>NC_063214.1:70404677-75404677 GCF_020740725.1 Corvus hawaiiensis
TGAATGCAAACTCTGAGACAAGGGCAATGTATCTACATGTACATCCCGCTGACATTGCTGATGGGAAGGGACCTATAAAATGGAGTTTTTAAGAACTGCCAGAGTATGCAATTTTCTACATGCACAGACTCAGTTTAAGAAAATTTCTTACTGCAGATGCCTGACTTGGGCCCTATGGTTGCCTTTCCCATTACCTGGAGGAACTCCAAAAATGATCCTTTGAACTTAGACACATGGAGGCATGATATATGTGCAAATACAGCCAGAGTCTCTACAAAGCACACTTTTTTGCCCCTGCAGGATATTCTGATTAACAAACAAAACCCCCCAGGATTCAATATTATCAAGTTACCTTTAACCTTAAAAATTTCTGTTGCATGATTCACATCACTCTGAAACATACACACTAGTCAGAAAAGGATGCATATTTTTAATTCTATCCCAAAAATAAATGGAGCTCTATTTAGTCCTTTGTCCTGCATATGGATGAAAAAAATCTGCATTTCTTTAATATAAATAATAATAAAATATATAGTTTAATATAACTATAGAGAAAATATTTTATGTGTAATATAGCATAAAAATATTTTCTGTCTGTAACACAGAAAAGAAACACATTTCCATGATGATAATTCAATTCTCACATGACAGATATGTTAACTTGTCACTTATTCTACCATAGACATTATTTTCTAAAACTGAACTAATAACCCAAAGTTTAGTGTTTTCTTTTAAAAATGTTGCTTCTAATTAATATTTATAGCAGATGATCCTATAGACTATCATAACTACTTAGCAAAAAGAGGTGTGCATTAAACTTATATTTCTTAACATAGCACATCTGCAATATCATATTTTAGTATACTCACTGCAGCTAACAAGTAACTATGAAACAAAACTGAATGAAAGCTTAACAATTTCATTAGTTTCATACAAGGCACTAATACAAAGAAAAAATGGTCATAACAATAAAGTATGCATTTTGAAAATAAATCACATTGGAGATTAAATTATCCAACTATTTATCCAATTAGGATTATCTTGCATGGAACAGAAAATAAAGTAAATGTGATCAAACAATATAAATAGCCATTTTTTTTTGTCTTGCTGACAAGATAGACTTATTAATTTAGATTTTTCCATGAACTCAATACAGCTTCATAGCAAGCCCAAAGCACAAATGTCACTCCAGAAGCTTTTGCTTAGAAGCCTATTCTCTTGTATGCTTCATGTAGGTAAAATCACTCTTTTCAGCAGCAATATACCCATACAATCAGAAAAACTTGTATGTATATTTATATCTAAATAGTTTTCTGTGTGAATAGCTCAACTTCTCACCTGCTGTTTCTGAAAAGTAGATTTATTTATTTTTCTTTTCTATTTCACTGTGCCTTAGGTGCTATTTTGTCATGACTGTATCACTGTCTTGGAAAACACCTGTTAACTCCTTCAAATCTTCAAATCTTATTTCAGAAAATATTAATTGCATGCATTGAGAGTAGATTCATTTATTTAACTTTCTTTATGTAACTACAATTCAGTAGTCGCATGACTAAGCACTTGTAAGGTGCAATTTATCTGATCTACTTTTGCCATCTACTTTAGGATGAGATGGATCGCCCCTACAACTGCCTATTGCTGTCTGTTGAGCCTAAGGTGACTCAGATGCAAATGTCTACATTTATTTCAATGAACTTCACAGTGAGGATTTAATCTAGATGAGGGAACTGTTATAACACAACTGACCTTGCAACATGAAATGCTGAATCTTTGCTAATAATTCCCCTAATTTACTAACTGGTGCTCAGCTCATAACAACCAGTTCATTGCCTTGTTTAGTAAATTTAACAATCACAATTAAAGGCTAGGGAAGCAGAGGTGGAGAAATTATATTCTTGGTTGACAGACAAACATCACCTTTTAGCTATAAGATGCAAGATTTTTTTTTCCCATGACAAGCAAAGTTCTAGAAAAAAGCTTAGTGACCTGATTATAACTAAATGATCTGTTTCTGGTGTTCTGTGTGTTCCCAAAGCACAGTTTTATGAAAGCATTCCTTTAGCTTGAAATATGATGTGCTCAACATAGCACATTTGTCCTTAAGGCTCTATGATTATGCTTTTGCAAGCACCTAGACAGCATTTTTCACCCACAGATCTCAAACAAATTTACAAAAGTAGGTATCTGTCACTGACAAGCATTTGTCTTATGTCCCATGATGTCAAAGTTGCATGCATGGTCTTGTCATTAAAAGAAGTGCTATGTATAACAGAATAAACACTGACATTCTGCAAAGAAACCTTCTGAAGTTAATGTTTATCTTATTTTAATTTTTGCAAGTGAATACTTTTAGAAAGGGAACACATCCATCCACCCAGGAACATACACATTCAGTTTATGCTAAAAGAAAAGCACATATTAATACATATTAATAATATATATTTTAAACTTATTAATATACTATATTAATAATAGTATAAAAGTAAAAAAAAAATGGGTTTAATCTGTTAAACAATAGAAAAATTCTTATGAACTAGTGATACTGTCATTGAACTGGAGAGAGTTTGAGAACAAGCTTGCTCTGGCTTTTTCACCCTATGATTTGGAATCTGCTCACAGTACTGCCAGCTTAACCAAAAAGGATTAACTCTCATATCCAACTGAGAACACAGATAATTCTCAGTAATTGGTAAAAAATGAAGATGAATGGGGCTGAGAGATAAGGAGCAATTAGCTCATCAGCAGTTACAGCTGTGCACTCAATCCGGATCCATCTCTTGAGTCTCGGTCCCTTTTAAAGAACCTAAGCAGAATAAGCACAGGACACCCCCTCCCAAAAAATTGCCATACCTGCCCATCATTCCTCTGTCTTCCATTTTATTTCCATGCTATACAAAGACACCTGTCATAGCATTCTGTGTAAATTACTATCTCTCCCAGGACCTGTATCTACAGCCAATCTTCTTTTACATTAAAAAAAAAAAAAAAAAAAAAAAAAAAAAAAAAAAAAAAAAGTGGAAAAAAAACCCCAAACCCAAAACCCGGAAACTAAATGACTACTGTAGACACTTTTAAGTTCCCTGTCAATCGTTTCATTACAGCAGCATCATCTGTTTGAAAATATAAGCAATTCCCTCATCTAATTATAGGGAGGATTTGAGGTTCATTAACATTGCCAAGGCAGAGAATCAGATGTGCAACTGCAGAGCTGTGCTCAGTGGCCTGCATTCTCTGTTTCCTTTTATTTGCTTTTTCAAGGTCTCCAAGACTTTTTCCTGAAACCATAAAAGTAATTCTTTCCCTTAAAATAGACACATGTGTTTAGAAAAAGGAAATTACTGCATTTTGTACTGTTCTATTATTGGGCAAGGTCACCGGAGAAAAATAATTTCACCTAAATCATTTTATCTCTGATTCTGGATGAAAAAAAAAGAATAGTATACAAGCAAGCATTACTTTTGAACAACACATCACAGGAAGCTTTGTGTTTGTCTCATAATTTTAAATATTGCAAGGTAACACAGACAAAGAGGAAACCTAGCATGCCAAGAAAATATCCTAATTTTCAACACATTTTGTGGTTGTTTATGGAGTAACATGCTAGCCACGTGTAAAATGTTGCCTTGTATTTCCTAACTGTGTTTAGAAACTAAGAACACCAAAGTCTTCATGATTGCTTCACTTCCTTAAAGAAATAATAGCATTTTTTTTGTATGAATGTAGTTTAAACAATGACATTTTCTTGGGACATCTGTTTTGAGATCACATTTTGAATAGATATGAACTCATTTCCTACTAAGCAAGTAATTTACTATTGTTGATAGTTGTTTACAAGTTTTATGAGTCATATTTTAGCAAGTGGCAAAGGTCTTAAGAAATCCTCTGAGTATTCCCTAAAGTGTATGCATAGTGTTTTCATTATATAAAATGTTCGGGAAGCAAAAGTATGCGGACTTTTCTTCACTTCCTACCAAGTTATAGATAGCAAACTCTAGCTCACAGAAATAGCTTTAAAAATGTATTTATTTCAAAGGCTTTTATCTTTTGCTGCTGCAGGTTAATGAAGTAGGACAGCAGGGCAGTAAGTACTTAAGCAGCAAGGAAACAATTGAGCTGCTTTACCTATCCGTTGCTTCAGAGCATCAGATGGCAAACATACAACTGATCCTAACATCACACTAAGATGTTAATATGACAAAGAGTAGAACCTCATCAATGAAATTTAAAATTTGACCTTGCCACTTGCTTTTCATTCTGCAATTAAAAAAAAAAAAAGAAACAAAACAAAAAAGCCACCAAATTCAGCAAAAAAACAAATACCCAACACACAGCATAATCTTTCTTTTTCCTTTGCTGCCCTACTGAATTAATTTTTTAAACAAAACCCCAATAATTTATCTACCCTGCATGTTGTATGTAGAATTGCCACTAAAAAGAACCTGGGACATTTTTCCTTCTTATCTGCAATGTAGCTCATATCAGCCAAGCTGTCACAAGACAGTACTTGATATAAACAAGAGATTGCAAAGACATCTCAGTAATCAATATTAAGATGGCTACAGTATGGAAGCCCCAACCACTGCATACCATTTGTCTCAGCATCTATTTCTATGACCAAATGAAGCATTAATTCAAATCATAAATCTATGGTGATTTAAATCTGGGAATGAGCACCTGCCTTCTTTAATGATTTATTTTGTACATTTCAGTAAGCAGGAGATTTGTCCATATGAACTGACAGGTCACCTTCAGATGCCAGTAGCAGACTGTTTATCACCATGCAGACTAGCATCTCATCTTAGCAAGTAAATATTAAACTAAAAGAATCCAATTGATTGTGGATGGGGGAGAAAGGCGTTGCAGCCATATATTTTACTCAGTGTGCTAATACCTCACTCTGATTCCTCTGTAATTTCTCTTTTTTTTTTTTCCTTTTTTTTCCCCCCCTTCTAAAATGATAATTCTGGTGGGAGGATGCAAGCTCAAGGTTACCAGCAAAACTGAGAGATATAAAATAATTACTTATTAGTATCATTGGCTTCCTTTAACTCCCTTCACTCACTAACCTTTTGGCCATTGCTTCAAAGGACCAAGTTAATAAATTTGTGTAGTGCTCTGTATAATTATACAACGTTCAACAACAAAAATTACTTCTATAATTCACATTAAACATTTGATTAAAACCAAAAAGGAATGCAATTCAGAAGTAAACCTGACAAGTCGGTAAGATAAATAAAATAAGGGTCCTTATTTCATTTATCTGCCTTTATGTAGGCATTGGAGCATGGGATGATCAATCCATGCATACCATAATGCCTGCTATGTATGGGCTAAGATGTATCAGTCAAGCTTTTAGCCTGGTTGGATTGTTTGTTCCTTTTCAGTTTGGTCAGGCACATAACCTAATTTAAAAAGCAAACTAAAATCAGATTGTTTTCTTCTGTTTTATTCTTTCCTCTGTCAACCTTCAGTAATGTAATATTTCATATTCTTGCCTAGCAAGCCATAATTTAAAACATTAATGGTATATGGACTTGATAATATTTATTTGAAAATACATAAGTAAATACCTGAAAAAATGCAGGAGAAGAAGGAGTACACACCTACTACAAAGCAACACCTTTGAAATATGAGTTGTCAAGATAACACAGTGTGCTAATTTTCAAAAATGCAACTAATAAACAAAGAACTTAACTCTTCATGAACCTAATAATACCCTGACATTAGTAGCAGTAGGAATTACTTCTCTGACTCCATATGCATGACCAACACTGGACACTAGAAGGGGTTCACTATAAAAGAAACAAATAAAAGCAAAAGGTTTTTGAAACATCCTCTGTATGAAGGGTGTAGCTCAGGACAAGATGCACAGACAAGCAAACTGTATTTTCAGAACCATTCCTCATGGAACGGAGACAACTGGAAAGCTATTCACTCTACTCAGAAGAGCTATTTTTTTCTGAACAAAATTAACTTAATTCTTCATTCAGTTAAATTGGGAAATTAACTGAAGCTAACAAGTAAGTTAAGGGGCTGAGAGGAAATTTTGACAATGACAATAAATAATCTTGCTTCGCTAACTTTGTCCTGCTAAAGTAGCTAGAATGTATTTTCTTAAATAGGGAAAATGATTAGGCTGTCTAAGAGCATATTAGTTATCTAAATTACGCCTCAAACAATGATTTCAAAATAGATATTTTTCGTTTTTATTCAAAGGAAGTTCAGATATTCCTTCTATCCACTCTTCGACAAATACTCTGCATGGTTTAGATGTTATTACCTGTTAACTTGTCCATCCCCATGGATGCATATGTGTTTTATGACTAGAACTGCCAAGCAGAATAACAGCTCCACAAGCCAGTATTTGAATTTTTTATTTCACATAACGAATTCATCTAAGCCTGAAAATCTAAACTGGGTTCTAGTTCTAGTACACACTCTTTATCTTCTCAGTTTGCACTTACACATTTCTCACTTTCTCATTACTTCACTTTTCTCCCAGTGTGCTAGAGGCCACCTGGTCCTTACACTTAATTTGTACCTATCTCCTCCTCCCAGATTTCAAAGACACCTGCTCTCTACCCTCTCTTGTTTTCTCTCCAAGAGAACAATCTTTACACTAGTATTCGAGTGACTGCATATGTTGGTATCTGAGTATTCACACACGATTTAAGACAATTTTCTTCACCATCATAGAGGCATTTTTAAAACCTTTATTTAAAAGGAAAACAAAACTAATCATATAATCTCCTTATGCAGTAATGTATACATATTGTCGCTATTTACCGCAGTATGTATCCAGGTGAACCTGTTCTTTGAACTGCAATTCATATTATTTCTAAATAATACCCTACCAATGCCTACTGAACTGTATAGAAACACTGTTCCCAAACACGTATTTATTTATGTTAAGGCTAGTACATACCCTCTAAGATTCATTCCAAATGTATTTAGAGGATGAAAAACTAAAAAAAAAAAAAATAAAGCTAGACAAAGGGCCAAAATAAAAACAAAAAAGCCTATCTGAAGCCATTTTATTCCAGTATACACCAATCTTCCTTGCAGTCTTCTGAACGTACCTCTCTGTCATTGAATTTCTGTTGCTGAGTTAATACTGTCTCAACATGATAAAAGGATCCAATACAATGAAATGGCATAACAAAACATTTTACAGCAGACACACACAGATGATTAAAGATTTAATCAACAACAACAAAAAGTTATCCTAGCTTTGAAGTATGCTTTAGCAAAACAAATTGTCCAAACAAATGAATAAAGTATACTGAAACAATTCTTTTTTGAAAAAGAACAAGAGTTGCTGATGGCTGCTTAAGAAATGGAAAAAAATGTTAACTACATTTTAAGAACGTGTTTATTAAAATAAAATATGATAGGAACTGCAGAGCATGGCAGAATTTATTGTGTATGTATGTTTTCCTTTTGTCACAGAGCACATGAAAGTATGAAATATTTTGCTTTCAAGCTTGTGTTCTGAATTACCTAAAGTCGATACCCAGCACACTGAGCAGGAGACATTGTTAAATTTCACTTTGACACCATCATCTGTCACTCCACCTGTACTTTGAAAAATGAACTCTAAGCAATCAAACCACTTTCTTTCATGGAAAATATTAACTGGAGTCTGCAAAAGTAGCCTGTGAAGAAAAGAATGTTTTTGTAATAGTAACAACAACACTGAACACTGGTGTAAAGGCCAGGTACAAAATAAAACTAAAAACATTAAGAAAAGGAAAACAAATATGCAACTTTTTACACCAAATCAAGGACTTCAGAAGGAAGTTCAGAAAGATCACCATTTTAATAAAATATCTCAGTGTTATGGACATATAATAATGCTATGTCTGAAACTTACCAACACTTGAATTCAGATCTCCATTTTCAGAGTCTGCTCCATGCTGGTTATTATTTGCATGATAGTTGGACATAGCTTCCAGTTTGATTTTTTTCACTTTCATTGCTTCTGCTATGGCAGCATTGGTGGCAGCTGCTGCTGCTGCAGCTGCTGCTGTCAGACCTGCAAAGAAGTATGAAAAAATTTAATATTCATTATTCTATGAGTCTCCATTATTGTAGGGACTGTTATTATTCCTTCATGCTTGTTACATAAGAACAGAAAGCACTGCAGAGTATTATTCCTCCTTGGATTTGAAAACTATCAACTTTTTCAAGTAAAATATTTCACATCATATTTAGATAATTACTCCTGTACATTCATCTAAACTTTAATTTGGTATCTTGTAAGTGTATTCATAATACAATCACAAGTAGCTGCAGCTACAAATATATGGAGTCAAAAATCTAATTTAGTTTCAAAATGGTGTCCTGAGTGTCGGACTATGAATAGGTGAACATGTATATAACCGTACTCAGGAAAAAAAAATTCCTTTAGCTCTTTAATGTTTGACATGCTAAAGAAAACAGAAAAAACAGGTCTATAATTTCTGTTTATGAGTAACAGATGATAGAACCGAGACATTTCTCACTTCGTACATAACAGCAAGGAGATGTAGTTGTTCTAGGAAGCATTTCTAGAAAAAAATAATGCAGAACATTATTTTGCTCTCCCAAAACTTGAAGGCATTAAGGTATTTATCAACAAGAAGGGGAACTATTAACCCATTTAATACCAATCCCAAAGCCAAGTGCTCTGCCTCCCAAACCAAGTTTCTGCCATCCAGCCTTTTACAAGAATGTTCTACAAACTCAGGAAAATTTCTCTTTGCCAGGAGCAACTGGAGAACTGGTCCAGTTCTCCAGTAGCCTTCAAAACTCAAAATTAGATGCAGCCCTTAATCAAAGTCACAAGCGTCAGTTTTTGACCTCTTCCCTGAGGCAGGGTAATTCTTCTGCAGTCCCCAAGCCCTGCTGCTGCCCACCCAGATCCCTCGGTGGCAGCAGAGAGAAGCCAGTGTCAAAACGCCACAAGAGCTGCCTCCCCCACACAACTGATGCAGGGGGCAGAGATCGAAATGAGAGATAATTAATCTAAGAAATAAAAGAGAAGGCAATAAAGTAGGTGAGTTTAATGCAATGATGCACTCAGCCCTCAGCCTGTGATGCCACAAGAAGAGAACAGACCCTTAGTCATTTTGAATCAAGATTCTTGCCCTGAATGTGGAGAAGGCTTGAAAAACTCAGTGTAATTAGTTTAAAGGTGCCTGCTCATCTGATTTTCAGCTACTCTGAGAGGTGCGAAGCGTCTTATGGGTCTCAAGAGGAACTAACTCTGCAATTTACCATTCTAGTGGGCCAAGGCTGCTGTCTAGCATAGGAAGAGTGAAATTTAGCAGGAAAGACCAAATAAGCAAATAATCCCAGGCTGCTGAGGTAAATATTGCTACCACCATTGCTTCCCAGGGTCTCTTTTGACTCCTTACATGGAAAACAAGCTCACTTTTGCCATGTTTTTGGCTAGTGATGGGGAGGAACAGAAGGCAAATTCCAGCAGGGAAAAAGCAGAAAGTGAGCAGACATCAGAAAATCTATGAGGTGGATTAAGAGGTGCCTTTGAATATATTGTTGCTTGACTCAAGGTTGTTTTACCTTATTTCTTTGCATGACCATATAAAGACTAGCAAACGTTTCCAGCCTCCTGACCCTCTTCACAGACTGACTTCTAACACCTCCAAGTGTAATGAGAATTACTGACCAAGTGATAATTACAGATCAATATTCTTTAGAAAACTGCTGTGTTCAGGTAGAAGATGTACCAAAGGCCAAAAATAAATGAGAAGGATAAATATGAGGGTTTTACTTTTATTTTAGCTTCTGCTACTATTACAAATTGTGCATGTTCTGATCTTAAAAAGGTATTGACAATAACATGGATTGCTTCCAATTATATTTTTACCTTAGAGGAAGGATATGAAGCCATACATTATACAAATTTGGTTACAGTCCCTAAATTTGGCCAGAGAAAAAGGGATGGTGCACCTCTGAACTTTGGTTTGCATCCGGTGTTCGTTAAACAACACAATAACCTATATTTCCTTTTTAAATATATGTATACATCACTGAAAAGCTAAAACCAGCATTTTTAAAGAAGAATCCTTTGGAGGAATACTCCAGTACATTATATCCAATGACTAGAACAGCAGGCCCCAAAATTTTGGTTGTGACTACACTTCTACAGTTCTAGCAGTTTTTAAGTGCTTCCGAGTACTGGGGTAAATTACATACTAAACAGATGCTGGACATAGGACTTGTGAAACCACCTGTAATTATTATATTTCACTGGTATAATGACCTGGATGCAGAAATCCTAAAATAAAAACTCTCTTTTGCTACAAAATTTGCAAAAGAAAAGTATGTTTTGGTGCATGTCTTTGGATAGGGACTAAGAAACTAAAATACAAATTGCTTAGTTCTGTAGTATGATTTTTGCAAGGTAATGCTTGTGGTAAAAAATTACAATTTTAAAAAGCAGAAATTAAACAAATAATTTCATGCCTTCTCTTATACAACCACAGAAATTACTGAAATGATTACTTTGTTATACAGCAATTAATGGAAACCATATGAATCTGAAACGCCTGTCTCATATAAGCACTGGTGTAAGTAAGGAGGGAAATGTAAGGAATAATGCTCAGAATTCTAGCTATATGCTGTTCCTCACAGCAATTCCAGCCTACAGCACAGTTTCTCCTTTACTGCTACTTTTGCCTAGCACCTGACTGTGATGATATAGCAAAGCAAGTGGCAAGGAAGGACTAAAGCCAGTTAGTGCTTTATAATCACTGGTGCACTGTGGTGTACTGGGGTGTGGTACAACCCAAAACTTCAACACAGGGCCCAACTTATCTTTCTTATCTCACTAGTATAGGCAGCCAAATATAGTATAAGCAAAAGTTAATACACTACTATGTATCTATATGCCTATTTTAAAATACTAAGTTTTAAAGCCCCAGTGTGGGTGTATACCCAGGGAAACACTTGGGATTTTTTAAAAATTTATTCTTTAAAACAGTCTTTTGATGCGAACAGTATTTAATATCCATTTACTCTTAGAATAAGTAGCCAAGAAATTCCAAGGTGCACACTTCTCTACACTAGAGAAATGCTATCTTCAAAAACTAGATAACCAAATATAACCTACAAAGGCAACTGAAATGAAAAAAATAAGAATCACACCAAACAGCCACATAGGTACGTTTTATTCTTTAAAAATATTTATTTGAACAGTTAAAAAGTATCAAGACCAAAATATTCAACGGATTAAAGTCAGTGGTAGTTGTCATTAATATTCTGAAATTGATAAGTTGTTTATGTCTGGCATTCTTCCTGCTGATTATGCAGTGAGACAGGCAGCTTTATAAATATCTCATCACTCCATCGTCACACAAATTTCATCGACAGTGCTCATGCACAGCTATTAGCAATATGAATCTAACCATTACAAGAGGAATGAAAATCGAACATGTGGCATTAATACGCAGTCCTGGTTCCTAACCATCTGATAGGCAGATGGTGTAAAGCGGATTCTCCAGCTGAAATGAAGGGGCACATCATTTAAAACCTTGTTTGCATTCTAACTGATATCAGTGCCATATTGATATACATGATACATCATGGCAGTATTTGAACAATCTAGTTTGTTTCAGTCATAAATGTTTACAGCCTTGTTTTTTATCTTTAGAAGCATGTTCTGAGGAGCGTATTTTTAATTTATGAAACCTATTGTTTACTTCTGTTGAACCAGAAGATTAGCAAAGAGCAGGAATATTAAATTACCACAACCACAGCAGTATAACTAAGATGGATGAATAAAGTATGGTTTTTCAATAAAAGATGTTAGTAAAGGAATTAAAAAATTAGCCTAGACATTTTATGCATTAAATACATTTATTCATTTAAACCTTACAGCTTTTTTCCCATGTGACATACTTAGAACTTTAATGCTTTATAAAGCCATTCATTTAAATCTCTTACTGCATGCAATTAATCTTGTCCAACAATTTAATTCAAAAAGCAAAACATAAGAAAGTAAAGTTCGATTCAACCATCATGCTTCTGAAGTAATCTCCGTATTGCTGACAGTTCCTATAGACTCATCAGCAAAAGTCTGTTCAAGGTGTCTTGCAGGAGCTGTATGAATTTGAATTACAGCTCAATTGAACGCTCGCCAACCCTTAGTAGGAACTCAGGAACAAGAAGCAGAACACCAAAAGAGAGCGCGAAGGATCCTTTCCTACTAAGACCTTCTCTCTTCTGTCACTAGATTACTTTGGCCTGTTGGGTGTGTTTGTAGCTGTTAATTATGTTAATAAAGTTGCAGCCTGCTGTCCCTGCCAAATATAATCATAAGCCTTCTTCTGCCAAGTCCTAGTCTAATTTACACCCGTGCAACTCTACTGAAGTCAGAATTTCGTGGGTGAGAATGAGACCAGAAGTATGCCCAGTATGTGTGGTCTCTAACACTGAGAAATGAGTGAGCGAAACAGAAAACAATGACAAAAAACCCCAGCATCTTCAGAAAACAATTCTGTTTTAAAAGCAAAGTCCCCGAGAGAGCTGTCATATATCATGACAGATTTTCGAAATGTATACGAATTACTGGTGGGCACTAAATCATATCCAGGGTTTCTGCTTTCCAACAAATACTATTGCCTGCCTGCCTTAAGAGAAAGCTCTTAAAACTTTCAGTTTTGATGCTGTGAACAGCTTACAACACATCCTATTTGTGAAGCAAAATAGAAAAGGACCTGTGAGTCTAACTTTTTCAGTCTTGAACATGTCTCAAAACACACATTTTTTAATTGTATGCCTTAAACTCATCCTGGGACAAATTACAAAATTATTTAAATAATTGATCTTAATTCACTTTTAACTTCCTTCACATAATTATGCCTAAGAGTAATAGCAATTCCTAATAGTCATTCCAATAAATAATTAATAATTTTCTTAATGCAACTATTAGCTTCCTTTATATTTTATTTTATATATACTTACATATATATATTTATGGGTACTTACAAAATTCAGTAATGTGTATGTATTTGCACAACCTCCTTCTTTAGGACTTCAACAACATTTTCAAGGAACTTTACCTTTGTCATCACAGAACAGGCAGAAAACCAAAATACAACTGTCAGAAGTGTGTTACTTTTAATTTCATTTATTTGCTGGAAACGTCATTCTGAAGAAACATTTTACTCACTGCATGGGAAGAGGTCCAAATCTCATCTCAATTCTGAAAGAACTTCTTTCATTATTTCAAATTAATGCTTAATCCTTTTTCTTCTAGTTTATTTCAATGGTGCTGACTTGAAAATAACTCAAGCCCTTTCTTGATTTAATACCAGATTTCATATTGTGCTTCTTACTTCAGCAAAACTCCTACTAAAATCTGAAAAAAATCTGCCTGAGAAAAAAAGGCAGGGTTACCTCCTAGGACGTGACCCCGATCACTGTAGGTTATTGAACTGGTTTCATGGGTTTCAGCAGTTCAGGTACAAGTTTTTGGTAGCTTATTACGCTGCTGCCTAGTTATTTCAAATGAAATAGGATCCTAACCTTAGTTTCTGATCTAATGGGTGTTTTATATAGTGTGATACATAAAACAAGAAGGGGAAAGCAATCTGCAGGAGGACAGAGGTCTGATTACGTAGACTGGATTGCACAAAGGAGAACTTCAGACTACACCATAATGTTCCGCTAAAACATACTGAATTTCAGTAGTAGAATTCTTTATGTATAATGTATGTCTGGAATCTCAATTATCTAGAAATCTTATTTCTGTTAAGCTGTCTGGATTGATCCAATACAACAAGCTTGGTATACCCTAAAAATTTCATTACCTGTTATTTTGGGATAATCAAAAGAATCTTGTCTGGTCCCCCAACTGTATTTTCCTGATTAACTAGAGTGGTTCAGCATAAACTGCTCATCCAGATAATTTTTTTTTAATATCTTTTAAAGGGCTATTATTAAAGGTGTCATATTAATGAAAAAAACCAAAAAACTGTACCTTAAATACTATTAAGGAAGGAATACTTAAAAAAAATCATCCATGGTTTAGACTGGTGCAACTAAACTGAAACTGACAGCCCTGCACTGGGAGAAAACCAGTGTATGTGAAGCTCAAACCATCTGTTGTTCATCAGTCTAATCAGACCTTTTTCCTGTAACTACTCCTAACTTATAATACGAATTTTGAGGCCTGGGTATAGCATTTAAGATAAACAAGCAAAAGAGCTAAATTTCCACAGCAATCTTCAAACCTAAAAATATTTCTGCTTAATTGTGCCTCCACAATTAATAACACAGTTGCAGAAATAAAACATTGACGTAGAAAGCAGCAGTGTCCTTTTCCTTTATTAAGACTGCATTTTTTGAAATAGTTCTACTACCAGTTCACTGATGCTTCAAAAAAAAGTGTAAATGGAATGATTTTATCACTAATATTTGCCATTTATGGAACTCATTGACTTACATTCCATGAAGTTGTTCTTTCTAGTGGATTTATTCCTTTGCACTGAAGAGTAAAAAGTGAAATCACAAAGTGCATTTCAAATACCACAACAAATTACTAACTGTTACAGCTTCACAGGGTTTTGTAATTATGAATTTATTATTGGCTTGGTGCAACTGTGACAGAATTAAACAATGTATGTTGCATAACTGCCTGGCTATACTGCAGTTTTCAGCAACAGTTTAAAATCCTACTGGAATGCACACAGCAACAGTACAATACAATTAAGAGAGAACATTCTTTCTTAAACAACAGTCATCTTTTCAAAAGCAATAGATTCTCAGCCCTCATTCACTCTGTTGCATTATTCATTTCATGTGCAACCTCATGCTGGACCATAAATTGTTACTTTATCTAATCAAAGGCGACTTAACTCCACAGAAGGTCAAAGGTTTAATTTTGTGAAGTATTATCTTACGCTATGAGTTTAACGGAAAAATAGAAGAAGAAAAACAGCCAAGAAACTGGTAATAAACGAACCTTTATTGCCTCAGGCATTGGCCTAGTTAATAAACTTTCATTGAAGGTTTCTTTCAACTGTTATGGACAATGAGGTAAAAAAAATCTTAAATTACAGCCATGTGTGACTTTTAAAGCGGGCATTCTTTTTTATCTCAACCTCCCCAGCTTAGGAAAAAGACAAAGAGATTGTCTTCAATTTCTTAACCAAAAATGTATGCTTCTAAACAGATAAAAAAGTGCAGACCGAGCCTTTTTAAAGCAGAGGCCAGCTTTGAACAATATAAAAAAGTACTTTTCCTTAAGTGTCAAATCCTGATCCACAATGTCTTTAACTGAACAGCATGCAGTTCCAAAAAAAACCAAAAAGTGGGAAGGCAAAACGTACATACACTAACGATATATTATGCTAACAGTGATAGTTGGTTCCTGAAAGACTTTCTGGTTTACATTTGCATTGCTAGAGTGCAGTAACGGCTCTTCTTTAATAGAATGACTTATTACGAGAACAGCTTCCCTGCACTTTTTACAAACAGAAGTTCTTTTCTTCTTTTTGTGTGTATTATCTCATGTTCTCACAATACTATTCTCGCTGTTAGGAGAAATTGAAAGGTTTAACATAATGACAGTTACTGGTGGTTATTGGTGCTCGGTGAATTTTCTTCATTTAATGTTCTTAGCTACAATGTCTTTTATCGACATACTCTTTGGGACCAGTTTAAAGAAGCATATTATACCTTAAATTATACAGTAAAAGCAATAAGAAGACCAGTAGTATTTAAAAAAACCTTACCCTTTAGTCTAATTTATAACTAGATGGACACAACTAATTAATTGTAACAGTGCTACAATTCAAAAATACTGAAAAGACGTGTTCATGCCTGTAACAGCAGTAATGTAGCTAAATACTCATAATCTTTCAACCAGCAGGAGCTTTTGTAGTTTTTTTTTATAAACCTAATCCACAGCTTGACACAGATCCTGGGGTAAAGGCACACAGTTCTTTGATTAAACTAATATCTAAACACTGCTGAGGCAGTCTGATGGCCCTGTGGAAGTATGTCTCCCTACAACTTCCGAGCTCAGCCTTGCAAACAGAACTGCCAAATTCTTTCCCATAGACCTACTGTAGTTCACATGCCCAATCATGTGAGTGAAATTTAACTTATTCATGTGTATAAGTACTTGTGGCACCAGAACAACTTCAGAATAAAATGAGATTTTAGCTGTGGACCACAATGGTGCGATTTTAGCTTTGATAGCCTTCTGGTAGGATGGACGTGCTCCCAGAAGGACCTGTTCTCTGCGCGGAGTCGACACACTGAAGAAACGACCCACTAATATTTAGTTGATGTGTTATCAAAGCCTTTGTGGCCTTTATGGCTTGGATCCTAAAGCAACATTTTTTTGCCCAAAGAAAGAATGATTAGATTCTCACTTCGGGTGCACAAGAATAGTCAGCTACAGACTTATTTCAGGCTCCTGACATCCCCAGAAAGTGAATACAGCATTATTCCTAGTCAAAGAAAGAGAAGGCAAAAAATTCAGGGCTTTAGCTAAGATGAAATATTATCACAGCTGCTGACTAAAGCAGTAGACCTTCAGTAAATGTCTAAAATATAAACTACTATTTCAAGATACTTTAAATAAAGTTTCCATCGGATTATTCTTTAATGGAGTAAAAATATACTACACGTATTAAAAAAAACCTAAAATGTCTTTAAAGAACAATTTTAATCCTGTTTTGTCATATTTAGCTTTAAAGTAGATATTGTTGTGCATCTCCTTGCCCCGAAAAATAAACCTGTATAATACAATATATATTAACAAATTCTACAACTGTTTTCTGATTACCTCTCTCTATCTGCAGTGTGCAAAGCAGGTTTCACCAAGCATTAGAAAGACAGAAGTCAATATGACAGTGGAAAAAAGTCCCAGAAATCCCCCACTGGTTATTTCAAGACCTATACACCTTTGTTTTAACACAGCAAGTTGAGTAAGAGAATTTTCACATTTCTGAATGTAAAGAATTCACCTGTAAGGGTCAGGAGAGTCCTCTCTCTTTCTTCATTCTTTTATTCACTAGAAGTAACTTCAAGAGCTGCACTGTGGCTTTGGGGCTCTTTTTTTCTCTTTTTTTTTTCTTTTCTTTTTTAAGTTTCATCAGATCCATTATGCATTACTCTGTGCCAGAGGCAAGGCATGGGGCTAAATGTACTGTTACAGAACAGTGATAGCAGAGTTTGTACTGTGATGCAGAACTGTGATACTGTACAAAGTAGCTGTGATAATGACTCACAGGTAACACTGTGTAGTCCTTTTTTCAGATGAAAATGCAGTCAATTGTCACAGACAGCCCTCTCTCACCTTTATGCTCTAATTGTTGCACAAGGTAACAGAACACTAAATCCCACAGGCAGCACCCTGGGTGCTGACCAAGGCATTTGATGAATGTTTTTTGGTGGCCTGTCCCATTTGAAGACGCAGTATCTCTTTCCAGTTCAAACTATGGCACAACAGGGGCATGATGTGCGCTTGTGTCATGATCCAGCACTTTATCAAAGCATGGATATTAGGACAAATTTGTTCACAGAAAGACTGGTTAAGCATTGGGACAGGCTCTCCAGGCAAGTGGTGGAGTCACCATCCCTGGAAGTGTTCAAAAAGTGAGTAGATGTGGCACTTCTTGATAATGTTTAGTGGGCATGGTGTTTGGTCAAAGGCGGGACTTGATGATCTTGGAGTCTTTTCCAACCTTAATAACTCCATAATTTTTTTTATTCTAAGGCCAAATTATCACCCTAAACCAAGGGAGTTCTCTCACACCCAGAGTATTCAGTGAATACTGAACTTCATTCAACAGAATACTTTTATTTTGTACCTCACAATTGCCTGCTACAAAAAAAGTAAACATCTGAAGACTATTAATGCTGTTAAAAGGAAAGTGTGGTATTAATAATGGATACATTATTACTGTACTTGATTGCAATATGAAAACAAATATGCAGTAGTTTTTCTACAGTTCCTACCATATTGGCAAAACTGCAGTTCTATATTATGAAGACCTGCAGACATTTGTAAATTCAGATTTACATAAATGATTGTATGTATTGCTTCTGAAAGGCATATTCTTTGAAGCTGACAAGTGATTGGTACCACTGTCTAACACATTACGAACAAATATCAAGAGGTCATCACATAAGCAAGCATAACAGAGCCCCAACATTCTCTATAGCAGAAACCTGAGAAATCCTCATGATATGCTAAGCAAAGGAGACATTATATGTTCATTGCTAACAATATTTTATGAAAGAAAAAGTTTTATGTTATCATGATCCTCTCAACTTGGTAGTGTCCACCAAAAAGACTAAATATGATGACAAGTTATTTCACAGATTCCATGTTTTGTAGGGAGAACTAGATTACAATTTTCAGCAGATAATTTAATTAATCTTTTCTTCAGCCATTAACAAACAGGATATCAACATATTCGGATTTTCACAAATCTGTTACTGGAAATCACTTTTCTCCACCTTCTCAACATTCTCACAAGTGCAAAATGGGACGTGTGCTTTCTAATTTCTCATCCCTCTGGGTTATGACCTTCTTTCTGATCATTGCTAAATTCCAAGTTTTAGACTTATCTGACATTCAGATTGGCTAGATGGACTGCACACAACACACACTGAGTAATAGAAGTAACAGGCAAAAATTTAATTAGTATCTGGGTAATAACTCACTATTTTTATTCCAACTACAAGTAATCTAACTTTAATCAACAACAAGATGCAATCTCAATACATAACAATGAAAGTATCAACACTCCCACTGAATTTATTTTTCAACAAAAAACATACATAGCCCATATAGTGTACACGTATTTCTTCTGTATTTTCTAGATATTACTGGTCTTTAACATAACGACTTCTAGACTAAAATTTTTAGTATGAATAATTTTTTAAAAAATGGAACAGGACCATAATTGTTACTTTATCTTAGAAATCAGAGCATCATTCTAGTAATTTGATACTAATGTTTACTTGCAGTCACTTAGGAAGACATATAGATAACTAATAAGATTGCAAGTATAAAACATTGATTATAATCAGTATTTGTCACTGCATAGCCCAAAGAGCTGGTGGATATTTTCCAAAGTGAAGAATATATTAGTTCTGAAAACATGTCTATGGCACGCATAAAATTTACAGGAAAGAAAATGACTGGATTTGATTCAATTTTTTGTATTAAACTGCTGAGTTTCTTTAAAATTGAATTCCTCATCACTACTTAAGGCATATTAAAACACAGGAATTGCTTTTGAAAGGATGTAGACCTATTGTTGGATTTAATTCCGTGATGTACTAAGAGCCCATAACATTAAGGAATTTTTTTTCTGCCAGTGCCTTAAGAAATTTATGAGACATTTCTAGCATTCTCTTTGTTTGCTCTGTTCTCTAATTGGTTGTATTAGTCACATGCTATATTTCTTTGCCAGGCTTGAAAAAGAGTAATTCCTCCATCCATCGAAACAGACTTTCTATGGCAATAACAGGCCCCAGGAGAATTGTGATTCCTCTAAGCTGCATACTAACCATATTTATATGTGTGTGTGTGTATATATATATACACACACATATGTATACAGTGAGGTTTCATGCAATAAAGGCAGATGAATCAACACAATTCTGTCCTTCCAACAATATTTAATAAGGATAGCACATTGTCTACAGAGACATTCATACATGCACCAAGTCCCGTGATCAAATCTCTGTGTGTAAATGCAGTTGTATCTACATTTTTCTTTCTTTGCTGTTGACATCCTGCCCTTCTCAAGTATAGTGTTGTCTCAACTGACCACATTTTTGAAGAAAAATATTTACAAGTAGTTTTTTTCCATTCTCATGGGTTTTTTTCTCAGAAAGCTTACATTGCAGGAAAACTTCTGTGAATATTAGTAAATATTCTATTTTCACTGGAAACTGCTACCATTCAAGCATAAGTGATTGATATTCCTCATATCAAAGAGAATAAAATACAAAATTAGTTATAAAATGGCTTCAGTGCATGGAAAAAAGATTGCCTCCTACAATGTCGATGATATACAGGAATTTTGGATGGATTCATATTTCCGATCTCCTAAATGAACAGTTGACTTTCCTCACCAAACTAACAGAATGCCAGAAATCCAATTGTATCCTGGGCTGCATCAAATGAAGCATGGCCAGCAGGTTGAGGGAAGTGATTCCCCCCCTTCACTGGGTTCTCGTGATACCCCAACTGGAGCACCATGTTCAGCTGGGAGCCACAACATAAGATGGACATGGACCTGCTGGACTGAGTCCAGAGGAGGGTCCTGAAGACAATCAGAGGGGTAGAGCACCTCTCCTATGAAGACAGGCTGAAAGAGCTGGGATTGTTCAGCCTGGAGAAGAGAAGACTCCAGGGAGACTTTACAGCACCTTCCAGTAACTAAAGGGGCTACAAGAAAGCTGGAGGACTTTTTACAAGGACATGTAGTGGTAGGACAGGGGTTAATGGCATTAAGTTGAAGAGGGTAGGTTTAGATTAGGTATTAGGAAGAAATTTTAAACTCTGAGGGGTGATGGAACAGGTTGCCCAGAGAAGCTGTGGATGCCCTATCCCTGGAAACGTTCAAGGCCAGGTTGGATGGGGCTCTGAGCAACCTGGTCTAGTGGGAGGTGTCCTTGCCCACAGCAGTGGGGTTGGAACTAGATGATCTCTAAGGTCCATCTCAACACAAACTGTTTTGTGAATCTATGAAATACCAATTTTATCAAGAGGATCAAACATTTTTTGCATCCAATCGCAGCACCAGCTAGAGTTTTATAAAAGAGATATTTTAATGAACATTTTTACTTCAAGCTACCATATAAAAAAAAAACAAACTCTAGTCCAATTTAAAGCTCCTACCTTTGTGCTATGTCTGCCCAAATCAGTCCTTCACTAACACTGTTTCACACAAGTGTTTACAGAAGCAATTGTATCTGCAGAATGCCATTAACACAGTACACTTCGCCATGTATTAACCTTCTTTTTCTCATCCCATGTGTTCATATAAAATGCCCAGATGAAAATTATGGAAGATATTTTTTCTAACAGTAGGATTGTGCTTTTTGACAGATTATATGAACAGTTACTTTGGCAGCTTTAGAAATGCCCCTAGGTCAGTTGCTTCGTTATACTGCTGATGGCCCGAGTCTCCTGTTTGTCATTTTCTTATAATTTATCTTCAGTTAGTTGCAAATTAAATCCAAAAAGATCATAACCCCACACCTACAAGACCTCTGCTTAACCATATGTGCCAAGCATACCTTCTACAGAAATCCTTAGTTGGTGGCAAGAAGAATCTGAAGACACACTGAAAGAAAGTATCTGAAAAATATCTGAATTACTTTGTTCACTCTTTTTAGCTAAAAATACCATCAGAAGAAGAAATTAGAGGCTCTTGAATTTTAATTCTGAGATTACCAGAAGGCATCAGATGTCATCTACATTTTAATTTTATTCCCCTTTACCTATTAGATGGAGATAACACTTCCTTACTCTACAAAAGGATTATCAATACAAATCAGTCAAGAGTTGAACAAAGCTTTAAAAATAAAGGAAGTGCCAAGCATGCACTAATATTGTTATCAGCCCTTGTTCTAAATCTATAAAGTCAAATAAAGTCCATAAAATGCAAACTAGATTTTTCTAAGAAGTGAGGGCAGCAGTTCAGTGCGAAGTGTACATGGATAAAAATCCACAAAGGAACTATGAAGATGAAATATTGCTTTCAATTTTACCATGCACCTTAAAAGGTCACAAAACACTTTTGAGCCTGGGAGACACTAAGAAAGAATAGGAAATAAATATTTTTATTAGTTTAGCTGTAGTGTTTTTCTTAAAACCATCACATTAACAGATACAAGGTTTTTTACCAGCTTGAATTTCCAGTTAACATATGGTCAATTCAAACTCTGAAGCAGGAAGGGCATAAGATCAATAGTTTAGCAATTAAAAAAAAAATCAAAACGTTTTTCAATTTTTGATTATTTGTCAAAAATTCTTAATTCCATGAAATCTACTTAAGGTTTTATTATAATTAAGTTTAAAAAAATCTCCATCCTTCTGTTGTTACCTGAGCTAGTTAAGTGTTAAATGTACTTTTCCTAAATCACTGACAATCACAAGAAGGAATATAATGATTTTTCCTTATGTTTGTAAAATGTCACTAGTTATTTTTTTGTTGACTGTAAAGGAAGTCGTATTCTGAAAAACAGGATATTAAGGATTAAAAAATATACTTCTAATCTAATTGTGCTGTAAAGCTGTCAGATATTTTTTTAAATGGTCTGAAAAGAAAAAAGGAACAATATGATTATCTAATAATCTTTCCATCCTTTACAGACAAGAAAAAACAGGTGTCTATTAAGAACTATTACATCAAGTTACCTGTTCAAGGATACAGTGGAAAAATGCTTAACTCTTTATCACTACATTAATTTTGAGTTGAGAGCTTCATAAAAGCATATGCTCAAGTTTGTTTCTAATCCAAAAGTGTACACACATAAAAGGAGTAAATCAATGTTTGTTTTCAACAGAGAAGTAATAACATGGGGAAAATTCTCATGCCAATGTCCATCTAACATAAATTAGTGAATTAAAGCCTAATGTGGTCAACAGCCTCTTCAGCTGTTGATGCATTTTTCCAGCTGCATTGGATCAGTGAAACCTGGCAAAGACTGCTCCTCTAAAATACCTTCATATATAATAACTTTGCAATTTAGCCTAAGTCAAAACTGTGTAATTTTGTTTGTTCACATGAATTGTTCCAAGAAGGTCATGTACTGCATGCCACCCAAAGAGTATCTTCTTTGACATAATACTGCCTAATTGAAATATGCAGGTATCTTTTCATTTTTTCAGAATTTCATTGGTAGCCAAACACAGACTTTAGGGCAGGCTCAGAACTGCTTTAAAGCAGAGTTTATTCAATATAGAATTATTTCTATTTCAAATTGTTAAGGTATGGCTACAAGACGCAATTAAAAATTCAATATATTAGTTCTAGTTTCCAGGGTATCATCTGTAGATATATTTTGGAACCCTGAACAAATAAATATCATTAAACAGCACACACTATCCTCAACAGCCCTAGAGAAGAAAGAAATGACGATTACTTTTGTGGGTCACAGTTGGCAAATACAGGCAGTTCTGCCTGGGGTAAGTGGCGAGGTGAAGCCATGAACTCTAGCTGCAGTCTTCTAATTCCTAAAACATGAAACATTTTGTATGCACCTAATTTGCTAAAGTCTGTGAGATTTCCTAGGTTTTTTTGGTGATCTTTTTTTAAATAATATACTGTGTATCTATGTACAAGGCGCTTTTCAAAAGCAATGTAATATATATCTTGCAGTCTTAGCATATGCTATTCCTGTTGTGTCCTTTCTGCACTAATTAGTTGCACCCTATCTTATGCATTTTAAGGAGTATCTTCTTTATTTTTGTTATCATTATTATTTGCACCTTCATTCTTAACTACTAAAGGAATGAATATTGGGAAAAGAAAGAGGAAGAAACATGAGAAATATATGTTACAAATATAAATATATTTTTACTAATATTCAAACAATTTTCAGCAACTTTGTTGTTTTAAAGCTATCTGTTTTAAGGTTTTTTGAATTTCCTACTGGATTATATTAAAAAAAAAATTAGCCTACCAGATAGGCTAATTCTGATAATAAATATTTATCCTGAATCTTTATGTTAAGTTACATGGTACGCCCCTGTGTAGCTCTAGAAATTACTGTGAAGCCAACGCAGTAGAGAGAGATATTTGAAGTTCAGAAGCTGCTGACATTGGGCATTAGACCATAAGTAGGTCAGAATATACACTTAACATTCAAATTTAAATATAATATTGTGTAATACAAGAAGATCTATAGAGTCATAATGTCTGAATATATTAGGTATGATGATAATACTTCTATTGATTTCAGTCTGTTAAAATAATGAAACTGGATTACACAAATCAATTCCTGGAATCCAACACAAAATTACTATTTGGTTTGCACTTTCAAAATAGGCTTTTCAAGTGAGATTGACTGTAACTATTTTAGACTTTAACTAAAAACAAGTGTTAATTTTCTCAACATCACCTAAAAAAAAAGGCTTATAGTAAGTAGTCTTTTTGTTATCTTACGGTTGACAAGCTTAACAGTCTTTTAACCATCTAACAAACAGCTTTCTCTGTGTGATCAATTATTTAAGACTCTTGCTCTTACATCATTACTTCTGCAAGGAGAGGAGGTGTTTCAATAGGAGGATCTACCATTAAAGACAATTAACGAGCAGTCCGTTTCCTTTGGCAGAGGGAGGACACTCACAAAATGCTGTAAAACATTCAAGAATGTAGTTTCTGGTGATGTCTTCACAGTTATACAGAACTAAATATTTCATAACTTCTTGAAGGCTAACAAAAAATAAGGCATTGGCTTTTCAGGCTGTCAGGAATGATGTTTTGTTTCCCAACAAAGTGCTCAGTGTATGTTAAATTATTTCTACTCCAGATGGGAATCAGATAGTACTCTTGAATTTACTCTGTTTTTTATAAAAGCATTGAAAAGATTTTGTTTGTCCAATATCACTATTATGGACACTAAACAAAAATTAAAAATAAGGCATTTTTGAGAATGTATGTTACAAAAATGAGTTGTGATCCAGAACATGGAATACCATAAATCTGCAAAGCACAAAGCACGCATTCAAACCTGAAGTGTGAAGCAAAGAGGAATTTGCATTGTGAATGCAATAAAAACTGTAAATCGTTTCCTTAAAAGCAGAAGACAACAGTCTGAGTTAAGGGCTGCAGGCATCAAAGCCTAACGGGGTGTGCAGAATACTACAGATTCCCATCCTGGCATAGCAAGTTAAAGATGTGCGATGGAGAGCCACACTCCTCTGTTGTTACCAGGAGGTAATTATACAACAGTATTTCTAATGATGGAGTCCCAAAGCAATGCTTCTCCTCTTCCCAGCGGAAAATATCTTTTGAAGCAAAGAGTGGCTGTGGGATTCAAGAGGAGGGAAAACACATACCATAAAATATAATTAAAAATTGTGGAGGCTGCCTATGACAAGAATAACCATAAAAAACAGATACAAACCAGCTGGCTGTTAACAACTCCTGAGTTATAAAAATCTTAACCTGCTGTAAAGCACTCAATTCGATTTACATAACCACAGAGCTGACATTCCTTTTAGGCTCCTCTGCTGGGGATTATTTTGACATGTTTTAAGGCAGCATAAAAAGCAACTGTGAAAGGAAGACATGTATCATCTTACATAAAAATTCATTCTTGCCTTAAGATTGGACTTACACGCTTTAATTCCAGCATCTTTACTGAAACTGGAAAATATCTTCAATGGCTACTGGTGATTCAATTTTATAACATTATACCTTTGGTGCTCATATTTTTGATAAAGTTGTTAGTGTATATATACACACAAACAAACAGAAAAAAAATCTATACAATCACAGAAGCTTAAGTTTTGCTATTACTGCACAAAATATCAACCCCACTAGAACCCACTACAGAGCACACATATGTAGTCTAAGATAGATTATGTTGCTTAAGATTGCAGCTGGCCTTTGCTAAACAAGAAAAGCATTTCTTAGGAACGTAATGATGCAGACAGCATTTTACACAACTAACACAGCTTGCTGTAGGGAATTAAAATAAACAAAATAAAATAAAATCAATCTTACATTGAGTGAAGTTTTGATGTATAAGTGCTGGCAGCTTACATTGCCCAGAGCACAGAACGAGTTTTGCCATTTGATAATTTGCTTGATTCACTGTGCTGCCTCATGCAGGGCATTTTATGCCTGATTTATGTTTAATCGAGTCACCTGCTTAATGTTAAGGAGGGTCACAGTTAGATAGAAGGGTTACGACCATATAAGGCTTTCAACATCTTCCAGTTTGACATAAGAAATGGGTGTAAGTGTTAGAGGTCAACCTTTTTCTTTTATTTTGATTTAATGTTCTCTATGGAATATTGCATAAAACATTAATGCACCACAAAACCAATTTGATTCCCTTTTGAAATGCAGTAGGCAAATATGGATTAAGAGACTCAAAACACTGACAAAATAAAATAAAAGCAATCTACAGTCTAAATGATCCTGTATATGTGAGGGGTTTTTAAGGCTTATAAGACACATCCTTACTTATACAAAAATAAATATAAGTTCTCCCTTTAATAGATAAGCAATCAAATTTAGCCTGGTGTCTCGGAAAAAAAAAGACTTTAAAGACAAAAGGACAATAAACTTTCAATATAACTAAGGTGTCCAGGTTTACTACTCTGGGTAAATGTTCATGCTTTTAAACATATATAACTGAATATTAGAATTACCAGCATTTTCTTTGCAATAATGATATGAAAAATTACATCCATAATTAATAAATAAAACTAAATGTGGAAAACTACTACTGATTGGAGAGCTTAGACAAATCTGATCTTACTCTCAATGTTTCAACATGCTGAAAGTACTGCAGGACATTGTGATTTTTGAGACTAAAGTTCTCCCATACAGCATGGAAAAAATCCAGACATTGTGCCAAACAAGTTATTTAAAGATGCATTTTTAAGGAGGAACTATTACAGTTAGCAAGTGAAGATGGAATTCAGCACTTACCAGTTTGGAGAGATTTATCAGTATTTAAGTTCACTGAAGTATGTACATGTTATGCCATGAACACAACTACCAGAACCCAATAACAGACACAATTCACTGTGAATCCAGAGGTATATCAGAAGTTTCAGTCCTTGGCTAAAATGTGGTTTGTTTGCCTGCTAAATTGCATGTGTGCGATATACAACTTCTTGTGCAAATGAAAATAATAAATATTTCCTTATTTCTTTTTATTACTATACCCAGAATACACTAAGTTCCTTCAAATACTTTAAAACATACCAATAATTTCCAAAGATTCATTTAACGGACACAGTTTTGCATCCACATATTTAAAATAATTTACCTACATTGACAGCTTCACCAAGCTAATTTTAAATTACCCTTCTAAAATTTAATCATTCAGACCAAACCAATGAAGAGACACAGGCATTTCCAGAGGGTGATTCAAGTGGCCTATTCTATACTGAGATGTATCACTCTCTAGAGATGTCTGCTACTTTCCACTGGCTATGAAAGGAGAAGACTTGTTAAGATTTCTACAGCTACATTTCAGACGTATTAGCAGATGAATCTCCTCCTTGATAGCTAACCTCTTACACAGCTAAAGCCAGGGAAAATTAAATTCTTTCCTCAGATGGTAAAAATATAGTGAAGATATTTTACCTGTATGCTTGCCGTTTCTACGGAAATGTAACCAATCTGCTGTTTTGGAATTCTATTTCTAAGTACATAGTTCCTTTAAAATTAGCTTTCTGCTCAGAAAAAAGCTTCTACAAAACTATCTCAACATCCTTTATACTTGATTAAAAACCTTTGCTTTATAAAAGTTTTTAAAAGTTTAGTCATTAAAAACTCAGAAAAATAAAGTCTCAAAATGATATATGCTTTGTACTGCTCTGTAAGAAAAAAACAGTTTCTATTAAACATATTTTATTTCCTTCTTTCTTTCAAGGACTCTATTTCTATACAAATATTTAAAAAAAAGACCCTGATGGACAAGACAGAAAAAAATCTACTTTGAATTCCACTAGTTCTCATACCTTCTATCAGTTTCTGTCAGATATTTTGCCAGTTATCTTTTTCCCTAGTCCCATTTCCTATTAAAATCAAATTAGGGAGGCAAACTGATTTCACAATATAAATATTCACCTTTTAATCAAAATCTAGATTTAATGCCAGAGTACATATTGCTAACGAATGCAGAGCATCTACGGAATTGAGTACTCTCCAGCTGGATTATGGGCACAATCTGGCCCACATCAGCAGTAACTGGGTTACCAGTAGGAACTCTACTGAACAAAGCATTTAGTGGTTGGTCCCAAAAGTTATTGCCATGTCGTGAATTAGGGGTAGAAATCAGCTGCAGAATAGGACAGCAGCAAACGTCCCAGGCACTTTCATATAATACAGAATCCACCACATCACTGTGCTTTCTGTGTGCTGCATAGAAAAATTTGAAAATATGAATTCATCAGAGCATAGAGAAAATCTCAAACACTCTCAGAAAGATGTAGTTCCATTCACTTGAGCAAACCTAAAGGGATGATACTCAGTGATGATAATGGGCCTATTTATTTCATTGAGTCGAGCATAGTAGTGGGACACCTGTATCAGCATGTTCATGTGGTATACGTACCACACAGAGGTACTAACTCAGGAACAGAAACTCTTTTGCCATGTTATAATAATGATCCACCCAGGATGACAAGGAATAGTCTCTTTTAGATTGTAAATATTACCTTAATTCCCCTTTCATAAAGGAAATGGCAGACCAAAGAAGGAGAAGTAGCTGAAACTATTTCCTACTTCAAAAGGAACTTACTGGAAAACCTGGCAGCTTTCTCTCTCCTTCTGGCTGTCAGATCAGGCTGAAACTGTTTTAATTCTGTGACCAGAAAGCTCTGTTCTCAGTAGCACGCACTCTAAATAAAGTGCTCTTATATTGTATATTTTACACAAAAAAAAAAAGTAGATGGCAACAGTGTGGCACGGAGTGTGGAATTCTGAAAGCCTGAGCATCAAAGAGATGCCCACTGTCCATGCTGGTAAGAATTACGCAATTCCAGCTCTATATATTGAATGGTAAACTTATATAAAGAAGGAAAGAAAAAAAAGTTACTTTAAAAAGAAATTGGCAAATGTTCATAAGAATTACAATTTTAAAAGAACTGTGAAAAGTCTCTTTATAGATCTTTAAACAGGATAGGGTTTGTGAACAGCCTTTTTTGATCCTGTGCACCACAAATAGTATTTTCACGCTATCATAGAGATGTAACTCTGCATTTAGCAAGTATTTTTCCAAGAATATGTTGTTGTAAACAAATGCAAAGACAGCACGAGAAGGTATATTTGTCAAAATTTCTTGAAATGTTCTTTTTTTTTCTGTCAAAGCTAAAGATTTCTCATTAAGCAGCCTCAGGGAGCAAGGTTTCTTCTTGAAGATGTATGCAGTATATATGAAAGAAAACTAAGGCAATTCCAAACAATTACATCATCCAAAATTTTCCTAGCAGCTGCTAGGAAGCAGGAGGAAGCAAAGAGAAAAAAGGAGGTAAGAATTCAGGTTCATATTTTCTTCAGACATTTGGCAAAAGAGACTTAAGAGGCCTTTAGGAGAAATTATGAGCTATGTTAGCACTGGAAATTCCTTTTCATTTGCTACGTATTTATTTATCAGTGTTTAGTGTTTTTCATCTTTTCTTTAAAAGAACATTACCTAATGGCATTCCTCCCAGATTTACTAGAACAATAGAAGTAATAAATCTGTCAAGCTTGAAGCAACAGTATTAAGGTGTCTAAAGTGAATCTAATAATCTTGCCAAAATACAGTTAGATAACTTGCTTTAATTTTTGGTCAGCCTTGAAGTGGTCAGGCAGTTGGATTACATGACTGTTGTAAGTCCCTTCTAACTGAAATATTCTATCCTATTTTATTCTAGTCTATATTTTATGCATATTATAGACATAAAAGTAAAATCAGAAAGTGAAATTTAAGTGAGCATCTTTATTTTGATTTTTGTTATGGTGAAAACAACAATGTAAAGTAGAAAGGAACTTAAGGGGGACAGAATTCAGAAGAATCTCAAAATCACTAACTTTTGAAAAATGAGAGGGAGGGGTGTGAATATACATTCTCTTTAGAAGACAGCATAGTGGCCAAAACTTAGTCACTTAATCAAACTGTTCAAAGAAATGAGGAAGCTTCATACCACACACCATGATACCAATACCTTCTTCCCCAAAAATAAATTGAATAGGATAATCAGCTCCCAAATCTTTTACATCTCTGAAAAAAATGCTGAGATCTAGGCAACAGGTTACCATGAAAGATAATGTGATTTTTGAATACAGAGTCAGGGCAGCAGAAACTATACCAAAGCAACAAATAAAAAGTGAAAGAATCAGATAGTAAACTCTGGTAGAAATAATCCCTGTAAGTAACCATAGGAACAATGCTATACAAAAAGTGAGATGGAGCTAAGCAATGCATGAGATGTTCACATGTAATGACGGAGGATGAAATGAGGAGGCTTTTACTGGGAGCAGGCCACAGATGGATCCATGTTAAGTGAACAAATACAATTAGATCATGAATAATTCTAAGAGGAGCAATGAAGCAGATTCAAGCACAACTTCAAAAGACAGCGTTATCTCCGACGTTATATAAACAGTTCTGAATTATACAGCAAAAAAAAAAATCCCCACTTAGCACAAATTTTTTTACACAAAGAAAAAAGGGATTTTCCACAGGCAGACTAAACACAGTTTCTGTGGTTTCACTGAATTATAGCAGTCTAAGATATCAGACAGAAATGAAGTTAAATCCATTGGCAATAACCTTCACCCAACTTGATTACAAGTTATATAAGGGCTACATTAAATATCCTTCTGTTTTGCCTATGCCCTACTTTAATCTGGGCTACCTACTAAATCTATTAACTTACTTGATTACTTAATAAAAAATAAAGTTGGAAAAATAAATAATTCTGAAAAGATACATCATTACTTCTAATATAAAATCCTGGTATTCTTTTTAACTTTTAAAGTGCCAGTCCACTGTCCAAAGACAGTTCTGTGAAATTCCTGCCTGGTCAGCTAGACAGGATCAGGGAATTAAATATTTGGAATAAATGGCAAGGGAAAACCTTCCAGGGAAAATCTTGTTAGTATTTACTGTTATTCTTCATTTATTGCTACCCCTTCCAGAAAAATTTATTTTTGTTATTAAAGGTTTAATTAAATAACTCTGAGTATCAAATAAAGTAGGTCTGAAAAGGAAGAGGGAAGAAGGATGATCTATTAACATACTCATTCTTACCACAGTTCTTTGGGTTTACAAAGCACCATTTACATAGTTCAAAATTCATGCCAAGGTCAAATCTGTGTAATCTGGAATCAGTGAAACTTCCAGCCCTCATTAAGGAAAATGCCTCAAATTAGGATGAATAAAGAATTACATATTCTAGTCCTTCTATTAATTTTCAGGGGAGAGCTGAAAATAAGTCACAAAGGCGAGATTCCAGACCACTTGTAGAAAATTCTAGAATACTTTTTCACATAGAATAAAAGTAAATATTTTCTCAGATCACATGACTTGGAACTCAAGATATTTTGAGAAAATATAGTGTCTCAATACCAAGTTTAATATTTTGACTAATATCATCAAATTCCCTCCTGGTAATATGAGTTGATATTCAGTTAAACAAATGGAAAACAAATCTTTTCATAAAACGCTGTAGTTGTAGTAATATCAGTAATAATAATAATAATAATAACAACAACAATCACTATAAAGACAGCAGGTAACAACGATGAAATAATTTAAAAAGCAAGGATTTTTCTTGAGAAAATTATACAGACAGAAGTCTGTTTAAAAAAAATGTGTGAATCATTATCCATAACTTTAAGTCTCAGACAGTAGCAGTTACAGGGCATAAAAATGTAACTGTGATCTCAAGACCTGAAATATTCCACAAAAAAAAAAAAAAAAAAAAAAAAGATTATTTAAAAGATTTGTTTCAAAGTACAAAATCATCTAACAATCCCTTAAATTTCTAAGTGGATGTGGATATGGTAATTATACCATGTTTGGACCGAATGCTTCTTTTTGTGCACAAGGATAAAGGCAATGTACATAGAGAAAATGCATATGTATTTTCTTCTTCATCACCAGGAAGTTAGTTTGGGGTCTTCAGAACAGGAGGAAAAAAAAGAGGAAAGGTAAATTCAAAATATCAAGAGTCTTCTCCTGGAGAAGAGAAGAAAGCAATTAAAGAATCCAAAAAAAGATTCTGCAAGAGATTTTAATGAAAAAAGTCATCATCCTTAACACACAATGGACAAATGGTATCCAGCTAGTGAGCAGAAGGTGGAAAAATCAAGTTGCTTTTACCTAAAACAGAACTTCCATATAAGCATTTTTAATTGCTTTCAGATGCTTTTAGACCATAGTAGTGATTAACTTCATGCAGCAGACATAAGTGCTTGTGTTCTAAAAGCCTGAAAGTTTTTGGCACTTGGTCTAATAAAAGATAAAGACAAAACTTCCATAAAAATTTTGCCTCTAGTTTCTTTAAACAAAAAACACATTATAAACTCAACAAGAAAGACATTCAACCTAGTAGTGATTTTGTAGTATAGCAACAAAATGTGTTCTGTAATTAGCCATGGACAGTACAAGAAACAAAACTGACCAGGAACTCTTCCTTGGGAGAATATATGGATCAATTTTTTTCCTTAGATTGGGAAAGACTGTAATAAGAAAAATATTTTAGATCTGCAGTTGTAAGCTGCAGGATGCATGCCTGCCATCCAAGGTAAAGAACAGCTTTGAACTGGTTTATTTATCATTAATTTATTGGCACAGATGTAGCTATGAAAGTCACTCTTCACAGGAATCATAGCCTAAATAGTACAATGTCTTGTGCAGACATTTCCTGATGTGCAAGCATTTGGGAGTTTTTTCATTTAACTTAAGAATGCTCTACTATGGTAATACCAATTTATTTTGATTCTACATACATGTCAGCTCTTAACAGTCTTTCCATATAAAATTTTAGCCTAGGTGGTAACAGAAATAAAATTTAAGAGAAATCTAAGTAATTTACATTTTATAAAGAGATGTTCTTACAGCTGTATTTTCTTTTTTAAATCTAAATCCAATTTCATAAGGAGTTATTCCATATTCCACAAACATGATGCTCACAGAGGCAAAAGTGCTATATTTTTTGCCATTCACCTCTAGGGGTATGTCCTCAGTGTGTTCAGCATCTGTACATCTGAGACATCAAAGCCTGAATATAACCTGAGCTATCAATAGAGGAAAAAAATTTACTTTAGGAATTGTTTTGTCACATGGTTCCTGAGTGCACAGGAACCACTGTTTTCTTCCACTTGAAGGAAATATTAATCTAGTAGAATCTTATGAATTACTTTTCAAAACAAATGTACTGATTGACAAAAAATCACCTTTCTTTTCTCAAATACTTGCATTGAATATTGTTCAGATGCTGAAAATCATTTGGGTTCTGAGGGTTTTTCTTCTTTTTGTCGGTAGTCTGGTACTTAGAAAAATAATCCACTGTTGTGATGTAGTAAGTTACTTGGTCATCAAATCACCCAAGTAACACTGTTCATTTATTCTCATATTCATACACATTTATTAAGCAAGGGTGCAGGGAAACTCTATCATTCTTTGCTCTGTGTTAAGCAGCTTTTCTCACCAACTGATGTCCCAGTTTAAGTGACATTACAGAGTCAGTATTTTAATGAAATATGTACATTTAGATCTCTGTATACTAGATGGATACATCTTAACATATGAATTAAGCACTCAGTTTATTGCCAAAACATAAAAGTGACTTCATCCTTTTTAGTAGTGGTGTTGTTTTTCTAAGATCATAACCTTGATTTTATGGTTCCTAGCAAGGTAGGTCTAGTAATCTGATGCAATCACAAATGGAAATTATTGGAATATGCAGCTGACACCAACTCATGTCTCGAATTCTGTATTTCCACTAGAAAGGCCGGAAACATTCTTTTTAAAAAGCATCTGCAGAAAGAAATGCTACTCCATTAACTTTCCTCTCAGTAAGGGCAACTGGATTGTTCAAGCTGTATGTGTGGTCTTAGTGCTTGTCATAGCAGACAGCACGATGAATACAGAGTAAAAAGGAAATTTCATAGAGGCATCTGCTGATTTAAAACACTCCTTGCAACTTATTCCACTTCTGCTATGTCAATCTAAATCTCAGCCACCCCCTAACAAAAGAGTAGTGTTGACAAAACCTTAATTCTCAAAAAAACTTGTTGGCACACTGTCAGACTATCTGCCATTTGTATGGATTTTGATGAGTTAAAACAACCCAGTGACATTATTAATTTTGTCTTGACTAGGTGTGGTCTTCCTCTCCCCACCTTACTCAGACCTAGCATGCTACTGTTTTCTTAGTTAGGAACTAATAACATCATCAATTGATGATCAGTATCATCATGTAGTAACAGTAACATTGTCTTCAAACTAAGACTTTTCTTCCTAAATGTCCAGTCACATCTCTAATACTAGTAGTGGTATCAGCTTATTCTTTGCTGACAGCTTGAACAGAGCACCTCATTGCAATTAAGATTAGACTGAAATGAGATGATTTAAGAGTTACATGTAGAACATTTGTAACTAAAAACATTTCAGAAAAGCAAAATGCAGGTTCCTGTGCACATATACGCTGTAGAAAGAGGATAACTCCTGAAAGCTATTATATAAAATACTATACCAACATAGCCTTGTAACTTTTCAAGAGTCATGAATTAATACCCAACAGCAAATATACTAGCTTGTATTATGTCAAGTAAGTTGGTTATCCCAACTTATAAAGAATTTCTCTCTCCCTTCCCTCTCCTTTTCTCTCTTTCCTTCTCTCTCTCACACACAGCTTCCTTCCCAACTTTTCATCCCTCTCTGCCTTTGCAATTGCTGTCTCTGGCACACAGCAACCAACCAACATACCTACCTATGTCTGCATTTTGCATGAATTAGAGAAGTCTTTTCATCTGAAATGAGGTTTTCAAACTGAGCATCTTGAATGCATGGAAACTCAGACTATCAGCTCCGGTTTTCACAAACCACAAGCTCTTGGAAGCAGCTCCATGAGCAATAACTGATAGAATGTTTTCTGTATGCAGCACAGTTGATCAGCACATGAACTGTTACAAAATGTGCTTAACTTCACATCACTAAACAGTTCTGACTCTGATTTCCAAACAGGAAGAGAAATGTTACGCAATTCTCAGACGATATGGAATCAAGTTACAACAATCTGGCCTTGTAGTCCTGAACTTGAACGAGAACAACCTTCCTTTTCAAAAACCTTCTCCCAGTTAAGACTATTTTATGATAACTCTTAATATACTGCACAGGACAACATTAGTAACAACAACAATACAGTGCACTGTGAACAACTGATAGTGGATTCATTATAATTCTGATGGTATGCTATTGTGCCTTGCACAGTTCATGCAGGCAATGTTCCTAGAGCTATAAGTCATAAGGATGACTTATGGCTGGTTCTCCTTTGAAAACTACGTTCATAGAATCATAGAATCTGCTGAGTTGGAAGGGACCCATCAGGAACATCGAATCCAACTCCTGGCCCTGCACAAGACACCCCAAGAGCCTGAGAATAAATTAATATAGTACTTAGATAGTTAGGGTTTTTTTCCTTGAGTTGTAGTCTTCTAGAGCTTCCCAGGCAAAATAATGACTCATTGCATACTTTTCTTGAAAATACCCATTACTTGAGTAAATTCTGAAGTTCACCTACATCATATATCATATAACAGAAACACCTGGGCTACCTGACATATTTTCTGAAAATTCTCTTCACATTTAAGTCCTTGCATGAAATCTGTAAAACTCCACAGCACACAGATTGTTCTTAACCACTAGACAACCACATAAAATAATGATATTTGATTCTGCCTTCCCCCAAAAAAACCAAACTGAGTGAAAAACATTAAGCTGCAGTTTTTTCCTGTACTTTACAGAATCCCAAATATATGATAATGACATCATGAACCATAACTTTGGAATATCTAAATTTGAAGGGATACTTTTATTGAAGGCAGTATGTAGCACTGGTAGCAAATCAAATATAAAATCAAGCGAAAAAAAATCATTCACCCTTCATTGAGCATGTCATGCAACAACATAAGTAATCTAACTCTACAGGAAAGGAGCTGGGCACCTCCATAGCATTCAGGAACTTCACATCGTCGTGATGATGCAGAACTACAGTCAGCAACGTGACGGAACTGAGCTTTATACCAGACCTTGCTATGTTCACCCTAAGAACTACAATGTTCCTATTTTGCTACAACAATCAACACTATTCAGATAAGGGACCGAAGCATTTGCAAGACTGAGATATTATTCCAAATTCAACAGCTCAGGTTCATTTCTAGTGGCAGCGTTTAACAAAATAATACTTCATGTTTAAAATGGCAATGTGTTGTTTGTTCTACAAAAGGTTCATTTTAAACAAATTAGAAATTAAATGATTTGGGATCAAATTATTTTGGCTGAACAGTCTCACTAAAAAGCAAGAGTGGGTGGAAAACCAAAAGGTTTATTATATGAAAAACTGTAAACACAGGATGATGATTATCTTGATGTTTTTCTATTGAAAGACTGCCTGAACTCTGAGCAATGAGAAAATCTTGGTATAACCCACAATTGAGAAGCTTACAATTTGAATAATTTAAGAAACAATCAGCATATTCTGCAACATATATATTTTCAAAATTTTTTTTCAATTACAATTAATAGAATGTTGGGAGTCAGAAAGCTACAGAAACACTTCCATTCCTAGGTCCTAATGTAGTCACTGATAACTTCACCGCATACTTACCTTTAAGAATAAGATTTTAATTGCTTTCTTTTGTATCAAGAGTTTGGTGTTTTGTTTTTAATTTCATTTCAGTTAACATTTTATTTTTTTTACAGAAAACTGTTACCATAACAGACTGTTAATTAAATATTGTTTTGAAAAGTGGGGGCCTTCTTCTCCCAAGGTGTTTAATATACTTTTATGATTTGAAACAAGAAACTGGAACTGGGGACAGGATTGCTTCCAAAGTTGGAAATATATTTTTTTTTTATGATCATGTTAAATCTACCCTGAAAAGCTGCCTTTATATGAAAATTATCACATATCATTAAAGGCTTATCCAATATCTTCTAGTAGCTCATCTTCACAGAATATGGTCGTTCAACTGGGATCCTATATAACTGCTACAGGAATAGCATTCTTATTGGGGAATTCAGAAATCAGTACCATATCAAACTTAGCTTTCAGAAGGCAAAGTTACTCTGTGATCCAGGAAGAATCAAAAAAAATTTATCTCAGATTTTCCACTAAAAGGTAATAAATCACAACCTAATACTGAGTACTCACAAGATACAAGTAGAAGAGAGGATTCACTAGCTTATAACTAAACTGTAAAATACCTTCACTCAGTTTCTTCTTGAGTTCCTTGAGTGTGTCAAAGTACATGAGAATCCTCGCTGCTTAAATATTTAATCCCAAAGTCTCTTTTGAAGTGAACCAACTTGCTCCCTTTACATCAAAAAGCTGGGAGCATTTCTGGAAACAGTTCAATCTAGGGATGCCTCTCAACAGGCAGTGGGTGAACCTGCATGAGGTGTGACTCTGACTTACACAGTTTTCCAACAGTATCTTTTAGGCTTTGAATATATGTTTGTTGTACAATACAATGCTGCAAAATGTACAAGTTCTTCTTGATTAAAAGTTCTTAATAAAAAAAGTTCAATTCTGCAAGTAATTCTTGGTTTTAAAAAGATTTTATAACTGAAAAATGTAAGAGACTCACTGGAACTTAGAACTAGTGAGCTTCCAGAAGTAGCTTTCAGTGATAAATCCTCTTGTGATAAAGCAGAACATAACTAGCCATTCAGTGGGATGATAATATGAGAAAATTATGATTGCATTCAGGAGATGACAGGTGGCCTGAATTACACCTTAATTATTATTTTAAAATCTATGAAAATATACATTTACAGAGTTGAGTCAGTTTATTTTCCCACTGATACATCAACTAGTGAACATGACAAAAGCTTTCACATTAATTATGATGACTACTTCCTTAATGAAGTGCAAAAATGTTTGTGTAATTTAATTCAGTCTCTTGAATTAGGTTACAGTTTGTCACTCCGAAAGCAGGGCTTTGTTGCTTATTCTTACAGTAAGTTAGTTCAGCTCCAACAGATGAACAGCTTATCAACCTATAACACCAATCAGAATCAATGTTAACAATAAAAATGATTTAACATTAATAACCGAAATACTGTGTTAACATGGAATGTATTTTAAAATGAGCAAACAGTAGCCACTCAGTTTTATCAATGTGTAGCTTTTTAACCATCACAGGATCTCAAAAGGTACCCAGTGCATAAAATAAGAAACCGAATAATAGATTTGTTTCTCAAAAGTACTGTGTACTTCCAACTTATAATTTCTAGCCCTTGGAATACTCACAGAAATCAACTCTAGTCATTTCAGTAAGTTAAATACATTCTTAAGACTTTACAGGATCAAGCCTATCAAGAGAAAATACTTCTAGCTACAGATTTTATTCTTTGGCAATATGATGCAGATAGAGTAACAATGATAATTATACTTTAACCACTTTTTCAGTCTGCCTAATACAACACCAATAACTATGAGCCAGAGAAAATGAAATTATTTAATTATGTAATTAATCTTTCTTTAAACACCAAATAATTTCATCATCTACTTTAGCAAAAACATTACCACGCTTTATCAATCGCTGCATCTGTGAACAACATTTGTCCTCCAAGCCAAAATAATCTATACAAAACCTTTCGACTCCCTCTTTATTCTTACTCCCCATAAAAAGAGTTTGTGGTGCAAAGAATTTTGTACAAGATGGAAGTTGGGATGTACTTATATTGATTCAGGCCCACAGTAAGAGAGAAAATAAGGATGAAATTAGAAATTGCATCTTCAGATTACCACTTAAGAAAAGAAAAATAATGGTTTCATACAGGAGAGTAGTCATAATTCATTGGCGTGAAACATTCTAGAGGAAGCTTAATATCCTTACACTGGAAAAGTCTGGTATCAGATGTGGAATAGTTGTATAGAAGTACCTATCATAAAGCAAACCTGTTCAAAATAGTAATAACATCAACAAAAATTACTGACATTAATTTAATGTAAAAATAATGTAATAAATTAAACATGCTTTGAAATTACTTTTTTTTAATTGACAAAGATATATCTATAGATAGATATCAATATATGAAGGAGCATTCTTATCCTGCCCTATGTCAGTGATTTCCAAAAGCACTTTATAGTCTCATTTTATCTTTGAAAGATGCAGTTCCTGAAATAAGCACAAGAGATTGCAGTTACTCATTTCATCAGCTGTAGATTTCAGACTCAGTAGGCCAAGCTGCAGAAGAATTAAGTCTGGAGTTTTAAAAGCAGCTTCAAAACCTAAAATACTGAAGAACAATCACCAAAATAATTAGAAAAGTGAAGAAAATGGCTTTTCAAAGTTTTTATGACAAATAATGGAAATACCATTTTATGAGTTATATAGCTAGTCTAGACATAAAAGTACAGACCACAAAGTATATCATACAGTCAGGACATACAGCACTTCTTTTCTGATTGATCACAATTAATTACAATTATCTACTCTTTCAACTTTAGACAACTTTTGAGGCACATTATCCAAGAAAAGATCTGCAGTACACAGAGATAGCAGATCAAAGTTAACTATGATGAGCCATCTAGTTTTGGAAGGATTTCAAGGTGTTATCTAGCTAAGCTGGAAAAGTCAGTACAACTGTTTGAGCCTACACCAAATTCTTTCTTCTGACTACATGATTTGTAACATAGGCAGATTTTAATTCTCTGGACAATTCATGAAGCTTTTAATTTCCTGTTATTACACATTTCTCATTTTGTCACACTATCAAAGGTCCTGTATATTTATTTTCATAAATATAAAATTATCTTTTTTGAGGTGACTAGTCTTCTATAAATTTGGGAGCATTCTATAAATTGACCCTAATGAAAGACAGTGGATAGATCAGCAATTGTGTAATTGAGTATTATTTAATTGTAATAAAATGGACAGAATATCAACTGAGAGGTGATCCTCAATTCTTCAATTTATAGTTCATTAAAAAAAATGTGGAATATTATTCCCTTTTTCTCTTTTATTTTCCTTCTGTATATCATCCCTACATCTCATCTTAGTCCCTAAATACTTCCATAAAGCAAGTTCTTTCTAAGTGATGATGCAATGTTCCCTGCATGTTTTTTCAGACTTTGTATCAGTGATATAAAATATTTTCAAGGGTTCCTTAACTTGGCCTCCTACAAAAATATACAGTCCTGGAATATCATGAGAAATCTCAGCATACAGTTTAATACCAGTATTATTTGCACACATAAACAATGCACGCAGAACCAGAACTTTAGAAATCAAGATTTCCACCTTTAGATCTCTATTTCTGTATTATGTGGCACATTTCAGAAAAAGGAAAATTTTCAAGTAAAAATCATGCATTAAATCGTAGCATTGTGTATCCTGGATATACCTAATAATTGCAGATCTCTATACTTAAAGAGCATTAAATAGCACATAATTGTTTGTGTGATCACTTATACTTTTTTGTAGGCAGGAAGGAAACTTAGTTATTATACTCAGATTATTAAATCAATCAGAAAGCTTAAAAAGAAGTTATTATAAAGAAAAAAAACCAGAGAGAGAAGGGGGAGGAAGCACTTAATAGTAATTTTATTTTTTCTGCTTAGAGCTGGATCCTAAAAGGAAATTCACAAACTTCTCAAATGAAGAACCATCTTTTGGAATTCCTGACATATCAAGACAGACTGACAGAGCTGGGACTGTTCAGCCTGGAAAAGACGTGGAGGTATCTTACTAAGGTGTGTGAAAACCTGGTAAGGACAGAGATAGAGGCATACTCTTCTTAAGTGTGGCCCAGTGAACACAAATTGAAATACAGGAAATTCCATTGAAAAGTAAAAAAAAATCCAACATTATTTTGAGAGCAGTCAAACACTGGAACAAGTTGCAAAGAGGCATCGTGGTGTCTCCATCCTCAAAGATACTCACAGAATCTCAAGTGTACCCAGGCCTGAACTACCTGCTCTGTGTGATTTTACTTTGGCCAGGGGAGGCTGGACTAGGGGAGCTCCCATGGTGCCTGACAACCTCAACTATTCACTGTTTTTCTGTATATACAGTCAAAATATGGAGTAAAAGTTTGCAATCAGCAAGATTTTTCTTGTATCAACTATGTGGCAGCACATAACAATGGCACCTACATCACCTACTGCAGTCATCACAGTTTTTCCTTGGTAGGGCTCTTTCAGTAGTTTTGGTAGTTCTTTACAATGTAGATCCACAAATGTTCATTGGTTTGAACTCATAGGATCATATTGTAAGTCTATTTTTATACTTGCCTGTCTATAAAATGCTGGAATGACTGTCATGTAGCGCTGCTGTCATGATGCTCTTCATCTTTGCTGAACCTTTGCATACCTCATGGAACACTAGGCCCCAGTCCTTGCTTCTATCAGTGTTATTGTTTGCAATTTTTGTGCTGTTTGAGACTCAACACTACCACAATGGGCAAAAGTCATACTACTCCTTCTGTTGTGGTAAGCCATGTAATGTGAAACCAGTTCAAACTTAGTAGCGATTGCATTTAAACCTTTCTTCTTTTGCAAGAGACTCACAAAGCATTACCATCCTAACAGGATTTGATGAACAATAATCTTACATATGCCTATTTTCTTTAATTTTGAATTATTTTCTTCTATTTTTTTTAATCGTCATTTTAAAAAGATCTGCATCTGGTTTTGTGGGCTGATCCTCTAGGAAATTTGATCTCTGGTTTTAGTACCATATATTTTTATTGTTAACTTGTTATGACCAGCTTTAAAGGACTAGAGAGGAATTGGATACTTCTAGGCATTAGTTGTGGTTTTAAACTGCTTTCTCAAAATAAAAAATCGAGAAGCGATCTGCTCTTAGATATTAGCTGTAACACAAAACCCCAAATGATACTGTTGACAAGGTTTCTTTTCCTGTCTCCCTCTTTTTGGCCTGCTTATTTGTCTCTGACTTCTTTCATCTCCTTTCTACTTTTCACATGCATTTTTTTCTTTGATATTTTCCTGCCTTACTTCCCCCAAATACTTTCCCTTTGCTTCTGCAATTTTTGATCTCTCCCTCATGAACATGAATGTTTCCGCCCTATAAAAACTTTCATTCTCTCCCCACACAGATCCCATCTACTATTCTCACGATGCATTCACTCTGCACGATCTCTATTTTCTATACTAGATTTTATCCTGTAAATTCTACTGTATTTTAATCCCAATTCTTTTTTTTTTACTGGTCACACCTGCCCAGACTACCACTGTGAGTCCTACTTGCCTGATGTTTTCCAGTACTCCCCTATGTTCTCAGTCTCATCCCTCCTTCCCTCTCCTTATTTTATACCTCTCTCTTACCAATCTTTGTTGGCTGACCTCTCTTCATTTTGTCACTCCTCTTCATCTTTAAAAAACTGTGAATTTCAATTTAAATATTTCTAGCTACGTGTCTATCTCATCACGTAAAGCAACTTCTGAGCCTAAGTGCGAAGTACAGGTCCCCTTCAGTCCACTGAGCTAAGCTTTCTTCACTCTCCTCCTTCCTCCAGATGAGATATTTACATCCAAACACTTTTCTGGTATTTGGTGTTTCCTGAACTGAGCGTTTCTTTTGGGAATTATAGTCCTCTGTGACCAAAACCATGCCAAGGATCATGCTCGTACTTAGAGAGACGTGATCATGGGCATGTACTGAAACATCCACCCATCCATCTGGTCCACAAGATCAAGTAATCTTCCTCTCTATTTGATCTGTCCAGAGAAAATCTGTGTTAGAGACTGAGCCATGCAAATAAGTGGAAAGCAACTGAGGAAGAAGTAGAAGCTCAGGTGGGCTTTGCTGAAACAAGTCCCAGAGTTTAACTGGTCTGTAACATGAAAAGAGAAGATGTGGCACCACCAACAGCTTGACTGTTGGGTGCCTCCATCTTTGGGTGACTGTTCATCTCCTCCCCGCAATACAGCCTTTCTTAATTTCACTGTGTCTAAGAGCAAGCCACTGCTAGGAGATGGTATAGTAACTTTCAAAAGAAAATAGTAGTATGAGAATCAGATTGTTACAGGACTTTACATTAGTGTAAGGCCTCAGGAGACATATCAAAAATAGAATTTCAGGATGAAAAATTAAGAAAGACGTGTGCAGCATGGAGTTATTTTGACTAACTTGGTTTCTTCAGGCAACTATATTCATGATGACATTATCTAATGGAGCAAAACAGCAAAAAAAAAGCAGAAGATATCTGATCTATTAAAAACTAATAGGCAGATTATTGTCTAATGATAGGTAATTCACGCTTTGAAAGGTTTTTGTTTATAAAGAAAGAGAACAGAGGGGAAAAATCATAAAGGATTATTATTTGTTCAGTTATTTTGAAGTACTAAGCTGCCATGATTTCCATTACATCCAACATGTTTGTGTACCAATAAGGTGACATTAGGGGAGCTATTGTGATATTTGTGTGCTGCTTTACTAGACTGTTAATCTATTAACAAGTGGATACAAGCCATGAATTCAAACAATTGTCCATGTGAAGGTGTTTCTAGTGATCCTACCTGTTGGCGGGATGATTCCAGGAGACATTAGGCCTGGGACAGAATGTGGCATGATATGAGAATTCTCTGGGGAGGTGACACTTTGAGTCCTCTTAGGAGGCCTTCCAGGTCTAGAACTGAAACAAACAGACAAAAAAATTTTTACAATTAAGCTGTTGTCTTACACATCATTTCAAAGTTGTTTCAAGTGGTAACATGGACTGTAAATAAATTTGTTTCAAGGACGGTTGCTTTTGCAGTTAGATGTAATAGACTTCCATCACTAATTAGATTACATGCTGAATTCATTTTCCTCATTGAAGATCAGCCGCTCTTGATGCATAATTCATAGCCTGCACCTCGTTACCTGCTTCTTCATATTAATATCTATACACAGTTTGAATTGCCTCGTTTGCATATGCTGAAGTTCTGCATGCAGCCTTCAGCACGAAAATTATGCACTAACTTGTAATAATTATTACAGTCAGCCTGCTATTGATTTATGAGACTTTTAAAAACCAAATATGTGTAGTACTTGTAATGAATGATATTTTAAGGTTCTTCAGGAAATTAAAAGGCAATGGCTGCCTAAGGAAATGTTCTGCTTGTTTGATTTAATACTACAGTTAGCTGGGAGGTGGAATGAAAGAGTGATTCAGACCTATAGCACATTTTTCGATGATATGTTTTATTACTTCGCACTGCTAGCCTGATATCTAGATGATAAATGACAATACATATCTAATGTGTGAAAAGGTCTTGCAATTTCTTTATTTTTTGTCATTTAAAAGATAAGTCAAGTTATCATTTAACCCTTATTCTATTTAAAGTGAAAATCTCACTAAGACACCTTACTTTAAATATACTACTTTATGTCAGAAAGGACTCGGAATTATTTGTAAGATATTGCTGAGCAACCACCATCACAGCAACTTACATGTGTCCAGTCCAGAAAAATAAAGGGCTTCAGGTTTAAGTGCTCCTTGTCTGTTTAATGCTCACATGCACAACTTTCCATCTCCTGGACTGCCTAAGTAGCATACAAATTAGATACGGATGACAATGAAAATACTTATTGCCCGTGTACATACAAATATGTACCTGCTCGTACAATGTATATCCAAAGGCTTGTGTTCCTATGTACAGATTGATGTACATGGTGCTACTGCAACATCCTGTAACTGCTCATTTAGGGAACATTGTGGAGTAACTTCACAGAATAAGGTGGTGTGCTGCTCTAGAACTACAGTGTTAACCTATGATCTGCCAAACATTTGAAGTTCTTCATTTGTTTCAGAACAAGAAAAAAAAGAATGGTGGGTATGAAAGGTTTTGCTCCTTAAGTCCTCATAATAGCAAAACTCTAATCAGTCCCAGGTATGCTGGGACTGCAGAATGAGGCAGATAATAAAATACCTCTGTTTTCTGTTCTTATTAGTTTCCATTGTGTTTGGAAATACCTTCTTTTGTTTTCCTTTTTTGGCACCTTCTACAACCTAACTTTAATAAACCAAAAACAATCAAAGTACAGAGCATTTTCTTGAAGTTTAATGACTCAAGGCATTGAGTCATTAACCTTAACTGATCATTAATTCCCAACTTAATGTCCTGATCTGAGGTCATTATTAAAATTATAAGCTTGGTAATTTCTTTGATTGGTTTGGGATTTTTGATTTTCTTTAATATAAACAAAATTGTCGCATTACAAGTTCAAAACTAAAAGAAAAACAGCTGAAGAAAAAGAATATTGTCTTATTCCAGCTCACAAAACCAAGTGTCTTCAGGTTTTGATATTTCCTTTGTGATTTACAATAAAAATAAACATCCCATGAATACATATAAAACTGAACAAAACATTATAGACAAAAATGATCTGATATAAATGGAGTGTTTCTAATATATTCACCCACCAAAAAATGCCACTATGTAGGAAAACTTTAATGGTTTCATTTAAGTATCTATGATGAAGTACTCAAATCATTATTGTGATATGATTATTGAAGGGTCTGACAACAGCATAACAGAACACAAGCAGGGTAATGTGGCACTATGCACAATGTACCAATGACTTCCAGGTCTTTAAAAAAAACAAGTTCACACCTGCAAAGACTGTCTTTGATGTTTACTACCAAGTATAGCCATGGTGAAGCCTGCATGCTCTTGCCTTTGATTTTGAGGAATAAAACCACCCCTCTTCAGAGCCTAAGGGAAGACAGTCATGGACCAAATCTATAAACAAAGGTCAGCAGCAAATTATAGGTGAGTGATAGTGAAGCACCCAAGGCAGAACTCTTCCTTTGGTCACTTTCTACAATCAAGTTGCTTGTGCTATTGTATACAAATGGGGGCGGGGGGGGGGGGAGAGGTCACACTCCAAGCCATAAACGAGTCCAGAACCCAACTCCATTCCATGATTTGTTTTAAAGTTTACCAAGTAAGTGTTTTCATAAAGTCCTAAACTCCCAATTCCAATCTTACTAATAATATTTCACACAGTAGATGGTTGGGCACTGGAACAGGCTCCCCACGGAAATGGTCACAGCACCAAGCCTGACAGTTCAAGGAGTGTTTGGACAGTGCTCTCAGACACATGGTGAGACTTGGGGATGGTCCTCTGCAGGGCCAGGAGATGGGCTTGATGATCCTCATGGAGCCCTTCTAACTCAGCTTCTGTGATTCTATTTAAAGGAAATTTCTGAGAAGGAAACCTATTTAATAGGTTAAATAGGTTAAAAATTGAATTTTTAAATGACACTAGTTCCAATCTACTATTAAAAGGCCTTTATCTATTTAAGAAATGGGTTTTTTTCTTATAACAAGGCAGAAAAACACTGTAAGACACATTAAGAATTATTTCTTAAGGCCTGGAAGATCTGATTTAGAGGCACTATGCAATACACAATTAAAATTAATAAATCTAATTGTCCTTAATAACTGATTAAGTAACAATACTTTACTTAATTTGTTAGTTGTCATTTGTTATGCATTTGTTTCATTAACCAAACTACTAACTTGAAACACTGCCATTTTGTAAGATTTGTTTTCAAACTATAAGAATTGCAAGTATTTTGTATGAATCATTACCAAAGTTGTGGGGAAAATGGTATGAAAAAATTACTTTAAAAAATAATCACTCTGACTAGAATTAAAAACTTGCATGTTGTTTTGTAGTTCATTATCATTTTTATAGCTATATGATAAACTCTTCTAAAAAAAAACATCAAAAGCATAGCAAATTAGTTTAACTATCATAAACAGGACGATAAAAATAGCTTAATAAATCATTTTGTTGGTATTTTTCATAAACTTGAGTATAGTAAAGACGTATTTACTTTTAGATTAGGACATGTTCATTTTCATTCCAAGAAACCTTCAAAACACTCATATTCCTATTTTGTATCAAAATCAGTAGATTTGTCTTCAGTATGAAAACAAAATACATTTTAAATAGCTACGAGTTGATTTATTACGTAAAAGATACATTTAAATGCCAGAGCAATGTAAGCTGTTCTTCTAGCTGATGACACTGAGATACAAAAATCATCATTTAAAAGCTGATGACAATACTATTTTTACTCAAATTTAGATTTTGTATATAAGCTTTTATAGACATATAAAAGACATTGTAAGATTTTGTCTTTCATCTGAATACAATTATTGGAAGAACTACACTGGTTTTGCCAAAAGCACATTTGAGTTCTTCTGGAAATGCTAATTATCTCAATGGGTAAACTATTCAAAGATGACCCATTTTGATTTTGAAGATGTCTAAAGTCTGGATTTTTTAGAGCTAGGACAAACAGTCTGAAATGCCAAAGCCCCAAAAGCCAAAGTAAGTCTTGTGAATAGCCAGGGTCATAGTACAGGTAAGTCAAGGAGTGTTTTGGGACTCCACAAGAAGACGCTGGAAGAAACAGCTACATCTGGAAGTCATAGCTGATCTTCCTGTCTACCATTTCATTCTTTGAAGAGTAAATTAGAGAAAGCAGAAATTAGACAATATCAACAAAGATTCCAAGGAAGCCACAATGATTAAATGTTTTAAAGACCTGGGGAGAAGTCTATAGGGAAGTTAACAGTTCCTTGCTTACCCATTAGAAAAGACATGCAATAGAATCTGTCACTCTGTTTTCAGAAATATGAATGTCAGGTATTTTCTGCTCTAAATCTTAAATTTTCATAGTGAGATAACATATGCTGAAGAAGTAGATGAAACCTTTCTATAGGATTATGTATTACTAACTTAGTAGTCACATTTTTAAAGTAAAGCACCTAAATGTATTTATTCCCATGAAAACCCATCTGCCTTCTATAAGCTTGTGTCAGTTTGTGATAAAATTTTCAGACTTTTTTCAAGTCTTAAAAGACATTCCCACAGATAACTAATCTTTATTTTTGTAGAAATTATCCTGATTTACAGTTACAATATGCCATTATGTGAATGAGGAACTCAAGGTGCAGATTAGTGAATCTTGAAAGACTCAAATATTTTCTTCATTAACATCAGCTAATTAGATAACCAGAGCACTTTCCAGAATGACTGAAAATAAATCCATCCATTTTCAGCCAGATTTGTATTTCGTCCCTTCAATTTCATAAATACATCAAGGAATACCATGACTGTAGCATTTTCATCTTTGAAGAAAAAGGGTGTATATGTCTACTGCACTGTGATTAGCATGAGAAGCAATTGAGAGTACATTTAAAGCAGAGGATATGGTTATTTTTTGGTCTTTTGATCAATATATATTAGTCTTACATCCTTCCTGTGTTATCAAATCTAGAAAACAACAGATGGTTGAATTTTAGAATAAAAAAATTGAAGAATCAGTGTTCTTTATCAGTTAAAATGTTGTGCTTTGATAATATTTTTGAAGTTTACATAATTTCAGTTTTATTATCAAGTATGAGCTCGCTCCTGGAAATGTTTTGATAGTGCTAAACAATTAAAAGCAGACATAATCAACAGAAAACCTGGTCCTGTACAATCACATGGAAAGAGACAACGGGACAATAGTATGGACTTATCTGCTTGGCTTTAAAAGTAACCAGGCTGCATTCAGCTCTTATTATTATCTTCCAGAAGACAGACTTGACTTTAAAATTTAAGGGTCTCATCCTTGAAAGCCTTAGATGTGTAGACCTCCCACTGATTTCTGTTAAGACTTTAGAGCACCAAGGAAGGCATTGGCTCAAAAACAGCTGAAAGTCTTCATGAGTAGCAAATAACTCTAAGAGCATGTCACTAGCATTTTACAGATGACTAATTGCATGGCAAAACATGTACTAGGAAATGAAAAGTTGAAAAATGTTGAGATAATTCTGTGATTTATCTTTCTCATGTCCTGATTTTGAGGAACAATTGTGCAATATTAACATTCGATTAACAAAGTTTCACTCTTTAAAATAATTTTTATTAAACACATGAAGCACCCCTAAAGAAAACTGCAAGTCTGACCAGCAGTGAGAAGGTAAACTGCCTTTCCTGACAAAATTAATTAATTTCAGGGTTTGCTTTCTACATTTAAAGTTTTATTTTTAATCTTGTCTGTGAGCAAGTTTAGTGCACAGAAATATTGTCCTCATCTGTAGCTGGGCAAACATGATGCAGTGAAGTTACCATTGGCCAGGCAGTTTTATAGTCAGTAATATTGGGGATTGGCTGGAAAAGTTATGTTCCAGAGGTCATAGGCAGCAAATCTGTAACAAGCATTTGCTGTATTTATTTAATGTATTTTTAAAGTTCTCAGAACTGCCTAAACCAGCTTTGAATATCAATACCAATTTTAGCTACATCAGTGTTTCTGCATCTCATTTTCATTTTGAAAATCTATGCTTTATTTTTCATCTGTTCCATCTCCCCTTAGTGCTTCAAAGCCTGACACAGAACTTTTGACCTCAAAGAAGCTGGCTGAATAAAATTTAGGTGATCAGCCACTGGAAGCAGTTATTATGTGCTCGCCATACAATGGACACTGCAAAAGGGCCGAAGATGTCACTTGCTGACTTACTGCAAAGGCAGGGATGCCCTGTGACACCCTGTAACCACAGGCAGTGGACTCTTCCCACATAGTACTTCTGGGTTTTGGGATAGCTTCTGTGCCGCTCTCATACGTGCAGCCTTCACACTAGCAAGACTTGAGCCAAGGGCGTGTCAGTACTGAAAAATAAGGTCTAGGAAGACTGACTAAACCTTTTGTGCAATTTAATTCCTTTGCTTGGAAAACACTTGCTTGCCAAGGTAACCTTCATAAATATTTCTAATGCACTGAACTAGCATTTTAAAGGCAAAAAAATGACAAAGTACATTGATCCAAACCTTATACTTTACTATTTTAGGTTTTCCCCTTCTGCTCCCACTCAAAAACAAAGCAAAAAATGCAATTCTGAGACAGAGCATACATTTGTTTTGGCAGTTAGTAAAACAACCATTAGAAGTCACACCATGTCCTTTTTACTTGCAGCAGTCTTGTAAAACAATAAAACTCTCAGTGTAATTACCTTAAATTTATTTTTCTTCTCACAGTTAAAGAGAAAATGTTCTCACGCAATAATTAGTGCTGAACTCATGATATATTAGGACTTACTGAGACAGCAAACAATGCTGATAAAAATAAATACAAAGATCTGTTTCAAAATCTTCATAAAGAAGTGCATGAATGATCTTCAAAAGAATTAGGTTGTGTTGCAGGAGTGAGCAGTGGAGAAATCATGCTAATGAAATATTATTGCATTTCAGTAACAGAACACTTTACTGCTATTTTTGAACCAAAATGGCCTAAAGTGGATATTGTGTCAGAAATGCAGTACCAGTTTATCAGTGGAAGAAAAATAAATGGAAGAAAATACATTTCCCTTCCTATCCCATTCCAAAGTCATTTACCTCAGTCATACAGGAGCACTGGTTAGCCCTGGGATGTTACTCTTTTGCTGGGGTAGAAAAGACCTTGTTCAATTACTTCTTTTCCTAACAGAACTGTCATGCAAACAGCCTGTCGTTTCCATCCTCCTCAACACTGCAGCCCAAATCACTCTGCTTTTCAGCAAGATTAGTAATATTCTGGATACAAGAGTATGGTACAAGAGTATGGATAAAGGTACAAGGTTGCTGTAATATATAATATATATATTACAGCAACATCTGCCAGTTCTCCCTTGATGGTTGAAGTCCTACTACAAACACAACAAAAGAATACAAGAAAAAGATTCTCCTTGACTGATCATATTACTTGAATATATGAATGACCTAAAGGACAAGAAAGGAAATAAAACCAGTTAGAAATCTGAGTGTTACTGGTGTAAGTTACAGTATATGTAACATACATATATGTATGTTACATATACTGTAACTTACACCAGTAACACTGGTGAATACAGCTGTGATTGTACATAAGCTCAAAATATTACTGACAGATGCCTGTTCTCTTAATGAAATTGAGATCTGTAAATCATCTATTGGAAAGGGAAAAATAGATAAGAAATTAGGCTAATTCTGTTGGGTGGCAGAATTATGATGTCAGAATCAAATTAAGTCAAAAAGTTCACTGCTTTATCTAATTAGCTGAAACACTAGATCTTCCTGGAAGTTCTTAAAACATTTAAGTATGTTGGCTCTCATGATTATGTAATAACTGTGAAACACAAGCTTCTGATGATGACAGCCATACAAGCTAGAGCTGAAAATAAGTCTGAATGAACAATGAAATGCAATTATTAAAGAGAACTCATGCATAGATTCAAACCATATTGATATATTTTTTCCATCATATAAACCTTGCTTCAGAAACAGTACTCAGGAATCACAGAATTGGTGATCCTGAATAAAGTTATTTAGGAATACTGACAATATCAACAAGAAAACCATGAAAAATTGTATTTATTTCCTCTATTTCCACTGTTTCAGAATAATTCTGCAACTACCAATAAGGAAAAGATGAAAAGAGAAAAGAAAAGAAAAGAAAAAAGAAAAGAAAAGAAAAGAAAAGAAAAGAAAAGAAAAGAAAAGAAAAGAAAAGAAAAGAAAAGAGAAAAGGAAAAGAAAAGAAAAGAAGAAAAGAGTAGTCACATAAAGTGCATGCTTCCCACAAAATGCTCTTTCTGTCAAGTTATAACAGATGCCTTTCCCATTTCACTCAACCTTACAGCATAAACCGCACCCAAAATTTAAATATGCAAGCTAAATGATTCCTTCTAACAGTGTTATTCACCCACATGAAACCCCAAACTATAACAGATGCAAAGCCTATTTTTTCCTCAACTGTTTTCATCTTTTCTTAGGCTTTTAATTCTAAAAACATCCCCTCAAAACATCATCTACTATATATATTATAAAAATGTCAAGCATGGAGTTAATAGGCCAGAAAGGCAGGCTTGATCCACAATGACACAATCTAAAAGAATTTTAAGCTTTCATTTTTTTAAAAAAGTTTTTACTTTAAGTTGCTGAGATGATTCCTAGTGTGAAGCAAGCCTAACTGTTGTGGTTATGGCTGTTAGAGTCTGCATATGGCCTGAAACAATGATTTCAATGTATGAACTTTAGTTGGAATGAACAGTCCTGCTTCAAGGCTTGTTTTCCAACCATCTGTATTCATCTCTGCATATAACTTGCACATGTAATTACAAATTTGTGAACATAAATCAGATAATTGCATGTACAAATAACCAATTAGACTCAAAGCAAAAACAGGCCATATAACAGCATACTACTCTTTTGAAAACATATATAACCATACATAACATAAGTAACTATCTTTATTTGAGAAATTTTTGTTTAACTTCTTTAGAAAAATATCATCTGATTTGTCTTCCATCAGGACATACTGGGGAGCAGCTGCCATTTTGAGAATCACTTTTAAAAAAATAGGAGAAACACTACAAGAAAAAGCATTTACATAAGATGCAAGCCCACCATTGCTCCAGGGGTCACAGAACTAGTTGTTCATTACTGCCTGTATTAAATATAAAATACATAAACATCTCAAATGATTATTTAACCCAAAAAAACAAAAAAAAAAGAAACAAAAAAAACAAAAAAAAAAAACCCAAAAAAAAAACCCAAAAAAAAAAACCTGTCCTATTCAAGGTATTTCGTGAAAATATTCTGGTTCTCCTGGCAGTTTGTAAATTAATATGCTATTTTTATTCATAACAGTTGATAATGGAGTTCTATCATATCAGTGTATCCACCGTAATATCTGAATGCACTCGTCAGTTAATTGGCTACAATTCTTTGTATGAAATGCTGAAACAAGTGAACTGTCACCTCTTTAATGAAGCTGCCTATATCTTAAACCCTTTGCCCTTTAAAAAACTCCTTATACTCAAAATGAAAAATTTTATTCTAGCTTCTGCCAGAGACTGTGGTTAATGTTCACTGCCCTTTATTCACCTTATTTTTAATTCTGAAAACCCACACTCATTAACTGTACACTTCCAAAGAATTGCTGGAACTGCCTAAATAAAAGCTTGAAAGTGACTTTTATTGTACATTTGAGAGTAACAGTAGTGATATGAAATACTGAAAAGACTCTGTCCTAGTCTGTACAGCTATAACTGCTCAGCTGGTGTAACACAGACTGATGGTAACCATGCAATATTCACTAAAATCAAGAATTTAAACCTTTAAATAAGGCGGTCTGTATTTGCATATGTGTACAAATACAAAATAAGTATTAATCTACTGATCAGCACTGAGCATTAAAAGTTACAAGTTTCTTTGAGCAGATGATATCTGGAGTGAGCAGGTCTACTTTTTGAGTGCAGTTCTATTTGATATCAATAAGCAAGTCCTAAACTAGAAGCTGAAGAATATGCACACCATTAGTTTCACCTCTGTCACTCCGACCTCAAGTTGTTTGCGACAGTAACCAGCTCTCAGTACAGCAATGGGTTTGTGCAACACCCAGCACAGTGCTCATCACTGAAAACCCATGCAGACCAAGAGATACAAGATAGGCCCTATCCTTGTAGATGCCCTTTAACTGGTAAATCCTTGTGTGTACTCTAGATGTACTTTACTTCCAAAACAGAGCAAAATATGAACTCGTAGGGAAAAACTAAACTACAGTATACTCCAGGGGAATAAAAAACCTGATCTATGTACCCAAATTCTGTTTGTGAAATCAAGATCCCAGGTGTGTTAGAGTGTTCCACCATTGCAAGCCTAGATGTAGATTTGCTTGGCCATTATACTCTACTATGGAATATTGTAAAACAAATTTGTACTTTATTTTACATGTGCAAGGCATGGAACAGAAAGAATCAACCTCCCGTTTTCCTTGCAGAGCAGCATCAATAAACATATGAACGGTAACACAGTTTTCCCTCCGAAGCAGCAGTACTATAGTAATTCAGACAATGAAGAATACCAATCCAAGACTCCGAAGTCCTAAAAAAAATAGAACCATAAAAAACAAGACAGTACTATAGGTCCAAATGGAAATACTGCAGTCATCCAACCAAAGACACTTTGATTTGTTAACCTTTCAACAATTCAAAAGTCATTCAGTGCATTTCTATTAAGCTACAGAAGATAAAATTTGGTGATACCTTAAAATACATCACCATAACCCTTAGTCAGTGTTTGAAGGTATGCTATTTGCAGGCCTGAAATGCAGTCAGTGCTCCAAGCTGTCCCTTAACTACCTTACGTAAAGTCTGCCCTATCAGAAATAACAGTCTGCTACTAATGTGTTATCCTAAGGAAACACTGAAAGGTTAATCAGTCATTTCTAAAAAGTAGTACAAGGAGTATGTTTTTAGATAACAGAGCTGACAAATGTATCTACTTCTGATAAGATTTTTTGAGTCATTATGATTACTTCTATTTCATTGTAATTCTGGTAATTCCATTATGAATCTTCATACAAAAGAAATACATAAAAAGATATCAAATAATCTATTTTATAGAAAAGCCTAGATAAATTACTGAGAAGTTTATTTTAATATGGATGTATTCTGTATTTACTCTGTGACTGGAAAAGGTACACATGCTCTACTAGTCCCTTTACCTCCCATCTTCAAACTACATGATAAAGACATGTAGACTTTGAAATTAAGTCAAATTACTGTTGAATTGTGTCTGAAAAGATGTATTTCTCGAAAACATCTCACTTTAGCCAGAATAAAGAACCCCCAAAATAAAATTACCAAATTCATCAAGTTATTCTAGTGGTGCAAACACATTCTCAATGATGAATTCTCAATAAGAAACCTCAAATTCAATTCATCCTTCCTTTTAGGAACTCACATCTTCAGCAGCATGGGACACATACCACAGAATTTCATATAAGGGAATTTTAGTCAGGAATACAACTCCCAGGATGGGCAAAATGGCACCAAGACTTGCAGCACACTCTCCTGGAGCATACTACAGCTGGCCAGTATGCACATCTATATGATATCTGATTGACATACTCTGTGCCTGGCACATCTCCATACATAACATGCACACAGAGCTCTCTTTTGGCTCTGGCCATATAGCTCATAGCACAACAAGAACAAATCCTCACTGAACATTATGATGATAATGAAATACAAATTAATCACAATAATTACAAGCACATTTTCTATCTATGCCCAGAGTCAAGTTAGACAAGAGTTAAAGTAGGTGCCAATTCACGATTATATTTTGATTCATCATACTTCCTACTTTTCTCAAAGATTTACCTCAGTTTCTTTTCTGTTTTCTTACCAACAAAACCAGACTTTTCTATTACTCTATCTTGCTTAGACACAGAAAAGCTCTGAAAATGTTGTCACATGCAAGTTAAGGGCTCAGGAATGAAAAATCATCCAAATCATCAAATATACTAATACAAAGGAGGTTTTTTTCCTGATTTTGTTCTGGCTGATGATCTCTGAATGTTAGACATGGTGATCAAATTGTCATGGATCACACTAGAGGTACCTTTTCATAAGTGATAGAGTTTGCCCCAAGATACTATGTTTGTTTGAGACTTTGTTTTAGCTTTTGTAGTTTCAAGCTTCACTCCAGTACTAAAGAAGATACTAAAGATACTAAGGAAAGACCTACTTGACCAAACCACATGCTTCCCCATGCTGTTTGTAAGTACTCCTGGCAGAACTGAGTTCGTGTGGTAATGGATATCAAGTTCTTAAAAAAAAAAACCAGCAGAAGACTGTCCCTTTTACAGAACAAGAATCAAATTAGACATTATCCTGTCCAGAAATGTGCTTGGTTACATGCTTGGCTGAAAGTCAGAGTGATGTCTTCACGACTTTATAGCTCTCCAATACAAAAGCACTCCCAAGCTTTAACTGGACAGTGTGTTCATACAGTTTTTCCAAAAAATTATCAATATTTGAAGAAGAAAGTACAGCAACAAAATAGCAAATTAGAAGAATTTCATATCCATCAATTATTCTTCTCTAAATTTTCTTGACATGGATAACAGATATATTCTGTTTTAATTGAACTGTATGAAGTGGCAATGTATATGTTTGTAATGATGCTTTCTCATTTTATTTCTCAGTATATCTTCATTATAGTATCTTTCGAAAGAGATGAACATTGTAAAGTTTTTAAGCAATATGTGGAACAATAAAGCAGTCATTTGCTCCAATTTATCTGTTTATTCAACAACTTAAGGGAAAAAAAAATTACAATGCATGCTTTGGACTCCTGTGAGTAGGAGGTGTAGTCCTTGCAAGAGTGTTCTCTCTCACACAGTGACTGCTCACGTGAGATACGTTTGCCTGTATGGGTATATAAGTATATCATATATATAGGCCATATAGGGCAGCACACTCTCCATGCACAGGAGTCTCTAGGCTGATAGAACCAAGGCAACAGGTGTTCTCATCTTCATACTAGGAATCACAGACATGTCAGTCTGAGGAGGTTTAGACTGGATATTTGAAAGAATTTCTTCACCAAAGAGGTTACCAAGTATCAGAACAGGCTGCCCTGAGAAGCTGAGTCACCATTCCCGGATGGATACAAAAGGCATGTAGCTGGGATGCTTAGGGACATGGTTTAGTGGTGGACTTGGCAGGGTTAGGTTAATGGCTCCAATCTAAATGATTCTATGATTCTGTATGCAAACACATATTCACAGATGCGTGTGCCTATCTGTTTGTGCAGTTTGTGCACACACAGACTGCAATCCCTGCTGGTGATTAGCTGGGCACCGCAACATTAACACAATCATTTAAGAAAGAAAACGAGCACCATAGTCAAATGAAAAACCAGATGTCATTTGCTAGTGGATACGAAACCTAGAAGCATAGTCAAGGATAAACAAAGGGTAATAGAGTTTACCTAGTACTCCTTGCATGCCGCAACCTTTTCTAACTTTCACAGATGCCAAACAAACATTTTCTCTTTTTTCTTCCTTTCCACAACAGGACTGTTAAGACTCAAGTATCAATTCAGTCAATTGCAATTTTATAGTGAGATGAATCTTTCAAATGACCACAGACATCTCCTGTAAACCTCTTTGGGTACACAGACCCTAAAAGCATGTGCCTTGCACTGTCTTGGAAGATTGATGACACATACTAAGTCAACAATATTATCTGTATGTTTCCCAAAGATCTTAAATTAAAATACACATTCATCCTGGCCCAGCTTAGCATATGTGAAATTTGTTTTTCTTAATGAGATCACAGTTAATAATAATATAGGCAGGCAACTCTGGAAAATAACAAATATAAACTCACCCCTGAAAGCTAGTTTCCAGAACTAGCATTCTCTTGAATGCCATTATCTCTGACTTGTGTAACAGTCAAATCTAAAGATGTCTTCACTTATCCAAAAAGTGACTTATGAGAATTATACATAAAAGCCTTTATAAATAAAAACATATTGTTAAATATTATGCTGTGTCACAACCTTCAGAGTTCAGTCAAATTTCATGTAAACCTTTCCATTAAGAGAAATGTTTGTGAAATAATTTGCTTTGCAGAATGTCTTCATACTGGTACAAATAAAAAATTTTATTCTATATTACACCCATTACATGATTTACCTCTTTGTATGAAGTACTCAAGCTGTACAATAAGCTTTCTTCACCAGTTCTCATGTAAAACACACTACAGCTGTGCTAAGTCCTTCATTCTTTCTTTTTCCCTTATATATGTAACAAAAACATTTGTCTTAAGATTTAAACCCTTTCATAATGGTACCTCACAAGTGGTTTACAACTGTGCCATAAATGTTACACACACACAATGATATTTAAGTTCATGCTTTTTCATGAATTTTTTTTTTTCATTTTATAATCACAATAAAAAGAAAATCTTTAATGGACAGCTTCTATCTTAGAGAAAAAGCAAACATACTTATTTCAACAAGCTTACTGTGAGTTAATTAAAGTGGAAATTATGTAAACAAAAGTCAGTATTATAAAGCCGCTATGAAGTTTTAATTTTTCTATTGACCTAGTAACAAATTTAAATGCTAACAGTTTGGGAGATCAAATGAAATGAATGCAAACACTTTGTTTAATGACATCAGCAGTCAATGCAGAACATCTGTGTTTTACTTTAAATGTGATCAGAAAATATTCTTTTGTTTACATTACAGATAATCAGGAGGTTTATATTTCTGTGTTCAATTTAAGAGGAAAAAAAGATCATACTACCTTCAGGGCCCAAGGAAGCAATAAGTTACAAATGCAGGATTTCTCCTTTTTTTTTTCTGTTTTGTAACCATGGTAAAACAATAGAAATGAACTTTCCCTGAACCTTTCTCCTTTAATGGCCTGGGTCCATGTTGACCCAGCAAGCTGGAACCTGATACTATCAACCTGACTGCTGCTAAAGCAATCAGATTCAGCAGAAACTATACACAGTGCATTCTAATACTAATTTCAGCATCCCACAAAGCCAGTGCAGAGGCAAGCTATTAAACTATTATATTCTATTGTTTAAAAGTGAGATTAATTCAATAGCTTAAATGCACCCAAAACCACTGAACTAAATGGCAACTATGTTGTTTTTCTTTTATAATACTGTACCAAAGTGAAATTGCAGATAAGGTTCTCCCTTCCCCTCTCCCTTCAAAAAAAAAGCACTACTGGATGAATTATTAGTAAACAGATTATTTGAGCCATTACAGGTTCATATGATCCTGCATTTGAATGAGGCATGTAATTAAATTATCGAGACTTTGTTCTAAATGCTTGAAAGAAGGAGAGCATGATAACCACATTTTAAAAAGGTAGAATAAAAGAAGAAACTTTTTTTTCCTTACAGAGGACTACAGGCAACTAATATACGAAGGCATAATTGATTAATTCCACTAATTAAGATATTTGTTATTCCTGAAATTGTAGCTTGATAAATAATGTATTAGATGTGGCACCATTTCCCATCAGTTCTGAAAAGACTGTGATGATGTTTCAAATATATACTGTTATTTTTTGGAGGCTGAATAGCTCACTTCTAGGCTTCTGTGTCCAGGCAAAAAGCAAGCAAAATATATTTTGAAGTTATGAATAAGTCAATCTTTAAATAGTAAAAACTGCATTACAACATATTCTAGTCATTTTACAAAAATATTCACTTACAGACTTTTGTTTTTTTCAAAAAGTTTTAAGGGGAAATATTGTTCAACTAGCCCAACTTTTCCAGAAGTACATATTCCATTGAAGTCAGTCATTTATGATGTTTCCCTGAAGAGCAAGACATGTTCCAAGATCTATTCATCCCCTTTTCTTTCAAGTATAAATCACTTTGGGGATGTGTTTGTGGCTACAGTGGTTATTATGTAGAGACCCTAGTCACCTAACTATTAAGTGGCTTTAACCTTTAACACAGCTACTGCAGAAAGAGAAAGTCACTAACTTGTATGAAATCATCATAAATATAGACTACTTATGCAGAATGTGAAACACATAGAAAGAAAGACTTTTTCAGTTGAAGCAGAGCCATACAACTTTACTCTCTTATGAAGAAAAATAATCATCATCCTGTAGGCAGGTCAGGATAATAATGTTGAGACTGAAGAAGAGACTGAGAGATCTACTAAACTACAAAGGGGGGAAAAAAGTAACATTAGCAAGACCATTAATCTGGGTGAAGGATTTCTGGCTGTACTCTACAGATCTGGCTTAGTTTACAATAAAACTTTATTTAAGCACAGATTAGAACTCAACTTTTTGCCTTCTAGATGAATTCCCTTATCATGACACAGATTCACACTCATTCTTTTCTCTTGTCCAAGAAATCTTTCATTCTCTTCCATGTACCTGAATAGCTTCAACAGAGATGAAGAGTGTCTATTTGTGATATTAGTCTTCATGCTGACCAACTTGTTGCATTTTCTCAGATAGAGAGTTTTATCACCACCCAGGACGTCCCCCACATCTCATTTTGACCAATAATCTGTGGCAATAGGAGAGAAAGGGTCTCCACCTCTACTTCCTCACTGAAAGAATTGTCAAGCATCAGAACAGGCTGCACAGGGAAGTGGTTGAGTCACCATCCCTGGAGGTGTGTAAAAGACATGCAGATGTGGTGCCTAGAGACATGGTTTAGCGGTGGACTTGGCAGTGTTGGGTTTACAGCTGGATTTAATGATCTTAAGGGTCCTTTTTAACCTGAATGATTCCATGATTCTCTGATCTTCGTATTTCTTATCTGCCAGTAACCCTGTTTTCAAAGGTGGTGGCCACTTCACTTAAGACTGCACGCACTCTGATCATGTACCAAATCCCTCACAATAATGATATACAGGAAGTGTGTTTGCACACTTCCAGACCAGAAGAAAAACACAATCTCTAGCCCAAAAGGGTCTTTTATTTGCTAAAACTTGTTTAAGAATGAGAACCTGTTAAAACTTATGCTGGAATCACATCACTGAAAACACTTAAGTCAAACTAGCCTTAAATTTTTTTGCACCTCTACTCTGCATGTGCATATGAATTTTCAAATAATAAAGTCACAGTATAAGAGGGGCAATGCTGTATTGCACAAAGTGCTACACAGACTACCCAAATCTGGTAGTTTATAGCTTCAATGTAAATGTTGAATATTAGTATCTTGAGCATATACATGTACCAGCAACACCTTCTATGAGGATCCTGTTTGTCTGGATATGTCAAGCCCTAGTCCTTCAGAACACATTCTGGTGTAGTGTATTTGCAAGATATCAAACACACAATGTTGCTAACATAAATATGAACAATTACGTTAGAAAAAACACAGATTTTAAATAGGAAACAAAGATGATTTATGGGAGAGGGAGGAGTGAGAAGAGATGCTTTGTGCAATGCTGCCCGTGACTATTGGATTGGAAGATGCTCACCACAGTTTCCCAGACTTCCTCTATAGTAACTCTTTTCCTCCAAGCGTGTTGGGTTTTCTTATTCAGCTGCCAATTTTTTCACTTTTTTCATTAATTCTAAATGGGCTTGACCAAGGTTTGACAATCCATTTCTGATTCCAACTAGCCAAGTTGAACTTAGCTGACCCACCTCTCCTGACTCTTCAGTTTGGAACACTGTAACATATGGCAGGTGAGCCAGTTCCACATGGTGGAGGCAGTGAGCAAACAAAGAAGAGCCTGTGTTGGAAGTGTGGTGCAAAGGTTGCACGCAAATTTACTGAAGTCTCCACTGCCTGGATTTGACATGTACGAGGATTTGCTTGATACCCTTCCAGCATGGGCACTGTGCCGCTGTTGGTTGGCAGCAATGGTCATGAGCCCTTTCCTCCCTTTGGCTTTTGTGGTAACTGTAGTATACCCATGATAGCTCACAGAAGGTATGGTCAACCCATCTGTGCAAAAATTGCTTATAATTTGCAAGACCGAGGTCAATGTCTCTACAACTTGTAAGAAATTAGAGAATAGAACTGAGCAACGAAAAATATTCTCTCTTCCTATGCTAGAATAAAAAAGGTTCAAATTTCAAGGTTTGGAACAAAAAGGGCTTCATAAAAATGGAAGTGAGAAAGAGAAGAGCTGAGTGAAAAACAGCTCTCCAAGTAGAATAAAAAAGGAAAGACCAATCCTCATGCAGAGGAAAAGATGAAGATCCAAAAGAGAAACAGAAAATTTCTTGGCAATGATAATCTTCAGTCCTGTAAAATGACAGAAGCTGTAACGTATCAACAACTATATATTGAATCTCTTTAAAGTGGATTATTCTGCATACAGAGAATTCTACACAGCATTGTCCACTTCCAAAAGATGAAGGGGCTGCTCATTGTACTACTTTTTCCCAAGCATAGATCAAACCCTCCTGAAAGACTTGGAGAAAGACAGATATCTCTATGTATCTCTGCTTCTCAAAATGTCTGTGAATAGGTAGAGATGCACATGCAAAATACTAATTTTGTTAGAAGTCTGTCTGCAACTGATCAGAATTACAAACTAAAATGCAAACTTGCACACTAGGAAGATTTGATTAATAAATCAAACATAAAAATTTTCAACAAGACACTGGGAAAAAATAAACTATTGCTGCAACATGTTAGGTAAAGATTTTATTAATAACTTTCTTAGACTTGGTGTTTATAGAGAGAATTAACCATCTGAATATTAAAATAATTTTTAATTAGCTTCATTAACCCAAATTTAGTAGCACATAATAGTCTGCAAACTACCAATACTAGATTACATATGGGTCAAAACCAACGAAGTTTTTACGCATATTAGTACATTTTGAAGAATAGGAAATATGAAAAGATTAAAAATAAGGATAAAATACAAAAAACAATTATTACTGCAGACACTACAGAAACAATTTAGTATCCTATTTTAAAAAATTACCATGTAAAATAAAATATGGATTTAAACTAATATTTGTGAGCATGAAGATATGATTAGTAGAGAAAATACTAATAGCAGAAAATACTAAAGGACCTGAACAGAATTTTGACTCACTGAAAACTGTAATTTTTTTTAGTTTAAGATATCTGTGTAACTATACTGTCAATCAAATAACCTAAAATATTAAGTCGTCATTGCCCTTTTAAATCCTTTCAACTAGAATTCCCTAATTGTTCTCTCACTTTATCTCACTGTACCAGTAAGTAAATAAATTAACAAAATAGCTTTTATCGCACAGAATAACCTTTTAACTGAAGGATTATCTCTGGTTTATTTTTCATTTCTTTCTCTGCAGATAGCAGTTCATGCCTCATTGATTAGTTTGCTGAGGTGGTGACCAGAAATGAAAACAAGGTCTCTCAGATATTGCCAAGACCTGTAAATATATATATTAAAAATAAAAAAAAAAAGGAAAAAAGGGAAAAAGAAGCACCAAAACTAACACATTAAGTTTCTAAGCCACTGAGAGTTGATGGTCAGGAGAGGTTTATTTATTCTAATCAGCCTTTGCCAGGATGCAATTCCACTAAAGAATTCTAAAATATTATCTCTGTGGTTTGGTTTTGGTTTGTTTTTTATCTATACTTTTACAGGATTTTCCTTTTTGTTTCTTTCTTTTTTCTGATTAAGTTTCACTTTGAAAATGTGCCAACATTCTAATGATATGTTACAGAGGTGTGCATCAGTACTGTTGCAAACGAGGATTTTATATCTCTTTCTGAAAGAAATTATTTCAAAAAGCTGAATTCCATTTTGAAAATTAAAAAATATTTTCTCCAATAAAGAGTTAATTTGGGTTTGTTTAGGGTTTTCCTGTTTTGTGTTTTAAACTTTCATTTTTGGAAGAAAATTTTCGTTTTCTTGGCAGTTGTCAGACTAACACGTATGTATGTCAAAGTCTTCTATTCCCATGTCTAGTAAGTCTCACTCTTTAATTAAATGGACCATGACTTCAACTGCAACAAAAAATTCAGATGTTCTGTTTATTTAGATTTCAGCCTCGTTATCAAGTCTACATGTATCACCAACAAGCATGATACTTTCTGTGATCTGAAAAACTGAATTTATCAATATAGTTCCCCTGAGTTTAAAAAAAAATACTATGTCACTCATGTTATTGTGCTCAGAACATAACTATTAAAACAACACGCACATACTAAACACATATTAGACGGATCAAGATCCAAAAGAAGAAATAATGTGAATTATGCATATGCTGATAGGTTTCAAAGATTCTTGAACAACCTTTATAAACAGTCACATAGTTCTCCTGCCATTTCATGCAAGTCAAATTTTACTACTGGCCGCTGGAGAAGAGGAGATAAGAGTCACGTGAGGTGGATCACACAGTCATTTCTTAAACATGAAAATTTTGCTGACACGCTGATGTAGCATCTTGGACAGAGACGGTATATTTTTGAACAGGCAACTCCACGCCCCCCCCTCTTTTTCAGTTGCCATAAAAATAAGGAAAATTAACCACAATTTATATTAGCATATTCTGAAAGTTTTAACCCCACAAAAAGCAAAGATAATGCAATGTTAATTTTTTCAGACCTCTGCTACCTCAACCTTGCTGTATTCATAAACAGATTAAAAGATAATAATTTGCATACAAGACGTACATGGACTTCTCCAGCATATGAACAACTGATTTCAGACAAGTGCTATATGCAGAACATCATTTCAGGTAAAAGAATCTGTCACTATGGCAAGTAACATAATCCATTCATTTTCAACATTGGCACAACATGACAAATCAAGAATAGCAGGAAAGCCTTTTTTTTCACGTCCTTGAAGCAGGCATCAAGCATTTGTTTTGTTTTAACATTAATTAAGCCAAATCTGATAATGTATTTTAATTACACAGCACAAACTACTGTTCATATGAAGTACCCTGCTGGTAAAAATGAAGGCCCTCATTCAAGAAATTGCTTAATCATGTGCATTAATTCCTTTAAATTTAGGACAGAAAATTTCTTTGATTAAAAATAAAATGTCAAGGTTCTACCAGTGATTGAAGAGTCCACTTCCACTGCAGAGACCCTAAGTACGTTTCATAAAACCATACTCTTATTTAAAATAAAAACACAGTAAATGAAAGAATCAGATTACCTGCAATCTAGCAGGTTCTGATGAGCTGGCAATAATTACAACATTTATCCATGCAGACAAAGCATTGAAATTGTACTATTTTAAAATAACATTTTAAAGTTCATCAAGACTTACAATGGGAAATATATTTTTTCCTCTCAAATTTACTTTTTCGAAAGACATTGAAGTTGAAAAGACTATCACCACCAGTGGTTAAGAAATAACCAAATTATTACCAATTTTTAAACTTCATCATTGCCTTTTCCACCTTAGTAGCAAGGACTAAGCAGTTAAGGTTCTAGCCTCAGACAAAACAAAAAGTATTTGTTTCATTGCATGATTAGTAAATTGCAAATACTGAATACAAAAAACTCTACTTACAGCATACAGAACTGTATTTCTTGTATTTTTTTATTAAATAAGCATAATTTATTTTGTCCGACTACACCCATTTACACAAACATTTTGAGATAATATCTAACGTATGATAAAATACTGTAAGTATCTACTTGTTTTCTTTGTGCTTTGGTCTATTACATTTTCCTATTAATTGCAACTTTCTCAGCTAATTTTAATGATCCTATTTCTAAATGAAATTAAATCATCACATACCAAAATATTAAAGTTCCTGATGTTTACTCCATGATACCAACAGGCTGATTTAAGATGCTATTTCTTAATCCAGACAACCATTTTCATTTAGATTCTATAGGGCTTCAGATTAGCATAGGCTTCCACTCATTTTCTTTTTTAAAATACCAGAATACTGTATTAATAATACTTAAGAGTCAGAACATGTTCCCAGAAAAAACATAAGCGGAGAAACACTTTTATTTCTATCTTATTAAATGAAGTAATAATTTTCACAGCATCCATCTGCTCAAAACTTAATATCAGAGAGATGTTAACATGGATATGTCCATAAAAGCTCTGGGAACTGATAAAACAGGAAATAAATTTCTTAACTATTTTTAATTTTTAGCCAACACTTTCATCTGCCTCTCAATCCATCAAAATCTAAATAGAGCTGTATTTAAAAGAAATAGAAAAAGTATTAATTTTGAATCCTTAGAATACTGCATTGTTTAAGTTTTCCATGTTATGAACTAGATAGTGTCTCTATTTTAATGAATTATGAGCCCTTTGCCTGTTAAGTTGTCCTTGATCTAAAGATTATGCTCCCGCTAAAGGTACATTATACAAATGTCTATATTCAGTCATCTTTTGTCAATGCTTTACTATCCATTTAAAAGATCAAGATCAACATAAAGGTAATAAAATGATACATAATAGCAGACAGTTATGTTCTCTGTACTTTACTTATCAGTTCTAACTAAGATGTCTTTATCAAAAGGTTCATTTTCATGCAGTAGTGAGTTTATATCAATCAGTTATCCCTTACACCTGTCAGAACGTTCCTACACCCAGATAAATGTGACTGTTATCAGATACTGGTAGAAGGATAATGTAAAACTGCTTTATGAAAACTATTCTTTATTACGGCTCCACAGATGTTTCCTGTTATAAATATCCTACATTGTAACAAACAATACTAATAGCATTCTGTGAATAAAGAACCAAAGAAGAAAAGTCCCCTCAAGATACAGCCCTTCAATGCCAGAAACAAATTTATCACTACCCTGTCAGCATTTTGTAGTATATATAGAAATCACCACATATGCAAAGCACCAAATGTATTCTTCATACATTTTTCAATACAATAAAAAAAAATCACGGAAAAAAAAAAGTTCAGTTATCATGATCAAATCGATTAAGGGGAACTGAGTGAGCTGTATTATACCAATAATTCTAAAGCAAAGTTCCCCATTAACCAAGGGGTCTTTTTTTAAAAAACTAAGGGCACAATATCTTCCTACACACTTGCATAAGATGGCTTTTTTTAATATTTCAATCCAAATACAATAAATCTGCAGCTATCCTAAAGGATATTTGGGATCTAGTTTCTTCTTCTCATGTGAAAATGTAAGAAATTAGATAGAGGCAAATGGAAGCAGCCATGATTCAACAATATAATCAGAGTATCAGAACAGAATATAAAAAGCTAATACATTTTTAATCTATTGAAGCCTCAGTACCTTAGGACTTCAAAAGTTTCAGGCTTTTTTATTTACTCATTCTGGTAATAAATACATTTTTCCAAAGCTGAAATCAAGTTCTTTCTTCATGGAGTAACAATTTGTATCCAAAATTTTATACAAAACCTGTTTGACCACACCATCCCACAGATATAAAATTTAAAATTTAGTTTTTCTAATACATCATATTTTCATTGATGGTTGTGAGGAACCAGCACAGGAATCTTCTTCACAGGAATGCCTGTGAAAGAACAGTGCAGAAACCTGATATCAGATTCTTAATAAATTAACTAATACAACAGTAGGTTCAAGAAAGCTTCTAACCCAATATTAGGGCAAGAAACATTTAGAAAGTAGTTAAGTAAACATTAAGTTCACCTATTTAGCCTAGAGAAGAGACAACTTGAGAGAGGATTTTATCAATGCGTACAAACATCTTGGGACAGTTTTCCAGAGGGTAAGACCAGACTCATTTCAGAGTGTTGCGCAGAGACAGAGCAAGGGGCAATGGGCACAAATTGAAGGACAGTAAGTTCCCTCTGAATATGGGGAAAAACATCTTTGCTTTGAGGGTGACAGAGCACTGGAACAGGCTGCTGAGAGGTTGTGGAGTCTCCCTATCTGGAGTTACTCAAAATCTGCCTGGACGTGATCCAGTGTAACCTGCTCTGGGTGACCCTGCCTTGGCACAGGGGTTGGACTGGATGATCTCCAGACATCCCTTCCAACCCCAACCATTCTGTGATTCTGTAACTAGAAATAGATGAGGTAAGCAGTACTGCATTTTAATTTTGTATTCATGTGCTCTGTATATAATTTTTTTCAAAAATCTCTTTTGCTCAATTATTGTTTTGTCTGCTTTGACACAATAGTTACAAGAAGACTTTTTTTCATGTCCTTGCAACTTTGTTTGTAGGTATCTGTGAACAGATCTAAGGTTATGTATGTTTCATGACACTTTCTAAGTGAATCATAGCAGGTATTCCTATATTGCCTACAGCAGCAGCAGCTGTCATTTGCCAATGGCAGTTGCACAGCAGCTTACAGCCTCTGTAAATCATCTGCTCTACAATAGTTATAAATATTCCATTTAAAGAGAATCCCAAAACCAAATTGTTATATTGTACCAGCTAGATGTCCACAATGGGTAACACAACCCACCATGACATTGCAAAACAACAGTTACCTTAGCAATGTCAGTAAACTGATTTTTAATGGTCTTTACTTTCAATTTAGATGGCCGCTGAACAAGCAGGTAATCCATGATGTTTAAAATTCAAAATACACCAAAACTGACTAGCAAAGGGGTTCTAACTTTTGATCTGTATATTCCCTTGCCTTTCTTGAAAGAGGTCAAGAACTTTTTTCTTCTCAGATATGTACTAGTATCTCTGGGATCTGCCAGCTATTCCCATGACTCATATCTTTCAGAGCTGTTGCCAAGTCTACCTGGCGCCAGCCAAGTCCTATATGATGTAGGCAAGTCAAGAGTCGTTAAAACCACCAAATTGTGTGTATAATTACTACATTTTGATTACTCAACAAATGCTTCAAACCTTCTAACCTAACACTTTGCATATCTGCCATTTGTCAGTGTTAATGGAAACGAAGCTACGAATCAGACCTTCACAAACCTTTCCATTCTATGCAGCACCCAACCACACTGAAAGTGCTGGTCTCTCTTTTAGCCAGCACCTGAAAGTGTAACCAGTGCTGCACATTGAAGAGGAGAACTCTTGGAGCATTTTCACAAGACTGAGGGCTTTGGTTTTGCCATTTGGATCCAATTCTGCAGTATGAATTTTATTAATTTGTGCTTAATAGAGTTAGAGCTAATTTGTATTGTTTTAAATGGAAAAAAAAAAAATCACCAAAACAGGATCACCGGCTGATTATTTTTTACATATTTTGGAAGCTACTTGTTCTGATTACCTTTCGCACCAATTTGTGGAATTTAATAAATACCAATAAAATCTACTAATTCTACTTTTACTGATGTGAGTATTCACATTAACTAAACAGCTGTACGGCTGTAACTGTAGTATGAGATATGATGTGTCTGAAATCAGTGAGATTCTTAGTCATCGATGTTATGCACATAGGCCAGCTCTTCCCTCACCTTCATCACATGCATGTTTCCAAAACTCAGAGAGAAGTGAAGTAAGAAGAGAGGGATCATGGAAAGTAATGTAACTTGCTATGCATTTGGGATTTGATCAGACCCTTATTAGATTTATTCAGGTTCCTTCAGTGTCTCCCACACTGGTTGGGTCTGACTCTCAGTTTTGACAAAAGTAATATAATGGTGGGTTATACATTACAAACATCATTAGAGAATGCTAATCTTGCATTAAAAACAAATTAAAAATGAGTAGCCACTGACACTGGAAGTACCTACCAGCATCACAGCACAGCTAACTAGGAGAATAGACCAATTCTAATACCAGTGTATCTTTTCCAAAGCCAAAGGAAACAACCCAACAGAGATAATTTTAAAAAACATATATACAAACACATTTATCCACTGAAATTAGTACTGAGAGTATAAATGAAGTAAGATCTAAGCTACCTGCTTTGTTTTTTGCTAAACTAAAATTCATATGTATGTGAAGACACGGGACACTATGACCCATCTAGGAAAACACTTAAAACACTGTAAAAAATTGTCTAAAAATGCCCATGCCTGTTATAATACCTTCAAACTTCTTTAAATTTCAGGGTTCTCCTAGCATTTCCATTAAGAATCTGCTTTAATTGACCATCACTGCTAACAATTTTTCAGATAGATTTCTTTCATATGCTCAAAATGCGACTTCCATATTAATCCAGTTTATCATGATCTTGTAAATACTACAAAAGCATCTCCTTTGTTAGTTATGATCAGATTATTAGGTGGCTTCTGACACTTTACCATTGCCAGTATCACCTACAATAACTTTTCAAATTCTGTTACACGCGATGCATATGTTGTAGGCTGTCAATATTACTGTATGCAAGAACACATTCCATATCTGCAATCCCATCAAGGCAAAATCAAATGCTAAATCAAGCAACTCAGTAGCACTTACCTCTTTAGAAGTGAACATACTAGAGAAAATCTGATCAATCAGATAACGCACACAAATCAAGACACATACTCTAAACTTCTGGAATAATACGTTCCAGTGAGTATGGTTGCTTATTGTCCCCCATCTAAAAGTAGCACACATTAAAAAATTGCTAAGTTCAACAAACCTAGATTAAATTTTTATTCACTCTAATTTGTTACATGCAAAGCTGAAACAAGATGGACTCACAAGGCAGCTGAAGAAGCACAGAATTGTAAGTTCACCCTACAAAATATCGTGTTATACTTAAAACTTACCAAAACTAACTTTTTATTGTTAAAATAGAGAAGTGGAATCAAAAGTGATTTTGAATAGAAATTAGCTGTAAATACTGTGGTTATGGCTGAAGGAAAGTATAGGAGGCACAGGGCAGATCTAGTCTGTCACAGTATGGTTTAGTGGGCATAGTGATATTCAGTCAAAGGTTGTACTTGACCTTGGAAGTCCTTTAAAACCTCAATGGTTCTTTGATTCTAACTCAGAATCATTGAACTTTTTCGTTTGAAAGGGACCTCTGGAGGTTGTCTAGTCCAATCCCTGTTCATGGAAAAAACAACAAGAACAGGTTACTCAGGACCTTGTCTAGGTGAGCTTTCAACATCTTCAGGGTTAGAAAACCCTCTACCACGCTGAGCAGTATGTTCCAGTGTTTAATGACTCTCATGGTGACTTTATTTTCCCTGCTGTCTGTGGATAGAATTCTACTTATTGCAACCTAGGACTTTAGTTCCTTTGTCCTTTTGCAGAACCCCCCTGAAAAATGCCTTCTCTAGAGTCCCCCTTGAGGTAGCTGGAGACCTCACCAAAATCCTCCCTTTTCCTTCTGATGTTAACACTGAACAGCTCAGCTCCCACGGCCCATCCACACAGGACATGTGCTCCAGCTCCCAGCCACCATGGTGGCCTTCCCTGCACTCGCTCCACTACTTCTCTCAAACTAGGGAGCCCAGAACTGGACCAAATGCTCCAGTCTCACCAGTGTTGAAGAGGAGAGGAGAACGATTGCCTTTCTTGACGTACTGGCTACACTTGATAACCAGCTATAAGGTGGCCATCTTCACTGCAAGAGCATGCTGGACACCAGCTGACTCCAGTTAGTTCCCAGGCTTCCTCTCTGAGAAATTAGTAAAACTCTCAACTAACAAACAGGAAGTTTACTCACTGATTGAGGAAAACAAAACTTTTTATGTTACTTTTAGTCAAAAGTAAAGGGATAGATTTTGAAAGAAAATATATCAGGAGGAGTGGGCTAAAAGTTCTCATTCTAGTAGAAATTCAGTCAGATGGTAAATAAGCCCAGATGTGTTATCTAGAGGCTGAGGAGTTCAAGCAGTCTGGAGATCTTTCTGCTCCCTCCACAGCCAAGGGCATGCACAGCAGAATGATTCTGCTTCTTTGGGAAAAATTGGTGGCTTCTCACTCCATGCAAACTAGGATGGCAATTCTTCTTCCCCAGACCTGGTCAGCTAAAAGCAAACCTGAGTCTAAAATGACCTGGCAACTATACTGGTAAAGAAACCATATCATTTTAATTATCTGGTTGGGATGCCAAAAAGCACAACACAGCTAAAATCACCTTCTTCCCAAAACCACACCAGGGTAACAATCTGATGCTTGCACAAAACCCTGCCCTGGTGAGCTTAGCAGTACATACGCAGCCATTTAAACTCCGTTTGCGGAATGAATCCAGTCATGCGGAATTGGCACTGTGCTAAGGATGTCAATTCAAATTCATAAATGCTGAAAGCCAAATCGAGATCTGTAAAAACGTCCTTTTCAAGGAGATCTTATAATTACCTCTCACAATTACAGCAGATATACTGGGCCTGATTCCTCTCACAAGACGAAATTCATGCTTTGCAGAGAACCCATATGTATTTCCACTTAAACAATTTCTTTGTTGCAAACTTCATGCAGGCATTCTTGAGAAAAAACTATGCATTGCAGGCAGTGAATTTGATGCAAATTGTAGCATATTACAGTTTGTTAAATATGATTACAGAGACATTTTATCTGGTGGAACTCTATTTGTATCTCATAATTGTAAAGTCAAAGATCTCCCTTTTCTTTCACCTTCATCCATCCTTTTTACTTTTAAGATCAAAGTCCGTGTTCATATTTAACATAGAAAGAGCAAGTAAATAAAAGCAGTATACAGAGAATAAAATACATGCGCCATATATGCACATATTCTAGCTAAAGGCCTCAAAATTCTTGTATGATTTTCTACAATTTCCTTAGGAAGAAATATAACAAGACAGATAAATGAATACATATATATTAAACTATATATATAGTACACATATAGATACATACCTCCATATGGAAAGAAATTAAAGCTGTCAATGGCCGAGCTACCTTATTTGCTTATTTCCCTAGGGAGGTTACTGGTCTTTCTATTTAAATGCATCCACTAATAAAACCAATCTAAGTGTATGTTAACTAGCTCAGTATAAAAGTTGGGATTTTTCTTTTTTTTCATTTCTCTTTAACTATTATTTTTATTTCACAAATGGAAGTTCCTAGCTAGAATGGAGTCTCTAGGCAAATAACAGCAAACAATCATTCAAAGCTAATTATAAAGCATTATAAAAGTCTTCATGGTAAACACAAAGCCATGTCTGAAATAGCTCATCCAGGAGGTATAATGCTGACCTTGCTGGATCATCTTCCCTCCCCACCTTTTGCTAGTTCATTACCACACATGGGGTCATTACTGGAGCTGCTTATTTAAGTTCTTGAAGGGACTCATACACCCTTTTGTTGACACAGTCACCATTTGAAGTTTGTAAAAAGAAAATGTCAGCATTCAGATAAAATAATTGAAGAAAGATGTCTTCTGACACCTGTCTTTAAAACATAAAAGGGCTGCAAATTACTTACAATTCTGAAAAGGACACATACCTAGGTTCCATTTCAGTAGAGGAGAACGAGAGCATAGAAATGAAAATACTTTTACCACTTGCTCTTCCCTTTCTTTTTCTTCAACTCTCCAATAATACATGTCATACACACTGCAATTTTGTATCAAATATCCATTCAAACTTCCTACTTAAGCATTTGCCAGACCTGTTAACTGTGTCCTGATAATTACAGACAGCAATCATCTATATTTGGACAGTGGTCAAAAAATATATTCTTTTCCAAATATGCTGCTCTTCATGCCAAGTCCCACTTTGTCTTTCCTTCTCCCCAGCAAACAATCTGAGAATTCATCTTCTTGTTAGGATTTTGCCTTATGCTTTCTCTTTATGCCCCATGCATGTCTCTGGCAATACACAAGGGCTGGAACACATACCACAGTAACCATGCTGGGTAAAACCAAAGACTCACCTACCCAGATATCCTGTCCCTTGTGATGACCATCGCTAGCTGCCTAAAGGAAGATTTCTAGAAAAAGAGGAAAACCACGTAGTGATACAGTACCAGAAGGATATATTCCCAGCCTCCAGTAATTTGAACCTTGTGCAATGGTCTTTTACCATCTTGGATGGATTTTTCTCACCTAAACTTTAATCGTAATTTTCTGAAACTCTTATCAATTTTTGGCACCTACAATGTCCTGTGGCAGTATATCTAGCAACTTAAGTATTGATTGTATGAAGCTGGGATTTTTTTTGTTAAATTTACTATCTGTTAGTTTCATTTGATGACGTCTAGTTCTCTTACTAGAAGGATGTTCCCTTCTCACTATGCTCCCAGTTTTACAGACCTCTCTCTTAGCCTTCCTCCCTCGTTCTCTCTCCTCAACTACAGTGATCTTCTCTCTAGCCAGAGAAATTCTAACATTTAATTTTTAATGTAATATTACTTCTCTTGGTTGCCGTATTGTTTATGAAGATACTGAAAAACACAGATCAGTATTGAAGTCTCATGGTTGACTGTGATAACACCTTTCCCAACTAGCAAACAAAACAAAACAAAAAAAACAAGTTTCCTACTTTTTAACCAGCTATTTTCTGAATGACCCACAGCAACATAATTTCCCTGCTGAGAAACCATGATAATTTTTTTTTGCGAATCCAAGTAAGTTTTATCAACTGGACAGCCCTGTCCTGCATATTCACCAGTCTTTTAGAACGGCCATCTACCAAGAAGCTGTATTGACTCTTGTCCAGTACATCATATTTATCTAATGCCCATTAGCAATATTTTCTACTTATTTTTGAAGTATAGATCCAGACTTCCAGGTCTGTTCTCTAACATCTGCAAGGACCCTTTTTGAGCACCATATTTGCCACCATTACCCCAACACTGATGGTGTTTTAAGCAGGAGGTTACAACTTTGCATTAACTGTTCAGCTATTTCACACCTGATTTCCCCTTAAAATAGAATGCCACAGGTCTCTTGGGATTCATCTTGTCAATTTGTCTTACACTTTCTTCTACTGAAATTCTCGTATAGCTCTTTATTTAAGCTCCCAGAGATGCAGGAACATCCAGAGGAAGCAAGCACTGCTGCACTGTGACACAGGCCACTTCTCCCAGCAGTTCTCCATGCCTGCTCACAGCTGACTTGAAGAGGTCTGTCTCAGAGATGAAAGGATGTGCAGGGACTCCTCTATACCTGCTTATTTACCAGAAGAGACCAATGTTCTTTACCCTCCTCCATGTTCTTGCTACTACTTCTGATCTTTTCTTTTGGTGGTATTTACAGGAGTTACAGGCCAGTAGAAAATCACCTGAAGGGACTGGTGGTTTGGCCATGGAAATACTACCACGTAACACGGACAAACTCAATCAGTGAAATAAGGCTGAAGAGCCACATCTTGCACAACTTCACTGCCTGCATTTCTGAAGTTTGCTCAACTTTTGCTCACATTTCAAGCAGATTCTCGCCACATTCTTAACAGCTAATTTAAAACAGGTGTGAGAGGAACAGGATCAGTACCCTTATTCCAAAGACAGCTGGGAATAGCAGGCACTGTTGCAGAACACTTTTATTTTAGAATTCTGCTTTCTAAATGTTATTTACAACCTTCTGTGTTATTTATCATTTTATCTCATTATGTATTGTCTAGAGATGCAATTTTCAAAATGGGGTGGGAACACCTTGTTTTAGTGGAATTAGATTTAGCGTTTAAAACATTCATATAGCCAATCAAAGTTTAATGAACTCTTCTGCAGACACTGTTTATTTTTGGAAAAGTTTTAATAACTTTTCCTGTAATTAAAAATAGCATACAATATCAGAAGCCAGCAGCAATTAAAGGTAATCAAATTTGGGAAATTCTGTAGGAAGTACAAAAAAGATCTGTAGATATTTTGTTCAATGCTTATTATCAGTTGAAGTACTGTTTGCTTCACAAAACAGAACAATGCTTATCATTAAAACACAAAAACATTTCTACTAAGTTCTTTGCCTGATTTTCTTCTTTCATAAAATGCACTCCATGTGAAACAAGTCTTCAAAAAAACAAGGCCTAAAAAACCCTACTACTCAGGGTGCCTTTGAGGATATTTAATTAAAATCTAATCCTGCATTCATTAAGGCTCACATAAATTAAGCTGTCATTCATAAGATTTATGGATTCTCATTTGCATATTGCATACAATTCATCAATTACTCAAGTATGAAAGGAGCACATTTCCCTTGGAGCTGCATGCTACCCTGCCAACATTTGAAATGAGGGAAAGAGCAAGACTGTCAGGCATTCACACAAACTTTCTTCCAAATGTCTGCTCCTTGATTAATCTAATTTTCTAGCTATTCCTTACAAGATACAACAACAGCCCTTCTGCAAATTTCTATTATTTCTCCTGTCTTCATCATAAAATCTTCTTGTCTTTTACTAATACTTCATGTCTGACTGATTATTATTTGTTTGCTAATGATATGGCATGAATGTTTTCTTTATATAAATGCATAAAGCACACACCACAGCTAAAATAAAACGGTTGTATTTTCAGGTTTTGATTTTTCTGTTTAACATCACTAATTTGCTTAGCTGAGCTTAGTAAAGAACCTAAGCAATGAGAAAAAACACCAAATTATAAATCTACCATTTAAAACAGCCATCAGTATTGAGCCAGAATATTTCTCTTAGTGTGTAATGGTAATGTACACATAATTAAACCATTAAAATTTAACGTTACAATATAATTAAGAAAAGACAACAAATGTTTAATGTGAAAAATCAGCTTATTCACAGATGCTGTAGTGTGTACCTGACTGCACTTCTGAAAGTTGTAGGCAAAGTAGGGATACAGGTTAGGGTTTTTTTGTTGCACATAAAACATGCTGTGTTAATTCAGTTGTCTTCTCTAGGGAGTTAATCTTAATTTCGGTGGCACAACTAGGAAGTAGCAGTCTTTGCTTGCCCAGCCTCTGGATACCTTCCAACGTGCATGTGATCAGGTGCTGAATTTAATACACAACATTCACTCATGTCTGGGAGTTTCTAAATTAAAATATAGGAATGTATCAGCACCGTCTAAAATAACTCTGAATGTCTGCTCTAAATCTATTGGCTCATTTTTTATTGTTAATTTCCTAGTAAAAAAAAGTAGCATAAAAATACCACAATAAAGTTGCAGTTTTCTCAAAAAGAATCTTGTTTAACAAATATAAGAATGACAAGGTTTGAAACAATAAAAATCCAACATCAAACATCTGTGAACTTCTTAGAGAGATCATGTAACACTTTACAGTGCTACTTCTTAGACCAAGGTAACAGAATTTTTAAAAAATTTCAGTATAAAAAGTGTTGGGATCTTTAAATATGTGTAATATAAACCAAAGAATCTCAGAGCAGATGGTGAGCAAATTAGAAATAAATACTTCAAATATTAGTGATCTAAGGTTTTATTGTTCAAATGTGTTCAGTACCAAGTCTAGCTTAAAAGTCATATGCTGCCTCTTGCCACAGAGGGACTGTTGAACATTTGGACTGGATTACTGAGTGGCAAACAAATATTTTTTCTCTTCTCTCCTCCCCCAAATCTGTTTAAAAATGAAGAGAGATTTCATTCTAAACATAATTGCTAACATAATCCCATGCGAATAAAGTTAACTAACCCTGGAAAAATAAACAGATGACTAACTTTAATCAGAGAAATGAAGTCATCATTATGCTTGGTTTATAAAACAGATTTTCATTCTCAAAGATAACATAACGGGGGGGCAGGGGGGTTCTGTTATTTTGGTTTGTTTATTTTGAGTTAGCTGTTCTACTGTAGACTGTTTAGGTCCACCCCTGAATAACTACCACATTTATTGTCTGTCTTTTTAACTGTTGCATTCTCTGAGTTTCAAATTTCTCAGCATGAGCTGTCTGCTTAATTCCATCCAAGTAGTGTGTAATGAGAAAAGAATTTTCCCTGTCTACACTAATATAGCTTATTTTATTTCCTGAACCCAAACCACCTGTTCAAATTTTCTATTTAAAGCTTTGTAAGGCAATCAGCTACCTCAGGACATTTGTGCTGAAATGAAAGGCAGTCAGAATGAAGCTGTGACTTCTTCAGACCTGGTCCAACAAAAAGCATCACCTTCAGAGCACTTTCTTGGCTCCAGGGTCAGGAGAAGTTCACTTCATAAAATTCTCAATAGATCTCACATGTGATTTTCTTATTTATGTGAAATTCACTGAAAATATTTATAAATTTAATTCTGCAAGAGATTTTGAGACAAAAAGAAATAAATTACTGTAGAACTTATTTTAGTTTAAAACCTAAAAATCTTTATAAATGTTAAAATTACTTAATCAACTTTGTCTGAGTCTGAAGGTATATATCTAGGCCAAATCAACTTATTACAGCACTTCTGTGACTAGTCTATACTATAAGTACCTATCCCAGTAGTAAGAAACAGCTCATCTGAAAAACTACATTCCAAAAAAGATACAAAAGACAAGAAAAAGTGTTCTGGAGCAAACACAACTCCAAACTTAATACTGGACTTTACCTACCACTATAAAATAGATCATCTTCCAAAATCTCTTCGAATTTTTACATTTTACATCATTGCAGATCTAATGCAGTTTGAACCCAGTGGAGTGAGGGCAATAGAATAAAAAGTAAGTTATTTAACATTATTCTGGCCTGTTTGTTTTTCAAACTTTCCTCTTTATCAACACTTTCACTTTGTCATTTAAAAGTACATCTCCAAACACAAGCTTTGTATGAATTTTGGCTTGAGGAAAACTCTCATTAAGTTCTTCCAGGAAGGAAGACTTCGGAGAAGAGGGATTAGGTTATGCACAAGATCAGCCTAAGTATTTCCATGATTAAAGCAAAGTTTTGTAAAACATATCAGAAACAAGGCTTTTATCTCTGAAGACACACGAGGGGGAAGGTTCAACTTCTTATGAACAGTATGAATCTAGAAAAAGAGCAATAAGAAATCTACAGGGATATGTGGTTACAAGAAAGGTTTGAAAATAAATACCTATGTTGCTTTGTGTCTCTTCGGCCTACTTAACTGATAAATTTATTCACTCCTTTCCCTTTCTCTCCCACTTCTCGGTAAATATGAGGGAAGGAGGCTGGGGAGGGTCAACAGAACTCTAAAGTATAAGGAAAAGAGGAAATTATTCCTCTTGAACCACACAGAGCAACAAAAAACCCCAGATCATCTTTTGTTACACAAAAAGGCACTAGACCTAGGATATGTAGGCACCTTGACTCCTAAGATTAAAAGCTTTCCCTTTCTCCATTCCTGTTAATTATTTTCAAATCTGTGTAGATATAACACCTTCTTTCTTCCTTTTCATTAGCTCATGAATGTCTGCAAGACAGAAGTTCTGGTCTGATAATACCTGGTGAAGCACAAAACTCCTCCTATGGATGCCAACCCAGAGCCAGTGAGATTTAAATGCTGGAGCTGGTTCAAACACCTAGGAAATTTTCAGATAAAATCTTTACTAAAACAAGTTAGGATTGAAAGTGCATTTTATGGGATTTCCTGTAACCTCACCAGAATATTATCATTTCCTTGCAAGAATGCTTCATGCTTTAAATAAATAGTCACAGAGTAACATCTTAATTAAGATTAAAAATAAAAGTTGTATGTCTCCATACACTCACATGAACCTAAAACTGTCTCTCTCATAAGAAGAGCCATTTCATCTGTACTTGTTCATTATTATTCCATGCCATCCAAATATCCAAATGTAAAAAGACATCATTTAAAATAACTCAAGACTCCACTTTTTTCCAAGTACTAGATTCTGAATGAAAACTAGATTGTGATCCTAAATTCATGGTAAAAATAAAAAAAAAATAATATGGGATTAAAGTTCACTGTACCTTACTGAGCCCAAGACTGACTAGATGCATCTTACATGAGAGGAATTTCTTTTTTTAAAATGTACTTTGGAGAAGTGCTAGATCAAAGACACCACTACCCCAGGACCTTCTCTTTTCTCTCTTCACAGATGCTTTTGCTGTCCTTATACTGCTGAAGCTTCAACCAAAAGGAAACTGAACAAGACATGAAACTAAATACTGACATTATGTCTTTGGCTTTTTTTCTAGTAAACAAGATTCACTCACACATCATCAAGATAAAATAATGGAGTTTCACTGAAAATGGCACTGAGATTTAAAACAAGAAAGGAGAAAATGGCAAAGAAAGATCACTTTTTTTGGTATATAAATGAACCACCCAGTTTATATACATAAACACAGGCAATCCTGAACTTAAACTTTAGGTAAGTGGGCTACTGGGATAAATGGAGTTTGCTATTATGTAAAACTGTCTTTAAAGATGGTTATTTTTGAAAAAAGCAAGAAAATTACTTTTGATTTGGTTCTTTAAAGAGTAAAACCTAACATCAAATTATGTCACAACTACTACATAGATACTCAGACATTAATGTATCACAACTAAATCCACATATCACAACTAAGTCCTAACTGATCACACTAAATCTGTTACTAACAGATTAGCTGAAGTACCAATTCATATCAGTTATCAAAATCAGCTTCCTTCCAAAAGGGCTTCTTCATACTGATCCTTTCTCTTCCTGTCAAGCATTATTTAAGCTCACATAAGACCGTGCTTCTGCAGCTGCAGAAATTGTAAGCTGTATTAAAGTGAAAATGAAATTAATGCTGCTGCATGTCACTCTACAATCCACGGGCACACGCAGGTGCCATATCTGTGCATTTATACAATGTGATACCACAAGCGCTCTCTGTGGAAGCGTGCTATGTGTTTGTCACTACTGCTAAAATAACAAGCTCTAAGTGCCTGGAAATACCCGAAACAGTCTTGAAAAGACAAATGGCCTCTGTTTTCCTAAAACCACAGCATTTAAACAGTGGAAAAACTTTGGTACCAGTGACTCATATGAGGCACAAGAAGCCTAGAGCAATAGTTGCAATCCTCATTACCAAGCACGACAGATACCAATTCATTTTTCGACTAAACTTCTGGGCAGCTTTCCCTCTTCTGTTATTTCAAGCACTCAAGAATTAGCTTGAGCACATTGATGCCTGCTTCAATTTTAAAATTATAACTGAGGCTATGACATATACATCATCTGCAGAGAAAACTTCTTTGTCAGGTGAAAATCTCACATAGTACACTATATAGTACTAAAGGTTTCATCACTCCTACCTATGGAATGTCAACAATTACCACATGCTCTAAGCAGAATCTGTCTTATCTCCAAAGAAATCTTAACAAGCAAAGACAGTAAGAAACAGGAGGGGCTCAAGAAGTCCCAAAGAGCACTAAACTCTATCCTCTTAGGCTACAAATGTCTCCAACAAATACAGACAAATAAACAATTTAAACCTTTGAATTCCTTATGCATAAGTCAGAACCAAGCACAGCAACGGCAACCACCGAAAGCAACAGTCCCAAATATTTGAATTAGTTTAGTTATAAGGAATTGAACAAGACCTACAGCGCAGTTATTAAACTGAAGTCCCTGTAGGGACTTCAAACACAGCACAACATACCGTGCACAAGGAAAGCAATTTCATAAAAGTAATATCTCAAACATAACATTTTGAAAAAGATGCTGTGAGCAAAAACTAGTACAGAGATTCTCTATTCACCGCCTGGAATTTTCCTGTTCATCTACACATGCCCCTCAAAGCCACAGATCTACAGACTTTCCACTGGCTTTACTCTGTCAAATATCTTTTTACTCACAGCTTTAAACCTGTCTCTGTTAGGTCAATCAGCTTTCAAAATCACTAATGTTAATGGTTAGAAGGGTCATTTTCAATTCCAGTTTCCACACTTTAAAAGAATAATGTGTCCTAAACAGCAAGCTGTAGTGTTCCCAATACTTACAGCTTTTGGGAACAGACAAAATATCATATTACAGAGTAGCACTGGCAGTATCAAAGTAGAGCTTCGTACCAGCCACGCACACCGAGAGGCAGTGACACAAGCAGACTAATTACCTCAGCCAAAGAAAACCATGCAGCAGAACTTATCAAAAGCATTCAACAACAGCACAGCTCTGGCCCCTGAATTTGATGACTTGGTTTCTGTGAATGGTATCTTTTTCTTCTTTAATTTTTTTTTTTTTTTTTTTTTTGCGCTTGAAGCACTCAATGCTGTACTTACACCATTTTTTTTTTACATTAATTCATAAGAGTATTAGGAAGGAGCAAGTAGGGTCAAACTCTAATTCTTCCCACGAGCTGTACAGAAAGGAAGAATACTTGCAGACAACAGGAAAGAAGGCTATGTCTTTTGACTTATTCTGCCACAAAATAGATTTGCTTGAAGGGAAGCATTATTGGTGGCACTGTCTGAGATGTTAAGACTTTGATCATCTCTGGCTGAGGCAACTTAAGATGTTAATCGTTTTCAAGCTCCTTCAGCCACATGACATGGTCTTCCTTTCCTCTGGCAGAGCTCAGAAAAGGGAACATATAGCTATTTCTATATTTAAACATACAATTTCTACCTTCACTGGTTATTTAAGTTATTCTTAAAACTAATTAGGTTTATACCCTCAGGTTTCTCCTGAACTAGTGTTGCTGCTTACTGCCCCAAGCCTGGAGAGGATTTCAAAACTAAACACCTTGGTGAAAAACAAGTATATGTATTTCACTCCTCATAGAAATTTCATCAATATAGCTAATGTAAAACTTCTGCTCCTTGTCTAAGATAATCCACCATGAAATAAAATTTCCAGTTACCTACTGAAACACAAATACTTCTGCAAAAATAACTGTTCTTCAGATAATGCTTTTCTAAGTTAATTATTCTGAATGAAAGAATGACTGCAATTTTAGGTGATGAAATGAGGAATGAACAAGTTTTGTGACTGAGAGCCAGAAGGACACATACAGCAATAAAAATTGCTTAAATCAAAATACACCAGAAAACTACCAGTTGAACCACTGACACATAAAAACCTTACGAATGCTTTAGAAGTTCTTGTTTTTCAAAGTGAAGACAATGTATTTTGATAGTTGTGGATAATGCTTCAAATATTTCTCTGGCTTCACATTTTTAACGTAAAGAAAAAAGTGTGAATGCTTTTTAATAAACACATCGTTTATATTTCATTCAGTCAGGTGAACAAAAAGACCCTTTATCTTCCCTACTAAAATGCAGATGTTGCCATTTGAGCTGTTACTCTACGATCTTCCTGTAATCCATGTTAAGCAATAAGCACTTTTATGTCATAATTCTCTTATTTTCTACACCTACCTGATGATGATATTAATAGCTCCATAGAATTTCACTCTGCTGACTATATGTAGAGTCTAGATGATGAGCTCAGATGTAGACATTTACACTGTACTACACTGTACTACACTGTGGTACACTGCAGAGAATAAGTAAGCCCAGTATCACCCTTGCTCTCTTTAAATTGAATTCACTGATTGTACATTAGCCTAAAGTCAACAGTAAGCCTAAGGTGGTGGAATCTGTACTCTGAGCTGCTTTACCTTGCACCAAGTTGCCTCTCAATATTAAAAATAACTAATTCTTCATCTGCGGTAGCAAAAGTTCCTGGAGTAAGTATCATTCCATTAAATATTCCTTTAAGTCAGCTTTGAATCTGTTCCAACTTAAATGGAGATGAGGGAAAAAACCTGCTATATGTTAAAGGAAATTTAACTTTTTTTTTTTTTTTTTTTTTTAATTAACCTCCAGCTTTTCATAAAGGCAACAATATCAATTTATATAGAGTGAATACAAATAGCTCCCGGAGAGTTCAATGAAACATACAGAGAATGCAATAAAAAGGTAAGGAAGTTTATCAGTATTTTTAAAATTACCTGCATCTCTTCGAATCACTTGCACACTAGGAAAATATGTAACCTTCCTCACAAAAGCCTGGTGTATCTTTGCATCTCACTCAGAGAAAGTAAGGCAGACACTGTTCTATTTTTGACACATTTCTGTCAGTAGATCCTACTCCTGGGAAGTTTAACATCATTTATGCTTCTGTTGGACATGATCAGTTACACACAGATGCAGACATGCACTCTTCACTTGGGTTTTTTTTTCTTTTTTTCACATTTTGACTTGCAGTCATGAAAAGTGATAGAGAAAAAAGTTTTTAACATATAATGATTTTGTATATCTGTATAATTGGATAATTGTTATATTTTTGTAAGTCACATTAATTCTGTGTATTTTAAAATTAGTAATTTACAAAGTAACATGACTAAGAGATAAACCAGATGGTTGCTGTAAGTATATACATTAAAAACTGAAAACCAGCTTGTAACATGGGGCAACTGGTGGAACAGCACATCTTAGAATTTATTTATTTATAGGCCTAAGAAACTCCAAATCATTTCAAAAACAATTCTCAAGACAAAAACCAGGAAAAAAATCAAAGGGTTTATAGGACCACTTGAAAGGGTGAAGCTAATGTCACGTTTTGAAGTCTCTTAAAGCATCATATGATATGCAGAACTTCCAGCTAACACAACTGCAGACATTTTAGGGTTGAGTTAGTTCACAAACACTACTCTAAACTAATTCTCTTTGTGGTTTTTACAGATTCCAGTAAACAAATAAAATTCCATTTGGCTAAACTTGGTTTATTTCTGACCCAACAAAAACAGATCTACAAAACACAAAACAAAAATGGGACCTAGACATTTTTAAACATAGAAGGTCATTTCAGTACTTAATATGTACTCTTTGTAAAAATACACAATACAGACAAAACATAATTTTAAAAAAAATCTTCCAGTAAACATAGCTATGATTTTCATGGCATAATTCCCATATCAAAACAGAAAGATAATGCTTTTTTCAGATAGATCTCCAGTCGCTGTACATCTTAAAGCTGTCTGAGGACAGACAAAGCTAAAGATTGCCTATTAATCTCTATATTATGACGTGTCATGAATTCTCTTGACTCCTTATTTGAAGTCCCACTAGTGTGCATTCAGCCCTTCACCTTTTTTGAGTAGATCCATTCTTTATTAGCCAAGATGCCAGCCTAGGTTCTTTCTAGGAGTGACAAGTCTTTTCTACCCACAAAACATGTAAAGCTTTGTCATTTTTCTTAGCATCTTAACTACTGACTTCCATCAATGCTCCTGTTTCATGAGTACTGGAATCATTTATGATATTCCTTAGCAATTACTGAAGAGTAAACTATATAACTTAACCAAAGATATGAGATCTGAGTAAAAGAATGCATATAATGTCAAAATCATGGCCATAGTTGATAAAAATAAATTGAGTGTACATACAACAAATATGACAAAACAGTTACAGCTTTTTCGGAATTACCTCAGGTATTTAAAAACTATTCCTTCCTATGCTGTCAGGTTTGCATTCTAGTAAGTATGAAAAAGATATCCAATCAGCAGTAAAATACAAAGACATTAATTTTACAGCTAAGTAAACAAAGAATGGAAAGTACCATTTTCTTGGACAAAGGGAATGTCACAGTGGAGAGAAACTAGTAGCAGAGTTAATCGAGAATCAGGTTTTGTAACATTCTTTTTTAATAATATACTAATGTCCAACACACATGGTGATGACACAAATTTGGAAGAGGATTGAGTATCACACTGAAAGAACAGGATGGTCTTGAGGAAAGATGAATTTTAATGGAGCAAAGTGCAAGGTCACTCACTCAGGGACTATAAATAAGAGTAGCTGATGTAAGCTAAGAACTCCTAAGTAGGGAATAACAAAGGAGAAGAAATATCTGGGTTTATCAGCTGATCCCTTGGCGATTATCAACCACCAATGTGCCACAGTGATGAAACAGACAAATCTCATTCTTGAACATACCAGGCAAAGTACTCCTGGTAGATCAGAAACTATGATTGATATAGGAGGTATCACTGGGATATTTTGCCTCTATAACCTTAGACAACCTCCTTCAGAAAAATAAAATTCACAGAGAAATAAGTCTAGAGAAAGACCAAAAGCATGACCATAGAATGTGAAGGCTCCCAAGACAAGGCTGAAAAAGTTTGACTTTCCTAATATTGAAGAAGGCTGAGGTGGGATATAATTCTGTTTTGCAGCAACAGGAAAGGTCTGATGGATTTTTAAGAGAATATTCAGACACTGCAGGAAACTGCAAGCTGCTCCAAGTTACAGTGTTGTGAACAGAATGATCCTAGTCACTGGGATGAACAGTCCTCTGCAAGCTCACACAAAGTTATTGGTGCTACTGGCCAGGCAGAGAAAAAAAATTTAAAGGAACTTTAACCCATAGATTCGCCAAAATTTAAGCTGATTGAGGAAGTGCTACACTGCAGTTTCCACAGTTTGAGCATCTGGGGAAGCACCAGGAAGGGTCTCACTGCTGATACACCCAGGTGTTAGGTATAGTACATTGTAACTCTGACTACATTGTTCTGGAGAAGACAAAAACGAAGACTGAAAAACAGCAGTATTTCTTGTTTTATTATTTACCTATCTGTTAACTGATGAGGTTTTATGCCATGCCCACCAAAACGGTCTGTGAACAATTTCTCACCTTTGAAGTAGTAGTAGTTTGAGTAAAACACATCTCTAGAAAGCATGCATAAGGAGCTACCAAGGGGATGTGATGACTGCAAGGCTTATTTCCAGTAATGCAAAACTAGGACAAGCAGTCCCGATATTACACCTCAATTTTATATCGCCCACTATGACAAACTTGAGAAAAGTCTTACTTTCATCTGCATTCAACAATATGCAATCGCCTCAAAACTCCATAACATGAGAAATCCATTGAAAATGCTTTAAAAAATGAAAAAAAACCAAAAGAAAAGCTTGGATATCAAAGCATCATAGAAGAAATAATAATTAGTAATAGTTATTACATGAAATATCAAGATCAAAATTCTGTGGTCCTGAAGAGTTTCAAGCCTAAAATTTACAAAGCACTACTTCCTTCAGTCATTCTTTTCATGTTACAAAATTGTGTTCTTGCGTAAATAGTTCCATAAATGCATATTTGATAGGAAGTAACAACATCACACTGTAAATACTTCAGAGAACTGTAAGATAGTAAACCTTTAAAATGTCAACAGTATAAAGGACTCACAGCTTTGCACCAGCAACCCAAAGAACATACATCACTGTAACTTTTCTCTGAGTTTTTTTGCCTTTTACTGGTAGAAAATACTTCTCATGATAATAACTTTTTAAACATGTATCTGTTAAGTCCTTTAGAAATACATAATGTTGTAAATTGAGTAATACCTAATTAATAATATGTTTTCTTTACTTAGTCTTTTGTTTTAAGCAAGAGATATAGATTAAATGCTGATTTTAGGAGATTTTGCTGTTAACTTCAGAGTTCCAGTCAAACTCTAACTGAAGATTCCCTAATTGCTTAAATAGCAGCTACTTTTACAATTGTCCTTAATTAGGTCCCAATTTAGCAAATCACTTGGCCATATGCTGAGGTCCCACTGGATTTAAGAATGTGCACAGAGTTGTGCACATGCATCAGAGCTTAGCTGAATTGGGCTTTAACATTAGGCATTTTAAAATTCTTTTTAATTTCTGCAACTTCTGTAGCCTTTCGATTTTTCTTACGTTTCTCTGAAGTTCTTGGGGATTTCAGCTACAATTGCTTCTCACTATTATATATAGGCATATCATTCTTTTACATGGTAAATTTATTTCTAAATGCTAAGGTTTGGCCGGAAAGAAGAACTTCAGAATAATTAAACTAAAAAATTATTAAAAAAAAACCAGTAAATCAACTAAGAAATAGATGGAACTAGACCTATCACCAAACACCTAAAATTAAGATGGGCAGCTCCTTCAATCAACAGGAAATCTCCAAGAGTGGACAGACTGATTACCCAAGAAAACTAAGTAACTGAAATTGTTGTGGTTGCCAATCAAATTTTAGTATTACAACTTTTCAAGTATTTTTTTTTTTCTTACAGAACTCTGACAATTCTGGTGCCAAACATGGCATAGGAAAGCTTTTTTTTCCCCAAGGGGCATGTTCGCTTCTCCCTCCTGCGAAGCTGAAATTGCATATATATTTGTCTAGTGATACTGATCCTCTGTGCTGAGACAAGAACTGTCCTTTGGGTCTTGTGGAGCCTGTAGCAACAGGCCTCTCTCATCTGGACATCTCATCTTGGCAATATCAACAAACTCTGCCTTCCAAGACCATAATCCCAAATCAGTACAATAAACTACAGGCAAAAAAAAAAAAAAAAATTTGGAGTTTTTGTATTTACCCTTGGGTGCTAAATGGTTCACTAGGCATTCACTTTATATTTGCAAGTATGTTTAGGCAAATGGGCAGGGGGGACAGATGGCAGGAAAACTGGGGTTTATAGGAACAACCTCTTCCATAAACCATGCCACCGAGAAACAGGACTCTAAATCCATATCGTGGTATCTGTGATATGAACAGAGAGCAGATAAACATGGTAGGTATTGAACTTATGCCGTTCTGAGTACCCCCCCATTAAAGCAGTTTGGTGGAACTACAAAAGATGCAAAAAACCAGCAAGCAGGATTCAGCATCACCTGAATGACAAAATAAAATCATGAGTAAGGTGGAAAGGATTACAAGGGAACTATCTAATTGTTTCATAACTTTTCGCAAGAACTTGAGAGTACCCTATGGAAACACCAGGCAACAGGTTTGGAATAAATTTAGGCAATATTTTATTTCAGCAATGCCCATGAAACTCAATGCCAGACGATGCTTTGATAGTCAAACTATAATTCTGCTCAGGAAGAGATTAGACAATTTAAATCCAGCTAAGAGAGTCAAGATGTAATTCAGGCCTGGAAATCTGTACATCACTGATTGCCTAAATATAGTGTTTACAAACATGGAAGGATCTATATCCTAAGCAGCCTCTGCTGGCAAATACCACTGAAAGGGCAACGGATTAAATAAAACTCTACTCTTCCTTTTACAAGATGGTAAGAGAAGACAGGATGGAGGTGCTCGGGCTAAAACTTGGTTGTGCAAGCCAAATATGCTTCATTTCCACCAACATAAATATTGGCTTTTTAAATCAGAAAAGTTTTCTTTGTACATGCATGAGGCACTATAAGGACACAAAGAAGCAGACATACTAAATGTACTAGGCATGCATGTTTCTAGATTTAGCCTGCACAAGGTTAATCTGTACTATTCTATAGTTTATATTATCATCTGTTGATTTGATGAATGAATTAAAGGTTTCTTATTAATATTTTTAACCAGAAACTCCCATCCAGTTATATGTACAAATAAAGATGAAAGAACACTCTTAAACAAACAGTTTCTTTTAATTTTTTTCTACACGGAAGTTAAATATACTCGTGTGACCTACTCACAAATTCAAGACCTATGTTTTAAAGAAGGATACCAGAAATCATGTGATGGTACTTATAAAGGCACAGAATTAAAAACTCTGATACTTTGGCCTCTATAAACAAGAAATTTCCTCCATCAAAAGCAGTCAGGAGAAAACCAGTACTTGTTACTTTATCACATGGAAATGTGATTTTTATTCACTATCTACACCATGTATTAAAGTGGCCTAACATATGAACATAGGATAATAATGTGCAGAAAAATTTAAGACGGATAATCATGCTTACTTTTTAATGGGAACTGAACCATGTTATTATTTCTATCTGTTAAAATTAAAAGAATACATTAACAATAAAATAAAATCATTTCTTGACATATCCAGGTACTTCTGAGACTGACAAAAGAGACCATAATAACACCAGCTGTCATATTCTATTATAGAAATAAGCATTTCTGAAATTGTTAAATTCTACATTATCAAGTTTCAGCATCATTGTGTTCCACTATTTCATATACACTAGCTCCTTCCAAAAACATTTTGTGTGGAAACTTTGTATTAAAAAAAAAACAAACAGTCATATCTGTCTTTTCACAGCTGATATGAAACTGAGCTCAAAAGATCTTTCATAGAACTTCCAGAATTGTACTGACAGTAATAATGTCATCATCAATATTCAAGACAGAAGTAAAGGAGTGCAGAACTGGATCAAATTAATTTGCAGGGTTTCTTTCCTCTAAAAAAGAAAAAAAATGTCTAAACCAAAACAACAGGAGAGAAAAAATTACAATAGAGAGCTTCTTCTGTAAAGTTAAGTATAGAAAAAAAAATCTTATTTTTTTTAAAGAGACATTTCACTGTGAAGTTGTAACCGCTCATGTATCATACTGGATTTTTGAAAATAGGAGATGCTTTATGCCTAGATCCTAGAGAGTTATCTTCAAAGGCAGAATCCAGCTGATCCTCTACCAGACCAGTGATATAAATTTGTACAGAATACTACATAAATCTACTACATAACATCATAATACTACACTCACATTATTTTTTCTTCTGTGACAGCCTAAGGCAACTGCTCACTTCATTGACATCAGGATTGGCATAACTATTAAAAAAACCCATATGGATAGATACTTGTTTTGTTTTGTTTTCCAAAATCTAAGCCATTCAAAATTGGACGAAAAAAAAATAAGAGAAACATATTTTCAGAAAAACAATGCAAGTATTTCACTGTGACTTTCATAAATGCTTGTCTATGTGAGTTGTATCTATACTGGCAATCAAAATTTGACCACAAAACAGCATAATGGACATGGATTTTATTACTTTAATTTGATCATAGATCCAATAATGAAGGAAAGGCAGATAAAATTGACTAACTTAATATTTATGGGAACTTGAACTACTGAAGAGATTAGTACTTTTACCCAGTTAAGCTTCCAACTGTCAGCTGTCATTAGAAGACCTGTCAGGAAGAGCAAATGATACCAATGTTGAACTTGTAACATGAGCGTTGGACCCTTTTACTGAGAAACAAAACACGCAAGTTAAACCAGGAAAATGCATTGCTTCCTGGCTTTACATTATGGACAGATCAATGTCCTGGTCCAGCCACAATAAATTACCTTTTGCCAGGACAGATCCAGTTGGTTTTCTCTGTATGAAATGTCAGTCGAAGGTATTGACAAATGTCAGTGGAAGGCAAAAAGACTCAGCTGAGATTTTTGAAAAGAGCCCAAACCACCTCCACTCCCTTACAGACCATACCCCAAAAAATCATGGATCTGTCAGCTTAGTAAGTTTGGCAGTATTCACAGACACCAGACAAAGTGAAAACCTCTCTGGTGATAAGGCAATCTTAAGTCCAACAGTCTGTTTGCAGCAGCTCTGAAGTTCCACACCAGTTCACTGCTACTACTGGTAGGTGGGGTGCACACAGCACTACCAGTTTGAACCCACATCTTTTAGTTCTAGTGGCAATGCATAACTGGGTAATTTTCAGCCCGTGAGGACTTACGATTTCAGGTGGTGAAGCAGTTCATGACACTTGACATAGAAATAGATAATGAATATAGAAGGTCAGCATAAGACTATCTATCTGCATCGGGCTGAGAGGAGGCATGTTTACTCTCTAATCAGCCATTTTCTGAGCGTTTTTTTCTTCCTCCTTTTCAATCTGGATTACAACTTTTGTCCTTCATGACTGTTTTCACATAAACTTGCATTACATACAAACCTAAAGTAAAGGATCTAGCAAATCAGTGTCTTGCTACATCTGTAGACGTATTACAGTCATTTCCATGTGACTGCTTGGCTCTTTTTGACCATCTCATACTACACACACACACAAAAAAAAAAGTCTGAACCCTTAAAATATGTTTGCTGTTTCCCTGGGCTCTCCTGCTTCGAGCTGGATGACTACATAACTACTCTGAAGTTCATCTCTCCTTAAAGCCCATTATTCAGTGATGTGTATCAGAGTGATGGAGCATGGCTTCATTTGTGCACATACACAGAAGGCTTGAAGTGCTACGTCACATCACAGCACTGTGCAACTATTTTCAGAAGTTTATAACTCACCTCTATGCCCTTCATCTTTTGAGAAGTAAGTTTTATGAAAGAAAATGCTGTAAAATGTGACATCAGAAGGTCAGCTCAAACATTTTCTTGTGATTAATAAGAATATTGCATTTGTGTAACACTGCTTTTGGGGGAATTGCTGAAATTAGTTTTGGTAGGAAGAAGCCATAAAATGACCATAAAACTGTAAGCACTTATTCTGGGGCAAACTGTGTGATTTATAGAGAACGCTACCTCTGAGAAATTAGAAGAGAAATTCAAGATTCTCTATGAGTGTCTATGATTTTACAGTAAAAGTCAGAGGATTAGAGTAAATAAAAAGTCAAAGTAAAATTAACAGGAAACATTACATTTGTACATATTAGGAGCTACCTATCTCTGCCCTCAGAATGGGGGAAGGGAAAGGGGGGAGCTGTCTATAGCAATGCTAAAAGATGCTAACGAGCAAACTTAAGGACTGCTACAAGAACTTCATAGGCATTCTGTGAAGCCCCAGTATGAGTCTTACACTAATTTTGGCAATGACAAAGTGATGGCAGCCTCTCAGTACAGGCTTTGATGCCACCAGTCTATGAAGCTGGACTCAGACAAGTGTCCATCAGCAGTCTTTTCCATATCACACAACACTTGAATGAAATCCTCAGCACAGCTTCCATCCACATTCCTCAAGGAGAGCCAGTGAGAAACTAAAATATTCCATAGTCTTATGTAAGGGAGAGTCAAATATTCACTTAATATAGCCTTTTTTTGTTTCTGTCTTGGCCTCCACCTTCTGTTTCCCTCCATGGTAAGCATGTAATTTTTAATGCACCTCTTGTTAGAATGAAAAAAAAATCATTATATGAGTAGAAAAACTCAGTTAAAAAGATAGAAAAGTAAGTTTTCTATTGTTTGAGTTTGGATTGTTGTCCTTTTTGTTTTGCATTAATGGTCAAATAAATCAAAAGATGACACTGTACAATATAAAAGTACAAGCATGAATAGCTGTTTACATGGACTTTAAATATTTTGGTAATGTGTGGTGCACAAATTACCAAGATATGAAGAGAAGTTCTGATTTACATTGTGCAAGAATGAGGTTCATACACTATTTATCCTATGTTTATTTTTACTTATCCAAATTATTACAATAAAAGAATAGCAATACGTGGTCACATAATTAGCTCTTATAATAATTAGAAGGGGAAAAAAGCCCTTACTGAGGCAAACACGCATTTCTGTGCAATTTAAACAGGAAGTCCTCGATGATTAACATTAATTGAGAAAAGGCTTTTCTAGCAAAGAAAAAAATCCTGTATGAAACATTAAACAAACTTATCTGATATTTATGGTTTTTTTCTTTAATAATTAATGAAATGTAAATAGTCAAGGGAGTCTAGAGTTTTGCTTTGTAACTAGCTACTATTATAAATGGCAGTCAGATGTTTACAGAATACCCAGAACCCTTTTGTGTGGAAGGAGGTTACAAATCTGCCCCTTTTCCCTGTTCAAAGTCAAAAATAATGGTGCCTGATCCCCAGAGCATTCATTGCAAGAACTGTTTGCATATTCAGCTATTGTTTCTGCTGCGTCAGTCATCTGCTGAAGTTCACTCTAATGTGGCCCTGATCAATTCTGCCAGCTGTGCTTAAGTGCTGTTTACTATAATAACATCACACTGCATTCTTATTTGGCAACAACAGCTATGACAGCACCTAAATGCATTGAGAAGCCAAGATTTTATCATGTACACAGATCAAATTGGAATTGTTTATGGAGGCCAGTGTTGTTCTATTTCTGTCCTTTCTAGTGAATACCAATACCACAATAATGGCTTTGCCAAAAGCATTACTACTCTGCCCTTTCTAATAAGTGAAGGTCTTGTTGATCTAAATACTCTATAGGACATGGAAATGATTTCATTATGGCAGTATACACGTTTGCACTGGGTAAGAGAGAGAACTTAGAAGATGGCCAGATTAGCTGGAGACATATAAATTGTTATCACTCAAGGAAGCAGATAAATACTTTGTAATTCTACCAATACATTTGGTAGGATTCAAAGAAATAATGTAACTGTCCAGTGTTTAAAAGGTAAAGAAACAAACAAACAAACAAAAAAAAAAAAAAAAAAAACAAACCAAACCAGAGTAATTGAATAACAACAGAAACGCTTGGTGTGGCACAAAGGTCTCCAAACACATTTGCAACATTTCAAAGTAGTTTCACATATTTTTCCCAATATGCCCAACAGTTCGCTTGGCCATATGTTAAGTAAATCAAATGTCTTCAATATACAGGCATGGTTGAGAAAGCCATAAAGAATGAACCTGATCCTCCTTCTCCTGAAATTGGTTATAAATACTGCAATAGAAACTTGTCCTGGGAGTTATTTTTTACACTGTGATAACACCCCACAGTATGCTAGATGTTTTCCAAACACAGATGAAGACACATTTCCGGACAGCGTACATATAAAAAGACAATAACAGATGAAGCAGGGGAGGGGGGAAAAAAGAATAAGATATTCACAAAAAGGTTGTAGTATAGAGAAGCATTGGTCTTATTAGTCTCATTACTTTTATTTTGAGGGACAGAGGCCTTTCCATTATCTTTAAGGTTTACAATGCTGAGCTTTCCTCAGTTTATCCACCTACGATTCCATCTTTCTTTTTTCTTCCTCATCAGGTAAATGAAGCTTCCAGGTGCTGCTGAACTGTCATTTCTTCTCCTCACAGCCAGTACACAGTCCTTCCTTTCCCATAAGGACAGCTCAGTCCTCACACAGACCACTGAAATGAAGAGAGAGGTTCTGAGGAACCACAAATGTGCATTCATAGAACCAAAGCAAAGGAAACTTCACAGGAGGAACACTGTGCTTTGACAACCAATCAGACAGTGGTCTTTAGTTGGAGACTTGTGAAGACAGTTCTGGGAGACAGTTCCTGAAAACTATAAAGACAGGACTAAAGAGGATAAAAAGTGCTGGACATGACCTAGCAATGTGCTCTTGCAGTCCAAAAAGCCAGCTGTATTCTGGGCTGCACCAAGAGAAATGCAACTGCCAGGTCAAGAGAGGTGATTTTAATCCTCTACTCCACTCTCCAGACTCCACCTGTGTCCACATCTGGGGCTCTCAACATAAGAAGGATGTGAACCTCTTGCAGTGGGTCCATAGGAGGCCCGTGAAGAGGATCAAAGTGATGGAACACCTCTCCTATGAAGAAAGCCTGAGAGAGTTGGGGATGTTCGGTCTGGAGAAGAAAAAGCTCTGGAGAGACTTTAGAGCAACCTTCCAGTACTTGAAGTGGGCCTTTAAAAAAGATGGGGACAGACTTGCCAGCAGGGTCTGTTGCGGTGGCCCTATAATGGGTAATGTTTTTTAACTAAAAGGTCTGGTTTTAATTAGATGTTTTAAGAAGAAGTTTCTTCAAGAAGGGTCATAAAACAGTGGTTGCTCAGAGATGGTTGATGCCCCACTCCTGGAAACATTCCAGGTCAGGTTGGACAGGGCTCCGAGCAAGGTTGAAGGTGTCCCTGTTCATTGCAGGGGGGTTGAACTAGATGATCTCTAAAAGTCTCTTCCAACCCAAACTATTCTTTGATACTATGATTCCACGATTTCTAGAAATATGAAGCCAAGAACAGTTAGGTAATTTCAGAAGGAAATTGAAGGAAATTTCATAAAAAACATCAACTTCATATATTGGAGGAGGTAGGGTTCTTTTTTTTTTTTTCTGTAAAGCCTTAAATACATAACAGAGCAGATTTCTTGCAGTCACTTTTCTCCACTGCGGCAAAAATTCCTTCAACTATACAGAAGTGCAGAAAACAAAAACATTTCTCTCCCCAACAGCTGCACAGAAAACAATTCAAGAGAATATAAAAAAGTCCTACACGCATTTAACAGGAAGGTAATAGTAGAGTTCACAGAAGCTCAACTGGTGATTCATCCAACTCTACAACCATAGAAGCAGCTGAGTTGTTTAATCAACAAAGCCACATATGAAAGTCACATAATCTAAAGTGTTGCCCAGCCACCAGCCTGAAGAGTGTACCTTCAGCCCTAAATTTCATTTCCTTTGGGGGATTTAAGGTAAGTTTTCATTCTGCTGTGCAAACCTAAAGAACCATGTTTTTAATGGGGGAAAAAGGAGCAAATAAATTAGTAAGTAACAGCAATGTGCTTTGAATTCTATGCCTTCCGTTAACTTCTGTCAAGTTATTGGACTTCTTAGGAATATTACATAGAACATGGATAAATCTTAATATGCATTCATGTCATACTTCCTAACAGCACAGAAGGCTCCTTCTGAGCAACTGTAGAGCATGCTGTGGTTGTACATTAAAAAGTACTGCACATTTGGCTATTACAGACCCATAATAAAGTCAGTTTTGCACCAATATCAAAATACTGTATAAATTCTTATTAAACTATGAAAGCAACAACACCTGCTTAAAATCCAGTAACACTAACACTAACATAATTTTTTAGCTGTACGAACTGCAACATTGACAAAGGTATTCTAATTTTTCTCTCTTAAAATGTCTGAAGATAAAGAAGGAATACACTTCATGTAGTTATCAAGAATTTTGTGACCAATTCAGAAGACATTTCCAATTCACAGTGCAGCTGACTGGAATTATGGCCCGCAGAGTCACAAGACATCCTTGGCACCTTGCAAGATAAAGTCAACCTGTAATTTCTATGCTTTTTCTTCATTCTCTTTGTAACTTTTAAAATCAGAAAATGACAATTTAATTGCTCTTCTGCTAAACTCTTATATACTAAATTGAAATTTGGTGTGATTACTTACAGTGTATGTACAAACTACAGAAGTCAGGCAATTGCAGCTGCAAAGCAGACCCTTAGTTTGGCTGGGTTAAATAGTCAAGATTGTTTCTTATATGTGTAAATAAATCCCCTTTTCATCATGGCCTTACAGAAAACATGACATCCTTCTAAATTCATCATCAGGTTGCCAGGCAGACTCCAAAACAAAAATAATTCATTCAAACTGTTAAATCTACTCAGTGCAGATTGACAGTATCTTTATATATTTTTGAAAGCTCTTTTAACATTAGCTGATACTTTAGTGTGGGAAGAAACTACAAGCTTTCTACATATAAAAGTTCATCGTTTACCTTCTCACAGCTATCAGATAAAAGCATAAGGGCAATGAAGCCACAGCTCTCAGATATATTACTCCCAAAGGACAGAACCCAAATGCATAAGCATCCGTAAAGGCAGCAGGTGTGAGCTTTGACTAAAGAACAAATGTTACACAAGAGAAAGATGTCTGAGGAGAGGTAACCAAGCCTATCAATGTCCCTGTGCCTGAAATAGGAGGGTTCTGTACCTCAAAGAAGTGAAATGGTTCTCACTAGATGTAAATAAATAAATAAGCAAGAACACTACTTCAGATGTTTTAGTGAACTTCCTTATGAATGGATTGCAACACACAATGACAGAACTCCCTCAATTCCGCTTTTCAATAACTCCAAGGCACTAGGGATGTGACAGCATGATGAATACCACAACAGACAGCTCCAATATGGTACCATTTTACCAGATCAATATCTCACTGCAATATAAGAAAAAAAGAAGCTGATATTAGTCTACACAGTGTATTACAGATGAGGTACATTTCTTCTTACTGCACTCATGCTGAACCAAAGTAATAATTCATAGATGCCTTTAAAAGGTTTGCACACTACTAGCACATGCAAAAAAAAGGATAATCTTGGCTTCAACATCTGTTTGAACATGCAATAGCTTAAAGCAGTAAGTACGTAGGATTCTATGTATGTATCTATTAATCTACCTATGTGTACCACAAGCACAATGACAAACATATCTGGAGACAGAAGTAACGGGATTTATGTATGCTGTGCGGTTCCTTCAGGAATAGCTTTCTTCAGGAACAGATTACTTTACATATCAATCAAACATTTCTTAGTAAGTCGGTTTGCCCCTTCTCTCCCCTTTTTCTATGAAGACATAGGAACATTTCTTACTGAAGCTACAGCGGGTACCATTTTAAAAGCCTTCATTTGCCAACAGCAATCACACAGGGTTTTTTTCCCCTGTACTTCAAATAGGAAATGAGTGGGAGCTCTCAGTTACTGCTGTGTGATAAGTCCTTGCAAATTTAACCTTTTTATAGCAACTACTGTAGCTTTCAAAATAGAAAACAAATAGCATGCCTTGGTAAAAATAATATATCTAAGGCTAGCAGAAAGAAACTCTAAAATAGACATTATCAGATATGTGTTTGCTTTGAATCTTCCCCAGTATTCTCAGAAGAAAACTAATGGGGAAAAAAAAATTCTCTCATCTGAGAAATAATATTGGACTTTATTCTACTCTGATAATGCCATAAATGCCTGTCTTGAACACCACCTAATGGGTACAGTTGGACAGGTAAAATAACGTAGCTATTTTTACCTCTGACAATGTGAAAGATAACTCAAATGATCAAATGAATTAGTCCTGTTGTTTGACAGCTGTCTTTATTTCCTGTTGATTGTTCTTTTTTCCAGCATAAACTAGCGAAGTCAAACTTTAGACTACTTTAAACTTCTGTTACATTCAAGAGTACCTACAAATTATGTGACATCTTACATCTTTTTTTTCTCTCTCCCTCTCTTTCCCATTTTTTGCAAAGGTAACACTGCTTAAAGGTACAGTGTGTGGAAATTACCATGTCATGTAAAATCAATTTTTAAAATTAATGAAGTATATAGTTAATATCACATAATTCCTAATGTGCAGTTAAAAGGACTTCGTGAAAATTAACTGTAGTATGACAAGCTGAAAGAGAAAATTTTATTACAGCAAGAAAAAACAGGACCAAACTGGCTTATAGATACATAACTACATACTGCAGACCATCACCAGAGCAGTAACTGCGACAAACAGTGTAAACTGCCAGAGTAACCTATAGGAAGGCATCACAACTGTAACTTCTCATATGAAACTGGATCAAATCTAGGTGAACTGAGAAGTCCTCCAGCTTGAATGAACAATTATGTACAACAATGTGAGTTTTAGAGCTCACATTTTTCAGCTGTCTCTCCAGGACAGGAGGATACAAACTACAGCAGAAGTCCCCACAAGTGAGTTTCACGGAAAAGGATTTGAAAACTAAGGAAGGCAAACTACAACAAAATCACCACAGAATTCATATGCAGAAAACCCACCAGAAGAAAATTACTTCTCAGGCTTTATTCTGGCCTCAGTTGATAACGACTCAAAACACAGAAGTTACCTTGTAAGTGGCAGCCATGGAAGCAATGACCTATTTGCAATGCTGGTCCTCTTTCATGAACTTTCTGGACGTACAAATGAGGGGATGATGATGAATTAAGTACCCAGATTCTCTAACTCTGTATATACAGTTGTGCACGCATTACTTAAAGAGGAAAGAAGCACCAACTTAACATTCTAAGTGGAAGGCTTAAATTGGTGTGAAATGTAATACGAAAGAAATAATCAGTATAAAGTAACAGGATTTGAACTCACATTAAGAAATAAACAGCACATGAATATAATCAGAAAGTATATCAAAAAGTAAATATACTGTCATTGAAAGACTGATTATTTGATGACATATGAGCAAGCACCTGATCTCACCCCAAAATGCATTTGACTGGACTAGCAAGTTTCAAGTCACTCACTGACTTTTTTCATGCATGCTTTTATTAGTAGCATCCAAGAAATCTGGCCCATAGAAGAGAGCAAAAGTTACCTTCAAGTCCATTTATCAGGCTACTTAAAATTTTATCTTCCTAATTTGCAATAGAAAATCTAGATATATTTCAAGGCAGCAGCACCATTAAAGGGACTGAAGCCCTAATTATACACTTGCTCCTTCTGTTTTGCAGTACAGCCTTGCCCAGGTTTTGGGTGCTGCTCAAACAGCAAATTTCCTGTCCCAAAGGGGAAAGATGGTGGGGCTGACAGAACATGCAAGACAGTCAACGAAGCTGGTACATTACACATGCATACATATGGGGTATAGACATCCACTGAAGACTGCTGGAAGTTACATTCATACACAGACATTAGTGAGTTGCAAACTAACTCACAAAATACTGTACAGTGAGGAAGGGACTCTGTTATGTGTTGCACAGTATTACATCAAAATTTATTATCTGTTCAGCTTCTAAATTGAAGAGTGAATAATTATGCAAAGAAAGGGGAAAAAAAACTCCTGAATAATGAGAAGCTTTTCATGATGAACACACTTTTTCCATTTAACCACTCTTAGGCTGAATTCACACATATTCAGCTCAAAGATCGAAGAAACCTGGATTGAAGAAACCAAAGACTGAAGAAAAACCTAGAGCAGTATTATTTATTTACACAGTAGTAAAGTCTCTCACTATAAGCTGAGAATTTTGTACTGCATTTAGGAAAATACCTAACTGCTTAAATGTGGATTGCATTAGGTTTATAGCTTTATGGACCCTAAGCTACTGTAACAGAACCTTTCTGGTCCCATTTCCTTTGTTCTATACTGTTCAAAATACCATTAAACCCATTTTACAAGAAATTATAAGAACTTTCCCACAATCTGTATAGGTTGATTAAGTGCAGCATGTGTGCCAAGTTAACATGGATATTTTTAAACAAGAAATAATACTCCTTAAAAGACTTGCAAATCCTCTAAAAGACCAATTAGAACATAGTGTCAGTTATTAAAAAGGCAAAAAAAATCTTTGATCCATCAGGATTCTTCCCTTATAAGCCATTTAGGTTTTGTACAGCCCTTAGAACGAGACCTATGACTATGGCTTTGGGGCACTCTGATGGCAAGTCAGTAATGTAATAAATCTGGGTCAATATAATTGACACCTCCGTGAAGCCTAAACTGTTGAAATTCTTACACAAATATTCAAAAAAACATTTTTCTTAAAATTAACCAACATCTCTGAAATACAATATAACCACAAAACAATATGAAGGAAAAATGTTTCTTAAATCTCACGTTTTTTCCTTAAGTAGCTATAGTTTAAAAAATCAACAGGTTACCAGCAACATGAACATGATGATAAGTATTATAAGGTCTAAATCCTAAATGAGCAAAAAGACCTAAGATGTATCAGAACATAGAAAAATGAGAAAAACAGAAGACTCCACCTTCATTAGTAGCAGTAAACCCAATTCTAGACAAAAGTCCAAGATTTGTTAACTATTGTAATTGGTACAAAGTATTGCTTTGTTAGAAATCACCTTTGTGCTTTTAGTGATTCCTGAATAGACAGAGGTACGTTATCTGTATGCCAGGGACTAATAAAACATCACCTCTGCAGAAGAGTACAGAAAATGTTTAGGGAAGTTCATCAAATGCAACATCACATAACTGCACATGAAGTACATTTTTCATCAAAGTAACTCATAATGCATCCTCATACATATCAAGTTAAAACATTATTTAGGAGTTCTTTAGTAGAACATAAATCTAGGGAAAGTGAAACCTATCAACCTATCATGATTCAGAGAAACCATGCCTAGTTCTAGCTTAAGTTTTAAAACGAGTATTACCTCTGATGATTGCAAGATTGGGTTTAGCCCAAATACAAGTTCTTAAAAAAAAAAAACCAAAAAAAACCCCACTGTCTCGTTATTGCGCCTTTTAAAAACCCGTGAAGTTAAAAAGATCGCGTTTTGGGGACTGTCTCAGGGCTCCGTGCGCTCTTTGCGGGGACGAGGCACCCAGTGACCCCCCCCCGCCACCCCGCTCCCGCCCGGGCTGCTGTCGCAGGGCTTTGTCTCTTTTCCTGTAGTCCTGTTTAAATTCTCACCTTGCTCTGCCCTTGTCATCAAGTCATTCAAGCACAAAGCAGGGAGCACGGGAGTGTTTACTCATTTCCCAAGTCCATTATCTCACACATTAATCACTGGTCTGGAACTTTTGGACAATGCTGAATCTGTTACCTTTTTTTTTTTTTTTTCTTTCTGGCTGCTTTACTCTTGGGTCCGATAGTTCACCGGTTCCCAGCTGTACTTATACTGGATGACCTTTACATCTGATTATTTAGCTACTCTTCCTTCTGATTTTTTCTTTTTTTTAAGGCTTCAAAAATAAACAAGCGCATGAAGTCGGCAACAGTGTTTTCCGTCTTTAAAGTTGCACTTGCTTGAGGAAAATACAAAGTCAACTGCTCCAAATCTTAAAATCTAACCTACTCCAAAATTCCACAAAGGAAGCGCAAAGCTACGGGATGTGTCCGTGGAAAGGACTGGAGAGTTTATTTTTCTTTGGAGCAACATAGGTTTCTTTATGAAACTTGAAAGAACACACTTTTTTTTGTTGTTGTTGTTAATGAAAGAAGCAGTGAAAAGTTATTTCTGAACGCAGGAAGTTTGTTGCTGTAGAAATGCATCTTCTAAAATGGCATAAAGTTTATTTGCAGTAACGATTGGGGGGGGAAGTATGGAAAAAAAAGGAGAAGAAGGTGTAAATCTGGACAGCTGGAGGCTCTTGAACTCCACTCGTTAAAAGATTTGTTTGTGAAACACGCATTTTATTGCCTTGTCTGCACGTTATAATGAGGCACGGACAACTGCAACATTGCACTTAATGATCGCAGTTCCCGTTCCAGCCCGGTCATTGTCCTGCCGCAATTAACGCTTTCCCAGATCACCCAAGGCTACTTGGGGGGGTGGGACGGGGCCGAAGAAAGGGGGGGAAAAATCTGAAATTCACATAAATGAGCAATGTCAATAGTTTAGAAAGAGTTACTTAGAGAACAAAGGGCCCTTATGAGGCACTAGTGAGAAGAAATGGGGAAAAAATGAGTCCTCACAATGTCGGCCTTTTCTCCCCGCGACTTGTTATCAAGCAGCCCGCGCGAGCCCCTCCGATCTGCATGAAAATGCGCTTCGTTCCATTCACTCATTTGCATTAATTTCTCCCATTATCTCTGCAAATGGCGGCGCGTCTCCCCGGCACAATGCGGCGGCATCGCGCGGCCTATCCCGGCTCCAGGTGCCCGCCGCCCCCCCGGCCGGCCCGGCCCGGCTCCCTGCTCCGCCCGCGCCCTCCGCCTCGCCCCGGCCCCGCCGGCCCGGCCGCTCCGCGATTGGATTTGCTGGCGGTGACAGGCTCGTCGCCGGCCCGAGAGGAGGGGGGCTCTTTTGAGCGGGCGTCTATCACGCTGCCATGGGAAAGCGAGAGGCGAATGATTCTCAGTGGCTCCCGATTTCCCGTATTTGTTCAGCATTAGGCCCACTTATCTCCGGGAGAAAAAGCAACATGTAGAGGGAAAGTGACAGGCAGAAACGCGCTCCCTCGCCCCTCCATTCTCCCCGCGCTCTGTATTCAAACAAGGGGGCCCTATTACACTGAAAGCTCCGGATCAGCCTCACTCAATTATCGCCGCTAATCCTTATAGCTCTATAAAGTAAATATTTCATTACAATTTCAAATAAACAGTCACCCAATCTAATGAAGCAAGAACTCAAAGTGGCAATGTCATAGAACTTGTTACCGTCATCAAAGGAAAGGACACAGGCCTGTCTGCTAATAACGCTAAAAAAAGGGTTCCCGGGCAGATTCACAACAAGGGGCTTTTTTATTATTACTCACTTGAACCTTTTCCTCTTTCCAAGTACTCTTCAATCGTAAAAAATACCTTTGTTTTCTTACCAGTTACTGGGCTTGGTTCAGCTACTCACTGGATCAAGATGAGGGACAGTAAATGTCCACAAGCCACATTAAAATTTAGCATCCCTGACATCTTTCGAGACCAGCTTTGTACTTTGATTGACTTAACGCTCTTTTAATATAACTGTTACTCTTTTGAAAAAGGAAACTCATGAAGTCTCAAAACATCCCCACTTTGCTGTACTTTTTTTTTTTTCCCTAATCTCAAACTCAGTATTTGTACTGGATATTTATACGGAAAGATGCCAGCACCTTTATTATATCCCAAGACAGGCAGCGAAATGTAACAGGATATTTTGTGCAGCAGTTCTTTCAGGACCCCAAACCTCTTCCAGTTCAGACAAGGCAAAGGTAACAACACATACTTTGCAGGTAGGTAGCAGCATTGCTATTCCCTGCTATTTTAGGCAAGCTTGTCATAAAAGCCCTTCTATAAATTTTGATTAACTTGGGTTATCTTTAAAGTAGACAAGCTTTTTTATCCACAATTTTTACAACAGGAAGAGGACTACTCTAAGTTTATATCTTGTGTCTCTCTTCAGAAAATTTTTAAAGATTTCTTCTTTCTCCTGCCCTCAGCTCCTGGAGGACTTTCCCACTGCCCTCCTCCTTTCCTTCCCCCCTACCATTCAGCTGAGGAGGGGGATATTCTTTGTCATTCTTTCTCTTTCTGACACGAATGAAATGGGCTTTTCTTCTATCAGCTGTTCACAGAGGAGATATCCAGTGCCTCTTTGAGAAACACTAGAAATACTGAGATCTCAGAGCAGAGCTCACATAGGTCATCACATAAAATTTAAACCCCCTAGAGTAAATATTCACCGAGCAGTCTCCTTAGGTCCTGCTCACATTCTCATGTCATCCACATGTCCCAACACTAACCCAGGGTTTAACGCTAAAAATACCCTTACAAGGAACTAGTGTAGGCTCTGTGCAGTCATCCTGCAAACTCAGCAAAACATTAGGAATTAGGAATCAAACTAGCTTATTTTTCCTCATACATCATCAACTACAATCAACTGATGCAAAAAACAAAACCAAACAACACACCAAAACCCCACCAAAACTCCAGTTACAGTATTTCAGAGGCTATGTTTTAAGGAGGCAAATTTTAAATCTGTAACTTTAGTAAGTCAACTGGCTGAGAACTATAATGACAAAAAAGCAGTATTATCTCCCAGTAATGTTCTTGGACATCTATGTAACATAGTTATCTATGCAACTATACACATTACTGGTTGCAACTGTGCAATTCTTAGGATAATGAAACAGCAAGCATATTCATCTGAAACTCTTAGAGCTAAGTAGTCACAGAAACACTGACAGAACAGCACAATGAAAACGTATCTTTGGCCATAATGCCTGTAGACACCGTGCTGCATAAATACAGAAAAGAGAGCCACAAGTAAGAAATTACCATATGTATACAGACATCTTTCAAGCACACTTTAGCGCCTGTCATAAGGGGACCTGATAAAATTAACCCGTACAGAGAAGGCTAACATAAAATCCTATACCAATTTATGCACTTAATACAGGATTTGAGTGTTATACTGGAAGGTCTTGAGAATGTTCTTCTGCAAAGTAGTGAAGCTCACCCTCAATTAGTAGCTACCCATTACCCCAAATTACTGCCATTCAGATGTCAATCAGTAAGGATGCACTACAGGAATTAAAGGAAAGAAGTCATTTACCACAAGTATTCCCCCAAAGATTGTCATTGTCTTTATTTCTTCAGCTATTCTGTATACATTTTTATCCCTTAAAAATTATTTTTCAGTTTTTGATTTCCACTTCAATACCTAACTATGATTCAGAAATATATGGCATTTCAAATGGAAAAGAAAAAATAATCAAAGCCAGTTTACTATTTCACATCTGTAAATCACAAGCTTTACAAGAAGAGCCTGATTTTAGTCAAGGCACAGTTCCCTCAACTCTTGCTAATCAATGGTGAAATAAATCTTGAATGCTTTAAAGTGCTAAACATAATTTCCTTATCTTAAGTATGAATATTCAAACATAATAGTATCTATTAGGTCAAGGCTAGGCAAAGGGCATTTTTAATGGTTTCTTTGGTTTTTGACTCCTGACACATTGTTTCAAACAAATGCTGATCTTTCTGATAAAAGTAGAATTTTCACTGGAGAAAAGCATTACAGTTTGTCAATTGAAAGCAATATTTGCTCCAAAAATATGTATAATGAGAAAGCCAGGAGTTCTGAGTTGCCTTTTTTCTACTGCTGAATGAAAAGGCTATGCTAGGAAAAAAAATAATTTATGACTTATAACAAAACTAAAAACTGGAATATACCTCATTCATTTCCAGGTAACTCCTTTAATGAACTTCAGGTTATGGTATGATTCAAAATTTCTCTTTGTATTATGTACCTGGATATACATAAAAGACTTTTAAAAGCTGTTCAAATTAACAAAACTAAGTTTGACTTAAAATTAAGCAGGAATATATTTAAAAAGCTATTCATTTTGTCATGAAATGCAGTAGATGAAGTTTAGGACTACCTACACAGTTTTAAACTTCTTGAGTACAGAAAGCATATTCCTTAAATATTCAAGCATTCTTCCTTTGTAATTCTAAAAGTGCTATTTTTGTTTGAAAAAGAATAAATAAATTATCATAAAGGATACACTGAGAATCTAAAAAGGCAAAAAGATTTTGTAAGCATGACTACAAACCAAATCAGATTTCATTTTACATCTATTTTAGTTTCACAGAGCAATAAATAGAGGGATGAAGTGTTTCCCCATGTAGAAAAGAAAGCTGTTCAGAAAAGTATCTGCAAAAGAGATGGATCCACCCTGTTCCAGCTTGGACTGTGGGGTAAGTGAAGGTGAAACTCCCACAAAGTCCATGTAGTTGTACAGCATATCAGCTGCAGCCAGCTCCTTATTTGAAATCTGGCTGCTCTTCTCCACATGATTGCAACTTTTTAAAAAATTCAATAAACTTTAAAACTTACACAGAAAAGACAACATTGATTATATTTTCCACTACAATAGTTTCTATTGCCATACTCCATGTATTTATAGCCCTAATAAATGTACATATTTTGACAGATTTAACATAGAAAACTGTCTACCAACAAACATACATATGAAGAAACAAAACAGAATTTAAATTATTAGTTTAAAACTAATGAAAAATAACCATACTTTTAAAAAAAAATTCACCGATTTTTAAATTCCTTTCAAAATGTTGGGGAAAATCCAGTTTTGTTTCATTTTCTCTTAATGTCTTTTCTTAAACACAAATTTGACAGGTTATTGCACTCTTTTTGAAACTTTGATATATGAGACCATATATGAGTGGAAATATGTCATCAAGGAATGCAAAATGTTCCATTCTATAGCTAAGGATTATCTCAGAAAATATGTAATCAATACAACTTTTCTTTTTTTTTTTTTTTCCATACACCCTTTATTCTGCTCTTAGCTATAGTCATGTGTCTTTAGATAATATTAAGTTTGGCTATATCAAAGATATTGTTGTTGATAACTTAGTTTTGTGCTTGCAGACAAACAAATTTTGAAATAAACCATTCTGATACACAGAAGAAGTGACTTGAAGACATGGGTTTCCATGAAGTCGAACAGCAAGAAAGTTGTTAGATCTACAACCACTTATTTGAAGGAAGGGAGCTTGGATAAGGGTGTTCACTTTTGGACAAGTGATCCTGGAGCTGAACATAACCAACCAATACAATCAAGTAGGTGAAAAAGAGATGACACTTGATGTCTTAGAAACTGAAATTAAAAATGATTACACTTTTGAAAAATATTTGGCGTAAAATATTGCAATATGTAAGTCGCATTTTTCATGTCTGCACGCACCCATCCACGCTGTCTTCAGCATCTCGTTAAAACCCAAATGAGACTCAGCGCTGACCTGAGAAGTTCTGAGTGGAGCTTCTCCAGACAGCCCAACGTCCCCAGTTCCATCAAAACTGAGCCCCCTTTTCCCACAAGAAGTAACTAGTACATTGCAAGCTCACACCCTTAGGACTAGATCCACACAAGGTGATTAGAGAATGTGGACCTGATAGGCAAAAAAAAGAAACCTGTAGTCGTTAGGAATAACCAAGACCAAAGAGGCATAGAAGGGCCGCTGGTACTGAGAGGAACCACTTCTTTGCCATTTCTTGGTATATTTAATCAGAAGACTTGTATTACTACAACAGACCTGACTTCATGCCCGTAGATGAGCAAGGTGGTGAAGAAGGGCCTTCACCCTGATCTTAATTTTCCTAGGTGTGCTAAACCCAGGTTATTGAAAGCTACAAATTCAAGCAGTTCAGCTTGTGCAGGGGAAGCACAGTAGAAACTAAAAGATAAGGCTATCTTCTTAAAGTTACCTTCTTCTTACGGATCTTTTATTTTGACCAAATCTCTGAAACCTAGAGCTCATGGGCATAACAATTTTCTTGATTCTAAGTCATAATTACATGCATGCTTCATTTGTTTATTAATGCAAACATTTGAGCTGTTGCATTTATCTTCTGAAAAACACAACTGAAATTATTAAGGGTATTCTTATTTTTTAAACAAATATTGTCCAATTATAAGGAAGGAATACCTCAAAATGCCTTTTGATTAATTTGCTTTCTAAAAATGTTTTCCTCTAAAACTTTCCTACCTGTGTTGACCTATAGCATAATTTTTAAGCTTAAAAAAATAATTCAGTATAGAATTAAACTAAGAATAACATTTGGATAAGGTTGAAAGATGGTTAAAGGGGTAAGATTTTAAATGCAAACAGAATAATAATTAATTGCTAAGGTGCTTTTGGGAAAAATCATACACTTGACCTAAGCTGAAGGCTGAAATATTAATCTGTTTCTGTGACAGAGATCAAGCTTCATAGTCGCTTTTTTATCCTCCTCATAATAGAAGCAACAGTTGTAAACCATAATGTTATAGTTCAAACAATGCCCCCCCTAAGACTTCAAATTTATTATAGCATTCATCTCCAAGACAAAAGACCTGGTACAGGAAAAAAGCTCTTTTTAGCAAAAAGCATGGTTGTTATTTATGGCTCAGATGCAAAGAATGAGTTTGGGGAATTTATCAGAGATGAAGGTATGAAATGTTTTAGCTTGTTCTTCTCTCTCTAATCCATAAACCATTTTCTCAGCCACCCAAGTGAATTCTAATGGAACAGGAGTGGTGAAATAATATTTTCCTAGCCCTTTAACACTTTGCCTACTGTGTGCATTGTGACTTGTTCAGGGAAAACACAGGAGCTTATAGTTACAAATCTTTTAAATCAGAAAGTAAAATGATCTTGTTAATAAATTATGTAAAATGGCCTTGTGGGAAGATTCAACATACCACCGGGTGCTTGTGCCCACTATCAAACCATATTCACTTGCAGCCGTTCTTACAAAGGACTTCTTTTTTATTAATCTTTAATTTGATAGTAATGTGAATTTCCTGTGGATGCCTTGGAGTTATCCAGTCAGCCCATAACTATCTAATTTGCTCTGGGTAGCAGGAAGGAGAACAAAGGTTACTGATGAGTCCCTTAGTTTGCTGAAAAGAAATTGAAATAAACCAAAAGATGCAGCATGAGGCCACGTGACTTTTATACTCTCTGAGACAGATGTAAGCAATGCCTTGCCTGGTAAGATTTTATGGCAAGCAGTACTGCTGTGACAGAGATATTGAAGATTGCTGCTCTCACCTCCCAATTGCCACGCTACCCTGTTATGCAGAGTTCTTTAAAGATAAAACTTGTTCCTCCCTCTTAGTGACCGCTGAGTCTGATGGCTTTGCAAGCCCCTGATTGCCACCAGTGCCATCCTGGATGCTCCTTCCTCACAGGACAGATTCAGGGAAGAGTATATGTTTGTCCAAAGCTCTGGCTCTTCTTTACTGGACATTCCTAAAGCTTCACTATTGTAATAATAGTCATTTTTGTCCTCTCCTATTGAATATATAAGTATTTAAGTAAGTCTAAATTTGGAAGTTGTAGTCTCAGGTGGTTCAGATATTTCAGCTGCAGACCTTGAACCTAAGGTCCCAAAAAAACCTTGAGGGTTAAATTTTCCTACATGAGGTGTAAATAGCAGATTGGCTTCAGGATTCCCTTAGTATTTGGCACAAGAGTTAAGCATTGTTTTTTAACCATTTACATAGACATAGAAGTTAGGGGCCAGAGTACAAGGGTATGTGTCATTTCATTTATGGAACCAGACAGGAATAGACCAAGTTCAACAAGATTTTGATTGGAAGCAATGTCTGTCATTAGCCATTACTCGATTGTCATGCTGGTAAAATTTCAACAGATCTAGCCTGCTGTTCCTTTAAATCTCTTTCCATATTACCCTTCTACAACATCTACAGCAAACGACATATTACTCTTCTGTGACACATCGACTCCTCCATTTAATAATATATGCCTAATTATATTGCCAGGTCTTATCCTGCTGAAGTCAACTGGAGAGTTGCCAATGACTTTCCTGAATATAGAAACATATATATACACACAATGAAAGAAGATAAGGGAAATACGTACTTTACAGATAAATTCCTTCTCCTCTAGCTCATTTTACATCATGTTTCACAAGAAATGTACATTGACTTCAAAACAATGAAACTAACCTATTCATAAGAACAAGAAACTGCAGTGTAGCCAGAAGGGAAAAAAAATCCTATTTAACAAATAAAGTGAGCAGGAAAGAGATAATACATAATCAATCCCCAAACTAACTTACTTACTTACTTACTTTCTTTCTTTCTTTCTTTCCTTCCTTCCTTCTTTCTTTCTTTCTTTTTTGTGGGGAAGTATTCGTGTACCTTCCATTTACACATATTTTTTGTCTTAGCCAAAAGGTAATCAAGTTCTATGACTGTCTTTAGATTTGCCATGATTCCTATTTATAAAAATATTTCCCCCTTTCTTTCTGTGTGAAGGAATAGACTATAGGAAAATTGTATAATTGCACATCCCCCCCTTGTCCTTTTTTTTTCCCTAAGTGCAATATTATCCATTCTGTTTTAAGTTCACACTCCAAGCTGGGAGAACATGCAAGAGCAAAAGTCTTGTATTCATTAAAGCATAAATTTTGCACCCACTCCACTGCAGATTTCTTTTTTCCCACAGATTTCTTTTTTTCCCCTTCTCATCTAAGAAATGTAATCTAAAGAAAGCCGTCACTTTTACAGTCATCAAAGGCCCATCCTTTCCCTCCAACTTACTCTTCCTATGGCCCTCCTCAGAACTGGGCAAGGGGCTGAAGGAGGAGAAAAAAGGGGAGAGAGGGAAGAAAGATATTTTAATCTGGGTCAATTACTAATCTGATTCACAGCATAGCCCCACAAACAATGGTAGCACATAAAATTGAGCAAACAGCAAAGGAACGAGACTGGCACAGGCTGGCCACCACTCTTGGAAGTGTGTATGGAATTGCTGCCCAGCCCTGCTGGCCCAGATGGATGCACAGAGTCTCCCCATGAGACTGGGACCCATTAAGCATAAATCTGTGATAGAGCACAAGGCTTGCTACATCTCTGTTGTAAAAGCAAGCTGGACTCTCTTTTCACATCTATTCATGCCAGTAACCCACAAAGCAAAATGCTTGCCTGATTTGTTGCAGGCTGCTTTCCTCTTCTGAAGAAGACAAAATGACAGCATAACCCCATCTTCAGCAGAGGAAAAAAAGGCTATAGCAACATAACATTTTTCTCTTAATAAATCATTTTTAATGACTTCCAATAAATCATCTTGTAATCACATTCCTTTACCACTTAAGCCAGTCAAAGTATACCTCTTACAGTTAAAATATTAATATATTCACATTTCATGTAAAATTGTAAAGGCTCATAAAGAGAGAAACTAACTGGAGAGAAATCACCTTAATTCATTTGAGAAAGCAAAGATTACATTATAAGTTTTTTAATTTTTTCTAGCAGTTAGTAGTCTGTATGTGCCATTTATATTTCAGACACCAATTCTGATCAGAATTTCACTATTCCATGTGCACATACACATGCTCCCTGGACACACCCATTTTAACATACATATATAAACGCAATATACATAAACCATACTGTTTTGTCAGTTTAGTAACATTCCAAGCACTTCTGAAGAAGCAGATTATGCAAAAAGACCTGGTGAAATGAGGCATTTAACACTGTAACTTCCCATCACATGTTTTGCATTCTCGATGTCCTGCAGGAATTCTGAAGGTTTTGATGTTTTCTTTTTCTCTAGTTTCATCCTGGTGATTTCTGAACTACAATTTACATCTGCATCACACTACTTTGCCCTGACACAGAAATGAAAGTTAATTAGTTTCTATGACAACCTGATGCATGAAAGGACCACAGGTTCTTTCACATTTGTAAATACATTCCAACTTAGTATTCAGAGTGCAGTGTGTATGAGCCTTAAGTACAAATAGCATGAGTTTGTTTTTAGTAAGGCAGAAAAAAGGACTTAAGTCAGATGACGTGATTCATTGGAGCATACATTTGTCAATGAACAGATGAGTCCCAATTTATTTCCCTCATCTTTAAAGCAGTCTCCAAACTTCCACTAGGAAAGAATATTTAGATGTGAACTGGCATTCCCTCTAAAAGGTTTGACAGAAACTAAGTGTAAACCAGATGCACGTTGTTTTAGTTTTGCAGGACAGCATTAAGCATTTTTATTGTAAAAATATATACCTTTGAAAGTATTTCAAGGTATGCCATATTATTCACATTCAAAAATCAATGTGAAAAATGAGCTTAACACAAGTCTTTGAGCTAATGCTGTGCTTTTACTCCCACAATCATCTATGCTACTTTTTTCATAACAGCTCCCCAAAATAAAACCCCAAAAGAATATGTATTTCAAAACCTTCCTTCCTTTTTAAAAATACCATAATGAAATTTAACTGTAGAGGTGTCGTGCTTTTACTCACCCGTTCACTGCAACAGAGAATTGTTCCTTATCGTACTGAACACTCAAGAGAGACCCTTGAGCACCAGAACCTTCCCCTGATTGTAGCCAGACCTCCTGCTCGCCAAGGAGAGGCTGTGGGAGGAGGACTAAGACTTCTCACAGGTTTCCTTCTAGCAAGGAGACAACATTGGGAAGGTGATTTAAGTATGACAGCTATTCTTTCCCCACCGAAACCAGGACCATATCCTTTCCCAGGCACAAACACAGGTCACGAAACTGGAGTCTGTGGAGCGGAGGAAAATCTTATCCTGAAGATATTCAAGAGAAGAAAGTCTTTACACCTCTGTCAGACAACCTGCCCCATATCACCCTTATCATCACAAAGGTGTTGTATTATTTTTGTTGCAGTCATTACAAACATTTCTAAATAATATGGGTAGTAAGTCCTTGAAATCACATACATAAGGACTATGACCAAATCAGCTTTTTTATTCTATAACCGAAGAAGCAAAGGGAGAAAAAGAAGGAAGTCTACAATGAGTGGATCATCATGACTATATTATGACTGCTTTCAAAATGAGAAAACTAGTGTCACAGAACAAGCTAGAGCCGTAACACAAATGCAGATATTCCTCCCTCCTAGTCCCCAGAAGCAAAAGAATCACACTGAATGATTTCCCAGTAAGATGCTGGTGCAAATGACTGAGATTATTCTACCTACTGACAGGCTCAAGTACTGACCCTGCAAGCTACCTGTTTGGGTGGACTCCTGAATTTGTAAAGACTTCCAGGACTACTTCTTGCATAACTGAAATCCAATTACCAATGTTCTCTGAAGGTATTTTCTTCCACCCTACCTCCAAAGCTTGTAAAATACATGGCTCCTGGATTCCAATCAGAAACCCAGAAATCTATAAACAATGTGTAACTTCCAGATGCCCTTCAGTGCATCAGAATGCATTTTAGTACTGTTCTAAAATCCTAAATCACTCTGTATTATTTACCTCCAAAGTTCCCCATATTTTAAATGTCATTGTGTCAGGCTAACTAATAAAAAGTTTAAAAGCTAGTAACTGAACTCAATCAGTAATATCTGAATACTGTATTTAATGCTGAAAATACTGATCAAATATTTGTATTTTCAAACTGAGGAATAATTATTTTTCCTCTTTATTTTTTGCCAATAAGCCAAAATTTATACTTAAGACTGGAGTCACAATGAAAATGTGACTATGCCATCTCCAGTACATACAGATGCAGCTCCAAGCTAATCATAAAAAATAGTATTTCAGATGATCAAACATTTTTCAGCTTCATCTGCTCTTTTAGAGATTTTTCTTAACTATAAATTGAGTGCTGGAATTTCATTTGCTTTTCACACTAAATTGCCTCCAAGATTTTATATTCATTAAAATAAATGCCGCAAGTTGTATTTTTGGATGGTAGAACTTTATCCTCATAAAATAGCATATTACAGCTAAATCCTCACGTACAGGTAAAGTATAAAGACAAATATGAGTTATGCTAGCAGATCAAGTACTTTTCCTAACATCAGGAAATAAGTGGTTCCTTTCACCTTAAAAAGTTAATACGAAAATTCTTCACCTCTCAAAAATAACAAAACCCACTTAAATGCTAGCAAGTCATGCCTGACATTTGTATAAAAACAAAAATAATCTGCTGTCAGCAAAATGTCCGAGTGCCTCTGTCACTCCCCTCAGACATGAACCTTTCCTTGACTACAAGGGTTTTGCTGTTACACTACACTCATTAGAATGGAATTTGTGTTAACTTCCATGTACCACGACTTACTAATAGGATTGCTAGCAATTATTATACTGAAATGAAATCAGCACAAACTATTAGATCTGTTTAAACAAGTTAAAAATAAACCTTGATTAAATGTTCTTTTTAAAGAAACTGCTCATTAGGGCTGCAGGGCCTTCCGATAAATTGGTGTTTCATTAACATCAAAGCACGAATCAAGTTTAAACTCACTTACCAAACAAGTTATACTTAAAAAACAGCTTTAAAAAATAACCTGGATTACAACCATCACATAAGATAGTAACTAAATGGCTCCTTATTTACATAGGTTCAGAGATTTCAAAAGGGAAAATGCTTTCCATGAGGCAGGAGGGAAAGGATATAGAGCAGAACTGTTGGTATCCACAGGCACCAGATTTATTCCTTGAGCTGGGATGCACACTGCAGTATGGAACCAGAAAGGCACTGTGGGTACTGAACTTGCAAAAGAGGACAAAAGCACACTGTTTACCTCCAGTGTGCTTACCTATAAACGGAAAAAACAATAAAAAAATAAAAAAGAACATGGGGTTGGAACTTGAAGAAGGCTTCGGCAAGCCATGCATATTTGCTTGAATATTATCTGTTTTCTGTTTCTAAACCTATTGTCCGTCCTGTAAGCTGAGAATACAGATGCTATGTGAAATAAATCTAATGAAAGGATAGAGGTTAAAAGTGACGAAAGCTTCCAAAGCTGCCTGAGAGGAAAATCTTATTTTCTCAAGCAAGCTGCAATGTTGCCATTTATCCTAAGAACTCAGACTTGACAATTTTATCACATGTATTTAAAAAATAGTCTAATTAATAATTCTTCTGCCATCCCTCTTCAATGTGAAGAAAGACTTTACAGGCTGTTTGAAAAGGCAATGCTGAATTGGGCAGCTTCTCAATGTAAGGATGATTTCATAACACTGTCTTGCAATCACAAGAATTATTAAATGAAATGGATTAACAGTAACTCAGTATAAACAAATGTACTCAGTACATTATATCAAGCAGTACCTATGTTTTGAAAATTATTTTTTAAATGGCTTTTTGATATCACTCTTATAACAGATCATACAGTAATTTTAACTTAGTCTGTCCCTTCCTGCCTCTATCTTCTAAAACCTCCTGCTACTTTTCCTGCCCCAGTATTGCAAAAATGTTCTGGTTTTAAAAGGAACAAACCTCTCAGTTTAAGTAATTAATATTCCTTAATTAAATTCACCAACCCATAGACAATGAATTCTTTATAAAACTGTGAGCTTGCCTAAAGCAACAAAGTCACACTTTTGTTAAAGCATTTTTAGTGTGTATTTTGCACAATTTTTTAAAGTTTAACCTCTGTGGATCAATGTGCTTCTTTAAAAGACTTTAATAAATTAAAGTGCAGAGAGCTTTTTTTCACCAGGCAGAAAAAGCTGATGAGACAGGTTTAGTTTAATCTCAGGCAATAGAAGTCATTAACCATTCTCTCAGGGATTAAAATATAGCTTGCCCTTTTCTTCTCTCACTTATCATTAGCATCACTTTAATCTCCCAGCGTTTCACACTGCTATTTTAATCATTACTTACTGCCTTTTGACAAGTGCAGAACATGCTTTTTCTCATTGAGGCAATATCCTGGTTTTAGCTGACAAATGTAGGACATAATGTAAAAATATCAAAGTGACATCTCTTAAACACACCTTCATCATAAAAATCTCTAAAGTTACAATATTCCTTTGTCTAATGTTTCTATTGAAATTATCATTTGAAAGGTTTCTCTCTTCCACCGAGACAAAAGTTTGTTCTAAATAACACAACAAATAATTTCAGTCGATGGATAGAGAGAGTACAAACATTTCAGGGTTTTAAAAAATATACACTTTTGAATATCCCAGCTATATGATCATAAATTTGCAGGTATTTCTTGTAGGCAGAAATAGTCTTTCAACATCACCAGGCAGAACTCAAATACATCATGCGAAATGCTGACCTGCATTATTTGATATTTTATTGTGCACTAGCCTTGAAAAAAATAAACCAAGTATCTTTCTCTGTCACTTAGGTATTTGTGACTTACTTACTTTCAAGATGAATTTCAGGGAGGGGAGGTGCTGAACCTAGTGTCATATATAACACTGTTTGAAGCAAAAGCCTTACAAAAAGCTTTCTCTTTTTTTTTTTCATTGAATATTTTACTTGAACCTCCTCAGACATATTTTAAATTCTATAATCCTTTCAGTTTGAGAAAATCCTATGAAGTTTATTCACAGCTCTACAACTTTTAGTCAAATTTAACACTAAATATATTATCCAGGGTACAAAGTGTGGTCAAACTATCCATATTACAAACAAAATCCCACAGGATTCATACAGTTATTAAAGTTTCCTGTCATCCTTAGCTTTAAGTAAATGAATAATTAAAAGATTTAAAACACTTTCTTTGAAATTCTGTTTTGGTTCAAAAAGAAAAACTAACAAAAATAAATTGGTAATGACAGAACTTAAGAAATTATTTTAGTTAGTACTAACACAGTTCCTAATGTTTGGCCCTAAGGTCTTTAATCTAGTCCATCTGTAATGATCTCATAGTACTTTCAACCATTATTTAACTGTTAGAAGGAAAAAAAACTATGTTGCACTATATGTTTCAACAATAAAATCCCTTCTTAAGCTTCACAAAGCAGAACAATTCATTATTTGATCTCTTTCCAGGTTCAAAGTCTGTCTTATTGCAATACTTCAAAGAAATATGTAATCAAAGACAAACAGCTGTGAAAACAATCTTTTATTACTTTATTATCATCTAGCATATATCTTTAGGGTAAACCAATGAAAATGCTATACAAATAAAACAAATATTTCTTTCAAATGTCTCCTTAGCTATAAATAGACATATAGTTATAATCATTTCAAGGTAGGGCCCAGTCCTAGAAGGTGCAAGTACAACTCCCACCCTGGTATTTCACAAGAACATGCCTTTCACTAATTAGATCTCGATTCTGCAAAAAGCCAAGCATGCAAGCAATTTCATATTTATGAACTGATTTATATCTTTCAGTTGCAATGTTAATAGGAGTAGTTTTAGCCTGTGAATTGTATTTATAGCTGTGCAGCCATACTTTAATTTCCCATACCATATATTACATTACTCAGAACAATATTCAGGTTGTCAAATCAAGCATTTTGAAACTGGGAAATCTGAGAAGATGGCTTTTGTTGTAATCTGAATTTTGCCTCCCTTAATTTTGACATTGTGTAATAATTATTTAGTTATGTGAACCACATGGTACTTTTTCTGAAGTTTTTATGTTTCAGGCCATGTTCTGGATAGGCTGTATTAGAGAAATAGGCAGTATTCAGTAATTTGTATGCATCATCCAGCTAGTGGAGTATACATTGTTCACAATTTAGAAGACTAGATATATAGAAATAATTGGCTTCTTGTGCTCTTTTCTTAGGACAGTCATTAAAAGCCTCACAGATTCCAACTGAAGCATTCTTTTCCTAATACATACCTGTATATAATTTTTCACATATAGCATAAATTAATCATTGGTAATCCAGCACAGGGAGAATCAGTGAGAAAGATGACACTAGGATTCAGGAACTTTCACCTTCTCCACGTGCACATTCCTCTGCTATGCTAACAAACATGCTGAGCAGCCACTACTTCCATTGATTTCAGTGGCTGTAAGGAGAGTAACAACTGCTGCAAGTAAGAGCCCACATATCTCAAGCTGAGCACCCTGAAAATGAATTATATGCAGTTAGTGGCCATCTGCCAAATGCTTTAATTGAGTTGCTCGGCATCACACAGACAGCCTGTGACAGAAACAGGGACAAAACTGGGTTTGCCAGAGTGTCTTTCTCTTGAATCAATCACAAAAAGCATCCTCTCTCTTTTTGCAGCCCCTGATTTGTTCCAGTTCCTGCAGAAAATGAGCCAAAGTTCCTATAAACAACCATCCTGTGCACCAAAATAAACATGGATGCTAAATAAAAAATAGCATATGATACACTAAATAAAAACTGTAGTCTAATAATAACAACTTAGTGCAAATGCTTCGTGGGCAATTGAAGTTGAGTGTTCAGGAATTTTCAGGACTTGGCTTTGTAATCCTGAATAAATAAATAATATATATATATATATATATATATATATACATATATATACATACATGTATATACACTCTCCAGTCTTGCCTCACAGTATATCAGACTTAATTGATCATTTAGCCTTCCTCACTGCATAAAATATTCAGTTACTGAACATTATCTTCAAATAAGCAGCAGAAGGTTGAAGGAGCTGCAATGAGTTATTGGGGCCACAAGACTGGCTCTAGCTGATCCAGGGTGTGAAGAGTCCTGTTCATCCTGTCCTCCTCTATTTCCTTCCTCTGGAGATTCCCCTCAAAGCTGGCAGAATTGGACCTCTGAATCCAGGTACTTACTTTGATTTGCTATGAGGATACTTTTATACTTTTTCTCATTTTCCTGATCATCTACCAGCCATGTGAAATTAATTATTTGGTCTGGCTGGCAGAATTTTATAGAGGAACACAAACAAGAAGAAAGACTGTGTTTCAAAAGCATTTGTCTAAGCTAACCCACACCAACAAGAAAAAGCACTGCTTTGATTTCACATCTCCCTTTGCACAAAACTTTCAGTTCCTGCCACAATGCTCAAAATGCAGAAAGTTCTTTCAAGACAAGTTTTTTTAAGAAGAGAGAATTAAGCAGTCTGTTATACATCGAATGCAGTGATAAAAATCACGATGATCTGACTGCAAACTAAACCACCTTGTTTTCAAACAAGTTTATGCTTAGGATCAGCACACTAAACATCACTGAGTTCTCCACAAAGAGCTTAGCTGTGTTGCCAGGAACAAAACATCAAATGCTGCTTAGCTCTAAGCAGCCCCACACTATGAAATATTTTTGAAAGCACTTCCCTGAAAAATTATATTCAACTTTCAAGACTAAAGAGAAGAAAATGGAAGTTATGTTCTGATGTGCCAAGTATATTACGATATGAGTATCTCATGAGATCCTGATTTCCTCTCATGTTGAAACCAGTACCATCAGAGATACCTCTAAATCTAAAGCAATGTTATGGCAAAAAATATATCTTTCAACACTTACAGCCAATATCTTCTCAATCACATAATGTGATGTCTCTACAATGAATTAACAGTTGGAGTAGAAATTTTTCTTTAGCTTCATAAGGTTATCTGACAGTGCACTCTGGAATTAACTGGTAAGATGGACCTTAATCAATAAAGGTGGACATCCCGCCAATTTTTCTTGTGTTCTACAGCTACAGACTAACAATTTTACTTAATGCACATTTTCAGGTTTCCACATTTTCAGATATGAAATAAAGTTAATTCTGTAAAGTTTTTTATAGCACAACTTAGAGGTGAGAAAATCAGAAGGAGAAAATACTTCTTTCATCCATGTAATCTGAACTGTAGGTCAACTTCTCTATTATTTATTTATATATGTGGGGGTCATTTTCTGGAGACCAGTTGTAAACTTTAGTAGGTCTAACAGATATAAAAATAGTTCTGCTGCATCAGTTCATATTAAACAGGTCATACAAACATTTCATAAATGGCCTGGAAAGCAAACCACATACTCGGCCAAAGGATGGACTAAAATAATTACTCTAGGTCCTTTTAGCTGTGGATTTTATGATTCAGTGTTTAAAATATGATACGATAATTCAGCTAGAAAGGCTGTTCACATACCTATGACAAATGTTCTCGCTGAAAATACTTCTAATCCATGTATACAAGAGCTGACTAGATGTTATATCCACTCATAATCCCTGGGAAAAAATATCCTGCTGGACACAGACAATCAACTCCTATTCCATATTGCTATGTGAATGTGCCATCTTTCTTTAGATTGATGCAAGGTACCAAATGAAGCAGAAAAAGGAAAGGGTTGCAAGAATTTCTTTTACCAAAAGAGGAAGATGTTGTTTTATACAGTTCAACCAACTAATCAAATCGTTGAGAGATCTGCCACTGAATTCAATTAGAACAGAACAGTGCCTTTGGTTACAAGAGTTTCTGTATACATAAATTTTATAAGCGGGTAGACTGACTCAGCAGAAACAAACAGATGATATCAGCAAAGGTAGTCTTCAAAGGTTAGTGCTTAAAACAAGAATCAAAATAAGGTAGCACAAGAAAAAAAAAGAGCAACAGACATTTGCCCTCAGTCTCAGTTCCACCCACCTTTATGAGGAGCGGTGTCAAGTCACGTCTTTTTTTCTCTTCCTACCAAATTATAGCCCTTCCAACAAGTAATTATGTAAAGGGAGAGCGAAACTGAGAATGGGTTAGTCACTTGCTTATGAGTAAACAGGCAGTACTTACTGACTTAAGACATTGCTATTATTTTAATTATTATTATAAGCACACTCGTATCAGATATCCAAGTCACCCAACTGTTTAGGGATTTTCTTGTAAAACTGCAATAGAAAATTTTCTATTTCCTTAGTGTTGTGTGGCTTATAAAGCCATGGATGAGGTTTCCAGATCTACAGTGCTCAAAATACATGCTCAGCATTCCACCAGATGTTAATTTTAAAGCTATATTTAAGTGCTGAGCTGCTCATGATAGCTACCTTGTCTCCAATTTTCAGTGCCTCCTAAAATACTATCTCTTTCTATATGAATGCTTCAGTTAATCTGGGGCATAGTTGCTTTCACTCACAGTAAGGAGCCTGAAGATTCTTGTACATTTAACAAAAGAATAAAGAAACACAGAAGCTGTAAAATGTCTCAGCACGTTATGAGAGTTCCCATTGGTATACAGGCAGCCTCCCATGCAGCATTCTCCATGCAGCAGTGTAAACCTGTGGCTGACCATCCTTTTGATCCTAACACTGCTATTCCAATTAATAATTTCTAATCTATAATACTATAATAAAATAAAACTTGATGCACATCTAAATGGAATAGGGGAAAAACAACTGAATCCAAATGCAAATACAGCTGGTATGTCTTTCCAGGATAGATTTCCTGAGAACACCTTTCCATGTAGAAATAAAAGTATTTCAAGTATAGGTCAGATCTTTATATCTTGTTCAGGGAATGGGCTCTGAACAAAGAAAAAGGTGGAACTCACCAGCATAGCAGAAAGGGAAGGCATTTCTAGACTCTCATCAGGTGTAATTTCCATCTGATGAGTAAAGGAGTATTTAAGCTACAGTGTTGGTTAATGTAACAGAAAAATTATACCATTCAGATTGTTTTAATTTTCTTTAAAAAACCTTAAAATAAAAAAGTTCATGCAAATGCACGACTCACCTGAGAAACAGGATTCCTCTTATGTAATATGTTTCTTCATACCTATGTAAGGTACATTTCTGGGACCTTATAAACCTTAACAATGCCTATGAAAGACATTGATACTAACAAAAAACTGATCTTATTTTTAATGTTATTATTTCAAAATCAGTTAACTACCAAAGAGAAAGAATATCAAGTTGTTTGTCTTCCAAAAGAACAGATGTAAAAGAAAATTTTTTATTTCAATATCATTAAGAAACATTTCATACCACAGAAACTTTCTTTCAGTCAGACTGAACTTAAGACTTTGAAAAATACTTTGAGAAGACAAAACAATCTACATAATAAACTATTTGTATGAATAGCTTACAATAAATTTAAAGCCTCAGTGAAAATGTTCAGTCTTCAAAATCTAACAGTTTTTTACACATTCACTGAGGTTTGGGATAAATGCCTGGAATATTGGTAATTAATACAATGGTGATGTGGTGGGGGCAGGAGATTATTGAAGAATTAACTACATGAGATTAACTATATGAGACCAAAGCACTGAGAGGAGAAAGACCTAAATATGTAATTCTTCTACTATGTGTATATTTAGCAATAGCTGGAATAAATAAATAAATAGGAAAAAAAATTGCCTAATGTAACAGAAAGGTAAATAACTGGTCTTTCTGTACATTCTAGAAACATATAGCAAACCATGAAGAATACACTATTTCAGATGTATTCCAATGTATTTTCAGTAAATAGACCAGACAACTGTCTTAAGCATCCTCTGAATGCTACATGAAAAAACACAAGTCATCACGATGTGTGTTAATATTTGCACTGAGACCTTTCTAACAACAGATACCTGAAAGAAAAACAGGTTTATCTACACACTAAGTGGGATAGTGAACTGTGATTATTCTGTCCCTTCCCAAACCACTTCTGAGACTGGATTCTTCTGGGATTCTTCTAGGCCTCCTGTAGTGAGATGCCTTTAAAATGCCCCTCTGTATGTCAACAGACTTCTGCCAAATCACATGAAAACTTACTTTCTCCTAGAAAAAAAAAATAAGTAAACAGATAGATCCAACAAATTCTGTGAGACTAATCACAGAAGTGAATTCCAGAGCTTGCTTGACCCTTTTGATCCATCCCTCAGAATCCTTTCAACAGCCTCAAACTCACACCCAAGAGCTGTTTATCAAAAGCATCCTGGGTGATCTCTACTGTCAAGATGTACAATAAGTGAGATAATCCTTTAAGGTAAGTTGGCTTTAAGAATTAAAACATTTTGGAAAAACAAACAGACAAACTCATCAACCCATCAGAGAAAAGTACAGAGTGAAGTGTGTCATCTGTGCAACATCAGAAACATCATTAGGAAGCAGGGATATTTTGGGCTACCCAAAAATCCAAATTTGCTGTGTAAAATTTGAGTAAGGTTTTGCTCAAAGATCTTGATGATTTGTTGTTAAGTGCAGAATAACTAGGATTAAAAATGTAAGTACTTATTTTAATCATCCCATAATTTAAGTTCTGCAGACTCTAATCCCAAGGGAAAGAGGACATGGACATGCAAGGCAAAAGCTACTTCCATATAAAATGGTTTTACAGCTAAACACTAATGGAAAAAAATAACCTCCTAGCTATGACATCATTGCTTCACCATTAGCAACCACAGATCAATGAAGAACACACCAAAATTTCAGGGGGAAAAAATAAGATAAGGCTTTTCCCCCCTGCATAGGAACAGGTTTTCCCTTCCAAAATATGGAAGTTTTAAGCGGGACATGAATTCACAGATCAAAGTGCAAAAATCACCAAGCTGTCAAAGACACATGCAGGCATAAGACTAAAAATATACAAGCTTGCTTGAATATTATCATGATTCCATCCATGCATGTTCACACAAGCTCACAACCTTTAATTCTTCATTATTTCCAGCTATTCTAGAGAGCCCTGTCCAGTGGTAAGTGCAGCACAGCACACACTGTGTGAGGAAACATTCAGTGCAAATCAACCCTAACTGCAATTTAAAATCTGTTGCAAGGCTTCTCCTTTCTTTATCAAAAGTTCTGTCACAACCATGCAAAGATATTAAATATTTATTTGCCACATCTGAAATCTTAAAGATTTTCCCAGTATAAATGAAATAGAATTTAGAAGTGAATTGAGGACTTTTGCTTTGTTTTAACTCCAGTTAAAGGTTATAAAATATGCATTAGAATGGGCTGGCACAGATTAAGAGAACACAAAGCATTTATAATTTTATGTTTACCACTTTTCCCAAGAAGTCTAATTTATTTGCCCTAGGGAATTATACTTTCCATAATATTTAACATTCTAAATATGATGTGATTTCTATAAAGTAGGTCATACAAAACTTATGTAGAGGAATCTCAGAGGGTGGGAAGGAAGGTTAAGCAAGTCTATTGTTTGTTCTGTTTACCACACATGGTAAACTGACAATATTTAAACACTTCTTTTTTTTACTTTTTTTTTTTTTTAACTTTTTTTTTTAACCTGAGTCTTTTCTTCTAGGACCAAGGAATTTTCTCCGTCACAGAGTAATAGAGCTTGAAAACTCCAGCATCAGCAGGGAAGGCAGGCACTCCTTAGCCAGCTACTGTGTGAGAGAGAAAATGCAATTAAGGCTCCCACCAGGGACAGAGAACTAAACAAAACCTGCGTCTTCACACAAGAGCCTTTTTCTTCAATGTGAAGTACAAGGCCTCAAATCTTGTTGGTGAGATGCTAGCATTTAGGACAACACACTTTCAGATTTTCTCACAGCGGATCAAAGTAAATAATGCAAGGGCAGCAAACAAAAGGGAAAACTCCAGCGCGCTTACATTAAAAAGAGATTACAGGGGGCTTACAAGTGATTGAAGGAATAGATGACATTTTCAGAAACATATAACTAAGATCTTTAAGTACAGCTAGCACAGCGATCTGAGTAACTCGCTGACATTCTAGCAGGAGAAACATGCAAGCAAGTTATGTGTTCAAACACACAATGCAAAAAATATGGTAATTGCTATCTCACGCATTTAATGTGAATTCAACTATTCCTGATCTCACTGAAGTCAGGGGAAGTTTAACTACTGATCTCAAAAAAAAAGAAGTCTTCTGGCCTACTTTCAGTCCACACCTTTAATTTTTCTTCATCCCTGTCCTCATTTAAATAAATGTTAATGGCATGGCTAATTAGGATGGTTTCAAGATGTGCATGGAAAAAACATACACTTTTCAGTGTATCCACCTCCTGCACAGGCCAGCACAATCCTCAGTTAATTCCAACTTCTGTTTCCTTTGAGGACACCAATCATTCGTAAAAGTATGTAGACATTCTTTATAAGAAGTCATCAGTGTTAACAAATCTTCTGTATCTCAAGATGAACATGTATCACCCATTCTCAAGTCTTTGAGGCTTTCCTATCTGTCTTGACACAGAACTCAGGAAAGCAGTAAGAAATACATAGCATTGCTTGATGGTTTTTAAGAGGTTCCTTGTGACAAATGTCATCAATGTCTTATTCACTGTGCTGGGACACAGTTGTATTAAACCATGACTGAATGTGACCTGGAAAAAGAAAATTTGTGTGTTGAGAAAAGAAAAGAAGATGAAGCTTTAGTGAAAGTATTGAAATGAATCAAATGCACTTCAAATAAGGTTAAAAAAAAACACTTCAGAAAAATAAAATGTTTTGTTCTGGTGAGAAATGTTTGAAGATGTCTGTTGTCCATAACACACACACAGAAATTCTTTGCTTAGTTCTGACTCCATTAGAAACTTGAAGCTGTGGATGAACACTCTCACTGAGAGTTGTGTGGCTAATGTAGTATTATACCTATTTTCAGAAACTCTTTTTTTACCCCATTAAGTTATCTGCCTGCACTGCCTTTCAACTCCATGGATTGGCACCTCCGGATGATGATTTATCTTTATCCAAGAAGCTTCCCACTAGATGCCTAGGGCAGAATCCATGAGAATCCCAAGCATTTGGTCCAAGTCAGTCATCTAAGCTCCCCCTGTGGTCAACAAAGAGAGAGGAGGAGAGGGAGTAGACAGAGACAAGCACCTCCAGAGAGCAATGCATCACAACTGTCTTACAACACCCTCTGTAAGTGTCTCTCTCCATTAGAGACAAAGTCCACAACCTCAGAGAATCCACACGACTAGTTCAGACTAGCTGACTAATTTCTAGATGACAAAAGTTAGTGAGATGAATCCCACTATCAGACCATTCTGTCTGATAATGAGCAGATTAACTCTCTCAAGTACTGTACTGTTATGAGCTTTATCCACATCTGCCTATTCGGCAGAATCTGGAAGACAACATTGTTTTGGACAGTAAAATCAGGTTCCATCTAGATGTTTTCCAATGTCACTGAAAAGCAATCCATTAAATCAAATTATTCTTTCCTCTTCCTGGTCTTATCCTCAAAATGCTCCATTTTTTTCAGTTAGAGTCCTGGTACAGCAAAATACTCCAAATTCCAACCTTTTTTGTTTCCTACCAGTCTCCTCCTTTTCTACTATTTGTAAAAATTTGACTTTTTATCAAGTAAAAAGTATATTGTGTTAAAAAAACAACCGGTAGTACCAAAGGAGGAGGGAAAAAAATGTCAAACAATATTGTGTTCTATATACCATATCTCTCTTGTTATCTAGGTAACAATAATAATGCTATCTTATAAGGCTGATAAAATAAATACTGCAGTTGTTACTTCAGAAAAAATATTTAAGTAAATGGATGTCTTATCTGCTGAAAGACTTGCAAGATCTGTAGGCCTTCCTGTGAAAGCCTTTTAAGATAGACAATACTTCAAGACTGACCTTTCAATATATAGTTAATCTGCTTTCTATTTACATGAGCACACACTCAACTGAAACAAAGCAGTTATGACCTAAACCATGGCAAATCAGCTAACATCATGGAAAAAAACTTTATTACATAAAACTCAAATTAACCTGTCTTCTATCCACACATACAGACTGCCTATCTTCTGCGAGTTTCTGCCAGAGAAACAGCAGCAACATGTCCTGAGTGAAGACATTGTCCAGTAACCATTACAAAGGAAAACATATGCTTATTCTTAGCATTCAGTAGTGTCCCCAGCATCTCCTCTGATGAGCTGGTGCTGCTACTGAGCACTATTTCAAAAAAACACTCAAATATTGATTTTAAACATTTCACTTCAGTTGGTAAAAGCCTACTAAGTAAAGTTAATTTTCAGGGAATTAGCTAGTGCTGGAAAACGCAAGTAAATCGCACTAATTTTCATTTAATGGCACTAATGAAACAAGATAAATATTGCATACGACTTATTACAATTTTGTTTTGAAAATCAAACAGTTCACAAAATAATCAGTAGGCATTCAATCAAGGAGTATTTTATCATGTGTAAATACAACAAATTAAATTCAATTCCTACCACTTTATACATTCATTGACTTTTATGTCCTTTGTATATTTTTATTCTGTTTCAAGAAGTCTGGATCTAATTTAGAAAGAAACTGAAAAACAAACTATGAAAACTAGCAAATATAAAAAGCCTATTACTCAACCACAGAAGATACTGTCAGGCTTCATTATTTAGATGAGTGTTATAAGTTATTCTATTGTGTGTTCTGTTTAAAATTAGAAATACATAAATTAAAATTCTCATTGAGATTAATTTCAGGAACTGAAATAGAATTTAAAATGTAGACTTTCAGTGATGTCTGGAACTGCTGCATGTGCTGATACTTGATACATACATTTGTATCACAAAGCAATTGAGATTTAGGATACGTTGCAAATGAGAGGAATAAAAAAATATTAATAATGATAAAACTTCAATTAATTTTCAGTAGCTAGGAGAATGCACTAATACAGCAAAGTTTTTTGTTCATTATAAAAACAGACATTAGAATATATTATTAAATTACACTTTAACCCATTATTTGAGTTCTGCTTGACATACACTCATGCATGTATATGTGAGTGATTGCTTGTGCAATAAGCCTGGGAAAAATGTAAATTGTATTTCCTCATAGTAAACTGCAACTGAATTAGACTACTGGGCAGACATAAACAATGCAATCAAATTCCCTGGCTTTTTATTGAGCTTCTATTTTACTTAGTATATATTTGAAAACAAAAACAAAAAAAAAAAAATTGTGTTTCTCAGGGTCTGTGACATTTCAGGCCATGAGAGATTCAATGTCAGTGCCGACATACAAATTTATTAGTCTATAAAATTTGACATTCTCTTATTTATTCACAGAAAGGACAAATAAGATATTTTTTCATACTTACCAGAAATATCTGGGAGTGTTTATATGCTGCTCCATCTGGAGGATGCAAATAGTCGAGGCTGCTTTACAATTCAGCAGGCAAAGGCCTGCTGAAGGATAACAAATGACTTCATGGTGAAACAGCTATTGAAATTCTTTCAGTACGTGATATTAAAAACAACTGAACAAACAGAGATAAGGGACAAATAGGATTTGAAACAGACCTTCTTTTTTTTTTTTTTTTTTAAACCAGTGTAAAAGAAAAACAAATGGAGCTCCTAGCTGAGTCTATACCTTTTACTGATTTCTGGAGGTAGTTTTATTTCATACCTAAGACCTCTCATAGAATGATAGATACAGAATGAAGAATGATAGGTGCTGACTAAGTTTGGTGTCCTAAATATGAAAATGGTAACATGACATTCTCTCTGGAATCCTGAAGATGGGACAGGAAGGACTTTATCATTCTATAACATGTTCATTTCCAAAGGGAAAAAAAAATTACTTGCTCCCTATGTGTACAAGACATTCAACACAGAAAATGTAGGAAACATTTATAAGCAATGAAAATTTAACTTTATTTTAAAAGTCAAAGTTGTCTCAGTCAGAAGTTTGGTTGAATGACCAATATAGCAAAACAACTGATGAAGCATGAAGATGACCATGTATTTCAAAGATGGAAAAGAAGGAAGCAAGGAAAAAAATTTTTTTAGAAATTATGCTGTGATCTGACGATTTAGAATTTCCATTTTCCATGGCATCGTACTGTTATGCCCATTATATTGCATGCTGCCAAAAATCTCAATAACAAACCTCCCTAGAAACATGCAACTGTAAAATATTTATATCAGAAAAGACTTCTAGAAGTCCTCTGGTCCAACCCCTACTTCCAGCAGTGCTAGGCTTTCATGGGGCCAGCTTAGAACAAACAGTGGCTGACACCAATAGGCAGATACGCGACACCGGAAAATTCACCACAGCTTTTGGGCTATCGTTGTATGAAATACAGGTTGTCTATGAAACATAACCACACTCAGCCCAGTAAATTCCCAAAGCCTCCAAAAATATCAGTAACTCAGGGCACAGTCAGTTGTGTACTCCTATGCAGGGGAGAAATTCCTTCCAGAACCCTGATCATCATAATTTTATACCCTGAAGCATGGGACTGGATTGTTTGTATTTTAACAGGCATTAATATAAATGTTACTGCAGTCACACAACTACTCGAATCTTTAAAAAAATTTCCACACTATTTAGCTTAGCCACCTCCTGCATCAGGGAATGTGTGGCTTGAAGGAAGAAGATGGACCAAATCACAGTCCATACCTCCGTAGGGAGCTGCCATCTCGTTGACGCTACATACACCCTCACCCTCCAAAAAAACTTCACAGATCCAACGTAACTATATTTTGTTTACATACTTCTTTACTTCTCAAGTACTATAACCTTTCTTTTCTCTTTCAGGACAAAAGGGAAAAACTGATGATCAAACCAATCCCAAGACAAATATTCATTTATAAGTTTAAGTCTATATCACACAAACAAGTGCAGCTGCACTGGTTACAGTCACAACTTTTACTGCTGCTTACCAGGGTTTTATTAAAACCCTGCTCTACCTGGCATTTGTTCACAAAATTATCACTGATTGAGTTAGCATTTCTCAAGAATATATCGGCATAACATAACTATTTTTACCCCAACTTTGCACCGAAATGGGAGCATGTACAAGATTAGATGCCAATCTTTATGCAATGCTAGAATTCATGCTGACAAATGAACAGTGCCTCCCAATATAAAACTCACATCATTTTGTCATCTTCATACCAATCCAGCTGCATTCACCCCACACTGCACAACAGAAACTTTGGAAAATGAACCTCAAGTAACAAAACTGCCTGGGCTAGACAAGCCTTGGTTATCACTATGCTTCTGCTCCTCCAGATACAGAAACAAACTCCAACAGCACAAATAATACAACCAAGTTCCACTCAGTGTGTTGCCCAGACCTTCTTGCTTTAAATACACTTCAAGCACAATGACTGATGTACAGGAAAGTTAGGTGTTTGTTCTGCCACAACTGCGGTTAAGTATAAGACCTACTATTTCAGTGTTTCTTTTCCTTAAAACTTCCTTTCCTATAAAAATAGGGGAGAGGGACAGGCAACATAATTTGTAAAAAAAAATCCAATAAACAGCTTCTGGCTCAATACGAACAAATGGAATATCAGAACTTATTATTTCAGCGAAATACAGAGTCTAAGTCCATTAGCTTTCTCTCCTCAGTTCAAAATGAAATATAAAAGGGAAAAAAATTAGACCTACATGATTTCTGTATTTTCTTGACAGGATGCAAAATACTGTTCAGATGTTAAATCCACTTCTGTAAAGTAACATTTGGCATTTCAATCAGAAATCCATCAGATGTTCTAGTTTAGCAATCTTAAGGCTGCTACAATTCCCTCGAGAAAAGATATTTCTTGTTCCCCAGAGCGCAGGTACTCTAAGAAGTGACTTGGTTAGAAGGGGACATTCACGAAATGTTACAATTTCAACCTAATTAGAAAGAAATCTTATTAATTAGATAATCATCTAAAAGGATATTAGATTTTTTAGATGGAGGACAAAACAGAAGCACAGTAAGGCCTCATGTTTTTCTGCCATTTTAAGTAACTGCTCTTTCAAGTATCAGTTTACTTCTCAAATCATTGAGAGTTTAACAAGTTAATCATACTGGAAAAGGAAAGTTGTCTGTTGAAACAACTCCCAATGGGAAAGCAATCCTCCCTCACTGTTTTATGTACTTGTAAGTATGTACATAATACTTATAGACTGGTAATTTTATGCATGCACGAATATCTCTGCGCTTAAGTTCATGAAAACGTCATTTCTCAAGGAAATGTCTGTAATTTTTAAAAGTACTCCTTCATTTCAGAATAAAACAAAGATTTTACATATCACAGACCTTTTTTTTTTTCCAGCCAGGTGATACACTTTTATCAAAACTACTTACTGAGCCCTATTTTACTTTACTGAACATAGGGCCTCCTCATTTATTCTAAATGTTTCTGTTGCAATTCTCTAAAGTATAAAGAAAAAAAGCATTGAACCCTTCCTTTTCACCATCTGCTTTCAGTAACTCTAATCAACAGACAGAATACACAAATCTACACATTCAAGCTTCAGACCATAGAAATAATGTGTTTAAATGGTTTTATATAAGAATAGCAGCTACCTTGGACTGGTTTTGACACTCCTTGTTCTACTGCCCCAGTGCAACAGGGTGGTGTGTTTGTTATTTCTATGGCTGGGACTTCATAGATTCTAATTGTATTTCCCATATAGACCAACTAATTAAAAAGTTCAAAAGCTAACTTATCTCATTCAGAGAACTTGCATATTCCCTCTGACAAACCAAAATGTAAACTTATCTTCCCATCTATTAACTTCTGTAAGTTAGCATAAAGTTTATCTTACCTTTTCTAGTTAAGAAAGGTGTCTGAACTTCCTCAGCACTTAAAGGGTCAAAATTTATCATTTCAGTTCATCTAATAAGTAATCTTTTTGCCGAACAAAACCAATTCCCAATAAATTCTCACTGTATTTGTGTGCTCTGATTTGATTTAGAGGCCTGTGGGGAGACACCATTTGGTAGCACAGGAACACAGAGGGGTAGGTGGTGCTGAGGAGAAGTAGAGCTCATGTGCCAGAAGTGTTATTGTGTCAGGTTGATTTATTGAGTGAGCTTCACTTCACCGAATGTTCCGAGATATTTATTTCCCTAAAGGCTCTGCAAAGATATGAACAGACCTGCATCCACAGATGTCATCATTGCTCATTTTACCGAGTCATGAAATTTTCTCAACTGCAATTTGTCCATCTAAAATTGCTGCAACAGAACAATGTCAATAGTAGCTTCCTACTCATACTACCTTCTTCTACTACACACTCTTGCCACATCCATCTCCTAACTTCAGAGAATTTAAAGACACAGAGTTCTGTCTCTCTAGATGTTATCAAATACTTCCTTTTCTTAACCCACTAGATAATGGAAATAAATTTTAAAAATGCAAATAAAGGGCATAATTAGATGCCAAAAGTAATGAATTAGTAGTGCATATGACTGAACAGATGAAAGAATACCAAGTGACAAGAGAAATGTCCTACTTGACCAAGTTAGAGTAAGAATCCCATTACCTGAAACTAAGAATAGTCAATTCCTGTCCTTTTCCTTGGATTTTTTGTTTTGCCACTTTGTTTTTCAACAGTAGATGCTGAGAGAAGTGAGCAAATATCACTCTCACTCTACTCATAATAGTAAAGAAGAAACAGATTACATTTGGTCCTGATTTGATAACTGTGTGGAAAGGAAGAAATTGAATATTTCTGTATATTTACATAGAAATACACTAAGTTATACATAAGTCTACTGAATGTACATATGTTCCCACATGTTCAAAAAGAACTTTAACTTTCCTACAAATAATAAAGAACTTAAGGCATTTTAAGAGCTGGAAGTGATATAAAGAACAAATGTCCCAGGCAATGAAAACAAAACAGTTTGTAAATCAATTATAATTTCTAAAAATTAAGATTTTTTTTTTTAAATAGGAAGAAAAATAAAAGACTTTGTATTCAACACAAGTATTAAGTTCTACTTAAAACCTTAAAGTGTTCCTTTAGGGTTTCAGAAGTATAGAGTGAGTCCTTTTACAAAAAGTTTCAGGTGCTAGCTGGATTTAAATAATACAATAAATAAACAGGATATTACAAATAAAATAAGCTCTTGTACGAACTTTATCCAAAATGCTGCTCCTCTGCTACAGGAGAAGGTCTATTTAAATACACATGTAAAAGTGAGTGCTTGTGGCCTATGTCAGACTACACTGTTTTATCTAAATATGTTAATATTTCTCATTATGCCATTAACAATAACCTTCATCCATTTGTGAAAAACATTTTGCCAAGCATGCACATAAAAAATTAGCAAGTGAAGCAAAATCACCTTAATTTGCTTTGGACCAGCAAATAACCAACTAATTTGCAGAAATCCCTGCCAAGCACTCATATTAAATGCTTCATGCTTATTTTATGACCTCTGCTGCTCCTCTCCTTCCCAGGCCCTGAATCATATGATCATTAACATATTGCAAGGTCTGAAACTTTATTTTTTACATTCTTTAATTAATGCCTGTTTATAGAAGGCCATAGGACTTCAGATCTAGTTAATGAAACTTCGCTCCCCCAGGCCCCTGGAGCCCAATAGAGAGCTTTCTCCTCTGTTGTTTTAGTAGCTTTTTTCCAACTGTTTGTTTATACACACTTAATTGATCTCTTTAGTCCCAGAAGCATTCCAGAGACACAACCTGTTCTGAGGCAAGCTAAAGTTTTTTTCCCCTTCTTTATAAAAGCCCTGATTGCCCAAGGTTATCAGTTTTAATTTGAAAGTTGAAGATTCAGCTTTATTTACACTGTCTAAAAGACAAAATTGATATGGGCCCTGAAGTGTTCATTTTTACATTCATACGCAGCAGAGTGGATTGCAAACACATACTGTATATAATTATTTTGATGTAGAACTAAGTAATTACTAAACACTGCTATGTCTTGTTTTATTGCATTTAAAGAACTCAGTCTTCATAACAAGTTGAAAATAAGAACAAATCAGCCTGCCAATGCATGAAATTTTCATGGCTCTTCAATTTACATTTTACATATTCCCTATGACAAGAATTTCTATTATGCTATTCTCTTTTTTCTGCTATAATTAAATTAAAAAAAGTAATTGGCTGGTGCTGCACACTGCTGCAATGTCTTAATCACATAGACAAACAGTTTTACAATAGCTTACACCATTTGCCACATGGGGCAATGACATTATTGTACCAGGCTATAAACCAGGAGACAGATATCACATACCAGCTATCAACTACGGTGTTGAATCTCCTGGTGCCTGCTTGTGAAAACAGAGGAGAGAGGTACATTTAGTATGTTGATTGGCAACTCTGCGTCTGAAATCTTAATTAAGTACAAGTGACCAAGACTAACAACATGATAAAAGCAAACATTTCTGGTTAAAATGAGTGACACTAGAAACATCGACTTTGATTTCAAGACGTAAAAATCCTTAGGCAGAGAAAGTAACACAGTATACCACCACTTAAAAAAAAAAAAGGAACTAAAAATACTTTCAAGGTTGTTTTTAAATGTGAAAAATAACACAGCTAGCAGCCATCAAGTAACTTTAATTCACTATAATCAATCTTTTTCAACAGGATAAGAAAAAAAATACCAGCATAAAAGACACAGTTACCCTTAATTATAATTTCCTAATCACCTACACTGATTTAGACAATACTTCCTTTGCGTTCCCGTTTAGAAAAAACTACCATGAGAAAATAAACAGCTTCCAAAACTATTCTTCCATCAGGAATATTTTTAACAGAACCAGGCTTCTAACAAATGCTACCATATTCATCTTGAAACAAAATGCATTTAAAAACCTATCAAGTCATTTAAATTGAAACTTGCCAGACTTTTTAGATGGAACTTCAATTAAAGTCAAAAGTTGTTAAACTGAGGATTTCTCTAAAACAGAAACTAGTCCTGTAAGTCCCTATGCTTTATTATTTTACTTTTCCCAATTTCTGGAATACACATATGTTAAAGACTCATCCCAGTTATAAAGTCAACTGGGATCATAAAATGTGCATCTCAGTGTCTAATGAACACAACCACACTGGCATGCTAGGAAAGCACCTAGCACACATTAAAAGGCTTCGATTCCTTGGGAGAGTCACGATGATCGGCTTTTTATTTTTATTTTCTACCCTACAAAGTCACCTTTTGTGAAAAGTTTCAGAGATCTGGGAATTTGGCTAGACAATGAGATGCAAAGGTTGAGGCTCTTCACATGAGAAAGTTCAAACCCACATGAACTCACCTCTCAGGAACACACATCAGAGAAGCGGCCAGCTGATCAATATTACAGATGGATATTATTCAAACTGAGCTGCCCATCACACAAAATTATTTAACATTTTATGATCACAAATAATTAGGAATTAGGGCACTCACTAGTAGCCTACAGCCCTACTTCTGTATTCCTTTTTAGGGTAAAACAAATGCTTTCACCTATTACATATGGAAGCAACATTCTGGGTGTTGCTCCAGAAGTAAAAAACATTTTTGCTGAAAAGCCCCTTACTGAAGTTAAACCTAGATGTATGTAAGTATTCGTGGATATGATACATGCACATCAACATGGTTACATTTCCTTATCTGGATTTTCTTCCACTTGAAGGAAGAAAAAGGATTTTGTACTTTTTCTCATTAAACTAAGTTGTTAGAAGAGAACTTACTGTAGATATTCATTCTAAGACACAACCAGTAAACTACTAACACCAAATCTCTGCTATTAGATGTGTAGGAGACCAAATCAGAGCAGCAAATAGATTCTAATTGCATGGAATGGGAGAAGTCTAACAGTGTGTCTCAAAAACCTGGTCCTTAGCATATAGTAGACTCCAACTCCAATACTAACAGTTCTGTGGTTCCTTTCAAAAACTCATGCTGATAAATCAAATCCATCTTGTGTTAAGAACAATGAAGCCACCATAGGGGGGTATTTAGTCTTCCTACTTAAAATCCCACAGAATCTAATGAAGCTGACCCTAAAGAAGAAATGTGATGGGAGGACTCCAGGGAATTAGCCAAAAATCTGATAGCTGTTAGTGTAAAGTCATTGAACTGGAAACTGTTGTGTATATACTTCCTACCTATAAATCTCTCATATCGTAACTGATTAAGGCAGAATAGGCATGATCCTGTTCCCACTGATGACAATGGCAAAACTCCAATTGACTGCTTCATTCCTGGATTTGGCAAAAGAAGAATTCATCAGCTCCCAATTACTGCTCAGCACAAAGGACTTGGATGTATCCTAAGGTTTTTCTTACCTCAGCCAAAAGATATTTTCTCACTTTAACCTATTTGTATTTCTGCTGCTAAGCAGAACACAATGGACTGAAGTCATGCAGAGAGTGAGGAAATCCTAGAAAACTTAATGTGTAAAGAGACAATCTCTGTTAAGGTTTCTTAATACCTCTTGTGCTCCAAGTCTCGAAGACCATTTCTATTATTTTATATTACCTTCAGTATTTCTTCAAAAGAGCAACGGCCTATACCTGATACCCTATATCATGTAACAATACAGTCCCACTGCTTTGAAGCGCTACTGTAGCACAAAATAGTAATGAAAAAAGCCCATTATATTTCACCACTACATCTCCTAACACTCTGTACCAGGAATGGCACAGTAAACTGTCTCAAAGACTTCAGGTCAAAACAAGATAAGGACATTGATTCCTCATAGCACTTCACAAGATTTTACTAACTCAAATCATGAAAGACTGAAGAATATGAAAGTTATTTAAATGGAATTTCATTTTTCTCAATTTGACCCTTTAGAAATGCTCTAGGGAAGGAATGTCAGGCACTTGCATTTGGAGGGTCACCACCGCAACAAGGGTTTCAGGTACAACACTTCTTTAAAAATCCTCACCAAGATCTGGTCAAAGGAACTGGCAACCCCAAGTAACTGTATCCAAACTGAACAGCATCAGCCCACAAGCTCTATCAAGACTGGCTCTGCTTACACGTGACCTTCCAAGGTAGTGGAAGAAAGTTTTAACACCACAGACTTTTTCTGCTGGTATAGAAAGATGCATATTAAGTTTTCACAAGATGCTGCCTTTGCATGACTGTCACATTTCTTATTTTTTTAATATATTTCCTTGTCGGAACCTGTTTAAACACATGTATAGCTTGGTTAGCATGCATAAATGTAAATAGCTGACTTTAAAAAGAAACTCATTTTGGTGGTATTGTGTTTAAAAAACATAAAATTGAAAATGGGGGTTAGTCCTAAAGTAAGCCCATTCTGCAATGCAAACAAAGCTAAGTTAGCTCCTCCCTTTCCCTCAGACTTTGAAATTCCATCCATTACTACAAAATTTACCTCATAAAGCAAATACTTCCGTATCACAGTTCCCACTGTAATACATGGAACAGCCTGGAACTTAAGTTCTGGAAAAAACAGCTTGTAGGTGTGTGAAAAACTCTTGTACTTCTGTACAAAGAAGCAATCCTTGCTGCAGATGTTCAGCAAAAAGTAAAATTAGAACAACATTTACATAAGTGTGTCAGTATGAAACCTGGATCCCTGGAAACACTGCAGAGTGTTCAGCCTTTGCTGGAGCTGAAATAAACTTAGCATGGCTGACTCAAGTTCTGAGAGTTCTGGTTTACCACCAAAACAGCCACAGTTCAGTATACACTAAGCCACAGATTTATGAAAAAGAGCTCACAGACTGACAAACAATTTTGTTACAAAAGCATCTCCAATATTGGTGCCACAGGAGTGTTTAGAACCCAAGCAAAATATTTAGTCATATTTCACATCTCGTCCAAAAGGAACAGGTTCTCATTAGCCTCTTCAATCTGACCAGCCTTCAGTCAGGAAAAAGGCAGAGTTTTACAATGTCACTCTTTATTTTGTAAAAAATTGACTCTAAAACACAAAAGTATTCATAACTCTAGGCAACAGAGTTCACAGCTGAGAAAAGTTTGTGGTGCCATAATAAAGACAGAAAATCAAAGCAGCTCCCAATACATCTTATTTTCTAGCTTAGCTTTTAACAATATTTCTATTTATGAATAGATACTCAATAAGAGAGCATTTACAGTGAGAAAAAATGCACTCCTCCACCCATCAATTTAGGGCTTGAAAATAGAATTCTTTGCCTTTTTTCAGCATGCCACCCTTTAGGGCAAAGAGTGGTAATGAACACCTACTAGTCACACAGAATTATAGTGCTCTTTATTTCACCCAGGGCTGAAAAAATTTCCAAAGGTTTGGAATCCTGAAACCTGTAAACAAAATCTGTGGAGCAGATAAAATTTTAAATGGCACAATGCAATTAAAGCTGAATTCAATTTGAGCGCACCCTGTCCATCTGTCAGAGGGAAACAAAAGCCGAGGAGCTCCATTATTGCTGAATCCCTGCTCTTGTTAATTTGCTTGCTGAGAGATTTCAATTTCTAGGAAGTGCACAAATTAGTGTTCAGTCAGGGCTAGATCCTCAGTAAGTATAAGCAGATGGTGGAAATCAGCCCTAATCAAGTAGCCAAAGCCCTTTTTTCTGTCTGATTAAAGCATTTTAATCCTTTCATATTGTCTGTGTTTTTTAGTAAATATCTACTATAATTTTTCCCCCTCCCCATTTGCTATAATTTTTATTCTGAAATTAAATAAAGTTCAGTTTCTAATAGATTTACTTATTCTTATTTTTACAAGAGTGTACTTTTTAGCCATACTAGTGTACTTTGGGCCAGGCAATGTAGCCAGTTAGATTATCCCATTTATTCAGTTCACTGAACTTTTTTTTTTTTCTTTTTTTTGTTTTACTGAAAACAGAATAGTTAATATACAGTCAGCTAAAGCAACATATACTGTTTAGCTAGTTTCTGATTATCCACTGAAAGACTCCTCCAAACAGTGAATTCATTATGATTATGATTAAGAAGTAAAAAAAAAACCCCACAGAGTAATTGTGCAAAATGATGATACTATGTTTTGTGAACATTTTCTACCTCTGTGGTGGAAAAGAAGCTGATTTTTCTATTAGTACAAGCCACACAGATGTCCATTGCAGGAGGAAAGCATGCTTATACCACAAAAGAAGGCCCTAATAATTCATAGATGCCACAGGCATTTGTGAATAATGAGTGCTAAGATTAACACAGAAACATTACAAATATTATTGTGAATAGAATACAATACATAATTAACTCTTCACATTTTAATGAAAAATAGCAGAATTTGTTATTTCAAAGGTTACTTATTGTTGAATTTGCAGATAATGGTAAGTATGAGGGAATTGCCTTACTGAACATATATTTACAGAACCAAGATAAGAATACCAAACAAAACAGCAGTAAATTTGATTTGCATAAAATATACATGGTGAAACTTGGACTGCAATTTATATTGCTTTATCCTTTGGAAAAATATATAAATAGATTTTTTTGAAAAGCTGGTATCTTTTGGACCTAAATCTGTTTAACATTATTATATATGTTACACTTTCACGTGTGTATTATATAAAACAGCTGAAAAATATAAACTTTGATAGCTGGATCTACACAGAAGTGTGTAAAACAATAACCTTAGGGACACATTCTTCAAAAACAGTACACAGGATTTAGCCACACATTTGCCATTAAAATTAATGGGAGTTATTTAGCTATAAATCCTGATGAAAAGACTTTGAAAATGTACCCCTTAATGTCAACACCATCAACATAATGCACAAGGGTGGAGGAAAATTGAATTTTGAACAATGAAGAACTTGAATATAAACCATGTGTAGTATTTTCACTGAACGATATTTCGGTATCCTGTAAAGCAACTTTATTGCCCAACTGCCATATTAAAAAACCCACACCTAATATTTTCAGAAATGCGATAAACAAGACCAGATGATTACTTCCATTTATCAGAGGTTAAAGTCACAACAATAATGAAAAATAACTCCTCAGTAAGTGTCTGAAATGGAAATGAAATTTATCCAAAGAACATTTTTAAATCTCCTGAATTCGCTTCTAAAAATTTAGGGGTGTTAGTACTGAGGATTTTTTCAATACAGAAATCCCACATAAAACATATCTACTGTATGCTGATTCCTGATTTAATGCACTCGCATTTTTCATGTTTTCCTCTGCTTTTCATATTAAAGAACCTTTATTTCTTCTAACAGCCTCAAGCAAGTCTCCTTCTAGTCTCCTAAGCAAACATTAACACTTACATTAGCGTAACACTTGTAAAGCAGCTTTTCTTTCAGTAAAATGAAAAAAGGCACCAGCTCATCACTGACTTAATCCCATAGAGAGACTTGATCCATTTGTAGTCCCTTTCCAACCCTGCTCTCCCAAATGCCCACTTCCTTCTCCCATGCTTCACTAGAGAAGGAAGAAAACCAAAGCATATTCTATTAAAAGCTATTTTTCAGCACTAAAAGTAAAATGGAAACTTGGGTTTGGTGTAAAATTATGCCAAAGGTGACCCCATCTTTTCGAATGGAATTTTGTGAGATGACGACTAAAGGACAATGCCATCCTTCACAAAAAAAAAGTTTCAAATCATGCTTCTACTTTCACTAAGAAATAAAAAAGAATTTCCCCATGCCTTTTCACTCCTCAGTTTACTTCTGGAACTGAGAGGATGTCTCGGTGTCTGGACAAGTACTAAATATTACACCAAAAGTACAGACTCAATTCCTATGGGCCACTGAATACCTGTAACTGAGAAGAGATGCCCCACTCTGGGAGACCAGAGCTACCTCATCCATTTTCAGGCTTTCACACCATGCTTATTACTTGAAAACAATACTAACAACAGAAATCATCATTCTGAGCATGTATACTCAGTTCAGGATTATTACCAACTTCCTAAAAATAGCAAATTCCTATCTGGAGCACAACACAGAAGGCAACATTGTGTGTTGCTGCAGCAGGATGCATTTAAACACTAAGATAACTGTAACCTAGATGAATGAGAAGTGAACTCTAGACACGTTCACCTTGTTTTCCACACTCATGTCACCTTCTTGAATCCAGCCAGAATAAAATTTGAATATATTTAGAATGAACCATGCGATGTTGGCAAATACTAAGATAAAACATTACGTTTCACTAATTTATGAAATCAAAGGAATTTCTTTTGCTCACAAAGAAAAATCTTCGTTTTTCATGTCACACTTTGAGTTCTTCAAATTCCCCACTCTTTGTTTTTTATATTATTTTCTTCTTGATTTGCAAAAATCACCTACAATTTCAAATATAGTTTAATTTTCGTAACATGAAACATGATCATGCATACTGCAAACATATGCATCAACACGTCTGTGTTCCATCCTTTGATTGCTGTTATAATAGCGTTACTTTAAGAATAAAAGAACTGATGCCTTAAAAATCACATACTATTCAGACAAAAACAACTTGATACTGTTTTAAATACACTGTGCTGTTAAAAGTAATACTTTTGAGGACATCTGTAACATCTGATTTTTTTTTTTAATGTAAACTGTTCTTGATAGCACGGAGATTCTTTTTCAGCCCTTTTATTACTATTATTGTAGCTGTGACCATATATACACACTATACATATAGTATATGCCATACATATACTGGTAGAACACTTGAAATGAGAATGTGAAGAAGTTGTCTGCAAACTGTAAAAAAGGTTTACACATAGTTTAAGAGTCACAGCATGCTTATCATGTTGATCAATATAATCTCATTTGCATATACTCCATATGGCAGCATTCATCTGTTGTCTTTTGCTTATACTTAGACCAAGGACTCCTTGGGGCAGGAACTGAGTGAACTGAGTAGTGCAGAGGTCCACAGTGAGGACTTCTAGAAACAACACTGATGTGAATTGGAACAGAAATACAGAAAATAAAAATAGGAGTTTTTCACAGCTAGTAAATAATGTAATACTTCTTTAAGAAAAAAAACCCTAGAATCTAAAATTCATATTATAGACAAAACAATTTTTTGATTACTGATAAAATTGTCACAGGTGAGACTAATACTCTTAGAAGAACTTCTGAAATCAAGATTGGGCAAGTTTCTAAAAGAAACATTAATGCAGATATAAACTAAAGGACATCCAATAGTCTGTGTTATTGTAAGCAGATAACAGTACATTATGTAATTTTACAGATTTACCAGTTTGAGGACATACTTTATTTTTTGCACATCTGCAGTTAAGATAGTTAACAAAATTTAAAACTAAACAGTTAACAATGTACTTATTCCTTTGTTTTCTAATGAGAAGACATCATCTAGAAAACTCTGCAGTATGAACTCTACCTCATCTATCTCAAGATTTCTTGATCATATAACCATGCCTCTTAAATGTCATTTATCGACCTTACCAATATAAACATATTCTAAGGTACTTTGGGTATTTTGCATATTTGGCCTTTAGACTTCCAATAAATGAATGTTATTGACATAACTTTACACAATGGAAAATTTATTAACTCTTCAAGGTCTTTTTAGACATGGTTTTCAAGAAAACTGAATCCTTGGAGGAGACTGACAGGAAAACTCTTTGCAGCATCTTAGCATGTTCTCTGCAATACAGTAGGAAAATATCATTAGCTATTCAAAGTAGAACTTTCAGCAAATGTGCCTAAGACATATTGACCTTCATATAGTCAGGAAATGCATCTTGCATGTTTACGTGCTTTTAAATATAATTTGTCTAAACTGTCTGAAGTAAATCAAAAAGCTATCACTCAATCCTCTCAGTAGAAAGGGTAAATTTTAATTGCAGAACTTAAAACCTCACAATTAAAAGCTGTGTTGCTACTTAAAGCTAGCACAAACACAAGAATGAGAGTTCATGAATACAAATCAGCTTTTCTACCACATCCAGAAGGGTTCTGCAGAATAGCCTGATGAATACAGTCTGTACCTTCTAAATTTAGGTACAAGGAAAAAGAAGTGAAATATTAACCATGTTTTAACAAAATATAAGTTCTTTCCTTGTCACTTTGATTTGTGAATGACTGTGTGATAATCCACATCTGATTAGTGAGAAAGCTGAAATGATGTTGATAATTCAAAGGTAAGCATGCAAATAAAAAATGTGATGAGAAATAAATGCAAACAGAAACTGGAGAGAGTGGGTTTTAGTGATTTTTTTTTTTTCCCTGGAGCGAGGCATTTTGCAGAAAACCTTTCAGTAAGCAAACTCAGAATTTATTATTTTCTAATTTAAAGAAAAAAACCCAGCTATAACTGATTCACACAGTCAATCCAACAGGATGGAAGTAAATATCCGTAAATACCAACTACGTACAAAAGGGAAAAAAAACAGTCATTGAAAGAAAAAGTACATACTTTTCAACTCTGTGTTCATGATTTTATGCCAGATTCTCAGCTGTTTTACCTTAAAAGGCCTCCTCTTAGTTAATGGGTCCATGTCAATGTATGCCAGATGAAATTCTAGCCTTTTGTCTGCAAAATCCATCTTCTAACCTCTCCTAGAGAAACCAGTAGACAGTTTACGCAGCTAAACCAGCACTCAGTTATCCTTATCTGCCATCCAGGGCTGCATATGCCAGGAGGATTTTGTCTATGATAACTGGTCAATCAGGAGTCACTTCATTTTCCCCGAAGTAGAGAATATAGAAATGGTGCACAGTTAATAACCACCCTGGCATAACCTTGCACTGATCTTCTTCAAGAAGAGGCTTAGAGCTTAAGGCAGGCATTCCCAACAGACTCTAAACCATCTCCAGATTCCTTAAGAAGTTGACTGAGATTTTAACCCATTTAGTGTCAGAATACCTAAGCTACCATTTTATTAAACAGCGGAAACCTGATTAGAATCACACCTAACGATTCTGAACAAACAAAAGTGGATACTGATATTATCATGGCACCTCAAACCTTTGGATTTTGTGTTGTCCACAGCTGGGTGAATGGACTAAGCAAGTTTTTCATCAATTACAAGGATAATTCTTGGAAATTCAGTACATAAATTTGGGTTCACAGATTTGGGTTCTACCAATGTTGGCCCAACTAACAACAGCATAAGAAAGTCCCTTCCCCTGGTTTAGAGAAAAGAGAACTGTATCTGAGATAATGGTGGCAAACAGAAAAAGATCCTGGAGTTGTTACACACAATTTATCTATTATGCCTCCTCCGGCTTATCACAGGATAATATTTTAATATTTTTTGTCTTGGCATAGGGAGGAGAGGTATCTCTGACTGAGATGATAAAGCAGAAGAAAGGATTTGGAGGGGGTGAAAGAGAACACTAACTGCAAAATAATGTATTAATTTTCTGGTGTCAAGTGAACACTGCACCAGAAGTGTCCCTGGGCAAAAAAAGTTTCAAAGATTTTAAAAGCATCCCTGAGAAGAAGAGGTTTCAAAGACTGTCTTATTGCAGGCAAATGTCCAGGAATAAGCACCAGGTGGTGCTTGCTTAATGCCAGGTTTGACTTGAAAATCCTAACTTTTTCTTAGTAGAAGCTTTGGGGACTATCTGTTGGGAGGAAAAAAAAAAAAATAAAGGTATGTCAGCTAAACTGAATCCAAGTTTAAGTAGTACTTAAAATGCTATCTGAGATCAAAACATAGCTTCTAGTCCTAGTTAAAACTACTAAAACTCAAGCCAGTTATTTGTCCTCACTGCTATTTAAAACAAGTCAGTTAAATTAAAAAGCAACTTCTTCATAATCAATAGAAATAAATCTGGATTTCCACCTTCCAGTGTCTGGTACCCTGCCTTGATGGGGTCTCTTGGCCTCACCTTACTTTGGACCATGAAACAGCAAGTACTGAAGTCATTAGCTCTAGGAACATCCAGATATGCCCAAACCTGACTAGTGCCAGCAGGGTTTCCAGAATTTGGTTGATGCACACAACAAAGGCCTGAACCTGATGTAAATGTACCCACTGAAGGAATCATTGCCCAAAGAGGACATTTCTCTTCTGGGTAGGTCTCCTCTGAGTTAGAGGTAACATGAACCAGCTCTTCTAGACAGTACAGTAATCCAGGAAATTGCACAGCTCATCTTAAACATCTGCTAGCAGGATTTTCATATGACATATTTATCAATCAGAGACCTGACTTACTTGAAGAAGAAGCATTAATTATGTTTCTTGGCCAATGGGATATATCTTAGGTAAATCCAGAAGATCTTTTTGCATAATTTGCCACAGTTCTTAGGACTAACATAGAGTCAGGGCACAGAGAGTTCATCTGCCTACTTTTTTTTTTTTGTCGTTTGAAAATAAATCAAAGGGAAGGTAAAGATTTGTTTTGGTTTGGTTTTTTTCAAGGAACAGTTTGAAAACAATGGTGTTTGAAGTTCTGGAATTTGGATAATTTCTGGATTCAGCTTGTAAAAGTGGAAATCAAAAGAGAGGCAGCTGTTGGACAACCAAAGTAATTTTCCTTTAACATATTTTTATGTCCTTTTACTTAGCCAGTGTTGAGTATTTCCACTGGAAAGAATGCCCTATCCTCATGCCTCACTCACCTAGACCAACACTTAACAAACACCTTGTGAGAGATGAGGTTAAACCATGAAAGAGAGAAACAGATAAATATGCAGGTCTTGGTTCTTTAAGAAACCAGGATAAAAATACATATTATGTACATGGCTGAAAGCATTTAAAAAAGAGATTTAAAAGTACCAACTTAAAATCACCTAGGAATAAGTGTTCTAAACAGTATCAGTCTTCACCACAAATAATGCAAAAAAATGAAGGAAAAGTTCACATCTCTATTTCAGCATTACTAAAGTATACATAAATACTTCATTTGTTTCTTTTAGAAAAACTTTTCTTCCAACAACTTTTTGAAAAATCTTAATCCTCATTTTATTTCACTTGAACAGGAAATTTCAAACACCTGCTTTCACATGTAATCTAAAAACCCAACAATTTATTTAATCTATTTGAAATAACTAACCATCAGAAATGCTCAGTTTGTGAATTAGATCATGATAGAATCATTGAATAGTCTGGGCTGGAAGGAACCTTAAAGACCATCCAGTTCCAATCCTTTCACCACAGGCAGGGAACTTCCACTAGACCAGGTTGCCCAGGATCCCATTCAACATGACCTTGAACACTTCAGGGATCCACAGCTTCTCTGGGCAACCTGTTGACTCCAGATAGAAAGGAATGAGAAATAGGGTAACATTTCTGACAAAGCAAAAGTAAACCACCCACAGAAAGAGGTGCTCAGCATTCCTGTCTAGAAAAAATAAGCATCCCTATATAAAAAAAATGATTGCAGATCCCCAGTTGGTGCAAACTACAACACATCCATGGACAGAAGGGAAGTTATGTTAAATTACACCAGCTACAAAACTGTCCCCAGTCATTATACTCACGCTCTGTTAAATACTGACTTAAAATGCATTCTGAAATGCAGCTTTTCATTTAGACAAGGCTCCTCAAGGAGGATCACCTTTTAAGGTACAACTGCCATGCTGTTTGTGGTAAAAGGCAGACAGCGAGGAAACCACTTTGGTAATGTTGTGAGCACTTCATAGAGGTTAAACTGGGAGCAAGTGGGAACAGCTTCCATGTAGGAACAGCAGCACAGCAAACGAGAGCGGATACTCAAAACACTTCTTCAACGATTCTAAACAAAACCTGGACCACACTGGTAATCTGAATAAAAGCAAAATAGTGCTATTTTTTTCAATACAGGAAAAACGCTAGATTTTTTATTAAGTGAATTTAATTCACAATAAAAACTCAGTTATGTTTAAGCACTGAATTATTTTTGTAGTCATAGTATTCATTTAGGAGTTGAACTCCATGATCCTTGCAGGTCCCTTCCAACTCAGGATATTCTGATTCTGTGCTGATAGAGTCAAATAACTTTTTCTGTTTAACAAAATGTAATTCCTTAAATAACAGATAAATAAATAAATAAATAAACCTGTATAAGGATACAATCTCTGCCAAGGCTAGCTATCTTTACTGATATGTACCAGGAGCACAATTTAAAGCTATCTTAAGAAGTTGTGATTTATACAGTCAACTTTTTTCCAAAATTACAAAGTTTTGTGTAAAAGAAAACAACACCTTTAAAGAATAAACAAAGAATACAACAGTTGTTATTGGAATAGGAATATGTCACTGAGCTATCTCTCCCACTTTAAATTATGGGAAACTTTAAGTATGTCAAGCATAAAGGAACTAATAAAAAGGAGGCAAGTCCAACTGAACACTTTATTTGTACCTCAGTAAAATTCTTTCAGAAAGATAACTTAAATAATGGGTTTTTTCCTAATGTTCCACTCTTCTCTGAATTCATTGTTCACATGGTAAGGAAAAATGCTCTACCACTCTCCATTATTTGTGTTTTTACATATCCTTAAATTGTCACAATTTTCATATACTGTTCATTATGCAGTTTTAGTAACTTGCTTTTGCAAGGATAAAAAAGCGAGAAATTCAGCTCCTAGCTTTAGTACCACTAAATGGCTCTACAAAGGTACTTTCCTGTACTTGGAAGCAGCAGCAATACAAAATAGTGGCCCAAAAAAGGACAGTGGGAATTTTGCAGTTGCCTTTAACACCAGGATTTCACATTTTGTTCTTGACAAAAAGGTAACAGCTGCTCTTAGTTCCTCCATGCAGAAAAGTTCAGTGCTCACGACTCAATGTGTCCCTCAGGATCATGTAATGCCACCAACAGTGGTGGAGGAAGAATCTTTTCAGAGCACCACAAACAGAAGTCAAGAACCAATAAATGCATCTTTTCTGCTTCTCTTTTCTCATTTATTCAAGCACTCCACACATATTATTCATTACACTGCCTTTCCATAATAACCATAATATAATAATAATAAAGTCAGCTCTGTGCTATTACTGAAATATTTGCTGCTTCCTCAAGTGCTTGCCATCTTTCTTTCAAACACTATACCTGGAATTTCACCACAGATCATGAAATTATGTATCTCAATTTTTGTTAAAATGAGTCTAAATAAAATAAGGTCTGAGAAGATATAATCTACGTTATCTATTAAGAGTACAGGTGAAAAGAAAACCAAAACAAACAGAAGCAGGATATATACTGAAAATCAAATTTATTGTGATTTTTAGTCAATCCGAAATTCTAGGATGAAAAATCTGCACGTAACTTTTGTACAGCATGAAAATGGCATTACTGATGGAAAACCAAGTGGTAATACTCACATGTGCATATGACAAGCAACATGAAAAGTACTACTAGCTAGGCCACTTCCAGAAGCAAGTATCAGGGACACACATTAAAACACAAATCTGCGCACTGCCAGAGTGGTGTAACTAAGCACAGCTTCATATTTCGCTTCTGATATTGTGGCAGCATCACTCTAAGCAAAGGGGCAGCCTCTGAAAAAAATTTAATCCAGTTCACATCTTGTGGAGTGGGTGGGTGATGAAGATTCAACGTCTGAAGACTAATAAAGCAAATAAATAAATAAGCAAATCAATAAATAAGGAGTTCCTTAGTATTTCTCTCTTTATGAAGAGAGAAAAGAAAGCAAGAATTTTGAAAGTGCAGCCAGTATAATTTAGATTAATCTAGTAAACAACATCCAGAAGTTTGTGCAAGTGCCCGAAAACACATCAAAACTTCTAACTAATTTGAAACAGTATTCCTTAGATTACTTCTTTTATAACCCACTTTCATCACCCATTACAAAAAATTCACACAAATTCCTTTCTGGATATAAGAATAGTTGCATAATATTTATTGCTGTTCATTAGCATGCTCAGTTTATTGATAGATTGCCTTCATATCATATGGGGGGGAAGAGGAAATTGGAACCAAAACCAAAAAGCAATTTAATTATTTTAATTAATTCCAGCTTTTGAAATTATGCAGAATGCTACTGAATATTTAAAAAGCTATACAAACCAAAATATATTTATGCTGCATTGTACCAAATGGAATGCAGCAGGAAGGTACGCTTTTTGGCTCTTTGAGAAGTTGCACTGGAAGATATCACAATCCAGATCATAAGTGCACTTTGTGTAAATGTAAATAGGTGTTTTGGATGGTTAATATGCAGTATGTTAATGCAAGTTATAGATTACCAATAATACCAAAAGAAAAAGACACTTGAAAAACTGGTTGCTAGTCTATAAGATATGTGCAATTGAGAAACACTTGCTATGGAATTAGGGGTCCTGGGCTCCCTATATGCCTCCACTCCATTTTAACATATTGGACCAACTAACTAAACTAATTAGTTAAAAGTGCAACCTGAGTAACCTTCATAAAGAATGTAAACTAGACGGGTGGGGAGGTCTATAGGTGTCAATCAATAACAAAATGCAAACTGTCAAGCTTGCTTTGCTAACAAACTGTCACATCAACAATATGCAGTTAATGACTACAAATTAACTGTATACCAGATGCTTGACACTTTGTTATGACACTTAGCAAGCTAGTTGACATTTGGGGGATCAAAGCTTCTTTAATTACACTTTGTATAACATGTGCAACCTTTATGCTAATGTCCACATATTCCTTAGAGCAAGACTGTTCAAGTGGCAGAGACTGGGTTTTTTTGGACTTTGAAGCAATCCAGTAAATATGGATTTTAACTGAGAAAACCCTGCTTTTACATCATTATTCAGTATTACCAGTCTGTCTAAAATAACTCTTTAACTTGATGTACTATACCATATTCACTCACTTATAGACACCCTCTGCGTGAAATAATGCATTTTCAAACAGTGTTAACAGTATCTATAAAAGAGAAGCACTAGACACACTGCATTTAAAAGCATCTCTGTGTTCAAACTGATGTCTAGAATCAATGCTACACATTGATATTTCTTTCCTAAACCAAATTAACTTTCTCATCACACAACGAAATGTAGGACACAGCATTAACAACATTTTTATTTAGCCAGCACTTATTATATTGTTTGTCATGCTCATGGAAAAAGTATCAGAAAAAAAGCAGCTCCAGGTTTGCAAATCCATTGCCTTACTGTGCTGTTGTGAAGGTGTGTTTTCAAACATTTTAACTTTCCTGCTTATTCCTTAAAATGCAAGTCCCCAAATTTCAATGGAATTGTGTGCAAGTTGAGGAAAAAAATATAATCCTAAGTACTAAAGACTTCTCTTAGCAAGGGAAAATAGCCTTTAAAGCAAAATATAATGCCTTCCTATTCTGGACAAAAGTTATACTTGGAAGAAATACTATAAAGGCATAAATTCAAATGGCCTTTTCCCATCCTAGACATGTAACTCACATTCTTAAATACGTTTTTATTTGGATTTCATTAATGTTCTTTAATACCACTCACCAACTCAGATTTTACCATATAACACTTATTACACTGGATGTTAACTCTGTTGAATGTTAACTGCTATGATCACCACAGTGCATCAGTGGAGATAACTCTGTGGAGGTTTTCTTGATACCTCTGGGAAAAGCTTTCAAAGTGCATGAAGCACCAAAGCTGGGTTTACATGTCTTAGCCACTTGTCAGTTACTTTATTATCCTTGTTCTATGTGAGTTGCTAAATTAATTTTCTGTAAATTCACAGTTCTGTGCAATTTTTGTCCCAACTATGTAATACTAATAAGCCAAATCACTTGCACCCTTCTTTGAAGCATCATAAACTGTATTGACCAGACTCATCTAACCTAACAGAGGTCTAAAGCCTAAGCATTCCCATGTAAGCAAATCATTCCTTACCCTCAGCTGAAAGGAACAGGAAATTTTAAGGCATAATTCATCTGATCTATTTGAGACGTTCACATCAGGGGCAGATAAGCAGTGCTCTGGAAGTGTTTATTTCTCTTTTATATAGCCCAGCTGCACATGAATCCCTTCCTCAGGGCTTCCGGTAGGATATACCAGAACTATTCTATGCAAGCATCTACAGGGTCATGAAAGAAACACCTGTAGCTTGTCTACATGAGTGGTTTAGCAAAGCTACTCATTTATGCATCTAACTCTGATCTCGATGGCAAATTTGATCACTTGAAGGTTCAGCATATCACAAGTAGTCAAACCCATCTAGCTAAGAGTTCCTATTAGCAGTCAGGAAAGACAACAGAAAAATTACTAATCCTAGATGCTTTCTAACCAAGTCAGGGATACAAAAAAGGGTATCAGCATTATAAATGAGAGCTTGACCACCCAGCTGAATAAACTGTGTGAAGAAGGATATTAATATGCAGAATATTAATTTTTTTGGTTTCCAGGATTCAGTTAGATCTTTAGGTCCCAAGAGTGAGGGCACTGCCATCATGTCTCAGATGGTATCAAAGCCATTAAAGTGACATTATTTATCCTCTTCTATGTACTCTTTTACTTGCCACATACAGCTTATTTGTGCCATAATCTAAGTAATAGTTTAAAAATATGTGTATTTTTCTGCTTTCCATTGCATGGCACAACACTGCATGTAGTCAAATAACCATGGATGCACATGCTTTTTATTAGAAATCCTTTTAAAGCATCGCCTACCATCTACAAAGAACAGCGGAGGAACCAAAAAGCTGCTGAGATGATCACAGTGAAACATGAAGTGAGAATCTGTTGTGTAAACTCCCCATGCAATGCTCAAAACTCTCTGTCTGCAGTGATACACTTCTGAATACCATTTTAACGCAGCTATCAAATTCAAAAGATCTGATAATTCAGTTTAGCTTTTTCCTACCTGGCAGCAGAATTACATGGTCAAACTATAGAAAAGCAGGACAGCATCCTTGTTATTACTACATTTACAAACACAATGGTGCAAAGACAGTTGTGTTTGTTGATGGTTAATCAATCAAAGATATTTCTTTCACTATTAGGCTTTGAAAAAGCCCATCAGCAGTAGGTCCACATCTTTACTCACTATTCCCATTTATTATGGGTAGTGACAGTGGTGTAATTCTATTCTGTAGTCACTTAAAGAGTAAAATTCGGGATGAATCTGATTTTCCAAGTTCTGCATGTTTTATCAGCTTTGTTTTTCATATTCTTTGTACAAAAACCACCACATCTTGGCTTGCAGAGCACGCAAGTAACAAAAAATCATTCCTTAATAAGAATCTGAAATTTCACTTAAATTAATTTTGTCTAATTGTTTTACACTAACTAAATAAAAAAGGAAAACCATCAAACTTTACTACAGCATCATATAGCTGTAAAACTTAGGGGAGCTTATTTTCTTTCATCTTTAAAAATATTACTCAGATGAAAGGCAGATGTTTTAGACCCAGAATGATTATACAACTGATATAATATCAGTGGTTATCTATTAGGAAAATAACGGAATTATCATTTTCATTATTTCCTATATGCTGCTGTGAGCTATGTAGTAATAATTCTGTAAGCGTCCTAATATAATTTTAAGTGCTACATGTTTGAAAAAAGTAAAAATTATATGAATATATCCACTTATGAAAAAAGCTTTCACTGATTAGAGCTCATTTCCCTAATATACAGATTTCTAAAGACAGCTCTATTTTAGTTATGTAAAGCATGTAAAAATTGGCATGTGCTCAATCACAGCTGAATCTGAAATTAGCCTGTCATTTTAGACACCATACTTTGGGGGTGGAAGAGGGGAAGCTCCACCAGAAAAACTTTTCCTGGAGATTAAGTGGCTAATGGTCTGCTGGCATGACAACATTTTGCAGGAAGATGTTATCGGTTTATTATTTTCAACCTTATTTCCCAGGCACAAGAAAGTAGAAGATGCTATTTCTTCACAAAAGACTCCGAATGTCCCTTTTCTATTTGCAGAATGAACAAATTCCACCAATAATGCCTTACTCTGGCTCTCATCTTGCAGCCCCTAAAGAAATACAAGAAAGCTTCTGATTCAAGTTAGAAGACATGCAACTGTAGGATTGCTTTAATTCACATATATATACATACTTACGTATACATGTAGGCTTTTATGTGGGAAAACAATTCATTATTTATTTGGAGGTATTCAGCTCAGAAAAAGCTAAATATCTTCTCATTAACTGAAATCAGAAACATTAGAAAGAGCCAGCCTCATTACTGCCATGTTTAGCTTATTTTCACCCATTTCCTGAGCAGAACATTACTAGATTTTTTTTGTTGTTCTGAATAAAATGGGCATTGACTTTTTCAAGCTGTAAAAACAAAACTGATCTTTAAAACCCGCTTAAATTCATCACCAGAGTTCACAAACTTTATGAGAAAAAAATATTATGGGTCACTGTATGAAAACTGAATTTGAAGAAAAGCTTTTCATCAGTTAGCAAAACCCCTCAATATCCAAACAGCATGCACATAATGATACTAAAAGCTCACAATGGAACTTCAGAGGGCTATCAAGCCATGAAAGATCTCATAAAAAGACAAGTGATTAACTTGTTTAAACTGAGCAGAAATGGGAGTCAAAACCACCTCTCTTACTTCTCATGCACACAGCATTTTACTTTGGAATAAAAGGATCTCACTATTATAATTTATCACAGAAAAAACAGAATATAGGTGATTTAGTTAGTTCATAGAATAATATTCAGCTGCTCACAAAATAACTAATTCAATGAACAACAACTTGCTAATGTGAATTCAGGCTGAGAAATGTGAAAATTCTTTTTTCAAAAACGTCCTGATTGTATTCATTAGTAAACTACTGAGCAACTTTACTGGTTTATATATTTTTATACATTTTCATAAAAACTATTTATAAAACCTCTTGATTTAACAGCTGTAAATAGTTAACAGCATTTTTAAAATAAGTGCTTAAATGAACACAACCTACCAAAGAAAATAATACTCGCTACAATTAAAAAGCCCTACGACTGCTTGGTAATGTGTCCTTAATCAAGACAAAAGTACTTGGTGGGGTGTATTACAGTTAAGAGGATGTATCCACAGCAGATGAAAGTTTGCTCTCAATTTATTACCCCTAATAAAATCAATTAGATTAAGCCCAAAAAGCTTGAGTAAGGAAATGGTAGCTAAATACATGAAGTTCAAAAGAAATAAAAGTTGTTAAAGAAGAATTATTTAAAGGTTTTATGTCACTTAGCAGGCTTATAAAGAGTTCAGAATAGTTAGGTAGAATAAATATTTGTTTCACAAAATTTAACCTGCTTAAGATGTTAATATTGAACATTTTCCAGGTTTGCAGGATAATGCAACCATTTCAAAATACACAACACAGACCTCTTTAGGCTATGGTACCATGTCTGTGCTTAAGTCCTGAGGAAATGTTTTTATAAATCAAGGCAATATCTATGGAACACAAAAAAAGAGAGCTCATATTCCCCTATCAGGAAGTTTATGGACAATGAAAATATAGTCCACTATTCTGTCCAGTCCTCAGTATTCCATAGCCAGACGTGGTGTTCTGTGTACAGTAACTAGTATTTATTTCGTTCCTCAAATTAACATGAAAGAAGTCAGATACTCAAGTGCTGTATTTTTTACTGCTTGTTGACTTGTCACATGAAACAGGATCCTGAGACATGACTACCATAATGCAAAAGTAAATCATTCAGGCTTTAGATGTCCTTGGCTGTCATAAGGGTTTAGAGTAATCTTCTCAATTTTTGTTTATCCTTCCATCTCCAGCAGCCGTTAAGGCTAGATTGTTATTTGGGGAAATACTACAGGGGAGTAGTACAGGGGAGACTCAAGTCTGGAAATTTCAGTGATAGTATATATAATTAATAAATAAATTTATAATTTATTATTTAAAATCTTCATTTTAAATGTTTGGGCAGATTAAGATTTTCTGTGGAAATTTGCAGCACTGCGCCCCTTCCAAGCAACCATGTAATTATTACAAACAGAACACATAAAGAGCCTATGAATTTACTGTACAGTTTTAGGCTTTCTCATTCACCCTGTATTTATTGTTTCACTTAGACTTACATGTCTGCAATGCAGAAATACTCGTGTGGCACAGCCATCCTGTGCACTTCTTTCACAACCAATGGTGCAACACAGGAACTTCTATAGTCTGCTTCCTCTGACCACTCTGAACTTCTTTATAATGAAGTGTATAACATCTTGAAAATCCAATTCCTTCACTATCAAAGATCACTGGTCACTGGTTCTGACAGAGAGTTCTACAATGTAGATGTAAACTGGGATGAACCAATTCCACCACTGCAGATCAAAGTATTTTAAATACTGCAAGTATAGGTCCTATTGGTGGCATGTTTAGGAAATTTTCTCAATGTCCAAATCACAGCTGAGGTGTAAGGTAGGCATCACATCATCTAGCAAATAGCATGAGTGCAGTGCCCTATGAAAAAGTGCAGTTTTCTGGCACAGTGCTGGAGGATTGAAAGAAATAAACCTAGTGCTGCCTGTCTGTAGTGCCTTTGGGAAATAGTTCCCAGAGTGGACTATCGCCAGGACTACAATTTTATTTTTTTTCAGAGGGAACCCACTGGTTTATCCCAAAAGACTACACAAAAAATGGTGGAGTGGCAGCAATCAGGATCCAGTAAAAACTGAGCTATTTTAAAGCATAGGAATGCCCACAGAGACCAACTCTACACAAGACACCATACACAGAATTAAGGAAAACTTTCTAGATAATCATTTAACAAATAGCAAAGAAACCAAATAGCAAAGAACAAAAATATTTTAAATGGTTTTTGGGCTTTCCTTGTTAAATAGACTCAAATTTGACACCTTTTAGAACCATTTTAGTCGTGTAATACTCTAAAATATGTATTTTCATAATGAAAACATGCAGGAAATATTAAAAAATCAAACTTATTTGTTTAATACAAGTATGTAATATACAAACATGCATATATACAAATGTGTATGCTGTATACACATCAATATATAAATCTATTTTATACATTACAGCTACACAGTTAATTGATTTTTTTCAGTGTGCACTCTAAAATGCAGTATTTAAAGTATTGCAAGTAAAGTTTGCAACAGGGTTTTTCAACAACGTTGTAAGTATGCCATTAGCTTGTCTTGCTCATGTTAGGTATCTGTTTATGCCATGAAGTTCAAACAAACATGTGACTTCTTTAAATTCAAAGCAAGCAATTTGTAGGCTGCTCATCCATTATCTCCAAATGTGCTCTCTGTACAAGGTCTACTAAAGTAATGGTTCTTTCATCAAAGCTTAATGGTTTGTTTCAAATAATCAAAGTAGTGTTTATATCACTGTCCTCAGGTGCAACCATTTTGTTTCCAGGAGAACAGTATAGTACACGCTAATGTCACAAGTGATAAATCAAAGCAACTACATTTGTTTCTCTACCTTAACCAATCTACCCTATGTCTCCAACAACAGCAACAAAAAAATCACCCTGGCATTTGCACTCTGTAGTTTATTCTGAGAGTAGGAGTAATTTTGCAAGAGTAAAACAATGTATGCAAAACCACTCGCTCATTCCTTTCTCCTAAACATAACAAGTAGCTTGACTTATATGGCTTATGTAGCACTGCTGTTATCTGAGGACAGACAGGAAGATGTTTCTCCACATTACAAGATCTCATGAATCCTGTGATCATTTTTATGCAACATCCTGCTTTTGGTTAACTACAGTGTGTCTGACCAACTCAATTATCCAAAACACTCTTATTTTTTTTATTTTTTGAGCTTAGCTATCTAAAGGGGAAAAAAAACTTGAAAATCCTTTAACTGGAAAAAAACAAAAATTGAACTCACCTGCTACTTTGGAGGATCTTAGTTCAATGGCTATATAGAGCAGGAGTTAAGTTAGAGTTACAACCACATTTTCCATTCTTTATTCTTTTGCAATATTTTGTTGCATCGTTGGTAAGAGTTTTGTGTGTCTTAATATGATAAGATGGGAACTTCAGATACCCTGTGCACCATATTGGATTTGGTGTAGTAATTACTGCGGTGATGTTATTCTCTTTACCAAAAATGTGCTGGGAAACTCAGGCAGGGAAAGCTTTCTGTCCAATGGGAAGCAGAACCTGCACAGACATCAATCATGCTCTATTTTCAATTAAAGGAATGACACTGATAGCAGCAGTAGGAGATGCTGTCAGTCCTATTAGATACAGGATGAGAGTTGCCTATATTAACAGCTGAAGAGATTGAGAATCATGGAATAACATGGGAACAATGATAGACAAGTGAGCTGGAGTGGACCAGAGGTTCGCTTTATGAGTCCAAGTACAAACCATCATCTTCATCAGCATCCAATATCTAAGGAAAACTAACACATTTTGTTCAAGAAAGAAGACAGGAACCACTGCATGATTGGGTGAGGTTTCTGGATGAAGAAGGTATTTAATATACTGCTGGGCCTTTGGAAAAGCTGCCACACTGAACAAGTTTGAAGAACATCATTAGAATTGTGAGCTGTAGTAAAACAAACAAGCAAACAAACACCTTTCCATCCACTTAAGTTTGGAAATTTGAAATGCAAGATTAATTGTGGAGTAAGCATCCCCCTGTACTCCAGGACTCCTCATGATACCAGCCTGCTTCCTAGATGACAGAATTCAGAAAATTACCCACATCTGCCAGTATGCATCTCAGGAGTTACTATGGTGCACCCCACACACAGAAGGAAGGAAATAGAAACTGGAAATTAACACACCACTAATAATTCACACTTGGAAAATTCTGTCTTACAGAACTTCCTACCAATTAACATTAACTCTGAAATACAAAAGCATAAGGAGACAAAAAATAAGAAAAAACTTTCAGTGACCTTATGCCGTAACAATTTTTTTTTCCAAAATGTCAGCAAAAAAGGAAGTTTATTTGAAAAATTTTTTCCTGGTTTTTGCCCCACAAGTTGGACTATCAGGTGTTGGAGTTTTTTTTAAAAAAATAGGCCTGACTTCTGGTTTTAATTGTGTTAAAAGATCTGGATAACTGCTAGAGCAAGTGGAATTAAATGGCGTGACAAGAAATGTGGAGGTTGAGAAGACTGCCAAGGGAACAGTTTCTGAACCCTCTTTCTTCACACTCTTAAAGCACTGCATCTGTTCTTTTCCCAACCTCACCTGTAGATGCAGGAAGTAAGCAGAAATAAAGTTGGTGTCAGTCTATTACGTATTTATTTACGTAAATAAAAGGCATACCAAGAAAAGCAATTGCCAAGAAAAGTCTGCCAGGGTTTTGGTTTAGAAAATACGGCCACCAAGAAGGGCTAAGAGCAGTAGCACTCAGTCTAAGGAGGGAGGTGTGGAAAGCATCTGAGGGCCTGTCTGGCTTCTCTTTTGTATTTGTTTTCTCTCAGCTGCTTGTCCTTAGTGCAGAAGGACAGAAGTTGTCTGCTCAGAAGCAGCACTCAGGCAGCAGGCACCAAAATGAGTCACTAGCTCATAGCTGCAGCATACTGAGGAAGCAAGCAGACATGTGAACCTGAACACAGGGAAGCATTGGAGCATTTTACTGGCTTCTTGCACTCATTTTCCTCTTCAATCATCCCAAGCCCTGCTGCTCAGTTCCCTACTTCTGAAGCCACTCACAAGGTAGCTTCAAACATCTCAGAAGATTCTGCAGGAAAAAAACTAATGGTGCCAGAAGAGCTAGCCAAATAACAGGAAAAGAACTGGGGGGCTAAGGTGTAAAAAGTCAGAAAGGTAAGAAGAAAAATCCCATTTCTCATTTTTCTTTGTGCACATCAAGGCTACTACCCAGTATGTTCAGATGTATCAAATATGTAACCCCAGGGAGCAAGACAAAGAAGAACAAAAATTTCCTCTGGCTAATTTTACCCAATATAGAATAAACTCTACACTGAAAGTGTGAATAAGCTGATTAAATCTGATATTAAAAATACATTCCTATCAACTTGCTTTCGCACATGAGTCACCACAACAACTAACTTTTTGAAAAATAAAGAGAACCACCAGATATAAATTCTCCTCAGTTCATTAAGGGGGGTATTTTATTCAGTAAAAAGCCTTGAAAACAAAGACTTACTTGGCTAGCCATCTAACACTAAATAGTGATTAATTTTCTACTACCACATTCCCTATTAGTATTACTCCCAAATGTTCAGTTTAATTTAAGTACTTTCTGATTCACGAACAAGGGAATAACATACAGCTATAAAAAGGTAATCCATTCCTAAAATGGCCTTAACCCCCATAATCTGCACTTCAATGGCAAGGAAAACTGTATAGTTTTGAAACTGTAATCAAGATTTTTTTTTTCCAAAAACACACACTGGAGCTGTCCTTTGCTCCCATCACTTATTAGATTACAATAAAACGACCATGTTCTCTTTATGGTGGGAACACAGCGACCCTGGGGTGATTTATAATCTTGTGAAACCCTGTCCACACTGCTGACCAGACTTTTCCTTTTTTTTTTTTTTTTTTTGGAGGTCACTATCTGTTTCTTCAACTGATGTCTTCCTGCTGTGACAACACTGCTGGATAGCTGTCAGCACATAAGTATTTTTCAGACTATGTATTATCTCTGCACACACTTCTTGTGAGTTGTTGTTTGTTGTGGGGTTTTTTTTCTTGTTGAAAGCATTTCTGTGTTTGGTGTTTAGACAGAAAGCCAGACCATTCTAAGAATGGTTCTAAGAATTTCTCTTCAGTCTGATGCCTAATCCAGAGAGGACAACTAAACAGAGAAAAACTGAAGTGGATCTCTTAATGACAGATACAACACTGCTTCTTCTAAACTTAACACACTACTATTGACTAGATATCATGCTGCAGTCTTTTTATCACCAATGTTTTTGCACTTCAGGAACAAAATATCTGGAGTATTCCCTGATGAAAGTATTTAATATATGAATTAAATGCAAGTTTTGAGAAACATCTATAAAATGTTTTAAGCAGCAAAAATGAAGAGAGAAGCAGAAAGTAGTAGAAAATATAAAGAAGGGAACTTGCAGATACCGAAATAAATACACAATTTTCTTGTTTATTAAATAAATGCACATTGAGAAAATATTTTTGAACTTTCCCCACCCTCAGCATGAGATACACTTATCTAATTCAGTCTAATGGAAAGCACCACTAATTTTACTATCTACAAACATTTTTAGCAATGTAATTTTAAAAAGAATCTAATTTGATATAGTGCTTATTCCTCACACATTTTAAACCACAGCATTTTAAAAATAAACATCAATAAAAGTATAATTTTATGCTTCTTCTAAAATAAGATAATATTCATTTGATTTAGGCATTCAAAAATTAATCATTAAAGATAAGTTAATTAGAGCCAGACAGTGACTTTGCTATGATTCCTGGGCAAAGACATCCTTGTACAACCTCAAGTAAAAGTTCATGACAATAACAGCCATCCTTTCCCCTCAGTTGCCCATGGTATGCCAGGATTTCTGTAAATTGTCCCGGGTCCCACCCCGTACAGCATGGATTACATGCTATCCTACTTTGGATAGTGCATAGAGAGTTACAGAGGCTGCCTCCCCCCTCATTTGACTGTCTGCATAACAAGAGCTGCAATTTGGTCATAATTAGAACTTGACTCATTAATAGCAAAATTTGCACTAATCTGAATGTTGCAAGATTTTTCTTTTAAAGCAAATGCTCAGCTGCTCCACATGATACCTACTAGATTCTCCCTTTCCCTGTGCAAGCTAATGGCATTTCATAACAGCTTTCAATGGAAGTAGAAACCAGGTAACCATCACTTGAAACAATATTAGGTAGCTATGAGTAAATACAACAGGCAATTGAATTATGCACAAAACTTCCACAAGTTTCTTCATATGATAGACTCTAGCTAAACATATAACAATTTTTTTACAGAAATGTAACTGTTCAATATTCTAGTGAAGACAACAAAATAAAGCATTTCAATCAGATGTGCTTGACAGTTTCTTCACCTGCCAAATATCTGGTTTAGGATAAAATTACATGCAGTCTTCACAATATTGCACTTGATATTTAAAAATTAAATAGGCTTATGCTGGAGTTAACACCAGCTATTCTTTATTGTTTTATTCATCACTGTAAGCTATTTCAGAAGGATAAAAAAAAGTATTTCTCTTCATGGAGATAAGGACGAATTGATAATTGTAGCAAATAAGTCAGGTTGTCCTTTGCTCTCAAGGAGGTAACCTACTGTTTCACTCCTCTAAGGACTTGCTTAATAAGATGAACAAATTCTCAGGGAAAAAAAAAATCAATTAAAATTGAGAAAAGTCCCCTAGGATAAAGTTCGTTTGGCAGTTCATGCATTTCTCAATCATTACTTCAGTTTGTTCTAAGTAACACATTCTTACTGCATGTTTCTAAGTAGTACTCCTTTTGGTAAAAAAGCACTTTCAGAAGTGAACTCTAAAAACTGATGCTGAATCAGAGAGGGCTGATGGATAAAAGAGGGGTTGGAAAGCAAGATATCCAACGGATGCAGAGAACACCATTAGAAACAAGATACATATTCCTAGGATTGCAAAATGAAAAGTCAATATGAGTTGCTAATACAAAAAACCCTTTTATAATGGACTGTTAATTTATTAGATTTTCTAACCAGGTCTTTATAGAGCCTTTGCATTGCAGTGCGTCCTGGGGGAGCAGAGAGGTTATGCACTTGTTCATTTGTTCTGTAAACTACAAAAAGCCTTCCCAATCTGCAGTCATGAACCAACGAATCCCACCTTCGAAGGACAATCAAATAACAAAACAGGAAAGCCAGGAATAGTTTCTCTTAAGCACTCTTCATCCTATTTGCTGTTGATTTAATTTTTTTTTTTAAAAAAAACCAAAACCTCCTCTTGCTCATTAATATGCAAAACAGTAACAAAAATATATCTTTGTTTTAAAAAATCTATTGGATTAATCACTGCCTCAGATTACCCTGCAGGTATACTATTGTATAACAGCCCTTGTCATTAAAGCTTTAATGTCAATCCCAACAGTGTGGCCCAACATAAATTAGTAAATTATAGCGTACTCATCCAAAATTTCCTACTCTTTGTATTAATAAAGAGACAAGTAAGTTCTGTATATCTTATCCCTTACATCTCAGAACATGGCTGCATGCTGTTATGTAGATGCTATGCTTCAGTCTACTTATGACTAACAATTTCAATGATGGAGGAATGACCACAGTACTTTGAAAGCATATCAAGTAAAGCAGCGATAGGTATAATTGTATTTCAAGCCAGAATAAAATAGAAGTGGCTATGCTTATTCAGGGAAGTCATTTAAAAAAAAAAAAAAAAAAAAAAAAAAGCATGTATTTACAGCACATTGCATTGGACAAATTCTGTATACAGACATGTAAGGTAGGATTCAGCTGCCTGAACAGCCATGTAAATTTATTTTACTCTCCATGGGTTACTGTGATGGCTCCTAAGAAGAGACAGATCTCCTGAAAGTCACTCACTGTATCTGCCTTTACAGGTGTCTCACACTGGGCGCTCCTAGGCACAGAAGTGCCTCAAGCGGCACTAGATGTTGATGTTTAGGCAATTAGATTGAGATCAGCTAAAGCGGGATTATTTACCCCTAACTTGAGATATCTAGTAGCTGTCTAAGTCTAAACTCATGATCAAGACTCCTTCAGTAATTAAAGGAATAAAGAGTGGCAGCTCTAGAAAGCAATTCATCTTGTCTATCTTACCATATACTCTGAGGAAAATGAATGGCTTTTCTGGAGGTGCCCGTCCCTCTCCATTTGACTACAAAGGGGGTGTAGCTCAAATTAAAAAAACCTTACATATCTGAGGCTAATGGACTGAAATTCACTCTCAATCATGCTGCTTTAAAAATATATTATGCTGCTTCTTACCTACTGCATGTAAAGGAGGAGTGTCTAAAATTAGGTATCTAGAAAGTGGTTGTCTGAACTTCTATTATTGTCACAGAAGATCTAGTCAAAGAAGGCTAGAAAGCTATTAAGTGGAGCAAATGTAGGTGTCTGCTTCAAAATAATGAGTCTTCCTTTGACTGCATCAAGTTATCTACCACTGACTAAACCCTGAGTTGAATTCTTCCCTATGAGTTTGATTGACTGCCTGAACATAGGAGCCCTGTGCCATCTGTGATGCCCTGAAGTATCCAAAACATGCAGACAAGCTGGCAGACTTGACAAAGGACCTGGGAAAGACTTGCTCTCCTCTGAACAGCAGCTGTAAAAGAGATAAGATACCCTAGGGCCTTTCAAATGCATCTAGATGCCTGTGTTTATGCAATTGAATCATGTCCTACAATTCCAAACAGCAAGTTAATTTGGAGCAGCTAGAGTATTAAAATGGTATGTTAGCTTACTTGAAAGTAACTTCTCCACGTACAAGTCTCTTACCTTGTTGGTCTGAAACAAGTGACTAGAAGATCTCCCCTTGTCAACCTACAAAACCTTTTTTCTTCAAACACTTAACCCTGGATTTCTACTATATCCTGTAATAACCTTAGTAATAATTTTTGATTTACCTGTGCTCTTAAAATAAGATTTTTATTTGGACAAACATACCCACATTTTCAAAATGAATGGTAGTGTATGTGTCATACGACAGCTAGAAGAAGTGAAGAAAAAGAAACTCCATATGTTTTTACATAAAATATATTATTTGCATACAGTACATTTAATGCTTTCTCCATCATTATCACAAAAGTTTGAAATATTAGAAGCTGTTAAGATTTTCAGATACTCCACGTGACAGCCATCCCATAATGATAACCACAAATTTGTTGTAACTCTGAAGGTGAAGAATAAGGAAGCATGCCGTAAAAATTTGTTCTGCACTCTTTCTGTGATATTTTAGACATTTAAGCTGTTGTTACATGTCATTATTCTGTCAGTAACAGATCAACTATAAGAGGTTTTCCATATATTTCCCCATCATTTCTTTCCTTTACCTTCAGTTCTCTCTCATCTAAAGGTTCTCATCCCTTGCTATAAATCATGTTAGTTCAACTGTTTGGCTGGCTGTGTTCCAAAGTCAAAAGCATGAAATGAAAGGGGAAAAAAAACTCTAAAGTCTGAAAAGTGTTGGGTTGGTTGGGTTTGGATCTTGGTCTGTTGTTGTTGTTGTGTTTTCTTTTTAAATACAATTCTTTCACTGCAGCAGTTTAGACAGCTAAAGAAAGAATTGAATCAATGCAATGCACAGGACAGAATCATTGGTAGGAACAGGGAAGGGAACCACTTAAAATAGCTGCCAGGTGAACAGCAACATGGAGCTACTATCTTAGTTCACATCAAAAAACTACATTTGAAAAAACTTAGTTCCTGATGTGGAGAACACAACTGACTGGACAAAGAAATTAAAATATGAAAGTAGACCAACAATAGCCCATTTTTTTCCTAAAAAATAAATACAGTTTTAAAAATTACACACTTTTGGATGGAGAAATAACTACCAAAATCTAAGAGGCCAAAGAGAGGAAAATTACATGCTAAGAGAGTACAGTGCTGAAGTTTTCCATGCTGCAGAGACTGATGGTCCTGTTGAACCCCAAAAATGCTGGCACACTTGGGACACCCAAGAGCCGCCCACTTCTGCCCAGGAAATCAGGCATCAACAACCAGCTCCCTGATGTCCAGGAGGCTGGTGGCCCCTATGCACAGACAGTGACTACAGAATTCATACATGTGATGAAACACTTGACTCAGAGGTCTTCTGAGCATGGAAATCACTGAAGCATCAGTACCATCTTCCACTTATGAATGCACAGTCTGAGTTGGTTCCCCACCTATTGTTCCAACCAGTGAGAGAATAAGGGAATGCACTGTATGAACAATTATCTTCTACTAACAGCTTCATTCTACAGATAATAACAGCTAAAGGAGTAAAAAAACATTCTAAAAACTATTGGTCATGATCAGCATCTTCTCCTGATTTGATTCCCTACAAGGCAAATGCAAAGACTGGTGCAAAAATCAAAGATTGTGTCAAATGGGAGTTACAAAACTGAAGTACTCCTGGGGACACCAACTTCAGATGTGCTTCATAACTGGCATTCTCAAAACTTGATTCCTCCTCTGACATTGTAGGACCTTTAATACATTTCACATGTCTTGAAGGAATTCCTTCATCACATGATCCTGATGCACCTCAATATGTTGGTGAGTTAGGGTAAACTTTGCCGTGAATCAAATGGGAAATAATTGGTCAGCATTGCTGGTGATTCTTTTAAATCACAACCCATCTTTATTTACCCTTAATACTACAAAATCCCAGCTCTGGTGAATAAATGCCAATTGTCTAGCCTACCTTTCCATCCTTAAAACACAGTTTCCTCAGAACTGGAATCTCATAAGCCTAGTCTAGTTGATTTTCAACAACTAATATTTTCCCATGGTGTTTCAATGTTCATTGCCAGTTACCTTACTCTGATTTCTAAATCTGAATAGCAAACAGTTGTTAAACATTCATTAGACCTAAGAGATGATGTTCAGGATTGGTGTTCTACTAACTTTATTCAGGTTTCTCTCACATAAAAAAGCAAAGAACACACCGTAACAGGAATATAGCTACCTAAAACTGTTCAAATCTAAGTATGTGCTTCTACAACAGCTGAATTTCTTCTACACTGAGGCCACCAATTTACAGTGTTGTCTTCCTGCTGTCCCAAGACAAGTACAGCCACTCCTTCCTCCACAAAGGCACTAGAATTTGTGCCACGTAGCAAGACACTTTGAGTAATTGGTGAAAACTAGTCCTTCCAAAGAAGGAGAAAAAAAAGTTTAATTTTCAGCTGGTCTGAGCAGGGAAACAACCTGCTTACCATATTCCTGTTTAATTAGAACACTGTTGTTCAGGGACAGTGGAGAGTTCTTAACCTTGTCTAGCAGAAATGTGTTGCAGCCTGTCTTGATCTACATAAAATGAAAATGTGGTTATATCAGAGCATTCATCTCACTTTTAATTTAGCTCACATAGGTGAGAATATTAGTGAAGACACTGCTGCACTGCCTTCATCAGGAATTGGCAACTGTAATGCTTGGTACAGGCTTTTAAAGGGACAATGCTCAAGCTGCTAGACCACACTGCCAGACCTCCACTGCTCCTGTTACAAACGCTGGCAAAGTTACTGGCTCCTGCTACAGTCACACTTACCTTGTGCTGTGAAAACATACCCTATTAGTGGCTAATTTTTTCATGGGTGCTATCACTAATTCTTGCTGCCCAAATGCACATTCTTCTAGTGATGCTCAAAGCATGAAATACAAAAGCTTAAGTTTCAAAAGGACCACAATTTTTTTGTGTATTTACGGGCTAGGAAAGCGGAGTTATCCTGTGTGTGACTCACTTCTCTCATGATCTTTGGAGAACTGGCTCTTAAAAAAATTACAAGACTCTGACTTCACAGTTTAAAAAATAAAAAAAAAGCCTGAAAAAACAAAAAAACTTTTTCTCAATTTTTCTTATTTTTCTTGAAATTGCATGTCAGATAGACTGTAAAGTGAGCCCAAATAGTTTGATTTCAAGAATGTTGCCTTCAACACAAAGCTTTCATTTCTAGAAAAAAGGATACAGCATAATCCACAACCCATTTTCTATTATCCTATTCAGATAGCTTTCATTCAAATAAATGTGCCCACTTCAAGTTTGAATGTGAACTACAGCTCTTCTGTGAAACACACTGAGAACCTCAACATGGCATTCCTCCCAAGTGCACAACTGCCTCTAGTAGCTATTAACTCAGGTAGGAAATGCACTAAGTGAATCAGTAACAATTTTTTTGTTGGGGATAAGACCTGTACCACATAAGCTGAAACAGCTTCCTGGGCCAAGAGCACCAACTTCCTACAAGGTTTGCTGCTGTTCATCACCAGATACGCTATCAGAAAGCAATATGGTGGTGCAACTCAAGGTACTGATGAGCAAATACTAAGCAAAGTGAGTTACTTATTCCAGAAGAGGTAAACAGTCCAGCTTTGTATTCCACAAACAACATAGAATCATAGAATCATTCAGGTTGAAAAAGACCTTCAAGATCATCCAGTCCAACCTTTGACTGAACATCACCTTATCAACTAAACCACAGAACCGTAAGTGCCACATCCAGTTGTTTCTTGAGTACTTCCTGGGGTAGTGACTCCACCACTGCCCTAGGCAGTCCATTCCAATGCTTAACCATGCTTTCAGTGAAGAAATTCATCCTTATGTCCAACTTGAAGCTACCCTGGCACAGCTTGAGGATATGTCCTCTTGTCCTCTCACCAGCTGCCTGGGAGAAGAGACAACCTCCCTTCAGGCTGTAGTGAGATCTCCCCTGAGCTTCCTTTTCCCCAGGTTAAACAACCCCAGCTCCCTTAGCCATTCCCGTAGGACATGATCTCTAGACCCTCCACCAGCTCCACTGCCCTTCACTGGACACTCTCCAGCACCTCAGTGTTCTTCTTGTAGTGAGGGGCCCAGAACTGGACACGGCACTTGATGTGTGGCCTCGCCAGTGCTGAGTACAGGGGGACAATCACTGCCCTGGTCCTGCTGGCCACACTATTCCTTATACAGGCCAGGATGCCATTGGCCTTCTTGGCCACCTGGGCTCACCGATGGTTCATGTTCAGCTGCTGTCAACCAGCACCCGCAGGTCCTTTTCTACTGGACAGTTTCCAGCCACTCTCCCGCCAGCCTGTAGCACTTCATGGGGTTGTTGTGGCTCAGCTGCAGCCTTGGCCCATGGATCCAGCCTGTCACCTACCCTCCAGCAGATCAACATTCCCACCCAGGCTGGTGTCATCTGTGAACTTACTGAGGGTGCACTCAATGCCCTCTTTCAAATCATTGATATTTAATAGGACTGGACCCAACACTGAGCCCTGGGGAACACCACTGGTGACCAGATGCCAACTGGATGTACCACCACTCACCACAACTTTCTGGGCCTGGCCATCCAGCCAGTTCTTACCCCAGCAAAGGGTGCACATGTCCATGCCATGGGCTGCCAGCTTTTCCAGAAGAATGTTATGGAAGACAGTGTAAAAGGCCTTACTAAAGTCCAGGTAGACAATACACATAGCCTTTCCCTCATCCACCAGGCAGATCACCAAGTCATAGAAGGAGATCAGGTTGGTCAAGCAGAACCTGCCTTTCCTAAACCCATGCTGGCTAGGCCTGATCACCTGGTTACCCTGTACATCCCATGTGATGGCACACTTCCATGACCTTCCCCAGCACCAAGGTCAGGCTGGCAGGTTTGTAGTTCCCTCGATCCTCCTTACAACCTTCTTGCAGATGGGTGTCAGACTGGCTAGCCTCCTTGGAATGAAGGAGATGGTTTCCTGCTCACACAAAACCAAGCAGGACCTACACATACCCCGAGCTCTCCATTTGAAAACTGCTAATTTAATGGTTGCAATTAGTTGGGTCAGACTCAACAAACTGATGAATAAACAACCTCTCTCCAATGACAATATTAATGGACCAAAATTTGGAGATACAGACCTTAATGTTTTACTGCTATAAACCTTCTCTTGTTCCTACAGCTCAGAAATGTCATAAGACCTTTCAATGTCTTTAATAAAAGCCAAAATCTCAGAAAAATAACAAGTACCAGTAAGAAGCTAAATAAACAAAACAGAAATTTAATAAGAAATTCTAATTTTATAATCTACTATAAGAGTTAAAAATATTAACAAATATAATCTTAATATCTTTTAAGATAACTATCATCATAAACATATCTGAATGACATAAACACATTACAGAATCACAGAACGGGTCAGGTTGGAAGAGACCATAGTGGGTCATCCGGTCCAACCTCCCTACTTTAGCAGGGTCATCCTAGAGCACATTGCACAGGATTGCATCCAGATATTGCTTAGCCAAAGTCTGCTCTTTCCTGCAATTTGCTTACAGACTGTATCTGGTTTTTCATTTGAGAATGCCATGCATCAGTCAGATGCCTTCTTACCTTTTTTCCCATTAATTTCTGAAAATGTTCTATTATTGGTCTATTCCTTGGGCTTGATTCAACAATCTCGATTAATTGTTGGGTTACTCTAGCTGTAGTCAAGAGTCCTTAATCATGTATTTTATCTCACACTGTTTAACACTTAATAGACCTATTTGCTAGCAGACTGAAGATAAAAAGCTCCCTCTTTTTTTTTTTTCTTTTGAACGCTGGTCCTTCAATGCTGTTTGATCCTGAAAAGTTGTAAGATACTGTACTTTAGAGCATGAGTGTATTACAGTTAAAGGATCAGACCTGGAAAGTCTGGTATTGTCTGTACTTCATGTCCCTATCTCCAATCACTTCCTTTCTGACTCTGGAAACAGGAACTACTCAAAATACTCAAAAGAGATTTTCACTAAAAGTACCATTCTTATAATTACTCATGTCACTGGACCCTGACTTTTCTGCAGAAAAGTCACATAGTACACATGGTACAAAACATTTTAAAAGCACCGTACCTTAACAAGTACCAATTCTTAAACAACAATTTAATTCCAAGAAATAACTTGGAAAATACCATCTTCTTACTGAACAGACCTACTTTCAGAGAGTGTTAAGGCAAATGCTTCCTCACATTACAGTTTTTGCCACTCTTTACTGCTGTTAAGCCAGGAAAACTAACACAATTTCGCTCATTCTGAGGAGTCCCACCCCTGTTCCCGCAGCAATAGTATTATTAACAAAGTTCTCTTTGCTCCACCAAAATTTTAATCTTCATTATATCTCTACAGTCCCACTAAACACCACCAAAAAACCTAGGCTGTGCAAGCTTAAACAAGGGCAAAATAAATGTTACTCATGATGAGTATCTGAAAGAAAGAAAAGGACTGCAAAGGGGAAAAAAAAAAAAAGAAAAGACTGTGAAAGATTTAATGAGCTCAAGCTATTTAACTTATCAAAGAGAAGAAGTGAAGATCTGAAAGTACCTACCCAGGAAACAAAATTTCAATAATGTAAGCAGCTGATAAGCATGTAGTAAGCAAATGTAGAAGTAAAAAAAAAAAAAAAAAACCAAACCACAAAAAAACCCCAACCTAACAGAAGGCAGAGACTAAGCAAATTTAGACTGATATGTGAAGAATCCAAATTACTTTAAACCTGAGAAAAGTTCAATTACTCTTCTGAAATATTTCTTTAGGTACAAATAATTATAGAAGTTAAAGCAGAAATCCTAAAACTGTATTGTACAGACTGGCCATTTATTTATTCTCTACATATATTTATCTTCCTGCTGGCAATAAAGGTATAAGGTGCCTCAACCTGCCTTTCCTGACTGCTTTTTCATACACAAATGAGTCTTACTCCCCTTCATGAATGCAGAACATCCAGTGCCTTATTTGTAATTTCTTCTTTAATTTCAGCAGTTTCAGAAGGAACTCCGAAGAAACATCTCTAACTATAAAATTTCCTGAGCAAGGGACCTGAGCCAGCTTCAGAAAGTTAGTGAAAAAGAGCCATGCTGATATGTTGTTATCTATTATGAGATAAGCACACTGGAACAAAATGAGAAAAGTTAACTAATGGGCTTTGAAACATGGAATCAGCTTATGGAATTATTTGGAAAGCAATAGAGCATAAAGAAGAGCACAAAACCATATGCACCATTGCGTACCTCCAGTATTACGCTAAGGTGTAATACTTGCCTACACACCCTAAGAACTAGCCTAACTAAGCCAGCCTGGATAAAGGAAGAGTTACAGTCATTTCAGTGTGCTGCCATATTGAGGAAAAAAAAAAGCATAAAGTAGAAGGAAGATATTTAAGCCAAAAATTGTAGGAAAAAGTGTATTAAATACCTTAAAAATTAATTACCAAATTTAAACTTAAAAATACCAATTAGAAGTCTTTCATAGTTCAGAAACTTATTAGTGAAAATTATTTTTTAGCTTGCAAAAATAATAATCACATTTTATTTTACATTTGCAGTTATCTGAATTAAGATGCGGGAAAATATTTGGAGCTCCTTGTCAAATTTTTAAGGGGAATATTTTGATATGAATGATTAAGAGTATGCATAGATAAATTCTCTTTTGAACTGCTTTCATACTTGAACTCAAACATCTTTAAGGGTTTGAGGGATGGAAGCAATTATTTCTGTTCTGATAATCTTGAGAAAAAATGGCAGTAGAACCACAAAAGGCAGAGTAAAGAGTATTTTAAGATTCACAGGAACACTTGCTTATCCAAGGAAATTCATTGTAGCTGATCTAAACCGCATGCTCCATTTCAAATGGCTTATAAGATATCAGAGAACGGCACTTGGTAAGACAAAAGCATTTCAAAGTCTTAAAAAAAATAGCTAGCAGAGATACAACTGTAATAAAGCTCTTTGAAACTAGTAAGAGCCTCAAATACAAGCTAATTTAGACATGAATCTATTCTTCTGGAAACAGATTTGCAAATATGAGACATTTCCAGAGCAGTAACTAAAATACGACATAATTATGTTCAAAATAAAAAGAAGCATTCGATTGTGAGTTGTTTCATGAGCAGGTCTGTGGGCACAGATCTACAGTGGCAAAAAAAAAGATGTCTATTAAAACCAACTATCAAGATTCTATCTAGATTTTCAAGAGCAATCATGAACCTGCAGAATTATTCACTAAACTGTACTGGAGGTTTAATATTTATCTTTCTTACAACATGTATTTTCAACAATGGCTACAAGTACAGACAAAAACATTATTTAAACTGGAATCTGAGATAACTACAATTCTTACAGCTACCATACCTTAAAGAACTCATTCTTTCAAAACACGAACCATCATCTCAGAATAGTGATAATAAAATAATAATCACAATAGTAACAGCAATAGTGAAAGATAGTAATGATAACTTTATTGACTTAAATCTCTCTCCCCCTCTATACCTACACATATAAAAGGAGTGGAAAGGGTTTCCTAGAAGTAGAATTAAAGAAAAAAACCCAAACAGCCAAATAACTTTTGTAATTAAATATACATTATGGAAGCTCAATAAGTGTGTTCTTATGTAGTTCAATTTGGAGGCCAAAGGCCAAATCTCCATATTTTCACCCAAAGTCCTGCTTGCAGTCACAGAAAATACTAAATCAGTAAAGAAACTTAAAGCATTCAATGAGAAACACAACTTCAGGGGGGGAAGGGGGTCATGGCAGTAAAAAGTATACATGGTTTCTACGAGTGTAAAATGTGGCAACTATGTATATTCAGACTTTTCATTAAAATAATTCATAATTTCAGTGACCAGTAATCCTGACAGGGGCTTGATCATTTTAAATGCAGGATATATTGAAATTAACATAAATTCAGCTTCTCTTTGAAAGCTTCTGAGGAGCAGTTGCTTGGGTAGTGTTTTAACATTGACCTGTCAGGAAAAAAAAAAGCTAGAAAATGCAGACCTGGGCTGTTCAGTCTCAGCCATGAAATCCCCTTTAAGTCTATACACAGCAGCTAGAGAATTACAGGCATGTTTTTCAAAAATACAACCCCAGAATTAGCCTTTGAACAAGAAGCGTATTTGGTATACCTAAGTAAGTAAACAAAATTAGGTAAGGAAAAAAAACATAAAATATTCTAAAATATGACAGCTTTGTACCTGACTATTTTTCAAGTCCCTTACAAAATGGAAACAGAGTGGTTGAGCCATTTTTGGTCAAGTCTCTCGCCTCTACCTGAAAGAGTTACAAAAAATGCAGTTTCACTGACAATGCAGGAAGGTGGAGATTCACCTGTTAACTCTTTTACATTCCCGATCATCATGTGTGGCAGGTAATGTAAGTGTTTTAGTAAATGGGTACTGGGATTTCTAAGGAATATATTTGTTTCAGGCAGAAGGTAAGTCCACGGACATCTTGCTATTGCTTCCACATTCACTGCACCATAAAGACGAAAGCAATCTATATTCTAGGTATCTCATGTAACAGAGTGTTTAAAACGTTATTAACATTGCAACAATAAATATGAACCACTAAAAGCTCCTGAATATTCAGTACTATGTGAAAAAGTGGCATTTGTTCCTTTTAAAAAATGTGCTGATGTTTTTAAAAGATAGAGCAGCGCTCAACACCTTTCATACTGGGTGGCGTACCCAATTCTAGACTTCACAAAAGAAAAGACTTATCACAAACATTCCTAAACCTCCTGACATCTTCAGAAATTCAGACAAAAGACATTCTTCTCGATTGTTCATCTTAGTAAATCTCAGACATTTCAGTGTAGACAAATGCCAAAGGGAAAAAACAAAATCAATCAAACAATTAAAACAACCTACTAAATTTCACTATATAACAAAGGAAGAACAGTGTGTGTTACATAATTTACAAAAACAGCAAGACATTATCATAAATCTTGCCAACAAGGGAGGAGCTGTAGTTCTTTAGTATGGGGTTCATTACACTAAAGAGGCAGCAAAACAAATGGCAGAAATGTGTTACTTTAAAATGCCCTGATATTTTCATCCTGAAGTTGTTATTTCTACAGCATGAAATTCCATATAAGATGTATACAAGTTATAATGCTATCAGAGTAGGGAAAATGCCAGAATTCACAAGTCAAATAATGGGACACCCTACCATGGTAAGGTACTCCTTAACTTCCTAAAAAAGTAGCTGTGTCTTATTGTGGCTTGGCATCAAGCCCATGTTGAAACCCTACCAACATAAATACTGCCTTCTTTGCATGCACAGCAGACCTTAAAGAACATCCCTTCCAGCAATACAAAGTACCTTCTCTCCACTGTGGACATTTGGTGGTATATAATATTACCATCTTGATACAGAATGTTAAGCAGTTAAGCCCCTTACAGTTCAAAATGCCCCATAAAGTCTACAAACCATTACTGACATCAAAAATGGACTAAAATAATTAATATTTCAGAAATCCATTAAAAATTAAGAATACTCATTTTTACAACTTTCTAAGTTTAGCAGAGTGTGTTCTTCTGCCAAATTGTTTCACATTTAAGGAGAAGATTGTTATTCCCAGGAAAATATTGCAAGCTGTAGAACTGAACCACAACTTCTTTTCTTTCCAAAAAAAAAAAAAATGGATTGATTGTATGTATCTTACAAATTCTTATAATAGGAACCAATTCTACAAGCAACAAGGTACACTAGATATTCTATATACTATATAGATATTCTATATACTGCTATTTAGTGCACTATGTATAATATCTAAAAAATTTAGTAGAAGAAAATTTTCATAATTTATTGAAATGTTCTGTGGCAATTCCCAGAAAATGCTATTTAAACACTGTGATACAGCTTAATTCTGGAAATTCATTAATTTCTGATTTGACTGTGAAGAAACTGCAATGTTTTTAACCCTATTTCCAGCACTACAACTCTTAAATTCTTAGCTCTGAGAAATCCAGCTCTAGACCAAATGCTTCTGACAGAAGTTATCATTCTTCATCCCAAAGAAGTGATAGTGAAAATAAAAACAACAGGCTAGAAGCCAATCTTTCAACGCAGTGTTCTACATCCCTCCCTCCACGAAACCTTCTATTCACATCAGTACAACTCCAAATCCTGCCTTCTTCTCTAAAAGCCTCTTTTGGTTATTTTGCAGCTTCAGGAGTAAGACTTCTCCATAAGGCAACCCTTTCTTGCCCCATTACTAGCTACTTCTATCTGTTACAACATCTTAAATCCTTCCCCGGATGTGAATGCCCTCCCCCTAACTACCATTCCCCATTTAGTTCACACTGCCTGCTGCTGCTGCACGGTCTCCAGGGTGCACTGCCGGGTGATCAGAGTTCTGCCCTGCTTTCCTTGCCCATTATATACTCAGAAAATAGTTCACTCAAGGGGAAGGTTTCAGGAGCCAGCACGTACAGAAGTAGCCACGTACGAGAGATCCTTAGCCATGGATATGAAAAAGGGGAAGGGGGGTTCAGAGACACTAATCCCACTTTATCCAACAACCACCTGAAATCAGTATGGTCTGTATCGTGGATAGAGCTAGTGGTCAAACAAAATACTGGTATGTCAGTTAAAGAAAAGGTACGCCGAAAGAGCATATGCACAAAAATAGTCTTCTGATAATTTCCAGTGCTCTGTCTGCAACACCAATAAGGCCATCAAGTATCTCTTTAGACTGAAAAGATACCAACTTCTACAGACTGTTGTCAAATTAACTTGACAAAAGTTTCCAGATTATGAAAACACAGTGTAAGGATATAGAGAACTTTGGTTTTCCTATATAATTTTGTCCACCTACCTAATTTTCGATTTTTGTTCTGAATGGCTGTTGTCATTGCCTCTTTCCACAAAAGAAGGGTACTGCGGGCGGGGGGGGGGGGGGGGGGGGAGCGGGGAGGGCAGATGGAAACAAATGCCTTCAGAATTCCTGAAGGCCAGACTCAAAGTAACTAGCTATAGCAAAACCCAGCTTGCTCTGCTTTAGCCAGACTGAAGGCAACCACAGAAAGAAAACAGGAGAGATTTCTTTTCTTCCCCTCTTCCCTCCCCTTTAGAAGCACTAACAACTTTTCTCTTCTAGCTTAGCCACTGAAGGAGGAAAGTGATAATCCCTTTGAAATTCAGCACTTAACACCTATACGGTAGGTGATAATTGCTGCATTCCAAGAGGATTAGCACAGAGGAACCTACTTTACAGTGAAGTCAGACCATTCTGAACAGAGTGAAGTTTTGCTAAAACCATGCCTACTCAGGGAAATCTTGAGTTTCCCACTGTTTCTGGGTAGACAAGGATCTTGTAGCTTCAGACGTGTTTCCCTCACATCTGCAAAAAGCCGCTGAAGAAACCAACTGGTATTTAAAACAGCTAGAAGAATAGAGTATTCCTAAAGAAGTGCAAACTAATATAATTTTATTGACATAGCTTGTCGAAAATGCTACACAGGCTATCTTTTTTTACAGACGGTAGAATATTTCCATCATCATTAACATTTGGCAGGAGTATTGTGAACTAGGTCCTCACAGTAAAACAGAAGTCAGTAATTTAATACTGTATCAGAACCCAGAGGTCTAAGTGACACCGTCTGATCCTGCATAGCTATAGGAGATGCTTTCTATACTAATGTTAGGCCACTAACAGGGAAAAAATAGTCCCCAAAAAAGCAAGAGGCATGCCCGACACAAGTCCACTCAAAAAAGAGAGTAATTTAGGGCTTTCACTCCAGCAGCAGAGACTTAGGCTCAACCTAAGTTCCAGAGTTCTTCCACTGTGCAGCACCTCCCAGAGAGTAGAGGATGTTCTGTAACAAGTGGGCTTCTCTCCCGGAACAAGCCAAGATATGCAGGGCATGGAGGATGGTCCGCACCCGTGTCTCACCTTTCCCTGCCACCAGAACATGGCCAGAGGGAGCATCCAAAGGATGAAATCAATGCTCTACCTCAGACACCCACCCCATTTGTTTTGCAATACACAGCAGGCCAGCTTGCCAAGATTTAGTAAACCAGAGTTCTGAAAGAGAGGAAGGTGGCTTCCACTGCTTTCATGCAGTTTTCTTTCTTTCTTTTACTCCTCCCTTCATTACAGCTACCCCCCCTCCTGTTTCCTCCTTTTAAATACAGTGTTAAAACCACTGTGTAATCCACAGCTCATTTTCCCGGCTAGGCTCAGGGCACTGCCTTTAGGATGCAGGAAAATTTCATGGCAAGACAGGATGACAATACATAAAATTGGTTTCCCCTACCCCCAACATTCATTTCTGTCCCCATCACTCGTTCACTTGTAGCAGCACAACTGCTGATGAAAACACAGGGTGAACTGTTTTCCCAAAACAGATGAGGATTAATAAAAATAATAATGAAGGGGAGAAAGGAGAGGGGAAAGCAGACAGCATTTTCAACCTAGACCTGATCCTGTGCCGAAAATGGTCACACACGACTGTACAGGAGTGCAATCAGGGTGCCTGGAGGAAACAGAAGAGAGACAAAATTATCTAAACCAGTCCTGCTATCAAAAAAGGCTGTAAATCACAGCCTTGCCTCTACAGAAGGAATATAAACAACAAATACTTTTTATCTGCTTATGGAACCATTTATCTGATTCTTTTACCTATCATATTTATGTAATACATTTATTAACACATCACCAAGTAATACATGGATTTATTTAATACTTGCTTTTCATTAACTTTCAAGTTGCTGTTATTTCCTCTCTGTATGAATGCTCCAGATATTGATCTCTGCAAAAGAACAACCCCCTAGCCAAATGCCATTTATTTTAAAGGAGAAAAAATATCAGTAAAGGTTTAAATGTTAAACTTGCTTATGTTTAAATCTGTTTATTTATAAACATATATTAAGTTTTTTAATTTCTCTTAAATTTGTAAAGCATGCCTCAAGTTTCCTTGTTTAACTGCCACGCACTGGTAACGAAGGGAGCCTAAATTGAGGAAAGCTGACAGCTGTAAATGTCAAGATTATTCCCACCTTATTACTGATACTCTTTCACAGAGCCCTCAGATCCTCTGATCATCATATATGGCAAGTGAGCACTTAGGAACAATGTCAAAGAAACTATTTCAACATCCAGACAACTTTTAAAACCAGACAACTCTTAAAGTGAAGATAACTCCCAACAGCCAAGTAGATTAAAAATGGTGACTGAAGACAGAATTTTCTCCCAGGCAAATTGCCAATATTTTTTTTAAAGGTAAGCCCCAGCTTTTAATTATCATGAACACTCCTCCCTACGAGCATTGCCACTGCCTGGATCATCTTTAAAAGGAATAAAAATGGCATCCAGTGACCATGCTGTTGAGCTCAGATTTCCAGCAAGCACAACAGAGAAATTACAAACTACTGCCTATAAGCAGAGCTGCAGAAATTGAACTCTGCTATAATTAAAGGGAAAGAAATTTTTAAAAAGCAAATAATGCCACAGTCAAGTGAATATAGAGTGAAATAGGGGTAAAGAAAACACATTTAAGCCTGTCTACCACTTTTGCTAATGGTAGTTTTTAGTAGTTACTCATTCTTCTGGTTCTGTAAATTAAATTATCTACTAAGAAAGCTAAATCAAGGATGAGTAATATCTTCTGATTTAACTTCCCTTCCTCCCTCAGTTCAAAATGAAGTGAAAGTTATCCCTCAGCCTGGACTATCATGGTGGGCAATGGTCCAAAACAAGAAAACTGGGTTAAGTATCTTCTAATGCCAGTATTATATGCTTTAGCTTGCATAGTTATCTTTTTGATTCTAATACAATACTGTTTCACACAAGATTTTGAATAATACCTTTTTACTAAGAGTGGAAAATTACCATGAGAGTAATGAAAACAATATACATCCACTTGTCTAAAGTAATGTCCATAACATGATTATCTTCTTTTTTCCAATTTATATGTCACCTGCACCATTTTATAATTATTAGAAGATACTTCAGGGCATATGTTGTGCTGGTGTACAGTGACTTCTCTGGTGGCTGAAATCATTCAGCCTGTGGACTCGTGAATCACAAAGCACCCATGGCTTAGCAAATCCTCGTATGACACATGTCATGTTGTATCTCATTGCTTCAACGCAGTCCTTGCACTCCGCCCGTATCACCACTAGCTAAACACTGAACTACAGATGGGCCAAGCGCTGCTCCCATCACACCCACCGAATTCATCCCTGCTCCCATCCTCACCTATCGAAAGCACAAGACATTCTTCCTCTGAGTTAGGTTGGTACCAGACCATTTGTAGAAGTGTCTGAATTTTGTTGCAGGGGGGCTGTGCAGATTTAGTAATTCCCAGTGGTCTTTAGTAGGTGTTTAAAACCACCTCAAGTTAGCCGAGCAAGTCATCCGCGTGGAGAGAGTACCAAGGAGTTCCCACATCAGACATTCCTGGGAGGTGCCTGCCCAATAGCAGTGGGTACAACGAGCGCTCTAATCACTGTTGAAATCATTGATAGCACTGTCTATCCACACTATGACAGACAAAAGCTGAAATGTATTAAACATAGCAATCCATCATCCTGCAGATGGGTAGCAGGAGCCAACAGAGTTCAGAGGGAGCGACTCCCGCTGCTAACAATGGCTGAAGTACTGACAGTTCACTACTCCTCCTTGCTCCTCACCAGGCTCTTCTCCCAGCTTCCCAAGAGCGATAAATGAACAAACAGTCCACTGAAGAAGAAGGATTTAAATGCTGTAGACTGCTGATAGCTATTATTCCAACTCAGAATGTCTACAAACAAGCTTAATGAGATATTGGTTCTCATCTTTAAAAAAAAAAAAAAAAAAAGAGGCGGTTACATTAAGGAATTGTGAATTCAAATAAAATAAGAACCCCCAGAAAAACCTCACCAAACTTAAAATTGTTAGGTGTGTAAATCTCATCTGAATACATGAGAAGCTTACAAGCTAAATATCTAGCACTGGCAGCTGGCACCTGGAGACAAGCTACAAACAACAGTGCTCCAAATTAAGAAGTAATTTATGTGGTATCATTATTTTAACATGAAGGATACAAAGTTTTAAAGGGGTGAGGAACTGCTAGGAGACTTTTAAAGAAAAATAAGTCCAGAGCAAAGTAAAGCTATTTATGAAAGTTGATTTTTCTTTCCTGACTTATTTCTTGTAGGACACATGAGTCACACAATATAGCCAAAGGAAAAACTGCAACTGCTAACACCACATTAGTAAAGTATAAAAGGGAAAGACACTTTTCTTAGCATTTCAGCCTTGTCATTTCCAATTTTCTGCTCTTTGGACATGCTTGTATTCAAATTCTGGAACATCTATTCAGCATATCAATCCTAATTAGACAATCTGGGTCTGGAAAGGATGAGAGCTGGGTCATTTGCATAATTTAATCATAAATACTCAGTGATACATATTTCCAAATGCATTTGTACAATTATCTTTTCATCCTTGGGGCAATGGTATTAATATGATTAGGCAATATTTCTGGAAAAAACAGACAAGTATGCACTCTTTTTAACTGCAGCTTAGGGCGATATGAAAAATTAATTAATTTCTGAAGAAAATCAATTTCTGTACGTGACCACATTAGACATTGCTAAACCAAGACACAGAGTCCTTTCTCAGTCAGAACATTTTATCATTTTTTTCCAAATTCTGATTGTTATATGAACATTTCAATAATAAAACTGTTAGATTATTTAAATTATCTTAATGCATAGGCATGGAAAAGTGACTATTTCTTCTTCATGTTACCCCAACAGACATGGTGTTTTAAAATATGTATTGTTTGACCAGTCAATAGGAAACCTTAGCATTTGGTCTGAACTCATGTGATCTTTTATTAATGCACATTATACCGATTGAATTCAAGGACAGCAGGAAATAATTCAGCTCTGAAAACCGCAGCTGAAAAAAAATAGAAAGATGCTAACCAAAAGTATTTTAAAATTAATATAAGGTTGCTTCCTTGTTTGTTTTGCTACAAAGAATTAGATAAGGTGTTTCTTCAACAGAAGCATACACATTACAAAAATATTGTGACATATGTGGGATACAGCCAAGCACCCAGGTGGCTAATCTCATTTTTAGAAGAAAGATACTGCTTTGTATGTTAATTGGTGCAAAAAAAAAAAAAAAAATTACATTTATGTTTTTATATGTACCGTCTTTATTTCCTCTCAATCAACAGAAAAAGTAGAAATTACTGCATGCAAATGTTCAATATTCATTTAATTTGCATGAAGGTGCTTGAACAATTTTTTTATTCTAACAAGCTCATTTTTCATGCGTTTTGTCTTTCATCCTAATCTAGCATCTGTCATTCCTTTTTGAAGTTATTATCGGCCCAATTCCCTCTTGGACATGGTTGCTGGGTGACCGGTATCTTAGCACCCACTTTGACAGGAACAGATGTGAATCTGATCAAGAGATTTCCCATGAGTACCTGAAATCACAAACAACTTTCGGGAAAAACAAACAGCCTTGCTGTCACCGTCCCTCTCTCACCCTCCCTCCCATCCCTTCCCCCATACGCCCCAAAAACGAGTATGAGAAAGTTGATGCAGAGTTAACCAGCATCATTAAAGCGCATTATTATCTGGCAGGTGAGCTCCCCGAACACCTCTCTAGCTGCTTCTGCCTTCAAACGCCAACTCTCAGCTTTAAGTTTTAATAACCCCCCTTTGAATACTTACAAAGACGACTGTTCGTTTCTAAGGTCACCATCTTCTAAACATTCTCACGTTGAACCTGTTTTCGTCACTTGAATGCTCTCATTTAAATCAGTGGTATTTCTCGTGTAAGCAAATTTCACATGCACACAAGCACCCACCAGTTGTTTTATAACACCTAACTCACATTTTGATTACAAATAATGTTCTTTGATCGCTCCCACACTCGGTTGTCGCCGTCTGTGAAACTCCAGCTTATGAAAACTCTGCTAGCTATGCTATCTGAGTACCAATACAGATAATATTTAAGGACCTGCATAATTCTATTACTGTAAATCAGCCAGCTGAGATGCTACAGGTAACAGGACTCCTTACACAAACCAAAGCTTCCTGCTCGCAGGATTCAAATTTCTATGTACAACCCAATATCATAGTGACTATATTCATTGCTGCACACAGGATATGGAAAAATAGGAAGTAACTTGGGAATTACGGCTGTATACTTCTGAAATAAACTTAGAACCATACAAAGCATAGCTAAGAATTTTCAGATTAAGTGTATTACAAAAAAAATAATTTTTCCATTCTCATTTAACATCACTGCCGTAAGAATCTCACCCAACATCAAACTCTAAAGTAAAGGTTATTTCTTCTTGCTTGCTTTCCCAGGCACTACTCTAAACATAGCCCTACTTAACGAAGAGAAAGGACACAGTTGTGATCCAAAGACTGAAAATTTGATCATACATATGTAAACTTGTAAGGCCGCATGTGACAGCAACACCGGATAAATTTGCTTTAACATGCTGTCAACCAGCCTTTCACTTCTGCCTCTTCACGATGCTACTCTTCAGCATGTTCCCAGCCCCATAGCCTCAGGGCTCTTGTCCCTACTGCTACTGCTAGGGTTAGCAACTGCTTCCACTAAGCATCCTCTGTATCTGAAGTTTTCACGGTGCCTCATAAAATACAGCTTCCATGAAGAATTGCAAATTTTCATCTTCTTTTGCTTCCAAAGTCAGAAAGGCATGTGAGGAGAACAAAGTAACAAGGAGAAGAGGAAAGAGAAAGGAAGAGTTTGAATTTTCAAAGATCTGAATTTGTTCCTTCATTCTGAGTTGCTGTTCTATGATCAAAAAGATAACAAAGGGATTTTTTTCCTCTCTAGTTTAGATGCAAAGAGAATTTAAGACAAACATTTCAATCACAATGAAGAATTTATTGCCACCTATAGGTGATCTTAAATTTAATTTAATTTCCCTTATTTGCTACCAAAATCAGAAAGCAGCCAGAACATTTTATTGGTAAGTTAAAAGCCTTAGACTAGTCTGATCTAAACTTACTCTGGATACAATAAAATGCAAAGAAATCTTCTATCCAACTTAAGAACAACAGAACTACAAAGGAAAAGTCAAGCAAATAAGAAAACTCTTTAAGCCCCTAAATGCAACTGGACATCTCTACCTTCCATTAAAAGTCATGTTGGAACAAAACCATTCTTTGTGTCTTGGAAAAAAATATTCCCCCCCTCTATCCCACTTAGGATATCAGCACCACATAGCAGTCAAACCTGTTGATGGGACACAATGTACACATTTATAATAAATACATAATGGTGATAAGTGATCACCATTCAGAAGACTTGCCTTTCACTTTGCCAGTCAAAACAATAGCAGCCTTTGATAATGTCCCTACAATGATGCCTCATGAAACTGTTTGATTATCCAGACTGACAAAGTCATGAATGGCTTAATACAAACTGAGCAGAAAAATTCACCGGTATGAAAAACAAACAACCAGAGTAAATAAGCACCCTCTTACTTGTCTTGATAACACCCTTATATATCCATTTCTCACCTACCCATCCTTTTTGCCCAAGCCAAAAAAGGGACTACAAACTCAGAACTAGCCTCCTCTGCCACATCCACTGAAAGCCTACAGCCAGGAATCATCAGCTGAGCTGTTCAGTCGATCCGGAGTGTTAAGATGGCGTTAAAGACAAAAGCACCTATACTAGATTAGTAGTATCCAAATCTGTCACTTGTACACTAGAAACAGGTAGACTTATGCAGGCACTTAATGCCAATTTCAGCAATGAAAATATATTTCAAGGATCGGAAAGACTGACTGAGAATAGGAAAAGAAGGTGAAAGCAAAGCCTGGAAGGTTTGCAGAGCCTCTGTGGGATAGTAACTGCTGAAGCAAACTCAAGCTGAACAGAACACTCAGTTTGTTAAATAAATCAAAATGCAAGCTAATTCTAATTTTAATATAATCCTCTAAGTGTTTGAACTAAGGAACCCTTCCATGTCCTTAGGGCCCACTATTTCAACTTAGTTGGCATAGTCCAACTTGGCAATACACCAGCAGGAACACTTGGGCAGCATAAACACCATACCACCTCACCAGAGAGAGGTAATCACTCACCCTAGGGTATTTAGGCTTCTGGCTCAAACCAAAGGACCAAAGGAGGAATGCTATGGGAGCACCTACTCATTATTTTAATTGATTCCAAAATGAGGAAAGATGAACCAAGATTTCCCAAATCGCAAATTTTTAGTCTAACTAAGGGGATGAGAAAGGAAGAATGGAGTCTTGGGAGTCTTCTTGTGAACTGTCCCATTGTCACCTTTTGAACCTCGAGCCACAGCCATGTTCCAGGTGAGTAGCCCAGTATCTGCAGAGCTGTTCTCTTCTCTACAGCCCATACAACATGTACTGACTACAGTCACTGCCTCCTCTATTTCACATGCAGGAAAACAAAGCCTAAGTTACTAAACACAGAGGAGGGTTCAAGGTTTGAGGATTTAGTCCATACCAAACAAATTCTATAATTTAAACTTTTTGCAGCTTAACTATATTGAGAAACCATTACACATTTTAAAGAATTAGAATACTGAACTGTTAAATATTAGGCACTTGACCCATACCTAATGTAAAGTAAGTTTCTAAAAATGTCCTCAGAAAAATTTAGTAGAAAAACAGGTGTAGGAGAAAATTCAAATGTGACCCGTAAGGCCCCAGAATTTAGAAATGAATTGGGATCAGTTCATTCTTTTCCCATGGGGTAACTTGTATAAATGTAATTCTATGGTTTCATAAAACCAGGTCAAGTTTCTGTCCCCTGAGGTCCTTTGGCAATTTGAAGCATGGCAGCACTTTTTCCTGGCTACAAGTTCAAATCTGCATGCGTTCTGGATTTCTGAAAGGAAACGATTAGCCAAGCTGCAAAGATAGACCTATCCTGTTCAGAGCACACCCTCCACACAGAAAACTACTTACACGGGTGAAACACAATTTCACAAAATAGTATTTAGAACTAGCTGGCTCTGCATTTTCACCTCTAAAAAAAATTCCTTTTCTCTCATTGGCTGGCAAAAAGCAGGCGAACTTACCACTTAACAATGCCCAGCAGTTTTAACTAAGGACATTCTTCTTTCCTTTAATGTCAAAATGTTCTACTCACATAGTCATACTTTAGAATATTTCTGAGCACAGGCATTTCATAACTATTATTTTATTGCCTCTCATGATAACACTGTATTGTCCTAATTTAAGTAATAAGACATGTAAAATAAGACGCAACAAGACAAAATCACAGAAGGGGTCACCAGAAAAGATGAAACCTCTGCTTGGCAGACCTGCATTAGCAGCACAGGATCAGCAGCAGAGAGCTGAAGGCAGTGGAGGCTCCACTCCTTCAGGAACAACCTGAAATTACTCTTTTTAACACCACATCCCATCCACTGTGTCCCAGAGTCTGACTTTCACTGCAATGAGGCCGGAATGATAATGGGTTGAGTCTGACCACTGAGCTGAGCAACAAATCCCTCTGTGTGGCACCACACGTCTTCTGGGTTGACTAAACAGATTCAAAGAGCAGAGGAAGGATAACAAAGAAATTCAGGGTGTTTGAGCAAACTGCCTTCTCAGTGCGTAAACCTGACATGTACAAACTACGGCAGTGGGCTGCTTCTTCTCAAGATAAAATCCACCCTTTCCGCCACTCTATTAAGATGGTGCCAGAGGAGCTCTGAACAATAAAATCTGTTGAAAGTTTATCAATTCTTAGTGATGTCCCACCTGTTGTACCTTGAGGTGGCCTCAAGCCAATTCAACAGCTGTGGCTATCCCCCAAACATGTTAACTAAAAACCTCACTGATGCCCTCCCCAGGAAATGCCATGACTCCTTTCTTACATGATTTGCATGTGGGCTCCTGAAACAGCTACATGCTGGTAAATTAGTATTTCTAATACATTTGTCTCATAGCTTCTCAAAACTGTATTTTATACACAGCTATATGTTAAACTGTAACTTACTGTAGCAGGAGCTTCTTTTTCTACTACTGTCATTTTTAACATTATATTTCAGCAGCAAATTCCTTTCAAAGGGAACCAGTAGAATCACAAACCATCTATAATGCCCAGTAATGTAAGACAAAATATTTTATTACCATTTAATGTATATTTTTTAACCAGGCCTGTTAAAAGCTATGAGTATCAGCTTAAAAAACATCCATAACAAACCAAAACCAAGCAATCCTGCTTTTATTAGAACAAAAGACAACATAACTTGCACCAGAATCATGAAATTAGGCTTTACTGGTAGACACAGACACAGAGAACTTACAAAATCCTATATGTCACCTACAGTGTCAAAACTGTTCTAACAAGCTGAGCGAAATATATTAAAACAAAACAAACAAACAAACAAAAAAAAAAAAAAAAAAAAACACAAAAAAAGAGAACATATGACTTTTCACTTGTATTAGTCCATATTATATATTTAATACCACCTGAGGTATTTTATTCCTCCCATGCAGTAAATCTCTGTTTAGGAAACAGAAGATAATTGGAAAATGGTTTCACTTCCTTCCCAGCAAACTACCAGTAAGAATCAACACTAAAATGTGAAAAGTGACAACCACGGCATACATCTTGGAAGCATGTATTCCCTTCAAAATGGGATAGGCTGCATCTGTACTACAAAATTGAATACAAAAAATCCCAGCAGAGGGTATGAAGCCACAGGTTGTACCAAATTCTGATACTAATTCCTGAAAAGATATTGCCTTGATTTCCTAAAATTAATTAATACGAAAGAATGCTCACAAAAACACTAAGACTGCATTAAATGCATAATGCATTAAAAAATGCATCATGAATCTATTTTATGCAACAAGCATTAATTTACAGGACATGAAACGTCAAGCATTCTTTCAATGCTTTCAAACTGTCCCTGAAAATGAAAGAAAGTATACAGCAATCCAGCTTCCTACCTAAGATGTCAACTGATTCTTTTATAGCACTTCCAAATATATTTTGCATATGCTTGGTTTAAAAGACACATGTAATCTACTGAGAGCAACAGGACTACCTGCATCCTTACAGTTACACATATGGTTTAAAACCACAGCATAGTTATTTAATGTAAATAACTAAGTCCTACAGGTGACCTTGTCCAACAAAGAAAGGTTTCTACAGCAAGCCAAGAGACTGAAAACAAATTATATGCTTCATAAAGACAGATAACACTGTCATCCATTAAAACAGGATATAAAACCAATTAAAGTATTAAGTTTATATTTTTACCACATTTGTAAAAGAGTAACTCAAAAATAATAGCTTTAGTAATGTTTTTTTTTTTAAGGAATGCTCAAAGTATCAATAAACCCTGACTAGATTTATCACTTATAAAAATGTAACATGTGTTTGTACTTCTCTTAAAAATACAGTATCTAACACCTGAAAGCAATTTTTTTTTCTGTCCCATGTATAAAATCATGATCTAGCTCTTTAAAAAAAAATAAATCATTAGTAAGTATGAGAACAACATGAAAGCAAGGCTAAAAAGGATATTATTAAATAGTCATAAAATATATATGTATTGCCTGTTTCCTTTATAATTTACTTTATATAACTGCTTTCTTTTTGATTCCTTACAATCATTTCACGTAACATGAAAAAGCAAATCATTTCCCAAAAGTAAAATTCAAAAATAGTTTATATTGTACAGCAATTTGTAAATACAAGCATATGCTGAGAGACATGTCCCAAACAACTTTTACTCCACATGCAAAATACCTGTTACCTGTTCTCAGTACAGCATCATTAACAAGTGCTCTGACATGAACATTCAGAGTTATGAACTTCAATCATGGCATCGTAATGTTACAAGTATATTTCAGCTGTCAATTATGCTAAAGCATGTGCAGCAGTCCCACGTACTCCCATTCTTCCCTTCTCCCAGCCCCATCCAACTCCAGTACACAACTCTTGTTATTTTGTCAGTCAGGTAATCTGTATGCACACCTACTGTGCCCTCTCATTCAGTCATACAATTTAAGGAACAAAATGAATGTAGAAAAATACGTCTTAACAGCTAAGGTGTGCTTTTTTCAGTGTATTGAGTAGCACACAGTATTATAATGTGAATAAGAAAACTAGTCTGAAAGCTTTGCTTGAACCTGAGCTTGTTTTGGATCAAAAGGAATTTAGGCATAATTTAGCCATTTGGCCAATTCAGAGATTAATTCTATAAATTCTAAGGATGAGTAAAATTTTGTTACCAAAACATCTGCTTATTTTAATGGAAAAAAACATCCCGTCAGTGTGGCAAGGTGTACTGGCAAATTTTAATTGCATCTGCTCCATTGTTCCTGGACTATGGCTAACTTCAGCCTTCCAATGGCCACAAAATCCCACTGTTTGATATCTGTAACAAAAAATATATTTCTTTTTGATACTGAAATAGCTTTCTTCTTCATGACAAAGATGCAAATTATGTGGAATGCAAAGAAAATATCTGAAGTAAATTAGTTTTGGAGTGAACAGGGTGCCTTTAAACAGAATAATGAACAGAAAGTTATGCTAAGTGTTACCCACATGAGTGTTCTCAGGAGCGCACAATAAAAATTTTGGAATATTTTATTGTATCAAAAGCATAATTACATGAACACTAACAAAAAAAGCTTGTATTATTTCAGAAAGTTTCTACTTATAACTAATAAAGTGTTTTGATACACACGATTTAGAAGATCTTTCCATTCAGTTCTGCAAATTGTATTGTATATATTAATCGATCTGCCATAGGAGGATGCAATTATCACAAAACATTGTTTAAACCAAGGTAACTAAAATACATTTTGTGATCCATTTGCTCAGTTGCAACTCATGCAAGCAGTTTCATTAGTTTTGGTGGATGTATCCTGAACTACTGCTCAGGGTCCGTTTGGTCCAACATCCCATCTCAAGAAAAGACCTACGGAAATTCACAGAGGGGAATGCAAGTATTCAGTATTTACAGACTTATTCTTCCCCAGTGTAGTTTCCCAGCTAATCGCTATCAGTGATTTAGAGTGGAAAATTCCAAACTGGGATGTAACTGGATGGTCAAAAACTGATCCTTCCTCTCATGAAATTAAGTGACAGCATGTTTCTACTTTATGCTATGGAAAATGTACTATTACCCTTTTTCACTTTCTTCAGTAAAAAAAAAAAAGTTTAAAACAGTTCACAGTTATTAACAGTCAGTGCTAAGATTCCATATTTTGTAGATTACACTTGAATATTTGCAATGCCTGTGAAATGAAACATCAGCACTTGTTAGAAGATGCCCCCAGCTGAGCACAGTATCAGATAAATAAGTAGAACATAGTGGGTTAAGGATAAAGTTATTCCTCAAAACAAACTGGATTTTATCATTTCAAGTCACAAATACATCTTGATTCTAAATATAAAGAGTTTTGGTTTATGTTCCAGGAATTTTGAAAATAATTTAAATGATACTGGAAAAAGCAAAATTCTTCCTTAATTCACACTGGAGAAATTATCTATATATGAATTAGCTCTCTGGATCATAATAGCTTTTTGCAGATGACTCTTCAGCTCTATCATTTAAATACATATTTAGGCAACTAAAAATTTACTGTCAATTCCTATTATGTCAGTCCACATTATGGCGCTGTTACAGCATGCACATTTAAAGATTATTGAAAAAATTACTGTTCATGTGCAGTATATAATTTGCAAAAGGTTAATCACTATTTTAAAACAATGAATGGAATTAACTCATAATGCAAAGCAGATGCGCCAAACGTTATTTTTAAAACAAAACATATTTAACTTATAAAAGAACAAAGAGGATCTAAATCCAGTCCTGTTGCTTAAAACCAGACAGGCATCATGGCTGTTTTGGACTCTTGTTTCACTGGCTCATACAATTTAGATAAAACTCAGTAGTTTCTGATGCACTCTCTCTGCTATCCTGCAGCCATTAAATGAATTTTTACAGCTAAACTTGTAAAGCTCCTCCATGACTAGGCAACACTGGCAATGGTGAAAGAGATTTACTTGTACCTGACCAGCAGGGATTGCAGTAACAATTTAATATATCAATTAGGGAGTTCAAAAGGAAAATATTAAAATTCAACCCAGTGTATGAAAATTCTCTGCTTCGTATGCAATTCACTTTAGATGACCAGTCACAGAGATGGGCAAAAACAGCCATCTGGAATCATCTAGGAACAGGGGAAAACAGAAGAAATACTAAATGGCAGTCAAACAGGATTAGCATTTCCAACAAATATTCGGAACCCACTCTGGATTACAGAATACCAAGCAGGACAAGTTGTAAATAAGAGTGCTTGGAGTGCATTTTGGTTTACAGTGCTGAGGAGGGGCAGAGAAGAAGCCCTGGGTGGGCGCAGCAGCCCCCCAGCGCAGCCCATAGGGACACACTGTGGGGCACTTGCTCCGTGTGCCGAGGGGGCTCAGCAACCCCAGGCGGGGGCCTGTGGCTCTAGAAAGAGCATGGAAGCCTGAGACTGAACCAAGCATTTGAACAGAGATGGCAATGGTCTGAGGAAATAACACAGCTATCCATGTAACCCTTTCTTGTAAGTTAAGTTGATACAAACCTGACAATAAAACTGCTTTTTTACATAAACTACATCTGCCAATAAAAGATTTCTTAATCAAAAAAAAAAAAAAAAAAACCACAAAAAAAAAAGAAACTACACAAAACTTTACCAATATTCATAGCTATAAGATAAAGGAGGAGTTAATCAAATTGAATATTTGAGGAAGATCATGTGAAGCAATCAGGGAAAGAAATGTCCCCCTGCCCATCACTAGCAGGCCCTCACCTCCCTGCACGGAAACAGCATCAGCAGCCCTTCTCGACAGGCAGCCAGCGCTCACAGGGAAGTGTTCCCTTCCAAAGTATCAGATACCCTGCTACTGCCAGCGAGTAAGTATCAGATTAAAGGGATAAATGGTTCTGTTCTGTTGCAATAAGCATGGTCCAAGGATCTCACTTTTTTAAACTACAATATTTACCATTAAATACATAATGTAAGATGGATATTAAAGTACTGATATTATGAGCAACTGGAGTCTTTGATTTTGTTTAAGTCTAAGGAAACCACTTCCAAACCTTTTACTCCTTCTTTATAGTTACTACAATTTATCTTCTGGCCTTCCAGAAGTCATCTTTGCTTGTAAAGCCTTCCACATTTCTGCTGATTATATTTTAATAATCTGTGGCAAGAAGGAAGGTCATCAATATAAACCACAGGTACTATATATTTGACATTCCTTCCAGCTGCACTTGCTGACCTGTTCATTTAAAGTATCTGTGATCTGTACTAACCTATCTGGGTGAGAAACTCCTTTAATTAATACAAACATGGAAAAAAAAGCTATGCAAGCGTGCAGTATTTCAGTAAACAAGGACATGGTAGGTCCACATAATTTGAGAGAAGCAGAAGCTAGAAAAGAGGGACTGAATAACTGCCGTGTAAGATAGGCTTTGAAGAGAATTGTTTCATGTTCAGCATCTTTCCCCTTTATACTCAAAAATCAATTAGGTTGTTTTCCAAAAACTGTAAATAGCTTCCAAAGGCTGCAAATAATTCCCTGCTTTAAGTATTAATGTCAATGAACTCATTCAAAATCATCTTCAAATGTCAGAAAAGATTAACATATCCTGGTCACAAGAAGGGAGGTCAGAAGAAAGCGCACGCTTTTAGCCTTTACTCGGGTGGGCACAATCCAAAGCCAGCCTAACTCGATGGGAAAACTCTAGAAAGGGACCCAGCATGGCAAAATTCCACAACAAGTGCTCAAAACACAAGAGACCAGAAACAATCTGGGATCAATAGCTTCCAGGTCATTAATCCTAGGCAGGTGACATCCAGTGCACAGTTCGCTACTCTCTTGCACCCACACACTCAAGAAACCTGACTCGACTGGCATCTAGTAGCTCTAAATATTTTCCATGTTTTGCCTTTATCCTTCCCCTATTTGTTTGGCATATGGCTTTCTAGCATCCCATTAATGTCAAACCGTTTAATCGGAATGTAAGCTAAATGCACAGTTTGCTATTTCCTGGATTTCTGTTTGGCGGCCAGTGCTTTTTATGAGGAAAATAAAAGCAAAGGTCAGCATGACCAGAAAAGAAAAGTCATCTTCCATAACGGAAGCTTATTTTTCCAGTGAACTGATACACAAGCCTAATTTGGAAAAAGGTCCTTTAGTATCATGTTATTATTAGTAGTATCACAAATAAACACAGAAACCAATTCACTTTACAGACCTCTACATTTAGCATTCAATAGAAAATCCCTTGGTGTTTTATTGATTTTTGTTTTATTGATTTTTTTAAATAGCAATATCACAGTTAAAATGTATCATTTTGGTGAAACACATCTAAAACTTTTCCGTCTCGAAATAAGTTATTACAAATTATTTCCACAGCAACTGGCAACTAACGATTCAATCCATTTAAAGAACAACAAAGTAATGGCTTTATTTGGATGTCTTTTGTGATTAAATAACATATTAACCTTGATGAAGCTTTCCAAAAAGGGATTAGCGTACTCGAGTGCATCAGCTGATTATGAGACAAATATAACAGTGATAAGATGCTGGTTCGAAATTTTTGAATCTGATGAGTATAACAATTTAGCCGCTAGGATGGAGTTGGCTCTTACAGCTTCCATCTCAACAGTAAAGTGTCCACCCGGGATACAGAAAGACATCACCCAGCTAAAGTATGCAGTAAGTGGGAGTCAGGAAAGGTCGCTCAAATCACTAAACTGAGTAGATCAAAATACCCTGCATAATTACTGTAATGTCAGAAATAATTAAAAATAATTTGTAAAGAAAGAAGAATTAAATGTATTAGAGGGGAAACCCAGAAAGCAAATACAGATTTATCTTCCCATTATATCATCCATTTTGACCAAAACTCACTGACCCACTTTGCTTTATTTGTCTATACTGTAATAATACATTTTGCATACCTATTGTATATCCTTTCCATTAATTTATTTGCTTAATGGATGTATAAGTAAGTCTACTACAATTACGCTTTTTAAGGGTCAAATCCTACTCAGTTCTGAACCCACTACTGTAATTTCTACTACACTAGATGATAACACAGCAGACCTCAGGAATAGCTGAAACACAGCCGATTCTGTGCTGTTGACATAATCAAGCCATGTTACAACCAGGCTGCCAAACCCTTTTATAACCCTGCCAAGTTCAGGAATTGGTGTCTCCATACTCCCCCAACTCCCCCCCTCCAAAAAAAAAAAAAAAAGTTTCTGTATTTCTTAATTCTACACGTTCAAATTAAAATTCACACGGTATGACTGTGGCAAAGTAAAACGTCCATGAGTTTATTTTAAGGACCAAATCTTGGAACTCTTGCAGAGTTGTTACAAGCTACACACCACACGGACACACACACACAAAAACCCCAGCCCAACAATTGTCTAAGAGCAGCTATTAATATTCATGTTGATTCCACATGAAACAACAGCAGAGTTACCCGAGCAGCTACAGTTATGTCAGCGCTTGGAAGTTATTCCAGGCTGTTTTGTCCTGCTGCCCTGAATATTCAGGAACTTCAACAATCCATCCAGCAACAGCTACCGCAGAGTAAGTGCTCTGCTTCGCCTGGCTCTATGCTAATGACTGCCAGGCACCCTCTGCTGAATCGGGGGGGATGAAGGGAGGGAGGAGGGAATGTCACACCCCCCGCCATAGGGGACGGGACGGGACGGGCAGGAGCACGGCATCGCGTGGGGTTAATTCCCCACGTGTTGGTCGTTGCTGCACCTTGAAATCTGGCAATAAGAAAGTGAAACGAGCCCGGTCTGTTTGTTTGGGTATATTGAAAGTAGCATCGGGACTTTGTCCACGACCTCCTCCGTGAGAAGTTCCTGCCGCCCCTCCAGCGCGGCAGAGCCCGAGCCCCCCGCCCCCGCCCGAGGCAGGGGGAGCCCCCGGGAACTGGAGGCGCTTCCGACCGCTCTGATCTCGGGGTCACGGCAGTTATGCGATCCCTTCTCCTTATCGAGCAGATTCAGCCCTATAACCTACAGACTGAGAGATAACAGCCCCATGCTTTCGCCCTCCGTTGCAAAGGCGGCTGCTATTGCATCAGGAATTTCCTCTTTTGCCAGCTCCTTCTATCCCCCCGACACTCCTCCCCGGTTGTGGCAAGTTTGGGGCTCACCTCCCCCCCGCGGTCTCCCAGGCCCTCGGGGTGCGGGGATATCCCCGCACCGTCCGCAGCCGCAGCGCTGCTCCCCGCCCCCGGCGCCGTCCCCGCCACCGCGCCCGCGTTACTCTGCGCGGCAGCAGGATCCAGTCTTGCCAAATCCCTGCCGCGCTCCCGCTGCCCCCCGTCTCCTCCTCCCCGACTGGCAGGGGCCTGGAGCTGCTCGCACCTGCTCCTCGGGGACCGACACCCCCACCCCTCCCACCGAGGAAGCCTGGCCGCCTGGCACCTCTCCCCACTACCCCACAGCAAAGCCGCTGCCACCTCCTCCTCCTCCTCGCCGTCTTCCCGCCCTCCCTCCACCTCCCCCGTTCGCCATGTGGCAACTGCCTTACAGCCCTACACAAAAAGTGCACGTGCCCCCTCGGATGTGTGACAGCAGCTGATGGCCAAGCGGCCTCCATCGCCCCGGAACGGGCCCGACGCCCGGGCAGCTCCGCGCCCCATCCCAGTTAACGCGACACCCCAGTGTCTATGTCGCCGTCCCCCCATCAGGACCGCTCCCCACCCACTCCCGTGCACCCTTCGGGCGGCTTTTTCCCAGGGTTGCCCGCTTTAAAGATACATCCAAGGATAAACTTCAGCAGGGGACTCGCTCAGAAAGCACTTTCTGGCCCCTTCCCACCCCCGCCGGCCCTCCGCTCCCGCGCTGCACTGCCCGCGGCCACCCCTAGCCCCCGACACGCCTCGGCCCGGGGGGCAGGGAAGGGGACAATGACAGGGCGACACTTGCAGGGCGCAGGGGGAGGGGGGCACAAACACGCCTTCTCCTTCCCCCTCTGTCCCTCCGTCCCACCAAGAAGCAGCGCCGCTGGCTGCGGATAAGGCCGGCTGGGTGCCGGGGCAGCGCGGGAGGGGGCAGCGGGAAGCGGCGCAGCGCCCGCCCGGACCGCACCGCGCGGGGGTGGGACGGGGGCGGCGGCGGCGGCGGGGGGGCCGGCGGGGCGCGCGTGTGCCTTGCGGCGCTTACCTGGCGTTGGTGCAGTCGTTGTAGAGGGTCTCGAAATCCTTCCTGGAGATGAGTTTGCAGCGGTTGACCCCGGGCTGGATGGCCCCCAGCCCCCTCAGGATGCGGACCTGCTCCACGTTGCAGACCACGGGCGTGATCTCGAGCCGCTTCAGCTTGGTGTAGACCGTGTGCAAGCCCCCCACCAAGTGCTTCAGGAAGAGGTCGAAAGCCTGGGGCAGGCAGATGAGCTCGCATCCCTCCACGGTGAAGGAGGCCACTTTGGCCCCCCTCAGATCCACCATCTTGCACTCGTTATTCTGGGGGGTGTTCTCCACCGGGGACGGGGTCGAGTACACGGGCTTGCCGGGCAGGCTGCCGGCCGCGCTGGCCGCGCTGGCATTGGGAGTGGAGGTGCTGCCGCTGCCGCCGCCGCTGCTGCTGCCGCCGCCGCCGCCGCCGGTGCCCAGGCTGGGGCTGCCGCCGCCGCTGCCGCCGCCGCTGCCGTTGCCGCCGCCGCTGGTGGTGGAGGTGACTGTGGCCGCCGCTGCCGCCGCCGCCGCCGCTGCCGCCGCTGCGATGGGCTCCGGCCGGAATAGGTTTGTCCCCGAAGCGGCCGGCGGGGGAGCGATGGACGGAGACGGAGAGGAGGTGGCCGACGACGAGGTGGCCGACGACGAGGTGGTGGTGGTGGTGGTGCAGGCGGCAGAAGTTGAGACCGGAGGCTGAGGGGGGACCAGCTGGGTCGGAGGGATCAAAGCAGCCGGTACGGCCATGGTCACATATACGGCGGAGGGGGCAGGGGGAGGGGGGAAAGTTCCCACACACACACGCAGGGGAAAGGGGAAAAATTTAAAAAAAAATATTAAAAAAAAAAAAAAAAAGAGGAAAGGAGAGAAGGGAGGAGGGGGGCGAAGAAGGGGGGGATAACCCCAGATCAGGTGCTGCGGCGAGCGAGAGAGCAGGGGGCAGAGTGAGAGAGAGAACGCACAAAGTGTCCCGCAAGTGGGGACGGAGGAGGAGGAGGAGGAGGAGAAGTCCGCTCCGGGCGGCGGGGCTGGGGCCGAGGGGAGGGGGAGGGCAGTTTCTTTTTGTGGTCCTTGCTCTAGCACCACGTTAAAGACGAAGGTGAAAAGGAGGAGGTTTGAAGGACTTCGGTTCTCTCTGGCAAGTACATTGATCAAAGATTGAGAGGGGAATGACAGAGAGAAAATGAGCTGGGAAGTGCTGGCTGCTGCCGCCGCCGCCGCTCGCTCGCTGGACGAGTTGTTGTTGTCACACGGTGCGGAGGGGAGGAGCTCCGGCAACTTGAAATACCCTTTGAAGCAGCAAAAGGCTCACTCACTAGTATTAACCCAAATTATCCAACCAGGAGCCCGGAGCAGGAAAACAGCGAGAGAGGGAGAGAAGTCCCTCTCCCCCCTCCTTCAGGAACCGTTAGATTACATGTTTCATATTTCACCCCACCAGAGATGAGATGTAATTTTCCCAGCCCTTTTCAACAGTCGCTTGTCAACACAGTTTGAGGAGAAACACGAGCGTCTCCAGCGTTCCCCCAAAGCCGGGCGGGAGCGGGGGAGCCGGGGCGCGGTGCGGGCGCTGGGCACCGCACACCTTGCCGGGGCAGACAAAAGCAGAAACCTCCGGACGGGGCTGTTGCTCTTGCTGCTGTTGTTGCTCTCCCGGGACCACAAACGCTCCTCCCGGCGGGGTGGGAGTTGCTGCCGAGGGTCCCCTTTGTTGCGCAGGCGGCGGCGGCGGCTGCGCGGGGCGCGCACGGGCAGCCCCACGCGGCAGCATCCGCGGACGACTTTCCTGCGGCGGCCGCGGATCGCAGGGGACGGGGCACTACGGGTCAGGCCGCCGAGGCACCGCGCCGGGCGGGCTGCGGCGGCACAGAAGTAACTTGGGAGAGGGGCAGGCGGGCGGCCCGCGCAGGTACGGCGGCGCAACAGGTGTCGGCGGCGCGCAGCAGCCGCGCAGCCCCGGCCCGGCCCCTCCGCGCAGGTAGCGCGCAAAGTCAGCCGGCGCGCTTGCCCGCGCATGCGCAGAGGGGCGGCGGCAGACGCGGTACCTGCCGGCCCGGGGCCGGGATGCGGCTGGAGCGCGTTTGGCAGCTGGCGTGCCGGGGTCCGTCGGGAAAGCCCGGGGCTGTGTTCTGCGTGTCTTGAGGGCACTTCGCACTTTGAAAGGGGTAAAGAAATGGCCATTGGTATAAATGGGGGGGTCTGCAAAATCAAGGGTCGGTGCGTGTGTAGTTCTTCCTGTTTAAAAAATACACCCTCTCTGTAATTAATTGCGATGCATGTATGTACCCATAGCCTTTTTTTTCCTATGTATGCTATTACATGAGACATGACTCACAGGATGACACATCTGTAGAGTGGATAATCTCAACTGTAGTAATTTGGTGCAGGGGAATTTCCACAGTATCAGACATAAACTATTTTCATAAGATCTGCTTGCTTATTGTACTTTAACTTCAATTTACGGGAAATTGTGTTCTAGTGCCACTTAAGATGCCTTTTGCTACTGAAATTTAAGCTATCCTGCACTAAAACCTTTAAAATTGCAAATACAACCAGGAAAACACAGAGCAATGTTTTACTTCGAAGTCTTGTGTACTCATAATTGCACAGAACACTTCTTCGAGCCATTTTTAGGTGGGTTTTTTTGAGAATGCTTGTCTGGAGGAGCTTATACAAGTTGAGTTCCAGAGGTGGGATCCCAGTGGTGGGATCTAGTGTTGCATAAAACTTGTAATTTCAAAGTATAAATGTGCTTCCTCTTCCTTTTTTTTCATTTGTAGAAAGCCAACTCTGTATATATTTTCTTTCCCTCACCTGTTCTTTTTGCATGTCATCTTGTCTCACACCTTCTGAAGACAGATCAGATCCATAAGAAGATCAGGAGAGAGCCAGACACGCGTGATAATTGCCACTTGGAGATCTGGGTGACCTTTGAATTAGGAAACCTACCACTTCATTTGTTCTCTACCTTTCTTACAACATGATGCTCACCAGCCCTTCTGCTTTTCTACTTGCTCCCACAGATAATTCTCATGGTCCAAAAGAAAATGTAGTTTGTAGGGGTTTGGGTTAACCTTGGTGATATCAATGCAACACTGGGATTAGAAACCTAGAAAGAAAGAGATTTTTTAAAAGGTTCAAGACTCCTCAAAGCTTCTGGCATGGTAAGTGTTTCTAATTGTTATGGGGAGTGTCTCAATTTAATTTACCTCTCACCTATACTGACACACTGACATAAACCAACAAATCCTGGGGTCATTCTTTGTAAACTTCTCTAGATTACATTTCTTTTACTTGCTGACCCTTCCATGTAATGATATTGTTGAGTGTTTTCTTTTTCTCTCTCTGAGTTGATATCAGCAAAACTCAAATTACTGTAACTGATATTTGAAAATTCTCCCTGTGTCAAGTGAAGACTTACGGTGCTGAAATCAATAAGACTGTTTAAAATTCAAAGACCTGCAAATCGTTCTGTTTGTCCTTTGATAGGGCCTGGGCTGATTAAAATGAGACCAAGAAAGCTTAATTGCTGCACTAATTAAGAAGTCTTTAATTTCTTTCCTGGAATATTGTTTGAAGCAGGGTTTCTGTTCTGCTCATGTAACTGTTCAGAGCAGGTATTCTCTCTCTTCCTCTCTTCTTTTTTCTTTTTACCATTTTTGTGTATTAAAATGCGTGTTAAAACAGTAAGATGTATTGACAGTGATAGTAATTTATTGCTCTAAAAAAAGACTGATATGGAGTTCACTATTTTATTAAATTACAATTTTGAGGGCAGCTGGAAAGGGTAAAATGCAATTAGAAAATGCATTGTAGCTGTTGCATTTTAAGGAATTTGAATACTTGATTGACAGGAGATAGGATAGTACATCAGCTCCCTCCCCCATCTTCAGTTATTATTGATAATTAAATATTTAAATTCAGTCAGTAAAAAACCCCAGAAAAGTATTTATCTTCTGAACGTGTGTGAAGGAACGGACCGGGGGAGGAGATGCATACAGAAAATAGGCACCTGGTAAGGATGAATAGTGTATTATCATGTTAAGTTCATCCACAGTTTTTTTCCTGCATTTCTTTGGAATTTATTTTCCTGAGAAATACCTTTCTGTCTTGTATCTTATCTTACCCTTGTTTAGTGACCTATTTTGTTCACCATTCCTGAAGAGGAAAAACTAGATGATTTCACAAAGCTTTCTGTGTGATCAATAGAGTAATGTTTTAGGTTTAATCATGCTGCGTTATAATTCTGGCAAATGACTGCCGAGCAGAAGATTCTAAGAAAGGAGCAAGTACTGGTGAAGAGAAGGTAAGTTCTGCTTTGCTTTAATCTCAGGTCTCGAGCAGCAATCCCCCTTTGAGGAGCTATCTGTTATTTAGAGGGAAGACTGAGAAAGAGGGAGGGACCTCATACTGAATCCCTCCTGCATCACTCAGGAAAATAGACTCATAGAAATGTAAGTGTGTGAAAAGGAATCCCTTTTTGCTTCTCTTCCACCAAGACATTCACTAAACATTGACAAACACTGTGAATACAGTTGAGATTGATGAGAAGTGTTGTACCAGTAGTAAGAAACTGGGTACTGCAGTGCTGGTTTTTTAATTGTTGTGTTATAGTCAAAGTAGCACAAAACCTTGTCCAATACAAATACAGACTGGATTCCTTTCAGTGACAGGACAAGTAGATAACATGCTTAATAGATACAAAGGGAGATTTGCCATTCCAAGCACGATGTCACGCTAATTATGTTTACTCTAATTGAAAGCAAGGTTTTGGGGAACCTGAAATTACTCATAGGATATTTTTAATAGCTGAATAATAATAAAGTGCAGCAAATGTTGATCACAAACCTTTTGGTCTTTCAAAAATCTATTGGAAAATTAAATGAAAAGTGGAGTTTGGTACAAACAATGCCCCAGGGCAAAAAAACAACTAACACTAGATTTTCCAGTCCAGCCATAACACAAATCAATTTGAGCACACTTCTATGGCCAGACTGCCAGATTGTTATGACTGCTAATTCACTCAATCAAACAGTACATTAGTACACCGGGCACAAACAGCTTTAACAATAGCATACATTTCTGAACAGTCCACCATATATCATAAAAAAAATCCAAAATTCATGGCAAGATTGCTTTCACATTCTGTTTACTACAAATGGTATTTACATATGGTGCCTGCCTAACAAAAAAAAAAAAAAAGTGGTGGAAGAATGAAAGTGAAGAAACTTCAGGAGCCATTAAAAATAACTTTTAAAGTCTTTAAAAACGAGAATCTGGGAGCACTTGCTCCTGTTTGCGCTGGTGTTTAATGTGAACATCTCAGCCGGAAGGCTGACAGCAGTGGCTGGCCGTCCCCAGCACAGAGCTGGATGGGGAATTGCTGCGGGCTTGGCAGCTCGCACACGCCCTGCCTAACCCCGGCACTTCAGTGCTAGAGCGTCTTTTGCCGGCTTTACTCCCGCGAGTCAGCTCACTGGCTCCGAGGGTGTTCACCGCCTGAGTAGAGGGGCAGGATTTAGCCCCAGGGAATATCTCTCAATTCTTCCCCTTCATCCCCACGAGCAATGGGTGCTATCCCCGGGGATGCTAACTGGTGCTCCGACCAAGGACGCGCTGTACTGAGAGATGCGATCACCGACGGCTCGGGAGCCCTCTCATCCCTTCCCTCCCTCTTCGCCTGCATCCGACACACATACACAAACACACATACGCCCCACACACACACCCACGCACAAGTGCATATATGCAAATTGCAAAAACCAAACGCCAATTAAGCTACTTGCTTATTTACTTTTTTTTTTTTCCTTAAGTCGCCGTTCTGACTTCAGAAAAGGCGTTTCGAAGTCAGTAACTAAAACAGCCCTTCTGTCGATCTGAGCCTCTCGGTCACGTTGCTGCTACCAGAGCCACATGGTGAAACGGATCGGGTCGTGTTCCCATCCCGGGCTGGCCCGGGATGGATGGATGGATGGATGGATGGAACAGTGGCTGGCCACTGCCTGCTGACATTCACCTGACAACTGACAGCCGAGCAGAAGAGCTGCAGCACGGGGAGGAAATGATAACCAACTTCCCTGCGTGTTTTAAATGAGGGCTGGGATAGACGGGGGGCCGTCTATGGTGTTTGAGTTAGATTTGGGCTCTCATTAGAGGTCTTCAGTCCAACGTGCTAATTCACCTACCAACAGGTAGGAAGAGTCGCTCGGAGCAATAATCATGAAGTACAAAGCCCTTGCCATTAAATTATGTTAAAGCGGTGATCTAATCTGAGCTGCCCTTTGCCGTGCCTTCCCCCCTTTACAGAATTAGTTCGCTCAGCCTCTCTATCCCTCGCTCCGAAGCCAGGCTAATCGGAACACTGGCACCGGGGAGCCGGCCCCGAGTTCAGTGCTCCTGGCTCTCCAATGCCGTCTCTGCCGATGCCGGTGCTCCTCGCCCGGCAGCTGGGGGGAGCGCCTGAATCCTCCTCCCTCCGTCCCTCCCTCGGCCCCGGCGAGTCCGCCGTGCCGCCGCCCGCGGGGCGATGAGAGGGGAGGTGGGCGGCGATCGGGCCCCCGCGCCCGGCCGGGCGGAGGGCGGCGGCTCGGCTGCTGCTCTAGCACTAATTGCTTCCCTTAACAATAATAATAACAACAACAAAAAATGCACATTGCCTTCTTCTTTTTATATAGGAACTGACAGCCTGCGGGACGCAGCCTCTCCTTCCTCATGTCACTTAAGTGAATGGAAAACATGGAGGGGGGGGGACCTTTGTTATTCTCCTATTTCAAAACAACCAGACAAACATTATTAATTGGTTTTTTTGGGGTGGGGGAGAGGAAGTGTTTTTAAAAGTCCGAGCCCTTGCTTGAAAAGTTTCAGCACAGAGCGGAATTTTATAGTTATAAACTCTGGGTAAGAGGGGGATGTTATAAATGGAAGTGCTGACACAACCTTAAGTATAGCGTGTAAACGGCTATGCTATAATATCCATTAAGCAGAAAGAAAAATAAGATGGCTGATCAATAATTTATACAAAGAGTACCAACTGCAGACATAATAACTGTAATGTTTGCAAAGCAATCTCTCGCTCTCCAGGCTTAACAGTAAACTAGCGGGGCTGTTAATTTCCAACTCCTACAGGTAAGAGTACAAACAAATTACTTAAACTTGTATTTTGCTCGATATTTTGCATGCCTCGGTAGGATAAAATACAATTTAATTACGATGCAACTTGGGCTGATTGAGGAGCCTCCGCCTCCCTCCCCCTTTCCTCCTGCTCGCCCGCCTGCTTCTCCGAAGGGACCTTCTTGGGCAAAGCTCAGCCCGAGAGACAGGAACTGATTGCTTGGACGGGCGTTGTAAACGGGTCGACTTTTGGGTCACTGTACTTCTTCGGAGAGTTATTCATACACGGAAACAAAATGAAGCCATTTAACTTCAAAAGAAAGTTACAAGGTTTTCCAGTGCCACGAGCTGAAACACAATACCCCCACCGGCCCGATAAGCATCAGCTGTCAGAGGACAATGCACTGGCTTTCCATGCATCAGGCTACTGGGGAAAAAAAAATCTGCTTTAGGGAAAACCAGTGCTTCTTCCACTATCATAAACGAGAATAGGCAAGCAACTGATCTCTTCATTGACATGGGAGCGTTATCTCCCATTTCTGTCTACTGTATTTAGGTAGCAAAGCAGAGGAACAAAGTCTGAAAGTTGCTAAGTAGACTCCTATAACGTGCCCAGGCTGGTTTTTTTGCATGTCTCTTGCAATAGTACCAAAGAGATCACTTCTTTCTTAAATAACAAGAGGTAAATGTGTCAGTGGAGGACGTTTTTTGAAAATTCTCCCCCATGCCAGCCTGGACAAAATACCAAAGTTATGTTGCCAGCCACACAAAAAGAAACTCATCTTTAAAGTGGAGTGCACAGCTCTCCGACAGCTTCAGCTGTGCTTCTTTGGGACGTCACGGGTGTTTTGTGTAGTAAAAACAGAGTAAGAAAGCCAGAGACACCTTAATTCTGAGCCCTGAGCTGTGTCGCGGGGTGCAGCTCTACGGGGTACAGCTTAACAAATTTAAAATAAATAAATAAAAGCTGTAATTTGCCTACATGCCTCGTGCTTGTTACCAGTGACCTCTCCCAGTTCAGCTTCAATCAAGTACAGTAACATAAATGACAGCTGTGCAGTCCGCAGGCAGACGGAGTCCTTCGCGTGAAGGCAGTGGTTCCGCCGCCCCGGCTGCCCCCGGTGCCCGGCTGGATGCAGCGTGGAATATCGCTGCTGGGAGGAACGGAACGGAAAGTGCAGCGCCCACTAGTGCCCGTGCGGGCGGGGCAGCGCTCCCTCCGCGCCCCTCCGCACCCCGCGGAGAAACCCTTTCTGGGAAAGGAAATGTGCGTGGAACTGGGGAATGTGGTGCGGACAAAAGAAGGTTTAAGCCCATCTGTGGCTAAAGTAAGGATTTGTTTCTCCATTGTCTAAGTGTAAACTTAGAAAAAGCAGAAATGGAAAAGTTGTCTTTCCCCTGCTGCTCCCCATCAGTCTGAGGAGGTGTGTGAATGGGGCAAGTGTTTCACAGGCAGCATCTTCACACTCATAGTGAAGGGAACTGGAAGGGCTGCCTGGCTGTAAAGCCTTGATGGGAAACATGAACAACACCAGACACACTTCTGAGCTTTGGATAACCCTCACCCCCCCGCCCCAACGCTTGAAAACTACAGAAGATTTGTGAGGTATTTCCATTAGGACCCATTCTTTTCTCAGGTGTTTTGAGGTTGTGTTTTGGGGCTTTGTTTATTTTTTTTTTACACATGAGAGACTGTTCCTGGGCAGCATTTTGATTTTCTTGGAGATTGTCTGATCTCCTTGATGTGGAGATGAAGATGAACTTTGCAAGGAAGGCAACAAACAGCCCTCTGGATAGAAGATACCAAGCAGATAAGCTCAAAATAAACTTTTGCAATGGCAGTGAATGTCTCTTGTATTTACTTATTATTTGTTGTGGATTGGGCTACTGGTTAATGTTCCCAGTCAGTTCCAAGCACTTACAATGGTATCCAGCATAATATAATTTCCCATAAGGGTTCCCAAAGCTGTAAGAGGCAGCTTTGGATTATGTCACACACACCGGAGAACAAGTAGGTGACAATGAACTAGACCTGTCTTCTTCTAACTCTGTCATGAAAAGCTTTCAGTAAACCATTGGTTCACATTGTATAAATGTCTTAGGATACTAAGACCTTGTTTAGCAGAGAAGGAAAACTCCAAATATGTTCACAAGCACCTTGGGCTCAAGGTCTAAAATCCTCTGGTGGATGACGAAAGGCAGACCAGGAATAACATGTATCTCTTCTCTACCTCTACTGGACAGCCACACCTTTCCCTTATTTGTGCTGGGCATTCTTCATCAATAATAAGAACCAAAATATACACCTGAATAGTTCCCTATGCCAAAAATTTGTTACACAAACCCATAAATATGGAAGGCATTAAATACCAAACTAGTTTAAAATAATTTGCAGTGATTTCTGATTTTCCCTATTTTCTCATTTCCAAAAAAGAAAAAACATCCACTTATTTTAAAACAGGATAACACTTGGCATGGATATAAAGCATTTTAAAAAGTTCCTATGTCTTTATGGTAGGGTAAATGGGGTAGTAGGGCCAAAATAAGTTCCCTTATAATACAGACGAACTGGTTGTGGATAATGGTGAAAGACTTTTATTAAGACTGTTTGTTTGAATTCGCTGTTGTCTGTTCCTCCTCAGTGCTCAGTGATTTACATGCAATTGAAATTTATTAATATGAATACTGGGTTTTAAGCTTATGTATTTAAGTCCTTATACCAAGTAAATTCTTGGAATATGTATCCAATAAAAATAGACTTATAAAGATAGCAGTTCTGCAATACATTCATAGCTTTGGGTGCAGCTGTAGTTCTGTAAGTAGGGACTTAATATTGGAAAGCAAGAATTTGAGTCACAAAAGAGTAAAAAAAAAGAGACCCACATTTTATCCTTATACTTTGAAAGGAAAAGGAAATTTTCAGGGAAAAGCAGTGAATACATTGGAGTAAGAAACAAATTTAAGAAAATCGTAAACATAAAAGAAGGTGAATTACAATAATTAAATTTTATCCACACAAAATACTTTTTAGTCAGAAGTATATAGTAGCAAGTTTGTTTTATTAAAATTTGTGCTTCTAAACATGTGAGTATAAACTTAAGATGTATATTTCAAAACAAGAAAAATGAACTACCACCATTTAATTGCTTTCATCTAGCTGGTTAGAAAGAGTTTTAATTGTCGTGCTTTTGCTTAATTACACCCTTCTACCTGGTGATCAGTCTCAGGCAGTTGAGGATTGTTCTGTTTTCACACGTGAAGAGGGACAGGGCAACTTAGATCCACAACAAAACTCAGGTTCCACACTCGTACTGCCAATTGTCTCATGACTTAGTAGGTGCCAAAATCCCCTAGTACATAAGCTCAGGCTGACACAATTCACCAAGTGAGTAGGTTTCCGTTGTTGGCCATGCAGATGGAGGCACAAATCTCAGAGCTGCTGGGGGTTTTTTGAAGAGAGAATCCATGCCTAAACACAAACAGCCTTGGCTTGGGTTCACTACATTCGCACAAGTGGACCTTCAAGGAAGGTTAAGCTAAAATGAGGCTATGTGCTTCTGTGTCCATATTTGCATTCTATGGTACAGCTAATAACCAGTTGGGCAGGCCACTTCCAGGGTGGGAAACCAGTTTTCATGCATCCAGCTTCTATTGTTCCCACAGGACAAGAGAACTAAGCCAGGTTTCCTACATGGCAGCAATGAATGTGAGCAATCAAATGTGAGGTCTGCAATAATTAAGGTTTCACTGGTTCTTCCTTGGAAAATTTAGGCCAGTTGACAAATATGCTACTACCAGGAGGAAGACTTTCCTTGAGAAGTAAGTGGAGTCTCTTAGTTCTCAAGGAAAATGTGTCATCTTGCTGAGAAAAGATTTTAAGGGCTGAATTCAACCACACCTGCTGAGGGGTTTTACAGTGTCTTCACTGTCAATATCATGGAGCACCCCTTGCTGAAAATGAAGGCCTTTTGTTCTCAGCTGGTAAAGGTGTCCTCTCTTGAAAGTGTGACCCCTCAGTAGTTTAGATACTTCTAAAATGTTCTTCTGTGGCTTTTACTTTCAGCTGTAATCTGTTCTATCTACAGCCATATTCAAATGAAACATTTTCTTAACAGCCCTAAGGTTTTTTTTCCTACCAAACTGAAACAATTACAAGGAAAATAATGCAGATAGAAGTATATATAATTGAGAAAGTGTTTTGTTTAGAGTGTTTTGTTTCCTACTGATATAAACTTAGAATTCAGCATACAGTTTACAAGTAAGAGCTGATAGCTGAATACTTTTAAACACACTGATATATAATGGCTGCTGTAAACACAGTTTTGGAGGCTAGGTTTATGCTAGCAAATTAAACTTGCCTGGGAATGCAGTAAAGCCAACTAGCACATATGCCTATTTGTAAACTTTTCCTGTTCAAAAGAAGGCAGCAGTAGCAGCCTGCCAGCTGGGAAGGGTCTCTGGGATGTGCAGCCTCCCTCTCCTTCAAACTGCACCTAGGAATTGGGGTTTAGGATGCTTAAAGTGTGCCGAGGGCAATTCAAAGAGTTTTACAGTGTAGACCATCATGTTCCATGGAACATTCCTGGCACTAGTGCAAATGTAGCTTGAACTGTTTTATATTACAGTAACTGTCTTAAAACATATATTCACATTGGATGTTTTTATAGGTACAAGCTCTTGATCTTGCAATCTTTACATGGGCAACATTCCTATTGACTTCTAGAAATGAAATCTTAAAAAAAAAAAGTTTCCTTCATTAGTGAGGAATCCAGCTTTGGTTTATAATTAGAAAAGAAAAAGGAAGTAAAATAATAACACAGGAGGAGCTTGCTAAAATGCTCCCTTAAACAGTTTTCCAATGGCATTAAAGTATTACTCATGAATACGGGTCCTGCTTAATTAATTTAGCAGCCTAGACTAGAGATTCAGGTTTTTGTGTTCTTATGCTTTTGTGCTGGGTATTTGAAGCTGAAAATGTAAACATGAATGCATTTTCTATAAGAGTCTTCTAGAAAAATGTTAGGGAAGGCAGGGCACATTCCTTGCTGGGTTTTATGTTAGATTCTTTACACTCAACGTCAGTCCCAGAAACCAGCCTGGGGAAGTTAGAGTCTTCTTGCAACAGGTTGCCTGCTGTTAAATTTATAGGGCTATTTGTAACTTTTATTGATAGGAACACCATAAAAAAGCATTATGCAAAGGGACCAATGCATCTATTTGTGTGTTTTCCCCCAGCTGATATGAACTAACACAGTATTGGCCTGTTTGGGAGTCACATAAATACAATGTCTTATACTTCTTTTTACAGCTGTAGCTTGTCTTGAATAGTCAGATGTATATAAAATAACAGGGGAAAGATTATTCTTTAGACTTTTCACTTTGCCATTTACAAATCAATGATGTTTGCATCTGTCTTAACACATTAGTGAAGTGGCCTGTAAAGGAAGACAGTGTTACAGATTGAGCTGAAAAACCGTATTGAGAAGAAAAGTATTTCTAGTTTTATTCAGAACCAGCAGATACTATGAATGATATACATGACACTTCATAAATAATAGCATACCAAAAAAATCAGGAGGAAAATTACTTTTTGACTCAGTCTTGCAGTCAATTGATATTTTTCCCAAATAAAAATTTCAGGGTCAGTTTTGATAATCTAATCCTACAAAGGAGAATAAAATCTTACTGTCTTCCACTTGAACAGCTTTCAGATAGCAATTACTAATTGGAGGTCTGTTAGAAAGATTTATTTGGGAAATGGTTGACTTTCTGCAGCTTGTTTTCCCGCAGACAATGTTTTTAGTTCTCATCTCAGAAACATTTTTTAATGACAAATCCCTCAATTACTGATGGAAAGAAAAAAACCCTAAACTTATGCTCTTTAATTTGCCTCAGCACTCATTGACCTCTCATGTAAATTCTAGCAATCTTCAGTTCATCGCCTGGCTTCTTGGGGGACACTATAATAATGCAGAAAGAAACATTATTGCTTGCTGCTGAGTAACAGTACAAAACTTGGTTAATTAAAAAGACTAGGCAAGCAAGGTCCTTGTGTCTGTGAGAAGTCTGAGCTCTCTTTAAGGCTCAGTTATTTCTCTGATAACCAGCGATTATCTTTTTCACAGAAGCAATTCCAATAAGACAAAGGTGCCCTCTGTAGGGGACAGGCTGTAAATGATGATGGGGAGCTGGAGTTTAATATTTGCAGAATGTGACAGAAGAAAGTAACTTCTTAGCACTCTGGCTCTCTGAGAGGCACTACAGTTTAAATATTATGTAAACATGAAACAGTGCAAAAAAACCCAAAAAACCCACAAAACCCCTATGCTTTAAAATAAAGCAGAAATCAATACTCTCAACTACAGGTAACAACTAGAAGTTTTGCAATAAGCTGCCCCAAAGCTATGTAGCACAGTGAAAACTGCTCTGCAAGAATCTCCTGAATAAAAAGAAATATGAATTTCAGTCAAAGGAACTTTATAGAAATAATAGAATTCTGAAAGCAACATGCTTAAAGAGTCTCTGTAGCATGTACTAAAAAGTTTACCACAGAGCAGATTCATTAACTGTCCCAGACAACTTGCATATTGCTTTCTGAGAAATTACCTTAGTTAGCATGCCCACAGACACACTTTAACTGGTGTGCAGAATCTCTAGCAGCTATTTGCAATTATTTTGGGAATTCTTCCCTCCATTTATAATGGCAACTAATGCCAGCCCAGAGAGACACAGGAAATTCAACACTAGATGTAGTTCATTGCTCATTATTAATTATTTTTTTAGGCCTCATTTTTATAATCTGTGAGGATGACCTGCAGTTCCTGTTATCTTGATTTTCTCCCTCCCTGTCACCTTTTCTTTTTATTTTTAAAATTTATATATACCTATACTTCTGGAGTAACAATTGCTTTGCATATAGCACCCTGCATTACTATGTAATGAACTGCAGCATGGAGTGGGCAAACCCCTCAGAAATATGTTTTACCCTCTGTCTGACTTTACTGGAGAGTCAAAGAACCAGAATGTAGTTCTAGTAGTTAATGTGCTATATATGTTGATTACTACAAAATACTTGACTAAACCATAGTTTAGAAAGTGAAGATCAGTGCTGTAAATGTGCAGTCTATTTTATATATAGACTCTAAATATGCAGCCTACTTCTAAAGATGACTGTAAAGAGAAGGGTGGGCTATGGTCACCTGTAGAAAAGTTGAGGATAGGAAGTTTTTAAAGCTATGGATTGGCAAAGGTGTTTGAGACTTTTTTTTCTTGTCTAGATCATCAGTAAGGGTACATTTTCCTAGTCCATAACATCAAGCCTGACTGCTTTTCTGAAGGAGGATTGAAGGAAAAGGACAATGTAAACCTACGACATTGCCTTTCCTAATCAGAGGTTCTGGTCAAAGAGAGCTTGTTCCTTTCTTTACCCACTGTAGGAAATGCTTGTATGAGAGATGTATCCCATATTTGAACCATGTAAACATCAGATTAATGCTTTGTTTTAAGTATTATCTGAATCAGTAAGCTTTTTTCCTTCAATCTGTCAAATAGTGTTGAACCTCCCAGTCCCGTTTAAGAGAAGTAATTTCTCTACACTACTTTTTGATCTTCAGGGCATGCCTCCAAGTCTATTTACATAAATAAACGTTTAGGGAACGACTGAGATTATGGAGCTTTGTGGACTTTTGGTGTGCCCTCTTCACATCCTGTTGCTTACCCTGTGAATCAGATCTGACACTTAGCAGGGTATTCACTTTACCTTCTCTCACAGCCAAAATGAATGCAACATAGAGGACAAAAGTGGGGATCCTAACTCAATGGGGAAATTCTTGTAGATGCTGCCATTCTATGTGAATGTCCTTCACAGGTCAAATGACATTCTTTTCCCCTGACATAAAGCACATTTACACTGTAATATCCCTGGAGTAAACACTGTCTTACCCTGCTTAATTGTTGCATCTTTAACAGAAGTCCATGGTTATATTTGAATAGCTATCCTGAGGTCTGAAAGTTACCTCAGGGTAGGTTTCTTAGAAGTCTTTCTTGGCACTATCCAACTCTTTAACTAAACATAGGACAAATATCCAAGGGTATTTTTTCCTTTTACTAGTCATCTTGCCTGTGTTTAAACATGCAAGCTGGATCCTTCTAGTTTATTTCATTGAACCTTCCTGGTCCTTTTATAAGATTGTATTTGCAGTTGCAAAGATACTATTGTATCTTCTGGAAGATATATAATAAATATGAAAAGCAATGCTTTTCAAGCATTGTATTCTTTTGTCATTTTTTCCTGTAAGTTTTTTCTTTTAGATTTTTATTTACTACTAGAGGCTGCCAGTTATTCTATGGCAGCTGCTTCCAGACAGTACTCACACAACCTATCTTTAGATAGTTTATGTGTCAGAGGTAGGAGCCTGGTCTCCTTATACAGTCAGTGAAGAGAAGTACGCATATTCAGTGCAGAGATTCAGAAAACCTTAACTATAGCCTCTAAGCTGATATTGTGAAAAACATCCTAGGTGATCTGAGACAGGCCTCTATCACATGTGGACTGTAAATATGTCAAGTTTCTCTTTCATTTAAGGTACCCAATTAATATTTAATCTTCTTTTCTTAATTCTATCACTGGTCATTTCTTTGTATCCACTTTTGCTGTTTATTGTGCCATCTTTTAGTTGCTGTGAACAAAGTGACATTTTAAATGCTTCCTCAGTGACCAAATTTCTTCTATTTTTAAAGAGTCATAATCAGCTTTGACTTGGAAAAAGCTATGGTAAATCTAAACACACAATTTCTGATTTTCTGATGTCTTTTTCCTCTTTTCTTCCTTTTTGTCCCTTTTTATTTTCTTCCCATTAGCCAAATCCAGCTTATTTCCTATTCCTGTAAATGGCTTGACCCTTTCTTTCCAGCTTAAGGTCATACAAACTGTAAAAGTAGAGTGGCATTGTGTAAAGTCTGAAATATCTGGGTTTTTTTAATCTTTCATTTGTATAGTTTCATTAATTTTATTCAACTGTCCACAGCTGTGATACCTCTACCCCCAGTACTTTTCCTGAATGGCTGCCAACTGTCTTTGGGCTCTGCTGTCTGGCATTATATTCCTTGGCCCCGATCCTGAAAAATTTATACACTAGAGTAATTTTACGCATGAAAGCAGGCCCACTGACTGTTGATGCATAAGGCTATTCTGGAGTGCATGCATTTTCAGGGCTTGGATAATTGTTCTGATTTTACTGGTCAGTCATTGCACAGTATCTGTAATGGAATTTTTACCCAAGTCTAGATTTTTTTAATTCTCTCTGTAAGCTTCCACAAGTTTTGTACAGTCACATGGACTTGGACATTGGTTAGGTGGTCTTAATGATTAAATCTACTCTTCCTGATGATGATGCCCACAAACATATTAGTGTCTACATTAAATGAATATATTACAGTTTTTCAAGTACACATAGAGATGGGTTTTTAAATTTTTTTTGCTGCAGTTGAGTAAATAAACAGTAGGTGATTCTCATAACCTGCTCCCATCCCGTAACCCATCCCCATGATAAAAAATGAGCTATCAGGTCAAACCTTGGAGACTTTTATTGTAGCATCCATAACTAACCATATAAAAGTGTCAGCGATGTATTTATTAATTTAAAGGCATTTCAGCCTTTTGTTAATTTACTACTAATGTCTTCTAATGCCTTCTGATTGCATCGCTACTGGAATGCCTTCTTTCTTGACTAGCTACAGAAGATCAAGAGTGTGTAGCCCAACAAGTGTTACAGAGTAATTACCATGCAATTATTTCTCTGTCTCTATGTCCATCCTTTTGTTACTGAAGTCCCTACTAGTAGTCAAACCTCTTTCTTGATTCTTTTTCTAATTCAAACAAAACACATCAAAGTGTACCAGGGGCTGAATCCCTAGCTGCTGTGAACCTCCAGGCTCCTCCTGAGTAAACCAAGTAACATTGCTTTTTGCCAGCTAAGAAATTGGTTGAATAGGTATGAAAGCCAGGTTACTACTCTCTGTCTGATATTCAATACTGATTTCAACTTCATTTCCTTTTGCATTTGTTAAATACCATGCATCCACTTCACATCCATAGTAGAGTGTGCCTTCTTAAACTATAATCTTCCTAAAACACCAATACTTCTTTTGGGCTTCTGTTTCTACTCTTTGAGGGATGTCCTGCCAATTTCATCCTTATGCTGATGTCAGTAATACATAGCATTCCCTTTGGAATCTTTCCCCAGTGTTGCCCATTTCCTCCCAAAGGTTCAACAGTTTGAGAGTAAGCAGTATACTCATCCAGACAAAATAGGAACAAAGCTTTAGGTGGTAAAGCCTACTTACTCAAAGCTTTCTTGTGCACTTTAAGTGACCTCTGAGATTTCTATCAACTTAATTTTTCTTATATATTTAAGACTTGTACATAATACAGCAATCTGCTGATCTCACAGATACATATGCACTGCCCGTTGTGGAACCTTAATAAAAAAAGATGTGACTAAACTTTGGTGCCTAGCACATTTGTCCATAAACTTGTTTTTAAGTATGTGACTAGCTTTAATAATTCCCATGCTGAATAGAAGCCTTCAAGCAACATAATGCCAGAACTGTTTCAGATTCTCAACTGTATTTTTTCAGTGAATTCTTAGCACTCTATTTTGAGTTGTAGCCACCAACCTTTTGTAGTGGTATTGAGCACACAGAGAAATCATTGAAGTAGAAGTGGTGACTATTTGGTAATAGAAAATAGTAATTCTATTTCAGTTTATATAGATGTGGTCTTGGAATGTTTATTTATAAGTTACAAAAAATGGATCTGCACAGGTTCTTATCTATCTTTTTTGATGAATTTATCAGAAAGCAATAGAAATTCTGTAGTTACTGAACTTTTATTTTGTAATGCAATTACGTATTTGTGTTATATCATTTAAGTACTTCTGGCAGGGTTTGAGTTTGAAGTTATAAAAATTAAGTAGAACTATATTTTTTGTAACTCCGTGGGGATTAAGAAAAGTCTTCTCCTTGTGAAAAACTGGTAGCGTTTGCTGACTGGGTCGGGGCTTCCATACTTCTGATCTTTCCATTTATATTTCTAGAGTCAGAGTAACCCAGTATCGCATTTAATCAGAAATACCTCATTCATTGGGGTTTTCGCTTTCTCTGATGTTTTTGTCTACTAGCATGTAACCTTCTGTCATAAGAGCTGAAAAAAGATTTATTTTGGTTTAGCTGATTTTTTTTTTTTTTGGTTCAAGCTCTTTTTCACTAGTTTTTTTTTTTTTTTTTGGGGGGGGGTGCAGTTTGTGGATAATATTGACCTTTTTTTGGAAGTACTGTTGACTCATCCTGAGGATGAAGAGTACTGTTTAAGGGAAAAGTAGTTGACCTAATCTTCTATTTATCAAACAGAATTTGTCTGCTTTTGTAAGTTGTGTATACTTACTGATGTGTTGTATCACACTGGAAATTATTTTTGCTATGAGGAGCAGCACAAGCTGTCTCCAGTTGTTGAAGTCAATGAGGTCACTCTTTCACAATATCCTACCCAGTTTCTTTATTTCTATTATTCAGAAAGGCCTTTTCTTTCTGCCTTCCTAGATTTCATTAAGTACATTTATCAGTTTCATCAGGGAAGAGAGTCAAATACTTCTAGTTCTTCTGCTGTGGTTTTATATCCTGCTGCTTTGTTCTTTGTCAGCTTCTTGTTTGTAACTTGTCCTGAAATCCTGATGGGGTGGGATTAGATTTTTGTTTTCAGATATTATATATAAAACTGTGCTTGAGATAAGGAGGTGTTATTAATTATTCCCTTTAAAGAATCCCCCCATCTCTTCTGTTTCAGCAATGAGAATTTTCCTCCTTTTCATTTGATTGTCTCATTTTAAACATTGCTTGGTTAAAAATACTAAATGGTTTCACAGTTTATTGTACTATGCCACGTATTCCTTAGCTCTTCAATTGTTTTTCACTCATTTAGGCACCACATTTCCATCTTTGCTGTGAGTATACTGATACCCAGTTGAGATGGATGAACTGAATCACATTGAGTCTGCGTCCTTCCCTTTTTTCTTTCATTTGAGCTTCCTTTCTATGATATACTAGTGTCAGTCTATTCTTAGGGCCATGTTGGAATTCCTTATACGACCCTCTTGTTTTCAGTTTTGCGCTGTTGATCTTTGTCACTTGCTAATCAGAGGGTATCTTGCTTTGTTTTATTTTTAGTTTGGCAGAGCGCTGGTTGCAGTCACCATTGACCCCTGCTGCCTGGCATGCTGTTGCATCATAGCCACACATGACCTGTCTTCAGGTGGTGCAGTTGTGGTCAAATTTTTCTTCTTGTCTCTGAAAATTTTTTCTATGAAAATTTGGAGAACGGTATGTCAGACTGTCATCATTTTGGTTGATGATTCCTCATCTCAGTTTTCCTCTTGCACTGTCTTTTCCATGTTTCTTGCTTTGTAACTCAATATTGAAGTCATTCATCCCAAAGAAATGAGCTGTATTCTGGTATTCTGTCAGTAACAGCTTGGAAGCAGCTGCAAAGTCATCTTTGCCTTCAGTGCTCTCTTCCTTTGCTGGAATGTTGCACTATTCAACATAACTTTGTTTAGCATTATGGTTTGGAATCTGATGTGTGTGGCATGCTGCTCTATATGTTTTCAAATGCTTAGTGTGTTTTTTTTTGCTGTCTGTTGTAATAAATACTACTCTTCTTGCTTACTTATCACCCCTGCTCTATTCACTGATGAAATGTTTATTCTTTTGTTCCAGTTACTCTATGTGTCTACTGTAAAATGCATTTCCTGTAGTCACTCTTGGTATCCAGACTACTGAAATACAGTGGTTTATGTCTAGTCTGCTTAATTTCAGTCTCAGCTAGAAGTGACTGGCCACATCCTCACTAAACAGCATTTGATCATGGGTCTCCTCTGAGCCTCATGTACTTTCTCCTGCAGACCTAAGATACAATTTTTACTTTTTAGGGATGTATTTCAGTTAAAAAAACACATTAAGTAATATGCTGCAATTCATGCATCATCTGAAACTAAAGTTGTGTTGGGTGCCCTAAAGCACAGCGTAGAAGTATGTGCAGTATTTGAGAGTGCAAAGCTCTTTAGGTGACAGAAGACATCAAAACAGATGCAGACTAACGTCTGGTATCTTTTGGAATCACTGCTGCAGCAATACTACCCTGAATTACACTGATATTTTTGCTTTGGAGGGAAATAGTCAATTAGCCCTGGCTAACAGGCAAACACCACCCAGCAGCCTGATTATTCCCACAATTCACTGGTATGAAGGTGGGGAAAAAATAATAAGAACAGGAATGATAAACTTGTGAGTCAAGATAAAGGCAGGGATATCACTTACCAATTACAGTCATGGAAAAAACAGACTTGACCTGGGAAAATTAACTTATTTTATTGCCAATTAGAATTTTTAAAAATGTTACCATTAATTTAGATAGTGGGAAATAACAAGATAAACATTAACACAATACCTTTCCTACCCCCTTTCCCAACCTCAACTTTACTTCCCAAGAAACAAGGGGAGATGATCAGTACATAAGAGCTGTTCTCTGCTGCTCCTGCCTCCTCACACTTTCCCCTGTGCTGGCAAGGGTTCCTCAGAGGCTGTGATTCCTTCAGGAACATCCATCTGAACAGACCACTCTGGTGTCTTCCACTGACTGCAGTGGGAATATCTACTCCAGCACCTTTTCTTCTGACCTTGGTGTTCCCCCTGCTGTTTCTCACTCCTTTTTTCTTCTCTCTCTGTCTAGTGTCTTCTGCCCTTTTTGAAATATGATTTCATATATGTTACTAAATTGGCTGATGAGCGAAGATTTGGCAAATCTGACACTGGGATCGTGGGAGATTTCCCACTCTTCTGGAGCACAGATTATCCAAAAAAGGATACTCCACAACATCGAAAGTGTCATTATATACTTGTGCTTAGGCAATGGAATGAAGCCCAACTTCCATGTAAATAGAGGGAGGTCTTTGAAGACCTCCAGAAACAAAATTTTCACATTTTGCTTACCTAATTTTAAAATTATAAGCATAATTAGTTGAGTAGCACATGATTGCTGAGAAAAAAAATCTCTGTATAATTTACATCTTTTTTGGAAGTGCAGACAATCACATTTCTGAAACACAGCCTCTTTAATCACACAGAAGGCAATATGTAGACATATTAAGACATTAGTTGAGCATATACTTGACAAAACTATTGCTAAATACTCCAGAAATTGTCTATATATTGCAACCTTTTCTCATTTCTTTTTATGATATAACAGATGTTCAGTGATATCTGGCCTCAAAGACAAGCTCTAGCTCTCAGTCTCCAGTTTCCATTATCTTGTTCCCAACAGAACTGTGGGAGCAGAGAGAATATCCTCTTCAGGAAACTTTGTGAGGAAAGTTTTTCTGTGTCTGCTCCATGACGCAGTTTTGAACTTCTAACTTCAGCAAGCTCAATGTTCACATTTTCTAGAATCAAAACAGGAAGCATAATCCAGTCTCCAGGTTAGGATACGTAAGTGAAGACATCAAAAAGTGAAGTGATATATATCATCCAAGACATCTGCATGGCACATAAAGCATTTTACTGTGTCCCTCCAAAGACTCCAAAGGACAGCAAGTGGGATACCCTGTTGGAGTTGAACTCACCCCTTATACCTGTCTTTCCACAGCCAAATCCTGCTCTCCATCTCTGCTGACTATAAAGGGAGTTTAGATGCCTGGGATGTAATGTTCAGTTTACAGACCTATGACCTACTCATATGTTTAGGATACTTGCTTGTACACATGACACAGGATCTACGAGAAACCCATGACATCCCTGTACAGAACAATAAAATGGTTTGGGTTGGAAGGGACCTTAGAAATCATCTCATTCCAATCCCCCTGCCATGGGCAGGGACACCTTCCACTAAACCAGGTTGCTCAGAGCCCCATCCAACCTGGCCTTAGAAAGCCCAGGAGAGCTAAACCACAGCATTTAACATTACACTATCCACTGGCATTCAAGCTACTGCTGTTCTCTTCCCTTGTCTGTATAGTTACCTACAGAGTGATGCTTATTTTTAAGTGTCTTCCTTTCAGTCTGCTTCCTACCATAGAAGACAGGAAGAGATGATAGAAAACCTTTCAAAATGGCTTCCAAGTGTTATTTCCATACCATTTCCAAATTTTCGAGGCAGCAGGTCAGCCACCAGTCCCAGATGTCTCTGTTGATTCATTAATGGCAGTAACAACAGTAATTGCTACTCAGAAACATGAATAGGTTTTTGCTGAAAAAATTCTATAGCTGCCTCACATTAATATGGGAGCTGACATGAAAAATTTACAATGTTTAGCTCAAACCTGCTAAGACTTTTTACCTTTATTATTATAATTTTTACATAGCAACAAGCACACTATACAGTGTATGAAGAGTTTAAGTGTTTTCTCATAGACCAACTTTTAGAGTATAATTGATTCTAAAGAAACAAACAATCTGGAAGTATATATAATACAGCTTTTAAGCACTTGATTGTATAAAAAAATCCATTTCACATTATATGACCTCATTTTGAAACCCAATAGCTAAAGAAAGTATGTTATGAATTTCCAATACAAGAGGAATTGTAGTTTACGATCCATAGTGTGTGAGATGTGTACTTGCATTTTAACTATAGTGTTATATATTTGTATAATTTTAAATGCAAAGGCCTTATCATTGCTTTGGTTTTGTATTTTAGTGACTAGAATCGCATAACCTTTACAGCTATAAATTAGGTACTCTCCTGCCTCTGATGCAAGTTAATATTTAACTAGTTTGTGCTGGGCTTAAACACAGGAGAAATTTTACAAGAATTTTTACTTTGCTTTTACGGTATGAAGAAAAATGTTGCAGAAATTTTTGCCTTTTAATGTTTTATTTAGACAAACATGAAGAATGAAAATGTTCTAGAAAGAAATTTGCATTCATCCATGTATGTACCTTGATTCTCTAAACTTTGAGTTGTTACAGACTTTCTCAGAAAGTCTTTTTCACCCCTCAGTTCTCCACTTTCTCTCTGCCTTTGCTTTCTCTTACCTTATTGCTTTTGTCTTGTCAAAATCATATTGCCTGTCCTATAATATATCACCTTTGTTGGCGATGGGAACATCGATATTATACCTGCATATACAACTGTTCCACCTGAGTCTTTAATTTCTTTCCCTTCCACTTTTTCCATGCTGCCAGCTGGCAAAGTATTTCATGCAGGTTCAGCAAGCGTCACATATCCTAAATGAACACCCTTATGATGGTGTTGCAGTTTCCATCTTCTTGGACTTGGATGCAGCTAGCCCAGGAGCAACTGCAAATCTTTATATCCCAGTCCAGTCTTAGTAAAGCAAAAGCAGAAGGCAGCAAAATAAAGACATTCACCCAGGAAAAATTGTCAGGCATACTGACAGTACAATGATAGTGTTTTTCTCATGTGGCTCTGAGATGGGTTGTTTGGGTACAAGCGTACTCTCTGTTTTACATAAACAAACTTTGGGGCAAGGTTAGGGGCAAAAGGTTGGACCGATATTAGTCATGGGTGCAGAAAAGCCTCCCAGTATGTGCTTACCAGCAGTGTAAAGAGGATATGACACACCCAAATAATCTGATATCTTCTCTTGTGGCTTTTGGGTGGTGTTAGGGGGGCAGTACAGCAAGAGAGATGCCCAGGATCGCAGAGCACAAGGTCAGGTGCAATATGGAGGCAACTGCAGCTTTGAACCGAGCACACACCACCTATGGGATACTCTAAGCCTGCTGTGGGGATGTGTGGGGCCAGGTCACAGCACACACTGGTTTCAGTCTTCTCCCTCCCAGGGCAGAATAAAGAGAAAACCAAGAAATCTAGTGAAAACAAGGGTGGGGAGAGAAAGCTAATAGGACTAGAGGATATGAAACTAATTGGAAGAGGGAGTTATTTGTTCCATTTGAGCTACCTTGATCAAAGAAGAATTCATGTGAGTTTTGGGTAAGGTTTATAGCAAGGTTGGTTTTTTTTTTCCTTTCTTCTTTTTCAAAACCTCTTTTGCTTATCTGAAGTATTAACTTTCCATTTCCGCTGCTGAAGCAGATGTTTTGCTTGTCGCAGACATTAAGGCACTCTTAACGTGCAGTTACTGAATTCTTTTCTAAAAGAGCATTTTAAATTTGACAATGTTTCTTACATTTTTAAAGCAGTGACCTCATTTTGAAAAGATTTTTTTCCAATACATATGTCACCACTGGAAAAATATTAATCTGCAAAACTTAGTATAAAATGTCTCAATTTATTGAACATCTACTGTACAGATTTCAGCTGTCACAAAATCCAGTCGTGCCTTCTTGTGAGTCCTGGCATTCTGAAAAGGCTTTGTTTCAAGCAGGAAATATATTTTCATTGTGATTTCATTAAAATAAATATTTAAACAAATTCCAGAAGTTAAAAATGTCTTTGCAAATCGTGCCCTTAATGACTAGAAAGTATTACTATGCCAACAGAAAGATTAACTCAGTAAAGTCAGTTAAGACTCATTCTTCTTATGTCCAGACTCATCAACTGTTGGATGTTATAGTGTCCACTTCTAACATTAGTGTTTCTTAAACAAACTGTTGTCTAAAAACAGGAGAATGAAAGACGAATATTGAAAAGCAGTTAGGGACCTGAATCCCTTATTATCCTTCCACCCATCTTAATTTTAATTTATAAATGCATACGTTTGATTCATCTCTATATTTTTGCTTTCACAAGTTTAATCTGGCACCATACTTTGATTTTTTAAATGATCTTTTAAATGATTAGTTTAGGGAAAGTTACAAGGAAAAAAACAACTGTGTTTTCCAAAGGGATAACCAGTACAATACATTTTTTAAAATTGTTCATCAGTTAATCAGAGGCATTTTTAATGATAATATCTATTACAAAACACAAGGGAGATTGGAAAGTCAAAACAGTGGAGAACTGGGTGTTATAAAATGGCAATCACTGTATCTAGACAGTATATTTTTAAGATAAGCATATCAAGGAATTGTTTGCATTCTTCAGTTGCTGATGCCATCTTCCAGTCTGCCTGCTCAAGGGGTTTTTTTTTGTTTGTTCTATCCTCTTTTCTTCCCATCACACAAGCTGGAGTTCATTTGAATCTTTTTTTCTGTGAGATGTTTCAAAATGCTATGCTCCTCTAATTTACACAGTAATGAGGTTGCCCTGTCTCTGACCTTGGAGAACTAGCTTGGACTTCCTATATGTTTTTGGAGGAGATCTGTACCTCTGATTAGAGCTAATGGGTGCTGAAAAGCTGTGTTTAAGAGTTGTCAGCTCTTCGGGAAATCTGGCCTTCAGTTCCCAGAGACTGCAGCTGTTTTGTGGAATAGGGAACCAGAAAAAGAAGGAAGGGGTGTGTGGGGTGTGTGTGTGCTTATCAACACTCGATAGCTAATAGAGAGTCAAGTTTTTGCATTAAACAATGATTCGACTTCTTGTCTTGTCTAATGAATACAGCACACATTCCCCATAATTATAGCACTTACTTTTTCCTGTCCAAACATTTTGAAACAGCTGCAGACTCAAGCAATATTCAGTCTGGAAACCTGGTACCAGAGGGTGAGTGTGTGGCTTTAGTCAAAGGAGTTAATCCTTCCGTGCAGTCCTCCAATTATTTTTCTTCACAAATAAGTATTGCTACTTTATTTTATCCAGAATGAATTCTATTCAATGAGCACTCATCAAATTCCAATCTTAATTAGACTCTAACAAAGCCAAACAAACAAATCACTTTGCTTGGATAGAGGCATGTGGGCCGGAGCGTGTGAAAAGAAGAGGTAATACATTTAAATTGTTTTACTTTCTTAACCACTATAGGTGCTACAAAGCAACAGATGTAATTTATTATGGCCTTTGATGGTCAAACAGACTGGGCTGAATTATGATCATAAATTTTCATGCAATTCTGTACCACTGCTATCTTTGTGGGTATCCAAAGCTGTTTTCTCATTTTGCTTTTTTCCCCCCCTCTTTTTATTTGTACATAGACTTATATTTTGTTTCAGCTATCAGATGACAGCCACTGTGTAAAAATACTTGAGCTCCCTTACATGGTTTGTGTCATCACCAGAAAGCCTTGATAAAAATGCAGCCTTATTATCTGTGTAGTTTATTCTCTCCATATATTTCAGAATGTATGTCCTAATTTGATATTCCAATATATATAATCAGTCAGCACTTTCCTTTCATGTTTTTTGACAGAAACACAGGCAGCATACCAGGCAATTAGTCTGAAGAACAATTCCAAAACCCAATCTTACTTCTACCCTCACCCCTTACATGCTTTGCTGGTATGGGATGTTTGTGGTTTACTTCTCTGTGACTTTTTTGTTTTTCTTCTTTTTTCTTTTAATTTTTGAACAGAAGGGTCATCCCCTTATATACCTGTTGTTTGCTCCCTGGCTATTGCTTTTAAATAAACTCCACTCTGGAAATAAAAATCTGCTTCTTTTATTTTTTTGATAAACTGCCTATAATTAGTATTAAGAACCTCACTATTTATTAGCCATATAAGGGAAGGGTTTAGAAATGCTAATGTATTAAACTTCACTATAGTTCTAAGACACACATAACAAATACTCCTTATTACAGCTTTACTATCCTCATGATATCTGTCCACAGAACAGGGGAATAGGAGAGCATGGTCATGGTATGTCTCCCCATCACCATTTCTGTACACATGTAAAAGCTTTAAGTTCAAGTTATACACTGCCTTTTCCACATTTCCTTCCTACCTGATAACTTTTAAAAACTTCCAAAACTGTGTTTTAACACAATTTTTTCATTTTTCTTCCCACCTTCCAACATAAATATATTTTAATATTTCAACTATTTGGCATGCAATGACATGCATACAACAACTAAAAAAAGGGCTTCTTAAAACATAGTCCAGATTTGCGAAGAGCTTCATGGTTCACTGAACATTTTATTTAATATGGTGATTGTATTCAGAGTTGTTTGATTTGCAGAAACAACAAGCCCAAATGCTTCAGTTTCTAATGGTAATTAGTTTTCAGCCTAGACAGTCTGTTTAGTTATATATTTACTACCTTGTAAAGAACTATCACAACAAACCCTACAGCATTATTTGAAAATTAATAAGCTAAAGAAAGAGGAAATGCTTCACTTTTGCATAGCAACACTCTCTGTATTCTACTTTTTGATTGCAAAATCCACCTTTTCAATTATAGGTGTACTAAATTGCGATGCCTGAAAAACTATAAAAGGCAATTATCAATGTTTCTTAATACCGTAAATGACTAATGCAAGTATGTTTTGCTGCAAGGGAAACAAAGACTAGTATTGTGAGCAGATTTCCTTTGCTTCCTGAGTCAGAATAGAACAAACTTTGATTCACATATTTTTGGAGTTATTTGCAATTAATATTAGTTTCTGTGGTGGTTAAAATAATGTGCTACAGATTCCATTGCAGCTTACATATTAGAAAATAAAGGCACATTATTTATCCATGTCTTGGAGTTCACTTGGCTTTCGTGACATCAGGTAAGGAAGCAGAGAGGAGGTTAGAGTACAATACCTTGTAGTAGTTCATATATTCCTGCCTTATATAAGAAAAAATCTGAAAGAGTCTCTTCTCCACCCAGGTATACATTCTGATCTATCTTTTGCTGCTTTCAAAGTTAATGTAAGAAAAGTCTCCTTCGCCAGATACCATGTTGGGTTTTTTTGGACTGGACTCTTCTTCAATGGCTCAACAATGAGTGAGCTCTCAGTGACTGTGGAGGCTAAGAATGCTTCCATTATACTCACTCAGCATGCTTTACCATTGATTTCTGCCTCTGAACATGGATAGAGGACACGCTTGAGCTGGCAGAAGGAATCACGTCATGGCACAGACACCTCAGAAGAAATATGCATTATGGAAATCTTCTTAACAAAGAGAGTTCCTCAGCGATCATTAGCATTAGAGGTTCTCTCAAGTCTCTTTCACAAATGGCAAGGGAAAGCAAAGAAGGGAACATTTTCAAATCTTGGAAAGACTGACCCTCTCCCTTTGTGCTGCTGTGTCAAAAGAGCTTTAAATGCCTTTTCATTCCAAATCAGTATAATTGCTTTTGTTCGCAACCAGGTCCAGGTTTCTTAGCAGTGGAAGCAAAGTAAGATGTGTACTGTTTTGAGGCCAAGGAACTAAGTCACTTTGTTGTTCCTCACCCCTGCCAATAGTTACATTAAGTTTTGTGGGAATTCCAGAAGACTTTCCAAGGCAGAAAATACATGAGAGGAAGTGGAATGAGTTGGTAGGATGTCAGGCTGCCAGTCAATGCACAGCCTCACCAAGAGTGGGAAGCTCTGTCTTCATTCTCAGCGCCACAGGAAGCTGTTCTGGTAGGCAATGCAATGGTGGCCTACTCAGGCTTTTGGACATGTGCACCAGTTGTATGAACTGTTTGATTTCTCTGTTAGCCACCAACAAGGCTCATGCCTCTTCCATCTTCCCTTCCCTCCCCTTCCTTTCCCTTTCTTCTGCCTGTCAGCTCTCTGATCCCTTTTTTTTTCAATAGGGTTAATTTTCTTCCAGTTCAACAATCTGAACCAGATCTGCAGTGTCAAGTAAATACTGAACAAAAACCTAAAACAACAACAACAAAAAAAGCAAAAGCAAAACCAAAACCAAAAAAAACCAACAGAAAGCAGGAAAAGTGTATGTCTTCTTATCACTGTCACTTTCAGTTGAATCTAGCAATCAAATCAGCTTAGTTATATCATAAAACTACACACGAAAATAAGCCCTTTTCATTCTTCCCCAAAACCTAATCTAGGCAGGCTACTTCAGAACAACAAAGACAACATTGAAAAGGTAGTGAATTTGAAACCTCAGGAAATGAGATGCAACTAGTCATATTACACCTCCATAATCATTTTCTAAGGGCAGTCTTAGTTTGAAATCATTCCTACCCAATTCTGAAAGCTACTGCTTCCTGTTAGCAAAAACTGGTCTGAACTGAACTGCCAGAGAAGTGACAGAACCACTCTGAATATTTTCTGAGAAGGAACTTATTTTTTATCCAGTGGTATTTGGTGAGGGCATTTCCTTGACAGAATTCATCAGGATGACAGAAGTGGTCATTCGTTTCTCCAAGTCTCTTCCAGTAAAAATGTTTATTCACCGTAGATGTGAATGTTTATTGTATCAGAGAAACAGGAAATACAGGCTTCATATCTGAAGATTGCATATTTTAACTTAAGTGTGCTTTCTGAAAGTCTGTGATTTCTGCAAAACAAAGGAAAATCTTTACAAAAACACTGGGAAAGTCCAATGCTGGGGTTCCAGGGGACTTATATTAAAACCTAAAGAATTTTATACATAATTACATCCTTTTGTTACATGCATGTTGTTTATTTAGTGTCTTAAACATCAATGTCCATGGAAATATAGAAAAAAAAGTAATTAGTCTTTTAAGAAGACTGAAATTTTGATGGTTTCTGTGATATATTAATGGACATGAGCATATGATGAGTTATTTTCAGTATGAGAAAAAGGATGTAGTTTTGTTAAAGTGTTAATAAGAACAATTAGCCTTGTAGTACATTAATGCATATGTAAAATACAAGTTCATCATAAACAAGATAATGAGTATGTTTAAACATATAGTTTTCTTGTAAGACTTCAGTGAAGTTAGGCTGGGGTTTTATTATGCTTGGGAAGTTAAAATGTACTGGATGATGTTGTAATAAGAACAACAGTCATATAAAAGGTATGTTAGGTATTGTTTGAGACACATAGTTTACACATTTTGTTTACAGGAACATTATTTACAAAACCAGCCAAAACAGATAGAGCAAGAACTAGAAGAGCCTACGAGTTAAGTTAGAAAAGCAATTCTTTTCCAGAGGGGAAAAAGTCTCTGTTTTCTGTAATTCAACTTGAATAGCTCAGCCCACTGGATAATGAGTCTGATAAAAAACTGTAGAGGTTTTCTTGTTAGACTCATATGAAGTTAGTATTAAAACATTATAGTAATAACTTGTTGCTTTTACCATGTTGGCGCACAATATTTTCTGTAATAGTTTTAATAAGTTCCATATGACTAGCTGGAAAGATGAACTTAATTAAATAACACTTTATTGATTTATCTTTTGCTAACAGTCAACACTTGGGTTAAAACTTTAAAACTGACTACAAAAATGATGCAGAAGTTTATATCCTTGATAAAAACTATCACAAACTAGATAAAAAAATTAAGGAATGTTTCTCATTTTCTGTTATATTCTATTGCACATTTCTTTTTTAAAGTAAAGCCTTTGCTGAGCCCATTTATACCACCTGAGCAGAGCAGTGCCTACAAGTTTTAACCCCTTATATTCCTTCGTCTAAAAAGAAATTGTAACTGCCCTATCTGTTATTGAAACAAGATTAGAGAATCAAATAAGGCATATGACTGCTCTGCAGTAGCTTTCACTACAGAAATGTTTATTAAAGAAAGTTGGCATCTATTTGGAATATGTTTGCTGTATCTAATAAAACAAGATGAAAGACACCTTTTTCAAAATGCAGGTTAAGATTCAGAATTCTTAAGATACTTGCATCCAAAATCACTAGGTCTTTTTAGTTTTTCCCTAAGTTTTAGCAAGCACAGCTTTCAGACCATGCACAAATGGATTATATAGCTAAAGTGAACAAATTTTGCGGAATTGTATTTGCATGGAGATCTGAATTACTTACAAGTAAATTGGAAGTAGGAACTCTTAAAAATTCCTTCCTAAATTGAATGAAGCTAAAGAAAGCAAATGTTTTCTAAAATATTTTTTCTTTTTTCCTACTACTAGTAAGGAAAATATTAGTAAAAGCTTGTGGGAAAAGCAGTGGCATTCTTGCTTTTCTTTCTATTTGCCTATTTAGGCTACAATTTGGTTCTACAGTAATTTCTTAAGGCTACAGTAACTGTCAAGAAAAAGTTATCTGGAAATTAGAAAAACAATGGAATTACTTCAATTTGTGGAATAATTTATAGCTGAAAGATAAAATATGCTCTTCAAAATCTAAGACCCTAATCATTTACTGCTAGTAAAAGAAAGTAAAATACAGTATACCCAGTCCTGCCAGGAAGACAGTTTTTACCATAATTCTTCCTAGAACAACAGGAATTAGGGAACAGACAAGCTAAACAGGGCTGCCACCTCCCTATCAAAACCTGTCAAGCCAAAATACTATTACTTTTGGGATGTCAGTGTCTTACTAAACCACTTAGCATTAATTGACAACTTCTCCTGCAGTGTAAGAGACTTAATTGCAAAGTTAGCACAACTCCATAGTTTGAAGTAGCAGAGCCCAAGTGTCAAAGCTGGCAGTTTTAAAAATTAGTTAGCCTAGAAGAAGACAAAATGCAGAGGGTGAAAAGTTCTTCCTGTCAGGGAAAACTATACATAGGCTTGATGGAATGCCTGTCCTGGTCTCTGCTGTCACCAACAAATATGGCCCATATTTTGCTGCTGCTATGTTGGAAAATGCATTGAGGAGACTGCAGTGGAGAAGTCCATGGTTATGACTGACAATGTCTAAGGACGTCTGAGTCCTGCATTAATTCTCATTTGTTAAAATAGCTCCCGTTTCAAGGAATGGGACAAAGTTTGCTGCCAGGGCAGAGAGCAGACATCCTGCTGGAGTGTGTAATCAGCTGTTTGTCAGAGAGATTGTTGACATACTCACAGCCTGGTTGGGACATTGCCTTTCTCTCCATAATGTGAAGCTGCAACTGTAGTGGTATGACTCTGATGATGATGCTTCATTTCTTATGAGAATTAAATGTATCCCAATAGAAGATCGGGGGTGTTTGAAAGAAACTTGATCAATTATTGCAAGGTTACTGGTTTTTCTGATTTACCAAACTGATGCCTTTTCATTCTGTTTTTTTCTCAACACTTATGTTCAAAAATGCTGGTTGACTTCAAATTCTGAAGTTATTTAAATCTCTAAATCACCTCATAGTAGGCCAAATGAAAGCTGACAGCTTAAGAAACTTTAAGCAATGATACTTAAATTAATTTTTCTTAAACTTCATGTAATTTATTTGTTTGAGATTTCAGAGATAGAGGGTCTACAGCATAATTTGCTAGAATTAAGAATGTATATGAAAATAGAATTATTTTATTACAAATAATTTATTAAGAAAAGACTAGACAGTAACTAGACACATCTGTGAATTTAAATTATAAGGGATATAAACAAATAGATTTCTAAGAGCTATTTATAAGCCAGAATTTATTAGCAGTTCAGGCAGAATTGTACTTAAGTGTAAAGCAGTTTCAGCAGAGAAATGTAGAATTGTTTTGTGGGGAGCCTTGTCTGCTAGGCATGACTATGGAAAGCAAGTTATTCTTGAGACTGCCACTTTCAATAGTAGTATGATATGTATGGTCTTTATACAAAGTTAGTAAAGTCCAAGAGATAATAAGATTAACAGAAAAATGTATAGCAGATGTTTTGTATAATGTCTAATGGGATGTATAAGCAACTTCAATAAGGCTTTTTAAAACCATAGTCTCCTAAAAAGGACCATTGAAAGTATGGGACCCTTAGCTAGCAAATTAAAGCCAGCGCATGAAATGATAGGCTTGTTTTCTATAATTACTTTTCACAGACCTTTTAGAAACAATTTGTGGAGAAACCCCAGGGTTCTGTGCACCACAGATTGCAAACCACTGAATTAAACATCCAGGACTGGTGGAGGAGTTAGCCAGTGGGCTAAACAGGAACAAAAGAGCAATAGTTTCTAAAGACACAGAGCGCCCAGAGCTAGGGATTTATATAGCTCACAGTTGGTTAGGCCAATGATGTGAGTAAAGAGTACTGGGTTTATTTAGAATGCTTATTTGTTACCAAAGTTTACAGTAGAGATGCATGTAATAAAGAAAAAAATTTTACTGAATTATACCCTAGAAGATAAGTTTGTAATGAAAGAAGAGGACACAAAAGAAGTGTTTAGCTGGAGCTAATGGGATATTGACATTATCCAGTGAAAAAAAGAGGTCACCGGCACCCAAAACAAAAAGAAAATTTAATGGAGTTTGTGTCTGAAGGTAAGATTTGAGAGCCTGAAGGATTCTTTCTGAGGATCCACAGCTGTAAAGACTGAGGAATGTTTTAGGAACTCTAGATAAGATGAGCTAAGTAATTAGAAAGCTCTAAGTAATTGGAACAGGATGCATTTTACGTATTTTGATTGTAGCCATTTAATGTAAGCGAAGGCCTAACCTAAATCTCACTAGGTAAGCATTTCCTTCCTTAGTTTCAGCTTTAGTGTTCTGTGAGGCAAGATGCATGAGAGTGAGAAATCAGAGCCAGTGGAGGCAGCAAACAAAGCAGCACTGTCCTTGTGCTGGGCGGAGGGACTCCAGATTCTAACATGTTTTCTGCCAAATTTCTGGAGGTATTTTGGTGTCAATACCTCTGGTGTCAAATTTTATGAAAGACCTGCCAACAGTGGTATCATGTAGTCAGGTGTAGACAAGGGAGAGACCATGTAGTGTCGCTCATACACCAAACCATCACAGTATGTACAATCTAGGTCTGCTGCTGGGAAGTTCTACATGCTAACGAAGTCCTTAGACACCTTTACAGTAACTGTCTAATTCTATAGTTGCCTAGTTACCTGAGAGGTTTCATCCCTCTCCCTCATCTCCATCAACCAAACAGATCTCTTTTGTCCTTGGTCGCTGCCTTAACCACAAGGAAGTGTCACTCTCTTTCTCCCTACAAAGCTATATGCAAGGAAAACTGACCTCACAAGAACAGTCCCAAAACAAGAAGTCTCTTCTAAGCCCTGAGTAAAGCACAGAGCAATTCTTTGAAACTTAAAGTTTACTCTGTCTTCACACTTGCAATATCTGTTCTGCTTTTTGGCTTCCCAGAATGTTAAACATTTTATTTTCCTCATGTCTCTTTGTGTCCAGTTTTGAGAGTGATGATGCTAACAACCAACAAAGATTTCTAGAAGATAAGCAACAACTTTACAGTTTCCGAGGAAGTAGAAAAGTCAAGATTTTCAGTTTAAAAATTGTGATTCAGAAAAATGTGTTCATACTTATACAGGTGATAATATTTTAAATGAAGATTTTATAGCAATAAAAAGACCAGAAACCCTGTGAAAATGAGGTAATTCATAGTATGTTATATAAAAGACAGTGGTACAATAATAATAGGACAATGAGAAACATGAAGAGATTTAACAGTTAAATCTTAAGGGGATATTTAATAACTAGAAGTCTGATAAAGCACTATTTACCATAATTACATATATAGTTAAACTTTATGTACATGTTTCAGTTACAATATCTCAAGCTAGTGAAAGAGAATCTGCTGCCAGACCATAACAGATTGTTCCCACAGGACATCTGTTTCATATGTTTAATTTCTTTAAAAAAGTAGGCAATTCTTTGTGGCTATAAAAGTATGAAAGCATAAAGTTTTATTTGATATTATGTCAAAATTAAATAGTTGTGCCACATTTTTTCTTTTATCCCAAATAATATTTAATGCTGACACAGTTCTGATGCACCAGTAAATTACTACAGTCTTCTAAAACCATTGTAACATTCAGAGCACGGAAAACACTAAAATACTTTTGGGCTAGACATAAGAGTACTTCTTTGGGTTTAAATATCTTATTGAAATGGAATAAGTGTGCTTACACACAAAAAAACCACAACCCAACATTCAAGGGTGTCTTTTTAGGCATCTTTAATTCCAGGCAGACTCATGGTCTTTGGCTGATGAATGGGTAAAATATGGAGAAGGGCAGCTCCAACGGGAGCTCCAGTTCAAACAAAGACTGGCATGGGAGTTAGCCACTTTTAAGCTGCAGGTGTCTTGTCTCTGTGGTCCAGGAGGACACTAATGATAAGTGTCCTTGGAGTGAAGGCAGTGCCAGCAGTATAGACATTTATGCCTGACCTAGTTATCCAGCACTGTCTTTGTGGAAAAGTAACACAAGGACCTAAATACAAGAGCCTGTTCAGGGATCCATTTACCTCATTCTAACACAAACATCTCAAAAAGTTATGATTATTTTCTTCCTAAAAGTATCTGTATCAATGAGTTTCCCTCCTTGACTATAAAGGGAGCCTAGACATCTTGCTTGGGTGTAGATATTTGTTTTATTCATATATAAAGTTAAATGGCACTCATTCTCTTTGATTTGTAAGCCCTAACTCAAACAAAACACTGGCCCAACTACCCAAGCCTCAAGTGTTATCAAAGGAGACCTAGTAAACAGGCCAATTATATTTTTATAAACCAATACAGATGAAAATGCTGCTGCTCTCCACTGTTTGCTTGATAATCTGAAGTACTTGTAAGGCAGGCAGATATCTGGGATCCAGTGCCCACACCATGAAGGAATGTTAAACACCTGCTTCTCATTCCCGAGAACAATATCTTGCTCATCAGGCTCCAATTTAGCCTGGAGAAGGCTCCCACAGTCTCTCCTGAGAAGTCTGCTCATGGAAGGCAAAAGTACAGGAGCTTTGATGCTATAAAAGAGCAAACGAGGAGCAGGATGATTCATAAGGCAGTGGTGAATACAGTCCACTTAACAGAGAAATAAAACATGGTGCCTAGTGAGGGGATAAAACAGTAAAAGGTTTAGGAAGTGGAGGCTTGCCACCAAGATTTCTGCCTATAGTTCTGAGAGCCTGATTTCTAGGTTGGTGGTCAATCTTCCTTTTCCTTCTTGACTATGTCTGCACTTTTTAGTTTTTTCTTAACGCTAACATTTTTGGAAGTTGCTGCTGCATGGTGGGTGAAGGGAAGCAATATAATTCCCATTCTAACAAAAGTGAGAGAGACATGTATCATCATGGCTGATGGCATGTAGAGCAAGAGGGCAGATCTGGGAAGAGTAGGGTAGGACATCAATAAAAGATCCCTTAATGGAGAGGCAGGTAATTTTTTTTGGTTGGTTGGTTTGTTCATTTTATATTTCTTTAAAAGAGAAAACACAGAGAATTTCAAGCAAAACAAGTGCAGACAAATCACTGAATTCAGAAGAGAGAGAAATTTTAATAATCAAAAAATTAAATATTTCAAGCTATTGACATTCCTGTTGGGTGCTATAGGAGTAAGAAAATATCATCATCACTATTTCCCTGCACAGGTGCAGGATTGGCTAGTGAGATAGTAGTGATTTACAATGCTGTCAAGGACATCTTCAGCTCCTAATCAAGGAAAAGTTCAATTTTTTTCTGTACTCAGGCCTATATTTCATTTTTTTGTAATCCTTTTCCACTTCTATACAGAATACTCAGCCAAACCCCCACCTGAGCCCTTCAGAAGCTGTAACTAAACTGGATAAACTGCCCACCCTTAGTGACTGGGGTACTACAACCTAGTAGGCCAGCATTTACAAACATGAGAGCAGGACTCGATGTGCACAACACAGGCGTCACCCTATCCCTCAGTCTTTCATTCATCTGTTCTTCCGTGCACCAGACTAAACCCAAAAGTTTCCAGAATCAATGGGTTTTATTTACAGATGTTGAACATGTAGTCCCCAATGACTCAGTCAATAAACATAGATCTTAAAACCTTAATTTGATAATCTTAGTGTTAACTATTTCATTCATTTTACTAATTTAGTTTGATTATAGTTACCTGGTGTTTGAATAAACCACATTTCCAGAAAATCATTCTGTCTTCATTTTTTAGGTGCTAAGACGTGAAAAATCAACAACTTCTCTTTCTCTTTCAGTCTTTTTGTGAATCATTCCCAGTGGTAAGCATGACTTTTGTTCTCAAACCTCAACACATTATTCTAGCAGAAGAGTACTCTTCTAAATGTCACCTTGCCTGTTTGTGCCTCAAAGACCTGAAACAGTTCTCTTTGCTGTGTTATCATGTAGGGTTTGATGATATTATGACACCTCTCATTGTTTCCTGAGCTGCTGATTTCCAGAATATAGTTTTCTACTGTTTAGATGTGACCTAGATGCATAATTTTGCATTTAACTTGAATGGGTTCAGCTTGCCAAGCAATCCAAATTTTTCTTTATACCTCCCTGGTCTTCATAATTATGTACCACTCTGCCAATCTCTATGTCAGCAATGTAAGATATCAACAATGTTTTGATATTTACTAAGGCATATGGAAATGTTGAATAGCATCTTTTAATTCCTAGTCTTTATGACCCATATTTGAAACCATTCAACTCTCACTGAAAAACCCCTGCATCTGAGAGTGGAGTGTTAGCCAGTTCTTAATGCATTGAGTGTCTGCTTTTTAATCTTGCAATGTAGGTGAATTTAGGATACTTTAACCAAGCATTATTGACACATGGGTAACCATAGAGTTACTTGAGGTCAAAAGCAATAAATATTTCCATACAGGGAAACTCAGGGACACAGTTAGACATACTTCTCCTTATAATTCATGAAACAGTAGAAGTTTTCACCCCATGATTACACTGAATATAAATTCAGGGACATGTACCTGATTTGCATGTAGTACTGCATCTGTAAGAGAGAAATAGTCAGAAAACAAGCAAAAAAGCAGTACCAAGTAGAATGAAAACAGGGGAAAACTGTGTAGTCATGACAGAAATGAAACGATGAGAGCTTTTTGAGTGATATTCTGTCTGGAAAGCTGGCATGGAACAGTGAGAAAGGAAATGCTCTCCCGTTGTTTAATTGTACTGTGTTTGGAGTAATGGAACCTCTGTGTACATTCTTTTTAAATTAGAATGATTGCAATAAGAAAAATATTTAGCTCCTATGGCATCAGGGAGGCCAGGGTTTCTTAGATGAGGGTTGAGATCACTTCGGCTTTTTATTGCTTGTAAGCAGGATATACAAGTGTCAGAGCAACTCATTCCAGCCTGGAATTTCAGCAAAATTCACAGAAAGTTTTAAGTCAGAGTGAGGGACATCAGCTCTTCAAAGAATGGGTTTTTTCAAAGGCTTGTAACTCTTGAACTCTTTTGCAAATAAAAGGACTGTGATTAAGAAATTCTTTGTGCCTAAGCTTGTGGTTTTGTACTTCTAGCTGTCATACCTGAAGGTCTGAAACTGGAATTACAGCTTTTGTCATGATTATCAACAATTTTATGATCTCTGTGTAGAAATAAACCAATATTTTTGTTACAATAATGTTCTCTTCTTAGTTTCCCCTATATGAATGGCTGCATTTCACAACTGCTATTTTTTATTATTTATAGTCTCTTACCCACTTTTTTAATCCTTCTGGCTAAAATTAGTGTCTTTGCTGTAGAAACAAAATATTTTAATATTCTAATAAATTATAGTCTTAAATGGTTTAAAAATACTAAATAATACTTAGTTGTGATCAATTAATTTCTTCTTCCATGGTGTTTTCCAAATAAGCTGTGCTCATCCTCCACTTTGTGAAAATAGTTCTTTCAAAATCTAAGCGTACATATTATCCTTTTCTTTGCTTACCTGCATGTATGTAAAAAAGCTTACCCACAATAAGCAGCAATAAAAAAGCTTAAGTCAAAATTAGAAATTCACAAACCATTCCTGTAAGTAAGAAGATTTTACTCATTATTCTCATATCCAAAGGGAAACTATCTTTTTCCTGGTTATTATGTGTTTTATGTCATAGTTCTTTAGAAATTATGTATTTAACTTCCAAAGCTCTTGGGGACCATCCCCATGCTATTGCCAAAAAACCACCATCCATAATCCACGAGATCATAAAGCACAATTTTAAAACAGCTTGAATTTTTTCCTGTCATTCTCCTGAAAGTTTTTCAGGAGCCCTTTCCACTAGTTACAAGCCTGCTTTGTATTTTGTACCATGGTTAACTCATCCTTTTTAATTAGACCTGAAACTGAGGTATACATGTAAAGTGATATTAATATTTTCCTATATCTACCAAAAATGCAGCCATAGGTACATTTTAATGTACTATTTCCCAAGTTTAAGGTTGTATCTTATTCTTTTCTTAGTTATCCCGTACAAGACCCATTCTGTCACTTCTTCTACCATATCATAATTTTGTACTCTGGAATTCATTGATTTTCACAGAATCTCATGTTAGTTGAGGTCAGAAGGCATCTGTTAAGATCATCTCATCCAATCGGCCTGGTGGAAGCAGCATCACTAAGAGCAGATTTCCCAGGGCCATGCCCACCTGGGTTGTAAACCTCTGCAGGGATGGAGATTCCACAAGCTTTCTGAGCAACTTGTTGCAGTGTTTGAATCTCTTTCATTCAAGTTTCCAAAATTAAATTCTCCACATTGATCTTACTTTCTCCCACCCTCGTTCTTCCCCCCATCCCCACATACATTACAGAAAAGCCCAGAAGACAGATACTTGTGTACCTCTCAGTCCCAGACTTCAGAGAACAGAGACTTGCCCTTGTGTTCAACATCTTTTGACTCTGGCATACCAATAACAACTTCACATCATCTCCCCCTTATCTACCCTGTCCCTCCCAAGCAGGTTTTAACAGGTAGTTTCAGTATTCCAATTACAAGAATTACCTCATCAGATTTTCACTTGTTTCACTTATGTAAAATTTCTTCTTTTCAATGAGAATTTCCAGTTCTTCTTGCTCATTACATCCAATCTACATGTAAGCAGCTGAGAAAAGTGTCTTTTCTTGACGCTTGTGGTCATTGTTTTGATTTATTCATGACATGCTGATTTGAAGTACATTGATGCCTCTCTGTTCAGTTACTAATTTGATGTTTTTTCTGTCACCCAAGCAGGAAATGAGAAGTCCGCTTTCCTCTCTTTGAGGAGCTGCATGTCGTCTGAAACTCATTGTCCTTTCTGTGGCCTTGATGAAGTTTGAGATTTTAAGAAACCTCCTTCAATTCCTCACTAGCTTACCATTCTCCAGCATCTTCTGCTTTTTTCTTTCCACAGTACCAGAAGATTGACTGCCAAGGCCAGTTTCCCCTTCTTTATCTCTCTTTTGGACCCCACTGTGGTTTGCATATTCTATCTGTGGGATAATTGATTCCAGTGTATATCATGACCAGTAGAGACTTGCCAGACAACCTCATAATCCAGCCCAATCTTGCAGCTACAATGAATCTTGTGACCACACTGTGTACATATGTAAACAGTGCAGATATTTACAGAAAACCAATGAGAGGCAGATAAAATATTTCCTCTTCCATAAAATTTCACAGTGCAAAGCTATCAAAAGCATCATTTAGAGCACCTGTTTTATAAATGACAATATACAATAAACAAAAGCTCAGTTACACACAGTCTGATGGAAAAACTTACGTGATTCATTTCCAGGGCTAGAATAGAGCAAAATTCTTCTAACTTGAAGTCTGTCTTGTGAAAATACAAAAATGACAAATAGGGTCTTTTTACATTAACACAGTTGGAGTTTTTCTATTTGGGTTTTAAATTTTGCTGTTCGATTTTGTTTACTATTTTTTATGGCATATTTGTTAACCTTGTCTATTTTATCGCAAAGTTTCCTACTATCTTACTGTGAGACAAAGCTCCATTGATCCCACAAGTCTGTTAAAGTCTGCTTAAAGTGGATGCCAAATGAAATGTTGATAGTATTTTATGTATGTTTAAAAAGTTGGGATTACACTGGAAAAAGATCCATTGGAAACAGGGTGATATCCAGAAGTCAACAAAATTTATCAGTTTTTTAAAAAGGACAAAATTAAAGAATAAAATAACAAAAGTTCTTTCCATAGGGAGGACCAGTGAACAAATAAACCCAAACAAAACCAGCCAGACTTGTGTTAGGATAGATCTAGTCTAGGAAATCATGTTTAAATGAATAAATATATAAAATTATTATGCATTTTAGAAGACATATCCTAATTTAACGCTACAGTTTAAATTTCTGCAGGTGATGGCAAAAGATAGAAAACCCACCCACCAACCAACAAAACTAAAACATCCTAAATTCCTAAGTACTGTGCCAGAAGAAATAGAATGGTCCTTTTCATTATTTTTGAAGCCTGTACAAATTTATAGAAATTTAAAGAACTGAATTCCCTGCATCCAATGAGAGACCTAACACAACACGAAGGAAGCAGCTAGTATATGAAAGATTTCTATAAGATTAGGACCCCTAAATTATAATATCCTGCTGTAATTTCAGACAGTCTAATCCTCCTCTATAATAGCTAGAATATTTTAGCTTTACAGTCCACTCAAACCTGTTTGCCTGGCCTAAGCACTAAAGCAAATCTTGGAACATAGTTCTCAGGACTTGGATACAAATGAGTATTTCTACAGCAAGTTAGGAAAAATCTTATATGCCTTTTTGAATATTTGTTCAAACTAAGCGTTGCAGTTGAATAGATTCTGCCTTAGACCAGAACAACTCTCACCTCTAATGAGAGTCTTTTATTCTGATGTTCCTCTCATATGTCGACAAAGGCTTAAAACGCATTGCTTCAGCTCCTGACTTCAGGCTTCAAACTTTCCATTAATTTCCAAGGAAAAAGATTAAAAACTCATCTCTAGGAGTTCTAATCTTTGTTGAGTGAAGACATTTCGACATAAATAAAGAAAGTAGAGTTTCAATGAAAAATACATAAGCATTCTTCGAGGCAGATCCCAGGACTCCTTTTGATCTGACATGAGGTCCTGACCAGTATAGTAGGTACTCAGTATGTGCTGGGCAGGTAAGAAGAAAAGGTCTCTTAGAGCACAAGACTGCAACTCAGATTGTAATTTACAACAAATAAATGGCCTGTTGCTTCTCCTTGGGTTTTGTTCTGTGTTTTAGAGACAAGAACATCTCCTGGAAACTACAGTAATGCCTTTGATATATGAGAAAGATAACATTTAGGAATGAAGCAGAAGTGCATGGTAACTGCTGTGTTGTCTAATATTTCTGTCCTTATGAAGAACGTGCCAGTCAGTAATATAAGAGGAGATGTGACAGTAAAGCAATGACATGCATGTGCTGTCTTCCTGTGTAGTTACACAACATTTTCAGAATACTTTGGTGTAGTACTACTTTTAAAGCATAAATTGCAACACACTTTGGATTTGCGGGTATGGTTTTAATGGAGAAGAATGTTTTCATAAGAAATTGTTATGCTGTAGTAAAATGGAAAAATTTGCTGGAGTTTCTTCTCTTCTTCAAAAGGAACGTTGGGATTCATGTGATTTTATTTCAGTGTTAACAGCCACCCCAGGATGCTTTGTACTCACAGTGAAAATGTCTCCACATTTAGGGCAGGATTCATCTGACCTACTTTGAACAGATATATTTAATCAGTGTAATCCTGCTGTCAACGACCCAAAAAAAAAGAATTCATGAAAGCATGAAAGTATTCATGCCAGTGCCTTGGCAATAGCAAAATGCCATCCTAATAATCATCAAAAGCAATCCTCATTACAACCAGGAGGGAAGGAGCAATCAGTGCTGAGAAAACTGAGCTACTTAGATATATTTTCCATTCATAACATAGTTCTCAAAATGAAAAATTACAGATTTTGATGCTTGAATGTCCATGTGGCATCATGTCTTAAGGGAAAACAAAGAAGTGCTCCTGAGGCGTTCTCACTCATTCAAGGCTATAGTTCAGAAGTCATTTTTAATCAGAAAATACATAGAAAATGCATTTTTATTTTAAGGTAAAACCCATTGTATGATAGCTGATAGCAGAACACTAATTCCAAAACATGTTTTCTCACCTGCCTATGATCAGACTCCTTTGTCACTTACCTGAAGAATGCAGAGTGGGAAATTAAACTCTGGTTGACTCCACGCTCCCTCTGGATTAGATAAAGTGTTTTGCTATGCCATGCATCAAATATTTGAGTCCTTCAGTGGAGACTACAGGTACTTAATATTATACACACAAATTTTCAAAGCTTTCTCATTGCCATTCCCACATTTGTTCCCATTTTAGGACATTACTGCAACTGGGGGAATATTGTAGCCAACCCAAGTTGGAAAAATTTTGCAAAATAGCAGTGATCTCTGTCTCTCTACATCAAAGTAAGTCTATGTTTATTATTTTTGTTTTAAGACATTACCCAAATGCTGTAAATCCAGACTAAATTATTACAATGCTAGACAATACACAAACATTCCCTTCCCCAAGGAACTTACACACAGGAACACAAACACAGGAAAAATACCGATAAGGATTAGATAAGGATTATTTCTTTCTTTCTGACCATTCAGCTATGCGTTGAAGAACTCATAAACTATGAGTTTTAAATTAAATTTATGTTCAAGTTACTTACAGTGTCGTTTTTCTTCTTCTCTACTACTGATTGGTTGTAAATGCTATGATGGCATTCCCAGAATTGCCAGGGAATTATCTTTGAAGCAATATTTTATGGCCCCCTTCTTCAGTCCTCAAACACATACACAAGAGAGATGTAATCATACTCATAAAAATACCTTTATTGTTCATTCATTTAAATGACCTTTGAGATCTTCAAAATGAGGTTCAGGTGTTTGTATACTATTGGATCTGCTTACAGCAAACACCACAGAAAGCTTTTCAGGTGCATGTTGTGGGTTTCGGTCTGTCTTCAAGTGCTTCTTACAAAACTAGGCTTGTGCTTAACAGAAGACAAATGACATAGTGTTAGAAAGAGAAGACCCAAGCAAATGAGAGTTGTAGAAAAGATTTCTGTTCTTTAAAAAGGACACTCAATTGCAACTAAAAAAATTAAATTCTGAAAGGAGGTGCAAAAAAAAGTAATTTTAAAGGGAAAAAAAATATCCCAGAATGAAAAAAAAAAGAACCAATGAAAAGGTTTCCTGGGTACAGAAACAGGCGGGGTGGACTCTCTTCTATACCACTGACATCAGTGTAAGGGAGGAGTGCTTTCAGCAGGAAAAAAAGCTGGAGCTTTTCCACCTGGTCTCTAGGGAGAAGGCCTCAGGTCAGCCCGGTGGACTTAATCCCTCACCACCACTGGCAAGTCTTTTTTCCATTCCTCCAAGCCATGTCTTTTGTGGTTTGGTGCTGAAAGACAGTGACAGTGAGCCCGAGATAAAAACAGGGAGAGACAGTGATGGCAATGCAGGGCTGAGCTGCATGGAGCCTCAGCAGAGCCGAGTGGAGTGATGCCGGTGCTGGAGGCAGCTGTGAGGAGTAAAACCAGGGAAGTAGAATGGTCTGAGGCACTGGCATGGTGCAACAGGGATAATACAGCTTCCAAAGGATTTTGCTTGCCCAAGTTCCTTGTTGGATTTTTTGGACTGGGAAGGTGGAGGACATTAAGCCACAGAGACTCTTGTTCACCACATTGGGAAGCGCTTTTGTTTGTTCGGTGGTGAATATACTTCTGTGCGTAACTGACCCTCTCTCTTTTACACACTTTTTGTTGTTAATATTATTTTGATTATTGCAATTTTCAGTAAATTGCTATTTCAACTTTTAATCTCTCCTAGTGTTCCTCCGTTATCAGAAGGGGCAGGGGGTAAAGGGAGCAGCTTGAGTGGGTTTAATTTTTTAGATCAGTTTTAAAACCAGCACAAAAAGCTGTATTAGATAAAATGACCTTTTTGAGTCAATGGCTATTTCCTTCATTTCCTTTGTTTTCTTGATTCTTTTTTACCTTTTTGCAGAAGTACTTGGGCAGAGTGTATTGGCTGGATTTCTATTGGAGCAAAAAAAGTTCCTCAAAACCACAAAGCATAACAGAACTTCATAAGACTTTGTTAATTCAAAGAAATACTTTCCTGTGGCATATTTCTCTACTCTCACTTTCCTGGAAGTTCTATGGGGGAATGTAGGCCTAATGCAGTCAGTGAAGCTGACAAATGCATATCAGACTTTATGAACTTTATGCAGTACCCCCTTTTTTCTTCTCAGTCATATGTGAGAAGGAGTTGTCCCTCTGTCCATATTAAAGACATGACATACCCTGAGAACTGTACTTTACACATCTCTGTTGCTCACCCAGGCATCCTGTAATTTAGTCATGACAAGATCACCTTTGCTTTGAGACTAACCACAGGCATTCTGCACATCTCCACAATGATTTACATGATGTCAGACCTCCTGGGAAGGACCTGCCCAACATTAATGATGTAATGTTGCTGCAGGGGCTGATAGAAGACCATGAGGATCCCCGCACTGTGATCAGTACTACCAGCCTCATTCACAGAACAGGAACAGACCTGGGTGCATGCTGGCAGATGAATAAGCTTCATTCTTTTCCTAAGCCCGGTTTTGGAGTTCAAATGCAGACATTCACTGAAGAATTTTTGACAAAAACCACTGCTTTAGTCCCATGCCTGACCCTACATTTGCAGTCTAAGATGTATGGCCACCTTCCTAAATTGAACAACTTTAGGACGAAACTTGAATAATATCAGTCTACTCTGTGCCTTCATTATTTAGCTGTTGGCTCCCTCTCTGGCTCTATTCCGGGCTGCTCCAACAAGGTCCCTAGCAGAGATCAAGGAATATGTAATCTTAGGGACATCTCTCAAAAGACAGCCCAGGGTCTATCTCACATGGGACTCTCTCCAGCCACAGTTGTTCTTCAGCTTTATCCCTGGGGGACTTTACCCCCTCAGCAATGCCCTCATAACCCATCCAACAGAATACAACAGAGTTTCTTCAGTTTCCTGCTCTGGGAGCATGGGCCACTTCGCTGAGCTGCAGCAAAGCCCTGGCACTGTTTAAAACAGTTTAAGATGTCAAGATATACAAAACACATGGATTAGTGGCAGACCAATAGAAACACCACACCAGGTACAGAGGAACTCCAGAACAGAGTGCTCCATGGTGTGGACACAGCACATTTGCTCATCCTAAGTACTATAGATACAAGGGTCTTCAGTCTGTTTGCCTGCTGGGATAGGTATTGGTCCCTTGTCTTGTTTTATTTAGTGGTATTGATCTAACCAGACTGTCCTGTGAACTGAGTGCTTCAGTTTTGAACATCATTGATAAAGGATATCCCGAACGGCTGAAAAAATGTAGGAAAAAACCCCAAGCTCATATGACTTGTTCCATGCAGGAAGCAGAAGAAGGCAGAAGCATTGGAGCTGGAATTCAGTAGGACTGGCATTGCTTTAGGCAATTTTCAGAGAACAGGAGATGGCATGTACTAGCAAGCAGAAAGAGCACTCAGAAAGCCTGCACCATAACTGTGTTCCTTCTTCCATTGTGGATTCTGTGTTTATGTTTTCCTTTCTTTCTCATTTGAAAGGAAAGAGGGCAAACTACTCAGTAGCACCATGTAACTATTCCTGTCTAATAAAGGCACTGCACAGTTTTTATGCTTTTTTTGAGTAATGTGTGTACCATCTCTGAGAATTATGAAATTACCATTTCAACAGAATTCAACGCTGCTGCCATGAAAAGTTTGTAAGCATGACAGTTCATGCTGAAATTAATGCAAATGGCTTTTGTGTTTGTTTTGGAGATCTCTCTATCTAAATTCATATATCAAACTTTGGTAGTTGGTGCATCCATCAGGCATTCCTCAGTGTTTTTCAAACCTTCAGAGAAGTAGTTTAACTGCAATACTGACTTAAAAATTTTAAGTCATTAAGGTGGAAACATAAGGAAAAACACATTTAGAGCTATAATGATTCAAAACAGCATTTTAAGTAAATTTAAGTAAATAAATAAATATGAGCATTCTATTAGAAATAAAAGAATTTCATGCATAGCAAAAACACAGATCATAATAACTCAGCAAGTAGGGGATTACTGCTAAAAATCTTTTAGCTCTTGTTGGCAAAAGATAATAATATTCAAATCGTGATTAGAAACAGGTGAATTTCACTGTAAGGTTTTCTTGGTGGATTTATACCAGCAATTGGCCAATTGAAAGTAGTTCATCAACAGCAGTGTTCAGTATTCCATAACCACTTGAAACAAAAAACAGCTCTCCATATGGAAGAGAATAATTCTGACACCACAGGTGCTGGACTGTAAATTTGCAGTTTATGTGAGTAAAGAATTAGTGCCTACCCTCCTCACCCAAGAGAGACAATCCTGATTCTATAGGTAATATCTTTGTCATAATGCCTCATAGACATACATAAGCAAGTTTTTAATTGACTGGCTGGTGTATAATTACTGTTTTGTCATACAGAGCTCAACACTGGCTGTAAAAACTGACCAGGAGCCTGCATAAATACATGGATTTCTAGCCCATAGCCAGAGACTGCATTGAAGTACTTCTCTGAGAGCTGCAAGACAAACAAGGGTGGAACTAAAAGTTCTGGTTTACAGGCAGAAGAACTGTTTAGAAGATGCACATAACCTTCTGAAGATGCAATTGTGTAATGCAATGAGGGAATCCTGGATTCTCATAGTACATAAATGTCATTCTGTAAAATTTCTTAGAATTTTAATGTATATCCATCTCTATCACGGTTGTTCTAGAACTTCAGTGTAGAGAGTTTAAAGATATTGGTTAATAAAGCAGTAAGTGCCTAGAAATGCTCCTATATCAGTTAGAGCATTCTCTGACAAGATTTTGGCTAATAGAGCAAGCACCCTACAAATAATTTGTGATTTCATTTTGAGTGTAAGGAACCATTTCCAATGGACTGTTTGCAAACATCTAGACTCCTTGGGAGAAAACGCCCATATTCTTAGCACAGATATGGGTGTTCCCTGCTAGAGGACCTGGGAACTTTACTAGATGGTCATAACCTAGACTGGATTTGAGTAAAAGGTCACCTAGGAAGTTTGTGGCAGAGCCAGTGATTCTGCCATATCTTAGAATGCCTACCTCAAAAATATAAATTATACAATAAAATCACAATAAAATTTATTTCCAAAAGTACAGAAATTTTTTATACTATTCTCCAACCATTAGAATGAATGGAAAAATATAGACAGTACATGCAGAAGACATACAAAGAAAAGCCTTGTGATAAACAGAGAAACATTGCTTAAAGAATTTTCAAAATACCGTTTCTACAGGGGTACTTATCACAGACAAGGAAGGTAGAATGAAAATAGAAAATGTTGGAATCCATTTATTTAAGTGCCTGCAGTTATCATTTCAAGGCAAATGAAGCAATAAAAAATACAGAGCATTTGAAAGAAAGATAATCTGTATCCACTGCATTTTAATAAACAGTAATCACAAAAATCAATGTGGGCACATTGGATCTGCTTTTCTATTAGTTTTCCTATTACTGTTCTCCTTTTCTCTTCTTTCACCTCCCTTTTCTATCTAATACTTAATGGAATGATCTGTAGTCCCTATTGTTTTACTGTCTGAACTTTTGTCTTTATTTTTCTTTCATAAGCTGGGTTTTAAACTTAAAAATTAATTTCCTCACTTGTACTATCAACACTACCAGTCCTAACACCTAGCGGACAGTATATCTCTTAATTTGTTTTCTTTTTGCAATCAATAGGTCAGAACTGCTTCTTGCTAATTTTAATCAGTATTAGGGTGACTGAGAAGGATGATGCTTCCCACCATGAGGTCTGGGAAGGAGAAAGTGGAACAGTAAAAAAAAATCAGATAAGTTTATTTTAAAAATATAATCTGTCACCAGCCAATTTCAAAACACCGCTAGGTATGTATAAGATCAAATTTTATAGATATTTAGCAAAAACATGATTATTTTTCAAGGCAATAAAAAAAGTCAGAAAGATCAATATTTACTGGAAAGTACAAATACCTTCCTCTCACGGAAACATGATTTTGTACCAGAGAACCACTGAAATTTAAGCATAATACAAATACTTAGAGAAATTATGAAAAAAAAATTAGTCTAATTTAATGCACTTTTTTTTACCAATATAGGAATGAGGGAAAAAAAATTGGCCACTGGGTAGAAAATAACATTAGAATAAAATTATCAACAGTTATTTTCAATCAAATGGGTTTCCGATTTAAAGAGTGAGCCAGGTGTCTCCAGAAGCAATTTGTTGTTTCCTAAATTAGATGCCTAAGTGAGAGTGATTGAATCATCTTCTGGACATGTCTGTCTCTACAGAGGATGCAGTTCTTGATATTTGCCTCTTATACAGATAAAGCCATGTAGGTGAATCCCATTCTACAGAACAGAAGTAGGATATTAGAACAACAAATAAAGTGAAGGATGCCAATTTACCCTCTCAGCCACTGCTCCACAAGAGGGAATTCCTGAAAGTTGCACAGGGTGCCTCCCTTTGTGTCAGGTAAGTACAAGTGTCTTAAGGCCAATGCAAACCTGAATATTCCTTAAGAAAATACATCTGGGTCAGCTCAGAGTAGTTTTGGCCTTAAATCTACCCTGGTAGCTTAACATATCCATTTTGACATTATTTACTATGATGTTACTAGAAGATGAGGTAAAAATGGGAACTCTGTGCTCTGGACACTGTACAAAATAGCAAATGGATCTTCTCCAAAGGACTTTCAGTCTTAGGAATAGATGGACAAAATAAGGAAAAGGATTATGACCCACAAAAGGAGGCAAGAATTGTGTTACTTCCTAAACTGACTTGATGGATTTTTTTCTTTTTTTTTGAAAGAGATTGCTTTAGCTGAAATAGAAGAGCCTAAAATACAAGGAGACCAGAATCAGAAAAAAAAGGTGGTGAAAAATATGGATGCTGATTCAATGAAAACACTATGGATGGATAGAAGTGCTGATTTGGTTTAGAAAAGCAACCACGTATCATGATATTCTGTGAGCCATTGGCTTGTCTATTTGTTCAATTTTTTTTATTATTTCCTGTAAACTATATGAAGGTATTGAAAAGGAATGACAACACAGATTTGAGTGCCCCCAGAATATTTTTGTGAGTTAGTTTCCTGATAAACACCTCCTTTTAAAAGGAGATCTAGAGGAGATGACACAAATAAGCCCCACTGTTCACAGCCATCAGTGCAAAAGTTTGAGTTTCAAGTGTCTTTGTAGCTGCATCCACTTCAACTTCTATATGTTAGTTTGTACACCATGTTGATATTTCAACAAACGACCTGAATCACAGCTGTGGTAGGCAGATTTCTACATATAAATTAACACTGTTAATGTCAAGTAGTCAAGGTTCAGTGCTGACCATCATTTTATATTATGTCATGTAAAGACTGCAAATATCATGTCCCTATGTTGCCTGTTTTACTGACAACCAAGCATCCTAAACACTGTAGCATTTTGTCAGTTCAGCAGATCCAAAGCCATCCATCACTGCTGCTATTTCTGTCATACACATTTAACTTCAGCATCAGCCAGCAGTCCGCAGTCTTGGTTACTGATCAGTATCATCACAACTGTCAGATGGGGAGTGAATTCTTTTTCTCTCCAAAAGTTGGTTAATGTAATGTTTGATATAGATACGTTGCTTAACAAGTTTTCTGAGCCATGTTTGATATTTGAGTATGGAAATGGTTCCATTATGATCTTTCATAATTTATTTACATTTGTAACATCTTTGTGAACACTTTAAGCCTCAATATTGGCTGTTCCAAGGATATATCTTTTCTTCTTCCCAACAGTCACAATCCAAAACCCCTGAGCTTCTAGATATCAAGGGAAGGGGTTCAAGAAATTCTACAGTCTTAAACACAGCTGATTTCAAAGATGTAATAAAACTAAGGACATTTCATTGAAGTATTGATATGACAGTTTATTTTGATTTCAAAGTTAAGATCTTTTTTTTTTTATTTTTCTCTGAAGATGAATGAAAGATTTAGGAAAGTACCTAAACAAAGTATAAATCCCATTGATCTCAGATTGTGATCTAGTAATATTCTGGAATAAGGTAGAAACACTGATTAACAAGCAGTTTGAACTACTGCTTATCTTTTATCTTTTTACAAAAGCCTCCTCTTCAAACTCTTCTGAAAACAATCAAATGAAATTTTAAAAGGGAGGATTGTCTCAGATCACAGATCAACTGGATTTATTTAAAGAGGTAGCTTTAAATTAAGGCAAAAAACTTTCAGGGACTAGGGTGTTGCTCCTGAAGCAGTGCGATGACAAAATCCAAGCACTATTATCTTCGTATATTAAAAAATAACAATGCCATCTAAAGTCTTCTGATTTAAATAAGCATAATGATTTAAGAGTTTCTTCTTATCATTGACTACACAAATTTTATTTTTTTTTTACAGTTGAATTCTTGCAAGTGAAAGTTTATTCAAATAATCCAATCATTTACAACCTAGCATAGGTGTCCACAACACCAGCAACAATAATTCTAACTGGAATTACTGTCAAAGTTGAAAATTAAAAAGTGATATTTCCCCTATCTGAAGAAGCTGTGTGTATGTGTGTGTGCGCATGTATGTATACACACAGGTACAAACTGAATACTGAATAAGCATAGATCTTTGAAATTCAGAACAAAAAGGAAAAAAGCACACATCATGAATACTGAAGACTTAGTTTCTTAACTAAGACTAGGGCAAACAAGTAATGGAGATGACTGTTCACAGATATATTTATTAACTGCATATATGCATCTCAGAAATTGTTGGGTTTTTTTAATACAATAACAAAATTTTAATATGGTTTAAATATACTTAATATAGTAATATAATTTTGATTTTTCTTATGTTCTTCATTACAACCTCGGAGAAGTCGAGAACTATTAATTTTCCTAGTAGACAGCTATTGCTGCCTAGTAGAGTGATTGGACTGTGATATTTGCCATTTAAAAAAATCATTAATACAATCTGAAAATGAAAGAAACTAGGGAAATAAAATGAAATAGCTTCAAATCCCTGCATTTCTGTCCCTGGACTCATTTTTTTTTTAATATGTTAAAATAAAAAATTATTTTAAAAGAAAAATAATAGGAAAAAGTCCCTGAATTCTTTCTTCATAGTTACTTCTAATGCTATAATAATTAACACTAAAATAATGGTGCATTAGTTAATCACCATATTGCAATGGAATTTCCATGGATACACATATAATGTGGATATTAATAATAGGTTAGTTCATCATAATTCATCTTTTAACAATTAATATGAAGTGAATGAATGAATGACCGATTAGTCATTAATAGCAAAGGAAGATGTGCAATTATGTCCTTTCTGTACTAAACACTTTTTGTTAAAAGATATTTTTTCATCTATAGTAACAAAAAAGATGATAGGAAAAGGTTAATGTTATGAACACTTCTTCAATTTCAAATCATCATCAGATGTATTGGTACATATGAGAACACCGTAAGAGTTGTCTCTTGTTTTAATTAGGAGGCATGACTATTCATATGAAATAAGATGGAAGCAATACAGGGTGAAAAACATACTTTTAGACATTAAAATGAATAATTGCATTTGCCTTCTCCCCCCTAGCCCCCCAAAAAATAGTTGTGAAATGGTTGGACTGGAAACCTGACAAACACCTCATAGAAAGCAGAGCATACTTGGTGGTTCTGAAATTATCCCCCCAAAACCTGAATTGTTTTAAGGCAGTTAGAAAATGCAAGTTATCTAATTAATTGTTCTAATTGTCTAAGATATGCAGGGCTGTAGAAGGCCATAGGTGGCTACAGTAGGCTTTAGTTAGAACACAGGGTTTTGCAATCCATATTCTGATACTGAAGTCTACGTTTATCCACTGCTTAGCCTGGAGGCCCCACCCAGAGCTCGGGGCAGCTGATTGGGGAAAATTTACAGCTGTACATGCAGGATACATCCTAAGCTTCACACCAGTCTATTAATGCTGGTCTGTTTATTGGAAGGAGCTGAATGCTGATATTATTGACCTCTGTGAACTACCTTAGTTGTGGGAACACTTCAGTAGAGACGAAGCATTTCTACATCACTGCCTTCAGTGCTTTCCTGCTCTGGGAGTACCTAGCCTACTTGTCAGTATAGTTTGAGCAAAAATGACTCCAGTGATCTTCTTTTCACCTCTCCCAATGTCAATGTGTCTCACTGAGAACAGAGTTCCTACATTTAAATAGCTCTTTTAATTTTTCCTTCATTTCATATGCATACAGATAAAATAATTATATAAATCTGAATTTGTTTCTTTACTCTTAATCATTGATAATTAAAATAAAAATTCTATGGGGAACTCATTTTAACCAGAGAAATTTCAAGTTCATTAAGGAAGTATATGTCCTGACAATCAGAAGCATTTGCAGAGCAGTTTTTATAAATGTTTCAGCTTTGTATGCATTCTGATACTAATAAGGAAGACAGTGCTTCTGTGCCGGAGACTGTAATATGCATTTTATGACCATATTTGTCTCGTTCAGCTTTTACAGGAGAGAATCTTCAGATTATTTGTGAATGGATAATTAATATTTACATTAATATACTTTAGTCTTATTTAAATAAATCAAGTGTCACAGTTCAATTTTCTAACAGTGACACAAGTCCCCAGTGAGCAGAGGAATATGTTGACATTGACCTCAATGTTCAAATTGCCACAATCCAGTAATAAAAAGTAAAAAAAAAAAAAAAAAAAATTAAAAAATCAACAAGTCTATCAATTTTTTTGCTTGTTTCTTGTTGCTCTAGGATATGTCCCATCTGGTCCATATTTAGATGAATGATTATGTATGTCACTCAGTAACAGAAAAAAACCTAGTAATTTCATTTGGTGTTTACTTTCCAAAGATGAATCAGAGTTCTCAGCAATGGCTAGGGAATAGTGCCCTGGTAGAAGAAATGTATGTGTTCGTTTATTTTGTGAAGTGTCTAATATGCTCCATTTCATCTGAGCCAAAGCTAGAAAAACAGCAGTCATGCAATGAGAAAAAGAAAATGGAGAAACAACATAGAAGGAAAAGGAGTCTGATGTATGTATATTTGAACAGTATTGAGTTTGCTTCAACAGCATTAATCCATTTTTGACAGGCAAAGTATCATGCTATCTATAAAAGTGCAATTTCTATTAATAATACCTTATATTCTTAAGGAAACGTTCATCCCAAGGACTCACATTAGCTTCATTATTGCCAATTTATAAAATGACGAGATAAGCTTTACTTAGAAACCAAATTTTCAAAAGAATTTCCTGTTTACCTGGCGATCATTTTTATTACTCCAGCAGCTCAAATCGGTGTATGCCTTATCTGGAAATCAGTCCAGAAAAAGGCTACAGAAGCAGAATAATCCTATTTGCAGTCTGCATGAAATTTCAGGACTCTGGTTTCCAGCTCAGGTTTCTGTGGGCCTTGAGGTATCATGCATACATTTCAGGACCAAAGCCAGCTGCTCCTTTGCCACTGGGAGAATCTGGAAAGTATTAAGGATAGCCAGAATGATTGCAAAATGGTGAGCAAAGGGTAGGGTCAATTATTAACCCTAATTATCTTCACGTGTCTAAGTGAAGGTGCCAAGTACTGTCCCCCTTTCACTGATAAGAACAGAAGCACAGGACAGTCTCTGAGCTCTTTCACACACTGATCATATCTGGTCACATCTAAGGCAGCACTTATTCAGGCAGCTCGGAACTGGTTTTTCATCTGTGTAGGCATATCATATGATTTTCCTGGTTGCAAACACTGAGGCAATAACTTAAAGCAAATCTTTAGTGCCTCTGTGCCGCGTCCAGCTTTATGTGTCCTCTTCCAAGTCACTTTGTCAAATTTCCCAGGGAAATTGACAGTTAGCTCTTGGAGGTGATAAAATATGAGTCGACAAAGTCATCGGTGTTTGTGAGAAAAAGGTACTCAAGACAGACAGCAGTCTTACACAGACTATTATTATTTCAGTCAAACTTCTGGAGTGCTTTGTGAATGGAAAGAGCAGTGAGACAGCTCTGTCTTGAATTTTCTATTCTTCTCGGTCAATTCCCCTCTTTTTTAGTGTAGAGATGCCCACCCAGGTTTATCCTAGCAATTTTGAAGATTTCTATCTGTTGATACCAGAATTCTGTGGAAAATCTAAATGCATTTTCACTGTAATCAGAGCAAAACTGAGAATTTAGGATTTTTCAAAGACAAGAAATATGGCTATATTAGGAATACTTAACCAAAATCTAAGATAAACTTTTCATGTGAGTGGGATGTCCTAGTTCTATCTGTATTACTATAGCAACCAGCTAATTATTCCACTCCTCCTCCACTGCCCTTGTGTGCATGGAACCTTTTTTTCCTTTTAGGATCTCTTCACCATCCAAGATACATGGAGAGGTGATGGTGCCAACTTCTTGTTCTGAACTATTTTTGCAAGCTGAAATTTCCCTTAAATCTTCATCATAAAGCAAATCAAAGGGTTTGCAGATAAAAGAGTCAAATCAGTTTGGTTTTTGGAGCACACACTTAGAATGCTTTTTAAGACACTGCCTGAACTGGTAATGGTAATGACAGTGATGTACCTCCTGATTTTGCACAGAGCTTCATTTTTGAATCACATTTTCAAAATCCTCAGGATTTTAAGTGCCATTGTAATCAGAAAAAGCAATAGTAATTTCAAATTTCCTTTTTTTTTTAAGCTTGAGGGTTTGTTCTTTTATTTTCTCACTTTTTTTTTGGTGGGGAAGAAAAACCACACTGAAAAAACAAATCAAGAAACAGAAAAACCCCACCAAACCCCCTCAAATCCATAACTCTTACTCCCTGTTGTGGATTTAGTGAAGGAAAGAGAAGGTGTAAGTGGGACAGTAGATTGAGTCTTCCCTGGCAATTAGCTGCCTCTGTGGCTATCTGCAGAGCAGCTCTGCTTGGCACAGTGCATCGGGCGACCTGCTAGGGCAGCAGAACCCACTCGGCACCGATTTTGGCCTGGCTGCAGTGCATCCTTCAAAACTGTCTTGAGAAAAGAGTGCAGGCGTTCTTAATGAGATATGTTTGGCATCCTATGTGTACACAAGGCAGCAGAAAACTGTGCAGCTTCCTGCTATCAATCGACAAGCAGCCTTGATAAAGCTACTGCAGAGAGACTGGCTTATTCAGGCCTGCTTAGTATCATAGAAGTGAAAGCCAGGTCGTCACTGACTCATCGTGAGCTCCCTTTAGAAGTCTTTTGGGACAAGATTGCTTTTTAAAATTTATTTTTATTAGCAGCTGAACTTGGGGAATATGATCCAATTTCCTCTTGACCAACTGCTTGGTGGGCAGTTTCGATTTGTTTTTCTTAAATATGAGTCACTGTAAAATGTGATGAATAGAGTTAAGAATTATATCTACCTAGAATAAATTAGAATTTAGCTTAAGATATAATAGCTTTTATGAATAATTTCCAAATTATCCAACAGAAAGAAGGGACTGTTGTAATTCTCTAACTGGAAGCCCATATGGTTGACTGAGAGGTAGATGAGGAAAAAGAACAGGAGTCTGCATTTAGAAATTGCTCTTTCCTTCCCCTTCCAGGCTCCCACAGGGGAAAGAGGAGAGGGAAAGGGAATACATACCCTATGTCTTATTTACATATAAGACTGCTGTTTGTTGGACAACATCCCTCCTCCTGGGATATCAATGTGAAGTGAGAAACAAATGTTCAATTGATTGTTTAACAGCGTTTCTCTGCTCAGATGCCACTATCAAAACGTGAAGAGAGAGCATAAATAGTGGCAGAAAAGACTAAGTCATCTTCTACTTGTTGAAAATGTCTAAAATATATGTCCACTTTTTTCTTTTTTTTTTTTTTTAGATTAAAGTATTCAATCTTTTTCTCTCTATTGGATGCCACAAAGTAATAAGGTTCTCTCGTTTACCAAGCTGACCTATCTGTTCCATGCAGGGCTCTAATTATAAATCAGGGAGGGAGAGGAAAATGCCCTCCTTAAAAATTTGCTTCAGATTTTTTCATTTTACTTTACAGATCTCTCTTATAATGCATTCCTGTGGTTTTTTTGGGTGAGATGATACTTAGTTTAAGAGTCTCATGCTAAGTTAGTGACATTTCCTTGAAGCTGACTGCCTCCCTGCACAGATAATGAAACATTTCATCAGCTTCCCCACAGGAAACTGATCTTAACTTTTAACCTTTTTTTTTTCCCTGCTTGGACAAAGCAAAAAAGAAAACATCTTTAAAGTGTTTACTCAATCTAAGCATTAGCTTGCCTTTCTGAAAAGTTTCACAGCTTTTGGCTTCACAGAATTCAGATTTGAAAGAGTAAAGGGTTTGAAATATTCAGGGAAAGACTAGACAGTAACTACTTCATGCTGCATTTGCACATGGATAAAAACTGATTTCAGTTCTATTGTCAAATTATTTCCATGCTATTTGTAGATAGTTACAAGTATTGCTTTCACCCAGTTCTTATATGAAACATTCTGATTCTGTGATTCACAAGGTTGTATTGCTGTATCATTTGCAGCTTCCTAATGTGAACAGGTCTCCATGAACAAAAGGAACAATTTGATTGGTAGAAAGCCAGGGTTACATACATGTAATGTAACAATTATATTTGGTATGGGATGACATATATATTTTATTAACGAGAGTTTTCCAATAAAGGGAATGTGTTTAAAAACCTATGTCATTGGCCAAAGAGAAGCCGCTAGTTCAGTGGGTATTGGTCAGTTTAGATTTCCATAGTGGCTTCTTCTGACCCTGAAATTTATTGATCCAGAGATTTATGCAGTCATAGACGATTTAAAAATCTCAACAAATTACTCTTACTTAGATGAGACGTACTCATTCCTAGACCATATCAAGTAAATTAGAATGACTTAAATTAAAAATTCTTTAGGTCAGTTTACTTTATATCTGCCCTGGACTGAATTTATGCCACAAAAGTAAAGGAAAGTAACTATGAGCAGACTTAAAGGTTGTCTTGATAGATTTCTTTTCCCTCATCCTCTCTTGATGCATTGTATTTGTTTTTCTCCAGCTGTACTATTATTCACTGTTGAATTGACAGAGAGCTGCTGCTGGACTTGTAATTCTGGATGTTGGCTCTTTTTGCATTCAGAGACAGAGAGAAAACAGACATAACAGACATGCAGTTTGAGAACATTAAGAGTTATGTGTTCTGTTCCCATCTTGGTTCTAATAATTATGAGTTTATAATGTCATTTTTGTTATTCATCTGGCTGTTGCCACTATAGCAGAGCTGCAACATTCTTACTAAAACCCAAGGTATTACTTTAATTAATGACACAGAGCAGTAATTGTGTATAGGATACAGTTTCCTTTCAGTATTCTCATTTGTGGTTTTGAAGACTTATTTTGTTGTTTGTTTTAGTAACTTTTGCAGTATCTTATTCAGTCTGATTTTTTATTTCTTGATTTTTAATTCGTGACCTGCTAGGAATATTTTACAATTCTTCAACACTTTGCTTTTTGCTTTCTGCATTTTCTTGATATCTCTCTTAAAATATGTAGTCATGTCAATAGGTCAAGCTCATCTTTCTCCAAATTCATGAGCCTTCCCAAAGTGATGCCAAGTCTTTTCTCTGTTTTCATCCATTAAGTCTTCAGACCTCTTGGTCTTACTAACATTCTGCTGAACTTTATGTGGGAAATATCTCCCATTGAAATCCATAACTTGTTTTTACCAGTCGGTTTTTATTTATCTTTCAACTTAATAGACAGAATGAATTTATGATTACCTCACACATATTCTAGACCAGCTATTCTATCACATACTAATTAGTTTTAATTTTGCATGTAAAATAGAAAGACCTCTTGCTGATCCAGTTGCTACTTGGTGAATAAACTTGCTAGCTATCACATCAAAAAATGGCTGATATCTGGTGATAGTGTCCAGTTCGGACATGGAAAATACATTTTTCTTGCAATATAGCTATTGGTAACATTTATATCTCCAGCAGTATTAAAAAGATCATACAGTTAAATCTGTTTCTGCAAGCCTACAACAAAACCCCAACAAATACCTGGTAGAATATATTTTCAACTTTTGCTTAAGTAAACTTCGAATAAATAAATTGAATGATATTCAAACACTATCTCAAATATTTATCAAGTGTTAATTCATCTTGGAAACTATGACACTTAATCTGTCCATTTCAGAATTTATCCATACATGCAAGATGTATTTTATGTATTTCAGAGTTGTGGGCCATGGGAAATAGAAAATTGTCCTAAGCTAAGGTTTCAAAGTGTTCCATAGCCTGGGTAATATTTTAAGACAGTCACTGCCTCTTTTTCTGTTAATAAAAGTATAGCTTCTTTGTGAAAAATGTAACATATGATCCAATATAAATAGAAAATCACCTGAAAGATCCCCAGTGCAGTCTCATCAAATGTGATGGGAACATATTTAGTGAGTTGTCAGCATTTTCAAATGACATTTAAGTTTTCATGTGACAAACTTAGAAAACTACTGAGTCCACAGAACAGAGTTTGATAACCATTGCCTTGTCCTTTTGCTTGCAGCTTCAAAAAAAAATACTCAATGGATTTCACAAAAGCTTTATTGTTGCTTTGTTTTTGTTTAATAAGATACACGTCTTTTTCCAAATTAATACATACCAATTAATACAAATGCCAATACTGTTTTAGGAATTTTGTCCTAGTTTCTTGGGAGCTGGAATTTATCACAGCAATTTAGATTTATTTAATCTGGTTGTTTACAGACAAACTACAATCCTGCAAAAGGTCCTGCATTCTTTTTGCTTTCTCTTTCCATCTGCAGAAAATAAACCTTATGCTTAACAATTGAGTTTATTTTTTATTGCTGTGCCCAGGGCAAAATCTCAGATTGGGGTTTGCAATCTCAGAAGACAGACAGATTTAATATATTTGTCACTACCTTGACAGAGGGGAAAAATTGCTTAAATTCAGGTGTAAGAGATGAGTCTTTGTATAACAGATGTAATCCTCACAATGAAATGTTTTTCAGGCACTAAGTCGTCCATGTTCTGATTAGAAGACGCAAGCCTTTGTTCTAATTGGCCTAACTGTAGTCACTACTTTTACTCAGATACTTCCATTTTCCTTACATTACCCAGCCCAAACTTCTGGGGATATTGTACCCTATTTACTGACTTCATGCATTTCTAAATAATTACAGTATTTTTCTCAAACATAAAAATGCACTTTAAAATACTGGAAATGGAAAGGGTAACATTCTTAACCACAGTAAATAGCAGTAATAAAATTATAGCTGTAGGCTGATAAAAATGGAGTCTTTTTGAAGATCAAACATAGTGTCATGTTCGTGAGTATCAGGTGAGGTGTCCAGGGCTTCAATTTAGAAATACATCTGTAATTGTCTTTTGTCTTTACTTTCTAATTCATATTTAGGGGCTTTAAAGATCTGTTGTAACAGGACTCTTGTTACATTTAATAAGTGCCATGTTGATTGGCGTACTCTAAGTAGGCTTTTCAGTTTGCCTGTGGGGAAATTTAATATAAAAACATTCAACATTCTTTTATTAGTGTTTTTTACTATTCCCAGTCCCATCAGACCTTTGGTGCAAGCAGTGTATTATTGAAAAGCTTATCTGTAAGAAGTGAGCCAAGGGGAAATTCAGCCTTTATTAATATTGACATCATGTTCCTGCACAATGGTTGTCTAAAGAAACTTTTCAATTGGATTTCAACTGCTTTGATGCTGTATAAATGGAAACAACTGAATGCATGATTTAACAGAGAACAGTGAAAAATGTTGCAGCCTCTATGCTCTAACATAAAGCATGTGTTCAAAGATACTACGTGGCTGTATTCTGCAATGTTTTCAGTCAACTTAGTTAGGAAACCAGAAAAAAGAACTTCTTTGCTTCAAGACAGACTCCATTTAAAATGAACTTACTTTTTTTCAATTTTAACAATTAAGTCTTGTGATATTAGGTCTTGGACCTTGGTCAAAGGATTCTAGTCCTGTCTCTCGTAAAAAACACTGTGCAAACTTGGCCTAATTGTTTAATGGAACAGATGTCTTGGCAAGGCAAAAATTGCATAGGATTTGGAGTTGGGAACCCTCATTTTCTAGGCTGGGCTCTAGCTTCAATCAAAAATCCCTGAAAATGACAAATTTCCTGATAATATATCTTTAAGACATCTAGCTATATATACTCTTAGTAATATTTTCATAAAGCAAAATTACATATATCATTACAAATTACAGGTGGAATACATACTGCATGCACTTAGTTTTAGCAGTATTTTAATTTGAAAACAGCAGTGGAGAGGTAGAAGATTTGACTGCATCTGAGCAGGAAAAGTCACCCCAAGACAGAGATCTAATCCAGTTATTTTCTCATGCTAAGGAAGAAAGGATGGAAGAGTTAAAGCTGAATTCTTACACTGGCACAATGCATGGGCACTGTGACCTACAGCCCTCCTGCCGAAGGTAAGTCGCTGTTCAATAATGAATTTAAGGTCTTCTGGGCCAGAGATAGAGGATGTAATAAAGTCTGACTCTATAGACAGCTCACTAAAGCACTCATTCAGAAGTGCATGGCCTTCCCAAATCTGTAGCTATGTCTCTATTTCAATTCATTATTATCTAATAAATAGTGTCCTTAGTAGGTATTCTTTTTCATTTCAGGCTTGGGCCATTTTAGGTTTTTGTCCTGGCTTCTGCTGCAATAGAGATAATTTTTTTCATAGTAGGTGGTACAGTGCTTTACTTTGGATTTAGTATGAGAATAATGATGACAAGAAACTAATGGTTTAGTTGTTTCTAAGTGTAGTGGGTTGGATTTGTAACCGGGCAGAAACACCAATTTAGTGTAGTGGTTTGGCCCAAAATACTCATTACTATTTATCTTCTGTGAGATAAGAATTAGGAGAAACGCAAAGCAGGCACCAAACTTGAAAGAATATAAAGAAGTTTATTAACAGACCTAAAAGAGGAAAAAAAAATTATACCACCTTCAGAACTCTCCTCCTCCCCCCACCTTCCTCCCTTCTCCCACTGACAATGGAAAAAGACAACCCTTGAGATGTTCAGTGTGTTTACCACTTCCATAATAACCTTGTTCAGTCCATTTAGAAAGAGAAGTCTCTTCTTGCTCATGCTATGAAAACATTATCACAACAAGACAGCCGCCCACTTCCAAATATTGTTCAGTCCATTTAGGAAGAGGAGTCTCTCTGCCTGCATGTGAGTCCCTTCCCCTGACTTGCAGCTTTTCCCGCAACTGCTTTCAAGGGTCCACTCTTGAAGTTTTTTGGGGTACAATTTTAAGGTTGAGCCGTTCAGAAACAAAAAACAGAGGCCCTTCTCCTTCCCTGGGAGCAAAGGGTCTTCCTCATCTTCATCGTTAGGACTATCTCTGGGAGCATCTCTAGGAACTGAGGTTTCTCCTTTCCCATTTGGAGCAAAAGTCCTCATCTGGTCCATCTCTAGGGACTGAGGGTTTCTCCTTTCCCGCTTGGAGCAAAAGTCCTCATCTGGTTCATCTCTCCCTGTCCAAACTTCTCATGAAATTACAGCTGCGTCAACATCTGCCTCTCTCAGTGCAGGTGCTTTTGCTCACAAGTACAAGTTGAACACTCCACCCCCCATATCTTCATGAAATTACAACGGGATACTCTGATCTATCATAGCTTCACAACAGAATTTCAGCTTTAAGCATCTCCTCTCTCTCTTCCCTCGGGTTTTCAGCTCTTCACAGCAGTAAAAGGGTTAATCTCACCTCAGCCTTGCAGCTTTGCAGCTGGAATGTTGAATTTTTCTCATCGAAGTGGAGAGGGGGGAGAGCCAAGCCGCTCCAGCTGCCCACGGCAAGGCAGTGGGGGGGGGTTCCACGGCTGGAACAGGTCCATGGCTTCAGGATGGCCGGGCCCGCTGGCCCCCACACAGGGCCCGCAGCCACCTGTCCCAGCGCCGGAAACGAGAGAGAGCTTGGGGGGGAGTTTGCCTATTCTTAAATGTGGATCACAGAGGTGGTCACAACTTTAAGTGGCTTAGAGAATTGTCCATATTCAAACTGGCCAGCTGATAGGTTCTATCAGTTCCCAGAGGAAACTGTAAGCACCCCTTAGCAAGGACATCCCTTCCGGGACTATGCTTGCTAACCTATGACACTAAGTCATGTTTATACTAAGACAAGATCTTTTCTCTCATCCCAGCCCACCAGAGGGGAGGCTGGGGGTGCACAAGAAGTTGACAGGGGACATAATCGGGACAGCTGACCCCAACTGACCCAAGGAACATCCCACACCATATGACGTCACACACAGCACAAAAACTGGGGGAAGCAGGAGGAAATGGGGAATGTTTGGAGTGATGGCATGTGTCTTCCCATGCTGCTGTTACGTGTAATGGAGCCCTGCTTTCCTGGAGATGGCTGAACACCTGCCTGCCCATGGGAAGTGGTGAATGAACTCCTTGTTCTGCTGTGCTTTCATGCACAGCTTTTGCTTTACCTATTAAACTGTCTTTATCTCAACCCATGAGTTGTCTCATTTTTTTTCTTTCAGTTCTCTCCCCTGTGCTGCCGGAGGAGAATGAGCAAGTGGCTGTGTGGGGCTGAGTTGCTGGCCAGGATTAAACCATGACATTTGAAGTGTTTATGTTTTTATTGCTTTTCTTTCTGTTAATAAGAAAAATGGTGCTTGAAAAGCTGTCTTCCAAAAAAGTTTTTCATTGTGCCCCAAAAGGACGTTTTGTGTTCTACACTGGTACCTCCTGGCAACCGAGTACATTGTAGCAGAGTAATCATAAATGCTTTATTGCAAATGTTTTTTAAGTTTGCCCTGTACAAAATATGTTGTATAGTCACTGAGGACTTCAGGCTATGCATCATAGGTGAAGATCAGGCACACAGTGGTGTTGAGTGTCGCAGACTTGCAAGCAGGTTTTGATGCTGGGACCACATTATAAAATGTTTCCTTTACAGCACAAACAGGCCCATGAGGAAGGGCTGTTATTAGGTACTGAATATATTAAAGATTATTCTGTATGATTCACAGAGCTGAGTTCAGATGCTATTCCCTTTCCTCCTACTTGTTTCTGCTGCTTTTTCATCGCAATAGCTTTTTCAGTGGTCTCATAAGATGGCCTTTGAGATGTGGTTGTCTCAGAACAGTCACATGCTTCGTGAAAAAATGAAGTACTTCATGTTCTGAATTTCAAAATATTTAAGAGATTATGTCATTGGGCCTAGGGGAAGTGGAGACAACTCAACATGATAAGCAATCTTTTCCTGACTTTAAACTTTTTTTCATTTTGTAGACTCACAAGTCTCTGAGTCAGTGTAATTTAAGCTAATGAAGAGTCTAAGAGGATAGCAACAAAATGAACAGGGTATCAAGAAATAGCAATAAAAATTATTAGGTCAGTTTAGTCTCATGAAGACTTAAAGCCATGATGACAACTGTAATTTATGCAACCTATACAATATGCCAGACATAGGACATGTCATGGGGCAAGTTCAAAGGAAAAATATGAAGGATGTAGATGTAGTTCTGATGTTAGTTTTACTTCCCAGAAGTATTACAGTTCTCTAGGAGTATTACATACATAAATTGATATCAGCTGAGATATCAGCTGAGGTATTTGAAGGAGCTCCTAGCCTATAAGACAGAAAAAAAGGGGAGAGATTTAAAAATCAAAAGAAAGATTGATATTTTTAATCTTTTTTCAGCCTTAATTTTGTTTTAACCTAGGTAGTAAGGATGAAAGACAGATAGTCATCTTCAATCCAGAACACCATATGAAGGATTGAGAAAATCTGAATGCTGCTCCAGCCTGGAGGTCTGTGAGGGGGTTTTTTGTTGTATTTGAACAACAGTGTCTTAAGGCCTATGCAATTAAACTTTTCATGGCCTTGGTTTCTTGATCTGAAAAAATTAGATGCCACTTATGAGAGGAGGTGTAGGCGTTCATATCTTCTTGGATCTTATTTCAGACTTCTTAAGGTAACCATCTAAAATAATTTGAATGAATCATGGGGTTTTTTGCAACTATCTCTCCCCATTGTTTATACAGGGAACCTAGGAAACTGGCTTAGGCTACGTGACTACATTTAGACGGTGGAAGGGGTATGTCAGGATAGATGCTTAGTTTTAAATGGCCAAAGATATATGAAAGGAATATCTGCCTAAATGTTTATTTAGTCAGCAAGCTGGTGAGGAGAGTAATGTCTTTAACTGGAAAATAAAGACATGTTACTTTCAAATGCAGAGGCTTATTGACACAAGACTCTAAGCAGAGGAAGATACTGTAAACAGTAACTATGGAGACATGCAGCTGATACAATACTCTGTAATGTCTAGCAATTGTAGAAATACATTTATTTGTTGGACAGCAATAAACACAAACGGAATTAGGGAGAGAAAAAATTATGCAAAGGCTTATCCACAAGCAGCAACTGTACTTAATGTGAAACTTGGCAGGCGCCATTATCAAACAGATTGTTTCTAAAGCCAAAGAACACCCTAAATTAGATACTATTTTGTTAAGTCTCCCAAGGCATTCCTCTCCTTTTCAGACGTCATTTAATTTACAAACTTAAGACATAATAGACAATCTAGTGTCTTGTATTTTTTCTAAGTATTGTCTCAGATTCTCCAATTCTTTCCTTGAGGGCAGAGTCCCACCAGCTCAGCTACCTGGTCTTCCTGACTCTCATACTATCCCAGTGCACTACTTTAGACACTAACACACTTTAACAGGAGTGATAAAGGGACCCTGTTCTGAAAGACAAAGCTTGAATCCCTTTCACAGGAGCCAGCTCGGGTTGTCACAGTTGTGTTGAATTTGAGTTAAAGGGAGTAATGAAGCAGAGTCTGCTGCTAAATAGAAGTCAGCCTGGGAATGACCTAAGGACCAGGTCGAAGGCACCAGCTGTGGTAATGTTGCTGAAGGCTGACTCCACCCTAGACAAACTTTTTTTGAAAAGGACGAGATGAAGCCCTCTGAAAAAAATCCAGGGAATAAATTAGCAATTAAACAATGTGAATAAACAGGGACCAGTGCTTCAGTGCTCTTTCCAGTCTTCTTTTATTTTATCAGTGTAGACATACCAAGTAGGCTCTCATCAACATTAATAAACTATTAGCAGTGCATCACTCTCCTTTCTACCTCTGATTTTGGAAACACAGTGCTGAAACATCCATTCTGGCTAGCACAGGACCATCTTAAATTACAGGAGTTTGTTTCATTTCTCTGCCATATGAGGGATACTTGACTCTTTTCAGATCTAAGCTGGCTTTGGCAGCAGAATAATCATATTTGCATTTGCGCCTGAGCTAATAAATCCAGCCAGATCCATGCTGTCTCCGAGCAGAGTCAGCCAGAGTTGTGGCAGTTCACAGCATGGCTAGTCCATAAAGCAGGTACCTGAAAAATGGCTGTGACTGTAGGAAAAAATATTTGTGCCTTCTGGCCTTACATTGCATTATTACTTTACAGGCTGCAATTTTTGCTTGCAAAGAACAAAACAAAAGAGCCTCACCCTGAGATAAGAACACTTGGTTTCTGAGAATAAACATAATTACTACTGTGTATTTTAGACAACAGTAGTTTAAAAATAGAACATTAGTATATCACAGGAGAATTCTGTCTTTTACAGTATGAATGATGTTTATATACACTCCAGGTATTTTAAAACATAGTTCATGTGGTGTGGAAGAAAAAAATGTTTCTATACTTAATAGAGTAGACTGCACACTACACTAAGGAGCTGTATGATTTCACTCTTGAGTTTTTGATAATCTCCAGATAAACTTACTTTATAAAGTGGCAGAGTGTACTGCCATGAGGGATCTCTAAAAACTTCACAATACAGTTATTATATAAATAGTAGCAATGAGAAATCAGTCAAGTTTCTAGAGTGACACATGAGAGTCAGCAGGCTCATGGTCCACAGAATTTAAATTAAGGCAATTCAAATTCTGGCCTTTGTGCTTGTTCCACAAAAGGATGTCAGGGATTTTTATTTGTCTTGGGACTTTCCCCAGGTTTGTCTTGTGTCCAGTCAAAAAAAAAAAACTTTTTCAGGTAAAATCTACCTTTATCAGATCTAAATTGAAAGTAGAGTGTTGGCATATGCAGGAACAAGCAAGAAAATGAGCAAGGGCAGCTGAAGGGCAGTTTGGAGCTGGCAGCAACAAGTTGATCAGGATGAAAGGGGAAAAGTGACTGAGAGTGCCTCCAAAGCACAGTGCAAACTGTTTCTACCTTGACAGTGTCCAAGTAAACCTTCTTCCACTGGCTGGGTCTGGCTGCAATGTTAAGAGGTGAGTAGGTGTCAGTGTGTTCTGCACAGAGAGGGCGGACACCCCTCAGTAAAAAGGCTGTAATCCTGCTTCGCTGTGTTCTCTGTTACGTGGTACTTCCTTCAGTGAGGCGTGTCAGACCTGCTCTTTTGGTTATGGCTTTAAAAATACAAGCAGGTCCCTGAAATTCCTTGTTTTCCGCTGGCTGTCTTATCTGACTTCAGGGAAAGAGATCAAGTTCTACTAGACAGAAAAATTACAGAATTCCTTAAAAAGAAAATACATGCAATTATGTGAATCCTGTCATAAGGTGTGAGAGGAGAAAAAAGGGTCAAATTAGAAATAGCACAAAAGAAGAAAACTACAAATAAAGACAAGTAAAGACAAGTTACTTATTTAGCAAAGCATTGTTTTTGCCCTGTCTCCCCTTCTGTGAAATAAGTATAGTTAGTTTAATTAACATGGTTAAAGAAGTAAAAGGAGACAGCTAAAAATTTTGCAGCAATATATTCAAGCTGTAGGTCCCTGTACTGCAAAAAGGAAAATGGAAACTTATTTCCAGAAGGAGGTTTTTCTTGCCTTGAAAGACTTCTGCAAAGCAAAATCAAAATCACACACACAAAAAAATACACGTTCATAAAAACATTGAAACTCATGGCATTTCTTATGATCAATAAATACCAAAACATACAAAGTACGGAGCGCACTGTGTCTTACAATAGAAAATACAGTTTCATAAACAGGGGAATTTTAATGACAATCTCAAAACCTTACAATTTTACAGTGCTACTTTCTCCAGGAATTTAAACCATCGTGTTTTCTCAACTCTAAACTCCAACAAAATCCCCTTAATTGAGAGTTAGGACTTGTGAACAACAAACATAAGATTGATAAGCCACACACAGAAAGCTACTAAAGAGGGTGTTAAAGTTTCCAGGAAATTATCCTAAAGATATTTTATTATACATGGAAGCCTTCTGCTAACATGTAATGATATCTTGGAAGAGTGCTTTTTAGATCCCTGCAAACTAAACAGCAGCTGAAAAACTAGACAGCCTAAAAAGTATTACAGTTCATCATAAAGCAGACTTGAATAAAATAGGTTAGCTCGTAAATCAGAGCTATAGAATTGACTGCAGGATAACTAAAACAGCGGAAGCAGTACTATTTGCAAAGGAACTACAACTCCAAACAAAGCATCTAACCAATAGAAAACAAACACATTAAAAGAAAGGAAATTAGTGAAGTCATTACACAAACCCAGCTGGGAACCCAGCTGTTTAAAGATGAAGCAAGCTCTCTAATTCTTGATCTTTGGGAGTGTCTAATTAGAAAACAAACTAAAAAGTTTTTCTCCAAAACAGTATTAAAATAAAAATGAAAAGAAAGATTCTTTTAAGAATCAGGTTCATCTGCTGTGACAGCGCAGGGTTCTGGAATAACCAAGCAAAAGCTAAGTGTTACTACTGCAGAGTTATGGAATCAATTATGCTTAAATAAGGGCTTCAATCTGCCCAGGCATAATTCTGTGACATATGTATGAACAGCTTTTGTTTTGAAACTTACCTGTTGTGCTTTTACCCCACTGTTTAAAACATTAAATAGATAATTTGGAAGCCTACAGTGTTAATCACCCTCCTTGAACAAACGAATCAGGCAAGTACTGCACTGTTAAGGACATAATGTCAAACTGTACTTCAGACCACAGGCCATGTGCCTCCACCCAGGGTCACCTTACCTGCAGGAGATGCAGCAAAGCATGTTTGTTTTACTATGGAATTGCCATCCCAACTTTGCACTTCTTCATTTTCACGGCACTACTCCTTTGATATTGATAACTTTAACGCACAAAGAAATAAGAAGGTTTTTGCAAGCATAGGGATCAGATTGGCAGAAACAGGCAAGAGAGGATAAAGGAGACTGGATTTGAAATAGTATAGATGAGGATACACTAACTGCGGGATAAGTGTAGCATTACTTCTAACCATATGCATCTAGCAGTTCTAAGATTTTCAAGAAGATAAACATGAAGATAAAGAGATTTTTCTGAAAGAGATGACCTATGTAATTACTCTTCTATTTTGGGATATTTGTCATTAGACTGAGTGCAAAAGCTGAAAGAATTTGAGACCATTTTCTCAGCTGATTTCAGAACACGCCTCAGATTGTCCTCACAATTCTCTGAAAGAGAATTTGCTTTGACTTTTTTTTTTCTAAAATGTTGCATCACTCTTTATGCTTCTTACACCTTCAAAATCTCTTCACTGCTGTTATTACTCTTACCTACTGTTGTTATTACCTCATCTACTATAAAAGCATAATTTATATCAATATAATAGTCATGTTTAAGCTACAGTAGTAAAACAATTTCCCCAGTATGATTTGATTCTAGGGTGCCATCCACTGAAATGCTAATACCATCAGACAGAATCCAGTAGCAGACAAGGTGAGGTTTAAATTTTCTGAGGATTTAATGCAAGGAAAGGATCTTGAGGCATCAAAAATGGTATAAAAAATTACATGAAGCGTGACTGTGCAGTGAAATTGTTTTAATGTGCACTAAGTCTTTAAGAATGCTATGTGTATGCTGAATATTAAGCCAATACTTGAAGATATTGGTGTTAATCTTTCAAAGAGTACCTCTTCTTATGTTATATTAATAAAACTTTAAATTGCTATAATAAAAGAAGCATGCAGGTTCACTTTTACAAAAATGTATTATCCATCACTAACCAGTTATTCTGCAGGCTAAATTAATTGAAGATATTTTATTCAAAATACCTTACCAGTAGGTAGTATTTTCATCCCTCCATTGGTTCAGCCATTCATTAAATTTAAATCTATCTTCCTTCTGAGTTTTCAGCCTACCCTCTCACCTGGATTGCATCCACATCACAAAGATTTAAGTTTGGAGAAAGTCTTCTAGGATCCAAAGATATGAGAGCCTGCTACTTTCCTTTTCCATTATATCTGTAATGTTTAAGCTGTTCAGCTTACTTTCTCAGTTTCCCCTCTGATACCTGATCATCTTCCCTGTCAAGAAACATGATATACAAATAACCTTCCTAGCAGTTAGACAGATGCCTGTGATTGTGTAGTGGCCATTTTCAAAATTTCAAAATGGATAATTATGAGCAAGAAAGAAGTTTTGGAAGAACTCAGGCGAAATCTCTCCTGAGATGGCCCATCGGAGAACGGTCTGCCTGAAGGTCCTCCAGAAGCAGTTCAGTCAAGGAAGGTCTCAGTCTGAGCCTTACCTTTCCAAGTCTCTCCTGAGCAGTCCTTTTAAATGCACAGATTTAGAAATATTGAGATTACAATGTAGAGGATTGCTACTTGGGGATTTTAAAAAGGGTGGGTCATTAACTAACATTAATTAACATCACTTACAGTAAGAAGTGAACTTGGTGGGTGGCTGACAGGAGACCTATCTTGACATTATTCTAGCAAAGAGGTATGTTTCTGTTTTGAATCCATTCACTGACCCCTTCTTTGAAAGAACTCAGTGCTCAATAGAAAAAACAATTTGGAATTTAAAACCACATATAAATATTTAGTATGTACACAGACAATGCCTGCTCAAGTATTTGATATTTTATTTGGATGAGGATCAGCTCTTCTTGTAGGCTTTCAATCAACTTTTTAAGAAAACTGATTCTGCCAGGTGGGAAATAAAAGATGTCATCTCAAACTAATTTATAAACTTAAATAGGTTGTTAAAAAATTAAGTTTCTTAGCAATTATGTAGTTCAGGGGACACAAGTGCACTTGAAATTTGGGCAAGGTTCATGGGATTTCTGTACAATTCTGCACAAGCAAGCGATCTTGTGACCGAATATGATTCCTAGATAATACCTTCAACTTGCTATTCCATCTTTTCCCCCCACCTTTACATTTTTTGGTTTTAAATATCTGTTTTTCCATTTTCTTTTCTTCTACCTGTTTTAACTTGCCTTGCATTTTTTTGTCATGTCTTGTTAAGAATGAAATCTCTCCAGGGCAGGCAACTTTTGTTATTTATTTTTATAGAATTCAGAACAAATATATGGTATTATGTAAATTATTTTAATTTAAATTTAATAATAGTTTCCTATCAGGTCTAATTTTGAGGTCTGTGCTCAATTTTTCTCTAGTATGCTTCTTATGTTGTCGCCAAGTTACGTATTTTTCTCATGCATACTTAAATACTTACCTTTCCTTATTGAGTGCCTAAATTAATTTACTTTACTTAAACACCTGGTTTTCCTATAAGAAGTCCCAATTTCAGGGGGCAAATTCATAGGCACACTGGAGGTAATGAGAATTTTACCATTTACTTCACCATGGACAAGATTTCACCCACAACCTCAGCTGGCAGTGGTGCCATGAGCTGCTATTAAACTATCTGCAAGGTAATCTGTGATTCCAGATGCCACTGAATGGGGGAGAATCTACAAATTATTTCCCCTTTCATTCATTTCATTGTGTAAAACACTTTCCGAGTGATACTCAGTATCACTTTCTTTGACTTTTATTTTCCTTTATGGCATCCTCCTTTGACTTCAGTTGTGCTCACTCTTTAGCAAGAACGTTGTTTTTGCATGACGTTCACCCTTCAGCAAATGAGCTTCTGCCGATGCTCTGAGCTCCACTTTTCTTATGCCTTCTTTACCCTCTGTTTTCTTTGGGTTATATTCCCCCTCCCATTCATTTAGTGAGCTCAGCCTTTCCCAAAATCTTTATTTTTTTCATCCTAGTTCTTCCGTGTCTGCTCTCCTAGCCCCACATCGTCCAATAATAGCATTCTCTTTCTTATGTTCACTAGTGAAAAGCAAAATCTCATCTCCTGAAGAAGCTAAATATTATTATTATTACCCTTACTTTCCAAACAGGAAAGCAAAACAGAAAGGCAGTGAACAGAAAAAGCAAGAGAAGGAATCAGTGTTTAGGTCTGGGATTAGCACAGAGAAGACAATCTACAATTTGTCCCACGGTTGAGATTTTCTCCTAGTATTGGGATATTCATCTCATGGCCATGGGATTATATTGACTGTTAAACTGAAGCAGTCAACAGCCACACTGTCATTTTGCAGCAGCTTGGGCTGCTTCCACTATTTGGATCTCACAGAAGAGCCCCTATGAAATCAGGGATTAGGTATAAATTACACCGAACAGGCTGAGATTAGGTTTGCGAGTCACAGCATCCAGAAACTCAAGAGGGCCCAAGCTTTACAGACATATGAGTGTGTCTTTGATACACAGACCTAACACTCAATATGCCCTGGCAGTCTCTGCACAGGCTGTATTGTAACTCTCTTTGAGAGGAAAAAAACCAACGCAAACCCCAAGCAAAAATAAACAACAAAAATTAAACCATCCTCCTAAGTAATTTCTTAATGTGTGATTTCTTATAGGAATATTTTCAGCCTGACTTGTTAATTCTTGAAATGAGTGCTAAAGTATTTCTACTGGCAGTGGATTTACTTTGTACTAGCACAAGTATAGAATGCTTCAGGAGGAAAAAGAAAGGTGAATTTCAATAAAACAGGAATAACCATCGAGTGTGTTTGTTTCTTTTAAACATTATACACAGCTGTTGTAAGGTTGGCAAAGACACATGCCAGAAAGCTATGTATCTGATACTACAAAGTGTTCATTTCACACTTTATTCAGTAACAGCTGGTAAAATGGTATTTAAGAAGAGTTTTGATTTAATCTAATGAGAAACTATGTTGCAATGTACTGTACTGCCTTAAGAAAATAATTGGACAAACATTGATTTTTATGTTGCTATAATAGTTTCATTTTCGATAAATAGGAATTTATATGCATAGTTATTTGCTACCGTTCCTCTCTCCATATACAGGCTAGAGATTTGCTTGCAACCAAACCAAACTAAACAAAACAGTCTTGAAATGAAGTTTAGCTACTTGAGAACTGCCAGAACTGGAAAATACCTCCCTTAAGATTTGTTTTATATTCAACTGACATAAGACCAAGATGGTGTCAAAGGGAACCAGAGGGTGAGACCTAGAAAGAGGCAGAAAGAAATTAGGGCACACCAATACCAACATGAAAGGAGCATAAACAGAAAACAGAGCATGGAGAGTAGCATAAATCCAACTTCACTGTTCAGTTTCGCATATACACCAAGTATTTGAATTATTAAATATCTTATTTATGTATTTTAAGAATGACATAGTTCTTAAATACAAGACAAGACAGCAAACAAAATGTACCATCCACAAGAGCTCTTTTCTTCCAAAGATCTTTTCTTTCAAAGGAGCTCTTTTCTTCCATTAATATGAATACTATTCGAATTTTGCTTATTTTACATCAGTGTAAATCAAGGTCGCAATCAGGTCTGAAAGTGTGTTTACTGTGAAATGAAGCAAGCAATGAGCTGGACACCCAATAATTCACACTAATTAAGTGTTATTTACCATTTTGCACTAAAACTGCCTCTGTCAAAGGGAGGTCACACCTCTGAGAGCAATTCACACAGTGGACCTTACCTCAATATCCAAACCAAACAAAATATTATCCCTTCTCCCTCAACGGCCTCCTGCTTTGTCCCAAGAAACTTTTCATTCCTGAGCACCCTCACTGTCTTCAGCCGCACAATTCCCCTCAGCTTTAAGTTATACATCTTTAATCTTGTAGATGGAAACACAAGTCCTCACATCGATTCAGACCCTTAGAACTGAAAATACACACACAAAAATAAAAATGCAGTATAAGAGCCACAGGGAGACTTTCTAGGAAAGAAATGTGACCCACCAATTGAGGACTATCAGAGAAACTGGCCCAAACCAATGTGGTGATGAATCAGTGTGTAGCTCTTGGTCTGGTTGTCAAGGATCACTCTGTATATGCACCGTGTGCCTGCCGCCAAGAAGACAAAGTTCTCATTTGAGTTCTAAATGGAAGTGCAGTTTCCAATGAAGCAGGCATGAGAAGACCAGGGTCTTACATGATTCTTCTGTGAGTGATTTAAATCTGTCCGTATTCCAGAATTTCTTGGTAGTTATTTTGCAGAGACTGGCTTAGTAATGCACACCATCAGCTATTTCTAAACAGTTTTACATATTTCCAAGCAGGCTTTTTTTCCACATATTAAGAATGAGCCCTGTCATGTAGTCATCCTTTGGATGATTACAACTTCAACTTAAGTTTATTGGGACTTTTGAGTATGCCTCTAATACAGGATGAAAAGCCCTCATGACATCTGATACCTATTAATTTGGGAATTCACAATTTAATACCTTCAGTGTTATGAGTGTCTTACTTATTTGCAAATACATTTCAAAGTGTGTTTACTTGTGCTTATAATGACATTATGCTGGGAATATCTTCCCCCTCAAAGGAATTTATCATATTTTGTTTGCTATTACTAACATGTTTTTTGAGCTGTTAGTCTGAAACAAATATTTAGACAAGTGAAGGAAGTAGTATTATTATTTCTCCCATTGCACATTAGTAAAATGTAAAGTATTGTGCACCTAGATTGTTATCTGTTTCTGATGAAGCTTGTGATTATATTTTCTGGGTTTAGTTTGAAAGCTAAGACATCTGTTTATCTGGTGCATACAGAATAACTCTCATGTCTCTTCATCTCTTAAATTTTCAAAGGCTTTCATTCTGTTTTAAATCCTTTGAAGAAGCAGTAATCAAAGACAAAAATTATCAGAGGTACATTTTTGTTTTCCAAACAATGAAAATAACAACGCTCATCATACTCCAATTTCAGGCACTTGCAATGAAACTTCAAACCTGGAGATTTGCCACAGAAATCAAAAGTAATATGGGTAGCAGCAAACTCCAAAGTGCTGGCTGGATTACAGTTAATATGGGTATACCCCCCCTAGACTTCAATTCATCATATAAATTTAAACCAGGCATTTAAATAATAAAGACCAATAAGGCAGTGCAAAGACATCAAAAAACATATCCCATCACAGCATGACAATGCATCAAAGTTTTCTTCTTCTCCTTTTTTTATTCAGATAAAGAAACCAGGGAGAATAATGGTGAACTGCCTTTGTAGCATAAAAGCTTTCTGAAAACAGAGCATTGAACAAACAATATTTTGCCATTCAAAACTGATTTTCAATTTCAAAACTTAGATTGAAACGATATTTTGCAAAAAGGAATCAATATACTCCTGTAAAGAAATTGGCATTACTGCTGAACTGTTTTAAGTAAGATTTTTTCTTGCCAATTCTATTCAAATTACAATTTTACTTAGCACTTGAGGGGAAAACTAACAGAGGTCTTTTTTGAAATTGTTCTATGTATGTTTCATTCATTTATTACTTCTACATACACCTCCACTATGATCATGCCATTTGGAATAATCTTTGGGCAGAAGAATTAGCTATATTTAGTCAAGTTAAGAATAGTGGGAATATGTGAAATGTTTTTTTCAAAAACTCTAATTAATTTGTGGCAGATTTGAATGCCATGGGTAAAAGCCCACACAAACTTGAAATCAAACATGATCTTTAAAGATTTGCCTATTATCTTTTGTTTTATTAGAGATTAGCATGATGAGGATGGGAGTTAAGAACAAATTCTATATTCAGTGAATTCCTGCTGCCTAGATTTAGATCTCTGCACTGTAATTACCTACTTTACTAATCGTCCTTTACAGTCAATGCAGAGAAACATGTTTTGCTAGTCTCCCTGACCTATCATAGACTTCTGCTTCAAAATGAAGTGAATTGCAACCCAGAAGCATCTAATAAGAGGATCTTGAATGACCAATTCACTGGTAGCTCACATCTACATGATATATCTACATATATATGTCTGTATTTGGTTAAAAGGATTTCATGCTAGGTATGTGCATTTTGTTCAGTTTGTGACAAGTCCTTCATGGTCCCATACATGAACTGTAGATCAAGAAAAAAGAAGGAAGGAAGGAAGGAAGGAAGGAAGGAAGGAAGGAAGGAAGGAAGGAAGGAAGGAAGGAAGGAAGGAAGGAAGGAAGGAAGGAAGGAAGGAAGGAAGGAATTAACTTTCCTGAACTGGACACAATTTTCAACTTAAAAACACATTTCTCATTTCATTCATCAGTATTCCCACAGCTGCCCAGCCACTGAAATTAGGCCAAGAACATATTGGAAGAAAAGAAGGAATGTAATACAGTATCATTTTAGTCCTCAGAGTTCACTCTGGAGTGCACAGCAGACACCACACAGCGTCACAGTCCTGCAGGTCCAACAGGTTCAACCCTGCACTCCGCACTCTGCACAATGACATGTACTGGGACTTTGATGGGTTACTGTGCCAAGACTGTGCAGCCTTGTCATGCCTCTCATCACTTTGGATACCAGTTGTACAAATAGCAGGCAAATTCCATCTTCACAGTTGCACTGACCAGGAGGAGATAACTGAAAGTGTTTCCTGCTGTGCTGGAAAGCAGAGAGGAACTTTCAAAGATGCCAAGGTTTTTGACCTGGAACCTTTGCTTGGTTTGTTACTGATGCGTAGCACATAGATATCTAGCATGGAGAAGTAAAAAACCAATTATCTATCACTCAAAAGTAGCTAGGAAACAGTATTCCTGCATGTTTCTTTTGACAATATCAGTTTCCCTTATCCCTACATTCTCTTTTTAAACAAGCGTAGTTTGATTAGATCATTAATGATCAAAATAGGCTTCGACAGAAGCAGTTTTCAGTTCGTTTAATAACTATGACACCTGAGTCCTTTGGCCCCAAAAACCACACACACATAAAAATAAAAAAAAGAGATTAAAATTTTTTTTAAAAATGGGATTTTTCTAATTTTAAAAGTTTGAAATTGCTGTTCTCACTTGTTCATTTTGCTATTACAATTCATCATTGAGATTGCAATGCAGTTTACTTCAGTTTAACTAGTTTTAAAAGAACTGCAGCAAGTGCTAAAAGTGGAAGCTTTCCTCCATGTTATCCTAGGACTACATATTTGCTGTCTGTGAAGAGCAGTGCTGGCTTTCAGTCCTGTTGGCTCGGGACTGGACTCACAGCCCTGTAGGCAACTCAGAGTGCGGCTTACAATGGCTTTGAGAGGATTTAAACCCAAACTACTACTGAAAGTGCTAATTCCTCAATTCTTCCTCTGCCTGTATATTCCACTCCCACACCCCCCATTAGCATTTATGCAAAAGGAAGTGATCTAACTAAAAAGTTTTAGTACTTGGGAAGCTGGGTGTTGGACCAGTTCCCAGATCTCTCTTACGAGGTAGCCATAAGATATCAGGTGCTGGCACAAGGGAAAAGGTGGAAACAGAGAGAGAAAGGAGAGAGGTTGGAGGAATCATCTTCTTTAGCAGCATTTTGTACTTAAATTAAATTAAAGTGTTCATGAAAGCACAGCCTAATTTAATTCACATTTCCAGGTTCCTCAGTGCTTCCAAGACAGATGAGCGACTGTCACACTCTCTGACTCTCAGTTCTACCTCCCTCCCCTCCATCTGGGAACAACCTCAAGATGCTATCATCACAGCAGCAAAAGAGCCCTCAAAGCATATTTGCCTGTCAGCTGGGTAGTTGACTTCAATTAGAAGTGTGAGGAGTTTTGTCCTATAGGTCACAGGTAGACTTTCCTAGCCAGATTGGGTTGGCTAACAAATCTATTCGGGTCCTTCGCCTTTACCTGCATGACTTGATTTTTTGGGGAAGGGAAATAACAGTAGGGCCAGCTATACATATCTTATGACCTTGATCTAAATGGAAAGCATAGAATTAGTGAAAACCTAAGCAATTATTATAAGGAAAATTAAGATTTTCAAGCCGCAGTTACAAAAAATAATAAATAGAAAAGGCGAGGGAAATCAAAATTAAAGAAGGAAAGGAAGCAAAAAACCAGAATATATAGTGTTTTTAATATACTAGCATAGTGGAAATGGTGTCATGAAGCATCCAAAATATATTGGTAGGCCTTCTGCCTCGAATGGACAGATATTCTTTTAAAACTCATGAATAATTTTGTCTTCATAAACCTGTTTCAGTGTGAATTTCAAAAATACTAAGAGAGCAACTTCTGTATGCATTTGAATATTGAAAGCCTATCTGTTATAAACCAATATGCTAGTATGCATTCCAGAGTGACAGAGTAAAAGACCCGAGCAACTGATGCCTTTGTTGAATAGAAGTCTAAAATGGTACATGGCTTAATGATTTTCTTTTTCCGTAGCAAATGATCATTTTGTCTTTTGGCTTTCATCAGGTCTTTCTCCCTCTTCTGCCCTGGGCATTTTCTCCCCTCTCCTCCTGGAAGAATATCCCACTGCTCAGTTACAATGTGCATGTACAAATCATTGACCCAAATACAAATTCAGGTGTATTTGTCCACCTTTTAAGGAACAGAATGCCTGAGACTGTGAGATAAAGTAAGACAGCTAGTTCTAAAAATTATTTTTAAAAAGCAAAAGGAATTGTGTTCAGAAGACAGAGTTAACAAGCAATATCTAGAACAGATTTTGGAGCCTACACTTTAGAGAATTTTGAGGTGTAATCAATCCTGCCTCTTATCCTCTCTGCCATTTCTAAATGAGCCTTCTCAGGAAGGGAAAGCCTGAGTTGTTTAGCCATTCCCCAGTGTCAATCATTCAGTGTTAATAAAATACCCCATTGCAGACAGTGTCTGTCAGCAGCAGGCTTTCCTGAAATGCTACTGAGAAACACTGAACTGCATGCGACAGTGAGGAAAACGCATTTTCAGCAATGGGCTTGCATGTATATGGGGTTAAATCCTATTCTGAAGCAGGCAGATGAAACTGAAGAAGGAATTCAACTGCCTAATGTGTCTGGTGTAATTTTAAATGCCTTAGGCTATGTCTGCATCACGGGTTCACGAAATCCAAGAGGAGCACTCTTGCAGTGCTCAAGACTCCGTGTTGACACCACTCTCATCCCACATTTTTTCTCTTTGGACTATCTGTAGTCTGGTCCCAGAGGGTAAGCTTGGTGTGCTCACATGGAAAGCATTCTCCAGTTTAGTTTAGACTCCCCCAAGCTGGTTTCCTGGCTTTGGAATCAATCACTTTGTAATGGGAACCACAGCTTAGAAAAGGGAACCTGTAGGAGATAAATGCACTCCTGATCCAAGCACCTGCAAGGTATCTGAGGCATTTAGGGCAGGCAGATAGGCCAGAGACTGTGAAAGACTTGTACCTTTTTTGGAGAAATATTTAGAAGGTAGGCAAGACACTCTAGTATGTCTGAAATAGCAGTAATACCTCTGCCACTCCCTAAGGGGAAAGGGAATTGGATGAATACATCTGATGGCAAAATGAAAGCAAATCTGAGCCCTGTGCATATTCTGACCAAAGCAAACAATCTCCTTAATATTCCCATCTGTGAACGCAGACCTCTGTGACAGTGAATGAGGTATTTATATATATTTGCACAGGATCTTTTTCTTTTATCTTCTCTGTTTGTATAGTCCTATGAAGCTCTGAGAATTATCTCTATTTTTCTGTCTGAGTCCTCCCATTTGGTTTTGTATCTCTTCAGTTCTATCTTTTCTTTATTTCCAGAAGTCCACATGGCAGCTTTCCAATTGTATTTATCCACTCCAACTAATTGAGTCACATAAATGTAAGTAATTTGAAACATTATTGTGAGAGATTTCTGTTTGCCTCTTTAATTAAGCAGTTGTTCACAGGTGCATACAGTTACAACAAAATTAATTGATAGCTTTATATTGCAGTTCTTGTGTCTACTGCTATTTGGTGTTTGCAAACAGTGCCATTACATACAATGTATCTTATGTTGTTCATAGGGAACATTTCTCATTTTCCTTCAGAAAAGGTTAGGACAGGTTGACCTATATATTGGAAAATCTATCCAAGCAGTAAAGGTAATTTTCCTAAGAAGGAAACAGAGCAACTGTTTATTTATGGAATAGTTTATTACCGATGGGAAGATCTGCAACCATGCCCTATTTTTCTGCATCCATAGAAAGTATCTTGAACGCAAAAAATCATTGCTAGGGGAAGCAAATCAGTTCTTGTGGAAATTGTGAACACCTTATTTATTGTTGCCACAGACTTCATTACCTTAACCACACAGGATTATTAATAAAATTTCTTTTAAATGGTCCATTTTTTGGTTACTATAAACATTAGAAACAGTACATGCAAAAGGATTTTAACAATAACCTGGGAAAACTTGAGAGGAGTAAGAGCAGTCTGAGTTCATCCTGTATAATTCTCACACCTAACTTCAGTCTACCAGTGGTCTAAATGGAAAAAGATAGGCATGAGGGCAATTAATAGAACATTAGGATCATAGAATATCTCAGGTTAAAAGGGACTCATAAGGATCACTGAGTCCAACTCCCTGTTCCTCGCAGGAGCGTAACTGCACATAACTTTATAGAACTGCAAAGGATTTCAGTTTGCTTTTAAATAATCTTAATTTCTTACTTATGACAATAGATTGGAGCAATCAATGCAATGCTAAGAAGCTGTGCACAGCAAGCAAATATGAAAGCTGTTTCACAATGCATCTGCTGAATCTCCTATGATCCAATGATATGGATTTCAGGTTTTGGCACTGGATTCCAACAAAGCTTTTGCTCCATTTATTTTTGGTGCTAAGTAAGGTGATCTACCATTATCGTGATGATTCAAAAGCATGATTTTCTTTGGGCTGACTTTGGACTTGCCAGCAGATTGACTTACACCTATAATAAGACTAACTTCTCACCTACTCATTTTCTGTTCAAATCCTGCTTTGTAGTTTGACAAAAGACTGGAAGTTGAAATCCTCTTTGCTGTCTCTGCAATTGCCTGCTCCAATGATTTCCAAATGTGGAAAGCATAACAACCTCACTTTCTTAATGCTTTCTGTTATCTTCTTCTGTTGCCACTTATTTTTTGCTAACTGCCATTAATTCTTCAGCTCAACCAGCAGAAGAAATTCTAGAACATTCCTTTTCTGCTTCTGCAAATACAACAGTTCAGCTTGTCTAAAGTTAGAATTGCCATGTGGAAGTGACTACTTCTTTGTCTATGAGTTTGGTATCAAGTTACATAAAATGAACTTAAGCTACACAATTGCTTTTATTACATATGATATTCCTGAAATATCTTTATTTTCTATTTTCTATCAAGGTCTTAATTTAAGACCAAAATACATGTTCAAGCTGCTAGGCAAATACTCTTCTTTAAGGTGAATAAATATCTAGAGAAGAGTCTTTCCCTCTGTTTAAACTCTTCTTGTCAGGATTCTTATTCCTTGCACCAAAAATAAGATGAAGTAATTAAACAGTAATGAATAAACAGGTAATAATTTACCATTAACTGAGATAGGAGCAATAAAAGCAATAAAAATAAAAATATTTTCTTCTACATTTAGACAAATCCAAACTACTACCATATGCTTTTCCTTTAGACTATACCAGTGACAGCAATAATATAAGTTCTCCCCTAAAGTTGTTTAGTATATAATAATTTCCTACAGAGCAAACTCTACTTAGTAGAGTCAAATGCAAATGTATGCCATCCAGACACAGAGCAGAAAGGTGACACTTAAATGAAAACAAACTGTGTCCTGTGACTGAAAAAGTATTAGAGATTAGAGCAGGGAGTTGGACTTGATGATCCTTATGGGCCTCTTACAGCTTGAGTTATTCTATGGTTCTGTGAATTGCTGCCTTCCATTGTGATAATTTGAGAGCTAATCTGGAGAGTTCTCATATAATTTTCATGACACTGTTGGAACAGCTGATGTGTTGTTGTGCCTGGGCCAGAAGACAGTAATTGGCAGCCTTATTTTACTCCATATACAAAACAGGATCGTGTGCATGATGAGCAGCTGTGTTTCAGGAACAGGAGGCAGTAACTTCCAGCTGAGGGATAAAAGATGCCATGAGGTTCTTCTGAGCATGAAATCCCCAAACATTTTAGAAGTAGGGTGCTGAGAAGCAACTGTGAATCTTTTAGCTACATTGAAAAAATGTAATAGAAGGGTACTGGGCCCAGTTTTTCTTTCGCACTTGACAGTTGCGATAGAAATCTGAGAGAAGTTCTGAACGGAGCTACAAAAGAGATTAAGTTGAAGAGTGGTAAACTTAAAGAGCTCAAGTTGTTTCATTTCCCTAGAAGAGAAATACTCAACACGGCTGTAAGGAACACATATCTCTTTTGGAGAGAAGGCTTTTGCAAGTGGAAAAGATTCTTAATACAGAGGGAAAAGAAAGAGAAGAGAGACAGAAAAAAGATCCAACAGCAGAAACCTGAAGGTAGAAAAATTCAGTTGTGAAACACAGTGTCCTTTTCTAAGGGAGAGCTTTCACAAGGATCTTTCATATTTCCATTGTCACTTCAGTTCTCTGTATTAGTTTTGGGTATCCTTAAATAAAATCTATTTTGCAGGTCATTCAGAAATTATGAAATTACTCCCTGAATAGTTGACTGAAAATCTGTATTTGGAGTAATTTGGACAGTAAACAGTTACAACAGCTGAGATATGAGTATATTAGTAGTGAACTGAATAGGGTAACTGACTGAATAGCATATAAACCAGGAGATGGCATGATTTTCCTTCCCCTCACAAACTCAAATACAGTTCAAATACTGCTGTAAATCTGTCTATACCGTTCTTCATTCTCTGTAAGATGAATCTGAACACTGGTGTTCACCGTTAATTGGGACATCCTTTAGAGCTTATCAAGGTTGTCAAGATTGCACCTCCTGGCACTTATGCAAAATTGCATATGTACAAGAAATTCTGTTCAGTGTTGTCTAAACTGTTAGGCAGAAGAATCCCATGCAGAAGTTAGTGCTGTTGGTGTACTGTCTTGAACTTCTACATGGCATCCATCACTGCATTATGTATGGACTTCTAGCAGAGCTGGGCAATAAAACTGAGGAGGTAATCTTTATTCAAGAAAAGATCTGCCCTGATTTTTTACTATAATTGTCTACTGGAATAGAACATTATAAATGTTTTCTCATCTGTCATTACACTTAGATTTGTTCTTTCAGTGCACAAAGACAATTTCCTTGATGCAAATACAGCAGCACATTCCCTAGCTTTCTTTAGACTCTTTTGGAAGTTTATCAGACTCTTCAGAAAGTTTGCTTAAGGGTATTAAAAATCACAGAATTGCAGAATCATTTATGTTGGACAAGCTGAGATCATCAAGTCCAACTTTTAGCTGACCACCACATTATCAAATAGCCCATGGCACTAAGTGCCATGTCCAGTGCCATGTCCAGGGATGGTGACTCCACCGTCTCCTTATGCAGTCCATTACAATGTTTAACAACCCTTTCTGTGAAGAAATTTGCCTGATGCCCAGCCTGAACCTCCACTGATGCAGCCACAGGCAATTTCCTCTTGTCCCGTAGCTGGTTGCCTGGGAGAAGAGACCGACCTACAACCTCCTTTCAGGCAGTAGCAGAGAGTGATAAGGTCACTCCTGAGCCTCCTTTTCTCCAGGCTAAACAACCCCAGCTCCCTCAGCTGTTACTCACAGGATTTGTGCTCCAGACCCTTCACCAGGTGTGTTGCTGTCCTCTGGACACTCTCCAGCACTTCAATGTCCTTCTTGCAGTGAGGGGCCCAGAGCTGGACACAGGATTCAAGGTGTGGCCTCACCAGTGCTGAGTACAGGGGGACAATCACTGCCCTGGCCTTGCTGGCCACACTATTGCTGATAGAGGCCAGAACGCCATTGGCCCTCTTGTCTGTATGGCTCATGTCCAGCCACTGTCAACCAGCACCCCCAGGTCCCTTTCTACTGGGTCACTACTTTTCTCCAGTCACTCTTCCCCCAGCCTGTAGCACTGCATGGGGTTGTTGTGACCCAAGGGCAGCACTTGGCCTTTCTGCCCCTCATAGTTGATCTGGGCCCATTGATCCAGCCTGTCCAGATCCCTCTGCAGAGCCTTCCTCAAAGATTTATGAATCATCATGTGGCAAATGGTCATCCTGGACTGATTTATAGGACTACTTTTGTTGATGAGGAGGAAACTAGTTCTGTAAAAGTACTGGAAAAATGCACGGTAGAGTTCTCTGTTTGCTCTATCTCTGTGAATTTGCATTAGTTTTACTGAGACTGGGCATAAAAACGTTTTTCTTTTTAACTGCCAGCACTGAAAACCTTGTACTGGAATCTGAAAATCACTGTCAACAATAAAGTTTTCTCAGGCCAAATTGTTACAACTGAGTAGACACCTTGTCTCCATCAGGGTTGTGAAGGTACAAATAAGGGAGGCATTTGGCATTCCAGAGGGAAACTTGGAGATAGAATAGCTTTGCTGATGACATATGAGATTGACTAGCATCCAGCTTACTCCCCCAGAGCTGTTGGGTCTGGTAATAAAAAAAAAGAAGAGTTACAAATCAAAGTCAAAGCATACAATTGTTTCTGAAGCCGACATATATGAATCACAGGGAACCTATCAGTTGAGCATGAAGCTGCCTTTCCCTTGAGTCACCTTAAGCATGTGTCCATCTGACATGGTCTAGCATTTACAACCCAACAGAATAAAAAAAATAAGTACATGCAGCCGGGTGCAACAAAAAATTTGAAAATTTACGGGGCTGGCGAGTCACAGTTAGGAGCTTGCTTGCACAAAAATGACTTTCCCAACCTGTTTAGGCACCTGTGCAGCTTTTGGGTCAGGATTCACAGAGTCACTTAGCATGGCTCTCACATGGCTAAGGATGCCAGCCATTTTGAATCCCAGTTCAGGTGCCAATTTCCTTTGGATGCTGAAATCAGCCTGATAAATTTTGCCCTTTGTCTTTTCAGTCCCTGCCTTTTTGTGTTTCCTGCTCCCTATTTCTCCATACCTCAGACTGGATGGTAGTCTGTCAGCAGCTATTTTCCATTTGTTGCAATTCCAGTTACTACCATTCCAGCTGAGCTTATTTCATGCTCTGAGATAAAAACAACTGCAGCATCTCATGAGCTTGCAATATTGGGAAATAAATGATGAATTTCAGGTTTTAGCAGCAAAAACTAAGTAAAAGGAATTTGCTCCCAGATGGACCTGGGAAAAAAAACCTTGATTGAATTACTGTCCTGTTTAAAGCCCAGTGTTGTATGCAATATTGGCCATGCAAAATGGACTCATCACTTGTAGAATGAGGTACAGCAAGAGAGAAATTATGGTCAGCTTCCCCAGGGAGGTACAGATTCAAGTGCAGGGGTGAAAAGATTTATTTTTAATCAAGTGGATAATCCTCTTCACTGTGCAATGGGAATTACCTCAGGTACAAACATTAACCACTGTAACTATTAAGTATGAGGGGATATTAGATTAATTATTCTGTAGATGTGAAATAAACTGCTGCAGCTTTTGCAGTATGTAAAAAGGACAACGAGTCGAGAGTCTAAATTGGGTATTTAGCGCAATACACAGAAAGATACTTTGATTTAGTGATCATGTGATTTAGTGATAACGGTTACAAATTTAAGGTGTAGGGTATTGAATCATGTTGAATAATACTTACTTGTTCCATTTAGCAATATTTAATGCAGTGATTGGAAATTCCACAGTGGACAAAGGGAGCTGGGCTGACACCTCTACTGTTTTTCATTAAGGTTTGTCTATCTAACTCCTCTGGATTAATTTGAGAGTACAAATACCATTGTTTTAAATGATAACTATGTAAAATTTCTGTTAAATATTTTTATCTTAATATTAAGTTTTTTTGTTTGATGGTGTGGTTTTTTGTACTTGATTGGGGGGAAAATAATTTCATGAAAAATTGTGTATGAACATGGAGATAAATATCTGATTACAAAGTCATCCTTTGCCAGATGAAATAAATTTCTTTTTTCTTCCTTAAAAAAAAATAATAACAATAACAAGTTTTAATGTATTAATTTAATTTGACTTAGAATTCCAGCATATCACAAAGGCAGTAGTTTTAAAAAGATAATTTTCAAATTCTTCAGTGTATAATGCAGTGATATCTCTGTGTTACAAGTTAACAAGAGAAAATTATACATAATACTTCACTGAATTCAGTTGCAATACTCTGGAACAAAGTTCTGGTTTTATACCATGGCTGTATCAACTGGTTTCCACAGGATTTTCACAAAAAATAAAGAGATTGGGACAACACATTTCTTACACAGATTAAGCATTTTTCAGGAATGTATAAATATTATTTTGTGTCTCTGCTTAGACTAAGGTTAATATTGTTGAAATATCTACACCTGCTTTTCTTCTCACTGTGATGTTTACCACCTAATAAAAATGCTGAAGTTACCAAGGAAAGATGTTTAATTTGTTCTTGCTGCTCAGTTGCATGTTGCATCCTATTTTGTAGTAAATGGCACGATGTCCCAAGTGGGCTGACATACTGTCAGATACATTATTTATACATAACATTACTGGTTAATCAATGGACAAAAATGCAGGATTCTTTTCCCCCCTTTTCCTGTGACATCTTTAAAGCTACAGTAGAGAAGAACAATTTTGCAATGTATTACACTGTTACTCACTTTTAAATATATCTTCAAGAGTTTCCTGGCACAGTTTGCACAATGCATCTTATTAAATTGAATGTGATTGTTAGACAAATGCAGTAACAATTTGTGCACTGCAGAAGAGCAATTTAGTTAACTATGTAGGCTATCCTTTCCAGTTAAAAGTGAGCAAAATGTATTCCAGCAAATGTTTCTAAAAGATTTTTTTAAAATCCAAAATGAAAACTGAATAGCCGGCCCGTCATGATTTTTCATGTGTATCTACAAGAGAGACAGAATTTAAAAAGTCACTTGAAAGCCCAGCAGTTTTAGAAGTTCATCCTGCATTAAATGGAAAATGGAATTTATAAGTGAACAAAGAACTGAAATATGAAAATATATGTGTGCAAACAAGAAATGCAGCTGTATCGTGTCACAGTACTACGGGAGATTTTTGGTTTTACTTCAGTTTATTCTGTCGTATTTTGTTCATAGACATTTCAGATCAATACAAAATATTCAGCTCTGTTCCAGTGATTGAATATGAATACATTATGTGCATACAAAAATAGTGATAATCTATGTTGATACAATAGTTCATTTTGCATTAGTGTCCTAGATGGGACAATGTTAAGAAGCAATTTAAATGAAATTCATTTAAATGTCAGCTCTCATGCTTGCGATTTTTCTATAATTGGTTATTTAATTAAAATAATTCTCATAGTCATTAATTTAGACTAAAACTTGCTGTGCACTGACATGTTTTAATTACATGGTATTAACAAAATTGATATGCTTTAAAAAAGCATGGTTAAATTTTAAACAAGAATAAATTAGAAATCTCATAGATCATCCTACTTAGAGTATTAGTAGAGAAAAAGTCAGTCATTTAAAATGTTTATTATAAACAAAGTCCCAACATTATTGTGCATGCATCATATTTGGTTCCTGCTTCAGTGTGAGGAGACTTTTATGTTAACACAGCACCTCCATCTTCGAATTCCTTTAACCAACACACAATAAATAAGGTAATGAACCAAATTAAATATTAATAGAAATCCACATAAACTACAGAAGACAGACATAGAACTGACGTTTGAATTATACTATACCTTTGATATCATTAGGACAACATACTAATGAAGTTTTAAAGGGTTGAATCTTTATCTACTGTTCACAAAGACAAAAAGGATTATATGAGCTTCCTTATAAGACACAGATAAGGAATGAAAAAACTTAAGTATTCTAGTAAAACTGCCTGAACAGTATAGAAGAACTAAAGTCTTAGCCACTGATTCTGTAAGGTAATCCATAGCCAAAGATCCACATGCCTTTATGAAGTACCCTGATGTCAAAGGAGCTACTTTCATAAATAAAGTAGGTACTTTGTTTTCAGGACTGGACTATACTGAAGAGAATTTTATTTCATTGTCTATTAATTAGTCTAGATCTGTATTACTTTGACCTTTTTAATATTCTATGATTTAATTGGATGATGAGTCTACCTCAGCCTATGATTGCCAATCATTCTGCATAATATACTTCTACTCTTTCTTAACTTGATGTGTTCAGGATCAGACTCTTATTAACATGAAATAATGATTTTATTGTGAATTTCAGGGGCCAAAAAGGATGTATACAAAAATGTAGAACGTTATTAATTCCATAACACTATAAATTATCAGTGTTGCTTTTTCTGAAAGCCAACATATCAAGGATTTATACCTCTTCCAAACCATTCCCTTTCAATCCTCAAATTCCACACTGCACAGCCCAGAGCCTAAAATGATATTCAAGACTGAGGCCTTATCCAGTGTCACACTGCTCAGCAACCTGACTTACAAAGCACATTGTAGAAAGAAAATGCTGCAGAAAAGCAGCTCTTGCAAGTGCAGAGCGCTCCAGGTTCTCTTACAGTCTGAGGCCTGGATCCATCTAATTTGGATGTCTAGAGGTAAGCTAATGATTGTAGGCTCTTTATAGTCAGTGGAGAGAAATAGAGCAGAACATCTTATTCCAAAGGAGTCTCTATGTGTGGTTAGATGAACTGTGCTCTAGAGGTGGCTGTAGTTCTCCATTTATTATAAAGAAAAGCCAGGACTAGGCCAGAAATTTGAGGTTCAGCTAGCCAAATTCCACCCATCCTGGCTGTATAGATTCATGGGCTTTATCTCTAATCTTTTTTGTTTGGTTCTGATTTATGCATAATGACTTATTTTTCTATGTATTTTATGAATATCCGTGCTCTGCAAAGTCATAAATTCTTTGTGTCTCTCAGTCTTTAGAATTCTTATCCTTCATATGTGTGTGAAGAAGGGAAGGCCTGCTATTTTTGCAAGATAACAGGAAAACTCTTAGTTTACCAAGAGTCTGTACCAGAACCAGGGACAAAGTTTAGTCTGGTTAACCACCATCTAAGCTCCAGGCACCAGCAGAGTGGTCCATACATCATATTTGCCCCAGTATGACTTCCTTTCTGTTTTGTTGCTGCACTGATATGGTTTTTCATTCAAGTAGTAGCACAGTTGTCTTGTCTTGTGAGCTGATGGGGATTCTGACTTCTCAGTTGGAGCATCCTGTCCTACAGCCCTTGCAATGAGGCTCACTATAGGATACCTCTCTTATAGCAGATTGAAGTGTGACTGTAGCATGTGTTAACTAAATATGACTAACACAATTACACCATCAGCAAAAAACAGGAGACCAATTTATGGTATGCCGGCAATCTGAATGTTAGTGTATATCTAATGATCCTTAGTCAGTTGTACTCCAACTTCCAATATGTAAAAATACTACCTTGACTTTTCTGCTGTTCTCTGCCTGAAGCAGATCAGCTACCAAGATTATGCTAATATCTCTGATAATCATATTTTCTTTTCTCACTGTCAACATGCTTCCTGAACTGTAAGTAACCCATATTTACATTTCACAAAATCATAGAATCATTTAGTTCAGGAATGATCTGCTCTCACCCCTCTTCAGAAATGAAGTTCATGGGATATACATCCAGTTGTGTACCTATTAACTCGTTTTCATGGTAAATGAAGCTTGTGAAAGAAAAGTTTGCTGATGCTGGAGCAGGACCTCATTTACCCTCAGACTTTTTTCCAGTACTCCTTCAATGTGAAAGTATCTTCAAGTGTATATAAATATAATTTCTTGATAGCATCTCTGGAAAGTTTCCATCAGAGATATCTTCAAGACTGAGAGCAGTACATTTTCAGTTTAAAGTCTATATGCAACTTTAGCAGTGAAGCTTGCAATTCAAGCTGAATAAGATCGACTCTGTCAGCTTCCAGCTTACTTCATTGCTTAATATATTAATTGAGAATATTCCAAAGCCACCTTGGAGGAAACAGGATGGTCACTTGCCGTAGGAACAGTGGTTCTTTAAACATAACATCTCCCCCTGCAGCCACTCTCTCCCCTTCCGCCCACAAGACAAATAAAAAATGAAGTAATATAAATCTGACTGGATATTTAAAAGAAAAGAAAAAAAGGGGGAAAAAGGAAAGGTAGCAGTAACCCGCAGCTTTGTTGTATGGAATGTTAAAAATGAAAATCTTCTTCTTGAGACAGCAAATAGTTTTTGCCTTTACAATAGAAGGACAGAATAAAATCTGCAGAGCTTACAAAACAGTGTAGCATCACAGCTGTGCATCAGACCTACATCTGGGCTTAGTAATATGTTCCCAACTATGACCAAATAAAGAGAGAGAGAGAGAGAGAGAGAAAGAGAGAGAGAGAAAAGATAGATAGAGCAATTAACAACACCCCTTCACCCCCATTGATAATTAACTTAATGCTAAAAAACCTTTGAGGCTTTTTTTCTTTTTTATATTTCTTTCTCTTTGTATTTTATCACACCCTCTGTATTGATATCCAAGTCCTAAATAGCATGCATCATTTTCAAGACTGTAGCCTATGGAGATGCTAAACACACTGGTGTATTTTAGGAAATGCATAAATGCAAAGATAAGATATGTGATATCACACATCCTGTAATTCCATCACAATTTGTTGATGTGTTGCCAACAAATCTGTTTCAATTTCAGGTTCAGAACCGATGTTTTCTCTTGGAAGTTGGTCACTGTTATACAAATGTGTTAGCCCCACTTCACACTTAATGCTGAAAAGAATTCAGAAATAACCCTGGGAACATTTAGTATTTCCTTGAAAAAGCTGTGGATTGTCATTAACTGACAAACAGTCCGCTGCCAAGTTCTTGCAAGAATTGTATTTGTTGTCTGATGCCAAACAGCCTCTTTAAATGCTAATGAACAAAGTATGGCATGCATTCTGTTCTTGATGGATTATGCCTATACCTTCTGTGGTCAACAGAAGGGGAATTCCCGGCCCATATGATTTCCATTCTGGCACGCAACTCTTTTCTCTGCTTACAAGGCAGTAAGCACTCAAATAGATTAGTCAATCTTATTTTTAAATTAAGTATAGCCTCCGCACCCTAATTCACATGTATGAAATCTGCAGGAACTATGCCAGGCTGCCTACGCACTGTATGAGTTTTGTTTTCTTTAGAGGATTAAGCTCCTGACTTAGTATCAGTGATGCTCACTGTATACTGATATGCCTTTTAAATTCAAACATGAATGTTTCATAAACAGCTGATTTACATGTTTGTCTTTACCTCTTTGGAGACAGATGTAAGGAATTAGATTTTTAAATTGTCTTCTTTAGTGGTTTTCATAATTTCCTGCTACAGAAAGAGCTGGCTTGATCCAGAAATACATTAAAGAACAGTACCTTACTACCACGTGTACATGAAGTTTTGCCACCAGTAGGAGGTCCAGATTTGTGTATATCAATATCTTTGATTACACCTTTAAGCCCAGCTTTCCAAGAAGACTAAATTATGCAGCAAATAGAAAGCTCAGGAGTTGTCCATTGAATAATTTTTGTGTGATATGATATTTTCATTTGTTTTAATTATCATTCAAGAGCTGCTGTTAGTCAGATGATCCTCTCTAACTAGTTTATGGTCTGCTGAAAAGGAAGGAAAAGCTCTTCTAGGACAACAGCCACCTACAAGCTACAGGCACAATAAAATTCATCTTTAGTTAAAATGCACAACTGCAAGATATAAAATATGCTATTAATAGAAAGAAAGAGATATAAAAAGGGATAGGGGAAAATTACAATAGTATTTTATTGAATCACAGGGGAGGAATTTTTCCTTTTAGATGAGTCACAATTTGTTTCTCTGGAACTGACTTTTGAGGTTGAATGCATGTGATTCCCGCATGGAACCAATTTAACTGTTTCTGGTCTTCCTGCAACTTTACAAATAGCTTTGCTAGATAATGTGAAATAAAAATTTAATTAGTTCACTCTGGAAGTAGAGCTTTCAATAAAATATGAGTTTGCTGGGGAAAAAAAACCCTCTACCTACACACATACCAGGAATATTTATTTTTCTCTAATACATGGACCCATCAAGGCCAGGTTGGATGAGGCTTTGAGCAACCTGGTCTAATGGGAGTTGTCCCTGCCAACGGCAGGGGATTTGAACTAGATGATCTTTAAGGTCTCTTCCAACCCAAATCATTCCATGATTCTATGAGCTCTGGAAATTGTGCTTCTGTATGAAGAAAACATGTTTCTAAGTGAGAAGTTTGGTCAAGACTTGCCCCTCTCTGTGGAGGAAAAAAGTCCTCAATGCCTTTTGAATGAAATTCCTATAGAGAAAAGGAGAAAAAAAAAAAAGAAAAAAGAAAAGTAGCAAAAGAATCCTGTGTCTCTAATTTACTAGAAGGGCTGGAAAATCAAGATATCCTGTCATCTTCTATTCAGAATCATTTATTAAATGGATAACCATACTTACAGGTATTCATTTTACAAGAAAACATTTTTTTATAGCCTCATTCTCATTTGAAATGAGCAATTTCTTCTGGTCTTCTAGCTATTTATAGTAAGACCTTTATAAACTCAAACTAATTAATAAACGAGATCAATTTCAAGATTTTTTTCCTTGTTCAAAACCACATAATCATTCATTTCAGTAATATTTTAAAGGCCATGTCTAAAATAGATTTGCACCCATGTCCCCAACGTGAATTTTTCACTCTTTGGCAGCATGCAATAGGTAGTGTATAATGACCTTTTCTCTGTTTGGAACAGGGATTAGAATAATATATTTGACCCTTTTTACTCACCTGGGAGTGATGCTAGTCTCCATGTTCAATGAAGTAAAATATGTCTCTTGTGTCCCAAGGTTAAGGCCATGACTTTAAACTATTTAACACAAGCTATCAGGCTGATTCACCTCAGTCAGACTCTACAGAGCTGTTGGTTTTCGTTTTTTCTCTTTTCTATTAGGCTGCATTATATATACCTCATCACAACTATTTCTTATCCACAATGCAATTAAGGGAAATATTTTGCATTACAAACAAAGCAAGTTAACCTGGTCACATTGTGCATTATAACAAAATTTATGGCTGCATAAATGGCAGTGTAAACTTACAGAAAGACTGGTAATTATAGTGCCATTGATGGTCTTTGTTGCTTTAATTCTGAAGCAGCCAGAATGATTAAACTGAATCTTAATCGACTTCTCCATTAAAAATGCTGGCAGAGAAGCTCCCTTAACCTTTCTCATTGATTGAACACAACAATCACCATTCAATTATAATGCAAAAGGACATTTGTTATAATGTACGAAAGATGCATGAGCCATTTCCTTTTACTCAAGACAATCAATGAGATGACTCCTACCTCAAAGAAGGTAAGGTGAAGCTACTGTACCTGGAAGAGCATTAAAGTCAAAGCAGAACTCAGATAACTGCAAACGCTACAGTTTTCAGGGAATGGCAGATTACCTAAGTGAAAATAAAGCAAGCAGTTCCTCACTCTATAAAAAATAAATATCCTCTGTAAAAGATAGATAAGAATACAGAATTGCAAGTGAATTCCTATTTTATAAAACTAAGTGAAACTCTCACATGAAAAGAACTAAAAGTCACATATGGATGTTTAGTTTTAATGATTTTTTTTAATATCTTCATTTCTTGGTTAGGAGGAATATTTTGTGTATTTCAGTGGTTACTGTTGAGAGTGAATGGAGCACAGGAATCACAGAATCACAGATTGGGTTGGAAGGCATCACAGAATGGATTGGAAGGGACCACAGTGGATCATCTTGTCCAACCTCCCTGCTAAAGCAGTGTCATCCTAGACGACATTGTCCAGGGTTGCATCCAGATGGTCCTTGAAAATTTCCAGTCAGGGAGACTCCACAACCTGTCTGGACAATCTGTCCCAGTACATGGTCAAGCACAAAGCAAAGTTGTTCCTCATATTCAAGGGGAACTTCCTGTGCATCAGTTTTTGTCCATTGCCTCCAGTCCTGTTGCTCATCACCACTGAGAAGAGTCTGGCTCCATTCTCCTGATGCCCTCCCTTCCTGTACTTATTAATATTGATGAGATCCTCTCTCAGTTGTCTCTGGCAGGCCCAGCTCACTCAGCCTTTCCTCATAAGAGAGATGTTCCAGTTCATGAATCATCTTTGTTGCCCTCCACTAGACCTACTCCAGGAGCTCCATGTCTCTCCTGTACTGGGGAGTCCAGAACTGGACACAGCTCTCTAAGTGAGACCTCCCTAGGGCTGAGTAGAGGGACAGGATCACCTCCCTCAACCTTCTGGCAATGCTCTTCCTGATGCACCCCAGGATATCTTTATCCTTTTTGGTCCACTGGGACCTTGGCTGACTCATGGACAGCTTGTTGTCCACCAGGACCCCCAGATCCTCCTCTGCAGAGCTGCTCCCCAGCAGGTCAGGCCCCAGCCTGTGCTGGAGCATGGGGTTATTCTTCCCCAGCTGCAGGACCCTGCATTTGCCTTTGTTGAATTTCAGACAGTTTCTCTCTGCCCATCTCTCCAGCCTGTCAGTATCCCTCTGAAGGGCTGCACAGCTCTCTGGGTCACTTGTCCCAGCTTTGTGCCACCTGTGAACTTGCTGAGGGGGCATCTGTCCCTTCATCCAAGCCATTGATGGGTAAGTTAAACAAGAATGGGCCCAGTATTGAACCTTGGGGGACACCACTAGTGGCCAACTAACACCACTAGTGACACCACTAGGCCTCCAACTAAACCCTGTGCCACTGGTAACAACCCTCTGCAATTGTCCATAATGTCCTGTGCTGAATATGAATACTGTAATCACCAACAAACAGCACTGCTTTCTGCACTTGAAAACTAAGCAACAATATTTCTGAACCACAGAAAGCTTGTGATTTTCACAAAAACAATTGCTTTAATAATATCTTTCTTTCCTCAAATAAACTGCAAGAAAAAGGATGCAAGATAATTTACACATCACACATATTTGGGAAGATTGCTCTTAAAGAGGTCTTATAAGCTTTCCAGTGAGATCTATTTTTAAAATCTGGCATATCTTATTCTGAAAATGTTATTCACTTCAGTTAAAAAAAAAAGTATAATTTTAGAATTGGTCTGGAAGCTCTTGTGCCACTTTTGATACCATTGAGAGACTGGAAACCCATTATGGATAGAAGGACAAGCAGCCAGGCCCTTACTACTGTTAATGCCACTCGCAGAGGAGGAGTTGCCTCCGCTTCAGTTTGCACCAAGTCAGATCAGCCTCCGAGCTGCTGGAACTCATTGGAATGAGCTCTATTTGCAAAGCAAAATGTGCAGGGGTTGGAGACTCAATCGTACCTTTTCAGCTATAGTCCCCAAATTTTTGGGTTTGGGTATCCATCACTAGATTTTGATCAGGAGAAATCCATTCAAATTTTGTCCTTTAGTCTTTTGATCATTTTGCAGCATTTCTTCACCTTCTCCAGTAAATCTTTGGGTTCAGAGAGTATGATGGACAGTGTAAGTACTATTTCAAAGTTATCCATACACTACTCATTGTTTTCAATTTTGTTGTTCTGTCTCTATTAAAACTTTGAGATACAGTTCAACATCCATTTTCTGAGAGATGTTGGTGCTGCCACTGGATTTTAAAAGTCCCACAATACAGTAATTATTCTCTGAATTGTTATATGCATTTCCTAGTAGAAATCACCATCTGCTGTTGATATCTGCCTGGGAAATTATTTATTCTTCTGCTTAGCCTCTTTCTCATTACTCCAGCTTCTTCTTTAACATAAAACACATCCTTTTTACAGGCTGTTAAGTCAATTCATAAGTATCTGTACTGTTCACCAGAATCAAGAATAGCCAAAAGATTCAAAGGGCTGAGAAAACTATCCTGTATAATCTAAAACCCTGAATAGTTACTCCAAAGCTTTTGACAGTCACTCTTCTAATCTAAAATCACTAATAAACAAGCCAAAATAACAACAGGAAATTAAGGCAGGGGAAATATACTGTAATGGCTTTGTACTACTGGATTACCCAGGGAATGTTGGTTTTCCCGTATCTTTTTAGCCTTACGGGACAGATCCTGTATCCTACTTTCTTGTAGATTGATAAGCAGTTTTCTGACATCACATCAATTAATTGCTAATAACAACCAGGAGATGAGTATTTTCAGCTTGAATATAATAGTTCTCCTTATAAGAAATGCTCTTCTCCAAATTTTCTGTGATATTGTGATGGACAGGGTTATAGCATAAATTGCTATATAAGATACGACTGTGTTCTTGATAATTCACATGGCAAGAAACATTAATTATGAAATTTTCTAAATTTCTGTCAGCTCCTATAAAATTTTATTGTGAAGAATATAATTTTCTCAGTGTTTTTGACTATGTTTGTTAATTCAAAATATAAATAAAAATAAGATTGAATCTATTTTTCTGAATGGTGGAAATGCGAGTATTTTTTCCTAACATAAAATATTGTACAACAATACAATGTACTGGGATTACACTGTCTTTTACAATACAAGATATGGTAAAACTCGGACACATGTCAAATCCATGAATAGTACTGCAAACAGAACCCAAAATTTTGATCATTATCACTATTAAGGTGTTTTTTTCAATCTCCCCATCTGCAAGCTTTACATACTCTTGCATGGGAGGTGAGAAAGTGAGAAATGTGAGGTGTGAGCTCCCCTTCTCCATTGTGGAATATTTATTCCCTTTAGAAAAGTGAGCAGTAGGTTAAAATACTGTTGTTCAAACTGAGGGAGACTAGAACTCTCTGTCCTTTAAGGCTGAAGGAATTGCTACTTTCAAGAGTAACAGCCATGATATCTTTCTCAGTCCCAGCCTGCCTGTTCCTTTTCTTCCCACCTACTTCCTTTCTTTTAATTTGATCATAGTCAAATAGGGAATGGATTCACCATTTCTCACATATGGTAATCCAAAGCAAAGTTGAGGGAACAAAAGGACTGACACAATGAAGTACAAACACACTCAAACACATCAGCCCCTAGCAGAATAGCCCTCTGTTTTGACAAAAGCGTGTCAGCTTTAGAGCAATCCTTCTGACAGCTGCTTGTTTCTGTACCTGCTGCTTTATCCAGTCATTTATACAGAACCAGCTGTTTGTGTGCCATGCTTTCTTGGGAAAGAAATCTCCAGCTTTAGGGCAGAAATAGAGATCTTCCTTACTTTTCAAATATTGATTCCTGATTTTATTTGCAAGACAGTAACAGCAAGCTCTTTGCCAGCCAACAGGCAATGATGGAGAGGGAGGTGAACTCCCTGGCCACCATCTGTCCAACCTGTCCTGGTTGTTCACAAGCAGCCATGGAGCCCTGTGCTGCCAGCACTGCCTCCACCCCTTCAGCAGCCCAGAGGGGTGCATGAACAGGGAGCCTGAATTTGTGGACATCAGTACAGGCAGGGCTTGGAAATGAAACTAGGGGTACAAGACTACATTTTCATCTAAAGGCAAAAATTTTGCTTCCACTGCCATAGGCAAGAGTCTACTTGTATTGAAAGGCAGCCCTGTTCTGATGGAATTAGACCTCTCAAAGAAAATATATTTGAGGGATTAGACAACAAATCAGAAATAGACAGCATAAATTTTATGTCAGTCAAAATTATCACATTCCTTCATGAACCCTGTAGAATTTTAGTTTCCTTCTGTTGTCCAGAATGAGAGTCTGCTAGTGTGATTGGTCCTGCCCAGCATTACTGACAACTGCATGTACAGCTTTATAAAATTTTATTTGGAGTCAGATCCACTGCAGAGACCTCATCTGGTGTGTCCCACACCAGCACAATTTCTTGACGTTGCAAAGGGAAGACAAAAAGTGAAACACTTATTTTTGTAAACTGGATATCAAAAGTAATCTAAAATGCACAATGTGAAAGAGATCTCATTAAAACTATTTCCAGGTTTAAAGTGAGTTGCTTTGTATATATAACTTTTTCTATACTGTAAAAGCTGTTACTAAGAAGTGAGTTTTCTTAGTAAATCTGTCATATTTTATATCCAGTGGCTTCACCTCATCCTCAGTGTTACACAAGCCTTTTATTTTTGTGCAAGTAGATTTCTCTTGTCCGTTATAAAAGAAAGAAAACACACTGAAAAGTGCTGCCGCAGAGAACTAGGGTTAATATAGTGGTGACTAAATTCAGCTGTTCAAGCACTTTAGCAGTTCTCAATGACAGACAAATTGTAGGATATTCTTGTGAATACATTGGGACCAAAAATACTGAGCTGGAAGTCTTGTTACAATAGAGTCTTTCAAGCTACTTGGAGTATCTATATTCTATTTGGACCAAAAAATAACGAGATACATGTACTTATGGTATGTTGGTACTCCTGTTTTCTTTCCTCGTGGGCTGTAAATATTCATGTGGAAAAGAAAAAGAACCAGCTAAGCTGCTATGAAATTCACATATGTTTCAATTGCTGAATATAAATTTTGGAAAATTTTATTGCTCCCATGTCCCTTCTCCCTAGCCTACTTTGGGATACAGCAATAAAGCAAAAATAAAACTTAACACTTAATATAATGATTGTGTTTTTAATGTCTATAACACACCATTAAAATGCACTTGGGATCTTCCAGTTTGTTGTATTTAGTACTAGACTATGACTACCAGTAAACTGCTGAAAATGTCTAAATGAGAGCTGAAGATGTGACCAGAAGGGAAATTGTATGACATAATTTTTTTATGTTGAAGAAATTGAACAGAAATCTGTTTCAGTTCTACTTTAAGCAGAAGCAGATTTCATATGCAAGTAGTATTTATTGGAATTGTTGTCAGTCATTCCATAAATACTATGTTCTTACCTTCCTATCACAAGAAACAAGAAAGAAGAATATAATTTCTGAATTGTCATCTTATTTATTCGGGCACATCTTTATCTCTTCTGAGCTCCCTGACTATCCTTAGTACCTAGAAGCAAATTAGTTATTAGTTAGTGAAAACAAAAGAAGCAGAAGTATACAAATGACATGCAGAATTTAAGGAAACATTGCAATAAAATGAATTATGGTAAAACTAAAACAAATACATATTGCCTGCACTGAGAGCATATTTTCACTCAGCCCCAAAAATACTGAAATATAATGTAGAAATATCTGAGTTAATTTTAAACAAGCTTACTCGATAATGATAAGAGCCCAGGATTTAATGAAGAGTGAGAAGGAGTGTAAATTAATCTTCAAGATTTCTGATTTTATTGTGGTTAGCTGTCTTTGGTACTCAGGGTAGCTGGTATGAGGCAGCTGGAACATCTCTACTCCATGCTAGTCTCACCTCTGTTATCTGATGTCTGCTGCTATGCCATTTAATCTCTTTACATGTGAACACCTTGAGGGGAACTAAGGCCTACAAAGAAGAATAGAAAGCAGTGATCCACAGTGACTCAAAAAAATAAAAGATGAGAAGGGAAATGACATGATATCTCCAGTTATGATCATACTGATTTTAAACCAAAATGTGAGGTCAAAGAATATTGTTAAGGAATATCATATTGATAGTTTGACTGAAGAAAATAAAGTCATGTATAAAAATTGCTTCTGTGGGAAGACCATGTAGAGAAGAAAGATGCAATTTTCATTTGCAGGCAGGTAGAAAGAATGTGAGTGAGTCTGACAATCATCTAGAGCTCCCTCCAGATTCTAGAAAATAAAAATCTTCCAAATAGAAATGTAAAGGTGGAGGGAAAAATGGAGGGGAAAAAAAAAGTAAGTTCTGAAGGAAGCAATATTTCAGAGGGAGAATTTTTTTTCTGGATAATGTTTGGAGAACTGTTTGAGATAAAGTTGTTAGCCTTCAGTAGGGCATCCTTCTGCATAAAGCTGACATTGCAATCTGGTTATACAGTTGCAATGGACTGCAATCTAACCAGTGAGAGATCATTATTTGTTTATTGACTAGAAACAGACAAAGAAAGCATATATATATTCTTGGAACTCCTTAACTATCACTTTGAAACACTGAAATGATTTTATCATGCTTACAGGCACAAAATGTTTCATCTTTTGAGATAACGTAGGATGACAATTGGTTGAGATAAAGTGTAGTGCAATAAAATAAAATGTATGAAATCCATGTACAAGCTCCTTTATTATAGCATGTATTAAATCATTATTGAAGAGCTGTTCAAGAAAAGTGCATTAGAAACACCTTCACTGCACTTATTAAAACATACTTTTGCCTGTAACTCACAAAATTATATGATACAACCAACCTGAGACTTTGTGGTTGGCTTAGTTGACTTCCTAGTCTTGCTGCAGCATCCAAACTCCTTTTATAGGAGTTTCTTTTTCTTTAATAAGACATTTGTTTTCATAAAATTCATTTTTCATAAGCACAGCAACATATGTGTGACATTCTGTGGAGAAAATGTCGTGGTGGTAATTGAGAAATATTATACCAGACAATAGTCACATAAGATCAGTTCAGGTTATCTGGAAAATTAAAACTATGGTGCAGTATCATTCTTACACCTCATTGCTAGGGGGAAAAAAGCCAAAAAAAAGTTTGGAAATGAATTGCTAAATATTTGATAGTATGAATGCTTTAACTGGTTCATGCACAAGGCCTCTAATTCAGGTGCTAGATTCATCATGTCCCCAAAATTTAGCTTATAAGGCAAAGTTAAATTCAAACTTCTGGATACTGTTTATGAGCTATGTTCATGTTATATTGAAGTTTTTGGGGAACTGTATTGTCATTATTATCAAGAAGCAGTTCTTTTGTGACAATTTAGTGTGCCAGAAGATAGATTAGCTATTTCTCTGTAGTGGTGATACAGGAACACTGTCAATTAATGAATGATGCAAACATTTTTTCAAATCCAAAAAAAAGTGTCTATTCTAGCTTATACTGTAATAGAAAGCTACTCTTACATTACATTTCTTATTAAATGTATCTCAACATGGTATAGAATCCATTAAATGTTGCACAGAAGGGAGGTTTATGGAAGTGGATAAATGCTAGTAATTGCATGTGGCTTAACTGCATAGTCATCAGGGTCAGGTTGATAACGCTGAAGCACTGGATAGAAAAGTTGTTGCATTGCTGCCATAACAGTGTAGTGGTTTGATCCAAAATACTCATTACTTACTTATTACCTTCTGTGAGGTAAGAATTAGGAGAAAGCAAAGTAGTACTTTGAAAGCACCAAACAAGAAAAGTGTCAATTTTTATCTCAGTATTTACTTTCTCAAATAAGCAACTCAAGCAGTGTCATAATTTACATAATCAGTTTTGCTCATGTGTGCTCATACTGAAGGATGCTATATCCTCATTTTTCTCCTAAAGGTCTCCAGGTCCTCATACCCTACAGCCTCATACTCATTCTCTTGTTGAAGATCTCTGATTTCTGCATGCCCTTACTTCTGATATTATGGGCAAAATATGAGTGTTTGATTTACCACAAGATAAGGTTTACCCTAAATTTGTATTTTGGTCTTGTTCTAAGAAGAATGTGTTTCTGGAACCCTAGGTTACAGGAGTGTAAACAACACATTTGTCTCCTTGATCTGCCCTATAGAAAAGTAAGGTTACTTAGAGTAAGTAGCTTGTCAACCTGAGAAAGCAAAAAAAAGTAAGGAGTCATTTGATACTGCATGGTTAATACTTAAGCAGTAAAATGCTGAAGATCAAACTGCAGGCTCAATACCCACTGTCTGTGTATATATGTGCACTGCAGTGCAGTCTCCAGCTGTGCAACAATTGGACTTTATAAAGATGCTTATTCTGTTACTTGCTTAATTTCTTCCTTCTGTTATTTTAACTTACTTCTAATAATGGATAAAATGCCTGACTCAAACCATTCCTTTGATTGCACACATTGTAGGACATACATGCATGATAGTACTCACAGGAACTGACTGGTTTTACTGAAATGTTGCTAGAATATCTATGGACTACTTCTGCTTAACAGAGAATTTTTATTAAAAGAAATTGATAAGGAATTTTATTTGTTGCTACCTTTGAGTCAGACTTTAACCTCAAACAAATTCCAACTTATTTTCCTATCATTAAAATTTGGCCCTTGGAGGATTTCTCTTGTCTTTCTCTTTGAATTCTATCAGTAATGTTCCTTTGTCTTTCTAGCTTGAGATCTCACCTAGCTGTCTTTGTTTTCTAGAAACATTTTGAGGAAGTTAACTGAAGGTTACCAAATGGCTATTTTGAAAAATGTCACCCTGAATCTATAGACTTTGTAGAGGCTATTTCAACCTGAAAAGGTACATTTTAAAGATATCATTATTTTATACAAAAAGTATGTAAAATTTCAGCATTGTGCCACCAATCCATCAAAAAATCATCTAATGCTAATGTTTAGAGTCATATGTGTTTTGTTAAAAGTATCTTATATATTTATCCTTATTTTGTTCAGTTGCAGGCTCTTGTTTCTTGGACTTCAGTTTTGCTAATTTACTCTTTGTTTTTCCTAGACATATTCTCATTACTGCAACCATCTGGAAAAACTTCCTTTTCTGCAAATATGCATACCCTCTGTGATGAAATTGATGCTAACCAAGGACCTTATTTGTAATTTTAAAATAAATGCCTGCTTTACTCAAGAAAGTCCAAAATAGCAACAAGTGACTTTGGCAGGAGAACCCCCACAACAAACAGTTTGGTAAATGGTTGAAAAATTAATGACTGGATATAAGTAGAGGATTTTATGCCATGTTATTTCTAGAATAAACAGCATATGCAGAGCATGAGTTGTGATATATAGAACTAGACAAATTTCTTTTGAATCAATGAGAGATTAAACTAGGATATATCTGGAAGAGATTAAATTAGGACATACAACTTTGAACCAAATTATCTGATATCATGCATTAATGATTAATCATCACTTAAATAGATCTCTTTTGGCATTGGATATGTTCCTCTCAATTATACTAAGGCCAGAAGACAGTGGATCACACAAAAATTTTGGAAAAAAGATTTGTGAAACAATAATTAGCAGGAAAGGAGAAGAGCTGATATTGATTCAGATAGTCACATAAATGTTTAAGATATTCTGGAGAAAAAAAAGAAAAGAAAAAAGAAAAGAGAAAAGAAAAGAGAAAAGAAAAGAAAAGAAAAGAAAAGAAAAGAAAAGAAAAGAAAAGAAAAGAAAAGAAAAGAGAAAAGAAAAGAAAAGAAAAGAAAAGAAAAGAAAAGAAAAGAAAAGAAAAGAAAAGAAAAGAAAAGGAAAGAAAAGAAAAGAAAAGAAAAGAAAAGAAAAGAAAAGAAAAGAAAAGAAAAGAAAAGAAAAGAAAAGAAAAGAAAAGGAAAAGAAAAGGAAAGGAAAAGAAAAGGAAAAGAAAAGGAAAAGAAAAGAAAAAAGAAAAGAAAAAAGAAAAGAAAAGAAAAGAAAAAAGAAAAGAAAAAAGAAAAAAGAAAAGAAAAGAAAAGAAAAGAGAAAAGAAAAGAGAAAAGAAAAGAAAAGAAAAGAAAAGAAAAGAAAAGAAAAGAAAAGAAAAGAGAAAAGAAAAGAAAAGAAAAGAAAAGAAAAGAAAAGAAAAGAAAAGAAAAGAAAAGAAAAGAAAAGAAAAGAAAAAAAAGAAAAGAAAAGAAAAGAAAAGAAAAGAGAAAAGAAAAGAAAAAGTCTAGGTATTAAAATTTGGTAGATTTTTTTTACTAAATACTTAATACTTAACAGTTAACACATCCTAAATTCAACCAATCCTAAACCAGAAAGATTTGCCAGATCATAGAAAATGTCAAGGTGTGTTTAAATATGCACAGGCTTGGTGAATCCCAGTTTTAGGAGTCCTTTATAGAACTCCAGCAGGCTAAGTGACTGTGTTTCCTTTGCAGCCTTTGACAGTATTTCACACAAAGAAGCACTAAAACTACTTTGCAGGGACCGGGAGATCAGCAGTGCTTCTGTAGTACTCAGAACCAGACCTGTAAGCATTGGGAACACTACAAATCTACTCTACAATATCAATAGAGGCAATGACAATTAAAATATAATTCTAGAATATAATTCTAAATATAATTCTAAAATGGAATTTGTAATAACAGGTCTCTTAATCCATCCCTAACAACTAAGCAAATTTACAATTTACTAATCCCCTGGATCGTGTTTTTAATCTGCAGGGATGCAAATAAATAGCTGAGAGCAAATAAAGATAAGAGTATCCCAGCCCTGGAGAATGTGACAAGTTGAATAAACAACACTTGGTGTCACCCTCAGCAGATGGTTATTTCACTCTAACTTTTTTCCATATTCTTCTTTTGGCTTCCCCAAGGAGACTGTAAAGTAGTAGCTAGGCCACTGGGGTATAAGCTACTATAAGGTTTCTAGATCAGTGTAGATGGATCTCTGTGAAACTTCATCATGGTTAAAGTTATCAAGTCCTTTGATAACTGTATTTAGAACCTTACCAGGAAGGAAAGCACAAAACAGAGTGCTGCTGATACTGTAAATGCCAAGTTAGTGATAACTTGAGTAACACTTTTAATTTCTCTCTGAATTGTTGTTGATAATAATTAAAGTAACAAATATGAAAACAGAAGCCAGGTTCCCTGAACATTTTCTTTTTCTGTGTAGTACCAGACCCCAAGTATTCTCCAGGGAGATCAGCTGAATGTTACTACATTGTGTCACGAAAATAACATGGAGCCTTTCTTAGACATATAGATGTCTGTCTCTATGTGCCAGCATCTACCATAATCAACCACACATTGCTGATCTTCAAAAAACCCAGAAAATAATCTCTGAACTATATGTAAAACCTCATTTGTTTCACCTTCCTTTAAAACTTTGCAGTAGTTCATCACTTTTCTGGTGATCTTTATTTATTAGTTAAAGAAATTGAAGGTGCTGTTAGCTGACATCACACCATGAGTTCAATAACTGAAAGAGAAAATATTTGCTCTGCAAGTAAAACATTGGAAAGAACTCACTAAATTCGATATTATTAACATGAAAGACGACACTTAAAGGTTGCTTTTCTTCCCTATTTCTGCTACCCAATGCTTTGCCTTCCCTCTGATGCACTTTACACATTGTTTTAAAAATTAACTTCTAATTTATATAAAGTTTATCGGAGAAAGGTGGTTTTCACTCTTTCATTTCTGAGCATCTCCTCATACAGTGTGAATGAGGAGAAATAATATGGTTCTGATATGATGAGAAATAATATCATGTTCTGTGTTAACAGAGAAGACTTAGTTATAGCCTAGGTTATAGCTGAGGTAAATCTTAAGCTGAACCTTAACATCTGAACCTTTCCAAAACATGTCTCAGATTGTTCTAATGCTAGTAGTTTTTAGTGTGAGAAATAATTTGAAGATTTAAATACCTAACTTAACACACTGAGACTGATTTGTTGTAAGGCCCTGGTCTATAATCCAAGCTCTTAGTTGAAATGAAGGTTGTTTTTAATAATATTAGATACTGCAATTATAAAAAAGTCATTGAAGATAAAATTTTATTCTTTTTTTTCCAATCCAAACATATGATATTTTTTACACGTTAAAGCTGATGAATAATCAGCAATAACAGCATCATTGTCTTCTTCCTGAAGATGGCTGTTGTTCTGTGCATCCATTTATATTTGTGGCAGAGATTTTCTTTCCTTATTCCAAAACACATAGTGATTAGAAGGTATTTTTAATTAAAATAATGGCTGTTGTGGTTATGTTATTGAGCAATATTTTGGGATAAATATGTTCACTGTTAGAAGTGTAATTCTACTTTTCATCTTCATGCTAAGTAATATTTATACAGTTCATCATTAAATTGTGTAAAGTTGGATTTGATCCCAACCTGCTAGAAGGTGTTGTTTTTAAAACAAGGCTAAGCAAGCACAAAAGTTTATATGAAGATACAGATTTGATTACCATTCAGACAAAACAAGTTCAGCCAGGTTGATTTGTGCAGTTATTCCAGTCTGACTCCAGTGACTTTCCACTGTGTTGACCTTTTAAAGAGTGACTGTATTTTGTTACAACCTATAGTGCTTTCGAAAGGAAGAAATACTTAGGGTGACAGGATACAGTGCAGGTCACAATGGTTAATAACATGCATTCAGCAATCTCTTATAGACATCTGCATTAGAGCCAATTCATTAACGGTCACAACAGAGCTTATTAGAGATAAAGAAAAGCATTAACAATCACACCCCTGTGAGGTTGTCTCTTGTGCAACACCAGTCTCTAGAAATATTCAGAATATTCAATGTACTATCTTCTGTTTTGAAAGACAGTACATTGAAGCAGTGATCAAGGAATTCATATAAATCTCCACTGGGTCAAAGATAATGCAATGAGCCGTACTTATAGCATTATTTTGGCATTTTCATTATAGTCTGAAATCTCTGTTACAACAGAAAAAACAGGCTTCATGCAGAATACTGCAGGTTCCACTATTAATATATCAACATATAGAAAAATTATGAGAACACAAGCAACTGGGTAAACACAATATAGATAATTCAGTGGATACTGAAAAACTTCAACAATGACCCTTTCAAAAATAATGAAGGCAGTCCCAAAATATACCACGCAAAAAAAGCCCAAACAGTGCAAAACCAAGAGCCTTAAGTTGCCCGTCAGTGGTGCAGAAAACCACCTGTGCCAGCTTCTCATCTGTTTGAGATTAAACACTACAAATGTCAGAGTCTAATCCTACCAGTTATTGCAATGAAGCATCAGACAGGACCTACTATCTTAGAGTGATTCAAAAGAATTTCTTTGCCAGAAAAGAGCCAATCTAAAGTAAAACAATAACTGGTTGGGGTTTTTTTCAGAGTCCAAGTGAAAACTACAGAGAATTATGCCATTGTACTCTTTGATAAGTTCAAACTGGCAGAATAAAAGACAAATTTCAATAATGATTACTGCAAGGGTCTCACCCAGAGGTAAAGACATAGAAGAGATGAATCCTTGATTTTCTTTTCATCTGTCAACTACTGCCTTTTCTTCCCACCTGGCCTTTCAAAAGTCTGTGGCAAACAATGCTGTCTTAACTCATTGCTTTGACCTTGCCATTGATTTGTTGGCCTGTTGAATTCTGTTCAGTTGGATGTATTGCAGGAGGCCCAGAAGCCCAAAGAACACATAAGAACTGCACTGTTAATGCTAAAAGAATATAATCCAGGGATTGAGTGGGTTTCATCTTTCTAATTTAGGCATTTAAGATCTAAACATGTTATGTCTGCCTTGGTCATCTGTCACGATTAAAGGAGAGAAACTATGCTGAGACATGATTTCATATTTTAGATGTTACTTCAAAATATTCTGTTGACTAAATTTGCTAATTCCTCACCATTTACTGGAAACCAGAAGACACCCCTTTATTATAGGTGTTTATGTTTGGTTCTCTTTCTCTCAAAGAGCTCGTAACACGTGCACTACCCCCAATAAACTTAACAGGATGCTACTAAGGGAAAAAATGAAGGAATGTAAGATGACATTCTAGAATGGGAATCTCTTCAGTTGCACATTGCCCACTTTTGAAGACTTTTATTTCTTTTATTCTGCTACTTATACTAGTTTAGTAGTATTTCCTGCAGACATGGCATGTTGTTCAATAAGTTATGTAATAACATTTCTTTCCAATGACTAACTAGGTAGGTGGGGTGATGGTTTGATAGGTTTGATAGGTTGATAGGTTCCTTTTTCTGGAATTCGGGATCATAACAGATTACTGTCCATATGTCTTTGTGAATAGCTGTTATTGCATAATTTACTAAGTAAGTGTACAGTAGATGCTATCTATGCAATTTTGGTACTAGTTTCTTTCTAAATCTACAGGCTTGTGACCTTCAAAGTTTTTTATCTGCTCTTCAACTTTTCCCTTAAGCAAAGCTTCCATATTTTGATATTTAATATTTGACATTTACAGCATAATATTTCCATCACTGGCCTACAAATTCCTTAGCCTCTGACTGAAAGGGACTATTTCTGGTCTCAGTCATGCCAATTTTAGTAGAATGCTGATATCATTCTTCCCCCTACAGGTTGATTTTAATGTGTTAACACTACTAAGTTTCTTTTCTCCTGTTAGATTCTTATCTGCTGATGCTTGCCTCTCCATAACCCTTTGCTTCCCCCCCTTCACTGTCTACATTTCTTTTGGTTTGCCGCTTCCTAGAAAACCCAGTTGTATTTCTCCTATCATCTTTCTTCATGTCTGTGTAAATTTCTTGTAACTCTTCCATTATCAACAGAGGCTCAAGCTCTAGGGTTCGCTTGAAAGTTTGTTCAAGAATGTTGTATGATCCAGTAGACTGTATGAGACAAGCTTTCTGGTTTTAAGTTACCTCTTTAAAACTTTTTTCTTTCTGTTTTTTTCTTCTTTATGCTTATCATTTTCTTTCTGCATAAAATCACAGAACTCATGTGAGTAGATCAGATGGGGCCTGCTGAGTTGTACTATACATTTGTGAGACTTCTTTTCTGTATCAACCTTTACTTGCATATTTAGAGCCATGTCATGCATCCCATTGACTTTGATTGCTCCTGGTTGAAGGTGGTACAAAAAGACTCCTTCAGCTCTCACTGCCATGATCTGCTGTGGGTGCATGGATCTTGGCATATCTAGAGAGCAAATAAAACTTCATACCCTCACAGATCCTCTTACTGAAATCCTTGTTCTTCCTGTCTTCTTCTGGGTTTTTTATAAGCTACAATGTCTCCATGAAATCAGAGGAAAATATGAATTGTTCTTTGAGAGCAAATCATGAGAATCAATAAAATATCCATGGTAAGCTCTAGATCATCGTTTTTGTGGTTTAGCAATAAAAAGTGGCTCCAGCCCAGAACAGTACAGCACAACACAGCACTAACAGCTACAATCTGTTTACTGCCTTTTTGACTTGGTACAGGCAAGAAACAAATTTAGATCAATACCTGCCATTTGGCATCAATATCCCAATTTCTATCAAGACATCAGCAGTAAGAATCTTACTGTGCAGAGCATTCAAAATATTCTCTCCAAAAGCACTATTGACAAAAGAGTGGGACATAATAAGAAATCAAATGAAGCTGAATAAATACTTACATTGAATGTTTGATATCAAGAATGCATTAGCTGAAAACAATAAGCAAAAGAAACAGAAATATATTTGGGCAACCACTTCAGCAAGCTTTATGGTTGCATCATTAATCTGTGTGCCTCGGGTGCTGCAGTGCTAAACACGGAGAAAGGCACTAGGCCTCTCAACTCTGGAAATGGGAGGCGGGTTGATACCCTACTTGGGTCTTTGTTAGATTGTCTAATTTTTGCATGGATATTTTGTCTGTTTGGAGGGACAACAAACTCAGCATGCCCATTGTGACTGGTATTTTCTAAATTTCGTGTGTTTTAGGGCTAGCTGTTTTAAAAAAAGAAAAGGTCAAGGACTTCTGGGCACCAAGAGGAAGAGATTAGATGAGCTAAGAAGAGAGTAATATCAGAGAATGAAAACTGTTTGAGTTTCAAAATTATCCAATGGCATATGCTGAGGATGCTGGTTGAGTAGGCATATTAACTGGATTTTGAAATAATTTCCTGAGGTACGTGTGCTGAGATAAATACTTTTTGCTACTGTAGAAATGCAAATTGAAATGAAGAAATAAATCCTATAAAGACTTGAGCAATGGAAAAATGCAGTCATTAGCTCAATTCCATTCCTTTATGCTTCCTTGTTCTAAGGTTTCTTATGATCATCATTATTTAAATGTCATGATGTGCTTTGCTAAGGGACATCACTTTGCAACACTTATAACTATAAATATCTGTTGTTGTATGTTTTAACATGAAATGTACCTTTTAACCTGAAATTTTTCCTATATTATAGTAAAAAGTTACAGGTGTGTATGATGTTATATGAGTGGGAAAAAAGCTTTTGCAACAGGGAGGGGAGTACCACCATGTCACCATTCTGAGGTTATCATGTATTTATATTAATGAGCACTTCTAATGTTAGGAGTTCTGTACCTGGATTTTTTCTATATGTGGGAGTGTTCTTTGTTTAAAAATCAAAGCAGAGACTTCAACTGTGTACAGTCAGATGGTAAAGAGCTGAAGTCTGCATATTACAGGCCTGATTCATTTGTGCTGTTCCAACCCATGCTCCAGGGTCCCAACAAGAGAACTAACCACAACTGACCTTGTGAGAGTAAAAGCATTTAAATTGCAATGCTTTGGCAGGCAGGTGTGAATCTACGGGGTAGCTATACAAACAATTACTCAACTTCCCAGTTTGGTGGTTATATTATGATCACTTAATAAGATTGCTTGAACCCCTGGTGTCTCCTTTTAAGCCTCGATCTTTGGGGCAAAAACAGATTTATATTTTTTTTTGTGGCAGTGTCTCTGCATTTGTGTGTTACATTAGTCTATCCAAAGTACAGACATGCACCCCAGTTTCCTAATAATTTACTTTCTCAGAAAAATGAAGCACAGTGAGTGACAGACTCCCTTCCTTTGCCTGTGCTCGACCAGCAGAGTGGATTTTGAAATGCTTATTTAAAATGTAAGGTTTGTAGAAAAATGACTTTAAGTAGATGGAGGAAGACACTAGAGACCAGAACAGGATGAACTACTAAATTAAATAAAACTTCTGGGTTTAGAAAATGTAAATCATCAACTTGTTGCAAGAACAGTCCTTAAGTTAGCAAATTTGTGCTTGTCTGCATCTCTTATTTGCCACCTGTTGCCTCTAAGCCATTTCTAAACTTTTTACAAATTATGTAATTCTTCTAACCTTAAATTATTTTTTGATTCCCAAAGTTTATTTTGTTCTCAGCTCCTCGTATTTTCATTTACACTGATGATGGGATTTATCTTATTCATCTTAGGCATTTACAGTTTTTTTTGCTTAAGTCTAAACTGATCAGTTTACAGTCCACAGAGAATAATGGAAGCCAGAGTTAGTAGCTTAGACCAGTGCTATATGTACTTCTAACAATGTCCATGTCTGCTCCTGAGAACTCTGTTAGTGACTTATTTATTCAGTGGTTCACTTTCAGTTTGTTCCCTTTCACATTGCTCGTGGGTAGACTCACTTGAAGCAGCTGGTTTCCATCCACAATTCACTTTGTACCAGGTGATCCCTATTGCTGTCTATTACCCCCACGAAACAAAAACATTACTGTTACATTTCTGTTTCATCTGTTTCAAAGAGTTTGAAATTATGTGAAACTTGTGTTGCAAGTTACTATGATGGTGTGTTTATAACACAAAACTGAGGGTACATTTTGTACCCTGAGGCCTGACTGGAGGATGTAAAGCAGTGCTTGAGAAAGGGTTTTGGAGCTGTATGTGGCAGAGAAAGGCAAGGCTGGCTCAGCTATCTTTTGGGAATGACTATCGACACAAATCATCAACAAAACCAAGCCTGGTTTTATTTTTGAGGGAACAAAGGAACCAAATCAAACACGATTTAGGAGTGAAGTAATACAATAAACTAGGGAACCGAGACTCAGGAATGAAGGAAGAATCTAAGTTATTTGATTGTGTACATGTGTTTTAAGAAAATAGTTTTTAAATGTCTGAGGTAGAGTAAGGTGAATCCCATTCTTGTTTTCTTACCTACTTTCACAGAATGAACAGATATGAACTTCCTTTTGTCTAGAAAAATCTTTTCTAGTAGGAGCACCAGTAGGAGCACCTTCAATGTTGTATTTTCTGCTATTAGTTTTGGGGTTTGATTCTATGTTTTAGCAATGTGATGCACATTTTTACCTTGTGAAAAAATATTGGAGGGGATGAAAATATTGTCATGGGACAAATAAGTTGAGTTGGCATTTCAGGGGTTGTGAGGACCAAAGTGGTCATCTATGTCCAAAAAATTTACTGTCTTAAATTATTCTTTATTTTTCATTCCATTCTCTCTCTTTTAAGCCCAATAGAAAATCTTAGACTTCCTAGGTAACATTGAAAGACTTAGTACTTGAACTATTTAACACTTTAAACATAATATTTTGTTTAAATCGCTTGTGTGTTTTTAAAATTTATCCATGGTCTTTGACTCAGAGCTCAGACACAAACTCCCTAAACATTAGAAAATTATAAAAGCTGGTTTTCTAATAGCCACACCAACATTCTTAAGAATTTTTTTTGTTTCACATTTGCATCCAGTCTTTCCTGCATGTGCAGGCACACAAAAAATATATCACCATACATAAAGATAAAATTCAGACAATATCTTAACATCCTGAGCTGCTATTCTGTTTCACCACTATTTGAATAGTCATTATTTATTTTCTGGTGCCCTACTTCTGACAAATTTCCGCTTGATGGGTGCCTTTAAGGTAGAGATTTATAGTTTTCACTCAATGAAAATAATTTTCTCGTATTGAATGAGATTGTTACTGCTTTATTTTTCTAAATATTTCTCTCATAAGAGGTAACTCACATGGCTTGGCCCATAAATGCTAACCATATATTCATTGCTATTTCTGTATACATGTTTTTCTTAGATTGCAAGCTCCTTGAGATGAAATTCTGCAATCTTACTCAGAAGCTGGCGATTAAAATGATCCTAGTTAGTACTCTTAGCCACAAATGTACCAATTATAATAATAGTAGATGCTGGAAAATAGATGGTGTATTCACTGTTTTGAAGAAAAAAAGGCCCTGCATCAAGACCTAAGTTTGACCCATTTTGACCTCATCACAGCTGACCCTGTTTTGAGTAGAAGATTGGACTAAATGACCTCCTGAATTCCCCTGCAACATGAATTATCCTATGATCTTATGAACCTCAACTGCTAAATTTCATTATTGCTTTGTCTTTCCTGGAAACAAAATATCAGAAAAATATAATTTATTTCTGCTGTAATTTTTTTAATGCATAGATGTGTGTTATATATATATATAATATATATATATATAAACACTCAAATGTACAAATACTGGCCTCTTGCTATTCTTATAGGTTTCTAAAATGAAATCATACCCATTTCAAATTTATGCGGTTCTTCTAGTCCCATGAAAATAAATTTACTTTGTTTTAGTAAGGGAAACCAAAATGAAACTCACTGAAAGTGTTACTTTAAAAAGCCAGCCAATGCATTCATGGGAAAATATTATCCATCCCTCAGCAGAATATTCTTAACCTATGATTGTTGTTGCCACTTTTTAGAGAGGTTCAGTTCTTCTAGGTCATATATTTTTCAGTGGTAACAAGGGCTGCAAGAGGTACTTTCAGTTTAGAGTCACATTCTTACTCTGGCATCAGTGAAAACATTCAAACTCCCTCTTCTTTTCCATTCCTTTCCTTCTTGTGTCAAAACTAGATCATATTTTGTGTACATTTTCTTGTAGTATTGAAGAGAGCAATTTTATGTTTGAAATATAAAATCAATCTTGATGTTAAAATTGAGCTATATGGACTTTTTTAATATTTGAGAGCAATCATACTCTCTGAGGAATCTGTGTACAAACTCAGATCCGAAAGAAAATGGTGGTGTTTTTACAGTATGTGAACACAACCATCTGATTTATAGTTCAATCTGTTAATGCACTCTGTTATTAGGCCACCTGGCAGTTTTATGCATTGTGAATTTAAAGAGGAGCTCAATGTAACATAAGCTTTACAAGCTGGGGAAATATTATTGAAATGAAACATGAATGAGAACCATTTAAACAATAAAATAATGTGTGTAGACTATATATTTTTTCATTTTAGTAAATGCACAGCCTGGGTTTTATTTGCTGAAGTTAGATGAAGTTCTTAGAGATTACAATGATGAAACTTTGCACTAGCTTTTTCTTATAATACTGGCAGTCCTGTAGTTTTTGATGCTCACATCAGTAAAACCATCTCTCTACTGCACCAGGAAAATGCAATTTGGAGAACTATTTTCACAGTTTTCTTGAGGTAGCATTTAATTATTGTACGGGTTGCAGTCCATTCATCAAGAAAAAAAAAAATCTGTACCAAAAAATTGATAGACACAGTTTTACCAGTCTGCACTATAAATGTTCATGAGCAAAGGCCTTAAAGAAAACAAGGACCATCTTAATTAAGATGGAGTTAGTTTTAGCTATGTATATATGTATATGTATACATGTGCATACAAATATTAACTATATCTCTCTCTTTTCTTTGGTTTTATGTCTTTAAAATTCTTGTTTTCAACTTCCTCTTCAATTAGGATTGCAGAAACTTCCTTTTTCTGTTTAAAATGAAATCTGAGCACATTCACACGACCTCAGGGCTGGGTTTTAAGTACAAGAAGAGTTGGCAGAACTGCCGATATAAGCATTCTATTCTATGTAATAACCCCTCCTCACCTGGCACAGAACCCTGGAAGCACCTAAATTTTCCTATGTGCTTATGGACACGTCTACATTCTGAACTGTGTTTCAATTAAATGTTTGCTAATTTGCCCAGTAGCCACAGGAGACCATTTTCATTGGAGTTAAGAATCAAAATGAAAACTTATCTGTCATTTGTTGCTTTCTTTGCAATGTTACAATAAAGAGATATTTTGCATGCAGTGGAAACGCACTGAACAAAATGGGCAGAGTGCCTTTTTGTTGTGCCTGGGTAGTTCCTTAAGGCACTTCAGAACTTGTGCATTTTCATTTGCCCTCAACTACAGGGACAGGATTGGAATGATTTGGGAATTTGTCTTCTCAGGACTTTACTGGTCATGAGCTGGGAAGGCTGATTTAAACTCTTTTTTAAAAAAAGCACAACAAAAGAGAAATTCAAGGGAATGATTGCAAACTTCTGAGTCACAGTTCTTTCCCCATGGCAGTTCAGATAAGCACCTTCCCTTTATTCAATTCAAGAGAAGTTAAGCACCTTATATAGGAAATCTTGTCAGTATGTTTATTAATATAAATTTCTTAGCACCTCCATGCTCCAAAAGGCACAGAGTAAAGAGGTGTGATTCAACAGGGAAATGGTGGACTGTTAAAAGACCTGTGTGTATCTCCCCGCAACCATGGTCATGGTATTCAAAGCATATACAAGGCTTTGTAAATAACCCTGAAATACAAAACCTCAAAGTCTTGCCTAGATAGGAGTTTATTCACATCTGGAAGATCCAATTTCTGTATTTGAAATCAGAGAGGAAGGTTTGAATCCAAGTTGTTCACATCTCTGATGAATGCTCTAATCACAGAATTGCAGAATGATTGGTGTTGGAAGGTTGCTCTGGAGGTCATCTGGCCCAAACGCTGTGCTCAAGCAGGGACACCTAGAGCCAGTTGCCCAGAACTACGTCCAGAGAGCTTTTGATTATCTCCAAAGATAGACTCCACAGCCTCTCCGGGCAGCCTGTGCCAAGGCTCAGTCACCACGAAAATGAAAAACATTTCCCAGTGTTCAGATAGAGCCTCCCATGTTTCAGTTTGTGCCCTTTGTCTCTGTCTCTGGTCAAGAGGTGTCACTGTACACCACTGTAAAGAGGCTGGATCCTTCCTCTTTACACCCTCCCTTCAGGTGTTTATACACATTGATAAGATCCCCCTGTGCCCTCTCTGCTTCAGGTTGAACAGACTCAGGTCTCCAGGCCTTTCCTCATATATTAGATGCTCCATCTTAGTGGACCTTCACTGGACTGCCTCCATGTTTCTCTTGTACCAAGGAGTTCAGAAATGGACACAGAATTCTGGGTTCTGAGTAGAGGGGAAGGATCACCTCACTCAGCTTTCTGGGAATTCGTAGCCTAATAGAGCCCAAGATGTCATTCACCTTCTTTGCACTAAGGGCATGCTGCTAGTTCATGTGAACTTGGTGTCCAGTAGGACACCCTTGTCCTTTTCTGCCAAGCTGCTTTTCAGCTGGATGGCTCCTGGTATATACTGACGCCTAGGGTTATTTTTCCCCACATGCAGGTCTTTGCACTTCTCCTTGTTGAACTTTTATAAGGTTCCTGTCTTGCCCATTCCACCACCCTGCTGAGGTCCCTCAGGATGGCAGCATGGCCCTCTTGTGTAACAGCTGCTCCTCTCAGTTCCATCATCTGAAATCTTGCTGAAGGTACACTCTGCTGCATCATCCAGATCACTAATGATGATGATGTTGAACAAGACTGGAACCAATTACTGGCATACACTGCTAATTACTGGACTCCAACTGGATTTTGTACCTCTGATCACCACCCTCTAGGCTCAGTTCACACAGTTTTCAACTCACCTCACTGCTGATGCAGCTGATACATCAACAGCTTATCTGTAAGGCTCTAGTGGGAGACAGTGCCAAAGGCCTTACTGAAGTCCAGGTATCAATCACAAGGTATTAGGCAAAAATGCTACTACTAATAAACTTTTCATAGGAGTAGGAGAAGCAGACAAGTGTCCAATGCTTCTACAGAAAGAATAATTTTTTTCAGTACCTATAGAACTTCACTGACTGTAGACAGAGTATGGGATTACTCAGTGTGATGCAGAGAGTAAACAACGGGTATAAGTTTCACTTCTGTGAGTCCTTAGGTGAGGTGGAAATCTTACTTTATGCCATGGCCAGGGAACTAAGGTGAGAGACTGTGTCACTCCTCTCACATTTCATTATATCTAGTGCAAAGAAGCAGATTTGCTAACTGGGCCCAGAAATGATTCTAAACTTCTTGTAGATCATCACTGGATGGTTTTCAGATGGTGTCCATATGAATTTATTTGTCTAAATGCAGCTGTCATTATTTAAGGGATCTGTCTGATTTTTTCTTGTAGGCAATGGAGAGCTACTCAAAAAGACCTATAGCTCTCTCCAAAATGGCTCAATTCTGTATGAATTAACTAGTACCATTTGAAATTACTTGACCTCTCTATCCAGTGTCTGGCACTCCAATAAAGTGAGTTTGCCACAGGTTCCATACCTTATATAACAGCACATGAGACTGTCTCTAATAGTCTGAGGTGTCTTAAATAGTAATAGACACTAATGTTTTGTCAACTTTTGCTTTTGGCCACTTTTTAAATTCTATGAATTGCTTTGGCAAACATTTAGCTCACACATAACCATTTCTTATTGCACACCTAAATATAGGTGTTACAGGCGGGAGCTAAATCCAGTTTCCAGTGAAAGAGTTCTACATTACTAAATGTTTGTAAAACATAGAGTTTGAGGAGAAATATACCACATATATACTTAGAGAAGTTTTTCACCACTGCTCATAAATTGTCTAGTGCTCTTTGAATATCACTACTATACTATAAGGTTGCAAAGACCCACTGTTAAAAAATAAGATTTTTAATCAGTAAGTTTTAAAAGTACTTGAATGCCATCTGAATCCAAAGTGTTGGGGCATGGAGGAAAAAAAAAGTTGTTTCTATTCTGCTTCATTTTTGTTAATCATGATGATCACAAAAAGAAAGCTATATTCTTATTTCTTTAAAATAAACAATATTGAAAAATCTTTTATCTTAACAAATGTCATTAATTTGGGGCTTTTTATAAGTCTCCAGACTTAGTCTAACATATAGAAACTTTCACCTTTGGACTGACCACACAAGATCAAGTTTGAAGTACATATGAAAACATAAGGAAGGAGACAATGAACTGACAGTGTAATACTGAAAGAAGGACTGCAAAGGTACAGCATGTCCTCTGTGAAAAAAGAACAATTCAGTCTCTGCAGTTGTCAGCCAGTCACCTTTCACAAGCAGAAAATTCACTCCACAAGGCTTTTTAAAATTCTTCTTTCCTTGTAACAAAGCTGAGCTTAGAAGTTTGAAATCAATGCCTTGTAAAAAGAAACCAAGTGGGTGGCATTTTCCAACCATGACACATGTCATTACCATTGACCTCACTACTCTTCTTAAATAGCCAGAGAAGGGCAACAAAATTGTCAATTAGATTTGCAGTGAGCAAGAGTCAGCTTTACTTAACTTGTGCTTGCCTGCATAATCATGCATATCTTTCCTCTATATCAGGAGTTGTTCAAGCCTATAATAACTAGGGTTCAACAAGTCTGAACCACCTTCCTTTGCTGATGATATGGAAGTCGTTGATTTGCTACAGATTATTTGGGATTTTTGTAGTCTTGACAGATTGTCATATTTTAAATTCCACCTCTAAGAGTTTCTGCTGCAGCTAACAAATAGGAAATAGTGGAAGGAAGTGCAGTATTAGGCAAAACATGATTATGTTTTTACTTTTTTAAGGACTGTAGCAAGTTTCTTTGTTATTCTGCACATCATAAAGCAAGCACAGTAAATTTGACATGATGTGCAGTCTCTGCATAAGACAGAGTAAGGGACAGACAGAGGGCTGAAGGTGAGAGCTAAGCACCATTTTCAGAGTTATATGCAGACAGTGGGGCGAAATGTGGCAGCATTATGACTTCCTTAGCTACAAAATCCTATTGCCATAAAACCACAATATTTACTCAAATGTTTTGAAAAAGTTCAAGTAGGTTAGATTTAAAGCTGATGAATATGCTTGTCAGTTATAATAGCTGTGCAATGTTCCTTCAGTTGGCAGGGTCCACTCTACAAATGGTGCTTCTTAAAAATTAGTAATTCTTTCTGCAAACTTGGTATCTAAGTTTTCCCCAGAAGAGAAACTCTCTTTCAACAGTATACTCTTTCAAGATTTCCTTTACATAACGTAGCCAGCCTCTTCACCTAATCATGGCACTGAACTTCCCTATTTTATAAAAGCAGCCTAAAGCTGTGCTGCTCTAACAAATTCCCAGTGGGTCACGGTTGAATCTGTGGTTTCACATCCCAAGTTACACTCTGAATACATCAAGGCTAGAAAGTTTTTGTGTGCTGAAAACAGGAGCACAGTAGTCCTATTAAGCAGTACCAGTTACGTTTATCAGCCATTTTTAAAATGACAATGATCTCAGCTGCCTTTTCCACATGCAGATACTCTGTAGGTGATGGGGCTTTCATGCAGATAAATAGACCATTCATTAGCAATTCTATACAGCCACTAGATTAGATATGTGTGAGGTACACAGAACATTCCATTTTACTTCCGTGATGTAAAGATTCCATGGGTTAGAGATGTCACTAGTCCTGAGCAGGATTTGGACCCCTTTCCCATGTACTTGTTTTTCCTCTAACATCCATCCTGGAGGTTTTCTACCTTACCCATTATTCAGGTGTTTGATGGACCTGTTACACACTGGTCTTTGTCTTCATTGAATAGCTCCACTTAAAACATATTGCTTCCTGCTTTATTTCATGGCACATCTTATACATGAGAGGACCTTGCCAGGAACATCCACAAAGATACCTCAGAGATCTCTCCTCCTGCCCTCCACAGTATGTTTCCTATCTGCTGCTTGTTGTTAACTTACGTGCCTCACTTGTTTGCTTCCCCATCTTTTGACGCTCAAAAGTTCAGAAGACATTGATCTACATTCAAAACTGAATTCTGGACCCTTCTTCCACTAAAACAACTTCTTCCACTAAAACAACTTATTTTAGATGTTTCATACACAGAAAAAACTAGATAACCTTCTCCTTTCCTCTAACACTAATGTTTTCCATTCACACATTACCGTCATATCTCTTTCTACTTTGCCATGTCTGCCCTGGAATTTTTAATGCTATAAGGCCTGATTTGCTACAGAGACTAACATTTTTGAAGTGTTATTCCACTCAATTCATCATGTTTACTTAAAATACATTTAGTAAAACATAAAACATAACAAAATTAATCTTAGTTATTTAAAAGTGTGGAGCTGTAAACTACTACATCACTGGAAGAAATCTCAATTAAGCAGAATTGCCATCCACATTAAGCAGTAGTCATTGCCATTAAGTATCATTGGACTTAAATTGTTCCCAGAGAGACGTCCTGATTAAGCGGACTTCCTAGTTTAAGTGTATCTCAATTAAACAGAATGTGCTGCATCAGCATTTCATTTTATGAATGCTCTGAGAAGACATTTGATTAGGATTTTGAAATGGTTTGTCTGATTGCTATCATTATTGAAAACTTAGATGGGAATGTGAAAAGAACTTAGGGGAATCAGTATTTATGGCAATTAGGCACCTAGCTCTTGGGCCTTTTAACAGTGACCAGTTAAAGGGTTTTGGGTGGTTTGTACATACTAGTTTGGTTCTGTGTTGACATGGTCAGTTGGGCTTGAAGGGATTAAACAGTAAATATAGGGGTAGGTATGTGCCTGGTCTTGAAGGCTTAAAAACTTTGATTTCCCGTTTTAAAATTTTTTGGCTCCAAGGAACTGCTTTTCTGCACATGTAAGTTTAAGATTTTAATGCTTGTTTAGAACTTGTCAGTGTCTTCTTACGTCTTTGTATCTGATAGCTCTCATATTTAAACATCGGATGGAAACATTCTGTATTTTAAGCCTGCTGTAAAGTCAAGTCATAATCCAGAAAGTTTCATTTGCATCCAGTCAACCTGTATTTCCAGAACAGGACTAGGTTTCTCTTCTGAATTTTTTATAGACATTTCTTTAAAATACCTAGGTTCTTATTGAAATAATTATCACGTGCCTTAGCCAAATAAATATGGATCCAGTGCAACACAAAAAGCGAATGAGGGAAACAGAATCATTCTTTCAGGAAAGAAAAATGATGATGTGGATATTCCAGTGGTATAAATGACTCATTCTGTAACTTCTATTTCATGAGATTTTATTCTGAAATAGTTATTTTATGACAATAGAAGTCAAAAGAAACCCATTTTTGGATAATATTGTTAATATGAGAAAGAAATGAGGAACAACTGAAAGTCATAAATGTCTCTAGGTACATCATCTAGCTGAAAAAGATCATGCAACTTAACAATATTTTTCTGTGAGTTTGTGTAAGCCTAACAATCTTTTGAAAGCTACCAACAGTTTATTCAGATGAGATAATCAGAATAAAAGGATAAATACATTGCAGATGTTTTATTCTTCCCCTCTGTATCTGGGCACTGCTCCGATCTTGCCATGTGCAGTCTTGTCCCGGCTGCCCAGATGAAGTCTCTGTCACCCTAGAAAATGGAAGTCCACTTATCCACTAATGCAAGAAGGTATTTGTCTGCTTAATTCCCATTAGTATTAATGGGAGTTACATGCCTAATACTGCTCAACACTGGTCAGAAATATACCTTAAATTTTCAGCTGCTTGAAATAGCAACCTCTGCAACCACACATAAGAGATTATAAATAAAGAAACAATAGAAACAAAGCAGGCTCCTAAGAGGTACCAGCAGTATCTAGATAGAAACAGGCAATTTTCCCCTCAGCAAGCTTTTTTGCTTAAATCATTTTAGTAAATAAATATTTAACAAGTGACAGAACTTAATTGATGTTTATATTTACACGGCAGTTAATTTATATTCTGCTAAAGCTGAATCCTCCATCCACAATAATGCTTTATATCCCTCTGTGGTGGCAGACACCCAAACAGCACAGTTGTGTTTTTGAAGAAAAACATAACAACAAAAAAAAATACACTACTCAAATACTATATAAGTCATTACATTTTTTTTCCCCTCTCTTCAGCTGTCAGATGCATTGCATTATTTTATCAGATTGATAGATCTAGTGTTATTTCAACATTTACCATTTTACAACAACAAATAGAAAACATATAAGGAAGCTTTGGTAACAAATCTTTCTTAATATGTATGTGAAGTAGACAGTTAGTCCAAGAAAAAAATATAGCTGATGACAGACTTTATTTCAATCTGCTGGTGCTTATTAAGATGTCTACAAAGAAAAAAGCCACATCTGAATACGTCTCTTTGTGCAAACAAAGGAAACTTTTAATTGCTTTAATCAGCATTTGCTTTGTCTTTGCAGTGACATAGAAAAACAAGTCAGGTACAATCAGTAAATGTTTTCTAAAGGAAATTTGTAAGCAGAGACTTCAGATGATTTTTATTATTTGTGTTTAGAACATGGTTAAGTCTATGTTACAGGGTTTTTTTAAATTTGCTTTATAAAACAGATTTGTACAAGATTTTATTTTATATCATTTTAGCACATGGAAAAAGAAGGTGACATAAATCTGATCAAAACCGTCTCCCACAAAACCCTACAGCAAGAGCTGTAGAAGCTATATCAGATTTTAGAAATCAGAGCACAGCCCAAGGAAACAAGCTGCATGTTGACAAAGATGTGCAGCTCAAAAGATAATAATTTGACAAAAACCACCTCAGCCAACAGGGTTTAGAGAAAGTGATCCATTACTTCTTTCAGCTCATAAGCTCTTGATTTTATATCCTGATGAGGCTGTAGCTTAGTCCTTCTCATCAGAAAGAAGGGCCAAAAAATTCCCTTCCTTCTATTAAAAAGAAAAAGGAATAAAAAGAGCAACAACACCCAAATCTCTCCTGAGCAGGAAATGGGAGTTAGTGCTTGCATGTAGGAAATACTCGGCACTTGCTAGATCAAGTCCCACAAGGGAATCAGTTTTACAAATTTCTAAACTGGTTAGATAAAATCATGGTCCTGCTGAAGGGATAGGCCATTCACTTATCCAGAGGAGTATCAGAATCACAGAATGGATCAGGTTGGAAGGGACCACAGTGGGTCATCTGGCCCAACCTCCCTGCTCATGCAGGGCCATTCTAGAGCGTGTGGCACAGGATTGTGTCCAGATGGTTCTTGAATATCTTCAGTGAGGGAGACTCCAAGATATCTCTGGACAATCTGTGCCAGTACTCAGTCAATTGCACAATAAAGAAGTTCCTCCATGTATTCAGGTGAAACTTCCTGTGCATTATGGTCTGCTGGTGTCTTTTCCTGTAGCTCAGCACCACCAAGAAGACCTTGGCTCCGTCCTCTAGACACCGCCCCTTCAGATACTTGTATACATTGATGAGATCCCTTCTCAGTTGTCCCAGCTCGCTCAGCCTTTCCTCATAAGAGAGAAGTTCCAGTTCATGAATCATATTTATTCTCCTCCACTAGACCTGCTCCAGGAGCTCCACGTCTCCCTTGTCCTGAGGAACCCAGAACTGGACGCAGCACTCCAGACATGGCCTCACCAGAGCATAGTAGAGGGACAGGATCATCTCCCTCAACCTGCCGGCAATACTCTTCCTGATGCACCCCAGGATTCCTTTGGCCTTCTTGGCCCCCAGGGACCTTGGCTGACTCATGGACAGCTTGTTGTCCACCAGGACCCCCAGATCCTCCTCTACAGAGCTGCTCCCCAGCAGGTCAGGCCCCAGCCTGTGCTGGAGCATGGGGTTATTCTTCCCCAGCTGCAGGACCCTGCATTTGCCTTTGTTGAATTTCAGACAGTTCCTCTCTGCCCATCTCTCCAGCCTGTCAGTATCCCTCTGAAGGGCTGCACAGCTCTCTGGGTCACTTGTCCCAGCTTTGTGCCACCTGTGAACTTGCTGAGGGGGCATCTGTCCCTTCATCCAAGCCATTGATGGGTAAGTTAAACAAGAATGGGCCCAGTATTGAACCTTGGGGGACACCACTAATGACAAGCCTCCAACTAAACCCTGTGCCACTGATAATGACCCTCTGGGATCTGCTGTTCAGCCACATCTCAATCCACCTCACTGTCCACTCATCCAGTCCGCACTTCCTATGAGGGTGTTGTGAGGGGTAGTGTTGAAAGCCTTGCTGAAGACACATATGTAATAAAACACATATACATAATATTGAAGACAATATTCACTGCTCTTCTCTCATCCATCCAGTTAGTTGTTTCATCATAGAAGGCAATCACATTGATCAAGCATGATTTTCTTTTAGTGAATCCATGCTGTCTACTCCTGATTACATTTTTTTTCTTCCCATGGTTAGGGAGTACATGCAGGATGAGCCATTCCATCACCTTTCCAGGGATTGAGGTGAGGCTGACTGGCTGGTAGTTCCCTGGGTCCTCCTTCTTGCCCTTTTTGAAGATGGGGGTGACGTTTGCTTTCTTTCAGTCCTCATGCACCTCCCCTGATAGCCATCACCTTTCAAAGATGATCATGAGAGTTGCTATGGTATTCGCCAACTCTCTCAGCAGTCATAGATGCATCCTGTCAGGACCAGTGGACCTGTGGATGTCAAATCTGCCCAGGTGTTCTCTGACTCAATCCTCCTTGACCATGGGAAAGTCTTTCAACATTCCTTTACCCTGATCTCCTGGGCCAGTGATTCCTGAAGGCTGGTCTAGTCAGTGAAGATGCAGAGAATGTGTTAAGTAACTCTGCCTTCTCTGCACCCTCTGTTACCAAAGTCCTCCCTCTATTTAGCAATGCACCCACATTATCCTTCGTTTTCTAAGCATGGTTTCACTCAATGCCTCTGCAATTTTTTGCTCTTGTAAATACAGAACTGTTGTCCATCACAGAGGAAGAGTAATGGAGAGAGATGACTCATGCCTTTGTCCCTTTCTGCAATTAAAGTAGGATTGTTCAGTGTTAAGATTCTTTTGAGTGGTTCTCAGCTGTGGTCCTGTGGAACATTCTCAGATGTTTCAAGCACTGTCAGTACCTGAAAGCCTCTGTCCAGTTATGCCTCCTACTGCACACAGGTTGCATTTGCAGAGATACATGTGTTAAATGAATACTGATTTTAAGTGCCTCTGGGCACCAAGTTCCTTTAACAGACCTCAGTATGTGCAGTGATTGTTGCACTATTATTGTTTACTGTTTGTCAGATCAGTAGCAGGCTAAGTGGACATTTGGTTTCTGTGTAACTGGTATGACTATCTTCCTTTAATGTAAATACATACACCAAAATGGTTTTTTTGGAATGTCTTCAATATACAATAGGAAAAGAGGCCTCACCAGTCTCACCAGCTGTTACTCTGAGCATATCGCTGAGCTCCGTGTCATGGCATCCCTTGGACTGCCAAGTGAAAAAATGGGATTAAGAAGAAGAAACTGACACTAACTTGTTTCTTCCATCTATTTCTTTCTCTGGATGCAAAAATTTTCTCAACCTTATCTGAGAAAATTAACTAATCCTGTTTTCAGGCTACAGCAAGGACCATGAAATACCTGCTCATCTCTTCTTTGAGGATGGATCTTTGGCTGTGTACTGAGGGATGTCACATGGCAGGCAAAGTGCCCTGGCTGAGCTCGTAGTTTCTGTGGTTCAACCTGAGCATTTAGCTGAGGTCTGTGATTTTCTGAGGCTTGCTGTATGTTCAACAAACATGAAGAAAAATACATTTCTTCAGAAGAGACCTTGAAAAAAGAGATTAATATAGGTGCTCTGAATTACCCCCTCATGAGGACTGTGGATCCCACCTCTCTCTTCCCGACCCAAACAGCATTTAGGAAGCTCAGCCTGGGCCTGTCTCTTTTGCATTTAAAATTGGGAAAAGTGCATTGGGGCCCCAGGAAAAAACTGGTGCCCACAAAAAGCTATTATAATACAGGTCATTAGTAGATAAAGCTAATCAAGAAAAATAATTTTAGTGAAAGATCAATGTCAAAGTCATACTGACTTCAACAGTGCCAGTATTTCATCCTATGTGATTTTAAACTAGCCACAAAATGGACAGTACTGTGCTACTGACATTGGAGCTATCATTTTATCCCTAATTCAGACAGTAAACATTTCACTTGCTAGCTATGAGATGGACAGACTCATACAGAATAACCCTTCAAGGATAAACACCCTTTTTAAATCACTGAAGAATTTGTGTGGGACCTTAATCACTAGCACAGACTGGCAGGTCATTTTTCTGACACTTGCACACAATTTTGAAAATCAGCCAGAAGTGACAGGTGCAAAGTTTCCGCACTCCTGTTATACACAATAATTCAGCAGAAAATGGTTATATGTGTCCTAGATATAGATAGAGATATAGATATATGGATTGATATAGATATATCCAGACATGTTTAGGCAGTAACTGGCGCCCAGTAATGGAGGAATATGGTACACAATTGGTACACAATATGGTATATGGAGGAATATGGTACACAAATAAAACAGTAGAGAAAATGTAAGGTATTTAGATTTTTAAAAAGTTCAATATGTTTATTCTTTGAATTTTCCTATCATACTACATGGTTTAGCACAATTGGAAGATCTAAAAATGAAGAAAAATTTTTAAAAGGGTAATGAAGATTCCACTGTTTGTGTCATAAAGCCATTTCTCAGAAAGCTTAAGCTTTCTTGAAGCTTTGCAAGCAAGATACATTTATGAAATTTAGTCGGGAAGTATATAATTATATGTTGGATCACAGGCTACATCAGTAATGTATAATACAGAGGTCATCCAGGAAAGGGTAGTTCTAAGCAAAGGTCTTCCAGGGAAATTCTCTTGTCTTTCAACCTTCACCTCCTCCTTAAACCTACTCCTGTCCCCTGCAGAGTTATTGAGAGATCATGAATGACACTTGTTCCCTCACCCTCTATTTAATAAAGTACTGAAATTGTGTATTATTATTTTATTGACATTTTAACTTTTACATATAATAATTGCATGATCAACATTTTGCGTGATTAATGAGAGAAATCAAAAAGATTGGTGAATGTTTGATTTTTTTGTACAAGCTACTGACCAAATTCCCTACACATATCTGAACATACTTGTTAAATTATAATCAGCAAAACAATTCAACTGAAAAAATCCCCTACTTATACCAGTATTTCTCACAAACATTGAATTTTTATCTGCACCCAAAACAAAGTCTTGGCAAAAACCCTTGTAAAAGCCTAACAAAGGGATCAAGGATCTTGGAAGATGCTGCTCTACTTACTTGGAGACAAGTTCCCTTGCTGAAAATATCAAACATATCAAAACCAGATCCTTGTTGCCTCTGGGCACTTCCCTTGGGACAGTAACTAACACATTTTTGTTTCAATATTCTATCTCAGTTTCCCAGGCATTAAAACGGGTGAAATTAAAATGCTTTATGTTGATATTCAGAGTACTTTTAAAAGGAAAATCAAGTCCATTCATTTCAAATACTATGTACTGGTTGCTCTTTCACACAGGGTGGGTTGAGTCAGACCTTGGTGCCAGAATTTCAAGTCTCTCTCTGTTTCTAGATATGACACTGAATGCATGTTTATGCTTTAATTAAACATGATTTTTGTTGCACCAATGCCCTGTAGCATGTGCAATATGAATATTAAATCATGAAAACTACCACATTTTTTAATAACTTGGCAAAACAGAGAAAATAATAGAAAAATCTTTCATGTTTGTCATAAACATGCCATTAACTTTACTTCATTTGACGGAAATACATATTAGTTTCAACTCTGTTAAAAACATTTATCTAATCAGAGGCTTTTAATATTTTCTGTTCTAATCTAATAACTAATGTAATCATTATCCCAGCAAACACTGCATATCCTCTGATAGAGTAAATCTTACTAAAGGTGGAGAGGTTATATTAAGTTTCATCTGTCACTTCCCTGAATATTTGATTCTTTTATAAACAGAGTGTTAAAGACACTTGCATATTTGTGTATGAAGTCCAAAAATGCAGTTGTTCAACTGATGTTAAAAGTCTAAAAAAAAGAAGATGGAATATTTTCATTAGATAAGATTTCTTGTCAATAAACATTGGTAACAAAGGGGAAACCAGTTCTTTTTCTAATTCCATATTTTGAGACAAAACTGAAGGATCAAAATAAGAACAATAAGCATGTTATCATCCTATTATTATGAAGTGTATCTCAGTTATGCTGAACTATAAGACATAAACGACAGGAAAAATAATCTACTTAGTTGGAATAAGTGTCATACAATATTTTGTGTAAAAATAAAAAAACATTCAGGATAGAAATCCCCAAATTATTATTATTATGCTAAATATCTAACAAATATCACTTGAAAAATGTAAGCTATTCACTAAATAAACCAAAATATTAAAAAAAAAAAAAAAGGAGGATAATATTTCATACAACTCTTAATTTTATTTATTTAAACTTGTCTCAGGCACCATAATATTCAAGTGTTACACAATTACCACAGTACAAAGCACTGAAACAAAATTCAAAAAGCTGATATCTAGCCAAGACAGCATCAATCAAACCTCCTACCAAAAGAAATCAATTGCTCAGAGGTACAAAGAATAGGAAAAAAGAGAATATCAGGAATGAATTACACAGTGGAGAGGGCAAAGAGTGGTCAAGAATAAGCCACCCCAAATCATGGCTTTTACAGTATTGTCGGTGTTCACAGGACTTTAGATACCAAACCCTGTGTAATGCTATAGCAGCAGATTTCAAGCATAAATACTGCCACGTCTGCAAGAGCAGTGACAGGAGGGGACAGCATCCCCAAATAAAGTTAAGCATAGATAACCTTCTCCCCCTGCCCCAATACAGGAAATGCTGGCATATTCTGTTTAGTATATTTACCTTTTAAGAATGAGACTATAAGCATGGAATGAGGTCAGAAAAGGATTTTCTTTTTTTTTAAAGCATGACACATATAATACATAACCCAGATAATCTTCCCACAGACATTTGAGAATTGACCATAAAGCGAATAAGCCTTGCAGCACAGCAGAAGTGAATAGCTCATTGTTCTCCAGAAGTACAAATGAGAGGCAGGTTCTCCATGAGCTGCAGCTTCCAGGTCAAGGAGTGCTGTTCAGGGTCAGACTGTGACAGCGTAAAGTTTGGTAAAGGACAGAGACATATTATAGCTGTTAACTTCAGCAGTGTCACTAGAACAGAAATTGTAACATCATAGTAGGTATCTGAGACACTTTCCTCTCTCAAAGAGGGATACCCAGAACAGCTGAAATTGGTTAAGTGAGTAACAGCAGAGACAAAAGGTTAGGTAAAGTCCCATGCCTTCTTTAAGTTGACATGTCTCCCTGGGACTTTGGAAAAGCACTTTGCCACCTAAGAATCCACACCACAAAAATTATTTTTGAAGGAAAGCTCCTCCATATTTTTTTCCCAAAGAATTTAATAATGCCCTTCCTTCCAATTACAAGAAAAAGATATCACTGTGTAGCCACAGACATAGCAGGCTTCTCAACCCTACTTCTCACAGTGAAGCACTGCAGCCAGTTTGGGTGTATATATACCAGCAAATAAAAAAGGACCAGGAACCAGTCTCTGGCTTGATGCCACAAGACCATCTGACTGACAGATTTTATACTCTTTAGGACTAGTCTCCTATAGAGACATTTACCCTGCAGTCAGCATAAGAAGGGTATCAACTAACAGTGAAGCACTGTGGACAGCAAGGATTCAGTGCTGAAGTCTGCTCTGCTGTTATCTTTTATTTAGAGAATTCTCCCCCCACTACTCTGGGGAAGGAGCATTGTTTTCCCTCCCTAAGAAATTATGCAAGAAAAAAACAACATTTGTAAAAAAGGATAACAGAATGTATTACACTAGTTGACAGAAATCAGGAAAAAATATGCTTTTGGGACACAAACTTTTTTACATTTCTGTCATAGAAGCTTCAGGCTTGAAAGCTAAATAGACTGAAGAAATTACTGTCATTTTAACCTGTTTATCAGATATGCCTTACTATGACAAGGTGAATTTGAGATTTGTTGGGCCAGAAAGAAAGCACAAGCTGGGAATATGGCTTTCTAGTCCAGTGATGCTGGCTGCTTAGTGATTCCAGGTTCTGTTCCCCAAAAATATCTGGCATTTTGGCTTATAAGCCAATGATTTCTGAATGCAAACTCAGAAACATGATTGCAAGCAGGAACAAGAAACACAGGACTCTCCCACTAAAATAGGTGCTCTAAATATTCACACTAGGTGGAGGTGTTCATAACTGCTACTGTCATAGTGACTAGAACCTTCTTCCAGGAGGATGCGATGGAACAGGGACTGCCTGTGTGGATGTTCTAGCCACTAGAGACACGGGGAAAAAAGAACATCATTTTTTTTCAGGGAGAAAGACTTCCCTTGCATTTTGTAGGCAACTTGATAGTGCTGGAATGAAATCAGTGAGAAAAGCCATTGCGTGGAGCTCCAGTGAAGCTTAAATAGAGAAAAGCTCAATTTCTGAAATGAAAAGGAATATTGGGCAAGAACTAGGGCATCTTAGTGTGCCTCCTGCTGTTCTTGGAAAGTGACAAATCAAGGTGCCCAGTGAGTAACAAATATTTCCAAGGGTGTTGTTTTTATCTAATTTCCTTCTGAGTCTTGGATCAGGTGCCTAAATCTACTCTTAGAAACAGTACTGCTCTAAAGGTATAGTCACCCAGGGTGAAACATTGTCTATGCATCTGCAGTGGCACACACATATCTGCATTCTACTGTAACCTTTGTTATCAGCTTAGACAAAATCATTGAGCAAATCACACTAATGTTGTCCCCTATCATTACCTAGTTTAGGTGTTGTGACTGCACATCACCACTGAGAGGACAGAAAAAAATGAAGATTTGGCAGCCTGGGATGGCAGGCAGGCTTTCCTGAATTTAGATGCTAGTCACTGTGACTGAGCAACCTGAATAATGTCTAGCTTAATTCATCATTTACAAAATAGGGAATTGATACCAAGCTCTGCAAAAAGGGGCAAAGAGATGTATGATGATGAGGCAGACAAAAAGAACTAAATCCATGTCAAATACTCTTACAATTTCATGAATGGCTGCTAGGTACTGACCATTGCCCACCTGCTTCTTGTAGCCTTTTCTTCACCACTCTGGGGACCCCGGTTTCTGATAAATTTCACCTAGCTTTCAATCCTGTTTTGAGTCAAGTTTCAGGCTCTGAATCAGAAACCTAAAAATTATACCAGGACAAATATCTTTCTACGATGCCATTCCTCTGGCAGATGAAACAGATGAGACACTTTCCTCATCAGCAAAAAATTAAAATTATGCAATAAGAAAGTGTTGTCCATCTTAGCAGTGAGATATTGAGTTTAGTCATGAGGGTGCCAGACCAATTGTGTCAGTGCTAAAAAGACAAAGAGGTGGGGAAAAGTGTGCAATCTTTGTGTACTCAAGTATCGACTCTAGACCCTGAATTTCTAATTAACTCCTCAAAGTTTGTTGCCATTTTTACTTTGATGTTCTGTCTAAGTGCACCATCACACAAGCAAAGAAATAAATAGTGAAGACATTTAAATGACTGCAAAACAGTAAAAGGAAAAAAATCCCACAACAACGATGGAAGTCAAAACTTTGTTTTATCTCTTTCTTGGAACAGATCTGAATAAGTACAATGTTAAAAAATAGTATCTCCAGCAATGCTACGCATGTGAACACTGCTTAGATTGCACTTAGACATGGCTACAGTTGTGCTAAAAATGGTGTTCTAACCATCCACGAATTTAATGTACAGAATATTACCATATTCTTGGCAAATTCCTTCACAAGGTTAGGACTGAGGTGAGTACATATGTTAATGCTCACCAGACCCTTCGTACAGATAATCTGTACTGAGTACTTCTCTTAATATGAATAATAGAGCTTATTACTGCTTTTGTGACCTTCTGAGTAATGCAAGTATGCTATGCAAAGATATAGCCTTAAATTCATATTTGTACTTTTTTTTGCTATAGGATTTTTGTTTTGTTCAGCATAAAGCACTAACTTTAATCCTGAAAAGGGCTTGTTACATGATTCTACATTGTACCACAAAATTGTACCACTTGTGAAATGGGGTAATTTTATTTTGCCCTTCTGGTAAATGGCTTTGGGGTTTGTAGAAGAAACAAGCACATTTATTTTAACTGTTGGATGTTAGTCTCTGCATGAAGTCATAGTAATTGTATCTTTTACTATGCCTCTATTTAAGCACACAATATATATGTATATGAATAAAATGGAATGTAATTTTGGCCTTTAAGTCTTGGCTCTGGCATGTTGCATTACTCACTTTGTGTCAGTCCTGTGTAACATGATACAGATCTGCATTCTGGTATCACTAGTTTGGTCAGAACCAGTGTTTGTTTTACCATCTTACAAAAGTAATAACTCTTACAGCTGTCCAGATAGATACAAATCTCACCTTAAACATTCAGAATGAATCCTAAGATAGTTTGCTGGCACCCAGAGGGGAAACTCTAGTGCTCTTGCTCCTTTCTTCTACCATGGCCTGAGCACTGAGAAAAACAATATTTACAATCGAGTGAGTTTCCAAACTGCCTAACTTTTCAGATGTGTGTTTTTTATATGTTAAATATGGTTCAGAAGATTAAAGTCTTCATTTTAGGCAAAGAAAGGAAATAATGTTTCCTGTCCCATTTGCCAAGCTAAGTGAACAACTGTTCCAGCACAATTAGAATTGTTAATTGATTTGAAAACATAGGGCTTTGAAGGTGGAAAACTGCTGACATTATTTCAATGGGGAAATGCACTCCTGAGAGAGAGCACTGCAGTACAATTTCTCTCCTTGTTTTGTTGAATATACATCTATAAAAACACTGTGAATCATGCAGTAAAAACTGCTGTGCTGATATCATAAATCTCTGATAATAAAAATTTCATTGTTGAAACAATAAAATAGACTTTTATTATAACACAGAGTATCCACCTAAACATTGTCCTTTTAGCTTCTTTGAGTTAAATGTATGCACAGTTTTACAGTCTATAAACAGATCTGGAATAAAAGTTAATAAATGTCAAAATTTGCATTTCAAAAAATTCTTGCTGCATTTTAGGGAAGATCAATCTATGAACCTTTCAACATTATGTCAAATGAAATGCTAATTGTACCTTTAGGAATTTCAGAGACAGTGACAAGAAACTAAATGCTCTGTTCCTTTGCATCAGCAAGTCGAGGATAATTGTATATCTACTCTTGTGAACTTCTAAGAAAAAAAGAGAAATGCTAAGGAAAAAGGGTTTTCTATTCTTTAACTCAGGAGGGTAAACTCCTTCAGCCATCCTTCATCAATCTACCTTCAAATAAATTTTGTTAACATGTTGACAATGGACAAATCACACAGAGCTACATTTATTCATTTTATAATAGGTTTGTCAAATGAACTTCAACTAGAGATTTAAGAGTGAGAAACATTTCCATCCAGGAACAACTGACTTTTTCTATCCAAATTTCTAGAACAGTTTTCAGAGTAAATTTCTTTTTTTGGGAACAACTATATTTCTCATCCCTCCTCAAATATTAGTAAAGTACTACCTCTTCTAAGGGTAAAAACACTAAATATATAAAGGAGACACATAAGAGGTTTTTTATATCCTCTCTAGACAAACGTGTAATGCATCCCTTGTTTTGTTTAGGAATCAATCTTAGCAGTTTATCTCTAAGCGGTACAAATTGTATGCCACAGTGGTAAGTGCAAGAGCACACTCATGCAATAAGGAAAACTAGCTGCAAAGTAGCACCTTATTCAGGTTTGCAATGTTTTCCTAGGTATTATCCTACCCTTGCTATATTGAATATATTTCCTACAGCTACAGTGAGACTGTTGAAACGTTCACTTACTGTGTGAAAATTGAGAGACAGAATAAACCCAGGGAAATGTTTATGCTCATGTTAACCTATTCAGTCAGCTTTATCCTGCTCAGGCCCAGACTAGGCATCTTCTAAGTCTTTAAATGCTTTTACAGCAAACAGTGTGTGGTTTCCAAAACAGAGACCAGTCTCATCCTGCCTTTCTGGCTTATGGTCTATAGGCCCGCATTTGTGCATTTAAGATTGTTCACTGTAAAAACATTCCAAACTATATTTCAGTTATGAGTTATATAACTCAGAAGCACTTCAGAACTAGAACTCATATTGGAGAATCTACTTCTGCTTGTGTTGCTGCTATATATCTGAAAAGGAAGCTTCAGCTCCTACAGTTAGGTATTTGAAATCCTGTTTTCACTTAAGTCGAAGACAGTTTTGTCTTTGGTGTGAATAGGAATTAGGTGGAGCTCCTTTCATTTATAGATCCACAAGAATATGTAACAACTGACACATTTCTAATGTACACTAAATAAATATGAAATTTTGTGTTCAGAAGGGATATATTAAAATATTTTCAGCCCTGTGTATCTCTCACTGCTACAAGTTATGCACTGGTTCAAATTTGACATCCATCAATTTTCTTTCAAGAATGCTAAACTCTATGCCATCCCCATGCTATATAATATCTAGATAATCAGGAAATGTGGTAGACATGGACCTTTCCTACCAAGTACTCTTTTTTATAACAACTATTTTGAAATGCATGATTCCTCTGTTCTTCCGTAAAACTAATTCCTGACCCTGTGTTCTAATAAAATGGTATTCAGCTTCATAGTTACCATAGGTATATTGGAACAAGAAGCAATACACATTAGAAATAAAAGAATATAAGAAAAATATTTTTAAGAAGTGGCATAATCTACATAATTTATTACACACTCCATGCAGTGAATAACTATTCCATGTAGCAAACAACACTGTACTACAACTTCTTGGGACAAGTGTATTTCAGCATGTCAGTCAAAGTTTTAACCATAATTTCAAAACAAATTGAAGTCAATTCACTGGGGCCCTTTCCTCACCAGTATATCTTTCACAAATATAAAGTTTGCAATAAAGTGGATATTTATATTTTTATTTTCCTTTTACTTCATACCTACATTAAAAAAAAAAAAAAAGAACAGATAAGAAACAGACAGAACTTTCTTAACCACAATGTTCATCTCTCTTTTTTTTAAGAGTGCAAACTGTGGGCTAATAAAGACCATTTAAAATAAAAGGGACCATTACTCCTCAGTTTTATATGAGCTTACATGCTTTCATTGTGCAAAGTGTGTTATTAATTTAACATGCCAGATTCATAGGTTTCTGCAATATCAGGTTTGATGTATTCATTATCGGCACTCAGTACATTAATTCACGCTGAAGTCCGGTAAATCAAAATTATACCATCTGGCTTCCTGTTCTTAATGATGAATTTGATGTAGGGGTGATTAAGATTGTTAGGCTTTTGAATTTTAATGTAAAAATTAGGGGATTAAAAAGGCATTTAGAAATGACCAATAGTTAGAATAAACTTACTGACAGGATCTAATTTGTGTACTTGCTAGTAAAGCTCCATTTTAATTAGCAGCCACAGTCTTTCAGCACAAGCTCAAAGAGACAGAAGTTTAGTGATTAAGAAGATGAAGCTGTTAAATTGATAAATTGACCTTGAAATACTTGTAACTGTGGGGGATGGCCTAGTAGTTGTATGGTTGGTATGTTGTGCTACTACACGGGGGAAAGAGTTCCACGATTGACCCTGTAACTCTGCCTTTTTAGATGATTGACCATCTGGGGATGGGACAAATCACAGAGGTGACCCCCTCAATGCCTAAATTCAATTGCTCAATTTGTAAGCAACCAAATTCCATTATTATTCAGCACTTGCTGGCCGACAGCCTGAAATACCACCTCAGTTCTTCAACATCTTACTACCTTTGCCAGAGAGAGGTGCTAAAACAAGGTAGAAAAGATAATGGGGTTGAAACGACATCATAAGGTGAATGATGACCTGTCAGCTTCCATTGAGAGCAGAACAGTCAGGGACAAATTTGGCTCTCACTTGTCAAATGTTCTTGACAGTGTCCAAGCAGTCAAATCTTTGACAAGACAATTCCGTTGTATCTATGATATTTTATTAATCTAAAACAAAGACATTGCATACTGTTGCAGGAAAATTGCTAGAAATATTTAAGAAGACAGATAAAATATGTAAGAGCTATAGCAAGCAAGGGGAAGATAGCTCTGCTTAGGGTGTTTGAGCTTGTTAGAGCTGCATGACATCATGTGGAATCGTATTAGGGCCAACAAGCTAAGGTAACTCAAATTCATACACATAGTATAATTGAAATGATAATAATAAAAGCTATTGCTCCCATGTTTTGGCAAAGTTCCAGTTATTTGTACCATTGCAGGAAAATGTTATAATATGTTAGATCTCACCTTCTCATTAAAATTCCTAAAGGTAGTCACTAATATTGGTACACTGTGGCAGGTATGACTTACAAGAGAAAACGAGTACATTTGTACATATCAACAGTTTGAAGGATTCTTATTCCTTGGCAAGTCAGGGAATATTTTAAGTCTTATATTTTAGAGGAAATCGAATCTTGACTAACCACTGCAATTTATGTCATTTTAAATAAGATATATTTGAATAAGTATATTTTTCATGCCCTAAAAAGACTGATGTCTTCTTTTATAAGCTCATCCTGTGACACACTTGAGTAGGTAGGTATATTGATTTTTTTCTTCTTCTGATGGCAATGAAGTGTAAATGGAAAATATCAGACTTGGCAATCACTTAAACCATGTGAAAATTTCAGAGTGAAGGCTATTAGAGTCACTTTGTGATCTCCCTAGATGACCAAGGAAAAAAACATTTCTACATTTCTTCAGATCCTTTGTGTGACAGCTAAGGAGAATAACATTTTTTCTAATATGCCAGTTTTAGTCTCTAGTTGAGAATAACCTCAGTGCTTTCTTATGTCACTAGCTGAGAGAAGATGAAAGACCCAGCCTTGTGTAAATGGCTTTGTCTAACCATCAGTCTTTAGCTCTGCATGGCAGCTGTACTATTGACATTAGCTTGTGCACTGGGTGAAATTGAAGTGAGTTAAATGTGACCTTGGCTTAGTTGTTGAAGTAGAAATGAACTCTACTGGGAGTGAAAAAAAATAAGACCAGTTTCTCTAACTTCATTTTTTCTTTAATGAGTTTAACAGCACTCTTAGGATTTGATACATTTTATAAAAAAGCTTTTATTTCCTTTTCTATTATACAGTGAGTAATCACCATTAGTAAGGTTAGCTTGCCCTTTTAGTATAAAATCCTGATTTTAGGTGTTTATATCCCAATTACTATAAAAAGCAGATCTCTCTCAGAAAAAATCCAGTCTTTTCTCTGTGTTGTCTGCTGTACCATTTCACAAAAACCTGTTACCACACTTATTAATTATAGTTGAAGCACTAGAAAAACTGCCAAATGTTCAGTGTTTCTAGTGACTTTGCATTGTCTTTAGGTTAAATCGAAATTCACTGTAGCACTTGCTGGTAAATCATGTGCTCAATATGAGAAATATGCAGATAAGTGAGGATGGTTTGGAGTCAAACTAGGATTTTCATCTTGTTTATATTCTGTGTTTTTTTCATGTGTACATGACACATGAGATATCTGAAGATGGGCACAAGAATCAGGAACAGCTAGTCATATCCTCATTCAGATTTTCAGCTCATTGTATATAGGGTTTCAACTGAGGATCATAGAATCATAAAATGAAAATAGTTTGGGTTGGAAGGGATTTAAGGATTGCCTTGTTCCAGCTCCCCTGCCATGGGCAGGGATGTCAGTCACTATATCAGGTTTCTCTGGGCCCCATCCAATGAGACCTTGAGCACTTCCAGGGATAAGGCACCCACAAATTCCCTGGGCAACCTGTTCCTGTGCCTCATTACCCTTACCTGAATTTTCTCCTAACATCTAAATGAAAACTCTTTTCTTTTAGTTTAAGAATATTCCATCCTGTCTGATCACTATCTGCCCACGTAAAAAGTCAGCCTCCTTTTTTATAAGCCCCCTTTAAGTGCTGGAAGACCACACTGAGTTCTTCCCAGAATCTTCTTATCGCCATGATGAACAACCAGAGCTCTCTGAGCCTGTCTTTGTTGGAGAGATGGTCTAGTACTCTTCGTGACCATCCTCTGTACCCACACTAACAGATCCATGTTTTTCCTATGCTGAGGATCTCAGAGCTGGATGCAGTACTCCTGATGGGGTCACAGGAGAGCAGAGTAGAGGGGGAGAATCACTGCTGAAGGTTGCAAGCACACATTACTAGATTTTCATCCAATGTCTCCACGGGGCTGCTGTCAATGTACTCATGTCTGGGATTGCCCCAGTCCTGATGCAGCACTTTGCACATGGACCTGTTGAACCTTGTTAGGTTGTCATGGACCCACTTTTCAAGTTTGCCCAGGTCCCTTTGGATGGCATCCCTTCCTTCTGTTGTGTCAACTGCACCACTCAGCTTCGTGTTATTTGCAAACTTGCTGAGCTGCCCTTGATCTGGTTGTCTCAGTCATTGATAAAGATTTTAAAGAGCAACAGTCCCAAGACAGAGCCCTGAGGGACACCATTTGTCACTGGCCTCCTCCTAGGCATAGAGCCATTGACCAGATCTTTCTGGGTGTTTCCATCTAGCCATTTTCTTATCCACCAAACAGTCCACCCTTCAAACCCATGTATCTCCAATTTAGAGCTAAGGATGTCGTGTAGGAGTGTGTCAAAGTTCTTACAGAAATCTTAGATGACAACAGTCGGTCTTCCCTTTTTGACCATCGCAGTCACTCTGTCATAGAGTACTACCAGGTTGACCAGGCACAATTTGCCCTTGGTGAAGCCATGTTGCTTGTCTTGAGTCACATCCTCACCTTGTTTGTGCCTTAACACAGCTTCCATTAGGATACGTTCCATGGTCTTCCCAGAAGCAGAGGTAAAGTGCATTGGTCTGTAGTTCTTTCAATTTTCCTTATTGCCTTTTTAAAAAAGGGTGTGAAGTTTCTATTTTTCAAGTCACTGAGGTTTACACCTGATTGCCATGACTTTTCAAATAGGATGGAGAGTGACTTTCAATCACATGAGTCAGTTCCTCAGGACCCTGGGGTCATCAGTGGCCAGAGACTTGTGCATATTGAGTTTCACCAGGTGGCCTCAAACCTACTCTTTTCTTACAGTGGGAGGGACTTGGCTCCCCTACTGCCGACTTGGAGGTTCAGGGACTTGAGACATGGGAAGCCTGACTGCCTTTGAAAACTGAGAGGAATAACTTGCTGAGTACCTTGGTTTTCTACATATCTGTTGTCACTAGGGATGTACTGTGATACACGAATCAGATACTTGCACCAGTCCACAAGACAATCTCAGTGAAATCAAACAGAAGTGTAAACTTCACATTCAGTGTTGGGGTAATTAACTAGACATATTTCATAGAAAAGGAGTTCAGAGGAAGCTGCATAGCTTACCAGTGAACTGGAAGATGAGCCATTCTGAGGCTCTGTGACCCCAGAACCATTACAGGAGGAAGGAGGCCAGAAATTTTCAGTAAAAAAACAGTCACAGAGAAACAAATCTTTCCCTACCTTCAGGGAGACACATTTCCTGCCTGCTGTTGAGACATCTCAGTTCTGCTGCTCAGACTGAAGGCAGAGTGCTCAGATCTCGGATAACCTAGTCCTGGGTTCAGCAGTCTCAAAACTGAGCATAACTCTGGATGAAGAACAACTTGTTCTTGGTGGGAAACCTACAGCAAAAATACAATGATAACATTTTGGGACTATTTGGCATGGGGTTGGATGCAGCCATTTATCAAAAGACTATCCATTTATTCTGGGTTTTGGGGCAAGCATTTTTTTCCTGGAAGATGAACTTCAGTGAACTTACATTCACAGAATTCAACAGTATAGTATGATAAACTACGTGAGGTACTTGTTAAAGTAATCAGAATGCTAACTAAAACCAAGTGAAAGCTATCTGGTTTATGTCAGCTTTATTTTATATAGATATATATATATTCAGAAGCCTGTTAATTTCAATGAGATCTCTCCCAGGAATTTAGCCCTTATCAAAATTTCCTTATTCAATGCTTGTAACCCTTTACTTGTGGGTGTTATGCCCAATAAAACACTATTTTCCTGGCCCCATTTCTATACCAGTCAAATAATTCCCACTCAATTACATTTCCAAAGTCCTCTTATGTGGCCCTAGTTTCAGTTTCTTAGAATTTACTGCTTGTAAGCAATAGGTCAAAGGTTTATGTGATATATTCCACTACACCTAGATTTTCTGTATTGCTGTTTGAAAATTGAAAATCTTTCCTTTCATCTTCAGCGTCTTTCTCTTATATTTTTCTGAATTATGTCATAACCATATATCTGTCCTTGGTTTTAGCCTTTCCAACCGCTCTTTATTTTAGTGTCCACCTCATTCATTTTGACTTATTTTCCAGTTTTGTGCAGTCATCAAATTTCAGCCTGTTCCTGCACATTCTGTGTTTCAGGTTACTTTTATATAAGGTGAATAAAATCTGTCTTAATAGTGATACTTTGGCCTTATACTTGTCTGATTCTTTCCTCATTCACAACTGTTAGAACTTATAACTACCCTTTATAATATATATGTCAATCCTTAGGCCATTAATGTAACATACTGCCAGTACCATAGATCACCAGGCCTGCAGCAAACTTCTCTTGAGTTCTATGAAAAAAACTTTGCTAGGAACTCTAGAGATAATTTTTCCATAGCCTTTGTCAGTGTTAATCCATTTTAATTTCTTTAAAACCTTTTTTGCAAACTAAGCAAAGTATCTCAATTCTGTAGTTGTCATAGTTCCTTTTTGTTGAATTTAATTAAGTTCATAAGGCTTCTGGATTAGAGGATTATATCACAGGAAAATCCTTTGATAAAATCAGGAATGAGTGTAAACTTCAGCGAGCTGGTATTTTCAGAGGGTTAAAAATCATATGCAGGGCCAGATTTATGCTTTTAAAAAAAAGCTGTCAAGCAACAGAAGTTGTGGGCTGGAAATTGCAGCCATTTCAAGCATCCTGTAGGTGTGCAGTGAAGGGCTAAAATATTCTGGACTGCAGAGAAAATGCCTGGCAATGTCAGATTCAGCCTTAAAAAAGCACATGGCCAGAAACAGAGACACAGATAACTCCCTGGAATACCAAAAGCTTCTCCAGCATATAGAACAGAAAATATATGGCTGTGTGTATTATTGAGCATTTTCTCAGTATTTCCAAATGAGTATATATTTCCATAACTCACTGAAGGACATGGCAAATCACAGTCACAGAATCATAGAATAAGCTGAGTTGGAAGGGACGCATAAGGATCATTGAGTCCAAATCCTGGCCCTACACAGGACACCCCCAAGAGTCACATCATGTGCCTGAGAGCATTGTCCAAATACTTCTTGAACTCTGTCAGATTTGGTGCTGTGACCACTTCCCTGGGGAGTTTGTTCCAGTGCCCAACCACCCTCTGGGTGAAGAACCTTTTCCTAATATCCAGCCTAAACCTCCCACAACACAACTTCAGACCATTCCCTCCAGTCCTGTCACTGGTAACCATAGAGAAGAGATTGGTGTCTGCCCTCCTTTTCCCCTCTAGAAGTTGTAGACTGCAATGAGGTCTCCCCTCAGTCTCCTCCAAGCTGAACAGACCAAGTGCTGCTCCTCACACGGCTTCCCCTTAAGGCCCTTCACCATCCTCGTGGCCCTCCTTTGGACACTCTCTAATAACTTAGAGAGACCTGTACATAATATTCAAAGTGAGGCTGTCCCAGGACAGGGTTGGCCCTCCTGGCTGCCACGGCACTGCTGACTCATGTTCAGCTTTCCATTGAGCAGGACCCTCAGGTCCCTTTCTGCAGCACTGCTCTCCAGTGTCTCATTCTCCAGTCTGTACATCCAAGGCTGCCCCATCCCAGGTGTAGGATCCAGCACTTGGCCTTGTTGAACTTCATGTTGTCAGTGATTGCCCAATCCTCTGATTTGTCAAGGTCTCTCTGGAGAGTCTCCCTGCCTTCAAGGGAATCAACAGCTTCTACCAGTCTTGCAAATGAACCAGTTCATGATAGAATAGAATTACAGAACAGACCAAGTTTGAAGGAACCTTGAAACATCATCTGGTTCAACGTTGCATGGGAAAGGGAGCCTAGTTGAGATTACTTAGCATCCCGTCTAATTGCACTTCCATGAGTGAGGACTTCATTTCCAGTGATTGATTCTTTTTACCATAAAAAATTATTTTCTCGTATCAAGATGAAACCTCTCCTAATGAAACATGAACCTGTTGCCTCTCGTCTTCTCCATGTAGTTCTTTGTGAAGGGAGGGTCTCCATTTTCTTTGCACCTGCCCTTTAAATATTAGAATACTGTGAAAAGCTCACCCTGAGTCTTCTCTTCACCAAGGAGAAAAGATCAAACTCCTTCAGTTTTTCCTCATAGGACAGGTTCTCCAGCCCTCTGATCATCTTTGTGGCCTTTCTTTGAACTCTCTTCAGTCAACCTCTTTCTTGACTGGTGACCCTGCCAGAGTCATAAAACCGCAAACAAATGGTGGTCCTTCTTCAGAATGGAAAGAGTAAAGCTTAAACTTTCATCTCATTCCTTTTTTCCTTTTTTTCTCTCAGAGTACATGATACAATGCTTTCAATGTCTTCTTATTGCTAGAATTGTATGGCAAAGTCTCCAGTATTCCCATACATTACTAGTGATCACCTGTCATTTTATAGAGCTCATTAACAGAGTACTAAAAGTAAGAAACACAGAATTTAAAAATATTAGTAGATGAAAAAGGATTAATATGGTTATAAGATAGAAATATACTTCTGTGTAATTCTGAAATTCACACATGTGGCCTTGTACAGCTTTTGAAAATCCATGTAATTAATTGACGTCTTTACCTTTTAAAGTATTTGGTTCACCTTTTATCTTACATGTCAAGCTTTCTAGATTTTAGCTAGATCACTTCTTAAATATGTGCTACTTTGCCCTTTTCAATTCCAAAGGGATTATAAATAAACTTGCTAAAGGTTTGCCTATCTCTTTTGGGACGCTTCATCAAATGTGTACCTTCTGGTCCTTTAGTTTTGTCAGTCTTTAAATGTTCTAATTTCTAGGTCACCTCTTCTGGCACGATCTTGAGTTTCTTCAGTATGCTTTCCACCTCTGCTGTTAAATTTATGTCTGTTTCTGGCATCTGTTCCCAATCCTCCTTTGTGAACACTGAGGCTCAGAATTCATTAAAATTTTTAGCAATGCTTACCTAGGCTGTCAATAAATTACTTTCACTGTCTTTTTGAGGCCTTATTGTTTCTTTCAGTGATGTCTTCCTCTTATTAGTCAATTTATCCTTTTTCCTGATTTCTTCCTTCTTTTACAAAAATGTAACTCAGAAGTCACTCTGTTGAAAATTATTATAGGAATAGTTTAACACTTGTTTAGTCTTATTCCTCCTTTTTCCTCCATGTTTTTGCCTATTTTGTGTTCTTTTTGACATTTTTGACACATCTCCCAGCCTGCTGTAAACAAGTGAATTGCCTTTAGGCAGATCACCTTTCTAATACTACCCAAAGATGTTATGCCTTCTGAAGATATAGTAGATTGGATTCTAATATACTCTGTACTTAGTCAATTATTTTAATTAATGTAAATGAAATGCAAAGAACCATAGAAAAAGCTATTGAAGCACTCGCATTGCCTGAGTATCAACATTTATCAGACAGACATCAAGTCCATTATATCAATGAAGCTGTTCTAGGCTGGTGTCCTTTTTCTTCCTCTCAGTGTTTGTTGAGATTTTTGAGGGAAACTACCCACATTAAAAATCACTTTAAAAGTTTGGTGTTTTAAGTGGAAACTTAGAGTCCACTGAAAACTGAATGCAGATATTGTCAACTAGTAAAAGCTGCAAATCAACTCAACTATGGTTATCTATACAAGAATTTTGCATAATGTGAACTAAATGTTAAAGATACCATTCATGTTTGTATAATATCAATAAAATCAGTACAGCTTTGTGCATGGATGCTTTTATGCCTGTTTAAAAATGCTGAAGATCAATTAAGATTGTACCAATGTATTTATATAACTCTTCATAAAATTTCTAAGGAGCACCCAAAAAGATCTGGGTATTTGTACCTTTCATTTTGAGGCCATCTATAATTTTAGTCATAGTTGTATACTACAGTCATTAACCTGTTTGAGACCCTGATAAATTCTGAGCTGTAACAATTATTACTACCGATGCTATCTTTGCTATGCATCTTTGCATACACACATCTTAGAAAAATCCATGAATCTTCATTTTATTTCCAAAAATTTTCATATTTACCTGCTTTTCTCTCCAAGTATAGGGATTTTTTCCTTCCTTCTCCCCCCTCCACCAGGCATTTTGTTGTCTATTTTGTTGTTTGATATTATTGTCACCGTGTACACCCATCTGCTTTTTCAAGCTATTTCTTTCCTCATTTTTGACGGTGCCTGTATAATGTTTCTCACACATCTGGTTTCTCTCCTATACACCAGCTGAAGCCCCCCCTCATGTTTCTGTGTATCCTCTTAGTATCTGGTAGATCACTGCCTGTTTGAGGAGCTGCCTATTCAGAAAGCAACTTCCTACTGCAATGTTGTGAAACTCTGGGTAGGCTGGAGTGAAGCTACAGTAGAAAATAATTATTATTTGGTGACTGATGCAAAAATTTCATACATAATGAAAGAGCCTATTGTTATGCATGTACTCAAAAGGATAGTTTGAGGGTTTCTGAAGAAACCTTTGGTTTAAATATTTCAATTAAAATCACATTTTTGATGTTACATAAGTATAACTTTCTATTTAATAAAAAATGGAGTAATTTTTGAGACTATCAATTTTTGCAAAAATTATCCTGCTTATTTGTTCACAGTACTCCAAGAATGCTTTTATTTGCATACTTTCAGAACCCCAACCACCTAGGGCTAGTTAATAAGGACATAAGATCATGCAACCTTGTTCAAACTAACACATCTGCCTTTTGCTCTTTTTCCCACAGTATTTTTTCCTTCACAAACAGATATTTCTTCTTTCTATTTCCTGAACTCATAGATGCTCCTTGCTCTTCTCCCATCATTGTCCCTGTATAACCATTCAGCACAGTTACTCTGTGCTGCCAGATTAATTCAATTTTTCTTATTGGTGGAGCGCTGATGCAATACCATACTGGTTCACATTTACTTCTAATGCACATCATATTTTTATATTTATGCTTGGCTTCAAGAATTTTCTTCTGTCTTACAGGAAAATACTTGCCACGCATAGTACAGAAGTGAACCCTGCACAAAATCAAGTGGAAGAGCTTTGCAGAGCCGCATTTGGAGGAAAGGAGTGAGAGACTCTTTCAGCCATGCTACGGACACTGTCTCCCCCTGCTCCATGCACCAATAACCATGCAGAGTTTGTATTTCTATCTGCCTGTAGACACATTGCTTGCCTCATGGTTTTGGTGTCTCAGCTTTCCTTTGACTCAGACTTACTTTTTCTTCCTCATTCCTTGCTTCTGGGAAAAGCATTGCTGGCTACCATTGCTCTGTGGTACACAGGGGGAGCTGGGGAAGCACCCTCTGTTAGTCACTGTTTGACATTAAAATCACTGACAGCTTAGAAGACTTGTTTGTCTTTATTAAAATAACTGTTTATCTCTCATCATAAGTGCTACCTTGGTCCAACAGTGCAGGCACAACAGATCTAAATTCCATCTGTGTGACCATCCTTGACAGGTCTGTACTCTTCCTGCCCTGTGCAGAGTGGAGTAAGCACAAAAATGGATTCAGTCAGCGTTTGGTTTCCCTTTTGTAGTCATGCACAGCATCCAGTCTGGGACATATAGAGGAGCAGTCTTCAAATTTTTTCCAAATTTTTACGTTTACTCCACTTTTTTCTTCTTTAATAGGATGAAACATCCCTATTCAGGTATCTTTTTGTGTTCTGTTATTATACCAGTGTTTTGTCCATTACCCTATAATTCTTTTCTTTCCATGATGGTACCTAAGTAATTTATCTCTGGTATAGAAACCTGTCAGTTGTTTTTTTTAAATCTAAGTATAGTACATGCATTGAATTTCTCTTATCTGTCATGGCAGTAATGTCTTAAAAAAATTCTTTAAAGTATTTAAGTTGTGACCTCTCTAGCCCAAGTCAACATTGATTATCACTGTTTCAAGAAGTCTTTCATTAAAAAACAGAAGGTGGTTTTGAATGTTTTAATTAAAGAAATTAGTTAAATTCTATTTTCTTAGGTTGCTTTTTCTTCCTTTTTAATAATTAATAGTTTTAGAACTCTTTAATTCTATTTCTAAGAATTAGAAAACCTTTAGGAAATTTCTTTGGAAAGAAAGAAAAAGTGATTTCACTGAGATAACTGTGACAAATTTAGTTGGACAGAGCATCTAAAAATATTTCACTGGAGTTATGTAAATAGCAAATGCTGTTGGAAATAATTTGATGTAAACCTAGCAAGAATCCTCTTATCTGGCTCACTATCCTGCTTGAGTTAATATCTTTATACCAGGAAAATTATGAAGTAACAGCAGGATTTTTCTTGCTCCCCCATGCTTTTAAGCTACTCTTCATGGAAAGAAGTTATAGGAAATATGTTGTATTAGCAGCACCAATATTTGTAAAAACAGAAATGCTTTGCCTGTAGGTAGGGTCTTACAGTATGGCCTGAAATTGGCAAATTCTCTTTGCCCATTTTGATAAATTAATACCTTCACTGTTTATCTGTACTGCTTATGTGCTTTATCCAGGCTTTTGGAGGCCACAGAGTTCCACAGAGGCCTTGCTGTTTTGGCTGGTAATTACAAAAACATGCAGTCCACTGATGTGTCACACATTTGATTGGCTATGGATACTTAAAAACATCTCAGCTGTATTTCTTCTGTTGCTAGTCACTTAGAACCAGCTGAATGCTGTTGGAGGCAGGTCTTACATGGGAGTAAGTCTGACACATGTGAAAGGAATCAGACCCATCATAAGCTATTCTGCTGAATATTCTATTAACTATTGCAAATGGCATCAAGAACTGAACAGAAGACAACCACATTTTATAGTGATATAATACTGTGTTTCTGAGTGCGGTGTGCTCCTTATGCCCAAATGCCACAACTGTTACTGAGAAAGGTTTCTTGATGTGGAAGGAAAGATGAGGTGATTGGAGGGAACAAGGAGAACAATATAACACAATTGTAAGAAGAGACTGAAGAGCATACAGGGGTAAAACTGGAGCCAAAAGGTGTCATGATGAAAAGAAGAGAAACAATAATAATTTTCATTTTGTGCAGCACCTTTTAGTCAAGAATATCAACATACTTTGCAGCTTAGCTTAATTCTGTCTGTTGCTGTAAATAAGTACTAGTAACCCATCCTATGAGTGGCATGTGGAAAACAGTAAGTGGCTTCACTAAAGAGCAAGTCCAGAAGAAAGTTGAATGCCCTGTTCTGACTCCTTCTGACTTAGCCAATAAAATATGCTCCTCTGAAGGACATGGAAACATAAAGTAATAAAAAATGATCCAATGAGTCTGGAATACAGCCTTCACCCTTGACTTTCATGAAAGCCTGTTTGTTCTGTCTGTGTTGCTCTTACAGTACAGCCATAACTCCCAGCACCACGGGGATTTGACTTCTAAGGTTTACTTTGATATTCCTCTCCGGAATGAAGTGACTAGAGGAACAGACAAGGAAGACAATTACTTCTAACTTGCATTCTTGCTTTTCTAGTACAGTGACTATCCATGAGTAAGTCATTTAATGTTAGTCAGATCCTTGAATTCCAACTCAAAGTAATGGTTATCAACATGACAATGGCAGAATACGTGCTCCATATAGACCCCTAGAAAAGTATTTATGTTCACGAGGAATCTCATTTGTGTTCCCTGGAAATCCAGAGACAGAGCTTACTTCAGAAAAGCAGTGTCACTGTCTTTTCTTTCAAGGAATTAAGGACAATATGCTTTTCTTTCTGGATACAACTGGCAGCAGGTATGATTTCAACTTAGTCAAGTGACTACAGGATTCACCAGGGAGGCAACAGTCTTAAGTTTCTCATTGCTTCAGTTTGAGGAGGTTCAGAATAATGATGCCAGGATTGTTATTTTGCCTTGTAAGCACGACTGGCAATCAATTTCAAAGAAATCAAGAAAAATACGTTCTCACCTTCTCCCTAAAGGATTTCTTTCTTAGTGAGAGAACCGTCGCACAAACAATTTGTCTATTGGCCTAAGATTGAAGCCTGACTGGACAAGGAAAAGAACAGGAAGCTGGAGGAGTGACAAAATATCCTGAGGTGGATCTGCTGCTTACGGAAATATTTATTTTATCATCAGCCAAAACACCTCAGGAGTCCTCCTCCTTCCTCTCCATCTAATTCTTTTCCCTGTCCCATGACTCTTTCAAGAGTTTTTGCTTCCACGGTTGAATGAAATGCTGAGTCTGCCGGCTTTGTTTGAGGGGAAAGAATTTCTGATGGGGACTGGGATCAGGCATCTGTGAATGCGTGTAGGAACATGAGCCTGTTACACAAAAACAAAAGCGTAACTTGATTCACATTTAACAAACTCAATTTAAAGTTGTATCACCCACTTTTCCCAGGAAAAGCCCTAACCAAGAGGTCTGAGACTGCTGTGGGTGGGAATGTTCTCTGCCTTCCAGTTCTCTTCTTTTCTTTGGTGTTGTAAATGGTTCACTAACTGAAATAGAGAGATATACGTAAAAAAACCCAAACAAAACATGTTTGCGAATGTTGTCATTAATGGCAGCGTGCCATTTATACATTAAGTAACTCATGATTATGAATGTCTGCAGTGTCAGTGTCAGAGTAATGATCTAATCAATGCACTTCCTTAAAATATGTGCATACGGAGGATTCTTTGATTCTTTGTGAACCAACCAGCCTCAGGGCCTTGCTGCTCCTGGGTATAAGTTGTTCATAATTTTGTTGTAAGCTAACATCATTTTACATATTGCCAGGGAAGTCCTGTTCCATGGATTACAGTATATTTTGGACTCATATATGGTTCCTGGTGTTTTTTCTGACTCTGTGCACAGAAAATCATTCAGTGGGAGGTACGAAATCTACCTTAGGTCCACATTTATATCAGCAGGTAAGAGTGTTATATTGGGGATAAGACTGCCAAATGCATTTTTGTGGCTTTGTGTGGATGGAGCACTTTGGCCCATCCAGAACTCTGCTCAAAAATCGCTCATAAAGGTATTGGGGAACAAAACTTAAGAACAAGAAAATGTCGTTATCATCATCTGGATGCTTTTACATGCAGTTCAAGGCATTTATCTCTTTAGTATATTATACCTCAAACTGGACATATATATAAGGTTTTTTACAGGAAGAACCAGTAGAATCTGTAGGAAACAGATTAATATGATATCCTGAAAAACATGCTGCCATAACAACAGAGAAGAACAGAAAACAACACTTACTTCTGCAGTGATGTACAGATAAAAGAAGGGCTATGGAGTGTCAGTGTGAACTGCTAAATTTTCCTTCCAAAAATAAAAGCAAATGCTAAAAATCGGAACTCATTTGCATAAAAGTAAATAAATTGACTTTACTTGGTGGAATTGTTCTGAATGCAATGGAGATTAAAATCTAACTTAATGATCTCTTCCTATGATCAGACCTAATTTAACTGTAGGAACTTCACAGGACTTTAACGTGATCAGAAATTACACAGTGCAGTAGTAAACTTTAATAGTGAAAGAGTAGAGCAACCTGACTAACATTTCTCTCTCTGCTGCTCTGGCTTTGTTGAGTATTATAGAAAAAAACCATCTCGAGCCTTAGTTCCAGTGAGGATAGTGTGTATGAAATCTGACTTGCCACATCTTACAGAAAATTTTCTGCATGGTGACCTTTTGCCAAAACAAATCGTATGAAGTTGCTAGCGTTTGCAGGTAGTTGGCAGTTTGCTGTCCAAAGCAAATATAAGAAACTCAATGTACAGTGACAGTTATGAAAACTGTTGTGTCTAAACAAACTAATCAGAACACAGTTCCCGAGACACAGTTCTTTATAAATTATTTGTTTAAAGAGTGAGCTTATGGAAAGAAGCATTGCATAACTCAGTCATAAAAATGAAAGAATCTGTGCTTAAATAGGGCTGCATACTTCTTCTAAATACATCATGAAAAAAACATATAGTCATATAAATAAATACATGTGTATACAGTAATGCCTTATGCAACACTGTTTCTCTTGTGGGCATGATACCATGGACAAAATCATGTCCCTGACTCAGACAAAGTAACATTTCACATTAACAAGGATAAGATTTTTTTTTTGAAATTTTTGATAGGTTTTAGTGCTTTTGGGTAGAACTAGTATTTTAATTAAAAAGAATGATGTACTGGCAGAAATCCCAGTAAGACCTAAGTGACTTATAGACCATTTACTAGTATAACAAGTGAAGATCTCCCCAATATCCCATTTATTTTCAGTAAAAAGCTTACAATGGGTTCTCAGTATTTTACTTTTCCCAAAAGTCCATCCTTAATTTTTCCTAAAGAAGCAACAAGGTATAGCAATTGGATATAAATCAGTATTTCCCACTATATTCCCAACTTCAAATGCAGGCGCTCAGTCTTAGTGTGTCATCCAGACTCCATTTACAATTTTAAACTTCTTTCAGCTTGTGGATCTCACAGATTTTCAGAAAGCAGTATGAATCCTCCTGTCAGTATTTCTGCTGGTAGTAGTCTTGGGGTTTTTATTTGCCTTTTCCAGATCAAAAGTTGAGAGCCACCTATCTCTTCATTAGTCTGTGAAGCGTTACTTCTACACACTACTAGAGGATAATTCATCCAACCTGTTTTAGACACCCATCGTAGGCTGAGATGAATCACTCTCTAAAGACACCTATAGTTTTCACTATAACTGCAGATGAGGTTGTTAAAAAACGTATGTGGAGAAAAATCCCACCAGGAGCATCAAAACCATAAAAACAAGCCAGATTATTTTTTTAAGTACCCAGTGTTTTGAATTGTTAAATTTACACATTAAGTAGTCTTATATGACATTATTCGTTGTTTATTCTGGTTTACATTAGAGTAAAATGTGATCATAACCATAAGAGCAGGTATGTTTATAGTAAGAGACTCAGACAATAGCACCATCCCAACAGACCTTACCCCTAGAAAAACGATACATGATCTCAATTCAAACACTTTAAAAAAATATATATCAAAATACTGTTGTAGAGAGCCATAACAAAAATTTAACACTATTTTGGATACTCTGAATTGAGACACACCCATACACCAGTGCAATGTAGTGCAGGCAAGTTTGAGAAGAACCAGCAGTGGCAATGTCAGGCAATCTGCAATACTTGTCAAAGAATCCCTCCTGGCCTTTCTTCTTCAGAAATACAGATGCATCTCCCATTGTCCATCCCAGGGTTTGAATGTTCTGTGGTGGAGAAAGGTCAGGAATTCTGAGGATTCCTGTCCCACTGGGAATGCTGTCAAACTATCCAGAAAAATTTTTCAAATAAAATTTAGGAATAGATTAACCAACTGAGAAACCAGCAAACGAAGGACTGCGGTTTTAAGAATATTTCTTAAATCCCACTTGTTGGATTTCTACACAGGTTGTAGCAGCTTGTGGGACGAACCACCATTTTGCATTTTGGGAAAAATGAGAATGACATTCTGCTTATAATAGGGACACTTACATATATAGGACACATCTTGCCAGAAAAGGGGCTTGTTGAATAGTTCCCAAATGGCCACATTCAGACACTAAGAACTTCTTTCTTGAAATCAAAGTTGTTCCTTTCATTTTCCCCCATATTTTTCTACTGAACTTCTAACAGAGTATCTTAGTAAGCAGATGACTTGTACTACACAAAGCCCAAGGATATCCAAGGCTTATATAATGCAAGAGAAATAATAGAATTGAATCTAGTGGAGAACTGAGGCATGTAAAGCTAGATTTTATCTATCTTGTAGCCTCATCAAAATGAATTTTCATGCTTTAAATAGTTAAGAAAATAATAAAAAAAAACAATAACAAAAACAACCCTGTAGGGAGAAATAAGTTTTAATAGTTTTTGTTTCTGCAAAACAGAAAAGAACCCAGATATCCATACGACTCCAACGTTTCACTTAAAAATTGGTGGGAAAAAGACTCTGATATGATTCCCTACGTCAGAGAAAAGCTGTTTCAATTGCTTTTCTGTGGGGAAAACGGTGGCACTCAGTAACCAGTTAGGTTGATCACAGCTGGTTATTTCTTATAGATATATCAGGTGTTATTTTGTTAATTTTTCTAATTTGAAGAAAATTATTTGACTTCATGGGAGCACTACAAACTTCTTGAACTTTACACTTCTTTGGTGTGTGCTCTTATTTATTTATGTTTAGCACTAGCAGCTTCCACTAATCAGCTGCAGAATGCAAACAGAATTCCAGCTGGCCTTGGCAAGAGACTCTGCTGGGAAGTAACCCCAGACAGCTTCACTGTGGCAATTAAGCACTCATTCATTAGTAGTGTGAAAATATAAAGGCTTCTGGAGGAAAACAGACATATATCACACCCAAACTTTTGAAGGAAGGGTATTTGTGTTAATTTCACAGATTCCATTGCCCCATATCAATTTATTTCAACCCTGCAAGAAGGTGGCTTGAACTGCAAACAGTGGTTTGTGAAATCTATTTTCTTTCTTCCTAAGGAAAAATTTCACCAGGTAACCCTCAGGAAGAAACCAGGCCCACACTTCTGATCTATACACAATCTTCATCATTTCCATGAACATTTTATGATGGGAATTAATCCAATATCATAGACACACTGGACCAGCTGCTATTGCAAACTGCTCATGCTGTGATTCAGAATTAGGCTACAACTTAGAGAAATTGCAATTTTTGGTGGCACTTGTGTGTACCAAAGAGGTAAACCCTCTAAGCCTGTCCAGGAAAAAATCATTTACAGAGGAATGAGGGATAAGGTATAACCGAGGTGCTGGAGTGAATCAGTGTCACTGAGTGCAATTTTGCTGCCAGCCATCATTCAATAGAGTGTCTGACCATATTCTTAAGAAGAGCCTGATGGCAACCAAATGGGTTGCATTTGTAATCACTTTTATGCTTTGACTTAGGAGACGATTAATCTTGTTGACTTTAAAGAGAAGTTAAATTCAACTACTGCCAAATGTTCAACCACTGAAGACATTCATGGATTCAGGTATTTTCTGGCAGGGAACTTATATCTATTCAAAGGGAAGGGAGGGAAGGGAATCCTACCAAGGTTGATCTATTTTCCATTGTATCCATTACTGGCAGAAAATAGTGGAAGGGCAACAACTAAGACCTGGTTAAGACCCTTTTTTTTCTGAAAACCATCCTGCAGTGGTCTAAAATGCCTTAAAGTAAGTTGTGGTTGCACTATATGGCATATAGAGCCAACAGCCCATTAGCCAGATGAAAATTGCTGCAATGTGACAGATGTTTGACTCCATTTTTGCCCAGAGGCTGGTGTAAACCAGTAACATTAGTGCTTTGCCAGCTGGATAATATTCCTACACTAGATATTTTTTCTTGCTCAGGTAATTCAGTGACTGTCCATTCTTTGTTAGAAATGAAGGAAAAGAATCAGCCCAGGCAAAAGGTAATTAATCTTATTAAAACATACCAAAACACAACAACTGGAACTCATTACATTAAAACAAGATTGAGCTTCTGGTCTCAGTTTAATTCCTTGAAGATAAATGTCCAGAAGTAAGCACTTTTATCCCTGTGGCACATTTATTAAAACTCTTAAAAGAGAATCAACAATTGAGAATCAGCAAAAAGTCCAAATAACTAATTTGAACCATGCAGAAGTATTCTAGGTCACCACTAATGAATCTGACAAGGAAGGGTGTAGAAAATTGTGATAAAGTGCATTTGTTCTATATTAAACAAGCAGTCCATTCAGTAACAACTATTTGAGAATATATCTTAAGTCAAATACATTTTACTTGAAATAGCAAAATAAAACTAATAACATACAAATGTTTTTCTTTATACATATTGATTTTCTGATCAAACTCCTATATTTGTATCTTGCCCCTCAGTCTTTTGGTGATCAAGTACCTTTGGTAGTTACATTAAAAAGTAAAATTCTTAGTTTTCACTATAGCCACCCACTTCTCTATATAAAATCAGTAACTACTATTTATGATATTTTTCAAACTCTGCCTTTAGTACCTGGCTGGTACTTTATTTATATCACAAACACATTCCAGCAACTCAATTAAAGCAAAATGTCAGAAACTTTTTTTTGCTGAATTCTGCTGTAACAAACCAACAGTAAAAAACTCCTCTCCCTTCCCCAGAAGTCATAAAAGATTAAATGCTTTGTAAGCCTGATTCTAGGTGATATGGCTCTCAAGTTAACAAAAAAAATTAACTAGCATATGCATTCAAAAGTAGCTTGTGTTCACTGGTACAGAACCACAGCCATTTTCAGACTATCAGGAACATGTGCAACTACATAAGCTATACAATTATAAGGATGTTCTTTGGAAAGTAATAGTTGAAGAGTAACAAAACTCATAGTTTATTCGACCTGCACATAAAACCGTTGAAGTATAATACATTTATCATATTAAAAATGCATCATTAAAATTTAAAAGCAGGTACAGTTACTCAGTAAGCTAATGGTATAGTCTGAAGTCTCCACTCAAGATTGTATTGTTGAATTCCCGTTGGGATAAAACAGAGAGAAAAACAGAGGGAAGGAATTGGAGTGACCTTGCACCAAGGTGTTAGTGCCTGATCCAATGTTTCTGGTAGACTGTGGTTGAGCTCCACTCTGAGGATCTTTAAAGCACTGCATTTTCTGTGCTGTGAGTGGATGCATGCTACAAGCATGAAAAAAAAGCAACAGCCAAACTCTACAGAGACGTACCTGTGGATGACTCTGCATGACAGTAAGCCAAAGGCAGTCTGATGAAGGAAAGGAATTAATAAATACATATAAGGAGGAAAAAATAAAAATTGAAGCAAGTGACAATTTCCCCCATCATTTTAAAGAACACATATACTCATCAAATGAACTTGTGTGATTCCTGGAGAAGGTGAATAAGTGAGGGGATTTCCAATTTACATAGCACAGAAATTAGTGGCCTTCTCAAAGAAGCATCTGTGTTTTCAAGAAGTTCTCTCTTGTTTTAACGGTTCCAAGAAAAATTTCTTTCATTTAACTGAGTGTAAATTCAAAACTGTAAAACAACCATTTGTTTGGCTTCACAGATGTAAGACTCTTGTCAGATGGAACACATCACAACTCCCTTTGACCATGTCTGTTTTAGCCAGGGGTTTGGCACTGTAGGAATGTGTATATAAATACAGCTAGCTTGGCCGGGAGATTTGCATCTCCACTGTTTGAAGTTTAGGATATTCTCCTTTGGTCTGAACTTGATCTGAACAGAAATTTGTCTTATTCAAATAACTCCATGGTGTAAATGGACCCAAGCACAGTAAGTGGGGAAATTGAGGAATCCACCTCCAAACAGCAGCATGAGGACAATGCACTCGACTTCAGTAGGAACCACTTTTGGGTGAGTTTCCATTGCAGGCAAAACTTAAGTTGACTGATTTCTGTGATTGTAAAATATTTGTTGCCCTGAAACTTGGGAATATTAAGGAGTTTCTCTGGCCACATCATATTTTTGAAGGCAAGGAAAGTAGATCTGGGCTGGAGGGACAGAAATTACACAAACTGATAGTGGTAAGCTATCTACCAAACAGCCACATTCTTTTCAGGGAAAGAGATAGAGCTGAAAGACTGTGTGGCCTTAAAAACTGCATTTCAGTTCAGCCTGTGCTCAAAGTATTGGTATTTAAATGCCCAGGTGTTTTTGAGGTCTGCTTTATTTAAGATAGAGCTGCAAGGATGTAGGCCATGTAGTGCCAGGTAACATTCATGGGTTTATTCATAGATGAAGTTTATAAATAATCACGGAATTGTTTAGATTGAAAAAGACCTGTAAGATCATCAAATCCAACCAGGGACACAGCACTGCCCAGTCCACCTCTAAACCATGTCTGTAACAAGTCCACCACGAAACCATGTTCATAAGTGCCACATCTACGTGTTTTTTAAATCCCTCCAGGGATGATGACCTCACCACTTCCCTGGGCATCCTTTTCTAATGCTTGACCACTCTTTCCACAAAGAAATTTCTCGTAATACCTAATCTAAACCAATTCTGTCACCTTGAGGCCATTTCCTCTTTTCCTATTGCATATTACTTGGGAGAAGAGATTGACCTCCAGCTTGCTGCAGCTTCCAGTGGCTGTAGAGAGTGGTAAGAGCTTCAATTCCCACAGCTCATGTTCAGTCAGCTGTCAACCAGCACCTGCCAATCCTTTTCTACTGGGCAACTTCTCAGCCACTCATCCCCCAGTCTGTAGCACTGCATGGGGTTGTTGCGACCCAAGGGCAAGACCTGACACTTGGCCTTGTTGCATCTCATACAACTGGCCTCGGCCCACTGATCCATCCTGTCCAGATCCCTCTGCAGAACCTTCCTACTCTCCACAGATCAACACTTCTACCCAAGTTGGTGCTGTCTGCAAACTGAGTGAAGAAGCACTCCATCCCCTTTTCCAGATCATTGATAAAAATATTCACTTCAATACTGAGTCCTGGAAAACCCCACTTATGACCAGCCACCAGCTGGATTTACTTCCATTTATCACAACTCCCTGACCTTGGCCATACAGACAGTTTTTTACGCAGAAAAGGGAACACCTGTCCAAGCCATGAGTGCCCAGGTTCTCTCGGAGAATGCTCCGGGAAAAGGTGTCAAAATCTTTAGTGAAGTCTGGGTAGACAGCACCCTACAGCTTCTCCCTCACGCAGTAAGTAGTTCACCCTGTCATAGAAGGAGAGCAGGTCAGTCAAACAGGATCTGCCTTTCATTAACACATGCTGGCTGGACCTGATCTCCTGGTTGTCCTGTACATACCATGTGATGGCACTCAAGATGAGCTGCTCCGTGACCTTCCACAGCACTAGGGTCGAACTGGTCTGTCATTCCCTGCATCCCTTCAGGCCCTTCTTGGAGATGGGCATCACATATACCAACTACCAGTAAACTGGGACCTCCCCAGTCAGACAGAACTTCTGGTAAATGATTGAAAATGACTTGGTGAGCACTTAAGGTCAGTTCCCTTATTACCCTTGGGTGGATCTCATCTTGCTTCATAGACTTGTGTGCATCTGTGTGCTGTAGCAGGTTGCTGACTATTTTCTCTTGGATTTTGTGAACTTCATTCTGCTCCCCATCCCTATCTTCCAGCTCAGTGGGCTGGGAACTCCAAGAACAACTGGTCTGACTAATAGTAAAGACTGAAGTAAAGGAGGCATTAAATGCCTCAGCCTTTTTCTCACCCCTTGTCACTGTGTCTCCTCCTGCATTAAATAAAGGATGGAGGGTGTCTTTAGCCCTCCTTTTGTTGCTCACTTCTTTATAGAAACATTTTAAAAATGTTTCTTATATCAATAACCAGATTAAGTTCTAGCTGGGTTTTGAACTTTCTAATTTTCTCCCTGCATAATTTCACAACATCCTCATAGTCCTCCTGAGTGACCTGCCCCTTCTTGTGAAGTTCATAAACTCTCCATTTTTTTCCTGAGTTCCAGACAAAGCTCTCTGTTCAGCCAGGTCAGTGTTCTTCCTTGCTGGCTGATCTTTCAGCACATGGGGATGGCCTGCTCCTGCAATTTTAAGATTTCTTTCTTGAAAAATGTCCAGCTTTCCTGGATTGTTTTATTCTCCAGGACTGCCTCCCAAGGGACTCTGTCAACCAGACTCCTAAACAGGCCAAAGTCTACTCTCTGTAAGTGGCAGTTCTGCTGACCCTCCTCCTCATATCACCCACCAGTCCTTCTCTGTTTGCAAACACCAGATCCAGTCGGGCGCTTTCCCTAGTTGGCTTAGTCACCAGCTGTGTCAGGAAGTTATCTTCTACATATTTCAGAAACCTCCTAATGAAGTGGCCAACTCTAAAAAGAATTGAGAAATATGTTTATCTTCTGTTCATTTTTTAGTTGGCATCTGGTAAAAATAAAAATAAATGCCACTGTTGACAAAAAGGAAGTGAAGAGGAAAGAGGTAAAAATAAAGAATTTAAAAATATTGCTTCAATCCTTCTACAGATTATTGGACATTTTGTCAGAGATCAATGAAATTTTATGACCCCCAATATTGGCTCAAAAAGCTTTGCAATGTCTGTAAGGCATTATGAAACGTGGAAGTTTTATGAAACACCAAAATCCCACAACTTCCAGACACACTTAAATATTGGGGCTTTGCAGTGGAAGTCAGAAGCCTCGGTAAGAAATGTGCAAGGAGCTTTTGACAAAAAAAAGCACAGAACTGTGGGACCACTCACTGGCTGATGGAAAATGTGTGTCCTTCTCTTGGCTCTTCTGAAACAACTGTCCTCTATGAGAGAGGAAGTGTTTTTTGGGTCCTGTTTCTTCAAACACCTAAACAGGAATGTGCAGAAGTAGCAAATTAAGCACAGAAATAGATTATTCATGTATATGTATGTATGCATTACAAAATTGTCTCCTTCTCTGAGCAAAGCTTTGGCTTGGAATTGATATGGATATACACTTTCTGAATGTAGGCCACACAGCATCAGGTTATACTGCTTACAGCACCATCTCACTGTGTAAAGACACAGAAACGAGGCAAGGTGTGCCTCTGTGAAAAGCAGCGTGCTAAATGCTGCTTAACTGAAACATAACCTGAAGGCCCGCAAAGAAAAACATTTTTGAGGTGTAAACTCCTTAAACATAGTTGGCACATGTGCCCCAAACATGAAAATATCTGAGGTATACACACCTGAAGTATACACAGCCTTACTGAGGATTGACGCATATGCTCTTTCTTCATATATAAAAGTATTATGAAAGTTTCAAACTAAATGATGCAATGCATTTGAATATCTCAATAAACTTACACTTTTTTAAAAGAGTACAGCTAGCATACCTAGAAGGAGATGAACTCCCAGTATAACTGGAAGTTCAGAAAGATCACTACGATTCAATATGTTACATGTTTCTTGAATTTCACTGGCAAAGTACACTCCAAATTGGCCCAGAACTCATTAGCAGTTTGGAAGTCATTCATTTTCTGCCAATCAAACAAGGGAACTTAGTTTGGTATGTTCTTAAGTTTTCTATCAACATAAATGAAATAGTTAATTTTTCAGTATTTGTTGTTCATTATTTACTAAGGAAAATTATCTATTTTATAATTTATCATTGATGTTCTATTTATGTACTGAGTGGTTGTCATAGTTTGTTTTTCTTCTTTCCAAAATTAAAGATGAACTAGTTCTTTTGTTGTTATCCACAAATGAAAGAAATGAAAACTTGTTCTTCAGATTCTAAATCCATATGTTTGCACTTACAATGTTTTTCTCTCAAGAGAAGTCACCTTCACCATGAACTTTGCCCAGTTACTGGTTTATGGGTAATATATTAAACAGTATATTTAGGGGAACACTACAAAACTTACTGTTTCATCCAGAAAATTCACATTATGTCATTAATATATTTTCAATAGTGTTGTGTATTCAACAGTTCTTAAATATTTTCATCAATGCTTCTCCAAAGTAGAAACAATGACTTATAGACAAATACCTTTATTCCCAACTCAGTTTTTTTTAATTGCTACTCCTTTTGACTTTTGAATCTTGTCCTTACAACAGTTATTTGTGAAAAAAAATCCACCAGGTGTTCAAATTCGTAAACACGGATAAATTTTGCAGCGCGTACAGAAAAAGCTGATGAATATTCTTACCACAAGATCATGTCCATATGTTTAGACACTCTTAACCACAGTACTTTATGTATAGAAAGCTCAAGTTTGAGAATAGTCTCTTCTATGGATGATATTGTAATGCCTATTCAGGGGCCTAAGCATACCCAGCCAGGGAAATCTTCAGCATCTTAAATTATAGATTGTCCACACAAAGCTGGCAGACATGACACCGAAAGTGAAGAAGACCACATCCTTTCTGACCAGCAGCCAAAGGAAGGGATACCCTGAGGAACTGAAAAGGCACCACCTGCAGCTGTCATTAGGGTATAAATCTTTCCTCTCATATTCAAAACAGATCACATAGAGTACTTTGTCTACAAATTGCATTTCTACTTCCTAAAACTGTACTGAAAAACAGTTTGGGGAAGATGTGCAAAGTTTTCAGGTGCTTAAAATACTCCTGCAGATACCTGAGCTCAGTGAAGAACGAAGATGCCAAGATCAGCTGTGAATACATCTTCCAGTGACCTACTTTAAATGCATGCAAGTTCTAAATTGTGTCACACCTGTCCTTATGTGTGGACGTTATGATCACTGAATCCCAAGGGTAAGGTCAGTCATGTCCACCATCATCATGCTTGCTACAGCCCAGCAGTCTGATAACCTGTAGTGTAGCAGGAGAATGCTCAGAAAGGAGACCCTGAGTGGATCCATGTCTGAATTCCTGTATGAAAAATTACTGGGAGACTCCATGAAATAAGAAGCCAGTCCATGTGCTTGTATGGCTGCCTGGTGTCTCCAATCACTTTTTTCATTGAAGAGGTGTGAGACTGGACAGTGATGGACAAGCACTTGGGGCAACAAATAGTATTTTGAGAATAGCATTGAGAGAATGATTTAAAAGTGCTTGACATTATATTTAAGTATGGTTGATAATTGGTGATAACAATTGGTGATAACCTTACCAACATGCCTCTTTTCTTTAAGCACTCAAGATGTATAGGAGTTAGGCATGTAAGTGACTTGTTTCAGGAAATACAGACAAAAGTGGACGTCTCAAGCAGAAAGTGAGTCGACCCCACAGGGAAAAACAATCTGTTAAAAACCCAAAATCTTGGCAGGCAGCCCAGACCCATATCTTTTCTTAGATAAAATTCTTCACAATGTACAACTGAAGGGAATGTTAAAGGAAATGAAAAACCTGGATTGTGATACTAAAGCTTTTTATTTGAGTTCCCGACTAATTGCTTACAGACATAGTAGTAACAAGTCAGAGCATTTACCTGTGCTTCAGTAAACAGTACAACAGCCACAAGAATAGCATATTCATTAGTCTCTGGGGTAGTAAAAATATTATTATCTTCAATTTCAGTGTGTACAGTATTATTTGCGAAAGAGTTGTGTAGTACAGACACAAGAATAATTTTGGAAGGCGTAGAATTCCTTCTTGAAAAATCACAGTATTAACTCCCCTAAGCTTAAGGAACTGGTTTAACTGGGTACGCAGAAAATATTTCGCAACATGGATATTTAAAAAAATAAGTTTAAAAGCTCAAGGACATCAAATTCCATACCACAACAGTCAAGTTTTAGAATGTCACAACACAAGTTCCAGAGTGAGCTCAGCACAAATTCTGTGAGTGCACGAATATCACAGTGATCTTTCCCATAAAAATAACTGGCAACAAATGCATCCTAGCACGTCTCACAATCCCCACACAACACAAAGCACTATTTGGATTGGAAGCATTGAGTAGTAACTGGGGCACACCCTGTGTATTTATCTGAGATTTCTACACTTACACAATAGATTTTTCTCTTCATAATTATTCAGTATTATTTACTTCAAGGAGAGCTTTTCCCTGCCTTTCAAACAGTTTTTGGTGGACTACATATTGATAATGTTCTAAAATATACAATCTCCTCCAAAGGGATGAAGTTACAATCTCCTCCAAAGGGATGAAGTTACAATCTGTAGAGTTACAGACTGTATTCAGCCCCAATGGGCTGAACATAGATTCTCCTGTCCCATTTTACAGTTAAATAATGACTGGACTCCCTGCTAATGAGGTTTTAGGACTCTGTTCTCAAAATAGTTTGCATTCTACAGATTTGTAATTTTGATGAGTATTATAAGCTTTTTGCATTGAAAAATATATTTTCATGGTTAAGGGATTTTTTTTCATGTATGTAAATGAAGCAGTGGTAGTAAATTCTACAGTTCAGTTTTGATAAATGTTGTCTGCAGTGGGTTGTAAACAACAGACAAAGAAGAGAATATCTTAAGTATTTTTTGTGTTGATTTTAACCCGCGCCATATATGGCCATTTTTAATAAAACTACTGGTAACATTCAGTTCTATAAGTGAGATGAACTGATGTACTTTCTAACTCTGGTTTCTAAAACTCTGGAGATGAGAAGGGAGGGAGCAAGGAGTATACATGAAATTTAAGTCGCTCTTTTACAAATATCTGCTACTCAGATACTCTCTTTTGTTTCAGTTGGAGCTTTATAATGTTTTTGTACTTATCCTTACAGCGACAAGTAAAGAAAAATCATTGCTTTTGTTATATAAATGGGGAATTTAAGCGAAGAGAGGGATAGAGGGATTTGTTCAAGGTCACTCGAGCGCTCTAAAATAATGCTGGAAAGTGAATTGTTCTAGTCCCAAGCTAACAAGTTATTAAATCACATTTCCTCTCAGTGTGGTATTCTACTCCAATTTGAATTTGGGGGGGGTTATAGACTACTTTTGCTATTTGTAGGCTGAAGGGATGCAGAAGGGTGGAAAGGAATGGAAGGAAGATGTTAACAATGAAAAAAAGGTCTTCTCTTACGTCTAGAGTGAAAAAATGTGCTATAAACAAGTTTCATGTCATAATACAGAGAATGCAGAATGATCTTATGGCACAAAGTTTCCATATGCAACAGAAAAGTATTAATGCCCATTCTCTCAAGGATGCTACCAACATGTATCAGTTTACTACCTTGTAGGAGGCAAATTCCCTTTCAGCCTGACATTTGGTTATCAGCATCAGCCAAGTATGTCAGTGATCCATGTTCAAAACAAGGAAGTATGTTATGGCAAAGAGATAACATGATTGCTACCTAATAATGAGGTATTTAAACATAGCAGGGCACTTGAAAGCATGTGGGTGTAAATTCACTGAGAAGAGGGGGCAGACCAGTGTTCATTCCACACCTGCTCCCTCCCTTCACAGGAATGAGAAGCCACCACCAGGCTGACAATATATGGGCACGGTGATCCCAAAACCTAAACCCCTTTCTTCTTCAGAGAATTCAAAGCTTAATCAAAGGACACACAGACTGGGAAGATTCAGGTTTGGGAGGAGGAGAAAAGATGTGCAGCCTTGTACATTAAATATTTGAATATGTTTGCCTTTCCTTTGTCCTCTTACCTTACATATGTCATTTGTTTTCTGACAATGTGAACTTTATTTGAGGTCTTGTCCAGCTCTGCCTGTGTTTTTACAGAGAGAGAACTGTGTGGACACAGATGAGGCCTGTGGATGCTTCTCAAGGGGTTGAGAGGGAGACTGTTTCTCCTCTTTTCCTTAGAGGAGAAACTACACCCATATAATTCAGGTTTGGTTTAGTGATTTAGAGCTAACTTCTATATTTGAAGAACAAGAGAAAAAAAAGGAAAGAAAAATAATTTAGTTCTATGAATAACTGGGTGCTTATAATTTAACAGCCCAGTTCTGATCCGAGTAAAACAGTAATTCCCTTGAAGTTGGTGAAATGGTGCTGGATTTACCTCAGGGCAGAATTTGGCCCCCCACTAGTGATCCAGCTATTAATAACTTTGCATTGAGAAAAACCATTGAATAAAATAATTACCTGTCTTGTCAGTGGAACTGTTCTTTTTTTTTTCAAATGTCCTACATAAAATCCTTAGACCAAAATTCAAAGCTATGTAGAATAAATTAATTAATTGGGGAATTAATTGGGCCATGTTGCCTTTTTTAAAACTAAGCTGTGTTTTAGTTATATTTTGTTATGTGCCCAAAGGCTCCTGGGCATGGATGGCCTATAAATACAAATGGATAACATATCATTAAGAATAAAGCTACCACAAAATAGTTTCTCTGGTTTTTTTCATACAGGTCTGAGAGCAATAACAGTGGAGCAGCAGTGAAGAAATAGCTGGGGTTGTGAGAAGATTGTATGGAGAAGTTTGTTTTGCCAACAGAGATGACTATGTTTCAACTCATTGTTTTTTCCCTCCTCCTCCTCCTTCAGCCTCCTCCCCAGTCCTTCACTGACTTTTCATCTTTGTTCATGCTTGGCAGCATAAGGTAGCTCCCATTCCCATCCTGCTTACATTCTCTCTGATGTGATTCCTGCAGGAGCCCATCTCAGGCGGCTCCTCCTTTCAGGTTCTTCTCTGCTCTTGGGCCCGAAACCCTCCCTGTCTACTTTGTTTAACCTCAGCTCTACCACACATCCACAAGTGTTGTGTAGAGCAAAACCCTACAGACCTGCAAGCCCCATCTTTAGTTTTCATTCGTCCCTCTCTTTTTTCAGCAATACGTTTTATTGTTTTTCAGGCAGTATGAAAATATCTTACATTTTAAAAAAATACTTAAAAAGAATCTTTTGACTTTACCAATTCTTGATGTAAAAACCCACCTGGCATTTTGACAGCAAATGATTAAAAGCCTTTCCCAGTATTTTACAAGTAAATATGAATTTTAACAAGATAACTAAACTTACAGAAATGAAATATTCTATTGTTGTCTAATGCTAAACTAGCTGTCAAGTTTGAGACACTTGCAGTTAGTGTTAGGAATGATTAGAATGAAGATATGTTAAAAAGAAATACAGGCCAGGTTTTGCTCATGTGTTGCAGATATAAAATTCAGATTTATAGACTCTTTGGATGACACCAGCAATAAAGCAGTGATTTTGTTCTGGGGTTTTACATTCTGCTCCACAGATTAGTATATATCATGTGCCTACATTTGTGTTTTAAACATACCAGTTCTCAAAGTACTTGCAAGTTAAGGTACGAGGGAACTTTGCTAAGAATGGGTTTTCAGGAATGCTAGAGTAATTAACTGAAAAAATGATTTTTTGCAAACTTGTAAGAAGAGACAGTGAGAGAAAATAAAATAGGCTTGAAGTGCCAGTGGAGAGCGACAGGAAGAGATGTCAGGAACCGAAACAGCTTTCTGAGGAGGATGTGGGAAAGGAATGAAAGGGATGGACCACTGTTTAAAACTGCATATGAAAGGAATAAAGCTAATGATTAAATGTAAGGACCTGGATGGACTGTCTGAGGTACACTGAAATAGCAAGAGACAGTGAGACCTCTTCACCTAAGCACAGGGAACAATGACAGAACATGGCTGAAATAGCATTGATAACCTTCCCTCACACTTGCTCCCTTTTTATGTGCTTTCTAATCACTGTGAAGAATACTGGCATCCTCTCTGTCAGTCAGGCCCATAACCCCAATGTCACTGATGACTAAGGTATCATTAACCTTCCAGCAAAGCCTTCAACAAGTCTAACAGTCTCTTGTTGTATGGTATCTCAACATGCATATTTTCCACTCTCTTGTTTAGCCAGGTACACACTCCTGAGGAGTGGCTGAGGGCACTGGTGCTGTCTAAGCTGGAGAAAAGAAGTCTCAGGGAAGACCTTATCGCTCTCTACAGTTACCTGAAAGGGGACTGTAGCAACATATGGGTCTATTCTCACAGGTAACAAATGACAGTACAAGAGGACATGGCCTCAAGTTGTGCCAGGGGAAGCTTAGGCATTATATTAGGAAAAAATTCTTCACTGGAAGAGTGGTCAAGCATTGGAACAGATTATCCAGGGAAGTGGCAGAGGCCCCATCCCTTGGAGGTATTTAAAAGATGTTTAGATGTAGCATTAAATATGAATTAGTGGTGGACTTGTCAGTGCTGTGTTAATAGGTGGACACAGTGATCAGTTGGACACAATGATCTTAGAGGTCTTTTCCAACCTAAACATTTCTATGATTCTACACCAGAACCTACTTCTGGAACCTACCAGAAGACAGATTGTTCTCAGGATGCGTTAACTTTTCTGTAGTGCTGTTTTAGTATCACTTCTCTAATTTTGGTGCTGTCTTTTTGTCTTATGAATAGCACTGTCTCAATGTCTGCAAAAAAAGAATGATGTGGACTGGAAGTGTACCTAGATTCATTAATATTAAGGTGTTATTTTACAACAGTTTGATTGAACTAAAGTTTGCAAACAGATGTTCAACAGTTACAACTGTAGATATGTTAGTTGTGATTCCTCTGAATGCACCTTTTTACAATGTGATGTTTTGAATCATGTTTTCATTTAAGTTTAATATTAAAATGCCAGTCTTGAACAATCTAAGAAGTTTAGGAATAACATTGTATTTTCCAAGTTGTGACACTACTTGTATAGTACGTGAGACAGCTTTGAATTTACTTACCCCTTTAAATAAGTTTTTCTGCACAGTCGTATAAGCTTATCTTCTCAGCCAAGTTCAGCAACTGGACCAAGTGAAAAGCTGTGAGTGAAACACTGCTCCATGTGCACGGATATGGCAGAATCTCATCTATGAAGGCCAATGTGTTCTCTTTGTGAGCATCGAAAATCCACGGCAATATTTATGACCAAAAATATAAAAAAAACCTTCATATATTAGACTTTTAGTTTTTCTTGTGTGGCAGTGGAATTCACATTCTGAAGATAGCAAAATGAAGAGATTAGGATGCTGAATGAGTGCATGGCTTAAATACACAGAAATCGGAGGGGGAGAGGTTTCACTCATATAGGCAAGTAAAACCTTAGCCAACTCCACCAACTATGTTCATGGGCTTGTATTCAAAGAACCTCTAAAAGTTAGGCTGAATTCACAAATCTGAGGTGAATTTGCAAATTTTACCCTAAGAAGAGCTAGAATCATATCTCTCTCTACAGCACCCTGTCCCAACATTACTTCTCTGGCTCTAACTTGAGAGCTACTAATACTATCCCATACCAAAAGAGGCCAAAATGAAAGAGGAAAAAGAAGGAAAAAGGAAGTCAAACGTCTCAGTGCTCTTGTCTTTACTGGAATGTGTACATCAGCCATTAACATGTATTTCTTTACAAAACCTGTGATTTTTTCTGTTTGAGAAAGAGTAAGACTTGTGTAAGAGGAATGTGAGGCACTGTCTCAGACTAGGTTTAAATTCATAGTTGGCCTAATTTTAATTTATAAAATTCCTTTGAGAAACTAAAATTTAATACTAATACAACAAGGTGTGTATAATGTAACTATTATAAAGAAAATCAGACATTACTTTGGTATCCTGTAAGACAGGTTTTTGAATTAAGCAGAATGCATGCAATGAAAATGTAACCAAAATGATTAGCATAAGTAACTGAAAAAATCTGATTATAAGAAGGCAAAGTAGTTTAACACATGACCACATTCATAAGTATGAAATATTATAATTCTATTGTCTATTATTTCTGTGAAAAGTTAGCTCCTTCAGGAATGTCTTAATGAATAATAAAACTGACTTGATTTTCCCACTGCAGTCAACTTTGCTGTCAGGCTATTAATGATTCATAATGACTGTATGTTTAATAGTTTTATGCCAGATAAAAGCCGTCCAACAGAAGCAAGTAGCCAGTGTCACTTCTGCAGCTACTCTCTAGATATTGTCAGTAATATGGGTAAAAACAATCTCTAAAAATGCAGAACAGCTGAGTTACAGTGGGGAAGTGGTTTTAAATCACCCAATAACATCAGTGCTGAATTCATATAAAATTCTTTATTACATTACTTCTGCTGTAGAAGAAAACACAGAGGACGAGATTGCATGCTGTTCATAAAAAATAGCATATTTTCCTATTCATATAATTTCATGTTCTTGTATATTTTATTTTCATAATGCAGTGATTTGGATAACACAACTAGCCAATGCTTAAATGAGAATAAAATGTGTACTCTGAGAATAGCTGAGATGAATAACACTCAAATCAGTTCTGCACAAGATGATAAACACCCAGACTGCTCTGAAGCTGTAGGAGTTTATCTACTGTATATGTAAATGTTTTTCTTTTCTTTGAGGAAAGCCTTTGCAAGAACAATGTCCTTTAACAATGGTCTAAAAATGCATGTGAAAACCAAACATAATAACACTGTTATTCTGCCACTTATTAACAGAACAACAGGTCTTGCAACAATTAGATATGAATATTGCAAACTGAATTTAATATTAAGCTGTCTTTGAAATGCCACTTTGCAGCAGGTTTTCAAATCCTTAAAGCACAGCAGGAGGCTAACTCCATCTTCAAATATTAAATCAAAACCTTTTTTTAACCTGATAAATCTTTCTGAAGGCAAGTTCTCCTATTCAAAAGAGAATTATTAAACTATCAGGCAAGGAAACTAAACCTTGCAGCCTATTCTTGGCACATGGTACGCACCCACAATGATTAAAAACAATAATGAAAAGGATTAATAACATCTTAGAATAGTGCCTGAGAACATTCTTAACCAAACACAGGGTATAAACTGCTAGTAAGTCCAGTGAATTGGAAAGAGCACATACTCAAAAACAGTCCCACTTTCTCAGCTAGAAATCTCAGGTTAAATATGAGTCAGTCAGAAATGTTCATACAGCCAGTTACATGCCATTGAAAAGACCAAAGATCTCTAGCAAATGGTGAATGCAAGGACATCTCACTGAAGAACACCATACAGGAATCACAGGGACACATTCTGTGCTTGAATACCTGCTCCTAATAGCAGCAGGAACTGTATGCAGTCTTGATATATTTGGCCCATATTAGTGACAGAAACCACTTATTAAGCCATATAAAACAATACATCTCACAGAATTCTGTCCAATCCAATTTTTAATGTCCCAAGTGAAAAAGCTTCCCTTGGAAGATAGCCTAATAACAACAATTGGCAGGAAATATACCTGGTTATTTTGCCTGCATTTATCTACTATTTTTCTTTTCAGCCTTAGCTCAATTGTGCCAGGACTTGTATCAGACAATTCTTTTCCGGCCCTGACAGTTCCGGGGCATTTTCAGAGTGTTATGTTCTTCCTTTAAACATTGCTACGTAAGTTTTCGCATTTAATTTACTAATTCCCACGCCCTCCACCTAAAGTCAACAATTTCTTGTTTCCTAATTACTTTGGCACTTTCCAAACTGCAATCCTGCTAATGAGATATCCAGGAAGGAATGCAGTACCATGGATGGGATCACACAGAATGTTAGTGGAAAGGACTACTGTCTTCATTCTCTGTGGTGAGGTGCTTCATTCCAAAACAGATGGCATTTTTTTGCTATCACTTCACATCACAGGTCAATTTCCCTTTTAATAATGCTTTCTTCACTCCACATAAATCCTTTCAGTTTCTGTGTGGTATTGGTATTTCAGATTATTTTGTTTGTTAACTCACACCAGCTCAGCATGTAACTGACTTTGTTGTTTTCTATCCTAATCTCTCTGGGACGCCTTTTATTGCTCTTCTCTCTTTCTAATTAATCCTCTCATTGAATTCATGCTATCGTCCAAATTATTAATGTAAAGGTTAGATAGAAGACTGAAGCTAAACCCCAAAAATATTCCTTAAGATGCTTCCCCATATGAGGAAAAAATGACATAAATTAGTTGTCACACACGAAATTTTCACGTCACTCATTCACGTTATAATGGCCCTCGCTGAAAATATTTTTCATGCTGGTTTTTTTTGTATGTGAAACCAAAATTTGCATGCATTTCATCTACTGTTCTCTTTTCTTTCCTTTGGACTATTTCCACAGCACCACAATATTTCTCTGTGATTACGCTGCATGTGTGACCTCAAGCAACCGACCATTGTTGTTTCCAGATTAGGAAACAGGCAGGCACATGTCTTGGAGCAGGCTCTGGATTTGCCTCTCAGCTAGTAGCTGCCTCCTCCCATGTGAGATGGTGCCAAGCAAGAGGTTTTTGTTTTGTTTCAGGGAAGTTTTTGTGCAGGGTGGCACAGTCTCAGCTGCACAGCTGTGCTTCTGGTGGCCACATCCTGGGCCACCCTGCTGTGAGGTTGTGTGAGGGCTTCTCCATGTCTGCTTCAGATTTTAAGCTCACCTCCCCAGTTTCAGGCTGGAGCAGAAAAGATACTCCAACAGCCAACTGTGATCTCATCTGGAGAAACTGGAAATAACAGCAGCATGTTTTATATCCCAGGTCACACTGAATAAATACCAATACAAAATTCAGCTCATTTTCACATGATAGAGTTCTTTTGAGAGTAGGGGTCTAAGAGCACTCAGGATTCTAGAGGAGGTGCAATATGCTCAGCACTTATGGCTATGCTTGAGACTCATATACACTAATATAGACTCATGCAATGTCTGTCCCCTAATAATATTTGGAATTTATATAATTCAGCAAGCTGCCTTCACTCCAGGAATATCTGCTGTATAGATATTTAATCCCTTCTGATCACAGTATTGCATGCTTATGGATAGGTACAGAGGCTGGTAGGATGTATCCTTCCCTCAAGTATCCTCTACTTTCTCCATAAAGTTATTAGCATCTCTCATCATAATATCCTTGGCAAACCCTTTGCATTGTTTTTGAGATTGCCTGACTGATATAAACATATTGAGTGTGTTGTTTTCACCTCTCCTTTTTATGTTCTTACAAATGTCCTGGACAGTCTCTCAAGAGCTAAGCTTGCAGTTTTAAGTTCTTTGTCTCCTCTCGTGTGGTGATCTGCAGCAGGAGTTCATTCTAATTTTTTTATTTTTATTTATTTATTAATTGCTAATAACTTTATGCACAAAATGTTGTTGTCACAGCAGTTTTCCAACCTGAAACTGTGGCATTGGCACTGTATTTTGACACATAATGTTACTCTCCAGCATCTTCTCTTTTCACCTCTCCACTTGAGGGAGCACCTTAGATATTATTTCACTTACAACAATCCCTCAAGTCAATTTCAGCTGTGCCCACCCTTTCGGAATCAACAAATGCATTACTTTTGTCTTGTCTATTTTTCCAAATATTTCTAAGTGCTTCAGTTCATTGATACTTTACATGTTTCCATGTATTTCCATTTTCCTCCACTCCACTGTGTGAGTGGATGCACTATGATTCCTTGTAAAAGTCAGATCTGATTTTAAGACTACCATGCCATTTCTTCCTGCAATCAAACCAAGCAAAAGCAAATAAAAGAGCATTCTCAGAAATCCCAGATTTGAACAAGTTTATTTTTTACATATTTGCTTAAATTAAAGCCTAAATAAAGCAAGCAAGTTTCTTACTCCTCCATAAACATTTTTTTTGACCTTTTATAGTCTTTAATGCAGATCTATCTTCTTACCAACCCCTAATATGGGAAGGAAATTATGCTATCATTAGGACTTGTCTATTTTCAGACATATTTTAGAATTCCTGAACTTGTTCTCAGTATATTCCATAAAGTAGAGTCAAGTGTGTCTGAGCCATTCTGGAAATTTCTTGGCATTATTTAGGAAACCTCTCATTTTTATTATAACATCATTAGATGGATATCTGGAGGTGGAGGATGCTACCCTTTCCTGCCTGAACCCCAATTATTTTTCTATATTCTGAAGAGCCAACAAAAGGATTGAATATCTATTTTCACTTTTAATGTTTCTCTTAAATTATTTTAGGGATTCTATTGTCTAACAAGGTTGTCTCAATGCCATTACTTTTTCAATGGCAAAATACTTATTGGAGTAAATAAGTTTAAAATGTTCTGTATGTGATCTCTTAATTTCCCCTTTCTGGGTCTCCCATCTCTTACTTCTTGACTCACTATCTGTCTTAATGACTTCTAGTCCTCATCATGCCATTCACCTGGTTTGCCTGCCTTCATTCTTCGGCAGCATTGTAAATCTCTAAACCACTGTCGCAAAGGAAACCAAATAACAGATACAAGTGAGGTTGACATTCATGTAATTTAAATTTAACCCATCAAAAAGTTAGACATTTAGCCTAAGTGAACTGTCTTAACTTCCTCTGTTGTTAGCCCAGAGAGAATGGTATTTCCAGCCCATGGTATAATCCGTACCAGTTCCTAAAGAAGATGGAATAAATCAGCTTCTAAGGAGATTTGCTCTTGATATATCTAGTTCTTCCAGTTACTTTTGAGAAAGAATGGATACTGACTATTTAGATGCCTCCCATGCAGACAGCTGAATCTAGAAGAGAAATTTTTATACTTCCCATGTTCCCTAAAATCTGAAATTCAGCCAAACCTACTGTATCAAGACACATGCATGTTCTCTCATGCCTTTGAAATCAACTGCCATTTGACAAAGGTTTTAAAATAGGTACACGGTAGAGGTGCTATCTGCCAGAAGAACATCAGCATTCATTAATTCACCTTTGGAGTTCTCATTATGTTCCTCACTTCTAACACCCACTGCCTGTCTCCTGGAAGTAGGACATCTGGCAACAAAGTGAGAATGTTAAATCCAGAATGACACACTAGTATAGGAATGGGGGTAATAAACATTTTGCTTTCTTTTTTTTTAAAATAAATCTCAGTTAACGTGTTTTGTGTAATTTGTGGTTATGACTTGGAGCATGTGAGCCCACAGTTCCTAAGGAGTTTAGTATTTGGTAACTGTTAGCCGTGATGGATTTGTCAGCCATTGGTAGAATTTACCTGACTGGGAGACATGAGTTACAGCATTTTGGAATCGAGACATCTTAAAGCATAAATCTTCTGTATCCTGGATGACTGTTTTAACAGTCTGATTATCATATATACATGGGTAGCACTATAACACCTTTAAAAAAATTAAAATAGCAATTCAATTGTCTGTAAGTGCTTTTCATAGTGTATAACTGTAACCATTTAGGAGCTGAAGACTACATGAATAGATTTGTCTAAATGTCTTTTTACAGTGAATAGAAAAAATCATCCAAAACACAGTTCTCTGCAGTGCAGTACATGAAAAGTGAGATGAATAATCTTCCAAGGATTCTGTGTCCACCAAATATGGAAAAATCCAACTTTTAAATACTCAGAGTTAGAGGGAATAAACACCACACGGCAAAAAGCCCCCCCAACAAACAAAGAAGAACCTAGATGTCCAAACAGGGCAGGTAGTTTTGTGCCTATTATTTGTTTCATGTACACATGCTTTTCAGGACTGTGAAAAGGCCCTTTAAACTAGAAGAAACTTTACACATATCTTTCCCACGTTGTCTGTTGACGGCCTTCAAAATTCTCCTTCACAGTGGTTTTATCACAGACACGTGGTTTTATCCAGCACAATCTCCACCAAGTCTCTGTTCCTGCCTAGGAGCAGACCCTGAAGCTTTGTGCTTTACAGAACCCAAGAGGAAAGACACTTAATGCAGGTGGTGCTTCACATGAGCAAATGGAAAGGTTAAACATCATTAGGTAGTGAAGTAAGCCTGTTACACAGCTTGTGAATGTTTCAACAATATCACTCTATCCACGTGGATCCTCTGTTCAGTCCAGGTCAGCTGCCAGCAACCACAAACCACATGAAGGGAGGAACCTGCAGTAATCAGGTATCACATAAGGACAGCCACTGGGAAATAAAGTCCTCACTTGCCATGATCACAAGCCTTATTGAAGTTAGAGGCAGAAAGAACAACACCAGTGATTGGCACAAATTCTCTCTTTCTCTTTTCTAGTGTATCTCCTTTGGATTACAGCTACTCCAAACACTGTGCTGCTGGTGGAAAAACACAGGTGCTTAAGAAAGGAGTGAGCATCAATACAGACATCTATTTGGTTGGGTCTCCTGGAAGATCCATATAAGCCAGCTGGAATGCAGAGACAAGCCTTGAGAAAACATTTCACTGAGGCAGCTAAGAGACATCTAGAGATTCAGAACATTGGACTGAGAAATATCCTTACCTCAGCAACATTTGTTTATAACTTAGGCATAATGTATGATGCAGTTTCTGAGCTGTGTGATTTATCCAAACATCTAAAAGAAAGACATAACATTGCCAGAAGCTTATTCTGGGGTGTCAAAGCAGATTCAGGTTTTTGCATCAATGGCTGACAATCCTGGCTCTTCAGCTGAAGAGGCTGTCAGTGCTTTTCAGAACATGTTCTTAAAAAAAATAAATCTCTGCACCAGGGGAAATGTCTGAAAAGCAGTTACGGAGAATTTTCATGGAGCCTCAAAAATAACATATATTGTAAAATGCTGTTCACAAGAGCATTGGAAATTAGCACTGCTCTGCATAGTGTTTCTTGAGAAAATCACGCAATGTGATTACATACCTCTTGATAGGAGGTGTCAGCTTCGGTGTTACGGCCAAATTCTAACCTGTATAATTATCTTCTGCTTATCTAAATTCCCCTCACAGTTTCAGCCGAACAAGAGCTATTGTTTCGCTTCACACCCTAAAATGCTGAGAATTGCAGTGTTAGTGTACTTGTAACCAGGGGTGGCTGCATCTTGGTCACTGGTTTTGCAAGAATTTTCACTTGCAGAGAATACTGGACAATTTATCACTTGATGTAGAATTTTTTTTAACACTGGAAATGGGAGAACTTGTAGTTCAAGGAAGGCGCTACAAGGTAGAGAGCCTAAAACTCTGGATGTCTCTCTAGGAAACAAGGTTACATATATATATATACACACACATAAAATTAATAATTAATATAATATGAAATACATATTTCTTGTATATCATCTATTCTATATGCATTTGGGACAAAATCAAACTTATTCTTTTATAAAATCTTTTTCTTGAAGCAGACTAAAAAGTAATGAGGAAACTTCTATGTTTTTTCACTCTGTCAAAATTTACAGCTCATGTTTGCAAAATTTGCAAAGCCATTCAGAGTCTTCAGCTGCTATACAGTTGGCTAAGTCAGAAATGAACAGATGAAACTGCTAAGATCTATGCTTTACCAGCAGTCATGTCAATTAATTTTTTATATACCGCTGGGCTTAATATAGAACTTTCTAAACTAAACATACATTTATTTTTATCAGCAAGAATGCCAAGGTTACTTATAGCTCTTTGTAGCCCTTCACCTTTTTTTTTTTTTCCCTGAGAAGATACATTTTGCAGAAGCTTAATTTGCAGTAGTGACTTGAAGTAAGCATATGTAAATACAAATCCTTCAGATAAATAACAAATGTGGTTTCTTAATGTTATTAAAAAAAAAAGTGAGAGTGCAATGGACTATGGTAAAAAACAACGAACAAACAAAATTGGTTTTGTAGTCATGTCATGTACCCTCGGTCAGGTCTTTTTTCTCCAGTCAGTCCAGTCTTCTGACATCTGGCAACAAATTCCCATTTATACATACTTTTGTACTTCATCCCATTTTCTTTCAAAATCAGAGGTTTTTTTCTGTTCAAGTTCAGAAAGGCCAGAGGCTATCAGACGAAAAAATGTATGGGAAAAAAGGTCATCGATCATGGAAATAAAAATCCTTATGGAAAAAGAGATTTTAGGACGCAAAAATAACCTTTGCTTTGGTATTTCAGAGCTTGACTTCAGTTTTAGCCATTGCTTTCCCATATTTTTGAACTATTGCCATGTTATATGGAATCAACACTTTTTAATGCGTAAAACCAGCCTAGGTTTTCCTTGAAGGAAAGTAGCCGCACAAAGTTTTGGAAACTGAAGTAATTATCTAACATCTACCGTAATACATTTAATACAATGGCAGAAAAATCTCAGAATTACGAGGTTTAACCTGTAAAAGGATTGCTTCAAAGTTCAAAGCACATGCACTTTTGTCCTCACACAAGTTGTGGACACCACTGTTCTGGGACAGAATTAATGTTATGTGAACTTCATTTTTCCTAAATACATTACCCAAATCAAATTAATCAAGTCTCTAAACAGAAATTTAAAACTTGACACATGTTCCACATTTGACTTTGTTACACAGCTGCATTTGTTAGTAATTAAATGCTGACAGGACCATCTAATTTAAATGCAAAGGACGAGAGTGCAAGTAGACGCAAAAACTGCAAAAAGAGAAAGAAGAAAAAAATTCTTTAGGTACATTTAAAGATATTCATTTAGAAACAAATAAGCTACTACATGAAAGCCATTGCCCTATAACTCTCACAGAAACTAATAAATCTGCAATATTGTTTTGTGATCCTGTGTCACAGAGCAACCCCTCCCGTTTCTTCGCAGAAAAGCCAACTTCAAGTGGTAGGTTTGGTTTCCTGGTTACACCTTCCTGAGACACCATAATAATGCAGCCGTAGAGTGGAAGCTCTTATTTATTTGTAGCTTTTTCTTAAAGGCTTATACAGCAGAGATAAAGCCCAATGACTTTCCAACATATACACATGCTCAAATGGTTCAAAATGGACTGATTCAGATTCTTCCAGTATCGTAGAATCATAGAATAGTTTGGGTTGGAAATGACCTTAGGTACCATCTAGTTCCCATCCTCCTGCCATTAGCGAGGAACCTTCCGCTAAACCGGGATGCTCATTGGTCCATCCAACTTGGCCTTGAACTTTTTCAGGGATGGGACATCCACAACTTCTCTGGGCAATCTGTTCCAGTGCCTCACCACTGTCACAGTAAAGAATTTCCTCATAATATCCATTATAAGCCTAATCTCAGTTTAAAGCCACTCCCCTTGTCCTGTCACTACATACCCCTGTAAACAGTCCCTCTCCAGCTCTTTTGTAGGCCTCCCTTAGGTACTGAAAGGCCTCAATTGGATTGCTCCAGAGTCTTCTTTTCTTCAAGCTGAATAGTCCAAATTTTCTCAGCCTTTCCTCTTAGCAGAGTTGCTCCATCCCTCTAATCATCTTGGTGGCCCTCCCCTGGACTTGCTCGCACAGGTCCATGTCCTTCCTGTGCTGGGGACCCCAGAGCTGGATGCAGCACTGCAGGTGGGGTCTCACCAGAGCAGAGCAGAGGGGCAGAATCCCCTCCCTGGCCCTGCTGCCCACGCTGCTTTGGATGCAGCCCAGGATACAACTGGTTTTCTGGGCTGCAAGAGCAGTAGAGAAGCTCTTCAGTACATTCTCTGCCCCACACTCTGAATTTTGACAAAGGAGGGGTTTTCCTAAAATCCTTTAACAATAACAAAAATTGGCCACTAGGGCCCATGTTCCTAACTGGCCATTGGTCAGGTTCCAGATACTGATTTTTCCTTCACAAACCTGACTGTGTGTGAATGTACAAAGTTAGTGATATTCCTGCTAGGCCAAACCAGGTGAGTAATTTCATCTAAATTCAGTTCACAAGCTGTAACATATTTCTTTACTTTACTGGAAATATTATAAGGATAAATTAATTTAAAATTTGTGAAGCGCTGATTGTGAGAATGCAGATTGATAAGCTCCAAAGAAAAAGCACTTAAATAAAGAATCTGTGTGTATGAACCACTGCTGACCAGTGTTTTTTATAGCACTCAAATATCACCCCAGAACAGAAAATAGAACTGGACTACAGGTAAGGAATTCTGTGTGCAAGATACCCTTTGCTATTCAGCAAAGCTCTTAGGCTCCTGTGAGTGTTCTCATTCCCATAGCCTCTGTAAAGTCACAGTGCTTTTACACAATTCTGAATGACAGTTTCCTAACCAAAGCAACCTCCTTAGTATCTCACACTGATGGGTGGGTTGTGATTTAGTAGTTAAGGGTTTCAGCAGCACCTACGTCAAATACTGTTTATTGCTTACAGTTGCTTTTCTATTAAATGGAAAATTATACTCTCCCAAAAAGACTTAAGGTACTGGCTTTATTTCAACATGGTACTGACTGACATATGCCAATTTACTTGTCATCTTATTCAACATGCCAGTATTAATATTTTCCTAACTGATTCAGAATTTTTATCACAAAACAACTTTTAATAACAGCTCCTTAGGGCTATGAATATGTTTTTATTACATGATAGGATAAAAAAAAAAAGGAAAATCCGTATTTATTCATTATCATATATATAATTTATGTTGGGTAAACTGGAAAATGCTTTCAAGAATCAACTAACATGAAAAACATATTTGATAAACATGAATCCCTTTTATAATTTATATTCTCTTTTTCCATGTTCCTGCAATATGTTCTGATTTATATCAGACTTTGTTATGATTTAAATATAAAGATTTTTTTAAGCTAGTTGTACAAAACTTTATCAAGTTTTTATCTCTAAAAAGATGAGAAGGTATTTAAATACATAACTGGAAATGTTCAGAATTTTAGCTAAAAGCATAGGGAGTGGAAGTGGATATACCCTATTTCTGGGTTTCAAAATTGGAAAAGAGGGACAATATGTGCACTCATTTATTAAGTGCACAAAAATCTGTCAGCCACATACTCAATGCATCAGCAACTTGTTAAACTCCTGACTTTCAACTGATTTCAATTTAAGAACAACAGAAATTTAGAAGCCTCAATTGAATTTATTTTTTAATATGGAAGCAATGCATAACAGGTTTATAAATCCATGAAAAACATAAAAGCAAGGGAAGAATGAAAGCACTTGCAAAAAGCTTATACACTTGCATATTATCATTTTTGTAAGTGCTTCATAATTTGTGGAAACTGAAGTCTTGATACTTTGTTCATACCTGGGAAGAGAATGAACACTTTCTTGTGTTTAGCAGTCCTTAGGAGCAGCATTAACCCACTTGGGCTTTATGTCAGGTTAGTGGAACACTCCAAAGCAGCCACTGTCAAACCCCTTGGATTGGCTGCTTGGTGTAGCCTCACACCCAGCAGTGTGCAGCCAGCCAATGACCATGCAAAATATTAGCAAGGTCATGGTAGTGTAACACACTCCTATAACTCAGAGATTACAAAAGACATTAAAATTCTGATGCCCCATTCATAAGGAAAAGATTGTAATGAGAGCAGAGAATGGCACAACATTAATTCATTGTGTGACAAAGAATATAATGAGAATGGGAAATAGTACAAACATAACTCATTCTTGTTACAGCTTTAAGATTGTAATGTCATGGTTCATATCACATACTTAGGAAGAAAGGTATGGTAGAAGAAGTGTTGCAATATTAAACATAGCTAATCTGAATGCAGCACGCATTACTATAAATGCAATACAATATAAAATTTTGAAACATTACTTAGAAATGGTTTGCTAAAAGTGTTATAATTTCTTTCTACACTTTTGTTAACAATTTATTAATACTGTAGATATGAAGGGCTTCAGTGTGTGTGTGCAGTTATTAACAGAGCTGTCCTCAAAATCTTTCTACTCTTGTATGTCTTTAGAAATCAATTATAATTAAAAATAAAAATATTGAGAATGGTATCTGTATCTCTTGTGACACACATTACGAATCTGAGAAGACACAGGCAGTCATGTTTAGTCATTTTGTCTGATATAGTGGAAAGAAATAAAGCCATAAAACAAGTAATGCATTTACCTCCTGAAAATATTGAATAACTTTTGTTATTGCTCATTTACCACTCATTCAGTGATGTGCAATATCCTACCTAACGTAGTAGATTTTATTGAAACATTTAACTGATAAGACATTAAAAAATCTTTGTCCATCCATCTGAGAGTTTGACAAAGCCCAAAGCAACTTGTGTCATTCACTAAGCTCTGTGCAAGATCACCAAATCAATGCCTTTTATTTTGCTTTTAAAAGTAAAACATTATCTTTGTGGTTACTTCTGTTAAACAAAAAAAAAGGAGAAATGTTTTCAAAGACACTACTAAAACATTGAAACTCAGGGAATGTTGCTCTGGAGATAATCTTGTCCAACTGCCCAGCTTGAGCAGGATGAGCTACAGCCAGTGGTTCAGGGTGTGCCTGTCACCTCTTCTCCCATGACTGGGCACTACTGAAAAAAGCTCAGCTCTCTCTTTCTCCACTCAGATATTTATGTACACTGGTAAGTTTCCCTCCCTGCTTTCTTCAGGCCAAGCAGGCCCAGCTCTCTCAGCCCTTCCTCTCAGGAGAGATGCTCCAGTCTCTTCATCGTCTTCATGGCCCTTCACTGAACCCTCTCCAGTGCCTCCGTATCCCTAAACACAGTACCCCAGGTGTGACCCTGCCAGTGCTGAGTAGAGGTTACCAGTACCAAGGAGAAGAAACATGAAAAAGAATTTGCTCTTGAATAAAAAAAAAATACACTTGGATTAGAAGATCTACCACTTTTTACCTAAAAAGGTTAAGACTTTGAACTGGATCAGCTAGATCAGGGGTCAATATGACCCCTTATGATATTATTGGCAAATTTAAAGATATATATTCTAATACGAATAAAACCTAAGTTCTTTTTCTCTCTTCTAAATTAAGAGGTAAGATATTTAAAAAATGGTAAAATTGTTCTATGTGGATTAAACTTAGTATATTAATTTGTTCAAAAGACAATTTCTTCTTGAAAATCATGGCTCTGTGTTTAGTAATTTGGTTAAAAAAAAGGAAACGTTTTTATGTGGTTGCTGCTTTTTCTAATCTAGGTGGATTTTTTTGAATATGTATTTGTATAAATAAATAAATTTCAAAAATTGGCAAATGAGTTTTTATGGTGTTAGTTATATTTTAGTATCCACATTGCTTCCAGGTACATTGTCAAAATGAGGTAGCTGTAAAGACCATGAGCAGAGGAAAAAATGTGATTGTGTGAAGGCTGTTATGACAGTTCTGTATGCATAATACATGCATCCCAGGAGGCAATTCTGCATCTGTTACATATATTTATGTATTTTTACTTGTAGTTTTGGAAATATTTAAGATTTATGGTGATAGATTTGATCCCCTTAAAGACAATAAAAGGAAAACATGCAGCAAGGGTACAATTTTGTTAGGGAGTGAAGTGAGCTGGGTGTGAAAGTTGTTCACCTGGTAGGCTCTGTGAAGGTTAAGGATTTTCTATTCTCAACACTTAGTAGCATTTCTGCAGTGGTTTTCAAAATACCTTCAAAACAAACCTCTAATATATTTGATCTATGTGCAGCTAAAGTATGTTTCTGTTCATTATAATGACTGAAAGAGGGTAAGAAAACAATTGCTAGATGTTAAAGACTAACACAGGAATGATGAAGACATTTTGTGAGTGAAAAGAAAAATCCTGAAGTCTCAGAGAATGAAGAAAGTGATGATAAATGAAGACAACAACACAAGGGTAAAAAGACAGAAAAGATAAAATGGCTAAAGAGACAGACAATTTTATACAACTAACTGTTTGAAGAAACAACTCACTGTGTTGTACTGTAATGACGTGTCCTGACCATTGAATTTTCTATGAAGAGATAGATGAGCCTTCTACTGCCTTCCATTACACAGCAGGTATTTTTTAGTCTCTGTTATACAGGAGATTTCAAAAACCATATTCTTAGAAAATTCCTAGATACATTTGGAGGACAAAGGATAATATATATGCAGTTTAATTTTGACTCTTTGAAACAGTGACTTTTGTCAGCCGTTTTTGAGCATTAGAAGACCATCTACAGAAAGAAACAAATAGAAAGGTGTGCCTCAGGGCACAAACTAGAAAGAGGCTTCGACATTCAGATGTATGTAATTCTACAGTTGCCTCTTGTATGGTTTTGAAGCTTCTTTGAAGACATCTTATATTGGTCCCTCTCAGACACAGGCTATTACACCAGGTGAACTCCTTGTCTTTCCTGGAATTTCAATTATTATACATAAAGTTAAGAAAAACCCCAAAACCAAAAATTTAAAAATAGGGAATGGAGGAAACTCTTAAAGTGAAAATATAAATCTGGCAATATCTCCTTCCAACTGTAATATTTCAAAGCCATTGTCATTTATATGAAGAGCAGAAGAAATGGAAATTCTTTATGGAATATAAGATATTCCACAAAAGTTAGCAAAGAAGTTATTGCTATTAACTAGGTGATAAAAGCATATTTTCATATACTATAAATAAAAAAACATCTCAGAACTCATATTTCCCTTAGCTGAAATGAAGAAGTCAAACAGTTACCAAATGGTACTCTGTAAACTAAATAAAGTATGTAAAAGAGATTTATACTAAAATATAGCATAAAACATCAATAATGTTATAGTGAAATAAAAAATTATATTTACAAAGAATGTATGATTACCATGTGCTGTTTATTGAGCTAGAGGAGGTTCAGAGATGGACCTGTGTGAACCTCATGAGGTTCAATAAGGCCAAGTGCAAGATTCTCCACCTGGATCAGTGCAACCGCCAGTGCCAATGCAGGCTGGGAGATAAAGGGAGAAGGCCTTGTGGGTACTGGCAGATGAAAAGCTGGACATGAATCCAGAAAGCAAACTGCATCCTGAGCTGCATCAAAAGAAGCATGTCTAGTAGGCCAAGGGAGGTGATCCTGCCCTTCTGCTCCAGGCTCATGAGACCTCACCTGGAGTACTGCATCCAGCTCTGGGGTCCTCAGCCTGAGGAGCACATGGACTTGTTGAATTGGATCCAGAGAAGAGCCAAAAAAAATGATCAGAGGGATGGAGCTCCTCTTCTATGAAGCCAGAGTGAGAGAGCTGGAGTTGTTCAGGCTGGAGAAGAGAAGGCTCCAGAGTAACCTTGTTGCAGCCTTTCAATACTTAGAGGGGGCCTATAAGAAAGATGGGGACAAATTTTCAGTAGGTCCTGTTGCAATAGGACAAGGTGCAATGCTTTTAAAGTAAAAGAGGGTAGATTTAGACTAAAGAAAAATAACTTTTGTATTATGAAGGTGGTAGAGCACTGAAACAGGCTGACCCTGGAAATATTCAAGGTCAGGTTGGACAGAGCAGTGAGAAACCTGATGAAATTGAAGATGTCCCTGTTCATTGCAGGAAGGTTGTACTAGGTGACCTTTAAAGGCTGTCTCCAATACAAAATATTCTATGACTCTACGGTTGTCAGTTCAAATTTCCTGTACCAATCTACCCTTAGTTTCTTTCAGAAAGTAGATGCAAGCAGAATTTATATAACAAATAATATATAATATTGCAAATAAGAAAATGTTTGGAACTACAAAAAACAAAATACCAACATTAGATAGCCAAAACACATTAGATAAATCTGTGAATCATAGACTAGTATGTTATTTTGAGTTGAGATAGGAATTTATTTGCACTTTTTGCAAGCTGCATGTCCTAGACATTGACATAAATCTACTCCAGTGTCATTTTATAGTTAATAAGGGATTTATGTCAGTTCTTATTTTATCAAAACAAGTAAATTCACAAATATTTGAGGTGAAAAGTTGGGGGGGAAGGGTGGAGAGAGAGAAGGACATCTTTACAGGTACCTCTTAATGAAATTTCTGCCCTCCTCAAAAGCATAAGTTCTACTAAGACACTTAGGCATGCTTTAGCAGAAGCCCTAGAAAGCCAGCTATCTTTATACAAAGTATTTTTGTGGCAATAAGAGTTTAGGTCAGCTTATGATAATTGAACAATAGGGATAAAAAAAGTTTGCGAGTTTACAGCTTTTCTGTGCAGGTATTTTGTTTGTTGGTTTTGGTTTGGTTTGGTTTTTTGGTTTTTTTTTAATTTTATTTTTGCTTTGGGCATGTTACAAAAGAATAGCATTTTCTGAAGGTCCAACATATTTTATTGTAGGTGGGCGGAAAAACTACTTTTACCCATTATGGTAGCTCTATAAGCAAATTAATTTTGTTACTTTTCAAACTTTTATTTTTCCTGCATTTTTGTTAAATTGTTCCATTCATCAATGGAAGATAAATTAATGTGTTGCAGTTGAAGACAGCTATTTAAGTGGTTTAAACCGTACGCTTAATTGGCACGTTAAAAGTTAAAGAGTCAGAGTCAACTCCAGTCCATAAGAATATATAAGCACATAAACTATGGCACTCTATTCCAGGGCTCAAGAGGCATCATGCCATCCACTTCATTAAGCAGTGCCCCAAGTTTCAACACTTGATGATTTACAGTCATCCCTCATACATGCTCAACTATAAGAAGATACAGGTCTCTCTGCAGTGGAGCAAACTTAGCACACAGATATCAAATTTGAGACTAATTTAATAAGCCATTTTGTTTATTTTAGTAGTTGCGTGGTTTCCTATCCTAATCAAGAATGGGACTACTACTTCTGATATAGTTCTCAGCCATAGCTGAGAAATGTAATTCTAGTACTCAGAACAATTTTGTCTTTATTATAGTCAACAGTGTCAATTATGAAGGTCTCCTTATGAAGGAAGACACCTATTCTTTAGAAAATGGATTAACACTGCACCTGATTAGGAATCTGTGCAATGTTCAGGAGATGGTAAAGAGAAATAAATTACTGTGGATTCCTGGGTTGAAATCTACTGGTGCCTCAGGGGTGAAAGGCTGTCTGAAGGAAACAGCAGTGGAGAGTTCTGGTAAGAAGAAAGAAAGAGAGCAGGGAAGAAAGGGAGGAGAATGAAAAAAAGATGTAGCAAGGGAGACAGAGAGAAAAAGAAAGAACTTTTCCATCTGTTCCTTTTAAATTCTCCCCAGGACATATAATCTTGTCCAACAAATGCTATTTTTTAATTAAAGAGACATGAATCACTTCCAAACTCTTGTATTTATGTTTGTATCATCAAGTGTTCAGAATACTCTAAGGGGAAAGTAAAGAATTATTCCACTTCCTCAGTGTCCATGGCAAGATAAGAAGTGTAGCACACTATAGTCAGGATTAGGAGACCAGGACACTGTGGTGTGCTATGTGTAGTCAACAGGTGATCCATGGGACTGGATCCACGGTACAGGGATCCAGTTTCCAGCTCCAGTGCAAAACATCCTTCCATGGACTAGCTAACTCGGAAGTATAACACCAACCTCGAGCTAAGAATATGCCTTATTTACCAGCCTAAACAGTATCCTGATGATACTCTTTGTCCTCTTGCAGAAGCTTTACAGTTTTCTTTGCACTCCGCTGTTGAGAGAGAGAATTGACTTCAAGGAATAGAGATCTTTGCTATGGCACAAGGCAGACAAGGCTGAAATCTTTCATCTGGTCAGGAAGTGCCCTACCTACTGGATATATCTGTCCAAAAGGAAACATGATGTTTTTAAGTAAAAACTAGGTTACCATCAGCAATATGTGTTTGAGAAGCCTGAAAGAGGTAACATCAGTCTAATATAATAATTAAGCACTGAATCACTTGTTAGACTAACTATTTTATTTCATAACTATTTCACACAGAAATCATCTTTAGACCTTTAACCACTAGTCTTGATTCCCTGCTCTAGTCCAACAAAATCTATTGTCTTAGGAGCTTGGCATTACCCTCCTTGTGAGTGTATTTTAAGCGGCATCATCTTTTACCTGTGCTGTGTGGGAAGGGTAGATCTGAATGCCTGGTCTCAGGGAGCTGGAGGGAGCTATTTCCATACTTAGTGCACTGAGCACCAAGTAAAAAGGCAGGGCTAGTTGTTTGGCATTTGTAACCCATGTGGCCTGTTGCTTTACATCTGATTGGCAAACACTGACCAGAGTTTGTAGACTGCACAGACTGCATTGAAAGTGGCTAGCACTGCTGTAGTAAGGAAAATACAAAGTACTGCACTAATCTCTGAGCAGCTACTGAGTGAATAGTCAGCCTGGCTAATATAAGCCCCAGAATCAGATGTCTCCTTAAGATCCATTACCATAGAATTCCCTTTAGAACTGTGGTTAGTTTCATCAATTCATGACTTTATGAGCTAGCCAATTAATATGAGTAATGCCCTGACTTCCGCTCATAAAAACAATCTCTCTCTAATGCTAGTATAATTTGGAGACATAATACTCAAAAAAGTAACTTTCTGAAGAGTGAGGATGGTAGTCTATAAGAGCTCATATACCATTATACAAAACCTGGATCACCAAGGCAATGAATATTCTTTTTGAAGACATACACTGAACAGCACACATCAAAAATATTTAAGAAACATCTGAAGTACATACAAGAATCAGCATATGTTAAAATATTTGTAGAATTATTTTCTTCAGACTCAATAAGAAAGTAGTAACAGTGATCTCCAGTTTCTCTAGATGTTGCCATAACATTTTATGCATAGTCTGTTACAGAGGACCATATTTGTTCCAAAGGCAGATACCTTCACTTCAGTGAGAATCACACCTATTTGTTCTACAAGTGAATATAACATTGAATGAATCAAATCAACAGAGGTATAAAATTATAGTTATTTCAATTGAGGCCCTAGATATGATAGTCACAGATCTTTTAGAATGCATGTTAATAATATTATCATTGTTTTTCATAGTTTCCAATTATATTGTGAGGGATCTCAAAGTGGGGCAAACATCAAAGCTATTAGAATATCAATACCAATCAGCATTGCTAATTCCTTCTGTTTACTTGACCTTTAAAGTAAGTAAGATTTCCTTGGAAAAAATAGAAATTCTCATATCACCAGGCAGATTCAGTGGTTTTGGTTTTGTTGAATTTCTTCAATTTATTTGATATAACTTAAAAGTAAGGACAATCCCAGCCTGAAGTGATTTTTTATTTTTCTTTTGTGGTTTTGGCGTTTTCCTTAAGTTTCCATTTGATTAAAAGTCATTGAACTTCCTTGAGATGAGAGCTTTGGTTTTTTGATTTGGGAGATAACATCAACAGCGACATTGGAACATAACTTGCAAGAGGGAAGTAAATATGATGGAGAGGAAATAAGCATCTGCTTCTTTAAAATATAATATGTGTGCCATTGTGCCATGTACAGTCATTTTAGTATGAAAAGTGATGAAAAGTATCAGATATTTTTCATAATCCCAATATTTTAAACTTGTGGCATATAAGTACACAGATGTCTTTAAATTTGTATGTATGACGGCTTCACCAAAAGCAGTGACAATATATGCCTAGACATTATTTGGAGTGTCTTTATCCTATCACCTTTAATAGGACTTTTGACGCTGATCCCCTGCCATTCTTTAATGGGGATTCTGATGACAGGACACCGCATGCCCAGCCTGAGTAGCTCAGAGGCATGAAGCTTGGGGAAGTGGTTAGCACCCTTAGCCGCTTGTACGATTTCATACAATACGAGACAGTTTCGTTAATGCAAACATGGAACAAAATATCTAGTTTGAGAGGTATTGCAGGATACATAGGTAGCCATTACACTCCAGAGAGGTATTACACCCTTGGTCTTAAGGTCAGCCACTGAGATTGTAAAAGAAACATATTTTAATGATTGCTTCCACCAGACTCAGGATCAGCCCAGGAAACCTCTGCATCCTACATGTAGTGATCCAGCTATGTTCAAAATCCATCCTTCAATTAGAGACAGTTTTTAAACAAATTAATCCTGGACAATGTAACCCAAAGCCTTCTAAAATTCTATTTCTATGTGGTATATGTTCTGTAAAGCAGTATTTTCATCTGTGTCTTGACTAGAGAAGCAATTTCTTCATTCATATTATTCAACAAGTATATTTGAAAAAGCAGCTTGGATATACTTTCCATAGCAGTATGGTTACAAATTCAGGCTTTAGTTATCTGTGGGTCCTAATTTTAGATTATAAAAGTCTGCTTAAGTTAAAATTCAAAATTAAGGACCTTCTTTGGCTTGTACAGATATTTAATTTTTTAAAAAAATTTTTTAGAAAGACATCTGAACAAATACCTGGCAAAAAACCCCCTCCCAGGCTTCCTCACATAAAAGTAAATGAAAGTGTGTGAGATAATTTAAATAACTTTATATTCCTTAAGCAACTTTCCCAATTCGTTCTGCCACTTTTTTACTTTATATTTGGGTTTATTGTTCTGTCTCATCTGGAGTACTACCCTGACATACAATCAGATATTCTCATTTCTGTGGGATTTTTCACATTGTGAAATTAAAGAATAAAGGATATCAGAAAGAAGTCATCAGCGTATTTTAGCTTTCCTAAATATCCATGGAATAGATTTACCTGAGATTATATAGTGTAAGTAGGTAACAGATGGATCAGTCTGTCCAAAAATATCTGTGGTCATTAGAGGTCAAAACATAGGAGAGAAAATCTATTTCAAAAAAGAGGCTATGCAGGTATGAGCTTCATCATAACCAAAAAAAGCACCATGCAATAAATATCCTGCAGATGAAAAAAGCTATGGAACTACCAGCAAATGAGCTCATATGCACTTAATTTTCTATCTATACATCTCTGTATTAAGTTCCACCCTTCTCCTGTTTTAGGAAATACCGCACTGAAAGAGGAATCCAAATATCTTTGTCATTTTGCCAGGACAGAGAGAGTTCTGATTCATAATTTCTGAAACAGAGATAGCAGGAAACAAAATATATAATAATTCCAGCAAGTATTTTTTGTTTTCTTTGTGGGTTTGTTTTGAAAAATGGAAATCTGTGAGCAAATAAGGTTATCAAGATCTAAATAATTCCTGTACTCAGCCACATCACTTTCAGCTTCTTGCGCAGCTGCACATTATTTACACGCACACACAGATATGTTGTGTTATTTTTTAATTTTGTCATACATATCTAATGTGCATTGATAGGAGAGAACTCAATTCTTGCACACAAAGCATGCAAAGTGATAGACTGATTTTTCCTCCTTCTTGGTGAGATTTTTCTCACATGAATGGATTAGTGTTTAGAGGGGTTACATAAGCCCAGATATATACTTTGACATCTTAAAAAATTGGCACTTTTGTTTTCTCTCATAGCCACAGGAAGTTACACCTTCCTGCTTGTCTCTGCCCTACCAACTCATTTAATTTTCAGACCTATCTGATCTGGTCCACGTGGGAACCACCGGAGACATCACAGCAGCTTCCCAACCTCTTGGGAATCTGTTTGCTTCTTTTTCTTATGCTAGTTCACTTTGTCCTCCAAGTAAGAATTCAAATGTCAATCATTTTTTGTTCAATTTCATGGGGTAGAATCACAAAAATGGCAACCAATCCAATTGCAAATTACTTGATGAATCTTCTTTGAAGAGTTGCCAATAATGCTAATCATCAAATGGTTGAATTCAGCTCTGTAGAAATGCATTTGTGAAGAACAGCAATCTCTGTGACTTTGACAAAGGAACTGCTGACTTGCCTCACTGTTTGTCTTTTGATGTGAAAGAGCAAATCGATTTATAGAGCTTTTGCTTGCAGATGTAGGATATGATTAGTATGCAGAAAGACCTTTCTACAGTGTCATTTGTTTATTTAGCTGTCTCTGCACTCAACCCTGATTGTGTATACTTAATTAATGTATACAAAGCTAAAAGAAATAAAATCCTGGAACCATGATCATAGAATACTGTACTATATGTCATTCGTCACTGTGAAAATGCTATTTATATTTTATTGGCTACAAGGAAGGGAAATGCATACATTTAAGAACTGTTTCAAAAAGTTCTTATGTTTGCCAAAAGCAGCCAGTTATATTTACATCAAAAAAGTGTCAATGAAAGCATTTCAATTTAAGTAGGAGGTTCTTTTTTCCCAGTGTTTAAATTTTTATTCCAAACAGTTGTTGAGTCTTTATAAAAAGGTACCTCTGATGCCTTCCTGAGGTCAAAGTACTCTGTAAAACATCCTAAGAGACCTGAATCATCCCATTCTTCAAGGCCTTCTGGTTCTGTTGTTTGGAAATTTTAGCTGAGAAGGAGTTTAAAGAGGAAAGGAGAGACACTAGAGACCTTCATGTCAATAATGAATGATCAATAGAAGTCACACACTAGAAAATTGACATTCAGTCAGCAATTCTCTGTTATTCATGCACATTTTACATTGTCTGTTCAGGTTTGTGGTGGGGAAAGTAGATACAGAAAGGCAGAAAAATTTAGAAATCATCAGAATACCAAATAATGGAATCCAGAGTGACATCTAGTGACATGCTGTATAAGAAGCAAGAACACTTAATTACTGAAATATACTGATTTTACTAGTCATATTAATTACAGCTTTCCAGAGAAATTCCTTAAAAAATATTACAGAAGTTTCTTAAAATATTCATTCCATAAGCATATGAGGCCGTTCACAATTCAAATTACTGAAATGTTTGCTTTTGTCTGTTGTAAGCAGCAAATAATGTTGAAGCAAATTTTCTACAGAAACATTTTAGAAATTTATTAATATTGATTCCATAACTAGTTTATCAGTATGGATTCACCTTACAAATAATTTCATGAACTCATCTGCAAGACCTTAAACTCTTATGTTCTTCAGCCATGAGCACTGACTCAAAATAATAAGCTAATTAATCTATCCAGGCTTCTGTACCATATCTTGCAAGACTGTTTTAAACTTTTTCATGGTATTAACTGCAGAATTCTGGTCACTGAAAGTGCTGTAAGGAAGGAGATTGCTATTAGAAAGTTGAAATCCAGAATACTCTGTTCTCAACTCAGTGTCCATCAAATACTTACACAGATGACAACGCCCTTAATTTCCATGTCACAAATAAGCCAGAGAAATTCATGTCATTAAAAGAATGAGATAATCCTCAAAGATTGTGGAATAATTAAATACTTCAAGGAATCATATAGAATTCTCCAGGTATATGTCTTAAATAATATAGAAATACCTTCGAAAATCACTTGCAAAGTATGTTAATGATACTACATTTCTGTAAATAAGAAAGTGAAGAAATCACTCCATGGACTAAAATAATTTTGTGGGTTGTAATGGATGAATGTAGAAGCTACTTTATTCAAATTTGCTCCTTTAAATCATATCTTTGTTCATTTTTCAACTTCAATATATAAGAAATGTTTGTCATTCTCATATTTTTACTAAAATCATTACAGCACAGAGAGGAGGCGAGAGAAAAGATATCACATATTAGACTGATTAAGCTTCCATGTCAGTAACTTTAAATCAACAAATCAATTAATGGGAGAGAGAAAAAAAGAACACTTAAAATATTTGGACAAAATAAGTCTCTATTTGTCTCTGAGGCTACCTTCTTTCTAGATAAGGAAGCAGGGTAAATTATCTTACAAGTATATTGCATTTATTGCTTAACAGTCACATGAGGAGATATCTTAGATTTTAAAATTAGTTGATTGTTTAGAGACCTCCATCATTATACTCACTAGATTTCATTGTTTTGTTATGGGTTTTCTCCTTCTTGTCCTACATACCTGAACTTTTAAAACTTCCTTTTGGAGACAATTACCACTTTAGTCAGGTGTTCATCACAAATATTTACTTGAAAATCTAGAAGGTGCAAGAACACCTCTAGGTTGCATTTTCCTGCAAATTCTCAATTCTACAAACAACAAGCCTCAGACACTGATTTCAAAGAGTGAAATACTAAGTGATAGTTTTAATTTCACTGTACAGTGTACCAGTCTCCTTTTTTTCGTTTTTGCTTTTAGAAATTTGGGATTATTGAGAGTATCAAAGTCTTCAGTGCCCTCCCCCTTCCTTATGCTCTTCTAGAGAAGTGTAGAATGTGATATACTGGCCAGATAAACTGAATTCAGCTGTTTTTTTTCATTGACATAGAAGAAAGTAGATTATGCATACAATGAATTTTTATTTTTTATTTTCATTCCACAGAGCCCTCCATTCTGTGCATATATCCAGGAATTTTCTTTCTTCTATCCCTTGAAAATCCTTCACACTCTACACAGCAGTTTCTCTTAATTTCTTCTCCCCACCTTTTCTCTACCTTCCTCACATTTAAAATCCCTTCCAAAATTCCTCTTCTATATCCACACTACTGAGAACAGTTTATCTTTGACATTAGCAGAAACAAACCAAATAATCAACCAACAAACTAGACAAGCATGCCACAAAAACTCAAATAATAATCCTCAAAAAGTACATTCTTTTAACAATCTCTAATTGCACTCAGTGCTATGACATCAGATCATAATTGACTACCTTTCAACATTTTTTTTCCCGAAAAGCTTAGGGAAAAGCTGTCTTCCTTCACAGCCATAAAGATGAGAAGAATACAATTCTATCAAGAATCAAGGCAAAAAATGTTCTTTTCAGAAATCAATGTATTCATTTAAAAAAAATTTAGAACACGTTTTTTAGTTGAACTTCTCCTATGGCTTCAGCAAAACCATTTTGACTTTATCTACACAAATGAAAACAGCTGCAGTTCTATTCTTAGTGAACACCACCTTGGTTGTGACCTTCTTAACACATAAAATCTTTCACTTCCAGACTGAGAAGTGGGAAAGTTGTCAAACATATAGAAACACAGCAATAGTAGTTACTACTTTCCACTTGAAAGCCCTGAATTGTTGGGTGTTACACATCACTTAAACCCTTATTTTCTTTTCCTTCCTATTTTTTACCTTCCACGACATGCTTAACTGTCCTCCAATCTCTTTGCTCCCTTTCCATTTCCATCATCTCCTCTGCATTTCACTACTTAAGGGCAATTCCTCCAGTTTTGTCCCAGGTAGTTGGTCTCTTCCTCTTGCTGTGATCAGCACTCATATAAAACAAGGCACTTCTACCACAAAACAAGGCAGACAAGTGCAACACAAAACTTGAGCTCCAGTATGCATATGATAGCAGTCACAGTGACAACTGGATTACCCCATGAAATCTGAGATCCTCAGAAGACGTTCCTTTAAGTAAATAGAGTTAGTTCAAATATGTCATGCCTTGCACTTTCTCTGAAGCTGCTGTTGCATTATTTTCCTAAGAATGATGATCTAATTAAATAGATTTTGGCATAGACTCACAAAATCTGTGCTTATTTCATTCGCTCAAATTCTTTCATAACTGCAGGAGAAAAACTATTTCTCAATACCTCTTCAGTGCATAATGAACATTAAACAGGAAATACTAGCTCAATGCACCTTTATTATTTTTCAGATGTTGAAAAGGTGTAGGCCAAGACAAGAATTTATTAATGCATTTGGGTGCCTAATGGCCCTAGGCTTCTTTCAAAAACACAAGCCAGGAGAGGGATGTTCTCAGCATGTTTGTGCAACAATCTGATGGAATCACTTCTTATATTTTAATCATAGTCTTCAGATTAATGACTGGGAGAAGAGTGTGTATATTTCCTGGAATGGTTTTCTAGTTCTCATTTTGGTATCATTACTATTAATGTTCTCTTAATTTTCCTTATTCTCATTAAGGTTGATAATCTCTTTCTGATCTCAGAAGTTTTTATGTCTTGATTCATTCTTCACCCACAATCCTATAAAACCTTCAAGAAAAGCTTGATTAACTAATTGTATGAGAGAAAGGGGAATCAAAATCTCTTTCTCTGACCCCAATTTTAACCAAGGTGATTGCTGCTTTCCTTCTCTGTTTTGTGTGTGTGGGCATGCATGTTAAATTTGTTGTGAGAATGTCTACCCAACTGAGATGGAAAAATGTCATGTCTGAGACTGCTGAAAAATATTGGGAAAAAATGTGGAAAGCAAACAAATAAAACCCCCCGAACTTCACTGGTTTGCGAAAGCAGAGGACTCTTTTAAGCACTTATACTGCTGCTCTTCTTGATCTGCAAAGGCAGAAGTTGCTTTATAACCAGAGACTTGAAGAACATCTTCTGTCTTTTACCTTGTTTTTTGAGCTGATAATTTTGAAAATAGAGTTAGAAATCTTCTGTCTAAACCTGCTATTAATGCTTCACAATACTAGTCTTTGACTTCAACCAAAATAAATACTAGACTTAATATTCTGAAATTAAATATAATTAAAGAAATTCTGTAAATAGGCCTGTGTTGGAAAACATAGAACGAAAAGACTGCTGAAGTTTATAAATCCGCTGCAAAAGCAGTGCGTGTGATTGCAAGGCTAGGCTCACCTGCTGCTGTTTCCAGTGCCCTCTGAGCACCGTGAGTGTGGTGCTTCGGAGGTTGCCTTTGGGAGCTGTAATAAGGACTGTACTGAGGGAACCAAGTGTGGCAGCATTTACAGCCCCTTAAGGACATGATTTCATACTCTCCCTGACACAGCCATAAAAGAACAGTTCCTCTGACAGAACATCTTTGGGAAACTTCCAGTTCAGATGGTGTTTCATATAACAAAATGGAGACTTTAGGGCGTTTGAATAGAGAAGGAATATATTAGAAAGAAGCTGTATTAGATAGGAAATAAAATTACACAGCTTCTAATTTTCCTTCTCATATCAAGGCCAGAGACATCCAATAATCTACATGCAAGAGTCTTGGGGTTCATTTTCTCCCAGAGGCACTTGGATCTTGGCACTGATCTTTTCTCCAACACAGGTTTGACTCAGCCTTTTCATCCTTGACTAAAAAAGAACTGATATCTTCTTTGCATACCCAGTCCATATTTTTTCAAAAGCAAGACCAAGAAAAAAATAGAGCAATAGAAAACAACATGTCAGACAGAGAATTTCTACCAAGCAGATAAATGCTTCCTTGGAGTTACCTGACTTCTTACATCCATATGGAGATACTGGATGAAATTTACCGTCTTGCATGCCAATGAGAAGAATAGTTTTTGATGCAATATCTGATTATCCTGCTAATGGTCCATTTCTATTTGACTGTTTTATTGCATAAATGATAAAATAAAATTACATAGTACTGTATTTAAGTAGAAGACAAACCATGTGGATTCTAAATCTGAATATCTTACATAGAAAGATTGACAGAATAGGTGACTCGTATAGGACACTTTCAAAGGAACAGATTCCAAGTAAAGAATTTTTCTTTTAAAGATATTAAACATGAACAAATTTAAGACAGAAAAAAGCACTTTAAAAATTAGTTCAAACACAATTGTTAAATATAGAAATTTTCCTTTTCCCCCGTCCTATAAAAGTAATTCCAATTTTGGGGATTTTAAGGGGAGATCTTATTAAGATATATCTGAAAACCTCTCCAGTACTCCCACAGATGCCACAGGATATTGTATGCCCCAAATGCAAGACAAGGATGATGACTTCAGAAAAACATTGCGTAGTATAATGGTGCCCTCACTCCTTAGCCTATATTATAATTAATTTCTACTTCTAAATGTATATAATTACATTTTAAGATGTTCCTTAGACGAAGCCTCATGTAATTGCTATGATCCTGCTTAATAATGAATGCTTTGAGAAACAACAGATCCAAATAAAATATCCCTCCTTAAAGTGTAAGTCAAAGGCTATCCACATGGAAGACTGAAAAATAATCAGATTTTGCATTCCATCCTTTCAACAATACAACTGCACTTTCAAATATGCTTTGTTGTTTTCTTTTAATTCACAAAAATTAATCTTATAGATGTAGATGCCAGATTTGCATTAATTAAAACTCCACTGTAGAAGCCAGGCTTAATTGCAATCAAATTTGCTTAATTATGCATGGCGAGAGATTCCCAATTGAGAAAGGTTTTAGTAAGGATTTTTGTTTTTTATACTGACAAAATAAATTGAAATTGTCATTTTTTGTGTTTTATGTAACACTTGTAAATAATTTGTGGAGCACCTTAAGTCTTCTATGTAAAGCAATGTTATTGCTTAAGTAATTATAACAATCTGCATTTTTCATTGTTAATTGTGGGTGTCAGCCTCATTAATTTTAATTTACAGCCTGTAATGAAATTAAGAAAATTTTGTGCTGATCTGCTGAAACTTGTCTTATAGAAAGTTACTTAATAAAACTGAAGTTCAGAAAAGTAAGGAATTTATTCATACATTGTCAAGACAAGTAACAAATGTTCATTTTTCTCAGAAGTTTTGCTTCTAATTTTAAATCAATATGTAGTAAAGCAATTTGTGTCAGAAAGTTTGAGAAAGTTCAATCTGCAAATTTTTCACTTCAAAGAGTAATTACATAGAATGTACACATAATATGCAGTTTTATTTATAACAGATAATATGTCACTGCACTGAAAAAATTTGTTGTAACTCTATTCTATTGCTCGTGTCACAGGACCAATTTCCTTTCCTTTGCAAAAACATTGAGGTTTTTTTCTGCACATTTCTGAAACTTCCATAAACCATCATATTTCTAAAATGAAACGTAATAACCTAGTCAAAAGCCTATGTCCACACTGTATATGGCTCCCTTGCTTTGAGTTTCTTTTTAACATACTCTCTTCTGCTTTTCAAACTTCATCCCTTCAAAACTATATCCTCCTCTTCCTCTGTTCTGCTGAGCTTGCATCAGCCCCAGCCATGCAAGAAAACAGAAAGATATGGCTTAATTACTCTGCAACTTTATTAATTTAATTTATCTGGGGACTATCCAGCAGCAGTTTCTATAATACAGGTAATAAATTTTTCATTAATTATTTTCACTTATAGGAGGGCTCCCATTAGCTTTCATTCCCTGTGGTAGCAGATCCTTGGCTCTCTGTGTGTGATCCACCACCATTGCTAAATGATGAATGGGAAGGATGGATTCTCATCTTGTCACACTAGACTTTGAGGCTCACCCACCTCCTTTTAAAGAAGCTTTTGGATTTTGCCCTTTTCTAATGCAGGTCTTCTGAGGAAGCAGATCTTCTAGGAGTAACTGAGCTGGATTAAACTTGGAGAGGCAGATGGCAGGAGCAGTGGGCTGGACAGTCAGAGCTGTATCCCCTTCACAGATTAACAAAGTCAGTTAGTTGACCTGAGCTCCCTTGACCTGCCAAGTTATCCACAGAACTTTCATCCATCTGAATGATTGACTCCCAAAACCTGTGAAGGAAGGTGATGCTTAAAGGAGTTACAACTCTTTTTCCTAGATAGTCTGCTAAAACAAGCAAGGATCAAATTTTTACACTGTATATCTCATCTCAGAAGTTCCACTTTGCTCATTTTAATATTCCCAGTGCTATCTCATTTTTTTCATTTTTACTGGAAACTCTCTCATTTTTACTGGATTTACTTGTCTTGCTTTCTTAATTGGTGTTGAGAAGCATTTATTGTTATGATCCTGCACACACTTGCACAATGGAAAAGCATCATATGATACCATGAAATTAAATGCAAAACATTTGAAGGAACAAGAATGGCAACAGGCAAGCTGTGGGGAAAGGTTGTTATTTTTCTAGTATACAAAGACATTTCTTAAATATCTAACACATATAATAAATGCATAAAAGTAAAAAAATTAAAATATGCAATATTTCTTACATATAATATTAGATAAGGTATAAAATAAATTAAATATAAAGCTTTTTTATGTTTACCTGCCTTTTATAATTTTAATCTGAACAAGTGGAAGCTAGCAGGATAGAGGAAGGAATAATAAACCCATGACTGTGAAGATGTGAAAAGAACTCCTGAGCTTTGTTCTGCTCTTTGCTGTTACTTTTTCTATACATAGCTCTCTACTTTAACTAGACATGAAAATGGAAAGCATAGTCTTCTAAAAGAGATGAGTCCCAGAACATACTGCATGATCTAGCATATGCCTGACCCACCACAGCAGTACAGGTGAGATACAAAAACACTGAAGCATATAACTATTTTAATACATCAGAGATAAAATATTTTAAAATTTCTGAGGTGATACTTTCTCACAGAAAATAGGGTAGGTGTGGGGGGGGATGTGCTTGGTTTTTTTCTTTTACTTTTTTTTCCTATTACCCTGTAATGAAACTATTTTCAATGCGCTTTTCAATATGAGCTAAAAATATATAGCAAAGTCTTCCTAAGATTTGCCAGAGATGGTAGATGAAGCCCAAAGCAGATGGTCACTCTTATGTTTGAACTAAGATTTGGTGGTCATAACAATTGATGGTCTTTTAGCGGGCAATAAAACTGAGAACATAATTGATCTGATGTGTTATAAAAATGTACAGAATTAAAACCAAGCAGTAATAATCTAGGCTTCTAATATCAAGCACCTAAGCACTTTTTCCTTTTTAAATGGATTGCAACTCTACTTTTGAACTTCAGCAGTCTTCTGAATTTTGACACTACTTCTGAGGGCTCTGTACAGAGCCATACCAATAGCAAATGAGTTCCAAACTACATGCAACTCCAGTTTCAGTGCTATTTATGACCTTTCATATCATCTTCTGATAATAAATGCTACTTCTGAGAGCAAGAGTAACAGTGAAGTACAAAATAAGCTGGGCTCTTTAAAAGACTTAAAAATATTACATGTTCTAAGGATATCTACAGTTCTAAGTCTTCTGATCATGAATGTCTGCTACTGACTGGTGTTCTAGTGAGCTGCCATGATGTAGAGATGAGGTCTGATAGGAAAGGTATGGTAATAACAGTAAAAATAAAGCACATTTTTAAAATGATGGGACATTTAATATGACATAGTATATAACTTTAAATTTTAAAGCCAGTGTGGGTACAGGGTCAGGGGCCAGTGAGGATGGTCACTAGCAGCTTCTGAGTTGGTTGTACTGGGCCCTCCCATAGGCACCACCTCAGCCTTCCATTTTTGCCATCCTCCCAGTGGCAGCAGTTTTGCTTTGGGGATCAGTCTTTAATGTTCTTTCTTCTTCGTGGCTTTCCACCCTATCACTGTCCTTTCTTCATTGTCCTCCACCCCTTTCTTTCCCTGAGCAAGACCCAAACAGGTTCAGCTGCTCATTTCTGACACAGCTGGATTCCATTTTGCCTCCGTGCCTGTGACAAATCTTGTCAGCTCTGCACAGACAGGATGTACTTAATCTCTTACAAAACTGATAATCTCTAACATTTTCAAGTACACCCAGATGTTTACCTAATAATTTTAGCATTCTGCTGAGGTGCACAGCAGCAGTACGCATAACAAATTACCAAGGGGTACTTCTGAAACCCTGTGTGTAAAGTTCTCCTTACATTTCTGCAGGTACTGGTATGGGGAAAAAAACCACATTCTTTGCTCATCATGGAATCACAGAATGGTTTGGGTTGGAAGGGACCCTAAAGATCATCTTGTCCTAATGCTTCTTCCATAGGCAAGGACACCTTTCACTACACCAGGTTGTTCAGGGCCCCATCCAAGTGATCTTGAACACTTCCAGGGATGAGCCATCCACAGCTTATTTGAACAACCTGTGTCAGGGGTTTTTTTGTGACATTTTCTCATATCCTGTATAAGCCAGCATAACAGAGTGACAGTTTGTCCTGTTGTCAACAAATTTTTTAACAGTTCAGCTAATATTCAATAATATTTTACTGTTCTTTTTCTTTCTATTCACAAGGCAGGAGCACATTAATGACTGTGGGAAGTGAATGAATAACATAAAAGAGAAATAATAAGAGAGGAAAAGAAAATGAAAGAGAAAGAAAAAAATTAAGCCCAAAAATGAGCAAGAGAAGAAGTATAAAAAAAGGAAAAATCTTGTTTGCAAAAGATGTACTTTGGCATTCTTATTTAATTATCAGTGGATACACAGGATGGAGTAAAAAGCTCTATTTCAAAACTGTGACTTAATGACAAGTTGATGTGTAATATTTTGCCTGAAGACCCAGACAATATCGTTAAGAGAGAGACAAGTAAATTGTAGGTAAGAAATAAAAATAAATGTTTCCACACCTCTGACATAACTGTAAAAGTTAAAAGGCTACTGATAAATTTGAGACAAATGACTATTGTTCTGGCAAAATAGGGAACCTTAAGTCATTTTTGGATAACAGTATTGCCAGCTCTTGCAGTTTTATTATTAGCCTCATGATATTTGATGCTTCTCTTAAAGACCTAGCTCCTAGATTTATACTAATTAGGAGGCTATTAACTTCCATTAAAAAAATCATGTTTCCAGTCCTGATATCTAAGCAGAAAAAAACCCAAATCATTTCCTAAAACTGTGAAAGAGAAAAGTCAAACAAGGAGAACCCCAAACAGGTAGTAAAAAAGCCCACAAACCAACCCAAACCTATAAATTCTGGAAGCCTACTCATGATTTCTCAGTATTTGACAACACTGTATTAACTATAATTAAGTTAGAGATTTATTTGGTGTTAAAAATGGAAAAGCTGATAAGAAGCTTCTGCAATGAAAAAGCAAAACCTGATGAAAATCAGCCAAAAGAAGGTGAAATTAAAAAATATTTCAATTTGAGCTGGAAACTTTTGTGGTTTTTGTTGCTTCCCACAAACAATCCTGCATAGTTTTCATTAGAAAAAAAATCTGACTAATTTTAAAACCTAGTTTTCAGAACCTGACTTGTTCCACTGGCAACAAACCCAATCTACTATCATAATTTTCCTGTTTTAGGGATCTGTAAATGTTGCTTTTCAGCACTATTTTAGTCTTCTCAGACTCCAGTAATTTGATGTTGTTTAGGTGACATAAGATCATACTGCTAGCAAGATGACTTGAGTAGACAGCTCTATTTTATTCCTAGTTTTTAGGGAAAGTGTGTAATTTAGGAATCACACTCAGCTAGTAGCCAAAATGCAATCACTTCCCTTGATCTCAAACACTCTCTGGTAAAAGACAAGAACTAAAATATTGGGCCATAGGAACCAACTCTGCTTTCCTGCAGCACAGTCCATCCCATCCAGGGGGTGGATTTGTGAATGGTCATTCAAATGCTGGGCAAGTTATGAAGAATTCCATCCACATTGTTTAGACAAAGCATACAACCCCTGGAGGCAGAATATATTAAGTCCAATGATAAATTAAATAAAGAATACGATCTCAGTAGTGTGTGCAGCTCTATCATTTCCAAGAAATAACAACAATGGCCATTATAAACTGAAAAAACCCAAGGAGATTCCTAGATTCCTAACTGTCAAATATGGTGCTGTCCCTCCTGTAATATTTTGAGGAAAAATCATTTCTGTCTGTGTTTAAACTTGCCATTTATATTGACCATATAATGCTTCACTACTATCTGGGTGTCCAGATCTTAATTACCTGGGCAGTACTCCACGATTCACTGGGTACAACCACTTTTGCTGCAGTGAAACCACAGTTGTTCCTTAACTCCTGGCTTATTGGATGTAACCAGCACAGTATAAGTCCTTCAGGTCTATGTGTCTCCCAGTGCCTGAAAGCCCTATCAGATTTGAACCTGACAAAAATAATTCCAGGAACAGTCCTTCCAGCCTGACCAAAAATGTCATCATTGCCAAATTTTGACAGCCCAGTCAGAACTTCAGTCCCATAGTCTGCTGCAGTAGTGCTGTCAACTGAGTATTGCTGAGAAGAAGCCTCAAACCCCAAATATGAGTCATATATTCTGTATAAAGCAATCTGTATATTCTGGCTGCCATTTCTAACACTCAGCTCCAGCACAATAGTGTCTAGGGAAGTCATAATAATTGCTGGATGAGCTTTGGCTTCTTGTCCCAGTAGCTCCTGCATCCTGCTCTGGTCTTGCACTCTTGAGTTGTGGATGGAGTGGGAGATTCAGACAAAGTTTACTAGAGAAACCCTGCCACTGAGCCACAAGGACACCTTTTCATCCTAAACTCCTTCTCAGACAGGAGTCTAGGTGTGATTGGGTCCAATCTTAGTCCCAGACTTTGTCAGTGATTAAAATAAATTTGTCCCATAGAATCTAAAGGTCTGGCAGATCAGATATATTTACATTAAATTAATTATTTTTAATGGCAAATATTTAGTAAAAAGATCTTAATCAGAATTATTTATTACACAGGATAAAAGTTAAAATTTCTGGTAGTGTATAGTATAGGATAAGATATGATACTATAGGTTACTATGATACTATATCAAAGTATGTATACTAAAAACAATTATAATAAAGATAGCAAAAAGAAACAATTATTAAGTAGAGATTGATATAACTCACCACACCAGTACTCATGGGCAGATCTCTTTTACTCACCCTTGAGGAGTATCCATGGCGGGCATCCTCTTAACCAAGGGAGGAAACTTCATACACACACTCCAAGAAGGAGTATGTTAGAGGAACCCAACAATGTGATTTTACAGTTTATAGTGATTGACTGACAGTCGTATGTCTCCAGGTCAGTTTAGCAGCTTAGCTGCCAAATCTTTGCCGCATTATCAGGGCATTGATTCGGGGTTAGTTGCCAGACTGGTTTTAGTATAATTCAACACCAAAACCAGCGTATGGGCCCCTCCTCAGTCCAGCACTAATAGGTTTGCAAATAGGACACTGAGTTGCTTGACCATGTTCCAGGGCAGAACATCCAGGGCAAAGCATCCAGGGCAAAGCATCCTGCTGAACACTGTAGGTATGATTTGAGACCTAGCTCTCGTCAAGCTTTTCACAGATACCACTTGCCTGCAATAGCTTGTCTACATGTCCATGTTTCTGTGACAGACTGAGAATACCTGCCACTCTGAGGTCCTTTTCATCTTTCAAGGAGAGGACAATTTTTTCATACTTCTGCTGGCCATGTGCAGTCCTTATTTCTGTGCAATTCTGTCCCAAATTCACTCCCTGATCTCTACATTCAGGCATAAGAAGAGAGGAAAGACTCTGCATTTTCCATGTTCCCTCTTTGACAGAACACCTTTTTTGAAATCATTACAGCATTACTCATGAGCTTCTCATTTGACCTACCTGCAGATACACTGTTTGGATTTTGCTGCTCAGCCCTAGTGGCTGGCCCAGATCTAGAGTCAAATAACTTTCCTTGAGGTGAAAAACCATCATAAGCTCTCCTGTTTCTTTCTCCCTTTCATCAGTGTTTTCTTGACCCAGGGCCCACCATGGGAAAGGCTAAGATGACTGACATTTAGCTCTACCTCTCACATAGGAAAAGGACCCTCAGCACACAATGGCCACTTTGGAAGGGGTAAAGTACTAAAACAGTGATGGGTGAGAAGATTTCCTGAGTCCTCTGGCATAATTTTAAAAAAGCAAGATTTTCAGAACAATTCTTTCCATTGGTTTCTTGGTGCGTATTACTAAGGAAGTGAGGCTAATGAGTGCAGGAATTGGCTATCTAAGAATGCATGTATGTATTTCAGCACAACTGAAGAAATAAGATGATAAAGCTCCTCTTTCAGAAGCTATTTTATGAAATAAATAAACTGGTTGTTTTATAACTGAATCTTCTTCACAGAAAGTTTTGGAGCCATCCTTCAAATTATTTGACTGACTGACTGAGTAGCTTAATAACAAATTACACTATACTCTTACCAATCACCTGCTTCCTGACAACTGGAAAGTCATTAGCATGTTTTTTGGGTTTTTTTTTTAAGGATTTAGGGGATGTCTTGAGAGTTACAGTTTGTTACAATGACTGAGAATTAAATAAACAAAAGGTAGTGCAACATTTAGGGAATTGTAATATATATGGCAAGGGAAAAACCAACAACCTTTCTGTAACTGAGAATTGTGCCTCTCTAATGTGTTAGAAGGTTCTGAAAATATTAATAAGGCAGTAGATGAACATGACCCAATGGACATAATTTACTTGGATTTCAAAAAGCTTTAGAAAAGGTCCCCCATAAAAGAAAATTAAAGATAATAAATAACAATGAAGTAAGGGGCAAAGGCTTGTCATGGATTAAAAAGTGATTAAATGATAGGAAATAAATAGTTATAACCTCAAAGAAGAGATATATTAATAATGGAGTGTCTCAGGGGTCAGTACTATGATCAAGTTGTTTAATATATTTTTTTAATAATTTGAAGTAAGAGGATTGCAAGGTGGCAGAGTTTGCTGATGACTCTGTACTATTGAACAAGTAGCCACTTGCATAACCTTCTACTCATTATAGTAGTCTAAAAATCTACCTGTACTGCTTTGAAAATCACTGACAACAGGAATCTCTGTGAATACCAGTAGGGAACAAATTTCTCTGTATGTCATCTGTTCAGCTCTGTCTTAAGAGGGATGCAGTGAATGGTTACATTCTGGAAAACCTAAGGTAGGAACTGAGACAGAGGAGAGTGTGCACTTGGCCTTTCCTGTAAAATGTTTGCAAGACATGCCTTCAGTACATCACTTTCGGTAAAATTGATAATTTTTCTGCATAATTGAAGAAAACTGAAATCGTATCTATAGCCTGAAACAACCACATGTTGATCATTCCAACAGAAACTTTGTATTATTCCTTTCTCAGATTATGGATGGGTTTGAATGGTTATGGGTTTGTCTCCTAGAGGACACCACATTTAAAGATGACAGGTCAGGCTCCATCGCAAGTAAATGTGAAATTCTGGATATATTTATCCAAAGTGGAATTAAAAGTTTGTGACACAGAAAAGAAGTTATATTCCACAATTTCTTCCTAAAATGTGAAGAAGTAACAATAATCACCCAGAGAATTAGCTCTGGCCAAACACAGTTCCAGTCCTTCATACAAATTACATCCCTTCAGAACGCAGTCTGTTTTACTCATCTGTTTTAGGCACAGATATGGAGCTTTATCCACAACTTTGCCTCTTGTTGCTACCTTTGCAGAAAAAACGTGTCCTGATACTAGGTGACTGAAGGAACAAGAGGACATAATGTAGGCAGACCAAAAAAAGCTGCTATTATTGAAGTACAGTGCTAATCCAGACTTTTTAGAGGCCAGTGTCAGCATTTGGACTAACATAATTTTTATCTTATGCAATGCAAAATAATGCCAAATAAGCCTTATCATTTAGGACACCAAATTATGGCTACCCAATCTGCAAATTTGTTTCATTATGTCTAAACCGCAAAATTATCTGATTGTTTTGGGAGATAACTTGAAGTATTTGACAGTGGCTTCATTTGTAAGCAGATCACTACCTTTGAAAGGCCAGCCATTTAATCCATTATATGGTTCTCCATTATTCCAAATACCATGGGAGAAATTCAGTCTATGCACAGGTTGAAACAACTTGCAGCAACTTAGGTGGTAGTTAAAGCCACTCAACAAGGGACTTGACTTTGGCTCATGTGTTTTACATGTCTGATAAAATGCAAAGTTTTAAATGCGTTAAGTTTAATCAGGCAATTGATTTCTGAATTTGCAAAAAATAAATTAAGGGATCTCCATGTCAGTCTTTATTTTTATTTTTAATAAGACATTAGATAAAAATTCTCGTTCATTGTCAGCTGGTCGAGAATTACAGCATGTTGCAGTATAACCACAAACAAATATAATTACAAATATCAAGGGAAATTTAGGCCATAAGGCAAAATGAAAAAAGAATTTGACTGTGGAAAATTAAATTAATAAAACATTAAGGCACTAAAATGAAACCTATTGCCTCTTATAACTAAACTGTTTGCATAGCTAAAATAAAGAAACAATCCCAGTGTATGCATTTATGAATGTTACATGGCAGTCAGCAGGTAAAGGACAGAAACAGTGTAGTTAAGGTTATCATCTCCTATCCATTTCTCCTACATATCTGAAAACTGAAAATAATTTAAACCCTAGAATTTTTATTTAAAGAAATTAAATTAAGGATTTATTACCTTACTTGTAGTTTCTAAGAGACAACACACCAATAGGTTACAAATATAGCCATGATATTCCATGTCATGGCACATGCTGGGAATTATTTTTATGTAGAAGTCAATGGCAGCAGAATTAGACCAACGCTAAAAGTTCATGCAAAATCCTTCCCAGGATGACTTTCTCAACATCAAGTAGTAAGTCTGTAGCAGAATTGGGATTGGAATTGAACTCAGATCATCTAAATCCCAGTTGAGTGCCTTCATCACATGACTTACTGGAGCTCCCCTAAGTGAATTCATTCATGTTCCCATCAGTTCTTCACCTGCAGACCCAGGAATTCTGGTCAAAAGCAATCTGAGGTAGCTGCAGTTATGAGTCATCTCCCTGTCAGCTCTCATTTGCCAAACATGTGCATGAACTCACCCCCATAATTCCTAAAGGAGGGAAACAAATTCAAGTTAAAGCCATCAGAACATTGAAATCAAATTCGTTAAAAGACACTAGTTCACCTAGAAGGATTTTAATTTTTTTTCCTGTTAGTGTCTTATCATTCAAATGCACAATTCATTTTCATGACTGTTTGGTTTCTTGTGGAAATGGAGTACAAAAAAGTACAGAAGTGCTAGCTTCAATGCAAAATCATCTTTCTAAGAAGAAAAAGATTCACAGAAAGACAAAGCTTCAAGGACATTTTTTGTGAAAGTTTGAGAGCCACCCAGACCAGCTGTGACATCTGTACTAATTGAAAAAGCAAACGAGGCCACAAAGGACTCTTCTTTGACCATTTAATCAATTTTCCACTCAATGCATTGTTCATTCTTAGAGACTTTAATGCTAGAATTGATTTTAACAGCCATTACTGAAATACGTGAGTCAAAGGTCTCTCAACCTTTTTTAAGTTTGACCAATGGGAATAAAAGATTATGGATATGCGAATAAATCAGGGGCTATGATTCAAATGCCTTACTAAAAAACACCGTGTGAATCACAGGCTGCCCGTGTACTGGTGGTCACATGGGCTGATTAGAACACAATGGGAGAAATAGCAAGATAGTGAGCTCTGATAATGTCTGGTCTGGACTCTGTGAAATTGCGTCTTAAACTTCCAAAAATGCAGAGCTCACCCAGCTCAGTTCAATGCAGAAAGGAGTCAGTCTTCAGATGTTTGCAAATACACTTGGAAATTGCATATTTGACTCAAGCAAGCAGAGGGGACCAGAAGGATGAAGAATATTAAGATCACTTATTAAGATGCTTTTAGTCATGGCTAGAGGATATATGCCCTGCAAAACACAGGAAAAGGAAATATGGAAATATGCCTTGCAGTTATATATTCATCCACAGGGAGGGAAAAGTCAGAAAAATTAATGCTTAAATAAATTTTCTTTCATTTTTAGCAACTTCCTTTAAAGAGAAAAACATACTTAACCTATCATTTGCATGCTACTGGCCAGAGCTAATATAGATTTAAGAAAAAGGGGTAAGCTCTAGTGAAAACAAAACACATTAAAATAGATTTAGATTAACAACCCCAAACTGCTATTATTGTACTAGCTCTGGATTTTAGGAAATTTTTTGTCTTCAGTAACAAATATTAGAATGTAGAATTTCTGTCTCATAGAAGAAAACCTTCTGTGAAGATGAAAAAGTGCACATGAAAATTCTTTTTCACAGTAGAAATGTACAGCAAAAGGCAGCAATGACTGTGGGTGTTACTTGTGGGCAGTGACTTCTTTGTCAACTCTGTAACATCAGCAATTCCCTCATGTGCTGCCTTCTCCTTCTTCTGTGTTTGGTCGTAATGAAACAGATTTACAGCATGACCTTTGCATACATGCATGATATATTGTGATGACAGCCACTCCACTGTGAAATATGATGCTATGATCTTTCAGTTGTTTCCCTTTGGAAGATGAGCCTTACATGATTAGATTGATAAGCATCAGTATATCAGAAATTGTGCCAAAACAGCAGCTACTGGCATGTTGTACTGTAGGAACTTTAAGGGTATTGACATAGTTCTAGAAAAACAACCTTAAGGACAAGCTGAGCCACAAAAATCAAATAACGTAATTGACAGGTTATTTGATGCAGTTCCTGGTTAAAACTTTCCTGCTTTACTGAGATACACTGACTTACAAAAGGCCTTTGACACTCCACTGTAAAGTGTATGAATGCTTTAAGATTTTTCATCATTATCATGCATGCCTGAAATTTGTTTATGCTGTCAGGAGTTTGTCATGGAGTCCTCAATATTGTTGTAGTATAAAAGGGCATCCATCAGACACATTAAATACCATGTCTTCTCCTTAAGGAGATTACCTGTATCTGTGATATGTTGCACTATTGACACACACATGACATCCAATTTAGCAGTCTGTATTTATTCAGAGATTTGCATGCACCATAAAGCAGAGCTTTAATTTAGTTTTTCTTCTCAAGTGGGAAACAAAGGAAGTGGGGAAAGGGTGCTGATTTTTGCCATCCATATTCAGTGACACTGTTGAGTGTTATTCATTCATCTGAATGCTCATGTTGGTTTAAATCTTATTTTAATTTATAAAGGTCAAAGCCAAGATGGGCCCAACTGGTATAGCTGCAATGTAGAAGTAGAAAAATATCAGTCATTCCCTCAAAAAGCTCTAAGGAGTCAAAACATAACTGGTGGATTAGACAGAAAATCAGGCTAAGGTATATTGAGTGAGATGAGTCAAGAGATAGAAGAGAATGTGCACCTATGTATCCTAAGTTCTTTTCACATGCCTTAATACTTACAAAATTTACCTTTCAGCTCCATCCTGATAACAGTCTAAGTTAAAGTTTCTGCATTACTTCTTAACTTTGGGTGTATTCCAGATCTCTATGTGGTCTCAGAGTACTCGATGATGTAAACATCTGTACTAATTTTGAACGCAGTGTAATACAAATGAACTCTGTCCTATTTTGCACAAAGCAGTTCTTATGACATCTAATGTGTTGCAATCTATAAACAAAGCACAGAGTTGTTTTCATGTTTGGATTTTTTGGTGATGTGTAGCAGCAAACTGAAAACAGCCAGGGTGCAGGCCTGAGTACAGACACAAGATGATGCATTTCATTTGCTTCTTGGGGAAGTGCACATCACAGCTTCAGAATGGGGCAAACTGTGCTGCTTCATACTGTGCCTGTGCATGGCTTTGAGATTATTGTGAACCAAGGAGTATTTCAGCACATTCTTTAGAGGTGACCAGTCTGTTCTGAGAGGTGAAAAAGTTTGTCTGTGTAGGTATGGATTCTGCCGTGCAAAGGTTTTTTATTAATACAGATACAGCTGTAATGCTGGGCAGTAATGTTCATCCTATCTCTAATACAGTTTTACAAAAGATGTTCCACAAAACCATGATAAAAAAGGTGGACAACATCTCAAAGAATACTAAAAATATTTATATGGATTAGCTTGAAATGGAGGCCCAACTAATTGTTCAAATGATCTGCTAGACACCTATATGAAAATACACTTAAATATGCAGACACTAAGACATCTAAAAGGCTCTTCTGCTCCCCCATATGTAATGAATGTCTTGAGTTCTTCATTTAGACTTCTTTAGAGTGATTAATTACTCCTTGTTTACGTAGTTGGAAGATAGTGCAGCAGACTTAGTTCTTAAATTTCCTAGTGAAATCTGAGTACTCTTTTTGAATAAACTGAGTCTTAGTTTCAAGATTTCATCATAAAATGAAGTGTGCTAACTTAAAACACGGGAGAGCAAACAACCCCACCTAAACTCCACACCAATACACATTGCCATAGCTGTTATTTAAAGTGTTAATTCCTTCCAGTGTTCAGTTACTGTTATTACTTCCAGGGTACAGTCACACTTGGAGAGGGGAGAAAAGATACACAGTCAAAAAAAGAAAGTTAATGTTATTAGTTATAGAAAAACAGCTTTTGAAAAAATATTGGAAAAGACCTTGACCTTTCAGTCTGCATTCTTATAATTATGATGACAGTCTCTGGACCATGTGAATCAGTATTTCATTTTCCTATGTACCTTGCTAACTTGGGAAATTTTCAACAACACTAGATAACTAGAGGTACAATAAATTATGGGGTTTTGATACATTTCTGGGATACAGCTTGTCACTAAAAAGAGTCATCTAATTATCTGTTTTGTTGTCACTGAAATTCTTTCAGTGCTATCATCTCAGTGGAATCAGTTAACTATGGTATGAATCTGATCTATTTTAGACATCAATAATGCTTTTTTTGCTTGTCTTCCCATAAACATCAGTATTTTGGGGGTAGAAAAAGGATTTAAACTGTTTCAGTTGTGTTATTATTACAACTCTGACCTTGCTAAAGACTCTTGGCAAATTGATTAGCTCTGAAAAGCTGCCATCCATCTGCAAAGTGAGAATATCCTGTAAATAGAGCTGCAGACAGGTCTGTTGAAAAGAATATTTCACTATTGCTGGTTGCTGAAACGCCCCTTCAGAAAAGGACGGTTCACCTCTACCTGAGGAAGCATGTTGGCTGCTTGCACTGATACAGAGCAGTGTCAGCATACTGGCAAAAAAGGAGAGAAAATCTGATGCTCTTCTCAGTTTGTGAAATAAACCCCAGGGCTTACTAGGAGGAAATAAACAGGCAGTGATATTCAGTAATGCTGGTCTGATTAAAAAAAAAAAAAGTAAACTAAAATTAAAAGCAGAAACCATAGTTGCTATATAAAGTGGACAATTCTATGCTCCCAAGTGCAATCTTTATATTCATGGGAGCTCTCAATCTAGTTCTGAATAATCAGGCACTACTGGAATTGACATGGAAAACAAAATGTTCCTGATCTTAGTTCTAATTTCCTTTATAGTTTTTCCAGCATATTTAATTTTGTAGCTGTATTTAATACTGAAGGTGTCTCAGGATGTAATTTTTACTAAAACACTGCAAAAATGCTGCATTGGCACTATATCAATTAAAGTTTAGAGTAATTATATGTCAATACTCCATTTCTGTTGGAGGCATTGCACACACCATTCATACAAAAGTCCAGTCCTTGTTCCACACAACTTTCATGCTAAACTGGCCACCATGGAGTTACTCCTTATTTGCAACTGATTGGGTAAAGAAACTAAAGCCTCATGTGAACCAAAGGGATGCAGAGGTGTGTCAGCTGACAATAACAATGAAAATAGCAGGTAGCTTTTCAGGTTTTTTTCCTCCCTTCCATTTTGCCCTTTTAAAAAAATTAATTTAAATATTTCTAAAAAACTAAAGACATCTGAATGACTGAAAATTAAGGAAGAAAGGTTCCCATCTACTCTAACAGGATGTATGAGGAAAGACAGTAAGGCAAGAAAAATGGAAAGATAAAAAGGAAAATAGGCAGGGAGACTTGGGTTAACCAAGTCAGTCAAAATGAAGAGAAAGTGACCATAATAAGGCAGAGATATGCAGAGTTTTGAAAGGACAAATCAGATGCTGTGCAGCAAATTCAAGGCTTCCACATTAGAGCAAACAATCATATTAGGGCTGGTAATGTGCATTTTATCTTAATGTCAGAGATAATTTTTTCCATCCTTTGAGCTTTGCTCAAGCTTTTTGAATGAGCTTTTTTAATTTATCAAAAAAAAAAAAAAAAGGCTATTTGGATAATAAACATGAATATTAAAACAAAAAGAAGTATGGTTTATGGAAGTTCACTGCCCAAATGTCTAAGCCCTCTATTGTGAAGCAAAAGTATTCATCTGCTCTTTCAATTGCTTGGTTAAAATGCTAAATTATTCCTGGTGCTTTGTAGCAGATCAGTTAACATTACTTTTAGCTTTATTCAGACAGCATGTTCTAGTTCTTCTTTGTATACGAGGCACTGGCAGCCTGACCTTCCTGTTTATTCCTTTATAAGACCATTATCATCAAAGTTCTGTGGCAGACAATTCACAATTTTCAAATGTTAATGTTAAAAGACCTAGATTTCTGATGGATGTCAAGCTTTATTTACACATTTTGAAAAGAAAAAAAGCCAACAAGTTTCTTTTCACACTTTGAATGAATAAGCTCTAGATAAATAGTGAAATACAGCTTGAAATGTTTCTGTATCACATTTTTGAGAAGATCGAGACCAAAACAGATGTTATCCATATTTTACACTGGGGAATAAAATATATGTAATATGTATGTTCATGAAATCCATACTGTGAGAGCCAAATGATAATACATTTAAATTTTTTCTCAATGAAAAGCTATTTGATGGCAGAATTTAAAAAGTTCCATTGGAGGGCTCCTCAGAAGCAGCTCCTCTTTGTGGGGATTCAGATCCTAGCTTCACATACAGCATTAGTGGTGCTGAGCAAATAATGAGTGAAAAAGAACTCAACTGATGAATTCAGCCTTTTATTCTGAATGTGCCATAATATATGTGATCAGGCAACAATTATTTGAAACATACACCAAGTTCCCAAATAGCTTCCATCTGTAATTTTTAATCACAGATTCCTCTGAGGTTTCAGTGCTTACAGTTGTGATGGGTGAAACAAAACATGCAGCAGTGTTTCTGTCTCCACATTGCTCAACGCTTCACATGCCTCATGGCTAAAAATACTATTCCAGGGTATGAAAAGGGTGTTTTCTGTGGCTCTTCTGCTCATGTGGGTTTGGCATTCACCTGTGATGACAAGGAGTTATGCCCTGATGCCAGCACCCAACCACTGCTTCTGGTGACAGAGGTAGAGGAGCCACCTTCAATTCAGAGCAGGGAGAAGGAACTAAGGAAAAGTTCTATTAACAATTTAGAGTTTACTGTGCCCAGCACTCTGTCAAAGAGACAGTTATATTAATTTGCACGTTATTAAAGCCTATGCGGTTTCTGTATGTTATTCTGTTGCCATGTTTAATGAAAGTAATTTGACAGTGTAATGTTCCATAAATGTAACCTGGTTGGCATACCTAGGGACCAAAATTATATCAATTTATTTGTGGCTCCAACTAAAAGCTAAAGAGGTAAATGCTGACTTTTAAAAAATCATATGCAGTGCAGAGCTGATAACACAACACTTATTTACCACACCATATATTCAGCTTTGATTTTTTGTTGTTTATCCTTTTTCTCTGCAAGCTGCAGCACTTGCACAGAATATAACAGTGAAATAGTGGGTAAACAGGCAGTGTTATTCAGTTTTGCTGCTGTTCTAAGTGATGAAACTATAATTCTCTGGGTGATAGATAACAGAAGGTAATTTTATGGTTACTAAGAATGAGTTTGCATTTGTTGGGATAGTTACTACATAAATTTATAGATCTATTTTGTATGTACTGCATTTTAAATTTTAGTGGCAGCACAAGGAACAGTATGAGAGTAACACAAGTAGTCCTGTCATGAACTCCTAGTTTAGCAGCCACTTGTAAAGGTATACTGTAATTCAACATGAAATAGCTTCAGAATGTTCTCACAATCTTGTTATAAATCATGGTCTTTGGAAGGGAAGGTGTTATTAAGTTTGTTTTTTGATTTTCTTTTGCCCTTCCTCCATCATCTTATCTAGGGAGAGTGTTGAAAGGTAGGAAAGGCAATTCTGTACAGGAGGTCCTTTTAAGTGCTGGATTTAAGCGCCCTTTCAGGATTTAACACTTTTCTAAGCTTAACTGACAGGTCACTTTGCCCCTTGTTATCTGGGTAGATAGACCCTGGGACCCTACAAAGACAATAAGATTAATTGTGGGGCAGGCAGTAGGATACTACAGCTTCAGATCACAAAATTCAGACAAGGCTCAACACCTGTCAAGCTATTATGACATTTACATTCAATAAATATAATGTCTCCAGAGAACCAGAACTGTTTTTGTTTAAAGATGGAGATTGGGCCCCAGGGAAGCCATTTTGTTGAACACACCATTCTGTGGTGAAGAAATACCAGCTTTTGTCAAAGGTTTAATTATTGGAAGACCCATTAAGATTTCAGTTCAGGTTGCAAATCTGAAGGAAGCCTAGACTGACAGAGGGGTGCTTGATTTGATGATCATGGGAGCAGAAGAGGAATGGAGGTGGTAGATGTGCTAAATTTGCATTTAAAAAGCTCACCTAGGAACATAGCAATTAGACTTTTAAATATAAAAATATAACTTCAGAGCATCCCAGAAGTATTCCAAAGTACTGAATTATGTAATGGCCAAACCAAGGACATTCCTTGAAAGTTAGGTTATCTGCAAAGTACTATAACAGAAAATGTCAGAATTCTGAAATGATCTTCAGGAGCTGAAACTAAAGTTTTATTCCGTTTATAAAATTAAAATTGACAGTGTTAAGAAATTATTTTTCTTAAACTAATTGAGGTGATTTCTTCCACCATGCTTCAAATGAAAATGCTTCTATTCAATTGTAGTGTACCCACAAACAGCAAGAATGCATCTGCAAAAAGACAGAACAGTTGGGGGAAGAAATTGAGCGCTGTCCAATAAAAAAGTTATTCCAGACCTTCCTTTATCAAAACAGATTGAAGTGATGACATTGTCTGGTATAACTTACCTTATCAGAATAACCTGGGATTTTCACAGAAGAAATACTAGATGATCCAAGATAGCCTTATATTCATTAAGAATAGTGGTCATCAAAATCCTTGATAAGCATTTGTAGACCTGAAAATAATGCAGAAAATTTACAGCAAGACATGTTTTAATGCCTCAGAGACAGCATGAACAAGGAGCTGGAGCAGCATTTGATTTTGGCTCCTAAAATTATTCAATTGCTTTTCTCGTTTTGAGAGCAATGGGGAGGTACTCTGCATTTGTATCCTAATTGTGAAAGTGAAGGAAGCCGATTTGCTACCTACAGGAGCATGCATTGATGGAGAAAATGAATAGAAGCAAAGTCAGTGCTGGATCCTCTAAGGTCTGCTCTCCCAACACCCACAGCTGAATCACAGGAGAGCTGTGAGACCTGCTGCCTTACTGAAGTGTGGAGATCCACAGGTAATGGGAAGATCCAGAAGCAGCTCCTTACTCTGAGAAAGATTTCATGCTCTGCTTCACTTCAGCATTTAATCAACCACAAAAAGTTTATTGCTGTGTATACTCCAGTGCCAGAAACATTATCGCCTAATTAAATTGTTTCATTGTTTTGCTATATCTAGCAACACATCTCTTTAACTCTCTGTTTTATTTAGCAGTGAGTTTGCTTTTATGTCCTCAGAATGGGATATTAAATTGAAGGGGTGGCTGTTTAAATTCGAGTTCAAATCAATAATACAGGTAGACTTTTGCTGCCAAAGTCTAACTTAGGGCCTTTCACTTTGCTGCAGTCCTGTGTTTGCATGTGATTTATGACTATTCCTCTTGGTGGGACATATGTTTCAAGGCCTTTTCACTGTTTAAGCTTTCTGTAATCAGTGGAATTTCTCTCTTCTGCAGTTCTTTTGGATATACTGCCATGCTGAGTTTCATTATTAATTTCAGGTGTCAAAAAGGCAAATATTTAGATACACCTGGCTCTCATAAAACCTGAAATTCTGAATACACATCCTGGAGCCCCTCTAAATAGTGAATTTATTATAAATACCCTAGATTCACCTTGTTTTTATCCTTTATTAGTTTTAAGAGCTCTAAATGGATGATACTTAAGTGTTCAAATGCCCTCAAGGTTATTCCAGATATTTTGAGATGGTTCAAGCCATAAGGTTCTCATTCCTGCAACTATAAATCATTAGCTACGTTACATTGCTGCTATTTTATTATTTCATTTGCATAATGAAAATTACTATATAAATAACTTTGCAAAAAACGGGTTTATATCACAGTATAAATAATTATTACCTATTTAAAGGGAAGAGAAATAGAATTTTGTCACCTGATGGCTCCCAAAAAATGTTGCAATTCCCTTGTTCATAGTTGAAAAGTTTATTGTGTCTAGTAAAATTTAGAGTTACATAGATGAAAGGAAAGGAGGAAGTACATAAAAGTTGTTTGTCATGGGATTTTATTAGGAAGATTATTTTAGGGAGAAGATGCATGCTAATGCATGACTGGTCAAACTCTGGCTGTGAGCTGAAGTGTGGGGTATTACCAGAAAAAACAACCTCTTTAACTTCTGCCAGTAAACCCAGAAACTGAGGAATTCAGGATCCCTGTCAGAAATGCAGAGGACTATTCCTGAGCTCAGCATCCTCCAGGCTGGTAGAGGAGCCATGGGTCACATTGGTCCCCCCTTCCCACCACACAGACACCTATGGCAATGATGCATGTTCAGCACTAACAGGGACAAAATGTTCCTCTCATGTCGTGGAGGGCATCTTCAGCAAGCACAAGCAGAGGACCCTTTTGGGTGTACAGAAATCTGCAATATCCGTATTTAAATTTACTTATCACATCTTCATATTAGCTGATGAAAGTTAACTGATAAAATTTTTCTTTCTGCTCATAACCCTTGTAAAAAGTAACTGCTTCCCATGACCTTTCCACAGAGTGTTCGCTTCTCCCCCATTAAAGAAATAAAAATTATGCTTTATTGTAATTTCTTTCAAACACTCTATTTAATTTGTTCTCCATTTGTCCATAATGATAAACCAGCTATCCTCTTTTCTAAAATGCAAGAACTGTGCCTTGGAGATAGTCCAGTCACTTTCTAAGTGCACTAAAGTTATAAAAATAATCTCACATTTTGTGGATACTAAAAAGCTAGATGCAGAGGAATTTTCCAGCTTTCTCCAGCATCCTATGAAGTTTTCCTTCCTCATGCAAGCTAGCTGAAAACAGTTTGAGGCTTTTCTAAACCAAGACTTTATCTAATACCTGCTAACTTGTTTTTCAGTATTGTTAAGGTACATTGGAAGGTTGTTTTGAAATGGGTGTTGTGGAGTCTCAGCCAATTATCCTGGGGGTGGTCGATTAAGGGACCAATAATGACATGCCACTCTTGCAACCCAAGTTATATAGCAGGATTTATAATTAATTAAATAAGCCCATTTTCTCCTGAACTTGAGTCCTGTGTCATTCTTCTTGCCATCCTCGGTACAACAGAGACAACATCAAAATTCTCTTCTTAAAATATTTGAGTATTAAAGGTAGTTCTTGGCCCTGACCGTCCAGAACTAGGACCAAGATGCAAAATTCTTATGAGAATCCCAGTTGTTTCTGAATTATTTAGGTCCTGTAAAGTAACCTTCTTTACAAATATTAAGCAAATGTTAAAAAGGGAAATGCAAAGTCAACAGAAAAGAAAGCAGTTTCAATCACATGTAGCATAGTTTCTTTTTTTTAACCATTTCTTATGCCAAACAATGATTATGTGACAGTTTTTAGGTGTTGATCAGTCTAAATAAAGTGTTTGATTAGATTTGATAACAAACTTTTTAACATACATCAATCATCACAATTTTATAAACCAAAAATACTGTGTTCAAATGGATGTTGACAAAACAGAGAGAAGGTGTACAAAAATAATCAAAAAAATATCAAGTAGTGAAAGTTTGCAGTTCCCTCTTCACAAAGACAGTGCTTAGTGAGGATCACAACATAAAGTATTTGTAAAGAAAGGGTTACTTATCACTAACTTTTCAGTCTGGTATTCAAACAATCAATGGCTAGAAACCAGAAATCTTGACATGAAGGTTCTACCTACAAGTAAGAATTTCTGAGTAAATTTCCATGATAAAGGAAATAGTTCATGATAGTTATGATTGTTCATATATGATAGTTAATATATGATAGTTAATGATCCACCAATGGTTTGAATGGATTCTCCTCTAATGGATATTGTTGGATCAGGAGAGGAGAGGAGAGGAGAGGAGAGGAGAGGAGAGGAGAGGAGAGGAGAGGAGAGGAGAGGAGAGGAAAATTCCAAGGTTTTTATCAGACATCACAGAAGGTTATCACAGTGGTCTCACTGGATTTTCAAGCTAGGAGGAAGCAATAGTTCAATATGCTGTGATAAAGTAACAAAAATTGCTAAAATGCACAAAATCTATTTTGTGCTTTTAATATGGTTTTGACAGCGGACTTAATCTTTACAGAAGATATAACCCCATTTAAAAATGGGCCATAATCACACAATTTAGCTGTGTACTACATGGGCTAAGACACACCTGATTCAACTGACAAATAATTAAAAAAATGTTTAAAAACCACACTGAATGAAAAATGTAGATTCATTGCCTTATGACTGAAAAAGCACTCACAAGTCTCTATTTCTTGTATTTCAGAACTTCTATTTGTAAGGAAGGGAAATAACCTTTACTGTATTGTTGGAATAAAAGGAACTAGATGATTCATCTCTGTGAATCTGCTTGTTGAATTTGATGGATCATTCTTAAAAGCGACGTTGCTAATCTTCAGGTTTTCTTTTTTAGGTTATTCACAGATCAGTGGGTTTTCCGGCTAATACAGGTCCTGATGCTCTTCTGTCTTCACACATGGTATTCATCATATCTTGACAAGAAAAGACCTTCAGTCTACAAATAACCTTCACTGAAGTAAGACATGTAAGTGGGTTTCTATATGAAAGATAGATTTTATGGCTGAATAAAAAACAACTGTAGTTAAAAAGTGTCATTGCATGGCCCTATATGAAGATTTTTTCCTCAAAAGAACTTTTAGTATTTGTTGTTAAAAATCTCTTATAGATAAAAAAAAAAAATGAATTATTTTATCATTAGCCACAAATTCAACAGGAAAGGAAGATCAGTTGAGTATTTTATCATTCTGAAATGTGCAGCCTTTAAAATATTTAAGTATCCACATTAGTTCTTGTCAAACTAGCACAAAGCAGTGCATAATATGACCTATGTGTAAAAGCAGAACAAGATAAGAGGCTTTGGTAAGGGTGAAACATTCACAATATAGTTACTTTGTGCAACAGTTAATAATTTGGTTTTCTAACAGTATTTTTTTATTATTATTATTATTATTATTATTCCTCAGCAAAGTGACAAAAATAAAACATTTCTGTCTCTGTTAGGCAATTCAGCATCAATACTACTAAAAAGTAATGAATGCTTCTCAGTGACAGCAAACTTAGCACAGCAGAAACCTGATTACATTTTGCTGTCCTGTGCTACAGAATCAATTTAGTTTTGTATCAGAAGGATTGGTCAAATTTTACTATTTGCAACACCACCATAATCCTAGTGAAAACAACAGATCTCTGATATTGCAGGTTAGAACTAACTCTTCCTCAAGTGATTAACTGATTTCAAAGGGCATCTAAGGAAAGAATTTATCTCTCTTCAAGGAAAACATTTTTTAAAAAATCTAAAAAATGAACAAACTAGAATTAGATCTAATGAAATTTAATTTCTATCATTTGTCACATAGCAGTCCTATGACGTGTACTAAAGGATGTTTTGATACATTTTTTTCCTCATTAGGAAAGTTTTCCTCATATCCTGTGAGGAACACTAAGAACTCCCTTGTTTAAGGTACACTCTTTTCATGTAGCATGTAGAAGCTTAATATCTTCATGACGTCTATTCCTAATAAGTCAGCTGGAAAATGGTCTCTGGTTTCCAAGAAGGCATAGTGGGTGGGAGAAAATGCTTTGGTAATAGGGAGACTTGTTGAGGCCCAGTGATCTATCTGAAACTCTCTCCTACAAACATATAACTGCACACTTAATTTTTGGTCATACTACAGCAGCATATTTTTATTTTCATGCTGAGTTAATAATGAAATAAAATTTATGCTAACAACAATAAAAATGTCAGGACATGCCCCTTGAAGAGGTAAATACAATATTAACATTTAATTAACTGAATTGTTGAACAGAAAGGTAAAACACAACAAACTAAAATCTGACAAAGCTAAGATCATATATTTTGATCATTTTCACAAGGAATTTCATATTATTATCTTCATTGTAGATATCTGAAAAAGTAAGAGAATTAAAGCAATGTTTTTAAAGTGCTCTGGAAAAAATGCTGTGTTATATTAAAAGAGTTACTAAGAATTAACAGCAAACATCAATCTCTAAATGCCTCAAGATACAAATACAGTTCTAAGTGGGATCAAATCAGTGTAGAACCAGCGATGAACATAATGCATTCAGATAGTACCATGTAGTCCAACATATCTCATGTTTTTTACTTTGCTTGTTTTCTCGTTCTGTTGTTTAAATTATTGGACTTAACTGTATCTTATATGTTTGGATCTATTTGATTTGATAAAATTGTATTTTCTATACCCTCAAGTATCCTTACCAGGGAACCGGTAAGTACAAAATACCATGACTTCTCTATTCAAAGCAGAGAGTGGTTCAAAAATATTTTAAGATCTTGATATGTAAACAATTGAAAATGCTTGATAAGTTTGTACACATACAAATTCTTAAGCAAAACCATCATAATAGTTAACTCTGACTGAGAAGAGAAGAACATCATGCACTTAGAAATTTGAATTGTTTCACCTTTCTCAGAAAACCTCTAATAATGTAATGCCATTTCCAACTTCAGAGCTGAAGAGCTAAGATATGAGAAATGCGCTCCTTATTGTGAATGTTTTATGAATTTTATTCTTTTTGTGCATGTGGTTTGAAAGAATTAGAAATCCTGAATCACATTTGAAATTTAGTATCTCAAATTTCAATGCAAAAGTCATTTTTTACTGGGGACTGATTGAAATGTCTAAAGAACCAAACGTTATTCTTCCTACCTTCAGAAAACTCGTGTGAAACTCAGTAATCAGTGTTAGTAGTAACTTAGAATGTTATCAGTAGTTCTTCACAATATTTTTTTTTTTAGTTTAAAATGTATTTAGAAAAAATCAGAATAATAAGACTTCAAATTAAATTTTATAGTAGTGTGCTGCAAATTTAGTTCAAAATTATTTTCTCATCAAAAATCCAACAAAAACATAACCATTTATTGTGCTGGAGCACAAGCCCACCACATGCTATTACAGTAAAAGATAGGCATTATTTCCATCTGGCTTTGAGCACACAGGATATTGTATAAACTACCAGAAGAGCTCTATTTCATTGTAATTAAAATTTAGTGTTACACTTAAGCAATAAGACAACTCCAGGAGATGTGATTATCATGAGATAATGACCTTGGGGTGTTACAAGGCAAGGAAGCAACCAAATGCCTCTAATCCTCCAGGGGGTACGATTATTTCGGAATAACCACACCCCCTGAGGATGTGTGATTAGTATCAGAGACAAAGTCTGTACCGAGAATACAAATATGATTTTGTAGGGAAATGTTGGGGGGCTGGTCTAAGTAAAGTTGGTAATGAGGAGTGCTGAAACAGCAGTTTTGGATGAGTTGTGTTTCTCACGTGCTAATTCTAAAACGCCTTTAGGAATTCTCAGGACACATATAGAGCTGACAATGATGTCATACCTGTATAAGTAATCCTCCACAAATGCACAGATCTAATCTTTTCATCCTATTTTGGTTTCATAATTCCCATTTCATAATAGCAATAAACTGTGGTAAGCAATGCATTTCTGGGGGATTATTCCACTTCTCAGGTGGCTGAAGTCACTCAACCTTTAGCCTCATATCTTTCAAGACATCTGAGAAGTGCAATAACTCCCCAGAAATGCACTGCCTGTCATGTCTTATTGCTTAATTACTCTGTACTTATCAAGTAGTTGCTCTTTAAATGAATGCAGAAGCACAGTATGTTTTACAATTATGGTGTGTATAGGAGCAGTATAACACTGTTATGGCAAAACATAAAATAAGTAATTGTTACAGCAGAAGTACAAACTGAGGCTGCAGTACAAACTACGGTGCAAACTATGATGTCTGTAGAACACTTTACTGTTCTGATAAGTATCTTGTGTATGGTTAAGTAATGTGACATGTTCAGCTTTAATAAGGATGCAAAACAGGAACCAGAAGGAAAAGATACAACAGATAAAGCAAAAATAAACTCCAGTTGCAGAATTTATATTCCTCTCACTATTGATAGCTTTGGGAATATGTAAACATTTCTGAAACTAGTAAAATCACATTAGTAGTGATTCTAGTAATGAAAAAACAAGTCAAACCAGTGTATAAACAACAATGAGGAGCGGCCACATATTACTATTGATCTTTCAGAAAAGAAAGTGCCCAAAAATGGGACATGGTGAATAAAAAGCAGCTTTTACTTGCAGTGAAAGGAAATCCTGCTTGATTTTTCATGAAATCCTTAAAACTAAGATGTTATTCACAGTTGTGAGCCACAGGAAAGAATGAATTGAAAAACTCCATTTGCACACTTCCTATGAGAATTATTGTTGAAACCATCACAGCTAGTCACTGTAAGATCTCATTTCAGTTTCTTACTGGAGTGGTTTCCATCCTTCCTTTCTTACAGCTAAAACTGGGATCTCTGGAAGTAGGTGTTTATCTTAGTGACTGAAAAGAATAGAAGCCAAGACAAAGCTGTTCAGACTTCAAAGGCTAGATCTTATGTGTTTGACTATCTACATAGGTTCACAGTCTACTTCTGAGCTACAGAAGGTCAGAAATGAAAGATTTAAAAAATATTGGGAGCATGGCTATGGATATCATGAGTTCAAAATATGTTTGAAAACATCTACTTATGACAGAGACCACCTTCCCCTCCTGGTGGTGCTAAAAATAACGTCCATCTTTTTAAAAGCAGAAAATGTATGAACACACATAAAAAAAAAGTCACATATTTATCTACAGAGTTTGGAGCCCTACATGTCTAGGAGGAGCTACACACACAAAGATTCAGCCAGTCTAGGAATTCTGTTGCAGTTAAGTAATTCAAAGACAAGGAAACAACTCGGCTGCTTTCATTCAAGGATACTAAGCTCAAAGGCAGCCTAAATAATTTGAAATGCAAAATGATACATTTAGCAGCATAACAAAATAATATTTATTCACAACTGGTTTTGTCTGAGTTGTCTGCACCATGTAAATAAACTATTATACAGAATAGATATGATTGCTAATACTGATTGTCTCATTTAAAAGTGGATTTTTATGCTAATGTAATATATTTCAGTAACAGAACTATAATGATTCATTGAAAAAAAAAATAGCTGAAATTAAATATTACTTTACACTTATGAAATATCTGTCTTACATTCACTCATTTTGCCTTGCTGGCAAAATCAATGCTTGGGCCTGCTCAGGGAGATGAAGGCATCCCACTGAAAGCAGCATTACAAAAATGACCAACTAACATATGACATATGACAGACATACAAATGAAAGTACAACACCTCAGAGCTTCACAGAATTTTTTCTCTCATATGATACATAAAGAAGCAAGTTCCTTTGGGAGAAAAAATGCTGAATTTGGACAAAATGAAAGCAAAACCCCCCTCATTACCCTGATAATATGTGACTCAAGAAAATTATAATATATAATACACATAATTGGTGAATCTGTACCATATAACTATGAACCTGAAAGAAAAGAGACTTGAGAATTTCTGCCCAGGCTCATAATGTAGCAGTATCTCTGTTCATTGCTGTATAAAGATTAACTCACGTTCTAAGAAGCTCCTTCATATTCTGCCTCCACTTTGATGGTAGGAACTTATCTATTAACGCTGAATACTCGTAGTGAGAAATTTTAATACTCCGCCAGAGTAGAAAAAAGGCTTGCCATGCTAGCATCCTAATTTTCTCAATAGTTACTGTCACTGCAACCCTTAATTTAGAGCGCAGAAGTAGCACAATGGTAAATTATGGCACTCCTCAAAAGCTTCACCTTCCAACCCCAGCACTGTGATTGTGTCAAAATTTGAAAGAAGAAGAAGAGTTTATTTCTCTGTGAGTGTGATGTCACATTGAGCAAGAAGAAACACATGAAGTGAGGAGATTTGCAATGCCAGTGTACTAGTTCAGAGCTCGTCACTGACATAAGAATTTCTGGAGAATTGTTCTTGGTAATTTTTTAAACTTGCCACTTCAAAACTTCTTGAAAACAGCTAATGAGGGTGCCACAATCTTGAATGTCATTTAAACGTAGATATATTTGCTTTGTCTGTTTAGACATCATCTGTTTCTTATTAAAAAAAAAAAAAGGAGTTATCAAAAAAAGAATACTGCATACAGAAGAGCACTAAGAAGGGATTTTCTTCCTAACTACTAGGGGATTTATTCTCAAATGACGTTACTTGGATGGTGATGCCTTTTAATGCCTTGGGTAAAGATACAGAAGGTAGGTCAGAGATGAAGCTATGTAAAAACTACAAGTTGTTTTTCAAAGACTAAGTTAAAAATTGTCAAAGTGCTCCATGAACATTGTTTGATCAGCAACAAGTTCCAGAAATATTAAAAATCCACTCTGGGGCTATGTACAAAGGCAGTCACAGAGACAAAGAAACATGATGTATTATCCCAGAGGATGGCATCATTTGTATGTTCCCTGTGGACCTGAAAGGTCTTGTAACCCCCAGTAGGAAAATGTTTAATTAATTAACCTACCTGAATTCCTCTCAGCTAGAGCCAAGGCTTTAATATACAGCCAGTGAGTGATACAGACTATATTAAACCAAGGAAGTTCAGAAGCAAGTACCCTAGGCTGTCTTCTGACCAAAACATGCCAGCACCTTTCTGCTTTTTGGAGCCCAGGAACACAGAAAGCGGATTAATTGCTCTATCAGAAAAAAAACCATGCCAGGATGACTGGGGGCTCAGGGCTTTGACATGCACAGCAGCACATTTCTGCAAACAGATTCTGACTGTCACACCACACTAACTTTTTTTTCCTGGCCCGTCAAGGGGCAGAGCAGTTTTTTGGTCCACCTGGCAATTGGGAACCAAGAGAGAGGCAGGGGAACAGGCCAGATGGGTCTCCCAATCAATCAGCATTTACGTAACTCGGTTCATCTGGCAGAAGAGCCAATGTTCCTCCCAGCCCAGTTTGCAGGCTAGAGAGGGAACTGGAGAAAGGAGGGGAATAGTGTCTCTGGAGTATTGCAAGAGTAAAGATAACAGGCATTGAAGTGGAAGAAGACAGGGATATCTGAGAGTTATCTTTTTGGCAAGGGGTCACTTGGGGTACTAAGATAAGAGAGACTTAAAAGTTTGGAGGGAACCAGGGAATAAAAGGGCCCAGCAAAACAATACATTGAGCAGCTGATGTAGAGGGAATGGATAAACTGAATCCTTTAACAGCTCAGTTTAAAGTATAGCCTGCTTCTAGGACTAACACCTTTTAAACATTTCTGATACGAATTTTGGGTAAAAAACTTGTCTGCAGACAAAAGTATGATTTCTGGGAAAGTGGCTCTAATATCTTCCAAGCTGAGCAAGTAATTTCTTCCTATTTTCTACATCCAAATGCTGAATGGAACTATCTCTGCTCAGAAGCATCATCTGGATGAGGAATGGTGCAGTCAAATTTAAAAAAAAACAGATAAAACTGAGGCAACAGACAAAGACAAGGGAAAAGCTGAGTCAAATCAAATGTTGAAGCACTCATGGAAGATAAATAAATTAAGAATAAAAATTTTACCTTGAGGAATTTTCTACAATATGGTAATTTGTACATTGAAAACCCTCTACTGCAAAATGGAGCATCCTTCATCTTACTTGTGAGGCTTGTTACGGTAATTTTATTTAACTCTTCACTCATTAATTCAGTTCAGCATTTTTAAGCACTGCAGAAACCTATCTTGTTGCATTGTAAAGTCAGTATACCAGTCCTAAAATCATAGAAGATGGTAATTCTTGTGTTCTGAATAGTAGATAGCAAAAAATCTTGCTAAAATATTCTGTATGTAAGAATAAAAACTTATTATCATTCTTGATGCTTCTAACCCAGAGGAATTCATGTTTTATAAATGAAATGTTAGATCTTATTTCTTTATTGACTGACAAAAGCCAGGTAAATCCCAGAAGAATACCTACAGTAGATCTTTTCTGACATGGGGCAATTGGCTGTTTCGTTACAGGGAAATCAAACCAGATGTAACTTGATTCTTTATTACCTTCTTGTAGGGCAGAAATGGATCAATCTTTGGAAACTAGTATGGACAATAATTTAGATGATAACTTGAAGAAAGCATGTTTTAGTGTTTAAGGCCAGACAAAATCAGGAAATTTTGCTTTAAAACCTTTAAAACTTAGTGAAAAGCACTGCTGCACTTAAAATATAGGAACATTTTGTCAATACTGGTAAAATAAATTTTTATAACATTTTATTTCATTATTAATTTTAAAACACTTTATGGTGTGAGGGCTGGGAAATATTTAAACTTATGTACGGGACTGTTATCGAATGGGTAAATCCATGTGTATTTTATCCATGTTAGATAAGAATGGCAACATCCCCAGATCCCCTCATTTAGAGTGACCACTTCTCATTTCTCTGTAGTCAACAAATACTGCTCATGCAAATTCCATCTGTAGTCAGTTGAGAACAATAGCATTTCCAGATAGTGAGTCAACATATGTCTTTTAGATGTATTTCTATGGATGGAATGAAAACTGCTTTGGAGACCTTCCTTTTCTCTAATCCTTCCTTAGGTAGACTTGAAAAGTGGACTGTATAGAAAAAAAGAATGAATTAATTTAAGTGAGAAATAACCAAACTTTACTGATTCATTTCTAATTACATAAATATGTAGAGAAAATACATGAAGTGATATTTACTATGTGCTGACTGATACAACACTCAGCAGCATACAAGTAATATGTGACATATCAACAGTTGGGTTAGGTGCTTAAGCATAATCATTAGAAAAGTATAATAAACTTTGCTAAAAAGATTCTCAAGAAATTCAACAAAAGGAAATGCAAAGTCTCACACTGAAAAACATCTGGAGTGATGGAACTGGTACTGGGCTGCCCAGTATAAGTCTGGAGCATGAACTTACTGAAGTGCAGGAGGTGATGGGAATGAACAAGTAAAAATTTCTTTTACTAAAATGGTGGTCAAACACGGTAAGAGGTTGCCCAGAGAGGCTATGGAGTCTCCATCCTTGGAAAAAAATGAAAATCTGTCTGTACACAATCCTGGACACCTGCTCTAGCTGACCCTGCTTGGGTAGGCTGGACTAAATGATCTTCAGAGATGTCTTCCAACCTCAGCCATTCTTTGATTCTGTGTTATAAAACCTGAGAGTATTCATGCTTTTCCCTGACCCCCAAAGATGTGAAAAAGAACCCAGTCATATTGAAAATCAGAAAGGAGCACTGTGTCTCGCTGAGTGGCCTGATCTCTATATTTGATAACCTAGGTGAAAATACACAGCCATTATCAAATATGTATCTTATCCATTATTGTCAAACTCCTCTATGCCCCAAACAGTAAAGGAATAAAGATGGCATCCATCAGATAAACCTCTTCTGCAAAGTATTTGGCAACAATTCACCAAACAATGTTATTTACAATTACTAAATGTCACAAAGCATATGCTTTCTAACCAAATAATGCTAACAAAATAAACTTATCCTGATTGGAAAGTGTCATTAAATACAGAACAGGAACGAGTTAGGATTTAATCTAGACCTTTTTTTTCCTCTGAGTCTTGGTCAAGACCATACTTGCCAAAAGCCAATTTAATTTAGTCTTAAAAATATCCAGGTAAAGGGATTCTAGACCACCAGTGTCTACTCTGTTTCAAAGAGTTTCACTAGCTTCAAGAGCTGGAAAACTTTTCCTTACACCAAAGTTTACCTGGAGAATCCTTTACAGTATTTTTATATATTGGCAAACAATTATGATAGCCACTCAGTAGTCTCTGTCTTAAAGAAACAAACATCCCAAACACCCAACCATTTTCCCAAATGAAATATTTTTCACCAAAGCTGTCATCAGGACATCTTCTGGAGGTCTACAACATCCCAGATATCATGTATATATGACTTAAATATTGCGATGAGAAGGAGAGACAATAGAGAAATGACTGCTAAGCCACAGAAAGGGATGTAGGTGAATTAGGGTGCAACCTAAAAGACTTAGAGAATCAGCACAAGTTAAGTGGAGAATGGGGGAAGAATAAATTTTACTGAAAGCAGTTGCAACTTTCAGGTAGTTTTTAATGTGCATCTTGTCCTGATAACAGCAAATGCGAGATCTAACAACTGGCAGAGTACTTTCTCAACCTTCCACAGCTGTGGTGCATTAAGGTCTTTACTACACCTTTTCTAATAGCTAAAGGTCATCCAAGATTTATGCTTGCCAAAATAAAAAGCTAGGTTGTAGAAACCAGCAGTAGCCAGGCTCGCTATTCCTGTTCATTTTCAGTTTGTTTAACAGAAGTCATGAATCCCATCTAAAATGAGCAAAACAAAAAAACAAAAGGAAAGTTGTGTATTCTCATGGAACACAGTGCAGCATTAGAAGCACAATGCACTCCTGAATTTGAAACCTGAATTTGGCAGTTAAGTTCTTAACAGGCAAATTCTTCTCTCTTTTGTGAATGGAAAATTTTCTTAAAAATTAGGTTGTAGGCATATGTTCTACATCTGAATTAGTATACATCTGAATAGTTTGCTTAAGAATAGGCTCAGGTATTTCCAGTATTTTTTTTAACAGATCACAATATAAAGGAAGTCAGCATTTTGCTAATTGTCACAAGGAACACAAATAGCAGAGTTATTTCTCTATGATATTTTTCTGAGACCAAAAATCTCATATTCTCTCTGTCAGCATGAAAAATCTTGATGTGATATTGAATTAAGAGCTACCTTTTGACAGCCATCTTTGTGTAATATCCAAATCCCTTTTCACTATCACAGGTACAATACATGCCTGAGATCTCTGCTTGAAGAAGGTGAAGTTGATTCACACCTTTGTCACATCTAAGCTGGGTTACCAAAATTTATTGTTTTAGGCAAGTCAAGCTAAAATGCCTCTTAAAATGCATCTCCAATTTTGTTAAAACATCAATTGCTACAAATCTACACAAACTCAATATTGTTTATCAACCCACTTCTATAAGCAGTTCCGTTACTTCTGGTGAAATATCACATTTATTTTAAAGGAAAGAGTTCATCTGGAGAACCATGCTAGTCTTGCTAATTTGTGTGTTTATTTAACAGACTAAATTTTTAAAGGGGCTTTCAAATATGTAGTCATAAGCATTCACACATGTAAGTAATGGAGTTTATACTTGCAAAACTCATTTTGACAAAAGGGATTTGCTTCAGAAAATACTATCCCGTGTGTAGGTAAGTGCTAGATCCATCATATGCAGGCAGAGATGACAATGTTTTAAAATATCTAAACAAACAGAAAAAGAGTTTTCAGTACGCCCATGGAGGCAGGAGTTTCAGAATTTGGGTTAGATTTAGAGTGGATTTCCTCTGGAAGGTACCAGCACTCTCCTGGAGAAACTGACTTCCCATGGCTTGGATGAATGTATTGTTCACTGGGCAAAAAAACTGGCTGGATGGTTGAGCACAGCCTGAACAGAACTAAACTCACCTGGCAGCCAGTCACACGTGGTATTCCCCATGGTTCAGTATTAAGGCCAGTCACGTTTAACACCTTTATCCGTGATCCAAACGGGGATTGAGTGCACCCTCAGTAAGTTTGCAGATGACACCAAGATGGGCAGGAGTGTTGATCTACTGGAGGGTAGGAAGGCTCTGCAAAGGGATCTGGACAGGCTGGATTGATGGGCTGAGGCCAACTGTATGAGGTTCCACCAGGCAAAGTGCTGAGTCCTGCACTTGGGTCACAACAACCCCATGCAACTCTACAGGCTGGGGTCAGAGTGGCTGGAAAGCTGCCCAGTGGAAAAGGACTTGAGGGTGTTGATCAACAGCTGTTGAACATGAGCCAGCCATGTGTCCAGGTGGCCAAGAAGGCCAATGGCATCCTGGTCTGGATCAGCAAGAATGTGGCCAGTAGGACCAGGACAGTGATTTTTTTTTCCTTATACTCAGCATTGGTGAGGCCACTCCACAAATCCAGTGTTCAGTTTTGGGCCTCTCACTACAAGAAAAATGTTGAAGTGCTAGAGTGAGTCCAGAGAAGAGCAATAGAGCTCAGGAAGGGTCTGGAGCACAAGTCCTGTGAGGAGCAATTGAGGGAGCTGGGGTTGTTTAGTCTGAAGGAAAGGAAGGGGAGAGAACCTTGTTGTTCTCTTCAATCACTTGAAACGAGGCTGCAGCCAGGTGAAAGTAGGTGTCTTCTCCCAAGTAGTGACAGAATGGGAGGAAGTGTCCTAAACTTGCCCCAGAGAAGGTTTAGATTGGATATCAGGGAAAATTTCTTGATTATGAGGTTTGCTCAACATCGAAATAGGTGACCCAGGGCAGTGGTGGAGCCTCCATCCCTGGAGATATTTAAAAGGCATGTAGATGTGACACTTAGGGACACGGTTTAGTGATGTACTTGGCACTAGTGGGTTAACAGTTGGTCTCAATGATCTTAGAGGTCTTTTCCAATCTAAACAACTCTATGATTCTTTGATTGTTAAGGCAGCAATTTCAGGACAATACTGTCACAGCTCACTTCCTGTTTTAGTGGTTTTGAGGGAAACAATCTGGTAGTTTGTCTCAATTATTTTTTTTTCTCATAACCTTACCATAAATTGCTTAAAACAGAAGTGGAAACTGTGCTAATCTAAACCAATTTTCTGCATGAAAACTGTAGGTTTCTTCTCCTTATTTGTGCATATAACCTAATAAAATGTTATTGAAATAGATTGTTTCTTTTAGAAAGACATCTGACATTGATAAAAGGACTCCAAGTGATGAGGAATTTACCATATTCTTCCCTAATCCATTGCAAAGCTGATTGCCCTCACTGTTATAAATGTGTATCTTGCATCTACTCTTTAAACTGAAATCCCTTGCGGCTGCACGTTGGTTCAAGTAAGATGCCATGACTTGTGTAAGAGCTTAATACATCAATGACTGCTCCAAGTGCTGACAATACAAAATGAGTGAGCTTTCTCCAACCATCAGATCAGATACAATAATCTTGTTACAGAACATTTATGCTTAAATTTAAATTTATAAAGCATTGCACAGGATTTTAACCATGCTATTTCACTGACCATAATGGAAATTGTCTGACTATATGCCCTACAAGCTGCTGATAAAATGTATGTGTTAGACACTAAGGGCAAGATATATGAAATGAATTGGGTGCTGCTGTGCTGGGATTTGTAATGCCTAAACTTTTAAGCTGCTTGACTTCCTTTCTGCTATCAAGGTCCCAGATTAGATGGCCAAGACTCAGTGAGAATAACAGCATAAATCAGTGGGAGCACATAGCTGCCTCTCAGCAGCCAGCAGGTTCTGTAGGAAGCATCTTAATTCTACCCATGATAAAGCTTTAGCTATTGCTAAGGAGGAAATGTATGTTAAATAACATTTCTGGCCATGGTTTAGCAGCTTACTCTGCAAATAAAAGACATTGAAGATACCTTCTGTGCTTCCAGATCATGCATCCAAGCAGTAAATATACTTATTTCCTTCTGTGTAAGGGGATGAGGCAGAAGAAACAATTCAAGAGAAGGTAGTAAGGGTGATGGCTCTTTTACACAGGGGAACCTAAGTTAAGCTTCCTTTCCAACGTGTGAAATTAGAAATCAGCTGCTTCCTACATCTGAAATAATTATATATCCCCACCACCTGAAAGATCTGTTTAAGTACAGCAGACGTAATCAAACTCTTTTCTGAACTGCACTACAAAGTTGCATATAGCATTCAACCTTCAAATTCATTTCCTAAGCCAGATTACCAGCATGATGTTCCTGGCATCACCATTCTCTAACCTTGCATTCCCAAATAAAGATTTAAATACTACATTCCACATGCCTCTCAGCCTTTCACAGTATCACTAAATGATTGAGGTTGGAAGGGAGCTCTGGAAGTTACCTGGTTCAACTTCCACTGCATACACAGGACCACCTAGGACTGGTTGCCCAGGATCAACCTTATTATTTGCCCATGTCCAAATAGCTTTTAAATACCATTTGGGAGGGAGATTCCGTAGCCTCTCTGGGCAACCTGTGCCAGTGGTCAGTTACCCTCACAGTGAAAGAGTGTTTCCAGATGTTCAGAGGAAATGTTCTGTGTTTCAGCTTGTGCCTGTTGCCTCTGATCCTGTCACTGGGTACCACTGAAAAAGAGCCTGGCTTCATGTTTTTTTCACACTCCCTGCGGATATTTATACACATTGACAAGTTTCCCCCTGAGCTTTCTCTTCTCCAAGCCAAATAGTCCCGGCTCTCTCAGCCTTTCCTCATAGGAGAGACGCTTCAACCCCTTCATCATCTTCATGGCCCTTTTCTGAACTCTCCCCAGCGTATCTGGAGAACTGTCCAGTTCTCTCTGGTACTCTCCAGGACTGAGAAGCTCAGAATTCAAGACAGTACTTCAGGAGTGGCCTCACTAGTGCTGAGCACTGGGAAAGGATCACCTCCCTTGCAGCAACCACATGAATCAATCTAGAATGCCACTGGCCTTCCTTGTGGCAAGGGCACATGGCTGCTTCACGTTGAGCTTAGTGTACATCAGGAACCCCAGGTACTGTTCTGCAAAGCAGCTTTCCAGGTGGGCAGTCCCCAGGGTGTATCGGTGCATTGCAACTCTGCTGTTTCCATGCTTCCCATTTCTCAAACTCCTGCGTCAGGTACAAGCAAGATGTTTTTTGCCCTGGTTGCCTGAGGCCTTACTTTTGAAATGTATGTGTTCAAAAACATACAGCAGCAGTACCACAACATCTCAGACCTCCTGTTCTGATGAGATGAGAGGAAGTGTGGTCAGGAAGGGGTAAGGATAGGAATACAAGAGTAATGGTCTACCACATTCAGCTGGACTGTTGGACAGCGAGACACAACTTATGCACTTCACATAATAAGTCACCAAGAGAGTAAGTATTTTCATGCTCTTAAGTAAAACACCTCACCAATAAATGCCACAGTTCTATTCTAACTCCTCCATTTACTGTCAAATTTAATACCAGATTATTCTTTAGAAAAGAATTTTCAAAATATATGTCAATTTATTTATGTATTACACAGGAAATTACTTTTTGTCTTAAAAAATCAAACATCCCTAAAGTCTTGATCATCACAGGAATCAAAATTATGTTTACTCCTTTCACAGCAGTTGCCACTCACAAAAAGAGTAACCTCTTCAAGAAAAAACAGTGATCATACCCAAATTTATAACATAAACACTGGGTTATAAAAAGATACTTTCAGGTTTGAATCACACAGAGGTAAACAAACAATTACAGTCCTGAGACAGAGACAGAGTTTCAAGTCCCTTGTCCCATGCCCCAGGTGTCTCATTTAGTATTGCAGATATAATATTAGTCATACAGTTAAATTATAATTCAAAAATGTGATCTAGTTAGGAGCAGCCAGGGCAGAAGTTAGGAGACCTATTTTCTATTTCACATTCCATAATTTCTTTCCAAGTGAGCAAATCCTGAAACATGTTTGTCTCAGGAACAGAATTATGTATATCTATTTTTATTTATTAATAAATGAGATGTTACATGGTCAATAATTCACGAATTATAAATATTGTTGGTATTAGCAGGAAAGCAAGATGTATCCTGACTTCATGATTTACATCTTGTGATAATCCTTTCAATGACTTCATTGTACTGAGTGTTTAACAAAGAAGCATTCAGAGTGCACTACAACACACATGGCTGTAGTTTATGACCTGCTGACATGAACAGAATAGTACATACCTTATATAATGCTGGTCTAAAATATAATACATGTGCTCTTGAATCATCAGTTTGCAGGCTGCTCTGTCAGACCCCTGGCTGGAGCCCTAGAAATTTATACACAAACTTCATGGTCACCTTATAGATATTTGCTGTTGGATGCAGAAACTTATCTTGCCCTTTCTGTTTTGCACCTAAGGGAAAAAAAGTTAAAATACGAAAGGTGAACTTTCCTTGGTCTCATTGTGTCTGGAGTGTGACTTCCACCCTTGCAAGCAGGGAAGGGGATCCAGTCATTGTTCAACTCTGCATAACTTTACCAAATCTCTTACCTTTTTCAACATGAAAAAACAGTTGTTTGCTCAAGACATTGATATGTGCTGATGAGAGAGAGGTACCTTCTGAGGTATGTGGATTGCAGAATGGCTGCATTCCTTTTCACAAAGTCTCGAGATTTTAAAATTCCTCAAGGTATATGGCAAAGACAAAACTGAAGATTCCTGAAGCAACTCCATAAAAGTACACAAAAAGCTTAATAAATCATGTGGACTGTACTATGGTGCACCAGCCTCTAACACACCTGGGGGATAGGGGACCTCAAACAGCATCTCCAAAATCTATCATTAAGCTCAGCTTTATATCACTGTGTTAAAAAACAGCTGAGGGAAGTCTTTCTCCCTGTTTGTTAGTAATCAAAGCATTTCTGTGTCTCTCAACATTTAACATTCAATTTGTCAAATGTCACAGAAGAAAAATAAAATGAAAAAGACATCAGTTCATAATGTAATCTTTATAGTTTCATCATCCCATGACTCCGTGTTTCTCCATATTGACCTAATTTGCCATGACAGGAACACGGTCTGTGTTTCAGAATATTCCAAGTGTAGAAATTACTCAATCTTTGTGAGAATTGTATGCTAGCTTAGCAAACAGAGCCATCTTTATTGACATTAATGTCACCATTCATAATAAAGATATATCATTAAGCAGAAACAACTGTACTAAGAGAAACATCATTTATTTAGGTACCTAACATTTTAATTGTCACAGTTAGGGGTTGATCCTTCCTCATATGGCACTTTGACATTTTTTCTACATCAGACCTCAATGTAGTTAGTTTCTATCCTGCCAGATTAGCCGTAAATTCAGATTTTGTTAGGACTGTCTGACACTCTAAACAAATCTCACATTATGAACACTTCAACAGGAATAGGACAAGTAAGCTAGAACGTTAAAATAAATCCATCCATATCTGTTATCAATGAAAATCATTATGCACTGACAGTAGAGGCTGCTGCAGGATTTTCAGTCATGGTGGACAGAAGTCCACATCACAAAATTATAAATACAAGTAGTCTAATCCTGTAGCCTTTAAAGATCTAAAGTGAGAAGAACTGAGAAGCTGATAAAATTGACCTTCTCTTTCACCTTCAAGGTAGCCATCCTAAAACAAGACTGAGGCATTCTGTAAGGTTCTCTTTACATGTTTAATAATTCTGCAAATGCAAAAGGTTCTATAGCAGCCATTGCTATTAGATGGCAACTCAGAAATATGAGAATTCAGAAAATGAAGGGGTAGGATGAGCAAAGTGGTGAAGATTTAGGTTAGATGTCAGATTGGAACATTCTGCTGAAATTATTGCAAAATGCTTGCTGGCAGAGAGAATAATAAATCTGACCAACTACATTTATTAAAAGTATTCTCTATGCATAATTTATTTACAAATAATCACCTTCTAGATATTTAAGTATTAGAGAGACTCTGTTTTTTCCTAGAAAATTAATTAATTTAGCTATCCCAGTATAACCATTTATCCAATTTACCTACTTTTTTATTCTACAAGCTACCCGTAATTTGAGCTGTCACATTAATATATAGTGATTCTAGTGAACTTAATCAGGACAACTCTAAAATGAAAAAATGGAGGGAAATGCATAAACATTTACAAGGTCATCTGCAGGCATACAATTTTGTGAGTGAAAGTATCCTGTGAGGCACACCTTAACCTTAAAAGACAAGGAGAACATGAGTTTACTTATTTGTTTATTCCTAAATAAACTGGCACGAGTTTCCTCTGTTCAGTGACAACATAGAGAAATTCCAGGAAAAACAGTGGCATGGCACATCCAAGATACTGACTACTTGCAACTCCCTAATTTTCCTTTCTTCCCTCTTTTTTTTTCTTTTTTTTTTTTTCTCTTTATAAATTCAAGTTCAGTTAAGCAATAAGCAGAGCAATGTGTGTGCATTGGTGGCCTAATGGAATACAGGTGGCAGAAATTAAGAGCAATAATTTTAAATTACTTTTAAAGACTTTTAAAAAGCAAAAATATGAAGAATTAGTCACCTATCACCACTGCTTATGGTGTACTAAAGTTTCCAACACAAGATTCCTGATTAGTTTCCAGTTAGATTCTTGGTTACTTCAACAATTATTCAGCATCACTTTCAGCCAAAATAGATCTTTTCTCACTCAACATACTCATTTCTTTTTTTTTTGGGAGTAAAGCCTTCCTGTAGGAACCCAGGGCTTTACCACTTCAGGGTTAAATCATGGTATACGACACTACTCAGAACTACCCAAACAAGTGGAATTTGGTGAGCCTCCTTATTAAGTAACATACCTGAGAAAATACGTGGACCTTGGCTGCACTTGCTGTAAGATGACCAGAGCAAAGTTCGCAGCAGTCACTCAGAACCATAAAATTGCAAATAGAGATATTTCTGAGAGATCTATTGTCCCTCACTCTCTGATATCACTGTGGCAAATCTAATCAGAAGTGTTTGCACTTACACTGCTGTGCCATTAACAATGGTAACATTTTCCCATGAGAGTTCATATATATTTGATTTTTTAAAACTGTAACTATATTATCAGTTATCGATACTAATTAATAGAATATTAGTAACACAGACTTTAGTTCCTCAGCCTATTCAGCATTAGGCTACAGACCAGACTTTAGCACCACAAGGAACAAACCTCTTTTTTAGGCAAAGTTTGTAATTGCTTTAGTTAAAAGTACAAATATAGATGCGCCTTGAGATCTACTTTGCTCTGAGAGTTCCTTTCTCTCTTGATTAAACAGGATCTTGTTATCTTCAACCATTCTATTCTTCCAGGCTTTTTCAAACAGATTGCTCATGGAGCTGTGGGGGTTTAACAGGAAGTAACAGACACTCCTTTGGCATTAAAAGGATTCACAAGAGTTCCTCTTTTCAATCCTTTAATGCATATTTCTCTAAGATACTGTTTTAAAATTGTGTTGCGTTTGGAGCGTGAGTGCTTATTTGGAAAACTCTTTAATATATAAATAAATAGCTCATCCTGTGAAAGCTAAGTAATTCTATATCTTGATGCAGTAGTTTCATCCTGTGGATGGAGTCCAGCTGGTAAATCAGTTATAGTGTGAGACTATAACTGCCATAATGCACAACTACCATTTTTAACTAAGGTAGGTTTAAAAATCTCTTTACAGCTATAAATCAAACATAGATATTTACCATGAAGTCTCTTCATGCTGTTTCATCCCATCTTGTCAATCAATACCTAATACAGTGTTAGTCTAATTATATACATACAATGTAATTATACATAGAATGTAATTATATTGTAAGTAGAAATCCTCCTATGAAACATAACAATGCTTTAGACATGGGTAGACTAAAGAAACAAAGCACTACAGAGTTGTGTACAATTATTATTATCTAAACAAAGAGCTGAAATGTCATATGAAGATGGAGCACAATAAAAGTGATTGATATGTCATATTTTGTATTAGTTAAGATATTGTATGCTGACTACAATGCATTCTAGATACAGAAAAGTGTGTCACAGTGCTGCTTGAAGACATATATATTTTTGTTATTGATCTAACCTGTTTAAATTACACTATTGTTTTCAAGGAAAGCTTATAATCCTTTTTAGATGAGTGACATGTTTTCTTTTTAGCTTTAGTGCTTTACAGAAGAAAAGATGAAGCAAAGAGAGCATCAGATCTAGGAAGCACGTGCATCAGCTATTATCAGTCACCTAGCTCATACTTGTCTCCTTAATGTGGTTTCAGAAGGTCAGACCTGTAGCAGACGTATTACTCAGGTGACGGCAGGAACATCAGCGCTGATGCATATCACTCACAGAAGTAAAACCTCTCTGCTTGGGCCATTGCTGCCCTATCAGGACACCATCGCAAAGAATAAATTGTTACACTTACTCTCATAAATGTATATAAAAAAGAACTTCCATCAGTGTACTTCCTTCAGACCTTCAGACAGAATAGATCTCCTCAGACGCAGACAAAGTAGGACTTTTGGAGAGAGAGTGGGAAAAATATGTATATACTCTCTGGGTTGGTGATACCATATGAGAAGAAACTTACAAGGCTGGTGAATTTCCAAAGCATGAATTATGAACACGGTGGATCAACACTCCCAAGCCTATTCAGTGCAGGGTGCAAAACCCAATTTAATTGTCAAAATGTCAGTTCCTATAAGTAAATTAAGAGTCTAAGCTCCTGTGGTCAGTTGACCTTGCTCGGACACGAGGTGCCCACCAAGCTGCTCTATCCTCCCCCTTGTCACCTGGAGAAAGAAACTAAGACGGAAAAAATCTTGTCGGATGAGATAAGGCAGTTTACTAAAGCAAAAATGAAAGGCTGCATGCGCACTAGAAAAGGCAAAAAACCCAAATGTATTATTCTTTACTTTCCATCACCAAGTGATATCCGGCCACTTCCTGGGACTTGGGGTTTAGAACATGTTGGGGTTGCTCTGTAAGGCAAACATTGTAAATAACCAATTCCCCTTCCTGCTCCTTTTCTTAGCTTTTATATCTGAACTGAGATAATATGGTGTGGAATACCCCTTTGTTCAATTTGGGCCGCCTCTCCTGGCTGTGTCCCCTCACAGGAGTTTGCCCACCCCCATCCTACTGATGAGAGTGAAAGGTTGGAGAGAGGGCACTGATGCTGTGTCAGAGCTGCTCAGCAGCAGTCAAAGCACTGGGGTGTTATCAGCACAGTTCCAGCTACCAATGCAAAGCTCAGCACTGTGAGGGGCTGCTGTGGGGAAATGAGCTCCATCTCAGCCAGACCCAATACAAATTCCCATTATGGTCAGCTGAATGTTAGTGAAAACAAGCAAGAAGGCTGTACATCTAACTAAATATTGTTAGCTGCTTTGGGGTGATTTTAAGAATTCTCATCTGCTATTAATTTTATTGACTAGATGAAAGCTTCAGTACCTAACTCACACGTTGATGCCTCCACTTAGAAACCTTAATTAAGATTTTTAGAATCCAAAGCTGATGATTCTACAGGTACCTTCCAACCTTGGCCGTCCCGTAATCTTGTGGTTTCTCAGTTCTATATGCCTACTCAGCAGACTATTATGAAAAAATAAAACATTTTTAATAACTCAACCTTCTGAAAACTTTGAAATCATAATTGTTTCCACATATTACACAAGACTACTTAGAAATTTGCATTGTAACAGAAGTTTAGCATAAGCACAGAAACATTTAACCTTGACAAACATAAATCAAAGTTTAAAGCACCAGTGACTTCCCTATCCATTGCCCTTTTTTGTTTATCCCTTCAAGCTTTAATTTCCAAGTTCTTTCATGTGTGTTTTATTATTAAATTTCAAAAAGCATACTCAAGGTGAGTAACTGAATCCTCTTGTATGTATCATAGTTGCTAGTTCATAGTTAGTGGCTGGTGAGGGGACATATCCATTGGCAAAGTAACCTTAAACTACTGGTCTAGAGGGCTTCACCCATCTATAAAGCACACAGAAAACTCAGATCTCTTCTAACCCATGATACACCACTCTCAGCATGGGGCACTTTCCCTCTCCTCCACTATCATTTATATCTTCAACTCTCTGCTTCTTTTGAGAGTATGCAGCATTTCTTGGAGTTGCAACGTGGTCTACCTTGCACAAAACAGCTTACACTGAAGTCATCTACTGAATATATTCAAGCACTGCTTTGAAAATATATGCCTGCATTTTAAAGTGAGGTGAATTTCCATTTACAGCTGAAGCAAGATTTAGAGGAGATCAATGAAGCCTCCCTCAGCTGATACAAAAGCAGATTTTGTAGACTTTAGAATAATCAAAGAGTTAACCTAGTTTCATTCCTTCATGAGTAAAACTCACTGGTAGGCTTTTATTATGCTAATTTTCCAAACTTGCAAAGCAAAAAACTCAGTAAACTGAAGGCAACCAAAGGGGCTGTTTGGTAGAAACAGAAATGAACTGTGTCTTTTGAAGTGTTCTAGAGAAAATGTGTTCAGAATATTTAAGTCTCAAGTGAGTTACCAAAGGTTATTCATTCACAAGTGAGATAAATTCATACCTGTCAAATTGTCTGGATCCTCTGTGTGATCACTAGGGCCTCAAATCATTTATTTTTTTCCCCAGTGAAAGTTCAAGATTTTCACATATCCAAATTTAGTAGCATTTCCTGTGTCTGAAAGTAAATGAATTCATTTTCCTTTCATCTCACTTTCCACTTTTACAAGACTAGTGTGAAGAAAAGAAATAAATCCAGGTTGGCTGGCATAAATTGTTTTAAAGTACAATTTCACAGTGCAAACAGCCTACAACCTCCTTACAACAGATACTATATTTTTAAACAATCTTTTTAGAAAAATCTTATGGCTGGCGGTGATTTAAAATGAATGTGTAAAATATCATTTCAAACCAATTCAAGACCTACACAGACCTTGAAGATTTTCCTACAGCTTAAGATCTTGGAGGTGCAAAAAAAGCATTTGCTTCTGCTCCACTTTGACACTTGATCCAAAAGGAATTACCATAATCAGCCCAAACTTGCAGTATTGTAATAACATGAGTCACTGTTTCCAGTATGCAAAGTGCAGACTGTGTTTGGTATCAGTCCTGTGGATTGAAGAAAATTCCATGGAGTGGGGTTAAGGAAGGAACTGAGAAGTCAGCAAGAATAGCAGAAATCTTACATTTTCAATGAAAAAAAGAGATGATCAGGGCAAGCAACAGAGAAATTCTTTGCTCATGAAGCCAGAACATTAAAAATGGTGGACAGAAACATTGACCAGGAGTCACATTACTGGGAGACACAAAAAGAGTCAGAGACTGATGTTGTGGATGTTTCCTACATTTTCTCAAACTGTTCTTATTAATAACTACACATAGTAGCAATTCAAAATGTGGGTGAGTTCAAGGTCACACACACTGCATAGTCAAATTTTCGTAAAAGAATATTTATAGTTTACATTTCTGACTGCATGGCAAATATCTTATTTTTATTTCATTTCAGAAAGAAATAGAATGAGGAAAGAAGTCCCATATTTTTTTCACAAACTTTATGCTAGCTAAGTCAACATTAAAAAAACCCCAGAATATAAAACTATGTTTGTATATTCTGTAATTTTTACCTTTTTTTTTTTTTTTTGTGAAGTGTTCTATTTCACAGCATTTATGTCCTACCTGTTGCTGCATTTGGCACCTCAGTGCATTGAAATACAAAGAAATTTTGAATAAGACCGTTAGGCAAAAATTTGGAAAACCTGCCTCCTGCCGAGATATGCAATTTCAGAATTGTTACTTTTCCATATATTGTCATTAGATCTCAGAGACAGTAAAATACCTTAAATAATATATCATTCTATTCAATTTATATATTTCTGAATAAAAATTTAAGCTCTCCCATCTAGTCACATTGTTGTGCTTGACATTTATTTATTTATTTATTTAAATCCATGAATAATTTTTATTTTCAAATCTATGCATTACTCCTCACTTAGGATATGTTGGTTCTGAAAAATGCAGCCCACATGTTGTCTACTGTTTTGATGATGTCTGATTCATGATGGGGAACAGCTATTTGTGGAGAATTAAAACAATTAAATAGTCAATCAAAGGAAAAGCAAACTCTTCCGTCTCCTAAAACTGATAGAGTGAAGTATCCTTTGTTTGTACCTTGAATATGACCATAGTGGTTCTTTGGATGGCATTTTTTGTATTTACATAGGTAAGTTAAAATGTGCATACTAATGAAATATAAAAATTATTATTACTATTATTAGCATTGTTATCAGAAAGGAACTTCTTTATTTGATCACTCATTATATATATACAAAACTTCAAAACATTATTTTCTGAGGGTTCTGGTAGCACTACTAGTGTACTAGCTGCACTATTTTGGTCCACTATTGTAGAATGTACAAAGTTGAATTATTTTGATAGTACCAAGGGGAGAATCTGGCCCAATGGGGTCAGAGGAGAATGTAGCAGCATATGTATATTGTATAAATACAAATAAAATAGATCAGAAGGTACTCAGAAAATGACAGATACTTTAATTCTTAAAAGGCTTAGACTTTCAACTCCTCTAGAAATTATGAAATGAAGAATAACAAAAAAACAACCCCCCATTATTATCCAAGCAGAAGTGGTATAAGATCATTTATCTTGATGGATGTCACCTTAGAGCACATATTATCCCTATCTCTCAAAGTGTTTTTTCCCCCTTATTTCATCTCTGACATTCATTGTAAATTTAATGATCCACATACGATTTGCTGGTGTCTCAGTCTGGTGTTTTGAATCATGAAACTAGTACTAAATTTATGGCACTGCAGTACCACTTAGTGAATCATTAAGCAGTACAGTGATTTTAACGATTTGGATCATACTGGACCTCATCACTGTATAATGAGGTTCCATTTAGTGTAAATTTTATGTAAAAATTCAATTTGCAAACCAACAACATGAAACTACAACATTTTTTTTAACCTGACATTGCATTTATTTATCGTGATTTCCATCAGTGTTTCACACAGGGAAAGAAAATGTTACCCCATTACAAAAATAATTTTTTACAGTCTTCGCACCACTGAAAAATATATATTTTCAGACTGGTATTCTTGTAGAAATCTATTTTAAAACAAAAATCTCTAGAGGGCTTAGATGTGGTTGTTAGAGTATGCTGAATTAGACTGTGGTGTTACTGAAGTGGCTGAGCACTTGGAGAAATGCTTGTTCAAAGGGTTGCCAAACCCTTCTCTGCTGCCCAAGAGGATCCACCAACACAGACGGGAACATTCCTTACTGCCCAGCTCAGTAACATTGGGTCATCCCACTACCTTTTTTATTAAAACTCTGTTTCATAAACCAAAGGCTTTCGATGCTGAATTGCTTCTCTAAAATTCACTGAAGGACTAACTAGATATATGTAACCAGCCCAAATACAGATTCCCCATTTTGAAGAGTTTTGCACTGTAGAAACTGTACAGGGTACAATGGAGTTAATGTACTGTTAGAACAACTAACAGCTCCTATAGAAAGGTTTCCATTTGCGAACTAGTTTTAGACAGTGTTTTCAGTAAAGTTTGCTTCGCAAGTTGGTTTTCATCAAACAAAAACAATCTAAAACATTCATAGATAATTGGGTCATAGTCTCTAATTCCATTTCACCCACCCTCTTGGTATTATCTAATCTAGTTGGTCCAGAGTCCTAAAACAAAAGAACTTTAATGGGAAGCAAGCACAGCTCTTGAAAAGAACAATGTTTTTCCAGTTCTTCTCGTCCAGATTACATGCATTTAAGGAATTTGAGATTTAATTAATTAAGTCACTGAAGCCCTGCAGTGTTTTTGAGGTAGTGCAAAACAATGGGGATATAATAAAAATCCTTACATTAATTGATTTTTTAGTTCAACAGCTCAAGACAGCTCAGACTCTCTAAGTACTTTAGAGATGCCAAAGGTAACAAAAGACATGAGTAGGATGAGACTGGAATTTTTTCCTCCAAAGGAAAATCAAAGAAATGCAGCAAATCAAATGCATAAAAGTGGCAAATAAATAAAGTAGCACAATAATTCTAAAAAATTCTTAGAAAAGCTTGTGTTACAAAATATTCTAAAATGGTGCAGCCACTTTTCTTCATGGCTACCCAGCTCAGATGCCTGTTGCTAGATATAAAATATAGAAACTTTCTGTTCAACAACATCAGTGGCTAAGAAATATGTGATACTACTTACCTGTGCATTTTTTAAATGGAGAGTAAAATACCAGAGATAGAAGCTCTCTCAGCCTTTTAGCTTTCTTTTCCATGGTGCAGTTGTAGGCGTAATATTTTATGGAACCAGGAACATTCAGTAATCTGACTTGAGCAACAGTAAATCTTGCCATATTGAGTTGTGTTGTTGCTGTGGAGTTAGAAAGAATAGTAGATTAAATGCAACATAAGATCTCCAGCAAACAAAATATACATTTTAAAAAATTTACAACTGAATCCATATTTGTAACAGTGTTTAGGAAATAACAGGGCTTGCTCTCATCCAGCTGAAGGAATATGCATGTGCATGCTCTCACGTACAACAGATTCAATAGCATTCTCATTCACAGGTTAGCGAGTACTAGAGCTAAAGGAGCTGAGTTTCCTGTGGATTTGTATGTCACAGCTGACACCCTCTCCTCCTACAGATGCTACATTTCCAGTGAACATTTCCTGCTCAGAGAAAGCGTATCTGCTTTGTGTGGATTCTCTGATGTCTAATGATGGTTTAACTGAGGTTGCAATATTTTCTTCAGCTGGGTCAGTAATGTCTGGGTCTCTCCAGCTTTGCAATCTACATCACACATTTCCACTGAACTGTGATCCATGAAACCTATAGTCTGCTGTGAAATTTGGTCAAAACTAACTAAAGGATGTTGAGAGGAGGGGTTGAAGCAAATAGCTGAATAGACCTAGACCAAGATAGTATAAGTGCAGAGCTTTATCCTTTTAAATCAAAATTAAGATGAACCAAAAAACCCAGAAACCTGGGTTAGCTGCTTCCCAAAGCTGCCTTTTGCTTAAATTAGATGAAACATTTTAATTTGCTCTTGACATGATCTCAAAACTTTATAAGGTTTTTAACATGTTGTATGAACTCACCACAGTCAGAGCATTCAAATGAATTGGCCTGCAATTTTTCTATAGTGTGCAGCAAAACCACAAAAAGACTTTTGAATTTCAAACAGATGCTTTTGCTATAGCATGTGATGCCTTAGGTTTTAACTTTAATATTTTTCAAATCCTGTACTGCCTAGTGTGTAATTCTGAAGTTTCTTGTGGCCTGTTAGCTGCTGTTCTCTCATGTTGGTTAGACATAACAAACCTCTCTAGATTTCCACCTCAAGGACACCAGGCCCCAAAATGTATAAACTAAAATCTTAAGAAGGGGGGGTAAAATTGGGGAAATTACATCATTACCTAAAATTACTATTGGAGAATTAACCCTGATTTGACAAATGGACCAAACTTATAAAAGGATGAAGAACCTGTTACCCAGCCATCTTGGGTGTAGCCTTTTGACTGCCCAGGGTGTACCTTTGACGGCCCTTCAAATAAATACATCCTTTTATTCTCTTATTCTTGTCTAGTCTCTGTGTTTTAGGTGGCCACCTCAGGCAACACATGAGACAGAATAAAAAACTTTTCAAAGAGTAAAAAATAAGATTTGCCAAGTGAGACAGAGCAAACTATGAGGGTTGGTAAAGGTACCCCAATATTCACCTCTGCCTGGCACGCTCTGCAATTATGAGCTGCTTGTGCTGGTTTCCTAATGAAAAAAGGGGTTTGTGAATGAATAAAGGTCTGCTCATCAGTCTTGGTCAGCTCCTGACCATTAACAAAACACTGATCAATTTTGGCCAAGCTAAATACAGTAGTAGAAGAGCCAAAGATATTTAATTGGAACAAGTCTTTTGAGAATGGGTTACGAGTGGTCTCCATAGGTCTCCATGACCCTGCTGCCCTAACTCACTAGTGCTGATGGCCAGCTGGCACACACAGTCTAGAATCAGTGAGCCCTCTGTGGCCACTTGCCCAGTCAGGATTTCAAGTGTATGGGAGGTAGCTGTGGACACTACAGGAAGAGAAAAGGAACTTACAGGAGCTGTGAAAGAGAATTGAAGGTGGTGCAGTACCTAATTAAATTATTTTATTAATTCAGAAGATGGAAGATTTGCATACACAGATGACAAAAATTCTCCACAACTCAATGTAAACCTATTTCCTCTTTTCCTGATGTCTTACCAAATTAACTTTACATAGCTAGAAAATAAGCAATAGCGTACCCTTTGGGAAACAGGAGCGAGTGATAGCAGTAGCACCAGTTATTTTATTACAACAACTTTCTCAGGTGATTCAGACTCCCCAAGGCATCTGGAGCACACAGGCAGTGTGACCAAGGCAAGCAGTATCCTTGACAAATAACACCTTGAGCCATTCTTCAGCAAAGGTTAGCTAACTGGTGGATTAGTGCGACAGCTTTTTGTGGGTTTCCTGAACAGCTTTGTTCCCACTCGCATGGAGCCCACAGCTCATCCAACACAGAGATTAGACATCTAAACACAAATAAAGCTTCAAACTTATAAGAAACATATAACATGGAACTATTGAGAAAAATATTAAATTATTTTTGTAGCATTGGTCTATGAGAAGGTAACGGTGTTTAGAAAAAATCCTACCATTATTGTCAAATGAGACTTGTGATTCTGGCCAACAGCCCAAAACATCTCAAAGGTTAATGTAGATTTCAAAATATTTCATGTAAAACAGAAATTTTAAAGGCAATTTGAATTATCCATCTCATAAATCAGCATTTTTTAAAATGTTGGCTGGAATCTATCTCAAGTTTGAATTATTTCTCATATGAAGTATAGATCAGTCATGTATAGTCTTTATTTTAAGGGTGAAATGAACATTAAAAAGTTTCAAAAATGCAGTTTCTAAATGTGAAAATATAATTTTTGTGGCTGTGATTTGCAAAAAAAGTACTAAAGCTAAGCCTGAAAAAAAAAAAGACAAGACACTTCTCACTACACACACACACACACACAAATCCAATGTTTGCCACAGATGAGCTGAGGAAAGAATGCATTTGAATACTCAAAAAGCTGTGTATTCTTTGATTTCAGACAGCTTTGTTTTGCCAACTACGTTTTCAAGCATTCAGAAAAAAAACAAACACATCTAATTTGTTTTTGGTATCTTACCCACAATATGACTAAATAAACTTGTATTTGTCTAAGTTTTTATTCAGTCATTTGTTATAATAACAAGTAATGTTTCTGCTTAAAATTTAAGTTGTGTGCTGCTGCGTTTTTAAAGCACTGCATAATGTTTTGCAGCATAGTTATCTGGGACTATCTATGTATCAGAGCAGCCAACATCAGCGTATTTTATTCTAGATGATAATATGCTTGGCATGATACGGTTTATTTATTTATCTTGACATTTAATTCCTGTGTAATAAAAAATCTATATAATAAAACTAAAGAAAACTTTCCCATGGGAAGAATTTCCATCTTTTTGGTCACTTTCATTTTTTCAGGATGTTTCACTTTTCTACACACAACGGCACCAACCCTCTTACGTACAGTGCTACCTCTTATAACGTGATCTTAATTTTATGTTTTGGTAACAGCTAATTATATGAAAACAAATAACAAGCTAAAATTTGTTTGACAATGCCATGACTAATATCACAAGAAAGCGTGAATGAAAATTACAATGAAAAGCAGAATCCTGCTAAAAAATATCACCACCAGCCTAGCAGTCCATGGAGGTCTTAGCTAAAGCAAGATATTTAAAGGTCTTATTTATAAGAACATATGAACAGCAAAAGAAATATTAACTTAATTAATTCTTAGGCAATAAATGAAGTTCCTGTACTTAAAGGCCTCATATTTTTCCATTTACAGATATTTGGTTTTTATAAAGCTTTTAGTTCAGGTACTTCTGCTCCCTTCTTCCTCTGTGCAATCCTCCATGATATTAATGAAAAGTAGCAATATAGATATATATTGTGTGGGTTTGGCACACATGTACGTGTACTTGCATTTAGTCTATTATATTGAAATGGTAATGGCAGAAAACTTTTGGAGATAGTCCAGTTTTTATAAAAACCTCAAGGAGCCTTAACTTATTGGACAAGATAATATAGTTAAAGAATTTTTTTTTTATATTCTTGCTAGTTATTTACTTAGATACTCAGTTCTAAAATATTCTTTTTAACATTAAGAAACCTTAGATACAGGTGATTTATTTCAAAACTCTGAAATTTATTGGTAGCCCATTGTTGATCTTATCATTCAGATTTTGAAATATCTGATCAGGGATTTTTTTCTGCTCCAACAGTTTTAATTTTGCAAGCCACTGGACCTTAATGGGAGCTAATCTCTTCACCCATTTTGTAGGGGGAAGGGGGGACCTAAATAGGCTTTTTTGTTTAAAAGAATGACTTTATGTGCGTGCACAGCAATTACTGACATTTCATAAAGTTCATAATGCTGTTCTGTACATCTCAAATATCTGTATCGGAGCGTATCAAGGAAAGAAAACACTTTGAAAACTCAGCCTGAAATGAGATGTTAAGGCAATACAGGAGTGAATCCATTTTAATAACACAGTTTTTGCTTTATTGCATTGTGTTTTGAAGAGACTTGAACATAATTGTTTTCCATTTTCCTCCTCTTTTACACTAGGAGTCTATATCCCAGTTTAACCGCAGCCAGCAACTGAGCCCCACACAACCACTCACTCCCCCATCAGTGGGATAAGGGAAGACAGTCAGAAGGGTAAAAGTGAGAAAACTCATGGATTGAGATACAGACACTTTAATAAGCAAAGGAAAAGCCATGAAAGCAGAACAAAACAAGGAATTAGTTCAGCACTTCCCATGGGCAGGCAGGTGTTCAGCCATCTTCGGGAGAGTGCAGCCGCATCACACCTAACAGTGACTTGGGAAGATGAACACCAACACTCCAAACACCCACCCTTCCCTCGCTCTTCCCCTCAGCTTTATACACAGAGCATGATGCCATATGGTCTGGAATCTCTCTGGCCAGTTTGAGCCACCTGTCCTAGCTGTGTCTCCTCCCAACCTCCCATGCACCCCAAACTTCCTCACCTGCAAGGCAGCAGGAAAAGCAGGAAAGGCCTTGGCTCTGTGCAAGCCCTGCCCAGCAATAACAAAAACCTCTCCATATCACCAACCCTGTGTCAGCAAAAATCTAAAACACAGCCTCGTACCAACCTCTGTGAAGAATATTAACTCTACCCCAGCTGAAAGCAGCACATTGTGTGCGCTAAGGATATTCTGCCATTGAAAGTAAACATCCTTTCTTGTACTATGCGCAGAAACTATAGGAAGAGTTGCAACAGTAGAAAAGAGTGACATGTGTCCAAAGAATTCTTAAAATAACAGGAAGATAAGTGGATTTATTCCTATAAAGCTGTTGAAAAACAGGGAAAAGTGAAAGCAGCAAGTGTAGAAAGTAATAATGGTCTTGTTGCGTGAGATAGATATATATATGGTATCAGACTGTATCTGGAGTTTCTATTTAACTGACTTCTACATAGTCCAGTATGTTTTTGAGAGTTGCAGTTGAATCTTGTGCACTGCTAACTGTAGTGTTACCTAGCTTAGTTCACATTATTATACTTTGGACCCTAAAGGACTGCATGTTTTAACACTGACTACTCAGTTAGAACTAAGTGATGAACCAAAATTTATCTAGTGGACGTAAAGTGAGAATTTGAAAAATAAGAAAAAGTGCTGCAAAATAATAATTATAATAGCAACTATAATAATGGTAAACTCAAGCCTGGGCTCTAAGCTGCTATTCTCTTTCATAGGATCTGCAAAGTTTGAAATCACAATTTGAAATGTCATCTTATAATACTTCTGATATATTCTAATTGTGTATCAGAAAGAGGAATGTTCAATTATTTATAAACAACCAATTTGCACTCTATCCACCTTCATAATTTTGTGAATCTCAGTTGTATCACCCTTAACTTTCTCCTCTAAAATCTGAGTGTCTCCTCATAAATCTGCTACTCTGCCTCCTAATTCCCTATACTCCTAAAATTCATTATGTCTGTCCATGGAGAGGCCCAAACTACACAAAGTACTCCATGTTGAGCTAACGAAGTCTTAGACTCTAAGAAAATGAGAGCTTCTGTTTTTCTCTTCCTTCCCTTCTTTGAGATGGCCAGCATTTTGAAGTCTCCTTTGGACTCCCCCTGCTCACCAAGCTGACCTTTTAAGGATTGACCTTTTCCATAGATGTGACTTCCAAGGTTGTGTTCAAACTTTACTTTTCCCTAGATGCTTTAAACTTACCTACATTAAATTTTATTTGCCATGTTTTTGCCCAATGACTCAGATTTTTAAGGTCATTCTGGAGCTTCTTGTCACTGGTGTAACATTTTACTGAAATCATCTACAAACTAAGAGATTTCTTGGTCTAGTCCCTACTCTGGGTTGTTAATGAAGATTTCAGTAAAACTGATCCAACCAATTATCTGTTTAGTACTTCAGTATGGATTTATCTCTCTTCCAAAAATGGGTTAGTAAGGTCTGTTCTTTGTTTAATATCCTTTAATCAGCTTTCATAAAGGAACCTTTCTTCCTATCCTGTGTCAACTCAGTTTCTTTAAATGGTGAAAAAACTCATCAGAAATGTTTGGATATAGAAAACTTTCAAGACCTCTGTAACAAAGGTGATGTATATTTAATATAAATAGTGTCTTGGGGTGACTTTGTGATGTGTATCCCCTATCGCTGCCCCATGCCCAGAAGTTAATTTTGTGCCTTTCTGTGCCTTTAAACTGAGCCTGAGAGAGCGGAGGAAAACCTGAGCAAAACCTCTTCAAAGCAGTTTGCAGCTTGTTCAGGTCACACAGAGATAGAGACTTTTTTTTCAGCTGCAGCAGCAGAGCGAGAGTGGGGAAAGCACCCTGCTTGCTTTCGGCCAGTTTTTCAGCTCCTTTTTCTTTCTCCGGGGGGAGATGGAGAGCTGAACTTTTGTTTTCCTTGGACTTTGTTTTTTTCTTTTTTTTTCTCTGCTGGACTGTTTCAACATCAGAATACATTGGGAGGACTTTCCACCGAGGCCTTGGGCCTGGAGGTGGGCCCACCCCATCCCAGCTCCAAGGAGGGGGAGAGAGAGATCTATGGAAGGACTCTGGAATTTTCCCAGGTTTCTCTCAGCAAAGGGAGAGATTTTATTATTTAGCATCATTATCCTTTTCCCATGTGTTTGTTAAATAAATAGTTTTTATCTCTTTCCTTCGAGGAAAAAGTTTCTTTTTTCCTGAACCTGGTGGGGGAGGGATGGTTGTACCTGCCTCCTCTCAGAGGATATATTTCCAAATTTGGCCAAACCAGCACAAATTTAGTGGTGTCCAATGTGTGGTTCAAAGGAAAGTGAAAAACCTGTAATAATTACATTTTGGTTTGAATTTAACTACTTTGTGTTGGAGTAAAGTAGTCATCATGTTGATTGAGTTCATAATGTCTCTCTGGCTTGATATATTCATGTATTTCTAGTCCGTAGGCTTGTTTAAGGTACTAGTGCCGTTCTGATCCCTAAGCCTATTTGCCTATCCTCCACTTGGTCCAATCTTATCCTTGATAAGGAATTTTTGCAGACCAGGAGCAAGAATTCGGATTTCTATCTTGCTGTGCTCGGTGATAATGATTTATAAGAAGTTGACAGAGGTACAAGCAGCTGTTCGAGGTGTGTATGATAAGTGGTTTCTCCGTCCTAACCCCAGTCCTAGCTTCGGTAGCCTGTTTTGGGAATTTATTAGTAATTGCCCCCAGATTATTAGAGGTGGAGGAGACAGGGTTTCCCTTCCCTTTAAATTTGATAGGTTATCTTTTGAGAATGGTCAGTTTCCCCTGGATGTTAAAGAGACCACCCTCCTGGTATTTAATCTGGTAGGCTTCCTCTACATGCTCTATATGTCTCACAGCTTGTCTAGAATGAGAGCTCAGATTTCCAAACTCCAGAGGTCTGAGGGTGTTTCTAAAATAATTTTTGTCAAAAACTCTAAGCTTGGCAATTTTCCCAGAAGATCAAAATAGAGACAAAAGTTTCCTACATTAAAAACACTTTCCACAAGTAAAATAATTCCATGGAATGTCATTCTTTTATTTTAAATGCACCACATGTCCTCTAATACCTATGCACAATAGGGTGCAAGTTTAATGACTTGCTTATTGTGCCCCTGTTGTAATTAGATATTAGAGGACATATGGCGTGGTGAAGACTTAGCAGTGAATTTTCTTGTTTTGATTGTTTTCTGCTACAGGCATAACATTACTTCAGTGATGATATTGTTGAACAAATTAATTCTCATGTTGACTTCTAGGTTTATAAACTGAAATTTCTTCCAGATTATACAAAACCCAAATATGTAACTAGTATCAACAAGTGAATTATCAATAAAAAAGGGTATAATCACTTCAAAGGGTATAATTTTAGGCACCATTGTGAATGCTGCATTTATGCTTCAAATTATGGTCAGAGTTCAGCATTCATTGGTGAAGGAGTGGCTTCTCTTTCAGTATCTTCTCCTTTTACATACATACATGCTCACCAAATGAGCATCCAGCCCTTATCTTTCTTCCTCTGTTCTCCCTCTCTTATCAAGTACCTGAGTTCTGTCACTTTTGGTATCTGTTGTCTTTATTCAGTGAGTCTGACTAGGCACAGGCATCTTTCATTTTTTGTTACAGGAATTTGTAGTTAGCTATTGTGTGGTACAGGGATGATACAATCCTTTAAAAGAAAGTATTATTTTTGTAGATATAAGCAAACTGTATATGGATAGGGTATTAAAATATGAAAAAAGAAATTTCGATGTTATATAAATACACAAAAAAGATTGGAATAAATGAAGTCAGATTATTCTCTGCATGTTCTATAAGCTGTTCTATACATTACTATTGTAATGTAATTCTTAACTGGTTCTATAAAATTTATTACTAAAGATGGCACATAAGCATGGTGGCAGGATTGTTTGGGGTTTTTCTCTATGCCTGGTATCAGACCACACAACCAAGCCCTTTTTACTTGCAGTTCTTCTGGCAAGATAAATTTGCCATGTGTTTTAGAGGATATATGGTACCTCAGTAATTCATACTGCACTAACCTCCTAAACACATTAAAACATTTCTTCTTGCATGACAAAAACTGACATTCTGTTTCCTCAGCTGGTAATCTGGGGGACATTACTAACACACAGCAGTAGGAAACTCTATCAGCAGCACGTGATATTTCAGCAATACACACAACAGGCACCAGTTTTGCCAAGAGTCATGGCTTTTTTTGTCATGAGTCTTGCAGCAGCTAATTTTTTACCCAGAGTACTCATTCTTGAGCAGTGTAAATAAATTAGAATCTTAGCTTGTATGTATGTTATGAATATGTCACTATCATTTCCAGGGGCACTGAAAACATGTTCCTAATGCCTCTGAAAACCTCAACATGTAGAAAGGAAGGGAGAAAAATTGATTTTTTTTTATTTTTATGTTCTCTTGTGTTATTTACTGCAGTTTAATATCTGTGGAAGGAATGATACAAAATCTTTTCATGTGGGGATTGGCATCGTGATGAATCGCAGTGCTGCAAATCAATACGATCTTAAATTTATAAAAAATGTATTAAATTACTTCAAAATTACCATAATCTACCAAAAATATCTTGGGAAAAGTCGAGGAAGAGAGAGAAAACACTGAAATCCGTAAAGAATTGTCACCGCTTCTTTTGATTGACGACAGTTTCAAGAGTGGCATTAATGTTTTTAGCCATCTTTTCCATTTTCCTTTTAGAGAGAATTCTGCAAATAACTATCCTAAGGGGTACAGAAATGTTAGAAAATTTACATTTAAGACTCTATACAAGTGTCCTACAGTTGATATTGAATTTGTCAGGTAGAAGTTGCAGAATTGTTAGGTCAGCACTACATTTTTTCACTAAGAGATTACCTCATCACAGAGAACTTCTACAAGTCCCCATTCTTAGTAGCACTCGCAGTTGCTTGCCCCTGTCCTAGTGAGCACTGGGAGTAGATCACAGTATAGTGAGCCTCCCAAATGAGCCATGAAGATTGATAAAATACAATCTCAAGTAGCTGCTGGCACCTCCCTGTCAAGCTTACTAATGAGTGCTGTGTTACTGCTCGAGTCAACTGTCACATTATCTCCAGGCTAATAAACGGATCCAGTGACAAACAATACACAAACAAAAAGGAGCTGATAGAGGATCTTTCCTTTTAATTCCTTCTCTGCACGTCCCTAGGACACAATCAAATTGTTGGCAGAGGTGATTTTCATGTTGCAGAAGGAAGTTTTTCATTGTTTGCTGCTTTATGCATTTATTTATTTTTAGTTATGAGCAGCAGAAACCAGATACATAAAAATACTGTGGGTCTTTGTTTAAAAGTTAAATCCAGTGAATATGCAATACTTCAGAAAGTCAACTATTTCACAAACCAATTTTCATGGTTCCCACTGTCTCCTGTTTGTAGTGATGGCTGGAAAGAGATATGCCAAATCTCAGGATGAAAATCTTAGCTGAGGTATTCCCTGCACTAGAGAAAATAACAGAAAGGATAATTACCTGCAAAAATTGGGTCACAGAAAAATTAATTTCTGAAGACTCATGTCAGATTTAAGGAATGGCAAAGTACCTGCATAACCTTAATTCGGCACCTTAGTGAGGGCCATTAAAAGAGTTTGAACATTAGCAATTCCCTAAGTTCTCCTCCTGATGCTACCTACCAATCAATGAACTTTTGTAACATCAAATATTAGAGGAAAGTAAATTTCTAAGCAGCTGTTCATGTCACTTGCAAATTTCTGGAACTTAAGAGTGTTAATTGTGGAAGTTACTATAGCTGAGAAAACTCTATCATCTATTTCTTTGTGCATAGATTGTACACTAAAGAAATTTATCCCAAATTCATTATTGCCGAAGAATGCAATTTCCCAATTAAACAAAAAATGAAACAAGAGGAAAAAAAAAGAAAAAAAAGGAAAAACTAATGAACAAAGTCAGAAAACACACTATAAAAGTGTGTTTTCACATGGAAGTGAAAACAAAGTCTACTTCCTTGTGACCTAGACTCCAGAGGGAGTAAGATGCTTGTTTTCCAGTTGTGCAGCCATGTCCCATACAGCTGAGGGGTGTTGAAACTCAGCTACTCTGTTTAAGGCTCTGGAGAGAAGTGGCTATTAGTGCTTGCAGGCTTTCCTTCCCCATCCTCTATAATGTCCAGACACACCTTGTCTCCTGCTTTGCCCATGCCAGTCCTTTCTCTCTTTATTGCTATCAATCTTTTTTTTTGTCCAACTCTGCACAGGTTCCCTCCAGCCTGCTCTTCTATAGTTCTCATTCTTCTGCAGCGATTCAGACCACTTCAGAAATTTGAAAATGTTGGTGCATTTGCTAAAGAACTGATGTGACCTTCCAGAAGGTTAACTTTGGGTGTTAAATACAAGTTTAAAAGACCTTTGTTACATGTACCGGGAGTGGTCCCACATTCACTTAAGCACTAGAAGCAATGATGCTTGTCTTATTCCAAGAAACATCAGTTTCTTTCCTATAGATGTATTTAAAAGTACTGCTTTTGGGTACACATGACAAGGAATACTGAACTGTCTGAAAATATTTTAGAATTTACACCAAGCAAGAAATAGAGGAATATTGGTTTCTTTACTTTTCCATTTTCATGCGACGCCTACTGCAGTGATTATTTTAGGAAATAAAGTTCTGTCATTTTATTGAAAATATCATGCATGATTTTTTGGTAGAGTTTTACTCTTCTTCAAATCACTTGGACATTTCATACAGAAAAAAAGAAGAATTTGAACAAAAAGAGATATCACCAAAGGTACCAAAGACGTAAGAGAGTTTGCTACTGGCTTCCCTTTATATTTCTTGCAGGCAGAAAAGGTTAATATAGAAGAATAAATCAAATTCCTATGTCTTGAAGTATCTGCAGAAAACAGTATTAGCCCTTGAATTCATATCTTACCAATCTGGACAGAAACTCAAAATACAATTTAAACTTACAGTATGTTGTGTAAGTGACACTTCATAAGCCACATTATTACCAGAGATGCTTTAATGTATGCATATCAGTTCGTGAACACTCGTGTACCTACAAGTGGCTGCCTTCTAAATCTAGTCTCTCTTCTCTACAAAAAGCCTAGTGAACTGTATTTTAAAACTAAAGTGGAATAATGAATGGAATAATGTGATAGTCGAGTCATTCAGGTAACAACATTGCACGTAATTCTATATAGTTATACTCAGTGTGTTAGGGGAAATCTCTTACAAAAGGGCAGAGTTTTACTGCAAGTTTCTTCAGCTCTTAAGGCACACTATTCCTTTAATACTGCTCCTATTTGTGCTATAATCACAAATATCAGAGGTAAAATACTAAAATAAAATTATGCTGTTTATGCTGTCATACACTCCTTCACATTGATTACAGTAGAAACAAAATTCTTACAGTAGAGATAAAGGAAAGTTATTCTACAAAGTAATCAATACGATTTTGTGTTTCTTCATCCTTAAATGCTGCAAGTTCAGGCTATTTATATAGATTACCTATAGATTTATGGACTTAAATAAATTTTTCTAAGCTTACATGCATTTTGCCAGAGGTAAAAGTCAGTGGGTGGCTGTTACAAACCTCCACCTGCAAGTCACCGCTACACATCTATTTCCAAGCTGTAATTCCTGAAAGTAAGTTTTTCTCCAGCAACTTGCAGATATCCCTGTTAGCTACTCAAATCAGTCCAATACATGTTAGATCTCCATTCCGTTTCTACCAGCTATGTGAGAAAAGAGGTTGTTAGTGTGGTTCATTTTAAAATAATTGCTTGAAGTTTCAGAATGATAAAACTTGGAAAAGAAAAAGTCACCATTTTAGTCCCCTGAAAAGCATTGTCCAAAACTGCAGTCAGCCACATTTTCCAACACAGTGGGAAAGAGTAGCATTGTTCTAAAATGATTCCAACACTTTAAATTTCAACAATCTTATGTTTCTCAAAAAGAATACACGTAATACAGCAAATAAATAGATATGTACATAAATATTCGTGAAAAGCAAATTAAAGCTCCATCTATTTTCTCTCTGGAGAGCTTGCTTTTATTTTATAAAAAAACCCTCATGAAAGCCAGGCTGCTTCTGTAAGTATGATGCCACAACAAATAGTACTGCTGGCCATCTCTGCTTTGGTTTTATGTCCTGCAGAGAGTGACATCTGTGTGCAAATTAACAACAGATTTGTGTAACTAGCTGTGAATGCAATATTTGGGGGAAAAAAAGAGAGAAAACCTACCTATAAAATAATGAATGTAACAATGATCTGATTTAATTCAATTTTAAAACACTCTTGTTACCTTCCAGGTGTATACATTGTTAACAAATCAAAGTGTTAATTACTAACTTCAAGTTTTATACTTGGGGTTTTACTGTCTAAAGAAACCCTTTCTTTGACCTGCAAACAATGTCTTTGAAGCTAAATGGCTGCTACTAAGGACCTGACATATGCAAAAATGTTTAGGCGGGAATTTACTGTGGACTTCTAATCTGGTCCACAAGATGAGCATAAATTAGCAGCTGGAACTCCTTTGGTGGCTCCTAGATGACATTCTTTGTAGTAATTTCATCCCAAAGGGAATACAGTTCACACAACCCTAAATTTGCTCTGCAATACCAACCACAACATGGAAAGTGGGAACAATTTGGTTGCTGATGTTAAAAGCATATTCCTTATTTGAATTGAAACATTAATGCAGACACATCCACTAGTCAGCCAACTTAAAACATAGTCCATTCCCAGACCCAGAAAAAGTTCCTTCAAAAAATAAGGCTGCGAATGTATTCTTCTCAAAAACACTAATAATATTTGCATTTGTATTTTTAAAACTCCTGAAAGGTTGGAAATACAAGCTATTTCCATGAGGGTGTCTAATACTACTTGATATTAACGTGAAATAAGTTTGTCTTAAATATGTAAATGGTGTGTGGAACAGAGGCTGGAAAGTAATCCCACTCTTTTGTCCAGTTAAAGCCCTGCCCATGACATTAGGGAGTTTTGTTCCCTCTTCTGCTCAGTGAAAAGTCATCATTTATTTAATGCAGACTTTCATCTAGAGAGCTTGTTTCACCTCTACAAAGCCCATCATTTCACTCAATCAGGAACAACCAAGAGCTAGGAGTCTTAAGTGGGATTCAGCATTTGAAGGATTCCGGAGGCATGTGGGACTAGCAGGAGTAGCATAGGAATGGGCAGCAGCTGTTGCTGTTTCTGCTGACCTTCACCTGTCAAAAATGTCCACTGATGCAATTCCTCTTGGAGAATATGGAGAGGGAAATTCAATGTATTGAGCCCAACAAAAATATGAAACAGATAAAAGACAGCCCATCCTGACACAAGTGAGGCAGCCAGAACCTGAGTTGGAAGCATTAGCATGTCTCTCCTACTGAAGTCTGAGGCAGAAAGCAGGTGTGAGCAGGACCAGGAGAACTGAGGTTTCTGGTTGAGCTGTCTAACTTTTTCATGCTTCCTGTTTTTAGGTTTCCAAACTTCAGTTGCTACTCATTTTCTGCCAATAACACTAGAGGTGGGTGCAGGAATGTGGGAGATAACCATCAGGCAAAGTATGGCTCCCAAATTTCATCTTTACTAAGCGCCCTACCCCTAGATTTATATATTATCCTGAGTTTAACTTGTCCACCTCTCCTGTTGTGCTTCTTAAATTTCTTCTCATTATTTCCCCCTTCATGATTAGCTGTGAAATAATAATTTAGATGTGAGTTCTTTCTGAAAATGTACCTTCATTTAAAATATCTAAACCTTTGATAATTATGAATGCACACACAGCAGCAAAGGGATCCTTATTCATGATGGCATGGTACAGCAATTAATGATACTCAAAAGACTGAAAATTACCATTTCAGATATGTCCAGAGCAGTAAACTGGTAAACAAGTCTGCAGTTAGTGCTATGGATGGTTTGAATCAACAAGGGTGAAAAGATTTGGTTACTCCATGTATTAGTGTTAATAGGAATAGATTATAGAGGAATATTTGTGATGTGACCTTCTGTGCACTAATTGAAATAGTATTCAGAGTCAGCAGTGGAGTAATCAAGTTAAACACTGAATCATAAATCATCATGAAAAGTGCTGTCACAACTTAGCCATTAATGCCCTGTATTGCTGGGCAGCCTTACGAAAATATCTGCTATGCCGATCTTCAGGTTAATAGGAACAGAAATGGCATTTAAAGACTATTTGGATCAAATCTGCTCTGAGGTTGAAAGTGTTACTCTGTTAATTTACTGATAATTTGAAGTGATGTAGTTAGGGTTAGAAGCAACACAGCTGAGCCCCACACAGCTAAACAAAGAGTGGTGGGAGTTTGTCTAATATTTATTTAATTGATATAAAATGCAAAGCACAACTTTAATATAAGTGTGTACCTTCCCTTTGCCCGTCAGTTAATATTTGGTAGGGAGGTCAAAATCAAAACACATAAAAGCTTATCTTCGTGATATGGTTATGCTACTAAAGCAGTTCAAGGATAGACTTCTATGTATTTTATAAATAGATGGAAATACCTGATTTTACTGTTATTATGAAAACTGAGGGCCTTTTACAAAGGATTTGTATAAAACAAAGTACTTTGCATTATTTTTTTAAATGTAGAGTTCTTTTAATCTTGTTTTTGCAGGAAGGAGAAATAAAGCTTAGCCTCCAGAATCAGAGATAAATAGTTTCCAAAGTCAGTAAATTTCTTTAGAGTAATTTTGTTATTCAAGTATGATCAAAATAATAAGCGTAAGAAGTATCACAGCTAGAATGATGTATACTTTTTCTAATAAAGACTTATGTCTAAACACTGGCAAAGCTGGTGCTAATTTGATTACTTAGACAACTAGATGCATAATGTTTGGGGGTGGCATCTATTTATCATTATTTGCTTCAAATATTGTTAATTAACATTAACATAAATTACACCAGGCATCTGGTACAAAGTATCTCATTTTAAACAATGAGAAAAGCCAGTCCTTTAAAAAACTTCTCTGATTTTTGTTTCCAAATGTACATTCATGTAAATATGTGCCAAATGCTGCTATGACATACTGAAATCTGGAAGCAACAATATTCTATACACAAATTTTTCATAAAAGATCAGCAAGTATGGCTTTCTATAAAATATATCTCTTAATGAAAAATGAAGAAGAGTGGACAAAGTTTAAGTCTAATAATAGACTTTAAAATGAATCCAAGTGTTTGACTAACTGCAGTTAATTTCCATATATTTACTTTTTGCTGGCATGTGGCTATGAAGTTCTTCACATTATCGAGATTAAATTCTGTTCTCCAGTTTATTGTTGTAAATTAGATTAATGTTATCCCAGATAAACTGACAACAATATTCAGCCATAAAGTTCTAGGAGTTGTCTTTTTACTGATAAGTGATAAAAAAAGGGAGTTAATAAGACAGCTACAAATGAATGAAAACATACAGTGCATTTCTAAACATAAAATGACTGGAAACACCTGCTAAATAGAGCCGCCATAAAATCTGAGTTGCAAGGATCTGACATTGTTTTGTGCACAGCTCAAGGAGATTTCAACAACTGATTTATTCTTAAGTGTCAAATATTGGAATTTGGTGTATTTCCAACATTTGCTTGAGTATTTTCATTCTTTTCAAGTTCAGATCTCAGATGCAGTAAAACAACAGATATATGTGTTATGGGAGGATACCCCAAATGTCTACATCTTCCTGGGACATGAGTTGAGATACAGATGTGATGAACTCTAGGAGTGGAGTCTGGACATGGAGGAGGTACGCCATGGAATCTCATATGATGTTAGTCTCGTCTGAGTAAGCAACTAAATCATGCCCCTGCTCTGGTGTGATGCATTTCACACAGAATTTTGAAACAGGTTTCCTGCAAACAGGTGTGACAGCATACTACTGGGAGAATTGCATTAAATTAAAATTGGTAGAAGAGTAAAATGTACTTTTTCTACTAGCAAAGCAATGAAATTTGGGTAAGCTAGGTACTGGTTCACAAGTCAAAAATCAGTCTTAAGTTGCCCAAAATTATAAGAGAAGATCAATTATCTTGTATTCTTTCACCACATTATTGTTTGCTTTGCTCTATTCTTTCAAAGGTAACTTTTAACACATATTAGCATCTTTTAAGTACCTGGCCATGTGATGTGAAAAACCGGAAGGTTTATGTTTTGCATCATTTAACATGAAATCTTCCAGAATTTGCCTCCACAAATGTTTATGAAATTTTCCAGGGCATTGTCTAAAAAGCCAAACAGCTGTTCCCAATTTGGATACAGTGTAAGCCTAAATAAAATTACCAGGAAGAGCTTATTGCATCATAGAAAATAAATTTCAAAATACTAGCTGTATCTGAAAACCTTGATCTTTTCAATATGTTTTCATTTACTAGCATGAAGTTTATTTCAATACTAAATTTTGACCACAAAAGCTAAATTAAAAGCTCACTGAAATCTAGTCCTTAGGATCACACTGCTGTGGAGAAGTACTATACTTGCTTTATGATAATAGCCCTGGTGGACAATGAGAAATCAATGTTTGGAACAATTCTGTACGTCTGGGCAACAGAAGCTCACCCCTTCATTCCTGCAAGTCAGCTCAGCTGGCAAGTGAAACAAAAACTGACTTACCATAACATAAACTTCGAGGAAAACTGTCCTCTGTGGCCTTGACTGACCTTAAGGTTATACTGCAAGAGTATTTTTGTTTCAGGATATGATCCCTTCCACCCAGAAAGTAATTTTTAGACCCCTTACCTCCTGGGTGATACTAACAAATTATACCTGATACAGTACAACATAATTTTTTAGAACTTTAAGTAATAGGCGATTCCAAGCAATTTACTTCACTGAGTTTTATGAGAAATTGCAATTTATTACATTTTCTGGATATGTTCATTTTTAGCAGTTATTGCCAAATTCAGCCTCAGTATAAAAGGGTATAATTCTATTGAAGTCAGTGGTGGTATATCAGTGTTGCATATTCCCTAGTTGGACAATGAAGCTGTAAATAACCAAATACATCAAAAATAAAAATTGATTACTCTGTTTTATAGTCTCTTAGACTGAATAAGTTTATGATTTAAAGCTGTGTCATAATAAAACCATGCTGGGAGAAAATCAGAGAGAGAATACAACATAATGGGCCAAATCTAGTGTTCAGCCAGAACAATTACATTAACTTCCATAGAATTGTGTTCATTTGAGAGTTTATTTTGGTTTAAAAACATGGGAGAAATAAATCACTGATTTGCCTTCCTGTTTGCCTATGAAATGGTATTCTGTATTTTCAATGGTATTCTGTGTATGCTTTAAATTTAAACTTCGTTCCTAATCAAAATTGATTAATAAAATGAGCAAGTTATAACAATAAATAATATATTTCACCCATGTTGTGTACTTGTAACAATCAGTTTATTAGAAGCTCAGACTTGCTTTAGGAACATTTCAAAATAATTAGATCTTTTGGCAGCAGAGGAGCCATGGACAGAAAAAGCCAGTTGTGTTTCCAGACTAACCAGCAAGACTTCAAAGGTACAAGAAGTGGAAAGCTGCCATCTACTAAGAGCATTTGTCATCCCTAGGTGTCCATGGTGGCTTTTTATTGTTTGATTGAGATCTTTGATGGATATTATTTTTACTACTGTTCTCTTTTCCTGAATGGGTTGTATTTTTATTTATTCATTATTTTTTATTGCATTTAATAATATTCATATTCTTTGTGTTTGCCTGCTACTCAGTTGCCAGTACAACCTGTACCACTGGGTAGGTTCATTAGAACAAGAGCCAGTTCCTGGCTTCAAAGGCATTGAAAACTGCTCTAAATTATTTGCATAGATCTAACAGGAAATCATTCTTATATATTTATGCATACACAAGTGTGTGTGTTTCTATATATAAATAAAAACAAAATAAATAAAAAGTCAATGCAATATAGATTACAGCTCAATGTTCTGCTCTGCTATAATCTTATATAAATCCAACTTGCACAAATTTAGCAGGTGCTTTGAAATTTATATATATATAAATGTAAATTGTGTATTATTATGCACACACAAATTATATTTTCACACACTATGCAGTTTACCTCATTTGATGCTGAAAAATATATAATTTCATTCAAGGTAATGATAAAGTAAGGGAGGGAATGTATTCATTTAAATTGTTAAATATGATTTTTTTTTAAGTCTGAATTAAAAATCTACTGTAGTGACCCTGTCTTGCACACTATAATACCCTAAAACTTCTAAGTCACTCAATGATAAGAGGCTGATCTAAATGCTTCCACTGCATTAATCAAATACCAGGTCTAATTAAAAGAGCCATGCACAAAGCTTTTTCAAAATGTTGCTCAGGTATTGCAATAATTTCTGATCACCCAAGCCTGGAAGACAAATAATTAGAGCTGCCAGAGCATTCTGATGAGTGATGTCAGCATCTCCAAGTGACCTTCCCTCCACTAATTAATTTTCATCTTAAGAAAAGAGACCCTGTTGTTGCACATTATTAATTGAGTTCACTAAAAGATGCGCCTGATTAATTTTTGTTGATAATACTTGTCATTCTATGCAGCGGCTGTAATCATTCTATTGGGTTTTATTTTTTTAAGTTGATCTAGGTCTTTTACAATGTGACTGATACTGTATCTGCCATACAGAATATTGTGCATAAGGGCATAGTCTATAATGTGTGTACACAGTTTTCATTGTTGCTGAAAGTTTAGGTCAAGTGGAACTTTGTTGTCTAGTTTGCTAACTCATTTTCAGTTGAGTTGATAGAAAACTTTCCTTGCTCTCTCCTGGGACTTCCTTCCCAGTTTAAGGGATTCTCACCATTTTCCACATACTCCTCATCTCTTGCCCATCCAAGGAGCATTGTGTCGCTGGCTCATAAAAAATTCCCAGGAACCCAGCTGGTCCAGGACAAAAGCAATGGTCAGAAGGATGGCAATGAATGGAGCAGAAGTGCATGGTGAATCATCCAAAAGATGAGTTTGGTCTATCCCAAGCAGAGTTCTCCCAAGGAATGATCACATCTGTTTTGTGAGGCTGTGGACTTCAGTACAAACATAGTCACTGTGGGATTTTGGGAATGGGGGGCGGGGAAGAGGGAGACACGTATTACCAGGTAGATAGTAATCATGATGGAACATCAGCTTCATCTGTTAATTTAGATGTGGCTACAGGTGGAGCAATGAATAGACTCTCCCAAAATGAGTGAATAACAAAGCTACAGATGCAAAACCGGGTCTTCCATTTCGTCATCTCAATTTCATTGGCTGCTCCAAAATTCAGATCTCTCAAACTCCTCTGAAACCCATCTAGTTTATATAGTTAAGCATTTGTAGGACTAGGCAGAGAGGAACACAAGGACAACCTGTGATATTTCTATCACTTCCTTAGGTCTGACTTCACAAGTTCATGTAATTTCTTACAGTCCAGATCCATGCAGTTCTGCACATGGAGAGACTCATACACACCCAAACATGTTGGGGATCTTAAATGCTTGTGAATCCCATGCATATAATGAACACAGCTGAGCATAATGATGTGTAATAATTTGCAGAACATTACCAAGAATTTTTGCAGGAGGTAAAACAGACTTCCTGTTAAATGATCTTAAAATGTACAGCCAATGTAAGCCACGAAAGTGTATATATATTTTTCCCTACTTTGAAGAGTATTTTAATCATGTTTTAATCAAGATAGCCGTGATTACCAATTTATCAAATACCAATTTAACAACAAAGATTATGGAAATTTTCCCCCAGCCAGCGAACAAAATATGATTAAAAGAGTTCTTCAGAGCACTGTGATGAAAATATGCATAACTCTATTCTTCAGCTATGTTCTAGCACATGAAGGGACCAACATATTGTAAAAGCAGTAGGCTATCTAGTTATATAAAAGAAAGGAGAGTCATAAATTGCAGCAAAAATAATTATTTTACAACACATTTGAAGGTGTCTTTTCTTAGACATTTAAGCTTGGATGGCATGTTCTGCACTTCAGACTGTGATGAAAGCAACACTGTGCCTTTATTTATCCTTGCAATCATTCTTTACTAAGCAATGTGTTTCCAAATTTTGATTGACATGTAAGTAATAGAATGTGGGGAAATGTTTGTTACCTTAGAAATTTTTAAGGCCCTGAGTAGGCACTTAAAACTTGTACTGAATGTTAAATCTGTGATTGCTCTTTCTAAAACCTTGCCCAAAAATAAATATTAGTTTCTTTTTGTCCTTCTGTCCCCCAAAAGCACTATTACTACAGCTGCAATAGCAGCTTCGATTTTTCATTAAATGAGATATTGGTACATAAGTAAAGACATTAGCAGAGAGCTATTGGCTTCATCTAATTTCCTTTGGTATTTTTTACTTTCTTTGGTTGGATACACAAACACAGATCCCAATGATTAGATCCCTTTTGCTACATCAAATCACTTTTCCTTTATTCAGGATTCCTTTGATATTTTCTTCAAACAGATTCACAAAGCATTTAAAAGACAAAACAAGCATCTTAACATACTAAGCTACTTGCCCCAAGACCTGGAAGGAAGATGGAGAAAAAAATGTTTTGTTGTTTGTATTCTTAAATACTTTGCCAGAATGAGGATGAGATCATATGCAGAAAAGACAGCTTCACAGAAAAGATTGCAAATATTCTTAAATTACAAGTTATTTTCTAATATATTAAATATTTATTTCAAGTTTAAAGTGGTTAATTTAAAAAAAACAACATTTGTTTTATAATATTGCTCTTCATAATCTGATGGCATGATCACCAGGCAAAAGTAGTGGGTTCAAGCATTTCTAGATTGATTCTGAAGTGCACATCACACTCTAGTTTAGCCCACAACCTGTGGAAAAATCGATGCCTTCCTGATCATCCCTGGAGATAGTGCTTCCATCATGATACATATTGACATTGTATAAAACAAAGAACAAATATAGTAAAATATAACTACATATAAGCAATAGATTTACCTAGGCGCTATAAGTTGCTTTCCCTGTGTTCCAGTCTTTAAGCCAATGCTAACATTACAGGTATGCCAAATAAGTCCAAACAGCCGAAGGAAAATCTTCCATTTCTTTTTCCTTCTTTTTTTTCACCTGGATAAGCAAGTGGTTGCAAGATGAGTTGATTCTCTGCATGGTGTTCAAGTGAAAAACAAACTTTGAAAATACAATTTTTTTTTTAAATGCAGGGTTTTGTCCTCTCAGCCTGATGAACTAATTCATCTTGCTGATACAGACATTTGATTCACTGAAATGAAAAAGGAGAAGCCCACAGCACGAGGGCAAGAGAACAAGGACTGCCCCTTTCAGAGGCAGCTTGAGATTGCATTACTCACAACAGATCACATCCCCAGTTTTACTGTAAATTTTGCCCATGTAAATACCACTGAGTGATGTTTCTTTGACAGCCACACTACACTCGCTTTCTGCTTTGGGCTCTGTAAGTGGGAAATTTCCAGCCCCACTCCTAGCCCCAAGAAAACCAGTTACCTGATTTTCTATGAAGAGATACTTGAGGTGGAAATCAGTTCCCACCTGTAGCCACCTAAATTAGGTATCTACATGTGAACTAGATGTCAAAGCCCCAAACATATTCAGTGGAGGACAAGGATTTATTAATTTCCTTCAACAAAGGTGTTTGGGGATACCATGCAAAGCTCAAGACAACTGCTAGGATTGGCAGATATGGCATAGGACTTATGGGAGACTTGTACACTTGTGGTAAGACAACCAAGGACTGCTGAAATATCTTGAGATGTATCAAAAGGCATTAGATATCCCTGTAGATGTCACTGACTGTAGTGATAGTTCGGCTTACTGTAAGAGGAGCTCATACATCTCACTCCTGTTTGATTACATTTAAGTATCAAGTTGTGAGCTGAAATCAAACCCACTTTGTCAGCTCTAAACTGGTAAATTTCTCCAAAAGCTTTTCTCCAAACTCTTTCTATGGCATCTTCTCTAATCAAAACACCAGGTTAGCATGATGCAAGAAAGTTATATAATGCTGATGCCATCTAGCTCAATTTTTATATTTTACACCTCAGGGTCTTACAAGTTACTGCTGCTTCCGCTTTGTTGTTTCTCACTATCTTTAGCTGCAGTACTACCCCTGGCCTCTGTCACCAAATCATCTATTGAATATTTTTGCCTTTCACAATTGTTATCCAGTCAAGAGAATTTCAGCAGATACTATTTATCTCTGGTTATTTCCTTTTAATAAGCAGAAAACCTGCCACTATAAAGAGTCAAGTTGACCTATGAGAAACCGACCAGATTCCCTTAAAACCAAGTAGCCCAATAGGTTGCCCACCTCCCACACCCCCCCCCCCCCCCCCCATTCCACTTATCTCCTCAGAATTAAAGCTGGAGTCTAAATACCAGCAATCTGCTTTGGTGGGCTTGAAGGAACTATCTTATCAGCTTGCAGACCCATTTATCAGCCTGAGTTGTACATTTTCTTACTCCTGTACAAAGTGATATGAGTTACTTGAAGCCACTGAACCTCACCATTATTTCCCCCTGAGAGGAACCAAGTCTCTCCATACATTTCCCCTTGAATTAAATAAATGACAGGAAAAACCACCTTTACAGACCACAGAAAGCCTTTATAAAATCAAGAGAAGTTCAAACTCTCCCACTGTGCTTTGCCAGTATACATCCAGCCTTGCAAAATGAGCAGTTTTCGTTCCAATATGAAAAAAACAGTCTATCCTCTCTGTATTCCAACATGAGTCTTCACTACCTGTGCCCCTAGATGTTTGAAGCCACTGACAGTTTTGACCAAACACAATCTGGTAAGATCTTCAAGTTTCATTCAGGTGGAAAACGATCAGCATTAGTGCCTGCATTTGAGATAATTGTATGAAAGAGAATTTATCTCCATTAAAAATTAGAGACACCACACTGGAGACACCTGCAAGGACTGCTCCAGCCACAAGTAAAGCAGCCCCAAAGTGGCTGGATCCCAAAGAAACCAGGCCGGAGCCATAGGTCTGTAGAAGGCTGACTTCACGGGGTTTGTCCTGACCTCAGCTGTGGAGACTTTTAATGCCTCAGCTGCTTTATTTGTGTGGTCCCTCTGACTGTGGTTAGATTGTCCACATCCTCAAGTGGGTGAGACCAGCAGGGTTTGGATCACTGGTGATGGGGTTTTTTTGTGTGACCACAAAAACAACATGAACTTTTATGCTATCACAGATGTGTCAAGTGACGATTTTTGCTGCAGCTGACCTGAGCTGATTGAAGCCATGAGTTATGGATGAGAGACTTTGTTGTCTGTTACATATCCCCAGAGTTTCTCAGTCCTTCAAATAATGTCCAGCATTAGCACTAGGCCAATGACATACAATGATAAACTTTTATTGCTATTGTAGACTTTTCCAGTTGAGAGTATTCTCAGAGTCATCTTCATGTGAAACTTTATGCCAGCTATGCAAGTACATACACACAGTATAGGTGTAATTGTTTTGGATTATATAAGATTCCATCAGAAAGAAGATAAGCTGAAATTACTGCATGTGTTTTCATCAATGACCTCGTATAAGGCTCAAGAGTCACTGGGTTAAATATCAATGATCTGATCTATTCTGTAGCAGAGCCATCTCTTTATTCGCAGAATATCTACTATTATACCAAATACAAATCAGAGCAGCTGTTTTCCCATTTATGAGATTTATACAGCCATTTAAATAAATTTTTCTCATGAAAACACTGATAATATCATCTCAATAGTAAAGTGAATGGTTTGAATCAAATTTCTTCCAAGCAAGTTTTGTGTGTCAGCTGGAAGTTTGAGAGCATGCTGCCTTATAGAAATGAAGATAAATATAGTAATATGAAACCTGTCTTTTTCTAAAGAATGATTCAAACCACCTATCAAGTTTTCGTGTTACCTTGGAGGAGGGAAAAGGAAAAATAACACCAACACCCCACCCTGATATACACATAAAAAAGTGAACCAATCAAAATCCTCAAAAAAAGTGAACCCACAAAAACCCCAAGCTAAAGCAGTCTCAGTAGAACTGAGGAAAAACTCTGTCCAGTTGTCTTTTTTTTCAGAACTATTCTTACATAGTTCTCAAGATGAAAAAGAAGGCCAGACCTCCCAGCAGACTGTGAAATAGTTTGCCTGGCCAGATGACGGCTCCCATTTCATCCAGAGCTGGTTCCCTTCCTCCTGCTGATCACTGCCTCACAACTATGAGACTCCTGCTGCTCATCTCTTTTACCCTCCTATTTAGAAATAGAAAAATGTGCCCTGCCAATGGCCTTTTGCACTTCTGCCTTTGCTTGTGTTCTTGCTGTAGTCCACGCAGTGGTCTTTGTGACCCCTACTCTTTTTTTGCTTTCCTTTACCTCTCTCTCAAAGATATTATGAGAAACAGAGAGCACAACATGTGCCTGACATCCTGAACTACTTCTACTTCCCTACGTTTAAGGATTACATTGTCAGTCCAACAATGTCTCTGCTGGGCACTCTTTTACTGCCTGGGATACAGCCCCATTTGAATTTCTTGCATTCAAGAGCTTCCTACTCCTTGCTCTACAGAGTTCATCATACAAAAAACTTCCTATTCTCACTCTGGGAGATATTAATCTTGTTTCCCAGAGTAAGAGAGTTCACCCATTACCATATAATGTATTCCCTCTCCTGGGCACAATAGATAAATATTCCCAACATTTCTTTTAAAACTGACAATGAAATATGTTAAGAGCAGTGTCAACTAACACTCGATGGCAGTCTCATTAAGGGCTCAGAGTGGAGATGGAAAAGGAGAGTAGGGAGAAAGAATGTTTAAAAACTCCAGATATTAATAAATAAAGGTTCCAGACTAGTCCCTCATGCCATATAATGCTTTGTCACTCATTATGCTACAATCACATGTGTTAGGAACAAGCTCATCTACATAAATTGGGATTACAGTCATGAGAAGACAAGGACTTTAATTAGCTGCACTTCTAACTTTTAACTATTGCCCTTATAATAATAGAAGGATTCTAAAATTGTATCTTCTCCTCCACACCTTCTGGTTCTATGCAGCACCCAAGGTGCTCACAGAGTTTGTTTTGCTGTTCGTTTGAGGGCTTTTTCCAGTCTCATTTCCTAATTGATTTCTATTTGTTTCATTTTCTTTTGATGTATCAGAAATCATCAATCCCATAATTAAAGAGGAGCTGAAGAATCATGATTAATTACTATCTAGAGCAAAAGAATGTTAAACCTCCACAACAACTGAGTATGTTCTGTAAAGGGCTGAATAACTCTCCGAGAATCCAGCTTAACTGGTTATACCAGCTTCACCTACTTTGGAGGCAATGTTTAAAGGGATTTTTTTCTTCTCATAAAATTTACGTCAGAGTTGTAAAGAGAAGTCATCAAAAGTCAAGGAATTAATAACAAAAAGGTCATTATGTCTTTTGGCATATTTGTTTTAATTAGCCATTTATTACACAATTACACAATATATTTCCATAGGAAAAATCACCATGTTTTGTCTACGAGATGGACAAGGTTCCATGAATGAGACAGCTGTTCTGTGTTTTCTGCTAGTATCATATTTCAGCATACAGTCCCATACCTCATTTACCAAGCAATGTCTGAGCCCCACTTTAAAAATAAGTATCTTTTTTCTTGATAGGATTTGTTTTTATGACACATCTAAAAAGTGCCAGAAAACCCCACACACATTAATAGATGCATGTATGTTTACAAAACTCTGGGAGGCAGGAATGCAATCTGCATTTTCAATTGTTTGCTCCATTGAAACAAAGTGTCTATTTCAGGTGATCCTTTCAAGAGCAAGAGCAAGAGCAAGGAAAAGCCTTCCCTCAAAATGCTGCGGCTGCATTCTTCATGTCTGCACATTTTTCAGTAGCCAAAGATGAAGCAGAACTTACAAACTTCCCCAATACTGCAAGTGTTTACTATTACTAACGAAGCACTTGTAGTAATAAACAAGAAATACATTTTGAAGATCCTAAAAATCCACAAAGCGTGACTTGTTCCCTTCCAAATATCAGCTCCTATTAATCACTTACTAGCATACGACATCAGTCTACAGATATTGTAAGACTTTATCTTAGGTGAATTTTTAAAGTACTATAAATAAACCCCCCACTATCTGGGTTTTTTAAGATATCTGAACGTCTTCTGTTTGGCATCCCAGAAAAACTCACTTCTGGGCAAAGAATAGCCCAGCAAACTGAGGCCTGGTATAATAATCAGCTGAAAATTGTAACTTAGAACTGGACAAAAATGAAATTTAGAAACAATAGGATTTACTAGAGTGAAGCATGGGTTTAATGATGCCTATAAATAACAACTTTGTCCAGGGAAAATTAGAGGCCTCTGAAAGGCATTTAATCTCCCCAGAAGTATGTGACAATGTTCTCTGAACAGACTGTTTAACTAAATTCAGTCGGAAATGAAAGTCCAGTTACATTAAAATACAAAATCTCCAGAACTGAACTAAGTGGCAGAGCCAGGACATAATGAATCTTGCCTCATCCCACAGTCCACGATGAGACATTAATTAGCATTTTCAGTCCACTGCCCATGGCCATGTTGTTAATTTTACAGGCTTTTGAATAACTCCTCTGCATCAGTTCTGGGTGGTAATGTGTCTCCTGGAGAGACACAGAGTCAAAAATGCTTTTTTAACCTAGAGTTTGCAGAAGATCTCAGCTCATAAGACAAGTTACTTTTTCAGTTTACAAATACTGGATACAAAAACCACAGGACTAAAAGTATTGAAACTGTGTGAAAACAAATGCTGATGTTTAGATCTGTGTTTGTACCTCGGAGATGCAAAAGGAGCACCTATTTCAAACGTGAAAGTTGGCAAATGCACTAAGCTTCCAAGAGGATTAAAGAGATGGTTATAAGAAAGGAAAACCAGGGAAAGGGTGTTTGACCAGTGTGCTAAAAAGTGTTGTTATGGTTCCAGACATCCAGTTCCATAACTCAGTGTTGATTTCTATATTGCCCATAAACAGACAAGTACAACATATGTAAGTGACTTAACTTCCTCGGTTCTCCAGAAACACTCTTTTAAACTCAACTTACATTTAGTATATAAAATATTGCCCTGAAGTATTCCCTAAATAATACAACTTTAAACATATTAGCACTACCTGAGTAGCTCTGTTCAAACTCATGAAATGACCTGTGTGTTAACTATCAAACAATCTCCTACAGCTGATTTTTGTCCAAAGTAGTTTTATCAGATCTGAAGTCACCTACTTGATCACATCATTTTACTTACCATCTTCTGCTCCAAACAAGCTCAGAAAGCTTCAAGGGTTTTCCATATTGGATGCTTTGCATATTTCAATTTTGGTAGATTCCTTGTTTGTAAATAGAAATTGATAACCTTTCTCATTGTTTGAGTGTTTCATTGTGTGCACAACTAGAAGAAACAACAAACAACATTCAATATAAATAATTCCTGAAAACATTGTTTATTAGCTTTCTTACATCTGTACTATAGACAAGGATAATAGAAGAGGTCTCTACATCCATAAGTTATATTTTTTTCAGAATTTATTATGTTTCCATCTAACTTTTATATTTGTATGGGTATTTTTAAGTTAATACTGAAAATCAAATGCCAGGTACTAATTTGAATTTTTATAAGCAGTTCTTAAAAAATGGTGTGAAATTGAATGTCTTCTGCACATTTCTAATTGTGACCTAAATTAATAATTGAATAATTAATTTTGCATAATTTGATTTATATAATGACCTCTACTATTTTCTACTGTTAAGCATTTACAGTAATTCCATAGGATATTGTATTAACCTACTAATGTGATGTTCCTTTCTTTCTTTTTTTTTCTTTTTGACCTTTGTAGACTGCATTAAAATCTGCCTGTTAAAGGGTAGAGTGTGATTACAGTTATGGTGTTGTAAATTTGGGACAATTATTTGAGTGACAGAGAAGTTTAACTGTTTAACTGAGTACCCAATATCACTGTAAGAAAAAAAGCCCAATTACAGTAATAGGGCATACAATATAACTAAAACATGGCAAGAGCTGAGACAAGCCCAGCTGCTTGAAGCTCATTTTTCTTCTTATGCAAGCAGATCATTAGAGAAGTCCGAGTCAGTGCCACAGTTTTATCTCACACATCAACTCTCTGATTAAAACATATATATGGGCTTTGGCATCCGACTCAAATAAGGCTATTCTTGCACTCTCATAGAGGGAACACAGGCACCATGGGGGTGAATATACAAGAGAGAATGAGAAATGACATGATCCATTAATACAGGCGAATGGGGCAAGGATGTATAGCCTAAAATGGAAGGTTCACAGTAACTCTAAAAGTCCTATGTGGATCTATGAGACGAGAGACATCCTATATGCCATTTACCAGGGTGGCATTTGAAAGAATGCACTGCACAGGGTTCCTCATTATTCATTAGGGCTGAATCCTCACTCATTCTGCTGTATATGCCATCCTGAATCTGCCCTACAGAGTCTTTTACGGGGAAATAACAATAAACTCTCTTATCAACAGCTTGTTGCAGCAGATACAATACATGGGGTACTAAGATCAAAAAGAGCATGAAAAGCATTTCTGCCAACATCATACAAAATATTGAACATCTGCTATATCTGGGATCCTGGGAGTTGTAATTATAATTTTTGAAATCTGCACACAAGAGTTATAAATATTAGAACTGTAGCCTGTGAAAGCCATGAAATATTTAAGTTGTTTGGCAGGCTTAAGAAAAACTCTTAATTTAAGCAGCCAAACACTGTATTTTTACAGGTTTTACATCTTTCATGTCATTAAGTCATATAAATTAAAGCAACCATGGAACAACACAGAAGTTGAACAGCAAGTCCTGTGGGTAAAACAAAAGGTCAGCTTGAGATTTAAGACTTTCACCAACACTTCACCTTTCCACTTACCCTGTATTTCAATTCTTGTATTGAATTTGTCATAGGTATTTTTAACACATCCATTATTCTATTGTCTGTTAAGTCTCAGTAGTGTGCCTGATGCTGTACGTGTGCATAAGCATAGTGGGTCAGATTCACTGTTACTTGGCATGAGTTTAGCAATGTGAAATAGTCCTTAACCCACACTCTTTATCCTTCCCAGCAAGGTTAATGGCTCCTCTAAGCTAGAGCTGAGATGCTCAGGGTCTTGCTCACCCCTCTTGTTCTAAAGGAGCAGGAGCTGGGGCAAGTGCATGCCAACCAAATGGTGATCAAACCTTAAGGAGAGGCGGGTAGCATACACAAATCAGTGACGAAAAGCATTGAGGAAGGAGCCTAGACAGCTTGGCAGGAGATAAGAAAAAGGTACTGCCACGCCTAAAAGGGTTTCATGAACCAGAACAACATGATAGTAGAGGGGGAGGTGTAGGAAGAGGAGCAAGAATCATAAAGTTGTGCACTGGGGGTTTTCAGTTTGTAACAATCTTTCAAACTTGTTCAGACACATCAGATATGTGCTGGATTAAGATGAGTAAAAAAAATAACCAAGTTTAAAATAGCAAATTAGTAAAAAATGCAACAGCCAGATTCACAGAAGCTAAAGCATGAAAAGACCCAAAGGCAAATTCTCATTTGTACAGTGTCTGCTCCACCTGTTAGATAGCCATATGCTACTAGTGAAAATGGAGCTCTGCAGAAGGATTCGGGGATCGCCAACTGTGCCACCAAAAGTGAAGCAAGAAGTTCACTTGAAAACAACTAAAGCATAAAATGTGAGCATGAGGGCCCAAATTTTGCTCTCCATAAATCCAGTGTTCATCAGAGAACACTGCTGTACACAAGAGTCATCTGACATCAGAAAGGTTACTGGGGATTAGTGTAGGGGAAGCAAAAGAGAATGTGTCTCAAGGGGCACAAATATATACAACACATTCCCAGAAATTCTCCTTTGAACTACTGAGCTGTGAGTAAACAGAAAAAAACATCCCCAATCTTGACTTATCTAATAAAACATGTATCTAAGTGCCAGATGCCATGAGACTATGAGATGTTAGGGTAGCTATTAGTTAATTTAATGAACCTAATTATGATCTCACTTGTACAAATTTTACACCAGCATAAGACCATTTGATCCATTCAGGAAAGCCATTCATGAACTGCCCCTTTGTGCTGCACTTGCCAGCAGATTCCCTTTTCAAAGGCGCTGTAACTAGACTGAGGTATACTGTAATTAGGGAGGAATCACTGTGATTTAGAGGCTTTCATCTAAACTCTTTTCCTGGCTGCCATTTTAAGATTAGAGGGAAAAGGTGTTCCTTCAATGTTCCCCATGATAAAAAGATGATGCTTCTTTCAGATGGACAAGGTCTAAGAGGTTTTCTCATGTTACATAGGAGTGTAGCTACTTTAGCAAAGGAAAGTAGTGAAAAGTTCTCTGGAGTGGCTACCTTCTTTCACTGATAATAAGGAATCTGGTTTCTGAATAAGGTTTGGAAGGATTTAGTGAAGCTTTGCAACTGATTTTGCTCTGAAGAGCAACCCCGGTAGGCACAATGTGCCTGTGAATCTGAAAGTACTGAAAGTACTCCACAAAAAAAGTATTTTACAAGAATCTCCTTAAAACCAATTAGTTACAAGCACATAATTTCAAAAATGTCATTACCTGTGGCATTTTTTCACACACTCATTACAATAATATTTGTGTTACAGACTAGAGCACAAAGAGCTTTCACTTTTCATTTTCATTTGAAACACTGAAAAGAGATTTCCTGTTATTCTTAGAAGAGGCAGTTTTAAGTGGAATCATACTCCTGGAATACAAGTGTTTTATAGGGAAGCGGGCATGTCCCATTTCCTGCACGCATACTTCCATCCAAAAATGAATACATCAGTGAAGAGTCACCCACTGTTTTTATCATCCTCATTCTCCCTTCTTAAGTCCTTCCTCCAACAGCTGGGGTTTTTTTCCCTGTCTCATCGGTGTACCATTGAAGACAAGCTGAGACAACACTAGAGAGGAGTTTATGCTTTCTTCTTGTCTACTTCTTCCTTCAGTTTTTTTGGCATCTACAGGAAAGAGGAATAAAAAGCCAGGAAAGCTAGTGCCTATCAGAAAGGAAAACCTACAGAAGACCCTAAAAGGCCTTAAGAGGCCTGGAGATAATGACAAGGTCTCTGCATCTCTGAATTTTCTAAGCTACATGTTTAGAAACTGTCCAGGCTCTCTAGCCAGTCTATGACAGAGAGATAAAGCCACTGTTCAAACAGCAGGTCATGTTATTGCATCTGTGTAATAGGCCAGTATTGAATTCCCACCTCCACTTTAATGCTGAAAAATTTCTTCAACAATGTTTTTATTAAAAGTTAAGGTCAAGTGAAAATAAAGATCATAGCTTCATAAGATAAGCAGTAACATATTTCTAAGAGAAGAAATAGAATAAAATTCAAAATAAGAAAAGAGTCCTTCTCTTTTCCTGCCTAAAAGTGCACAAGAAGTTGGAAACATCAGTGTGAGGCTTTTCAGACAGCAATAGAGTGCTTTATTTCAAATGGTATTTCTAGAAAATTAATTTCTCAGTTTTGCCATGGATATTAGCAAGATGATAGCTATGGAGTCTGCATCAGTCATATCTGAATCTTAATAACTCTTGTTTTCACCTATATTTCTACAGCATTGCCACAAGGTGTTTGCAAATACCAATGATAAAGATGTTATGGCTACCTAACAACATTGCTAGGAGTTCAGGCAAGCTTCTACTGACCTTAACTGGACCACAGGTTCTAGTAAAAAAATATATAAACAAACAAGGGTATCATTTTGACATCTAATACATATTTTTCAAAAAAATTAAAACTAAAAGGAGATAATTCATAGTCATGTTGATGTGACAGTGTTACTTGGTTCAAAAATTAACCCAAAATGTACTGAATATAGTATGAGGCCCACAAGGACTCTGATTTCATCACTGGCCACACCTGCCACATTTTAGATAGTTGATATTTCTCCATTGTTATCTACTCTAAAATGAAAAAAAAAAATCTCGTCCCCAAAGGATAGGTGGGCTGGATTGTCAGGTGTGTTGATAATCGGCTATACTGCCATACCCAAAGGGTAGTGATCAATGATTCAACATATGGCTGCTATCCAGTAAAAAGCACAGTAGTACCCCAGGGGTCAGTATTGGGGCTCATATTTTTCAACATCTTCATTAACAACATGGATTGCATCCTCAGCAAATCTGCAGACAATGCTGAATTTAAAGAGGGTGGCTGACACAATGAATGGCTGAGCTCTGATCCAGAGGCACTTTGAGAAATTTGAGGGCTGGACCAACAAGAAGCTCATGAAGATCATCAAAGAAAATGCAAAGTTGTGTGTCCAGGTGAGTTACCCCATGTGCCTGTGCACGCTGGGATGCAACAGGCCCCTGGAGAGCTCCACAGGTGTGTAACGCTGAGTCAGTTTCCAGGAGACACCAGTAACACAAGGCAGCAGCACGGTTCAGCACGAGTAAGGTGCGTGAGGAGGAGCGTGCCCTGCACAGTGTAACCATAAACAGGAATGTCAGTTAAAACTGAGAGTGACAGGAATAAGAACAGAAAACTTGCACTCACACTGGCGTGTCCGTGTGACTTGTGGAGCAAGTTGTTTCTGTCCTCTGTATCAATAATCTGGCATCTCTTCAGGGACCATGGTCACACAGTACACGTGCACAGCATGAATGTACATCTAAGGAGGTCTCATGTAGCACTCTTAGTCACAACAAAGCTATAGAAGTTCAAAATTAACAACCCAGTTACGACAGTGGGGACAGAAGCAACAAGATGACAAAGAGCAAAGGCAGAAGACCCTGTACACACTGCAAGGCTTAAAAAAAAAGCCTTTCACAGCACACAGGAAACAGGCAAACACAGACACATGCACACAAAAATTCCCTTCTGAGCAGGTTAGATTGAATGAGAGTAAGCATTTTAAGTGCCCAAATTGCCTGACACCACATGGTGCTATCAAAAGCATTTCCATTTTTATCCAAATCAGTGTCACCATTTTCTGTAAAAATCAATGTGGAAAATAGAAGCAGGGACAGAGGAAGATGCAGTTTCTGAGCCTGGTGGAAGCCATTAGATGGCAGGTTGACTGTAGGAGCTCAAGACAGTTGATTTTAGCAGCTAAGGCATGTTCAGCAACTTCTGATGAGGGGTACTAAACAGCTAGAGAGAAATTCTGGGTTTACACATGGATTAGGAAACGTGGTGTTTCATTATTTTTGCATCTATAATCTCTCTTTTCCCCAATCTCATACCTAAAAGCATAACTGTCAGTCTTCTGAATATCTTTCCTTCATGTTCCCCTAACTTCTACTAGACAAGTTATAATGCATGTAAGCAACAGACAAATGGGAGTACACTTGGTGCCAGTCTGCAGAGATGCTGTGAGAGCACATGCTCTGACATTCTGGGGAAGAAGCACCCTTCACCCTAACCCCCTGCCTGTTAAAAGAAGAAAACTGAGGCCTTCTCTGCAGACTCATAATGTGATTTATTGAAACTCTGAAAATCTGTTAAAAAATGACCTTTCCAAAGATGTTTATTGTAAACCTGGCCTTCTAACATAAGGAAAACATCTAGGGTAATTGTTTCAAAATCTCTATGTTCTTCATCTTGATTTTCTTAGAAAATAATTTTAACATTTCCCTTTTTGGAGAAGAAATGCATATCAGCACATCTTTATTGAGAACTTCCCTTCTGATTTTCAGAACGACCTCTGAGTAGGATGAACACAGGTTTATCAGGAGCAGTCAGGAATATATAGACTTCTTCCAGAACAGCCAATGTTGCTTGCATCCCCAGATCACGTCACACAGTCACTATCCACTGAATGGGGGCCATTATAAATCCTTAAGAAACTCATTTTGACTTAATTAAAAGCCAGATTTCTCTTCCCCTCGGCAGTACATCCTCGTGGCATTTTTTGACATGTTCAAAGAAAAACTGACATTGAATATACAGGAAAATACCCAAATCATAAGAAATTTTCCTGTCACAACCCAGTGATTCTTAATTGGAATACCCACATGATTTTGGGTTAAAATACCTGGGAGTACGTGCAAACAATACTTCACCATCATTGTCTTGCAGGTAGATCAGAATATCCTGCTGCAATTTAGCTAATGTCAGGCTTCTCAGAATAACAATCTAAATTCTCCAGATAACTTCCCCATTAGGGGATTGGTGTTGCAAATCTATGTAACTGAATAAGGTTATTCAAGAAGCACCACGTTTTGATAACAAAATCCTTTGTGATCATTACCTAATAGCCAGCATTTGTTCAAACACTTTTAATAGACCCTTTTTATTACATGCAAAAAGAATTTCAGTGCTAGTTCAGTCTCCTGTTTCATTCTGTCATGAATCACTTCGTAGAGACATTTAGAAGTCAATAATCCACTGTAGCTTTGATGACAGGTGATTAATTTCTACATTTTAGAGACATAATAAGATTTAGCAATAAAAAGGCCTTGAAGTAACCTACCAAACAGCTTTAATCTCAGCCTTGGGACTGTTGCTAAATATGAATGCTTGTATACAAATGCAGATGATTTAAGTTAGGAGGTTTTATTGCAGACTTCTTGCCTTTTCATATTAATCTTGCTTTACAATCAGGCTATCTATACAATCAGTTTATACTGAATGTTGTTTCTAATGCCGTACTTGGAGAAGGAAAGTAAGATTATTTACCCACAAGGGCTATATTCTACTAAAAACTAGTTTTACGTGCTTTCCATTATGTGGCTTCCCAACACTCTGTGTGTCAAGGCTGGATGGGAAAAAAAAAAAATTAACAGACACACACAACTAGTCAGTACCGGCCTGCACAACCATGCAGAGCCCTCAGGGCTTGATCCATCACTCAGTGAAACTGGTGGGAGTATTTTCTTAACATCAGTTGGCAGATCACTGTAACAGACATACTTGAATAAAGGACCGAATTCCAAACTCTCCAGACATGTATTGGTAGTAAATACAGAATACCTATGTAGGTCCTGATATGACTTTTCTGAGCTTTTCCAAACACTGCCTGGATTGCCATCTTTTGAAAGTGGTTTTCTGCTGAAAACAGTATCTGAGAAAACTGAAAAATTGCTCTTTTAAAATACCAGTCTCCTGTGTTTTCTTTATACCTGTTCAGGAATGCTTCATTTTTCTACTCAAAGTACTTCAGTCTGAAACCTTTGTCTATAAAACACTAAATCTTCACTAAAATTTCTTCAGCCAGGAATCTCTAGATAAATTCACAAAATGGTTCTGTGGGCTATTTCCCTTGAGGAGAAGAAAAGAAACTGCAGTAGTAACTGCTTTAGAAAACCCATTTGCTAATGCCAAATTGCAAAGACTTTCTTAAAGTAAGTGTGGGCCTAAGTTACTCTTTGCTAGTGATCATATGCTTTCCTGTGTAAAAATAGACTAACAAAAAGCACAAACAGCTCTGGCAGCTGGGGAGATAAAGCAAGTCAACGAACTCTTTTCTTCTTGCAGCGTCTAAATTTTGTAGTGATCAGTACCTGAGAGAAGAAGTGATAGAGGAACTGCATCTCTCACATCTGAGGGCAGCATTAAAATGCTGAAGAATATTAAATGTATTGTGCTGCTCCTGCTCTGTGTTTTGTGAAGGGCAAAGCATTAGCAGAGAAGGAATGGGTTCTACTTTTCTCAGCCTCTCATCACCTTTGGGGATGGATGAAGTAGAAGGACAGAATTTCCTCTCCTGAAGAAGTGCCACCCTCAAATATCATCTAAGAAAGACCTAAAGATGGGAAAACTAAAAAAAAAGGCAAAACAAAACACATGTGACAGAACCAAAGGCAGTAGTAACACCTTCTTCCTGTCAGCAGACTTTGGGGAGGAGGAACAGAGGCTTTAGCAATAATGACAAATGGTGTTTTATCAAAGACAAATGGTGGCAATATTGCATTTCACTAGCATCTATTAAGAAGCCATTTGAATTTTAAACTCATTTAAAGTAAAGGAGATTCCAATGTCAGATGTGGATGAAGATGTTTAGGACAAGTGCTAGGTGTGGGGGTAATTGGAAGGTTGGGAGGCATGGGTGACAGGGTGATGGTGGCGGTGAGGATGACAGCAAGAATTCTGTTTGAGAGTATGGGTGTTCATTTTAGCCTAAGTATACAGTAGAATCTGTGAGAAATCCATCTCCTAGCCATATTCCAAACCTAAATGAAGGCAATACATGAGTGCATATGTTTTCCTCCTTTCTTTTCCAGTGGACTTAGGTTTCTACTGGAAGCACTCCTAGGCACCTTTGTTGGAAGGAATTACGACATGCTCTGAGTAGATGATTCTATTCTAGATGATCAGGAGCAAGGACATCTTAGTCTAAATATATCTCTCAACCTTCTTCAAAAACTTCAGGAATATACCTTCTTTAAGTTGAAAATTTCAGTTTTAAACCAGATTCACAAGTGCTGAAAACTTTCTCTTTTACTTTCTCTTTTACTTTCTTCACTTTTCTTGTTAAGTAACAGGAATGAAAATGTAGTTTTGCTCATAAGAGCTTGAGTATAAGAACCTGATGGTTAAGAAGTCTTGATTACCACAAAAGTTGTGCTAAAAAGAAAATAAACATTTTTCAGACCTATAAAGGAATCAATATTTGGAATAGCAAAAGTGGATAATGAGGTAAACAGAAGGAAAGCAGGCATATGCAAGTAGACTCTGAAGGCAAAGAAAGCTCAATCCATGATTGAAGCCAATGTTGAGACATGATGTAAAGCTGGAAGGAAAAATGAAAATCCTAGATATCCAAACAAGCTGAAATAAACAAAAGCCCTCTATGCATTTATGATGTGTAAAACCCTAACTGTTCTCACAAGTACAGAATATACTGATTAATTTCAGTATTTCAGAATATAACTTTTGCACTTCAGGTTTGCCAGTATATGACCTCAGTAGGGGAAAGAGCTGCTTCTACATGTAAAGTAGCAAAATTGTGTGTGAGGACAAACACATATTGAGGAAATGAATCATAGCAAGAGACTGGACAGTTGAGGCAGATTAGATATATCAGACAGCAAATGGCAGAGTGAGGTGCCGCAGTGGAGCTGCCTTTACTGCAGAGCACAGGAAGAGTTATGACATTTTTGCATTTTCATTTCTACAGGTGGGGACCTCAAATCATTCTGTGGGTTAGGCTCCTGGTATCTCTAATATGGCCCTGCTGTGACACACAGTTGATATACTTCTGACTTGTCAAAAAAAAGCACAAGACACACTTAAATCTCTTCATGGCCCTAGCATTAAGTTTGAGCTGCTTGTGAATCCAACAGTTATTTCAGGATGTTATGTCCCAAGCAACACATTAAATTTTCTCTTTCAAAACTTAATTTCTCTTTATAGACTGTGATCCCTAATTCCTATGCACATTTCTTATTTAGACCTTCAATATGAAGTACATTATTTGAACCACTGTGCAGAGGCATTTCTTGTCAATTACTTTGCTGAATCAAATGATTTATGATAAAAATTGCCCCAAAATTAATTTTTTTAGATCTAAGGGATGAAATTGTTACTCTGTTCCGGTAAAAGATGATATAAAATTGCCTTTTTTAGCTGTTAAAAATTCAACATATCTAGCCATTTGGGGATCTCTCCTTTTTCTCAAAGAAAAGTACTAACCACAGAAAATAACCCAACAGGTTGGTAGCTAAGTAATTTTCCAAGGAATTGAAATTCTAATCTGCACCTTAACCCAGTGACCTTCTTTTTCAGAGGAACATCCTACCTATTCTGCCCGCTGTCATTAGCTAGGAGTCTCCTTCACAAAAGTTTTCCACAGTCAGTTCTTCAGTTTCAGGGACAGAGTGGACACTTTAGTGAAAATGGCAGTGGCTCAGCTCTTTTACAAAAACAAGCAGTCAGAGAATACATTTCAGTGAGTTCTTTAACTTTGTTAAGTATCTATGCCATTTTAAATAGTTATTTCCACTGCATGTGATCACTACTAGCTATTCCTGCTTGCTGAGCTCGACACAGCTGTTCTAGACTACATCTGCTGCAGTCTGCTAGAACACCTCTGTACCTTTGGTATGGGGACTATGATGCAAATGTGGTTTTGCTACAAACAACTATTATTTCCTTTTACAGAAAAAAATTGCAAAAAAATGTTTACTCAATTCTTCCTCAGCCTGAGGATGTAAGCAACCTGTTAATATATGTTCTAGTCATGACAGGCAACCCTGGTTTGCCATGTTTTCTCCAACATGACTGTAAATCTCACTGTGTTTCTATGTTTATAGTCAAGTTGTTTTTAATAGAATACATCCCAAAATATTTTAAGACATATGTGAAGATAAAGGTTATTTAGATCTCCCCATTTCACCTTCCTAGTTTTATTTCTGCCCAGGAAAATAAGATGAAAACACATTTCCCATCTTACAGTAACATCAGGCCTTCATCCCTATTAAGTTTCTAGGAAAAACAAACAAAAAAAAAAACTAGGAAGATTTCCAGTCTTCTCTGTCATTGATGCAATATCTGCTCTGAGATCCTACAAATATACCTTTGATGTTGTGCTTCTTTCATGGCACTATGGATAGTAAAAACTGTCTGGATGGCCAGGCCCAGGGTGTTGTGGCAAATGCAGTCTCATCCAGCTGGGAGCCCCACAATACTGCAGTCCTGTTTAATAACTTTATCCACTGTCTGGATGAGGGGATAGAGGGCACATTTCAGGCAACACCAGGTTTGGTGGGAGTGTTGATCCTCTGTGGATAGAAACCACAGCCCTCCACCAGGAAAAGCACACAAGGAGAGCTCCATAGCAGATTGGCAGCGACTCCGAAATGTACTGCAAGTGTTTGGTAGGAAGCGCTGATCACACAGTGTGTGTAGTCCTCATGCTGCTGTGCTCAGCATCTCCAAACTAACTCCAGCGTCACCCTTGACACTATGAGTCACAGATAAATACATGTTCAAAATTAATGACGTGGCTGAAACAGGAGCTAAAGCAATGAGATGCCTATTCCAGAATGTGGTTTTTTGGATTGGATTCTTTAGCACAGGTGTTTACACATCCAACGCACCAACTTGCCTACATAAGCAAACTTTTTCAAACAGTTTCATACTTAATTTATTTCCATCTACCATCTCTTGATTTCCTTGAATATTATTTGCCAGGGGCTAAGTACCAGCTGAGTTGATTAAATGGCAAAGCTCCCACAGAATTCAACATTCTTAGAATTTTATTCAAACTGTCTTATCAGTGCCTTCTAGAATATTTCTTTTTATATTTCAAAATATTTTTTTCAAGATTAATTTAATTTTATTTCCTGCTGATACTTGAATGACTATAACTTTCTTTGACTTTATCATCTGTATCATGCTGATTTTCAGATGCCATCTCAATTTAGTATTATCTGTGAAATCTATGTGTTTTCATGTCAGAGGTAAAAAAAGGTGTTGTTGTAATAATATAATATTGTAACCTATCATATCACTAGTAAATCACAGAGGAATAACTAAACTTGTTAAAAGCTGGGCTTCTAGAATGAAGTCCATTCTAATCCATAGTAAAATAATTTAAATTTTCAGTTAGATGTAGTAGCAGGTTGAGCCTGTCACTGGAACAAGGAGGAGAATAGAATTTTGGTAAGATGAGAAATTGCTGTATGAAGAAGTGTAATACATACATCTGCTGCTGAAGCAAATGACAGTGGCTTCTCTGCAGGCCAAGTCTAGAAAAGTTAATGTTAGCAAGATGTGCAAGACTAAATAACAGGCATCAGGGTCACGCATCTTATTAAAATCAGTATTTTAAAAACTGCTTGCTTTAAACATTTACCTTGACATTGTAGATTATCTTTAATACCAAGGCAGCTCTTCTTCAGTTGACCTCTATTTGAAGCAGCTAAATCCCAGATATATGATTGATTTTTGGTCTTCTCTATTCAAAGAAAAATATGAAGCAAAAATAAAGATTCAATATATTTAAAATTTATGCTTGCAGAGACAAACTCTGGTGAAATTCATCCAGCTTCATTTTGTGCTGAACAAGATGAGAAGATTGGACAAGATATTTTTTGAGAGGACCTTTACCAACAGATAACCTAGATGGTTATAATTAACAATTTAGCCATTTCAAATGTTTAGTGCAACATTTTTAATACAATTCAAAATTTCAGGGTTCTTTTTGACTTGGTGGTGCTATTTAAACTGCTGATGTTCTCTGCAATACCTACCTTTGAGATAATGCTATCTTCTTTGTAATTGTTGTCAAAGATAACATGAAAAGGGAAACAGGATTCATGCAGGAATCTGTTGATTTAGTAATAAGAATGATATAAAGATACTTTAATTTCAGATCATTAATTGTCCAGTACTGCAACGTCTTCCTGCACCCAGAATTTGGACACACTGGGAAGCTGAAAGAAAAGCACAAAAATTATATCTCTTATAAAAGAGTGGCTGTCCAAAGCCTGAATTTTCTCTAGATAACAGGCAGCAGCACAACAAAATGCTTACTCAAAAACTAACCCACCACAAAAGAATAATTGTCAGCCATGAGTCCATTGTCTTCCCTTCCCAGTTAGTTCAAATGATTCAAGCAGAAAAACTGCCATGAGAGCAAAGAAAAGTGAGTAACCTAAAAATTTCAGCATAATATTTTAACAAAGTTTACTTTTTTTGTCTTTTGGTTCTTATTGAGCTCTTGATGCTTACTAATAAAACTTCAGTAATATCAGCACTAAAGTTTCGTTTTACCTGTCAGCAGATAAGTAACAGTCTAGTAATGCCTCAGGGTGATTGATGGCAAAGTAGCAAAAAAATAGCTAGTACTATAAACCCTATTTACAACTTGTGAGAAGAACCTTGAAAAGATAATACAATGGATTACCTTTGTGTTATTTTCTATACTTGTTATAAAATTTGTCACGGGTTCTTTAATTGTCTCATTTTCCTTTTTTTATGGTCTTTGTCATGACAATAAGTTTTCACATAACTCACTGTCTTCTAGATTGTTTCAAACTATGCAGCAGAAGTCTGAATGCATTGGAGATGCTGTAGCATGATCGTCCAGCTCTTCAATGCTTGTTCTCCTACTTATAAAATTTGTGAAAGAACAGCGATAGAAAATTTTATGCCCTCCAAATGAGCAGCCATTCTCTACCTGTTATTTTCACGATTTTATTTCTTCTCTTTCCCTGGGCTGTCCACTCAAGGACTAACTAATTTGACCACAGAGGAGTCAAACGTGCAGGCCCCTTTGTAATGCCAGTGAACCCAACATTTTTTCACTGCAGCCTCCAGAACTCCAGGGTTTTGTCATGAACTCATATTATCATAAAATAATCCAATTCTCCATTTTCTTTTCATGAAATACAACACCCTTTAAAAAAGCTAATAAAATGGGAATCATGAAACAAGCTAAAAGATCACTAAGATCCGTAAACCCAATTTTGCCCCCCCTCTATTACAATTTTTAAGCCCATTCCAAGTTGTTTTGGGGTATGATTCATGATTTTTTAAATGCCTATGGTTGGCAGTGTAGATCGTTATTGAAAAAGGTTGATGAAAGACACTAAAAATCTTATATTCTAGCAAAGATATTGATGGCTCCTGGTTCAGCCTGAGGAAAGCTTCCTTGGAGCCTACCTGGCAAAGCTCATGGAAAATGCTTTCTTCCCTCTCCAGCTGGCTCTATGACTCCATTTCATCCTAGAAAATTGTAGCTTGGCCTCAATTATTCACATTTGTCATATCTTGCCTACATTAAAGCAACATGATATTTGGGCATAAAGACTTCAACACCTAAGTCCAAAAGGTACATAACAACACGTTACTTACTTTACACAGATCACTGCAAACACATTTTTTTCTGCTGCTCCCTACTTTATTGTTCAATTTAGGTACATTAAATATCAAGTGAAACAAAACGAAGTTTTCTTCTTTGGCAAAAATGAACTTTCAAGCTTCCTCAAACATAAGTAGAACGTCATTTTTCAGAAGATTTCAGGCAGTTCCAGAATCACAAAACACCCATAGAAAGAAGAACCAACAGGATTTCACATTCTTCAGTCAAATGTGAGTTCAGAAATCTTACACAGAAGTCAGCCTGTGCAGAGATGGCAACAGGGCAATGGTTTTGGAAAATGGAGCAGACGCTGACCAAAAAACATAGGTTGCACCAGCAGGACAAAATTATTTACTGTCTGTGACCAATGCACTTATTAGGTCTTAAGAGAATTAAAGTTCCAGAATTTCCACTTCTGAGAAAAAATTGCAAACACAATACAGAAGAAGAATTTGTATCTCCGGCAAGCAAGCTTTTTAATGCTCAGTCCACAAACATCAGCTTAAGTAGAAAATAATATAAGTAATAATAATAATAATAATGCATAAAAAAAAGAGCAGATTAGAAATGATCACCTGACTCTTGCTGCATGTTTACACAGGAAGACAAGGAGCCACTGTCATCCCTTCCTCTCCTGTGCTGGCTAGTGTGATAAGTATTTAGGTCAGTGATGGCAAAGGAGGTGAGATGCAGTTGGAGTAGATGGAAATTAGAAATTTAACAGCAAGTCTTATGTCTCATTGCCATTGTTTTTATCAACGTAAAGCCGCATTTTAAGGGACTTATAAAAGACCAGAAAGATATTTAAGCAAAAGAGCTTATGTTCTCAGTTACAATAAAAAGTGAGCTTTCAAAAGTGTCATGGATACTGAGAAAAGAGGTCTGAGAAAATGGGATACAAGTGTCATGTGTACAGTACCATGGCTATCATCTTGCACCCAGTGTCCAAAACCTGGAGAGTGGCCTGTGATAAATGCCATGTTCAAGTTGCACAGCTTGTGGTTCTGCCCAGCCCTGGAGTCCAGATCTTCCTGGTAATATAATGCAGAAGAAATTTTGAGCAGCAGTTTTAAAGCAGGGAAGGGGCCTGTCTGGGAACATCTGCAGTTGGGTTCCTTTGGCTGAATAAAGGAGAAATGTCATGATCTTAAATCATCTCTGCTAAAATGCAACTCTGTGAAGGAATTTGTGGGGTGGAATGGCAAATGAAAGAAAATAAACAATATTTGGGTGTCAAGAGAAGATCAGGGAATTATTTCAAAAGGAGGAAGGAAAAGATGCTCCTCAGCTTTTACCCTTACCCTACAACTCCCAAGATTTACACGTTGAATTTGGATGTTGCAAAGGAGATAGAAATCCTTAGCGTGACAAGCAGTAATTTACATAAATTTGATCTCCCAAGAGCTGACTTTGAGGAAATATTGTCACATCTATTTCTCGTCTATGTTCACTGTAGAAACTGCACTCAATGTTCCCAGATAAAAAGTAGCAATCCAAGACCATAATAAAGGGAAAAGAAAAAAGAAAACAAAATTCATTAGATAGTAAAGTATGCACTCATATATTTCACTCCTGAATATTCAAAAGCAAAATGGAAAATATATATATATATAGCTTTTGTTTTAATTTATATTTAGCACTGTTAGGTTTTATTTGGCAGTGTGTATTTGCCAAAAGTTCATCAAGCCAGTTACTCAACAAGAAAATCCCTTATCTTGAACACAGCCCCAACTTCTTACTTCATTATTTTGTTCCCAGCAAGAAGATGGGAGTTTTTGTTTGTTGTACATTTCACGCTGACCATATCGTAATAGGTTTGTTTAACAGAGGGGAAAAAACCACAAGGAAAATATGTTTTAAATGATACAATGAAGCATTGTTCCCTTGGTATCATTGAACAGGGGCCAACTATACCATTCAAGGGTAAATACCGAGCTCTGACATTTAACTCTGATATTACAGACCAATGTTTTCAAAGAGTCACATGCTCAGTAACTGCAGCACATTTGCAATTGTCTTTGAAGTTTTAATCTCAGTTCATGCTACTAAAGCACCATGAAGGTTTATTTTTAACTGGTTATATAAAATGTCTTCTTAAAAAAATAATTCAAGGAAACATCTCTAAGTATGAAATATGTCAAACTGAAAGCTGCTAATTGTGTAACTTGAGCAGAGTGACATTTTTTAAAGTTGTTTTTTTGGTTTTTTATGCAAGAGAAAAAGTGCTTCTTGGTTCATAGCCTTCAGATTTTATTTTTAAGTTGTTGAAAGGGAAGTAGGTATTTTGAGTGTATCTATTGTGAAATATAAATAAGACTAGAACAGATGATCCCACTAAGCCTAATTTTCTCAATAAAGCTTTGAAAAAATTATAGTGGAACTATAAAGAGAAAGGATAATGTACTATTACTGAATTTCTGCACATTCCAGTATTTCAGCATTTGGTTTAGAAAACCCGTTTTGCCTAACATCATATACATCTTAGACAAATGAATTTCATTGGGATTGCTGTGGGATCAGGGTCTGAACAGAGCAAAGCCAGTTGCAACCTGCTGTGACAAGAATTACTGTCTGTTGCTACCCAAACATGACCACATCTAATGCTTCCATTGAACTTCTGTAATGTGGAGTCACCACTGCTGAAACTTCTCACATCCTCTGCCTCCCACTCGTCCCTGCTTGGCATCACTCTTCCCCTTCATCTCTAACCTCACCAAACAGTGTGTTTACAGTCACTACCGAGAATTTTCTTTCAAATCCGTGTTAGATCTCTAAAATTGCCCTCTGCTGAGACTCCTTTCCCTGTTGCCTCAGTTTCCTCACTGGCAAAGTTCACATTCAATCTTTGTTTACTCCTCAAACATCTTCAAATCAAGTCTTCCCTTGGTCATCCAATTTGCTGTCCTAGTCCTCTTACTTCTTTAGTTGTCTTTCTGTTTGTTTGTTTGTTTGTTGTTTGTTTGCTTGGGGGGGAGTTGTGGGAGAGTTTTTGTTTGCTTTTTGGGGGTTTTAAATTTTTTTTCTTCATAGCCTCTCATTCAGCCTCTAACTTTGGCAATGGAGAATGGTTATGAAGGCACATGGGCCCCTGCTACCCTAACTTTAAGAAAATCTCACACACAAATGCAAATTCGGTGCTGAGGTTTATGCAGTTAAGTCTTAGCCAGCACATGTGGCTAGTAAGTCAGGCCAGGAAAATGATTTTCTTCTTTTCAACACCACTTTCTGAGTTTCTAGTCAGTGGGGCTAAGATATTCTTCTTCTTTCTTTGATATTCCTTTTCAGCTTCTCTGGACAGTACTTTAGTATATATCCCCAATATCATGCTTATCAGTCTGGTGGAAGTCATAATTAAATTTTGTAGATTTTCTATGTGTATCTTCTTAAAAACACTACCTTTTTTACATATTCAAACAATTAGGATTTTTTCCCAGTGTTTCATCCTCTCAGTCTTTGATTATGGCAACATTTCATGACAAAGGCAAGCCTTCCATTTTCCTAGGCTTTTGTTTAGACCATATAATCTTTTTTTAGAAATCCTTTCCCTAGCTACATCATTTACCACCCAGGCCCTTCATGGTCTAGCCCCCACACTATTTTTTCCTCTGCATTTTGGAGTGTCAGCTCCCAACACCAGCCGGTGAACAATGCCCATGCCCATCATTCATTTGTTGCATCCTCAAACACTTTCGTTCATATTACCCTTCATGCTTGGGAGCTCTCCATAAACACCCACCTTCAAACCCACTCGCTGCAAGGCCTCTGAAAGGCCTGGCAGCAGTTAAGTTGGTAGTGCTGACAACACTTCTCATTACACTGACTTACAGTTTCCTGCAACTGCCTCATATGTCTATATCAATCTGCTGTGGTTTTTTAGTTTAAGATTCAAAACTTAATATATTCATCACCACCCTTTTGTTCTGATTTTGTCCAGCACCTAGGACAGCTGGGACATAGTTCATGGCAGTGTTTCATAGCAATTCAAATAATACAACAGAATGGAGCTTTCTCCTAACTCTGAGAACAAGTTGAAGTTCTATTTCATACATGGCCTGTGAGATTATGAGCATCTTATTTTTCAGGTTACAGAACACACATGATAACATCTCCAGGCATGGAGAACAGGCTAAAGCTTCTGGCTCTCAATCCAGCTGTGTATCTTGGTAAACCATCCTACTTGTTAAATTTGTAGGACTGTTAATTAAAGTGGTAAGGTACCAAATGGTGCTGATTGAGATGGACGCATGTATCAGTCACTGAGGGACGGGCTCAAAGATCTCCATCTCAGCAGAGTTATGAAGTAAAGTTGTGCTCTACATCTATGATTAAAGCTGTCGAGCAGCAATTTGGTGGCAAAACACACTCAACAGAAGTAAGATTTCTCTGAGATAAACTTTGTTCAAGAGAACCACCTGAAGTGGAATCATCAGATTTATTTTACAGTTTATTAGGCCACATTCAATAGATATGAGCATTTGCAGGTCAAAAGGAAAGTTAAAGTTTTGACCTTTTCTTTCTTTTTACCATTTTGAAACACAAAATATCATGAAGATATGAGCAGCCTTAGGTATTAGACAAGAGACAGAAGAGAGAACAGCAATGAGAGTATACCAGTTATTTCTATCAAGTGCATCAGCCTACTTTCTTGTTACAAAGAGATTCAACAAGGTTGGAGTTAACAGCAGTTTCCCAAACACTTTGATCCAAGCTGCAGTGTTGCTGTTTTCCTCATTTTTTCCTAAAAACTAAGAGCATCATGCTACTTAATTATGGACATGAACAAAGTTAATTGCATTTTTAAGTCTTATTAACATGCAATTTACTCTGAAATTTGAGGATACGAAGGCTTAGCTTTACTTTTCATATTATAAGAATATGAAATAAAATGGAACATTTGTGAGAACAGGCATTTTCAATTTGAATTTTGTATATAAGACATATAATCACATCAGGCAAAGAAATGGGTTAAAAACATACAGCACTGTGCTTTCAATCAGGAGTTTATAACTCTTAGACAGGTAGACATAAATAGCTGTAAATCTGATGAAGAAGTTAATTATGAGGGAAAAGGGCCAAAAAGTTAGGAGGAGAAGAAGAAATATCATTGATTTAACAACAACAGCTGCCAGAAACAGCTTGCAAATCATGGAAGTATGAGGGGACGAAAAGTTGACTCTAAATTATGGTGAGACTGGGTGTCTCTAAATCTCTGGGGAGCAAAATTATTTCAGTGGATCTTTAATTTTCAGTTATTGAAAGTCAACATCATGGCAAATAGCTGCAATGTTTTACAGCAGACCATCATGAAAGTATTTAATTTTTCACTTCCCAAAAATGTATGAAATTTTCAAACACAGGTGAAAATCAATCTTCTCACCAATCATACAAAAAGCAGCTCCCTTCCCAAGCGAGGTATGGATTCACAGGATAATGAAGGAGATGCTCAAAGTCATCTGCTCAGAATATCTTGCACTTTTAGTGCCTTTACCCAAGAACTCCCAACTGCTGGACCAGTCATAAAAATGTTTTACTTTAGCAATGCCAGCAGCAGAACAATAAGAAAGGAATATTCACTAAAACTAGAAGCCCCTTTCATGACTTACCTCCCCTCTCCACCCCTTCCCCCCCATCCCACTCCAACATACCTTTCTGAATACAGAATTTTGTTCTTGGTCAGGTAACTGTAGGCTCTTGCACCATAATAATCAATAGCAACCTGATAAAGTTTTTGCAGTACCACATAGAAAGTGAAAAGCAGAAGGAATTTTGTCCTATCTCCAGACATACAGAATCCTACCTAGAAATATGTCTCTAGTCCCCAAAATCGCAATAAGTACCAAGCATGAAAGTGAGAATAAAGGTTTGTTTTTTCCCAGAGCAAATACAAATATCTCAAGTCTGTGAGCACTGTGAGCCCAAAATCTGTCCTGAGAACAGGGCCCTATCTTTTACAAAGTTTCCCTTGTGTATCCAACCAGTGAAAAAGCTGAAGACAGCAATGCTGTCCACGTTTAGGGTTCAGCTTTGACCCAGAGAGAGGGGATTTGCTCTCTAGTGAATAAAATGAGGCCAACACAAAAGCTCAAAAATTTTCCCATGATTTTTCAGATTGTCTGTTGCCTTATACTCCAGCTCCATCCAGACTCTGAGTGGATTGGTCTCAAGGATAAAACACAGGAATAGCATTCACAAGGAAGCATTTCCAGTATTATTTTGGCTATGGTCACCCTTTCTTAGAGGCAGAGAAGAAAGAATATGCCAAATTACTTTAGCCTTTTGGGATGTCTGAAATGCTACTAGCTCTAAACGGCAGAATTAGGAGCTGAATCTTGCATGTCTTAGTCATGTTAACCTGGCAAAATGTCCCTGGCAAAATGTCCCTGGCTTGTTCTAGAACAACCTCTCAAGCCAAGAAGAAAGCTAAGCCTTTGTATTTGCTTAGTCCTTGACCAGACTGGTTGGCCAGATTGGCATGACAATGCCAACAGAGTGTTTTGGAGACATATATACTGTCCAGATTGAGAAAAAATGACCTTCAGATATCTTTGATCAGCTTTAATGTGGAAACAATTCCTAGTTGCTATGAGATAGGACTCCGTTTTGACTTGTAACTAGAGCTGTGCAAATGATTTTGGCTCAATAGGTTCAAGCTCCAATTTTTTATCCTCTTAACTGTCTTTTTTAATCTTTTTTCTTTTTAGACAAAGAAGATTTTTTTTTTAATATAAACGATTCTTATCCTAAAGGTTTGATGTAAAAATGAGAGATAATAAAAATAGCAATTTTTTTTAAACTTTTTTTTGGTTGTTTCAGTTTTGTTCACCAAATTAAAAAACAGTTTTTGCATTTTCTCAGAGAATTTATTATTGTCCAAAATTATTCTGTATGAATTTTGCATATTTCCAAAGATGATATCCCCTTATTTTCCTGAATTCTACATTGTTTTCAGAAGAGGACAGGTGTTATATTAATAAAGATGATACAGCAAAAACAAAAGGTCTGCTGGTAATTCTCAGGCACTGTCAATGCCATGGGTATGATTTCTTTATATTACTACTCTCAGTGACACCATCTTTACATTTATAGACTTCCATACAACCCACGAAGAATCAGATAATACAGACTATTTAGACAGCAAAATAGAGATGGAAAAATTAAATCTGTTTCTCAGAAGAGCAAGCCTCTGTGCAAAAACTTAGGAGAGGCTCAGAAATATGCAAAAAACTTCATATCTGAACACAGAAATGACCATTCTTCTTCAAAATATATATTGGAACCTCAAGGCAGGAGAACTTATTTTCACACTCCCTGGTATATTTCCTAGCAACCAAATCAGGATGGCAATGTATATTAAAGGACAGCAGGATAATCTTTTGCCCTGTTTTAACTCCAAATACAGAAATTCTAAAGCTGCTGATATTTTTGGGGGGGGGGGGAGCTTGGTTGGTTGGTTGTTGATTAATTAATTTTTGGCGTTTGGGGTTTTTTTAATGAAAGCCCGAAAAAGTGCACAAAAGAAATTCTGTGAACAAAAAGAAGACAAAAAATTACTAGGATGTGCAAAAGCAAAATAATTGGGCAATGCTGGCAAAACTTATTACCATCTACCAATTCCCTTCCCTTAACTGAAATTTTAGTGTTTTAGTTCCCTCCCTACATCATGTAAAAATATGAAGAAGGAATGGCCCTAACTAGATCACACTCTTTGAGACTCTAAATCCCTCTACTAGATATAAGGACTCTTCAAAGAGGATAACCATAATGCAAAATGAGGTTATTCTGGATCCAGTTCAAGGGAATGAGCCAAGCATGACTAGCACCATAAGGCTTCATCTACAGAACATCTTGTACAAACAGTATTAGAAATATTAAGTCAGGAGGACACAATGTGTACAAGAAAATAAAAACACAGTCATTTTAGGGAAGCTGACATTGATGGGAATTAAGTACTACAGAACATATTGATTCAAATTTCATAACAGTGTTACAGATATGCATAATAAAATTCCATAGGTCAAATCTGCTTCCCCAGATTTGGAAATGCCTAAAAAAGCAACAACAACAACAACCACCAAACAAAACAAACAAACAAAAAACAAAACAAAACCAAAAACAAACAGACAAAAACCAAAAAACCCAACAAAAAAACCCAAACCAAAACAGGAGAGGAGAGTTAGTCACCAATAATGCTGGAAAGGCCGAGATTCTCAGCCTCTTTCTTCAGCTCTGTCTTTACCAGCACTGCTGGGCCCTCGGCCTTCGGAACAAAACCTCAGGCTGACACAAACACAAGTCCACCATCAGTGAAGGAAAGCTGGTTTGTGAACTGTCACAGGAGCTTGACCCCAAAAAGAAAAAGACGGAGACTGCCTGTTTACCAGGAGACACATGGAAAAGATGAGGCATAATAGATACAAGATACTCCTGGGAAGAGTCTGATTGGACACAAGAGAAAAATTTTTCATAATGTGAACAATAATCCATTGGAATAATTTCTCCATTAAAGCAGTGGATTCTCCAATACTGGACACTTCAAAGAGTCAGCTGGACAGGGTGTGGAGTCAACATGACTGTGGTTTTGCCAAGAAAGTTTGGACCAGATGATCCTTGAGGTTCCTCCCAGCCTGGTGTTCTCTAAATCTATGAAAAACAAAAAGTAAAAAAAGCCCAGAAAATATTAGGTAGGATTTAATAGAAATATTGCCATTTGCAAGAAGCCATAGTTGAAGAGCTGGCCATTTGTTTTAGTACACTGTGAAGTTCACTGTGTTTGAAATAAAAGAACATTATTTCTAAGTAGTTGCAAAACTTACCTAGTAGGAAATTGATCTTTTAATTAATTTTTTTTCTAAATACTTGAGAATTAAAAACAATTCTATATTACTGGCAATTAAAAGAATTCTGTGGAGTTACTGACAAAAGGCAAAACTTCAAGGGAAGTCAAAGTATTATGTGCTGCATGCCAGTTATAGAAGAAGCCTGGTGTGACTTAGATATAAAAGGATAACTATAAGTGACCTGTTGATAGAGCTGATCTCCCAGGAATGGGTGGTTGAACATGCCCCTCAAAAGCAAGTGGATAGGAGTGAACTTCTGCATCAGCATGTGACACCTACACCAACATGTCTTTTGGGAAGGATACTTCTCACCTAGCTTCAGCATCTAGACATGTAGTCTCAATCAGCCATCAGTGTATGGAGAGAAAGAGCTCCAGAGGAAAATTTATCTTCTGCTCAGATACCTACAAATGTGTACAGACAGTCCCCCAGGAAATTCTCTCCAAGGGCTGTGGAGGGATTCAACACTACCTGCTTAGGCTGGGCAAGTCAGCTGGAACAGTCTCAGACTGCCAACTCTGCTTTATAACATATATGCTGTTTTCTCTACACCTTCTGGCTAGAAATGTTACCCACACAGGGCTTGCAGCTACACTTTCCTTTCTGACCTTCTACCAATTCTGGCCTCTACCAGTAACTGCTATAACACGTGCCAATGACAATCTTTACACAGAGGCTACCAGAACCTCCACTTTTATGTGTTTCACTTCACTTTCTACAAAATTATGCTATGTCAACATATATATTTCAGTGAAGCAAACCTATTAAAAATTAACATTGTTTTATCTATTGAATGAAAATATTTCTTACATTAAATGTTTAAATAGCCAGTGAAATTAAGTTCAACATTTATACTAAGATGTTTTTAAAGCTTCAAACACAAACAGTCATAATAAAAAATGTTCTTGTTTAATCTACAAAATAAGTACATTTGATTTTAATTATCTGGATAATGACCAAGCAAGCACATCAGGCACATCTCTTCCAACATATAATGAAAGGAACAGAGGAGCAAACAATATCCCTGAGAATAGACCAACACATTCTGACTCTAAAGATGACCAGTAATGAAAGTCTGTCTGCTGCAAATGACTCATCTTCTGAGGACTGCACTGAAGATGTTGAAAACCAGGATGATGCATGTGAAAATAAAATTATCAACATGAAGATGAGGAACAGCAGTCTATCACTGAAGAGCTATTTGATAATAATGAAATTGAGGAAACAGCTAGCAGTACAGAAACAAATGAAAGCAGAGGAAATGTCAGTGATTATAGTGAATCAGTAACTATTTCTTTAAATGCAAGAGGAAGTGATAGAAGACAGCAAGGAAATACACTAGACAATGATGTTCCTGACTCAGTAATGGACTGGAAGGACTAAAAATGTTAAATTAGAAATAGATAAAAAAAAATACAAACCCAACAAAAAACCTTGTTGATGAACGAAGACTGTTAGCACACTAAATTCCTATCTACACAGCAATGTACTGGCATTATTACTATACCCAGATCCTGAGAGGGTCTGAAAAGAATGAATCAATGGGAAGTGTAGGTGCTTAGGCCCTCTTGGGATTTGACACTTTATTTCCACTGACATCAAGACTCACATTGACCATACAAGGAAATAATTTTCTTCTTATCTTAATCTTCACATTAGCTGATGGTACTAGTAGCAGTACTAATGAAAATGTACCTGATGTAACACCACCACAGGAAACAAATGATCATATTGAATCCACTTCTGCTGCTGAAGTACGAAGATGCTAGAACATGCATCTGTTTAAAAACAAAACCAAACAACAAAAAAACAAAACTTAAAAGCACTTTTTTTTTAATACAAACAAGTAATTTCATTACCAGTGTCTTTCTGCTTGACACATTTACTTGTGGTCCTTTTTTTCCCTCTTTAAATACATTCTTCATAAACAACTTTAAAAATATTAGTCTGTTTCTATACCTCATTGTCATACCCCCATAGAGATTTCCAAAGAATTTCACTTTCTACTGTCTCTGTCTAATTTTCTTTGTGTGAGGGTTGATTAATCTCTCTCTTTCTTTTTCATCTAAAGATAATCAGTTGTTAGCTGGTATAAAATATCGATTTCTGAAGCAGTTAATGCTCTGTCAGACCTATTTTTAGAAGTTTTTAACTTGACCATAAATGATCACCTTCATCTGATTTTAACTAGAATTATTATTGACAATATTCTGTTAGAGAATTTTAAGAAGCAAAATAACACAAAATTTTTACTGAACTTTTAACCAAATGCATCCTTGGTTATGCATAGCAATAATTTCATAGCAAGTGTTGTTTTGGTTTTTTTTCTAGGCTTTATCAGTGTTGAAGTGCTGGGCCATATTTTATTTTTTAGATAACAGAACAAAAAAAATCATAAAAGGAAATATTCTTTTACACAACACACAACTAAATTGCACAACTCAGATGTTGCAGAAGCCACATCAAAACAAAGCCACATTAAAATGTCATTTTTTAAAAGTAATTACATTTTAAAAAATGGAAGAAAAGTGTTTTAGAATTGTTAAACATTAATGTTGCAGACAAAACCAGCAACTGAAGACCCAACACATGCATAAGACACCATGGTGATGGTGTCTAATGACGTGCATTGAAAGTGTGTAAATACCAAAGAGAATTTGTTCTTGTTATAAGGCAAGAATTTTATCTCCAGATGGAAAGAAGTAGGTTGGTATTTTGTTTTTGAGAGGAAAGATAAGAGCTTTATACTTCAACATGTTTTAGATATGAAAGTCAAGGTTTTGACTCAGCATAAGTAATGAAGTAACAGTTAAAAGGGTCAAGAAAGGCTAGAAAGCTGAAGTTGTAATTAAGGATGTGTCTAATGGTGATTGAAGCAGCAAGGACAACTAGGGGTGTAGAACCAACTTAGAAGCCAAACCTATGGAGACAGTCAGAAAAAGTGGAGATGAACAAAATTTACAGTTGTAGGTGTAAACAATGTCACTGGACATTAATGAGAGATAGTGTGAGTAGAGGAATGAAGAGTCAGCAGACGCAAATGTGGCATTCAACACACAGGTTTTGTGGAGAAGGGAGATAAATGTTTACTGAGAGACATGTACAGGTGCTTGATTTCAGAAAATATTACTTCTCCCTTAGGATAAGGAGATTAGAAAATAATACAAATGGATAGTAGAAACCACATGGAGATTTCAGGAAGATGCTGAGAATCTATGGATGACAACAAATCTGTGAGGCCAAGACTGAAGATCTTGGGAACTGGGAATTCGAACAGATCATAAAAAAGGACAGAGAAGACATAAGGAGCATTGTTAGAGGAAAATGAGGAAAAGTAAAATGAAGGGAGAGCCTGGCATGCACCTTTTTTTTTTTTTTTTGGTGGGCTACTGTAGAAATGGATAGATGTGGCACCAAAAGTTCAAGGAGGAAATATCAAGCCTGTGATTAACAAAACTGACTGCTTTGGTTCAGTTCCCCTTCCCAAGTCATGAAAATATTTATAGGGTCGGTGTCCACTTCTTTACACTGTTGTCTAATGTTCTGAGGGAGAAAACAAGTATTAATTTTTCCCTTTTCCTTAAAAATATTAAGAAGCAAAAATAGTCAGGATGAAACTCTTAATTCAATTTTTCAAAATCTGTATGCATCACATGAGAATGCAAAAATAACAGATTTGCTGTTTCTGGACAAGTGAAGAATTAGAGAAAAAAAAGGATAGACACTTGCACACTCATGTATAGCAAAAGCACCGATGTAAATTGATGCTACCTGGTTACCGTGTGGGGAAGCATATTGTATTTCAGAGTATTATCTGTATCATGATTCAGGTCAAAGAACACATTTAAGGTATCTTTTATGATTCTTAGGCAAACTTAGATGAATAAAGAATGAGCTGAGTAGTTTTTGATACTACAGATGTGTAAAAATCAAAGGAAAAGAGCTTGCATTCACTCCTTTGAGCTTTCAGAATGCCTTTAGGTCTTTCCATTATAAAACTGAAGTCCCTTAGAAGGATCAGAAAACAATATTCCATTGGGAGCAATTTGATAGCTATAATACAGTTGGCCTTTAAAAAAAACCCCAAACTTTCCTGATGAACAAATATAATGCAAAAATGCTTAAGATAAAAAAGCATTTTAGATCTCTTAGCTTTACAAAGTCAAGCATACAAGTGTGTTTTATTTGAAATAATGCAAATTATCTTACATTATCTAACCATCTTGGCTATGTAACCAAGCACTCCGAGGGCTTGTCTGACTATTATAGACATAAGAATAGAACAAAAAAATTGCCAACACTACCCCACAATTTTACAGAATGCAAGTAGATGAAAAATATTCATGACACTGTTGAACATTGCTATTTAAACTAAGTCCTCTTTAATATACAGAGGACTCGTGAAAAGACTGCAAAGCAATCCACACTTAGCATGTGTTTAAACATAACCCATATTTGTATCAGGAAAGAGGCATCAGTTCCGTAGTGTTGAGGCAGCTACCTGGTTTTAGGAACACAGGACTAGAAGGGAGCAGGTAGATGCTAGCCCTAGGTGCCAACAGTTGTGGGCAGCAGACACTGGGTTCAAGGAGGTCTGCTGAACATCCGCTCCAAAACCACCACACCCAAGAGGGCACAGAGCAATTCCCTTCCCCTTGTCATAAGCTATAAAACTAAATGCAACCCAAGCTATAATGTGTCCAAGGCAGAGGATGAGATTCCCCAGTTCTGGGTCTCTCCAAAAAAGCAGGGACATGACCAGTTTAACTGCCTACATGCTCCTAGATACTTAGCTGCAAAACTTGAGCAGAGAAGTAAAAAATAACCTATCTCTCACTGGAATCTTGTTACTGAGAGGAAAAAAATAAATCAGTTGGTGTTCTTAAATCCAGCAGTTGAATTGGCCCTAAATATTTTAAAGATGCACAGAGTCCAAGTACAGAAGATATTTTAAACTCCTTATGAGAACAAGTGGACTCTGTTCTACAGCTGTGATAGAGCTTTAGATTGCCTAAAAATTCAAATTTTAAAGTTTTAAATTTTAAAATACCCTTCCTGTAGTAAGACACTGTTATTGCTTAGTACCTGCTTTGCAGGTATGAAAGAAGATGACTGTCTTTAGGAAAAAGAAGAAAGATCCTGCTCAGGTTTCTCGGCAGACACATTACACTGTTACTACTGTCTCAGTTTTGTCTTTTCTTTCCTTTGTTTCCTCCACAATAGTAGGACAGTTTTTCTGTCCTGAAATGTAAAAAGGACCCTCCTGAAAGTACTTTGCTGGGAACGGCTGATTCAATATTGCAGTTTTGCTTCTTTAGGCTTGGTACTGTTAAAAGGATTTATCTTATCTAGTTTCAGCTATTAAAAAAATTAACTCTCTCACCTGAGGTGGCTATCCAGCACCTTCTCATTAACTATAAGGAAGAACAGCACATTCATAGTGTAAGTGACCCTAAAATAAATGCATAAGGTAGGTGAAAAAGGAGACTCTTTGAGAACAATCTTTAGGAGGACAAAATTTTTGGCCATCTGTTGAGTACTCCTGGATGCCAGGGTCTTGAGAGGCATTCCCAAGTTTGAAGGGGTGGTGGGCAAGGGAAGTAATCCAGTGTCCCCCCCGTCATCTGTTTTATTCAGACACACACACACACACACACAAGTAGATGCAAACACAGGGTAGCCAATTGCGCTCACCAAACACAAGACTGTGAACAGCTTTGACCATAATTGTTCAGCAATACATTACTGGGGGGAGATAAGGAGAACTGCTGTAACTGAATTTAAGTGGAATTAACACCTGATTTTTGAACACCTATGAAACACTGAGCAGCTTTCTGAATACTGATGAGGAACCATTTACCATGAGGTGTTGCCTTCCTCTTCCCCTACTCCTCACAGACAAAGATGTGTTCCCTCTCCTCTCATAGCCTCTAAGATCAGTTGTTGGAAAAACAGGCAACCTCAGCACTCCCAGCTCCAGTAGCGAGTGTTGGAAGGGCACCAGAGTGGTGGTGAGTGGTGTTCTGGGATGGGTGCCTGTACAGAGCAGTTATAAACGTTTTGCTCTTCTCGCTATTTTTTTTCGTTTTATTTTCCTTTCTTTCCCTTTTTTCCTTTTCTTTCTCTCTCTCTCACCCCCAGTACCCACTGGAAGTTTGGCATCAAATGACTGAGAAGCCAAGTCTAAAAACCTTAGTGCTGCTCCCTATTTAACTGCTGCCGTCAAGACCACTGAAGTAGAATAGGAAGGGAAACAGGAATTTCCCCTTCGTAGCCTTGCTTTAGTGATCCTGCCATGACAGCACTTCAAAGAGAAGCTGTTCCTTCCCCTCCCAGGCCAACTTCCACCCTCAGCAACTCTACAGAGCAGCTGGGCTCATTAAAGCCCTAACAGCACAGGAAACGGCACAAAGAACTAAATGAAGTTAAGCACCTAATTTATTTATTTTGATGTATGAATTAAACAACATTGTCATAAATCTCATAGCAAATCCTGGCCACATCAGAAAAAGAAGCCAGCAAACATTTCCGAGGGAAAATTGAAAGTCCTTTTAGTTTTCCAGATAAGAGTTTTTCTTTGTCAAACTTCATCCCAAAATCTGCTTTACAACAGGCTGATTTAGATCAAGGCAAAACTACAAAGAGGAAAATCCCTATGGAGAAGAGCCCAGATCCTTTTTAAAACAACTGGATTCCAAATCTGGACAATAGGCTATCAAAAGGATGCTACCTCTTTAAATAGGAGATTTAACTCATCCCTTTCTAATTATTCATGTAAATTAAATTCTACAAGTGAAGAAAAATTCATAAAAGTCGTACTTATTCATCTCAGAGGGAGATCTGGCATATGAATAGTGCCCATAACCTCGGAAGGTGAAATGTAGAAAATATCACAGGCAACTCCCACCTCAAGTTAACTGAACCAAAAAAAGGGAGAATCTTGATGTGAAGGAGACTTGAAGGAGATCCTCCCTAATCGCTTCTTAATAGACTCACAGTTCTGACACAGGAAAAAAATCAGAAATTCTGAGGACATGTAATTGTTAATCACTAGCATTCACTATCAAATTCACTCAGAACTTAGAAGCACAGACAATGAACATTATCACACTGAAAAATAAGACTTATTGCTAAGAGTATTCACAGACTTCTATAGTGTACTAAAGCAAAAGCTCCAGCCATGACAATGCCATTGTACTTCCATAGTTATTTATTTGCCTCCAGTGAAGAGAGGGTGGAAAAATCATTATCAGTTGTAATCAATATATTTCATAAGCAATTTTTTTCTGTAGATTTAGAAATACTAGATTTATAGTTCTAACCTGTTCAAAATACTTATTAGACTTTCAAAAGATGAAACAGACTGAGCTTCCTTGGGAATCAAAAAAAAGATCAGGAGAAAGAAATTGAATTAATAGCTCTTACCACACCACCACACTCTCTATTAATGAACATGGTGTCAGAATAACATTGCAACCTGGAAAACTGAAATTCAATATTTTTTCGTATTTCACCTCCTAGAAAAAAAAACATGGAGTTTGCGAACAGGGTTGTAGAAATCAGCTAGAATATCTGTGGAATACACCATGTAATTTGATACAAAAATGGTCAGAAGTATGAGGGTAAACTATATTAAGGATAATCAGGCACGTGTTTCTTCAGTGCCAAACCAACAGACCCATACATGCCTCCTTTTCATTAAACCTTCCTGTCCAGAGGCATGAAAGAATCCCACACTGGGGTTTTCTCTGCCCAGAAAAGCTACACTAACAGAAGTGGTGTAACCCCTGGTGAGGTTTCCAGATTATGTATGGTTTGTTATTTTATTCCAATAAGCCTTTCCAGTATAAATAGAGCTTATCCTGACAAAAGAGTACTTTACTTGCTAAAACTTCCTAAGCCAGGTCTCCAAACAGGAGCTCTGTTAGTGAATGCAAGGTTTTTACTTTGGTGTTGTCACTGCCTCTGCTCTTCACCATCTGTCAAAATTGAAATACTGTGAAAAGTAAAATTCCGTTCTGGACAGCACAAAATACAAGCCAAAATTGCTAGTATAGCCCTCACCCTAGTGTGAATACAATCAGAATATATATATATATATATATATATATATGTATGTATGTATATATATACCAGCAGAGCTTCACTCTTACAGAATGCAAAGAGATTACTCTTGTACAGACATTTTCATATTTATATCTGTATCTAACTAACTATTCCATACACATGTGCATGTAAACACACATATTTACCATATGTGGATATGTAACTGTATCCATAGCTAAATTGCATCAGTGTAAGTGTATTAACACAAAATACAGATTATGTCTCCACCGGATACTAGAACAATACGGATTTTGAGTGTAAGCGGAGCCTAACACAGTACCAGAATTACAATGTTAGTCGGAGATGAAAGTTCCCAGAAACATCTTTCCCTTTAATTGGGCCAGTTACTGGTTCCCCTTCAGTGAGTTTCCTGACAGGGGCCCCTATCCTCAGAGGTTTGCTGCTTACAATTGCCTGCTTCAGCCTCTCCTTGCATCTAATTGCCAGATTTCTTGTATTGCAGATAGAAAGACTGATTGCCAGGTATGAAGGATGGGATGGATTTTTCCCGTACCAACAAAATGCTCTGTGGATTCTGTTTGGTTTTTTTTTTTCAATATTCTACCAGTCTGGTTTTTTGGTATTTAAATGATCATTCCTGCAACTTTGGGCAGCTCTGCTGTATGAAGAGGTTGGAAGGGTCCAAAGGGCTCTGCATCCCAGTAAGATACTGGCAGGTGAATGTATATGTGTGTGTGTGTGTGTGTGTGTGTGTGTGTGTGTGTGTGTGTATATACACATATATCAGGACAAGGAATGTGTTTCTGCACCTTGGCTAGTTCATGTCTCACTGTGTCTTCTGCCTCTGCAGAGTCCCTTGTGATGGATCAGAGGAAGTATGGTTGTCACTATATGCCACATTAGAACTTGTTATTCCCAAAGGAGATCCAACTTTGTCAGCAACATTAGCTGGTTTTACTCCAGGGAGATTAACAGCTGTTAAATACAGCTATAGCATCCTCATCTAGCCAAGAACCACATCTCTTACCAGGTAGACTTGGGCATGGCTCTGCTCACACAACTACACCTTCATAACACATTTCTTTTGGAATTCCAGGGGATATTGTAGGTTTTTCTGTGCCACTGCTATGCTGAACTCATTTCTGGAAGGTTTATTTAGCTCTTCCATTCCACAGAGCTGTGAAATATAACTCTATACAAAGACGGGTAGGTTGTGCAGGAGAATAACTCGCCCTCTGGAGTCTGTGTGCTTGCTACTCTCAGAGTCTTGCAGAAACTTGTACAAAATCCTCTAAAGATTGCTAGTGAAATGCTGAAATTCCCCTCCCTATGATTGATATATTTAACAGGCTCTCCCAAATTCATTCAGAACCGGCTAAACTTATCCAACAGTAACAACATTAAGGCAACATACTTTCCCAGCACAGAGATAAGCAATATTTCTGAGAGGTCAACAAGGAACAAAAAAAATTTCTAACAGTAAAATACTAAAGGTTGTAACAGCTGCAAAACTTCGCAAATTTTTTTTCCAACTATGCCATATAACTTAAGTTTCTATTGCAGGGATTCATTCCAGTGTAGTTAGACAAGAGATCAAAACTGGCCTTACAGCTCAAAGCTAGTTAGAAACTTAACTACGAAGACACTAGTGTGCTTCCATAATTAGCCCATCAAACAGGGAATGTACTTGGCAGCCTGTGAATGCATATACAATTATTCAGCAATGTTTAAAGGAGCAAAGGAATAAACATGATCAAAGAGCATCCAAGAATTACGGATATATCATTTTAATCTCTGAAAATTGCGCTACACATCAAATGCATGACAAATAGAATAAATAACAGACAAATCTGATTTGTAAAGTTTGAATACCACCTAGGGGTTATGGTGACATCATGCAGCAAAAAAAAGAAACTGAATTTAAGATTAAATTTCACTTTCAAAATTCACCAATTTTTATTTTCTATACATTGAAATGGATCTCAAAACCGTGTCTTTCACACCCCTGTGGCTCCTTTGTATGTTTTTCATTAACTGTTCATATCCCACATACTGGGTTTCCAAGCTCTTGAAGGAAGCCATAACCTATCATGGTAAATACAATTATTTGGTTGTTTCCACGCTCTTTGAGGCATGTTTTTAGTTGATCATAAAACTATAGTTACTCTTCCTCTTTGCTGAAACTTAACTACAATTAGTAAAGTTCCTTCCGGACTTTTGAGGTACCTGTAAAATACAGTAAATATATGAGTGATTTCTGTTCTGTTTGATCATACACGGTAAGCAGTTCTCAAACCTCACAACACTCATCTGCTCCAAGTGCTCATACCTCTGCACAGGTGAGATAAGCTGACACAGTCTCTGTGGGTCCATTTCCTTGCAGCTACTCTGGTTCCTGGCTCGTGCCATACGGTATCAGCTTCTAGTATCTACACAGATATGAAAGACACAAAACAATTCTCCTTGTTATCAGGTGTTTGGATCTTGAGCTGTTCGATTGAATTACATCAACTATGGTGTATTTACACCAGTTGGATACCAAGGCACTTGGGTATTTTTTTGAGTCACAGAAATCTAGAAAGAACAAAGAGGGCAATCCTCAATGCAGCCCGGTTCAAAAGCAAAAACACTGGCACGCTCTTTATGTTTGTTGTTATGTATGTTAAAGAGAAACAACCAGCAGGCAAAAAGCATGTCTAGACTCTGCCTCAATTTTCTATTTCATGCTGATTAAGATGTGGCTGTCGCTTGTCCCTCCTACTCTTGCTTTATGTGGGATGAACAGCTCAAATCCTTTGATTTGAGTTTGTATTGCACCTCTCCATGTAGCAGGTGGGGAAGCAGATCCATGCAGCCAGAAAGGACAATCTAGAAGAAACAAAAGGAAAGGACAGTGCAGATTCTGTACAGTGCCAGAGTTTTACACATAAGGCTATTTATGGGCCCAAAGTCCTGTCCTTGTGAAGCTTCTGTGCAGCAAGACTGCACATAAACATTCCTATAAATAAAAGTCTACAATTAAAGAAGAAAGATGTTGACATATCATTGTGTAATGAATATCTGCCCCTCTTAACTAATGTAACCCTGAAACAGGACCCCAACTCACCCAGAGTCTTTCAGGTGAATCTTCGTAAGACCCTTACTTCCACCAAAAAAAAAAAAATACATAAAAAGAATACTTCAAACCCAGACTCTCTGAAATGACAGAGAATAGAAATGAAAGAGTTAATAAACCACTATCCTCCTTGCCCACTTGCAGGACGTGTTATTTTCTTCAGGATTGTAGTTTGGCCAACAGCCTTTCTATTGCAGCAAGTTGTGTGTGTCTTCCCAGGTCCTTGGGAGAAGCTGGGGGAGTTTCCCCACTTCAGTGCTCTGGCTGCTTGTCAGCTTCCTGCTTTCTGTGGGCAGTCACCATCTCAAGCACCCCACAGGTTCCATCCCCGTGGTGCCTCTCGCTCCCTGCCTGCCAACAGCAATACCTGGGAAAGTTCTCTCAGAACTTGCTCCCAGGGATGAGCCAAGGTGTCCCTGTTCTTTAAACTGTATCCCACAACTCCTGTACATCCACCAAAATAAAGGAAAGAAATGCCTTCTTTTTGGCTGCCTTTCTTGGCTACCTCTTTAAAAGGAAGATGACATACATTGATGAAAAACTAGCCAGCAAACACATCAACCAGGTGCCATCTATCACAGGTCTCCCTATCCTCAAGTAACTGACAATTCAGCTTTATTCCTTCTGCTGCCCTGTAGCTCACTGTGTGCCTCAAAGCTCTCTGAAAACAGGTATTGATCCAAGACACTGCAAGGATAGAGCCTTTTGAGCAGCTCTGTGCCATCATTTTTCCTGAGGATCTGAAAATACAGAAAGGCTGGGTCAGCTCAGGCTGAGCCTGGACTTAACCTGGGCAGCTGCACGAGTGGCAGTCTCTGCCCCAGCTGAATATGCCCAGGACAGTTTGTCTGAAGTCTTACTGGCATGAAACATTTTCTCTCTGCAAAGGTGTATTTTTTATTGCTCAGTCACTCTCAACTAGATTAAGGTTTTTTTATTACCTTCATCAGCTCAGTATCTGTCACTTTCAATTTTACTGACTCATATTTAAGAATAATGCTAATTATTTTAATGTGTTTGCTGTAAATCTAGCCTATGCTAAGAGCTATAATGCAAATCATTTGCAACCTGAATCTTGAATTATAATTAAAAACAAATGCTTTGTATTGTTTGTATTGCCATAGTGTTCACAAACCACTGAGGGCTGGGACGTGACTGTAGAATTACATCAAACACATAAGAAGACTGGCTTCCTATCTCTAATTAAAACAAAAAAAATTAAAAAGTGGATTGAAACTATGACAGGTCCTGAATTGTTGTTTCAAACATCTCTTCTATCAGACATGCAACATTAAACAAGGAAAAGGGAAAACCATCAACATAAACCAGTTAATTTAGATAATTTTCCTGGTGGTTTGGGTTTTTTCCAAATAAATATATATAATATAGAATTAACAAGTCTTAGCATCTACTCATTTTTGGGGTGCAGGGGTACAGGCAGCAGCAGACATTTCATATACATTTCAGAAAATACATTTCATAAAAATTTCTGAAAATGAAAAGCTTTTGAATTTAGAAAAAAAAAATTCAACTCTCTTCAGATTTTCCAAGAGTATTTAATCTAGGCTTTCATTTTTCACCTTCAAAGTTTTCAAATATAAAATATCACTCCCTGGGTTAAAAAGAGATAAAATGACTAAAATCTGCCTTCCAAAGGAAAAGATATTGCAGCCAATTTGTAGAGAGATTAATAGTGTGTGCAGTTACACCAGATTCTCAGAGTAAGGAAAACTAAGAACTAAACATATATCACTTACTTACAAGCTGGAAAGTACCAGCTTAAAAATACCAGGTTAGAATGTGATACCAGTGACACCAAGTCTCAAAATGGCCGTAAGACAAAATCTTTCTGTGCTGCTTTAAGGGTTGGGTTACAGAAACAAACAGCTGGAAAAACATTCTATAAAATGTTAAGCCAGCACGAAAGAGTAGTCAAGAAAATATAGGTGGCTATTGGTAGGATTTTGCCATCTGCTGAGGAATTAAATACAAGGAACTGATAGCAGAGAAGTCCTGCTTTCCCTACTCATGGTGTCATCCAGCTGAGAACCTCACAGCTATGGCTTGGTCCAGAACTCTGGTACTTGCTGTTATCACTTTTTTCACAAATTTTGATTAAAGACTCATTTTCAGTCTTTCATGCACAAGGAAGGAATCACAACCAGGCCCTTCTATTCCACAGCTGTTAATAGTGTGTCAGTGTCTACCTCTTAGGCTGCAGAGAAGCAACCTGACCTACTGTCTTGCAATAAGCTTATGTGATAAAAGAAATCAAAACAAAGACCCTGATCCTCAACATTTGTGGTAGGAAAATAGAAAATAAGTAGTACCTTGATATGTAAAGCAATAAAACTATTTTTCCATTTGTCGCATTTACCAAGGGACATATTTTTGGGTACAACATGCACCTGTACCACTATATTATCATTCCCAAGTTTGTGTGAGCTGTTGAGTTGGGAACAATATAACAGGGATTTTCGTGTTTTGCTGTTTTTAGAAAAATTTTTAAATGCTACTCTATACAGAGACAGTCAGGTGTGGGGCACCATGTACACATGTGCATCTCAAGAAACTCGAATCTCTAGAATTTTGTAATCTGAGGAAGGCCTTATCAACTAATTACTCATAAATCAGGATACTTTTGGCAGAAAGTTTCTTGAAAATATTTTAATCTTCTTTTGAAACTTAGTGTATAGCTTAGCTTTCCGTCCTGCACTTACAGCCCTAAATCTGGAAGACAGTTGCTACCTTGTATATACATATCTTGAAGAAAGAAATATCAAGAAAATGCCTGTGACAGTGTCCCCAGACAGAGAGGTTCTGGGAGCAACTCACTTGATCCAGAATTTCAGACACAGGGACCTCAGAGGCAAGCTCACTGCCTGAAGAGCAAAGGGGAAGAATAGGCAGGATATCCTGCAGAAATAATTTTGTGGTTTTGGTGCCAGCTTTATTATATTAGTGTGGTTCAAATTGTCTTTTCACACCAGGCTGGCAACAATGCCAGTGTTCATTTTCACAAATATAGACATTTCAGGTGGATAGTCAATAGAGGTTACTGCTGGTAAATCCTTTGAACTGGGTATTGACATCAAATACTTGCTTGTCATCTTGATCAAGATGGGGAACACCTGAGGTGCAAGCCTGAGTCTCCCAAAATGCAGGCCAACTAGCACATTAGCTTGCCCTACCACACAGGAGAAGTGTTTTTGACAAGGTATCCCTAGCAAGTTTGCTATTCCTTGTGGCTAAAAACTGCAATGACCTCACCAAATTTGCTGTCTTGTCTAACCAATCTCACCCTACAGAGCAGTCAAGGTCAGTCACTGTGTCCTTGATGAAGCCTTAGAAGAGAAGGAGCAATAACCTCTCTTCCCTCATTCCTTCCTCCTCTATTCCCTTTTCTGTTTTCACTACTTGTGAGTACTAGAATATACATGATTTGTTATTTCCACTGTACAGCACAGTCTCCTTTTGTTTCTTTATCCTACAATCAATCAGCCTGTGAAAATAATTCTGCTTCTAGACCAACACAAAATTACTAGAGTAATTAATCTTGTTTCAAATTCTGGCCATCTGTACAGAATCTCAAAAGACAGGTGCTTAAAATTATCTTTGAGAATACCTGTGAAAAAAATACTGATCATCCAGCTATTTGCATACCCACCACATTAAACACAGAGAGGGGGAGCTTTGAAAATTCTGGCATAGATTTCAATGCTCTCTGCAATAATCTTAGATAAATTGCATTCTGCCTGTGCTTCAAAACCCCACTTCAAACACTTGTGCCAGCAAAATGCTGCCATTTTAATTCTGAGCAAACAGTGGATCACCTGCTGAGTCCAATGTTAGGTCCAAAGTTTTCTGTCATTTAAAAGCAGTCTTCTGACTTAAATATAAAATCAGTGGCTTACACAGTGAATCATTATAAATCTCTTGCAAGCTTTTAAATCAATCAGTCAAGCTTAGAAAGCAGTGATTTGGAGAATCATAGCTCTGAGGCTTTGGGGCCTTTTTGTACAAGAGTAATAAAAGCAAACCATTTTGTAGCTTTTATGAATAGTGGTTAGTTTGCTTTTTACTTCCCAAGGACTACCCAGGTTTGATTAAGTAGGTTTACCACAATATTTGGGAAAAAAAGTCCATTATTTAATATTACTTTTAAACCATGAGAGAGAATAGCACACAAAAAACCCCATTTTTGTTCTGCTTAAACATAAAAATTGATCTACAATGATACTTTATGCAGAAGATGTGGTATTTTCTGGCTGATCATGAAGACTGAAAAATCTAAATTCTTTTCAGTGCAAGGGTAGCCAAATAATTGCTATATTGCTGGCAAAAGTACTGTCACCTAGAATTAAGGATACTTAGCACTTTACATGAATACAGCACTGTTTCCAGCTGCTCTAAACTTTGGCAAGGCTGAATTATGAAGTTGTAATCTTCTATACCTCTCCCCAGCTATAGCATGTTTGTCAGAGAGAAGCAGAAATTCAGCAAAGGGATTTGGGAATTTTTCAGAATAAGATTAGAGAAAATTTTTTATTCATGAAAACTGTATTTGACTTCATACAGCTTCCACAAATTTTCCCATTTGTCTAAGGACCACTGGACACCAATTTTGCTTTTTGGTTACCATCATAACTCCTAAGTGTTGGATGAAAAATGTATCTTTGTGACAAAAGGTACAGTGTTTCATTTGCTTTGTTTCTTCTTAATTTGTGTGTGCTTAAACATATATATTTATGTGTGTCTACATTATTTATATATGTGTATGTATACGTATAAGCAAATACATATACAAATAATATCTATATATGTGTGTGTATTTCTTTTTATTTTATACTGTTACAAATGTTGTGCCTAAGCATTAGAAAGGAAGTCTGCCTATTCATTTTTTTCTGTCATCTCCACTCTGGCAGAGGAGAACCTTCTGGAAAGAGAGGACTACATCTTTCCTGAGAATGAGATTTCTTTCCAGGGGAAGTTTTGAAGTAGTTAAAGGTAGGAAGACAAAGATATATGAAGAGTGGGCTGGGAGGCAACTGAAGGAGCAAAGGAGCTGGTTGCAGTGGGGAGCATGAGGGAAAACACATCCAAGCTTTAGGGGTGACAGAAAGCAGGATATTTTTCATGACCAGACGAGTGGCGTGGAGTCTGCAGCTTTATGAGGAAAATAATTTTGCCACTCTGGAAAGACATGACAGAGGAAACTAAGAATCAACCCAGAAAGACATAATATGGAGAGTGACATTTATTTCTTTTACTTTAAATGGTGCCACTGAATATACTTACTAAGGAGAGATTTCTTTGCTGGGGGATTATATATTTTAAATAAACCAAACTTTACTGACTAGAAGCCCAAAGGTGCATCCTGACAGACTTCCTACACTGCGGCCCCACCACAAGGATCTAGGTGATCCAGGTCTTTTTGACCTTCACATCCAAAGGCTGGAGCCTTTGCTGTGGTCTGGGATCTGCATCTATCCCTCAGCTGCTGGCAGAGCTATAGATTCCTCAATTTAAGTGCCCAGCTGGCTCTCTGTAATACAAAAGAAGGAAGAGAGAGACTTTAGGGATCTGTGAGTCATTTTCCTTCACTCAGCAACACAAAGCGCCTTTGGCTGTGGACCTGGAGGTCTGTGCTCTGTGCCACATCCCTCACGGATGTGTCTCAGGAGGGACAGAGGCACCAAGAACAAAAAATCACAGATAATTGTTTGATATTTGCTGTGATTTTTCCTGATGTGGTGTTTGTGATGATGTGAGGAAATCACTACAGTGCAGGAGAAGCCACAAACAATCAGCGCAATATTCCATCCGCTTGAGTCATCTGCCTTTGATAACATCTGCCACTGGTTAAATCAAGACATAAACTCACTGAGAGAAAGCGACAAAATTTCCTCTGGAAAAGAAGTTTTTCCACCATCTCTGATGACTTGTATGTCTTTAAACTATAAAATGGATAGGGACAGACACTGTAAAATTATTTTATCAAATGCAACAGTGCATATAGCCATTTTGGGCAACTATGCTTTTAAGTTATATCCTTTCAACAAATACTAGGTCCTTGGCTCCTGCCTACTCTTAAGATAATTTGTTTCACATATCGATTATGCCTTGTATAAAAGAACATTTCCTTTGATCCATTTTGTTCTTCAGCTTCATGGAGAGCTCCTTCGTCCTTGTGAAGTGCAAGGTAAAGGAGCAGCCAGCTCCTCACCTGAACTTCTCTTGGATTCAGTGAGACTGGAAAGTGGTCAGCCCCCTTGAAAACAAAAAGGCTGGTTATGTGACTTCTTGTGGATTTAGGAGCCCAGACTTACACAGTCTATGTTAAAACAATTCTGCAATTAAGAATAACCCATGATTTCTTTTGCAGTGACTGGGCCCCTCCTGCTTTCCCACCAGAGTCAGAAGCTATTCTTGCTATTGTTACAATATTGTTTAAGTTATGCATGAAATTTATTATGCAAGAAATATAAAACTTTTTTTTTTACATAATGGCCCATAATGTGTATAATTGGTGGAAAGAATATCTCTAAATTTGGTCATCTTCAGATCAGATCTAATGTTCATTTTTTTCCTAACATACACTTTGTTCTAGCAAATTTTGCTCATAATTCCCTGAGCTTTGTGCCTTTCTGCCTATGGAACTACATTAACATACCTTTATTGAATTATATTTTTCATTCATGTTAACTGAAAAAAATTAAGAGCTTGCAGCAAACTAAATTCAGGTAGATATAACATCATAGGAGCAGTGTTTGAATAGAAACATGAATCAGGTAATAAATAGCTCTCTTTGATCATTGTTTTTAAAATCTCTTGAACCATACTTTGATTAGTTCTATTTAATATTTAACATCTGGTTAGTCAATTTCAATCTGCAACGAGCGCTGCTGGAAAAATTCTATGCTGACTAAATACATTTATAATACTACAAAGCTGACATGTAATTGATTTTAGTTCCCATAAAAGGATTATGTTAACATTTCTTAATCCATATATTAGGGTTTCGTGAAGTCCAGTGAATTCACACTAGGGATACTAAGTGTTTATTCCTTATCAATATTTTATGTAAAAATGATAGGACTATATTTTAGCTTAAGTACTGCCTGCTAGTTTTTCCTCTGGAAAACAGCTAAAATGCAGAAAATTGCTGCTGTAGCACTGGTACAGTGAAGGACTATGTGGTGTTTTCTGGTTTTATATTAGCCCAACAAAATCCTACTGCACTAAAATTAAACATAGCAGTAAATTACCAAAGATTGTTTCTCCTTCTGCTAAGGGAACATGATAGATGTTTGAGATTTTTAAAATTTTCATAATTGAACAAAAAGTATTAAATTCTTACCTAGGCTTTTGATTTAGCAAATGTAGCATTTCAGGTCAATGTGAGTTTAGGAAGCCATGAAAATTGCCAGTAACTGCTGCTGGCCATACCCAGTTGCCCAAGTTAACTTGGGCAATTTGGTAATCCTGTTTATCTGAGTCTAACAGAGCAAGTACTGTATTAATAGCAGTTTTAAAGCCCCTTTGTGTCTCAAACAAATGCAGAATTCCTAAATAGAAAACTGAAGGTCTTTGCCTGTCTGAGAAGAGTTTATTTCATAAAAATTTCCCTGTTTATCTGATCAAGATTGTGTGCACTGCTGTTCACAACTGTAACTAGAAGTATGAGATCAGGCAGTGCAAGTTGCTGACTACGTCTCCTCCTTAGCTGCAGTAAACCCATCCTTAATATAGAATAGAAAATCAAAAAGGGGTTAATCCAAACATTGGTCCTAAAATGAGGAATGAAACAATATCCATCCCACTACATAATATTGGGTCAGGAACCAATATTTTGCTCCAAGGCCAAGTGCCAAGGACCATTTAATGTACACCCTTCACAAGGAATTACCTTAGAGAGAAGTAGTTGATACAGTCTAATTTAGAGTGGGGGCTAACAGTATGTTAATCACAGTAGCATCCACACAATTTTCAAGACTGATGCTCATTTATCATTCTCTTACATGAAATTCACATTTGCTTCCCCTGTAATACCAAATAAATCACGGTAGTTTAAAATTGCTGGTAAAAATTAAAAACACTTTTGCCATTTCCAGGAAAAAATGGAACTGCACACAGCGTTTTTTCTCCTTACACTAGCTGTACTGCAGTGAATCTGGATTTCCATTGCTAATAAAGTATTCCATTACATTTTCCCAGCTATTCCTTTAGATTAAGGCTAGTTTACACAAAGAAGTGCTATGAATTATGAGGGATTTGGTGAAGACAAACCTGGAAATGTTAATTGTGAATCCCTAAATTATGAACAGAGATCTCAGTTCAGGCAAGGTGGTACCTTTGGCCCTTGGAAGCAAGGGTGCCTAGATGACTTAAGTAGTATGTACACATAAACTTTCAACCACTTGATAGTGGTCTTGTGCCTCCTTCCCTAGGATTTAAACACCTGCTTTCCACCAGAGCCCTTCAAAAGGCAATAGATTTTTTTTAATCTTGTGCCTTGCCCTCTGTGTTCCTCACAGGGAAAAAACAGGCATCTGCTTGCAATCAAGAAATGAATTTCTGAGGCAGAAAATTACTAAGCAATAAGGACAATCCAGAAATTAGTGCTTCTTACAATCATAGATCCTATTTTATGTTTCCATAAATTATTTTCCTCTGTTCTTTTATCTTCACAAGAACAAGGATTTACAGCATAATAGTAATATTTATATGAACTAGTAGGCAATTGCACTTAAAACACTTGTTGATGTAAGTCTTCCCTCCCCCTCAAACTACTCACACTAATAAAAAAGGCAAGGCTTTCACTTTGGTTTGTTCAGGGCATCCAGAAATTCTCTCTGCTTAACACATAAGCAACAATTTATATATTTGGGTTGTTCGTGTAAATGAGTGTTGCACAGGAAAAAGACCAAAATGTCCATTATGCCAACTGTTGGATGTAACCCAACACAAGAGCTATTATGTATGATACACAAAATTTACATTATTTGCAGTATTAAGAACACTTGAGCAACATTGAGGCATTTGTTTTGGAACTAGGACGCTTCATCCCTGAGAAGAGTGGTTAATAATGGAAAGAGTTTATTCCTTAGCAGCAATGCTAAATTGCTAGCTCTGAACACTCCTTTTTCGAAGTTAGCATATGGCATATAAATGATACATTACTTTGGGGTGTATTTCCATGAAAAAAACCTATTCCAGCCTCTGTTCTACCTATGAAACATCCTCCCATTATAAATTTAAAGAATTGAAATATAAATATATGATTAAATATCTCTGTACATTGTTCTCCTGCTAGTGTTGCCCTTTTCACAAGTCCTTAGTATAAGGTATGGACAAATTTCTATTGTTTTTACAGAACTCCTCCAAACTGCCAGTCTGAAAAGATCCAATGTGGTTGCTGAGTAAGGTACCAAAGCTCGATGCAGAAAGTCCTTCACCCACTTGCACAGAAAAACAGTCCCTGAACTGACAGAAAACCCCTAGGAGGGATATTTAAATCTTAAGTAAGTGGTCAGGTAAGTGCCTGCAGAAGCGAGAGGACGGAAAGCATATTTGGTATGCTAATAGAAACCTATTTACTGGAGGAAGTGACAAAAACATCAATCAAATCAGAAAGGGCTATTAAGAACCGTTAACTCCCTTTCATATGAGCAATGATTTCCATTGGGAAGTAAATAAATATTCATGACAGGGAGCAGTGACAGAAATTTCACCAAAATTACACTCTGGCAAGGTTTCCACACTAGACAAATCTTTAGGAGAGGCAGTTGGCCTGCATGTTGGAAGGGGATTGAGTGTTTAGAGAACTCTACATGAGTCTCAGGAAATCTGTTTCTGTATTCTCTTTTCCTTCCTTGGAAATCTGCTGTAGATAATGTGTTTCAATATTGCCCAGTAAATCATCCAAAACTGAGATTTTTAAGGACTTAAATACCACATTAAAATCATTAGAAGCCCCCACCCCCTCATACTCATTTTAGTACCCTCTCAAAAATATTTTTTTATTTTTCCAAATATAAAAAATCTTGCAGAAACTGATAGTAGATCCTGTTATCTCACACCACTTGAAAACAGGGTTTGAGCCAAAATCCATTTGAAAACAACGTTTCCGTCAGTTCAGGAGATTTTTATGCAGATAGTTCTGTCATCAGAGCTCTAAATTTATCAATAATACAAAGGAAAAAAGGTTATTATGCATTTACAATATCCCATAACCAGACTGGAAAACAAGCATTTGCTGGCTTTTCCTATATTTCTGTAAGAAAGAAATAAATCTTTGACTCTTATTTCCTCCTTTTTATGCTGGCACATGGGAAGGCAAATTCAATTCCAGCCTGGTATATCTCTCTTCCACCTGTTCAGGAAAAGAATATTTTTGTCCTTTTCTAAGAAAAAAAAATCAATGCAAGTTAATAAATATAACAGCTCACATTGCATTAGTGCATTAGTAATGAAGCCTGAAATGAAATAACCTACTTACAAATATGGCAGCCTTCCATGCCAAGTTTCAGCCTGGAGCAAATTTTTATGGTTAAGTTATGAACCTCTAAAATGATGACGTCCTTAATACACTATCTTAAATGTCTCCATCTTTACAATTTACTCTTTTTTTTTTTTTTTTATCAATTAAGGGATATTTTTCAGATATCTTTGCAGATTGGTTTTTTGCAGGGAGTTAGCTGGTAAGAATAAATGCTTATGCCTTTTCTCAGTGAATGGAAGAGATTTTTGCATATAAAAGTGGAATATTTTGCCTGAGATTTTAAGTGGAAAGAAGACAAGGATACCCTGCCTCATTTCCTTAAAAGCTATCTCCTTCTTTATCAAGATTGCATGTCAAAATCACAGGGGGAGGAAAAGATTTCTTCACTTCTTTCTGCAGAGAGAGCCAGTAGTTTGAGGAATAAAGATTTTTTTTTTTCTGTGCAGATTCTCTGTTCTTTTAAAAGGGTCTGGGGGATGTTTCATTTTGTATTTTCCTTTCTAGCTGCATTGTAGGGGTTCAGACATAGATGTCTAAGACTGGTGCGTAAAAGACGAAAATATTGGTGAAACTTAAGTGTATAATTTAATTTCAGCTTGCGTTTAAGAAGGGTCAGGGACTCGAAGAGGCCAAAAGTAAGATTAAGGGAAAAGGTGGTGATTTTTGTAGACTAAAGGAAAAAAGATTTAACACCAAGGGTCCAACAGGTTTTAGTCATTCGAGGTAGGCACCAAGACTCAACTGAGATGCCACTTAGAAAGCTTACACATGATAGGTATGATAAAATTTTTTTGGAAAGCCCAAGCTGGATTTACAGTTGGAGACTAAGCAGAAAACCCAGGCTACCTCATGTGACAGCAGTCTCATGTTCAAGCACCTAAATATTGCTTGCAGGGTAGGATTCAGTTGGAGATCAGATCGTCCATATGTCAGTGTCTATGTTTAGGTTCTCCTCCTAAGTGAGGAGCTTGATTCAACTCAGTCTACATATCAATATCCAGCACCATTTGAATTGTCTCCGTGTTGGAAGAACGAGATGCTCTTCCAGAGGTGCTCTTTTCCCTTGGGTGCCATTTCACATCTGCCAGCTCTGTGTGCATTCCGAGGATGTCTTAAATGGACGAGATGAGTTTTCTGTATAATCAGTATAGGGGTACCCTAAAGAAACTGAAGAGCTATTTGGTTTACTCTAAAATAGACATGCTAGGTGAAATTCAGTTACCTAAAGAAAGGCACTTGTGGCCATTTCAGAGGTTCTCATGAACAGAGATACCCTCACAGGGCTGCTAGATATGACACACAACTTTTGGGAGACCTGTAGCCTCCCAGGGCAGCAACCAGAATTAGATGAAATCCCTCACAGCATCTGATACAACAGTATAAACCTAATTTTAGGCATGAATCTCGTCATAAGCCACCTTTGAGTTGGTGGCAGCCTAGACACTATACCTTGTGGACACCACAGGTATGGCTTAGCTGCTCACTCATGGGTGTCTTTTTGAGGTGTCCTTGGCATGCTGAACATTGACATAAGGTGACAGAAATCACACAGAACCTATAGGAAACCCATATCCTTCTGCCACAACTGCTTGAGTCCAAGTTCTCAGGTAAACCCTGGGATAGCTCATGTAAATGCACACCCATGTGTGGGCATCTGATCCTGGTCCTAAATCTCTGAAGGCTGTTGAGGACTTCTGGAGGAGAGGTCTGAGGGTTTTGTCTGTTTGTTTCTTTGTTGGTTTTAGTTACTTTTTTTTACTATCTACAAGAATAAAATCCAGGTAAGAGTAGGAGAACTGAATCTTAGTAAGAATCACCCTGAATATCGATTATATGCTAGGGAGTAGGTAGGTTTTGTAAATGGAGTTCAAGAAAACCTCTGCCTCTCAGATGTGGAGGTGAAAAGATATTAACTGCTACAAATTCAGTGAATTTGAAAATTACTGTAAGTGCATCTACCCATTTTAAAACTTCAGCCTCAAGCGTCCGCTTTATTTTTTGTGTTCATGCTAGGCAGCAATTGGTATTCGCATGGGGTATATAGTCCAGTTCGGCTGTGGCAACTGCACAAAACACTGCAAATCTGATTTGGATGACAGTGTAACACCAACTGTGCTGTGGTTCCAACAGAGCATCATCACACCTCAGTGAAAAACTGCACCATGCATGCAAGTTCTGAAAGGTATGAACCAAAGCACACGAATTTTGGTATGAACCAAAGCACACAGTGGTATCATCAGCTCTGCCCCTAAAACTGGCATTATTTCTGACTTGATCCTCAATTTGCTGGTGATTAGCAGCATTACAGTCACAGTATGGTTACCAAATAAATAATGTTCCTGTATGTAATTACATTACTGCAGTCTATCATACCCTAGTGCACAAACAGGCAGATTCGAGTGCTACCACCTGATACACTCCTGTTTTGTAAAAGGATGTTGTCTCAAACACTGTGTAACTGCTAAATCATTACTTGGAGGAAGGGACCAAGTCTCGTGTCTGTTTATTGTCCTTATCAATATGCACTTTCAGGAAAGGGATAGAGTTACTTGATGTCAGCTAAACATCGATACCATGTCACAAAACAGCGCTTCTAATTGTGGTGCTACACTATTATATAGTATAGAAATATATATATAATACATATAAAAATATAGATATTATACTTTCTATACTACTATAATAGTATAGAAAGTTCCATGGATTTCTTTGAATAATATATTGAAAAATAAAGTTGTATTTTATGAGATCACCAGTCATCTAAAATTTCTTCACTATAAACCCAGTAATATGTGGGCTTCAGGGAATGAGATCCAGTGCTGATGTGTGACTCTGAAGTTTGTACCTAATTATTGTGGTTGGCAAGTATCTCTGTTCTTTCCACACTGACAGTCTACATCAAGACAAGAGCTGACTCACTAGTCAAAGTCAGACACATTTGCCTTTTGACCACTCTACAGTTCAGCCTTTTTTGTTATGGAAGCTGTGAGATGAGATTAGATTGTTGCTTCTCATAACATAAATAAACAATGTACAGCTATCAAAACCCTTCATCTTCATTCAAAGGTCTGAAAAATATTCTAGTTACTGTAAGGTTTTAATAATGTAGAATTTTGGACCCTTTCTTTACAAATACCTACCTTTGAAAATATAAATAAATGTAGACCAGCATATCAGGGTTGAAGTTTATCTCAGTTTTTACAGACATGACAATAGACATATGAATTGCAGGTACTTTTAAAGATTAGTATTTTCAGGACCTTTGGAAATAAAAGAAAAGGAAGTGCTTGGAGTGAAACTGTAAAAGCAGCTGCCAGAACTAAAGATATTAAAATTGAATCTACAATTCTGTAACAAGATCAAAAAGGACCAATCCAGTCAGAACATAAAACAACAAAAATTCAGTAATACTTACCTATATGATCATATTCAAATATAGTTTAAAAATAGTGTTGAGAGATTCAGTTGCATAGATAAGTCAATCAATAACTACTTTTTGCATCGCTGAGTGCTGCCTGAGAATGCTATCCATGTAAAAACTACTTAGGTACACACCAGATGAGAATTTGTGGCCATATTACATGGCTGGAATCTATTTGGTTTTACAGCCAAAGAGATTATTCCCTGGCTGGATTGAGCCCAACCTGGGACAAGTCTAATCTTTTTAATGATTTGGTCATCAGAAATTATGTTTCCAATATAACTTTAAATGCCGCTTCATGATCTTTCTTATTGTTGGCTTAGGGGAACACTTTCTATGCAAGTGTTTACTCACCAATTTTAATAACTGAAAAAATAACCGTGTTTTAGTCAAAACACAGGGTGGAGATAATTTCTGCAAATTTAGAGTACCTAGCTGTTCAAACTGCAGTGACTACAGCCCCGTTATGAGCTTCTTTAGGAACCTAGTAGAACACTGTGGTTGTTTGGATCACTGGGTATAGCTGTAGTCATTCTTGTCCCCTCTGAGTTGTAGAGCCAAGACTCAGTCTCATGTTTCTGAGCAGGAATGTGTGAGCACCACTGGAGCTCAGCTTTCCCACATGGCTCAACATCTCTGCTCTTGCCATACGATAAAATCAGGCTGATTTTTATTAGATTGAAATATCCTACAGGAGGGACAGGGTGACCTTCACTGCTGGAATACAAGAAATGGGCTGAAATGGATTACTGTAAAAAATGGAAGGTCACACAACTAAGAGCTAGTAACAAGAACTTGGATTCTGAGCTGGGAGCTTACAAATTAGAAATGACAGAGGAGAAAGAACAGGCTGTGTCAGTCAGTCTCAGAATACTTATGTGTGCCTGTGTGTTTTAGCTGCAAAAAGCCAGCTCCTAGAGCACATCACAGAATCACAGAATAAGCTGAGTTGGAAGGGACACACAAGGATCATCAAGTCCAACCCTTAGCCCTGCACAGCACCATTCCCAAGAGTCACACCATGTGCCTGAGAGCATTGTCCAAATGCTTCTTCAACTCTGTCAGGCTTGATGCTGTGACCACTTCCCTGGGGAGCCTGTTCAGTGCTCAACCACCCTTGGGGTGAAGAACCTTTTCCTAATATCCAACCTAAACTTCCCCGACACAGCTTCAGACTATTCCCTCAGGTCCTGTCTCTGGTCACCAGAGAAAAGAGATCAGTGGCTGCTGCTTTTCTTCCCCTCACGAGGAAGTTGTTACTGCAATGAGGTCTCCCTTCAGTCTCCTTTTCTCCTGGCTGAACAGACCAAGTGGACTCAACCACTCCTCACACGGCTTCCCCTCAAGGCCCTTCACCATTTTCTTGCCCTCCTTTGAATCCTCTGCAACAGCTTAATATCTTTTTTATCTTTCTTATACTGTGGTGCCCAAAACTGCCCCCAGCACTCGAGGTGAGGCCGCCCCAGTGCAGAGCAGAGGGGGACAATCCCCTTCCTTGTCTGGCTGGCGATGCTGTGCCTGATGCACCCCAGGACATGGGTGGCCCTCCTGGCTACCAGGGCACTGCTGACTCATATTCAGCTTGCCATCAACCAGGACCCCCAGGTCCCTTTCTGTGACACTGCTTTCCAGCATCTCATTCCCTGGTCTCTCTGTACATCCAGGGTTGTCTCATCCCAGGTGCAGGATCCAGCTCTTTCCTTTGTTGAACTTCATGTTCAACTGGGCAGTTGGTGATTGCCCAGTCCTCTGATTTGTCAATGTCTCTCTGCAGGGCCTTCCTGCCTTTGAAGGAGTCAATAGCTCCTCTCAGTTTTGTATAGTCTACAAACTTGCTGTGTCCCTGCCAGTCCTGTGTCCAAATAATTTATGAAGATGTTGAAGAGCACAGGGGTGAGAATGGGGCCCCGTGGAATCCCACCAGTGACACATCCCCAGTCTGATGTCACCCCATTCACCGTAACTCTTTGTGTCTGACCTGCTCACCCACTCCCTGATGTGCTAATCCAGCTGTGTGCTGGACATTTTGTCCAGGAGGATCCTGCGAGAGACATTATCGAAAGCTTTACTGAAATCCAGAAAGATTACATCAGTTGGCTTCCCTTGAACAAAGTGGGTTACCTTATCACGAAAGGAAATCAGGTTTGATAAGCAGGACTTTCCCCTCATGAAGCCATGCTACCTGTGACCAGTGACCCTGTTGGCTTTCAGGTGTTTTCCTATACCTCCCAGAATAATCTTTTCCATAACTTTACCAGGCACTGAAGTGAGACTGACAGGTCTGTGATTTCTGTGATCTTCTTCTTGCTCTTCTTGAAAACTGGGATGTTCTCCAGCTTTCAGATGGGACCCCTCCAGATTCTCAAGACTGCTCAAAAATCATTGAGAGAAGTTTTGCAACGACATCAGCCAATCTTTGAAGATTCTTGCATGAATGTCATCAGGCCCCATAGATACGTAGGAATCCAGCTGGAGCAGCAGATCCCACACAATATCAGGGTCGACTGGGAGTTGGCCATTATCCCAGCCATGGTCCTCCAGCTCAGGGCACTGGGACCCCCTTGGTCTGTCATCCATGTTGAAGACAGAGGCAAAGAGGCAGAGGCTTTAAACACCTCTGCCTTGTGTCTCTCCCTGTTTGTGAGGTGACCATCCTCATCCTGTAATGGGCTGATGTTATTTTTACACTGCCTTTGCCATCAGTCAGTATATCCTGGCAGCTTCAACTCCAGTCGAGCTTTGGCTGCATGAATTTTCTGCCTGCTGTGGCAAGCAGCATCTCTGTACTCTCCCCCTGACCTTGCTTCTACTGGGCATACACCTTCCTTTTTTTGCCTTAATTGCAAGAGAAGATTCCTGTTCAACCAAGCTTGTCTTCTTCCTCACCTGCTTGACTTCCAGCATTTGGGAATTGGATAAATACCAGGAAAGGTATATCCATCAAATATAGGAAAATATTAAAGTCATCACACACAATTCTCATTTCACCTGGAATACTGTGTGTGGCTCTGCTTATTCAAGAAAGATGAATTCAGATGGGAAAAAAAAGTCTAGGAAAAGGCTAATAGAATAGTCAGGGGAATGAGAAGGAGAAAGGAGACAAACTGTGGTCACATGTCACTTCTGCCAGCAGCACCCGGCCATGTGTTGTTCCTGGAAACTTGGACCCCCAGATCTGCTATCTTATCTCTTTGGAATCCACCCAGGGAAAAGCACAGGGTTAGGAAGTCTAACATGGGTGTAATTCGTACATGATTTAACTTGGGGAGTAATTGAAAGATATCTCCCATCCCTCTGAGTACTGGCTTTTGGAGTTGCCTTCTTATAGAAGGAGTGGGGGCAAAATTTTTATGGGTTTCCAAGGCAGGTGGTGCTGTGCCCTTAAAAGCAAGGAGATAGGCAGAGGACTGCCACTGTGCCTTTCAGTCCCATGTTCTTTTACCAGTCCCACACTTGTTTCTATGTATATGAAAGACTTCAGAGATGTATGTCATTTTTTATCTTTACTGCATTAAAAAAAAAAGTAATAGCACAGATCTAGAAGAGAAATATTCCTCCAAAGGAAGAAGAATGGATTCATAAAGCTTGGCAAATTACAGTCATTGACAAATTAACTCTCTCACTGAGAGATCAATATCAAGAATGTGCTGTGACTTGGGCTTCATTCCATGTGTCCCACAAAAGGGTAAAACCCCTGCTAAGCCATTCCTTTTTATTGTCTCTTTAAATAAATGAATGACAATTTTATCATTCAGAGGACCTAGGAGTAGCTAATTGATATTTAGGTCTCTCCTTTTGTATCTCATGCTGAACACATAAATGTGTACACACATGGGTGTTTGTGTGTGTGAATAAACATGTATAAAGTTGAGCTAGTATTTACTTTTTTCATGAGAATAATCCCCATGGTGCACAACTGCTATTCTACTGAAAAGTCAACTGCTGTGTACTAGTTTATTTAAGAAGTTTCTGTGACCATATTTATGAAAGCAGTGTAGAAAATGTCCAAAATTCAAATGAAAAAGGAGAAACAGATTGAGTAACGGTGCATTGAACATACCAGGGTTTGGCCCAGTATGTTCCCACTGTTTTTTCAGGCCAACCTCAGTTTGCCAGACGTCACATTCTTGTCCACATTACAGTTTCCTAGCATATGCACCTATATATTTGCACCAATGTCATTCCTATCTTTCACTTTGCCAAAATAGTCATCCACTATTGGAATAATGCCTATCATTAAACAAGTAAAATTCCGCACAGATCCCACCCTCTGAAGAGAAAAATCAGTAGTCATCCTTTCAGCAAATGAATAGAAAGACAAGAACCATATTTGATAGCAGCCTTCAGATGCTTTTGATGGCTGGTATTTTAATTCAGCCATAAACTCAGCCTCACTGGCCTGTTAAAGAGGAATATGGCTGCTTTGCAATGCCAAAGCAGTGCAAAATGGATACAGAACATCAGTGGAAATGGTCCCAGATGTCTTAAATAATAAAATAATATATAAATGCTTTGCAGTGCTAATGTGCCTTGTGCACACAGATCTCAAGGCACCTTACAGACATTAATGAATTAAGCCCGGAAAAGTGGGTATTATCCATATTATGCCCAAGGGGAAACTGAGAAACAAAGATGTAAGATGATGGTCCAGGAAGCCTGTGACAGACATGGGAATAGAACCGAGGTCCCTTGGATCCCGCTCGAGGGCTGGAGCAACAAAATGCTCTCTAAATTCATCTGTCAGCTATTTTTCTAAGTAAATTTAGTCCTTAAGAAATTGACAGCCCCAAAGACCAAAGTGTTCTGTTAAACCACAGGACAGGTACATCACCAGCACTGGCTGAGCACATTTCTCATACTGTCTCAATAATAAGTGCCAAATGAACTTGTTTGGAGACTGTGGTCTTCTCTTTTTGCATCCTGCCCATTCAGCTCTCAGATTTCTCAGCAGAGTTTATTGAACTACATACAAGGTGGAGCTTGTTCCATGTGAACTGGTAATAATAGCTAGTGACAAATATCATTTTTTGTTCAAACTAAGGACCAAGAGTGATTCATCACCACTTTTGAACACTGTCCAGCCCATGTTTAGCAGGCTAGATTTTTGCTCAGAACTACAAAAAATCATGTGCCAAATGCATCAAAACTCTGTTATACTATTAAGAAAATGGACTGTGGGGTTTACTTCTCTCATCAAAGCTTTGAACTCTCCCACAACTGGCAGCTAAATTAATGCCAGCTTTACCAGCACTATCATAGGATCATTCAGGCATGAAGGGACTACAGGATGTCTCTAGTCCAAGCACCTGCTCAGAGCAGAGGTAGCTCTGACCGGGTTTCTCAGGGCTTTACGCAGTCAAGCCTCAAAAGGTTCCAAGGTTAGAGACTTCATGGCCTCTCAGAGCAACATGTTCAAATGCTTGGCTCACCTCAGAGTGCAATTTGTTTCCTCACACCTAGATGGAACTTCCTCTGCTTCAGTTTATGCCCTTTTCCCACTATACCCTTCTGTGAAGGGTTTGGCTCTATCCCTTCCAAAACCACCCACAGGCATTGGTGTGCTCCTAGGTACCCCTGCAACTACCTCTTTCCCAGGCTGAATAAACTCTGGTCCATCAGGCACAACCTTGGTGGCCCTCCATGGATTCACCTCCACTTATCTATATCTTTCCAATACTGGGGAGCCAAACCTGGCTGCATCGTTCTGGATACAGGCTAATGACTACTGAGGTCAGAGACTAATAATTTCCCTTTATCAGCTGTCTCCACTCCTTCTGCTACTGCCCAGGATGCTGTCAGCCTCCATCTCTGCCAGGGGACAACGCTGGCTCAGATTTAGCCCCCTTGCTCAGAAGAAACCTCAGCAATGGGGTAGGAGGTGACAGAAGCTCTACTTGATGCTCTTTGCCAGTTTCAAAGCCATAGTGTTTCTGCCCAATGTTTCTGTGTTCTTATTTGCACCCTGTCCTCAATAACTTGGCCTTTATACTTCCTTTCACACTGGAATTCAGTTAGGAGTTCCGCGTTCAGCCAAGCCAGTCTCCTGATACATCTACCAGCTTACCAGAGCATCAGAGTGGCCCATTCTTGAGCTTGAATATGGTTTGTCCAAAGGACCTTCCAGCTTTCCTAATCTTCTTTTTCCTTTAATGTTGGTTCCCACAAGAAGGCACCCATCACTTTCTGAGGACACCAAAGTCTGGCCACTCTGAGCCTATGGGCTGTGCTCTGCTACTTGCCTTCCTCACTCTCTTTAGGATGTTGTAGAGCATTGTTTAATAGCAGCTACACCCAACACTACCCCTGACTGGCACACCCCCAAACAGTTCATCCACCAGGGCAGCATCTCCACTTAACATTTGTGTTGTCTCCAAAAATATTCTGGAGTGCTTCTTTCCTACTTGTAAGTTTCTACAAGTCAAGTGATTAGGGTTTCTGATACAGGATTTTCCAGTAGGTTCATTTTAGAGACACGTTGGAGTGTCCCAGACGAACAGTACAGACCAAAGGAGGGGAGTTTGCAATTTGGGACTTGCACTTATAACCCTCCTTCTCAAAACCAATTCTAATTAGAAATATGGTATTTTAAAAAATGAGATTAATTAATGGTACCGTTTCTTCAGAGATGTTGCTGACACGCTATCATTTGAAAGTATTACATTTAAATTAGATACTTTCTGAAAAAATCATTAGCTATCAAAAAACTTATAAGTTTGATGTAGAAGCCACTTGGAAAATTTTTAAAACATCTATTGTATCAGACAAGCATGCTTCAAATTAGAAGTTTATGCTTATAAGTATGTCTCACTAGCTGGAAAACCCACTCAACTTACACATAAACCAATGACACTCCTAAGAAAAATTAGTCTTTGCTGAGCTGGGTTGGATTAAAATCAGTGACCTATAGGTAGAAAGCTTTGTACATCATTAGTGATTCCCCAGGGCAGCCTGGTAAACACTAATGTTATGCCTTCTAGAATGAAGCTTGTTTTCTGGAAAGATAAGCTTATTAATTCATTTTTTGACCTTTATTGAACACTCAGGCAAGGTTGTCCACTGCCTGGACACAAAGGTAATATCTGTTGCATACATTGCTCTCAATGCCACACACATTCTACAATTAAGTATTTCAACCTCTTCCTAAACAATCCACTTCCATTAAGTAGTAAACAAGCATTGCAAAAAGTATTACCCTAGATTGCTTCCTGAGTGTGTATTGCAAGTTAAAAGTTCAATCAATCTTGCAAGGAATTTGTATTAATTTTTGGGGAGGGTGTACCAAGCATACCAAAACTTTCTGTCAGTTACAGAGGATTTTACTTTTTCACGCTTGAGAGGCATTGTAACTGCATGGAGAGCTAGGAAGGAGAGCAGCAGTCTGCTCCACTTTCTCAGGAACCATCGCTTCCTAGAAATACTCCCAGACTCTGCATCTTGATTTTTCATGTTGCTAAACCATCAGAACAGATTTTTCTGTGGTTTTGGCCGAGGCCAAACAACCTTCTTCCAGATATTCCCAGGCATTATTTAGGAGCTAGCAAGCACCAAGGACCATGATGAGTGGTAGCAATTTAAATGTGGCTACCCCGGAGGGTAAGGATTTTAACAACATAGATGCCAGCCATTCTACGTCAATTAGTCTTGGTGCCAGAGAGAAGTCCTAAAAATATTTAAAGTTTACCATTTTAAATCTGGTCTTGTGAAGACATAACACAGACTTCTCTTTTAAGATTGCTAGAGTATTTAAAAGGCAGCAGAATGAATTTAAAAGGCAAAGATATTTTTGTTTTATTTTGGAAGAAAATTGAGCACTAGGGATTGCAGGCTTAAGAAGCAACCTTGATCATCTGTGAAAATAAAACCTGAAGATTTGTATTTAAAATCATAAGTGCTCATGGTACTTTTTTGCTATGCACCATGGTCTACTCTGTTAACAAAAAGCTATGCAAAGAGCCTAGTTTCTCAGCTTGTCTAAATCAACACATGTTGTTTCAAGGTAAAAGATGGAATAGGATGAAGATCTGAAGATTTGTGTGCTGCAAAAGCACATTATTTGGTTTATTCTGTTTGATATTAATTGCAGTACAGTAAATGGCAGTGGATCTACTATACTACAAGCAGATTCTGTTTATAGATTTAATTCAGTGACATTGTCAAACTCTTATTTTTCTTATTTGTCAAATGTGTGAGTGATAGTTACCTAGAAAGATACTTAATAATAGAGATTATGGGGGACGTAGAATTGAGTAAAATTCTCTTGGCTTGGAGCTCAGTACAAGTCAACCTTGTGTGCAAATTAAGGGATGAGAAGGAGGCATTTTCATCCAGAATCAATTATCACAAATGATCCCACAGTCATGGCCAAAATCACATTACTCACAATAAATTAAAATTACCTGGCAATTCTTTTTAAGTGCCTATAGCTTCAGATTTAGAAAAAAAAAGAAAGAGTTCAAGTTCAACACAAGTGAGGAAGATTCCATCTTATTATGGCATCTACTGTGCGCTACTTTCTTCCAGTCAGAGCCTCAGCCTCCTGCGTCCGTGTCCCATAGCAACCTCCATGCCCATTTTGGTGCCTCTGCTCCTTAAATGTTTCCTTCCTTCGCACTTCAGCACTCCTGTTTGCCCTTGCCATTTCTCTACATGTTCTTCTCTGTCAACCCTCCTCGTACTTAAGCTGAAGATTCAGTAACAGATCTTCATCCCATTCCTTCTTTTACCTTGGAACAAAGTTGTTGATCTATGTTGTTGTGTCAAAGTGTTGATCTATGCAAGCTAAGAAACTAGGCTCAGAACTTTAAAATTGTTCCTGTAATTTTTTTCTCTGAAATTATGTATAACACAAGGCATGTGAAATTCCAAAGAGACCAGCAGATACTGGTTAACATGAGGTGTAGGCAGTGAAACTCGTCTCAGACAGGAGGATAATTTCTGACATAGTTACCCATACTGACTGCAGTTTCATAACACGTAGCTGGGTCCAGAAGCAAATCTCAGAAAAATAATTCTGTGACCATTTGCAAAACTACACATAGCATAAATAGACTTGATAGGCACATATACTTCTTATAAGTTCATGGAAAGTAAACATGAGTTAAGAAGACTAATGCCAGTTTGCTTGTGTTAATGCTTGAGGAAGAAGAGGTTTAAGCCTATATTAAGGATGCAAACACCTAAAGCACACAGATTATTCTCTATAGTCACTGTGTCAGGAGCCATAGACTGGTAAATGCAGAATTAGCAAACTGGTAAATGGAATACATTGATTGCTTTTACATAACATAATACAAGTTAAAATAAATGGTCAGTGTCCTCATAAATCTCTGCAAGTGCTTTTCCACAAAGACAATTAAATAATATAACAGCACCCTTCACTGCTACAAGCGTGCAGTCACGAGCAATGGCTTTGTGATGAAAGAACATCACATTTTAATTCTTCACACAGACACTAATTTTTGGTGGTCTACTTTCCTGTAAGAATGACACTTTGAACAAGATAGTAGGAAGACCAAAAATGGAAAGTTTCTGAAGTTTTTAGTCTTGCATACTTGATGACAGATTCAAAATCCTAGTGTTATTTTCAAGCCATCCTTTTGTATCTAGGACACAGGAACCAACAGAGGGAAATATTGCCACATGAGCTACATGATCAGTCTGTGCCATAAAACACAATTTGATTTTAGGCATGAACTTGCCAGAAACCTTTCCTAGTTGATTCGGTAAGACCTTTCAAATAATGAAGAATATTAAGCAAGCTGAAAAATGTATCTTTGAAGAAACTGCAAGGTAAATATTCCAGAAGAAAATTAAGAAATATCCACAAATAAAATGAGTTGCTGAAAAATCATTTTCTTAATTCTAATTAATGCTGTTTCTGCTAGGTCATATACAGGTGGGTAAGTAGGGAATAGTATTGATGCAGACAGGATTCCTGCTTTCAGTAAGAAAGTACTCCTGTACCATCTTGCTTAGCTAAAAATAAAAATAGACATTTTTTTTTTGTTTAGTTCTGGTTATTTCTCTATGAGGAATACACTGAAGAAAGGAAAGTTGTTTTTAGAACAGCACTGAGGCAGAAAGAATGGGAAAATGTAAGGCAACTGCTCTCTGATCTTCATGTACATCAATTGCATGCAATAAATTCCCTGCTGTTTGAGCACAGACAGAATCTCAAATGCACATATACTTTTGCTATTAGAAAGTATAAACCAAATAGTGATAAACAGTGACTATTTGTTGTTTAGATTTATTTTCTGAGTAACATAACCAGGTGAAAAAAAAGAAAAAAACAACCTAGTATTGAAGGATGTATCATTTTTAATCTCAGTGCTTTGGCTACTGCCAACATCAGATAGAGTGTCGTATTGCAATAATTCAAGGATCTCTCTATTAGTTTCTCTAAGCCTTTAAAGTAAGGGAAGCTGTAACAGCGGGAAATGTTAGGCACATTCTCTAATTCTCCTCAGGTCTGGGACTTAAATTTATTTTAAGGAGAAATTCAAGGTAAGCTGTATTTTACTTAAATGCATTAATCTTTTTAACTGTTACTGTTTGATACACTATCCAGTTGTGGGGTTTTTTCTTTTCAAAGCCTGCAATAAAAATTGCTGTTGCTCCCTTCTGCAGTTCAGATGTATAAGCAGCAGCATATTACAGCTGCGAGCTACTGCCTAACATCACTAACTTTGGGAAGTGATATTCTCTAATTGCTCCCATCCAGCACTTACACGTACATCGCACTCAAAAAGGGTTAAGCATTTGAATCCTCTGGAACAGTGTTTCCTAAGGAAAAATAGAAAAATCATTAGTGTGTTAAATGAAACAATACCATACTTTTCTCTCTATTGTTTAACCTTTTGTCCACATTACAAATTTCTCAGTGTAGTTCTTATCTTTGACCTTGAGGGACTGTAGCTTTATCAGTGCTTCCGTTTAGATCACAGATGACCTTCAGCTGATATCATTGAGCCCTGACCTGCCTCAGTGATCTTCTCGCACAGAATACATATGCTGAACAGTGCTGGTGTGTGCAGTAGGGGTAAGTGAATTATTTACAAAAATTTGAGTTGACACCTTTTATCAAATGTGGAAAGATGAAGACAAAACAGCTGCTATTGCTGTCGTAAGCAATCTGCTGGTGATTGAATAAAAGTGTCAAGAAAATGGCTGCTTGATGGCCTTTTGTTCTCTCTCATCCAGCTTGATGTTAGTTTGAGCTGTCAGTTAGGAATCACGGCACAGTGATTTATCAATAGGCTGAGTGACCTTCCCGTGCAGCCGGCGCTACCGTGGGCAGACAGCACCCTCTGCTGCGGGCCGGCTCCGCTTCCCAGCGGGAACGGGGATCCGAAACAGCCGTCGCCTTTTCTTCTCTTTTTTCCTTTCTTTTTTATTTTCTTTTTTTCCCCCTTAATTTTATGCCTTTGTTTTGTTTTTATCAATTCTCGAAAGCTTAGCTGTGAATGCTCAAAAATAAATAAATAAATAAAGTGCTATAAACTGCACTACGTGTTTCCAGGCTTTCTTCCTAACAAAAGGGAAAGTACCAAGTGAATCAGTCGCTACTGTTAGGGCAAAACAAACTTGCTGCAATTAGACAGTGGGACGGGGAAAGGCAGCGGCTGTCAGACGAGGCCACTTCGTGACGCGGATTTGAAACGTGGTGTGCTCCTGTACCATATTATTTCCCTCGTTACTCGCGTTTATTCCAACGCTCCCAGTTTTACAGCTCTCAAATACTGACACGCAATTAAGTACTGACTTCCACGCAGTCACACTGCTTTGTTGAACTTCTGTGACTAAAGGAGCGCTCGGGGTGTTCACGCAATGCACTCCTCTTCAAGAAGCTGCCCCTCTTCCCAGCCAGCGCACCACCTTAGGAGCATCTCACTCCTCTCACCGACTTCCCAGTGGCAGCTGATCCCAGCGGGGCTCCTGAGCTATCCGCACATCAGTCTGTGCTGGGTGTACCCCCTCCCTGTGCCCCACATCCCAGCGGCCGCCCCGCAGGCAGGGCAGCGGTGCGGGCCGGGCACGGGCAGCCCCCGCCCAGCGCCGCTGCCCGCAGAGCCCGCAGTACCGACAGCCGCACGATGCATTGCGCCTACGACTGTCGGCACCTGAAAGTGATTATTAGCAGCTTTCAAAGACGTCTGCATAACAAATTGCTTTCTGGAACAATATTCTCTCTCCAAGATTCATTACCACGTGTTTTTGTTAAGATTAACTTTTTCTCGGTTTTCTTTCACAGATTCAGAGATTCCCAGAACATCCTGAGTTAGAAGGGACACTCTAAATGACCTTTTTTCCCAAGAGTTTGTGGGACCGATATTCCCATACTGAGTAGCAAAATCTAAGATCCTTCTTTCATTTCTGGAGATGTGATTTTTGCTGCAATTATCAGCAAAATTGTTGATAGTTTTAATTTTTTTTTTTTTTTAAATTAAGGCTAAAGTAATGAGTAATGAGTGGGGGTTTTTTTGAGGACTCCACTTTTCATATGCACATGCATGCACACACAACACACAGATTGCCTTCACTTTTTCCTAGAAGTGGATTTAAAAGGGAACTAGTGACTCAGAAGGACTAGTTTATTTTCTCTACACAGGCTGAGTTGAAAAGTAATTCTGTGAAAAAAGTTTTCCTTAAAAACTGCTGTGATGAAACAATGATTAAATATCCCAGCAGCTGTCACTGCTGAGAAACAAGTTTTTATTTTTTCTCTCTTCCGTTAGTTTTTCACAGCAGTTTGTTCTATTATTTATTTATTTATTTATTTGCTTCCTTTTAGGACCCACAAGTTAAGCCTGCTCATAGCCAAGGTATCAGGTTCAGCTGAAGTTTTGTGAAGTTTTGCAAGTTTTGTGCATATTCGTCCAGGTCAGATCCTGTGGTTATATCCACACGACAAGAAACTTCCACTGACACAAACATCCAGACTCCAGGGCCAGCACCAAAGAAATTTAACTTGATCAAGGAGAGAGATCCTATTGGTGACACACAGGTGACCAGCTGGCTGATGAGAATACAATTCAAAGGATATGCTTGGAAATCCTAAACTGATGGAGTGCTAGAAGGACAAGAAATATTTTACTTACAAAAGGACATAAATTTCTACGTTTCTGTCCAAGGCAAGTGTAGTCAGTGGCTGAATAAGAGGTTTACACTCATGTAATTTCTTCAATCCTTTTCTGAAAAAATAAACCTTTTTCCCCATTTATTTTTCATTGCAGTTTCACTCATTTTCCCAGCCTCGGTTTCATGGGCATGATTTCCTTTCTGTCACAATCAAGTTAGAGCCAATGCTCTGGAAAAGTACAGGTATGCAAGTGCTAATCTGACAGAAGTGAAATCAGAATAATGGCCAACATTTCCTAGGAACACATTTGAAGCAGTCTTTGTGCTCACAACATGGCTACCATGCTGAGAAACACCTTGCTGGCTTGGATGAAGGTTACCGAACTGCAACTTGTGCATAGGTCTTAAAAGCAAAGTTCTTTGGATCATGAGAGCCTGTAATAGGACATAAATGGACATTTCATCTATAAAATGCCTGCTCATACACTGTCCTCACACCATAGCTAATGCATCAAAATCTGAAATGGGTTCTATGTGACAATTTATTCCCCTGGTTACAGAAAATAATGTCTTGTAATATCAGTAGATTTTCTGTAGTGCTTATGTGTTCTATTAAGATGTCTTGCCAGCTTGTACTGTGAGCTTTATTATTAGTTTATATTATTTCAATAAAACCTGTTATTATAGTTTGTATTTTCTTGCATTCAAATGTTTATTCATTTAATTTTCTTGTTGCTTAAGTGCTCCCTTTATTTCTCTCAAACTTAATAGCTGGGGGGAAAAGGTTGTGTTGAATGCCCTAGTTGCAAAGATCAGCAAAAGTATAGAGGGCATGTCTTTGGTGTTTGGGGTCATTTTCATAGGGATAGTGTTCATATTTTTAATGAAGATATTGGTTATTTGCATGATGCATATGTAGCATCTTTCATTGAAGAATCTGAAACGATTTTGAAAGCATTCAATGAGCTCAGCTTCCTGAGGAAATGAGGACTTTGTAGATGGCATGGTGGTACAATCTGCTAAGAAGGCTGCCCAGAACTTCTCCAATCAATATACTGTTTTGCTTGAAAGAATTTTTAGGGTGAAAATTTTGGTGCCAATCATCTTCTTCTTACCTGTGCTGTGTTTTATCTCTTGCCTCTCAGCTCCCATCTTCCACACTCAGCAGCACAGCTCTGGAGGCTGTAGGGAAACTCTCCCATTGTCTTTGGAGCATGACATAGATGTTCTCAAAGAATGTCAGAAATGTGTTTCTGCACTGGATAGGGGAATTACATAAAACCTCCCCTTATCTCTTGCAGACTGAGGCTGTTGTTTGGGACTGTAAGACAGCCTGCAGGGACATGGTACAGCAGTTTTGAAGCGGGGTGAGGGGAGGACTCTTTCAAGCACATTCCCAACCAGACATTTCTGGGGGCATTTACAGAGCAATTAAAGTCCAATTTACCATTGCAGTGGGGAATTTCACCCCCAGCAATCCTACCTCAAATCTAAGTGTATTCCAAACCTCTGAAACTATGTAAAAAGTGATTATAAGTGACTAAGATTTGTCAGATTAATCGCTGAGAGATTCTATCCATGTCAGGTATGGCCCATCACAACTACAAATGGCTTTTCTTGCAACTGGAACTGAAATTCAGGTTATCTAAATGTAGGTATCTACACTGCAGCTACACCTGTGTAAGTAAGTGTGTTGGAAGGAATCCTGGAGACAAATGGGATACGGACTATGTGAAAAAGTATTTGGAAGGGGACTGAGTAGATCTTGGGACAGGCATGTTGGGCAGGCAGTTTGGGAGAAGAGTTTGGACAAGAAGATGTATGGTGGAAAAATGGAGTTTATGTATCTGTTGTTGAAAACCCTGAGGGGAAGAGACTGAGCATGATTTGTGGAGAAAACGGAGAGCTGGTTTTAAAATTTTGTAGAAAAGTGAAGCTTGGGGGAAGAGGGTGACCTAAGTCAAGACTAAGTAAGAAGCATGTATAGTTTGTGCCCACAAGTGCTGTTCTCCCAGAGAACAGCAGGAAATCCAAAATTCCTAGGTCTGATGAGAGCCAGTATCTATGAAAACCACCACATTGTCCTCACAAGGCATCTGCATTGTGAAACTCTCTTTATTTGTATGCCCCACATAACTCATGATGTATTCAGTGAAGAGGAGGAACCTGCTGCGCTAACAAGACAAACACAGTAATCTGGTATTCCTACCCATTAACTCAAGTGGCTAATGTTTTTGTGATTGATGTCCACCATCCAGAAAGCATTACTGATGGCTGTTCATATGACATAAAGTGACAGTTCTGGGTGGGATTTCTTTTCAGTTTATTGTGTTAGAAATAAACCAAAATGTCGTAAAAGAGCTTTACGAAATTCTGTCATAGAAAAACTGTGAAACAGCAAAGTTAAGATTACCTCTGAGAACTTTAATTTGCTCCTGCACCTGCATTTTAAGAACTCTTTAAATTGGCATTATCACATTCTATCTTTTCACCTTGATTCATTCAATTCATGTTAAGGCTAATCCTTAGCTAACAAACAGGTATTCAATATTGTTGCCTCCTCACTATTCAGCATATGAACCAGGGTCTTGCTGCACAAGATTCAAATCCTGCTCTGAACACAGAATTATTTGTTTCCCCAAGGGCTTCTTTGTAAAACTTTCCTAACATCTCTGGGAGATGAGTGTCATTATTCCCATTTTACAGTTGGGAATAATGCCACAAAGAATGTGGGCCCAAAGTATTCACCAGTTTGCAATGTTCAGTTTAAGAACAACAAAACCAAGTATTTATGAGCATGTAGCATTTTACAATAAAATTACAATTTACTTCAATTTCAGTTGTGAATGCTTATTACTTCTGTAAATCAGACTCCAGACACCCATAACACAAGAAACACACAATTATTGACCACCTGTTCAGTGACTTGCCAAGCATCCCAAAGGAATTCCCTGACAGATGCACAGATAGAGTAAAATTCCCTACGGTTGCATTCAGATCCCTTAACCATGACACCTTCTCTCCTTTTTTTTCAATCTCTTATCTTGGCCATTATGCATGGGATTATTTCATCAAATCTGAGCTACCTAGAAGTCAGCCCTGAGCTGGTCATCATGTGTTTCTCTTGACAATAGGGAGCTTGGCTGAACCACTAAACCTCTGTAGGTATAAATTGGATGGGAGAGTAGGTGTCTGTCCTTTCCCACTGGCTACAGAAAGATTACAGACTAGCTCAATAATTAGCACCCAACATCTAGGAGGCTAACTTATGGTAAAATAAATCCTTCCCAATATTACTTTTTTATCTGTAAGAAAATAACTAGGCAGCTGCATTCTTCACAAAAATCTGATAAACACCCAGTGCTCAGGCTCACTATTTAGAATAAATACAGAAAAATTTATGCAGGTGAAGCATATAAATAAAAATAGTCTCATAATGCATATGTCCAGTCAGGATAAATTAAACCATAATTATTACCAGCCTTAATTATCCAACCTTATATCAGTTTGTACAGCTTCTGAAGGCAGTTCAGTCACATTCTTGCAGCATTGGTTTTGCAAGTAAAATCCTGCTTAACTCAAGCAGGATGTGTCCTTGTCTCAGTCCTCTTTGTCACCTCTTATGCACATTACTGCCTGTATTATCACATTTTGTGATAACAATAAAGAGCCCATGTTCCGTATCTTAACAGAGGGTGGAATTTTCAATCCATAGAAAATCAGTTCAGATTCAAAGCCTAGGTCCAAGTCTCTGCTGAAGGCTATGTGATCAGCAACCCTTAGATAAAACAGGGTTACTGAGCTTGGAGCCAAATTTTCAGGGGTCTAGCAAATCAATTCTATCATAAGTGACTATGTTCTCTGTCTAACAAATGGAGATAAGTAGATTAAAGACTATTTTAAAGACCCTCAGGAAGTAACTCTGCCTATGTAAATCCAGGCATGTGGATTTTACCCCTGGAGTCTGACTCTTAGAACAACAAAAAGCAAGGTGATCCAGTCTTGATCCAGTCTTCTCCAAGTGAAAATCATGTTGAACCTATGCTCTTGACACAACACTGAAATCTGTCAATAAAGCTGATGCTTTGAAAAGGCTGCCTCAAGATGCTATAAAATGCCAACCAAGTCACACAAACCAGTAGAGAAGCCAGCACAGCCTTTATGAGAGATTACAGCTCATGTGTGGAATGAAAGGGCTATCCAGCTTCCAGCAAAAGTCAATGTGTACTGCTTATTTGTCATTACCACTCCTCTACGCAAATTTTGAAGGTTGGACAATTTACAGTTGCTGTATCAAGTGTCTTAGCCAACTCCATGTGGCTGACTTTGCACTTTTACTGGTATGAAATGATAGGGTGCTCTCCAACAGCAAGGTCTTGGAGCAGTGGCACAGATGCAGCAGAACAGCTGCTGGTGTGAACACCTGGTGCATCTCCAGATATCCACAACTGACTGCACAACAACCATGTGCACACTATCAACTGCACACCTGAGGTGTATCAGTTAAAGAAAGTGGTAGGCTGCAGCTGTTGCTATCTGCTGTGGCAAAGAATGCGTGTTCATATGCCCAAAGCAAGAATAATAAAGCAGAGCAAAAAAAGGTAGGAATGCTGGTATAGTGTTAAGAGTGGGTTCCAGCTGAGTATGTGGAAACACAACACACAGAAAAACTCATCAGTTTCTCAGTGATGAAATCCCCCAGCCTGAGTCTCCATATATCAGATCAATGCAAAACTTCATCAAAGGCAGGAACAGAGACAGGTAGGTCTTGTCAGGATTTACAAAAGACACAGGAATACAGCTAATATCCAATACAGCATTGTCTCTGTGTGCTCCATTTATTTTTTCTAAGACATTGTTCAAAAAGGTGCAGCCAGAGTCATCCATTTCATGGATTAAAAAAGTGAATCTTTTCCAAACGGCAATATTTTTTATTTAACATTGTCTTCAATCTCTAGTCTTCAATGTGCAGGGATAGTTGTCTGCCCTAAATCTCATGTATGTATGCATCATGACTTCTTCATAAAAGAACAGTAGAATGTTGAATAATATGTAAATTTTATGTTGTAATGAATTGGGTCCTAAGATCTTTAAAGGTCAGACACCTGATATAATACATCATGTTCTTTAATATCAACTACAAAATAACCGTAATAAATTTTGCCAGTACCATATCCTCACACGCTGTTACCCACAAAGAAGCACCAAAGGAAATGTGTCATTTGTCAAAACATGTAGGGAAGGTGATGTGTGTACAAGTAATTTTAAAAGTATTGCTAAGGTTAGGCATAGTTATACAAGTTACAAGGTTGGCTTTTCAGAGAAGCAGCACATTGTCAACAAGCCTGTTGCTTAAATTCCCTAGAAGATTCATAAAGCCACAAGGCTATTTCTTTTACAGTAAACTGGCATCTAATGAAATGCTTGTGAATTAAAATTAGCTAGCAGAAGCCAGACACATGGCAAATTGAAATTATTACCAGACACATGGCAAATTGAAATTATTGATGTACAGTTAACAAAACAAGAAGCTGTAACTAAAAACACAGTTTATTTTGTCACAAATTCAGTAAAGCCTGTAAGAACACTCTTTAGGCCCAAAAGTTAAACATGTTTAAATACCTCATTGAACAGGAAAATCATAGACATATGTTTCAATTTAAGTGCACTCTTAAATGTTTAATATAAGAGGTACTGAGCAGTTAAGTTCAATAGGCATTTCCTTAGCAGAATATCTTCTGGCAATATTAATGCTAACAGGAGGAGAGATAGACAAAAACGTGAACTATACACAGACCTTGCACACTGCGATGACTGTACTCAAGATTCCTTGGGCACACCAGAGTGTCAAAAAGGATAGGGCAAACACAAAAAAAAAGTATGTAGCTCTCTGACAAAGTTTCACAAAGATAATATGTGAGCCAATTTACTGCTTCTTCACAGTCTGCACAGGTAGGCAGCAAAGCCAAGGACAAGCAGTACACATACTGCTTTCTTCGCTGGCTCAATTTGTGCCGACTGCTCCTGCCTTTGAAATGTGAAGGCAGCAAACCGGTTACAGGCTATGTCAGTGGCCAAATCACCAAACTGCACTTTACAGAAATAATAAAAAATAAGAAGTTTCCCTGACCTTCTAAAAGATAGCAAAAGGAAACTCAGGATCGTATCAGCACAAGAAAAGATGTATCCAACCATAGCTAATGCCACTGATAAAATATTGACACTTAACTAAAGGGAACTTCTGTCTAAGTCAATAAATGGTTTGTTGTTGTACTGTGTTCCCTGTGATGCAATTCTAACAATATGGCACTCGAACCTGGTCTTCCAGTATGCTCCTCCTTGTATGACTGCTCTTTCTCCCACTTACACAGGGTAGGATTGAGATTCTTCTTCACATTCACTCAGATTCAACCACATCCCATGTAGTAGCTACTTGAGAGTTAGGTGTCCAAGTTCCAGTTATAGCCAACAGAAAGATCTGGGGCTCAATTCATTTGCCTTTGTGGCAGCTTTGGTGCAACCTGAGTCGCTCCGAAGTAACCCAGTGAACCTCACGGTGCTGCTTTGGAAGGTCTCACCTGACACAGAGCTGGGCATGTATGCACAGGGCATGAATGGTGCAGCTGACAACCCTGAGAGCTTAAACATCCAGCCCGTGAACAGATGTCTGCAATGGAGGCATACACACTTAGATAAGAGAGCTTTGAGGGACTCCCACACTTGCTGTTTGTCTTTGACAAGACCTACTTAGTCAAGATCAAACTGTGCACCATTTATAAATAAGGGCCTCCAAACAGGTTGTCTGTTGCTGAGAACATCTAGAACTCTGAATGCCAGGCAGAAGTGGTGAATGAACAGGCCTGATTTCAGCCCTAATGAACAACTGCTTTCTCATTAACCATAAAATGAAGCCCCAACAAGAAGCTCTTTAATGACTAAATCTAGGAGGAATGAATGTAATGCTTAATTTTATGCATTTCTTTGTTGCCACTCATAATGTATTGTTATAGTTTATTTTATTTCTCTGGTTTTATGGAGTTATACGCATGGTCAATGGCAGAAAAATAGTCCCAGAAAAGAAAGCCCCTCTGAACAGGAAGTGTAGAAGGGAAGTTCCCTTTGGCCCTCTTGTAGCAGGAACAGATAGACCTGAACAGAAAGAGCATAAAAATCAGGGAATAATCAATGAGATTTCAGTCTGCATATTTGGCAGATTATACTTACCTTCCTTGCAAAAGTCTTTGGAAAATTACTGCTTAAGACTGTGCAGCTTTTTACAGGGGATGAACTGTGCAAATTGTTACTTTTTTACATATTTCCTAAGATACATTCTTCCTTTGATACCAGCACATAACCACCATGTATTAAAGAAATAAGAGATTTCCCCATTAGTGTAAAACAGATGCATATTATAGGATTAGCACCTGAAGAATATAATTTTAATCTTGCCATTTCATAAAGAAGCCTTAATTCATAAATGTTAATGACACTGGGGAGTAACAGTCTTTTCCCTGGAGAAAGATTAGACCTTATATCATATTGTATATTATTAGACACAGTTTCAACTTGGGTTTTATTGTCGTGCGCATTTGATGATTTTTTTTTTTCGAGTTTATACCATCATGGAAAATATTTTCACTTACATGAAACTTTTAGATTTGAATATACATGACATAAACATAATTTTTTAACCACTTAAGCCATTTCTGTTAAGGCATCGCAGTTCACTCTCAGAGAGTGTGTCTATACAATGCATTTTTTACTTACTAGTGTTGTTTACCACAATGTGTGATGCACAATCTTCTAAAACTGTTTCTTACATTTTAAATTAATTCTAATATAGGTTTATCAGTTCCTTGTTATGGTGCAGAACTTATATTAAATTCTGTGATCCATAAAACCTTTTTTTGAATGACACATAGTTTAGTTTTTCATTTAGAGGCTATAAAAGTGTTCACAAAAGTTATGTTGGAAAAAAAATGATTGAAAGTGCTAAAACACTGTACAGAATATAAAATCCTTTCATAGACTTTTTATGACACATGAAACATGAGTCTTAAAGGTTTAATGTTACTGACTTTTATACAAGGCTTTTTAATTCTTGATTCCAGTTATGGTTCTGCAAATGAACTGTGACATTAAAAAGAATCAGGCTGGAACTGCCTTAGCTTTCTCTCTAGATGAGTTTCTCCTGGCCATGAAGGGTTCACATAATCTGCCCCACCCTGCCCACGTCTGGTTAGCACTAACTCGCTATAGCAGCAGCCAAGTGTAAATCCTGCACTGCATTAAATCTGCCTAACACAACACATCCTACTCAAATTTGTCATTTAGGTTAGGTGGGCTTATAAATTGTTAAGAAGGGTGAAGTGTTACTTAATTTCCCTTTCTCTTAATATTTAATAGCATGCTACAACAATTGGGCGCGTGATTTAATTGACTGAATACAGAACCAGCACTGACATATACTCAAATAAAGAGAGACAAAGCCAGTTATTGCACTATTTGCATAGGGGTAAAGAAGCTCATGCTATTGGGACCTGTGGAGTAACAGGTTCTTACACCTTCTAACAGCTAAAGGAAGCCAAATACTCACACATGGACCACCGTCCCAGCTCAGCAGATTTCTAGGACTCTCCAAAGGAGCAGTGTCACCATTTTCTGGGCCCTTCTGTGGGTGGATCTGTCACTAGATGACTGTATGTGCTATGTTCTCAGACAAATGTAGACATGGCCCAGCTGGAGGGCTTCCCTCATACAGCAAGTGACCTGCAGTACATACACCACATTGGGAACTACTCGTGGGGCAAGGAACTGCAGTCTTCTTGCTCTCCCAGAACCCAGCTCTGCACAGATACCTTGGACAATCCCATTTTGCCTGAAAAGCAGATCATCTCCATTGCCCCAATGACTTAGAGAGACCTGAGAATGACTGAAACTGGGTTTTCTTTGACCTGGACATTTGCAGCTATCTGCTTCAACAGGTTTATCTGAGCAAATTATCTGAGCAAGTTTTCTATACAATCAACAGAAAGAAAAAGGATGTGACTAACCTCATCTTGAAATAAGTGTCTTACAGCATTAGAAATGCCTATTTCTCTCCACAGAAGAAGCTAGGATAACTAGCTCAGGTCTAGATTTATATATATTGGGTCTCGGCCTTTGAGTCACTTCAACCTGACAACAGCCAGTCGAGAGAACACTGCAGTAGCAGAATGTGCCATGCGAGGGCTGTGTCTTGCAATTGTTCCCTACTGTTTGCAACTATACAACTAAAATTCCTTTATCTCTAAACACAATAGCCCTGACTCTACTTCTTACTGAGAAGAGCCCTCAGCTCATGCAGAACTCTGCCCAGCTATCATTAAAGATACACATTGAGCCCAAGTTGTAGCTCCTTATTTGCACAAATGGACAAGATGGGTGATTCTGGACTGTGCTTAAGGTCAGGCCCCAAACCCGCTCAGTTTACTTGTGCAGGTACAGTCAAAGGCTGCAGGTGAAGAGAGCCTTTAGCTTGCTAGTTGGTGTAAATGTAATATTATCAGTAGATGAAATAATTGGCTGGGACTCAGTACCAATTGACTTTGGGTTTTGTTGGAATCAAAATATTTGCTGTAAATACTTGTTCATGCTTGCTTCATATTTCATTACAAAATTATTATAGCTGTAGTATGCACACTTAACAAATTTCGGAGTATGCCATACTATAAATTATTGAAAGGGAATCTCACTGTTCTCTACAGGGTTAAAAAACGTCAATGAAGGTTTTCTGGCTTTTTTTTTTCTTTTTAAATCCAATTATCAAATGGAAAAACACATTTACAGCTAAAGTTAATAGTGCATGATTGTGAAGCTGCAATCTAGTTCATGAGCACTCTGTCCAGCAAATGTTATGATCAGTGTGATTCAGCTGCTGATGAAGAAAAATCCAACACTGTTACCACAGTACATTGATCTATTCTGAACTAATTTCACAATATCAGGGTTTGCATTGGTTGCTCTTGAAAATTTGACAAGCATATTAAAGGCAGACAGAAAAAGATTGTACATTGTACATTGACGTTAACATCCAAACTTTGTTTTCATTTTCTCTTTTTTAAGGTTTTTATTTAGATTTCATCTAGAGAACATGTTTGAGTTGCATTTGTTGGAAGACATATTATCCTTACTGTGTGAAGGAGAAGAAAAGAAAAATAAAGCTGTAAAGTGCCATGAAAAGCTGTCTGCTACAAGAGCAGTATTTCTCTCCTGACAGAAAAGCTCCATGTTCTTTTTCCAAAACCCCTCACTAAACTCAGAAACATTGATCCAGACATTTCTATTGCTTCCTTGCTCCACAGGTTGATTACATACCTCACAAAAACTCAGAGCTGTTGTAAATTTTCAAACAAGAGAAAGCATACCACTTATCCACGCTGCAGTTGGATGGCATTTTCACTTTCCTTATAGCTTCCCCACCCACCATTTCCATTCAGTCTCAGGACAGATTAAAGTATTACGTTATGTTAAGCGGTAATGTAATGTAAATACAAATTAGAAGTAAGGTCTTGCTCTCAAATATCTCTAAAAGCAATCCAGTAAATAGAAGAATTCTTTTTCATGACATATCACAAAAACGGACAAAATTGTGCTAAAAGAATGAAGGTCAAAATCTGGATTTTTTTAGGAGTTTTTTTTTGGTCAGTGCTTGGATAAAAGTTCCAGTGCCCAATTTCAAGTGCAGGTATGCTGGGGAAGGGGGTCGTTTTCTTACAGTGGGTCATCTTACCATCTCAGGTCTCCCTTTTCTCCTTGCTCTTCCTTCAGGACTTCCCCACTTCAACACAGCCTTCTGGAGTCTCTCTCTGTAAACGGTCATTTTAGTCAGAATGAACCCATACTCAAAGCTTTGTTTTTCCTTGTTCTCAATGCTGTTCTAATATGTGACTTCTGAGGTGAGAAAATATATATTCTCAAGTATTTTGAGGAAGGGAAGGTTAGAAATGAAAATAGCACCTGGACAAGCATAATCTCTCGGGCAAATGTGTTTACAAAAGAGACAAGGCATTTTTTTCATCAAAAAATCCAAAATACCAGAATCAAAATAATTGTTAACAACAGTTAAAAGTGTTGAAAGCAATCGTAACCAACAGGACTATATGAGAGAGACTGAAGTGGGACAAAAGAAAAAGACATTTTCTTAAGCTATTGAATTAAGGTAGTGATAAAAGATAGGAGGAAGAGTGAAAAGGTGAAGAACTACAAGATAGCAAAGAATTTTTTTTTTAATTTCAAGTTAACTCATTGCCAAAATTCAGTAAAGCTACCTAACCTGGATGAGTGCTGAAAATAAACACAGAAGGAGTGTCACTGAGATGTAAAACAGAGCAAGAGAGAAACAACATTAAAGTAGGAATAACAGCACTAGGAAGGAAAGCAGACCTAAAAGGGATGACATGAGTTCATAAGTACATTTTTCTGCTATACCAGGTGTAGGTACTTGCTACTGGCGTCTATGCTTTCAGAACTCACTTTCATTGTGTTTTTCTTTCCTTGAAAATTTCTTTTACTTCTCATTTATATTTTCTTCTTGTCCCTACATTGGGATGTTTTTTCTAGATGTCTCTTCACTTTCTTTGCATACAAACCCTAATATATATATTTTTAACTCAAGGAAATTCCAAGTCCCCTGTAGAGTTGACTATCTAAATCCATATGTAGGTGACTTCACTACCTTACTTGAAATTATTCATTCATCTTTTATTTTTTTATGAAGATATCCAGCTACAGATATACTTCAGCTTTTCTTTCCATTGAGTTAAATTTGAATCAAGTTGTGATTGCTTGATCCAAGACAGTTCTATTTTTATCTGAAATAATGTTTAAACTAGCACTGTCTCTTAGTTCAGGAAGAGTTGGTGAAAGGTGTGCTGGGTATGTACCACTGCATGTAGTTTTCTAGGCACTTGCTGTTTTCTCTGTTGGGACTGGGCTAATGGGAATTCTGTTTGACTGTGATAAAGTCATTCTTATACTGCTATTAGCACCACTTAATCTAGTACACCCTGTCCTTCCTCTACAACAGGAAAAAAACTAACTCATACTGGCTGAACTTCTAAGAGTTTCCTTCTCTCTTACTGCAACAGAGGATTGCACACAACTCAAAACAGAAGGAACACTTTTATAGCTGACCCCTAGCCCTAGACCAGGACTACTTTTATCTTCCTTTTTTTTTTTTTATGATTCTGGATCAGATTCTTTCTTCTCCCAGGAACCACTCTCTCCAGGGATTTGCAAAGACATATGCTTCATGTGGGAGGCTGAACCGGGAGGCTGAACCAGGATGGTCACAGCTGTAGGAGCAAGCTAACAGAGGCAAATAATTGCTTTGCCTGGACTCTGCACCATTTACTATGCCTCCTCAATAGGAATATTTTTCTAGATGGTATTTTAACTTACACGTGTCATTTTAAATGCTTAAATAAACCCCACAAATATATTATTATGGAGCCTGTGAAAAGCTGCTGTTGCCTGGTAGGGTTTGAATCTTGTCCATAGTGTTGATCTATTCTGCCTGCAGAGGGAATTAAATTAATGTCAAAGTCTCCTGGCCAATACATATCTACCTCCACAAAATGGAAAGCATCTTGATTCTTGCAATAGTGGCACTGAGCTGACTAAAATAATATCCTTTTCACTGCCATTATACTAACACAATATAATTGGGGAATTGCTAGTGTCCCTATATTTAATTTTAGTGCCTCAGCAAATGATCCTAATAGCCTAATGGCTAGATGCTGCTGTTGCTAATGCTGTTCAATTGACTAGGTTTCAAAGTGTATCAATGAGTCTTTTAAGTATCCACTAGAGCTGTAAGGGTTCAGATTACAGCTCTTAAACTATATGTGATCCCTAATGAAAAAAGGGGAAAAAAAAGTAATTGATAAAGCAAGCTAAGGCAGCAAAGTCAGCAAAAATTGTGCAGGTGATCTAACTTCACTCTACAACCGGGTGAGCACAGAAATTACATTTGGTCACTAAATAATGCACCTGGGAAAGTAAGAAACAATGCAAATAATAATCCATTTTTTAATTAAATCTTAGCTAGGCCACAATGATGATTTTTTTTCTTAGACTATAAGTATAATCAGGGGATTTATAAAAAAAAAAAATTGCCTTGTAACTTTTTATGAAAATTAACACATATCTAGTATTGATCCTGATTTGTGCATGTTAAAACAACTCTCCTTGGGTAAAATATTCTTAAAGTCAATAATATGCTGTAATCTCATGTGACACTAATAAAATAACACAAATGACAATTCATTTTTGTTTACTTGTCTCCTCTTTAATGGATTGATAAATTTTGTTAAAAAAAAAAAGAAAACTAGATCTTGGTGCATAGTAGGCATATTTCTAAAACAGTTCTGATTGATTTTTTGAGTCATTTTTGAAGAAACAATCAATCTTGAGAATTCTTTTCTGAAACATATTTTAATGGCTGTTGATATATGTTGTGCATTTCACAAACACCCAAAATGCTGCACTGAAGGTCTTAATCCAGCAAACACTTTACACTTGCCTCCCCCAAGCATTTGATTTCTCCAAACATACAAGCAGCTTCAGTGAGGCACAGCTGATTTCACAGATTTCAAGTTAAGCATATGCGTTTGCAGATTCTAGCCTAAAAGAAGCTGAGATGACACAGAAAACAATTCTGTCATAATCAGAGTTTATCTGTCTACAATGCCAGCTGTATTTATTTCAAATTACTCCAAATTAAAATGGCAGCTATTACCATTCCTCAAGAAGCTGTACTTTGCAGCTTCTCGGAAAGAGAATAGGAAATGGTGAAAGTGCTGTCACAATAGTGCTAAGAACTCCATGTATTCACTGAGACAAAACGAGCAAACATGAAGCTATTCTTCTGCCAAGGGCAATATTCCATCTCCTCAGTTATGGGAGAGAGAGAGGAAAAATAAGCTAATTTACTCCACCTCTACTAACTGATAAAAGGAAGTAGGGTTTCAAGGTGTTGTGATGCTTTTGAATTTTGTAGGTATGGGCAAATATTTTCACAGGAGTAATCTTAGTAGCCTTGGCTGATATTTTGATGTTCACATAACAGAGCTAAGTGCTCACTAAATGGCAGAAAAATAAAGCCTGAATGGGGAAATGGCACCAACCTATCTTTTCAGAGTGGAGGTAGCTTTGGAAGAGTATTCACTAGACCAGAATGCAAAGTGCTGTTGAGTCCCGTAGAAACATTCACAGATCCGATCTGTGGATAAACTTGCCACCCTTTTGCACTGACAACTCCAGACACTTAGTTTCCTGTGACTTTGTGTTTGGGCTGTCCTTATTCCCCAGTTACAGAGATTTAGATGTGACTCAATGGCACTGAAATGAAATCAGGACAAACAAAGCTAACTATTTCCCCTTTTAAACAGAGCCTCCTGGAGTATTTTGGTTTTTTCTTTTCTTTTTTTTTTTAATTTTAAGAAAAATCCCTGCCTTATAGATTTTCTGGAGCAGAAAGGATATTGTCAATGACTAGTAATTTTTTAATAAAAAGCAGGAATTGCTGCAAATAAACAAGAAATTCATTTCAAAATCAGAGTACTAACATTTGTTTTAGTTTATTGCTTGTGAAAAATTCTTTCTTGTCAACAAAACCAAAGAAAAACTTTTTATATGTAAACCATATCACTTTGACAAATTACATATCCTGAAAATTCCAGTTTAGACCAGTTAAATTCTCTGGCTAAACAAGTTTTCAGTGTTGCTACTCTGTTGCGTAAAGATCTACTCCAGAGACAGGTTAACCTTTATGCCTTGTGCTATCTGTAGGTATGCATTGGCTGAAATACCTTCCTACCTCTTCCTGATTCAATTTAAGGAAACAGATTACTTGAATTACGTTACCTATCAAGTCCTTTGCTTTGTTTTTGCCTTAAACAGCCCCTCTTCTAGTCTTCAGCTCCTAGAAATTCCATCCGGCCCCCCCCGTTCATTAAAACAAACACTGCCTATTTTATTATTTGCAGTCCTGCCATCTCTCTGCCAAAACAAAAGGGTAGATTGTCTGCTGCAGGAGACACCTGGAAGGTGCACAGAGTACAAAGGCCAGAATTCAAAGGAGTTCCCAGTGTATTCAACAAGCAATTACTTCTGCTTCTGATGGGAGACTGTCATCTTCAAACACGAGGCATTCTTCGGAAAGATTAGTCCAAATTACATTTTATTACATTGGCCTTCTTGGACGGCCTGAACTTCATCTCGTTCTTATTCTAATGGAATTCAATCAAGGGTATTAATATATTGTTTATGACATGTTTGGAGTTCTTGTGTTATCAGCATACATTCATGAGAGGAGCTTCAAACAATATCAGATAACAGTGAGCTGGATGTTGGATGCTGTACAGCACAGGGGATTTTATCATCTTGTTGAACCAGTGGCAGTGATTAAATTAAACTGTCTGAACAAAGCTTTTGCATGTCAGGCTGTTGAATGGCAAAATGAAAGAGTGACACACTTCAAAGATCAAGGAGAGAGAGAGCTGAAAAATTATACTTACGTAACTTCTTATTTAATATACTGATTAACTGAACCATTGGCTGCCTGAGCTTTTTCTAAACAATAATCAGAACAAAGTATTTTATGCACCCAAGCATCAATACACTACATGTGAATGCCAAGGTGCATGCAAAGTTCTCGTATCGCTGTTCTCCCATCTCTGTGAGCACCACACTGAATCTTACCAGTTTTCCCTGCCATACTTTCAAAAAATTTCCAGAAAATCTGATTTACACCAGTTTCCCTCACAGCTCACTTTTCATATTTGTGAGGTCCAAAGGCAAAATTCTTACATCTTCTCTAAAATATGTAATACCAATATGCATAATTTCATATACACCAGTAGGACTGTTAGTGGGAATAAAAAGTATTCATTAAAGTAAGGGCTAAAATATCCAGACCCCAAGCTCTTGAAATGCAATGTAGTAAATAACTTATATTCTCTTTTCATATCAGTTAGAAAGAAAAAAAAAGCGCTAATATGGAAAGACTGGTTGCAAGAGAAGAAAAAACAACTTAAGCACCTGCTATTGTCCCAGACTGTCTAGTTTCTGAAAGTAATGACTTTAGACAAATTTCATTTGTATATGTGAGAGCTTTTAATGTGTGCAGCATGATTTACAGTATAACATACAGATTGCTGGTATTTTTGGCATGAGCTCAGATATCTTCCCTCTACCAAATCTTATGTAAACAAATCCTGCTACCATTTCATCTATTACACTGCAATCTCCATAAAAAAATGGCTTTCTTCTAAAATCCCAAATAAGAGAGTCCTAGATTTAAAATAAATAGGCTGAACCAAAAGGCAATTTCTGTTACAAGGTTTAGCTGAATCTTCACCGAGGATGGATTATTGGCTAGGTATTCATTTTTTTAAATATTCATTGCTAGCATAAGTCAAATTTTAAGAAACATGGGAATGATTTTCTTTCAATTCTCTGCAGAACCCAGAATAGGTCTTGACCTTGCTCACAGTGTTAACATAATAGGAATTATCATTTCTTATCAATAATAATTTCATCCGATTACTTTACTTTGCACATTTAAACAAGTTTTAGTACGCTTTCTGCATAAATAAATAAATTTCCTTTATTTATACAACAAGATTAATTTGTTTTCATGGGCAAAAATGAAAGCATTCTTATTTTTGTCAGAGCTGTGGGTTAAAAACCATCTTCTTCAAGCCTTCCAGTGTTTTTATTTGATAGTAATATTCTTCCTTCTTGTAGAGCCATAGTGCAATGACATCCATTAACATTCAAAACCAGAGAACACTTTCAAATTCAAATCCACTTGAGATGGTACAGTAACAGAAATGGAGCCTGAGGGAAACAACTTTGAGAATAAACAGAGGACCTACCCATTAGAATATTCCACTGTGTACATCATTTTTTATAATTGGTGGTACATATGTGTGCATACATGTTTATATTTCATTGCAGCTCTATGAATAAATCAAGATTTAATATTTATGGCAAGCAGGCTAAATATTAGATGTTTCAGTGCACTACAGTGATTATGCAATAGTGCAAAGACACCTAATTATCTGGTGTAGATTTAAATATATATGTGTGTGTGCTTCTTTAAAAAAAAAGCAAACAGTAACATTCCAGAGATACTTGTTTATGTTAGGCATTTGAGAAATTACAACCTATGATTTACTACATGCAGAATTCTTACTTTTTTTATCTTTCTCTTTTTTCATCATTAAACTGCACTGTATATGAGAAAATAGACAAATAACATGAAAAGTTCTACTTGCTTGGCAAATAATTGCTTAATTTTCTTTGCAAAAAGTAAATACTACATATTAGCTACTTTTGAGGCATGGACAATCTAACTAAAATAATGAAAACATTTTACTAAATAGCAATTCTATTTTACTATTTTCCCAATATTTTGGTATTTTTCCAATAATTATACTTAAAATGCCTATATATTTAAAACGCCTATAAAAATACTGGCTTTAGTATCATGCAAGTTCCTAACTTTGCTGACATGAGCAGCAATACAGTAGAAGGAATCAAGGAAGCTCTCCTGTTTAATTTCAGTTCTGCTACTAGAGAAGGCCAAAAAAAAAAGGGGTCTCATTATTCATGCTCATATCCATGTAAGACAAGGAGAGTGTGACCCAGGTTGTACACCAAGTTACTACAGCCCTCTGTGTTGCAGGTTTTTTTCCAATCTATAGACTAGAATAAAAAATGCATAGTAGTATGTACACAGGTAACATATCTTTTATTGTGTCTAAGAATATGTACATATACATGTATATGTATATATACACAGTGCTTTGAGGCTTTGTTTTTTTACTTGCTTAAGACAGGTGTAACCCACTAGTACAGAGGTTGAAAGCACTGAATAGCTGTCAGATTATAACAATAGTTTAGAATTTCCCCTGGTGACTTTTAGTTACTATGTGATTCACTTAGACTTTTCAAATAAGACAATTTTCAGATACTCGTAGTGTAAGTTCCTCAGCATGTAGACATTTATTCATGCAACCAGTTGCACTGCACTCAGCTAAAATACTATATGACTAATGGTTGTTGTGTCTCCAAGAATGAAATTCATCTGATCGATAACAAAAGCCTGTGTCTAATTTAATCTAGATAATTAGCAAATTAATATAATTTGATTTATCCACAAAACAAGTCAGACTGTGCCCCAAAGTTGCATCTCTCCTTCAACAAACAACATGCCTAAGGCAACCAGCTCAGCAGTAGACCTCATTATGGTAAATGTGAAGTTAGACAAGGTGAATCTTCAAGCTAAATATCTGCAAAGTCAAGTTATAGCATGAGGGAAGCAGGTCTCCATCACAAGCTATTCAAGTGCATGGGAATTCTACTGTAGCTTGTAAAGAAAAAATAAAATATATTCAATGCAGGATTGCAACCCAAAGCAGAAACAAAATGAGTGCTTTCATGGGCTATATAGGTATGAAAGAGTACAGTAACACTCTGAGACATTCATTCTTTATCATCAATTTTTCTTAAATAGGTGCACTTCAAATAATTGTAGCTTATCAATTATGTTCTCAACAACAAAATTCATACTACACTCCTAGATCTGAAATAGAACGGTGTTGTGCTTTGGTGGTATTATTCCCCATGGAAATGTGTCAGGAAAAATGACATTTAGCCTTCATTTCCTGTATTGCTAAACACTCCTAAACTCTGGATAGAGTCTGGGGAAAGCTGCTTGTGAATTCCTTTCCTTACAATGCTATTCCCTAAAAAGTCATGCAGACAGAGGCTTAAACTGTCCCATATTCCATAATGTAAGAAGAACCAGCAAAGAGTGGAGTCCTGTTTGTGCAGTAAAAGCCTCATTTAGAAAATAACTTTACAACACGACTTTCTGCAGATAGAGGATGCATTATTTCAACTAAAAAGCTTGAGGAATGCATTCCCATTCTTAATACCTAGGAATATATTAATTATTCTTAAACATGGCTGTTAGAAGCATTAGTACATCAATATAAAGCAAAGAAAAAGGCAGTTTACAGTGTGCAAAAAGAGCAAGGCAATATTTTACTGCCTAAACTATATACTTGCATTAATGCTTGCGGTCAGAATCCATCATCACGCATCAATGCATGCCAGGTCGAATAGGAAGGAAGCACTGCTCTGACTGGCAGCCATAGCATGGATCAAAAGACCAGAGTGATATGCTAATTTGGTTTAAGATGAATAAGCATGTCAACCACAGCATTTTATGTAAAACAGAACTTGTGAAGTTTTGCAATCAGGTAGACACCAGAAAGGAATTACAATAATCCACATGGAGGTGACAGAAGTACTACATGGATTAACACTGCAGCTGCGGCCTGAGAAAATATTATCCCCAACCCAGCAACAGCAGGCACATAAGTGAGTAAAAGGTGTAGTGAGGATGGCATGTAAATGACTGCTGGAGAACACAGAGTAAGGTGACTCTGATTAATGTTGGCAAGGGATACAGGGAAAAAATGTAAAAAATGTGTCTACAGACAACTCAAGGAATCCATTGAAGTGCTTATATGTGTCTTTTATCTCCATAGTATGTGAAACACCTTTGTACATTTATCTGAAGGCCCTTACTCATCAATGCATATAAACTGGCAATTTGAGATACATCCAGTAGAGGTAAAAAACAGCAGCAGGTGCCTGGCAAGAGGGAGGACAACCCCTACCTACAGCACAGGGCTGCAAGAGGCATTAGCTCCTGAAATGCTCCTGAGAGGAATTTTCTTTTTCATACATGGTTTAACACAGTGTTCTAATAACAGTTCTTACTTCTTTGCAGAAAGATTACCATCAGCTAAAGGAGATGCAGCAAAATCACTGCTGTGCAACATGGCTGCCTACTTAGAAATGGAAAGTCACAGTGAGAATGTGGTAAGCCAGTGAACTTGGATTGAAGTGGCTATGAATAACCTTATAGAAGCAATTAAAATATTTATCTAACATTCCACCTTAAACTCTAGGAAATACTTGTACAAGACTGGTAGCCTCCCACCTTCCAGTGAGAGAAATGGTACTCTATGCTGCTTGGAGGGCATTTATTTTGGACACAGCTTTAAAACACAGAGCTTATGTTAAATGTATATCCTAATGTTGCTGTGCTTCACTTTATATGAACAAGGATTTGCTGAGTGTCAATAAATCAAATTACATTTCCCCAGTGAATTATGCTGGACGTGGTGTGAGTCTACTTTAAAACATACATATAATATATAAAACATACATTATATATATATATAATATATATATAAAATACAAAGATTATGCATTTTGATAAATATGGGTATAATTTCTTTTTGCTTAGCTGGGATTGGTTGCACCTGGACAGGTATTTTATGGGGACATTCCCCATGAAACTGGTTATCCTTAATCTATTGAATGCAATCAGGTATTTTAATTGAGAAAATAACTACATATTCAATGTCAAGTAGTTCAGTGGTGTTTAACCAGCTGCTAAGTGTCAAGGCTTCACACTTTGAAGCTGTACATTGCAAACTAAAGATTAAGCATGTATATGTACATTCACATGTACACAGCCAGGCATAATCCTTTTACTGAGTAGCAAATAGACAAATAAGGCGTAAGTGTACAGGACCTAAACAAGTAAGCTGGATTCACAGCTTTACTAATGTATGAAAATAATTTTATAGGAAATATGCAACCCAAAGCCATCAAAGTAGCATATATAGTTGCAATGGTATTCAATATAATCTTGCAAGTTTTGTTTTTTATGAATTTACTAAAATAAGCACTTTGATAAGCAAACAAGTGTAAGAGATGTAGGAGCTTCGTTACACAGCCTCATCGTTTTTTTGTCACTGTCATTGTCAGTCCTCTGTCTTGCTACTCTTCTCTGGGTACTCTTCTTGAAATTGGCTTATGAAGTTTTTCAGAACTTCATCAGAAGATGCATTACACTAAAATAAGTTTTCTTCTTGATTTTGGTAATGACACATTATAAATTCTCCTATCTTTCTGTCTGGCTCAGAGAAGAAAATAACAGAATGTTATGTGGCTTGGGATGCTTTAAATGTTGTTAGGCTCTGTAGGAGATGCTTAAACTTCTCACTCTCCAAAGGATGACTCCTACTTTCAAAAAACAATTTGGACACTTGAAGAACGTCATCGTCTTGGCCACCCCTTAGGCCACCTGGTTCCTGCAAGGTTTGTAGTCTGAGCATATGTTTAGCTTGTTCGTAGGCAAAACCTTTGGACTATCAGAAAGCCCGTGAAAAAATATTTAGCTTGGGCTAGATTTCGGCTGGGCTACTGTAAGGGAAAAATAAACAAATAACAACTAAGTATACCTTTCAAAGCCTATTTGTATGTAGTCTCCTCCAGACAAAAGAATCAACAAGACACTTGCAACAGTGCCATCTGGTGACTCCCATACAGTCAGCTCTAACAACAGGATTCATTTGCAACAGCTACACATTTCTGGCAAAAAAGATACCCACAGCAATCAGGAATGCTTAATTTTCAGTTGAACCAGTAAAAACAAATGAATTTCCATAGTTGGACACTGTCTGCAATCAGAGAAGTGCGCTGTCTACTTTCTATATTTACAAAGAGCAGATAAAAGAGTAAGACATACAAAATTGTAGGAAACAGAAATATTAAAATAGTACATCATATATTGTTGTACACGTTTGGAACTACAAAGGAGCTATGTATGCACAGTTAAGGAAAATAGTGGGATTAAAGAAAAATGCAAAAGATCTTGAGTCTAGTGCTCTGTATTTAAAACTCTGGAGAAATTAGATAATTCTTGAATTAGCACTTACATTGTACTATTCTTTTGAAAGGGAAACTGTGATGACCCGGGTAACTTAAAACTAGTAAGCATCACAAAAAAGCCAGGGAAAATTAATGGAAAAGCTAATAAGTTGACGTGGGATTCAATTAATACAAAATTGAAGGAATGAATGTAATTAATGATGGTCAACATGGTTTTGTAGAAAATAGGTCTTGTTAAATAAAACTTACTTTGTTCTTTGATGGGATTATTAATTTGGTTTATAATCAAGTCACCACTCTATCTGTAATTGCATGCTTTTGGACTTTCATGGGAGTTCTGACTTTAGAAAACATGACAGCCTTTTATTTTTTTAATGGCTTACGCAGTCTCAATAAAAACTCCTTCCATAGGCTTCAGAAATGGATAAATCTTCCAAAAATCTGTACTCAAAAGCAAAGACAATGTTGAGACTTGATTTTAACAAGGAAAGGGCAAATACACAAACACACATTGTGGCCATATTATATAATGCAAGATCACACACAAGCAGGAGCAACCATCCTGATTTTTGCAGGGTGCTACAAGGTTCTGTAGCTGAGCTGATGCTTTGTCATGCGTACCCTGGAACTAAATGAAAAGAAATTTGCTGATATGGTTTGTAGCTTACAAAAAAGCTGGCAGAGTGACAAATGTAAAGAGAAAGCAGATAGAAAGAGGGTTTTGAACTGTTCAGTAAGATGGACCAACTCAAATGAAAGCCATTTTAATGCAGATATATGAAAAGCTAAGGCAACAAGTTGGGCCATCCTGGAACGGTGGAGGACCAACTTCTCTGAAATAGTAACTCCAGAAAGGACTTAAGGGACTGCTGAGGAAGCATTAAGCAAAGGGAATTCTGAGTGTGATACTGGAGCAAATCAGATAGATCTCATCTCCACACAGCAAAGGTGAGATTGCTATCAGACTGAAGGGAAGGGGAAAACCCCATAGGTTGCAAAGAAGCCCAGAATGAGTACTGGAGAGAAGAAGAAAAATGTTTTACAGAAAGAAAAAATCCTTTCAGCTTATCAAAAGGAAGATAGAGTGGTGACTTGATTATAATAGCTCCCTCAGGAGAAAAGCCCACACACTAGAGGGTTCTTTAGTTAAGAAGGAAAAAGCATAACAAGCAGCTGTGCACTGAGCTTGAGCCAGGTAAATTAAAACAAGAAATAAGGCACACATAGTTTAATAGTGGAGATGATTAACTATGGAACAAACCAACAAAGGAATCAGTGGATACACTATCTCTATTAATGTCTTCAACTAAAGAATAAATGTCTTGTTGGATATGCTTTATCTAAACACAAGCTATTGAACTCAATAGAGAGGTTGTTGGGTGAAATTCAAAGGCTTGTGAAATACAGGAAGTCAGAGTAGGTGATCTAATGGGAATATTTGCAAAGACTAATCTTAGCCTCAGGATACTGGTCTCCTTGGGTTACCTTTTCAGTCAATAGAGAGTTTCCTTTAGAGAGCAATTCAGAATAACTTTAGCGCTCTCTTTGCCCCTCTCTCCACTGACTGCAGAGAAAAACAAAGGTTAAAGGATAGTTGAAATAGTCTGGGTTTTGTTTTTCTTTTTCCCCAAAAATACTACCACCATAATGTATAAAATTGCAATTTTATTAACTATTTGGGAAAGGGCTTAGTGGGTGTGGGGAGTACTGGGATGAAGATGGGGACAGCTCTCTTTTCACTCATTAACCCTTGATAACCTAATCTGATTATACTGGGAGCTACACCTTGTCCCTGAAAGATTATCATCTATGGAGAGAGGCTGATTAATACAGCACTTCTATCCTACCCCCTTAAACAGCCTACTTCAGGAAATCTCCATCCTACTTCCATTCCCCTCTCATTTTGGACAACAAAGAGAAGAAAGAGATTCAGACACATATTTGGTGGACAGAAATGAGCTCCTTGCCAGAGGGCAGGTGGGAGTATTCATCCTGCCTCTGCCTTTTATTTTCACTGCTGGAAATGATAGGGGTTGTCTTAATCCTTATGTAATCTACCACATCGAATAAATTTGACTCTTTATTTGGTATTTATTTTAAACTGTGATGCTGCTATGATATTGGTACATCCATTGGCATATCCTCAGCAGGGAAGTTATATCTTCCTACGCTGGTTAGTCTAAGTGGCACCCTTACCTTGAGTATGCCTTCTTGTCTAAAACACTGCAGATTGCTGAGTAACTGCCAGAAAGCACTTAAATACAAAAGAGGAAAAGCTAAAGTGGCTATGAACTACAGCGGGTGACAGAACTTCCTTCAGTGCAGTTTCTAAGACAGTTTGTGTAAATTCTATTACTCTGAATGAAAAGGAAAAGATGCCACTCCCCATTTGCCATGCTGAAAACTCGCTCTTCTGTGGCCATTTCACCACTGGTATATCCCTTCTTAATAAAATTTATATAAAAACATTACAAGAGGTTAAGTTCTTAAACCTCAGTTCTCTCTTTTCTGAGCCAAAGTTATGCGATCAATAGCACACTTTTTTATTCTTCCTTCTACTTTTAAAATGTTTTTAAAATAAATCAAAAGGTTAAATTGCACCAGTCCTTCATTAAATGGGAAATTGATCCTAAAATACTATTTATTAGAATCTATACAAAACTAATAGAGGGATATTTTACAATGCTGCAGCGCTGGTTGCAAATGTTTGCCTGCCATCTAGTGGAATATGCGACAGTTTTCAGTAATACTTCTATTTATTCTTCTACTTTGTGTTTTACAAATAGTGGAAGGGCTTAAAAAAATTGCTGACATAAACATGAAAACATGTATGATAACAGTACCTTCTTAATAAAATTATTAAGCAGCAAACTTTAGTTGTTGCACAGACAAAATAGTCATTTTTGTGGATGTCAAGGTGTGTAACATCAATTAGGTTCTGTCTGCTGATAATCCCAGAAGTTGGGACAGATAAAGCTGAGTAAATCAGAAAGAGGGCAAAGCACTGAGATTTTTTCCCCTAGAGTTTTTTTGCTAAAACTATAAACAGACACCAAATGTGACTTGGACACATCACAGAACATTAACAGCAAAACTCAAATAAAAGGTGTGTTTTAGAAGAATGAAGGATATCTCTGATATTTATGTGATCTCTCTACACACAACACTGCCATATATTTGCCAATGCATTTGGATACCTACACTGCAGACTAGACCATTCTAGAAGTATTTTAGGGATACATAAATAAAGAAGTTTGTGCACCAGGACACCGAGCAGATTTGAGCATGCGGGACATTGCACAACTCCACTTTCTCTGATAGCTGTGCACATATGACAACCAATCAGAATAATTCTATCAAAACCATTTCCAGCAGAAAAATCCGTCTCCAAGAAAACTGTTATTGAATAGTGCCTGATTATCTTGAGGATATATTGTAGAAATGACTGATGAGAAATTTGAAAACATTGAAGCCTGACCCACTCTAATGAGAGAATCAAAACTGAGGGGAGAGAAGAAAATAATGAATTGTGGCAGATACAGTTGGCAGAAAACCCAACTCACAGAAGATAAATGGGAATACAAGACATAGAATGACAAATTACAACACTACACTGAAGGAAATCTTTGGAATTTTAGAAAAATAATTTTCCTTTTAATTTTAATTATTATTTTTTAATATTTAGATGAAGGAAAATAACCTATTTTAACTGGAGTATCCTCCGATGCGAAAACTATAGGATTTTCCCAAGCAAAATCATGTCTTTATTTCCCCCATCTGGTCACACTTAAGATGAACAAAATCCATATTCCCTGTTGATTCATGTGCTCTATTGCTATTCTCACTAACTTTTGTAAAATTTCACAGGGCCAATGCTGAGTTTGGCCCAACGTCTAAAAATGGAACAGCTGCTGTGAAGCCATCTACTGAGAGCAGACAGCCACTAATGTACAAAGACTGGCAGCTTTATTACTGATATCATGCTTACCAGTGAAATACATAGTCTGAAATACCTGCTAAAAGTGCAGGCCAGATTGTCAGTCTGTGTATGCACCAGAGTCATTTTTCTGCCTTCAATGAGAGCAATCATCACAGCACGTAGGAATAAATAGCTGTGCATGTACCTTGAGTTGTTCCTATGCCTGTGACAGGTTTTACCTGAAGTGAAGCTAAACAAAACATTCCTTTTTGAATTAGAGAAGCACTTGCTCTGGAAAGAGCCTGAATTTTTCTTCACTCTGTATCTCTGTATATCCTATATCTTACACAATTCAAAGTGCATCCTGAATTTTACCTAAGAGAATAGCAAGCCTCCTCTTTACATGTCCTAGGAAATGATTGTCCAGATGTTTTTGTTTGTATCTTTACTTCAAAATGTGCAAGACTAGTGTATGATTCTTCTTTAAACCCCTGACTGAATCATATATATGCTAGAGCACTGTATTTGCAAAGTATTAATATTTTTCCCTAACACTGATCATGCAGCATTTATGTACCATAAAGTCTCAGCCTTAATGTGCATATTATTTTAACATCCTGGGGTTTTCACAGATGTGAATGACAAATACTAAATAACTACCTGCTGCTTAGTATAGGCTTTGAATTCAATGCAAGTGCGCTGGTCACAGGAATGAGACTACTTCTCTGTCCTTGATTAGCTGTCCCCTCACAAAATTATAATTAATCCTGTTAACAACCATATGTCCCTATAAACTGGCTTGGGAACAAAACCAGGGTGTGTACCAAGCAGCTTTCCAAGAAGCAAGAAGAAATATCATGAGGAGCTTTTCCAGTATCCCAGGAAAGTGGGATGGAATGAGAGCTGGTAACTCAGCTCCTTCAAGTCACATCCTCACAACCCACAACAGGCAGCAACGCAAGGAGGGATTGGCAGCCTTATTGTCTTACCAGTGCCAGCTTCAAAGCCAAATGCCAAGGCAATGTGACCACCTAAGTCTCTCTTTCCTCTATCTCCTGTCCATTAAATAGGAAAATAACTGTTGGTATCTTCAAACATACTAAATTTGGATCTGGTGTACAAATAAAATAATCATTAATAAATTCAAGCTGGGATGTCCCTCAGACTCTTCACCCTCGTGAGGCCTCCTTCCCCAGTAAGGGGTCCTCCTGGCTGCTTCCTTGGGTAACCACAGTACAGCCTGACATCATCTTCTTCACTCCTTCATTTTCCATCTCTTTCAATGAAAGTTAAATTTGAGCATTAAACTCCCACTTGCCTACATAATGACACCACTGAGCTCTTTCAGAGATCCATTTTCATGAGCTGGTCTCTTCTTACATGTAAAAATTGGAGGTGAGAAAATAAGAATATTTATAAAGTGATAATAAAAGTGCCTAGACTCAATATATTCCAGATTTCCAGTGCAGATAATTAATAGTTGTGGTGTTCGGGTTTTTTTGATCAGGTAACATTTAAATATCTTGGAAACCAGGCTTCCATTTATCTTACTGACAGAAACATCACTGATAGTCATCCTAAATATTCCGAATTTTCCTCACATTACTTAGAGCTGTTTTACACTGCCCTTCACAGACTCCGCAGACAGAGGCTGCTACAGCCAGCCTCTCTGACACCCTGCAGAGAGGTATTGCAGACTTCACCCCAGAAACTGGATTAAAACATCTTTTAGAAGTACTTTTAATTTCATTTTAACAACATCAAGCAGTAACCAGTTGTCATTTCCCTAATATGCTATGTCAAAGTTTACTTACTTTCACTCCTGGGAAGTTGTGCCTTATTTTTAAGATTTGATTTCTCCAACATCACCTATTGTATCTGCTTTTCTCTGTCAGGTTAAAAAGATGTACCCACAAGATTTCCTTTATGCTCAAGGGCATAACTAGGGTCATTACATCTCTTCTCAACTTCCCTTTGAGAACCTGCACAGCCCCTGAGTGCTTTGAGACCTCTTCAGGCTTGCTTTCCCACCCCAAAACAGTTTTATGGCTTCATTTAAATTATCCCTGTGCTTTCTTGAAGTATAAACAGTGGGTCTGGAAGCAGTAAATAGACAGCACTATGGTTTTACTTCACTATTTCTACTTGATGAAACGATTTTCTGTAAATAACAGGAACTCTTCCTACAAATTCACAAAAACCTCACAGTAAAGTATCTGTTCATGATGCTTCAAGAATCCTTCTCAAATTAACATTTTTCAAATCCTGAGATTTTGGTTTCACCACTTTTTAAAGTTTTTTGGTTTTTCTTTTTCAAATCTCACTCCCAAGCTAACATGACACCAAAACAGGGAACACCACAGTACCTTTGTGCTTTTACTGAATGATGCCGATGGTGCTTTAACAGAAAATTGTCCTGCATAAATTGAAGCATACAGCAACACAGAATCACTAACGTTGGAAAAGGCCTTGAAGATCATGAAGGCCAATCATCAACCCAGCACCACCACCACATTCACCAGTAAAAGATGTCCTGAAGCGCCATATCCACACATTTTGTGAATGCTTCCAGGGATGGTGACTCCACCACTGCCCAGGGAAGTCTGTTTCAATGTTTTACAATCCTTTCTGTGAAGAAATTTATCCTACTATCTAATCTAAACTGCTCCTGGCACAACTTGTAGCCATTTCCTCTCATCCTGTCTCTTGTTACCTGACTTTTTTAATCTTTCAGTCTTTGCTGATAAAATCCCAAATTTAGCAGCTGGATGTTTGTACTGGTGTGAGGTCACTGGTATGAAACTCTCTGTCCCTGCCCTCACTCCTTTAAAGGTTGAAATTACTTTGACATACCTTTCATTCTTTGAAATTCTGTTTTCAAACTTTAATTAAGCAGTAATATTTGTGACTCAGAGTTGAATCTTCAAAGTAAAGTAACCTGACAAAGTCCCTAGCTCAGACCACACATAGTAAAGCTCTTCTTTAAAGCAGGTTGTCTACAGCCATACTACATCATGCATCACTGTTGAGTCCAAGTTATTGTCATTTTTTGTGCCTTTTAATTTAAAGTATATTCAAATAATAAAAACTGCAGTGTTTCTGTAGCACAAAACTGAGCATGTAAAAGCAGATGGGATGTTTGAAGTCGGAAAGTGCTGGGGAAGAACAGACTGCTCTGGTGTGCAGCCTGCTGGGACCAGTCCCTGGAATAAAGGGTGCCTGCAAAAGCGCACGAGTTAAAATCAGAAGGAACTAGTTGATTGAATCAAAAAGCAAATCTAGGATTGAACCAGTATTTGCTCACCTAAACAGCAGCAGGTGGGAAAGAACATTGGGGATCCTGATAGTTATCAAGCATGCCACGCTCTCTGCAAGACTGGATTCACAACTGTGCTTAAACTCACAGTCAGAGCTGCTGTATGTGACACTGAAGACACGTGTGTAAAATGAAGTGACACTGAAGACTGGTGTAAAAATGATGCATTTTATTCTAAATCACTGAAAAGGAATGAAAATAAATGGTCAGCTCCTGCTCTAGGTCACCAGTGGTCCTTTACAGTCTGATACATTGTGTGCTGCATGACTTACTTATAATTAACCTCAAAAAAGGGATAAAACAACAAAATTTCCCAATGATAAAATCAGTGATGGTAGCAAGACTACTAGCAAACTGTGATGAACTGCAGAAACACATGGAAGATTGATTAGGAAAAAGTGGCAGATGCAATTCAGCACAAACAAATAAATAATACACATGGAGATAAACAACCACAGTTTCCACGTATGAAAAAATAACCTCTGAGCTTATCACTTTACTAAAGAGTGAGATCCTGCAATTACCCTAGATAATGCCATAAAAACAGCTCAACATTCAGATCAAATTAAAAAAGCAAGTCAAATATTAGGAATTACTAGAAAAGGAATAAAGAATAAGAAAGTAATCAAGCAGGCCTAGTACTTAACTGCATGGCTAATGTTGTATGCATTTTTGGTTCCCGTCTCAGAAAATAATGTATGAGACCCAGAAAAGTTTCAAACAACAGTAAATACAGATCCTATTCCATGCTTTTGGTCACTCAAATACTAATGCATTTCAGTTTAGAAGAGGAAGTTTAAAGGTGAGTTACATATCTGCAGAACATGGCATGGTAGAAAAAAGTTTACTGTGCAAGGGACATTAAATTAAACTAGTGAAAATCAGGCTCCAAACGAACAAGAAGTGGCAATTCTTTATGCAACAGCCATCTATTGATAAAGGCTGCTGTTACTCAGGAAGCATATATAGTCCAAATGAAACTAGCCAAGTACTGGAAAAAACAGCATTGAAAATTACTAAATAGACAAACCATATGATGTTCAGGAAAGCCTGGAATAGAAGACATTTAAAAGCCAGGAGAACACAGAAGAAAAGCAACCAAATGCACTTGCATTGTTCTTATCCTTCCTCAGGCAGCTGCCTGCGACTACAAAAGAAGCTATTGTGTTAGAAAAAACAACTTTGGTCAGGACCTGTATAGATATTCCTAGCTTATCTTCTCAGGAGTTCCAAAAGCATGAAAGTAAGGAGCAGAGAGGAAAAGCACGTGCTGTTTGCTCGGCTTCTTGGTTAAATGTGATAGAAGGTGATGTGTGTTACAAATGCAGCCAAGACTTCTCAGTCATCAGCGCCAAGTCTGAGCACTCATGTTCACATAGTGAGGATGCTATTAAAGTGATACACTTACCTTGCAGCACAAGCATTTCCAGTATGAAACTTTCTACTAGAGGGATTTTCTTTATCATGTTTCACCAGGAAGAGGAAAAATAAAACTTATTGTATTTGTTGTGGATGGTAACCCAAACCAAAAGCAGTCAGGAGTTTTCTTACACCACCTTTAAGAAACAGCATGTTCTCCCTTTAGTACATTAAGTAACCAATGTTACCATTTAGTTCCACATAATAAAGAGAAATAATGCATTTTTAATTTTACAGAAATCAAATTGGGGTTTTGAATGTCAAACACACGCCCTTCTGTAATTCTGCAGAACAAATGGTCTACCAGAAAATGTCTAAATACATAAAAGCTGTACGCTTACAGATGGTAAAATGGTAGATGCAATTTACTGGACAGTTGAAGATCATATAAATTATATCAATTATGTATAAATTCTCATATTGCAGTTGCAAGCTGGTTTTAAGCATTTCAGACATTGAACCCAAACCAAAATTGAGCTAGCAAGTCAGAAAAAACCCTGGAAATACATAAATGCAAACTAATCAATAGAGTGACATTCAAGGGAAGTCATCAGACTTCCTGTATTACCCAAAGATCTGGCAATGGAGGAAAAGGAAATGCACCAGCAGAAACATGTATTCTAATAAAATTTCAGTATTATTTTGGGTACATTTGCTATAATTACAGCAAACTTTCAGAGTTTAAGTTATACAAGGGAAATCTCACAGTCTTAGATGTGACTCCTGAGACCAGCAAGAATGCTTCCCAAGCCTTTTCTCATTGTTGACATGTATTACTCAGTCTAGAGAAAATTAAGAGAGCTGATTGCTCATTTGTGCTGATCTGACTGGAGTTTTCATGGTATTTTACTGAATTTTCAGATTTCCTAAGATAAATTTCATTGTTGATATATTTTCATACAGTCAATATTCAAGTTATGAACATTTAAAGTCAATTTGTAAATTGATGCTGTGAGTGTGCAAAATAAAACCACTTAAAAATTCCCCAGTTTGGTTATTTACAGCATCTTCCTGGAATGACTTGTTGGCGAGGCTAACTGGAAATAAAGGTAAGTGATTCAGTGCAGTATAAATATTTTTCTATTCTCTCTGCCAGCAATATGAAGTATTTAGCTTCCTTCCTTGCTTTTTGTAGAGCTATGACCCAGAGTGTATATGATGTAAACTCTTAAAGAACTTTTTATCTCTGCACAAATGTAACTTCAGGCTTAACTAAGATTCCAGGTTCATTTTGAAATCTGCTTTGCCCTATTAACCCTGCAGGTTGCTTTAGGTCCCATTAGGACCTAAAGGTCCTAATTAATTTCAAAGGTCCCATTAGGACCTTTGAAACCACCATTAACAAAAAGTCAAAAAACCTTAAATAAAAAAAAAAGCTTAAACAGCAGCAGATGAAGAACACACAAGAAAACATTTTCTTATGGAGTAGAATTCCCAGATGCAAGGATGCTTACTGGAAATTAACACTTGTTTTGCCATCAGTGAAGGTTACTAGTGCTAAATGAGAAGACATTCCTGTACCAAGCAGCTGCTTAAAGACTTACTGATACCTATCAACCAAATCAGATGCTTCTCATGTATGCACTGACCATTGTATTGCAGTAACAATACAGCCTTTAGATCCTGCAGTCAGAATAAGTGCAACAAATGCAGCATGCTATCTCCATGAAACATTCCATGTCATCCAGAATTTAAATTTACATACATATCTACATGGATAGCTGAAGAACCTTTGTTATCTAAGTGAAACACTGTTTCCCAGTAATTTGAATTGAAATCAAAAGGACAATTCAATAGCCACATTATTTAAAAAATGCTTTATTTATTACTTTCAGCTTAAGACTTAAGTTACTGCCCTTCCTCTAAAATAAAGTTAGTATGGGCTTCATTCTTATCTGGACCATAAAGCAAGACTAAAACTGTACATGTAGTTTTTCATCAAAGCAAGAGATAAAACCCAGAATATACTAGCACTTCTAAAGGATGCAATAACAAAGCTACACTCATTATAAAAAGATCTGTTGGTGCACATTAAATTCAACAAATGTACAATATCTGGCATGATTTTAGAAGTATAGGATGCCAAAGAAGAGCAGTTGCACAATACTCACAAACAGTTCACAAAAATACCAAGTAATAATATTACTAGTGAACTTATTGAAAACTTTTCAAAGCTGTAATATACACCATTCTTTTGAAAAACATTACAGTAATACTCTGAAACCTTCACATACACTCCTTTCTTTTTTTTTTTCTTAATAGTGGCAATCTTCAGAGCTCCTGTTAATTTTAACTTGGCATGCTTCTCATGCAGAGATGTTCTTCCATGTCAGCCTGTCATATTTTCAGCAGCCTAGAAACAGAAAAAAAATTATTCCAAGTCACCAAAAGAGACATAACGTAGATTAAATCTAATCTTTTCTTGTAACTTTTTAAATTTACCTAGAGAACTTAAAGGTCTAAAAAAAAAGCTACTTTCATTTTTTTCTAATGAACACTAGTATTTTCTAAAAAAAAAAAAAATGCTGTCAACTGCCACTACCCTTTACTAAAAGAGCCACTGATGTTTGCTTGTGTTACATCCTGTATCTAAGCAGCTTTAAGCTTGTACATTTTACCCTAATACTTTCAAGAAAGGCTCAAATGCATAAATATAGTTACCTTTGGAGTTTACTTTATATAACTTATGGTAATTATTACCCCATCCACACAGACAAATTATTGACACAAAACTCAGAAGAACGACACTAATCATAACTGCATAAATCACACTGCCAATTATTTGATTAAGAACATAAGTATTTTTATTACTGAATAACTCAACCCTGTCAACAAGGCATGGTTGTTGAAGACTGACACTGGTAGGTTTTAAACCAGTTATGGGACAAACATGCAGAGGAGAGCAGCAGGAATGGTAAAGCAGTGAAAGCAATGGAAGCAGTAAAATAGCCCTCAATTACTTATACACACTTAAATAAACATGCAAGCATATGCTTAAGCACAGACACAAATACAAAATATGCATGAGTATAGAAAAAATGCTAAGTTAAAAATAAAGGATGCAGTCTTTCAGAACAGAAGCAAGACATAGGCTTCCCCTCCACCTACCAAAAACACCCAAAACACAAAAGTCATGACTGTGATGTTTAGGTAGACAGTAAAGAATGAAAATCCTTTAAAAGGCAAGCGAGAAGTTTTTTTAAACCACAGTTACCCTCTACTAGTTAAACAGGTAAATATTCATATATGAAAAGCCCTACATACACACACGACACAAAATCCCCTCTTGTTAGTCTTCGGAAAGGTTCAAAGCACAGGTTAAGGGGGTAAAAGCAATACGTAAGATTATGTTAACAAGCTGCGTGTAACTGTTTACAAGCACTGCTGCATACTGTTAGATCTGAGGTTGTAGAAATGAGGTGATATTGGTTAAAGGAAAAACCTAATTGTGATATTATGCAGGTAAGGGGACAAATGGTGACCATAATAAAAATTTTTGAGTTTTGGTTGTGGTTCTTTTCCTTCAGAAGAGTTAGTCTAATTATTTCTTTTCTACAAAACATGTTATTTGTACCATTTCCTGCTTCACGTTGAATTCAGTTGTATTTATTGCCTCTTCTATTGAACAGTTAATTTTCTTGATTTAAAAACGAGTCATACCCAACTACATTTTACAAACTGAAGCATAGCAAGTTGCATGTACATCTTACTCTTAAAAACAAATTTATAAGCTTTTTAAACTAGAGCATTACCTTTAGAGCTTCTGTAGCCTTACGAAGTTCTTTAATAACAGATGATAATGCTTCTGGATTTATCCCTTGTTCACAAAGCCGCACACAAATAGACAATGTCTCCATATCCAAGCCAGTGTTTAATATTCTTGAAATCTCAAACAGAACTGCAACAGAAAAAAATGAAAAAGCAGTTTAGTCCCTACAGACTACAAAAATTTCAATGATCAAAATTGTTCCTCATCAACATTTAACTTCTACTGTACCTCTACAGTGTGAACATGGTAGATGTCCATTGCTGTTTGAACTTCAACAACATGCTCAATTTTCTAGCATAAGCCAAAAGCTACAGCTTTTAACACAAACACCATGCTTTCCTGGTTCAGGAAATTTAATACTGGATAATGGGTTTTGAAAAACTAAAGAAAAAAGTGAAGAATTCAACAATTAACATGCCTGCCAATTAGGTAAAAGGTAGGCTGTAAGACCCCTCTGTGCTTTTGGACTCCAGATAGGGATGAAGCTCTTTCTAATCTTTAGGTGTTGAGGCAGTGTCTTTGGCAGAGAGATGTAGCAGTTTCTCCACAACAATTCTGAGCTCTTAACATCTTTACAAACAACAACTGCTAAATGTCTATATCTATCCTAAATAAAATATACACATAGTTACACAGGAAGCCTGGGCTCCTAAATCTAAAGATCAGTGCACTTTCTATACCTGTTCTCAAAAGCCTTACTTTGTCTTTATTGTCCCTCCTGTCTAAATCATTCCCACAGAAGTGGAAAGAGGGAAGTTGTCAGAGATTCTCTGTCCTTCCCAAAGAAGTCTATCTGCACAAAATGGTTTTACCCTCTTGCAGCATCACAGGGGCCATAATGACCCTGCTAGTCCTGTCTTGCCTCCAGCAGCAGGTCAGAGCATGGAGATCAGTGGCTGAAATGCTAATTTTTACACCAGCTCAACTCATGAGGGTCTGTACTAAGAAATGCTTTTGTAACAGCAGCGGTAACTTCAAGAGAAGTGAAGATGCTGAGAAAATAACAAAGCACTACCCCTTGAACATTCTCCCTAGACTCTACTCCCTCATTAGGGCGTTTTCAGAGAAAGTCTTCACATTCAACAACCCTCAGCAGATTTCCTGGCTGCTTTCCACTCTGCATATAAGCTTTTGGTATAGGCATTTTGTGGAATTCCAGAGTTTCACACTACACTGAGAAACAAGCCCAAAACATGGCACCTTTGGTTCCTCACAGTCAGGCCAAAAGTGAGCATCTAAACTTTACTCATCTGCTCACATTTCTCATGACCTATCATTCTCCAAAGTATTTCCCAGTACTCCCACTGCCCCTTCTCTCACATTTCCTATCCCATAACAGTACCTGCATTTTCGGATTGTTTTCATAGCAGAAACTATTCTAGTTCTGTAACACCGACTACTGTGCTCAAAGCTTTTTCACTATGTTGTAGTTCGGGTTTTTTGGGTTTTTTTTGTTGTTTTGGTTTTTGTTTTTTTGCAGTTTACGTCGGTTTTCTGACGTGAGCCACGCACAGGAATAAAATGTCGGGGCTCAGACCAGTTCAGGGGCTGCGCTGGCACCGTGACAGGGTCGGGGCCCCCGCTCTGTCCCGCGCACCTCCAGCCTCCCGCCTTAAACCCAAGATGCACTGGGCCAGGTCACAGCACTTGCATTAACCGTCACAAGGAACGAGAAACAGCAGCAAATATGTATATATGCACACGCATCTATGAATGTATATAAACACACAAAAGCCCCCACCCAGTATTCTGTGTTAGTTAAATTAAAAACAACCGAAATCAAAAAACAAGAAAAGCCACGCCAGGTCCAAAGACACTCGCTCTGCGGGGGTGTTTGAACCGTTTCACGAAGTGACACGAAGTGAAAAAGAAACTGCTGCGGGCTGCATCTCTCAGCTGCCGCAACCCGCATCCCTCTTCCCAAGAGGGCAGCCCTTGTCCACGGCCAACGGCGGGGCCAGGCGTTCACTCTCCCTTGCAGCCTGCGCGTCCCTGCCCCGTGGCTGTCACCCACCATCCATGGTCTCCCTCACGGCATTCAGGCTGGCGGCGTTGCTCGCCATGGCGACCCCGCGCCGCCCGGAACCGGAACGCCCCGCGCACTCCCGGGCCGGCCCCGCCCCTCCGGCTGCACGTGACGCCCCGGCGCAGCGCCAGCGCGGCGGGGGCGGGCTTGCTTTGAATTCGTGCGGCGGCGCCCCTGGCGATTGGCCCATTCGAGAGAGGGGGAGCCCTGCCATTGGCCCAGCGGCGCACACCGCGCGCCGCGATTGGTCAGAGTCAGCAGAGGGGGCGGGGCTTGTTAAAGAGCCGCCCGGGGTGGCGGGGGCGGGAGCGGCGCGGTGGCGGCGGCCCGGTAACGGCGGCAGGTGGCTGTGCCCGTACCCCCGGCATTCCCGGCATCGCCTCCTCGGCGGCGGGAGCTTGGGAAGGCGGCGAGTGGCTCGGCGCGGTGGCACCGTCCCGGGGAGAAGTGTGAGAAGGGGCTGAGCGGGGGCGCTTCCCCCGGGGCTCCCGTCCCCTTTGCGGCCAGAGGCGCGGGAGCTGCCGGGCCCCGGGAGGGCTGGGGCTGCCCCCCGCCCGTTGCGGCGGAGGGCGGGCGGTTTCAGCGCCCGGGCGGAGCGGGTCCTGCCCGGGGCGTTACTGCCGCCCCGGCCGCTCGGGCAGCGCCGCGCATCCCCGCAGCCGGAGCTGCCGGGCTCGTCCCGTGTGCGGGCAGGACGGCCGTTTGGTCTCTTCTGGTGGTTGATTTGGGATTTTTTTGGTTTGCTGCTTGTTTTGCCCTCGTTTTGGTGGGTTTTTTTTAAATCCTCCTCTTCATGTTCTCTCTTACCTCGTTTTTATAGTTTCTATTTATTTGTAATTGTCCGTACCAGTCTTATTTATCAACTTCATGTCAGTAGGTCCAAGCCACAGCTAAATTCATTTTTGTTAGTTTTTGAAGTATTCCTGGTGCCTTAAAATGATTATTCCTCTCTTCCCAAAGCCTTCAGGATGGCCCTGAAATGTCAAAAGTGTGATTTCATTGTTCTCCTTAATTTTGCTCTCCCTCTTTCCTTTTCAGGTATAGCTTAGTGTTATGGGTGATACAGAAGAAGCTAAAATGCAGATAACACCAGAAACTCCAGGACGAGTTACAATCCTGAATCCGTTTGAAAGTCCCAGTGATTATTATACTCTTCAGGAGCAGATTGTCTCCAGTCCTTCAGTCTTTAAGTCAACGAAATCCTCATCTGTAAGATCTACTCATTAATTGTGTAACTGTACCGATATAGTGCTAATATTTTCAAATGCATCAAAAGGATATTTTATTTAGTGTACTTTAATGTATGTACCAAACTCAATAACTTAGGTGGCATTTGGAGTTTCTGCTCTTTACAGAACTATGCTGTTTTTAAATACTGATATTGTCACTTAGTCTTCCTCCCCTCCTAAATTTATTTTGGTTTTAGATACTAACAATTTGAGTGCTAAAACCAGTAGGAAGTAGATAAAGAACAGTTATTGGATGTGGTACTCTGGTCCCACTTAAAGTGGAGAAAACCAGTTTCTAGTTAGATGCTGAGCAAGCTGGTTGCAAATAAAACTTAATTGCACTTCTATTGTGAGCTGGTTTTGTATTCAAGTTAATGATTTTGTGTATCTGTAACTTTTTTTTTTAGTTGCAAATTACATACTGGTTTGCAGTTGAAATTATTTTGTGATAAGCAGTAGAGATGATACTGTGATAATGAAACTAAAAAGACTCACTTGGTAGATAATTTTCCAAATATATTTGAACAGTACTTTGTAACTGTTAAATAAACGGGTGAAGCTGCTTTATTTCTGAATTGGATTTTATTGTGCCTTATGCACGGTATTTATGAGGGAGACTTTGCAGGATGTACATGGCGTTGCAACTCGGGTATTCTTAGAAATGGGAAGTGAAAGGAAGACTGTTTGGATGACTTGGGTTAGGTGTGGATACTGGATTTTCATAGAACCACCGTTTGGATTGTGCAATCAAGAGGCAATTTAATTTTATCTCAAGTTATGTATCTTTAGTAGACCTGTCCTCAGAAATTGAGAAGACACTGACACCTCAGTTTGTAAATACCAGCTATAACCTTCCACTTGATAGTATCTTGTAAATCATTGTGATACCACTACCAGGATAAAAAGCCTGACTGACTTAACTAATTCTTTTTTACAGTAGATCATTTAAATAGAAACACTTTTGATTGTCTTTGACAGGAACTCTATGGAAGCTGTGATTGTATTGTTCTGTTGAGATTTGTCCTGTGATTTTACTTGTATCCTTTTAGAATAGCAAGCATTAAGATGCCCGTTTCTTTTTTCAGACACCAGGAAAATTCAGATGGTCTATTGACCAGCTTGCTCTAATAAATCCTGTGGAAATTGACTCGGAGGACATTCGACGCCAAGGAATGTATTTGAGCTGTGCTAGGTAACTTAGAATCTATTTTTATGCAGCTAACTTAGCTTTAATACTAGAACACTGTTCTTTTGCTTTACTGACATTTCAGCATAGCATTAAAGACTTTTATTCAAATCTTTTAACATAATTCTTTACATGATATGGATATAATATTTAGATGAGGCTGCCTCTGTGCTGCTTCCTTTTAATGTTAAGAACTGCTGATCCACTCTGATTGCAGTTTGGTAGACAGCCAGATAAAACCAGTTAGTGGAAACAAGAAAATGTCTTGCCAGTGATCATTACCAGGCTCCCTCTTCTGCTCCTTGTTACAACACAGTTTATATTCTCGGAATGCTCCGCAGGGAGGCTTCTTTGGTCTCTGGGGCTCCTGCAGAAGGGTAGACTTGGGAAAATTAGTTGGGGAAGCCCTAGCACTCTCTTCGAAAGATATAGATTAGACTTAATGTGAAGGAGGGGGGACCAGTGCTAGTTACTTGAAGTAGTTTGGGGACCTTATCTGAACTTTTTTCCTTTCTCTGAAAATAACTTGTGTGAGGAAAACGGGTGGGTAAAACAGTCTTGGTATTTGGAGCTTATCTTGAGGGATCGTTTTACACACTGGTGCTAGAGAATGACATGCCAGGTGGAAGTAGCGAAGGGGAGGCCTTAATGGTGAATCCTGTAGACTCCTGTCCGTTTCTCAGATACAAACTTGCATGAAAGAACTGCTCCTCATGGCATGAATAGAATAATAAACCAATCCTGTCTAGATCAGGTTGCTCAGTCCTATCCACCTTGATCTTGAATGTTTCCAGGGATGGGACATCTACCACCTCTCCAAGCAATCTATTCCAGTGTTTCAACATCCTCATCATAAAAAATGCTGTGAAGTAACTTGCTGTTCTTAGTGTCTGACTGAACCTACATCTCTGTTTTTGAATAATAAAAGCTATAGGACTGTAGCTGCCCCCATCTGTATCTGAGTCACCAGGTCTTAATGTTTCCTGTCCTTCCTCTAGCAGCCTGTAGGTTTCAGACTAATGCTTTTTATACATTATTAAGCCTTAAGTTTTTAGGGATTTGATTGCCTTCTTTATGGAACCTTACTCAGACAAACTAGCTTTAATGTAGATGGCTTGTGTGACAATTCCAGGAATAAGTGATGTGGCCCATAGATATAAACATGCATTGTCTCTGTGGGTCCTTCCAGTCTGTCCTGCTGTTTCATACCCACTGTGATGCATTTTTTTGAAAAATAATCTGCTGTGACTAGAAAGAGGCTAGATTGACTATATGTAGATTTGCTGTGTCCATGCTTGCATGTTTCAGTGCATATATATACATAAAAATACAGTGATTGTATGCTTTTTTTTTTGGTACAATTACTCTGCAAGTGTCTCCATAGAACTGTCACTTTAGCATCATCTAGGCAGACGTAATTGAAGGTGGCATGTACAAACATTGCAGATATATTCAAAGTCTGATAAGCATAAAAGAGAGAGTTTATATATTTGGCACATTTGTGTGTGCTTGTGTATCTAATAATATCTTGTTATCTGACTGATTTCTAAAATTATTCAAGGGTAATTCAGGTATACTAACTGTATATGAAAGTATTGGTGGTTCAGCTAAGACAATGATGAATATTTATAAGCTTCAAAAATTATTTCAATAAATTACTTAGCAGTAACTGAAAGTCAGGCTTGAAGGTGACCATTAGAGAAAATCTAAGTATAGAATCTCACACATCATGAAGTAACTGAAGTAACTACAATATTTTTTTAAAAACTAAGTTAAAAGCTGCATAAGGAAACATATTCATTGTTAGAAACTGAAATATACTGTATTCTAAACTGAAGAAAGTGTGGCATACTATGTATTTTACTAGGGAGAATTCTGTGCTGGGAAGGTGGGCTGTGTCAGGAATTTGAGTGTGCAAATTCTTGGAGTGTTTTCTGTTGGCCTTTAATTCTTTACAGCTCAGTTTTTTATTCTGCTGGGTTTTACAGTGCAAGTCTAATCTCATGTTAACTTTAATAGTAAAATATATTCATGTGACATTATTTTAGAAGATCAGTTATGATTGAGTTTTTGTCCAGACATGCTGAGTAAACGGAATATTTGCAATTATGTACTTTTAAATGGTACAGATCTTTCTCAAATCAACTGAATTGAAAAGTGCAATTTATAGTATGAGACTATTGCATGTAAAAACATAGTGAGATTTAGGGTTTAGTGCAACTTAATTTATAAATTTTCTCTTGAGCATCTCTAAATCATTATATGGCTGTTCTTTACTTTTTTTTCTACTTACGTGATGGTTTTGATAATTGAGTTGTTTTTCATTTGTTACTTAGAATTGATAAGGAGACAGAAGACAGAAGGCAAAAAGCTATTGAGGAGGTAATAAAACTTTGTGCTATCAAATATTGATTTGTTTTATCTACTGAAAAGATCCACGTCTGTTACAGGATTTCAAAACCCAGAAGCCTATATTTCAGTAAGAAAGTAATTTTGCACCCTCATCCCTTGCAGTTGTAGTTGGAATCCACACACACTTTTTCTTCCCATCTTCTTTCAGACACGTGTAGGTCAAAACAACAGATTTTTTTCTTTTGTTTTTCTTGACTAGTGGTAATGTAGCTGTAATATAACTCTTATAAAATAGTTAACTTCAGGTTAAAAATAATGACTGAGAATTTGGGGGTTTACAGTAACTGCTGGAGTTACATTAAATTTTTAAAAATATTGCAGAATTTTTGTGATTTTTTTTTTTAATTTCTTCCAAATTCTGCTTGGTTGGGTGGAAGACTTTATTCTGGTAGCTTGTATCTTTCCATTCATTTTTCATTTTATTTTTCACTGTTCATTTGTCTAGTAGATAAGGAAAAGTAAAGTGTTTAAAATATTCACTACAGAAATCTTCAATGTTATTTCAATTAAAAAACAACAACAAAAAAAAAGGCTGTGATAGGCAGGTCTATCAGTTTCTGTCTCTACAAAAATTGTTTTATGATTCTGTAAAGGAGCTGTGTAGTTGGCCTGCAGCTAAGATGCTCTGTTGTTCTAAATCTGCATTAAAAGGGATATTTCCTCTTTGTGAGGTATAACGTAATGGATTATGCAGCTGAACAGCTTGAAACCCTGTCTCTGATAAAAATCATGCTTTTGATAGTTGGATGTTTCAAGCTGAGTTTTTTTCACTTAATTTGAGTCTTGCATTTATTGTGAGAACAGGATTTGCCATGTGTTTCTTGAAGCTTTGTGATAGTGTTCATCTCCTCAGTGTCAGGGTGTTCCACAGTGCAGCTGTGATGATAGATAGTTTCTGGTTCACAGAGAAAGACTGAAGTGCAGGTACTCAAAAGTGTTTTACCACTAACCAATTTAGCCAAATACTCTAACACTAATAATATTGCCAAAAACCTCGGTTTATCACTTTTACTATTACCACAGTGTCTCTTTATCACTTCTGTGAAATAGCTCAATTGTCAAAATAAAACTTAACAAACTGAAAATTTAAAAATAATTACTTTAAACTACTATGCAAGAAGCGTGGTAGTGACAATTCAACTTTTTAAATGAGTAATTATTGTTAAATGGAACTTGTGTATAGTTTTCACTCTGCAGACTTGAAAGATCTGAAGTGCTATGTGTCATAAAGAACACAGGGGTCTTCAAATCAAATAGTTTTTTTCTTTAATCTCTTTGGTCCTAAAATAATGAAATGTTCTACGTTTTTTTTCTTGTTCAGGATACTAGTCTAAATTTAAGTTGAAAATTTTAAAAAGTGCTCAGATGGTTTGTTTTTATTCTACTCCAGTTTTTCACAAAAAAACTCATAGTTCCTTCTCCTTGGATTGAACATGAAGGCAAGCAAGTTTCTCAGTTTAATTCAACTAAATGTAAGTTGCTTTTGTTGTCCACCCAAAATAAAGTAGCTTTTGGAGAAATTATCAAGCATATTTTTTTTTAATCTCAATTTAAATTATAAGAACCAGTGATAAAATACGGCACAACTGATTGATTTTCAGCTCTTCTCTCCAAGTGCTTTCTTTGTTTAAGAATTGTTCATGAATGGAAAGCCTTATATCATTTTTCCTTTTTGTTATTCTTGGTCTTTGTTCTTAAATTTTTCTACTTTAATAACCTGTCTGCAACCATTTTACACACATAACTTTGTATCTCTAACTATCAACTTTGTTGATCCTGCTAATAGCCAAGTCTTCTACTTCACTTTTTTCTTCAGATATTTGCACGTCCTCTTATTCCGACTGCTTTCCTCACCGTATAAGCATATCATAAATGGAATTCTGTGTTCTTTTACCCTTATTTGCAGCATAAATTCCTGTTGTCATCCTTCTAGCTCACTGCCACTAGTCATGGGTTTTCTAAGTTTATTTCATTTATGCCACTGTTAGATTTTGTTCTTAATGCTCTTATTGAAGTTTATATATAACCAGCAGAATACAGAACAAATGGATTACAAGATGGGCAAATGTCAGCTGTAATGTATTGTTTGCATGTCCTGTTGTTTGGTATGAAAGTCTTAAATAAGTGGGGATTTTTGCAAGATTTGGAAAAGGCTAAGCTGTTAAATTTTTTTATCAAGGACATACAGCTTGTGGATAGCGTATTTTTAATTGTCAGTGGTAAGATGGTCACTTTTGGGGCAGAGAACATAAGGCATAATCTGAGATCTGGTAAAGTGAATGGTGAAAGAAAATGGTCTGTGTTCTTGAGCTGTATAAAAAAGATGAAGTGTTTCTTCACCTTTCTCCAGTCCAGACTGAATGATTTTCTGGAAATAGGTTTTACCTGAACACAGCCTGTTCAGCTAAGCATGAACTAGTCTGTTTTAAATCTCTCTTGTGTAGGGACAGGAGGAGACAAAGTTTTGGGCAGTGTCGATGCTACTTCACTAAGCTTTTTTTTGAATAGAAATGTGCTGAAATTCTCTTGATAGCTATAGTGATAACCTTTTTTCAGTACTCCTTTCTAATCTCTTCCAAACATTGATGCAAAAATTTCGTTTGGTTGTATTAAGTATTGTAACTTAGTGTTGCAACATTTCAAAACTCTGTGTGCGGTGCGTGTTTAAATTCAAGTTCTCTTTTACAGCCATAGATATAAATAACATTTCTCCCATTGGAAGACAGCTGAGCTTGCAGCCTGGGAAAAGCAATGGTGAGTAAAAGGCAATGCCTAAAATTACAGGCTTTCTCTGAAGATAAATAACCCATTTCTAATGGCTATTCAATTTCAAAAGGAAATTATTTGTTTGTTAGTATAACTGTAGAAATAGTTTTTCTTGAACTGTGTATTACTATTAATTTTAATACCCATTTCTCATAGTAATTTTGTTCTATTATACTCTGTTGTATTTTTTCAAGTAAAAAATTAAGTCCCCTGTAGACTGTGGGAGAGCATTTTTTTCCAACTCAGTATATATACTTTTTCTGGATTAAAAAGTGAATGTGTACTTCAGGTTTACAATAAATTACAGTTTCAAGAAACCTTTAATATGTTGGATTGGTTTGGGTTAGAGAATCGTGATTCTTTTCTGTAAATATCAGAAGTCTTAATACATCTTTTAAACTGCATCATTTTTGATAAATACATACTGTTTTTCCCCAAGGTATTTTGATTCTTCTGCCACTTCCCTTTTGAATCCCTCCTTTCTCAGAGACCTCTCTTCTCAGCATAAAAGCCTCTAGAGAGGCATTCTTAAAACTCTTGGGTTTTTATCTCTAAGCCTAGTGTGCTGCGTGTAGTGTTGTCAAATCAGAATCGTACTTTAATTAACACACTTCTTTATTGCAGCTGTAATTTAAATAGCTCAATTGCAGTGCAGTTTGAAAGTGAATTTTGTTTCTACAGCTTTAGTAAAAGGTCACTGTAAGCTAATTTTGTTGGTTTTATTCATTGCAGCTGCTTGTCAGACAGTACTGTCTTTGCCAGTGGATTTTAATTTAGAGAAAATACTAGGTATGTCATGCAATATCTAAATTTAATTATGAATGTCTAAATAGAAAACTTGGTTTTGTACTGTTGGCTGGGTGTGTGTCTTGTGAAATACTGTAAACAAGGTATGAATGAAAGTTTTAAGTATATATTCTAAATAGACAGTTACTGCATGTTTCATGGGACGCGTGACTTAAATTATGTGGATACAAAAATGCTGTTAGCAAGGAATTCTTCCTGCTTCTTCTAAACCGTGAGATACTTTTCTCTCTCATGGAAGATAATAGCAGAAGTTCTGTAAACAATGAAACACCTGCAACCTTGCAGAGCTTTGTTTATGGTACAATAGAAAAATATTTTGACAATGGATGTTTTAGGATTTTAGCCAATCACCCCCAAGGGGTGGCTGATCCTTTGTCCAATTAGACTATGAAGAAAAACGTCTATAAAAGAGTTTGTAAAATAATTAAATAAATCAATCTTGCTGCACAATTCCTGCCTGCTGGATCTTCTCTCCTCCTCCCTACGGCTGCAGGACACGGTGATATCGACGGCGGAAATAAAATTATATGAGTGTGGATGTAAAGATAAAAAAGAAGGGATATGGAGGGCAACTGGAAGTTGTTCAGCCTGGAGGAGATTTAGGGGAGACCTCATTGCCATCTACAACTTCCTCATGAGGGAAAGAGGAGGGGCAGCCACTGATCTCTCTCTGTGTTGACCAGTGCCAGGACCTGTGGGAATGGCCTGAAGTTGCGTCAGGGGAGGTTTAGGTTGGATATAAGGAAAAGATTCTTCACTCAGAGGTGGTTGAGCACTGAACAGACTCCCCAGGGCAGTGGTCACAGCACCAGGCTTGGCAGAGTTCAGGAGCATTTGGACAATGCTCTCAGGCACAAGGTGTGACTCTTAGGGTGTCCTGTGCAGGGCCAAGAGTTGGACTTGAATGATCCCTGTGTGTCCCTTCCAACTCCAGATGCTTTGTGATTCTATGAAATTGGTTAACAGTTCTGAATGCCTGAAAGGTTATAAACAGAAGATACCCCGTGCTCCCCCAAACAGAGCAGTAATTTGTCTTAGCAGAGCTGTTTGGTTACAGATGCTGGCCAGGAGGCTCCAAGCCCAACCTTGCATTGAGTAAAGCTGTGCTGTAGCTCTGCCTTTAGTGTACCTGAAGCCATGGTGGGGAATAGAAGTTGTATGGTGGCAAAAAAGCCGTGACTACTGAGATAGGAGGCAAGAGTCCAAATTAACTGTCTGATTATAAGTGCTACATCAAGCAATTGCTGCCACCTTCTCAGGCAAGGGGGCTGGAAGGGGCTGATCTTCCAGTTCATAGGTGGGACAGTGGGTACAGCCAGCTCAGAGCATTTTGGCTGCATGCTTCTGTCCCAGTGTTGAAATTCAGAACCTGGATTGTGGGCCAACAAACCGGAACCGTATCTATTGCCTTTGTTTTTTGTCTTAACAAATGCTTCCATCAATACATAGTTTGGGAATTCATGAAAAATCTCTCCTACAGGGAACATCCGACTAGAATAGAGCAAGAGCAAAAAGCTAAAATAATCTGGTAAATCTGAGCATATTTTAATGGGTCTTAGTTTGTGCTTTCCTACTGTAAACTGCTAACTGCTTAGATTTTCTTCAAGTCTAATCTGTTTTGCCTCTGGATGTATCATGAAGACCATCAAAGAATATGGGAGACCTGAAAAAGAGTCTAGGTTTGCTTGGGTAGTAAAATAATCCATGTTTGACAGCTCAGATGTGAGGAGTAATACAATTCTGGGAGAAGACCAAGAAGTAGATACAAGCAAATATTTTTAAATTTTTTAAATTCAGACTTTAGTGTTAAGGGATGATGGGCAAAAGTGGAATGAACCTTAGTAGACAGAGGTGACATTTTGTAGGGATGACAAGCAGTCCTTTGGGATAGGTGCCTAAACAGATTAATCAGTTGCTGTATTGGTAAATTGGATTAAATGTTTTAATATAATTATATATGTCTCTGTAATGGAATGTATTTTTTTCCTGCGTTCTTATTGGAAACAATTTCTCCCCCACATTTCTAGGTGAATATTTTAGAACTGATGAATTTGCAGATCAGTCTCAGGAAAATCTGAGCTCTTCATCACTCAGAAGAAAGCTGTTTTTGGAAGAAAATGGGAATGTATCGGCATGTTTGTCCCCTTCTCTGCATAGTCCATGTGGTAGTCAGCCACTTGGAGTGCTTTGTTCAATAGAATTATCTCCAGTCCGGTGCAGAAGCCCCCTGGACACATCTAGTTCAGTAAGTAGCCTGTTTTGTGGGCTGGGTGGGATGTACTTTATGAGAGAGTAGGTGTTAGACTAAAAGATGGTGGTTTTTTTATTTGGGTTTTCTTGGGTTTTTGGTTTTTTTTTCAAATTCCAGATTCTGAAAAAAAATTGTGAACAAAAGTCTTGAAAGAATATATTACTGACTTTTTATTATTTCAAATTTTTTTTTATGCTGCTATTCTTTCATAGAGGGAATTATGTTTTAATTTTGTTATGAAAAGGTAGTAAGAATTAAAATATGACTTGCTGAAAGCATGTTAAAACCTTTCTTTTTTTGATAAAATGTGTATACAAAAAAGTCCCGTTTAAATCCATGAATTGCTGTCTACAATACCAGTTGATATGAACATGTAATATAATTATTTCCCTTAAATCTCATAAACTCATTTGTAGTGGAAGAAATGACTTGTGGATCTTTGAAGTGCAGTGCTAAATATGCTTTTTTTTTTTCCCATCGGCCAGAGTTTTCAGATGAGTAGACATTTATTAAAACACAGAATGTAATGTCCATTTTTAAATTAAACAAAATGAACCTTATCCCCATGTGGACAAAGCACACCTAAAGTGGTTTAGGTGATACAGTTTTACCTGTTTTGTGGTTGAAGTGCATGGAAAAAACCTACCTACACTAGGGTAGTGTAGCTTAAAGAAAAGGTAACCTAGTAAAGAATTCCTACAATATAATTACAGTGCTGGAAGTGACGTGGGGGTGAGGGGGTATGTTTTGGTTTGGTGGGGTTTTGTTGGTTTTTTTTGCTGTTGTTTGGTTGGGGTTTTTTGGTTTTGTTTTTGTTTTGTTTGGTTGGTTTTTTGCATGATAGTCTTAAGCAAGGTCATGACCACTATGCTGTTTTCTTAAGGAGAAATACTTCTGTCTTTTATCTGCTGCTGAATTTAGTTAACATGGATTACATTAAGATATAAATAGTGGCTGACTTTCATCTGCAGTGATATGAGTAAGAAATTTAGATTAAACACTTGACTAGATACACAGATGGCATTAATTCTCTATTTAGGTTTCTCACAGTTCTTAAATATAATGGATAAAACAGTCCTAGCTGATATTACGTGACAGCTTGAGTCCATTGCTCTTTTCCCTTGTGTGGAGGCATAAGGTCCAGATGAAGAGCTGCAATTGAAATATTGAAGCTAAACTAATGATAGAGATTGTCATTGTAAAGGATTAGTCTTTCCCAGTGCTGCCATATTAAGCTTTTTAGTTAGAACAATTTTATATATACATATTAGCCAAAGTTTAGATTATGAAAATAATGCTCTGTGGATTTGATTTTTTTTATTTTGAAGGGTCAGTTTTCATCAAGTCCTATTCAGGGAGGAACAAGAGCTTATAGTCTGGGAAGTATAACCAGTCCCACGTTTTCAGAGGGGTCTCCTGCACATAATGGTTCTCCCGCTTTTTCACCAATTGCTTTTCGCATAAGAAAAACACCACTCTCAGGTATGGCTTAACTGTATATGTCTTACTCTATCTTGAGTAATATATTTTTATTATAAAAACTTAAAAATTCTTAGTGGAACCTGCTTCTGTTTGGAGATGAGTTCCTGTGCTTGGCAGACCAGCAGTCTCCTCCTATATGACACATCTGTGCAGCAGTGAAACACATGAAACAATGAAATGTATATACTTGCAACAGATGAACTAGAGAAAATATTTTGGAAGAAGGCATTGAGACCTAATAAGAATGAAGAAAAGTTAAAAGGGTTAATTTAATGTGGGAGGGCTTCTAAAGCCACATGCCTGAACTGAGTCAGATTACAATTCTGATTTGGCCCTGAATTATTTTAATGTTAATGGGCAAAGAATCTTTAGCTTGATCTTTCAAATCATGCCAGCTTGAAGATTATTTGAAATGAAATGACTAGTGAGAAATCACAAACATTTTGTGTCCTCATTGCTCTAGAAAATGTCACTGTTTCATGCTGTGTCCACACCTGGTAAGGCTTAATACCTTGTTTAAACATGATTATACCTGTTTATACATGATTTTTACACATTTTGATTAAACATATTTTACACTTTTATATGTGGAGTTTGCATAGATGTTTTCTCACTTGTTCGATCTTAAACTTCATTGCTGCCAAAAATTTAAATGCCTATAGATTGTGTATTGATACTTGTTCACAAAAAAAAACAGAACCAGCGTTCACACATTTTCCTTTGAATACTGTATAGTAGTGACATTTGAAAATACGAGGTCTCCAATATAGCAAATCATGTCATAGAAAAGAAATTTGATGATGAAATGAGATAAAAACTTGCCTTTATCATGGTAGTTAAAATATATGGGTGGTTGGTTTGGTTTTTGGTGTTGCTTGTTTGGTTGGGTTGGGAGGCAACAGTCAGTGAAATACTCTGTAGTTGGGTATAAATTACTCAGTGGACTGTAGGGCTTTGAGAATGATGAATTTTTGTATCAGCTATCAGGTGGAGTTAAACTTCTCTCATTTTTTTTTCAGACCAAAGAAAATTTACTTTTCGTTCTCCAGACATTCCTTCTTCCTCAAATATAATGACACCCCCAAGTACGAGAAGTCCTTACATAGATGGTTGTTCTCCAATTCAAAATTGCTCTCCTATGAGGCTTGGAGCCTGTAGAGGAACTGCCAAATATCAGACTTCTGTCATTAGAATACCAATTGCAGTTGAGAATCATGATGAGGATGAGGAAGACAAGGAAAACGCTTCTCCAGCAGAAGCTCGGTTCCCAGAAATGGATAATGGAATAAACTTACGTCAGGAAGATGGTGATACTTTTGCGCATGGTACACATCTTGTGGTGACAACTGTGTCCATTGCACCAGATCACTCAGAAGGTTGTCATCAAAGGTTGTCATCATTTCAGGATATAGAAAGCTTAAAGGAAAATAATACTGTAGACATGGCTGATGCAGCTGAAGTGTCAGAGGAAAACACTTGGATAAAAGAAGCAATTGGCAGTAGCAATACACCAATGGCCAGCTTTATGACAGGCATTACTTTCAGTATTGAAAGCTCTCGCATGTGCATGTCACCTCTTGCAGAAAGCAGCGCAATTCCTTGTGACAACAGTAGTATTCAGGTAAAAATAAAAATACTTTTTTGTTTTTCTGTAAAACTGAGCTCAACGTGGAATACGTATACTAATATGGAAGTAATTGTTATTTTCTCTTACTTCATATGGCATGCAGGTGGTATCATGACATTTATCCCTTCCCTCCATCCTCTCTTTCGGTGGAGTTAGCATAGCAATTATAATTATTTTTGTGTTGCTATGTGCAGTAGTATATTTAACTTAATCCAAACTAATTCTGGCAGACATGCTTACAATTTGCTTTTGTTATTAACCGGTCATAATTGGTTTGTTGGATTAAGTTCTGTTAATCAAATGCAAATCATATCAGGTATCTGAGGGATTTAATTGTGTTAAATTACGGTACATTTTCCAAGCCCTGCTTTTTGATTTCAGGTGGACAGTGGTTACAATACACAGACTTCTGGAAACAGCATTATGGATACTGCAGGGGCTGAAAACAGTTGCAGAGAAAATGATGTGAATACTGTCGTGTTTCAGAATAAATCTCAGCTGCTTAGAACAAAGGTAGGAGTTAAATTGTGGTAAAAAAGTGATAGGCTTCCCATCTAAAGCATCCGTTCCCCATTTTATTTAGTTGCAGGGAGCCTGAGGGGAGAGACTATCAGGTGATAATAAAGATGTTAATGTAGCATCATTTCAGATACTATGTTGAATAAACACAGGACGAATACCTTAAACTGGCAATATAATTAATATGGTTTATGATAAAAGCAAAGGTTGTCTTGGAGGAAACTGAGGTATATGCATGAAAAGTAGTAGCGAGGCTGCTCATGACTATTGTAGTCTGTCTCTTATTTTTGTTTCTTTTGTTCTTGCTGCTTCATTTATTGCTAAGTTTTTAAAAATGTGCCTGTGGAGAAGGACATTTCTGGGGAAAAATTGTCTACTGTTAATTTTTATAAACTTAGCATCAAGTCCTAGACCACACCTGGCACACTGACTTGGTGGGGAACTTTCTGCATAGGTGCAGTCTTTTGATTACAAGCCCTATTTGAAAAACAAATTACAAAAGACGATACATATCCAGCAAGGCTCCTAAACTCTTAATCTTGTGACTGACAGGAAGGAGTTCTACTTCTTCCAGAGTAGCAAGTTAGTTTCTTTGGAGAAGAGAGCAAAGATCATCTCCTCTCAGTAATTACGGTCACATGGTGCTACAAACTAGTAGTTTATGGTCTGCTTTGTCTTGGAAGTCCTTCAAGGGGAGACAGTACTAACCATTACTACTAGATTATAAAAAAACCTTAAGTAAACCCATTCAGCCCTGACTTCACTTCTGGATGTGACATGCTAAAAGCCACCTCTCTGCCAAGGGGAAGTGCAGACTGATGGTGTCTTATAGAGTACTGACATCAAATTGTAAACTCTGTTCATTTAAGATTAGGACAAATGTGCCCATACAAGAACAACAGACGGATATTTTGTCATTAACTTCTAAAAATACTCAATCTTCGATCCTGCCCCAGTCACCCCGTAGGACATGGATTTTGTGTGAATGTACTTAGCAGAATCAATTGTCTGGTATCAAACCTGTCCTAGAGGGACTTGGCCAATGTCATGCAGCTGCCTTTTCCCACTGTTAGTCTTTGAACTGCTGGATCCTGACTATACCATATTTGGGTTTTAGACTAGGATTAAAGTGTGAAGGCATTAAGCGCTTCATTCAAATCCTACAATTGAGAGCTCCCAGGGAATGAAAAGAAAAAAAGCACAGATATTGCAGGCTGAAAGATTCAAGTCTTGCTCATTCAGAGCATGTGAGCCCTTGAAATGAGGTGGTTCTTGGAAGATGGCATGTTCCAAAGACCTGTGTAGAGAAAAGATGTTACTTCATTTCTTTCTCATTTCAGAAGGGCAGAGTTGGTACCTGAAGTACTTACTATACTTGAAATTTGCAGATAGCAAGCTTGGATCTTGTTTCTTTTGGAGAATTTCTGTTAGAATGGTTTTAAAACTAACTTCTTCTTATTCACCTAGGAGTGTTCTGCTTTAAGCCATAAGGACAATCAGTTGCTGAGAGCAAAATCTCCAGAGAAGCAATGCTGCTTCCAAAAAGCCAAAACACATAGCACAGTATTTGGTCAAAATGCAACTTGCAACATTTCTACTTGGAAAAATGAAAATCAAGTTCAGGGGTTTCACAAAAGTGGTATGTAGTCTTCTGATGGAGAACTTAAGCTGTGGTGTCTAATAAATTTTTATACATATGACCTCAATTACCTGGATTATACATACAATTTTGCTTTTCTAATGCAAGTGTAATAAACTGTTTGGTATATATTAAGGGAGTTCTTAAAATAATATGGAATTTTTCAGGTCTTATTAAGAAATTTATTGGTATCATTAAGTGATCCTTTTTGAAAATTAAGGTGTCTAGATTTGGTACAGAGAAACAATAGGTTTTTTTCAGAATTGTATTCCTTCTGTGGTTAGGGTGGATTCCATGAACAGCCTAGGATAACTTGCATAGGAACCAATATAACTGCAAAAGCACCTACATTTTAAGATTTGTCCCTCCTAAGGGCATGAGGGACATTTTTCTTTGTGGAAAAGAAAAAGGGCTATTAGTCTGGATTTGGATTGCTTGTCTCTAACCAGATTTATTGTGTGGCGTCATAAATACTGGCACTGGTACCAAGAGTAAGTCACTGGACTAAAGTGAATTGCTGGGGGGGTGATGAGAGCAAACACCAAATTTAGTTCTCTTAGTAATATAAAATAAGCTTTATGTCAAAAGAAGCTGTTTAGCAATTCTCTGAACCACTTTTTCTTTGGTTTGAGAAAAATCTGTGATCTGTCAGTTAGGTTTACCAGGTACTTAAGTAAAATGTACTATTGGTTACCTTAAAATCAAAAGGTAGTGTTGTTGCTTTGGTAATTGCATTAGTACTAAACTTGGAGTTCATCACCTGACACTCCCAGTGTCTCCAAAGAACACTTGTGTCCAAACTGATGATCTGGTACCCTTTGGAAGGAACCTCAGAAGGTGCAATAAGATTCACTGGTTTCAGTACATCACTAAGAAAGTGGTGCAGCCTTTCTACTATTAAAGTAAACCATTTCACTTCACTCTTAATTCCTAGTATTATTATGTTGCTTACAGAAATTACAAAAAAGATAAATCCTTAAAAATATAATTAACTTTTGCATGCCATTTGTTACAAAAAGTATGAATACAAGCAAACCTTTGATCTTTTCAAGAAAACCATCAATGAATTAAAGTGATGGATTGAGCGGGGTCAGAAGCCCAGAACTCCCTTTGTGTAATTAAATCAGATTTGGTTGAATTTGCTTGTATTTCTTTAAAAGAACCTTCTGGAATTTATAAATGTGAATAGGGGAAAAAATCCATATGGTTATCTTGTGGCCCTAGTGAGTAAGAGGGAAAGAAGAGATAAGGGATACACACTTATTTCTGGGCTCTGTTTATGTAGAGCTCTGGTAAACTTGGTTGGATTAATGAAAAAGAGTCCATTCTAACAAGTGTTCCAGGTGAAGCAGTCTTCTTCCCTTTTCATAGCAAGGATGTCCCAGGATACTGGATGGAAGTTCTGCTTTCTGTTCTATTCCACAACCCACAGAAAAGCTTGTACCAAAGTGACAGACAGTGGCTGATGAGGAGCTATTGGCACACTAGGCCCAAAACCTATTGGTCAGACCTAAATTTGAAGGCAAGACAGTATTGTAAAAAAACCTCATAAGGGGAGGTGTGAACAGAATCTCATGGCATTAAAATCAGTATGTTAGACCTGAGAGTTGTGTGTTGTTTGAATTGAACAGTTCTTGAAGTGTTTTCATTAATAATTTCCTATTGAAGGCTTTCTGAAAAGCACATTTAAGAAAAAGGGAAATGTCTGTCTGCATCACTTGATTGTAGTTCTCACATTGAAAAAAGAAATATAAAAAAACTTAGTTTAGAAATCTAATGAGCAAATATGGTGTGCATTATTTTTACTTCTGTAGCAATTTAATCAGTATTTCTGTAATGCATGTGGGATTGACAGTAATGGAATCTAGTGTCATATATTAGCTATTTCATGATCTTCAAACAGTGCCCAGAAGCTGGAAATACACCGAATTGATAACTGTTAAGGAATGATTTTTTTAAAAAATAGGAAATTAACTCAGACTTCTGGAAAACGAATTTTATAGAATAGGGCCTTCAAAATGTTCTTAGCTTTAGCTTCTAACTTTTGTCACTCAAAAGCAGGATACAACTTGCCTGAGATTTAAAAGTTATATATATGACCTGTGTCATTTCTGTTTCTCATGATAATTTTAACAATAATCAATGGAAAGGACTGTACAAAGCATTTATTTTTGCAATTGTGATTACTAAAATAGTAATGTAAATTTAATAAACGTTAAGCAGGGTAGTCCAAATTATGATCTGTTTCTGAAATTTTCTGAGTTACATGTAGAATTAAAATTTGGTTTTACTTTTTAACTAAACTTCTTGATTGTTTTTATAATGTTCAATGATCAGAGGCTTTTGAAGTATTCACAAGTAAAAAAGCTATCACTAAAGTATTTAATTTCATCCTGTGTTAGTGTTCTCTTAAAGGTAAGAAAAAGGTAACAGCAGAAATGGGTGAATGTGAGAAGTGATTAAGGATCCCCCCCCATATGGATTGCCTGTATTTTCTGTCCTGTTTTATAGTCTTCAGTTAAATGGGTAATATTTATTTTATGAAAATATGCCTATTTTTTTATTATGTTTGTACAATTGATTTGTAGAAGAAACCTACTGTGCAAATTACCATGGAAATCACTTGACCATTCTGTTTCTGTAGTTGTTCTTAATGCATTGGTTGGCACACATTGCACAAAGCGGTCATTGTTTACATTAAATTAATATCAGTACTTTCAATGAGAGTCCTTTAACATGTCTAATTGTAAATTGAGTAGTGAAACAGAATAAAGACATTTCTTTAATACCTATATTGTTCAATTACTTCTTTCAGTTCTGAGGTGCTAAAGAGAATGCACTGAAGTGCTGACTTCTGTCAGACTCTCAAACCAGATATTAACAAGAAACTCTACAATCACCACTTTGCAGAAATATTTATTTTCACCCACAGGACAAAGGTGTAGATATACATTATTTTAAAACGTTCTGCATTCATAGTCATATAAAAGTAGTTTTAAAAAAATTCTTTACAGATTATTAAAATGTGTATTTCAAAAGTAAACAAAACCTGCTTCTAGCATTTTGCCCATTGGGTAAATGCAAGTACTTGTGATTTCTTCTTGAATTTAAAATCCAGCTATTTTTGTAGCTTCTTTTTCTTTTTCTCTGGTTCATCCTTGCTGCGTGCCTCTGCAGACAGACTTGCAGGCATATCATTTCCTAATATCTACAGTAAGAAAAGAACAGAAGTCAGAAAATTTTTGTTCAATTTTTACTATCCTGGTAAAACTTGAGTTTACTTTACAGACCTTTTACAAACACTGTGTCAACCATCAGAAACTTCTGATTTAGAAAATCACCTAAAAGAGGGTCTACCATCTTAGAACAATCACAGGTACAACACTCACCTGAAATAAAAGCTGAAAAAGGCAAAGAGAAGCAGCAGCACCACACCTGACAAAGCCAGTAGGTTGTCTGCACCCCACCTATCAGCTTGCATTAGCCTTACTCTGTCTGTTGTCAAAGTGTCCCTCTGACTAGAGTCATGGCCATAGGATTGTTCCTGAGTCATGCCCCCAAAAGAAGCTCTTGACAAGCTAGAGTTGGTGAGCACAAGCAGAGGGCAGCTCAGCATGTGAATGCACAACAGGATACAAGGGTTCATTTCTGCTACAACTTTCATTGTCTACTCCCAGTTTTTGAAATCATAGGGATTAAACTCAACACAGACTGGGGGTGAACAGATTGAGAGCAGCCCTGCTGAGAAGGGTTTGGGGGTGCTGGTGGATGACAGGCGGGACATGACCCAGCCATGTGCACCTGCAGCCCAGAAAGCCAAACATGTCCTGGGCTGCATCCAAAGCAGCGTGGGCAGCAGGGCCAGGGACAGGATTCTGCATCTCTCTTCTGCTCTGGAGAGACCCCACCTCCATTGCTACATCCAGCTCTGGGGTCCCAGCATAGGAAAGACATGGACCTGTTGAACCGAGTCCCCAGGAGGGCCATAAAAATGATCAGAGGGCTGGAGCAGCTCTCCTGTGAGAAAATGCTGATAAGAGACGGGGTTGTTAAGCCTGGAGAAGATGTTCTAGGGAGACCTTTGAGCAGCCTTCCAGCACCTGAAAGGGGACCCTACAAGAAGACTGGAGAGGGACTCTTCACACAGGCATCCAGCGCCAGGAAAAGGGGGGAATGGCTTCACCTCCCCTTTCCCCTCCCTTGCCCCCACCCCCCCAGCTGAAAGAGGGTAGGTTTCATTTAGGTATTAGGAAAAAATTCTTTACTCTGTGTGATGAGGCACTGGAGCAGGTTTCCCAGAGAAGACGTGGATGCTCCCATCCCTGGAAGTGTTCAAGGCCAGGCTGGATGGGGTTTTGAGCAAACTGACCTCATGAAAGGTGTCCCTGCCCCTGGCAGGGAGGTTGGAACTAGATGATCTTTAAAAGTCACTTGTGACCCAAACCATTCTATGGTTCAAGCTCATACAACAGCTCAAAGGTCAGAATATATTTACATGTGTTTGGGAGCATCATTTCTCAAGGAAAAAAAAGCAATAGTTTGACTGTATAAACAAAAAGAAGCTCTTACTTATTTTGGGTTGTCTTTTTCCTCTGAGATTAGGGTTACTGAATTGCTGCAATCATCTTGTTTACCAAGAAAGTCCCATGTACCTTGCTCTAAGAGCACAATCTTGTAATGTTATGTAAAATACTTATCAAGCATGAAGTGTGAGAGCAGAAAAAAAATCCCAGTGTCCCAAATGCACGAAGAAACTAGAACTGTAAAGTCTTGAGACTAGAGACCATTATTAGGACATTACAGTTCCTATAACATTATCAAGAGAGAATTTTTATATTATGGGAGTTGTAAGACAGAACTGCCATTGACAGCCAGCAATTATACAGTTTTCTTCTGAGTCACCCATCACAGCTACACTGTAATTCACTGGAGCAAAGAGGAGACCCTACCGAATTTTGGCAGATTTTCAGAGGGGCATTTGATTACAGAACTGTGAAATTCAATACATTACTTCAGCAAATCATCATCTTTCCCAACAGTGGAATATCCTAATGGGCCCAGAACGGAAGTTTAATTTATTCTTTTCAACAACACAGTGAAGACCTGTGTTTTGTTGAGTGTGAGTATGAAGCTATCATTACAAGCTGCTGCTAAATTATGTTTTTTCTTCTGGGTTAAATTTCAATTTTACCACATGATGATTTTTTAACATTACTGAAGGATAATACGGTTCTAAGAATTTTGTGCCTTACCTTGGGTTCTACCAAGACCATCCGCATTTTCTGATGCTGGATGTTGGAATCATCTAACATAATGTTCACTTTCACTTTATCAAATACACGTAATGTTGTGTCTTCCACAGTAAGTGATGGCACCTGAAAGTTCAAATTTTGTATAAATACTCACTGTTTGCAATGTCTGTTTTTATACAAATAAACATTTTTGTATGAAAATATCACTGCTACATGTAAATAAAAATAACTAAAAATTACTGTACTGAATATTCAGTGTTGTAGCATGTGGTATATACATTTTTTGCAGTAAAGATAATTAGATGTCAGTACTACCTCTTACAGAAACACATTCCTGTCAGAACCTACCTATTTAAACTTAAAAAGATTATAGTGGCACTACTACTAGAGGTTAATAAACTTGCATTTAGAAAAGCCTTTCTTACCCTTCTAAATCCAGCTAAAATAGATTTTAGCCATTCTGCTCACTTACCAAATCAAAAAATAAAGGTGTATAAGAACAAACCTTAAGAATAATAATAAGAATATACCTCACTGTTGTACTCCAGTTTTGGTGTTGGTTTGTCTTTTTCTTCAAAGAAGACTGTTCCTTCTAACCCATACTTGGGAATCAGAACCACAATTGCATTTTTTCTTACAAATAAGATATATGCATCTTCATTTACTACTCCCTTGGTTTTGAAGAACAGCTGTAACCAAAGTAAAACACACAAATAAGAAAAAAATACAGTAGAACATTCTCTTCTCAATTACAAATATACTGTCTCAGAAAAATAAAACATTCAAATACTTAGTGATTTTTAGTGGTAATTCTATACTTAGTGATAATTACACAGCATATCCTGAAAGCAGATTTTAAAAAATCACATAAACCATTTGTAACATTACTGTAGTGTTAAGCATTCATATTTATAAAAGCACAAAACTAAAAGAATCCTCAAGATGCCATTCCAAATTTTTCAGAACAAGCAAAGTAATGTTTAAGCTTTTTGTCAGAAGCATCCCTCAGCCTTTACCATTTCTGCACTCTTGCTTGGTTTTGCACTAGCACTGTCCATAGTTCATCCTAACATCTCAGAACTACTTACCTGTGTATGGAATGCAACAGAGGCCCTTTGTGCATATTGGGCCATTTTATGTCGGTAATTGAGATTTTTACACATCTCTGCCAGTTTGTGTTTGTCTGTAAGTTCTGGATAAGTACTGTCTGCTCCTATGGCCACTGCCAAAAGCCGATGGACTATGATATCAGCATACCTGCAAAGATGAGGTTACAATCATCAATGACATAGTAAGACAGTTTTTAAAAATTAATAAAAAAGTTTCTGAACATACGTTTGTTTTTGTGAATCATACAGATTTAAGTTTTTGTAATAATGACAGTCTGCTGGCAACGCCCTCTATTAATTCAGCATCCATCTCTTTGCTGACCAAAGATGCACTGCAGAGCCAGAATACTGTTATACTCTTTGCTAAAATAAATTCTTTATTGTACCAAGAGAGCCTGTATTGTTTGCAAAAAAAGAAACAAAGTTTTATTTTTGGACTGAAGAATGATCTTTCACCATGGCATTTTAAGCCAATCCCTCTTCCCTTTCCCATGAAATTAGACAAATTTAGTGTAGAATAGTATTTCAATGCCATTGATCTGCAAAGCATAATTGTATTTGAACTTCTTGTTGCATAACTTATTATAATGTCAGCGAGGAAGTTTTTAATGCAGCTGGTAAGAACTAAAATTTGCCCTTTGGACTCCTAGAAGTTCCACAAATTATCCATATGAATGCATAGGAACTTTAATTCACATCTAAGGATTTCACTTGAAATATTTCTGAGGAGTACAGTGACAGTTATTTTCTTCAAAACTCAGTTACTTTTCCAAGTAGTATGATTTCATTACAAGGCAACAGCTACGTTACCAGGTTTCCAATTACCAGTGTTTTCATATGTAAAATACAGTTTCAAAATTTAAACACAGCTTCCATCTGAAAAATGACTGAGCAAACTCTGCCTCAGTCTCTGGCTAAGACTAAAGCTGACTGACCCCGAAGTGCATTTCTATGCCAGGCATCTGCATTAGGGATGTATTCCTATTATTCTTTTAAGTACTTTTAAAAAATGTTACTAAACCTTAGGAGTCATGGACAGTAAACCCAGGAGTGTACATGAGGATGGACCACCAAGCCACTGCTGTTTCAACTGAAATCTAACACTGAACAGAAACTTTGTTTTTAAATGGACACCACCACAATTTCTTGGCAAATAAATCACGTATTTCTTTTCTCTGAAACTTTTATAAAAGACAAGTACCTTCGAATAGGCGAGGTAAAGTGGGTATAAATAGGTGAGGCTAAACCATAGTGATGAAAATCATTATCCATTCCTGAGCAGAAATAAACAGCTTGCATCATGCAGCGAGTGGCCAAAATTCGCAGCAGTGTATTTAGGTAGGGGAATGTAGGAGATTCAGCTTTGTCTAATGATTCAGCTAAAGCCTTTGCTGAATCTGTCTTAATTTCCAAATTCTGGAAAGAGAGAAGAAATAAAAAAGGTCAGGTATTACTAGCAAATATTAAGAATATAAGCAGAAATATAACAGCTACATCTAGGATTATCTTAGCAACTGGCACAGGTATCACAATTAATAATGTGATGGAATGCCACTATTACAAAAGCAAACAAACAAAATCCATGCACAGGTCCCTCCCTCATTATTACTAGTGATCTATGCAAAAAATGAAATAGTGAGTCAGTAGCCTAGGAATTCAGAAAAGACACCCATTCTCAACTGAGAAATACTTTATGCCAATATTAATGAGGTTTTATTTCCTTTGGTTTGATTTTTCTATCCCTTTATTTAATCAGAAAGAATGTAAAAAAACCCCCGTGTATTTATGCCACACACAGATTCTCATCCAAGCACAAGGTAAGTTATTGACTTTATGGTATTTCCTCTGCAAAATGATTAGAATGAATACTTGGAAAAGTGACATGTAAAACTAGTACTGTGTACTTGTACATTTTGCTCCCTGTTTGCCAGTGTTCTCTAATAAAAATTCAGTTAGTGTGAAAATACATAATGCATTTTTAATTTTCAGAAACAAGGTAAATTTCAGCACATGATCAGTTGAATGCTCTTTCCTTCAAATACAGCACTGACAATGAAGTTTGATCCAGAGATCAAATTATGCCTGTATTATGGTAAGATAATTGCACATTTAGTAAAAAAGTAAATATAGCATATTAATAACTAATTGTGATGGTTGTGTCAAAAGTAGTAAAAAAGCCACTTTGGTTTATTTAAAAGAATGTTTATCTATGCACAGGAATTTAGCTTTCCAAATAAAACAGTACTTTAAAAATAATTTTCAGGACACAAATGAAATAATTATCATTATTCCAGTTTTATAGCAGTGGAAAATTAAATGGGCTAGGTTTAGACTTGTTTATTTATGTCACACTGAGCGAATCTGGGAGCTTCTCTCTTGTCCATAAGAAAAAAAAAATGGGGTGGAGAAAGAGTTGAAGGGAAAAGAAATATGAATGCACATCACAGTAACTACAGAGTTACAAGTTTAGCTCAGATCAAATATCCTGAAACTGGAAAAGTAATTTTTTCTGTTCAGACTCCTTAATTACACTGGACTTACTTCAGACTAAATAAACCTCTAGCTGATCTATGGAGAGGATGGAAACTATAAACACATTTTCTTACTTCCTGACTTTAAGAGAAACATATTATTTCATGTGACTGAACAATTTCTAAGTACATCAATAATGTATGTGATCCAAAGCCAGAAACTGGCTCAAAAATCACGTGACTTGGAGAGGAGAAACATTCACCGCTCACAAGTGCTACAAGGCAAGATTTAAGACACTGATTTGTTTTCTTTACCTAAGAAAGGGTCTAAAAAGTGTAAGATGCTTCTTTTCACCTAGAGGTACAATTATCCTGCTACAAATACCAGTGATTTCAAAGTGTAGCCGATAAACTTTCAAAATACGGCTTTCCAGCCCTTATTCCTGAGTAAGTGGCCAACCAGAGAGAAAATATAGTTTTTCATAATTAATTCACTTAATTAATAAGGAAAAAACTTGCCTTGGACTTTGCAGACTTCACAAGGATGTCATAATTTGATGGGGGAGGAGCAGGATGTTTCCGGAGCAAGGCAAACTCTGGGAACTCATCATAAATTTTTTGTGCAACAGAAATGTTGGCAAGCAACATGAACTCTTCAACCATGGAATTTGTCTCTCTATCAAGATAAACATTTTATATTGTTAAAAGCATTAGACATTTACTTTGAGTGCCTAATGAAGAAACATTCCACCATCCTAACAATGTTGTATAATATTAACTAGTGGTTTTGAACATTTATACGAGTAGGCAAGCAATTTTAAGATTAAAACCAATGCATATTAAGTTCCAAATACTGAATCGGAAGAAAAAAAAATCCCTGAAATATTCTAAAACATTAAAGAAAAATGCTCATTAAAATGCCTGAAAAGACCAAGAGATAACCTCTTGACTTCTTTCTGAGAAGTTCACATATGAAGCATACAGTTCAAGACTTGCTAAATAAATACCACAGTAAAATAGAGGAATTCTCTTTTTGAGGATCAGCTTGACCAAAGAAGTTGTGGATGCTCTATCAATGGATGTGTTCAAGCCCAGGCTGGGTGAGGCTTTAAGCAACCTGGTCTAGTGGAAACTGTCTGGGCCCATGGCAGTGTCGCTAGAACTAGATAGGCTTTCAAGGTCCTTTCCACCTCAAACCATCCTCTAATTCTATGACTGTCCTGCACTATTATAGGAACTTCATACACTATTAACTAAATGTTGCTACTTAAACATGTCTTTAATTCCATCCCTACTCTGAATTAACTAATAAATAAAATGCATACTTGAGCTCCTTAGTCTGCAGATCAATAGGATCATGAGTTTCACTGTCCATGTGGAAACGAACTTCTGGTGATGCAAGTGTCAAGGCTCTGGAAGACATTAAGTGGTATTAAAAAATTACAGTAAAGCAGACAGAGCAGCTGAACTGCAAGCCTGTAACATCATCTGGGTTATCACGACACTATAACTTAAAATTAGCAGAAATTAAAAATAAAATCATGGAATTAATGTTCAAATTTGCAGGAAACGTCATGTGAATACACACCATAGAAGCTCCTAAAATTTCAAACACTACTCCTCTAGTTGTGTTTTTATGACTCTATGAGATCCATATTGATTGATCTTGTGGAGAAAAAGTTAATATCCCAAGTTTATATTTTTTGGGAAATAAGGATAGGCATTCTTATACAAATCAAAATGGCAAAATACTTCTCTTCCACAAGATTTTCACTAAAAAATGGACACATAACCATTACATATTTTGACAGCAAGAACAGTCAGAAAGAATGGTGGGGGAAAAGGCAACAGGTACCCTGCATGGCTTACCCATTATCAATTCTTTTCTTCTTCAGAACTTTTGCTAATTTGTTTAGTCCACGTAGGCTGGTAGTAATGGCATCATTCATAGTTGCTGAATCAATTCTCATCTGTGCTTCAGCATATGTAAGAGAAGCCTTGAAGAGGTTAAGAAAAAACAGACATCATGATACATAATTGAACACTCCAAAAAGAAAACCATAGTTCCTTCTGTCTTGCAGAAAGTGCAGCTTGCTATCGGTAACTTGGTTCACAATAATACAAAGCTTTGCATTCAATATCTAAATGTCTGCTATTCACAAAGAACAATGGACATATGAGGACAGATCTATGCAAGATACTAAGATACACCAGGCATTTACAGTGGGGTTGTTTTTTGCTGATCACATGTATTTCATATATTAGAGGTCTAATTTTCAGAAACGTATTGAACATCTACAGAATCCACTGAATTTAACTGACTAGATGGTATATATCAGCCATGTCCTATATACATCATACACAGAGTAACTGCACACATAAACACTGCAGCCTTAGAGGTTGAGAAGGACATGGGAGAATCAAACATTTTCTTTATTTTTAGTATTTCAGTACCATTTTCTAATTCTAATAAAATATAAATCATTAATCAGAAAGAAGACTTTTTTATCAAGTCGGTTGATCATTGTTTTTATAATACAATTTACAGCTTTTTTTCAGAATTATAGTAATATTTACATGACTAACCTTGGAATTAATAATACTCTTTGTAAATCTAGTTTTTAGAATCTCAGCCTTATGGTTCATCTCCCATATGCATGAAAATGCAAGCCTATGGGAGAGAGAGAGAAGGAGGGGAAAATCTGTTAAAATGCATACATAAACATCTGTAGTTTCTTGCCAGGATTATAGTACAGATCATATACATATACCTGTCCACATTAGATCTCAGGGAGCATAAGTTGGAACTAAGTAGCTCTGGAACCATATCAATCCTCTGCAAAGTAAAGAATAAAAATCAGTACTTTATAAGTTAGTATTTTAACTTCCTGATTTTCAATATAATAAAAGCTTGAAGATAATAATTATTTTTTTGACAAGAAAGCTCAGGTTTCTGAAAGAAAAGTAAACCACCTTAAGAAAATTCATTCCAAGATTCATTTTAATTATCATCTTTTTAGTAACAGTGATTTCTGAAAAGAAATCGTGGTCTGGAAGAAACAAACAGGACTAAGCCTACAGTGTTAATGAATGCAAATCATAGGAAACTTCAGAGATTTAGCTATGACAAAAAAAGCAGAAAACCAATGGAAAAGGCAAAACCAGGCCACTTCTGCAATTTCATACTGGAACTGAAGCAGTATTCCAGTTTCAGAAGCACATGCTAATAATGCTTCAAACCAGAGTTGAACGGGATATTGTCCACATAATGGCTTTTTAAAGATAAAAAGGAAAATAAAATTGTCTTAGACAAATTGTCTATTTTTTTTTCCTCCTTAGTTCAGAGATGTTCAGAGATGATTCATTCCAAAGAATTAAAAGAGGAAAGCAATGAAAATCCAACCATTTAATCGTACAAGAAGCCGTAGAAAACAATTACTTTTTCACACAGATACACTGTTGTTCCTCTTTTTACTGACTCCTCATCCAAAGCATTTCCTGGGCGAATAAAATGACTGACATCTGCAATATGTACACCAACCTAGAAAACAAGCATCACGTTATGCACCTCATGAAACAGAAACAGTTTTCAGAGTGAAATAAACTTTCCCACATTTTTACAAACCAATTTATCCATTCCCAGTTCCTTTCAGCAGCTCCCATGTTTCATAAAAAGAACAGTTAAAACCTATCATATTAAAAAAAAGAACGGTCGCATCAATTATTCAAAAAAAGAGCATTTGTACATTTAGGGGAAAGTTATATTCACTACAAATGCAACTCTTCTTTGCCTGAGGGCTCAAATAACCACCTTCATGTTCTTCAAGACTCACTGCAAATTTGTTTTTGCTTTTCTGTTTGCTAGACCTTCCACTCTGGCACAACCTGCTGTTACAATTCCCAATTAATTTCTAAAGAAGACAATCTGACTAAATCAGATATAAGGGGGTACAGAGCTGGTGTTAAGCCCGTAGCTTTTAACTGCCTTTTTTTAAAATTAAACATTAATTCCATAGGCATTACACCAGTATCTTAACTTTTTCTATGATAGCTCCTTATCCTAGCTGTAAATATCCTTGTTTATAATACTCAGCTGAAGCAGTAAATAAATTTTATGTTAAATTCTCATGCTAAATGAAGATAAAGCAGGGTGAATTTAGAAGACACTAAATTCCCACTTTTGACACTGACCTAATGCAAATCAACTCTTTTTATTACCATCTAGCAGCTGTGCAAACACCATTAATTTATTTATAACAGATCTGGAGCTTTGCACATGTCATTTACCACTAGTGTACTGTTTGTAAAATAAAGGAACAAGTAAATAAATAAATGACTGGATTGATACAATACCTCTAGATTTCCATTCTCCATTTCTCTACAATGTAATGCATCATCAATATCTGTACAACCAGGAGGATCAACACTACAAACATTCAGATGCCTTAAGTCCTCCCTGTGTTTCATATCCTGAAATTCAAAAGAAGCAAAAAATTGTTTTCAAGAACACCTTCCTTTTCATAGTAAAAATAATCATTTGAGAAAGGCAAGATCTTCCCAAGGAACGAAGCATTTTCAGAATGTTTGTTTTGCTTTGGGAATTATTTCTGTTTGTTTGTTTTAGGACAAGAACAAAACAGATATGCAGAAACTACAATGATAAAAAAAAAACCCACAAAAGATCAAGTACTAAATTTTTTTTTGGTTTACAGAAGTGAGGAAGAGAATCAGAATACAACCGTAGTTTTATCATGATCTTAGAATTAGCAGGACTAGGAATCGAGACTTTTTAAAGTCAAATTTTGACTGATATCCAGCTGAATGACTTGTCTTGGATATGACTGCTCCTAAGTCTAGCTTTCTAAGGCTTAGATGTCTAGATAGTTGAAAAGAACTGCACACTTTAGAAGTATCTACCCTTGCAAAATGGCTACAAAAAGATCTCTTAGACTAGACAACTGATTTTTAGAGAGCTAATTTACACAAAGATCCCTTGTGTTTCCACATTCAGAAAAAAAAAGGAGTAGGTAGTAAATTATAATAGAAGTAGCCAACCTCCAGGAGATTAAAACGCAAACCCAAAAACACTCAGCCCAACCCAAATCAAAAAATATCGTGCTCAAATTGTTTCCTAATGACATTTTCCTGTAACTTCTAATGCAACCATTTCCTGTATTTAAGCTACTGTGGAAAATGTAAAATTCACTAACTGTATTTGAATGAGTAATTCTGCAAACACAAATTTCTCTTTCTTTAATTACTGTATTACAGCAGAAATATATTAAAGTCTCCATGCCTCAGACTAATTGGGATGACACATAGGCTGCCGTATTTGGTTACAAAGCTATTTTGCATGATGAAAAACTCCTAGGGATGATTGTATAGTTGCTGGAATTGCAGTCTCTCTCCTTTGCAGAAAACCTTCTTTTATCTTTTTATTCTTTAACAAAACGTGTAGTATCATCTTTATTTTAAAATATTTGTCCTCAACAAACACAGTTTTAGCCAAAATGCAAAAACTTGAAGAGGTCTTATTTCCATTGGAAATCCAGCTGAAAGTTCACACTAAGACAGAACGGTCCTGGACAACATTTCTCGTCTGTTTCTGGTGCACTGGGATATTCAAGAATGTCACAGTTTGCATTGAAGGGGAAGGCACAGTAATTACCACAATAACTTACGAATTATTACCTCTTCGGTAATGCTCCATGGCATTTTTGGTAGGAAACTAAGGACAGCCTGGGAAAAAGCCTGGTGAGGGACATCATGTTCAAGCAGGAGAACTTCTGTCTCTGTCTCTTTATCTCCAGCGCTTCCCAAATTCTTTACAAAATGACCCTGAGGAATAATACAGGTACATACACACACACGTATCAAGCAATACCATTGTGTCCAAAACTAAGTATTTGAGAACATTAACCCTTAGGTTATTCTTATATTAAACTACACAGTAGGAGCAATCTTTTTCAATTCGGTTAACTTTCTCACCTTTAAGAGAAATTTAATTTTAAACATTTATTTGATTCTCTAAGTCTGAACCAAGTCCATCCCCCTCCTTTCTTAGAATGGCTCTAAATTCTCCACAATTAAGACTCCAAAAATTATAAACATGAAATCATTTTTGCAGGAAGGAAAAACCACTGCTGCAAAAACAGCAAAACTAATACACTCTCATTTCTCTATGGGCTTGGCCTTGTGCCACACATCTCACACCCTAATACCACATCAACTCTACCGTATTCCTCACTTCTCTGCAGTAATGCTGACTTTCTCTTAATGCTTCTTCCATATATTCCATGTCCCTTCAGTTCTCTAAACTAGCGGGAGCCACCTGTGCTCTGCTTCATTACAAGCTGTGTATTCCCACATGAGCCCCTTGAAGACTTCAAAACCCGGCTAGTGTTCTACGCAAATGGAAGGCAGCGTCCTCAGTTTCTCATACAGCCTCTGTTACTTACACTGAACCTTTAACTACTTTTAACCTACTGGCAATTTGATTGCATTTGGTGCATTTGTCAAATATCTGCTAGGACAGTGACTGGTACGCATGAATGAGCAAAATCAGAGCGAAAGATTCACATTTCTAGGAACACAGACTAAAACAACGCAGTCCTTGGTTACTCTGTATAAAGCACCTTAAGTAGCCCATATATGTTTCACTGCAGAACTGGATGAGTAAGCTTTTTAAGCATAACCCCATAGCTGGTGGTAAGACCAAATTAAATCATTTGAGGACTTCCTTAATTTGCACCATCAAATGGCACTCAAAGAATTCAAACTTCATGTCAACACTGTTTGCAGTTACTCAGTGTTGCAGATAATAAATATTTTACCTAAGAACACAAAAAATCAGATAGTTAAAAGTTCAGAAGAAAATGCTAAACTTACATTCGGATACCTGGAATTCCTGGGCCAACCGTCAATAGCAACAATTATTCTTTGCCCTTCCAATGTATCTGCTTGTCTGGTTTCTATTCGAATGCGAGGAATTCTGCGATCAGCTGGTGTAAACAAATGGCGCCTTGCCTATTAACAACCAGAGAAAGGAACAATTAATTTCCAATTCAAGAAAAAAAAACAACCCTGCACTTAAGTGAATCATTTCCTCACCTCTTTGATCTGTGACTTGGAAAGCATCCCACAATACGGCCGCCAGTTTCGTTTTATAATGCCCACTACTCTTCCCGTAGGCCTCAGCATGTCCTTGTTAACAGAAGTCTTCAGCTGGTAGAACAGGTTAAAAATACAGAACTGTCTGAACTCACGTTTAACTACAGCAGGTAACTTAAACTTTAGTAGCAACATTTTGTAACTCATTATAAATTCTATTATGACTTCATAAATAGAACCTCCTGTGCCTCCCTGTGCTTTGCATAACTTTTAGTATTTTCAGTAAGTGACACGACTACTTAGCTGTGAGTTAGCAAAGACAGTGGGAGAAGACAGCGTTCTCAGTTTTTTTCTGCTGTTCTTCATTTTTCTGAAACGATGTCCACTAAGAAAACCCAAACAAATAACATTTTCCATGTTATTTTACAACCTATTATTTTAATTTTTTGGAGTCCTTTTATGCTGCCTGAAAATTCTCCAGTAATTCTCCACATAATCATTAAAAAACGTTCCCATGAAATTCAGTGGAAAGGTAATTTTTAAGAAATTATCTTCTTGTACAAGGCATACATGCGTGTGCACTGCATGCACATTAAGTGGAATTACTGAAAGACCCAAAAATATTTTACAACAGGTTCCAAGTGTATGTATTGCCTATAAAAGGTGCCTCTCGGTATGATACACCACCTGCTCCTACTCTAACAAATCCTAATCTGCACATCAGTATATAAAGATTTACATTATTACATTATTACATGACTACCATTCAGTAACTTTTGGATTTACTAAGCTTAATAAAGTGGGAATTTCTAGCAGAGACTAATTAAAAATGATCCATTTTATCCACCATCATGTATTTAACACAACTGTACAATTACAATTAAGTTTCATAATTTCTGTAATCACATTTTATAAAGAGGATATACAAATCTAAAGCCTAACACTGTCAGGGTACCACAGATTTCATCTCTTTCGTAACACCACAGTTAAGAAAAATTTTTTCTTTCATACAATGTTTTCTTTCTCCTCTTCACTTTCAATGCCCTCTTCATTCTGGCCATCATCTTGCAAAACCACGGAGGACGGTGCCACCCATTCATCTTTTGCCAACAGCTCCACGGCTACAACATCTTCATGAATCGCTCGGTTTAAATGTTTCAGTCCCTGTACAATTATCTGGATTTTTTAGAAAACAAAATGGAAATGCAAATATTCATGATGATGAAAACAGAAGACCCAAATCTAAGGAGTGTAACAGAAGAGTAAACATGTATGACAGGCTCTACATTCCAAAGACCATTTTAAAGCATGTTTGTGATGCAGTTTTTTCCTCTGCCAAGGTTTCTTACAGTACAGATGATCTTACTTCAAGATTCCAATTGCTTCTATATGAAATATGTTTTCCCCTGGTTTTTGGGGGTTTAATTAAATCAGACAATCCTATTTTTGCAGGATAGGGGATTCCACATACTACTGAGAATGAGGAATAAAAGAGAGACAAGAGAAGTACCTCCAGCTGCCACAAATAGGGAGGGAGGAGACAACTGCCACTGCTTGGAAACAGCATCTATACATCTGTACCAACTGAGAATCTAGCAGGCAGACAGATGGATTAACTGCTGGGTGGGGAACAGCCCATCTACTCCTCATCAAGCAGGAAAATAGCAGGGGAAACAAAGCAGAACCCCATAAGGGCTCACAACTGTTTTTTTCCTGAAAATCCTCCTACACACTTGCTCCTGTGTCTTTCACTATGCATTTCAAACTGATTTTAAAAGCTGTTACGAGCCAATTGAAAAACTATTAACAACCAAGACTCATCTTTATTTTACCAATTGCTTTATCACACTGTAATTTTAAATACATTATTCTTTTTTCAGAAAGAGCATAGTCAGCATTTCAGCAGTCTATATCCATACAAATAAAAAATGCAAGTACCAGCAAAAACATCAGAAAAAAACCAGAAGAGTAAAAAATTACTAATATGCTCCATTTTAACATATGTCACCATGAAAGAATTAAATTTTAAGTCATTATTAAGGCTAGTTAAAGTTTACAGCATGGAGGTAAAATAAAAACTCACCTCTTTATTTTCTTCAGCATCTCCATGAACCCAAACAGTAGCTTCAAGATAATTCTCTCTGCTTGCCCTGTAAGTTCCTTGGAGGTAAATACCAGATTTTATTCCTTGCTGCAATTTGCTAAGAGGAATATGTTCTGGGAATATTATTTTTCCACCTTCTATTTCTTTCTTTAGGAAAAAAGAAAAAAAAGAGAGGAAATTTTCAGTATTTTATATTCATGTGAATTTCAAAACCAAGCTCAGGAACACGACACACTGAAGCTAACAAACTACCTAATGTAACTGTGTGTAGGTATGAAAAATGAACAATAATGAAAAATTGTTATTAAGCAGTACTTTTCCTAATGAATCATCAAAAGCATAAAAATATGGCAATCATAGGAACTTTTCCTGTTTTCCTGCACTTACTTAAAAATATACTGGACAATTTTATGTTGATTTGGATACAGTGATTAAACAGCCACTTAACAAAGAAAGATTAGCGTAGCAAAGAGTATGGTGCAGTGTATCTACTGTAAGCTATAGAAAGCATTATGAAAATACATTACTGTGACTAAACTTTGGAGCAGTCAGACAACTGCTTACACCTGAATGATCTACAGTTAACTGCTGAGAACACCTGAGCCCTCCACTTTCTTCCCACTCTTGCATAGAGGTCTATTCTGTTAAAACTAACTCTGATGAAATTAACTTTCCCATTTTTGTGGTGAGTGTTCAGCTTTATCAGTTGTTTGTCAACATATAAGCCTTTGTGTTTATTCTGATAAACACAAAGCACAAGGAAGTAGAAGAGGATGTAGCTCAACTCTGAGCTGCAGCCTGCATTTATGTCAACTTCACTATCACCAAAAGAAAATGTTTTTGATCTATAACACAGATTTCCCAGCAGACACGAAACAAAGATCTAAATGGTTTGCAATATATTTTGGTTTTATTTTGTTCCAATTATTTCTCATATTTATACACTTTATTTAACCTACTGTTATTATTCTCATCTTCACAACAGTTAACTAAAGCAACTGGCTTTTTACAGATAACAAGATACATACTAACAGGCATATAAGCAGGACTGAAAATGGCTGCAATATTTCCTTTTTACTTTTCAGTTGTGAAAAAGTTAAATTGCCAAAATGGTAATAAAGTCCAGACTCCTTGTATTCTAAACTGATGACGTCAGTACCCTGACACACAGTACGCAATATTATACTACAAGCCATTTGCGATTAATTTATTTTATAAAACGAAAATAAAAACATACCCCTTCATCAGATACACAAGCAAGACGATCTACAAGCTCAGGATTAGCTGTCAAGCTTTTTATATATTCCTCACCTAAAAAAGCACACACATAAATATTTATGCAAGAGATGCGTGGGATTTAGGTATGAAGAGACTGCTCAGTTTATTTAACCAATAAATTAAACATACATACTGCTTCACTTACATGTATAAGCAGTTATCCCTTCCTCCAGAGCTTTCTCTTTATTAGTTCTGTCATTTGTTAAAAAGACAACTTGAATCTTCTCCTCATCCTCTATTCTCTTCAAGTGTTCATTGTACCATTTCACTGCTACCCGAATGGCTCTGTCATTGCGGTCGTTAGAAGTTTCTCCCCGCTTTTGCTCTATGTACGTTTCTCTAAATAAATTTTAAAAACAAAGGGGGTGCTTGACAAAACAAAACAAATCCCAACATCTATCTATACTTTAAAAAAATTTCCGGACAAGTAAGATCAAGGCTGTTAGGCCAAAAGAATCATTACTGTACCCATTTTTGTAACAGGTGTAACTCTCCTTAGGCCACTAAAAGGCCAAGAAACAGATAGCTAAAGGAAAATAGGAAGGAAGTGTTCATTTCTAATACAACTTTCTCACAGAAAATTGAAGAGGTTTGCATTCATGCTGTTAGAACTATGGATTCAAGATTCCTAGAACTATGGTACTGCAGTATTGGAAACTAATAATGAGCACAAATAAGAGCAAATTAATTGCACCTTCATTTCTTAGAGCTTTCTGTCACTAACTTAAAGGATTTTTGAATTATGCTACACACTAAGCTGACAATATTAATAAAAGCATTGGAGTATGTTTAAAAGGGACACAAAAATGGAAAATCAGTATCCTACTGCTCAAAATAACAGTGCTGTCTGTAAAGCTTATTCAGTATTCTAACCCCCTTTTCATAACATACATAGACTTACATAACTATAAACAGAAAAGCTCCTGGAACATCAACTATTTTCCAACAATATTCCTTAGAAATATACAGTTCTATGACACCAGTGTAATTTTTCTTCCAATCCACATGTTCCAGTTTTGTTTCCCATTTTCTTTTACCAGGTATCAGCAAAACTTGGTCATAACCCATTCCACACCTTACCTGTGATGCTCATTGGTGAAAGAATAGAAATGTTTTTCTGGGTTTTGAATCAGGTCCCTAATTCGCTTGTACACTGGCGCACTCCGATTCCTGACTTCTTGTAGGACTGTCTGCAGCACAATGACATTCTTAATAACAGGATCTTCAAGGATATCAATCTGAAGAACAAAATGAATATGAATCAAAATTGTTGTTTAATTCTATCCAATAATAGGACTTGAAATATTTCCTTGGCTAATATGTGAAAAGCTAACATGAATAATGAATGGCACTACTTCTACCTTTTTCTCTCACTACTGGAAAACTGAACAGTGTATTGAGCGTATTGTTTTCTCCTCTTGTGGGGAAAAAAGTCAAATAGGATTTTCCAGCCTGTCTGTGACCTGAAGTGAAGGACTTATTCTGACTTCCAACAGATTAATCCCCAATGTGTGCAGGATTCCAAACAAATGCAAGGCCAAGTGTACACCACAAATTTTGCTTACATAAAATGGGTTCCTGTAAAATTTACCCTTAGTAAACAAAATGCAACTATGCACAATCTGACAGAAATCTGACATAATTTACAGGCTGTCTGCCTTTGTGAGGAATGCAAGCCATAAAATGGTACCCAACTACTCTTATATAGCTGATGTGCCTATGTATGTGTAGGCTTGAGTTCTCCAGAAAAAATCCCACTGCTAAACTGAAATTTCATCCATGGAGTCAAATCGATGGGAATTCTGCAAACTCCTCTTTGCTTTTGAAAGACCTTTTCCTTTTTAAGGAATTTCATTAAATTTTTCAGCACTTTTCTTTGCCAACTCCTGATACCAAGACCAAGAAATGTACACTAGAGACCCATGTAATCTATTGGGAGAAGAAGATGGGAGCTTCACTTCCTAAGCTTGTGGCAAGAAACTGTGCAAACCCACCTGCAAAATGAGACAGTAGTAAGTCTCTAGAGGGCACAGCTAAAAGAATTAAAAGCAATACCAGATGGAGCTTCTGTAAACCTGATATTTACATGACCTGAAAGATTTAGAGCTGTGGGAAGAAATCCAGCATGATTCAATGCATAAGCTGAAGCACTAGGCCAAGTCTTACTGTGGCAAATCTGTTTCGGTTTCTAGGCAAAACCCTTCCCTACTGTTACCAAGACTTCCTAATCTCCACTTCTCCAGTTCATGTCAGCACACCCAGGCATTCTCAGAGCATTCTCTAGGACACACATACAAACTTCACCAACAGACACCAAGAAGTCCATTTGTACGAGGCTGAAAATATCCCCCTGACCTGCTGTTTTGGGACGAAAATCCTTACAACTTTTGGGATCTCTGCTGAAACACACAAGTGTTGTGCCTGTCTCCAGAGTACTCCATGTTAGGATTCATATATTAGTTCCAGTCTCCAAATTCTGCACAGGGCTATTCTACCTTCCACATAGGTATTGAAAAACAACCAAAGAAAAAACTTAAATATCAAGCTTGGAAATTACTCCCAGCCTCAAAGTCTACTGCCTGCCCTGCTCAGACTCAAACCTTTGCACAGCCATTGGTGGGCTGCAGAGTTAAAGGTGCCCCCGTGCTTCCAGAGTTATACATGGGATGATTTTGCACCTTCTATTCACTACGTGAAATCAACATCACAGTATAAAAAACATAAACCTACATCCTGAAAAACAGAAGAGGCATTCAGAAAAATTCAGTGACCACAGAAGATCCAAAAATTCAGTGATGACACAAAGATCCCAATCGCTATTTCAGAGTCTAACAACTTTCCCTGCTTGAATTTTCATACCCATATCAGACTACAACGAGAAAATTAAATAAATACATACATACTGTTTATTCCTACGATTCAGGCAGAAAAAAAAAGAAACCACAAAAACCAAACCCAACACAACAACAAAAAAGAAAACGACACAACAAACAAGACAAACAAAAAAACCCACAAGCACACACTTTCGCCCCGCATAAAACTGGATCACAGACTAAGACCAGACCAGGCTCGCCGATGCTGCAGCCTTCTCCTCAGGAGCTGGCAGAGGAAGAAAAGACTACCCAGGCAGGGATCAAGCAGCCACAGGAAACAAGGGAGGAGCCAAGCCCGCAGCGCGCTGCCAAACGCGCCTCTCCAGCGCGACGCCGGAATCCACACGGAAACTTACACCCACAGGGATTTAACACGGCCGGCGCGGGGAAGGCTTGAGCCTCCACATGGAGCCCGGCCGGGCCCAGAGGAAGGCAGCGGCGGGCCCTCCCCAGCGCTGAGGCGGCCGCACCATCCGTCCCTCCCGGAGCCGCTGACCTGGTGCAGGAGCAGGTTGGTGTCGGGCAGGACGAAGTGCGGCCCGGGGCAGAGGCTGCTGGCGGGGCCGCTGGGACGCGCCTCCAGCCCGGGCGCGTTCCCGCTGCCGGTGCCGGGCGCGGCGGGGGGGCAGAGGCGGCACGCGGCGGCGCCGCACGCGATGTCATCGCGCAGGTAGTGCTCGCGCACCACCTTCACCACCGCGCCCGCCCGCGTGCGCCTCACGAACGTCCGCGAGGTCAGCATGGCGCGGGGGCCGCGGGGAGCGCGAGGGCGGCGGGAAGCGGCGCGGGAAGCGCGCAGGAAGCGGCGCGGGAAGCGGGAAGCGCGCAGGAAGCGGCGCCCCCGTCGCCGCGGTGATGGCGTGGCGCGCGGCCCCGCCCCGCTGCGCCGAGGGGAGGCGGAAGCGCGCGCGTGTTGCCGCCGCTGCCCGAGGTGTGCGGGGGCTGGCCCCGGGAGCGGCACGGCACGGCCTGGCCTGGCCAGGGCCGCTGCCCCCCGAGCCCCTCACTGCCGAGTTACGGCTTGGGCAGCTGCCCGCTGCCTTTAGCAGCTCTGGGCATCCTGCGGGACGAACAGCATCCCCCCTTCCCGAGCTGCCCCCGGCTGCTGTGGGGAAGGAAGGGGTGGTGGTGGCCCTGGAGAGCAGCCCACGGCAGGGCAGCCCGGCTGTCGCTGGCCCGGGCTCCGAGCGCGGCGTCTCCGTTCCCTGCTGGGCTCTGAGCAGCGCCGTCTGTAAGGAACAGCCGTGGTCTGTGCCAGTGGTTGTGAAAGTCCGTGTGACCGCTGGGTCAACCAGCCTGGTAAGAACAGTGCTGCTGCTGCTGCTGCTGTGAAGGCAAAGGCCAGCAAGGTTTGAAGGGAGCTTGTCGGCGTCGGGCTCTCCTCCCAGGTACCCAGCTGCAGGATAAGAGGACAAAGCCTCAAGCTGCACCAGGGGAGTTTTAAGGTTTGACATTAGGCGGGTTTTCTAAACAGAAAGGGTGATTAGGTATTGGAATGGGCTGCCCGGGGGGTGGTGGAGTTACCTTAACCTGGAGATGCTTAAGGAAAGACTGAACTGGCACTGAGTGCTATGGTGTAGTTGACAAGGGGTTATTCAGTCAGAGGTTGGACACGATGATCTCGGAGGCCTTTTCCAACTTATGTGATTCTGTGATCAAAGTATTCCTTTACCTTTTTCTCCAGTAAGTCGTGATGTACCTCTTACCTGCTCTCTGGCGCTGTTTGCGCCCCGTAGGTCTCAGAGTTTTCGCTCCATGCGCTTTTGACAGCGTGCACATCTTTATTTAACTGTAGCATCGTGCTAGTGAACAGGATTCACACTGGTGTTCACACTGGTATTTAGTTTATTATCGTAAAAGCGCTTGGTATTGATTGTTTAGGAAGAGGATCCTCAGGCTGCAGCCCTCTTCAGAGTTTCTCAAAATGTTTTTCTTGAGTGAAAAAAAATGTTAATGTAATACTGAGAAGCATCGCTTGCTTAGTGGTCTAATTTAACTGGTTAGTTTTTTATGGTGACATTTCATTTGTTTTAATTCTTGCAGTTGATTCTTCAGGGGGCTCATCTCAAAGTATAGTTTAAAAAAGCTTTGCAAATAGTGGAAGAAAATGTCACATAAAAGCTCTAAGGTAGTCAAGAAAGTAAACGTTTCCAGCTCCTTGGAATCTGAGGATATCAGCTTGGAAACCACAGTACCAACCGATGATGTTTCTTCCTCTGAAGAGAGAGAAGGTACTGTAAAAATCACTAAGCAGCTGATTGAACGGAAGGAGTTGCTCCATAATCTTCAGCTGCTTAAAATAGAATTGTCACAGAAAAACTTGATGATTGACAACTTGAAAGTTGAATATTTGACCAAGGTAAGGAGTCTTTCTCCTTTCATTATATAATCTTTTTTTTTTTTGTTTTGGTGCTTTTATAGTATGATAGAAACTTCTGGAAAGAATTTCTTTGAATTACATGATGGAGGTCTTGGTTTGGGGGTTTTCTTGGTGTGTTTTGTTTGTGTTTTTTAATGAGAAGAAAAGGAAACAAAGATATAGAAAACTTAGCCGAGTTGTTCAAATCATTATACTTACAAATATATGAAGGGGAATCTAATTATTTTTACCTTTCCTAAATACAAAGGAAAAACACCTGTTTTCTTTCAGAAATGAAAAAGAATTCTGTCACTCAGCAGCATAGCAGGGCTTTTAACCTGAACTTCAGTGGAATACTAAAGAAAGTGATCTGAATACTCTTCAATGCTTTGTTATTGAAGATGGGGCTAGAATATACTGACATGCTAATAGTAGATTTTGTTGTGTACAGCTTGCACTAAGATGCATGAAATTAAGAAAGGTGTAAAAACTTTGCCACATTTGTGTGCAGTTCATTTACATAACATATAAATGGCTTTCTGCTCAGAGTTTAAGCCTAACTTGAAATTAGTTGAACAAATAGCTATTTGACTGAAAAAGACCCATTTAAGAGCTAAGCCTTTTTTTATTTCTAGGTCATTGGGACAAAGTCTGTATCATATTCTGTGAAGCCCGAGCATATTTAGAAGTCTTGTTAGACAGCCATTTTTGCACTGCCCACAGCATTGGGATCTTCGCATTTTTATTTCAGCTTGTTCTTTTTGTAAAATATTTTTTAAAAATTAATATGGTAACTTACTTTGTTTTATACTTACATTCCTTATATTTAGATTGAGGAGCTAGAGGAGAAGCTTAATGATGCAATCCATCAAAAGCAACTGTTGTCTTTACGACTGGATAGTCAGTTGGCATTACAGCAAGAAGATGCCAGGTATGATGGAAGTAAAATTAAGAACTTCATCTTTAACAAATTTGTGAGTTAATTTGAGTTTGTATAAATAAGTTATTAACAGAAGCAGATAATTATTAGTTGCAGAAGTAGGAATTCTTTTGCAGGTTATATTAGTGCTTCCATTCTAAAAATTTAATTTACGTATTTAATTTACATGTAAGTAAATTTTAATTCAGTTCTCACTGGCTGAAGTTTGTGGGTTTGGTTTTATGTTACCTAAATTCAAAATTTAGTAGGAAGAGGTAGTAAAAATGTTCTTAAAACCAATAAAGAACAAAAGGACTAGGCAGACGTGGCAGAATTTCCATCAATTTAAACAGAATTTTTAATAACTGCAGCATAGAAGACTTGTGAAAGGTAGGTGCATAATGTTTAGCTTTTCCAATTAGTACTTCTTATGTGTCAGAAATGCTTTTGATTGATGGTATAGAAACTCACTTTCCATGTTGTTTTTCTGAAATATTTTGAGTTAACCTGAAAAATAGACTGGCTAGCAGGCTTCTCCAAATCACGTTGTCAATTAAATATCTCCACACCTGTGAAGGAAGAGCATTACTTACATAGTCTCATGTTAAAGTAGGGCTTACACCATGTGACTAATTTGAAGTCCTATTCAGTAGTAAGGCTAGAACAGATTTAGGGATGTGAAGCCAGACCTGAGATTAGTTCCATCAAAGTCTTTCAACAAAGAGCAGCTGATTGTCAGAAAAACGTCTGTCACTCTGTATACTTAGATGCACCAGAGTGGAATATTTTTATGCTGGCCATACTTGAGTTATCTAAGGAGTGCTCAGTAAAATGTACTGATGTGCAAACTGTTATTAGTAGGCATAAAAAAGTTAAACTACTTTTCCCAATCCTTTCATTTATTTTCTTGTCAGTCTTCAGTTTTCATCTTCATGTAATAGAATTGTACACACTATGGAGCGTGTCCTTGTGTGACTCCTTTGCTGACCTCAGTTCAAAAAGACTGTTATCTTTTTGAAACCAATAGGGTAGATGTTGCCTTGTAGTACTAGTTAGTATTTTTTAAATTCCTTTTTAAGTAATGCAGAAATGACCGTGATTGAATATATTTTCAAGAGTTGCAGCTAAAAAAATAAAAAAAGTAAGTTAGTTGGTTTTGATTTAAATAAATTAAACACTTCTAAACGTCATTAACTGATGTGCAGTTTCTCTTGCTGTATAATACCTTATCACTGATGATAGTAGTTGCGGTGGTGTTATAAGGCTGGAAGTAAGGCTGCTTGTTTTATGGTAGTAGTGGTTTGTTAACAGTGTCCCTGCCCGGCTCCGTGGGGTCCCGCGTGCCCCCACAGCCGCACGGGTGGGTTCAGCAATGCCGTCGGTACCAAAGAGTCCAGAAGGGCATTTGCGTGCGTTCCGCCAGCAGCATTTATTGCTGCTACGCTGGCGAAGGGTGCAGAGGCAAACACCAACATGATCCCACAGCTCACAGTTTTATCTGGGAGTGGGGAAAGGGCAGGACTAGGGAACAGGGACCAGTGGGGAAGCTCTGGGGGAGCGATGAGGGGTGGAGGCTGACAGCCAACCGGGGAATCCAAACTGGGCTAGATTCACATAACAGAACATGGCATCCTGGGAGAAGCCTTTCTGGTCACCCTAACATAAAGTGGTTCTTGTGGTACTAGGGGCTTGTCTTACTGAGAACTCTCTGTCCCTTGTAATGTATGTTCACCGGCCACCACAGTTAGTTGCTGTTTGTTTTTTTTTAATAAAGGACTCAAACTTTGTATGTTACAGTAGTTAGAAGGTTAAGGGTTGTGTGCATGTGCTGAAACTTGGTAAGATACAAGTTAGAGTTACTATCGCTTTATTTGGTAATTTACTATTTCCTTGGGATTTGTGTGGAAATAGATTCCGCTTTTTCATGTTTTTAATCTTTTAATTGGTTAATGAAGCTTGGTTCGTAAATTCAAGGCAGCAGATGTAGAGATTGACAATACAGAGCTGAATCTGAGAGCAGACAATGACTATAAAGTTCCTGGCTTTTATGTATAATGTAACTGATATGACTGTTTAACCATGGTGGTATACATTCTGACACTAATTACCTAATCTTTGTAAATTTTTCCCTCTACAAAATGAGCAGAACTCACTTCTTTGTCAGGGTATTGCAAAGCTTTGTCACTTGTGCTACTCACTACCTGCTATCTTCTGCTTTCAAATCCATCTTGAAGGAAACATCAGGCTCTAATGAAACAAGAAATGGAAACTATTTTATTGAGACAGAAGCAACTGGAGGAAACAAATCATCAATTGAGAGAGAGGGCTGGAGATATCCGTCGTAGCTTGCGAGACTTGGAATTAACCGATGAATGCTATGAGAAGCTAAAGTCTCTTCCTGAAGATCAGCTTTCTATCCCAGAATATGTTTCAGTGAGTATTGGGTTTTTTACTGGTTTAAAACCTAACCTGTGTCTTGGGTCTGGCTGGTACAGAATTGACTTTCTTCATAGCAGTCCAAATCTTGCTGTGATTTGCACTGGTGGCTAAGACAGTGTTTTGGCTGTTGCTGGACAGTGCTTGCACAACATCAAGGCTTTCTTTTTTCCCTGTTCTGCCTCCCTGTGCCCCAGCAAGCAATGAATGGTCATGAGATTGATAGGGGACACAGCTGGACAGCTGACCTGAATTGGCCAAAGAAATACTGCGTACCATATAACATCATACTCAGCAGTATAAATTGGAGGTAGAGAAAGAAAGAGGAGGTGGGGGGTGGTGGCTTCCAAGGTGGTTATTACTCAGAGAGTGGCTGGGGATCAGTCTTGATCAGTCTCCACAGTTTCCGGGAGGTGGTGAGTTCTTTGATTTTCCTTTTTTAGTTTTTGAGCTCACCTCTTTTTCCTTCAGTAATTGTTTAGAAAACTCTACACCTGAGTTTTCTTGCTTTTGTTCTTCTCACTCTCTCCTCTGTCCTGCTCCCAGGGGAGGCAGCCAAGTGGGTGAGCAGCCATATAGGCTGCTGGGCAGGGTCAACCCACCACAAGCTGTAAATTGTGGTGGGTTATGGTTTTTTTTCATCTCTAACTAGAAATAAAGGACCCTCAGAGGCAGATGTGTTTCTGGATCAGTCTGTTATGACTGGGTTCCAGTAAAGAAAGGAACTTTTTAATCCCAGATTTTGATGCCTTGAAAGAAAGTAGAATTGCTGACGTATTTCAAGGAGGTTAAGCAGATGGGATGTTACAATTAAAATATGAGCACACATTGATGATATGAAATACAGCAGGCTGAAAAAAGGAATTTGAAACTTGGCTTGCCAGAACCACAAGTTGGGATGGCTCTTGAAAACATCCCTTACTTTTGTCTTACGCTTTCCATATGTCCCTTTCCTATTTGACTAAACACAGGAGACAAAGTGTACCTTAAAGTATATTTTAAGACTCATTTTCTTGATTTAAGATGTTTGTTAGTCATGGCTTGTGGGTATATGAAGAGGCCACGGTGTACTCATTTGCAGTAAAAAGACTGCAGGATATGTCCAGAGCATCCCACCTGACTTATGAGGGTGAAGAAGATTTAGACATAAAAACCTTAATTCACCAAAGTATTAGCATTGTACTTACCTATAGAGCTTGTTATTAAGGAAGCTGCAAATAAGAAAATGTTAAGAACCTTAGTACATTTGTTGAGGTATAAATGCTACATGAATGAATCCTCTGGATCAAAGTCATGGTATACATGCTCTAGATATGTACAGAGAAGTAAAAATTGTCACCCTTATCTAAAGCATGTTCTTTTGAACGTCTTTTAAAAAGCTGGGCTTTTGAAAGTGCTAGAAAAATCATAAGGCTCTGTGGGATAAACAAGAACAGGTAGTTTGGGGCCTGTTAGTTTACCAGCCCCTAGCTGTCTGCTGTACCTGCTGCCCTCTGCAAAAGTGTTCGAGGAGGTTTTGTTGATTCCTGCATCACCATGGTTGAAAAAACCAGATTTTTAACAGAAACTGAAATCCATGTGAATGGATCTATTGAAATTGGTGTGCAGGAAGTTCAGGACTTCAGGAATTGATTGACAGTTGGTATAAAAGACTCTGTAGAGAGGCAGGATAGATACCAGGAATTAATAACCTTGTCAGCTGCTTTAAGTGAAGCTGTCACAGCACAATGTAGATTTAATTTGTGAGTAGAAAATGGCTGTCAAAAAGATGTGAAGTGGGAGAGATGAGTAGCAGCCACCTTCTACCCTTAACCTTTTCTTTTACTCTTGTGTTCAACCAGTAAATGTTATTTTTGTCTGTGACAAAAACTCCTCTACTTAAATGTTTAGTGAAGCCCCCTTCTTCTTCACACATTATTTTTTCTTTTGAAGAAGTCATTTTTAGACCTTTCTTTTTTCTGGATAAGGCATTCTGAAGATGTATTGTAGTAAGGTGTTGTTTTCTGCTTTTTTCAACTTCTTTTGGCAGAGGATTAGTGTGAACATAAAGGTATCAGTTAAGCTTGGTGGTTGTTTATCATTACTTTGAGTTATGCAGCTGATTCAAATGCTGGGAGGCTACAAAACTGTTCTGCATATTTTGTCTGTGCGTCCATTTGTCTCCTGAAGGCTTAGGAAAGGACTTTGAGGGGAATGCTGTTTTCTGCTTTGCTTGCACTAAGGAGGAATTGTACATTTCTCAGGCAGTTAAAATTTCTGATCTATATGCAAATTAATAATATAGCCCACTGACATTAGGATAAAATTTTCCTTGTCAAGAAAGGGTCCTGCATACGCAACTTGAGCAAGAAATTTTCAGACTCTTTTTTTTCTATTTATCAATTATAAATACTGTCTTGGAATTCTTCAGGATGGAAGTAAATGTGTAGAATGCTTAGACTTTATTTGAAACCCGATGGACTGGACAAACAGCAGGAAGAGCTTCAATGCAGATTTTGTATATAAAGATACTGTAAGTTTAAAACACTGGAATTAAAGCAAGTGTGAGATGTTTTTCCACTGTTCCTCCACAAAGGGGTGCCATAGTGACATGTTAGAACAAAGCCTAAGTAATGTTTAATGTTAATGATCACAACTGAAAAATTTTATTTTAAGCATCTTTCGCTTAAAATCATACTTTTTTGGTTTGAACTTCTATGTAAAAATTCAGATTTTTATTTAGTCATTTCTAAGATGTTTTTAGAAACAGTATATGTGAAATTTTAAAGTACTTCAGGCTGTTAAATAATTCAGCTGCCAAGCACCAGTTCAACTTGTTCAGTAAAGTGAACCTCTTGTGTGCTACACTGTAAAAAAGAAATCAGCAAATTTTTTAAAAATTATGTCTGCAAACTCTGTTTGAACTGATTTTAATTGCCACGTATTTCAGGTGTATCGTTTTGCTAACTGCAGCTCGGTTGCTGTTTAAGAAGGCAGTTGTTAACTCATGGAACTGCTTTCACATAACTTCATTTAACAGAAGCCAGTTTTTTCATCCTCTGCACCCACCCATTTTTACTTAGTTCTAGTTTTCCATAAAAAGTGGTGGCCACATGCTAAGAGTTTTTTTAAAATTGCCTAGAAAGAGGTAACTGTTACAGCATATCAATATCAATTTGTAATTTTTAAGAGACGCAGTTGTTTCTGAAATCCCTTTTACAGTAAGTTTTGTTTCTGGTATATTGAGTTGGCAAGAGTCAGTGTGTGCTCTGACTGCTGGGTTACATGAATGTTTATTGGCTATCAAACCAGATAAATAGCAGCAACAGTTGAACTGCTACAACCTCACCCTCATCTGCTGCATTCATTTGCACTTTCTAATTACCATGCAATGATCTTTTCTTGGGAAGGCTGTGTAAATACCTTTATCTGTGATACCTGTATCCTGTGTAATCTTGGTTTCTACTGGGAAATCTGTTTTAAGGTTGTGATTTGGGAAATAATTGTGGTGTGATAGCACAAGTTTCCTAGATTTCCTAGGGAAATTGCAGTAAAAATACAAGGACTTACTGGAAAAGCAGGTGTGGTTTTAAAAAAACCACAATGCTTTAAATGGTTACCAATTAGTGATAATCAAGGTTACTTTTTTCTTTAAAAATGGCCCATTGAATCATCAGATGCTACAGGTAAAAATACTGATTTTTCAGTCATGTTGCACGCTTGCCTTATCGTATAAAGCATACTACACCTGTGTTTACATTGCAAATTTCTATGGCTTCTGTGTTTTGTAATGCTGTCAGTTCCATGAAGTGTACCTGGAATTTTTCTTTGTCTTCTGCTATTTACAGGTAGCAAAATAGAGACCCGTCTTCCTTCTGCATGGAAGTGTAGTACAGCTTGCTCTTGAATACTTAATCTGTGCTTTCTTGTCTGTATTTCTTCTTTAATCATATATCAAAGAGAGCATTAGGAATGGAGGGTATGCAATAGCTCTTGCATGAAAACAGTGCTTAATTATTTATTCTTTTCACACACACGCCCAAATGCAACATTTTCAGGTATCAAGTTAATAACCTCTGTGTACGTCTATGTGGGTGTATATGAAAAAAACTCTTTCTTTATTTTGTCTCTTTTTGTTTTTTAATGCTGATGTTGTGGTTTTACTACTGTATTTCCTAGTCTTTTTTTCTTGATCAGTAGAAGAGTTCTGAAAAAATTCTATGGATATGAGACTTACTTGCCTGAGACTATGCTTATGACTAGAGTGGGGGAAGAGAGAGGAGTATGCATTACAGATTTTAAATTTTTTTAATCCTGTAAGAAGTTTGGGGGTTTTGGGCGTGAATTTGGCAGAGTCGAGTCTTTCAGACCTTTAGTTTCCTGATGCAGTTGAATCCATATAGCAACCTATTACTGCTGAAGGTGTAGAGAAGGAGGGATGTCATGGTTCTTCCTAGTTATGTGCTGTTCCTGCTCCCTGTGCTTGTCTTGCATTTCTTTTTTTTTTTTGGTGCAAATTCAGCACACTGAGCTGGCAGAAAATAAAACAAATCTCTCCATTTCTACACACCCCATAAAAATTTTCTTGGCTTGGGGGAAGTTAATCAAGTTAAGTTGGTTACTACTAAATAGATTTTTGGTTTGTTTGGGTTTTTGTTCATTCTGGTTTGTTTTTTTTTTTTTTTCTCTTTTTACACTGTTAATCAAATAGGCTGTAGGTTTGGCACAAAGAAGTGTGTAGGGCCATGTGGTCCATTAGCAACTGTATTTTTTTGATTGGTCAGCCTGAGTGGAAGCTGCCTTAGTTGTACAGCAACATAATCTTTACCTTTCTGTCATGCCCTAGAAATAATTTGGTAAAATTATTGTCAAAAGATGTTCAGCTGATGTGTTTTGAGGTTTGTAGTTTTGCAATTGCAATTTTGCCAGCTTCAACTTTGAATATCTGCCTTTTTCTTCTAGGTCCGATTCTATGAAGTAGTCAATTCCTTAAGAAAAGAGCTAAGTGATCTACAGATGAAAAAGGAGAGTCTAACAGAAGAACTAAGTGGGTACAGATCCCAACTGAAGTGTCTGACAGAGGTCTGTGCTCCTTAGTTACCTCAGTTCAGAAACTGGAAATATGTATATTGTGAAAATCTCATTCTCCAAATCATTATTGATGTGTAAGATATAAAAGCTTTTTTGCTGTATAAACATTACTGCAGGGAGAAGAGGGCGGGGGGGGGGGGGAACGACTCAGAGAGAGAAAGAGGAAATAAGCTATATGTATCCTTGTATAACAGCTGACTTTATGCTATGGCTACCCTGCAAGATTTGCTTATGAGACTGTTCAGGGTAGTCTCTTACCAGCTGTGTTGTGATTTCTGAGGGCAAGATTTCAAGGTGGGGAAGCTGGACAGGAGATTGACCCAGCAGCAGCTGAAAACACGGTGATGGTTCAGTGTATAGTTTTTGAGACAGGGATGTCTTGGTAGTCAATTGCTTCACCTTTTGCTTTAATGTTACAAAAATCTATTTTTAGAAGTTGTTTGGAGTTGCGTCTTCTCTGTTATGCTTTTCAATTTCTTACATTTTAATTTTCCTATTTGTTTCTATACTAAAGAAAAAGATCATTTGATGGCAGGTAAGGTATAAACACCAGAAGTAGAGAAGCAAATTATGTAAATATTTCTAATTTTTATTTTTAAAGAGCTAAGGAATCAAAACGGTATAAGGAGCATGTTGTTTCTAATATATTTATGAATGTTTATAGTATTCTTTATATGAATACAGCTAGGGTGAGTTGTATTTTAGCTTAGTCCTGCATAAATCTGGAGTTGGGACAACAGTTTCAGGTACTCAAAGGATATTTAGCTGTGTTCTGAGTAGCAGGGATGTAAATTACACTGTCATTTTACTGATTCTGAGAATGTATTTTAGTTACTGCCTTTTTTTCCCTGCGAAATTTACTTACAGAATAATCAGGTGAGAAGATTAAGGAGAAATTATTTATACAAGTTTATCTTGTGACATTCATATATTTTCATGTCTCATTCTCATTGAATTAGAGAAAATAGTCAATAAAATTTATGCATTTATGTGCTTCAGCATTAGTTTGCATCACCATCTCTGGTCATAATTGAGATTAAACTAATCCTGAGTTTTGTTTTGCTTAAGCATTTTCCTTCACTGTACTTCATACAAAGCACTTAATGTGCTTTGATTTAATAAAATTGTACAGGAGGATTTCAGCCTTAGAGATTTGACTGACATCTATATTAACTTCTGCTGAAGCAAATTTACAAGATAGTAGATAATAATTAAAGTTGTAGAAACAGTTTTCTTGGGACCTTGACCTTCCTTTAATATAGACTTCTAATTTCGTTCTTTTTGCACCACATGGTGGCAGTATCCACCTTTCCCTCTGATCTGTTTCTCGAAGTTTGAAGTGTGCTGTGCTTTTCTTTTATGGAGAGACGTAAGAGTCTCTGTGTCTTGATTCTGGCAAGTTCAAGTTTTACCTTGTGAGTTGATGAGTGTCACTGTAACAAGGTACCTCAGATAATAAGGTAAGAGGAGCATCATCAGGATGTGAGGGTACTTCAGAATCTCTAATGTGCTTGGTGCATGGAGCTGACATATCTATGCATCTCTTGCAATTTATGAAGAAGTGATTTCAAGGTGTACTGCTGGGGTAACTTATTTGAGCTCTTCAGTAAGGTCAAGCTTTATTGCAAGGAAATTTATCAGTAGGAAATAAAACTTTGTTCAGAGCCTTACCTAAGCTCTTACACTCTTCTTGTACTGGATTTTTTTTTTTTTTGTGTTCCAGTAGTTCTTTTCTTTCCAGGTACATGAAATATAGTTGCTGAAGTTTCTTGCCTGTTATTCAATAATTTATACTCTGCAAATCCTTCTTCTGGGTTTCCATCCAGTATTCCGTAAATTTTAAGTTTTCTGTAATCATTGCAATATTTCTGTTCTCTGTATACTTTATGAACAAAGTCTGTTCTGAGTTTAAAACTTCTTTAGGAATCTAGTTGTACAGAAGTTTGAAATACAGTCATCACTGAAGTTAAAACAATTGGTTTTTGTTTCATCTTTTTTCTTTTGTGAGAAGAAGCTACTTCCTACAGTAAGCATTCCTTCTTTTTTCTACTCTTGCGAATAATTAAGGCTCTTCTTAGTGAGTTTCAGTGTAGGTTTCTTCCCTCTTTTTGGGACAGAGAAAGGAACAAAAAAATATGCTTAGCCCAAATCTTTCTATTAGCTATTAATGTCTTGGGGGAGGAGGATTTTGTTGGCTTTTCTGTTTGTTTGTGGCTGACAGACTAGGTCTGAGTAGGTTTTATACATATAGGTACTCACCCAGAAATATAGTCGTAAGAAATACGATACAGTTTGTTCTAGACTCATAGAAAAGTCTATCTAGCCAACTAAAAATGGAGAAAGTTTGAGGAAAATTCAAACTTGTCTTAATAGGTTAAGTCAACTTTAAGAAAATTTAAATGTAATATTAGTTCATCAAATAAGACAACCCTGCTGACTCTGCAATTCTGTAAACTTCTCTTGGTGTGTTGCTACTCTTAGCCCTTAAAGGCTGCTGAATCTGTAACACAGACCCAGTAGGGTAGGGAGCTGTTTCTGACAACTGGTAGCAGCAAATGGTTTGTGAAGACTGATTTCTAGCACTGGAACATGGTCTGATAAAAGATATTTGTTCTGCTGCTTTCTGTTTTTAAAGTGGTTGGTGTAAGTGGTTGTGCTGTACAGTTGCTAAATCAGTGGCTCTGTACACAATTGTTGCCTCTGTGATTTAGACCAGTGCAGTTCATCTCGTTCCAGGTACAGCAGCCACAGCCCAAGGGGAGGCAGTGGAACTGGTGAAAGCCATGTTCTTGTACTGCAGTGCCAACTGACTTGTTATTAAATTATGCTACAGGCCTGTTTTAGTTCTCCTTTTACAGTGCTCAGTACCTCAAGTATAAATAATGTTGGCACCGCCAGCCTTGGAGGTAAAGATAGAGGAGGAAGTCCAGTTGTGGTGGTGTATTACCAGAAGCTTCCCAGAAATAAAACCAGCTCCTGATGTGTGCATTCCCATGCTGAACATCAGTTTACTATTTTCAGAGTTGTTTGTTTCCAAAGTGGTTAGAACCTTTCCTCAAACAGATGTAATTTACTTCTAGTGGGTTTCTCTAAAGGCTGGGAGAGTGTCTGGGAAGGAAATCTTGCTTTTCTTTGTACCTCCAGAAGATGAAGTATTGCTTTCTTCTTCTGGCTGGGAGTTTCCTGGCAATGTTTTCCTGGAATTTGGTATTGATACAGTTTTATCAGGGCTTCCTTTTCTTCAGTTATTTTTTTATATAAAGCTGCCTTCAGGATTTACAACAGAATTTATAGCATCAGAGTATCTGAACGCTGTGGTTATCCTAAAGACAAAGCTGGTTATGTGTAGGACAAAGATCTTTTCTAAGACTTTGTCTCTGAATCAGGATTAGTAGCTGTCAGATTTTGCTAGACATAACTAATAATTTTCTCTGTGATAATGTTTTCCAGCTGTAGGGAAAACATATCTATAGTCTTCAAAGAATAAACTAAGCTTTTGTACTCAAAGGATCACTTGGCACTAGATGTGTCTGAATATTAGAAAATTGAGGCTGTTGTTGCTACTCCAAAAGGACTGGGATCCCTAAGGTTTCTCCTAAATTTTGCATATCTGTAAAGACTGCACTCTAGAACACTTCCCCAGCCCCCTGACACCACTTCTTTCAAGCAGTGCCTTAATTGTTTGGTCTTCACAACTCTCTTGAGAGAGATGAGGTCTTGGTCTTAGGTGAAATATGTGCCTGTTTTTTTTCGCTATTGTTAATATTGTTCAGGAGAACAGCTGCAAAGAAGATACTCTACCTGCAACTATGAGCTTGAGGCAGCAGTAAAACCTTTCCAAAACTTAAGGAGGTAACATATCTGTGAAAGTTCCCTTTTCTATGCAATACCTTTCTACTCTTTTGATACATAGCTATGGCTCTCATTGACTGCTAGCTGTGGTTCAAAAGTACAAGATGGTTTAATTATACTACTCTGTAATGATTTCAAGGATCCTTTTTTACCTGAGACTATTTCACTGAAAATTCTAGTAAACTCAGATCCAGAGAAATAAACTTTTTATTCTTCCACTTTCTTTTGCTGTAGAAGAACTTACTCCAAAGCTTTTCTTTCATATTTTCCTTGCAGAGTTTCTCTATTTTGAAGTAGCTCAACAGTTTTGTTTATAATTTTTAGTAGCTAATAGTGACCAATCTACAATCAGATTACCAATTTCCAATCTACAAGCAGATTACCAATTTCATAGCAAGTTACTAAAGAGATGTCTTATTTATCCAGTTATGTATAGCTTCTTCCTGACATTTGGGCAGTTGCATTCCAATAAATGATATATTGACCAGTAATTTTTGAATGCAGAGTATGTAAACAATTGAAGAAAAGTGTCATCTTTACGAAGGAGCTGCATCTCATCCAAATAACTGGAGGGAATTGGCTTTCACATCACAATAGTACAGTAGCTTTACATTTGTCTAGGGCCTTTAGGTACCTTAGGATATGAACAAAGTGCTGGCTTTTGTAAGTGGTTCTTCAAAGATCTTTTAAAAAGCATTTTTAAAGCAGAATCACTTTCTTTCACAGTCTTACCTGTAGACAGTGTAAAGCAGTCGTGCTGCTTCTGCTTGATTGGTGGATGAATCTATTCACTGCATTTCTGTTTATCTTCTTATCTTGAAAGGCTTTTTGGAAGATCACCTAATCCCTATCATGTATTATGTGTCACTAACTTAGTTCAAAAAGTCTATCACCAGGATTTTGCACTTGAAATTCAGATAGGTGTTTATTTCAGTGACTGCTATAAACTGCTGCTCATTTCAGATTGAGGATAGCAGTGAAGTTTAATATCACTAAACTGAGGTCTGCCATTAGATGTTTAGTTTCTCTACCAGTTTAGGTTTTAAGTGGTGCAGGTCAGGCAAGTTGAGAATCTTCTTGCTTGAAACATCCATCTGTGGACAGTATTTGTAAACCAAATGGAAGCACTTCTTACTAGGGACTGACTAATGTCCTGTAGAAACCACCTGTACTAGTTAATACTGGGTCTCTTAGGCAGCTTTGTCAAGAATTTCTTCAGGCGATGGTTGCCTATCTGTCTCACACAGAACGGGTTTGGGTTTTTATTTGTTTTAACCATCTCGTCAGTCTGAGTTTCTGCTCCCTGTAGAAGCAAAAATTAGTAAGAAGCTGAAGAAACGCCATGAGGTGTTCAGAGTATTATCATAATCACATTCAGTGTGAGGAAGTTCCATTTGTCCTTTAATTATTTTAAGGTCTGTGGGCTTGCTTAAGTTACTACTATTTATTATTACTGGTATTATTTTCAGGACCTAATTTCAGTCTTTGTTAGAGCTCTTTATCATGATTCTTCTAAAAGCCCCTTTTTTGCTGCAGCAGGACAAAGCTGTTCATCAGGATGTTCTAGCTATATTTTGAAGATAAATGGAAATATAAAGCTGTTCCATTGCAGAGATCTTAAAATCAGTTCAGGGTATATGGACATTGTTAGAAACTGAATTAACTTCATCACATGCAAAGCAAGGCTTCTTCTGCCTAAGCACAGTCAGCTTGATTGTATGTCTTTAAGATGTATTGCTATGGAAGTCCAGAAGCTTGTGTATGTGCTACCTGGAAATACGCATACCGCATAGTGGGGGTTGTGTGTTAGCCTATTTACAGCCTAGACTGGGTATCAGCTTGCTTTGTCGTGTTTCTTCATCTGATTAAAATACTACTTGAACACCTTAAGATTAGGTAGATGAAAAACAGTGACCTATGCAGTATAATTAGTGTTTCTTCAGTAATTACCTTAAATCCTAAAAAAACCAAACATAATAAACCCCTATAATTAAGGTAGGTCTTAAATTCTGCTTTGGAAAAGTGACACTAACTTACTTTCCCTGGAATTACTATATTGTTATGTGACATTAATATGACATAAATAACTGATTTATTAAATACAATTCAAAAGTAAGTTTAGGTCTCAGGTATTAGAGGGAACTGATTTTGCAGATATTCAGCTATTCTGTTAATTGTTGCTTTAAAGCTGTCTATGACAACTTTGTCCAGAGGTTAACCAGTTTAATTTTACACTTTTGGTAGTTGTGTTCTAGCTGCTCGATGGATAATACTGTAGGAGCTTCAGTAGCTCACTCAGTGAGCTACTGAAGTATGTGAATTCCAGCATGGTATTAGCAGCAGAATGGCACGGGATATCCACAGAAGAATTGTATTCTAAGCTTAATCTTTCAATTTGCACTTAACTTTTAAGTGCCCTTACCAACATTTCCTATTGCAAGATGAGTCATGTTTACACTGCATAACAGGGTACTTGCACCATTATGTTACATATTTGAAACTTTAACTAACTTGTGGACAACACCTTTTAAAAATATCTGACACAGACTTTACCATTATAATAATGCCATCTTTATAAATAATGACATAGGAACTGATTAAAGAAGAGAGTGTTTTATAGTCTTAGTTTGCTTAATGTGTATCCATTAACTAAGGTAAACATAAACCATATATACCAGTATGTGTTAGGATGAATAACAGTCATGTCTTTAGATTATGTGTTTGTAATAGTAGACCATCCAGAATCCTCATGAAAACTTTATGGGTGTTGCAATTTTTTTTGTGATTTGTGACCTGAAGTGATTTTAGTAAAAGTAAAGATAAGTAGGTCTGTGAAATATAAAACAAAAAATTCTTTTTTATCAACAGAGTAGTTACAGTATGTTTAGTAGATTAGGGAGTTTTCTCTAGTGTCTTACAAGTATTTAGATGTGTTTTTTCAAGAAGGTATTCTGTCAGTCTTTCAGTTGATGATGTCTGTGAAGTTTATCAGTGTCCTTGTGTCATACACTCTGCATATGCTGTTGCCCTAAACTTTTCTTGTCTATGAAAAACCAGCTAGGCAGTTATCCTCCTATAACTGTATAAAGCATAGCTTTCGGCAGTTTTGAAAAATTATGCACTCATATAGTGTCTTTTACTGCAAAATAAACTAAACTTGCAGTGGCTAAATTCTTGGTTTAGTAATGACATTTTAAGGCTATGTTCACCTTCAGTTATAATGTTGCAATGTCTATTCATAATAACCAGATAGAATTATTGTTTATCAAGCATCCATTATTGAGCTTGCTATCAATCACAGCAATAAACAACTGAACTCAGCAGTATTCTGGGAAATAGGATATGGAAAAGATGTAGATGCCCGGGGGTATTCTCAAATTTTTAACAAGCAACTCTTTTTGTAGTCCATGAGCTTTACCTTGTATAAGTGAAAGAGCATTATTATTTTGGTCATTCTTGTGAATAAATTACTAAGTAGTACAGTATTTAGGACAAGTAAATAAGATGAGTTTGTGAAATAAGTACCTACCTAGTAGAAAACTGAAAAATGGAGTCTAGATTGGGGATTAAGGTATAAAAGTCTGCTATTCCTGTGGAGAGTTGGAGGGAGTGAGTGTGATTAGGAAATCTGTCGATCTTCAAAATGGATACCTAGTGTTCTAAAAGATGAATACTCTCTGGGTGTTCTCTTGCTTTGCTTCTGTCGTTTTAGTTTCCAGAATAATCTGTAAAAGTATATGAGGAGGAAAAAGAAGGTAAAGTGGAAATTAATGCTGATGGACCATTAAGTAAACTTTTTAATTTAATTTATTTTGTCATCCACCAATGCTTTCCATTTTTCAGGAAACATAAGGTACCAGATACAATAGCTACAATTGGGAAGTAACTGGCTGAAATCTTTCATATAATGATAGATGTTGCTAAACTTCTGAACAAACCATCCTCTTTCTTTTTTTTCAAATCAACTAGCAAGTATTTTCACAAGTATCTTTACTCGTTTGAAACTATTGTAAAGGTGGTGTGACTACTGTGCTCCTAGTATAGGTTTGCAGACCGCCGGCTGTATATGTGAGGGGTACTGGTCTTGGAAGTTGTGCTAATGGACAAATGCACTGGGAAAAATAGGTACATTAATGAAGTATTTGTAATAAGATAGTTGAGTATCAATACAGCTGGTTACTTTGTGATCTGCTAAATTTCCAAATACTGAGACAAATTAAAACATTACCACTGAATATTCATAAGAGGCTTTCACAAAACATAGTCGGTAATTACTTTAAGTAAATGTCAGTGTAGCTGTGATCATTTCAAAATGTCTCACTTCCTAGAGCTATGAAGATGAGAGGCGGAGTCGGTCAGATCTTGAGGTCAGATGCCAGCGTTTAACACTGGAACTGGCTGATACCAAGCAGTTGATTCAGCAAGGTGATTACAGACAGGAGAACTATGATAAAGTAAAATGGTAAGTATCTCTATAATTCATTCTATAATGTTCAACTAACATACAAATGTTAATAAAGATCAACCTTGATTGATGTGAGTTCTTAGTTTTATTTTTGATTTATGTGCACCACAGATATTTTGCCTTACCTCGTACGCTAATAGTTCAATTACCTGCTGTAGTATATTGCAGACATAAAATGAACAACATCCTGAAAACCTGTGCATCAAATTATCTTCCTAAAAGTTTATATTTTCAGATTTACTGTGTTTTCAAAAGGGCCTGGCAGTCTCATTGCAGCTAAGGAAGTGGGAGCTGTTGATGGCAAGCATCTTGGAACAAGTACTCTTTTTTTATTCATAGTTTAAAAGCAATGATCTAACAGAAGGCCCTGTGCTCTATTCTATGCTGCCTGCAGCATGAATTAGGAAGGCAGGACCTTGGGAATCAATATTTACAACTTAAGATATCCTTGAAACCATAAATTTGAAAGGACTGTTATGAGAACTCTGTCAGATAATCTTAGGATTACCTTAGTGAATTGGTTTAACTGCAGGAAGTTCCAGTGTCTAGCTTCTTTAAAATACGGATTGCTGTACTGTTATAGCCAATGTTTTGAATATCCATCTTGCAAAAAGCAATTGCAAAATAGTGAAAATAGATTTCTTCTAAATATACTCATAGATGTATACTTCACAGTCCAGCTTCCAAATGGCTTTTTCATTGTGCTTGCAAGTGCAAGAAATCTGGTCTTTGGCACATTTGTTGTGAAACAGATTCAAAAATGGGGATTATGAAAAGATGCTGTCAGCTCCTTAGTTGTTCACATGGAATGAACTCAGGCATAGTTACTGACATGAATGACTTTGCCCACTAAGTCATTTGAAGGAGAATCTGTCTTCTGGATTCACAGCATTTTTGGTTCACAGCTATATGTACTAAACCAACCTTGGAATCTGTCTGCCATCTTGTTGCAAATAGGGTGGATTGATGCTATGGTTTGCTTCCTATGTGCAACTGCATCTTAATAAGTGGATTGTAATAACTTTCATGTGAATGGCCCCAGTGTTCAACAGTGTGTGTTTAAAATAGTCATGAGTTGAGAAAAGCATGAATGAACGTGCCAAAACTGTATTTGAGAGAGTAGGTTGTATTCAGCTGGGTAGGCACAGACGAAGGGGAGGAGAGAGCTATGTTGGCATAACTGCATGAGGATATTTGGGAGCACTGCAGGAGTAAATCACTTCCAGACTTGTTTCTGCCTTTAAAAAATACTGTGTCAAATCTTCTAGTTCTGCTGTACTACAAGTTATCTCAGTTTTAAAGCTATGCTATGCTTAATATAATATTGGTTAGATTTTTTTCTAAACTGCAAGCTCATACTGGCTCATTCATTTCACTGTTCTGACAGGGTGAGAGTGGAGACGTAGCAATGCTTGTGCATCCGGAAAGCACTCTTGCTCAGGACAGCAGCACAATTTTTGCATATGTGTCATGTGTCATGTATATTTTAAATGTGACAATCCACTCTGGTTTCAAGGGGCAGTATACGGGAGAGAGTACCTACTGAGAACACATATACATTGCTTTCTGCTCTGTTAGGAAAATGGGAATGAAGTTGCTTCACTTTTTCATTGGACTTCCGTGTCTGCAAAAGATTAAAGAGAATGTCATGGAAAACAGCATCAGAAGCTTATTAAAGCTAAAACGATGGATAAGGGTGCTTAAAGTTGATTGCTAAGAGGAGAAATGTATAGCCAAAAGTTACACTAAAGAGGAATAGTAAGAGGAGAACTAAATAATTTAGGATGGGAGTTTGAGTATTGTAGAATTTTCTTTGTTTCTGAGTATTTAAATTACCTTATATTGTTTCATATAATAAGATACTGTTGCAGGTGTTAATAACTGTAAAAGGTAAGAGTATCACCAATTGTTCTGCGAGTGACTGGTTGGAAGAAGTCAGTGTCGTGAACTAGAAAAAAGCTGACAAATTAAAAAGGCACAGGAATCTTGTTCATTACACTATGCATCTAATAGTTTCACTTTGCTTTCACAGTGAACGTGATGTATTTGAGCATGAATTGGCAGAACTCAGAAGAAAACATGAAATACTAGAGGTGTCACACAAAACACAAACTAAAGAAAGAAATGACTTAGCAAAAGAGGTAAACATAAAGTTCTTACTTTAGTAATTGTGTATTTCTTCACCTCAGGAATTTGATTATTTGTCTAGTCAAGTTTGTCAGGATCATGGAATAATTTAATTACCATGGTCTTAAGAGACCAGCTGCTCCAACCCGCCCATGCAATGCAGAGCAAGATTAGGTCAAGTTGCTTAGAGCTTTGTCGAGTTTTTAATGTCTCCAAGGATGGAGATTCCACAGCCTTTTGGACAATCTGTTCCAGTGTTTTTCTGCCCTTTTGTGAAAATGCATTTGTAAAAACTAATCACTTGCTGCAGCTTTTCTCTGTTCATCTTGTCCTGTCATTATGTACTGCCAAGAATCTGGCTCTTTTTATGTGTTCCACTTGGATAGGTGAAGATAAAAATAATATTTTCCCCCAACCTTCTCTTCTGAAGGCTGTAGAAAGTTCCAAGTATTTCTCTTAACCCTGTGTACATCATATGCTGCAGTTCATGACCATCTTGGTAGAGATCTTCTGGTCCTGCTCCAGTTTGTTAATGCATGTCTTTAGGACACGCATGTCATGGGACATAGCACTCCAAATATAGTCTCACAAGTGTGGAACACAGGATAATAATTTTCTTTAACCCATTGTCCACATTGTTCCTAATATAGCCTTGTAGCCACTTGGCGTTCTTTGCTGTCAGCACACGTTTCTGTCCCATGTTCAGTTTGTTCAACTGATGTTTGTCTATCTGATCTGTGTTTTGCCAGTTTTTCCATAGAGCTGTTATGGGAGGTGGCTGAAAGCCATGCAAAAGGTCAAGTAAATGACATGGACAGTGGTCCTCCCCATCCATAGAGCTAACATTTTTGTCGGGTTTGCTAGGTTTGGCCTTCGTAAATTTCTACAAGTTTTTCCAGACACCTTTTCCTCCGTATATATGGATATAGCTTCCAGCGGGATTTGCTTCATGATCCTTGCAGGGACTGAGATTAGATTTACCAACCCAACTGAGTGCTTCTCCTTAAAGGAGGATTCTGGTAATCAGAAGCCTTGATCACTTGCTATGATACTTCAAACGGCTGGTCAGCCTCACAGCAACATCTGCTATCTCCCTCAACACTGGCCAAGTGCTTCCCATTTTTCCCTAGCCATTACATACATGCCATTTTCCTAGGTATGTGACTTAGAAGGCTGAAGCAAAGACAGACTGAACTCTGCCAATAAGCTCAGGAACCTGGGAGGGCCCAGGGGAAAATTTACCGGTGGAAGATGAATGCTGTGAGTATGCTTGATATGGTTTAACCCCAGCTGGCAAGTAAGCCCCACACAGCCGTTCGCCCATCCCAGTGGAATGGGGGAGAGACTCAGAAGAGTAAAAGTCAAGAAAACTCATGGGTTGAGATAAAGACAATTTAATAGGCAAAGCAAAATCTCCACACACAAGCAAAGCAAGACAAGGAATTCATTCTCCACTTCCCATGAGCAGGCAGGGGTTCAGCCAGGGAAGCAGAGCCCTGGAAGAATAATATGGAAGATCTTCTGTGTGTTAACACTTTAGCAGCTGAGTAAATGAGACAGACTACTTCTGAGAGTATCCAGGAGACATGGTGCTCGTTAGTGTCTCTGTATAAATGACAATGTTACAGATAAAATAGTGGCTATAACTGCCACTTTAAAGATAGCATTGCTCTGCCTAGTTTTACAGAGAGATTTTCAGAAATATTAGGGAAAAAACTGAGTTTCTATTAGAAAATACCTCTTTGGTATCAGTCTGAAGGCTTTGTTAGTCTCTTTATTCCTCAGTCTAGCACCATAAGAGGACATCAAAAGTCAAGTTTGTTCTCAGCATGCAACAGTGCCCAAAAAAGTATTGTCCTGTACATCAAGTTTATATGTACATGTCAAGTACTGCAGAATAGCAGCGACAATGGCTTTTTCTCATTTACTTTATACTAAATTAATCAGTGAATAAAAGTAGCTCTAGTTTAAACTAAAATACCACTTCAAACTTTGTGATTACTTAAATATCCTGGAAGATGTGTGCTGGTTTTTGTGTATACTGATACAGTATCAAGTCCTGGATTGGAAGAACATCCAACTGGAATTTTTTACACAGTACTTGTTCCAGAGGAGGAGTATTTATAGGAGCAGTAACTGCTTGCTTTCTTCATGTAGTAGTCCATGGTGTCTGTTCACTATGGATATACATATAACATGTTATTTGGAGAGAAAGCATGTTTACTTTTTTTTCTTAAATAAAGTATAGAACAGGCATTTTTAACCTCACAGTGAGTATGGTGCTCAGCAAGAGGGCTGATGGGGAGGAGCATGGCTCTAAGAGCACTGTTTCTGTGTGAATTTTCATCTGTTTAGCTACTTGCTCCATGTCTTTCTCTCCAGTATCTTCCTTAAGTAACCTTTAGTCCGTCTATGACTTAGAAAAGGTGAATTCTATCTAAACCATGTACATGATGTCTTCATAGATTTAGGAGACATGTTTCTGATAAGTTATTATTCTTTGAATTTAGTGTGTGACATCCTCAGGAGCTTAAATGGCAAAATTCTTTAGTGGGACGAAACTGTGTTTTGTTATCATGGTTATGGAGTTGGGCCACCTTGCAACAGTGGCCCTATGCTCTTCGGCTGTTCTCTGTGTTCACCTTGAATGGATGGTGACTACTCCGTCTCACTTTACTTCTTGGTGTAGTAAACATGATTGATCTGGTGGCAAACGCGGCTGTTCTCAACTTATTCTTGTTTCTGCTTTGGCATCAGTTCAGCCTTCTGTAGCAACACCAGCTCTTTGCCCTTGGGGCATGCCTGGAGCATTGCCTTGTCCACAACAATCATGCCATACATCAGCCCCAGAACTAACAGTTTTACCATTTGTTTATGGAGCACTAATCACCCTGGTGCCCTTAAACGTTTCACTTCTGTTTCTGAGACAGTCATAGTCATTGTGACAGGTTGGCACCAAGACTCTCCATCAGTATTTCTGACATAGCACTACTCAGTACTGTTGCTATTCAGTACTTCAGTACCATTTCGATACTGACGTAGATGAAAGGACCTTTTTTTCAGGTGCCAACTACTGGAAATAAATAATGAAAACTCATAAAATTAAAATGTTAATTAAGTCTTTTTTCATCTTAAAGCTTCATCAACTTACTTAAACTAAAGTGTAAATAAAGTCTTTTGGTTCAGGTGATTTCATGGAAGAGAGCTGAAATTAAATTGCAGATATGTGTACATAGGTTAAATATTTATCTTGAAATTCGTATTAAAGTGTTCTTTTTAATACCTTTTATAGCTGGCAACCATACAACAATCCCTCAACTTGTTGCAAAAAGATAAAGATTATCTTAATCGCCAGAACATGGAGCTCAGTGTTCGCTGTGCACATGAAGAAGATCGTCTTGAAAGACTCCAGATTCAGCTGGAGGATGCCAAAAAAGCTAGGGAAGAAATGTATGAAAAATATGTTGCGTCCAGGCAAGTTATTGTGTGTTCACTTCTATCACTAGGCAGGTTATTTAACTGTTTTCCCTTGTTTCTTGCACAAATCCCATTTAATTAATTTTATTTTTCAGAAAGCTAATCCATATTTTTGTAACTAAAAGCACAACACTTTTCTTGGGTCATAATGTGGATCACAAACATTTTTTTAAACCTTTGATATAAGACCATAGTAGTGGAAGTAAACTTTCAGCATTGGGAGTTCATGGCAATTGTTGTCTTAGGTTTACTCAGTTAATTATAAAATGAACTTTTTTTTTTCAGTGTATATCCATAAATCCTATGTTCTGTATAACTAAGAGGAAGTGTGCTAATACAACTCTCCTGATAGACAACTAAACCAAAAATTGTCATCTAAGTGAAAATAGAAGGGCATTCTTGAAATGATCAGTTATGGAGCTCCAGCCCATATCAGAAGAATTTTAAACACTATATTTCCTTTCAGTGCAGTCGCTCAGTTTTTTAAAGTTGTTTAGCATGTTTATATCTCAGAACTATGTTCACCCAGAACTTCTGTATTTTAAATAAAAGTCTTACTCTGAAATGCTGTTTTAAGAAATCATGTTGTTCTTGGTTTTTTTATGATAAACCTCTTTATTGTGTAAAAGGTCTTCATACAGTGTTTGCTATAGTGTGGCACAGTTGAGGAAGAAGAAATAAGTTTACTTTTGCCTTGAAGGGTCAACTGAAATTCAGTGTCTGAATAAAAAGAAAACAGGAAAACCTGGTCAGCATGCACTCTCCATTTTAATATTTCGCAGCTTTTAGTTAATGTGAGGGAGTTTTTGACCAGCTCACATACTGATCTCTAAAAATTATGGGCTATCACATGATTGGAAATCAAATGAAGTCTAAAACCTTTTACAGTTGTAAATGCACATATCTTCATAATATGCTTTTGTTTCCAAACCTGTGATTTTTACCAGTGGCTTTACTGCTGATTGATTTTTCTTGAACATTAACTAGATGCTATAAAGTCTTGACGCTCCTTAACTATTAAGTGCTTACAACATAACCCTATTTTTGTAGGAGAGATTCTTTATGAGATTCCCTGCAATCTGTAACTTCCAAAGTTACAAAAAGATGTCAGTATTTCTCTGAAATGAAATTCTTTTGTCCTGATATGTTCTGATATCTGTTGCTTAAAAACTTTGTGTTTTAAATAGTTTGTATGTCACATTGATGGGATAAATTCCCAAATCTTGAGGTTTTTTGACTTTACAAATCTCCACTGCATTTAATCTGCAGTGTTTCTTGTGATGTTTTTTCCCTCATGAGGTGCAGGTAGTACACAAAGAAGTCTTCTAGTGGCATGGCAGCATTGCAAGTCAGTAAGTTAATTAATCCTTACCCAGTGATGAAGAAGAAAGTGAGGAATTAAGTGATTACTTAATATAAGCACTTGAGTAGAGGCTGACAAAGAATTTCTGGAAGAATGTTAAAGTTATGTGATTAATCAATATTACATTACTTTAAAAAGTTTAAATCTGTGTGCAGAAAACTTCTGTTTATTCACAGTTAAATATTATTTATTCCTGGTTGATTTTCATTTAATTTATGTATCAACATAGGCTGATAAGTATTTTAAGTTGTTGAGAGGTAAATGACTGAAGATTGAAATAAAATGTAAAATCAAGAAGAACTCTGCTCTTGTAAAGCTGTACCTGAAGTTTTGATATTTTGACCTGTGCAATATATTTATTTACAGAGACCACTATAAAGCAGAATATGAAAAGAGACTCAATGAAGAGTTGGAACAAATAAGATTGAAAACAAATCAAGAAATTGAGCAACTAAGAAGCACTTCAAAAGAGATGTATGAACGTGAAAACAGGTAGGTAAGGTGTAGGCAATAACCTAATTGGGGGAGAAATGACCAAGCACTGTTTTGTGCGTAGGTATAATCCTAGCTGACTGACTCTTTGAAAGGTGTTCAAAATGTAAGAATTTAAGTTCAGTTGTAAAACTGTTGGGAATCTTGTAAAAACTAAAATGAAATTATACTTGTACAGTAAGTATATGTTACTAAATGATGGACATCCAACATGATCAGTTGAAAAGGATTATTAAAATTCATGTTCTACATAAGCATTGGTGGTTTGAAGTTTGTTGAGATGTATAGTGTTAGTTAATTAATACAGGATGACTTTACCTGTCATGCTATAGGGGCAATCTTGAAGCTGTGCCAGGAATCCAGAAGAGAAGCTGTTGATGCAAAAAAAACAAGGCAGAAAAAACCTAGAAGAGAGAAGACTTCATCCTTTATGAAATAAATCTAGTTGAGATTTTTTTAGAGCATTGTGATTGAAAAAAAGTATTTACTTCCTGTAAATTACTTTAAAATTCTCTTTTGAGGAAGATTCTAGTCCTGCAAAGACCTGCATACTGAGTTTGTATGTGTGCCATCCAGATGAATACCATGGAATTACATGCACATACATAAGCCTTTAGGGATTGGAGAGATTTGGACCTTTGGCACCAAATTTCTTTCTTAGCTTATTTTTTGCCCATTTTATTCCTTTAAAATGGGAGGAGTGTTTAATAATTTAACTTCACTGTAGATGTCCTGAACGTGTCGTATGGAGAAGGAAATGACAGTAATAAAATATTTGTGGCATCAGCATCTGTTCCTCTAATAGGTAGTTTTGTTACTGCTGGGAAGAGTGGAAAAAGAACACAACTTCTGCTGTCTTTCAGTCAGTGGCAAGGTTCTAATTAAAAAACAATTACATCATTGTGTAGTTTTGCAAGTATGAGTAAAATACATGCACACGCATATACATCCACACCACTTCCTGTATGCAAATCTCTTTTGAATTACAAAGTATGAATTTAAACATGCACTCCTTGTGGAAATTTGACATGGGTCTGTATATCATTGAGAAAGCTACTGAAAGATATTTCACTTGTATCTGGAACTGCTTTACAGAAGTTTTGTTACTCATTTTGAAATAATTACTTCTGAAATGCAAATCCCTTAGATTTGCCTACATGTTTTGCAAAAAAAAAAAAGGCTTTCTAGCATATGTTCTTTCTATAATATACCGAAAAATTCCACCATAAGGCAGTCTGCCTCAATGGTAAGGTAAATGAAACCTCAAATTGTGAGCTAAACAATTTGCACTGAATTTGTGTAATGTGATGAGATGCTGTTTGTGGCTGAAAATAAAGTTAAGGTGCTGGTTTCATCCTCCTGCTCAAAGCATGGAATGGTATTACAGCTAAACTAATCTAATACTCAGTTGCTCAAATTCTTTGCCACTTTGCCAAGCCTGATAGTTCCTTTGAATTTATTGGCACTTACTTTATACTTGGATGAATCAGTTCAAGAAACTAAAATGGGAGGGGGCCACTAATAAAAAGGTGATGCTTTAATGCCTAAATTTTTTGGCATCAGTTTCACTTGTATGGTTGTTGTAAGCATGGGCTATGTTTGCAATGGCAAGCCTGAGTGAATTCACAGGGCATGTGAATGTCTGCAAGAGGTTTGACATTGGATTAGCTGTAGTCTGTTCCCATAGATCAAACACAATTTAGTAGTCTTGAGCATGTGAGATGTTTTCCCTGAGCACCTTTTCTGACTTGGTTGAATCTGACTAGAATCCAGTTTGTGCACTCTGGAACGGTTTAGGGATGTGACAAAGTGCAGTAAATGGCAGTTGCCAAGATGTTTGTTCGAAAACTTCATAAACACACCCATGAGCTGCTGCCTCGCCTGTCCTCATCCCACCTTTTTCCCCCCCCATGCCCATTCTTGAGCCTCTAGATAGTATTTCTGTCCCATTTCAGAAGGTTACTTTCACTTTTGTGATTGGCTGGCTAGATACCTGATAAGGCTGCTCATGTGCAGCCATTGGGTAGTTGCTTCACCTCCTTTGAAATGGCAATCACACAACCAAAATCTGGCAGCATCACTGGTGTGTGCCCTGGCTCTGTGGAAAGAGAGTATTTCAACAGAATTTGCCTCACATCTGTGGTTGTTGTCTTGTTGGTTGAATAGTACCTCACTTGTGTACTTTTTCCACCTATTGCATTTTCAATTGATTAGTTGTTCAGCTAGGCAAAATAGTTTATTCTCTAAATGAGTCTCTGTATCTTTCCTACTGTTTAATTTTTATCCCACTCCCACTATTCTGGTCTTAAGGATACAGCTCTGGACTCCTACTCTTAAGACATAATATGCTTGATCTTAATATTGTTATCTAAATATCATTAATAAATTAATGAAATTTATTGCTATGTTCCCATATTTTTGTATGAGTCAGTTTTAAAGAATCTGATCTTAAGGTCAGTCCCTGAATTTCTGCACTAAATTTCTGCATTAAATTCTGCCTAGTAACTCATTTTTTTAAGAAAATTATGTTATCTTTCTCCAATAGCCAGTTAACTGCTACATAATGCTGTTAATTTTTTCTAAGTAACTGTTTCCTGTTCGTATGAATTCCTTTGAATTCAGAAAAGTGCCACCAATAACTTTCATTCTAGGAAATAGTCTTTAAACCAAAAATTATATACCTTTAGTATACAATGACCTAGGTTAACATTTCCATGGGCTTAATGATTTCCTTTTATATCTTGACTTTTCACTTTTCTTCAAAACTTGCCTGAGACTTTAATTTCACTTTGACTTAAGTCAGAAAGCTGCTATGGGGAGAGGGAGAAAAAAAAAACTTCAGTGGGAAGATCTTGGTTGCATCCACATTAGCAGTTTAGTTTAGATGAAGAACGTGGTGTTGAAGTGAAACCCCCTAGTCATTGCTGCTAGCCATGGTTTTAGCTTGCCTTGCAGCTGTGGTTGAATTTGCTCACGTTTGTAGCATATGAATAGGATTCCTTTTAGATAAAACAAAACTGAAAGGAATCTTTAAGATCGTCTAATATGTTCCAAATGCTGATGAATGTTCGTCATAGAAGCAAACCAGCAGTAGAGTAAAATCTTAAAAACAGTCATAACACAGATGTCTGATCCTCAACAACCACTGTTAGCTCTGGCAAATTGGCTGGTGCTGTGTTACACTAAAAATTGAACACAGAGGTTATATACAGTATCTAAGCAGGGCTTCCCCTCAGTACAGTCTACTGCAGTGTTGATCTGTAGCCTGCTTGTAGCATAACAGTCTATTAATAACTAGTGCCAATTTTTTAACACAAAAACTGTATGTTTTATTCTAAATATCCTGCTGTTCTCATTTGTGTCAGTAAACTAATGATTGAGGTAGTTTGAACATCTTGACTGATCTTTGGTTAAAAAAAAAAGTATCAATTGATCAATTGATTGTAATAAAACGTTCTTTTGTGGTTCTTCGCAGATCAAAAATGTTGCCAGCAATAAAACCCAGGAGACATCAATGATATGTAATAACCTATCTATCAGAGTAACTAGACAATTAGTTGTATGTGGAAGTAGGATTTCTATGCTCACCTAAACTTTTCTTGCTCTCTCATAAAAGTTGTGAATCATCTCCGCTAGGCAGACAGCAATCCTGCCATTACTAGCAAAGTACCAAGCAAAATCATTGGAAGTTATTTAATTCCTGCAAAAAACAAGTAATTTTTAGTTCTAATATTCTAGAATAATTAGAGTTACATGTTTCCACATATGAATAGGTGATTTGATAATTGTTTTTTAGAATTTCAGAACTGGAAGCTTTGCTGGTATATATGAAAGTAACCTTAAGTAAACGCTCTGTACTAAATAGGTGAATAGATAGACAGACCCTTCTGTCATTCCGTGAGAATTGAAGAATGTAGTATTGAAGTTCAGATCAGAGAGCAGTAATTAATGAAGCAAACCAGTCTTTTTTCTAACATTCTTAACAGAATAATTTTTGTTTCCTTCAGAAATTTGAGAGAAGCAAGAGATAATGCTGTTGCTGAAAAAGAAAGAGCAGTTATTGCTGAAAAGGACTCTTTAAGAAAATATGATCAACTCTTAGAACAGTAAGTGTCTTTAAAAAACATATAAAAATCTAAAGGTATAACAGTGTTTATATCTAGGAGGTGTAGGTAGGAGGAAGGACTAGCTTTTTGCTTAAAAAGAACAAATTGAAGTACAAATTCGTTGTTTAAATGAAGTTACACACTTAATTCTGGGAGTACATTTTTCCCGTTATCAATGCAGTAACAAGATGAAAGTTTGGTATTTCTCCTGCAATCCTTTAGAGGCAAGAAAACATAATTATTCATTTCATAGCAAGAATGTGGATTGTATACTGTACAGTAGCAGTGGTCAAACTCTGAACCTGTTGTGGGGTTTTTTTCTTTAGTTGAAAGTAGAAAAATCATCTTGTAAGATGACTTCAATAATAGTTTTTATGAAGTTTGGATAGAGAGCAGTCATGAACATTTATGTTTGTTACATACTTTTTTTCTTACTACTGTCTCTTTTCAGTCTTTCATACTCCATGTGTAAAATTTATTGTCTATACAAATGTATAATTCTGTTCATATGGAGAAAGAAACTATGGTAGATTTTTTGCCTATTTACAAGCAGTGTTACTTTCATGTTCCGTAATACCTTTTCCTTAATTTTTGTAAATTTAGAATGTTAGCTGTGGTAAACTATGAGGTAATGTAAAACTATGGACAGTAATCAAAGTTGTTCAGGTTAAGTTTGTCATGTGTCTTTAATTTTGGATTTAATTTGTTGTTTAATACAATTTTTTTTTTAAAGGAAGAGATCAGTTCATTAACTGACTGTGCTACTAGTCATCTACTCTAAGGAAGTACTAGATGAACCTTCTTTGCTCTAAAGCATTTTTAATTACAAGTAGTAATCAGTTAAAATGTTGTTAACTTAAGCATAGGAACAAATTTATTAAAGCTTTTAATTTTTATGTCTAGCTTCTAAATTGCAGTGGTGATACTACCGAAGAAATAGCATTACCTAAGGACTGAAAAAATGTGATTTCTAACTGATGATGTGAAACAATAGGGGTAATTCTAGAGCAAATGAGATGGGTCAGAGGACTTGATATCCACGATGAGTTTAAGGGGCTTGATTTCAGATTAATTCTAGTTCAGCTGAACAGGCCCAAGGGTGCAGAATGCCTTTTAGTGGTTAGAGCACATTGTAGGGGTTGTTGGGTTGTCAAAAAGGAATTCAGTTTGCAAACTCTGAGATGATGACTCCACAATGTGGAAATCAAAGCTGTTTAAGTGGGGAGGACCAGGAAACTTGTTTGAAGCAGATCTCCTGAGTCAAAATAAAATGCTAATATGAGTCAACATGGGTTTTTTTCTAATGAGACTCGTACGTTTCACTGTGGTAAGATATACTAAGACATGGGGATTTCATATATGCACTAGAAACTCTTGAAAATCAGTCTTGCATATCATAATTCGAGTTTGCACTTTTACTTAATAAAAATACTAACTTTGCAATTCTTCTGTATTTGCTTTTAAACTTAAGAACCATGGATGAAATACTTTTCTGCTCAGCTGTATTCCCACTCAAGTAATGTGTCATTTTTTCATATTGTTGCTTTATTTTGAGGAGGAAAGTTCCCCTGCTATTAGAAATATAGGAATCTTGTTTGATAAACTTAAGCTTCTGTGCTCTTAGAGCTTTTTCGAGTGATAAGCCCTCCAATTAAGTAAAACTCTCCTTTCCTCATGTTAAGTAAATTAATAAGTTGATTAATGCTGGGTTTTGGAGTTTGAAGAAGTAGATTGTTCCTCAGAAGATTATTTTCTGCTTGGGAACATGGAAAACCCTTACTAGCCTTTTTTGAAATGTAGATGCCTCCCTTCAAAACTACCCCACTTCTAACCACATTACAGGTGTCAAGACCATGAATTTCTCCACATTCCAAATCATTTACCTAAGTGAACTGCAAAGTAACTAACTGGCATGTTGAGATGGTATAAATACCTTAACTTAAAAGACTCCAAATTCTGAATTTACTGTGGACTCACATGTGACAGTTCTGTGGAACAAATAAATTTTCTAATATCACCAGAAACCCCCTAAGATAAAAAAGGAAAACCTGTGTTGTCCAGTTCTGTATTTAAGTGATTATAACAGCTTGTTCTACTTTAGTAAAAACAAGGTGACTCATCGTAGTTACCACTGGTATCATAATCTGTATAAACAAACATGTTTGAAAGCTTCAGAAGTATGTGGAATGTTGACTGGCCTGAATGGTGGTTAAATAAAGCCCCTGGCATATCTTGTGATCAGAAGTGTAACTAATACCCAATTTTCTAGTCAAGTGTAGTTATTTTCTTTTTTTTTTTACACGTTTGTGGTAGTTTTCTGTGAACAGCTATTTACAAATGCCAAGAAAATACCAAAGTGATAATATTCATTAAAGAGTTCTATTGAGAAAGGATCTGCTGTTTCAACCTTAAAGTAGATCACTGTGATGTCAGGACGTAAGTTTTGTTGCTCCCTTTGCCATTATGCAGCTGTAATTTCTGTCTAAGAATCCATGTTTCATTTACCTATAACAATGCCAAAAACCTTAAATTGTTTGATATTTGAGGACAGCAATTTTGTAACAGCTCCATCATCAACACAGTTAAGTATAGATGCTACATATGTTCCAGCTTTTCCTTCTTTTGAATATTCCTTGAGTGTTATTTTCAAACTGTTGACTGTTAATCTGTTACTTCTCATTGCCGAAAGAAAAAACATCCAACCCACCAAGACACCACCAACCAAAAAAAACCAACACCAAAAAAGTAGAAGTGCACTGTGGTTTGCTGTTGGGTTTTTTCCTGATGGTTAAATTTTCTAGTTTCCTGTAAGGTTCAATGTCAAACTTAAGTGGTTCCTTTTCTTAAAGTGAACTCAGAGGTCTAATATGGGGTGAACTCATACTAGAGCACTTCACTTACAAGAACCATCTCTTGCCTTTGATTGTTGACTTCCTTTAAATTTCCTCTAAAAGGAGTATAATGTCTTTTCCCAGGACTCAGCTATATCAGTGGAAACTGGCTTAAAAATTCTGGAATTACTGGGAACACGAGGGAAGTTCATAGTTAGTGTGATTTTACAAAACCTTTTTTTCTTAGTGACAAAAAAAATTGTACTCTTTAACAGCCGATTGCTGCTTACATGATGTACGTAAAGTGATTTTTCTTTTCCTGTCTTTGTAATGATAAAATGAGAAGTGTAGAATAATGAAGAGAAAGAAACAAAATAGGTATGCAGTGAATGGAAAACAAGTATGCAAGGAAATTGTGTTATGGCAGTGCTATTCCTTCAACTTCGCAGTGGACACTGTGCATAAAAACTCTTGGTGTTGTAAAAGCTAGTGAGAGGTTTAAATTCCTGCCTCTGTCCATTGGGTAATAGGATATATTTAAGTATGTACTTTTTTGTCTTATTTGAATATGCACAGATGCACGGATGATGAATTTTAAACCATATTTCTGTAGTTGTGTTAAGTCAGGGTGATGACTACAGAAATCATTTAGAGCCTTAGGTTAGTTCTATAAAGATTTCAAAGTATTTTGTATTATTTAAGCATTTCTGGATTGAGGTACATAGCTCAGTTTTTTAAAGTTATTAAATTTATAATGTAAATTTATAATTAAATTTATAATATTATGATTTGCTACAGGTCAAAATGCCTTTAGGAGTATTTCTACTATTTAAGTTAAGAAATGCTTTTCTCAAATAAAAAACAAAATTGAATAAAGATCATTGACATTTCTTGATAACATTTGTCTGTGTTTCATAGATTAAGAAAAGTATGCAAAAAGTTGTCTGCATGTTTGTGTTTACACATTTAATGTTTTTCTTTCCAGTCAGATGCAAGCTGACTACGCAACTTAGAGATTTATTCTAGTCTCTCCATAATCTTTTTAATTTGAATCTTTTATCCCTATTTTTTTCGTTCTTCATAATTGTGGTGCATTTTAGAATTCATCTGGAGTGAGGTTGATGCTGATATTAGTCATCTGTCTTAAACTTTTTAGGTGATGGGAGAGAGGGGATAAATTCTATTAATCAAATGGGTTTTTAAATTAGACTAAATTATGATCCCTATGTCTTATTAATTGTACACAAGCCTAGAGGACTGTCTTAGGTGCGAAGATAATTGGATAAATTTACTGAACAAATAAATGTTAGAATGCATTTAGAATCTCTGTGGAACATGCAAGAACCTCATCATTAGATTTTCATTTATTACATTATACTTTCATTGTTAACAGAAACATTAAAACTAATTATTTTCCCCTTCTGTGAACACTTTTTTATAATCTGGGTGTTGCATACTTCAGTGACAGGATTCTAATACTAAAATTACTAACTCTATGTATGTATGTGCTGGAGTTACTAGTAATATTTAAATAGGGGCATGTTATCTCTTCAAGAATATTTGTATCAAATGAAGATTTCAGTAATGAATTTTAAAAAATCCATTCTGAAAACTGCTGGCCAAAATATTTCTTGGGCAAAGCTGCCATCCCCCTGTGATAAAAACTACTGTCAGAACTTCTTACTCCCTACACATGGCTGCTACGTTTGTATATGAAGTGCCTTGTAATCTGTTGAATTGAAGAGCTGTGTAGGTCTTGAAAATCACTACCACTTTAAATCTTCAGTTTCAATTAATTTTTAGTGTTTTCCAAAATGCTTTTTTGGTAACAATAATTTGCTGCTGCTGTATTAATTTATGACTTCTGTAGTAAGATTTGTATGCATAATTTTTTAACACTTAGAATTTCTATCAGAATAAAGCCAAGCCCTTCAATGGCATTATTAGACTTTGTTTGGATTTCAGCCCTAGCCAAGGTAACTATTGCACATTTCCCATAAAATTACCTTCATCTTGTTCTCCTGATGAGAAAGTTAAATATGAGGTACAGCTAAAAGGGTAAAATTAATGAATGTCATGGAAATTGCTGAAAGACACCCTCTTGGAGATTCAGAATCAACGCAAGAAAGTCAGTGAAAGAACCAAGAGCAATAATATGATGGAGAAGCAAAGAAAAAGTCCATTTCCCAGGTGACTAGGTCTGGTTTGTTTCCAAGCTGTAGAAGCAGCACTGAAATACGTAACAAAAAAAGTCTATGCATCCTGTGTTTCTCCAGAAATGACTAGGGAGGCTCCTCCTCTCTTCCTTTTCTTCTGAGGATATGTTCATTTGAACACTTGACATCTTAACAGATAATTCTAGGATGCATTGTAATTAACAGGAGGAGAAAAACCTAATTAACTGATTTGATGAAAGAGATAAATAGTAATGTTGGGAACACTGCACACTTGCTAAGGCATGCCTAGTTGGTTTTGGTTCTTAGATTCCTAATCAGGATCTTAAAATTTTACATTCTTAGCTAAGATAGTGTTCTTGCAGAATGAATGCTTTGAGCCCTGTAAGCAGTCACTTCGTAACTGTAACTGTCTTGATGTTGAAGAATTATCTACATCAAGACTCACAGGAATGCTGAGTTAGTCTGATGTCTGACCTTTCTGAGCTTCATTACATCTGGAACACAGGCTTTGAAGTTTGTTCTCTTACTGTGCAAGGAATGCTCAATGATTATATTTATAGCTCTAAAAACCTTTTATTTCAGTTGCTCTTGCCCCAGCTCCTAAAAAGTAGTTCACAAAATATTTTTAGCCTCTGAGGGGTGCTTTGGAAAAGTTGTAGTATCAACATATCCTCATATCATAAAGATTTTCCATAAGCCTTGACATTCTCATTTTACCTTTTATCTCCTTCTAGCCAAAATGTTTTAATTTTAAAATATTAGTAGAGACAAATTGTTAAAATTCTGCAATGGCTATTCTGACTACCTAAGAAACTATTTCTTTACTCTTTTAAGTCCTAAGGGGTTTTTTGCTACCCTGGAAAGGTTGAAATATATAATGTCCTTTGAGAACAAATTTGAAAGCAGTTGCAAATTCCTTCAAAGAGGGATTCTGCATTACAAGGGTGGTGGTGCTGCTGCTTATATATATTTCTTAAATTATTGGGTTGACATTTCCACTGCAGTCCATGATTTTGCTTTGATTGTTACTATTCCTCATGTACACACCCAGTTTTGTGACTCACTGCACCCAACTTCTCTTTAATGGTGAGCACTGCCAGAATGAGCAAGTAGGGGTCCTTTGTAACTCCTTATCAAATCATGTTTCAGGTACTAAATTTTACATGGGTTCAAAACGAGACTGGAAAAGTTCAAGATAAATTTGAGAATCACTTTACAGGTAGAAAACATATCCATTTTCAGGAAATGCTCGAGTGAGAAATAGTTGAACACTAGTGGCAGAGGATTAGGGAGAAATACAGAATATGCAGAAGTTTTTCTTGCTTTTCTCAAAACACTTTTGGCTGCAGTTGGAGCCAGCTTTATCAGGCTACGTATGCCTTTCCTGTGATATGCTACAGCCATTCTGTGTAGAATAGAAACTATGAAACACAGGGAACTCCTCAACCTTTTTACTGCGTATGCTTTGAAAAGGGGACATTACACTGGATGTAATGACAAGATACAAATGAAAGCTTTTATCTGAAGAAATTATTAATCTGGGTTTTTTTGTATTTTTCAAAGTTTATTACATATATCAGGTTACCTGTGCAAATAATGTCTGTGGAGTATTCCTAACCATCTGAGCTTGAAGGACTAAATGTGTGTGTGAAGTCCCTGCCAGCATTAAGTAACCCAAAGCATTAACACTTCAATGGCATGTGAGAAAAGAACCTGTTTATAGGAAGTTCCCAAATATATGTTTTTTAGAATACAGAAGAAAAATAGGTTGCAGATAATAACATGACCACAAATACAGGCAGGGAATGTTAACTGAGTATGTTTACCAAAACAGTGTATTATAATGCCAATTCAAAAGCTAAATTCTTCAAAGCAGGGGTATTGTATTTTCTGTGTGTCTGTACAAATATGTTGATCTTCAAATTATGGCTATTTGTGTAATACTATATTAAAGACTAATAAAACCATAAAAGTTTCCTTTTAATAGTAATTATCTTCTGTAACTATGTTCTCAGTCTGTGGTTACTCCATGGAAAAGGGGTTGAAATCATTCTGATTACCTCCTGGAAAAGGATGTGATGCTATACTCATTTCCAGTTAGCAGACTTTGGAAGAACAGGGTCCAAATACATGCTTGTGTGGTGTGAGAAGGAAGTTACAGCTTTGTGATGTTAAAACCTCATCATAAACTTTGAAATGTTGGATATGAAGACTTAACATTGATGAGTTTTGAGCTTTGAGCAAAGTTTTGGCTAGAGCTTGTCTTCTGCAGAATCACCTTGGAACTGTTGAGAAAATACTAGATATAACTGAAGAGAGCATTAGGCTGGTCCTCATTTCCGTGGTGGTGGCAGCTGTTGTGTGTAACTCTTACAGATAGGGAAAATGGCGGTGTGTGGTTCTGGATTAGAGCACAGGTAGTTAATTTGTAAATGAATGGATGAAGAACTGTGAATAAATGAAGGACCATCATAGTATGTTCATGCACAGGCACCCAGAACAATATACATCAGTGAGCCAAGGTACTTTCACACCATAAGCCGCAAGAAACTGTTTGCCCTGGACCTTAGTCCATCCAGCATTGAATATGCCTAATTAAACTCACCAAGGACTTCCCAAAATAGAGTGATGTACAATATCTATGTGTAGTGCTCACAGCTGGTGAGTCCACTGTTCACAGTTGTGAAACAACCATGCAAGTCCTTGGCAGCTGTTTTGTTGCTTTCTCTCTTCATGAGATTGGCATGTCTGGTGACCAGTGCCTTGATGAGGAAGGAATGGCAAGACCGGGATTGGAGGGCTGATTTCCCTTTTGTATGGTCTTTTTCTAGATAAGATTGCCTGAAGAATGTATCCCAGACTTTGTCACAGTTGACTCAGAGAGTTGTTAACATTCAGGGACACCAGTAAATTTTTTTTGAGACTGTATGTGTTCAGTACTGAAGTATTGCATCACATACTGGATAGGGGGAAGGCCATGCCCATCAATTTACTTACTCAGTGCAAAGCTACTTGGGTAATTTTTACAGCTGTTGGTGTTTCTACCTAAATGATCTAAAGGCACAAATGTGTCTACTTATATGACTGTATGGGTAATTCTGTGAGAATATTCTGTGAAACCAGAAAAATGAATGTGCAATTAATGTTCGAGGCACAGGTAGCCAGAATTCAAGAGCTTCCTAAGGAATACCTTGATTTGGGTAGCTGTAGGGTGGCAGTGTGAGATATTAGAACATTTTTACCAAACATCATTTAGGCATAGTGACACTTAGCTGTGGCATGACATTTGAATTATGGGGGTACCAAGAGGGTGGTACTACTTTGAGCTATTTATGATATCAGTGAGGGGAAGCTGGTTTCACATTTTTTAAAAAAAAAGTTACTTAGAACCTTAGCAGGACCAATGTGAGATGGGAACATTTGTTCTGGATGGGCCCCCAAGGGGAGCACAGTGTGAAAGCAGATATGCTGGTCTGCTCCTGGGGGTGGCTGCTGGTGAGCCGGGAGAGGACTTCTAATTCTGTGGGAGGAGTGTGGTGAGAGGCAGCAAGGACAGAGAACCTGGGGACTGAATAAACCCAACCAAGATGGAAAGGAGGGGTACATACGAAAGACTAAATCAAGGAGCTTTATGACTAACAATACAGGGCTCTTGCAGTTCTTACCACTGGGCAGAATCCATAAAGATCCTGTTCATGTGTCTATACTGCCAACCCTTTCTTGTGAGCCCTGTTTAACAGTAGGTTTTTGTACTAGCAAGGAAACAAATGTTGTCAAGTCAAGACATTGCTGCACAGACCACCCCGCTGACTCATCAAGCGTGGAGAAGGTGCACTCTGGGTGTGTGTCCCTTTGAGGTACTCCAGCAGCAAAAAAAATTGCCAGAGTTTTGCAGCTTCTCACCCGTGGAATAAACAAAATTGAGAAACTTTCTCTTAAGAGGAGGTAAACTTTTTCCATCAAGTGGCAGTCTAGTCGGAAGAATAAATGTAATTAGAAATAGGTTCCTTTGAGATGAAGCTTGGGCGTTACATAAAACCTGTCAGGCATTTAGTCTTTATATAAAATGTTGGATTTCATAATGTACATGTAAAGTGTACATACTTGTACTTACAAGCCTATTTGTACATCTCTTCTAAAATTAAAAATTGGATATGTTGTCAAAATGCTGCAGCTCTTGGCTAACATTTTAATATAAATACTGCTGCATGTGTATGTATATAATCTAGTTTAAGCTTTGATGTGGAACTTGCCATCTGAAATTGTTTTCATAGATATTCTAATTGTTTCATGGAAAGTGTTGCCATGGATAAACAGATACAGAAGTGCACTGATTCATCCCTTCTGAAATTTTGCTTAATGTTTGCTCTGATTTTTTTAAGATCTTAAGCTTTTCCATTCCAGAAATATAATCTAGATCATAAGTTTCAACATGCTACAAAAAGCTAAATCTTCCCATTTTATCTTGGATGTATTGCTGGGGTCACTAGAATTGGTTGTGGGTTATAGAGAATGAAAGAATTTGTCCCACTCAAAACACTATGGGAAGGGGAAAAGGTTTTATTTGTGCAAAATAGTACTGTAAGTAGATGAAAATAATTAGAAACTATAGTCTTTCCCTTGTCTTGATAAGCTGCTCGGTTCAGGTAATTAACTGACTCCTAAACCTCAGAGTACACTCGTGACAGAGGGTTTCTCTGAATGGTAAAGGGCAAGTAAAGTGTGGTCAATGAAAATCTCTTGTCTGTGAAATGCCCGGTATTGCTGGAATATAGCCTTTATTGATACCTTATTTCTAAGATTTTTAGACCTGAAACCAGGTGAGGAAATCCTGTATCTTTATTGTCTCTTGCATGTTCCTCTAGAAGGTTTTTGTTTTTACAGATAGGTACTTTATGGAAGCTAGTGAGGCTGGGTTTTTTGATTTTAGGTTTGTCCTTTATGACACTGCTCCCAGTCACAAGTTGTGAAATCTGGGTCTAATTGTCTGTGTCAGAGTTCTTTTTTGTTGTTTTCAAAGTACTCTATACGCATAAATAAATGGGGTATATTTCAGGTTTATTTTTTCTGTGCCAGATGACTTCATTTCAAAGAAAGAAGAAACTTTTTGAAGTAGTGCATTTGCTGCAAGGTAGCTGTATTACTAAAATGTGCAGATCTACAAAAGTAGTTGACATGCTCCAAGTCAGAAAAGGGCTACCTTATGGTAATTTGTTTGCCTGCCAGGGCTGTCCCCCTGCCCTGCATTTTCTTACTTTGTAAAATAATCAAATCTTCCTTTTGTCCTTTGTCTCAAATGGTTATCTATTTATACTGAACAACTGTATTAAACAGTTTTAGTTTAACCATTAGAATAAGGAAAAAAAATTGGAATCCTTTTTTATTGCTTAATTGATATCTTTTGGCAGAATTACTAATTATTTTTAAAGACAGTTTTACATTTATCTTTGTAAGTCTCTTTTGTTATGCCAGCTGTCTAAATCTTTTCATAAACTTCAGTTAAAAGAACATACTTTCCGTGATTATTTTAAAATATAATGTTTACTGGAAGCGAAGTCTAGTGAATTCCCACAGATGAAGTGTGAGTGTATTTCTCCCACTTGTAAATGAGTTCTTATTTCCTACAGTATGTATTCTGGTACCACAATGAGTCATTTTCAGCATGTTTTAGTTTAGCTTCTAAAACATTTAAAAACTTGGCAGATGCATGTAAATGAATGTTACATCCAGTTTTAGAAACTGCTTCCAAAGAGTATTTTACTAAAATGAAGACTGTGAATAGACCTTTCAGAATGCAGAAGTATCTTTTGTGATAAGCCTGAAGTCATTTGCATAGGTCTTTTGGTTTGGGTTGTTTATTATTGGGGATTTTTTTCCTTGCCTTCAACAGGTTTTGGTTTAACCATCCTGTAAAATAGGGAGAATGCTTTTATGAAAAAACCTTAAAGCTTACACACAACGTGTTGTTAATTGGATATTTTAGCCAGGCAAGTAATACCTTTCGTCAGTACGTTAACTGAATTTTGCGGATTTTCATGCTATTTTATTTTAAAATTTTTCAGTTTTATAACTTTTTTTAAATTAATGTAGTGCCACCTTCTACTGTGATTTAATGTGTTTAAAATTATATATGCCATGCCCTACTTAAATCTATTTCCTGATGCTACCTTGACAGTTCAACTATTAGAAAAAAACTCAAGACTAAGTAGTTTGTATGATTAAAAGGAACTAAGGAGTTACGGCGGTGGAGTGTGAGTGGGAGGAAAGTGGGGGAGACAAAGCATGTTTAGATTCAAAAGGAAAAAAAAAAACAACAAAAAAAAAAACCACCCCCAGCAAACAAAATCCCCAGTGCAAAAATGACCAGTGTTCCATTTCTGAGAAAGTTATATCTATTATTTAAAGAATATTTTACATTTTAACTTCATTGTCCTGGCTTCCTGGCATCTGGAACATTTAATATAATGGGATCTTAGGTACTTTGCTCACACGTGAGTGAACATGTGAGTGTATCTATGCTTAGATACACTCACATTTCTGCAGTCTGGATTTGAATACCACCCCAAATATTTTCCAATTTTTGGCAGCATTTGTATTGTCAGTTATGGTAGGGATAACTTTGCAAATCTCTGATTATTCTCTTCCAACTTTAACCACCTGTATGTTGTCCATGATGCAACATCATGTCATGAGTAAAGTCTTACTGTAACTATCACACTTAAAAATGTCTGTAGCTTTTTATTAGACGCAGAAGATGATGGGGAAAACATATAAAACTTGGATTACTAAGTCCTTCATTGAAAGATTTCCTGGAATCCCTTTTCCCTTAGTTATGTGGTATAAAATATAAAGGAAACCTATTTCAAAACCCTTCTCCACCTGCCTCCTCAGACTGGTCCTAAATACAGTAAATTTTCATCAAGGAGAAAATTAAAAAGAGGAAGGGAAGTTTTGTTCATACCACTGTTTCAGAATTTTGTGATTTTTTGAATTATTTTTAAAATGCAGTATACTGTTGTGCTTGGATGAGTTCAAACATTTGCTTCTGACCAAAGTAAGTAAATGCAGCATGGATTTTAGTACAGTGTTTACTGTGGCTGTCGTCAGTCTTGTCTAATTTTAAATGCCTGTGCTGGAATGGAATCATGTCTGTAGGGTACCTGTTTCTTTCCATTGACTTATAAAGGGAGTCTGCACAACAGGCTCAGATGTAGGTAACCACATCATAAACAGCAAAAACTACACAAGTCAAGTCCCACATGGCTTTTCTGAGTAAAAGGAGTTTAGCATAGACTCTTTTCAGAAATTCATGGGTTTTGGAACTTTTGTGCTTTACCATCAGTCTTACTCAGTCCTCCAGTGCAGAATCATCAAGCCTTTAAGCATTTCTCTAAGGCCGATTGTAAAATGGAATGTTTTTGTTACAAGGTACTATATGCCTTATATGCTGCTTCTTTTTTCCTTTTTTTTTCAAATGATCTCTGTTGTCTTCCGTGATTGGAAGTGTTTTAACTGACAGAAATTCAATCAATGTAGGTCTAGATATGCAATTATACAAAAGATTGGACCTGATTAATGAAACTACGGAAGGTAGGAAGATATGATACTCCTTCAAAATTTTCAATTTTAGCTACAGTAACTTTTAGCTTGCAGTAACTCAGAAAGAGTTGCCAAACCCAAATGAAGAGGAAACTTGCATTTGTCTTTTTAGAGAAAAGGGGAGAAAGGACAGAAAAGATCTGTGGTGTAGCAGAAATCCACCTGGTGCCCATGGGAGGGGTGGTGATTGCCTTAAGGAGGCTGTGACCCTGTGGGATGCCCATGGTGGAGCAGGTTTGCTGTCAGGACATGTGATCTCACAGGGACCCACACTGGAGTAGTCTGTTCCTGAAGGACTGCACCCCTGGGAAGGACCCACACTGGAGAAGTTTGTGGAGGGCTGTCTCCCATGGGAGGGACCCCATGCTGGAGCAGGGGAAGAATGTGAGGAGTCCTCCACTGAGGATTGGCAGAAATGTGGGATGATTTGACTGCAGCCCCCATTCCCTGTCCTTCTGCACTGCTGGGAGGATGGAAGTAGAGAAAATTAGGAGTAAGGTTAAATCCAAGAAAGAAGGGATGGGGGGAATGTCATTTATTTTAGGATTTGGTTTTGTTTCTCATTACCCTTTTCTGATTTGATTGGTAATAACTTAATTTTTCCCCAAGTCAAGTCTGTTTTGCCTGTGACGGTAACTGGGGACTGATCTCTCCCTCTCCTTATCTTGATGCATGAGTCTTTTGTTATATTTCTTCTGCCCTGTCCAGATGCAGAGGGGAGAGATAGAGTGGCTTTAGTGGGCACCTGGGATCCAGCCAGGGCCATTCCACCACAGTGTACTCAAAATGTAATGTATGGTTGGTAAGTACAGGTTTTGCACATGTTAATTGACTTTCCAACAGGCTGTCATAGTGATATCTGGGGGTAGATTTTCCCTGATGATATTCCAGTGAACTCTCACCAATACCTCCTGTTCTCAAGCACCACCTAACCTCAGAGGCACTTAAAATGATTCCGAGTTGGAGCACATTTAGGTAGAGGTCCTTGTGCATGCTCGGAAGTCTCCTGGTTTGGAAAGCTAAGTGCTTATTTTGATAGGGGTAGGAGGTGCTTGAACTCTGTTCAAGTCCCTGAAGGGCCTGTTTTTATTAGAACATGGCTAACTTATTCAAAATCATTGAGTTCACTCCAGAACACTGTTAGAAGAAGAGGTAATGGTTTAAGCTTTGCCTCTTTTATAACATGATTGGAGCACTCGACCAGAAAGTTTAAGACCCTTGTCCTTTTCCCTTTCAGTCTCCCAAATTATTTAAACAGGTTTTGGTGTTACCTGGAAGTTATGCCAATTTGTCCGGAACTGTTTGCAACAAGTCTTGATATACATGATGCATAAGTTTAACAAAATGCCACAAAAGAGGAAAAATAAGCAAATTTGGGGATTTTTTTGGTGAAAGTCAAACAAATTCTCAACAAATTTTAAAAATGCAATTAAAATATAACATTCAGAATCTTCTAGCTGTGTAATTGTCTTTTTTATACTTCTTTTTCCATTATTAAATGAAGAAAAAACTGAAAACCTTACAAATGTGGTTAGTAGTTACCTATAAGGTTTATAAACATCATTTTTAGAGTAAGCCTTTTGGATCATTGATTATTTTGTCATTTCATGTAACCATCTTTTTAGAAATTAAACTCTGAACTGTACTGTTCCTAGTGAAAGACATTCTAGTTGTTATGTTCAGATGGGGTTTTAATTTCTGTTTCAAGATTATTTTCTCCTGGTTTATATCACAGTGTTCCAATGATAGCATTAGTCAAATTTATCTATTGTTTTGTCCCCTTAAAATCTTAGTCAGACTTTGTTTTTTCTAGGTTGTATCTTATTTGACTTCTCATGGGATAGATTCCTTGTTCTCTTGGACATCTGAGTACCATTTCTTTTAATCTTGACCTCACTTTAACACAGATAACTGGAATTCTGAATAATGTTTCAGATGATTTCCTGCTCTATCTCAGATGATATCATAATTTCCACTAGATGTACCTTAGGGATTCCTGGAACTTTGTGTCTTTTGCATAACTGGGCCATGTTAGCAGTTTAGTTATCTTAATCTCATGTTAGAAATCTAGATCCTTCTCATCAGTCTGCTCTGTCTTTCAGGAGTCTGGATGAATAGCACCATCACCTTAAGTTTCCTAGCCCTGCTCTAAGTCTTCCATCCATATATACATTCTTACTAGTTTTGTGATTGTGCTACATTATTATTGTTCTGTGAGAATCCCACCCTCCGTCATTTCGGAGAAGCACATCACTAGAAGATGTGCAGTCATTTTTGCTCCAAATACTCAGCATGAGATACAACTCACTTAAATGAACCTGTGCTGAGTACACTTACAAAGGAGCTGCAAACTTCTGAATTATTATCATTCCTGAAATATGTTTTTAATCCACATTTCAGATCTTCAGCTATTTGGTGTTGTGTCAATAGGATGCAAAAATGGAATTGCTAAAAAAGGAAGTAGGTTTCAAAGTTGTAATTTTAGCTCTGGTGTGTGATGCTAGTCAAATTGAACTTGCATTACTGAGTTGTGGGGGGAAAATAATATTTGTGAAAAGTGCAAATACTTGCAAGTTGTTTCTTTGTTCTTATCATTTAACAGTTTAACAGTACAAACCTGTCAGGGCAAGTTTTTTCCTGTATTAGTGATGAAAAACAAAACCAAATTACACTGGTTGCTCTGTAATTTTTTTGCTTACATTTTAACTTTTTTGCTTACATTTTAACTTTTCTGTACACCTTATTTAGCACCTACCAGATTAAAATGTTACAGAAATGTTAAGTAATATTCCTTTTTTGTCTTTAAGAAATACATAGATTTTAGTCACATCTGTTTTCACTAATTACTAGTCATATGGATTATCTTTTTGTGTCCTGTTAAACAGAAAATATTTGATCTGTAAGAATGCCTTTTTACTCCACTCTGTGTTTAAGGAAGACAATAATATAAATTATGTTACAGTTCAAACTACATACTTAGCTTTCACTTGCCTGCCACACTTTTAAGATTTTATTTATGTGTTATAGCTCATATATGAAGTGAATAGACATGCTTAAGCATCACTTAAATAGTGAAATTCTGTCGTCATATTAGTAGGTGTTTTCCATAATGTTGACAGTTCAAACAGCTTTCATGCTTACTTGCATTGGCCTTCCTACTCCAGTTACCACCCTACAAAATAAATCCTTGTATATTCAAACTGATGCCAAGATGCCAGCAGTACAAACTATAATGCATGATTCATAATGCAAACTCCCAGAGCATTTACTCGTGTACAAGTACATTCCTAAGAAATGACAGTCAGATAACTTTATATACGTAAATGTGCAATCACTGAAAAGAGATTCTTTGTTGATCTTGCATGTGTGCACATTTCATACCAATTCAGTGATCTTAAATATGGTTAGAAAGTAGTCATTGTTTTGTTACTCCCATTTTAATGCTAAAATAGGAAATGAACCATTTAAAAACAATCTTCTAAACTGAATTTGTTTGAAAGATAGAACCATATTTTTCAAAATTAAAAATAAGTTTGTGTATCAGTTTGTGGAGGGAATATAATGAAGGAGAATCTCCTAAAATAAGGAAATAAGAAGGTTACTGAAATGTGATTGTTCCAAATGAAAGAAGAATAGGTTTTGCCAATACAACACTGATGCATATAAATAGTTTTCTAGGTCTTCACACGAATGTAAGTTATATCCCTACCAACTGAATTGTGCTCAAGCCCTCTTCCTTTTGCCATTTTTGTAGGTTTTTTTCAAATTACAGTTTCAGAAATTGCATGCTAATAATGATAATACTTTGAGAACTAATAATACTTATTGAAGTAACAATACTTTGAAAAAAAACTTGAAAAAAATTTATTTTTAAACACAGTCTATTTGACACACATATAAAATTTTGCTATTGAAACTCCATAGCGAAACTCTTGAACACAAAGAGTGAAAGAAACATATTTTAAATAGTACTGTAGAAAGGTTTCTTTTCTCTTCTTGAGTCACTTCAGTGTCAAATGGTCTCTCTTCTTCCTTTTTTCTTTTCTTAAACTTTATTTTTCTGTTTAGTATTCTTTTCAACAGTCACAAGCTGTGCATTTCTCTTTTTTTTGAAGCTGCATAAACTGATTTGAAGTGAGTGAGAAATTCAAAATGAGACCTGTAAATGCCACTAGAGCTGTAGAAATGGAAATTCATAGGAGAATAATACCAAAGCACTGATTATTGTTGCTTCTGTTGTTGCAATTTAAAGTATAAAGTCTTACCAAAATATTTGCAGTAGCAATAAACTTTTCTGTATTAAAGTGAATATGCAAGTTATAATTCTCCTTCTAGTGTATATTTTAATTACTTTCCTGTCCACAAAGTTTATGGTGCTGTTTGATGTCTCTGTAAGAGTACAAATACTTCAGTCTGCTGTTTATTTTATTAATCTTACTGCATTGCATGTATTTGATCATGATCTGAGAGATGCATTGAATTTCTTTAAACACATGCTTTAGATTCCTATAGATCCATAGTACAGTTGTTGAACATACCCTGCATTTCTAAAGAAGCAAAAAAAGATTGCTCACATTCGTATAAGAGCTTGCTTCCATGCCAAGAATGACAGATGCTGTTACAGCTGAGAAATGTAGTGTTTTAGGAAAACACTCAAACAGTAGTTATCTTAGGCCAAAGTAAAAAAAAATAATTTAAGATGCCTTAAACTAAACTGGAGTTAAAGGTACTTGCATTGTAGATGTTGGTTGTACAAACTGTCAAGGATTATGTTCCAATTCAGTAAATCTGCAATATCTGAATGAACAAAACAGTTTTTTTCTCAGCCTTTAATAATTTCTCACATGCCTAGTTGTTGTATTTCTCATTTTAAATAAATATATTTGCAAGAATTTTTTTTATTGTTTGAATCTTTATGTTGCAGAGTGTGTGTAAATGATAGCATACCAAGGAATGGTGAAGAGGGGAGTTGTCTGTGCGTAATCCAAACTTTTGTGGCCTGTATTTGACTTCACTGTGCCAAAGCAACATATTTGTCCTATTTTAATGTTGACATGATCAGTCAGAGTCTTTAAATTCATTCCATGTGCTACAGAGAATAATTCATGTGCGAGACCGGTTTTCATGTTTAGCAAGAATGTAAGATAATAGAGTAAATGGAAATTTGGAAAGTAACAGAGAAGTATTGATAAAACAGAAGTACCAAATTACATAGCATTCTATACAACGATGCCACAGTTTTAGAAACACAAGAGTGGTAATGGCACAGGTACAACAATGTAGCTCTTAGTGGTCTAAAATCCTGGCACACGCTACTGCACTTGTGTAGTGACAGTTTTGCTTCCTACAATGCTAAAAATGCGTATGACTTTACCTAAATCAGAAAAATAATTGTTCTGGATTTTTTTAAGCCCCTAAGAAGGACATAGAAGTAATAACTTCTGAATTCTGTCAAAGACATTAACTTCACAAACCTACAAGTAATTCTTTAATGTCCAGCAAGGAAACTTGGAAAAGATGCTTCTTGTCACCAATAAAAAAAACCAAAAACCTATAATAGGTGGGAAAGATATCTGCAGTTGTATAACATTTTATTCTTTCATTAATTTATAATGATGTGTGTCATGGTAAGTGGCAAATAACTAATATTCATTTGCTTTCAGAAAGACGTTATATTTTATATAAACAAGCAAGTTCTGTTGAGTTGTGTTACATTCTGTGGCTAGGGAACAGAAATTGATAAAAAGCATTTTCTTCTACATTGAAGAAGCAATTTTAAGCTAAATTTTCTGGATCTTCCCAGTGTTGGTGTTAGAGGCAGACTTGAATTAGCTTGATATTTTTTATTATTCTGAAAGGGAGAACGTCCCTTGAAAGTTCAAAGAAAATTGTTTAGAGAGTTTAAGCCACAGGCCACATCGGAATGATCTCTGGTTAGAATTTGGCATGTATCTGAAATACTGTTTCTCTCAAAGCAGGTATTTTTTACTCTTACCAACATACTTGAATTCAAACAAGAATTCAGGAAAGTCATTCACTTTGTGTGGATCCAAACAAGCTAATCTCTATGGTTAGTTTTGGCTATATCTAAGACTATATATAGAGTTTATTGTATTTTTGAATGAATCTGATCTAGCTTTATACTAGTCTCTACATACACTGTTATTAACTTCATCACAAACCTAAGTGAAGTCTAATTTATATTCTTCTTACCTTAAGTATTGAGTGGAGTCTTGGAAAATGCCCTTCATTGTTGAAAACCCAGACATCTGTTAGAAAATCTGCCATGGCCAATTGAATTTCAAATCTTAGCACTATTCATCTAGAAGTAACATCTTTTTATTGAAATACTAATTCCCTTAGGTATTTGTCTCCACATCTGAGCATTCATACACTTAAGTCTAATCACAGTTTCCCTTTATCAATATTCATGCATGTCACCTACAATCCACAGTCCTACATTATCATACTTAGTCTTTTTCAGCACAAAGCAGAGAATAGAGCACAAGGTCCAAAACTGTACTGTGTTTCTGCTTTATCTTCACTTCTCCAGGGTGTCACCTCCACTGGTAGCTTTCTCACTGATGGTAATTCTCAAATTTGACACTAATGTTTTTTGTTTACTCTGCTTTAAAGAAGAACATTTTATGCAAGGTCCAAAACATCGGCAAGAGAAGCTATTATTAAAAATTCCAGAAAGAATCTCATCTGAAAGAGCCTGTGAACTCCTTGACAAAAACAGGAAGCTTGGGTGGAGATCCTATTTTGAGTAAAAGTGTTTTCAATCTTAACTTCCTAAAACCTTCACTCCCATGACAGAGACCTTTTACTTCATCTAAGGACTTAATTCCAGTAATCTGCTGCTGTAAGGCTTAAGCTTCTCTCTGGAGGACAGTTTACACTTCTGTATCCCTGGAACTTAAGAATAAGTATTCTGTCCTCTGCCTGTAAGTTCAGAATCATTATATGAATAATGATGGGGTGACACTATTCTTGTATCATTAACTAAAAATAGGCAAAATGAGATCTGCTCACTTAGGAATAACTGATCAAATTGAATTGTTTAATCATCTGATAGGAGAGTTGAGTGAATTAGTAAACGGGATGGCTTGTTCCCAGCTAAAAGATTACTAAAGTGAAGAGTGATGATTTAAGACCTATTTTCAAAGTACTTGGAGATAACACAAGATTGGACACCAACAGGAAGTAAGTGTAAATCTCTTCAATTTCCAGTGAATCAGAGATGAATTTGAGAATGTTTTTTTTAACTTTCTAGCTGGGAAAGTTGCAGAGTGTTTTTTTATGTTGCTTTTGCCAAACAGAATCATCTGTACGGTAAATCTCCAGCATCCTGTAACAATGGGGATTCAGTAAATGGAAATATAACTAATAAGGTTCTTAGTAGTGTTCTCCCTGTCAGCAGTACTGCTGGATTGACAGTTATCCTATTCAGCACAGTCACTGGATAGTCTGATATGAGGAAGTATTTTTCAATGTGTGTGCATCTGGGTCAATCAGATTCTTGACTTACTTTATGGTTAGGTCACTGACCTTTTTGAGGTAATGTGGCTACTGCTTCATTACATATTGCAGTTTGAAATGTTTGGCCCTTTAACTCTTGTCAGGCAGTAAGAAGAATTCTTTTCCATTTATTCCTCTGCAGGGAAATTCTGCTCTGCTTTTATAGCTGATGTGCTTTCATTTGATATTAATAGACTTCAAACCTTTAAATACTTTTTTAGCATGTGGCAGAGTGATCCTAGGGAACCTCAGTGCCACAAGAGCTTTTTCATGGTGTGAAAAATCTCTAATACTTGTAATGTAGTAGAGCCTGTGTCACTGTGATGGTTCCCAGCACAAGTTCACCCCTGAGATTGTGCTGCAAATCACAACCTTCAACTCATTAAACCCTTATGCTTTATATTGCTTTCAGGATGGTAATTCTGCAATTTCTATTGAAGATTCCTAACCCATACTCATGGTGTTTTTGTGGGGAGTACATCTTGGAGTAACTAACACTCTGGATGTCCTGAAGCAATTTACCTGTAACTGTTCTTTAAAGTACGATTTCTATATGCACATTTGCAGTGTACACTGTTTATTGCTTGCCTTTGAATGTCTGTTTATGGTTACCAGGAATTCTGAGATTGGAAAGATGTGAAAATACGAGCCAAACTCCACCCCATTTATATAACAGCAGTCAAAGTACCAGACTGTGTATCCCATCAGTATTGCTAAGACAAACATGCTTTAGTGTCATGTACCTATAAACACTGCATCTCCAAGAACAGCTGAGAGTGTGCAGAGTTTCTTGTTTTCTGAAAGACTGACTCTATTCTGAATTAAGGCAAATTGAGGTATTACCTTATTAAGGGGTTTCAGATTAAGCCTAAAGTCTGGTTCTAACCTGGTTCAGACTCTAACAGCAGAAGAATGGAATGTTAAGAATGGAGCTCAGAGTGGAATAGAGTTTAAATTACTTTGGAAAAATATTAAACACATTTTCCTACTGAAACCTTATTGTAGAAAAAGAATTGCTCATCACACAAAATAAGGTTAACTGAAGTGCAGTGGTAACTAGACTGCTTTTCAGTCATGACTAAAATATATTCATACAGAACTGGTAAATAGCATGGCCAGACTGAAGTGCAACAGTTCATTCTTCCAATTTTAAAGGGAAATTAACTTTTTCTATGAGTATTTAGGTCCCCATTCCATGGAAGTCTTGTAAACCATAAGAATACAAAGGATTGAAGCCGTTTTTTAACATAATGTTCAGTGAATGGGTTCCTTTGTTGAAGGAGTTAATATTAACAATATGAGATGTCAGAAGAAACTTTCCATTTGCTCTTCAGTGGGTACAAGAATTGCATCTGCAGTTGCTTCCTTAGTTGCATAATAGAGCCGCATTCTAGGGCTCCTAGAAAGAATGGATAATGACAGGGATGGAATGTTACAAACAGTGGATACACAGAGTAGTAGTTTTCTCTTTCTTCCACAAGAAAAAGATGCCTACTTTGATATGCTGCTCATTTGGGACAGGGAATTTTCAGAGATCAGGAGTGTCTTGTCCACAAGTCCCATTAGGGGAAAAGACCCAAAAGAACAAACATTTGTTTCCAAGTCCTCTAGAAGGAGAAGGAAAATTATACTTCTTAGGTGGTGTTGCAGGGATTATGATAGTTCAGCTAAAGAAGGAGTTGTTGAAATGGTGAGAGAGAACAGAGCAAATGGGAGGAAAAGAGAAAAATTAAGACAAAGATATGTAGGAAGAAAGAAGAAAGCTGGACATAATTAGAGGAAGCAGAGAAACAGAAAATTTAATTACTCTGAGAATGATATGCACTAAAATAAATGAATTTCAGTGCTTCTTGGTGCCTCAGGAGAAAAGTGATGGTTCTGTCACATCTAAGACTCTTCTTAGAATGTATGCAGGAAACTTGTATTGCAAAGCCTTTTAGTATCCCAATAATTAATGAATCCTGACTTCCTTTTCTTCCTTTCAAACCTGTATTTTGTTTTCTTTATTTTCAACTGCTTTTCACAATACTGCTCTTCTCAAATTAATAATTTAGGTTGTAAAGGCAAAGTTGTGTCTATAAAAATTTTGTTAAACTTGTCAGATGACTGATAAAATGCAGAAAAGTATGTTGTGAAAGCAGATATGCTCAAGAATGGAGACAGCTTGGAGTTAACTGATTATTTTTCACAATAGTTAACTGCATTTTTAAAGTATTTTCATTTTTCACATGCCTCAGCAGGTAATATAGGATAATTTGATAACTGAAGAATTTATTGGGATAGGCTGCTTTATAGAAAGCTTAGATTCACTTGACCTTTTTCTTGTTTGCAGATGAAGAGAAATGAGATTGTTTCATTAGTGTCATAAGCAGCTTGGTGATGTATCTGCTCAGGAATAATTTATGACTCCAAGCTTTTATAAGCATGGATAAGGTGACTGTAGCTTGTTCATTTTGTTTTGGGCTGTGAAAGTATCTTCCATATTCTCTTGTGCTGTTGATACCATTTCCTGTGTGTTTATTGCTCTTTAAAAGATTCTCTGTTTGATTTGAAAGACTTGTACAGTTCAGGAAAATAATTTTTAGAACCAGTATATGTTTCATTTCTGGATAATGACACACAGAGATAGCTACACTTTAGGACTTGTAATAAACCAGCTAGTATACAACACGTTATTATTTGATAGTTGTCTCTAGAGCTGAAATGCAGTTGTTGAGTTTTTTTGGTTTTTAAGTCATGTTTATGAAGAGAGGTCTTCTCACTGTCTGCTTTGTTTTCCTGTTAATGGTAATGTGGTTCCAGTTACTGTCACTGCTTAGGAAAGGACGTTTTACATATCTTAGATTTGAAAGAAGACAGATCCACTTGTGCTCCCCTACCCATTGCTTGTCTGTCAGTCATTTTAGTGTTCTTTGATGACCATCTCTGCTGTTGCCGTTACCGTGTCTTTCCATCCTTTGCTCTTCTAATAAAAGTTCCCCTGAGCTGCCCAGTTGCACTGAAGCATGCCTGATGGCCTGCAGGCAGCTTAATGGAAGTTCCTTTAAGTTCTGAAAAACAGATGGAAAGCCACGTATTTTTCTAGTATCATACTTAGTTTAAAACAACTGCTGGAAGTACATTTATAGCAGTCTTTGGTATGTGAATTTTGACATATTAATAGTTTTTATGTAGCATTCAATTGCTAATAAGGAAATGCAGATTATCTTCTGTGGGATCATCCTTCTTGTCTTTGAAGGGAACAAATGGTTTTTGTAAACAGCAAGCTCAGTATTAGCCAGCAGTGTACACTTACAAAATCCTGGGCTGTATTATCAGGAGAATAGTCAAGACACCAAGAAATGTCCCGTTTTGGAACATTCAATACAAGCAGCATAATGATGAACTGGAGTGAATGTAGATAGAGAAGAGCTGCCAGAATGGTCAGGGCTGGAGCACTTGCCCCAGGAGGAGGGGCTGGTGGGTGGCAGGGGGGTTGTTCAACCTGGCCTCTGGGGCTCCTAACAGTAGTATCCCCAATGCCTATGGACAGGTCACTGGGAGGATGAAGCCAGGCCCTTCATGGAAGGGAGAGCAGAGAGTGTCAGTTGAAACTGAAGATTCTGACTTGTTATAAAGAAAATCTTTTTCACTACAAGCATTACATGACCAGTCTCCATCCTTGAGCTTTCAAGACCCAAGTGGCTAAAGCTTTGAGAAATCTGGTCTGATTTCATAGGGGACCTGGCTCTGAGCAGGATGCTGGACTAGATACCCCCTGAAATTCCATCCAACCTCAATTATTTAATAATTGGTTTGCATGTGTATCATTGAGATTTTATTTTTAAGGCATAATTTGACTGGAGAATAAATGGAATACTATGCAGCAATGTGCTGGCCTCTCATAAGTCATTACAAACACCAAGAGTATCCATTACATTAATTATTAGGGGAAAAGGTAGTTTGCTGTCCCTCATTGCAAACTGTAGCACTTTTAGGAACATGTCCTTGAAAGATAACAAGGTATGCCTGTACCTTGAACTCTGCTTATCAGGAAATCAAACCTATTATGTGTGATATAAAGGACATACCAGTCATTTGCTAAATTATGGCAGTTTGAACCCTAACCTGACCTATTCTGCCAGACTCTCAGTGGGTAAATGGAGGGGGAGTAAGCAGTCTCTGGTAGCACAGCAGTTAGCAGCTTTGTCTGATGGTCTCCCAGTTAGCCCTATCTCAAAAGATTTGTCCCTATCTTCTCATTTCTCTCCCTGTCCTTTTCCAGAAAGCTTCAGTGATAACCTTCCTTTTCTTATTTTTTCTTTGCTGGTCATCTATTTTTTTATCACCATAGAAAACAGAATTTTAGATTTTATATTATTGATTTCATAAAAGTTACATTTACGGAATTAAGAACTTAAATATTTGTATGTTTTATTTCTGACCATTTTAAGAAGGCATATGGCATTCCAAACATTTTTCTTCTTGTAGTTGTCTGTAGTTGTAATGCCCTTTAGATTTTGTTAAGAAGAGAGAGACATTTGGTTACTCCTCTTGTCATTTATGTAACTGCTGTTCTGTCAATCATTTCACATTGACTTTTTCCCTCTTTGCATTATTTGAATTAAGAACCATACAGTAGTTATCTTTTGTTAAGTATGTATTTGCATCTAAAAGCATCTTAATTAATTTTCTGTTAAATCAGAGGAACAGGAGCATATACATCCACAAACAAGGAATGCTATTTAGGCTAGGAAGTAATAATCGCTCTGCAGAATCACAAGAAATACCTGAAAATATTGATATTGATTTAACTGAATATTTGATTTAATATAACCTCCCTGACTATTGGGAGGGGAGAGTTTTAAGAGACAAATTTTTGTATGTTTTATCCAAGAGGAAAAAACAGTTCAAACAACAATTTCAGAGTCTTTGTGTAACTGTTGACTCCAATCTCTTTATTTGCTTCAGCACTGAAAAACAATGTTTGTAATGTTTGTAGTGCAATAGTGGTAATGTAATGAAAAATTTCTATAGCTTCCAAGATCAGATCTGTTTATGAATGTTTCATCTGCTACAATAGCAATTTATTACAATTATTTCCAGAAACACAAGTACTATTACTATTAGAGAATATTTTAATAAAGTAGTAATATCTCTGAAAAAGCTACTACTTGGTTTAAGGAGGTAAACTGTGGAATTGTTATCAAAATTGTACAGTACCTTGAAAAAATTATTAATGAACAGCAGAAAAAATTATCAAGCCAGAAAATTCTAAGTATATGCTACAAATTTGAATCTTAGTATAAAAAGTTGATGCTTTCATTTTTTAGTGTTTAATATCAGGGAAGTTGCTGGCTTTTCTTCATTCAGATCTGTTTTATATTTCTCATGTCAAAACCTCTCACAGTTACAATTCCAATTAATTATTTTGTCATTAATCAATATACGTAATTGGGGGATAAGTCTCTGTACTATTCCTTGCCTTTTTGTTGATTTTGTACAAAATTCAGCTTTGTTAGCATGGTATTTTTTGCAAAGAATGAAGTAAACCATGAAATGAAAATATTAGTTTACCAAGTTAATAGCTTGGGATGCCATGGGAAGTCAAATAGAGAAAAGTATACACAGAAAATATGACTAAAGATTTAATGAGGTTTTAATAAATGTACTTTGGGTTCTTTGCTGTTGGATTAAAATATGTACAATAGACAAAACCATATTGCATTGCAGGGATCCTTTTCAGTCTGTCACTTCAAAGTGTTTTGGTTTTTTTTTTTTAAATGAAGTATTTATTTGTTTGAGCAAAGATGTTGATTAGGCAATGAGAAATTTAATCATGCTTATTCTTCTGCTCATCCAGATGTATGATCCACCTCAGTTTAGCATGTTTCTCATACTCCCAAGATTGGCAGCTTTTGTCACTTTATGTGCTAGTGCACATAGATGCAAAAGATAACTTTGTGCATTGTATTGAGGCTGTGCCAGAAACAATAGAACTGTTCGGCTTCTTCTGACTTATTTTGGCTTGAGGTACTGATGTCTGCACCCTTTATCTTGGCTATGTTTCCCTTTTAGACTGTTGTCCTGGATTTAGGAGACTTTAATGAAGCTATTTCCATTGGTTTCTCTTCACTAGGCTTCAGAGAACTCATTTCATAGCCTTCCTGTTTGAAAAAGAGGAATCTTTAATCTTTCTTTGGGCTTATTTTGAAGCTTCATTCATGGGATCTTGTGAGGTGGTAATTCCCATTTTTGGATTCACAAACTAGGTATCTCTGCGCCTACATCTCCTGAAATACCTGATCTGGTAGGTATTCTCGGACCAGCCATGTGTTTCATGCTTCTATATTTTTTATAGATTTAGAAAAATTTATCATCACCAGAAACATAAATGAGAACACAAGGTTATACATCTTGACTAATTTGTATAGGCAAAGAGAAAAGCAACTACCATTAGACTCCTAAAAATTACCGAGGTGACTGTTCTCCTATTTATGTATCTAAAAAACAGGTATTGAGGAGGAAATGGTGAAATTATATCACATCCTTTATTATATGCTTACTTGTTTCTTCAGGTCCTTTCTTTTTGTTAAGGATGCTGTCACATCCTTAACAAATGTCTGTATACTGGTAAAGTTCAGTTAGGTTATATGAACATCTTTTGTGTTTATTTCATTGAAACAAATAACAAAAGAGTCAATAAATATATTGATTACTTAAACTAAGCAATAACAGCGTAGGTAAGTGAGCAAACTAAGCATGCATCGGCCGCACTGAGCTATTGCAGAGTAGCAATCATACCCTGCTTCATTTTCTGTAAAAAGGCATTACAGGAGTTGCTTTTCTTATTTTACAGTTTCCCTAATAAAGAGTGCACTTTCAGTAAGTGAAAGGCTAGACTTGATGCCCATCAGAGCTCCAGGATTGAGAGAAAACTCCCTAGTGAAGTTTTATTAGGAAATTCCCGTGACTGAAGTATGACTCCCAAGCACAGGCTTGGCAGTAGCAGTCTCTACCCAGTAGTCTTGAAGCAATGTCTTGGTGCAGGAGAGAATCTTAATGTTTCACAGAGTCAAATAAAAGGAAGCACAATTGCATAGTCCAGAGACAAAGAAAAAAAGATGGTTTTCTGTCCCTGTCAGTCAGCAGGATTCAGCAGATACATTTAAGGCAGTCATAACTTTCGTATTGTTCATTCTTGTAGTCTAGTGTACACTGGGCATTAGTCTAGTTAGGGTGGAAAGAGTACACGGGTCCCACATTTTGAAGAACTCTTATTTATTGCATAAATGATTTTGGGTTTAGGTGTCCAGAAGCTGCAAGGAGTGTAAACCAACTGTTTTATCTTGCTGAATATGGATGTTTGGAACTAGCAGTTCCTATAAACTGCCAAATAGTATGTGGAAGTTTTTTTGACAGAATGAGGATCAGAGGCCAATACGAAATAAATGCTTAGAATGCTGCAAAATACAAAAATCTGCTTTGAAGCAAGCAGCTTTAAACAAAGCTTCTAAGCTTTCTCTCTCAGATTTTACTGAACCACGTGCAAAAGTACTGTATGTTTAATTACTTGATACGAAGCAAATGTAACATCTGGTAAGAACTTGAATGTTAAATCAAGTTTACCCTTTAGTGTCTAAGCTATACGTTTCTGGATTTTTGGTTTTTAGTTACAACCTGAACCAGGAATATTGGGCTAAAAAAAAATCTCAGCATGTTGTTTGGGAAGAACAAATTTTAAGTGCAAATTATTTCAACCAATTTTTCATTGCTTAAACAATTTGTAGATGACATGCTTCATCTTCTGTTTAATCATTATACAGAGAGCTTTTTTGTTGTTGTTATTGGAGGTATTTAAATTTGTTGTTATGAAGTGCATTGTTATTTTTGACCACATTAGAAATCATTTAATATATTTGATAGACATGAATGAAGTAATAAATTCTTAAAAAAACTGAAAATGCCTATAAAGTTGGTGTAGAAACTTCATAAAATACGTATTTTGAAATGAATGACAGATTTCTTACCCATTTTCTAGTACACATTAAAACAGACTTCCATTTTGTGAAACTGGCCAGATACATGACTAATCAGACTTAATCTGAGTGCTGCAAGAGCTGGGAGATGAAAGCATTTGAAAACTAAGGATCTGAGTTCCTACATTTTTAGTTATTTAGTGAGTAGCACTAAATTTCCTGGGAAATTCTTGATTGCTCAGAAATAAGCCAACCAGTTTTTAGAACAAAGGATCAAAAAGAGAACCAGTGGAAACAGTACTCATGAGTACCCATGTTTGAACTGGAGTCTGGCAGTTTGCTGCATATATGGACAGGGTTTGTGCAGTCTGTGACATGACTGAATTTAGTTGAGGCCTATCTAGACCACTGTTACTCCTTCTGTGACTCCAGCTGGCAAAAAGGAGAGTAAGGAAAATTCAGTTGTGTACTTTTATGCTTAGCTTGGGGCTCTTTGGAAGTCAGGAAGCCTTAACAGGCAGACTCACTTGCAGAAGGTGAGGAAGTTAAACTGGGATTTAGCCTCAAATTGCAAGAGGTTTGGGTAGGATTTGAGGAAGGATGCCAAACTATGAGGGTGATAGAGGAGTAAAGAGAAATCCAGAATTTGGAGAGTAGGGCTTTAAGACTGGAATGGAAGCTGAATAGGCTATGAACATAGGTGAGAAGAAAAACATGCCCTGGGAATAAAGAATGAAAATAGAATTGGAATTCAAGAGATGTCTGAGCTGGTGCTGGGACAGAGAGGGAGAAGGGCAGGAACATTAGAGGACATGTTGGGGCTGGAAGTGGGAGGTTTGGAAGAGGACAGGTTGGGGAGGGAACGTCTGTAGCATTTAGGTTTCTTTGCAAATTTGGCACTGAACCAAAGCACAGACATTTTTACAAATATGAGAGTATATTCTAATTGCTTTAAAGATCATAGATCTAGAACTGACCCAACTGTGGACTCAGTATGATTTCACAATTTACAGGGGGTTTTTTCCATTTTTAAACTTGAAAATAATTTCTAAAATATATCCCACAAAGCTTTAGGTCAGTATAATAAGGTTTACAAAATTAGAAAGTGTTTGCATTTTGTATAATTTTCGTAGGACTTTCTTTGGAAGATACATTATTTACTTGCTTGGCATTCTTTCTTACTAACAAGTTTAATACTATGATTTGCCTCTTCTTGAAAGGTTAATTTTACAAATTTATCGTCTTCTAATATACTTCATTGTTCAATTACCTTTTTAAGGAATACTGCTGTACATCTCAGGTTTTGTAGATGGGCAGTTTATAGTTCCTCTATTCAAAAAAACAGTTGGTTGCTGTATTTTCTTCAGTATCCAGTCTACATGATTTTACCATTAAATCTTTCCGTTTCCTCTCGTATGCATATTTTGACAAGTTGTTATATCATTATCTGCTACTTGAAAAACAAGCTCCTCTGATTGAAAAATCTTTCAAACCTTACAAAAGAGAGTTAAAGTCCATCTCTGAGTATTCCCTCTTCTCCTTTACTCTATAAATAATTCTTTTGATAACCATCATGTCACTGCTTTAGCAAACTTCAGGCATTATTGACTGGTCAGCCTAATGCCACAGAGACATAAAGGAATTGAGACCTCATTGCAGATGATTCTTACATGTGGAATTTTTTCATTGGCTCAATCTGTAATTTCACTTTCATTCCCAACCCTCATTCTTCTGTGAGACTAAAAACTCTACTCTTTCATTATATCAAGTTTGCTAAAATTTCTCGATGGAGAAAAATCCTGCAGACCCACATTCCACTGTTCGTTTTTTTTTCCATAGCAGTAGTATTAAGGTGTAGGGTGGTTTTGTTTTCTTTTGTTTTCCCTTAGAGACCATCTAGGCAGATGAAAGAATGTATTTCAGCACATTGTGTTACATGACTCTGTACACACATGCACACACACTTGTGCTGAAATAGTAGCCAAGAAAGCAGAGATACTATCTGGCCAAGTAAAAGCAAATATGACAAAGAAGCTGAATGGTGCTATGGTGGAGGAGTTACTAGTGTGATCAACAGCGTAGTAAGGTTAAAAGAAAATTGACCCCTCATAACCTTGCCAGTGCAAAACAGATCACACTCATGTAAGCTGCTTCAAATTTCCAAAACAAAATGAAGAATGCTCTGGAAGCACCCAGTTGATTGAGTAGAATCATCAGAGAACTATAGACTCTGTAAGCTCAGTACAGATCATTGAAGCTCAGAGTGGTTGAAGGTCTGAGGATGTGCACAGAAAGGCACTGCCATTTGTTTGTGTTGAGGCAGAAGGTGCAAATTTGTTGTTGAGAGTCATTATTAATTTAGTAATTTAATTAAATGTGTGTGTTTCATCGCATTGCTGGCTGAATGACAAGTACCTTCAGGAAGACAACTCATTTTGGAACAAAGCATTTTTCCCATGTTTGTAGACAATGTGTATACCAGAACAGATTTAGAGTCATGTCTGCAGCCAACCATGTGCAAAGTGTGGAGAATTCAAAAGTGCTGAAATTTTTTTTGTGTGGTAAAATGAAAACAGGAACATACAGTCAGGAAACAGTGATGAAATACTTTAAGTATCAGCACTTGAAAAGCATCCCTAGGCAAAAATGACTGGAGTAGTCAATAGGTAACTGACATTTAGCAGCTTGAGTGCAGTAACTCTGTTTGATAAAAAATGTCATACTATTAAAAAAAGAAAATTGTTTTTAAAAGAAAAATTTTCATGAGCTTGGTAAGCAGAACTTCCAATCTCTGCTCATGCGGCCAGTGAGGAAACTATCTTATTCATGCATTGGACTATTTACACAAACATGGATGTCTACAGTGATTATCAGGGGCATCATAATGACACCTGTTTGTTCTGTTCAAATTAATTCCAGTGAAAATGCTTCCTCTTTGAGCTTTAGAAACATTCCTACATCTGAAATCCTCAGGGAAAATATTTGAAGTAATCCCCTTGTTTTTGTTAAACACTCTCCATCCTACCTAAAGATTAGGTGCTAAATAGGGTGGAGTTGTGTTGCAACTGTTATTTGACAGATGACAGCTGACACGACAGCCATGCTGGGTTAGAGTAAAGGTTCATCTGGCAATCCTACAGTTTGTTGTGATGTGGCTTCAGTGTGAGAAGTACCATCGTGCATGTAATGGTTCTCAAGGACTTCTCTGCTGCAAGTTGTTCAGTATTCTCTCAAATAAGTGTTAATTTTTAGCATCCACAGCATCTTATGGTGAGGAATTCCACAGCTTTCGCATATGAAGAGCAATTTATATTTGTTCTCACTCTGCAGCATAAGATGACTTCTCATTCATCTATTGGAAAATACAGTTGATTACTATCTTCATTCTCCATGCAGTTCATGATGTGACAGGCCCCTTATTTCTTCCTTTTCCTTAAACCATCTCTTTTCCAGGCTGTAGAGTCCTAGCTTGCTTAAGTGATTTGTTCCACACAGTGCAATTGTGTAACTGTGTGATGTTGCTGGATGTCAAAGGTAATCCTTCCTACCCTTCTCTGATGCTCCGAGACTTCTGTTCTTTGTGAGGTGAGGTACTAGAATGGTTGTCAGCATTCAGTAATGCAGTCAACAACATGGAATTGCTAAGTGGCACAGTGAGTTCTGTATTATTTATTTCTTTCACAGTAATTTCCAAGATGTTTGTTTTGACCATTATTTAAAACTGAACCAAAGTTTTAATGGTTTTATCAAGTATAATAAATTCCAAGATCTCACTTATGAATTAAAACAGTCAGCTAGGGGTTTATCATTTTATGTATATGCTCAGGAGCATTTCTAAAACCTGTGATTTACTTTGCATATATCTCTTTTGAATTTTTTCGTATGTTACTTAATGCTAAGATCCATTTGATTTTCTCCTGTTCTTCACATCACCTGAATTTTCAACTATCTAATAATATAGTATTCCATCAGCAAACTTGTTTATGCCTCATTTTTGAGATCGCCTATTAAGTAGAATCAATGAAAAAAATAGATGGAGTCCACTTCCAAGTGGAATATTATTTGTCACTTACAATTACCTTATAGTGGTTTTCTCAAAATTTTACGTCATTTCTGCTTTTTGAGAAGGATCTGTGATTCTGAGTGACTGTGGAAATTAACACCATAGTGGTCTGACTTTTCTTCACATCTTTGGGTATGGAAAAAAGCAGTGTAGCTGATACCCATGATACCTCAAAGGATGCACTATTAAAATCACTGATGTCTAATACCTCTTCTCCCTGTCACGTGTAACACTTGGTGGTGAAGAGGGGAGACAGCATTTCATCAGTGTCTCTCTGTTGAAAAGACTTCAGTGCATACATTTGTGTACCAAGAAAATTGATCTGTCACTTTAAAAATAAGGAAAATAAGGTATACTTTAAGGTCATTGTCATTTGATTCTGCATTTACAGCATATTTAGAAAAGCCATTGACAGAGTTTTCCATCTACTGTGTTGTGTTGTCATTATAATAATTGAATTTTCCTAATGATGTTTCAGATACAGGTTACAATAGTTACATAGATAACCATACTAACACCTATTAAGCTTTTCAAAATACTGTATTAATTTTTGAAATTTATACCTGTAATGAACAGAACTAGGATATATTCTAACTTTGCTTATTTTTGAATCATCAACACTTATTTTTTCATTTTTCTTTTAGGTATAGACAAATGCAGCTTGGCACAGAAAGCAAAGTAGCTGAACTTCTTCACCAAAGTAAGTTAAAGTCCTTTGAAACTGAACATGTTCAACTCATGCAACAAGAAACAGCTAAGAATCTTTCACAGTGCCAAATGGAATGTGAGAAATACCAGAGAAAGCTGGAGGTATGTTATATGAAGAGACTTTACGGGGCATTACATAGTTGTTTTCAATTAGAAAATAAAGTGGAAAAGCTTGGGGGAAAAGGAACAACATGGCATGACCTAATTAGTATGTCCAGCAAATTCTGCAGAAGCAGGATCAAGTGACAAAGCTTACTAAATTTGATCAGTTTAATGGAACACAAGACTAAGGGGAGAGGAAAAAGCGAAACAATCTCTCATGGAAAGATGTTAAAGACAGCACCTCGTTCATGTGGGGTATATTTATCTGCTTGTGTTACAAAGCTGCTTATGTCAGTCTGTGTGCGAACTGTAGGGAGAGAAGAAGACAGTTTCACCAGAACAAGTATGGTGAATTCAGTATCATCATTTGCAGCTAGGATCTGTAATAGCATTGTTACATAATAAAATACTTTTTATTGATATACAGCTCTGGAATAAATTTTTACAGCTGAAAAAGTCAAGGGGAGCATGGTGTATACAGCATTGGAAAGACCTAACCTTGCTAGTCCTAGTGTGGTGGGTTACCTTGGTGGGGTGCCAGACCCAGTCACTCATTCCTCCTCCTGAAGAGGATGAGGGTGGGCTAAATAAGCTTATACAGAGCATGGTTTGATATAAAGATAGGGAGATCACTTGCCAATTACCATCATGGGCAAAACAGATTTGACCAGGGGAAAATTAATTTCACTTACTACCAATTCACATAGGTTTGGATGGTGAGGAACAAAGACAAAAAGTAAAACATCTTTCCCCACCTCTTTCTCTTTTATTTTAACTTCCCTCCTTTGTTTCTGACTCTTGTACCTTCCACTTCCAGAGCAGTGCAGGGAGGGATAGGAAATAGGGGTTTGAATCTGTCCGTAACAGCTCCTCTGTCATGGTGTTTCCTCACACTTTTTTATCCTACTCCAGTGTGGATCCTGCATGGCCTGCAGCTTCCTTCAGGAGAAAATCTCCTATCTGGGGGCTCTCCAGAGGTTGTAGTGCCTTCTGGGGATATCCACCTGCTCCAGCATGGGGTCCTCTATGGGCTGCAGTTGCAGACATCAGCTTTGGTGTGGTCTTTCATCGTCTGCAGGCAGGCAACCTGCTTCACCATGGGCTGCAAGGGAGTCTCTGCTCTGGCACCTGGAGCACCTTCTCCCCTCCTTCTCTCAACCTCGGTGTCAGCACCGTGGCTCTCTCTCACTTTTTTCCCCTCTCTCCTCACTGCCATGCAGCATTTTTGTCCTTTATTAAATGCAGTTTCCTTCAGGTGCAGCCCCCTTGGCTGAGGGACACAGCCTGGGCACCTGCAGCCAGTGCACCTGTTTATGTGGCCTTTAACTACTTTATTGTCTTTCAAACATACGTATCATACCCTGTTCACTTATTGTAGTCTTGGAAATGTGAGTATTCCACAGAGAAAGCTTACTTTAAAAGAAAATTTCTTCACCTGTCCAAAGTTAGTCCCAAAATCATATGACAAGAGTCCTGTTTATGAGATTTAAATGAGATTGGTAGTGTATGTTTCAAACAAATGTCAAGATACAAACTGGACAGGACAGAAGAAAGTAACATCTATGGCAGCCTTTGTTTTTTGGGGAAGGACGCCAGTCTTCAGGTCCCCCCATTTCTAGTGCTGAAGCTGCCTAAGTTGTTTATGAAAAGGAGCTATAGAGTGGAAACAGAATTAGAGAGTTTTAGATAGACTGTAATTTCTTCTTTTGTCTGTATTGGGACATTCAGATTCTGGCTGATGAGGTTAGTTGTGGTCACAAGCACTGGGAGTCCCAGTTTTGCTAAACTTAGAGGTTGCTAAACAGATTTTTAATTGCACAGACATGTCCAGACTTGGAGAATGTAGTTCAATTTGAGTTATATTTTCATTTTCTTTGTGGAAATTTTTTTGATCTGGTAATAACTCAAATATTTGGCATTCAATTCTACTAACACTTTTGGCACTTACTTTTTTTCTTTAGAGAGACACTTAAATTCTTTCATTAAGAAATATGCACTTAAGTACTCTTTCATTAAAAAATATTCTTGCAGAATTTAAATATTTGATGTCTGAAGCTTTTACTTTGTTCCTTTTGACTGAATGCTTGGGGTTTTTAAGTTTTCTTTCTTATATATAGCATTAATGTACTAAGGTTTTTTACTTACCCTTACAAGACATTGATCTTTATTAATAGTGTAGGCACTAGCGGGTCAGCTACAGCTTTCTGGACTAACTCTTGCTTTTATTTAGGGCATAGAGTAGTTTCTCTTGCTCAGCTAGGAAACAGATGGTTTATATGTCGCCCAGTTTTGACCTATACATTTATTTCTTCTGTGACACTAGACTGAACTTTTTATATTCAAGTGGCTTGTCTCTAAGCATTGTGTATTATTTTTTTGTGGTTTTGACAGTGAGTCTGGTATTACTGCTCTGCACACTGTGCATATATTTCTGTATCTCAGAATCTATATTCACTTGTCATTCTGAATGTCGGTGATTTTTACTTAGGAAGTGAATATGAAATTTAACAGCAGTACCACTTGGTTTTTACTTTACCTGTTTTGGTGGGATTTTTTCTGCAATGTATGTAGATTGCTACTTTACATACCAAGGATTTTCTTGTTCCACTTTGGTGTGTATTTATTTGGCCAATGTTGTTTCCTATTATCAAGCATTATATCAAACTTAAATTATTATACAGGCCTTCATAGCTGTTAGTTTTGAATATGGGAGTTTTTTGTTGAAGCTTAGTGGATTAAGTATTGACATTAGTCTTGAATGTCGATGGCATATTACCTTTTATTAATAAGTAAGTAATAAGACTTGTATAGCTTTAATGGCAAATTTTTGTATTTGCATTCTGTGAAGGAATCTTCTTTTCATAAATTGATGACTGAAATCAGCATCCAGTTAAAGCAACAAAAATTATTGCATTTATGCTATTTTGACTGCTGTATCTGAATTTTTTTTTGGTTGCTACCTGGCTTTTCCTAGGTTTCCTTTAAAATTCTTGTAGCTTTTTCAGCTTCTTAGAATTACTAAAGCCTCAGCAGACAAGCCTAGGACCTGAGAGTCTAATATGTGCAAGATAGTATTATTGAAAGAATAACTGCTTTTTAAAGTATTTTAATCTTTGCTGTGCAAAACTTGCATCAAGTATTTAATATCTTACTGCTCCACATTTTACATGTATTATATTTTGCGTCTTTCAAAAACAGCTGTAATGCTGAATCCCTGATCTTTCCATTATTCATTCTCACAGGTGCTTACGAAGGAATTTTATAGTCTTCAGTCTTCTAGTGAAACCCGCATTATTGAGCTTCAAACACAGAATTCTGAGTTTCAAGCAAGACTAGATACTTATGAAAAACTTGAAAAAGAGCTTGACGAGATAATACTGCAGACAGCAGAAAGTAAGTTCTGTCACAAATTCTGGTTTATCTGTAGGTGTTTCTGGCATTACGATATCTTTTTTCTCATGGCACTTGGAAAGTCTTACAGTGCCTGTCATTCTTCTTCATTATGCCTGACAAGTAAAAGGCAGTAATTATTTTGATAGAAAATATTAATGACAGGTTTCTAAATGTACCTGTAAATGTGTATCAAACATCCATATGTCTGAGTTTGTGCTTATTGAAAATCATCTCAGCATTCTGTCATTTCTCTTTTTCTTATTCTAATAATCCATTATAATTAGATACAGTCTTTAGGATTCTTCTATTATTTAAATACATGTTAAGTGTTGGGAAGCCCTCTTAGTTGGTAGGCAAATACAAGTTTTATATTTCAGTACAGTGATTAATGTGAATTTTATAACTAATTGGAAGGGGGGAAAAAACTCTTCCTTCTGTTGAATTAATAATAATTAGACATTAAGTAGTTACTTGTGGCAGCTCAGTCTGTTCCAAGTACTAAACCATGGATTAAATTCATACCTGATTACTCTTGAAAATTTTTGTCTCTCATTAGCAAAAATTAAAATGTTCTCAAACACAGCAAAATTTGTGAAAAATCTCTATTCATTTGGTTCTCAGCCTAAATCAATCCACAAAGCAAGTAATTTCTAATTTGAAACTATGATGCTAATCTTGAAATCTTTTAGCCTGTGTGTAAACAGAGTAGGACATTCTAAGATTTAAGACTAACTCAACTGTCGTCTTCTCCTTTTCTCTTTCCTTCCTCCTTCAAAAAATAGTTGCAATTTATAAAGTATTCCAGATAGAAGATTATTGCATAAGCTTTATATGTAAACAGTAGTGTATAGCAAAGTGTGCCTTATTACCAAGATGCAGTGATGTTAGGGTATCTTTAGTAACCAGACTGCACATGCTTTATTAATTTTATGCCCTGCAGCCTTTATTAGAATGGCCTGGCTACTCAGAGGTTCCAGTCTGACCATAAGCATGTTTGCTGTATACACGCTTCTGTTGTAGTCAGTCGCATGGTTTTTTGAAGTGTGTATATATATATTTAAACTTGCCTAAGGAGTGTTTATGTATTAACACAGAATTTTTGGACCTTACCTTCATTTTCTCCAAGGAGAAGGTAGAGTTCAGAACACTGGGTTTTGTTTACAGTGGTTTACATTTTCTTACTCATCTTGGCACAGCAGTGAAGTTTTTTACCAGATCATTCTTAACTTCTTCTTAAATATCTATTTTCATTACAATTTATATTCTATGCTATAGAATGCTAAAGAAAGGGAATTTTCCAAATGAACTGTTCTTTTAAAATGGAGTTACTTTATTTTCTGATTTCCTCAGAGAAAAAAAGGAGTTGCAGCTTAGTATTATTTCAGTGTACTTTTTATTTAATAATGAACTTGCTATTTCAGTGTATTTGATAAAGAAAGTTAAGATTAATACTAGATAAGGCTAGTATCTTAGGAAAAACAGAAGAAAAAAGTATTTTTTTTAAAAAAAACACTTTGAAGGACAAAACAGATATGCTTGCTCCTGTGTCTCAAATTATGCCATGATAGTTACATGTTATAAATAGCTAAAGGTAGAAAGATAATTGAAAGGAAACATAATTATTTTTCAAATTGAATGCATAATGGAAATACTTCAGTCTGTCTTTCGGGGAATATAATTTAGACTGAAGCATTATGTGGAAGACAATTAGAGTTTTCTACAAACTTTAGTGATCATAAGGATTAATCTTCATTCCTGTGGTTACCTCTTTATATTTAAATACCATATAATGTTTTTTTCTTCATCCTGAGTCATGAAGCCTCTGCTGTTTTACAGTATTGAGGGATGCCAGTGGGGGTAGGATTCTCTGGACTTTTTAATAAACTGTGTATTTTTTTACACGTGTGACATGGCTTTTGTCATATAATATATAAATTTTTTATATATATATATAAATTTTTTTTTTCCCTTTGGAAAATATGCATGTGGAAGAGATCACTGAATTTTTACTGTTACTCCCTGATTATTATGCCTCATTTGATTAATATTGAAATGACATGAAACAGCCTATTCAGGAAGCTATCAAGAATTTATATAGCCACTTCTTACAGCACATGAGAGGTTTCCACATGAATAACAATAGTAAATTTCCTTTGCATTTGTCTATTCTTCGTTTTCAGGATAAAATCTTCCTGTTAGAGTATTTCTGTTGTAAACCAGTTGTTCAATTTTTCTCGTTTCCATTGGTTAGTATCTTTCTAAGAAAAAGATTGAACTTCTCTGTATCCTCACAATGGCATGTCTTTGCTGGGTAGCATAAGAAACTGTCATTTATAAGTGTCCTCTAGCTTGTAAAATGTATATTTTACACCACAAAGTCAGGTGAAGAGCCTGGAATGTTTTAAGAGAAAAGAATCACACACTGATACAAACCACTACTTTGATACCTACAACATTTCCAATTTCTTTTGCGTTTGTCTTCATGGTATGACATTTACTGGACACTGCTGACAGATTTGAATTTACAGGACAGGATCTTACTGATGTTTTTCTGAGACTTGTGACACTGAATATGTAACCAAAAAGAGGGGTATTAACAAAGGCAGGTTGAATTATTCTTTATGTTTTTCTGAACCAGAGGTGTTTACAGCACTGAAGAATTCCCTGTCATATTTAAGACAGCTCTGAAGTTCTGCTGTCTTTGTAGTGCCACATCAGTAAACTTTTTCTGTCACACTTACTGAACTTTCTATATTGTTTTTAATATAACTAGATATGTGACTTACCACAGGTGCTCTTCTAGAGGCTTTTCACTTTCTAAATGTGTTTTAAGAATCCTTATTTAAAATAGCACTACAAGGGTATTAGACATGTGAGAACAGAATTTACAGCATTTTGCAGGTTGTTGAGAAATGAAGGTATTTCTGATTTTGAGGCACTTGAGCATTAAGAAAGATAAGTCAGATAGGACTCAAATCATTTCCAAATTTGTTTCTCCTATTACCGGCGATTTGATTCATCAAAGCTTTTGTGTGGTGCCTGGGCTGGTGTTCACTTGTTCTCTCTCTTTCTCTCACACCCCTGCCACTCCCATTTTTTCTCGTTGTCCCCCTTTATCCCTCCTCTCGGTCCCCCTCTCTGCCCCTGTCTACCTCACACATAGGCTTCTCTTTTTTCTTTCTTTTTTTTTTTTTCTGGCCCACTTCATCTTACAGGATAGAGGAAACCTGAATTTATATTAATCATAAAAATAAAAAGTGTTGTAGGTAATTAAAGTGTGGCACTATATTTAAGGGTAATGGTGAAAAAAATTGTTCCACTTAAGTCCAGAAGGTTACTCCAACTGAAAATTTAGCTTCTAGAAAAATGTTTTTGTATGTTGAGTTGTAAATGGAATTGCTTAGAAGTTTGTAAGTTCTGGCACTGTTCTTCAACAGCACCTTTCTGCAATTTTTTGCAGTGGAAGATGAAATTGAAGCTGAAAGGGTTCTCTTCTCATACGGATATGGTGCTAATGTTCCTACAACAGCCAAAAGACGACTAAAGCAAAGGTAAAAAAAAGTACCTAATGAATTTATTTGTTCAAGATAAACTAAATGAAGATAACATGCATTACGTATTGTATTAGTGTCCCAGGGTTAATTTCCTCTTTTTACCGTTTCTTTTCTTCTTTGCTTCTATTTCGTGAGTTCCTTTACTCAGAGTTTGAATTAAGATGCAGGAGACCGAGAGTTCATCTTCAGACTTAGTTGTTTATTATATCTTATCTATAACACAGCTGCACAGAATGTGCCTCCAAGTTTAACAAGGTGGAAAATGGCCGTGAGTTCTAACTTCCAAGGCTTTTTGAGGTGTAAATTACCCAACCAAGTAACTTGTTTTTATTTATAATCCAGTAACTAGCTGTTCATGACCCACAGTCCGGTTTTCTTAATCCAATACCAGAACCCTAGATTTGTGAAGAGGAAGGAGAAAGGAAGAAGAAGATCCACACCCAACATCCTCCATATTGTTACCTATATCCCCTAAACCTAATTTTTCTACACCTCTATATATTCCACCCAGTGATATAACTTTTAATTACACAGCAACAATCTCAGAGTTATCACACAATTTAGGGAGCCTTTCCCAGGGTTTCAGATCAAATACAGTGTGCTTCTGAGGATCACTGCCTGTCTGAAATTCTCAGAACCCAGGGTTCCAACAGTTTTGTCTTCGAATCCAGCCAGTTTGATTAACATAAAGAGGTTTTTTTAATGACTTAAGTATACAGGAATAGATTGAGGACGAGGACCTGTTAATGTCGTTGATGCATATGAATGAGCATATACATATTTTTCTAGGTCATTTTAAGATCTCTTCTCATTGACTTTCAGAAATATTAATTATAATTGTATAAAACTAAGCAGCTGTAAAAACAGATTAGTTACATTGTTTACATTTATGTAATAGGATATGCATTATTAATACCCTAAAAATCATTGTATTTAATAGTAAGAAAAACATATCTGTCAGGATATTAACAAGGATAATGGTTCAGAGCATCACTATTTTATCTTCACTAATACAGGATCTGATTCACGTTGCATTTTTTTAGTTTGCTCTGGTTTGGCCAATTTGAAAATTTGATCAATATATTAAAATGATGCATAGGTGAAAAATATACCTCTTGATCATAGTCATTCTGAACTAATAAATTTATATTATGCATTGTCTTTAAGAAATAATACTGACATTTGAATGGCTCATTGTGAGCCTGTGTGTTGTGGCTATGACTCACTTGTCCCACGCAACTAAGAACAGGGTAAGAGGAAATGACTTCAAGCTGTGCCAGGGGAGGTTCAGGCTGGACAATTTCTTGTTGGCAAGCGTTGGAGTAGGCTGCCCAGGAAGATTGGTGGAATCGCCATCCATGGAAGGTGGCATTGATGCCATGAAGATTTTTGCCTTTTCTTTTATACCCCTGTTATACCTTTTTACAACTTCTGTATTCCTAGTGCTTTTGCCTACATTCTTGGACTTGTTTGCCAAGCTAGGAGACTAAACATTTTAGAAGCTTCGTAGCTAGGGATCAGTGTGCCCCAGACCCCAAGGTCCTCTCCAGAACACATTCTGTAAACTAAGATAGAACCATCCAGGGGAAGGCTCCTTGGGGAGGGGGCTCAGTTGAGCCTCTCGTTGGGGAATCTTTGATAGATATGCTGATTAGTAAAACCTATAAGGTTATAACCAATGTTGGGGGGGGGGACACACAGAGATAGACTTGGCGGGGTGCATCTCGATGCATATGACCTGGACGTGTACACCTAAGGATCCTTAAAATAAATACCGAGGTAAAATCCCTTTTCCCCTTCTAACCATGTATGACTCTTGATTTTAAGGCCAGGAAAAGGCATCACCATGGTCTAGTTGTCAGTGTGGTGTTCAGTCTTACGTTGGACTCGATGATCTTGGAGGTCTTTGCCAACCTTAATGGTTCTGTGAATGTGGGTTTATTTAAAATACTTACAAACTGTAACCACAGAATTTGTTGTTCAAAATTAGGATGGTGGTTCTCATAGGATTAGGTTTATTCCATGGAATATGAGTCTGCCTACAATTTGATCAAATGCAGGAAATCAGCTGCATAATTTGTGCTACTGGTAGGCTTTGACCAAAATGAGAAACTCCACAGTCATTGGTGGACACACCAAGAAGAGTATAAAGACAGGGTGACCATGTATCACAGCTTCACAGGGTACATTTCTAACATTCAGAAGCTGTAATAGGAGTTTTTGTCATTTACAGCTGCTTTTTACTGCAAGTATTTTGTTTAGTTGTTTTTGTCTTCTTAACCCCTATCTTCTCCATAACAAAGGATATTTAATGTCAAAACTTACCAATCAGAACTAAGGGCAAATGATGGTCTATTCATATTTTCAACACAGATTTATGGGCCACATACTGTTTCTTCTGCCCTATATATTCGTTTTTCAGGTAAGTGTTGTTGATGTGATTGTCAGTCAGATTAGACCTATTGTGCACTGACTTACATATTGCTGACAAAGATCTTATATAGTACTTAACTTTGGCATGGCTTAATTTGCTCTTTTAAGCCTCTTCAGATTGTTTCCTTGTAAGATTTGTCTTTATACTGCATAAAATTGAAGAAGAAGGAAAACAGTGGGGGTGAGGAGTGTGCAAAAAGGCCTCCATAACCCTGTTGTTTGTCTGGTTTAGAAAACTGTTGAGAGTTCTGTAGCACCATTTCCTAAAGCTTCATTTTATTCCTCTTCTGTCAATAGTTTGGGCACTTCTCTGAGTTTCCGCTTAGATCCTTCTTTTTCCCCACCTTATTAGATTCAGTTTAGATTATTTGCATGTATAAAAACTCTGGTTAAATCTCCTTTGAATGCCGAATCTGATGATCAGGCCAAGATTTCAGATATGCTTGGAAGACACTTTCTGAGCTTAGAAGCGGCTCTATGAGAATGACTCATGTACTCCACTTTTGTTCTAAAAGGCATTGACTAATAAACCTGGCTTAATCCTTCATAATAGTGTTGGAGACTTCATAAACTTTCTTTATCTTTTAGAATTTAAAAGATTAAAAAAGCCATAAAAGACTGTGTATGGTTTACCTGCTGTTTTGATTCAAGGAAAACTGCCATGCAGAAAATGTGTGTGATGCCTTTGGCTGCCAAAGTTTTTAAAAGCAAAGACCCTGACACCATCCTCTATGTTTAGAGCCATTAAAGAAACACTGATAAGTTTTGTGCTCTCTAGGATTGCTTAAGGAAAGAGAATCTATTACAAATGTGAATAATCTTCTTTCTGGAGTCCACTACCTGCTCTTTAATCTCAGACTTCTGGGATCCTCAATGAAGAGCTCTTTTAATTTCACATCATGCACTTCAGTCTCTGATAGTTTGTACAAAACCCACCTTTTCAAGCAGTGTGGGGTCTATACCTCTTTGCCCACTTGCCAGAAACAACTATTTCATTACTTCAGATGTAGGCACTGTATATCCATAGTACTAAATTAGGCATGCCTGGGAACACTCTGAAGCATCAAGAACAAATGGCCTGTAGTAGTCCATTTCCATAAAACAATTCTCAGAGTAGTTTAGGCTACATGTGAACAGTGTACTGGCAGTGATTTCCTTGCCCATGCTGACTTGCCAGCTATGCCTAGGAACTGCTTGGGAGGTGTTAATGAGAGAGTGCAGAACACTACCAGGATGACTCTGGTGGTTTGCTAACAAAGAGTTCTTGAGCACCACATAATTTTCTAGTATAGTTGGAATCAAATGTTTCCAGCATAAGATGTCTTTGCACACCAGTCCCTTTGTACCTTTGCTTTAAATTTAAACTAATCAAAAAACATGCTGACAAGTATACTTGAAAGATGTACTTGTGTTACCCTTAAATATTCCAAATTCAGGTAAAATTCACTGAATAGTTGTAGCTGGGAGAATTATGATGGGCTGCATTCCTAAAGTTGTCATGGGAAGGTATCCAAGTTTTCCCTTACACTCTAATAGCTACTAGTCAGAGAAGTGGTTCCTTTCTCTTTTGTACTAGATGAGATTTCTGCATGAAAGAATATGTTTATAACACAGATGAAGAATATTAAGACTTCTGCAAAATCTAAAAGTGTATTCCATTTTATTGAGGAAGAGATGGAGGTTAGGACTGGTCAAATTTTCAGATAAACTTTTAGCACTCAAAGATCTCAATTTATGCACTCTAAGCCTGAGCCTCAGGGTAAATATACTCTCCCTGTAGTCTGCTTTAGACCACTTACTCTCTCACAGATTCTCTGTTATGGTTAGGAACTGTGTGTGGAGTTACTCAAGAACCACCTGGATGCACTCCTGCACAACGTGCTCTGGAGGTTGGACCAGATGACCACTGTGGTCCCTTCCAGCCTTGCCCATTCTGTGATTCATAAGAGTTTGGAAGACTAGGTTAGATGCATTAGTAGGCTCTGCAGTGCATATTGAATCTTCCCATTGAGGCCTATGGACCTGTGCTCTTGAATGGGTAATAAACTCTTCATTTCTGGACATGGAGCGTGCAAGATGTTGAGGATCTCATTTTTTAGCTAGGTTGTTTAAGTAACTCAGTAATCCTTTCTCTTCAAAGTGGATCTGTGACTCTACATAAGAATTTATTTAAAACGAAATTGGCAATAACATTTAATTATTTAGCATATTAAATGTCAGACAAAACAATTTTGCCTTTCTTTTGAAAGGGATAAAATACTACATTTTTCAGTGTTTTACTGCAAAACGTATATTAATGTGCATTTTTAAACAATTATTTAACTTAGAATTAAAGTGATTCTGTAAAGCTGCTAGGAAGTAAATAATCATAATTAAATGAAGTATTTTGAGAGTATTACTGCAGTTGTGTAGTATTGGACAAATTATATAGGTAATTATATAAAATATTACAACAGCTTAACTGTGTGAATGTTATTTTAGTGCTGTTAAATTTTGTGATATTTTCACTGTTTTTCTAACTTTGACCATGCAGCATGTTTAACTATGTGGTTTATATATGTTAATATTTAAGCATTGGTGAAAAATTAAGGCAATCAAGTCCTGAAGTATAAATGTGAGAATTTCTTTTGCCTATTTTGGAAAAAATTCAAGTTGAGCTTGCTTTTTATTGGCACAGTGTTCACTTGGCAAGAAGATTACTGCAGCTAGAAAAGCAAAACTCGTTGCTTGTAAAAGATCTGGAACATCAGAAGGAACAAGTAACACAGATTTCACAAGAGGTAAATCATTATTACAGAAAAATTCAAATCTGTAGAAACGTTGCGGAACAGCTGTTCATAAAATGAAATATTTTCTAAACAGTGTTTTTTATCTATTTGATGTTAAAAAAATGGCCTCATAATTAACCAAAACTCCATGACAGAAGTTTTCAAAGAAGTTTGTAATTTGTTTTGCAATTAATATTGAAAGAAAGATTACTTTACAGGCTAAACAAGAATGTGAGCCAGACGGACGTTTTGATTTCTGAACAGAAGAACAGCCAGCCAAGCTAGTTTGTTCTGTTTGATACTTAATTGTTCAATGAATACATCACTAGTTTTTACACAGCTCTTCTCTTAAATCACTTTTGAAGATATTTGACAAACCTCAGCTTGAAATGTCCCAGACTTAGGGCAAACTAATTTTTTGAAAAAAATTTAAGGTTGTCTTTTTGTTTTTCTCTTAGGAACGAAGGGACAACTAGGTTTGCTATTAGATGTTGCCACCATATGGAATTTGTAGGTTTGCTATTTCAGGAATGTGGTTAACAGTTTGATTTTTAAAGCCATGGTAATTACAAATTAGAATTTCTACATCCAAGTACTTCACAGAGTACAAATACTTGAATTTCTACATATGTTTAAATTACATTAATTTTATAAATTTTATATGTGTATATATAGTATTATATAGATTATTTCAGTGAAAGATACATGAATAGTGAAGTTTGGGGGATTTTTTAACCAATACTACAATTTTTTATGGATTCTTAAGTATATCATAGTAATTTCTATTTGACTAAAACATATTCTGTCAGGTTTTTACTTGGAGACATCAGGAAATTGGTGAATTCATTGTTATGCTTGGTATTCTTCCATATCACTATTCTTTATCTTAAATCTTCTTGGGTTTCACTTCCATACGTTCCTTACCCACAGTAGTTTTATATTTGCTTCTAGATCACTGATGAAAGACTCAGTATCAGTGACCTTAGTTCAAATTCCTGCAGAGTTCCACAGGAACTTCTTCAACTCATTTTTATCTTACCATTAAATTCTTGATCTTTTATCATATAATTGTATAGTTTAAATCAGAATGCAATACAGTACAAAGTTAAACATTGTTTTTTTATATAGTTAAAGTTCTAAAACTTCTCTTTGCTTCATTACCTGATTTTTGCTCCAAGCTATTGTCTTCCTTGATTTTCTTTTTATTTACGAACAAACCAGAGATCTTGTAGACTACAGCATGCTTAGGTAGTCCATTATTGTTCTTTTGACTGACAGTTTGTTCAGTCATCTAGATGAAATCTAGAACATAGATAAAAAGCTGATGCAAAAGTGATTTTATCAGCTTTTCTTTTGAACTTGGATCAAATACTTGCAGTGTATTTATGATACAACTTTTTCAGCTTTTTAAAGGAGGGAGGAAGAGACCACAGTAAGCCAGTAAGACCACAAACAGAGGAATTGACTCTACTTACTTTTTTAATCAATGGAAGCTGTTAGACTAAAACTCTTGAAAATGCAGATTAGGGAAGTGTAGAGAGTGGTACCATTATTGAAGTGAAAATAGCACACAATTAGAACAGAAAAGTGAGAAGATAATGTACTAGTTATCAATTTGAAGGTGGTGTGCTTCCTTTTTTGTGTGTGTAGTAACAGGTTTGGAGTTTATATTAATATGCAATCGGTAAAAATCAATAGTGTCCAATAATAATTCAATAATAATCAAGTAACTGTGCTTTATGAATTACAAAATTTATAGTAGTAATACTTTTTTTTTTTTTTGCAGCTTGACAGAGCAAATTCTTTGTTGAACCAAGCACAACAGCCATACAAATACCTCATTGAAACTGTGCAACAGAGAGATTCTCAAATAAGTCTACAGAAAGAACATATTACACAACTTGAAAAAGATAACAGGTAATTAAAATCACTGATTCTTGTTTTATTTTCTCTTAAACTGAATGAAAAATCACTTATATTTTTATCATTAGAAAAAAAATTATGTTGTCCACAAAGTTGAGATGTTAACACTCCATGATTGACCAACTCCAGTCTTCATGCTGGAACTGTAGCACTTGTGATTTCTATCATAATGTCAGAGAAGGGGAATTTAGGTTTGGAAAAGTACCTATGACAGGTTTAAAGTGAATTTGGAACTGAGAAGAGCTCTCATGAAGTAGAGAAGAGTTTAGAAGAGTAAAAGGAAAGAATGACACAACAACTGTACAGCAGTAAAAATAAAGAAATAAAGTCAGAGAAAAATAATAGAGTAGTCCACCAGCAAAGGGTATTTCAGCCATAATTAGAGCATATTCTCTAGTGGAGAGTCTCTGATTGGCTGCTGTATCCATCTGTCAGAGCTCTCTGTCCACTGAGCAACTTCCCAGCATTGTACAGCTTTATAAATTATGTTTAGCACCTGATTCCCAGGTAAGCTGTTATAAAATAATATGTCCCTTGATTTTCAAGGAAGTTGGTAGCCGAGTCCCACTGCTCTACAGAAGAATTAGCATTTTAAGTATTAAGTGTTTTTGTGGTGTCTTGGTTTAGGAAAAGCAAACTATTAGGAGGCATTACTGTGATTCTATTATGAAGCAACTACATAAAAAATACAGGGTTTTCCAACTAATCTACTGAAACAATTAAAATAAAAAAACCAGGATTCACCCTAGCTAATACTTAATCTAACATACTGTCTTACATATGTATATATTCAGAGGGTTTTGATGGTTTGGGATAGTACTTGTTATGCCTTGAGGAATACCTAAAAATGCTTATTATCCAAGCAAATCTATATATGAATCAGTAAGTTTATAAATAAACTGAAATGTTCATTCATACTTCCTGACAAGATGTCTTTCACTGGGCTTAACTTTGATTCAGTAAGAATAGATCTTTTTTTAATTCCAGAATCACATGTTTTTAATACTGTCCTAGACTTATTATATACAAGAAGCACTTCAAAGACAAGTTATATTTTTCCAGGAAATGACAAATCACAATGTTCTCTATATACAGTGTCTTACTTTCCAATTGTGAAAAATATCAAAGAGTTGGTCACAAGCAAATTAAATTTTTGGATTATGGTAATAATAATGGAATGATTTCATTATTCACAAGGTAGTCCAAAAGTCTCTCAAAAGGAAGAAAAAAAGGGAGTAAATAGGTGAGGTCATTTCTGAAAGTGTATGTTTCATGCTTTAAAATATGAAAGAATTTAAATGAGTTATTAACATTGATTATCTTGAGTTAAATGGCTCATTGCCAATAATCTGTATGCCCAGATATTCTTCCTAATTTTTCTCTACAAATTAAGGTACCTAAATTAGAGACTTAGGTCAACTTTTCTTAGTAGTTCATGGAGGAAGTGACATCTCCAAAGCATAATTCAGATTTTGGGTGGAGTGAGTAATTTCCTAGAGATTCCTTTTACTCTCCATTAACTGTAAAGGAAATTTTTTGCATCTTAAAGTGCCTCAGGTTAAGAAAGAAAATGGAACTGCCCAACAGTGTGAGCATTCATGTTAAAACATACCAGCAGTACTCTACTGTGGGGAGCTGGGGTGTACTCACCACTAGTCTGTGTTTCTGTAAATGAAAGTGTGACCTGACAAAAAATGTTATAGCAAAAAAAGTAACACTTACTTTGCATATCAAATATTTTGGTTAGAAGGTTTTTTGCTGTATTTTCAATATTTGTTTTCAATTAAAAATAGATTTTATTCCACTATCACAAGTTTTCCTAGTTTAATTGGCCAGAGAAATTCTTGGGAACAGCCTAATGTCTTAGGGCTTTTTGTGCATATTAGTAGTCCCTAATTTTGCTATTCATAACTCCACATTTAAAAAAAAGCTCCTGATTGGTTAGCTGATATTCCCTGGCACACATGAGAAATCATAATCTGGGATAAAAATGATAATGTTGGTCATTTGCTTTCCCATAAGTGAGAGGATGGTTAGAGGAAGGGATTTCTAACCAGAGAACCATTACGTTCAAGAAACTTTTTGTCATGAAGATAACCTTTTGGAATCTGCTGATGACAGTTTTAAATTAAAATACCCCTTAGGTGATTTCAGATTACTCCCAGCTATTGCCGAACTGAATCAGAATGGGATTTAAGTAAATTAATGATAATCCCTACCAAATACATGCCAAGTGAAGCTCTGCTGGATCAAAAGATTTAGCCCACTGTTCCTATCCCTCTTAGTTTATTAAACAGCATTTTGTTGGTTTGTGTGTGGAATATTTTTGAGAGGATGAGTTCAGAGAATTAATGCTCCTCAAGGAGAGCCCTAAATTCTCCAGATAATGTTGTTGCTATTAGAAAAATACTAGTGAAAACACTAAACATGGTTTATGAAGCCTGGTTTCTCTGTGTCTCAGAGCTGAGGGGAAATTTTAATACTTGTAAAAACATTCAAAATGAAATTTTTCAACCATTACTTAAAATTAATAGTTATTACTTCAATTAGTTATTCATAGTCATTCAATTAGCTATTAGTAGTTATTACTTCAATTCTGCAACAGCCTCTAAATTGAGGTTTAATTTGTGCTACAGTTACACCAGGTACATTATTTTTTAATACTTTAAACACAATAATGCATTAGTTTTGTTTCTAAACAGCAATTTCACAAGAACCAGCTAAAAGAAATATAGTGCTTGAATTCTTGTTTTCAGACAGACCTTTAAAAATACTAGTGATTTTTTGGATACTTTTTTTTTAATCTCATATTTGAGTACCAGATTGTAGACACATTAATGTAGTGTTGATATGCCTGCACCCTGAGAATCAAGACTGAATATTTTATTTATCCTTACAGCTGCCCTATGCTTGATCATAATTTTCCTTCCTTCTTGTTTAGTGTGCAGATTCAATGGTGGAGGGGTGTTCTTTTTGTGTTGTGTTTTTATCTCATCTGCTCATCAAGAGAGATGGTTCTGCATTATGTAAATCATGGATTCCCCAAGCAGAGCAGGCACATCTGTGTTATCAGTGCCAGTGTTCTCTATCACCTCCCACTTAACTTGCTTGTGGAGCAATCAGCAAGGACTTATCTGCAAGTGAATTTACTTTTTTAGTCTTAATCCGTAATTGCCTTCTGTACACAGTGATCACGGCCAATAATCTTTTTAAAACATACTCCTGGCGTGATTTGGTTCCAGCAGATTTCCCAGGATGATGAGTCAGTACTTTCTTGCAACCTATAAATGTTTGTAGCAACCTGCATCACTTTGTATTTCCATGTTTTAAGAAGCTTGTTGGTTGCTACTGGATGTGAGTTTGATACTTTGACAAAGTAGGCTTTTTGAATCAGCACAAGAGGAAGACAAGTTCGAGGAAGGCTATCTATGACAGAAATCTCATTTTGGATGTTCTTGGGCCATATCTTCATCAATTTTTCCTAAAATGGCCTAAAATCATTTGTATAATGGTCCCTTAACAGGCAACAGATGTGTTCACGATTCTCCACACTGAGAATTCTATTGAAGTGTCATTTCTGACAGCAGTTACTTCTGCAAGAGGAATGGGAGAGATCTGGGCAGATCATTTTGATACAATATTTTTGACAAGTCCTGAAGACAAATTTCTTTCCAGCATGGTCTTCAAAGTTCACTTTGACTAGAGCAGCTTAGCTGCCTTCATCCTTAAGCATCACACCTCTAGAGCTAAGGCTGTCTTTCAGAGCCTTCAAATCAAAATGTCTTCCTGACTTGAAAGGACCGTTCAAGTGGTGCTCAAGGTTGCCTGTGTCAGTAGCTGTCAGACTGAATCACAGAGTGGTTTGGATTGGAAGGGACCTTTAAAGATCATCTAGTTCCACCCCCCTGCCATGGGTAAGGACAACTTCCATTAGACCAGGTTGCTCAAAGCCTCATCCAGCTTCTCACTGAAAGGGGAGAAACAGTCAGAATACTTACCAGACAGAATTAAAGTCTTAAAGTAGTATATTCCAGCAGAGCTGGAGATACTTTGTTGGTTTGCTGAGAAGTGTGCCTGTTCTGGACATCTTTCACGCAGCTCTGTGGGTCTTTAGCCATGCCTTCATAAGAGCTGCAAGTGCTGTTGTGGTTGGAGTAGATGCTTAGCTGAGCAGCTACCACTGCTGTGATTTGCATGAACAACTTAGGGACCCACCACCAGCTTATTAAAGGTGTGCTGAGACCGCTGTTTAGGTTCAAGTGTGAATGCACAAGCATATTACCACTCGAAGATAGAAGGAGAGGTTGTTTAGGGGTAATGGAGGCTCTTGTCAGGTGTTGCCCACATCAGTGTTCACTACCACTCTCTTTCCCGTCCCTTAGGATTCTCCCAGGCAGGCCGTGGGCTGTGCTGGCACTTGGCCTCAAAGAGAACTTGGTTCTGGGAGCAGAACACGTGTGCTTGTGAAGTGAGCCATACACCTGCAGATACGTTTCGGATACAAAACCTCTGGTCTTGAGTGGCAGGGCATGTGCAGGGTGAATTTATAGGTGGTCTGCATATCTCAAAATACTCTTTTAAGTAACTTCTTATTTATATTAGACCACATAGCACTCTTGTTAATAGAAGTAAATAGTGATGGTTAATAAGAGCAGTGCTATGTGTGAGGATGACTTCTTGCTACTATAAAGAAATCTCTCTAGCATACAGTTCTTTAGCCAAAATTGAAAACACATTTAGCACTCATTTTGAAAAGAAATGCTTATAACTATGTCATGCTGTGGGAAAACAAATCTCTGAGTTTCATTCTTATGTGTGTAGTGAAGTAATTGTAGTTTTAGTACATAATTTTCTGCTAAAAACATCCAGGTTTATAAATAACTGGAGATGTTAAAAGGACTTCATTCATAAAGAGAGGGTATTTATTTTAAACACAGTTACTCAAATTTCTCAGTACCAATGGCTGGTTTTAAAAGAGGTTCCCTTACCCAAAAGCACTCCTCAAAAGCCTTAACTGTGTGGCAAATCCAGAAGTCATAGAAGGATTTTGCTCACTAAGAAGCTTTGTACTGAAATGTTCCTTACCTAAACATTTTGGGTTCTCTAATTGCCATCCAAACATAAAGCTCAGCATAGAGTGTTAGACGAGTTTTTCCCATCAAAGAATGGGCAATGAGCTTTTTATGAGAACATTACCGTTCTGTGAAATATGCATCATCTATTCCAAAAGTACTGCAGCTTACCTGAGAAAAGCTCCAAGCAAAATTTGTAGAAATATGTCCTTTTTTATACATTTTCTGATCTGTAATACAAGTTTTTTTAACTAGTTATTTTGGGGTTATTTTTTTAACAATTTGGAAAAGTAATTTTAATTTGGACACTTCATGGATATGTTTTTAAGCCTCCTGAAGCATTCCAGTTAAAGTCATTAAGCAATACTCTCCTAAATCTGTTTAAAAAGATGAGCTGTGGTTATTTAGCTGCACAATGAGAGATCACTGATTTGTCATGTATTCTCTCTTGCGAAGAACTTCTATTTACAAAACATCTTATACCTCCGTTTCTAACTGTGTGACTTAAGAACAAAATTTGACCTAGACTAATAAATAACTGCCTGCTTTGAGCTATTCATCTGTAATTTGCAGGCAGGGGATAGCTTCACTATATGGCTATATTATATATTCAGTTATATGTACAAAACCTTTACATATACTATTTGTATTTGGTTTTTTCAGTGGTAATATTGTATCTGAATATTAGATGCAAAAAAATAATTCCGTATTGGACTATTCAACTTCATTCTGTAAGGGCAAATTAACAGAAAGGCACAGTCCTTATTTCTTACAGCATCTGGAGTACACAGTTCACTAAAAAAGAAACCTACATTTTTTTTCAAACTGAATAGAAGTAATAATAAAATCCAGTACTATATAAACCCATGTTTATTTTGTGTGTCCAGCATAAACATATTATTCAGAATATCTAATTATAGATGCTTCTGAACAGGATAGTAACTAGTATATTTACACTTAAGCATTAAGATGGTTTCATTGCCCAAACTGAAAAGAGTTTATAAGGCTGAAGTTCATAAGTATCCATTCTGTAGAAAAATCACGTCACCTAAAAATGTCTTACATATGATACCCAAGCTGCCTTGGCTTTAGATCCTGAGTGAAGCAAGACAAAACAAGCCAGTGGCTGCTATGAGCAATGTGTATGCATATGACAAGTGTATTTTATGGTAAGCCCTGCATTCCTGGTACCTGGATTCAAACCTGGCTAGGCTTTAAAAGCATGATGGAATGAAACTGAATGTCCTCCCAGACAATGTGGTTTCTTCTGGAAAAGCACACAGAAAAAGCAGGACCTGCACTGCTTTTCAGTTAGTTCTCCAACCTGGACTTTTGGGGCCACAGTTACATGACATCTCACAAAGGGCACCTTCTCCATGCTTAGGGTGAGGCCATCAGTGACCAGAGCTGTGGAGCACATCATGGTCCTGTCTTTTTAGATGAAAGTTACAACCCTTGAACTCCAGTGTGAGAAGCTGGTTTGCCTAGACTCACAGATAGTGGTTTCAGAATCATAGCAAGACACTTGAGGCACTCCATCACCAAATGGAGCATGCTTGCTTTCAGCTGTAGGTCTCCACTGTACATGGTAAATCAAGTTATTTTGGTGATCCATGTGAAATATAACCATTAAAAAGACTCCAGTGTCCATCCAGATCAGTGAAGGGACCTTATGTGGTGACAAATTGTCTAGCACCAACAGAAAGAGTAGGTTACCAGGATGTGGTGAGGGAAGGATGATCCTTCAACAACAGTTCTCACTTAGGTCAGCTAAAACAAATTGTGAAGCTGCTCTCTGATTTGTTACACTGCCAGTCAAAACTAGACTAGCTTAAACTACTCTTTGGTGGGAGTGTAAGGCAGGTTAAAGCTAGAACCTCTTTGCTGATAGACAAGATGCTGGTTCAGAACATTTTAAAACCAGGGACTGACATGGTCAGTCTTTGTCCCAAGATAGAACTTTTGAAGTTATTTCTGTTTAACCTTGTCATATATTATCATTCTGTCTGGTAACTACTTCTTTTTCTGTTAAATGTGTATTTGCCTTTTGCAGTATTCTTTCATAAGTACATGAATTACTCCCTTCTATCTACATTGATGAAAAAGCACAAGTATTGCAAAACTACCAAATCTGAAGTCTGCACATGCTTTGGTAATTCTGTATCAATATGTATGACAGAAAACACATCAAGTGCTACTGAATACTGTAGTAGTCTGTGTCCTATATTTGACTATAAACAAAGAAAATTAGTACTGCTCTACATGGATCACTCATGTATTGTTTCAGAAGGTATAACTGGTATAAGTAGAATAGGTTCTGTTCTGTAGATGAAACTGAACCTCAAACATGAACTTCTGGTTCAGTCATGAACACTGATGTTTGTGCTTAAGTCAGTAAATACACTGCTTGTCATGGGAAACTTGTATTATTGCTTCTCAAATAGCTTTGTGAGCCTCTTGAAGGATTAGTTTATGTTCTTAGGAAATACAGAAATCCAAGAAAAAGCAACATGTAAGTTACAACACGTGAACCCAAGAAAAAGAAAGTACCTAAGGGGAAAAAAAAGCAATTTCATCATGATTAAAAATGTGACAGAAAATAAAACTCTTGAAGATATTAAAATATTTTTATAGTTTTTTATAAATGTTAGTACTTTCCTTTTAAATTGTTGAAACAACTGAGCAAATTGGCAAAAGCATACATTTTTTTCTGAGAATTAATGAATGCCTAGAAGGAATTGACAATCATAATTTACAATACAGGGCTTGCAAGGAACTGCCAGAAAATCTCTGGGGCAAAGGATGATGTTGCTTGTTTGAAACAAGCGGATGATACATGGCCAATTAAAGATTGATTCATTTTGTTGATCATTTCGGGATCAGATACTGGAAATATTAAATAATTTGTGTTTGCAACATATGTAATTGCCCCATTTATAAAATTTTAATATATTTGCTTTTGAACTCCTGACCTGTTTCCAGTATTATGTATTTGCATTCCATATGCAGAATTGCATTTTTCATAGTTGTTGGTTTATGTTACAGTTAATATTGTATAACCTATTTAGTTAAGTCATGCTAATGGCATATATAACATGTCTTCCAAGAAAATATCTGTGGCTGCTTTAACAAACTGGATTATATACTGGTGTTATGCATGCATTAGTCTGAAATTTAATGTTAGAAATTGATGCTGGGGCTAAATATGAAAATACATTTAATTATTATAGAGCTGCTGCCTGGAATCACAGTGTGTATGCTAAATATTTCAAATGCTCATTTTCTATAACTGTGAAAACAAAGAATTATTAAAGTTAAACTTTATATTCTACTATAAAATCATGCCTTCATGCTAAATCAGTTTTCATACTTGGTTCATAGGACAAACTTGATCCCATGCATTATGCTGGAATAAAAAAACTAAAAGTAACAAAAATACATTTACAAATTTGGCAGAAACTACACAGCTAAAAGGGGAAGAGCTGGATGTTTTTCTTCCTTGTATCTGCTATTTTCAGAATTCTAAATACAGTAGTATAAAGAGAGTTCATACAGTGTGCTATTGCTATTGGCTAATACAACAAAGAAATCCACATTTTGATATGGAAGTGTAGATATAAGGAGTCTTACTTTGCTTGTAAAATAATCTCATTTTGCCTAGAAGAAACCAAGAAATGATAATAGAAGATTCTGATCATTTAAATTACCCTTCAGAGAAAAAAAATAAAACAAAAGCATTTTATGAAGGCTTTGAGTAGTTTTTGACTAAAGTAAGGTGTTGTGTGTATCAGTACATTTAGGCCCATTTATAAAAATTTCAGTGCTTGAATATAGAGAAGGATCATTTGATACAATTACTTGAGCAGATTTTTATTGTTGCCAGTATTTAACTTTAGAAAATGCTTGTTTCAGCCAGAATACAAGATTAAAAGAGATTATCTGTTGCTATTACTGCATTTCCTATCCTCTTTTTACCAGTCTTTTAAATAAAGAAAAGACAGCTTTGCTGCGTGTCAAGAATCAAATGGCAGCAGATTTGGAGAGACTTCTAAATGACCGTGAGGTAATCTTCCTCTTTTAGCATTACTACCATCAGTGCACTTTTTCGCTACTGGCCCTTAAACCATGGAGAAAAAAATTATTTACTTTGGTTTAATTTGTTGGGGTTTCCTTGTCTGTGTCATTTTCAGCAACACAGGTGACCATGTCTGTCAGATACTGGGGAGGGTCTCAGTTGTACTCTCAGTTGCTAAATTCTGTCTGATGATTTAGTGTCTCTGTTCTTCCTTTTCTTTTGCCTTGCAAAGTGTTTGGTGATTGCAAACATTTAACAAGAATCTAGATAAAGACAACAAAATTGATACACATGTAATTTGTAAGGCCTACATGTGCCACAGTATGCCTCAGGATCTCTTCGTGCTCCCCAATCCTTGCAGCCAAACACTGGACCAAAGCACTGTGCAATTCATTTCCAATACACTCCTTTGAAATCCTTTTCAACTCCAAAATAGGGGTATGGGAGAGGAAACAAAACGATAGTTGCACAGTTTTAGAGAAGAGTCAGGGTGCTTTTTTATGTACTTATCTGAGTTTCAGCCAAGCAAGGATCAGGGCACTACTGAACTGGAATACACTCCAGGATCTAAAAGTGTGCAAAATTATGCCATTTAGGGAACCCTAAAGGCTCTTGTCAAGATTTTTATGTGAACAATCTTAAGAGACTAATATGTCATGGTGTATGAGAGGAAATCTGCAGATTAAGTGTCTAAAACAAAGGATGAAAATAAATGAAGTTTACTGCAGAAATCTGAGAATGTGAATGATACCACAGAATTTTCTGAAGCTAATGAGTACTGAATATATAAAACCAAAAGCTGACCTGAGCAGCTATTAAATCTTCTCCCAGAGCTGCTGAAAAATTTGGCAAGGATTTGCAGAGAAAATACAACATTAACAAATCAAGAACTATGAATATGAGGAAAAGCAATGCAAGTTATATATACAGAATGATGGGACCTAGGTACCCAGATACCCTAGTTATCTATTCAAAAAGTGATCATAGAGTTATATCAATAGCTCTTCGGCAACATCTTTCAGATCTTTTACTGGTAAGAGAAAAGATGGGGAGATTCCTTTCAAGGAAGCTACAACTCCCCTAAATTATCCTGTCAGAGATTGGATTATCACTCATTTTAATACATTTTTTTCATAGAAAACTGACTATCCATGCACCTCCTGAAGTTTCATTCCACCTCCAAAATTGATTTCCCTCATCTCCTTTTCATGCTATTCATCAAATTCCCTTCTTAGATCAGTAAACCAAAATCCCTTTCATTAATTGGTCCAAACTAGATTGTCTCTCCCAAGCACTTAAAAAACTACTTTTTGTTAGAACCAAAACAAAGCAGTTTCACTGACAGCTGAGTCCAAGTGAGCCTCAACTTAAATGAAAACTACTAATTCTGTTTGCTTAGTTCCTACCCAAACTAGTCTATGATTTAAACATTTCCAGATAGTTTATAAACCTTACCATTATATTCGTGCTTTATCGTATCCTTATATAAATGATATGAAAAACACTCTGAGGAAACATGACTTAATTTAATAAGCATGTAGTGTTTTTTTCCAATATGATAGGCCCTCGGCCTAATTTCAAATTAATTTCTTTCAAAATTTCCTGTTCCGACTCCTTCTTTCCCAAGCAGGGGTGCTGCTGACTAGTTATGGTCGCAAAGTAGTTCACACTGTGGGTGCCTGGTTTTAGTAGTGTCTTATCAATGAGCATGCATTGCAGCTGCCTAAAAGCAGTAGAAAGCGGTAGAAGAAAAATTTTGCAATGTTTTCTAAGAAAACTGTAACATTTCTAACTTCAAGCTATGCAGCATTGTTTACAACCAAACAACATTAGCCCCTGTAAGTCCCCTCATAAACTATTCCTCATATGCAGCAGTTTGCTTCTTTGTGTCATTTCACCATTTCAAATTTTGAAACTATGTCAAACAATCAAGGAAGGCTGGCAGAAGCAGGCTTGATTGGAAAAGAAAAGGAAATACTTCAGACAAGAGTCTGAAAAGGACTTCTTCAATGTTCCTCATACCCTAAATGTTTAAGAAATTGAGTAGATATTTCCAAAATTAGTACTGTTTCCTCAAATTTCTTTTTACATCTGTTAAAAATAGGACATATTAGTCATACTGGTTTTGTCAAACAGTGAAGGTGTTTTTTAAAGATACCTCTGCAGAAAAGGATATAATTACTGAAAAAGAAACAGTAGAAGTTGCCTCTTTGAGGGAAGAAAATTATGAAATGCCAGTACAATGCACAAAAAATACTCCTATGAAACAAAATATAAGCTAAAATTGTTTCAGGAAAATGTTTGAAAAGAACAAGTAGCTTTTGTGTTTGTGTGTAGGTTTAACTTTTGTCACTTCTGTTTATTCCTAATGCAGCCTTTTATTTTTTACTTCTAATGCAAACAAACTTCTTCCAGTAGTTTTACACTTTCTGAATTTCTCTAAAAGGCAATTATCTCATATATTGAAATCTTTGTACAGGATAGTGAGTTAGTCTTTGACAATACATCTTTGCCATCCTAATAAAAGATTTAAATTTACAGTAACATCACAATTTTCCAGTAATTATCCTTGCTGACAGAAATAAAGAATACAAATTTTCTCACTTCCAGTTAGTAAAGAGTTAACTGCATTTAAACAGTTTGTATTTTTAAATAAAAGTGATGTACAACCTGTAAAGGCAGATTCATACAATTTGAAAAAAGAAGATGAATTACGGGTTTATGTGTTTGGTATGTGCTATCATGTAACAGGGTTGCTATCAGCCTTGTTTAGTCATTGCACATACTAAACTGTCATGTCTTGTTAGGAATTACCTTGTTGCTCTCATGTTTGCAAGTAGAAACATTAGAATTCTTGAATAGATAAACCAAAGATATTCATAGTTAAGATAAAATGAAGTTTAGGTATGTTAAAAGTAAGTGCTAAAAGTACAAGCAAAATGCCAAAACAATGCTAATGCTGTCTTCCAGCAACGTGTTTCAATAAGTGTACAGTTTTGACTTAGGTATTCCAGCCTGTGTGGTCTCAGACTGTATTAACTCTTTTTAATGGAATGTTAGAGTTTGAGGAGTTGGGAGTTTTTTATTTTTATCTCATTGTGGTATCAGCTAGATTCATAATGCTGCTTTGGAGGCAATTACAGCATTTTATACACTTTTAAAATAAAGAACTTACATTCATGATTAATCTTCTCTTTTCACAGATTTTAATTTTAGAAGAAGAAAGTTGAAAGTTATACTTTGAATCTTGGAAGAATTTCTGTAGGATTCTTACATGAGCTCTTTCATTACAGGAAAAAATTACACTAAATGTTAATGTAATAAAATAGTTCATTATTTCAAATTATGTAGACATCTAATTTGATGGTGATTCTTATATTTTACTGTGGGAAATCAATGTGAAAGCTAGTTATTTGATTATGCAAAGCCTTAAAAGCTTCTGTCCACCCATGAAGGAGAAAAAAGGAAGGTTGGGGTTGTTTCCAGACTATATTCTTGGCCCAGATTTTGAATTGTTTCTTGGCCTGCTGCTTCCTTCTTTGTCTGAATTGATTAGTAAATGAATGTGGAAAACTTTTTAATCTAGCTTTTTATTCAGATCACTGAGAATCAGCTGGTAGGATAAAATTTCTTGCAAACCACGCCAACCCTGTCGGGGTCCCTCCCCCTGCCATGTAGCCCTGGGAGAGGGGCCCTGGGGGGAGGCATGGTGTTTCCCTGCCCCTGGTCAGCCTCGTTCCCCATTGGTTGTTTTGTGTTCCCCTGCACGGGCAGGGACCCTCGGGTCCCGTGATTGAGCAGTTCCTCGGCAGAGCCCGGCCATGCGGCTGGAGAAATAAACATCTCTGAAACATCTATCACGAATCGGTCCATATATATTTCTTTTCCATGGGCCTCGTTGATTGATACACGTGTTGCAGTATCCCCACTGTAACACAACCCCAGCTTGTAATTAACGGCATGACCTGTCCCCATATTTGGAACTTACTGCCCACATGTCTTTGTATAGTCAGAGTAGAGGAGAACAAGTAAGGAAGATGTTCCCTCAAAGCATAAATCCAGATGAAATTATACATCAGGCCTGAGTTGACCCAATAGCTATAGCACTGCCTTACCGCTTTGCTCCTGCTTCTTCTCCTCCCTCTTCCTGTTGCACCAGCTCTGACCCATTTCTAATGCTGCAGTAGGACCATTCAAATCACTAAACAGAAACCTAACCTGGCCAATAAAACCCTACAAAAGTGTATTGCTGTCTGTTAACTTAGCAATTTTAATGACCTTTGGAAAGAGTCCAACAAAGAAAAAAACAATTAAAAATACTTATCTATCAATATTACTTACCTGTGATAAAGAGGGCATTTTGTGTCCAAAACTGTAGAGTATAGAACACCAGCTTCTGTGCCATCCTTTATCTGCATCCAAACTTTATCCTTTTGTGCATATAATGGACATCTCTAACTTAAAGGCACTGAAGTGCAGTTTTCTGTTAAGTGCTAAAGTTAAGTGGGATGAATCCACTAAATCTTTTTTTGGTGAAGCTCTTGATGCATGATTCCTTTCATCTAGTCTGTTGGTTTGGTTTTTTTCTTTCCAACAGTCAGCCTCAGACTAAGAGAAATATTTACCATGGGCTCTGTGTTCCTGGCAGTTCCATTGCCTTTCATGCTTGATGCAGTTGGTAGTATTTTGTAACATCAGAAGTGCAATTCTAGACTTTATCCATTGGCTTTCAAACTTCAGATGAAAACTTGGAAGGGCAGTCTGTCAGCACTCAGATGTTTGGCAAGAAGTTTTAGCTATAATTTCCTGAGGTTATATTTAAGAGGTTATAAATTTGCTATGCTTTGATGTATAGCATTGTACTATTTCTTCAGAAATTTAAGATGCAGATGTGTCATAATAAAGAAAACTAATAATTTGCACAATTAAAATCTGTTTCAGCTTTTCCAATTCAAACGGAGTGTAGAAACCGAGTTCTAAAATCTTGAAAATTAACTAGCTGGGGTTTATATTTTTAATGTGAAGTTCATAATCCACTGGATTTTGGGGAAAAAAAAAAAAAGCAGAGCAAGTAGAAAAAATGGAGACATTCTTTTTATGTTTCAAATAGAATTACTGTAGGAGATGTTAAAGCAAATAATGAGACAGTGGTATAAGAGACACCAATAGAAGACTTTAATAGGTGTTCTTCCAAGTGCTAAGATCAATTTCTGTTTGTATGAATATAAAGGACTTCATTTACACTATTTTTTTTAACTGCTTGAAATCACCAGTATGTGATGCACTCTGGCAATATGGTAATTTTTAACCTATAAAAGTAAAACTAATATTATGAAATAACTGTCATAAGGAATAAAAGGATAACATTTTTTACATAAATGCTGCAAATTCAGGCTGTTTACCATAGCCATTCATTTCCTACGATGCAATTGTTTATGCAGACATGATTAGTTATCAGCCCATGAATATTATACACCAGGTAAGAAGATATGACAACCTGCTGATATTTTATCTGCTTTACACATCTGTGCACTCATCGTACATTAGCAGCTGTGCATACAAGTGATAGAATGTAAACTTGCTGAACTAGTCACCTGCCTTATTGACACATTCATGTGTTGCTGTGCCAAAGCTCTTCAAGTGAAGTTAGCAACCAGAAACCAGGCTCTGGCTGTCTGCTAGGGAACAAAGTAGAAAACATGTAGTAGTAGTTTAAATAAACCTATTTGATATCAGCTGGTTAAATGGCTACAGACACATGGAGTTTGAATGCTATTTGTTTACTTAAATCCACTTAGCTTATGTCAGTAAATTGTTGTGTCACTCAAATTGAGTGTTAAATCTATCTAAATATGTGTACCTGAATTGGTAGAAAATCTTCAACTAGATCAGGTTAAAATTTATTTTGGTTAGCCACTGCAAACTCTTATTTTATTTAAAGCATTTTAAAATATAAAAAACTCTTACTGAGTTGTTCTTGCTGAAAATAGTCTAGCAGGTTAATATTAAAATGCTAATTGCCTGAGTGACTGTTATGTTGAACTTACTTTCTAATTGGCAGGTGAGGAGCATTCCACATCTGATATATAACTCACCATTTATGAGTAAACCTAATGCTTTTCCTTTACAACCATGTAATTCATTCCCCTTCCCAGGTTTTCACAGTTTCTTAGCAATATGTCAAAATAATCCTGTTTATTAACTGAATATTTCTCTGTCCTTCACCACAGTAACTGAACACCTGTCTCACAAATATTATACCCACAAGTTAAGCAGAAAACAATCACTATCCCTGTTTTGCAGAAGCAATGATCAAAATAAAAGAAATGGTGCTTTGTCCAGAACTCCCCAGTTTGGAGAAGAGGTTAAAAGTTCATGTGTTCTAATGCAGTATCTTAATCGCAGCCATTTTTTGTTTCTTACATGTTTCAGTTCAAAAGCCTGGAAAGAAAATCCTCCTTAGTGTTTATTTTTCCTAAGTAGACATGAATTAACTCTAAGTCGTCTTCTTATATAGGAACTGGTTGCATTTTGGAAGGGGTTTCACAAACAATTACATTTTTGCTTTGTATCATTCTTAGAATTTACATTCACTTCTAATCAACGTGTCCTGAAAAAGGCCACTTTTCAAAGTCCTGCCCGTCTCTCAAAGATTAAAATCTTAAAAACTTAAAATGTAAATTAAAAAAAAATTTCATTTGATCTGTAGGATTAATATTTTATATTTTTTTATGTCATATTTTCTGGGGGAAAAAAGAAGATAAATTTCACAACAGGCTGGAAGTCTTATGTGAGTGAGATTAAAGGTCTAGCTTATTTTGTCCAAGCAAACAGAGGATCTGGTGGGATGCAAGAAAAGGAGATAAGCATAAGGCAATATTTTGTAGGTAATAAGTAAGCATAGAAAAAACAACAAAACAGGTGAGAAAGATGAAGTTAAGAACAGAAAATACTTATTTCATTATCTTTAAAATATAAAAAATCTGATTTATTATTTAGTTTTTGATAAATGGTTGCCAAATGCATTTTCCAAGTGTGTTTAAGATTGGAGAGTCCAAATGATCAATAGGAGGAACAGTTACTAATTAGTCATATTAGGATATGCATAGTTTGTGAAGGGCTCTTACGAGTTTTTTCAGAGCTTCTGTAAATTATCAGGCTAAGGTTTCCAAGGATTTAGATAAATGTTCATGAATGTTAGACTTTATACCTGGCCATATGAATTTCAGAATTCCATGACATTGTTCCAAAATTTTAATGTTCACAGTGTTTGAGAATCTGGTAGTCTCTGTGCTTGCATTCATCTTATGTCAGAATCCTGTACAAAATCCTGGTACTTTTCAATAGTTACCCTGGTTTTTTGCTCACAAGAGTGAAAGAAAAGTCAGATGGTTTTATTCTTTTTTTCCTCTTTTGCGGAAAAGCAAGGTGTACTGAAGTATCTCTGCTTTACCTTACTTTGACCAGTCCATTCTACATTACTAGGTTTGTCCTTTTTACTTTCATATTGCCTTTGGGGACTGCCCCTCACTGCTGAATTCTCTGTGCCCAGATTTTAATTGCATCTCAGCAATGACCTTGAAAATTCCAGATGAGTTTTCAGCATTTCACTATTAGTCATACTTTAAAGTCCGGCTAATACTATCCTTAGCTGTAATTAAGTTATGCTGAAGAAGATTGACTAGGAATAACCTAGGACAGAAAGCCAGTATGTTGGATTTAGGAACCTGCAGAGTAGCAACAGCTGCCATCTGCAAAAAAACAGAGGTGGAGAGAAGTTCAGACGCTCATAAAAAGCTTTGGAGTCATAAGGGGGAGGGCAGTACGTGTTTAATCAGGGATGGAAGCTTAGTGGATAAAAGGAGAAAACTGCTTTGTTGGGGAGAGGGGAAGGAAGGGGTATCTGCAGGGGTTGGGAAGACACGAATGAAAAGATGTGATTGGTAACAGGTGCCTTCAAACAATCTCTTATATCTGCCTCTTCCCCCTCTTCTGTGTAGAAAGATTGTACACGATAATGTCAAAATTATTTTGTTTCCAAAGTGAATGACTTCCTGCTCATCTATGTGCTGCAACTTGTTTTATATAAAAAAATGCTGATGTACAATGCTTAGCTCTCTTTTTAAATGTTAAGCCACAGAGTAATTATCATTTTTCTTATGCTACGTTTATGTTTCAAGATTCTAGTTTCTATTAATGTTCTGCATGTTTTCTAAGTAGATTACAGGGACATTTCTGCATCACAAGTAAGCCCCGGAGCTATTCTCAGCTTTAAGCTTGGAGAAACAAAGTGACATTTACTTTGCTAAATGAGTGTAGAGAAGTTTCTGGCTCATTTTTCACAAAGAAAAATATGCTCCTAAGCAGTATCTCTCATCTTTTTGTTATCTATTTTGTTGCTGTCAAGCTTTAATAAAAATTGAATTCCAAATAGTACTGAATTTAGGAAGAAGAAGGACTTAACAGCATTGACTCTTTTCTTTGAGCTGTATTATTCAGAGTATGTTACTGTTTTTAATATATATTTTTGCAAGAATTATCTTTATATTCACAGTGGTGTACAGTAAGCAGCTGTGTACTAAATAGGAGGTTTCATAGGCAAAATGCAACTTATATATGGATTATGGGACGGAATTGACGTGTATTTTAAATCATATGGTTTTGAGAGAGCCAGAATCAATTAAAATTATAAACTTTTAAACAAGAAATTGTTAATTAATCTGAAATTGTTCATATTTTCTCAAGATGTAACCCATGTTATATTCTTTTTCCTGTATTGCCTATGTATATTTCTGTCACATTCTACTGCATATCCAACTGTGTAAAAATTTTGCTTTTGTTCATTTCATGGTAGCATTTGACTATTATCAAGTGGAAAGTGAATTTAAATACTATGTAAGAAATAACAAAGACAGGAAAAATTAAACTAGAATATTACCATCTCAGAAAACACAGTAACTTCTCCATAATAATTTATGTAAATAAAGGTGTTTTAATATATTAGCATGTTAGCATCCATTTCCTGTTAGATGTACTTACTCAAGAAAGCATGCTTTTTATTAAACATTGAGTAAATGAATGTCACAATGGCTCAGATAAAAAAGTATTTGGTGAATTAGTCCTAGTTACAATTACAAATATATTTCTGATCTACAGTAAAAAATTGAAAAAACCCTAAGAATCTGATATGCTAGTTCTGAATGATGAGACAAATTATTTCCTATTTTTGTTAAGAAGTGAGAAAGATTAAACTGTTAAGAACAAGTTTAAGATACACCTGAAATAGGCAGAGATTTTGTATCTAAAAAGACAGAAGCTGTTCTCTGCAGTGACTGGGGTATTTTATTTTGTTGCCACAGTCCTAGTCCACCTTATAAAACTGGAAGTAGTTTGTAGATCCATATAGTCACAGATCTGTCAGTTCATTTTACGATTTTTATATGCACTGGGATACAGAGAACTCATGAATTAAGTGTAGTGCAGAGAAGCTATCAACATCCTGCATATGGTCTGGCATCTTTCCACCACTCAGTTATCAGGTTCATTTGTTTGATCAGGACATTTCATACTGTCTTCCAGTTTTCAGCTTTACAGTGTGTATCCATGTGCCTTAGATGACCATATGTGCAATTCTTAACCGGAATTCTTGCTGACTTCTCATATTTCCAGCACAGCTGCAATTAGGATGTAACTATGCCAAATACACTCTGCCTTACTTGAAGGATTGAACAGTGACTTGTTTTCTTGATTTCATAGGCGGTTGTTAAAATCTTCGTTGAGCTCTGTTATGGATGTAGATTTTACTCCTGATAGGCACAAGCTCAGGGAGTTCCACTGTTGAAGCTGAGTTTCCACCAGTTGTGCCACTGCTTCCTATCCATCTGCAGTCTTTAGCAGTGGAATGGACTGACTGACCATTTGCTTCATTTTGCTTTTATGTCAAAATGGTGCTTCTGCAGTGTCTTTCTCCTATTTCACACCTTGTCATTAATTTTACTGTCCAGTGTTGTGAATTCTGTGCTGATGGTGTTGGTCTTTTTTCCCACTTCAGCCAAAAAAGGGAACAGATAATTAATTCCAGGCTATAGGCTGTCTTCTGCAGTATGTCTCTAGCAGAAATAAAACCACTGAAGGACAGTTCTAAAATAGTTCTTTGTGTGAATTGTTAGCTCTTCTGAAGAGGAGAGGCATTGTAGGTACTACTTTTGATTGAGAGTCTCATTCCTTGATAATAACACATATGTCTCCTTCCTCTAGCTTTGCTCCAAAGTTTGAGTACCATACTCAAACTTCAAAGTGTTGTATGCAAGTCACTGCATATGTTGAAAGGCGGAACCAGATTCTTTTTCAGTCACCTAGTCTGTTGTTGTCCAGAAACATGTTTATTCCAAGAATCCCTACAGTGTGTTTCGTTTGTTTACCTCCATTTTAACTGGTGAACTCCAGTGCTGTTAAAGAGTACTGCCAGTGTAAAGATGATCTGAGAAGTCGCTTGTCAACTGACAAAGTAGCAGAGATGGATCTTGCCTAATTTTAAAAATCTATAGTGTAGATACCTACATCTGAAAATCATCTAGGGATTTGAAGTCAGAAAGAAAAACAGGCACTATTATGGTGTGATTTACCATAACCTAATTTAAAATAAGCAAAATTAATACTACCTTTGAATTTCCCACCAACAGCAACGTAGAGGAATCAGACAAGCTAGTTTGCCTAGGTTTAAATATTACTACTGAAGATATCTAAAGATCTGAGGAAATCCAACCAAGTATCCAGTCACATGTTCCAAAGCCAAACTGCAATCAGAGTTCTCACAAATACCCCTCTCCAACTTAATATGAGCAATTAAATGATACAGCTTTATTTTTAACATACCTTTGCTTTCACAAAAGTTACAGTAGGAGTCTAAGAGGGATCCAAGTAAGGAACTGCACAGGACTTCATAGAGGGCAATATCCTTAGTATTTTCTCTACCATCACCTGATATGCCCATTAAGCTTGACCCTAGTGAACACCTTGAGAAAGACAACTGTAAAGATGGTTCCTTCTGGCCTTTTTCCAGATTAAGGTAATTTTCCTTCAAGAAGGAGATAAAGGAAGTATAAAATTTTATTTTTTTCTCTGAATCCTCTCATGAACCTTTGTATATTGAACATGAACTTTTAATTCTTGAGAGACTGAGAAATCATTCCAAAATACGCTCTTTACAGAACACTACCAAATGGGTAGAACATTCTTAAATGCTGGTTTAAGTTTCTCAAATCAGTATTCTTTAACATACCCATAGCCTCAATTTTTGAACTGTGCTTTTCCCTGTGCAGACTTGTTTGAAGACTACAATAGCTGCATAAATAAGAGGAAACATGCATGTGAAGACAGATTGTGCTGACTTGCCATGAGCATGTTTTTCATCCCAGTATGGCTACCTTCCCTCAGTTGTATGTTCTAATATATTTATTGTTTTTATTGTTAATGTTATTTTAGAAGTTAATGCAGCCATAATAGTCACCAGGCTGCTACATTCAAAGCTACTATTTGACTTCCACATTGAGGAGTCCAGTCTCTGGACTCAAATTGTGGTGCACTAAGTCTTTTTGTGAAGCAGTTTTTTGTTCAATCCCTTCCATACATGGGGGATGTACAGTCAGCCTCCAGACTGGATACATATTTTATTTTGAGTTATAGTTTAACCACATGGGTACCATATGGCAGTTAAAGTGAAGAACACAAGCTTTCCAAAGGAGGTCCTGACCATACATGCTTTGCTCTCACAGTACAGGATTCTTATGGATTGGGAGTGAGAATACACATCTAAAATCATCACGTTAGTGCTTGACTCACAAATTTGGAGAGACCTTAACTTTTGATCAGCACCCCTGAGGGAGGAGACCTCTAGTTTTATCCCTCTCTCAGCTGATTTTTCTCATATTGACCATGAAATTGGTTTTCTGTGTTGTTCTTTTATGCTGTGTTCTTCTCTGAGAACACTTGTCAGTCATCAAAATTCAGTGATTCTGCCAGACTTGATATATTTTCTAGGGCAGAAGTCTCTTGTTCAGCTTCCACAATACAAGTTCTCTGCTTAAAAATGCTGTTATAATCTAAGGTGAAATTTGCAATTGTAAATTTATAAATACATGCAATTGGAAATTGCATATAGAGTTCCTAAATTTGATATGCTGAGCTAAAAGTAGAATGCCGCTTGTCATGATAAAGGTTCAGTTAACTGTGCATACTATTATCAGGGTCACTTTTGCTTTAGAGGATATTTACCTGACTACAGTAGCCATGGGCTTTACTGAATGAGGAAGGAGTCAGATGGGTCTGATACCCATTGGCTTCTTCTATGATTTTAGTGATACAAAAAAGTCATTAAATTTACCATCAGAATGAGCCATCTTGAGACCACATAGGTAAATATCTCCTCCTACTGCGGATTTCCAGCTGTTTGGTTTGATCTACATAAAGCTTCTTTTCAACGTCACTGTATGGAGGTTATTTGAGGTGCAAGATTTCCCTGCCATAAGAACCTAAGAATTGACATGTGTGTAATTAATTCCTGTTAGCTAGTTACTTTTTCTTGAGACTGTTATTTTGCATCTGCTTCCAGAGCATGATACATAGACGTGTCATTTTAACTGCTTATATAAATTTATATAGTTATTATAACTATATATACACATATATAATGTTAAGTGCTATTGCAAGCTTTTGAGTGCACAGAGGATTCTTTCTTCCTTTGATTATAGTTATGACAGACAGTAAAAAAAAAAATTATACTGCTGAAAATTCACTGAAAAAAAAATGAAATTACTATCTTGATACTATACTTGATTACAATGCTTAATGTAGGCAATTCTTTCACATACTTCATCAATTGTATGATAAAAGAGCACCTTTTTATGCCTCAGTCATTTCCCATATGAGATAGTTCTTTTTCATTTTGCTTTGACAATGTAAGTCATGGTTTTGTTATAATACCTAATATTACATTAATTTTGAATTAGGAAAATATAAGATGCTCTTTTGGTCTGTGTGTATTTGAGTGTGTATCAAGGACATCAAAACAAATGTTAATAGAGTTCCCTTTATAGTATCTATAACTCTAAATACATTTTTATTTTATATGGCTACATGCCTTACTTTTCCATTTACTTGTCTTCTAGTTGCCTTGCTAGTTGAAGGAATCAAATTTTATCCTTTGTATTCCAAAACTGATCTTCAGTCTCCATTTTTCTAGGTACTATTTCAATTACCCATAATAGACAGGTAAAATCTACTTGAAATAAACTGTAGCTTATTTTTACTTTTACTTTAAGCTCAAACATCATTTAAAAATCTCTGAATTTTCTGGAGTAATATGAGCAGGTAATACCGTTTTTTACTTTACCTTTTACAAGTTACTTACACTTCTTTAGTTTGGTTCTTTTAACACTATTTTAAAGCTTGATGATTTTCAGTTAGTTCCACAACACCAGCACTGATAGCATTTAGCCTAATAAATTAGCAAGGTGGAATTTGGAAAATATGCCAGACCAGAAAACATTTTAATTAATGGACACCCTGGAAAAGACTGCTGTCTATCCTTTGTCTGTACCTAAATAGTCACAGAAACACTAAAAGTTGGAAAAGACCTCTAAGATCATTGAGTCCAACCTTTATATCTCCTTCCCTGTTTGTATATTGGCACACAAAATTGCTTTTGCTATTTTTAACTAAGGTTGTTGGACATAAGTTACCAAAAATAAATGGAAATAAGCAAGTAGTTTCTTCTGATACTATTTACAATGCAATACATGTCACCTTACTTCACCTCCTTCTACATCACTCCCTGTGTTCTCAGTCCATTCATTCTAATCACTTACTTTGAATTCCAACTCTTTCCTGGTTATGTATGTAGAATTTTCAAGTATTCTTTTATAGTTCAAGTAATCTTTACTAAATATGAATTAATATGCATAAGTGGAATACAGGATGTTAGATTGTCCTAAAGTATAAATCTCTGTATGTTTTGGAAAACTTACCACATAGATAATCTGTGGTATGAAAGCTTGTTCTAGAAACACAGTTCTTTTTCAGAAAGTAATTTGATACTTCAAATCTGTATGCAAGGGGAATAATTTAGGTATCAAAATGAAGGTGTCTGCAGTGAGGTATCTCTCTGTGCTTTATAGTTAACAGCAGCCTAATCAGCAAGGCTGATGTTACAACACCAATAGTGTCCCACTTCTGAATGGAGCCACTTTCCAAGCTACATTGTCCGTAATGGAAAATTAGATTCTTAGCTTGTGGTTAGATACTTATGTTTAGATACAGCAATTTAAGTGTTTTAAGTTCGAGTGAAATCCCACTTAATGTGTCACATAGCTCATTACTTTGATTATGGGGACTTGGGCTGGCCCACAGAGCAGCATCCTTAACAAAAATTCATCCGGTTGCTGTGGACAGACTTTCAAAATATTTAATAATACATACTTGTTTGTATGGGTGACACTAATTGTACATAAGCACTGTTTTTGTGCCAGCTGCATAGGTTAATTTTTTCCTTGTGTCATCTTAACCCACCTTTTTTTGCCAGCTGCATTGTTTTCCATGTATCTGCACTGCCACATCCCCACAGAATGTTGCATAAGCAGTGAGTGGGCGCTTGTGTTCCCATAGCTTGTGACAGTGAGACCAAAGGTGTAAAGCCAGCCCAGGGAGGAGCTGAGTGAATCCACTCAGAGGTGTTGGTACTCATAGTCCTCCCAAGAAGGATTGCTGTCTGGCTCTCCGAAGCTAAAGCCCTCAGACCTGGAAGCCTCAACACAGTGACACACAGCATGGCTTATATGTCCAGGAGCCAGCGTGGCAAAGACCAAATACTTCCCCAGTGAAATTGGGAAATGCAGAGCTGTAGCAACACTATTTTCTACAGTGCACTGAGTAACTGAAGGGAATATTGTAAGTAAACAATTTGCACAGCTCTGCCTGGACATAGAAACATGGACTTGACACAGTAAAAAACATAAAAATTTAAATCATCCATTTCTCTTCACATCTTCCTTTACTTAGCTTATCCTGAAACTAGTACATGTCCTTCTACACAAATGATTCTTCCCATCTCCTTTGAATCCTCTACCTACTTTCCTCTTTTTTCGTAAGGTCTTGTTCCCACTGGAACGAGTTCACGTATTTCTGCTAAGTACAATCTCCAGAGCTGCTTTTCCTTACTAGCTTTCTAGACCAACTTGCTGGATTTTAGGATTGGAAAATAATATTCATAGAATCATGGTAGCATGCCAGCAGTAGCAGGTAGTGCTAATGACTCGTGGTTTGGAACTTAAAAGTGAAGGTAAGAATTGTGTTCAGGGAGCAGAGAAATCTAAAGAGATGGTTAAAATTACTGCAGTTCAAGACAGAGCTTTGTTTTCAGTATTTCTTTGCTGAAAACAGCAAATCTCTTGCAAATATGTTGGGCCAATTTTCTTTCCTTGTTCAGCAGTACACATCCCATATAAATTCATTATTAACAAATAAATATTTAAGAGGTTGAAATGTAATTTAACGGAATAACTTCTACTGGATTTGATGTTTCTTGTGCTATTTATTTTGCCAAGTTTCTTAAGGTCTTTCTTGCTAAATGTGGAGGGGCTTTAGAACAAATATTAAGGCAACCTTAGCTAAATCCTCATGATATATTTGGCTGTGATGTCAAAATAGCTTCTTCGTTGTGGACTAATTTTTCATCCCCACTCCCTGTCATTCCTTCCTATAGCTTCACATTAGAGAATCCTCCTGTCACAAGGGAAGCTTGTGGGAGAGCTGACTCTCCAGAGCCTATTCCAAGTCTGAAAACAGTGCTGTCAAGTACCAGACAGATTCTGTTAAGTAGAGAAGACTTTAAACTGCCAAGTGGATCTTGACACAAGAGAATTTGACCCTACACATACAAGTTTCAACTCCGTTTCTGAAATAAATCTGTGTGGCAGTTTTTGGGTTTTGCCTTGTTCAAACGTGCAACTATTTGGTCCACAGAATAACACAGTTTAAGTATAGGAACACCATTTGCTAATGTCAAAACATTGTTTATGTACAATTTAATCTCCTGTGATGGTGTATTTATTTGCTGTATACTTGCTTGAGTTATTTTCATCAAGAAATTCTGTCTATGTGTTGCTTTGGCAACATCTTTGCCAAGTTTACAACTTTGAAAAACATGCTGGCATCAGCTATGCAGTCCTTTTAAACAGCTGCTCTGCAGTCATGCTGTTTCAACATGCCACCACACATGACTGAATTATGCAAATAGTTAATATTAAATGACTGAGATACAAGAACAATTTGTACACTCTATAAAGCTGGTCTTTGGAGTGTAACTTCCATTCATGTAACTGAGTTAGCATTCAACAATTTAAAGGCTACAGCATGTTTCTTTTGACTGTGTTTCTTGTATTAAAGGCAGCAGTGGACAGAGAGAAGGTATATGGCAGGAGTATTTTAAAAGGCTGAGAGTTTTTTTAACTTATTACTAATAATTCAATGAAAATAGAACATGCATCAATATAATTTTCTGGCAAATATTAAATAGGTAAGATATTAAAAATGTTTGTTATTCAGCTATAAACACAAATTATCCTTTTCTGGTTGAGAGATAAGACAATGTTAATTATATATAAGGCTAATACAGTAACAGTGTTGTTTATTGAAGGCAACGACATTTGTAAAAAGCAAGCAAACAAAAACATTAATATTTTAAAACATGTAAAATCATCTTAAAATGTACATTGAAAGGCTTTTCTACTGATCTTGTTCTAATTCTACAACAATGAATGCTCTAAATAATACTACTAGTAGTAATAATAATAATAATTAATGCTTTAAATTCTGTAACTTGTTTTATAGTAATCATACCCATTATGTGGGGTGGAGGGGGAATGTTGGCAGTAAGTGTGGTGAAAGATGACAAAGGATGTTCAGTTTAGGTCAGAAAACGCTATGTTTTTTCCTTTCTCACTCTACTGTACATTTTAAATAAACTGTTTTGTTCAGCTAAGTATTAAGGAAAGATTACTTTTTTTAATTCAAATTGTTTTCAAAGCAAATTATTAGGATATCCAAAAAAAGTCTGCACTTCTATATAGTCTTGTTCCTTTCTCCACACATTTTTCACAAAACTTCTCCATTCTGATCCTCTTTTTGCTGTACATCCTCTAAAGGTTTTTTATTGATTCTTCTTTTCTAATCTAGATATAAAGACATGTATTTCTAGTAATGTATTTATAAAATTTTTGTGAAAGACCTAGTGCTCAAAAGTACAAGTTGGCACAGTCCTTCAAATTAGATTTGTACACTCCCTTAGCCTGACAAAATAAATGCAAAAGAATTCTTTAAAATGAAATGGAAGTCTAAGTTAAAAGAGATAGTGTATTTCTTACTACACAGTAAATGTTCTCTTTTACAGCCTTTAAGCAAGACAAAATTTGAGTTGCATAAATCCTCTGTGCCTATTTTATTTTCTTAATTTGCTAGGGTCCAAGTAGTAATCTTATTCATTATAGCAAGTATATCTTCTTCCTTTTTAGATTTACTGATCCATATTTGGTGAATATAAATTCATTATTAACAAATAAATATTTAAGAGGTTGAAATGTAATTTAACGGAATAACTTAGCATTGTTCTTTTGTGGTTTTATAGGAACTAGCCACAATGAAGCAGATTATAATTAATCTACATGGTAAATGCTATGAACAAAATCCACCTCAGTCTTTTATTGATGTAAAAAATGCAAGTGGAAAAAAATCAAACCCTTTGGTAAAACTGCTGTCAGAACATGAAGAAGAAAATATATTTACACCTAAGCCAACGTTATTTGTAAGTACTATGATAAGACTAAGTGCCAAAACTTCTGATGGTTCTCCTCACGTTTTAAAAAGAAAAATGTGGATTCATCCTTCAAGGAGATATATAATTAATTCAGCTAAATACTTGAGGCTCTTTATGAAAACAGTCAATGTTGAGCAGAAAAATCAAGAGTTTATGATGTTTTTTAGCTATTTGGTTATTTTCTGCATCTTAAGTTCACAGCAAACCAGGTCTTAAAAAAAAAAATACCATTGTTGTATTACAATACTGAGAGTGGTTAGCAAAATTTTAGTAGTTGTAGAGATTCACAGACCATGTATACTAATTTAAATCTACCATGATTGTGTATTAAGTGGCCTTTGTGCATATCTATATTGAGAAGCAGGAGTGAGGAAATAGGTGTATTTCTGTATACTTATATTCATGTATATTAATGTGTATGTGTGTATGTATCTAAACATATATAAAAAATAGAACACCGCTATTGATATCTCTTCTGTTGCTAAGGATGCCTGATATTATAAAACCCTGTTTTATTCCTTCAAAAACAAAAAGCTTGGATTTTAATATTTGAAGTGGCCCACTTCAGATTTAGCGCCTCTGGTATTGGAAAGCTTCATGAAAATGGTTTAGAAGTTTCTGACTATGACTGTGTCTGAAGTGATAGATTCAAGACAACCAAGCTGCAATGCTAAATCACAAAACCAATCATGACTCTGTAAACAGACTTTATGATGCTACCTTTCTCTGGGGTGGATTGGGTGTATCTGCACTGCATAGCATATGTGCTGATTTGGTCCAAAGAGAAGTCTTCCCTTTTTTTGTGTGTTTTTAGTCTTTTTTTGTCTTCTTTCTTTCTTTCTTGGTGGAGACTCTAACACACAGTGTCTTAAACGGTATGAGGTTTTTTTATTGCAGCACACCAGGTAGTGGGTTTCTAACACAAAACATAGGAAATGGTGGCATCTCTGGGACATGATGTGAGGACATTGGGGTATTTTAGGGGTTCGAAATTTGCTTGAATAGTGTTATTAAACTAAACACAGTGCTGTCTCATCCATAGTGCTTTTGGTAGTGCTAAATTGTACCACCCAAACTTTGTCTTTGATGGAGCTTTTCAGTGATCCAAAACATAAGCAAATAGTTTGTGTAGATGATCTGGGGTTTCAGTGCATAATCTCTCCTGTTTTACTTAGGGATATAGAAACTGTGTAGGAATCCAGAAAAACTGCATTTACACTTAGAAATTGTAACCAGTTTCTCTGTGAAAAACTGTAGTCTTTGCAGACTTTGGAGTAGAGAACTGAAAATGGGTGGATGGCACAGGTTTTCTTAGATAGGAAGTCAGTAGTCCTGTGAAAATCCTGCCAGTTCAGGTCAATTTCTAGAATTCTAAAAGCTTGCACAAATAGAGCAGATTCATTTTTGTAACTGAAATCTTCAAAATTAATAAAGTAGATTTTTAAATTGAATGCTTATTAAGTTGTGGAGGAAAGAAAGAATAGAGAGCAGACAGAAAATAGAACTAGAAAGGAACAAGTTTAGGGACAACAGACTGAGACAGTGCTCACTAACTCAAGAGATTATACCCAGCCCTGGAAGCAGAACAGTCCTTACGTTGTTCCACCTCTACTTGATTCGTTTTATTTCTGTTAAACTGTTTTATTTTCTACAAACCACCTCTGAATTTGCCACAAGTAATCCTGATTGTGTAGCAGTAACCCATAGGATTATGAAGGCAAGGAAAAGTTGCTCACAGATAAGTCTCTGCAATTAAAGTACCTTCTACAGAGTCAGAAAACTACTGAATTCTTTTATTTTCAATTATAATTTTTTAATAACTATATTTCTGCATAAAATGTTAGTCAGTTTTGGCACACCTAAGATCTCTTTTCTAAGATCCATTCCTTTCTCAGCTGGAAAACTCAGATGATGCTATTTCAAATGAAACCTGTTTATGGCACAGTTGATGCTTGTTTTCATTGTGATAGATATTTTTTTTTTAATCATTTCATTTTTATCTTATAATCTGCTTTTTATAACCTGGAAATAGGGAGGTTTTAATATTGGCATGTCGTAATAGTAACTTTAAATGCACAGTCTTGTTTCTGATATTTGCATTTAAGCAAAGAACTCAACTGTGAACTGCCTTGGAAGGAGGGAGACTTGTGTAGATTGCATGTTTTTCTTCTGGTGTTCACTGTCTCACAACTACATGTTCTTTCTTTTACAGACAAATAAAGAGGCACCTGTATGGTACAAGAAACTGCAGAAGAAAACATCACCATAGCATTTTTCCAAAATCATTAAAAATAATCCTTTGGGGAGTTTTTCATTAAAGTTATTTTCGTCATAATGATGTCCATTTTTCTATAAAAGCAAACAACTGGTTTGGTTTTAACTGTTTCTTTTTTAACTGTCAAATAATCTTACACTTCATAAAATAATTTCTAGATTTGTTATGTGAATAAAATGTGTGGAAATAATGCATGCAATAATTTTACTAACATGTATTTGAATTTTAAAAGATAAATAAACATTAGTGTGTTGTACACATTATAATCTGGGCAGTTAAAGGATGTGTTATTCAGAGTGTTCCAATTAATGCATGTTTCGGCTTTTTTTATATTGTTTTTCTTGGACCTTGTGTTTCATGCCACATTCCTTGCAACTGTTTTGGCTGATGGAAATTTTTAAAATATACATGAGTTAGTATCAAACTATATCCTACTTTCTGTGAAGGAAATTCACATCAGCTGGAAAAAAAATTTCTTACCAGACTTGATTTGTAGTTTATCACTTGATGTCACTTGTATAACCGAACAGGCATTAAAAATACTTTAGAGAACCAATAAAATACATCTTAATTATCAGCACTGATAAGTACTGTATACTGAAAATATTGCTCAGATTTCACTTAAGAGAAAGCTCCTTCTTCTTAGCACCTTTTTCCTAGCTCCTTTTTCCTTGACAATATCTTAAATTGATTGTTTTTTCTAACCTGGACACGAACAATAATTATTTACTACATAATACTGAGCTATATCAAGCTTATGATTCCCACATACACTTTTCTTCCTTTTCCAACCAACAGTTGAAGCACAGTAATACTTCCTCTGCTCCAGAAAAGCTTCAGTTTCCTTTTTTTTCCTTTTCTCTTTCTGAGAGTGCAAGGTAAAAATGCTGGCAATTGCACATCACAGTTTAAAATTACCATTCTGTGAGTGAGGGAGGCCAAGTGTGTAGACAGACGTAATAATCTTTTATTAGACTAACTGCTGGTCACTGGGGAAAAAATCACACAAACTTTTGGACTCAAAAACCTATATATACAGTCATTTCTGAATAACTGGTTTCCTGAAGTCTAGGTTTTATCTAACATATATTTTTATGTGAATGGAATCCTTAACTTTTATTTCCTATGAAACAGCTCTCATATGTAGATACTAATTTTGTGGACTGTAATAGGTACTTACTAACTGAACTTGCCATACTATCCTGTTTGTCTGTTATCAATGAGTAATTAATAAATTGTATTATCTAGAAGGACAGTGAGTTATTTGAGGCAAGATACTAGTTGGAATCTTAAGTATTTACAGTTTTTTCTCCTGTGGTATCTTTATAGACAAATTGGTGAGATAGACTGTAGGGTGGGTGACAGACCCACCTGAACAAAACACGGTGCTATGTCCAGGTGGAATAGTGTCATCCCTTGGCAAGTCCATAGGCAATACCAGATCTGAGGGAATAGTCTATACATGGGAGGGAAAGGTCTCAGAAGATCTCAAGAGGCTGGAAATTGGGTCAACAAGAACCGTATGAAGTTCAACAAAAGCGATTGCAGTCCCACATCCAGGATGGAATAACCCCATATGCCAATACTGCTGCAAAGCAGCTTGACAGAAACAGACCTTAAGGTCTCAGTGGACAACAAATGGAATATGAGTCAGTAATGTGCCAGCCAGCCACATCCTGGGTGGTTATTACCAGCAGGATAGCCGGCAGATGCAGGGAAGTGATCTTTCCCTTCACTTTGGCACATGGGAGATCACATACGGAGTCTTGCATCCAGTTTTGGGCTTGTTCAAGAAAGGCATTGACAGAGTGCAGTGAGTCCAGCAGAGGTGCACCAAGATGGAGAGGGGCTGAAGCACCTGATGTAGAAGGGGAGGCGGAAAGAACTGGACTTGAACAGCCTTAATAGTAGAGGACTTACAGGAGAAACTTGTTGTAGTCTCCCAACTACCAAATGGGAGGGTACAGAGACAACAGAGCCTGACTCCTCTCAGAGGTGCACAGCAATAGCATAAGAGACAATGGACACCAGATGGAGCACTAGAAAACTCAGTTAGCTATTACAAAAAATGCTCTCACTGTAAGGATGGTCAAATACTGGAACAGGTTACCTAGACAGGTGGTGGAATCTTCCTCCTTGGAGATGTTCAGAACTCAACAAACTCCTGAGCATACTGGTATAATTGGACCTGATTTTGAGAAGGACTAGATGACTGATTTTCAGAATTCCTGTCCAGCTCAAATTACTCTATGGTGTTATTCCTAAATATACTGATTATCAGATAGTGACATTAATTTATTTTATACCATCCAAAAGGCAGAATTCTGTTTAATTCTTCCATGAAAATACAATACACAGGAACATTTTTACTCTTAGAGAACAACTGTCCATTGTAAATTTCTGTGTCCTCCAGGCAGCCTGATTTTCTAAGAAGGCTGGCAGAAGATTAGGCTGATTTTGTGGTGAAATTTTATTGATACTTAAACAGTTCTTCAGATGACAGAGTGGCTTATTCTATCAAAGGGTTGTGGGTTTTAGGGTTTTTTTTAATTATTAACAAGGTCCATTTTTAAACGTAATAAAAGCAATTTATTGGAATATACTGCTAACACACAATGCTGTTGGTAAATTCTTGTAATCCATGTAGTCCGTGTGTAAATCTCCTCAATATTGTGGGGTTTTTTTAATTGAAAACTGTATTTTTCCTGTGATTCTTCACTAGACTTCAAGGCTATAATTAATTATCTAGGAGGAGACCTTCTAAGCTTCTCATGAGAAAGCTAGCATGTCACTTAAATATAACTATTCAAATGTGAGATGCCCTACAGCAAAAATTAATGAAGCTTTTTGCTCTAAGTAATGAAAAGGCTCAGTTGCAGTACCTGTACAGCACTTTTACTGGTGTTCTTTCCCACAAACATAGTTGTCAAATGAATTATTCCAAAATTATTCTTCATGGTCTTTGCCATCTATTGTCACAGGCCTTGTGTCAATGATGTGTGAGTCAAAAATAATGAAGTGAAGAGAAATTTCTAAGGGTAGTCATGCATGTAAGCAACTTGTGACTGAAGTGCCCAACCCACATAATCGTCTTCAGTTCCTCTTTTTCAAACCAAAGGGAGCAAAGCCAAAAAAAATCTCTATCCACTATTACATTTCTTTGTACATTAAGTAGGTGTTACTTAAGTGATAAGTTTTGTAAATACATGGGTTGAACAGGAAAGAAAGAAAGACAATGCTTTAGAGCAGGTTAGGATTTGGAGGTTTTTTAACACTCTAATTGCTTTCTCACCTTTCTGTCCCTTGTCTGAAGACAAGAAGCTGTAGTGCATCAAGGTAATCTCTTGTTTGAGGAAAAAATTGAAAACATAACTGTGTTTTTTAATAAGGACCTAAACTTTTAAGGCTTACTGCTGAATCCTGTGGTCATAGTTCCCTGGCACTGTAGTTTCTAAATATTTTCTGTACAAATAAACAATATGCCTTTTGGATTTGTAGTCTTCATTCTCTTCAAGACTTTCTGTACAAAGCAGCAATGAAATCTGTTGAAAGAGGAACATCTATAAATTCAGATATCAATTCAGTATTTGTCAGTATCTCAGGGATACGATTTCCTACCTCTTACACATTAGGTGTTATTTTCTGTTTCAGTTACACTTTTTTATGATATGTAGTTTCAGTAAAAAAAAACAGGAACACTTCAATCTATTAAACCTCTGACACCTGCAAGATGGTCAGTCAGAATTCTTTTACTCCTGGTAGGCAGGCATTCATTAACTTCCATGTCTTTGAAAGACATGACTCAGAGAGCATGACATTGTAGAAACAAATTACTACCTTTTCAAGAAGTATTTTTGTTATTATGTATATGTGTCTCAATCAGTTGTCAGTCTGTAGCACATTTACATGAAAACAGATTTATACACAACAGTTTGAGTCTGTAACATCCTGTCATCTTTCAGGGTTGTGCTTATTAGGGAGGTCTACTGAGGAAAACATTTCTCTCCCTGTTAACATTACGTTTAATAGATCATATGCCAGACTTCTTACTGAGTCAAAGAAATGTATCCCTGGTATTTTCTTATACCAAATATCGAGCATCTGTATTCATTCTCGACCTTTGAAAATGAAACAAGTATCTCTAGAAGATCAAGTTTTGCTTAGTGTCTTTGGGCAATATTATCCCCTTCTTAAATTCCTGGGATTGATTGGGAACTCTTGACCTTTAAAACGCATACTTCCGCAGCTTGATTAAGGCAGTTACACTTAGGGTATTTCAGACTGAAGCTGGGCAGCAATTGGCAGCAGCAGAGGGTGCCAGCTCTCAGGGGATGGCATCATGAGCGGAAATGGACAGCAGTTGGGAATTGTGCAAGAGTGAGTGGCGAGTACTGTAGAAGCTTTTAGCAGGAAAAGAAGTAGGTACAGCTCTTCACAGATGTTAGACCCTCTGCAGCTCTTTTCAGCCCTCTGCTGACAGCACAAGAGCCACAAACTTTCTTCCACAGAGTTCATTTTGTGGAGGTCCCTGTGTTTCTTTCCTCACTGATAAGTTTTCCATAACAGTAAATACCTGTGGTTTTTGTTTCTTGGTTTTTCTTTTAGCGAGAGAAAGACTTCTTTTTCTTAGGACACTGGAACTAAGTTTAAAAAAAAAAAAAAGGTGAATTTCAATCAGCTTACCCTTTAAAGGATGAAGGGGACGAAAACTACCAGCAAACTTCATCCTCATGGCAGGAGAAAATGACAGAAGTATTAAATGTAAGAAGTTAGCATTGATCATGGAAATAGCTTTTACTCAAAAACTTACATGTTTTCACAGACTCTGTGCCCTTTTTGAAGATACTACAGAAATAACCACAGTAAAAGAGAATGCTGCTTTGACTGAAGCAATAGAATCAACTTTGTTTGACCATGAATAATTGAAGTCTTTGTGTTAATGCTCCTTTTAAGGGAGTCGTGGATCAGTAAATGTAACTTAATTGCAGGAAAAGTCTTATGGATGGAATTTATGACTGTATTTCAATGAAAGTCTTTTCATTTTTCCTTTTGGTTCAATAGAAAAAGGATTACTTAGATTATTCAGTGTTGCAGCTGAAACTGTGAGCAATTCCCAGTGGTCCTGTTTTTTGTGATTCTAGAGATACATATTGTGGCATGCAAGACTCTCTTTTGCTTCCTTATTCAGTTCTTCAGAAGAATTTGTTTCTTTGTGCATTATTATTTTGTAGTGCTTGATTCTTCAAGGGAATTTACACACACAGTGTATGCGTGGGTTTTAAACGGGGTTGTTACCTAAGTGCAGGGGTCCTTTTTAGAAGAAAGAGTTGAAAATATTCCCACTGACCTCTCTCAGACCTTGAGAGAGGGTTGATTCTGCACCCAAGCTTTCTTGTGCTCCCCATTGCCGGTACAGGGCCGCAGATACAGGAGACCCGTCACTCTGTGTTTCACAGCACTGTGGTTTCCAAGCAGTGTAAACACAGATTCACACGTTGTCATCTGCAGCTACATGTAAGACATTCAGAAAAAAATTAATATCACTCATCTCCTCCATGGTGCTGTGGGAAGTCTAAACAGGGGGAAAATACAATATTTTGGTGCAGCCTATTCACTTGCCACCTTTTCCTTCATGGTTAGCATATAAATAACATTCTAGCGAGTCTTCATTTTTGGACATTGGAAAGGAAGCAGCTTGCGAGTCCTGCAATGATGGCTAAGTCCTTTTTTCATATACGTCATCAGAGATGTTCTGTGTCCACGTACTGACCAGACACCTTCTAAAAGATCATTAGGCACCACTTCTTAAATATTAATTTTTATTTTACTGATTTATTATTTAAATACTAAGTCCCCAGAATCTACTCAGTATTTATGAGTAAAGGAGTACGTGCCTGAAAGTAACAACAAGCAATAAAGGGACTAATATGTCAATGACTTGAGTCTTACTGAATTAGCACATTCCTTGTCATTTTGTGTCATTTCTTTCATTATTGCAGTAATTAACGTTGCAGAATTGCATTTGTGCCATTCAGCAAGGAATGGAGAACAATAACAGTGTTTACTGGCAGCAGGAGGGAGCTTACCTTTCTTTCTCAACCCCATAAAATCTCTGCAGGCTAATCTCAGTGTGCAGCCAGGGTGCCCTCCTACACAATGGAGACTGTCTGAAACCTCCCTTAGGGGAACCTGAGCGAGCTGATTAGATCTCGTCCACGAAAGCCAGATACCCAATTCTATGAAATATAGCGGATTTTCATTCTGACGCACCATTTCACATCTGGGCAGGCTGAAACCTTTGTCAAATAGATTTACACCATGATAGTAATTCTGAGATAGATGAGTGATTTAAAAACAACTACAGAGTATTTTCAGTCCATTAAACTCTGAAATTACAAAGAACAGTAAATGTCTTATGTTTCCAGCTGCAGCTGGAAATTCATAATTCACTATTATTATTTTGTAGCTGTAAACTGAAATACTATAAATGCATACACATTTTTAACAGAAATTATTTGGGTTTGATTATTTTTAATACAAAGCAAAATATTTTTTGGTGAACATCTGTGTTTAAGGTGCTTCTGGTCAGGAGTTAAATGCCAACAAAATATATTTAAATTAATTTTATTTTAAAATATATTACTGTACTTCATTACATCATCTTCATGGACCTCTCTGATCTACTGTACTGGCTCCAAGAATTGTCAGATTTATAACAGAAAGGTGCAAACTCCCCATGGGCCAACAGTGGACAGAATCACATTTACTGATTTAAATGACAGCCCTAGTTTTCATAAAGATGTACAGTACCTTTGATAAGGAAGTTTCCAGATTCACTGGATGTTTCTGGAAACAGGATTACCTGATCCACCTTCTCAGCTATGTTTGTTGTTATTCTTTCACATAAGAGGTTTTCTGTGTTCTTTATTCTCACCACTTCTAATTTCTGAAAACATAAAGATGTAACTGTAAGGTTCTCCTGCTTGGGTGCCCCTCGGCCATGGAGGTATCAAAAGCAGAGATGTGCTGGCATTCCCAGGGATCACCTTGTCTTCTTCTAGTCATGATAGCGTGAAGTCCTACTCTACACAGAGAGATAACAGCACTAACATTGCTTCACTCTTATGAAATACCAACTGTTGGGTTTGGAATAGGAACAACTGTGATCCTGAATGTGGATTTATTGGAGCAAAAATTGGAACTCCATCTGAACAAACCTGGCAAGGCTATTGGCTGAACAGTGCTTTATAGCTGTCATACTGCTTCCATAGGAAACTGAGTATGTACCATTTTCTTCAGGTGATGGACAGGATTTCATGTGATCATCCCTGCTGAGTGTTCACAGAAGTTCACTTTGTCTAAGATGATGATAGGGGCATTTCTGAAGAAAGGAGTGACCTTTGGAAAGAAACTGCCAAGACAACATTCAGAGTTTCCAGTCTGTTGGCTTGAGGCACCTTCTACAGACTGCATAAAGCTCCTCAGTACTGTTACGATACTGAACTTCATATTCGCCTCTTCCTTCTTCATTTTCTGATGTCTACTTTAAAAATACCAGCTTTCCAGTTTTTATTTATCCCATTCTTAAGCACCTGACTTTATGAAATAGTAAAAAACCTTTGGCAAATATTAGAGAGTATGAATACCATGACTACTTGAACACTTGGCTTTGCCAAGGGTAGGACTTTCCAGCTGTGTGTAGCCAGTTAGGTGCATTTAATCCAATAAAACAAATTAAGGCCATGGCATTTGATGGAGGGTGGATATTTAAAAATGTACAATGTTTTAATGTTCAACTAATTGTAGAGGGGAATTCCTCAAGTGGCATAATTCGGTGTGAACATGCAGCTTCTTTGTCTGTTTGGTTATTACTTAGCTTTCTGTAAGCACTGTTTTCACTCCTGCATTCAGAGCAGAGGGAAGTGGGCATTGCATCACACTGTGTCTCAGCGTGATATTTTTGAGAGAAACACTGACATGAGACTAGTTTAATAGTACCACAATGTCCTTGGGATAAAGAATATAGAGCTGGTTTTGAATTCTTAAATTAGATACCAGGAAAGTTTATTGCTACTTCTTCATACTATAAATAACGTCACCTGGATTGGAAGTGCTGCAATGGATCATTGCAAAATGTTTCTGTTGATAGAACACAGTGGACCAAGCTGGTCTAACCTACTATGATGAATTATCTCATAGGTGAATTTCACTATCTGCAAATAATTGTTTTAACATACGATTTAAAACAGCTGCGATGGATGCAGAAGGTATTCATGAAAGACAGTTTGTGCATTTGCAACCTGCTCTATTCACATGATCTGACATGTGAAGCAAAAGAAAAACATGAAGCAAAAGGAAAAGAGGTAATTTATTTGTCCCTTCCACTTTTACTTCTTTCATTTGTCAGTGAAGTCATATCTGAATGCAAAACTTAAAATTGAAAAACTGTAGTACTGCATGGTAAAACACTTTAAAACACGTAGAATGAGATCTTTATCCTGGTCCTGGCTAAATGCTTGTTTTACTTATAGTGTGTTTCTCCTGTGCACCAGAATGCAGATTTTTTTTTCCATGTTACATGTAGTTATGTTGTATCTTATGTTGATTTGTACCCAGTACTGTGTGACAGATTTATGAATCATTAGGCTCTACTCTTGAATTGCACAGAAACAAGGTTTTCTAATCATTAAAAGAAGCTTTGTATTTTATTACTCTACAAAGTTATCAATATGCAATCTAGAGAGAAAGAAGCCTTGTTTTGTTAAAAGATTGAATCAACTTTTCCTCCTCTTTATCTTATTTATATCTTTCAGGCAGCACAAGGATTAAGACATGTTGTTAAGGTCTTGCCTCATCCCACTTGCCACATTACCTCCGAGTTCGTGCGTAAGCGGGCTCTGTAGCTTAACTAAGCGTGTTGTGAACCGGTCAGGTAAACGCGTCTGAAATGAGCTGTACATTCATGAACAGCAGTTTTCCACACCACAACACAACAGGCATACACCAAACTTCCATTAAGTCACCCAGCAAGAATACTATTTACAGGTCAATGTGAACATCCTAATACATAAATATGTTTTATCTAGAGCTGTTCTAGTTAAAAAAAAAAAATTAACAAAGCATCATTAAAATGGGGAAAGTTTTTATACTGGTATCTTGTTCTGAAAGAATTTATTTTTACTTATTTTCTTTTTTAATAATTCAAAAAGCATTTTCAAAACAAATTATGGAAGAAAAACTTTTAGAAAAATATTAGTGGAAACTAGCTAAGCTGGTTGTAACATATGATCGTAAATTAAATGTCTCATTTTGAAAAACAGTATCCTTCATTACCTAAATAAATTAATATTCTTAAACTAGGTGCAGAAAAAAGCTGTATTGAATATTGTACTGAATATTTTCTTGCATGCTTTTCCAGGATGTTTTGTAGAAAATATCTGACACTTGAAGCTGAAGCTATGAGTGCCAATATGCTAACAAAGTGTTTCATGTTTTTCACCCCAAAAAATTATTTGTTTTTGTTAATCAGGTTCTAAATATTTTCAGAAAGGCAAAAAATAGTGAGGGGGAAAAAGTAACATTGTATTAACTAACTGTTTAACTATGTTGAATATTATTTACCATAATCTATACTCAATATATGTCTGAGAAATTAAAAACATTCTAAAAGACTTTGAATGCATCTGCAGCTCCTGGGAATAGTATAGTTAGCAAAACTAGGGTGAGATACGTAATACTGTCCTATGTCATTAAATATTTCCTCTTCTGTAACATTTGATTTGACTTCTTTTTTAATGGACATCTTATGTGACTTATTTGAGAAGAGAGGTATTTCTGTGTGCCAGCATTCTGATAGATGTATGTCGCTTCTAAGTCCCTACTGTGAACAGACATTTGAGCTGTCACCGATAGCCACTGTCATTTTTCACCTATCATCTTATTTCTAGATTGTTGCAGTGTTGGCAAACTTGTTGTTTTCTGACTATGCCCTACCTAGAGTAAATGAAACTAAACAAACTGTGTGGAGACAGTTGCTTCCTTGATGGAATGAGTTTCTCATGAGGCAAATAGAAACCTTGAAGGGGGATGCACTATGCAGTTAGAAACACAGACATTTCCTCATCCAGCAAGATGAATGTTGTCACCAATTCTGTAAGCCCCCAAGTAAACAGGACTCATGTGCAGCCACATTTTATCAAGGCTGATCTGCTTCCTCATAGTGGAGGACTGAAGTCTCTGAGGTTGGCAGCCTTTCGTTCATTCATCTTTCTTATTGGTCAGCTTGTGAGGCCACTAAACACAGAAGATATTCTGATGAGTTTTTAGCTTCCCTGGTGAGTCCAGATATATTCTCTCATTTCTGGAGTTTTGATGATCATAATTTTAAATATTTTCATCACAAAATGTTAAGTGTGTACTGTAAATCCTCTTCTATGTAGTCATTGGGATGAAAAATCAAGCACATCTTCGTAAGTTTTCTTGGGAAGCACCTTTCAAACTCCTGAATCACCCTTCTACTGCAACCTGAGGTCTGGTTTTGTAATCTCTACTTTGTTATCCCTTCTGACAAGTGATATCCAATTAGACAGCTCATTTATGGAAAGATGTTTAATGTGTCTTCACTGGAGGTCAAACGTCACTCTTGAGGCAGATGCATAGAAAATCAGTACTTGCTACTGACAATTTTTTGAAATTACTTGTTTGTTCCTAACCTTCTTTTCTATTCAAAACATGTCAATCGACTTACCAGGATATGTTGAAAAACTGCAATGGTCACCTGAGTTTTTACCCTTATTATTAACCAAGTGAGAACCCTGTGGTAATTTTAATATCCTCTGACTGACTGAAAATCCTGCTTTTGCTGATGCAGCAGCTGTTTCTGAATGCAGAAAGGCTGGTTCCTTCCAGTTGTTGGGGGGCTTTCCTCCCCAAGGGCAGACTGTTTAGATAGACAGGAGATGCTACCTAATTTTTTCTGCTCTTTTGAGCTGGGGTGGCTCCTCTGCACCGATCATGGAAATGGAGCAACAAAACCATATTACCCGGTTACTTTAATTGGGAATTCCTGAGCCATGCTGCACATGCCATCAGTGCTCTGTAAGCTGCATCTGAGTGATTCTCAGATACAAACAAGAAAGATCCATCAGACCACAAACAATGATAGTCAAGCAACCTCACCGTGGGAGTCTGATCAAGATTGAAATTGTCTAGATTTAATTCCAGTCATTCAACCTCCAGCCTCAGTAGATCTTTTAAATGAGAGCTCCAAGAATCCATTTTCAGTTTCTGCTCTATGTAGGCATCCATACTACACATAAGTTTTAAGTGTGTGCTGTAAAGGTCTTTCTAAACAGGTGTCAGTCTGTGAGCTTGTGCTTTTGAACTACTAGGATTCCTAAAAATGTAACCAAGAAAAACAAGTCTGCTGGTGCTAAGTTTAAATTAATTATACCATTTTTTGTGTTGGGTTTTTCATTATTATTTTTTAAACAAAAAATAAAAGGAGGCATAAGGAGGGGGTCATAAGTAGGAAAGAGTGAAAACTTCATTCTTAAAATGAGCACCTCAGTCTACTGCATGGTCCATCCAAAATTTGGGTGTTCCAAAGGAAGCAGTGTCTGCCTCCATCTTGAGGTGCAGCTCTCTCCACTGGCTACACAATGGATATTCCACCAGACACTGCAAGTGCATGTTGGCTCAATGTGAGAGTGATTGCACCCTGACTTGAGCTGTGGATGCTGAAAAAGATTAAGCTCTTCAGTGAAAGCACCCTGCCAGTTACAGTATAACAGCACTACATGGTTCACCTTAGATGTTTAGGCACCTAAGATTTGCATCTTTCCTGGCCATCTGAGGAATCTAGCTAACTAGCCATAATTAAGCCATGAACCTTTTCATGTCTTCATATGTATCTCTACTGAAAGATGTATAGCTTAGAAGCATCCCCACATACCAAGGAATCTAGGGATTTGTTGTTTCAGTAGACAGATTTCCCACCTTCATTATTAATTTTTCCCCCACACTTACTCTCAAAAAACCTGATCAACTACTATGTTTTCTTTTAGAAAGGCAAACAGCTTGTCATTAAAAACTAATTGGTCCCCCCGCATGAGACCTGATACACCAACCTGGCAATATTCCATTTGAAAAAAGATGAGACTTGTCAGTTAGGAATTTCAGCCAAAAATGCTGAGCTGAATCCGGTGATACACTTTGCAAAAAGGTTTTTTTCATAAATCTGTTATATTTTGTGACCAACTTTATCCAAAGGTAATTCAGCAAAATCTTGTTTTTCATTAGCATATACTGAGTGACATAAATAATACTATCTATTTTAATAGATTCACATACTGACTGTTCACATTAAGCTGCTCAAATTAATGTCACCGTGCAAGCTTATAATTAGCTACATCATTTAATTTATAAGTATTGGTTTTACCTCTAGTTTTCTTAACAGTATTCTGGAACATGACTAATCAAACAATTACTGAATATCAATCCTGAAAGCTCACTGACCATCTCTCTTAAAATTCTTTGTGGGAAGTTATCCAGACATGGTCATCTAAGACCATAAATAGTAGCTGGTTTAATATGCTCTTGAATTACTGTTGAAATCTAAAGCATTTTGTCATTATATGATACAAATATGTTTCCTTCTCTTTCCCCAAATGCAGCACAAAAATATCTAGCATGTTTTTTCTCTTTGCATATCAACAATTCTACATCATTTGTGTAAAACCAGACAATTGTTAGAGTTCTTAATACATTTCATGGACCTTTTTTAAATGTTTTTTTTCAATGCGGGTCATTGACTTCTTGGCATCTTTCTTTCTCCATATTATTTTTCCATAATAACTGCCATCAATGTTATATTTGCTGTTACTAGTTCAGCTGTTGAGTGTCTATAATTGTAACTGTTTTACAAAGTGCCCTCTAAAGAGGCAGAGGGAAAGGGGCTGTTCTTTTGAGGAAAGGGTGTTTTGCCTTCCATGGGATTGTACACTTTCAGGACTGTACTCACCTCACTCAGCCTACAGTTTATTTCAGTTTTGTCTAATGTAAAATTTGTCTACCCTAGATGCAAGACTGTTTGAGTACAGATATGGCTTAGTTTTAGGAATTATGCAGACATTAGCACTAATAGCATGAACCTCTCCTGCCTCACCTCACCCCTAAGGGCAGAGCTCCATGGCACACTGAAATTTAGGTTTCTACACTTCTCTGAATGGGGCAGTTCAGGTCCCACAGGGAACATAACCACACAGGCTCGTTAGCTCTTCTGGATAGCCAAAGCTGTCTCTCAGGGCCTCTGCTCTTCTCCAGGACCACAGTGAGCAGCACACTGTACCCTGCAGATATTGGGCTCTAAGGATCTTCTTTGAGCACCTCATAGGCAGTTGATTAAGAAGCTTATCCTTTCTTCCCCTATTTGAAAGGACACAGCATATGAGGTGAAAGAATTTTTTCTGACCACATCCCTTAATTATTTTTGCTCTCAACATCAGGATTTAGTTCCAAATGAGCATTCATTGCCCAACCTCATTATGCTCCTAAGGATTGTTAACCTAGCAGCTCATTGCTTTAATACCCTCCTAGCTTGTCCAGCCACACCATCCCCTCTGCCATGTCCAAGCCTGTATAGGCTCCATCTCCCACCTGGCAGACCAGTATTTCACAAGACCCAAACCACTCTCTATTACATTATTTCTCTAATCAGGAGATTTCAGCCAAAATACTCAATTGTGGCGGCTTTACAGTTAGCATTTGTTAACAGATCCTCAGCATAAACATTCTGGAGCCATAAAGTGCTTTCTTTAGTAGTAAAAAATGTGGGTTTGTCTCATATATTCAAGCACTTAAAACACCATATAAGACCACCTATTGCTAACAAGCATTGCCAACACCATTTGCTCTTTTGAAGCAGGCAGCCTCTGCGTTGGACAGGGGAGGTAGAAGTGAAAAATGGTGGTGGCTCCCACTACACTTCCAAGTGATGGGCAAACCACCTTTCCAAGTATTGTGAATGTTATTTTCTAAGTACATTGACATTTTAACCAATCTTGTCTAATTACCCTGCATGTACAGATTTCCATCTGCTCTAATAGTACATAAATAATTAAATGACATGCTGAAGGAGCATGTCGATGTCATTTCTGGCCCTACTGTGCAACAAGTCGGAGCCAAGCAGCTGTATGACAACGGATGAAAATACAGGAAAGACTCATCTCCTAAAGCTGAGTCAGTGACCTGTTGTTCTCAAAAAGGCCTGTTGTAATAAACAGCCGCTAGGTCAGACATACACTGAACCTACAGAGGTCAGAAAAATCAAACTGGTAATAATAAAAGATTTTTCTGTATTTTTTGTCAGATGGGCTGAAAATATTAAAATCATACCTGAAACCTAAGTAATATGAAGCTGTTTACCCAAAGGTAAGACTTATTAAAATCCGACTAAAGATTGGGTTCAGCTACTGAGTAAGATGTCTTGTTCCCTCCAGACAGGTTGATGATTCTTAATCCAAGAATTCAAGTAATGAGCAGTTGAAGTTTCCATCTGGAAACATCTGTTCCGCCAAGTCAGCACTGGCCTTGATAAATAGCAAATCAGACTGATGCATGCAAGTGTATACACACATGCGCAAGTTAAACTTCAGGGAAAATACCTGAACAGACCTCTGCATAGGCAGATTTATATAATTAATCTGTAATTAGACTTTGTGCAGTGCAGACTGACTCAGGTCAAAACACAGAAAATGCAGACATGGTAGGATCTTTACCTGTTGCTGCAAAAGTTTTTTCCAAAGGTTGTTTGTGGGTAAGTTTACATACCTTTATTTAGTTGTCACAAACCTTCACTGCTATTTTAACTTACTCATCTTACAGTGGAAGAAAAATACGTTTAGCTAAAGGATAAAAACAAACCAGAAGTACAACTGCATCTGCGTGCTTTTAGTAATCTTAGCAAAGTTCAAACATAACTTTAAGAGTTTGGTTAATTTTGTAACTGTGCAAAATAAAACCTTGTGTACACCTCTCATTTTATAAATAAAAAGTCTGTACCAAGTTTTGCAATGGTGACTCTTCTTGAGCCTGTAAAAAAAAGAAATAATTTCTTTTTGCAGATGTTTTTAGTCTTTATATCCTAAAAACTGTCAAATCCAGTTCTCTGATGCTGATGTCACTCTTTTGAGGAGATTTCTACCTGATATGATGTGCCAATTTAATTCCATTAACAAAAATGCCAAAGCTAGTTCAGGAAGGTACACACTTCACTCCCAGCAGAGCAGCAAAGAAAGACTGATGAACTCCACTGGAAATGGGAAGGTTTGACACAACTGTCCTCTAGGGTATACAGGGGGGTGGCAAAACGAAATCTCACTTTCTGTACATCCTTCAAAACAAAGCCTTGTCCAAGGGGAACTAGAGGTATTTTCCTGATTGTCAGGCTTTGCACACTAGAGCAGACGTGGAACAGGATGACTACTGAAATGTCAAGAGGGAAAAGAAGTCAAGATGAAATGTGTTTTTACTCAAATGCCAGGCTGAAATAATTACGGAGTGCCATTTGTTATTTCAGCAGGAATATCCTTCTCTCCGTATGGTTTATCACAGTATTTCTGGTAAAGTGAAATGGAAAACAGGAACTGGGCTTGCCTTTCATAAGCAAAGGGAACACCTCTGTAAGCTAATCCTGAAACTGCAAAGATAAAGGTACACAGGAATAGACTGTCATTTCATGATTTCCCACATTCGCTTCAACAGAAAGTCACCCTGCTACATTCCTTGGTGTGGTGGTGCTGGATTATATAGCACGAGTGCCATTCGCAGAGCCTGTCATGAGTTAAGATGGTACCTCGTGGCTGGTGCAATCCTGTCTTCAGATGAAAGTTAGCACGAGAAAAATAATGACTTTCTTAAAGTAAAAGGATAGTGCCGGCTCTCTTTTGAAAGTTAGAAGTGAAAAGAGAAACCATTTCTTCCCTTGGGGAGATGGAGTCTCATGAGTGGCCAAAAGTACAGACAGCTACTATTTTGCAAAAAGAAAGTTCATGCCCACTTCTCTAGTAAATTTACGTGAAAAAATGAGGTGTGTATTTGCTGAATCAGAACAGGCCTTTCCATGTGCTAAAAGCTCCTGAAATTATAATCAGACATCTTCCTGTGGCTTTCAAGCCTGGCTTGGTTCAGCTGAGGTCCTTGGTTTTCGCTCACCTCATCATTATGAAACAACTTGCCCATGTCTTTCCAGTCCTTCCCTAGGCCTCCAAACAACACATGTGCAGGTCCCCGTAACTCTGGCCCTTCTCCCAGCAGGACACTGGGACACCAGTACCTTTCCTAAGAGGTATGTCTTGTGAAGCGATGAGTTAGGAAACCAGAGAGCCTGTCTCCATCCTGGCCCCCCTTCTGAACTCCTTTGCTCCCAACCCCACTCCCACAAGGCAGTGCTCTGCTCCTCCACTGCCAAGCTCCCAACCGCCTAGGACTTGACATTTGTTCTTGTTTTCTCCTGTCTCCCCTAATGGGCATAGCACTACTAAGCGAATAGGAATGTACAGAACAAGAGTTCAAAGTAATTGAGTCTACATTCATTCAGAAAGCCTGGATCCTTGCCCGCTCAGAACCTGCAGCACTGACATAGTTTCAGAAAGTTTAACCCTTTTCCCTGAACCTGGTAATGTTCTTTCAACCGCAGAGCATTGCACTTCTCTTGCCAGTGGCTGTGGACACTGAAAGGTGTCTTTCACACACCTAGCTCTAGGTGCTTACCAATCAATGCTTTATTCCTCCTTTTTTTGCTCTGCAGGACAATAACTAAAGATCTTGAGTTGTTATTTTTATAAGATGCCCAGGGACTTGTGTTGCAGAGGAATGATCACTTACCATAACTACTAAACATGTCTGCCTGAAGACTTACTTACACAAACAGGGCTGTGCTGGGTTGAAAACAGCTTACTTGGTTTTCTGCTGCAAATTCATCTGTTAAGGTGTAAACTCACTTCTAACTCTCTCTGCAAAATCAGCGAAAAAGTAAAAACACTGCAAAATTATTATAGCTGTAAACTAATTTTTTTCATTATTATTAATTCTGAACAAATTCTCATTTCAATTTAATTTAGGAGATGACATTAGTTGGTAGCTTATTATTGATTCAAAATTTGTAAATAAAAATTATTTGTTCCAAGAAGTGTAAAATCTAATAACAATAAGAATTCTTAAAATGGGCTATCAAATAGTTATTCTCTCTGGATCTAAAAGTGCATTTAGACTATCTGTAAACTAAATAGTGCAGCACTATGTAGGTCAGATAAGCAGTGAACCTGAGTAGGAACAAGAGTCTGAGTTTCCTGTTTAATTGTTAGTGATAGTAGAAAAGTCAAAATAAAAAATTGCCCCTAAAAAAATTATACAGTCTTTAGTTATCTTCCACTGATTGTTGCTTGACAAAAGACTGGAGGATCTAGACCATCAGTAGCACAAAAACATGGTGGTGGATTTATTTTTCTGCAGTTCAGACCTAATTTTATCCTTTCTAAAAAAATTAAAACACATTCAGAGATGCTTCTGAAAATGTTTAAAGTATACACAGAGCTTTACTCAGTGATACCATTCTAATTAACCTGCCAAAGCTTTTGCCAGGGCAGGCCCTTTATAAATGTGTATATACAAAACAAAACAAAAAAAAACCAAAAAATAATTTTGAAATTATCTGTTTATCATTCATTTAATCAGATGGAGAGAAAACATGCAAGTAAGGTATGCAAGTGTCAGAAACTCTTCAGTTACTATAGCCACAGAATTTGTATAAATGTCTGAAAGTTACCAGTACATGGACGACATCAGATTCTGCCCAGTCCAATGTTGTGCCTGATCTAGAAGAATTAGTTTCCAGACAGCGTAGTGTAGTATTGCTAGTTTTGCATTTTTAAAGCTGTTAGGGAGCAGTTTATATTAAACTTGTCCTTTCAGATGGTCAAAAACACAGTTTGAAGCCTAACTGGGTTGACATAGGGAACACATCGGATATTCAAAAAGCGTAGTTTGAAGTTTAACCCTAAACTAGGGTTATGTGAAGGGCATTCACACAAAAACGAGACATGATTTTAAAATCTGTTAGTTAAAACACCTGCTCCTAGGCTTGAGTGGGGAAAGAAATGCCAGCCATGAGTCTTCAGTAAATGACACCGAAGTTGCATATTGCCTAAACGGGAATACGTGTTAGTGTCGGATGGAAATGAGCCTGCACGGCCTTAAATGCTGCGCTGACGGATCTACGTTAGTAATAACAAGCATCAAGCGGCTACATATTGCTAAACAGACAGTTTGTGTAAAGAAATGTTATGCTGAGCTCTTCCCCGGTTCTGTAATTAGCTTTCTGCATGCAGGCTCTGAGACATCCTACTCGCTGCGGACTGGGCGGCAAAGGGGAGGAGTGCCAGGTTGACCGGAAAAAAAAAAAAAAAGCTTTTTTTACGTTTTTAAAAAAAGAGCCTTGTCTGTAAATGATAGGGGATAAATACGGGGAGGGGGAGATTGCCAACATTTCTGTGGCTTCCCAGACTCTCTCCCTGCTAACCGAGAGCGCAGAGCTGACGCCTGGGAGAAAGGTGGAAAGTTTGTGCTTTTTTCCAAAGCTCCACTACATGCTGTACTTTTCCCATACGACGTGAGCCGGTCGGTGTTGCACGAAAGGACGGCGTTCCTCCTTTTTCTGCTTCAGCGAAACATGCGGGAGCTTAGCTCACCGTCTTGTGTCTACGGGGAAATATGCTTTGCGTCGAAACCACCCCTCAAAACAAGTAAATAGAAACTTGCCTCACGTCGGGGGGGGGACGCAGGGGGGAAAGACAAGATTCAATTGTCGCTACCTCTTTTCCTCTACTCGTTTTCCTTCTTCCTTGTCCTCTGCGCTATTTCTGTAAAACGCTGAAAAACTTCATTTTCACAGGGTATGGAGGAGGGGGGGCGGGGATGTATATCGCTGGACTGATATTTATTAGCAGCGGGTTTCGCGTACGAGTTGCCTTCAGGACAAAAAATAATTAATCTGAATGACTGCCCTTAAAACCCTTTTGAAGATGAAAGGTAGGACAAGACAGTTGCTCTAAAGTGCCCACATCAGCAGTGCTTCTTTACAAGACTATAAATAATAGTAAAAGCACGAGAGAAACCTCGGCGGAGCGCCGCACTTGCTGAAAACCCGCTTCCACTCCGGGGCGAGCGCCGCGCCGGCCGCTCCTTCCCGGAGACTCTGCGCCGGGCACCGCTCCGCGGCTGCTGCCAGGTGATACCGCCCTGCCGGAGGCGGCACCGGGATCGGGATCGGGATCGGGATCGGGATCGGGATCGGGATCGGGATCGGGACCGCTCGCCGGTGCCGCCGCTGCGGGGCAGGGGCGGACCGGGCCGGGCCGGGCCGGGCGGCGGGGAGGAGCTGCCCTCGCTCCCCGTAGGCAGGGCGGGCGGCAGGGCCGGCCCCCTCTCCGAGCTGGGTGGGGTATAGGGGGGGCCGGGGGTGGAGTAGGGTGAAATAGAGGCGGGCGTGTGTCACCGGGTAGATACCCGCGGCCAGGTACAGGCGGAGGCACTGACGACACCGGAGTGGATGCGCTCTGGGCTGGTGCTCCTGGGGAGTGAGCGCACGAGTAGCCACCGCCCGCCCGCCCGGAGCCGCCCGTGGGTCACTCGCTCTACGCCGGGGCGGGCAGCCCGTCCGCGCCGCGCCCGCCGCCAGCCCCATGGCCACCAGGGTGCTGACCATGAGCGCCCGCCTGGGGCCCGTGCAGCAGCCCGAGGAGCCGGTGTTCGCGCAGCTCAAACCCGTGCTGGGGGCCCGGGAGGCAGCGATCTTCCCTGGAGAGGACCTGAAGCAGCAGCCGCCGCCGCCGCAGCAGCAGCAGCACCCGGGGGGCGGCGGGGGGGGCGGCGGCGCGACCCTGCCGGCGGAGGAGATGGTGCAGGTAGGCAGCGGGCACCGCTCACAGCCCCCGCTGGGCACTCGGTGCCCGCACAGAGCCCCGGCCACCGCGCCTCGCCCTGGCGGGAGCGGCCGCTGCGGAGCGGGCGCGACTGGGTGGGGCCGGGCTGCGGGGCGAGGGCGGTGGACACCGAAGTGCGGGGCTGTGGCGGCAGTGGCAGAGTGTGGGTGTGTATATGTGGGTATGTGTTCGCGTGTGTGTGTGCGGGGAGCGGCCACGCCGCCCATCCCGCCCGTGCGGAGCGGGGAGCGCTCCCGTGTTCCCGCCGGCGGAGCGCGGCCGGGGCCGAGGCGGGGCGCGGGCTCCGGAGGCGGCGGCCGGGCCGTCCCGGGGCGGCGGGGGGAGCGGGGCTGCCCCCGCGGGTGTGTTGAAAGCTACAGCTGCTGCCTTCGCACTTGCCCGGCGGCAGAATTAGAGCGGCCGCCTGTCCTCCTCGCCCACGCAGGGAGTCATGTTCGGGGAGCGCGGGGGGGGGAGAGCACACGACGCCCCGGGTAAGCGGGGACTTCCCAGGACTTTGTGCCTGTCCCAGGAGGCTGTTTGGGAGGGGATCCGCAGGCAAACAGCTGGAGGAGCTAAAAGCGGGAAGGTGCCAACCGCAGCCGGGCTCCAGCCCGCGGACGGTGCCCGCTCCAGGGGCGGCTCCCCGCGCCCTGCGAGGCACCGGCGTCCCCCGGGTCGGCGGGGAGAGAGCCCCGGTGCCGGGCAGCGCTCTGTCGGGCGCTGCCTTTCGGTGGTGTGTTCCCCAACGAGTAAATAACTCCCCGTCTTCAAAGCGAGCTGCCCTCGACTCGTAAACAAGAGCTGGAAAAAGTAGCCTGGCATGTCGGGGCAGATCCAGATCAAAGGGACGGGAAGGCGGCTGTGTTTGTTTGTGGTGTTTAACGGGGGTCTTTGAAGAAAGGTCCTAAAATCCACTTTCGGGCAGAGTTGCTGTTTGTCAGCTGCTTTTGCTTGCGGAGTGCTAAACGGGTCTGGTATGAGCGCTCTCTTGACAGGGCAGGGGGGAATGTAGCATTTGCCCACTGAAGAGTGCGTGATAAATGTTTTGCCGATGACTGTACACCAGTAATGTATAGGGCTCCAGCCACCCACGGATTCCCTCGCACTACTGTGCTAAGAGGATGATTTTCCAGTAATTAAAGAGCTCTCCGAGAACCGAAGCATGGATAGGGATATGTTTATCACGCTATTAGCCAATTATACACTGCATAGATTATTATTGGTTTAAGTGTAGTCCTGGAGACACTTTACACAAAGAGTACTCTGATGTAGTCAACTCGTCTTCTTTTTATTCGATATTACTAATAACTTTACACTTCGGTGTTGTATTTCTAATTAAATACCGTTCTTCTAGGGATGAAATATCATGGAAGTATGGAATATATATATATATATAAACATTATTTGAAGTATTAGTATTCAAATAGCCAGCTGAGGATGTGGCTTTTACAGTTAGCATTTCAAAGAGAAGCGAGTGAAACAGATAGGCAGTGACCCTGCTGGAGCAGTGAATTCCAGAGCAGGAGATCTGCAGATTAGGCACAGCGCCTGTCACTTCTGCGCCTCGCACTGTCTTTTAGGCATAAAAGATGAAAACTTTGTGTATGCTGAAACATCAGATCGGTCTTAATGTGTGAACGGCTTGTTCCATGACTTTATCTCCTTGTCCTTGATGATGTTGATCAGTGTGCTGATTGTAAAATCAACCAGGTTTTCATTAGTGTGAGCGTTAATAGCTTCCTCCGTAGGTGTCTTGTGGCTGGCTGAACAGTATTGCCTTTTATTTGTAAAACCTCACATGACTTAGATGCCATCATCTTTCTTAGCTGGTAACAAATCATATGGATTATGCTCTGTTTTGTCTTTGTAGACAAGATGTGAAATGGAGAAATACCTGGCACCCCAGCTCCCGCCCGTTCCTGTCATCCCTGAACATAAGAAATACAGAAGAGACAGTGCCTCGGTTGTAGACCAGTTTTTCACTGACAGTGAAGGGTTGCCTTACAGCATCAACATGAACGTCTTCCTACCCGACATCAGCCACCTTAGAACTGGCCTGTACAAATCTCAGCGACCCTGTGTAACCCACATCAAGACAGAGCCGGTCACCATCTTCAGTCACCAGAACGAAACTACTGCCCCTGCCCCTGGCCCTGCTCCCACTCAGGCCCTCCCCGAATTTACCAGCATCTTCAGCTCCCACCAAACTCCTGACGTGAACAACATTTTCATCAAGCAGGAGCTTCCTACTCCAGATGTCCATCTTTCCATCACGCCCCAGCAAGGCCAGTTGTATCAGCTGTTGAGCTCACCGGATTTAGACATGCCCAACACCACTCCTCAGGCAGCCGTGATGGACTCCCTTAACAATGTCTCCATGCCCTCAGCCATGGCGGGCCTTAACACGCTCTCCTCGGCTGTCCCACAGACTGCGATGAAACAGTTCCAGGGCATCCCCCCCTGTACCTACACCATGCCAAACCAGTTTCTGCAGCAGCAGGCCACTTACTTCCCTCCTTCGCCCCCAAGCTCAGAGCCTGGAAGTCCAGATAGACAAGCAGAGATGCTGCAGAATTTAACCCCCCCTCCATCATATGCCGCAACTATAGCATCCAAGCTGGCGATTCACAACCCAAATTTACCAGCAACTCTGCCCATAACCCCCCAGAACATCCAACCTGTCAGATACAACAGGAGAAGTAACCCAGATTTGGAGAAAAGACGTATCCATTACTGTGACTACCCAGGTAAGCAATCTGTGCCAGAAAATCCCAGCACTTGCAATAAAAAAAAAACTGTGAATAATCATGGATGAGGTATAAGTGTTTTTCTTTAGTGGTCTACACCTAGGGAGAACCAAATAGTTTTTTGTCCAAGTAGAATTTGTCTTCATTGTTGTTTTGAGTGGAACACTCCGACATTCTTTAAGTAATAGATACTCTTCATGTCATTTGTCAGTCTCTTGAGCTCATTTTACCAATTTGGGCTCTATAGAAAACAAAAAATTGGACTCTATAGAAAACAAAAAATAAAAAATATGACTTTTGCTAGTGTAAATCAATGTGACTGTACAATATCCATGATGGAGCAGAGGCTCAGTTTGATCAGGGCAGTACAGCTCAGTTTAAATTTTCTGGCAGAGCAAAAATAATTTCAGCTCCCAGTAGCCAAGGCCACGGCCATTCTTCCCTCTTACAAACAAGAGATTCAGCTGCCCTCGTAAATCCATTAAAACAGTTTCTGAAAATTGTCCACAGATGGATTGCCTTCTATACTGAAGGGAAAGAGGGACCTGGCTGTAAAGTGTGCCTCCATGTACAACATGATCCCGGATACAGGGCGTGCACACCCATTGTAGCGCAGAGAGAAGTTTCTGCTCCCCTTTACCAACATAACTCTTGGTGCCGTGTCACCCATTCGGTGTGCCAGATGATAAATACCCAGTGGAAGAGTTATGTTGAGCCCTGTGTGATGATGACACGGAGTCTGGCTTGATCAAGTCCTCTTGGAAATTTTTAAAAAATAATCTCCCCATGCAAAGTTGTTGACCTATGTAGCAGGTGTTACTGTACATAGATTGTAGCTCTTGGCCTATATACTACATTACAAAGCAGTAAGTCTGCCTGAAACATACGTTTTTCTTTTTTCTGTGTAAAGCATCATACCTCTAGGAGCGTTCTATATAAAGTTTTACTTCTAAATGGCAAAGATGATGCCAGAAAGTAGTAAACTTAAATGTGTCCTGATAGTACCCCAGCACTGAATGAGGAAGTTTAAACGTAGTGTGCGTAGTGTGGAGTGTTTCTGTTCTCCCTACTGAAGCCTCTTTGCCTTTTCTGGTTCTTTTTTGTTGTAGGCTGCACAAAAGTTTATACAAAGTCTTCTCACTTAAAAGCGCACCTGAGAACTCACACAGGTATGTACTCACTCTCTCGCTGTCTCTCGTTCGTCCGTGGCTGACGCGTTTTCTGACAGTGCAAGCGCGCGGGGTCTGCCAGCTTCTCCCTGTTTTCTCTAGAGTGGTGTGGACAGACTGGCAATTCAGCTACAAAATATTTGAATATTGGTAAATGAGAAGTAAAATTTATTTTACTAATGCAGTTTTTTTAAACCTCAACGGAACTCAAAATAGCTGACAATAAAGTAGATTGAAACTTTCCTTTTCAGTCTAAAATGCCATTAAAATATTTTTTAAAAAATATCTTCCCCCTCCCCCCCCCCCCCCAATAGTGAATTAAACATAGTAAACATGTTCTACTTTTGAAGATTTATCTGAGTAGATAGAATTTTCTGGCTTGGGCTTTCTCTCTGACCTTTTAGAATTATTTAATCTTAGAATTTTTCAGAAACATCATGAAAACTCCCAAGATACGTCCATTTACTTTGTCCTTGGCATTAAGTGGGCTTTATTTTTTTGAAAGACAAATGGTTCTCCATGTTTATCTTAAAAAAAAAAAAAAAAGGACATAATTTCAATTTTTTTTTTCTGTCAGGGAAAGACATTAAAATGGAGAAAATTAAAAGTGTCAGTGTGTCACACTTGTTTTTTGTACCCTGATCAAACGCTGCCTGCAGCTACAGAGGCAGTCCCTCTTCCTGGGCCCGCGAGGAGCGGAGCTGGGGATGGTGTTGGTTGTGTGTAGGCACAAGAGCTGTGAGTGCTGAGGACGGTGGCTGGGAGGTGGAACTGCCCCAGATGTTCTTCCCAAGCTTTCACCTGCTGAGGCAGGGGGAAGAAGGAGAGAGGGAGAGAAAGAGAAAAACGTAGCTCACCACCAGCACACCTGAAACTGTTAAGGACAGTTCTTTGCTGGGATCTTGGTAAAGAACCACTCATGCTAAATCAGTGAAAAGCATATGACTGATTTTGTAAAGAAATGAAGTGAGAGGGCTGCGACTCCTGTTTTTAGAAGTGAGTGTGAACCTTGGTTCTTTTATGCATGGGCTTAGAATCAGAGAAAAACACGAGTCACAGTTCAAGCAACTTTTTTATTGAAGCAGACTGTCAGCGCTACGGCTGTGCCATTCAAGGAGTGAGTTTTCACCTGAGCTATGATTTAACAAAATGTTTCACTATCTCTATGGAAACAAGGCCTTCTGTTCAGCAGCTATTATTAATGGATTGTTAGATTATTGTAGAGAAGTTGAGTATGTCCAGGCTAAGTGTTACTAAGGAAATCTTGTTTTCTGAAATGAAAGTTTCCTGTGTTGTACAGTGAAAAATTAAAAAAAACTGTAGAAGATTATTGTTTTGAATTAGTACCAGACTAAACACCAATGCTGTTAAAAATATTCTTAATATATAATCACTAGCAGTAAGTTTAGTAAGAAAGGAGTATTTTCATGAGGCTGTAAATCTGAGTAGTGTCAGAGAGTAGAATCCCCCTTAAATAAATAATCTGTAAATTTAAGTGTACGATTTCCACTTGCGCACTTCAGCCAGGAACTAAATACCAGTTTTAATTATCTTGATTGCTATTATAAAATAACTAGGAAGAGAGATAAAAGCAAAGCTTTAGTCTAAACATTAACATTGCATAGTCAGCATTTGAAATGGACGCTATTCCTTTTTTAAAATCAATTTATATCTTTTTCTGTACCTTGAGTAGTAATGACTTCAGGGTTTACAAATGTAGTTGTTGTATGCATAGAAATACATACCTCATTGCTAGCATGTATTGCTTAGGGTCACTAATGTTTATTGTTGCCTTCACTTTTTTACCTAGAAATGTGGGTAAATGTGCAAAGGTCAGAGGAGCTGATGTATTCATGGAAACAAGAATGTTGTTTTAGATAAAAATCTAGTGAACTTAAGCAGGTCTGTAACACAAAGGGTCTTCTGGGGAGGTGAATGAAGGGATAAACTGTCTAAAGCGTGCATTACATGCAAGAATGTGAGTCCGTATCCTGTTACCTGCAGTATTTCAGAGTTTGGATTAGTTTAACTCTCTTGAATATTCACTTCATGCTTGAAGATTTCCAGCACCGATTCTGATCTCTGCCTTAACATACGGCTGAAGTGTGTTTTAAGAGCCAGATCTCTGACTTAACGTTTGATCAATAAAAGAATGTAAAGGTAAAGAGGTGCAAACTCGGGGAAACCTGTGCAGTTGCTCAGCTCCCCCAAGAGTGCAAGGGAATCTCGTTATTGATCTCCAAAGGACTCGATGCCGAGGGCTAAATCAGGGTGTGTGCCTCTGCATCCCATCCCCCCAGAACTGTGAATTCATACAGCACTAATAAGTTTTGATTTTTTAGTTCTAAAACATTTTTAAAGGACTTTTGTGAAGCTTTTACCTTCAAAGTCTAAAGCAAATGTCACGTAATCCATTTTAATAAAGTTGTGTGTGATATTCTTTCAATTCCCTTCAGGGATAGCAGACCTGTTTATCTGGCTAAACCCGTTCTTTAGTAATCATGGACCACTGAAGTTGTTCTCTCCTTATTCTTAGTTTCTTAACAATACCTTTTAAAATTGGCTGCAGTCTCTCTCTCATCCCAACCAGTCCCCGCCCTTCTCAGCAATCTGTCATCTTAAAATAAAAGAGCCTGCAGCAAAGTTTGTCTGCCATTAAAAGTCAAGACAGACCTTATGGTTTTCCTTTTGTATTGGAAAATCTCAGCCTTTTCACGGTATTTATTTAGCAGCCTTTCTCTTCAGAAAGGTTTTCCCTGGGTTTAGTAGATTTTCTTGGAGAACAAACCTAAAGGAAATGTTACTTTTGATAGATGGAATGTAGGCTGTAGTCTATTTTTTTTTCAGTTCAGATATGACCACACTGTCAGACTTCATAAATTACATCTAAATGAAACTACAGAAGATGGGCAAGAGGAAAATCCCATATATTTTTCTTTTTAGGTGTTCCCAAGCTGTTTACCTTACACCAAGTCAGGTGGTATAAAGTGATATAGTTATGCTGATTTAATGTAATTACACTGGACTCTTGCTGTTGATCAGGAACCCAGTATTCCCGTTAAGAGCTAAGATAGGGTTGTGTATTTGTACCAGTTGTTGAAGCAGGCACATGTTTTTCTTTCCCTACGTAATGCTTTAGCATTTGTTAATGATGAAATAAATTTTAGTTGGTAGATTGGCAACCCCAAAACAGAGTATGAGCAAAGGCTCAAGTGTTGAAAAGATACAGAACACTTTTTGTCCGTTTTCATGCAGTTCTGGAGCAGGTGTGTGGTACATTTTAATACCTTAAAACACTTCAGTATGATACCTGAATCTGGTAGTTGCTTCTGAAACGGGTAAAATGGTATCCAGTATTTTAAAGTACCTATTGAAACATCTTTCAAAAGAGGTTGGTTTTTTGACCTTTTGAAGCAGGGATTTTCTTTTAAAATAATCTTTAAAATCATCTTACCTGCTTGCCATGGAACAAGTTTCGTTTTGTAGCCGGCATTGTGCAGCTGCGGTATATAATGTGTGAGGGGGCTGCGCGTTTATCGTGGGCTGTTCAGCAGCAAAGCCACCTGAAAGCTCCGGCGTAATGGCTGCATGTCCAAATTGAAACGTGACGGATCCCAGGGAAAAGCAGTTACTTTCGTATTGCAGATAAACTTCATTCCTTCTTCTTCTGGCATCCGAGTATATACATATATATCGAGTAATCATTTAGAAACAGCAATCCTATAACATATCCTTTTAGATTTCTTTATATGCCAAACATTTGGATTGTGGACATTGACTGTTTGCTGTGCAGGCACCTGGAATACCATACCTGTATGCTACCTGTAGTGCAGGGGGGTTTTATTATTTCTGTGAGCAGCTGCACACTTCAGAATTGTGTATGTTTTTAAGAGGAAAATCTATGATTGTTTTGAACACATCAAGGCATGCACATTGAGGACATTTTCCAGCTGGATACTGGTTTTCTGTATACAGAGTCTTTGTACAGGCATGTTCTCTGGTCACATGGTGGGCTTGCCATTAATAGTTTCTAGTATTAACTGCAGAACTATTTCATCTCTATCTATAGATCTAGCTTGTATTTGGTGATGGGAAGTGGGAGCCGAGATAACTCAAGAGAAATGGCATTTCTCTAATGAGATGCACTCAAAATACTTCCACTGTCCCTGGTTATTTCAAATGTTTATATAGGCATAGAACAGCTGCTGATTTGTGTGGTTCCTCAAGGTGTTAAACGTTTTATTTTATTTCAGATCTCTGCCTCAATAGATCCAGAATTAGACTGATGGTACATCAGAATTAGAACCAGTTGTAAGCAGTAGACTTCAGCAGTCCCTGGGACTCAGCACTCTGAGTTCATTATACCTGTATAGGGACACTTGTTAAAGATAGTGCCATTTGCCTGGGAATTCAGAATGCCCCAGGTCCAGAAGGGGAGACAAGTAGTAGTTGGGCTCCTGCATGTTGGGAAAACACGTATCAACTCAAATCACACCAAGACTTTGGGAAGGGATTTCACTCCTGGTGCGCAAATGAGGAATGGAGGCCCCAAAGGAATCTGCCTTGGATCATGGCTGCAGCCTTGCATGTACATAGCAAACCTCATCCTGAAATCGTGAAAACAGCAATTAAGTAGTATTTCTGTGCAGATCCAGTTTCTTTGACCTGTTAGATGAGTCAGTTGCATAGATTACACTTTAAGGAGCTGTCAGTAAATGCCATCATTGATAGAGACCATAAGGAAAAGTGGAAGAGAGTTAAATAAAACTGTTGACAAAGTGCATTAAAGTGCAGTGTTGCTAGGCACTGCTGCAGGGTGTGTTAGTATCTTTTATTTATGAATTCTGCTAAAGCCATTAGTTGCCTGTCTGAGAAATGGAAGTACATTATTTTCCTGTGCCAACCACAGTTTAAGGGAAAATAATGCATTTTTTTCAAACACTTCATGAATGATCTGGTTTTTTATCTGAAGTCATGAGCTGAATGAGAAATGTTTGAATGTGTTGCTCAAAAGAAGGTGAAATCTTAGCAGCATAAACCTAAATTTTATTTAAATATTATTGATCATTCTCATCGGCATCCAGCATACAACTTTTATGAAGCAGGAATTAAATTCCAAGGTGTCAGGTGGGGGTATTCCTGTTAGATTTCAGATACTGAAAAGAAAAGCCTAATATTTTCTTTTTGATTAAAAGCCTAGAAAGTCCCTCTAAGCATGAAAGCTTAAAAAAACTGTTGTTTCTGTCAATTGCTCCCTGAGAGGATTAAACTTCAGTTCCAGGATATTTGATTCTTGATAAGGAAACTGTTGACCTAAGAGACCGGCTTTAAATATAGTTCATTTTGAGACCGCCCTACATAGGCTAGTACAGTCCCAAGATTCGCAGCAATTGCCAGTGATTAAAACTTTCCATTATTTGATCAGACATTCTTTATTGTAATTAATTTCTGAGGCTTGACTGGGACGATTGACTCCTGGTTCCATCCAGGGTAGTGTGTTGCTTGTTGTTTGTTAGATGACCTGCACCTCCCATTGGTGAAAGATTAGAAACATTTAAGTAATGTCCTAGTTTAGTCTGAGTATCTTGGTAGCAGCATTCCTGTCCTGTCAGGCTGCATTATTTATATTCAGGGATCTCTAACACTCTGATTAAGGACATATTAAAACCTTTGATTTTGGCAAGTGTACAGTGCCTTGCTTTGAGTTAAAATAGCTTTAATGTATTGCTTTAATTTTTTTTTCTTTGGTGTGTGTGTGCATACAGTAGATGCAAATCTGGAAGTCTACAGTATGTGTTTAATAAATTCCATTTTAAGAGCACCTCTTACCTGACTGTACAAAAGCCAGTGTTATTGGTGAGAGAGCTAAAGAGCTGTTCTTGTACCACAGCATAGGTAAGGAAATGTGTTCTTCAGCACAGGATGTGTAGACACAGCCGTGCACCCCAAATGGCATGGATTTCTTATAAACCTACTTAAAAAAAAATTCCTTTCCTCTTTGTTTGCATATCTCCTTGAAGAGAGACCACCTCTGTTAAGACAGAATGTTATACCAGAAGGAAAATAAACCATTGCACAGGCCAGTCAAGATTCCCCACTAATCCTTGAACTGCGTAAGACAACACTTAGCAAAATAAGTGCGCTTCAAGCACTGGTGGGAGTGCTGAGAAGGTAATGCCTTCTGCACCTCTGTAGTCAGAAAGTGAATTCCTTTCCCTGTCCTCTTTGATCACCAGTCAGTTATCTTTTATTCCTCTTCATGCTTCATTTTTCAGTGGTCGGACTTCGTGCTGAGCTCAAATCTCTCTGTTACAGAATTCCTTAAAATGCTGTTTCATTGTGAAGTAGTGTTTAATAGTCCCCCTTTAGCCACTACTATAGTAGGCAGAGACTTTATTGCATTTAAAAGTGTGCAGCATATGTTGCTCATTCATATCATTTATGGATGGATGTTTTAAGCACTAAATGTCGTTGAATGTTTTGTCACTCACAGAATAAGCTGGATGTACCTCGTGTGCTGTCAGCCCTCTCATCCATCTCCATCTTGGACAACTGAGAATTTTAGTGCACAAAAGAGCTTTTAAACACCTGAGGGAGTATATATTTTGAAAACTCAGCTTTCTGTTCTTTCTCTAAAAAACCCAAAACCAAAACAGGCCAAGAAGCTGCTTTTAATGACGACTACAGCACTTAGGACTTAGTCAGTGATAGAAAGAAGGTCTGATTTTAGGTAAATGTTGGGAGCAAAAAACTTCTGAATGCTTGCAGACATACACCCAAGTAACTGCATCCAGGTCTCGTGACCCAGTCAGAGTTTAAAACTACTATGGTACCGTGAGCTAGAGAAACACTATTTCAAGCAAACTAAAATAGAAAAAACATTTCATTTGTTCTTATTTTTTCTAAAATTTGAGGCTATAGCATGTCAGGGAATTAAGACAACTGATGTTAACGTGAAAAATTTGAAGACAAATGCACCACAAAGCTTTGAGACAACATAAATCTTTTTAATAATCTGTTTTAAAGCTGAGCATTGTAAAAGTTATGTACATAACTGGTGCAGTTTGGTGCAGAAACTTTGGCTTTACCTGCCACAATTTTATCACACCTAGTTGAATATTTTTAAGGCCAACCACTTGCCACTGGAAATAATAAGCACAAGTAATATTAAAATGATGGCAAGACTGGAGGAGGGGCTGTCTTTATACTTTTATACCCTTATGAGCTGTAATCGAGTGCTGTCATTTTGAAGTCTCTGGAAAGTGTGCTGCTTTTTATTCCTTAAGGATGCTCCAAACTCGCTGCTCTGACAGAAATTTCTGATAGGAAACAAGTGAAGTTGCAGGCATTGGCTGGTGTAATACCTGTATTTGGATTTCTGCATAACAATAGAGTTACCTAACTTTAGGTTTGAAAATCCAGCCCTTGCTGTTTACAACTTTATTTTTAAAGAAAGCCATCCTAGCAGTGAATTGCAGAAATAAAGTCCTAAAACTCTTTGGTGAAATAAGGAAGCTTATTTTCTTGTTAATGGGGAGATTCGTCAATAATAGAGGCTGTCAGTGACTTGTTTTTTCCAAATAATTTCAAGCAGAAACAGGTTCTTGAAGAGAGGCTGCGTGTTGAAGATAACAGGGTGTCTTCAAAATGTCTGTCACCCCCCCACTGGTGGCACTGTGCCTTACCCAAATGAGTGTGGCCATGAGGGTCACTGCCAGCAACTGGAATTAAATGTTAGGAAAGCAACTGGTGCATTTTGGCACAACTGAATCAGAAAAAGAGAAATTAGAGGGAGAAGAGGCAACACAGTATGTGTGCTTTACTGGTGCAGACCACTCTCTTGCATTGATAAGAAACCCCAACCATGGGATCTGCCAGAGGAGATTTTATCTGTTGAGGTGGCTGGTTAGTGTAACATATTTTATGTGAACATCTAAACATCTTTTTGACATCCTTGTAATCTCACAGCAGTATGAATAATTTTTTTATAACTAATAGGTACATTGGAAGCAAAATAGTCTCCCTTCAGGTTAAACTCCCTTATCTCTTACTCCGTGCTTTCTTTAAAAGACCTTCCAAGCTAAACATTAGGGCTTAAAATTTCTGTGCTCAAATACAAGTCTCATTCTCATGCTCCGCAAATGTATTTTTTTAAAACTGGAGAATGGATACATATTAAGAGCTCATGAACTTAAAAATACATTCTGTGATGTATAAGCCTAGCAAAATATTTTAAATCATTGATACTGGAAGGAGGTTGTGCAGAAATCCAATTAAACTTATGAAATCCCTATCCTGTTGAAGTATAATTTAAAGGAAAGCAGTTCTGTTTCCCAGAAGTGCTGTGTATAATATTTCTGGCTTGGGAAGAAAGGGTTGGAGTGTGCTATTTGGCTGGAAATCGGTACCAGCTTCCTCCATGGTGTTTTAGTTGAACAGTGTTGACATTCTAACAAATCCCGTGGAAGCTCCCCTGAAGTGGAGGAGTTAGCTGTTTTCTTGCTTTTACAGTGAAATATCTGTTTGATACCGCGATCGTGTTCCAGTAACTGAGCCGTACTGCCCTCATATTTGATGACCAGTGGCATTCTTGGTTTAACACTCTATAGAAGCCCTAAATTGCTGGAGGAAAACCAAATACTTCTGAAACTTTACAGCTACTGTATTTCGCACAATCAATAAAGTAAACAAATCTTACATTACTATGTAGCCAACAAAAACAGTGGAAAAAGAGTTCAGTGTCTCTTGTTGTGTATACCTGTTTTTTTAAAAACTAAGTCTTCAACCCAGGTTTCTCAGAGCTTTAAAGTCAGCACAGCAAAGAAATAGGATCCCTTCAGAAAATATGTGAGACTCTTTTTCCCTTGCTTGCAGGAACTTAAACCATATTCTTATTTCTGCTAAATGACAAAAAGCATGTGTATAGGTTGGGAGAGAGGAAATACTACCAGCTAGTTGTTCTTCTGCTTGCTCTGAAGGAGTGAAAATTAATCTCCACCTACCTTTTTTTACCCCTCTTCCTTCTTGCCCAAAAGGAAAACATTTGAAATTGATTCAGTTTTTAAATAGAACTTTCCAACGGAAACTAGCATTACAAACATAGATATTCAGTATTTTACCCCTAGGATTTATTCAAAATAATCCGGGCCTCTACACTGGCACTAAAAATACATTTTCCAGTTCTCACTGTTGGCTAAAGCAGGGGTTAAAAGCAGCGTTCTGGCTTTAATTTCCAGTACATAAAAGTAACACTATTAAAACAATCTGAGTAAGGCACCAGCTCATTGCCTCTGCTCATCCCCTGAGCACCGCTTGGTTTAGCTCAGGTCTGCAGAAGTCTGCCAGCAAGGAGGAGCGGTGCTGCTCTGCATGGCACTGCCTGAGCTTTTCCCCAGTGCAGCGCTGTTGCCCAGGAGGGTTCGTGGCTATGGCAGGCAGTGAAGTGACCATGACAGTGTGGTGAGTTTCTAAACAGTGTCTCTACAAAGTTGAGTGCCCTGGAGTTTGGTGGGGGTTCTGGCCGTGGGACTCAGCATTGTCTGGGACGCCGTGGCACCCAGCAGGGCACAGGGATCACCACTGCCCAGACTGCCAGCACGCCGGCACTTCCTCTGCCAGGAGCCTTCACAGTACCTGCTGACACTGCTTGCGTGTTAGGAAAAGTTTTAACGGGGAGCAGCTTTTTTTGTTGTTGTTTGGACTCTGACAGGGTCAGGTTCCACCTACACAGGACGACTTTGAGGCTGCTTTTACAGTGCAGCACAGTCCGACACTCAGTGAAAGTTGCGTGTACTTCGTACCTCCTCAGCGCCAGACTTGGAAACAGATTTTAATCTCCAGGTCCCCATTCCAGTCCGGTCTGGATGTTCCCAGGCTTTTGTTAACTAGTGCTATTTTCCTGCCCTCTTTACCTTCTCTGTCATTCCTTGTATAAGTCTGCAAAACGTAAGAGGAAGCATTCGGAGTAGATAGAGACCTGACTGTATGTCCTCTGCCTGGAAAGTGAGGGTGTTGGCCTCACAGGACTCAGCATCAGGTGTAATGTGGCAGTTTTGAGTGAAGACTTCTAAAGAATAATTTAAAGTACATAGGGAGAAAAGGAAAAAGAAATAAGGAAAAGAAATAAATACATTGGTTCTAAATTAAGACAGTTCAAATGCAGGAGTAATGCTTTTGTGTAACCTCTGTGTGTGCACGTGTGTTTTAGCACAAAGTGTTCAAAGATCATCTCCCTGGTGCTGTGCTTTTGGATCATCAACACAGGCTTTTACAGCCTCCATTAATAACCCAGTTAAAATATGCTGAGGATCATCTATACAGTGCAAAATACCCCTCACTGAATGGGGATCTTTCCTGTCATTCTATTGTGAAGACCAAATGTGTTATCTCAGCCGGCTTCACTGGTGTTAGAAAAGCTTTACACACTGGGTTTGCATGAAATCTGTATTTTAGCCTACAATATGTGTTTCATGGAGCAAAAAAGAATCCTGTATGATAGATCATTCCAGTCCTAATCAGCATCAGAATTTACTCTGAGTAAGTTCAGAATTTACTCAGACAGACTAAATTCAGCTGTGACAGAAATCTGTGATGATTTCTGTTCTGATTTGTGATCCACCAAATAATTACAAATTCTGTGAGAGGTGATGCCGAGCTCTTGTTTTTCCTAAGGGATGTTATGTTTCCAGCATGATTTCAATAAATCACAGTTGCTGTTTGTGCAATGAGATTGTTAGGTGGTTAGTTTTTCTTGGAAAGGTCTGGTTCTGGTTGTGACAACACCGGCCAGTGCAAAGTCACATCCCCATTAGGAGTAAAGGGCCAGTTCTGCAGTCAGTGGTAGAAAAGTTGCTAGTTCATCAGATGAAGCAGTAGAAACTCCCAGACAAAAACAGTTTCATAATTTCATCTGCATGATAAATAAGTGCCTCTGAAGTAGTGTTTTGGAGCTTCTCAGATGGTTTTACCTGCATAACTGATGCAGAATAAGCCCTCTGATTGCAGGATACTGTCTTCTGTCTTTCTTCCACATGCTTGTGTGGTGGTAAAACAGGGAAAAGTATGAGGCACTTCACACTGCTGTCAGGGTAGAGGTTTGAGACCAGTGGAGATGTAGAAGATCTGTAAGATGGATTAGAAAGAACTGTTTGAGAAGCTCAGCTTTGGTCAGTTACTGCTCCAGACGAAGCTACTGCCAAGTGCTTTGACACACTCGGTTTTCTTTCTCTTCTTGCCAAATGGGTCAAATTAATGTAAGATATATAGATAGCAATTCACTCTCCCAACTGAAAGGTGTTTTTGTCGAACAACACCAAACATTAACTTCTTTATTTATATGAAGCTTGCTTGTATGGTGACATCATGCCCACACAAGCTCCTAGGCAGGTGTACATACCCGTGTAAAATTCTGATTTCACACAGAAGTTGTCATGGCTGTGTGACTCCATATTTCTCCCATTTCAGCAAACACCTGTAAATTGTAGGCATGCTTAAAATACTGTGTTTCTAGTTCTAAAATGGATGAATGTGAACATTTCAGCTGCTTGGGCTGGTATATTCAAGACCAGGTGGTTATTTTGAAGTTGCATTCAGAGCTGCTGTAACACAGCAAGTTTTCAGAGATACCATGTTCCTCCTATGTCAGTGTAGACTGCTGAAGACAGCAAGCAGTTGCCACCTCTAAAATACGGCTGGCTACTTAAGCACCCGATTAAAGACATTTCATTCTGAAAATGGGTGCTTTGAACTTTGAGGCGCTTTCTCCTATATATAGGTAGCCCCAAGCAGGATACCACAAGTTTTTATTGCTTGTGACATTTTGGAAAATACTATCCCCGTTGTGTTTGTAACACACTGTGCCCCTTTCTTCACACATCAGAAGTTCTTGAACAGATCTGCACACTGCGAAGAATCCTTATAGATGTCTTCCTTCCCATTTCGGACCTCTTAAAAAAGCACTGTATAACTTAGCTTACCCATTTTTGAAAGGTGCAAGTGTAAGTTACAAACCAGGCTGGATTGTCACATGAGACTGCTTTTTTTTCCCCTACTCCCTCTCATACTGTGGTGAGTGTAAAGGAGAATATTTTGATCTCATGCAGGTTTTTTAACCCTGCATTTCTGTACTGTAGCTCTCTCCAATTTGCATGTTTGAAAATTTTGTGCATTTTACTGAGGTGTTAAATCCCATTTTCAAGAGCAAAATTTTCTGAGAAAAACAAAGGCACTGTTAGTTTGGGGCTTGATGAATAAAGCTGTGAATAATGAGGATATGTCAGCTCCTTGTTTGTAATTGAGGTGCAATGCTGTTCAGTGTGGACCCACATCAGTTTTCTGCTCGAGAGTTAGAGCTGACAGTTCATTGCTCTGTGCTCTCTTCCAGGTGAGAAGCCCTACAAGTGCACATGGGAAGGCTGCGACTGGAGGTTCGCCCGCTCGGATGAACTGACGCGCCACTATAGGAAGCACACGGGGGCCAAGCCCTTCCAGTGCGCCGTCTGCAACCGGAGCTTCTCCCGCTCCGATCACCTGGCGCTCCACATGAAGAGGCATCAGAACTAAGAGCTGGACTGCTCATTGAGGCTGTTTTGTATCTATGCAATTTCCTATTGACTCTCAACATACAACTGAAATTAGTTGAATTTTTGAGTATATCCATTTAAAAGAAATCTCAAAAGAAACTGGAAATGTATATTTTGTATATTTATGCAGAAAAAGGGAAGACACTGTATCATGATTACCAGAGTGTTCGGTCGTTTGTTTGCTTTCATGATGTATATGGCTTTAGTCAGCAGGTTTCATCTCTTTACAAGTATTATATCTCGACACATTGCAGCTTTATACTTTTTTTTTTCCTCTTGCAGTGTTTTGACCAAAGCACTGTCATTATTGTGACAATGTTTAGTAAACAAATCAACGAGAGGATGCAGAAGAATGCACACAGTGGAAAAGCCATGAACTGTAATCTGTCAGGTTTTTACTGGACATACTTAAGTACATGCGGGGGTTTTTTTTAATGTTAAGCCATTCTGTGGATATAAAATACATAGAAAAATTAATAAACAGCCATAGAACAAAGCATTTTGTTCTGTGTGTTGCATGTTTGCTATGACAAAGATTTTGTAAATACGCAAATCAGCTTTTTAGGTTTAATACAAAAGTTTTCTAAGAAACATCTGAAAAAATCAGTTGTTTTACATTTGATAACATGGCACATTTATAAAAGTTACTTAAATACCTCTCAAAATAGTACCAATTTAGTCAGATGTTTTGTACCTGTTAACTCAATGGTGTGCACTGAATATTCAAAGCAGGATTTTGTTTTCAAATTGCTTAAAAGGGCAAAACATGCAGAATGAACTGTAAAGTCAATGTTGGAAGCCAAAATAGTGGGGATAGTTAAAATGAACACAGAATGTTAAACCTCTTACTATAAGCTAAACTTAGTATCACTTTAAAAAGAAGGATTTAGGATGCAGTTTCCATACACAGACATGTTAAGCTGGTTCAGCACCAGTATGATCTAGTTTCATGTGGATATTGGATGTAATTTGCTAGAAGGTAAAGGATACAGTAATTTTGTTTAAAATTACAGTGCAGTTTAGTTAATCCACTGTTCAGATTGACACACGCAGGGAAAAATTTTCTGCTGACAGAAGTAGCTGAAATTCCACTGAAGTCAATGAAATGGTGCCCTTTTATGCTAACTATGACTTTGATCCACCGTGCTCAGCCTTGAAATCATAGATGAAGGGCCAAAGATGAGGTTAGACCAGGTAGGATTTGGCCAGACAACAGGAGAAAACCAAACAAACCTAATAAGTGTCTGAAATTAACAAGCCGTAATATTAAGCTGTCAACCAAAGGCTAGAATAGACAATCAAAATACCAAAAAAGGGTCTTGCAGGAAAACCTAGCTTTGTTAAAACTGTTGTTTGTCTTTATTTATTTGTGGTATATGATAGACTCTTTTTTTTTTTAAGACAATTTTACGTATACTTGATAAATTATAGTTTTGTTTGTTATAGTTAGAAATGTTGCTCTCAGTGTACATAGTTGACAAACGATGTAAATAATTTTGTAAGGCTTCAAATGTTTATACGTGGAAACACATGCAGAAATTGGTTGCTGTTTTGCTTCTTTTGCCTCCCCCCTACCTTATTTTTGTATTGTGGTATTTCCTATGCAAATGATGGAGCAAACAGCTGTATAGTTGTAGAATGTTTTGAGAGAGAATGAAATGGTTTATATATAAAGACTCTTTTTTTTTTGCAAAATAAAACAAAGTGCCTAATGTGTTTGTGCGTGTGTGTGCTCTCTCTAGCTCCTGACAGTGAAAGTTCTGTGTTTTGCAGTGGAAGCTGGAAATCATGACAGTATTAAGCAAAGAATGTCTGTTCTACATAGCAGGGACTGCCTCTTTGGAAAGTACCTGGCACTTCTGCATCCTGCCCTGATGAAAATAAGAAATGTGAAGGGATAAGGGTTGGTGCTTTTCTGCCATCTGAGCTTTAAAGGAAGTGATGGGTTGCTTGAAAACAGTTGCAGTTGTCCATTGACAGTAGCATGACTGGAAATCAAAGGTACCTGCTGGGTGTATAGAAGTATACAAATTCCTTCCCACTTTCAAAAGAGTTAAAACCTATTCACACTCATCAAGTGTTGCCCAAAAGAAATTTCTCTCCAAAAAGGTCCTTCCATGCCCTAGGAAGGTAGGAAGGTCCCGCAGCAGCACTATGCAATACCTACCATATCAATGTCTCCTTTTCAGTGTTTCTCCCTTGGGAGATGGAAGTACAGTTCACTTGAAATTTCAACTGGTTGTGTATGTTCAGATCTGGGGGTGCATCTGTCTTCTTTCCTCTAAGCTTCAAGAGAAAAGGCCTTCTGGGCTTTTAAAAAGAAATCTATCTTAAACCAAATGAAAGTCAGTTTAAATATGATTTGCTAGCAGATGTTAATATTCAAATCAATAATTTATTCAAAATTCCATTATTGTCTCATAAACTCTGTCTCCTAAATCCTGTCTTGAAATTCTGTGTTTTCCTTACAATCAAATTTTGGTTTTTCTTCAATTGATTTTTCTCTCTTAATTAGCCTCTCTCAAATGTCACCAAATCCCTCCTTTTAAAAAAATAGCTAGGGTGGCATTAAAAAAGTCCGTGAAAACCCAGTTAATTACCAACAAAATCTCCCTGCATCTCACCTAACCACAACTGCAAAAGTAAGCACGATGTTTTGGAGCATAGGGAGAGAGAGCTTCCAAAAGCGTTGCTGTGCCATTACCCTTTTCTGATCCAGCTGTTAGAAAAACACCCAAGTTTCTTGGAGGTGTTTCTGCTCAGAGAAGCTGGCAGTGAACTGGGCAGTTGTCCATGTCTGGGAAAGAGCTACCAGAGCTTATTTTGCTGAGCACAGAGGGAGGTGTGAGTAACAGCAGTGATGGGGGCGTTGGGATTGGCAAGTTCCCCTGTTTAGCTCAGTCCCTGGTTTGAGTTGGACTGGTGGTGGGTTTGGTAGCCCTCTGTCCTCTTTGCTGAGTTTTGTCTCAAGTCTGTGGATGAAGGCAGCACTCGCTCCCCTGTTTCCCATGCCTTTTCACAATGAAAGCCCGCTGATTGCATGGTTTCAGCCTCCAGTGTTGCCCCATACTTGTTTTAGATGTTTCTATTGCTCAGCTACCTGGTTGCATAAACCAGCCTAATGGCTTCATATTAATCTTGAATGAAAGGCCATAATTAGGCTAGTCTACTTCAGCAGCATTTAACCTAATGCAAGCAGAGAGAGAGAGAGAGAGAACAGACCCATGCATGAGAATATGTTACAAAACCTAAAGTAGAGGGACTTTCTTCTCTGGCAAGCACTGCGGCTGCAGTATGCAGTATTGATCCAGGAGTTCAACAGCTTGCCTGGTCTCAAAACCCGTGAGAAAAAGCACTGTTACCACAGCCCCTGCTCGGTTCCTTTACAGCAGCTGGCTCAGAGTCCCCCAAGGTACCGAGGCCACCCTCAAATTCAACTCTCCAATTATCCTTCAGAACCCAAATTATCATTCCACGCGAAGAGAGAAAATCCGGTAGACCAACTGGTTTTTCTGGTGGCCACGTGAACACCTCATCCTCCACTTGACTGGGTGCTGAGTGCCTTCCCATGGTTTTCTATGTGACTTTACAGCCTGATCCTCCACAGGAGTCCCTCTACCTACTTGGGAAACTTGTAGCCTTCATCACATGGGATCCTTGCACGGATCCTTGTTTTAATCTGGTGGGTATGGTGCCACAAGGCTCTACCACGCTCTGCAGCTACCATAGTGGTGTTGCTATTGACCTTCATGAACAAGAGACCGGCTCAACAACTTACTATTAGCCAAAAGAATGTGGTTGATTACTCATGTGCTGAATAATGTATCCTGGCACTTCGAGTGTGTTAGGACAGAGGGAATTTATTGGCCACTGTAAGTAGCAGAAGCAGCCCAATGGGTATGCTTTTAATAAAGCAACTTGCATACTTTGCTTGTGTTTACTTATTCCTCTTCTCATCCACTACTAACCATTAGGTTGTTGTTGTTGTCATCTACAATGTATCCAACACCCTCACCAATGCTGCTTGTTTCGGATTTGGGATTTGAGCAGACTCAGACCACTGGAGAACCCATGGCAGATCAGGCAAAGCCCAGTCTCAATACAACAAAGGCCAGTCCATGACAAATGAAGAGCACCTTTGTTCACCAGATTCCTTTGATGTTGTTATTGTCCTTTCTAAAAATAGTTGCTGTTTATTTATAAATATGTATATAAATATATATTGGGGTGTGCGTGTGCATGTTCATTTGCACATTCAGTTCAGTTCTGAATCCTGGCAGATACTTGCTTTTGGTGACCTGTCACAGCAGCAAGCTCCACAGGTTAGCTGAGGAGAAAATGGGTGCTCCTTAGTGTCTATTCCAAATTTCCAAGTGACTGGGTAAATTTAAAACTCTGCGTTCCCTCTGACGTGTACTGTATTGAGAAAAAAATATAACAATGGCTTTCTTTTTCCAAGGATTAGACAATTTCTTTATTTTGGAGTCTCCTAAATCAGAGGTGGGGAGGAGGAAAGGAGATATAGGGAGAGGGAAGGGTGGTTTTACTACAGAAACAAACTGAATTCACACTTAAAAAAAGAGTAACTTCAGCTAGGCAGATTAGAAATGTGAGTTATTTCTGCAGGAGAACCTGTTCAGGTGGCAGCAGACAGCATCCTGAAATGAGGTCTCAAGGGTAGCTTGCCAAAGCAGGCTTCCTTCCTCCACTTTTCCTTCTGGGTCTCTGCCCTGTCCTGTTTCTGTTGCCTATCAGTCTTGAGCTTGATTCATATTTCCTATTGCTCCCATAGCTTCAGCTCTTGTTGCTGCTCCTTCCCACCCAACCGGGCAGCTGCGGTGATGGTCTTGGGCCAGTGCTGCCCTGGCCCAGCTCTGCCTGCCTGTGGCCAGATGCTACACTGGTGCTGGCTGGGGCAACCTTCTCACCTGCCTCAGGTTTGAATTTATGGCATAAACAATAACAGCGTAGCTTGTTTGTGTTCTGCCGGTCTCCCTGTCCTGTATAACAGGGGCAAACTTCTTCCTGTACGGGCAGTGCTTGTGTCAGTACATAGGACATGCTGTGACTACTTTTGCACTTAGTGTAATCTTTATTCCACACAGGGCTCAGGAAGCTAACCAGAGCCTTTTCCTTCCCATGGGATCAAGCAAAAACATGCAATGCCAAAGGAGATTCTGCACTTTTGAGGCAGCAACTTAGAAGGGCTTCAGAGTGGAGTTGTGGGGTATCCAACCTTTGTTTTTGTGCTGACCTCCCCATTTTCCTGCCTCACTCTTTTTTACTCTAGTAGAGTCAGTTCAACAGCTTTGGCTACGGGAAGATTTTGAAAAATGTGGTTTGTGTCTTTCTTAAGAAACAAGGAGTCACAATGGCTGATTTGCCATCTCCTCTGCCTGGGAAATCAAAGTCTCAAGTCTCTTCAAAATAATATCCCCAAAGGCCATTTCTCTTCCCAGCATCAGTTGTTGTTTCTGTTTATACTTGGTTTTGTTTAGCTGGCTATTGTTATTGTGGTTTGTCATTATTTCCAACCCATTGGGGTGGATCACTAGACCAAAAAAAGGACATAGACCCCTCAGAGGGACCAGAATCCCAGTCTCCCAGGTCAGTACCCATGCTGAGAGGATGCAGACTTATCATTCTCTTTTTCCAGTCCCATGAATCCACCAGTCTTGGCTGCTTGAGGAGGATGAACACAAATGAAGTGAGCTCTCACTGTGCCCCTGAATAGTCCATGGCCTGCTGGGTATCCTGGGAAGTTGTGGATGCGTGCTTTTGGCTTTCTCAGGGCCAGGAGGAGCCAGTACTGCATCTCCAGGCCACTGGTGCACTATCCTGCTTCATAGTTTGCTCCATCAGAGAAGGGAACCATCATCAAATTCCTTCAAGCTGGTGGCTTAGCAAAGAAAAACAGCAGCAGCTTGTGAGAAGCTGTGGACATGTAGAACATGAGCCAGAAGTGTGCCTTTGAGATTAAGATCCCAAGAGGATTTAAGCAGGGCAACACCTTGTTTCTGGATCCTGAAAGGGGGTGAGCATTGAGTCCTTAACAGCATGAAGCCTGAGGCTCTGCTGCAAATCTACAGAAGCATAGCTCTAGGACCTCATAAGGAATTTTAAACTCATAAATTTATCAGAGTTTAAGCTGTAGGGTTAAACATTAGCAGTATGAATGTTTTCTGGATTGTGTGCTTACATTACACCCCACCTTAGGCGCTAAATCCCTTTTAGGTGGATCAGACGTTTTGCTTCTGTGAGAAGAAGAAATTTACAACTTCAGTAACTCACATGACTGGAGCAGGCTTGAGAAATCTGTTTCTGCGGGCTGCATTGGCACCAGAGACAGCTCTGAGGTCTGGGTCTGTGGGAGCAGCCTTCTTCCTTGGTAGAGTTGGTGAAGAGCTGGCACCAGGTGGGCACTGCCACCACCTTGTAGGTGACTCTAGGCACCTTGTAGACTTTGGGCTGGACTGGGCAACCACCATCACTGATTGAAATAATACACTGAAATAGGGTTTAATTTGAAAAATTGGCTGTATTTAAGTATGACAGAAAAGAAGACCTAAAGTCTGTGTGTGTTTCTCTTGGGGAGTTTTCACAACAAATTTCTGGATGCCAATCTTTTAATCTGCTGTGTCTCCTGGGGCTGGATTCAGATTTGATCCTTTAAAAGAGATTTATTTTCCAGTTTTATTTGAATACAGTGAGATTTCTGCTGTGGAAGATGGCAGAATTCTTGCCTGATTAACACCATTTCCTCTGCTGACCATTATCAGTTAGTAAGAGCCTTACATGCTCCACAGCTTTCCCCTCTGCCCATCTCTGATGAACCCCTTGATTGAACTTGAAATTCATAAAGTGTGGGTAAGAAAAAGCAATAGAAATATATTCAGATACACTTGAAGTTGAAATTAGTTTGGCTTGTTTTTTTGTTCTCTGTGTTCTCACGTAAGTAATGAAATAACAGTAGTTTTCTTATACAAATATTCATATGCTATTACTAAATTTACCTGTGGTTTCCCCTCCCCCCCAAAAAATTAATAAATCGCTGTTTTCCTAATGCTGTGTTTAGTTTTTCTCCTGTGCTGTTATCAGGCCAGAACTAAGAGTCATTCCTCCTTTGAAGAAGCTCAAACAAATGGGTAAGCCAGGCTCAATGTCCCCGGGGGAAAACTTACTTCATTTCTGAAACATTAACAACAGCAATCAAATGAAATGTGAGTATTTTCAGAGTACATTCTGTGCCTTAGGACATTTAAGCTAATTTCTTGAATAAAGGAACTTTTCAGTAACCTTAAAGAAGGGTGCTCTGAAAAGACAGTTCTGAATACCAGCTATTTCTGACATGTACCATCTGCAGACAAATTAGTCTCAGGGAACCCACATGTTCCTGTTTTATCATCTTTGGGAGATTATTTTGTGTATTTGTGTTATGTAGCTTGCATATAGTGGCTGGCAGATGATCCTTTATTTTCTTGTGTCTGGGATTGCTGTTTTGTGATGGTCCCTTAGAGACACTTTCTGCTGTTTCTTCTGCCTGTTGCTCACTTTGCCCCCAGAGTGGGGAATAGGGTGTTATCAGGGGTCTGGTAACTCCAAAGAGGATGACCATCTGACCAGTCTTCAACTTGTTTCCAAGCAAGTATTCTTTCCATGCAAATACCACCAGCCACTGCTGCCATAACGTGTGTGGGTTGGTGCACCTTACCATGCCTGGAGAAACATCTGGGACTGGCACATTTGCAGATAAAACCAAATTAATTTGAACTGTATGCTATTTGCACAATTGTGGTTGGGGATGGTTTGGCTCACGCCTGACCGACACCTGACTTGAATTGTTTTCCAGTGCTCAGTTGTAAGCGCAGAAAGTTTCTATCTGCTCCATCTCAGAATTTTAATTCTTAACGCCATTGGAGAACTGGCAAAATAAACAAATGTTTTTGTTTTTTTCCCCCCCAAGTGTCTCATTCTTGCACTTAAGCCTGAACATCTGGAAAAAACACCCTTAGCAATTAATGGAAACACATGAGTCTTACAGCCGAGGCAATGCATACAATCATTCTACAAGCAAAAATATATATGTTTATGCCAGCAAGATGGATAAGCAGCTTTCTCCTTGCAACAGCATAGTTGTACAAGCCTTGTTTGAGCAATCAGAGCTGCGTCTGTACTCGTAAATTAAGCATGCTTGGGACTGTTCCCTGGTGCTGAGGCCAGTGGAGATGGAAACAGTGCATCCATATTACCGACCTCCTCTCTCCTCCTTGCCCTGCACACAAGCTGCCTGTTGAGAGTGGCCCCAGCCCATGCCAGCTGTTGGCCTGTGCTTGGGAATTGTTCGGGAAATTTGGCCCTGGCTCTGCTGTGCCAGGCACTGTGCTAACAATTAAACACCACAGACAATTGCCTTCCAGTGCCTGGGAATGTTCCCCAGCACTGTTTCATTTACCAGGATGGACATTAGCTTTGGAGTTCAAGCTTTGGCAGATTCAGCTTGACTTCGCCCTGACTTGAAAAGGAGGGAAGCAAACAAACAAAACCCCATGGCATTCAGGGGAGCAGTTCTGCTGCATGTGGTCCTTCTTAGAGCCTGAGAAATATCAAATACACAGGCTCTATTGATTTGCTTCAAATTGCTCTGCATTGACAATAGAATAAAGACAAAAAGCAGAAATTGCCCAGAAAATTGCCGCACTATAATGAAAAGGGAAAAGGCAGTTTATTTTATTTTATTTTATTTTATTTTATTTTTTTTTATTTTATTTTATTTTACTTGGTTTGATTTGGTTTGGTTTGGTTTATTTTAGTGAGTGACAGAGCATGAGGAAGAAGTCTATTTGCAGGATTCAACGAGGAGACTCTGCAGGGAACTATGTGGAAAACAGGAGAGGAAATATTCAGAAATGTTCCTTTAAAAAAGAGAGACAGAGAGGAGAGAAAAGAAGAGGTCTAATCCCTTTGAAGCTTGTAGTTTTATGAGAGCTTTGTCCTTGAGAACTGTGCACCAAAGATGACTAGAGCCGCTTCAGGCTTTGCAAAATTACTACAAACATAAGGTAAGTGGCTTTATCATAAAATTGGAGTGGCCATTAAAACTTCAAAGGAGACGTATGACCTGAATTTTACCTGTCACAGTCTGGAGTATTTATTAGAGGAAGATTTGATTCCTTTCTTTAGTTAACAACCTGGTACTCACGTGAGGTCATGGGCCAGATTATAGTTTTCATTGGTGGTATGACAGATTAGATGTTAATATTTTATTGCTCCTGACCTTGGGAATCCATAAACCATTGGACAGGTGAGAGCTGAAGAAAACTCAACCTGGCTCTTTTAGGAATGAGGACGTATTTCTAATACCTGAGTGTGGCCATAGTGGTAGCTATCCATTGACTAGCTCCTAACTTGGCTGGCTTTGACAGGACACGTACCTCAGAGGATGTTAGGGATTGTAGTGCTTGCTTTAGGAGCCTTGCCAAGCAATGACACTGCCCCTTTACTGAAAAACCTTGAAATTAGAATACCCCAAAGGAGGAGCAGACTTGACAGTCAAAATGGTAGTGAAAGACACTGTGATAAAGCCACCTTTGTCCAGGAACACCCACCTGTTTTTCAAACCTTGATCCTTCCTCCTAAATCTGCTGCTGCCTGGCTTTGCTTGAGCCAGAGGGTTTCAATATCTTGTCATCTCAGAGGCAGGGGTGGCACCTTCCTTTCATTCTTGATGGGGCTGCCAATTTGGTCACCTCTTCTACTGCCTTGGTTCTTTCTCATTTTCAGCCTTCTCCTTTCCAGTCTTTGAAGCTCTTCCCCTAGACGCAGGCCTACGGCTTCCCACCTTCCCTCTCAGTATTTTCTGCTATTCTTATGCCCACCACCAATAAGTGCTTTTAAATGAGCAATTGCCACACAGACCTTTGGCATCCCAGTCTGCTTGCATTGCACCCTAGCAGGCACTTGTGGGAATATTCTTGCCTGCAGCTGTGCTTGTAAATGATCAGAGTAGTTTTACTAATATTTGCGTTAGACTGAGATGCCGATTGTTTTAAGAGAACATAGCAACAGCATTTTAACAGTAGTCATATGGGATCCTCTGTAAAACTGTTAATCTGTACACATCAAAGTTAGTGAAGTAACTTCTGCAATGTCCTATCCAAGGAATTAGAAGCATTATGAGCTACCTTGACCAAGGCCCAGTTGAGAGCAGAACCTGCAGGTCTGGATTCTGAGACAAATAATAACCCTTTTAACTATCTGCAAATAGTTTCCCAGATAGAGATCTAAAATTGAGGTTCCAGTGGTCTCTAGGTGCCTAATCCTGGACAATTGTGAAGACGGCAAGCTTGACAGTACTTCTAAAGGTATCTCTATGATCAGCTTAAGAACAGTGGTCCTTTTGCTTACTAGGAGTAATGGTGGTGGCAGCTAGATTTTGCATCAAAGGCTTATCACAGGACTACTTTTCCAAGGACTGAGACTTCCACACGATATTTTTCATTATCCTGCTGTTGAGGCGCCACCAGCATGGCTTCTCTGGTAGCCTAGTCATGGCAGACAAGGGTACAAGAACTCCTTGAAAAGGAGGATGGTAAGAAGGGAAAACTGTATTTGTGTCAGCAAACCAATTTCTAAGCCAATGATTGTTATGGTACATAGAAGTAAAGTAGACAAATACAATCTAGAAGTTACTATTTTAAATGCAAAGTTGTCTACAGACAGCCCTACGACAGGACTGGCTCAGACCTCTTCCAGCAGTGTGATTAAACTTGTAGATAAGGTTGCAATCTTTGAAATAAAAAACCCAAACTACAACAACAAAGGAAAATGACAACAAAACAAACCCAACCCAATCCAAAAGAAAAATCATCAATCTGGAGGTGCAAGCCTGTTTCCCTAGCTGCAAACTAGACCATGTCCAAACCATCCACTATTCAGCACTGAAATGACTGAGAACTCCAGCCTCTTGAGTCTTCAACCAAGATGTCTTTATCTAGTCCCGTCTTTCTCTAGTCTCTTCGCCTCCTCTTTAGTGACCTAAAAACCATCACCTCATCTCCCTTGCTCTGAATCATCCTCTTTCCCTCATCTTCCCTTATTATCTTCCAGTCCTAGCACCAGGTTATCTCGACCATTCATGGCCTATCTTTTCCTTTGTCCTTTCTCCTCTGTGTTGGAGCTGTGGTCAGTCTGGATGGTGGCATGGCTGGATGTCTGCCCCTGCTGAGGTCATCTCACCATGCATTACCAGGAAGATCATTTCCTCTTCCAAGATTGCAAGAGAGTGACTTATCCTCTTTTTCCTTGCCACAACAGGCTCATTGCATTCCCCCTGCTTTCTCCTACCACACCAGTACCCCAATCCCCTCACATAAGGAAAACCTGGGATTAAATTGTTCCACCACAGCTGTAAGCCACAGCAAAACTGGCCTAACTGGTTGGAGACCAGCCAAGTAGCAATACAGTGGATCATGTGTCATGTGTACTTATAGAAATGAAATGTCACAGCACTCAAATAGGGAAGGAAGACTTGGTCCCAGGCCATGAGGTGTAAAAAAGCTTTGTTGGAATTTTTGCCAGTTGAAACTGATCATAAACTACTTATTGCCACTGCTAAAAGAGACCTGGCAAGCATCTGGCTGGGAAACAATTTTTTTTCCAGTTACAAATATGAGTTGCAAACTAGATGCAATCCTGAGCAAGATTTGTGAAGCAAATAGACTCATTTGAGCACCTCGGAAAAAAATGCTGCAGAACAAAGTCCGGAGCTGGTTATTTATGTTGGAGTTTTATAGAAAAGCCTGCCTGAGATAAAATATGCAGTGTGACTGTAATCTATAAGGATGTCATCCCCCAAAAAGGAGATGAAATAATACGTAATGTTTCAGCATAATGTTTCTGGGAAAGTCTCTTCTATTATCAGTGTCAACAGAGGCTCTTAAGACTAGTAGGATTTTGGTTTAAGTGGTCAGGAGAAAAAGCCTCAAAGTGTTATAATAAAGATGAGTGTTTTAAAGAATAATGTGAGTAGCAGGAAAGCAATCTAAGAAAGGTGCCAGAGACTGGCTTTAGGCAAGCAGAGAAATCTATAAAGGCTTGACCTGTGTTTTTGATAGGTAATGAAGAATTCGGTATTCGATATTTCAGGCTAGGACTAGAAATAGGCTAGGCTCCTAGACCCAAATAATAATAATGGATGCAAAGGTATACATTCATTTAGCATAAAAGTTCTACTTGCAAGTACCACAACCAGATAGAGCATGTCCAGTTTCTTTTTACTGGACAGAGTGCACCATAGTCTGATTATGTGTCACAAGTCAGGCAAGAATTAAGAAACAGGATTAAACGGGCAGTGGATAATGTCTGAAGTAGGCACCGGTTGCATCCAGCCTCTCTCCTGATGTCTTATTCCCTGCAGAGCTGGTACCAGCCCACTGTGAGGACTTGCTACAACCAGCCTGGTCACATTAGGGTAGCCTCTTGGCTTTGTCAGGCCAAGTCCACTTGGTTTTTCTGTGCCACTACACCATGTTCACTCCACTCCTATGCTTCCCCAAGTCTGTTTCCCATTCCCAAGGTTTTGCTTGAAGAGTCCTCCAGTTCCAACACTCCATCTTACTGTCTTTTCATATCCTGACCAGTCTTTCCTCATGCCCAAACTGCTCATTTCCATTAGTAAACTGTGGTCAGGTAGTTGTTGTCTTCCACTCTCTCAAGCTTCCTATCAGGACTTGCTGTCTGTGTTTACACCATTGGACCCAAGAGTGCTTCCCAGTTCCCATGTCTGGATGTGTGGTTAGTCATGCCCCGGCTCCATCCTGAGATGGAAACCTGGACATGTGTGCTGGATGGGAGCTGCAGCGTGTCTCAACAGGCCAAGCTGTTCAGATGACCAGGAAATGAGGGCCCCAAGATATGCTGCAGAGCAAGTATGTACAGATGCAGCCACTGTTTCTCAGCTATCTGGCTCTTCAGTCCCAGGTCTCCGTCCAATTTTCCATACTCAGTCATCACTCCTGTCTCCACACCCAGCCAGCATAGGTTTCTGTTCCCTGCTTTGGGACAAACTCTCAAAACTTATCCTCCCAGTGGATCCAATTCTATCCTCTGGTCTGACTTTGATGTCTCACCCTTCAAACCACATCTCTGCTTCCTCTTCCCACTGCCTTGTTTCTTGCTCTTGGTTCTTAAACATGACCCCTTCCTACTCCTAAACATTGCTAACAGCCACTAAGCTGTGAAGAAAGCCTGCTCTGCTTCAGCCCAGCTGCTTTGTGGGGACACTCAGGGTGTGGTTCCACAGGGGTCAGTGCTTCCATCTCTGGTCTGTAAAGGATCCTGTAGTCATTAAAGGTCTGATGCCAAGTGCCTTGGACATAGGGTTGACCACAGTGTGAGCAAAGACCTTGGTTTTTCACATGCAGTGAGACCAGAGTCCTGCATGAGAGATTTAGAAAGAGATACCTGCCCAGATTTGCATGCCCTGCCTGGGACCATGTTTGTGCAGCGCGGTCACATGCAGGAACTTGTGAGAAATGTAGAGTTCAGTGATGCTGAAGAAATTTAGCTTGAGCTGGTTAAAACACCTGTTCAGATAAAGCCTGAGCAGGTGCAGACATCAAATTTTTAAATTTTTCAATTTTCTGAATTTGGGTAGATTTTCATAGGGGCAGGGAAAGGTGCAGGTTTGCCATTATTGTTGGACTTCCAAGGTGTGCCCAGAAAACATGGGACCCCAGGGCTGTTAAACAGAAAAGCTCAAGAATTGCTTTGCAGGCCAAAATGCCAAAAATCATTTCAGAAATAGCAGGGAAATAAAAAGAAAACCCTGCAGGAGATAGATAGATAGATAGATAGATAGATAGATAGATAGACAGAGACCTGTAAAATTTCAGGCTATATTGTTACATTTTGATAGATTACATGCAATCTTGCCTCAGCTGGGAAGTGCGTACGTTTGTACTCTAAAGGGGTCTAGATGGGTGGGAGAGGTCAGAAGGCAAACAACGGGGTGTATAAAGTCCAGAGATCTCAAAAGAGCAGCACTCTGTGGGCCTTGTACAGTCCTGCACTCCAAACTTTTGCTGTCGTAGGGGCAGACTCAAGCACTAGCCATCTTCAGTCACAGCCCCAGCTGTGCTCCTGGGAGAAGGTGGAGAAGGCAGCTTGAGTGCCCTCACTGTCAGCCTTGTTCCTGAGCTGCCACTGGATCTGTGGAGGCAACACAGCTCCCACCAACCCAAGAGCCTATGCTGCCTATGCTATTTATTACTAGCCACGTTCAGACAGTCTCTTGCTATGTGTTTTCGTGAACCTAGGACACAAAGGTTTTTCCTCTCAATATAGGATCACTCTTTGGGACAGGCTGCTCATGAGAAGCACTTGCTTCCCATATCTCTAGGATATATTTAAAATGAGTTCTTTAAACATTGATCTTACCTGGTCATGGCCTTTCAGGGACAACTGGAGGCCAGAGCCCTCAGGATCATAAAATCATAGAATGGTTTGAGTTGGAAAGGCTCTTCAAAGTCATCTAGCTCCAACCGCCCCCTTGCCATGGGTAAGGGTACCTTCCCCAAGACCAGGTTGCTCAGGGCAGCTCCCAGCCTGGCCTTGAACTCTTCCAGGGTTGGAGCATTAGTCAGGTCACTGGAGTCTCAACTCTGCCTGCTGAGGGGCAGTTACAGTCCTGGGCTGTGGTGTCTCACACTGAGCTCTTCTGGGGTGCTGCTGGGGCTGCCCAGGCAGCCAGAAACTAGTGTGCATCCCTGTTTTACCCCTTTCTAGAATCATGACATATGCCCAGACCCAGGACCTCAGAGGGGCTCCACACATCCACACCTCTCAGGGACCTGCCAAATGGCTGATGTTTGCTGAGGGTCAGCTGATGTCTCATTCTCTTGGTGCAGTGTTATTGTTCCCAATTCCATGTTTTCCCTTCCCCCAGCACACCTCTTCACTAGTTCCTTGCATTCAGTCTTCTTACACTTCATATTCTCTTGGTGGTTCCTTGTCTCCTTTGAGGGTGCATGGAAGTTCATGGAGGCATTGAAGTCTCCCAGCTGACTGACACAAAAGACCATGAAACAGCCCAGGTCACATACCATATCCAAGACAGCCAAAACCTAACAATACACAATCCGTCATACTCCTTTGGCTAGTACAGCCAAGAAGAGCTGTGACTTTCAGGTAGACCTGTCATACCAAACTCAAGCAATTTGCAACCTCTTTGTTCCACAGCTGTGTCAGGTTCTGGTCTGACTTGAATGGGAGAGGTATTCCAAAAACTGCTTTTGTTTATTTATTTTCAGATTTGCATACCACAAAAATTAGATTACGGTTTGGATTTTGTCACGGCTGTCTCCTGCAAAGACTGATTCTGTCTGTAGCAAGTATTTTCTGAAGGTTTTCTTCTATTAATTACATGCTGCCACCCACTTATTTCCTTAAGGCAGATTTTGCATCTGTGATTTCCCTATGAAGTTTCCTTCCTCTAAGGTAGTATGTCTCTAAGGTGGGCAGACCGACAGCGTAGAAAAGGCTTTTACAATCCAGGGGTCAAATATTTTCCTTCTGCTACATTGAGGGATGGAAACTGCAGAGGCTGTGTGACAGACAGCCTTAATTTATCCCGTGCTAATTCTGCAAGCAGTTGCAAATTGAGGACACAGTGGAGAATCCAGCATTGCTTTGATCCTGCAATCCCACATATGCTTGGCATTTGTAAACAAGGAGAAGCATAAGATAAACACAAAACAGTAAGGAGATGATAATTTGGAAATTTGTTAACATAATTTGGGTTTTTTTAGAGTTAAATGGCAGAGTGGTTGAGGCATCTTGCTGTATATGGAGACCCAGCCATTTGGGCTGGAAAGTCAGAGATTGAGGCTGACTACCAAAATAGCTGCATCATGTAAACTTCACAGGCCAGCCACACACAGACATAACTCTAATATCACTGTAAGTGTTAAGTTTTGTGGTTGCAGCATCTCTCTGCTGATGTAGTGAACAGTGCTTGACTCACAAAAGGACTTCCAGTGTACTGTTACTATATGTCTCCATGGGAACATCTGGGAACCCTGGAAACTATGGTTCTGTGATAACTGGAGGTGATCATGACCTCAAATGAGTTTGTTACTGCTCTTTTATGACAGATTTGCTGATGCTGGAAATTTTGAAGCATCCATCTCTCTCTCTCCTACTCAGCAGCCCTTGCTTGCCATAGCCCTGTGTTTTCTTTTGTTTCTGTTTATCTTTCTGTCCCTGGGTTATTGAATATTTATTTATTCTGTTCAACATGGGGCCATTTCTGAGGGAAGGATCAGAGAGCCCATCTGCATACCATGGGTATCCCTGGCTGATGGCAGGGATGCCTGGGAGAAGGCGTAAGAGGTGTGTCCTCCCTCCTCCTCCTCTGTCTCACAAAGGGATGGAAGCAGCCTCTTTAATCTTGAGCAAGGGCTTTAAATGTGAGGTACTGTGTATAGAAGGGTTTGCTACGGTGTCCTTTCTCAGCCAGTCAGGCTTCATGTTTGTGGTCTTTGTTCTCTCTGTGCCTGGTGGTCATGGCCTGGTGTTCTCTCTGTGCCTGGAGCCCTGCAGGTAAACAGTGGATGGCGTGTGTACATCCTGTGAAGGCTTTGCTGCCAAGCTGCTTCACACAGTCCTGCCTGAGGCCTTCATCACCTTGGGTGAAAACACATTACTTACAGGTTCTGTCTCTTGAGTATCTCATATGTCATATCTCATATGTCATATCTCTTATATCTCATATCTCTTATATCTCATATCTCATAGCTTCAGAACCACCTGAAAACCATCTTTCCCTTCTGCCTTTCAGGTACTCTGAATGTAAAATGGAGTGAAAACTCAGCCCTTTCACCTTTTGTAGGATGTTGATAGAAAAAACAGAAATGTTTTAGCTTTCAGATCGGTATTTTCACTTTAGTTCTCTGTGCCTGCTCTCATCTGCCCCTTAGTTGTGTTGAAGGTTTCTTTGGAGTCGTAGTGGTTTAATACTGGAGAAAGAAATGCTCTGCTTTGGCAAATCTTGCATGCAGAAAAAAATCTTCTGCAACTTGGTTGTCAATTTATGTTTTGTGACTCTATTTGCAAATGCAGCTCAAGGAATAGAGACTGAGTAGTGCACGTTTTGACAAATGTTAAACCAACCCTCCTTTGGGAGAGCTGATTTTGAATTTTCCAGGGCACTTTTCCAAAACCAAGAACTTAGGAGCTCGGTTCCTTTTTTATTTTCTGGGTGCTTCTTCCCATATACTGACTTCACAAATTGTACCAAATCACACTGCCTGTTACCTGGAGAATAACATTGTTACATTTCTAATGTACTCAAAAAATTTGGGTTTTCCTCAGACAGGAGACCTCATGATGTTGGTAAAACTGGTAAAACCACAGCTGCCTTTCCTTTTTTTTTGTTTTTGGGTCCTTAAGTTGCATAGCTGGCCTTGGCTGCTAGAAACGCTCTTCCCAACAGCACGAATAAATCTATAAATCCCCACGTGAGAATTTGCGTCTGACATCTACATACACACTTAAAGATTTTCACCCATTTAAAGTAATTTCAAATTTTTAATAGAAGAAAGTATGTGTATGCTTTAGCATAACTCACAATTCTCTGCTTTCTTAATCTACATAGGGACCCTGATGCACGTTATCATTGAACAAGATTTTTAGCTCTCCTAAGCACACTAACATGACAACTGCATTTGCTAGGAAAGCTCAAATGCTCCTTAAATAAAAATGAAAGGAAACTGTGGCACCCCTGCTTAACAATAGCAAACATAAAACAGTGAGAGAGCACTTGATGTTGAAAATCTAATTTTCGTCACCGTGTATTTATCTGAGCTTAGTTCCCATTCTTGGCTGATAAGGAATAACTAATCATGATTTAAGCATTTCTTCAAACCTAGCAACCTGTTGAACAGCTTCTTAATGTGCCTATCAATCATTTGGAGATAAGGATAGTTTGCGCTCATAATAGCTAGTTGTAAAAATAAACAGAAGTTACTATAACTAGTTCAATCAACAATGGGATCTTTGAGGTCAGAGTGGAAATAATCAAACAGTAAGTATGAATAGGCTGTAATTTTTCTGATTAACAAATGTTTTGCTTGTCATGTGATCTTGAGAGCTGCTCTTAGCTCTTTAGAGGACTAAAATACATTTCAGAATGTATGTATTTACATTAGGGGGTTAAACAAATGTATGCACATACCAGTTATTTTCTAAAGCTATCTATTCATGTAAAGCTTTTTTTTTTCTTTTTAATTTTAAAAAGTAACTTTGTCCTAAAGTTAAATTCTCAACTGGCCACTCTACAAAGCATCTTGGATGAAAAACGGAAATCTAGTAACACGCAGAAAGTACTGTGGAATGCAAACTATAAATTACTGACATACAAAATAAACATATTACTCACATCTCTCCAACACTGCTGAAAATATAACAGCCAACAGGAACATGTTACATCTCAGCACCAGTTGTTGATCAAAATAACAGTGTCCATATATAGCTACTAGTTGTGTGAAAAGAGTCAAAGAGCTGTGTCTGTATCTGTATATACATACAAATCAATGACATTCACAACCTGGAGACTGACGGGACATTGATCATAGTTTTATGAATCCAAAATAGATGCTCTGATCACCCTCTGGAGGCACCTATTTTGTCAAGTTTATATAAAGACCACAAGCCCCTCACTTTATTTTAAATTGCACCTGTGGTGCATACCTAAAATATATATGTAGATGATGTGGATATAGCTTTCTTCTGTCCTCATGTTGCCTGTACAAAAACACAATCTTCCTCTCTACCCTGGGGTAGAGACTGCAGTGAGTTCAGACAAAGGTAGACACCTCTGTAGCTCATACACTGTACTCATGTGCAGACAATCTGGAAATGTGTCCTCTTAAAAGATACAAATCATGGAATCACTCAGACAGAAAGAGTCCTTGGGAGGCCTCTCATCCTACCTCCTGACCAAGGCAGGGTATGACACAAATTCCAACCAAGTCGTTAGGGCTTTGATCCAGTTATGTCTTGAAAACTTCCAAAGAGCTGTTATCTTCATGGTGATTTTATTTCTTTTCTTATAGCCACTCTGAACCTCCCCCCTTTTCAACTTAAGGCCACTACCTCTTGTTTTCCTGCTGCACACCACTGTGAAGTGCCTGGGTCCATCTCCTTGGTGGCCTCCCTGTAGGTTCTGGGGGCTGCTGTTGAGTGCCTGAGCAGCTGCCTCTTCTCCAGGCTGAACAAGCCCCACTCCCTCACCCTCTCCTCACCATACAAGTGCTCCAAGTGGAATTAAATTACTGATGAAAATACCTGTGTTGTCAAGAAACCACAGCATATCTGCTCTATCAGTTTGTTACTTCTAACCTTATCCATTCAATCATGAAAGCAGTGACAGACAGCACTTGACAACTCTGTAGGATCTTACGCAGTAAATTCATGTGAGCCTTTTCTAGATTACAAAGTTTGGCCTTATTTTGCAAGGCAACGAGCACTCAAAACTTCTGTATGTCTAACACCTCCCAGGAGCCAGCCCTCCGTTAAATACAGCAAGGGTGTTGGCAATTTGGTTATTTTGGTATTCAAAAGGAAAAACCAGTCAGGAGAGAAGAAACTACAAAGGAACATTCTAAAGGAAAATTTGCTTAAAGACCACGGAAAGGATGAGATTCACTGATGTCCAGGAGGAAGAGGCAGGACTTCAAATACCATGGAGTTATTCTGAAACACCTTTCTGGAACAGCTGATGGTGTGGAACTCACTCAATTTGCCATAAAAGATCTGAACTGGTTTTGTTTAAGGAAAAAAGAAGTTCAAAATGAGATGCTGTGACTACTTCTCCAACAGTTACTTTGATCTCTTTTGAGTTATCTCTTTTAATTTGAACACAGCATAAGAATACAGCAACAGCAGCCTCTTCAGGACTTGATTAAAGAAAACAGAATATAACGAAGAGATGAGCAAATCTCCAGCATTGCAGACAGTTTAGCTGGGATGTGTCTTTTCAAAGAAAGATCCAGTTTTTATTTAGGGGTCTCGGATGCAGAATCCTCTTGACCCCTTTGTAGATTGTTCTCTGAACACAGGGGTTAGTGCAAATGTGTTCATTCAAAGGGTCCAAACCAGATATTTAGATGAATTTTTGAAGTTATTGTGGGAGTGTGTGGATGTCTGTTTGATTTAAGCCCAAGTCTATCATTGTACACTTTGGTTTTGTTTCATAAACTTAATAAGACCTATGAGTAAAATAAGTGGGAATAATAAATATTCTACTGAGGACATCGATATGTAGAAACCATAATGAGACCTTTGGAAACCATGCTGAGTAAATTTATATAAAAATCACTCAGGTCCCCAGTAATAGAATTCTAAAAAATGTCTTCCCTCAAGTAAAGGACATAATGAGAAATCCTGCATTATTCTGGCTTAGTAAAAGTCCATTTTCATTCGTTTCTGAGACTGCAGTAAGGGCTTATTTGTGGTGCCAGCAATGGCTGCAGAGCAACAGTTCTTATTTTAGTGTAACAGACAACCATCCGTGATGTTTGCAATCATATCAATTGCAAGTTTAAAAGTTTAAAGCTTTCCCGTAAATGCTGGTCATGAGGAAATGGATTAAAGAAATAAAATATAGAACTCGTTGAACTTGTATCTATTTTAAACTGGGAGGATTATATCTGACAAAGCCTTTTGTTTTAAAGTAGCCATCCCAACATCAACTAGAACAGATTGTGTTACTTAAAGGGCCACTGACAACTCTGGAGAAACAAACCCTTAAGACAGGGTCCTTCAGTGTCTGAACTGTGTGCTGGATATCATCTGCTGCTTTTGTTCATTCCTTGCTCTCATTCCGTTGCCTTTAAAAGACTGTGATTCAATCAAAGGAGACATGGAATAAGAAGGAGGGAGAAATCCCTTTCCTGTCATTTCCACCCTGGCTAGTGAGTTCCTTATTGGAGAACAGAGTGTGGCAGCCTGGGGATGGATGCTGTGCAGCCCAGACCTGTGCTGCTGGGGAGGCATATGACTGAGGTGTGGAGACCTTCTGCACCACTGGAAACATGGGGGGACAATTTAAGAAATCAAACTACAGTTAAACTAACACTTTAAAAAATTATTTTGATGGGGAAAAAGTGGGTGGTTTTGAAATGATTGTCTCAGCAAAGGCCACAAAACTGAGAGAATATCAGTTAATGAACAAGATTATGCAATCTGGCTGGTTATTTCCCCTTTCAAGCATCTCCTCCAGCTAAGAGAGGTCCTCGCTGATGTAGGCTGTGTCTATGCAAGCTGAGGGCTTGAGTCAGGTGTGTGAGTTTATGTGTTTGATGAGCATTTCATGTTTGGTGACAGATTTCTCAGGGCAGAGAGGGCAATCGCATGGGGCTGGCTGATAGGATAGGGATACGACGAATGTTTTGGACGCCATGTGAGATACTCTGGAAGTATCTTGTGTGAAGTGTGAAAACCAGAGTCCAGGCAAGTGAATTGAGGCCTAAGTGACAGTCTGAAGGGATGGGATTCAGCTCCAAGTTGTAGACACCCAAGCTTAGGTCTCATTGCAGGCACAACATGGGAGCCAAGTGCCTGAGAAACCAGCAGGGTCAGTGAAGTTTTAGCCAACACAGTTAGTGGGGACCAGAGCTATGTGGTAGGTCTTCCAAACATGATAGATAGGCCATTCTTGCTATGAGCTGAATAGCTTTTTGAACTCCAGCCAACGGAGGGTATACTCCAGTCTTTATACATGAGTGGTTATATAGTTTTGAATGAACTGCCTGGGATGACACTGAATATAAGGAAAAAAGATGTAAAAAGACAAGACTTATCTACAATTTTCTATGCAGGGAACTGGACAAATCTGAGGCAATATCTTTTTTTTTAATGAGCTGAAGCTGAACTATTAATTTCATGTTTTTGTGACATGTAGATGGTACCTGAAGAAAGTATCTCCTTTTTTTTTTTTCTTTTTAACTAAAATCTAGTTACTCATAGTAAGGATCCATTCAGTGTCCAAGTCCTGCACAGCAGCTGGGAGTCCCATCCCCTTGTTTCCCTCCACAGGACTCACTGTGGTGTGCATCCAGCTCAAGTTCTCATTGCTGGACAGTAGCACTGGTTTATTGGGGAGGGAAAGAAATGTCCAAGTCCTGGTATTCTACTTCCCTGCTGGTTGCCCAAGTTCTCTGTGGAACAGAAAGCCACATCTTTTTGCTGGTCCCTTCTCTTATATGAAAGGAAATAGTTGGGTTTGCCAGGTAATGTATTGGTCTGACAGCTGAAATCAAATGAAAAAACAAAAAGCCTTTAACTTCTGTCTTCAGAATCTTGGGCCTTGCTTATTGATACTTTCCCCCTTGTTGAAAGTCAGTCTTCCTATGCAGGAGACAATGCAGCTAATAGAGTTTTTATTTTGGTAACAAAATTTATCTTTATGCTTGGAAAAGAAAGAAAAAAGGAAAGCTTCCAAACCATATTATTACTTAATGTAGACTTCTGGGTTTTCTGCTTTGCCAACTTGGTCAAGACAAAAAGGAACCAAATAGAGTCTTTCCACTTATTTGTGTCTTGTGATCTTATCCATGAATGTTTGCATTGTGTCCCTGGCATCTAGATTTCCAAATTTCTTCCTGTTTGAGCTTTGCCACAGGGTCAGTTTTGCTTGGGTGCCTTCTATCCAATGCCTTCAGGCAATCATGGCAGAGGTGTTGTCAAGGTTAGCTGTCAGACTATGATTCCCAATCAAAACCAAAAGAAACAACTGATCAGTGAATTTATAAAAAGACCAAATGCAGTTTATTTAAATGACTCCAATAAAGCATGCATCTGCAGGGCACATCTATCCAGGATGTGTTGAAAGCCAAGTTTTCCTATGATTTCAAACACTGGAATACTGACGTGTAGTCTTTTACATCTCTGTGCTTGAAGAAGATGTTTCTGAACCCCTTTCAGAAATAAGCACAAGAAATGCAACACCTTGACCAATTTCATGTTTTAATTTCACTTTAAGGACTAGGAGTTCATAGTCCTATACAGCATAGTGTTACTATGGTGACAGACTCCCTAAAATATCTATAAAATATGAAATTGATTGTCCGATTACAGTTAGAAGACATCAGTTTGTTTTTTATAAACCATAAAACACAAACATTCTCCTACTATCTTATTACTTTTTCTAGGTTTTGTGGTTGCACATAGAGGCAGCAAAAGGGCTCGTACTCTTATCTAGGTACTAAACAAATTCAGTGTAAAAAAGATTATAAGTAAAATTTTATATGTAGATTTGAGAGGAATAACAGCATATTTTAGAAAAGCTCAGTCACTCTGTGTTGTCAGAAGAGAGTACTAATAATTTATCCCACATGAAGAATACAGGAGATACTCAAGGAGCACCAAAGAGTTTCCTGATTTTTTAAAGAACTGCTGATATCCTCTGCTTTAAGAATAAAGTGTGCATATGTATATACCTGCTTAGGACCTGTGTATGAATCCACATATCTTTCTTTTGATAAAATCAATTTTGGAAACAATTTGCTCTCAGGCTTTAACTGCACATATATAAAAAATCTTACTGCAGCCCACACAGTTCAGTGAAATGAGCTGCATTAGAACCAACCTAACTATTATCCTGGCTTCCCCTAGTCTTATTTAGATGGGATGTGAAAAATGTGCAAAATGTATGAAACAAGACAAAAAGATAGAGTCAAACATCTGCCTTTATGCTAAATCTCCCCACTTCTAAATTTAAATTAATATTTCCAAAATACATTTCTGAACACATTTCTTATTTAAAGAAAAATCCCCTGTATGGATAGGCTTCAAAACTCCCTAATTATTTCTGAGTCTTGTTATAGTCTGTCAGATGATTGTTTGATCTTCCACTCTTTTAAGTCAGCGTCAAATCTCTTACTGAGTTTAATGGGTTTAGAACTCAGACTGAAGTAGGGAATTTTAAAAATACAGACTCTTGGCACCAGGTACCATAACATTTTTGAAGGTGTATAATGTTAAAAAGGTTTTTTAGCAAGCAGCAGAATTAATTTCTTTGAAGTTTTACAGCCTATTGGGCAAATGAAAGTACAACAAGCATGCAGGATGTTTGCCCATTGAGAACTCTTGGAAAGTTTTAAATTATGAAAAATCCAAATGCTGTAAATGATGGTTGAAATTCTTGCTTGTTTCCATGGTTCTAAATATCCAGATTTTTCACAAAAACTAGTGCACATTTCCCTCCTGAGTACAGAGCTGCATCTCTGTTATGGTGACAGCTCCATTCTTTATCCCTTCTCTGAGTTCAGACTTCAGTTCTTTGCTGTTTTGAGAAGTTATTTTTCTAAGTGCAACTGGCTGAGTGGATTCTGAAACATAACTTTCAGCATAAGTAGTCAAGAACTGCCTTTGCATTGGTATCTCGCCATAGCAATGGATGACTTTTTCCCTTACCAGACATGAAATCAAATTTACAGACAGAACCTGCAAGGGGCTCTGTGTCCTTGTAGTTGCCTCCTTGGTAGCCCATGACAACCTGGAAAGAGGTGCTTGTTGTACTTCATGGGTCTGTCTACTTTAGCAACTGGCAGTGTGGGTGCAGGGTACCTCCAAAGGGCGGAAAGCATGTCTTCCCTGTGTCCTGCAGCAGGGTTCTGTCAGCACCCTCCACACAGTCAGGGGTGGGGGGGCTGTGCAGAAAGATACTTTGCATTGCATTGTCTACTGAGTACAGATGCTCATAGAACCAAGGTGATTCACATCAAACCAAACACTGCTCCTCCTTTTTCTTGCACCTCACCAGCTGGTAATATGAACGCCCACAATGTGGTAACTCACTGGAGAAATACAGCATGTGGCTGGTCTATCTCTCTGCTAGTGTTTAATTTATCTCTTTAGCTCTCTGATACAAAGATCTTATCCCCTTCTATGGAGAAAATCCTGTGGGGTTCTCAGTTGAGCAACTTCAGTTCTCATTTAGTTCTCTCTCAAATTACACATCTTACTGGACCAAGACGTTGACACTTGCTGTGAGGAGATCCCAAGTCAAAAACATGGGCAGACCCAGCACAATGTTCATCAAGACACCAAAGTATAAATAACGCATAAAATTGATTGCAGAATCATGTACTGTATCTGAATTTATTCCTAGAGTAGAGCATTAGGTGCTAGTACAGTCAGGATACTGTAGTGGCTTGTATGTTAACTGAAAGCCTGTGCAAATTATTAAAGAAAGCTTAAAATTGCATTGAGCAAATTAGAATTGCTTAGTTGCCAGGAAAACAGTTTTAATGGAAGGTGTGTCTTTAGAGAAAGGAATCTGAACTGGAATCCTTGGATGTGAAACAGCAGCTCATCAAACTGCAAGCAGGAATGAGGGACATGGTCAAGGGTTGGTGGTGACACTATGTGCTGGAAACTGTGTCCAGGAATCTAAGCCTTGTACTGCTGAAATCACTAAGACAACTGATCTTAGTTTCTGGATTCTTTTGATGGTTTTTTTCTGAAAAAAAAAAAAAAAAAAAAAAAAAAGAAGGCAAATATTTTTTGTGCTAAAATTTTGTATGCCGAACTTCAACCTGGGACTGATTTGCCTGGTCAGAGGGAAGCCACAGTGTGTGCCCCCAATGATGGAAGTATCAAACTGCATGACAGACCCTGTTGGGGTCCCTCCCCCGCCGTGTAGCCCTGGCAGAGGGGCCCTGAGGGCACAGACACGGGGTTTCCCTGCCCCTGCTCAGCCTCGTTCCCATTGGTTGGTTTGTGTTCCCTGCGCGGGCAGAAGGACCCTTGGTCCCGTGACTGGAACAGTTCCTGGGCAGAGCTCCGGCCATGCGGCTGGAGAAATAAACATCTCTCTGAAACAGCTATCAAGAATCTGTCTGTCCATATATATTTCCTTCCCACGGGACTCCTGGTTTGATATATGGGTGTTGCAGTATCCCCACTGCAACAAATGGTGGAGAATTGTGAGCAGAACAATCCCTGGTCCCTAAGCGACTGATTTGTGTGAGTAAACCCTGGAAACTTTGGATTCCTCTTCTTGGTTTTGCTTTGCTATTCCGTATCTAAACTATGGAGGAACCGTGGGAAGACTCTTGGCTCTCAGAGCCGCATATGGACATTTATCTTAAACTTAAAATGATTCTTGAACAACGATTTGTGAATTTTAGCTTGATTCAAGCTCAAAAAGAACTGAAACACTTCCTGGCATGGTTGTTTAAGAACTTTTTCTATGTTTCTTGGGATTTAATTCTTACCAAGGGCTTTTGGAAAACCGTTTGGACACAGTTAATACTGGAGTCAAAATATATGCCGATGGAAGAATATTTTCGTGAATATTATTTAGTTACCGAGACTGTTGAGCAATGTCGGCTGTGTCCTGGTGAAGGGAAGCCTGGCGCAGGGACCGTGCGGCCCAGGCCACGTGCACCGAGCGCTCTGCGAGCAGCAGCGAGGCAGTTCCCGCGCGCGGGCGGAGCCACGCGAGCCGCAGTGTCGGTGGCGGAGCGAGGCGCGGCGGGACCCGGCAGTGCCCGAATGGCCCCGTGCAGCGCGTGGTGGAGCGAACCCCGGAAACGCCCGACCGAGAGGGGCGGCGCGCGGGCGGCGGCAGGCGGCGATGGCGGTGGAACGGAGCCGCGCCCAGCCGAGACGCGCGCTGGAGCCGGGCGCGGGGGGGTCGTCGCTCGGGGACCCGGCCGAGACGTGGGTGCAGCGCCCGACAGCGGCAGCGAAGCTGCGACCAGAGGAGGCGACGCACGGAGAACTGAGCGGCGCGGCCCGGCCCGGCCCGCACAGCCCCGAACGCGACCCCGGGAAGAGCGCGCAGGCACCAGCAGCTCCGACAATTCCAACACGGGAGCGACCGAAGGAGAGAGCAAAGACGCAGCAAGACAGAAAACAGCAGCCACTCGGAAAAAGGAAAAGATCATAGCAACTAAGACCTTAGGGATAGTAAAATGGTATAATGTTAAGCAAAATTATGGTTTTATAACAAGGTGTGACAACCAGCAAGACATATTCGTGCATAGAACTGCTATTAAAAAGAATAACCCTGAAAAATGCATCCCAAGCTTGGGAGATGGAGAGGTGGTGGAATTTAATATTGTACTAGGGAGAAAAGGGTTACAAGCATCGCAGGTCACTGGGCCTGATGGTGTTCCTGTAAAAGGCAGTATATATGCAAAAAATGGTAGTCATGTTAGACAGTATCTCCATTGTAAGCCCCCCCTACAGTTTCCCTTTCCTAATCCCACCTTTCCCTTTTACCCTATGTCCTATTACCCCCAGTGTATTCCCAATCCGTTTTTTCATCCATGGTTTCCCTCACAAAACCATGCTTTTGCCAATTGTTTCCCCAAAAATCCCTTTCCAATGCCGAGTGGGGGATGAAAAGGGGGAGGGAAGAAGTTAAACCCTCTCCTGCCTCAGTTTCCCCACAAAGCATGCTCAGAGAATTCTGTCTCCCTTCTGTCAGCCCTAAGATGTTCCAGAGAATCTGTTTGGACATTTAAAGACTCAGGAGGGTGGCTTGTTTTGTCTTGAAACGGTTCTTGTTATGTTTATCCAGTTGTTTTCATTCTCCTTTTATTAAAATAAAACGGGTGAGGTGTTGGGGTCCCTCCCCCGCCATGTAGCCCTGGGAGAGGGGCCCTGAGGGCACAGACACGGGGTTTCCCTGCCCCTGCTCAGCCTCGTTCCCATTGGTTGGTTTGTGTTCCCTGCGCGGGCAGAAGGACCCTTGGTCCCGTGACTGGAACAGTTCCTGGGCAGAGCTCCGGCCATGCGGCTGGAGAAATAAACATCTCTCTGAAACAGCTATCAAGAATCTGTCTGTCCGTATATATTTCCTTTCCACGGGACTCCTGGTTTGATATATGGGTGTTGCAGGATCCCCACTGCAACAAGACCCTTCCATGGAGAGGGCAGAATCAGAAGGTGTGCATTGTTTGGAATAGGAGGATAGCTAGCATGTCTACATGGCACAAAACACTGCTTTGCAAAGCTACTTCTAAATGACTCAGAAATAGTCTATCTTCATGCAGTTTTCTCCTTAGGCTAGTGAACTCTGCCTCTTGGCAGGGCTAGTTAACCCATGTGAAGTGCTATGCTAATACAGCTAAATTGTGTTCATTACCCACATTACAAGGTTTCAGGTCAGGTTGGCTATCTTTGCTTTCAAATGCAGCTTGGCAGTGCCAAGTGCATCAAAATCCTTGCAAATGTGAGTCTCTGAGCTTGGCTCTGCCCATCCTCTCCAGAGCAAGTTCTTATTGCAGGCAGTGGGAACATAGCCCAAGGAGCCCATAACTGGGCCTTTAAACATTCAAGACCAACATTTTGAATAATTGACTCTCTAGTTTGCCTCAGGATATTATGATACTTTTCAAAGGCTGGTTCCAATATAGCAATAAGCCACAACAACGTGTGTGTTAGTATGAAATCGGTGCATGCCTCCAGTGCATTGGCATGGAGCCTTTACCACCCAAGAAGTATTCCCGAAGTGATCCAAAGCCTACTGAAATCTGTGGAAAACTTTCTATTGACTTCAGTTAACTTACATTTCCATTGACTTCAGTGAGCTTTGGATCAGTCCCAGAGATTCCCATGCCTCATATGAGGATTGTTTACATGAAATAATCATTAGCTAAAATATACAAACAATTCTTGGAACAAGGACCAGCACCTAGGACTCTTCTCCTTTGTGATGGATGAAGAGTCATATCCTTTCTTGCTTTCTCTCTCTGGGTCTCAGTGTTTGTTTTTGCTGCAGTCTGGCAACTTCAACACAGTGGTGGCTGGAGCACTCCCTGGGGACTTGGAAGCTGAACCACTCCAGATGGGAAACTACCATAGGCTCCATATCTGTTCCATGTTCTTCAGGAACGCCCTAACAGCTAAGTTGTTGTATACAAAGCAGTTGTTGTCAGCTCTTCCATTGTCTAGGTTTTACAAAATGTGGTATGAGCCACTCTTTTGTCTATCTAGGTCTTTTAAGTTAGTGCCTTTGGCAGTCACATCTGGGTACATACTTAGTTTTGCTTATCCTCCTGTTGAACGCAAATAGAGATGGAAGCCTCCAAACAAAAGCTCCCAGATTCAGGGTTATCAGGAGGACTTATTGAGGTACTACTCTGGCATCAACTTTTTTTTTTATTGTGAAATGGGTGCTTCTTGATGAGTAAACTTTGATAATTGGTTCTGCAAGGGCTGTAGAGGTGATGATAAGATCTGAGGATATAGGAATGTGCTAGCTCTTTGGTGATCATACAAGTAGAGTGGTATTTCCACAGCCAGATTAGTTAAAATATCCCGGTAGGGAAGGAATTTAAATGCTCACAATTCTTTAATCAGTATCCTCACAGAATAATAAATTAATACATTTATTTCTGAGATAAAGATGAGAGATTTTTTCAAATAATTTAATCTGCAGGCATATTGATTAATGAATTAATGGAGAAGCAATAATCTAATGAAGCATTTAGGTAATGTGTTGTTAACAATGAATGTGCTGTTAATAATAGTTAATGTATACTGTTTAGTTAAATGTACACTCATTAATCAAAACAGAGCAAGCCATGACAGTGCTAAATATTGCTCTATCAGTGTATTGTCAGCTTGGACAGTGCTGTTAATTATAGGCCAGATGTTGATAATCTTGCTCAGTTTAGGGAGTTACTTGTCCCATCAATAGCCTCAGGGAATATTTCTACATTCACTCTGAGATGCTCCCTGAGGCTGCTCCCAAGACCACATGCACTGAGTCTGCCTCTCCACCAGTAAATTAAATAGTGCCAGGGCACTGGAACTTAAGTCATCAGAGCAGTTGCTGACATGATTTTGGCCTGGGCCACCAAGAACTTCCCGAAACAATTCCCTGGCACGACTGGGGACTCAGCAGAGGCCAGAGATTGTTCCCTGGTGGCCATCCGAGTCTGGCCACCCTGGTTTGGGAAGTAAGAAAATTTAATACTAATGGCATGGTACACTGTGAGTTGGCCAGTTTTGATGCTGGAGAATGGTCCCATGCAAGTGTCATTCATTAGTGTAAGTGCAGCTGGGCTGCACAAAGAGCAAAATCTGCAAGCACAGTCCCAGCTGTGGCTGAAATCAATCTTTGCAGAGTCCCAGAGACTCACGCTCAGTTCACAATCCTGTGGTGCACCCCACAGGCCCCCATTCCAAAGACAGCTCCCCTAGGAACACCAGTACAAGCAGGAACTGGGGGCATCAAGGGCAGCCCTCTTCCCCAGACACATGGGCATCCCTGTGGGTTCTAGTAGGTGCTTCTGCAGTGCTACAGGTACTGCTAGTTGCGTGCAAGCACTTTTCCTTTTTTTTTCATTGCAAACAATGGATTATAGAAGTTCAGGTACTTGAAACACCCATGGGGGCCCTTCGAATAAGGACACAGGTGCGTCTGTGGCACCCTCTTGTAGTTTACATGGATATTGACTGCTAGTCCAGTCTGGTGTGTTCAGTGTGCTCACTCATCTGTGAAAAGTCACTTGTGACCATAGTGTTCTGCAAAACTGAGCCTGAGGCAACCAAACCAAATATTGTCTCTTACTTCAAGCAGTAGATACATATATACAGATATATTGCTGACTTGTAGCAATTGTTGATAGAGCAAGTTCTGATGCTGCAGTTAAATTGTGCTGAGTCATTAATCAGTGGCCCTATTTTATTGTTTTTTGACATCACTTTCTACAGGTTGAAGAAGTTTACCTTTTTGAGAAGCAGAAAGTTGACAGATACAGTAGATAATTCTGTTATGCCTGTTTAGAAATGATTAATGCTAAACTTTTGAACAGGTCTGCCTTGAAAAGGAAATGTCACCTGTTCAAATGCAGCTTTGTATGTTCTCCTGTGGTAATGTATTCAGTGCTTATCAACATGCTGATCTACTGCTAGTTTCAGGGAGTAAATGTGAGTTTCAGCAAGTGAAGCCTGATCCTGCAGGTGCATGTTTAGGCAAAACTACCATTAATTTTAATGAGAGTTTGTTTTATTCAAAAGTACCCGATGAAGCCGAAGCCAGTGAGTGGGTAATGAAATATGTGAGCACAAGGGTGGGTTTTTGTTGCTCAAAATACATTGATGTGCCTTTGAGACTTCCACTCCAAAGTGTTTGGAGTTCACTTGGATTTTTCATGCAAAACCAGTCATTGGAACATTTTTATGTTTTATTAAATTCTCATTTTATTTCACTCCCTTCTGGCTGCTTAATAAAGAGTTTCCAGCTGTTTGTAGTTCCTCTTGGTAGATAAAGTATGGTCTTATTCTGCAAAGCACTCAGGAACATTTATAACTTCAAGTGTTTGAATGGTGTCCTCTGAACACGATTAACTGTCAGTGGGCTTGAAAATAGTGACAAAAAATATAGAAGCAGGGCAAAAGGATTTTTAAAGGTGCTTAAACACGTCCATCACTCACTCTGTAATGATTTCTTTGGTACTCCATGTAGTGATTAGAAAATAACAACCGCAGAGCCCCCTTGTACAGTAATGTATTTCAAAAAATTGCAGTTTCTGTATTATGAAGAATTAGGAAAAACAAGTTAAATTTAACAGGAATGCAAGAAATAAAGACAGAGCAAATGGTCGCAATACATGAATGTCATTTTCTCTCTGGAGTTATGTTAACCGTCTACAGGTATGTTACCACACAACCTCTCAGATGTACTGGGATCTCACTCTTCCTGGTACTAAGCAAAATAAGAACTCTTATGATCCATCACATTGTTTGAAGAACTCCAGCTGTTTCTCCTCTTCATGATTTGCCTATGAGCTGTTCACGTTTTCTATGAATTTGTCCATTGTTTGGATTTGTATGATATTTATTTTCTGGGAAAAGCCTATTAATTAACTAACCAAGGAACCAAAGATTGGGGCCAAAGGGCCAGATTTTCAAGTACTCACTAGGGAGAGTTCTGTTTATACATATTTCATGGGAGGGGTTATAATTTCAAAAATAATTGTGGTGGTTTGGAATTTGTAAATGCTTTGGGTGGATATTGTTACATACTAAGTTTTTGAAGTAACTAACATTCAAAAGACATTCTTAGTCATTTAACCATTCAGTATTTGAGCTTCTCCTTAGAAAGTAGTTTGACAAATACCAACACCATGGAAACTGTAATATTTATGTACTGATCGAATACAAATAGAACATTTCCCCAACCACTTATCTTTGTACAGAGTAGACAGTTCCTCATTCCAGATCTGTCCCTCTGTCTATCTATCATTTATCTATCTACCAATCTATCTATCCATCTATGTTAACCTTGCCATATTCAATTCTTAGTGCATATTACGAGAATTGTCTCAATAAAGTTTTTGTTCTACACGTTCTGTCATTGATCTATTTGTATATCTATAATGCATTGATAATTCATTTGATCCTTCAGGTTTGTCACAGCTTAAACTGCAATTCAGTATGTCTCCTTTTCTCTACTGTAGAGCTGCCTGCAGACCTTATAGGGCCAGTGGATGAAAGAGCCACTGGACTCTAGTGCCGTCTGTGTCACTGTGCAGAGAAAATTCAGCAGGAAATGGAAGGCTTGTGGGAGAATTTTTTTTCTGGTTATTTTCTTCCCTGCCATGTGTCCTACTACAGTAATGTAGAAAGACACAGCTCTTCTCAGCTACAAGAAGGATGCACTCTCCACCTGGCTTTCATATCATCCTTGTCCCTCGTGATAAAACAGCACCATTGCCACTGATGGAGACTTTCCACTGCTCTCCTGCAAAAGCCCACAGGACTCCCAGGGTATGCAAGTAACAGCCTGGTTCACCTCCGGTCCCCAAGTAACACTGAGTGGAGCTGCACACACTGTCTGAAAAATAGAAATCATTATGCAATCACAAATCACTAACTGGTCATGCACCATACACAAGAATAAATTATTATCAAATTTAAATTATTTGTCAGGTTAAAATGTACTGCCTTTCACAGCACACAGAAATAAAAGAGTATTTTCAAAGAATCCCCAATAAAATCCTTTTAATGCATGAATTGCCAGGTCCTGAAATGTCATTCCTGACACTGATTAAAGTAAAAACTACAAAATAATGGTTGTTTGATGACAACCTCTATAATGATGCCCAAGGTTTTTGTTTCCTCACTTGCTCTGTGTACCAATATGGACCTAGGGTAAACAGAAACATGAGCTTTCATTACCTTGTATTCAAGCAGCTGCAATAAAAACTGCTAATGGAAGAGGAGAAAAGAAGAGAGAAAAGATCAAATGCCCTAAAAGATATTTACACAACATAAGAGTTTTGTGGCCATGAGATACTATTCTGAGGTTACATACAGGGAGTAAAGAAAGAAACTGCACTTTCAGAAAGCTTTGTGACAAGAGTCGGTGGGAAAATAATTATGTTGCATGACTAGCCTTCTCTTTGTACAGACATATTATATGGCAGATGCCAAAGCAAACAGTTTATCAGTGAAGCATAAGTTTTACTCATTTGCTGTCTGATCAGAAGTATTTATAGATGCCTGTAGTATGAGTGTGTTTAGCGACTTTTTCTTTTTTTAACATGCAAAGTTTGTTAAATAACTGATTGAAAAGTTCAGGTATTTATTTTAAAAATACTTTCACTTTGGAATTTTGTTTATAATGTAAGGATAACTTCATGTTTTGGCACAAAAATATTACCATAATTTGCCCTTTTCCTTCTTGGAGTGGATAAATAACCTACTGAAAGGTGGGGGAACAGCAGATAAATATTTGGTGAGAATTTTCTGACACCAGATTTCAGGATGCTGTGAGCAAGGTAAGGAAAAACAGCCTACAGAAAATAATTGGGCAGAAGGACAGCCTGAAACATCTCTCTTGAAGAGTAAGCAGTCACTGCAAAATTGTGAAGTCCTTGAGTAGGGTCCTTGCAGACTTTTATCTTCATCCCAGCCTTAATCTGGCTTTTCATGAAGGGTCTAGACAGCAGGCTAGAGAGCAAACACATGCACACACACACCCTCTCACAGTTAATTAGCAGAAGGCACCGATAGGATGATACTCCAAGCATGTTGGAGATCTTCACAGATCAAAAGGGCAAAGTGGGGGAATGGACTGAAATTCAAAGAGAGAAACTAAGTGGGGGGAAGTGCAGAGAACTGCAGTTTAGAAGGAAAAATCAAACACACAAATAAAATAGAGAATAATGAGAGTTACAGCAGCACAACAGGAAAGGATTACTATGAGGCACAAGCCAACTCAGCAATCTGAGGCTGTTGTGAACAAGAAAAATTCAGCATGATCTGATCAAGAACGTCATCTGTAAGAGACAGGAAGTGACTGCTTAGCTCTGTTTGGCATTGATGAAACCTCAGCTGGAAGATTCTGCCCGCTTTTGAGTGCTGCACTAGAGCAAGGATATAGGCAAACTCCAGAAGACGGTAACAAGCAGAGGAAGAGGTTTAGAAAACAGGACATATAAAAGAAGAGCGACAGAAAGAGAATTACTTGGTCTAAAAGGGAAAGACTGAAGAGGGGTTGCAAAAGTCTGCTACAGTAAGGAGATTACCATAAAAAGATAGATTCACTTGAGGGAATTGAAAATCTCCTTTTTTGGATGGGCTAGAAAAATGTCTGTAGGGGTGATTTGGGAACACAGAAACCTCTTAAGGTCATTTCTAGCCTTATTCTTTGCATTCATTGACCCACCACATAAAACTCAAATCAAACATCTATTTTAAAGTTGATTATTAGGAGACTTCTTGGAGTGGTATATTCTTTGCATGACACCCTACTACTTTTTGTCTACAGAAAGAAAATCTAGTAATTCTGATGTCATTGTTTTCTTGTTACTTGATTATTTTCATGAATATTCATGAATATTCATATTGAATCTTTAAATTTTCTAAATCAGAATTATGTTTCAAAGGGTTTTGCTGTAGTGTTGTGGAAATTTATTAGATGGCAAATACCCCTTTAATCTGTTTCCTCCCAAATAGTTAATCCCAAAGGGTAAAGTTTTAATGTCTCTCTCAGAACAATTGTAACAGTTGTATTTAATGTACATATTGCCATTTAGTTGTAAAATACATGTTTCCAATTGCTTTTTATTTGTCTAGATTATCATTTCCAAGCTCTATCTCAGTATTTTTTAATGACACTAGGGATGTGCATTTGTATCATATTTGCTTCATTTGCATCACTTTACGTTGTTTTTTGTTTCAGAGCACTTGTCCTTTACAAATATGCCTACCTATAAGTAGTGACCTCTGGATGTTGTCCTCAGCATACTCAATGAGAAAAGTTTGTGAGAATATTTGGCTTTTTTGTTATCTTAGTGACATGAATGACATGAATGTCTTGAATTGATTGAGAAGAAAATGTGCTGCACAGATTTCAAGCTGCATTTAGCATTCTGCTTAAAAGAAAGCCAAAATGCTTCATTTATTTTTGCATCAGAGAAAATGGAGAGGCAGTTTTCCTTTAGAAGAAAAGTTGTGAATGTGACAGTAATTTTAAAAATATTTTGTCTTAAATCCACACTTCTTTCAACAGAAGAACTAGAGTCCTGTCAATAGCATTCATTACAAGATCCATTTGTTAGCAAAGAGACACACATAAATTAATGGCTGACAGAGTACAAGTTTGTGCTCACTGTAATAATAAAGCAGGGTCTGTTGTGTGGAGAGTGAGGTGATAGACCGTCGACTTCAAGGCACGTGAAGGACCAGACGTTGCTGCAGTCGATGCGAGGGATGTATCATCTGTACAGATGCATGAGCAGCAGAGATTCTGTAGTCACAGGATGGCAATTTTTTCTAACTTAGGGTTTAGTTGGGGGTTTAGTGCATTCTTAGTGGGCTGCACATTAATGCACACAAAAGGCTTCTCCTATGATAACTACAATACAATTAGTGTTCGCCTCCTGTCCAGTAGTGAGATGTCTGTGTTTGCCTTCCTCCCACAGGGGTGGCTGCAGGTTGTCTGGAACAGAGCTCCAGTCCCAGCCCAGCCCATAGGCCATGGATGCCAGGCCCAACCAAAAAGGGAAACGTTTTCCTGTAGGGATACGCAGTGGAGAAAGTGTTGCAGCCCTGGGGCATGAGTGAGGCAGGCACCTGGCAGCACAGCTGTCAGGTCTCTGAGGCATGAAGCCACTTAAGCCACCCCACAGCTGTCACAGCCACTGAAAAATTCTGTCTCTGCTGCCTCATGCCATCAGTAGGCCTGCATGGGATGCCCAGCAAGATTACCAGGTATTCCACTAAGATTCTCTCTCCAGCAACCCAAAGCTGACTCTTTCTTGGTAAGAGTTCACGGGCAGTTCCACACAGCTGCAGGGATCTCAGGAGACATGCTCGTTATTCCAGCCTGTTCACCAAGGGTGCACCTCCTGTGCTTATTTTCTCTTTGAGGCGAAGGTGAGGGAGGTGAAATTAGTCGCCTGGTATATATTTGTTTGTGGTAATGGGCAAACACCTTTTCTTGCTGTTGGCTTTTCTTGATTGAACCTGTACAGCTACACATCTTTGCTATGTATTTACCCAGCCTGTAGGGCACCATATTCTGTTTTCATTCTTCAAGTTTCCTTGCCAGTGAAGCAGGACTGGCTCTTGGAAGTTCAGAGGCTGGGATAGTACCCATATTTATACCTTGTTGTGCTGTAACTGTCCAGGTTGTGTCAAAGGATGCATTAGGACCAACATAGGCAGTAACTCACTTCTCTCACTTCTAAAGTCAGCAAGACTTTTTCTTTATTGCATGGATTTTTATCCAGTTGTAAATCCCAATTTTTAGTAATATATTTCTGTTAATGATTTGAAGTCAAGCCTTGCCATACCACGGAGCTGAGTAAGGAGAAAGAAATGATTCTTACTTTACCATTTCTGCTTGAAAATTAGCAGAGATTCTCCACTAGTTTCAAATCAGATGATATTTTCCTGAAACAAGGCAGAAGACTATGATCAGATCTGAACAAAATACAGAGAGATACGTACTCTGTGCTTGCAGCTGTCTAAACAACTTCAAGCACAAGAGTAAAAAAATGTACTGTAGTATAGAATATAGAAATTCTTTACTATAAGGGTGGTGAGGTACAGGTTGCACAGAGAGATTGTGGACTCCTCATTCCTGGAGGTGTTCAAGACCAGGCTGGGGGGTTGAAACCAGGTGATTTTTAAGGACCCTTCCAACACAAACCATACTACAATTCTACTGGAATACCTTTCTGGTGTAAAAGTGGTCTACTTCCAGGCCTATGGCCAGTATAGACAGGCCTCTTACTGGTGTGTCCCTATTTTTGAAAACTTGGAAATCCCATGTGTAGTGACAGAACTGTCACAGCAGAAATGCAGAACACAGACCAAGCCCTGGTTGTCCGGGTAACTCCAGTGCTGCATTGAGGACATGTTGAGGAAAAGAACAGCTCTGAAAAAGCAGAATGAGCTTGACATGAGGGATGGGAGAGTTCAGCAAAATACTAAAACAAGGACCAAAAACTCTCACATATGCATTCAGAGTCAAGCATAAACAATTTCTGGGATGAAGCACTGACAAAACATGAACAGTTGAACATCCTGCATAATGGAGAGGCAAGCAAACCTTCTTGCTTCTTGTCTGAGGTATATAACATATTCTTCCCACTATTGCAACAACATGCTGTGTCTCACCATTTGTGTACTTCCTCCTCCTTTACCTGATCCTTCCAGCAGAGCCATGTTTTCCACACTTACACTGTGTTATGGACACAGCATTATTATTATTTCTGTGGCACCAATTGCTTCAGCTGCTACAATCTCTACATTGCTGGAGTCCTTCTGTCCTTTTCTATAGAAGCATTTTAATTATTGCCATCAAGAGGATAGTCAGATGACCTCTTGAAACTGGTGATCTTTGAACTGTGATACCTCATGCCTCTGTAATAGCACTGGAAGGTGCAGGTAAATTTAGGAAAGAGAATCAGCCCCATATTTCCTAATTTGTATTCCAGATGCATCTACTTGTTTATCACAACACTTTTAGTATACAGCAAAGAATTATGAGTGAGTCTGTCCACTGGTGTTTCACTGAGGGCTGGTTAGGCATACGGTGCTGACTCCTCTTTGTTGTCAATTGCTAAACTGTAGCAAGTCTCTGGTAAAGAAAAGCATAAATATCTTCCAATAAAGGTATTTGCCACTGGAATCTGGAAGAGGAATGAGTTCGGTTCATGTCAGCTTTCCCCCAGACAGATAAATGGGCATGTCCACCTTGGACAGGCAGCTGGTATCGACTTCATTTCCAGAATCAGTGTGCTGTGAAGTAGGTCCTCAGCATATGTGGTGAATTGCACCACATTATGACTTCACTATAATGAACTGAACCAAGTCAAGCCCTGGTTGTTCCTTTTTTTGGGAGGGCCTCAATGGAGGTTACTATGGGTGCATTTACTGGGAAATGCTTTTTGATCCAATGTGCTTGCAGTCCATGTTTCACAGTCCAAACACCCACAAGTGGCTTCAATGGTTGGGTAATCCAGTGTTTCCAGAAAAATGAAAAGGAACACAAACTGCCTGTTTGACTGTAGTTAAGACATCCTCCCCTTAGTAGCAACCATTTTGATTATGAAGCAATGATCATGCTTATTAATGTTGTTACACTAGGGACAACAAAGTCTAATTCTTATATTATGAATAATTTCATGTACCTGCACAACTCTGGTTCTTGTTATCTGTGAAAGCACCTTCTGGTTTAGATCCTCTTGCAAAACCTCATCTACTCCAGACCTCTCTTCTTTCCCTTCTTACTTTTTTTTTTTTTTAACATCACTCACATTTGGAACCTGCTCTGTTTCTTGACCCCTGTCTATTGTGATACAAACTGTCTCTCTAACAGTTCTATGGCTGGACCTTGGACTGGGGAAGGCTGTCTCATCTGGCTATGACGTGTGTACAAAAACATCTCTCCAAGAGGTTGTGTTGATTCCCTTATTTGAGTAACCCATGCATTACTTATCAAAAGATATGTAACAGTAAAAAAAGATGCCAAAAGTCTTGTACATCTCCATCTGAGCCTTAGTCCTTCCTTGTGTGTGTTTCACATGTTCCTCTTAGTCCTGTTGCCCTTCTCTTCTACTGGAAGACACAGATATCCAGCAACGGCTACATGTTTCCAACCCTTTCTACTGGAGGCTACCTTTTAGCAAGTTTTAAGTTTCTTCGATCCTGACCTTGGAAACATCCATCTGTAACCTACCTGGAGCCAGATGGCAGACATTTCACTGTTAACAGTCCCTGTTCTGAAAGACTCCTACGTATTGTCTCTGAAAAATATTGATCTTTGTCATGATTCCATTTAGTATTTGTTTTTCTTAACAGTCTTCTTTAATTCTGTATAATTGAGGAAAAATATTCAGAGATAAAATGAGGTACCAATGATAGTCTTGAAAATTATAGAGATATCTCATTCTTTACAACAATCAAATGAAGTGTTTCACACACTCTAACCTTGCAAGCTGGGTATTACACAAGTAAAAATAAATGCACACACCCATAAAACTAGTAAAACTGGCTGTTGCAGCTACACATAGTTCCTTGTGTTCATTAAAATTCTATCTTTATTGAGTTTATCTAGATTGGCATGCAGATCAAAGTGAAAACGTAATAAATAAAAGAATATACATAATGGAATCCATGGAAAGAAGCTATTCAGAAGATAATTCCAGTAGGTGAATCGCAGTGAAGTTTTAAAAACAACAGTGCAGAAGCATTTGAAACATAACACGTCATACAGTGTTGAAGGGCCGGATCTTGAGGCCATTACTCACATGCGTAGACACACTGACTTCAAAAGAATTACTCACTGTGGGTAAAGATAGTTGGAATACGACTTAAACAACAGAGCACTGGCTCTTTTGGCGCAGCTGTGTAGCTGAACAACATCTCTGTGTGAGCATGATCCTGTCAGTGATACCCAGCTCAGTCCATAATGGCAGCTCCAAAACCCCTCAGGAATGCAGTTAAGCACCTGCGTAAGTCAGAGGATCCTTGACCAAATGGAAAGTGGCAACACAAATACTCATAAGAATGAAATGACTAAGTTTTCCTTCAGTTGTGCTCACCTGTGCTGCTTATGAAAATAATTTTCTTGCTTCCCTAGCTCTGGCTGGCCTTGCCCAGCCCATACATGGAAAAGTGATCTGGATCAGCCTTGTCTCATCCATTATTAAGCAAATAGTTGTACTTTACTGAACTGGGCCCCTGATTTCCAAAGCTGAATTTTTATAGCCATTTAAATGTATGGAGAAAGAGCAGTTTGACTTTCAGATATCAAGGATGAAATTTAGGGCAAGCAACAAAAAGCAAAAATTTTTTTTACACCTTAAACTGCTAACTCGAGTATTTTGAGACAGTCATAGGACATGAACACAATGTTATTTTGTTGAAATTTTTATTGGCACAATTACAAAATTGACATAAAGGAGGATTTACAAGGTTAGTCACAAAAGGTGAACAAGACAGAAACTAGATGACAGATTGCAGACAACAGAAACTAGAAGACAAAATCTGCATATTGTGGGCTATTGACCAGAGTTCAATCCAGAGTGTGAGAGAATATGTAAAAAAAAACTGATGAAAGAGAAGCCTAAGAGAAAGGTTTCTTAAATAAATACAGAAACCTAACTGGCACCAATGGCTGCTGTTTATATCCCGTTTCAGCATCTAGGAGCAACAAAAAGACCTGGGTATGCCAGATTTTTCTTTTCTGGAAAGTAAAACTGAGGGAAATTTCTCCCACTTTGGTCTTTCATCCCTTTTATGTTTAAGCATTCTTATTACATACATCGTATAACCAAGAATTAGCCAGGCTGTCGTGCCATAAGGATGAGTTTCAACAGAGAAAAACATTTGTCTGTGGTTACAGACAGGCTCTCTGGGAAAAAAAACAAAACAAAAACTGGTTGCGGCAGTACGTACTGGAACTTCTAAAAGCAAAGCATGAGGCTAAGTTTACCTGTCTGCCTACCACTGCCTAGAGTGTTTTCCCAGGTCTCAGCTAGTTTAGAACACACGGTTACCTGCAGTCATGTGAAAGTGTTTTCAACCAGCCTGGTGTCTTATTGGCAGCCACTGTTATTTAATGTAAAAAACATTGCATGTTATTTAGAAGTAGTAGGAGGCAGTGTCCCCTTCCTCAAAACATTAATACATCTTTTGAGCCAAATCCACCCTACCTCTTTGACCCAATTTTATGTTTATGTGACTTAATTGATCCCAGAAATATTACATCCATGTGTCATTTTGGAATAAAACACTGCAGTGAATCAGTACCCTTTGCTCCTTTCTACATTTTTCCACTGCCACCATGAGAGATTCAAGGAAATTTTCCACATCTGGGACTTTTCTGAGTATGGAGTAGAAGATATTGGCATCCATAAAACCCTCACAAGCATCTCAAGAGATTATGATGTCTACAATTCTGAAAAAAATGCCACCCAGGTTATTTCAGTACTATTGTTTTGCTTTTTCTTGTTCATATTTTGTCAGCAAAACTAAATCAGACTCAAAGAGATGAGTGGAGCCTTCTCTTTAAAGGAAAGTGTGTACCCAGCTCACTGAAACTCCTAACCAATTGACACGGAAGTTAGCTGCACTCTGTGGGCTTCAGGCCATCCTCAGCACAATCAGTCCTCTTCAAGCTGAAACTTGCTGTGTTTAGGCAGGTTGGGATTTCTGAACAGGTTGTTCAGCCCTATTTTCTATGCCTGGTTGCCCAAGGATTTGTTTTCTTCCAAGAGCAACAACAAAGTATTTAGCTTACAAAAGTTTTGAAAGAGTTTATAATTTTGAGAGAGTTTTCTAGCCTTAAAATGTGCAGTTCCACTATGACAGAGACCAGGTTTTCAAGTTGGAATGGCTCAGCAAATTACAAAGGCTGGAGGGCTCATACCTCTGGCTTTTCTACTGATACTGTGACCTTTCAAGTATGCTGTGACATTACAAATGTTTGTCGGGGTCTAGAGGTCTAAGTGAGGACATTTCAGGACTCTGAGGAAATATTAGTCTCAAGTGTTAACATAATTTTATTTGATCATATTCATTAATAAGGTGCTTAGAACCTAGAAAGGGCATAACTGTCAACTCAAGCCTAAATAAGACTTAATACCCTTTCATGTAGAGTTCATATTTGTGTGGTTTTTGATGGCGTGGGGCTTTGCTACAAAAGTGCAACAAAATGCTTTGTCAGCATATCATATTCAAGTAAATATATATTTACTTGAAAAGAAAAAGAAAAGAAAAAGAAAAAGAAAAAGAAAAAGAAAAAGAAAAAGAAAAAGAAAAAGAAAAAGAAAAAGAAAAAGAAAAAGAAAAAGAAAAAGAAAAAGAAAAAGAAAAAGAAAAAGAAAAAGAAAAAAAAAGACCCAAGCCCTACAGAGTATGCAAACTAAAGGTTCTGCCAGCATGTCTTCCAAAGCAGTGAGTAATGAAGTCTATGCAAGGTAGAGCTGCTTCCCATTAAGGGAAAAAACCCCAAACCAAGCACAAATTCATGTAAGTGACTCAAAGATGAAATGAAGGGTCCAGCTCAATTGTCAATTGAATCAATACAATGCAGATCATACAAGGCTTGCTTTTGTTGTCTGTCCTGTCCATGCTAGAGATTGATCCTAGTGTAACACATGGAGCTGCACATTTAAACAGCACTGTATTAATAAAAGATACATATCCAACTTATTCAACTTAATAGTTATCTTCACTGGTGGAATCAGCCTTGCACATGTAGAGTACTACAAAGTTCTATGCTACCTTCACAAGCTTTATACTACTGTAGTAGTTCAAAGAAGAAGAAATAAAAACCCTGGAGTTTTTAAGCAGGGGTTTCAAAAACTGCCAGTAACATTTACTTACAGTGTTTCTATTGGTAGCCATAGATATTCAGATCTCCACAAGTCAGTGGCAGTCTGCATACAGCAAACATCCTATCTGTTGGATATGTCATGCCAGTCGTAATGTGTTTTTCTAGCTTCAAATTCCAAATAAGAGAGAAATCTGGAGGTGTTAAATGCCACATGGAGTGCCTAGAAGGAGACAGTTCTTATTGTAAAATATGTTTGAGGCTGCAAATAAAGAAGAAAGTACCGTTATCCCTGTTTTATAAGTACAGGCATCATGAGATGAAAAGATCTGCCTCTGTTATTCATGGAAAGATTATCATTGACTTCAGTGGGTGTAGTATCAGCCCTATAGCGGTATGAAACTTGGCTCCTAATTACATCAGGCCCACGTAGACTTAGTTTCAGCCACAGTTCATTTTTATCGCCAGGTTGTTAACCTGTAAACCAAAGGTATTTCAACTGCTGACAGAGTCTGACTTGCGGTTCTGGGCTCCCAGGATGCCTGACTAAGAGAAACCCATGTCCAGTCACGTTTCGTTTGCGCTCCAAGTGTTTGGCTTCCATCAATGGCTTGGGATGGCCTGCTCTCTGCAGATTAAGAGGAAATAATATATGACACACAGGCTTGTCTCCTTCACTTCAAAGTGTGAGCAACAATGACTCACCCACCTCCACAGACATCTTTAAACCCTGCGCTGAGTTTCCTATTTTTCTTCTTGTGCCATAGATAGCATTGCTGCCTTTTGTTTTCTCCAGCCTACCTTCACCAGCTTCGCAGAATTTTGAATCCAATCTGGCAATGAGGTTGAGCTTTTTTTTTTTTTACAGGTCTTTTGGGTTCCCATATTCTTTCATAGTTTACTTAACCAAACAGCATGTGTTTAAGTTTCTCAGTATACTCCAAGTGTTACCAAATAAGAATAATCTGCATAATATCTACGTGAAAAGAGGCTTGTTATTCACACTTTGTTATCATCCTGTCCCACAGACAGCTGCTGTCACTGTTTGCCCTTTTCAGTGGCAGTGGGCTAAATTCATCCTAGTCACAGACGGGGGTAGGTGGCTGTGGTGCAGTCGCCATCCATTTGGAATATGACACACTAGATTGACTTATTCTTTCACAGAGCAGGGAAGCTCAGTGAACAGAAAAGATTAATTAACCTAACTGCAGGCCAAACTGGGGCAGGAAAAATGTCTATAACTTCTTCATATATTTCATTAGGAAAACCATGAAAAAACTCAATAATTGCCTTATTATAAAAGTCTTGCCAGATAACACCATGGCTTCACCAGGAAGGATTTATCTGCTCTTCTGCTTGCAGTCTGATGCCAGAATTCAATGAACCTGGGTCATCCATGGTTGTGTAGGCAGTCAGTCCTGTAGGCTATTCTGCAGAAAGTGGATTCCACCGCCACCATTACCACTGCTTCTTCTACACCAATTCTACACTTTTGAATTAAAGTGACAGTGGCAGCTCTGCCCTGTGTTGAATCTAGTGCTGCTGATATGCATTAGACATGGTCTAAGCATGCCTGGAAATGGGAGATTCTTGGGGGCCTTAGACAGTGGAATACCTACTCTGTAAAGGCCAAATGCACTCTGGGAAATGGCAGTTTATGTATTTAGTTCAGCAAGGTGTCAGTGCTGTAATTTTAAGGATGAAAGGCAATTTTATAATGGAAGTTTTGAGTACGTTAGTGGGGCAACCATTATAGGGAAAATCACTTTTTCTTTGATGAAATTCTCCTTGTTTGCACCATAAGTGCTTAGGTGTTTTATTTGAATCTTGCTGAAGGCACCTGCCTGTCTGTGCTTCAGCTCTTCTGGGTGTCCAGAGCACTGCTTTGGCACATGCCCAGAACAGTTTAAGCAGCTTGATAGCTATCTCCCACCTATGAAGCAAGGCATTCCTCTGCTGAAGTCTCCTGGGGAGCTCAAACCTGCAGACATTCTCAAAAAAACACTCAACACACACCCAGAAAGCTCCTTGGAAAATTATTCGTGGGTGATTTTTAGAGCAGACAGTGGAGGAGGATCTGCCACCCACCTTTCATACAAAATTCTTTGGTTAAATCATTTGCTTAGGAAGTTAGGCTCAGACTCAACACTGCTCTGACTGAAGGGGTTGAAATCAACATTTTTCCAAGGAAAATGTCCTCTTCTCAGGGATGACACTGTATAGAAGAGAGGGGGTTTTATTCACAGTCTATTTTTTCTCTTCAGGTTATACTAATGTGTAGCAAAAACCCTCAAAAGTCACTAGACAGGCACCTCCACAGAGATACATCATTCTGCAGACTGCACAAAGTAGTTTTGGGCAGAAACCCAATAACACACTTTATGGTCAACACCCCTTCAATTCAACCCAGACAAGGAGGACATTTGATACTTGAAAGACTGGAGGAAATTAAATTCTGGTCTCCCACTTTGTCCTCTACAACATTACTTCTACTAAATAGACTAAATAGACAGAAACATTTCCATCACCAGCCCATTTTAGAAGTATGCTGACCTGAAGAGGAGAAGTAGACACCATCTTCCAGGTTCTGATCTGTGAATGTGAACTAAGGCACATTTTCGTCTTTGTATTTTCATTTTCACTGCAAAGCGGCTGAAAGTTCCTGAATGGTGAATAGGGTATAAATGTAGATTTCAACCCTCTGTTGGAATCCTGACCTTCCTTATGCAGTGCATGTAAAGCACTGTCCATAGGTTCTATTTTCCAGCCCCATGCCCAGCTACACAGGCTACAACTGCACTTGTTTTTTTGTTATTCTTGGTAAGACTCAATAATGCTGATTTGTGTTCTTAACCAACATCTGAACCAACAGCCCAGCAGTTTTTTCATCTGGTTACATAATTTTGCTGTTTTCTAGGTCCACTTTCTTTCTGGGCCCATATATTTCCCCTTTAACCTGCATTATACACAACCTATTTTGTAGGCAATGACTTTAAATTATTCACAATGGCAAGATTATATTCTACTGTATCTATGGATTCCGTCTTTTCTCTTGTTCATGGATGTGAACACCAAAGTGGACTCTTGGTGAAGAGTGTGAGGTCTTTAGATCTCTGCCAAAGCAAAGAAAACCCTAGGGAAATCCAAAAAGCAGGAAGGGTTAAGTCAGAGAATGATCTGGGGTATTATATTCAGTGGAAGCTTTGTCTCTGAAATGATAGTGACAGCAGAAGATGGCAACAGCATGGGAGAGTCACCTCTGTGTGGGGCAAGGAAGGGTTGGCAGGAGCCAGAAATCTTGAAGGGGATCCAGGTGAGGGACAATGAGTCAAGTGGATGGACAGGAAAAATTGGAGCTTTATGTTTCTGGGAGTTAGGGGATTAGTCTGGAGGGATAAGAGAGAGCATGTGGGAAGTTCAAGTGGGAGGGATTTTTCTGCAGTAGAATGGAGGGAGGGTTAGGAGAAGTCAGGACATAATCGACATTTAGAAAAGCCAAGGGTAAGACCTGGGAATTTTGCCAGGGGAGGAAATTTCCCCTCAGGAAAAAGATACATCAAATGAATTGGGAGCTGGTGGAGTCTTCTGAGGAAATACAACTACTTAGATCTGAAAAATCTGGAGGAAAAGAGATTATGAGGAACTAAGAGAATGGGGGCAGTCTCTCATCTTCCTCAGCTTCTTGCTTCTACCTCCAGGGTCCTCAAAATTCTTGCATGGGAGCAGTGATGCAACAACAACCTCTTTCTCCATCAAAATCAATCTTTATTTTGAAATGACAGATATGTTTGAAGGTCGTGAACGCATGATAACCTTTTATGTCTCTGAATGATTTACTCTACAAAAACTACAGCAGCTGTGGGTTCTCCATCCCTGGAGGACTCCAACACTCTCTCAGCAGGAAAAGGCCCAGCTGAGATGCTTCCATATTTTCAATAGTTCCATTTTGAGCTGGGAGTTGCTGTAGATGACCTCCAGAGCTCCTTTCCTACAGGTTTTCCCATGGCCCATGGTTCTAGGAATCTAGAATACTTTTAGTCATAGAGACTTCCTTATCCTTGACATCTTAGACTCTATCTTTGTTACATTGCCCTCAATTTTTTCTCAAGATGACAGATATGTGTATCTGCAATATCCCATAATGTTGGTGTTCTAATAAACTTGCAATAATATATTCTGAGTTCCCATTTCTGTAACAAAAACCAGCTTAACTGAGAGAAAACAAAGAAGACTACCTGAGGGATTTATATGCCTCTTGCTAAATTCATCTTGCAGTTGAGGTGTCCTTCTAATCTCCCCATTTTGGCCCTCAAAATCATCACTTCTGCTTGACTTGCTTGTGGGCCAAAGTGTAAGTTGACTTGGATCTTTCCGAGTCCTGTTAAAGCCCATTTCTGAAGTCATAAATAGTTTGCTGAAGAATGGAATGCCTCCATGAACTGGTAATAGAGTTCTTTTGCACTGGTCACAGCTAAAGCTGATGGGAGGATTTGGAGCAAATGTTACTTTGCTTTCTAATGATGTAGAAGTTTTTGTGGATTCAGAAATATTTTACTTATGTTTCTTACCAAAGAAAACCCTTCCCCAGAATGAATTATGAAGTAGGAATAATTACACTATTTCATTGATTTGTTTTGGAAAGCAGGAGGTGTGAGGTAGTGCCTGAACCTGCATTTGGCTCCACTGCTGAGGTACCAGTGTTACAGCCCAGCCACCCTGGCTCTCTCCACTCTTGTGGAGCCACCAAGTCTCCCTGCCACCCTGAGAAAGTGCCCATCATCCTCCTGCAACGTTAGAGGGAGTCTGAGATGACTAACCCTCCAATTTACATGCCTTGCATGGGTGATTAACGTTAGGTAGGATGAATTGTGACTGCAGTATATCATTGAAACATCTTACCTTATTTTCCAGATCAAAGTATCTCGTGTTTTTGTTCTGATGAAACAGTTTGGTACTTAACAAGAGGAGCACGTAAACATTCAACATACAAATTAGAGAAGCCAGCTGTTTACTGTATCTTTCCATTATCCTGCAATTCTGGTTCAAATAATATGTTATGGCATGTGGTTTATTATGGACTTCCACAATGAAGCCATAAAAACAAACAAATATCTCTAATTGTTACTAACAATGAGAAATTTTGAGTTGAAATGCAAATTCCTCTCCAAGTCAACTTTTTAAAAAAAGTAAAACTTTTTATTCTGTGGCAATTTTTTAAATTTTTGGTTCGGTTGTGACTCAGCACCGAAACAAATTCTGAAATTATATTTAACATGAACTATGTTCACAATTTTAACCAGTTTTTCTGTTTCAGCAACAAGAGGGACATTCGGCTACTAATTCTCATCTTAAAGACTGAGTGAACAGTTGGAAAGCAATGAGGAATTCCAGTGATCATTGTTGGTAGTGGGTCAGTGGACTGCATTACCACTAACTGCTGGATACTGTCCAAGTAATTTGGCTTTAAGATGCAAAAATAAGCTAAACGTTTAAGGATACGATGAATACTCTTCAGAAAAGTTCAAGGTCAACACAGTCTAAATGGATATTAAGTATAGCTGTTTACCAAAGTGTTTTCTAACAATAGTAAGAAAGTAACTAGAGACTTATTCAACCTTAAAAAAGAAAAAATCCAAAAAGAAAAACCTTACATTTCTTTGAAGAGAATGTAATCTGACAAATACAGACACAAAAAATCCATTTGCAGTCCTGTTTGACTATGCACTGTGCAGCAAAATATGTTAGAGCATCTACTGTTAAACTAAACAGAAGCATGCTGTGACTTGATTGGCCTATGCATCATTGCATGCCAATCTATTTGAGTTGTTTCACAGTTTGGGAACGTTCTCACATAATCCTACATGAATGCTCACTGCACTTGTTTTTGGAGTTAACTTGTCCTTCTTTTAAATAGTACATATAATCTTCAAAGTTCAGCTGGGAAAACAACTTATAAACTGTGATTGTAAAAAAGCGGCTCTAATGCTTCTTGTTGGTGGCATGGGGCTGGTACTGATTTCACTGAATTTCTTGTAAAAGTCCACTTGATCTGATTAGCAAGAAATCTCTTATGTGATGGTAAGAAGAGATGTCATGGTGCTATTACAGATAACACATTCGAGTCAGCAGTGGACTGTGGTCAGGACTATGTAATCAAGGTGGTTTGTAAGTTGAGACACGTTCCAGCCGGATGCAGAGGAGGTGGCTTGGCATTTGCCAGGAATATTCATCCTGCAACTGTCAAATCCACAAACACAATCCATCATGCAGAATAATGGTTTCCTCCTTCCTGTCCACTCCATGGTCTAAGCATGATTATTCATCTTGAACACAACCAGTCTTTCACAAATGTTTTACTTTATTGCACACAATCAGAGACACACTATGCTATCCTTATAAAGTAAATATTTATTAATCTTCATTAGCAGAAATGCTTTCTGGGTTGGTATATGATACTTGAAAGTAACCATCTGTTTTACATGTTAGGGTATGACAACAGATGACAATTGTTGATTTTTCAAAAATGGTCACTGGTAGGGTGAACAAGTACAAGGTGATGAGATAATCCTTACTCCTACTCACTTCTCTGTAGTAGGCAAGGCCTGAAAAATCAGGAAAATATGTAGAATTCTATTTCAGGATTTCACAGGAAGTATTCAAGGTATTCCTGAGAAAGTCTGCAGACCTAATGGAATAGTAACTTTCATTAGTAACTTTCATCAGAAAATTTTCACCTGCTGTCTAGAAGTGTTTTAAATATTATATGCTTTCAGTAACAAATATATGCAAATAATCTTTTTTTTGGTTTTTTTTTTACCTCTACTAACAATATGTAGCATTTAGTATAGCCTTCAGGAAGTGCCTTAAAAAGAGACCCATTATTTGGGGTATACCACAGATTCTTAGCCAAACGAGAGCTTAGAAAGATAAATGTATTTATCAGCAATCTCCAGGGAGTTAATTTTATTCTGAGTTAGAATGCAATGACAAAGTAAATCTATGCTTTCTTTTGCTTTTTAGTGCTAAAACACCTTTTCTTCCCCTTATTTTTATGATTTTGGGTTTCAAAGCAGGATTTCTCCAAGATGCTTGCAAATTGAAGTCTGAAGGAGAATTAGGAAACAAATGTGTTTACTGAGTAAGATTAAGCCTGTGCATGAGCAGAGGAACAGGAAGGATCATAAACCAGAGAGACCAGTTCAAACCAATTTTCACAGAACTCCTCCCTTCAGTTACATTACTGTAAGTTACAAATATTACATCATCAGAACAAATGATTATTTGCTAATCCATGATTCAGAAGGACAACCATTGTTAAACAGCAGACTTTGGAAACTGCTTAACCCGTCATCCTCCCATTGCTCTGTCACCACATGTAAAACAAAGAAGCTATGAATGAAGTGTATTGAGAAGACAGTGACTATGAAATCAGTAAAGAACATACACACTCCTGTATACAGAGAAATGGCAAAAGGTGGCAGGTAGTCAATGTGGCAAGAGAAGCCATTAGTAAAGTCATACAAGTGCTGACAATTCATTTTCTGGAGATTGGGCTGAACTTTGCCTGAAGAATGTTGCCTACAATAACTTCTTTGATGTAAATCTGTAATTTGGGTAATGGACTTGGGTAACCACAGACATTTCTTTCGAAGACACTGATATCCACATCTGCCCAGACCTCTAATTTTTTTCTATCCCAATGAATACTCCTGTCAAAGAACAGAAATGTCTCTGGAGATTAATGAATGTATACGATGAACCACAAGCAGAACATATTACCAAAATCAGAAGATAGGAGAAGGACGTGTTTAAGGACAGGTCTCTATTAATGTTTTTGTTTAGGTTGGCAGTCCTACTTTGAGGGGAATCTCCTGACTGCCCCTAGCTAGTATAGAATCATGGAATCATAGACTGGTTTGGGTTGGAAGGGCTTTTGAAATTCATCCAGTCCAAACCTCTGAAGCAAGCAGGGACATCGTCAACTAGATCAGGTTGCTCAGGGCTTCATTCAACCTGGCCTTGAATGTTTCCAGGGTTGGGGCATCCACCACCCCTCTGGGCAACTTGTTCCAGTGTTTCACCCCTCTTTTCATAAAAACATTTCTTACTTGTATCTACCTATTTTAGTTTAAAACCACTACCCCTTTTCTTATCACAAAAGGCCCTCCTAAAAAGCATGTCTTTTTTATAATCCCCCTTTAAGTATTGAAAGGCCACGATAAGGTTTCCCTGGAGCCTTGTCTACTCCAGATTGGACAACCCCAACCCTCTCAGCTTTTCTTCATAGGAGAGGTGCTCCAGACCTCTGATTATTTATATGGCCCTCCTCTGAATCTATTCCAGCAGGTCCATGTTCTTCCCTTACTGAGAACTCCAGTGACGGATGCAGCACTCCAGGTGGAGTTTCACCAGGACAGAGTGAAGGGACAGAATCACCTCCCTTGACCTGCTGGCCAATAAAGCTTTGGTTTGCATCACAGAGCCTCCTAAAAAAAGGAAGCTAGGTTCCCTTTGGATGACACTAACTAAAAAATATGCTCCAAAGCTCCACCTAACACCCTTCCATTGCTAATGGAACTTCAGCCAACAGGACCAAACTAGAACTAGTCTGATGTCAAACCCCAGAAATGTGTGCAGAGTACCCAGTATTGTTGGGGTCCCTCCCCCCTGGCGTGGGGTCCTGGCAGAGGGGACCCTGGGGTTGAGGCATGGGGTCACCCTGCTCCCTGGTCGCATGTACCCTAATCCTGTTCCCCATTGGTTATTTTGTGTTCCCCTGCCTGGAAAGGACCCTGGTTGTCCCGTGATTGCTCAGTTCATCGTCAGTCCCTCGGCCATGTGGCTGGAAAATAAACATCTCTGAAACTTCTAGCAAGAATCGGTCCCTATTTCTTTCCACAGGCCTTGCTGTCTGAATGCATGTTTCAGGAAACCCCACTGCAACACAGTATTCCTCAGCACCTCTTTCCATTAGTCTGGATTTGCTAAGGCAGCTGGAGGCTTAGATAGCTCAGGTTTTGAGACACTCACTGCAGAGCTCTGAGAGGAGTCAATAAATGATCCAGAACACCTCATTGCAATTTTCAGCTATTCCATTTGTCTGCAATACGAGTGCTGTTTAAAATTCTGTCTGCTGTCATAGAGACTTTGTTCTTGGAGTCCTGAGAGCCTTTAGGAATGACCTTTTTTTTTTGGTCACTTCTGGGTGAATATTCCCCTATGCACTGTTGAATGTAATTAGGCTACAGATGAGGCTGATTGTGGTCTGAAGAAGTGTGTTTCTTTTTAGAGGAAGTTCTTATGGATAGTTGAGCATTAGTTGATTTCCTTGGGGCAGAGTTCACACTCTGTGTGCAGATGATCCTCTTGACTTTGTGCTTCGTTGGCTGTTTTATTATACTAGATAGCAATGGATAACATTGACGTAGTAATGGATTACATTGATGTAAATGGCTGCATAAGAGATGTAAATTACTTTCACTTTCTGTCTACAAGTAGTAGGGAATTTTTCAGTCTATATGTAAGAATTCTAGGTATAATTGCAAAGGAAAAAGCACCTCATGAGAAGGGTGTCTGAATTCAGAAGGGTCTCAAATTAGACAAGATAGGTCAGAGAAATCTTCACAAGTCCCCAAACAGATGAGTGTCTCTTTTCCTCAGGTCTGAGTGTGCAGGATTCAGCTCAGCCTAATTTATGGTGTCTGCCGTGTAGATACCTGCACCTCAATTAGGTGTTAAGCTCCTATTAAAATTAATGGAGAGTTTGAAGGTTGCCTAAGCACAGCCTTCTAGTGTCATTCGAGATGCCATCAAGAATAAAAGATATCTGCATAAAGCCTGAAGATAAGACTCAAGACCTAGGGGTGACCCATGCTCTTCTGGAGCAGCCTGAGGTTGACAACACATAGCATCTAACACTTCAGTAAGACTTCTATGTCTAGGAAACTGGCTTGGATATGAACTTTCCCTTAACTCTGATGGGAACTTGGACAAGCCCAGATATAGACACCTGTGATACATAGCTTAAATTCAGGCAAGCTGAATTCTTCTCAATATTTCATAATGAATGCAATGGAAATGGTAAACAAGTGCAGGCAGTATGAAGAATAGCCCTGTTCACAGGGAAGAAAAGGCAGAGGTGGGATGTGGTACTATTAATGAACACAAGTGGCATATTTACGTGTGCTGGAAATAGAACTGTGCAAATAATGGATTTTTGGGTTTGGTGGTTGAACTTAAAGTTATACAGTAAATTCCTTTTAGTTAACCTGAAATAGATTTTTTGCCTCTCTCTGTGAGTGTGTGTGTGTGTGTGGTTTTTTTTCAACTAATATAACGAACATGTGTCTCATCTGCTTCATTAAGGACATGAAACTAGACTTCTATATACCTGCAGCCATGGTATAGCATGGTAGCTTTATTCCTGTGGAAGTGGTTTAAACATCTTAGAAAGGATGCTAGGTAGGAACTACTGGTTCATGAACTGAAAATTGCCATGCAGTGATATGACAGGAAAGAATAAATAATATTTGTTCACAGCATGACTGGAAAGCTTATCTGCCATATTACGTGTTTTATGAGTTCTACTCTGCAACTTTTGCTTTGGATTGTGTTCCCTGGAAGTGCCACAATACTTATTCACCTGTGTAAGTGAGCAAAAATTATTCATCATGCAGAAAGATTGTGAAAGCAGGCAGTATATCTTACGTATCTATGTTTTCACCCATCTCTAAAATAATAATGCAAAACCCATTATTTGGGGGATATATGAGCCAGATTCTTGTACTCTGACATCAGATTTAGACCTGAAAGTTTTTCTGGTTTAATTATATTGTTAAACTGGTAAAATACGTCTGTTTAAACCATGCTATTACAGTTTTGGAAGTACTGAAACTGCTGAAGGTTATGCTCACTCAGAATCTAGAATAAACTATAATGGCATTAAAACTTACATCCCAACACAACTGTGTTTGCAAGAGAGCACATACCTGTGCTTGTAAAGCTGCTAGATTTTACCTACTCATATGGGAATTCTCAAGTGAATAAAATGAACAGACTTTTGAGTCCTGATCAACAAAAACAATCTATACTAAAAAAAAAGAGTAAAAATACCTGTGATATTAAGTTCATACCCATGAGCAGTTTAACACTACAGATATTTAAGAATATAGAAGTTGAATTTTTCAAAGATATGTGTTTATACTTCAAATTATCACGTGGAAAGTTGTGCAGTTGGCAGCAAAACCTGCTTTTCCTTAAAAAAAAAAGAGTTATATTAATATTTACTTGATTGCCTGATAAAAGTAATACTACAAAAGAATATTGCAAAACCTTGGAGGCTTGGCATGCTTTTCTATGTGGGTGGAAAAATATTGTGCTGAAGCCAAGGTGGAATGAATCATGAAACTGTAGCATAAAAAACATACTAGATCTACTTTTTTTTAAGAAAAAAAAAGATGACAGCTATAATAATAAAACTGTGGGCCTTACAAGTATATGCAACGTAAACATGTTGCTGAAATAATATTGGAGAGTACATTATGCAGGACAGACTTTGATTGTAAGGAGAACAGTAGGGCTTTGGCCTTCTTTCACAAGTTTGAGCTCCGAACTGAGAAGTCCCATCACCCAAGACATTCTCTATGGAATCTCAATAGGGACAGGATATCATGTGCCCTATAAGTTCCAATATTAAGGGACCTATAGAGTGATAAAACTTCTAGAACTTCATTTATTTCACTGTATCTTATATATTAGTGGTAAATGCCAAAATCATACCCCACAGGTTAGTGCAGCAGAGGTTGGCAGGTAGGCAGGTTTCTTTAGCCTTTATGCCGCTGGTGTCTCAACTCTTATGGGACAACTTCAGGGAAAGGCACGCAAAACTTGATTGCTATGCTGACACCCCATCTGTCTTCCTATCAACCTAATGCCATAATTACCAGTTTGAAATAAAGACATGTGTAATGCCAGGTAAAAATAAGAGTGTGTTAATCTCATGCGTGAGCATCAGCGCATGTGTATGGAATGGTGCTGTCCAAAGCAAGGGCAGGGACCATGCCCTGACCTGGAGGCCAAGTGACGCTGGCTGTCTTGCATCAGTCCTTTCTACAGGTGACTCATCCCAGAGACTGCACGGAGGGACAATCTTCAGGACAAGGCCAAGAGCTGATCTAAGACTCAAGCAGAGTGACCATCAAGAGTCGGGTGAATAAGCTCTCTAGCAGATTGTCTGTATAAATGTACCCATTGTGGTTTATCATAGGGAAACAGTCATTGTAGGTAATCCTATCCTAGTTATTAAAGTTATGTAAATGTATCAGATACATATACTCCATTGACTGTTGTAGTCCTGTGTTTCTGCTTTTTATAACAATCATTTAAACATATTCACCAATTGACAAACACAGAACTATGCTTGAAGCACTTATGTATAAGATTTTATAGTATTTTTTTGAATTCAAGCCAAAGCACTTCTTTGGATGGACCAGCTAAAGAAACGAGGAAGCGGAAATACTAGATACATGGAGAATTATCTTCATGGGTGTTCTTTAGTGTCCAAAAAAGATGAGGTGAAGTACTATTGCAACCTCTTCAAGGAATTTGCTTTTTAATTTTCACTCAGAAGAGAGTAGTTTGGAACAACAAAAAAAAGTATACTCCTTTTTGAAAGGACAAAAACATCATGAAGAGTAGACAGATCAACACCCAAAGAAGCACATGTGAATGGGAGGAATGGGAGAGTGGGATGTGCTTGTGCCTTGTAGATACTACTTGCAGCTACATCTCCCTACCTCATCCATATGCTGAGTAAAATCCCAGGGCTCTTATCACTCACCCCATCTGGATTTGAGGCCACTCCCCAGGCAAGTAAATTTGTCAGGAACTTTAGCTGGGCATTATGAGCTGCATTTGGCCTCCAGGTATTCACTTGAGGAAGCTTTCTCCAATGTCCAAATTCTGCCACTCTTGCTGTCATCAAACCGTCCCTTATTTCCCAATCCATTTGCTATCTCTCAGGTCTCAATTTGGCCCTCTTTTAGCAACAGAGATAAGGTATCATTTACATTACACTGAGATTTTTATTAACATCAGAGAAATTCATTCTGCATGACATCTCCATGTGCTACCTCTAACAAATCAATGAATGAATAGTTGTGTAGGAAACACATTTCAAATATATATATTCAAATAACATTAAAAAGAAAATGTATAGGAATTAAAAAGGCTAGAGAAAATAATTAATCAAGTATTTCTGCCAAACAATCTTTTTTGTTAGCTGTATTCAGTCAACACAAGTTAGAAAAATGAAGATAAGAAAGTGTGTGGATAGGTAGAGCCTATTGTCTGTAGTTAGCCAAACAGTAAATATAAGTGTACCCCCAATACAGTACTATAATCAACTGCTTCTTTCATCACTCACTGCGAGCAACATTTGTTGTACAGAAGCAGTGTCTCCATGTTTCCTCAGGAAATTCCCACAGAATTTTCTGATCATTTTAATTCTCCATGATAGAAAATTCATACTGTATTCTTTCAGAAATTTTGATTTTCTCTTCCGTGTTTGTAGCATATTTGGGAATAGATGACGTTTTACACGTTCATTAGAAAGCAATCCTTCCCAAAAAGCTCACACAATTTCTCAGATCTTGGTGTTTCCTTTACCACCCAAAGACAGACTGTGAAGTTCAAATTTTCACGTCTCTCCCAGAACCCAGGATCAGCAAGCAGATGAACAATGAGTGAAATATTTTATGTTTGCCTGTGTCTGAATGAGCTTCATCAAATATTGCCATTGACTATTCTAATTGAAAGAGCATAGAGCTAGAACACAGAGTTCTGCTATGAAGAGTCTTGGATATGCCTCTGACCTTTGAAGACTTTTCCCTTTCCTAAGATGATAGCATAATTCTTTCTTTTAGCAGTGGGCTCCTTGGTTGGAAACTTGCTGGAGAAGAGTAGAAACAACAACCAGAAACTCCAGCTGGTAGAAACATAGCTGTGGAAACAAGGATTATATACATGTATTATGTAGTCATTGTATGAAAAAATTCTGTGACCCCTCTACTAGTCCCTTAATTAGGCAATCTCCATTTTATGAATTTTGTGGGAATTGTGCTTCTCTAACAGTTATGGAGATCTGTACAAATTCTGTTCTTCACTAACTGTTCTATAAAGGGAAGAATCCTTTTTTCTGTAGTTGCAGTAAGGGGTAAGAATCACAAAGAAGAATATATAATAAATACAGATGTAGGAATTGAAAGTATGATGAATGCTCCAAATGTTGTGCACATTGCTACTATCAGTCATCCATTAAAATTAAAAGCAGCCAATTCTTAAGTCCCAAACAGATAAATTCGATGCCTTGGTCCTATTTTTTCAGAGGAAAACCAGATTCAGAGAGGATTTTACAAGGTTTCTTTCTTGTGCTCTTGTCCACCTAAATCTGAACACTGGACCTTAATCCAAGGCAAGGGCTTAAGTTTCTTGTACAGTCAGATGCCTATGGAGTCAGTGGCTGTGGAGCAGAATTTCAAAGGGAGATCCAACTTAGGTTATGTTAGTCGTGTCTCCATATTTTTTTTAACATTTAACATTTGTAACATTATTTTAACATTTAACATTTGTATTATTTTTTGTTGTATTAGTGCCTGCTGCATGTGAAATTATTAGTGCCTAACTTCTGCACACATCATGTAAGACACATAGAAATGTAAAACTTCTGCTCCAAGAACCAGAAACAATAAATTATTTAGATCACTTAAATAACAAGTATTTTTTCATTTTGTTTCCATGTAATTTTATTTCCAAGAAAGCATTAGTACTCCAGTACGAAGCCTGTGCCAGTAGGTCCATCAGGAGTCAATCCTGATGGATTGACTAAAGCTAAATTTGTATATTGTAAAGCTAAATTTGCATATTTAACTGTACTTGCAATCATGGGAACCATTTCTTTTCCAATGACAGAACTACGTTGCACTTTTTTTTTAAAGTAAACATTAGAATATATTACCTTACAAACACACTAGCAGCCTTAGTGTTAATAGGGAAGATCTCATTTATTTGTTCTAATTGTGGTGGGCCTGTCCCCAAAAAGAGTGAGCTTGGCCACCATTGTCACTCTTGGCCTTTGAAACTACGTCTGCACTGTGACTGACCTTATACCTCACTGAAACTTATGAGAGATAGAGCAGGAGCAAATTTCCCTTGAGTCTTGCCTACAACTCTGTGCTTGCCAGATAGAAGCCCTTGGCAGAATCCTCTACTCTAGAGCAGGAAATTTTTTTCTTCCAGTAAATACTTAGTTATGTGTTTCTTTAGTTAGATATATTGTGTAGCATTCTGTTCATCACTTCTAAAACTGCAAAAGCAGTTTTTGTAATGTTAGGTCAGGGAAATGTTTTTTCCAGTATTCATGATTGTTCTATAACTAAACTGAGTATTCTCATTTCTAGAAATTCCTCTTTCACCTTTAGTGTTGCTAAAACGATGGTCCACAGAAGCTCTTTCTGGCCTTCAGAAGAGGCATATTCCAGAAGGATGTTATTTCCCATTCCTTCCCCTAAAGATCATAGTAAGCTGAAGACTATTGCTGCAAACTTTTCCTTTCAGTTCAGGAGTGCTGGAATCCTTGTTCTACTCCAAAGTTTGTCAGAGACTCAGACCTTTTTAGGAGTCTTGATGTGAGACTTGGCTCAGACAAGGCTCCTGTGTGCCTTCTACTAAGAAGGTTTCAGGGCACCAGAAAAGCAGCAAAGTCCTCCTTCACACAATGCCCCGACTGGGACTGGAAAAAGCATTTTTCCTCAAGGTACTGAAGGGGTGGATTGCATTCCTTGTCCTCTGGAAGGGAGAGACTTCATGTAATTCTCAAAAAGTAGCTCATGTCTCATACTTGGGAGAACAGATGCAGGCAAAAATAGTGGCAGCAGCAGCAGCAGCTTTCCCCTGGAACAGTTTTTTTGGTAGAGGACCATTGATAACACATCACTTTAGACAGCTAACAGAAGAGTTTGACCCCGAGTGAACTTTCACACTTGCATCCCCTGCAGTGGTGGGTTGTAAAGCTGCACCGGCGGACCCACGCCTCTTCTATCACGTGCAGCCTGTGATATGCAACTACAGTAATGAGCCTTTTCTTAGTGCTGAAAGGAGCACCTCATTCAGCCTGCTGAATTCTTCTGGACTGAACAAACTTATTTCTCCAAGATGATATCCACTTCAGGAGGCAGATCACTGATGTCAATATGGACACATCCCCATCAAATTTGTTTCCTTCTGTCCTCCTCAGCTCTCCAAAAACACGCCCCAAGCATCCCCAAGTGAATATATGCCACCTTGCAAGACACATAACACGTGCCCTCAGAAAGCATTGTTCCACTAGCTGCATTGCAGTATTCCTATCAGACACATTGAACTTAAAAACGCACACAAAAATGGTTAGTATGTGTGCTGGTTTTGGCTGGGACATGGTTCATTTTCTTCTAAGTAGCTAGTAGGGGCCATGCTGAAAACAAGGGCTATGTGCTGATAACAGTGTTGATAACACAGGGGTATTTTAGTTACTGCTGAACAGTGCTTACACAGACAAGGTCTTTTCTGTTCCTCAGCCCACCCCACCAGTGAGGAGGCTGGGGGTACACAAAAAGCTGGGAGAGGACACAGCTGGGAAAGCTGATCCTAAGTGACTAAAGGGATAACCCACACCGTATGGCATCATGTTCAGCACATATAACTGGAGGAAGAAGATGGAAAGAGAGGACATTCAGAGTGATGACGTTTGTCACCCCAAGTCACCATTAGGCATGATGGAGCCCTGTTTTCCTTGAGATGGCTGAACACCTGCCTACCCCTGGGAAAGGGCCAATGAATTCCTTGGTTTGACTTGTTTTCATGTGTGCCTTTTCCTTTACCTACTGAACTGTTTTTATCTCAACCCAGGAGTTTTATCACTTTTACTCTTCCAAAACTTTCCTTCATCCCGCTGGGGAAAAGTGAGTGAACAACTGTGTGGGGCTGAGTTGACGTCTGGAGGTTAAACCACGACATTATGCCTTAGAGCTTCTAGGGAGCTGTGGTGTTCCCACTTCATGCAAAAGAGATCCAAGCCAACATAGCCATTAGACACCCTGCAGTACTTGGACTGGTGGGCCACTGATCTCTCTTTTGAGAGAATGGCTTTGGCAGATGTGTCCCATGAACCCCCCTAAGTCATCCTTTTGTTAGCCTCAAAACAAGTGAATTCCTAAACCCCTCATTTTGGCAAGACAAAGTAGCAAATATCTCAGGACTCCTTTCTTCAGACAGAGATACGAAGAAATTCCTAGAGACAACACAGAGAGAACCATGTCTCACATACCCTTGGAGATTTTCACATATTACAGGTAGTTCATTGGTTAGCAAAGGAAGCTAGTGAGAAATGTGTACTGGATGCTAACAAATGTAATACTAACCTCTAAACCAGATACTGTTAAGAAACCATTATGAAACTCTTGTGTTTCTATCTTTTCCTTTGTCCATGAAAGAAGGAAATGCTGGCATGGTAACACCACTGAATTCCATAAAGACAGAGTCATGTTTATGTCTCATGTTAGAGCTTTTACATACCATGGTCTCATCCTTACCTTTGCACCAGATTACTTATTTAATTATTCTTTTTTCAAAACCTGACTCTAACACAGTGAAGCCAGATCGTATATTCTGGATACACAAGGAGGTGTTTTTAAAATCAGGATAGAGCCAAAGTTTTCAGATATCCCAATGTTGTTTGCCAGTTTCACAGATAGGACAGAAAGTCAGACAGTTAGCCAGAGGCTATTTTAAGTGGGTGTCTAATTGCATTAAGTTTGTTGTGAGCTAACCAGATTAGATCTACCAAATCAGGCTAGGGATCATGCCACCACCAGAGTACCGGCAGCCTTTGTGGCTTCCCTGAGAAGTGTGCCTGTCTCTGATATCTGGAGAAGATTGGGGATCAGGCCATAGGTTTCATTTTTCTCTGCTCAAAAAATTAAAACCTGAGGTTTGTGTTCACTGAGCTGTCCCACAGCCATTATTTAAGGTAGTCTGTCTCCAGTAGTCTCACCTCCTACACATCAGGTCATTGCTTGTGAGTCATGGCAGCAGAAAGCATAAGGACGTCAAGAAAGGATGTCAACTATGGAAATTTCCATTACTAGGGTTTCCCTTTGGCATAATAGAATGTTTGCAGTAACCATGAGGATTCTCTGAGATGTTGCCCAACCAGCTTTCCTCACTGCTGGGGGGTTTTATAATGCCTGAATTCTGTAGTGGCATAAGAAAATTCAGTCTTGGTGAAATAGGTGGAGGAGTTTTACTGCGCAGGCGCAGGCTTAGTAGATGAGGCTGGCCAAACATAGATATGAAAAATTCAGGCATGCCAAGAGACAAGTGAAGATGAAAATGCATTTGAAACAGCCATGGCTACCATGGAGTAACTAATGAGTCCTACTTGCCAAAGTCATCATTTCTAGACTTTGTGAGAGCTGTGCCAGCTCTAATGAATAATAACTACATGGTGAACCTTTGATTTTATTATCTGTTGTTTGCCATAAGAATTTGAAATCAAGGTGTTGACAATGACATACAATAAAATCAAGTTACTTGACCAGTCTGGTCTTACTTGTAAGCCTGTTGAAAGGAACATGAAGTTTAAATGATGCAATCTGCATCAGGAAATCAAATGGTAAAGTGAAAACTGCCCCATTTTTTTTCCCAGACTAAGATGAAAATTAGTTGCTAACCCTACTGACAGCAAATAATGGTTTCTGCATTTTTCTTAGATGTTGTGTTGTTATTGGACGTATTTTCAATGCACCGTATGAGGTAATGCTTAATGTTTCTTAATAAATAAGCCCGAGGCATGTTCATAGTTGGCATAGTGGGTAATATTTTTAGTGGAAGAGGGTGGTAGTGTGCTGATGATGTACCTGATAAGATAAAGAGCGAAAAAGTACATTTTTCTGCATGTTTAAACTTTTTAAATTAGAAAATGTGATCAACTCAGTGTGATGATTCACTTGGAAAACAACACCGTGAAACCAGGCCTAATTCATAAATTGACTTGGTTTTTCTGCTGCCACTCCCATAAAATAGAATGTGCATTACAGGTAAATAGAATGTGCATTACATGTTCTGAGAACTATTCTTCCTTTTTCTGTTCTGCCAGTGTGAAATTTCTTATGTGGATCTTCAGCCATGCCATTGTTAGATCTTAAGGGAAAGCAAGAGCAGATGGGGAAACTCTTCAGGAAATGAATTGTGCAGAAGGAAGTGATGCTGATGAATCACTAGATTGTGCTTTTTGTTCTGAGTCAGAACGAGGCTGGTGCTTGGCAAGCTCATGATGGCGCATTTGCTGTTGAATTGCCACATTTTGGGTGAATAGTCAATGTCCTAGTGCTTTTCAGAGTAGTGGTTTCTGTGAACTCCCGGTTTGAGGAGTATATTTAGCTTTTCCTCCTTAAAATTCCCCTGCAGTTTGAAACGAACATTGTCAACATCTCCTCAATTCCTCTCCTCTTTTATCGTGTCATGCCATTCTGTGCCTAGCACTAATTGCCCTCTTTCTCGCTGTTCTTACATGACATCCATGATTCAGAGACTGCTGGAGTCAATCAAAGGTCTGTAATGACCTCAGCAGCTTGTGGTGTGGATCTGAAAAGTTTTGCCAAATGACAAAGGAAAACACTTTAGTTCTCAGATTCCCTCTTCACCCTACAGTGACATCTTTCAGAGAAAGACCAGCAGAAAGTACCTTAAAATAACACTTTAACTCCAAAATCGTGCTACCTAGGCAAAAGATTGCCCCTGATGCTCCATGCAGCCCTGCTGACACAGGTTTATGTTCAGACACTGATAAGCTTCTCTCAGCATCTCTTTCTGTGACACAATTTCCAAAGCCAGTGAGATTCTCTCATTTATTTATATCTCGCTATGTGTTTACATGCTTGACAGTCACTGAAGTGAATGTATGAACTTCTTCATTACCATTCTACTCATAAAGGCATATTTTATGGTAACGCAGACAATATTAATTCTCAGTTTCAGCACCAGTCATAAAATGGTTACCTCTCCTTTTCTTGACAATTTCTTACTGCATCAAAATGAAGTTCAACATTGTTATTTGGACTTCTAGTAACATAGATCACATTGACTTTTCCATTCTTACCAGTTATTGTTGCTAAGTTTAACAAAACATATAACCTTCAAACATACAATTGCGTGCCACCTGTTTTAGAAAGGTTATGGCTGGACAAAATTCTGTTTGCATTTTGATAGCAGAGGTGACTTACTGTCCTTTCCTGGATACTTGGTGTTCATACAAGTTGTTCAAGTTATTTTATATGTATTGTATACACGCTGTGTATTTATATAAACACAATTTCCTTCAATCTACCACACAGTTCGTCATGGTAAGTATAAAGAAAACCGGTTCTCCCAGCTCTGCAGGTGGCAGAGAGAGGCATAACAGAGGTTAGAACAATATCAATATTGCAGTCGTATTTAAACAGTTTTAGCTACACAGATGGTAAGCCTTGACCGGGCCTTTTAGTTCTTTTAAACCACAGTCAATATGGGTTTTATCACTAAAGGGAAACAATGAAAGGTCTTTCTTTAACCTCAGTGCAACCATCATTCTGGGGGGAGATAGCAGTGTCATTTACAGTAAAAAACTCTACTATCTTGGAAGTTTGCATGTTCTTTGCATCATGAGCAAACTCTCTGCAGATCTGCAGCTAAAATGTTTTATTCTGGTGCTCTGAGCCAACAATCATATGAAGGTAATTTCTTACAGAAATTGACTCAAAATTTTATCACCATACAAAGCAGTCAGTTGCCCAAACATAGCTGTCTCATGCTGTCTGAGGCAGACGCAGATACCTAATGCATCTGGATGGCCAAGGCACGTGCATGGCACTAGCAGATACAGGGTACCTGTGCAGTAAAGTGTTGGGGCCCTCCCCCTGCCATGTGGCCCTGGGAGAGGGGCCCTGGGGGGAGGCACGGGGTTTCCCTGCCCCTGCTCAGCCTCATTCCCCATTGGTTGTTTTGTGTTCCCCTGCACGGGCAGGGACCCTCGGGTCCCGTGATTGAGCAGTTCCTCGGCAGAGCCCCGGCCATGCGGCTGGAGAAATAAACATCTCTGAAACATCTACCAAGAATTGGTCCATATATATTTCTTTTCCATGGGCCTCGTTGATTGATACACGTGTTGCAGTATCCCCACTGTAACAGTAAAGCTGCTGATCAGGCAGGATAACATACTGTGTTCAAATGGTGCTAAATGGCAATGTTTAAGCAGTTAACGTGAGTCCCATGGACAGGATTCCCGTCACAGGCTCAGATTACTGAAGACAGGTGTCTTCTCACAGGTGTTTATCTGGAAGCCTGGTGGTTAAGTTCCCATTATAGTCAAGGTAGCTCCATCTGGCTGCTCACAGGTGGGGCACCGGAAGTCATGTGCAGATATCTTGAACATCCCAGGGCATCTGCTATTGTTAGAGGACTAGTGACTGTGTCTGTGTACAGGTAGATGAGACAGGACTGTACTCTAGACCTGAGGGCTAATGTCAAGATGTGGCTCACAAGCAGCTCAAAGGTCCTCTATCCACAAAACAAAGTAGTTGCATCCATAAGTTCCTTAAGGGAACATTTCCTTGACCCATCCTCTAAACCATGTCCATGCTCCTTCTGGCAGGTTACCAGCCTGCACCAAAACCAGCCTAAGGTGTATCTTAAAGCATAGAACAATAAGGATGCTCACAAGACAGCAATGGAGCCTGTATCTGAACCGCTTTTGAGCCTCCAGAACATAAGAACATTGTTTCAAGTAAACCCATTTTTTTCCTATCTCCCCAAGAAAAGTATAAAATATATTTCTACTTTAAAACCTGAAGATATTAATGTCTAATATTTTTCATTCTTATTTTTGGCATTTTCTCTGTTCAAAAGCTTTAGGGAAGATCATCACTGTGGAAAATTTGCTATATAAATATAGCCATGATCATTTCTGTAGCACCACAAAACACAACAAAAAAAAATATAGTCCTTAATAACAGCATTTTCTAAATCTCATTTTTAAAATATTAAAATTTATATGTTTCTAGCCCTCAAATTACTATGTGTTTATTTTTTTTTTCTATTAAAAAGAATTATAAGCTATTCAAGAATCTATTCTAGTTACTTTTCAGGTGTATCTCTAATGCTCAATGGCTGCATTTCAGCGATGCAGTTCCTGGTAAATGTCATGTCTTTAAATCCTGTGAACAGGTACTCTTCAGACCTAATAGCTACTCAGGTGAACTAGCAGTCAGAATAGGAACAGGCACCCATACTAATTCAGTCTACCCCCAAACAAACATTATTAGCTTGTAAGTGGCTTTGCATTATTATAATCATATATACATTCCAGTTCTAAAGGAGCTTGGAGAGGATGACGGACTCTTTGTATAATACTCCATTACATCATGTAGCTAGACATTTGGTATCAGCTATAAATTAAAATTTGGAGTAATTTTGGCATTTTATCATATAAAAATAGTGCAACTAAGGAGAAATTCAGGTCAGTATTCTCTTAAATTAAAGAATATTTACTTCCCTGTGTTCTGAAAATGGCTCTTTGTTGCTATATCTCAAGATTTTATTAGGAACCCTTGTGATAATCAATATTTTTCTTCAAACCAGCTCTTTGAAGTATTGTGCAAAAGAGTCTCAGCTTTTGTTTCAAATAAAGTAGGGTTGAAGAAATGCTTGAAAATGTGAGCACTGTATAACTCAAATGTGCCTGATCTAGGTAAAAGGGAATTTTCACCACCACTAAAATATATCATTCACTTTTTCAACAGCCTTGTGTGGTTCTGACATAGGGAGAAAAAGGAAGAATTTATTTCAGTGTAAGATTTTGACAATATAATAACTTGATGGAAGTATTTGCATTAAGAAGTTACTGATATCCTAATTTCAGGCAGACAGTTAGTAATAATTGACACATACAATGATTTATTGCCAGCCAAGGACATAGTTTATTAACAGACATAACTGACAGTAGCTGCAAGAAGTTATGCATGAAATCCTGATTTAATTCCGAAAGTTACATATACTAACGTGGAGGTGGCATATTACTTTCTTGTCTAAGAGAAGGCAAAGGTACAAGAGACAGTCCTTTTTGCATCTTCTTCGTAATTACGTTGTTTACTGACATGCTCATCACACTGGCATGCCAAAATGCTGGCTGCGTAATGAGATGCTCCAGCAAAAACATACATTTTATATAACTGCAAATGCATGAATCAATCTCTCAGTTCAAAGAGTTTTCCCCTATTATTTTCAAAAAGCAAGCCCATCTAATTCTGCTCGAGGCAGGAGATGTATTGCTGGGCACAGTAAAACCATGCATTGTTTTCCCCATGCAACTGACTCATGAGCCAAGATACCAAAGGGCACATTTCTGAAGCCTCCAAGGGCTCCCAGTCATACTGGCAGCAGATTGGACCTTCCTGAGGGAGGTGTCTAGTCTGTATCTCCTAACCAGTCTCACCTACTGTGTTTGTCTGCCTCTCACAGATTGCTTTGTGTTGGCATCCACCCCCTGCACGGCTATGCCAGAAGAGTGAATAAACACCAGGATACCCTGGCACTGGGAAGCATTCTCATAATGATGAAAAATGAGGATTCCACAGACTGTGTGACTCAAGTTCTCTCTTCAAAGATGAGGTAGCTGAAGTCTTTACTATGGCCAGGTGATGCCTAACCCTATGTGAGAGAAGTGGGGGTTGAGGGCAAAAGCAGCTGGCTCTCCTTTGCCTCTTGTCACGGTCTGGAATAGAGGCAGCTCACTGCCAGCATAGCTATGCCGTTTGCTTACAGCTGGGAGCAAGTAAACACAATATTTTGGATAAATGGAGCACACCAAGATGCCCTACTCCCTACACAGAGAAAATCAGGCAACAGTCCCTTTTGGAGACCAAGAGGCTCAGCATCAACCTCCCACCTGCTCACCTGAGCTGTTTTTTTTCCAACCTTTTGCCAAAATGTCTAAATCTCTACCTGAAAGAGCAGCAAAACTGTCGGAATGTTTAGTTGAGTGTCTTGACTCGCAAGGGACTGGATATCAGAAATGAGAGTCTTCTGCTAAAAGCAATTACATGAATTAATTACCACAAAGAAAAGTATTTTCTCTCATTCTATGAAGTTGTGGAGAAGAAAACATTATTAACTTGCATGTTTTATTTACTAGAATTAGCTGAGATCAAGACACATAGCATGTAATTTTGTTTACCAGTTGGGAAACAATGTCCCACTGCACCTGCACTGCACCTTTGAAGCTGAGTTACATTAAACAGGTAGGAGTAGAAACAGAGAAGGATATCTGATGTGGTAACCTGGAAGTGTGGTGTCAGATGCTTGGCTCCTAAATATTTACGTGCACCATTTCACCCACAGTTTACATGGTCACACTAATTTTTACTCCAGCCCTGTAATGGCTGTTTAATTTTGAGAGAAAGTGTAATCTATGACTGATTAAATAAACTCATTTATCACTAAGATAACATGTCTTAGAGAGCATCTCAAGGTAAAAGTATTTTAAATGTGTATGATAAAACAATAGACAAAGATCATGATAATAAAAAGAAATTAATTTTGTGGTGCTGGTGATTAACTAGGTTAACTCAGCTCTGGAGGTTTATGACATTCCTGAATCTCAAAGAATGAATTACAGCTTTCTCTTGTACAAAGAAAGATTTTACAAACTCTAACAGTGAGAAGCTTTTGTATTCTTGTATTCCAAGTACGATTTCAGGAACTAAAGTAATACTTTGAAACTGGGCTTCACACATTTCAGAGAAAGTATTTTGCATAACAGGAAAGAATGAAACTGGATTCCCAGGCAGTAATATCATGATACGGTACATAGTGCACATGAAATGAGTGGCTTCATATTCCTTGTGCAACAAATTCAGTCAAGTTTTATGCAATTTGTTCACCTCTATATTATCTGGAACTCTTTTTAAAAAGAAGAAAATATGTCTTGCCTGTGAATATTGTTATTCCATGTGATTTTCAATGGAGGAGACTGGGAGCATTAAAAGTGTGATAAAGTAAAACATAGAAATACTACTCCCTCTCTTGCATCCTCTGGGTAAGGAGTGAGTGGAAAAGAAAAGGAGACAGAGCCTCTAACCAGAAAGCATGCATTACACTGGGTGCAGGGTCACATCATCATCATCATCATCCACAATAAGGGTACTGAAGAGATGCATGTTTTGGTCTTGTGGGTCATCCCACCGCCAAGCAGCTCTATGGCATGTGCCTGAGGCTGCTCAGTTGGAGCCCTGCTCCATGCAGGGAGTCCGTGGCAAACCACAGCTGGCCCTTGGAGCAGTCCTTGGCTCTTGCCTGGTAGCATGATGTCCTGCACGTAGCCTATTTTGTGGAAAGGGCAGAGTTAATGAATGCTTAGGTTATCTGAACAAACACATTTGCCACACTCAAAACTCTGTGGATATCACTGCCCCTACCATCCCGAGTGGAAGAGCAGCCTGTGTCATACTGCAGGTGCCTACAAGGAGACCAAGAGGTTACTGCCATTCAGGCTCAGGTACTGAGCTACCTGCCTCTGCTTCTCCATGCATACTTCCTGGTGGCCTGATGGCATGTGATTCAGAGCTGCTGACTTTAGATATCTAGTATGTGCTTGTCTAAAGGTAATCTGCTTGTTTTGTGCTTTAGTGGAGAGAAATAGGCATGTTCAGCTGGTGATTCAACTGCCTGTTCTAGATTCCTGTCCTACACAGGGGTGATTTGCCTGTCTCCTGCCATTCACTGAAGACAGTGCCTGATCAGCTAACTTCTGAACTTTTAGAGGTATAATATTTAATGAGATTAATTCATGCCTAGGTGCTTACTTGTGAGCTATTTAATCACAGACTACAAAGTGGAACAAGTGTTACTAGAAGAAATAAAATCCAGGTACACACTAAGATGGCTTTTATGTTGAGTTTTGTTGTCATTGTGCGCAATATATCCTGCTAATAAAAATGAAAAGAAAGTTTTTATGTGCACCTGTGCATATGTTCATGTATACAAAAAAAATTAAGGTGTGTTGTGAAACTACCTGTTTTAGCTGAACAAATGTGACAAACTTCCAGGCACACAAAAACTTCTAGGTTTTTTTGTGTGTATTTATATATATATACACATACATATGCATATAAAGGAGTAAATATAAAACACAGCAACCTATTTGTGTTGTGACAATGTACATCTAAAGTCCAAGTATACATTTCATGTTCCTTAATGGCATGCCATAACATTACGTGCAGTCCCTTCAAAATCTCCCTTTTTGAAAAAACAATTGAATACATATACTTACACGTACTCTAGTATATGTAATAGTAGTTCTGAGTCAAGTTTAGTTTGCCATAATACATATTTGACATAGCAGAGATAAACAGAGAGATGTACACTTGTGTGTGGCTGTGGCTGATTGTCCACACACCTGCATGCAGTGTAAGCTCTGGTATATCAAACTTGTATGGCTTACTCCATACTTCAGTGCTCCACCAGGCTGCTTTCAAATAGAAAACAGCCTTGAAGACTTCACTTGGCCTAAGATGGTGAAAGACATTGTAAGGAGCTCTAAACCCCTTTCTGTTCACTTTGCTGAGAGTGTTTACAAGAGGACAGAAGAGATGGCATGGCTGCTCTATTACATTGCCAAAGAACATGCCCCCAAGCCCCAGAGAGATATGAGCTTAAATCAGCCCAGGTGCTCAACAGTGAGATCAATCCCATCCCAGGACTGGCACAGTGACAACATCACTTTGAACAAACAAAGCACAGCTGGGGATAGACCTCATCAATAAAGGAAAAAATAAGTAAAATAAAAGTGTACTAGTCATAGAATAATTTGTTTGGAATATGTGTCTACATTTTTTACATTTAAAATATTCCTTGCTATAACAATTATTTTATGCAGACATTCCCTGTGTTGTGACTAATGAGCTGATGTCAACAAGAAATCAATGAGTTGCAGAGATCTAAATCTGTGCTTTATTAAAAAAAAAAATCTGCACTGTAGTCTCTTAACTTCTTTTCATGTAATAATATAGGTGATCCTTATTGTGTAAGTCATAAATATTAACAATTTGAAAAGTAAATTTGCTGTTTTCCCATCTGTAGCTCTTGCATTCTATTTCATTTACTTCTGAAAATACATCTCAGGGCCAAATGTTGCCCTTACCTGTATTTGTCTCTGAATTCAAAGGAAACTATGTCTATAGATCTGAGCTGAAAGAGTGGAATGGTTGGGTTTTTTCTTCCACCCTGTCCACATAAATCCCATCTATGGACCTTATCCAAAAACTTCTGAAATCAAAGGAAGTTTGTAATGACTTCAATGGATTATGAAGCAGAATTAAATTATTATGAAATTATTTAAATTAGCAAAAAAAAGGTAGTTCTTCAAAGCCAAAACTTTTCATTTTCATAAAAATACCTATTTTTTGAGATATTCAGAGCCTTGAAAAACACTTGGAAAAAAAAGTTTGGAATTGTTGAAATATAAAGAAAAAAAAAGCTCTGTTTTTCCTCTTCTCTTCATTTTTTATTTAGAAATATTGACTGGAATAACAATTGTTTGTTTACATAGGATTTTAAAGCAAGCATTTCCTTATTATCAAACTAAAGATATCAAAGTATCTGAGCTGTGTGTTCTTATGTTTTCTTCCAAAAACATTATGAATTTTGAGAATTCCTTCCTCATCCCTAGTGGGATAGGAAGAAAATTTCAATGGATGAAGTTTATGAAGAACTCCCCTTTGGTCCAGGCGTTTAGGAGCAGAATAACTGGTGAGCAAGTTCATACTTCATGATAATGCCAGCTGTAATTTCCTTTGCATTGAGTTAGGCCCACTGAAATGAGACAGAGCTCATTGAGCTTAAAAAAAAAAATTTGGAAAATAAAAAAACAACAAACTATTTGTCTCTTCCCAACCCTGCAAGCCACCCCTGATAACATATTTGCTGTCATCAGAGGAGACAAGCGTTGATAACTTGAATCTGTCAGCTCTTGTCTTCCAGGTTGCTAATGAGTCTCAACATTCAGCTGCTAAGTGAAATTGTGATGGACAGACCTTCCAGTCTTCTCACTGCATTACAGAATAAAGGAGGTCTTCCTATTGTGGCTAAATATTGTCTGAAATACCTCAGCAGAATAAATGGTAAAGTGATTACTGAGAAATGCTCTGCTGTTGTAGAATTCCCAGTCTTTATGGAAATGCATTAATAAACATATTTAGGATATATCTCATTAAACTGAAATGAGGTACTGCCTTGAGCGATAGAAGTTCAATCAAAAATTGCTAAAGCAATGATAAATATTAGCTGTTCCAAAATGCAGAATTTTTTTTGCCAACAAGTCTTAATTTGAATGAACTTTGTGGTCAACTGTGAAACTGCAAAACAGCACAAAAAACCAAGAAAATTAAAAAAAAAAAAAGGAAAAAAAAAGGAGAAACAAAGTCCTATGGAATTGAGAAGAAATAGCAATAACAAAAAATAACTTCCCTGGTGGTTTGACTCCTAGAACCAAACCTTTGAGTTGGGAATGATCATATGCACTGATATGCACTGATTGTATTGTGGATGGGCCTAGAGATAGGCATTTGTGTTGTGTGCTGAGCTGAATTTAAAATTTAAACTCTGCAGAATATGAAATATTCAGATAAATGTTCATTGAATGGACCTCACTGCCTCTCTACACATAAATTCTTGGCCCATGATTTATCAGAACTAGCGTGCTTTGCAGTCTGGTGTGCAAAGAAGAGAAGATGAAGTTTAGTTACATTATTTGGCAGTTCTCTATCTTATCCCAGTGTGCAATTACTTGCTGCACAACACAACCATGCAAACATTTGGATTCAGTACAATATTCAATTTGTATGTCCACTGAAAATCAATTCAGGTATTATGGAGACAGCACAATTATCTGTAGGACATGAAATCAGCCACTCAGCTCTTTCTTTGTTACAACAACATGGAGGAGTTATTTTGGCAACACTTTTGTAATGTGGGCTAATGTCATGCAACTGCGCTGGATATCATGTCTAGGAATAGGCATTTGACATTTCCCGGAGCATTTTCAAACCTACTGTTTAACAAGTATCTACATGATATAAGGAAAAGAAGTATTCTTTTTTTTTTTTTCAGAAGTCAGCTTGCAAGCTTTAAAATCAGGCTTACAAACTTCTCTTTATGTGATAAAAACCCTGAGAAATCCAGGGGAATTCAGAACAGCCACTGGAGCAGGTCTTTTAAAAGACATCTCTTATATTCAGCAAGTTTTTTGAATATAGCCCCCTATTTTAGAAAGTAAAAAAGCAAGGAGAGGTGCTTTAACCTCTTGACTACCTGTAATATTGACTCTCAAGAAACCAAGTAAGAAAGGGGAACAAGAATACTATGGCTTGAATCCTGAAAAGCAGAGTGAATCATTTATGTGAGTGCTTGGGATGATGTGTATAGGAATAGACCTGCTATCAAGTAACCATGAAAATCAAGATAGGTTATTCATGCGACTTGACTGAGAAATTTTGAAATGAGGAAAAATGATGCTTGGTATTTTTTCAACTAGGACAACAGGGTTGTAAAATTATGTAGGTGCCAACTCCAATCTTTGCATTAGCTGAACATAATAGAGTTGGTGCAGTAACTGAGACAACATTTGAACGGAGTGCATGAAATTCATATTTTTAAAAATTTGTATTCATAGTTCCATTCAAGTCCATTTCTCCACATGCATAAATAATAGACTAAACAGCACTGTCCATTGCAATAACCCCACTTCGGCTCAGAAGAAGAGTGAGATTGAAGCAATATTTGAAATCTAAGTTTGAAGTCCTATACTGCACATCTCTGTGGTTTTACATGAAGTATTTTCAAGGTGATAGGCAGAAAAAGGAGATGCTTTCTATGTAAGGTATATACTCTCATTTGTCAAGCCTGCATCAACCATGTTTGATAACTCTCAGGCTACATTTACACTATCAAACAGCTTAGGTCCCCAGATAATTCCTGGGTCTCTATTCCCTCACAGTACATGTTGCATAAATTTTCATTTGCTGCTAAGCTATTAAAATTATAGTGTTATGGTGGCTACAGATAGATAAATGGATGGATGGATGGAGGGATGGATGGATAGATAGATACATAGATAGATAGATAGATAGAAAATGCTACCTGTATTTAAGGGCTATGGCAGTTCCATGAGATCATGTATGCTACATCAGATCAGAAGTGTCGAGCTTTCCCTGAAAGAGGCTCCACTTGAGCAGTGCAGACGCAATCATTCTGCATCCCTTGGCTGAGGATCCTGCTCTCAGTCTCTGTGTCGGTATCACTCTATGCAATGTTTTGCAGAAATAGCTCATATGGTTCTGACAGAAGAGTGAGGTTATATCCCAGATATTAATGGCTTCTTCACTCAGACCTTTAGCAAAAAAATGTCCCATCTTTTCATTCTGGAAAGTGTGAAAAATGGAAGCGGGAAGACCATGTTTTGTAATCTATCTCTATTTTTCTTCCTATCAGATATAGCCACTACCATGTCCCCTGCAAGATTTTCTTTTACATGGCTAGCAAAAGCACAGTGGGAGATACCAGTGAGGAATGTACATCTTGCAGTAAGAAGCCCATTAATTAATCAGGGCCGTAGCAATGACTGACAGTGTTTCAAATTTTTCAGAGCAAAACTATTTCACTAAAAGTTCCATAATCCTAGATAAAGTGAAAGGCCTGATATTTGATAAAAACATAGAAGTTAACAACTTCCAAGTTCAAGTAAGAGAAGTTACAAATTTGAGAACACTATGTACTAAGAGTGAAAAATGTAGATGAAAGCTATGCCCATAGATATTGTTATACTTACTGATTTAGAAATAATTTCCTGTACGTGTAAAGGTTGGATTTTGATAGCTTGCCCAGAATACACCCTGGATAACGCCACGTTTCTCTGGATTGAATAATTTTACCTGAAATTAATACTTTCAGAAGTCACGAGTCAATCTGCCTTCCCAGCACAGTTGTCCTCTTATTTTTTCTTTTTCTTTTTCTTTTTTTTTCTTTTTTTGTTTTGTTTGGATAATGCTTCCCTATCCATAAAGTCCCATGTTAGTGTTGAATATCTAACTTTTATGGGAGTAAGGAATTTATTAGGTAGTTAAACTAGGCGAGCAAGGTACAAGACTGTAGGAGAAGTGTAAACAAGAACTTTGAGAATGACTGTTCCCAGGGGTCTGTATTTAATTCATAATTCTAATTTGCAACTGAAACAGTAATTATTGCTCATTTGGCTACTGAAGAAAGATTCAAAAAACACAATCATCAGTGTCAAGGTGGATTTGACCAAAGAGAGATGTTTTTGATGTAGAGGTTTCCACCTGAGCTAAGGCCAGACTTACTGGTAGAGGTTGAAATTTCATTAGGTCAGTTGTTATAACTTGGAAAGGAAGACAAGGCTTCAAACCTACAAGCCCTTTTTCAAATCAGAAAGACTGCAAAGCCCAGAAGCTTTTGCTACTTTTACCAACACTAATGGTTGTTCAAATAGAAGATATTACCTCTATCTACAAACTTTTCTTCACCTTTGCCCTTTAGACAATGAAGGTTACAGCAATATCCGAGCCAGTCACCACTTTGTAGTCAGTGGTGACAAACAGGAACTTACTTCATATTCCTTTTTCTATATCTACAAAAGTATGAAATTAACCTTTTGCTTATATTGCCTTATGTTTCTTATCTTATATTAAGAGATGACAATGATTGACTTACATAGAAATGTCACAAGTTCACTTGTATCAGTCCTATCTGATACCTCTACATTGCAATATATTTCTAAGTTATCTCAAATACCAGACATAGTGTAACTAATGTAAAATGGAATTCAGTGGAAATTAATTTATCCTATGAAATTAGCCTTTTGATAGCTAGCATTAAGAATATGTACTTGCTGATCAAAATAGCCTGATGGAAATAATAATTTAATGTGTTAAAGGGTGCTGTGGAAATAACCAACCAGTGTGATGTGCTTTGTGACCATTGGAACAACGAAGACCTAAAAAAAAAAAAATTAAAAAGGGCTTTTAAATTCATTTCCAGATGTATTGAATATTGTGAGTTTCTAAGAGTTCTCTATGAATCATCTTCTCTTGGAAAAGACTTCCTCTTCTTCATCATTTATCAAAGATAATGGTGAAGGAAAAATCTGAGTTGAAAGGGCTTTTAGGTTACTGAGAGCTGGTAAAAAACAATTTTAGTTGTTTCTACATAGAAATACTGCATTTTTTTTATTATATTATTTTGAATTTTTTTTTTTACATACCATACATACTGGTAGTTGAGTGTTCTGTGAAAAAATGGACATATTATTTCAGTGTTGAGAAGTAAAGATTACCCTTTCGGCAGGCTTCCTTGGGCACATAGCTTAAGCCTGTTTTTCAAAGGTATTTAGGCATTGCTCCAGTCAGTGTCGCAATGATTCTGTAATCTATCAAAGCTGTTACATGAACTAATATCTCTAAGTTAAGTCAACACAGCTTAAGCATAAAATAAGATGAAGTTTTTCACAAGGCTGATTAACCCTTGTTAGCAACAGACTATACACACGACAAATTCTCCAGATCCCCAAGCCTAAAGTAAGGCGGGAAATCTTTCAAAAGGGTATCTCTACTTTAGAAATGTTATAAAAAAATGTCACTGTGCTTTTGGGCCTATGAACTTAAGAGAGTCACACTATTAGCCATGATGTCTTTGAGCTTCAAAATCTACCAATATTAATTTCTCTTTCTCGTGACTGCTATTACCTGCCTGCTTCTGCAAGGTACTGCGTGGTCCTGTCTTTATGTCTGGCAACTTTTGAGGTCTTTATCCTCATTGAAAACTTCTGAAACAGAGCCATCTTGCACGCTATGGCTTACCTATTAAAATGCCCTAGGGTATATTACCGTGTCCCACAGCTGTAGGGAGGAGGAGAGAAGATCCATCAGGCAGGAATTGTGCAGCAAGATTGATTTATTTAATTATTTTACAAACTCTTTTATAGACTTTTTTATTCATAGTCTAATTGGACAAAGGATCAGCCACCCTTTGGGGGTGATTGGCTAAAATACTAAAACATCCATTGTCAAAATATTTTTCTACTACACTATAAACAAGACTTCTCAAGGTTTCAGGTGTTTCATTGTTTACAGAACTCTGCTGCTATCTTTTGTGAGAGAGAAAAGTCTCTCACGGACTTAGAAAATAGCAAGAAAATTCTTGCTAGCAGCATTTTTGTATCCACACTTACCTATAAGATATTTTTAGGATTTACTCAGATTCAGCATCACAGTGTTTCCCTGACCAGTGGCATGTGTCTGCTCCAGAGTGAAGCAGGAGCAGGGGCCCCATGCCAAATTAACAGGCTTAGTGAGATGTAGAGGTTTCTCACAAAGCATCCCCCAAATATGACATGTGCCTAGCTTGTGGGAGAGTGAATTTGATGTCTCTTCCCTGCTGGAAGAGAACTGAACCCTCCAGTCGTTCCTGAGACATGATCTTGGAGCGTGGAAGAGGAGCTGGGAGCTGTACACCGCAAGGCCTAAGCAATCCTTGATTGCTACTGAAAGGAACTTAAATTTCAAAATCAGCTGCTTCTACAATACCTCATTATGAGCTTTGGCTTTTTAATTAGTGACCTAATGGAAGCCTGTGACAGGCAGATGAGTATCGCTGTGCACCCAAAGGCTGTGCAGCAAAGTCTGAGCAGTGCTATGAGATTGTGGGCATGACTTTCACCTGATTTCACAAGGCATATGTTCTAAATCCCAGATCCCTATTGTAGGTGTCCTCACCAGGTTTGCAACATCCACTGCAGTGGAGGCAGCAAAACTAGATACATGAAACATGACTTTTCAATGTCACAAACACCAATAACCCCACTGGCCCACTCCACCTTCAAAAAAACATCTACCTGTGTAACTGAAAAATATCTTAATTTGCTTTTGCAACAATATGCATTGGGAATCATGTTCAGGTTGTTCTGGACATTGACCTCCGTGTTCTTTTTATTGTCACTGCTTTCTGAATCGAAGTCATCTGGAAAACGTGACTAACCTTTTTTTTTAATCTTTTCTGTGGCCGTATGACAATTAACGTTGCTAGATCAAATCTAGCCCTCTGTTGCACTTGATTTTGAGTTTAAAGATTTTGAAACTAGGGTAAGGGATGTATTTTAACTTAGGCGCATCCCTAATTGCCCATGCTTTTGGCTATTTAATGACTATAAATTTAATACAAGGATCAGAGTGCAACTTTGTTTCCACTTGCCTAGATCTGCCCACCTTCCTTTTCTCTATCATGTTATCAACATCCAAGGAGACACATGGGAACTAATGTACAACTATTGCTTGTAAGTCACATTCCTACTTCAAGGTAATAAACTTGTGTATGTATAAATATTAGTATACCCTTCACACAATTTATTTTTCTTTACTTGGGATTTTATCAACAATATACTCAGAAAAACAAAATACTGTTACTGAAGCTGCAGTTTCAGGACACAGTAGCTACAGGGCAATACTACAGCTAAAAATTTGTCTCTTCTGCTCCCTGCCCCCCTGCCCAGCTCTCACCTCAGAGCAGAGGCCCTGTCATTTGTGCTGACTGACTGCTCCCAGAGCTACGGTATGCACTGAGCTTCTGAAATGGTCTGGGCTCAATAAAAGCTCTGATTAAATGGGGTTCAGCGCCCCATCTGTCAAAGAGTTGTGCTGGCAAAGTGCAGGGCACCTGGCAGTGCAGCAGCAGGAAGAAAGAGAAGGACACAAAGGAGGAGGGGGAGGAGAAGGGAGGAGGAGGAGAAAGAGAAGGAACAGGAGGAGGAATAAGAGGAGGAGCAGGAGCAGGAAGAAGAATTAATGGCTGAAGTTCGATGGGATGGGAATTTCCAAAACTAGCACTGCCACTGAGCCTGTCTACTGACAGACCACAGCCAGAGCCTGAAGGATGAAAGCACCTTGAAAAACAGTAGAATAACACCTTTGCAATCCTCTTTCTGAAATGCTGGTTTTTCTCCTGTCCTCATTTTTAGGAGAAGTAATGAGTGCTCCAACACCTTTCTGGGATTCTGCATGTGAAATATGTTCCCTGGTTCAGTTTGTGGGAATGACTCACATTTTTTAGCTCTTCCTCCATGGTCTTTGCCCTTTTTATACGCAGACATGACTTCTCCAGTAAAGATTTGATCCAGATCAATGTGCATACTGGCATCTGGGAACAAGACAGATTACTTTTCTCACAGTTTCCTGTTTAATTTCATAAGGTGATAGTTCCAGTTAGTCTCAAAAGGCATAATATGCTATATTTTCTGTGGAGTGAAAAAAGTTGTCTCTTCTCTGGGGTACAATATTGATCAAAATTCTTCAAACTACTTTAGTTAAGAAAAATGTGACTTCTCCCTTCTTAAGAATTAGGGGTGGCATTCTTTTGGTTGGTGCTGAACATGACAGTCTAAGCAAATAATACCTGGATTCTTAGCTCACAAAATATTTCTTTTCTGTTTTGGAGCTGGTATTCCATTTTAAAGTAGCTTTTCACATAACAGAGCTGTCACCACTTGCAGACAAGGACTGAAGGTACAGATCAAGTTTGTACATGTGGCTTTATACAAGGTCTCACAGAGATCCTGCTGGTGTGAAATATTCCCGAAACATTGTTTTGACTTTCACTCAGTACTTTATTTAGTCATGTCCAGGATTTTGCCAGTGGTCTGAGATGTGTTGTCAATCCTATAGATTGTCTGCTCTCATACACATGCAGAAACTATGCAGGTGCAGCAGGTTACACAGACTTGGCCTTCACATCTGCCTTTAACAGTTTTCATCTTATCTCAATGATAAGGAATTTCCATGATAAAATGATTAGGTAGAAGCAATTTGACCAGATATTAAGCAATTGTTGTAGATATACTAATCTTTATTAGTTCGTTGTGGAGTGACTAGGATTTTGAAAGAGATCTCGGTGACATAAAAATGAAGCTGCAAATAATTCAATTTAAAAAATATGGAAGACATAAATTATTGTGTGTGTGAAATCATGAGAGAGCTAAGGAAGTATTTTCATTACGTTTGTTATTCAACAAGGACCTACATCTGTTTCCAGTTTGCACTGATTATTGACACATCTGGCTATTTGGCCTTAGGAACTACAAGTTGCTGTTGTGGCGTTATTCTCTGAATCAACTTTTTAGACCACCCGGAAAATAATATAGCAAGTGCTGTGAGAAGATTGTGTTATTTGTAATAAGATTACCTTTTGGCATCTAGATGTATTGTACAAAAGGGATCCTGCCATCTTCTGTTTTATAAATTACAGTTTTGCATTTTTTACACCTGTGGGAAAAATAAGTCCCTTGCCAAAGGGCTTACTATTTGACAAAAATAAATCAGGATGACCTGATAGAGTTTCAAGTATATGCCAGATACAGTAGTAACTACTTGCCTTACATGGAAAAATACCTTTGTTTCAGTAGAAACAAAATACAGCTTAAGTCACACAACTGAGAAAGATGTTTCTTTAACCTATGATGAGATGTATTTTTTCTGATTAATATCCTGCTGTTGGAAGTGAATACTGTCCAAGTCCTTGACCCTTCAAACATTTTTTTTCTGTAACAAATAGTTAAATTTTCTCCATCAGCAGTTTGAGAGTAGCAATCCAGTCCAAGAGTGTGGAAGATATATTTTGTGAAATATATGGTGAAGACTTTGAAAAACCAAAGGATAAGGTCATAGGACAGAAGGGACCACCTAGATAACCAAGACCAATCCTTTCCAATTGCATGCAAAAGATAGGATAGTCCTGAAGGATTCACAGAACATCTACTGCAGATGCCCCCTCAAACCACAGGCCAAAAACCAGTTCCAATACCCTGTCACGGATTTAAAACTTAGTAAAAGACTAACAGCCATAGCTTCCATGTGCCACAGGAAGGAACATGATGAAACGCTTATTTGTTTTATTACAAATACTTTTAAACTCCAGTAATTTGTTGTTTTTTAAATAATAGTCTAGATAATCTATATGGCCACATGAAGCTGCAATACAGCTTCACTTGCTGCATTGAATTACATGTGGAATTTATTTGACCTTCTACATAAAACTAACACAAGCCTTGAAGATGCATAGAATAAAGATACATAAGAAACTATTTGCTGAGTTTTGATGAATTGCAAGTTTGTAAATGGTTTTGTGCGCTTTCTCTGAGAAAGTTTAGACAGCCTCAACAGTTATTTCCATTCCTTCAGATTAAGGCTGCAGTTTTTAATGTGCATTACTGAGTTTTTAATTCCTTTAATAGCTAAAGAATAAAAAGTACAGAGGGCAAGGCAGCAAAATCACTGGGAGGCAAGAACAGAGAATGAATACTGTATTCTTTCCAGTGCTATACTATGATCTGCTATTCTCTTTAGGCTTGCTCTTTGTCCTCTTTGACATTGTGTCCCTGTGAGCAGCCTGATTTCTCTTGTTTTCTCCTTAGGATAAGAATCTGAGGGCAGCCTTTGTGGTAGGGAATTGGCACCTCCTTCCAGGCACACTGCCATACAGATCATCAACCTTGCCACATCTGAGCACCTTCATGGCAATGATGATGATGCCTTTTGCTAGCTGCCTGGCCAGCCAAAGTGTCTGCAACTGGATAGAGCATACCCAGTTAGGAAATGTCTGCACTAGTGCACAGTTTTCCAGCAATTAAACAGACACAAGAACGACTGAGGCAAAACAAATATGTAAAAATAGAAACTACTCTGGGTGATTTTCTTTTTCATGTGCATTTAGTGGGCTTAGGACTTCTGCAAGACCTTTGAAGAGAGATTTAGAGCTAGTTTGATAACTCCTGTTTTGAACTTTATCTTTGCAATGCCTAAAAAGTTTATGCCCGGTGCTTGGGGAATAAGTCAAAGCACCTACATCAGGTGTCTAGGCAGCCTAATCAGACAAGTAAGAAAGTTAGGCATCTTGAGAGGATGATTCAGTATCCCACATGCTGGGCAATAACTTGCCCAGATTTCTGAGGCCTCACAGTTAGTGCTCTCTGCAGGGAGCAGGGAGATGCCTGGTTCCCCTCCCATATCTGTTTATGCAGTTTGCATGCGGGAGATTTAGAAAAAAGTAAAGACTGGGATCAGGACCTGAACCAGGTCTTCTCCCTCCCAGCTGAGTGACCTACCCAAGAGGTTCCTGAATTATTTGTTGTTCTCCTCTCCGCAGTAAGGGAATGATCTGTCTTAAATCTGAATCTTGCTTAAAAAAACAAAGCCTTAACAGGAGGAAATTAGAGCAAGTAGCTGCTCTACAGCATGGACTTTAGGACACAGTTCAAGCTAAAAAGGCTCAGGCATCTAAACTTCCTGCATCCTTCATGATTTTTTAAACCATAAAACTGATATGCAGAGGCCAGACTGTATTTAGTAAAGCAAGCTCTGCTTTTGTGAGTGCCTAATCTCAAATGGTGTAAAAGAGCCTGAAACCTATGTAATCAGCAGTGCCTCTCCCCAGATCCTGGGTTACCTGCCTAAGTTCTGGAGAAGAGACAGGTCAATGGTGTCTTCTGCTGGCTGGATCCCAAACATTTTCTTGTCGGGAGGGCTCATTCATGAAATGCAAGCATCCCCTTTTGTCTACTGATTGTATTAATCAACTCATAAGTCAAGCAGGCATCTCCAAATCCCTTGGGATCCCTTGGGAATCCCTTGCAAAATCAAGAGTGTGTCTAAATTCCTACGAGGCTCAGAGTTACCATTCACGGAGATTCAAACTGTTGAGGTACTAAGGTGCTTCAAGTTGTAGATAGGATTTTCAGGTAATATGCAAACACATTCTTGACGTTTGGACCTAGTCTGTCAAGCTACTTAGCTGCTTTGGAACAATTTTTCTTTAGATGCAATCTCTTAAAGATTCAAATGTGCCTTATTGTGAAGTAAAAAGAGGTTGAATTACTTTTGGGGACTACTTTGGTGTCACTCTTTTGGGTGCTGCCAAATATGTGCTCTTTTTTATTCTTTGGATAGCAAAGCTAAAGATAACGCCTAAGAAGTTGACATTTTCCGTCAGATGGCAAAGGTTTGAAGTAGTTTTAACATATATCAGGACACAGATATCCTATTGGGATAGTATGCCAAAATTACTTTAGTCAGGATGCAATAAACAGTTGGGAACAAAGTGCTGTAAAAACCTTCAAACAGAAATTCTTAGTTTACACAGACCTTGGAAATAAGATCCATCTCTTTTCCTCTGAATTCAGCTCCTGAAGCACTCTGTTAACCATCTGGTATCTTCCAGGAAAGGAAAAATGTAAATTGCATCTGTCCTTTCCATGGCATGGGGGACGGGGGACAGGGCGGGGACAGCTATATTCATATCCAAAAAAGAGGCTAATTTCAACTTTGGTGAAAACTTTGTGCTTCTCAAACTGTTACTTGCATACACACAGCAAAAATTCTCTATGAATTATTCTTCTATGCAGTTCATTTCCATATACTCTACTGATTTACATGCACACACAAAATCTTGCAGTCTCTCCTCCTTAAAAAGACCATCCTGGATCAAACTATTTGATATGTGAGGTCATTCATTTGTGTTCATGCAACTTCTAATGCTCATGATTCAGTGTACAATTTTCTACTGCATCTTGGGGAGTCTCGAGGCTTCCATGCCAGCATTAGTCCCAGATGTAAATGTACAAAAATTAATGGTATAAGGATAGTTGTTCATTGACAATGAATAGGTGCACTGTGTATGGAGAATGGGTGAGACTCGTATTATAATGGACTGTAGAGAATTCAGTATGTGATGGGGCCCTAGGGTTTTGCTCAATAAAAAAGGAAATCCAATAATGTATTTCCTTAGAATGTATTCTAAGTTTTTTCCCCTTCACTTTGCCTAAGAGCTGCCTTTCTGAAGGCTGAATACCACATCACTTCTGTTTTCATTTCTCATTAATTTTGCCTGGAAATTCTATGCCTTATTGCCAACATTTGGTTTAGCCCAGAAAGACATAATTTCATGGCATCACAGGAATAGATATCTAATGGAGATCTATGGGGATCTCCATTGAAGTCACAATGGTTTTTTTAATAGGAGGGCTCTGCTCCAACCTCCCACCCCTCCAATACAGATGTTGTGCTCCAAAGGACAAAGGATCTGTCACTGACCTCCCTGAATCTATCCAAATAAGTGGTCTGTAGTGATAGCATTCAGCTAGGGAGCAAGAAGAAAAGTGGAAGACTACTAGGACTGTTAGTAGATGGAAAAAAATAAGTGAACAAGAAAGCAATGCTTCTAAAGTGCTGCTGGGGTCACCGGAGTGGTGGTAGGTTTCCACCTACCTCAGCAGTTCTGGCTGAGCAAAAAGAATTTAAAGGGATCAGAGGGGGAGACACATATGATGAACATACCTCATGAAAGGGGGTGGAATGAGTGGGAAGATACAGCATGTGCTGTAGGGGTGGATGGTAGTAAATCTGTGCTTTCATAATCACTTGTGACTATGCACTGAGGGTGGGATTCATTTCACATAAAGTCGATGTTTTTATCCTAGCTGCTCACACTCTGTGCCTCTCACAGGCAGTGGAGAGAGGTGAGTGTTTCTTAAAACATTAGTTTGTAGTTTTGCTGCTTTATTGGTAAAGAAAGAAGAGTTAGTTTTCCACATAATGCAAAACTTTTGTCCAATCCCTAAAGAAAGGATTTATTACTACTTTGGCAGGGAGCTGTGCTGGAAACTCTCCCGCTTCAGTTCCCTGGACAATGTCCTCCCCTGAAATATGCTTTGACTGTTCTGAACAGTGCATTGCAAATTTGCACACAGTGATATTGACATCTGGCTTTAGCATATGGGATACAGATAGTCCTTGATTGCTGAACAGCTATGATGTTTTGAAAAGAAACAATTGCATTTGAAGAATATGGGATCTAGAGTAGGCCTTGTCCTATCCCACACATCTTGCTGACATTTAGTTTTCTAAATTACCAGTCTGTTTATTAAATTTCCACAGTATAAAACCACCAAAATTTAGACGAGATTGAAGTAGATGGTAATATTGTCAGATATGCCAGCAAACAATCCACTGACAACACATGTTAGGAATCAGTCCATTACAATTAGTCAAGAACAATGCCAGAAGACGATGGGACTGAGTGAGAACAAACAAGCACAAAGGAAGGAACATGGGAGGTACTGAAGGTTCAGAAAATGTTCCCATCAATTTTGTATGTAAAAAACCACTTTGGTGAAGAATTTTTGCAACAATCTCAGCAATGTCAGCAACTGTATGTAGTGAGCTCATTTACACAGTAACAAAGAGTGCTGCTATCAGCTGAATATCAGTTGTCAGTTTGTCAGGAGATGGTCCTCCAAAGCAAAGTGAAATGCAGTTATACAGGGAAGGGAAGCAAATCTTTGCAACCCAAATTTATGTGAAGAAAACCAAAAATCTTGGTGTATGTTTTTCCAAATGATGCTGTATATAAAATATTACAAATTGGTTTACAAGCTGCTTTATTTTGCAGCCCAGTAGTTTATATCCCAATGTGATTTGGTGATTACAGGACTGTATATACCATTTATACACATTTCACATACTTTTCACCTAGTAAAAGTTCTTGTAACCAGGCTACCTGTAGACACTTTCCTAGCAGTCCTGTACCTTATGCCATAATTTCTGGGTGCTAGGATTTAAGGGTGATAAATGTCATTATGAATGTAAAGTCTGCCCAGTGTCTGACAGTTTCATGAGTAAATTTTGTATCAAAGCCATAGTATCTGTGTGAAAGATAGTGCATCTTCAAAAACTGGTGTTTAGCACTGATTTAAGGACCTCAGGGCCTTAAATAATCCTGCCTAACTGAGGTGCCTTTAGCAGTCACTTCAGCCTTTCTCAGTATTCAATGAAATGGGAATAGGAAGTGTTGTGATGAGTCAAACTGAATCTAACTTTTGAAGGTGCCCCTTGCATATTCAGGAAGTTGTTAACCTCCTATGTCAGTTATCTACTTGAAACCTGAATGGGAAAAATCTAGGACTATGTGGGCCAAAGTTAATATAGACAAAGTCCTAGCAAAGAGAAAATAAAGTGGAATGTTTTGGAATAATGCGTTGGCTATACAAAAGAACCTCCTGGCAACATAACCCTGTGAGTCATCAGAATAACTAAAACTGTCTTGCAATACGGGAAAGTGAGGGACTGTTGGACAGAGGAATAATAGTGGTTTTTTTCAAAGGAAAATAAATGAATGATATTTATTCAATTCAGGGTAATGTGAACGAGAGCATATTTGTACTATTCTAGCAGGTCAGTTCATGATCAAAGCCCTCCAATGCAACAGATCTCTTCACAAAATTTATTTGTACTAAAAAAACAAATGTGACAAAGAACTATGATACCGAGCAGCCAAATAAACCAAAGATGTATTTTCAAAATCTTTTAGATATATTTTCAAAGCCTTTTATCTTCTTACATTTTCACTCCCCAGTAGATAACCATTTTCACATACCTCTGCCAAGTTCATGCAAGACATATTCTTTCATTTCATCTTTATTTGTTATTAAATTTTCCTAAAATTTGCCTTTTGTTTTCAATCTTTTTAGAAGCTCCTTGTTGTGCTCTTTAAATATATGGGGCACATCCTTTCCAAGTCTTTCCCTGCTCCAGGCAAAAGAAGAGTAGAGAGTTTGCAGCAAAGATGCTAAATGTCTCTTTCATATCATCTTCTGGGAAGAAACGCCATCAGTAGCTCAACCTCCACATCCAAAGTGTCTTTAATTGTTTTGGCACTTGATCTCCCAGGAATGTCAACCCTTTTCATTCCAGAATCTGCAGTACATGTAATTTTAAAATCTGCCATACATTCTTGCACATTCAGTACAGTACTGTGGTACAGTAAACAACTGTGATTCAAAATGCATTACAGGTTTTTTTAGAGATTGCAAATACAGGAATATACAAGAAAAAGTGGGGGAAAAAACCAACCAAACAAAAAAACCATAACAAAAGCAAACAAAAAAAAGACACAGTATCCTACAACCCAGACTGCACTTTTTAGAGCATTGGCGTTCTTTTTACTCAAAATCTGAACACTTCCCTACCAGTCTGCATGATTCATGGCTGTGTTGCTCTGTTCTTTGTTTTGACACTTGGCTGGCCCATATAAAGATACTTTGAGAATGTACCATGATCTCTGATTGTGCTGAAATGTCACAGAGTGTGCAAAGGCCAAAGCAAGAGATTGCCTATGAGAAGCTCCATGCTTAGCTACTTCACTTATCTCAGCACACATACCCTGTTCTCTTTTCCTCACCTCATGTTAGTGATCCGGTCTCTCTGATGAGCTAAGCAATTCCTTAATCACTGGAAGCACTATGTACAGATGAAGATTAATAAATAACAATAAATATTCCTACAAATAGTTACTAGGTTTGACTTGAAAAACCTTTTAAAGTCTAACTCCCCACAGGCGCTGAAGCTGTTTAAGCTCAAGCCAGAGCAGGAATCTCAATGTAGGGGAATCATGGGCCTGATCCTGCAAACAGGGTCAGAGTGCAGCAAAATGTATAGGCAGGGGATACTTTTTTCCTTCACACTAATAATGAAGCTGTTCTGAGAGGTGAGTGGGAAAGAGGCTCTCCCCTGACAGACAGCAGAGGCCATCAGTACATTCAGGCCACTCATGTACCTATTCTGCTGCGTTCCTTGGTTTCAGCTCCCCTTGCCACGACTCTTTTATTTGGTATAAAAGTATTCTGAAGTGAGGATTTGTACCTGAATGTCCCATTCCTTAGGCAAATTCTCTTACCACTTGCTTAGAAAAATATTTTCTATTTTGGTCTTAAGCAGACAGTGAGTGACTCCAAATTACAATAATTTCCAGGATCTCACTGTCTTTTGATTGATGGGCTAATTACATGAAACCTATTCCGTATTAAGGAAATGCAGAGTGAAAATACAATTTCCCAGGAAAACATACTTCTCTTCATTTCCTCAGTTCAGCTTTCTTTGGACCTTCTGGGCCACTTCAAGCTCTGTGAAGGCAAATTCAATGGTCTCTTTGGTAGAGATGGACATTAGTGAGAGGCCACAGGGAAATTCATGTCCAAACCATTCTGATTTTAAAGGATGGCAGTCACTTGCTCCTTCACTTTGGATTTTTAGAAAATCCTAACCCTATTTAGGAGTAGGCAACATTATAGAGGAGATTTAATGAAGAATTTGAGGATAATTGATCTGTGTGGCAAGGTCAAAGCAGAAGTTATTAAAAATAGGGATTTTATTTAGGGAATGGATGGCATATATTTTTAAGTGATAAGCCCATAGGATGTTAAATATGTCCTCCTGGAAATTTAAAAAATGTAAACTATCATTACTCTGTTCTGTTCTGTGGTTGCAAGTGCTGGTGCCAGAATTTTTTTATGCCTGTGGTAACAAAATCTCTCTCCCTCTCCCTTTGCCCTTAGCCAGCCTTCCCAAGCCAGAAATTGCAACTGTTTTTAGGAGGAGGCATTTCACACTTGGTGCATATACACTTGTGCATACACATACATAAGTCCATACACAACGTGGTGGTTGTTACCTGAGTTGGTTTGGTCTTCAAAGTCCTCCACTGAGCTAGTGGACAAGAATGTCCTCCATGAAAAGATGACTTTTTAAAATACTGAAGCAGCAAGTCTACTTTGCAAATTGAGGAAAATTTGAATTTTTCCCCTTCACAGTGAGTTATTCCTTCTTTACATAGTTTTTCTGCTTGCATTCTGTATGGAAAAATGTCATTGTCATCAACACAAGCACCATACGAGGAGTGCTTCTGGCAAATGAATGTTTCTCATATGTAGGTTTTATTACTATTTTTTAATTGTGTAAAATTTCAAAACCCCATTTTAATACTCACTGCAGTAAATGGGAAGACAGTTGTTGACTCCCATGGACTTCAGATTAAGACACAGTTTTGGGAAATGGGTGTTCTAAAGCCCATTAGGACAGAATTGTTTTTTGAACTTGGCATCTTTAAACCCTCTTGTCTTTGTTTTGTGAGACACATAGTTTGTGATCAATAAAAAGACGTTATGCTGTCGTACATGCTGTAACTGAACCAACAACTTAAGTTGCACTGTAACTAAATCACAACCTTTGGACAAGTTACAAGGAAAATGTATTTGCTTTATTGATTTTTAGTCTCTTCTATGCTGATTGATCATTTACTTTGAAGACTGAAACAAGGATATGTAAATGAGTAGTTCTTTAGTCTAACTAAATTTCATACAACAAAATAATCTTTTTTGACTTCACATAAGAAGTGATTTAATTTAACCTTTTACTATCACTGTTTGCAAATACTTTAAGATAGGAATAGTAAGAAACTAGTTTAATTTAAATTTTTGTTGAAGAACCAGACAGGGACATGCTCCGATTTTTTGACTATTTTCTGACAAAAATAGCCCGTATTGTAGCAGCCAGAAGTCTGAAGCAGACTACAGGAAAAGGTGTCATAGGTATGCTACAGACCTCTTGGAAAAGCTTCTTGTTCTGGTAACAGTGCAGTCTAAATTAGGATAGTTCCACTGACTACGTCTTTGTTCTCTTTGTTCTCTACAAAATTGTTCTCTAATTTTATTGAGATTAAACATATGGTGTTGTTTCTGCTGTCTGATTAACTGCAACAGTTTTGAAGAGAAGAGAAATCAAAGATATTTCAAATTAGCTGTGAAAATGCTTGCCCTGCAATTCCAAATGTTTGAACAAACTTTTATAAGGAATTTGAAGGAAATTATATTATGTGTTTCTTTAGGCACTGTCATCAATCCAAAACAATAATCTTAGGAAAATCTGTAGAATCATATATATTGTTCTTTAACAACAGACAGAGCCAGAGCCTATTTCCACGGTGAGGACTGCTGTGCAAGAAAGGGAATTTTACAGAATCACAGAATATGCTGATTTGGAAGGGACCTATCCTGGGAATCACGCCGTGTGCCTGAGAGCATTGTGCAAACGCTTCTTGAACTCTGTCAGGCTTGGTGCTGTGACCACCTCCCTGGGGAGCCCGTTCCAGTGCCCAGCCACCCTCTTGGTGAAGAAATTTTTTCCTGATATCCAATCTAAACCTCCCCTGATTACTTTAGCTCAGGAGCACTCTGTACGAGCAGGGCCATAAAGCTTCCAGGCAGAACTGGCTGACACTCAGCTTGCCCTTGGTACTGACAGAGAATCTTGGGGCTTTTCTGTGTAATGTTTTTCCATGTAAACATACACACACATACTGAATGTGGGAAATTGTCTGAAAAGGACTCCTGGTGAAGCATGGATTGGACAGTAATAGACTGCTGCTCTCAGAAAGCCCTTTTACAGGTAGCATTTTTGCAATACCTGTAAGTAATGTGTCATTATTATTTGATAGCACTTTATGGACATTCAACAGGTGTGCACCTTTAAAACCCAGTATAAAGCATTATAATAATACTCAGAAATGAAAAAACAAGTCATCCTACTTTTTGTTCTTATCTTCAAACCCAATGTTAAGAGATCACTTAGACAGCTGATTTAGAGGGAAGTTAAACTCAAATGGCAAGTTGCATGAAGGGGCTCAGAAATGGTGTTTGTTTGAACTCATAACTATCCATCCTTCTGTAGGGTAGATAAGGCATTGACAAGAAAAGCATTATAGGAAAAATAAAAGGCCTAGGCTCCTTCCCAGACCACTTTTACTCTCAGGTGCTCTTTACTCTGTATGACTGTGTACTGTGCTCCTGGATATCAGGCTTACTACTGTTGTGTCTATGTAGTAACTATTTGTTCAAATGCATGATACTAAAAAAGCACTAACACATATTAATTTCTTTACATGCATACATGTCAAAAGTGGTGTATTTTTAGAACTAAACAAAGGCAAGCTTACAGATGCTTTTACATACTGAAGGAAAACATTACTCTCATCTTCCCAAGATACTGCTTTATGAAAATCTTCTTCACTATTCTTCAATCTTTTCTTATTATCTGAGACAAATGTTTGTATGTTGTCCCTGCTTCAATAAATTATATATATGTATCTCCTTCAGAATGCAAGCAACAAGATGACCACAGCTTCTTTCTGAACTATCAAGGGACTGAACTTTAATTTTCTGTTAAAAAAAAAGATCTGAAAGGAAAATTAAGTTTGAATCAATAAACTGGCATTGTAGGTTAGGAAAGAAAATCGGGAAGATATATGAGATATAGAAAATAGGAAAGAAATTAGGCAAGTGCTTTCGTGGCCATTTTGAAGGGTAAAACACATACATCCTGAGATTCAAATAAAGATTGGCAGACATACCTTTTTTTTAGGTCAGATCTTTCTATGGTCTAACAGTCTCACCTGTCTTGCTTATACAGTATTTGAGACCCCTTGTCTTATATAATAAAATTGCAGAAGTTGTTACGTAGTACAAGGGATTTTAATCCATTCTAATTTTCATATTATAATATTACAGTTATTACTTTTTCAATGAACATACTTATATTGTTATTCTAATCTTATTATACAGAAAACTTTTCAAACCATTCAAGCAGTTCAACCCTCTCGTTAGTGACTCATGTATGAACTTACCCTCTTTCTCTTCAGAATTATTCCATTCTGTAAATGAAAGAAAAATGAAGGGAGTGGTGGAAAACTTTAATTTCAGACTACATGTTGTTCATGAACTGTTTGTTTAACTCTGTTTGTATTGGTTGGGTTGATATCTGTGTCACATAATAGTTTTTTTCCTTCTTGATCGGAAGCTAAAAATGAATCACAAAACAATCACTAGTGACTAACAGCAATCACTCTCATTTTTATTATCTAGTCACAGCAGCAGTTGTGAAACATTTTAGTCTCAAATATTTTCAGAGTAACCTGGTAATTGTCGGCATTCTCAGAATAGAGAATGTGATTGAGAATGACCTGTCTGTGTCCATTCACACACACATTTGCTGATATAAAAATCTATTCACCACAGAATTATTTTTCACAGTTTTCCTGTCTCACCTATTTCACCACCAGTAACTTTTAAGTACAGTTTGGTGACGTTCTCATATACAGAAAAATGACGTAAGTTATAGGTCCAAGTCCTGTTTGCACAAGCAAATCCTGCAGAAGAAAAACATTAATGACAATGCAAAATCCATTGTCCCTCGGCCTTTGTAAGTGGAAACCCCCTGGGAAGTTGGTGCTGAATGATTTTCTGTTAATTATCTCTTATTTATCCTTTCTACCTATAGTCACACAGTGACTATTGTGTGTCTCCAGTAAACATCTCAGCAGAAGCTCGTAATGAGAACCTAAAGATGCCCTGTGTCAGGAAAGAGATTGTAACTGAGGTGAATGAGTGCCCCAGCTCTTCCGGCACTATGAATCCTTTAGGAAGATTGTTTAAAATCTGATTTCAAGCCATGTAAGCTGCATTATTTTAATATATATTTGTGGCTCTGCTCTCACAAATCTATGATTCATGACAGGAATGCAGCTTGGATCTCTTGCAATGTAAGCAGCTGCAGATACTTCAAATACTTGGGTACATGTGATCCAGCAGCTTGCTATAAATTTGCCCCTAAAAATAAAGTAACAAGTGATTGAACAGTGATAGGAATTAAACATGGCAGTGAGTGAATGGAATGCATAAGTCCTTACCTCAGAAACTTTTATTAAGGCAATTGCTATAATTAAAACCAAAATGAAAAAAGAAACACTCTAGAATATTACCTTTGAACAAACTGGCTGCAAGATTCCTTTAAAAGGTTTTTTTTAAATAACGTTGGACACTGAAATAAAATATTTGTTGGTAGGCAATGTCACTGAGCACAATATTTATGTTGTTACATCATCTGAGAGTCAACTGTGTTTCCACTTTCCATGAGTTACTGAACCAATTTGGTTTCAAATTTCCCCTAACTTTTTACCATGGGAACACAATAGGCAAGTAACAGCCCTGAGTTTTTGATCCCAAAAGGATATTTTGCTGTGTGATTTATCTGGAAGCTGACTGGAAGATTTCAGAGTAAACAGAAGAATTCCCACCAACAACAATCAGCTTTGAATCTGCCTCTGATAACTGAAATAATGATTTATGTGGCCTCTTATATTTGTATTCCTCATTTATTTGCCCTCATTTTAAGACCAGCACAGTCTGTGTTCAGTAATCCACATAGGATGAAACAGTGTGTCAGCATTTCTCTGAGCTGATGCTTCCATGTCATCCCTGTTTTCACATACAGTTTTAATATAGAACCTTGGAGAAAATGGAAAATTTTAGGAGATTTCATGGTCAAGTCATATAATTAGATTCCACTAGGAAGTCTCAGAGTAGCTAACTAGGGACTTGGTAGAGAATTTCAACCTAGAGGCAGAAGAGTAAATGTGGATTGGGTGTAGCTACACTGCAAACCTCAGTTCTAGAAGTTTTCTAAGAGACCCATCTGAGGATCTGTATAGCCTCCTGCATACAAACTTCCTCTTCTGCAGGCCTATTGTTTCTGCTGTCCTCAGTTTCCTCTCTTACACATTCACAACAAGAATGAAGGTGCAAAACTTGGTTTGAAAGAGGTCACAAAAGATAAAGATTTTTCAAGTACTTGTGTGCCTGTCTTTGTGGTGTAGGGTGGCTGAACACTAACTCCTAAATTTCTTTGCCTAAAGGCTGGACACTGGCTCTGAGCTTATCTCTCAGCCTCCCCCTTCATCAAAAGAAAGATGAAGGCATCTCCAGAAGGAACAAATGTGTTGGGGATTGAATCAGGGAGGAATGCCAGTTGAAAAGCTGAATGAATGTTAAAAAACATTGCTATTTCCTGAAGCCTCAGCTGAGTTAATTGTAACTCATCTGTTACTGACAAAACTAATTCTGATTTGTTTAAAAACACATCTGCCTGGATACAGCATTTCTGGTTTTTTCCCTGAGTTATCTCAGTAAAATCTATGTATTGCAGTACAGTAGCAGTACTGCAGTCTTGTTCAAATAAATGTAATATCATTTTTCTCTGAAGCACCCTGTCCATGTGTGTCTGTCAACTGTGCTTTGTATCTCCCGCTTTAAATGTGATGGGATGAGGAAAAAAACAGTGTTTATTTTGCTCTTGAATGCTGCACAAGCTGTTTAATATGTTTCTTATGAGTTACCATTAAGAAAGGATTCCACATTTAAAGGAAGCTTATGAGGATATAGGCAAGTGTGAGTGTGGTCTTTTCAGAAGAATGTTTGATTGAAGACCTGTTTTTGGACATGAGGTAAGGAAAAAGATCACTTAACCTGACTTGAATAAGTGGAGATTAAAGGTTAAAAGCTTTAAAGCTTTAAAATGCATTAGCAACAGAACAGTAAATACAATCCATGGAGACATGGAGGAATTAGCAAAACAAATGTTAAACGAAGAAATGCACTCTAAGATTCACTGGAATCTCCACACAAAGTCTGAATGCAGAGCACATTTAAATGTTTCACTGGTTGTTTTAAAATTGTCTTTGTATTCCTTATATTGGCTCTAATGGACATAATACTAAGCCTTGCCATGAATTATGCAAGCAACTTTTATGTAGATGTTTCCATGTTTTAGCTTGCCTAGAGTTTTGTAGTTTTAAAGGGCAAATTTTACCATATACCTCATTTAACCTATTGCTTATTTGCTTGGCGTGAACTGCTGATGCATCAGTAATGCAGTCACAATCTTGTTCAAAAAATTCCTGTACAGTATTAAGGAAAACAAAGTTACTGTCATCAGTGATGTAACCTTATTGTATTGTAGACACAATATAATTTTTTATAAGTACAACATCTGCTTAATGACAGTATTCGACTTAGATATGTCTATTTTAACACGTATCATGGCTACCTTCAACAAATGCTTTGTTTCTCTGTTTACTGATTATTACAGCTCAGTAAGTCCCACAAAGCCCAGATAATTTTCTGAAAACAGTTCCTCCACAAAATAGAGGGGTGATTCCAGGCAGGGCATACTGCAAGAGCCTAATTGTAAATAGGGAAGCTGTGTATTAACAGAGCATATCTCTGTGTGGAAAGGTAGAACAAAAAGTAAAATTGTAATTTTTAACTGTTTCCACTATTGAAATAGTGATTATTATATACATATACATATATATATATATATAAAATATAGTAGAAATAGTGCATATAACAGTGAATATTGGATAACATCCAAGGTTCTACCAGGGTTCTCAAACTGGCAGTCCCCAGACAGGGAAGTCAAAATCAACACCTCTGCTTGATCTTCTGCACCCAGGGCAAAATATTACTGATGGTGGAAATCTTGTGTTTGTAGATGCAACAGATTTGGGCTTGCACCTACAGAAGTCAGTGTTAAAATTTTGGTCCACTTCAACCAAGTGAGGCCATGGTGCATAGGTGAGAATACAGAGCAGAAAACAATCAAAGATTTAAAAATATAGATTATATTCAACAGTCTGCAAGTGTAATTATAACATATGACACTTAAAAGAATAGGAAATTTGAAATATATGGTAGCTTTTTTGCTAGCATGAGCCACACCTTTCTAAAATTTGACTTCTTAAATCTTCCAGCTAATATATAACAAATTGCTCTCATTGCAGAATGTTCAGATATAAGAGCTTCTCAAGAGTGACTGAACTTATTTTGAACTTTTATTTTCATTTAAACTCTCCATTAAGGAATTTGGGAGGGTGAGCAGGGTAGAAAGGCATTTGTTTAGATTTTGCTTTTAATAAAGTTTTAACACTTTGATATCAGTCTCTGATTAGATGCAGTATCCCACATTCCAAAGTGAAGACAGGCTATTTGCTCCCTCTCTCCTCCGCCCAGCACATATCTTACTTCTGTCTTTTAAGCAGAGCCTCTGATTCAGCCTAATTATTGTCATTAGCAGCAGTTTTCTGCAGAGCAGCATTCCTTGCCGTGGCCTCTCCTTTTCAACTCAATAAAGGATTATCCTAAAGGCCAGTCTATTAATCCTATTTCCAGTTACTTTGTGAGGGGGAGGGTTCCAGATTCCCTGTGCCCATTCTGTTTTTGAAGCTTGGCCCCAAATAATGGATTTTCCTGGCATTTATCACATTACTCTGTAAAATGCCTAAGGATGGGATTCATCTGCAGTGTAGTCGTCTGCATCTGACCAAGTCCTGGTTCCTTTTATAGTCAATAGATATCAATAGACACTCTGAGCGTGTGATTCATCCCATCTCAAGATAGACATCTAATTTAGGTCAGGTGACTCACTCCCTGGAAGTACTTATTGACTATAAAGGGAATCTGAATGACTAACTCAAAGATTTTTAAAGTGAAATGAGGTGAAACTCATCCTACATGCTTCACATCTTCAATACCCTTCTCCTTGAATGGTTACTCTCGCTGTCTTTAACCCACTTGCTTCACAGAGCTTGCTACCATTTTCCAACTCTCCTGTGAAACTCAGTCACCAGCTTTCATTTCAGTTCATCCCACCTGGGAAGACAGTCCTCAAGCCTTGCCAGTCTTCTTTTCCCTGGATACTTAGTGACTCCATTATGCATCTATTATCTCTTAGGACTTCAGCCCTGGTATCAAATATTGTTTCATCTTTTCATACTTGCTTCCTGAAGCAAGTTCTTTTTCTTAGCTCACCTTCAATTCAAAGAAAGAAAACCTGTTTGTTTACTTAATATTAGGAAATGGTATAGAATTTTGAAGTTCCATAACATTAAATCATAATTAATAAGAAATAATTGATTTGTTTGTTTTACATTTAGGATTTTCATCAGCCATTTTAGTGGTTACAGTATGTGGCTTTCTAGCTATGTTAATTTAATTCTACCTTCCTCTCTGGCTACACTTATTCATCAGGGAAATCCCAGTGGAACTTGCATTTGTATTTTCAAAAATAAATAATAAGTTTGAATTTTGGCCCATGTCTTCCTCCTGTAGTGAGCGAGATAGTTGCTGACTGAGAGTCTCTGTCTCTCATGTGGTCACATAAATTAGAGTCCTGATCAACAATGACAAGCATTCTGCTAGCTCGACAAACATTAATCTGGTTAACTCCCCTTCTTCCCACTCCTTCCTGACACAGAGGAAAGAAGTGCCTTTGGAGAAAGTCTGAGATGTGAAGGTCGATTTTATTGTAACTATAATGTGGCAAGGGGGCTTCAAGAGCCTTCAGGAGTTTATAAAAATTCCAAGCAGAAAACAAACAAGCAATGCAAAGCATAAAAGGCTGGGGTTTTTGCTTGCTTTCTTTTACAATAAACAATTAAAATAATTAGTTTTATTGTTTATGAGATCTTTAAAAAAAATTTCCACATATTCACACAAATATTTAAATCTGAAAGTCTGAGATTCACCTTTTTTTTTTTTAAATATAACTTATTCTGTAGAAAACAAACTTACTTGAACAATAAAATGAATTGCCACATTTAAGATTAGAATCTTACAGGATTTTTTATATTTGGTATGCAGTTCTTTCATATACATCTCTACATCCTCTTCAGGATGCATTCCTCATACTTAATAAAATGATGCATAGCCTGTGGATTGCTTCTTGTAATTTAGGAGGCAGAGAGAACATCTGGAGGTGAAGTCTCCTGAAGTCTTTTATCTATCAGGCATGAGTGTTTTCGATTGCTTCACTCCCTTGAAGGGTTCCACAAACTCCTTATCAGGAGCTCTATAGACTATTGTCTTCATTACCAATTTAAATCAGAGTGATGCTGGTGCTCTATAAAATTTGAAGCCCAAGAAAGTATATTCTTCAGTCTATCCCATTTGTCACATATTTCTTTTTAACCTGGTTTTATAAATACCTTTCCCTCAAAGGGAAGAGGTTTTAAAATTTTTTTCTAAGCAAGGGGAGTGTTTTGAAGATTCCATATACAGTTGACTTCAGGAATGAAAGTCTGTTGTTTTGATCCAGAAAGAGTTTATATAAAGGATAAGGAAAGGAAAATATTCTTGAAAAAACAACCCCCTCCTCTTAAGTTGTATGTTTTGGAGCATAAGGCAACATAATCAGGATCTTCTGTTTTGATTAGTGCAAAAAAAAATTAACAAGACAAAGTTCATGGTATTTGTCTAATTTTCATAGCTCATTACAGACATTATGCAAAACTGTGAACTGCCAACAGCGAGTACTGTTTCTGCCCAGAAAATGCACAGGCTCTATATTTTAGAAGAGTAAGATACAAGGTCTTCTGTAGGGTAGATTTCAAAGTTATTTACATTTGACTGAGGCTATGAGTTATAAATAAAAATAACCTAGAAAAACAACCCGAGTCCATCCAAACTCAATACCCACAGCTTTTTATCATTCCATTCTGAAATATTGTCTTGTTTAATTATATTTCCTCTGTCTCCTTTTCCTCTTCTATAAAAACCAGAGAAATTACTGTCACATTGATCCTAATGTGTTGAACATCCTATGTAGTCTGGGAAGGAATTGTTTCAAGCATGGCCTTATGTATTTGATCATTCTGGGACACTTACCTGCTTGTAACTGCAGAGCACTGTTCTCAAAACACCTAATTTTCAGCCACTGAACAAGCTCTTTATCATCTAAACACCGAGAATATCAAACCGGTAGTCATATAGCTCATGACAAAAATACGCTTTTATCCTATAGCTCAGGTGTTGTAGAGCAGTTTTACTAGAACTTGTGTAGGACCTATGACAATCCTATTCCTATAAAAAAGAATAATTACACCACCACCACCAGCACTATCACCAGTTGCTGCTGTGTTTCAAGAGAAAGGGTGATCCATATATTTGTATACTGAAAATTACCATCTCAATAGCCTCAGCATCTCAGCATCTTCACATTTATAGGTGTGCCAAAACTTCACAGATCCCTTTGGTCAGCACCATCAAAGTTCTGGTTACTTCAAAGCTCTGCAGCTATGTACACATGTGGAAAGTACGTCAGCCTTCGTGGAGCAGGGCAGCTTGCTGCTTGTTGTTCATTCCTTTGCCCAGGCCACAGCCAAACCTCAAACAATACACATCCTCAGGTATGTGGGTAGCATTATGTCCCCTTGTGGGTGCTCTATGGGATGCTGCTTTCTTCTCAATCCTAAACGAGAAGACAGGGGTTTTACTCTCCTTACTCATAACGCCTTGCCTCTATTTTTAGGAACACGTATTTTGTGGAATGCAGCCTTACTCACTTGCAGAAGATCAGTGTACAAAATCTCTGTGCATTTATTGCAAGAACAATGTGTAAAAACAGCCTCACTGAATGTGATCATACATCCTTATAGTGCAGTATCCTGTCACAGACAGTGGCCAATAAAAAAAATATTCTGGAAGAAAACTGTAAAGAACAGGGTAACCATTCATGGTGACAGACAGGAGAAAGGCCTTTTGCATGCTGCTGGAAAGTAATGGGGGTTTTTATTTGGTAAGTACAGGCATTGTGAAAGTCATTGGGGAAGAGAGTAACAAAAAACAAACAGATCAGAAAACAAAAATAAAAAGTACTTTATTCATTTTAAGTAGTGTACTTGGGAAAGACTATAGGGAAAAAGCAAGTGATCATGATGGCAGTGGTGAGGACCAGTCCTTTCGGAAAATGCTTTCCCTCTCTGGAACCTTTCTGCAGTTAGCACGCAGTGTTCTTCACCCCTGTGTGATGCTCAAGGTCTTCTCTGCAAGGGAAGTCTATGTGCAGGGTACAGTTTGAGGTTTGTTTGCCTTTTTTATCTTTGGATTTATAAGCTGCATCATATCAGTATGTCTTCATGTATGCATACCCTCTTTAAGAACAAAAATCAATCACTGCTGAAGCCAATGCAATACCCTAGGCCTGAAATGCTAAAAACTGAGGATTTTTCAGTCACTCAAAACAGTTTGAGTGCTCAGAGTGCACAGTTTTTCTCAGTGTTTTTTTGATTAATCTTTGTTTAATTTGTTATTTCAATAATTTATTAATACAGGCATTTTTCCTGTCCCATGGAATAAGTCACTCATTCAAAAGAAAATCCAATTAAAGTGGCTACCTGCAGCTTTGCATGTCACAAGCATACACATTTCCAAGGCAAAAATCTAAACTCCTTTAGCATACAACTGATTAATGGCAAGCAAGTACTACTTTGCTTAGGAGAAGCTATTTTGATGTGACCAGAAATTTCTTAACTAGACAAAGAAACCGGCTTTTGTATTTCTTACAGCATTTGCTTTTCATGGATTCCTTCCCAGTAGCATGGCTTTAGATTTATGGGATACTTAATATCTTTGCTTTACATTCCAGAAACAGAAATCTGATATAAAACAGAGATTAAGATATCAAAAGCAATTCTTTCTACTTTTTTTTTTTTTTTGCATAAACAACAACAGCCAAGAATTTAGTACAACTTGCAGTTGATTGCAGCAGATTTTTACAGTATTTATTTTTTAATTGCTTTGAACACCAGAGATTTATAAGTGATACCTCTGTCGGGTCAGGGACTCTACCAGTGTAGTACATATTTATTTAGTAAGCTAACCTTCACTGGCATTATTTATTATCATGGCTCCTTTGACTCAGGATAATTTTAAGATTCAGTTGAGCATAGCTGAAACAGCAGAGCTCTTCAGCCAAAAAAAGTGCATTACCAAGTCACTGGTGTATGATGGAGAGCTCAGCTGAGCGTGTCTGCAGCACAAAACATACTGCACAATGCAGATGCTCGCCCAGGTTTTAAGTAGTACAGCCACACTGACATCCTTCTGCTGCTCTCTGGAGCTCAGGGCAAGCATGGGGTATGGCTTTGCTGTCTTGTATCATGAAGACATGCCCCAGAGGCAAAGGGATTAGCAAGCTGCATCTGTGCGTAAGAGTGTGAGAAATACCACAGAGGCAGAGGAGATACAGAAAAACCAGAAAAGCTGCCAGAAGCAGCACTGGGAAATGGCTGGCAAAAGAGGCTCAGGACACAGTGCAGACCTGCTGCCCTTATCTGAATCCTCCTGAGTGTAGGAAACAGCAGCCTGAACATTTGCCACAAAGAGGAGTGAAATAGGAATGTGTAAAAAAGGTGGCTGTGTCCATCACTAATTCCTCATGAAATGTAAAGAAGTGGCAAAATTTCTACAACTGTTTCATCAACGGGGTCAAAATTTTGCAGTGGAATTGTGAGGATGACACAGAGAAACCAGTCTCTTAGTTCAGCTTTAGCTGCTTCTGCTGGTTGTATTTTTGAGAATTTTGTCAAAGAAAATGTCTCCAATTGTTTCCTATTTAACTACTCTCGTTACTTAAAACTTTTAGCTAACCATGACAATGGACTTACCCCTTTCAAGTTATTCATTTTGACACCTGTTTTAGAGGGTATTAATGCAATGGAGAGTGGTAGAATAAAACATGCATGCCAAGCTGATTAGATCAGTGCTCAGCACTCTGCACAGCACTGTGGTTGTTCTGTTAATTAATCTAACCCTAAACCAAATTATCATGCATGTGTTCCTCCTTCAGGCCTGTGTGCAGTCTGTGATGCCAGTTTTGTCTCTGGACAGTGGTCTGGTCATGTTATAGGTAAGCCTTAGGGAGTTGGATAAGCTTCACCTGGAAGCCTGTCTAAGTAGCCAGTGTAGCTCAGTTTGGGTTTGCTGGAGTTACAAGGGGTGCCAGAACCTCTTCAGTCTTCCACATGGACACATTGAATTCTTCTCCTTAGGTGTGGAGTGGTCAGAGAGAGCAAGTGATCTCCCACTGCCTTGTCTACCTGAGCAAGGTTCAGCTCTCTCTAGGAGCTGCACACTCACCTCTGCACAAAGTGCTCCTGGTCAGCATCCACTGGCAGTTCAAAGGGTGCAGGACCAAACAGAGACTCTGCATATGGGGGCTAAAAATCATAGATTATTATGTGGATGTGTCCCCTCCACATCACCTGTTACACTCTCCAAAAGACCAGTGTGTCTCCCAAGAAAAGCTTTTGGAAGGAGATCTAGTAGTGCCTATGACTAAGCAGCACCATAACACCAACTGCTAGATCTATTGAAAAGGGTAGTCTGATCCTTTTCTTTGGAAAGCCAGTCTTTGTCATTAGAAACAGAAGCAGAGAGGGACTCAAAGGTGGTGACATTATGGGAAATCCAAGTCTTTCTCCCTTATTACTAAGTCATGCCCTTCATTTGCTTCCCTCCAGACTAGCTGATTCGGTGTAAGGAAACCACATTCTTGTCTGCAGCCCCCAGGCCTTGGACTGCTCATTCCTTCCACTGGCCTTGCAGTGAGAGACTTGCCTTTTCTCCCATGGGAGTCAGATGGTATTTGTCTCACTGACCATTAATCACCTAAAAATTAAAGGCCAAATCTAAATAATTTATCTTGGCTCTCTGCAGTCAATGGAAAGAATGAGATGCCTACAAAGGGCAGCTCATCTACCTATCTTAGACAATTATAGTGGAAAAGATGAATTGCTACTTCCCATTGACTTCCCCAGAGAGAATCAAGGTGACAAGTTTAGATAAGACAATTCAGTTTTAGATGGCAAAAATAAGGAGAGGAATCTCACCCCACCAGAGTCATGGCCTCCAGCAACCATATATTTTTCTAAAAAAATGCATCTTCTGTTGTCAGTGACATTATTTGTTTCTTCTCCTGGTGTAAGTCAGATGAAGTCAGAGTCACCGATACCCCAGTCCAGCTATGCAGGATGAACATACAGTAGGCTTTCATGGCTGGCCAGAGCATGCTCTTCATATTAATACCTTTTTTTATTATGACTTTTCTATAGTCTTCTGTGTATCAGTGTAGCAATTTCCAAATACATGCCTTGAAACTCTATTTTGATTACTTTTGTTGCTGTTCAATTTTTATCTCACAGATCTGATACAGAACAAAAGTGCACGTGCAAGGATACGTGAATATAAATGCATATATAAAAACAATAAAAGACACGTGCCTTCTGCAAATGCTTTGCTGTGTTTGCAGTAGAAGTGACTGCTGCCCCATCTCACGCAAGCAGTAATATGAGCTGAAACAATAAAAGTTAATGATTGTTTCTTTGCCACCAAAAAAAAAAATCAACATTTAGCAAAAGCTGATTTTCTTCTAAATGAACTTTATTAATAGCAACTTGAACACTTTTGGGGTGGGGGTGTTGCTGGAATAATGATTGGGAGTGGAATAGAAAAGGTACCGGTAGGTAAGGAATGTTTTGCTTTAGGATGGTTGGAAATATAGCCAGAAAGAGGAAAATCTATTCCATGCAAAATGCTGGCTCATTTTTCTGATGTTAGAATTGCCAGTAATTCCCCATTTCTAGATCTGTAATGTCAAAAGGACAGAGCTTCCTAGAAGTGAATGTCTAACAGCACAGCTAATATGTATTGTTTTGCTCTTTGTGATGCTTGCCAGATTTTCAACAATACTTGAAAGGCCAAGCAGGACTTTTAGATTGGCGGGGCCAAGATAAGGTTTGGAAATTCCATCATTTTCTTGAATTGTTTTGGTTTTTATTTAAACCACTGGCTAAGCGGCTAAGTTGAGTTGAGGGTACTTTTCTTGTATGAGGTTTTCTTAGTGGCAACCACATAGGATTGGGATTTGAGAAGCTTTCAGGAACGTAACAGCAAAAGACAGATTCAAGCGAAATCCCCACTCCCATTTCCCTGGGCAGCATATGATGTATTATTAAATGATGACTGCTTTCTAAACAGGATTAGACTTAATTGTAATTAATCAGTTTCCATCACCTTTGTGTCAGAACTCTGTCATGCCAGCAAAACTTTGTTTTGTGAATATGTATTCAGGGCCATTTCACATGTTCATTATTGATTCAGGGGCCATTAAGAGCCAATCTTTACATATTTTGACACAGTAATGGTTTGCGATGTAATTCTATACTCAGGAATTTTTACATGATGGCAGGTGTTGTCCAGGAACTCCTCATAACATGTATTTTTATGATATATTTTGAAAGCTCACATAAAATTATTCCCACTTGTGCAAATGCACATTGCACAAGTTACACTTCAATGAAGGAAGGAAGACAAAAAACCAGATGCATTTTCTGTAAGAAGCTGAAGATCAGTGAATCATCTTGGAATATTCTACAGATGAATTGAAATTTCTCTGCTTTAAATATATATAACAACATCTCTTTCCAGTTACATAGCTACACATAAAATAGATTGAGTTTCTTCTCTTTCAACTGCTGAGTTTTGTACAGCACAGCATAGCAGAAATCCACACATCAGTAATAAACAGAATTTAATCTACACACTACAGGAATTCTGGGAGAGATCCTATATTTAGGCTGTACTCCACTTTCCATTACAAAAGATTATTGTGACCTTTTTATGAGAAGCTATAATGCCTCCTTTGTATATAGTAGACTTTGACTTTTGGCAAGGGAAACAAATGCCTTTTCTGGAGAACTGGCTGACTTTTACGCTACTAACATTTCCCACTTTCCTCCCAACTGAGCTCCTCAGGAATATGCTGGCTTCACAGCAAAGCAGCAAGAAGCTACACAGCCCCATCTAAAGCTGGGCTGGTGCCACCAGTGATGCAGCAGCAGTCTGGGCTACACCAGGAATGCCTAAGAACTGCCGGAGGGAGGGGACCAGGCTGCAGCCCTACTACTTACCCAACACGTGCTCACCCTTCCGCCTGCCCAGCCTCTGACCAGGAACGCCACATGGGCAGCTCTGGAGCAGAAGAAGGGATATGGATAACAGCGCAGATTATTGATTTTCACAAATTGTTCAACTGGTTTAGAACATTTTGTGATGGCTGACTGCAGGGATTGAAACCATACCAAATAAAAATTTGGGAGTCAGGTTCTCAGCTTTGTAAAACCACAGCCACTCATATGAAGCCAAAACTGACCCAAATTATTTAAAGATATTCAGCCAGATTTTGACGTGAGCAAATCACTAACTCCGAAAAGAGTATTATTTAAGACTCCTCTCACAGTTCTCTGCAGTTAGTTCACTGGAACATAGTGAAGCAATAAAGCTAAATGATTGTGTGCATGTGTAGTTATATATCTGAGTCCTCCATGAGTAACATTTATGATAACTGTGCAATGTATTCAGACACAGACCCAAAATCTCACAGTCCTTTAGGACTCTGCAGTGATGGATCCCCACAACAGCCTTGGGAGGGAGGCCAGTTTTGTTATCCGAAAATTACAGGAGAGGAAAGAGAAGCACCAACAGTTCAAGTGACTTGTGCATGGTCCAAGTCAGGAACAGGAGCCAGGAAGCAAATGTACTTTGATTTAGGGCGGGTGTGCCTCCAAGTGATTACAATTCATGTTGCTCCTGCCTACGCCTGGGGTGCTTGGCTCCATGTTTTGTGATCCCGACTGGGGCTAAACCGCAAGACCATTCTTCAACATTTGAATGATAAAGAACAACAAGAGGAAAGACTTTCTGGTGGTTAGGGTGCTAGCCAAAGCCTTTGCAAGACCTGGGTCCAACATCATTCTTCCATGCAGTTCCTGGCAGAAGTCCTCAAGACCTCGATGATCTTAGAGGTCTTTTCCAACCTTAATGATTCTGTGTAGGTACCTCAGCTGGGACTTACGGCAAGCATGCACTGGGTCCCAGGTGCCTCTAAATGCTGCTACAGCAGCCTCCTAGGTGAATGCCTAGAGCTGTTTGGTTCTTGGTCAGCCCCAGAGTCACTTGACAGAAGGTCCATTCCCCTCCCCCCCCCCAGCTTCTGGACTTCCCTGCCCCTGCAGGGGTACTGTGGCTCCTGTGTCGCTCGTGTCTGTCGGTGCATGGAATATATGTTCAGTATGGGCACTATGTAATTCCAGGCGTAGCATGGTTTGAATGTCAGACGGCAAGTTGCTCGAGTGCAGAGATATATACGGGGAGGCAAAAGGGAGGAGACATTCCATTTGCTTATTATTTTTTTGGTTGCTGAAGAAAGTGCTATTTGCTAATTAATAGAACAGTTCTGTGCCATATTTCACAACTTCCCTGTATTTATTTTCATGATGACTTCCTTGAATCACATCCTAAGCTTCAGTACACATTAGCTTCCTAGTGTGCTTCTTTCCTGTACTTACCCTCAGTAAAGCAGATGACGGAAAAAACTGCACAAAACAACCCATTAAAATTACTGTCAAATCCATATGGAATAGATTAGGTTCTTAACACAATTATAGTGAAGTTTCAAGTATAGGCATGATGGAAAAGCTAACAAGAAGTTTGGAGACTCATTCTGGTGAGATTTGATATCCATCTGTATGGCAGCTTGGCTTTAGAACGCAGTTTGGTTTTGGAATCCATTGAAGTTCTTCAAATTTCAGTAAGACTGTGTTTGAGTCTTTGCATTTGACCCACCCTGAGAAGTGACACAATTTTATGCTTCAGGACACATTTCAATTCAAAACAGAAAAATGGAGTATTTGTGACATACAAAGAGAAAATGATAGTATCAAAGGGTACTGAAATTTGTCTATTGTCTTTAGAGTTACATAATTTAAAATGAAAAAATGTTCACATATGTAAATGCTAAGAAATGGATTATCATGCGGGAAGGAGCCATTGTGAAAATGTAGGTTATGCTATTTGTAGCAACTTTCTTCACTGCAAAGAACTACTGATTTACTTTTCCCCACAAGAAATAAAATAATATTGCTTCTGCTTTGGTTTGAGATTTTGCATGTTTGAAAACTCGGTGTGAATTTTTATGCTTCTTAATCACATCTGAACATACTGAAATTTCTGTGACATAAAAATTACTTCCATCCCTTGAAGTGTTCAAGGCCAAGTTGGATGTGGCCCAGAGCAACCTGCTCTAGTAGGTGGCATCCCTTGCCCATGGTGGGCAAGGTTGGAACTAGAGAGGATTTTAAAAGTCCCTTCCAACCCAAAGCGTTCTGTGATTCTTTGATTCTGTGATTCTATGATAAGCTAGCAGATGCTCCTTTGTCTGTATCATACAGTAATGGTAAAGCTCCTCTGGCTCTGTGTGGGGTGAAATGACTGATGGAGTCCATCTAGGTAATGCGTAATGTCCCTGGAATACACACCCTTACAGTAACTGCCTGCACTAGTTACACCAGATTTAATAATATATGTAAGACATAAATGCACCAGAACAGAGGTCTTTCAAAATAGGTAATGAAGTCAGGAAAGTAGTTTCTCAATGTTCTTTGCTGCAGTATGAATATAAATAGAGCAATGCTCAAAACATCCATGCAATGAAATTCTTTGGAAAGGATGAACTGCATATATAGAGCTCTATAAGACACTGAAATATGCCTATTTCAGCAGGCATGTATATTTGCAATACATAACGACTGCCAGGGCTTTTTTATTTTAAGACTTCAAAACACTTTATATAACATGTTTACATTGTCATTCCAGCAAAGTAATCATCAGAAAAGAACATCACGAGCTTTATGCATAAATCATATTTCAAATGCACTTATTTGATAAACCATACATGCATGTAAGTTTGACAGAGCTGCAATTGTTTGCACTTTCCTCCTGGACCAATGAATGAGTATTTTGCTATCCCTCTTTTTATCCCTTTGTGGTAATTATTACATTGTGTTGCAGTACTGACAGGAAAGACACGCTGATACCAAGACCTTTACAGAGGAAGTGTAGTGCTACAGAAAAGCATTTCTTAAGGGCACCTCCACCTTTTCTCAGAATGGGTGCTTAAAGGTGCACATCCTTTGTGGATACTGCTAGCAGTGCTCCCAATATTTCTCTTGCAAGCCAGATCATGACTAAAGAACACCAGTTTTACATCCACGTCTGATCGAAGCCATGTATGCCACACACTTAGGCCAGCTGTTGAAAGAGAACAATTAAGATGGCCTGTGGCAATTTGCTTTTTTTCTGGAAGACTTTCATGCAACCCAAGGCACATCAATAGCACAAATTAATTCCATATATGCTAAGAGAATTCTTGAAAATTCGGGGGACAACTTCTGGAGACTGACACTGAGGTGTTTTTAGATGCCAAAAAATCAGTTCACAAGGGTGAGCGGAAGAAGATTAAATCCTGCTAGGCCTGAAATAACTAGAGTTCAGCTGTCAAAAAAACAAGGTCCACATGTGTAAACCTTCTCTATAGTGGCAGTTCTGCTAATATTCAAGTGGGAATAAAAACCAATCAAAATTAAATTGCACCTTGCATCTGGAAAAGGCTGAAAAAAATATGTTCCAGAGTCCTCTAAATGATATCCTGACTCAGTATTATTTATAGCATGATAATGAGGTAGACAGAAAGGAAGCAAAACCTAAAATGAAAATCAGATTAATAACTCATTGAACTCCTAATGCCTTCTGCTTGTCCCTCAGCTGGGGAATCTTCCTTCTAAAAGCTGCTGCATCAGGTCCTACACATGTCCAGCTATTTTTAGGCTTGCAACAGGCTGTTTACAGGGGATTTGAAGTCTGGCAATCCAGATACTCTAGACACAGTTGGAATGCTCGCGCCTCTCCACAGGTTACACTTGGAATTAAAAACGGCGATGTGGCTCTGTCATTCAAACCTTATAGTGTCTGGCATTGGGTATCAAAAAAATCGTGATGAAATAGAGCACTGTGGTTTTAATTTAAACTACTTAATGCCAAAAATATTCATGGACAACTTGTTGGCCAGTGGGCAAGGAAAAAATTTTTGGTGAGCTTCCATTTAAAGACTATAGTTTTGGTTCAGTAAGGAGTCACGATTTTTTTTTTTATTTGACAGCATTTCTTCCTTTTCAAGTAGTATTTCAGACATTCATATTCAATATTTACCAGGCACTTCTTGAAAATTGGTATTCCATCCCTCCTCAAGCATGGATTTCAGCAAATTTCTCATTCTCCATTACATGTAATATTATACCCATCCACATGACCAGTGTATATGAACTGACAAGATCAGCATAACAAGACATTTTGAGTTCTGAGGTACTCTTCACCATTATATCTCTACAAGCTTTTCAAACGAAGTATCTCCACTACTTTTGAAATACCTTTAAAATGAATTATAAATCATTTGTAACATTAAATACATACAACTTCAAATTGTTCAAAGCATTATATCACTTGGTTTTCTTTCTTTTTTTTTAATAATATACATTGTATGACTCTATGATCTACTGTAAATTTTTACAAGTTATCAAAATAAATTATTTTTTAACTGCTTTTTGACTTTTCAACATTTCCATATTGTGGGAGTGCTAGTCTTAGGGAATCCTGTCAGTTCCAATTTAAATTTACTTGTGTCATGTAGTCTGCATATGCCTTTAGCATTTGTAGGTGCAATTTGCTTCAGTAGTCATAGGAGTAAAGACTAATTACAGTGAAAGAATTTGGTGTTAGTTGTTCCTGTTGGATTTTCACCCAGAAACACAAAGCAGATGTGATGTTATTATTACCTGTCAAATACTCTGCCTTGAATTCTGTCATCACTGTTTGATATAAATTGTAAGCTGGAAACAAATGGAAGGTTAATATTGATTTTACAGGGACCTGAGAAACTTGTTTGTGTACTTGGTTCCAAAATGCTGAAATTTGAAGCCTGAAACCTTAAAGAGAGGTCAATGGGAATTCAGCATCTGAATGTCTTTGAGGATCTGGGCTTTGCTGTTGTAAAAGTGGAGCTTTTTATTCCAAAGGTAGGCCTGAGGCCACTGTACTGATTTACAGATAGCCCCTTAACAGCCTCTCTCTTAACTTGGGCTGTGAGCCCTCACCAGCTCTGATCTTAAAGCCAATTATGCCTGTGGATGCCAGAATACAGCTTTAGGGTCCAACAGCACTTATCACCGTTTGGAAATGTTGGTATTTTTACAAGGTTTCTAAAACACCACCACTGTCAGAGGCAGCAGGTAGGACAGGAGCACATGTACTTTGCTTTGTTTTCCCTCCAACTTGAACTCTGTGTTGTGAAACACAATCAGTCTGGTCATGGTCTACACAGCTGAGCTTTCCTTAGAGGCAGGAGCACTCCTCTGAAGGCAACGAGCATGTAAGCTGATGTAAGGGGGTTTCTGACCCCCGTGGGTAATACTGTCAGGCAAAATGAGGCCTGAGACGTGCACTTACCTTTTCTGACTTTCCAGAAAGCCAAGAGGAGAAGTCTAGTGGAACAAAGTCCCTAGTCGAAGGACACAAATAGTTTTAACATGCAAGCACTTGTACAATATTGCTATCTCTTAGATACTCTTCTGCTGAATATGAAGGACATGTGTGTCTACAGTGAATAAGGTACAAGTAACATCTGGTAACTGAGCTGCTCCATCCCCGCCATGCATCTCTGACAGGGAGCTTGTTGCCTTGTGTAGCCTCATGCAATAACTTCAGCTTCTGCAGCTGTCCCTCTGTCATCCTCAATCTGTGCCTCATTCCCCAGGTACTGATAGCACATAACACATGCATGAGCTAACTACCCAAGCATTTTGTCATCTTTTTGATCAGCCTTTGCACCTTGCCCAAAGTTCTCTGTTGTCACAGCTACATTTCTAGCTTTGCCTGAGCTAATGAGCAGCTCTGGTATGTTTACCTGAGCTTTATCCCCTGAGAGCTACCCTCTTAGTGTCTCTTCCTTGCTTTATTAATTCCTTTTTTAATGCACAGGGTCCCTGGCAGGCAGGCAGCTTGGATAGGTGCTGATAGATGAGTTCCCTGTCCCCAACAGCCTTCCCTGTTCCCAGATGCAGAGACCATGGCTGCTGTAATCACTTGCTCTGAGAAGCCCAAATTGTTTTCTGGTTTGTGCTTTCAAAGGCGGACATCAGGATGGGGAGGACAGTCTCAACAGTCTACCTTTGTAGATAAAGCAAAGGAGAAACCTAGCTTTAAGTGCCCTAAACCTGTTCAGGAGGAGTGGTGAACCTCATTATTTTAAAATTAGCCTATCTGTGCACTGCCTTTATATCCCTGCGCAGCAGTCCCATCACTAGGTACCAGGCAGTCCTCATAGCTTTACCTGAAACAATCCCTGTCTCTCTTGACAGTCTCATTATGTGTGCTGAGAAGGAGCAATCACAGCTTTGACATGAAAGCACATTCTTAACAGCTAATCCTTTAAACAATTTCAGATGAGAGAAGGTACTATCTCACCATGACAGGGTCTGTAGGATCTTATATGCCTACAGACTAGAGAGTGTAGGGATGCTTGAAATACCTGTGAGATTCTCCACACACTACTGGAAGTGCCAGTGCAAGCTCCACAGTACCTGTTTCAAATAGTTCTGGGGAAAGGGTCTAGACTACTCCCATCAGAGAGAAGTGAGTTAAATTGTCTCCTACAGAGAGAGAGGCTAAAGCTATCATACAATGTACCTGTAGCTGCCTTCACGCTGGCTGCCATGTTTTCATGTGACCAAATATCCAGAGAAGAAAAGAGAAGCACCCAAGGAGTAAAGAAGGGACTGAGGAAGTCTTGGTGATGCTTTCTAACAGGCACGGTTGAGCCACAGTTACCCAGCTGTTACAGATATACTCTCAAAAATACTTGTGGATCAGCAAGAAACTTGCTGTGACTCCCAGCCTGCAGGCTTAGAGTTGGAAATGCCAGGCTGCATAAAAAGGCAATGATACTTTGCTCCTGGGAGTGAGCAGCAGAAGGGACCAGAACCAAGTTTTGTGTGAATCTACTGGAAGTCTCCGTAATGTGCTCCTGAGGAATTAACAGCACATGAGATCCACGGCATTTTTGCTGCCTGTTTTCTGTGCTCCTCATTCTGCATTGCACTGGAGTCAACGAATCCAGCAGTGGTACCATAAATGTATCACTTCATTGTAATGGGGTGCAGGTATCCCCTAAAGATCCTTGAAAGTGCAGTCCAGTTCACCATAACAGCAAAGTAATAGTCTTTATCCTCCAGATATCCAACTAAACTTGTTTCATCTCCATGATACGCCAAGAGCTTCTTGTCTTCTTGAAGTACTGTTTCAGCTCCCTCTTCTCAGCAGCAGCAGCACAGAGCAGGGGAAGAGGTAATTCTCGAAGTAAACACACCTTTCAGGAGTTTGTAGATCAGAAACAATACTGTCAGTCTGAAACAAGGAAGTTATGATTATAGCTCTACATAGAGGAACTGCTACAATTAGTAAGGAGTCTGCTCCACCTTTGAAAAAATCAATAGGCTTGGCTCTGAGAGGTCATAGGAGCAAGTTATTTCTAGTCCTGTGAGGCTTCTGCAAGGAATGTGCTGTTACCTCTGTGACACCTTGAGGACACAGAGCAATGGTTATTCTCATAATAGACAGGAGAAGGGCAGTATGGAACACAGTGAGATGGCTGCAAAGGGTAGAGAGCTTTTGCAGCTCTCTAGAAAGTTACCACCTTCTTGAATTCATCTGGAGGAGTGAAGACTGGTCAGATGTAGAATTCAGGTCTTACGTTAACTCAGGACATGACGTCACCTAGAACAGAATGCAGTTATGCTACCTTCATTTCTTGCAAGATTTAGACCAGTGACGGGCACTATACTCCTGGGTGACATCAAGTCATTTTCACTCTGACGAACATCATGCTGAAGTTGCTGACAAGCCGCTTCACTTGTCATGCTCTCCCAGAATCCCAGAACCACATCAGAGCTCTTCAGGGTAACAGGTTCCTCTTCTACCTGAAAAACTCAGCCTCATCAACACATGTTTTGAGTGTGCTGATAAGCACTGTCCAGGCCCACTAAAATAGACACTTCTTGCCTTTCTGAGTTATTACAAGTCTATAGAGAGAAAGTCTGTTTTTAATGAGTACTATTAATATCTCCTTTTGTGAGAATAAGTCATCTAATACCCTGAAGCCAGAGGCAGTTAGGTTCTTGCTTGAGAGACCATATCATCCTATTATCGCTTTCATCTGGCAAGCAAATGCAAAGAGCTAGAATGAAAACAGTGGATTAATTACACATTTTCAGTGCAATTCTTAATCTCATTAAAGCTTTCTCAGACGGGACTGAATTTTATGGCAATGTATTTTTTCTCATTAATGGAGGTCAGACCCTTGAATCCCAGCATCTCTGGAAGGAGGCACTGCCTGCCTCAGGCTGCCTGGACTTCTTTGCACAGGACACCCCCAGAGACAGAGATGCCCATTCTGCTGTGTCCATGCATCTGCTCTGTTCATGTGAGGTTCCTTCTCCCTCCTGGTCTGAATTTGTGTTTGCTGCATGACTGTCTCTCAATGCAAGTGACTCCCTGTATTCATACCACAGCTTTTACATTGTGAGAGCAAAGTCTTGTTAAATGACTATTCGGGAAAAGTGGTAAAAATGATGGCAGGAGTTTGGTGCTCTCAAGGATGTTCCATTAGGAGTCAGGCAGCTTGTGCTCTGGCAGCAACAAACAAGTTTTGAAAAGAAAAGTAGAATCTGCATGCTTTCATGTAGCTTACGGTTTCATTTCCTTGCTTTTTAGCCTTGATTTGGATACATTACATATGTAGCAGTTCTGTGAGCTTCACAAGCAGGATTTCTGTGTATAAATTATAACCACTTTTATTATTTCCTGGATAAGAACATTAAATTCTTAAAATGTCATCTGGATGCCAAACACTTAAAATTCAAGATGTAATGCGTTTAAGAAAGACTCTTATCTTGTGTTACAGAAAATGTGCTTTTTCTTTAAGGCAAACAGTTATCCCTGAAGTCATTTACAAGTAGATATTTTCGGTTGCCTTAATCAAGCTTTTTAATATACATGCAAATTGAAGCTTCAAAATGTTTGGATACACAAAAGCAAGAAATAAGTGCACATACTGTCTTTCTTTCTAGATATTTTATAAGCCCACAGTGAATATTTTTATAAATATCAGCGTGAATGCGTAAAAAACATGTTTAAAGGTGAAGTTTGTAAGCTGAGTTAGGAGTCAAAAAGCTCATTCAAAGACAAGGTAAAAATGAAGACTAAAACCACCAAAGAACAGGGCACTGAACAATGGGTTTAAGCATTTACAAAAAAAAGGACACTCTGTAATTTCTTGTTTTGAATCTTTTTGTGGGTGGAATCCTGGCTCGGCTGCAGTCAATGGGAGTTTTGGCATTGACTTCAATAGGCCTGAGTTTCACCCTGTGTTTTTAGGATAATTCTTCAAGGGATTTATAAGATATAATTTTAAATCATAACAGAAAACACCCACTAAGGAAGCTACTAAATATTTTTTTGGGAAGAACAAATGATTTTAAGATGGGAGCAATTTGAAATACTCTTCCAACTAATTTTCATTTGCTCTGCTTGTTTAATACAAGCTTGAGTTCTATACAACAATGAGAAAAGCAAAAGTCATATGACTGTGTATGCTTGAGGATTTTTCTCTTATGAGACTTCTAGAAAAGCTGCAGCAGCCAAATTTTTTAGTTTTATGTTTTATGAACTTTAATGAACTTGATACCCTTACCTATTAGATAAGAACCACATCTCATCACTAGTCAGCCAGATAATTAATGGTTGCAGTGGCTGTAATAAAAACTGATATTAATCCAACCTGCCATGGTCTGTTTATTATTGTGAAAAAACACGTGTATGACAAGCTGACAGCAAAATGTGGAAGAAACAGGAAAGGTATTCATGCGGATGGTTTGTGTTGGTGAGTGACATTCTGCATTGGTTAGCACCACCCGACACAAAGCAGGTAGCCAAGTGTTTTCAAATGCCTGCTTAAAGGTCTATGGTAGACAAATAGGAGCCTTTATGTCGACTTCCGTGTGCTTTGAAGACACTAATGAGTATGTTTTTGAATAACACAGAGTGTGAAATCTCAGCTGAAGCAGTAAATGCATTAGCATTAGGGCAAATATTTTCCATTTTTCCTCTTTTCCTCTACTTCCTATTCTTGTGGTTTTCTGATGCTGTGCCTTGTTAGTGATTGCAGTATAAGATCTTTGAGGCAAGAAGACTGTCTATTTATGTATACACATACATATGTGTGTCTGAGTACCTGTGCTTCTTTATGCGGTATCTCATTTGTTCTGAGTCCTTTTCACACTCCTGAATTTCTCAAAGCCCAGATATGTGGTCCTGGTGACAGTATGTCTTATTGTTCCTCAGTTATAAAAATATGGGATTTTTTATTGATCAGCACCTGCATTTTGTTTTAATGCCAGTTACAATACAATGTGAGTCCTATGTGCTAGCTAAGATCAAGATAACTTTCAAGGAAGTGTTTGTTCAAGGTCCATGAAGTTGTACGGGGAGATTAATGTAGTGAAGAGTTCAGATCATCCTCTTCAACTGTTTAGTAATACCATTCTTCTGCAGCTCCTACCAGAGGGGTTTGTTCATTGAGGTCAACATTTTCAGCCTATGAATTAAATTTAGATTCTTCAGTCTATATTTATGTGTCTAAATATAAATGGTTTCATTTTCAAAGGTGCAGATTACTCCTGACTGGTGCTGACAGCATCTATTCCCATCTTCCTCACTAGAATTATTAGCAGGCACCTTCGTGCCCTGCTGTGCCAAGCAGAGATTCCTGACATGCAAACACATGTAAATATCATGAGTGCCATCTGACAAATGTAAAAGGACCAGGATGAGGAAGGTTGTATGGACACACTTCAGGGGGAATGAGTAAGTAAGCACAGAAACTGGGAAGATCAGAGCGAAGACTGATTGTTAGATTTTTTTTATAGCAATGAAGATCTGGTTAGACAACAATTAAAAATGAGTCACTTGATCCAAACTAAATCTTGAATAATGGAGTGTGCAGTTACCAAAGAACCTTCATAAGGAAATGTGTGTTCCTGTCAGAGGAGAGCTGCAAAATGCAGTAGTTTTGTTGACTTCAGCCTAGGAGAAACCTTAACACTGAAAGATAAAGCTGATTGTCCACATCGAGTTTTATTGATGCATTTGCATAAGGACAGGTACAAAACACCTTATCTAATTGGAACAGCTCATCCTTTCCATGTGTGGTGTGCATTGGGAATAACCAGGAATCATCAGACAAAGTTTGCAAAAACACCAATGAATGCAGGTCAAGCCCCTTCTGAATGAAGTATTATCACTGACTTTACACAGACTAAACAACATTTGTGCTGCTTATCTCGAGAGAGCTAAACTATACATGCTCTTATATCTAATTCCCAGCACTGTCCAGATTTGCTTTTCAGGTACACAGTAACTGACAATAAACAATTAAAATAAAATACTCGTTCTCCAAAGAAAGTTGGCCAGTTCAGGTAAAAACAATTTAGCTCCAAACTCTTGTACATACATGTTATTGTTCAGGTTCACAAATACCTTTGTTACCAGGCATCTTTGTACCATGAAAAGCCCCCTCTTTTCTGCCACCACTCCCCAGTTTAAGTTGCTTTGTAAAGGTAGATTATAATACTCTTTGCCCCCCTAATTCTCTGTTTTTAAAAAAACAATGCACATTCATACTTCAGATGAGAAGTTGTTACCTGAAAAATGCTAGAGGTCTTGTAGTCTTTGAGGGTATTTGGAACAAACCATTACTGTTTGCAGACTAATTGTTTGGTGAGAATAAGGCAAGATGCTTTAATGACAGCTTGTGAAATAACAATCTATGATATAGTACTTGGATGTAGCAACGACTGTGTTTCAAGCCAAGTAAAGAAACTGTCAGTATCTTGTGCGTGAGAAGCTTGTAGATACCCTGAGGTAACTTCATATAATTCTAAACCAGCAGGTAGCTTCTTGCATAGCTAATCATGGCATCAGTGCCTGGAGCAAGTGGAGGTGGTTGACAATGTACTTTAGTTTTAGATGAATTCAGCTCCTTTTGAATATCATTTAATTCCCTGTTCCAATTTCTAAAGTAGGCATTTACATGGTTTATTTTTGCAAAATACAGGAAGTAACCTTGGGGAGAAGAAAGCTTGTGTTAAAAAGCAAACAGATAAACCAAAACCAACCTAAAAAAGCCCCCCCAAACCCAAACCTGATTTTGATAGCTCTTATAATTGTCTTGTAGAGTTGGGAAAAGAGTAAAAAAGAATTAGTCTTTCTCTCTCTTTGTGAAATATGTCTGAAATATTTCTGAAAAAGCTCCATGTAAGTTAGTTTGAGCATATAGGTTATTCATAAACTGCTTAAACAGTACACACCTCAGACTCTGCTAGAAACTATGGTGTTTGCCTAGTTGTGTGGTACATCAATGTCTGCCACCTCATAGAATTACCGACATTTTTATAAAACAAGAGGAACACAAGAGGTTTCAAGATGACTGTACAAAACTCTTCTTTGAAATAAATGGTCAGTCCTTAAAACAGCCGGTAAGAAATGTCAGATGCAGAGAGTTCTTTAATGGGATTAAAGATGGGTAAGGACTTAAATGGGTAAGCACTTAAATACTTACCTTTGAAAAATCCATTAATTCATACCTTTTAACACCTTTAAACTCAAGGGCTTGAGACTTCTGTTTCTCAGCAATACCCTTGTTATGCCAAATAAGAGCACTTTAACACTGCTTTGACACTTCATAGCAAAAAATAAGAGAAAACAATAGGTTGTTTTCATCTCCGTGAGAAGTATTTAAAAACACATATCAAACCGGATATTTCACTTTTATTCAGTGAATGCCGGGAAAAAAGCTTGACTCTTTATTCTCCGTCTTCTATTGTCTTCACCATACATAGACTCTGTCTCAGTCTAAATTCTGAAATGGTGTGCATGTAGCACAACTTGTGTACTCATGTAAAAGCAGGTAGCTTGCTAAAAACTTGGGTGTCAGCACCTGAGCTGACATTGCTGGGCAAGTTAAATTCCTAGGTTTGTATCCTGTTTCTTCACACCATAGGTGAGGAGAATACAAATTATGAGAAGGACCATCTTACAATCATGTTAAAGCCGCATGAAAGTTGGTCTCAAAAATCAAGTCATGTAGACAAATAATTCACCAGCAGCGTTTCCTCACTGCACAGATGTCCCAAACTCCCCATGACACTCACAGAGATTTTCCAGAGCTCTAGTTTCTTTCTTTTCTATTTGCCTATCTCGAGCTTTCCATCTTCTGAGAGCTATTTTCTTCTCATCTGCCCATTTGGGGCAGAATGGACAATGCGAAGGTTATCTGCTGCTAAGCTCTTTCTCTGAAGGCGGCTCGTGACAAAGAGCAGCTCATCATTCGTGCTTGTTATGCTCCCTTGACTCTTGGGGGTCACTGGGGAAGTCAGGAGCTGGCTGAAACTTTCAGAAACTTTCCAGAAGCCTTCATAGGCTCTTTTGTCTCTGTGTCCTCAGTGATTTCGGATACAATGCTGGTGGAGTAAGCTCGTGTTTGGAAGGAGAGACAGGAGGGAAGGGTACTTTCCATATAAACCTAGTTAAAACTTCATGTGTGAAGAGCTTAAGAAGTCTGGTGGAGTAGAAATACCTGCAGAGACTTTTTGCTTTCCTTCCCTCTGGAACACTATTGTCTGTCTGGCTGGGTGTAACAGATGAAACCTTCTCTTCTCGGAAAAGTATTAATGGTCAAAAACTTTTATAGTGTGAATGTAAATTTAGGTTGCTTGAAAATGGAAAGTAAACACAGGAGCTGGATGAGATATCTGTGTTGGCTAGCCAAAAATGCTCAAGAAATAAGCTATTTTTCATTTTTTAAAGCAGAAAAGAAGCAGAAAAGGTCCTTTTTTTTTTTTTTTTTTTTTTTTGCCTTTGGCACTATAAGGAAATACGAATATCTTAAGAGACTCTGAGTTACTAATTATAATTTATTGTCATTTTCTTGAGGAAATGTTGTGTTTATGTAAAAAAAAAGACCCCGAAAATGGTGAAAAAATTCTTTTGATCAAACACTTAATTTTTCAAAAGATGTTAAAACAGAGAATACAGCCTTCTTCCTTCAATAATGTATTAGATTTCACTTATTGTCTTTTCCTCTTTCCCTGCATTTTCTCCCACTGCAAACATGAAGAATGCAAGGGGAAAGGGATGGAACAGACTGAATAGTGTTCTTGTAACAAGACCTTTTCTAGCACAAAGTTTCAAAGGATTAAAAAGTTAAAAAATATGTTTTCTAATCATTCAAAAAAATTTCTGATGATTTTTCCAGTGAACAAAGAGCATAAAAATCTACCCCCAAAACAACAAGGAAAGACAGACACATTAAAAAGGAAAATCCTAAATAAAGTAAATCTTTTATCCCATCAGAAACAAAACTTCATTTTAGAATTAAATGAAAACTGTTTAACTGGTTTTGAAAGCATAACATTTAAATCAGAGATACTAAAAAATTGAGTCATTTGGCTCAGTTCATCACAGCCAGTCATAACTGTGAAGCAGAATAGCCTGAGAAACAGTCAGGAAATCACAGAGGACAGATCATCTGCAGATAATCTGCAGGTCATGACTGAGGTCATTTAGCAGAGAACAATCATGATTTTTTGTTGGTATTATGAGATTGACTCCCATAATATGATTTCTACTCGGGCATGAGCAAGAACTTGCATGTTTGTAGGTGCCAAAACGGATGAATGTTTCAGACCTTGTGTGGTCAGAAATTTGGTGTGCCTATATGAAAAAGTTGTGGTGTGTGCAAAGGTGATAACACGCAAATATTCCATGCATTATAAACAAACAAGCAAACAACAATTAAGTAGGCAAACCAGAAAGACTTAGGATCACGTGTGATGTTATGTCATAAGGGTAAGAAAGGGTGGAGTATATTAACTGCATGCAAATATCTACACATTACCTATAGATGTTCACATCTGAGTTAATCAACATGGTTCTCCTTAACAGTCACCAGAGTGAAAAAAGTGCTTGTAGTGTGCGATGTGTGTCTACCATAACAGAGAAAAAAAGCCAGTTGAAATGTGTGCTGTGTTCTTATTCCTTTCATCAGCAATAACTAGCATGACTAGGTCAGATGTAGATGTCTACATGGTACAAAATTAGGTGAGAAGACTCCTTTCCCAACTGGCTCACCAGACCCCTACACAATTTGAGAAATTTCTTTTAAAAGAGGGACCTGAGTGTGGCAAATAGTCAGAGGAACCGGGTCTGACTGAGATCCTTTCTATTAATAGTAACAGTAGTAATTAGTAATAATGTTTATCTTTCCCTCAAAGGAAGGAAAAAAACCCAGAACACTACAATGATCACTGTTTTGATAATTCATGCATTGTTTGGGATAAAATCTAAGGACTCCATAGATCAGTGTTAATCTGAGCTGGAGCTGGACCTTAATTCCAGGGTTAACTGTGGATATGAGTGGTTGGAAAGGTCATTCTTTTAAAATTTGTTTCTGGGTTTATTCCAGCATTCACATTAGAGTGATTGCTGCCTGTTCAGTCTCTATTAGGACGTGCTTTTCTAGTGATAATGTAGCCAAGTAGCTTAATCCCCTCTTTAGTTTTTACCAACTGAAAACCACTGGCAATATTGTACCTCTGATTCTGCGATATGAGATATAGGAGGGAGCTAGTGAGAAACATTGAGGTTTGCTTAACTCTACTACCACTGAAATTAAAGTGAAATGTCCATTTCTGGCTGTACTCTGATCTGTAGAATGTTAACCGGTAGTTTTTGTTTCTAGGTGTAGCAATTACTATTGCTGTAGTGATACAAAACAGTGGCTGAGGCTGAGCTTCATCTGCAGCCTCATCCCCCACCACCTGTCTTCTCCTCCTCTGCACCTGTCACGGGTATACAGAACGTGCTGAAGTTTCTTCAACACCTTCTCCAGTACTCTCAGCTGTGGCCAAGCTGTAGCCACAGAAAAGGCTACTGGGCTGTTCAGTGTGGCTGACAAGGAACAGAAAGACATGAAATATCATACATGAGCAGCAAAAGCTGGTGAGAAGCATCCAGGCTGCTACCTGCATGTTACCAGATAATTCTGGTGTGGTGGAGGGATTCCCGCTAGGGAAGGATGTTCCTGCTTTGGAGCTACAGTCGACTGGCTGTCAGCATAGTGCCCAGCTATTCAGTGTTTCTAAGCCCTCATTTGAAGTGAAAGAAAGGTCAAACAGCAAGATGTCTAGTGTGTTTTCTAAGCAAACAAATAATCACTCAAACAGAAAATTCAATCATCCCACAGAAATTTAATTAAAAAAGATAATTCAAAGATAGTTTAAAATTACTATGTCAGGTGATAGAGACAAGCCCACTGTGCTCAATAAATCAAGCATAGCTGAAACACTCAGTGAGTTTGGCTCCCTTGCCTCACATGAAGCAATTCACAATTAAATGTGAGTTTTCTTCTTTAAACAATTTCCATTGTTTGATTTTCTTTTTTTGTGGTTATTTGTTCCCTTGGAAGGTGTGCTAGTCATGTTGTTTTTGAACTAAAATTCAGCATACCATATACTTCTTACTGGCATCAATGCAATTGCTTCTCTTTGGCCTCCAGAAGTCCCAGACCTCCAGACGAGAACTGTGTGTGGAGCACTGCTGGCACCTTTTCACAAGCACAGAGAAGTGCATCACCCCCACATTGAAGCAACTGTAATAGTTCCTTTTTGCTTTCAAGATCCAGTTCAAAATAACTCCCCTGGCTTTACAGACTTTTCAGGCACTTGCTTGAACCTATTGTACCGCATACTTCTTGGGCTGGATCCACTCCTGGCTACAGAAGAGGCTGAAAAGCTGCCTGAAGCGTGCAGCTGACCACTCTCCTGGCTGGAGCAGCTGTGACCAGAGCAAGCTGTTCTCCAGTGATCTCTGCTGTGCAATTCCCCTTTGAGAGAGGCTACTCTCCAGCACACTTTTAAACAGCCACAGGACTTCTAAGTATGCAGATGATGACATGTTAAGAAGCCAAAAGCCTCTTTCCTGACATAGAGCTACAATAGGTGCTGCGTGAAGTAATTTTTCATGAGAAAGGATCCTCTTCACAGCAATTCTCAAAACTGTAGTGTGAGAACTGTTTAGATTTTCACTTTTTCCTTTTAAATCCCCCGTTTTTCCTAAAGTCATGTTCTTCTCTGGACCTCCAGGTAACCCATCCACAGCCAAGTGATGCCTGTTTCATTCCCTTGGCTCCTACCACCTACAGTTCTCTGTTCCTGTAACTCAGCAGTGCTGACTACTAAGATTTTATCACAAGTCTCATAATATTTTGTATTTTTTATCTAAACCTCCACTGAAGTCAGCTAATTACAAGAAAATTCTATCTCATTTTTTAATGACACTGATACATAATCCTTCCAAGTTGCAGAGAAAGGTTTGGTTCATGAAAATTTAAACTGTCAAAAGCTGCATGAAAACCTCAAGATTTTTTTCTTAATTTCATGGTTTCTATGGCTAACTTGGGAGTCTGGTTTAAAATTTTTGACTGCTTATACAGTCTCATCAGCATTTTACCCATTTTCATGGGATGACTGTGTGTTACCTCAGTTTACTTTGTGCTGAGCCCTTGAAATATGTATTGCTTTCAGGTCAAAGGCAGCATAGATGACTAATTAACAATAATAAACTGTATATTCATATAGTCATTCATCTACAGCCTGAGCAAAATGTAATTCCTTCAAGAATAAGTTACATAGTATACATGTATATGGATGTAAAGGAGACTATATTAGTAAGGAAATAAACACCCAAGCTGGGGTGACTGCTGTATACAACAGAAGAAACCTGTGGCTAAACTGTGGAGATCATTCTGTCTAAGTGGCAGGAAAAATTATACCATAATACGTATTCTGAATGTGCAGTGTATGTAAGAGCAGAATCTTTTAAATATATTTTACCAGAGGACACTGAAAAAGTTAGCAAAGATCTGAGAGGACTTGTGATCGTTCTCTATAAATACATTAGACAGGTAAATACAGGGAGGTTGAAAAGCTATTAAAAATAAAGGATAAGGCTGGCACAAGAACAAATGGTATAAACTCACCATGAATAAATTGAAGCTGGAAATTAGAAGGAGGTTTGTAACCATCAGAGCAGTGAGGAAGCTTTGCCTGTTTTTACTGAGACTATGGTATGTAGCCTTGAAAATCACATGCCCTACTTACCATGAATCCAACCTTTCGGGGGTCAAGAAGAACCATAAAAATCTTCAAAAATCTCACCTCCCAAGTATAAAAGTGTCACAATTCTGGGGGCAAATATTTATTGAAGGACCTCTTCAACTATAAGCATTAATATGAAGTTCTTGAGTCTAGCCCTGCAGAGCTGTGCATTTTTAAAAAAATAGTTACTGTACACATGTTTTGCATAAGGTGCCTTTAAAATTCACCCCTCCATACGGCTGAATGTCACCTATTCTGAACATACCTTTTTCTCTGCCATCACTGTGAGGGGAAATTTCAATTGCAAGGAAAATAAGGAAATGTTTTTCACTTGCTTTAAAATGGATACTGCTGTACTGTTAGATCAGTGAAATTCAAAAGTCAGAGAGTTAGTTTCTGTTTTAAGAGAGAAAATCTGTCCATGTGTGTGGTCTGTAGGTATGTTGTGCTAAACTATGTTTAAAAAAAATAAATTGGAAATTTCTGAATAGGGACAAATTATAGTTATTATATTGGAGGCATTGCCTGATCCCACTTTTGGGGTCCCACTACTGGAAAATAATATGGAACTGTGGTTAGAGTAATGAAATAATAACTTTGAGGTGACAGTTACCAACTTTTAATTATATTCTATGAAAAAATAAAAACCCACCTCAGTTTGCTAAACTTGTGAATTCAAGTTCTACATGTGTAAGATCTCCCAAATTGACTGAATTTTGCAGGTTATCACTTTTAAAGAGTATTTATATATCTTGTGTCAAATAACTGTATAGAACTAGACTGCACTTATCTCAGAATAAATAATTTGAAATGTTCTTTCTTGCTGTGCTTGCACCTGGTTTCGTCCCTTACCTACGTTAATTCTTCTGCCTGTTCCAAGGCCACCATCTGCACTGGCTGAATCTGCAGTTCTGTGTTAGAAATCTGCCATAGTTCCACCTTAAATTGAACTTGCTTTTGTCTTGATTGTCTTAATTTTTGCAGCCATGTAACAGTGGCGGCTGCTGCACCTGACTGTGCCTAATTACCTCTGGAAAGCAATGCAAGTAACTCTGGCTTTACTCTGAAACTTTTCCTTGTTTCCTCGCTGGCTCCTTTGTTCATGGCATACTCATTTGCTAGTTCTGAAAATTCATGTTCAGACTCAGCTACACATCCAACCCACTTTGTTATTATTTATCAGCCACCTAGCAACATTTTCTTCAGGCAGGATCCACAGCGACTACGTGCCATTCAAAAAGCAATACATTGCGAAAGTGTTTGTAGCTGTGCAACCTCTTCTCTTTTTGTTCTGAAATTATTCATCTCACAGTACTGACTGCAAAAAAGAGACACAGGATTTTTAATCTTTTCAGAGAAGCCACATGCATTTTTCTAGAAAAAACCTTTCAAACTCTTACATTATAAACCCAGCCATAAATCTTAGCAAAGGTAAGAGGAGTAGCAAAACCTGACTTTCCAGAATAATTTGGTTACATGAGACTTTTAGACTTCAGCTTTGCCTGGATTATAAGGGAGAGTTTAAATATGTGACTGAAATGTGCCTTGAAGGCTGAACCCCCCACAACACAGAAGGTAAATTAGAAAAAAATAGTCTAAAATATGTTTCATCTCTAAATATCTTTGATATCTGGGCCAAGTTCATAATTATTAGCAGGTATGAAAGAAGAGTTTTGAGCATTTATGGCACCAAGACATCCTAGTCCAGAAGTAAATATTTTGTTTACACCTAACTTCAAACATTATAGTATAGACATCTGCATTGCTCTATACTCCCTTTATTGTCAGGGTAAAGAAACAAACACTTGCAGGCAGCCTCTTCATCTAACCTTTCACTTATATGCCAGTGTGAGATGAAGAACGCCCTGACCATTACTTATTCTACTGTATTGAACATAAGAAACCTTTTAATGACTGGATCGCATCTGACTTTGGGTGAAACAATCCTTCCTACCTTTATGGAGTGGTTATTCTTGCTGTAACAATGGCTCTTAGGCTGTAGTACTTCAGAATCTGTATCTTTTCTTTTTCAGACAGAATTTCTTGTTTCATTGGCTATTTTGTATCTAACAGAGATGAGACACAAAAACATGCTTTGACACAGTATCTGAATTACAAAACAACATTAGAGTCTGTAACCAGGGATATTAAAACATACACCTTTTTACAGAAAAAAATTGAGATGATAAGGAAACACATTTAGTTTTGAACTAACCCTTTGTATTTTTCCTCCATTTAGTTTCAAGGTTTGTGACCTAAATCTTGGTAACAAGATGTCTGGCAACTGTTCAGACACAGCAGTCCACACATCAGTCACAGATCTTCAGCACAAAGAGGGAGATGAAGAGAGTACCCTCAAAACCAGATAGGTTTAGGGAAAAAAATTGAGACATTTTTGGGGAAAGAAAAAAAGTGGAGGGGAAAGCAAGTTGTTTAACCCTTTAGGGACCAGTGTATGTCAGTTAAGGCTTCTTCACAGCTGCTAACAGTGGAGTGTGGCACACTGAGCTCTTGGCTTTGTGTCCCCTTCAGCCTGGCAGCTGTATAGTGCCTCATGTCAGGTGTCTTTAGAGCTTGCTGGGTAGAGGGGGAGGCTGGCACTAGGCAGGGGATCCTCCCAGACTGGGGCTTTGTGTCTGGAAACAGCAGGGGCTATAGATACTCTACCAAACTGCTTAACTCTCCAGGGTGCTCCTGGGTCCTGAATCTCTATTGAAATAAAGCCTGGTCACTGCTCTGGGATAATTTGCTCCAGAAACAGTATAGCTACATTAAATGGCACTGGGCTGCCTCCAACATCTTCTGTGTCCTCTGTACCCCCTGTCAGGCCACACCAAGGAGCACGAAACATACACTCTTTTTGAAGAAACAGTCCTTTGGTAGGCTACAGTGCAGCCTTACCCCTGTGCAGATGTAAAAAAAGCACACAGAAATGAAGAGTTGATTGTTAGAGCCATAGAGGCAGCTTGGAATAGAGATTGGGCCTTGTGCTTCATAGCACGGGCTCCGGCTGCTCCATTTATGACAAGTACTCTGCATTTTCCAGGTTTAGGGATTGCCAATCTCCAGTTCTGCTGCTCTACACTGTTGTGTTCACACTGTCACACTGGTCTGACTTTATTGCATCATTTTTCAGAGATCATGCTGGCCTCAGAGCTGGCTTTGGGTTCTCTGCATCATCTTTTATTCTCATTGTAAACATGACCTTAGTCATGATCAGCTTCATGGTCTATAAATATTTCATTGATTCAGACAGGGGTCGCACTACTACTCCTCCTCCATATAAATAAAACTAACAAAGTACAGCCCAAATTAAATAAGCATGCACAAAACTCCAGAGCCCCAACCTTGGCCACATAGTGGTGTTAGTACTCAGCCGAACTGAAAGCTGTTTACATTTGCATTGCAAGATGTCATGGTGATTTCTCTGAAACCTTTCACAAACTGTCCTTCCCTTGTACCTGCATGCATTGGACTAATGCTCTGTCTAGGCCTGGGGTCTAGGCATTATTTCAATATAAAGCAGTAACAGTATAAGAATGATGTATGAAACATCACTGCCAGTAACAGCTGAGGGACCTGAGTTTTGCAAGATGCTGAAAGACTTCAAATTCCACCAACATGAATGAAAAATACTGCATCATTTTCAAAACCATTATTTTAGGGTATCTTATATACATGTTTAAATAACAATTGTTTTTATTTACACATTGTTTTAACAAAGTCAGTGACACCACTTATCTCAGTAAGCACTTCGAAACTGGATGTTAGAACTAGAAGATATTGTGTCACTGCCATTTTTTAAATTGAAAAGTGGCTTTTGACCACAATAACAATTTCTAGACTGTTCTGTCTGACATTTCTATTCTTTATTTTTCCTTTCTTAAACAGGAAATCTGCAAATGAAAGCTGTTCCCTAGTGACTTTTGGGGACTTTCAAAAGAAAACAAATTGCTATTGAAATGCATTTTTGAAAACACTTTTTCGCTTTACAGTTACTTGAAGACACAAATGAAATGAAATAAAAAATGTATTATTTCACAAATGAAAAATGTATTAAACATATTAAACCTAAATTCTTGGAAGTCAGAATTTTCCCGCTAGATTTGCAGGATTAGGTTCCACAGTTTGGAACGAACCTGGCTCCTCTATGGTACACGTTTATTATTTTAGACAGCTTCTATACGTCCATTCCCAACAATTATGTGTTGAGCATTTCCTGTATAGGCCTAGACTTATCCTACCTAAATTTAATCCTTTAGACAATGAGGGAATTGAGAACACTGGCTGCCCATCAGTCTCTGGCAATGGAAAGAGAGGTATGACTAGAGGGTGATTCAGGTTTTAGGTGGGGGTATAGTGGGTGCCTCCCTCTCAGCCCTTCTCCAGGGGCCATGTGGGTGCACCTTGGTGCATCTCCTTTCCTACCTGGAGGATCTCAGTTAAGTGTTTACATTTAGGAGAGCTGTCATGTTATGGCTCTGCAAAGCCATGAGACAGGGCAGAGGGTAGAAACTTCTCTAGTGGTCAGACCAAAGTCCTTCTTCCCATACCTGTCCTCCACCATTGGCTGCAAGGACCTCTCTTGCCTTCCTCATGGAGGCAGGAGGTGTTTCCCGAGCCAGTGGTGGTAGCTTTGTGCTTAATAGCCTTCAGAGTGTTTGTGTACCATATGTTTCGATCAATCTTGTGTGAACACCTTTAAGATCCCACATCTGCAGCATCTTGTGGGAAGGACTTCTATACAGCTTAACTGTATAGAATAAAAGAAAGAAGTAGACTCTTGACCTGGTAGAACACAAGGAAGATGGGAGATGTGAGGCCAGCAGTGGTTGCTCAGAGTGCACCGATGCAAAGGATCAACCCTTCTGACCGTGTACATCTCTACAACCATGTAATACCGAAATGTTAGATACTCTTTTCTTTCCTACTCTGATTCGTGGCAACAAATTGATTCTTAAATTGTTACAGAGTACATGCAATATAAAATCTCATCCTATCTGTTTGTGTGCCTGTAAACTAGCTTAATGCCAGTATGTCAAGTTTGGGTTGGGACGGGGAGAAATGATTCAAAGTTCTTATTCAGACCTTTCCATATCATGCTACTCTTGGATACAGGCTGTGGTTGCCCTCTGTATTGTTCTCAAATATTCTTTATGGACTGTGCAGCTCAGGAGGGTCACAGTACAGGACACATTATGCCCCTTATCTACTGGAACTTCATTCCTTGCAGAGAAATGTATTTTTCTATTGTATCCATGGGAGCTACCTTCAGCAAGGGTGGATGTCCAAACATAGAGCTCAGTTCTGCCCCCATTTCCTCCCCCCTCCTTGAAGTGTATTCTGATCTAAATAATTCCTGTCTCTGCAGGTGTTGAGACAGGCAGCTCTCACATTAAAAAAAAAAAAAAGAGAGAGAGAAGTAAAAAAAGAAAACAAAATTATGACAAACAAGTTTACCTAGTAAACATTTGAAAAACTACCTCCTACCTCCATCTGTCTATAAAAGGATATATGTGTTTTATTCATTCTCTAATCACAAGGCTTCAATGAATGTACTGTAAGAGCACATTCAGAGCTATTCATCATTGCTAAGTCCTAAGATTTAGGTTATGTGTGTGCTTGAATATCTTAGCCATAGAAACCTCAGAAACTGCTGTTAAAGTGCAAAAATCCTTTCTTTAGTATGCACAGGCATAACATCCATAATGCTTTATCTCTGGCAAAGCTGCTGGGCTTTTGCCAAGGGCATGTTAGGTGGTGTGTGGAATCTGAGGCTGCTGCATGACATTGCTGCTGAAGGTGTGCAGATACCATGGCGATGGGAGCAATAGAGGTGCCTGGATGGAGACATGGATGGATGTTTTCTTTACCCACTTGCCAGCATTTTGATTCAGCCAGTCCAACCTGATTTTCCAGATTATTTAAGTGAGGAGGTTCAAATACATCTGTTTGAGAAATCCTGGCAAGCAATCAAGCTCCATGCAATTCACCCCCACTGCCATCTCAAAATTAAAGGTAAACAGAGCAGCTCTCATCTAAATTTGAAGCATCTGATGCAGCCTTGATTTCTTCTTCTTCTTTCTTTTTTTTTTTTTTGGTTGCTGGAGAATAAAAACAACAGTTGAAGGAACTGCAGTCAGTAAAAAGGTTTCTCTGGCAAGGAGGCCAAACTAAATAATGACACCCAAAGCAAAAACATGCTTCACTGAAACTAAACTTTAGTCAATTCACTCTTTAAAACAAAGGATTTTTTGTAATTTCAAAAGTGAACATTGTACTTTTCCCTGGCAGCCATTTGTATGTTTTTCAATGATCTGATTATGTATAAATCCCAATTTAGCATGCCTTTCAGCACCTAAATCCTATGAGTGATTTGAAAACATTAATGAAGTTTTCTATAGACTACAGCTGCACTTCTCTTTCTCCCAAACTTTTTTGAAATGCAAGCTTTAGTGACAGTGTTTTGATGTGCCTCATTTGTTGATGTGTATTTTCTTTCCTTTTTTCTAATTACTTTGTAAATATTTATGAAAGATACAAGATCTGTTTCACATTCACACAGCAAGTCAATGCTTTTCCCTTCATTCCTGTCCTCTGTAATTGCTGTGCTTTCATGTGTGCTCACAGACTTTTGATGAAACCTGTACTCCTTACACTTTAGCCGTCATCAATGCAGCCTGAAACTTAGCATAAGATGGGTTCAAAGGTTGCTCATTCGGGGGGTGAAGTCTCCTACTCTGGGACTGAATAATCAAGCAGTTTGCAAGATTGGCTAGATTTCACTTCTGGCTTTGCTCTGGCTTTGTCTCCCTGTTTTTACAATTTGTAAAACATCTCTAGTCCCTGTTTGCAGCATAGTACATCTCCTTTACACTAGCCTGAAGGGCTACTGCAAGTCCATCCCTCTCGGAATGATTTAAAATGCTGCAGGTGAAACTGTCTCCCCTCTGCCTTCTCACAGGCTCTCTGAAGGGGCTCCATGTCTGAGCACAGAGAGGCGAAGGCATGAACCTTTGGTGGCTCTGGTGGTTGCGCTGTACATCTTGGGATAGCTTCCTTTTCCCTGCATCAAGTGCTTCCTACTGTTAGTGAGGCTTTTTGTGCCAAAGAGGCAGCGGGGATCATACCAATACTCCTGGTATTCCAAAGGACTCTAAAATTACTCATATATATCTGAAAAATTGTTTGAAAAGAAATACATGTAGCGTCAACAAGAAGAAGATACTCAATTCTTAGCAGCTTTCCTATAGAGCAGTCGTATTCTAGAAATTGTTGTGAATTCACTTTTTCTTCTTTTAAAAGTAAGTTTTTCTTTACTACTGTTTCCAAAGTTATTAGCAACAGAAAAACACATTTGGAAAATAATTCCTAAAAGCCTGTGGGTAGGAAAAAAGCTGTTAAAACCAAATCTTTTCCAAGCTAAGGTTTCCCTTGACTGAATCGTTATTTTCAACTGAAAGTCTGAATTGTTGAAAATTCCTACTCAGCTCTATCCCTACTTACCCTGTACTTTTCCTGTAGGAGGAAAACCAAAACCTGAGTTACTGCGAATCATTTTCCTAAAAGTTATGTTTTCTTTTACTGAACTGAGAAATCATTTGTAATACCCTGAGTCCTCTTATTTCTTCAAAATAATCCCCTACCTTATACACATGAAGTAGTTTAACCACATTCCAACACAGTAATATTTATTAAAAGTTCAATGTCCCATGTATTTTAAGCAGAAGATGTTTTGGTTTAAGAAACAGTGGAAAATGTTAAAATAAATATTGTTCCAATCACTGCCCAACCAGTGCACTTAATTAATTTTACAACCAGGTGGTGAAAATGAACTTCCTATTAATTTTAGGGCAATTTAGTCCTGCTGAACGAGGGCATGGTGTGATCAATACCATGAGTTCTACTGCGCAGCGCTAATGCAGCTCCAGGTGAACCTGGTGACAGATTTTGTGCCTCACTCTTGTGACTTACCACCTTATAGAAAATGCTCCTTCATTTCTGAACCCAGACACCTGGGGGGAAAATATATATATATATTTCTGTGTTTTTATGTACCACAGGTAAGTTGTGCTACTGTCTTTGCTCTGAGGAGTAAATTCTTATGCCACTTTTCACTGTCAATCTCTTTCTGATGTCTTGGCATCCAAAGCAAATTGCTAATGGTTGTTTTAGTGACTCTTCCAGACCTGAGCCTTCATTCCACAATCTCAGATAAAAACGTGTAAACTTGGGCAAATTCCAGACTGAAGGTGTTAAGGGATTGCTGGATTCAAAAACATTAACTTGGTGGAGTTATTTCAGAATGACACCGGCATAAATGAGATTCAAATTAGATCTCAGTAGTATTAATAAATGCTTAGTTAAATACTCAAAATATCAAATTCATATGCAGCTGTACATATGCAGCTCTACAAACTTATAAATAAATAAGTTGTACTGTTGGTGTCCTATTTCTGATGGGTTTTTCCTCAGGGTTACTCTTTTGATGAGGGTAAATATTTTTATTATTCTTTATTTGTGGAGTAATGAGTTTTGAAAATACTGTCCAGAGGCACATGCAAATGCATGTGACTTTAAAGGATATTGAATTCATTCCACCTTGTTTATTCTGGAGCTAGAAAGGGGAGCGAGCACACATCACCCATCACCCAAGGAGCAAGAAGCAGGCAGGGCTTGGTGTTACACGATGTCTACGCTTAATGCAAGGGACAAGAGAGTGCTGTGCTTCTTTAAGGACATTCTTGCAACACTCCTGCATTGTCTATGCCCATCAGTGACTCAAGGGTAGAGCACTCTGACTGAACAGATTTGATTAAACCTTTCTGGGAGTAGATCTATCACAATCCTGCTTCTTCATGTTGCATGATAACATCCGGCCCCAGGCAGACTTTTGATTAAAAGTTCCCCTGAAGATTTGTGGAGAAATTCTGTTTATTCCCACAACTCTGAGAGCATTGAGGTTACGTGCCCACATTTTGAAGTGCAAATTACATAAACTGCAAATTGGCAAACATGTTTCTGGAGCTGGGAAACCAACTGGGGAGGCCTATAGTTGTTTTCCATTGGACTACAATCAGGGAAAAAAGATGCCCATTTTAAAAAGTTTTCTTTAATTTTTTTAAGTTAGCCCACACAATCTTTAAAACTGGGAATAATGAGCAAAGAGAGCGACAGAGCTTGGAGTGCAGGATGGGAACTGGAAAAACTTTAGAGAATCATTTTTCAAAGGAGAACCACACACTGAGGTCACAAACAGACTCTTGAAATATTTTTTTTTTTCTATTCAGCACTTGTTAGATTCCTGCGTCTTCGTTTTTACCTTTGTTAGAAAGACATCAAATGAGTAAACATTTTATTCTTGACTTTGGAAAGTTTTTTGCTTACTTTTAGAAGAATTGGGAAAGGTATTTACCAAGTCATTTTCGAACTGCACACCAGCAGAGTGATTATCTAATACACTTCTCACTGTTACAAGTCACTTTGGCCTACTCGTAATGCAAAACCCACTTGATTGTACAAGTTCAAACTCCTTTTCACTACTTTTTTCCAACTAGACCTTAGGTAAGGGATAAGGAGGATTGGCCCATGAAAAATAAAAGTATTTGAACTGTTAGTTCACAAGAAGCAGAGACACAGACTGAAATATTTCATTGATGGTTTGACAGCTAACACTGCAGGACATAACTCAAGGCTTTTTGTTCACTCTTCACTCAGACCGAACAATGATGACTTTTATCGAATTGAGAAGTGAGTAGAAATTGCTGACTGGATCTCTTTGTTACCAGTGTCAGTATAAATTCCAGATTTCTCTGAATCCCATACGCCATGGAAAATACTTGAAATTATATGAAAACATTTCAGTTGCTATGGTATGATTTTCTGTGATGCTAATCCTAATCCCACATGGGCAGCACACTGAAAGGCCACTACAGACCAAGGTCCTGATGTGAGGCATTTTACAGATGCAGTGGGATACTGAGAGCTCCTGCTCTGCCCTCAGCCCCTGTGAGTTTGATGATCTGGGCCAGTATGGTGAGATGATTGACAGTATCCCCATAAACACAGATTTGCTACTGAACAACAGTCACAAAGCTCTGTGTGAGTTTCAGACATTCTGCTTCTGATATCAAACCATCTGGAAATACCTCTGGGCTGAAACACTTCTGGTGTGCGATAGCAGCACCAAGCAGCAGGTCAGTACAGAAAGAGAAAGGACAGAGGTTTCCATCCCTGACATTAGGGAATACAGGCAGGCAGCATGTGATTAAGCAACTTTTAATATTTCCTGCTGTTTACAAAATCTTGGCATTCAGAATATCTCCCTGTGCTGCGCTCAGGGAACCGACCAGCTGACACTGCTCTTGTTGTAGGTTGCTTGATTCACTAGGCTCCATGGAGCAGGGATTACTTTTTATCAGCTGCACAAGTAAAAGAGATAAAGACAAAGAGATAAAGGAAGCACTGTTCTTCCCCCTTGTTCCTGGGTAATTTGCCTATCCCCAAAATCCTCGTTTACAGTGAAAGAGATCAATAACAGTATACTAGTATAAGCAGGATTCCTTTCAAGAGTCTTTATCCACACAATTATACAACAGTCTCTTCCAGGTGACATATATACTTCACCTTTGATCTCAAAACAGCATGTTTAGCTATAACAGTCATGTTCACTATCTGTAGCATTTTGAATGTGTGATTCTTATCTATATGTAAATGAGTCCAAGACAGGCCTGTGATTATTTCCATTGAAATATTTTCCAGTCTCAGAAAAAATATGCAAAAATGTGTCAGATCAACTTGTAGTTAAATAATATGCTAAAAAATCTGAAACAAATGGACCATTTTTAATAACTCAAGCACTGAACTACAGAACGAAACACAGAACCACTTCAGTGCAACACGTCTATAAGTAAACTGTAAAATACAAACATTTATGTGATACAGGCCATGCTCTTGTGTGGAAAATAAAGGAATATAGATAACTTGTCTGATGTGGAAATAAACTGAAGCTGGCTGAACCTTGGTGTAATGGAGTTACTGAAATCAGCAACTTATGTATCCAGATGAAGGTGCTTTACTTTTTGGGAAGATTCTGGCAAGAATTCTTACCAATTTGCAAACAGCACTCAAAGTATGCAAATACATGAGTTAGACCAAAAAAAAATCCAGTAAATTAACTACTAAGATTAGATTTTATACAAAAACTTTTTTCCCTTGCTAACCACCTCATTTCTTCAATGAGACACAGGAATCCTCTTGCACTGCATTGCTATGGTATTTTTCATTTACAGTCGAATCAATATTGGACTAAATGTCAGGAGACATATTCTCTGTTATATATTCTCACTCTCACTGGTTTTATAGGATTGTGGCATCATAGCACTGGAGGACCCCTCCAGCCCAACCTACTGTCAAAGCTGAGGCAGCTCTGTGGCCAGACCAGGTTGCTCAGGCCCACGGTCAGTTGGGTCTCGAACACTTCCAAGGACAGACACTGCAAAAATCTTTGGACAGCTTGCACCCTGCCTGACTGTCCTCACAGTGGAAAAGGTTTTTATTCAATAGCATGTGGGAAGATGTATATAAATAAGCTGTTGTTGTCAATGTTGTTGTTATTATTTCTCAATAAATATTTCATTAACCATCTGCCAGTAGAATGAGTAACACTGGGCTACAGCATAAGGACAGGGTTTCTCAAAATGGTTTCTTGGCTGCCTTTTTATGCCAAAATTGCCCTTTGTTCCAAAGAATTCTAAAAACATTCTGAAATTGACAAGTAATGCAGAGATACATACAGCGAAAATACTAACTAAAACAGTCAGAAAGACTCAGGCAGGGAAACTAAGTACCTTCCTGTGCTAGAGTTGTACAGATGACCAGCTGGAGGCAGCATGTAAAAGCATGTTGTCCAAACATACAATAATTTTCAAAATTAGACTAATTATCTGTACCAGTAGCTAAAGAGTGAATGGGAAGGCTTGATAGATATTTTGCTAAAGAACCTGAAGCACAAATCCTTGTTGGTGTAAATGCACCTTTGACTAATATTGGCAGAGACTAGAGGATGCTATTTTTAAAACTTCTCAAAAATCTAAATACTAGTGTGTAGGGCAATAATAAGACAGGAAAAGTCAGCTAAGGCCATAGACCAAGCTTGAGCATGAATGGTTCACAGTCTAATTGCTACTGGTCTCTGCTTGGGCTGCTCCAGCTACTTTTGCCCAGAGGAAACCAGCTGCAGAGGCAACTAGCCCAGAGCAGAGGGGATGCGAGGCAATTAGCATCACTTGACCTGGGACCAGGTCCCAGATCTCTTCTATTTGTTGGTGAAGACCACGTAGCCAGGCCCTGTGGGGCTCCATGAGAAAGCTGCTCAAGGGAATGCAGTCTGGCCTGTTCTGTGCTCCTCTACCAGGGATCCTATGGCCTGAATTCCTCCCCCAAACACCTTTAGCTGAAGCATGCAAGCCAGAAACTTCATTGCTCCAGGCCCCCAGGGAGTCAGCAAAGAAAGTAAGACACCTCTGGAAGGTGATTCAGCATTCTGAGAAGTGTCTGGTTCTCCTTATTGACTGTTTAGGTCGCATACACCGCTAGTGCATCTGTCTCAGATACCTTTAAAATTACTTCAGGGTTAATTTGGACTGCAATTAGTCAAAGAACATTGTGAAGAAAATCTCTATATCTCCTGCTAGAATTAGGCAGGACTGTTTGAAGGGCTCTGGGCATCTGGGTACCAAGTGTGTATGTTGCTCTGAAGCAATAAATTCAATCTATCAGACCTGCCAGAGTGGCAGTGCATGGTGTGCATCCAGACATACTTCAGGGTGCAGGGCTGACCCAGAATTTGTCTGCACTGGATGACCACTGAGTGAAACTGTGCTGGATGGTTATGCACAAAGCAGTGCATGTTTTCCTTGTGCATGAGGGAAATGGATGAGGCATTCATTTCCTTATGCTACACCCAGATTCAATAGTTTAGCTAATTGTGTGGTGTATGTCTTCCCAGCAACTCTTAGTTCATATGACAGCACTATCAAGTTGGTGTTTGACCTCCCAAATAAGCAGCTGACCAGAAATGCCAGACCATTTATCCCACTCATGTTTGACCAGTCAAGGAACCTTATCTTTTTCAGACTTATGACCACAATGTTATTTCACAGTATTTTTTTGTCTAGTTTTTTATTGTGGTTATGTCTTAGAGTGCACATATTGAATAAGTTATGGACTGAAATATGAAAACAGTGATTTAAAGTGCATTGGATCATCCAGACCAAGTCTTTCTGCACAGTACGATAACCACTGAGCTATCCAGTTATGCTGCACAGCCTCCACTAGAGAATCTTTTGACATGTCCACATGAGTCCACCCAAAAGCCATCATTCACTTAGTCCATCCATGCTTTCTCTGTTCAGCCAAATCCTGGGAAAACAGGTGCATCTTTGAATTAATCCTGAAAGTCATTACTCTTAGCTGTCAAAACTATGAAACCTAAAAGCAGCTCTTGAAGTCCAAGATGATAATCCATTCATCTGGGGAATTGCTGGGGACACTGCTGTCATAAACATGGCCAGCAATTAGCATTCATTGTCTTGTGCAAGAAGCCATAAACTGAAGTGGAAGAATAAAGGTCTGTTGTGCATGTTGTAAAAACTGTAGTGATGAAGGAAACCTGCTGTGGCTACTCGAACCCCTAGGCCAAATGTGCCTGGAAATTGCAGATATTTCATTGTCATTGGTTTCATGTTATTCAGGGTGGTAGATGCATTGGAGGAATTCCTGTTCCCTGTGGCTATTCCTCACACTGAGGTCAGGACAGATAAAGAAATTCTGTTCCTTGGGAGGTATCTTTCTAGTTTTCTTCATGTATTCATCACTTCTCCCAAGCACTTTACAGCATTTTGCCACTATTGCTCAAGGTTTGCTGCAGGGAGGATAAAACAGTCTCTCTTCAGGGAATTCCCTCAAATAATCTCTTACAGGGTATGCCTATACAGTCTTTTTCAGTCGTTTAGTGCTCTGCCCAGTCTTCAAGGAAGTCAAAACCCATGTGCATGCCATTAACACAATGCAAAGCCCAGGCTAACTGGTCTTGTTACTGAGGCTCTCAATGCCTTCAGATGGCTTCCAGCTGTCTGAAAATTGGACATCTAAGTATGACCTATTCAACCAAGGCTGCTTTTATAGTTAGTGTAGGAGAAAATAAACACCACTGGAGGCAAATTGTATGACCTATCTTGGATGCCTATCTTATGATGAGATGAATCACCTTCTGGAGGTGTCTCTTTCTCTTCATCTACTGTATACAGAAAGGGCAATGTGTCTTAAATTCTCATTTAAAAAAAAGAGATCTTTAGATAACCATTTGTCTCAGAACTTGAACTGTAATGAAACATCAAATAGGCAACTTGTCATGTGAGACAGAAATGCTGTGATCCTAATAATAGGTCTTAACCTTGATTTTAAAGTCTTCCAAGAAACTTTAAATTTGCTGACAGCAAGGTGTCTATCTCCATGCAGTCACCTTGAAAACCAGACTCATCTTCTGTCCATTTTTCAGGCATGCAGTAGTAGCCTGAGGCTTGAACAAACCATGACCTCCCAGATCTGCCAGGGCAAATATGCCTCCCCATGCCTGCCATGGTGACTTCTCTCTCCTCTCACCCAGGTTCCTCCACATTAGGAATTCAGGCAGGGCCAGTTCATTCAGTCCTTGAGGGAATAACATAAATGGAAGGATCACAGGTCCTGGTTTTTCAAGGCTGCTTTTAATTACTATGTAGGCTTACCCAGTGTCCTCTTCAAGTGGGTGCAGTTAGGGATGTTAACCGCCTCATTAAAAGTTTCATTCTGTATTCATACTCTCTTGAAGAATTTAGGCTGTTTGTTTCTGTGGTATCTGTATGAAGTTCTCATGTTTGCTTGTAGTCATAAGAGCTGGGGCTAAACAGACTAAAAAGTTTGGGTAACAGAGCAGTTAGAGTTCAAATAGGTGTTGGAGCTGATGTTTATTAATGTGAACCATTGTGGCCATCAGTACATCCTCTTCTGAATCATGTATTATGTCCCTTTCACAGTTGATACATCATGACAATAAATCTAGGCCTTCACAGTTGCTAATGACAGTGGCTAGAGCTGTCGTTTCAGTCCCAGTAATTATATTTGTAAAAGCTATGCTTTCTGAAGCTGATAGATTCACCAACAGCGCATCTGTATTTTATACCCATCCACACACCTGTACATACCCTGTGTACACAGCAACACAGAAATATAAGCACAGATCCCTTGAGCCAAAGGTAACCATTAAGAAGAGTTTATCAAAAGCATGCCACAACACAGCAGCTCCAGACTGGAAAGGCTGGTTTCATACTGCTTAGATGCCTATTCAACATAGCGTCCCTTCTTGTCAAAGGAGACACGCATCTCTGGAGGGAGATTTGTCTCACTCCAGAATTAAGCTGTCTTTTCTTTTCACTGATGGCAGACCTAGGTATTCAAAGTGTTACACACTCAGAAACAGTTTAGGTTTGCTGAACGTAGGGTGGGTTTGCATTTACTTGAGACAAAACAGTACTGCTCTTCTCAAAGCACATGGCCTGAAATAGAGTACGTACAGAGTAGGAGTCTACACAAATGGTTCTACAATCTTGCTGAGACACAGTCAGTGTGGGTCACCCTCAAGAAGACAATGTGACAACGTTCATCTGGTCGGCTGAATTGTTTCCAAAACTCCACTAAATTTTTACCTACTAGAAATTTAGATACCTAGTTTGCATATAAGCACACTAGAGAGCAAAAGCTAGGACAACCTACATTGTTCCCCGCTTACCTCATCTGGTGGCTTCAGGTCACAAGGCTTTTTCACAGTATCAAGCTCCCAGCATAAGGAGAAAAGAAGACCAAGAAATCTGAGAAAGCCAGAAAGATTTTTCAGTTTCAGTCCATAGCATAGTGGTTAAATTACCAGACCCGTCAGAAAGACTAAGGTTTGGGTCTTACCGTCAGTATTTAACTCACTTTGACCTCCCAAAAGAGTATCTTAGTGCCAAGATCACAGCTATTCTGACAGAATAGGTCTCATTATTTCTCATTTGGGCTGTTTTAGTTTCTCTGGAATAATTGCAAAATAGGTTATAGGAAAATGATTACTCTAGGTTTGAAGATTGCACCTCAAAAATGGTTGGGCACAAGTCATTAGAGCTTGTTGCTGTATCATGTTGATCAATCAGAACATGGACAATCAAAAAGCTCTGTGGATTTGGACATCCCAGCTCTGGCTGATTTTTAAACAATGCATTATTTCCAGAACAAATTCCTACTGATCTCAATACTTATATTCTGCTGGCTGATTCATGCTTTAAAAAATCTTTACCTCATGTATCTATCTAAATCTTTGGCTATCTTGCTGACTTTAAAAGTCTGCCTCTTTGAATTACAAAGTTTGGGCTCCTAAGTCACTCAGAAAGGTTTGTGACAGAATTTGGAATATCACAGGATCTGAATTTCTCATTTTTCTTCCTTTCTCTGTTCTTTCCCTCCCTACCCTGCTGCATTTGAGGTTTTTAATTCACTTAGTTCTAGTGAGAAAAATCAAATAAAATATTACTCTAGTTTTGGTCCAATGCTTAGTACAATTACCACAGATGAATAATACTCTCACTGAGGTCTCTTGTCCGATTAATACTTAGATACTAACATAACTTTACTGCTATGAATTGCATATGGAGTAATGGAGAAGGTTTCTCCTAAAAAAACTGAGTAATAACTTGGTGGTAAGGGTCCTTACCAGAGATATGTGAAATTACAGGACAGGAAAGTTCTTGAAAGTTAAGTGATAACCAGCTTCTTTGGAAGCAGGGCTTTCTCATTTTTTATTTATTGATTGTGGAAATCTTCTGTTTTATTCCTACAGAAAATAAGAACAGTTTCTTAGATCTTTGGAAAGATCTGTATAGGAGCTTTGGGGTTTTCTTGTAGTCCTCATGGCATAGGCACATAGCACAGACTCTCATGAGAGGCTTTCACAAAACTTTGACTCCTCCTTACCTGACATGAACGTCCAAAAACCCCATGAAATGTATCTATATACATGTTTTTCTTCTGCTTTTTTGTTTTTTGTTTTTTGGGGTTTTTTTTGACCAGCGAAGAAAACAATGTGGATTGTTAATCCAACTAGCCCAGTTTTAACATTTAAACTGAAATTCCTCACTTCCATGAATTAAAAGGGGAGAAAGCAGACTAGCACACACATGTGATTCCTTCCCTCTCTATCCCAAAACAGTTAATACAATTACTCCTGTATTACAGCAGACAGGAAATATTTGGTTACTGCTACACAGAGCCCTTGACCTCTGGCCGAATTCTATTCTTCTTGACATGACGGTTGGGGTTCCCCTCACACACACTTCTTAATTATAGGCTAGAGTTCTTTTTGTATATCCTCAAATCCAGAGGATTCTCTGTCTCTTTGCATGTCAAGGTTGTCCTGTTGTACTTTAAAGTTAGTTTTGCAATTGTAATTGTGGAACATGAGTTCACATAATGTTGTACTTGATGTTAATAAGCAGATAAATGTATAATCTCTCAGTATTACAAACAGTTCTAAGTTAAGGACCAAAAGACTTTGACATTTTGCTCCACCCTTTGTGAGTCAGTAAAACAGATTGGATTATAAAGAAGAACCAGCATTTCACTGTGATGAAACTCATAAAAAAACCCCATAAAATATCACTACATGTTGGCAGTTTATGAAAGAAAATTAACCAGTTTATCCATTGGTATTAACATGGCTTTAGTAATGGTAACATTCTGTGCAAATTAAATAGTTATTAATTAAAAATCCTGCCCAGATATGCTTATATGCCATGTGAATATAGGCACCTACCTACCCTATCAAATAGACCTATATGGAAAGAACTAAGCTGATTTCCATGTTTTCAACAGATTATGCACTGAATTTAAGACCAGTTGGCTCTAACTTAATCCAAAGGGTGATATTTTGGGACTCAAAGTCTCCTTTTTACATCCACTGATGTAAAAATCTTCATTGAAGTAGTGCCTCCAATTGGCAGGTTTTGCAGTGCGTCCTGGCTCTGATGTTTTGTGTTTGTGTGATTCCTATCAGTGCTACAGGACATTACAACAAAAGCAGACGAGATGGCCCACTGCATTGAGGAAAAGTAGTGTCACACATGTTCATCCACAGCTGCAGCAAGTACAGTTTAGAGGCATTGGAAAAGATGACACAGGCAGGAGAATACTAGAATTTCCTCCCGTGTTTTATAAATACAAATATTATATGTAATTAAAAATGGATTAAATGTATTTATGACTTGAAAATGTACTGACCTTGAAACTATTTTAGTGGTCTAAAAATTCACACTTGCTGCAATTAAGATCTGAGTCTGTTCAGATCCTTTTTTCTTCAGGAAGAATCTAAGTGTCAAAATTAGGTAATATAATAGTCATAACCCATAATTGCTAAAACAACAGTGACAGGACTTAATGGTCAGATGTATCTGGATGGAGTGACTGTTTGGTTTAAGGCACAGACCAGCATAAAGAAATAATCTTATTAATTCCACTTCAAGATGAGACATAAAAAATAGGTAGGAAAGGCTTCAGATCTGTAGAAGAAAACAAATGGGTGATTTAAAAAGATTGTGTAGGAAAGGAATCAAAGGATCCAGAGATGTGGATCCTAGAGAGTCACTAATTCGCCAGTGTTCTGACTTGTCCTGGCTCCCACCATCTCAAAAATCCAAAGTGAAAGATGATGTCCAGTCAAAGAGTTGTGTATTACCATTGTCTTTCTATTTTTGGTAAAAGAAGATAACCTGTTTAAATTGTACCATGTTGTTAACCTTAGATTAATTCGGACAGGGTTACAGATAATGGGTTAAGAACTTTTAAGCTTTTTAAGAGGTACAAATGAACATCCATGAAAGCATTATCTTAAATCAAGGCTTTGACTCTCCATCTCCTTGTACATTGGGCAGACGCATGATACTCTTTTATGAAAAGCTAGCCCTAGTAAAAGCACTAAGCACAAGGAGCCTTTTCCTAACTTTGTCGGAGCTCTTGATTTACTGAATTTTAGCTGTCAGATTAAAGTCTGGAGAACTAAAGAAGAGTTGCTCTCTATCCATTCAGACTGTGCCTTAAATGACAGTCCTGCACAGTAATGAAAGGAAGCTATCTGTTTTGTATTGTTCAGCCCACACAGAAAGAAGATCTTAAAATGTGAATTCCCAGTGTCTTTCTTTTTTTTCTTTGCAAAACATACATCTAAATACAGTTCTGCGTTAGGATTATGAATTCTTTTGTAATTGTGCCTTATTCATTCATTGACTAGATGAAAACAAAATAAATAAAATATCTGACTAAAGTTTCATACATCTTTGAATTTATGACACAGGCATAAAATCAAATACCAACACACTCACCCCTCCTCCTGCCCCCCACATGGGTAATATCTCACGTACAAAAATTCAGAAGTGTGACCCCTAAGTAATGAATTTTTTATGATTTCCATCTGAATCCTGATTTTTAACTTCTTTTCACTTAGCCGTAGTGGCATGTATTATTGCTGGCTTTTTCCTGGAATCTTAAAGACAATTCTGAACAAGATCTTCTGTCCATAGGCCTCACACAAGTCCTCACCTCAGCATCACCTTTGTTCATCTACAGTAACATAACATGGGTCTTCGGCTCTCTGCATGAATTGTGAAGGACTGTTGAGGGAGAAGCAGGCATCTCACCCTAACTACCCCTGACTTTCAAACAGCCTGAATTTCCCACTAGAGGTACCTGTTGCAGTTGCTGGTTCTAGAGACATACTAGGCAGCAAGGTTAGGCTTGGCTGATTATGTCAGGAATGAGTCAGGTTGTAGACATTTATTATGAACAAGTGTAAGTATCTACACATGAGATAGGTGTGTGAGTGTTGCGGTGGCAAAGTCCACTTTACACCCCCATGCTGCTTTGAAAACAGTCTCTCTGTAAACCTCTGAGCTGGAACGTTCTCCCTTTACCAAGATTCCACTGGTTACTGACTCTCTCCCCCCTCCTATCCCTTCTCCCATTGGCTCCTGTTATGTCACTCACCCTTGCCTCTGCCCCCTAGCCCTCAGACCATTGTTTTCTGATGCTCTGCCCACCCCTGGGACCCTTCGGGATAAAACGACGCGTGCGTTTCGTTCTTGGTTCTTTGTCCCTGCTTCCTTTGAGTGTGTTGGTTTCGTTAAATGCCTCAGAATTGCATGCAGAGAACCTCTCTCACCTCTTTATCTCCGGCTCGTGCATGGGCTGTGTGTGTGAGCGGCTGTTCGCGACCGCCTGCGAAGGTGAGATCGTGTGCACACGTGGGTGCTACTGGAGTGCTGCCTGAGCGTCTCCACGAGGGACCCTGTGCAATATTCGTGGCATCGATCCACCAAAGCCCTCTTTCCATACGTGAGTTCTCATTTTAGTAAATAGTGATTCAAGGGTTGATTCATCTATCGTTTCAGGAGTGCTGAGGAGATAATTCTAGGTACCTGGGACATAGTTTGGGGCTGGCAGATAGAATACATATATGAGAACCCCAAGCCCTTCTGGACTGGCAGCTGGAAGCCAGCCAGAATATCCTAGAACAGCTTATATGGAACTGAATTTCTACATTTGCATAGCTGAGCACAACCAGTAAGGTCTGGAGAGCTATTCAACTCCATCTACAGTAGAGGCCTAGATTTGGTCAGCTGAATTCACTGAATTGACTGGAGCTCAAAATGTTTTCATATGTTAGAGGGTATGCTCCTGTGTAGACACCTCCACGCTGATGTCTGAATCTCACCCCAAAAGACAATTTAACTGTCTGTGGTCTCAAATCAGTTGCATAAACACCGGCATCCAGCATCACTACTAATATCCTAGATGGTCTAAAAAATATGTCCTGACATTGAACAGAGTCCAAATGTCTTGCACTCTTCTGACGAGACTGCTGAAGGCATGGTCAATCTAAGGAATCCAAGATGTCACTAGACTCATATATTATGAGTTGATGCCCTGGAGACAGGTAAAATAAATAAACATTTTTTGTACATCACTTTCAAAAGAAAAAATAAAGATGTCTTGACTAATTGTTAAAGGATTCATTCTACTTTCTTTTATTCCTATGCAATTATTTTAACACAATTAAATGCAATCTATGCTGATTCATACTAGTATTATTTGGATGGCCATAGATACAAAATGGGTCTTTGCAATGAGAAAATTTTTTTTTTTTAATGAAAAAAATGTTAACAAGCATACTGATAAAGACACCTTATATTAATTTTCCAGTACCTGAAGATTTTAAATTTTGCATTAGTGTGTGCACAAATGTTTAGAACACTGAAACAAAATTGTTTCACCAGAATACCCAGTCTAATTGCCACCATGACTGCTGAATGATACATTTCTGGCAACTGCAGCAAATTTGCCGCTGGGCAAGTTTGAATGGAATGTTGCTATGTAACCAAACTCCAAAAAGTGTTTTTAAAATAGTGATGAATGAGTGAAGTCCACAAACAGGGGTTTTTTTTCCTGCCACAAATGTAATACTTATTTGCGCCTTTTTAATTGCATCAGTAACTGAACTGACAACCAAATAAATCTGACAAAGAATGTGAAAAACTTCATATATCCTATACTGTTGGGTGGAGGAGATTTCAGGGAGGCTTGAACTAGTTATTTCCTTAATAACAAGGTTATATTTGGTCTTATAATTGCATTTATAATTTCATGGAGTTTCAAAATCGGGATGACAACAGCCTTCACACTTTGTGCAAAAATCTAGGTATGGTCTCTTAATGGCCTAGAAATATGACTCAGACTGAAAGGGAAAGGTTTAAGAGAAGCTGAAAGATTTACTGTTCTAGTAGATTAACAAAACAATTTTCGCGAACACCTCTTCTGTATGAAACTAAACTTTTCTAACATCAGAATTCCTATGTATGACATTTTATGTCACTTTTTTCTGTTTTACTTTTGTATGCTTTCTTAACGTGCTCTGATGCTTTTGTGTGAAATTTACAAAGGTAAATTTCATGGTGAGAATCTTGGACACACTCCTCACTCTGCTGTGTCTTTTGGGGTCAGTTTTGGGGTTGGCATGTTGGCTTTTGTGAGTGAATGTCATTCATGAGCACTGGGCTGTACCAAATCATTGGACAAAGGTTTTAAATGCATCACATTGGATTTCCACTCTTGCATTCGAAGATCAAAAATTTGTGTGGCCTTAACATGCTAAGTCCCCCAGTGTGGAACCAGTCTTTGGTTCTTTAACTAGGCAGACTGAAGACTTAGAGGATAAATGGATGGTCTCTCCTTAAACCCAGGGGACAAACATAAGAAGGCAAAAGAATTCATTTAAGCTAGATTATCATGTTGGAATAGAGGAGATAGTTACAAATAAGTAACAAACAGAGTTCAGAGTAGAAAATAAAAGAAGGATTCTAAGAAACAAATGACCCTTCCTTAGAAGTGTTCAAGGCTAGGCTGGATAGGGTTTTGAGCCACCTGGTCTAGTGGAAGGTCTCCCTGTCCACAGCAGAGGGGCTGGAACGAGATGAACTTTGAAGTCCCTTCCAACCCAAGCCATTCTATGACTCTGATTCCATGAAAAAAGTTGTGATTCTTATAAGAAAAGTTGTGGGAGGAAGAAACCTAACCATTTATAAAAGGCTTTGATCAGTTTATGACAAGCATTCTGTAGTCTGTTTGCTCATGATAACAAGGAACTGTGCATGATGTTGGGATATGCTCTTGAAATGGCCTTTATTCTCAGTAATGTTAATTAGTAACACACAATTTGAAGTCACATGAAGCTGAGTATCTCCTATCTTATTTCAAAGTATTTGTTGTGATTATGATAAAGATACAAAGAGCCTCTTTCTCATTGTGGACGTACCTTGTAAGATCCTGAATGTGTTTAGAGTACCTTTATCTTCCGTAAGAATATCCTTCAGCTTTTTCCTTATTCTAAAAAACCAGATTCTTTCAGGTAACATAAGATAAATATACAGTGAATAATAATCTATCAGGACAGATGTAACTAGCAAGGATATGAATGCAGGTGGAAATCATGATGGACCCCACAGAAGTTTTAGGTTCAAGCTATTTACTGGATTTGGCACATGCAATTCAAATATTTAAGTATGTCTTAAGTTGTACTTTTTTTTGCACAATGACTCTCACAAAACTTGAGAGGGGATGATTCATAACTTAATGAACAGCCTGCCCTTTTCAAAAGCCTTTCCTACAGAGACAACTGTTACAAACAATGGAATAATCTTTCCAAATTTCAATGCCTACACTCTGTTGTACCTGCTTCTGAGATAATAATCCTTTATAATCAGTGAAAACATCCTATTATGCAATGCTTGAGGAAGATTTCTGAAAAAGGTCAGATATATAAGAATATAACCAGTTCAAATGCAGATACTTCAGCACAGGTCATATGAATTCCTCTTCAAGGGATTGCCACTGTCTAGCTTAGGCAACTAATTTTCAGGGCTCTAGGGAATCATTACAGTAAGCACCGAAAGTTCTCTACAGAGTAAAAGAGAAAAGTAGGTGCCTGACTTAGACACCTAAAACTAAATTCAGTAATTCTTTTTGAATGACTTCGAAAGCACCTACACTTTTCTGTTGACTTTATAAGCACCTACTTTTATAGAATAAGTTCCCTAAGAACCTTAAATTAGTAGCATGTTAGATGTGTAAGCTAGACAAACAGGGCTAAGTTTTCACTAACATCTCTGTCTGATGATGACACAAGGAGATTGACATAGTAGAAGAAAAGTGTGACCAAAGAGAACTCAGCCAAGATTAATCATATATTGATTTCTGACTACGTACTACAGTAAGTTCTGTCCTAGACACAGGTACATAAATCTGTAGATACGCAAAGAAAAGAGAGAAAGATAGATGAGATACCAAACTCCAGACACTCCAAAAATATATAGGTGAAGAATGAGGTGAAAATTTCAAAATTAAACTATTTTTAATCAAAGTTCTTGATGGACATCAGTAACGTTTTGCTTTCAGCCTGCATATTTGGACCAAAAATAAAAAGTTGTATTTATCAACAGAGAGTTTAGAATCGACTTCTATATTCCTAAATAGTTTTACAACAGATGACCCAACAGATTTTTCTTGCATGTGTGACCTCATTAGTGTTATCCATTCAATTAAGTGACAATATTGAAAGAAGTAGGTGGGAATAAGGAAGTATAGTGTTATCAAGTTTTACTTAACCTAGAGAATTATTTTCTCTGTTAGGAGAACCAGAACCCTAATGATAGACAGCCTAATAACAAGAGATCTGTCTCCAGAATTGATTCATCTTCATCTAATCTCCAATGGAAAAAAAGCAGAAGTTCTATACTCAAAAGCAAAGCTTAACATTTTATAGCAGCCACATGCCAGCTTTAAAACCACATATTTAGGCACAAACAAAAAAAATATTTTCTGTATTTTTCTTCACAAATTTCACCACCAGACACATTCAATATGCTTAACTTGTTAAAGTGCATCAAGTGTGCCATTTAAAAAGTAGCATTCATATGTTACTGTGCTTACTTTCACCATAAAAATAGAACTCCCAGCACTCAGAGAAGATGAAGAGAGCTTCAAAGATAAGTATTTTAACTCATGCCCCAGACACCTCTGAATCTGCTGTACACTTAGAGAAGAGCAGCCTGTGCATGGGGAGAAGAGCACTTGCTACTGCGCAGAGGCTGCTGTTAGGGAACTTGGCTTCTTTCAGAGCAATTAGAGCTTAATGGACTTTAAAAAGAAATCCTAGTCTCACATGTTCATTAACTCTATCTTGTGAGACACAGCTCCCCTTTTCTCCATTTCTTCTTTTCACACTCAAGGTCAGAAAGAGGGCATTTTTTGGACATCATTCAGTTATCTTTTCTTAATGATTTTTTAATTTTTCCCAGGAATGACCAGCAGATCTTTATGGGTGCAGATGAAAGCAGTAACTGGCTACTTACACCTCGTCTTGCAAGGGCTTGATTTACCCAGGCAGGTGCAGGCAGACCTGAGCTCATTTTGCCTTTCCTCAGAGCTAGCTGACTGAGCAGGAGTGTAGATGGGATGAACTCAGGTCTGTCTGTACCTACCTGTGCAGGCATGCTCCATAAATCATTAGTCACATCTCTGGGATTGATTCCCTTAACACCATCCATGAAAAAACTGGCTGCAGAAAGCCTGCTGGGTGCAGAGTCTCTCTCTCTGTCAGCAACCAAGAGTTGGGCAGCTCAACTGGAAATGCCTCGCACCAGATGATGAGGTGATGAGTGTACCTTTGAAAATGTCCTCCTTTTCTATTATCTAAGGGAACTGCAGTGAGATTACCTTAGACTTCTGTCTAATTTGGAGATGCTGGCATCAGGTGAGATAAATCTGATCCCCCAAGGGTGAGATTGTGAGCGCCTTCCACAGCGTGGGCACAGGTCACAGGAGTCAGCAGCAGGACATCGGCCAATGTGACTGCAGTGGTCTCAGTCTGACATTACAGACAGGATAAACCAAAGGCTTAACACTATTTTTTTCAGAGTTTTGAGACAAAGCTAGACCGTGGAAAATGAGATGTCCTGGTTCAGTTTTAAATTGTTAGCAGGTCTAAACAGACTTATGTAGCAGTCATGGGTATTTGCATTTAGGAACCTTGGACTCTTTAAATCCTAATAAATGTCTTCTGCTGAACTGTGTCAAAACTAAGTGCAAGAAACCTTGAGTGGGTTCCTTAAACAAATAATGTTATAACTTACTTAAATGAGGCCCTCCAGGTATTATACTGAAACACCTGTTTTCTTGAGCAACAGCTACTCCCATGGGAAATAAGTTCAAAGACAATATAGCAGCATACAAAATGTTTTTGCCAGATACAAATGCTGCCTGCATTCAGTATTGCCAATGCAATTTTTTTTTTCATTTGCAGTTATCTTTCCTCAATAACCCAGGGTCATTTATACAACATGACTATTTTTATTTGCATGAAAGAGATTATCAATGGAAATATTAAATTTCACTCTATTTTTAAAAGACCTTGTTGAGTTTAAAGGGAAGAAAAAAAGTAAACCTTTTCACAAACAGAGTTTTAATATTAATCCAGAAAGGGGGGAAAAAACTTTTTGTACCTCAGCAACAGTTTCCCTTTGGTCCTCCACAAGAATCTGAAATGAAACCTGTCCAAATGACTGAAAAGATCCCAGTTTCCTTCAATGGGCTTTGGATTAGGGCCAACTCCTGCTCCCACTGATTTCAACACTACAATATCTAAGCAGGGCGAAATGATCTAATGCTTATCTTTCTGTATATCAAGATTACACAAAATCAATAGTAAATATAAAGTGAGATTATAATTAGGCCTTGATAATGCTGAGTTATTATTCAGAGTTAAAATCTAATTTGCAATGCATATTAGTTTTGGGAAGGATGACAGAAGTAGAGAAGAATAAAGGGGAAGCAAGTAAAGGCTACATTGGTGGTGTCATCTCTGCCTTTTAGCTGACAGCCCAGTTTTGTTCAGATATGACAGGATTTTATCTGTTGCACTCCTTCTCTGTGGTTCATTTATGAATCATGGCGGTTAAGTCTTCTGAGCAAGCAGACAAGGATACACTTGATTCTATTTAGAGACTTTTCCACTACTCATATTTTTCCATTAATTTCAGTAGAAGTTTGATTGAGCCCTTTGCAAACACTAAAACCCACTGAGGTCTGGGTGTGAACATTTCCAGAATAAATGGCAAATGAACATTTTCAAAAATAATGTTCTAGCTAAAACAATTTCCTAGTAAAGTATTCACAAGCAGCAGTCTTCCTACAGTTCTTGGCTATGCAAAACAATTTAATCATACCTTAAAGCCAACTGGAAAAAAGTTGTCTAAGCCCTATAAACACAACCACTAACATTTCCAATTATCTTTCCTAATTCCTGTTGGAAAGAATCTTACAGTGCTACCTAGCAGTTCAGTTTGCATTCTCTGGAAATCATCTCTAATGAGGTGATTACCTCAGAGCAATTAAAAGTTTAGAAATAAACACAACTAAATAAACAGAAAGACTTGAAACATTTTTCCGGGCTGACTTTGCCAAAGTCAAAGCAAATCAAATTCTTGGAAAAGGACTGACATCTTTCTAGGCATTGATCAGCATTCTCATTTTAAACACATCAGAGAAATAACTATTTCAGATATAGCTGGACTCTCCATACACGCCATCTGGAGTCCCAGTAGCACCTTCACTTTTGGAAAACTGGCTGGGGTGTACATGCTCTATCTACCTGCACACCCTTCTCACCTTTTACATGACCTTTATTGTCTGTAGCTTGAGCTTAGCAAAACTCATCAATTCTTGCCAGGTCAGAGAAGTGGAATAAAGCTCTTGATTGAAGTAACAGACACCTGAAATCGGTAAAAGCCAACTGACAAAACCTCCACCAACCAGCCAACCAAACCAACCAGTAAGCAGTCAGTTTCTTTCACATGACTTCAGAGACTTCATTGTCATATCCAGTCTCCAGCTGTAGCTCAGAGTGAGGCTGGCCTGACTCTCCCACTCTTGGGTTCTCTTCTGCTCTGACTACTGTGGGGAGAAGAGCAAGGGCAACACACATAAGGCACCTTACCACAAGTAGTGGGGTAGAGGAAGAAGGTGGGAAGCTCAGAAAATAAATGGATTAGCCACTCCTTGTGTTCTGGGGACATACATACTGTGACTAATCCCCACTTCTCAAGGCACTGAGATAACTTTTTTTCTCCTGGAAGAGGGAGAAATGAGGAATTCTCAGATGAGGCAGGTAGATATTACAGGATCTACCAGTGGGATAGCAGGACAAGATGGTTTACCTGGTTAATAAGGCAGTATGCACAAGGCTTTTGGACTATTTTTGCAAGGAAAAGCTTGCAAAAATTATTTCTTGTGAGCTCAACTAAATTCAACTGTTCAAGCACAAGTATGTTGTTGCTCAACTATATCCTTACACCAGTTCATAGATTAATATGATGAGTGTGTTTTTCTTGAGTCCAAGGAAGGGTTGAAAGCTTGATATCATCCAGATTCAAAGGGAAAAGGACAGAAAGAGTAAATCTCATTGGTGAAAAGGAGGACTCAGCCAGCCCTACAGCAGTTTGACCTGAAGATAGCCTCTCACAGCCACCAATGCAGCTGTCAGTGGAGTTTTCAATAGCCAGATGTTGTTACTGGAAAATACATTCCAGAGTTCATTAGAGCTACTTATAGTCCTAACCTTGTGTGACCAAGGCAGCTGATTCTGTAGCTAAAAAAAGGTATTGCAGATTTAGCTGAATATGAAGCATCAGCTATAGAATTATGTGGTATTTTGCTGGCAAAACTGTAATGACTAGAACATGCATGTGCCTCTTCTCTGTGCCAGCACAACTGCTTTCCTGTTTTTAACCTGTTCTGTATATCTCAGGAGGTGAGCATATCATTCAAGCAGTGGGTGGAGCTGATGGTTTTGCTTTCCTTCTTTGCATTTGGCTGATTTACTCTCTTGTCCCTTTAAGATCCTTCTTGTCCTTCAGTGTGAATACTATATGATAACTGTAAAAATTTTGTGAAAAAATAATACAAAAATGCCCTCCCATTCTGCAGAACAGGAAGGATTTTCAAGGTCCTGTAATGTGCTTGTTTCTCAGCCACCCACAGAATGTGTGAAAAAATTAAATGCATTTGACATGTACAGTACATCATGTCATGCCTGCTGATGTGATCCAAGAGAGAACTAAGAATTACTCAATGCAGGGCTTATAGAAACAAGAAAAGGAGATAATGATTGCTTAAAATTTAATCTAGTTTGTGAAACAGAATGGATCCACACACCTTGATTTCAGGGGACCACTTCCTATTTCCTGTGTAGAAAATAAAATTCAGTTAGAAAGACTTATTTTTATTAATTTCATAAAATGTTTACTGAAATGTGTGGTCGGGGGCTTAAAATTAAGATGGGTTTGCAGTATGATATGTTCATTTTCAGCAGTGAGACAGTAAAGGAAGTGGAAAATGGTGTTCTGAATCAGACCCTGTAAACAAGGACCACTGATATTCTTTTACACAATTCTGGATCTGCACCTGAAACACCAGTACAAATACTGAGATACCATTTTCTGTATGTGCTGTAAGTTTGAGAAAGCTCTATGAATCTGTAGAAAATTCTACAATTTACTAGGTTACAGAAAATGCTGACGCCTTATTATAGCTTGAAAAATACCTGCACTGTTTCTATGGGAAGAGACACAGTACTTAAAATTTCCAGATTCCACCTGATGGATAGATGTCCTGTGATATTAAAGTTTCATTATAATATATATATAAATATTCTGTGTTAGGCATGCCCTGTGGGTTCAGGTAAAAGCGTTGTTAAACTGTAAGTTCCTCCCTCCTTTCTCACCATGTCCATTAAGCAGGAACAGATGACAGCAATCATTCCCACCACAGTCGCATTTTCCCAGGTCTCTTATTTTCCGTAGAAACACTGTCACTTCAGCTCCTGTTTTTTTAGTACAGGCTATACTTCTGGCTTGCTCCAGGTCTTGCCATTGCTAGTGCCAAAGAAATGCCTCTTCAGGTATCATCTATTTGGTGTGTTTAGGGGTCTATCAGAGGTGATCTGATCTTCATAGTATTGCATTTTTTGTATTACTGAAGACAGTCTGTGACAGCTTCTCCATTACTTTTGCTTTCATTTTACTGTACTCTAAATGCTTCAGAATTACTAACAGCCACCTTGTAAACCCTGCAGTTTTCTCTAGAACTTGCAGTCATTTTTCTGTACTCTCTGTTGTATGGAAGAATGTTTCAGGCACTGTCCTTGGGGACTTGACTTTTCTTGTTTTCCTAATTGCATGGAGGTGTCTGTGCTACACTGTTTCTCTTAATTCAGGTTCTTAAATACAGTTTCCCCTTTGACAATATTTAGATTGCCTATCAAATTTATAATCACTCAGTACCATTTTAGGGTATGTTGCTATTTGTACACATCAGAGGGATATTATATTAAAATGCACTTTTAAGAAGAGCAACAGAAAATCCAGTTTTGTAATTATGAATAGAGTGTGTATGTCTTAGGGCATCTAATAAAAGGCTACTTCAATTAAAAAAAAAGAAAAATCCTAAGGAAGGAAAAGGATTCTTTTGCATACTGGAAATTCATCTTCTTCAATTACATAAAGATCTACTGTCCAAGAAACACACTTTTGGCTGATTGTACTGAGCTATTATTAGCAGTAAACATTTCAGCAGTTCACAGATAGAGTAAAAAAGCAAATAAATTCATGAATCATCCAACCTAAGGTAAAGTTTGGATCAACTCTGCATTTAACTCCATTATTAAATTCCATTTGAATATCTATGGACTTTTTTACTTCTATACTCATTAATGATAAGTCACCTTATTTGGCCATTTGAAACACATCAAAGTCTCTTTAAACTACTGTGAAAGGAGGACTTTATGATGGTGATATCCTAGCTACAAATGCACAGAACAATTCCTGAAAGAACGGTAGAGGCTCATGGTTTTCTTCCCTTTTTCTTTTTAATAGACACTGCTTACCTCACAGATTCCTGTGTGAAAATTAAAGGCTGAGTTTATAAAATTACTAGCCCTACCCATGTTAGATCTCCACATATTTCTAGCTGAAAAATTAGAGAGGAGACATTAAGCTTTACAGAAACCGACAATTACGAAGAAACAAATATGTGCAGAACCATTAGAGGTGCATTTGAAGGGAAATCTGTGAAAAAAAAAGTTGATTACCAGACTTAAAATGACTTCAGAATTGCGAAGTGGTGGAGGATTTGATTCTGCAGAGTCCCCATCCCTGGGGAGACAGTTTTGGGACTGTGGCCTATTGGGCTGTCTGGAATACACTGTCTCTGATCTCCTCTGGGCTAAATGGCTCTTACACAAATAATTATGTGCAGGACTGAGTTTTTATGGCATGTTGACACTGCTAAAAACAAGGAGGCCAGGGACTGAGGCCTAGCATGGGTTTGCTGATGTTCCAGCTCCTCACAGGGAGTAGCTTATTCCCTGGGTTCGGTCCAGAGCACTCCAGCTATCTAGTCCTGAGAAAATTTGCTCTTGGGATCCAGCACTAAGCAGCACACAGAGGAACCAAGCTGTGACACAGGGTTTGGTCTGGAGACTTTCATGGCATAGACACAGCCCCAGCACTATGTATCCTTGTACCCCATTCCCAAGGCATGCTGAGCCTCACGGAAGGAGTAGGGAAAAGACATCATTTGCAGGCATATATACCCACAGGTTAGTGACTGCTTGTAAAGGAAAATTGCAGTGGGATTGTAGCAGTGCTGGGAAACTACACATGTACAATGCATCTTACTGTCCAACTGCTTACAATAGCCAGTTCATGTACAGAAATCAGACTTCCCCTCACAGCAAAGACATCTTTCAAGTCAGATTGCTGGAGTTTTTGGAACATTAACTGCTCAGCCTGAAGCAGCCCTCCAAATATCCTTTTCCATTATGGTGAGGGGATTTCATGGACAGATTTTGGAACTGTTGCTTCTTTCCATTTCTCCCTCCTTTAAGGGACCAAGAAAAACCTCTGGACACTGCCTCTTTGTTGTGGGTGCCATCTAAGGGAAGGCTGCAGGCAAAAGAAGAACATCCCTTTCTGGCTTTCTAATGGGCCTTTAAGAGGTAACAACATCTATTTTCTTTCTCTGATAGGAGGGGAAAGAGACAGTGAGTAGAGAACAGAGGAGACCAGTTTGAGGCCACAGCTCCCCAGGTATGGCCTTGCTCCCCCCTGTCGTGAGGGAGGGTGGGAAGTAAGGCAGGTACAAATAGCCAATTCAGTGGATGGGAAGAAGGCCTCTGAAGGACTGGTGGTGAATGGCCAGTCAGGAGGTTCTTCCTAGGGTTGCTTTCCCTTATCTTTGAGCAGAGCACAAAACCTGCCCAAGTGAAGGGGGCAAGGTGGAGTCCTACATTAAGATCAAAGAGTACCTCCTCTTCTCTCATCAGGGTAGCCCCATTTTCCATTCTTGGAAAAAAGTAGGAAATGTGCTGATTCTGGAGAAGAGGAAGATTGGGAAGCTGGAGTTCAGAGAGCACAATACAGAAGTGAGATGGGGTTGTAGGCAGAGGAAGGTGAAAATAAAAAGCTTAGAGAAACTGAGGAAAAATTTATGACCTCACAGACAGGACAACAGCAAAGGAAATGAAGAAGTCAGAAATGCTGAGGAAAAAGAAAAATTAGGTGTAAAACCCATGCATCACCTATCTCTGGTAGCAAATTCATGCCACTACCCTTAAATCCCTTTTCTCTTTCTCTCTGTTGTGTTGATACATAAAGATGTGAGTTCTAAGGATTTTGTAGGCTGTATGAGTGGAAAGAAATAACAAAAATAGGTTGGCATCTCCAGAGGACAGTGAACCAACGGTCTCCAACACTTATTTTACAACAAAAATAAAACTGAAGTGGAAAAGGAAATAAAAAGGCTTTGCATATAAATAGTGAAGAAAAATTTACAAGGGAGCATTATTCTTTCTCTGACTGCACATACATTTCCAAAAGGACGGTAGATTAATGTGATGTTGTGTGTCTTAAAACGGGACCTCACGCCTGGCCATCTGTTAATCTCATTTTGGCTTTCCCTCATTTTCATAGCCTAGTATTTGTATCCCTCCAGCCTATGTTAATTTCTTCATTTTTGTTCAAGTATTAAAATACATAGGGAAATGGCAGAGACCCAGGGGAATAAAAGTTCTCAGTGTGGCCTAAGTGTACTTCCAAAACTGGACATAAAATTCCTTCTCTTTGTCACACAGTGTTATGACTGGACCTGTCTCTTTTCTCCTTTCAAATATGTAACACCAGCACTAGAATTTGCATCTTTTAAAAGTTATAGTATTTTTTACATTTCAAAAGTGAAGCTTCACTTTGTTCCAGTGTCATCTGACTTTTTTCTTTTCACGTGGAAAATCTCAGACATAGCGTGCCATTTTTACTAAGACACTGAATTCTCCCTGAGTAGCATGGTGCAAAAAGCTTGGTACTGCAAATGACACAATAAATGAAATTTTTCAATATAAGTGAAAAAACACATCCACAGGGAGGTCAATCTAAAAATCCATGGAAGATTTAGACATTGTGTGAATGCATTATCCATCTCCTGTAAAGAGATGAAATAAAGAACATATTTTGACTAAAATGAGGCATCAAAAAATCAACTCCTGATTTAAATTTTCAAATATATATAGGGATTTTTAACTGTTTCAGCTTGTTCAAGTAGCTAGTGTAAAAGATCTTGGTGCTAAAAGCACTTCCTGAAAATCAAGGTCCTTTAAAACTGTCTCTGACCGAGAGCTGAGACACCAAGCAGGGCAGAAGTCACGCTTCTCACACTTCTCTGAAGAAACACTTTATTTGGAATTCTGAAGCGTGTCAGCAGCTCCTACTAAACACTTGCACTTCTCGGGTTTTTTTTGAGACAGCTTGTGCAATGTGACATAGAAGTCAGAAAAATGAAAAGACATTTACATATGTATTTAATACATGTTGAAGAGACCCTAGGGTATGTATTAGACCAAATTAGGAGCTCAGTTGAGCTGGTTGAGATGTTTTCTCTATGACAAACTCTGTTTTCAGCACCGTTACTCAAGCTCCAGATAGATACAAGAGGTACTTGCCTTGTCCTGCTGATGTGGAAATGGGACAGAACTCAAGTTAAAGGCTTTCTGTACCTTTTTCAGAGAGAGGAAAACTTAAATATGGACCAGTCATATCCCTATATGAAGCCTTATCTAAAGCAAGATCTTATGGCAATTGCCTCTTGCTGTATCTGTGTAGCTTGTAGGAAGACGTGAATGTTGAGAAGCTTAAGGAGCAAGACTGACTCTGCAAAAGCTTGCAGCACTTGGCTGGGCTGTAAGATTAAAGCCTCGTCTCTGCTCAGAGTGGAGCAGAGCCTCACAACTCACCTCCATCATGAGATGCCCTCACTCACCTGCAGGCATTCTCTGATGGTTTTTTTTATTGTTTGCTTCCTCCCACACAAAAAAAGACACCAGAGTTCTCCCCCAGAAGCAAACCACAGAACGTCAGAACCTCTGTGAACTGCCAGCATCATCTTCTGGCGACTGTTCAGGTGCAGGGCTGCCCGTGGCACTTGGCTTGCTCTCCACGGTGTATCCGCTATTTCAGTTCCACACCACCCTCCCTCCTTCCCTCCATCCCTTCATCCCTCCCTCCCTCCCTCCCTTCTCTTTACTACCAGTTGCATGCTTTCTACACCAAGCTTTCCTGGGAAGATGTCTGAAGCGTGGGTAAACAAAGGAATACATAAGAGTTTTCAGGGAGCTGAGGCTTCTTTTCTCTCTCTCTCTCTGCTTCAGTCTCAATTGTCCTTTTTTTTTTACTTAATTTATGATATTTTTTTATATAAATGTTTTTCAGAAACAAAGAGAATGACAGCAAAATTATCTCATTTAAATTGTAAAAAGAAAATTGTAAACAGAAGCAATGTAGGTATGACTACATTAGGAAGGAAGAAAATAATTCAGAACAAATGAAAGGCAATGATGAGAGTGCCATACAACAATGGGAGAAAAGACAGTTGACATAAGAAAGAGACACAGAAATCTCTCCATAATCTAAGAAAGCAATCTGGGCAATTTGGAAATCAGTAGGACTCTTAAAAGAAAGCCTTATGTGGCTTTCAAAAATAAATCTATCTTATTTGTGACAGTAAGCATGAAAATTCATAACAATATGATGCTCTAATGCTACTCCCTGTGTTAAGCAATTGCAAGGCAGCTGAAAGCAGTGTGGAAGAAGGGAAACCTCCTCTGCACATCAGAAAGTGGCAGGATTCAGGTTGTTTAGCCTAGATTTTTTTAACCAGACAGCCTGCAGATCTTTTGCTAAGTCGTTAATGCTTTGTTATGAAAGGCAGCTATCAGCTGAAAAACTCCAGGCCTACTGCTCACCTTCCTGTAACCAGATTTGCCACCTGTTAGGATCCAGTATTTAAATAATGATGTCTAACATTTAGAACTGAAATTTCCCCTACCCCTCAGAGGACCTTTTCCCTTACCATTATTTTGTGCCACTTCAAGCTGCTTTTCTACACAATCTCAAAGATTTTTCTTCCTTCACACTGCAATGAGTATCTTCATAGTCTTCAAAAACACCTGCCTCTTGTAAAGGCTGTGCAGTCAGCAAGCTTTCATGGAGGGCACACAGAAGAAGCAGCACAGCAGTAGGTGATGAGCATTCTTCCCTGAGAGTGCCTACAGCCCATCTGTAGAGAGCAGATTCACCCAGCAGACCTTACAGCCTGGTACTCACCACCCAGAGCATCCTGGGCTACAGTCAGGTCAGTCTGAGTTGCAGCTCCAAGCATGGCTGGGCTCAGTTCACATTTGACTTCATAAAGTCTCCATAAGAGATCTCTCAGGTACAAAAAAACATGCATAAGTGTGTTTTTCTATTATGTTCATTTGTTTGAAATGCTGTGCATGTCAAAACACTCTATAAAAGTGTGTATATCTACTAATTTTTGGAGGTAAAAATCTTTTAGCCCAAAAATTTCCTTGGAATTTTATCACAGAGAGAAAGTTTAATAAAGCAGAACTACTTGCCAAAACCCTTAGTACAATATTAAGCTGTTTGTGTCATCCATAACATCACAGCCCAGCTCTACATGACAGCACACAAATCAGCCTGCCAGAAGTTTAATCTCTGATGGCAAAGAGGAGCAGCTCTTTCACCTTTCTCAGGCTGGAAAAACACCTCTCACCTCTCTCCTCTCTCCCTTCTGAGTACTCTTTGTACTTAGGAAAAAATGATGAGCAACCTCATGCACTGAGAATTCCTGCATAATGCTGAAATGCTAAACAAGAGAACTTTTTTTTTCCTCTGCAAATATAAACACATTCCACTTGAAGGTACAGTTATAAAATAGCAAAGATATGATTAAAGAATTCCATGTGGATTCATTACAAGCTTTCATTTCTGGTAAACTAATAAAGCTTTCCAGCTCATTTAAAAAAATAATCTCCCAACATTACACAGGAAGAAAAAATTATTACTCTTTGGGTCTCTGATAGGATATTAGGAGCAAGGCAAAATATTATCTATGCCAGATATACAAGCCAATATCGCAGAAAAACTCATAAAGTATATCAAGTCCAGGCAAAAACATAACAAGCAAAAAGCAGAAAATTACTTGAACTGTAGCAAACTGATGGTAGACTCATAAATATAACTACTGTGCTCACAGCCAAAGCTAAAACCTCAGAAACACATTTTCAGAGATATACAATTAAGACTGGAGGAAAAAAAATAAAAGAGAGAGAGAGAAAATTAACAATAAGCCCAAAAGCTTTTTACAGACTGTAATGAAGAAGGAAAAGAACACAAGGTACAATAATAAACCAGATGAGGTAATAATATACCCAGAAAGAGTTGAGAATAAGGAAAGTGGACAAAAGTCATTCCTAGTTCAACTTGGCAGCAATTTAAAGAAGCAAGAAACAAATATATGTATGTGTGTGTGTATATATATATATATATATATAAGCTTAAAAAACCTTCAAGAGCACTGCCAAGATTCCTTGTGGTGCTATTTCTGTGCATACAAATATTCTTTCACAAATGCATGTGAGTAGCCACACGATGCAGGACATTAAATACAGCAAACAAGTCTCGTTTCCATTCACAGCCTTTGCATTTCTCTAATACTGGGTTTCAGAATGTGGTGGTCTGAGGAAGAATTTGCTCACTCATGAAGATTTTCCATAGTAACTTAGAAAAAGGAAACAATATCAGTTATATTGCATGAATGTTACAGGGATGTTTCCATCCTAAGTGCTGTATGTGTGGGGTTTATGTGTTGACAGCCCAGTAGAAAAGTTAATGTTTTGTACATTTCTTAGAGATACCAAAAAAAAAAAAAAACCAAAAACAAAACAAACAAAAGATAATATTGAGCCTTTCAGTATATACTGAAACTCCCAGGATGTATTTTGCAGGAATCCAGCGAGCTGAGTTTGAAATCATGTCTGGTAGGCTGTTTTCAAATCAGATTTTTAATTTCATGTAGTTCTTATTATTTTTCCACCCATAGTGGTGCCTGTGGTGCAGATCTGTCCTGAAGGAACATCTTTTGACTGTGCTTTGAAGAAAACAAAATCAAAAGGTGGAACTGTAGAGGGAGAAAAAAGCAAATGTTCCCACACATTTACTGCCAAATAAGAGAAACATAAAGAGCTCTCTGGAGAGTTGTAGCCGCAGTTCCAGCCACGTCTTGACCTGCTGCACTGCTTTTGTTTTGTAGTCCTCAGGGGCAAATTGCATGGGGTTCACCTGGGTGAACACATACTCATCCAGCTGCAGATCCATCCCAACTTACTCTAGGTCCCTAAACAAAAGCCTGTGTGAGGAGCAGACCTATCCTCTTTGTACAGCCGGTGGAGAGGGAGGAATTTCCAGAAGACACTGAAGGTCTGAATCTGAACTGTCCCTAGAAGAGCTTCTGTCATATTGAGGATAAGCTAGTTTCATCTTTTTCTTTGTATTTGAAGGGCACTCTGATGGATGTTCTAAATTCATATGGGGAAAAAGTCTTCTTTTTAAGCTTTCCTTTGTACCATTTTCTTTGCTTCCCTGCTATTTGAGTCTATTGTTTCCCCCAGAAAGTGGGGCATAAAGAAAATAGCTTCACTTATTGACATACTAAATAATAAAATGATAAGCAGTACACTAATTTAGGGGGGGAGTCAGTGGGGATAAGGCACTTAGTGGTAGTGTTTGAAAGGCTCAGCCTTGTTAAAAAGGAATTTGCAGGCTTTGTAAACCTCGAATGCTCAAATGCCATGTTCTCACTGCTCTGAAGATTCCCACTGTCCTGAAACCTTGTGGTGTATTTTTGCTCTATTTCTCTTTCCCTCAGAGAAGGAAAAGCAGCACCTTCTGGTAGGCTCTGCTGCTACTACAACTAATGCTTGTGTTGTTTTAAAATCCCGTTTAATCCACTGCATCCATTCGAGTCACAGTGTATTTCATCCTGTTTCCCCAAGTGCCTCCTTCCTGCTCCAGAGCATTTGCTGAAGCAAAGCTCATTCACCGCATTATACAACCCCAAATTACTCCAGGAATTAGGGCATTTCTGATCCTGCTGCTAATACTGGTGTTATACAACTGAGGCTCCCTCCAGATCTGCTCCTTCCTAAGGGCGGATAATACAAGTTGCTGAGAGGGACGTGCATTTTGCCAGGTCTGGGCTGCCGTCTGCCTGCTTCAGCTGGTGCCTGATCCTGAAGTTTGCAGCTGAGATCCACCCTCTGGAGCAATCTGCTGTGTGGGGAGACCAGGAAGGCAGACTGGGCTACCAGCAATGCTCTGAGGACAACCAAGCATCACCAAAGTTTTAGAGATGGAAGGACTAAGTGGAAGCCCTCTGCTCTAGTAGAAAGTGAAGCTAGGTGCCCAGTTGGCCCCTAGATGAGCTTTTTTCCGAGGAAAGAGGTTTTATGGGATCTCAAGGGACATTCTAGATTGACCAAGTCTGGAAATACAGATCAGAGAAATCCAGCAGTGGCACAGACAGGATTTACCGAAAGTTGGGCTAGTGGTAGAGTGAGGGCAAGCAGAGATCCCTGAAGTCCAAGGCCTCTGCCAGAGTTCTTATAATTTTTGGTTTTCTTGTCTAGCATCCAAGACATAAAGGCAAAAGTCTGGAGCAATGCTGATTAACTTTGGACCTGAGAGACTCGTGGCTTTTCTGCGTATGAATAAGTAATGAAGGCCTTGGCAGCACAGTATTCAATACATGTCCTTGTGAGAGAAACAGAGAAAAGCAGGCTGTCACTATCTCTCAGCCACATCTTATTTATATATTGGAAAGAAAATAGGCAATAGTGTTTGTGGTATTCTTTAAACTGATTTCACAGTTATATCTTAAATTACTCTTACCTTGGGAGTTAAGAAACAAACACTCCTTAAAATGCAGATTGTAAAACACATACTTATGGCCATCTGGAAAAAACATACTGATTGATTAAAGTTCAATCTATCTACTTTAAGACCAGCTCACAGTAACTGCAATGATTGCAATTCCAGCTATGAGAATTTTCTTCTTAAAACATTCCTTGCTCTTATCAGACCAATTATTCAGCAGAACTTTCACTTATTTCATGTATTTCGGTGTCCAGGACATATCTGATAGTCTGGAGCACAGGTCTGCAGAGAGAAGAACAGGATTTTGTGCCTGGTGACTCAGAATTGCTGAAGAATATAAAGGTCCAGGCTCTGTGGTAAAAACAGAGATACACTTGCATACCCCCTGTGCCTTAGAGCAGTTGAGAACATGATCCAAAATATTGACCACAGTTTAATTATGTACTGACATGTTCTGCCTGACTTTATATAATGTTCTTCTATTAATTTTATAATTAAGCAATTAGCCCTGAGGATATTTTGCAAAAACAGCCTACCAGCATGCAAAACAAAATGTAAATTTTTTAAGTGTTCCACTCGCTTCTGACAAAAGAATAGTAAGTGATTTCAGTGCAGGAAGGTCAGTGAAACTGTATACTTCTAGAATGTGAATCAAAAATGCATTTTGAAATGCAAAATTAATTGTAGAAATATTTTATGGCTACATTAGCAGAAGCCAGAAGTCTGTTCTTCTTGTATGAGTAACGAAAATTAGGCAACAGTCTTTTACACATCTATTATATGATGAGGTACATACAGCTTGTTTGAAAAATTTTCAGAGATCTCACCCACTTGCTCTGGAGTTAGAGTGGGTCAGTGTTTCCCCACATCTCCCCATCATCTTCTCAACCCTGCATGAAATACTGATTAAATCATGTAGCTTTAATTTTTCTAATAGCTTATAGATAGCTTGAAAAACACAACGTGAACCAAAAGCTCATTGAATATTATTCAATGTGCATTCCCCAATTATTCTACCAGTGTAGTCAATTCCAAACCACTAGTAAATTTGCCATAATAAAATTTTCTATTGACTTTCCTTTATATACAGGTTGTGCCTCTACCATACCACTTTGAGCTCGTCCCAGATGGATTCTTTTGCTGCTGGCACGAGCCAAATATTTCTCTTCTGCCTTCTCAGTATTTGATTCATGTACTGTTTACCCTTTTTATTCAGTCTGTTAACTAGTGGAAAACCATGTCAAAGTAACAGCAGGACTCTAGTCAAGTAATACAGACATTGACTATAAAGCAACTGATTTATCACATGGAACAGGTGTGCAGAAGAAAACCTGATAACAGATGGTAACTACAACTGCCAGTCATTAAAGTCCTGATACTGAATTGAACTGTGTCATGTCCAAAAGGAACTCCAGATCTCAGGCAGATGAATCAGCCCCCAAAGCCTCTCTTTCCTTTTTGAAATGAGGTAAACTATTTCTTCTGGTCTTAGTTGCTGCAGTTCTAGAAACTCACCATCTTTCAAAAATCATGAGACGGGAGGGATAGGGCAAAAGAAGAGATGTTGGAACAGATGACCCACTGGTCTCTTCCAACCTTACCCATTCTGTGATTCTGTGAATTGCTGCATAGAAAAACTATTGCAGTGGCAGCTTATCAACACCTGTTTTTTATAAATGATTGGGGAAATTTCTTTTTAAATACAAACAAGGATGTAGAAAATTAGTACTGAAAAAAATACAAGAAGATTTTGGCCAGTCCTTACCTTGTTGGCTTAAATCGTTTGGTTAATGTGTTGTCCGGTGATTTGCTTGTAAGTTCTCATTTAGATCACAATCTTTCCTAAGGACTCATATTGGTATAAAACCTTTATCAATATGTTTATAACAGAAAACCCTTATCAATATGTTTATAATGGAGAACCCTTATCAATATGTTTATAGCGATTTGCAGCTGGGAGAGTGATCTGCCCATGGAAACTTTTCAGTCCCTACTGAGTCTCATTGATTTCACTGAGGTTTAGTGGCCAACAGCACTCTCTGTTAGCACACATTGATAAAAAACTGAGGTCATACTCAAGCACCTCGGCCTGTAGTGGTAGCCCAGTGTGTTGGCACCATTCCAAGGCAGTTTTGAGAGGAGATAAACTAGATTCCTTCCAAAGGAAACGGAACCAGAGACTCTGCTCCAGCTGCACCCCTATGTTCTCTGCCTCCAAGGAAGTGTGTAAAGACTAAACCCCATGACTGTGCCTCCACATAGCTTTGAACCACGAGACTTGCAGGGATGTTCAGTCCTGAGCACTGCCTGAAGTAAGCATAGCGGTAAGGCCTTTGCTGTTAAGCACTGATTTGTCCTGTTGTGGTGAATTATTTGTTGGTATAAACCTGGTCTCAGTTAGACATCTATGTTTTTTGGAGAGGATTTAATGTAACTAATTTTAGCCATATGAAAGTCATGCTCTTAATCCAAGCTAGCTGGTTTCCAGTCTTGCTTTATTCACCAGGTCAGTGCTTTCAACTCTTTGAATTTTAAGACTGATATGGGATATGGGATATCACATAAAGTATGAGATGAGGACCTTTGGGAGCTGCTTCTCTTCCTCCATGGGCTATCAAATCAGGTAAATTACCTGCTTTATACCACCTCTCTAGTTCTGAGGCAGGTACAATAAATGATCTGTCACAGTTTGAGATGTGAGATGGAGTTTCATGACCAAACTCTTATGAAAAAAAGATAAGAACATCAATAGTCAGATGCAAATTAATTTTGGGGACATCAAAACTCACACTTATGCTTAAGGAAACACTCTTTAAACGGCAAAACCACCTATCCTGCCACCCATATAGCTGCTTGTGTTTAAGACTGAAAGAATGTTGTTCATTTGTTTTGTGCCTTTGATTTGCCTATGGAAATAACCACCTTTATGTATCCTTATCTACTAGCTGATTTCATGTTCTGACAGTGAACAGCTTCTGAGCATATTTGGATAGAAATTTATAGTTACATTGGAAGAAAATACACAGGGACAATAACACTTCCCAAAATATACAATAACACCTTCATGCAAAACATTTCAAAGAAGTGTACATGAAAAGAAAAGAGAATTGCCCTCAAGAAGTCAGCTGAGGGCTTTCCAATAGTGAGACTGTGCAAACTAACATTTTTTTTTTTCAGTCTGCTTTTAAATGGCTCTGAGGACCAGGTAATCTTTCTTGCTGTCAGAAATCCAGATCTGGGACACTCCAGACAAAGACCCTCCACAACTGGCTCCCTCTGGTGTGAAGCTTCAAGTCTCAGCCTGTCCTGGGAGCAGTTGCTCTTTATTGCAGTTTGTATTTTCAACATGATGTATAACAGCCGTAGCAACATCAATCTGTAGATTATCTCAAGCATGATTTTGTATGAATTGTACCAGCACCTCCTCATTATTTGAGCTACTGAGGATGAAAGAAGAACTTGCGTAGCGCAGTGCCTGAATACAAGGTATTAATGTCCAGCCAAACTCAGCTGGCTTGGCTCCATCAGAGCATAGAAGCACTAGCCAAAGCCCTAACAGACAAAAAAACTGCTGGAGGATCCTCTCTGGTGCCTCTGTTTCCATGTTTTCCATCACCCTGAGGACCAGGAGAGATTCTTTAACTGGCTACAGAGTGACTATACAAAGGCAACTCGGGTCAGGCAAGGCTAATAAACCCTGCTAGGCATGAGCCGGTGATGTAGCATGTGTCATATTTTTACTTGTTTGGATCCCAGGAATATGAAGCAGGGGCAGCTGAGCCCCTGAATTAGTACGTGTTTGGCAAGTTTTGTTAGTCTGTGTTATAGGACACACTGAAGTGACTATGATGCTTCTGCACATGAGCCATCCCTAAGATGCAACATATTTGTGTTCAGAGACTGTCAATACTGAGTTACTAAAGAAAACTTGACCTTGAATCAGCTTATATGACCCTGTGGTCTTGGCCCACATAATCCTTAATCTGCATACAACATGTGCAGATAACTGAGAGTCGCCTGAAATGTGTTACTCTGAAATGTATTACACTTGTATCCTCCAGGGCTTCTCTGCCATCTTTATTGATTATGACAGTTTCTTGCTGCTCCAACTTCTTTTCTAGAACTCTGAGAAGAAAGAGCAGCAGCACAATGGTGGCATCAACCGTGGTGAACCCAGATACCCCTGCTCAGAGTGCTTGTGCAGACACTTTTCTTAAGAAAAGGTCTCTCTAAGTTTACAAGCAACATATGTGCTGCAGAGGCAGAGCTCCTCTCCAAGTCCCTCGGATGTATCTGCTTGTCACAAAAGATACTGGACAAAGAACAAAGTCTTGCTTGGAAAGGAACAGTAACTCCTAAGAAACTTCAAGAACAAATCTCCAGCGGCTTCAGCTGAGCAATTGAGTCTCTAGACTAGAAGTAGGCTCTGACATAACTGCTTTCACAGCTACAGAATTCTTGGATGCCTGATTTTGCAGTGACCTGGCTTCAGTGCAGAAGTAGAAAACCAGATACTGGGCTCAGAAAGAATATCCTATTGTCTGCGAGCCTCAGGAACTTACTCATTAAGCCTAAATCTTCTTGTACGCTTAAAACTGAAATCTCTCCCTCCTTGTAAAGGGGAGGAAGAAATCTTGAAAAGAGGTGGAACTACCTGACATATAAACAAATGACCCTTCCTAATGACACTGACTGCGGTTTTTAGCACAAGTGAGCCTGGAGACTTTTTTCAGGGAATACCAACAGCATTAAGATGTCTGTTTATCTACAGGTAGAAGTAATTTTCCAGGAACAGATGATCCTGACCACATGTAGGTGACTAAACCTAAATGCCTTGGGACCTTTCAGATAAATAGGGAGGAATCTAGAAAACTTAACATACAGTATTAACCAGTTTGGAAAAGCAGGCAAGTCGAACTTTCATCTTGGATCAGACTGGGGTTTGCGCAATAACAAGCTAAGCTGAAGGGTTTAGGATGCTTTTATGCTATGCCTAACTGCAACTAGATTCTTATTAATGGGTGGCAGATTATGGAAAATAACCAATTCTCAGCAAATGGTTTGGATATGTTATGGGTAACAATCACACACAGCTCATTGGAGGTGTCAAAGACACAGCCACGGTATGGAGAGGAGCTTTGTCATAGGCACAAGGGTGGGAGAGGGTTCCTCAGTTGGCTTTCCAAGGACTTCCTCATATTTAACACTGTGCTACTTGACTTGCTGGCCAAAGAGTGTAATGAGAGCAAACATGAAGTGTAAATAGCCTCAGTGCAAAGCCAAAGAATCCAGGGCACAAAATGAGGCATGTCTTGCCCAGAACCACCAGGAGGGTAGCAGCAAAACCCCCATGTCCTGCATCTAGTCCAGAATATTCCAAATTGTATTTTACGACTGCTTGATTTCACATACTATCATTGCTTTTGGAAGTTATGGTAAAGGAGACACTTTGGGATAAAGGAGACAAGCCTGCCTTTGGCTACAGGAGGCCTGGAGGGACTTCTCTCCAGGTAGGTGTAGAAAGAACAGCTGTACTCTGCCCTAAGCTGGTGGGGAACAGCCTCGGGGTTCATGTGTTACAGGAGTTGTATTAGCACAGCACTGGGTCACAGGGAGCATAGGCTGCATCAGATGTTGCCCAGTGCTGCCACAGAGATTCTGGACTGGCTCACACCATACCTGGCGATGAGCTTCCAGCAGGAATACTCCAAGATGCCAGTTTTCTGCTGTCTGTTCACTTCTCTCTTCAGGCTAATGAACATTTCTGGAGAATAGCCAAAAATTTGATTACCAGTATAAACAAGAAAGAATAAATATAGTACTTCTGGCTAGCCCAAAAAGCAAAGAAATTCTGTGATTCATCCCAATAATTATGATGTATTTGAAAATATTTTGAAAAGGAATATATTCAGCACTTTGGAAATAAATATATTGTATGCAATTTGATTTTTAACCTGCCATGGAATGTTAATGATGACAAAATATTTGTGCTATCCAGAATGTGGATATAAATATTTTCTTACTGAGTTTTCTACAGTTTTATCGTGTTTGGGATGTGAATTTGTAAGTGAAATTAAATATATGTTCAGGTCTGGTCTTCAGAAACCATAATAAAAACTGTTTTCTGCAATGGAAAAAAGAATAGGAACAGATTTCTAAGAAGCATTAAAATATTCCTGAAGAAGTATGATTTTTATACTACTTACAAAAAACAGAAGTACAAAAAAATGCATTCCAAGTCACTTGAGAAACACAGAAGCCCCTGCTTCAATCCCAGGCATGTGATTAATTCCATTTAGTTAACAGGAGGAAGCATGTATATAAAATTGATTCCACACATAACTGCCATCAGGAGAAGGTTCTAAGCAGAAGTTGAGTATGTCCAAAAATCTGCAAAGCCAAACATGATTTTGGTCTGGGGCTTTAATGTGCTGAACACATCAGTCAATGCGGCCGGAGTCAGTCCTCAGGGGAGGTTTTCCACCTCCTCACCTGCAAAACAGCCTGAATATCCCATCCAGATGTGATAAAGGCCTGAATCATCCTGGTATGTATTCTCTAAAAAAGAAAAAATCCCTGATTTAAACGTGTCAATGAAGTACAGCAAGGCCTAACACTTCAAAGCAGAACTATTTACCTAAAAGTAAACCATTCTGTAATAGGAGCAACAACCACAAAAACTATACTCCATCCAAGTAAAACTTCAGGTGATAACATATTTCAGTCAAACATAATTAGTGGGATTGGAATTTGGCCAGGAGCCTCAGGTAAACATTCTTCTTAAAAATAGGAATTGAATATTGTTCTAATGACTTTTTAAAACCAGTCTCAAATGCATGTACCTTCTCTAGATGCCTGGAATATTTCACATAGAGTCAAAGTGAAGCACAGGTACCACGCACATCAAAAATATTTGGTGCAAAGGAGAGCTTTTTGAAAAGGTGAAATTTCTGCGTGATTAGTCATGCTCATTATTACTGGGACATGCCCAGCAGAAGGGTACAAAACTGGCACCTGTGCAAGAATAAGTATAATACTCTGGAGTGGTAGGACTTGATTATTTCTTCTCACTGGGTGTAAAAACCAATGCAGAACCATTAACGACTTTTATCATAGACCTTTTCTTTTGCTTCAAGTTTGTGCCTTACATGACTCAGAAGTTTTCTGGTGGACAATTCTCCCTAAGGTAATTTTTTTAAATCAAAGGGTTGAATTTACAGCCCAATATGAGAAGCAGTTACTGAGATTAATGTTACTTTATAAACAAAAAATCAGCACCCCTTTTGCACGTATTCTTGAAAGATTTGAAAGTCTCAAGCAATTTCACATGTCACTAACATCCCTGCATGATTATATAGCAACCATGGAAAATGTCTGCTTCCTGGTATTTTGGGGGTTTGCAGTCCCATCTGTTACATTTCACAGTTCATCGCTAAGAATATGAGTTATATGATAAGTTGTGGAAAACACATAGCAAAGTCCTCTGACAGAAGCAAATGTAGTAAGATGAGGGTCAGGTGGGGGAAATGACAGCTTCAGTAAGAGTCTGTCAGAAAGGTCTTCTGGAAAAGGTCTTGTCCATCTGCCAAGCATATGAGATAATTGACATCTTGGATGTTCCCACCAGCTGTCTCAACAGCTCAGGATCGAACAGGGGCAATTCGCAGTCATCAAGAAGCAGAAATGCATGTTGTAATGCAGGAACTGGAAAACGTGACAGGTGATATTTGCTAATGACTGGTAATGATAGGGAAGAGATGTTAAGCATTGTAGCTATAACCCAGCCATTTTGAAAGACTGGAGGTGAAATATGAATTAATTTTAACACTTTCTAAAATTGCCCTGAGATGATCTATCATCACTCATGAGTATTCCTTGTACATCCTCACTTAACATCTAATGCTGATAGTGTATCTTTTGGGCTCCTGATGACCCCACAACTTGGATAACCACTGAAATATGGAATAAAAATAGAGGGGGAGTAAACTTTTAAGATTGCTGTCTTTCCAATATTGGAACAACTATACCTTATGGAAACATCTGAAAATCTTACATGTAACTTTTTCCTAATGCACAAAAATACAGAATAAGTCATTAAATCTTCATCCATTGTATCATCCTATCATCCTCTGAAGAGGAAGTGCTTTCTACCATATCAGTAACAAATGACATTTCTTAATTTACAGACATACATTTCTTGAACAATAGAGTAGTAAAACGAAAAGATGAGGAGCAGTCAGAAACATCTGTCACAATTTAACAGCAACAGAATTAATAACACTCTCCCCCCACCCAACCAAGCATTCTGCCAACACTTCAAAAGGGTAATTGGAGTGACTTGATAATTATAGATGTGTCATCCTGATTTCAATACCAGGCAAAAAAATCCAGCAGGTGGACATGACTTTAATAAATAATTAAGGGAGAAACCCATGCAACTCAACTGAGCTGATATATTTTTATAAATAAAACTTAACAAGCCACCATTACAGAAAATGTTACACACCTGTATGGAACACTCCAGGCTTTAACACAAAGCCTGTCCCAGCTCTACTGTCACACTCACAGCAAAGGAACTTGCTACTTGAACAGCATCTGGTATCTCTCAGAAGGATTGTCGCTGTTGTCCTTCTACCAGTTCCTCTGTCGATGCAGCCTGCAGGGGCTCAGCTGACTTCAGAAGACATACGCTCTTTCACACCCCAGGTCCATATTTAATATAAATGACAATAATAAATAAATAAATAAATATATAAATGCATTACTGCAGAAATTCAGTTAAGTGAAGCTGGGCTTGCTGATCTTTTCACTGCTGCCAGTTTCTTACCCAGTGTTATTGAAATTGAAGTAAATATTTTGTGATAGCCAGGAGACACCTGTATTAAACCACTTGATCTTCACTTTGTGCCAACGCTGGTCTTCATTTAAAATCTGTTTCACTTTCCAATAATAGCTGACTTGTATGAAGTTTGGACAATGCCATGTGCGGAGGAGAGAATTCAAAGTACTGTGCAAGCTCAGAGAGCAGATCTTTCGGTGCTTCCAAAATACTCAAACTCATAGTAATTCAGTGTCCCAGGTGCATCAGGTTGGACAAGATGATTTAATGTTCGGCCTTAGATTGTGGGCAATGCAAGATGATGTATTAAGTGTTTTCCTTTATCATGATTGCTCATGTGTAACCATTAAGTAGACCATTACCTCACGAAACATGAGAGCCAAAAATCACTCATACTGACAGTATATATTTACTAAAGTGACATTCAGAGGACTCCAGCATTAGTACATTGAAGATTTTGCCCTCTAAATCATAAGAGGAAATAATTCACTTACTTCCACCACTACCAGTGGGTCTCTGTTCTTTATTCAGGTTTGCATAGCTGAAACGGCATAGCAGAACAGGCCTATATGTGTCAGACCACAGCTGTGCACCATACTTCATCATAATTTGTGACTTTGAAACATTCTTAATTGGAAGTAGCTGGCAGACAGCATGGCAGATGATTACAGAATGATGGTATCAATTTGTTGGCAATTTTATTCAGGCTCTTTTTATTAAAGACCCTAGTCCTCATGTTCTGTCCCAAAATGAGGGACAAAAATAAATAAATAAGTATTATTTAAAATGTACTAGGGTTGAATCAAGCAGGGTTAGAGATGCCACAGGTACAGAGCAGGAAAGCTCTAGGGATGCTTGCACTGACTCAAACCTGGTGATCAGTTTTGTCCTGAGCATGTGAGCAGGAGAGACCAAGCTGGGACCTGCTCCCCCTGAGAACTTTGATGCATGGCTCTTCCTCCAGCTGGGATAAAGCTGCACTGATTCAGAGGGAGGAAGAAGTACATGAGCATAACAAATGTACCTGGACACTGAACACAAAGGAAGAATGGGAAGTCACTCTCAGCAAACTACTGATGATGCAACATGTGAAATACACTCCAAGTCTCTGTCACGAGGTGGAAGTTAGCAAATATGTAGCTCCCCACGACATGGGAGGTAGTGTGGACTCTCCAGAGGGACAAGGGCCCTTGAAGAGGGATCTAGATAGATTGGAGCATTGGGCTGTGATTAATTTAATAACAAGTTCAAATTCTGAACAATGCACTTAGTAATAGACTTTTAACTTTTGATCAGCCCAGAAGTGGTCAGGCAGTTGAACTAGATGATTGATATAGATCCCTTCCAACTGGAATTCATTCTATTCTATTTGATTCAATTAGATTCAATTCTGTTCTACTCTATTGTCTTGACCATTCTCCATAGAAAATGTGGCTATAACAAACATTTAATAATTTTGAAAAACTGAATCTCAGAATATTCTTATGACAAAACAGTACCAGTGACTCAAAGCAATAAAAAGGAGAATATCCCACCAAAAAGGAGAATGTCCCATCAAGACTGGGAAATGCCAAGGCTGTCCACAGAGCCTTGACAATGCTGTCACTGTGATACAGATACCAAGCCTGTCTGAAATCCCCAGTTCAAGAAGAATGTGGAAATATCAGTGTGGCTATAAATGAGACCTAAGGGTTGGGAGACAAACCTTTCCTAAGAGTTAAGATGTACAGCTTTCTAAATTCACTGAAAAGGAGAAGTTGTTTATCCCATATGCTAGTGTGAGTCCTGATAATGGCATGCTTCCTAATCTTGTTGCCAAAGGCTTGACAAGAGGTAATGGCTTGAAGTTCAGTTTAGGCAAACTGGCCTTGACATTAGATGCATTTTCTTAGAAGTTAAAATCTAGAAAAGCTTAACTAGGACGAGAGTGTATTTAGAGTACCTTAAACATGGTCAGAAATATTGCTAAGGACGTGGTCCAATCTGAAACTGGATTCCAAGTGTGAGGGTTAGTCTGTTGACTTTCTGAGGCTAGAAGCATCAGGTCTATGGGCTGTGTTTTTTTCTTTCTTTCGTTTATGAACCATAGTGGAAAAAAGGAAACTAGGCACTTAGCTCAGCATGGAATAGAATAGAGCAGAATAGGGTAGAATAATTTCAGCTGGAAGGGTCATAAAACAATCATCTAGTCCAACTACCTGACCAATTCAGGGCCAACCAAATGATAAAGCATATTAAGGTCATTGTCAAAGTCATCTTAGACATTGACAAGCTTGGGACACTGACTACCTCACTAGGAAGCCTGTTCCAGGATTTGATGACCCTCTCAGTAAAGAAATGCTTCCTAATGTCCAGTCTGATCCTCCCCTGGTGCAGCTTTGAATCATTCCCACATGTTCTGCCACTGGCTCCCTGGGAGAAGAGATCGTCACCTCCACCTCCACTTCCCCTCCTTAGGAAGCTGTAGAATGAGCAATGAGGTCACCCCTCAGCTTCCTTTTCTCCAAACTAGACAAGCCCAAAGTCCTCAGCCACTGCTCACAGGACATTCCTTCCAGCCTGTTCACCGCTTTTGTGTGCTCCTATGGATGCACTTGAATACTTTCCCATCCTTCTTAAATTGTGGGGCCCAGAACTGCACACATCTTATCTAAATTTATACTCCCCAACTATGGTCTGCTGATTGCATCTAAGTTGGTCATAAAAGACTAAAAGACTAAATAATAAAGGATTTATAAAAGACTTATAATAAAAAAATTAATGAACCCACCATCCTGTGGAAGAATTGTTTCTAGAGGTCTCTTGAGTGCCTGTACTGAAACACATTTTATGGGACTGTTGCCATTTAAGCAGACAGTTATGTTGATTCTGCCCTTTTTATGTTATCTTTCATATTTTTTTAACCCAACAAACTTTGTGTTGCCTAAGAACCCCACTTGAAAACACTTTGTACGGTCATCAATGCTGTTAATGAAAACACTGAACAGTCACAGCTTAGAAGTCAGTGCTGGAAGCAGATCTGCTCTTCCATTGTAACAACTGCCTGAGAGCTCTTCAGGAGTCACTTTATGACATGCTTGTTATGTGTTACGCTGTGTTAACTCCATATAATTCACATTTCTTAACTGATAGGAAGTCAAGTGCCTTGGAGAAATCCAAGTATGTGACATCAGTATAGTTACCATTGTCTGCCAACTTAGAATGAAAGACAACAAACAAAGCCTACCTTCCAAAATACTTACAGCTTCTAACCCTTTGTTCTGAAGTCCAAAACCTATGGCCCTGTGTTTTCTAACCACCACTCTCAGGATAATTATTGGATAGCTACCTGCGTCATTCCTTTCATCATTTTCAAAAACCAAACCACTACCAAGAGTTCTGGTTTTAAATCCTCAGAAATTCCTTCAGTTTTTCAAGCTTTGCTAAAATTTACCGTGGGCCTTCAAAGATCTGGGCTAATTTCCTTATGACTTCCAGGTGCAAGTTCTCCAGCAGATGCTGCCATCCCTCTTCTGCACTTACGGATGGTAACTTCTCTGTTCCATCCACCACATGGAATGTAATGGACACAACCTAAAGCCTCTTTTCAAATACAGAAGAAAAACAGTTGTTGAGCACATCCAACCTACTTCATTCATGAGTCACAGTTTCATCATCTGCAAACAGCTATCATATCTGATACAGGGATTCTTCTTTTCACAAACATGTATTTTCTTTTCTTGGCACCTCTTGTCTCACATTGGAATACTTTACCCTTGAAATCTTTTCTATGGATTTCTGAGTTGTGTTACAAATCTCCCCATAATAGGCACATAAGCCATAAGTTTCATTAAATCCTGTATTACAATTCAGCAGTGAAACAGAGTAATAAGTGCTCTGTTGATCTGTTTTTTCTTATGATTACTCGTAAGGTGACTGCAGAACCCTGGTACAGTTTCTGCTTCCTTCTACTTCACTTGATAAAACAGAAGAAGGGAGTTATTAAATTTGAACTGTGTGTTTGGCAAATATCAATCCACAGTCAAAAGCTCTAAATGAAACTACCAGAAACTACAAAGCAAGTTGCACTACCACTAAATTTTGGATGCTTGCATGAGGTGTCCCCTATCTCCTGCAATATTTATGACAATCCTTCCTGCTCTCTCACCTAATTGTCATTGCAGATACTTTAGGTCATTTGACAGTTTTCAGTCTGGTATTCTTTCATCCTGTAACTCAGTGTAACAAGATCCAGTCACTAAAGCTGTATCCAACCTGTTTGAGGAGACTATGACAACATTTCTGCATTTGTCCATACTTGATCCCTCAAGCAGGAAAAAGTACAGTAAGTAAAACCCCAAACATCTTGTCAGGTTTTTTTAATTAGTTAATTAGTTATTATGCATTTATTTAATTATTCTTCTGGAATTTCCAGTTTGCAAGATATTTCATAAAATGGACTTTCCAAGTAGCAGACACCCTGTGTTCTGATACTATGTCAAGTTTTGAAACAAAATTTTACTTCAATTTCTCGTCTCCACAAAATGTTGTGTATGCATAGTCTTGAGCAGTTTCTCACAAAGTTTAAAATAGGAATTGCTGGAAATTTCACCAAAATATGCCATAGTATAAAACATTTATTGAAATATGCAATTATTATAAGTAATATTGCTGCTATTAACAAAAGGCACTTCTCTGCCAAAGCCTGAGGCCCTCTTCAAGTCATTAAAAGAAATCACAATAAATATCAAAGAAAATGTACCGTCTAGTAGAACTTTGAGATGGAAAACAGTTATTACATCACCCAGTTCATTCTCTCCTTGCCAGTGGAGGAATGTAGTACTAAGTACAAATTCATTTTCATTATTTGGATGTGGGTTTCCAAATTTTTTTGGGCACAGCAACAACTCTTTCAGCAGAAGAGTAATGAAATCTTGGCACTCTGGCCCTCAGTTTGAGAATCTCTCTGAAAGCCAAAGCTTGTCCAGACTTTTCTGTGTATTTGCCCAGATAAAAGTACTTAAATGGAATTGTTTACACTGCTGTTTTTCCTGTTGCACTTGTTCTTCAGCCAGAAGTCATATATAAGAAAAAGCACTTTGCATACAGTGTTGCAAAATGGGACACCTCCATACAGTTAACTTATTTTGATAGAGTAGAAAGTAAGTCTGGACATTTTTTCATTTGCTTGCAGCTGCCTGAATAAATTGTCACTATGCCCCAGCTGCTGAAAATTTACATTTTGTACATGTATATATTGTAAATAAAATAATTATTTTTTAAGTGGCACAGTGGAACAGATCTGGCTGAGGTTCTAGATGATGCTTCCAAGTGTAGCTCTTGAATGCTCTGATTGCAGGCACCAGGGTCTAGGAGTCATAAATGCTCGTCCAGGTGATGAGAAAATGAGTGCCAGCTGTCTGCAATACACGTATTAGATTTGTGTGTGACACCACCCTTTGAAACCTCTGGATCAGGACATTCTGCTCTGTCAGACTCTTGATCTCAGCATGTTTTAGACTGGAGCTAAGCCCCGAAACTACTCAGACCAGTGTTTTGGGACATGCTGGGGCAAGTGAACACTAAGGCAACCTTCAGGTCAAACAGCAAATCAGTTCAGCAAGTCTGGTGAGCTCAATAAGGTTAGGCTGAGCAAGTGTGAGGATTCTGTTTGCTTTTGGATCAGATGCACCTAAAGCCTTTTCCTTCTTAGACTTCTCTGTCCTTTTGTTTTTAATTTATGAAGCTTTGTCAAAGTCATTTACATTAATAGGAGGCATGGCCGTCCAAGAAGAACCTCATCTTCCACTTAAATATCCTCAATCCCTAGGAAAACAAGGTATACAGCAGAAATTTCTGGTCTATTGCTTGCTTCCACCAGGCTGAAAAATGGAACTAGCTGATGAGAGGAAGAGAAGGCCTCACTAAAATGTCTTTTAGGTGGTTCTATTTTTCCTGTTTTCACCCTCTTGACATTGGCATATATAACCTATTTTAGGAACGCAGGCCTGGGCTGTCAAGTCCAGATCCCTGGTGATTAGAAAGGCAATTCTTATAAGAACCTTATTTTTCCTTGATTGTGATTGTGAGTCACTTCCAGTGTGCTCAGTCTGGGGAGGCCCTCTTTGCAGGTGGAAACAAGTCACAGATTCGTTTACTTAGGTCTGGTTTTTTGTTGTCCTGTCAAAAATATATACACCACAAATCTCCTCTTTATTTCAGAAACACTGTAGGGGAGGCACATATGTGAAACTTACAGCAGCTTTCACCTGCCAAACCCTTAAGATCTTTTCTCTGTTCCAGTACCTGCACAGTCACGCAATGTCTTCCCTCAAAAAAACCCCAAAGGATTCAAATAAACCAAACAGAACCAAAAAGGATTCAAATAAAACAAACAGAAAATTTGTTATTGATCTAAGCTGGCTAGAGAGGAAAATAATTAAAAGGCTAGGTATTGTTCCTCTGATGCAATTTTGAGGATCTGCACAATACATTCTCCACCTTGTTTATCCTGATATGCCCAAATAACTAAAATCCAGGTTTTAAAATTATTTGTTTAATTCAGCAGTATCCTCTGGGATTTCCCTGTGTACATGAATAGGACTTTTTTTTTTTTAGCTTCTTCTACTATTTATAAGCACACCCAGGTAATAGAATGAATTCAAATCCTATGTCACAGTGCTCAACTAATTGCCAGTCACTATCTCTTCCAACTGTTTACAGGGGGAAAAAATGACATATTGAAGATGACTGTGTTTGCTATATAATACTACACAGTTACTTGAATTTGGTTTAGCTGGCTCTAATGAAAGCATTTTGAGGTCTCCTGAGGACTTGTGGAGGTGTCATCCTAATCACCAGTGCCAGTTTTTACGAGAGGAAAGTTTTCCCCTCCTGAAGCATTCACTGCCTCTGTGGTAGCTAGTACAAGTCTGTCACAGGGACTGCAGCAATTCACCCCTGGCCTCTCAGGGACTGAGTGCTCAAGCACTTTGTGCCAGGAAGTCCTTGCTTGCCTCAAGGAGCACTGTGGTTCCTTGCTACCAACACCCTGCAGTGCTGAACGCTCTGTGTGCTCAAAGTTAAAGAGGGACTCTCTGAGAGTTCCCTAAATGAATTTTAGATACTAGTATAGCGAAAACAGGGACAAGCCTTAGCCCAGGCTTTTAAACTTTGAAGGAAGCACCACTGTCTGCCTGATCTACCCTCCCACACTTCTGCTGGAGAGGAAAGAAGATGGCCACAAGGGCTGTGTAGTGTGGCCATTTTTCAGTCCTTCACTGAGTCATTTATGAATGTCTGTGGTTTTCAGCTTCTTTGCAAGGCAGTGTGAGTGCTCTTCCATGTAGTCCTTCCAGAAGTACAATTGCACCATTAGAAAATAACATTAAGGAATTTCTAAAGCCAGTGCTAAACCATACTGGCTGTTTTCCACAGAACTTTGCCTGCTCCACTGAATCAGAGCCCATTACTGCTTTGGTTATGCTTGTGACAAAGCAATTTATTAGACTCCTTCACTGCAATTTGTCTGCCCTAAGCTATGCATCCAAAATACAGGTAGACACCTCTCCCAGTTAAATGCTGGCACTGAGCTGCAAAACAAGGTGCCTGCAGGAGACAGTTAATTCTTCCCTACACTCACTATCAACCACTGAGACAAAAAGGTCTTCATCCTCAGTGGCTTCCTCAGATAGGACAGCAGATATTCCAGCTACTCCAGGCAAAGATTCCTTTAAGATTCAAGCCAGTACTTTAAACATAGGCAGGTAGACAGTCCACGTGGGATCAGAGGCTGTGAAGCCTGGCCTGTAGGTGATCCTTGCCTTCATGGAGAGGCAGCAGAGGCCAGGTGCGATTCCCTAGGACATCTCTGGTTATACTAGATATGCACATTTAGATAAACACTTACACATTTTATCACTTCTCCTGCCCACATCCACTTGCTGACAAGTTGCACATCACCCAGTCTGTGGATCGCTGTGCGCAGCTCTCTGCCCATCACAAGTAGATAATGAGTTTAATTCAAAATTTCACAGGAAAAGAAAATAAAACCTCTCACCTCTGTTGTCTCCCTTCATAGCCATGTAAGTCCTTTCATATATGTCCTAATATATGGTTTATAGATGGTTTTTCACTCAGAGGGCTATTGAGCACTGGAACAGGCTCAATCAGGAAAGTGGGAACTGAGCCTGTCAGAGTTCAAGAAGCATTTGGACAATGCTCTCAGGCACATGGTGTGATTCTTGGGCTGTCCTGTGTAGGGCCAGGAGCTGGACTTTGATGATCCTAGTGCATCCCTTCCAACTCAGCATATTGCATGATTCTATGATATCTTTGACTCCCAGCAGTTAGCAGGCCCCCAGATTTCAATAAAGTGGGATAAAATAGAAGGTGTCTCAACACATGTGGATGAACTAGCTGCTGAAATCATGCACCACCAGGCTGCAAGAACCGAGAAGTTTCCCTATCACCTAATGGCACATTAATACATTAAAAATCTACCCTGAAACCACCTTCCAGCATTCATGCCAGCTGGTATGGGACATTTCTTGTCCACACTGTTCAACTCTCCTAGTCTCCAAAACAGGACAGCAGCATCCAAACTGCCTGTTGGGAAGGGTCTGTAGGCCATGCTAAATTCTCAAGTGTTCCCAGCTGTTGTGTGGAAGAATGCTAGCGCAGGCCAGAGCCCACCCCAGTGGTACAAAAACACAGGTGATGGCAGTGCTTGTGAGTGCTTCCCACCCACTGCTTGACTTACAGGTGTGACTGCAGCCAGAGCAGAGAGCTCAGTTGTTGGGCTCATCAGGCTGACTCTTTCCTTTGCAGGGGAGATGAATTCAGTAAATAAGCCACAAATTCCTCATAGGCTTGATTGATTTCCATGGATTTGCAACCTCCTTTCTTTTTTTTTCCTGCAAGCTACACTGACATTTCATGAACACCATAGGGTATGTGATTCCCTGGATTCCTGTAAACCTCAAGCCTAATGGAGTGAGCTCCTGAAAGACCAGGCACAGAAGAGGAAGGCTACCCAGCAGCCCACATTTTTCTGTAATCAACATGTGTGCAACCTACCCACCAGCCTGAGGCATTGCTGAGGGTGTGATGGGCCAGCAGCCCCCGTGGGAATCACTACCCACCCAGGTAAGAGAGATGAACAGCTGCAATGCCTGGCCATAATCCTGATGGTCAGGTTTCTGACTGGGAGGTGGTCAGTTCTTTTGATGAAAAAAGGAGGCACCAATGTGATGCTCAATGGCTTTCATCAGTCCTGTGAAACACCAAAGGTTTACTGTGGAGGTAGTCCACTGCAGTCTCCATCTACAGTCCCACAGGGGGAGGAGATTAATCCTTTGGTTGTTGCTCAGGTGAAACAGTATCTCAAACCAAACAAGGGTCCTGATCAGGTGAGGGAGCTATATTCAGAGCTGAATGCTGCTCAGTGGAGCCATGGACACACATTAGGCAATGTAAGTCCAGCAACTTTTTAATACAGGTTCGCTTCATCCTTCTGTCATATTTCCTACTATTTTTAAATTTTAATAAATCCTGTGAGTTTTTCATTAATACAGCATAGTGTGGGCATGAGTTGTCCCTTTTAGGATCAACTGGTTGGTCGTAGATGTGGCTGTTTGTCACCACAGTCAGAGTATTCAGGGTTAGTCTCTCACTGGACTTGAAGCCAGGAGAGTGGTGGTAGCACAGGGATGAGATGAACCAATGACACACATCTGGGTGACTGAATCAGCCCAGCTACCTGAGATGGGGCAGACAAATCCCACTCAAATGCAGTACCTCCTCAAAAAGATAAAGAAGCTGTATTGCAAAGCACTTGTGCAGATATCATGTAGATAGGACACTGGCAGAAGAATTAATGGGGCAATATTTCTCTTTGGAAAAAGAAATAGGTCATCACTGGCATCATCACATACTGCTTTTTGCTTAACTCTGCCTTCTCACTTTTCTAGTGGCATAGAGGTAGTTATCCCTTCTCCTTTACTGTGGTTATCTTTCATCCTTCCTCCTACTTATAGTTTACCCCTTCATATCAATAAACCCACAACCTGAATTAATTTTGTGAACAAACTATATGACAATAAGCAGTGGTAGCATCTTTTTTACCAGTATTTCTTATAATGACTTCCTCTTGAGCACATATTTCACTTTCCTATGACATGATTGAGAATATATAAAAATCAAAATGTGAAATATAAGTTTCTTAATGACTGTCATGTGCTTTTGACGTTTTATCTTGAGTAATCTTTTCAAAAACTGCTTGTGAAGAACTTGCTGTCTTCTCAGAAAGTTTCTAATGTCTCTTTCACTGCATTCTTAAGAGCATCCTCATTCTCACTTAGACAACATCTCTAATTTTGCAATCCCTGTTCAGATGAACTGTACAGCTTTAATAGATGCTTCCATTTGGGGGTAGAAAAGAATCAGTTGCAAGCAACTATCTCTTAATGATTTCACACTTATCTTCTACTAAAATCTGCAAAATTTTCTAATGGTTAATCAGCATAAATTTATTTCATGATCACTACAAGGCAGCTGTTGTTAACAACAGTGAATGAAGACATTTTTAGCATGGTGTCCTTTAAAGTACTTGAGCCTAGATTCAGGCACTCCAAATTACATCTACTTCCTTACAACTTGTGTCTCCCTTTGGTCACCCCTGTGTTTGCAGGGACACAAGGCACACAAAGCACAGGAGGCTGTAGATTAAGTTTTCAATGTCTGAGCCTGCACTTAGGTGTCCAGATGTGAAAGTATCAACACCTCTCAAGTTATTTAACTACTTCTCAGCAAGTGGCCTTTTTGGTTGGTTGGTTTGTTGGTGTTTTGTTTGCTTTGTTTGTCTTGGGGATTTTTTGTTTCTTCGTGAGGGTCTTTTTTGTTGTTTTGGATTGTTTGTTTTTGTTGTTGTTTTGCTGCTTGTTGTTATATATCAGAGTTCAGAAGTAACCCAAAGTGCCATGGAACATAGCTTCATACACATTTTTTCTGAATATCTAAAAGAGATTGTGGATAATGGTGTCAGAACTAGGGCTTCACTGATAAGATTTCAAGTCTTGCTCTGCACTTTATTCAACTCATTTTTCTGCTGCAAGCTGCTTCCACTCCGTGCAACTTAAATGTGTACATGGTTATGTGAGCTGAGATCTGACCTAGATCTGACGCTAAACACATTGTTCCCTTTTGTGCTGCTGGCTGCAGAAGCATTGTATCTTAACCAATCTTGCTGCAGCAGCCAACTACTTTATCTTTGGCTTTGAACAGATTCTCAATCTTGGATAAGGATGTGTTACTGTCGGTCAGATAACATTGGCTTTTGAGGAGCTGTTGCAAGCAGCCACAGTCCTTGCCCTCTGCCTAGCTTTCAGTCAAATGTTGGGTAAGAGCTTTCAAAAGGAAGAAATTTTCTTTATGTTCTTCTTGACCAGATCTTTCACAAGACTGTTGTACAGCTGTGAAAATCTTGCTCTAGAAAAGAAAACAGCAGATTGTCTATTGCTGATTTCACATAAAAAGGATGATTGCTTCCATGGTCAACTTAATACTGCTGAGCTGGAGAGAGATAGTATCTAGCAGGAGAAGAGTCTGGCACAGTCTAGACTCATAGGTAAGAATATATCCCAGGTACTTTAGCATAAAAGAAGGCTTTGCTATAATATAGACAAATGCAGAATGATTTACATTTAACACTTTGAAACTGCGAGTGTTTAGCCCTGAATGTTCGCGTAAAGTCCTCAGACTAATTTTATCACAAACACATGTATTCTTTCATAGCTTTACATTCAGCCATGTACAAAGACTCATCAAATAGAAGTAAAGAGTCTTCTGGAAAGAAATATCCTTAAAATGTTTACCTAGTCATAACTAATAGCTTTTGATTGTTCCTTGGTAAGCTTGGAAGCCATTATAGAAAGCACAATTAAGAGTCTTGACATTTACTGTGCGTTCCAATTCAAATTTACTAATGGATACAATTCAGTTCCTTTTTGCACCACACAATGCCACAAATTCAGTTTAGAGTAATGCAGACTTCCAAGGGTGAGCTGGGAATAATTACACAGAAGGTCAAAAGCCTCTTGCCCTGCAATAAGTACCATTTCTGACAGGCTTGCTAGTTTGTTTAAATAGAACATTATAATCAAGCAGATACTGGAAAATATCTCAAGGAGAGTACTTTTATACAATACAGAATCGCCTCATAAAGAAAGATACCTAATTTTCAGTTCTGTGGAATGTCACCTAGAAAGAAGGGCCCTTTTAATAGCGAGGTGCGACTGCACTTTTGGTCATTGTGAGCTGCAATTCCTTCTCTAAAGTAGGATTTTGTTGCCAAACTTGGAACTAACAGTGTGTTGAACATCCGGCCCAGTGCAAACAGGCTCCATAAGTACCTTCAAATCAGCCTTCCCGCATGAAAGAAGCAATCCTTTTGTGAATGAAACCGGATACTGAAGAATTAGAAATGCAGGTACTCCTCTGGTCACTTTTCAGAGAAAGGATGGGGGAGGAGGAGTAGAAGAGATGCTGATTACAACATCTTGTCTACATAAACTAAACATGTGCAAAGGTGTGGGAACGTGCATATAAACCTTTTCCAGAGTTTGTTGTTTCATTAAAATGAAGAAAACTCAAAGAGCTGTTCCTTCCTCTCCCCTCCCTCCACGTAACAGTTTTTGCTGAGCAAAGTGTTAGACCTGGACAGGCACTGATGTCACTATTTTGACTGATAATCAAGTTCTTGTCGGAAAATAGCACAACTAATTTACCTGTATTTGAGAACAAAGGCCTGTAACACATGGATGCAGTCTCTCCAGGTTCTCTGGGAAGCCCTCTGAGCAGCACAGACTTGCTGCAGGTTCAAGGTACAGCTGGCTATGCTGACAGGGATACAGCAACAGGGATACAGCAACATGCATGCTGAAAGCAGCCTTGAGGATCAATGGCATTCCTCAACATAAAGAGTGGCATTTTTCTCACTTCTTTGTTTTGTTTTATTTTATTTACTCCAAGTATCTGAGCTACTCCTAAACCTTCAATTAAAAAGAAAAATTCCCTGATTTGACAAACATCTTGTGAACTCCTGAAGCACTTCAGCTTTGAAAGAAAAAGAAGTAGAAACTTTTGCCAGTTTGCTTGAAACTGCCATTCACTGTTAAGTTATTTTTATCAGAGAGGGCAGTTGGATAAAAGCCTGAACAAAGAGATAGATCTTCATTCCCTTGTTGAACATGGGGAAGCTCAGGTTTAAGGTAGCAATTATCTATCCTCTGCAACACCACACCCAGCCTTCCTTCTGCCCTTGTTCACTGCAGCTTGCTGAAAGAGCACCGAAGGCACAGAAGAGACAGTCCTCGTCAACTGGTCTCTGGCTCACATGGTGATCACCACACAATACTTCATCCAAAGATGAAGTGTGATATTCTCTCATCATCTTGTTTTATTCAGAAGCCTTGCAGGCTCCTTGACTCATCGCCCCATACAGTGTGTGCAGCCTATCTATTCCATATGGGACAAGGATGATAGCACTGGAATCTAGTCAGTGATCATGAGACCACAGCTGTTGTGCTGCAATAATCTCCCACTTGCAGCATGTGTCACAGCTATGAACCGTTTGGCCTGTAAATCAACAGGTTTGATCTTGCCTTCCGATGACTCCTGAATAGGTTGCTGAAAGGCTCTCAAGAGAACCTCCACCTCCTAAACCGGCGCCACCCTCTTTACTCACAGTGGGTTATGAGGAAGTTGCTGACTTTTTTGTTGCTTAATCTGACCTGTGAGAGACCATGAATGTATTTTATGCCATACATAAATTATTTGGCTTCTTGCAAGACTCACAACAAAAGAGTACTTATGTATGAATATGTTACCTTGCTGACACAGGTGACAGTGTAGGCTGTGTTTGTTTCAGGGTTCAAAATGTGCACACAAATAGGGGGAGCTCAGTTGGATGCAGCAGTATTGATGCATGGACCTTTAGAAACTATTCTTCCCAATATAGAAATCATTCACTTGTGTTTCTGGTCACGTCTGAATCAAATCCAAGAACCTTGATCATGGCAGTTTTGAATCTGATGCCTTATTAAGGACAGATTGACACAAGCCACATTTTTGGGGTGGGTTATTCATAAACACATACATTTTGACACAGCAGGTCAAGTGAGTAATATGTCATACCTCAGATTCCAAAGTACTCACCTGCAATGGAAATGATTCCTTGGTACAGTATTTTCTTCAGCTACTTGAGCAAATGTGCTCTTGTCTGTAGTTTTATGTTTGTGGAAGAAGATGTCATTCAGTCCCAATTCCACCGGTCACTTTATTTAAATAAAGGTGCCATGGATCTTACTTCCTCCCTGAGTTAGCCACAGGTACATGTACTCAGTGTTCTCTGGACAAGACATGCCACAGCCACATCTATAGCTGTGAATACACAATCCCACCTCCTGTCCACCTGAGCTCCCCTTAGACAAAAATCTTTTACTGCATAAGGTCTGTCCAGGTCTGCTTGGCCTGACCTCCTCATGTGCACCCTGACCCTGTCATGCCATGATGATGGATAATGAATGCTGACAGTGCCTGAGCACTAAAGCACTAAAATACTCCAAAGGACAGTCTTCTCTTGCATCAGCCTCGTAGCCTTCCAGATGCTCAAGAGCAGATTTGGCTTTTGGAAGGCCTCAGGTAACCCTTGAGATGTAGTGCACCTGCATCAATACACCTACATGTTCTTAAGAAGCAGAATTCCCTCTTGGCTTATACAATGGAAATTAGAAGTAGGTGTGCCAACATGTATCAGTAGCGAAAGACACCCTTAATCCACAAATGGTTGCTTTGTAAAGACTGAAGTACTGTAAAAGCCTTTCCTTCATGCAGTGCAGCCTACAGATCATAAGACTCCAGGAACAAGGCATGGATTAAGTGCATTACCACACAATGAACATATGTCACTTCAGTTTTTATCACTATCAAACAAGCACTAGGAAAGAGTCATAAGAAAAATATTTATAGCAATAAATCCCACCTCAACACGATAACATTCAGACTGAACACTAAAAGAGCTAAAGGTATGTAGAATACAAAGTGACTCAGGTATTCCAGGTAACCCATGGCATACTGTAGGACCATCACATTAATATTTCTTGCTGGCTAATAAAAGTATCAGGAAAAACTGTGCTTCGCAAGTTTTAGATAAGATACTAGAAGTGTCTGGTCTGGCTGCATGTTCATTTTACTGCAGTTAAGTATAGACAAGTTTTCTTAACTATGCTAGTACACATCTTCCAAAATGTAAGGAGCACAAATTACAACTTCTTTCCTAAGTTGTATAACAAGGTGTAGTCTGTTCTCCAGACTCACATAATCACGGAAATATCACCACTGCAGTAGTTTGCCTCCCTCTGGATTTTTCCCCTTCACAGGTTTATGCTGACAGTTTGCTTTGATTTGCTTTGCTTTACTTTGCTTTACTTTACTCACTAATGCGGTTAAAATTTGTAACCCTCTTGATGACTGCCATGGTTACAGAGCACATCTCTTTCAACAGGTTGTTTTTTCCTGGCGGTAACACAACGCCCGTGATTCATAGGCTGCAGGATAGTGGTGGTGAAATCGGTGGAGCTTACCGTCCCTTGGCACTGGGGACCAAACAGAGAGCTGGTGTAAACTGGGGATTACCATGGAGTACAGAATAACATCCCTGGCTTTGGCTTTGAAGATTTGGTTTCCTCATCAGTATTTTTCTCTTTTGTTGCCTTTCAGAAATGCAAGTGTTTTCATATCATGCTGTATAATTTAGCAGAAGACTAATATTTTGTCTGGCAGCCTTTGTAGCTTTTATAGATGATTTCTTGCACCAAGCTTCCCCTTCCTTTTTCCCTCTCTCCCCCGTCCCTCTGAGTTTAAGTGTGATGTTTTGAAAAGCAAATCTTTTTGACTACAAAGTCCTTTCCAGCATTTAATATATTAGGTATGGGTTAATATGGCAAATGTCTTCAGCTCCTCTTCATCTTGCTTTACCAAACTCTGTTTTACCAAAAAAACACTCATTTGTATTGGCTGAAAGTGTTCCATCAAAGCTGAATTTTAATGAAAATATTTTTAAAGAGAGTTTTCAGGGTGAAGATTAGAGAAGAAGGGGGAGAGGTTTTTTTGTTGTTGTTGCTAAAAAGCAAAGGTATTTTGATTCAGTAATGGATACTTTCCAAATTAAAAAACCTGGGTGTGTAGATCCCAAGATGACTGCTTTGTGTCCCACAGAAATCTGTTTGTGCCTTAATTCTCCACTGTGAAACTGTGTGAAACACTGTGAAACACTGTGAAAAGTGCATTTTTCTCACTAAGAAAACGTTCAAGGAAAAGATGAGCCTGACTTGAGCAGTGAAAAATCCAGAAATCTCTACTGGGGGGCCTGTTTTTAGTAATTCCTCTCATCAGTGATCTCAGCTTCCTTTCCAAATTAATTAGGCTCCTGGAATACACCCTTCATATCCTTTCTCAGGCATAGTCAATTAATTTTGCATTAAAAATATGAAATTACTGCAACTTATTGCATGTACCATTTTTTTTTCCAGCCATGAATTATTACCATCCTTTGGGCCATAAAAGGAAATTTAAATAATGCTGCCATATTCCTCTTGACTGAACAAAGCATAAATATTGATCAAAGCTTTCATCAGCCTAAAATATCAGAAATGGAAAATGATTCTGCCAGAAAGATGGGTATTTAATATATGGCTCAGTACTTACGTGTTTTTCTCCTTTGTATTTATCAGCGCATTAATTTCTTCTTGTTGCACCAGCATATTTTATTATTTAAGCAAATTATCATGGCTAAGGTAAGTAGGGCAATTATTCTTTGTTAGCTGGCACACTTCCATTCCTTTCATGTGTTCAAGAGCCAGCTATGAATTATAAGGATGTAATGTCCTTGATGGATTTAGCAGTGACATCATAAATTCTCACTCTGATGAAGACACTAATATGTGCTGTTGCCAGTAATTTGCTGACACCACTTAGAGTGAAGGGCACAAACAAAAACGTCTTTCTTGGCATAGTACCATAGAAGCCAAAGCTACTGTGAAAGAAAACACCAGCCAGGTGAATTCAAGTCCTTTGGAAATATATCTGTTAAATGGTGAACAATACACCTGCATAATGAACGACACTTTTCTGCATGCAGGGCATGCTTAGGAAACCATGGTCAACTGTACAGAAAAAAAGAAAAAAGAAAACAAAATATGTGTATGAGGGTTCTGGCAATAGTTTGTTTAGCTTAGGTAAAGCAGTTCTGGAGTAGCTTGGGGTTAACAATGTATCTTGAGGTGACTTTATGATGCTGTATCCCCTATTGCCTGCTCTGTGCCCAGAAATGAATCCTGTGCCTTTCTGTGTCTTTAAGCTGGGTCTGAGAGAAAGCGGAGGGAAAAATCCAAGCAAATTCTTCAGAGCAGCTTTGTGTTCAAGGACTCACAGACCCCCCCCTTGTACTCACTGCTGCAGAGCCGAGGAAGCACCTTCTTGCTTTTTCCCTAGTTCTCAGCTCTGTTTCTCAGGAGAGAGACAAAGAGTTAAAATTCTTTGCTTTTTTTAGCTAGCCTGTTAGCTGAGGCAAGAACATTTTCCCTGGGACTGTGGCTTCTTCTTCTTCTCCTGGAACTGTTCAGCAACACCAGAACATCACTGGGAGGGGCCCACACCAAACCCCATCTCCAGAGAGGGCAGAGTCACACCTACAAAGAACTCTGAATCTTCCTAGGTCTTCTCCACAGCAAGAGGTTTTATTATTCAACATTATTCATTCTCTCATGCCTGCATGCACCCTTCTTGTTAAATAAACAGCTTTTTTTCCTCCAAGATATTTCTTTCGAACCTGGTGGAGGAGGGGCTGATGAAACCTGCCTTCTATTAGAGGACCCATTCATTTCGGATGTTTCCTCATAATTTGCCTCAAACTGAGACACCATGGTATCAGCACGTAGCTGGATTGGACTCAGCACAAACCTGGAGTGGTTCCCTGTATGAACTCCCTTCCGATCCTTTCCCCAGTGGAGTGTCATGCCTTGCTCCTCTGGCTTCAGACTCTGATTGAGCACTGGTAGCACACTCCATAGCTACAACCTAGTGAGGTCAACATGTCCACGCAGGCTTTGAGGGCAAACTTTGGGAGCACTCTCAGGTGAAACGTTGACCTATTTCTCCTAAAAGAACAGAGACAGTCATGGTGGGACTGAAGTCTGGCTTGTAGTGAGGTCCATTGGCACTGATGAGTTTTTGGGTGTCTATTTGTGTCATACACCAGAATAGCAGATTAGCACAATCTACAGGCCTTGTCTTGTCAACATAATGTACAGCATTACTGATCCATCCCTTCACTCTACTTCACTGCTTTATCCTGCCTAAGCTCTCCAAAAAGAAGTTTAATTCACAGCACACATTCATAAAATACGGTTCATCTTTTAAACTGATTCCCTTAAACATACCCTAAAAATCAGCACCACTGTTGCTCAAGAGATCTTTGTTCCAGGACCTTGAAATATCTCTTAGTCTCTTTTTTTTGGCCATGACTTCAGAAGCTGCAGATTTGAACAAAAGCCAAAATATTTCTCTTCTGCATATAAAATGCACTTTATATCATCTTGACAATGAATCTGTTTGTGCATCATATCAAGCAGTGCTTGGCTTCTCTATGCCATATGGTGCAGTTTTATTAATAGTATTGATTTTAATCTAATTTACCTGAAAGCTTTCTAAACCTCCTGCTTCTGTAATGTACCTGAAAACACTAACCTACAGGTCAATCCAGACCATACCCATTTGAAGCACTCCACGTGAATTTCCATCCAAATTCTATCTCTTCCAAGATTGCTGGGTCCTGTCAGTGTTTTGACTTTGTTCTTTTCTGGCAAAGCATTGATATGACATTTGTAAACGTTGCCAGATGAGTTGGTGGCCTGGGCTTGGTACATAATTCAGAATTTCAGTTTTTCAAGCCCTCTGAAGCAACAGCCAGTATTGGAGCCAAAGTTTAATATTGTTAGTGTATTAATTTATGTCAGTGGTTGAGAACATTTTTTTTTTTTACCACATTTCACAGAAAATATCCTACCACCAGCAATCGATCAAATATGACAAGCTCCCACTTGGCTAATGCCTGTGATATGGGCTACTTAACTCCTGTATTCCTTCCCAGAATGGAAACTGTGGCTTCTGGTGAAATAAAGGAGCTTCTGTTTCTCTGGCACTGTCAGAAATGGAAACTCAGAGCAATATTTTCATCAGCTTGAAATGCCAGATCAGATTAAAATCCTGATGCCAAAGGGAAGGCTTTTGCTTTGAGCTGCGGTTCTTAATGCTCCTCAGCCCATCACTTTGTAGGAGCATCTCAACCTTGCTGTTCCTCCTCTCACTAGAGCAGTGCTAAAGAGTCAAATCATTAACAGAGGCTGAGGTCTTCTGGGAATACCCCATGAGGGTGAATTCAAGCCTGCTATAGGGCTGCTAGGCTAAGAGAGTTACCTCAAGGAGGAAAGCACACCGGTGGAGACATAAACTGGAACTCGCAGGGCGCATGAATCCTACCTGGTGATCCCATAAATTCAACATTGCGGGTTCTCTGCTGGGGAGAGCAAGTGGGATGGGCTGCCCCCAGGAGCAGGGCCTTTGAATCGCTCACTGATCCCTTGACCTTGGATATCCCAAAGTTTATGATAACTGAGCTGGGCTCAGGTAACAGAGACCATCGTGCCCAGCAGCTTGAGGAAGACATCTATCCCACTAGGACATGGTCTTGTTGCTAAACCTTCCCTGCACTTCACACACATGGAGAGCCTGGTATGAAGTGTGTTGTTGTCATAATGAAATCACAGGGAATCAGATGGAAAAATGTGTGTTTGAGCATTTAAAGCTAGACTTTCAGACCACAAAACAGACTTCACAAGTAGAGGTCAAGGTGGCACCAATTAAGACAAGATTATATTTAATGGAAAGTCACCTGGATTGAATTAAGTGTATTTTCTTGGACCTAGCAGGCTGGAATCAGGATAAACAAACTTCTCCAGAATTCCTAGGTGACCTTCCAATAATTATGACCAAATCTGAGTTTCAAGTCTTCAGAGCCCCCAAATAATTTTTTATATAAGAACACACATTGCTACTCGGGAGGTCTGTTTGTTGTGATGAACAGAGCATAAAATAAATCCCTCACACACAATACTGCAGGTGGAGGCTGCAGAGCAGTTTCTCCAACCAATAGAGCTAACGGGGCTCCAGTGTAAAACACATTTTTGTAACTCCCTGTCTTCAGACCTTCTCTTTTGTGAGATACACAGTGCCAAAATAACTTAATGACTTTGTTTTCCAGTCCATAAACTGGTTGCAGTTAAGCATACACAGTAAACCCACCAGAGTTCAAGCTTGTGCTACAGTCAAGCACTGGGGCCACCACTTGTTTTTTTTAATGATAATTTACCTCTACATGGAAACACAGAATAAGAAAATGATACATACCCTTCTCAGTTTTGTGGATTCAATCTGTGGCATCTTTTCCCCTTATGCAGACAGTATGCCCAGGAGAGTCATGGAAATTAGCTCTAATTCCTGTTTGTTTGCCAGTCTTGGCCTGCGTAGTCTGCATGCCTCACATTAAGATGAACACTGGTCAACAGTTTTTCACCACAAGAGAGATTCTTTTGAAAATGTGTTGGTTCGCTGAGCTCCACTGATCCAACTAAGACATTTAAACGCCTACTTAATGAGTCCATGCAGGTTTTCAGATCTCTAACAGGTGTCAATTATTTGGACCCTATGAATCCCTAGCAGCTTCTTAGTGAATGTACACTCTTGTCAACTTTCACTATTTTCTGTTAGCAGTGAAAAGAAGAAAAGCTCAGTATTTCCAGGAAGATGCAAAGGCAGTTTCCTGAAAGTTCACCAGAAATACCTAAAATTTTTGGTTTGAGCTTACACTGGACTAGAACATAATTTCAAATACAAAAACATTCCTTGTGGACCTCAAGTAATTTTATATATGCTTTTCAAGAATCAGCCCAACTTCCAATCTCTCAGTAAACTTGTAACACCTGTCCTAAAGAAGTAAATGCCACTCTTGCAGTATTTGCTTCACTTACTGCTGATTTGACCTTTTAAGGTCATGGTCTTGCCCACTTTGATTAGAGATACTGGTGTTATACTACAAAAAGAATGGCAAGGCCTAGATTTGCACAGGAGATTAAAAAATGCTTGTTCTTTCTCTAATGAAAATGGAGGTAAATCTGATGCAATTAACACTTGGGGTGCTTTTGTACAAGTTTTTGAAGTGTGTGTTTCTGTACTTGTTTAGTTTGAATCTTGGGGGTAAGGAACCATATTGCTATAGGATAAATACACCAGGATCAACAATTCTTACAAAGCTTGCAAAGCCACTTCTAAACACCTTTGTGTGGGATGTACAGATAAAGGTGTAAGGCAAGTATAAATGGTTATGTTTGGCTCTGATTCAGTGTTTTGTATCTTAGTGCTGCTGCCATGCTCTTTCCCCCTAACTGTGACCCCTGGGACCACTGCATAATCATACTTCACCCTCATCTCAGCCCCAGGGTTATCGATACTTTCCCTTTTCCTTTCATTCCTTTTCCTGACTTCACATCTCACTTCAGTTGTAGTCTTGGTTCATACTACAGATGCCTGACCACCTCTTCATACTGTAGTTACTTGCCTTCCACCCTCTCCCCGCCACCCCCTGCCAGGTAGGAATTAAAGGTCACAACCTCAAATAGACCCAGCTGAATCTCTGTACCCAGCCTGCAGAAAGGCCAGAAGATCAATCTGCTTGGGGTAAGAAGTGTGGTGTAAGGCTTGGCTCCCCCAGGTGGGAGCCAGCGACTGGTGTTACCTGGTGCTGCTTTCTGTGGTTGGGCATAAAGCAGTAATGTTTGCAGAAGGATACTGCTAAAGCCCAAGCTCTGCATCCTGTGCTCCTTCCACATAGGAGAGCACCATCTCAGACTCCAGATACCATAGAGAAAAAAGTACTTGGTGTCACAGAATCATAGAACTAAACATAGGTTTAGGTTGGACGGGACCTTAAAGATCATCTAGTTCCAAGCCCCCTGCCATGGGCAGGGACACCTTTCACTAGACCACATTAATCAAAGTCCCACCCAACCCGGCCTTGAGCACTTCCAGCGACAGGGCATCCACAACTTCTCTGGGAAACCTGTTCCAGTGCCTCACCACCCTCACAGTAAAAAACTTCTTCCTAATATCTCAACTAAATCCACTCTCTTTCAGTTGAAAGCCATTACCTTTTGTGATATCACTTGGTAAAAAGTCCCTCCCCAACTTGAAAGCCCGAAAGGTACTGCAAGACTGCTATAGGGTCTCCCTGAAGCCTTCTCTTCTCCAGCTATCCAGGACATATATTCCCTCATATATTTATTAGGCCATTCCTGACTCCTATAGCGAGGTGTCACCTTCCATTGTGTCTTTGATAAGTGGCTATTGATCTACTGGGTATCACCACCACTCCTGCTAGTTATAGCCAGTGAACTAACATTTGGTCACTACTTCTCTGAGTTGAATTCAAGCATGAAATTGCTATCAATGCCATCCTTACTTCCTACCAAAACCCTTCCTGCTAGGATAGTCAAGGAAAATATTTTAAGCCCTGAAAGCTCCTTAAAGTTTATGGGTACGTGGCCATCCATGTGAATCAAACTAAAGCTGACAATCCCGAAGGGCCACATTAGTTTTCCCACAAAAATACATGAATGTAGCACTTCTGTCCCACACTTGGCAGGTTATTCTTTATTTTAATTTTCATCAACCGTGACTGAGTTACATTCATCTTCCCAGATGTTGTTAGTGATGAAAGCTGAAGGAACAAGTCTTTTCTGATGTTGATGTACTGTGTGCCAAACCTCATCTTGAGCCCCTGGCTCCTGCTGTACTTTTTTTGTGTCTGTACTGCTGCCTCGTGATAAATGAAACTTGCAGAATCACACGTACTGTGGTACAGGAACAAGCATCTTGTCTGGGGAGTGGTCAGTGCCGGAGGCTAAAAGCTTGGGTTGTGTGTACATCTGCGGAGGCTCATGTAATAACTACAGTAAAGTTATTATAACTAAAGCAAAGGTGCTGAGGCTTTGATTACAAATGTCAAACAAAATGGGAAACAAAGCAAGGCTGAGGAAGGAAAAAGGCCTCGGCCCTGTGCTCTCCTCCCCCCACCTCATCACAACAAGCAGCTTTTCTGCCTTTGTTTTATTAGCTCCAAAAGCCTTTGCAGTCTTGTCTTCTTGGCACACTTGTAAAGTCCTGGGAAGCTCAGAGTTTTCTCTCAGTTACACTGAAAAGCCACAGATGGTCTAAATGATGGTTTGTAAATAAATGAATAATCAGAACCAAAAAAGCTCTGCAGAAACCCTCTACCAGCCTTTTCTAATTTTTTACAAAATGCCTCAGAAACAGATTGCATACTTCACCAGCAGACTGAAACAGCCATGTTACCAATTTGTGCAGATGGAGATCAATTTCATCTCAGCTAATTCAGGGTTTTCAATTTCCACGAAGCTCCTTCCCGCTGGAAGCAGCGAAGTACCAGACCTCAGTTTGCTTGACGAGAGACGGGCACCAAAGGAGCAGCTCCCATTTCCTGCTCACAATCCCTTACCTGCAGACCCATCCACCAGCCTGGATGTGAGACAAGGCTCCCAGCACAGCTGAGGCTAAACCTCTGCTTTCATGGCCGTGCTGTCCCCTGGGGCTCTGCCTCTGTCCACACCTGGGTACTGAGGTGATGGTGCTGTGTGCAGGACTCTGGGCTGTCCAGGTGACCTTGGACCCCTCTATCATGGGGGAGGTCACAATGTCTCCTATGGGATGCTCTTTGCAGTCCAGGCTTGGTCTGAACCCCTGCTGCCAGTGGGGGAGATGAGAACAGGCCAGGTCTGGGGGCACGTGGGGCTTTAGAGAGCCCTTTGAAGCACCAGCTCCAGTGTGGGGGACAGGCATAGAAAGAGTCTGAGCATTCATCTCCTCCCTTGACCTTTTACAGAATCATAAAATGGTTTGGGTAGGAAAGGACCTTAAAGATCATCTTGTTCCCATCGTCCTGCCATGAGCAGGGGCACCTTCCACTAGGCCAAAGCCCCATCCCACCTGGCCTATAACACTTCCAGGGATGTGGCACCCACTTCACCTCTAACATCCCAAAGTAAAGGGCTTTAAAACTACTGCTCAGCTGTTGCATACCTACGTGGACACCTGGCTCCTAAATACATTCCCAGTAGTGCTCCTGCTGCCCCAACAACCTTTAGAAAGAGCTAGTAAGTACATACCTACATACATGCACACAGTGCATGCATGTGTGCATGTATAAATACACAAACATGTATGTACCAAGCATATGTATGCATGTACTTGCGTGCCTATATGTGCTACCAGTCAGAACTCAGATGTCAGTGTGGGCGAAGCAGGTATTTAAGGATAAATGAGGAATTAAAGCAGATTTATCTGCTGGATAAAACGATAGCTGGGGAACAGTTGCATCCTGCTTCCCACAGCAGCCAGCCCTCTCTTTCAGCAGCACATTGCCATGAGGCTGTGGACATAGGAGAGGAAGCCATTTCCCAGGAAATCCTCTGCTGTGCCAGCCTCAGCCATGTGCAGAGAGGCTCCGTGTCATCTTGGTGATGAAGCAATTTCGCTGTTCCTCTCCCAAGTCTGCCAGCTCCTCAGAAATGGTGACACGTGGTTGCAGCAGCCAGGGCTGGATTTGCCTCTGCTGAAATGGAATGGCACAGCAGGATGGCCATGATCATCCTGGTGGAAAAGACTGAGACTTTTTCCACCTCAAAATCAGACACAGTGTCTTAGCTAAGCTGCCACAATGGTTATTTTATTTATGGTATTTGCAGTAGATTCTCTTCTACATACATGACATATTCAGTGAATGTATGTAACTGTGCTTTTCCAGCCAGAGACTGCTGGATGGAGACAGAAAACTCCTTTCCAGAGCTGCAGGCTTCCTTGTTTCCATCCAGTCCCAGTGAGGGTGTTCAGCCACTGGTGCTGCCACACATGCTATGCTGCATGTGCCACATTTACAATCCAGTTGATCACGGGAGAGGGAGATTTAATAACTCCTTACAAACTGCATGCCAGAGCCTCTTCAGGGCATTGCATTTCTAAGAAGCACAGAGGGGAGCCCATAATAAATGTTACAAGGGGAAATACCTGCGACTGATAAGCTGAGCAGATGACAAATCACAAAAGCCTCCAGAGAACCCCTCAGGAGCAGATAACCTTGAGACGTACCTGTATATAAAGATTAAACAGCAACCCGAGCTCAGCAGAGATTTATAGCGCTTTGCAAGCGTCTTGGTTTCACTGTTTGCTTTTGCAGTAGTTTCTGGACTTTATTGTTAGTTTCTGTCTGTTAATATTCTGCATAGGCCCAAAAATACAGGTCTAGAGAAGTCACCCCAGAAAAAACAAAGAATTTATTTGAAATATTTTACAAGGAGGTTTTATAGATCAATATCCCCAGCAAATGAGAAAGATAACCAGGAAAGGGCACAGTGCACCTGTGAGCAAGGTTGTGCAAAGACACAAATGAAAACATAAAGGATAAAATATATTGACATGTTTCAGCTTGCTGGCTAAATCTGGTTATTCATTCCTTTGTAAGGGGCAGGTCTAGTTATTATGGGCTATATATTTTTGGTAAGACAAATATGTGAGGCAGTAAATGCCTTTGTGAGTACGCTTCAACAGGAAGGGTATGGCTACTGCTGCTATTTGGGGCCTCTCACAGAAAATACCGTAGCCAGTTACAGACTGGGTAAAAAACCTGAACCAGAGAGCCTGTTCTGTCTAATGGCCACAGTGAGAGGCAGGGACTCCAAATGGTCAGGTGCTATTTTGAGTATCAGGAAACACTTTCTCACTGTGAGGGGGGCTGACCCCTGGCACAGGCTGCCTAGCAAGGCTGTGGAGTCTTCATCCTTGCAGATTCTCAAAAGCCATCTGGACACAATCCTGGCAACTGGCCCTAGGTGTCCCTGTTTGAGCAGGGGACTGGATCACTTGACCTCCAGAGGTCACTGCCAACCCAAACCATTCTGCGATTCTGGCATTTTTTGCTTAACTAATAAGTCACTTCAGCTTCAGTCAATTGCCTTTGAATCTGTCTATTTAAAGGGTTTAACTTTGCCTGGTTTGCAAGGATGCGAGGGTTGTTCAGGGACAGGTTTCCACAGTGTGCACCACAGACACTGCTGAAGAGACCGATTACATCCATGGCAGCCTGGACCACAGCGCTGGCTTCACTTTGGAAAGGATAAATACTTGGTGATCACCAACATGTGTTTCTCCTGACCTTGCCCTTTCAACTCCCAACCAAAATCTCACGCCACTGGGCCACAGTGCAGCGAGCAGATCTTTCAGACAGACCTCTCAGAGAGGAGCTTTCCTGTTAGAGGCTGGACACGAGGACGTGCACTGTAAATCCACAGGTGAAAGTCTGCACTGCCAGAACTCCGTCTGGGAGGCGGGCAATCTCCCTGCGTTCAAGGATAATACCAATGTGATTTTTTTCTGCACGTAGAGAGGGAACTGGGCTTATCTGATCTAGTAACTCAATGTGCAAAGTTGAAGGTGGTTACCAGAGGCCACTCCTTGTCATGCTCATGGAGAGCCAGACATGCCCCGTAAGATGTACTTAACACAACGTGCCAACTTTTCATTCCAAGTGGACTGTTCAATAACAAAGGGGGAAAAAAGGGGGAAGGGATTAGATGACAATTGAGCAGTTGTTTGTGCAAGTGGAAGAAATAACTTTTCAGGAACAGAGCATGGGTCAGGGCAGAGGATGGTGTGGGCGTTCACTGAGGAGGTCAGACTAAACAGGCAGTGATGAATTTTATACTTATGGCACTGTTGGGAGAAAAAATGAAATTAAACACACACTGAGGAAGAACAAACAGCTTATTGTGTGGAAAGCAGAAGTGCTTTGGAAGGGCCAGTGTGACTATCTGATTTTTAAATTCATCAGTGGTTTGAGAGATGGAAGATCTGTTTTAGCACAGCTTTGGTTGAGAAACATCTCTTCGTAAGGCTCAAAGGTCTCCAAATGACTTTGTTTACTCGTTTCTCTGACTGTAACTGTGTAACACTACAGCTTTTACTAGATAAATGAACATATTGGTTAAAAGTAAGTGAATGGAAATTCAAGGGAAGGGAAAAATTAATTTTAAGGGGAAATTTCACCAGTAAAGGTGAAGTGCATCTCCAAGCCTCTGACTTTACATCCAGTTGTCCTAGGCTGGCTCAAGCGTAAAGGAAGCTTTTTTATGGAATGGTCAGACACAAGGGAGAAGCCCACAGGCCTAAGAGTGTCCCTAGGAGCAATTGCAAATACCAACTCTCTTTAACCAGGTATGAACTTGCTATTTCCAGTGTGCCAGTGCCCTCCTCCAGCAGCTGTTCCTTCATTGCAAGGGCACACAGTGAACAAACCCTCTCTCGGCCACAGCGGTACCTTACAGACGCTGCACATCAACTGCACCAGCCTCCCCACACACACGGAAAGGAGAGGGGCAGAGGCAAAGAGTTCCCTTCTAAAGTACTTGGGGAACTCAGATTACATACTAACACAAAATATTTTTATATAATCCCAGGACATTTTGTTTGTACTGCTGAGCGCTATTTTAGTTGTTCCAGCTTTGCCACAAATGCACAAATTCTGTGAAAGGAGAAAGAATGTCTACTCTCTGTGATGGCTTTTAAAAAATCAGAAAAGCAAGTAAAATCCACTTCTTAAGCAAACATTCCATTAAAAAATCACTATATGTTTATAGAAAACAAAGGTTTAATTTTAAAAAGTTAGTAACTTGGTATTCCAGAAGGTTTGAGTCATCCACAGTAGTAATTAGGGGGTTTGTTCCATACAAAATGCTTTATTTAACCTTCATGCCTCCATTCAGATAATTGTACAAATGCATACATTTAAAGGTTTAAACTCTATTTCAATTCACAGCTCAATTCATAGGAAAGTTGAATACAGAAAAGCAATGCACCAACAAAATATGTCTGAGACACCATTTAAAACGATAACACTTGTTCATTTAAATCTTTGAGAATAGAGTGGAATAATCATCCTCTGACAGAATTTCATTAGGGGACTCCCTTTACATTATCATAGGGCAAAAATCACCTTTTTACAGTAAGAGGAAAAAACGCTCTGAGTATATTTACAATACATACACTATACATAAATACAAGAACAACACTTACATAATATTAATAAACTTATAACATAGGCATTGCCTAAACACTACATAGTATATAAATGCAGAGGAAACTATTGGGAAATTAGATCTTCAGAAGTTTAATTTTTGAAGAAAAGTAATTTTTGTATTTAAAAGCTTCTGAAAGAAGGCAAAAGAAAGACTAAAAAACTAATATGTTTGCCTGCTAGCACTGGTATTTTTATTCCTTTTAAATGTAGGAGCTCTACTGACACTACTATCTCTATGGGGTTACTGATAATGGCCCTCCCTTTTGCATCTTATCTAGGAAAAAGATTGAGGTGCTGTACATACTAATTCCATTGCTGTGAAGCTTCAGTCTCAAATGAATCGCTTGGTAACCTACGGGATGTTTTTGTATTTTTACACAGGAGGATCAAATTAACACTCATTGGTACATACAACAGTAATGACCTGATTAGAAGGAACAATTTGGGGCCAAATACAATCCCATCCTTAGGTTTTCATTCAAATAACACCATTGGGGAATTTGCTTCTTCCATAAGTAACTTGGCCAAGAATGGTATTTTTCAGTATAGTTGTTTCTTACTAAACACAGCTGAAAGAACTTTCTGATTTAATGGTATTTTTGACCCCACATGTTGACAGCAGTGTCCAAATCTCTCTTTCCCTTGATGTGTATGCATGCATGTGTCTGTGTGTGGGTTGAAGGTCTTAAGACTGATGGTGCATGAAACTTAAGTAATTCATTACTATCTCTGTGTATATTCTACAAATGTGCAAATGGGAAACACAACTTTGTAAGAACAGACAGAAGGTCAAGAGAGAATATTGTGTAGGTGTTCAGTGAAGAACTTACATTTCCAAGGAAGCCATGTATAGGACAATCAGGAAAGAAACCATGCAGGTTTAAGATGGAAATGCAGCAGTGAAATAATCTGAAACCAGAAATGACAACATGAACTCTGAATTGTGAAAAGTATTAGTTCAGCCATGAAGATTTGGCTCAAGTTGTCTTTCCAAAGCTCTTTTACATCTAGAAAGGCCTAGAAAGGGAGAGGGAGAAAAGCGGTATCTGAACCTATTTATGTATTTCATGGTTCATGCTTAAGACAATCCATCAAATCCATCACCATGCCAGACACTGAATTATTGTTTTTTAAATGCTGAGGTCACAGCACAGAGCAAGTCAATGTGTGAACCACCTCTTCTTTTGTAACTGAGAGCACCTTGGCTCACTGAAACTTCTGACTCTGAATTGGGAAAGATGTTGCAGGCCATTCATTCAATTAATTTTTTTTATTCTTATTTTTGTAATAGCTAAAATTCACATGCCCAGCTTTGCTTCTCTGGAGGATTGAAGAACTCTGTGTTGAATAATGTAAAAATTACTACAAGGGCAAATAATTTTATTTCATAATTTAAAGTCAGTGAGAATGAGCTGCTATAGAATAACACTGGCAAAGCAAAAAACCCAAACAAATAAAACAAAAAAACCCAAAAAAGTCAAAACAAAACAGACTAACCCCTCCCCCCCCCCAAAAAAAAAAAAAAAAAAAAAAGAACCCTAACTCAGAACTTGCTTTTCAGAATGAAGGTAAAAAAACTGGCTCATTTTGGGATGGTGAAGACAAGGTGCCTTTTCCTACAGAAGAACTAAAACACGCAGGGCTGGAATCAGCCAAACCTTCCAACATGGCAGATTTCTAAGGGCGCCCCCTCGTAGTGTTGTTGCTCCAGACCAAAGAACCAAATGTTCCTCTCCAAGAACGGCTCAGGTACTGGCTAAGAAACAAATGGTTCCTTTGTCCTTCTGGTAACACATTCCCTGGTGCTCTCCCAAAATCCCCAGCATGAGTTGTATTCTTTTATGTGCTTAATATCTGGAGCTAAACTCAGGACAACAGATTAACTATATGTATGTTCTGATGGGATTATTTCTGCCAGTGGTTAACATTTAAATTTGTTACTGAACAAGCAGCCTTGTCACATAATTAACTCATCTGCATGAATATCTAATTTTCACATGTGCGTCCCACCTCCGCTTTTTTGGGGGAGATTTTGTTTTTGCACCTGCACTTTCATCTGTGTATGAGCCTCAGTGAGACTTCAGCAGCAACCCACTGATGGTAGCAGAAGTATAGACAAAATGTAGAATTTTTGAAATACAAAATTTTGCCTGGATAAATGACAGGTACAGATTCAAAGGATGGAAAGCAATGTTCCTTGGCAAAGGCATTAGGACAACCAGTTACATTTTGATTTCCAATAAATTAATTTTTAAAAATAGAAGAAGCATGAGGGCTGGCATTACACTGCTATTTTAGGAATCCATTAGCAGTAGTTAATATTTACCAAAAAAAAATTGAGAAAAAATAAGAGTGCAAGAGTCAGAGCTGGCCATTTTCTGGTAAGATCAATTAGTCTACTGATGCAAATGTTTAGGCCACTCAATATAAAAATCTCCATACTTCATTTTAGGAATACTGACTTCTTGTTTGCTATTCAAATAGTCTCTAGACTGACAGTCCCCAATTTTTCACTCATTTGTCCCCGAAAGAAAGAGAAGTGATATATTTTGTCCACTCATGAAGTCAACCAAGATGGTATTAAATACTATGAGCATTACATGATGAAGAGAAGGGAGACATAAGGTGAACTCTTGTGTTTCCAGAGTTCAAAGCAGAGGATTTTTCGAGAGAATCCCTGTTCTATCATATTCCCTAAAAAAGCTCCATTGGGCTTATTGCTGGTTTTTGGATTACTTCACTAGAGAATACCCTGGATACACAGGCATATCCAACATAAATTAGGAAGAAATCCACTAAAACACTGCTTTGACAACAACCTCCAATCACACCTACTGAGAATCGGTACTGCTACAAGTCATTTGTAAACTAAGATTTATTTTCTTTTTACAAATATATGACAGATGTTATCTGAGAAAATAACTAAAACCTCTAACACAGTATCTCAACATGTGAACATACAAATGGCACTTTTGTGTTTGTTTCTGTGCTGCATTATTGTTCTCCAAGTAAAATTTCACTTTCACCTTATTGTTAACAGAATCCCATTAAGTTATTGCTGTGTAAAAGTATAGGAACATCCCATCAGTTCTAATTACAGGCACTTTCAGTTTCTGTTTCACCTTTGAAAAAGATTTTAGCCTATCTCACTGAAGTGTTTGTGTATTTTAAATGTCAGAACTGTCCTGCTACAATGCATATTCTTGACATGTTACTGCATCTAGAAGACTAAACTCCCCTGGAATCAGCAAAAAGCAGCTGCCTATTTCAGCTCTGCAACCTTTAATCAAGATGTACTGTAGTCAGGGAAATACAAGAAGAAATAAAATCATATGAGTGTTTGCCATTCCTGTATCTGCAGTTCATTGTTAAATGCCAGAAGGAAAAAAAAAATCACAAAACGCCAAACCTTTCATATGGTTTTCATTTTAAGTGTTTTCTTCCTTTATTCAGTCAAAGACATTGAGCGTTGACTTACTTGACACTGAAGGACTCCTCAGTATAACTTTGCTGTATCACACATCATCTGCAAAACAGCAAAGAAGTGGCCACTCCATTTTGCAGAGAAAACACGCTCTGATAGAACAATTTACTTCTTGTGTTTTGTGTTTCAGCTCTGCAAGGCATTATCTTAACAGGCTTCCTGACAAAAAATGAAGGTAAGGATTGTTTAAAAATGTACTTCATTTAACCTATTTAACACCCCACGTAAAACTGAGTTTGAAACTACTTTTCCATTATCACATCTATTACATGATATTTTAACTGTTACAAGTATAGTAAAATATTTTCAAGTTACTTTGATTTCTAAAGATGCAGTATCCTTAGTTACATTTTTATGCCAAAAACTGGTTTATTGTGGGGAATTGAAGCCTTTTCAAAGTTCCAATGGGCATGACTTCATAAGCCTACATTACACAGCAACTGCTACGCTATAGCAAAACTGTGAAAATACAACAATTTCTTTGTGCACTTCTCCAGTCATGTATCACAGGCAAAGGCATAACACAATAACATGAGCTGGTTTCTTAAGGTGGTATTTTCTATAACAGTATTTATTTAAAATTCTTCCTTTTCTGTTTTTTTTTTCCTAAATTTTCATTTTAAATAAACTTGTTTATTACCTGAACATGGGTAGAGACACTGCTGGGGCTTGGGAAGTGCTGGGGTTTATATACATGAGTGTAAAGGATGAGCATGGGGGAGTAGCATGGATTTACTGAACGATCTTAAGACTCGTCTGCTGTGGAAAATGCAGTTTCATAAAATGATCTTTCCAAACCCAAATTCAAACTAAAAGTAAGTGGGATATTATTAGTCATACTTACTCTGATTTTGAGGTACCCACCTTCAATAAAGGAGAAAGAGATTTTCTTACATTAAACAGCATTTATTATCAGAAGATAAATTTATAAATGGCAACTAGAATACATTTTCAGTGTGGCTAATGGAAAACGAGACTGATGATCACTGTTATTCCCATTATTAAAGGGGAGAAAGGCTGTCCAGCTATTTGTCCATGCTCTGCACTGCAGGTTTAGCCAAACATCAACATCACTGATGTAATTTTCAACACTGTTAATTTTGTTATACATTATTCCAGCAAATAATCACATATACAAGTCAGTCTAAATCTATTTAATTAATTATGTAAGCATGAGAGAGAATAAGGAATACTGCATCTTCATCCCCAAGTAAAAACTGCTGTTGCAATGAGCCAATTTAACAGTGCTGAATATAAGGGGTGCTCAAAAAATAATGACAATTAAAAATTTTAAAAGTTCTGTATCAGAGCTGTTTGCTCATTACATTTTCCTAAAATGCTGGCTACTGAGATTTCCTGACAAATCCACTTAGAACTTTTGAAAACATATGAAATCTGACACTTCATGGCATAATTTCCTTGCAAGCTGTAATGGACAATGTCACAGCATGGTGGCCTGAATCTCTGTCTTTCTGAAAGACTGTTTGTGTCTCCCCACTGCTCAGTTAAGATGGACCTACTGCATCGTGTCAGGATGAGATATGGTATTGCCACATGCTACACATGATGTAAGCCTTCGCCACAGCCAGGAAATGTCACAGACCTGTGGTGAGATACCAGGATTTTTGAGGAAACTACCCTGGAGCAATTGCCCGTGGTCTTTGCACAAGCACAGAAATTTGGCAGGTCTGAATCACAGCCAGGGAAGGCAAGGACACACTGAGGATCTGGGGAAAATCAGCTCCACATTCAAAAACCCCCATCCCACCAAGTAACTTCTCTTAAAATACTTCTGGAGAGGACAAAAACCAGAAAATGACCTCATGGAGTAACTGGGATCAAAGCCTGCAGGTGCTGGTATGAATGAGAACCTCGTCAAGAACCATACTGGGTACTTGAAACCCAGTGGTGGACTACTGCTGGTTGTGCAAGTCTACAGGTAACAGCAGCATGAGGAGCCCTTGCACATGTGCTGGAAAGGTTGAGGATGTACTTCCTGCCTGTGAAAAAATGTAGCACACGCTCCTTTACCTTTCGGCTTCATTCTCCTACCATTGCCACACTCCATGCCTGTGTCCCTTGGCATGAGTGCTGCTTTAACCCTCTATCCCTTTGGGGTTTTTTTGAATAAAACCAGACCCCCTTTCTGTTGCAGTGTTTCCAATGCATAAAGTAACAGGCAACCAGCTGAAAAACCAGGAATTCACACAAACCAACCTCAGCCTTGGAGACTAGCCTCTCCAGAGTCTGTCATACCTATGTTCCTCCATAAGGCATTTCAAAGCTGAATGGTAAAATTTAAGGCCTCTTCTCCATTTCTCTTGTACTTTTTCTGTCTTCATTGACTACAGGGGAAGCCTGAAGAGGAACACTGATCTCTCCCAGTTGCACCCTGCCTTCGAGAGTAACATCACATCCTCCTGTATGCTAACAGAATGTCCATTAAGAGCTTCTGCTCAAATAAACTTAATTTTCTATGAGAGAAAAAAATCACAGATCCCAAAAGGAATTCTGTATGCCATTGGTTCTTCAACGGAATTACTGCTATTCAAATAATTAGTTGGTAAAATATTCTTGGTCAGGAAAAAAGTTTTATCAATGGAGTTCTACCTGACCTGACTTCTTTCCCTAAATGCCAACAATGACAGATGCATTTAAGGGCATGATATGGAAGTACACAGAAAACAGACCTCAGACATAATCCATGAAGCACCTCACACACAATACTTTGACAACCAGTTTTTTAAATCAACAGCAGTAATGCTGCTGGTAAAGACACAGTTCTGCTGCCCTGCAATGCCTCATGGTCTATCCAGAAGCCCTGACCTGTCCCTGATTGGGAGATGGATTCTAGAATGTTGTCGAATTTGGTGGAAGTAGCTCACTGACATGGTCAGTGGGAACTGATAGAGGCATTTGTCCCAGAATGACTGTGAATAATTTGTGTTGAGTTTCTCTGCTGACCACTCCGCAGTGGGAAGCCTGAGCTTTAACACTAGTAAGTTCTTTCAGAAAGCTGATAAACTATCCATTCTGGGGAATATTAAGGATATTTAAAACAATCAAACTCTGGGGTTGGTGAATGCTGTTATAAAGTATTATCCCAGTCATATTAATCCTCAATTAACTGCAATTGCTTTTGTATCTGTATGGGTACTCTGTGTCATTTTTTCTTAAAGATTACCGTGATTTCAGAATCCCCCCAACATTACTAAGTTTACTTCAGGAATCTGATACTAACTGAGACGGTCAAACATTTCAAAACGAACAAGTGGCATCACAAGTTTAATCTGTGCAATTCCTGGAACCAAATATTCATAATTAAATGCATTGCAAAAGACCTTTTCGTTTACATCTTTCATCTCTAAGCTATGAAAATCTCAACACTTAAAAAATATTGCCAAGCCTCCCCTTTGTCGAATTTAGCTGAATAGGCAGATCCTCGTGAGGAAAGAAAACAGAAAAACACTATTCTGTTTGCATGAATAACTGATGACTAAGAGTTTCTCTCTTTCCTACATAATTCAATTAATACAAATTGGTTTGCAATTATAGGGCTGTATGGGAATGATCAAGAATTTCCTTTTATTTAATCTGAAAAGGCTTGGATTGAAAATCCCAGCAGAGGCAGCCACTGGTACCCATATAAAGGGCCATTTATATCATACTAGACAGCTGGCAAAATCTTGTTATTCCCTAACTCCCAGGGAGAAATCTAATGTCTTGCAGAGCACCACTGCAGAAATATTTCTCTGTCCTACCCACAGTTCATCCCCTACCTCCTCAACAATCAGCTCTTTCCTTTATCTTTCCTGCTTTCCAGACACAAGTATTATGTTAAAGGAAATAAAAGTACTTAATTGTGGTACCTAGCAGGTCAGTGAAACCATCAAAAAGATTAACTTAAATGCTTAAATCTTACATGCTGCTTCTGCATACCCCCCACTTCTGTTGGTGTGGAGTAAATTATTGTCTCAAGAGCCATTTTATTCATTATTGCTTTTTCTCTGCAAGAGATGCAGCCGTTTCTTCTCTGTTTTGTTTTGATGATACATTCAATTCCATTTCATGAATGGCTATACCACCAACCTTGATACCAGCAAGTAAAAGATCTGACTATTTCCTTGTGTTCAAATAATGGTTGTGGGAAAGAGGATACCTGCATGAAAGAAAACTGCACATTGAAAATAGGGTAGTAGTTTTTAGGTAGGCTCTTTCTATACAAATCAGAAAATGGCTCTAATAAGTCCATGGTAAAATACAGATACTTAATATGGTACTCCAGCAGAGATGATGCTGCTCTTTGCTTATTTTACAGACTTCAACAACAACAACAACAATGAAAGAAAAGAAGGAAAAAAAAAGGATAAAAGAAAAAGGTTAAATGGCTGGTGTCCTCTAGGGCATAATGACAAATTGTGGTACGATATTAAAATGCCACCACCATTATTGCAAAAGTCTGATCAAGCAACCCTCCAGCTCTGGCAGCGGGACCTCTCCAGCAGTATCTTCTTGCCTACTCACACGCAGCTTGTCTGTAGCACAGCTCCGGTGCAGTGCTGACATCAGCCAGATGGTACTGAAAACAAGGGGAAAAGATGGCATAATACAGATCTAGTGGTCTTGCTCTCATCATCATCCTCATCATCATCATCGTCATCATCATCATCATCGGTTCGTGGTATCTATCCTCCAATCAGCAGTGATTTTTCAGGAACAAAATGTCTGGCAGCTGAGAAAACATACAAGCTATAAACATTTCTTGTCAAAGGATGCAGCATGTAAAATAATGCCCATTCCTGTAGCATTTCGGCTGCTATTTCCCAGGTGATTGTGATGACACTTTCAGGGGGTAGCCATGCTGAGGGGCAGACAGGGTTAACTTCAGATGGCGAGGAGAAGAGTGGCACTTCTTTTCCTGCTTTTTTTTGATTTCTGTTATTATTTCTTGTTACAGACATCAGGGAAAGCCCTGTCTGTTAACACTGTAGAGGGGGATTCAGCCCTGCTGAATTCACTGCGGGTAGTTAAGAGACCCAGCTCTTAAACTCGGCTGGAACAGGTAGCGTGTCTCAAACCAGCATGTGCCTGCGGCGGTGGAGCGCCAAGTGATCCGAGCGGGAGAAGCTGCGGTCACAGTCTGCACACTTGAATGGCTTCACTCCCGTGTGCTTGCGGTAATGCCTCGTCAGTTCGTCGGATCGAGCAAACTTCCAGGTGCAGCCTTCCCAGGTACATTTGTAGGGTTTTTCTCCTGGGAGAAACAAAAGAAAGAGGGGAGGGGAAAAACAGGTTGTGACTTTCCCCTTGTTGCTATTAATCTCCACAATCCCCTCTGCACGCTTCCCATGAATATGCACTGCCTAGGGGTTGCTTTAGGCCAAATTACACAATTATGAGGTACTGGATCTGCTGAATATAAGGAAAAAGGCCTTGAGATTTATCATTCCTCTGGCATTCACATGATTAAGAAAATCAACAGGATTAAAGCAATAATATAGATCCTACCTTGCAAGAGTGATGCGAGGATTAACGTCAGGACAAAGGGCTGTGTAATTATTCTCATGATTACCATATGGGTTTGCAACCCCCATCTTGTCAGGCTACACTTTCTCCCCAAATGACCAGATTACCTGATATTTCCACAATTTACCACGGGCTGACACAGACTTTCCACTATTCTACAATGCTTATGAAGGTTTCTGATTATTTGTGTAAACAGCACTCCGGGACATTTCTTAGTAAGCTGGTAAAAATCAACTACAATTTCACAATGAAACATAAAAACTCAATCTGCAAAACCTCCTCTTTACTTGCTGCACTTACTTCAGTAAAATTAATTTTGCATAAGATGCTACTAGGAATGGTGTACAATTTTTAAATGTACTCAGCTATGGGACTTGCACAACACTGTTCATAAATACCCATTTACTTCAGTGAGCTCAGACTTGGACTAATGCAGATTTTTGGAAAATCCTACCATCTTGCTTTATATTTAAGGGTAAGAATGATGTTGTATTATGTCAGAGGACAAGGTTAATAGAGCCAAACTGGATTCTGTGCTTTCATAAAGCAAACTGTTATAAAATCCCATTTTTGCCATGCTTCTAGGCTATACTTTCTGTGACTTCTATTACCTACTCTCAGTGTCTGTAGAAATGCTCTTGGCAGTTACCTTGATCCCACAGTTCAGCATAAACCAAAACTGAGGAAAGGAAACTGTGTGAGGTCCGTATTTATCTTCCTTTTGTGCGTCTAAAATTTTACTTCCCCTTCTGAAACCGGCTAATCACAACCTGGACAATGAAACAGCATCTCTGCAACAACTGTTTCCTTTGCCAAGCACAATCATTCTTCAGTTATTTATTATCTCTTATGAATCATGAGCAGCTTGCAAGAAATTACTTCAATTACATGAACCAGTGACGCAACACTTGCTTTGTCGTAGGCAGAACCTCCCTCCCTGTGTCTCTTCAAAAGTCAATAAATGCTTTGCAGAGAGCCCTCAGTTTCAAAAGAAAATTTCCAAGTAAGAGTATCATCACAAAGTTCAAACAGCCCTGAAAAATCCAGGTGAAATGGCCTCTGTAAGGAAACCGAGTGCTGTACAGACATCAGCATGACATGTCAGCGAGGTTGTCAGCAACATTTGAGCTCCTTGGGTTGGTACCTTCTGTGCACCATCTGGGCTGTGCTGCAGTTTTGATGTCAGATGGGGGTGGGAAACAGTTGCTGCGAGGAGAACCCAGCAATCAGGGCTCTGACCACAACAGTTGCACCAGCAGCAACTCAGCCTAGATAATTTCATACTCCCCAACCAAGCACAGAGCACCAAACAGTGCTCATTGCCACTGGGTGGCCACAGCGTTGGGCACCTCGAATCCAGCAGCTGCTGTGAGCTGGACAGGCAGGCACAAGCTAGATGGCAGATGGTGGGAGGCACGCTCCTGCCAATGACGCGGTGCTACAAAATGTGCTCAAATTCGCCACCAAACTGTCTTACATAGATATTCTTGCCACAAATAGTTGGTGCAGGGCACTGTACAAATATAACAGTACCCCCATCCAACTTGGCAGGTTGATTCCAACGCTCTCGTCACACCATAATTATGTTTTCCAAGTGCAGCGCTTGTCCTGCCCATCCCTCAACAGACTTTAAAACTCTCTTGTTCACCACATACTACCTTGGTTGGCTTAATTGATCACAGACACTTTCACACCACAGATATTTCTTAATCTCTGGATTCTTAAAACCATCTGAGATTTTAAACATCTTCAGGGACGGAGACTCAACTACTTCACTGGACAACCAGGGTGAAGAACTTTTTTCCTAATATCCAGTCTAAACCTATCTTGGTACAACCTTGGTATAACTAGAGGCCATTTCCTTCTGTCCTATCGCTTATTACCTGGGAGAAGAGACCAACCCCCACCTTGCAACAACTTCCTTTCAGGTATTTGTAGAAAGCAAAATGGTTCCCCTGACCCTCTCCTTCTCCAGGCTGAAGAACCCCACTTCCCTCAGCCATTTCTGGTAAGACTTGTGCTCCACACCCTTCACCAGTTCCGTTGCCCTTCTCTGGACACACTCCAGCAGCTCAATGGCCTTTTTTTAGTGAGAAGGACAAAATTCAACACAGGATTCAAGATGTGGCCTCGCCGGTGCTGAGTACAGGGGGACAATCCCTGCCCTGGTTCTGCTGGCCACACTATTGCTAATACAGGCCAGGATGTCATTGGCCTTCTCGGCCACTTGGGCACACTGATGGATCATGTTCAGCAGCTGTCAACCAGCATCCCTAGATCCTCTTCTGCTGGGCAGCTTTCCAGCCTCTCTTCCCCCAGCCTGTAGCACTTCATGGGCTTGTTGTGACTCAAGTGCAGGACTCAGCACTTGGTCTTGTTGACTCTCATACCACAGGCCCATGGATCCAGCCTGTCCAGATCCATTTGCAGAGCCTTCCTACCCTCCAGCAGATCAACACTCCCCAACTTGGTGTCATCTGCAAACTTACTGAGGGTGCACTTGATCCCCTTGTCCAGATTACTAATAATAATATTAAAGATAGGAAATCCTTCCCTTTGGTACACAGAATTCCAGATCTTCCTTCCCTCGGTAGAAAACAGAACCCAATGCAGCAACAGATGGTTTGCATGAGAAATACCAGAAACAGTTTGTTCATCCATTAAAACTTTATTGCTTCAGGTAAGAAATGAAAGTCAGCTGATGGAAGGATGTGAGTGCAGATCACTCAGCTGGAGTTCCCACGTGTTGCTTCCAGCGTCCTTCCTCAGTGAGTCCTGCCTACCCAGCCCTTTTGGAGCTATGTGAAAGAGACAAGACGGACCACATTCCTTTCAAGGTATTTATTCCACTGAAGGAGAATCACTCTTACAAGCTCAACCTAAGAGGATCTTTTATTTTTTTCAATTAAATACACACGTTTAGTGTAAGAAGGAAAAAAACAGCCAAAGTAGCCTTATTCTGAAGACATTCACTCATATGTACCTTAAAAAGGCCACTGTAAAGACAACTGTGAAAGATATGATTGTTCATTAAGGTTAATCAACATTTTATGAAAATGTAATTTTTAGGGAAAGAATAGTACTACTACTTTTCTCTTGAACAGCTACATTATCTGTGCATGCTCAAGTGCTAGAAAAAAAATGTCCTTCACATACTAACCCTTAACATTTTATTTGGTGTCATCCCAGACATGAAGACTAACCACTGAGTTTGTCAAAACCAGAAGACCCAGGAATTCAAATGATGGAGAAAGGACCAAGCTGAGACCATTGCTACAAGCTGAGAAGCTGGTGTCAGGTATCACACACCAGAGCCTGATGAGCTTGAGCACTCATGGCTGAAATCCTCAGCGCAACCAACAGAGAGGAGGTGGGCCTCAGCAGGGCAAGGAGGAGGAAACAAAACGAGTCTGTTAACTGGAAGAACTTAACCGCAGTGCATATATATCTCTACCTATCTATCTATCTATCTATCTACATTTCAAGACTGGATTGCAGTGGAGTTGAAGTCAAACACTCAACCATTCTGACTCAGACACTTCTGTCTCTGTGTGAGCACTTGAGTTTAAGCGTTTAAGAAACTCTTTGGCTTGAAGTGTGGGCACATTTTGACTCCTCACGTACCCAAGACACTCAAATTCTCGTTCAGCTCTAAGGAGCAAATGCAGGCTGTGTGGGTTTTGCTTGGGGTGGTGGAAACACAGAAATGAAGAAGTCAAAACAGTAGATAGTTTTGGGAAATTGGAAGCAAGGAGAGCTGCAGAAAGAGACTAAAAATATGTGGCAATTAGGAGGAAGAGAAAAGAAAAACCGGAGAAGATAAAATCCTGTTTAGTTGAATATTCTGATTCAGTAAAGCTTTAAAGAATCTATCAATTTAAAAATTCAGATGCCTGCAGCTGTGAACACTTGCTGACCCTCTATTTCAGCCTTTGAGAGCTCTATTGTTTTGTCCTGAAACCTGACAAAAATATCCCAAAACACAGAGAAATTCCGATACTATTCTTCAGCTTTGTCCTGCAATATATGGATAGTGAACAGTATACCACAACAGCCATTTACATAGAATAAGTGGGACCCTGGAGCATGGAAAAGTATTTCTAGACAGCTCTCTGTAGGAAAGGAGTATTTTCTATTATTTGGGGGTGTTAATTATGAATTTTTGAAGGAATGAGCCAATGCTCCAAATGGGAATAGTAATTTTTCAATCTTCTATTAACACAATATCCATTTCTAACAGCCCTCCAAACCCATGCCTTTTGTAGTCCAGATGCCTCAATCCAAATTAGTTTAATTACTTTTACCATATTATTTTTCCTGACCTACCACGACTCCTCTCACATACGCACTTAAGAACATGGTTACAACTGCTGCTCATTAAATCCTCCAAATCCCTTCAAATATTGAATCAATAATGCTGAATAATGATCACTGTTTAGCCATTTCAAAATTTTCCACCCTTCACACAGCCCAACATCTGTCTTCCCATATCTTTATTCAAGTACCCTGACATCTGGAAGATCATTCACCCAGGGAAGTAAATCTCTTGAACTTTTACTTTATAACCCAATGACATTCCCATATTCCTTATTAAAAAAGCTCTGTGTACCAGCACAAGACATGCCATGTAACAGATGAAGGGGCCAGGGTCTGTTCTGTGCCATGCATAATTTCCCATGTGGGATGTTCTTCAGAAGTTATCCTCTGCCCATCAACTAGTTGGTATCACAGTATTTGATGGCAGATGTTTCAAAGACAGACACCACAAAACCACCATGTAAATAGTTATGGGTTATTCTGCCAGCAGGGAAACTGTTCTGGAACTCCAGGAAACAGAGCTGGGCTTATATTCATTCCTTAGGCAAGGAACCTTATTTACTACAACTGCAGATGCCCCATGTACTTCCTGCGCACTTGCAGTTCCTTTCATTTGTGTATTATTTAAGTTTCATTTACCCAGCACTTTAGCAGGCTCTTGGCACCCATGAGGTAACACTGTCTACTACCAGGACACAAAATATCCCAGTGCTCAAGCTGTAAACAGTTCTCTTCTTCTGGCATAAATTCCCCTCTCTTTCTGGTATTACAGATGAGTGCCATGTCCCTTCTTATTTATGTCCTCTTCAGACATCCCTATCTATCCATTTTTTCTGCATACGGTATTGTCACCCTGACTCTTGAGTCATTATGTCTCTTCTCTGCAGCTCCTTCCTGCAATGGTATGCAGCATTTTGAAATGCTGGTAACACTTTTATTCCAAATAAGAGATAATGAGGAAATAAACATAACTGGCATTACAACGCTATCTGTTTCTGGGACTGTTCAGGGATAAAGGTTTAGCTATCTAGTCAGATTTTTTTCTATGTTTAAGCTTTCATCCCCCTGTGAAAGACAAAGTTAGAAAGCACATGGAAACAAAACCTGATGTATAGGTTTGTGTAGTAATTCCAAAGAGGACGGGGCATGGAGAAGATGACACCCCCCCATCCCACTCACAAAATACAATGGGTTTTAGTCAAATTGGCACAATTTAATAGGTGGAACATGCACAGTTTTGTGCATAAAGACATCTTTATGCCCCAAGGTTCTACTGTCACTACTCTTGGAGAAGTATTCCCCACCTAAAAACTGAATGAGGTCACAAGGATTTAGCCCGAAACAAATTGGAAGAAAATAGACAAGCCAGCAAGCATGCCTCTGCCTATGTCTGATATGCTACATTTTGCAGTCAAAGCAAACAGATCTGCAGTTTTGCAGGGTTGAGGACATCTCCTGGTGATTCCTGGTTTGGTTTCTGCTACCGGATGTTATGCAATAAATGTAATGTGTAGTATTTATGTCAGCTGTTTTCAGCTTCCATGTAAACACCAGAATTGTTCTGAAGCATATGGGACAGTCCTACTGCACCCATACTGACAGGACGCTAGGAGAAGAAATCATACATGGAAAACCACAAATAATGGCTAATTAGATTTCACATTTCTACTAAAAATAAGACATTTCAGGCAGAAAAGAATCTTTTAACAGCAAAACCACTATCTGATAATCAACATCCTCAGGCACTCCCAGAGGAAGAGGGGAGCTTAGCTTTCAGACACGGGGGAAAGGGAAAACTGACAATTCTTACATTTTATGTGATATTTTTATTAGTATAACTTTTTAATGTAAAAATAGAGCACTTATCAAGCACTTTACAACTTCAAAGTGCCTTATAAAGCTTTTTGGAAAAGTAATCCCTCATAAAAGTCTCTCTTCACAGTAGTACTGTGTAACAAATACCAAGGCCATTCTGCAGGTAGAAAACCAAACCAGCAAGCATCAGCCTTCCCAAAACTGTGAAGAGTGAACAGCAAAGCTATGACTTACACATTAGGAACACCTTACCTTCTGTAATGAAAGTTCTAGATCCTAGCTTCAACCTTTTTAAAGTTTGAAATATTTTCAATCTTTTTGATGCAAAAATCCAATTATTTACTTTATGCAGTTACTAATTCACTCTATCCCTTTGGTGAACATAGGCAACTTGACTTTTATGTTTCAGTATTGTCAAAATATGCAAATAAAATATCTTTCCGGGAAGAGATTAGTTTTGTATCAGTTGAGCAAGTCTGGCAAAACAATTTCTACGAGTAGAACAGGAACATACTGTACTGCCTGGGACATGTCTTGAAGTTCAGGTTTTTTATTTCTTGTTCTCTGACTTAGGCAAAGCACAGGGACATGGTTTCTTCATGTGGAAACTGGGAACAAAACAATTTCTTCAGTTCAAATATACAGTGACAACCTCCACTCTAGAAGAAGAGACAGAACTTCAGTACACTTCAGCAGCCCTTGAACTCATTATTTACAAATTCCACCTGTGATAATTCAGATGGGAGTCCTTTTCTCACACCAAAACACACAAATACCTTTTCATTTCACTGCACTGATGAGCTTGGGTCCTGTTTGCCATCCTGGCCCTTTTTCTCATTCCCTCTGCAAGACCAGTACCAGTTCAGCAACTCTCCTTCTTTCCTTCTACTGCTGTTGTCCCACATGCCTCTCTAGGTATACAGCTGCCCCGGTCTGACACTATTTAAATACAAGTTCCAGCAAAAAGCCTTTGGGACTAAAGTCACAAAATTCAATTCTCTGTAATTTAAGAAGGGAAATCTATTATATCAGTCTCTGGCCTGTTCTGTAACCACATGCACAGAAAAGAAAGAAAGAGGGGGAATCCAAGAAAATTCCACATTTTCTCTTTTTGGGGCTTCTGCAGAGACATTGTCCAACAATGGGCCCTACCAAGTACTGTGTGACATATGAATGAATTAATGCTCTGGGACAAGGATTAGTAACATACATTGCCAAGGGCACTGCTGATGCAGAATGATACATTTTACCTCCTGTAAAAACAGAAAAAGTAAAACATTTGGAAATGTAAAAGGCCTCTTCCTGTGCACCTGAATCCAGAAGCCAGACCAAATCCCAACAGTTAATGAAAAATACCGTTTTAGTAACCTTCCTGAAATTTGTTTCCTGTATGACATGGTGGATATATGTAAGTTTTTAAGTGTATGTCAAATGTATATACATACACACTTTATATATATATATATATATATATATATATATATATATATATATATATAAAATAGATATATCTGGGGTGGAAGATGGCATGAAGTTGTCTTCTTCACAACAGCCACAGCAAATATATGGGACTACTGAATTTTCACTGCTGTGGTAAAAGACTGAGGTTTTGCTTCTTATAGCAGCCTTCACTTACTAAAGTATTTGGGAAAGGTGATGTAACAGATCCATACTTCCATCAGCAGCCAAATGTATGGAAGGTGCCAGCACCTGCACACTTACTCTCCTTAACTGGCATGCTGCAGGCTTGGGTTTTAGTCTGGCCTTCCCCAAATAAAGCAACTTTCCTTCATTGTGGTCTGTAACTGCAAGGGAGACACCACAGAAGCCACACTTCCCTACCCATCTGCCTTTGATACCGGTACTGCCACTCCTCCTGGATGCTCCAGGCACTGCTCCGCCACGTTCATCAAGGGAAATACTCGTGTTTCTCAGTATAAAACTCAAACCTTTCTTTTGTTTTTTGAAAAAAACCCCAAACCAAACCAAAACAACCTGCCAAAGAAATAATAAAAAAACCCCAAACAAAAAACAACAAAAAGGCTCCAAGGATGATCTGTGTCTCACTTAGTTTGCGCAACTGATTATTTGTTGTTTGCACTGTGCTACAAGTCAGGCTCAAGCAGAGAATGGGCACTGGTGTGCCGAGCTCTGTACAGAAACAGAGCATTAAAAAACTCACCTCCCATTTAAGTGAGCTGGAAATGGAATTAAACTTTTCAAAAGAAGATATACCAATTTTTATCCCAATAAAAATCAGATTACATATATGTCATACTAAAGAAAAATATTAACTGACAAAAATATGCATGACAAGAGACGAGGGGAAAGTTCATTAATGTGACCAAAATACTATTTCATATCCTATGTGGAGAAAACATGGAAGTGCAGAAAAAACCTCCTTATCCTACACAGGTGACAGGTGTCATCAGATCTTTTTACTTTCCCATGAAACAAGAAGTTTTTGTAGAATTTACCCAGGTTTCTAACTGTTTATTTGCAAAAAAGTGAAGACTGAAAACAGTAATTTTCAGGTTCTACCTCTTGTTTCCTTTTATGCATGAAAAAAAGAAAGCAGGAAATAAGAAAACCCAAATAAAACATTTTTTAAAAGGCTATTGTGAAGCTTACTTGCAGTTTTGAGCATGCTGCACTCTCTAAGACTGTGTTTCTGGTCAAAGGTTGCCCTGACAAGGACAGGATGGGCACAAGCAACTTCAGACACACTTCTCAAAAGACATGTTACCACCAGTAACAAATTGCTGTTCCCTCTGCTGGGGACTGAGTGGGCTGCGAGAGTTGGAAACCCTGTCCTGTGCATTTATTCCTCCAGGTCTGGGTGCAACATCTGGGAAAGTGTTTTGGAAGTAGTGAGAGTAAAGACATCTTTCTTGCCTTCATGGCACTTCAGGGCTGCACATGGTAGACCACAATCATGCCAGAGACCTCAGATGAACTGCAGTTCTTTGGAGGTAGAGCATTAAGTACTAAATGGTTGGCTTAGAGAAAATCTTATTCTGCATAATGAAATTATCATTATTCCCTCGTGCCACACACAGACAAAACACATATGCACCCCATATTTACAAAGTCAAGGGGCACTGTAGCAAATATTTTTCATAACCTTGAGACTGAAAGTAATCACAGACGCAATTAGACTTGCTTTCCCATCAAAGTGCCTTGGAATAACCACATGGGCACCCTTCCATATCGGCACAGCATCAGACCTACAATGCAGAGGAATGACTCCCCATGTGTAAGGTGAATTCAGAGCTTGCAAAATGTGCCAAAAATGAAATCATTTAACTTTCCACAGAGCAGCTATTAGAAGAGAACTGGATGTACAAGCTCCTTCTGGTATGGACACCTGCCTGTAACTAGCTGGACTCAGACAACTATCTCACTACATGCAGAGGTTCCCATTTCCACATCACCTTTCTAGGCCGTGGTGGCTTTGGTGAGCCCGCCCTTACACCCTGGTACATACTGCACCAGCAGACATCTGCTTTTAAATGTATTTCTGTCCTGAAATGTGAACCCCGCCACAGCAATGGGAATAGGCTCAGGTTTCATTTATTAAATTATCTGTTTATCTTCTGAAGAGAAACTGCATGAAGAAAGAGCAGAAAAGCTAGAAAGGAAAACTTCTGTGAAATATACTCGTTTTCACATTGGAAGGCTCTACTGTTTATTGAAACTGGCAGTAAATCTTAAACACTAAAAGAAAGCATTTCTTAAAAAATAAAAGCATCACCCAATACAAATAGAACCTCCTATTTTACTTAAAGCAAAGTAATTTGCTTTGTTTATTTAAATTCCCAGTTTCTGAAACAGCATATGAACCTGCTGTTGGAGGTTTTTTCACCTGACAGATTTTCATGGTGGAGGAAGAGCTCAAGGATAGGGAGAACATAGAACATGAGAAAGAAAAGCTGGGGTTTTGAAGAGTGAGTCTGGCGAGTAGGTGACAAAGAGGTGTTATAGACCAAATATCTACACAGTTCAAGTAAAATCCAGACAGATTATTTTAAAAATGTTGCTTCTTCCCAATATTTGTCTAAAAAAGGGATTACAAACCTCTAAATATCTCTGTGGAACTTATAGTTAGCAAAAGGCATTAAACAGACCTTAAGAAAACAACAGGCAATGAATAGAGTTTTAAAACTTACAAAACAAAAATAACTTTTTTGGTGCCTCTGACTTTTTAAGTCCACTCTGAAAGCACTCAAAGGAAAATGTGAACAAAGACTAATGACAGGGGCCCTTTCATATTAAAATAATATACGGAGCAACAGTGAGTGAGAGGAATGCAATGTTTGAAAAAGCACAGACTAAATAAAACACCCATGTACTCACTAGTCCTCTCTCTTCTAGGGTGGTGTCTCAACCCAGCTACAAAGGAACATCTTGGGGAGGGAATGCTGTCATTCTCTCAGGTACAAATCTGTACTTCTGAGATGTTTACTGTCTCCATGTAACACTGCTGAAGACCCCTTGACACTGACAAATAGGCTTCATTACGTCTGTGGCAAAGGTATTTGCTCTCATCTCTCAGGAATGATATAGGCGTTGATCAAGGACAAAGCACCAAACACTAAAAAATTCACTTGGCTTGGGGGGTATATTCAGCCTGGCTCTGTAAGAGCCTGACAGAGCAGCCCCTCTACTGCAGCAGCAGGCTGAGAAGGGTGATTCAGACCCACTGCCAACTGGGGCTCACGGATGAAGAGCAGCAGTTGCAGCCCAGTATCTGAGTCCCACAAAAGTGCTCTGGTTACAGACCTTGGCCTTCTCCACTCCTCCGAGGCAGGAGCAAAGCCATGCCTGTGGATATATGGTGCCTACACCCATGGATTAAATCCATTCCCACTTCATGCCACCTGAAAAGTCCCAGGCTTTTGCAACTGTTGGCCCCAGAAAGCCGCACTGTCACATTCTTCCAGAAATTTTAAACTAACAACTGAAATAAGGTTGCACAGAAATACAGAATGCTGATTACTACTACAGTAAATGAAAATCCTGTGGAGGTGAGAGTCAGGGAACAAATCTCTTGTATTTCAGACACTGTAAAATTATGTCCCACATAACCTCAAAGCAGGCATCTTCTTTCTTTGTTGACTTCTTCAGGATGATTCACACAACATTTTAAACTCCTTGGCCTTCTCCATATGGTAAGGGGGTAGCCACGATGAGCTAGAACTGGATTTAACCATGAGCAACTTCAGATATTTAGATGTTCACACAGTGGAAAGAACAAGTATTTACTCAGTCTGTAGGACTCAGCTGTCCTACTGGAAGTGTCAGTGGCAACTTAGTACTGTCTAAAAGGCCTGAAATAGCCACTACAGATAATAAAATAGCATTAGGACTGCTTCCTTCTCCACCTTCAAAGTAAAAGCAGCAAAGTGAAGAAGGTGAGTCCCACCAGGGCTGAACGGGTGCAGACCCCTTGGAAACAGCAGTTACACTCTCCCCATTCCTGGGGCCAGCACCAGGGCCTGTGCCAAGTGCAACACAGATGAACACAAACCGGGAATGCAACTCATGGCTGCTGGTTTTCCCATTTTTAAAGATTACTCCTTTGTGGAGTCACACATTAGTAATTTTCTTTGAGTTCACTGAAGCAGAAACTAACTCAATGCAAGTCCAGTGAGCCAATTTCTCACAGTTTCTGCTTGCCGAAAGAGTTGATAAACCTGAGCTGTGAGATTGCCTGCAAGCCCCGAAGGCTCTCCATCACACCCGATAGCTCCTGATAGCTTTATCTGATGATCTGGCAAAACAGCAACACGACGCTGATACTAGAAAGAGAAATTTAATACCAGCACTTGTGATTTATGCAATGCTCTATCTATCAGAGGTTTCACTTGCAGTTTTCCTAGCCAGAGAGACAATATGTAATTCAAGTCCGCCCCCCAGTGGACTCCATGCCCACACACCAGCACACTACATTTTGAGGAGACTGGTGGCAAGTATTGAGGAGCTAGATGGTCACATACTTAAAAAACCTAGGAGTTACTCCAAGAGAATTAAATTTAACTGTTACCATCTATAATATTTCTGTTTCCATTCTTCATTAGGATGAAAAGAAGTGTACCTTCCAACCAACAAATCTGTTCATCCTGTTAAAATACCACATTGTTTTTCCTCCTCTGTCCAAACTACTGTCAATGTTTCAGTGGCTATGCAAAGAAAATGTAGGTTGGAAAAGATCTTTAAGATCATTGAGTAAATGAAAAAAAAAATTCTCAAACACATACTGCTTAGGTAAACAACTGTCAGCAAGATCAGCCTGCCTAAAAAAAAAGTAAGGTACAGATTATGCAATGCCGAGTTTCTGTGATCTTTTCTCAGAAAGTTTCCCTACTGAAACTTGCTCACCCTTGCGTGCATAGCTGTCATACTTCATCTATACTTATCCAAAACTGCACTAATTACTGTGGGTCATATGTGAGTAATTAACTTCTGTTACCTGAAGCAAAACTAAAGGCCAAGATAAAAAATGCAAGATGAGATTAGTACATGGAGTACGTTCATGGCCAATGCTTCGTGTAAGTCTGAATATATCAACTTCTTATCAAGAACTCAGAAGTGTCCTGTAAAACACATTTAATTTTAACAGCATGACACAGATTTTCTCACTGGATCCACTGGCTAAATTCAGCACTGACCATTTGTCTAGACTACACTTCTTTCATCATACCTGCTGCAATGTCAATAAAGCAGTTATCAGCCGACCGTTTAATGATGGGTTTTGATTTGATGTTATTTTTCTTTTTCCCTGAAATAATAAACCAACTTCCAGCATGACTACAAAATAATTCAGGCAGCTGTCTTTTGGCGTGGGAATTCATTCAGCCAGCTCACAGCCTGGCAGGTATCCGGGCTTCCTCTGTACTCAGCAGTGAAAGAGAAGCACCTTTGCAAGCCAATCCCTGAGTATACCTGAAGAGGGAATAACATGCCCCAGGGGTGCCAATCCCTCTTCTCTGACTACCCAGAGATCCCAGACAGATAGCATAGCCTTGACATCCAGCTGCCAGGGAACCACAGCTGGGGAGATGGATCCTATGATTACAGCAGGTAGACAAGCTCCTTTCATGCTGGTGGAGAGCTACAGATGCTTAAACTGGGATTAACTACATCCTCTCAAGCCTTCAGTGCCTGCTTCTGAGCACCCTAAGTGCACAACCTGCGATTCAGTCATGTTGACTACCTAACACTGATTTGGGTGCATTACCTGCAAGCGCTGGTCTGCCCCATGAGATCACTGAAGAATTACAGATGTCTGACAAATGTAATTCTCAGTGTTTTAAAATGTCACAGCAAAAAAGAGCCTCCTCTATTTCTGGGCTAACTTGGGTGTGACATTTCTGAGGTTGTTCACATCTAGTCCGGTAACTCACACGATGATTGCTTACACTCCTGGGCTGGTCGCCAGTCTGACAGGATAGAGAAGAATGACTTCCCTGTGGTATAAGCAGATAAATGGTATTTTTGTAACAAACCAAACACTCTATGGTTCTTCTCTGTTGGGCTCTCTGTCTTTGAATTTGTTACAGCCATATAATGCTCAAAGGGCGATACAGGCAAGAAAAGAAACAATGTGGAAACCCGGGAAAGGAGAAGGAAAGGGACAGAGGTAGGGTTAGACTGGGATAAAAGAAGTAAAACAAGACTGACAGAAAAAGGTGAAAGGGTAAGGGTATATAAAAGATATTAGAAAGGTAAGGATGAAAAACCACATTTAAGATGGGAAAGAACAGGGAGAAAGAAAAAAGAATTAAGACAAGACATGACAAATAATGAGACAGCAGAAGGGTCATCTTAATGGGAAAGTGTGAAGAGAGCAGGAAAATTGGCTTGGGGGGGAAATGTAATGAAATTTCTAAATCACCCAAACATTTCTGCTGTTTAAGGAAGGGACTCTTACCTTACAGAAATTGTTTTAGTAGGGGATGTTAGGATGGAGACTTCAAAATTCCTCTCTGAACAAGGAAGCAAAACAACAGTCCTACCAGAAAAGACATACTGGAAAGAGTGATGGAGATGTGGCCTCAATTGAAATGGAGAAGCCTTCACTTAATTTTTAAAAATAATATCTCATATTCTTTAGAGTACATCAAATCACAGATCACAGAAAGCACCAGCAGATTCTCAGCAAAGAACAACATTGTCCTACATGCTGGATAAACACCATCTTTCCTCCAAGGAGCTACAAGAATGCTGAAGTCCATTAAGAGCAGAGGATCAATAAATTTAATTTAAGATAATCAGCATCAGAGTAAGGAATAGCACTGAGGCTCAGAGTGTTCTGTCCACTGCCTTTCTAGCCATCCAATCAACTCCCTTTTAAACTTGCTCGATAACTTCAAATTGCTGCTCCTGAGTTTATCCACAATAAAATTACAACTATTACACATCACTGTTTCAGCTAGCCTTACATGCCTATCATATAGACCAGTAACAGCCCATAAAGCTAGTGAAGACACAAGGTATTGACTGAATGTTAAGTATGGTCACCCCTGAATGGGACCCAGCTCCTCTAGGCACTTCTCTTGCATCTCTGCTGTAGGGATCTAGTGCAACCAATTCTTATAGAGTGATGACTTCCCTCTCCAGTATGGGGTAGGTGCCTCTGAAAGCCTCCAGAAAGACATACTGAGGACTTGAGTTTACACTTGAATTGACTGAAGGATTTCAGGAGCTCCTGGCATCCAAAGGCTACATCCGTAAAAGCAAGTAGTTTCAAAAGAAACAGGTCTGTAGAGTGGAAAAAGTGCTGCTGAAGATTCAGGACCACACTGTATGCTCTTCTTGAGGGTTTTCTCTGGACTAGCTCCAGTTGGTCCCAAGCAATGACCACCCTTTTTTTGTTGAAGCACAGCAAGTATGCCCCTAGGAGGCCACTTTTCTGTTTCTATATCTGAGAAGAGTCTGGTTTGTCCTGCCACGGCTCTTGTGCTGCCAAGAGGGGATGACAGGGAAGCTCCATTCAAAAGCACACTCCTGATCTGCACCAGAATGCCAGGGCACTCACAGACATCTCTGTTGTACAGGTACAGGCCTTTGGCTCTTAGTGTAGGATGACAAGCTCATTATGCCCTAAACTGGGCAGAAAGGAACCTGCTTGTCTTAACCACAGGGCACAGTGCCAGCAAATCTTACCTGTGTGCGTTCTCCGGTGAGCCTTCAGGTGGGAACTTTTCGTGTATACTTTGTTGCATCCCTCAAAGTCACACCGATGGATGCGCCGCTTCCTGGAGTCTGGAGACTCAGACCTCCTCTGACGCCTTGTGCTCTCAATACTGAAGGGTGAAATTGAACTGAAAAACAGAACAGAAGCAAAAAAATGAAGCAGGAGAGGGGTGTATATCCCAGGCCCCAAAAAATCAGCTGTAACAGAAGTGACTGTGCCTGGAGTAACATAAACAATGAATTAACTATTTCCCTTTCCACATTTTGACACAAATAGTGCTTGAACTAGAGCATATTTTGCAGTATGAAATAACTGAAGTCTTGATTTAGAAGTGCTTATTGCCCAAAAAAACCCCCATGATCCTTGAAATACTGCTCCAATAATGAAGCAGCCTGACTTTATCTGAGCTCTATTTCTATTTGACATGTGTCCAGGTACAAGCTCACTGAACTGTTTTCTAAACAAGTTTATATATAGCCTCCATAACTCCTCTTTGACAAGCTTAAATAGATAAAAAGCCTGAAACCTTTTATGAAAAAGTGTTTCCAGTACCCAGATCTGAACTATGGATCCTCGCATTAGGCCGAACACCTGTTGTTTGCTTGAATACAGACTGGTAACAGATCCAGATCACCCTGCAGCAGGGATTTTTCCATTTTCTCGTTTAACAATTCTCAATCTGTCACTTGCAAGCCAATGGATTTTATTTCCTTTCAGACCACTGATAAATGAAGTTTATTAGAGCAAGAAACAGAAACACACAAATGCTTATCAAAGATACTCCACTTACAGCAATGTCCTTTGGCCTATCAGTTATCCTAATTTTAAGCAATTAAAAATACAACATTGAAGTCATGTTGCATGGGTTTCTAAGTATGATGTGTGCTGAACCTAATACTTGAAGAAAGCCTTGCTACAGCAATGCATTTGGCTTGTTCAGATAAATTATTATCAGGTTGGAAGGCAAAGATCCAAACCCTCATTGACTGTCAGTAATTATACTACCCAGCCATAAATCATTATTAACTGATCGTCTTATCAACCTCACTACGATTACACTGCACAGCAATCACGTTCACCCACAGCTACACCAGCCTGTTTAGCTAAGTACTGGAACCACTCTGGCCTTCATCAGGTTTCTGGGGCTTCCCAGGTTTATTGACATTTAAGGTAAATGGGCTACAGATTCATCAGCCTGTTCTTTTAGGCTCTTAAGATCAATCTGAATGAAAAGCATGAACCTTTGGGGAAGCCACAGTACTAAGACAGGCATTTGAAAGGAGCACTGATGTTGATGCATCTGCTGGGAAGAGCCTCTGTTAACACCGACCTGCCACCTCCTGTTAGAGGAGCTCCTGTACAGCCGTAGCTGTTATGACATACACTGAACTCCTAGAGCTTTCCAGAACTTGCTGAGGACTGTTTAAATGGGGTTAAAAGTTTGCATAAAGCATCTCACACCATTAGCACATGATTTCACTGATGTTCTAATGCTCTGCACACAAATCTCTAAGCCTTGAATTAGTGGTAGTACAAATTACGCCTTTTTTTGTTTAAATATTTTCACAGTACAATCCTAATTTAAAGCACTAATGAAAAAAAAAGTACGTTCTTTCTGAACAGTACTCTTTTAACATATATTCATATTTCATCTTCAGGCAAGACATTCTCCAGATTAATTATTTTTGCCTATAATACGATGCATGTAAACAGATGAGCAGAGAATTCCTGAAATGGAGAAAAGAAGAGGACAGAGAGCTGTAGTATCAACATTAAGTTAAGTAGCAAAAAGTTGTCCCCAAGAGAGTAAGAAACATTAGCACTTTAACTATATGACTGGAATACTGATATGTCTAGCTCTCACAGAAATGGCTTAGGAATTGCATTTAAGCATCTGCATCTCAGAACAAATAAAAGTCTTGGGCTAGACGATTCACTGAGAATGGTTTCACTATTCCAGTTGGGATTTTTTAAACATCCCATCAGCTGAAATAAAAACAAACATGTAAATCAAATGTTAATACTGAACATACAAAATCCAGTGCTCAAGACCAGAAAATCCTGATCTTTAAAAATAAATATTTGTGCACCGTTTTTGGTGCATATAACTTATGAGCTGTCTTAAAACCCTATTTTGTAACAGAGCATTCAGATCCTAGATAGTACAGCTAATTTAAATGGGAGGAGGATAAAGGTTAAAATGCTGCTGCAATTTCCAGCCCTGAGACAAAATGAACCTTGAGAAGAGTCAGCACCTCATAAAAGCTATTTGTCACATACGAGAAAGTGATCTCACTGCTGCAAACTGCTCTGTGCTTTCCCGGATATTTATACAGAAGAGGGTGGCACAGAGCAGTGCCATGAAGGTGGCACACAATCAATGCTGCTGCTTCTTAACTGGATTGCTCCCTCTTTCTAAAAAGTGTAGGACCCTACTTATCCCACAGGAGGGAAAATAACTGAGTAAGCCACAAAAGGTGATGAGTATTGTCACCATCCCCTGAGAGCTTCACAGTCATCGCTTGCTCAGCACAGCAAGGAGAAAAGCTACTGTCAGCTAGAACCAGCAAATGTCACCTCGTGCCTCTCCTTCACAGCCGTGCCGGGTAAATAACAAACTAACCAGCAGAGGAGACTCACATGGCAAGTGGGAGCATATGTCCAAGGTGGTTTTCCTCTGCCACTTCAACTCCTGTGGCTCAGGGGGACCCCCAGTGCACACACGTTCACTGGTGGAAAAGGAGACAGAATCTATCTGACACCACCAGTTTTATTTTAGCCTTGCAAAAGTTGTGTGCTTTTAAATGGGGATATCACCAAAGACCCTAAAAAAAAAAGCACAAAGTACCTTTTTGAGCTTCCCCAGGTTAGTCCCTCTCACAATAACTTCCAGATGATTTGCTGATGTTCTTTCCCTTTGCCATGCAAGCAGTAAAGGGACACCTTCTTTCTCAAGCAATTTCTAAAAAATACCCTCACCGACCACACAGACAGAAGGAAAGTCCTCAAAACCACATTTCATGCCTTTTAAAGGCCACAGGGGCTCTGCCACTGTCTCTGCTCAGTACAAGGTTCCCAAAACTACTGTTTGATGGCACCATGGTGGACAAAGACTTTGAAATGGATGTGTTAGGGAATTCACAGGGAATTATTTTTTCAACTGACTTACTTTCCCTTTTTGTTTAAAATACACTTTAAAATTCTATAAAATAAATTAAGAAAAAACATCACAAGAAGAGACTACAATGTCCCTCCTCCAACCAACCAAAAACCAAACAAACCATATTGTAGCAGCCTCTCTCAAATTTAAGTGTTCCCCAGAGACTGCACAGACACAAGACTTGGAAACCTGTCATCAGCCAAGAGCTACCAGGGTGCCCGGAGGAGGAGCTGCCAATTCTCCTGTTAATGGCCACAATCTCAGGCAGCCTTTAAGGCTCAAGGTTGGCTTTTGCAGTAGGACTGATACCATGCATAACAGCTCAGCAGGATGTATTAAATTACTGCTGAAACATGATGTCTGAAAGATAAATTAACAAGGGAGAGAACTGTTCTAACCTGTCAGCTTGATGTTTATTTATTTGCAGCTCGTTATTTCTAAAACCAGTGTAATTTCTATGTTAGTGTAGAAATTGTTACACCTAATTGGAATCCTGGGAGACTGCTGGCTGCCTCCATGAGCAGCTGCAACACCTGTAGTCAGTACATTGCTAGGATGAAATGAGTAAAACCAATGCGAGCGTTTAGGGTGATTTATAAAAATCCAGCCGTGTTACTTCCAGCTAGAAGTGAAAACATGCATCTTTGCAACTCACACATGGCCAAGTGCTTGTCTCTCTGATACAAAGAAGGCTGCAAAATCTAACACCGACTGGGGCTTCACCACTAGATGGCCATCAAGCTCTGCTGAACGTGATCTGCACTGCACGAGATGGGGATTATAACAACCCTGGCTGCAGGATTATTTTTCCTGTCTACGAATACTGCCCATGACCTTCTAGGTGTTTTGCCTCTGTTCTACACAGACTGTGAACAGCCCTTGGCATAGGCAGTAACACTGCTAAAACCCGCAAGTAGTGGGTGTTTTTATACTGAGCAATATGCAGAGCAGAGCTGCCTGGGGAACACTGTTAAAGCCTTGAACTGTGTTCAGCCCCGTGACACATCACAAGTCCCTGCACGCTGGCTGCTCCCCACTCACAGTGTGCTCCAGTGTGCTCACCCTGCGGCAAACACACAGGGTAACCTTTGGGCACCCAAGCACGAGCTCCTGGCTGCTGCAGGCATCCCAGTGAGCTGGCCAAGGGCATGCTGACATGGCCACCAAGGAGCCGGGGACGTGCAGCGAGTCACGCTTTGCTCTTTGCTCTGCAAACCCAAACAGTGTCCCAGTGTTGCATCTTCATCCTTGTGATTAACACTTTTACTCTTCCTTGCCCCCTCCACTATAAGCTCAGACTCTTCGGCTATGCATTCTGCCTGCCTCCAAAGATCTCATGGAAAACACACGGCTCCAGGGCTAACAGGTCACACCAGTTTGTGCCCGACATCCCTGTCACCTTACCTAAGTCTCTCCTTTACAGCAGTCAGGCTGCATTACGTACCTCCCTAGCTGGCCCTGTAGTTAATTGAGAGACTTGTGGCTGCACTCTAGTAACAGTCCATGGCTGCTAAAAACAGATGCTTTCTTCCCTTTTAGATGAGAACCAGGACTTATCAGCCATGTCCCCTCCACTCTGGCTACCATGGGAAGAAAAACCAGATGTGGCTCAGGACCGTGCGGCATCTGGTCAGCGTGGATGAGGGGCTCAGCAGGCCAGACCGTGTAACACGACTTGTGGTCCTCTTGTGCTTCTCAGCCCCTGGGCAGCGGAGTACAGGATTTGGCTGAGATGGTCCCCAGGGCAGTCCCACTCCAGCTGCTTTCTGCTGTGTTGGCACCGGCACTGGCCTGATTCTGCACCAAGCCAGTGCAGGACCCACAATGACGAAAAGAAAATTCTGCCAAAAAAAATCTGAGAAGCTTTTGGTAGCTTGACTCCTTAAGTAGGAGAGTCTGCCAAGTACCTACACTGACATGGCAGAGGATGAGAACCTGTGGCCATGGGTTAGGGGAGTGTCATCAACCCTTTTAGTGGCAACCAGCTGTGATTAACCACAGCTTCCATGTAAAATTTAGAGTATGTGTGAAGAAATCGAGAACATGGACACATCGGTACCAGGAACAACTGGAAAATCCACCTTTTGCTCCACAGAGAAGTTGCTTCTTGTAATACTTAAGTATAAAACACACAGAAAAATAACCACATAAATAGGTTGAAAACGAAACTTGGGACATATGACCATGTCAAATACTTATGAGCTGACAATGTTCTTTGGCAATACATGATAGAACCACTCATTCCACCCTCAGAAGAATTTTGGACATTCAGATATTTACAGGTTTTATGTTTGTAAAGAGAAAAATATGTAACTATACAATACTCAAATATACAAATAGTGTATAAACTTAACAATGTGAATCTTTATGAGACATGCAAAGCTTCTGGGTCAGCCTGTAAGTCACAGTAACTAAAAGTACAGGCCAATTAAATAAAAGCTGAAACTAGAGTACAACATGCCTGCATTCAGATGGTAATGAGCAGCTGAAGAAAATCCTTGGATCTCTAGCATTTGCTCAGCATTCAAAGTGAACCAGGGCTGCAAAAAGAAGCATCATGGTTTTGGCTGCTTAACGTTTATAGAAACTAGAGCTGTTAAGTGACTAACTACAGACTTATTTTTTTAAAAGCCTAGCCTTGGATTCAGTGTGGGATGGCACCTCCTGAGCACATTGAGCAGCATGCTCACACACCCCCATGGCAGCTGTCAGTCCTCCTTTGGTTCTTAGAGCAGGTCCCCACCAAGGACCCTCAGAAGCAGGGATGACCACAGTCCCAACACTTTTGCTTGGCTCCTCTGGCACTTTTCTGAATGGAGTGAACACATCCACAGCAGCCCACCACTCATTCATGGAGCTAATGTCACTCAAGACAAAGTATCTTCTATTAGTTAAGACCTTAACTTTCACACACTAACAGACATGTGGGTATCCTGTGGCTTTTTGAAAAGGGGCTTTGAATCACATTTCCCAGATTCCAGCTCTCAATTACTTTCTTTTGTAGCAGCTTTTCACATAGTGTAATTTCATTTTCTGGTAGGTCATGTAATGTTACCATCCCACTCAGGATAGTGATAAAAGTATCCTTATAAACACTACACATTACACCATGAAGAAATATGACATGGATTATTTCTCATTACAGTTTATAAAACTCCTCCTAGTAGTCAGATGCCAAAATCCTACTACATAAAAACACAGTAGGTTTTATGCTATAAAATGCTTTAACATCAGTATCATCTCCTGATAAAAATCTTCACTCAAATACTTACTTTTTAAAAAAATTTAAAGTTGTTACTATCTCCTGTTCATAAACAGATGCACATGCATATATACATATGTATTTTTTCTCCTCTTTGATTCTTAGATTCTAATTAATGTTTCATGAAAGGCAAACAGCTGCCTTAGGAATGTTACACATTAAAACGTATCAAGCAGTACTTCAGGTGATCATAAAAGGAAAATATGTGCTACACTTTTATTAGCAGTAGTTACTTCAATCACTGTACTTTAAGGTGATGTTATACTGGAAATTATACTTTTTGTCAAGAAAGAAAGGAAGAATTTGGCAGCATACACAAACAGCACAAATATTAAATGGGAAAATTACATGGATAAACAAGACAGAGATAAAAGATGATTTGAATACATTTGGTTCAGAAAGTGCTTGAGCTGGAGCTGGAGTGAAATTGCACTAGGAGCAGATGGGCAGATAGGAGTAGGAGCACAGGAAGTTTCTCCTGTTACGCTCTGTCCTAGGTGTCCAGTGCCAGAGGCAGCGCCCCAGTAAAGACGATCCTCTGCTCCAGCTCCACACGGCCATTCCCAATGCTGTTATACCCCTGATGTAGGCAGTCAGCAAACAAAACACCCTGCACATCTTTGACCTTGACTTTATCTGCAGCATTTACTGTTGAGACCAGATAAAGGAACTACTGGGCTGCCTTGCAAAACCCGAGTGTGTCACAACATTGCTCTGCCTGGGGTGGAAGTGGAAGCATAACTATACACGGAACAAACTTCTGGTAAAGGGAAAGAACTTCAGGGCCTACTAAGAAAAGCACTAATGTAAACCATGGCACACCTTATCAAAATGATTCATCACCTCTCTTATCAGTTGTGTTAAGCTGAGACATGAGACATTTGTTTGATCCTCCTGATCTATATTCGTGCTGTGGGATCCAGGAGCACTTCCCAGTTCTCTAAGTGCGGTGTTCTGAGGTGTATCCTAGCTCCACAGTGGGCTGAGACCCAAATACACACCCTATGTCTCCCCTTTCATGCAGCTCCTCTGTTCTGGGTTTCTAAGGACAGGAAGCTGGGCCAGTAAGCATTTATGACACACACACGCATGCCTCCCAGATCCGGTGACCGGAGGACTGTAAAGCACTTCTGACAGAGAAAACCCATGAATCAAATCTATGATCAACTGCAATGTCACAGGAGAAAAACCCCACCAAAAACATTCCATCTATTCGATCCTTATTAACCAAGCAAGTATTACCCTGGAGAGCTACTGTACAAAAAAGCAAAGGAATTACCTGCTAACTACCTTGCACCCAGGCATTGCCGACATTATTAGAATGTTTCTTCCTGGCTTTGAGAAAGTTCACGGCTGTATGACAACTTGCACTACTACATCCAGTAGTAGCCAAAGATAGGCAACTGCAACTCCCAGACCAGCCCTACTGAACTACTGAGATGCTCCTTAAAAAGAATAATTTCATGTTTCTCCTAGCATGCCAGGGCATACAGAGTTTGTTTCTAGCCATAAAAGTTTTAGAAACACTTGACAGGAATGCTATCATGTTTTGCACACAGAGGTAACATTTTCAGTAATATTAAATGTAATTCTGTTTCACTGCTCTGCCTCTCCCTTGGTTTGGACAGATGGACTCATATTAAGTGAGACACTTATCTTTAGATTTTGTCAGAGATTCTGAGGTGACACATGACAGCAGTTTACATATGTTTAGGAAGTATTTTTTCTAAGATGCCCATGTTGCAGAGGATGCACAGCTGCAATATGGAGCCTTCCAGCTCGTCAGGATGGCTGAACACAGCGCAAAGACTGCTCTGGATGTTGAACCCCATGTTAACACCTCCTTTTGTAACATAGTGTATTATCATGGAGTAAAGAGTAACAGAAAAACTCATCTGTGGAGGGAACTATAAATTTTCTGCTCAGCAAGGTTCTTCAGAGCTAGACCAGGTTGTTCATAGTCTTGTCCTGTTTAAGTCTGAAAATGTTTGAAGACAGAAAAAAAAAAAAAAAAGTATTTATTTGGGCAACGAGCTCCAGTGCTCAGCCACACTCATATTCTAAAGGGAGTTTCTAATGAATGCTTGTTTTTTCTAAATAGTTCCTACAAAATGTTTGTATTCATAAATACATGTATCTACACATTATAATGACTGATTACTAAGTGACCATGAGCTAACATAAACCTTTACTTTTCTTAAAAAAACCTCCAAAATTAGCTTACTCTGCTTTAGCCTGATGTTATTCTGATCTGGAGTGAAAATTCATGGAAAAAAGGAAACCCCAAGCAGTGGGGAAACAGATCTTCACAATGAACTTGTAGGTGGAACAAAGCACATGGGCAAGGGTCCGTTCTTTGGATCTGAAGACAAAGCATTGTATATCTTCCTGAAAGCAGGAATAATTCCTGAAATCCTGTATGCCACACATATTTGATGCATGCTAGTTCAGGCCTGGGAGCTGAACCTGGCCTAGCAGAGACAAAGCATCTTATTTCATCCCCTCCTTTCAGAGCTGGCAGAACAGCAGTGATCATTCACAGGATCTCCAGCACCAGCCGCGCTAACTCTCCCTCCAAACAGAGGCTGCATCAATGCCGACTCTGTTCTTTCTTCTTTGTTTCCTTCTAAACAGAGCAGAAAATTGGGTAACTGAGCACCTACGACTCAGCTCTCACATCACAGGGCCCTGCTTTTTACCTCTCCTGTTCATGATTCATACTTTTTCTTCACACTTTTCTGGCAACACATAATGCAAACAAGCCTTGTCAATACTAGTAATCTCAGCAGAAAAATATTTTTAAAGGGAAACAAATATCTCTAATTCTGATTTTTCACACTGTACAACATAGTAGTCAGTCCCAGTGACTGTATAATGACTCTTGCCTGTGCATCTATCTCCCCTTGTTGGTCAGACTAACAAATGTGCAACGGATCACCTCAGTGGTGATTAAAAATTCTCTGTTCTGTATCCTTAGCTGACAGAATTGCCACTAACATCTTGCCAAGTCAGTGATATGAAATGAGGACATTGCTTCCACTGGGACTGAAGCTCATGTGAATGACCTTTAATTTCTTCCTGTTCAGAAGGGTTATTATTGATAAGTTAAATATTTGATTACCCTAGATACCTATGTGTAAAGCAATTATGGATGGTCATCTGTCATACTCTGTGTCATCAAGCAGATTTTGTTAACTACTAAATGGACCACACTGATGTGTACATTTTGGTGTTTATACATATACGTAAAGACAGCCTGCCACACCCAACAGAAAGCCATCTCAGAAGACCAGTTTTTTATGCCCCAAAGCCCTCTACAAGTTCCTGTGTGAGAATATATATTGTGAAGTATTCACCTATTACAGAGATAATATAAATATCATACCTATTTGATCTCTCTAGGAAAAAAGAGACTAAATAATTTAATTCATTTGGGGGACAAAAAACTTACTGAGTGCAAGATCATACTTCAGGGATTTGGGTTTCTTTTGCTAACATACTTTCTAATCAATAAATTCTGACATTCATAGTTTTGCTTGTTTTATCCTTTCAGACCACCCTCTTCTATTGAAAGGAATTGTTTATAAAAGAACATGAGAAAAACATCCTATAAATCAAAATTGTACACCTCAGAGACCATACAGATTGGGTTTCTAAGCATTTTCGTTAACAACAAGGAATCCTGATGTATTTATTTTATACAAGAAGTCAGCTTTTCTGTTCAATATGCTACCTTGTACCTGGCTTTACAGCCATGCATATCAATGATGTATTCTTTCATTCAGATTATGGGATCCTTGCCACATCTTTATGGCTGTTTTCTGTTTGCAAAACAAAGTGAGTACAGTGAGGTCCCAGTACATGAACAGAGTACTAATACACTACTGCAATATGAAGAAAACCCACTACCTCTCCTTGCATCTGTGGTTTTCCACACCTATTTATAGTAATAGTCTCACCTGATGCAATGTTCTGGGCTTCACCAGGCCCAGCTTCTCATAGTCCTTTCCCAAGGACTGACATTTCTTTTCCCTTCCTTCCCTTTAATTTCTCACCTCTTCCCCCAGACTTGCTGCCAATTCCACAGGGAACTGTCTCTCTATAGAATCACAGGGCCAGGTTTTGTCACTGAGTGTCACGGTTTACAGACGTAGAAATTTACACAGTTGTAGTTTCACTGTATTTGCTAGTATTTGAAAGATTACTAGTGGCTTCATCTGCACCCTGGGATGGAAAGTGTCCTTGAAAGCTGCAGAAACCACTCAGACACAACTTCTGAGAAACAGGAACGCATGACAACCATATATGAGCTGGAAGAGTTACTGCATCTTTTTACTGGTTTTGCACAGAACTGTTGCATCATGCGGGCAACATTCCTTTTCTTCTCTCCATTATTAAAATCCACCTGATTTCCACCCAGCAAATACTCAGTCTGTGGTGAGTAGAGTCTTTCCACTTGTAATTAATTATGCAGCAGAGCACTAATGTACTTATAACACATAACAAAAGGCCAAATTTCAACAATTCCTTGTTTATCATTACATCAGCTCAGCAGCCACAAAGATACCAGCTTGGGCACAAGCCCCCTGAAGTCTGGCAAAGGTCCCATTGTCTTCACAGGAGTCAAACATAGGACTTCCCAACAGAAGGAGGAAAGTAGAGGATTGTTTTCATGAACTGGTCCTCTTAACACTTTTCTCACCAAGGCAGAACTGCATTTAGGATCTCAAGCGCTCATGGGCAAGGCAAGGTTTGATTAAGAGCAAAATTTCTTCTGTAAGCAGACTACATACGGCCATAGGGTACATTTTGTACTAGGAAATACATCTTCAACACATCTGCTTGTCACAGAAATTGTTCCAGTTGCACTCAGAGTACAAAGTCTACTCTTCCCGATAAGTACACTGTAATATTTTTCAAAGAGCCTTGATTAGGCTGGTAGCCAAGCAACTCCACTCCTCTGGGCTTCACTGGGTCAAGGTGGTTTCACGGGCTTGCTCTCATGGTCCTCCACTTGAAAAACTAGGTGGCCCTCAGTGCGGCTATTCCCCGGTCAGGAAAAACTACAGACATCTTTAGGATGACAATAATCTTCTTTAGAAAGGCAAGAACAAAATCCTGATGACTTTTTGCCATCAAAATAAAGGTCAAGATTTCACTCTATGCATGCTCCAGCTCTGCTAAAGCAAAAACTGAACTGAGGACTTGGGTGTTTATATTCACTATTACTTTGTATGTGAATTTATGCAGGGATTTACACTGGGTAAGATTTAAATAGAGCTGCCTCTTCAGGTTTTTGAAATGTAACACAATGCAGAGTGCTGGCAAGGAATATTTTCCCACTGATAAAAGGACATATGGGATGTCCAGTATTCAATTATTTGAGGGAAATTATTCTACTATTTCCAACGGACATTTCATGTTCTGTTCAGTAAAGGATAAAAACATATAAAATTGAACAGGCTTTGCAACTGTCAGATTTTTGACCTGGCCCTTCCCTACACACTAGCTGCAGGGAAAAAATTTCACATTTGCTGGCTTTATGAAATCAATTTTATTTTGCTTCATCCTACAAGAATTAGTTAGGTTAATCATTTGGAAACAATGCTGTCCAACAAAATAAAGAATTCGTAGTCATATAGTACAGTAGTTAAATGAACATTTTTAATGAGGTTAAATGGCCACCCTTTTTCAGGTTAGCAAACTTTTTCCTTTGATTTGAAATTGTCTCACGGATGAGGGAAGGAACCAAGTTTCCATCTATGCAGAAAAATCATCCTGTCACCAGCAGAATTTCTTGCAGACACCTTAGAAATGGAGATCAGACATCCTTCATCCACATGATGCTCCCTGTCCTATTTAGTGCTACATAATGTTTCTATACCCTTGTTATCAATACTTGATGTATTTATGTTTTACACTACCATCATTATGATTTATTTTCACACTTGTCAGGACACTCACATTACAAAGGAAACCTTGCAAACAAGCAAAGGGAATCTGCCTAGCTGCTCTCTCAGAAGCTGGCATATCCCTCCCACCTTCATCTCCTACAATGCTGAGAATCAAGGGATGGTAACAATGGGCTACTCCATTCACCTTGCTAATTTATGCACGTTGCTCATTAGCGCAGGTCAACAGAGCTGAGTAGCTGGAAGACAGTGCTCTGAATTTCAATATCTTAACTGTGCAGTCAGCAGCACTGGTCTAGAGCCCAGTGGTCCCTTGGTTTGCCACAGTTTTCCTGCATGTATTAGCCCAAAGCCAGTTGTGCTGACACAGGATCCAATTCACTCATCTCTGGAATTCCTGTTACCTCCTTGGAAGTCTTTATCCTCCCAAATCTTCACCAACAGGACATTTGGCTTAGTAACTTAAACCCGCATCAGGACTCCTTTAGTTCTACTTTTTAAATTTCCGTTTTGGAGAAAAAAACAGCTAGAAAATCCCCACACCCACTTCTAAATATTTTTCCCTTTCTAATCTGTTAAAATCTCTGCCTGTTTACTATATGAGATTTTACAAACAGTATCAGTCACCAAATAAAGCATCAGCTAGTACTGCCAATATAGTAATTAAGAACAACCAGCATGCTTACACTCAAGCTTTTACTGGAGAAATTGGAGTCTGTTAAAATCTAGCAAAACTCAACCCTGCACATATGTTGTTTTGCTTTGCTTTGTTAAATGGGATGGAACATACCAGAACTTTAAAGATCAAAAAACACCCATAATTTCCTAAAACATTTGGAGCCTTTGCATGCGGTAAAAAGGGATAATTATCAAAGCATTTTGCTGTCACAATTGTTCATTTGGGAGAGGCACAGGAAAAAAAACCAACCAAATCCAAATCCAAAACTCCCAGCATAGCAGAATGGTATTGCTGTAACTGCAGTAAATAAGAGAAAGTGTTAGGCAGATGGAGGGAGACATCAGAGTAGCATTCAGCACAGGGTCAGATGAGACAACAATGGCCATCGCAAGCAACTGCCTCAGTAAGACAAGCCAGACACCTCACCTGCTCAAGGCACCTTTGACACCCACTCAGAGGTGAAGAAACACATTTCAGCGGGAAGAAAGAGAAGGGCTCTTCCTTTCCACCACAGTTCTCACTTCTTTGCCCCTGTTGCGTACTTTTATCCTATACAGAAGGGATTGAGTGAGGAGGACTATTGTTGCAGGCTGAAGTAGATTTTGACACAAGACCACAATTTGGACACACAACTTGATGTGCTAAGTATTTTTTTTTAGAAATACTCTTTTTGGGAAGCCATTCACTTCAATTACATCCCTGAATCCTCTTTGGAAGCTCCTATTTCCAAGGCCACCTTCTCCCCCTTTGCCTGGGTAGGTAAGCAGAAGCCTGTAATGAATTTCATATTAGCTGTAACAGCAACCACAAAATCCATTTCTCATTTACATCTCACACTTGGACACTAAAATGCAACCATATTAGGTACACATATGTAGGTAGAGAGTTCTTTAATACTGATAGAACTGATTTTTTTAATAGTAATAATGTTAATTAAGTGTGACCTAGAAGCACCGTGTGGCACAATGAAGTCCCTCTCCTGCCGTGTACTCACTCCACAGAAGGCACAGAATGAAGCTGTAGCACTTCTGCCAATGCTCCAGGAAGTGTTAAACAGCTGTGTTCCCTGGCCAGTTATTTCTTGCTCTTTTTAGTGTCTTTCCTACAAAAACAAGCTGTCTGAATTTCAATGTGTTTTATGTTCAGTAAATTATAGTAATTTTCGAAACATCTTTAACCTTTTCAGTGGCCGGTGGCCTGACAGGTGGACTTCTTGCATCTTTTCATACAAGGAGTCTGACAAACGTCTTCTGGAAAAAGTAGACAGGGAGATGGTATGTAAAATTACAGAGTATCAGCCAAACGAGTGGTGCATACTGCACTGCTCTCTGTTTCACACCAGGACGGTAAATCCTACTGCCTCATTTCTGTGACAAAAAATTGAGCAATAACAAAAAACTGTCCAGTGTTCATCTGGTTTTGTGACAGGCAGCTTTTATTTCACCCTCTGGAGTTCAAAGAGCAGAATTGTGGTTTACACAGATGTGCCATGGGTGAGCTTGTATTTCTGAAGGGTTTAAGCCTAACTCTACCCATCTCTACCCATGCATTTAAAAGCCATGCTGAAGGACAACTCTGTTATGAAGTTTCACATTATTTCAAAGCCCACGTTACTCAACAATACCCTTTGAAAGTATAGACGAATTAAATGCACAGATTCTCATTAAAGCAATGTATTACATTTTAATAGAGTGAAGATAGGGAAGGGAGGAAAACATGGCTTGGAGCCCCAGAGCACTGCAAATGATTTCCTGCGTATTTTTAGTCCTGCTCCATATTATTTCTGTGGGGGCAAACGTGGGCATACTACCCCTTCCTCCTCTCCCTCTTCCTCCTGCCACCACAGTATCGAAGAGTATCATCGTTTTGGCTGAATCACATGGCTGTATGAATGCACATGTTCCAGGCAGAAGAGTAAATGAGCAGTAAGCACAACCAGCAAATGCTGGAAGTATGTTGTAGAAAAGATCAGAAAGTGACCTGTCCTCATTTCTGACTGGGCTGTAAGTCAGAAATGCTCCTTACTTTCTGCAACGATAGAAGTGAGTGTTTCATTCTTCATGTAGGTGCACATTTTAGGTGAATATGGTTAGGAGAAATCCTTACTGACAGTATATGGTGATGAGGCCTATGGTGCTATTGCATGCTTTTCTACCACATGCACATCACCAGACAAAATGCAAGCCACATACTGGCATGGGATTCTAAAAGATCTCTTAGGAAAATGTTTTCTTTTTCTAAAGTAATGATTAAAAATCATTACTTTCTAAAGTAATGATTAAACAGTTTTGTGATCAGACTGCTTCTGCTCTGCTGGCAAACTTGCCAGAAACTACAGGCTCCCAACTCCGGGACAAAAGAGCCATTATAGAACAAATTTTCACAGGAACTCAAAGCTGCTACTTCATGTTCTGGCAGAAGTCCCTGAAAAAGGTGGTGCTGTGATTTATATGCCATTCAATGCTGTTTTCAAGACATTCACTGAACTGAAGAAGCACCATTAGAATATGTCAAGCACACATCAAAACCCATCTAAATCAACAGTGGCTGAAAATACATCATGTGCTTGACATACAGTAATTGACGTCGTATTTTATTTGACATTTCAAGGACAGTAGTGCCCATTTAAATGGTGACACAGTAACATAAACATTCTTTTACTTGAAGTAACCACAATCAAACAAGGCATCTTGACGAAGAGCTGTTCACTGAATATCAGAAGAAAAAAAAAAAAAGAAAGTAGTAAAATCTCTAATGACTCAAATTATGAAACACAGAAGAGCTAACTTACAAGAAGATAACTCTACTAACACTCATTATCTTGGGGGAAAATTCTGGTCACACTGGCTAACAACCTCCTACTGATGGCCAAGGAGCCATCATTTCAGCCACCCCTCTCCACTCCCTTTGCAGCTCTGTCTGGGTTTATGTCTACAGATAAAACTGCTGGGACTATCAGCATGGTAACTGACACAGAAATATCGATTAATATGATGGGAGTACAGCGAGCCATTTATACAGCACGGGTCATGCTCTTTTTCCTTGCACAGAGAAGACACTGCAAGGTAGCAGAACTTTGAATCACATATGCTTTACCTGACACCTCATCCTCTCTCCTGAAGGCAGCTGTATAGGGACATCACCTGTAATAACAAAGGTCCCACAGGACATGACAGAGGAAAGGGGGATGTAATATAAACCATTCAGGAAGCAGCAGGAACACATGCTGCTCTTTACAACAGGAGATTCCCTCAAATTTAAGATCCAACAAATTTAGAGCTCACTGTCATACTTTCTTTTTTCCCCACTTACAAAGATCACTGACAAAAGATCCTTGTAATCTTGTTTCATTTAAATAAACTAAAGGGGTTTTCTTCACCATATGTTGTGATGTAAAAGTAAGGTGCTGACAGGAAGCTTTTTAAATTGACTAAATTAATCTGCTGACTGCTTTCACCTAATACTTTGCTGTAGAGTCTTAATTGATTCCTTCTTGTTTCATCTTCTCTCAATTTCCAAGGCATGAGGCTGCAGTCCCCAAGCCGAACGTATTAAACTCCTTTACTCTGCCCTCACAGCTGTACCCTCCAGCAATCTAAGCAGTTTGCAGCTCCTCTCAGGTTTTGTTCAGATTTGTACATGTACTGAATGCAGCACCCTTCCCTGAAATAATGCCATGTTCTCAGTGAATGCAGGACAGAAGCATTTGCAGGATGAGACCCACATGCTGTATGTGTCATCTAATGATATTACATTGTGTGGATGCCATGTAAGAAAAGACATTGTAAATGAGGATGGGTGTCCAGCATAAAGAATGAAGCAACCAAGCAGAAACCTAAAGTCCAGGTAAATACCTCTGTGAAATTTTCTTCCCCTCCATAGTTTTCCTTGTAAGGTCTTACTACAAAGAATGCAATTAATTTATTAATGCCTAAATGTTCAATCTGTCGGAGAATACAAACCAACTAATTTACCTATTTTTCTAAACCGAGGTCCTGCTTATGATTCTGAGATGTCTATGCCTAAATAAGAAAGTAAACAGAAATCTTGTGTTAATGTATTAAAACAGAAGCAGAAAAAGGAAGTTGAAGTAATCATGTCCAGTAATCATGAAGTAATTAGTCCAGGAAGCAGAAAATTTTAATCCCCCCCAAAACCCTCAAAAAGTTTGTGGTGAATCTTTTTAACTGCAGCAACTACAAAGAAAAATAATATGAGTAATGTGTCATATGTCTAATTCTCCTTTCAGAGCTGTGGAGAATTGCGCAAGGTAGAGAAAGATACAATGCCAAGGTTTAATTTTAGACTTCAGAATTAAATACAGAGATCAAGTAGTTCAAAGGACATGAAAGAAAAAAAGACTTCACGTACTTTGTGAATTTAACTTCTTCTTAATAGTTGTGTCTACGCTGCCCTAACAAGACAAGAGCATACTGGGGGAAAATGGAAAAAGACAAAACTACTAATGAATGTGAAGTTATTTTCAAGACTCAGGATAATTCAAAGAACTGAGAACAAAAAGGAAGAGTAAAACTATAAAGCAGTTTTTGACAGCCCCCTTTTTAAAAAGTGGCTGAGCAGATTTATCAAAGTATGTGAAATGCTTGATCCTAAGCTGAACTTCCATGAAAACAGAATCATATTCCTTTCTGTTCGTAGGTCAAAGAAATGCTGCCAGAGCCAAAAGAAAGGACAAAGAGCATTTTCTGATTTTAAATTAGGGAGTGCTGTACGTATAGACACAAGTGCTTTTATGGATCTAGCTAAAATGTGGTCTCTGAGCACAGTTTGTTTACACGTTTAATTGACTAAAACCGAGAGGTCAAAGTCTGAATAGCTGAAAATTAAAATAGTATTCACTGACACAAGTGAAAAGGAGGCTAAATTAAATATATAGAGAATGGAAATATGCAAACTTACTCAAAATGCTTTTTCTAATTAACAGTTACATCAAGGCTCTGGAAGTAGGATGCACCAGAGATGAAAAGACATAAGGATCCTGTGAAGCCAATAGGCACCTTTTCTGAAAGCACAGACAGAACCAAGTATTACGTTACAGTATTTCAAGCCTGTGCATGCTGTGCTGAGCCCAGCCCTGCTCTGCTCTACCTGATGTTTGCCCTCTTTCCCCTAGCCCCATCTACAACCCACCAGGGAGAATGAGGCTGTTCCACCACTCTGCAAGGGATGGGACAGTCTCATACATTCAAGTCAGGACAGTCTGCTTGAACTGCCATACTTCTACAAGCATGCAACAGGATCCATCACTTCAGGAACTGGATGGGGTGTGCTGCTTTATGCAATGGCTGTGCTACGAGGCAGCTGGCTTCCCAGTCCTCATGAAAACATGCTTCCACTTGCCCCACAGCAGGAGAGCACAGGTACCTGGTCTCATCAACAGCGTTTGCTTGTTCCTGCAAGCTCAGACTTTGGCAGGGTGCTGCTTTGATGGGAGAGACTGGCCTTGTGCAAGAGAGGTTCTCTCCCCAGAAGGACCCATCACTTGATCTTCTCTTGGGGCTGTGAAACTGGACAATGAGGAGCAGAGGGAGCAGCAAAGGAGACAAAGACAAGTGAAGGCATCAAATGTGACACAGGACAAAATGTGTCTGCCATTGTGCCAGTTCAAGGTGCAAGTCTTCAAGTCGTACAGACTAAGGTCATTAATTCTAAATGCAACTACGAGGGGGAAAAGTGTAAGACATGTAAGCGAGCAGTTCTTTTTTTTGATTTCTAAGTCAAAAGTCACAGCCTCACTCCAATCAACTCCACACTGGCTCTTTTTTGTACACCTGCACTGCTCTGTCTCCCCCTTTAAGCTGCCTCCTGTTGCGTGTGCTAACTTCCCAATATAGTGTTACACAAAGGACTGGGAGGCTGAAGCTGGAGAAAAATCTGAGGGGGAGGGCACGAGGGAGATGAGAAAAGCCCTGCAACACGTCAGTGGGAACAGCCCCTCTGTACAGACCCTTTTACACATGGGTTGCCTTTCCATCCATACTCCCAGGATACTCTGCAAGCCCTTGCAAAGAATGCCATCAGCTTGGAAAATACTGAGCAGACTTTTTAAATCAAGCAAGAACAAGCAAAAAGACGCTTGTTAGTCAACAAGTCCTAATATAGACCACAATTCTGACAGCATCTTTACATGTACTCTTCTAAATCTCATTTGCTTTAAGTGCAACTACTTACAGGAATACAGCCACAGAAGGGCTTAAAATTCAGGTCAAATGTTAAGTTGGCCAGAAAGAGGCCATGCTACACTGGAAGCTTATCTCCTAACCACCCTGGTTACCTGCTACACACATACTTTCAGGTCTATTGTCATGTTACATAGTTTGTGCTCCAAATTAAAATTTACACCTCTACAACTCAACTCGGCCATCAGGTGAAGTCTTGAATTCAATATTATATTATAAAATTAGAAATTTTAAAATATGAAAAAGGTGAAACTTAGGTTTTATTTTTAGCAGCATATCCTAGCAATATAATATATATGATTAAAAACTACATCATATTGAATACAACACTGAAGGGAATGTTTTCAGTCTCAGTTATCTGTACCCGGCTTAGTTGAGATTTTTTGATGACTCCTCTAATTGTGTACTTAGTATAAATTGTATTTGTATCGTAGGAGTATTGTCCTCCTTTTAGCACTATGTTAAGTCTCAATTTTCACATGTGATGAGAAAATTTTAATCCAAAATAATTTATTAGATTGCATGTAAAAAATGTATTAGATTACATGTAAAAAAAAAGTGCACTTACTAAAAATAAAAAATACTTTTAGAAGTTCCTATTATTACTGGTGAAATGAAAAGCAAAGAAAGCTGTTCCATTGCTCTGAGCAGTTTTCCTCTACTATTGTCTTCACATACACATTACTTGAACGCCGCTCCTGAAAAGGCAAACAGCGTCTCGACTCTAGATGGCAGCAGCCTCCTTCAGATTGTGGTTTTCTCCTTCCTTAGCGTCCTGGTCTTTGTTCCTTAACCCTCCAAACAATCCTATACTTCCTTCTCTTCCCCCAAAATAAAGACTTCAGAGCTCCAAGCTGCACAGCTTGGGTCAGATGACTGGAAGGCATTTTCAATAAAAGAAATCAGGCCATTCCTGCAGTTAAGCTACAAGGTTCTTCAAAGCATACAGAATAATTGAGGCCTGCAGTGGGAAAAAAGAAAGGAAGATTTTTCCCCTCCCCCTTTCCCTATCAGTCACCTGGAGAAATATTGGAAAATAGTGCTTTTTTTCAGCTAACAACAGCCCCTCAGAAAGGAAGGGGCAAGGGACAGAGAAAAAAGAAAGAGACACTGAGGAAATGGAACAAAGAGGTGCCATTTCATAATGAATTTAAACTGGGAAAAAAGTCTACCTAAACAATACGGCTTTAAAGCACTGAACAATTTTACAAATCTCTCTCTTTGGACACGGGATACAGACACTATACTAGTGGAGACTATTAGATGAGCTGAGGCTACTTTATGTATCATAAAACTCAACACGTAAAGAAAGCTACTGCTCAAGGAAAAACACCTTGTCTGAATGCATCTCCTTTTCTCTCCTAATATTTACCTTTAGCTTTGGCACTCAGCCACTAGTCTTGGCAAGCACGTCCTTGCCCCATCCTGCTGCTAGTGTCTCCCCTGCAATGGGTATTAGGTTGGATACTGTACCTCCACCAGCTCATTAGTATGTCTCAAGTGTCCCTTGACTTGATCACAACTCCAACATTCACATGAATGAAACTGAAACACAGAAATATCTTAAACAGAGATTTCTAGAGGTCCATGCATGCATAATCCCTTAACATCTGTGAACTGCTGCAATTAGAGCTGATTCTGTGAGCCCTTGAGCACACAAGACAATTTATTTGCGCAAATAATCCCAGTTCAGGTGGATCAGTCCCCTCTGTGCAGTTTCCCATAAATGTGTTTTAAAAACCAAGGTACTAGACTTTAAGTTCACAGATACTATCAGCATTTTGAGGATGCCCACATTCATGTGTGGCCATGGTCAGGACACACAGGGACATCAGAGAGCACTCAGGGAACAGCCTTTTGGAATAGTTACAGATGGAAGGCACTTAACGTGGTGGTGCTCTAGAGCATCAACACGTTATGTCTGGGCTATTTTCAAAACCCTAACCCTCTCCATCCCAAGCCACAGACACCTCTAACCCTACGGAGAGGCAGGTTAGGGAGCTAACATGTGCCAGTGCCCTCCCTGGCATGGCTCACCACAACTCAGCTGAACTTGGGTACCCACGCAAGACAAGCGGCAAATACCCATGACAAGGGACAGGGACTGGACTCTGCCCACTGGATTTGTCCATTCTTCTGTGCAACCAAGTTACCCCTGCTACTTTTGGAAAAGGAATCAACATCATCAAGTTATGTCACTGCTAAAGGGTTCAGATATTAAATCAACAAATGAAGACTTCCACTCACATATATTCCAAAACTTGACTTCCTTGTCACATCACAACTGAAGCATCCCAGACATAAAGTGTCTTCTAGAAGACCAAGCTCACACTATCCCATTGCTTTTTAAGGAGCAAGCCCAAATGACCCAACACTGACATACATAGTTCTGTGTTGTGTGTGGGTAAAAAGCCCCTGAAACTGGTGGATCTAAACATTAAATCCTGCAATTGGATCTAAATGGTCAAACTTGTGTCAACGTGAGACCCCACGAAAATCAAAGACATTCTCTGAAGGTGCAAGGCTTGCTTGCATGAGTGTACTTGCACCACTGGGATCAAAATCTTTGCTTTTGGGTCTAACACAATTACAATTCAGAAATGGCAACTGAACCATGACCACTTTAAAAACTGCATCTCAAGGGCCCAACACAATTTATGAGAGCAGCAGAAATCACCAGTGGTCTCACCCTTAGGACTGCAGTAATAAACAATTCATTTTTGTGCTACCAGAGAGAGCAAAAAGAGAGCAAACAAAGCAGTAAACCTCCATCTTCCCTTTATTCTCAATTATTATCAGGTTTATCTATAATTCATAGGCTTTACTATGAGAATCAACATAAAATGTGAACAGAGGTCAGATTTATGAATTTATTCTCTCAATACCCAAGTGAGGCTGATGGACAATGTTACTGCCATTTTTCAGAGAAAGGAATGACACACAGATTAATTAACTGCCCACTTTTCTTTTTTTTTTTTTTTTAATTCTTTTTTACAGTAGAAATGGAATTGAAGTATAGAATGGAATGAAAAATATGGCTGATTGGGGCATCCTTAAAAATCAGGGCATAAGAAATCTATGATAACCAGGGGATACTTGGCAGATAAGAAATCCTTAGTCACAGTCCCATATACCTATTGAATGCAAACGTGTATGTGATTCAAGGTAACTCATCCTTCAAACTCCGTTTTTCTGGTCTTCACTGGGTGCTCAGTTTAGGATTAGAACTCACATAATGCAATTTAGGATTAGAACTCACATAATAATTTTCAAAGAGGGATTTTTTTTCTCTGGGATGATATCTTTACATCTGCATTTGTTATGTTCCTTTTAAAACTCATTCTTTTTTTCTGTTCTAACTTAGTTAAGTGGTTTGCTTAGACTCCTTTGATGGTCAAAGGAAAGACAGACCCAGGGGGAAACTGACAATTCTTGGGATAATTCACCTCATTTATCTTAGACATAAATGTTTACAAATGGGATGGAGAAGTCCACCTCTCTCCAGTAAATGAAGAATGAACTCTACTGATGAAAGGAGCCATACCAAGAGAAGCACCTAATATTTATTTATCCATGGCAGTATCTTTAGCTGCTATGCTGAAGGCAACAGGTGACACTGGGAAATCATGGCTACTATTTCCACACAGCTGATAAAAAAAGGTGGTGATTTGCAAAATATTGTTAAGAACAGAGAAAATGGAATGGAAAAAACCCCGGCTTATTTGGTTTAGAAGTTGTTTGACTGCTCAACAAATTGCTAAGTCATTTGCCTACTTATATTTACATATGTGTGCATTTATGAAAATCCAGTCTGAGTGAGGCACTGCGGAAGGTGTCTGGAGGCAACACAGGGCATGCTGATACACCCTTGACTTTAATGTATCAGACTTGTAATGAGGGACTAATTTGGTTCTAAGCACTAGCTTGGCAGAAACAAAATACTTATAGACTATTAATAGAGAAACTTCTCACAGAAGCTGTGACCTTTATGACTTAGCATGGTTTACAGCCCTACCTCTGTTACAATTAAGCAGAGCCTTACTGCAAAGCAACTGACTTCTGCCTTTTTTTTTTTTTTCTGCCCCAATTATAAGGAAAGGACTGCTAAAGCAGAGCTACTGTTTAGTACACATCCTGATGCAAATCCCTTCTACAGTATGGAGGTGTACTGAAACACAGTAGGTTTATGCTGCTCTGAACGAAAATGTTCCCTAATGTCCTGCAAACATCTGTCCTCAACAGCCACCCTTAGCTGAAGGCCTAGGGAAATTTAAAGACAATGGTCTCTATAAAGCTAATTAATTATGAGAAAATATTATCAACCACAATGTTACAGTGGAATTGGGGGAAGGGGGAGAAGTTTATTGAAGGGGTTACTTCTCTCACTTCCAAGTCAGACATACGTAATAGGTTTCTAATGACTTTTGAGCATAATTAAACGTTTAAAATCAGTATTGCAAATGCCTGACAGAAAACAGTTATGAAACACATCAGAGAGGACAGTCCATTTACTATTTCAGCCTTTATTTGCCAAGCCATGTGCCAAATAAAGTCCTGGTCGTTAAGGTCACTGAGATTAGAAGAAGCAGGGAAAAATACATCAGGATTATTTTTAACACAAGTGGTGGAAGTCTATAACTCAGGAAAATACGTAATGCAAAATACACATTTTTGTTTTTAAACACATTAAACTTTTTTTTAAATTGTAAAAGATTCATCTGACTCCATCTGCTCATTGCTGTAGCTCACAGCAGCAAACAGAGCATCAGTGAAAGGATTAATAAAAGTACAGGTGTATGAGATTAAACAACAATAAAAAAAGACATAAAACAATGTAAAAAGACAACAAATTAGTTCCAGAAATACAAGCTAAAGAGATATTTGGAAATAATTATACCAATAGGTACAGTAATCCTAGTTCTTCCTGGAACTGCAGAAATGAGGAGCTCTGTAGGGATACGCCAACAGGTCAAGCAGCTGAATGAGCACCAAGCGTAATTCTGTGGTACCTAAGAGTGAGAGTCTCTTCAGACACAAATGGTGAGAGCAGCTAAATGACTGGTATTTCAGCAGTTTTATGCTTTGTAACTATTTGTGCCAGAAGAAGTGATGTTCCGAATGCAGTGACAGAGCAGTCCATGCTAAGCATGTTTCTTAAATTTATCCTATTCTTAGTAACAGATTCAAACGATGGCAGATCTAGAATTAATTTGGTCTCAATAAGAGAGTGCAGAGTGGAAAAGGCTCCCCATGAAAATGATTTCAGTCACCTCTCTGACAGCTGGCCTACAACCATGTTAACCTGTGAATGCCAAATCTGTGAGATAACTGAGGGGAGATAGTAGAGCTCTGCACAGCCAAGAATGTAATGATAGGAAGTGATTCACCTATTCACTATTTTTTCTAAGAACTGGGGACTTAAATTGAACAGAGGGAAGAACTTTTTTTTTTTTTTTCACATAACGCACACTTAGAGCTCACTGTCACTGCACATTGCAGGGGCCAAGAACGTAGATGAGCTCAAAGAAGGATTAAACAAGTTCACAAAGGGCAGGGCCATATATGGGTATTAAACATTAAGGTCAAGTAATAGCCTCAGAGGCTGAGGGGTAGAAACTACTGATTATTTTTTAATGCTGTAAGGTAAAAGGTGGATAGAGGGAGGGGATGCAGGTATTCCAGAGGAAGAATCGCTCTATCGCAACCTTGTTTGTCTGCTCTTTTGGTAAACACCAGCCAGGTTACTGGGTTCACTTGGATCTCAGTGGGAAGGATTTTAGACTTTCGTCAGTTGTTTCTACACACAAACTAGTGAAACATGCCCTTTTGAAACCAGCTTTTGAATGCCAGCTTTAGCGAAGGACTCCTGTATCAGAGGAGTTGCTAGTTCTTACACCAACAGGACTAGGAGGACCTCCACATTACTTGGAGTACTTACAAATACATGGCACATGTAACAAACGACAGCTTTAGAAACAGCAGACCAAAGGAAACATGCTCATCAGAAAGGAGAAGGTTCAACTTGCAATACCCAGGCTGTCCTTCAGCCCAGCAAGGCAGGGCTCTTCACTGTGCACTGTCCATTGTTTTGTTCACATCAAACCCAAATGACAAGCTGATGAGTGTAGTACCAATTCCTATTCAAGAACATTTCATAGTCAAGAAGGACATGGCAGGAATCTTCTCAGTATCATCTAGCCCATAAAACAGGTGTAGGGAGCATGAAGAAATATCTAAGGGCATGGGAAGGTGGTGAGTGGGTTTCTCAGTCTCACTGCGAGAGGCTAGAGGACGGGTAAGGAGCCATTGCCAAGGCAAAAGGGGAAGGGACAGCAGCAAAAAAAAAAAGACATGGAGGCTGCTGAGGTTCCTGAAACCATACTGTAAGTGGCAACAGGAAATCTGAAAGTTGAGATGTGTCAGAAATTTCAACAGCTGGCTCAACACATCAAGTCTCTTTGATCTCACTGTTAGGACAGGTACCTCCAAAAACACTCCTGTTATCAGAACAGGGTATCTTAGTTACTTTTGCTCAAGTCTGGTGGTAGAAGTAACAATACCATGGAAACTACTTTAATTTTCTCCATTGAAATCATTGTAGGATTTAGTGCTTGTACCAAGCTCAGACAGAACAGTGTTTAATGATATTACCATGACACAGTGATAGAAAGGGTGGATAAAAACCTAAAAAAAAATAAATAAAATAAAATCAAAAAACCCTCCACAAAATTGCCTGACAAGTAATTTTTATGAAATGAAAATAATTTACACACCAGTTTTACAGAAAAAGGGAATTATGCCATTAATCAGCACTGCTGGATAATTACACTGTACATGAGGCCTTGCTTTTAGGGAAAAATATAACCTAATAAAGACAGCCAGACGATTGGTAATGGCACGGCTTTTGGGAGATACTAGAGACACAAAGCTTAATAATTTAACACTAAAGAGTATAATGACTGTGAAACCAAATTATTTTAAGTTTACATTAATTTTCCACCCAATTACATATCTAACATTAAATCCAAAAGCTAGAGAATTCCCCTCAGCTGTGAACAACCCCAGCAACAACGAGAAAGCCAAAGGGATGTGATCTCGAACATGACTGGACTCTGAATGTATCCTCCCAACTGCTGCGCACATCCTTAATATTCAGAGGTCTGCTCGAGAATTAAAGCCAGTTCACACTTCCCTCCAGTTACTGCCGGTTCAAATAAGGTCTCTCTCTAATACAGTCAACTGCAGTCAATCAATTTTCTTTGTGGTGTCTCTTTGCACCTCTCAAGCACCAGCAGCAGATGGCTCAGCCTGGCTGTCTCACTGCCACATTCGTAATGGAGAAACCAGTGAAAAGTTGAACAACATTGAATTAACAATGAAAATGAGGACTGGAGTGTAATGAGAGTGTTTCATTACCTTTGCATTGTAAGCAATTTAGCCCTGATTATTATTGACCTCTGGCAATACTGCACCAAGTAAAATGTGCTATCCTAAAAAGCATGGGTATACTGGAAGGCAGACATTGCTTCTGAGTGTACTCATAAATAAACCAGAGCATTTCCCTTCCTGTGTTAGAGGCTTACCTTACAGCTCAGTTATCAGCATTCAGCAGTCACCCTTACTTTGTGTCTGCGCAAACAACACAACTTGATATAGTACACCTGGAAAATTATTATTGTTGTTACTATTATTATCATCACTTCTGTGGCACCCAAAAGAGCATTAGGTACTTCACAAAGTAGTTAAAAAGACAAACTGTGTGGTACAATGGGCTAATACTCGGTGAAACAGTAGAACTACACAGGGTGGAAAAACAGGAGGAGGTGGTGTAACAGGAGGAAGTATACAGGTTACAGGAATAACGTTAAACAGTTACTAATCTGCGGGACATGAGCTTCAGAGCACGGTGCCTCTTCTCATTCCACACTGAGTTCACAGGAATCCCTGTGACTGGACATTTTGTTAGCGTGCTCTTCAAATCTACTGATTTTTTCCAAAAGTGCTGTTTTGCTTGCATGCTTATCTGCATCTTTTTATGTGTGAAGGTGTTGCAGCCTGAAAGCAGATATATGTAAACGTTTTGTCAGTTACAAAGTAAATATGCCTATTAAGGATTCAGCAGCAGGAGCCACAGATTTTGAAGCTTTCACTAATTTCACAGTGATGGCACAATAACATCCATGACTTTGGGCCAAGATGCCGTAGGCCAAATGCACAGGAGCAGCTCTTTTCCCTGCACACCATAGAGTGCACCAACAACCCACAATGAGGGGCTCTGCACACTCACAGTGCACACGAGAACAACTTGCTACTGACTTGTTTCACTCTTGGTTTCTAGGGCTCACAGTTTAGGGAACCATGCAGACCACTTGGTGTAGCTGATCTATTCCCACTGAAGTGCTACAATGCTGTGTGAGCCTGCCCCTACCATGCACCTTGGTGTACCAAGAGCTCTTCCCTCTTTTGTGCCAGAGGGATTAAAGCATCCTTCACATGCTGAGCACACTGGGGACAGGTCAGGGAGGAGGCAGAATAGAGGAAGGTGAATTGAAAAAAATGACCAGGAAAAACGACAGTGCTCATTACCAAATCCATCTACCAGTACAAAAACAATGGCCACACAGTTCCCTGCACTCTGGACAACCACCTTCCATCCAGAACAAAGCATGCTGCTGGTGCCTCCAGAATATTAATAAGGGTAAGGTATGTGCTGCAGTGGGAGGGAGAACCGCGAGGGGTAGCGCTCCATGGGGCTGGCATAAGGAATATATCTGCTTCAGGCTGCCTGCCAAAGGCACTGGAAAACTTGACTTTCCGGAGGCCATCCAAGGATGCCTTTCTCTTGGCTGCAGCACTCTTTGGAGGGCTTTTGCCCAAACCAGGGCAAACCATACTGCAGCCAAATGCAGGTGGGAAGTATCCCTGCTCACTCTCCAGCCTCCACAACTGGTACTGCTGCTTCCTGATGCAACAGCCACCTCACCACCCTACAGATAAAAGCTTCTGGTTCCATGACATCCTGCCATGCCCATGGAGCTTTTTAGAGGTCACTAGAGTCATGGGTGAGCATCTGAGAAAGAAATCATTCCCCCTAGTCCTGTAACCCAAGGGGAAGCAAGAGTAACAATGAAGGCTGCCAGAGACTATTCAGGTTTGCCCAGAACCCACTGCAAATGCAGGGATTAGGATCGTCTCTCAAGACACAGAGGAGAGAAGAGAAAAATTCACAAAATGTTGACAGAAACACCTCACTCCCTGCTAATAGCCTCATATACCAGAGGTTTTGTAAGGGGACAAGAGCAGTAAACCAGCATGGAGAAAGGAAGGGACACAAGGGGAAAAAAATAGCGAGATGCACCATTTAGCACAGAGAGACATGTCCAAGGGAAGCGTGCATTCATGAACAATCTGCTGCCAGTTCAGGTCTTGCAGCACCCTTAGGTTTGCATATACATAACATATCCCTGAGATGCAATGTATCCCACACTTCCTCCCCATTGGATGGCTGACAAACTGCAGAACAACACAAAGAAAAACCGCTGCTGGCTTAGTCAAAAGGACTGCAGACAGATAGCTGCTAGAAGCATTACTAAATATGTGGATGTTTCATAACAGTTTGATCTCACTGCTGTTTGTGTACAGCAGGAACAGCCAGTCAAAGTGATGCTTCTGCTGTGCAGATCTGCTGCAGCACTTCAGTTTCACTGGCAGAGCTGATCCAGGCTTCCCAGTTCCTTGCTCCCCACAGCCTCCCCTTGCTGCGGGAACATGCTGTGGTGCACTGAGAGAGCCCAACTCCCTGTGGAAGTGCATGCAGAAAACTTAAACCTTGTCTATATGAAACCTTCAGCATTCAAACTACTAGCAGTGAGCCCACAGGTGGAAGAAGCAATCTGGCTTCCATGTATACTGAGCAGAAAGAATTTTAGGTATCATCTGTTTTTCAGAGGATTAAAGCTAACATGTGTCTATCTCAAAACATCAGCCTGCCTCGCAAACACAAACATGCAGTTACGGTTTTCAGGGACACATTATCACACATCATGGTATGCGCCAAGGAGTTAACCTAAGTCTTGGAGATACGTTTTAAAACCGGTTTTGCTAAGCCACTGTCATCTACTAAATATAACTTTGTTTTCATAGAAAAAAAAAGTCTTTTAGGAGTTTCCTCTGAAAAAAATAGCTCTTTGAGGCCATCCTGAGGGTTCCTGGAATTTTTTCACGTGTTCTAAAAATCATCTCTGCGAAGCCCTGCACGGCCATGCCTCCCCATCAGTGATGTCCAGAGAATGCAGAGCTTGTACAGCTCCTGCTCCAGCTGCCCCCAGTCCTACAGTTTGAAGTGGTCCTTCCCAACCAGATTTAACTCTCTGCCCAAATAATTTCCATGTGACTTCACAAGCTACTTCTTGTAGAGAAAAGCTTAACTAAATTATCACCTCATTACAAACTAGCTCCTATACAAATAAGAAGTCCTGTGAGCATAACACCGAAATTTACTAGAATGCTTACTTACTTGCAACGGTTGATGGAGCACATACTACTTTAGGGCAGCTAATACAATTTTGTCCGTTCCTCGCAAAGGACCAACCACAGTTTTTCCCCAAGAGGGAGCACATCTCTGCACTTAACACAGCCTATATTCTTCCAGGACTCTTTCTTACCATCTTCCCTACAGCTGAGCTGTTCTGCACAGATTTTCTGCTCAGTATGAGGGGTTGGGGAGGGGGGCATTAATTATACAGCAAGATGGAGCAGGGCCAGGCAGCCCCTCTGGTGCACTGTCTCCTCCATGCACAGCCTTCTTCCTGCTGCTTTGCAGCTACAAGGATCACCTGTTGGTCTTGGCACTCGCCCAAGCTGGGGCCTAGCGGAAATGACAGAATCAGCTAGAAATGAGAGCCAGCTCCTATTCCAGCAACCCAAGTGAGGGAAATACAAAAACAGATGATGGCAACGTGATCTAGCTGCTGCACGTGAGAGCCAAGAGAGGGCGGGGCAGAGGGGACAGATAAAAAAGGGGTGAATGCTGGACAAAAACCCCTAAACAAATGAAAAAAACAGAAAACCTCCAAAACCGATAAAAGGAAGCTTTTTTCCTGCTGTTGTTCTCTTTTCATATTCAGCACAGCAAAAACATTAGGAGAGTCTCTTTCCATCTGAATACCTGCCAATAGGGAAAACTAACAATCTTGTTCCTGCTCCTGCTGGAGATGTCAGCTGTTTCCATCTCCCACGTGAGAGATGCCAAAGGGATATTCAGGTACATAGCAGAAACAACCTGCCTTTTTCAGGCCAGCTCCTCTCTGTACTGCATGGCGACACACAAGCTGTTCCAAGAGCTGTGTCAGGCAACAGTGCTCAGCATGACTTTTTACTTGATGTTTGGGTAAGTTGCAATGTTGTGTCACAGAAAGATTGAACACCACTTGCCTCTCATTTTGGTCTTCTGGGCAGAAAAAGCAGGTAAGTAATCCAACAGAAAAGGTAATCATCACTAACTATTTAAAAGAGAGAAATGCTGTCTCTGATAAAAATATAAGCTTATTGCAAACTGCATTTCCATATGTAACTAGTTTCATACATGCCCTTGGAATCCGTATTTACTCAAAGCAGTAAACATCCTAACATCCAAAACCTCTCATCGAATTTCTCTGAACCCCTGAATTGAGCGACACCACAAATATATACTCTCTCACAAATATATACTCTCTCCAACCTTAACAGGCTTTAAAAGAACTTGTAACTTTTTTTTTACCCAGTAATTTTTAGAAACTGTAACAATAAAAGCAGGAAAAACCTAATTCTTAAAAGGAAGTATTTTCCTCTCCAAGAGCAATGGAATGGGTCCCCAGAGCTTCCTTCTTCCTGAGAAAACACTCCATGAATAATCAATGTACAGTCCAATTCCTCAACAAGTACCAAGCCTTCAAACACACCCAGCATTCAGCAGTCTCAGTGACTCTGGCCTTTAAACTGTAACACTCTTTGCCTTTCTCTTCCTAGTTTCCCAAACATTCTTTATTCTGTTCTTTCTAGCAACTGGGTAGGTAAGCAGAAGCAAAATTCGAGCAGTGGGAGCAAGCTGGGGCTAATTTGCACCTTATGAATTATTCAGGCCCTCCTGATTCCTGCACCTGCACTGAGGCAGGAAGCTTGCGAGGAACAGTCATTACTCTTCTCTTGGGTTTACACAAGCTTGGTTTCTGCTCAGACACTTTGTTCTGTAACCAAGGGCTCCAGGTCTTGTAATAAGCAATAGAAATGGGAGGAAAAAAAATAACTGCACGTTGTCAGCCCCCCCCCTCCCCCCCCGCCTCAAACCTAGGATAATCATTCAACCCCATTCTGAGACAAATGAATTGTAGGGTGTATCGGACTGATGCTGAATTTATCTTACATATGCTAATCCAGATCAGAGCATCAGGAGAGAAAGAGCAAATGAGTGCTTGAGCTGGTCTTGTCAGACATTTATTCAGCTGCATTAAATTGCACATTTAAACTTCTCCCTAGCTCAGTAGGGAGAATTTCACCTGCATCGAGTATTTCACATGCTAACCTGATCATTAAGGCATCCTTCTCCACAGGTATACCACAAATAAATTTTTTGCCTGGCATTCTGGCTGACAAAAGGGGTGCTAACAGTTTAATACTATTGGAAAAGCCTATATTGTGCTTGCAACAGGGTGGATTTAACAAGCAAATAGTTCTTTTTCACCTCCATCTACTATTATCTTGGTAAACAGAATGTGACACCTAACTGCAATTCCAGATACAACCCATGAATCTAGACAGCCATTAGGAACATTTGCAGAGAGCAGATACAAACCAATTAGCACTATGAACATTTTAAGATAATGATATGTTTTTGAGCTAATATGCCAAGGCAAACAGATCTAGAAGTATTATGCAAATTCAAAGCAGCAAACACCATCTTTATTGTATCTCATGTCCGCAGCTGCACTGAGTATCTTTAGGTCTTGTCCTTTATTAACATTGCTGTTACCAACAAATTCTCCAGTTAAAAGATCGTCTCATTAATCCCAAGAAGCTAAGCATCATGCTTTGATTGATTCAGTAAAACAGATCTGTGGTAACTGATAATGAAACCTCTTTAATCCCCTCTTCCAAAAAAAACCGAGTCAAACACGAGTGTTAAGCATTTAGAAAGGTACAGTCAATCCTTATCAAATTTTTGCTTTTCTTCTTTCTATGCCTAAAGAAGTTAATGCGTTTTCCTATCAATGCTGGATGCGTGATTGGTGCTGTGCTTCTCTTATCACATTCCTATCCAATAATAGGTACTCTGGCTTTTTTTTTTAAGGTATTTTAATCGAGCATGTAAACACGTTTTATTCTTTGATGCTCTTTCATTCAGCATCATTAATCCCCAGCATGAAATCAATAGACTTAAAACATTTAATCACGTCAAAACGCAACATACAAATCCACAAATGACTTCAGTTCATCACACACACTGAATAGCTTGCAAATTGGAAACTATGCCTTCTTTTTGCCTTGGGAATCAGCAAACCCTAAGCTAGTCTTCCATTGAAGGAAACACATCCTTTCTCCAAGAATCTGCCATTGGGGAAAAAAAAAAAGTTGATAAACAAAACATGGGATTTTCTGTTTGCTCTGTCATCTTTTTTCATCCCTTTCAGTCTCACTGGCCTTATGAGAAACACTTGTTTTACTGCAATCTCTTGACAGTATGCATGTTTAAAAAAAGTTTAAAAACAATTACAGTAACTGGGTTACAGAATGTACTGGAGGTGCAAGAGAGGGGAAAAACATCTTTGTGGTTGCTTATTTTCCCTTTTTAACAGCACACATTGTTTCTCTGCTTGAATAGAATGCATAAGGGACAACAATCATCGGCACTTAAATAAAAAAAAAAAAAAGAAAAAAGAGAATTAGCTCAACCTTATAAATGAATATGATTTCCAAGGCCCCTAGGACACAGAAAGTGACAAGAATCTCTTTGATGGGGCAAACGTTGTGGCTGAGATGAAAAAATTAAGAACAATCAGACCCATCCTTTGATTGGCAAAAGGGCAGAAACAGGTAAACAGGGAAAAGGAATAGTCTAGGTAATGGAAAAACATCTTTATTTCTACTACCTAAAAAGCACTGAAAGCTTATCTGAAAGAAGAAAATACAGTTTGGAAAGTGCTGAGTGTGAAAATGGGCATGCTGAAACCCTGATTTGGGAGACAGACACCCAAAAGCCTGCCTAGGTCCATGACCCCATTCCCACCCATTGTCCCATGACTGGTCCTACCCAACCTCCCACAAACCCATGAGGTCAGGTCCTTCACTGTTAAGCTGGAGCTTCTTTGGGTACCAACCACTAGGCACATGTTCATACATACTCATTCTGGAAGTTGCCCATTTTCCATGTCTGAACTTCCCATAGCCACAGCTGTTTCTGGCCTGGTGTTGCTCCAGGGTGGAGGCTACAGTCCCAGTCCTGCCCATACTCAGGCAAGGATACAGGTTCTTACCCACTCTCCTTCCCCATCCCATGACTTCCGTGTTCCTGTCTATACAGCTGCCCATATTCAGCAAGGGAGATGAGACACTCCACTGCTCCCCTCGTATCTCATTTGATTAGGCCTGCACCAAGGATTCCAATGAAATCAGCTTGTGCTGAGAACCTACACCTCAGGTCTTGCACTCTGTTGACGAGCTAGTTAAGGAAATTCATCTGCAGAAATGGCAAAATTGCTGTTGCTGCTGCCAGCTTGTTTGCCAAAAGACTCATCTCTGCTCCATCATAATCCAGAAAGGGCTACAGAGACTACCTCTGAGGGAAAATGATGCCCTTATTTCCTACTGGTTCCCTGTACAGTCCATAATGATTGATTTGATGTAACTGGGCTGTATTCCCATAGAAGCACTTACGTTCCCTAGGCCATAAGCAACATATACACCTAAACTAGATGGGTAAGGGCTCCTTTTTGGTTGTTTCTGGGACATGCAATTCCCTCTAGTGACTATAATGAGGAATTCAAGTGCCTTCCTCAGAGGTCAGATCAGCCTGCAAAGCTTAACCTTAACATACAGGTAGAAGATTCTGTTCAGAGTGAAGCAGAAGTGCTACTTGCTCAAGCATTAAAAAAGGTTTATGAGTGTAACAGAGATACCAGTGCCTCCAGTGTAGCACAACATAGTCCCACTCTAGCTGAGAGAGGGAATGAAAATTTCATAGTAGGTATGACTAATCTGAACTTTATTTTAAGTATGCGGAGTGTAAATGACCTCCTGATTTTGCACGTTTTCCCACTGAAAGTAATGTTTCTGCACTGAGCTGCATGAAGGAAAACATGTAGTTTAGGGAACTGCTTCAAATGCTTTCGCTATCCTATATGCATTAATTTTTCATTATCTTATTTATAAAAAAAAACCAAACAACAAAAAACCACAACAAACTAACCAAAAAAGCCCAATAAAAAACCTGAGGTAAAACTAAAATGTGAAATGAGGACATTCCAAATCAGGCAAAGAGAAGATCAAATATTTTCTGCTGGCAGTGCTCTTAATTATTACCAGTAACTTCCTATTTACTATCATCATAATTATTCCTTATCCTGTTCTTTAAAAATGATACAGATTACCTCTGCAAATGTGTGTGGGTTTTTTCTGTTTGACAGATGCTAGATTCACTTTTGGCTGAAAGCAATCAAAGTTTAGACATAAGAAATGTATCTTTTAAAGCCTGTGCTCTGTAGTTAACAAGTTGGTCCTGGAGATGAATTGCAAGCACAGACCTGGGCCTTAACATTCTTACTAACTAATGGGAATGCTAGCAAGTAAAGCAGTGTACTCTGCACTGCAATGCTTATTTTCTTTTTGAACTGGTGACAAATGACTGCTTCAAATTAGTCTTACAAATGACAGGAATACAACAAAACACTGCAAACGCTCATCTTAGAATAGTGGAGAATCAAAGCAAACTAAGGTGAAAATGGCGTCCGGCAGAGTAATTCAGATCAGGAAAGCCATCCAACTCCAAAGCAGCTTGACCTGAACACAGCCCAAGAGGCAGTGCCACAGCTGCCAACTAGACAGTAGCCAAGAAGTTAGCAGAGGTGCAAGCCAAGAAGCCAGCCATGAACCCACGTGCCAATGCAGGAAAGCTGTATTCCAGAATCTGGCATCTGGGTCCTCCAGCTGCCAAACATCTCCCATCTCGCTGAGCCTGTGGACAAGGTGTTAAAAAGAAGATCGGGGGAGATTACACAAGAGCAAAAGCAGTACCCTTTGCAACACATCAAAGATGAAGATGCACATTGTGCCCCTAACACATGAAACTCACACACATTATCACTTTGTCCCCAGTAGATCAGAGGAGGCAGTATGGACAAAACACTCCGCATTTTAGAGCAAATGAACAGTTAGATGCGCATGAACTGAAGCAACAGTCCCATCCTCTGGCCATCCACAGAGGTCGGCACATGCGGATTTATGTGGAATTGGTTTTGGGTAAAACTTACAACTTTTAGTAGATTTCATGAACCCAGTAAGAAAAAATAGGGAAAAAACCCTACAAAAATGTTTCTTCAAGACTTTGTGATCAACTCTGCTCCTCCAGCATCACAAAGAAATTGAAGTAACAAAGAATGCTTCGGTACATTCTTAAGTGGAATACCATAATTCTGAGTGTAATTTTATGGAAGGATAACTTTCTTTCGATTTAGTGGAAAAAGGTAAGTTTAGTAATACAAAGTTGAAAAAAACCCAGACCTGGGTAAGCATGAAATTTAATTCAAATGAAATATACCCACTCACATAGCTGCATTTAATTGAAGCAGAATTCACTTCTGACAAGCACTTACTGTTCCCAAATTCCAACAGTGCCATACCCCAAGAAGCAGGACCAGCAGTGAGGAAGACTCCTAGCAGTGCCAGCAGTTGTAAGTGCACCATAAGAATTCATACTTTCAAATAATGCACTGACTTTAATTTAATCTCATTGATCTCATTCCCACCTTTCAATCTACAGGCAGGTCCACATGGCCCACATGAGGTTTGACAGATGTGACTTCTTGATCAATCTGGTCCTTTATTTTAAAAAGCCGCAAAAACCCAACAGCTCTCTTCCGAATTTCTGTTTTGATTAGAACCTATTTGCCTTGCCAAATATTACCTTTCAGTCTCATCTCACTCTAGTCAGAGCACACTAACTTTCAGCAGTTTAGAATTGCTGCATGAGATGACTTATGCCATCTTCATCTACATCTAACCATGCATGTTTTTCAGGGGGCCTCATTAACAGGATCTCATATTCATTACTATGGTAAGTGTAAACTCTCCACGTAAATGCATGAGTGACTTTTAAAGCAAAATCCTGACAACATTAAAAAAGAGCAAAAAATGAACAACATAAGCTTCCTTCTTGAAAATGCTTCCTGCAGAATAGAATCCAATACACAGAATACTATAGTTAATTTAATGAAGGCTAAAGAAGCCTGCATTAAAAATTGTATCTGAAATATGCATATATTTTAGAAACACAACATTTTGAGAGACTAGTAGGCTCTTCAGAACAATTTCTGAGGTTGCACTGATAATTCAATCAGAACAAAGAAAATACTAAGGATTTGAAAAAAATAAATGTATCGTTTCAATTTCATAGCCAAGGAAACCTTAAAAGCTTTGTATTAGCTCTAACAGAGAAATTGCTCCTGCTGCTACTTTGAAAATGTTTGAGTAATAAGATCCTGCAAATTTTTAATGTAAATATACCAGTTGCAATGTAATTAACTGCAAATTGGAGATAGGAGTAGACTTGAGGAATGACTTCTGTATTTGACTACTCATTAGCAATTTGAAAGTGTAATTGCTCTTAAAACATGCCTTCTTCCTAATTTTATTATGAAGCTTAGCTGCACTTATAAATGTGAAGAATTTGATTTATTTTGCAACTTACTTGTTTATATTGAATGTGTGAAGTTGTATTCTTCTGCACTCCACAGAAGGAGGGCACACAGGTCACTAAGAGTAGATGAAGCAGTGAGTTGATGGGTTTACACTTGCCCCATGATAAACACAACTCCAAAGTAATCTTTTGAGAGGCTCACAAAATAAACAATAGAAGAGAGGAGGACATGCAAGCACACTGAGAGTGCACATTTCACTGCACACTATTTTAAAACCCACTAAGGCAACAACAGCAATGAATGTCACAAAACCAGGAACCCTACCAGCTTTGGTACATCCGTCATTTGACATCACTTCTACCTGGGCAAGTGGGCTGAACCTGAGGGCCCTCATGGCATGACAACACTTGCTGCAGCCTCCCAGTCACCCCGGCACTGGATTGGCATTTAAACCCTGCACCTGAAAGCAGGGCATCTACCAGGCACATTACACAGTAAGGTTTTCAAATTTTGCCCTCCTTCAAATAAAAGCAAGGAGATGTTGGCAAAGAGCTCTTCCTACATTTGCGGCTTTGCTTCACGGTAACTGCCAATGACCCATTGTAACACGAGCTACATTGATCCACATTAACTTCATTACTCAGTTTCAGTAGGCTATTTTGAACATTTTAAACTACATTATCAAACATCAGACAAGATATTTTCTATTCTGATATTTTAAACACCAGGATGTGTTAAAAAAAAAAAAATGCAGCTTTCCCACCACCCTTTGAGTCCCAAAATAAAAAAAGCAATTGCAATACTCAACTTCAGATCTTGCCTAGCCCCACATATCCCCCAGTCATGACATAAAGAGGGAAAGAAACCTGAAAAGCACTGCTACTAGACTTAATCAATAAAACAGAACATTATATAATACACAATAAAATGCTTCATACCTGGAGTTGAAAAAACGAAAAGGGTTAACAGCTGACCTGGCACAGCCCCACATGCTCTCTCTGGAAATTGAACACAGACAATTAGGAATTTTAAGTTACCCCAAATAATCGAAGGGGACTTAGACAAGCTTGAGGAACTTACTGCAAATAAGTAAGGCACATAGCCTTGGTGTGGAAGGCACTTTAGGATTTTCCCATTCACTCAAAACTCTTCTCAAACTGAATTTGCTCTGTAGACGTCCCAGCTAATGATAAGCAAGTCATTAGGAGCTCTGTGATTAATTTTCATGGGAGCAAAGTCAAAGCTTAAGGGCCCACATGTCACTCAGTGCTAATTCTGGATCATGATGGATCATATTTTCTTATTAAAAAATAATCAGTGACAAAGAGGTAAACTCTAATGAGAATCTACAGCAGGCAGACATTGCATGAAGAAGAAATAGTGTCTGGAGTGAATGTCTGCTCCCAGAATTCTGCTGCAAAAGTAACATTATTCCCAACACAACACTGAAAAACTTAGGCCTTAACATTTTTACTTAGAACTGGGACTCCAGGGAAAATAGATAATCTCCTAAAATATTATTTTGAATAATGAACAACACAAATATGCAGTGCCATAGCTATATAAACTCCTTTGCTGGTTGAGATTTGGACTACGTGAAGTGTTCCTTTTCACTGACAAATTCTGATCTACTACATGTGCTCAAACAAGAAGCATCATACAGATGGTTTTTGGAAAAAGTTCCACCAAGTTAGGGGAAAAGAAAGAAAAACCTGAGGAAGCCAAGAACATGAATAACCCCCTTTTGTCCTCTCTGTGGTTGAGACCTCAAATGCACTGTGTAAGCAGTCTGAGGCCAATGCCCAAGAAACTAGCAAAAAATATTAGAATAACAATATGAATAATAAAAAAGTTCTAGCACACTAGCAGTTGAATGCATTTGCACTGAAAATGTTTTGGATCTTTTATAATGCTCAACTAAAATAGCCAGGTTGGCATAGTAATTGTTGGAAGTGAAAAAGAAATTTTCAGAACAACTTTGCTTGATTTATATAATTGCATTTTCCACTGGCCCTTGGAAACCTACAAATAATCTATTTTCTCTCAAAATTTTGCACTGCATACTTTGAACCTGTCACATTTCCTTGCTTCAAGTGTGCAGTAATTATTGGCTTTTCTATACTGTTTTTGCCATTTGTTAGATACTAAATTTCCGATCATGACAGAAATATGCTATGCAGATGACAAAATGACGTGAAGAATTTTTGAAGTCTAGGCTATCAGCTCTATCACTCCCTGACGCTGTTTTGGTTTTTTGCACACTCTTTTTTCACTCTCCATGTAGAGTGTTTTTCTTCTCAGAAATATATATCAGGTACTTGTCTCGCAGTATCAAATAGGTACAGATTTTATTTTACAACTGTGTCAGTACCTAATCAAAGAGCACTGGGACAAAATCTCCCCTGCCCCATTAGCCCTCAACTGAAAGCAATATGCACTGGAAAAATGGTTACTGGTAAACCATTAACACCAACGGTTCTCTTCTGTGTCAATTAATTTGCAATCATCTCCGTGTCTTATTGGAAAATCATTTATTCCCACAAGTGATATAAACAGCAATACACTACCCAGAAGTCATAACTCTAAATTTTGTACACTCCTTTTCATAAAGTTCCCTTTTGAACAACTAAGTAATATGGCAGACCAAAATACAGTTGTTGAGGTTAAGCATTTGCATGCTGAATTTTTTACAGTGTGAAATTTAACAGATAACTAAAACTCTGTTTAGAATCTACAGTATCCAGGCACTGAAGCAAAAGACACCCAAGGCATCATCCAACCAATCTCACTGACACCTAGAACCTACTATGCTACTCTCTGTTTGGCATGAAAGCCAAGGGGCTGTGGCCTCCCACCCAGCCTCTTCTCCGACCCAGAAATCATGGAGAGAAATACCTAACCCTTGCCTCTGGAGCTTGAAGCTTACCTGTGCTATGAAAATGTCTAAAACACACCTCAGACCATGCAATTGGCATAAAAGGGATCTGTAACAGTCACTTCCTAATCCAAAATATAAGTGCAGAAAAAAGAAAATGACCACTCCTGGTTATCTTTTGCATACAAATGTAAGTATCTGGCTTCCTGAGGTAGTGCTCTAACCACTAGGCTTTTATGCCATAGGTGGGTGGCTGCACCACTGCTGCTGCTGCCTATCACATTTTTAAACAGAGAGATGGCCAGTGGGAAGAGGATAGCATGCTCTGGGTGTTACAACAGCAAGAAATAGGTAAGCTCAGAACCTGATCTCTTCATTTCCGCAACGGAAAGTTGGGAACGTGAGCTGTTCTTTTTTTTCCGAACTATTTTAATGAACTACTACAGTTCAGAAGCCCAAGCTCCAAAGAGAGCAGAGACAAGTCACAACCAAGTACCCACCCAGGATATAAGTAGAGACAGCTCTAGGAAGCTGATTGCTCTGCCTGTTGAACTTCAAAGTCTTTAACTCTTTGTTGACTATATTGTGGGAGTGTTAATACCTTGTGCAGGTGCTCTGACACACTGCTGGAGCCAATCACCTATTTCAGAACCTCACACCACCTCCACCAGACCTCCCCCAAAGCAGAAAATCTGCATCTTGTCTCAACTGCCTGTGCTATTGTGGCTCATCTTGGTCCTGGGTACCTGCAGTACTTCATGTGTGTTGCAAGCATTTGGGGATAGTGCAACCTCTATGTTGTGCAGTATATTGACAAGGATTACCTGTTACACAACTGCATGTACTGTAGTTCCTCTCAAGCAGGAGGAAAACCACATTCTATTATTCTGACTGTGCTTTAGGAATGGCAAAGGATCTCAGAAATGACGGAGTGATACAGACAGCAAGCAGTTCTGAAGTGGAAAAATTTAGTGCAAAGGGAATCAACCTGTTCAGCTTGGCAAGTAATTTTCAGCAAACAATTTATTATACAGCATTACCCTGGTTCTGTGCTTTTGAAATTTTTATGACTGAGATTTTGGTCACTATTCCAGTTCCTCCTGTGAATTTATTTATAAATGGTTTTACTCTTTGGCCCTGACAAGCAACTGATTCCAGAAACAGCAGTGGTCCTCAGTTCTTAAAGAGAAACACCATGGTGACTTTTATGTCACCAGACATCTGACAGCATTGTGCATCCCTGATTTATCATGCATTATCCCAGCATTATGCTAAATATTGTACTTCTCATGCAAATAATTGAGGGACATATTTTGACAAGACTGGGACTGCTGACTTTTAATGAGTACATAAAGTATTTCCTTTACTGCCTGATGTCAGCTTCTGGTCATTCCCAGGTTAATTTATTTTTCAGGCTCTGTTTGCAATGCTGGGCTTTTCAGCCAGCAGCAGATACTGTATACAGGCCTTAGGGTGAGCACTTTCTAGGGCAGTCTCTGGCCCCAGTGCCTGTCAGCCTGCTCCATGCCCCCCCCTAAGCTAGCAACACAGGCTAGACCAGAGAGCTCTGGCTGTTGCAGCCTCCTCTGATCCACCCTGGTCTCTTTCTTATTTTCTGCCTGCCTCAGCTTTCGTATTTCCTTGCACTACTTTATCCTGTGGCAACTCAGGATATCTCACAAGGGTAAATAAAGAAAAGTATGACCAGAACCTCATGCTCGACACATCTTTTGTCACTGCTCTCACGATGGAGGTGCAGAATTTGACTCTGAAACCTGTGACTGTCGTTACTTCAGGATTAGATGCTATAATATCAGCCATCATGCTGCTTTACTCCTTGTTTCAGCCTTCAATTCCTTTATTTTGACTAGAGTAACTTCCTTTGTGTGGTGGCTGTAAGCTGCAAGTATCCTTTCTGTGACGTATTCAAAATAGTAACACTCATGTTCTAGGTCACATACACAAAGACAGTGACACCTCCTTGGCACACAGGCTCAGCACAAAAAAACTCTCTCCATATCCATCATCCAAGAACTTCCATTCACTCCTCTTTCATCTCCAGCCTAAAAAGTACTTGCTGTGAGAAATGAGGTTGTGGTGAAATCACTAGTCAAAGAGGCTGAACTAACAGATGGGAAAACCTACCACAATCTTTTCCCATTATGCAGGAGAAAGGAAAATGGAAAGGAAAAAAAAGTAGGTTTTTTTAAAAATCCCTGTATTTACACGCTCATTCAATTATGCCTTGCCAAACAGCGTTCCCCTCTTAATAGTTTCCTCCTTTATATGCAGTTTACATACCCGTGACCTACACAACTTTTGTGTTCTTGCATGCATTGACCTGAACACTCAGGACAGTATTTCCATAAATCAGTGTAAGCACTGCTACTAAGATTTAATTGTGCTGCATGTGTGTCTGTCACAAAATCACAGGAACTGTCTTATGGAAAAGGAAAGATAAAAACTTATCTAATCGAGATAATGAAACAAGAAGTAATTTTGGCTCAAGTGACAGCAGAGGACAATGCTCTTTCTTTTTCTTATCAGTAAGTCAAAGTAGCAGTTCACCAAGGTAGTTTTATTGTGGCTTTTTCTGGCAGTGTTCTGCTATCCAACCCATAGCTATGAATATTTGCTATATCTCTAAGTTTCTTACGGCACAGAGCTCTGCCCTTGCTTTCTGTGCTGATTTAGAAAGAAAAAACATAAAAACGTGAATGACGAATCACTGGGGAAAGAGATGCCAAACAGGTGTATAAACTGCTAACTGGATAGCAGTAATTCATAAGGTTATTTATAATTCATTCTTCAGTGCCATGCTCTTCAAGCAATTACAGAATGCCTGATTCACTATCCATAAAATGCATTTCACATATCTAACAACTAATGACTCAAGCTTCACTCTGGAGCAACACATTTTAGTGGATTAAGCATGGGAGTAAGAGGCAGAGGTACCTGATCCCAACTTATTCTCTGCTTTGCCGCATGGCCTTGAGCAAGTCACTAACCTGTGGATAATTATAATATTTGAACACACAGGGGACCTGCACAATTTAATTAGTTAATGTTTCCAAAGCACTCCAAAGATAAAAAATGCTACATGAATGATAATCATACGCTATTGTTTCATGGCATTTTATTCCAAAGCACGTTTGTGTAAACATGTTTAGAAATGTAAAATTCCAGTAGTGGCAAAGTTTGACAACTACCTTGAAACGATCGGCACTTCTTAGACTAAAATTTAAATTAATTAACAAATTTAACTTCTGTTTAAGAAGACATTTATATGTGAATTCAATACAGACACTAAACTGAAGCTGGGAAACAAAATCTTTGAAAGTTTCTGTGGGATAGATAAAAGAAGTGAAAAAGACATACAGAAGGTATCAATGAATGAATACATGTTACAAGTAACTCTTTGACTGTGAGATACTGGTCCCCCAAACTGCCTAAGGGTAGAGTTACTTTTTTTTAGCATCCAGACTTCTGTTAGTTTCAGGACTAATCATTAGACCAAAAAAAGTTAATGGCGAAACTCCTTTGGACTTTAACAGAACCAGGATTCCTTAGTTCTCTGAGCTTATTATGCACTTAATTTAAGTATTTCTCTCAAAAGGAAAATATTACTCCTAGCAATGGTGTGGTAAAAGCTCTAGAATCACCTATTCAACAATCATGGAAACTTATTCTTAGAGAGGAGACAGGAAGACATGGTTTTGTGTAGACCAAGCTAAAAACACTCTTATTTTCAAATTAGTTTTCTTCAGGGAACAATTTGACAATACTCCTGTCTCCTGATACACTTCCATTTAAGCAATACAGTCCTTTCAAAGCAGGCAGTGATGTTAATTTCTCTGTAGAAGCTGTTTTTGACTTAGTTGCCATTTAACTAGCCCTTGTTTCTAATGATCATTGGCTGATGGGAAATCTGTTATCCTGACAAAAGGCCCTGGGACATACAGCAGAAAGTTTTCAAACCAAAAATCCTAGTGCATGCACAGGATGGCATCCTTTGATTTTACTGCCTGTCAGGTTACTGAACTTTTCTTTTGTCAAATATCACATATTAAAAAAAACAAAACCTTTTTAGAATAATACGAGTTTACTGGATTATTGAAATCCAAGGTTCAAACTTACTGCCTAAAGAGCAATTCCCAAAAGTATATAGGTCTTTCAAGCTCTTGAAGTAGAAGTCCTTAATACAGCTTTACGCCCATTCATTTTTATATACAAACAGATGTTTCTGAGAATTCAGATTCTGCTAGCACGAACTTCATAAAATGCCATATAAACACAATGTAGAAGAAGTCAACACTTCTTCAGCAAGCTGTCTGAACTGCATGTAGGGAGTGCACGCAGGCAGGAGAAATCACACCTGTAGTAGCTGCAGCGGGCCAAAGTTTAGATGTACTAGTTCAGCTTCTTCTCAAGTCACAGATTGCCACCATAGCCTTAGAAAATAACACAGAGGGGGTTTTCTCATATATAACTTCAGCAGTGTTAAGTTTCATCACTCTCCCTAAACCACTTGTCCGTGTTTCTTTACAGCTGCTGGGGAAGACAGATACCTTTTGAAAGGCAGATGATCATAACTGGTAAGATGATTGGACCTAGAAGCATCTCTCCACTAAAGAAATACAAAAAACCTGAGCCTAACTTCTAGATTGCATTGTGAGAGATGAACTTTGCTGCAAGGTTATGTCCAAACCGGACAGTCCAGCAGTGCCCAAAGGTTGCCTAAGGCAGCTGAGACACAGCACACTCCGCAGTGCCCTTGGGTCAGTAGCCAACTTCCATCCCAGCAACACTTTCACTGCAGAAACCTGTTCTTTTCTGACACAGGATACTTATTTGAGACTGCTGACAAAAATAAAACAAAACTAGAACAGAAACATCCCTGAAATAACGCCACAGTGGGGGCACCAACCATAATACAGATGCCTTGCAGGGCTCCATGTCACCAGTGTCTTTTGCTTACGTATCTGCATAAATGCCTCCCATTGTTTAGCAAGTCAGTTCAGTCTGTAGAACTCTGGAGGAGGCCAAGGAGAAGCCTCACCATGTTACAGCCTGTGGGGAGGTCAGAGGCCCATAGACAGTTCTTTCTGAGTGTGTGGTCCAATTTCCCTCCAACTGCAGCAACTATGCAACCTTCTCTAAAGTCTTGCTGCAGTGGAAAAATGCATCCCAGACTTGGGTATTCTTCAGAGACAAGTAAAATTGAAATTGATATAGTCCCACAATTTCACTTTAAACCAATTAGCGTTCTCCAGTGAAAAAAAACCCTTTATTGAGGAATTCTGGATGAGTACTAGCCAATTCCCCATCTGTAAAATCACCATCCAATTGCGTGCCACTTTTAAAATGAGCACTCCTTCACAGCGGGTAGATGTACCAGAGAAGAGGGAAGCAAAGTTCATACAAGCACTGCCGAAACACCCTCACATGTTTCTTGGAGACTTGGGACAAAGTATTTTGTCTGCAAGTGGAAGAAAAAAATGAGGTGGAAGTTAATAATGAATAGCACAATAGTAGTAATGATTGCAACTGAAGCAGGAAAACAAACTATACCAGTGCAGAAAATGAATGGCTGATGGAAACAAAGATACAAACTTCAGAAGAAATAAAAATAAACCACAGAAGTTGATTTACAGTGAAGAGGAGGGAGAAAAAAAGAAATCTACAGAAAAAAAAATCAGACTTGAAAAGCATGTACTAATTTAAGAGAGCACATTGGTATGGTGGCTTTGCTGTCTGTCTGTTGTGGAATTTCTTTTTTGCTAGTGCTGTATCCAAAACTAACTCCTATTGTACTGCAGTAATAGATGCCAGAGAATTTAAAAATAAAGTAAGATGATCACATGAGCATCAATATATCAATCACATAAAGTAGCCAAAGAGAACAAGGGTAGGGTGCCTAACCTCATTTTCATACAAGCACTCCCAGGCACCCAGCTCAGCACAAAGCGGAGTTCATGTTAAAGGTCACAAAAGTCACATACAAATGACAAATCCCATCTCTCTCTGAATTAACTGCAGCTATAACTACGAGTAGACAGGATTTCCTTTCTGAAATTTCTGTCACTCCCTTACTCCAGAAAAACAATACACTATCTGAAGCATCGTCAGTTTATATGCACAGTTCCTCTTTTCCTTGAAATTTGAAAGAAAAAATGGTTCCATCAAAGGCGTTTCCTCCACCTACAACACCTAAGGAGAAAAAAAAGTCAAGAGAGAAAGAGGAATTTCTGCATCTTTGGATTTTTACCAACATACTGGCCAAAAGTTCATGCTAAAAATTACCCTCTGCCTCTCCTGCTTCTGCCCTCAGTCTCTGCAAGTAGGAGATCTTAAGTTATGCATATTCAGGGAGGAAGAGCTGCATGCTGTAAAATAACGTATTTTACCACACAAGTGTGCAGGAAATAAGGAGATGAATGTTCTGTTCAGGGTTTGCATTACTATGTACTATGGGGATGGCTCCTGCTGCATCTGCTCTGCCTAGGGATGGAAAGGCTGCCAGGCTGAGGGAACAGCATGTTGCCTCTGTGAGGGACCCAAGAAAGTTTTACTGGTCTTCTGGGGTTGACTAATGCCTTCTCCTCCCTTGGCTTCATGAAGATTTCTGGAGTGTATTTGAGATTTGGCCCTGAATATATGATGCCATTTTTGCTGTGTAATAAGCATCAATGGTGTCAGGCATACAGAAGCAAATCTGCTCTTTGTTAGATGTTACATGTCAAAATGAGTTTGTAAAACACGCCACAGAAAGGATGAAATGCTGCTTACAATGCAAAGCCTACTGAAATCTACATAATGCTGCAATATTTATTATCAGACAGAGCATATTATCTGAGATTAATAAATTATTCTTAGTCCTTATTTTGTAAGGCAGAGCAACTGCCATAAAGCAGCACTGTCACAGGAAGAAATTTCACCAAAGTACCCTGCTTGAAATAATGACTTTATTTATCTATAACTTTACATTATTGATAGGGTTTGTTGAACTGAAGGAGGACTATGAAGTCATTCCAAAAGAACTACTGAGAAAGAAGTCTGGAAGCTCAGCCAACATAATGCTTGCAGCAAGAAAGTAATTTCCCTAAGAAAAAATAGTCATACTTGGTCACTTTACAAATATACAGGCAAATTACATTCTGTTTGTGTAAATAAGAACTAATGCCAAACATGTGGCTCTTAGTGTTTCATTATCACAATTTTTATTCCTAAGAATTTTGTTCTTATAAGACCACAGTGGACCTGAAACAAAGCAGCAACATAGGTGGATGCTATCCAGTTTAAGAGGACATGAAAAGCAAAGCTTTCAAATAGGCATTCCAAACTGTCCTGTGACCCAGCTGTGTAAGCATCATTCCCAAAACAACAAGCTTAAAAATGGCTGTATTAAAACAACAGTTTCTCCCCAAAAACTTACTAGCTGATTTTCTTGTGATTAACACCTGGCAGACTGAGATGCAAGGGAAGATGTGGGAGCATTCACTAGGATCTTGTCACTCCCAGCTTCTGGCACAGTGGCTCCCCAGTCAGGCGCTGTGGATTGCCATAGCCTCACCTCACACCAGGGATCTGCAGTGCTGACGTGTGTCCCAGGCAGCTGTCTGCACTGCCTGAGGGCAACAGAGAGGAACAGGAGCTCACAGGCTGGAGTCTCTCTCTCTGTCCCTAAATTAAATTGAATGTGCCAACTGCTACCCGGCCCGTGCGCAGGGAGTGAGGTAACTGCCATGGATACAGACGCCCACACAAGCAAGATGAATCCTGAGCCCCACAGACAGCACACAGGGAAAGGCAGGAGGCAAGGAAAGGCAAGGCACTGAGGCAATCCCTCACAGCCCCACACACTGTGTGAGGGGCTGTACAGGATCAACCCAAAGCAAATGTCCACCACCAGATACTGAAATCCCCAGAGTCTGAACCCCCTTACTGCTCTCGGAGAATAGTTGACAGTAGGCAAATATATATATATGTATATATACATTAATAAACCTTATGCAGAATAATTTAAAACATGTCTGAAAAACAACCAGAAGAAGGTCAACTGTTGTCTTGCACCTGCTACCAAGCATCTACAAACTTGGCCTGGTATTGTGCTGAACAAAGACAAGACTGTACAACACCAATCACTACTGAAGAAAAGGATGCTGCCATTGCTTTGGAAGTACTGTGGTGTACTTCACAGCCACTCTATGCAAGAAGTTATTTTTCGGGCAACTCTTCACCAGAAAGAGCTTACAAGCTCACTTAGAAAAGAACACGCTCTGTGGGACAGTCGTCCAGACTCGAGGGCCAGCCCGCCTCCCTCAGGCACGAAGCTTTGACCTATGATTTACTGACTACTGAAGCAGTCTTTATGCATGTCCCTATGCTGCCTGGTTATTCAGTAGAACAGTAGGTGCCTTTCCATGTCCTCAGAGGAAATTCCTGTCTGCTAAGTTTAGATGCTTCAATTGAGCACAAAGGATCTCCCGTTGGAAGGCTTCAGAGGCACTTTCCTCTCTGCAACAAGGGCATGTACAATGAGAGCTTCTTTTTCAATGGAATGAGAGCACTTTTTCAGTGCTTTGCTAAACATCTAACATTAAGGTACATATTAGATGCCTAAAATCAAAATAGAGCCTGCCTGTAGGGCACAATATTGCAGACCAAGTAAGAAATAGATTGAGTGAAGTCGGCATGAAGTGCCAATATTCCTTTTCAACTCAGCAGCTGTATGTGTGGTGTCTGTGACCGTGAATGAAGTAAAGATGACAAATTGCAGATCACAGTCAAATTAGATTTTCCTAATGGGGCTTTTGAAATAAACTAACATATTACTGTTTAAATAAAACCTGTAACAAGAATGAGTTGATGTTATATTATTAAATTTCTTAATTTAATTCTTGAGCTCCAGAGCCAGCCAAGTAATACTCAACATATTTACCTTCACAAACTGTGGAATGCACTGTACAAAAGCTAAAAAAAGCTTTCTGTGGTTTGACCAATTTTCTAAGCGTTCAAGCAGTATCCATCACAGAGAACAGTATCTGCCTGCCTAGTCATGTATTAGAATTATTTGCTTGTGCTCCATAGCTCCTTTTTTCAGTAATTAGACAAACCATTTAGCACAAAATCATGACATGTTATTTTTCTGGCTTATTATGTGTGCTATAAATTGAGAAAAAAATACTTAGCACTTCAGGGCCTGGTGGTGTGACTAGAAAATTGAAAATACATATGGGATCTGTCCATCAAGCCTCACTGGTGAAGAAACCTTCCCCTCCTTTATCACAATAGAAAAGGAGCCTGCTAATCACAGAACCTTGCCTTGCCCATAAAGACCTCTCTCTCTGCTTAAGGAAAGTATCGGTTTGAGGTTCACAACTACTGTGCTTGGCCAGAAGATGAGCTAGTACATGTCTGGTAAAAAGGCAAAAAAAAACCCAAAAAACCAAAGGCTGTCCCTCCCCAAACATGGCTTAGAAACGTCAGCTCTTTTAGGTTTTGATGTCCAGGAAAACAAAGCAAAACATTTTTAGATACCATATTAAGACATGTAAAATGCATCTATAATAATTTATACAATAGCAATGTCTAACGGTCTTTATTATACCCATTCTTATTTAGTAATGTCCACAATGTCCATATTTTGAACCTCTCAGATAAAGTAACGTGTTCTGTGGGTCTAGCACAGGCTTCAGTGCCTGGAGGCTCTAGTTCTATTTCCAGCTCTGCTTCAGACCTACAGGGTGACCTTTACGCATAACCTCATTCTCCTCACCTATAAATGGGGATATTAATACTTATTTACCTCACAGTTGGTTCCCTTCCAGCTGCTACGGTGACTGAACAAGCTCATGCATCTAGAGAATTACTAATGTTCATGATAAACTGTTTCTTTCTTTTCAAACAAGCAGTGCAGACACTAAATTAAGAAATTATTTGTCCGCCCAGTTAGCAAAAGTACACAGAAAAATAACAGCAATGGATAAACTGTTCAAAGCCCCTCAGTAATTTCCTTCCAAAGACACTGTCCTTCAGGAGAAATGTTTCTAACTCCTATCTGACAGCAACTAGAATCAACTTCCTGATGCTGCTTTCAGTCAAGAAAAAAATACATGTTTTTGAGTGGCAATCCAACCCGGTCTCCCTTTGGAGAAGATATAAAACCCCTCCAAGCTTTCCAAGTAAAAAAAGGGGAAGAAACAATTTCAGCTTGAAACTCGACCTAATAATGAGGGCAGAGAGAAAGAAGGAAAAAGAGAATGAGAAAGAGACAAGAGATACAGTCATCTGTTCCTAAAGGGAACCAAGGTCCACAGAAGAGGTGCTGGCAGGTATGCAACCCGCGAGCAGGAGGACACCCCTGCAGCACCAGCACCTCCGTCAGCCTGGGAACACCTCAGCAACATTCATCTTGCTCTGGGAATGTGATACTTACTCTTGTACTGCTCTGGCTATGGAGAGCGCTGTAGATCCAGTTTCATTAACGCTATCTAAGGTCACATTTGGCAGGTCGTCATCATCACTGTCACTTTTAATTTGTCTGGGAGATAGGCCTCGGGGGTCCATTTGTGCTGGAAAGAGACATATAATGGATTAATATGAGCGTGCTGAAATTAATCTTGTCCCAGAACAACAACAGGGCGCACAAAACATCCGCCTGCTCTGGCTGGAGAGCAGCACTTGTGCTGAGCTTCCTAAATCGGCTCATAGGTGGGCAAAGCCACCTAGTGGGGCCACAGCTGGATGTGAGCACTTCCAGGGGCATGCAGGTCTGCGAATTCACAGAGGCTACACCAGTGCACTCAGCGGTACCAAAATACAACTGCACATACCACATCCAACAAAAGCCCAGTTTACCCTCAAGTAACTTATGCTGCCTGACTTCAGAAAGCAAAGGGAAAGGGTTACATCTGCTCTGTAAAACACAGAATGCTCAAGGGTACATTTGACAGCAAAATTTCAGGAGCAATCTTTGATTCTGATTGCTCACTATGAGGTATCAGGATGGAACCCATGTCATTCCTCTCAACTAAAATTTAGGCATCTAAAACCCCAGTCACTTGATTTCGGACGCAATTCAACACCACTCTCACCCTCTGAAGGATTCTTCACTCCACATTACACGTAACCTCACACAATCAACGTTGATGTGACCAGTGTCGGGGGGACTAACAAATTTTTTTGAAAAGTCACATAGTTTCGGGTCTTACTAAAATGAAGATCAGGAACTGCAGGATTGTTTTACCTGTGCACAGTTTACAGTATCCATACTGCATGGCAATGGAGCAAGTGCCCAGGTGCTGGCAGGGACAGCTGCAGGGACTTCTATGAGGAGCATCCAGGGCTGCCCCATGCTGGACACAGATGGTTCCATTCGCTCCAGCCAACCCACTGCAGGGCACAGCTGAGCACTGCAGACAGTGAGGGCGTCTCAGGGAAAACAGGCTTAAAAGGAAAGGCAAAACAACTGGCCAAGAGAGGAGTGAGGGAAATAAGTGTGTGAAACACTTTACACTGAGGGTGCCGGAGCACGGGAACAGGCTGCACAGGGAGATTGTGGAGCCTCCCTCTCTGGAGACATTCAAAACCCTCCTGGACGTGTTCCTGTGTAACCTACTCTAGGTGACCCTGCCTTGGCAAGGGGGTTGGACTGGTTGATCTCCAGAAGTCCCTTCCAACAGTAACAATTCTGTGATCCTGTGAAACAGCTTTGCAGACACCAGTGTACGAGGAGATGGAGGGGAGAAGGTTCTTCATAATGGGGCAGTCCCTGGAGGAGACAGACTGTCCTGATGGGAACTACTATCTACAGGGAACCCATAATGGAGCAAGGGAACAGTGTGAGGAGAAAGAGCAGCAGAGGAACCATTATGGACTAACCACAGCCCCAGTCCCCATCCCCCCAGGATGGGAGAGGGAGAAGAGCTGGGAATCAAGCAGTAAAGTTGAGTCCTGGAAAAGAGGGCTGGGTATGGTGGTTCTCACCATCCTAATCTACTTTAATTAGCAATAAATTACTTTTCCCCACACTGAGTCCTATTTGTCTGTAAAGGTAATTGGTAAGTGATCTCCCCGCCTTTATCTTGACCCCTGAGCTCTTGCAGTCTCTTTCCCCCTGTTCTGTGGAGGAGGAGTGAGAGCAGCTGGGTGTGCACCTGGCAGACGGCCAGGTCTACCCACCAGAGCTAGGTCTTCTGCCAAAAAGAGACAAGAAAGGAGAGGAGATCAGAAAGGCCTGTGACCTGCCTTCCTTATATGCTGGCTGCTGCTCTCCAAGGGAAAAAAGCACAACTTAGCAGGGTAGGGGGAGGGAACCAAGAGATGGGCACAAAGGGGAAACATGGAGCACAAGTGTGACTTGGGATAGTGCTGCAGTTGGTTAGCTTGTGCTCTCCTATGCTGCACTGTCAGAGACAGGACACTTTCCTCTGGCTCTTGTAACATGATTTTTGAGAAAGGTATAAATTCCGACTCAGCTTTGGCTAACCACAGACCTGGACAATGAGCATCACAGGCTCCCTTTACAGATCATGAATGGTTCAGTAGGCCCACAGCTAGGGAGCAGCTCCAAAAGTTATAGTTAAATCTGCCATTATGCCATCTTTCTTATGTTACAGTGTTCACCGACTAGAAAAGGGACTAGAAAAGTTACAGTGAGAAATGGGAGGGCTGCAGATACTTCAGGAGCTGTGCAGCCGTAACTAGCACTTATGAATAGCTCGGCTCTTGAAAAGAAATCACTCCACAAATGAATGATGAATCTAGGGAAAGTTGGTCTTAAATTTTAATTTATGTCTTAGCTGCAAACCACCTGTGAGTAAAAGAACACTGATTATAAACTAACCTTCAGCTGAGGTTTTCATGTTACAGAATTTTCTAAGGAAAATATTGTTAATATATGTTCAGTAAGCTGATGGAACAACCCCTTCTGGAACCACAGTGCATTTATAGTTGGCCAATACTACTTCCATTAGCTTTCTACAGGCACAGGTTAGGTGCCTCAGTAATGCTGGCTACATTTGGACTGCTTATTATTTCTTCATGTATGGTAAACACCTTTTGCTTAACAAAGCAAAGGCTGTTGACGGCGAACCACGGCTAACATGAGACAAACAAAACAACTTAGAACTTGTTCAAAACATTTAATTATTTTAGGCAGAATGAGCACCATTCTGACTGCACTTCTTAAAATCACAACTTACACATGATGGTATTCAATGTGCAACCTCAACCTGAGAACTAGGGATAATCTAGTATCTTACTTAAAAGCAACTGAACCATCTAGTCAGCTCATCTAGTCAGGCACAGAAAACTATCTGGAAAGAAGCGCTACTTCTGCTTTGTTGCTTAATGTTCCTTCTTAAAAGAATGACGTTATTACGATGTATTTCAGTAATTCTTGAGTTTTTTCATGGAATCATAGAAAGGCTTAGGTTTGTAGGGACCTTAAAGATCATCTGGTTCCAGCCCCCCTGCCATGAGCAGAGATGCCAGCCACTAGGCCTGGTTGCTCAGAGCCCCATCAAACCTGACCTTGAACACTTTGAGGGATGGGATATCCACAACTTCTCTGGGCAACCTGTTCCAGTGCCTTACTACCCTCTGAGAAAAGCTTTTTTTTTTGCCTTAAAGTGAATCTCATTACCAAAAGTTATGCTTGTCTCAGTGCAATATTTAAATGTGCTATAGGTGATGCATTTGTGAAAGCTAATTAATTATCTGTCCACAAAATTAAAAATTGTAACAAAAAACTGTGTATCTTAACTGAGGTTTAATCTGACTTGCACCACAGCAGAGGTTTTAAGTAGCTGCCTCAGAAACTAAACCTAACTTGAAATGATGAAAAGTTGCTACATAACTTAGTCTGTAATACAGTTCTTATATGTGAATTCTGATCACTTAAGTGTGAATACACCTACAAAAAAAAGATGGTATAAATGTATATGACGAATCTTATGTACCTTTGTTCTTTATATGACATGTTTCATTATTATTGCAGATTGCTGGCTCTTAAGGTATTACTGAGTCTCCTATGACATTTGGTATTGATTTTAGATTACTGCAGGAATGTGCTAGGATGAAAGCTCTTAACTACCTTCTCCTTGTTTCCGCTTGGTAAGTCCTACTCTGTACACTTCTAGCACAGACACGAAATTGCTAATAGGGCTGTACTTCTGCACCCAGGGACAATTTAGCCCATTGGGTACAGTCTGCCCCATCAGACACCAATGTTTGACCACATCATGAGGTGCTGCCACACATGAGCACAGAGAGGACAAAAAGGTGAGGAATGGAAATCTATCAGTGGGTAAATTCAAAGGCAGGTAGTTCATGCGCTATTATGTATTTGCAGTAAACGGAACTGAAGACTGTAACTGACTAAAACAATGTTCTAGAGATTAATCCCTTGCTTTTTATGTCAGCCTACATATACACCCTCTTTTGTCTCTCTTTTCATTTGTCACTTCCTTCCAGCCTGAAGACTTGGGTGGCCAAGGTGCTGGGGACCTGAGGTGACTGACCAGGAGGCTGAGCTTTGCTGCTGCCAGCTGGTGTAAACTGCCCTGTTTTCTCATCAGCATAGCTGCAGCTGCTAGGGGAAAACAGCCTTTAAAGCTATTCTCCTCCCTGAAATGATCCATGTGAATAACGAACTGGCCGAAAGCCTAACAGATATCTCCTTCTCACCGCTCTGCAGTGTGCAAACTGTAGCACAGGACTGTTATACATTAGGAGTTCATGACTCCTACTTATGTCAACAGCTTTGACTTTCTCTTGGACGTCTAAGAACAACTGTCGAATTTCTGGCACCAAGGTTTATAAATACCAGCCTCAGTTCATAAGCACTGAATTAGAGGTAATTACTGGCCTAATGAACATCAAACAGGAGAGGATGAAGAGATGCAGGCAAGAGATAGTTTAGCAAATGAGATAAAAAAGGTGGAGGACAAGGGAGTAACAGAATGCAATTGGCAAGCAAGGTGGAAGAAAACCCATTAAACATGCATTTTAACCTCCCTTCATGCTGTACCTTGCTCTAACAACCAAGCTTTTCCTTGAACTTAGGACCATGGGTCCAGAAGGCACTTGTCTTGGTCACTGAATTGAGTCCTCACAAACACAGGCAGACATATTAATTAATAAAGCTCAAGCCCTAAGCCTGAACTGGTTTTCTTGCCCTTGCTATGCCTCTTGAAAGGCAAAATTTGTCCAACAGAGCTACCTGGTGGTTTTGTGAAGTGTGAATAAGGTTAAGGTGAGGCAAGAAAAAAGAAACCAGTCAGAGACTGCTGCTTTCATGGGATAAAGGTGCCATTGAATGAGCGCACAGGAGCTACAGAAGCAAGCTGTTAGCTCTCCATGCTGAATAGACTGGTGAGCCAGGGGAGTTATTTAAGAATGTCTGCAAGTGCTGAAGGCTGTAAACAGCCACATTGCTTCCCATCCGTGTTAGCCTCAAGAAACAATGATCCTTTTTTGCTACAGAAAGTAGAGAAAATTGCTCATGATGTACACAAATACATGCAATCACTTCTCAATACCCCTTTGCCAAACTGTACCAAAAAGGAGTTTCCCTCTGGGCACTACAAGTGAATTCACTTCCTGCACTTGTTTTAAGGGAAGATGTGCAAATGGGTCTCACATAAGGCATGTACCAGCCAGTAAATACTACACAACTTAAGTCTATCATCATTAATATTGTATCTGCCAGCTGCCAGTTGCCAGTAGGAAAAAGCCTGATCTGGATCAGATATAAGCTTGCTTCTATTTCTGTCAAACTGAACAGTTTGGGGCTTTAAAATTTATTCTGGCTGTGGGGTCAGACTATACCTGATCCTGCTTCTGAGCACAAAACTGCCTGTTCTACAATGCTGGAAGAGATTTAAACTTGCATAGGAGCTTTCTAATGAGCACTGCATGAATTTGTGCTTTCTGGCACACAGCTGCCTTGGTTATGACATGGTACAGGATTAGCCATGTCAGAGAAGCACACTCTCAGGGAAGAATCCAGCCTGTTGGTTGCTAAGGGCACATGAACCCCTAGGAACGGGATCAAGTCTCCACCTCCCCAGGGGAATAACCTGAGCACACAGCCACACCATTAAGGTACCTTTTTTTCTTCACTCTCTAAATTCGTGCTCCTGCCCACATTCTGGAAACTCTTGGGAAGGAAGGGACTGTGGATTTAAATCACTCCAGGCTAACAAGAGCCCAGCACACTTCCTCCCACTTCTCACACATGTGCTGCTGATACTAAGATGGTAGGTAAATTTCCTCCCCCTGTCTGTCATATTTGGGCTTTGGCCAGGTATGTCCTAATACCTTTGCTTCTTTTCAGTGATTAATCAGGGATACACATCTCAAGTGCTCTGATCTGGTTAGACAAAGCCAAGCGCTGTCAGAAATCCTGCATCTGGATGCCTGCAGGTGGCATGAAAAGGGCCATACACCACCACACTGCTGTCACCACTGGCAGTTCTCAGTTACTGCAACCTGATTTACTTTCCCTAGTCAAATTTCCTGTGAGTGAAAGGGATGAAAACTCATCCCATCAGTAGGCTCATGAAGACCCACTAGAAGTAATTTTATGTCTGCATCCTATCTTTGATTTAAAGGCAAATATGAGCCCCTTGGGCTAAAGATGAATGAAATATTTAAGAGCAGGAGAAAACTAAGTAACCATTAGGAGTTTTGCCTCTCTTTTATAGCTAAGCCCCATAGTAATTAACTGATGTCAGAATGACTCTTTATGAGATGATGCTTGCTGGTGTGAAAGAAGAGAGAAAATTTCAGCATCCTGAAATACTGAAGCCTCTGTCTCACTTCAGCTTAAAACCTCAGTTTTCTGCATTAACTTAACTTCTTATCTAATAACTTTGTAAACTTACACACATGTAGGTCTGCCGATACACCACACCACAATAAAAACTGAATCACCGTTAGTTACTCTCTTAAAATAATTAAAAATCTGCTCCTGCTTTTTGAAAGTATTTACAAATTCAGAGTTTGCTTGCTTTTGTTTCACGTTTTAAACTCCCAACCCTGCTTTCTCTGAAGGATCCCTTATCAACCTGCTAATCAAAATGATCGTTCACTATGGGATTTGCAAGTGGTCGTGCCATTTACCCACTAGAACCTCTCTGTCAGAAGCAGGGTTACAAGTCTCTGCAGTGGGCAGTGGCATCAAGACCTGTGCTAGCTGAGACATCAACCTGGATGGTGGGGAGGTCCCTCTGGCCTTGCCAGTTCTGATCCATGCCTGGGTGATGGGTTTGGTCTTGGAAACACAGCCGCAGATTTTTATTGTGATGAAGTTTAAATGAAGCAGAAACATGAGGTGCCTCAAATAAGCCAGAAAGGGTCACGTTTGCTGTTTCCAATAAACTCCTCTCCAGTTGCTTTCAGTCCATGCTGGCATACAACAGGTTATAGATTATCTCCAGCTGTAAGCAATGCTGCTTTGCACTTACTTCCATTAGGGATGGAAAACCAACTACTACCCCACATGCCAAAATTAACATTTACAAGAATCTCATTAGTACTGCTGTTACATGTGTCCCTGCGTCTGCAGAGCATGAAGGACTGAAGTAAAAAACGAACATTTGCTGCCAAACTCCCAGAAGGATGGAAACAGAAAATATGGCTAAGAAAACTGCATGGCACTCATGTTTTAGCACAATACGCTATTAATCTGCCAGCATCAGAAACACTGGAGTTATGAATACTGCAGTGTCTAAAGCACAACTTTGGACTCTTAATTTTAGCATGCAGCATAGCTCAGTACCTAAAATATTGCAAGAAGAAAGCTGCAGGCCAAGAGCAAGTCTTCCACTCTTTCTTAAACTGAAACTGTCTCAAATGTCTCTGATAATAAATGCATCTGGGCAGATCGAACACCAAGCAGAGGGAAAAATTCATCCCCATCCTTCTCGCTTACTCATGGAAAATAGCCTTTAAAACTGCAGAGGTGCAGCCTCACACCATAGCTTGATGTCTGAAACAAATTAACATCCCTCTTCTTGGAATTTTTTTTAGAGAGCAGGACACCAGTGCAGACCTGCTCAGCAGGAGAGCATCAAAAAAGATTGCAACAGACATCACTACGCATTTTTAATGGTGGAAGCAACACTTCCAGATGCAGATGTACAGGAGCTACTTAAAATTATGACCTCAGAGACTGTGTTGTACTCAGGTTTATTTAATGTGTTCTAGGAAACAAAATCCTGTCTTTACAGACCTACCAAATGCATGTGAATGATGGTATTCACAATTTCCTTCTCCTAAGCTGGTTCATACTATATGAAGCACATATACTGCATTTTTCTTCCTATTTAAAGTTCATTACAAATGCTTTATGCATCGGAGAAATGCTCTGAGTGCACCTATCAGATTTTTGATCAAAACAGCTTGGTGCCTGGTAGGGGCAGCAGAGTTGGTCGATTTATTTCATAAAACTTTATGTACAAAGCAGCAGTATCCATGAACATAATGGTCAGAATACAGACTCTACAGGGGTAATTTTTATTACAATTTATAGCAAGATTACCCATACTCCACAGTTTTCAGATTTTATTGAGATTTTATGGGACTATATGGCTTGAGCAGTTAACTGCACCTAGCGTGGTTATGGTTCACAGAGAATGGGAACTGGCACTGAATGCACAGTGTAACTAATCTACCAGAGAATATTAATTGCTATGATCCAATCAAAGGCAATATTTAAAATCATTTCAACAGTCAAATACTTTGCCATAAACCTCTTAAAAGAATAGCTGTATGGAGAAATACAGAAGAGAGAGGGATTGCATGGATGTAATATATGCACATATTTAAGCATCTCTGTCATTGGGTTGTATACATAAACATACAAACCCATTTTTTAAACAAAGGACTTTTCTCTTTCTAAGCTATTTCAATGCCAGGAGACCTCATCAATGAAAAAAAGAAACTACTAAGACTACTGAGATTTATATCTCGCTGAACATCCAGTATACAAATACTCTATCACCAAAAGTAAACAAGGAAAACAATAAGGACAGAATATATTTAATATTAAATAAAATACTGCAAAACTACTACACGATGGTAGCAGACTGCAACTTACACACTGGAACAATCCAGAAATATTTTAGACATCAAGTTTCCAGCAGGTTGGCCCAAGGCACAATAAAACCCACGGCAGAGATAAAATAAATGAGAAGTTTTAGGCATGTGTTTCTGCTGGATCCGAATTTGTGGGATAAAAGCAACCAGATCAAAGCTCAGCCCTGGTGAGAATACAGAACTGAAGGGCCAGAGGCATTCTTGGCGTGGAAGACAAGGAACCAACAGCCTCCAAAAGGTGCAGGGGGGGCTCAGGATATGTCAAAATAGATTTACTCATCCCGCTTATGCTGGGCTTCACAAATCAAGTTGCAATATGCATCTACCTCATTCCCTTCCTCAAATTCCTCCTAGTTGAAAATGTACATGATCTCAAATCATGTTGATGAATCTTAAAAGAGCATTTGCTTCAACAGTGAAAAAATCTAAGCATGTCACTAGTAAATCCCTAGAAAGTACTTTTCTGGAAATTTAAGTAGAAGTCTGTTTAGGGAAGTCCCCATAGTTAACCTAATCCATTTTGTCTTAAATCAGCCTCCTCGGTTTCAAACACCACAGCATATCTTACAGCCTCTGTTTTAACTCTCCATTCCGGCAAGAATTACTGTTTCCTCCAGTTCTTAAATAAGGTGCACCATCTCCAGGAGCACACACATCCCTGAACAAAAGCCTCTCCTCTGCCTGCTTCTCTTCCTGGCCAGCCATTGCCAACCTGTTCCCGCTTTCCCAGGACCACTAGCATTTCTTCCAGCTGAACCAACCAACATGAGGAGAGAGCTTCAACATTCGGGGGGCAGTAGGGTGGAGGCAGACAGGCTGGAATATGTACAGCCACAAAAGATTTTTGTGCATAGCAGCAAAATAATTGTAGCTAAAGTAAAAACTCTCAGCCTCGACGCAACTCAAATCCAAAATAGCCATCTACGAAAATGTAGAAATCACTTCACATGAAACAAAAAAGGCAACACTACTGGTTTTAAAAGTCTCTTCCATAGCATAATTTATACAAACAGACCGTATTATCTGACCTTTTAACATATGGAGCAGTTCTCTTAATTTCTATCATACAACAAATTGCATTTACTTTTGTGGAATAAACTTTACAGTAGGCAGAAGTAACAGGCTGTACTTCAAAAAAACAAGGGCAGTGGATACCTTAATCTAATGGTACTACCTGTTTTAAGTCACAAAAAATCTGCAGCAATAGATACTGCATTTATTACATATTAATATATTCACAGTGAGGAATATGGCACGTGCAAACTGTGAAGACAAAACCTGTGTATTTTTTGCCAGGTCTACATAAGATGTAACATAAAAATAGTCCAAGCCCATGTCATTACAGCTGTTTATGTACTAGGGAAGCAGACAAAGTTCAGGTGGCAAATTTAAATTTATTATGTTCTGACTGCTGAATTTTGCAAGTGATTGCGTCTTACGAAAACTTAAAAACCCGTAAAAACGAGAATCCATAAATTTAATTCCAAAACCCCAGAAATATCAAAGTTGCACCAGCCCTTAGTGCACCATTATCAGGAAGGAGCTTCTGAAAGGCTCTTCAATGAATACTCCTCTGAATTACAGAAAACAATTTTTAAGGATATTGTATTTGGCAAAACCTGCTGCTAGAGGGACATGATTTGCCAGGAGTATTCATGGATATATTCTGAAAGCAAAGAACAATGGTCCAAACCAAGCTTGAGGTTCCTGTCATAAACGGCTGAGGTTCTAGTTTTTCACCAAAAAAAAAGAGCTGGAATCAATTTTTCAACATATAAAATGCTACATTTTTTTTCTCTATGCTCAGTCTCAGGAAGAGGGGAATAGTTTTTTTTCTTGAAAATTTCCTCTTAAAGGAAGAAAAAGAGAAAAAAAACAGAAGTAGCTTGAGGCAGACATGCAGTATGGAAAATGTTAGTCTAAATGGTTAACATATAGACAGACTTGGAACAACTGAAATAGGGGTTTAAGGGAAATCAACAGGCAGTCTTATCTACAGGTGCTGCTACCCGCTGTGCCTCTAATTAAACTTTTAGCAATCCTCACCACTGCTAAACAGGGAGGAAAAAAAGGCAAGGAAAGAGATTTTCATGGGACTATAATGGTCTTTCATGGAATATTTTAATGTACAATAATGTCTAGTCGCCACCACCTAATCCACACAGAAAAAAAACCTCCAAGCACTTCTTAAGGCTGTGACAAGAGCAGTGACCACTGAAGGAAGGGAGCTTTGACTCTGCTATGTTGTAGGGGAGGCAGAGGACACAGCCTGGCCTCACAGTGTCCACAAGGACTTGTGCCTGGCTCCCTTCCCCTCTGTGCCTAACAGCCCTAACACACTACTGTGCTTTGTGTGTACAAAATAATGAGAGGAGAAGCTTGTAGGGGGCAACTTGCACATCTGGGCTGGTGCTGTGGGGGCTGCACAGAGACCCTGCTGCTCTGGGGATCTCCCTTGAGTGCGTCCCCCCAGTGGGTGAATCAGGGGAGGAAGGTGCGTGGTCAGCAGGGGAGTCTGCATGTAACTGTGTGTGTGTTCATAGGTGAGTGTTGTGGGGTTAGAGAATGGTGTCAGGAACTTGTAGGAAATTAGTAAGATTTGTAAATGGTAAGTGCTGTATTACCTATACTGCACACAGTGTTCACTAATTACCTTCTAATTAAGCACTGTTAGTAACTTGCTAAAAATGCACCAATCCTGGTTTTGATTTAGACTAGGTTTTTATCCTGCAAAAGCACATCACTCTGACATAAGGGTGCTTTTGCAGCGTGGATAGCCCTGTCTCCCATTGCCCACCTTGGGGTGTAGCACATGCCACAGGACCTGATGGGATGCTGCTGGCACCTTGTATATACGTGTCTTCAAAACAAAAAAAATCTTGCAAGCAAAATAAAAAATGGGAGAGAGGAGGCAGGATAGACAGCAGAAATAAACAGCAAACTAGGAGGCACAAAAGGAGATCTGAAACTCTTCTGAAGGACGGTAATACTAAGAATGCCATGATGAATGACACCATGGAGAAGGATGCACAGAGGCGGAGGAGGAGATGACAGTATAGATTAAAAATATTAACAGAAAAGGAGGGGAAGAAGAAGCAGAGCTGCTGAATGTGGCACTCAAAGAGCAGACAGCAAGATAGGAAGGACTAGAAAAAACAGAAAAATAGAAAAAGAAGAGGAAACAGAAGACAAGATAGCCATTTCTTGTGCCAGGGGGAAGAGAGAATTCAAACAGAACACGAAGAAAGAACTATTTGCTTGAACTGCCTAAAAAAGCAGCCACCAGGACAGTTTTGTCTGAGAGAGAGAGTGAGAGAGAAATGAGGAGTGGGAAGCATCAAGGGAAGCAGAAAGCCACCTGAGCAAAACACCTGGAGGCAGTATTAGAGGGATGGTGACAACTTGAGAAGGTTCTTGCAAAAAACTAAGGATTAAACGGTTCTAGTCAAACCTGGAAGGAAGAGGAAAATTCAGCACAAGAAAAATAAAATTGGTAGTAACAAAGAAAAAGCTTTTCTGTATGCCCTGTTTCTTGTGTTTTTTCCCTTCAGCACCCGACACCTAGAAAAACAGGAGAGATCTGAACTCAAGTCTGATGTTATTTTCATTAATTTTAGCATTTAAAAATATCTGTGTTCAGGCAAATGCCTAAGTCTCAATTGTGTGAAAAGGGCTTAGATAAAGATTAATGCAAAACATAACTTTAAGTGCTTCCCAACTGGCACTCCTGTCTCTGAACTAGCACCAAAGCAGGAATAACCCAGGGATTATGCTGCCAATGCTCTCTGTGGATCGACTGTTTCAGAGAGCATATTTTTCTGTTTCTGAAAATTATCAGTGTTCATGTAAAAGTTGAAAGCTGTGACTCTAGATGACTCCAAACCTGCATTTGTCCGTCAGCTGGTAGAGGATTAAGAACTAATTCAATTTGACAACGATGTCCTGTTAGGATCTGTGTACATTTATTTTTTGTTATCAGCGCAATAGCTGATCACAGAAGGGAATTTAGTCTGCACACATATGAAATTCATTTAATTAGTTAACTTGTGTGATATCACTGCATTTAATTATTTATACTGTTTTGCATTAAAGAATGAGAAACACTCCAGCAAAAGCTGATAAAAGATGACTACCTAGAGTGGATTGCTGCCCATTATTCTTTTATTGTATTTATTCAAATTAACCGTAACTTTTTAATCAAAATAATTAGGGACAACAAAATGAATACAACTCATGAGAAAAAAATTAATAAATTGAAGAATTGTTAATGCCTTCTTTTCCTTTAACTGTGCATTAATAGATGATGCAGGGGCTAATGGCTAATGACCTCTGCCAATTAGAGCACAAAGGCCACACTGTAAGGGCAGGTCAAAAGGCATGGAGTTCATGGGCTGAAATCCCTACAGCACATTAAATTCTGGAATTTTGCTGATGAAACTGGGGTACCAAAGTTCCAGTTTTACAAGATCAGGAGGTACTTCCTATAGAGGAGACTACTACCAGAGCCAGCTAGAGTCTTTGAAAAGAAAACAAATGGGAAAATTTCTTGATGAGCTCAAGGTCAGGTGCACCTCGAAGCTCCAAAATCAAAATACAGACTAAAACTTTCCTTTTCCTGTTTGTTTGGTTTTTGCTTTGTTTTGTTTTTTTTTTTCTTTCTAGACTACATGGTGCAAAGTTCTGGTTTTATTCATAATTTCTTGACAGAAAGGCACAAAGAGCTAAAATTACATCACTGTATTAAGTGTAATAAAACTTAAACCATCATTTTGAGGCTTAAAACTTAACTCACATCAACTCAGTTCATTTCCTATGTTCAAGCCTATTGAGAGGGCACAGTCCCCCCTTTGGGTACTGAGGGAACAGTAGGAGAATCACAGACCAATAGACAACAGGATGCCCCTGAACATCAGAATGACCCATCACTGTAGTCCTGTACAGTAGCACACAGTTGCCAGTTTATCCAAAACAGACATGAGAAGTGAGATACAAGTTGTTGGGACCTGTTCACTATGCAATTAGGAACACAAGAGATGTTATAAGACTAAATGTCCTGCAGTCTCATAAGCCCCAAAGTAATGTTATCTGTCAATACCCTCCCTTTCTGCCTCAATACCTCATTTCAGGGGAAAATTACCGTATTTTATTCACTCACATGCAATGAGCCTTGAAATGAGTATCTCATTCCTTTCTGCATATTCCCATCTCTGTCACTAATGCCACCTTTATAAAGCTGTGCTTTTGAAGTTTCTAGGCACATCTGGTTTTTCTTTTCTTCCTCCACCCATCATCTCACTATCTCTAACAAGTTTTTGCTCCCTTAGTAACTGTTGAGTTTTCACTTTTTCTTGCTTTCCAGCTCCACTTTCTGTGTTCTTTGGACACCTCAAGAGTGTATCCGTCCTTCTGACATGTGCCTCTTCCTCCCTTCACACCTCCATGTGCCTCTGGGGTCCTGTGTCTGCAAAACTCATTCCCAACATAAACATTCTGTGTGGCTCCCTTCCCTTCTGCTGTTTAATCTGGAAGAAGAAACCTAATTCAAAGTATTGCACTGCCACTCCTTGAGCTTAATAAAACCTACTTCTCTGCATCTGTTAATGCTCTTTGGTCCACAAGCCTTTCCTTCATACATTCCTAGAGCCCAATGATTGCTTTCTCCTTGCTGGGGAACAATCTCTCTGCCATTCCTCCCCTTGCTAAATCTGAAACAGCTGGTGAGTTTTCCATGTCCATCTGTGCTATTTTCTATATTGTCATAAATGTCATACACTGACATTTTTTCCATTCTCCTACTTCTTCAGCTTCTGGGGAGATTTATTTCGCTCAGGACAAAACCTACCACAAGTTGTCCAAGTATCTAACACCACTGCTGAACTCAGTCTTCATTTAAATACTTATTTACTTTAAAGATCATCTGGGATAAGACTTTTAAAGGTTCCTCCCAATCATGTAAGTTGTATGCCTTTTCAGCAACAACACAGTAAGCATGGAAAGTAACAGCTTTATAATCATTTTTATGTTTTCTCATGTAAGACCAGTTTCAGAGATGCCACAGACGCACAGAAGTGGCTCCACCTTACCTTTGACATGGCTTCTCCCATCCTCCAACAGTGGTACTACTATAGTGTTGTTCATATTCCCAGGTGATCTCACAGCTGTATAGACAACAGGTACCGACTGTACCACCACGGGGATACGGTGCACGTGACTCATTTTGTTGGACTGCAAGTTCATGGGACTTGAAGGTGGTACTGGATGGATAATGTGCAAAAACTGCTGACCTCCAACACCAGAGGCAGAGGCCACAAGAGGACCTGGAGTTAATACTGACGGTACAGATGCTGCTGAGGAGACTGATGTTATTACTGTGGGGGATGAAGCTGGCCGACTAGAAGAAGTAGAAGAAGGGGAGGAGGCTGATGCTGTCATGGAAACTGGTGAAGATGAAGCTGCTGTAGGGGACGACCTGGCTTTGTTTATTGACAAGTCCACTGGTTCAGTCTGTGTTTGGAAATGGTCTGTAGATAATGAATCCTCCGTGGGGTCTGCCTTCATGTTGTTTAGTAACAAGGGTACAGCATCCATATCTGGGTAGTTGTGGACGTTTGGAGACTGTTGAGGAAGAACAAAGGGACATAGTTACACATGTGGCTAAAGATGACTTGCACACCCAGCTGCTAATGCACATCACACAACTTGGTCGTGAAAGCCATAGGACTTGTATCCTTTTCTTGCGTCCGCCCAAAATTTTAAAGTACAGATCATGTTAGAAAGCAGAGACATGTTCTGTTTGAACAGAATATTGAAAAGAAAAGAAAGTTCTACTCCCATTTCTTAGAAACTGTCGGGATTAATGGTACAAAATCATCCTGTTTCTTTGCACTATGCAAAGTCACCAGTGACAAAAATTTTAGTATCTTCAGCAGTAACAACTATTCATATTGACAGAACATTTTTTTTCCAACATTTAATTTTAAACCACAGCCTTACTCTCTTGTGTCATCATCACTCAGACATTAAGAAAAAATGGTTACTACCATTCCTCATGCTCAAAGACCGTTATTTCCCCCCACTTGTCTACCTTCTTCTAGACTAGGCAGACCTGGCCTGTTCTTTCTGTCATATGTCCTCTTTAAAAGGACATACCTTAGTACTCATTTGCTCTTTACAGTGATCTTTGCAGTTTTGTCCACAACACTTTTCAGGAGGTGGTCCCTTATGCTACCCTCAGCCCTTCAGTTCTATGTTTGACTTCTGCACTCTGAATGGTCATTGATAATGAACTAACATATCAGTACAAAGCCACACATTTGTATGATTGCCCTGCTAGAGGGAGCGACGGTTACAGCAATTCATCATTCTGAAATAGCCCATTACATAGCCTTCCCCATTGTTATTATTTTTTTCCCATACTAATTAAGAACTATTTTCCTGACTTCATGAAATAATTTTATGCTTTGGACTAATTCTTTCAAAGCTGGTTGGACTAAATTTATTCTAGAGTGGTGCCATCTGCTATTTTTATAGTTTTTCCCTTATTTCTGTCATCAAAGAGGTTAATAGAATTTTTGAATAATGCTAGACCAAAGACAGATCCCTAGAGAAGTTCACTTGATATATCTTTCCATTTTGACAGTACATCATTAATAACCAGTCTTTAACAATGTTTTTTCAAGTAATTTTCACCAGGCAGAGCAAGGGTGGAAATGCCCATCTATAACCTGGTTGTAAGGCAAAGCACAGCTCTCAGCTCCTCAAAGAAGCACCTCCATGGCACTGCACTGCAGCAGAGCTTCTCTAGAGACAGGCATTCACACAGTTACAGCTGTAGTACCAAAACCAACCTCAATACAAAACATTGCTCCTTCAAACCTCACTTGATCCAAAATGATTACTCCCTATGCAGCTCTAACAAGCAATCTTTTTACAGTACCTAAGCAGCTCTAAATGCATTATTTTGATCTCTAGATTATGGTATTTACTAAGTATATAAAAATATAAAGTCAGAAATATTTAAGCTAGAAATATTTTAATACGTCTACTGTCAATAAACTAACAATCAATCAAGCTATTAATTCCCTTCGGGATTTTTATAATCAGCTACATTAAATATTTCCAAGGAAATCTCTCCTTCTTTTGAGTCAGAGTCAAGCTTCAACAGAGAATGGAACTCTACTGAAAAAGGAAAATACAAACACTAATATTGAAAACTGCAGTAGTAAGGGCCTAACTGGATATTATCCTTGGCACACTGAAAATGAGATGTTCTCGTAGATCGCATGTATTCAGCGGATTTAGACTGGTTCTTGGATCTGACATTTTCCCCCATTTGAAAGCAAAAACATCTCTGGAACAGTAAGTATCTTCCTCTATTCATACACAAATTTAATTTAATTTATAGTAGTAACTTGCTAAAAACGCACCAATCCTGGTTTTGATTTAGATTAGAAGGTGGTCTAAAGGTGGACTAAAGGTGGTCCCTTCAATTTAAAATAAAGGGACCACCATCCAAATAAAGGATTCACCTGGACCCTGGATCCTGCTGTCCTGTTGCAATACAAATAACAAAAGAAAAAAATCCCTTTTTATTAAGACAATGGGAAATTCTGCTAAAAAAGAACACAAAGTGAAGAACAGGTTACTTTTCAAAGCACAGAACCAGCTATGAGTGACAAGGCTATGTAAAGCTCTTCCTCAAGAAGGCAAACCCGCCTGCAATTGCCAGGTTACAATGATTCCTGGTAACTTCCTCTGAAACACCTTATCCTGGCTACTGTTCATAATGAGATCCCCTATTGTGCCATCATAAAGACAAAACCATAAACATACATGGCACAAAAAGTTAATTTGTCAAATCTTGACAAGTCTCATCTATATGCACTTGGGCAGACAGACTGGTTCTGCTAAACTGAACAGACAGGTAGCAGAGCAAAGTGGAGAGGGACACCCTGCACAGGCTACACCTGAACCTTCATAAGGCCAAATGCAGCATCTCATACCTTAAATGTTTGAGAGAAGAGGGATAAATGGCATCAACTCATGTGCAAGAGAGATGAGGGATGCCCTCATGCACATGACATGGGTCATCTAGAAGCAGCGTGAATCAACAGCTCTATCCACAGGGCAGATAAATCCACCATGCAAGAAATCCTACATGTTGCCTTACTTCCAGGTTTTCCCTGGGTACCAGAGGCAGATTTCAGGTTGACCCACTGCCACCTGCCTTGGCAACACAATGTGTTATTCTGTGAGCTGAAGGATGGATTACCTGCTGTTGCTGTCTTTTGTCGCACTTCGGAGCACCCTAAAGTGCACCAGGCACTTGATTTATCCAGTGCATACGTGTCAGACTGCTGGTAGTAGTCTTGTGACTTCCAAGATACTTTTGAGACTGGACACAAGGGATCCACATAGACCTCAAGAGCAGTCTATCACCAAACTGAGTGCTTCCGCCCCGAAGTCCCACCTACCTTTGCAGCAAGAAGCACTAGGTCCCTCACAAGAAGAGTGAAGAAAAAACCCAAACCCTCCTGTAGCTGATACCACACAAAGTATTTGTTCTGCCGATAGAGTTAATGGTCTTTGAGACAAAGCACAGGTCACGACTTACAGATTTTCTCTAGGTTGCGCTAAGAACAGGCCTTTGTTTCACTACAGTAATTACACCTACTCCTTTGGGAATTAAAAAAAAGTAACATATAACTTCAGACTATCACACAAATCACTTTAACAGCTCTTCTACATTTACTTTTGTTTGTACATTCCTTATATTGCATCTACCCTTCCCTAGGTACTCTCTTCTTATCTGCTGGAGGGGCCAAGCAGTCTCTGTGTACTATGGTAATGCAGTTAATATTATTATTTCAGTCTTCAGTAGTGAAACTAAGCTCAAAACCTTTATTAATTTCTCCAAACAGGATGACAACTGGTATGCCGTTCCATAGCTGCCTTTCCCGACAAAACTCTAAGACTAAGGATGCCCTTTGGTAAATTCAGGATGTGACTTATGTCAGCTGACATTACAAGAGACAGCAGGATCCTTATCAAAACAGGTTTGTATGTTTCATATTTAAGGTAAAAATTGTAAACAAGTGCTATATTTTCTTCTGCTGGTGGTAAACAGAGATCTACCCCAACAACTCACGCTCCCTTACAGTGAGCTACTATGAGGAATTATAAGAGAGAATTAGGTTGTGAGCTGTAAAACCTGCCTGCAAAGGCACATGGCAGAACAAAGGAGCGCATGGCAGCACACAGAGGCTTGTCTCCACCAGGCCCTGGGGGAGGAGGTGTCACAGGGCAGACCCCTACGAAGTGTGTTGCTGATGTGGCAACACGGGACAGGTCACTTATATAAGGAAATGCTGTGCCTTAGAAAAGTGTATAAAACCAACTCACTCCTTTGAATAAACGGTTCAGATTCCCTGCCGGTCTGGGTCCGAGATTCAATCGCCAACAAGCTACAAGTGGTACAGATGTTTCACCATGATCTCAGATTTTATCTAAGCTGCCAAAACTCTATTTAATCAGTAGATGAATCAAAACTTTGAACATTAAATTTATCACTATTTTCTGAAAATGGATGGTATAAGTAAACCTTTCCCAATGATGACAGTTATTCCAGAATAAGGAACTGTGGGAAGAAAAGCAGCATGGAAGCCAAAAGGAATGGCTGAATTCTCAGAACACTATTTCTTAGCATCTTCTACTAATGTTATTAACTGAGAAATAACTGTTTGTTTCCCTAGACAATGAGTGTTTGTTGTTGGTTTTATTTAATGGAACTACATCTTTTCTAACTGAGAAGACAATAAAGCTGTGGCTGGGATGTTCAGTATACCTTCAGCCATTATGTCAGCTCAACTCGAAGAGAAACAAATAGCTGTGTGTTCATTTCTTCTGTCTCTCTAGTTTTGTCTTTCCATCTCATCTAGTGAAGTGGGCTTCTTGTGGTGGTGTGGGCTCAGAAGATTGCTAGTTTGGGCATCTGAAGCAGGCTTTTCCTGTCTGGCTCCCAAAAGTGTCTGTGTTGGTTTTGCAAACTTCAGTTTGGTTTTAGGAGTCTAAACTCTGTTGCTGAGAGTTTGGCAGCTTCCAGAACATTTGGTGGCTTAGGAAGGGTTCATCCTAAGGTCCCTGTAATTCAGTGGGCTGCCTTGGATGCCAGCCCAGACCATAGAAATACAACATGAAGGGGTACATCTCCACATGGCTTCCCTCATCTCACTACTCAGCCCACTGGTACAGTGGAGAGGGACAGCTTCAGCCCTGCCACCAGCTGGGTCTCAGAAGCAAATCTCAGCAACGCATGTCTCCACAATACTGCTGTTGCATCCTTATGCTGTTCACCATCCACTCAAATCTGGCTGAGCCAGAACTGGAAGGCAGGTTAGGATGGCACCCTCCTAGAAAAGGCTTTTTAATAAAGGTGCAGCCTCTATTAATCAATGCTCTTGGCTCATGCTTTTTGTGCCTGCCCTTTTAAAGCTGTATACCAGTATTCTTTGCAGTCCTCTGTTTCATTAGCTTGTCATTAATAAATACCACCAGGAACATAACATGTGATTTCCCTATTCACAAAGCTTTTTTTGGCAGAATAAAAAAGCATTCCTTACTCCTTATTCCCAGGCCATTATAGAAAAACAACCAGTCTACCTCGCAACCAGCCACACTACCCTGAGCAAAACATGGTGACTCTGTGGCTGATAGCATCCTATCTGCTGGGCAGCCATCCTTTCCTACACAGTTCTTCATCTTCTTTCCAGCCCCCTGAATTCCACCTCCTCTTAACTTGTGAGGAAATTTTGCAATGGCCCCTTTTGACTCTACTCTTATTCTACTCATGGCAACTCCTCTGTGTACCAGCACTGTCTCCCATCCTAAAGAACACATGAAGTTTTCACAGTTTCCACACAGCTGAGGTTAAAACCAGAGAAAAAGTAAAGATAATTTTTGTTGTCAGCCACTCATCCTGACACCTTGCAGTTCATCAGCTTCACAAGGTACTAAGCCACAGTGAGTCTTTATGCCTTTGTGGACTTCTATGGATCCCACACAACAGAGTTTACAAACCTCCAACAATCAGCTGTCAGCTTTTGAAGTGTCTTCCTTTCTGGCAGCAATCTCCCAAGGTCAAACATTTTGTAAGAAAGCATACCAAAAAAGCTGTCCTTGATGACGGAAACAGAACAGACTAAATTTAGCGTTTATAAAATAAGCTAGCTTTGAGGACAGGAAGTTAAAAAATAAATTGCTAAACGTTTAACTCTTCAGTCAAATCACACAAAACCCCTTGCTGGCTTTCATCATGCTGTCCCACCTCATTCTGCTCTGGCAGGAGCAATTTTAGACAAGATGATTTTGTTTTGTCAGTGTTAAAGAAGACTGAGATGAGAAAAATCATTCTCTGTCTGAAAAGCTACCCACAACTTTAACCACATAGCTGCCACTGCAGCACCAAAATGCCAAGGCTCGGCAGTGCAGGCATGCAGTCTCTCCTGGGCAGGCAGTGCAGAACTTGTGCCCGGCTAGAGCAGCTTTCAGCTCTGGTCATCCTGCTTGGAGGGTGAAACCTTCATAACCGGAAATACTGTGCACGTTACAGATTTTCTAACACTTCACTGTCAATGAAAACCAATACATTTTAAAAGACAAAACCCACTTGGCTCTAGAAGGAGTCATTTTGCTTTTGCATAGCACACAGATGTGCTTACAACTCTAATGCCATGAGATGAGCAGGTGAATTGGGTTTAGAACATGGTGTGCTCAACTTCTGCACACAGTTTGCTTTTAAAATTGAAATGGAATATTTTCCTTATCTTTCTTGTAAATAGGGTAGAAGGTTCATGCCCCTGAAACTGAAGTTCTGTAGGTGCTGGCCATGAAACATATCTGCCTGTGTCAGGTTTTGCCCTGTCCCACCCCAAGTGGGCACTTGCCGAGCACAAAAGGCAGCAGCTAGCTTGGGTAAGTAGCAGCCTGAGCACTTCAAAAAGCCCTGTAGGTTATGGCTCAAGTACCCAGTGCTTTACTCAGACTCTTTTTGGGGCTTATTTTACTAATCTAGAAGTGAACTCTTCTTTAAAATTACAGGAAGAGATGTTTCTCAAAACCCCTTCCCAGCATGAGAAATTACATTGACAATACTCGCTTCTGCCTGAAAATCCCCACTTTAACCAAAGCAACAAAAAAGTCTCAGAAAAATAAGTAATACAACATGCAGAAATAAAAGAACTAAACAACCTCTACTTGAAACACTCTGCTATCCCTCAGAAAAGATAATACAGCTCAATTTGAGATGCAGTTATTATTATTAATCTGTGCATGAAGGGTGCACCAGTACAGTGGCGACAGACAGCTGTATAGAGGCAGAATGACAAACATGTTCACAGCCGAAAACCAAAACTGAGCAAAATACTTCAAATTTTGTTTCCATGTGCTAAAGCACCAAGTGAACAGGCATTTCTGCCTTTTTGCTCAAGGCTGCTGCTGTAGGCTTTCCCAGGCTGGCAGAACTCCTCAGCTTGGATGCACTGGAGAAACACAGGAGGTCATGCTGAAGAAGAGGGCAAAATGCAAGACAGCTGGATCTTTCTGCTTCCTTTCTGGAAGCAGGAATTAAAATGTGTCTTACTGTCAGTTTCCAACAAACAGTTGCTCAGGGTCAAGGTTAAATTTGTGTTCCAGGGAAGAAAAGAGATCCCTATGAGATGGCACTCCCATGTAAGCTTGAGTCAGACTCTGTCACAATGACTCCCATTGAAGCTTTTATAAAAAGCAGCAATTGGTGCTGAGAAAGACAGAGGGTAGAGTCCAGGAATTATTAAAATAAAAAGAAGGCTCAATGAAAACACATTTAACCAAACTGGAATTGATTCAACAGGAGAGACTGAGAGATACCCACTTTAAAATACTCATTGTTCACTTAATGTATCATTATCTCTGCATAACACTTGGAAGTTTGATTTCAAAGTGCATGTTTCCAACCCTCAAAGCCTAAAAATAGTATTTCTATTCTCTTTGTGAGTCTGAAGAGGCAAAAGAAACTCCCATAGCACATGCTATGAGGCACAGGTGGCCTTTGTTAGCGGAGTATTGCTAAATGTGTAGAACCTACAGAAGATGCCCCAAACTAGGAACAGAATTAAGTAAGAAATGGAGACTAAATGCAAATCAACCACCCATAAATACAGAAGCAGAATTCAAGCTCCAAGGTTGTCAACGCTATCTTCTAACTTTTCCTGATCAGTCACACTATGATACTATTCCACAACTACTTCGACATTAAAAAAGTACCACGTGCTGCAACCTTTAGTAACAGTTCAAATTAGGACTGGGAAACCATGCTTCAAAATGAAAGGAGATCCCTATGCAAACAGCATTAATTTTTAAACATGTTTAACAGTAAGCGCAAATACAACTCATATGAAATGACCCATTTTTAAATAATACATTTGCAAAAACAGAGTAAGCATTAACGTTACTTGGTATCCCACTCGCCCGTCCCAAAACTGACAGGTTTATCAAAGGATTTCTAAAACAGCACAGAAGGAAAAACCAGTGATTACAGATTTCTATACCAAACAAACTAATCAGCCCCTGTACTATCTAGTACATTAAACATAAAAAAAATACATATCTTGAAAATGTGGACAAATTCTCAGTACCTCAAATCCTACACGGGCCTGCTGTGATATTTTTGATAAGGAACAAAACCTACCCCCTTGTTCCCTAAATCATAAACACATTCAGAACACTAGATGTTCAGCTCAGGTGCTTTATTTATATTTGAGCAGTGTTACTAGAATGCTCTGTCAAAGGAAGAATCTATTGAAAGAAACAAATTTATGCTCATTGCTATGACACAACTCTTGAAGAGAAACAAGTCTAACAAAGGTGCAGTGCTTGGATTACTACTTACTTAAGCATGAACAGAATATTGATAACATATTTGTATTTCTGGTACTAATTCATTTTATATGTGAAAATAATTTCTAAACAAATGGCAGATCCATAAATAATTGTTAAATAAAAGATAAAATACCAGGAAAAAATATTGTATTGCCCCAATTTAATTTTGGGGATTTAAAAAAAAAGTTTATAAAACTCTAGACAACAAGAATTCATACAATCACCTACCAGCTCTCCTTCTAACCCCTCCCCCCATGTTTTTGGGATGATTTTCTCATTTTGATTTCACTTGGTTCTTTATTTTCTCTATTACAGCCTTAAATCAGAATCTTACAATTCTGTTTGTCCAAAAACTTGAGTTAATAAATTTGAATCCTTGATGTTTACATTAAAAAATAGTAAGAAAAATTCTAATAGACATACATTGGGATTTTTAAAGTGAGTTTTCTTTTGTCAGTCTAGACTAGCTATTTTGCTTGACATGGAACACACATCAGAAGTTTCCACAAGTACCTACCAAGCAGGATTGTTGATAGAGAGGTCCATCAAATTATCAAGACTTAGTAAAAATAATTTTTGTAGAAAGTACTCACTGGGCAGCATTTACATTTCTAGGTAAAAATATTCAAATTATATTGTGGGGTTTTTTGAAACTAACATAAAAGCATTCAATGTGTCCACATAAGCCAACTTACACTGAAAAACAATGAAAGCCTGAAGAAAAATTTGCAGCCAACAATTTGTTAATGCAAAGTTTTGATATACTTTTTCTTACTCTGCATGTTAGTCTGAAATATTCATAAATATATTAGCAAAAAGGACTGTGACAAATGATGCAGGAAACTTATTATTTATACCCTTTAACCACCTGCAAGCTGTCACCCAGTTCCAGGCAAACTCAGCCATGACCAAACCAGCCTTTGAGCTCAGCACTCACAAATTGGTCTTACACTTCCAAGTCATTCCTCCTTGGGCAAGCAGTGCCAGATACTGCAAGAGGACTCTGCACCTGCTAAATACAGCTGATGAGGAAAAGGCATAAAAGACTGGGCAGTACTTCTTTTCAATCATTCCTCATTACTCAGTCTTGCTCTGACACCTGTACACCTCCTATCGCACACATACGTGGTGGTGATGGAGGTGCCATGACTGAAACTCACATCTGGCGTGTTATCCATATGCTGCAACTGAGCTTCTCCATGCCTTTCCTCGCTTGTCTTTGTTCATCCTAATTTCCACCAGATGAATTCATTTTCCCAAATGAACCTCTTTCTGTTTACTATCCTTCAAGCTTTATATTCATTTTGTTCTTCTGACCTCCCAGCTGAGGCTGAACTCAGTGTCAACATTTCTTCAGTAAAATAAATAGATGGCGTAGAGATAGGTACAGTTAGGTCTGACTGAAATTAACCCTTTCACTGGCTTAAAAAAAAGAGTTCATTTCAGAGAGAAAACATTTAAATCAAGTTTTACTAAAACTAGCACTTTCTGCTGTCTGTTCCTCAAACTTATTGTTGGCCCTAGTAAAACAAACATGCCTGGTACTCCTATTCACTGGTACTGAGGGACCATGGCCTGAGTTTGTATATCCAAAACTACTCAACCTCCATGTGTGGGTAGCTCTACTCCAAGTTCGTTAACCTGGGTGCAAGCAGTTTGCCTCTTTAACCCCTTGAACTACTTCTCCCGCTTCCCACTGCCGCCCTTCCTCTGGGACCAGGCAGCACTGAGGAGGACATGAGCTGACCTCAAGGAAGGAAAAAGAGCCAAATTTATGAGAAGAATAACACTGGCTGAAAAAAAAGACCTACGGAGTCAGACAAAACGCAGAGATTGGGTCTGGCACTGTCTGAAAGGGGAAACTTTGATAGTAAGTCCTGCCTGGGAAGGCTGGGATACTACCAGCAAAGGGACCCAGGCTCCAAGGGGTCATGTGAAGCGAGTCTGCAAGTTAAGGAAATTAGGCACTTAAATCCTAAACAAGGCATTAAGTCACCTAATGTTACCTAGGATACAAAAGGGAGGCCTACGAGATGAAGATGAGGGTGGGAGGGAAATGGTGCTCATCCCTCGGGGTGTGGGCTTGGCCAGAAAGGCTGCAGGGCTTGGCTAGATGTCAAGGAGAGCGTTCCAGCCTGGAGAAGAGGAGATGGGTGAAGCTTGGAGTGACCACACAAAAGGGCTTGTGCCAAGTAAAGCAAAATGCCCCAGCAGTGCCTGGGACCTGAAACTGCTGGGGTTCACCATTCCTCTGCTGTCAGCAGATATCCCAGAAACCCACTGGTGAAACATCCTGTCCCTCTGTGACACTCGTCCACAAAAAATGAAGACAAGAAGTGCATATTGCAGTAATGGCCCACTAAGGGTCTGAGCAAAGCGAGCACCGCCAGCCCTCCTCCTAACGCTCCCCAAAGGCAGATTGCTTCATCGTTCAGGCTCACCAGCGTTCTTTTAGCGTGGCTCTTGGAAAGGTAGAATTGGGACAGTTATTCCTGACTTTTTACCCATAAAGTAAATGTTCATATAAACTATGAATACGTACATTTGGAAAATTAGTTCCTAATGCCTCTGGAATGGATTTTGACTCAATTCACTGACCTGGTACATCATAGTACACATTGTTACAGAAAAAAAGACAGAGAATAAAAATCAAACCCTCTCTGTGCAACTTCTTTGAGTCTTTATTATATAAAGTTTACGGTAAAGACTAAGTAGAACAGCACATGCATTATGAGATGGACAACCCACGGACACTACACATGGACCAGCAGACAAACACTCCAGTACAGACCATTTAATGCAGTGCTCTGGAGCTGACCATGAAGATTTCCTTATTTCAGTTCTTATCCTATGGCAATAATAATCACTTACTGATTTCTGCAAAATGGTTAGTCTTAAGAAATCTCCTTTAGATGAGGATAACATAGACTACCTCCACTTTAAAGAAGGGAAAAGGTAGGGAAGAATCTCAAGAGTTTTTCCCATACAGTATCAAATTTAGAGTTACAACAGTAGAGCTAAAACATTGTAATACTCAATATAAAAATTAAATGCATTCTAACTATGAAACTCTCTTTATATTATTTTATTCTTTCTGACTTTTAAGGGCTGAATATAAATAGCATAAAACAAAGTATCATTATTCACAGTACTTGTCCTGCTCTGAAGTAAAGCCTGCAATATGTATCTGTAACAATTTCCATTATTTGAAAGGCTCACATCTGAAAACTGAGACGACTGTACACACTCAATATTTCATTATACTTTTAATCTTAAAAAATAAACATCTTAGCAACTGAACTAAAATGAACTCAAACTGATTATTTTTTAATAGCTAACAATATTACAGTGATATTACTACACATTGGAAGAAACTGGATATTTACTTGTTTTTCTCAGAACAGAGTTAATACAAAACTATGATCACCATGTTATTAGTTACGGATGACATCACTCCAAGTTTGTTGTGAAGAACGAATTGCTTTCAAACAGAAGAAACATCAACTTTCGAAGAAGGTGTTTGTAACAGCTGCTTAATGACTTTTCATTTCCTAAGCTTCGATCAACTTCAGAATATATGACTACACCTAAAATTAAATTCTGTTAAGAGACAGTGCTGTTGGGTTTTGACAACAAGTAATACATACAAAATGCCATATTAGACACCTAAAACTAAACTGTAGGCAAAACAATGCTCTTGAGCCCCCCTCAGAGATATATATTGTAACTTAAAGGAAACTCCTTATATGCTACCCATGGAGACAGGGGCAACCAGACACAAGCTATTTCTCATGCTTGTGAAAAGAAAACATGGAAGAAATGTAGAAGGAAAAAAGGAAGCTTTTATTTTGGTGCATGAACTATTTTTCAACAGAATAAGTAGTTTTACTTCCAAGTAGAAGTTTCTATTTCAAAATAAAGGAGGAGAGGGAGAAGTAAATATTAGAATGAACCATTGTTAATGATACACATTGACCCATTTAAACCTTAGGCAGTCAAAGAACACATCAGGTATTTTCTGATCTTTTTGTTATTTCTTTACTGATTATAACAAGCTAGTGCATTTGAAATCAATTCCCAAAAGTTTTTTGGTTGACCTAAATCCTCTTTCCCTCCCTCCTCCTCACCCCTCCTTTGTTAACAAAACAACATTCTGTACAAAGTTTACTCTTGGCTCTTTCACTAAGCAAAACAATTTGGACTTAACTCAGATGTCCAGGCATAGGCACATGGTGCCATCTGAGACTTCCTGGAGTGTGGAAGATGGCACTGAGCTCAGGGACAGGCTCTGGCACCCTCATGGGGAGGAACTGGCAGTGGCTGGGGTAAACCAGAGAACCCCTGAGAGTACAAATTGATAATGCTGGCAGTTGTGCAATTACCTACCTATGCAGACCCAGCAAAAGATGCACACAAGCACCTCTTGCAAGCATGCCAAGGGACAGAAGAAAAAAATCCCATATTCTGCTTTGTACTGGTAAAAAAAAAGGTTCTGTAATTCTTAATTTCATTTTAAATACAGACATAAATGGACTGCCTGCAAGGTGATGTTGTGTAACATCACAACAGTGACATCAGGGTAAGTGCTGTCACACTTCCACACGTTAGACCGAACAGGACATGACACCTGGTACTGGTTATGGGCTGATGTTTTGCCGCATCACTGAAATCACAACCCATATTTGAGCAGAAATTATTGTTATGGTCAAAGAAGGAAGGTGCTTAACTGTGTGTGTCCATCGGCTCCAAGAACTTACTGCTGCATTTTCAGATGCATACACCAACACATGGATTCACCCTTCTCAACAGTCAAAGCTTACACGAAGGATCCAAAGGTACTGAGCATTTCCAAACACTCCTCCTGACTGTTTGAGGAGCACCACTGTTTAAAGTGCAAGAGCTGATCCCTACATGTACGCTGGCTCGCTGCTGCGATTCGGAAGGAAGACTTGAAAACCCAGCGTGCTTATTTACTTTGGGAGAGGTGCATGAAGTAATCTAAAGAAATTTATAAATTCAGTCACTCTCTTTTTCCACTGACCATAATTGCCATGCACAGCCAAGTAGAGATGAGCAGACCAAATGCATCTCTGAACAGCCATACTCAAATTTCTGCTTCTTCAGTAAGTATTACTCTTGTTGACACGTGGGTCTTATGCTTAAGCTATTTTACAGCACTAATTAGTACTGACAGCTCCTAATATATTACAAATTAAATTGGGGAATTCACACTTTGGTTTAAGGGCTCTTTTACCACTGAATTTAAAAGAGTATCTGTAGCTCCAATATATATGTAATTGCATGTTACAGGCACGAAAATCTAACCAGAGAAAACAAAAAGCTGTAAAGTGCAGCTGTTTCATAAATGGCTTGGCATCCCACAACTTCACTTCGGTAATTCAAGACTTCTGCTTTCAAGCAACACAGAAGACAAATTCTGACAAAGAACACCACCTGCATAGACAGGCCCATGGCTCCTCTGTGGGGCTGCTTGTGGCACGGCCACAGTGTAACTGTGCTGATTAGCTCAGGTACCTCCTTCAGAATGCCTGTACACTCACCACTGCTCTTATTTCACCTCTACTACCCTGCACATGCACATACAAATGTAGGGAATTGTAGGAAAGCTTGGGCTGAAAAACAGACCTTCAAAGACCATCTAGTCAACCCCACTGCTGTGGGCAAGGACATCTTTCACTACACCAGGTTGTTCAAAGCCCCATCCAACCTGGCCTTAAACATTTCCAAGGATGGGGAATACAGCTTTTCTGCACAACTAATTCTTGATCTCACCAACCTCACCATAAAACTTACATCTCTTTCTTATGCCCAATCTAAATCTATGCACTTTCAGCTTAAAATCATTGTCCCTTGTGCTGTTGCCACAGGCCTTGGTAGAAAGTCTTTACTCATCTTTCTTTTAAGCCCTGTTTAAATATTGAAAGGCTGCAATGTGGTCTCCCTGGAGTTTCTCCTGCTACTTCTCTTCTTCAGAGCAAGCAACTCCTCCCTCAGCCTTTCTTCATAGGTAAGTTGGTCCAGTCCACTGATCAGTTTTTTAGCCCTCCTCTGGACCAGGTCTAAATGTTCTAAATCCACAACACAGGAACAGCTGATACCGAGCCAACCACTCCCCCACCCACCAGATGGGTTTTCTAGAGGCACAGTGATACGAATAAATGAAAATCATGCTCTGATGGTATAGGTAATACCCTTTTGCAGTACTCTCCTTGATGTTCCAACAGCTTGTCTACTCCATGACTTGCAATCCACTACACAGCAGTTAAGGTTGGCAGCTACTGCCCATCTTCACAGATATTTTGGCCATGGCAAAAAGCTCATCTTCTGTGTGCTTCCCAGGCAACAAATTTCACAGTAACTGCTGCACCAGTGAAGAACAACAGGTCTACCGACTGTGAACAGGCCGATTTTCTGAAGAAAGACTGAAGCACGTATGGAAAGTTCTGATGGCAAGGAAGGTTTCCTACACCCTCACTAATTACATACTAGATAGGGTTATATGCTTCAGATCAACTTTGTAAGAAGAAAAAAAAATCCCAACAGGAAAAAACCCCATCACACTGAATAAAAACCCTAACATAGCTAGCAGAAAAGTGGTTTCTTGGGGCAGCAGAAAATCCCACTGCCTGTCCAGCTGGTGCTGGGCTAAGCCACCCACCACCCTTCACCACCTGCCTCTAGACTCCAGCACTGAAGTTCCTCTGGAAAACGGAAGGTTCAGTTGGGAAAACCGAGTTCCCCACCAACCTTTACTTTGCATTTCACAGGAAAATAATGAGGAGGGAGTCTGGAGCTCTGATTCCGCATTATTTTTAGATAATCATTGGATGAAACCACTGAAGTGTATTTTGTAAGCAATGTGTGAGATGGTGTAAGCCTGTCTTCCTCTAGCACAGCTATTAGCAGCCTCTGGCTTATGTGCTAAATGTGGCGTGTGGGTAGACTGTGAGCAGCACACAGCAGGAATTAGATGCTAAAATCATCTGTCTTTCATAGAATCAAGATATCATGAATTACCTCTCTGGTAATACACAGCAAGTTAAGAGAAAAATCCTGCTACGAACAATTCTTGAAAATTTGCCTAGCAAGTAAAGTCTGATCAAAATTCTCTTTCTCTCTGTCTCTCCTAGCCTGTAAATCTTAAAACCTGTAAAGCAGGCCAGTTTGAAGAGGATGCATCAGAAAATCCCATCTCAGAACAACAGCCTCATAACTACACCTCATAAACCACAAAAAGCCTCATAAATAGAGCTCTCCTTGCATGTATGGGAGACAGACTTGAATCCCTTCAGGCACTGGTGCAAACTGAACCCAGGTCTTCCACATCATTAGTGGTTAAGTGACCCATGCTTCTAAGTAAAAAAAAAGAGAGCAGGAACATCACCTGCTATTTCTGTACTTTAAAATATGGGGGTTTAGGGCATCTAAAGCAGAATATGAGCCACAGCAGCTGAAGTTTTAACATTTCAACCACCAAGTCAGATACCCTCAATGGGAGAGATACATATCACCTCTCTTTCTAGTCCTGATTAGAGGCACGCAGCACTGAGCTGCTCTACCTTTAAGGGGACCACAGACACATAAACAAGATTTTCGGCCTTAGGAAATACATTATTAGTAAAAACAATGATATTCCTCCAGATTTTTGTAGTCAAACAGAAGATTTAAGCTGAATTCTGTCACTGCAACACCTATTGATGTTCTGCTTCAGGAACAGATCAGGCTAAACTCCCATTTATTTTGCTGTGTAGGGAATTAGAAGAAAAGGAAAGTCAGATTAACACTTGACTATGTGACTAGGTGTCCAAAGTGGCTAGCTGACATGGGCATCACTTAACACAACAACAGTGTTGTGAGAAGGCTTTATAATCCCATTACAAGACTTTAATGGAAGGGCTCACAGTTCATATAAACCAAGGTGATCTTCACAGACATATGAGGTACTTTATCACATTTTATGGTAACAAGAACTTTTGATACACAAGGAACTATTCCTCAAGTGCACTAAGCATTTCTGAACACTCTGTTCAACTTCAAACCCACTGACTTTACCCTCTATATTTAACTACTAACTAATTCAGTGCCTGCATAGCATATAATCAATAGCTTTATTATCCTGGAATCTAATTACAAGATTGATGGCCATTTTTTTGCCTCTTCTCTCCCTTTCGAAACGTGAGTTTTCTCATAGGAAAGGAAAATAACAGTTTTACTTTACCATCTGTCATAGATACCGCATTTTATTAAATTGAAAGGAAGTTCATTATCATACTGAAAGGTCTTCATTTGGACTTTACAAAGACAGCTGTACTAGCCCAAAGACTTTACCTCAGCGACTGTGCTACATGAAGGAATACAACAAAGCTGATACACTGTTGATTAAAGGAAGCTAATTTCATTTTATGATGTATAACATGTTCAGCATAACATTAGATGGTGAATCAGCTCAGTTACCAGTCCCGTGGGACACAGGTATTGCTTAGAGTGACCAGAGCTGCTGCTGAACCAACTAATGAGTCCTGTTCTGAGGAACCACTTTCCAAATGGCCAAGAAAGCCAGCCTACCAACTGATCCACTCTGACTATTAAAAACATGTCTCAACAGGGCTGATAGTTAAACTAGTAGGGCCGGCTGCCTGCCAAAAAAACCTCAAAAAACCTAATGTGTGAATCTATTGAGGGAAATGTCAGCTTATTTATTCATACTGAGGATCCCAAAAGAGAAAGAACGTTTGTTTAGGCCAGAACTTGCAGACCGTACCCTGCTTCAGGCATCAATGCTCTTTCAAAATGCTGCTCATGATGTACCTGAATGTGAAAGATTTAGGAACATTAGTAAGACAAAACAACCAATCTTTTTATAGTACTACGTAAGATTTAAACCTAAGAAAAGGAGAAGTTTGGCAAGTAAAACCTAATTCATGGTTTGCCTTCATCCCACCTGTTTCCAAGAGACTTCCAAATACAGAACAATATTAACACATCTGATCTGAGAAATACTCATTACACACCACAGTTATGATATTTCAAATCACATCTTCCTCACATCCTAAAGTAACAGACACTACATGCAGGGATATGTTTATCATTGTGAGGCTAAACCAGTTACCTCTGGAAAAGTAGCTTACTTTGTAACTCTTTCAAGATACCAAAATAAGTCTCAGGAAGATAATGCAGCACTTGCAGTACCAATTGTGTACAACAAAGGCAACAAATACAGTAACTGGTGGTGCTTGGAAAGGTATCATTAAGTTCATGCTGAGTTCAATAGGCCTCTCCTGCATGAAAGGTTGTGAATGATGTGAGACATTTCTTACAGTACTTCCCTTATGGATTAGCTTTGTCCAGTAAAAGAACTAGTCTGGTTATACTCAAACAAGCAGTCAAATCCTCCTGGGGAACAGACGTTTCTGGGTCTTGCCTTCAATGCTTCAGATCTGTCAGAAAGGTCAAATCCATGGTACATAAATAGTAGGAAGTATGCTACTCATTTTCCTTCCATATACATTTTTGGTAATGACACAGAACACTATAAAAACTATGGAAGAATAAAAAAATTTAAAATCACATGAAACAGAGAGAAATTTGAATAGATTAACTCATTTAGTTCATCTAGCTCAAAACTGAAGGATCTAAGAAAGAAAATTAGGAAAAGCAAGCCCTCAATTTAAAATTCCTGGTCTTGCATCTGCCCTGTAGAAGTGTGTTCAATGCACAAACAGGGAAAGAGATCTTTGGGCAAGGTGATCTGAAACCACAACTAGCACTGAACTCCGTTCCTCAAGCAAAGGGATATATGCAAATAAAATTTTAAAAATCCCTAGAATAAAATTGCTGAAAATCCAGAATATATTATCTGTTTAAATTATCATAGCATGGTATTTCTGGTATGTTACTGCTATTGAATTAATCCAGACAAACCTCCCTCCTCAACAGGTAAGTAGCTTATGAAAATTTGAGAGGCACTTACTTATCAAATATTATTCTACTTATGGTATTCATGGGTCAACATGCCTCTTGAAATCTTGCTGTGAGTTTTAAGAGTTGGGTTTTAGTTCACTTTAAGTTAACCAAATAAACTCAACAAAACACTACAGCTTAAGTCAATAAACCAATAACCTACATTACACAAGATAAAATCCAGAAAATTTACTGATGGTGAAAGGAGTGTGTCAAACTGATTTTATTATTACAATAATAGGTGTTAGACTTAAGTATGAATATTTGAGGAGAGTGTACTTTGAATATTTTAAAAAATCCACTAGGACCTGCCATCATAATGGTGTATCACAAACAGGCTTCAGGCAGGCTAGTATCTCCTGATCCTGCATTTCAATGTCTACAAAGTAATTGTTCACAGGTGAGCTGTGCAGAAGTAACCTTTGCCTATAATCAATAGAGCCAGGAGAGGCCAGAGAGCTCCTGGGCTGAGTGGGGCTGCTGTCTCCCCAAAGAACGAGATCTGGATTTCCACCTAAAAAAGCTGGCCCTTATTAACCAGGTCCAGCCACCAGCTTACATACACATTCTGAAATGGGCTAAAACCAAGGTAAGAAAACACATCCCTTCGTGACTTTTCTAATATTCCACCTGTACAGTGAAAAAGAGAGATTTCTCACCCTAACTAAAAAATTCCAAAGGATAAACAAGATTTCATGTTGCAAGTTGCATAATCATCCCCTTTCTAACTCTTAACTGTAGACCTCAAGCTGCAGAGTGGGTGGGTAATGAAGAAGGGAAGCAAAGTATCTCTACAAAAGGACAATCTCATTGAGAAATTCTGATTTCCTCCATCTGCCAATATCCCCTTCATTTTGTCCAGATTAATTTTTGGCCACAGGTACACATGGGTCAGAATGAAGCTGCAGTAAAAATATTAAAAGCACAGCAGGGAGCAGAAATAGCACAATGTTACTCATCCAAACTAAAACAGACCTGACAATAGGATGCTTCAGAAAGACTTATTTTCTTCTTCTTTAAATGAAGCACCATTTATAGGCTTTCAGAAGGCATTAGACTTCAAGGATGTTCAGAATACTGAATTTTAACTTCATCTTGGCTTTCCCAGGAAGGGCATTATCACCTTTAGGGCAATCAAGAGAACTAGAGTTATTAAGCATATTTAATACCGAAACCAGTGAAGTGTTTCAATTTATTCTCAACAGAAAACTCTGAAGTGACCAACACAATAAAAATAGCTCTACAGTAATGAATTACTTTGATGAAATGGAGTAAGATTCATTATTTGCATTCAAGACGGAGACATTTTTGAAAACGAAAACTAAAAATACATGGGTGATTAGAAAGAATGAGCACGGCACAGGTGAATTGCTGTCTTTTCTGTTTTACGGTGTATCATAAAGCTACTGAAAATTAAAATATTGTCTGAGTTTATACTACTGAAGCCACAATGTAACTTGATACAATCTGTGATTTACATACTATTACTCTAGATATAAAACAAATGGAAAGATAATACAACACTTGTGTGGTTACTAAATAGCACGGGTGCCTGAGACCAAGTTCAGTTTTGAGCTCAAGTCGATGTATTGAATCGGTCCACCTTATAGAATAACAATTTCTGATGAAGAAGACAGCAAACATGAAAACCAAACTTAATTTCCATTAACAGCAACTAAATTTAACTCATCTCCAACAGCAATGAGCTGTGGCTTTTTGCTTGCTTAAACTACACCAAGATTACTACCAAAAAAAGGGGAGGACTGCAGACCCGGCCTCACATGTCCCAAAAGCCTTGGGGCAGCTGCAAGGCCACCACTCGCTCCAGCAATGACTGACTTCATCAATGGTTAACTCTCACCGCCCACCATCTGCTTACACCACAGTCAGAGAGGTGGCAAATGCTTAACAGGGAGGAGACTCATGACTGAGTATTTGGCAGCTATAATCAGCACAGCACTTATTTTTGGGTGATGAATCACTGCTTTTATCCCAGCCACACAGTGCTGGTACATTCACTGCACAGAAACCTCTTTTATGCAAGGGGCTGATGGCAGGACAATGAACACCTCTCCTGGTAGAGTCATGTCAAGAGACTGCTCTGGAGAGACCAGAAGATCTTATTATGGCCAAAGGCTGCTGCGTGCAGTACTGCTAACTACCATTTGCCAGCCACACATCGAGCTCTGGGAATATGGGACTACTTGCCAGGAGATCTCCAGAAGTTTGTTTATAGTCAATAAGGACCACCTTTTCTTTCCTAGTGAAAACAAGACTGAGGATGCAATGAAGGCATGCAAGGTGTCAACGATGGCATCAAGGGAGAAAGCTAGGTCCCCTCCCTTGTGGGCCACTTGAAATTGAAGTCAAGTCATACCACAAAACAATACTTCAAAGTTCTGTCAAAACCTTGGATAAACACGCAAAAATTGGAAAAAAATTACTGAACAACATATTCATACACTCAGCTGAAGCACGTCTCCGAAATCACACTCCCCACAAAGCCCTTGGCAGCCTCACCACAGGCTGCCTGGGACCAGGGCCAGGAGACCTACCCGATGTCACCATGGGCTAGAAATGGCACTCCAGCTACCTTCCAAATCCACGCTGATGGCAGTGAGGTGCAGCATCTTTATTTGGCACTACAATGCACATGCTATTCAGCAGTGCTGTGCATTGTCAAGATTTACTGCCCTCCTCCCTCCTTGCCTTTTAACTCAGAATCTGGCATTAGTTCAGGGACTGACCGAGGCTTTTGGTACATCCTCCATGGTCTCCTGAGCACAGATTTCCACCACAGCAGAGCTCTCAGTCACAGGGTAATTACATATAGGTCAGCAACTATTTTCTATGGCTTACCAACTCTATCAGAAATGACATCCTAATAAAATTATAACAGATCCACTGACATTTTGCCTCAATGTTAAGAGATGTGACAAAGTCAATAAACACATCATATGTGCTTCAGGGTAGTGAATGGGTGAGATCAGTGCTTTTGTTTGGTGGAATCCAGAATCCCCAACAAACACAGCAATAGATTTCCTTTTGCCACCCCAAAATAGACACCTCATAATTTAAACATCTGTCTTGGCACTACCTACCAAATTACTCCATCCTTTTCATTCTGACTTTATACTGATATCAACAACTGACAAGGCTTTTATCTAAGCTCAAGCCTGAGAATGCATTTGTCTATAATAATGTCCAACCCAAATCCATTCATTTTGGGATTCATCAAGAAGAGTGGAACAACAATTCTTATTTATATAGAGATACACATACAAAAAGTATAAAATACAAATGAATATATTTAAATATAATTGTATATAGATAGATATGTGTGTTTATATTCATACTGTATAACTTATTTATCTGTACATGTAAAGATGTAAGTATAAAGACATATATATTATAAAGACAATTTTCTTGAGGCCAGGTCTATTCTTTGACTGACAGCATTTCTACTGTGACCTGAAGAACAACTGAAAAATCTGTATGAAACATGGGCTTCACTTGAGTATCTATTTTTTCTCTTTTTTTTCATCTTTGCAAATCCTTTACAAAAAAAAACCCAAACAAACACTAATGAGCACCACTTCTTTCTTTTTAGCCAGTTTTTATTACTATTCCCCTCAATATCCCAATAAATATTTGAGTTTGAGAATTTCCAACTCATTTCTGCTTATGACACCAGCAAAACCCTAATACTGTCCTAACATAGTCAAAGATCAAAAGAGAGGAGAGTGAATTCTAATATCAGCTCTAATCCCATTAGATTTCAAGCTGTGCTCATGAATCTGCTCCTTAGGGGCCAATCACTAAAATGCCTTTTTCAGCTCTGGCTTCTTATTTTTTGTATCTTCTTCAGATATTCAGTAGCCGCTCACAACGTTCAGCAAGAAATATTTTTGTACTGAATATACAGTATGCTCTGGTGATTATTTCCCAGAAACAAATCCCTAACACATGCACTTGTTGCTTCCAGCCTGCAATCCTTCCGTGTGTAGAGCAGACCTAATGCTACAAGGATGTTGCTACTTCTCTTTTCCACTGCCACCACTGGAGCACAGTTGTAATTCATCATTTACAAATCATACATAATTTAAATGCTATCCCAGAAACATGTCATACATTCCTCTGTAAAGCAACGATATCTACCTAAACAGCTCTTCATCAGTTGTCCTGAATCTGCATTTAAGTTCTACCCTTATTTTCAAATTATCATACACAACAGTAGTAATTTTTTTTTTAAAAATCTCCAAAATTCCCCATGATGCTATCAGATATATCACTGCTTTTAGAGTGATCAACTGAAAAACTTTACTTCAAAGCCACAATATAAACACAGTGTTCTGCACTGCCAACTATTCTTTCCATAATATAATATCACTTTCCAAAATAAGAACTTTATCAACACTCTTTTAGTTTATTGTTAGTTCAAGCCAGTTACAATTAACGTTTCAGTACGGTCATCTACTAAGAGCCCATAACAAGACTCAACAGTACTGCAAATAAATTAACCTATACATGAGATTTCAGTAACATACATAAAGAAGTAAAATTTGTAGAAATTATTTTTTACGCTTACACATTAGGATAATCTTTTTAACAGGACATGTATATCAAGATGGGTAATTTCAGGAAGGATTATCCCTCTGCTATGGAATATTCTATTTCAAAATTTCCATAGAAGCAGTAAAACCCATTCAAACTGGTATTAGGCTACCACCACTATTACTGTCTGAACATCTGAGTCCACATCCATAAAACTTTCAAATCTTTTAGCACCATATCAGAGTGTGGGTGCCTGACATCTTGCATCCTGAGTTACAAAGCCTCTGAAAAAAGACCAGGGCCAATGCTACAGCTGGAAAAATACAACATTTGTGACTATATACACATCTTCAAGAAACAGAATTAAAGACCTGATCTACATATCTAGATAGCTATGTAAATCCCCGTTGTTAAATAGAAATTGGAAATATAAGTGCTGTGGTGGGTCTGGAGCACAGTCTGCTTACTACAGGCCAGAGATGTATCTTCAATCCCTGTTCATCTTTCTTCTTCTTCCCTCTCCTCCTTTACCATGTACATGGCCGCCACCAGCGTAAAACCAAAGGTGATAATTTCTCAACCAACCTGTCACACAACCACTGCTGCACCATAGCTGGTTAATCAAACACATCCCTTCTGAAACCTGCACCATGGCACCGTATCCGCCACTTCAAATTAGTGGCTCCGAATATTCACACCCATTTGCAAACCACAGTCTGTCTGTCCCAATCCATTATCACATGACCCTTGGTCAGTAAGCAGATTGTAAATTAACATTTCCATCTTCTGCTGTAGCGTTTTAGTCATAGTAATTACAATAAAATCTCTTTAATCAGCAGACTCATAAAATAACCAAGATGGATGTCTTTTATTTGAGGAAAACCTTGTGATGCACACTACGTCACCAGCTGCAGGGGAAGAATATCAGGCTTTGCTAAGGCAGCAAAGCAGGAAGCTTTCTCACACTCAAGCCAGGATCAGCTACTCGAGTTCCTCAGTGATGCAACACCTTCTGCTGTGATTAAACTGAAACAAATAACATATTTCTAGTTTTCTCTTTTACTTTCTGTGTACTTCCAATGTTTTTAATAAAACACTCCCACAAAATGCCTGCAGATCACCTAAGCAAAGACAGATGTGCTCTGTTAATATCATTTCTTCAATGTTCAAGGCAGCCTTTTCAACACGGCTTATAATTAAGAATGCTTTTGATGGTGAAATTGGGCCTCTGCTGTTAATCAGAGGACCACAGACACCCCTCAGCATGCATAATTCCACACCTCTTTGTTTCAGGGAAATCTTGACAGGAAAATAATGGCTCCTTCCATTTCTTTCTTCTCTGTCAGTTAACCAGGGAAGGTTATTTTGCTCCAGCCTCCCAACTGCTGCAGCACAGACTACTGGGAGGGGAAAGAGTCAGAGGCACGTACTTCCCAGGAAACCTTCTGCATGAGTTTTGCACTAGGGGTGAATGAACTGACTGGGGTAAAACAGCCTTCACCAGATCTATGGGTATGTCCCAGAGCAAATTCTGTGCTTGATTAAAATTCAGGAAAATTGCAGTCAACTGCAACAGTCTGTCCTTCAAACCAACCCTATTTCTCATTCTTCAGATATCCCCAAATGTGATCTCAGCTCAGGCCCAGCTGAGACTCAGAAGTACAGCACTGTCAAAACTCTTCAAAGACTTAGAAGACCTGGAAACAAAACACAACATAGTTTTGCAAAGCTTCTGTATTGAAATGTGTTCCACCCCTGAGAAATCTTCCAAGGTTACCAAATGATTGCATTTCCAAGGAAAATTTTTAGGTTTACAGGACACATCTGAGTTTCCAACTTGTAAAGCTAGTTGGTACTCAAGGCAGAAGAATTTCTGCTAACAGAGAAATAAATCAATTAAAAGGTGCACAAAAAATAACAGGGAAAATGTATGCAAGCAGAGAAATCTAAGAAGCTTTGTTCTGTCTCAGTCTTCAAGACAGGTCAAACAGTTCCTGATCCTGCTTTTCAGTACTTTGATCCTGTCATTGATTTATCCACTAGAGAAAGTAAAGAAGTTTAAATTTCAGACAGTTATTGAAATCACTGGAACTAAAGAGGTAAAAAGCACTCAGAAATAAACCATCCTCAATTCCAAAGGCTTTTTATATTTGCGTATTTCATTAATCATTCTTTTTACAAGGTGCAAGTTTAAGACAACAAATCTAAACAACTTCTAAAAATTATCAAACTCACAAAGATAGATGTTCTAGGGCAATCTCAAACATGAGTTAAATACTCTTGTGCTGCTTCCTTAATGTTACTGGCCAAAGAGGCTTGCAAAAAATGTTGACATCCTCTCACCTCAGCTCTATTCCCTCTCTGCTACATCCATATGCCTCCCCCATACACAACATTCATAATTCACTGAATTCACAGTCTTATTAGGAAAGGATCCATTTAAAGAAAACTCTGACATGAATTTTACATCAGTTTGCTCCTTTGGGTATTCCAGTAGTCTTCAAAGAGAATGTGTCAGTAATTAATGCAAGTTCATAAGTTTACTTCCTAGGAGTCGGCCCACATGAGCAGTTTTGTCCAACAGGATACGTCCCTCGGCAAAGGCCCAAGTTGCACTGGGAGCACCATCAGCTCTCCAGTGAACCATCAGCCACTTTAATGTAGCCATCTGAAAGTCCTTCTGAGAGAAGCATGGTCTACATTTTTCTGTCTTCATACATTTCTGATTGCCTTGATATGATCTAAATGTCTCCTTTCCAAACATACCCTATTTTTACTGGCTTTATATTCCTTCTACACTACCCAGCTCAGTATTAAAAGCCAAGTGAAAAAATTTCAGAAGTAACTGAAATATTTAATGTGTTTTGAGCAAATGAACAAAGTTTCTGGAAAGAACATTACTCCTGTTTTCTTGCCAGAACTGGACAGGAGTAGTGGTTAACTACAGCCAACTCCTTCTGGTTAGCTGTTAGAGAGAGACAAGAATTGCATTCATAGGAGATGCCCACAGAAAGACATCTAGGGACACAAAGGCCAAAGAAAAAAAAAAACCTGAGGGAAATAACAGATATGGCATTGCCAGTTACAACAGCAGTTAAATCCATTTCTATCAAATATCATCATGTGGCTCTTGGAGTAGACGTGAGGGCACAGAATTACAAGCTATCTTACAGGGCTGTAGCAAGTCATATTTTTAGTTTTAAATCAGATAGCATTATAAAGACTATGTCCCTAAAGGCCATTCCCACACGTTAAACATTATCTCTTGCCACCCACAGAGATCACACGGCACAGCCTCTCCTTGCTCTACTCTGCACTCCATATTTAAACCATAATAAAAGCATGGTCTTCTCACTAGCTGCCCACCCCCATCCCTGAAACTACCTTCTTGTCCAGAATTACTGATTCATGCTGTTGTGCAATGTCTTCCAAAATTTACTTGGACTTTCTTCCCAGACATGCAAGCCCAACCACTGGAACAGCAGGAGAGAGATTAAATTTGATACCAGAAGTTCTGCATCAAGGAGAAGCCAATTTTTAAATTAGGAGCTGTTTTCAATCACCACCAACACTCTGTGGGCAACAGGGTTTTATTCTGATCTCGGCTACAGTCACAACTAGGAAAAAGAGCTGTTAGTCTGAAACTGAGAACATCTTGATGGATTTTTTCATGCGTAATCAATCAAATGTTCTAACCACAGCCACAGTCAGCAAAGATTATGAAGTTCCATATTTAAAGTCAGGAAATATACAATGTAAATGCTGAAAACTCAATAGCAAACACCTTCAGATATTCCCAGTGCCCTGGTGAGTGGATTCAACCAAATATATGCATCAAGAATCCAGAAGCCCAAGAACCCAGAAGTTTGTCTATAAAGGCAGTCTAAACCCAAAATACTTGTATGGACTATGCTTGCTTAGTTTCTCACAACTCTTCTATGTCAAAGGTGCTGGATAGCAAAAGAGGAGAAAGTGGCCTTCTAACACTCCATTCAATGTAGGAAGTTTGAAAAAATACAAGTAAGCAAGCAAAAAAAGAAACCAAACCCATCGACATCTTTTCTCTATTCAGTAGCAAGTAGAGTTTCTTTTAAAAAGAAAGCAGTGTCATGACAGATATTCCTCAGACTTCTTCTTTAGGGCTTTCCTCCATCTTCCCCCCCACCCCTGACATAGCATACCAAGCTTATATGAAGTCTTTGTAAGTGAAACACACTGGTTCAGTATTTTTCTAATGCTTACCATTAGGCAACATTTGGGGTTGTTTTTACTACTGTTAAGCTAAATTTTAGTTGTTGCATAGCTTCAATCCTGCAGACAGATGTATCTTGACTTTTGACATTTGAACCCCACTCACTGTAAAGTTGACATCCATGCAAAAACTAGATTGTGAACTCAGACTCACATGGTACAGCAAAGCACGCTGACATGCTATCTCCCTGCACCTCTAAAAATTGCGTATTTTCCAGAGCACCCTCACTGTTCAGGAACTTTCAACTCTGATTCTTTGCTGGCTAACTATCATTTTCCTTTCAAGTCCTTTTCACTACTGTTTTCCAGCAGTAATAAACACAGTTCTTTCAGGTAACAGCTGCATTGCAGTTTGACACCATTCAGAAACCTGTTACAATGACTGCTACAGGAAGGATCTTAAAATCAAGCTCATCTTCAACAGACTTTGAAATTATCTAAGCTTCTAAATGCAAGTGTATGAAGCTCATTTTCTTTGAAAATCTTCTTGAAGCTGAGAAGTTACCTTAACTGACCCAGGGAACAGTGAAATGCCAAGCAGCAGCTCTCTGATTTGGACATGCACAGAGTGTGCAGAACAGCAGCATACAGCACTTGAAAGGAAAAACATTGGGGTTTCTTTTGTTTGTGTCTTGAGTTGCAAGCAGTGACCACATTGCTTTAACTATCTAAAACACAACAGCCGATCAGAATTAGGTGAAACACGATGCTTGTCACGGAATTTTTGTTTTCAGAGACTGTTTAAGTAAAGACTTGAAAGTGTCCACAAACCCACAGTGTCCCAGACCCTCCCAGTTCACTCCAGCACTACTCCCACTGTAGCACTGCTATATGTTAGTAACGCCTACAGAGCTGAAAATGCAAACTTCACACTGACGTTAACAGGCACACCAAATGTATCACTGCCCTTCTCTGATTACAATTATGACTGGGACAAACAAACAGGGCATAAAAATCAAGTATTTCTCTGACACCTGTGATGTACAAGAAAGCAAGCAATATAACACATAGTGTCACATTCAAATGCCTTGGCTTTGGTCATGTACAACTTCTAGACATCAAAATTCTTCAGAAAAGCCCTCCTGCACCCTTTTGTACCTGATGGAAGCTATGGAGAGTTTAAATCAATATGGATTCAGCTACTCTTCTGCTGAAGAACACTTGGAAAATAAACTAAAATAGGTATGTGTTCAAATACAGACATGTTTTTGCACTGATTAGTCTACAGGATAAAGGACAGGCTTAGGGAGTCAGAAAAAGGACCAGCTCCTGTCCTGTGACAGAATTTTCTACATCCCAAGGCAATACAAAATCCAAACTCCCACTGCAAACACCACTAGGAAAGGAAGGACTGTACTGGTTGCATAATGTTACTCACCTCATCTACAGATGCCAGAGATTATGCCTGCACCAGTCACTTTATCTACGCTTGCATAAACCAGAGGCAGAGGTAGGTGCCTCCTTCATTCTCCATTTAATTTACAAAGAAAAGCTTTACAAATAATCTTGGGATGTATGTTTTCATTTTTATTAAAAACGAGCAGATGATTCAGCCCTTACAACATTAAAAAAGTGTATTCAGCATGAGACATGGTTAGAAAGTAAATACGTCAGCTTACCATTCAACTCAGAGACTGACTAGCCTCGAGCAAGTACATCAGGATCTCTGCTTTCACACTTCTAGAACTCTGCAACCATCACTGTCTAATTCAAATAAAATACACAACCCCCCAGGAATCTTCCTGCAACTAAGGCAAGCTGCAATTAAGCACAAAATAGTTGTAAGGCTCTGAGAAAATAAGTGAAACAAAATGCTGTGGTTCACAAGGCTCAAGGAACAGCCCTGTGTTTGCAAGACCACTGCTTTTCTCTTCTCCCAACAGACACTAACCCAAATATAACTTGGGATTAACTTAATAAACAATAAAAAGAATCATCTACAGGAGATGCTAAAATGATGATCAAAAAGAAAAAGAAGAAGAAGAAGGCAAAAGCACTTGCTCAGCTCTATGTAGCTTCTGTCTTCTGAGTTACTTTTTTTTTTTTTTGTAATGCTGTAGAAGCAGTCAGAATTTCTCTTTAATTTTTGGAAAGTTTCAGACATTGATTAGGCACTGGCAGAGTTCTGCAGAGACAGGCTAGCAATAAATCAAAGGTTGATTTGCTCATCTTAAGGTACACAAAGACAATCCGTTGGTTTTTAGCAGATTTTCTGTTATTGGGGTGGTGTATTCTTGCTCCCATCTCAGCTGAGATCATGTACCACAAAGTAATATGCAAAATGCCTATCAATATGAACAGAAGAGCACTGTACCATATTATTCATGGAAGATATTATTATAAAAAAATAATTTCACAAATCTATTTGCCACATTTCTCCTCCCCTCTTACTCGCTGTTTACCTAGCTGCCAAAATCACTACATTTCAAATGCAGATGTGGACCTTACCATGAATATCAACTAACATCTTCTGACTGAGCTACAATTTAAAATGTCAGTTCCAGGCAAACAAGTGAGCAAAACTCATGAGGGCATAATTTATTAACACTGTAAAATGGACCACTGCTAAATTTTTTCCTCTAGTAATGACAGTTGGCCCCTAATCAGACATGCACACACTACAGGGAGTTACAGTATCACCCTAATTCTGACAGCTGACTCAGGTTTTCACATTTGCTTCAGTTCCTAACTGTAACCCAGGCAAAACAATTAAAAAAGCAAATTCTAAGGCAACAGTGACAGACCACATCCTAAAGCACATTCAAAGGACACCCCATCCCTCACAACAATGAAAAATCCCTTTGTACAAGATCACAGCAGCAGAGAAATGTAAGATTCCACATGATAAGGGAGAAACCAATGATTTTTGTTGTCCTAAAAGTTGAATCAGATAGGTTTAGAAAGGTTTGTTCAATTAATGTTAAAACTTTGAGAACTAGGGTTTCACAACCTCAGAAGAGGATCTGTTAAGAGCACTTAGCTATCATCAGAGTTACGTGGTTTTCCCTGGGAAAACTAAAATTTCTCATCATAGTCTCAGAGAATATGAAATATTTATTTTGCTGCCTATAAACAGCCTTTTAAAAAATTTGGATGCTGCCCTTTTTTCTCCTTTCTAGACTAAATGAATATTTATCCATCAAACTTCTTCTATCCGGTTATTTTATGCTATGCACTTACCGACTTGATTTCCCAGTCTAAAATTATTTGTTAATTTTCTGTACTGGTCTTCCTCTTAATGATATGGATCTCACCTCCATTTTACAAATTTTAATCTCATCCTCTATAATGCTTGCAGTCCAGCTTGAAGTTCACAGGCTTTGTTGTCTTGGTTCTGGCCAAGACAGGGCTAATTCCTGCGGTAGCTGGGAGGCGGCATGGCCAGTACATGGAAGTTTATTCTATACCACCTCATGTCATTGCCAGGGGCAAGGGGAGAAGGGAGCTTCTTCTGGGGAGAAGGGATTCCTTCCGGTCAAGTAAGTGTGGTGGCAGTTCCCAGTGGGAGGGAACAGTTGGATAACATTGGTTCCAAGCCAGAGGGAGCAGCTGGGTAACTGGTTCTGAGCTGGAGGGAGTGGCTGGATAACCCCAGTTCCAAGCCAGAGGGGGCAGTTGGGTAACACTGGTTCTGAGCTGGAGAGAGCGGTTGGATAACCCCAGTTCCAAGCTGGAGCGAGTGGCTGGATAACGGCGTTTCTGAGCCGAAGGAGTCGCTGGATAATGCCAGTTCTAAGCTGGAGGAAGCGGTTGTGGTGGTGTGGCTGAGGTCAGGTTGAGCTTCGCAGTGAGCATTTTTTGCATGTGAATCACTCTCTCTTTTGTCTACTTCTGTTACTAATATTTTTGCTATTACTGTTCGTTTCCTTATCTCATTACTGTTTCCTGCCAATTATTCTTACCTCAACCCGTGATCTTTGCCTTTTGTGCCTCCAATTCTCCTCTCCAGCCCACCACAGGGAAGAAGAGAAGGGGAGAGCAAGCAGTGCTCAGTTTTAGTGGGAGCACTAAAGTGGAGAATACCATTCCTGAACCACAACATTTGTGTATCAACACAGAGCGAGCATTCAGAGGCATCTTAATGTTTATAACAAATACACATAAGAGGGAGTAGAGAAGATGGAACCAGATCTTTCCCAAGTCATGCCTAGTGGGACAAGAAGCAATGGCATAAACTGAAGCACAGAAAATTCCACTTAAACATAAGAGAAAAAACTTCTGTACTATGAGGATGATCAAACATTGGAACAAGTTGCCAGGAAATGTTGTGGAGCCTCCATCCTTGGAGATATGCACACAGGGACTGGATACTGTTGGGGTCCCTCCCCTGCCGTGTAGCCCTGGGAGAGGGGCCCTGAGGGCACAGACACGGGGTTTCCTGCCCCTGCTCAGCCTCGTTCCCATTGGTTGGTTTGTGTTCCCTGCGCGGGCAGAAGGACCCTTGGTCCCGTGACTGGAACAGTTCCGGGGCAGAGCTCCGGCCATGCGGCTGGAGAAATAAACATCTCTGAAACAGCTATCAAGAATCTGTCTGTCCATATATATTTCCTTTCCACGGGACTCCTGGTTTGATATATGCGTGTTGCAGTATCCCCACTGCAACAAATGGTGGAGATTTGTGAGCAGAACGATCCCCGATCCCTAAGCGACTGATTTGTGTGAGTAAACCCTGGAAACTTTGGATTCCTCTTCTTGGTTTTGCTTTGCTATTCCATATCTAAACTATGGAGGAACCGTGGGAAGACTCTTGGCTCTCAGAGCCGCATATGGACATTTATCTTAAACTTAAAATGATTCTTGAACAACGATTTGTAAATTTTAGCTTGATTCAAGCTCAAAAAGAACTGAAACACTTCCTGGCATGGTTGTTTAAGAACTTTTTCTATGTTTCTTGGGATTTAATTCTTACCAAGGGCTTTTGGAAAACCGTTTGGACACAGTTAATACTGGAGTCAAAATATATGCCGATGGAAGAATATTTTCGTGAATATTATTTAGTTACCGAGACTGTTGAGCAATGTCAGCTGTGTCCTGGCGAAGGGAAGCGTGGCGCAGGGACCGTGCGGCCCAGGCCACGTGCACCGAGCGCTCTGCGAGCAGCAGCGAGGCAGTTCCCGCGCGCGGGCGGAGCCACGCGAGCCGCAGTGTTGGTGGCGGAGCGAGGCGCGGCGGGAGCGGTGGGACCCGGCGGTGCCCGCCCGGTCCTGTGCAGCGCGTGGTGGAGCGAGCCCCGTGAACGCCCGACCGAGAGGGGCGGCACGCGGGCAGCGGCTGGCGGCGGTGGCGGTGGAACGGAGCCGCGCCCAGCCGAGACGCGCGCTGGAGCGGGGCGCGGGGGAGTCATCGCTCGGGGGCCCGGCCGAGATGTGGGTGCAGCGCCCGGCATCGGCAGCGAAGCTGCGACCAGAGGAGGCGACGCACGGAGAACTGAGCGGCGTGGCCCGGCCCGGCCCGCGCAGCCCCGAACGCGACCCCGGGAAGAGCGCGCAGGCACCAGCAGCTCCGACAATTCCAACACGGGAGCGACCGAAAGAGACAGCAAAGACGCAGCGAGACAGAAAACAGCAGCCACTCGGAAAAAGGAAAAAATCATAGTAACTAAGACCTTAGGGATAGTAAAATGGTATAATGTTAAGCAAAATTATGGTTTTATAACAAGGTGTGACAACCAGCAAGACATATTCGTGCATAGAACTGCTATTAAAAAGAATAACCCTGAAAAATGCATCCCAAGCTTGGGAGATGGAGAGGTGGTGGAATTTAATATTGTACTAGGGAGAAAAGGGTTACAAGCATCGCAGGTCACTGGGCCTGATGGTGTTCCTGTAAAAGGCAGTATATATGCAAAAAATCGTAGTCATGTTAGACAGTATCTCCATTGTAAGCCCCCCCTACAGTTTCCCTTTCCTAATCCCACCTTTCCCTTTTACCCTATGTCCTATTACCCCCAGTGTATTCCCAGTCCGTTTTTTCATCCATGGTTTCCCTCACAAAACCATGCTTTTGCCAATTGTTTCCCCAAAAATCCCTTTCCAATGCCGAGTGGGGGATGAAAAGGGGGAGGGAAGAAGTTAAACCCTCTCCTGCCTCAGTTTCCCCACAAAGCATGCTCAGAGAATTCTGTCTCCCTTCTGTCAGCCCTAAGATGTTCCAGAGAATCTGTTTGGACATTTAAAGACTCAGGAGGGTGGCTTGTTTTGTTTTGAAACTGTTCTTGTTATGTTTATCCAGTTGTTTTCATTCTCCTTTTATTAAAATGAAACGGGTGAGGTGTTGGGGTCCCTCCCCTGCCGTGTAGCCCTGGGAGAGGGGCCCTGAGGGCACAGACACGGGGTTTCCTGCCCCTGCTCAGCCTCGTTCCCATTGGTTGGTTTGTGTTCCCTGCGCGGGCAGAAGGACCCTTGGTCCCGTGACTGGAACAGTTCCGGGGCAGAGCTCCGGCCATGCGGCTGGAGAAATAAACATCTCTGAAACAGCTATCAAGAATCTGTCTGTCCATATATATTTCCTTTCCACGGGACTCCTGGTTTGATATATGCGTGTTGCAGTATCCCCACTGCAACAGGATACAGCCTTGAGCAACCTGTTCTGGGTGGTCCTACTTGACGAAAGTGCTGGACCAGATCATATCCTGAAGTGCCTGCCTGTCCTAACTATCCTGTGATCCTGTGGTTACGTTCAACTGCATCCTACCATCCGTAATTCGGTAACACCACCAGATACATATTCCTCTGCCAAACAAACTACCACCACCATTTAATCTGTTTGCAGGCATCCACATCACATGCTTGTGTATGTCTGCAGTCATCCACATAGTAATAATTTCATATACACTGTAAAATCTCCAGATTGTTTCTGAGATGTCACATATGTCTCCCATCAAAGCCTTACTGAAGTTGAGAAGAAACACTTGGACTGTTCTTTCACCCCAGCTGAGCTACAGTGTCACCAAATCACTCTGTCTCAAGCAGTAATTTCATAAAACCCATTTCACAAGCTCACTACATTCAATCATTGTTTTTGTCCTCAGTACTGTAACCAACTAGAAGACTTAAAGTCTACGTGCTTTATTACAAAACTGTCATAAAATGTCCAGCTTACACCTACTCATGAGCATGTGCTTTTGAAGAGTTATGTCTCTTGAGTGTCTTTCATGATGCCAAATTTGTTTGACTGGTCTGCAATCACAAGATCCTCCTTCTTTCTTTTAAGAACATACTCTCTGTGGGCCCTCTTTTGGGATATCACCTGCCCTTTAAGGTTTTTACAAGGTAATTGCTCTTGGACACAAAACTGCTTCCAGCAGTTGTTTGGGTAGAAAAGAATGAACTCCACCTTAAGCTTACAAACCTGAATGCTTCTAATTCATGAAAGGGTTCTTTAACCTGTTCTTTCCTTTTTCCACCCTGAGTTCCTTCCACCTTGCTGTTAGCTTCAACCATGCTAAGTAGCTGATACCAATCAACCTTCTTTGTAAAGACAGAAGACAGGTAGATTAGTATTCCAACTTCTGTCTTCAATTATTTTCTCAATTTCTCCTTTAGATAACGGTCTTACAGTTTCCTTTGTCTCCCTTTACTTACAGAAGCTTTTTGCTGTTTACAAAACCTTGGTTTGTTGCACACTACATCCCTTACTATCTGCAGCTGTGAATTTTTTCATTTGTCCAGCATGCTTCTGATGGTCTTCAATAATCATAGTGCCAAAAGAGTTTGTCAACTTCTCAAATTATCATCCCTGTACAGTCTCAAATGAAGTCTCAACTTACCTGCAGAGAGAAACTGCTAAATTATATCAGGTTTTTAATATTCTTTTGTAACTGTATTTCAAAGCTGTGCTAAACAAATCAGTCAGAAAGCATCAGCCAAGCAGTACACCCACGTTCACAACCTTTCTTTACCTAATGATAATTACAGATTGTACTACAGACACCCTTTAATAAACAGCATCAGGTTTAGAAGGAAGACATCTGTAGGGACCTTTCTGTTGCCATGGAAATATCTTCAGGCCAAGCTGTCTTTAGCTCCTCACATTACCTCCGTATTAACCTATTATTATGCTTTTCTTTGAGTATTAGTACAAATTATGGACTAACTCACCCCACCAGGATTGCTATAAATGATAATTTTGTCTGACTTTGAGGGATTCCAAAGGAGGAGTCACAAATGCTACATAAAAGGGTAAAATCTTAGACTTCCAGACAAACTGAATACTTGCCTGATGCTGCATGGCTTTTATTCCATGGAGTCCTGCATATCTGCAACTTGCTTCAGTAACAGGAGTAAGTCAAGGCTCCCAGCAATCATTAATGCACTTCCTGAAGGCCAGGGAGCAATTTACAGCTAAATTTTTTCGCATCATTATAGAAGTCTGGATGAAACTTAAGCCATGCCAGCTCAAAATATTAAACAGATTATTACTTTCTGAAACTATGTGATTAACACAGTAACCATCATGAATGCAATAAACAATGACGACAAATGGAGAGGAACATGACAGCAGTAGGCACAATAAATGTGTGCAACAGACACACGTGGAAGACCGCTCTGAAGGATCCCAAAACATTTTGCAACTATGTACACTTAATACTGCTGAAATGCACTCATCTCATAGGGTAGATGGTACTAAGCAACTTGCAAGCAGCATATAGCCTAACAGGGGCATCTTTAACACCCACACAGAATAAACAGCATCTCAGGTTTTAAGATCTCATCCAAAACACACACACACGGTCAAGTGCATAGTATTCAATTTACTTATTTCATATAAATGAAGAAAGAAATTAACCTCTGCTAAGATATGAACCATTGGTCTTGAAGAGAGTGAGGGATCCAAGCTCAAAAGTTAGGTTGTTCAAAATTAGCAACAGTGTTTTGACTGCTTCTCCAAAATTTCACAGGACAGAACCGAAAATGTTCCTTACTCTGACAATATCTCACACTGCCAATAACTTCTGAACAGAAGATCAATCAGAAGTTCTCCCTACTGGCTTCCACTGAGACATTAATTTTTGTCACCAAGTATCTGATTATAAACTTTTGAAGAGAATCATTAAGATTGCTGCCAAAAGAAGCACGGGCAACCTCTTTACCACGAACTAAACTTGAAACTCATAGAAAAATAGACTTTAAAAGAATTCCAGGAAATACAAAGCTATTGTTGCTGGTGCTTACCTAGTATGAACTGCATCTGTTAGCAAAAAGGTTTTAAGTAGAGTTTCTCAGATAAAGAAAATCATAACAAAAGTATTTTCTATGATTTTTTTTCTGTATTTTTCTAATACCTTGTAACCTCAAAATGAAAAAGAAAGTAATTTTATCAGGCTGTCCAGAGTGTGAACAGCAATTTAGGTTCTATTTTTGAACTGCTGACTCACATGAATCTGTGGAAATCTCTCCACAGACCCTAGAAAATCTGTGATTGTTGCCCAGAAGTAACACTGAGTTCAGCCAACAATTAAAACCATCTATTTTCAGAATAAAAGGCAACCTTTTCTCTTTTTTTTTAATCTTTCTTTTGTTTCTTGGTCTTATTCTCTCCAGTGAAAAAACCCCACTATTAGAAAGCAAAGGGATATGCATTATATGCAATCTTTAAAATTATAAATACTGGAGAAAAGGCCTTCAAGCTGAAAATCTTCATACAGTAACAACAAGTGGCCTAGCTACCACCAGGTAAGGAATTAACTCATCACCTTGGTCTTTTTAACCAAGAGTAGCATTTGCACCACACCAGTGGAAAATGACATTAAAACCTGATCTTACAAGAGGCAGTAACTCCACTGCCCTCCTGCCTCCAACTTGCCTCCTCCCTCATGCTGCCATAGGGGCTTGCACACCAGCACTAAGGAACTAGTGGATTGAGAATCACCTCTTCCTCCCAAAAAAATTATTCATTTTTACTGTATACCCATTCCTCAATCTGATGCACTAGGAATGCTACTGTTAAAGAAGGAGCTTGAGGTCAACCATGTGCAGCCAAGAAGACAAGGTAGGAGTTTTGGAAGCAGTACTGGCATATACCATGGGACGGTGACAACAAAATGAAGTGGGGGTCTGAGGGCAAGGCAGAAGGGGCAGACATCTGCTTGAGCAGCCAGAGTCGTGTATAATCAACTCACATCCAGTGGTACTTTCTGTCAGTAATCCCGCTGGGATCAACGGGACCATGCACAGACAACTTCATTGTACCATTGTTCCTAAAATGTTCTCCCTGTGCTTCATTTACATGATTGCACACTATCATTTGTGCAAAGCTCTCTGTTTGTTCAGTGCTCGTGACAAACAACCATTGGTGAACGAGACAACAGATTGTACTCGTTATTCCACTGTCACCAGTGACTGCTCAATACTCCATTTCCTCTGGAAGATGCACTCAAACATTTCAACTAATACTAAAGCTTTCTTATTCATGTCATAGAAGAAATAATCAATCCAAGTTCAAGGTTTACTGAATTCCCCACTGCTATACACACCTACCAGCCAGGCCTCAACACTGTGGGAAGTCGAGACCCTGGAGTGTAGAGGAATCAGTGCCTCCATAAAGCTCCACTTCTGTTCCCAGCAAGGTGCAGGAAATGTGTTGCTTGTCCTGCCAGCCTACCTCTCTAGAAATCCTCCCTCACATGGAAGTGCCACAGGGATGAGGCCCCATGAATGTGAAAAACACACCCACCAAACTAAATGGACCCAAAGATGGGGCAGTAATACCAAGGACAAATTTCATGTGGAAGAGGAGGACTACACTTCAGAAGCTGAAGATGTTAAATACGAACAGCTCAGTAACAGTGGAAACTCACAAAGTTTAATTTAAGCTGAATTACATCCAAATGATCCCTTATGAACAGCAGGCAAAGCAAGCAGGTCAGAAAAGAAGTAGTATAATTTTTTTATTAAAACACAAACTAAGATCTCTGCAGATCCTAAGTTCAATATAGTTCCAATTAAGAACAATGAGATAGCGACAAACAATCAAGCAGCATTTAGCTGTACAGCAAATGGTCTCTGGTCGTGTCACTGACTTTGCAAACAATGTATTTGCAAAGAACAGTGCACCTGTTTAAAGAAATAACCAATAAACCCATTAGCACTTTTCAGATATAAGACATAGAATTCTGTGATTTCTGAGGGATATTTTATACATTTCAAAGTAGACACAGAAAGAATTTTTTCTAAAGTATACTTTCCATCCAATCAATCCCAGAATCAATGAAAAAGTGCAGTAGGTAACAGTCAAAGCACAATGTGCACAGAGTTACACTGCCTAGACAAGAGGGCTTCACGCTCAGCAGCACCATGCCAAGAAAGAACTTGCCACTTGACATAAGAAGTTGCTTAAGTGAGAAGACCGATGCTAATTACATCAAGAGATTGGCACTAAAGGTCATGTTACTTAATATGCAGTATTCTTGGCCCTTTAAAGAACACTTAACATATGGCATTTCTGGTTTTTAAGTCACATTTCAGAGACTTTCCTTATATTCATTATATCTGATATCCATCTACAAAGACCTGCAGAATGAACTTGCAATACTGAGTAACAAGGTAATAACACAAAATGCATGTGGAAGAACCAACCCTTACTGTGCACATACAAGGCTGACTTGTAAACAGAACATGTAAATGGAGCTGCCCTGGTGGCAATGGGTTACATTACAGCAGCTCTCTTGGGAAACAAAACATTTCCTTCAAGACAATGCCAGGTTACAGTGTCAGGTGTGCAACCCATTCTTTTAAATGCTGCATGGAAGACAGACATGGCCAAAATGGTAATAACCTCCTATCTTTCAAGAATGAACTTCGTGTAGATCAAGGACTTTCCTGTTTCGGGCAGGGGCTGAGGCATTTTTGGTAACATTTTTGTTTTAAGCCAACCAAAACCTACAGCATGAAAACTCATTGGAAAACTGTAGTCGGTTGAGCCTGGCTGGATGCCAGGCACCCACCAAAGCCGCTCTATCACTCCCCTCTGCAACTGGACAGGGCAGAGCAAATACAAGGAAAGGTTCATGGGTTGAGATAAGGACAGGGAGAGATCACTCTCCAAATACCATCATGGGCAAAACAGACTCAAATTGTGGCTATTAATTCAATTTATTACTAATAAAATCAGAGCAGGATAACAAGATATAAAATAAATCTTAAAAACACCTTTCCCCCATCCCTTCCTCAGCTCTACTTCTTCCCCTGCAGTGGTACAGGGAATCTGAGGCTGGGTTACGATCAGTTCATCACATATTTTTCCTGCTGCTGCTTAGAGAGAAGAGTCCTTCCCCTGCTCCAGTGTGGGGTCCCTTCCAAAGGACACAGTCCTCCACAAACTTCTCCAGCGAGTTCATCCCACTGGCAACAGTTCTCCACAAACTGTTCCAATGTGGGTCACTCTTCCATAGGCTGCAGTCCTTCAGGCACAGTCTAGTCCAGCATGGGTCGCCCTGAGAGTCACAAGTCCTACCAGGAAAGCTGCTCCATCATGGGCTCACCTCTCCACGGGTCCACAGGTCCCTGCCAGGATCCTGCTCCAGCAAGGGCTTCCCATGAGGTCACAGCTGCCTTCTAGGCATTCACCTGATCTGGTGTTGGTCTCCTCCATGGGCTGCAGGTGGATCTCTACATCTCCATGGCCCTCCATGGGCTGCAGGGAGGCAGCTGCTTCACCATGGTCTTCACCACGGGCTGCAGGGAAATCTCAGCTCTAGCGCCTGGAGCACCTCCTCCCCTCCTTCTCCACTGACCTTGGTGTCTGCAGGGCTGTTCCTCTTACATATTCTCACCCTGCTCTTCTCTGGCTTCAATTAGATCTGTCCAATAATTTTCTTTTTCCTTCTTAAATCTGTTATCACAGAGACATTACCACCATTTCTAATTTGCCCCAGCTTGGGCCAGTGACACATCCATCCTGGAGCTCCATGGATTGGCTCTACCAGACATGGAAGAAGCTTCTGGCAGCTTCTCACAGAAGCCACTCCTGTAGCCCCCACTACGAAAACCTGGCCATGCAAACTCACTACAGAATCTTACATATATAATGAGTGACAACACAAATGTGACCACTTGCCAGAGAACATCAGCTCCACCATGTCGGGCAGGTTATCACACCTAAGGAATATGCAGGGAGAGGCCAAAACAAAACACCACCTAACAACTCAATAAATCCAACATGCAGCACATACATCTGGTCCCCTTCTCTAGCATCAGATGCTATTGATGTGTTTGACACCTTAATCTGCGCTGGTTACCATACCCATTCTACCCAGTGGTGAAAAATCAAGGGGCCAGAGGATTTTTGACTTGCTGGTCCTGAAGATTAAACATGATTAGCTCAGACACTGCTATTTAACATTTAAATACTTAACTTACCGAAGAAGAATCCTGAACCTGATATTTAAAAATGTATGTTAGCATGCATTTTACATCTATGCTAGCACTGGGGGAAAGAAATAAAGTAGAAAAGATTACAAGGTTGATGTGAGACATGAACATTCAAGGATATATAAAGCAGATAATATGCTTAGGTTTTGGAAAATGATGACTGAAGTCCTATGATAAACATCAAAATCCTGATTGACGTGGAAACTGTTCTTCCCAACATAAAACCAAATGCAACTGGTAGACAATAGCTGCAAAATAACTGAAAAAGAAGTAGCCTACATTTACCACCACATTGCAACAGGTGCCCCAGAAATCAGAAGGATAAATGAGTTAAAAGATGGATTAAACTGTTTTACTGGGAAGAGTTCATTAGCGGCTATTTAAGCACAATGGCTTAAGTATAGCAATGGGCTTAAAATCACCTAAAAAATGCTGACTGATCAAAGTTATGTCCAAGGAAAGATCACACAACATGGACCTTTTCCATCTTCCCTGTTTTCCTCACCTGTTGGAGATCCTGCTGGAGTGTGTGGCCAAATGGACCTTTGGCGTGACTCACCATGGTGATTATGAGGATTCTGAATAAATCAGCCTGCTACTGCTACCACTTCACACAACCAGACTGGAACCATGAACTGCTTTAATGCACAGTATGTTCCACCACATGCCCACATAACAAAGGTTAAGTGTCAGCTAAGCTCCTTTGTGGATATTACCACTCGATGTCATGCCACGTACTTGATCAGATGCCATTTGGATACCAATCTAATGAACAGGTTGTCAAGCATTTAAAAAAAGACAAGAGCTGCACTTAGAGTTAAGGAAAGTAGTGAAACACACAGGGTTGATGATCAGGTTTTAACCATGATTTTTAGACTGAGAAAACATGACACAGAGGTTAGTGTAACATAGCAAAGATGAAATCACACATATTAGATGAAAAGCTGTTTTTTCCTATTAGGGTCACAAAATTCATTTGGACATCATCTAAAGCAGCATTCACCTCACTCCCCAAACAGAGCAACAAAACAAATACCTGAGTTTTGGAAAAGGCACAGACTTCTTGCTCTTATCAGGGCACAATGGAAGCAGTTGTTTTTCATCTATTAATTCCTTTCTGACTTAGAGGCTGGTTAGCCCAGATAAACACTCCTCCATACATTCTTCCCTGACAACTGAACTCAGATAAGGTTCTCCACCTAACATCTGACCAGATTAAGATGTTCAGGACATCCGTGACAAGAGTGCTTTCCTTGACCCAACAGAGTTCAACCTTCTTTTTTCTTCCATTCCCCAAGCTTATGAGAACGGTGAGAAGTTCTTTAACTTCCTCAAGGTCAGACTTGAAGTGGCGGGTAGCAGTGAAGGAGATGATTTACTTGGGAGGAGATGCACTCTGAATTCAAGATTAGACTGAGCCTTTAACTGAAGCTCAACCATAATGAATACATTTATCTGTATCTTGTACGAAGAGGGCTATTTTGAAAGCTTCAATTTAGCCACTTTTTGCCTAGAGCAAACTGATAAGTGAATTTTAAGAAACATCTCTAGAAATACACAAAGTGCTATAGATAAACAAAATACTGAGAACAAAAAATACATAATGAGAACAGTCTTAGGCACATACTGAAAACCCTGGCATTGCAACTGCTTCAAAACCTTTATGCTGTATGTAACAGTAACCATGTCCAATCAGTAACAGTAGTATCCATATTGATCACAGACTGTTAAATGCCATTCTGATCAAGTATCTTCTGCTATTTGCCAGTGACCTTCATTTTTAAGCCATTCCACTAGCACTAGGCTCTATCCACGTTAAAACATTGAAATTTCATGTTTGGTGCATCACTTTCAGGTTACGAAGCTCCTCTTACAAAAATGGGTAGTTTATTAATTTCAAGTTCCTTTCTTGGGATACATACTAAGATTACAGAATCATATAAGGGGTCAGGGTGGAAGGACCACCAGTGGGTCATCTGGTCCAACCTTCCTGCTCAAGTAGTGTCCAGACGGTTCCTGAATTATATTAACACTTTATTATTACTCACTAATAACGTTCCCCCAAAAATAAACCTATGACTGTAGATGGAACAGCATTATGTCATGGGCTGTATCTTGAGCTGTGCAATCTCCAGGCTCTATGGACAGCCATAATTGCTGATTCATTACACTCAGAAGAGAGGGTATATATTGTATGGAGCTCATTTTTCCTCCAGGTCAATAACAAAAAGGATCATTCTTTATGTTTTTCCAGTGTAAACTTCCAAGTCATGTGCTCAGGGGCTTATCCATCAGGTTTTACAGAAGCAAACAGAAGCCAGGAGGAGAAATCATTCCCACTTACGGAGTCTCACTAACTCAGAGATGAAAACATCCCATCTATGGAACATACTGAAGAAGGAAACGTGATGTAGATCCAGCTTCCTTCCTTGAAATGACTGTATTTGAAACTACGTGAAACAAAAGACCTCTCTGCTGAGGATGCCTTGGCTTCTGGAAACGTCTAGGGATAATCAGCAGGTCGACAAAATAAATAATGATACTCTCACACCATTGTTATTGCTCAGTCATGCCAGGACAATCTTACTGTTTTACGTGAGATAATGGTGCAATAAATCTTAAGAGATCTCTGCCACTGCATTTTAATTTTTTCTCTTTTTTGCATGCTCCCAAGACTTCTAGCATGCAGATACATCACCTGCATAAAGGCCTTGATCCTTGTTTGGCTCAAAATGTTGATATACTCCATTACCAGCAACAGCACAGGTTACACAGAGGTGCTGTAAAGGATGAGCCTCAGACACAGTTCTTCATGGTATTTGAGAACTGCTGTTCTTTTACATGTGCAGTCTCTCATGCTCAGAAAAACAGATTTAAAAACAAAACAAAAAAACCAGCAGCAGATTCCATCAGAAAAAACAGTTTCAGGGAGATCTCCGTATCACCCTAATAAGTACAGGCTGTGCTGTCAGGCGGCTCCATTATTTCATGCCGTGTCACTTAGCTGTCTTTTGCTGGAGTCAAAATGCCTTCCTTGTTCAGTCACTTAGCACCTGCAAACTGCAAAGGCGAAGCCCAAACAGCGCTTCATCCACACAGCATGACTGAGCACGAGCCATGAATTAGGGTAGCACATATCCAAGCATGCGTTGTCACTCTTCTCCTTCCCTGCACATTCCTTCTGCTTTGAGACTACTTCAGCATTTGCCTGACTCCCCAGAAAGCCAAAATTTTGTTGGATTTTTCGCCCCCTCCCTCCAAGCTACTTTTACGTCAGATTGTCAGGCTGAACCGGCTCACTAAGCAATCCCACAGGTACCAGCATCTGTTCAGGGATGGCAGTTGAGGAGTTGGAGAAAGAAAGAAGTGGGAAGAACAAAGGAATGGGACACCCTCTTCCAATGTCTGACCTAGCCTTCACTACTACTAATAGTAAGGTTATTACCACAAGGAGTATTAAATCTTGTTAAGGTTCATAAGCACTCCTTGCACCCTGCCCAAAAAAGGACAGGTCATAATTTAAAACAGAAGCACAGAAAGTGGAGATTTGCAAGTACACAACTAAAGGAAAAGGGAATTGAGAGGAGGCAGCAGAGGAGCACAAGCCACCCACACAAGGTGCACAGCGCAGCTATTTGTTCCAGGCCAAGTTGGACAGGGCTTTGAGGAACCTGATCTAGTGGAAGGTGTCCCTGCCCATGCCAGGGGGCTGGAATTAAATGTTCTTTAAGGCCCCTTCCAACACAAAGCATCCTATGATTCTATGATACCTGGCCATGCCAGGGACCAGCAGAAGCCTAGCTGCAGCAGCTCAGAACTCAGGAAGGGCAAATTTATCCGGAGATACTCCCTACTAACATGTTTGGCTTCTTCTGATCCCGGAGGTGGCTTGTACCACCCTAAGTGCACAAACCCTGATAGGGGGAGTACTCATCCAAACACAGATCATGGCACAAAGTGAACACTGCTTTATGGGCACTGGAGGTAAAGCAATGCAAGTGCCTTGCACTACTAATTCTGCAATGCATAAGGCAAGACAAACAAAAAGAAAAATCAACATTTTAGATAAAGTTTCAATGTCTTTTTTCATTCCTTCTTTTATAAAATATGAAGGCTTTAAAGAGCTACAGACCAAACACAAACAACACATGTCCAAGTTCCAGAACACATGGCTGATTAGGGTTTAGAAAGAAGTATTTTTTAAAGATGCCAGTTCTCTGCAGAGTTTCCACATTGTTTTAGAAGACATAGGGAAGACAAAGTAAATATACTAGTCAGCGATTTAAGGGAACACCCAGAACAGCCATTAAGGGAGGCAGACCGGTGAAACCCACATCTGGCTTTCACAGCTGCTTACGAACTGATCCATAAAGGGCTCAGGTCAGCCTGTGGCGCGGGCTCAGGACTGGTACCCATCACCACACCGCGGGCAGGCACTTCCCAGATTAGCAGATGGGCACAGCAGGGTCTGGTACAGGACAGCAGGAAGCTCTGACAGACAGATTGCCAGCGCAGAATTTCATAGGGGGAATGATGAAGGTCGATTATCAAAAATGTAACCTTTTGGTTTTGCACAGAGCATGTTTTTCTCTTAAAGTTCCCACTCAGCAGTTATTCATTACCAGTTTCCTCCTGTTAGAGAAATTACTTGGTTGGCATGGCAACATATTCCCACCATGAATTTCTATCCCTCTGCCTACTTTCAGTTCCCAAGGATTCAGAGCATCACTGATCCATCTTCACCCTTTCATGCCATTACTGCCTATACCATACTCCTTCACATGGGCTTTTACTTAAATTGCATCTGGCACCCATGGGTGTGCACAGTCATCGTGTTCTCTGGCAATGACATTACACCGCGGAGCAGCAGTTCAGGAACACACTCAATGTAAACAGCAACTCCTAAACACACCAGAGAAATGGTCAGGGCTCAGTTATTGACCTACATCATCCATCTTTTAGATGGCAAAAGGTATTTTCCCTTATTTTAAACTGAGCAAGGCAAATTCATCTAATGTTATTATGGAATTTTTAAACAGAAAGTTAGCTTAACAGAGTATGCACTCCAGCTACATTTGCTGATATAATTTGCCCTCACCACTAACTAATGGATAACAACAAAAACATATATCTTTTTAGACATAATATGGTTTTAGAAATCATTTGAGTGAAAGCAAGAAACATATTAAAAAATCAGGGTACATAATCAACAATAAACCTTCTCATACACACTTCATCCCGGCATTTGATACGAATAAAATCAGTCAATAAAGAATATTTAAAATTCACTACTTCACAAAAACCTTCTTTGCTGTAGATGTACTGCACATTATCTTAACAGAAGAGTTTAAACAAAACTAAGAACAAGTATTATGTTAGTAATGTATTACCTAACACGTCATACATTACTCTGCCTTAAAATGCAAGGATATTTAATCCAATTGATTTCTTTCAATTATTTTAAAGACCATTAAAGACTTCTAGAGATTATGGTAGCAGTTTTTACAGATTTAAGGTTCCTGCATGGTACACCCTGGCCTTGAGTTAGTGCCACGAGTAAGTAACAGAACTCCTTCAGTTCTTAAAAGCCAAGCAGATATTTACATTCTCTGCTGAACACTTAATATTCAGTATTCAATACTTAATATTGAATTTCAAGAACAACCTCACAGCATGCTTCCCACTGAGGACCAGATATTTTATGCTCTGTATACGTGATTTGGATTTACTTTATCAGGTTGGATATTAGGACAAATTTGTTCACTGAAACTGGTTAAGCATTGGGACAGGATCCCCAGGGAAGTGGTAGAGTCACCATCCCTGGAAGTGTTCAAAAAACAAGGAAACGTGGCACCTTGAGATACGGTTTAGTGCACTTGGTGGTATTAGGTCAAAGACTGGACTTGATGATCATGGAGGTCTTTTCCAACCGTAATGATTCTATGATACTTTGAGTACTGTTTTGTGTCTTTTCAGCTTAGGGTTTGCAGACAAACTTGCCAACACCAATTTAAGAGAAGCTGCAAGTGTCCCTCCATAATCCATTTAAAGCTACTGAATTTCTAGAGAAGGCAGCTATTTTATTACTGTTTAGCCTTTAAGAAATACTTATTCTTTTTTCTTACTACAGTAAGGTCACAATCTACACAGTAAAATTGTTATGAAACTCAAGGTGACCTCTTTTTACACTTGAAGTATTTATGGAATTTTAACCTAAGAATAAATTAATATTTGGGTATTCAATACTAACAACTTACACATTTATTTCATGTTAACAGTTGTCTTAAACTATCTCTTTATCCCATCAATACTGCGAATGGTTATTCAGGGGAAAAAATTAAGCATATTTCAAGTCATTCAGCCTAAATCCACTCATGAAAACTAACATGTACAGCAACAAAGGAAAGAAACTCAAGCTTCAATAAGCCGAACTATTAACTGTTTTCCAAGACCAGGCATAAGTAATACTTACCTTTTCACTCCGGATTTTTTAGCTTATTCTGTAAAATGAATACTATTCAGAAGCCAATGAGACTGTTTTGGCCTCTATTCTATTTCTCTGTGCTGTTTTATAAGTTTTCTATCATGAAAATCAATAATGTTTTCTGCGCCATGTTTGCACAGCATGTTTTAACCTCCAGATCACACAGAACTGTGGATGTTGCAGATCTAACATTTTAATCAGTTTATACCTACACCTTAACCTGGATCTGTAAAATAACCCGAATTTAGAGAGGAAAAACTCTTAAAGGTGTTTTGGTTTTTTCCCTATTTTTTTTCCTAGCTTAGAGAACATCCCTGCACTGGAACAACCTCAGAGGAGCTAACAGTGGACACGAGCTTCCCAAACTGCTGTTCTACCATAAAAACCATGGCCCACACCACTACTACTTCCATAGGACTTTTTTTTTTGTCGAAAGCCATCAATAACATTACTGCTTTTTACTCAACAATAGAACAACATATTAGTATAAATGCCCTAAGTACTCTATTAAACATAATGTTTATAGGACCGTGAAGTTATCATACAGCATTGTTCCACAACACTCAGTAGCTGAAGGAAGAAAAATTCAAGTCTTTTTTTCTCAACACCATAGCTTCTGCCCTCCCCAGACACCTCATCCTATGGACTCCCTAGAAATCCACAACTCTGTTTTACTATAAGTAATGGGAAAATAAATCAAGAGTCTGTCACAGGAAATGCTCTCATTGCCACCACCGTTTATACCACTACATCTTAAGCTCCTACTGCAGTCTCAGGATGGCAGTAGACAGGTGCAAGACAGGGTTTTACAGGTCAAAACCTACAGCACAGCCTCTGGTTATCAGGGGAATCTCCACGGAGCTCAACGAGCAGTGAACACTTGCAATACTAAACGTCACCTTCTGCTCATGTGGTCCCCCAGCTGCACACTGACAGGTACAGCCTGGTATACCAGGACACTGTTGCTGTATGCTTGCTTTTTGCTTGTGCCTTCTGGAGGTATATGGTAACAGCTGCCATTGTATGCCTAAGAACCACCTCTCATCGGGTGCACTGTGATCACGCCTGCATTCTCATAATATCCCATATGGAAAAAAACCCAAAACAACCACTGTTTGTGTGGAAAGAGAACAGGTGGAGCTGTGGTAATCAGTGGATGTGATGACCTCTAAGCAATGGAGTTTGAGAGCCTGAGGAGAGTGAAGAAAGAATGGTACCAACTAACATCTAGTCCAGATGAATCTAGACTCTCAACTACAGGAGAGCAGAAGTTCTCAGGTAACTTAAGTGGGATCCCATGAGAGATACCTCTAAAAGGCTTAAACAGCACAGGAGAACTGGAAGGTATTTCAGGAGATCCAAGTACAACACTAGTATATGTAACCACTCAGAAAAGCAAGAAGCATCAGGAGACCAGTTTGGGAGACATGAAACACATGAAGGAGCTCCAGTACAAAAAGGCGGTATAGTAGGAGGAGCAAGAAAAGGATGAACACACAAATACCACACAGGAACACAAGGGTAGTGCTGGGAAAGCCAAAGCCCAGCTGGAGGACAGACTTGCAGGGAATATCAAAGGCAACAAGAATTTCTACCACTACATCAGCAGTACAAGGATGAACAAGGAAAATGTGGGTTCATGGCTGAAAGGGGATACAGCTCACCGATATCCTTGCAGCACCTTCTTCTACCATGTGTGACAGGTGCTAGAAACTGGCAAAAAGCTATCAAAGAAAGCAAAAAATGTCGTGGAAGGGCATCTACTATGTTAAAAACATAACCGAGCAAATCTGTAGCCCAGACAGGAGAGGGTGATGCTGCTGTCTTCCAAGGACAAACTGATATGACTGCTACAGAATTTCCAGTAACTCCCTCACTGCAATGACATAAACTCTACACACAGCATCACAGAGGAAGATCAAAGCCAAAGTCAGTGTCTCAGTATCAGTACCAATCTCTAGCGTATATTACGAAAGTAGGAAACAAGCTACAAACATCAACAGAGCCCAAGGAGGCAGGATGCATGTGACATCTGCATGGCTGGTGTTCCCTCCAGGAACCAGGGGAACTGAGGCCTTTTGGAGGAGACAGCGCTGGGGGGGCTGATCTGACACGATCCTTTCCATGAACAAGCCTTGCTTGGGAAGATCACCTGTCCTCCCTCCACTGCATCCTCAGCAGCTCTCCTCCTCTTCCTTGTTCCCTGCCCACCCCGATGGGCTGGGTCTTACCGTCCTTATCTGCTTGGGCTCCATCCTTGGGCAATGGCAGGCATGAGCAGCAACCTGTGCCGGCAGGGCAGGACAAACACCAGCTTTGGTTGCTGCTGGCTTTTTCTGCCTCTGGTTCCTACGGTTTTCTGGTATGTTTAAGTGATGCAACCAAGCAGTAACAACATCTGTAAAAGGATGTCTCAAAGCAGATGCAGCCTGAATAACAGTTTATTAAATATTCATCCTCACAATGTGTAACAGGGTGGGGGTGGGGAGAGGAGGAGAGTGAGGAGATTGTGAAGGGAACTTAAAAACAATAAAAACCAAACCAAACCAACAAACAAAAAAAAAAAAAAAAAAAAAAAAAAAAAAACTCAAGAAAACAGAAACTTTAAAGTAATTTATGTAAGGACTCGACTCTACAGGGAGAAATAAGGAAAAAAGCCAATGATGCTAAAAAATATATACAGCTCTTTCAGTACTTCCCCAGCAGGATACAGAAAAAGAGTAAAATATACATTAAAAAGACTGTTTATAAAACAACCTCCAACAGAAAAGAAAAGCTAACAGAACATCAATGAACAAGAGTAAAGTAGAAGTAATCCCTTCTCATAACCAACAGCAAGGATTAAAATAATTTTGGTACTATCATAACATAATGGCATTTGTCTTATGCTGCTGAAGCATTTGTGATACTGTAAATTATTGAGATATATTGGCTTATGCTTATTTTTCTTGGGCTAGCCACCATATAATAAAAATATAGTAACAATGCACACTTACACAATACTTCTCACTTCAAGAGTTCTTAAAGAAATACAGTATAGCAATTACCAAACTGAGAACCAGGAAGAGCAAATATTTCACTTTACCCAAGTCAAAGGGAAAGGACAAGAGCCCAGTCACTTCCATCTGATTTCTACTTTGAACATACGAACGTGCCCTGGTGAGCAAAATACAGACTGCCATAATGACCTGACTACTCTAATGAGCATTAAAACAAAAAAATTCCATTAAACTCACCTGAGAGTAGAACAAACAAACACAATGACTAACTTTTCTCCTAGCTAAGTAACTGTAACTTATAGATTTTGTGATTAACAATTATTTCACAGAGATGTTTCAATAGAAAACATCTTTAATCAAGAGCTCTGGACCACAAAGAAGTTACCATGCACCAGCACTACCCATGCACATATATGATCGTAGACCGAAGTAAACATGAGGTAATTCAAGGCAGCTTTCTTTCAAGAAAAGCACGATTACCTAACTCACCTTCCTCAGTTTCTTAATAGGAACAGAAGGGCTATGTACACTTGTAACCTATTGGATTTCACTGCCATTGCAACCTGAACTAAACTTCAGATGCCCAAGCAGGTGAGTTACCAGACAAGAGTAACCGCTTTTCATATGCCAATAATAGTTCCACATATGAAGTCTAAAATGCTCATTGCTATATCTTAGAATTGCACTGCACTGTGACACGAAACAACACAGACCTATGGTGAGTTTTGAGGTAGAGGCGCAACAGGATTTTAGAATACAGTGCTGTGTACCAGCTGATATATGGCATGTTCTGAGCTTCCATGACTACAGCATTAATACCCTTCTGGCACGATGTGTAAGAGCAAAAATCATACCTCACTGGTTCCTCAGTTAGGATTACAAACTCAATCAAAATTACAGATAAACTGTCAATATTAGATTCCCCAAAGAGAATGAAATAGAGGGCACACAAGAGTCATTGGAACTGGGGTTATCAAGGGGAGTCAGATTAATTGTAGTTATTTGGATGGTTAAAATTTTTCTTGCAAATTTTTTTTTAACTATTTTCAGTGACTTCTTTTGTGAAGTAATAGAAAGGTTGACCTTTCACATTTTGAAGAAAGAATCAATTTTCAACCCAAAATGTAGACTTAGGATTCACAGTAACCGACACATATACAGCTTGTATATATCATGCTTGTCTTTCTCTATGCCCAGTTTCTCAGCTGAATAAATCTTCCAGGAGAGTCCCATCATAAGCCCTGGTAGCAGAGCAAGCTGAGAGGTCATACATCATCAAAAAGCAAACTGGCTTGAAGGTGAGCTCACGAAATAGTTGATGGGGGATAGACAGCAACCGAACTATAATCTCACAATGAACTTCAACACTATGCTCCAATCAAAGGGTCAACTTCTCTTCTCCCAAAGGCAACATTATTTTTCCAATCCATATGAGCACATAAAACTTATCAATTCATGTATTTAACACACATATTCTGTAACTGTGATTTTCCCATGGAACTCTAACAATATTAAGCTGTGTTAAGTTTCTGGGTAACATCCCACATTCTCTATGAAACTTACTCCAGTCTTGGCAGACAAAGTATTATCCTTCTCCTCTACCAAATAGTTCTTCATAAAAATCTATATTTCTTGTAAGTGAAATCATCTTCTTGCTGCCCTTCTATTACTATAGACATTGGAAATCTCTTTTGGGCATGGCACTGTTGGCTAAACACACGCTGTTTGGATCAGAGATATTCCTCTGCCTCACTCCTTTACACTTGCTGCTGAATTCCTAATAAGCACAGTCACTAATATCTGAAGAAGGCCATTAAAAGACAGTCTAAACTTCTGATTAATTAAACCTAGATACCCTAGGACCACCCTTTATTGGTACAATGCCTCACACAATTAAGTTTTCACCCACAAGTGAAAATCCCCCTGTTCCTACCATACATACAACAAACACCACCAGACAGATTAAGGAGCACATTCCCTGCTGTGCTCTCTAACAGTCAATTTAGCTGCTGAGGAAAGGAAAGCAATGGCAGATAGTGGTCAGTAAATTAAGTCTCAGAGGATCTGGGATACTTCACTTAGTGTGAATTTCAGACAGCATCACACATCTTACAACCCCACCTGCATTTTTATTCTGCAGTCTTGGTTAACTTGGCAAAAAGACTGCCTGGTGAGGTGGTTAAGCTATCATTTCCTATTAGTCTTAAATCTACTACCTTTCCATTGCATTTTTGGGTCTGATCCCTAGAGGGAAAAAAACATAAAGAAACAAGTAAGGAAACCACACCTACATCCATGATAAAACCCATTGGCTCTCTACACATGAGCTGACTTCAAAAGGACTAAGGAACATGAAACACTGAGAAGACTCAGTGTTTGGCAATGCAGCGGTGCAGAGACATGCCCGAAGCGGGCAGTTTGGGTCTCAGAAGCAGTAAAGATGTCTCAGGATGTAGTTTCAGATACAGGTCACCAGCTCTAAGCAAAAGCAGCACCCACAATCTTTTTCCCACCCTCCCCATCTCCATATAATAGAGGATATCCATGATTTCACATGCAAGTATGACTTGCAGGATGCATACAGCCACTCCCTTTCTGCGTTTGGGTTAGGTTTTTCTTGGACCAGTGATCAGTTGACCCTACTCTCTCCAATGTCATTGAGTCACCAGCAATGGATTGAACAAGACTGCCAGGATGACAGCGAAGATGTAGGAGCTGGCTACCTTTTTTCTTCATGCAAGCTTCCAAGCAACATGAAACAGCACCTGCAGTATTCATTGGTTTGCAATGCTTGATTTGACTTAATTAATCCAACTGACATAACCCTTCTGGAATGTGTCTTGTACCCTTCTGGGCTGCAAGCACAACCTTCAGCAGTGCTCAGAAAATACAGCTCTATCTCCTTAGGTACAACTCACATGGCTTTGCATCATGCCCTGTGAGTTAGGTCCTTCCTGGTTCTGGAGTCAGATCTTGATTCTCTTTCTGAAGAATATCCTACATTTACGGCACTGTAAAGCAACCAATGAATTGTACCAGCAGTGATTCTAACACCTCAGTATCACTCCTGGAGTGATGCCTACTGCAAGATGAAGAAAACCAACAGATAGTAAAAGAAGGGCTTTCTTTGCAGAAGAGATTGATACATGTGCACTGTCCATACGCAACTTTTTTCCCCAAATCAGTCATGCTAAACATTAAGTAATTCAGAAAACAAATAAGTAATTGAAGGAAGCAGAATTCACGAATGACAACAGCAAATACCAGAAGTGCTCTTTCTTCTACTAATACAAAGAATGTACCCAAGCTGAATGAATCACCGCAAAACAGTTCCCCATACAGTCACAGAGCACGCTTTGTCACTGAGACTATTCTCAACTGAACGTGAATAGGTATTTTTGGAAATCTTTAAAAATAAAATATTTATGTCACTATTACCCAGGCTGAAGTAAAACATGTTTATGTATGTAACAACATAAGGATGGATGGCATTCTTCAGATATGAGACAACAAGATAATTTGGCTGGCTATGAAAGACACAGAACAATATTGGCTTGTTAAAGGCTTTTGTCATTTCAATAATTTCTTTTGATAATTCAGTCATGATAAGTGATTCAAATGGAGACAGATCAAGAAGAATTAGGAGGAGAATTCAGAGTAGGATATATAATCCTTCAGTGATGATTTGAGAGGACAAAATGCAGGCAAAGGAACAGATGAGACTGCAGATCTGGAAACAAAAAGACTGATGAAAATTAGTGGTTCATCATTCTCTGTATTTGAAGATTGATTGTGGGATGTAAGTCCCACATTTATATCTCCTTTTAACAAAAGCTTATGGCCCAACTCAGCAAATACTTGAGAAAGTGCAACTGAACACTAAGTCAGACACATTTACCAATTTTTAGAAACTGGGCCACATTCTGCAATGACTAGCAGGACTTTCAAACCTCACACTGAAGCCAGTCAACACTATCCATCCTAACTTCTTAATAGTAGCCACCAGCTAATAAATTCTCTACCCAGTGTCTATTACCAATATATTAATCCAGCTTCCATGCATTTTTATAACGAGAAGTATTACTTCCAGAATAGTTTTTGGCACAGACAAGAATGAAGGGTTTTTTTCCTGCTGAAGTATCCCACCTTCAGCCTCATGGGGAGAGATCACCTTCTTCACATCCTCTTTTGAAGCTGATAACTGACAAGACAAAGGTTTTACTGCAGCCCAAAAGATCTAAAGCTGTAGGTCACTGGAGGATTATTAAATGATAAGCAAATTCACATTTCTAAAGTAATTCTCCCAATTTATTAGCAATGCTAGCTCCTGTTCCACAGTAGGGGAGATAATAATGAAGGCTTGTTAAAGGGCAATGCGATATCTTTTATGTAATGTCTTTTTTTCATTTGTGATAAAGTCATTAAAGCAGCACTGTGTCTTCCTGAAGCCTCAAACAATAGACTGCATTAAATGTCCTGTGCAAAATTAAGGACAGTAGTTCACTGGAAAAATAAGCATGTGTTCTTGCTAATGCTGATGGCCTTCTAAAAATCATTAAACTAGTCTAAATTGGCGACAATAAAACAATGCAGAACTGTTTTAACTTTTTCCAAAGCAAAGAGAAAATCCATTTCCCTTGTAAATACTTCTTTGTTCCAAATCTAACTAGCAACCCCTATCTCATAAGGCAAGTCTTCCTTATGGACTGCCTAAATCGTATTCTCCCACAATGATCTAACTTGAACTCAGTGTCTTTTAAATCTGCGTCGGTAAAGGTTTGTCTTCACGGCACCGATACAGCCTGCAGTTCCAGTGTCCTGCTCACCTCTTCTCCAGTCACAGGCTCCAAGGATCTAGTGCATGGGGCGTAGCTGAAATGTCAGCTCCAATTTCCTTTCAGAATCAGCTAGAGACCGGGCTGCTTTGCAGCTGGGAGTAGTTCACACAGTTTCATTCTCCCAGGGCTACCCTAAAATCTCAGCTGGACTACACTTTCTTTGCTTATTCCTTCTGCGGTACTGCATTTTAAACCCACCTTCACTTGCTCTAGATAAGCAACACTTGTGCAGTGTAAGGACTGAAATACTACTATTTAAGAAAACTTCTTAAAACTTTTCAGTGGTATCAGCAGCCCTGGTGTGAGCAGAGCACCCAAACACAGTGAAAGACACAGAGGAATCATGAAACAAAACAAAATAAAACATTTAATACAAAACAAACTTTAACAAAAGTTAAAGATCTTAGAGCTCATGCACAAAGGGTAGAGAAGAACCTTACATTATACTTAATCTCTTTTGGAGAAAGACTGAAGTCTCCAATAAGAAAACAAGAAACAACAAGGGCATATTGTCCAGCTGATTGATTGCCTAGCTTGGTATCCAAATACAGCAGGAAATGCTAGTGTCTGCTCTGTCCTGGTTCTCATCTACATCATGGGTGACTTCTATTACCACCATACATAGTCAAGAGACAACCTGGTGAAGACCAAGTTGCCCAGAGCAGTACAGGGAAGATGAATTTCTTATGAATGAAATGCATATGGCCAGATGGTGCCTATTTCACCACAGCTGTATGTCACAAAAAAGTAAGTGAAAAAGTAACTTAAGGTTAAAGGCTGGTATTGTTTATATAAAAACTTCTTTTCTCCAATTGTACTTTCATTTTGGTGCTGTAGGTATAAAAGGAAAGGTAATGTTCCTTTTTTCTGAGTTTTTTTACTTTCACGTTGTCAAGTTATTGCAATGATCATTGTTCACTTTAGAAAAAAAGCTAAGCTAGGTACTTTCTACTTCTTTAGTCAATAGATCAAGGGGAGGACCAGCTGGGTGCGCAACACAGTCCTGCATTCATGAATGGCCAAACAACACCCAAATTCCCCCAGCAAGGTCCTGTCTGTGAAGCCCACCTTGGAGGCCATGAATCACAAGGAAGAGTTAACCAAGGCACAACTACAGAGAAAACACCTTTTCTGGATGACATATTCATGTGTCCTGCAGAAAAGCATCCAATATTCCTACAAGAAACAGGCATATATCCTTAAAAAATTCTTTAAAATCAAGAAGATGTTTATTTGAAATATGGACTCATACTTACAGCAGAGACAACTCAAAGCAGTCCTGTAACCCTTCTAAGACAATAGCACCCTAAAGCCTCATGGGCAAAACATGGTAACTCACTGTTCACTGGTCTGATAGAGGAGTGCTCACCATCCTGGTTGAGGGCCACTGGTGCTCCAGACCCTGTTGGTTTCCCTCCTCCACAACTGATACCACCTTCATGATTCTCCAATCACAGATGAAACATTTCTTTCATAACCTTTAAGCCATGTCTCACTTTTGCCCTTGCAGCAAACCTAGAGCCAACAGCTGACACCGAGCTGGAACAGCAAAAAACCCAAATGTTTTCCTCTGGGTTTTGGAAAGGTTTGTCTGGTGTTCAGCTCTGAAGTGATGAAGCTTTGGCCATTACACTCAGAAGACTCAAAATGCCATCTTAGTTCCCAAATTTTCAAAGTAGAAGTCACATCTCGCTGTACACACGTATGCTGTGATGGAGGCGTAACTCTAGGGACTTTGGGTGCTGTAACAACACAGGCAGAAACCACAATTTCAAATTCTTACAACTTGGATCACACTTCAGTTCCCACTTCTTGCCTCCCAGTTATGATATTCATCTTCCCAAACAGCTCCACATGCTGATTTTGGTAATCACATCCTTCAAACACTTGTCTCTGTTATGTATACCAACATCTACATATTCAAAGCAGTCTCCGAAGTACATGCCAAACATCTGTTTCAACCAGCTCTCTTTAGAGTTTAAGCTGTTTGCTGGAAAATTGCCATCCTAATGGCCAGCTCCCCTGTTAGTGAACTGGAGAATTCATTTTGTATTTATTGATTGTTCCCTAATGAAGAATCATAAAGGTGCCAGAGACTCTTGACCAGACACTACTTAATTAGTACCAAAGTGCATAAAATTCCAAATCAAACGAGCTCTTTGTCCAATGGCTCAGTCACTGGGGAAAAAATGACATCATTTTCTGCTTATACAGAAGTCCATAAAATTTTATTAAAAAACTCTAAGGAAATTAAAAAATTATATAGATCATTCATTTCCTTTCAGTTCCTAAGACACCAAATAGGTCTTCCAGAATCAACTCACGCTTTGCTAAAGGAAGTACTCTTCATAAAGGACCCAGCAATATGTATCATGCACAGAATTTATTTCAAACTGAACAAAGGCAAATGCCAATGGAACCTTTGTCTTCTGAACACTGTAGAGAAACATTTCTGTTACGTACAAAGGCATAATGCAAAGCATCCAGAAGGTATTAGAAATGGATCTGTCTTTTCATCATCATGGCTCATACAATAGTTCAATTTTTACATTCCCACCAACTACATTCATGGAGTAATTGTAATGGAGTAATTTCTGAGAGTATTTGGTGTCAGGAAGGCAGAGGTGAGCAAGAACTTGATTAAATGCCAACCTTTTTCTCCCTCTCAAAGCCTCAAAAACGCCCTGAGTAACTGGTATTTCCTTGCAAGTGTTTCAAGTTAAGTCATCCTGAAAGTTAATTCCCTCTCTTCCATAGCACTTAAATTCTCAATTAAATAACTGAGAAAATAGCAGAAAGGGAAAAAGCCAAGTAACAGAATTAGGCAAAAGCCCTACCCTACAAGGCAATAGCATTGCTGCTTCTATTAGGCTGCTTGTTGAAGGCATATGTCTTCTGATTAGTAAAGTGGGTTAGGTTCTTTGGAATAACATGATGTATACAAGGAAACAAAGTTTCATGATAAAAAAATCCATTAAATACAGATACTCTTGCTGTAATCTACAATCACTTTACCACATATGCAAGAAAATACCCTCCCATTTTCCTAAAAACTGTCACTCCAGTGCCAAGTTCTGCAAAAAAATTCAAAATCCAATACATGCTCTGTCCAGTATTCAGCAGTTGACATGGCATCAGCTTTAACCATCTGAGGCTTCTAGTCTTCTTAATCTTAATGATAAACAAGTGCATTTCACCAGAGAGAGAGCAGGTTTCCACAGACTGAAACTGGAATAGGACAAGCATATAAAGGATGAAACAATCACAGTACAGCAAATATCCCCAGAAGGCAGAATAGGAAACATACATACATACATACATGGACTTCCCAGACATATGAATTTGGCTTCCTTTACTGCAATCTATTCCTTTTTCTTTTATTAAACTGCACCTTTTTTTAATAGGTGTAAAATTTCACCAAGAGCATCTCAGCTATCCCAGATGATTTCAGTAAGTCATCTGCAGAGTTTTGTTCTGTGCTCCCAGCACATCAGACTAGATGCTCACCAGTACAACTCCCAAGAAAATATGCTCCAGAAGAGTGGAAATAAAGAAAAACATAGAAAAGAAAATGGGAGGGACAGCTAACCACAGAGAATCTGGGGAAGGGTTACCAGAGTGAGGTCACACAAACCTCTGCTTACCCCTTGCTCGGATTCCAGCAGCTCTGTTTTGACTCTGACTGCCGGCATCCCATCAAGCATTAACATTCTGTTCTCAAAGGCGCTGATATCCTAAGGCAGAAAAGGACAAGGTTAATCAAAAAATTATGAAAAGAACACTTGCTTCAATTCATTGGTTTAAGTTTCTGTGATACTATAGAAGTATGTTTCTTTCAGTGGAAATTAACGAGGAGGATATAATAGTAATTTCAAGGAGTAGCTGCCAAGTTACTACTTCTGTTAAAACAGTAAATCATACTTTCAGTTATCCTTAAAAGAGAACTAAGCCTTTGTAAGCAACAAGGGAAAATCATCTCCAATTACTATTTCATAACTTTAAATTAATCACACAGGTATACATATATGAATTCCTTGCTTTAGAACTGAAGAAGAAAGCAGTGGTGTCAAACAGTTTGAAGGTTTTGGCAGTATACTTAGGCATAGTTGATTTCAGTCAAAACATTTGTACTTCTGGTAGAGAAAGCACAGGCTTGTATGGAGAGACGTTACAGTGAAGGCCTGTACCCACACACATTATAAATCAACACACATCTACGATTCCACAAATTTCTTATCATTGTCTTATAAAGTTATCAGCATTTGTCAATGAAAATCTCCACACACCTCTGAGACAAAGACATAAAAAAGCAAGTTAAAAACATACACTGTCCATGTAGTTATGCGTAATATATGCTGAGAGCTTCAAGATGAAGAAGAATTTGCAGAACTGTGCTTCCCTGAATCAACATTCCTGCTGTGAAAGTTCTCATCCTGCTGTTACTGGAGCAGTTTATGAAGACATACAAAATAACCTCTTGTGCCTTCAGTTCAAACAGTTCCTCAACCTGAACCAATTTTTTCTCCAGCCAAAGCTCAAGGCTGGTGTTTCAAAGCAAGTGTCTTCAGCTGCCCTTTAGTTTGGACAACATGGAGAGAATAAAAACCATTTTATCCTTCAAGCTAGAATGGGACCTTACAAATCCAGACACTTTGGTCAGTGGTACAGAAATGCGGAGACATCACGGCTGTTTTTCAAACAACGTAACTGAAGCACACATCACTTAAAAATGACTCATTCACAGTAAGTTATTAATCTGCAGATGTGTCTGGAAGGCCAAGCTCTAGACTGGAAACTCACCTCTGCTCTGGTACCTCATAGTCCTCAGTAACTGCACCAGAATGGAAAAAAACATTTTCCATGTGTTTCACAGGCAGCAGATCCGTTCAGCACTGCGTAGCACCGTTATTCATAAGGAATGCATTCACAGCCTTCTTACCATGGTTGCTTCAGCAGAATTTTAAGGAAAATGGTCTATCCTAATGGAGCTTCCAAAACACGCTTTAAAAACTTAAATTATTTTAAATGTTTTCTTTTTTTCCGATCAATACACCTCATCCCAGGACCTCTACTTTCCAGGATATAAATACTGCAGAAACTGTTTATTTTTGTATATTCCATTACTGTAATTTAAATAACATGTTGAAAAGAAGGGAAACTGATATGCCCATGCTCCAACATGGTGCCACAAGCAGAGAAAATGACCTGCTTAAAATCTCTGTCACCCTCACTTTGAACCCTGTGTGTTTTAGCACTCAGAACTGTGGTTACTTACTACAGGACAGGCAGAAACTTGATGGTGAAACAGATAAGAAAGTGCAATCTCTATTTCTTTGCTTTAAAAGTAGATTTTGATAATTCATAAAAGCCCTAAATGCTTAGAGTTATAAAATTTCAGATCAAACAAGTAATTTTCAGCAGGACACCTTTGCATTCAAACATATGAGAATGAAAACGAGTCAAGCTATTGAGATGTCCCAGTCCATGCTATGCTACTGCTGTGCATTTACCGTACTTTTTAAGCTTGACACAACAGCAAGAGGAAGAAAAACAAGTCCTTCCTATGTTTGCTGAGCAAATTATTTTGTGCACCTTGATCTTTATTCAGTGTGTGAGGCATGAGGTGGAAAAAAAGCAGGAAGGGTCTCTGATGCCACAAATAAGCTGGATGAAATTGTGCCTAGCTTTACATCTTTCTTCCCAGCAAGGGCAGCACACTGTTTACTTATTAGCAGCAGATCTCAGGTGTCACTGAGCCCCATCAGTTTGGATGTGGTTTGAGGTGGATAAAGAGCAGGAGCCAGTGTGGCACTCCTGGCTCCCCCAGTGCCTATTCTGCAAGTTGAGAGGTCCCTCTGCTTTCTTGATTTATAGGCAGCACAGTTGAATTTTACAGCGAGATCAGGAATACACCATCATCAAACATCCCTTAGGCTGTTTAGCTCACAGACAAAGAAGGATGAGCTGATACTGCATCGTGTCCCTGAGGAAGTTTTACCCGCCTGAGCAAAGGGACGAGGCTGGCTTACACAGGAGGCACAGGCAGAGGGAGGGGGGAAGACAAAGCACCACAGAGGAAAGGCAGGTTTAATGAACTGTTAGAATCTGATTAGAGGCTAATGTCCCTTTTAGTGCTTTGTACCAATTTACAGCTGATATACTTGAACCATTTTTCCCCACTGGCTGTGATAAACTCATTAGTTTTAAAAATGCAAGCTAACCAGAGCCTTTGAAGTTTAAAACTGATAAATCATGAAAACCTGACTAGTTCATGTACCATTTAACACATTTACATTTAACTAAATTTTCGTAGTGTTTGTTTCCCCTTTTGTTCTCTAAAAATCTTATTTCTTAAAAGCAGCCTTTCGAGTGCTGGTCTGAAGAGCAAATACTCTGGCTGCGAACAGCTCTGGCTTTTGGGTAATTTATAATTCACAGGAGCAATAATCACAGGAGTAAATTATTTCCAAACTATTTGATCTCTTCTGCATTTATAACTTGAAGTACATTGTGTGACACATCCTGGGGGGCCACTGCTGAGTAGACCCAGTCTGTGTACCATCACAGGGATGACACATTCAGCCCAAAGTCACCCAGAGAGCTGATCCTTCCAAATGGCGCTCTACTGCTATAACCAGTGCTTGCACTACAGTATGTTCAAAGCCATGCAGCAAACATGCAGGTATAATTGTTGAGGTTTGCATACAGTGAGCTGTCACCTAAGGCAAAGGGGCTTGAGTTACTCCCACTGGGGCTGGAGATACAACTGAGTTCTTCCAGGAGCTTCCAAGGTCAGACAAGCAGATGGAGCACCCCCCACCAGTGAGGCCAGGCTGCTCCAGTGCCCACATTAACTGATGACACTCATGAGACTCACCGGCAGACATTGGTGACGCGATGTATTGAGTCAATGCGTTATTCAGGCCACTCAATTCTCTTCATCAACTGTGGTAGCTAACTTCCAGCCCCCAAAATTGCTCAGGTGAAGGATACCTTAATTCGTGCAACAGCCCTTCCTTCTCTAGGCTCCCACCTCAATCCTCCTGGTGGACTCCTTTCCCACATATGCAGTAATAGCAGATGTATACATAGCAGATGTAGGTCCTAAACTGGGCATACAATCAAGCCAAACACTGCGTGACCTTACCAAAACATCTGTTCTCTTGGATGAGTAACTCATCCTCAAAGAGATAATGCTCTCTTTCCCAGTGCCAGCCGCTGGAACCTGCCACTAATCACGTTAGGCCATTTATTCCCTTGAAATATTAATTAAAAACACAAATCATACCCAGGTCCGTATGGGCAACTGCTATTAGAGCAGTTGTTACACAAGACAGATAAGCTTTCAAGCTTACAATCTCTTCTGAGAAGCTGTGGCAATCAGTTTAATAACCAGACTCTCCCCGCTCCTAAAAGGCCTCTATTTTCAGCACAGCACCTCTACAACCATCACTGGCATTTTCTTAATGATGATGACTTTCCGTTGCAACTTTTAATCAAATTATCTTTGGCTACTTTAGAGGAAGAAAAAATCCCCAAAATCTCATTACCTCATGCTGATACAAACCCCCTCAGCACCCTGTAGTGTTTATTTAATTATGAATTACACTATTATGACATTTGCCATCCACAAGAAGTGCTAAGGTTTTGTAGCCAAGTTTTTCATTTGGGCAAGCCATACATTTTGAGAATCACACTAGAAACTTTTAACAATCACAGAGGATCTGATACCACAACTGATCTCCTGTTCCAAGACACTACCTAAGACACCCCTAAACCCCCTTTATGATTTCTTCTAAGCGTAAGATGACAGAAACCAGATATCCCCACCCCACATCACAGTTGTCTCTCCTACTGTCCAAAATTTTCACACCTAGCTGCTCAGCACTAAAGCATGATAGGCCCTACTCCAGGCAACTCCAGGAAGAACATAGTGAGCTCAGGCTTCAGAGCACCCAGAACTCAGACCTCACATTTCCTGCATCAATTGACAAACATTTACCTTACTGTGAAAGGAAGTCTCCTCCTCTTGTTTCACTCATGAACACACAGAGACAAGGTAGATGATGATGGTTACTGCTGTCACTAATGAAAGGCTTAGTCTCGCCAAAGAGCTGCACACTGGTAAGACAGAGACACTGATGGTTCAGCCTTCTCCACGATGACCTAAAAGGTTCAGCTGACAATTCAGTCTTCAAAACTCTGGTGGGCTTGACCTTAGCCATCTACCATATGCCCACCCAAGCCACTGTTGCACTCCTCCTCTCCCTCAACAGCATAGGGGAAGAACAGAATACAGAAAAGCTTAGGAGCTGAGATAAAGACAAGAAAATCACTTACGAGGTACGGACACAGGCAAAATGGACTTGATTTGAGGAAAATTAATTTATTGCCAATAGAGTTGGATAGTGAGAAACAAAGATTAAAACTAAGCACCTCCACCCCCATCTCCCTTCTGCCCAGGCCCAGCTTCATCCCAAATCTTCCTCTTCTGTACAAACTTAACTTCTAACATGACACATTTCGATTTTGAGAAATGAAGTATCAGTTGGGGGAAGAGCAGTCTCAAATTCAGCATTCAAGCTACAGCAGAAAGTTTCAAGTTTAAGGGGAGCACATTTGAACAGCTAAGAGCCATGAACAACCTTGAGGTAGTCCTTCTGTATCAAAGCTATGACACAAAACTTCCCCTGCCTCATCTAGTTCTTTTTACACAAGTTTTCAGTACATGCAATAATTTCTTAATTCATCATTATATTCTTGGAGTAATTTTTGTTATAACTATATTCTTGATAGTTCATAAACACAAATTTTTATAAACACAAATTTTTGTATCTTGCTTTTTTTATACCGACATCTTAGAAACACCACTGAACTAACCACGAAGTAACGTGTGTCAGTTATATGCCCTATAAATAAGATTACCTTGTTGATTTTTCCGAACACGCATACCCAAATTCATATTATTCTCATTGCTTACATTACTACACTGAAGTTATTCATCAGTCAAAGCAAGAGAAAGCATAACACATCAAGGCAAAAAATGTTAAGTGATCCACTCGAGGTAAAGCAGAACCTTTTAAGGGTATGACTAGATAAGTTTTCCAAAGTGTGAAATTGTTTTTTTTTTTCCTCTTAGCTTCAAGGGATAATAGAAGAATGAAAGATTACCATCTCTTATCAAATATAACAATCTCCATAGGGAGAGGAAGCCAAGGAAAATTGTTGACTAACTCAGTTTTCTGAAGACCTTTATATACACCATACAATGAGATTTGCTATTCAGTTAAAATGCAGTTTTCTCTAGGATGAAACGTACCAGTTAAAGAAACTACATTCATGTGGCTAGAAGAAAATCACTTAACTGGGAGTTCTGCCAGGGAATTGGGGGTAACAGCCCATGTCTTGCCATAAGATCTTCATCATATGTAATTATATCTATAGCTGTGTGAAATGTTCATAATGAAAGCAGAGATTCCGGTAGTTCTGTACTTTACTCTGAACTTGAATTTTCAGTCAAATTCACCAGAAAACTACAGTTTGCCTTTATTGATGCCTCAAGGAAAGCCAAAACAATTCACGTGAAAAAAGTGAAGTAAAGCCTTCGACTTCTTATCATTTTCATATGAAACCGGGTGGGGTTGATTCAAGTTCGTTTCAATTCAAAATGAAATTTCTTTGGTGAGAAGGGACACAGACATTCAACTGCATGGCATCCAGGGAACAGCTTTAAGCTGTTCTAAGCTTTCTAGGAAGGCCTCTGAGTGTGGTCTCTTATTACAATTGTGCCTGCCAGGTAGAGCCCAGACTTCAACAGCAGCTGTGACTTGATGCTGTCAGTGCCTGAGGCACATACACGGGTTGGTCTTCAGCTCACGCTGCCCAGCTCAGATCCTCACTAGAAGTACCAGACCATGTCCAGCTGTATCCCACTGCCACCAGTACAAAGATGTATACGTGCAACACAAGCATCTCAAATTCCTAGTCCATTTCCCAGATCTCTAGAAAAAAATAATACTAATTTTGTAAACAGAAGACTTCCAAAGTTATGAAGTACTCAAATCCCTAAGGAAATAGCTATGTTGTAATTTGCAATATATTTTTACAAATCTGTCTCAAGGAAAAGAATAGAGACAATATTCAGTGAACAGAACAGAGATCTCAAATTTTGTTGCTAAAATCTTTTTTATTAGTTTGGGTTTAAGTTAGTTTTAGAGAATATAAATAGAACTGAAGAGACGTGGTCAGCTTCCAGGTGACAGAGGATCATCAAGTGCATTGGCAACTGGAGGCCAATCTGCTATTGCTCAAACTCAGCAGGCAACCCTTTCAGCTTTGACAGCTTAAAATCCCTTTATATCAGCTCTGCTCTCCTGCCAGTTTTAGTGCTTCTACAAAGAATTACAGATCCTTCCTATAGTATGGAATTCAGATACAATAGGTTACAACTAACAGTACTTACACCAAAGCCTCACATTTAACTTTTATCAACATTAAGGCCTTCATTGTTTTCCTTCTAATACAACATTCACAGAATATTTGATTTTTGTGAATATCAATGGATTCATTAAGTATCTCTGGATTTTCTTTATCGTACATTTAAAAGCCCTGTGTAACAAAAAAAAGCCCAACCTCTCTGCCAAAAAGAGAGCTGAAAAAAGCCATCATTTAGGAGTGACATATATTTAAGAAAGGGTACATGTGCAAAAAGCATGTAATACATTTATCTTTATACTAAAATTATTTTAAAAGAAATGTTTCCAGAACACTTGATGATATGTAATAGTAAAACAAACTCTTGACAGCTTCTCCTTTGGGTTTTTGAAGTACAGACAAGTAGTAAAGACTACTATCAAGCCAAAACTCATGGCTTTTTCACCAAAAAAACCCCTAGTAATTGATTTAGATTGCTGTTTCTCCCTGACCACTATTATAAGACAAGTGGTTCCAAAAAACTACTGCTCAATTTCCAAAGCAGCGTTCTACTATCTTATGTCAACTGCCCTTGAAACTGGAGAAGAGCTTAGAAGAGAGTTTGAAGAAGAATAAGGCTTAAAATTAAAAGCAAACCTCACCACCTGGCAAAAAAAAATTGTAACAGAAAACATAAAAGAATTTTTCTAATATTACACTGACCAAATTTGCACATATTACTTAAAGGTTACCTTCACTGTTGTCTAAATTGTGATTATTTTGTCCTTGCTGAGCAAATGAATATTAAATGGCATTTCCCGGGAGCTTGCCAGCAGATACTCAGTGAGTACAATTTTACTCTGAATTCTGACTGTACCTGCTCTGGTCACAACATTAGCTGCTGAAAGCACAGGGAGCTGGCTGGCACAGTTTCCCCACCTGCCACTGTGCAAAGTCTGCTTCCATAAAGACAGATACTACGTGGACTTTGCACGCTGGAACATTTAGCATGTAGCAGTAGCCACAGCCTAGTCCAAAATTTGTGCACGGGATGTTATGTGGCAAGCCAAACATCTTTGCTCTTTGCCAAGAAGAGAAGATGCTGTCTACAGGATCTGCTTGGCACCATCATTCCGTGCAGTCCAAAGGGACCATCCCCTCAAAGCGACAGCGCCTCCAGCTCTACGACTGCAAAGCTCCAGAGGGAGCAGTGAAACAACTGCATAAGCAGTTTCAGGGGCCTGGGCATCATCACTCGCTCCAGAAATTACGCTGGCCCTTGCCATCTTGTGTTTCAAATCGAAAAACACACTACCAATAATACTGTCTGTCCCACTGCTGCATGGGGATCATACCCAACCCTTCAGCCCAGCAACAGAACTACCGCTCCTCCAAGTGCCGTGTTCAGTCTGCTAGCATACAATATAGCAATAAATTGACAGTCAGAGCCAAAATCTGGTTTCTTATATACAACATAAGCATTCAAAACACTATCCTCTGAACGAGAGCAATATAAGGTCATGCTGACATTAAATATGCCTAGTGCCTTCTAGCAGCTGTGCCACAGAAATGTTAGGCAACTGGTACTGCTTCTATACAGCAGGTAAGTAAGGGTAATTCCTTGTTTCTCACTGATTTGGGAGAACATGCAGGCAGAACTAAAAGAGAAACAAGGAAAAGCCAGCTTTTGTAATGACTGAAATTTAGGAATTTCAGCTAAGCCTTAATATTTATTTCAGATTTACTTTGTTTACATGCAATTTTTAAAACCTTTTGGGGTTTTTCACTATTAAAGACAGAGCAGTACATGGCACCCGTAAGAGAACAACTTGTTCCCAGAAGTCCAAGGCTCACTTCCAGCTCAGCCTGTCATGCTGCCCGTGACAGGAACAGCAGGCTTGAGGAGGAGGACACCTTGTGTGTAGTTGCGCCTTCCAACACCAGGTATTGTAGGACACACGCACGAAGTGCACAGACAGTTCGCACAGAACCTCAGAAACCATCTGTCACAGTTCATGTACAAAGTCACAGATACCACAGGCAGTAAGTGGTGAAACCAAGTGCTCTTTCAATGGCCCTGCTCCAGCTGCCAGTTAGAGCTGTGACCACAGTCTCAGTGTCAGAAGCACAGCCAGTTAGCAAAAGCATATATAAAGCTCATTTGATTCACAGACAGGCCAAAATAACACAGGAATAACTAAATAAAACGGAACGATTGCACCCTCAGATGAAAACATCAGACTATATGCCAGAAACTAAGTGTTACTCCATGACCTTTCCCTGCCCCTTACATGTACATGGAGTAACAACAATTGCTGTACACGCTTCTCACCACAGAGCCAACTCACTGCTTATGCTGACATGTTTAAAGAAAGGGTGTGTGCTGTGATGAAACTCCCGCACTGCAAATGTTTAACACCCTGTCCCAACCCAATCTCTGTTCTATTCAAGAACAGTTTGAGGTTTCCTGGTCACTGCAGGCTTCAGTGGAAACTCCTGGGAAAATATTAAAGCTAGTGAGTAGTACAAAGCTCAAAAAAAGGGAAAACACAGTTCAAAGAAGGGAAAACTCCTGACTTCTGTTCACTTAGTGAATGTAATACAAAGCAACTGAAATAATGAATAAGAATTTGTAAGTATCCGCCAAATATCTTTAAAATTTGTATAAAATAGCATTTTGTTCTCAGACTGGTTGCATCAACTGCTAGATTAAGCCAATACCTGACTACTCACATGAGGTACCTTCTTACCCAAGACAGAATGACCAAAATGCTTATGTACAAAACTGTCAAATTAGATTCCACAAGCAATAAATTACGGTAGAATTAAGGCCCATTTTAAAGGCAATTCTAATTAAGTGTTAAGAATTTCTAATTAACAAGTTTTAAATGTCACCAGCATGCATTTCCCACAGATTCTCAGAAAAATTGTGATTCCTCAAACATGTTTAAAAAACAAGTCCTCTGCACAAAACTACTGCCAATTATTAAAATAATGGCAAACTTCAAGATTAACGAATATTTTAAGTAACTATAGACACAGCCATAAAAATCACAGGAAAATGTCAGAAAAGAGATATACAAGTAACACATACAGTATTACTTTTAACAGATACTTTGAATTTTCATTAAAACTTCTTTAAAAGGCAGATACCAAATTTGCTATATAAAGCCAATCAAATTTGGCAGCTATATTAAATTTGAGGTTATAAACAAAATACATGAGTGTGTGTCTAGGCAAAAGACAAGTTAATATGTAATTCATTTATACCACATCATTTTACAGAATGAAATACCATGGAAAAACTGGGGGAACAATGAATGGTACAGCCAAGCTGGGTTTTTCTTAGGATCACAGGATAATTTAGTGGGAAAGCATCTCAGGAGGTCTCCAGTCCAACCTCCTACTCAAAGCAGGTGCTAACTGGAAACCATGGGATTTGCACTGGAAGCCATGACTTACAGACAGAGAGAAGCTGGTCTTGTGACAAGTCTGCTTGTCTGATGAGCTGGATATTGGTTCAAAAACAATTGGACTTTTCTAAAGATTCGTTTACCAAGAGCTATCATCAAGCACAAAAAGATAGACACAACCTCTGGCTATGCAAGTATGTGTGTCCTAGATTTTCTGCAGACTTGGAAGAAGTACTGGGCAATACCATCACTCACACAACAGCCTTGCTACATCCCTTCCCTAAGCATGCATTACTGACTATTGAAAGCAGAAGCAGATAAGGTAGATGGTCATTTGCTCTAACAGAAAACACATTTGTATTTTTACATCTTTTTTTTATGTATAATACGTGCCAAAAACATGGAAGTTAAATCAGCCCTAAACCATGGCATTCCAGTCTCAAGAGCTGCACTCCAGAATGAATTGACATTCTTCTGCCAAGTACCTGATATGGATCACTGCCAAAAAGTACCTTAAGCTAGGCAGGCCACTGTCTGTTCTTCTGCAGGATTTCACTACCTGACATTTATCGTAGAGGTAAATGAGATGGTCAGCACACAGCATCTACAGCTTAGTATGGATTCAAATAACAGCTTCAGAGCCCTCTTCCTTTGTTCCTCTCAGTGACTATTCGGTCGCTGAAAAAGCAGTGATACAGCCTGCCCATGAGTACTACTGCTCCTGGCTGGGGTCATGACTGGTAAAAACCACAGCCAAATAGCAGCACCTGGCAAAGCACCAGCACACTGCAACCTATTCCTATGCTCACTGAAACACAGAGAAGTATTACACCAAGCTATACAACAGAACTACTCATTCCTACCTGCTTTTGAACTGTACCTTGCATAAGAGGTGCCCTTTGCAAAAGCATTTGACAGAACCATGTGTGACTGCTAAATGTGCCCTGCTGGGTCTTTAAATCCTCATTAGTGTTCTTTAAGTCAGAGCTCCTGATTATATATACATTGCACAGCAGGATGATCTAACAAAGTATTGTTATTTGTATCATCCTTTCATCCTGTATCAATCCAGCATCATTCTCCCTTTAAAAACGTATAGTGACCTTACCCATGTCAAGGCTTTCAAGAAATAATGCACGGAGATAATTGGTTGCTTGGCATCATACACCGCCTTTAGAGCATGTGTCGAGCCCCAAGTCATACTAATATATTTAACATTTCTCATTAGGACATAAAAAGAAATTGTGCCTGTATAAATCACATTTATACCCAACACGTGGCTTAGTTACACTGTGTAAAATGATGAAAACGATTTCCTGTCCACATTAGCTATGTCTCGCATAGACTAAAATGCTTTTACTAGATTTACTTTGCACCCCAAGAACTGGATGGGTTAGGCTGCTCGTATTTTTAAACAACAATCTCTGTATAGACATAGGGTGTTATGTGTACTGCATCTTTCTGAAGGTACCCAGACCTCTAACATGAATAATAAGACAAACTGCCTCCATCATTATTCTGGATGCTGAAATTCAATAAACATTACTAAAATATTCTCACCACTAAAATCACAGCCACAGCTGTTTCAAGAGCAGTGTTTATCAGACACTGAATGATGTTGGACACAAATTTGGTGAGTGATTCCCTCAATCAATGTAGGTGATTCATGAGAATGCTTTCCACGCTGAAAGCTCATGCCAAGTCACCACTTCATATAAAGCAAAAAAATATGTTAGGAATTTTTTCATGGAAACATACCTTTTCTTAAAAATCACTCCTCATGAGACTTCAGCTTAAAAAAATCTGTGTTTTGTGATGAAAAGCACCCAAGTTACGTCATTGTTAGTGCTGTTTCCTAAAATGTTCATCCCCTGGCTCAGCACCTTCAAGACAGAGCTTCCACCCAATGTTTATGCGCATGTGCTTTATGTATGCAGAGGTGTACTCTATACTATCTGAAGACATTAATGAATTCATAATTTCAAAATCTTTAGAAAAAAGCTTGGTAATTTTATCACCTGTTTGGTGCCAGCAAGAATAAATTATCCATTCTTAAGTGAAAAATGTGAAATTCTACCATCATTTATTTTTAAGTTTAAAATGGTCTCCGAAACATTCAGGGGTGGTGGTTCCCATTTGTATTTTGTCATCTGTTTGGAAGTTTATGGTGGTTTTGTTCTTGTTTTGATTTTGGAGTTGGGTTTGGTTTTGGTTGCATTTTCTTAAGTAATGACAACTCTCAGTTGGTCACGTACCTGAAAAGCAACAGAACTCTAAATTTATTTGCTACATGAAAGAATACTTGCAAAATTAATGGATTAGATCTATTACTCCAAAACACAAAATTAAGTATTAACCAGAATATACCACAACTGGGAAGAAAAAAAAAAAAAAAAAGAAGTCATATCACCATTCAATTGTGAGGAACTACTAGATTAATTCAAGAGATCACTGTTAATATTGTTATGACTATATCTAATTATCAAGTCCTATAGAACTCAGGCAAAGCAAGCCTTTCAAAATGGGTACCCAAACAATCCTTCCCATTCTGCCATACTACTGCTTTAGGGTCAGATGTAAAGGTTTATATCTGGGTTGGGTAATTTTTGCTGAAATTTTCCAGGTGGATACCAGTAAGTACTTCACATGCTCATCACTCTGAAATGCCTGCAAAGAGGTTAGTAGTAACATGCAACCATGCAGGGCTGACTATCTGGAATTTTCCCCAGGGTTCAAAGGAGTCCAAGCCAATACAGGATGGAAACACCCGGCTTCACTCCCCACTAGCAAGGAATATGGGTTCATCAAAGTATGATAAGCATTTCTGAGTTGCTATCTCAGAAAGAAGTGAAGGCAGCAGACACTTCCATGGTACAGCAACACAACAAGCAGTAAATACTCTTTTAAGATTTGTGTAACTCGTAAACTTTTGCAACTGAAACCTTCAGCATATTTAACTAAATGAACAACAGTTTAACAAAACCCCCACAGTCATGCTGGGGATGAGCAGATCAACACCAGCCCTGCCAGGAAAGACTTGGGGATGCTGGTGGATGAGATGCTGGACATGACCCAGCACTGTGCACTCACAGCCGAGAAAGCCAAACATGTCCTGGGCTGTATCCAAAGCAGCGTGGGCAGCAGGGCCAGGGAAGGGATTCCGCCCCTCTGCTCTGCTCTGCTCTGGTGAGACCCCACCTGCAGTGCTGCATCCAGCTCTGGGGTCCCCAGCACAAGAAGGACATGGATCTGTTGGAGCAAGTCCAGGGGAGGGCCACCGAGATGTTTAGAGGGATGGAACAGCTCTACTTTGAGGAAAGGCTGAGAGAATTGGGATTGCTCAGCCTGGACAAGAGAAGGTTTCAGGGAGAACTTACAGCAGCTTTCCAGCACCTGTAGTGGGCCTACAAGAAAGATAGGGACAGACTTTTTACAACTGCATGTAGTGACAGGACAAGGGAGAATGGTTTCAAACTGAAAGAGAGTAGGGTTAGATTAGATACTAGGAAAAAATTGTTTACTGCGAGGGTGGTGAGGCACTGGAACCGATTGCCTAGAGAAGCTGTGGATGCCCCATTCCCGAAGTGTTCAAGGCCTGTTTGGATGGCGCTCTGAGCAACCTGATCTAGTGAAAGGCATCCATGCCCACAGCAAGGAGGGTCGCATCTTTAAGGTCCCATCCAACTCAAACCACTTAATGTTTCTGGCTCTGTGCAAATACTGGTAGGTCATTTAGGTTTGGATTACAAATAAGAGACTTCTCTGATACAAATGTACACATATCCCAAAGAAGGGCAAGCTGTGGAGAAGTAGGGCATGAGAAAGCTGTCCTAACCTGGGGGGCTGTCCTTTGGACACAACAACTTTTCAGTAGCATCTTCTGCGTCCACAGGGTCTGTGCTGCATAGCTACATAGCGGAAATAGAAAGTCTGGAGGCTGAAGTGAACTTTTCCCCTTGTTTGCCTTGCTCATATCATATTTAGGATTTTACTGCTGTTTGGGGAACAGTTACAGACACTTTAAATCACATTTGCCTGGTGTGATGTTTTATTTATTTACTCTAAAGATCCCCACGTGGAAGATTTCAGAGCCAACGGGGTGGAAGAATTTCAGTGTTTTAAAACACTTTCTGATGAAAACAACTCCATTCTTATAAAAGATTCCTCAGTCTCTGATCCCACCAGACTGCACTGTGGAAAGACACTAGCAAATATAAGCAGACGGGTTATCACTTTGGTGCCCTCCCTTGCACACTGCAGTAATTGTTACTGATATAGACTTGTGACTTGACAGAAATAACACATTTACTAGAAACACAGGAAAAAAATACCCGACTGGCAAAAAAAAAAAATCTAACTTTGTACATCAACTGATAAACAGTAAATGCTATCTAGTATCCAGAGGAAATCTGGCAAAACTAATCCCAGCCTGCATCTGGGAATTAAGAGTGGAGCACAGCATACCTAGTAGATTGGCTAGGTACTGTCCATCACTGCTGAAATCACAGGAAGTATGTTTTTTCATTAACAAAAGCAGAAACTCATACTACATTCAATAAATTACAACTTTTTTCCTGATAACCTGGTTTCACATTAGGTAAATAAATGCCTTTTTTTCTGTCTAACACTTTATGACGAGTTACTTGCCCAGGCTCTTTTAAAAGAACTAGCAACCGACATCAGATTAATACAAAAGGATTCTTAAGCTGCATATAGCTCACAAAAATACAGAAACTAAGGACATCATTAACTCTTCTGGAAATTTGCTATGCCCAAAAGTAAATCTTTTCCTTCAAGCAAAAGTGATAAGTAGACTTGATCGTTAGGAAGTTTTGCTACAGATCAAAGAGCAATGGCACATTTATATTCAGAGTAACATAAGAGTCAGACTCTTGCTTGAAGCCAAATACACAGCTGAAAAGCATACAACAGGAGTTGGGTGTTATTATTACCACTTACACTTAACTGTTTTACTTTTCCAGTGTTTCTTTGTCCATTTTCCATGCTGAAAAGGTATTATCAACTGAAGTAGACAATCAAAAACTTCCATGCCGACCAAACTGGGTGAACTAGTTTGATAAAAAACTAAATCCTGCAACCTTTTAATATTGAAGCTTCTTTCTAACATGCACCCATTCTGAAATGACAAAGGCTCTAAAACTTTTGAAATTATCATTACCACTACAGAACTAAATAGCAGGTACACTTGGTTTATAAATGCTTTCCATATATTTAAATATACGGCAGTTAGAATAATTACCCAGCCTGTTATGAGCATCTTATATCAAGCCATGAATTATCATCTCATTTTACTACATAAAAGACATTTTCAGAGATGTATGTTGCTTGTCCTTCCTGAAGAGCTTTGAAAGTCCTCAGTAAGAAAGCATGATGGCTGAATGGATTCAGATCATTCTAAAGAAAGGTTTGGTTCCTTGCACATGAACAGCCAGAATATTACGAACTCTCTGGCTCTCTTTCTCCTTATAAAAAAAGATTATCTTTGCTTTCTGCAGAGATTATTAAGGCAATTCACTTGTTTTACCTCCTGTGATAAAATAAACTCCACTGTCATGCTGCCTGGAGCTCCTGTATCTCATCCATTATGTAAATCTCCAAAGAGTAGTTCAGCAAACATCATCTCAGTTCCACTGCATTTAAGACAACCTACACATCTAAATTAATTTTCATCTTCCTAAGACTAAGAGAAACTCCTTACTTCTTAATTTGCAAGAGAGATTTTTACTGTCATCTCACTTCAGAAACACCTAAGCCAAGCTCATATGATTTTAAATGAAAGTAAGACTGAACTCCAAATACTTGGGTTTTGAGAGTTGTACCATCCTCTCTAAAAAAAAAAAAAAAAACAAAAAACAAAAAGGAAAAATAAAGCCAAGGAAAAATAATGTTTTGTATCTCACTATTTTTAAGACACCTTTTATGATGTGTTTAGGCTTCAGTGGTTGGGGTTTTTTTGGTTCGTTTTTTTTTTTTCCTAATACAACTACTGAAATACTTCTGTATTACTTAAAAATTAAGGTGGAAACTCAGCACATGCTTACCTATAATGTTTGAAAGCCTAGGCTTTTGTTTTCACTTGAGCTATGCCCACATGTCCATCACAGCTGACTGCAATCACAACTGCAGCTGACTGCTATCAAACTGAACACCAAGAAACACTCAGTAACTAACAAAGTTCAAAAGAGGGTGACAGCCTCAAAGCAGAACTTGCCCTTTCCTGACTCATCACCAAACCTCTGCACAAGAAAGATTTAATGAATCACCACGTGGGAAGCACAAGAGGGAGTCAAGATTTAGATTAATACTGGGAGCTTATTTTCTCTTTTAGACATGTGTCCTTGAGTACATGAAATACCGTAACCAGTGGAATCATTATTCAGGTCTGTTAGCAGTGGATATCACTATTAAACTAACTGTCTTCTCCTTACGTGCTAGCTACTGAATTCTAACATATTCTCCTACACCATCATATGAGAAGTGACAAATTGCCATTGTTTGACATTATTCTCTCCACAGCATGTCAAAAATACTAAAATCCAAACACATTTATTTCCACCACTAAATTCTTATTGTCAGATATGTAGGAAAAGGAAAACAAGAACACACATTACTATTTCAGTATCTCATTCAATGTATCTTAATCAGCACCACTGTGATGGAGACAATTTTTCCCCTTCTCATTGCAAAGAAAAGATTAAAATGCAGCGAGTTGTGATGCTACATGATATTGAGAATTAACACCTCCATGCAAGAGAAATGTCCTTTTTTCCAAGCAAACTTACATCCTTATAACTAATGACCAGAAAGAGGTCATTATGAAACAAGCTGAAGTAGCAAGTCCTGTATATCTGTTTTAAACTTGTTTTATTTGATTGATCATGCTCAACAGAAATGAAGATTATTCTGGTTTTTTGGAAACTGAAAACCTGAGAGTATGAATTTAAACATGTTTCTCCCCATTAGGCACTTTGGAAACTTGTGTCATACTTCTGAAAATACACAAGTCAAAATGGTCTTGTCAAACAGCTTTGAAATTAAATGCCTTGTGCTCCCTCTCTGGAGTAGTATAAATTTAGTCATTATTAGAATTAGTATAATTGTTCACTAAGTGCACTAGGATTAAAAGGTGAAATGAGCGTGGTGACTGCTCTTTCATTCCCAAGAGAACATGCAGCAGCAGAGAAGTCAGGCTTCAAGAGCAGGGATGCTCAGCGGTGTTTTGGAAACCCAAGGGCTGGAAAATGAGTCCAGCAGAGTGGAGCCTCGTGTATTCAGTGTCTGCACCATTGTAGCTCACAGACAGAAGAGATGTCTGTCCTGCTAGGGAGGACAGAGAAATCCCATGGGAAGAACTGCCCTCTGGAGATGCTTACTTGCTCTCTGCTGACTAGTGGAAGACAGGAGCCTTCAGCAAAATGACTGAAATTGAAAAGAATGAATCCAGGCATTTGCAATCTAGTTCCCTGTGGATTATGTCCCATCAGTTAGAACTGGTCCCCAGAAGAGATACCAAGGCTGAAAGAGGAACTGAAGAAAGTGGTTTGAAACAGACAGTGGTTTGGAAACACCAAACCAGGTTTCTGCCAAGTCACCTAGCTTGTGCAGCCCTGGGCCATGCCATGAGGTGAAACAAATCCTGCTGGGCCAGGACATGCACGGAAGCATTTCCTGATCTAAGCTAAACCAGTAACACTCTTGGCTCACTTCTCAGTATAGCCAGAACTGAGGAAATGCTCACCTGAAAATTTCTCACCTAGATCTTTAGGCTGTTTCCATCATTTTACTTAATATACAGCCTACAAGACAAATTTTGGAGACAAGAGGTATCCGTGGTATCCGTTTCTGCTCCACCTGAGATGCAGGAACTCTTGTTTTTAACACACCTTTCCCTCCCAGCAGGGGAACACCAACACACACCACACATTTTCAACACCAGAAATGGGAACCAAGGGTGTCTTTGCCCACATTATAAAGCTATTTGTTATTTTATGCTCACAGTCTAGTTTTTCCTAACTCTGCTCTCAGCTCTTGCTGATCTTTTCAAGATGAAGTTTTTTGGATTTTTTTCACTCCCAATATGAATTAAAAACCAAACAAAGAAAACTCTCAACCAGACAAAAAAAAATCCTCAAACTTTAAAAAACAAAGCAACACTTACAGGAGGATTGTGATCAAAGGATGCATTTAAAAGCTCCCTATGACCTTAAATAATCAGATGAAGTTATCACACCCCAAGTCTTACAATCAACAGCAGTAAGTAATACAAATCATAGATGTTAACGCATTTACTAAACAAAATCATAAAGGGTTACCAATTAACTTTCAGAAGTAGTTTAAAAGGCACTCTACAGAACTGAGTTATGTCAGTAGGTGCTGAAGCAAGCTCTTAAACAGCTTTCACCTACATCCACAATTTACTACCCACAGACCATCCTCACCACCACCTATCTCTTTGTGGAGAAGTGATCCAGGCAACACCAGCAAGATCTACCTTTGCTTTACAATGCTATTTAGTGATTTTATTTAATGACTTGAACTGTGAAAAGAACATTTTAAATATTCCACATTTTTATCACATTTTGTCAATTCTAGACAAACTACTCTCCTGTGAACTGCACTACAATGGGGGCTGCTTTACTCCCCCACACATCACCTCTCATGAAAATTGCTGCCATCCTCTTTTATGCAATCCTCCATTCTTCCTATTTCAAAAAACTGTTTAATAAAAAGGATTTTAATTCAAAAACCAATGCACCTGAAATATTCTACAGCAGCTCCAAGCAGAGCAGAAGTCTGTGCAGACACTGGATACAAACCCTGCACACCACTCCTGAGCCAAAGACCTTTCTCCCAATTATGAACAAAGACTTTTGGGCAACCTTTCTCCGACTATTTGAGAGTACAACCTTATTTATAACATATGATGATCTCTCTATTGATTTTAGAGCAAAGCATGAGATTTTGCAGAAGACCAGGCTTTGACAGGGCAAGTCTAACTCACCCTGTGCCTGCTTTCTATGCCTTTCTGAAGGGTGAGAGTGAAAAAAGACCACAGCTATCTTCAACTAGTAAAATAACACTTCTGAAATATACAGTATATTTTTTATATATAAAACTTAAAAGCAGTGGTTAGAATACCCCATAGATGTTTTACTCCCGATCCACATTGGCAGAAACAAAATACAAAAACAAAACCCTCAAAATCATAACCCAATTTTATTTAAACAAGGTCAGATCACAAGCCAACTGCTAAATATGATTTGCCCATAATCTACATGTATGTGTGTCACCAAAATAGTTAGGAAATGAATGGAATGTAGCGAAGACCCAGGATCCATAAACAAGAAACCATTTAGATTATGAAAGCATCTCTCTGGCAGAAATGAAGAAATGAGCTGTGTAGAACAAATTTTGTACTGCTGTTCATAAGGAAAGCCTAATAAGAACACCAAGGTCTTTCCAGAAGTCATTCCATAACTTTGCAAAGGCAAAGGGAACAGGAAGGAGCTCATATGCAAACTCACAAAGCTGAAATGGTTTGCTGCAAGCCATCTTAAATGCCTTTTTCTCCTTGGAAAATACCAGTGTTGGAAATTACCCCAGCAATTTTTCAGCCACGGGCATCAGCTCCAAATTCGCCTCACCCCACTCACAGCAGGGCTGAGCCTACAGTGAGCAAACCTGGGAGGCTACAGCGCTCACCATGCACAGCCCTCCAGCACCCAGTGGGAAAAGGCAGGAGCAAAAGACAGCACAGTACGTGGCTGCTGATGTAAGGAACAGGAAAAGAAAGAAAATCACTGCGGCTCCTCCCGTTCCTGAGTATAAGATTTGGGGAAAAGCTTTCCTCCCACTCTACAGTCTCAGCGTAACTTTGACATTTTTCAATGACAGCAAGTAAAAGCAGATCTGTCCTATGAATATGACTGAGCTCCAGACAACTGCCTGCTATCTATTTACATTGTGAAATATTCATTAAAAATCAACCACCAATCAACTGTTAAGGGACCCATCTTGATAAATGCTAGACAACAGATGAAACCAAAAGAACTTCACAGTGCCCCTGCCTTGCTGAATGGGACCATCAGTCATTTTTAAGTAGTCATTTGTTACATTATTTTATCCAACAAATTTATAATCATAATGAATTAAGACAAAACATCAAACGGCAGCCTCTTTCCCTGAGAGTAATCTAAACCGAAGAGCACGACAGAAAGATAGATTGATGGCCAGTGCAAAGTAATTCCCTTGAGATTAATATATTTTACCAAGTTGATGTTTCTAGTCATAATTATATTCCAAGAATCCACTGAATGATGGCAGATGAGAAAGACGCCTTAAGAGCAGCCACTTTCTTTCTAGAAAAACTGCATTTTTTTGCAAAACAGAGGGGACAGCTGACAAGAAAAAAACAAACATATCATCACACTGCTACGACTACACTGACTATGCAAATAAAACCATAGAAGATCCTTGAAACTTCCTTCTCAAATACATTAAAAAAAAATCTTTTTTTATCATGACCAGACATTAAAACAATGAAAATGTAAAAAGATGAAGTCCAATGAATCCAAACTCCACACAAAACCAGGGTAGATCCTGAGTCAGATGAGATGACCCAGGGGCTTGCCCATCCTGCAGTGGAGTGTGGGGGTAGAGCCCCAGGCACACAACTCGCACTTTGGGGGTTCTGCACCCTCCCATGCCCTGCTCCGCACAGGAGCCAGAGGAGGTGAGGCAAGGGCACATCAGAGGCTGGGAGACTTCTGAAATGGAGTGGACTTTTGACAGTTCAAGAAACATCCCCTTGAGTCCCTCCCTCTAAACAGCTGAGCTGAAGTTTGCTCTTGGTTGGTTTGGTTCTTTTTTTTAAAGACATGACACACAGAAAATTAGGAGTCATCCTTACACCACTAAACTCAGTGTTGTTCATCACTTTTTCAGCATTAAATAACTTATGACATCATTAAACCTGGTTAACTGAATTGCCCAGTGTTGTTTCTAGAAGCTGTTCATAAAACCACAGTGTGAGTGGTGTGATTGCACCCATGACCACTTGTTAAGTACAACCCAGATCTGTGCTTTTCCAATCTGAACCTCTTTCCCCCTTGTCTTGGGGTAACTTTATGATGTGTATCCCCTATCACTGCTCTATGCCCAGAAATTAGTCTTGTGCCTTTTCTGTGCCTTTAAACTGAGCCTGAGAGGGAGAAGAGGAAAAAAACCGAGCAAACTCTTCAAAGCAGTTGTTCAGGGACACAGACACGCACTCCTCTGCTTCTGCAGCAGCAAGAGCGGAGGAAGCACCCTGCTTGCTTTTCAGCCAGCTTTCAGCTCCTTTTCTCCAGGGGGAGTTAGAGAGTTGAACTTTGTTTTCCTGCAATCAGTTTTTCCCTTCTTCTCTTCTGGACTGCTTCAACACCAGAACACATTGGGAGAATTTTCCACCAATGCCCCAGAGGCGGGCCCACATCAACCCAGCTCTGAGGAGGAGGAGAGAGACCACACCTACAGAAGGACTCTGAAATCTTCCCAGGTTTCCACAGTGAGAGGTTTTATTATTTAGCATTATTACCCTTTTCCTGTGTGTTTGTTAAATAAATAGTTTTTTATCTCTTTCACTTTCCTCTGAGGAAAATTTCTTTTTTCCCGAACCTGGTGGGGGAGGGCTGGTTGTAACCTGCCTTCCATCAGAGGATATTTTCCTCCAAATTTGTCCAAACCGGCACAAACAATTAGTCCCCCTCAGTTTTGCTCTCTGACCTTCTTTTAGTCCTGTTTACTTGGTTTTGAAGTCTTGACTTTATTTTGTTCAGGCCTTTTGAGCTACAGTTTTCCTCTGTCAGTTACCCATTTCCTTGCCAGCTCTTACCCAAGTCTTACCCCCATACACCCCCCATTCAGCCACTGTACACTGAAAAACATAAACTTTAAATATCTGATTCAACAAAGAAACTTCTGGATGCAGCTGTCAGTATTATGGAAAATGCAGAAGCACCATAAGCTGCATGCATTCAATATACACATTTGCTGTCAGGTTTACTATTGCATATTTCTTTTTTCTGCTAGATATTCATCTAACCTCATTTTACGAGACAGAAAAAATTATGTTCCTTTTTCCTTCATTAGTTGCATATATGCTTAGATGTCATTTATGCAACACCGTGTTTATATATATTTTGAGGCAGACCAAGGAAGACCTTAAATATACCAATATAACATAGAGACAATGCAACACAAGTCGTTTACACTGCCAACAATACACCAACATTTTCATGCTAGCAATGAAAATCTTTCAAAACTAGATTAGCAGAGGAGCAATAAAACAAAAAGCTAAGGCAGGGTGCTGGCTGAAATCCAATCTCTTCCCTATGGGAGCCAGAACTTTATCAACTGATCTTAACAATGACCACAGAGAAGCCTTCTCCACCTCTATTGCTTAAGCTTTCTGGAATCATTTCTTCCCAGAAAAGGAAGTTTTAGCCTCGAACTTTGAATTCCTCCAATGTAACCACATTTTTTTTCTTATTCAGTGATATGATTTAATCACGGTACTTTCCTAATATAAAAGATTAACAGCTGGATTCAGAGTCCTACATTTGCAAAGGCTGCCAAACAGAAAACATGTGAACAAATAACTCAGTACCCTCTTCCTTATCTGCACATATTTTAAGCAGCTTCCCCACAATTACTGATGTCATCAGAAGGGCATGAGAGAGTAGAACTATGACTTGACAAGAAAGAGGTCGCCCTGTTCTCCAGTTCTTCCCTCCTTATTCCACCACTCTGTGTTGAACCAGGAAAGCAAAAGCAGAGAGAGGAACAGAGATACAGAGCTAACAGAGATACAGCTCTCATGCAATTACAGTCTTTCCCGAGAAACCTGCAAAAAGATCTAATTCTTTCAAGAGTCTTTTGCTTTTGCTTGATCTGGAAGCCGTCCCTCCTCTGCACAGACTCTGGGTTTGACAGCCCCTCTCAAGAAATATATCCTTAACTTTTTCTGCCCTGGTCTCACTTCCCAAACCAAATACCTAAGACATAGCCTGTCCCAGTTACTCCTCAATCCAACACAAAACATTACCACACAGAGTAGTCCACTGTAACATAATGACATCCAGAGATGGCTTACAGATAATTAGTTTGGTATTTTTACCCTCTCACACTTTCTGTCAGTGAAGTGCCTCCCTGAGTTTGTACACACAGGATTTTATTACTGCACTTCCAAGGTTTGGACAGTATCAGTTTTTTACTCTGCTATTCATAGCCAAGAGATCTGAGCAGAGAAGCATTTGCTCTGGCACGACACTGGCCCAAACCGAGCTATCAGACATCAGTATGGGCAGCAGCCGCTGACTTGTCAGCAATCAAACCAGAGGGAAATTACTCAAGATTTTGTGCTCTGGTTTTAGCAGGCAACAACTGCTGCCTCATGTGGGCACATGGGCCCCTGACCCCATGGAAAAAATTGTGTACATTACTGCACAGCTACTAATACCACTTTGTCTCTACTGGGGTTTAAATTTGGCTCTGGGAGGCTGGAGGTGTTTTCTGGGACCTGCAGTATATAAAGCAGATGTTTTATGGATGCTTCTGGAGATTGTTTTGATGGCTGTTATTTCAGGAGACAAAATTCAAGGACACAGATGATTCCCTCAGATCTCATGCTGCTTGGGAATTTGGAGGTAGCTGGAGTCAGCATGTCCACTACCTGTTGTGAACACTAAAGATGTTTACCCAAGAAGGAATTACACTCTTCTGTACCCGGGTCAGTAGTCCATAAACTGTAAAACTTCTGAACTACTAAAAGATTGATAAAACCAAATTATCACTGAGAAAAATAAGACTCTGTCCTCTTGAACTACTTTCCTAAGTTAACAGAACAGTACACTTGCATTTCTTGTACTGAACTAATACTGTGCTTTTGATTAAAAAAAAAAACCCTGCAGTTTTTGCTGGTTATTTGTTTCCACCCCTGACTGGTATTCAGGGGTTGACAGAATCTCTCAAGGAAACAAGCTTTCCACAATAACACATTCCTCCTTGATTATTAGAGTTTTCAGAATGCTTTATTTAGCCAAGCTGCTGTGCAGCATCCCCCAGATCGTGCCCTGCATCCCACTGTACCACACCCTACATTTGTCAATATAATTCACTTGCTCTGGTGTAAACCCACAAGCAGCATCAGCTGCATTTGAACAGGCTTGGTAGGATTTGGTCATTGTAACATCCCAGAAAAAGCTTATCCTTCAGAGTCACCAATAACTCAGATTGGCAGAGGTCAAGGCTTGGTGAATTAAAGCAGTAGCCAGTCACAGAGGTGCACCAATAGCTTCTCCTTTTTTAACTATCACAAGAAATAAACTGTGTAAAACAACCTTCCCTCTATCACAAGAAAACAAAGCACCAAGGTAACTTTCAAAGATCATCTCCTGTTTGACTTCTTAAACAGCACCTGTCAATGTGGCATCTGAGTGCCACTCCACAACACATTAAGTGCCATAGCCAGTAGCTCTAATGGAAGACAACACCCCTCTAATGCTCCCTTCATCCTCGCATGGAAGAATGATGAACACCACTAGGTGTGAGCCCATTCAAACACCTGGACTCAAAGGAATTACCTATTTCCTTAACATACTACTGAGTTTTCTGCTGAACACCCAGGTATTGTCATAAAATGTTGCATTAAGCTACAGCTGTTAAGCTACAGTATTCCCCTGCCTCTAAGACAATACAGCATACAAAGCTCAGGCCAGTTATTTAAGTTATTCTGGTTTATAACACAAAATAAATTTTTGATAACGGCATTAATACATATAATACATATGGCTGTAAAAATGTCAACCAACTTTTATGGCTTTCCTCTTCATATGAATATTCAGTCATCCATTTGTCCGTAGATCCACTTCAATCCTAAAAAGAAAATATTAAATCATTTAATTTGTGTATTTTCTGAGAACTTTAATAATTTCTCAAATATGTTGTGTATGTAAATACAATAAAATCTAACCACAGACATCTGTTCCATAGTAAAACAGAGGTCAGAAGAACAGTAAGTTTTATAATCACTTCAAACAAAAATGGATAAATAAGACAAAAAAGTATATTGGAGAAAGCCTTATGTTTCCTCTTAACTAATGATTTTAGTCAAATCTGTGTTTTTAACTTCTGAGCTGCTATTTCAGTTCACTAAGTCCCAACTGCTTTAATGAGTCTTCTGAGCCCATTATGCACCAGTACCCTGCATTTGTACAGGTAAACCTTTCAGCAGCTACAGATGGCGAACATTCTTTACCAGTATTTCAAACTGTATTTCCCAGAAATACTATGCACGATCTCAACAGTTACACATAAAAAACTGTCCAAGACCACTACAAAATCTGAGTATGTATTTCTTTCAAGGTTTCCTACAGATACATGATTTGTTTGATTCTGAGGGCCACAAAGAAGAACAGAGGGCTGGAGCATCTCTCCTGTGAAGAGGGGCTCAAAGAGTTGGGATTGTTCAGCCTGGAAAAGAGAAGGCTCTGGGGAGACCTTACAGCACCTTCCAGTACCTAAAGGGGCTACAAGAGAGCTGGAATAGGAATTTTTACATGGGCACATACCATAGGACAAGGTTTCAAACTAAATGAGATGTAGATTAGATGTTAGGAAGAAGTCCTTTACTGTGAGGGTGGGAAGGCACTGGCACAGGCTGCCCAGAGAAGTTGTGGATGCTTCACCCCTAAAAGTGTTCAAGGCCAGGTTGGATGAGGTTTTGAGCAACCTGACCTACTCGGTGGCATCCCTGTCCATGGCAGGGAACTTGGAACTAGATGATCAGAAAGCCCCTTCCAACTCAAAACATTCTATGATTCTGTGTTAATCTATAAAAGTAAAAAGCATATAGAGATTTAAATATTATATTATGTTTTGCGAGGCTCCTTCAGGTTTAAGAAAATAAACAATCCCAGTAGTCCAACTTTTTAAAAAAGCCTTGGGGGAGAAAAAAAAATCTTCAGATGTCCAGAACTTAAATAACAGACAGGATGCCTTAAACCCCTTGCTAGAATATGTGCATGTATCTGGGAGCAAATGCTACTTACATATGTCTCTCAATAATGGAAATGGTGTGAAGTCAAGAATCTAAATCTGCTGTCAGAGTTATTATAAACAATCTGCTGTTATTTTTCTACCATTCAAAATAAAGTCATCCTTCAAATAGCAGTAAAGCATCACCTGCCTGATTTGAAACCATATTCAAGTATTTCAATACTGCTGTGTATATGACAACATGACAGGTTTCCAAATACTACACAAACTTTTACAGTGAAAAGATGACAAGAAGCTCCCTTAAGAACATAAAAATAGTCCATTCATATAGTGTGCTACTATGATACTGATTAAACATCATGCACTTAAATTTTATTTCTAAGAAAATATTACATTTAATAGAAGAAAGTAAGTTTCAAATATTTGTATGAATTATAAAAAGCTGTAAAATCACCACAAACACTGACCTAACTAAATGTAACTAAATACCATAGCCTGTAAGCATGTTGTAGACCACCTGTCTTCTCTTGTGCATCTTGCAGACTCTCTTTCCCTTTTGTTATTTAACCTCCCTTGGCATTATTTGAATTACTTCAAAATCTCATGTAGCTGATTCCATTTTTTTTTTTTTTCCTTTTAAAACTGCACACTTGAAGAACCACCTCTGAGTTTCCAGCTCCTCTTTTCTCTGTGCTCTTGTCCAAAAATGGGACAACTGGACCCCAGTTTCCATATCCTGGACTTACATGATGTGGTCATCTAACCTGAACAGGAAATGACTTAGTTATTCAGATTTTTTAAATTAAATGCAATGTATCCAAAAGCTTCATGGAATCTCCATGAGAGGAAGACAGTTTAACCTGTAATTGTTTCCAGTTCTCCAGGTTTTCTCATCATTACTCTTCTCTACATGCACACAGACACACATGGTCCTACAACACAACTCAGCTTCAAGTTACACACCAACGCTGGAGTCCTATTATGTTACGGTGGCTATGGTGACACAGCAAACACGGGTCTGTGTTTCAGAACTAACAAACCACTATCCAACCAGCCACAGCTGCAGCTGCTTTGCATTATTAAATCATGTCCAACAGTCCTCCTAATGGAAAAGCTACTTCTTTAGCAATGACAAGTAACTGGATTTGCTTATTAATTTTCTTCGGGTCTGCACTAAATTGCCCACATCCTTGCACCACTGGGGTGCTCTCCTCTACAGAAGGGTTTCTATTTTAGGCTGCTTTTGAGAAGATTAAGAGCAAACCATTCCTCTGAAAATGATATTTAACTAGTAACTTTGCAAATCTTTGGCCTGATTTTCGAAAGTGCTGAAAAGCTTTGACTTCATATGAAAGGACTTTGAAATGCATATGAAAAAAGGGGCCATCCATTCTGCCAGATATGTCACCACCACAAAACTCGCTTTGGACTTTGGTTTTCAGTCTCTTATAGTGAAATGTTAGTTTCTACTACCAAGAATAGGAAATCAGACATTGAAGTCCAAGTAGAAACATCTTCCATTTGCATCAAGCAGGTTTTACAGCAGAAGAAAATCTACCCAACGAGACAACTTCAAAATATTTACAATTTGAAACCTTAAAGGCAAAAAGGCTCTTTAAGTAATCACAGAGCAAAGCACAAACCACCATTTTCAACCAAAAGAATGAAATTTAAGTAGCAAACACAGAATTATGTCCTCTTCTACCCAAAGCCTAACTATCACCTTAAAATAGCATTTTCAGACCCCAGCAGTTCATAAAGCTTATGAATGCCACCAAACATTAGATTTCTTTTTCTACACCAAGAGAAAATCAAATAAATTTGGTTACACCTAGACTATTTTAAAAACCTGTCTTGATCAGATTAAATGTCCTGGTCATCCCACCCTGACCAGCATGGCCACCCACTGGTGAAGCTGACCAAGACTCCTGGACCACATTAAGGAGCATGGGAAGTTTCAGAACAATCATGCTGAGCATATTTCAGGAAAAACAGAAGTCCCTATGGGTGTAGAGGTACTCATATCTCTACAAATAGAACACTTTTGAACATATAAACCCACATTAGTTCATTTAAAAAACAAGTCCACACTAGTATCACTTTTACTATCTTTTACATAGTGATAATTTTAAAGGAAATCCATATTAATACAGTAACAAATTACTCCTTGTGCTACTTTTACCCTTTTCTAATTCAGATAGGTATGGGAACATACATTTGGAAAAGACCAACTCATTTGCAAAGTTAAGTCATTTGCTGAATTAGTATTTATTAACTTTTCCCTCTCCAAAAAAAATTCCTTATTTGGGCATAACTGTACTAGTCACATTCTTACACCATCTACTTTATTTTTAAAGTATGCACTTTTCTTCTTGAAAGCTCTTAGATCTGTATTTTGACTTCTGCAACCCCTTTCAAAGGCCCTGAATCACACCAGATTTCCCAAAAACAGCATGACTTCTCCCAAACTCATCAAGACCTTACCCTGGCCATCAGGTAAGGCAGGATCCCTGAAAGCTCAGTTTCAGCACCATTCAGAGATGAAGGAACACAGGTTATCCACAACCCAGTGTTAAGAATAGCCACCCTTATAATAATAGTAGCCACATACTTGTCGTTTTTTCATAAGTTTCTGACTCTTACAGGGAAATTCGTAAGCCCCATAAAGCGGACATTTTCCAGAAGCTACAGATAAAATATACATTAACCACAAGCTACAGATCCACAACAGTCCTTGACATTTAAAACTTGTAAGGGACAGGAGATGCTGGCATACAGTTCAGCACTGTACAGAGCATAATATCCCGAAGTCTTCCTCAACCGCACTTCAAGTGTCTGCCTTTCCTGACTTGGGTCCCCAGGATCTTTGTAAACTGAGTGCTGTACCACTGTAACTGAAACTAGCCAGTACACTTTGCCACAAAGTTATCTGCAAAAAAAATTCATTTTAAGTCCCAACATAAGGCACTGTCCCACCAGCAGTCACTACAAGCTGCAAGACAAACCAATACAGCCTAAAATTCATCCAGTTTAGGTAAATGCAGACCTCACAAGACCAAAGGATCACTTGCTATGCACCCTAACAACTGCGATCATAAGGGTTATTCTGTCTCCAGCTAAAGTTTTTGCTAATCTTTGATTGTGACTGCTGTTCAAACAAGGCACAGTTATTTACTTTAGGCTGCCAGCCCCCACGCCAACATCTGTGTTGCTCTGCTGTAACATCATAACGAAAATACCTAAAGTTGCACAAAATATTTCTGAAAATTACCTTAATGCTTCAACTTCTGGTTTTCACAGATACTTTAATAAAAGTAAAGAGAAGCAGGAGGCAGAGAGCGGGATGCTTGTTGCTAGGTGATACCTAGCTCTCTTGAACTCCTACAGACTGAAATATTTATCCAGACTCCCACAAAGAATGACATCTAGCACAGAGAAGAGGCACACACATGTACTAAAGCACATTAGGATTCAAAGTAAGAAGCAGCAGCTCTGCCACCTGCCTTGGTCCCTAGGGCACCTAAGATGAGGAGACTGCAGTCTGGGATGGGGGTGATGCAGCTCCTCCTGAACATCTACCCAAATTTTCGCTGAGCCTTTATGGGGCAATGCTTTCAATACATTCATGCCAAACCAGAATGATCTCAATGCCATTACAATCATAGCAGTGCAAGTAAATACATCCTTGGCTACCTGACCATATAGCTGTGCTGTTTTTCTGATGCCTGAGGTACTTTTCCCCAAACCCTCTACTCTGACAACAGGTTTCCACAGAAAAAAGCATACACTTGGCCAAACGTGGATGAACAATTAATCAACCAAACACACAACCTTCGCGCCACGTTCATTCTGCTCCTCACTTTAAAAGGTTTATTCCAAGACTAAACTTTTGAGAAGTGCTTACACAGTCCTTCAGTAGAGGCTTAGAGGAATAAACATTATTCTTTACAGAGTCTTTTATTTGACATTAATGAATTATTCTGAACTGAACAGCTTCAAAGATAAGTCCCAGACCTTCTGAGTCTTCAAGATGAATTTCAAGAACAATTTGTTCTCCCTAGAACTTAAGTACCTGGTTTGACAACTATTAGATAAAGTTTCAGAGAAAGATTATGTCTTTCAGTAACACTTTAAAAGCCTTGCTACTGCATCAATGTACAAAAATGAAATTAGAAAGTGTATGTGCACACTGATAATACTGTAAAGGTAGAAAAGGACTTAGTTAAACTCTGGAGAAGTAGTGGAGAATGACTGGATTTAGGTAATAATCAGTGGTCAACCTAGAACAGTGCAATAAATTGCAGGAGGCAGAGCAAAACACAGCCAAATACTACACCCTCCTTGACTTCTTATTCTAAAAGTAGTAAACTTCACCACTCAGTTGTTTGAATTGATAGCTCTGAAGCCCTGATACTCCCTTCACAATTCTAGCTTTAACAGAATGACGTTGTTTTTCGTTAGATCCAAATGAAACAAATAATGATAAACACGGTCACCCATCACTTTGGGCAGCTTCTCTGACATACAGAAATGCTCATGTTACAGTGCAGCACGAAGTGTGTCAGTTCACCACCTTATCCTCACACACAGTTCAAACTCGGTTAGACTTAAAATTTTATTTACCAGCATGTGCACAATGGCAAAGGACTTGATGAGCCTTTTCTTGCTACAAAAATTATAGCTTTTATTTTTATATATACATATATGCACGCACACACACACACAAGCCCCATATGTATGTGTTAATATAAAAACATGCCCATATTCAGTCACAAATTTTTTGGCGACTTTTTTTTTTTGTAATTGTCTGAAAGAATGTACAGAAAGCATACTTTCTAACATATCATTCAAAACAATACACATTTTAAAGCTTGGCTGAAAAGCCTAACTACATTTCTGAATTCACAAAGAACTGCAATTAATTTTAAAAAGTCATCTTTTCTCCTTCAGACTTTATTTTTCCCCTTTCTTCAGCAAAACAGTATCTATTACTCTCCATATATGGATTATTCAAGATTTGGACTCATAAGAGCTTATGAGAATCTAAAATAATATTTAAATATTTAAAACTTGTTATTCCTAATTTCAGATTGGGATTATGTACGTTCTGTTTCTACATTTTTGTTTGGACTTCAGATGAAACAAATGTGATTAGCTGTATTAAAAATGAAGTCAAATTTTAAATGAAAAGGAAGGTAAACCACAGGAAAACTGCTTGTGCTTCAAGTAGGATAAGAGGGAAGAGACTTGCCAGTAGTTCTTCTGTATCTCCACAGCAGGGGAATGGATAAAGACCAACCCCTAAAGCAAGAGAGTTCCATTGAGACTAGACTGACACTATAAATGTTGCACAGGAAAGGTCCTAACTTTATGGGTTTCCTACTCTTATTTTGCCCTGATAATACAGATTAGCCTTACCAGATACTATCACCCACTCTCCCACTTCTGGTTTAATGTTTTTACTCAAACTAGGTTTATGCTCAGTCTGGGATTGAGCCAGCTTTACCTGAGGTACAGGCAGCAGTACTTATTCTCTATTCTCAAACTTGTAATATAATCTTTTAAATTCTAACCCATTCAAAAATGAAACGAGAATTTTATCTTCTGCTAGGATGCTGCTGAATCCCAGAGACCACCAGAAGAACAAGTAATCCTCACACTTGTAGGCACTTATAAATGAAATAACCAGATCTTAAGAATCAGTTTATTTAGGAATACAATTTCTGTGTGGACCATGTCTCTGTTGTTTCTCAGTGTGATGGCAACCTCCTGATTACCTGATCTGAGTGAAAGTGGATGAACACCGAAGGCCTCATGCTACAAGTCCAAAGGAAGGAGGACAAATTCACTGCACACCTGTGTCAAAATCTGCTCTTTGGTCAAGCCAGCTGTAGTGAGAAGAGCTATCAGTGGTTTAGCCCACAATAAAGTCTGAAACACGTGAATTTCTGAAACAGAGTAATGCTGCCTCAGATGGAAAATACTACCCTTATGTGGCTCAAAAATTTTTAAAGTGTATCCTCACAGCTGACTTCAGAGGGAACACCAGGACAATGGAAAAATCAGAGCAGGAATAAAAAAATTTAACACTGTTTGTATGTAGTAGCTTATATAAACACTGGCATGTCTTCCCTTTTTACACTGCACAAGATGTTGTAAAAAAGTTAGAGAACAGCACTAACCACCATCCCTCTGTGGACAAAATACCATGCAGTTCTCCCTTCACCACAGTTTCAAGCACTCTGAGCCAATGTTCACAGCAAAGCCACTTAAAGAATAAGCAGAAACAGATAAGTTGTGCCCATTAAGGTTCCTTTAAAAGAGGGAACAAAATAGTTCCCACAAGCAGCAGAAAAAAGCTAAACAAGCTGCAGGTTTATACATCACCAGAAGGTGGTTGTAAAATCAGCATTCATGTTGCTGAGGCTGGCATAGGCAGCAAGAGCCAATGCCTCGTTCCACCAAACACCAAGCTGGATATAGTCACTTTAGAAGTGCCCACGTATGCAAGTTCTACCTCACTGCATCAATCAGTGCAACATAACTTAGCAAAAACCCAAACTGCTTAAACAAATCTATTCTGATCCTCTAAAACAGAGGTGGCAATAGTTATGAGGTGGCCTTGACCTCTCCAGCTATAGCCACAGCACCTAAGAGAGGACAGGCTTCCACAATTTACCCTAAAGTTGGGGAAAAAAAGAGCAAAGAAAACCAAGCAAATGCTATTCCAAGTTGTGGTACACACTGAAGAAACCCAACTTCCAGGTTCAGAGTTATGCTTCCAAAAAAAAGTCATAAGCTGAATGCATCCTGCTCTACATAGTGGATAATAATGTTCAGCTCCTATTCCTGCCTTTGCACAACCCACAACAACTTCCAACACTGCACTTTTGAAAACTAGGGCCCCTTCTTTTGCTTTCCATTAGAAATGTATCAATAAAATGCTTTTTCAAGAAAAAAGCATGGTATCTACAGCATTGTATCTATCTATGTGACTGTGTAGTTACATAATCAGGCTCTGAACGAGGGGCACTACATGCCACCAGCGACGCTATTATTCAATTTAAGGAGCCTATTTGGCTGGCATCCTACAAATGTGGGTGACGAGTGTCTATTTTAATAAGAAAGTACACTCTCTAAAATTGATCAATTGACCACAAGTGTTTCAATTAATAATTTTTAATGTCTTTTCTCCTGGCCTGCCCTTCCTTAAAAGTGCAGGCTGGCATTATTACTAATAATCATCTCTCAGCATATTGAAGGTAAAAGGTTGAGAAAAGGGAGAAATCCCAAAATCTGTCAATACAACACTCCCATCAGGCACTGACCAGCTTAAAACAGCTTCGCTACCAGATTCAGCAGCTACAAATCCTTCAGTAACAATCTGAAATCCAGAGAAAATCACTGAAGCATACTCATGCTCTTGATGCCTTCAGAAGGAATGAGGAGAATAAAATTTATCTCTGTACTGTTCCTGGAGAATTTCCACTGAAAACTCTCCATCCCAGCTTTTCAAGCTTCCCAACACATGGTAAAGCTCAACAAAAGCCACCATTAACCTTAGGAAATGGTACATGGGTCCAGAGACCCACCCAACACATACCCGGTCATATTCCATCAGCCTCCTAGGCCTTGTCATTTCTCTCCTTGTTTGAACAGCCCTCATATTTTTGACAGGACACACAAATGCTCTGATTATTCTCCTGTCCTTGCTTAGACAGAAATATACTTGCTTCTCTCCTTTGGAGAAGGGGTTGGTTGGGAAATAATTTCATGCAGTATTCCAGGGGAACATTAGTCTGCAAATCTACTACATACTTAAGTCCAAAATCCAGAAGTAGCTTGATTTCCAAAGGTAATTTGTACTTTCCAGTCTCCTACTGAGATGACTGCAGCAGCCTGCAGGACTTGCCATCTGCATGCAGCAACCCAGTGACATTTCATTCTGCAGACCAACATGGGCAAACAACCCTCTTAATTGTGGCTTGGCAATGGTTCACATTCGCAGCCCAGAAACCATAACCTGAAGAGCAACTTTAGCAGGTGAAGTTCTTGCCAACTGGCAGGTTCATCTCACCTACCGACGGACACCTACACCTGTGCTAGCTGCCCTTCATGGCTCTGCACCTGAAGGGCAGAAAGTGGCAGCGTAAGGGCCTGCGTCACTGTCACCACAGCCAGTCCAGCAACTGCTTTTGACCAAAAACCATTTTAAATAAAACAGTACTTAGTTGTCTGTCAAGTGAAGGGTACCGTAAGTTTTAAGAGCTTTGGTTTTTTTAAACTAGTCTTGGGTTCCTTTGTTTTCATGATCACTCTAAATTTTAAGACTTAAGAAGTCACCATTTCAATGGAGCCAGGGAGGACTTGGAAAAGCATCCCATTTTTACAAGAGCTTAGAGGGGAAAAAAGGAAAAACAGAAAAGTAACATGAGCTGGTTAAATACTACTGTCAAGCAAGAATTGGTGTCACCAGCCATGCTAAGCTTCCTACACTCCAAAGTCCTTCAGTTGTATAGACATCACCGTAAAAAAAATTACTACGAAAATCAGGAACTGAGAATGGTAAGAAAGTCACATCACCTGATATACTAAATGAGAGACAAAAACACTGCAGTGAAAAAATCCTGTATTTCATGGGGAAACACACAATTGTAAAGACCAAGGTTTTTTTACTAACTTGGCCAGGCTGATCCCATACTTTGTGTCACCCCAGTGAAATGAATCGACCCCAAGGTTATGCTCCTAATACTCCCACTACCAGAGCAGAAAGTGGACTCATTTTATTTCATTATCTTTCAGGGAAGAGAATGCAACAAGTTAATTAAACACCATTAATCACAAGAGATATGAAAAGCAGAGGCAATACCACTGAGGAGAAACATTTTCTTTTTCTTCCCCCTCAGTATTCCAGGTGTAACCAAAACAATGTGACAATATGGATGCTGGATGGAATTAAGCATACCTTTGGCAAAACTCAAAGACTTCTACCCAAGACACCCAAAAAGCTATCCTTTCCTAAGCACCATGATCCATAACCCCTACAAACTCTCCCGACTCAGAACACCATGAATTACATGAACAACTAGACCTACCACTTCCCTAAAGATTAAATTCAACAACTCCTTGACAATCAAAGCTTTTGTTTTTCTATCAGTTCCCTTTGATTACTTTTTTGACTTGCAGGTAACACCTGACATGGTACATGACTTTAAATGCCTAAAGCAGTTCAGCTGGCAATAGGAGACATGTTAGCTGAAGATGCACTGGGGCTATACCCATTCTCTGGTTATTGCCAGGAATACAACTACCTGGTATTTTGAAATTATGAGAAAGCTCCTAAATTAGATTAACTATTGAAAAATATCTCTGGAATTTGATTATGTAAGAGATAGCAAACAGATCTTCTGCTATTATACCGATTTCAAACAGTTGCCCATCATCTACTGTCAGTGTCTCGGAGTTCGCCCAGCCTTTTCCACCAACTACTCCCTTTGGTGACACAGTTTCTTCTTTCCACATTACCCCAACACAGAAAGGTTGCAGTTGTCCAGATCTCAAGCCTTAAGGATCCTCCCACCTCTCACAGGTTCATGAACCCTTCAGCCACCCTTGAGACACAGGATCCTGGCCCAGGAAGGGAAATGCTCCCATTTCAACCACTGGACATCCCTTTCCACCTCCCTTGATTCCAGGATAGGCTTCTGGTAGGTGAGCTGGCAGCTTCTGCAGCTCAAATGTAGTTGCCCCCCCACACACCCCAGCATTAGTGCCATAACTGGCATCTTCAAAGCCCCACACTTCAGGGGTGTGAGCCTGTTAACCAGACCACCCTGTCCTCACCCCATGGAGTGAGCAGTCTCATGTTCCACTGCCTGACATTCAGTGGCTTCAACAGAGTTTAAAATTATAATCTGAAACAAGGTGATGTAGAATTTGCGAGCCCAACACTCCTTTGTGGCTTGTCCCACCGACCCTCATCACTCCTCTTACCACAGCTCTCCCTTCACCCTCTTCCCTGAAGCTTCATTCTTGTGCCAACCACTCATCCAGTGGCACTAATCCAACAACAACCCTCTCAGTTTCACTGAAAGTGGCTTTATTCCCACTAGAAAGCCAAATCCTGACTCCATCCTGCTGTTTAATCCACTACTATGAAAGGTTTTTTTTAATACAAAAGCTAATTATCTCTTCTATATCCTAAGATGTGCTCCTGGTTATTTGTTAGGTACAAATATTCCCTGTTCTCCACATTCTGAGTTTTCAATATCCTGAATTTACTGCTAGCATTAGAGGTGGCTGGTGCTACCTACTCCAAGACACCATGAAACAGAAGGTGTCTCACACAGTGCTCTCCTACTGGAAAGGTTTTGTTACCAAAGACCAAGCAATTATGAGAGCATCACCACAGGAGCAAACTTCAGTTAATAACACCACCACACACAATCAAAGTACTGACAGCAGTCCAGAAGCAAACAGCAAATATCGCTGCATGTTCCAATATTAAGAGATTCTGAAAACAGTTTTATTAAAAGCACAGGTAGCTGCAATAGTCTTTGTAATAAACATAAGGAATACTGCAAACAACTTACACTCCCACAAGTGGCAAATGTCATCATCCTAATGATAACCCCTACTGAGTTCCATCCTGTAGAGTTATCACAATTAAGATTCTGTTAAAATACCCATTAAAAACACCTATTTTTAATTAACTGTAATTCAGTCTTATAATATGAAGCAGGTTGTAACTTGATGATTTTCATAAGACAATGAATTAAAGATTAGAAAAACAAAATGAACACTGGGCTCTTGGGGGGGGAAAGGAAATCAAACCATTTCAATATACATGGGAAAAAGTAATATAAGTCAATAAAAATAAAAAATTTTGGTTACAGAGACCAAGTTTTATAGATAATAAAAAAGTAAACTACTGAAAATTAGAGTCCCCTAAGTGTGCATTTACAGTTTAAAAAGAACAGAACAAAAACCAGTGTTATAGGCCTGAAGTTGATATGGGAGAAAATACGGAGGTGAAAACAAGGTCTGTTCAGAGCTTAGTTTAAAAAAAAAAAGAAAAAAAATTATATTAAAAAATGCATGCAGATATTTCTACAAACCCACACAGGGAATGTACATAAAGGGTTAAAACCCAAACTGCTCCCAACAGGGCCATATCAGCACAGGCAGATTTACTATCCCTTCCTGGCCCATCAGGCCCTGATACCAAACCAAAGGCTTACAGCTGCAGAGGGCTAACACGGGAAGGCTTCTTGCATTTAAGGGCCATTTTCACCAGCTCCATCACTTTTATTCTCAATCCCATTCATGCATTACTGTCAGATTATTTTGCTTTTCCAGCTGTATTTTCCAACCTGATACACAGAGAAAGCCCACTTTTCTCATCTCTCTTTCCTTTATCAACTGACCGAGTGACAATAATGTTAGATCAGTCCGGTGATCTCTCCTCCTGTCTGCTTCCACGTCCTGCTGCGCACAGCAGGCACGCTAAAATGCAAGTGTCAAGCAGTCAACAAATCTCGACAAGCCCCTAATCTTAAGGGCATCAAATATGGTTAAGTCATCCTTTTTTATAGAAAAAATTTCATGGACTGGGGCCAGCAGTTTAAAGGGCTCTGACAAGAAGAGAAGGATTAGAACAAGCCAGCACCATTTCAAAATGAAAAGCAGAGAGGTCTGGCTTCCTAATAAGCAAATTCACCCAAAAGCCACAAGCTTAACTGGAAACATCTTAACCTGCAGTATGTCAGCAAATACAAAGTAAGCTCTTTCAAATATGCACTGAAAGAAATAATGCCGTATTTTCTTTATTGTTGTTTTTCTTATCAGCATTTGAAAAGAGCCCACAAGGAAACACTCTATTGAATGAGTTCAGGAGGAGCATATTATCTAAATACAGAAGCACATTTGTATTAATACCCAGGGATGACATTCACAAACATCTTCCTACTATCCTGTAAATGCCTTCAAAACAAGCATCTCTACTCTGTATCAGGGATGCAGAAGTTTCACAGAAGCTGCTCTTGAGAAGCTTCCTGAGGACCAGCATGCCAGAAAGGGCAACCACTGCTCTCTCTTAGGAGCTTCTTCATACCTTGCACCCAATGCGCTCAGACTATTGCTGTTTCTGGATTCAGGAAAGAGAAGGAGAATAAATTCTCAAGACAGAAGACTTAGTAGATAGTCATAACATGACTCCTCTTGAGGAGGACAGCGAGGACAAGATGTAGCTGTGTCGAGTTCTACCTCTCCAGGACTCAGCTTCCTGCCCAAGTCATCTTCTCCCCTCCCATCTCCCAAGCTAGACCAAGACAAAACACCTCTTCCACAGAAGCAAGGGGCATTAAGACTAAATTAAACTAACATTAACCTTCACGCAGCTGGTCTACATTATCTTGAGCTGAAGCTGCAACCGCTCTGGAGGCGAGACCCCACAAGACCATGGCGTTTTCTGAGCTATTCCCAAACTGAAAGAATTTAGCAGGAAGGGGTGGCATAGCTAGAACAGTATCTGACTTTTTCCTCCACTCCTGCCAGCAGTGTGCCTGATCAGGATCCTCATCACCTGGCCCTCCCCTGCTTTCACAGTTTCATTTTCTCTGTTGCCACCTAAAGAGTCATCAATGGAAAATTCACACAAATTGTAAAAACTAGGATAGAGGAAACCTCAAGAGATCATCTAGTCTCTCCCTAGCAATTCGCACCACTGTGATTACCTCAAAAAATCATTCCATCTTGATTATATCCATTATAGACAGGCTTCAGGAAAAGAATCACTGGACCTGCAAAGAAAAACTGCCTGTAGCACCAAGATTTCATCCTGATTCATTCTAAACACAGAACATCTGCTTTATTATATACCACTAGGGCCATAAATAGAGCAATACTCAGTGTATGGAGCTGAGAGCTTGCCAGAGCTCTGATATTTACTTTAATTGCTCCTAAAGACATCTATAAAGTAAACATTTTTCAACACAAAATTAGGATTAACCTCCCCCCCCCCCCAAATATGACTAATTACAATAAATTCTCTGTCTTTTTAGGATGTTTTCCAGATCAACTATCATGCATGATATCTGCAAAATTATGTGAAGATGGAAAGCAATACGAACTACTATGATAAAGTTTTAGCTGTCAAGAATAAGAGGGAATGTAAGAAAAATACATTTTCATTCCTCAGTATGAGGTAATAGAGTAGCCTTTTAAATTGGAAAAAAAATTCTTCTTTAAAACTGACTTCATATACAAGCTTTGTGATCCATGCTCCCCAAAAACAACAGGAGTGACAAAAGGCAGTTCCTTCATGCAGAAGTCTGTGTTCCCCTGGCTAAATTTATTTTCCCAGAGAGGCAAAGCTATTGCTAACCCTAGTCAGATGAAGTTTCCAGATACTGCTGAACTCTAATACTGGCACATCTAGGTCATTACAAAGTCTGTGGAGCTGATGAACTAACTGGTTGTGATACCTAGTGAAATATGAAAGTCAGTACTTGGTCCATGTTTTGGTTTTTTTTTTTTTTAATTTCAGTGCATCTCAACTCAAGGTACAAAAGGACAAATATAAATCTGTAAGTAAATCTACACCTAAGGCTGTATGTTAGCAACAAACAGTAGTGAATGCATTCAACACTATTTTCACAACTACAATGAAAATCTTTTTAGTACAATAAAAGGACACAAGAAAACATAGACACTCTGAAGGTAACCACATACAGAAGTTATTACTATCTACAGACACTACTAAATACCTCTGATCTCCTGGGATCTAGCTGTATATTATTAGTCACACCCAGAGAGTCACCATAAAAAATACCAGCATTTTTTTCTATTGCATGACAAGACCTTACAAGTTAATTTATTTAATATTATTGTAATTTGATCACACAATGTTAATACAGCTTTGGCTATAAGGATCTTGGATATTTAGAGGGGTAATGGTCAGACAGAATGCTTCCAGGCTGCACTGTGGCACAAGGATGCACTATCTGAAAAGGGTATTAATAAATCCATTATTGTAAGCATTCATTGGTATGGAGCAATTATGTAACTTTTAATTATCTTCTTTTATATGTTACAGTCACATGAGACAACAATGCTGTTAGAAGCAGTAGCGAGCATCAATACACACTTGTGAAAGACAAGGCCAGACTAACAGGAATGGAAAGGAATTAGCAAGTAGGGGGAAAAAAATAGTCAAACACAGCTGAGAAGTAGAGAAGGAAAACAAATACATGCTACAACTCACTCTACTGCATTTGCGTTTTCTCCACTCCTCAGAAATGGAAACATAAGCGTATGAATCATAGGGAAGTCCATCTAGCTTACTGTCACCATGGAAGAAGCCTTCAAACCCTAGAGTGTACAACTAGGGTTCTACACAATATGTCTTTAAAAAGATTAAGCAGATATGCAAAATATGCCTAACAGAAAAATACAATTTACATTTATTTTGCTTTGTTAATTTCTCTGTGTAAGTCTAATATTCTTAATGAGTTTTTTTCAGGGAAGTAGCAGATGAGTCCAGCAACTGACTGCTCTTTTGTGACTGTGCACTCCTACTGCCTTTAAAACAGGTGTATCTGTGAATTTTTGCTTGCCTGCTCACACTCCAGTGCCCCAGTTTCGTCATTTTTAGCAATTCCTTCCTGCGTGAACAAGCCCGAGCTTAGTGTTTTCTTTCACACGCCAACAGGAAACCCTGCCTCCAAAGTTGCAAACAGCGTGCGGGGAGAGGTGCAAAGAAGAAGCATGGCCAAGAGAGAAATTTTCACATAAAACCAGAAAAATGAGATAATAGATAAGCAGTCTAGAAGAGGAAGGGTTAAAATCGATATCTAGAGTAAAGCAAAAAATTCCACTATGATTTATCACATACACCAGATAAATTGTCTTTCACCTCCCATTACTGGACTACATAGCACAGCTAGATCACTTGGCCTCATGATATATTCACCAGCTACTCAAAGTCCCACTAGCAGCCAACTGCTAGGTGCCAATACTGTACAACAGCTTCATTAGAACTGGTATGACAGGACAAAGTTTCAGCAGGTTTACAGGTGACAAAATTTGGGGAGGCAGAGTACACTCAAGGGCAGCACAGCCATTCCAAGTGATCTCGGCAAGTAAGAGAACTGTTTTGTCAGGAACATTGTGAAATTCAGCAAAGGCAAATGGCAGGTCCTGCACTTAGGGAGGAATAACCCCAAGCACCAGTATATGCTGGGGGCTGACAAGAAACTTGGCAGAAAAGGAGCTGGGGTCCCAGTGAATGAAAAGTTGACCATGAGCCAGAAATGGGCCTTCTTGGCAAAGAAGGCCAACAGCCTTGTGGAATACATTAGGAAAAGCATAATCAGCAAGCTGAGGGAGATGATCCTTCCTCTCTGCTCTGGTGAGACATTTGGAGTACTGGGTCCAGTGCTGGGCTTCCCAGTACAGGACAGACGTAAACACAACAGAGTCCAGGACAGGTCAACAAGCCAAAACACATGGTGGTACTTCAGGCCAGGCAGTGAGAGCTGGAACTGCTGAGCCTCAGGAAGGAGAGGGAATTGGTGGGAAACTTAGTGGTCTCTGCAACTACTTTGTACAGTGCAAAGACAACAGAGTCCAACTCCTCTCTGAAGTGGGCAGGAACATGACACAAGGTAAAGGTCGCAATTGCAGCAAGTGGAATTCTGATCAAGGAAACTAAAAAATGAAGTTTTTATGATAAAGGTAATCAAAAACTGCAACAGATTGACCAAAAGGTCACTCGATCTTCATCCTTGGAGATATTCAACACTTGACTACCCAGGGGTCAGAGCAGCCTCAATGAACTTGGCCCTGCTTTGAGCAGGGACTGGACCAAATGAACGGTCTACAGAGACACCCTGCAACCTATGTCAGTCTGCCAGAGGTTTTTTCCTGTGTTTATTAGGTTTCTTCAAGCATTAAGACTTCAGCAATACAGTTTTTGACAATATAGAAAGATTCCATCCAGTGACACAAATTTTTAAGACCCAAAGTTCAAGGGAGCTTCACACAAGTTTTAGCATTCTTACAATTGGAATGAAAAAAACCCCTCCAAATTCTATTTTCCTTCTAAGCTGCTCAAAAAGAAATGCAATTTTCTTCAGAACACCTAATCATAAATATGTGTGTATGCAAAAATAGATATTGTCTATTTATACATATGTGCTAACATATCCTGAAACCTCCAAATACTCATGGTTCTGAAGAGGTAAAAATACACAGCAGCTTCATATTTAAGTACTATACCACATACAAATACAAATCACATCGTAAATTCTCACTGTTCATTGTTTATTTATGTCACTGACATTTCAGCTCTCCCATAATACAAACTGTATTTTAAATCAGTTCCTGTGTCATGGGCTTCCTATACTCATGATGCCGACTAGCGTAACAAGAGCTATAGCCACAGCTCATACAGACACCAGAAAAGTGACCGAATGTTTTCAACTGAAAATAAAGACCTGCATTACTTCAGCGCTAAATCACCTGCCACCGCTAGCACATACCATTAGACTACATCTCGGGGACTTCAGTAGCTCAATTCAACTGCTCTGTCAAAGACTTTGCAAACTTCCAAGATCTGAAAAGCAAAGTAATACTAACTCCACCAGTTTGGATTTTTTTCTTCTTTGCACACATGGTATGTTTATGTAAGCATGTATAATTCATCTGAGATATAAAATATATGCCAAGAGGAAATTTCAAGTTTCTGATTTTTATGTACAAATGAAGAATACTCATCAGAGGACAAAACAGAAGGAGCAACAGATTTCTGTAGTTTCCCATCATCTGTGAACAAAGCACCAGGACACATACATGATATTAATCACCCAGGACTCCACAGATTGCATCAGCAGAATTACATATAGAATCCACAACTATTATTATACTTTAATGCTCAAGTTAGACTCTGCATAGCACTGAGGACTGAGAGGACATGTTCAGTTCCCTTTTCACTTCAAAAGTGATACAGCCTCAGATGGTACTCTTTCTCTCTTCTAGAAAGATAATGCAGTGTCCAGATTGTATGCCAGTTCCAAAATACTTAATAACTCCACACTAAAACTGTGGTTTTCAGCAACAACAGTAATTTTTAATTTTGGTTTTTTGCAGTGGTATAACTGATTGCATATAGAAGCAGCAAGAATGAACACAAAGCAGACTGTGAAAAATTTCGCCTGTATTTCAGCCGTAAATCATGAAGGTCAAGCTTGGTTTCGGGTCATAGGACAGATCTATCCCTGGGAAATATCTCAAAGAGAGCAAAGTAGCTCTTCCTTGGTCCAGCTCACAACACACACAGCACCTTTGGGCATCTCTCCAGAGCAGCCACCGCCCTCAGCAAGGGATGCTCACCAGCATGGCTCTCCACGGACTATGTCATCAGGTGCCCAAGAGCAAACAACCACACCCTCCTCCCTGTGCAGCCATCACACCAGGGGTAATTCAATATTTCTGTATAAGCAAGCAGCAACCAAGTAACCAGCAGCAGTACTCAGTGCAAAATCAAAAAAAAAAAAAAAAAAAACACCAAACCCCAGAGTTCACACCAAATATCCAGCTCTCTATTCCATAACCATCTGTGCATTGCAACAGTAATTTCAAAGAGAAACACCATATTTTTTAAGTGATCAAATCATATGCTTACAAAAATACACAGCTCAGGAGAAAAAAGAGAAAAAAAACAACCCTACACCACCAAGAAAGAAAAAAACAAAACCCAGCCACAAAAGCAAAGAATCCTCTTTCTCAAAATACAGTCACAAGACTTAGCTGTTTTAACCCACATTCTCCAGGGGAAGGATGGAAGGCAGGAGGATAAATGCACATTGCCTAAGACATCTTAACACTCCATTAATTGACAGATTCAGTGTCATACTATTCATGAAATACAAAGCCAGTTTCACCCTCATGGATTCTGAGCAGGAAAACACAAGTGATTTAAGTTATTATATTGGTGAGTAATAAAAGTGTTAAGGGAAGTATGGCAAATACAGTTTTACATATTAGCTCTCACTGAAAATCAGAGGAAAAAAGCATTTATGACAATTATTACAACGGCATAAATATAAACCAAGGCAGGGTAAAAACCCCACATTGGTCTAGTTCAAATTTTTAGTATCAGAAATTTGTAACTAATCCTTCAAAATAATGTATCAGTAATGCTACAGGCCTAGTGTTTCCTTTTTCCGCATCTAAATAGGCTGACTTGATTGTGTGAGGTGCCAGACTGAGCACACGGTAGTCCCCAATTGCAGCAATGTTTTTTATGCTGTACCACCTAGGAAATTCTTTGTCCACCTCAGCCACAGCTTCCTCAGTTGTAAAACAGAGCAGCAACTCAACTAGAAGACAGTCATGTTCTTGGTGGAGGCCACAATTCATCAAAACAGAGGGACACATCTAAAAGCATGCTGCCACCAGCTCTTTCTTCCCCCCTCGCCCCCCCTCTCAGTTCACGTCACCGATTCTCGAGAGGTTCCCCCACTCTGATACTGAACTGAATGCTTTGGAGAACTAAGGTCACCAAATGGGCAAATCTATGACTGACTTTCAGAAATAATTAGTTTTCAGCCAGATTAGTAAACTCCGCTTGCCCAAAGGCCAAATCACTGCTGGAACCAACACACAGAAGGGAGTACAAATGGCAGGAGAAGGGCAGATGGAGACCGCTGCTTCCGGCACAGCAAGGGGCAGGGTTTGCCAAGTGGTCTCATCAAAACCGTAACTGGTGGACAAATCAGAGAACATGCAAACTGCTGTTACTGCAGAACTGAAAAACTTCCCAGAATTTTTTACATTCTTCATTAGTAGCATGAATTTTTAAAATCATGTAAGACAACACTTTAGATTGGTTTATCAAGATAGAGATGTCAAGAATTAATCAGCAAGAGCTGGCAGAATGATGTTCTCTGGCCCTGTAATCACTTAATTTTTCCTATAATTCTGGAATTGTCTCAGGACTCATCTACTGTTGACAGAGATATCTATACATTTTCTCATTAAACTTCACTGGGATCAATCCTTAATGTAACTGTACTCCCAAAACAGTAAATGAAACATAAAAAGAACTCTTCATAAAAAAGGATATGAAGAGTCCACAGGAGTATTTTTATTTCTTAATTTCTCTCTTTACTATACAGACATACTTCAAAAGGAAACTGAATTAACCCACGAGTGCTATTTACTTATCCCATACAATGTCAACAGGCACTTTAACGAAGACCAGACAATCAGAGACAAGGTAGAATATGTTGTGATGACTTTCAGGACTTTGCTTCCATATGAGTAAACATGTTCAAACCTATATATGCATGGCGTCTCACAGCACGCAGCCCAAAAGATAAATTTAAATTAGGTGTTTATTTATAGAGGAAAAGAAAATAAAATTATAATGAAACCTCCAAGATTTACCTGTAGGTCCAGCAAAAGAGAAGCGGTATTCTGGACCCAGCTGCTAAGCTAATTGAGAGCACACACTCCTACATTCATCTAGGAATATCTTGGCATAGTCTCTACAGACAACATTTTCTTTAAGTAAGCTGACCCCTCCAGGGTAATTCAAAGCTACCAGTATTACTGAGCAACACCTTAACTCCACTCACGTCCAGACCATTAGCTTCCTTTTCTGGACAATCCACCATTTCTGTTATGTAGTAGACTTCCTTGCAGTACAGTACAATGGGTCTTCTCCAGTCCTGTACATTGGTTTTCTACAGGCAGCAGCTAAATTATACCTCATGTGACTATTTCGGGTAAGTTATCCTATGTTAAGTTTCTGCTCAGAACATGTTTTTACCGCTGCGACTTATCAGTCCCTGAAGACAGGGATTTCCAGCAGACATATTTAACTAGAGACAGTAAAAGAAATAAAGGTTTTCAGCTACTTAAAATTATCAAAAACTTTTATGGTAACAATATAAAAAGAAATAGACAGTTCAAGGTAAACCATTATCTACAATTGCTTCCATACATGTCCTATCTTTATGACTGCAAGCTGCAACCTTTTTAAAGTCCTTTCACTGATACTGCTTATCTCAGCCTTCATTTTAAAAGCGCTTTTTTTACCACTTCTTGCAATGAAGTATCCTTCAAACTACAGATCAAACTGCTTCACTTTGTCCCAATGATTTTTCACCACCAGCTAGCTATTCATAATCCCAACTACCATCTAGTATCAGAACCACAAACAAAAAGATCCCATAAACTATGAGGCTTAAAAGGCAAGGCTAAAGGCACTTCCTCAGTTTGTGGAATTATTTGGCATCTACAAACAGACCTGAAAAGCAGATCCAGTACACAGCAGAGTCCACACATCCCCCACTGCAGCTCCAAGCTCACAGGCACATGGTCCTCAGGCTCTGGCACTCAAAGCCTGTGATGGGGATTCTGTGCATGGGAAGAGAGAGGCACTTCACAGCAGGATCAAAGCCCTCACCCACACTTTTAAGAGCTGACCAGAATTAGCAAACTGCTAATGCACCAAAAAGAGGCTGATCTTAAACCCAAATCCTCTGCACAAGCTACCAGTTCTGTGGTTCCCACGCCCAAAGAACAAATATTATTCACTTGAGAAGAGCTGACAGTGTTCCATTCTCCTAGGCTGAAACAGAGCAGCAGCAACAGGGCGTCAGCACCACTCTACACACCCATCAGAAGCTGCAGAGGACTAAGCTGCTCCTCTTGGGTCAGGAGGGTCAAAACCCACACTCAGCTTCTGTCATCCAGGAGCAAGAGACTCACTCTTCCAGAAGGCACCAAGAAGCATGGTACAGCCACAACCAGTCATGCAGCAAAGGCGGACCCACCTTCCCAATGCTGTTTCATGCACTTGGATACTCACTGAAGAAAGCTGCTAGGTCCCTCACTGAGGTCCAGCCTCATGCATACCTTGGATGACCATCCCTGGTGGATACCAGGTTGCCTTGCCTTGCTCTGTAATTAGACCAGATTCTTCTCTGAAGCTCCAAGAACAGCCACTGGGGCAGTAATTTCATCAGTACATAAGGATATGCTGATTTTCAACAGGATTTAGGCACTCAAACTTTTACACTGAAGGAAGAAGATGAACAGACCAAGCACATCAGCCACCCAACAAAGAACGCAGCTGCACAAGAGCAGAGGAGTGTCCTCCAAACTTTCCACTAACAGAGGGAAACAAAGAGAGGGAGACGGCAAGCAGGAGCAGTTACCTTTAGGCACAGGAGGAACAGTAGCAGTATAATCTCCTCTCTAAAAGGAAAAATGATGGACAAAGGAAGGGAAAAGAGCACTAGACAGATAAACATGAGGACAAGAACAGAATATACCGAGTAAAAAATGATGGGCAAAAGGAAGAAGAACAGGCTAAGAGATGGTGAGAGAAAACACAAAAGAAATGGTGTACACTTCAATCGCTCTTTCAGCATGGAAAATTTTGAAGTACATTAAGAAGCTTCAGAATATACCTCTGATGAAAAAAAGTCCTTTTAGTTGCTGTTGTTTTGTTAAGTGTAGTGGGTTCTTTTTTCCTGCTTCTGCTTATACAGAAATTGTTGGATCAGAAAATTGAGTGAGTTAACCACTATCAGGAAGTAAAATGAAGTCGTTGAGACAAGCTGTATCTATTGATTTTACAAGGTTTTAAATACCAAGAGCATCTTGCATATCCATACTCATGAGCAAGAGCCTAGAATGAAAAGGGACATAAAAAGGTGAGTGAGTGAGCCACAAAAAGGAACCATCAGACAAATATAAGACACTAGTATGAAGATGAACCAGATATGGAAAAAGATAAAAAAGGGGTTCAAAGAAACAAGACAAAAAAAATCAGAAAAATGCAGAATTTCAAGTTACACAGCTGTAATGTTTGTGCTTCCATTACTCCTACAATATACATATCTGGCAACATCCTATTTTTACAAGCATAATAAAATGGTGATAGGAATGGTAGGAGTACTTTCATTATACCAGTATTCCTGGCTGTTCTGGATTTTAGCAAACCAGTAGCAAGACAGAATGAGGAAATAACATCTACTGTACTCATGCTCCAGCTCTGCAGAGGAATGGGAACCCTCCATCCACATAAGGTTGCTGCTTTACTAGAAGAATTCTCCAAAGTACTTTCAGTTGTTGGCTACTACAGCAACCTCAGTGGAAGGAATAAAACTTCACAGCAAGAGAAGTCTGTACTATCCTAGAGAAGTTCCTGCTTTTTACAACCCCTACCTGACAGTAGCCAATTAAAGCTGAGGATTGCTTTTGAAGCCTTGAGCTAGTTTTATTCTCTCCATCATTAACCTCACCTAGAACTGGAGCAGCACTCTGGGTCCCACACACCTCTGTATTTTCTGCTCTCTGGTTAGTAAACATCTTATTTTCTTCCAGCTTCTTTAGCTGTTTTCCCACCAGGCGCATACACATATAATAATTGTAAGAATTCCCTAAAAATGTTAGTTTGAGCATTCATGAAGAGTTGAACACTATGATCTTACAGATCTTTTCCAACATAAATTATTCTTTTTTTTTTCCTCTCTGTTTGTCTCTCATATCTTTATTCAGTTCTAGCCAAAAAAAGATTCAGAACAGTAACACCACCTTTCCTCAAAACACTTGGCAAGGATTCTTCCTGCAACAACTCTCCCTGATTAGATGCACCAGCTTCACTTCACATCAGAAGTTGGCGGGGAAAAAAGTTGCACAGCCTCAAGAAACTGCCAGGGAAGGAGAGTAACACCAGACTAAATTGTGATTTCCCACCACTCTCCACACAGTGACACAATGTGCCAGAGGGTTCGGGCACACCTGTCCCAGCCAGTGGTCCCCCTCTCTCTCTTCAGACCCAGTATTTCCCATTAGGGAACAAAAACACACTCAAATACTCTAAACTTTTGAGTATGTAGGAACCTATGATGGGGTGAGGTTGGGGTATCAGGTTTTCAATGGAGCTCCTGGAATACGGGAATGTGTTCTCACATGGTAATTAGTTTGCCATTTGTACACTTCTTATGGTTTAGTTCAAAAGTCCTTACGTATTAGCTTAAGAGGCATTTTAAAGAGCATCTCAGCCATTCAGACACACCCCACTCCAAGTCAGATTCACATTTAGTTGTCTCAGTCATTCAGTTTGAAAATTCCTAGCTTTTACATTATTTTTTGCCATTGTAGTCTATGTCTGTTTCCTCCTAATGTCAAGCATCTAAACAAAATAATCAGATGGGGATCCAAGGTGTCCTAGACTCTCTCTACAGACAATTTACACTGGAACAGGCAACTCTGGAGGTTGCCACAGCCCACACAAGATCTATAAGGGCTTTTTAGCTCTCCCTTGACCACAGCATTGTGCTGGCTACACGTTTACCTGAGCACAGCACCTCCACCAGGTGTTAAATGAAATAAGCCTAGGTCACCTTCCCTTATTGACGTATTTCATATCCATCTACACACACTAAACATATTCATGAATGAGTACATACAAATACATATATATACATGCACTTACACATTCCTCAGCAAAGTGTTCTTGATATTCTTGCACTAGAGCAGTAAGCTGCTTTAGCAAAGAAATTAACTGATACAAACCAGGACAGACTTATTTCTCCCACCCACCTTTACAGAACCTCTAAGCCTTTAGTGGGTGTGGGTGCCTCCCCCAAAAGACTTTTGAACTGGCATAGCTGGAGTCATACACGGCAGAGAAATAATCCCAATTAAGTTAAAATATATATACTAGAAGAAGTAGTTATCACAGATTAAAGAGAGTGACAGATGTGTAGTTTTGCAGATCATTCATGAATTTGGCAGTACCTTCCTAATGATCACTTCTGCTTGCTTTCCTGAGTTGCCACTGGAGCCAAGACCTAGCAAGCACCTGCTTCCAAGCAGGCAGAGCTTCAGTAAAGGAAGAGTCATACACCCTTTTGCCTACTACCTCCCAGACAAGGGGATTTACAAGTAGCATGGCTCTCACACGGTTACTGCTCGTAGACATGTGTTTGGCAATGCGGAATCTAGCAATTAGGAATCAGCCAAAAATACTGGTTTGCTTCTGTTTTTAACATCAAAAACTGGCACTATGCCCTGCCACTACAGCAGGCTTCACCAAGATGAGACAAAAGGGTCCTTTGCATTCCACCTGGTTCTGTCCACTCACATTGTATTTACCAGACCTCATGCAGAGTGTACTGCGAAGTAGAGTTCTGTATTTCTACTTAAAATATTGGTCATGTTTTTGTGGGGCACTCACACCATCAGGTAGACAGATGGAATCACAGTCTGGTGAAAAGAAACAAACACAGATCAATAACTACAGCCTGATTTGTGTGCTTTAAATATTGTCAAAACATGCAGGAGGAAAAGGCTGGTGGACTTCACAGCACAGAAATCTCAATGCACTCCAATACTACAGGGAGGTGGCATCCACAAGAGTTAACTACAGTGGGAGAAGTGTCTGCAGGCAGATGAGTAAATAAATAAATAAGGATGGGGAGCATTTCACAGTCTTTCAACCATTTATATTTAATGATCTCTATACAACATAGTCTACAGTTCTCCCAATAAAAGAGCCATGCAACACGTGAATGAGAACAGGAATGCATGAACTTCAAGATCAAACCCTAACTCCTCTGGCTTTAAATTGAAAATAACAGTCCTTTCCCTATTGATTTTTTCCCTCCTCTTTCATTTGTGAAAAATTGATTTTTCTCGGCTGTGTTTGCTGAAGTGTCCACACCTGCAGCTCACTGCTTGCTTTAATCTTTGTATTTGTTCATCCATACTTCCAAGTAAGCCATGTCAAATAAGCACCTGAGAACCCCAGTCCCACATTCACCAGTGGTCTTAACAAGTCTCAGAAATCCTATCCCTCATACATTATGACTGAAAGATGAGAAAGCTGCTCCTGCCTTCCTGGAGGATGCTCAGAGGCCATTCCTGTAGCTGGAGACCCCCAGGACAAAGCCTGTGTCACATATTTTTGCAGGACATCTCAGGGCAGTACAGACACCAGAGAAAAATGCAACAGGACATCCTGCTGCTCCCCCAGCAGCTCCACAGAAGACAGCAGAGTAGTAACTCCAGGCTTGCCATGTCTGAACATCCTCAGGAAACTTGGCACAAAAAAAGGGAAGCCTTGGAAGAAGAGAGAACTTTAGGAGATCAAGATGAAAAGACAGAAAGTACTCATACAATAAAGCCCTCACCACAGCTACTGCCTGTTTCTCTCACTCTCTGATACATTTAACAAAGGAGCCCACACCACAGTTTGCCAAGCTACTCAGTTCCTCTGAAGACAGCTGGACTAGCTGGAAAAATGCCAGACAATGCAAGTCCTTCAAATCCTGTGGCTATACAACTTGAAAATTGAAGCACAGATTTAAAAATTTAAAAAAAAAGGAAAAAAAGTTTGACTGAAATTTTCCAATAAGAATGATTTGGGGGTTCATCCAAATAATAATTAAAAACCAGTAACAATTGAGGCTAAATCTGTACTGCTTATGAAACATTAGTATTTTAGCACGAATCCTTCCTACAGAAAAAAAGAGCTCTTAACTCTCAAACCAGGCCAGGCTGTGCAGCAGCATTTGTGATGTGTGCACATGTCCACTCTGAACACATATGGCTTATTTCACTTTTGATCTGAACTAAGACTTGCAGATGTGAGAGGCATTAATCCACTTGGGCAATCAACCTCTTTCGTGCTACAAAAACCTGCACGTAGCACACAAAAGCCAGTAATTTGCATGTAATAGGTAACTGAATTTTAAGGTATTTTAAAGGAAATTTAAGGTAATTAGACATGCTGCAAGCCTACGCATTTGAAATCCTCAAACACATTCGTATTTCAATATTCTGAGCATTAACTTTTTGGGAGTTTCACTTAAGTCCAATTATTTTAAACCCTTCATGACTGTTACTGTCTTTCCCTCATCCTTTGGTCCAAGGCACAAGTAACACATGAATTACGGTGTAAGCTAACAGTTATACAATTCTACAGCTCATTTATCAGATGGGCAAGAAAAGTCCAAGTGATTATGACACTTTAAACAAGATACACAAATTATAAAACACATCTAAAGTTCCAATCATCTATTTATTATAAGGCAACACATTCTGCTTGTAGGAGATATGGGCATACTAAGGAATGAAATTAACTGACCCTCCAGGTGCCAAGAGGGGATGTGGTGCAATGGTCCTCTGTAAGGTTACATCCTAAATGGACAGCACGCACGTGGTGTGTTGCACTGTGACTCCCAGTAACAACCTCCAGTACACGGTAAGGGGCAAACTGTTTTTATGTAGCTACGTCCTATTTGGTTGATCTATGCAGCAGCAACTCCCAAGGAAAAAAAAACAAAGCACAAGTTCAGCCACAAATTATTCATTAAAAAAACTGAAGTGTCTCACCCTGCACAGAGATGAATGATTCATCCATGCGCCCTGAGGAATATCCAGGCCAAATAAGCATAACAGATAGAGACAATCCCTCCACAAACCAAGTTCGGAGTAAATAAATGAACTGAGACCTCTTACCTTTCTGAGAAGGGGATCTTTAAGGAAATTTGGGTCTGCTGTAAACTTCAGATAATTTAGTGTGCAACAAATCTTTCATCAAAACAGTAACTGAGAACAAGAGTTATATCACAGGACCACAAACTCTGCAACAAAAGGAACAATCTTTTACCAGTCTTCAAGCAGTTAAGTTGAGCTTCACTACATGTAAACTCTAAATGCATAAATATCCTAATTAGTTTAGTGACCCTAAGTTTCAAATACACTCAAGACAGAAGAGCTGAACTGCCCCTGCAGATGTGTCTGTCTCTAGAGACAGCTTCCAACAGAGACCACCTCTGTACCAGCACGTTGGCTTCTATAGACTATCAGCTCACCCTAGTTCCCAAGAGAGCCATAGTGCCTGTAAACCAGGTTGCTTCAGCAAGAAGCTAAACCAGAAGCCCCTCTCCAGCTGCACACTAAAATGTATTCCAAACCCCAAGAAGGCAATAAGGGCCTGCAATAACAACTGCTCCCCTCTTTCCCATCTGCTGCTGTACATCACCTGCTCATGTAGACATGGCCTCCAGCACATAGGTAGGAAAAACAAGGCTAAATCTGGGAATTTCAAGGTCCTGCAACTACTTCAAATCCCTTTGAAAAGAAGTCATGCTGCATGACGTCAGACATATGTTTCTTCAATATTACTAGATCAGTATTTGTTGGATATTTTATGGTTCCCTTTATTCTGCTTGGCTCCTGCTGCTTCTTTGAATCACCCTCCCTTGTTTTCCAGTTCTTACTCATCACTCCCAGCTCTGAAATATTTATCACACCCCCCAATAATAATGGCTGAGAAAAGAATCACAACTAACCTATGCTGAATTCTGAAAGCCAAAACATGAAATATATCAAGAGCAAATGGTAAGCTGCTCTCAAAAGAATAATTTTGAATTTTAAAAATTGAAGACCCTTCTCCTCTAGATAGTTTCATTTATTGCTAAGACATTTACCATTAAATATAAGGCATTAAATATATATAGTTTATATAAATTATATAATATAAATAATTATATATTTATATAACAAAGATATCAAGTCTGCATGAGATCACCTTCATGCAATGATCCCCAAATATAGTTATATTACCAAAGCAATAATTTCCAGAGCATTAACATTTCAAATTACTAAAGCACACAGTGAAGTGCAGAAGAGTTGAGCAGTTCAGCAGCTTTCTACAGGAAGCCTGCCGCAGAAGGAAGAACGCATTGCTAGCCTTCCAGCTTCTTGTCTGGAACCAAAAACACAGCTTCAGACTTCTTCCAGATGAAAACTGAGCTGCTTTGAAATCAAAACAAATGCCACTGTCTTGACAAATACTAGGTAAAAACTAAATCCAGGAAATGCTTTGGCATTAAGAAGCCAAATCTTTGTCACAGAAATTTTAGATGATTATTCTGTAAGGAGTTTCACAATTGCAGAGATCAATGTACTAAGAGGAAAGCCTCTCTTACAACATACTGGTACTGTTTTTTGGTGTATGAGTAGTTCTAAATAAGAAAAAAATCTGAGTTTCAAAAAGGGCTTCATGCATTGTTAGCACATTTAAAATGTTTGCCTCAGGCATGAAAAAAGATCAAGCAGTAATAGAACAATCTCAAGTCTGCTGACCATAAAGAAAGCAAAATGTAAAAGGTATGAGTGTATTTAAACAAATGGAATTAATTCAGGTCCTTTGCTCTGCAGCGTCTGAGCATCTTCCAAAAGGACGCAAAGAAACATAATTAATATGTGCCATCTTGGGTTCAGTCTACCAAATCTCTCCTGGGACAAACCACATGTGCACTGCAGTGTTTGGGGGATTTGGAATTTTTTCATTCTTCTTTTTGTCCCTCTCATGCATCTGCACATTTTTTTATCCTTAGTCATGAGAACATGGATGATTTGATAATGGCCTCAGGGAAGATGGAAGGAGCAGCAAGATCTAGATGAGTCTAAGCATCATTAAGGAAATAGATGATCTGTGGCAAGAAACTGAGAAAAGTCAAAAGGAGAAAAGACAAGCTACAACTCACTTTTATCCAAGATGTCTTGCTGTATAAAAACTAACACACACTATGTGCATCTTCAATTTTCTAAATGACTAGAAAAAAGGATTATATTGGGGGAAGATCAAGTTTTCCAGGCTTTTCTAACTGTTCTAAGGTATAGCCCCCTGAACACGCGCCTTTCATTTCAATCACCTCTCACCATAAAAGCAGTTTCCCTTATTTTTTCCTTAATATTTTAAGTCAATTACAACTTGAGTATCTGGAAATGCAGCTCCAAGCTTCAAAACTGTTTTCCATATACTGCACAAGAATGCTCTGCCTTCCTCCTGTGCTCTTGCTGTTCCCAAAAGAACCCAAAGTTCCCACTCTTCAAGATCTATAAACGGACAAAAAAGTACCTAAGTCTCTTTCTGTAACCCCACCACACTCAAACAGGAAACAGCCCCAAAGAGGAAGACACAAATGCAATGTATTTGATAACAACCACCAGGCAACACCTGAAAAGGTCACATAGGCCTTATTTCACCTTTCAGGCACTGTAGGTAATTTTAAAGTAACACAATTGTTAACTGGCTAGCGCATCACAGACCCAAACACAAGGAAGTATTTATGGTCACTGAGCAATATGAAGTTTAATGTCCCTGTCTTCAGAACAGAAGATACTCAAAAAGGAAAGTGGGTAATATGATTAATGACAGGGTGTTAAATTGGACAGTCTTAACCCTGGAGAACCCTGGTGTCACACTAGCATTGCCACCCTAACTCTCTTGCAGCCACTTCCATTCAGCATTAGAGTTCACACACTTACACCATGCCCAGAAAGAAGAATTTGGTTAGGAAAAGAAAGATTACAGCTTTCTGCCCAATTTTGAAGCACAGAAGAGGTAAAAATGTAACCATGTCCACAACTGAATTAATTCTTCTCAACCGTGACTTGCACCATCACCACCAAAACATCTTCAAAGATCTTCCCTTCCCCCTCTCCTCCCCCCTAAGAAAGAAATCCACATTTCACTTAAACATCTGTGCTGGGAAACTCTCTTGAATCACTATGCTTACTTCCCAGAGCTTCCCTTACTGGTATGTCTGTCATCAGATCACCTGCTCTTCGATTTGGCAAATGGATTGCACCTTTCTCATCTACATGCAGGCTCTTAAGATATAGCGCATTTCTGCCTTTAGACTTCAGGGCAAGTAAGAGAAGTCACTTTGACCTTCCAAAAATCAAGTCCTGGTCTACTAGCCTGTTTTTAAGTTCTAGATCTCTGAGGCCCAACCCAAACGTTCTTCAACGTCTTTTGAAGCTGAATACCTAAATGGAAAGCTCTGGACACGTAGGTGGGAGCAGCCAAAACCAGAAGTTTATCAGAGAACTTAAAATTTCACTTAGGAGAAAAAAAACCCCTCTTGTGGGTGTCTGCTACTAAAGACCACTGGCTCATGCTCTCACAGGCAGCTATCACCTGCTCCAGGCCAGCAGCACACAGGGACTGTAAACCCCTTCCTGCCCAGCGGAGGACAATGTCCAGAGATGTGACAGGGTGCAAGACACACACACCATATGTTGTGCCTGTCCCTCCCTCCCCACCACCATTCCCCACACCCACTTGCACTCCCCCATCTCTCAGACAGATCAGTCCTCAGGCCAGCTGGTTTCTCATCTTCCCCAATCCAAACACCCTCAGGTCTTTGCAATCAGTTACACATACCTTGACTTCTGCCACAGCAACAAGAAAGTAAACCCAGGCTTCTTTCCCCAGATGAGGTGCTCTACCAAAACCCTGGTGCTGGGCACAGAGACAGGCATAGAAGAGAAAGGGTGTCCAATCTCCAATGCATCCCGACTCCCTCACAGGGCTCTTTCAGACTGCTGGAAACCCTCTGGTCTCAACTTTGTCAACTCTGGAGTCTACAGACAAAAATCCAAAACCCAAGAACATTAAAAAATGAAACAAAACCTGCCTTGTCAACCAGGATTTTCACAGGAAGCTGGTCTTCTCAGAGTTTATGTATTCAACTGGAGAGGTCCTAAAGCGATTAGACTTTATGCTTGCTATTCCTTTCAAAGCTAGTCTTTAAGGCTGGAAGCAAATCATCAAAAATCTAAGACTCTTGTGGCTTTCAGGAAGTTTGGGAGTCAATGCAAAATGGCACTGTGAACTTTAGCTCTTCCATGCAGACATTACGAGACCAATTTGTTGTAATAGATTTAATGGCATCACAGCCCCCTGTATTTACACTGCTCTGCAATACAGAAGTTTTCCAACCCAGCAGCTTCAGAACTCTACCACAGGGGAGCAAAAGGGAAAAAAAAAAAAACCGAAAACAACAAAAAAAACCCACCTCAACATAGTTTTAGGCACTTCCTGAGTCTAGTAAATTTACGAACACAAAAAAGCAGCCAGGAACTGTACACTGAAATCCACAGGCAAAACCCAAGCCAGCTGCAAAATTAATTTCTTAGCACACAAATTACAATGATCCCTGCTCTTCAGAAGACATCTAGGCATGAGTGGTTTCTACTGTGCTCTACAGTAAACAGAGATCTGGGCAAATTCATCAAGTCCAAAGTCCAAAGCTCCCATGGAAAATGTCTCGCTAATAACAGTCTCAATGTGGCAAGGACTCCGGTTCAAGTAATTTTTCTCATCACAAGAGCAGAGGTATCAGAGAGGAAGAGAAAGGGGTTCTTACACATGCTGCTCCCCAGAGATTTACTCCACTGTTAAGTCTAACAAAAAAAAACACGTCAACAACGTATATAAGGAAATGTCACATTCTCTACAAAGACATCACAAGACAGGGGACTGGCATCATCACCTCTGCAACCCATCAAGACATTTTATGACAATATCACTACATTTAACCAAATTATCAGGAATCTAGAGCACTCATAACTGCATGTTATGTGTGAATGCTGGGCAGGAACAAGGTACCAGGTAAAAAGACTCTAATCTAGTTACTCAGTTACAAAACGAAGTGTAGACCAGCCAGATTCCATCTCTTTGTTCCTCCCTTCCCAGCTGGAGGGTTCATCATATGCTCAACCCACATGCTGTACCTGCAATTCAAACCCAGCAGTAACCAAACCAAGCTCAAGTTTTCCCTTTCCTGACTCCTGAAGAAGCAGATAACACCAGTGAACTAACTAAGTTTTGTAAAATTTCCCTCTGATGCAGAACACCAAGAAGCACCAATTAAGAACAAAACTATAATGCCCAGCAACTTTCTCTGCACTCCCCCCGCCCCCACCCCTTCCCTTCTGCACTGATTTCATGCACTATGCTTATGCAATCCATCACAACCAACCTTGTGGCAGGTTAGCAAAGGGTGGCAGGGGCAGGCTGCCCTTGTCCTGACTCCCTGAGAGAGGCAAGCAAAGCCAGGAGAGATGCCCCAGGCACAGCAGAAGCAGCAAAAGGCACTGAGTTTTGGCAACCAGGCACCCTACAAAGAACAAGGCAAGCCCAGCTCAGAGCTACAAAATAGGAGGAATCTCATAGAAGTTGATCCTTACACGGAAAGAAACAAAAGCCAGGACTGAACCTGGTACCACAAAGGCTCAGCATCCTTTTAAGCATTCACAGTAACACACCAGAGGAAAGATACCCAAGACTTGAAAGAGTAAAGAGATTAATAGGCTGCAGAATGAAAAGCTAACAAAGAAAACAAAATTTCTTTTGAAAGTTGATTTATATCATCTCTTATGTGGAATAATATAGCAGGTTAAAAGCAAAATCCATGCCCCCTTCATGGTAGAGAAACAGATTTGCAGTGGAAAAGCTTGGCCAAAAATTCTTAGTGTATCTTTGGCAATTTAAACCATTTTCACATAAACGACATTGAGAAGGCAAAACTGACTGACACTTTGTTTCACAACACATCAGCCAAAAAATCCTGGCTCTTATGCTTCATTTGTTATCACAGCCACAGACTAGGAAGTTCACATCTGATGCTTTATGCATAAATATAATCTACCTACACTGCAAAACACATTGGGACAGATTCAGCCTTGACTGAGGTGTATAACTTCCAGGGATTTCCCTTCCCATAAGACAGAAAAGAACATCCCTTGTACAAAATAAAAACTACTGTTTGTTTAACAGTTTCGACCTAAATCCCAAGTAAGGCTGCAAGTGAGATGTATTTGTGTGGCAGTAAAACAATTAAGACACTATTTCTACAGCTGGGCTAATAATACAGCCTATCATTTTCAGAAAGCATTTTTAAATAAAAACAAACCCATCTGATTTCTGCAACAGAACAAAACCACTGATAGGAGAGGACTTTTAATCCAACAAGGTGAGCAGCAGACTGTAAGGAATCCGTCTTCTCCAGGTCTACTGAAACAAACCAGAACTATGGTGGCTCTCCTCTTTCCCCCTCCTCCCACGCATCAGCGTAATTGGTGTTTTGGAATTATTTATCTTCAATCCTTTTCTTAGAACAACCATGAAAGGTGCAGAACGACAAATTTTTATTGTTATTGGGAGACAGAACTCATGTCTCCTTCACACGGTATCTCCTGCTGGTATCTACTTTTTTTTTTTAACCCGAGCTTTCAGCAGCCGTGGCTGCTATTCATAGCGAAAGCCACAGCGGAATCTTTCAAGGCCGCTGGCAGTTGCGGCTACTCCGCTTCTTATAAACACGGTGGCTTCCTGCCAAGGCTCCCTTGCTACATCAGGTTGAATCATGGCATCCCTCACCACCGTGACCCCCGAATGCAGTCATGCCACAACTCTGTCTAGTTCCATTAACTACACACCACAGTGAGATAGCACTTCTGTGCCTACCTCCAAAACAGCCTGCCTCTTCCCTAAGCCAGCCGAGAGGCTGCCAGCACACTCCTTCAGGCTGCCTTCAGTTAATCGCATTTTCCCGTTTCAGAAATAACAGTTTTCACTAATTGCCCGCAATATGAACTTCATGGTGCACCTCTAAATACGCTGTGGTGGCAAATACGTAATCCTCAAGGCAGGCTCCTAGTTGTCATTCACTCTTCTAACCCCACAGATACAAGCACAGGAAATAAAGCTCTTAGATTAAGTGGACAATAAAGAATAAAAGCAACTTCTTTTTAACTAGGTGAAAAAAAGGTGAATTAAAAGAACAAGCAGATCATCTTATCGCTCTTTGGTGATCCTGTAGTGGATACATTTATTGCACAGCAGGACATTAAACGTGTTTTCCTATACACTGATAAATTATAAATTATATGTGTCCTACTTCTGGTAGTACCACTTTTCTTATCATCTCTTCCAGGATTGAGTCAGCTAATAGCAGCCTTAGCATTTCTGACCTTTACTTCATCAAAAAAAATTTCCATTTTGCTGTTTAAATTAAGGATCCTATCTGCAGCCCCCAATGGCCACTATTCCACCTACCCTCAGCGACCCAGTCAGCCACAGCAGCTTGACACTGAAATACATGCATGTGAGGCTGAGACCAGCTTCTTTTATCTGGCTGAGAAGTTTCCACCCCCTCCAGATCATTCCATCTACCAAAATCCTGACAGGGTTGAAATGGTGATGCTGTCAGTGAGCAAGAAAAAATTTCTGCTGCTCAGGAGCAAAGGAAGGAAAAATAAACCCCACCCTCCCTCCCTCGCTTGTTGTGTGTCTGCACCTCCAGCTGCCTCGGTGGATGAAAACAGATGGGCTTGACAACTTCACTGGCTCTCTCTGAGAGGCCAGTTGGCAGAAGCAGCAGTCTGTTCTGGGTAGAAAAGGACAGTTTATTATTTCCTGTTCCCCAAGTCTGAATATTCACTTTCATTTTGACTACATGGGAAAAAAAAGAAAATATTTCTCTCTTGAACACAAAATCTGAAAAATTCACACATCTACCTACTCCTGGCGAGTAAGAAAACTTCACTAGTGTAATCTGGTTCTGCAGAAATTAATCTTTTGTTCAAGAACTAAGACAACTTAAAAGTTATGACTGGAGAGATAACCTCTCAAACACAAGCAAGTTTAGAGCAAAACAATGAGCTACAGAAATGCTCCCAGTGTTGCTGATCTAGTTCTTTGCACCACTTCAGAGCAAAACCATTCCTGTCCAGAAAACCTGTGGACAACCCCAAAACAGAAAAGCAAGCCCAAATTTCCCACTTCTGCTATTCTGCTATAACTTTAGGGTACTCTGGAGAGGCTGACTAGAAAAGAGATCTAAAGAGCTACAGGAGTACACCAAAACAGGACAGTTAAGAAAAGCCTGCAAGAGTGAAAGCACTCAAACACCTCTGATGCCACCGGGAGCGGGAGGAGATGGGTGTTCAGCCTGCTAAACAGTACAAGATAATCCAGAAGATGACCTCAGTTATACATACACTTTCTTAAACAAATTTAAATGTATACCAGCAAGTTCATCATAAGGACATCTGTGGTAAGCTGTGCTCCAACAAGACAGTAAATTAGTGGGCAATATTTTACAATCAATGCTTTACATTTCAATGCACAAATTGCCGCGGAGTGCAAGTGCCTGAGATGCATCACAACTTCACAGCCCTGCCTCCAGCCAGAGCCTGAGGAGCAACACTGCCACAGCTGCATCTACCCCAACCACCTAAGCTTGCAGAGCTGTGTTCCAGGAGACTTCAGCATCTCCCTTGTGCACTTCCAAGATGCAGCAGAGCAACCTCGAATTGTGTTTACAGGTGAGGTGGCACGGTCAACATGCTTTTTTTTGGCCCATGACCACTCCACATCTTTTCAGGATCAGATTACCAAAGATGTGAGTCACCCATATAAGATATTAACCTGAACCCAGGTGTGTCATGATGCTCTGGCAGCGGTCATGGTTGTCAATTCTACAGGAGGTTTTGTAAGGCAAAAAGGTTTGAACGGAGTATGTGAGAAATCTATGCTAACTATTTCACTAACACCCAGGTCATTTTCCCAATCATCTCTTCACTTCAGATACTTCAGAAACATTGCTAAAGCTGCTAGGTCTTGGAGCCTATTCTCATTCAAAGTCAAAATGACCAAGAAGCCTTTTGAAATGTTAACTCATTATTTATGGCTATGAGAAACCATAAAATAGGAAAGAACTGGACGAGAAACTGATTTTAAAGCAGCTGTGACATTCATGCCGGAAAGTCATCATGACAGTAGCAAGGCAGGGTGTCCTGCTGCATGGGCCTTCACTCTGCTCCCTACTCAAAAGGGTCCTTTGCAAGAAGGTGTTCCTAAAGGAGACATTTCTACTTTAACAAAACAACCATTATTTACCCTAATGCTTTAGGGCTAACCTGTGAGAACAGTCTTCTGCACAACTGCTAGCTGACTTCCGTGAACGCTCTCACAGATTGCACCTTTGCTATAAATACTTCTGAGAGTTTTAGATGTCAAAAGAAACTAATCCCAGCTGACAGCCCAACAGCATCAGTAGAATTTTTAACAGCAATTACTTGGCAGGTTATTGCAGGTGAGAGCTCCTCAGATTCAGGATGACCAGAACCCAGAACACAACAGAACTGCTCAGCTGTCTCCAGACACTCAACACAGGACCTAAGCCTAAGGTGAAGCAAGCTTTTTACAACACCTAGAAACCATTACTAAAAGAACACTGGAAAGCTGCCAGGAACTGCCCACTAAGGAATCATTTCAAACCTGTCACGCCCATAGACCTCTGAAAGGGGTCACTGGCACAAATTATTCAATCCCACCACAACACTGCAACTGGGCCAATGACTCCTTGAGTTACAGGCCAGGGAAAGCAAGCAACACTTCTTCCCAGGACACTGACACTGTGTTAGAGATGCATCAATCTCCTAGCAAAGGAGAGAGGACAGCAGCGAGGTTCCCAAGCCTTTCAAAGCAGGGAAGAGAGAGGCAGAAGCAGCAGCCGGGGTGCAACCCAGCTGCACCGAGTGAGAGTGCAGGAGAGGGGAGGAAGTTCCTCAGGGAGGCAGCAAGGCAGGCAGGCCAGACTGGCCAAGCCCACATACCAAACTCCTCCCGTGCTCTGAGGAACACTGAACATGTACCTCACGCCTTGAAGGCACTGGGGGGAGATGACAACGGATCTCGGGGGGTCTCATTCTCAAGCGCTGGACACAGTGCTCTGTGTGAGGAGGGCCAGCAACAGCAGCCCCGGGAGAAGCTGTTGGCTCACCTCTCCCTACAGCTGTGCACTTCGGTCATCCAAAAGCTCTGGGCCAGAGCGGCCCTGCTGCTGGACACTTCTGCTTACGTGTGAACTGTGCGCACTGATCCAACCACTACATCATGGTCATCTATCTTCTCCTTGCCACCTCAAACAGCCCAGCTGAAAACTGGCGACACGGGGATCCCTGTACTCTACTAGGAAAACTTGGGTTACATTTTCCATCTGAGCTTCAGTGCACGAGTGTGCTGAAGCTCCACCCAGAATACCAAACCCACCCGCGAGTCGGCATTACCTTACTGGGTACTTCAAGGAAGCCTAAACACAAATTATCACTCAATCAAGTACTCTAAAAATAGTTGCCGGGGGGAGGGAGGGTCCAGCCACAGAGAAAAATAAGCTATTTAGAAGAACAATGCTCTGGCAATCACCTCACATTCACTGCTCTTGGGAGAAGAAATCTCCCCTTTATTGAGCTGCTCTTGGGAATAAAGGAAATTCATTAACTTGCCAGATAAACTTTTCAGAGCGAGGAGAGGAAGAAGACAATTCCATGCTTCTTCCCCGCCAAGACTGAATGTACTTACCGGCGAGTGAAGGGAGTGAGGGAATAAACCTGATTTGCAAAGAGACAGATCAGAAGCAGGGAAGAAATTCAGAGGAAAAAAAGAAGAAAAAAGCAAGTAATTTGTTTTGATATTTTAATAGCTCCACTAAATCATGGAACAGAAGGACAGGAATTCAGAGTAAAAGGAAAGAAAGAGTGACTAATGAGAAAATTTACACATGCATGTTCACCTCAGTGCCTGACTGATCTGATAACCATCCCTTGCATGTTATGTAGATCCAGTTTTCAAGAGACTTTACCCTTTACTCAGGCCTTGTGCACGGGGATACATCAAACACCAAAACTATTGCACTCCCTTCGGGTTTTTTACTCATTATTTTCTGTATTGGCCTCCTCAGTTTTCACCCTCTCAGTCTGCAGGTGACAGAACTACTGGGCACTTGGAAGAGAACAACCTAAAGAAAACATTTGCACAAAATACTTAGAATTTTAATTTCTTGGGGGACAAACAGAGGGACGAAGACACAGGTCAAGAACCACTAGCGGAAGGATCTTTAGTGCTTACATCTAAGGCTCATTCTTCAAGTCAAAATTAAGTAAACACTTAAGAGGTTAATACTTTCCTGGCGCCTGCCACTTAACATCTCTTCCAATGTTTACTAGCACGGAGCACAGTGAGGGACACCTGCCACCACCAGCACACCTCCCCACAGTCTGCAGAAGAGTAACCAGAGGACTTGGCTTTGACTGAACAAAGCAGAATACTGCCAAAAACTCAAGGATGATGAAGGCTGATGATGGTGGCAGCTGTAAAGAGGAAGGTAAAGGAGAAATATGTACTACTGGACTTAAGTATTTCCATTTCTCTACAGCATGGCAGAGGTACTTTTGAGTAGAAGAGGGAGGAACTAGGCTGACGGGCAACACTCAAACTACCGTGAATTGCTGCAGTACTATTAACAAACTGCACTCAATTAGTCTCTGGCTTATTTCCATCACGTTTTATCAACTTGTTCAAAGTGAGCATTACAAACTCTTTAGTACCTTGCTACATTTGTTACTGCTGAGCAGACATAATTGCCAAGTAAGAATCTATCTGGCACAGGCTGCTCATGCCCGAGACAGCGGAGGTCATGTTCTGGAAAAAGTCTGACCTTGAACTTTTCCAATTTTCTAACTTCAACTGAAGTTACATACATGTGTAAGACAACTGAATAGAAAGAAAAATGGAGGTAAAAATCAGAGATGCAGCAGAGCCATCCCCTACTCAAGAATCTTGTTTTACTTCTGAAACTATACAAGAAATATTAGGAACTTATTTGCCCCATTTTTACATCATGTATTTGAAAAACAAAGTTACCATCAGTGAAAATATAAGTGATCCCTGAAATACATGCTGGCCCTAGTATGCCCAATGCTGCCTCCTCTCTCCAACCACTCCCTCCCACAAAGATGCACAGAAGTACCAAATCCTGTTCTGGGCTCCTTGAGGAAATTCTTTGTCCGTAGTGTTTTCTCTAAAAACAGTCCACAACCGACTTTCCTTTTTACTTCCAACATAGCAGGATTCAATTTCAGTGCCCCAGCTGCTGCATGAATCAGAGGTGAAGGAGTGAGCTTTGAAGCACAGCCGTGCAAAGGCCATCTCACAGGATGCTGGAAGCTCCGGCACACAAAGCACCAACGCCACAGAACCACAGGGACCAAACCATTACAGCACATCACAGAAAGTGCCTCGGCTGAGGAACCAGTCCTGGGCAAGTCACTTTTGCCTTAAGATCTCTTCACACACAGAGTAATGCAACAACAACAACAACAACAACAACAACAACAACAACAACAAAAAAAAAAAAAAAAAAAAAAAAAAAAAAAAAAAAAAAAGACAAGCATTCAACCTCTGGTGGCATTTTCAGCCAGGAAGCAACCTCTTTTTTACACACTTCTTGTTCAGCTATACATGTTACAGCAGAAGAGTTAAGCACCATGTCAGTAGCTAATGTCACTTGATAGCTGACTAAAGCTTTGTTAAGCGTAAGGATTTGCATGCTATTATCAACAACTGTCATAAACTTCCCAGACTTCTGCAAAAACCTCCCAGCTGCCATTAAACTGTTAACACAGTCTTTTGTCCTCCCCTCCCCACTTTTTTTCATCTAAGTTGCTGACCACACAGCATCACATTTCACCTTTCTTACTCTCACAGCTCACACAGAAGTGCTGCACTGGTAACCCTCTTTTCCTGTGCACAGGGCTGCCAACCCATCAGGACCAGTCCTGCCTGCAAGCACCCTCCCCATCCACAGAGCAGGCTAGAGCACCAAAATAAAAGGCGTGCCAAGAGCACAGCAGCTGCCACAGGCAGAGGTGCACTCCACTTTCAGTGGCAGCAAAACCCTTAACTCTGTGCCTCCTGTCTTCCCTCACCAGACTCTGGCAGTCTTAAATCTTTTTCTCAACTTTTATTGATGGGTGGGTTAGCAGGTTGCTGGAGCAGGGGAGCGGTTTTGACCACCCATCATGAAGCCCAACTTCAGATTAAATCTGTATCCAGGAGGACTCAAAGTCTCCAAAAGAAGGCACAGTAAAGACAGAGACCAGAAGATACTCAAAACACAGTAAGGGACAAAGTTGTCTCCTTGACAAAAATTTTGAGCAAGTATGACAGATCACAATGCATGTATCCTCTGGTCTGAATTGGTCTGAATGTCAACCAGTTAGGTAAAATAGGAGGAAAATGAATGGCAACAGCAAGGACAAGACATGGGCGGGGTGTGTGTAACCAAACCAACCAACCCCAACCATAAAGGATTGCAAATGGTTTTAAAAGCTAAGGGAAAATAAATTTTGATGCATCTCAGGTAGATTTGATGCAAGGAGCTGCTTTCTGAGTAGAGAGGAAAAACAAGAGGAGGTCAAGAAGAACCAGTGAGAGCAGTGAACCATCACTGTTATGAATGAGTTCCTTTGCTGTGCAAGCACCAGCTGTACTGAAATGACAAACACTCAAAAAAGAGCAAGGCAGTTCTTGTACAACAAAGCAACAATCAAATGGACATGGGTGAAACACACAGAAAAGACCGCCTTTGCGTATATATATAAAGTGTAGTATCTGTAGAACACATTTTTACATATATACAAGCACTACATCGTGCATTTTGTAGTCACAAGGATTTGTCCACATTCAAACTTCCAGCATGATGCTGATGTGCTAAGGCCTGGGTTGTTTTTCCATTTGTTTTGACTTGTGTGTGGCCTTTTTTTTACGATAAGAATCACCTCATTGCTCTCCTGTGTGTCTGCTTGTGTCCATCTATCACCCAGTGTCTCACTCTAAAGACTCTTTAAAATTTCTTTGTGAAATGCTTATCATAAGGGTATCCTGACCTATGACTTGTCTTGTACAAATAAACCAAATAAATTTCTTGAAAATGAAGCATTTATGACACATTTATAGATAAAATTCTCCAACAGAACAAGAAAAGCACAGCTCAACTCCATGATGATGCACAACTGCTGATTAACATAACTGAATAGCTTTTTTGCTCTCAAAGCAAATTACACAATTTACAGTTACTGAGTCTTTGGACAGACCCAAATGAGGAGATCAGCTTCTCTTCGAAGGGACCACCCATGTACTCTGTGTTGTTCTTCATGGCCTTCTGATCAGGCACTACTGTTAGCAAAACTGAAGTGTGCTTTGAGGACTGATTTAATTACAAAAAATTCCGTACGAAAGGTCTTGGCAAACAGGTTGATTATAGTAATCATACACTTTCTGAAAGACTTACTGAAGAGGAATAATTCATTTAGATGTACTGTAACTCTGATATAATTCAGTATGAAGACAGAAAAAAATAGTTTTAAAACTTTACTTTTCTAATTTCAGTTTTAACAGAGTTGTGATGCACTAAACACAAACAGGGTTATGTGTTTATGTAGCTGGTATCTGAAGAGAAAGATCAAAATTGTTCTTCCTCCCTTCATTCTAGTAGAAACACTGACAGAAATCACATACTATCCAAAGCCAGCCTCTCCAAGATTTCAGCCTCTCGTCACCACTATGCTACAATTCGCAAGAGCTAAAACTTGAATCACATTTTCATTTGTCTGAAACCATTATCCTGGTAAAATCTGTAAACCTTTAATGTGACATGATGTGAAGAACATCTCATACTATTCACAATCTGTACTGATGAACATGAAGGCAGCACTTCTTGAAAAAAGGGTAGCTACTATCTCCTTTGTATTGATATTATACCAAGTTTTATGCCTGTGAACACAAAGGCAAATGATGCAAAGGTAATAATTTCTTTGGTTGACCCTCAGTACCTCCCAGATATGGAAGGGAGTAACTATCTCCAGTTACTTACTCATGCAAGAACTTTTAAGGAGAGCCATCCACAAAGAATGCTTCTCATTAAGATCCTATGCTTATTTATAAATACATACAAACGCCCCATTTTTCAATGTCTCAATATGAAGACTAATACCAGAATCTGATTTGTCTCAAAAGCAGATGCACTTTTTCAGTACCCAACTACACATACCACAGGTAAATTTTCAGGCTAATTTTGCTACTTCAGTAAACGTGCTGAAACTCTGCACCTCTAATCCACACCCAGACTGTCTCAACCCAAACTAACACAATGCCCAGTTTTAGTAGCTTTACACCACCACTCGCCTCCCTCAAGTATTATCATCAATATTTAAAAAAGAGAAAAATGAACACTGATACCATTTCCAGATTCACAGATAACCTGTACCAGGGATGGAAAGGGAAAGCCCTCGCCTGCACTCCCACATTCCCCAGTCTTTATCTTCCTCTGTACACTACTCCATCAGCTAGAGAAGTTAGCCACTGGGAAGTAAATTTGGAGAAGGCTGTTGCCCAATTACCTGGTTAGATTTCGAAGTCCAAACAAGAAAGGACAGTGTAACAATGTCACAAGAAAGGGGAAAAGGAAATTATACACACAGAGATTAATTAAGAGGGAAGGGCTGGCAACAAGACAGGAGGAACTTTTAAGTGCTATGAAGAATATAAGTGCAAGCTTGAATTAATAGTTTCTTTCATGTATTATACTTGGACAAGATGAACAGTGCTGAGTTCCTGTATTTTCCCAATGAAGTTAGCTATTTTCTTAGACAGGGAAATGAAAGCAGACAACGCAGCAGTCTGTATTTAATTCCTTTGGTATCACCTGCAGGTGAATGGAGGCCTCTATTTATCTGCTGCGCTTTTATTATGAAAAGGAAGCAAAGAGCAGCTCAAATTGTCAAGAATTAAAAAGGAAAAAAAAAAAAGTAACCTTTTTTTTTTTAACCTGAAGCCCAAACAAAGTGATAGAACATGAAAATCTGCATGAAGGAAAGTTAGCTTAAGTATCTAAGAAAAGGTAGCAAAGAAGTATCTACAGACTACAGTATCTTTCACTATTGGAAATCCAAACAATATGATCAAAGTATGAAGGAATAACTTCAGTTTACCTATAGTGACATTCAGGACACACCAAATTAACACCCCAAGCAAAAAGCTGCTAGTGACAGAACTGAAAGTTAAACTCCACTGTGCAACGTGCCTGCTGCTTGCAAATTTAAAAACTTGACTTTTCGAAAGCAGAGCTGTTTCAAAAAAAATCCTTCAGTGGCTGTTTTCAATTTTGACATTGCAGTGGTTTATTTCCCTTAACAGATACTCTTCTATCTACTGAGTAAGCAGTGAAAACTTCACTCTTTAAACTTTCAGTAAATCCGAGGGTTAACACACATTTTTTCCCCCTATGCCACGGACTTTAGTCTATTTGTAGAGCATCTCAGCTACAGCTGAGATGAACCTCTGGTTCAGAGAGGTGTGCTCTCCAGACCCCTGCAAGGATGGAGCTTCTGCTACCGAGTGGAAAGTGAGACAGAGTCAGAAAAGAGCCAGATGCTGTGCAGGTGCACAACTCTGGGCAAAGAGCTGCTCTTACAACCAACCAACCAACCTGGATGTACCCCTGCAGACGCACAGGCTTTTCAGCTGGGAATTACAAAGCCCACCGCTGCCACCTGGTTAGTTAACACCGGAGGCTCCACCAGCTGAGCTGGCCCTGCCCAATCTGAGCCCCTGCATACAGCAGACGGAGATAAGGTCCCAGTGGTGGATGTCAGAGGTCTGTTAGGAAAGACTGTTTGGGTTAATTCTGCCTCGAGTACAAATCCATCCGTGGGCTTGTCGTTGCTCAGGGACCTGGTTGCACGTGGTGGGTAATGCAGAAAGATGGAACAACACGTTGTGTACCACAGGGAGATCTGATGTTGGGTGAGAACCACATGCAATGTGAAATGCCTGTATACCACTGCTTGCTGAGTGTTACTGTTTGTATGTAACTGTACATAGCTGTATATATATATATATATGTATGTGTAAGTGTGTGTGTGTGTAGAGTTAAAATATATTTCTTTGGGCATTAAGCCAACAATATGGAATAAGGGGTGGAATGTCCTGGGGTGACTGTACGATACTGTATTCCCTGTTGTCTGCCCTATGCCAGACATGAGTTCTGTGCCTTTAAAGCTAGCTCTGGGATACGGGGGAGAGTCAATGGAATTCATTCAGCGCTGTGTTCAAAACAGAGATAGCTTGCTGGCTTCTTCTGCCCGGCTGCTCCGCTTCTGCAACAGGGAAGAGTTACATTCCCTTTGTTTTGTAGCTAGCTTCTTGTTCGTTAGCTAAAATATGGAGCCCTGGGACTTTGGCTTCTTCTTCTCCTCCTTTTCTGGACTGTTCAGCAACACCAGAACATCATCAGGAGGCCCTACACTGTGGTCTGGAGGGGCCCACGCCAAACCCCAGCTCCGGAGAGGAGAGAGCCACACCCATAAGGACTTTGAATTTTACCAGGTTCTCTCCACAGCAAGAGGTTTTATTATTTAGCATTATTCTTTTTTTTCCCTTTCCCATGCCTCCTGTGCACTCTGTTTGTTAAATAAATAACTTTTTTTTCCACTTTTCTCAGAGGAAAATTCTTTCCGAACCTGGTGGGGGAGGGGTGGCTGTACCCTGCCTTCTATCAGAGGATGTTCATTTCAGACATTCCTCCAAATTTGTCTCAAACCAGGACACCCACCAATGCATATTTTCAATATTCCCTGTACACCAATGCAGGCAGCACCTTGGCACTTTCAGCAGAGCACCTGGCAGTAGTTTAACACTTCTGAGCAGCACAACCTTATTCCCTCATTCCCTGCTATTCAATGAGTCTTGGTCTTGCTGCTCTTACTCAGTTATTTTCTGTTATTCTCCCAAACAGCCTATTGGAAAGTGAAAACCCAACCAGTTCTCATGTTCACTAGGAAGTTACCAGATGCTGTGCTCCACTCTACCTCCCACTGCCTCCCTACCAAAAGCCACTTTGGTCATCCAGCAACTCCCCTCTCAATTGCTCACCTTGTTCCCAACTCTTCCCCGTTTTAATTCAATTACTGATTAATTTCAGAAAAACAAAACACCTTTAACTCAGTAAGAAGCAGATGCTCCTCCTCCCTCCTCTCCATTCCCACCTCCATCTCACCCCACCACACATAGAAAAATACTTATAATGCTCCAATTAAGAGTAGATTCTTAAGTCTTGTCCACAAAATCTCAACATTCGTAAGTTTGGGACTACCACCATGACTAAGTGAGGTGCACCACAGTGTATGAACTACCCCATGTCTTTCAATGTGATTGTCTGGACAACATGCTCATTTGTACATTCTACAGTATTTCACAACACCTGCAATGTTTCAATTCAAAAAAGCTAGCCAAGTAAACACGTTTCCTATTTTGCACAGACATTCTTCTGCAGTTTGCTAACTAAAGAGGGTGTCTGGCAGTATCTCAGATTTGGGGTTGGTTTTTATTAAGAGTACACTGAAACTGGGCTTTTTTAACTCGCCATTTGCCAAATGAATCTCTCTTAAACCCAGTATTTAATTCTCCCAGTAACTTCACTATTTACATATGCACAGTCCAGTATATTGCTGTTTGGTGAATGTATTTTCAAGTCATACAGGGTGCAGATCTGAGCTCAGACCAAGTAAACCTGAAACCAAGTCCAGAATAATTAGTTCCTTTCAGTCAGTGAGAATGACTCTGTGGGCTTTGCCAATTCTACCATAACTTCTCTTCCTCATCCTTTCCTCTTCTCAGAGGAAGCCATCTGCCACTGGCTCGAACCTCACAGTCAGCAATGACAGCTTGGTAACAAACACGTAACAGAAGACATGAAACAGCCCTTTATGATTCGAAGGACTTGGCAAATCCAACTTACCTCCACACTAGCTCCTCTCACATAGAATCACAGAATGGCTCAGGTTGGAAGGATCTTTGAAGATCAACTAGTTCCAAATCCCCCTGCCATGGGCAGGGACACTTTTCACCAAACCAGGTTGCTCAAAGCCTCATCCAACCTGCCTTGAACATCTCAAATGGTGATTTCAGCTGCAATATGAAAAACATCTTATCATGGAGCTGAAAACAAAAGTCTCCATCTTCCTCTAGCAGAAATAGCTCTTTCTTTCTTTCTTTCATAAGTGGTTTACAGATAACACAAGTGCTCTGTCCAGAAAGCTTTAACACCTTGTAGCTCTCATGCCTGGTAAGACAACTGGCTGATAGTCAGAGATTCCACACATTACAGGCTGAAGGTAAGTAAGAAAGAGATACTTACTTTCTACTTGAATTGGTATTTCTCTTTATCTGTGGCTTATGTCATCTCTCACTTCTTTCACCACCTTACTCTCAGAAGTCAATATAACCTAGAGGAAGAGCCAATGTATCTGAGGACTGACACTGTGCTGGAGCTGCTTTGGAGCCACCACAAAGCCAAGACGTGCTCTAAGCCTCCCAATATTATAAAAGCAACAGCTAAGTAAGTATCACATAACTCTTTCTAGAATCTATCTATACTTGCTAGAAACAACAAGGATTCTAAAACTAAAAATCGTATCAATATTCTGCCAGAAAAACAGTGAATATATGAAGTCCCCTTCATGTTTTTACAGGACTGAGTTTTTGCAACTACCAATTTAGTGCTGATGCCCTAGAAAATCAGTAAAGAGCAATAGGTGTAAGGGTGTATTTTTTCCTAGCTTCTCCCTTAGAGGTTGCATACCTTATATGGCTACTCTTCTAATCACTTAAAGTGAGTGATACTCAAAAGACACTCATCATATTATGAAATGAAAAAACCCAGAATAATAAAAGCAGTATCACATTGCCATCTCATACATTTTTATCTTCTACTTTTGTATTCTGAGAACTCTCTGTACATCTTCACTGCAGTTATCCCTTCATCCTTCAAAGTTTAAGCTAGTGACTTCTCTCCAGATTCCTCTGGAGGCATTTATCTTACAATCAGTCCTGCAATATGAAATTCAGTTTGTGTTGGCACAATGGCTTCACATGGAAACAATCCAAATTTTAGCAGAACTCTTACACTGTTAACTCTTGTTCCCATATTGACTGACTTTGCAGTAATCCATGTAGTTTATCTGGTTACACAAAGAACTAGAGTTCATTGGATATAATTATCTTCCTATTAGTATTTATGTTTGCCTTCCTAAGCCTTCATACTCAGTTTTTCAGCCATGTTTACAATCCTCAACAAACGACTCTGTATACCTGTTCTAACTTCAGCCATATACAACTCCACCTTCTGCTTTATCTTTAATAAGATGAACTGGGAAAATAATGCAAGTTAAGAACAACTCAGTGAAACCAAAGAAGTTTGGGCAGTTTCTTGATCCAATCCAGTCTGCTGACAGCAGAAGCTGAGTGACAGAGGGAGATGCACCACAGGAGATGGGTGGTAACAGGAACCACTTAAGCCAGCACCGACACAAAGAGAAGCACAAATTAAACCACAACCAGCAGCACCTCAGTTAGATTGACTGAACCAAGATCTGCTCCTCATTAATGAGCGCACAGACGCAATCCCTACCCAGCAGTCTTCACTCGCAACACATATGCAATACTTCTGTACACTTCTTCTCTCATATTGATGCCCCTTTCCATGCCCCAGCATTCATCTAACACCAACTTCGAGATAAGCTAACAGTGTGCTCCAGGGACAAAGCAGTTTTCATTTCAAAAAATTTAATGAGGCCAGCAAGACCAAGTTAAGATCAGCAGCCTTTAAGTGTATATGAAAATTTCTATGCAATAAAAGTAAGTTATCCAGTGAATGTAATTTACTTAAGCTTATCACACCATCTCTTGCGTGAACATAACAAGGAGCATTCAAACCATCCTCCACTGAGTTTTAAAACATTTACAAGATACAAATGATAATTTACAGTGTCTAAACTTCACCAAGAGAAAGTATTCCAGGTTGCACTCCATCAGTGGTAAGGCACTAACTATCTGACTTTTAAAAGCATCAATTTTTTCATTTTGTCGGGAGTTGAGCTGTTCAACACAGGTGAAACTAGAGCCAGGGTTCCCAGTTTAGTATCCATTTTCCAGTAGAACTCAGATTATTTCCAGTCCTCCAGTATTCAGAATTGGCTATTACACCAAGAAACACAGAATTATTAAAAATGTCATTTCGTGGACACGCAGTGACTTTCAGCACGGCCTGAACTCTTTAGAGATATTAATTTAAAAGCCTGAACCAACAGTTTAGGATTTCCTCTAAGCTGCAGCTTTCTCAAGTCAATATTTGTAAATCATGTTTTATGTTTCCAAGGAAACCAAGTGGGTAATACCTCTTGCAAACAGCCTCCTTCAATACACTTTTCATGGCTACAAGGCTCACAGAAGTTATTCTCAGTCTGACAAAGAAGTTACGCTTTTCCTTATATCTTCCAAAAAAAATATCAGCATGCAGAGGCAACTGAAGAAATGTATATATCCAGCATCTACAGAAATATCTATGGACATCTGAAGCCCACATCTTATAACCATTGTATTACTCAGCTTTCGTACGTGTTTTTCCCAATGGTAGACCTAAAAGAGTCCTGAGTAAACAGCATTACATTCATTTTGCACATGTAAAAATGAGGCGCTTCTTAATTATCACTCCTACGGTGTGCATCTCACCACCCTCTCTAAAAACACTATTATGCATCTCATAGTAAAGTTCAAATGTTAATGAAGATAGAAATCAAATCTAGGAACAGAGTAGCATGTTGTAACAGAATGCTGCTTACTTGATCTTTTTTCTACTATTTTTCTTATTTGACAGATATTTACAACAATTTAAGGCATGACTGCTTACTGCATCCTGCAGACATAAAATAAATGGTGAGGAGCACAAAATATACTCAAAGTAATTTTGTTGATGGGATCTTTGGAAGAAGCAAGATTATAAGTGAAGTAGCAATAACATAGTATCTCCACCTGAAGAAGAAAGGAGGAAAAAGTAAAGTCTTAAATAGAAATAACAAATTTATGAATTCCACTTCAATAAATGTGAAGCCTTAAAACTTTAAAACAAAATGCCTGCAACAGTATTTTTGTGCTCCTGCACACTGAAGGCAGACCAAAGCAACACAGAAATCTATTTTCTTGTCTGTTAGAAGTTCTGTAAGACTTCTGTTTCCAAAAAGCCAGGTAATGTGTTTTTAAATTATATATTTAGAGAACATTTTGTGTCCAAACATTCTTGCTGAAAAACAAAGATTCTGAAACTTCACCAAAAGAATCCAGACTAGAAAAATACATATCACACCCTCTCATCTGCTCACATCTACCTACAAGAGACCCTCAGGAACTGTTTTAATACACAAAACATACTCAGAGCTCAAGATGCTGCATTTTGCTTACTCAGAGAAACTCAACACTGGGTAAGACAGCGACGCTCTTGGGTGGCTCAGGGTAACCAAAGAAACACCAGCCCTTCGAGAACCTCCTCCAGATGTAATACACATCAAGCCAAACTTATGGACTTCAGCTGTAGCAATTCACTGCATCCAGCACGAATTTGCAACTTACAAAGACACATACTCAAGAACAGCACACAAAATAAGACTCAAAACCTTGAAGGAGCAGCCAGAAGACTTTTGACATTACAACAGAGGATTGTTCTAATAACAAAAATGAATCCATTGCAACAGAATCACTTAACACAACATACCAGGCATCACACTAGGTACATAAACTTCTTTGGCAACTAGTGAAAACCAGTTTCTGTCTTGCAACAAGTCTTGGAAGTTGTCTGCAGAATAAGAAATGTCATTTCACAGCTCATGACTGAGATGATAGTAATGGACAACATGTTCAGTGGATAATAACCAGTCCCACAATAAGAGAAATCCATGTTGCATGGTAAGTATATTCAGCAGCAAGTAGTTTTCAAAAGACCTTGAGTCAACACTGAGCAACAAAGGGCTGTTTTTGCCACCATTTACACATGAAACACACACCTTCACTCATCTTGGACCATTTCTGTCCTACCCACACCCCTTAATTTAGTAGTTTCTCTCCCCTGCGTCCTGCCTTCATTCCAGAGAAGGGCAACGTACACAGATTCCAAGAGCACAACAGGGAAACAGATGGGAAAGAACAGAAATACTTTCCCAAGATCCTGGAGGCAGAACAAACACAAGGACACATAAAAAAGGCAGCCTGCACCCCGACTGCAAGGAGAGGAAAGGACCCCTGGGACCCTCCTGCCTGATTGCAAGTGAAGTCGTGGTCACCTCAAACCTCAGCTGTCCCAGTTACACAAGAGCAGGACACAAAAAGCATCTGACAGCCTGACCTAAATGAAAGAAATGGAGTCGCTTTCCATGTAGCAACTTGTGAGGTACCACAAGCTTTTCCAAAGGTAATAAAAGACACCAGCATTGAGCCACCATGTGCAGCTCCAGCTGCCTGTGGCACCAAACCAGAAACCAACGGGTTACTGCTTCACCACGTTGTTTTCAGGAACTGCTGCAATAAATCCTCAGCAGAAATTCAGGGCTCCAGGGACCTGTAACATGCTATGTCATCTATAACACGAAAATGTAAATTAAGGTATGACTGGCTTTTACATTTAGAATTATGCAATGGAAACTAATGTTGCATTAAAAAAAGCCCTAAAAACTCAAAAGTAAAAACAGATAGAAGGGCTAACAGTTGGTGCATAGAGAAAGCAAGAGCAACATTACTGGTGAAGAACAAGAAACAACACCTAAACATTCCACTTGAGTAAAAAAATGAAATCAGTATTAGCCTTTGCAGGGGAAAGATTTTAAGCTAATGACCACAAATCCTTTAGGCTCACATTTCTTCTCTGCCACACAAAGCACTGTACTCAGATGACAAAGTTCAAAAGTTCCATGTAGAGATGTTCATGAGCCTCATTCAGGAGGCTTGCACACCACTGCCAGATAGTATAGAGCTATTTCTTAATAAACTGGTGGTTCCTAAAGAACATAAAGATCATAAACAGTAGCAAGCCCAATGAAGGAAAGTGCAAGCATCCCACTGAAAGCCTCAACAGACACTGGACTGAAGAACAGTCCATCACAGAGGAGGAACTGGAACAAATGCTGGAACTAACAAGTCACCAACATCAACTGGATCGTATAAAGGTGGTATCTTTCCTCACAGACCAATTAGTTTTGCAGTAGCAGCGTACACGGTGATTGTAAAATTAGCTTTGTAATGTATTTCCTTTTTTAAAACACAGATAAGTAAACACCCATTTGGATTCCTCTCAAGAGCATAAAGTGACATTCTTTCATCACAAAATCTCTGTTGTACCAGGATTTATTTCTACTGCTCTTTACCTGGTTCATTTTGCTCTCAGGCAGCTTGAAGCATTAATAAAACCTTTCCTCTGACCACCACTTTCCAGTTCTCTAACTTGCTGCACAAGGCTTGACTGCACAATGGTCCTTGTTTCCAGCCCTGATCCTTCTCACAGGATCTGCACTAGTTACGTCAATTTGCAAAAAGAAAGCAAAACAGACAACGAACTTCCTTCTCACTCTTTCAGGAAGAAGCAAATTACCTTTCCAACTGTAATGTTTTTTGATAGCTCTGTGTCCTACATCATTTTGCCTGGCTCCATGACAAATAAAAGTAGAAAGGAAGTTACCATACTGAATGAAACTACACAATGAAAAAACTGGCAAGCAAAAAATCTTGCTTTGGTCTTTAGTTGTTATTCCGAGAAGTTAGAGAGACGGCAGGAAAAAAAAAAAAAAAGGAGAAAGGCCCATCTTTAGTTTTCCTCTAAAACAAGCTTACTTATGATCACAGTTTTAAAGTCAGAACATGCAGAAATTAAGTTTTATTTAGATAATTGTATCTCTTTGAAAAGACTGAGGAAATAGAGCAGTGTATACCTAAGCACTGAAAAATGTCTCCAAAAAAGATGAAATAATTAAAGTGAAAAGGTCCAATTTGTTTGAGTACCAGCAGGACCTCAATTATAAAATTACTGTTAAAGAGTAAACTTCCCCAAGTTGAGCACAGCTCAGCAAAATCACCTGGTATTCCTAGTAACTCCTTTAAAACTGGTATGATTAATGAAAAGCAGTTGCAGGGGAGAGGAAGCAAACTATCCAAATAACAGCATTATTAAATTTGGAATGATCTTGGAAACACATAGGAAGGAAAAAAAAAACCAACAGTGTAAGAGACTGAAAGGTCTGAGAAGTGCAGCACAAGGTAAGCACACCAAACAGTGAGCCTGGGTGCTCCTGCTCAGCTGGTACCTTTGGCCAACAAGGATCCTATTTCATACTTCAGATAATACAGTGAATAGACATGCCCAAAAAGGCACCTGAGAACTGGGGTGTCAGTGTCATCAGCTGAGAATAAATTAAGTATTTGAAAAATCATATGCGGTTTCACAAAACAAGAGTAGTTGGCCAATCCTACATTTTGACAGTGTTTAGAAGGAGCAGGCTAACCAAGGCTGCTCCAAAATCTGTCTGGTAAAGAAATGGCTTTTTCCTGTAACATTATTATATGTCCCAACAAAAAATTCTGACTCTTATTTAAATTTTTCACCAAAATTACATTTGAAATTATGAAACCAATTTACATTCTCTCTTTCATCAATTCTCAAGCAGTACTCATTTGCTGTTAAAGTTTCAAAGAAACTACTTACCCTATAAAAACCACAGACTAAACAAAACTGAAACACAAACTAATCAATAAGCACGTGTAGAACAGAATATCTTATTTCTCACAGCTTATTCAACCACCACACATTACTGGATCATTTGGACATTGAAAAATCTACCTTGAGCAAAAGAAACTAGATAAATATGTTTCTCTTCCAGTCTTTTAATATAAACAATATACTGAAGGGTGATACCTACTAGTTCTAAACTCTCCAGGGTACTTTTAACAGAAACTGAGTTTCTCTTAATAACTAAGTACTATTTTTCCTTTATTCAATATAAAAGTTAATTATAACACTAATACATTTTAAGATATTTGAAGTAATCTGGCACATCAAAAAGAAATCAAGATATTATTAAAAAATATTTTAATGATATTTTCCACTGTTTACAAGTTCCAATTTCTAAGTATAGTTGACAAAGTAAATTGTAAAATTGATCTACCTAGTAAATCAGAAACACATCAGTCATATTGTAATATTAAACATCTGAAAATTCAAACACAGCAAATGAACATTAACTCCACAAACTTTTCAAATATACAGGTATGCACACAGTGCATCCCCTCAAATAAAAATTTGAGTATACTCTGCATAAAGACTATTTCACCGGCTGTGCATCAGAGCACTAAGCATCGCTTACCCCACAGACAGCACTGGGAATGGAAAATGAGTAATAACTGCAGAAACCAAACAAGATTTAAACTGATTGTTTAAATCAAGTTTTCCTGCCCACTACTTTGAAGTCAAAATGATTTAAATCAATTCACCGTCTTTAACAGTCTTTAAAGTAAAATACTGTTCAATTATGCATATTCTGAAAATGAAGACAGAGAAGGAATTGACAGGAGACTGGTTGACCACTCATTTAAGAGACAGAAGTATAACAAGGTTAAGTGGCTGGAAGCCAAATATATGGATAAATTCAGGGAAGAAATAATGCACAGAGATTAGAGTAATTATAACCACTGGAACAGCTCACCAAACACGACAGCTGATTGCCCACTGTATAAAGTTTTTTTACATTAGAAACGTCTACTCACAAAATGTTCCAGTTCCAAGAAACTGTGCACAGTTTGTGCAGGACAAGGTGATACTCTACGGATGGCATCATTTAAATTGAATTAGATGATCACAATGGTCTTCTCTGATATACAAATCAGTGAAACTACAATTTGATCCCACATTGAGGTATTATATATAATATTTCTTCTCACTTCACTAAGTCCTGCCTCCAGTGAATGTAACTTTATTCAATGTGTACACTTCCTGTGATATCTGCTTAAATGCCAACCTGTCCGCCACCAACTAAGACTCTGAACATCTGTGCCTAAATTCGAACTTGTTCATCCAGGCAGAAATCCCTAAAAGTCTTTGCAACTTAGATGTTGGTTAAATGTGGCTTTGTGGCTTTGATTCTTCTATGGCGTTTCAGTGCTGCCAAGACACTTTTAGGACAATTCCTGTACTTGACACGGCTGCCAAACCTCAAGCTTCAAAAGAGCTGCAGTATAGTCATTCAGCTTTTCAGCTGAAAACTCTATAATGTCTGACAAACACTGACTGGAATTACTGGTTTAGGTCATACCAAATGATTGCCATAGCACGTGTCTCATTTCTGTTCTCTCCTTTAAAAATTTGTTACAAATTCTTTGAGAGATAAGAATTGTAGAGTTTTTGAACTAGTTTTAACATTGTCTAACACAAGGAGAATATTTCCACTGATTATTTTCATATTTCTAATACGTAACCAATACGAAGAGACTTTTCACACTACCCTCATGCTTCTATTTTTGATATCACAGCAATATGCAAGGAGTCAGCTTGGGCATAGGAATAACCCTGGCTTGCTCTGGTCTGCTGAAAGACACTACAGCATCCCCAACAAAATGCAGGGGAACACCTCCGCCCCACCTTTCCCTCTCTCTGCCATGGAAAGCCGTGCTTTCAGGAAGGCAGCCCTGCTCAAAGGGCTCAGCAGTTAGGCACTAAACAAGTGAGAAAATAACCCTTATGCAAAGCAAGTAGCAATTTTAGCAAATATATATATACACACACATATATATATATATAAATGTTATCTATAAAGGCCTCTTTGGTCAGATGGCTTGAAAATACAACTGTACAAGTAGAAATGTTAAGAAAAAACAGGGGTGGGGAGTAGTTAAAGTTGCTACAGTTTTCATTAAAGGGAAGCCACTTTCAAATAATCCAGAATCCAGAAAATGTGGCTGCAAAGAAGAATTACGAAGCTTTTTAATGACAAAGTTATCAACAGAAGGGTTACAGCAAGAGGAGGAGAGCAGCATTCCTCGCCCAAAGAGAGGCCAGGCAGTGCTGCTGCCAGGAGGCAGAAGGCAGCGCAATAGCTAAACACACATGAGAACTGATGGATGGGAACATGCAGCATCAACTGCAGTCAGAATCCATCACAAGAAGAAACTTCCTTATTTTGCTCTAATTCCTCTTTTTTATTTCCTTTTTGTTTAAGGCAAGAAAAAAAGATGCCCATGAAAGCCACACAAGTGGAACTTCAGTAGTATTTGGGGGGAAGGAGGGTGGGATCTGAAGGTAAAAATATCTTCCATTTCTGTTGATGAGCTTGAGGCAATGCCCTCAAGAGGACCTGCGTACCAAACCACTGAGCTCCTGATGCTGCCCCTACTATAGAAAATCCCAGCCTGGCTGGGTCTACCTGCTCTCACAATATATGGGCTAAGTTAAACACCAAACAACTAAAGCCACAGCAAGAGCCCACAGAAACTGCTATGCCTTCCTCACCACCACCAAATCCTTCATGGCCTCCAGTGCTTCTCCCAGGATTTGAGCACTGCAAGTGTTCTCCCACCTATTTTTTACCAAGTACAATGTACTCATTTATGTGTGAACTAAACATCTGAGACTTCCTGGACTGGCAGCCAACAGAGAGGTTTTCTGAAGGTCTTTTGACCATGAGAATTATTCTGGTGTCATGATTTTAGTACACACTTCTGAGACAAGGATGAGCTAAGCTTTTTTTTTGGAAAAGGAAAGTATTTTATTCAAATTATCCACCAGAGCTGACTTAGGCAGGTGTCTGTGATTACTATGCATAGAGTCCAGCCTTCCACCCCTGCCTATCCCACATACTTCTTTAGCATCGCAATGCAAAGGAAATACTGTGTTCCTAAATCCAGCAACATGTGAAACCCAAAGGGGAGCACATCTCCGGCAAGCACAAAATAAATCTACTTTGGAGACTGGCTGCGATGCAAAGCAGAGAAAGTGTACTAAATCTCACTATTTTTTTCAGTTTACTATGTTTAATTGTTTGATGTGACTATTGTAAACTTTATCCCACTAAAGTCACAATCAAAAATTACAAATTTACCGTCTTCTCAAAATAAGAGGTCTCCAATTAGTAATATATACTCTTTCAACAAAGACATTTTAGCCAAATGTCGATTTAGCTGAATACAGATCTCAAAAGTAAAAGTGAAAATGGCAATGCTATCAGAAATAGCAGCCTCCAAATCTGCCTCCTAACTAGATGAACTTTGCATGCTCTCACTTTCAAAAGCTCATTTTTTCCTTTCAAAATTGTGTAGGGCACTATCTATACAAAAGATCTCCTTGGCTAGACGGAAAAAGCAAAAAATCAAGTCACTTTGTAACTGTTACCAATGTATAGAAGGTGGAAAGGAATGTTTTTCTCTATTTTCTTAAGAAAAATCTTTTCATTTCCCACTTGCAATTTTCTTGCAATTGAAAGATTCTCTGAAAAAGGAACTGGAAGAGCTCCAACTACTGTCCAACACTTTAAAAGATTTTGAAGTGTCATCAATCACAGCTCTTTACATGCTCTTCTAGAGCACTGCCAACCCATACTTGAAGACTAACTCAAAACTCTTCCATGCCAGCATTAAACACTCAAAGAGTATACCCAAAAAAATCCCATTTCTGTATTATTCTGATTTTAAGTTAAGTCCTGCTCAGATTCCTATCAAATGTTACTACATAATACTCATAGTTATTATCTTCCCTTTTTTCTAGGAGGAATTGGCAGTTGATATCATTAATTCTAAATATCTCAGTGGCTACCTCAGATGACAACTTATTATTATGTCTGCTGTAACAGGTCCCCTCAATTTTTAGCAGACCATCTGAAAATGCTGGTACCATGGGGGGAAAAAAAAAAGGAATAACATCCATGGTATATAACAAAAGTCACAGGTATTCTTTGAAACTGACGTAACAAATTTCTAATAATGCATATTCCAGTTAACAAACTTCAATCATTTCAACAGAAATGCTCACTGACTGGTTCTTCAAAGTTTGATTTGAAAGTATCTGAGAACACACCAGCCACTTCTGACAATTTTGGTAGTGAAAAAAAAAAAGCAAACAAAAAGTTCAGTACTTTTTTGTAAAGAGTACTTTTTTGTAAGATTTTCCCTCAGGGATCCACAGAGGGAAAATGCTGGGGGACAGACAGTTGCCTTTACCCTTGTCAATGGCAGCCTATCAAGACTTGAACAAAGTATATATGAGTTCACTCATGCCCAGGAAGGCTTCCAGAGCTCACTGATAGTATCTCCAGCTCTGCGAATGGACCTGACCTTATTTCCAGCTGGCCTGAGCTCTGTGCACACACCCTCTGCACCCACGCAGCCTGCCAGCATCACTGTGCTGCTCATGCTGCTGTCAGGGACCTGTAAGGCTCTGGAACAGAGATGCAACATCACCCCCAGAAAAGCCCTTCCTGGACGAGGCAGAGAAAAAGAAATTATTTAGGCAATCAGCAGGAGGATCAGCATTAGTACGCAAAACCTTGTGCTCTTTGCTGCTCTGACCACTGGACAACATCCTGCATTAATAAGGAATTAGGGTCACTGCTTACCACCTTACAGAGAGGGTAACAAAGTGCCTGTCCCAGGTGACGCATGACAAAAGCGAGACTAGAACTCGGGTCTCCCGACATGATACAGCATCTGATTAATTATCCCCTTTGCAGCGCTGATGTCCAAGGTCATGCATTTGATTGTTCTATGTTTAAACAACGAGAACACGCTCGCCCCACAGCCAGGCCAGGAACAAAGCTCGGGATTTTTGAGTCCCATCATTACTCTGCTATGTAGCAAATACCGCGCCAGCCATTAGCAAAGAGCACGCCTCATTCCCGTCCTGAAGGCTGGTTCACAGAGAGGACAAAAGCTTGCTACTGCTAACCAGACATTCCTTAACTCAAGTGGTGCTGGTCTGCACTGCAATTCCAAAGGCTGTCAGTGCCAGCACTGCCAGCCACCCACAAAAGGATAAACACCACTGCACGAGGGCATTTGTTTTAAGAAACAAACAACCAAAAAAAACCCCAAATCTATGTATAAATAAACCAGATTTAAAAGAAAGTACAGACATTACTAGGATCGCATTCAGAGGGTAAGAAATGTGTGACAGTCTTCACAGACTTTATTTAGTATCACTGAGTATATACTTTTAATAGTCTTTAATCATAGCATCTCCCTTGATCCTAACACACAGTTTTAGTTCCAATAAACCTTAGCTTTTGCATCCTTGTGATTTTACTGAACTTAAAAAAAAAAAAATTAAAAATTAGCAAGCCAACACCTAGGTAAGTCCTACCCTTGTAGCTGTGGCTGAAAGGACTCTTCTGGCACAGGAGCTATGTGTACAGATGTTTAGTGCACAAAGAAACAGACAGTATATGGCATACAGTCCCTGAATATATATGACATGACTTTATGTATTCACTCCCAAGTTTTGTCATATATTTGAGAAATACTGGGATAGTTCATGCCACCATACCATCCCAAAAATGCAGGCAATTACAGAAACAGCTACAGAACCAAGGCACACCATAATTTAAAGCTGTCTTCTGCAGATCAAAACACATCATTATGCAGCATAGATGCAAAAAAAAAAAAAAATTTATATAATAATTTGATTTAGTCCAAAGTTTTGATAAGGCTTTCTCATTAATATGAAGAGCTATTACAATGAACTCAAGAAAGTCCACACAAGCTCAGTATTACATACAGCATGGATATACTTTTTGGCAAAGCTACGTTCATTTTCCCTCTTCTTTCTATCTCTCAGTATTATTTTAAGAGTTCTCTGTAGTCAAAAGGTAAATAGAACTAATTAAAGAACAGTCTACCTTTTTCGTGTTGTAGAACCACAGAATATTCTGACTTGGAAGGGACCTGCACGATCATTGAGTCCAACTCTTAAATGAATGGCCCATACAGTGACAGAACCCACAGCCTTGGCGTTATTAACACCATGCTCTGACCAACTGAGCTAATCTCTTATAGCTGTTGCTTGGGAGCAAACAAGAGCACAGACTTGGAACAAACTTCAAACCTATCAGTCACACCAAACTTTGCAGAAGTATGAAAAAGTTCACATATTTCAGGGCACAAAGTCTAACCAAACTTTCCGCACAGAAGAGAGATTCAAAATGCAAACACAGCACAATTAGCACTGGCGTTTATATACGTATGTATTTACATATATACATACACACATATATATAAAAAAAACCCAAAATTGACTCCACAACTATCCTCAGATTGGTCCAATTTTACCCACTTTTGCAAGAGTGCCACAAGGTCTCATCAACACTTCGATCAAGTATGTCAGCATACCTCTGTCTAGCTATAAACTAAATCATTTTGACACTGAATCATCAAATATGATTTTTGCTGTTGTTTGGGGGTTTTTTGCCTTTAGTAGCGACTTTAAAAAAAATCATTCAGTTGAAGCAAGAGGAATGTCTAAAGTTCAGTTGTTGAACATAGGGTAAGGTTACATATGACGAACAATGTTGACAGTGTCCTCAGTACTACAGTGCAAAAGCATTTTTCCTTTCTAGCGCAAGCATGAATTTAATTTTAAAAAAAAAAATCTTTTTTACTGCATAGGAAAAGTAGTCATTTCACACTTTCATGTTTTGCAAGACTCAAAACTTCTCTTACAGATACAGCACAGCATATCTTGCACAAAGGAAAGGAAAAGCCACAACCTGGCTGCTCAACACTTTACTTAACATCTCACTTTGAAATAGCATGTTTATTACATGTTTTCCTCTTAGCAGGAAAAGTGAGCATGCTTGTGTTTGCAGCTCCTCCTCTTTCAAAGACGCACAGCTGCAGCTGTAGTAAACAACCACTAGTCAGGAGCTGAGAAGGTCAAAGTCTGGGTGCTGCATCCATATCAGCTTTTCTAAAAACAAAATTTTTATTTCGGGAAATTAATTTCTTTACTCATTTTGTGGTTATGTCAAGGAAAGGCAAACCACAATCATTCTCCAACAAAATAAATCAAGATACAGTATTTTAAAAGCCACAAGCAAGACACTTCAGTAAAAATGTTTTCATATCTCCATCTTTATTAATAAACAAATACATCATTCACTCTCTCCCATTTTACTTGATTCTAACTAAGACTTGGTCAAAACCAACCTTGTACTGATGAGACCTATCCCACAAAGCAAACAACACTTACTGAAGGAAGGAGCAAGGAGGTTGGCCACCCAGAGAAGTGGTGCCAGCAGCCGTGCAAGGCTCACATAGGTCATCCAGCAGCCTGAAGCAAGGAGGCTACAGCACTCTTATCTTTGGGAATGCTTGCATAAGTGGACATCATGCACCCAGCCATGAAAAAAGGCACACGACTTTCCATTGTTTTATAGACCATCCAAAATCTAAACAATGGGACAGCATAGCAGCACTGAAAACTCCACGGGAATTACATGGACCTTCTGCAACCCTCCTGTGCAGCAGAGACCTCCTCAAGCACCCAGGAAAGGCATTGCTCATTTTCCTCAAATGCATGGTCTGTATTTCTATTTAACTGTGGTGGTTACCATCACACACTGCCTTGGTCTAGGCAAAGAAGAAAATGGTCACTACCACAGGGTTCTGCAGCCCAAGCCCTTCGCTGACCCCATTCTAACATCTCCCAGAGGAGGAGCTATTTCAGCCCCACATTTCTGCCTCCTCTCATCTGGAATGAAACTCTGCTCGTGCATGTTCAGGTCTGGCTGATCCTGACAGAAACAGCTGGCAGAGGATTCCACGATTAGCCTGTCCTGGAATCTTAAAGTTTATTTTTAAAAGTTGTTACACAGAGTCTTCTTGGGCTCTCAGGGGCCTTTCCAGAAAAGGTTTTTCTACAAGAAAGCAAAGAAAGGCCTGGAAATATTATCATGAACTACGGCTGGGGGAAAAAAAAAGAATTAAAAATACATCATTTCCCATCCCCCCTATTTACATGTCTAATATTGCCTCACTATCAGAAGCAGAAAACAAACAGTATCTCCCATATCCTAAACTCCTTCCCAGCCCATCCAGCATAGGTGCACTCACTCATCAAATGACCTATGGCATACGTCTTTGCCAAAAAGCTATTTTCCCCGCAAAAAAAGGTGCTTCTCAGACTGCCCCCCTCCTCCCAGTTCCAGGCACAGTAAAAAAAAAAAAAAAAAAAAAAAAAAAAAAAAACGGGTGGAAAAAAATACTAAAAGGGGAAAGAAAAAGAAATGAGAAGAGGAAAATGCCACCACTGTTGTTCTGGAGGCAGTGGGGGGGAGCGGGTGGGGGTGCTGCCCCGGGGAGGGGCGCGCATGGGTGTCACCGAGGGGGTGATGTCATCCACCAGCCTCCAGCCCGGGCACCTGCCAGCAGCAGCGAAGCAGCGGCTGCCAAAGCCTCCGGCAGCACGGGGAGGGGAAAAAAAATAAAAATACATTAGAAAAAAAATCCGCAATGTTTCCCTTCGCTATGCGCGGTTGGTTTGTGACGATAGGTGACATGCCAGCTTGCAGACAGAGGTTTCAACTTGATTACGTCCCATTAGAAAGATATTCAAGACACTCCCCCTCCCCCAGCACGAATAATATGTTAAAAAAAAAAAAATGCAGATTCGGTTTATGCAGCCTTACGTCACTATTAAAATGCTCCTATCGCCCCATCTGTGACCTATTCAGCACAGTTACTAATCCTACGCTGCGACCACTTTGCTGTTCCTGTGCATTTCAGAGTTGTAGACCAACCAGAGAGCAGAAAATGGAGCCCATATGCCAGCGCTATATAAAGCAGCCTCGCAAAGTTGCCGCGAATTATCTACCTGCCGTGGCGAGACGAAAAGTGAAAAGCAAAAAAAACCAAAAAAGGGGTGGTGGAGGGAGGGAGAAGAGTACCATTATTTCATTATGGATCATTTAAAAAATGAACTATTTTACTGTCTTACTCAGGGGGAGGGGGGCTGCCAAGAGCTAGCAGGATTTTACAAGCTCTATACAGACCCCGATCAAGTGAACTTCTCTTCAGTGCTTCCTACCGAAACGGCTCGTACCTCCTCCCCAAGGGCATAAAACATCTTATTTCCCATGCAAGCCCGTTTGCGGGACTGAATGCCACGCCAAGATCCGGAAAAAAAAAAAAAAAAAAAAAAAAACCACAAGCCACACACACCAAAAAAAAAAAAAAAAAAAAAACCAAAAAAAAAAAAACCGCTCTCTGGACCGGAGCATCGCATCCCTGCAAACCACGGGGAGGGGAATATAAAATAACGCGTCTGGTAGCTCCTATCCGCCTCCCACAACATCCCACCACCAGCGGTGGTGCAGGATTTTGGGGGAGGCGGATAGGAGCCCACATCCCATCCCAGAGGAAATTTCATCCCAGCAGCGGAAAGCTTTCGGAGGGCTTTACAGGGTGACGCTGATGCCATGGGGTAACCCATCTCCCGCAGCCACTCTCGGTACACGCTTTAAATGTAAATACCAGCGGTTTGCTCCCCAAGCTCCCGACTTCTGCAAGAGCGAGCATTTGTTTCAAAGAAGCTAATTATTTTTGTAGAAGGTAATACAGCACTATACTCTTTTTATTTTTTCCCCCATAGCGTGTTATAGTTCGATTTTTCCCCCAATACAGTGTTACACTCCGATTTTCCCCTCCACAGAGCGCTACACTTTGTACTTTTTTGTTATTTGTTTTTATATATTAATTGCCCAGCCCCGAATGTGCAGGGGGGCCGCCCACCCACACCCCCCCCCTCCTCCCCCCGGGGACGGCAGCACAAAGGGCTGGGCGCTCCCAGTTCGCTGCTCATCACTCCCCACTTATCGCTTTTTATTTTTTCCCCCGCTTTTTACACGCCGCCACCCCCACCCCTTTTTTCCCCCTCCTAAAGCCTCAGCGGGAAAGTTGAGGGAAAAGTTCGGGCCGGCCCTTAGCACCCTACCCCGGTATCGCTGCCTCCGGGGCACCGGGAGGGATGGAGGGAGGCGGGAGGAGGGGATGGATGGAGCGGGGGAGGGAGCGGGGGAGGGAGGGCACCGCCGTTAACCCCCGGCTCGCCCCGGCGGCGCCGGGGGAAGCGGGGGGGCCGCCCTGCCCCCTCTCTTTTTCTTCAAAATTATTTAACTTCAGTATAGGAGCGATTTTTTGTTTGTTTGTTTTTTTGAATAGAGGGCCGGCTGGGACAGCAGCAGCAAAACCCACACACGTTAGCCATTTATCCTGGTAAGAAAGGGAATCGGCACAGACCTGAGCAGAAGCGGCAGAGCAGGAGAAGAAACTGTTTCCTTCCCTAACACAGGGTCCCCGCTCTCTCTCTGTCCGCCCGCCCCGCGCTCCCCCGGCAGTGCCCCGCGCACTCGCACCCCGCACCGGCGGAGGCAGCCGGCGGCCGTCCCCGGGAAATGAATGGGGGCAGCCCGGGGAGCCGCGGCGCTTGCCCGCCGCCGACTTACCCGCGTCACATGATGAGCCCGGGCAGGGTGGGCCGGGGGTGGAGGCTCCCGGCGCCGCCTGGCCGCGCCTCGCGTGGGGCCGCCGCGACACCCCGCCGGCCGCTCAGACAAAGGGTCCGGACCGGTGTCCCCCTCCCCAGCTCCCGGCCCCTGCTCCGGCCACGGCGGGCGCCGGTGGCGTCGCTGGCATGCGGCGCGTCCCCGCCCCCACCGGCAGCCGGGCGGAGGGAGGGGAGGGAGGGAGGGGCCGCGCCCCCGCCCCGCGGCCGCCCCGGTGCGCCGCCCGCCCCGCCCCGGGGGGTGGGGACGGGAACGCCCGGCCGCGCCTCCCCCTCCTGGCCCCGGCCCGGCCGCGGGGAGGGGCAGGGCAGCGGGGCGCCGTGGGGAGGGGCCGGGCGGGGCCGGCAGCGGGGGCGCGGGGGCGCCGGGGGGAGGCCCGGGGCGGGGGGGTGCCGAGGGCGGGGCGGGGTAAGGAGGCACCGGGGGAAGCTCAGCAGGGTGCGGGGCCGTGGGGGAGCCCGTGGGGAACTCGGGTCTGTGGGAAAGCCGAGGGGACGCTGAGGGGGGGCGAGGCGGTGGGGACGCCTCCGGAGGAGAAGGCGGTGGGGAGCTGAGGGTAGCCCCGAGGGGACGACACGGGGCGGTAGCAGCGCTGAAGGGGCCCCGGGGGCACACGCGGTCACGACACTGAGGGGCATCCCGGCGGAAAGGACTCACTGGGCGATGTGGCCGCCCCAGGGCCGCGCCGCCGGAGGGTCTGGCCGGGCCCGGCCCCCGCAGTTACCTGGGGCTGAGCGCTGCGAACATTTCCCTTCGCTTTTATTTTGTTTCCTTCGCACAGCTAGACTGCGGCTCGTGAGAAGTATGCGGGGCGTGGGGTTGTGGTTGGTTTTTTTTTTTTTTGGTCAGCGCTTGTAAGCCGGAGTCGCGCCCCTGCAAACTGAGAACTTCCTTTTTGGGGAAGATTTTTCTCACGTAAGGGCTGCAGATACTGGGTTGTATAAAGGTTTTATGAACAACATACAGAGGACAGATTCCATAATCTTAAAGTTTGTTTAAAACAAAGTCTTTGTTACGTTAATGTTTTAAAAGAACTTTCAGAATCTTAGGAAACAAAAATATAAACCTTAAGAGTCATCATTGAACCTTAAGATGCAAATCTATATTTCTTTTCAAAAGCATTCTTACACGTGTTTAGACAGGGAAACATTTTGGTGGAAAGATCCTGGTCCATGCCTGGGCGGTATTGGAGCTATTAAGCGGGCCTGACAGGTTACCTAGGGATTCTCTTGCCTTGGAGAGCCTTTTGTTAATGTAAAGCTGATGTGGCTGTTTTCTGCTTCCTCCCGTGTGGTTCGTGTTGCATGAAGTAAACACGGTGTGGCCAGAGTGCAGGTGAGCTTTGACCAGCCCTGCCTGCTCAGATGGTTTCTGGGCAATGGTCGGGGGCCATTCAATTTAAGGAAGCTTAATAGCCTTGTGAATAATCAGGGTGCTGTGCTAGCCCCTGGCAGAAGCCATGGTCAGAGCAGATAGAAAATGGCAAGTTCTTTGAGTCCCACCCCTCATTCTCTCAAATTCACTGTCAGCTCAACAGTTCCTGAGAGTCCCAGTCATAACAATTACTGGATAAATAAGAAGCAAAAAGAGGGATGGATCCCGTGTCTAGGAAGTTGGCCTGTCACGTGAGGGTGTTTGTAAATGCCCATACAGCTTGTGTATTTACACAGAAAGCCAGGCAGAGCGCAGGTAAATAATTACTGCTAAAACACTATTACTTTCAGTAAATACAAACTAATATTTGCTGCTCAGCACGATATTTACTGAGGAAGGCAGAAGAACCAGAACCAGTGTTTGTTCCCATAGAGGATTTCATGCCAGCTGCCAGAAATACATCTACTCATCACTTTCCCTGTAATGGTCCTCTGCCACCTCTTGGCATAAATGGTTTGGGTAACATAACCCTTCACTATTTGTCCCTGCATCTTACCTCTATGTCCACAAGGAAAAAAAAAGAATAGTAAATAAATGTTTAAATGGCTATAAAACAGAAATATATGTCTCCACAAGCCATGAAGGAGATTAGGCGTGATTTGCTATTGTAATGTTGCCTCTGGTGTAATCATTTCCTTTGGAGAAAAGTGAGCATAGAGTTAAAATACAGTCTAATGACCCAGGCAACATATTTCCTTGTGCTAGTAGTTTAGATCAGAACCAGCTCTAGCTACTCTGAGTAACTTACATATGTGATTCATTAGATTTCACCCAAGTCAAAAGTTAACATTGTAACACTTGTTTTAAAAGATAAAATATGCAATCCCGTAGGAATCAGGCTACTATAGAAGACAGCTGGAAACATTCCCTGGACAGATGCACAGCTTATATTCAGATTTATCAATAAAAAAACACGAGTATTAACAACATTCATCCTTCTTAACCACTTGGAACAGGGAGCGCTGAGTGTTCTGCAGAGGAAAACTGGTTTCTACCTACCGAGGTTAAAGGATTAATGAATACTTGGCACATGAAAAATGAATAGTGATAGCAAGAAGAAGATTGCATGTAGACAGTGTGATAAGGTGCATAACAGAGAAACATCACATTGCACACATTGCTATCCCCTGAGAAAAAGACAAAGCTCATTTCCATTGAATTTCAGATAAAATATTTTAAAACATCAATATTTATTTAGTCATACTTAGAAATATTTTATTCATTTATAGAATATATCTAAAGAAATCATCTACATGAGAGGTTGGCTGACTGACATTGGGTGATAAAATCTGTTCTTCGTGAGCTTCATTATGTGCTATGTTGGCTGTTTACATGGTCTATTGCCTGCTACTAAAAACTATTACCCATATACATGAATTTGCAGGGCAGTATCTAAAGCAAAAAAAAATGTAGCTACATTTGCAAGAGGAATGTATTACATGATTATATATCAATAGATTGATACAGAAGTAGGGATATTACACATTAGCATTTGATGTATAACGCAGATTTATAGAGAAATGTAGTTCTCAATCACATGCTTTTATGGAAAACCTGTCCTACTAAATCACCATCTTGGCTCACTCCATACACCTGACCCCTCTGTTTCCAGTCTCATCTAGCTTAACAAAGCTGAGCATACATTGTCTGTTTGAAAATGTTCCGGCTTACATTTTAACACAGAAATACTTTGAAAGCATTTAGTATTTCTCAAGATTTAGAAAGTTATTTTTTCTTTTTTTTTTCCTTGAAAGAAGAAACTTTAATTATATTTCCTCTGAATCAACGGGACTTTTCAGCATGCCATTTTTTCAGAAACACAGTCCTATATTTTGAAACAGGAAGCTGAACAGTCTATTGCTATATATTATTCTAAAATTAGAAAATCATACTTTTGAAGCCAGGAGAACAATCAGCCCACTGGCCGTTTTTGGTTGCTTGTTCTTTCTAAAGCTTGACAAGTGTGTTTACATATGATTTTAGACTTTTTCCATAGTTGTTCTCCTATTCTGCCCTATTACCTACAGAGCAGTACTACTGAATCACTTTTATTGAGTCCCACCACTTACAATATGAGATGGCTCTTTCCAGTCTTCCTGTAGCTGTTCTTCCCCTAGTGGAGTTTCCTAAAACCTATCAAAAACAAGGTACTATAAAATCTCCCCTTAATGTCCTCAGCCTCTCATCTCTCCTGAATTTGTTCTCCACTGATACAAAATTTTCTTCATTGTCTTGGTTTATAATTTTGTCTTAGGTCCTAATCCATATGCAAATAAATAATACTCTTCAAAGCAATTTAGTAGTTTAGCAACTTCTACCTTTAACTTAAGCATGCATTAAGTGGTTATTTATTAATAACCAATCATTTTTCAAAATAGGGAATGCCACCACCAGCAGAGAGCACACTGGAACCTCAGAATAAAAGAAAACAGAAAATCAATAACATATTTTAACAATGTGTGCCTGAAACATATAAAAATACATCTGAAATACATCAGTAATGTGCTTAATATTCAGAGATTTTGTAATTTAAATTAACACCAGTTATAAAAAAAATCACTTAAGTTACCTATTGTTTATTCCATTTCAGATTGAGTTCAATTTTCTAATTCAAACAAACAACACACACACAGAAAAAAAAAACGACCTTACTACCCAAACCAAAACCTAAATGCATTTTTATTTGGGATGCGTGGTTAGACAAAAGCTTTAACAAATTACACAATGCATTTTTGAAGACAGATTGTGTTCATTTGCTGAACTTAGAGAAACCTTTGGGTTGACAGATAATCAATTCAAATACCTACAGTTGAGGGATTGTATTACTAATTCCTCTCACAAGCCTTCCCTTTTGGATAGAGGCAAATAAACGTGTTTTCTTTGCCAAGGAATTGACCACATCAGCAGATACAGCCTTTCAGGTATGGTTGCTGTCTTGCAATCCAGCCTGTGATCATCTGCCAAGTGCTCTCTCCGCTCTTTCTCCGTTCAAACTGGTGTTAAGCTCAACATGAATATGTGGACCTTGCCTCTTTATCTGACAGGTGCCATCAAGCGTGAGAGCACAGACTCTTTTGGGCCAGGCCATCAACTTCTGTTTCTTTGAATGTACTTATGAAATGTTTCAACATACATGGCACTCCGCCATCAAATGCTAAGCTTTACAGTCAACTTCTAGGTGGCCATTAACCAAAACAGTCAATCTAAAACATGGAAGTACAGCTATCAAGCATCACAGTTGTATTTCATGGGACTCGCTTAGACATCAGCAGTACTATTCTGCGGGTGTGAACACTGGAGCTTTTGGACACCATGTTTGTATTTTTTTCTGTATTTCATATAAACTAATTGTTTGTTCTTAAACAGGCTATCAGGAAACCTTCCCTTCAGCCCACTCTCGTTAAACCCCCCCCCAAAATACACAACCTAGCTCAGTGCATAAATGGCAGTCTTAGTGTACACAATGCAGCCTCTATGACACAATAAAGTATATAATGGAGATCAGTTACACTACGCAAGAGAGGAAAATTATCTGATATAATTAATAGGTGCATGTTTTTCTCCAGGGACAGAGATCAAAATATTAAATTTGCCAGATTTAGACTAGCAATGTTACCAAGACACATATTCTAGGAAAGTGGGGCCACACAGTATTAGCACTTCCCTCTCTTGATCCAAAAGTTCTGTACCCTTTTTATAACCTTGGACTGTGATCATGCTTTTTTTTTTTTTTTTTCATTTTAAACTTGCCATCTTTTAGCAAGAGCCCTTAAAGGCTTATGATCTTATTCAAGATCCAGAAGAACAGGAGGAACAGTTCCTTATTTAGTATAATCTATGACTGGCAAAAGTTAGTAGGCACTAGGAAATCACCAAAGGACGTGTTCTGGGGAAGGTTTTGATTTGTGCATGTCTTTAATGTTTGGTTAACATTTTTCCGAAAACAACAAACAAAAAAACAGAGATGAGCACTTCCTGGCTCTGAATATCATGTCCGTGCAATGCCCATGAAGGGAATGGATTGCTCTGGATTTTCGTTTCAAAACTCTGTAGCTGAATTTATGAACCTAAATATCACCCTAATAAAATTTCTTACATCATTTTAAGGTCTATGTTCAATTCCATGATCTCAGTTCCTTGTAAATACTGTGTTGTTTGGTTGTTTAGGAGACAAAAAAAAAGGGAGTCATCCCTTAAACTGCTTTATAAAGAGAGGCACAGAGAATTCTCATGATGTTCACATGAACATTAGAGCTACTACATTTCTTATGGTAAGATAGAGACATAGTATAGGACAAATCTTTCCCAATTTTCCCTGTAACTCCCTCTGTGTTGTGTTCTCTATGGCTTCTGGTAATTTTGCATTCCACTGTGTCTTTGTAAAACTGATGATGTCTAAATTTTCCCTGTGCATGGGTTTCATAGGCTCCAAAATCATGTTAAAGACCTGGGGAAGTTTCAAAACCAGAAGAAATGTTTCAGAAATGGTTGGGGGTAGTGCACAGGAATAAGGAGCGTTCTGCAGTCAGGTTAGCAAAGGAACACATTCAGCTGGGCATGGATTTTGCATCTAGTAGGCAGCCAAAAAAATTTGGGATATCTTCTTTGCAGGTGTTATCATAACAATCTTTCATGCTTTTCCTGAGCAATTTTAGGTTTAACAAATAATTCCAAGAACTTACTTTTTTTATCCCAGTTGTTTTTAATTTAGTGAAGTTCTTTGTTCTCTATGAAGGGGTTAAATAAATTACAACAGAATATATCTCCCAATACATAAGCACTTAGATGTTTTCTCTTTACTCATACAGCATTCCTCCTCCCTATCTTACAGATGCTTTCCGGTGTTACTAAGGCATTTATGTTGACAACTTTTGTTTTGATTTCAAGGCCATGCAACTTGGCTTTTCCAGTACCAGAAACTCTTGTATTCAGGAAATATTTACCCAGCATCAAGAATGGAAAAGATTAAGAATCAGATTAGGAATGGGACAGAGCTTTGGAGAAAGGGACCTGCAGGTCCTGGTCGATGGCAAGCTGACCATGAGTCAGCAGTGTCTGGACAGCCAGGGGGGCCAGCCCTGTCCTGGGATGCATCAGGCACAGCATCGCCAGCCGGGCGAGGGAGGGGACTGTCCCATCTGCTCTGCACTGGGGCGGCCTCACCTCGAGTGCTGGGGGCAGTTTTGGGCACCACAGTATAAGACATTAAGCTGTTAGAGAGCATCCAAAGGAGGGCAACAACTATGGGTCTGGACAGAGAGCCATATGAGGAATGGCTGAGGCTACTTGATCTGTTCAGCCTGGAGGAAACCTCATTGCAGTCTACTGTTGGGGTCCCTCCCCTGCCGTGTAGCCCTGGGAGAGGGGCCCTGAGGGCACAGACACGGGGCTTCCCTGTCCCTGCTCAGCCTCGTTCCCATTGGTTGGTTTGTGTTCCCTGCGCGGGCAGAAGGACCCTTGGTCCCGTGACTGGAACAGTTCCTGGGCAGAGCTCCGGCCATGCGGCTGGAGAAATAAACATCTCTCTGAAACAGCTAGCAAGAATCTGTCTGTCCATATATATATTTCCTTTCCACGGGACTCCTGGTTTGATATATGCGTGTTGCAGGATCCCCACTGCAACAAATGGTGGAGATTTGAGAGCAGAACGATCCCCGATCCCTAAGCGACTGATTTGTGTGAGTAAACCCTGGAAACTTTGGATTCCTCTTCTTGGTTTTGCTTTGCTATTCCGTATCTAAACTATGGAGGAACCGTGGGAAGACTCTTGGCTCTCAGAGCCGCATATGGACATTTATCTTAAACTTAAAATGATTCTTGAACAACGATTTGTGAATTTTAGCTTGATTCAAGCTCAAAAAGAACTGAAACACTTCCTGGCATGGTTGTTTAAGAACTTTTTCTATGTTTCTTGGGATTTAATTATTACCAAGGGCTTTTGGAAAACCGTTTGGACACAGTTAATACTAGAGTCAAAATATATGCCGATGGAAGAATATTTTCGTGAATATTATTTAGTTACTGAGACTGTTGAGCAATGTCAGCTGTGTCCTGGTGAAGGGAAGCGTGGCGCAGGGACCGTGCGGCCCAGGCCACGTGCACCGAGCGCTCTGAGAGCAGCAGCGAGGCAGTTCCCGCGTGCGGGCGGAGCCACGCGAGCCGCAGTGTCGGTGGCGGAGCGAGGAGCGGCGGGACCCGGCGGTGCCCGAATGGCCCAGCACAGCGCGTGGTGGAGCGAGCCCCGTGAACGCCCGACCGAGAGGGGCGGCGTGCGGGCGGCGGCTGGCGGCGATGGCGGTGGAACGGAGCCGCGCCCAGCCGAGACGCGCGCTGGAGCAGGGCGCGGGGGAGTCCTCGCTCGGGGGCCCGGCCGAGACGTGGGTGCAGCGCCCGGCAGCGGCAGCGAAGCTGCGACCAGAGGAGGCGACGCACGGAGAACTGAGCGGCGTGGCCCGGCCCGGCCCGCGCAGCCCCGAACGCGACCCCGGGAAGAGCGCGCAGGCACGAGCAGCTCCGACAATTCCAACACGGGAGCGACCGAAAGAGACAGCAAAGACGCAGCGAGACAGAAAACAGCAGCCACTCGGAAAAAGGAAAAGATCATAGCAACTAAGACCTTAGGGATAGTAAAATGGTATAATGTTAAGCAAAATTATGGTTTTATAACAAGGTGTGACAACCAGCAAGACATATTCGTGCATAGAACTGCTATTAAAAAGAATAACCCTGAAAAATGCATCCCAAGCTTGGGAGATGGAGAGGTGGTGGAATTTAATATTGTACTAGGGAGAAAAGGGTTACAAGCATCGCAGGTCACTGGGCCTGATGGTGTTTCTGTAAAAGGCAGTATATATGCAAAAAATCGTAGTCATGTTAGACAGTATCTCCATTGTAAGCCCCCCCTACAGTTTCCCTTTCCTAATCCCACCTTTCCCTTTTACCCTATGTCCTATTACCCCCAGTGTATTCCCAATCCGTTTTTTCACCCATGGTTTCCCTCACAAAGCCATGCTTTTGCCAGTTGTTTCCCCAAAAATCCCTTTCCAATGCCGAGTGGGGGATGAAAAGGGGGAGGGAAGAAGTTAAACCCTCTCCTGCCTCAGTTTCCCCACAAAGCATGCTCAGAGTTCTGTCTCCCTTCTGTCAGCCCTAAGATGTTCCGCAGAATCTGTTTGGACATTTAAAGACTCAGGAGGGTGGCTTGTTTTGTTTTGAAACTGTTCTTGTTATGTTTATCCAGTTGTTTTCATTCTCCTTTTATTAAAATAAAACGGGTGAGGTGTTGGGGTCCCTCCCCTGCCGTGTAGCCCTGGGAGAGGGGCCCTGAGGGCACAGACACGGGGCTTCCCTGTCCCTGCTCAGCCTCGTTCCCATTGGTTGGTTTGTGTTCCCTGCGCGGGCAGAAGGACCCTTGGTCCCGTGACTGGAACAGTTCCTGGGCAGAGCCCCGGCCATGCGGCTGGAGAAATAAACATCTCTGAAACAGCTATCAAGAATCTGTCTGTCCATATATATATTTCCTTTCCACGGGACTCCTGGTTTGATATATGCGTGTTGCAGGATCCCCACTGCAACAGTCTACAAGTTCCTCCTGAGGGGAAGCTGAGGAACAGGTACCGATGTCTTCACTCTTGTGACTGGTGACAGGGCTCAAGGAAATGACGTGTAGCTGAGTCAAGGGAGGTTTAGGTTGAGTATCAGGAAAAAGGTTTGTCTCTCAGAGAGCAGCTGAGCACTGGAGCAGGCTCCCCAGGAAAGTGCTCACAGCACCAAGCCTGTCTGAGTTCAAGAAGTGTTTGGACAACACTCTTATGTACATGGTGTGACTCTTGGTCTGTCCTGTGCAGGGCCGGGAGCTGGACTTGATAATCCTGATGGGTCCCTTTCAACTCAGAATATTCTATGTTTTTGTGACTGAAAATAAAAAATGGTTCTTTTCAGCTCTTCTGTTGTGTCATTAGGTTGGCTTGAAATGCCTGAGTTTGCACCTGAGCATCGTGGACATATCCATGGTCATGGTGATTTCTGGATAGTATGCTTTCTGGATATGGAATGTTGATGACTCACAAGCATTAAGAGACTTTTTCTGGACTCAGTTGTACATATCACATTACAGATGAGTAAATTATTTTTTTAAAAGAGTTATAGGGTTTTTTTAGATGCTGAATTTCACAGATTATTAACCATAGTTGTACCACTGGGTATCAATCTAAGAGTTGAAAAAATCTAACCCTTTCACTTAATGTCTGGGCTTGTTTGTGTGATTTCTGTTTTTTGAACTAAGAGAATGAATTTGTTTGAGTGACTGCAAAGCTCAGTAAGTACCAGTTATCAATTCTTTTTCTAATGACAACTGATGACATGATTTTTACAAATGGTTGAGCAGTTGGCAAATGCTAACCATAGAAATCGAATGAGCTGAAAGAAACTCCAGTCTGCCCTATTGTCACTACTGAGCTGACAGATGGGAAAAAGAGGAGGAGGTTGTGATGCTCTCCCAGAAGCCCAGGGGCACACCACAAAATGACTGCTGAAGTGCCTTGACAGACCGTAAGTGAGAGAAGAGCAGATTTCTGAAAAACAGACATTACCTATGTTTTGCTTTGCTAGAAAAGTTACCCTGTCTACCACAGCCTCCCCAAATGGGCTGGCCAAATTCTCTGAGGAGCTCTTAGCACCAGAACTCATTTGAACCTCAGCAATGGAGATTAAAATTGAATTTCCCTGGCAGAAGGAGGAGCTGGAGCCAGGCTACCTCCTCCAGCAGCTGCTGAAATAGTGGGAGGGCAGGACTACCCTTACAGCTGCCCCAGGCAGGTGGCCCGAATGCCAGCATCTGCTGCTGCCCTGGACACTCTCACCTGCCTGGGCCCTATCAGCATGGCCAGGGCGCTATGCTATCCTGGCCGTCTGCTGCTGTGAACATCTGCTCGCTCTGCTGGTGCCTAAGCAGCAGGGAAAATCACCCAGTATGCAGGAAAGCCTGCAAACCTTAGAATAAGAATTGAGAAATGGGCAGTGGAAGTCTGTTGGGATCAGATCACTCAGCTTTGCTTTTCCTTACCTTTCTTTTTTTTTATCTCCACAATTAGTCTAATGCATCTCCTTTGGTTTTGTAAAAAGTGACTCAAGAAGTTGAAAGTACCAAACTTCAGTAGCTTTACCCATATGTGCTGCGCGCCTCAGGCTAGACAGCACATATTGGTAGCCAGACTGAGAAGAACATTTACCACATTACCTCTTAAAAACTCACTTTATTTTTCTTGTTGAGCTGGCCCCCATCCAATGTGACACTCCAGCGTGAGCCACGTAGTGACAGCAACAGCCTCCATGGAAACACACCAGAGCATGAGGCCAGCCGTGGGGTAGAGAGAAAAGGCAGCTCTGTCCTTTCCTTAGTCTGTGCGTTTTTGCTCTGAACAGGCTTTCTTTTCATTTCCAAAGCATTATTATGAGTGCCTCTCCTATGCCATCGTGTCTTTGCTATATCTCCTGTAGCAGTGCAAAGTTACGCTGGGGCTGATTGCAAGGCATCACCATGCCTCAGCCTTAGAAACCTCCACTCCTCTTTTACATGCTGGAGCCAGGAGGGAACCTGGCTTTCCAACCAAGACACAAATAAATGCTGGCTGCGGTGGGTGGAGGTTTGAATGTGCACTATGGAGTGACTAGCTCTTGTAGATAGTGCCCTGCTGGCAGCCTCGGTGCTGCTGTGCCAAAGGTTCTGCTAACTGAATGCCTCTTTTTGGCAAGATGGAGGGAGCAAAAGGAAAGAGCATCTCAGAAATTTCCATGATGTCTCAGAATTTGACATACCCACTGTTTCACCCAGGAACAAGTGTATTGGGAAAAGGGTGGGTGGGGGGGAGATGTTGAGCGTGTTGCTCTCCCAGTAGAGTAACTGGGGAGACTTTGATGGTCAGAATGCCCCAAGGACAAAATGCCTCATCATGAGGGCTATCACCATGCCTTCCTCTCCATCATACTGAAAACTCACTCCCCAGGTAATAGCAGCATGCAAAGTTGTCTAATGCCATTATGATATAATTAATTACATCATTTTCCCTTAATATTTCTCTGAAATTTTCTTTTTTATACCCTAGACTACCCTGAAGTAAATTTCTCAGTCTGACTATCCACTGTTTGATGCAGACAGTGAACCAGGGAGCTGTTTGGCCTGATTCCAAGTTTTAGAGCATTTCACAGATGATAGGGTAAATCCAGCAAAATTTGTGCACCTACAGGGTAGCTGCTACTGTGCTAAACTTCCAGACACCTGGCTTTAACATCTATAGACAACATGACAATACCGAGTTTCACTGCATGTCACTTGTAGGCTCCCAGCTCTGAATTCATACTGTGCAGTGGGAAATACCTATTCTGGATGTGTCATGGGGAGAATCAGGTGCCTGGGATTCACCACAGCCAGAGCACTGAGCAGGGAGTCTCTTAAACTAGTAAAGGAGAATGAATGCAGTTGTATAGTACAATTTCCTCTGTCTCAGCATGTGAGGAGCTTACATGTGGGCTGCAAGGCAGCAATTCTTGGCGGTTGAGAGTCACGGTGTGGTTCTATTTTGAGCTGAGCACCTCAGCCATCTTTTCAAGGGGCTGAATTAGCTCTTTCTTTAATTTAAATGATACATCAGGACCTTGACCATATATGACATGTAATGCATCATGTAACAAGCACATTTTAGTGTCTAATGTTTTAATTTTTGTGTTATGAATAATAATAATAAAACCAAAAAGAATTGGCAGACGTCTTTGTCATATCAAACACTTCAGTGGACATGAGTCACACTTGGCTTCCACATGGATTCCAGCACTTTTGACACTGATTTGGTTGCTCCTCATATCTTTGCTGTCCCAAGTACTTTGGGTAGTTATGTGTAACACCAGGTCACCTAGGCTAAGTCTGGTCTGAAATATTTCAGATATAAAAACAGATCTTAATAAATCTGGGCACTGTATTCTTAGTTAAATTTCCTCGCAAGACTCTTTGTTCCCTGGTGTCTCAGAAACATGGGAAAACTAATTGCACGTCATCAGGGAACCAGTCACCTGGCTCCTTAAGTGATACTTCTGATCTATGGAAATTACTTCTCCAAAATCACCACTGGCTCTAGAACTCCAGTTAACACCCTTAATATCAATTTTCAATGTATGAGCCTAGGTCCTGAGATTATACTAATTTCAACATCTGCATTGAGTAGTGGTCCTCAGCATGTTTATCAAGCTGGTGATATGGCCCATGAATGTGTGAACTTCCCAGGATCTTTCACATCACTTTTCACCTTTTCTCTTCCTCATCTATCCATCCTTCTTGCCTGTCTCTCATTCCAAGAGAGACTGATCGTTCCAGCATCTTTAAAGTGTAACACATCAAAAAGAAACTTTTTAGCTACCTTTAGAGCACTTTATATCATTTTATATCACTTACACTACCATAGCAATACAGCAATGAATGCCATCTAATTTACATAAAGTCACCCAGAGGTTAATTAGTATATGAAGGTTAATTTCCAAAACAGTGCACTAGGAAAAAAGCAGCAAAAAGCAATTCTTTCCATAATTGGTTTTGTACACACACCTCCTTCTATGTTTTACAAATGTACTCAGTAATTTCTGTCTTCATTTTCTGGGAAGATTGCATGTCAGGTAGAAAGGAAGTCTGACACTGTGTCTGTCTGAGTGGTTACTTGCTGACCTTTTGTTGTAGTATATACTATTTGGAAATATTGCCATCACATGCCATCACAATTGCATGGGGGGCCCTTTAATGCTACACTTGCATACATCCTCTGCATTGGAAAAAATAATTCCCAGTTGTCTTTCTAATTGAATAATTTGATACAAATATCACTTTAGAAATAATACGTGTTCCCAGCTCTGTCCACAGGGAATGGAGGGAAGGTGTTCACCTGGTGAGCCCACATGCTGGAGGAAAAGCAGGGTTTTGATGTTAGTAGGGAGGGGCAAAGGTGATTATTTTTCTGTTTGAGAAGAAACATTCTGGGGGACTATCAGAAACTGCTCCCAGGTGACAAATGTAGAAGGCAATCTCTGAGCCTTGCTGAATTCACCTCTAAATTTCAGCACTCAGAGCTGTGTATTGGCTCCATATCCATCTCTAGATCCTGTGACTTCAGTGGAAGTGTTTATGTTTTTCAACAAGAGATTTGATGGATGCAGTACAGCTTAATTTGAAGACACTTCTTCTCTCAACAATACTACTTCTACTATCAAGACCCAAAAAACACAATCGGTTACACCACAGTGTTTCTAATGCGTTATTAGCATTAGCATTTACTGCAACTAGATGTCTGCTTGAGCTTGAATCTTGATAACCTAGAACTGCTTAACAATGTTGAGTTTGGCTTTTGAAATACATGTTAGAAGCTTCGTGTTCACAAGGGCTTTGGAGCTATTCTAATCCCAAAATGTTTCTGTCTTGGAAGTAAGTAGGAAAAATCCCTGCAACAGGGTTGAACAGCAATAGCAGACTATGAAGACTTCAGTTTTAGTTCTGTCTCTCCACCGAGCTGGTTAGACACCTAAAAAAGCAATTCCAGTGGCAGAGCCAAGAATCTACTCAAGCTCCTGGTAGAAACAGAGCACTCCTGCCTCTGAATGCAGTGCCAAAACCATGGGCATATCACTCTCTGTGGCTTACGCTGCCTTCCTGACTGCTCCTCCCCTCTCTCTGCAGCACCCAGGTGGCGGCTTCACCACTGCTCCTTTGAAGGATGAAGTGGGTTTGTAAATCTGTAAATGTTATTTCTGGTGAACATTTCTACAGAGGCTGCATAGAAACCAGATCTGATGCAAGCTTTTCCATGAGGAGTGGATATATAGCGGTACAGCCTCTCTTAGGTCACATGAAACCTGATGTTACATTTGGCAGTGGTAACAAGGTAATCAGCGCCCTTCTATTTTCCTTGGTCGTGAATAAATCCATCCTTGACAATAAACATCTCTGTGTTCATTCAAAAGATGAAATATAATAAGAATACCAACAATCAACATTGAGCTTATTTATTCTATCTACGCATCCATTATTCCTTATTATTCTTGGTGCCTAGGAAAATGTTCTTTCTTTTCCTTTTAACAGCTCTTGTCCATTGTTGCTGTTTACAACCTCCTTATTGTTGCTGAGGGTTGTCCTATTCCCTCCCTGTCATCATGTAGCAAAGCTAAATGCATTTCATTATTTTAATCTTTCTTGAAAAGTCAATCCCTTAATTAGAATCTATGGTTGTGGAGCTCCACTGGTGTCTGCAGGCTAAACACCACTAAGGCTGTTTTCTTACTAATTGTGCTCACAGGCAGGACATTTGTTACTGTTGTTGATGGCATTAATTTGTTTGGGGGTTTCGTTTTTGTTTTTTTTTTTTTTAAGACTGTTTATCTAGGTGAGAAACAAAAGGCAGAATTCCTTAAGTTAGATTTTCAAAGGATGAAAGCCTAAAAGGCATAGAAAATTAATATTTTCTTGGTTGAAATTTTAAACTGAAACACACACAGACAAACCTTAAATTTTGGGGTTTGAGCACATCAAAACCTCTCAGTAAAACATGGAGATTTTAAGAACGTGCTTGTAAAAGAAGGCTGTCAGATGCTGATCAGTTCTCTCCTTCCAATTCCTAATGAGTGTCAAAAAACATGGAAACAATCTTTCATTCCTAATCTATCAAACACATTTTGCTAAAGAGGCATTTGGAAATTCAGTGAGAAGAACAGTAATGCCCCCCAAAAAACTGCTTACCTTGTCCTTTCTCTTTTTTCTCCAGTTTTGCTCACTAATCACCCTGCATGCAAGTTTTTAGGAGGGATTTTGTTCTTCGAGCATGCAATTAGAGAAGAATCAAAGAAACTTTACAAAGACACCACAGTGACTTTTTGAAATAAGTTTTGATGAGCTTCTCAGTTTGCTATTTCTTTTCTATGTACTTAGGGATGAAAATTTATTACATATGCCATTGCTCTCCACAGCACCACACATACTAGTTTAGACAATAAATGTAATAACTGCTTCCTGAGGGATGTATCGTTCACCATACATATAAATTTACTGTAGTTTGAATGTTTCTTGTGCTGGCATATGTCCCATTTGATTCAGTTCTATTTAAATCGATATTTTCATTACACATAAGTTAAAGTTGTGTTGTTTGGACATAAAAAGTAAAGGTATTCCATCAAGGTAGTTCAGAGTGTGTTTCCATCTATCTCCTCTGTCCACAGAGATTGTTAGGTTCAGTAGCATGGCTTCCTCTACAGTGCTCAGGATGAATCCTCTTCTATCTATCCACTACATTATCCAGTCAATTCTCCTGTGTCCCACATTGTAATCCGCTACCTACTTCCAGTCTAAAGAGTAGCCTTTTTAAGAGGCATTTCTCCTTTACTTGGGAGCTAATCTTAGCAGCTGGGATTTCCTAGGCCTTGCCATGTCCATAACTGATTTTTTCACATCAGTCCTAGACGTGATGTGGCCTTGCCCCTGGTGACAAGCGCCAAAATAGCACCAGCTCATGCTAACAATTTAGCTGTGTGACTAATTGCACGCTGTTGTGTGGACCTCTGCCCTGGTTGGCCACACAGATGTGACTTGAGAAAAACTACCTGTGAGGCCATATCATCCCCATCCCTTTGGGGATGCCTGTGTCTTTGTATATGAGCTTCTCATCATTCAGTATCACCTGCAGCATCTATAGCTCCCCTAAGGTGTACAGCTGCTGAGGCAGACAGGCTTTCTCTCTCCTGTTCTTCTGCCCACACAGCCTTTCCTGCACCATCACTTAACCTGAACAGCAGTAGGGCTTACTCCCTCTACAAATTTCTCCAACATTCTGATTTAAGCATTCTTGAGGTGTTTAAGAGCTGCAAAAACCTGATAGTTCAAAAACCTTCCTGTTTCCAAGGTGAGATGGGAAACACTGAAAACCCTGAAAGCTGAACTCAGAGTCCAGAAGGTTAAGGCCCCTCTGGGAATTTCAGAACAGGTTAGGCATCTTGTCTGGTCAGTCTAGAGTATGACATGGTGTTGGGGCCCTCCCCCTGCCATGTGGTCCTGGGAGAGGGGCCTTGGGGGGGAGACACAGGGTTTCCCTGCCCCTGGTCAGCCTCATTCCCCATTGGTTGTTTTGTGTTTCCCTGCCCAGCAAGGACCCTCGGGTCCCATGATTGAGCAGTTCCTCGGCAGAGCCCGGCCATGCGGCTGGAGAAATAAACATCTCCGAAACATCTAGCAAGAATCGGTCCATATATATTTCTTTTCCATGGGTCTTGTTGATTGATACGCGTGTTGCGGTATCCCCACTGTAACAAATGGTGGATAATGCGAGCAGAATGATCCCCGATCCCTAAGGACAGTGACTGATTTGTGAGTAAACTCTGGATTTCTCTTCTTGTTTTTGTTTTGCTGTTCCATCTCTTAACTATGAAGGAACTGTGGAAAGACTCTTGGCTCTCAGAGCTGCATATGGACATTTATCTTAAACGTGAAAAGATTCTTGAACAATGATTTGTAAATTTTAGCTTAATTCAAGCTCAAAAGGAACTGAAACACTTCCTGGCATGGTTGTTTAAGAACTTTTTCTACGTTTCTTGGGATTTAATTCTTACCAAAGACTTATGGAAGACCGTTCGGACACAGTTAATTTCTGAGTCAAAATATATGCCGATGGAAGAATATTTTCGTGAATATTATTTAGTTACCGAGACTGTTGAGCAATGTCAGCTGTGTCCTGGTGAAGGGAAGCCTGGCGCAGGGACCGTGCGGCCCAGGCCACGTGCACCGAGCCCTCTGTGAGCAGCAGTGAGGCAGTTCCCGCGCGCGGGCGGAGCCACACGAGCTGCAGGGTAGGCGGCGGAGCGAGGCGCGGCAGGAGCGGCACGACCTGGCAGTGCCCGCCTGGCCCCACACAGCACATGGTGGAGTGAGCCCCGTGAATGCCCGAGTGAGGTGGCGGTGGCGGTGGCAGTAGCAGTGGAGCGGAGCCGTGCCCAGCTGAAACACACACTGAAGCAGGGTGGGGGGGGGCCACCACTTGGGGGCCCGGCTGAGACGTGGGCATGGCGCCAGGCAGTGGCAGCGCAGCTGAGAGCAGAGGCGGCGGCGCACGGGGAGCTGAGCGGTGCAGCCCGGCCCGGCCCGTGCGGCCCCAAATGCGACCCCAGGAAGAGCGCGCAGGCACAAACAGCCCGGCAGCCCCAGCAACCCTGGCAATTCCAACATGGGAGCAAGTGAAAGCGAAAGAGAAAGCAAAAACACAGCGAGACAGAAAACAGCAGCCACTCGGAAAAAGGAAAAAATCACTGTAGCTAAGGTTTTAGGAATAGTTAAAATGGTATAATGTTAAACAAAATTATGGTTTTATAACAAGATGTGACAACCAAGAAGACATATTTGTTCATAGAACTGCTGTTAAAAAGAATAACCCTGAAAAATGCATCCCAAGCTTGGGAGATGGAGAGGTGGTGGAGTTCAAAATTATGCAAGGTAGAAAAGGATTACAAGCAGCAGACGTCACTGAGCCTGAGGGTGTTTCTGTAAAAGGCAGTATATATGCTAAAAATCGTAGTCATGTTAGACAATATCTCCATTATAAGCTCCCCCTACAGTATCCCTTTCCTAATCCCACCTTTCCCTTTTATCCTATATCCTATTACCACCAGTGTATTCCCAATCCGTTTTTTCACCCATGGTTTCCCTCACAAAACCATGCCTTTGCCAATTGCTTCCCCAAAAATCCCTTTCCAATGCTGAGTGGGGGATGAAGAGGGGGAGGGAAGAAATTAACTATTGTTGTTTAGAGTTCCAACTGGTACAAATGGAAGAAACCCTCTCCTGCCTCAGTTTCCCCACAAAGCATGCCCGGAGAGTCTTGTCTCCCTTCTGTCAGCCTTAAGATGTTCCAGAGAATCTGTTTGGACATTTAAAGACTCAGGAGGGTGGCTTGTTTTGTTTTGAAACTGTCCTTGTTATCTCATGGTTATCCAGTTGTTTTCAGTGTTAAGTTTTAAATCTCTTTTGTTAAAAATAAACGGGTGAAACGTTGGGGTCCCTTCCCCTCTGCCATGTAGCCCTGGGAGAGGGGCCCTGGGGGGAGGCACGGGGTTTCTCTGTCCCTGCTCAGCCTCGTTCCCCATTGGTTGTTTTGTGTTCCCCTGCGCGGGCAGGGACCCTCGGGTCCCGTGATTGAGCAGTTCCTCGGCAGAGCCCGGCCATGCAGCTGGAGAAATGAACATCTCTCTGAAATATCTATCGAGAATTGGTCCATGTATATTTCTTTTCCATGGGCCTCATTGATACGCATGTTGCAGTTTCCCCACTGTAAAAACATGGGGCATTTCCTGACACTGGGCTGCATCTGAGCTGGTTCAAAACTTTTGTTTGAATGATTTCACAGCAGACCAGAATGTTTCTGGAGAGTAAACATCTAGCGAGTTAGACAGTGCTAGAAGGTAGGCAGGCTGGATACCTGGGATTCAGACATGGATTTTGTCCAAATCCCAATACAATTTTGAAAGGTGTATGTCTTGCTATTAATGCCTGCTCCTCAAAAAAAATCTGGTAAAAAATGTCACGTGGTAACACCTATACCTATAGCCATATATCTACTGACTTTGATTTTCAATGAAACACATGTTTACACAACTAAATTATGTGTCTGCATCAAAAGGCCCTTGGCATCCAGCTCGGCACTGCGCATCGTACACTACAGCTCCATCCCAGGCCAAAGGGTGAAACTCTGACGTTCAGCCATCCTGGTACTGTAACTGGAGAGATTTATTCCTCATGTGTAAACAGGAGAAAAACTAGCTTTCAGGTAGCACAGAAAAACATCAATGAATGCTTTACCCCTTAAAAGACTAAAAAGCATCTGTAGAAGGAATACCCATCCTTTAAAAGCATAAAAATACTTAAATTTGGCAGAGAACAAAATATTTTGAAATTATGCAACACAAAACAGTCACTGACACTCCTACTGAAACGTGACACCAGTTCCAGGATGTTCAGGCACTCCTGCTGGGACAGATAATCTGCATTTAAATTACAAGATTCAGCCATATGTCTGGCTGGGAAATGAAAAGGGTGGAACGATAGATACTACCTTGTGCTTCTGCTGTTGGAGTCTTTTTCATACTGCTCAGTCACTCTCATGCACTGTGGTTTGTTCCAAGATAAACCCTCTTCCTATTAGATAATATCCAAATGTCTCCAGGGCCTGTTTCAGAATGGAGCAGTCTCTTTTTTTTTTCTCAGAAGCTATATATCAAATCTTTGGTGGGAGCAAGCTTTTGACTAATACTCCCCTCTGGTTATTTAACTTGTATTAATGTATCAATTTAACCCATGCAACTTTTATTTGAGATTTAGGCTATGACATATGGTTGGGGATTCATAGTGCTCACTTTAGGAAAAGACAAATCTTCTTCATTTACAAAAAGGGTACACCCCACCTCCCCACTCTTGTGTGTGTGAGTGTGAGCATGAGTTTTAGAATAAGAGATCAGTATTTCTCTATCATTCAAGTGATTTTTTTTCTCATCTGGTATTGACTATCTTTTGCTATTATCTTTCAGTGAGGAAAACATATTTTTGTTGGACCTCCAAGTCAAAGCAGCATCTTCTTTGTAGCTGCTGTATATATTCTGTAATAGCTTGGGTTTTACTTTATTTAGACTCTGAGAAGTTGCTGTTACAATATTTCCAGTAATTTAGTTGCACATCCTGAACCAAAACAGAATTAATTGGTGAGAAAAAAAAATCTCAGTTCTAGTATTATGAAGAACGGAAACTAAAACAGCTTAAGGAAAAAGATGTCTGAAATATAGAGACTTTTCCCTCATTTTCGGTGTCTTACTGGTTTTGGACCTTTTTTTGACTTGCCATTGCAAATGGCTTGGGTTCAAGAAACACAGAATAATGGAGGCTTGGTGATTTGGTGATGGTACCAGTGAGTGGTAAAGGCACGATCTGGGTTTAGAAATTTGGTTGCTGTGCTCTTCAAATCAGAAATACTCCCATAATTTATAGTAACCATTGCAAACCTTGTAGGTAGCCAGGGAGGACAATGCACAGCCATCTTTGTAAATGCCACTTGGAGTTTGATGGGGACATTTTTAAGGTACACATGCAAGGAGCTGAGCTGAAAGCTGGTGCTCTTCTGAGGGAGAATCTGCTTTTCTGGAAAAGACCATTTTGCAGGTGAGCAAGACAGAGGTCAAAAGAAGCCTTACTGTGGCCTACATTCTGTCCATCCAACCTTGCACTGGTTTGCCCTCCCTGCTTTTAAGACCCTGCAGTTGGACTGAGCCCCTGACTGACCCCTGACCAAATCAGCATGTCATGAAGAGTGTCACTGTCATTGGGAGTGACAAAGGAACTCCATATGGTCCCAGGTTGCTACCTGGATTGTGCTGTCTTCAGCCAGCAAGGCAGAGCTTTAAACTCAGCTCTTACCTGCAGATCTCAGTGCTTTTATCACCACTTTGAAAAAAAAGTGGAAGGACCATTAGTTTAGACCAAGTGTGAACTGATAAAAATGAGTGTCCTTGTGAATTGCTCCTAGAATTGTCACTGGTTTCTAATAAGAGCAAAGAAATACAAGAATTAGCATAATTACTCTGAAGGTATTTATTTTCATATTCTCTTTGTTGTTGTTTTCTTTCAGGACAGGTTTAATTAGAAGTAAGCACTGGCAATAATCATATGGTATATGCTTCCTTTTGGAGCTTTGAAAGATCTTTTCTTGTGAGGGTGATAAATCATCTAAATGAGCGTGCATGAAGACTTGTAAAATGTAATTTGGTACAGAATTTTTCCACACATGGCACATAACCTAGGCAAGTGTTTTCTAAGAGAGACCTGGGAGTTTTATGGAGCGTAGTTTGGTATATAGCGTAAATAAACTGAACTTTGCATGCAGGCCATACACAAAAGCTGTAGATATCTGCTTAAAGGGAGACAGCATGACAAACCTCTAGGAGCCACAAAGTCTACCAGGTACATATTATGCATCTCAACAACAATTGCCTAATGGATGTGCTGATGCCAAAAGAACCCTTGGGGTCTTTCTGAGAAGAATACCTACATAAGCTTACATGAAATATGTCATCCTTTTCACTCATTTTACTAAGGAAATACCAACAAAACACTGTGTTTAAATAGCTTCAAGGATCTGATATAAATCAACAATAGCCAGGAAATTTAAGAAAGCCAAAGACTGACACTCCCTCTTCAGCACATTACACCCTGTTTTTGCAAAGAAAGCTAGGAACCTTGGGTATCCCATCTCATTTTCAGTTCTTGCTATGTCAGACCCTATGGAAAAAAGTACCAGCAGTAACGCCTCAGACCTTGCACGGCGAGGGTGAAATCACGAGACGTCATGTGTGTTTTACATAAAATATCAGCAACTTTTTCCCCTGAGACATCACCATTCAGCAGCTGAGACTGAGTCCTGTCCTACCCAGCTGTTCTCACCCTGAGCTGCTGCTGGTGCAGATGCAGCGCCCTGTAGAAGGGAGAGATGCTGTACACATGCCAGAGGAGTGGCTCCCCAAAGCCTATGTGGAGGACATTTTCCATTCTGGCTTTGGTGCAGTGGCTGAGGTGATCCTGGGGCGGTAACACTGCCAGTATCACTGCTGCCAAGCCTGTTGGCTCCCAGGGGCCTCCAGAGCTGCAGCACAGCCCCCTCTGCACAGTCACAACTACCTGAAAGGGGGTGTAGCCAGGAAGGGGTCAGCCTCTTCTCCCACATAACAAGCCTTAAGTTGCTCCAGGGGAGGTTTAGATTGGATATTATGGAAAATTTCTTCACCAAAAGGCTGCCCAAGGAAGTGGCTACCTCCATCCCTGGCACCATTTAAAAGATGTGTAGATGTGGTGCTTAGGGACATGGTGGACTATAGTGGTAGACTTGGCAGTGGTTGGATTCAGTGGTGTTATAGCATTTTGCAACTGAAGTGATCCAATGATTCTTCGAAAATATTTGATTCCAGTGCAGAGTTAGATGATAAAGGAGGACTAGTAAAGGTTTGTTTAGATAGATACTGCTTTTCTTCTGGTCTCTTCTGTTGCAGTGATATCTGCAAGTTATCAAGTGCCAGTGTCTATTTTGGACCCATGGAAAAGGAAGGAGGCACCTTCTCCAAAAACTTCTCGGCACCTCTAGCCCCAGAAGCCTTATCCTAAAGCAGCAGCTTCTCTGGTCCTAAGCTTTTTGTCCCAGGGCCCTCCCCTTGTCATGCCCGGGCCTAGGGGATTCCTCCCAGATGGAGGCAGAGCTGTCACCACCTCTGCAGCAGCAGGAATGTCCCAGGACACAAGGTGGTAAGCCAGGACTAAGGGCAAAACAGGGCCTGAATGAAAGCCCCGTCTCCTTTTGCTGCTTCGTAATCCTAGTTACAACCTTGATTCATAGTGAAACAATTTGGTGAAGTGAAATAAAAAGACTTCCCTGTACGAAGATTCCTTTTTATTGTCAACTTTCACACAGTCAGAGGATGAAATTCCCTAAGCAATTAGAGCTTCTAACATTACAGGCACAAGGTTTGTTTTGAGAAAACAAATACATGTCAGCATTTTTAAAGTTATTTTTCCAACCTTTAGACATGTTGGCAAGGCATCGATTCAGTGGGTTTTTTACTTGAAGTCATATAGACAGGAAACCACAGTACCAGGTGGGAGTGCAATATGCCACTTGTCTGTTAATGATAAAGAGCAAAAATGCAAAGGAGCCATAAACCAGACAAAGCAAAGGAGGAGGGAGGCATCCACAGAAGTGGGTGTGTGGCAGTTACCCAAGGATTGGAGATTTCTCTGGTACTAATATCTAAAGTCATTAAAGTAAAAGCAGCATTGGTTAGGGACATCTGCAGAGCTGTGAGTAGCTGAGGGCTTTTGGTTTGGTTTTTGTTTGCTTGTTTGGTTGGGGTTTTTGTACCAAGTCTTGCTTTCCATAGTGGCAGTGGTGTAAAAATAAACTAAAATCAGTTTACAGGCAACTGGATATACGCAGTGTAATAATGACCACTCACGCAGCTTGTACCCTCTGTCTATTAAATGTTAGCCTTGAATTTTTGTAATACAACTTAACAAAGATTACAGCATTTAAAATGGAATGTGATCACTCTATGCTTTTATCTCAAAATTCTGCCCTCATTTGTGCTAAGTAACCCCTCTGACTCAAACTTATTGCTGTAAGATGGGCTGTAACTTTAGCCTCAGTGACAAACATGAGATAGTTCATATCTAAACAAAAAATTCAGTGTTCCTGAACAATACATTTGAGCAGTATGAAAGATCCAGCATATCTAATATCTTTTTCAGTCAGCTTGGTGAACCTATGTTGAACAGGTAAAACATGAAACCAAAAAAGTAGCGATCAAAAAAGGAGAGGAGAATTTTACAAATAGTGCTAGAGCCAGGAGCTAGCAGTTTCATATCTTTTTCCCGTGAAGTGAATCTGTGACATGCAGAGTCAATAGCAGAGGTATTTCCCAAATTTGGCTCCTGATCTTGCAGCTGGACCCTGCCCCTGAACAGCTTCCCAGTGTCTGCAGCAGACTTGCAGCCGAGTCGAGATGGTTGAGCATACAGATGTGATAACTTGACCAGTGACCTAGATAAGACATATTTCCTAACCCAGAGGGCAGACAGTTTCAAGGGCACATTACTGCCTCCCCTCCACAGGAGAAACTTGCCCCAGAAGGACATCTCTGTGTGGTACAGCTGTGGTTTCAGACCATGGCAGGGGCTGTCATCCAGAGGCAGAGATTGTGCATGGCAGCTCTGTGAATATGGCAAAGAACTGGAGGGAAAATATGAAAAGAAGATGAATCTGTTCAGCACTAAGCATGTTTATTTTAACTTCTTTGCAGCTTCTGAAAAATCACTGAGCAAAACTCCAGGGTATAAATCAAAGTGAGAGAGAAAAAGAAAAACGGCAAGCGTAAGAAAGTCATTACTTTGATTGGCAATGAAAGATTACTCAGGATCCATAACTGTGTTTACCTAGCTCAGCTTAATGTTCACCATTCTAAACTCCTCAAAAGAATCTCATCTTAAAAACAAAAACAAAACAAAAAAAAAGTCAGTGTTCCCGGAAAATGACTTGTGTAACAGTTAAGTGGAGGTTTGGGTTTGCCACCTATGCTCACAGGACTACGTTTTCTTTACTATTAAATGCACAGTTTATGTAATTTCAAGTTTTGTCTACTAAGAATTTAAATTACAGAATAAAGCCTAAAATTATGAACATAAAAATAGCTATCTGATATTATTTTTATCCTTTCAATTTCATGTTCTTCAGCTCTACCTTGGCACAGCCCAATTTACAGTCTAAGGCCAGAAAGTCAGTACTAGGCACACAGTTACACTGAGTACTGTTCTCACTTGTTCACTATAAGCTCCCTATTTCCTTCTTAAAAGTTGTTTTCAAAAGGATCTGCTTGCATAATTGTGCAGCAACAAGCCCTGGTAGCCTCAATCCCCAAGAATGTTTTCAATGACCTCTTCCTGCCCAGTTTTTCCATGAGAGAGAGAACTGATGGGAAAGGGGGAGCCAACAGTGTTACCAGAGGGTAAATGAGTAGACAGATGCAGAATAGAGATTAATGTTTTAGGAAAGAAAAAAAAATTTCCCCCTCCCTGGTGTTACAATTGCTTTTAAAACACACCCTCTCCTTTTAACATTTTATGTCCTTTTTGTCGGCACTTCCAGCAACAAAGTAGACCATAATTTTAGAAATGAGAATATTAAAGCAGAGGCACAGGCGCACAGCGTGGCTGCCAGTATCAAACCCAGACCATGGGTCAGTCCTGCCAATGAAGAGGCTGGGCAGCTTTGCAGGGGCAGTGTGAGTCAACACGTCCATTTGTGGACAGATAAGCCAGTGCAAACAAAGCCAGAGCATCAAAAGTGAAATGTCTGCTTCAGAGGGAAGCCAAGCTCACTAACACACATACCTGTACCACATGTATAGCAAATCAAGATTTGTTTATTTACAGTATCAGTTTTGGTTATGGAGAGCTCTTCAGAAACCTGAGGGCAAAATAACCTTGAGAAGTTCACATTATTAAGAATTAATTATTACACTTTGACAGACCCCATTTATCACCATGAAAACCAGGTACATTAATTAGAGCACTTCTGGCATCACAGCAAACCTGTTTCCTTCATGTTAGATTTTGGTTTAGATTTTGTTCCCAGAGGGACCACAGCAATTGTTAAATGTACCAAAGAGCATTTTAAAGATTTTCCACTATGATGAATTTAAATTCGGGAGGGGTTTTGCCCCTGAATCAGGCTCCATAGTAACCTCTTTCACCAAAGAATTATCTTTGCTAGTGACAGACAAAATTAATAATAAGAGTTTCATTTTTAACCTGTCACCTACAGCACTGATACTAAGGACCATGAGGTAGATTATTCAGCAATTAACATTATGTGATGTTGCTGAATACAGCGTATTTCCTGTAGCTTAAAAACATGCCATGCCATGGCAATGCAGAGTAGGCAGCTTTTAGATTTTGGATTAAATCTTAGTGAAAGTCTCCCATGACTCATTCAACTCCTGCCATTACCTTATGTATTGTGATAATGGTGTAATGCAAGGTAGGGACTTAAAAGGACAAGAACATAAATCTTTGAGATTGATTGCATTTTGCTATTGCCTGTGTGTCAAGAGAACTGAGGGAGCTTGCTGTGTTACAATTTCCCATCCTAGTCGTAGTAGGAGTGCAAAATGAAAACTTTGCATTCAGATCAAATCCTGTGTTTGTCTCCAAGACAGAATTTCCCACGAGATTAAGACCTACAAAATGTGGTCCCATAAGGAAGAACTCAGAAGTTGTCAGTAACATCCCAAGGAGGCCTTACCACTTTGTTAGTCACAATCAGCTGCAAATTTCCCCCCACCACTTTGGTTGCATTTTTCTCTGGATGGGAGAAAAAAATCCAGGCAAGTATGATACCCCAGTGCTCCATAGCTTAACTGTTCACCCCAAATGGTCTGCCTCTTTAAATAAAGCACAGGCTGAGGCACGCTATCTGCTTCTCAGAAAGCTGAAGGTGGATGCATGCCAGGGATTTGTGCAGCTTCCTGGCTTTGCTGATAAAGAAAGGCCACTGCGAGGTAAACCTCTGCTCTGTCCCTGACACATTTTCCCAGTGGCTGCCCAGAAACAAGGGACCCGAGAAGACAAGGAAAGTATGGATCCTGTGGCACCACAGCTCACTGTCTGCATGGGAGGAAGCCTCTGAAGAGTCTGCATGGGCTTGTGCTTCTACATTTAGAAATGTGAGCTTGGAGACCAAGCATTTGCATCAGCAGGTGGAAAGTATGAGAGAGCACATCTAATGCTGACAGTTAATGATAGCATTTGACCATGTTAACCAGTAAGTGACAAGGCAGGGTCACAGGAGTTAATTATTCATGTAAGTGACTGCTAAAAGAAATGTTTAAGAAATGTTTGCACTGACTGCAATGGAAAGTGACTAATCATTTCAAAGTTTAACCTTGACAGCTCTAAGCAGATTTGCCTGGCTCTTTTTTTTCTGTTTTTGTTTTTTAAATCAATATTGTCTACTTCACAGGCAGAACATTACTGGTTTCACAGCAGAAAACACCCTAGCTGGCTAGAAGGGCACCTGTGACATGAAGACCAGGGCTCCAGGAGAGAAGCAATCTGGTTTAGAGGTGTTCAGCTTTGGGAGAAGGGGGTTCTTCAGCCTCAACTCCCAACCTCCAGAGTGATGCAACACTTCTCTCCCCAGCTCCCAGTACCTGTGTATTTAAGTTATAACCTCTTTGGGGCAAACTCTACCTTGTTTGTTCAGTGCCAAGCACAATCAGTCCCTGTCTGTCACTGGTGTCCCTCAGCAATGCCACCATATAAACACTAACGAAGACAGACTGCTCATATCTGCTTAGCCCCAGCTGAATCCACCACTTTAAAAATGTCATTATTTTTTTTGGTGCCCAGATAATTTAAAGAATTCTCAGGAAAAATACAATTACTGCCCTGCCAGAACTGCTAAGCTTCTGTGGGACATAGCTGCATAATTTTAAGAGCCAAACATTCCACTAGACCTCTTTGTTTCAACAATCAAATACCAGAGAGGGAGGTATTACTGACAATGTATTGCTCTTCTTCTGTGTGCTGAACTGTTTTACAACTGCTAATCACGATATATGAATCTACACTTAAAAAAAAAAAGGGCAAGTATAAATGAACATTTTATAACACTACAACATATATAGAGCGCTTCTCATCGCAAGAGTACTTAAAATACTTGAGCTCTCAGAGGAGTACAGCTATCTTCAGACTGGGACACAGCATGTGTTTAAAAAACAGTATTTGAGGCTTGGACATGGACAGAAGTAATTTTTCCAACTTACAGCTTTGGTAAGGATAAAGCAAAAATAAAGGCACGTTTAATGCATGTAGCCCTAATTAGATACTGAAACTAAAGGGAAAACAGACTTGGAGAACTTAAATACAAAGAATATATTAAATAAGGGTAAAAATGGAATTTGAACTGTAAGATGAGAGGACAACTAAGTGAATATTACTTTTTCCTAAAGAAAAAAAGCCTTTGAGTTTATAATTTGGTTATTAAGAAGCATGACTTACATAAAAACCAGAACCCTCAGTTCCCATTGAGGTGGGTACTGCACTGGAATACAATCTTTGGGGATACCTTAAAGGGAAGGCTGCAAAATCCTCAGGGAAGTCCTGCAAAATGCCTAGTGAAAGAACAAAATAGTTCTTCAAAAGAAAAGTTCTTGATGTGTGGCACAAAATCCTGGAGGCTGTGGGAACTTCCCATTCTTCCTGCTCCTGTATGGGGCCTAGAGGTGTTTTCTTACTAGGCTGTCAAAGAGACAAGGAAGTCCACTTACAAGACGGGTCAACATGTAGGCAAGGTCAACCCGTTGTTAAATGTTGCTTTGCATCTGTTGCTCGAAATGCCTCTTCAGCGACAGAAAACATTGGGAGCAGGATGGTGGGAGGCAAGGGGCATAACTATAAAAAGAAACTTTGATGTAACCAATACCTGAGAATAACTATAAAAGAACATAAAAAATTTTAAAGTTACTGTTGCAACCAATCCAGTGCCAAGTCAGCCTACACTAAAGGTAAACTGGTAAGATAAGCATGTAAATTAAAGATTGTAGAAAGCAGAGGTTTGGTTTTTAAGCACATTGCTCAAGTCAAGAACAATTTCCTCTCATGTGGTACTTGGACAGAGGCAGAGGGTCGTGGTAAAGGCAGTGTGGGTGGTTCATAGTGTTCCCTTTGCTTTGGCATGGGAAGCTAGGAAGCCACAACAGTTCTTTGCTTGTAAGCTTTCTGTTGCTTTAAGCATTAATGTCCTTTTTGTCCTCTAACAATCCTAGTTTTTTTTAGGAAGACAGTCTTTGACCCTTTCCTGGACTAAGAATGAAAGTCATCTGAAATAGCAGGATGCTGTTCTTCCAAACCTACTCTGTGGTGCTCTCCTCTGATGCCATTCTGGCCTCATGCAAGCCACGGTAACTTCAAGCAGCTTTGCTAATCTGCCTTCATCAGCCTATACCAGGGGTGATAACTAGTGCTAGTATGATCTATTCAATTTTTCCTGCACCAGCCTCATTCCCCAGGGGTAATTTCATCTGGTGGTCACAGATCTTCAGCTCAATCTTATGTGTCCCAGAGCAGGCAGAAGGGAGAAACTGAGGTCCTGCACTACGCTCTCTCAATGCAGGCCTGCTTATTTTTCTGAGTATCTGTACAGCAAAACTTTAAGTCAGTTTTGAGTTTTCCTTTCTTCTGTAAACTTACCAGGTTTAGGTAGCGTGGCAGCCATACTTTCAGGTAAGTGTTGGGACTTATATGTCCTGGAGCTCCCTTTACAGTCATTGGACACGATTTAGAGGCAACTGTCATATATTTAGTGTATTTTTAGGAACTCCGAAGTATCCACAGTTCTGTCTGTCCAGCCTCCAGCTGCCACTGTGGAAAGGTATTCTGTGGGTCAGCCCTGGGTCCCATCTGCCACACCCACATGGATATCTTGGGTATCTTAAGTGATCTCAAACGGCATGAAATCCCTACCTGTGACAAATAAATGAAGCATCTGTCTTACATCAATGAGTTCTGTCTGTACCTACTGGTAAGAAGCATGTGTATATCTCACCTACCTGAGAATGGGCTGGTGTGCCCCCTGGGGATTCCTGTCTCTCTCCATTGATTTAATAGGAATTTAGGTGAGTAGATGAGATGTGATGACTAATTTTTAGATAGCTATAGTGAGATGAAATGAATCCCATCTGTCCTGGCACATGATTAATGTTGGAACAGTAAGCACCTTGCACTTTGCTCTTAAATGTCGCAATAATTTTGGTTAGATTTAATGTTTTTTAAAAAGTGTTCCTGCTTTTATTAAATTGATCCCTGTTGATTATAATCTAATAAATTTTAAAAGAGGCTTTAAAGGGTAATGATTTATGTGTCTATGTTCAAAAATCAGAAATATCAGACAGCAAGCCAGCAAACTCCTACAGAATTCAGAACATACATTTGAGAAGTGATTTTAAATCCCTATGCCAGTCAAGCAGAGGGAAAAGTAGGTACAAGACATACTGCTATATTGTGACAAACCATAAAGAAGCTTTCAGCTATATTGCATCTTGACAGGCTGTTCAAAACAAAGTGTTTAACTTCACTCTTTACCTTGATAATCAGGTTTGCCTCTTTGCTTCACACATATATTATGCCATATTCACAAAAGGAAAAAAAAAAGGTAGTAGTTTCTTTAGAGACAGCCAACTTCGGCGTGACCACACCATCACTCTTCTTGTCTTTTAATCGTAAGAAAAGCATCTTGTACTTGCTGGTCTAGCAAACAGATCTTTCCTAGCAGTAGTCCTGATATGTGGAATAGGGACTTATTCAGTCCTACACCTCAGGAAGAACTGTCTTAAACTGCCAAAAACCCCCCAGTCAAACAACAAAACAACATAAATCCCAAACATAACATTTTTTTTGTAAAGTCCTGTCTCTCTAAAAATATGGGCTTTACTTACTTCCTCTGAGCAGTGTTCACATTAGTGTCATAACCTTACCGTTCCATTAATGCTCATAAAACTTTCTAACTGTATTTAAAAAATACTTATAGACTCAAAAGTAGAAGTCAGGGCATTTCCTATCATAAACAACACTTCCTTTGCAATATTTATTCCACAAATTTTGTTATTCATTGCTCACTCACACCTAGCATGGTGGTCTTTCTGGAAAATAAATACGTACAAGACCTGCTGATTTTCATGCCTTATCTATATCATCTGCTTTTCATAGATTGCCCTCAAATCACTGTATTTCAGAGTAGACAGCAACCTCTGTGCCCAAATTCAGTGAAGGTATAATAAGTGTTAAACAGGGAAGTGACTCTTTTACTTCAATTTACACATATATCCTATGCTGCATTTATCTTTCTGGAAAAAAAAAAAAGTATAAAAATAGATGTTATTAGCAATAGGAGCTCTGGATGAAGGGACTGCCTTAAAGAAAATTCATGTGATTTCAAAAGCACCTATAGTATTCAGAGGTCAGGCACATGTTGATCTTTCCTTGCATCTTAATAACGAAGCAGTCGAAATGTTTCCTAGTAAAAATAACAGCCACTGTACCAAATTCAATCCAGCACTCTACATACAGTGACAGTGACATCCAATGAGACTTGTGACAGATTATTATGGTCCTCCATCATAACAGTGTGGCAAAAATTCAAGGCTGCAATAAAAATTAATCTGGCCATGAAACTGGCCTATAGTTATTTTTTTCCCCCTAACTACTACAACACTGATGTATAGAAGCCATCAAACATGTCTTTGTGAGGGTATTAGATGTACATAAAGCTTGTAGAGAGAAACTGATGGTTGCTACAGAAAACTCGGAAACCAGCTACTTAAAGGGCGTCTTTTCACATCTCCTGTGTCATTACAGATAGTTCCATGAGTAAGTGACTTACTTGTAAGGTGTTTTGAAAACCTATTACCTATTGTAACTGGTAATAACACTTCACCTTTCCTACTAAGACTACTGATTCAAAGTCTGGCCTGAGTTAGGGTGACCAAGAAAATGATCCTAATGTAATTGCTTAATCACTGATTTGAAATAAGTCAGTAGATTCAGTGAAAACCCTAAGGATGAAAGTCTTCATTATAAAACCATGGCCATCCCTAGGATTCCTCGGGATCCTCGGAAAAGGTGAAGGAGTTGAATAGTCAGAAGAAATTGGCATCAAGCTGGGGAAAAGCCAGGGGCACTGTATGGTGCAGGGCAGTGTAAGAAGATTCACCTCCTGTTGACGGAAGACTTTTCTCTGAGACTTACCAAAGTGATTAATACTACACTCATTCAGTCACAAACTGACTTGGAAGTCAAAGGAAGTATTGTCTCCTGCTAAGGAGAGGAATCTAACTATAAACATAAAGGGCTGTAAACTAAGTCCTTGGGTTTTGGCTCCCTCACTTAATCACTTTTGTATTCTCCGTTTGCAGAGCATCCGTATCATCCATATGTGGCAATAATTTCATGCACAAACTTTAGGACGCACAGTGCTGTAGGAGTTGAACAAACCTTGTCAATCACTGAACACAGGAAAACCTGTTGGTGGAACAAATTTACTGCATGCTTTAATTGTAGCCAAAGAGGCCTAGCTTCCCCTAGATTTTCATGGTTTGTAGTTCAAATATAATTTTTTCCATGCATCTGGAATTTGCTCCAGGTTATATGATGTTTTGTGGTCCATAGAAACATGGCATATTACCAATTGATACTATATAATCCACGATGAAAATATGTCCTTAATGCCCCATGACAAATGGAAAGAATTTGGATATCTTATTTAAAACAGTGGAGGGGAAATAGAGTACAGCTCAGCTCTGTGTTTTAAATTGATACTTTTTGTTAAAGCAAAAGAGGTATATAAATAAAAGGTACCTGAAACTTAGATTATTCATTAAGAGGGACTTAGTGACTTCAGCTCCTCTGAGCTGGCTTGTGCATTTTTTTAACTGCTTCCTATTCATACTTACTTCTAATAAATGTGCCAGTATATTTTTGGGTATCAGCCTTCTGGAAAAACAAACTAGAAAACTCTACCCTTTTGAAAGCAGTGAAAACAGCCCTATTGACTGCTTAAGACGGCAACTGCACCATTTTTTAACTTTCTTTTAACATTCCACACCATGATAGATGCAATGCTAGCACAAGGAAAGGTATATGGTCTCTACTCCAAACAGAGTATTGCCAGAGAGAAAATTTTCTGTTATATTCTAGTTTCAAACTCAGTGGACATGTGGTTTAAAATAGATTCTATAGGCTTTTTAAATGGTATCCATATATTCTCTCACTGTAATTACTATCAGCCTTTTCCCAGGGATCTGCTTATGAATATTAGCATTATAGTGTTAATACTTTTTGGTTCAGACTTGTTTGTAAGTGGTACTGTGACAGTACTGTAGGAGAATGATTAATTTTGATTTTAAATGCATCCAAATATTTTGAAAAAGAAATAAATAGATCTGATTACTGCTTATGATCTACTTAATGCATATATAAGTACATGTTTAAATACTTTGCATTTGCAACTGGAATTGAGCCTTTTTATCCTACCTGCAGCTGGGCTATGAACTGAGTGCATAAATAACAGGTGTTCTAGTTTCAGTGACTCATTTCTCAGCTTCCTCAGGGTCAGTTAAGCCACTAAATATTTATCAGATGTGCTTACAGTATAGGGTCTGAAATCAAAACACTATCAATGTGGAATGCCTCATGTTGAGGTTAACCATCCTCTTATTTGAATATTTTTCTTCTGGATCTGTGGCTGTTCTGGAATGGTCAGCATTCATGGCTATACTGAACAGGCACAAAATCATCTCCTTTTCTTTCACCAAAATTTGATTTGGTTTTCCTGATGCTGCACAATGCATTTTAATGGAAAGGTTTTAGGGAGCTGAAGTGAGATAGGGCCTGGAAACTGTTTTACAGTCTTCTGTGCTTTACCGTTCTTCTCTTTCCTTCCCTCCTCTTCTTCCACCATGGGAGATGGACTGCACTGCAGCAGTTCAGTGGCAGATGACCAGCAGTGCTACATTTAGCTGTTTGTAATAAACATACCTTGAATGATGGGAAATATTTCTACCTTGGGAGCAAAGTATGATACATTTTTTCTTCTTTTTTTTCTGCCTGAATGAGCAAGAGACAAGAACTGAAAATCAGCTCCAGGAATCTTGCACGACCCTGCAAAACATTGTCATTAAACTTATTTGTCCCTGGCAAAACTGGGATTATCTGTATTCATTTAAATTCACCTTTACTGACTGAAGGCTTAATTATTGCATTTTGAGGCATGTATTTTTTAGGTATAATTATACAGTTGAAGATACTTCAAGATCATAATTAACTGGAAGACTGAGAATCAAATCAACTCAAAGTCAATATGAAACATGGCTACTTCATGGGATTAAAACAGCAGCTGTAAGAGAGAATTCTTCACTGAATAAGAATATTCCTAGATGATTTGGGCCTCTATGCTGTTGAAATGGTCATCACAGATAAAGAAAGGGCAAAAATATCCCTCCTAAAGTCTGTAAAAGTCTAAAATATTAGGGAAATGACCAGACAATATCAGAGAGTTTGGTAAATAGTTTAATAAGGCTACATGTTTTTCAGCATGGTGACAGGAAAACTCATTCATCTACAAATAGTGGGGGGAGAAATAAATCTGAAGAAGCCTGAGAGAAATAAATCAGGTGAACAGACTCTACCATGGTAATGCAATTATTACACATAATCCAGAAATTTATACTCAAAAAGTGTAGGAAGGTTGCACATTGCTGTATGTCATCCTGCTGGAACAATGAGTGCAGCTCAGGTGTCTACAATTTGATAAGGATTCTGAAAAATCAAAGACATTTCAGACAAGGTCCTCAAGAATTATTAAAATGGAAATTCTTCCTCATGGAACTCATGGAATGAACTACTTAAAACATTGAAACGGGAAAAATTACTTAAATATCCACCTGGAGAACAGGAATTCTGTAATATTTGGCTCTTTGATCTCACAAATAAAGGTGTGGCATTGTGAAGGCTCAAAAGGCTGTTTTCACTGATTTCTAAAGGGCAAGGCTTCCTGTTCCACTGAAGTGACAGGCATACGGTCAGTATTAAAAGTGAAAGGATTGAAAGTTCATCAGTTCTGGGGTCTTCAACCATCCCTTACGACAACTGATGATTTTCATGCATGAGGTAACTGACTACAAAGAAAAGGACACAGTTCTTTCAGCTGCAACAGGGAAAAGCCTTATGAGCAGGCTTTTGTACTGGAACCCAGACATTTCTCAGAGAAGCACAGTAAGAGCATCTCACCTGGGGGCTGAAATGGGTCAATTCACAGGAACTTCTGAAGTCAGACCATTCAAAAGACCAAAATGAGAGTGAGGCCTTGAAACAAAAATTTGTCATGTACAGCAAATCTCCAGTGGAGAAACAAGCCTGACACATGAAGGGTCTCTCGGAGTAAGTCAGCAGTGTTGGGTTCAGATGACAGCCCAGTGGCCATCTGGCACATGCCAGATGTGGCCAGCCCCGTGCGAGGTCAATCCAGGATGGTAGTTCAAACAATATTTTGGGCAGAAGGTCACATCCAGCATTTCTCAGGGCAGGGCTGGGTGCCTGAGGCTGGGCTGAAATGGGGCCTCTGGGCCCTGGGCGGGGTGTGGGGGGAGGCCTCAGGCAAGGGTGGCCAAGGTCAGTAAGGTCCTTTGGGGCATGGACGGCAGCCTCATAAGGCTCAGCAATTAACATTTATTTAGGTTTATGCCAGAGACTTTCTCAGGGAAGATGTTCTCAGCATGACAGCATTTTCTGCCAAGATTGCTAATCTTTAGGTCTTACTACCATTTCTGAGAAGGGGTCACCCATCCTTTCACAGCATATTTGAAGAGTGATGCTCTCACACAAGCATGACATTGTCTTCTGGGACCATTAGTCCCTGATGCATAGAATCAGTTTATGAAGCGATGGCAGCTCCTGGATAATATCAGTCTTTTTATCCTGCCGTTCTCCTTTCTTTATTCAGCAGACAGTGGGTTTCAGCATCCTGTCAAGTAAAATATCAGTGGATGACAACCTAAATTTAATCACTGCCCTTCTGTAATTTAATCTAAATACAGATCAGTCTGGTTCTGCAGGTTATTTTACAGTGCTTTATTATTTTGATATTGTTTTCTAAAAACAGTTTAGATTTGGGATAACAAGCATTGGCAGCTACATGACTCCTCTCTCCACAAAATTCTGTAAGTTATCTTTATTCTTTAATTAATTTTTGTGGCTTGCATTTGGTTCTTTCTACACTAGAAGATAATTTGTTATGAATAATTGCCTATTTAGTGGCAATATTTTCTAGTAAATATATCAGAAGAAAGTGAAAATAGCAAGTTCAGACAAATATTAGTTTCTTCAGCCAGCATAAACAAACCTATGCCTACGTTGCTCCAGGGGTCCAAACATTTCTGTGGTGCCAATAAGAGCTCTTTCATTTGGCTTGGCTTGTATTTCTGGCATTTGCAAAAAACTTAAAAATATTTCCTTTTCATTTCTTATACTTCCAATACCTAAGTCTCCTTCTTGTGGCTTCTGAAATAGATTTTGTGCAACATCTTGCAAACATTATCTTGGAGTATTTAGACAAAATCTCAGCTAGTATTGGAGGATCATCCATAAATCAATAGCAACAGCTGCTAATACACTGTTATTATGTATTTAATAGTTTATACTTTTGTTTTAGATATGGTAATACAACAGTAAAATTAGTACTTTCCTTACTAGCTCACCTCCACCTGTAATCTGAATTGCATCTAAGATCAGACAGTTTGGTATTTTCTCTTTATCAGATCTACAGATACACAGTCTGCCTTAAGACTTTGATTTGTTGCACTTCTGCTAAACCTTCATGTCAGGGATGTCTGACCTTTTGAATCAGAATTGGATACCTGTTCTGGAAACCTCTGCAGTTTGTGCTCTCACAGTACTCTCCTGTGTCTTATGGATGCAGCAACAGCTTACAGCAGTATATCTGGTAATGCATAAATGCATTTTAGAAATGTAAAAATTATTTTTAGGGGCAGGTTAAACTGTCATTTGCAGAGCCGTGCTGTTTTGAAAATTACAACCAATGCATTTTTCCACAGATGTGAATTCAATCTGAAAAAAAGGAAGCATGTGCTCTCCAAAGTGTAGAAAGGCTGTTTGTGAAGTGCTTTTGACAAGGGCAAGAAGTAGTTTATGATTACCTTCCATCCACACCTCATAAATTACATTCTCACTAGTAAAGACAAAAATTTGATACACCTACCTACTAATGCCAAAGAGTCCCTCTCCATTGGCTCTCATCATCATTCTGCATTTATCAGTCTCTCTGAGGTAGCGACCTCTAGTTTCGACAATACAGTTATGAGAAACACGAAAATAAAAAAGAAAGTACCTTCTGGCTTGCTAAGGCAGGAAGATGATGGCCTCAGCTGTACTTTCATTTTCCTGTAAGTATTGTTGGGTTAGTTTCTGAAGGAGATCTGCTATTTCCACTGTATGAAATTTACATTTTTGCTTCTCTTTGCTTTATTCCAGAGTCTCAAACCCTTTTCAAAGATGCCAGGAGTCTCTTCTCAACTGACTGTTTTCCTCACATCAAAGCTTTGTCTGTGTGTAACTTAACAACCACTAGACTATCAGAAAGTTGTATTTTCAGGTGAAATACCTGTTAAAAACAACTCAGACAGTGATGTTCAAAAGCAATATTTCCCAATAGGGAGGGAAATGGTCAAAAAGCTACTTTATTTTCTGTTCACATCAAGCGTGGAAAAATGTTTCCAACTCTTCTGTACAGAAATGTGATGAGAAACACTCTCATTTTACAGGTTTTGGACCCATACAGAAGTGAAAAATTCCACCCTTTTTTCCACTGTGCTTCGTGCTCTGGCCAGGAAGTTGCACCCATGCTACCTGCTGTTTCACTTGCGCTCCTCCTGTAGAGCAGTAACTCTGTCCTGTTCCAAAGCAGTTTCTATTTTGGGATAAAGGGTGTCCTCCTAGGAATTTGAACAGGGGGGCATAGGAGAGTGGTAAAAGGAAGAAAATATTATTTTCTCACCTGCGTTGTGAAACCCACTGAGTCCTTGGAAGACCAGCTCCAAAGCTTTTGTCTCTTTCTTTCCAATGTAGTCTCTGCACAAGAATTAAGTCCTAGATCTTAATTTTGTGTTGCTCCTTTGGCAGCTGCCCTTCACCCCTCAGCCCTGTAAGTCAGCCCCTCGACTTCTCTTCCCATGTAAAAGAAGGAAAAAAACCCTCTAAAAGCACAAGGCTCTCTTGGTGAGCTCGAGACTCCAATAGATGTAATTGAGCAAATGTTGCTGCAAGGTTGAAAAGTCTCCTGGTGCCTGCATTACTATCACCAGTGTGGGGCTGGTTCACGAGGGAACCTGTGCTTGTGCCTCTGCTGTGCTGACACAGAGGCTGACAGCCAGTCTGAAATCACCAGCAAAGGTGGGCTTGAACAAAGTACAATTCCTGCACTGAAGGAGATTGTGCGCGGGCATACATTTCCTCCTGTCAGTTCTGCTGAAGGGTGACCTGTTACAAAACGACTGTAGCAAACAGCTGGGGAGCAGTAACATAACATCTGGGCTGTTCATGAACAAAGCTGAATGGAAGTCCTTAAATCAGTCACAACTGTTCATAGTTTCAATTTTGTTGGTTTAAATGCATATCTCATATTTTTTGGTTTTATATTAATAATATTTTCCTCAGATTTCTACAGTACTCTTACCGTTAGCCTCCTCTACTGATGTTAATTGAAAAGAATTAAAAATTTTAGTGCATTTTACTGTTGATACCGTGTGTGATTCAGTGGTTACTCAGCATCAGATACTCTGACAGAGTTTTGCTTCATTCGGCATCTGAATTTTAACCCTTCAACATTTGCCACGATCCTCTGTGACCAGTGACCCAACTGGATAAGAACCTTATAAAATAGAGGTCCCACATTTTTCAGTTCATACTGTTTGCATTCACTGACAAACTTCCTGAAAACGATCATGTTGCAAATGTAAAAGTGAAACTAGGATTTCACTCACCACTCTTCTGACTTGCCTTTGACAAACTGCAGTACATAGGCCTTTTTTTAAATTTCAGGTGGCATGGACTTGAGGTTTTGGGGGACAGATATAAGTTCTGTTGACAGAAACTGTGGAAGCCAAGGGCTCATGAATTGCTGCATGGTAACAGCTGAGATGCTACCAGACAGGCGCTGATATATTACTATTGGTTTCTTGTCAAATGTGTTCCCCCCAGTGTAATTATGCACAGAAATTGAATACATTAAACTCATTTCAACTACTACATTTTGCCTCCTCAGCTCTTACAAACAGACCTGCAAAAAACATGCCAGCATTTTTTCCTCACTCTCAAAAACCCCAGTATCTTTGCTTCCCACCTTTAAAGAAAACCAGTATTTGGCAGCTGTCTTATGTTTTTTCTGTGTTCCTGATTTCCCTCTGTTTTTGGCATTGCCAACACACTCTGCAATATGCTGCAGTGCCCTTAATAACATTTTGGAACAGCCTTGCTAGAAATGCTAGTTCACAGAGGGTTGAATTAGCATGCATAATCTACACTGTGGACAGTTATGAGTTTTGTACCTTTCCCAGTATTTTGTTGTAGATATTTCTTTTCAGATGGGTTATACCCATGTGCAGAATGTCCCAATTCTGTAACATGCTTCTATTTTTTGTTTTGCTCTTACATACTTTGGCTTAAATATTGCTGATGGTGAAAAAAAATCTGCATTTCTTGACTGACCAGGCATATCATTATGGTTATTATTTTAGTTCAGTTTCGTATTCCATTATTACTAAGTGTATTTGCCATATACAGGTTGGCTATCTGTGTTCTTTGGCTGAGGATCAGTCATTCTCAGAGCCTGAAACTGGATTCTGAGCCTCCAGCTACCCAGATAAAAATAGGAACTCTAATTTGTCACAGGTGTTTGCTGGAGCAATTCCAACAATAGACACAACACTAAAAATTGCAGAACAAGATTAGATTTATATGACATGGTGGGAACTCCCTTGACCACTATCTGGGATGTTTCTAGAGTGCTATGGCTGTGCAACCTTTCATGCTGATTTCTAGACGTTGCTGTTGTAAATATATCTTCATCCCCACTTGAGAATTTTGAAATCAAGTTACAATCAATACTTACTCCTTCCTCCTATTATGGATTTTATAGTAGAAGCCTTAGACCAGGTGACACAGAATCATGGATTTGCAGAATCGGGTAGACCAAATCTGGGTGCCACTCATCCACCCTGTTCAAGGCAGGACTAAGCAGATGAGGTTCCTCAGATCTGTGTCCAGTTGAGTCCTGAACATGTCCAAAGGATGGAGTGTTTTTCCCATAGTGTCTCTGTGTCTCTTCCAGTACTGAAACAACCTCATACTAAAAAAACCCCCAAATTGTATCTAAATGTTCCCCCTTGTAGCCACTGCCTCTCATCCACTTGCTGTGCATCTTCAGGAATAGTCTGGCTCTGTCTCCTTTATGTCTCCTGATCAAGTAGTTGCAGACACAACGTTTAGTTGCAGATTTCCCCTCAGATCTCTCTTTTCCAGGCTAAACAGGTTCATCACCCAGTGCCTTTCCTCATAGATCACGTGCTTCAGCTTCAGAGAAACTTGCTGGCCTCCTCAGGACTCAATCCAGTATATCCAAGTCTTTTATTTACTGGAGACCTCCAAACTGGGCATGCTATTCCAGGCACAGTCTCAAAAGTGACAAATACAGAAGGAGGGTCAACTCTCTGGATCTGCTGCCTGCAGATCTTGCTAATACAATACCCAGCTGTTGGTTTTCCCAGCCACAAGGTCACATTGCTGGCCCATGTTCAACTTCTTGTCCTCCAAGATCACCAGGTCCTTTTCAGAAAAGCTGTTTCCCGGTCAGCCGACCCTCGGTCTGTATTGTTGCATTAATTTATTCCATCCCAGATGCAAGATTTTGTATTCGCTTTCGTTGAACTTTGTGAAATTCTTGTCAGCCCATTTCTCCAGGCTGTCAAAGTCCCTCTGAATAGCAGTGACTGCTCCCCCCAGTTAGGTGTCATCTGCACACTTCTAGAGAACGTGGTTTGTCCCATCAGCCAGGTCATCAATGACGTGACTAAACACTGCTGTCCCAGTATTGCTTCCTGAGGGACACCAATAGCTAATGGCCATCATACAACTGACTTTGTGTCACTGATCACAACCTGCTGAACCCAGTGTTACAGCCAATTTTCCACTCACCTTATCATCCATTTTTCTAGCCCATATCTTGCTAGTTTGGTGATAAGAATACTACAGGACACTGTGGCAAAGCTTGCCACACAAAATATACAACACACATTACCCTCCTCTTGTGTACAACATTATGATAGAAAAGAAATTAGGTTGGTCAGGCATGGTTTGCCCTTGAAAAGTCTATGCTAACTGCTTACAATCACCTTCTTGTCCTTCATATGTTTAGCAATAGCTTGCAGGAGGATTTGCTCCATAACTGTCTCAGGAACCAAGGTGAGGCTAACCAGCCTGGAGTTACACAGATGCTCTTCCTGAGTGCAGGTGCAATGTTTGCCTTTCTGTAGTTATTGGGAACCTCCCCATTTTGAAACTCTCATGACCTTTCAAAAATGTTACGAGCATCACAATGACATTACCCAGCTCCTCCAGCACCCTTGTGTGCATCCCATGTGAATGTCTAAGTGGGTTAAGTTCTCCCTGATTCCATCTTCTCCTACTGTGGGTACTACTTCATGCCTGCAGACTGCTAGAAGGCTCAGGGACCTGGAGGGCCGGAGGGCAGACTTGCCAAGGAAAATTTAGGAAAAAATGCATCAAGTACCTGAGCCTTTTCCATATCCCTTGTCACAGGATTCCCTGCCCCACTGAGCAATGCCCATTCTCATTATTCTACATTCTTCTTAGTCCTCCTTCTGCTACTGGTCCACTTAAAGAAACCTTCCTTATTGCCCCTTTCTCCCTTGCTGGTTTAAACTGGAGTTGCACGTTGGCTTTCCTGACTATTCCTACACACTTGAACAGCGTCTGTTCATTCCTCACAAGTAGTCTGTCCCTGCTCCCACCTGCTGTGTACTTCTTGTGTTTGAGCTCAGGCAGGAGCTCCATGTTCATCCATACTGGCCTTGTGCCATACTTGCTCAACTTTCTGAACATTGTGCGCTGTTCTAGTGTTCTGAGAAGGCTGTCTTTGAAGATCAGCCAGCTCTCCTGGGGCCTTTTGCCCTGCAGCACAGTTTTCCATGAACAAACTCCCTGAACAGACCTAAATCTGCTCTTCTGAAGTACAGAGCTGTAATTTGGCTATTTATTTTGCTCACTTCTATCAGGATCCTAAACTCCACAGTCTCACAGTTGCTGCAGTCCACACTGCCCTTCACCTTTAGGTCCAACATCTCCTCATTGGTTCACTGATCACCTGCATCAAGAAAAAGTTTTCAATGTAGTCCACAAATCCAATGGATTGTTTGTGCCATATTATCCTTCCGGCAGACACTGTGGTGGTCAGTCGTCTGTAATCAGCCATGTCTCTAATTCTGAGGCTTTCTTCAGCAGCCTGAAGAAGGATTGATCTACCTTCTCTTCTTGATCAAGTTATCTGTAGGGATAACTTCCACAACATTGCATGTGCAGGGTCATCCCCTGATCCTTACTGTTGTGGAAACATAAAGTTCAGCCCATCTGGGAGCAGATGTCTGAGCTTTTGTGGTACAGGGTGGTAAAATGGCAGGCCATTAGCATGGCATCATGTGCCAGAGCACTTAATTGAGAAGCTGTCAGCACTATAAGCACTTCACCAATGACTGATGCTGGCAGGCACCAGCTGACATGAGGACCAGAGGCTACAGAGTAAAGTGAAATTAGCACTGGCAGGACTCAGTTCCACATTACAACACCTAAATTTAGGTGGTGGTTATATAAGGAGGTCTGATCTCAAGGTATCAACACAGCTTTTATCTGCAATGTGATGTATCTCATTTCTAGGTAAGGCAGCTGACACCAGAGCTGGGAGATGGGCTACATTTCATCAGTGAAAAAAGGTAAAGATCCCTGCAGCTGGAGGATGATAACTAATAAAATGCTCACTGTAGAGCAGTAAGCATTTGAGAACCTCTAAGAACCAGCTACAGAGGCTTGCTGGAAAAAGTCCCGTGAGAGGTGAGTGCATCTACAAAGCCTAGAGCTTGCACTGAGCTGGGGGCGATCCAAGCCCCCGAGGATGAGCTGGTTTGGTATAACACGCACTGCTACAGCAACGTAACTGGAGCCATTCAAGATGATTTGGGAATTTAAGTCTCTACATAGACCATTGCAGAGAGATTTCAAATCTAATGAAAAAAGCCTCCAACCTTTTACTAGCAATAATGAATAGGGATCTAAGATTCTTTCCTGAAGCTCAGTGGCATTTAAACCTACAGGTATTATAAGACAACACATGTATTGCTATGTTGCGCTATCTTTTCTTGCAGGAGAAACTAATTCCCGTGTTTTAAAACTTTTTAAAAAATTATTTACGTTCTCCAGAATGTTAAACAATCATATTACATTTCTGATAATATTTTTCTTTCAGGTAAGTGCCATAGGCCTAAATACAACACATTTTTTTCTCTCTTGGAGATCTGTCAAGATTTTATGGGTCAGATATCAATTTCTTGATATTGTTTTTTTCTTTCTGCTCCAAATGTGTATGTGTATTTGTTTTTGCTTCAGATACCTCCTTGTTACACAAGACAGGAAAAACTTGGCAAGCTGGCGTTTCTTGTTATCTTTCTCTCTGTTTTAGTCTCTCTTTCTTCTTTGTTTGTAGTTGCTTATGGGGGGTCTCTTTAACTCTTACAACCCCATGTCAAACTCCAATTACCTGCCCAGCTCCTTGGACTTTACCTTTGTTTCCTGTTTGCTTCAACTAGAAAGCCAGCTGCTTTCTCCTGAAATTATTTCACTAAACCCAGGAAATCTACCCTCATCTTATCAAGGGTGATAAATTCTTCTCACTCTGCCTATATGTTGCTATCTCGAACAATTTTTTTCATCCTGGACATTCCTATAAACCTGCTGGCCTTGTTCTCACCTTCAGTCAGCATGGCTGAATTCAGGCTTTTCCCATCTTTTTCCTTCATAATTCAGGACTTGGCTGACTGTTCACTTGTGCTCAGTACTTATTGTTCAGATATTTTGGAAGTCAGGATACTGATCCTACAGTTCATAATTTGTCCAGCAAACACAGGTCATGTATACACGTGCACAGAATTTAGCGCTTTAAATAATGTTTGTATATAAAAGGAAGTACATTTTTAGGTACACTGCTGTATCTGTCACAATAACAGCAATGGTTCTCCTGCTTGATTATCACAAAAGCTAGCTAGCGCCTTCCACACTGGAATCCACAGTAATGTTATTTCTAAAATACACTTTTGCAAAATTTCATGATCCAGGGTATGACAGTTACTACAACTGTAAAATATTAAGCTCTTTCACAAAAGCCCATACTTATACCAAATGACACTCAATCTACTGTATGTACTGTAAAATCATTGTTTGTGATGGTGGATAATAGCAGGGTTTTACTGTGCAGGTGGTTCATGTTGTCAACAAGAACTCACAATAAAAACACAACATTAAGATCAGGCTGACATTAGGAATGAGTGTAGATTGTCAAGTACAACCTGGCAGCTAAATTAATTGAACCTCATTTTTCCTTGCCTGTTTTGTGAGTATTTATATCAGAGTATGTTCCCTTCTCTGCTGAACCCCAGTTTAATTTCTCATCCTGGAGTTTCAGAAACGGTCTTTGCAAGAAGGGTGTCAGAGGGCCATGTCCATGTTATCAATACAAATCACCCCCCTCCTTCCCAAAAATAAAGGGTCTTGGGAAGGACCGTTCTGAGATCTTAACTGCTGTAAAGCGGAGCAGTATTAGCTTTGCATTCCTGTCTGGAGGATATATGACTGATACCTAGGAAGAGCCTGGCTAACTTGCACAGCTCTAAGGAAGAGACCCAAATGATATCCTGCAATCGTTTACAGAAACTTCAGCTTTCATTTCAGCTTCAGCTTTCACTTCAGCTAAATTCCAGATCTGTGTTGTTTTTTTCTTTAATGTTTTATGTTGGTTTGTTTTACTCATGGAGCTGTTTATGTAAATATGTAAGCTATTATTCAATATTGCTTCCTGCTTAAAAAAAACCCAACACAACAAAAAACCCAGCTTGGTTTATCTTTCATTATGAATGTACCACATTCTTCCTATAGTATCTCTCTCCAAAAATCACACAGCTTGGAACTGCTTCTGATAGTTTTACTCAGAGCTCTGTGTCTCCTTACAGAGGAGAAAGTCCCATTTATTTCAATGATGCCACCTCTGGGTAGAAATGTACTCAATATAAATTAAGCTGTCCAAAACCTGGGTCACTGACATGATTAATAATTTATTGCAGGCTTTCAGTGCATCCTTCTCATAGAAACAATCTCTTATAATGTCAAACTTATGACTGTATGGAGAAATTTTCAGTGTGTATCACAAGCACTTTCAGAACATCTGTAACAAAAGATATGAGGCTATTAAAGCAGTTCTTTACTCCACAGAAAATACAGAGTGCACACCCCAACTCATACAGGCACAGGTGATTAAGCTGGCCAAATTATGTTATCATGTATTCCAGTGAAATCCTAATAATTGCACTCATTGCAGGAGGCTTTCTCTAGTCTTGAATATTGCAGAGGAGAATCTGAGCAGTGTGTATGCATTAACGATGCAGATTCATTAGTGTCAGAAAATTACTTTAGTATAGTGCCTGAAAAAGACTTCCTCACTTGTTAAGCCTGCCTTGCCAGGAGGAAGATATTTACTTTAAACAAAACCCAAACTTGGAGCTGAAGATTTCTCATTATCAAATCTGTCAGTTTGAAAGACATCCTTTTTTCAGTTTCCTTTCTCCCACCACATGCCCACTATGTACAAGTCTCACAGATTAGAAAATATTGCTTTGTAACATGGATTCATGACAAGTTTTTTTCATCCAAATTAACCTTTTCAAGCTCCATTACTTTCCTGTCAACTTTCTGGTTACTGTCATAATCAGATTTCTGAAGGTTTAGCTATATTTGAAAGACACAAAACTGCAATGGGCATTTAATCACTCCAGCCAGAGCTCTGGAAGAATGCTGTCATGAATATTGAGTGGGCACATGCTGGTGTATGCTACAAAATGGTAATGGCAGAGGTCTCTCTCTGTAGCTGCCCAGTGTTGGCTCATTGGGAGAAGAAGTATGGTCACTACCTCTCCTCATATCACTTGTATCACAGTATGAAGGCAAGCTGCTCTAGAAAGATTTTTAACAGGGTTTAAACCAAGAAATCCTGTTTATAGAGCATGTAAGCTAAGGAAGAGAAACTCTGCATTAAACATCTAAATAGGCACCTCAACAAGCTAGCACTGAACAAGTAATTCTGTATCTTCTTTGGAGAGAGGAAGGAAGTCTTCTGTTTCCTCTCAAGTCCTTCAAATGAAGATTGAATATGAGCCTGAGAACATAGAGATGATCAGTTGCCTCTGAAAAGCCAGGGAAAGCTGTTAAGATGAGCTAGGAGTCTGAGAAGGCCTGGTTTCACGGTGAAGGGAAGGGGCCAACTGCCAGCACCCAAGTGCCCCAAAGACAGACTTACAGGAAAACGCACATTTGAATTTCTCTTCACCAGTCAAGTTTTTGCTCTTGAAATGAGGTATGTTAATGATTATTGTATGAATTAAACAAGCAATGGTATCCCAGGAGCTTAGAAAGCTTCACTGTTGGTCATGTTATGGGGTTACACTTAAAAGAACTCCAAGGTAATTTGAAGTGATAAGAATGCGCTTGACATCTTATTCAAAAAAATTAACAGACTGGGTTCCAAGCATTTCTAGAGGTGTGAACCACAACTCTGAAAATACTGTTGATTGCCATAATATATCTGAGATATCTCCAACATACAGGTTACTCTATGTTAAATTTCTAAGGACGGTGTTTGTCAAGAAGACAGACATAAATTTAGCTAGCCTAGTTTGCGCTTTAGCTTCTCTCTCTTCAGATAAAGGGAGGGGTATAACTGTGGGCCTCCACAGTCTGGTGGAATATTAAAGCACTGGAAAACTTTGGCTTGTTTAAAATCACACTGAAAACAGCTACAGTTAATGCGTGTAAGACATTTATTGTAAATGTAGTGTCTGTTGTTGGAAAGACGTCCTTTTGCAAAAATACGAGTTCTGACCATGAAAGCAAAAGGCAATATACAGTTTGTGAGTTTGCTACAGTAAAGGGAATATCTGAAACTGTAAGCAATTTCTTTTTTTTTACCATCTTTTATCTCACCAGAAATTATCAGTCGATATGTTCACCACATCTCCATGAAAATTCCTTTCAGATTTTAACTTTACATCCCTCTGCTTAGATTTATTTCAGATAATCACAGCATTTTTTAGATACTGTGCTTTAAGATTATTTTGTAAAATTGCTGGTTTTGTCAATCAACATGTAATATTTCTTCTGACTTTCCCAAATGCCAAACATATTTGAACTCCTATATTTTCTTTAAAATGCAGGTTTTTGAGCAACGGTAAAAATAATTACTGTCATCTCACACAGCTCAGTAACTGCATAAAAATAAATTATATTTTTCTTACTTTGCTTAACATATATTTGCATCAGCCAAAACCAGTGTTTTTCTAGGTACTGAAGGTAGAGACCAGAGGTTCTGCTGCCCATCCCAGCTGAGACGTTCACTTATACTCAAGAGATTCCATGCACAAAGCTTACGCCCATACCCTAATCCAAGATGTGGTTACATATTCAAACTGAATGTGGTATGGTTCTCAAAAAGGGTAATGAATGGAGAGTTTAAAGAGCTCCCTCCCTGACATGAAGATCTCAGTGGAGGTTTCTGGGCTAAGGGACCACAGTCCCACCAAAGTACAAGGCAGTGCCCAGCTGTTGCTCCAGCCCTGAGGCCAGGCAGCATCATGCAGAGCGAGATTTTCGAATGATTGATAGTGAGTGGAGCTTCAGTGCCTAATTGATGTTTATACCTTTGGGGAAAAAATCCCCTGCTTTCAGTATCTTCGACAACTGGGCTCATTTTCTCTTCTCACAACAACAGCAAAAATGCTGCTAGGTGCACCTGAAGGCATCCTGTCTGGCAGAAATGATGCACAGGGATCTCTTCCCTCAGTTCGACCCATCGAAAGTCCAGACTAAAGGTTGTAATGTCCTGCTAACAAATTGTTCTCTACAGAATATTTTCCTATGCCGTATTGCTTAAAGTGACCACTCTTTTGCTGATCTGCAAAAACTACTGTGTGCTGCTCTGTATCAGCACTGGGTACCTTTGGAAGCTGTGCCTGTAGAAATCATTCTGAGGATCTATTACTCCCAGAAGAATTAATTCAGGATCTGATCCCGCTATGTCCTGCATGCCCTTGGCTCCCAGCTGGGGAGATGCTCAGTGATAGGTAGAATTCGAAGACCTCAAGGCCTGCTCCTGGTCTTGTAAAAATCAGCTGCAGAACTTCAAATGCCTTGTGCCGGTGAAGGATCAGAATCTCCCTGGAAGACGAGGTTACAAAAGAGCAAACCTGTGTTATCTTTGCACAAAAGATCACTTGGTGCCACTGCGTAATGTGAAAACTCACCAGAAATTTTCTTCAGGCTTACACACAAAATAATTTTACACAGAGAATACTATAATGATGATTAATAGTGTATCTCCAAAATACCACATAAAATACATAAGGCTGAGATCAGTGGTGACAAAAAGCACTGAAATGACAGCCTTTCAGTTCAAACAAAGCACAGTATTAAAATTCTGGTGGGTGCGTTTGGAAACAAAAATGGTCAGCTTCTGACTGATGGAGTCACCTCCCTGGCTGAGTGTCAAAATAGGTCAATGGAGCTTTCTTTACACAATAGCTAGAAGTAAATGGAAACTTTGCTGTGTTCCAGCCTGGATCAGTAGGGAAAGAGACATTCTCCCTGACATACAGCTTTTATATTTGTTACATGATACTCAGTAATATTAAATAACAGCTGGCAGGTTTTCAGCAAAAGAAAAGACTCTTGTCCCCACAGATGGCACCACCCCTTGCATGCTCACACCTCAAACCTTACAGCCCAGCAATGTAAAACACTGCAGCACCTCAAGGTTCAGCTCAGCCAAGCGTGGGAAGGTCAGTCAGCGGAGCAGGAGGAGGGCAGGGGAGGAAGGTGGGGGTGGAGGCGGCAGCCTGACCATAACTCCAGCCACAAGGGCTCAGTTTCTAATGGCAACAATCTCAAAAGCTTCTCTGTGCACAGCTTCATAATTAAGTGTAAAATAAAAGTGCTGTGCTGTGAACACTGCATCCTCCCTTACAAATTCTGACTTCATCTTCAGACCTGGTAGCCTATTAAATTATTCAGTCTGAAAATTCCTAGCACTTAAGCAGGGACTGTAAAATTAAGACATAGTCCGGATCTCAACACTGTTAAACACAGTGATTTCCTTCACCAAGTATCGCTTGTGATCACCGTGTTCCTGCTACTTGGAACCACATTTCCATGTTAATACACTGCTAGGACATTTTCTAAATGCATGTTTACCTTCATCGTAAAAAGACAAACTTGATCAGAATAATAGATTACAACCACAGGATGTGTGCACAGAAAGAGGAACGAAGGTCATAAAAGAAGTGTAACTTCTTTTTAAAACTTACAGCAGAGTTTTTCCCAAACATGAAATATAATCCTTTTAGGAACAGGCTCTCAGTTGCCCAACAAATCTGCAACAAAGCAAGGATACCACCAAAAGTAGTATTTGAGTATTTTTAAAGGAAACACAGAACTCATACCATAGTAGTGAACTAAAAAGTAATGCCTCAAAATATCTAAATGAGAACATATTATTCATCACAATGCTTTCATGATTACAATTAGCACAAACACATTTGTGATGCTTCCAAACATTGGTGGGAATGTTGATCTGTTTACATCTATGTAACAGAGATATGTCTATTTTCCATAGAGCAAACTATTATTTTTCAAACAGTGTAGGAACAGGAAACAGGAAAGCAGACATCACAAAGAATGGTTGATTTACTATTTGGCTTATAGCTATCACTATTTTTATGCTTTTGGAGAGAATTATATATAATCCACATTAGAGGGAGATTTTAACATTTCATACGGGATTCCACCATGTTACAGATGCTACAAAACTGTTCTGTGCATGCCCTGGACACATACATTTCAGTGTAGGGTGGATTAGTGTACTGAATGAGGTGTGGTTCAGAGTGTGTTTATGGCAGAGGTTACTTCTCCCATTTGAATTCCTCAGGTACAGGTGTACCCATGGTGCCCTACAGCACCATGTCTGGTTTCTCAGTTTTTTCGGCTTTCCCTTTTCCTTTTGTGCGTGCCTCTAGGTGTGGTGGTAATGAAGGCAGGAAGAAAAGAGTGTAGGGCTCAGCATGTCTGCCATTACTCTCTTAAAGCTTCTCCAGAGCTAAAATAATGGGAATAGTTTTCGTTTTCTTTTGGGGGAAAAGGAATAACATTAATTAAACAAGGCAGCTTTTCCCATTCAGCGAGAGGCGTTCAATAGGAGAGTTTTGGCTTCTAGCCACTAGAGAAGGAAAAAAAAAAAAAAAGCAAAAAGGAAAATCACCACACCACCACATAAGGCCTCTGCATATAGTAAAGCCAATACTCTTAGATATTTTTTTTTAATTGTCCTGCCACCCCGGCGTCCCTCACCCTTTGTCCAGCGGGCGAGGGACGCAGTGCGGGAGAGCCGCCCCGGGCTTGGCGGAGCGAGGGACGGGAAGCTCCAGCTTTCAGCGGGACGCGGCGCTGCGGTTCCCTCCCCTCCCTTCTCCCGGCCGGCGGCTGCTTCCCCGCCCTTCCCTCCGGGCCGGTGGCGCGAGCCTCGCCCCGCCGCTCCCGGCAGAAACCCGAGCCGTGCGCGGGGCCGGATGGAGCCGCCTTTGTCCGCCCCAACCCGGGCGGCGCCGCCGCGCTAACACCGGCCCGGCCCCGGCCCGCCCCGGGCTGCCGCGGCGACAGCGGGGTCTGCGGGCGGGGGCGGCCCTGCCCTGCCCTGCCCTGCCCTGCCCGGCCCGCCCGGCGGGTCTCCGTGCGCTCAGCTCTCGCCGCCCCGCAGCGCTGCGCTGAGCGCTCGCACGTCGCGGAGGCGCCGGCGCCCCCCGCCCCGAGGCAGCGGGATGCCCCCAGACAGCAGTCCTGCTTCTGTGCCCCTGCTAGGTTAAAGGATGGAGACGCTGCTGCCGCTGCGCTCTGCTGAATGCTGCTCAGCGCCCCCCTTCACTAATGCAGCTGGAGAGCTGACACAAAAATCCCATCTCCAGAGGTTTCCGCTGCGTCTCGCTGCCTTGCCCTGGCTCGCTCGGGTTAGCTGAGGGCTCCGCACGCTCAGTAAGGGACAGGCGGCTGAGCTGCTCTTCCAGCTGAAAACCGTGGGCAGCTGTGCCTGGGTGCTGATGATCCCAGGCTGAGCCCTTGCCGATGACTCACTGTGTGCGGGCATCTGCTTCGGGGAGCTGCTGCGCTCCCTCCTGTGTCCTGGAGCTGGATTTCCATACTGACGTTTTTCAGCTTCAGACAGAGTTGAATTTAGAAACAATTTTCTGCTGGGAAGAGTTAAATTGCCGGCATTATACAGTTATATAATATTTTCTAGGGTTTGTGTGTTGGGTTCTTTTCCCCTTTAAGATTTGCCGTCACAGACCAAAAATAAAGCAGAAGAGAGCAGAGAAAAATATCTGGGCTGAACTGCACTATGAGATCATTCGTGGGATAGGTTTTGATTTGGTAAGCTATTTAAGATGAGATTGGAGAGAAAAAAGAGAGGAGAGGAGATTAAACAGTACTTTAAAAAAAAAAGCTAAAAGTCAGCAAAAATAAGACTTAAGCTAAATAGCACAAATTAATTTCATTAGGAATTGTGCAACTGTAAAAGCAGTAAGCAGTCCATTCTAAGAGGGGGCAGTGTACCCTTCAAAAGAATAATGTTATGTAGGCTTGGTCATAAATTAAAGTGAAGCCCTGGTGCTTGGAAGAGTGGCACTGCTTTCCTCTGTGCTTTTATTGTGTCTCATGACTTGGCGTATCATGTCATTTGCATTACGTAATGCCTAAAGAACCCCAAAATACTAATTCTCCTAAGAGATTGCTGTTTATTGAAATACGTGATCCCGAGCATTTAAGAGGGTGATACCAGCTAATCCTCACTGTCTGATTTCCTAGGTAAATGATTTTAGGGATCGTTTGTATTTAAAAAAAATGCCACTCTCAGCTGGCTTTCTAGTTGTACTTAGCGATGTATTGCTATTGTACTTAGCAAGGTTGCTATCATACAAAGTGAATGAAAAGTGACAAAAAGCAGAGATTGAAGAAGAGCACTGGGAATTTTAAAAGACTTTCAGTTCAGCACTGCCATTTTTCTCTTTCACTGTATTGTCACCAGCAGCTTAAACAACTACTGCAGGCAAACCAGGTTGTGCAGGTGGAGGCGGTGTTTAGCAAGGCATGCTGCTTTAGTAAGTCACCTGTAAAACAAGATGATCTGTGATGTTTGGATAAATGCCCTTGTTCTTACTACTTTCTTCATCAACTGCATTATCGGAAGTGTAGCTTGGAGTATCCACCCATGAGTTAAGCAGTAAGTATTCTGTCAGTATTCATGAAGCTGGGATAGTCTTCCTTTGTGAGTTACTTGTTAAAAGCACCTCTTTTTGTCAAGCAAATCAAGACAAGTCATGCCTACAATTATTTTTTTTCTGTGACACTCTGTGAAAAGGGAATATTACATTAGGGAGTTACAGAAGTATATGTGGGTATGGTGGGGAGGGAGGAGCACTGTCTGGAGATGAAGTTTCAGAGAAACTCAGAGAAGGTCCAGCCAGGAAGCTGATGAGGTCATAAGAGAAACAGAACTGAGAAAGAATCTGGAAGCCTTACCAGAGACCTACTGCTTATCCCCAACATTTCAAAATGGGGTTTTAACTTTGAGAAATAAGTACAAAAATGAATTATCTATACTCTGGGGTTCCCAAGGTATTTGGGAATGCCTTTAATGTTTCCACTCTAAAAGAGGGTTAGTTCTTTTCTCTGCACACTGCATTTCAAAGGCAGTCCCCTAGAGTGAGGTTCAGCTTTGGCTTCAAGCACAGGAATTGAGTTATGAGAATGTGAGTGAGGTATCTTAACTTTCCATTGCAGACAGTGGGGGTGGGTTTCATGTTCCTCCACAGGAGCCATTTGAACCTTTTGCTTTTCATACACTGAAAGAAGGCCTTTGGATCTAGCGCCACGTGACTTCTGGAGAGACAGCTAGAGGCCAGGCAGGGTTAGCCAAGACAACCCCAATGGTACAAGATGCCTATTTAGGCAACTGAAGCTAACCCAATACGCTCAAAGGAATTTGCACCCTAAAGCAGATACTTTGATTTGGTCAGCTGAGTAAGTCTGTGTGCTCCACTGGTTGCACTGGCAAGACCCGTAGTGACCATGATAGTGACTTGGACACCTAGCTCACTCCAAGGTGTCTGTGCTTAGGACCTTAAATTCAGGTGTTGAACTCTGTGCTTGCAGACCTAATGTATGTGTGAGACAGCTGTACAGCACTGTCAGTTATCATGTGGGACTCCTAAGTAAGACCCACATCTTTTGGAGTGGCAGCCAGTCCATGCGCTCAGCCTGTCTGAAACTCCTTTCCTCTGAAACATTGCCTCTGAAAACTCAGTTCTTCAATCATTTTCTGAGAAAGCACCTCTCTTTAAGTTTCCCTTTTTCCATCCACAAAGATGTTTCATACACAGCCTCAATCTTTTCTAAAAATTCAAAGCTATCTAAGCCTAAGTATGAAAGAACAAAAACAAGACCTTTCTTTTCCAGATTCTTTATTGCTACGCTTGTTAAATGGATAAAAAGGGGGGGAAGGGAACCTGGGTGCCATATAAGAAACTGAAAAATGTGAGAAGATGAAAACTTGCTGTTCTGTGAAGTTAAGTGTTGATCAAAACCTCTACAAGACAGGCCTGAAATCACTCAGCTGGAGTGGTTTCATTCAGGAAAGGACTGGAAATGAAGAAGGGTGAAGGAAAATCAGTGACAATAACTGTATAAATGTATACAAACACTGGGAAGATGTCTGGGAAAAAAATAACAAGCAAACATGGTTTTCTAAAAAGGCAACACAGAGAAAGAAAATCTGGTACATATGGAACATTTCCTCAGAGACTATTCAATATTGAGCTTAACATAAATTTGAAAAGAAGGGTGGGAGAACACCCATCCCCAGCTGCAGAGATCTCCCGCCACTTCTTTTCTTTATGACATTTCTTTACATCCATTCCCTCAGAGAAACCTTCTCACTGTTAGCTCCAGAATTTCTCTTATTCTTCCACCCTTTTTACCTCTGAAAATGAAAAAAGCTTCCTCTACCTTCAGAGGACTTCTTTTATGTGACAGAAACTCGGGTCATCTTTTTATTCTTTTCAATATTTTATGAGAAGCTTCGCAGGCTTCAGAGATTCTTTAAGTTTTAGGACTGAGAGAGAAGCAACTCAACCTTATGCTCCTGTGCCAAGAGAGAATGTGCTTTTCCTGGTGCAATTTTTAAGCCAGCCGCTCAAATCCTCCAACCTTTTCACCTTTTCACATCAATATCAGCTTGAGCTCTCAGCTGTCATAGATACTATCATGGGGCTGAAGGCAATAACAGAGTTAAAGCATCTACAGCAGGACTTAAGTGGAATTGCATTGCCTGAGCCTGAACTGGTAATCCAAAAGCCAGCTGTTAATCTGCTGCCTAGCTTGGTTAGATGCCTTCTTGCAGCACTGTGAAGTTCTCAAAACACTCAGAGCCAAATTAAAGAACTCAATACCTTTCTTTTGTCTAAAATAAGGGGAAGGTTGGGAAAGCAGGCTATGCTCCATCTATGAATGCTTGAGGGACCCAGTATGTCAAATATTTTTGGAGCGTGCCTAATGGATTAGACCTCACAAAAATGCAATGGATGCTTTCCCCTGAAACATAGCTGAAGAGGAGGCAGAAGTGCTTCCATGCCAAATACACATACACACATGCATGCACACCAAATACATCACCAAATGTTCAGGACACTCTCACCCCCAGGAATGGGGAATGTAACACTCTTCTCAGCCTGAAAAATTCAGTGGGCATTAGCTGTGTTTCACTCATTTAATAGTGCTCTGCTAGAGTTAAGGAGTGAAACCTACAGATGCCTTTTTCCTGCTGAGCACCACAACCCCTGAATTACAATGTAATGATGTATCAATGCTCTTCTCTGCTTTGCTGCACAGAAGGATGAAAAACCCACCCATTCTAGTTAGTTCTGTGACTGATTATTAGAACCCTTATTTATCAGGTGGGAGATGTGAGTTGCACTCTTTGCTGGGAGAAGCTGGAACTTGAATCTTCAAACAGAAGTGTGGACACCATACCTTATGTTAAAAGTGGGTGTTGGCACCACTTCTGGTTGCATTTAAAAAAACCAACAAAACCCCAACGCAAACCAAAACCCCATCAAACCAAACACATGAGTTCTGTTACATTTCCTCAAGAAGGCATCAGGACACCATGTCTTTAAAAGACAGGAACTTTTCTATAGTCCTGACTAATCGAAGTTCTGCATAGGGATGGATGTAAGGTAGCCTTGTGTTGTCAGTATTTCTTCCTCCTTGGCTGTCAGTAGCTCCTCATTCAGGGTGCTGGCTGTGAGAGAACATTGTTGAGAAGTTCCTAAGGATTCCTGCCTGAAGAACAGCTGCTTAACATGGATTTTGAAGGCAAAAGCACGGACATGCTGCATCTAAGTATGAAGTGACCACATTATTATCTACTCTTTCTTAAACTGTTTTTGTTACAAATGTTGCCCTAAATTTTCTTCTTCCTACACATACTTCTCTCCTTCAAATCAATGAAAGGAGATACTTCTTTGATCAGTCTCAATCCAGTCATCCTTCATTGCCATGTGACTTTGTGATAAATGTTAATTTTCTTACCAGGTGGCCGACTGTTTGGTTACCGGCCCTGCTTGGGTGGGCTGGGCATGTCATGTGTATCCATCTGAACAACAAATTATCAGCGGATAGCAATGCTCCACTGTTTGTCCTATATCAGCTCAAACTGGAGGTAAAGCATCATGAGGGCCACAGACCAACCTTGTAATCAAAATGTTTGCAGAGAGACGGAAAACAGAAGGAAAATATTTATGAATGGTCCACTGTTTAGCTGATACTGCTTTTGCAATTAGTAATTACCTGAAAAATTTTAATATCTTTTCATCTGATTTAATGTTGTTTTCTCTCTCTGAAGAATTTATCTTTATGAAAATTTTCTACTGTATATACTGAAAGGGCAGTTTCCCTTTTATTGCTTTAGAAATTTGAATCTGAACTTAGCCAGAGAGATCATCCCTCTGTATTTAAAATCTGACACCCCATGGGCTTTATGTTTTTCCTGTGTCCATCTGCTGACAGGAGGAGTTTGAGCTAGTGTTTGAGTTTGCATACTAGGGCATGTGGAGAAACAAATTACCAGGTAAGAAATTACTATTCTTCAGAGTTCTCTCTTTTATTCATTTTCCTTATGTTTCCCAGTAAGAGGCACAAAGATAAGTGGCAGCACACGGCTTGTAGCTGCCCTGTTATAGCAGCCCTCCCAGAGGCCAGTTCAAAAGTCATAGTTCTGATACTAGCTAATCTGGCAAGGGGATTTCAGTGGGTGGATGTGAGAATAACATCTGCCTTTCAAATCTTACACTTGCCAACATAAGCATGTGAGGTTTTTTATTGTTCCAAGAACTTCTCAAGCAAAGAGGAGGTAAAAGTCCTATGAATTGGAATCACCTGCTTGAACTAATGTTTTGGCAAGCTCCTGTGTTCCTGGAGCTGGTTCAGAGTATTCTGGGCTATGTGGAATGGGAAAAATCCACAAAAATTACTTACCGCCCCATAAATATTTTTGATACTGTTGTGTTCACAGGGGAAGAGTGTACAGAACAAGCCTGGTAACTGTGAAACACATACTGTGCCTGTGTGACCACTCCCTTTACTTCATAGTCTTTGGTATTCCTGTCTGAGACAAGAGAAATAGAGCTTAGAGATCAACAGGCAAGCCGCTTTCAAACCTGATGCTGCAAAGAGCACAGAGGATTCATTTGCTGTTTTCCTGAACCCTCTATTGCATGGTCTCAATATTTGTTTTGGAGAGCTAAACTGGACTATGTTGAAAGTTTCTGAGAGTCCTCTTATACTTAGATTTGTGAATACAGCCTGTATGTCTCTCACACCATACCACTTTAGTGTGAAGGGCTCCTTTTTAAACCAGAACCTTGTCACGAACCTCATAAAATAGCCCTGCTAAAGGACTGCTTGTTTATCCTTCAAAAGAAGGACAATGGAATGTCCTCAAATACTTGTAAATTTGTGTTAAAAATGGCAAACCTATGAAAAGAGCACATTTTCCATACGTTTTGTTTCCTCAAGCTGGATGAAAACCGTATCTGCCACTCACAAAATCAAGGTGTTGTACCTTGTCCTTTAGATAATTAAAAATTGAACCATATAAGTTCTTAAAACCATGGAGCTAAAATGTGCTGTAAGGTATGTAAAACAAACCAAACGTCTCCTTGATCTGAGGACACTCATAGCCCTTTTGAGCGCTGACATGCCCATAAATACTTAATTTATGCAAAGTGAAATGTTCTGCAGAGAGAACTAGAAAGTCTAAGCCAGAATACCATTGAATAGACCAGTTAGGATGTTTCCCAGGAGGTTCAGATGGCTGCTCTGAATCAGGCATGAGAGATGTTAATGCCCGTATCTCTGTAGCTTTCAGTCAGGGCATGCAGTGTCATTACTTTTATGAATTTTTAAGTGATACGGACAGTCTTAGATTTTTCTACTCAGCTTTTCTTGGTTGGTCAGATTTTCTGCTGAGCTGCTCCGCCAGCTGTAGAGGAAGTGCAGCTGAAATAGGTTTCTAACACATGTGTCCAGATGCCTAAAGCTGTGTGATATGACTGCAAGCTCTTGAGGATATCACACTTCCTTTTGTTAGAAATACCTGTAATTAGAGTGATAACTCAGGGTCAATCAAGAAGTTTAATGTGACCTCAAAGTATTTATCTTTTAATTATGCAATTACTGTGGATTTTTAAAAAGAGTTACTTTAATCACAGCTCGTGTGTGCTTTTCAGCTTCCCAAATATGAATAGACTCCAACACTGACTTTTTCCTTTGTCCTTTCTGGTGTATTTGCTGGATTCAAACTGCATGTTATTCCTTATTTAAAGTGGATACTTATGATCTATCTTTCCTTGGCATTAGCACCAGTACTGGCACTTTATAGTGCCTCAAGCATTTAATCACATCCTTCCTCTGAACTTTAATCTGGTGGGCATAATTTACCTCTCCAGGGAAAAGTTAAGTACATAAAACAATTTTAAAAAACAATTGAGAGCCTGTTTGCCCTTAATTAGAAAACACAAGGGATGTATGAACTCAGACAAAACAGTAAGATTCATGTATGCCATTTTAACTTAATTCTGTTACCACTCTTGGGCATTCTTTGGGGGATGTGATCAACATCCTCCAGTGTATGCTAAATTTCCTTCCATGAGATACTTGCCAACCTACATCATGGAGTAAGTCCATACCTCTGCTGGTGATATGGGTCATTTTCCATTCATGCAGTATGTTCATTCTTTCACTCATTAAAATTACCAGTTATCCTTTTTCTTGTAGGCACTAATTCTCTTTGTCAAATGACCAGCCATAACATTGTCTTTATAGGCCATTGAAGGCTATCACCTGTTTGTGAATTGTTGGTCTCTTCAAGTACACACTGGAAAAACTGGTGTTTGCCTGAATAATAGCGATTTTTTCTCTGTGCTGGTAGGATAATCATAGTTTAGCAGCTGTTGATTGTTAGCTTCTTTCTAGAATGTCTCTTGTCCAGATCTCTGGGTTTTAAATCAGTAGCAGGGCAAAAGATAGCAGGGGTTCTAAACACAGTCCACATTCAAATAATTTGCTCTCTGACACAGCACTCTTAATTCTCTTGATATAGAAAGATTCCCAAGTTGTCTCACCTAGGGGTGTTTTTCAGAGCTGCTGAGAATTCACAGTTCTCATGGTTTTCAGTTCATAGTATGGTAGCTCAGCATGCCTGAAAATTAGGGCAATATTTTTCTAGATATCCATGCGAGAAGGGTCCAGAACAAAGCTCACTTCAACCATTTAACCACTGGGTACTCATCACTGTGGTATTGTGAATGCTGAAGTAATGATATGGTTACTAAGATACCTTGGATTACTTTAGAGGTTTGCTGAAATTAACTGGTTCCATCAGTGCAGAGATCAGCTTGCTGACATTCTTAATCCAAGTGCAGATGCTTCTTGCATTGTGTGATAGCTGGAAGAATTTCTTAAAATTTAAGTGTATATGTAATAATTTAGGTTACTTCCACAGTGTTTAATATCTAAGGTTCCTCATAGATTATAATCTTGGAACATGTACTCAGGAACACTCTAGAAATTGTTAAAAAGACCCTGAAACTTTAATACAAAACTGGAAGTTAGTATCTTAAACAAGAAAGAAAAGAACTTCACTAGATCATACTATGATAAACGTGTTTAGAAATTTTCACAAAAAACAAACATAACTTACTCTTTCCTCTGCTGTTAAAAAAAAAGAAGTCTGATACAGAAGAAAAAAATAAATGTATTACTACGTTTTAATTCAGAGTTTATCCATATCTTTCTTCAGGACCCACAAAAATGATACTGAAGAAACCAAACACACACATGCAGAGGAGTATGATTTAATGCCTGGAATAATCAGAAAAAATATCCTGCCATCTCCAATCAAATTTAGCCTGTATATTATGGTGAAATTCTGTAAGAAAAAACAAAGAAGCTGTCATCACATCTAATGGCTTTCTTACATTCAGAATCCCCTCTGGAATAATAATTACATCAGTGTATCCGTACTGATGTATCTGTGCTCTGCCTGCTCCCACTGTTGTGCCTGCACTGTGAGATGTTACCTATGATTGATGTCAGGCGTCTATACCGTGCTGTGCTGCATTGGTGGCTGCACATTTCCATATGGATGGGTATCCTGTGGCTTCTGGCACTGCTCCCAGGCCCTGCTGAATTCCAGGCCATTTTTATACTAGATTGCAAGGTATGTTTAGAGGCATGGGGAATTGTGGGGATGGGAATCAATTGCTTGTAATTGAGTTCTGCTGTATCTCACAACTCACTTGGCCGATCAAATAGTGTGCCCAAGCACATATATATACATTTATTTATTTATTTTATATATATATATATATACACTCACATATATATGTATTTACCCAAGCACATATCCCTGGGTAAATTTTCACCACAAGCTTTGTGTGCAGATTTGAATATTATAACCGTGTACCTGAAGACATTTTAGACATTAATAAAAGTGTTTCAAGCTTTTACAAACTTCTTTGAGTTTTAAGAAGCTGTAAATCAAGGTCCCTCATTAAGAGTGGGGAATCCAATGGAATCAGTAATTTATGTCATCCTAAAATGACATATGTATCTGCTTGACAATCTTGGATTTTTTTTATGCCTTCAATAACTTAATGGAAAGTGTACACTACTAGCTTTGGGCTAATAATGGCATTAATCCTTAATGATAAAGAGCAATTATTTTCATTACTCCTGCTTTTTTTTTTTTTTGGTGGCATTACCTAGAAATCTTTCTTTCTAACACGTTTACATGTTTGAATGATGGTCTCCTTCCTTATATCACCTATTACCATATAGATATTGCATGATACTCACCTTTTTACCAGTATGCTATTCTTCTGTCTTGAGAATACAAATTCCAAGAACCAGGGAGAGAACAACACTGCAAAGGATTACAGTCATCATAGAAATGGTGTGGTTTGTGTCCTTTAGATAAATAAATTGGTCTTGAGAAACCCACCCTTACATGTTCCTGATTTTATTCCTGGTGGGAGGATGGAGGATGGCATTTCTAGCACTTCAGGGACTCTTAAAAAATATTGAGGCAGTGAGCAAGTTAGGAATCAGCTAGAAATTGTTCCTGGCACACCTTACAATTTTTTCCATGATAGCAATGTATCAAAACAAGTCATCTGTGCTATACCAGGAATCACACATAACTGGATAACAGGCCTCTAGTCAGACAACATTATCTGGTAAAATTTGTCTTCGGCCACAGATGCCTCAGAGGGAATGTTTTATATTGACAACTTCAGCAAGAGCAAGGAAGCAGCGACACTGCATAGCTTGAGCATTGTATATTACATTTCCTTTGAGCTGGCCTTCACATCTCTCACCCTGTAATTGCTTTCTGCTTTTGGTTTGGTGACGATCCAGGTTACATAAAGACTGTTTGACTGGAAAGATTTGGATGAACTCCCAGCGTCTGAAAGGTATTCTATGTGAAATGGCAGGAAACAATTTTATCTCCCCCCCAACTTCTTCAGCAAACCAAGTAAACCTTTTGCTTCATTGGTTTCCCCCCTCCTTGTGCCTGTCAATCACTATTAATCCAGAGTAACTAATCATAGCAACAAAGTGGCTTTCCAGCACCTTCGCTCCTAGCAATTAAACATCCACCACTGTCCTGTGAAAACTTTTACCAGGCTTGCCTTGGAACTTTCTTTTGTAGCTGGAAAACACATTTTATACATGTACAGTTCTGTCTTGCTTCATTTGCTGCAGTGTTCAGTGTAACAAGGCACTGCTGCAAAGCATGTTTCCCAGGCAAGGAACCTGTCTTCTTATCTCTGCTACAACACCTTACAAGGCTTCTCTTTCTCCATCGGATGTGAGTAGGACAGTATTTTGCCCTCAGCTTCTCTGCCTGATCCTGTAGGCTAAAGTATACATTTTGAATTCATAGTACTATAAATAGACGTGCCTCCTGTTGATAGATTAACAGTTTCAAATCCAGAAATCCCTAATTGCTTTTCCAGACAGCAGTGCTTATCCGAAGTAGAACACAGTTACATGGAGTAATCTATGAAGCAATCAGGGACTCTATTTCGTAATAAATCCATTTGCAAGCAGTTTGCTCCTGGTTCACGAGTGCCACGACTTCCACGGTAACATGTTTGTCCTTGTGCTGTTGGCATTGTGTATGTCAGATCGATGGGACAAATGCCCATTTTGCACACCAGTTTAACTTCAAATGCAACTCGGTGTTGTGGGAATATTTTCGTATTTCTATTGCAAAAGTGCTTTTAAAAAGCTGCTTAAACAAACTAGCTGTGCAGCTTAAATGTGTGCAGCGCTGCAGACAGTGTAGGAGGGGAAAGTTCTAGGTTTGATGAAGCTTTTTAGCAGATGTAACAGTAATGTCACATTCAAAGGCAGTTCACAATTCACTGCCAAACATTGCAGCAAACTGCATGAAAAGTCGAGAGTTTTTTTCACTACAGGAGAGGCCAATCACAGAGCTTGTTTCAGTTTATATTTCCATTTTTTTAATTCAAACTGGACTACTGAATACAAATAACAAAGTGTCATCATTTTGATTTTGCAAGAGAACCGTCACTGTTCTGTGGTGACCTAATGCAGAAATGCTGCTTCACATTTCTCTACACTTTTTCTTTTCTTAGTGATGGTGTAGTCCATACAGGGAGTAAGAGGGATAATAAGTTCTCTTTCCAGCTGGCACTGGCTTCACTGGCTTTCTTTTAATCCAGTATGTGAAAAGTAGATACGGTTACAAACATGTTCATGTTGATTATTATGAGATAATTTTAAATAGTCTTCTCAATTCCAAACTTCTTTTTCATCCAACGCACTCAAGTTATATCTGAATTCCATCTCACCTTTATTTACTTGAATGTTTTTAAAAAAAGTCTTCAAAAAATCCCTGTCTCCTATAGAAGCACGGTGTAATTTAATTAATGGTATAAAACAGTCAAGACCTACAGCAGTGAGCATCATAAAAGTCTAAAACAAAGTTCTATGGGAATTACTGGGACATGGGGAAAAAAAAATTGAAGTTCACTTCACCCCACTGCAATTACAAAAAAAAAAAAAAACAATTTGGTCTTTTTGGTGGAAAAAATTTTTGGGAAGAAATTAAGCTTAAAGTGCTGTTTCTGTCATAAAAGTCAAACCTTTGTAGATGGATTTAATTCATAAGTGTATATATAGATCTTTATATATATATATAAAAATATATATATGCATGAGTACATTTTATCTGAAATGATAAAAGAAAACATGTTACATTCACGAAAATAATAAAAAAATCACAGCATAATCAAGAGCCTGCCTGCCTTCCTGCCTTCCTTCCTTCCTGCCTTCCTGCCTTCCTGTCTCCCTCCCTCCATCCTTTCTTTCCTTCCCCTTTCTTCCCTTTTCTCCCCTTTTCTCCTTGTCTCCTTCGGTCTCTCTTTCTCTCTTTTTTTAGAATGAAATTTCTTTACGTTGAAAGTCTGCCACAGAAATTTTTAATTTTGAATAAAGCATACTTTTTTATTGGAAGATTTTGAACTCCTTCAACCCAGAATGAAGTTAATAAATTTTCGAAGCAGAGCTTGTTTAGTGTGCTATAAATAAAGATCAAGGCAAGGGAATGAACTGTAAGTATTGAACAAATAGCTGCTTATTCGTTTTAAAGTAGCCATCTGCTTTAACAGGGCAAGATCTTGTAGAAAAGACCCCATGAACTTATCTTTAATTCCTGAGACGGACTGAACATGTAATCATTGTGCAGAATTACTGATAAAATTTTCTAACTTTTCAGAGCTTCTTTTCATAACCTTTATTTTAATATAGTTCTTCCTTACAAAGCGTGCGTATATGTATTTATACATACGTATATATATGGTATGTACATATTTATGTACGTGTTTTAAATTTGAATCACCTGCCGTGCCATGCATGCTAAATGAAAGCCTCCCCTTCCCACTGCCTTGTTCAGTGCAGCTGAATCCCAGTGCCACAAGAGCTGCAGGGAAAAAGGGGAAGGCTTAGGCCTCCCTCTGAAAATGGTGATCCAATGTGAGACAGCAGAAAGGATGTCTGGCATACAGTTAAAGCCCCTTGCGTGTGTTGCTCCTCACCGAGGCAGAGATATGGAAGAACTGGGGTCTCAAATACAGTAACTGAGCGGTTCTGAAAACCTCAGTGCAGTTGCTGCTCTTTCCCAGGGGCAGAAAGGAAGTGTATTTCTCTTGTGTAGCCAGCACTGGATAGCGATGGTGTACACCATTTTTATCTGTCTCCTTTGTGGCACACCATTCAACAGTGTGTAACTGGGACAAGTCTCTGTTTCCTACCCTTCAACAAAACTGTAGGAAAATAACACTGATCATAGTAGAGAAAGACCTTAGGTACGCATCATCCAGGATACTGCTTCTTACAGAGGTTTAGGGAAATTATTTTTAAAAAGGAATGAGAATGAACAGTCTTGAGTATGCTGTCTCACCAGTGGTTTAGGAATATCCTGAGGCAGGCTATGTGTCAAGCCCATTGCATCTAATACTCACTGGTGGAAGCAAAAGTATGTCTGATGCTCTTTGGAATCTGTCATAACATCTATCATTGTTTAGCACCCAGCCTCCCTGAGGGAGCAAATTTCTCAAGGCCATATAATACATATATGTATTATATGAGGAAGGGAACCCTTTTTTTGGTTTGAGCTTCTTGTCTCATTACATAGAACATAAAGCTGGCAGAAACGTGGAGCATCCTCCTACTGGTGGTGACTGCAAGAGTGTTTAAGCACACTGGGATATGTGGAATTTCAGTATGACATGTCCCCTCATGCCACAGCCAGTGAAACACATTCCAGCCCTTTACACAGCAAATAAGGCCCATTACTGTGTATCACCTTCAGATGACTCTTTTTGAAGCAGAAGAATCCTAATCTTTGTCAGTCCTACTCCATTTGTAAGCCTGTATTTATAATTTATAGCTTACTTTCCTAAAGTGGGTTTATGTGCTCTAATTGCCGGTTCATCCAATATTTTCTTCTTGATAATGTTTAAATTGATAAAACACTACCAAATTTGACACAAGGGTAATGATCTCATAAAAATTATACATTTCATAGCTACTGGTGGTTGACTTTTGGTACTCATAAACTGAGTCTCTACTTTGACAAGCATTTTCATTTTAAACTGACAATGTCACTGAAAGCATTCCTTCCCTCCCAGCATTTGAACTAGCAGTGAACCAGACTGGGGAACCAAGCCAACTAAACAAAAATAGTAGTGGAAAAAAAAATGGAGAAAAAATGAGTTAGTGCATACATGGGTACATATTAAAAGGGTTTCTCCTGCTTCTTCCTCTAGGGCCCCCTGATGCTGTTCAGAAAGACTGCTGAAGGACAGCCCCTGGAAGGGGCCTCAGCCCAAATTCAGCACTAAACTGACCTGTTTCACCTGAAAAGTGGCCAGTCACCAGGGGCGTTACCCCATGGCTTCAGTGGCAGAGTTCTGTTGTTTCGTGTCAGAGACAGCAGCCAGGATATGGGGTGGGAGTGAGGAGACGGGGAAATGGGCAGAGAATATGGAGGCACCGGACACAAATCCATAGGAATTGAGGCTTTGCTAGCTCTGTTGCTGCTGGAACAGCATGTTGCCCGTCTACTTAGGCTATTGTGCAACCAGAGGCATATGGAGAAAGAAAACAGGCAAGGTAATTATTGTTCACTATGCCATACTTATCTGGTTTCCTACTATTCTGTTGTTTGTTGTAGTTTTTTACCAGTTTGTCTGATACTGCATTAAATATATTTGTCTGTACCCCCCAAGATCATCCTTGGACTTCTTTGAAATAAACATGATCCCACGTCAGCAAAGACATTTCCTGTCTCGGTTGGAACCAGATGTCTTGCATTCATTTTTATACTTAAGGAGGATTTAGGTGAATGTATTGAGAAGTGTTATTATTTTAAATATAATGCTCTTTAATAACTAGAATTTTACAAAAATGCAGCAGAAGCAGATCCATAAAAGACAAAAATATGCATGTGTGAGAAGGCAGGAAAAGCAGTAAAATTTTGTATATTTACTCTGCATATGTGTAATTGCAAAACACATCATGATGCAGGGGCCCTATCTGTATGTTGCTAATAAGAGGCATTGTAGACGAGAAAGTTAATAAAACAGTTCAACTAAAGCTGTGTGAAGCAGTAATGGTCTCCAAAAATGCATTTTGAAGAGTCCTAAATGAATATTTACACATCATTCACCAAATGGTGGTTGTATTTTTTTATAAAGTAGTTTCATAAAAGTCATCTATATGTGTTTTGCACTAGTTGAGGTTTGGATTGTTGTTTGATGATGATGATGATTATTTAGCTGTCTTAACAGTCTGTTATTCTGGTAACTAGAATAGATTTAGGAGTGATAAAATTTTTCTTGACATTAAAATTAATCTTTTTTCAGCAAAAGTATCTCCTAGAAGTTATTTTCTACTAGTCTTAGATTGATATGTAAAATGAAAGGATGCTTCTGCAATTCTTACTGAATTGCTCATTCTCTACTACTTTGTCACTGTACATCTAGCTTTGATTACATCTACATGGATAACTCCACGCAACATTTTGGAAAATCTGGATGGTCTGAGTGTTCTGTCCTTGGATTAATCAAATTGCTGTCCCTGAAAATAGAGACAGCTCACGCCTGTCTCCCTGTGCTACGCAAATTCCCTGTCTGCCACAGTTTTGTCATGAGCAAAGTCATATTGATGTTAATTGTTTGCACAGCAGCTGATCTCAAAATGTCATATAAAAGGTGGGAAATTTCCTTTCACAAAAATGGTGACAGCCATATATTGATTTAATTGGGGTATATTTGGTCTCTGTAATTATCATGCAATTTGGGAACCTGGATCTGTTAATGATACAACATTCCCCAGATACCCTTGATAAAGAAGAATTTGTTAAAGATTTTATGCCATGTGGTCATACGATTTTTGAATGGGCCTAATTTCACTAGTGTAAGTAAGAGAAGGTTGAATCAGAAAAAAACCCACGTGTATGGCAAGATGAATGAAGAACTAATAGAGACAGGTCATCATAGCCAACTCTCTGAAAGACTGCATAATTTATGCTAACTTCTAACTTTCAGTAAATAACACAGAATCTGCATGGATTGAAGCTCCAAGGTGAAACCAGGAAATGTCACATTTGAACCATTTCGCTGATCCTTTTACCTTCTAAACCCTGTCTGTGACATGTTTTAAGAGACCAGAGGGTCTCCCAAGACAGGAACACAGTAATAATGAAAGATGTTAATTACCTCTGTGCGATCTGGACAAATCTGTCTTCAGAGTGTGATGCAGAGACTTAATTTTTAGCCATGATGAGAAGGACTGCAGCAAATGGCAGCCAGTGAGGAAATGCACAACTGGTCATGCTGATGTGCCTGCAGGTCCTGGTGTGAAGCAATGCTGTCCAAGGACTCTTTTGTACCACAATTGTAAGGTGCATGGCTGCAGGAACAACACCAGGGAACAAAAACCCTCAAAAAAATATAGCAAATCCCCTCAAACACCATCATAATGTTTTAATTTCCAAAACTAGCAAATAAATAAAAAAAAAAAGAAAGAAATCTTTCTTAAAAAGAATTAGAAGAGGCCACAAAACGGTATATATGTAGAGATATGCCCAGCTGTGTTGAAAAGTATCATGTTGAAATTTCAGAGGAAATGCACATCCAACCTTAAAAAATACTGTGAAAACAATGAAGAAAAAATAAGATCCAATAAAATTCAAGCCATTGTGAGTAGGAAGTGAATTAAAAGGTAAAAATACTATTCAGATAACTATACATCATTCCAGGAACTGTATATTCTCATGCAAAGAATGAGTCACTCATCATTCAAAGATTGAATGATATCCTTCCTTCCTGAATAAGGAACTATAGGAAAATATAAAATATGGCAGATTAAAAATCAAAATGCAGTCAGATAAAAAATAGTTTGGGTAAAGGCTTGTTTGAGAACTAATAAATAAATGCAACTTAATAAATCCTTTGGACACAAATCATGTACACAAAGTTTCCAAGAAGCTGTGGGCTGCAAGGCTACTAGGTGGCCAAAGCGTAAACGATGTGCTCATAGACCACTTTCCTGGAGAAGACCAAACAAATGAATGAATGAATGAATGAATGAACTCCTGACATTTGTGTCTGCCATGGAGGAGCTGAAAAAGTTTATTTCGCACAAAGAAAACCATCTTCGTCAGAGATGGTTCAAAAATCTGTTGTAAGTCATAAATCAGTCCAGAAGAGAGTGTGTTGCACTGTATAGACTCTTACAGTATTTTTCTGGAGAGCTACCATGACATGCAAGGGCTGGTTGCTTTTCAAAAAAAAAGAAAAGAAAATATATGATTGTGTGGAAAGAAACCAATTGAGAAAGATAACCGAGTGTTTTTATACTAATCTGTGTTGACTTTGTGAAGTCAGACAATTATTTTGACCTTTGCAGAACAGATCAGAAGAGTGAACATACAGCAAGGAATTCCAGCTGGAAAGGCTGGCAGCAAAGGGGGAAGAGATTGAAAGGAGAGTGTTTGATTGGTATAACACAAAGGTAGAAAACATTTGACAGTTACACAGCATGTTAGGGATTGAAAAAGACAAATGATAATGGGTTTAGGTGAAGGAAAACAGAAGGATGCAATTAGTTAGAAGGTTCAAAATAAGATGTCTATGCCTTAAAGACAGCTTGCTCCAGATTTTTCAACCTTTCAAATCCTGTCTCTGAATGTCTAATAAATGATGGTGCTTACCACTGGATCCACTAACTCTTCTCTCTGACTGTTTCATTCATATATTCAAGACCTCTTTGAGAATGTAAATGCCTGAAGGATTAGTTTATATATTAAGATCTTAGTATTTAAAGTACAACTAAGGTGAATATAGCTGTATGAATTTTATAGATGATAAGTAACATTAAACTCAGATGGAGGGGTGGGGTGAGGGGGTATATCTGCAGTTTAACTAGAAAAGTTAAAAAATACTCATAACCTCAGCTCCAGACTGTGGAGTTACTCTTTTCAGTAGCAGGATGAAAAAATGTATTTCTCAAGAGCTTTTCAGAACATGCCAGCTCTGAGGTAACTTATAGATTAGGCGAACTCACAACATAACTAAAGAAATAAAGGAAGAATCTGATCATTGTTTCATGTATTAATGATTACTTTTCACTACTGCAAGAGCACATTTTAATTTTTAACTGGATACAGTGAGGTTACATTTTCTCCTTGAGCCTACTGCATGTAAGTAGGTGTCTACCTGAGCTTGTCATGGGTGCTCCCCCCCCACCTCGAGTCATTGCAGAGATCTAAGCCCTCTAGGGCATGCTGCTTATTTAATCCTAAACTAGACATTTTCATTAGAGGAATCAGATATCCAAAGTTACATGAAATTAACCTTATCCTGAGTATGAGTATCTCATACACACAAAATTTTCCAAGTGTCCCATTCTTGGGAATTGCATATGAAGGTGAACTTGAAACTCAAATCAGGTTTTCATCCAGAGTCTTTTGTGTGGAGGAGTCTTTTGAACTGGGAAAAAATGTACTGAAATGGGCTGACCCTGGCTGGACACTAGGTGCCCACCAACGCCACTGTATCACTTCCCTCCTCAGCTGGACAGGAGAGAGAAAATAAAACAAAAGATTTGTCAATGAAGATAAAGATGGGGAGATCACTCAGGAATTAATGTCACAGGCAAAACAGACTCGATTTGGGGAAAAATTATCTCAAGTTATTACCAATCAAATCAAAGTATGATAATAAGAAACAAGCACAGATCTTAAAAACACCTATTCCCCACACCTCCCTTCATCCAGGGCTCAACTTTACTTCTGATTTCTCTGCCTCCTCCTCCAAAGTGACACAAGGGGACCAGGAATAGGGACTGTGGTCAGATCACACATCATATCTGCTGCTGCTTCCTCCACAGGGGGAGGACCCCTCACACTTTTCCACTGCTTCAGTGTGGGGCCCCTCCCACAGGAGACAGCCCTCCATGAACGGCCTGGGGCTTTCCCACTAGCAGCATTCCTTATGAGCTGCTCCAGCGGGAGTCCGTTCTACAGGGTGCAGTCCTTCAGGCACAGGCTGCTCCAGCAGCGGACCCCTGCTGAAGTCCTGCCAGCAAACCTGCTCCTCTGTGGACCCTTTCTTCCAGTGGTCTTGCCAGGAGGCTGCTCCAGTGCAGGGTTCCCATGTGATTAAAGCCTCCTTCGGGCATCCACCTGCTCCAGTGTGTCTGCAGGGCTGTTTATCTCATGTATTTTCATTCCTCTCTCCGGGCTGCCATCGTGCTGGGCTTTTTATTCCCCCCTTCTTTACTCTGTTACCCCAGAGGTGCTACTACCATCAGTGATCAGCTCAACCTTGGCCAGCCCATCCTGGAGCTGCCTGGCATTGGCACTGTTGGTCACAGGGGAAGCATCCCACACAAGCCGCCCTGTAGCCCCGCTGCTACCAAAACCTGGCTGTGCAAACCCAGTACTTGTACCTCCATTAAAAACCCTGCTTGAGGAAATTTCTCTTTGTTAGCAACAAAAGGGAAACAACTTTTAATTTTCAGAGTTGCATCCTCTCTTCACACTATCACTTACAATATTTGTGCTAAGGAAGCCCAGACCATGATTCAGATGTCTTGAGTTCAAGCACTGCTGCCTGTGGTTGTTTTCTGATTGTATGTCTGCAGGAGCTCTTCACATTTTCTGTGAAAATGTTACTGAAATACTGTCCACTGTGGATATGTGAGTCCATTTCACCTTTCACCTCACATTTCTACTCACTTTCTTATCCAGGGGAGGTATTGTTATGTCAATGAAAATGAGATACATTTTGACCATATTGTGTTATTCTTGCCCTCAAAAGTGGATTCATGCTGCTAAAGTAAAGTACCAAACCGGAGTTGGTACGAATACAGAGGCCTCTTTAGTTGAAGTAAAATCTGAAAAGGAAGAGTCAGTCATTGTTATTGCATTTATGGTGTGCTTATAATTGGTTCACTTGAAGTACAAGTAATTTTTTACCGTTACCCTCATTAATTACACACTGACTTGTGGCTGCTCCCAGGTCAGGCCTTTTATGGGGCCATGGCAAATTCTGTAGCGAAACATTCATCTAGGGATTTCTCATGCTCTTTGTACCTACACTTGGTATTTTATATCACATGGCACAACTGCCTTATATTTAAGTCTAGTCTAATATTTAGCCATCAAGGTGGGTTCCTAGAGGAGAGAAATAGTTGCATGGAGACTACCAGTATGTATAATGGGGTTTTTCAACAGGATGCCCAAATCACCAATCTATAGGACCTAAACCCACATTTTTTTGTCTTATCTTTTGATATTGTAGTGTATTTAGAACTGCTCAGTGCCTCACTAAGGTTTTAGAGCAGCTGGTATTACTGGGCAATCCACAAAGGCGCCTCCTGCAACTATTGCTTTATTGAAAATAAAGAAAATGCTGCTAACGGTAAGTTAGTGAAATCCAGATATCTGCTTTTATTTACTTCATCCTCAGAAAGTTTTAACATTGGATGATGAAGATAAAATTTGTACTACGCATTGGTATGGGATACACCACTGCTTTCTTCACATTTCAAGTCAGTTCAGTGTCACAGACACTCCCATGCACTGGCTGTAAACCAGTGATAACTCATAAGGACAGAAAACAAAAACGAAACTGCCACCCTCAAAAAAGAAAGCAAGCAAAGAAATTATTTTATCCTATCTTTGGAATTTTTTTATTTACCATGAAATTCTTCAGGTTTTAAGTGTACTGTGCTTTGCATGTAATTACTCTAGAGAATATAAACACTGAAAACCATTTGCTGATTTGTTCTGAACTATGGAATGTTTTATGCCATTTTATCAAAATTGAGTAAAAAAATAAAACCAATTTTTAAGAACCCCATATAGCAAACAATCCATGTGTGAAAGCTAATAAAAAGCTTTAATGCTTGGACTATCAGCTTCTGTGGTATCACACACACTTCTATTTTACGGAAGCCAAAACTGGAGTTTTAACTTAAGCATTAACTCAAATGGATAGTAATCTCTTGGGTACCATTTGGAAAGCAAGCTGAGAAGTGGAAGACAAGAACACAAGTGCAAGTATTGCATATTTACGGGGCAAAACACTACTTTACTTATTAGACCTCTTTGACCTTGTACATAAAGGTGTGAAAAGAAGACTGAAATAAAAGAGATGCAATGTGATTTGCAAAGTTAAATGAACAAGAAAGACCTAAAGCAAAAAACCTGCAAACACTCCACAAACCCCCCTAAATCTAAGAAAACAATCCCCAACCAATTATTTTTGGATTAAAAATGAGCGACTGCATTGTTAAATTGACATTTGTTTCTACAGTCCCAAAGGTAGAAATAGTTGTTATGGTGAGTCCTAGGTGTACACAGGATTCACTTATTTTCTGAACCACAGGTCAAAAAAATTACTTGGATTCAGTTTTTATTCCATTAAGCCACAGGATATTTTCATACATCTTGCTGTGTGATTCTGGATTTCAGAAATAATTTGCACAAAGAAAATGTTGGTGGTTTTTGGTTTCATGGAAATAGAGGACAATATAGAACCACATGTTACCCAATATATTTTGGAGTTAAGTATCCTTCAACAGGCAGGACAGTACCATAAAGATCTGGAAACACACTGGAGTTAATGGCACAGCTTTTGTAGCTGTTTTCTGGTGGTTGTCAGAGTGGTTTGTTCTTCAGCAATACAACCAAAGATTTATGCAGTCAATGCTCATGTCTTTTTCCTGTCCTCACCTCTCTTTGCAGGTGTCCAAAGTGATTTGTGACAGCAAAGACACTTTACTTTCTCCCTCCTCTCTCCCTAAATGATCTGAAAAATTAATCTAAAAAATTTATCTTATGTTACGCACACAATAAAAAAAAGAACTATAAAGTTCTATCAGCTAAAAGTTTAGCTTGCAGAGATCGGCTTGAGATTTTGGACCTGTGAGGCAGGTACACTTCTATTGACTTCTCTGTAGAAGCTGCAGCCTATTAATCTACCCGTTCCAGGTGCTGACAGTCAGTGCATCTATATCTTCTCCAAGCCAGTGTGTCTTGGTTTCCTTTTTTTAAATGAAACTGTTTGGGGTACAACACCCTTCCTGTTACAAAATGGACACACTTTTTCTTTAGCCTTTTTTTTTACTGATGTAAAAATTTTCATTTCCTAGCCCCAAACTTGTTTTGCTAGGTGTCACAGATGTTTGACTGAGACAATCCCGTCTTTTTTAACCTCTAAAGGAGTAAGAAGTTAAGCTGGATGAAACAGAGCTTTTCCTCCACTGATGTGCCAAGGGCTGAGCAACTGAACTACAGTAAGCTCCCAGGTTTAAATGCCAATGTTTAAATAACATCAAGTCACAGAGAATTACTTTGTAAAGACATTAGCACCTTTTAGGTAAACCCAAGTAATACAGTTATTTAAAAAAAACAGCAATTCACACAGTATTTTTTTCAGGAGACCTTCTTAATTCACCCTAAATATAGTTGTAGATCTAAAACCAAACACTATCTGAAAAATTTCAGTAAAGTCTCTGTGAAAATTTTGACAGGTATATTTCGTATCAAGCAGTGCTGTTGCCAGGAAATGTTATCTTTCCATCAAATCGACAAGTTCTGGGTGAAATCTGTGCATTTCTGGGGTGTGACTGAAAATGTTGAACCTTCAATTTTTCACTGAAAAATAAAAACTGTCCCAGCAGTCTCTCTGTCATCTCCTGATGAGTTGGACAAATACCATTACAACATTTACATAAGAGAAAAATGACACCTCCCAGCCTCTCTAGCTCCGGGGTGTATAACACAGCCCGCATTTTGTCTCCATTTCAGATGGAAGTATTTGCACTGCTGAACAGAGGAGCTGGAGCTCAGGCAATGAATCCTGATCCTCCTGGTACCCCAAGACAAACCTGCTGTACCATGTGTTGTGGAGAAAGCTGATTGTGCCACTCGTGCTGAGGGCTGAAGGTGGTCCCATCACCTCCTCATTTCACAGAGCTGACCTGTTGAAAGTGCATGGAACCTGAATGAGCCACCAGACACAATATGGCAGAAGAAGGCAGCTGTGGAGAGGGTGATGGTGGTGTGAGAAGAGGCCACAAATGGTCCTTGGGCCACCTCTCCGAGTCAGGGAGGGCACCATGCCTCTCTAGGTCATCCTGAGTCATCAAAGGATGTTTCCATTCTCACAAGGTGGAGAGTTCTCACCTGGTAATGCAGGTTTTGTAGCTAAGTAGTTTTTATCCTTGTAAACAAACAGGGTTATGATAGGTATGGGGAAAAATAGGGTAGTCTACACTCTTCCCGTTTCAACCTAGTGAGTATTTTTATCCATGTATTTAACTCTGAATAGTAAAGGATAAGACTATTAGAAATAGCCAATGGAAAAAGAAATGAGGGACAAAAAACTTCTAGGGGAAAAAAGCAGCAATACATGTTTCATGTCAAAGACATTAAACCCTAACACACACAAAAAATGTAGCAAAACACTACAAGCATTGTTTCTACAAGAGCAGAAAAATTAAGTAGTGCAGATATTCAGCTACAGCCAGTGTTTTTTATTAGAAAATGCAGTTCGTATAATGTCTACACAAAAATAACATCACAGAATTATAATCATTATGTAAAACATGTAGACATGGCTCTGGAAGGTTAAATATTCTGAGTGGAAATCAAATCCTTTCAGATACCAGGGGAAAAAAACGATTTTGCATAGACCTTCCTGAAACTTGTGTTACAATGATTGTAATTTGTTCACCACATGCAGTTTTGCATACAAAATAAGTACATTAAAGGAATTTTGAGCCCCTTGATTTTAAGCAGAAATCAAAATGGAATGAATGAAAAGTCACATTCTGTGGCAATATTCTGATATATTACACCTATATACAGTTAGGGAGAATTATATAATTGAAATTAAGTGATCTGAAGAAAGGAAGAAAGGTTGGAAAGCTGCCGCATCAGAAAGCAAATTCTCAGAAGGAGTTACTGAGTTTTTTTAGAAATAAAACAAAACAAACCTCCCAAAAGCAGAGGACACAAAGAATGACCAATCAAGTAGGCTGTGCAGGAGCATCTGAAAAGCACCTGTTTATACTATATTATGAGCAATTCAGTCAGGAGATCAGAAAGCAAACCCTAACAAAACATATACAACAACTGTCAGAATACATGGCAACAGAAACAGAACATATCTGTTGATCATCCTTTCCAGCTCAGCTGAAATTTCAAGTCACACACACTGCCTTTATGAAGACTGAAAAATTGTGTGGAAATACTGAAGGTGAGAACCTAAAAGAATATGATGGCATTAGAAGGGACACAAAGAAATGTTGGCAGGAAGCTTCTGATTTGATGGATACCACCAAACTCAGTGGGAAGAATATACACTAGAAACAAGGCTCAGTCCCTGGCAGTAAAACATGAAGACTGAGGTCGTCAAAGGAGTATTTTTATTATGAGCTCAACAGAAGATGAATACCATGCCACAGCACTTTGAAGTCATCTCAGTAAAATACAGTGTATTGAACCAAAAGTTTTAAAATACTGCTTTTATGCCATGCTCACTGCCTAGGAATAAATAGCATTAATATTCCCAGGATGGTTACAAAATACTTTCACTGCAGCATTTACTAGAGTACTGACAGAAGCCCAGATGGAGACAGTATCAGATCTTTCAATCCCCTGGTCGTTATGTAGTCTAAGAAGGATGTGAATGAAATTCATTTTCTCTCCCTTCTCCATCCCTGTGAGAAGCTTGGCAGGCTCTGGATTAAAGTATAATAATGATTATTTAAAGTTAGTATGATGTATGAAAAAAATATGAAACAACAGGTTTTGCTACACCTTGAGGTACCTGAAATGAGAACTTGTGCTATTTACAGGAAATCTGAGACAACCCTATTTAAAAAAAGAAAAAAACCCTACTTTTAGGCATGCGCTGAAGGATTGATTCAGCAGAATACTGGCCCACACTGAAGCCTTTTTCTTAACACAGGCAAACTAAAGCACAAGCTTAAAGTTAGATTTCGCAAAGATGCTACATGGAAACCCAAATATTCAACCCAAACTGTGCAGGAGTGACAAACCCATTGCAAGTCAGCCTAACACATTGAGCACCATACCACATCATCACAAATGAGCAAGGGTGTGATGTATGATCTGCTGAGAAAATGATGTTTCTGTGGCTTGTACCCACCACTCCTTTGGGCTTGTCAGTATTCCCTCCTTGGATCTTCCCTGTGCATCTCCCTTTATAATAAAATTCTTGCAAGCAGATGAGAAGGGCCTAAGAAAAAGAACGACATCAGGAAATCAAAATAGCACAGCCACGACAAAGAAAAAAGCCCAGAGCTACAGTGCTGTTCCATGAGGCAAAGTAAAAATTACCCAGGAGATTTAGTAATGGCAACAACCCAGTGCTCCCTTGTTCCATAGCATTCACCCTCTGTTCTTAAGTACCCTTCTGCAGAAGAATACACAACACACTTTCTCTTTTAAGTGTTCTCTTTTATGCAGACTGCCTATTCTTAACACACTTTCAGATTATTTTGGGGGTTAAACTTTGTGTATGTAGCCCTTACACTCTCTACTACATCTCATGGTTCTAGACCACGCAGAGGAATTCTTCTGTTCATCTCTCATTGTACATATTAGCTTCAGTTTAATATGATTAGTCTGAAGAGACACTTGCAGTATTGCTGGCTGGCAGAGTGGAAAATACCTTTTATGGCCTAATGCACCAATGTGTATATAACCCTTTTCCCTTATGCTTCGTTTGTTTCTTTTTATAGTTATTTGTGTGATTATATAATTAGCTGACCTAGTTTATTATGTTTGTTCCATCATTTTCTCCTGGATCAGAACAAGATCAGAAATAACAGGGAAAGAAAAGAAGCATCTATTTCCACATACAGTGACTCAAAACTTTCCCTGCGATAGAGTTTTGTAAAGAAGGTGTTCAAGGAGAAAAGACATTCTTATATGAGATTTAAGACTGAAATATTCTTCATTTGGTGGAGAATGGATATTTCCCCTCTTCCTTGGAAATTTTGACTCAAAAGGGAGAAAGTGATATTTTAGTCCAAAATAATACACACATTATTTGAGGCTCCGAGGAAAGCTGGAAGCTCTTAAAAACTCATGTGACTGAGGCTCTAATGTAGCAGTTAATGAAAAGCTATAGAGAATGCCACTGTTTACTAACACTCATTTAACTGGCTCCATTCATACTTTACAGCAAAAATAATTGTGGTGGAAATTATACCATACATCTGAATATTTTTCCTTGTCAGCCAGTACCCTGTTATTTTGATTGTTTGTTATTTTTGACATTATTTCTTTCTCGTGTCTGCTCAGCATGCAGTACTAGTTTCATCTGTAGGAACTACCACACCATAAATGCCAGCCATAAAGAAGAACCTTTAAAATGAACAATTAGGAAGTAATCTATCCTTGAGGAAATTAGCTCCCTAATCCTCTGTTAGTGGCAGATGCTACCAACTGATCTAGAAATGTTTTCATTCCTTCAGCCTGAGCAAACCACTTTCCCATTCTGCAAGCTTTCTACTGTGTTTGAAGCCAACATTACAAAATATAACTGTTTTGGAAGCAGAAGACCTGTAAAATGTAATGTGAAATGTGAAATTAGAATTTTGCTGTATTTTTTGTATAACATTTTGCAAAATTATATGAGTGCATCCCCTGTAAGATATTTTATACCATTGAATTTTCTTCCCACAGAAAGGAAATCACATTTCACACTCTGCAGCTTTCTAGAATAATTGTTATGTAAGTGAATTGTGAACTCTTACTAAAATTCTTCAGAAAGTTTACCTAAAGGTCTTTTAACAAAGCACTTAAAGGATGGGAAACACTTCTGTATGAAGTGCTAAATATTCACTTTAGGAATCTCTCCTGCGTAGAGAAAGTTCATTTGCCACTTTTCTCAAAGGAAATGGATTCTTCCAGCACTAACTTGAAGCAGGGAAAAAAGTCATTCCCCCTTCCTCTCTAGATAATTTAACCAAGGTCTGGCTACAGTTCTAGCCCTGCAGTGCTTTTCTTTATAAAGTGCATGCATTTATCAGGTTTTATCAAGCGCAATTCTGCTATGGATCTAAAACTGCTGGATGTTGGTAGGCAAGTCACTTGTCCAAACATCTGTTGCCTGAAAAAGCAAATGAAATAAAATTCCTTTTGGACCTACAAGGAACAAATGAACTTGTTTTTAAAAACAGAGCACAGGGCACAAGTTTCTGTGACTTCCTTGTTTGCTGCAGTACTAACCCAAGCCGCACCTTATGTGGATACCAGCACTTAAAATCTGGGGCCTCTACCACTGCAGGAGAGAAACCGCAGTTAAAGCAAAAGCAAACGCAACATCCTAAAAATAACTTAAGGCCCAACCTCTATCCCAAGCAGAAAATAAAAACAAAACCATCTTTGTCACATGTTTTATACATTATATCAAACTTTTAAACCTTTGTCTTAAAAGGACTGAATTATTATACGAGAAAAAGGTTACCTGGGTTTAAATTTTCATGAGGAACTGCAAGAGAGTTACTCTGAGGACTCCACATATTTACCTGGAGGCATCACGTGTTAGAAACATGGTTGGAGCTATAAAGCATCTGATGGGAGAACCTTCAGAAATGCACAGAAAAGCACAGAGAGGCTGGAATACACTGTTAGTCCTTGTTGTCAATATAACTCTGCTGCAGAGCTACTGTGGCTGCTGTGTCAGCTTGTGCTGCTCCACCTTAACAAATTGTTTGAAACCTTGTATATAATTAAGCTATATTTTCATTTTAGCACCCTAGTGTCATGCACCAACCTATTCTGCTTTAGGTTTGCAATAAAATATACAAACCTATTATGCATAGTAAGAAGTAGAATGCAGGAGTATAATATTACTGCATTTCTTGCTCTTTGCTACTTATTTGCTACTGTCTTTTGACAGGCATTTGTCTTGCTATGTAAAGTATCTACTGTCTCTAGGTATTAAATCCATAGATGACTAATGAATAAATAATAGTTATACATAGACTTCACTTCCACTTGACACCAGTTTGTAAGTTTATTCACAGTAAATATAAAGTTTCAGTGTAGTTTAAGAGGTATACCAGTGATGAGATAGCAAAGAATACCATTTCCATCACCCATATGTAAACTGTAAATAAGTTCTTGTTGCATTCAAGATGCATTCCAAAAGCTTATCTTGCCCATCATATGCCAATGGTTGTCCTACCAGAAGCCACGGACGAATGTAGGAGCTTTCAGATTTGGAACATGGTAAATTTTTCATCATTTCATACTTCTTTTAGAAGGGGGAGTATTTCAAAAAAAAGACAAGGGAAATGTAAATAAGATTCTTGTCTAAATTCAGAATTGATTTTGTCCTGCCAGTGTTTAGCACTTACTCCCTGACCTCTCTTGAAAGTATCTATTGTAACCTGTAATCCTGGGAGAGTGCAACAATTCAACTCTGCTTTAGGAATGGAGACCAAGATCTTGTTGGAGACAACATCTGTTCCTGCTGTGAAGGTAACATCTTTCAGCAATTGAAGGCATTTAGCAGCTATTCCAATTCATCCCACAGTTACAGTGCCTTCTCCATGTCCTCCCAACCTTAGGAAAAAAGGAAGTAGTTTTGGTATATTTTGCTTTTTCTAATGTTTTGCAGCCTCTGAGGAACATGCAAACCACATCTGATAAATAATCCTTAAGAAACCAATGGCTTTAAATTCCATGGCTATAAGTCACGATGTACCTGTAAGTCTTCTTGTAACTCAGGAATATCAAACTCAGGAATGAACTAATCCAGTGATATATTTCAAACAAACGGAATCTTTCCTGCTATAAACCAAAGAAGTTGTACTAGACTTCAGGCATCTTGTATCTAATCTAATTGCTGCTGAGCAATAAACACTTCAATTTTTTTCAAACAAAATACTTCTATTTACACCCATTGCAAAGACTGATTTAATGTTAGATTTTTGGGGTTTTTTTCCTGTAGTTTGCTCCCACTGGCTATTGAAATTTGGACAAAAGGAAATGCAGAGGTCTTCTCCATCTCTTTTCACTTTATGGCTAACCATGGCTACAACAAGGCTAGAATGTAATTTTGTTAATAACAATGTAATTCATCAGATACTCCTATGTAAAAAAAGTGTCACTGAAAAAAATCAAATTTCAAATACTGTTTCAAAGTTCTCCTATCTGCACTAGTTATCTGAACAATTTTACTGTCACAGATTCAGCTGCCTGATCGCTCTAGCAGGTCTCTAGTTATCAATTTAAATTTTTAGAGCATTTATCAAAGAGGGATTCCTGGAGCTACTACTTTAATACATTCCAATATAAATGGAAGCCTAAGAATGCAAAATGCTAAAATAAGTATATCTTTCAGTGAGCCCTTAAATTGCGACTCTACTGGCAGATGATATTTCATATTATCATGCTGTAGTGCAATTGATGCTATTAAGACTGGTTTAGGAAAGTAAATTAAAGAAGACAAAAGGAATTGAGAAAATGCATCTAAGGAGCTGGGAGTTCATTTAACTGCATGAAATCTTCCCTTTTCAGAAGATACTGTTATTGACAGCTTTGCCTTAGCTGTATGTTGGAAGGAAACCCTTTGCAAACCTAGGGCAAATCTGCACTGATCTCTGAGACACCTGTAAGGCAGGCTGGGTGCAAGGGGAGAGGAAGGGGGAATGGACGCAGAACAGTGGGCAGAACTTTCCTGCAAAAGCAGTGCAGCAATTTAACTGCTAAGCACAGAGCAAGTTTTCATGGATGAAGTGATCTCTCTTGTACATTCAGTGTACATGTCTAATGTATAAACAGCAGGTTTTTATGCTACAGAAATCTTTGAAGTTTTCCCAAGAGTTGCTAACAATGGTAAACAGCAAATCCCTTTATTGGCTGTTTACTTGCTCTCAGCATCATCATATATACTTTCCCTGGTAAATATTAGAAGACATGCTGGTATCAGACCCTGTGGAAGCTATTTACACTAGGATTTCTAAATACTGAAATATTTCAGTTTTACCAGTCTGGTTTTTTCCCCTCCTTCCTGTAGTTATTGACCCATGTTTTCTCAGAACGGTTTTCTGCATTACAGACCTTGTAAGCTTATAAGAACGAGCAAATGCCAAACATAAAATTCAATGATTGGTGAACTAGGATCCTAAAACTCATGGAAAGTACTTAGGTTCAAAGAAGGTAGTGTTTCAGATGAATGGCATGGCATCTCTCAAAAAGTGGGAATGATTGATTGAAATATGCCATCTTCTACACTGGACACATGCATGGAGAAAATGATAAAATAAGGCTGTGAATTATAGAATGGGGAGTCCTGACAGCCACTGGATTACAGATAGAATCTTAATCCCACCTGAACAAATTAAAAGTAAAGTTTAGCTTTACCCCTTTTCTCAACCTTTACTTCATTTCCTTTTTTCTTTACAGATGGCTACACCAGCTCAAAGTGTTCCCTTAGAATCAGACAAATTACTTGATTCAGAGGCCTTTTGAAATGGTTTCTGCTGCTGAGAAAAATTCATCTTAAACCACTCTCACTGTTGCATTTAGTTAGAATTTTTAGTCTTTCTTTAATTGTTCTGGGATTCCATATAGCCAAAGTCTTTAATGCACTGGGGTTAAATAGCAGATATTTCTGCTTTAGCCTGGGCTTTGGGCTCCCAGTACATTGTGCAGAAAATACAATTACAAAATATGTCCAGGTGGGTTCTTTTACAACTCTAACCAGTAGAAAATACAACTTCATGTAACCTTATAAAACCAAATTATTGTCTAAAATCAGCAATATCTATACCAAGGAACAAGTGAAAATTGAATTTAAAATCATCTGTACATTTATCTAAGTTACTTACATGGTTAGTTAAGTTCCTTCTGTCTCAGGCTCTAAGGTGGGGAATTTGATTTTCAGTTTCTTTCGTCTCCATGGCATTGTTGATGTTTCCCTTCAACTACCTGGTATCACCAAGAAAGTATACGATAAATTGAGCTCTTCTGGAGTTGTGACCTCTGGATCAGACTGGGAGGTGAAGCACTCTTGAAAGCTATCAAACATGCCCAAGGATAGACAAAATCTGGCCATTAAAAATTAATGGTTCCTGCACGATCATCTTAGGCTGCATTTTTTAACACTGACAGCTGCATCTACCCAACAGATGCATTATTGCAGTACCAACTACCTACTCAAGAAAAATTCTGGATTTTCTAGGAGCAGTTTCAGAACTTTTATCCCATATTGTTTATGAGTAGGGTATTGACTCACTAAGCTTTTCTATGAAAAATCAATTTGATGTGTAATACTTTCTACATATTGCATTCCAATATTTTTAGAGGAAAGCTTCATGAGTCTCTGATGCATTATTTGGCTGTCTTACATCTTATTAATATTATTACTACAGCAGTTTTAGCAGCAAGAGTTCACAGAAAATTCCCTATCAACTACTTTTAAAGCATAAGAAAAACAAACTAATGGTGGGAGACAAATTGGGCTAAAATCTTTCAGATCTGGGACACTGGATCAAAGGCAGTTTGCAGGAAACTGCTGTTCCCCAGAGGGGCAGCCAAGGACTAGGAAAGTTAGAGGTGTGTGGAAAAGTGTGACTGTTTAATTCTACACCTGAACTCCCTTAAAAACTCTCATCTCAACAGTGGAGGGAAAAAATAATTTAATTAGATGTATTCTTAAAGCTTGTTGCTGTGTTAGATCAAATACTAAATGCAATCATCTTGCAGCGATGGCCAATGCACAGTTTTTGCATTTGCCTGAGCTGTTCCCCACCTGCCTTCCAGATCCCTTGTTTTCAGTCGAGTCTGAACTTGGCTGGCTGCTCAGGGACTATGAGTGCAGGGTGAGGTTATGCCAGCATGTAGTCAGGTCCTAGCAACACCCTGTTCTGTGTTTTTTAAGTGGTGTTTTACAGCTTGGCTGGTTTGGCTCAAGGGATTAACCTGCATGCAGATAACCTGAGCTAATTCTGCAGGGAAGATGTGTGCTAAGCAGACTTTTTGAAATGAGATGTGCCACTCTTTCGTAAGTAAGAACAAAAAGGCAGGTGGAGATGAGCCAAAGGAGCCACAGTTACCTCTGCACCTGCAAAGATTGTGAGCAGCTGAGTAGACACAGCACTGCTAGAATTTCATTTGGAAGTCACGCTGTCACATAAACTACCCCGCAAAAATGTAGTGACATGCTTTGCAAGAATCTCATCAGCAGACATGCAGTCAATACAAATGCAGTCAACCAAAGGGTTAGAATTGACCCTGGGTAGAAATAAATCGTGTGTGGATGTCCAGGGATGCAGGTGTGTGACAGATATAAACTTACCTATTGCACAGTGTATTTATTTTCTGCATAACCCTTTTCAGGTGAAGAATTTATTTTTCTGCACTGTAAAGGCACAGTGTACAGGTGTTTTGCCTCACTGGGGTAATTAGCCCTGGGGATACGATTGGGCTTTAAAGAAGCATATGGAAGTGAGTAGGGAGGAGAGTTTTTTAGGAAGAGTGCCATGCTGGCTGAGGTGTGATGAATGGGATTTTTGGATGGGGAGAGCGATCCATCTCATTCATCCCTTCCCTTTCAGGAGATATACCCAGCATTGTAAGAGTCCCTAGATGCTTATCACATCCAGGCTCTGCTGCTTGTTGCTGCACCTACTTCTATTGGCAGCCTGTTGTATTCCCAAATAATTCTGTGCACTGAAAGGCTCTTCCTGATCTTCAGTACCCAATAGGCATGGACAAACAAGCTCAGTTAAGCAAGAACTGGCCAGGAGCTTTGGTCCTCTTTAGATTGCAGGGCAAAATCTTTTGGCTTTATAAAAGATTTAGGGAGCTCTCACCTTCATTTACGTTCCCTATTCTTTGTGCTGCTCCTGTTGGGGTGTGCAGATGAATGGACTGCCTATGGTTCGTGGCATGTACAACATTTATCATAAGGTGGGAAGATGGTCCTGATATGAAGATCTCTGAAAGAGACTCCCAGTTCTTTGGTTCTGCCTCTGCAGCCTGCTGACTTTTCTAAAACTGTGTTGATGGGAGTAATATGAACTTCTGTGATCTGACAGTACATAGGATTGCAGCAACACAAACTATTCCCGTGGAGACAAGTTCCAAGAAGGCCAAGAGAACTACTAATATTAAATAATTGTATTGCACTGAATCTCTCTTTCTAGGACTGATTTATTACACATATAAAAATATTATGATCTTTCCTCCCATTATTTCAAAGCAAAATGCTTAAAGGGCTAATAAAATCAGTATTTAGCACACTTTTTATTTTGTAGTTCAAAACTTCAAGCTTGGCACAAAAACATAACCTCTAGGGAGTGAAAATAGCCTTACCCAGCAGCTTCAAATACAATTATCTGAGTAATTCTTTCTTTTATTCCTCGCAAAATACCAAACTGAGGTAAAACTTCTTTTGGCTGATAGGCAAAAGGAAATTATAGCTGTCTGGAGTTCAAAGGAGTTGCAATAAAACTTGAGTTATGACAAAAATATACTGTTTGTTATTAAACTCTCGACAGTTCACGAATTAAACAACTTTCTCTACATGTTTGATACTGCTTATTTTTCCTAGACACATGTATTTCTGCAACATAAGGTGCATTTCCCCGTCTCTGCATACAAAATTGTTTCATTCTCATCTCCTTATACACTTACATTGCGGCTTTTTGTGAGACTATCAATTTACAGTAGATGAGAATTGGGTCCATTGAAATTATTAGCTAGGGCAGTGGACAATGTTAAATACAACTATTCCTGTGTGCATGTGTAGTCACGCCGTTTGTTAATAATTTGCTGACTGTATTGTGAAAAAAAGTCACTCCATAAGCAAGACAAACTTTACTGACTACCCTGGGTAAAACATAGATGAAGAATATTTAAGCAACCACGTACAAAGGATGAAGAAAGGATTTGCTGATGGTACTGCAATATTTGTTTTTAATTGAACAAGTGCCCTAGGGTTTCACTTTTGAATAGGATGTCAAGATTAACAAGTTGTTGTTCACATTTCATGTAAGGATATGTTGGCAATTGTGTTCATTCCAAAAACTTCTTTTATGTTTTAAATTATTCTTTACGGCCTATAAAACAAGCGGATTAAGGGGACCAAATTCCTTGTACTTCGAATTTAGCTCTTCATCATATTTTCAGCAGTTTATAAATGGTGGGGGCTGCCCAAGCCCCTGGCACTAGTGCAGCTGCTCCAGCAATTGCTGTGCCCTTGTGGGGCTGAGGACTGTGGAAACCACAGTGCCAGATCAGGCCACTAACCTAGCAAACTCAGGACGCACTGTCCCACCTATCAATACTGGATTTTACAAGCGAGTTTTCAAACAACAATTATCAAATGGCTATTTAACTATGTGCCCAGAGGCTAAGTAGCTTTTTCTTGCTACTTCAGTATCTGCATGAGAGACTGATACCTAAAATTTTGAACTTAGAGCTCAGAATGCTTTAATTAGCCATAAGAGCACACTCTGTGCTTCAGATTCAAATGTGTTGCGCTAATTGGCTCCTCACAGCGGGAAAAAAATATTTATCTAAAAGCATGTCCACTAAATGCAGCTGCCTTTTGATTTTATTGGCTTTCCCTTTATCCTTTTGTAGTTTTGTAAGAGTATTGTACTGTGCTCTGCTGACTACTGTAAACATAGTCTGCGTCACTTACATGTGTCACCTTCTACAAGGTTGTTTTTTTCCTGGCCATTTGTCTTTCCCCTGAAGATCCCAATCTTTGGAGTTTTTCTTGAAAATGGTTTCTTATCCCATAGTTTGGATCGGTGGTCACCTTCATGTCCCTCATCACCCACCTGTGAGCTCCTGGGTTTCCGCCATATACTTCCATGCGTTGGTTGACCTGAACAAAATACAGTACACAAGATGAGAACATTACTGAATGATGTTCTCAGTCTACTCTTAGCTAAAAAATAATCATAATAATAACAACAACAGAATCTTTGCTGCCCCTTAAGCCTAATTCAAAGCCTCTCAACTTTCTCCCCAACAAAGTTTTACATTTTAAAAGAAAATCTTTTGTGTTTTCACCAGAGAAACATTTTTTTTTTTTTTCCAGCCCCTTTCTGGATGCCTTTCTGATTAAAATTGCTCTAGTTTGAATTTAACATTATTTTTTAGATCTTAAACTAATATTTAAGACTTTATTGGATGTGTATTCTACAAATATATAATTTAAAACTGTGTAAAATCATTTATTTTTTTAAATTTCTCTGTCTCTTTCTCACAGGCAATCCTGTTTTGGTTTAACTTAAATAATTTTTTAATTTTTAACTTAAATTATTTTTTCCCACTCTTTGCTTTTTTTTTTTTTTTTTTTTTTAATTTCCAGTCTATGATAAGTCTTTGCAATTTCATCCTTACGGCTTTGTATTCTCAGCATAAAAGAAACCAAAATTTCATGGCATATTTGCAGGGGTTTTTTGACAAAAGTTGGTCTTGAAGAAAAAAAATTAGGTATATTGCAAAATTAGGTGTTGTTAGCTCACTTCCATCTCACTTTAATGGGAAATAAATAAAAAGAGATACCAGTATTCACTTAACCCTGAAAGATTGTCTTGAGACACTCATCATTCCAGTGATCTTACCAGATACCCAAGTGCACCCCTCAGTGCTAAAAATATCTTCTTACTCTCATTGATACCAATAAATCTTTGATTGTGAAAGAGATTAAGCAAAGTAAACACACATACATAAGATGCTTAGCTCTGGGGAATGTTGTGGAAAATTATGATTTTCATTTAAATGCCTTGTTTCTTTACTCATGTGCTAGAATACAGATAGCAACATCCAAGAGGTTTCTTTACGACTAAGGGTTGTCAAATCTTATATCCTGCCTCAGAATGAGTGAATACAGCCTAAAGAAAGGCAAAACAGCTATAATTTATTTGACCAACTATACAGATCTGTTTTATTATTTTAAAAATTAGTCCTTGATCCCAGCAGCAAAAGTTGATATTTATGAAGCATGAGAGCTTAGTAGTTTTATCTTAGCACAGACGACAGTGTAATTGTTAGATAAACCAGTACTTACTATGACTATTTCCAGCAGACTGCAACTCTAAGCCATCCTGTTTCAACTCATCTTTTAGAATATTTCTAGCAAGCTGGTGGCCTGGGCTGCCCAACATGGCAGCGACATTTCATAAATATGTAACTTTTGAGCAGTTTCTGCAAGAAATATTGTTTAGATACAGAGATATGCTGGGAGTTTTAAAACTGTTTGCTGTTTCTCAGCATCTTCTCTCATTTTCTGGTGCTCTGAAACTGTGCCTGCAGACATGTGTGCACTTCAGTGAGATGTCTGCTATTGGGACCATGGTCACTGCTCTCCAGTCCTAGTCTCCACACAAGTGGGAAAGCTTGGTCCAGAGGGAGCAGCCTCCTGAAGTGGCTGGAGGGACCCCAGAGCTACTCCAGCACCATTGGTGGAGTGGGCTCGACACATTCAGCCTTCTTCACGTGACCTTCAGTGATTTAATGAGACCTTTCCAAAGCCAAAAGTCCAATTTGTCTTAGATGGTGCTAAATTTTATGCCTGGCACTGCACTTGGCCACCTGTAGCTTTCCAGTTCCAATGTCCAGATAACCTCTCTTCATCTCAGTTGACTGCAAGCCACCACCAGCATTCAGCCCAAACCTCAGGCTTACACTTTCTTGATATAGAAGAGCAAGTTGCTTGAACCACCAGGCCACCAGGTCCCCGCACAGCTGTGTAGAAATGAAACACTAGTATGCAATGAGGGGTATTTATTTAAAAATATACTGCCTTAATCATAATTTAATTTGATAGAATATATAACCCTGGGATAAACTAAAAAGGTGGAAAAATTAGTGTACCAGGGATACAGAATGCTGGAGACATAAATTTTCCATGAACACAACTCTTCAAAAATAGAGCAATATTATAAAAGGTTTCCTACACAAACTAGGGAAGCTGCTGTGTGCAGGCAGTGTTCAGCAGACTGCCTGACAGAAATACATTACTATTTCCATGAGTATGTTTCTACTAAAGATTAAATGTAAGAGTTTCAAAACGTCATTAAATGCTAAGTTATTTTTTACTTTTAATGAGCCTGTTGTAGCCTCAGAGCTGAGATGATATTCTTGCTAGACTTCCTCATTATATTGTCAGTAATAACTGATATTCCCAGTGCAATTTTCCCTCTGAAAACTCCTCCCAAGTCACTTGGTTCACGATGCTATTGGAAAAAGAAGGCATTAGAATGCATAAATCAGTGCCAATTCATGGCTACACTTAATGTTAGCACAGTTGAGCTGGCAGCCACAACAGATAAGTCTGGATTTGAATTAAATATTTCAAAGGTCTTTATTTGGCATGTATAGCATGAAAGAAACTCACAAATTAAGCATCCAAATAGTTGGGGAGAAACTGGTTATGTTTGATTCACTGACTCAAACACAGCCTTTTTTATATATATAAAAAGAGGAAATCTGTTGAAGAATTGTTGCTCTAGAATTGCTTATTTTGTAACTAACTCTTTGCCTCAGGTCCGCATATTTCCAAAACAGGGCATGTGACCAGGAACTCCAAGTTTAATTGGAAAAATTATTTGGTAGCAACAGTGAGGCTACTCAGGACTCAAGCTCTATATTTAGGTATTTGTATTTAAAAGTAGTTTGAGTGGCCTATGCTTCTTAATATGATTAATAAGTTGTGAATGCACTTCAGACCACTAATAAAATAAGAAGACCCTTTCTGTTTGGAAAAAGCCAAGATCTACCAGACATAGAAACAATACCTGTAATAAAACAAAATGGAAGCAAATTGTGCCTTTCATATTAAGAGTTTTGAACATGATGGTGAAAAAGCTTTGTGCTAGCAAGCAGGGAGGAAACTCAGGAAAATTAGAAGAAGAATTGGGTAAAACCAGAAAGCCTTTATTAGTTCTCGGAAAATTCCTGCTTTGGTTTAATGGCTGAACACTCTTAGGGGAATACATGTATCGATCCCTTTTCTAGTCCCTGCAATGTCCTCTACTGTAATTACTTCCCTTTATGTCTAAAAGAGCCTTAAAGGCAGATCCAAAATGGAGCTCAGGGTCTTGTATCTGAGCCATGCTATATGCTGCTGGAAAACAAAATGAAACAAACCCAAAACACAAGAAAATTTAACTCAAATGAACAACTCTCTTTTGACTGTTTTTTAAAATCATTGCCATTACATAAATAATCTTTTTGTTTAATAGAATTTGTTACACGTAAGTAATACCCTCTGAGCAGCATTGTCTTTAGCAGGGAACAGACACTGATAATGAGGCAGAAAATTATGTGAGCACCCAAAACATTGATTCATTGCCTAAGGTGTCTTTTAAACTGCTTATGAAAGTAGTGGGTAGTCTGTAGCCAAGTGCTTCACATGCTCCATCAGAGTTAAGGAGGGTGCTTTTCTTGCTCTGAGCTTTCTAAGATCTTAATACCACAAAAATTCAGAAGCTGGTTCTTAAGAAAGCCCTAAGTGCCTGGAATGATTCTCGCAGTTCTCCCTGTGTGATGATTTGGCAGATCTGCCTTTTTATAATCCAGGGTTTCGGCTGATACTACAAATCAATGCAAAAAAAAAATATAAGGAACTTTCTTAAAGGACTTGAATTCATTGTTCTTTGAGAAATTTTGGGTTAAAAATCTATTGTAAAACCTTAGTAACTGAAGAAAAACAGATCAGGCAACCTGAAGCCTACAAAAAGCTTTCTTGAAAAGGCTTTCTGCAGGGTGTGGTGGCTTGGGAGCGGCAAATTCCCAGACACAGCAAAATGAAGCCATATGTGAGTTAGGTGAAATAAAAACCTGGAAAGAGCTCTGAGGCGGGGAAAGAATTAGGTGGTTATGCTTTCACAGGGAAATCTGAAGCTTGGATTTACGTTTAAGGAGAGGTAAAGTCAGATGAAATAGCTGACCTAAGGAGTTTTGCAGTTTTGAAGAGAATTCCTGAGACTCAGGAGAAAAAGACCCTGGGAGACTGAGACCCAAAAGAGCACTCTTGGTGCAATAGGAAGGAGACCTCTAGGAAATTGTGGATAGGGGCATGTTGAGTGCCTGTGCGTTTAAGAAGTAGCAAGACTCAGCTCAACTGAGTCTTGCTACTCAACAACAGCAAGAATTTGGAGACCATCTTTCCTTGAGCACCTTGGAGCTTGGGGGTCAGGAACAGGTAGGGGGTTCAGTTGTGGAGGAGCCAGTCAGCAGTACCATACTCAGGGCTGGAGGATGGCATCCATCCTGTCAGGATTGCAGGGACCTGGCACAGGGGAAATCCTAAAGAAACAGACCCACAAGCATAACAGTGAACGTTGAAGATACAACCATGGTCTAAGCAGTTCCAGCTGTGTGAATGCGATACCAGGACGGCCACCAGCCACACCAGTCACACGTGAATGTGACACCTAGGATGGCCTCAGCCCTTGCTCTTATGTCCATGGGAAAGATGTTCAAATGCACAGTTGAGAGGGCAGCTACAAGCATGCTGTAACAGCAGGTAAATTCAGAAGTAACCATATGGCAACTGTCTCTATGCAAGTCACATTTTCCACACTGCTGGAGATTTTAGATTTGAGACTCCCACTGACTCTAAAAGAGAAATAAATGGATCTTGGGTTTTTTTCTGCAAACACTGCATTTTCCACAGCCATTTCACTCGACAGGCCAGTGGCCTCCCTCAGGTATGTATCTCTTATATAGTCAGGAGATTTTCCGCAAACAGGGCTGTGGGATGTGAATGGGTATAAAGTGGACCCTTGCTTTTTGGAGCAACAGGTGTCACTGGAGGTCTAGTTGATGCCCCCTTTTTAGGTCCTCAAGTAGTTTTAATGAGCATAATTAGATCCTGTAATTTATAAGAGCTGCTGAACTGTGCAAGTCTGTATGAAACAGAAACAGAGTTCTGGGGTATTTGCACTGAGTAGCCTCCTAGGAAAAATATTTTTTGAAGTAATTTGCAGGGTGAGTTTAGAGGAGGGTATGAGGAAGTGAATATTCCTGATTTGGAGAAATGAGCAATAATATTAATTTCAGTAGACCAGTAGACTTCTGAAAGAGCTGTGATAATTTAGAACAAGGTTTTCTTTTAATGCTTTATTCTTCTAATACCTTGCTACTCACCATGCGGATATTGAGCATGAGAGAAAATATCTTACCCTACAAGGTACATCCCCATGTATAGCCTCATCCACTTTTGTGGGAGTCTGCCTGGGTGCCAGGATCCACTGGTAGCTTGAATGACAGCAATAGTTTATATATATGGTACATATGTATTAAGATAAGCTGATTTAATATTTTACACCTTGCAGTTTACATGGTAAATTTGGCATATTTTTCTTCTCTTCTTTCTAATATTTGTGGAAAGGTTGTAATTATGTCTTACCTAGATGATCAGGTACACTTTCTGCACGCAGCCCAGCAGACACGACCAGAGTGGTGTTGATCAATTGTGTACAGCAAGATGAGAGACTACTGCTATATAATTGCTGCTCCCTGAGGGTCACATCCAGATCCCAGCAGTTCTCTTCCCAGTTTGTTGAGCTGTAGTTGAAACTAAGCTTGCATTGAGCACTCATGGGAAAAACTTTGAGCATTTTAAACGTATGGATGGCAATGAATTTGTTAGAATCAACTGGCACTGAGAATCAGCACAAAGATTATGTCTGCATGACAGAGGGAACTCATCACTGTGCGTGTGTGTGCGTGTGTTCATACAAATTTGTCCCATTGCATCCACTCAACTTTTAGCTGATAACCAGGTTTTATATTTAGTACTTGAGTGTAAGGACCACCCTTCCCTGAAGTACCTTTCCCATTTCAAATGTTTTTATTTCAGATGATTCCTTCTCCTTTTTTGGATGAATGGTAGACTTCTGTCCTAAGAAAAAAGTGGTACTGTAAAGGAGCAGAATGGGTCTGCAACTATACTGATCCTTGAGGAAACTTGGAAAACATACACTTGATAACACTCAACTTAGCTTTTGTAAGACTGACATATGTGGGGATTCTCAGGAGAACAGCAAGGGGAATTTTTTTTTCTCTTCAGGGATTCAGAAATTAAACTGAAAGGGCAGGCTACTTAGTAACACATCCTGTTGAGCAAAATGCCTTAGAGTGTTGACAGATTGTCAGTACCAAGTTTTGCAACATTTGACTGAATTTTGCAGGAGGTTTATTAAAATGATTTAGTGCAGTGCAAGCAAGTGCAATATGTGTTCCACCCATTTTGATTAAAAAAAGGCAGAACACTGGAAAGATGCCAGGGGAAAAAAATTTAGTAATCCATTCATATATTTTGAGAAATTTTCTACAAATACTTGCCTGCTTCATGAATGATGGGACATGCTGAGAACAAAAAAGTAAATAGTAATTGAGCAGGCAGCATTAAAAATTCTCCTTGTTTGTATTTAGGATTTCACAGTATGAGTATATGGGAATAGCTGCTGACAAATATTCCCCTGGGGAACTAGATACAGCATTGTTGTATTAGGTCAGCGAAGCAGGGAGGCTGTTGTACACCCATGTAAGGGTGTAGCAGGGCAAGCAATGGCAATGCCCTTCTTTGCCAATCAACTCGGCTAACTTTAGCAAAGATTGCAATGTAATGGCATGAAAAATCCCCTCCAGCTGTACCAGTAAATAACAAAATGGAAAATGAAACCCTGTTAACAGCAACCTGATTGTATTTCAGCTAACTGGATGATTTACTGTGTAGAGGTTAGAGGCTTTGTCAGTAGTTCAGTTAACAGACTGATGCATGAGCATCTGCTGGAATCACCAAAGCTAAAGTGGGCCTGTTGCAAAGAATGAGCAGTTAAGAGACAGTGTTCAGGCTGCAGCTATATGACAAGTGGCTTCTTAGAGCTAAATCACATGCTATTAGTGCTGGCCTGCAATCTTTTGCCTTGTCAGCTGCTGGCAGAGTATCCTGATCTTGTTCTACCTATCTCTGACAAACACCCTAGCTTCCTACCCTTATTTTCCTTTGGCAACCCACTTAAACTTTGATATGTCAATAGAATATTTTTTCATTTAGTGATTATGAGAGATGAAAGCAGGTTTTTAGCTGAGCAAACAGTGCCCCACTTGGTTCTAAAGATTTCTCTATATTGATGTTCTTGCCATTCTGACAAGAAGAAATATCATCCTGTGAGGATTTTGACACATATCACACTCTGTATACTTCTGCTTGTTATCCATTTAAGATGTACAAAAGCCTATTGAAAGGATGTTTTTATTAAGTGTAGAAAATATCGTCCTTCTGCAACATCACTGTAGGTTGCAATACAATCAGGATTTGGATTTGTTTTTGTTATCGCTTTACACCGCCACTGGTTGGAGGGAAGATTTTATGAAACTGTCAGCATCCAAAACTGTCAGGGGAGCCAGACTGAGGATCTAACGACGCAGATATATTCAAACAGGATGCTTCAGAGGCAGAATAGCTGGCTTGTGCAACATATTGACAAGACACAGCTGCTAGGCCAATCTTGATGGTCCAGGAAAAACTGTGGGTTTGTGGGGGAAATGTGAAAGTGGAAGTGGTTAGCACTGAGGCCCCTGTAGCACTTGTTCAGACTAGGGGCAGACCTAAGCTAAGAAGCCCTGATGAAAAGTAGACCTGTTTATTTGGGATAACTGTATTATTGCAGTTACACTCTTTCACTAAACCAGTACCACTACATCAGAGATCATTGGGACATTAATTTACCAGCAAGTGCATAAAGCTATCCTGGGTCCATTTAGGTGGTATACACCTACCAGAGTGGCTTTTTAATAACTCCTTAAGGCATAGTCTACTGCTTATTTCTACGTGTGTGAGATGATAAGCCTATTCATAGCACATTGGTTTGTCTGGGATAGATCTCCTGTAGATCTCCTTGTCTTTAATACTTGTCTGTAACAACAGCAACATAAAGTCACACAGCAGCGTGCTTGTTTTGCAGATGGGATTTTGAACTAGCTTAGAGCACATGCGTTTGAGCTGCTTGTTTGTCAAGTTGTGTCTCGCCATGAGGTTTATCAAATATCCTTCCTTTACTGCCTGACCTTAGGCAAATCACCAGATCCTCCATTGATGAGTTTACCTCACCATTCTTGACACCTGAGATTTGGTGAAGAGCTCTTCAGAACTGAAAGCACTTACTGGTATTAACTGGCATGTATACACCAATGAGAAATGTGTATAATGACCTAGCTATGCCTAGATTCCATAATCTTTATGCATCCTAATTAGCTTCTAAACTGTAATGGTCCATCGTTTGCAGTACTTCAAAAGACTGATAGAATATCTTAATTGATGTTGGAAATAGGGATTTTAAGAAAGCTAAATATTTTTGTGAAAGGCAATGAAGTTCATATCCCAAGCCACTTGCTACAAGTGCATTATGTATGCAGTAATGTTTATACAGTAAATGTGTAAGTGCACCAGAGATGTTACTCAGGGTTTAAAATACCATATGTCTCTAAAGCATAGGCACAGTGTGGGTTTTGTATCCCTTTGCACATGAGATTTGGAGGTCATGTGCTATATTTTATTCCACAGAGTGACTTTCCTTACTTTTTCCCTTCTCACACATAATATTCTATGCATTTTTTTCTAAACATAGGGTGTTGGACTCCAGACATAACTGTAAAAATCTGTCAGTTCAGTTCAAGTCAGATAATGCCCTTAGCTACTTTTATTTTCCAGTATGTCACAAATGACCACTCATTTCTTGACAGAGGTGTCTGAATCGGAATATGCCCAGCTTCCTGCTGGTAGCAATTAAAATTATCCACCACCCATGGGTAGATTTGAATTAAAGTATCAGCAGAAAAATGAATCTTGTAGCCAGCCAGGTCATGCATCAATAGCAAGGTATAAGCAAAGGTGGCACTAGAAGGTGAACTGCGTGCTACAAAAGAGTGAATGAGGAAAAAGGATAAGAATTCTAACCTCAATGCCATGTGAATAATGGAGAAATATTGCCACTGACATAAGAACAGGCTAGTACAGTGCAGGGAGAAAAGTGGCACAGATGGTAACGATGGCTATAACATCTGGGAAAAGAGATGGAAGGGCCAGGTAAAGCACTGGGGATGCCAGCAAGGTAATTCCTAATTCTGAGAACAGCAAGGATCCTCCAAGTAGTGGTGAAGACATCATTTGCAGCTGACACATATTTCAAGACAGGACATATATAGAGGTCCTGTGCTGCCCTTAGCTGATTTCAGTAAGTTTAATGAGTGAACATAATGGCAAATGGTTATAAATGGTCACGAAAATATCTTTTTAATATTCTCTTACAAATCAGTGTTTAGACGTGATAGAAACAGAAGATGAGCAATTCATATCAGTCCAGCTCTTGAAGTTTCCAAACTGGTTTTTGGTCCCTCAACTGGTCACATAGCACTTTCTCTCTGCCTGCAGAGAATGGGGCTGGCAAGGCTTCACCTCATACTGGATTACACTAAAGACAGATCACGGAGTTATATCATAGAATCATAAAGTGGTTTGGGTTGGAAGGGACCTTAAAGACCATTTTAGTTCCAACCCCTCTGTTGTGGACAGGGACACGTTTTACTGGAGCAGGTTGCTCAGAACCTCATCCAACAAGTAATTTTACTTGCCTATTGCTGAAATCCCTAAACAAGCACAGGTATTACAGCATGATCTTATCCTATGGAAGAGCAGGAGGACTGTGCTCTGCCAATGAAAGTTGCTCCTATTTCTTCCTTTCCAAAGCTGAGCATATTTTTCTTCATCTATTTAGATGGTTCAGGGCAAATTAAAAAAGGAAAATATCTGTTCAAATTATTTTTATCAAAGTAATCCTGCTGGAAACGGCAGGACTTTCATAGCTATTTACGGCAAAAAAAAAAAAGGTGAAGGAAATGTTATTAAAAGTTGGCATGAACTTTTAATCATGCACAATATTTTATTGCCTTGTATATTCTTCCCCAGTAAAATTTATGCCTCTAAGTAAACATGTATGTCCCGCAGAGACCATAACAAAACAACTCTCTTTCAAGACTAGTGGTTCTTCTAATTTTAAGGGGAACAAAACAAGTGCAAAAAAAAGGTCCAGGCAATACCTGGGCCCTGGGCCAAACTTAAGATATTTGATATGTATCTAGACAGCTTTAAATGCATATTAAAAAAACCCAGACATATCTCTACATGTCCTAGCTCCTCATGCCTACTTTACTATGCCCACTGGCATCTGCATTTGGATGCTGTAATCCAAATGCCCATAGTCCTTCAACAGTCAGGGGGAAGGGAGAGGTGGCACTAGAATGTCATTGATTTATCTCCTTACATTTGCTGTAAGGTGAACAGCAGACAGCATGCCTTGGCTGGGTACCTGGGATTTGTATGGGTAAAATTTAGTTCAGTAAATCTTGATTTTGATGTCTGATAGTACTGATGCAAAGTTTTGCACTACATTCACAGAAGCACAGTAAATGAAGAAAAGTATAGTTTTTAATGATTATTAGTACTTCTAAAATAAGAAATTCTTAATGATATTATCATATTATATTATATTATATTATATTATATTATATGTTTTTCTGCTTGCTGATATACTCTTCCAGAAAGCTTCTGAAGTGCTTGAAGTTCAACATCATGGTCTTTTGACCCCTTTTACATATTTGGAAAACTCATCTATAACGGTAGAACAACATGGAAACTATAGGAGTAAAAATATTTATGCACTCATCTCTAAAAGATTTGGTTAGGTACAATTTTAGCTGGTCTCATATTTCATCATCCAGTTTCCTTATCTGGACTTTCACATGGCTGGAAAAGAAATTACATAATGGTTTCATAAGGAACTACCATGAAAAATTATAGATGCAATATTACTATTTTATGGTTATTTATTAGTGCCACTTTGAGTTGTAAGCATAAAAAATGCTTAGTCTCTCTGTAATCTATCTTCCAAGTTATGCTCAAGAACACAGTGATCAAAAAGCTGTGCACAGCATGGCAATTACAGTTGCGGTTTTCCAAGAAAAACTTCAAGGCAGTTTGGATAACCACTATGACTGAACTAAAATCTGGACAAATGAGGAAAACCCCTGCCCCCCAATCCTAGAGGAAACATGGCATTCCTACAACTCACCCCCAGTGATTTCCCTTGCTGCCAGTTTGTACTTGTGCCAGAGAACCACAGGTAATGGGACAAAAACTAAAGAGATAGCTCTGGAAAGGTTTGATTATCCAGTCCATGGGGTGTGCACCCAATCCCGCATAGGTTAGTGACTGACAGACTAATGAGATCTGGTTTGCCATGACTCTGTGCCTCAAGAGACTCAAATGAGGCTGAGAATTTGAGGCCTGAACTCACTCCTGCCCAGCTCATCATAACCACCACACATAGACAGAGGTATCTCACAGGTTTGGGTGTCAGGAACCTGTGTTTCAGGACTACAGGAACCTATGGTCTCTCTCTCTGTACAGAATGCAGAGGCCTTATTTTACCAGAAAACCAGGCTACAATGGTCTAAGCATCAGGCATGCCCCATTATTTAAATTTACTGAGCTAAGCAATCCTTAGCAATGCTAATATATGAAGGATAACAAATCTTAAGGCAACCCAAAGCTGGGCATACTTTGAACCTCTCTACTAGCCTCTAGAGTCACCAACAGTTATGGTTTTTAAGACTCCAGTGGCACAACATGATCCTAATGCTGTCATCCTATACCCAGGCTGGCATCAGAAGAACAAAAAATATCTCACTGTAATGCTTTGCTTTCCCCTTCATAGTTCCAGTCTTTAATGCAGCAATGAGAAAGAGAGGATTTAGCACTTTTCTTGTGGAGGAGACAATTGACGTTTTCTATCAGGATCTGAAACAAAGTTTTATCCAGATTGTGTACCAATTCAGGAAATACCTAGCCATGAGTGAATGCTAAAAGAAGTCTCATTATGTGTTCATGGATAAATCTATTGTACTAACAATATGACCCAAATATACCTTTTCAAAATTAACTCCAACAAGCAATAAGCTCTATAGTGAAACTGTAGTTAGAAGGCAATACAGATCTGATACAGAAAACACAGTGTAACAAAGCTAGCCCTTCAACACAGATTTATAGTTTAAGCGTGTCCTGCTGTTTGCTGTGTGAAATAAAAATTGCAAATGAGGTCCAAAGTTCATTTACTCATATCCATCAGTAGACAGCATTGCTAAGCAACTGCATTTACAAGGAGGAAGGAGATTTCTGCTAATTTTGGTGTCTTGAGATATATGTTCCTTGTCAGGCAAAGCAGTCAACATCATGATCTGCAGAGAAGTAATGGGCATGTTACTGTTTCTATAAATGGAGCACTGCAGACAGCAGAGCTCATCTTGTTCCACCTGCGGGAAGTGGTGTTGTGAGTTAACAGGAGACAGATTATGAGCCAAACTGTAATCAGCTACATTAGCTCAACCCTACTGATTTCAATGAGGCTTAACAGCTGTAAATGAGGACAGATTTGCCCCTACCTAAGAGTTCCTCATGTCAGATAGGACAAGAATAAAAAGTCCTTGGAAGTTTCTATCTTTCCTCTTAGTAGATTTTTTAAAGTGTATGTGTACGAGACTGTGATTAAAAGCAGCAGAGTGGCTACTCTTGCGAGATAATATTGTCACAATACTTACTAAAGAAGGAAGTGGAGATGACTGCCTCTACTTTGGAGTTAAAAGGCAAGGTCTTGAAAGTTTGCATTGAAAGTCTGAATTCTGGGGCAAGGAAAACTGGACAAAATTCTGTCATTGGCCATTCAGTTCATGAGAACATTAAAAAAAATCCCATAAAAAACCCAAATATATTTCTTGCTGCTTCCAAGGAAACAACTTCAGTGCTTTGCAAAGATAAAACTTCTGCCTCCAAGTGGGATATAGAAGTTGAATGTCAAAGGGTAAATTCCATGAGAGATGACAAGTGCTAATGGGCTTGAATTTGCACAATCAGCAGCATTCAGCCTCCCTAGGGGAGGTAACATGAGGAGTCAAGGAAGGAGGGAGAGAAAATGAGTTCAGACTGTCACTGCAGGAGGAAATATTGGTAAAAATATGCTCAGAATTTAGAGTTTGCCAATGAAATTAGCTGAAATGCCTTAAAATATTTATTTGGTAGGTTTGTTAATGAAGAATGGAATAGTCTCTTCAAGTTCTTGTTTTGCAAAAAGAGGAGCTGGGTGTGGTGGGTTATAACACAGGGAGGGTTATTTCTACCCATTTTTTCTTTTGTAGTTTTACAAAAAAACAGGCCTTAAGGAATGTCAGAAAAAAAATTGAAAAAGTAGGAAAAAAGAGCAGAATGTGATTTTTTTATAGGGTTAAGCAACTACTTGAAAATGCAGCAGCGCACAGCTGGCTGTTATATCTCCTATGCTATGTGAATTACACAAGAAGATAATCTGCTAACAGCTTGTTTCATGTGAATTGAGGTTTAAGAACTATCCCTGAATATCTTTTGAACTAGAGGTATCTGTACATGATAGAACTACCTTCAAGAAGAGGTGGCAATGAATTTCAAGTATGGTTATGAAGCAGTGCACATCACAGCACACTGAAAGAAGGAAACTGTTTCAGCTCCCTGAGGAGAGCATCTGTGGGTCTCCTTTAGAAACTTGTCCGGGTCTGTGGTAGCCTGTTAACCCCCTGATTCTGTTTGCTCCCCCTGTTCCCTCCCTAGCCCGGGCCACTCCCTCGGTTTCTCCCTATTTGCTCCTGTACCCCAACCCTGCCCAGGGACTGCCCTGGAGTCCCTGACAAAACCACCCCACACCCAGACCACGCTGTCTCTCTACCTCTGAACATCCCGGGGACAAGATGTGATTAAAGCCATCTCAAACCCTCATGGGAGACCCTTCTCTACCTTCTTTACCATCCACTGCGTTGTAACGCTGCTGGCTGCCGGAGCCAGATCGCGGGGCTGTCCAAAATGGACTCAGGGATGTGACTGATCGCATGGCCCTAGGAAACCCTTGCTGAGCTCTCAGGGAGCAGCAGAGCAGCAGCCTGCTAGGCAGAGTCCAGCAGTTACAACACTGGTCCCCTCAAATCAGTCTAAAATATCAGATTGGCACACACTTGTATGTATATGGCTACATATACTTAAGCATGTGCACACACACCTCCCGACGCACAAAGGGTATCTACAACAAAAGCAGATGATAAAAATAAATAATCTTACCAGAACAATTAGTTCCTTAGGCTGCTTTTACCTCTGTTTCTCTGAAGTCTGGGACCACAACACAGGAAGTTGCTTTAAATATCAATATAATTTCCCTACCATGCTATTTTTCCCCCAGAAAAGTGCCTTCAGGTCAGGGGAAGAAAATGTGATACAGATCCCAGGTATAGGATAAAAAGTAGTATCTGTGTCAGCTGTATGGATACCCAACCAAAGTTCAGAGGGAGGAAAGACCAGTCTTATTAAAGGAGAAAGGACTGTGAATGTGTTACAAAAGAAATTCAGCCACACACAGTACTGCAGTGTTCTGCAGAAACCTGGCTTTTACAGGGACAGATACTATCTTCCAGCAGAGTTTTAGAGTGTTTTCCCTACTTCCAGAGGTTTTTAATGCAGCAGCTAACAATCTGGTTACCACCAGGCAAGACCCAGAGACCTCTCACATGGCAGGTCTAGCTGAGGTCAGTGCTGTGAGCCTTCTCATAGCTCATTACACTGCAGCGGAAGCTGGAAGCCTCTGCTTCCCCTGAGATTTTTCAGTGAGGTAACCGGTGTACATTCATTACCTTTTTGTCAATATGCACCTTTGGACTGGTGTAGATGTAATCTTGCTCTCAGCTTGGTTCAGACAACTGGTGTCTTCTGTGCTTCAAAGGCAGCCTGGATCTGATTTTTCCCAGACCTATAACCAGAATTCTTTTCAGAAGTCCCCCACTGGGACAACACTGTAGGATCAGACTCCGACACAAGTGACAACTGACAAGAAAGCACTGCCAACAGAGAAAGACAGGAATCATAAGCGCTACACAATATTAATTTCCTGGCCTATTCTGTGAGGGGAAAATGGGCCAAAATGGAAAGATGAGAATTCTTTGTTCTCAAAAACACTAGGCACAAGGAATCGAGAGGAGGCTCTCATTTTTATTATTTGGAGGTGGGGAGAGACAAATATTCCATAGCGTGGAAATTACTGCCTGCTATAGAACAATTTAAGGGTATATCAGTGTTATTAGCTTGCCACAAAATTGAGGGAATTGAGTTATGGTTACAAAAACATCAGCTTGACGTTGTCTTGACAGAGGAATTTCTACCAGGGCTGTTGCCTGGTGCCTCTTTGAAACTCATTCTTTTATGACTGAGCAGAAGGATGCAGATAATATGGACAGGAAACACTGAAAAAGGGATCATCTTCAATACAGAATGATTTTAAATTACCATTTTTATTATCCTCTAAATCTAGGAGAAAATATGCTTCAGTTGTAAAAGGATCAAGGGTAAACATAACTTCTAGACAAAATATTGTGTTGATGATATGCACATGGGGAGGGGGACCTTGGGTTTTGCAGAATATCTTTTAAAGATATCAAGAGAAATGTTTAATAAAATAAATCCAGGTATTGCTAAAAAGAAATAAAGAAGGAAAACATACTGGTGTTCATTTGATTGTAATTACAAGAGGAGCAGCTGAAGAAAATTGGAGAAGAGAGCTAATATAGGGAATATATCCATAAAGGATCTTACATTGGCCAGTCATGAAGACATCTGACTACCTGTGTGGTGCCCTAGAAGCATTAAAAAAACATGAAAGTGTATTTTATAGTGGAATTTTTCACAGAATATATGTGTGAGTGTAGCAGTCTGACAACTCTGCCAGGTACATTCCTCCTCCATTTATTCATGGAGGATAGGGAGCACAGGACTGTTGTTATTAACAGGTATAAATGTCCAGACAGATGGAAGGGCAGGTGAGAGCAGTGAATCTGTCCAGCTACAAGTCAGGCAGAGCAAGCAGGAACTAAACACTTAAAGTGGCATAGTAAGCTCATAAAATCAACATCAGTATTGAAGAATTAATACCTCTGTAACACACAACAAGAATGACTAGAAACTATTTTTATGATGATAACACAATAAAATGTGTCTTTCCTGCATTTCAAAATATATGGATTTTATTAAACAGCACTTTTCTTGAGACATACGGGTGCAGAACCACCCTGAGAAGTCAAAAACACTTGCATATATGCCAGAATAAGAGATTCAGTAATTGAGTTCTCAGTTCAGTCATTGAAATCATACCTAGAAAACTACTAAGGAAATATGGCCTCAGTCTTTCTTGCTGGAGTATACCAACCATCATATATCAAAACCTGGAAAACGACATTTTTATATTAATAGGGAGAAATACTTCTCTCTTAAATCAATGACTAAACTCACATTATTTGTAAGTCCCACCCATAAGCAAATGAGGAATGGACTTTTTTTTGGACTCTTTCTGTACAAAAAGCAACACTGTTATTCTTGCATAGGCTTACATTTTAATTCACCACTGTTGTTCAGAATAATTTTTATCAATAGGAGTGAGGATTTCTATAATAATGCAAATGTCACATAAAGTCACACAGGCATTCAATATGACAGTACAGGGAGTTGTATCCTTTTTTCCTTAATTTTTTTGAGATACTCCTCTGGTTTCCTGGCATGGATGCTCATGTGTGAAGGCTCCAGCGCAGCTCTCGAGTTAAATGAAGTCATCTGGAATATAAAGCAAGTCCAAAAAGCTGCTGGTGTTTCCCTCTGCAGTGGTAAACAAAACATGGCATGAGTTATTTGAAAGGAAAGGTAACACTGCTAATAATGCTTCAGAGACAGGATGGGTGAGGGCAGCACAGTCACTAAAGCGTGATAGGATTAGAACCCTCTGATCCACCTATACAGTAATTAAGAAGAATTCTTAGGAAGTTCTTATTGACAAAAATAAATGAAACACCCAAAAGAAAATGAACTTATATGGCATTTGTTTGACTTACCAGTACCTCTTCTTTCAGCTTTAAAGCAATGGATGGTTTGATGCTGTGCAGAGGCTACTAAGGGGCAGGAAAAATAGTCAGTCAGCACAAACTGTGGAAGATCCTTTAATCTAGTGGACAATTGGCCCTATAGGTCTATTTACTGCCAGGAGAAACCTGGACTGGCACCAGCTTTCCATTCTGTCAGGGAGGGAAAGTGCACTGCAGAAAATGAAAGAGTTTCATTAACTGTTCCCCTCCCTTTCCCCCTGAGGAAAAGCCCCCAAACCAGTCATTTTAAATGAGGAGGTTATTGAGAATTCAAATATTAACATGACATGTGCTCTGTTTATCCTTGCTGAATGTGACAATCTTTGAACAGAGACACATGTCTGCAACAACGTGGTGAAGAAAGGTCTGAAAAATATTCACCTATTTCAAAGAGTTTGCTTCTGCACAGAAGACCATCACTCCACCATGTGCCTCTACTAATAGCAGAAGGCAACACTGGTGAAAAAAGCCCCACATCCACTCCCTGTCACCCCAGAACTGCTTGTGAAGAGGCATTTTCCAAAATCAGCACTATTGAGTTTTCTGTACATAAAATGTCTGCAAGATTTTTTTTTGTGTGTTAGATGTGGTATGCTAGGTTTCCTCAGACCTTCTTAAGAAACAGAAATAAAGTCTGAGGAACTGAAAACATAGGCTCTGAAGCTGGATTTTGAACCAGCAGGGAAGAATATCTGAGTTTAATGAGGGTTTGCTTGACATCAGCAGGAGTGTTGGAAAGCCAGAGTATACAGGATTAGACCTCAAAATTAATGATGCAATGAAAAGGAAAAATGCATAATTTTAGGGAAGATCATTTTGATGATTGATTTTATAATTATTCATGGCACCTAATGTGAATTATCTGGATATTTTTCTTGATGGCATTTATTAATGCATTGCATTTTAAACTGTGCTCTAGAAGACAGTACAATACAGGCAGGAAACAGAGAGGTCAAAATCTCTCAGAAGATGAGAAATGAGGATACTTCATGCAATTAAATGGTACATACAGAATACAGCTACTGCTATGTCACTGTTTTAAGCCTACTCCCTTATTACAGGGCTGCTGCAACAATTTAGGATTGAATTGTTATATCAGATTTTTTTTTTTGGTGGTACAATCAATCAATCAATGAATGAAACATTAAAAAAAAAAAATCCTTCCTAAGTGCAGGTTCCAAAAGAAAATTAGTTAAAGTCAGCTTAAAATCCCCTTGTGCTGTATTCATGGCTGCTTTGCTTATAGAGTGCTTCAGGGACCCCAAATTTGTGAAAGCACTCCTCCAGTGTGCCAGTAGTTCATCTGTGCTTCCTTTCTACACTCAGTACAGATTCCATTGCTTCTGAACCTGTAGGACTTAAATTCTAATTTTATCCTGGTCACAGCAGGTACTTGCACCCAAACCAAAACCATGGTAGTTTTCCCACATGAAGCTTAAGTGAGTGCTTACTACTCACTACACCCTAAGAGATCAAAGATATTCATGGGGTGAATGGACTTGCTGATTCTGAAGTCAGAGGGTTTTGCCTGACAAGAATTTAATGAAGGCTGTCAATTTTTTATTGCAGAGACCTTATCCTGTCTTTGCTGTAAGGGAACTACAGCAACTTTAAGACCTAAAGCAATCAGAGTTTCCTTACATCACCAATAGCAGGAAACATGGTCTATCAGTTTAGTGGGGTAACAAAAAAATATCTTCTGCACTCTCATGGATATCCAGCTCCCACTTTATCCCCCAGTAGCATTTTATCTTCAAGCAGTAGAAGATTAGGAAACCCTGAATACGAAGGGCAGTACCTTTGATGTTAAGGGATTTTCATTTCCATATTGCTCTGTGGAACAATATGAAAACATCTACATCAGGTGAATGCACTCCATGATTTGTCTGCTGTCCCATTGAAAAAGGAGGCTAATAAGACAAATACCACTTAGAAGTCTAGGCATTTCCACAGACTAGAGCTTTGCAAAATGTAATGCAATCTCATTAATCTTTATGATTTTATGGAGCTTCCAAAAATGCAATGTTTTCAGTAGTAAAATGCATGATTTTCTTCAACATATCCCTGATGTTAAACACAGCACTGTTTGTTCCATGACAGCAGCATTGGCAGGATAGCGTTTGCAGGAGCAGTCTGATTTGGCTCAGCTTGATGTTCAGAAAAGCCTATTCCTGCTGCAGCCAGGCACTGGATAACTTTCTTTTCTATATCTGACTGGCTGAGTTCAGAAGAATTAACTTGCTCTTGCTCTTCCCTTTGTGAAAGGGTATGAGGAGTAAAGCCCTGAAAACCTCTAAAAGATTTTAAGCTTCCTGCAAAAAAAACCCAGAGAAAAACTGGTATTTCTTCTTTACAATAGCAGATAGCTAATCTCTTCTACTAAATAACAATAAATAATGTGTAGTTTGGGTAGACATTTGGACTGTTATTTGGGAAGAGTCTGGGAGATGTACACAGCTTCAGAGTAATAAGCCAACAGTCCAAATTCAAGCTAAAGCACATTTTGCCACATGACCCAGCTGCTTTACATCCACCAATCTTCCTATAAAGATTGAGTAGCAGCATGTAATTTTTCCATTGGCTCAGTGCTTCAGCTGTGTATGATACCAGCACTGCTGTGTGAGCTGGTACTAAACATGCTTCCCTTTGAAAGCCCCGTGGGTTTCAGTGCGAGGGAGGAGGGAACTATTGCTACTTAAAAACCCACGGTTTACCCAGCTGCTCTTTCCTTACTCTGCAGTCTGATCCAGCACACAAGGCAGCCAATGCTATCCAGGGCCAGATCTTGTTGTTTTTTCTAGGGTTTACAGGGAAGTACATACGGGAGCATACTGCCTCTCCCTCGCAGCTGTCAAAGTGTTCCTGGTGCAGCTGCACACACCCAGCTCTTTGGGAGGCTGGAGGAGGCCTGAGAATGCTCTCAGAGTGGTATGGTTGGAGAGCTGTGCACTCTGTCTGTGTGTATGCCAGCAGAGATGTGTCACAGCAAGGCAAAGATGGGAGCACCCTGTTTGCTCTGGCTAGGGATTCACTGGCTGCAGCAAGGGCACCTGAGCAGGGACTGAGGTAGCAAGTCTGTCTCAGGCTCAGGTGTCTGCTCTCACCTGACCATTCACACCTTTCCTACTGCAGAGAAAGCTGTGCCCACACGCAGGGGACAGAGTAAATGCCTTCCAAAATACTCTTCCAGTCATCAGTGCCTAGGGAGGATTTCCTACAAAGTCCTCAGGCTTTCGAATCTGTGTTTAGTTACAACCTGTCTGTCACTTCAAGAGGCCCTGGACTGGCAGCATCCAGCCAGTGTAATGGCTGCCCAGTGATCCAAGCGAGATCATCAGCACTAAACGGACATGATTTCAAGTCTCCTGAGCTACATTTCTTCAAGTGCGTGTCATTACTCTTCCTTCTGCCCACACTAAAAAGGAAGAGCGGTTTAAAGACTCTCACTTCAGCTGTTTATTAGCTGAGTTAACACAAACATTTCATTTTGAGTGCTTGAGCAAAGTTTATGGTTTCTCTTCCAGGGTGGCTGACCTGAAACCTCTCTAACAATACCCTTGAGCAAGTGCATAGAAATGTTGTTAATAAAATCAATTTCAGATAGCTATTAACTATTGCAATCTGTATGGCAATATAAACCAAGATACAAACTTAATTATAACACTTTCTAGGCCACTGTGTGTGTAATGCAATACAGTACAGCTGGCTTAGAGTTGAAATCTCTTTTGACAGTGGTATTACAACAGCAAATAGTACACAAGGAAGTATTAACCTTTTCACTGCTCACAGCCTCTGCTGACCTAAAGATTAGACATCAAATTCAGATCTGTTTTACTGTATCACAAGGTAGAGCACTGTTACCTTGTTTGTAGCACAAATGATTGAGTTCACAGTTGTTCTCCATTCGATGGATGCTCTTGCTGGTAAGAGAGATGCTAAAATCATGGTTCCTCAGAAAATAAACTTATATTCCAGTTAATAAGATGACAAGAAAAACTTTAAAACTTTCCAGTCCCTCTTTTCTCTTATTAGTTAATGGCAGACAAGTCTAAACCTGTGGCTAGGATAGTCTAATAAATGTTTAAAGTGTCGGTCATGTGCATTAAGCATAAATCCATACGTTTCAAGTAGATAATGACACTAAATTTTTCAATGCTAAGAAGCCATCAGGATGTTACAACTCCTTTTTTTTTTTTTTTGTTAGGTTTTATAAGGCATTCTCTAAAGAAGTGCTTTCTTCCTACAAGAAAACTCTACAACTTGTCCTTAGCTTGTTTCTTTTTATATATTTCATGCATCCTGGATTAAGCAAAACAGCAGTCTGCATGCCAAATTTGAAGTCATCTGCAACCCCAATATGCTGTGATTAAAAATTATAAATCTGATGTCCTAACCTAGATTTTAATAGATAGTGTGATGAGAGGTCTTATAGTGTTATCAGCTTTGAATTAATTTTCATTATCTTTCTCTCTTTTAATTAATTTTTTTTCTCTCCTTCCTTTCTTGCGCTGATAGTCCAGTAAGACCTCATGAGCAACAAGGAAGTAGGGAGAGGGGAGAATAAATAGAACATAGGGTTGTAGAAGCAACAATTTTCTCAAATAAAGGCTTTTAGGAAGGAAGGAATCCATCTTTTAAATTAATTAGACACATTAGGGAAAAGATTAAAAGGACTGGAGAGTGAGTGCCCTTTTGTGATCAGCCTAAACTTTATGAATCTTCCACTTTATACCTAGCATTTTTCAATCCCTTCAAAGTGAAACACATTTTCACATTTTAAACAGACCTTCAGAATGTGGGGCAGAGATTATGTTTTCAAAATTTGGTGGTCATTGCTTCAGAAAAATTGGTGAAAGGAGTAAAAGGAAAGCATAGCACTTGTCTCATACATGTCTTAGAAACAGAGGTTAGTGGACATTGATCTATGGATTGTGACAATCTCTTTCTGACTGAAATATGTTGAGCACTCAAATTATGAGCCAAATTTCATAAAACAAACCCAGCTGAGCTTTAGCTGGTACAAGGTCCCCTACTTATCCAGAATCAGTGATGAGTCTTAGGCCACACTGACCAAGACACTTTCCAGATGTCTAGGAGCATTTTATCTCTGGTCCAATACTTTTGCCTTGATCCAGATTCAAGCCTCAGTGCTACAGAGGAGAGCAAAGCCCCCAAATTGAGTAGTGATGGTGATTGGAGCTGCTTTTTTATCTCTCCTGACAAATGGTTAAGATTTGAAGTATGAGATTTAATTATTTTCATTGTCTTTAGTTATCTACAGTATTAGAGTCTGTTTTGAATCTGAAAAAGAGGGGGTGGAGAGGGTACTCTGCAATCTCATGTTCTGGTCTACCAGTCAGATGTCCCTTCATCACAACTGTATTAATAACTATTTAAAATTTCAGTTCACTCATTTCAATTTTTCTATTCTTTTCATATTGAAAAACTTACTTGTGCAATTAGAAAGACTCATGTTTTGTACAAAGAAACCAGAAATCTAATACTCTAAGTGCTACACAGACGTTGAAGAATTCTGATGAAATAAGAAGACATTCAGCTGGGTCACTGTAAAGATAAGTAAGAAGAACAATGCTCAATGCATAACTCTTTGGCGAGAGTTGAAGCACTGGCACAACTCCTCTTTGCTGCAGTGGAGCGGAGATTTCAGAGCCAGTATCAATCAGGATTCAAGAAGTAGCAAAAAAGATTGAGTCACTGAGAAAGAGAAGAGCATAATAACATATGCCTAATAGGAAACCAGAAATAACAGTTTGATCCTGGCCTAATTAATATCAAGTGTACATTTCTCTCTGTCTTTTCCAAGTTTAAAGCAGTGTAAGCCAAAATGGCACTTCTGACAAAAATTATTTGATCCAAACACAAATTCTATGAGCTCTGGATGATTCAAAGCCAGAACTGCATTCTGTGACTTTGAATGGGAGGTTTACACTTGGAAGTGCTAGGTAATTTGGTAGGAGATCTGGCTACTTAGTCAGAAGAAGCCTAGGCTCCCACTGCCTTGTTCTCAGGCTGCCACCTTTATACAGGTGTCTCGGAGATGAGAAACTATTTGTCAGGGTCTCTAAGGATATTTCAAATGCTTCAAGTTCATATATTCTATTGAATATATGAACTTGAATATATTGCCATATATTCTCTGAAAATAACAACTCCCTTCTCCCTTATAAAACCTGAGCAATTAGCTTACTCTGGCCTAGGATTTGGGGCAGCTATCTCTGAAATCCAGTAGCACCCAGTGTGTGTAAGCAGAGGGAGATGCAAAATCCATCCATGTGATTCTGTGGTAATTTGTTTTCATAGAATCATAGAATTGTTAAGGTTGGAAAAAACCTTTAAAATCACAAAGTTCAACTGTGATACCAACTCCACCACCAAGTTCAACATGAAAGCATGCCCTCAAGTGCCACATCCACGTTTTTTGATCACTTCCAAGGATGTGACTCCACTATTTCCCTGAGCAGTATCTGTTTCTATGTGTATTTCTGGCACAGAGCAGAAATGGCCTTTCTCAAGGCCTTTGCTACCCAGACAAATCTCTCCCAAACAGCAAAATTGATTCATTTAGCGCTGTTCAGCTAAGTTACTGCAGTATGTAATGAAAAATTGAAGATGGAAATAATGGTCAAAAAAGGTTTATTTCAGTCTCCTTGATAGAAGAAAGGTGGCCTGATGCAGGCCTTGGTTAGTGCACTATCTTTTGGTGATAAACCTTCATAACAATGTAAATCGATTTATGGTGATGACTGAAACAGTGAGAGAACAGAGAGGGATTTCTCTCTTCCTTAGCCAAGCCAGAAGTAGGTCTAGTAAAAATTTCAAGAAAGCATTCAAAACCAGCAGAAAATGGAGAGCTGAATTAGAATGCAATGGAAAGGTCTTTTCCAGTCACATGAAACAAACGAGCAGTCTTGGGACTGTGATGTTATTCACCTAAATAAAATACAATTTATTCTAATTTACAAGGTTGACTTTAAAGATAAAAATGAAACATGGGATGGAAAACAACTGTGCATTTTCTTGTTCTACAGCAGCTGAAATACTGAGATGGATCTGTATTATAAGACCAAGACAAGGATACCATGAATAACAGATTCGGTTTTCATTTGACTCATAACTAATTTTTTCTAGTTAAAAAGTTATCTGATTTTGTCAACTATTTCCCCAATAAGAAGAGAAATAAATAAACATTTATAAACCATGGCACTGCATTTCAGATGTTGAAATCCAGTGAACAGCCCCAGAGAGTTGGAGTTGTTCAGTGTGGGGAAGAGAAGGTTTTGTGGAAACCTTATTGCAGACTTTCACCATAAAAGAGAGAGAGAGACTTTTTACTAAAGCCAGTAGTTACTGTGCAAGAGACAACAGTCTTAAACTGAAAGAGGGTGGGTTTAGATTGGACATAAGAATGTTTTTGTCATTGTAAGAGTGATGAGAGAGAAGTTGTGGATGCCCCAACCTTGGAAGTGTTCAAGGCCAGGTTGGATGGAACACTGAGCAACCTGATCTAGTGGAAAGTGTCCCTGCCCATGGCAACAGGACTCGGCTAGGCAATATTTAAAGATCCCTTCCAACCAAAACCATATGATGCTATTTTTCCATGTTTTGAGCTATCACCAAAGACGTTTCAGTGGCACTCAAAAGGCCATACTTACCAAAAGAAGGTTTGATGTATGGGTATTTATGTATATGATATATATATGCTATATATAAAAACTAGCATGGATACGTAAAAGCATAAATACCAAACTGAATATGATCTCAAAATAGTACAAAACACTTCAGTAGTCACTTGGGGACTCCAGAAATCCTTTTCCTAAGTGCAGCACAAAGACTGGCTGAACAGACCAAATGCTAGATGAACCCCTACCCATTACTCACATCCTGCCCAATGGATAAAATCCAGTATCATGAATGTTTTAACCTAGTTTAAGTAAGTCACATGTTGGTTGATTGGCCAAAGCTTATCTAACTACTTGGAATTGCTAAAACTGGGGAATAAAATCCCATGGCAGGTTTTCTTGTGAGATTTCCAGTACTTCCTAAAATTGAGGCTGAAAATAATCAGCAACTGATTTGCCAGTGGTCTTTATTCTTGTAATTTGCTGTTATGATTTAATGTCTCTACTTCCAATGCCAAAAATTTTGCAGTGTTCAGGAAACAGAAGATAAGACCAACTTTTGTCAGTTTGTGATGTGCATTTGTGCCTCAGCAGCAGCTCCATTTGCTGTTTCTACTTGGGGAGCTCTGTGGGAAGTTGTACAGGATGCAAGCACCAAGACACTGAAAACAGAGCTATGTCTTCTCATACTAAGCTGGGTAATGGAGATAGATGGTCACAGCAGAGGGAAAGAGCAGTGGGAATATCTCTGGATAGAATAATTTCATTAGTGTGTGAGTTGCTTGGGTCAGGCTTTGCAAAGCAGAGTCTCTGAATATCTATCAAAACAAGTAAGTGAGTACACACTCCAATAAAGCTGAAAGGCTTTAGCTTTCAAGGGACACTGAATGTTGACTTCTGAGTAACAAAGAGAAATGTTTGAGAGAAAGCCCTACAGTAGAGTACAAGACAGAATAAATGGTCAAAATAAACTGGTTTCCCTCTGTGGGGGAGAGGATTTGCAGAGTGTTATCCCAGGACTAGCCCTGGCTGTGTGAAACCACAAGCACTTCTAAATTACAAGTTGTCCTAGTCATGGCTTGTCCCTGCCCTTGCATTTTCCTTGTCCACACCCCAGAGCCAGGGAGACAGTAAGTGAAAACAGAATATCTCCACTGTCAGCCCAGCAGGACAACTGTAAGAAATAAGGGGATTCTTGCACTTTTTTTGTACGGGCACAAAAAAAATAGAGTGTTTAATCTTTTAAATACTTTATTAGGCGAGCTGAGTTTCTTTTAATAAAGGAAGCCCCCCTCTCTCTCTCTCTCCCTCTTTCCTAAAAGTTCTGCAGTAAAAATGGAAGGAAACACCACTGTGCACTCTCTTATGGTGCATAGGAAGTATGAGGGACTGTCTACAGTGCTTTGATGTCTCCTTTATACAAACAATCATGTTAATAAAGAATGTGTCCCCTTTTAACTACCCTGAAGCTGATTTCTCATCTGGGAGGTTATAAATTATTTTTAAAGGTTAATTGTTATGCAAATCTGCTCATCATGGGGTTCTAGCACCCAGAGAAATGAGAAAACATTCCTTTCCTCAGTGACATAGGATCATAGAGGACACCTTTTCATTTCTAAAACCATTTGGAAAGGATTATGTGCCATATGTTTTCTCAAATGTATCACACACTAGATGCAAGAAATCTATATTAACATGGAGTTAAGGTTGCACAATTGCAACGTAATTGTATATTAATATGCCTGGGTTTTGTATCCACATATTTCATAGTATGCATTTCAAAAAATGGTGCCCAATCCTGTAAATTCTGCTCAGAAGAGCAGCTATATAATAGGCAAGTATTCCCCCTGACCTCTGCACTAAGCCTTGCAGAACCAATTCACAAACAATACATACATTTTAAGTGTATGTTTGAAAAGAACAATCGGCATAGCAAACTCTATAGGTCCGATAATGAAGATTACTAAATTTTGCAATGAGATTTTTCTTTTTTTTAACCTAAGAAAAACCAGAAAAAATACATGAATTTCTTATTAATTTCTCATTTTTTATACTGTATGATTCAGCTTACATTGCTACCTTCACTTAGCAGGTGACCTAGTGGTAAAAACCCCTTCGGTGTTAATTTGTGTGAATGGACTGTATACGTAACTACTGGTGTGGATGGAGAAAAAGTTCCCACAAAGCAGGCTAAAGGGTAGGCAGAAACTTCTAGAAGGGTAGGCTGAGACGTAGAATGTGAAAGTCTCACAAAACTGGAGCTCCAGAGACTGATTGTCCTGTTGAATCCACAAGAACTGATGAACTTAGGACACCAAGAGCCTCCACAGCTGCCCAGGGCCAACAGCACCCACTGGCATCAGCAATGGGCTGTATAGCTCATTCCCACTTCTATTCACAATAACAATTTGTGCACTGGAACAGGCTGCCCAGAGAGGCTGTGATGGCCCACCCCTGGCAGTGTTCAAGGCCATTGTGTGAGGGGTTTTGAGCAACCTGGTCTAGTGAAGGGTGTCCTTGGCTATGTCAGAGGGTTGGAAATAGATTACACGGTCACTTCCAACCCTAACCATTCTATGACTCTATGATTCTATGAATCTGAACAGTAAAAGATGCTATAATAAATAATTCCTGGAACCTGTAGTGCCCTACCTTGGTCTCCTATCAGGACATTCTGCTGCACTACCCTTTGAGAAAAAAAACTGTCATGAGATAGATATATAACCCTGACAGTTGTCTTGGCAGTTCTCCAGAGAGGTTTCCCGGGGTGCAGGATGCTTGCACCATTCAGGAGTCCTGGGGATCCTGCGCAGCCAGGATCCTGAGATCTTGGTACAGTGCCGTGAAACTGAAACTTACAGAATCCTTGCAATGGGGAAAACTAAGAGTGTATAAGGCCTGTAATTTTTGCTTGGACTTGTATGAGGAAAGTCTCTTTTAACATCAGATAGGGAACAAGATGAAGAGTAGGACAAGAATAGCTCAGACTGAGGAAAACCACATTACAGCAATTATCAACACTGCTCTATGCTGCTTATTCCTTCTAGCATTTCTAATAGATCAATTGTTCCTTTTAAGAGTAGGAATTCTCTGGCGGTACAATTTCTGAATTTTGATCATTAATTAGCTAAATTGGAAGTTAATACTCTGTCAAGTTTGAAGAGAGGCCTGAGAATGGTATTTCTTTAAATATAAGGAAGTGTAGCTAGGTACAGATCAGAATACTTTGAACATATATAGAAACAGGAGGTAATTTTGAGGCAGATGTGTGCTACTAATTTACACAGTCATGATTTATTGAAGTACCTCAGAAATGTCAAGAATAAATTTAACCAAATACACCACACCATTTAAAGTGGTGAAAGGTTACTTTTTTTTTCAGCATCAGATAATGATAGCTTTTTTCCCCAAAAATTTTCATCAGCAAAAAAGGTGAAATCACTAACCACAAGTTTTAAGTAACAATGACTATAACTTTTGGCAAAAATACACTGCATTCAAATATTAATGGTGGTGCTATATTTCTTTCCAAAAGTATCTGCAAGATGCTTTAAGTACTCAATTCATTCCCCCACCATCCTTTTCCAAAATCCAGTGTCTTGTAGGGAATAAATATCTTTGTGGTGCCAGTGCTCTGGGAAATCTCTGCAATTTAAAGACTTAAGTCCTACTTCCGGGACACTTTGAAGCCTTCCTCTTTGAATACCGCCCCTGCCAGTCAGAGCAGGTGTTGGAGCTGGGCAACAAATTCCTCTTAAAAGAATGGACACTATAATACTTGGTAGGGTCCAAACCAAGTTTGGTAGTTTCCCAAAAAAGGAGGTACCTAAAAAACCCCAAGTAGCAGTTCTTCCAAATGTGGTCCATAATTAACACCTTTTAAATCTATATTTTAAACCTGCAATATATGTAACAGTGGATTCTGACAGCTACCTCTTTTTGAACTTGAAAATAATGAGTCCTTCAGTATTAAGTGTAGGTTCTGAGGTTCAGTCGGGAGATCTCTGTAGGCAGATCTTGGGACACATGGGGTTTATTGCAAAGGGCGTGGGTATAGGGGCACTGCTCAGAGCTGCCAGACTCAGCTCGGAGCAGGCCCAAGAGAGCAAGAGAGTAAGCGGGTAAGAGAGAGAGAGAGAGAGAGAGAGAGAGAGTGAAGAAGAAGTAGTAAGAGTGAGAGCAAGAGTGTCTGAAGTCCTGGTTACAATACAATAAATCATCTTCTGTACTGAATATTCTAATTGTCACTAACCAATCTAATACAAGATACAAATCCTATAGCATTTACATACAGCCTATAAGAGTTCTTATATTACCATAGAGTGTTACATCTTAACTTCTAAAAACTACTCTTTGGACCCCTTCTGCTGAGCTAGTAGGGTCTGCTCTGACCCTTGGACCTGCCTGCAAGCAGAGGGTATTGTTCAATCAAGAGGGAATTACCTTCAGTCGGCCATACCATTGTTTTCCAGTTGTTCAGTAACTAAGACTTGGTATTTCAAAAGTGGCTTTCATTTTGATGTTGCCTGTAGTTTTCATATTCCCAAAATCTTTTGTCAGGCAATCATATTTATAAGGCTTTCCTGTTTCATCTTCCCCAACAATTAAGTATTAAGCGGAATGATTTTCATTTAAAATAAATTTATGTATTATTTTATTAAGCATGCAAATTGGTGTTTAAATAGTGTTTGGGAACAGTAGAAAGCAGAGAAAACAAATAGCCTCTGGTTTTCCAAATTCCTTTGAGAAGGATTAGGCATCTGCTGAATAATGTTACATTTTGAGCCACTGAAGTAAAGATGGTGTTTTAATATGATGAGCTCATCCTGAGAACAACATGAATTTGAATGAGAACTATCACAGAATGGGTCATCTGGTCCAACATGCCTGCTCAAGCAGGGTTGTTCTAGAGCACAGGATTGCATCCAGACGTTAATTAATTAATAAACTACAAGTGAGGCAGTACTCTGGAGGTTTTTACAGGTGAAGAGCCCTTAGAAACACAGTTTTAGCCTATAAAGATAAGTAAGAAAAGTTCTTGACCTTAACATCTGGATCTTGTTTCACAAATTCCTCAGGAGGAAAGTATCAACAAAAGGAAAAACAACTGTGTAGCAGAAGTGGTTGACAGGAGGAGTTTGAACGGCTAGTTTCAGTGTATTTGTATAAAATCTCGTGAAACAAAATCATAAAATGGATGAATGCTCTCAAGAGATATAAATCTGAGAGGTAGGAGTTGGACAATGTCCTCTGTAAAAATGAATGCGGTACATTTACCTTTAAGAACAGAGTTCTTTGGTATCTTGAACCCAGGTGAAAATCTGGACTCCCTATGAGGTGGCCAGAGTTCCATTCAGCCATGGGATAAACCCCTACACATTCCTACACCCAGGGACTCCAGACCATGCAGAAAGCTGTTTCTGCTAAAGCTGCAGCTGGCTAAAGTTATCCAGGCAGGGAATTAATTCTTTTTTGTGCATTCTGCTAATAATTTGAACACTCTATACTTCTCCTGTCTATGAAACACTGACTTTGCACCACAGTGGATGAGGGTTTTTCATTAAACAAGTCAGGAAATCCTCTCAAAATTCTCATATTAGTGATAACTTGGTTTCTCACATGCATAAGGATGTTATATTATGCTGTGACACAGCTTTAGTCAGCAATTGTGTTGAAACTGAACTCTTACATGACAAAAAGAAAAATGGTTACTCGTGCAGTGTTTTCCACATCATCTCTTTAATTTTGGAAATTGCACACAGCCACCTCGATGTCCTTCCCTGTTTAGAATTGCCTGAGTTAATCTTTGGTCTTATTGTAAACCTCTTTCATTTCCACCAGAGTTTTTGCTATTTTATAAGAGATAGGAGCAATTTTAAGCTCAGGAAGATTTTTGGGTGAGAGCATTCCAGTTATTGCCTGGGTCCTTTCCTATCTGGGCATTGCAGAGATATTGGAATTGCAATGGGAGCATTTTGACATCATTGGTATTTTACATTAAGCCAAGAACATCTTCAGCAACTGACTGATCTTTTAACTTTCAATAGATTGAGGTAAATAATTAAAAAATTGAGTTCAGAGTTTGGAGACATATCTCCAATAGGAGATTCAGTTAATGTAGGAGCATTAAATATGGATTTCCTGAATTTGTGCATATTGAGCATCAATTTGAACAATGCGTGGTGCAATCTTAGATGAAATGCAACGTGTACAACTCTTAAAATAAATAAGAGGAAGAAACATTACTAAATATCTAGCAAAGAAATGCAAAAATATATTAAAAAATATTTGGATGGGTTGCAGCCATCAGAAATCAGTTTTCCTAGAAGCAAAACCTTTTTGTCAGGTGATTTCTTTATTGGAACAACTTCTATGACTTCTTGCTCTAAATTCTATTATTCAATCAGTAAACTTGACAAGTAAAAATATTTCCCTTCGTTGCCAATTTAGCACTTTTCTCTAGCATTCTGCATGCCAAATAGATTGTAGATTTTCCTCGTAAAACTACTTTCAATTTTACAAGTTAAGGGGGAAAGAATGAAGGAAACACAGCTTGTTTTAATAAAAACATTGACTCATGGCTTTTCAGAACAAAGTTGAAAGGGAAATTTTCTCTGATCTTTCTTTCGCTCCTATTATTTTAAAAATACATTTTCTCATTGAAACGCAAATGGTATCTTTGTGCATGTCACAGAAGACATGCTTTTCTTTTGTAGAACATCCCAACTGTGTAATTCATTCCTGTCAGAGCTCTACTGGCAAGAGAAAGGTGAATATTGGTTAAAAGAAGAGGGCTTAGATCCAGCAGAGCACTTAAGCAAGTGCTTAACTTGTCAGTACTGCTAATTGCATGTTTAAAGTTAAGTACATGTTTAAGTGCTACCTTGGTTTGGTGCCTACCTCCATAGCTTTTGATCAGGAATGATTACTGCTAATTGGTAGTGTCCTGATTTCACAAAATTCATAATTTTCATGTGGAGCCCATTTGCGAAACACCGCTGTTGCAAAGCCCATCCACATGCTCAGCAGAGAAACCAGAAGAGGAATGACCCTCACAGTCATTCTTCAGCTCCAACTGTAACAGCAAACAGAGGATATGGGGTAAGACTTTTCTCTGGATTTAAGCATTTACATCTGCCTAGCTGTCCTGGACTCCCCTCATGGGCAATGGAGAGAATTAGGCACATACAGAAACCACCTCAGAGTACTGCCGAGAAGCATCAAATGGATGCCTGCTTCTCTCCATTGACTGTGGAGGGAGCTGAGAGGATTGAAAGTGAGCATCTTGGTTGCAGATGGAGTATGAGGGCAGCTGAGATGAATCCTTTACTACTCGGTGTCTGAACCAGTCTTCTGGGTCTTTACATATGCAATATACTAAAGAAGAAAAACTCACAAGGTTAAATTCATATTTTATCAAATATTTTAAAAAACTGTTAGGTGTGGTTCTAGCAACTCTAGAAATGGCATTTCCATTTGTTTTCCCTGGCAGTGGTAAAGAGTCTTAATTCACACAAAATTCATGTTACCACTAATCTGCCGACTATCACAGTTATTCTCAGAGTGCATCTAAATACTTCTCTGTAAAAAGTAAGAGCCATGGTCCCATCTGGTACACATTAGGAATCCATGGTCAGCTTCCCCATGGCAAGACCTCAGAACAATAATCACAATTTTCCCAACCATAGCTATGCACCTGAGGGTTGTTAGATCAGCACTTTGGACATGGAATAGCTGTGTGAGATTAGCAAGAGGCTGCTCTGGGTTCTGATCCTGATCCTCTGCCAAGGACTTGGAAAAAAATGAAAAAGAGCAGAAAACAGTGAAGAGATGAAGCATTTTTAATTCTTAAGATTGTTTTCCTAACTCACCAACAGGTACACATTTGTTTTGCAACATTTTCAGTGGAAAAGAATGCAGCTCCTGTCCCTCCTTCCTCATTTTCTTATTTATTTACCAGTTTAAACATGTGTTGCATTGTAAACTACTTTGCACATTTAGTAAAACTTGCATTAACATCACAAATAAACTTCGGGGAAAGAGGAACACTTCTTTTGTTCATTTAAAAATTCTTATTTTCTCTGCTTTTTTTTTATTGTGAGAGATTACAGAAGGCCATTGAGCATAAAGTTGACAAAGTGGTTACAATTGTAAGGCAGAGTGCCATTAAGAAAATGCAAGTCAGCTAAGAAAGAGTTTTTTGGAGACTGCAAAGGAATCTGGTGTGGAGGTTGCTTGAGCAATGGGACATGTAGGCCATAATGGGGGAAGTGTAGTGTGGCAATATGCACACAACCAAGGTTACCTACCTGGAACCTTGCTGTTTTGCACTGTTATTTGGAGAATTTCATTGTATTTCTCATCATCATTATGCTAGTTATAATCACCAAAAAGGCTGAAAAAGAACTTAAAAGCTCACCCTCAGACCCTGAAAGCCTCAGCCCTTGTCCAGCTGAGCTTCCACCACATGCCCTGGCACTCACCCCTGCCCAGGCTGCACTGCCGCATCCCTGACAGCCCTGCTGTGACCCGTCTCCTTCCTTCTACATGTCCTTCTTCTTCCATTCCATTTCTTCTTTCTCTCTTTTCTCCTCCTTTCTCCCATTTCTTTCTAACCCCTATTTTGGGACCTGATTGAGAGAGTCTCTTTGGAGGCACTTCTGAAAGGCAGAGGAATCCAGGAAAGCTGGGCATTCCTCTTGGAGGAAATTCAAAGGCACAGGAGCAGGCTGTCTCCATGTGCCTAAGGATGAGCTGGCAGGGCAGAAGACCTTATAAAGTGTGTGCCAGAGAAGGCAGCTGAAGTAGGAAACTTCTACTGCGTAATATGATACAATCTTAATGGATAATTAAAGGGTTTTTTTTATTCAGTGATATCTTTGCCTCACATAAGATAGGAATGTCTAAAGTTGTGTCAACATTTATATTTAAGGATATTTCGTTCCACATAAGAGTAGAATCATTCAATGGTTTGTGTTGGAAAGAACCTTAGGATCACCTAGCTCCACTGCTCTGCCCCACAATGGGCAGGGACACCCTTCACCAGACCAGGTTGCTCAAAGCCCCATTCAACCTGTCTTGGAATCCCTTCCAGGGATGGGGCAGGAGATACTGGGACAGTCTCAATAAAGTTTTTTAAAATTATTATCTCAAACTCTGTTAGAATGAAGTTTCTGCTTTAAATGATGAGGGCCAAAGGTCATGGCCATGCTAGCACTGATGTGCAAAATCATCAGGATGAGAAACTTCCCCATAATGGTGTGGCAATTTTTTAAGCTGTGTCCAATAGTAAGTATTGCAGATAAGTACAAGCCACCTTTAGCAGCAAAGCCATTTACTTTTGCAGCTGTGTGGTAAGAAAGCAAACTAAGGTGAAATTTGTCCAAGCTACTTGGTGTACTGGAGTAGAGCTGAAGTGGAAATGCACAATGGTATGAGGAGCACAGTGGGTGATATTGTTACAGGTTGTGGGGAGCTGTGAGATACTAATCTTGGCAAGAATGTTGATGTTGATAAAAGCTCTTTTAGCAGTTTGATGTCAGTACTGCTGTATACAAAGTTGATCAGTCCTACTGTTCATAGCAGTGATAATTCTCTCTGTATGGAAACAGGATCATAGGGAAGTCCTGGATTAAATTCTTTAAAACAATGTATAGGACAGAAGAACTGACTAAGACCTGTGCCACTTTGCAATTTAAATGCCATTATTACAAATTAAAAAAAAAAAAAGAGAGAGAGAGAGGAGAGGAAACAGAAGCATTACCAGATTTCTGCTTAATTTTTACACTAAAATTGCTCACGAGTTTGAAGAGATTTTCTCAAGAAATACAGAAAAACACCAAGAAAGCTGAAAGAAATCATCAGATGTCATGGTAGATTGATAGAGAAAATGTAGAGTGAAAAGCAAAAAAACAATAGTTTGCAGTTGTGTGTTTGGCCAAAACAGGTTTGGAATTGGGACTGAATAATTAATTTCTTGTTTGATTCCTCTTGTAGCCAAGGAAACAGTGCTGTGTATATATCCGTTATAGATTTATAGTTTCATCAAGGAAATCTTAACCCTATAATCAATCTCTTTCTTTTGTGGAAACAAGTTTTACAAGACCTCACGTTTTGGCCAGCAGCCCAGACCTTAAAGTTCTTATGCCATGAGGCTTGTAGTGTAAAGCCCCCTGCTTGTTTCCAGGCAAGCAATGACTTGTTTCCTATGACTCATAGCCCTGCTGGCTGAAGTAGAAGGTCTGAAGATCTGAAGCTGCAAGGGTTAAGATTTGCCCAGCTGTGCCTTCAGGGAGTCAGGCAGAACCTATTAGCAAAAACTAGGAGTACATAGGCTTGTTCAGCAGTTAGTTGACTTCAAATGCTTCCTCATCAGTTGGGCATTCCCATGACAGCTCAGGGATCCCAACACCTGTGACAAGCATGGGGTAACATGGGAATGCATCATCATGCAATTCTCCTTTCAGGCATTGTTACAGCATGATAATTAAATCCCCTGGTTATGTTGACAACTCCCAGTACATGGAGAAAACTAGGAAGAGCTGTTAGTTCTTTGTGATCTTGCCCTGAGTGGTATTCCCAAGGTAAAGGCTCCCTGCAATCTCCCTTTTATTTCCCAGCAGAAGGCATCTGACAGCAATCTTTCATTGTGTCAGCTCAAACAGAGCTTTTAATTTAAGAGACCCTTTTTGTTAACATGTAAATGTAAAGAGAACCAATGCAAGGATTTATTTTCATATAAATATGGGATTTGTACATAGTGAAAGAGAGAGGGAGAAGTAGAAGAAAAGTATAAAGGAAAGAAAGCAGGTCCAAACCTGTCACTAGCGACCTGACTCCAATCCCTACAAAACTTCAGGACAGGTATAATTGTCCTCACTTTATTCATATGAGAAAGTACCCATCCTCACTTTCCCTTGCCCGCTCTCAGAGACTTCTACCTTCAGTCAGTTATCCTTTCTGTAAATTTCTTCAAACTGTAATTGGGTCACCTTTCAGATGCTGGGGAATCCCTTTGTCAGAGGAGCTGATGGGGACAGAGCCTCTACTATTACTAAATTAGCAAAAGACTTGATAGATTTGACTCTGTGGTAGAAATCCTGTTTTACTGGCAACTATTTTTAAGAAAACTTCTATCAAAATATGCATGCTTGTTCACTTGATGGTTGAGTATTGTCTGTCAAATATAATACTTTAAATTTATCAACATCATGATCTCTCTGTGTGTGTTTCTTTGGGAATTTAGACCTTAGCCTGCACACTTGCTACTCTTCACCTTAGAGATCCCCAATGTGTAGGCACCATTTGTACTAATTTCCCCAGGTCAGCTTCATTTCTTCTCTCTCTATTTGTGTACATGTGGCCCTTAGTCACATGCAGAAGCCCTACATGTAGCAGGGGGTGCACACCTCTGCTTAGAAAGGACCAGAAATCAGCCAAGACCAAGACTGGTGAGGTACTCCCTAGGGATGCCATGCTGGTCCTATTAAAGTTTGTGGGATTTTTTCACATCTGTCCTTTGGAAGATCATTTGTACAGTTCTGCTTTAGTCCTTAAGGTGAGGCACCAAAATGAAAAAACAGATGTCAAATAGTACGAAAATAGCATGTAAATATTCTGGGAAGTGTTTTATTAGTATGTAATTAATCACAGGTTGTGCTCCATGGGTAAGCTTTTGCCCTCAAGGCAATAAATCCACAAAGTGCAAACTCGGCTTCTGCTTGCCAGCTTTAAGAACTGATAAGCACATATATTTTCCTGCTCCCTAATCCTCCCTTGCAGTTTTAATTTAAGTGACCACCACAAAAACTTCTACAGTAGATTTAATGAAGAAATGTACAAAGCTTGTATGACAGAAAACTGCAAAGTTGATGAAGAAGATATGACCCTACCAGTTGCAGGTCCCATAATCTCCTAAATTAGCTTTGATGAATTGACTAGTGTGGAAATCAAATTTCTTGTCACTGCAACAACTTAGATACAGATTCTGTGTATCACCCTATTTTCCTGGTCTTAGCATACTAAAAACCAATGTTACTCAAATATTTAAGGTAGATATAGCATATCTTCATACTGACACTAAATTCTTGGAACAGCAAGAATAAAGTTTTGAGGTGACTTAGAATGGAAAACATCTCATTTTTCTGATACAGACAATAAATGCCTCTCATTTTCAAGCAGAACAAATGACCTATGGTGTGAAAAAAACCTGCAGTTAATTTACTGTCATGCATTCTTTCTGCTCGGGTGTCAAACATTTTTATCATGTACGGATACAGTCCTGCTTTCTGCTCTAAGTGAAAAATTTTCTTTGCAAAACATTTTGTTTACATTGGTGGCCCACAGAATGGCTGATTGAGAAAAAGCTCAAAACTCAGAGCTGGTGCTGGTTGGTTTTGGGAACCAATCATTTCCCTTTAGAAAGGTTATTTTTTTGAATATTCAAAACTACGTAGGAAACCTTAGGAATAGGTGGTTCTCTGAGCACTGGCTCATATCATCACCTAAGAAAACAGCATGGAAAGCTGCTTGGGAATGTGAACCCTTTAGTAGAAGAGCTTTGCACAGGAAGATGCTGATAAGATAGCAAGGATGTAGAGACCTGTAAGTGTTGGTAACCTGACCACACTGAGAAAAGAAGAGAGAATTCGTTTGGGATGAAGTGTCAGCTGAAGTGGGCTTGGAAGTGGGTGCAAAGAAATTACCTCCTGATGTGTGTGGATTGTTTTTGGAGACACTGCCTTGAGCTTTTAAGAAAGTTGTGCATGCCAGATCTGGTTACATTGCCAACATTATGATTGATGTTGCACAGCACACCTGCTTGGGGCATCTCTGTCTGAGGTAGAAGACAGAGCCAGAGCAAAGCTGGACATTGAACATGTTGTACTTGCTGCATCTTCAAATTGTTCCTTTCTGACTAAGGAATGTGGTAGTTTTGGGTAGAAGGGCTCAATGAACCCAGGTTTTCAAATGAAAATGTGTGCTCTGTGTACATTCCCCAGTCCAGCTGTTAACTGGATCATAACAACCTCCCCACCATTTTCTATCTGGCACAAATGACATGGTCTTCAATGTCACAAAGGATGCCTGAGTTATAGGAATGTTTTACAGGTCTAAAGAGTCTTTCTTTTAATATCTTGTCCAAGAGCAAGCATCTCTTTTTCAGGGATTAGTCTGTTCCTAATCCTGAGGGAGCACCACCTGGTGCAATTCTTGGGTTCTGTGGAGTCAGCTGGACATCAGGAATAACTATGAACTGGGCTCAAGGCTGGCAGATGCCTTCCTACCGACTGCTTTGTAAACTATTACTCACATCAAACATGTTTCAGCAAAGACAACCATGAAAAGTGTATCTAGCATTAATTCTCTCCCCATTCATCTTGCTAGCATGTAAAGATCAAGGGCTTATTCTTTAAATGAAAGTTCCCATTGCTGACACAATTATCTGTGTTTGTAACAACTGATAGGAAGACATTTGGCTAGTTGGAAGTGATGAGAGAATAGTTTTTCTGTCAACCAATTTTATCCTTTCTGTCCCATGTCGAGCCTGCAAATTAAAAAAAACTTGTGTTCTGATTCTTATTTTTTTCCCTTTTCTCCCTTTAAACTAACCTGTTCCGTACTTTTCCCTGGAAAACCAGTGTAATTTCCCAACAGTCTTCTGCCATGCTCCCTTTTTCTTCCTTTTGTGTCAGTCTTAGAGTCTATTTAAAAATGGAGGATTTTACAGAAACTGAACACTTCTGACATTTGTGACAAGATGAATTTACATTTCTGTGGCAGTGCTGGTACCTATCGCTCCAACATTCTCTTATCTCACTCACACAATAGCAAGGGGATTTTTTAACTTATATATTAGGACCTGCTTCTGTTGGTAAATTGTATATGCACCAATGCTCACAATTCAAATAAGCAGGTGACAGAAACAACAGTAAACTCTCAGTCTTTGACAGCTTGTTTCTTCACCATCACCACCGGTTTCCCAAAGGAGCAAACACAAACCGTTTTTGCTGCAGCTCTACTCAAGGGTTAAATTAACATGTGCTTCCAGATACAGAACTCTCCCTGAGGGGGAAGTATGTACAAAAATGAAACAACACAAATATCCACTATTGTAAAATTCTCAAAGGCAGATGTGTACAAAAACTCTTCTTGTTCTATACTAACATTAGACAGCCCTGGAATCTCTCCAAGCACAACATTTAGATGAATAGAACAATTTAAAATAGGATTTTAAAACAATTAAATAAAAGACATACTTTGGAGATGTACCACTTGCTTTGCACTTCATACCCCCTTGCCTGCTTCTGTTAGAATAACAAATACACATCCCAGATGACAGGCTGCTGAAGATATTGTCCAGTAGGGACATCTAGCTTCTTCCTAGAGCCTGTAAAAAATTGTTTCAGTAACTTTGAAGTTACTGAAAGACATTTGAAGATGTCTTTTTAGCTGTATAAATAAGTGGTTGCAGTGGTCTAAGTAATAATATGTCCTTTGTTGAACACTGGTTCTTTTAAACTAGCTGATATCATTATTTTTTATCTGAACCTCAGGTGAAAAGCAATCTTTTAGGGAGTGAATCTACAAAAACACACCAAAATCTCTCAAGTTTAGTTTAGAATTTTTCCTGCTCTGGAAATGACCACAGTAAAGAATCTGATGAAAAAACGTAATATGTGTTCAAATAGAGACTTAGTAGTTTAAGTTTTGGGAGCTTGGTCATCTTAGCTGTCAGTTTAAACAAAGGCAGAAGTGCAACAGGGGGCAGACTGTGCTTTACCCACCTGCACCCGCATTTACAATCAGAGTCGCTTGAGAGGTGGAGGTCAGCCACAAATCCATTCAGGATATTCAAGCCTTACCTTTTCCTCAGACACAGGCAGCTTGCCCCGGCTTTTTAAAACAGCTCACTCCAGCACCGTCAAGTTCAGGACCATGCACACAGATTGGCTTGGTTTGCCTGACTGTGCCATGGGAAAATTCTGCAATGAGTACAACCTGCTATTTGTCACTGCTACACAGGGTGTTGGTACTAGGTACATGGTTTTCCTTCTGTAAGTCCTCCCAGGGTCAGGCATCTTCAGGGAGTCCAGGTAGCCAGGCTAATGGGGAAGTTCAGATATTTTCATGCCTAGATGAGGAAAACCAGAGCAAAAAATAATTAAATATCTCTATAACCAAGCATTTTCTTCTTTCTTTACTTCTGTGAACCCAAGATTCCTAGTTGATGATTCCTTTATTTTTTGTGCCCTCATCATGATCTCTTGCTGAATCCCCAAGCTCTTCTTTAGACAGTAAAGATAATCAATTCTCACACTCAGTACTTGAAACTTAAACAAGTATTCAGCAAACTGAAATTCAAATCCACAGCTTTCAATGAGTTGTCTTGCAGACCTAACTTGTCTTTCCCATTTCTGATCCAAGGAAGGTCCCATACTTCTTGGAGGCCATCCCCAGGAGACAGCATAATCAGGTAACACTTCAAAGGAGGGTTTGGTCCTGTACTCACTCAAGTTGGCTGAAAAATTTCTATCAGCTCTAAAGACGCAACCTCCACTGCCTAGAGCTTGGTTGTGTTTTGTGTCACTTACGTGGTCACTGCTTGTGACCGGACAGCACAACCCCTTGGTGTGAGGGAAGGATGGCCCCAGCAGCAAGTGGCAGAACAGGCAGAGCAGGGTGCCTGTGCGTCTGCTCATCTCACAGGTTTCACAGGCAGCCTGCAAAAAGTAACCATCTTCCTGAAGGATAGCTTGTCCAGGAAGGTCCAGCTGTGTCCGAATGACAGTGTCACACTAACAGGCACTACATGAACAGGAATGGCGTGCAGCCACCCATTTGCTCCAGCCACGGCCTCTGGCCAGATCCAGCACTGTGCTTCCAGGTTTCTCTGCTCGGGCAGCTCACATATGCTGCACCTAAAGAGCACAGGTGTGAAAATGGACATGAAAGCTGAATGAAGACAAAGCTAGTAGCCTCACATTCATCAGTAGGTGAGCATGTGGGTTCAGATTGCACTATTTTCTCCACTGATAGTATAAAAGGAAATGGCACTCCATTCAGTCAGTGGTTTGCATATCCCAGGAGTCCCATACTAATCTCCATGTTGTGGCCTGCATGCAAAAATGTGGTTCTATGGAGTGGAAGAAGTTAAAAAGTCAATGTATTTTATGGCCCTGCAAGGTGCCGATAGATGAATTCTGTCTTTTGCAGACTCAATCAGTGAGGCCGCACACAGGGGAAACTGGATTTTCTCGCTGAGTGTAGGACTGCCCTTATTATCATATTTATCATTAGCAGCATGAGCACACATGGCGCAGCAGCACTTCATCCATATTCATGCTTTATGTGTTGGTGCCCTGCAAGCATGAAGCTCAAAGCCACTGTCCCACTGTCTATAAGTCACACAGATGTACTGGTGCAAGTCACCCTAGTCAGCAGATGCCCTCTGGAGGTGCCAGATGTTCAGACAAAAGGGAGGATGGGATCTGGGAGATAAGTCACATAAGGTGCAGCACGAAGAGGATTTGCAGAAAATGGTTCAAAATGGTTGGTGCAAGCAGATATGAATAAATATTATTACTTCATTCCTAGACACTGTTTTTTTTCCTGTCCCTTCATGGCATTTTAGAAAGAAGCCACTATAGTGATCCAAATTTTCCTAAAGAAAAGAGCTCCCGCAGCTTGAGAGTCCTCCCTTTTCTCTCTTTCCTCCCTTCCCTCCCTTCCAGGCCTTTCTTGCTCTGGGCATTTGGAATGGCTGACTATGTTTTCTCTCTCCCTGAGCAAGGCACTGCACCAAGGACAAGGTGATCAGGCAGGCTATCTCCCTGCTGCCAACCTGCACCCGTTATATTCACTGAAAAATAAATGGCAAGGAAATGAACCAACCTGGTATTATCGGTCATGCAGCATCACTGCTGTTTTCAGAGACTGCACCTTTCTGAACTCATCTGGGGACTCTTCAGCTGCAAAGCCAATGACCTCATCTGTCACCTCACAAATGCCTTCCTCCTGTGAGCCTTGTGGACGATGTACATCTTTGTTTAACAGGACATCCAGCTCTGAAGAACGAGGAAAAGATTACTGAGAGTGATGTGAACTCAGAGCAGGCATAAGTCACCTTTCCAGGAGACCTCAGCTCTGATTAAAGCACAGTTGAAAAATGTGCCTCTCCCAAGAATTCCCCTTGTAGCATTCCCTGTTGGATTTTCCAGATTATATCAGTGCATGACAGACTAGGAAAGAAGTATGACTTCAATTTTGAGCATAAAAACAATTCTTAAAAAGAATAATTTTTTGAGTCTTAATGGTAAGATCATAAAGCTTTACTGCTTAGTGAAAAGAAGCACCAATTCTTTTAATGATATTAAAATTTTCTACAGCCTGTGTGATACAAGACATCACAGCAAGTCCTGACTGTCTCAAAATCCCATTGTTGATGAATGTAGATCAGGGACAACTAAAATGAGACTAGGTGATGGAAAAGCATGAAGATTTATAATAACTTTTTTTTTTTAAATCTAGACTTTAAGGTGAAGCACTGCTTATTTTAAAAAAAAAAATAAAAGCAACTCTCTTTATGTTCCTATGCATGTAGCACAGTGAGAGTGAGTTCTGTTTTGAGAATATGATGCTTCTCAGATGTCATTAATTTGAGCAGGAGGTCAGCAAAAAAATGGATTTACAAGACAGAGATCAGGCCATGATCTCATCTGTTTTGCAGAAGAATAAAAACCCCCAACATTCAAAGAAGAGAAAAATACATTTTGGAACTTTGTTGACAAAGGTTCAGAGCAGTTTCTTGAAACATGTCTGGCAGTACTCTCTGAAAGCTTCTGTGTCGCTAATACGAATGTCACACTTGAAGGAGCACTGTACTATTTTGTAACCTACCATATGAAATCTGCTGCCCAGCCACAGGTTAAATGCACACAATGAAATTCTCTTTCCTCCCACTGCCAGTTCTGTCACTTACTACACTGAAGTCCGCAAAAATACAATATGACTCAGAATATGTAGGCTGTGGCTAGGCAGAGAAAGTTCATTCAAAATTGATTTTCTTTCAGGCATCCCTGATATTCCCTGTTTCAATTGCTCACCTACTGTACAGTTGAGTGAGCACTTAAGGAAGTTGCAAAGTGATGCAGCCTGTCTGGGACATGAAGGAATGTGGAGCAGGATAATCACAACATCATCAACCCAATTCTCCAAGGTAGCTGGCCAATAATACTGTTCTAATTGAATAACTTATCCACAGCTATTTCCCCTGGGAGAGCCTACAGCTTCGGCTCTCTGTGTAGGCAGATGGTGCAGCATACACAATGAAACCTGTAATTTTCTCTCACTACTGAGCATGTTAACAGTGAGCTGTTTTCCCAGTACTGCTAGCCCATTAATATTTTATTTTAACTGGTTTTCTTCAAGTTATTATGCACCATGCAGCAGAGAATGGAGAAATCAGTGATACATTTCATATTTATTTTATAGCCAGCTCACCAAGCTACCCCCTGCTCATTAAGGCTACTGCTTTGCTAATCAACAATTGTATATGTCATCATCAGGTATATGCTGAAATGAAAGTGTCATAATTAAAAACAAAGGTGCATGAGCCACCGGAGCCCTGAATTACTAACTAGCAGCAAAGCGTAACAAATAGGCTGCAAGTGAATTCCAAACCTGCAGGGCTGTTTTCTAAAACATGCATTAATGAGCATGTGCCGAGCATATTTCTGACTCCGAGAATGCTGTCCTGATCTTGCTCTCTGAACTACAAGTCTTAGCGATGTACTGCCATCCCTTTGTCCCCAAATGTTGGAACAGCACATAATCCTCAGCAGCAAAGTGGTTGAAAGGCAAATGCAGCCTGGGAGGGCAAGGCAGCAGAGACAGCCCATCAACAGCGTAACAACATGACAGATGACAGACCCAGAGGCAAATCCAGGCCTGCCAGCAGATCTGCCTGTAGAGCCTGCCAATGAGCCAGATGCATCTACTGAAAAGATATCATCCCTAGCTTAGCATCTGGGTCTTGCTGTGGCCAGCCATACTTCATGGGCTCCATGTCCTTACTGCTGACCCCAACTGCTGGGAGAGGCTGGAACAATGAGGGAGAGCTCAACTGTATCAACAACATTGCATTTATATTTTGCTAGTATATACACTGTGACTATAAATAATGCCAATCTGGGTAGAGTGTAATTATAAGTTTGCATTTATTTTAGCTCTTCTGGCATCATATATACTGTTTCCCCTCTCCCACTGTCTCTGAAAAAAGACAGCTCAGGGATTCATTCTTTGTTATCCATTCCCACTCAGAAATACACACTTAGCTACTTCACTGTCTCTTAGAAATAGAAGCACACTATGAATCTATGTGTGATTAAACCTTGGCATTGAGATCCAGCAGTTGTCTCTGGAAAGGCACAGTTCTTTCTAATTCACAAGTATTTCAGAGCTTGGCTTGTGGTATTAAACATCAAATAAATCTTTGTCAAGTGACTCAGGTGACAATTAAGTGAAAACTGATGATATGCCATTACAGAAAAGGTAATTGCAACCATTGTTAGGCACTACCCAGGTCAGGATACATGCATAGCATTTCAAAAATGGTATTCATTCGTTCACCCTGGCATCCTAGTCTGACTACAAAAGTGTATTAATAAAATAATAATTTTTCCTTTTATAGAAGTTAGGGACATTCTTTTTGGATGATCCTACCCCCCTTGGAGATCATCACTGCTTCCCTGCATACTAGTAATTGGCTCAGTCAGTCAAGCAAAATGTAAATGTAGATGCTTAAAAGCATCCTGTTGAGGACAGGGTGGGAAAGGTTCTGTTCTCTTATTTTCACATCTATAGTAGTTACTAAGAAATACTTTAAGCACATGTTTAAAAATGTATTCTTCAGAAAATGTGTAGTGCCGGAAATTATTGACTGTAATGGAAATTTCCTTAGTCTTGTTTAAGTCTAAGTGCATTTATAGAAACCAAACCATCTTGTCCCTTTTGGTTCAAGGTAGGATTAATCTCACTTACCTCAGGCATCTAAGTCACACTAGGATCCCTTTTAAATCAATGGAAAAATACCGGCACCTTCGGAAGGCTATTCATCTCGTCCTAATGTAGGCATCAGAACAATTCATCTGAAATGAATCCTTCTGCGAAGGCACCTATGTCTTTCCATTAATTATAAAGGAAGCCCATGGAGACTAGCTTTGAATAGGTTCCTCTTTTTCAGTCGTGTGAGATCAGGTGAGATGTATCCCACTCTTCATGTTTCATTGGCAAAAGAGGAACGTGTAGACAGAAATACGGGAAGTTAAAAGAGCACAGCCTTTCATTTTAGATTCATATATATTCCCATAATTAAGAAAGGATTACCAAATAAGCTGAATCACAAAGCTACTTTTCTGTGTTTAATGCCACAAAGCTGGAAATAGCACAATTCCCCATATACAGCCTTTGAGCCATTTGCAGTGGGAATATCTAGTTCTCTTAGTGAATCACGCAAAGCTGGAAGATCTCTTGACACTGATTCCTTCTTCTTTCCATTCATTTTTTCAAACAGATAAGAAGGTCCCAGATGTATAAAGACAGCCTGCACTGGAGACCCGCTCTATTCTGATGTTAGCAATTCTTGTAGTTATGGGAATATTATATGGCAAAATTATGGAATATTGAAAAGAACACTGGATATGTTATGAGCCTTGCAATCACAGATGTTTTGAGAGGGGCACTTATGTGATCAGCTCTGATGAAGATTCAGTCCTGTAACTAAAACTGCTTGATTACCCTGTGGATGGTATAAGAATTTTTTCCCAGTAAAAGGTCATTATTTTTTTCTATAGTTTGATGGACAAATATGGTATAAACCAATTGGTTCAAAATATTAACTAGCTGAGAAAACCCCAAAATGTTCTGTTTTAAAAATTTCCCATATTAGCTCTTTTAAAAATTCAAATTTCTTTAAAACATTTATTTAAGCTATACAAAGAAATAACATCTGTTTTGAAGAAATGCATTATTCAGTACTGGAGTTGTTTTTCCTCTTTCTTTTAGCTAGCTGAGTACTCTGTATGACAAATTACTTTACAGATTAACATAAAATAAATTCAGAACTGCCAGAAAATTGAAAAATTGGTTATTCACATGGCAGTACTGTGGGGTTAGTACTTCATCTATTGTTCTGCTTTTGCTGCATAATAAAGACAGTTTTGAAAACTGATGTTTCTCCCTAGGAGAGGTAGAATATGGCAATTCAAGTTTTTCCACAGCATCCTGTTTTTTTCTGGTGTCACCAGTCCAATGGAAATGGAGTCACCAGCACATCTCTATACTCACAGATTTCTCTGAAAAGAAACGAGCATGTTATCTAATTATTGCTGAATTCTCATGTACTGGAGAAAATTGATCTTTTTGAGTATACATAGATATTTTAAATCTATTAATGTGTCCTGAAGAGCAAAGGAAGGAAAATAAGTCATCCTGGGCTTTAAAACGTGGAAGGGATGTGGAACTGTTTTTTAATGAGAAACAGTACCACCAAAACCTACAGCTGCTTCCATGGGTCAGTCTCATTTTCTTTAATGCAGAACCAAATGCAAATGGTAGGAATTTTACAGGTAATTTTTTTAAAGCTGACGTTCAGTATCAATGGCATTAAGTCTGGTTCCTTGCATGGCTGTTTTCATCAATGCATTAGGTTAAGAGAAAAGTGTTTGCATTGAAGCAAAACTTGCAGGGGCTTAGCTTACTGCAGATTTCAAAGTGGGGAAAAGTACCTTGACATCCCTTCCCTTTGTTTCATCTCATCTGAAAGGCAGGAATCACTGTGCAAGGAACAGCTTTTCCAAGTGCAGAGGAAGATATGCAGGGCCAGATCCGTTTCCCAGGGAGATTAATGGGAGGCTTTTTATTGACTTCAGTTGAGACTGAGGACAGCAATAAAGATACCTGACTCTCAGTTCTCTCCTCTAGTCAGATCTACTAAAACATATTTTTAAAATCTTTCCTTAAAGGCCTTGAATTGTTCTGCTATTGCTGATCACTGGAGACAAAATCTGGCTGGTATCTCCATCCATTTGTAGACAAGTATGACCAAAGTCAAAATGGTGAAACCATTATTTCCTGTAGAAATTCAGTGGAGTTGTCTGCAAATGAATAATAACTTACAGCTGTAAAGTTCCACAAAATCATTATAATTTCCTGAAAATTCTATAGGATTTTTTCAGGTGACCAGCAAGAGAGAAGATGACATCCAAAAAATTCCTATAGTTGCATCAGCACTACTGGAGCAGTTCTCACACTGGTATAGTGTGAAGTAGTGGAGGGGGTACCCTGAGTTACGTGGGACCCCCCCAGATCTATAATCAGAAAAAGGTGATTATAATCACGGAATGGCCCCATGCCAAGGTCCTCCTCTATATGAATTAATAAAAAAAGAAAAAACAGGAAGGAGAACATATCTTTCTTTCACCTCTTTTTATCTCCACTGTCTAATATTTCCTCCCAGATTTATAATGTAAGTATCTAGTAAATACTACACATTCTGTCTTTACCTGCCCTCATGATTCTTTGGCCACAATATTCAACATAGTGTAATATGACAGAATGCAATCTTCATGACAGAATGCAATCAGATCAGCTAAGATTTAATATCCTTCTAATTTTTATCTAAAGATTTTGATAGAAGAGAAAGAGCATAAACTGCTCATGGGAAAACATAACTATTCGGGACAGAACATTTGTATCTATTTATGTAAAGGAATATATATAAATTTATAAACAACTTGGGAATAAATGGAAGAAAATACTGACTGGAAACGAAGCAAATGAGTTATAAACTCTATGCATAGGAAAAATAAATCATATAAATGAATACTGCAATAAACCCTGTTTTATAAGCAGTTGTGACCTGTTTGAGGAGGAAATGCTAAAGTCTGCCAAAAGCATATCATATCCATCTGTCCAGTTTGGAGTATTAGTTGTGTTTCTACTTGGACAGTTCTCAGCCCTATCCTGTTAATAGTTACACATATTAATAGCCTTGTTCCTAAACTTATTCCAAAATCTTCAACTCAGCAGAGTGGAATGACATGTAAGATGGCATGTAGCTAAGATGATGTATAGGGCCTAACATGTGCTTAGGCACATGCAGGATTAAACTGAAAAACTGTAATATATAGTCATCACTGTGGTGTTAGCCTCAATTTTTGGAGGCATGGTTTAAGTTCCTACCTTAATCTGGATTTCCAGGACCATAAAAGCATCATTAGGATGAAGATTTCCATGTTTTTATTCAGTGCTGCAGTTCTGCAAACTTCTACAAGACCGGTGCTTGTATTTCTCTTTCATCCTATGCGCAGAAATGCCTAAGTTTTCAGAGAAATCTGCACAGAATCAGATTTTGCTTCCAACACCTAATGAAGTAATCTTTGGATAAAATAAGTACTCTTTGAAGAAGACTTGGAACTTCTCCATGGCAAGCTGATTTCTCCAAAGTCTTAGCTATCTATTACTCTCTAATCTTTACTGTCACTATCCTACTGTATTTTAAGTTCTTCTCTGCACAGTCTGAAACATGGTAAGAAGGACATTTACACAGTGAGATGAACCAAATTCAGATCTAGAATCTGGATATTTTGAATTAGACCAGGACTACACCATTTAAAGAAAATACAAGTGATGTCCCCACAGGAAATAACTTTAAAATCCTGTGTAGTTATGGGGTTTATAGTATGCCTTTCTGCTCAGCATTTTTCTAGGGGCCAGCCTTAGTGTCTCATGTCGTCACATCTGATGGATGCATTCTGAAGGTTTTAGTTCTCCTGTCTGATGTCTGTAGTTCTCCCCAGGTTCCCGGTGTAAAGGCAGGTATTTGACCCTTCCAGGTACCAATATTGTAGGCAGTGTAGTCTGTGGGACTGTAATACTGAAGTCCTTTTCTTGGATCTCTGGTGCATTTGTGTCTCATCTCCCTGTATATATCAGAAAAAATATTATTTCACCACCTCAGAAAGAATTGTAAAGATGAATCAGCTGTTCAGGTAAGACTATGCTGAAGCTATACAAATACTAAAGCAAAGATAATACATGTTATTGGGTCATTTAGAGCCTTGCCCAGAGGCTGTTCTGGGGAATAAGCAGTACTTCCCTGCAGTGGCCAACTTGCCTGTTAAAAACTAAAAGGCTTTTTCAGCCTCAGAAATCACAACCATAGTCTTCTAATACTAAATTACTGACCCTAAGGATCTTAGTAATTCTCCAGAATGTTTCTACCTATTAAAAACAACATACAACTGCTTTATAGGATTGCGCTAAAACATGCACTTTACTTATCAGACTTGTGATTTTCTTGGCAAGTACTGCATATGTAGAAACTCAGATGCTCCTCCACCTCTGCTGTGTGTTCACCGTTTCTCACCAGTTTTCTAGCATGATGTAACTACAAGCATGTTAAACAGCTTTTTTGAAAAACCTTATCAGGCCCTATTTGTTTCCTCTCTCTGGCTACTTTGAAAGCTTGAGATACAGCTCTAGTTCCTAAGCCTTCTCTAAGCCTTCTCTGTCAATCTAACATAAGGGGTGAAGGAATATTCAGAGATTTGATGTTTTATTTGCAAACCAGGCAAAACTTCACAGCTTTATTTTGATTTTCCAAATGTAATTGGAAAACATTCTTCATCTGACTATGTCTAACAAGTACATTTAGTGCAGAAGGCATTTATTAGAGGTGAAAAAATAAGTTATGCCACTGCCCTCTTTTCTTCCTACCTCCTTTTGACTTTAGACAGCTATTGAGATACCATTGTGTTATCTTCTCTTCCAAAAGTACAGCAGCCCCCTCCTGCCCTCCTCAGAATGGCAGTGTATGAATCATGTATTTCTTTCTGAATGCCTGTTTCATAGTTCAAGGAAATTTTTATTAAATTGAATATACATACCAGGGGTTTAAACAATCTGACTGAAAGGAGGCCATACCATTCTGTTAAGCCCAGTTCCATTTTTCAGATTTCTAGGCTTTTGGGACTGCACTGGAAATAGATGTCTATAATGGAAAACAATGTACATAGTGATGATGCTTGCCTAGGTAGTGTCACATCCACATAGCATCACATCACCTTTCAGCACACCTCTGGATGAAATTTAGTTTGATAGCCTGGCCCAGATCATCTCAGTGCTTAGCTCTGGACTCTGCAGGGCTCATTGATCCATGAATACAGTCAAGAGAATTCATACCAAAGCACATAACTGTCCCACATTTCTGCTTTTTCAATCAGCACAGATGGAAGTCCAGATCTCTCTGTATAAGCTGTATAAATGAGCTCCCCTAGCCTCCAATCTACTAATAAAGCATAACAGTAAGAATGTTGTAGTAAAAGATCATGTTAAAGAAGAAAATTTATAAACCCTCTGGTTTTTTTCCTTATGCATGGAAAAAAGATTAAAATTGCTTTAGTGATTTACCTTTAAAAGAGCAAATCCCCTAGCATACAAAAATGTAAAAGTCCCTTTTTACTAAAGAATCAGCATGTCTGCCTCCCTTCCTGCCAAGCAACAGGCACAGACATACCTCCTTTGTGACTTGATAAACCAAATAATAGAAATTGTCTTTTCATCTTTTCTTTGCCATCTATAAGGCTCCATGTGTTGCCATTACTTGTCTAATTTACCATAAACACCCAAAGGAAACAGTCACCATCATTGCCTGAATTTTCACAACAAACTAATGACTTAGCATATTTTAGTGGCAAGAGGGTGAGACTTCTGCAAAGACACTGCTATGCTGAAGTGGCTGGGCACTCATACTCTGAAAGCTAGGAATCTGAGTTGGTTATTTCCCAAAAACTTTATCATGATACCGAATATTTAACAAGTGTTCATCCCTTTTGGTCCCTCCTACTATGACACATCACAAGGCAACAGTTTCTTGTACTTCAGGGATCAATTTTGGATACTCGTTTCTTTTGTTCTGTAGTTTTCCTTCTGACTGTTACTTTGCTCGTCCTCTGTGCAAACATAAGGGAAACCAGTGATGCATGGAAGAAAACAGGGTGAGCATCGTCAGGTAACAATTACATTACAAAAAGACTGGTTTTGTTGCTCTTGCTTTTTTTCCAGAAAAATTAAAAATCATGCTTGAGAGAGGCTTGTCATTAAGGATCTTTTAATGCTGCCTTGCCAGTACATCACCTCCAGGAGGCTTAAGAGAATCAAATATCTTGAGCAGTGATGAATCATCTTGGTTTTTTTTAATGCAATCCTAATATTCAGCTTAGTGAAGCAGGATTTTTCCTGACCCCCAAGTAAGATGGCCTCTTTCCTGTATTGCAGATCAAGGGGCTGTTAAAATGATGCAGAGTAAAGTAACAGGGGGAAAGTGTACCAAAAATGTAGTTACTGAAAGGTGAAATGAGCGCCTCTTTATCGACAAACTATTTTTTAACTCTATGAGACTGAATTTGGCTGTGGGAAAAAAAAAAAAGAGTGACCGGAGTCCTATCTAACTCCAGAGATATTCTGGGTGAGGATAGGCACATTACAGCCTGTAAGACGCTCAGCAGCTGCGATAACAAGCACAGGATATAGACTTCAAGATAGGCTTCTGAATCCTTAAACAGTAAGTGTGGCAGCCCTACAGCTCAGTCACATGTAGGACACCACAGGGGAGAACATTTAGGCTCCTTAACCTTAATAGCAACCAGTCAAAAATGTTTTTTCCTATCTTGAATATTTCGTCTGGTATATTACACCTTTTTAGTTTTGTTTCTTTTTTCTCCTCCATCCTTTTTAAACACATCCTTACTGTTATATTCAGGTAATTGCAGGACATTTACAAGTTTCTGATAGGACATATGATGAGAGATACAAGGAGCTTTTTGCTCATACACAAAAACAACATAAGCCCCTTTTTCACAGACTTCAGCATCTAGAAAGATAGAATCATAGAATCAGAGAATGGCTTAGGTTGGAAGGGACCTCAAAGATCATCCAATTCCAACCTCCATGCCTTGGGCAGGGACACCTTTCATGAGATCAGGTTATTCAGGGCATAAGAAAACAGAAGATAAGGCATAAACAAACTGAATGGAGATACATCTATTACATGGACAGACATCCCCTGTCTTGAGCTGGGACATTACTGGGGAGAGCCATGGTGGGTCTGGAAGACATTCAGATGCATTACATAGCTCAAGTAACAAGAAGGATGAACAAATATGCAGGTATGCCTTCAGAGACCAGGGTAAAAGGGAAGATGTGATGGGGTAGGAGGGAGGAAAAAAAGGTTTATTGGCCTCATCCTGAAAGTTTTAATTGCAGGTTTTTTCCACCCCCTATGGAGTAGCTGGTACTATAAGAAAAAAGATGATTTTAAAAGCACACTGAAAGCTCTCTGCTGCCTTTTGCAGAAGATTAACACAGTTTTAAATTGCAGCTTTATTGTCTGTTGGCAAAGTGACTGCCATGAAGGGATTTAAAACTGCAAATACTTCAGTGTAGTCAGACATATTTTTGAAAAATGAAGTCCTCTTCTGCTCAGGGGATTAGTTTAACTTTTTATGACATTCATTTTTGTAATTCTTTACTACTTCTTCATCTTGTGTTTGCTTTATGAGGTTATTATTTTTATACATAGTTTGGTAGAGTCATAGGAAGGCTGAGAGAGACAGGTGTTTGAAATTCTAGGTGCAATAAAGAGACTTAACATTTATTAGAAAAGAAGAAATGTGGTATAAATGGGAGTTGCCTTTTGTTATTTCAATACCCAGCTCAGTTCCCACTGCAGTAGTTGGCAATGATATTTGAAACACGGCTGCCTTAGGTCCTTAGGTTAGGAAATACTGACAGTAAAAGTACAGCTGAGATATAATGGACCAAAGAAAAGACACTGCAGTTCTGGATACCAAGGTTCCAGCTCTGCCTGTCCTGTGGTGGGTCTGGACGTGTCTCTTGAAGGCACCGACCTTCAGTTCGATCAGGTTTAGAAGCCACTTGCTCAACAGAGGCCTAGGCAGCTTTTGTGGTATTCAAATTTCATTACACAAGGTATTCCTTCCTCAGTTCACAGAATTCCAATTAAATTAACTGCCATTTAAGATCTGACTCACAGATCAACCAGAGAACACATGTTCTAGAAAGCCATCCCATACTGATTGAAAAATCCTCACAGCTGGGAAATTTACCCCTAACCCTTGGTAATGTGTTCCCTCACTTGCCCTGCACCATTAACTAATTTTATCTCTCATCTAGTTTGAAGTGATATGAGCTAAATGTTCCATTGCTGTATTACAGGCAGGTATACTAAGAGCCCTGCTTGATCAACATTTCCATTGGTAACATATGGACTGATCAAATCAAAACTTAAGTCTCCTTCAATAAGTTAAATTGACTAAGGCCCTTGAGTCTTTCACTGTAAGATATGTTTTCTAGTCTGTTTTTGATTTCTCAACAGTTTTTCTAAGGAGTTTGCAAATGAACTGGTCAAACAACAGTGATAAAAGAACCAAAGAGATATTAACTAGAGCATCCCAACATCTTTAAAACAAGTGATTGTCAAAGATATCTGGGGGGCTGGGGGAAATCTTCATGATTTCAGGAGTTCAACCAAGAATTTAAATGGAACGTACAATAAGCTTTGAAATGTGTGCTTGACTTGTCTTCTTCCTCATTTCCTTATTTTGTTGATTTTCTCATATCCATCTGTGTTTGGGAATATGTATATGTAAATATACTTGTAAAATAAATATGGATCATTTTCAGATTTTAGGAATCTCATGGACTAAATTCTTATTTAAGTACCTTCCCCCACTTTTATTCTTTCAGGTCACTTGGCAGTCCAGCCCTAAATATTCAAGGTAGTCTTCATCTCTGTCTCCCAACTGACAGCTACATACTGTCCTCGTACCATCTGATAATTGTGGTCTACCTTCTGTTTTCTTACATATAACTTATTACAATCACATCTATTGAAAATAGAATGTTTTTCTTGCAGCTAGTTTGCCAGTAAGTTAAGACAGCTCAATCTCACCTATCCATCTCTTTCATTATTAGCTTCTCTCTAATCTTCAGATCAGCCACAGGTGTAATTAGTAGGGGGTAATGTTTATTTCAGAAGAGTTAAAGTGTTGCATTGATAAAAAGCACTTTAAAGCCTGAGAACAGATCCACTCAGGATCCTGTGTATGCCACTGGCTTAGTGATGACTTCTCACTCACATATTTAAACGATAATTACCTAGCATTTACTCAATTTAACATCCATTGTGCTGATTTTCTCTTGTTTTCATTTTTAATTATAAGGTTGTATACCATCAAATCAAATGCCTCAGAGAAGCCAATGTAAATATAATTACTTCTAGGAGACACAGTTCTGGCATCATAAAAAAGTATGTATCGGGTTAGTTTGACAATAACTCATACCGTCAATCTATATGAATCAACATTAACTGCTGTCGTTAGCGTTATTTTGTCGGCGCCTTATGATCCAAGAGATGGGATGGTCACAATTATCGCGATTTAGTACTTAAAAACAAGCAAGGCATCAGTCTCAGAGGCCGTGATTCAGTAACAAGTCCCCGTAATGGAGAAAGTCACAAGTTTCAGAGTTATATGGCAATTTATAACTTTTTGGTCCAATAAGCAATTAACACAAAACTTTGTTTAGAGTTTATAACATATCACCTTCAGTACTTTTTACTGCATTTTGTCTGTTTCACAACCAATGACTTATTAGCTCACATATACACATATACTTCTATTATAACATCTGAATTCTTAACTTAAACTATAAAATCACATTACTATACTTAAAACCCTTCACCATATCACCCAGTACATTTTCTTATTTATAACTATAGAAACACAGGTTTATGATTCTTATGCTTAAAGTATGTGTCATTTTGCCACTACATCAATCCAAGTTCTTTCCAGGGCTGTAGATCAAATTTACTAATGCTTGTAGAAGTTTCTGCTTCTCTGTTTCCCACAAATTGCATTACTTTAACTTAAATCTTGATTTGCTTGGCTCAATATCATTCCATTTCTTTTGACTGTGATTGAAGTCCTAAAGACAAGGCTGAGGTCCGTCCTTCCTTCCTTCCTTCCTTCCTTTCTTCCTTCCTTCCTTCCTTCCTTCCTTCCTTCCTTCCTTCCTTCCTTCCTTCCTTCCTTCCTTCCTTTCCTTCCGAATTCCTTCCTTCCGAATTCCTTCCGAATTCCTTCCTTCCGAATTCCTTCCTTCCGAATTCCTTCCTTCCGAATTCCTTCCGAATTCCTTCCTTCCGAATTCCTTCCCTCCTTCCTTCCTTCCTTCCTTCCTCCCTCCCTCCCTCCCCTCCTTCCTTCCAAATTCCTTCCTTCCGAATTCCTTCCCTCCTTCCGAATTCCTTTCCTCCCTCTCCCTCTCCCTCTCCCTCTCCCTCTCCCTCTCCCTCTCCCTCTCCCTCTCCCTCTCTCCCTCACACACACTCTTTTCTGTGCTTTCTTGGTTTTAGAATAGCTTAATAAAGGAACAGAAAGGAGATGAGAAACTATTATCTAATGTCTTTTGCAGCTATCTGACCTGTACAATAAGGATACCGACAATGCAAGTTTTTCTCAAGGCATTTGAAGTCCGTAGGCACTCTAGAAATGCAATGGATTATTGCTAAGCATTGTTGTTACTGTTCCTAATGTCGCCCTTTCAGACTAAGCACTGCACTTTAAGGCAATGTCAGAGAATAACCACAAACTAGAGAACAAAGGGAAGGGAGATTAAGAGCTCAGACATGTAGAACCTGCTTCTCTCAGCAACTGTGCCTCAGCCCCCGGACCAGTAGTCAGGTTGGATGCAAAAGGCAAGTTTTCAGGTCTTGAGGGCTTCAACTCATGGTCTGCTCTTTGGAGCACTGTCTCCCTAGGGCAGAAAAAAATTTGAAGGTAAACAATTAGATGGCTGCACTGCACAGGGCTGTGTGCTCTGATTAGGAGATTCTGCCTGACACAGAGGGATGTCACTGCCTGCAGTGGTATCTGCTGCTGTCACTATCGGCGTGTGGCAGGTGACACTATGGAGGATGAAGCTTGGCTGAGCTGCCTACAGAGGTGAAGGGAGGTGGCAAGGGAAAGGGGAAAAGAGGAAGATACAGCTGACAACTGTAACTAATCCTTCAGAGCCTAAATGAGGAGAAGAGCAGTGGGATGGCTGTATGCAGAGTTGGTGTGTCACAGCACAGATACTGCAGCTGAATCAGTCCTAAGACAAAAATAGCCACTTATACCCTCTGCCACCACAGCCATTGCATAGAAATGTGACAGTCTGACAATGCAACCAGGCCTTTGCCTCCTCTTCCTAGCCAACGGAGCACCCCACAGACACCAGAGTTACAAGGCTTCTTATGGAAATCACCATCCTGTTCCACAACCCCACGGTCACCCAACCACCTCCATTGCTCTCTAAGAGAGGAGCAGGAGCACATATACTACAGGAGTAGCCAGACTTACACAAAGGGAAGCACAGCTGCTTTAGGAAGCTTTTTTATGGATTCACTTACAGCACACCTAGCACAAAGCAATACATATTGGTAGCCACCTGACAGCTCGTAGGCACTGAAGGTGCTTTGTGTGGGAGAGAGATATATATATATATATATAAAAATATATTTCAGATACTGTCAACATACCAGTAAGCTGGGAAAGAGCTTAGAAAAGCCATAAGATATGTTGGGGAATGGCTATGTCCCTTGGGAACTCTCTGCATTAAGTTTGTCATACTTGTGGCTTCTCTTGGAAAATTGTTTCTCCTTCCTTTTTATGTCGTCTTTGGGACTGGCCAGGCAGCCCCTATGGAACAGTTCAGCCAGCTGTGCATTGGAGAGCTGATACTGTGAGGAACTAGAAATACCCAGAAAAGGTGTGTAGGAATGACCATTCACTTCCCATAAATGCAATGGAGTGTTTTATTCCCATTTATTCTCTTGAAGTCTCAAAATTTGAAGATAAAAACTATAAAATAAAATTCAATCACTAGGAAGGTATAATCTATTATTTTCTATTAATATTCCCATAATATTCTATTATGTGAATCTTTGGTCAAGGAAGGGAGTAATGGATGAATACTTCATACTTTAATTTCCACTGAATTATTTTTCCCAGATTACATCACACAATAAACAACTACTCTAGGAATGCAGCTATGCCTGGATTTCCACGGAAGGAATCTCAAAAACAAACAAACAAAATTAAAACATTCATTTCACCCACAAGTAAATTGAAGACATTTTGTTAAAGTCCTAGTTGGCTTATAACAAAAAGGAATTCTTACCACTTTTGGACAAAGACAATCAATTGTTTCATGATGGCCAGGATGAGTTCTGAAGATTCATAAACAGATGTCCCCAGTGCTGAGAAAGGGCAACAAGCCCATTCTTCAGGCTTGGATGTCTTGTAGAAATGTAATCCACTGGCGGGGTCTATTCTATGACTAAGCTCTATTTCTGCTTTTCTGAGAGCCTGAAAGTGTGGTTACTTAATAGTTGTGTCAAGCTGCTGTGTTTGTAACTCCTTATAAGCTGAGGTTCAACGGTGCAGGTATTACCAAGATACAGAACCATGTAAGAGGTAATCAAGCTGCCCAATGATGAACACTTCTCTAGGGAGTCAGGGGAGAAAAAAATTAATGTATTTCTGTTTGTCCATCATGGACAATCAAATATCACCCTGGGACTAGACAAAAAGCTTAACTGTTTATAACTACCTCTTGTGAAAAAATTAAGTAGCATGTATGCTCAACCTGCAACACTAAGAATAGCAAAGTACCTGCACCACCTGTGGACCTTCCGATGTTTTCATATTCTGTTGCTGCCTGTTTTGAGCTTCCCATCCCCCCTCCCAAAGACATGTGCTCCGAGTTCTTTTGTTCCAAGCGCGGGCAAAGTCAAATGTAACTCAGACTCTTCAGCAGTGTCTGATTGGCCGCTCACCCCGGGTCCGCCCCCAGTCATCCCCTTGCCCCTTCTCCGAATAAAAAGATGGTCGAGGGGAGGCAAAGGCCCTCTCTCAGCTCAGCTACCTTCCTGTAAACATCTCTGGTCGTCTGTCTCATTTGAAGGCTTCTAACTGCAGGGAATTGAGCGAGCAGGGAGCTATATTTCTCCCTCTTTGCTTCTGCTGATGGTATTTGCTCTGCAGCTGATTCAGGTACCGATTTTAGAGCTACTAAAGTGCTAGATCGCCCGTGCTACCTCTCAAGGCTGCTCGAGGCTTTCTAAGGCATTGAAATACAAGCGCTAGCCGGTATAAAGCTGAAAAGATACCTATTACATTTGGCGCCCAGCGTGCTATCTCTGAACTCCGGTTCTGAGAGACTTTCAGGGTGTCCCGGCAGCTGTGTGTCTGCTGGAGTTAGCTCTGCACGTCCTGCTGTGCCAGCTCTGTGTGGCGAGGTGTTACTTTTTGTGTAACATCGAGCCCAGAGCCTCAGCCTGTGCCCTCCCCCACGCCACGTGGCGAGGGAACGGCTGGAAAGCAGAAGACCCTTCTCGCGTTTTTTTTTTCTCCGGACCTGCTTTCCTGTGATAAATCCAGAATTCTGGTGAGTATTTCCCTGCTGGTTTAGGGGCTCCTGTCTTAAGCTGGTGCCGGTGTAAACTTTCTCTTTTTTTTCCTCCTTTTTCGTGAGTAAGGGGTTGAGGTTTCGTGTGCATTCATAATGGGATCTGAAGTTTCTGCACACCATAGAGAAATATACCACCAAGTTCAAAGTTACCTTTCTTTAACTGGGCATAAATACCCTAAAAATCTAGTTCAATCTTTTGTACAATGGCTTTTTCAGTACTTTCCTAATCTGACCTCCGAAGACATAAGATCTGCTGAATTTTGGGATAAGGTGGGGAGAAAACTCTCCTCTCTGAGGCGTGCAGGAGATGAAACAGTTTCAAAATTCTTTCCTCTCCTGTTACTAAGTTATGCTTTGCCGGAGAAAAAGGCAGTACATGAAAAGCCACTGCAAAACCCCCCTGTTAATTCCCTTATACCCTCTTCCAACCCCTGTGTCCCGGACCCCTCTTCCCCTACGCTGGAAAACACAGCTAGAGCAGACTGCTTCTCAGCACAGGAGGGCCATCGTCCTCCTGGCTCACCCGTGTTTCCTCAGCACCCTGCCTTGGATGGGAATCCGGAGCCCATCCCAGGACCTTCCCAACCCCTCTTCTCCACTCCCTTTTCCCCAGTTTCTAGCCCTCATGTTTCAAGCGCGCGTAAAAACCCCTTCTCCCCTGATCTCTTTGTTCCCAGGGTCAGCCATTGCCATGTGCTCGCAGCCCGGGAAAAAACCCCTCCCCCCAACCGCTTTTCTCCCAGTTTGTTTGTCTCCAGTAATGGCGGACGCAATGGTCCTTCCTCTCCAAACTACACCTCCCACAATCCCTTTCTCCCCCATCCCACAAATCCCTTCTTGTCCCCATCCCCTCCCACTCCTGCGTCACACCCTGACCCCGCCTCCGACCCCGTCCCCACAGCGTCGTGTTTCACCCCTCCCTCTGTTCCCGCCCATGGCTCAAGTGCCGCCCCTGCCTCCCACAACCCCGCCCCCGACCCCTCCCCTCCTCCGGCCGCGTCCCCGCCTCCACTCCCCGCCCCTGCCCCTCCACTCCCCGCCCCTGCCCCTCCACTCCCCGCCCCTGCCCCTCCACTCCTCGCCCCTGCCTCCCATTGTCCCGCCCCAGGTTCCCACAGTCCTGTGACTGCCCCTCTGAATCCGAGAACCCATGGCTACCAGGAAGTAACTCCAACTGCTTCTACTACACTCTCTTGTACTAGCAATGGAGCTAACCCTGACTGGAAACCCCTTTCTTATTCTGATATTAAGGATTTGTGCAAGGCAATTAAGGAGTTTGGAATGCATAGTAATTATTTTAAGAGCCTTTTAAGTGCTACTTTTGCAACTCACTTACTTGTACCTCATGATTTACTTACATTAATGCAAACTCTTCTCACACCTGGTGATTTTATGGTGTGGAAAAAGCAATGGAAAATAATTTTATCTGATTTATTGAAAATTTTGTGGCAAACTCCAGATAATTACCTGGATTTTGAAAACAATTATATCACATTAGACCTTTTATCTGGTGACAATAATATGGCAAATCCTCAAAAACAAGCAATGCTTATCCCTCGTCCAGTTCTTACTGAAATCACACGTGCTGCTGAAAAGGCCTTAACATTATTACCATCTCAAACTCCTAATTCTCATTATACCACCATTAAGCAATTGCCAAATGAAAATATTATTCACTTTTATAACCGTTTGTACGAAGCTGTCTCTTCCCAGGTCCCTAATCCTGACCTCCAACAAGCACTCCTACTCGAACTTCTCCAAGTTAATACGAATGATGCTTGCAAACAAGTCATTCTCACTCTCCCGCTGTATCCTCCTCCTACTGTTGAATGCATCCTCGAAGTCTGTACGAAGAAGGTGCAGCTGAACACAGCTGCTCCCTTTTTGAAAAAAGTGGGGATGGTTGGGGAGGTTGTGGAGAATGTTACAGGTACAGGAGAAACTCAATCGCGCGGTAACTTTGTATGCTATCGTTGTCAGAAAAAGGGACATGTAGCTCGCAATTGCAGAGCAATTATAACTGCTGATAAAAACTCTCCAAAGACTGTTTCCCCAGGTCAACAGCAGGGAAACTAGCGACTCAACGCGTCCTAACAGCTCCGCGTTCAGACATAAATAGGGCTGCAGACAAAGCAACTTGGACTTCTGGACTCAGGTTTAAGGTAACCTGTGATAAAGCACACCATTTCAACAACAACAAACAGACTGTAATACCCATTTCATTCCAGAATGTGGACCACATGCCAGAATTTACATACCTTTTTGTTATTGGGGACACTCGGGAAACACCTGCTGGGATAGAGGTTACACCCACACTCATGAAAATGGATCAGAACGGGTGTTCTAACCTAATTGTACAATGTATATATCCACCGTACTTTATGCCTAAAGGTCAAGTCATTGCACAGGCCTTTCCACTGCCCAAATACCTGCCCACAGATGGTCATATCCCAGCCATCTGTTGGACTGAGGTTTTGGGAAATGACAAACCTGTAATAGAATGTAAGCTCCGTTACAAATCACATAAAATCAGTATAATGGGAATGTTAGACACAGGTGCTGATGTGTCTGTCATTCCATTTGATAAGTGGCCTACGCAATGGGAATTGCAATCTCAGGGCATCATACAAGGGATTGGAGGTACCCAAATTGCAAAGCAGTCCAAACACACCATCCAAATTGAAGGTCCTGAAGGACAAATAGCGACACTTCGTCCGTATGTCCTAGACACCAAATTCACCCTGTGGGGAAGGGATGCCATGTCTCAGTGGGGAACAAAAATTGATATCACGCCTAGACATCAAAATTTTCCCTTGCAGGCCACTGAAGCAGAGTGCCATCCACATAAATTAACTTGGAAAACAGATGAACCCGTGTGGGTTAACCAGTGGTCGTTAAAAAAAGAAAACTTAGAGGCACTCAAAACATTAGTGGCTGAACAATTGGCTAAAGGAAATATAGTTCCAACTAACAGCCCATGGAACACACCCGTGTTTGTAATACAAAAACCGGGAAAGAACAAATATAGGCTACTCCAAGATCTTAGAGAAGTTAATAAGGTTATTGAAGACATGGGACCCCTTCAACCAGGTATGCCATCACCCTCAATGCTCCCACAACATTGGCATTTAGCTGTTCTTGACATCAAGGATTGCTTCTTTCATATTCCACTCCACCCTGCAGATGCCCCTCAATTTGCATTTTCTGTACCATCTCTTAATCATGAAACTCCCATGGAACGTTATCATTGGCTTGTGCTTCCCCAAGGTATGAAAAATTCCCCAACTCTCTGCCAAGAGTATATTGCTAAAATTCTATCTCCCATCCGTGCCAAAGCAGAGAAAGCCATCATCCTGCATTACATGGATGATGTGCTGGTGTGTGCTCCCAATAATCAGTATCTCGAGCAGACACTTAACATGGTGGTTGAGGCCCTTGAGGCCAAGGGCTTTGAATTACAACCTGAAAAAATGCAGAGAACAAGCCCTTGGAAATACCTCGGACTCAAAATCACAGAAACCTCTATCACCCCAACACCTGTCACCATTAATAATAACCCAAAAACATTAGAGGAAGTGCAACAGATCTGTGGGACACTGAAGTATTTAAGGTCCTGGTTAGGACTCACCACAGAGGATGTAGCTCCTATTGCAAACCTAGTAAAAGGGGAAGGCGGTCCAGCATCCCCTAGATCCCTGACAGAAGAGGCAAGGCAGTCTCTCAAAAAGATACAAGAGCTCATTTCCACCAGACAAGCACACAGGTATCAGCCCTCCCTACCCTTTAAGCTTGTCATTCTAGGGAAGGTACCACGCTTTCATGGCCTCATATTTCAGTGGGACAAAGAGCAGAAGGAACCCCTCATCATAATTGAATGGGTATTCCTTCCACTCCAACCTCCTAAAACCATCACACAGCCACAAGAACTAATGGCAAAAATTATCATGAAGGGTAGAGCAAGGCTCCGCACCCTGGCAGGATGTGACTTTGCATGCATCTATTTACCTGTAACAACTGACGCATTAGATCACCTGCTCCAAAATAATATAAATTTACAATTTGCATTAGATAGTTACTCAGGCCAAATCTCAAATCATTACCCAAAACATGACATGTTTAATCTGCCATTCTCTTTCATCCCTCGAGAGATTCAAAGTAGAAAACCCCTCGATGCGATTACCGTTTTTACTGATGCCTCAGGAAAAAGTAAAAAGTCCGTGGTCACATGGAAAAATCCAAAGACGCAAAAGTGGGAATCTGACATCGAGGTAATCCAGGGATCACCACAAGTAGCTGAATTAGCAGCTGTTGTTAGAGCATTTGAGAGGTTCAAAGAGCCCTTTAATTTGGTCACAGACTCAGCATATGTAGCTGGAGTAACTGTTAGAGCTGAGCATGCTCTCCTAAAAGAAATCTCAAACAAGAAAATTTATGATTTACTCTCAAAATTAATTTATCTGGTTTCCCACAGAGAGCATCCCTATTTTGTCATGCATGTGAGGTCACATACAAACCTGCCAGGATTTATTGCAGAAGGTAATTGTAGAGCTGATGCTCTGGCTATGCCAGCAGACATAGTTCTATCAGCCGACTTACCAAAGCTCCCCCAAGTTTTTGAACAAGCAAAATTGAGCCATGCCATGTACCATCAAAATATTCCTGCTCTTATCCGCATGTTCCATCTGTCGCGGACACAGGCAAAAGCAATAGTGGCAACGTGTCCCAACTGCCAGAAGCTACAGCTTCCATCACTGGGCATGGGGGTCAATCCCAGAGGTATTAATAGCGGTGAAGTGTGGCAAATGGACGTCACACATTTCCCTGAATTTGGGAGATTAAAATACGTTCATGTTTCTATTGATACCTTCTCTGGTGCTATGTATGCCTCTGCACATGCAGGTGAAAAGGCTAAGGACGTTGAAAAACATCTTGTCCAAGCTTTTGCTGTGCTCGGTATACCTGAGGAGATAAAAACTGATAATGGACCTGCCTACACCTCCCAGGAGTTTAAAAACTTTTGTCAGCAGTGGGGATTTCGACATGTTACAGGTATTCCTCACTCCCCAACTGGACAAGGCATTGTTGAACGTGCCCATCAAACCCTCAAGCGAATGCTGCTACAACAATCAGGGACCACCAAACTCAACTCACCTGTCCTCAGACTCAGCAAAGCACTGTTTACCATAAACTTCCTGAATGGCACCTTTGAGGATCCAAACCCTCCCATCTATCGTCATTTCCAGAACACCAGGAGACAGAAACTGCAGGAAAATCCAGAAGTCCTGATCCGGGACCCAGAGACTCAAAAAATCCAAGGACCGTACAAACTTGTGACTTGGGGACGTGGGTATGCCAGTGTATCTACCCCTCAAGGACTGAGATGGATCCCAGGGAAGTGGGTAAAACCTTATGTCACTTCCTCAAAAGTTAAGGAGGTTAAAACTGCCTCCTGGAAGAGACGCCGTAAAAAGAATCCTGATTTTGCACCTTCATGTAAACCCCCTACTGCAGATCTTTATGTTAATCCCTTAAGTTAAGTTGCACTGTTTTGCACTCAGGTTTTTGCACTGTATTTTGTAAATCTTTGTCCTGATACTCCATACCATAGATGTCCTGACTAAACCCCTGAGTTTTGACTGGGGAACTAGTTTAAAGGCATCCTAGGTACTGTCGAGTTGTAGGGACGATAGATTACAATTATATTTTGCTCTATTGTTTTGTTACTGTTCTATGCACTTTTAAGTTACTAAGAGTTACAACCCAGCTTTAAAGAAAAAAAAATAGGGAATTGTTGCTGCCTGTTTTGAGCTTCCCATCCCCCCTCCCAAAGACATGTGCTCCGAGTTCTTTTGTTCCAAGCGCGGGCAAAGCCAAATGTAACTCAGACTCTTCAGCAGTGTCTGATTGGCCGCTCACCCCCGGGTCCGCCCCCAGTCATCCCCTTGCCCCTTCTCCGAATAAAAAGATGGTCGAGGGGAGGCAAAGGCCCTCTCTCAGCTCAGCTACCTTCCTGTAAACATCTCTGGTCGTCTGTCTCATTTGAAGGCTTCTAACTGCAGGGAATTGAGCGAGCAGGGAGCTATATTTCTCCCTCTTTGCTTCTGCTGATGGTATTTGCTCTGCAGCTGATTCAGGTACCGATTTTAGAGCTACTAAAGTGCTAGATCGCCCGTGCTACCTCTCAAGGCTGCTCGAGGCTTTCTAAGGCATTGAAATACAAGCGCTAGCCGGTATAAAGCTGAAAAGATACCTTTACAATATTCAGGTTTTGATTTTTGTCTATCAGGTCATGTCATTTTCTGTGTTGTATTTAACTCAAAGGATCCCCGTATTATGGCAAGTGTTCAAATCTGCTGTTAAAAATACTTGTGTCTTGTAAGGTATTTTGACTCTTCACAATGCTGCACAAACATTAATTAATCCACTTTTCAGTAAGTTAGTTCTGTCCTAAGGGGCTAGAAAATGACTATACATATAGAAGAAGACATTAAAAATATTCTACTCCTTTATTCCTTCTTTACTATTATATTGTAAAGCAAAAGATGCTTTGATAATGTACTGTGAAGCACCAAAACAATAATAACAGTGCCTACAATAACACCATAACAAAATTCTTGCAACTGCTCTGCTGTTTCTTAATGATCTTAGCAAGAGTAAGAGGTAAGAGGGGTAAGATGGAATAGCACAAAAAACCCTGTCATTCTTTAGTAAAAGTACAAATCCTTACTATCTGAACTAAAACTTTAGGAACTATGTTTGCATAGAGAATTTCCTAAAACACCATGTGTGAATCTTACCTTTTCTGTTTTTGGGCAGAAGGTTGCTAACTGTTAGCTATACCTCTTTCTCACCAGTTACAAACAGGGTATTAAAAGAAAAAAATTGAGGTGCTTCAATTTTAATTGGAGAAATAGGGAGGCTTAAAAAATGCTCAGCTAGTTTACTTTTTACATAAAATATTATTTGAAAGCAATGTAGCAAAAGACCAAAATAAATAAAAGAAAATCCTGGTAGTATTTATGAAACTCTAGTTCTTTCTTTGATTCCAGTGAGTTTTAATTTAGAGCCCAAATATTACTAAAAGCTGAACCAATACACCATCTTACTTTTCAGTGTCTGGTCCCTGGCAACTATTTGTTAAACCCCGGAAGCAAGGAGACGTTCTAACCTTTATAGGCTGCGGCTGGACATTCAAAGCCTTGTATTGTTGATTTTGCCAGGTTCTTACAGCCAAAAAATCAGTCTGAAAAAGAAAGATGGAAAGAACTGAGCATCCTTCTCTCCCTCTACGTACATGAAAATTTTACCCTGTGTAGCTTGTTGACATGAACAGTTTACTAGCCTTTAGAGAAGGTGAGGATATGGAAACATCCAGCAGAGAAGCAATGGATCTAAAAACACCTTTGCTTATGAAAACTTTTTCATGTACCAGTGATAGATCTATTCCCTCTAACTTCATCTCCCCCAAAATATTTTGATTACTCATATCTGGCAATTTCTGCCACCTCAGCTTTACAGAATGTCAAATCAGTACTTAGATTTCCTGAGCAGAAATTTATGGTTGGACAATCTAGGTAAGCACTAGAAACTCTTTAAAGTTTGTAAGTAACCTAATCACCTTTGTGCAAAAAATAATTGGTAAAAAATGATTTGTTAATGGCCCTGTTGGAGCAGAGACTGGTAACTCATTAAAAAGGCAAAGCCACTGAAAATATGCCTATTTTAAAAAGGGATCAAGTTTACCTTAAAGGGTCTTTAAACATAAAATATTTCCACTATTTGTTAATATAAAAAAAATTAACTTATCCTTTTAGTTCTACTTTATTACTTCCATTTTCTTTAAGCTGCTATATTTCAAGGATCATGATTCAAGACAGAGTTTAAATTCCATATTTTAGGCATTTAGAAGTCGAACATTTATGTCTAGAACTTGTCATTGCAGGCTCCCTTTGTATTAAAACAAAGAAAAACAGGCAACTGTAGGTAGTGATTAATTTAATCCTGAAATAGGCCAGATAAATCATCCTCTGGAATTGCCTATTTCTCTGCTAGGAAGTTGGGGTGACTAGTTCGGACTTTGACACTGAGTTAGCAGACTTCTAAAATTAAGTCCAATGGGTCTTACCCCTGGGGGCACATCTTCAAAGCAGGTCAGCTTGAGAAGTGCTGTTAAACTGAATGGTCCACCAAGAAAGACTGAAGTCAATGTGCTACTCATAAAGTCCTGCTAACAACAAGTGAGGCTTTTGGTACTCATTAAATGGATACAAAAGTACTCATAGGTATTGCCACTGCATTTTTGAAAGGTCTAAGTGTTTATGGTTCAGGGTACAACTCAAAACTTCACAAACCTTACCACAGCAAAACATCTCAATAGATGGCATTAAAAAAGCACCATATTTGGATTAGTATATCTGTGTCACTCAGCAAACCAGGGGTCTCTCCATCCTAGAGGTGACAGCAAAGTGAGCATGCATTGTATGTATCAGCTTTCTGCTGTACTGACTGTAAGACCTTTTTTCTTCTTTTGGAAGAAATGTTTCTACCTCTCAATATACTTTCCTTGTCTCTGTGTGGGAGTTTGTAAGGAAAGGAAAATCTCTTCAGAAACCTGGCCAGAAATTAAGGGAGCAGCATCTGTTAAACACTACAACTTCAGTGAAGCTTTAATGACGTGGGAGTTACAGACCAGACTGCAGCCTGAGGTGGCAATCCTGAGCTTCCTTAGTTGAACATTAAGCAGAATTAAAATGAACAGAGGTAATTTTAGCTATCATAACTACAATTTTCGTGGACTATGGTTAATACTGAACAAACTTGTGTCCCATTTTCAAAGCATTCCCCAGGGGCCACAATGGGGTTTTTTGATGAACCAGAGTGAGATTTGGATGTACTCCTCCAACTCCTGGAGCCAAGAATTTAGCCGGTGTTCCAGTCAAACTGAGGAAGCAGCAGCTGTGCCTTGCATCCTCCTCCTGCACTCGTTTGTACTCATCTTCCCATTGTCCACACCACCTCCACTGCTGTGCACTACTGAACTTTACAGTTATTGTACTGATACTCCCCCATCCTAGTCCTCCCTGCAGCTGCTGGCTGGTTAAAAAACTCAGAGTTTGAAGACCATGAGTATCCTGTATCTACTGACAGAAGTTGACAGTAATGCATGGCATCCTTGCCAACATGTGCTTCCACTGCACAAGGTAGTAAGGGAAGCAGAATCTGAATGCTGGGAATGTTAAGCAAGAGCAAGGAGGCATTTGTTGGTGGTTTTTTGCTTTTTAATTATGCTTGAGTCATGAAAGGACTTGGACTCTTCCAGTAGCTTGATTTTACTCTCTGCCTATCTGAGATTGCAGGAGAGCATTATGATTTCTGCTGTTTCCTCTTTCTCTGAACTTACTTCCCATTTCATTGGTTTTCTGACAAACAAATAAATGAAAAAAAAAAAAAGGGAAATAGGAATCCTGAAATGTGATCAGTTGCAACTTGCTAATTAGAATGCATAAGCCTTTGCAAGGAAATCCAAACCCTCCACTGACATAATATACTGAAATGCTCAAAAATCAAGGAAATAAGCTTCCCACTGTACTAGCACATGAGGTAGAGAGCAGAACTAATAACTACCAGCTGCTTTTGGTGAAACAATGCCTAAGCATGCCAGTTGAAGACAGCTTTGATCCATAACACTACCCATCTTGCATTTCTGCTGCCTCTTTTCAGAAATGGTCATGTTATCAGAAGCACATGGGCAGCCCCTTGGAACAAACCAATGGCAGATCCGCTCCAGGAAGAGTGGAGGAAGACTTGCTATCTGGAAAGGGCATGAGGTATCAATTCAACACAAGAACAGCTGGTTTTAGATGAAGGCCACCCAGGTTTATGTTAGTAATTGGTTTATTGACTGAATCACACTAGCAAAAGGCTGTTTGTGAACATAAATAAAGCAACGGTCCTTTGCGCTTTGAAGTTTCTACAAGGTTCTGGAGGTTTGTTCTAAAGATTTATTAATCCTGATCTCCAGCAAGACCTCAGTGAGCACTTCCTCTGATCCTGCTTGTTCTCCTCCACTTCTCTTTCATGGAGTGAAGGACTCATGGGATAATGTACTCAGGATACTAAAGGGCCAAATGACAGTCTCTGTGAATGGCTTCCTTTGAGTTACTCTGCAGATGTGCAAAGAGCTGGGGACAAATAGTGCAAAGGCCATTCTACCCTTTACATACTTCTGCTTTTCATTGGCTATCTCTGAACAGGTTGCATCATTGACCAGTAGAAGGAAATGCTTAAACTAGAAATGCTTATATCAACAAATACATTCCCAGTTTGAGACAAAAATGCTTACCTTTTCCCTGCATGCCTTTGGGTTTCACTCTGATTGTTTGTGCATTTGACACTTCAATATAAAAATAGATGCTTAGTAATTTAAAATTGGCCTATGTCACTCATAGTTTTGACATTTATGCTTCCCAGTCCATACTGTATTCTGAAGACAAACACCAACACAGATCAAAGCATCTGACTGCCAGAAATGGAATTACTCCACAGCACTGACCATAAGATGCTGAATTTAAACTTTAATTACTTCAGTTTGTCTCTTCTTGTGGCACACATCTGCTCTAACACAGCTTCCTCTGGTTAAGCATTTTCCTTGCTGTTGGGGTCCCTCCCCTGCCGTGTAGCCCTGGCAGAGGGGCCCTGAGGGCACAGACACGGGGTTTCCCTGTCCCTGCTCAGCCTCGTTCCCATGGGTTGGTTTGTGTTCCCTGCGCGGGCAGAAGGACCCTCGGTCCTGTGACTGGAACAGTTCCTCAGCAGAGCTCCGGCCATGCGGCTGGAGAAATAAACATCTCTGAAACAGCTAGCAAGAATCTGTCTGTCCGTATATATTTCCTTTCCACGGGACTCCTGGTTTGATATATGCGTGTTGCAGGATCCCCACTGCAACAAATGGTGGAGATTTGTGAGCAGAACGATCCCCGATCCCTAAGCGACTGATTTGTGTGAGTAAACCCTGGAAACTTTGGATTCCTCTTCTTGGTTTTGCTTTGCTATTCCGTATCTAAACTATGGAGGAACCGTGGGAAGACTCTTGGCTCTCAGAGCCGCATATGGACATTTATCTTAAACTTAAAATGATTCTTGAACAACGATTTGTAAATTTTAGCTTGATTCAAGCTCAAAAAGAACTGAAACACTTCCTGGCATGGTTGTTTAAGAACTTTTTCTATGTTTCTTGGGATTTAATTCTTACCAAGGGCTTTTGGAAAACCGTTTGGACACAGTTAATACTGGAGTCAAAATATATGCCGATGGAAGAATATTTTCGTGAATATTATTTAGTTACCGAGACTGTTGAGCAATGTTGGCTGTGTCCTGGCGAAGGGAAGCCTGGCGCAGGGACCGTGCGGCCCAGGCCACGTGCACCGAGCGCTCTGAGAGCAGCAGCGAGGCAGTTCCCGTGTGCGGGCGGAGCCACGCGAGCCGCAGTGTCGGTGGCGGAGCGAGGCGCGGCGGGACCCGGCGGTGCTCGCACGGCCCAGCGCAGCGCGTGGTGGAGCGAGCCCCGTGAACGCCCGGCCGAGAGGGGCGGCGCGCGGGCGGCGGCTGGCGGCGATGGCGGTGGAACGGAGCCGCGCTCAGCCGAGACGCGCGCTGGAGCGGGGCGCGGGGGAGTCATCGCTCGGGGGCCCGGCCGAGACGTGGGTGCAGCGCCCGGCATCGGCAGCGAAGCTGCGACCAGAGGAGGCGACGCACGGAGAACTGAGCGGCGCGGCCCGGCCCGGCCCGCACAGCCCCGAACGCGACCCCGGGAAGAGCGCGCAGGCACCAGCAGCCCCGACAATTCCAACACGGGAGCGACCGAAAGAGAGAGCAAAGACGCAGCGAGACAGAAAACAGCAGCCACTCGGAAAAAGGAAAAAATCATAGTAACTAAGACCTTAGGGATAGTAAAATGGTATAATGTTAAGCAAAATTATGGTTTTATAACAAGGTATGACAACCAGCAAGACATATTTGTGCATAGAACTGCTATTAAAAAGAATAACCCTGAAAAATGGATCCCAAGCTTGGGAGATGGAGAGGTGGTGGAATTTAATATTGTACTAGGGAGAAAAGGGTTACAAGCATCGCAGGTCACTGGGCCTGATGGTGTTTCTGTAAAAGGCAGTATATATGCAAAAAATCGTAGTCATGTTAGACAGTATCTCCATTGTAAGCCCCCCCTACAGTTTCCCTTTCCTAATCCCACCTTTCCCTTTTACCCTATGTCCTATTACCCCCAGTGTATTCCCAATCCGTTTTTTCACCCATGGTTTCCCTCACAAAACCATGCTTTTGCCAATTGTTTCCCCAAAAATCCCTTTCCAATGCCGAGTGGGGGATGAAAAGGGGGAGGGAAGAAGTTAAACCCTCTCCTGCCTCAGTTTCCCCACAAAGCATGCTCAGAGAATTCTGTCTCCCTTCTGTCAGCCCTAAGATGTTCCACAGAATCTGTTTGGACATTTAAAGACTCAGGAGGGTGGCTTGTTTTGTTTTGAAACTGTTCTTGTTATGTTTATCCAGTTGTTTTCATTCTCCTTTTATTAAAATAAAACGGGTGAGGTGTTGGGGTCCCTCCCCTGCCGTGTAGCCCTGGGAGAGGGGCCCTGAGGGCACAGACACGGGGCTTCCCTGTCCCTGCTCAGCCTCGTTCCCATTGGTTGGTTTGTGTTCCCTGTGCGGGCAGAAGGACCCTTGGTCCCGTGACTGGAACAGTTCCTCAGCAGAGCCCCGGCCATGCGGCTGGAGAAATAAACATCTCTGAAACAGCTATCAAGAATCTGTCTGTCCATATATATTTCCTTTCCACGGGACTCCTGGTTTGATATATGCGTGTTGCAGGATCCCCACTGCAACACCTTGCATCACACAAGAGCACGTAAACTTATCTCATAGCAGTAGGTAAGTTTAGTTTAGAACCACCAAGTTGTCTCTGTAGTCAATTAAAGCCTTTTGTTCCTCCAGAAGGTAAGTCAAAGCAGGAACCAACTGTCTGAAGAAGCAAGTACTCATGTGGGATCTCTGGGGCTCCCATCCATGAGTTGTGTCCTCCAGACCTCCTAAGAGCAGCAGGTTAGAGGGACAAGGCAGGCTGAGAGCCCAGCTCAGCTGGGAGGCCCAGGTAGTAGCCTGCCCACTTACTTTTATACCAATATGAACCTTTCTTAGACTTAAAGGGCTGAAAATGCAGTAAAGAACCACAAAGTGAAAGAACTAATATAATTCTTATATGTCATAAAGGCATAAAAGAATAAATGTACTCAAAATCCCCCACAGCATGCATCACTGCTTCGCTGTACTTCACAGCTGGATGTCTTGAGAAATACACACCAAGAATGTAATACAGAATATATGTCCTGCCAAATGTTAACTTCTACTCTTCTGACATTTTAGGTTATGCTCTTCTCCATCCCAGTTGAAAATACAACTAAATGCTTCACTTTTAACAAATTCAATCCTAGGAGAAAAAGGAAGACTTTATACACTAAATGAAAGGCATTTGTATTGTTCTAATAGTGGGATTGTTTAATTCATATCAGATGAATTTGCTTAAAATGTTGTAATAAAAATAGCTCACATAAACACTCTTGTGAGGTATTATTATTCACTTGGGTGATCTGTAATAGAATGACTAAGAGTATAGTTTTGTATCACTTATCTTTAATGATTTTAAATCTGTCTTGGATACAGAGACATAAATATTCTCTCTGTTCAGACACTGAAGACAGACCAATGCCTTCAAACGATGTTACATCTCATCCTAGAATAGCAGTGCAGGACAGCTGGACTGCCCTCAGTGTGACTGTCCCTCCCCACTAATCACAAGGAGTCTGGATGACAGGCTGAGAGGTGAACAATTAATATTTTGGTAGCATAAGCCAGGTGATATGAACCCCATTCTATGATGCAGGAGGAAACAGGACTGGATTGTCTCATATTGGGAACCATGTGGAAAATTAGTTGCATCACTTATCAGCTATAAGCTCAGCCTTCCTTATAGAGTATTACCTTTGTTGGTACATACATAATTATTTCAAAAGAGAGACAGACAGATAGACAGACAGACAAGAAAGACTTACTTTCCCTTGATCAAGTTAACTCAGGTAGCAATGGAGTATCACTGATACACCTGAGTCTCCATTCAGAACTTTAATAGTTGTCTGTAACAAACTCCTGACAGCACCTCTAATAGGAAAACAATGCTTTGTAATCCTCTGCTGCCTTATTTTATATCAGATGGCCTGCCTATATATTCCATAACTTTCCCCATAGAAGGCTGAATTGCTGTGCTCCAGGTTATTAAAAGGCAAGACACAAATTTCCTCCAGTTATTCTGACACATTGAAAATAGAAATCAACAGTTTAATATGAAGAATCTCACTCTTTCACACAAACAATCTTTCATATTACATATACTCATTCTATAATAAAGCATATGTCTCTGTCTTACATACATATTTTTACAGAAAACCTGCCAATGTAATACAAGGTTTTTCTATGTAACTGTCGCATTTGTGAAAACTGTATTACAGACCGTTCACTGCCTTCATTTCACTTATTCTTATCTTCCACTAAAACCTGTGTAAGTTTACCTTGGAGGCTCTTCAGGACTTCAGCTTTTATGATTTTTATTGTGTTATTTGTTTTGGTTTTTATAGGGCTCAAAGCAAACTGCTGTTGGGCACTGTCAGGATACAGAGTGATAGCACAACATAGTTAATACACATAATAGGCATGTCATCATTCCAGAATATCTGCCCAGTCAAACAGGGAAAAACACACAGCTTGCCTGCGTGATGTAGCTACATAGACACATTCTTTCTAATACAGAGAAAGAGACACAAAAGACCAGCATTTCAATAGTGGTGTATGCCCCCATTCATATGCTCTTATGTTTAATCCAGTATGGAAATAATTTTAGTGTTTGCTACCAGCTTTCTACAACCTGGAGAAAATCACTTCAGGTGAATGCAGTCAATTTTACTACCTACATTCTTACAGGAAATTCTTGCAAATAAATACTGTGTTACTGGGCAATACTAAAAATGCAGTGACAGGAGCCTTTTTAAAGAATGTTATGCTCTTGGTAGCGACAGCACACCAGGGTTTGGAATAAAGCAGTTGCAGCTGGATGACAGCTTGGGAAAAGGTGTTTTTGCAGAGTGTCACATAATGCAGTTGGCATAATTCTTGCCAATGATAGTGAATATAAGTACAGCAGCAGTGCTTCTTCCAGCTGGATCACAAGCCCCTTGATCTGCAGCTGAAAAGTGATATGTGCTCTAAAGTATTTTTCATGTCAAATGAGACAGGAGTATTCAAAGATAGCCAGAATATATAACGACTCTGTTTGAAAAGATTTACACAATGTATCTTAAGTCATTTCAACCAGTACTTCTCAGTACAGTAACTTGTTAATATTAAATTGATTCTAAGTTTTTGGGGAAAAGTAGCTAAGCTTCCTACAGACTGTGTATTTACATATTGTTTAAAAGGAAAAGTAAAGCATCTTGGAGAAACACACCTTCTGTTCAGTCTCCAACTGACAGCACAATGTCTATCTACTACAATCAAAATTACTCTGATGGTCTGAGTTCTCAAAATCTTCTGAAGACCCCACAGCAGTCCTATTACAATATAGAATAAATTGGGTAAGAATGAGCCAGGCACCTCTGAGCAACACAGCTCGTCTGGGCTCAGAAGACTGTAGTTGGCTGGTAAATACCACCTTCCCCATTGCCTTCACCACAGGGATCCTGTCCTCCTCAGGTGGGCTCAGAAGGTTTGGTCCCATGCAAGTGGCCAAGTTGGTGGAGGTCATCCTGCTGAGGCCACGTTTCTGCTCATGTTTAGCAGGAGGGGCACCAAGGGCCTGAGCAGAAGTGTGCTGATCCAGAGCTCCTTCTCCTCCTGGGAGCTGCAGAAAGAGGATAAACAGCCTGAGTGCCCACTCTTCCCCAGCCTGCAGGCAGAGGTGGGACTTTCTTCTTATTGCACCAAACAAACTCAACCTCTTTGTTATCACTGTAGCCAAGACAGCCTTCTACTATCATATTTCTCATGAATCCTTCTTTATTCACAAATAGCAAGTCTAGGAGGGCACCTTTCCTAGCTCACTGAGTTTTTTTGTAAAGAAATCGTCTTCAGGAAACTTAACAAATTTCCTGGCCTTACTTGGAGGGATTTTCAGCCACTGGGAGCTGGCAGAAGGGGGTTTTAACCCTCGCGTGCCGACACAAAGAAGCCCGGAGGTCAACGCTGAAATCCCTCTGGAAGGTGGCACTCAGTGCCCAGCACACAATGAAAAAGGGGCAGAGCTCCTCACCCAAAAGGGGCTGTATCCTCCTGTCACTGTTAAGCAGGCACGCAGGTGAAGGCAAAGAAGTAAAGAGAGGGGACTCTCCGTAGGTGTTCCACGCAGGTCAATTCCCATGAAAAGACAGGGACGAAGAAGCCGATTGGTGGGAGGGTCCAGGGATCTTATACTGGGTACAAAATAGGTGGGGAAAGGGATCTCAGCCAAAGGGATAGAGACAAGGAAGTGGGATTGACAGGAAGGAAACCAATGGAAACAACACATAGGAGGGACTCAGGGAAGGATCCAATGGGGCGTCGAGGAACAAGAACTTTCTAGAACTAATACATATTAAAGAAGGAAAATGAATATACATAACTTCATACATAAAACAAGAAGACAAAATAGTAACCAATCAGGGGAAAACATGCAAAAGGCAAAACAAGGGAGTCATGGGTTCTCACCATGACTGAAAGTTACATGCTAAACTTGGGTTGCTGACTACCACAGCTGGTTGTGTTCTCCTCAGGACAAAGAGTAGCTGCCGCCACCTGCACCGCTACACTTACTCATCCCAGTGGCAGTATGGTATTCCCAGCTGACATGTGGGAAATTGAAGCCTCCCATAAGGACAAAGACTACCAGTCCAGAGATTTCTCTTAATTGCCTATAGAATAACTCATCAGTACTATTGTTCTGGCTGGGTAATTAAGAGCAGACATCCACAATGACATCTTTGTTTTCTGTCCCCCAGTTCTTACCCACAGGCTCTCAACCACATCAACATTACCTGTGAGGGCTGTAAAGCCAAACTTCTCCCATATATATGGTGCAACTTTTCCACCTTGCCTTCTCTGCCTGTCCCTCCTGAGCAGCCTGTTCTGCTCTCCTGAACAGTGAGGTGCTCTTACCATTCTGCGCCAGTGACACTAAATATTCTCTACATAAGTTACAGATTCACAAGAGACAATGTTCACCTGAAGCATAATGTAAATATTGTTTTGGCAAGTCAGTGCAAAGAATTGTTAAAAAAATTATGGTTTTAGTCTGGTGACACACAAAATTTGCAAATACTCAAGTTTTTGATAATAATCTCATCAAGAATTTAAATTTTTTTCCTGGACATTCCAAAAGCACTGCAGTCACAACTGAGCAGAAACAACCATAACCCACTCATAAAGTTCTGCAAGCAAAGCATTATTCTCTCCCTTTGCACATGACAGCTGAATTCTGGAAATACAGTCAGGGAACACCATCAATCAGCCTCAGCACGTGATAGAGTAATATAGGCTTGTCTTCAAGTGGTAGCCAGAGATGATGAGACCTCCCAAAAAAACAGTTAATGCCCAGGCTGGGATTCAGCTCCTCTGACTTTAGCCAGTTATATTGCAGATATGTATATTAAATATTTGCTAAGGTCCCATCACAGTTAATAGAGTGAAAAGTTATCCATGCTATCTTAAAGTAGGCACCTTAGGGACACTTTTAGACTCTGTGGAGTAGGGCTGCAGTTTTGTTTCCTACACACAGGCACCTTATTGCCATTTAAGATGCCATAATGAAGGTGGCACCTAGAGCCTAGCAGATATGACACAGGATCTATGGACAGTCTTGCTCATATGAGGGGGCACCTGGAAAGCAGAGGAAATACCTACAGAAACTCAAGTCATACACAAATGACCCCAAGGAGTAGTTGCTGCATCAAGCTCTTGATATGCACTCACTATAAAGGCTGGGTGGACACTGCCTGCAACCAGGGACACACAAGCTAGACTGAGCCAAATCCCACCCCAGTTTTAGTGCCCTCTTCTGTCAAGGGTGTTTGTATCCTGTATCACCATAGCTGAGACCTGGTGAGAGCATTTTCATACATTTTCTGTAAAAAAATGTGCTATTAAGAGCAAATATTGGAGAAAAAAGACGGGTTGTTTTTTTTCTTCTATTTCTTGTTCAAACCGTGTCCATTTGGCAAGGTTCAGGAAATACACAGTCAAGTGGCTATTTAAACAAGTTTTTTGACATTTTAAAAAAGGACATGTCTTGTGCCTGTAAATTGCTAATAAACACTTGCTATTTAAGAAATTATATTAATATGTGACTTTTCTAAATAATGTAAGACACCGGCTGAAGTGAAGAGACATTTTAAAATTAGGTGTCAAAGAGTAAATGCTCCACAGCTCCACCTCTTATTCCTGCTTTCCTTCTAATACCAGAGTGAGTTTCACAGATAGTGACTGGCAAATTATCATGCTGAAGCAACAGGCTGTGCCAATACAAAATGACTGCCTGCAGCCAGTTCCAGTGCAGTACAAGCTTAGCACTGAATTGACTGAAAAAGCACCAAGCAAATGATAGGTCTCTGCAGTTTACAAGAGGTCTTCCAGTAAGACAGAATCCCAGAATAAATTGGATTGGAAAAGACCTTTGAGAGCATCAAGTCCAACCCATGACCTAACACCATCTTTTCAACTACACTGTGGCACTAAGTGCCACAATCACTAATGGTTAATAAACAATCAGTCTTTTCTTAAACACCTGGACCAGCTGGTATGCAAACAGAAACAATGTACCCTTGTCACCATCAGTCTTTGTTGTCATCTATCTTGCTTTCCCATAAGGAGTTTCTTCTCAGAGTGTTGCCTGCCCCTCTTTCTTCATTCATTTTGGCCCTTCACTCTCTCAAATAGCTTTTGGATTGATAATCCACCCTTTGTGTGGCAAACACGCAGATGGCAGCTCACCCTGACACTGTCTTACTTTTCTGCCCTGTTCCTTAGGTCTTGATTAAAGAAAATGTTAACATAAGCAATTAAGAATATTCTTAATTTAAGTCTAAATCCCACAGAAGTCAGATGCATGAGAGATTTGGCTACAGTCTCTGAACTGGATTAAAATTTGGGATCTCATTATGTTCTTTAGCGTATTCTTTTCCTCTCTTTAGCTCCATTTATAGGCTCTGACTGGAGGAACAGCTCAGTAATTTTCTTTCATAAAGACTGCAAATGCAGAATTCATATTTTCCCCGTTTTTTGAGTGGAAGGTTAATTTTTCAGGTCTTGCTGAAAGCAAAATTGCTTCTGTGTAAGTCTCCCCCAATGCAGACTTCAGCTCACTCCCTAGGGTAATAGAAAATTTAAATTCTGTAGAAATCAAAAGTACAGGATGAAAAATAATGATGATAAGCAAATTGTATCCCTGATGGGAAATAAATTTTAAAAATATGGAGTACAGACCATTTGGCTAATTGACTTAGATTAAGTGATATTACTCACCACTTCATTGGAAATACATGTTACAGAAGAACAGTAAATATTGCAAATGCCGAAGTAAAATTTTCTTGTATCCCTAAGACAGTCTTCTAGCACTTTTATTGGAGGCTGTTGTACTAGATCATTAGGCTTGTTACCACTTTAAAAATATGCCAAAACCTTTGAAAGATAATTTTAACAGGCCAAGTTGGCATCATCATCTCCCCACACTTTCTGAACTTGGACTCATATTCTAAACCACTAAGCTTCTACAGCAGTGGGAAAGCCAACCTGAGCTTCTATGTACACTTTCTCAGCAAAAAATGGAGCCTTTCTGCCTAAGGAGTTCAGGTAGAACTAAATACTGACATCTTGTCAGCCTGGACTGTGGAATGTCTTGGGTTTTTTTGTTTTAATAGCATACAACTGCAGTAAGCTTATGTGCTTAGTTAAGCACCCGTTTAAAATGCATTCTACTTCTCTAAAATTTGTATGTCATCTCTTGAGGATATTAGAAAAGCACAGCATTGGATACCAGCTACTTTTAAAATTGTCATTTATGTGATTTCATAAAGTTCCCTTTCTTATCAAAATACCTAAAATTCTGTCTGGGCAGCACAAATCTAGTCCCAGGAGTCTCTTGAAATCTGAGTTTAAACTGTTTTTTTCAAGAAGAAATGAGAGAGAAAACCCTAGAAATCAGAGGGGGTGGGGAAAGTTTTTCAAACAGCTATTTATAAATTTCTATTTCATGGCAATATGTTGAAGCTGCCAAGTAAAGGAGAGTTGACATTGCAGAAGGTGCATAATCATGTGAGGAGTACTTGTGCTTTGGAACAGGAGACTAAAATATATTTGAGTATGCTTTGCTTCTAAAAATACCTGGATCTATTACCAAATCTTCTGGGGGAAGAAAAAACAAATCCTGTTAGAGATTTATTTATAACAGTCAGATTTCAATAAGAAGACCTCAAAATACAATGTAAGCTTCACTTGTGACAGTATTTTAGCTTCTCAAAATCATGTACATTAGAATGAGACCAGAGGAGCTTTCAGTACTTTAGTCATGAAGTTAATTTTGCAGCTATTGAATTACTGTGAAGTATTATGGGATATGGCACACTGCATTATAATGTATTTGAGGTATGCTATACTGGTAAGAGTCTGAATAAATGTCCACTTAGACATTTCATTACATTTTCAGACTATACCTCTACCAAAACACTTGGAGTTTGAGAGATGGAGAAGTTACAGCATAAAAGCCAGGTTCTCAGAAGTGTAACAACCACATTTCCCTGTTTGTTACCTTAAATAGCAACTATGTTTTCTAAAGGTCCCATGCAGGTAAGTGTTGAAGTGGAATCAGCTTTGAGATGTTCCAGTACATCTTGACACATGCTAATGGATCTCAAGTAGTTTTCAAGATCTGGACACTTCCCTGAAACAGAAGTCTTTCTGCAAATCTTTATGAGAATCTGGACTTGAATTTAAATATGTTCTGTTACTACTCTGCCTATAAACTCAGGGTTCTGACACAAATGATAGAAATTAAGCCACTGTAGTGAGAAACTATTCTTGCAATTATTATACTTGGTATATCAATTTTTCTTTTTTTCCCCCGAACATTATCTTTCAGGGTATCCCACCTAAACTCTACAGAATGGTAAGAAGTCCAAGCAGTATCTGGAGAGATTTCACTTGCTTGAGAAAAAATTACTTTATTCAGTCAAAACTGGTATCAAATACTGTGTCCATTGAGATATAATAATATCTTTGCAGCTTCTGCCTCCCCAGATCTACCAGTTAGACCCAGTGCTGCCTTCCTGTTGTTCTCAGGTGAAAGTCTCCAGTCCTACTGTAAGGACTGGAGCAAAAACCTCCCACACTTACAAGAAAGTAGCAGACATTACTCTGATTTTAAAAAGGAGGGGGAATGTGGAGTCCCCAGGGATTAAAAAGGGTTTAATTGTCCATCTTGTGTCAGAGTCAGGGTAGATAGGTAAGGGTCACGGAGGAGAAAAGGCAAATGAATAATACTCTGTCAATTCAATATTACTACTGCTTTCTGTTCTAATACTGGTTTGGAAACATAATAAGATGACCATAGTGAATGCACTTTAGGCTTATGTTATTTCTGCATTTATGAAAGAGATATATATGTGAAAACTGTGTTCTTTGGGAGTTAGAAGCTTCTGATGAATACAAAGAGACACATTGTAAGGTAGCTAGCAGGACAGAACAACATCTGATCACAGCCTTGATAGAAGTCCAGACAGCTTTTTCAAGAGCCTTCAGCTAGAAAGGCAACTCTAATCAAAACTGATGTCTCAGCAGAAATAATATATTTACAAATTATAATAGCCATGCTGAAAGGAAATGCAGTTTTAAAAACAGTGAAACGAACACAAGAGAATTTTTTTGAAATCCATCGATGCCAACATAGGATATTTCAGCAGTCAGAAAATAAAATGCATTCACATTCTCCAATATACAGCATACAGCCTATACAAAACCCACTAATGATTAATAAACTCACTTTACATTCAGGGATCCTGGCAACTAGCAGTGTGTTGAAAGATTCCTTGCAGACATGGGCATCTAGGTTCCACACAGAGCAACTCTGAGGCAGCCTAAAGGGCTGAATCAGTTTGCACCCCCAGGAACAAGATAACAAACATAATCACACTGAGTGCTCTTGGCTTCACCTTGCCCTGTCCTACATCTTCTGCCATCCTGCACTGAGCACCACTTAGACAGCATCTTGGCTAAGACTAAAAAAGTCAGTAAGGACCAGCCGATGGGAGAGGGGTCATTGTGACACAGGAGTGATTCAGTTCTTTAAAAGGATTTAAAGGAGTTACTAGTTTGCTGGGGCTATGTAGTGTAGTGTATTTCATAGCTGGCATTAGAGACCATAATGTGTTCAGATGCCTTTTTGTATGCCAAATGCAGGTCACATCACCCAGCTGACATCATTAACTATTTCTGCCTTTCAGCAATTGCAAACTAACTCTAGGACCTAGCATAGGAAAATTGGCATCCAAATCTTACATCTTACTCAGTATTTTGTCTTTCCAGATGACAGGAGATATTATAGTGCCAGCATCCATTTTCATTAGTTTTTCCATCTTCACTATAAACCAGAGATTTTGCAAAGCAGAAGATATTACATACACACATATTGTTAAAAAGTCAGAGAACATTTGCAAAAGAAAAAAAGAATCTGTATTTAGCAGAACATACATTGAGTCAATATGAAATTTTACTGTGTTTAAGCACTGGCTCCAAAAGCAGCATGGTAGCAGCTATCAATCTGTCTGCCTTTCACGTAAACAAAGCATTATAAGTTGATCTACCCAGGATTCCCATCCTGACTTTTCTTTCTGCTTTTGTTTGGAGAGTGTTAGTTTTGAGCAGTGACTGTGCATTCCCTGAAACAGATCTCCAGAACTAACTAAATTTTTTATATGTACAAATGTACCTGAATTAAGACACACCCAGTTTGTAGCCAGGTCGCTGTATAGGTATGACCATCATCCTACAATAGCAATTTCAGTAAGATTCAAAACAAATGTTTGCATGTGTTAAAAGAAAGATGCGAAGTGTCCAGGGTCATATTATTCTATGCCGGTGAAGGAATTTTTAAGATGCACCTGGGGGCGTTGAAAATAATGGCAGAGTGAGACAAAGTTATCCCAGGATAGTGAATTTGCAAAAGAGCTTGTCCTCTGTACCCCAGTGCTGAGAGCTGGAACCTGGAAGTGATGACGATGAGCTCCTCTGTTTGTCATTTTGGGAAATGTTGTTCAATGAATGAATTACTGGACTGCACAGGTCACCAGACCAAAATAGCGTGAAGGGTCAGAGAGGTAACTTTCATTAGTGGCAGCTCACAGTTTATCTTGCAGAGGCCAGACCACTGAAGTTAGTTTAGGCTCCACTGCAAAAGGTGAAGCAATGAACGGCCTTTCTTTCATAACCTCTTGCAGCTATCCTTTTTAATTCAATCTCTGGGAGTAAATGCAATGACAGCTACAGGAAAAGTAGAATCAGTGAGGTGGAAAGGGTACATTTCTTGAAGTTGTCATAATTAAATTATAGCCATTACCAGAGTAAGCAGAAAAACTGTAAATCATTCTAACATACAGAGCCAAACACAAAATGTAAGCTTTCTTCCTAATTCATTAATTTCCCCACATTCACATTGCTAGGTATAATTATTCCAAAGGAATTATTAATTAGAAATTATTTTGCATTAGGCAGTTGGAAGACATGAAGCTCCCATCTGAAATAAAAATCTGTAATGACTGCTACAACTACGGTTATGGTTTTATAGTAATGTAATATGATTAACTATTACCAAATATATACAAGTATGACTAAGCAAACTAATTAACAATGGTGTTTATCATGTCCTTTATTCTGTTAATACTCTACAATTTGTTCCTTCCACAGCAATTTTATTTATGGAAGGAGTACTTTTTTCTTATACTAATAAGAATTTTTGTTGTGACAACATGCTTACATTTTTAAGCACCTTTACAGGGTTTTAGACTGGATTGAGAAGTTCAGCCTGGGAGGGGTTGGAATTAATGCATGAGAACAGCCTGAAAAATGTCCCCAGAATAAAACAGAGTACATACAGAAAAAATCATATGGCATATAGAAACACAGAATCATTTAACTTAAAAAAGAATTCTAAGATCATAGAGTCCAATCTTTGACTGAAGACCACCATGTCAACTAAACCATAGCAGTAAGTGCCATGTCCAGTCAATAATATGTGACAATGAAAATCCATATATGGTTTAAAAATAACATTTATCTTTCCAAATTAAATGGTGGAAATTGCTATGGACACCTGTTCCAGTTTGGTCAAATTTATAAATATATCCTCTGAGAGAAGGCAGGTCACAAACCACCCCTCCCCCAACAGGTTCAGGAAAAAATAAATTTTCCTCGAAGGAAAGTGAAAGAGATAAAAACTATTTATTTAACAAACACACAGGGAAAGGATAATGATGCTAAATAATAAAACCTCTCGCTCTGCTGAGAGAAACCTGGGAAAATTTCAGAGTCCTTCTGTAGATCTCTCTCCCCCTCCTTGGAGCTGGGACGGGGTGGGCCCACCTCCAGGGCCAAGGCCTCGGTGGAAAGTCCTCCCAATGTATTCTGATGTTGAAACAGTCCAGCAGAGAAAAAAAAAGGAAAAAAACAAAGTCCCAGGAAAACAAAAGTTCAGCTCTCCATCTCCCTCCGGAGAAAGAAAAAGGAGCTGAAAAACTGGCCGAAAGCAAGCAGGGTGCTTTCCCCACTCTCGCTCCGCTGCCGCAGCTGAACACAGAGCCGTCTCTATCTCTGTGTCCTTGAAAACATGAAAACAAACTGCTTAGAAAGTTCCCTCGGTTTTGTCTCTCCCCCTCTCAGGCTCAGTTTAAAGGCACAGGAAGGCACAGAATTATTTTCTGGGCATGGGGCAGCGATAGGGGATACACATCATAAAGTCACCCCAAGACAGCACCGCTGATGGGAAGTGGCCATAATATCTCTTTCTGATCTCTTTTCTTCCTTCCATTACTATGATCCTACATTTTTCTCACTAGTAGCAGAGGAAGGATCCTTTTCAGACAATGGCACAGTTGTATAAAAAGACTCCTAATGAAGCCCTCATACTCTGGTGTCATGAGTGTCCTTGGTTGCAGTAATGTGACCCTGAAGAAAACTTGGATCTGAATGGTACAGCCTTCAGGAAGAAAAACTTTGGATCCTCATTTGAATTTTATCACTTGGTCCTATATCTATTTAAAACTACGTTATTGCAAAATGCTCTAGAATAGCTCAAGAGGATAATCCTTGCTTAACAGCAGCATCGCATGATAACTTAATCAAGCCTTTTTCATTTGCAATATAGGCTGTCTGCATCAATCTACATTACTAATGATCCCAAAGAGACCAGAAGAACATGTTTTATGAGGAGGAAGAAATAGCTAAGGGAAATACCAAGTCTGATTGACCAGGAACACAAACCACGAAGGGGAATATGAATTGTGCAGTAATCATGCTAACCCCAGACACTATAGAGATACTTCTTGCCCAGTAATTTAATGTCACTTATCTTAGTATACACCATGCTTAAGACTTCAAGGTAGCATGTATACAGAGTGCTTTTACAAGACCTTCCCCTGAGTCCTTGAGAAAACTGGAGCAGGAGGACAGCCTTTCAGGAAGAGTCTGCCTCACCTGCCCTACTTTCAATACCAGAAGCACCTTTTTCTGGTAGGATAGGGCTGGGCTGTAGTGCAATTTGAAGCCTCATTTTTCAAAAAATATGTGGGACCAGGTGGTAGTGGCAGAATCTTCTCCTTTGTCTGTAACTATGCCATAATATGTACAGTCCTGGACACTGGTAAGTGTGGCAGAGGGCCTGGGAAGCAGGAGAAACCACACTCTTCTCTCAGCAGTAAGGTGTGTAATGAATTCATATGTTCCTCAAGAAGGGTATCAGAAATTCAAATGTACCCCCATGGGGAGGATGGCCAAGCGCGTTCTTGATTTACAAACTCTGTAGCTGTATTTATTTTAAAAGGCTTATAAAAGCTGTAAATCAGTGCATTCCTGGTGCTTTATCAACCATCAAAGAAGTCAAATTTGAAAATGAAACAAATGCCAAATGAAACCAGGCTTCTCCGGAGCATAGCAATTTGTAAGTATCTGAGGGACAGATGGATGGATACACAAGGTAACTCCACTTGGATTCTTCAGAGCATAAGGTAGACAGCAAATAGCACAAAATCAAACTCCCTCCTTAATTTCCTAGTTTTCTGTACCCTGAAAATAATACTCTCTTAAACTTGCTATTTGCAGTAGCATTTGTAGCTGATAGAGCTACAGTTTTTACAGTTTTGAATAGGTAAGTTACATTTTAGATAGAAAAAGTAGCATTAAACCGATACTCAATCCAAAGGAGGTTCACCTTTTCTACAGTGAAACTGAAATTATTTTCTCTGTGTCTACAGAGCCAGAGAGTTATTACAAACTTTTCCATAAGCAAAAAATAAATATCCATTCATATCTATGTGACAGTGTAATATTCAAATATATCTTTAACATATATTAATAACTTTAAAAATATGAAAGAGGGGTATAACACTTTAATTATTTTTCATTAAAGCTCTCAGGGGCAGGAATCCCCCCAAATACATTATTAGCTCAAAGGTGTTGGTCACCACTGTACGATCTTGATCAAAACAGCAGTGACCTACATGTTCAAGCCTCATTCAGTTGCATGTTCAAGAAATGGTTGGCAGTGAACATATTTATGTGAAAAACAGGGTTCTGTGTATTTTGGGGCCAAAGCATGAAAGTAACCTCCTGTGGCAGCAAACAGCTTTGTGTCAAACTATAGGTTAACAATTCACTTTTAACTTAGCAATCTCCCGCATAGCCAGGCTTTCCCAAGCAGATAGAAAGCTGTGCTTAGCTGTTCTAAAGGACATTTGGTTTTTTCAGAACCAAAAGGGTACAGACCATGACCATGACATTTTCAGTAATGCAAAAGGAAAAGTCTGCTTTGGCTGAAGACCCTAAGAAAAGTCACTGGAAAGATAGAGTGCAATAGAGAGAAAATGTGGAATTTACACGAATCACCTGTCCAATGTGCTGGAACTTCAACCCATAACTTCTTAAGTTGTGTCAGCTGGGTAGTTCTCACTGTAGAAATCAGGAAAAATTTGGAGCCAGGTATTTGATATTTCTACTGCAAAGTAAATGTACAGAAACTTCTGTGATCTTGTCAGCTATTTGAGATTTTACAAGATTTTTATGTTCTTTTTATTAGTGTTTAACTTGGACTGAACGGAGTGTGATTCAAGATAACTGAACAATGCTAGAAAATGCTAATGCTGTAGGTATGTCAATCATTAAAATTAGAGTTCTGGGACATGCTGGCAAAGGCATATTTTAAGATTTCCCCCAAAACCAGAATCTGTTACTACTTATTGACACTCAGGTTTGGAGGCTGGTAGTAATAGAAACTTGTGCTGGTGATCACTATTTCTCTTCTGTACTTGCTTCCCCCTCAGAATTATTGATATGGCAGAATCACAACGTGGGAATGTAGTCAAACACCAGGAGGGAGCTTGTGATATTGCAAGGCATCTTCTTGGTTATCAAAGGGAACCCAATCCTGAACAATCATAAGCATTATGTAGTATAATCTCTTCTTAGAATGAATGAGTTTCTTTTTTAAATCAATTAAATTTAACTCCCAATACTCCTTTAGAAATCCAGTTTCAGAAGATATTTTCTCTGAGGTTTCAAACATCTGTTTAATTCCAATCTGAATTTATTCAAGGCTACTTTATATCCATTTCCTCTTGCGCCAGCACTGTACTTCATCTGAAACAGTTCTTGAACCTCCCTGATGTATTTATAAGAGCAATTACATCCCTTCTCAAATCAGTCATATTTTGCTAGAATAAACACAGTTTTTAAAGTATTTTCTGATAAGAATGCTTTCCATTTCCACAGTCGTCCCAGTAATTATAAAATCATAGAGTGTTTTGGGTCAGAAGGGACCTCAAAGATCATCTAGTTTCAACCCCTCTGCCACGGGTCGGGACATTTTCATTAGACCAGGTTGCTCAGAAACCCATCCAGCCTGGCCTTGAACACTTCCAGGGGTGGGGCATCCACAACTTCTCTGGGGAACTTGTGCCAGTGCCTCACCACTCTCACAGTGAAGAATTTCTTCCTTATGTCTAATCTAAATCTACCCTCTTTCACTTTAAAATGATTACTTTTTGTCCTGTCATTACAAGTCAGTCCTTCTAAAAAGTCTCCAGGTCCCTTGCAGGGCCCTTTAGGTACTGGCAGTGTACTGTACTGGAAGTACAGTTCCTTTAGGTACTGTAATTATTTTACTGGTTTAATTTCTTTTGAAGTTGGTTAATCAGAACTCCAGGTGGTATTCAAGATGAAGTCTAATTAACATCTTTTAAACAGCAGAAATATTTCCATGCCTTTCTCTGGGAAGATCTCACCAGAACCGTATGCATGTTCCACAAGTGTATGTCCTTGACATACACTCTATGACAACGCTCAGACATTATACAATCAATTCCCTCCCTGCCCATTTCCTAGTGATGAGCTCCCCCTGGTTTCTCTTCCAATTCCCTCAGCGGAACAGATTCCCTTAGCTATAGCCGTGCACTGGGAATGTATAGAAAATGATCCTATTTCAGATACTCCAGTCTAACTCTAGTGCAATAACCTGCACCCCTTTCATGTTAGTGTTGCCTCCTACCCTTGTAACGTCAGCATACTTCATTGTGCCGAGACTGTGGAATGACAAAGTAAATAAGATGAACTTAGGAGAACACCAATAATTTCCTGTCAGTACAGGTTTCTCCTTGAATCACACTTGATCCATTTTTCAGTTGTTTTGTCAATCTCCCTTTCACCTCCTTTGCTGAAGTCCTGTAGAAGCTCTGCATTCCTTCTGTCCATAAAAGTCTCTTCTTTTTTTCCAAGCCAGCTCCATTTGCCACACCCACTTTCTGTGAACCTCATTTGATATAATTAGCATTATTCTGTTTGCTTAGATGTAGCTTATTCCTTCCTATTTAGTTCAGATAAGTTTGCTTTCCTTGAATACAGACTCTTTCCTTACTAGTGATATGTACCCTATGAAGTTTGCTAGTACTTAACATTTTTACTCTGTCTGGTACTTTCCTTTTTAAGCCACAAAAGAACATAGGCAGTACTTAAATGGTTTGCAAACCCTGAACTTATTCCAGAAATAAGGAAGGGTATTGAGCCTTCAAAGACTCTAGCTTCCTGGCCTACTGCCCACATCAAATATCCTTCAGTGACACACAATAGAAGCCTTAAAAAAAAATTATATTCTTCAACCTTTTCCCAGCCATCACACCTAAGGCTTTTCTCAGAAAATTCCCAAAGCACTTTACTGAACTGCAACTGAAGACTCTTCTTGAGGTAAGTCCTAACCTCTCTGGCAGTCACCCCACCTTGCCTGGTCTGGAACTTTTTATCCCAGCTCTTGTCCACAGCTGGGCAACCTCTTGCTCTCTGTTAACCCCATCATGCTTGTTCATGGCAGAATGTATCCAAATGCAATCACATATACTTCAAATACACAGACAGCTCTGGTCCCATCTCAGTCATGGGTTTGGCTTTTTTCATATTTACGTCTGGTAGATCATGGCTATAAATGAAAAAAAGTAAGGTGAAAGAAATAATTCAGAGAAATAATACAAGTTGGTACAATCAGACATAAATATTGAAAAACAAAGAAAAGTGATATAACATGCAGATCTGAAATAGTCCAAAAGAGATTCCTTTTGGAAGTAGAAGAATGTGATTATCTGTTTGATTTAAAAAAAAACCAAAAAGGAATATACAGCACAGTATAACTCTATAGGTTGTAAAAATGGTTACCTCAATTTCATAGCTCTGAAGATGACCATTTGATTTAAAGAGATGGAAGGGTTACAAAATTTTTCATTACTAGTGCAAGCACTGAGTATAAAATAAAACACAAAAAAAGAGTCCTTTTATGTCAAGATTAAAATTCCAATGATTTCATGTCTCATAAGGGTTTTTTTACCATTTTTCCCCCTCGGTTTCACTTATTTGTAGGGTATGGTCTAACAGAAAAAGTTCTTCTCTCTGTGGAGCACCACTAGAGTGCCTCGAGGAATTTAGCTAGACAAAGTGAGACAGATGTGTTAAACAGATGGATGCCAAGGAAGTGGCTTGGTTTCTTAAATAATGGATGTGAAGGACTGGGGAGTAAGTAGAGCAGAGTCTTGGCTGGATTGAATTAGGGGAGGGGGTCTTTTATCTTACGGCAAAGGAAAGCAAGAAAAACCATCTATTCCATATTGATAAACCGATACCTTAATTGTCAACTTTTCTGCCCACTCTAAGTGCGTCTTCCTCACACTGGCCCACAGCTCAAAGCTCTCTTAAGCAGTAACCTTAAGCACAGGCTGTTGCAATCTCACTCCAACCCTTACGATGCACGTCCTAAGCAGCTGAATGACGTAGCAATCATACATTGTCCCAGTGCTGCCCTATGGCCCCCTTGTCTGCAGCACGTCTGGAAAAAATGTGCACATGGATGTGACTGTGTACAGTGTCACATCCACAATATGCCTGGCAGGGCACGCCTGGTAACTTTATGTTTACCATTTGTGAACTCCATGGTATTTGTATGAAACAGAAGTAATAGTGAAGTACAAAAAATCAAGTTTTAGTCCCGTGAAGCATCTGTGAATGCAGTCTGCATTCAGTAACCAAATGATTTTGGTGAGCCACATATAGGTCTCATTCAAGTCATCATTGGCCTAATCTGCTGCTTTGAAAAGCTCTATTTATTGTGTACAAGAAATAAAAAAATAGTTTTTGCCCATCTCACTTCAAATTCCCTAAAAGGACTTATTTATAAAAAGATGGATGCTCAGTGTTTCATTGAAAATTATCTTTTAAAAGTATGTCTGGTCTGCTGCTTAATAATTGTTCTTTCTCCAAACCAGCAGGCACTTTACAAAATCCTGGATGTAGTCATGTATTCTTAGAGATAGGATGAGTACTCCTTTTCCCAGGATTTAAAAAATGAGTTCTGTACCTCTTCAAATGTATGTGTCACAAGGTTGTTCCTGAAGTCTGCTTCCTATTCTTCATGTGCTAAGCACAAGCTATATATGCTGAAGTATGTAAAACTGAGGCAGTCTGAAAGGGGTAGGCAAGGAGTATATCCTGTTTGTGTCAAGGTTTTTAGACATAAGACGATGTAATTCATTACAAGAAAACTAACAACACCTTCCCTTTATTATCTCTCAGAGGTTACATCATGAGCTTTGAACCAATGGAGTTATTCTGGATAATTATTACAGCTTAATAAAACAAAACAGTCTCCATTTCTGAAAACAAATGTTTTTATTCTCAGATTAGGCCTACACATACAAATAAAAAGTTATTTATTGCAGTGTGATAATACCCAGGAACCATTTAGCCACATGATCCTACTATTTCTATATCTTGAGTTTTTTAAGAAAATACCAAGTGAACTGGTTTCAACTCTCTGAGAGAGTCTTTACTTCCTCCGTAAGATAGCAGAGCCATGCTTTAATCTAGAGAAACACAGACTATAGTTCTCAGCATTTAGCAAAGCACACATTTCTGGCTATTGCCTTCATCAAGAATCAAGGGGTGATAAAGGCTGTCAATAATTTTTCTCTGTGGCTTTCCTGCTCTCCAGACCCATCAGTCACTTAATCAGCACTAGCAGTTTCCTTGCTCTGCACTTCACATTACATTTAGGCACTGAAAAGAAGGTTTAAAGAAGCGTGGCTAAAACAAAAATATCTCCTGTGAGGAGAAAATAAAGGAAGCAAAGCCCACATGCTGCAATCTCTGTACTGAACTCCCAGTTACTTCTTGGGGAGTTATGCACAAGAACTGCACCACCATTAGCAACATTCCTTTTGGTGCCCCAAGGTGTACAGGAATGTATATAGGTATGTATATGTGTATATATAGGTATGTTTATGTGTATATATATAGGGGCCTCAAGGGAGAGAAGCTCTGAAGCAGACATGATTTGTTCTAGTAATTGTGTAGGACAGATAGTGGTGAATATTAACTGAATAAACTAGAGGGGTGAAAAAAAGATGAGAAATGGAACAGAATAGGCTGGGACATGAGGTTCAAATTAAATTTGTAAGAGGTGGGGCTCCCTGGAAATAAGAACTCTCACAAGATTTGGTGATACAGCTTCCTTGGCCTGGCAGGAATTGTCCTTCTCCATTTTATGACATGTAAAGAGAAAATCCATGTGCCTTAGAGGTGCAAGACTGTTGTTATTTTTCAGCTTTCTCTACGTGAGCATGTGAGATATGGCAATATTGTGAACATAATCAGAAGCATCTGTGTGAACATCTTGGTGTGTTGCACCTTCTGTGTGAACAAAATAGGGAACATGGCTTTTTCTTAGACTGTATGAGTATATAGTAGTTGTTGTATATATATATAGTATATAGTTGTGAGATTTTCAGTAGGGAACCAGGCTAATGGTAAGGTTATAGACATCTCAATATAATTTCTGACTTGTATTTGCTGTAGCAGCACCCTTTTCACCTTCTTTTCTCTTAGTTTACTTTCCTTTTCTTCCCTTTCCTAGGATCATTTCCCAGCCTCTCCCTCAAACCTCTTCTTTCTTGAAACCTCCTTGAAATCCTTACCCTGGGTGCTACAGACTCCCCTACTTCCCTTTCTTCCCCCTCTTCCTAGTTTGCACATTCCTAATCTTGTTTGAGCCTAACAGGTGAGAAAAGCCAGAAGAACATGCAGTCAGCAAAGCTCATTGCTAATGCCTCAAAAGGAATAGCCCCTCTTGCATTCCTAGGTCTTTATACACTGTTATAGGTCTGTAACAGAAACAAGAGGCAAGGGCTGGGCAGACAGAGGCTGGGGATGAGCTCTTCGGACTAAAACAGAGGCAAACTACAAAGTCTGCTGTCACTTGCTGTCTGTTGACCTAAGCCGTGATGTACACTCAGTGTGTCTGTGTTTGAGACTGCAGTCTGACCATAAACCTCACAAGCTTTCCACGTGCCTGAACATCTGCAGATAGCTGTATTTCAGGAATAAAGTTCTGTAGGTTCCTGGATTTTTAAATGGTCTTTTTAGACCTGTGAGCCCTTGTGGCTGGGCTAAAGAGCTCCATCCCTATTTCGTGCCTGAAACTACTCGGGTTTGAATTTTTCCCCTGACATACATGGTCTCGTTGAATTTCCTATGAACAAAGATTTATTTAAATTTTAATAAAGCATTTATTTTATAGCATTTTCCCCAGGATTTGCAGCAGATTCTAAAGTGTCAATTAACTTGACAATAAAGCCTTTTCAAAAATAAAATAAAACTTTATTTAAACAGTCAAATAATCATTTAAATTATAAATTAAGTGGAACTAAGATTATTCCCTGTATTTTCACTAGTAGAAGAACAGCTGAGAATTAATTGGATTGGTTTCTCTTCAAACTGATGGAAGGAGTTCTAAAATATCCTGCTTTAAATCTCCATTAAACAGTTTCAGATGTATTCAGTGGAGGCAGGCACTTAATTTCTAGCCTGCAGAGGTTCCACAAGGATTCTGGGAGCCACTGAACACTGGAAAGATGTAGGTTTTCTTCTTGGAATTACCTTTGATAATGAGGCTGACTATCTTCCCTCGAGATGGCTAATCAAACTAGCAGGAAAAATGTCTGTGTCTCACTCCTCAGAGATCTCCCAAAACTGTAAGAAAGTGAAGAGGTTGTTTCCTGAGTGCTAGTCAGCTGGGCAAGAGCCAGCAGCTGGAAACTGCTGTGACGTGCAGCACTGAAATAGGGATCATCCAAAGAGAGCACAAAAATGTCACGGTGAGAGACAGTGAGCAAGAGAAAGTTGATTGAGATTTCGAACTTTTTTGGTCACTGAAGATTGCAAAAGCCTTTTGTCCTTAATCCAGAAACTAAAGAAGAGATTTCCCTGAGGGATATATATATATATTTTTGTCTCTTCCATACTGAATTATATGGGATTATTCCAGTTCCTCAGCAGTAGTCCTTTATACAGTCTATGTTGCCCTAAGGGACATTGGGATGCAACAGATAGATTAGTTTGTATGAGTTTGTTTAGAACTTCTCTTCAGCTATCTACAAGAGAGGTCTGAACTGGGAGGACAGGGTTGTTTGTTTATGTAGTTGCTAATCTGTTTGGTTTGGCTTTTTTTTAGATTTTGGTTACGTTTTGGATGCTTTGCAACCAGTCCAACTACTCTAAATTACTGTTCCCACATTTGTGTTAAGGCTATCAGGGAATTTTTGAAATTTGTAAAATTAGAATGCTTTCATTCATAAGTCACAAACAGTCATTGATAGCTGCATTAAAAGGTGCAGCTTTTAAAATATCTAAGTGTTCCTACAAATCCATTTCAAAATGGCGCTGCTTTATGGCATCTAACATTTTAACCTACTACTCTTTATTCCCCTGTTCCAATGGCAATGTTCTAGAAGGTCCAACAAAAGCACAAATAAAGTTCTTTGGAGCTACAGTTATATCCTTTTTCCATCTTTTCCACCTTTCTACCTTTGCTACATTAAGATATTGCCTCATTTGCAGCAAGTTACATAAAATGTTGTGATACTTAGAGGTTGTTGCAATGGCCAGGCAGGACTGTTTTACCTTTGGCTTTTAATTTCTCAGCATATTTCTGTTCAGAGATAGATCTGGATAGATAGGAGGAATGTTTTTGGTATGGCATACTGGGAAATACTTGTAAGTGTGCACACAATTACAGATCATTACAACAGTGGGAATCATTTGTCTGCCTGTTTTCTCAGCCTTCATGTTGAAACGAGACGTCATTGTTATTTTTTGAATGATAAAAAAAGGGAGAGGTTTATGCCAACATTATCTATACTTAGAGATATGTATGCATCTGTGACATTCTTATATGTTCATGCCAAATATCTAGTGAGAAGGGGACATCACCATCACATAAGACAGTTTCAACAACCACCTTATGACTTCAATTGCTGTATGGCTACAAGGTAATATTTTGTTGCATTCACTTATATACATTAAACTGCCTTTTATTTTATTTGTGGGACTCTGATCAAACTGGTAGTTTTTAAATCTCTCTGCGATTAAGCACCAAAAGAACAGTAGGGACTAATTTCTGATGCCTAAATGCCATTTAGTGCCATTTGGAATGCTCAAGGATACCTGGGGCATTCAGATGGGGCTGGCAGCTAAAACATTGGATAGAGAAATACAGAAGTGCTGTTCTGCAGTGAGACCTGGATGCCAGATGGCATACCCTAGAGCATCTCAATTGCTTCTACATGACTATATGTGCATAACTGAAAGGAGAATGCAGTGAACTTTCAGGCAGTCATTTAATTTAAGCCTCTGCCTAAAAATGATGCCTACTTTCACAGTATGCATTCACTGAAGAGAATTACAGAATCAGAATCACAGAATATTCTGAGTTGGAAGGGATCTACAAGCATCATCAAGCCCAGCTCTTAGCCCTGCACAGGACATCCCCCAGAGTCACACCGTGTGCCTCAGAATGTTGTCCAAACGCTTCTTGAACTCTGTCAGGTTTGGTGCTGTGACCGCTTCCCTGGGGAGCCTGTTCCGCTGCCCAACACCCTTTTTCTAGTAGCTAACCTAAACCTTCCCTGGCACAACTTTAGGCCATTCTTTTGCCACAGGGTCACCAGAGAGAAGAGATCAGTGCCTGCCCCTCCATCTCACGAGGAAGTTTTCGGAAACTGGCTTTTAGGCAGAAAACACTTCAGGTCCATAGAAGCATCTAGTAACTTTTCTGTTTCTGTGAAGTAAGCAGTGAACATATGCACTTAGATTTGGATTTATCTGTCCTAGGTTTAACTATCTAAAGACTGTAACCATTTGTGGGACTTTAATAGCTGGATTCAGCTCCAGAGTTCAGTAGCTACTGCTATTTGAGATTACTTACAATAATCAGTACAGCTGCATGGGCATGGCAGATGAGACACAGGACCTGTGGAAACTTGCACCCTCTTGGAACAGCAGCAAGAGACCAGGCCACTGACAGATCCTGTGGTATTTCAAATGGTGCTAGATGATTGTGTTTAGGTGTTTGTATTCCTCCCTTCATGTGATGTAGATGTCTAAACTCTACAGTAAACAGTGGAGATCTAGGGCTTGATTCAGGCAAATAGATAAGTTACTGTTTTCTCTCTGCCAAGAAGGGCCCATTTCTGTGTCCAACTTAGCACCAGAATCCCAGATCTCTTACTGCAAAGCTGCTTCCCAGGCAGTTAATCCCCCAACATGTGCAAGTTCATGGGGTTATTCCTACCCAGATGTAGGACTTCACTCTTCCCTTTCTTGGACCGCACAAGAATTCTGTCAGCCCCTTTCTCCAGCCTGTCAAAGCTCCTCTGAATGGCAGCACAACGACATGGCATATCAGCTAATCCTTCTGATTCCTGAGGGTCCGCTCTATCCTATCACCTAGGTCATTAAGAAAGATGCTAAATAGTATTGACTGAGAGTATTCTACTAGTGACCAACCTCCAGCTGGGATTTGTGCTGCTCATCAAAATCCTTTGTGCCCAGCAGTGAAGCTGCTGCAGTTTTCACTCAACATCCCCTTACCCAGCACGTACTTCATCAGTTTGTCCATAAGGATGGGGGGTGGTCTTGAAAGCCTTACTAAATACAAGATAAGCAATACCCACTGCTCACACCTTGTTGAACAAGCCAGTCGTCTCACCGTACGAGGCAACTGGTTTGGCCAAGCATGATTTCCCCTTCACAAATCCATGCTGACTACTCCCAATCACTTTCCTGTCCTTCATGTGCCTGGAAATAGTTTCCTGGATTTGTTCTTTCAACACTTTCCCAGAAATCAAGGTGAGGCTGGACAACCTGTAGTTCTCCAGATTCTTGTTCTTGCCCTCTAGGGCAACAAATAGGACTGACAGCTTTCTTCCAGTTCTCAAGAAGCCCGTGATCACCATGACCTTTCCAAAATACGCTGGCCTCACAATGACATTGGTCAGTGTGTGCTTCCCATGAATTCACTTGTGTATGACTAATTAATTTCTGTGTTCCCTACCCTAATCAATGGAGACACTGAGGAAAAAGCTTCCCCTTCCCTTTTCTAGACTTTGTCTCATGGGCTTGGGATTCTTGAAGGTCGGTGTTGACAGTAGAAACTGAGGCAAAGGAGGCTTTGGCCTTTTCAATGTCCTTTGACACCAGATTCCCTGTCCCATTCAGCAGCAGCCCTACATTTTCCTTTCACTTCCTCCTCCTGATTTTTTCTGATGTTGAGGTCCCTCAGCAGACTCAAGTCAGATAGGTTTTGGCTTTTCTTACCACATCCCTTCACATGCTTGAAATATGGAAGAAATCTGGATGGTTAGCCTGCTCTAAGTAATATTTCTTTTAGCAGGGTTCTTTCACTTGAGGCCTAACGTTTTGATTCAAGTTTATTTCTCAAGTTACATAGGCTGTAACCTTAGATTTGATTTCAAGCTGCAAGAGCAGCACTTTTATTACAGCTGTTTTCTCCTATACACATCATGTCCTATTCAAATTTACCATGCTGTACACAGCTGTTACAAAAAGAACTAGAAACTGTTAGGGAAAGGGAGAGCCATCCTGTTTGTCATTTGCTGTTGCTGCCTAGTCAGTGCATCCAGGGCCATTTTTTTCTGCCTCAGGCTCCTATCATTCTGATGGATCTGGAACACTGCAGTCAGGTGTAACTGTAATAGATGCAAAACACTGCTGAGAGGGATAGATTTTGGTACAATACCCAAGGCAAACAATATGCATGGCACTCAAACATTATTGTGTAGGGTGTAAAAAGAATAGGAATATACAAGGTTTTACGTGAATATGGAAGAGTGGAAACCGTTACAAAATAGTGCAAGACCAAAATTTTTGTCAATCCTAAATAAAAATGACAGGGATATTATAGTGGACTATGCTAGGGATCATGCTGAATTCTCCCACAAGAAAGCTGAACTGGCAATTAGTTTTAGTAAATCGAAGTAGATTTTCTGTTCTCTTATGTTCAATAACATTACTATTTGGATGCAAAAGGCTTCATATCTTTTAAAGAGAGTTATCTCTATGTGTTTATGACTTGTTATGCATGAATCTATGTCCAGCAAGCCTAATTTTGAGGAAGATCTCATGATACAGGGCGTGTAACTATCTTTCACTTGCTTTGTTACATGCTACAGATATTCTAAGATGCATATAGTAGGTAAACAGGTAAAATACTCTTTGTTCATAGGTAGGTAAGATTATTGAGGTCATGTCCTAAGAGTCATTCATTTCCCATTCATGAGTGACTTCTTTATGAAAAGGGAGAAGAAAAATATGTGGAACTCTTGTTTTACTATCATTTTTCAGCTGCCAGCTGCTTCCCCAGAATCCCTGTACTGATGGGAAAGAAGTAGCACCTAAGCAGGTGCTGATAAATTGCACATATGCAATAGGAGCACTGCAGGAGGTGTCACAGATGTCATGTTTATGGTGCATGTGCAGTGCCATTGATCTGCGCTGGCCACTAATCCTGACATGCCCAGGCTCCTGTGCCTACATAGACTGATTTAGTGCCCCACATACAAAGCTAGACTCAATAAACATGCGCAGAACTGTGTAGGTGAGATTTATCTGTCCAGGACTATCATGCCTCCCAATCAGCACTATGCCTACAGCTTCTTTAGGACAGCCAGTTTCTGTATGATGAACATTCCTGCCAAGTCAACATGTTGATTGCTCAAAACCTGGTGATTCTATGTTTTCTGACTTTAATGTCAAATCCAGGACAGAAAACAAAAAGTAACCCCATATTTCTCACTTAATGCAAATGTGTAGACTTGTTACTACTCTCTCTCATGAACCAAAGTATGGTAACATAGGGTCACCTTCCTTTATGCAATATCCTGATTCTCTGACACTTTCATTTTTTTTTCCCACAAAACAAAATGACTTCAATTAGTTACAATTCTGGTGTAAATCTGGTGCAATTCTGAATAACCTGCTCTTTACTATTGACTGATTCTCTACATATGAAAAAAAGCTGCATAGCAGTGTTTTAACTCCTCTCCTAATAAGTATACTTTTTCCCCAATATAAGAAAAGACTTGATATGACTAAATGGCACAAATGGACAGCTATAATGAAAAGACATATCCACAACATCTGATGCACTTCAGACATAAACAAACCTGTGCCTGCGGGCTCTCTCTTTTCTAGCACTCCAGCAGACTTCTTTGGGGAAAACCAGGACTTCTGTTTACTCTGCCTTTTTAGCTTTTTGAAGTGATTCAGGCACATTAACAGTTGCAATGCCTTTCCCAGATCAGCTACAAAGACCAAAATGTCAGTTAAAGTTGTTCACTATACCAGTAAATTATCTCTTACTTACTTGTGGAGAGTGCATTCAGAGCTGAATTCAACCAAATATAGCAGCTGATGCCTTAGTGTCCTTCTGGTCCCAAACTGCCACTGCAAAAGGAGGTGGCTCTTCTGCGGGTCCTGTGTCCTACCTACTAATTTTGTGTTCATTATAATCATACTAATTTATAGAGTCTCACATAACTTAAGACTTCTTAAATACGTCCATGCATGGGCAACTCACTGAACTGACAGAGCAGGAGTCAGCTGCACATTGTAGACATGCATTTAAGGCATCTCAGTGTAGATGATTTTAACTCACACATGCGTTAAAGATCCCATTAGAGTAAGCAGATAGCTGTAGTTTGTCTCAGCTGGTCTAATGTAGCCATCTGGTGCAACATTGGTGTTCAAGACATGCTTTCAAGGCTGGCAAATATGACAGGGAAGATTTTCTGAAGACTTTCTGGCTTTCTGAAGGAGCGGCTGGAAGCCAGGTTTGGTAGCTTGGGTACAGGTGAATAAATAGAGTATCAAAAGTCACTTTAAGCACCTCAGAGGACCCTGCCAGGTTTTCAGATATCACTTCAGAAAGACACAGAAAAATAATAGCCTCATTCAGATATCTTGAGACCCCCAGGATACCTGCAGCATACCTGCAGGATACCCTATGGAATCCCAAATAAAGCCTGATGCTTACACTTGGACGACTGAATATCTCTCCGTCAACTCTGAGGTCATGACTCAGACACCTACTTCATCATCATCACCTTTACTTAGGAAGCTAAGGAGGTGAATCTCATCTACAAAAAAGAATTATGTGAAACTGTAGTCTGTGATTCACACACCTCCAGGAAGAGCTTCTTTTGGGGCTGGACACTGCTTCTCATGGCTGTTAGGATCTATCCCAGCCTGCTGATAATAGACAACTTCTGCAGTTATTGGAGAAAAAGGGCTGGGAAACATCTTCCAACTCTCTGAATGACACCTCTGGATTTACTAATACTCTGTCCCTGCTTTCTCTTTTTCTCCTATACATGCCACAAAGCAAACACCAGATGTTTCAGTCTGCAGTGCAGTGCCAGCCCACAAAGCAGAGTGAAAACAAGTAGAAAATAACATTCTCAGCTTTAATTCTACATGTATTTCAAAGTAAATAAAAGTCATGTCATCTACTCATTAACCTTGAAATGCAGTGTAACTACCAGGTTATGCTGCTTGTGACTTGACCATATCCCAGTCTTTTCCTCAAGTCAGGTAGATGAACATTTTAATCCACTTCCAAATTTTCTCCCATCTCCTTCTTTCATTCTCACAAAATATTTGTGATGTCCTCTTGTCACTCAGACATCATTCTTCACCAAAATGTTCTCATTGACAAAACCCAGTATTAGTTGTCCAGTGCTCTCAGCAAAGTGAGTGGCACAGGGTCTTAGTTTTTTTAGATATGACTCTCTGCACAATACAGTGCAGTGGGAAACTTAGGAGAACTGTAAATTTGTTCTTGATTTCAAAATCTACTCTTCTATGCCTGAGAAGCACAAAGAAGAACAAAACAGGAAAATGTCTGGCTTGATGCCTTCTATTTATTAAATTGCAGCTAGATTAATACATCTCTACCCCACCCCATGACTTTGCCAGGGCCAAAATCACATTAAATTCCATTGGTGATTTGTCTTGACGATGGATTAGAGTCAAATCCTCCAAGATATTTACATCTCTTGGAATACCAGCACCCTCTGTTCTCACTGGATGCTATGTGAAGGGATGGCGCTTAGCCACGTGGAGCGGTACTCAGAACATTGCTGGATTAAACCCTCAGAGCCCATAATTCCTCCCAACAGCTCCTAAAAGTGCAGCCACATTCAGTGTTAAAGTTGCTGGCATAGGGTTTCACTTTCTGACATGTCCAAAGCACGCTGCTTGTACAAGAGTGTTACTAAAGCCAACATGAAGGTTTTTGTTCCCAGACATTATTTCAAATCCAGGCAAATTTAGACAGCGCTTAAACACTCGTGCAACAAAGGGTGCTTAACATCCTTGATGTTTTGTCTTTGTGCTGTAGAGATGGAAAAGTTTAATATTTTAAGAAAAAGTTATAAAAGAAAGGTAGACTCTTGCTATGTAAAGCATTTGCCTCACAAAATGTTATACATTGGGAGCCTTGTAATGATACAGAGAATGCTGGGGATTAGGATGTGAATCACAAGATATTCAGGTTCTGCAATCCATTTCAAAGAGAAGAGTCCAATATAAATCATGTGGATTTCATCATCTGCTGCCAGCCAACATTTTTATTCATGAAATATTGTTAGCACTGTAACAGGTAGATGTGTTGAGCCAGATCCACAATCAGTGTAAATCAATACTTCTCTACTAAACCACTGAGAAATTACTCCCATTTGGGAAACTAATGCTCTGTCTTTAGACATTAATGTGGTTGGCAATGGAAAACTTTGTAAATACTACTGATAAATCTTATACTGCTCTTAATAAAAAGCTATTTGAGTTGTGATGACTCTCTAACACAGATTATATTTGAAAACATAATCAAAGCACACAGAGTTACGTGCATTTTATTGAGTTTGTATTTTATTTTGCCTGGTGTGAATTAGCCAGATGAAGGGGCTACAGAACAGATGCACACCAGCATGGAAAGAACCTGGAGAAGTGATTCTTAGCACAAGCAAATTTAGTGCATGCTCTGCAGGTCACATCACGAAAAGCAGGTGCAGCCACACAGCTGCAGAGACCTCTTCCCATAGTCATGCTGAAGTTATTTCTGCCTTGGAGGTCTTTGTGTGATTTAAGAGGAGCCATGGTAACATGTAGTTGCTATGCCAAGACAGGATTTCCCCTGTTAAAACAGAGAGAAACAGGAGATTCCAGCATGCATTAGGGGTCTTTGGTCTGCTAAGGTATCTCCTTTGTAGCTAGCACTATCTGAGATGGCAAACATGATATTTTAATAATTTTAAATAAGGGGAAAAAAACATACAAACAGATGGAGCTCCATCACAGATGTGTATCTCTGTAACTGATATATTTGAAGCACTACCACCAGCAACCAGCATCTTAAGTTTCTGCTGTTGCTTGTTCCACCGTGTTTGCCAAGCTCATAACTATTTCAGACCTTGGTCATCTCCTTCTGAAAAATCTGCCTTCCAAACAAATAAAGCTAACACTAGCCAAAGTGAGTCAACAAAACCTACCCTCGAGGTTCAGTGCTTGCCAAACTGGCAGGCTGTGAAAAGAAATCTCTCACTTTATACTAGAACCATGTGCATCTCCAGTTACACATTATATGTAGCCAGTACATGTTTGTTCGTTTGTTGAACTCATCAAATCATAGAATCATAGAATGGTTTGAGTTGGAAGGGACCTTAAAGATCATCTAGTTCCAACCCCCTGCCGTGGACAGGGACACCTTTCACTAGACCAGGTTGCTCAAATCTCCATTCAACCTGCCCTTGAACACTTCAGGGATGGGGCCTCCACAGTTTCTCTGGGCAACCTGTGCCAGAATCTCATCATTCTCATAGGGAAAAATTTCTTCCTAATATCTACTCTAAGCCTACTGTCAGTGTTTCACAAAGCAGTTCTTTTCAGGTGAGGGGGTGGCACAGAATCTTAGATGCAATTCTTAATAAGTCCTTTAAAAACAGCCCAAAGCGCCTACTCTTTTCTTCTTTCTTTATTATAAATTGCTTTACTGTTAACTGGCCCATAATTCAAGAAAATTTTGATGTTAATTTGATTGAAGTTTTCTTGCAGGATTAATTTAGAGTCCTAGCAAATCAATAGAAATCAGATCACAGCTGACTCTTGTGCAGAGTAACAATGGAACACAAAGCCTGAGCCAACTCTCAAAAGGCTGTCAATGCAGCCTCCAGGTTGAACACTTCAAATTTCTTTGCTGTTAAAAATAGTTACGTTACTTACATGAGCTTTGCAGAATTCCACAGAATTGTCATGGTTCTGAGTCTGATCAAAGAGAGATTTAAGATTTAAGTATAAAACCAAGGAGGTGTATGAGGGTGTTGGGTTAGAGGAGAGAGAAAAGCATTCCCCAGGTTTGTGTCAGAGACAGACATGTGGCCAGGAAACCCTTCTTAAATAAACAACACAGTTCATTGTTATGTTTCATTGGCCTAGAAATAAACAAATGGCAATGTGAAATTTCCCTCAGCTTTTACTAATCCTGAAGCAATTAGCTGAACATTCTTAGCCAAAAATAGTGTTCCCATTTTGACTGTGGAAAAGACTTTCATGACAAAGCACATCATCTTGAAAACTAATGGAATACATATTCAGAGTGACTAAAGTTTGACTCAATTCACAGTATTACTTTATTCAGTCCCTCACATCTCCCCTCTTTTCTATACACAGCTTCTGTTGTAATATTCAACAAATGGTGACATTACAGCTGAATACTAATCCAAATCTAGACTTCAAACTCTCAGGGAGTAGGATGGGGGACCATGAGTGAGAACACCCTGATGTTGGACTTAATTTTTCTGTAGATCCCTGTCCTAGTTTTGGCTGGGATAGAGTTGAGCAAGTGTTTGCTTGGTGCTTATTTGCCAGCTGGGCTTAAACCACGACAGTCCTTCAGTTCTGATTTTCATCAGAAATTTGTGGATTGTGACTTTATAAATTTCTATTATCAAAGTGTTATAGAGGAGGACAGGAACAAAGTGTACAAAGACATCATGTGATATCATAACAGTGCCCAATAAGACATTCACATTCCTGAAGGACACATCAAGAGTTCAGAAAGCTGGGCCCTAAATGTCAAGCCTTCCAAAATAGGAGAAGAGCTGTTAAAATTATTTTCTATCTCCCCCTTGCTCTGTTGAAGGTCTTTGGAGACAAAAGACCATTTTCTTTGCTTTTGCTTATTATTTGACCTAAAAGGACAAATCATTCCAAACACCTCTTTTGTTGTCTGCAAAAGACAACCACAATGTATCTGCACCTCCAGAGAAGCATGACAAAAATCCTCTCCTGGTGTAATTAGGCTGCTATCAGTTTTCATGCATCACTGTGACATATCCTTGGCTTTCTTATAATGATATCTTTCTCTTAAGTAATCTTACCTGTATCATTATGTCTAAATTATGTTGCTCCATATCCTTAAAATTGTCTAGGACAAACATGTAAAGATTTACACAAACAATATTTAATTAAATTTAGAGGGATTCAGAGTGGCAACCACTTGGTCATTGTTCAATGTGATCTAAGGCAAAATAATTAATTTTTTACGGAATTTATCAAGGAAGGTCCATAAACACAGATGATGCTAAAGTTCTCCAACACAATCCTTCTAAGGACTATTTCAGCTGTGCAGTTTTACAGCTTTGCTATAGGTGACACTACCTTTTCATTCAATAAATGAATAAATTATTTCCTCCTACCACAACTCCTTCACCTTTTCTTACCTCGCTTTCATTTTAAAGTGTACCTTTTGATGGAAACAGCTGTTAAGCTAATATTTTTTGATTTTCCTAGAACTGAAAGGTGAAAAATGTATGAACTAGTGTCTTACATACATCACCTGGGAGTCATATTTCCTTTAGTCCCTCCCTCATTGCTATTTCCCCTTATCGCTCTTTTTGTCTTTTCCATCTCACCTGACTTTGGAGGACTGCAACCTATGGGGTCTGTATCTGAGATCATTCTCTTTGTTTCATTTACTCTGTGGTGACTACAGTCAGTGGAGGCTCAGCACAGTCCATTTTATCCTAATGTGGAGCTCTGACACAGAGGAGAAAGACTGTGCTGTAGACAAGCACTTGCTTATCTCTGTTGACTCTGAAAGAAGTTTACATAACTAGCTCAGGTGAAGACTTTTATACTGTAGATGCCTAAAATGAAGATTCCTGATGGGGCAAATGTGCTGGGGTTTCGGTGCCTAATGTTTCCACATAAGTTTATCACTGAGGTACCTGAACATATAACCCGTCTCTGCCCCTGCCAACATAGGTTCCTAGAGGTATCTATATAATTAGGTAATAATTAAAACTGTATGACTCCCACACTGAATTATCTTGGGTTTTTTTGATAACTATGCCTAAAGTAAACCTGATCTTTTTTTGGTACCTTCAAAACCTCACTTTCTTGCTTCATTGGATTTCCTCAATGATGATAATTAGCTGAGTTCTATTCTAGAATTTGCAAGCATTTCACAGTCTGTGAGGAATAATTCAGCTTCTATACGTTACAAAAAAAGAAGTCTGATTCATTCAGTCATGCTATACTTACTCACGACTTTTTCAAAGAAAGCTCTTCAGGCCAGTGTCATGTGAAAAACTGTAGCTTCTTTTAAAAAAGGAAAAATATAAACATGCAATATTGCTCCATTAAATTATTTATTTACAAAAAGACAGTTATTCTGAAAGTAATTGAGGAAGTCAAGAGAAGACCAGGCTTAATGGGAGCTGTTCTCATTAAGACAGCTCCTGTGTAAGCCTGTTATATTCTTACATGTCACTCTTACTCATTCATGCATCTATTCATATCAGATTCGCTTTATATTCTAGTTTGGGTTTCCCTCACCATATCTGGAGTTGGATCACCCAATTTTCCTTGCAAATGTCGGTTTATTTTACGTCATGTGTAAGCAGCTGTAGTGCAAGGTCTCTTAGCAGCAGAATTTCTAACTGATCCTCTTCTGGTATTCACAAGGTAGGTAGATGTAGTGGGTTCAACCTGAGTTGATGGACAGTTTTTTAGACTAATGACGCTTCTCACAATTTACATATTTAAACCACACAGAAAGGCGGGAATTCCCTTTCGTTCCAGCTTGCCTGCTGGAAGGTGGGGATGCCTTGGAGCCTCCAGGCCCCACTGGGCTGGGCTAGGCTGGGGTCCCTGCCTCCCTCTGCCCTTTTCCCAACGCCACAGCACAGACCCTGGGTTGCTGAGGGGGGATCTGTCCAAGAGCTGCAGGCAGCTAAAACCAGCCATGGACTGCTCACAGCTAAAACCAGCCATGGACTGCCACACAGCTAACCCCATCCAGCGCAGCTTCCTGGGACTGGCGGGTCCTTATCCTCTCCATGCGGGGCCGGCAGAGTCAACAAGAGCCAGCGTAGCCTCCTGCCTGCAGCCAGCACACTCCGTGCTGAACTGAAGACGACACCACACAGCCAGCAGCACAGAGGGAGCGAGGCTCTCTCCACTGTAAAGCCTGAACAAGAACACCCTTCTACATGGCGGCTTCAGAGTCAGAGAGAAAGAGAAAGTGAGTCCCGTGAGACGGAGCTGAGCATGGCGACGGGAGAAAAGAGGGCGGTGCCGCGATTCTCGCGCGTAGCTTAAGAAACTTCTTGCGTGCCATAGTAAGAAACTGTAATATCACAAACTGTTTGTCTCTTTAATCCATCTGAGGTACATGGGGGGATGAAAAGCTCATGTGTGGCCTGTGAAAATTGTGAAGATTGCTTATGCCAGGCTATATAGAAGCATTGAGAGGCTTTTAGAGACTTGTAGCAAAGAAAGCCTTTGTGTTCAGGCCAAAATAATTCATCCTTAAAAGGATTCATAACCCCATGTGATAGCCCATGTTTTGCAGTGTGAAGGAACTGTGAGATTTTTCATGGGAGAGATGTTTTACACCACAGCAGATTGTTTCTTTCCGGGCAGGTCTGCTGTTGGTGGCAGTTTGGGAACCACGTGCAGCTGAAGAAAACCTTTTTTCCCTTAAGTATATGAAAGAGACTTATCAAGAACTGCAACATTGACTAAAATCCCATGTTCTGTTACCCTCTGTGTGAGTTGGGTAAAAGGAGGAAAGTGCTGGAAAGTGGGGAGGGGGTTTGCTTTAATTTCTTGTTATTTCTCTTTACTTTTAATTCTATTAGTAATAAAACTTTCTTTGTACCACAACTGTTTAAGTTTTGTGCCTGCTCTGCTTTCTCCTAATTCTTATCTCACAGAAGGAAAATAAGTAAGTAATGGATATTTTGAACCAAACCACTACACTTAATTGGTGTGTCTGCCTGGTTTACGAACTGAACCCGCTACATAATGGTAGAGAATGCGGGCAATTGATGAGACCTGTGAGATAAAGATTAATTAGGAGCAATAATAAGCAAGGCAAGTATTAAGTCATCAAGTTAAGTAGAATGATAGCAGAAATTTGCTTTGTAGTTGTGGTAAAATTCTAGGGGTGGGAGGTTTATGTAATTTGTTTCCTTTTAGCTCTGGTTTTGCTATTTTAAGTAACTTTTGGATATGTAAATTTTGAGAAGCGAGGGGTGGAATGTAGTGGGTTGAACCTGAGTTGATGGACAGTCTTTTAGACTAATGACGCTTCTCACAATTTACATATTTAAACCACACGGAAAGGCGGGAATTCCCTTTCATTCCAGCTCGCCTGACAGAAGTGTTGTGCCTGCTTTGCTTTCTCCTAATTCTTATCTCACAGAAGGAAAATAGTAGGGTAAAAGGACATAATCATGTGTGCAATGCTTTATCATCTGTAATTAGAACAACTCTTGGCATGCTTTAAGTCACTTGTGAGGTCATCTCATCAGCAAAATCAAGATGACAGAGCATGTCAATCTTCAGCACAGACCACGTTAATGTCATTGGGTTTGAGTTGGTACAGCTCAATCACACATCAGCACAGAGGAGAGGAATAAGTACTTTTCAGTGATCTTCATGACATTATAAAGATCCTGATAGCCAGTGTTAATCTGTTAGTGTTATCACTGTAAATCCCACTACATTTGGGAATATGTTTCAGGAAAAAAAACCCGCAAATATTTATTTTCCTAGCAAGACCATACAACAATGACTTTTGTAACTATGCATATGATCAAAAATATATTTTTAAAGCAATTTTAAGATTCAGTGCTCTTCTTAGGAGAAATGTTCACAAACTAAATCTGAAAGCTGACATAATAGTTTAGAACATCAGTGAATCAGCAGAGGCATGCTGTATACCCACTAACCTCAAGTTTCCATTTCACTGCCACCAGCTAATAAAAGTCTTGCAATGTCCTGTACTTCTGAATCTTAATAGCCCCAGGTGTTGGGAGAAAGCATGTATGAGTGAGCAAAATACTGCTCCTCCCAGTATCCCCAATCTAATTCTTCACAGATCTTAACAAGCATCTGTTGATTTAAGGGCATTAGATTTGGGTAGACATTTGGTCTAATTGAGTATAATAAAATGAAGATGTTAAGAAATAAAAGAACTAAATAGGCTTCAAGGTAAGGACAGACAAGTGACATCCTGACAAATGATCCACCAGGTAGATGAGCCAAAATGCCTCTATTAGCCCTGATATCAGCCAGCTGGAGTCTTTGTTGTGCTGACATATCATAAAATGACAGACACTGGCTTTGGGCTATATAGTGTCAGCCTCTCACAGCTGGAATTTTTTGTAAATCCAACATAAGAAGTTTTTTTCAAAATTTTGGAATGGATTATTCTTGTCTTCCCCTCCCCTCCCATACTTTATAACAAAGAATACATTATTTTCACTGACAGGTCGAAGAGCCAATTAATTATTTCTATCCAAGTAGTAACTAAGTTTAAAAGCAAGTAAGATGCTATGTATTTTGCTGAAGATAATATTATTGGAACAGTCAGATGAATACCAGTACTCAGTTTTGCTTTTGTAAAATACCATATTTTTATACAACACCCTAGCACTTTTTTTTTTTTAATAAGAAAATTTTCTGGATGGGAGACACTGACACCAACAGGCAGGGTCTTCCTGTCCTTCATGACTAAACCAAACAAAGGGGTGTAGAACTTCCCTGTTCTAACATTGACATGCTGTGCTGGGAAGAACCACATGTCCCAGAACCAGCACATGATGGTCAGCACCTTCAAACCAATGCCTAGGATGTTAGTTCTTGCCCTCTGAAATTCAGTGAGCTCCTAATACTCAGTTAGGAAACTGGTATAAAGAAAGGATTTTTTTTCCCAGGCAAAACATAGAGAAGTCACTTCCTCACAAAGGTTTGCCTTGCTGTTTTGCATCCCTCAGGTCACCTCCCTCCTTCCTAGCCTGTCTTTATTCAGCTTTTCCATCCATCAGTAAGGAGAATGTCAGAACCAGCGAGACCAAGTGCTCCTCTAAAGCCTGAAGGCCGAACTGCTGTATGATAGGGGCTGCCAAGCACAAGCAAAAGGTAATGGGAAGGAACCAGTCTCTCTCTTCTCTGGGAGCAGCAGCCCATTAATAACAGCTCCTGCTTTGCCTACTATGCACTTGAATGAAGAGTGCACAGAAAACATCCTGCTGGTTTAAGTGTTCCCTTGAACCTTGGGTATGCATATGAGACCAACAGGGAGAGCTGTTTTGAATTATGCTGCTCTCTAAGGAGATCCAGTAACAGGAAAGTGTAGTTAATTACTGAGACTGCTTTAAATATGAACTACAAGAAGCTCCTCAAATCTTGCTGCTGTGGATGCAGATCGTTCTACAGAAAACATTTCATTATACTGCTGATGTTCAGTGACTTCACTGCCATTGTGTAGTGAGTAACAGCTCCTCTAAACCCAAGGGTTGTGGCAAAATTAAGTTGTAATTTTGTCCTGGTGTCTGGAGCTAATATTGCTTGGAAAAATTACTGACTCCTGACTACTTGTCTCACTGTACCTTGTAGGGAAAGGGTTCAAAGTAATTCAATATATCTTTATAGTATTTACAAAGGAGCTGCTGAAAAAAAGGAGGAGAAACAAAGGTAGCTAGAATAAGCTTTCTGGTATATCTGGTCATGAATATTTCTGCATCTCTTCTTCTCAGAAAATACGGGGAAGGGAAGTCCCTCTACTGCTACCTTAATCAATAGCAGAGGTCATGGCAATGTGGAATTGACATAATAGGCATGTTTAAGTGTCTTGATTTGTCTTAGTCCAGCCACAAGATCAATAAATAAAGTGAAAAATGAGCACACAAAACAAACCTGAGGCTGTCAGTAGAAATACACCAGCCCTGTGGCACATTACCATTTTCAACACGAAATGATTTAATATTTCTCCATAGTATCCTGTCTTTGTTTACCTTACAGCAAATATTGGAGTGAGGAAAGGAGAGTTTGTATGAGAATGATTCATAGAGGAAACACAAGCCTGGAATTCCCAGCCCGTTTTGCTGTGCTCACCTGCTAGCCACCTTCAGGGATTCCAGCCTCTCCTTCTGGGAACTTATTATCTCTTCCTTTTGAACTTTTATGAGGGACTCACTACTTGTAAGTAGAAGGAAAATGATGACATTTCTGATTAAATCTACTCATTTTGAACCAAGATAAGACAATACTGAGTCTACTTATTTTACTCTGTCAATTGCATTTCTCTGGACTCCCAAACAACTGCTGCAGTGTTACAGAATGTATCTCCTTGGTTTTTCCTTTTCTTTCTAGCACATATTGTTGATCCAGCATAACTAACAATGAAGTGATAGTGCTTACATTATTGTGGAGAATTTTATATCATAACTCTAAGATGGTGTAAACAGTGAAAAGTCAACAAATGTTTTTTTAATCATACCATTTAAATGCTATTAAAGAAGACACAAAAACCCTGCAAACTTTTACTGGACTGAACAGACTTCCAGAGTATTTTATGTACCATTCACCACCACTGCTCGCAAAAAAAATCTGCTACTCCTAAAATATTGACATACAGTACACAAATATTTTCTTTCACATTATTCATAAGCTGTTTGCTGAATGGGAGCATTCAGCTTCTCATTTATGAATAAGGAACTTAGTCAAGAGTTATCTTATTCAGTACTGATTTCAGAAAGAAAACAACCATGAAATTAAATTAAACATAATTTCCTTGACTAATTTGTGCCATTAGATGGAAAATGTTAGAATAAACTCAATAAGAGCAATTTCATCAATATTGTTTCCTTGTGTTTCAATGCATGGGTTTACATTTTTGATGTTTGGAACTAATTTATGATTTGCATTTCATGCATGACATCCTCATCAAGAATGACTGTGATGGTTTATTTCCAGGGATGCGCTACATTAGTGTAAATAGAAATAACAAGAGTCTGTTTGCTGTGGCTTTGTGCACCCCCTGATCTATGCAGGCTACATTTTTGCACTAAATTTCTTGTGCCTGGACTGCAACTTGGTTGGCTCAGTAAAGAACAGAAAGTTAAGGTGGCTTATCCAAGAACAATATAAGCAGGGTTTTTACTGAGCTCAGATATTTTGCTGTTGCATATAGTGATAGCAGTGGCAGCAATGTGTTCAAGGCTTATATCATACTGAGTGTGTTTAAACTCTCACCTTTGTTGTCTTCCATTCATGTTGTCATAACAATATTCCTAGTTTCTTTTTGGAAATATAACAATATTACTATATACAATCTTTAGCTGATTTTTCTCAATACAAAAATGCATCTTATCAGGCCAAATGTCTGAATACCCAACAGTCAATGTTTATAAATGTCATAAGCCCTGAACAAACCTATTTCTTTAGAGAATGAAAAAAGTTATTAAGAGCAGATGTGAAATAAGTGTGATGTTTCCCTCTTTCTTATCTTTACTACCTAATAATCCCTACAAAGACAAATTGTCTTTTCAGATTATTTTATTTGAACTCTAAGTCTTCCATTGGAAGCTGAGTTTTGGTTACAAAGGAATTATGTTTTCTCTTATGCTGACTGGTTTCTCAGGTAATATGTGAAATAATTTCTCTATTTCTTCCTGATCCTGATAAAGGATCCTACCTATCCCCTCTCTAGATCTTTCATTAATCTTTCTCTTCACTATAGGTTTGAAATACCTTAATCTATATATTTGAAATACCATATGCAAACATCATTAAATTTTTATTGTTCTGTCTTTTGCACTACTAATGAAGAACTTAATAGGTAGGTCTAATCCCCAGAGATCCTGCTGAACAACTCCTTCTATGTAATGAATTTCTGTTTGTCATCATCCTTTGTCCACCATCACCCAGACTTTTTTTCAATTTAAAACGGCATGTCAAGCATTTGCAATCACTGGAGACACAGAATCTTTGTATTTGATTCTTAAAAGTCTGTTGCATTTTCAGTGAGAACATGGTCTTAGGCCACCATTGCTCTTCTGGTAGGAGTGTTGAGCTGAACAAAACCAAACCGCACATGGTGCTGTAGGCAGAACTTGCTCCTTCCTTGTCGTCCTGTCACAAACAGAGGGAGGGAGAAACACAGGAAACAAGGAAGTGGCAGAGTGCAGGTTTTTCCTGCCATGTTCTTAGCAACTTGATTTCCCTATCATTTCTCATCTGGATCTTTCTGGCCCATTTCCTGGAAAATTTTTTGACCTAGAACATTTTTCTGTTACTTCTTCATTTGCATCCTAGCTGTCCTGCTGTGTCTGTTTAAGAGTTAACCCAGCAATGAGGCACCTTTTCTATATTTATTCTCCACAGAAGACGTGTGGTTTCTTGCACCATCTGCACAGCCTCTTCCCAATCTAACACAAGGCCTGTCACATCTTGAAGAGAGGAAAAAATAGTGGCTCCTGGATTCCACCTTCTGGGTGCAGGATCCCCAGGACATGACTGGGTGGGTGTATTCCCCTTTGACTTGCATACTGAATGGTAGCCAAACCATTGGAATGATGATCAAACATTTTGATCCTAAACTGTAGCCAAGATTGCTTTTGCCACTCAAACACAGAAACGAGTTCAAGCACAAATAAAAGGCTGTGTAGAAGGGACAATTAATAATAATAGGGATGAGAACTTCCAGGTTTTCAGCTAATATTTCACAATGCATCAATCCAGTGCTCAGCTCAGCAATGAGACAAAAACCAGTGATGGAAGCAGATCCATGACATAAGATAATGTTCATTAGCAGCTTTGTCTTACGGCCTTCAGGTCATGTTTTCATAGACAAGACTAGAAATTATCATGCATACTGCTACAGGCTAAAACACCAAGCCCTTTTTATTTTCATAATATAGTCTATAATATAATAACATAATAATGACTTTCTGGTTTTAAATGACCTTTTAGCTAGAGTCCTAAAAGTAATCCATAGTTCTTCCATATTTTGGTGGTCTTTTGTTACGTCTTTCATAACATAACAGTCTTCAATGGTATGTCATGAAAGCCACATCAATTTTGTACTATTAAAAAAAAAGCCATAACCGCCCCCCCCCCCAACCAGTCAAACAGACTAGTGAACATGCCTTAAACAGATTAGATACAAGTTGGACAATGTTGTAGTCTACAGGGTCTGCACCCATAATCATTTTTGATCCAGCAAAGTTTGTCAGCAATAGTTTACTGCAGGTCCTATCAGACTTGAGGTAAATCCATGGAGTGGAGAATCCATTTGGGTGTCAGAACTGTTGATGCAAGAGTTTCAAAGAAAACCTTTTACTGTGAGTGTTCATGTGCCCATGACCCCCTCAGGTCTTCTAGAACCCGGGTAACATACAGAAACACCTGATTTGTGATTTGTGGAAACTCCTCTTGTCTGTCAGAGGATGGATTGTGAATAGTTCTCACATCTCTGCACTGTGCAGCCCAGTGTTTCTGTTCTGGAATGTTGTAAAGAGACAGAGGGCTTGTGCAGCAGAGGGTATGTGTTTGGTATATACCAGACACACCAAAAACCAGCAGCGAAATATCTTTCAGTTTATTCTGTATTGCAGGCAGTAAATATAATGTTCCTATGTTGCAAAGTCCCAAGCTCTCTTGGGCTCACATGGATCTAGCACAGATTTCTCTGTTCGAGTGCACTAGGTAACCTGCAGCTCAAGGATCTGACTGAAGGGACACATGGAGCTGACTGGTTTTGTATTGCAGTGGCCACAGGTCTAAACTTTTCTATTGATCTGATTACTTTTTAAAAGGTTACCTCAGAATCCAAATCTTTAACGAAACAAATATTTACTGAAAATAGGACATCCACATTTTACAGCTTTCTGTATCTTTCACAATTTATGTACTTCCATCATCAAGATGTTTCTAACATATTGCACACCATATGCTTCCTTAACCCCACAATCATCTTTTGTGAAGATCATCTTCCCACATGCTCCAATATTACTATAATCTAATTTAAAACTTTTTTTCCCAGGTAAAATAAGTATTCCGTAACAGCTAAAATCTAAAAAGGATCATCAATAGAGTTAAAATGTCCATTTAAATGCTTTTTATATTTTTTCCTTTGTTTAGCTTATGAGTAACCAAATGTAGAAATTGCTTTCTCAATAAAATGGAGGCATGTTAAATTCCTCTCGTGAATCAGAATAGAGTAAGAAGAAAAATAAAAGTGTACAAAAGAATAACACATTCAGTCTTTATCAAAAAACCAAAAAGTAACACCTTAAATCTAAGGAGAGACAAAATTGACAAATTTTTTTTTTTTCTAACAAATCTGGATTTCAAATGGAGAAACTGTGGCCACCCTAATCTTCTGAAATGAAAAGGATGCAAAACAGGATTTGTCATTTCTCTGGTATCAATGATAGTCAGAATAAACTTATTTAATTATGACAAAAATAATGGAAAAGATATTACATCTGTTGCTGCAGAACCTGCATCTCTAACTGCTGGAGAAACAGATCATCCCACATGGGCCTACAGGTGGGTGTCTTGCACTCTTATCTGAAGGATTGGTACCACTGCCAGGCATTAGATGAAATGTACTTGTGGTTAGAGCTGAGGTAAAATTCCTAAATAATGGTCATCAAAAAGGAAGGAAAGCCAACAGCAGGGAAATTCCTACAGACTTCAGTGATTTAACTCTCACTCTACTATTCTTTCTTACACAGCCTTATTTTCTATCCTTTTAACATGGTGCAATTCACTTTTAATTAGAGGGTAGCTGACTAAGAATCATTAGAAGTAGAATGAGTGTTATGTTCTAGTTCTTCATCTGCTTCACAATGCCTGGTTTTAATATAATTTAAAAAGATTTAAAGGATGAGGATGGTTGTGGGGAATAAAATGTTATCCCTATTGGGACTTCTTCGTATAATTTCAAAAGGGAGAGGATTTTTAAAAACTGGATGTAACTTGTCCACATAAATTCAAATTTGTTAGGTGAACATATGTCTGACTATCCTGATTACACTCTTATTACATTTTCTAGTTAGAGGAGACCGAAAAAAATGTTAGAGAGGGGCAGCTGTACCCAGACACAACTTACTTGATATGTGCTTTGGATATCCTCTCCTCTGTTTCCCCCTCCAAACAAAAGAGGTACTACTACTAGTAACCATGCACAGGTTAGTACATCTACTCAGCGTGACACTGTGCATCAGAGAAACTCTTGAACCAGCATTAGTCAGATCAGACACAGGCCTAGCCCAAGGATACTTGAAGTAGTGCATCAGCTTAATGCAAAGTTGTCAGAACAAGACCATAAAACTTTCTTCCATCAGGCCACTTTGAAATTACTAGTCTTTTCTAAATTGCCCAAAATTTTGCGTTCTAGAAATATCCTTGATTGTTTGGGTTCACTCTGTTTGTGGTACACCTTTAGTGACTTTACTATATTTCATGGGGTGTGGAGGAAGAAGAGGGAGTGATCATCTTCTTACACATTGATGTCCATACCCAACTGCAGGAGTTCACCTGTTGCCAGCACATGATATCTCTGTGTACCCCTGTCTCCAAGCTCTCTGGGATTATTTCCATCAGGAAATAATACAGAACACACTGGATTACCAGTAGCCTATTGGAATAAAAAGAAATGTTGACTGTACAGAGAAATGTGTTGCACTTGCAGCCATGTATATGGAAATGAAATCCAATTAAGGCTTTGTTTGTTAGTTAGATGTTTCCTTGTGCCTTTAGTGGACATAATTGTGTTTGAATGTTGGACATAAAAGTAAAATAAAAATAAAATGGCCTATTTTATTATGAAAAGGTTACATGGTTTCATAGAAGAGGTAATAAGAGCAATTAGCCTTTTAGTGAATTTATATGTTCTGCTTAAATGTTTGCAGTCCAAGCAATTAAGGACAGTTTTACAGCAACCAGCTTTAGATGTTAATAAGTCTAACTATATTTTACACAATTGCCGAGTTAATGTAGGAAAATGTTGCATATCTGGTGGTGTGAGAACATAGCTGTGAGTGATGTAAGTAAACCATGCACCCAGTATACCTAGGATGATTAATATATAATTAATAAGCAGAGTTTATGAATATAGATAGAAATTAAAATGCTTACTGATAAAACTCATGCTTAAGAATTTAAATTGATTTTCTGAAAAGCAATCGCTGGTATCTGTTGTTTGTTTTGTCTCTTCTGGACCAAAAGGATTATGAGCATGACAGTGAACTGCTGGGTTTATGTGATAGAAAGCTTATTTGCTTGTTTCAGTTGAGCCGAACTATGTTGCAGTGGGGATCCTGCAACACGCATATATCAAACCAGGAGTCCCGTGGAAAGGAAATATATATGGACAGACAGATTCTTGATAGCTGTTTCAGAGATGTTTATTCCTCCAGCCGCATGGCCGGGGCTCTGCCGAGGAACTGTTCCAGTCACAGGACCGAGGGTCCTTCTGCCCGCGCAGGGAACACAAACCAACCAATGGGAACGAGGCTGAGCAGGGACAGGGAAACCCCGTGTCTGTGCCCTCAGGGCCCCTCTCCCAGGGCTACACGGCAGGGGAGGGACCCCAACACCTCACCCGTTTTATTTTAATAAAAGGAGAATGAAAACAACTGGATAAACATAACAAGAACAGTTTCAAAACAAAACAAGCCACTCTCCTGAGTCTTTAAATGTCCAAACAGATTCTCTGGAACATCTTAGGGCTGACAGAAGGGAGACAGAATTCTCTGAGCATGCTTTGTGGGGAAACTGAGGCAGGAGAGGGTTTAACTTCTTCCCTCCCCCTTTTCATCCCCCACTCGGCATTGGAAAGGGATTTTTGGGGAAACAATTGGCAAAAGCATGGTTTTGTGAGGGAAACCATGGATGAAAAAACGGATTGGGAATACACTGGAGGTAACAGGACATAGGGTAAAAGGGAAAGGTGGGATTAGGAAAGGGAGACTGTAGGGGGGGCTTACAATGGAGATACTGTCTAACATGACTACGATTTTTTGCATATATACTGCCTTTTACAGGAACACCATCAGGCCCAGTGACCTGCGATGCTTGTAACCCTTTTCTCCCTAGTACAATATTAAATTCCACCACCTCTCCATCTCCCAAGCTTGGGATGCATTTTTCAGGGTTATTCTTTTTAATAGCAGTTCTATGCACGAATATGTCTTGCTGGTTGTCACACCTTGTTATAAAACCATAATTTTGCTTAACATTATACCATTTTACTATCCCTAAGGTCTTAGTTGCTATGATCTTTTCCTTTTTCCGAGTGGCTGCTGTTTTCTGTCTCGCTGCGTCTTTGCTCTCTCCTTCGGTCGCTCCCGTGTTGGAATTGTCGGGGCTGCTCGTGCCTGCGCGCTCTTCCCGGGGTCGCGTTCGGGGCCGTGCGGGCCGGGCCGGGCCATGCCGCTCAGTTCTCCGTGCGTCGCCTCCTCTGGTCGCAGCTTCGCTGCCGATGCCGGGCGCTGCACCCACGTCTCGGCCGGGCCCCCGAGCGATGACTCCCCCGCGCCCTGCTCCAGCGCGCGTCTCGGCTGGGCGCGGCTCCGTTCCACCGCCACCGCCGCCAGCCGCTGCCCGCGCGCCGCCCCTCTCGGTCGGGCGTTCACAGGGCTCGCTCCACCACGCGCTGCACAGGACCGGGCGGGCACCGCCGGGTCCCGCTGCTCCTCGCTCTGCTGCGGACACTGCGGCTCGCGTGGCTCCGCCCGCGCGCGGGAACTGCCTCGCTGCTGCTCGCAGAGCGCTCGGTGCACGTGGCCTGGGCCGCACGGTCCCTGCGCCAGGCTTCCCTTCGCCAGGACACAGCTGACATTGCTCAACAGTCTCGGTAACTAAATAATATTCACGAAAATATTCTTCCATCGGCATATATTTTGACTCCAGTATTAACTGTGTCCAAACGGTTTTCCAAAAGCCCTTGGTAAGAATTAAATCCCAAGAAACATAGAAAAAGTTCTTAAACAACCATGCCAGGAAGTGTTTCAGTTCTTTTTGAGCTTGAATCAAGCTAAAATTTACAAATCGTTGTTCAAGAATCATTTTAAGTTTAAGATAAATGTCCATATGCGGCTCTGAGAGCCAAGAGTCTTCCCACGGTTCCTCCATAGTTTAGATATGGAATAGCAAAGCAAAACCAAGAAGAGGAATCCAAAGTTTCCAGGGTTTACTCACACAAATCAGTCGCTTAGGGATCGGGGATCGTTCTGCTCACAAATCTCCACCATTTGTTGCAGTGGGGATACTGCAACACGCATATATCAAACCAGGAGTCCCGTGGAAAGGAAATATATATGGACAGACAGATTCTTGATAGCTGTTTCAGAGATGTTTATTCCTCCAGCCGCATGGCCGGGGCTCTGCCGAGGAACTGTTCCAGTCACAGGACCGAGGGTCCTTCTGCCCGCGCAGGGAACACAAACCAACCAATGGGAACGAGGCTGAGCAGGGACAGGGAAACCCCGTGTCTGTGCCCTCAGGGCCCCTCTCCCAGGGCTACACGGCAGGGGAGGGACCCCAACAGAACTACAACAAAAGGCCTACTTAATTAAATTTTGCTGCTGTTACTGAACAAGCACACACTACTCGTTAACATTTTTCATGTGACTGTTCTGATGGACAGACCATTTTAAAACAATTCTTAGGCATGCCTTTAAGGGTTGGTTGCTGCTGCTTCAATGAAGGTGTCTAGCACACCATGAGGTACTCAACAGTTCCCAAGAGATCTACACAGAGCTGGAAAACACAGTACAGCATCTTCCTGGAGCACTAGCTGGAGGTGAGAAAACCCAGGGAGCTAACCAAAGACAGGAAGCAAGTATTTCCCTTTATCATCACTGAGGCAACTACCAAGGACACCAGCAAAGGCCCAAGGGCAGTGCAGCACCTTCCCAGTCCCACCAAGGGAGTAGTCACCTCTTTGCTAATAAACTAAATCAGTCCTGTCTCAGGCACAGGCCACAGAGAGATGAGCATCTGTGTGACTGAACTCTCTCCTCCTCCATGGCCCAGCCCTCCACCCAAACTGCTGATGAAAGATTTGGGAGTACAGCTAAGACGTGTCCCAGAGCTGTGCAGACAGCTGTGTCCAGGCTGGGGAGCTCCTGGGCAGGCAGGTGTTGTCTGCACAACCGGTGTGGCTGATGGCTGAACAAGGGGACTCTGTCCCATGCCCTTGGACCCCCATCCAGGCCTCTCACTCCTGAGCAAACTCTGCAGATGTCACCCTGCCATCAATATGCCGCTGGTCACTGTAGGGCTGGCCAGCCTCAGCCAGCCCCCCCGGCCTGCCCTGCTCCCCGCTGCCATGGCAGGTCCTGCTTGGAGTCCTCCCCAGGACCAGGGCACTTTGGGACACTGGATCATCGCTGTTTGGGGCGCTGCCACCCCCTCTCCTTGCTGCAAGAGACTGGAAGTCAGGGCATCCAGGACAAGAGGCCCTGGCATTGCTGACCTTAGTCAGGGAGCAGGTGCTGCTGGCTGGGGACTGCCCAGCTGGTCTCCTGCTTCCTGGCTCCCACAGGCCAGCTCTGGGTATGGGTGGTGAGGAGAGAAAGAGAGCTGGAGTGGAAACACGTGGGAAGGCTGCCTAGCGTGGTGGAGGAGGATGGACTGAGTGCTCAAATTTCACAAACATATTTCTAGAAGCAGATGTGGGAATTCCTGTTCTGGTAAACCCTACCTTCCTTAAAAACCCATTCTGAGGCTGTGAGAAACTCATACCTGATCTTACACGTGTGCAGATCCTTGTTCTCAAAATGATGGCAAGCTCTTGTCACTAAGTCTTCTGTCAGGTTTTGGCCTGGGGCTTTTGGCCTGGAAGGTTTGATAATGAGTGCAATACAAATGAGCTATAGGATAGACAGAAACGAGCTAGGAATCAGCTGGAGAAACTGGTAAGGAATGTTAGGGCAACCTTCATTGACAAGTGGACTACTGTGGCTCCTTCCCACTCTGCGTTTGCCCTGTCTGAGCCTTGCTAGGCAGGAGGGCGCAAAAGGAGTATTTTTGAATAATTTTACTTTGTTAAATATGATTTCCCTTGTAACATGAAGCAAAAGCTTTTCTTCCTGGGCAAAAAGTATTTTTATTTGATTGCTAGTTCTGTCATCTTAAATTCATCTTTGTATGTGAAATTCAAGAAGCCTGGCTGGCTGTGGCTTACTTTTCTCATAGTTCCACAATTATTCTTGCGTATGATTTTAGTAGCGCAAAAGGGAACCAATGAGATGGACACTTACCTGGTATCTGCCTTGTCAAACTTGATTCATTAGTAGTTTTTCCCGTATGTCTAATAATATCAGGTGCCATTGCTACATATACATGTCCCTTTTTGGAATAAAAACATGCTGGCTATCTGCCTACGTGCCTCTGCATGGGTGCTTCAAGTACTTATTGCAGATAATGCTATGAACTTCATGTAAGTTATGAGCTACAAGTGACCTGCTAGCCTCCAAAAGGCTGAAGAGCCAACAGAGAATATTAAATTTCTGGTGGCTACTAACCTGCTGTAGAAACAGAGATTCAAAAGAAAAGGCATTTTTTTCTCTCATTTGCCAAAACCCTTGCTATGTAAAATAAAGATGAATGAGGCTTGCATTTTTTTCCCCCTAATGAGAAAAGTGTGTGGAAGGATGGGAGGATGTGAAAGGTCTCTAGTTGATATTTAGCGGTAATATTAAGTGGGTTTGAATTAAAAAAAAAAAACAATAAACACAGTTATGTCACTTCCCTAAATAATAGTGTTGTTCTCAAACTTCTAAGATTTAGGAGACCAAGAACACCAAATGCCAAGTAGTAAATAAATCTCCACAGTAATTGACAGCTAAGTTATGGGGACTTATATCAGAACTGCAATAAGATATAAAACCTGAAGGATGTATTCTTATAATCTTAAACGGGCTGTGAGCAAGCTTAGGTTATTCTCATTCATCCCTGTTTGTTTTCCAAGCATGCATGAAAAAGAAAAAGTTACTGAGTTCAGGAGACCACAGATAGTGAGAACAGTAATCTAAACAGTTAGCAGTCCTTTGCATTCCTTTTGCACGTTGATGTTCATCCTGTGCACCAAAGACCTGCACCAGACGTACTTCTGAGACTTCAGAAAAGTAAGTAGTAGAATTTGGGGTTTTCTTTGCATTCAGGGATATCTCAATTAATTTTGTTCATTTTTTGCTATTTTCCATGGCTGAAATTAGGTAAGAGAAGTGAGTACTTGAAGTTGAACATGGTAAATATACTTTTAAGAAAGCATGAATAATTATTGTTAAAGTTTAGTGTATGGTCTATAAAAATATTACAACACAGTTTTTGCAGCTGAAAAAGAATGAAATATCTGTACTTAATATTATACATTTCTGGGTCTTCGTGGTTGTTTGATGCTATGCAAAAACTGATGATAACGTCTGAGGAAAGATTCCCTGTGGGAACATCAAACTGTCCATATGCAGCTTCCTATTGGGCTTGCATGCCCCCTTCATAGCACTGAACCTGAAAGAGCCATTCTTCCATGGGTGGCTCAAGGATGGCCAAAGGGAAGATATGGTTTAGCTAATAAAGCATGGTAACCAAGGAGGGTCACTCTCTCCTGTTTCAGCCTGCACACTGCAAACCCAGAGAGTCCCTCAGAGGCAGAACCTGAAATCCAGGTGAAAGGTCCTGTGTTGCCAGGGTAGTGGATATATACAAGATACAGAAGAAGAATCAGCACGGATTTTTTGAAGTTAAGCATACCTCAAAACTTTTGGAGGATTAAAAACATAAGGATTGGAGTAGGAAGAAGAACAAAGTGAAGAGTTTCTCAGAGATCTGCACTGGGCCATCTCATTCAACATGTTCAATTCATTAAGTGTTGAATTGTCTTGAATCTAGGGTGAATACTGAAGAGACAAGTTTGCTGACTGTGCTGACTTATTTAAATAAATAAAGAAAGAACAGTTGCAGTGAAAACCTGCAGAAGCATATTGCATGTCACTTAGCAAATGAATGTTAAAAGCATGAAAATCAATGCATATAAATGTAAAACAATATACATACGGAAAAAACCCCTGATTTGAACTTTAAGTATATCATAATAGACTCTTCAGTATTTAGGATTGAGACCCTGGGATCATAATAAATTATTCAATTAAAACTTCCATTCAGTGCTCATCAGTGGTCAAAAAATGCAGAATTCCTGCCAGTTCTAGCTCAAAGGGTCCTTGATGTTTTCTGAAATCATTCAAATTTTTAGCAAACGAAGACCCAGATAAATTCATGTAGCCAGAAGTCTTCATCATAGAAAAAAGACAACTGAGGGAGAAAATAGTACAGGTCTTCATTATCATATGAAAATAGAAAAGGGACTAAATATTGATTGTTCAGTGTTGTTTTCTACAAACTGTAGGAGTACCAACTGAAGATACGTAGCAACTTCAATGCAAACAAAACAAGGCAGCTCTTAGCATGATTTTTAGTTATCATGATTTTTAGTGAAAATCTTGAGATGTTCACATGAAATTAATGTGTAGGGTCTTGTTGATAAGAATTGGTTTTGACATCACACCAATTAGTAATAAGAATACAATTGATCTTGAAACCCTAAATTTGGTATTACCTATATTGTTTTGATCAGCTTCAGATACTAACATACTTATAGTCAGCCCAACATGTAAATGAGAGAAAAGCAGAATCTTAGTGTCAAGAGTAAAGATGGGTGCAGTAAATATAAGAAAAAATTAATTATCCTTAGTTCTCAAACCTGGGCAGTAACTTGGTCTGAAGTTTTTGTCTGTATGGGGGTTGAGCAAGTTGATTGTTCATTTGTTATTTTCTTTTCTTCTCAGAGGTACAGGCATGAGATATAAACACATGAAAATACCATGCGAAAACCACTCTGTGCTTGGGATTAACGATATTGGGCAAATTTCATTCTCTTGCATGTTAGACCCCAGTCTTTGCCATAAGCTGGAACTCCATGACACATCACATATATGAGCATGATCTGTCCCCAAAAACCGTAACTATTATCAAACTATATAATAAACTAAATAACTATTATTAAATTGAAATTCAGTTAGACTCTATACTCAGCTTACTCATTTATTAACTGATATATTGGTGTCTTAATAAACAAGACATAGGAATCATTACAGCTTAAAAGGATTGATGTTTTTTCCTCATTTTGACTGAGATTTCAGAAAGAAGAGAAAAATATTTAAGTTTATATGTGTTTCCATTCTTTTAAATTAGAAACATTTTAAATTCAAGAAAAAATGTGAAACAGAAATTAAAAATGTGAAATCTTGAAAGCAGGGCAACCGGAATAAATATGAATGTTCCACTGCATCTTTTTTTAAACTTTAGAAGCAGCATGGCTTTTATTTTAGGAAAGTTGAGTCATTTTTAATGATAATAGGACCAGCTTAAAAGTTTGAGTAACACACTGCACTTCTTAAACTGTTCAGTGTTTTTTTATTTTTTTTTCTGTTTGACCGAATATAAAGAAATAGAAAAGCTGTATTTTAGCCTCTGTTCTTTCTATAAAGTACTAGGCTTATTTTCCAAAGACTGTCTTTGTTCCGCCCCACATCCTAAATGTGTGTGCTTATTCTAGTTTGCATTTTGATGAATTAGAAAGTGTACATTGTTCAACTTTTAATGTATCAGTCAGTATTGTTACTTTTTTTTCATTTTGAGTTCAGTGAACAATTGTGATGAAGGTCAAAATACATTCCTCTGTTGTAAAGTATATAGTGCTTATCTCAGGATTAAGAAAAAAAATTAGTTCTTTTTCTTACATAGCAGAACACCTTAGTCCATCTAAGACAGGAGGAATATATTCCAGATAAGGAATCTCTGTATATGATTAGTAGAAAAGTTCACATAAATAGATTCTGGGTAGATAAGTATCTGTTTTAAATAAAGTTTTCTAGATTTTGAAATTAAATGAGTCAAGGCGATCCCTCCTGTTCTCTAAAAGACTGCTTCATGTTATCAGTGTGGTTTCAGTTTTATGCAATGCAGTTACCCTTTACCTTTCATCCAGTTGTCATAGCTGCACTGTAAAATTGTGCCATATTTAATCTTTTTGAAATTACACTGCCTCAAATTTTTTTTTTTTTTTGTATTTTAGAGCAACCTTCTTCTTATAGAATAAGAATTTTTGCAGTATGAGCGACAGATTGTCTCTACTTGTTATGTGCATGGTAAACATTCATTGTTCAGACCTGCATATACAATAATAAATAATAGCCCCAGAAAATTGTCTCTTTCATAAAAGACATTCAAAGACACTACTATGTTTAGAAACCATGGCTCATGTCTAGAAATACATGTAAGCAGTCTGTGAGCTGCTGGATTTTGGTATTTCTGCAGCATGTTTCTTCAGGTTTCCAGGGACTTGCAGTCTCTCCAGTCTGCTTCAGCAGCCCCCACTGCTAACTTTCCCTCTATATATCTTTTCATGGAGCATATGGTAGGTGGCATTACTCAGCTAACAGATGTGCCTTTATGATGCTTGCAATTTGTCCCGTGCATGCAGGGACCTGTGGTATATAAACAGAGACTGGTAACACTTGATAAGGTCATTATACTGGCTATTTTTGTTCTACATGTCAGCAGTCTCCAGCACGAGGAGACCTCAGACCCTCAGATATCTGACAAAGACCACATTTTTATATCTTGCTTATTGTAGATGGCTGTTAAGATTATTTGATTTATTAGCTTTTTATGGGCCCTCTGCTATGCTAGTTTGATGGGTGCCTTGGCAGTCTCTTTCATTAATATCCCATAATAAAGTATTTATGATACCACCATTGACTTACGGAGACATATTTTACATCTCTGCGTAGTATGTTAAAAAGCTGCATAGACATGAGCTTTGTGTCAGGGAGTGCTAAAAAGGGCTGGATCAAGTTATAACAGTGTTGACTGTGATAGTAAGAATGAGGGTCCACTTTAAAACTCAAGAAAAGCACAAGATTATTGGTCTTCCTTTGCCACCAAATACAGTAAATATTGTGTCAGTGAAGAACATTGAAAATGAACAAGAAGATACTGCAAGCCACCCAGGATAAATGCAGCCCCCTTAAGGGATTGTTTTGTGCTCTTCTCAGCTGTGGGTTTGAGGGGGGTCCTGCTGACACAACTTGATTTGTCCCAGCAGACTTTCTCTTTCCTGCAAGTGGCATGAAAGCAAACGAGGACAGTCAGTTCTGAGGTGTGAAAAATCCTATTTATATGCTTTAAATACAAAGGCATGTAACATGCACTAAGTGAAACCTGTGATCTTTCTAGGTGTGCTGAGATGAGCTATTTTAATATATTCTGGGAGAATAATAGTAAGAATAATAATAACAAGGATAAAAATGCTACTGGACTACACTGAGTCAGATTTTGCTCTGCTTTACATCTGAAATAATTGGAGTGGGTGCAGAAAAAGCTATGGTACAATGGGGTTTTGTTCTTCAAACATTCTAATAATTGCTTAATAATTACTGTCAGAGTTCTGATTCATTATAGCAACTTGTATGCATGTCTGGTGTTTTTAATTTTTTCCAGGGATGGATGTCCACAACTTCTGTGGGCAAACTGTTTCATCATCCAATCATCCTCACAGAGATGTTTCCCATCTAGGTTCCAGGACTTCCACCCATATCCTTTCTCCATGGACAGTTATCTCCTTTTAAAAACCCACCAGCTTTCTGTAATCTGTTGACCTTTTCCTTAACTGCAAAGTAAACAGAAACCTTTGCCTGTTAAAATGTAGATTTGGCAAACAAACATACAAAAAACCACCAAACAATAATAATACACCTATTTTTTTTTCATGAGTTTTCAATGTCTAAGCATCTGTTCATATATTAGAGATACAAATAAACCATAGGTTTTGAATGCAAATCCACTTCAGTATGACCAGAAACATACACAAGCAATTAAAGCTATCTACTGAAATAAGAAATCAAGACTGAAGAAATAAACAACCTGACACCTGTAAGAATAAAACCTATTAATGTTAACAATAGAGGAAATTTTGCATCATTTTGGTAGACTAGAATTGAGCAGTCAACATAAAAAGATAACTTCTAAGAAAAGAATCTAATAGCAGATAAAGTGTTGATTAAAGGATTGTAAATGAAGTACAGAATATTATAACATATGGTAAACTATTCAAATTTGGCACTCCAGTACCAATCAGATTTTGTTTCTAAGTCTTCTTATATAGCATCAAATGTCAATGACTAATTGAGTCTACAAAACCAAGTTAAAAAAAGTACTCAAAATTGATTATATGCACAATTTATATTGTTTGGTTTAGCTTTCTTTCTGAGAAACACGGGATATGTGGTCTTTATGTTTGACAGTAGACTCCACTAATGATAAACCAACTATGCAGTCTCAAAAAAATCTGACAAACATCAGATACATACTCTGGTATAATGTTTTGTCACAGTCAGCTCCAGTGAGAGTATGCACCACCAAGTCACAGCACCTCTGTCTTTCCTTCCAGCTCTCCCTGTGGTCTCAGAAAACTTCCAGTCCAGTGCAGTCACCCAGATTAAGGAACAGGAAAAGATATCATTCAAGGTGGTTGATCACTGGGATAGGCTCCCCAGGGAAGTGGTCAGGGAACCAAGCCTGTTTGTGTTCAAGGAGCGTCTGGGTGATGTTTGCAGTCATACAGTTTAGTGTTGGGCAGTCCTGTGAGGAGCAGGGTGTTGGACTCAATTATTACAGGCCACTTACAACTTGAGATGTTCTGTGGTTCTATCATTCTCTGAAAAATGCCTTTCAGCCTTGCAGTTATTTTGCCTTCTAAAGGTAAGTTTGGACATGTTTGAATTGAGAATTCTCACATATTCATGGTGAAAACTCTTCATAAAGATATGGGGTACAAGACAAGTGGTCGTGCATCCTTCTTCTAATTCCTTTTTGCAGGAAAAAAGCACTTCCAACTGCACTGTGTCAAAGCACAAAGATTCTCTGATTGATAGCAATGTTTGAACTCGTATCTGAGCAGGTCACTTTGGAAATATTACTGCCTGATTTCTTTGAAGGTTAGGTGCTAGACAGTGTTCATCTTTCCAGGCCTGTTGGCTTGAGAAACTTTTGGGCCAGGCAAGGAAGCATCCAGGACCCAATGACTGTTATACTGTTTCCGTTTGAGGTTGTATGTTGGGATTTATGCACCTTTGTGCATCTGCAGTTTGTTCATTTATAGACATGCAACCTGGGGAACCAAAATAATTGCCTTTTTTAATAGTATCTAAAAAATTTCCTGAATAACAGCATTCATCAAATGCAGTCACCTGCCAGGTCTTCAAAACATTATTCACTCCAATAACTATTACACCCTACAAACACAGATTCTGAGTAAGTTAAAGGAGCCTGAAATCCATGTGATTAAAAATGTGTTGGCTCTGAACAAGGATCTGCCACAACTGTGTTCTCCTTCATGTAAAGGATGTAGAATCATCATCCCTGTAAGTGTTCAAAAATGTGCAGAAGTGGTACTTAGGATCATCAAACATGGGCCTGGCAGAGTTAGGTTAATAATTGGACCTGAAAATCTTAGAGGTCTTTTCCAACCTTAATGATTCACTTTCCAGAGAAATTGTTTTTGTGATTGTGTAATTTGATTTAGATAACTTGTTAGTGATATAAAGCAATCAAACTGGATCACACTTTAAAAAGCATTTCTAAAGGGTATTTTTCAGAAGACTCTGATCTTCCAGGTTATTTTCAGCTTGCCATTGAAATACTGCCATTTTTCCATTTGCTGTGCCAAATTTACAGTAGTCTCCCCTGTGCCTAGTTATACAAGGCTCAAGTGGTGAGAGCAACAGAACTCTGAATCAGCTAAGCAATCGGATCTAAAAGAAAAGTAACCCTGTAAATTGTACTTTTGCCAGGCATCTCATCACCTCATGTCCCAGGCAAGGGATTCTGGTCTCTAGAGAGACAGAGAGTTTCATTTACCTTACGAGAGAACACAGTGATCAGGTTCAGACATCATTATTACCACACCACAGTAGAATATGAACACAGCTGTAAATGGAGAGACTTGACATTGGACGGAAGCAAAGGCTAGAATTTTTTAAATGGTTCTGTTTCTCAATTCAGGGCTTGGTAATTAAACAAATTAATAAAATATCTATTCATTAATTATAGAATTTTATAGGATTTTATATCTAAGTGTTATGCAGAAATTAACTAAAATTAAGTAACTTAGGAAATATTCCAACCTTAGCAACTATAACACACTGGGTTTTATTGAAAGGTATACAGAGAGGCTGTAAGTTGAAAATAGTGCTAAACACTTACACAGCATAAAATATTAGGCTGTATATTTTAAGGCCCTTACATTAATATAGTAAATTGTAAAGATTAATTTTAAGCCAGTGTGAGTAGCTGCATTTCTCCTTTATTCCTTGTGGTACACTAAATATTGAGTTTTCAATAGATGTAATGATAACACAGTATTCTAAGGCTTTCTATGTTTATATAGAGGACAAGAAATAAAAACTGTCTATCTATGCTTAGTACATGTATCTATAGTTATCATAGTGTGAAGTCAGAGGGAATAAAGGATGACACTTTCCTAATGCTAAGCTTATCAGATCTGGATTTACTGTGATCTCTACATAGAATTTGGAGCACTCTTCAAATTTATGTACCAGCATCTTCCCTATTTAACAGATGGGGGTATTGCAGTCCCTCATAAGAAAATGTTCTAAATATTGCAAAAACCCTATGGTTTAATCTCAAATGTTGCTTAACTACATAATGAAAGCATATGGTATTTGAATGAAATCATACAGTTTGAATTAACATGATTCAAAACATAAACACTGATAGTAAAACTGAGTGCATACATAATAATATGTAACTATTGCCTAGCGATCATTTTCTTTGGAAAAAATTTGCATTCAAATATCAAGCAAGTGATGAGACACCAGCCCTGGGAATACAATACAAGTTTTCACAAAGATTGTGCTACACTGGCTCTGAATTGTAAACAGACCTTTCCCTGTGAAAGTCCTCTTTTACACATCCTGCTTCAACAGAAGAGAACTACTGTGCCTATCAGATTAAGAATTTGTGTATCTAAGAAAAATATATTCCCCAAGAAAGATTAAAATTATGTTATACTGGGAAAGTTCCAGAATATCTTTGATAATTATTTTTATGCAAATAGCATCTTGTTTCACCCTACAGACTTATGCAATTAATATAGATTTTTTATATACAGCAGTTTTGTAATAAACCCCTTTTCTCAATGCCATTGGTTAAAGTGGAGAGATTCTATTGTCAATTCCTGAAAAGATCAAAAGACAACCATAGCAGAGGGGATAAAGGCAATATATGGAACTTTCTCCCAGGCATTCTGACCATTAATAATTGAAAATCCTGGCAGTGATCTGAGCAGGATTACTAGTACAGGTTTTGAAAAATAACCTGTTGTGTTATTTCCCTTCTAACCATCTCTGCGCCCTTGGTGAACTGCTGAGAGTGTCTGGTGCCCGTGCTGTTCAGACACCGCTATGAAGTGCGTGTTTCCTACAGCCCTGAGTCCAGGGAAATGTAGAAGTCTTGTGCTATCTTGTTTCTGTGAAGAAAATATTTGTATCTTGGTAAAGAAAGATTGATTTGAAGTAGCACTCAACAGATCTTAGAACTTCATGGAAATTGTATAGTTCTGTGTTAAAGTGATTTTTAAAACCAGTAAAAGCATTGCCAAAGCATAATTACAGCCAAGTCTGCCTGTATTCCAATTCTGAAAACTGGGTAAAGCAATTTTCACCTAAGAATAGTCTGAATGTAGCTTTTGTGATACTCACTTCCAGAGTGATTTTCTGTATTTCGCGAGACAGTCTTTTTACAGTATTCACAAACACTTCTGCACTGTGACTTCCTCTCTCTTTTCTAGAATAATGTGAGTATCTTTTTCTTCGTCCTCTATTTCTGGTCACTTTTATAATGCACCCTTTTCCTTTGTACTCTACGAGGATAGAAAATTATTACTATTGTGATTTCCCCTCCTCAGTCACATTTTACCCTCAGGGTTACAGATAGAGTGTCTCTCATTTCAGAAGTGTACACCTATCTCCTTTCTTCTGGCATCCAGGCCTCAATTAGGTAATTTAACTATACAACATTTTAGTAAGCTGGTACCCTTATTCCTTCTCTCTCTCTTCCACGGATCAACAGAGGTCTTCAGAAGATGATCAAGATCGTAGCTGAGCTTTCTAGCCCAGCAATACAAAACTTTGCTAAGACCTTATTCATAAGGTCTCTTTTCCCTGACTTTTAGGCTGGGTGTCACTAGTCCTCATTTTTTAAAGAAGATTTAACAGTACTCTTTTTAAAATATGTGTGGCTCCACTTTTTTCCCTGAAAGATTACATATGTGGTTTGGTGGCTGAAATTGGAACACCACATGTTCCTGCAATCTGTCCATCTCTGACAGCTTCGTTTCTTTTTTCAGTGGCTGCTCTGGTGCTGATGGAGTTGTCAGAAGAAATTGTCTATCATTTGCATGGGTTTGTCACTTGTATGAATCAGTTTTATCACAGCTACAGAGCATCCCCAGAGACAGTACTAACTGCTTTGTTTTTAATTACAAAGTCACTCTTTGTGTTCCTCCATACAGATAGCCATGTAGCCAATCATAAAATCACCTTGTTGAAAATCTAGAATACAAATATTAACATTTATCCATCTTTCCTTTGAAGTGATCTGTGAAGTTTTCAGAAGAGTCTCAGAAGCATTGATCCCATTTATGGTTCATCTATTTCTAAGGTATCATGTCTATTCCAGACACTGTTCATGTTTTAGCACATCTTGTCTCAAAACACATTCTCTTCACAAAGTGAAGGCTAAGAGATTTAAAGAAGAATTGTGGCTCAGTTAAAAGCCAAGGTTAAAGAGATATATATTTTTTCAATTGAAATTTAATTGCATGTCAAATAGAAACAACTTCTAGGTATTTCCGTGGGAGTACAAAGCAGTCCAAGAAACTGAACTCAAGCTCTGAAGGAAATATAGAGCCTAGTCAAGGTATCTTAATGTTGTATCTTTTGTTGCTATATTGTTGTATCCTTTTTGCTGATTTTTTTTTTGGTTTTGATTTTAAATGAGGTGTTTAAGAACTGGGATAAAACACTCAAGACATTTTAGCTTATTTTGACATTTGCAGTTAGCTAGTACATGGGTCTTTCAAAATTTTTCAACACCAAGGAGTAATATGGTGATGCAGTCAGATATTTCTTGGATACAGGCCTGTTTCTTTACAAACAATGCACACAAAATTCTATTTTCTTAAACACCATTACAGTTAAACAATAAAAGGCTGTTTCTTTGCACAGTGTTTCAAGTTTCATTCTACATAGAATTCTACCACTTTTTAATGTGTGATTCTTATTCCTGCTTTCTGTCTTTTGGCTGCTTTTTTTCTCCTCTGTTTTTGAAAGTTTTTTGAATGTTTCTGTTACACACTTCTGTCAAGTGATACTCAGTAAATTTCTACTACCCATTTCCCCTTTAGTCTTCCGCTTGATCTATGTTTTTGGTGGAGGATTCTGTTGTTTCAGGTAAAAGGCAATACGTCTTTTATGCCTCATCTTAGACCTACTGTGAATGATAGGCTTGTCCCAGCATGCACACATTTTCTTCTAACGTCTATCATACTTATTTCATAATTTCAGTCTTTTTAATAATGAAGTAGTTCCAGTCCACTTGACATTTTATCCAGAGGCAACAATGAGAATATAACCTTCAGGTTTTAAATACCTACTTTACTCTGCTTTTATAACACTGAAAAAATATCTGTAGTAGATGTGATATGTAATATGGTATGGAGAGGCACAGGTCATACTGCATCTAACTTTGATAGTTATATTTCATCCAACTTTACAGTGACTTAGTTAATAAGATGTCCTTAACTCAGTGCCTGCAGCCCCTCTGTAGAAACAGTGAAGATAGACTGGTGCTTTTGAAAGCCTTAGTCTAATGCTTAAAATGAGGCATAATGTGAAATCAGGTAATTTAGATTTTATCCTATGTGTGCCCTCCCCATGTCCTGGAATGAGTCAAGAAGCAAACTGTCCAGATCAGTGTGTTTAAGGGTCATCCCAACAGGAGTCAGTTAATTGGCACTGATAGGTATTATTTTTTTTGTGAAGCAAATGTGTGAAATTTATACTCAAATTACTGCAACACCAAAAATATTTTAGTATCTTCCAGCACACTCCCTCTTAAGCCCTCAAAAAATATTCCTTAATTGCTCCAGCTGCAAATGGCATCAGTGTGATGATTCTGATCACATCATTCACATGTAGTTCATATACTTATATAAAACTTTCTTGTCTTTTATAAGCTGCCTTTTGTAATTCCATAATGTTTCAGAAGGAAAAATAGCACAGAAACTGTATAAAGTTTACATAGCACAAAAATTATGTATACAAAAATCCTCACAATAATCTTTCATCCATGGCTCCTACTATGTCAAAGTTTTCTGCTTAGGTTCTCTAATGGTTCTTATTGTCAAGGACAGCTATTCATACTTTGCAACACTTGGCACTTACGCTGTAAATCAAGGCCCATGACTGAGAGGTATCCACTGTAAAGTCATTTATAGGAGTGACAGCAATATAATAGCAATAATATCAACCAGTGTTCATGAACTGTTATTCCTGGCTAGCACCACTACAACCATCTGGCTGATATTCATTCTTCTCCACCTCATTCTTGCCCTTTTATTGTCCTCCTCCAGCTTTTAAACTCTAGCCAACAACTCCACTAATACAGCAACAAATTTACTGGCAAGGTCTGCAACAGCTGAGCCCATCCCAGTTGAGCTGTGCCAGTCAGACAGCTGGTGAGCTGGAAATTATCTAAGAACTGGCTGCAATGCCATTTTACAGGCCAAAAAGAGACTGCAGTATTTGCCTTAAAGAGGTGTTTTTCCTTTGCTATGACATTGTTTTCTGATCACGGTTATCGGTGCAAAAAAGTTAGTATGGAGCACAGGAATGAGAAACATGAGCACATGCACTAACCAACTTAGGCAACTGCACTGGGAGAGTAGGAAAGTATTTCCTAAAAGTCAGTGAAGGATTCTGCAAAATACAAAATGTGGGCAGTTAAAAATTGCACTCATTTTCATAGTTTATGTAATACTGATGGCATTAGTCAGTTTAAATTAACTACATGGGCAAATAAATTAATAACTCAAGTCTTGGTGCTATTGCATATTTCAAGTTTTACTATGCATGTATTCTTTTCTTTAGCTATCTCCCACTCTTGCTAAAGACCTCTGTTTTCTTACTATTCTGCTACATTTATTCTGGTACATATTTAGGAAAAGATGAAGTTATGAGAAAATCTTGTTTAATTCAGGTGTTCTTTGCCAATCCTGGAAGTATTTGTCTCTCCTCAGATCTGTTGGCATAGAGCTCTATATAGTAATACAAAAAATATGTTTTTAGAGTTTTAGATACCTCAGTGCTTAAATTCATATTGTTCCAAGACAGTGAGTGATGCCTATATTAATAAATTATGAAGTCATTTGAACATGGTGTCTTCCAGCAAGGTTGTTGCCCAGACATTAGGTTAAGGTCATCAGTCTCTCTTCCACTTTAATAAATTTTTAATTTTAATCTATATAGTGTGGAATAGCTCTAACAGTGTTGCATTCCTTGATGATTATTTAGGAGAAATTTGAAATCAAGCTTTAAAGTCCAATGAGTGTTTAATGATAAAGTAGGTAGGTTAATATGATATTGAAGGAAAGCCTTTATAAAGGATGAAGAAGAAGAAAGTTATGCCTGACCCAAACTACTAACATTAATTTTTAACTGCATACCTTAATATCACATACTCCAGCAAGTTCTTGATTCCATCACCAAGCTCTTTAAGGAATTTTTATCTTTACAAACAGAACACACTGAGAAAATGTGGTCGAGGTTTAGAATGAAGTAGGGTATGCCCCCTTGGTAAGAGAGGTAACACAGGTCTAAACAAAACCCCATAGAACAAACAATCATGAAAACTTCTCTGATTTACTGTCACCGACATCACCACTGTGCATATGCAGTTCTGGAGGACTCTGACGGCTCTATAAAACATCCCAAATCTCCCTAGTTCTCAAAGTCTAGTTGTATGCTAATGGGGAACCTGAAAGTGTTTTAAATCTTGATGAACTTCATGGAAGATAGGTACTTCTAACCCAGCTGATGTTTCTACAGGTAGTATGTCAAATATGTTCAAATTTAACATGGAAAGTGTGTCCTGCACAAAATGTGATGTAAGTCATGGAGCAATGCAGCTGCCACTGAAACCATGGTGGCAGTCTGTCCCCCTTGCCAATCACCAGGTCTCTGTGGGAACTCTGAGTGTGTGCCTCAGGCATAGGCTGAGCTCTGTGTCTCAGGACTACTGGTGTGTAACTTGTTTGCTCAGTGCATAATTGCCTTTACAAGCTACTTACAAATTCGGTACAGTAATGAATTTTCCTCAATAAATAAGTGAAGTCATTTGTATCTACCACAGTCGCAGTATGATAATCACTGAATTGACTTTCACCTTGGTATTACACTTGGTGTTTAAACAATGACTAAATTTTCTAAGCTGCAGAGAAGAGAAAAACCACACTTTCGGCCACCAGCCTGTTACTGTAGTCCCTATAAAACCATGAGATTCTATCTAAAAGAAAAACAAAATCTGCTTTCATTTCATCTGTAACCAATAGATAAAAAAGTGGAAACCATAGCATTTCTTAGCATCAAGGATGTTATAAAATATCGCATCTGCAGCCCAAGTGCCAGCACTTTGTCCTGGGATTTCTGCCAAAACAGGAGGCTGTTCTGTTGTAATTAACATTTCTCATCCCAATATCATTGTTGATGAGTCCCACACAGTTTCAAGTACAGCTGCCTGCTACAGTAGTTTATTATGAATACAGGACTACTGCTGACTCTTCCCTTCTGCTCTACTTATCATGGGCACTTTTCACTTCTTCAAAAGAATCACAGTTTCCTTCTTGCCAGACTTTGTGAGGTCCTATTTGAAAATCTGCATATTGGTTTTGGCTTAATCCATTTGAACATTTTTGCCTTTAGGAAGTCTTCTACCTTTTGTTTGGATCTGCTGGACTTCATGTCTTACTGGCGTGGTGCCATCTTGAGCTAGATGTCCTTCACCCCTTGTTAAATTATTTGTCCATTCAGTTTGGTGCTCAGATTAGCCTGATCAGATCATGATGTATCTCAGCCTGGCTCTTCAGAAATTCCTTGGCATTGCTTCTGTGTAGTCTCTTGAAAGCTTTGCTAGAACTACATGGCAGGCTAAGGCAATTACAAATGATGTAGTGATGTGAGCAACTGTTCTTGAGGATACATTATATAAATGGTCAGCAGGAGACACAGTGGTAACCAGCTAGGATGAGAAAATTGCTTAGGAAAACAGAGACTTGTTATTTTCCCCTAAAATTGCTAATAGAAAAATCAAAAGGACCTATTTTTGAAATGGAATTAGTAGTTTTACTACATTTTGTGTATACTTCATTATTCAACTTCTTGCTTCTGCTGGAGTTATTACTGACTGATTTATCTAGCCAAGGACCAGAGTCTGTGCTTAGCAACATCCCTGTTTCAAACAGCTTATGATCTAAGCATCTATGAAAGGAAAAAACACCATACAAAGGGAGTTTAGGGAATCAGGAAGAAAAATCGGGGGCAGTTTAAAAATCACCCTTCTAACAGGATAGCAGTCTAAACATGGGCGAGTTTTTTATGGTATTTTAGAAAAAGAGAACAATAAAATTGTAAATTTCAGCAAACTTGACTGATTAGCAAGGGTAGATGACCTTTCAGTAGTGAAGGAGACAGAAGCAGTAATGTAGGTGGAGCTAGGTCATGTGTACTCTTTAAAGCAGAGAGAAATTATTCAATTTTTGCTGCAGTATAAACCAGGAAGCCATGAAGGCAGGAAAATGAAGGGGTGACCTTACTAATGACCTTGAGAAATGATCTTTGCATCCCTTTTCTGAATGGAATGGAGAAAGATCTGTTATGGTCAAAGAAGGTCCTTATATTTCTGTCTGGCAGCAACATTTTCCTTTTTTATTATGAAATGATGCACCCAACAACAACAAAAAAATACAGAATTGGCAATAGATGAATAGCAGTACAAGCTGCAAAGTGACACCTTGACAAACATTGTTCTAGTGAACAATCCTGAGAAACAGATAAGTGGTCATTTCTTAAACGTACTGGGGGAAGGGGGAAGGGAACTCTGACGTTAAGGAAAAGGACAAAAGCTAATACGGAAACTTCCTGAATCTAGATGACAGAAATCCAGAATTTATTCTCATATGGCTTAAACAGATGTGCTCTAATTCAATGTGGATATAATTAACAATAAAATGTAGTCCAGTTAGGCCACATGGGTTTTAAACAGGCCCAGATCTTTAAGTGTAGATATGTGAATTATTGCCTTAAACTGTAATAGATTCTACTGAAATAATGTTTGAGAAAAGCAACTTTAAGGTGCAATAATATGTATCAAATATTTATTTCTGCTTAAGCTGTATGTATCTCTCTCCAACACCTCCAAACACAAAGGAAGAAAAAAGGGTATATCAGCGATCTGACAGCAAAGAGAAGTGAAGGGGGGCTGATCAGTCCTACAGGGCTTTTGGATCCTTTTAATGTCCAAATGATGAGACCAGCACTTAATAAGGATCTCACAAAAACCAATTAAATACAATGATTTAAAAAACCTCAGTGTCTCTGAATTCTGGATATTTTTGTAAAACAGTGCTTCCATGATTTTCTGATTCAAAGATAAAAGGAAAAAAGGTAAAAAAAAAAGAAGAATAATCCAATGTACATCCAAAGAATAGCCATTGGAATAACTTTAAAAATAGATATTGTGGATAATTCTGTGATGCTGGAGCAGATGGACAGAGCAAAAAGTCTTCTGAAAGTCTCAGAACAATGTCTGGGAGGCAGGATTTATATGGGACTTGGAAAATCCTTCCCCAGGAAATTACATGCTTATGATGTCATTAGTGAAAATTAAGGACTTATAAAACTCATTTCATCTCAGCTCTGCAAGATAGTCCATATGCAGAGCCCTGATGTCATCAGTGAGTGATTTGGAGAACCATGCCCAGAACTCCACGGGCCTCCTGGAAAATTTTTATACTCACACAAAAGTTATTTCAAGAATGAGTGATGCCACTCAACAGTCAAGAGACTAAGCAGATTTTTTTTGTCTGCTATGATTTTGATTGAAATAACTCAGCTCTGCTGAAAGCAATGAAAATGAATCAGACATATTTATGAGGTAAGGACTCTACAGTGTCTACAGGCATTAAGATCTTTCATTTTTCTTGTTCGATTCAAAATACCTGTCATTCTCTCTTGAAGCTCTGGCTGCTTCACGGAGCACCCACTAGTCTCAGAGAAAAGATTCTTTTCATGAAGAGCAATAAAAATTTGTCATTTTATATCTGGGGTGACTGTTTTTGACAGGATAAACTCTTGTTTAGAGCTCTGAATTCTTTCAAACATTTTCAGGGTTTTTTTTGATAGGAAAAAAAAAAGCTTTAAGTCTTACTTTTAAGAGCACGTTTGCATAAAACACATATTTTAAAACAGGTTAAAGCCTGAACTAGTTCTCAGTATCTGAATGATAAGAGGTAATAGTCTGAGGGAGCTTCCTCTGAGGTCATAAAATTTTTTTCAAATCAGCATATTCTTTCACATGTTCTCACACGGAAAGAAAAAATCTCAGGCTTGTTCTGTGCTTCATCCTTTGCTACAGACATAAATGAAAGTGGCATAACATGCTGTGTTTCTGGAGTTTGCAAATATATACTTTCTCCTAAGGTGAGAATATGCAGAAGCCCTGACATAAATATTTTGTGCCACTATTCCCCCAAGTAAGAAGCAGCTCTTTTCCAAGCAATAGTGGTGAGGAGTGCAACATGTCAGGGATACTCTCTGTGTCAGGAAAGGACTGAATAAGGATTAATTCCATCCTTTGATAGCTTTTCCAAGATATTCAGGAAGATGGCACATCCTCAAATCTCCCTTGGTAGCTTCCCACCATAGGCAAGGATATGCTACATATTCTTGATTTCATAAAATTTAAATACTGTTCTAATAAGTCAAAACACAGCCTTCATACTACTGTAGCCTCTTACATTGTTTTAACTGAGAAATATAATAAAACCAAGTATTTAAGAGCTGGGTCCAGATGCACATCACACAGACCCTAGGGGCGACCTATGGCCAAGTGCTGTACAGATTGGACACCAGCCAGGCAGCACTTGTCAAGTGCAGGACAGAAGGATGTTTCCTTGCCCTGTTTTAGCACAGACATAGTCTTACACTTGTAGACTGGTATTCCAAGTGCCAGAGGGTGATTTAAACCCCCAGCTATCCAGGATCTCTACAACAGGAAGAGGCAGTCTCAAAACACCTCCTCTCACCCACCAAAATAATTAAGAAATTATTCTTCAGAGGGAGCCGTGAAAATAAAGTATCCCCATGTCTTACCATCATGAAACAAATGTTTTGGAATCATGTCTTGCACACTTTTAAGATACACAAAACAAATCAGTATGTTTATCCTCCAGAGTTGATTTTGTATCTGTCAAATGTAATGCATTTTTAATGCACAGTTAAAAGTTTTGATAAAAAATACACAAGTATAGTGTTACATCTTTCAAAACCTTTCACAGCACAGTTTATTCTAACTTAATTTGAAATAGAATTTGTGCTAAATTCAGTGAAATTGCTAATGAAACTAACTAATTAAAATTGCTAAGCTTCATCTATCCAATGTAAAACAACCCACATGCAAAATGAACTGTTACATGACTATTTTCCTTTCAAATTTTTTCCATTAAAAATCAAGGAAGGGGAAAAGGATATCACTTTAATATCTGTTATATCTTTCTTGGAAAGGCAACATATTTCATAAGAAGTAGGAAGCTTAATTTGATATGATGCATGAGCAGACAGACTGGCTGAACCCTCCCTGTGCTTCTGAGGAATTCTCTGTTGGGATCACAGAAGAGTGTGGCCTTCTTATGGAAGAAAGCAAGTCATTTTCTCCAGTCGCTAGGGAAACAAAATGAAGGAGACAGGATATTTTGTCTATTTAGTCTACCTCCTGAGAAGACTGTGTTGGGAAAGGGGTCTTCACACACCATTTTCATGGTGTGTGCCCTCAAGGCATTGTTGAATCTGATAAGCAAAACTTCTAGTAACATATTGACAACAGGAGAGTCAAGTCCTTATTCTTCTTTAGTAATCACCAAGATCCTGCATTTCCATAACATCTGTTACAGGCACCCATTGCAGTGTACAGTCTCCTCATTATGCCCCATTAATCCTCTTTTTGTGCAGAATAAATTGAGGCCCAGAAAGGCTTTAGCTTTAAATTGTGCACCCAGTCCACATCACACACAAATCATCCAGAAGTGATGAATCCTGGTTTCTATACATGGAGGAGAGGAGAAGCAGGGATGGGGTGTTGTGAATGAAACTGGAAGAAATTTGTTTCTTTTCAAATAATTAAAAGTCTCAAATTGGTTGTTTGTAGATCACTGATTTTTTTACATGACAAATATTAGAAATGATATAGGAACAGCAAAGTTTCTTGGATTTGAGACACAGCAGACCAGTGTTCAGCCCTGTAAAACATTGTTTAATGGGAAGGAGTCTTGTTGCTCTTCCTCAGATTTCCTGATTACTTGTTATTTCTAATTATTTCAGAAATCACATTCTTAAGAATATTCAATTATTCATGAGAAATAGATTCAAAATATAAATACAGGTCCCTCCCAGAAATGTTCATTTATATCTGGAGAGAGAAAGAGCAGTTCTGCTGAGTGAGGAAAAAAGGGGAATTAGTCATACTTAATCTTAAAAATAAAGGCAGAGTTTCCTGTAGTTCCTTACCATGGCAATGATAACTGTTTAGAAATGCTACAAAGCCAGAGGTTGCCTCTAAGATGAAGAAAAAAGATTCCACATGTGATTTTGAAACAGAGAATAAAACCTTGTTTTTTACTGTTCCACTATCTTGTTCAATCCCTGTAAACAATTTTCCAAGACTGAATTCAAATATTACAAGTTCAGAAACAGATAACACACAAGATGGGATTAATGAGATCCATCTAATTGGGGGAGATAACATACTGAATAGCTAGGTATTTTATAGTAGTGCTGATAAACAAGATCAATAGTACAGGCAGAAAAGTGGAAAACTGGTATCATTATCGTTTATCTGCCATGTAATATAAGTACCTGTCATCATGTTATATCTTCAGAAAGGCAGTATTAATCCATTCCCTCCACCAAAATTCAGAAAATTCACTTGACTGTAAAATACAAATACTCACAGAAGTGCTTTATTAAATCTTAATATCCAGAAGTGGCAGAAACTAATGCAGTTAAAACAAAGATGTAAAGAGAGCAGCAACAAGGGTAAACACAAAGCATTTACGATAATTAAAGAGTGTGAACAGTAGAAAATTCAATGGATTGAAGCAAGCAAGCACTGTAACAAGTAAATAAATAATTAGTGGAGAAAGGAAGAATAATAACAGTTTCTTGAAGAGAGTAAGCAATAGCAGAGGAGAAAGAAACAACTTATCCTCTTAACCATGATAGTGGGAAACTGGAGCCGATGGACTAAAAAGAATAGCATTAGACATTAAATAAGCACTCTGGATTCATTTAAGGAATGGAGGTGGAGATTTACTTAAATCAGGGATCAAAATCAGAGGGATAACAGACAAGGAACTGGAAAACGCAGATAATGTTTGAACTGTTAACTAGATCAGAACTGCTAAGTAGATCAGAATGGTGGTCTGTACCCTGCCTATGAATGACACAATAGAAAACATTTTCAATAGCCGTTTCAGTAAATTGATAGCAGAGAGGTACTAGAATCTGGAAACTAAAAGTGCATTCTCTTGTGAACACACTGAAGACCTCAGCTCAGCATGTGCTTGTCAACTAAACAAACAGTATGATTGTGGAGAACAATATAACAATATTTTAACACAATCACATAAATTCAAGAGTATGCCCCCCACTGGCACATTTTATTCAGTAGATTAGGGCATCCTTGTATCTCGTGGACGTGTATCCCCACGACAGGTTTGGCAAAAATTCAATGGTACTGGTCTATCACGTGTTATTAAAATTACATCAAAGCCCAAATCCTTACACAGCGGAGCATTGTACTGACTGGCTGTTGTGTTGACTGGTCCAATTCCATATCCAGGGGTCCTGGGCTGACATTATGAAGCTGCTTCATTCCTTAACCATCTGCTCAATGCCCAAGGACGCTGTGCCTGTAAGATGGACCCGGGGGTGGGGCCTCGGGACCCGAGTGCGGGGCAGTTGAACGGCTCAGCCCAAGGGCTCAGGGGCTCTGGGGCTCAGCAGGGCTCGGGAGGGAGTGTGCCAGGAGCACTGTGCTGCTTTTTTGTTTTTCCTTTGTGTTCCAGCTAGCTGGGAAAAGGTTCTGTTGGTTTTTCTTGTTCTTTTTTCCCTTTCCTTCCCCTTGCCTCACTACCTCCCTTCCCTCCTTGCCGGTCCAGGGAGCCTGCAGGGCGGCCCCGGCAGGCCTGCGGGGTGGCCCCGGCTGGTCCAAGCCCACATGTCTGTTCCCTCTCCGGGAATTTGTTGGATTTTGAGGTTTTTTTAATCCTGTTCTACCCTGTTTTGTTTGAGTGTTAATAAACAGTTCGTTTTTTTCCACTCTCACTTCTTGTGACCCATTTGTCTCATTGACAGAGGAAAAGGGGGGGCCCTTTTCCCTTCAAAGGAGACACTCACTCCGGAGTGTTTCCTCCTGAAGTTTTGTCTCCAAAACCGAGACACCAGGTCCTTCTTAGACAACCTCATCCGTGTCTACTGCAGCACTTGTTACAAAAAGCCATGAATTTCCTCTTCCGATCCTTTAATACTAACTGGACCTTTCATCAGAAGATAAAATTTGTGACATGAATAAGGACTGAGAAAGCTGATCTTGAGGCTGTAGCAATGCAGTTTCTGATAATATTCATCCTTGAGTGCTTTCATCTCCTGTGGTTCAGCCCAAATCATCACCTTTTCACTGTTGTTTTGCTTTAGTGCAGTTCTGTGACACTTCTCAAAATGCAGCTACCTTACATATTTTGTTTTGCAATGCTGACTGTTTGATTTCACACTTATTATCTCTCATTCATGCATGTCAGTAATACCTTGTATTTGTATAGTTGCTGTCACAACCTGTTCACATTTTATCCACTATCAGAACTTGTTTCACAGCTGTAGGGGTTGTCCTTGTTGGCTAAAGCTAAATACAGGGGAGATGGATGAGGTGCTCACCTTCTCAGATGCTCTTTTGCTGGAAGCCTTAGAATGAGTAGCATACGTCACCCGGGCTGCATTTGGCACATGGGCTACAGGGATCATTGCCAATCTCTTTTGTCAGTTAAAGAAGTTTCTGTAATACCAGGCTGTGCAGACTAGACCATATATTTTCCTGCCTTTCTCACCTGCTCCAGCTCAGGCAGTTCTTTAAATACTGCCTTTAACTTCCATTTTAAGAGCAGCCACTTTGTGCAACAAGAGCATGGAAATTGTTGCTATTGTTTCTAACATATTTGCCTCCTGAACTAGCTTCTGCAGTCTTCAAATTAATTTTCCTAGTCCCTTATTTCCCTGGTGATGGCCTTAAAGGAACAGTACAGATGTGTCTTTTACAAAATATTCCCTTTTGCTGTACACTGTTCATTGTACTCGGTTACACAAACTACAAATTGCACTGTTGCCTCATCTGAGATGCAAAACAATGGCATAAAGTCACAGAATCACAGAATGGTTGAGGTTAGAAGGGAAGTTATCTGGTCCAATCTCCTGCTTAATCAGGACCACCCAGGGCCTGTTGTCCAGGTTTGTGTCTGGACAGCTTTTGAATATCTCCAAGGATGGAGACTCCAAAGCCTCTCTAGGCAACCTGTGGCAAGGCTTGGTTACCCTCGCAATGAAAAAGTGTTTCCTTATGTTCAGTTACTTTTCCTGTTATCTCAATATGGAAATGAGGCAGACGGAAGATGTTAAATTGTACATTTCTGAATACGATTTCTTACATATTTTTATTATTATTCTGTTTCCTTTCTCTGTCCTTTTCCCCTTTATTGATATACAAGTGTACCTTTAAAAAATCCTTTGAAGAGAAGAATAATTATAACACTGCCAATAAATATTGAAACATATAATGACTGATTCTGAAATTACTTATTTAATGGTTTGATTTGATGATTTATTTAAATTCAAGCGAAGAAGAGATTAAAGCTTGATATTAAAAAATGGACTCATTATTACAAAAGAAGAGCCTCATAATTCAGGTTTGTCAATTTAGATTTATAATTGGCAGACAAAGTTCAATGCAAATAGACATAGCTTAATAGACAGAATAAAGAAACCAGAAATGAATGTTTCATAGCAAAATGTTAATGTGGGAATTATTTCTGGTAAAACTGAAAAGAGAGAGAAATTTTCTTTTATACAAAAGATGAAAATCATCAGTGTGGGCTGTTAGAAAACAAAAGAAAGTAGATAATGTATTTTCCTGATAGTAATTGAAGAATTGATTTGCACAAATTAAAAAAAACAGCAACAAAGCCCCAAAGAAGACCAACCTATCACAGTTTAGCCAAACCTGATATAAAATAGTTTTGAAAGGAGCTATCAGAATATTTGCTTACTATTTTCTTCCTGTAGTCACTAGTTTTGCTTAAATAGGGAAGTTAGAGGGCTAAGCTAAGAAGAAACAGGCAATATATGACAAAGTGGTATATACAGACATTTACACACTTGATCACTGCTGATCTCACCAGTGGAAATAATTTCCTCCCTTCAGATTTCCTCAGGTTAATTATTTTTAGTGTATATCTGTTTCCATTATAGATTTGTGTGGCTTTGATCTGCAGCCTTTGGCTCTGATTACTTTTTTCTCTGAGAGATTAATGGCCTGCAGAATAACTGGGGTTTGGTGTGGAGGGAGGGGATCTAATTTTTACACTACTTATACACCATAAACAAGTCTCCTATCACATTTTTTTTCAGTGACAAACCACGCAGAATACCACTTATCCCCTGACAAGGCACTGTACCAGGCCCCTGGTCCCATTTTTTACTTTCTCACAACCTTTGCAAATACCTTGGCAGTGTTGACAAGTGCACAGCTCCCCACATGCTTACACAAAATACTTCTAAAGAAATGCATCATTACTAGCTGTGATTTTATGAGTCAGTAGTAAGCCTTCACCCAGAATTTGTACAAAATATTAGCTTGCAGATGTTAGAATGACAAAGCCTCTTCTGGTGGACTTTAATCTCTAAGTGCCCCTTAAACCTAAGTGTGAAAGAATACCTGAAGTACTCAGAAAATGAGTTATATTTACTATGCAAAAAAAAAGCCAAATGGAGAATCTCCCCACATAACTCTGCCAAAGTTTATGAAACTGAGATATATAAAGAAAACATTCTCTCTCTAAAATGATGTTTTCATCCCATCCTAGTTGCAAATAAGTAGTTCCAATGGGAGGGTTACTAAAAGGACAGAAATAGAAATTTAACTGAAGTCTGGCAGAATCTGAAGCACTGCTTAAACCAGTTACAATGTGAAAAAAATAATTTGAACAATTTAGAGTCAGTATCAGCTCCTGTAAAGAGTGTAACAAAAATATCCACTTAGGCAAGGAGGCATGGATCCTCCAAATTACCAGGCCGTGATAAAAAAAAAGGACAAAGAGAATAGAAGACTGAATATCTGTGAGGGAACACAATATAGTGATTTTTGCTGCTTCCAAAAATTCTCTTGCTCATAAGCCCAATAACTGGCTTGGCCCTTTATATTGCTAAGCATTCTCTGTCTTGCTAAGACAAGTGCGTGTTTCTATACAATCTTTCTAAGCTTTTTTCTCCTTTCAATATGTACTTTCTTATATCCATCTGTTTGGGAAAATGTTTAAGTTATAGACACATGGGATCATTTTCAATTGTGGTAATCCAGTGTGTTTTTCTTCTGTACTTAAGCCTTCTTCATTGTATGAGACCATTAAAGAAATATGGCACCTCTAAAAGACACACTTAAGATATGATTTTCCTTCTGGAGATGTAGTTCCAGGCATTGATTACAGGGGAGTCTCCAATGGCTCACCTTTAAACACTGGACCCTGTTACGTTCCCGAAGTTTTTCAGGAAAAACTCATACTAAGACTTGAGTGTTCATATTAGATTCTTTTCTTTGTTGCATTTCTGTTCAACAAAAGCAGATGTAGGTCAAGGGTGTTTTGTAGCTCACACAGACTTAATCATGCCAATTAAACTCACAGTCACTGTTGTAAACATTCAGCTGCTTCTCTTGAAGTTTTATTGCGGGCTTTCTGTTTTCTAGCCTGGCTTGATGAAGTTCAGTATTGTTAGAATATGTGCCTTATAAGAAAAGCTTACACTGATCAGTAACACACATTAATCAGAAATTCCGGTTTCATTGACTCTGCATGGAATTTTAATCAATATGTATTTAAGTTTTATACTTCATGCTGCATCCATGTTCTGTTGAATGTTAATTTATGGAAAAGATTTTACAGAAGACAAGCATGAAATTGAAAAGTGTAAAATGAGCTAAGGTTGCTACTTCATCACTTTAAATAATACCACAGACCTCCAATTATCCAATAGGAGAGAAATAATAAAGGCTGTATATAATGTTGTAGTAGATTTTACGCAGATAGAGCAGCATTTTACTTCAAAGAATAAATCATTTCATGTTCTTCATGGCCACCAAAACAAATCTTTTGCTAATCCAGTAAGGTTTATCACAAACCAAAATGGTATGAATGGTATATATTACTTGTTTCATTAAAATCTGATTATATTATAATGTAGAAATCTAATTTCTCCAAGTACCTCATTATTCCTTATTTCATCTGCCAAGTGCAAGTGTGATCTTATTGTGAGAGTGAATTAAGCCAAGGCATAATAACCAGATTGATATCCTGAACAAAAGTCACACTATGGTGAAAGTTTCATTCTTAAGAAGTGTGCAGATGGCTGTGTTAAATGATCCACAACAAGTGTACATTTTTCTATGGGTCACATGGTTCCATTACAAATAAAACCAATTTATGTGAAATTATGAACCTGATCTATCTCCTCAACAACAATTTTATACTGAAGCAACATCGATGAATTACGAGATGTTTTTACCCATTGATGTGTAAGCAGATAAAATAAGAGTACAGCTGCTCTGTGAGCAATTTAGTGCACTTAAAGCTTGCTGCTGAATTAAAAATATGTTTCTTATTGGGAGTGATATTTTTTCTTTGATCACAAGGCTCTAGTCCTGTGATTCAAATACCTCTTCTCACTGAAACCTACGTATCATATCCTCTGCTGGTCTTTAAACTGCCAAAAAGTCCAAGAAAAAGGGCATCGAAATCGCTACAGGGCTCCAAAACATAATAATTACTATTTTCCATTATATTACTTATTTTTACCTCCCCTAAGTCTTTTACCTCCTTTGGATCATAGGGACTGAGTTTAAGAAGGTAAATGTTTTCACTTCTGCGTGATTAGCTCAGACTGCTGGTGCAATCATTTGCCTTCAACTCTTTTCTCCTTCTGTCTGGAGACTGACCATTTCAAAGAACTAGTCAGCTGTGAAGAAGCAGAGTAAAAACTTGCATGCACTGCTGAAGCATATCTTTTTCTCGTATGGTCATTTATGCAGCCAGAAGATATATTTGAAGGGCGAAACTCTCTGGCTCTTAAATATTTTTAACTATGCCTTACATTCTACTGTGGCTTCAGAAAAATGGTGTTGGAACATGGATTTCTTGGACCAACACCCAAAAAACATTGGCTGCAAGGAATGTCTTTTCATGTTGAATAATCAGTGCTTCATTTTAAGACACAGCATGCAATTTGTGGGTCTGAAACCTATAAACATGAAAAAAACATTTTTAATATGTTGCTTTCAAAGGTGATTCATTGTCTTTGGTTTAAGCTTCCAGTGAGATCATGAACTTCTTACCACTATGGAGGGGCTTTAAAAATTTAAGGTAGCAAAACTGTTCAATCTTCTCATACTTAAAATGTTAAAATACTTAAAATATTAATGAAGAACAAACCTCTAATAAAATATGGACATTGAAAAAGGAGAGGGGAGAAGTAGGCAGATGAAGATCTTCATCTGCTATGCATGGATACAACTTCATGGATATGGCTTAAGTAGAAATTACTCCAGGTGAGGTTCTGTCTTAATTTTGTGGTGAAATATAGTATGATAAGAGGCGGTGAACGTGTATAATCAAAGCTTTGCTTGTAACAAAGGCAGAGACAGAAGAGTCCTTGGGTTTAAATTCCTTACTATTCTGGTATGTCTTATCAAACTCATTAAATGGAAATCCTCAACTCTTAATAGAAACTGTAAAATGCTTCAGTCAATAACAGCAAAAACTCAGTCTAATAAAATACCTTTTAATTCTGTGACTTTGTTATGACTACCTTTTTTCTTTATCTGGACTAAATTTTCTTCAAGTCCTAGAGTTAGGAGAGCTTTCTGACTCACTCAGCAATTATATTCAGCATATATGACAAGGCATTTTCATGCGTTTACACATATTTAAACTTAGATTAATAACAAATACATGGAAAAACCAGAAATGTACTAAAAGTACACATAATACTTAAATATGGTGCCTGTCTTGCATCCAGATATCATGATCCTTCTGTCAACAGTGTGTCAAGATCTTCTTCCACTGTACAAATATTTTTCTGTCAGTGCTCTTGCCATTGTGTCAGTTTCTGTGAACCATTTCTATGTGAATCATTTCTTTAGTTTCTGTCTCACTGTCCTTCTCCTCTTGTGTAAATGTTCTGGGGAGAACCATGAAAGGGAGAAAAGTTTAATGTGGCTAGAATGCAAAATCTGGGTAAGTAATTTCACCATCGTTACCTTCCCCACTCTCTCTTGACTATTATTATCTCAAATCCCTGTGATCCCAAAACACTTCACATTATATTATTAGCTTTACAACCTTCAGTGGAAAGCAGAAAAATGTGGACAGTATAACAGCAACAGCCACTACCTAGTGCCTAAATAGGATGAATGGAGAAGAACATTTGAGTTAGAGGGTAAAAAAAATCACCATTTGCACAATACCTTCCTGCACAGAATAGTGAGCTCATCATCCAGTGACCCAGACTCCCAAATGGGTTACAAGGGCAGCAGCAAAAAATGCAAGTGATGGTGCAGTAAGGGATTTTGATGGACACCTGTTGCTTTGAAGTAACAGCCCATGAAGATGCTGGTGCTTTTTGATTATTCCTCTTTCAGCAAGAACTGCCTGAAATTAATGCCAGTTTATTTATCTGTGGTATCTAATGTACTTGGATGGAAACACATACATAAATACATGAATCTCCTCAGGCCTGTTGACTACCTAGTGGTGCTAGAAACCCTAAGGTAAGAGCCAGGGCAGTGTGTTGCAGCAAGACTTGCAGGAGGACTGCTGCTCTCATGACAGGGACCAGGACTATTCTTCACCCACCAAACAGCTGTTGAAAGCTTTTGTTTGCTCTGGTGCTTTTACCTTGTGTAAACATCAGAGACAAGGTGAAGGTTGCAACTACTGCCTCCCCAGTATGGACTGTTATTGTCCATCTTTTTGTAAATTACTGTCTAAAATAACCTTATTTCACTGAGGGGAGAACCTCCAACCTTTCCATTCTTAAAAAAACCAACAAAACCCAAACGGTGGATTTAGGTTTTAAGAGAAAAATCAAAACTGCGTAAGTGTTTTGGCTGTTAAATTTTTTTTTTTTTTTTTTTGTGGTGTCAAGCTACCAACTTTCTCAATTTCACTTTAATTTTAGCCTTTTTTTATGAGGGGATAAAATAAATTCAACACAATAATAAAAAAAGGAAGATTGCATCTATGTATTCCTCCCTGCTAAAAGAAAATTAACTTTAAGGTACTCAGCCTGATCTCCAGCAGCTATAGAATCTCCCTATAAAATCACTACTGAAGACTTAAATTTACACACTCAGGCATGATTTTTTAAAAACAAAATATTTAGGAAGACAGGCTCCTCCACCCAGGCTCCACCCTGTCATTTGCAAGGCCTGAGTGGCATGTCCAAAGCAGTGACAATTTGTTCTATTGCACAATTGCTTCTTTACCAGTAGATGCCGAGCTCTCATGGAGTTTGTTTAAATACTTATCCCATGACCTACACTTTGCTCTAGGCCATTAACTACACTGTAATTCCTGCTTAGTCTTTCCATCTTTCCTAAGAGAATGTCCTTGCTTAAGTTGATGGATTGCATATTTTACTTTATTGGAAGTAATGCTTTCTTATCAATGTCAAGAAACTAATTTCTTCAATTATTTCTTTATCAGTGTCATTCTTTTCTTGTATAACCATCACTAAGTACAATAAAAACTCTTCATATTGGTTATTATTAACTCCAAGCATGGTAAACTTGATGGCCTCTCCAATTTAATGAAAATTATATTGAATTCTATTTGACTGATTTTTTTTTCAGTTTTCTCTGAAGCATTGTTTTGGGTAATTTGCTTGGCATTAATTTCAATCTTTTTTTCAATCTTTCCTCTATTAGTTTGTTTTACGTAGGATTTATATTGTAAAGGACTGTGTGATGATTTGTGTAATACCCACCAATTTAAACTAGATTATTTAAATTATATTTCACAGTTTCATTCTCTCCTCCAATAAGAGGTATTCTTTTCATAATTACCTAAAATTCTAAGTATTTTTCTTCATTAAAAATAACTACACCCTTTGAGAATAAAAAGACTTCTTTAGTTATGTGTTCAGAAACACATACAGACTCCATTTAAAATCAATCTGATTTTACATGAGAAATAGTAATTTTTCTGTGGAGCCAATGTTTTATAGTAACAGATGGATTTTGCCAACAAAGGATTTCCTTTTCTAGAAAGCATTTGAATATGCTGAACATACCTGTTCTTTTCCCAGGTAGATGTGGGGTTTTCTTCATTTCTGACAAAACCCCCATGTTTTCTTCATTGTAGAAAAGCCGAAGTTCTTTGACTTTGTGTTTCCTGCATAACAACACAGTTCATTTCTGATGCTCACTCAGTTTACTGGAAATTACTTTTACTTGTTTGCCTAGTGGCCTGGCAGACATTATTTCACTACTGGAGAGCAAGTCTATCAAAGATTTCAAATAGCATTTCCTATTTTTCTCTTTATATAGTCAGATGACCATCTATGAAGAGTTCATATTTACAAAGAGTGCTCATTCTGTACTAAATGACATCCTCAAGAGCACAGGATGGCCGTAATCAAAGATCTCTCTAGCCCAATACTCTGTCTCAAACAGAGATGGTTGATGGCAGAGGCTAAGTCAGGCAACTCCACAGTGATCCCTCCCTGATATGTTCCCCTAGACTGCAGAATGTATCAACACCAGTCCTTCATGAGTCAGAAATGTTATCTCCACAGCCAATGATACCAGAAGGATTTTCATTCCTGCACCTTCTCTCTTTGCCTTTTCATCTTATGCAAAGCTTCCTGAACTGAGTTTGCCAGTTTAATTCACTACAGGATAAATGCGGCTGAGGGGTTGCTTTGCAAAGAGCCATATATAGTAATTGAGGAGTCATTGCATGGCTCTGGCTTGTTCCATTTTTATTTTGCTTCTGTTTCTTTTTCCTTTGCATATACTAAGTGCATAAATAAATAAAAAGAATAATTTTCAAGTACCCTTATTTTCAAATGCTAAGTCTTTTTCAATAGTGAAAGTGCCTTATCTTCCAGCTGTAGTGCCACTTGACTTATCTTCTAATTTTGGCTGAGGTAAGGGTGGAACATAGATGCCATATGCTTTTAAGTCTGAGACTGCACTGTCTGTTTCCCTCCACTTCTGTGGGAAATACAGTTCTGTCATTCATTGCTTAGCTCTTTTGGAGCTTTCCGGGAATAACAAACTGTAAGTTTTGCAAATTCTATGTATTTGACCAATCTCATTAGTTCTGGATGGGGTTTTCTAATGTCTAATTCATCACTGAACTTTTTGTAACTGGAGGATTGTTAGATGAGCTGGCAACTCCTGCTTTCCAAACTTCTCCAGCCTTTTCATGTATGGAAGCCTTTTCATGGGAAAGAGCCAGAATCTTAAAGCTGTATTTTTAAATATTTTCCTTCTTGTTTTCTGACAGTGCCTTGAGAGTCTCATTGGTAGAGTGTATGGGAAGCAACATATCAATCAACATTTTCATAGTAACTTGTTTGAAACGGAAACTAACATTTAAGCCGTTGTCAAAACTAGCCTGCTCTTCTACTACAAACAATATTCATTTTATAGCTTCTCCTTTCATTGTTTACCTAATAGCTCTCAAGTAACACTGTGTTTTAAGGATGGCTTCATTATATATAACTGCTGAACCTAGAGTTTCTGAAAAGACATTTTTGACAGTAATTTGTTTCTTCTCCTTTCTCAGTACACTTGCCATGTGAGAAGTTTCCAGTGACGTGATATGCTTAACTCTATGAGTGGATGGCTGAATTTTTAAACTATAATGGTAATTAATTTCTGATGTGACGTTCTGATCAAGTAATAACAAGCTGTTAAAGTGAAAAAAAATCTGGAATCTGCAAAGAGATGCTGGAATATAATGAGTATTTGATTCCCCCAAATTGCTAATCAGTCTCATGCCTTCTATTCCTATTTTTATTTAACATAATTATGCATGTCTCAATATAAAAACCCAAGAATCTACCTTAAATATCTGTCACACATACTACATCTTTTTTTCCTTCAAAGGTATGTTATTTATCTTTTCTGATTCTTGTTTTTCATGCTGCTTGCATTCTCAAGACAACTTCTTCCAACATCTGCAGGACTTTGAAGTAAGACATCTAGCTTTTGTTGCTGGTTTCCTCTGTGACTTTTTGAAACATCAAGTGCCCCCAGATCTTTTTTCTTCTGCTTTATTCTAACCATTCTTGTCTTTACTAGCTCATAAGGGAAGTTCCCTGAGACCAGTAGGTTTCTCTGTGTAATAAAGGTACTGACATGGACCTTGATGGAGTGAGATGTTCCCATGATTTTCCCTTCTCCCATCAATGCTTAATGGAGGGTAAATCTTGCAGCGCAGATTACAGGAAGTACTCACTGAACAAAATTGCATTTTTATTGACACTGAGGACTGTACCCCAGATAAACCCAGTATGCAAGATACACTCTAGCTGAATTTCTCCTGAAAATACAGATGTTCACAGCATATAAGACTGTAATTTGAAAATGTAGGGTTTTCAACAGAAGTGGCTAGTGACCGAGATTTGGAACTCACTGTGGGCATTGTACAGATTTCACTGATTCAAGAAAAAATCTTCAGCCTAGATAACCTCAGGAAGGGTGAATGAAGACTTTTTCAAGACTGTTTTTGAAAGCTTTGAAGAAACAAAATACTAAAACCATGGGAGGGAGCTCTGAGTTCTGGAAAAATGCCATTTTTCCAGAAAATACATTTTTCCAGAAAGAGCTTGCTTGCAACTTAAAATTTTCCATCACTTGCACATATTTCAATTACTGAAATTTAGTTATGCTGTGAAAAACAATGAAGAAGGAACAAGAAAAAGTAATGATCATCTTTTTCAAAGAAACATAAATATCAGCATTATTGGGTTTGCATTTAGTTTTAGTTTTTTTGAATTCCTAGCAGTAAATAATTTAATCCTATAAAGCTATCATTAGAGTAACTGACACTATAAATCACTGCTTTTACAATGGACATCTAAGCAAGCTGTTTTTACTGCCTCAGTATTTTGAATGAACTAAATAAGCATTAAAAGTTTAGATGTTTACAATAGGATTGGGTTTGGCCTTTTGTTAAAAAAATCAGATATTGTCATTTAAAAATGTACTTCCAGCAGCTTTATAGAAATTACCACACACAAATCTCAGAGGATTTCTCTTAAAATGTGAACTTGTGGCCTTCTTAGCAAAGAACGAATAAGATGAAGGGAATCAGGCCAGTGTCATTGCCTTTTCCCAGGGACCACAAAAAAAGCCTTTGGCAAGGAGGCAAAGAAAACAAATGAGAGAATAGCAAAAAAAGAGGTGCATATTGCCTCATTACCCATACAACAGCTCGTCACCTTCCCCTCAGTGAAGCAAGTTGTAATAAGTTATGCATATTTTTAACAGCAATTAACAATTGTAAAAGTAGAAATCACAGTGTTCAATTGTAATAAAAAATAATTTTGCTCATTACACATTCAGAGCAGTGTACAAACATGAGCTAATTAATCCTTACTACACTGGAGAGGTAAGCGGGAGCAGGTATGACATTTTATTCTCAGTATAAAGAGGCAAAAACTGAGGTAGAAAAGAAAGAAACTCATCATAAAAGCAAACTAAGAGCAGAAAGATTCATATCTTGGGCAACCAGGCCTCCATTCTCTATGCCCTTTTGCCAAAATGTACTTACTCCACCAGCATGGTGTAGGTCTGTTTGTGTAGGATAGTACAATGAGAATGCAGGGGCTTTGAACCAGGGTTGTTTACCATAGCCAGAATGCAGGCATCTGTCCATAGACAACCTGAAGTCCACTGAAGCCTAAAGTAGTTCTGTGCCACTGGCTTTAGCAGAATCATGAGCCCATCACAGGTTGCAAAATACTGCAGTTCTTTAGGATACCCATAAAGTTAAGGATAACAGTATGCCATTTTCCTCCTCTGTGTATCTTTTCTCTCCTGTGAGAGCATAGGAGCAGTAGCTCATGCTGCTAACAAGCATATTGCAGCTGGAAGAGACATTTCTCAGGAAAACAGGCAGAAAGGCAGGAGATAAAATCCCAAGAATAGAAGGTGTCCCCCTTAAAGAATTTCTTCTAGTCTGGGCAGATCCCTGAAAGATCTCCTTTGCTTCTTTTATTTGTTGTGAAAACATATCATAACATAGAATTTCTTTGTGCACAATCACACTATATATAAAGCATTTTTGAGTTATGATTGAATAATCTTGTCAAGATTATAATCAAAATTTAGTATATAATCAAGCTTCTTCAAGAGGCTCCTGCTCAATGCACCCACTGAGTTCTGAGTTCAGAGTCAAAACTTTACTTAAGTTTTAGATGCACATGCCTAAAGTTAGGTTAATTTACAGTTCAGACTGGGAAATTAGTCACAATATTGATTTGGTTGGTATTTTGGAAACCCCTGAAGTTGTTCAGTCTCAGCGAGTAATTATTTATATAGAAGAAACTTCCCCAGAATATCAATATTATTTTCTTAATAATATTGAAAAAAATTAGGCTTTGTATCTGGAAACGTGCTCTCCTATGAAATGTTTAATCTGAAAGCCTCCTCATCGGGACAAAGTTTGGCAGCAGACCTGTGCCCTTTGACTCTAGAAAAGTCTAGCTAGGAAAGTTGGCAAGATAGTATCCTTATTCTGTATTTCCTAAGGCCTTTTCTTTTTGTAGAATGTGCTGAATTATTCACACTATGCTAATAAAGCTCATTTGAGTAATCTGAGCCGTTTCCTGAGTTTATTAATAAATTATTTTAAAAGGAGTTAATTTTGTCAAGTTGTGTCCACAATAAACTGGCCAGCAATATAGTGAAAATCAGATAAACAACAAAGATGAATTACAGGACAGGAAACATAGGCAGAATTGTCCTGGGTAATGAGACAGCCAGTGCTTCAGGCTGAAAAAGTCTGGGGAAATTCAGACAGCAAACCTCAAGGAACCTGAGGTGGTAAAAGCGTGTCCTTCGACATGGAAAAAAGTGGTTCTGTGCATGGAGCCAGGATACAGCCAAGATAACGGCGTCACTGACATCCTCTGATACAAAGCCATCCATGCCAGAGTGGGCATCCCAGGAGGCACTGATCTGAAACAGAAATAGATGCAGCTTATTTTAAATGGACATTCTGCAAATGCATCTGTTTGTTCTTTTCCCTGTGTGAAGTAGGTACTTGTTTCCCATTTCTTGCAATACTGAGAAAATAGCACCCAGCTTTCCTTTGTTCAGCCCTCCTTCGTCTATATTTTCAACTAATGCACTTTTCTAATCATGATTAAGAGACACAGCTATTTCTCTCTTCACACAGTCCAAGATTTTCATCATTCAATACATACAGATCTTGATCATTTGCCAGTCAAAGCCATATTTTTTCCCTAAATATTCATTCAGTTATTATGCCCAAGGCGATTTTTTAGGCACAGCTAAGGGGATACCTGTCCAAAAGACTGAATCTCTTGGCAGTTCATGCTAGTACACAAGGGAAACAATGGAGCTCGTTTAAGAATGAGGTTCTAGCTATGTAAAGGTCTATTGAATCAATTCAGGAATGCATTGCATACTCCACCTACTACTTAACCTATAATAGCCTGAGTTGGGTAACCTCTCCTAAGTTTGGTGTGAGTAGTGAAAGTGCACACAGGAAAGAGAGGAGACTTTTTTTTCTTGATGTTAAAATTTTTGGTGGGAGGTGAAAGAATAAGGGGTGAAATCTGAGAAGCAATTGTTGCATTCCCTGGGAAGGAATTTCATAGCAATGTTTTCCTGTTCCTTGCTTTAGCAAGTTGACCCTTGCAGCTGACAGTCTCGTCATGCCTGCAGAGCTTTACTGTGGAGGGATGTTATGATCTCCTGACAAGAAATGTATTCTTAGAAAACTTGGTCAAGTGCCAAAACATCACTGTCTTGGAGCAAATGCAGTGTTCCCTGGGGAAGCCGTATAAGAAGTCTTGGATAGAAGCACTGACTTTGCCTTTGAGTAAGAAAGCTGTCAGTCATTCTGCTGAGTTTTCATTCTTTACTAAACAGAATTGCAAAAAATATTCTCAGAGTGAAGAAAAATTCTCATAAAAAATGAGTCTATGCCTTTGATAACTGTTAAGAAAACACTGATATATTGCAAAATCTTGCATCCATGCCACAGGATCTTCAAAATTCTTTCTAATTCATATAATTTTACTTGGGCCTAAGAGTAGATGTCAGTTGTTTAAGCAAACAGAGGAAAAACTGAATTGCTATTAAGGTTGTCCACCAAAAATTTCTGAGCAGGACTAAGACACATTTTAGCAAATAATTTTCTTCACTTGTCTATAGTATTGGTAAGAAGAAAGACAGGGAATTCTTAATTTGTTTCTAATACTCAGGCAGATGAACAGACCTGACATAATAGGATGAGAGGTATCTTTTCATGATGGTTTTGATGCATTAACCCAGTTGTTGATTCTGGAGTAACTGAGGTAGGATTTGAAAACAGTGGGTTTGGTTGCATATTTACTTTGATATCTCTCAGGTAATGAATTCCTTTTAACATTCTTTGTGTTGCTTCAAAGTGTTTTGAAGCACTGATGCAAAAGCATTAATAAATTAATCCTGTTATTACTTCAACATCTATACTGCAAATCCTGCAGTCTAAATATTAAGGTTTAGGAAACAGGGTGGATTCACAACAACTTGTGGTAATTAGGATTTTTCTCAAAGCACACTTTCTACATTAAAATAATTGCCAAATTATGTCCAGCATGTTGGACTTAATATTAATTTTAATGCACAGAATATCATTAGATGTTTGTTTTAATACTTGGTAGGTAATCAACATTTTGATGGACAACCTGTCTTTCTCTTTTCACACTTTGGTGTGGACCATTGCCAACATTCACTGCTATGTATCAGTGTATGTGGGCTTGAATTGAGATCTGTATAATACATCACTATATAGCTATTTATGATGAGGCACAAGGAATATTATTGAAACTGCAGGAAGAAAATTCTGTAAATAGTCTGACAATAGTCAGAACTATTAGAAGCCAGCAAGGACAGCAAAATCATAATCAGTCCTCAAGCACAGCAGTGCTCCATATCACTTAAGTGAGGAAAATAACTTGGGATGCAAGAATTAGCGTGTAGTGAATCACCACACACACATACTCAGTGCTTCAGTTCACAAATTCCCAATTTATCATTGTATTGGGTTTGCATGGCCAGGTTTTGGTAGCTGGGGGGCTACAGGGGCGGATTCTGTGAGAAGCTGACAGAAGCTTCCCCCATGTCTGGCAAAGCCAATGCCAGACAGCTCCAGGATGGACCCACTGCTGGCCATGGCCAAGCCAAACAGCAATGGTAGCAATACATCTGTGATAAAATATTAAAGAAGGGGGAAAATTTATTTTGCAGGCATAGTTGTTGCAAGAAGGGAGGGGAGGGGAAACAACTCTGCAGACACCAAGGTCAGGGAAGAAGGAGGGGGAGGAGGTGTTACTGCTGCCAGAGCCGAGATTCCCATTATAAGATTCCTGTGGTGCAGACCATGGCAAGATAGTTGTGTCCCTGCAGCCTGTAGTGAAGACCATGGTGAAGCAGCTGTGCCCCTGCAGCCCATGGAGGTCCACGGTAGAGCAGAGATCCACTTGCAGTCCATGGAGGGCCTCACACTGGAACAGGTGGATGGCTGAAGGAGGCTGTGACCCCATGAAAAGCCCACATTGGAAGAGATTCCCAGAAAGACCCGTGGATCCATGAAGAGAGGAGCCCACACTGGAGCAGTTTTACTGGCAGGACTTGTGACCCTGTGGGACACCCAGGCTGGAGTGTTTTGTTCCTGAAGGACTGCACCCTGTAGAAAGGACCCACACTGGAGCTGTTTGTGAAGAACTGCAGCCCATGGGAAAGACCATGCTGGAGAAGTCTGTGGAGGTCTGTCTCCTGTGGGAGGGACCCCACACTGGAGAAGAGCAAGAACTCTCCCTGAGGAGGAAGCAGCAGCAGACACATGTGATAAACTCATGGACACAACCCCCCTGCCCCCCCCACTGGAGGGGACACAGTAGAAAATTAGGAATAAATTTAAGCTTGGGAAGAATGGGGGTGTGGCGGGAAGCTACTTTTAAGATGTTTACTTCTTATTATCCTACTCTGATTCGATTGGTAATAAATTCAATTAATTTTCCCAAGTTGAGTCCATTTTGCCCATGATGGTAATTGGTGAGTGATAGTTCCCTGTCCTTATCTTGACTTATAAGCTTTTAATTATATTCTCTCTCTCTGTCCAGTTGAGGAGGGAAGTGATAGAGCAGCTTTAGTGGGCACCTGGCACTTAGCCAAGGTGAAACCACCAAAATGATTATAATATCTTGGGAACATCTAACGCCATCTCTCCAATAGCTTGCTTACCTTATGTGATCAAAGGCCTAAAGACTGGCTGCAGCCCTTGGGTTGAAGGTCTTTGAGCCTTTGCCTGCTCAGCACCTCTCAGCATTAACCTACCCTGAGAACTCCCCTGAACCTGTTTGTCTCCAGTTTGACCACCTTTGTAGTTCAGACACATGAAAGAAGCCTCCACCATGATTCCAGAACAAAGCATGAATTTTCATTTCCAATGTGCTTTAGCTACCCTGCCACTCCAGTTCTCCAGTTCCACAGTCTAGTATTAACGTACACATTTATTATATCCTTTAAACATCTAACAAGAGATGAAATATATACACTAAACACTGAGAATTTCAAAGGCTTCTGGATAATCTAAATCATCTGGTATAAAAAATGCAGGTCTTTTCCTTAGTAAATATGCTAAGAATATGTATGCCTAATATTTAATTAATTAACATCTATTCGTGTAAAATGCTTTTTCTTTTTATCCAGCTCCCTGCTAAGCTAGCAGACACATCCCTAGAACATTCCTCTTAAGGGGTATTACTCTATTAGTAATACTTCAGATTAGAAATGCATTCCATCCTCAAGTTTCTTCATTATAATATAATTGTTACACAATCCACGTTACCATTAGGAGCACAGTATGAGAAGTCGTTTCAAAGTAGCATTTGTCTGTGGGATTCGTAGACTGAAATATGCTTATGATGTATATTTATTTGCTCAAAGCAATTTGCTAAGGGTTTTGAACATTACTTAAAATTTCTGAAAGCAAAAGCACAAAGCTTTTCTTTTGATTTGACTTTTTCTTTGTGAAAACATGTACATGTTTCCTTTCCTTTACTTGTACATCTGAGCTGGGGGAAAGATGAGAGAGTACTCAGAGTCCTCTACCTTCCCTCTAGCACAGCCAACGTTCCATCTGTTCCCCAGACTGACGTGCTTAAGCTTTATCATGGTGGACAGTTGCCTCCTGGCTGGCACACCACTCCTCTGGCACTCACAGAATGAGGTCATAAAACTAGGTACTGATGCTGCATAGAGGGAAGCTGCATTAACTTGTATCTACTCACTATGAAATAAGAGAGAACAGCAACATGCCCTCAGCAGCAGCATGAACAGAGCACATCCTGAGAAACAGGAAGCAATTTTTTTCTCAGGGAGCAATCTTTCAGAAAGTTTCCCAAACGGAGCCATTTCTGTGCCAGCTACAGAACCTGGTAAAATAATGAAATACAAATCAGCTTCTTAAAATAAAAAATCAGCAAGCTGTTTTTTCCACTCATCTCAAAGGACTTTCTTTTATTTGGCTTATTTTTCTATTGTTATTTAAATTGAAAATTGGGGAGCACTTTGAATCCAGATGTATTGGAAAGTGTAGTCATTTACCAGGAGGTGTTTACAGGAAAGTCAAAGATATTAAGAGAATTAAACCAGATGAAATGCAAGTCAGACAACAGATCTTAGACAAATTAAGGCACAGCAGTGAATGACTTTCCCAAGGTCATACAGGGTATCAGCTGCAGAGCTGGGACTAGAACCCTGGTCTCCTGATACACAGCCTAATCATACATTTCTCCATTACAAAATTTGCAAATAAGATACCACACTCATAAAAATTCTGTTTATGTATAGTATTTCCTTAGTGAGCAGGGGCAAATATAGGATCAATTATTTAAGAGCTTGCTTAATAAGGAGAGTATGTTTCAGTAATTACTGAGGCCAACCAGTGGGTTGAAGGTCTTATAAACTATACAATGTTTTCTCATTGTACTACAGAAGATGTTCTTGATTAGCCCTCCTGTGGTTTGTGTGCTGTGCCTCTCTGATAATGAGTAGGGTGAATCAGCACGTGGTACTGACTGACATGTGGTTCTTACATGTTTAAAGCTGAATTATTTTCATTTCTGCCAGAAGAATTTTACTTTTCATGTTTATGTGAATCTTAGGGGATGTTGATTTAGATGATTTGCTATTTAAGTACTGTATTTAAGCAAAGGATGTTTAGATTTCTGTGGCAATAAAAACATGTAAGAGAGGTATCTATGATCAAGTGATTTTCATTTTTTTATAAGTATTACGTGCCCATTGAGCTGAGATATGCTATGAAGAAATCTGTAAAAAGCAGAATCTCTGAAGTCATCGAAGTTTTCTGAGTTTGCCTTATGAAGGAAAAAGGCAGTGGAAAATCCTTTGGTCTGCACTACAATAGACCAAGTAGTAATTTTGAATGTAGGTAGGTAGCAGCAGAGTTCCCAGGAGACCTCAGTAAAAGAAAGTGATGGTCAGACATCAAGTCTCTTATTCCAGAAAGGACTGACTCACAGGTCCCCACCTGTGTTTACAACCATGTGAAGGTTGAAGTCCATTAGTCACTCTTAAATGTGGGTCAATTTGTTCTCTGTTAAGGGATCTGAAATAAGTCTTGGTAGGTTTATTGCCAGCCTGTTAAATTGCATCACTTTTTGCTGAGTTTCAGCCTGCCATATCACAAGACACCACATCACATAAGAAACGTCACCAAGAGAAATGACAGGAGGGGCGTGTAGGAGACCTGCAATAAATGGATGCAGTCCACATAACCTGAGTCTATCAACTCTTTCTCTAAAATAGAAGCTAGCAAAGCCCAGGACATTTCCTGGTTAGAAGGAAGTTAATTAATTAATTAACTAATTAATGTTTAGAAGGAAGGTTTGATATGGTGGGGCATAGCCAAGGCCCATTAGCTTACACTGGTCACGCAGTCTCCAGAAGCGGTCCTTTGTAAAAGTATACATATAGACATTACTGACTGAAAAGGAACATAGCTTACACATTTACAAGGTATGGCCAGTAGCATCTCATTTTTCCTTCAGTTTTCCAAATTACATTGGAAGTTGCTGAGGTGGTTTTCTTAATTTCCAGTTTTCTGCTCCCTTCCTCATTTTGCACTGCAAAACTTGCGCATAACCTGGAATGGCCAAACATCTCCACAGTTCTAGGAATTGAGATGTCTTAGTGCTTTCCTTCTCATTGTCTTTTCTCCTGACAACCTCTGCCAAAAGCAACCTTTAGAAAATGTTAACATGCTGTGGGTGGCAAACTGCGAATTTTTCACATGCTATCAGAGAGTGTCACAGTTTTAACAAACTGGATGCTTTTTTTATTTCCCTCTTCTTACAAAAAGATTGTACTGGCAGCAGCATATACTCCACTGGCATTCACTGCATGTGTACTGAGGTGCTGAAGTTTTTAGGAGGGGATGATCTTTGCAACTTCTTTTTCTATTTCTTCCAGAAATTAATATTCTACAACTGCATAGAAAAAGAGGAGAGAAAGGAAAGATGAAAGTGCAGGGAAAGGGAAAGAGGAAGGGGTAGAGGAAAGAAGAAAGGAGAGAAAATGTGCTGTTATCTCAGATAACTAACATGCTTAGCTATCTACGGTAAAATTCTACTGAAGATATATTCTGCTTCTTTGCCACCAGACAGCTACATACTGATATCCTGACCTGTCCTTGCTGTCTTTTTTTCCTCAATACAAGCAAAGTAGTTTGCCTTGCAGTGTTTCTACTCAGGATAGCTGCTGCTGAGATTTAGTTATGCAAATATTACAAGAATGTCAACCCAGCTTTTTTATTTGATCATTTCCAGTCTTCACATTATACATTTGAGCAAGGTTTGTCTTGCCTAAATAGATGCCTACTATTAAATTATCCATGTCTGGCCTGGCTACTCTAAGTTCCCTTTACTGACAATGAAGAGAAAAAGAGCATTTTTAAGCTGTGATTTATTTTGTCTTGGGTCAAAAACTACTTGCTGTTTTCAGTCTTGCCTTTGAAATGTCTATTTCTTCCTAGTGATTCCAAGAAATTTACAGTGACCATTTCAGATTTTCGGATGACTGTTCCGTAGTTCAGACCAGTCTGACATCTAATGGCAGATGTCTGTTCTGGCCTGCGTGCAGACAAATGCATTCATCGCTGCAGGTAAAAGCTTACATTCTGTCCAGCACTTGAACAGATCAAGTATTTCTGAAGAAATTAAGGAACTCAGAATCCCAAGGTTTTTAAATGATCCTTGTTGGGCTGTATCTTCCAAACCTTCAGGAAAGACAAGACTCTGGCAAGACTCTGTGGGTTTTATCAACTACATCCTCTTTTTTCCATAAGTATCCGATGCCCTTGACTCCACACACTGTAGCAGGCAAAACTATGTTGTGTTTCATTCTCAGTTTCTCCAGGGAGACTCTAGTCCCTTCCTTCTGCTAGATTGGCCTCTCCTTCTGGCTGTGCTGGCTACCTTCCAACAAAAGCAGAGAAAATTGACTCAGTTGCATATTCACCTGGCCCTGGACCTCAAAAACATATTTCTTAAGCATCTTAATTAAGCTCCTTTTCTGAGATTTAACTTTTCTCAAAACATAAATAATAAAGAAAGGCTAAAGTTTTAACTTGGACACTTAAATTTATGTTGAAAGCAAATGATGTGAGAAAATGCAGTAGTTTGCTAAATTTTGTTTCCACAGAATGACAGAACTGTTAGGGTTGGAAGGGACCTCTGGAGATCCTCTAGACTCTTTATTGAAGAGATTTTCTGAATATTTCCTCAATATATGCTAACAGATTTCCAGTGCACTGGTGAAGATATTTAAAAGCCAAGGATTTGGCATAAAGACAGTAGTTTAGGAGTCCTGAGGAGCCTCAGAGAAGGAGGATACAGCTATGGAGGACTGGAGGTCCAATGATGACCTGAATTGATCCTAAACCCTCCACAGAGTCTTAGGATCTGTTCCTGCTCCCACTGTGGGGATGGGTACCAGTTTCTGTTCCGAGGTTTCCATCCCATGACTCACACTACCTGAGACCCCAGCTCCTGGGTCAGTTGAGAGCAGTCTGAGTCCTGGGTGGGAGCCCAGCCTCTGCCTCAGCCATCTGCATGGTGCTGGGCATCCCTGGTTGTGTCCCCCTTCCTCCCAAAGAATAGAGCTTTTAGTATTTGACACTGTCTGTATGAGACAGTTGCCAAGAGGCACCAAGGGCCTTGCTCATCACACAGCTCCAGATCAGTTCCCTCCCTCTGTACCTCAGGCCAGTTAGCAGTGTCACAAGGGTTTCCATCACCCTCTCGTCTGCCTCAAAAGCATCACAGAAGTGCATCACACAGTTGCCTAACGAGTTTCACCTATTGCTTCCTTGGTGTTTTTGAACTCATTCTGAATTAATCCAGTCAAAACTGGGCAGCTTTAGTCAAGGTCTTGCTTACCTGAGAGGTGCTTTTAGCTAGGAACTACCCCATGGTATCTTGTGATCCTGAATGTCATCCAGTAATAAACAGACCCTTGCCAGAAACAAATTAAAGGTCCATTCCCTCCTCTCCATTCCTGGACAACAGGAAGAAATTATCCAATTTAAAATCATAATTCTGCAGTCTGCAGTACTCAAGGGGATACAGTGAACATGAACTACTACATGATTTACTGAAAAAATAAGATGTAACTCCTATATAGGTGTTGATAAACAGGCAATGGTTTATATCAAAAATTCTTCTCCAATCTCAATTTTCAGATGAGACTTTTTTTCTCTTAGAAGATAGCCTTCAGGTTGCCTAGATCCTTAAACTCCTTTAAATTCCTTTCAAGTGTTTTTGACACTTACAAACATTACAAACATTTCATATGTTGCTAAGTATTGCACATTTGCTGGAGGCTGTTACAACTTGTGTACATTTTTACTATTATTAGGCACAAATCCAATCCCTCAAAGTCTAGGGCATCTGACCTTTAAAGAAGTTCAAATCTGATCTATTTTGAAACAATGCTGCTTTGGGCTGTCTGTTGGCATGGTCAGGTGTTGCAAACTATGGAGTTAATATGTTGTAAGAAATTCTCCACATAGCTAAAACAGTGACATATAAAAAATCACAGTCAACTAAGGTAGCATAAAACAGACTGTGATGATGCCCATGCAAAACAAAGTAACTCATTTCCTAAGCTCTGTTGCCATCTTCATTAAGCCAACTTGCCAGGACTAGATCCACACCAGAGTGCAATGACAAAAAGGGCTATTTGTAGCCACATATTGCATTTGTAACAGCCTGTAAAGATTCACAGAAAATAACAGCTGGAATTTGTAAAAGCCCTGTGCTGATCTAAATTACTCTGAAGGATTTCTGAGGATTACACGGGTTAAAGAATCCAGGACTGATTAGTCTTCTTGACCCTGCACTGACATGGGGCCATGGACAGAGGAAGACTAGTAAGGAATATAAGCAGCCTGCATAGTCTAGGAGTCATCTTTGTCCTTCTGTCCCTGCTGGAGAAGCTTGGATGAAACACCAGCAAAGGAGCTGCTCTCTGCATTCCCTCCTAAAGCCCTGATCCAATCCTGTGCAACCAGTCATTTAGGTAAATCTAACTTCAAGATGTTTTGCAGAGTTCAAGAATAATTTCCTTTAAATGTCATGAACAGCTGCTTTTTTGGGGTTGAGTTTGATTTTTTTTTTTAATCAAACAGAGGCAAGGCTTTCAGAAAACCTCTAACAAAACACAGAAGAAGAATTATGCAGAATACTGGATTTTAGGCTTATCTTTCACAGTGTAGGTTTTCTCACTTGAAGTAATCTGCTTTCCAGTGTTTTCTTGTTTCCACTGACATTACCCTTATTTATACACAAGCACTAGTCTGTAGCAGCTTCCCTAGCTTACTGCTTCCTGTTTCATTTTCCTTTCCCTTTGATCAGTGGTGCTAGCTACCTAATAGCAATTGTAGAACAATCAATCAACAGTCTGTGCAAGCAAATAACTTACCGAACACTTGAACCCTGTAATTGTGTTCTGACCTTGGGTGTACTAAAGGTTAGAGTGATAGATTCTTTGCAGGAATGCCATGCTCTGTAGTTCTGTAAATGCAGTTCACCAGCCTAAGGTGAACTTTACTGCAGAGGAAAGAAAAATCAAGTGTGGCCACATAAAACCTAGCAGTACACAGAGAAGTCAATGACAGCATAAGGAATGTTGGCAAACAAGGCACACTGGTACCTAAATCAAACAAAGCTTAAGGAGGGAAGAAATGTCTGAGGCAACTGTGTAGGAGACCCAACAGTCCTTATGCTGACATTGCAAAAATGTGAAAAGTTGAAAAATATCTCCTTTTCTTCAGTTCAGGGTTTTGAAATATGAATTTAAGAAGATTGTTAAAGGATTTGCAGTGAGGTACTTCCACCCTGAACTTATGAATAAATGTTGTCTTCCCTACAATTAAATAAACTAACAGATTTTTTCCTCTAACAGTAGTGATTCAGGTGTGATTCCTACTGACCAAACTGCATTCAAAGTACAGAGGTTTCCTACTGGAATGTTATTAAGACCATCTCTTTTTTTGCATATTAAGAAATACACACTATTTGTATTCTTTCCATGTAACATATTTTGGGAGTGAAGATCAATTGGCCGAGGCACATGGCCAAAGCTCTTTAGATATTTAAAGCAAAATAATTTGCCCTTGCTAGGAATTGGGACGGGATGACAGTTTTGAGTTATTGCCAGAAGTTCTTCTAAGTTCTGAACGTGAATGGTATTTCTGAGAGGAGCCTTGCAGATACAGTGAGCACATCCATGGCTGTGTGTGAGAGACAGACATGCTGAGAAGGCAGTAGTTGACAGTGGGCAGAAAAGCAATTACAAGTGACAGCACCCATGCTCCTACATGAGCCTGTCATGGTGACAGACTGCCCATGCTATGCCCTGCCCAGATATAGAAACACAAAATCTTACAGTGTATCTGTCAAAACAGGTCTCATGTGTGAACATGAGCAAGAATTTGGGGGAATAGAAGAGAACCACACGGGTAATACTGGCCTCTCTGATTGACAGTAATATTGGCAGAATTAGGATTGAATTGTTGTCAAGCCTCACAACAAGAAAAATGAAAGAGGAGGAAATTCTTTCCAGCCTCAGAAGAGGCATGACAGAAAGAGAGGAGAAGTTTGTTTAAAAGTACTGGAAAGGAACAATGGTATTTGATCAGTGGCATATCCAATACAGCAGCAGCTTTCTGAGAAGAGCAGTGAGGTGGAACAAAACTGTGATGACTTTAAAAGCCAAGTGCTGAAGAGAGGCAAGTAAGCACTTCCCTAATGTTCTGTCATTTGCTCCCAGCCCTCTGTGCAGTAGCCTCCCAGCCAGACAGCAGTGCACCGCTGGCTCACGTCAACACAGTCCATGGAAATCATAACGGCCATTCCTCTGGCCAAGAGAAGATCCCTTTAGGCATTACAGTTCTCCAGATTTGGAGAACTTGTTTGGAGAACTGACACATGCAGGTCTAGTGATGTTTTGGGGTATCTTCTTTTATTTCAGCCATCCTCCAGCAGCCATTCAGCTGCTCTGAATGACCTGTCGGGTCAGTGTTGTATCAGCCCTGTAAGAGTGTTTCACACAGCCTGGGAGATGTCTGGCAGCCCTGGTCACCAACAGTTAGGGAGGAAAGCAGATGTTAGTCCTCTTGGGTATGCCCAGGTGGCTAACAGGAGGAGAGGAATACCACAGGGCAACCCTGAGTACAATGTTCTACTGAAGTGAAAAAGGAAAGAAATGGTCTCTGACAGGATGTGGAATAAACGTATTTTTAAAATTTCAGTCAGTTATAAAAGCATGTTCAAGCTATGAAGCTTGAATTATCAGTAGTTGGCAAAAAGCAGGGAAAGAGATTGAGAGAAAAACAGATGAAATGTGGTCAAACTGAAATTACCAGAACAAACTGAAATCACCAGAATACTGATCTTAGCAGAAAACATGGCTGTCAACAGAGAAGAAAACTTGAACACCTGGCACTGAAGGTGTAAGTGGTGTCAGGAGCATGGAAAGTCAATAAATGCAGATGAGATGATAGAGAAATGACAAAATGAAGCCATCAGAAGCTCACTGGAATATGCCACCGAAAGCTTGTTTCCTTTGGGGGATTTTCTGCAGCTGCAGACTTATTAATGAACAGAGAAGCTACAACTGCTCTGTGGGTGATCTTCACATCCCTGTCTGCCAATGCATTCTCTAAGGCTCTGTTCTTCAGGGGGGAGGTGATGGTGGTTTCCATATGAAGTGCTTCCTACTCGAGTTGAATGACATGGACTACAACATCTTCTACAAACTTACATTTATCTTACAAATCTCCTTTTCAGACCTTCTCTATTCTAATTGCCAGTGGATATTTTATTTAACAGGCTGCAGTACCAAGGGAGATGAGGCATCATCTTTCCCAGTGTGGCACACTGACACGAAACCAGAAGCAGTGGACATTAAGTTATATCAGGTAATTACCATGCATTAATATAATTTAATCAAAATCAACAAGCACAATGCATGTAGCACAAGTGATCAAATGCAAACATAAGAATTGAATTTTCTCAGTAAAGTGGTTCAAAATTACTGAGTTCAATTAATAATTCAGCATGATCTTCAGTCAAATACCTGTCATATTATAACCTGACAGATACTGAAGCAAAATTTGATTCACATCTGGGAACCTTGTTGATTTGAAATGTCATAAAGGCTTGATGCCAGATGTGAAATTATCCTTATTAGGTATTTTTCTTTAACAATTGTGTTTTTTCACAGTGATTAGAGCAGATGGAGCATAAATTTTCCCCCCCTTTTCTTTTCTTTTTTTTTATCATACATCCTTTCAAAATCCAGTTACCATAACAACTTGGTTTAACTGGTTTTGTTAAATCATCTTCTTTTTATATCACACCTAGAACTTTTGCCTGGCTCACAAATGAACACCACAATTTTTTTTAATTAATTATTTGTTGTAAAAAATCTGTCAACAATTTCTTTTTTTTGGGGGGGGAGGATGAGAGAAAAGGAGTAATTTCTCTTTTTTTGGCATATTTAGTATCAGCAGTAAGGAGACAGAGTGGTATTATAAGCCTTCTAAAAAACAATAAAACAGAAGGACTCCTAGCAGAAAGCTTGAAAATCTCAAACCATACTTATACAGACTTCTAATGCTAATTTTTAAAGGATATTCCTTTTCATGAAAATTAAATACTCCCTGTGATTTCACAACACTAGAGCTTTGTATATATTTCCCTCTTTGTTTGAATGGACCAATTCAAATCTTCTTCTATGATAACAACATAAAACCATATTGTAGTAAAATACCTTCCCTTCTGTCTCCTTTCTCTCTTGCTTAATATCTATATGACTTTGTCAGGGAGAAAAGAGAGACAGTGGGAGGTGTGACAAGTTAATATCTAGGAATAAAAAGGTGCTACCTAGCAACATTTCTCTGGAAACTAAATCTCATTTGTCAAGAAACTCTAAAACAGGGGCTGCATTGCCCAGGGGATTGATAATGGCATATAGAGCTTTTCACAGCAAGTCACTAAAATATAAATGCAGCCCAGGTCAGTAGCAACTGAACACTGTTACCACCTGAGAGTTGTTTAGTGGCCTTACTCTTCATCGGATTCCTAGTGGGGAAGTGGCTGCATCCCAATTAGCATTAATTGGCTCCTTTATTTTTAGCTGCAGCAAGGCAACCGAGAGCAGAGCCAGAGAGTGAGGGCTGGAGGCAGCGTGCTGTGATCCACTAGACCAGCTGTGTCTATGGTTAAACTGGACACTTTGACTATGACATTCCTGACAGACTGTGGTACAGTCCCTGCTAAAGAGCTGGGAGTGAAGGGGCCTCCATGGTAATCCTTTGATGTCCCTGTCTCTATGGCTCATGTCTCCTGTCCTTACAGCAGGTGTTTTTCCTCTAAGCCTTACCAAAACCATCTTGTTTGAAAAATTGAGGGATTCTTTTTGTCCTTCTACAGGGAAACAATCCATTAAAGGAAGCTATCACATTTCTCATCCTTTTATCATTCTGTGTGCTTGCTTCTGGATTCTGTCCAAGTTTTCTACCTCATAAAGTACAATGACCAGATGCAATGCTCTGAGGCCTTACCAACACTAACTACAGGATAGTTATTATTTCCCTTGCCATACATTAATGCTCCTCTAACACAGCTCAAGATACATTTTACTTCTACAGACTCTCAGGTTCACTTATGCTTTCTAGTTTATAACAGAGTGCCCCTTGAACACATGTGTTTCTAGTGGTTCAGAGTCTATTTCAGCTGGATCTCTAACCACTGAGGGCAAGCTTTTAGACACTTCTGAATGGATAATGTGACAGACCTAAACACTCTTTAGGCTCTTTTCTTTGTTCTGTTGTGTTCTGCCTCTCTGTTAAAACATGCTCTGTCAATTACTAAATCACACTTCAGGTTTCAATTATGAATGAGGCAAAGGAGACACTAAATGTTTCTGCTCCTCCCGTTATTCACTGTCTTTCCCTGTTTTGCAGTAAACCCTTTCCTTGCCTTTATGTCTTCTTATGACTTCTATGTTCATTAAGGTTTCCTTATAATCTTGCATGTTCCTACTTATCATACCATATCATAGAACAGTTTGGATTGGAAGGTACTTTAAAGATCATCTAGGTGCCACTCCCCTGCCATGGGCAGGAATGCCTTTCACTAGAACAGCTTGCTCAGAGCCCTATCCAACCTGGCCTTGAACACTCTCTGGGATGAGACATCCACATCTTCTCTGGGCAACCTGTTCCAATGCCTCACCACCCTTACACTAAAGAATTTCTTCCTGATATCTAATCTCAAACAACATTTTTTCAGTTTAAATCCTCCAAATTATCCTATTACTACATGCCCTTGTAAAAAGTCCCCTTCCAGCATTCATGTAGGCCCCCTCTAGGCTGCTATGTTGTATTTTATAATGTTGTATTTTTTCTGGTTTTTACTCTCTTTGTGCTACTTTTTATCCTATTTCTCTTTTTTAGTGATGCCTTTTTGAATGTCATCAAAGAGCTTTCTATACAGATGGAAATAGGCTATTGCTAAACTCTTTTTTTTTTTTTTTTTTTCAGGAAGATAGATTGCTGTTGTATGTATGGTAAAATCTATCTAAATAACTCCACCACTCCCCTTCTTCTTAATATTTTAGATCAGGGATAATTAAATGTCTACAGTTTAGGTGAGCTAAATGGCAGTTAGGAACTGACAATCAGTTCAGGCACCATTGAAAATGGTCTAAGTAACCTCTGCAGCCTCTGGTCACTACTCTAAAAAGGCGTAGGACATCTGTAGATCTTGTGTAATATCTGCCATGTTGCGGAAACTTCCCAGTCTGGCCATTCACAAGGCTCTCTGGCACTCACACTCCCAACACCATAGACTTTTTGCTGGGACTTGAAGCCCCTTCACTTCATGGGCATCTCCAGTGATCCAATGGGTGTCCTGCTTGGCTCCCCACACACCCCACTGACACCGTCAGACCAGGTTTCCTCAGTAGTCCAGCCCCAGATTTCCCACAGCAGAGTCTCAGGTGGGTCATTCCATAAAACAATTTATTCACAGCCGAGTAATGCAGAAACAGCCTGATCTGGTTCCTCCAAGGAGGGACTCCCAACAAAGGAAAAAAATAAAGTCCTTGGGCTTTTATACCCTCACAGTCTTTCCACACACCAGTCTCATTCTTCCTCCTGAGTCTTTGGCTCTTGCCCCGCTCTGTGTCCATCCACCTCGCTGGCATCACATGTCTTCATCTCCTTCATTATCCAAAATATTGGCAATTCCCAGGTCTTGCTGTGTTTCTCAGTGTCCATGCACCCAGCTGGCTGTCACCTGTCTTCATGCCCTTTGTTATCCCAAAAGGTGGCAGCTCACAAACTTTTGTCTCCAGTTTATTCACCTTATCCTAAAGCAGACATCTGTAGTGAACCTCATGGCACTCTACACTTCTTTGACCCTTTTGAGAAGCAGGGACTTGTTCATTCAAATATCTAGATGTAGATATTTAGTGCTGTTTGGGATGTCATAGGCCCTAGCTGTCCTTCCAGAGGATCATGGACATTCTGCAGGTCGTTTGTCATACTTACCATCCCTCCTGTGCAGGTGTCCCAGACAGCTCAGGAAATTTTGTGCTACTGCATACCTCCCTATGAATCACAGTTGAAAGATGGACCACACAGGATCATCTTGAGGCTGTCCAGAAATTAGGCTTTAGTTCAGCGTGGTCTTGCAGATTTGGAATTAGGCAACATTGTCTAAAGATGACAGGATTCTTAAGAGATACATAAGTTTCTTTAAATATAAAAAAAATTGGGTAAATAGTCATATCATTAAAGAACAAATAAAAATAATTCATACACATATAAACTGATTGTTACTTTACCTCTTGTTGAACCATTACAGATTCAGCTTCTGATTTCTTTACAATCTGTCATTTCTCAGTGCACATTCAGAAATAGCTCTCCATTCATACTAGTTTCTTAAGCTGAAGTGCATAATTAAGTTTTGATTTTCTTACTGGCACAGCTGTGTTAGGTTATGTGATAAGGCTCATCTGCACCGCCTCAAAAGGAGCTTGGACAGGCAATGGCAGAAGGCAGCCCCAAATAGTGCCCTGTCAGGCTACTCCCAGGCTTATCCCAGGGGCCATCAGCCCATCAGAGGCACAGCTCCACAAGCACAGAGGAGCAGACGGACTTGATGCCAGGTGGGAACCCAAATCAAGTACTCCCAAGGAAGGAATGTCTTGTCCCAGCCCCTCTCAGGACTCCTCCAGGAGACCCATCATTTCTGTGGTTCAAATGTGGAGCCCAACCCTGTGAATCATCAGGGGCAGCTCTCCAGATTGCCCTTCAGACTAAAGGGTGCTTAGCAGCAACTAGGGACACACAGAGGGCAGCTACTGGGCAGAATGAATGTCTGGATGTGGCTGCTGGAGGGATCCACTTTACACATGTACATGTACATTCTCGTGAACCTCCACCTTGTCCTGCTGGGGGGAGCAGGCGAGGAGGTTGGTGCTGCCTGTGGCTGCATGGGTGCTCTGAGTGTCTCCGTGGTCTGTGCAGCTGGTGATGCACACACGTGGGTGTGTGGTGGAATGGGTGTGCTCTGTGCCTGTCTGCCCGCTGGGAATGCAGCACTGCCTCGCTGCCCTCAGGGACTTGGCTGTCTGATGCTCCATGGTACATTTTCCTCTAACAAAGTAGTTTCTATATACAGTAATTCTAAGGCACTGGGAAGAATCCCAGTGTGACAGCTGGCATAACCTCTGTGTGCACTCTTACATGCTCTGTCCTATCACATCCATAAGTGTCCTTTATAAGATCTTCAGATTAGAGCCAGATTCTTCTTGTGATCTCTGCCTTTTAGGTGTGTTAGCCTGCTCAAGTCACTAATCATCTAATGTGAGGAGGGGTTCATAGGATGACAGACACCACAAGCCTTTTAAAAACCGACTTTTTACCAGTAAATCTTCCCTGAAGAGGAATGACAAATAGCTCTAAAAATGAGACAAAATTGCTCTTTGATAGTGTTACTCTTATAACCTTAAGGCCTTATTACAGCATTGCATCTCTCTCAATGATAGTCAAAGGAGTTGATGGAAAATCAAGGCTGTTAAGTGTATTTGGAAATGTTGTAGAAAATATACAATTCATTAGCAGGGCCGTCATTCAGACCCAGGAGCTGTGTCTTCTGAAAGGCTGGTTTCTTCTAGATTTGCTGCACGGACCTGCACAGTTGAATGCTGCGGCCAATCACCTATTTTATGGTCAGCATGAATACAATGAAATATTCTTCCTTAACAGCATGTTCACTTGAAATGAAGTTTTACCTTGGAAGAATAATTGTCTTCTCACTCTGTGAGATTCTTAAAAGGCTCAGGAAGCTCAAGCAAAGAGGCTTTGAAACCATTAATCTTCAGCCAGCTTCTGAAGCAGGGATGTATGCTTTGCACTGGAAGCAATCTCATTTTTGGGCATGGACAGCGTGGTTTGATGCTTTGGAACCCTTATGGATGTCATCCCTGGTTGTTAAAGAATTCCTTATCAGTGTCAGGTCATGGTGATTCGACATGACTAAGTTTAGACTATGTGGATCTTCTGAGCCACTCCTGATATGGGCTTCTAGACAATTAAAATGGCTCTTTGTTGCTGCAGTCCCATCAAAGTTGTCACTGCATCCTCCTTCTCTCCAGGTGGTGTGAGAGCTGCTGTGCCTTCCTTTGTCATGTCCCACAAGCTGCAAGAGGGACACAGACACAGGCAGTGTGCTGACCACAGGGCACGCAATGAACAAGGACAGGTGCTGTAAGCTTACAGTCTCTGGGAGCTGGGAACACAATATAATACCTTTTTGCACTGATCCTTTGCATGGAAGTAAAGATGATCAGGCACTTCCATATATAAATTTTTTGATTTTAGACATTAAAGAATTTCTGCTCTTTCTGCCATTTTACTTCAACTTTTTCTTCAGTATTGCATCAGTCTTGGCACATAAACTGAGAATGGCGTGTGCTTTGCTGTCACTCTTCTCTGAGCTATGATTGTGGAGTCCCTGTGTTCCTTGAAGACAAGGCCTTGGCTCTGGAAAGGATTAATGGTAACAGCTTTCTTGACTGTCCGACATTTATTTCACTCTTTAATTGCAAGGAGATTTCAAGCTGCTTACAAGGTATCACATAAGACAGGCTTCTCAAATCCTCTATATTTGATAGCAACACTTGCATTTTCACCAGTGGCAAAGCTCTTGGCAGTATCTTTCCCCCTGCCCACAGCTATCCTAGAGGCTGTACAGTCAGTGGCAGTGAAATTGGCAGGAGGAGTGCACAATATTTGTAAAATGTACCATCTTGAGTCTTGGAATAAGCCAAATACATTTTCTGAAATCAAAGACTTCCAAGTTCTCTGGAAAGAGGGAAAGCTGATCTCAAGGAATTGTGAGTTCTCCAAAATCTGTATTTTCTGGTCATGGCTTCTCCTTTTGTCTGACATTTCTTGAATCAAAGCATGTTAAGATCTGTGAGCTAATGCAGTGAACTCTGGGTTTCGTGGCAGAGCTGACCAACGTCAGAGCTTGTCTGCTTGTTACATTAACACTGGTGGGTCTTTCCATAGATGCCATTTGCCTTCTATCTTACATGGTCTTTTTCTGACAGAGCAGAAAGTGAAACATTTTGGCCTCATGTCAGACATGTTGAAATCATGTATTAAACAGGGGAGTAAAACCTGTATTGCTGCTCTCTGTTTGTACCTAACAAATGCTCTCAGCAACCGAGATGCAGTTACCAGTCACTCATGCAGACACACACAGTACGAAGAGGATTGCCTGCTGTGACTTGGGAGATGGCCAGAGCACATCTGACCTCTTTAGTGCAGCATTCCCACTGTCACCATAGCCATGGATCAGTAATTGGTACATTTCACATATGTATCCCAAGAATATGCTACCGCAGGGGTGTGGAGAACTTCAAGATTTGCCACGACAGTGACAAAAACATATTTATCCTCCTCATCCCCACCAAAATGAATTGTAAAATAAGTATTTTACTTATATACTTATAATTGGATAATTTTTTTACATTATTCCAATACTATTCTGTTCCTCTGAATTCCTTTAATAAGGATATCATATATCTACCAATGAAACTTCCATTTATCACAGTTTTTGCTGGGGGGAAGAGGAAACATCATAAATGTGATGCCACAGAAGAAAAACTTGGAAAAGAGTTGTTTAAAATTAGGACAAGCCACTTGTCTCTACATATTCTTGTATGGTGCCCCCTGGGACATCCTTCATATTTTTTGTTTGTGTGCTTTGCCTCTTCCCATTATTATTCCTCTACATAACACTTTATTTCTTTGCTTCCCAAGACTCCACCAAGGGACAGATTTTCAAGTGGACTATGGAAGATATTTCAAACTACACAGTCACACGCATCTGACTTCTCCCAACTTAGCTATTATAAACCCAAAATTGTTCAGACAAGCCTTCTTTATACTGAAGTACATTATTCGGACTTCAGATGGAAAGATCTTGGCCCTTCACCATCCACTATAGAGACTTCTGATTTCAGGCTTAGAGATGCCATTTTCATTCCCCAAATCATAACAAAAATAGGAGTTGTTAGAAAGGTACATTAATTTCTCCCCTCCTTTTCTCTGCTCCAGCCAAGCTGTTCTGACTTTGTTCTCAGTATCAAATATAATTTAGTCATACTAAGCCTGACCTGTCACAGACTCTTAATGCTGTATCTGTATACCTGCTAGAGACTTGAACAAATTGCTCACAAGCAAGACTAGTGACATTTGAAAGCAATGGCATTCAGTCACCAGCAGATTCAAATTAAGATATGACACTTATCATAGATACAGTATTTATTATTAAAATTTTAATGCATCTTTCTGAGCCCTTAAAATACATTTGGGGAAAAAGCCATTTCAAGCCTTTAATAAAAATCACATTTAAGAGAGGCAGATCCAAATGAATATCATGAATATTTCAAAAATTAAATCCCAAGTCTTTTAGATGCAGCTTTTCAGCGTGCAAGCTATCTCTAAAAACAGTAGGAGAAAAAAGTGTATGTATGCATGTGTGTGCTTGCTTGTGCAAATGAATGATATATTGTCATGACTTTGTTAAAGAAAAATATGTCACACCTCTTTCATGCACACCTGTTCTTATCATATCTTATCCTATTCTTATCTTATCATATCCCCTACAGCATGTTGACATTGCAGTTCCTTGTTTCACGGCTGACTGACATCCTTCTGTTTGCAAATAAGTAAAGAAACATTTTATACATCATTCTGAAATCGCTCAGTTATCACATTCTTGGAAAAAAGGGAAGGATTTCAGTTGGCTCCCTTACTTTCTCCCAGGGCAAGGCTGCTGTAAAAAATCTACACTCCACAGCTTTCACCAGCTCAACTCCTGCCGAAATAGAGCTACCTGAGCTTAAATTACAACAGAAACTGTATTGTTAAGACTGACTAAGGGATTACAGTATTTGAGAGATAGTTCACAAATGCACCTGGGTGATGTTGCAAGATAAGGCCACAACTGATGAAGTGGCTGAGACAGCTCAGGGAATCTGTCTCTGTATACTTATGAATTCTGCTTGATTTTCTGAACTTCACCTCTGACCAAAACCTTCAGTGTGAATTAAATCTTTCATTTTATGGACAAAAGCAGCCAGAGCCAGAGAGACTGAACAAGACCATTAACATTTGAATAACCTTGTCTTGCTAAAACAGGAGATACTGGTAGCCCCATCAGCTGTTAATAACCTTCTGCCTAAATCCTGGCAGAGGTCAGACAGAAAAACATTGAGGTGTTCAGAGCATTAGGAACTGGTTTTTATGAAGACATGGTCTTTTACATTTTGCTTAATAGCTGGAAGATTTAGCAGGAGACAAAGCAGCAGGCAGCCAGTACTTCTCAGGTCCTTCGTATCTCAGTAAGATGCAAAAGGCTTTCACTTATAGAGTGGAAGTAGAGCACGGTTTTCCAATATCCTTATATTTGGAGCCTTTGCATTAATTTAACATTTAAAGACATTAATTTTCTGAGGCATCATAGTGCTTTTCCCTCTGCTTAGTTCTCAGCTGTAAACTAGTAAGGCCCAAAGGTATGCATGAGCTATCAGTGAAACTCAGTGATGCTTGGCACTGGCCTTGGGGCAAACATATGAGGTTCCAGGGTGAGAGCCTGACTCCCAGAACTAAGCTGAGAAGTTAGACAGGGTGATGATAACCATTTCTTCTGTATTAACACTGAGCAAAATTGTCTCCTGCTGCCCTTTGTGTGCCTAAGTCCCATACTCAAACACTGCAGAGATCTTCAAAACTAGCAGTGAAATGTCTCATGCCAGGTATGTCCCTGTCCTGTGCCAGTGGACTTTTACAAAACCAACTAGCTGAGCAACCTTGCACCTGGGTTCACACTTCAGCTTTAGCAGGTTTCTCAAAATGTGACTGAGAGAGCCCTGATCCTCTACTGAGGAAAAGGGAAAGAAGTTTGCATGCAGCTTGGTAGGACACTTACCTGGGGTGCCATGCTCTAAGTCCTGTACTAAGTACAATGTAAGTATTTATGTAAATGAAACACTGAACAGAAAGAGCTAGAGGTAATCTCACCCAACAGCAGCCATTAACCAAAGTTAAGACATCTCTCTGGGAAACAGAAAAACAGTCTTTAAACTGAGAGTCCAAATACAAGCAGGAAAAATAGGGGTCTGAATTTAAGTCTCCAGACTCCAAGGTTAGTCCATCCCTAAGGAAAAGTGAGTTACTGGATCTATGCATTCTGTGTTTCCTTTTGGAAAAGGCTATCCTGAATTTTAAAGCAAGAAAATAATTCAATATTTAGCACAGTGAGTGAAGACTGATTATTTTCTTCAGTCCAGAGTTCACAGGCTATTCCTCAAAGATTCTTATTAGCTATTTTGGTTGGACTTGATGATCTTGCAGATCTTTTCCAACCTTAACAATTCTTTGATTTTACATGGCTCCCTGTTTAGAATGATATCTTGTCCTGTTGGGGACATTCCAATGGCTTATAACAGAGTTTCATAAAAAATTAACAAAAGCAGACATATCCACTAGACTGTGACTTAAATATCATCAGTTTGACTGCTAGCTTCAGCAAAGATATTTTGCATGATCTCAAAAAAATCTATTTTCAATACAAAACAATATCTGTTTTAATAAACAGGGTCTCAGCAAAGCTGGGGCAAAATCATTACTCCAGGCGGATTCAGGATTTGCCCTTTTATCATTATGAACAAACAGACAGGCGGGATTTCACTTGAGGATGAGCCAAAAGCAGAGTAATACCGGTTTAAAATACCCCAAGATGGTGTAGCACTCCTGTCAGAAAAGTCTGGGCAGTGGTGTTGTTGTCTCCCACTCATGTGTGAGGAGAACATTTGCAATTGGGATATCACATCTCAGTGGAATCCCATATATGTCACTCTAATGCAAATAGAAGAAAGTCCTGATGGTAAGCATTGATATAAAGAAAAACACAGTTAGGCTGAGACAGCTTTGGTGATTATGTATTTTCAGAGATAAATCAGTAACAACTCCAGGATTTTTTTTCAGGGGATGTGATTTCATGAGAATGAAACTGGAACAAAAGAGTGTAGCGTCAGAAGGTGTTTATTACTCCGTAGTAGTTTATAGGAAGCAAGGGCAAGGCATTCTTTAAAAAGAGTCCTCAACAGAGATTTGGAGGTTTTGTGATTAAGGGAGGGAAGATTCAAGCTTAAAGGACAATGACATAGTAAATGTAGAAGCTGACAGCAAGATGATTAAGGGGTGAAATTTGATAGATTTAACAAATGTTAAATGGGATTAGTTGGCAGATCCTGAAGATTTGCCTGCTACTTTCCTTTCTAATCCTAGGATTAGAAATACTGGCAAGCCAGTTCTAGTGGTCTTAGTAATGCCACCAGGTCTACATCACATCCAAGTTATACTGAAATCTAGACCTTGGTTTCCTAATTAAATCAAGAAAATAAGTAGCATATGGAGAAATCAAAGAAAGAACACAGAGAGATTAGAAGGCTGTGATGCACACTCTTTTGCAAAAAATAAATCTGCTTTCAAATTACTGTACATAACATAAATAGAGCATTTATAAACACTTTTGTGGTACATTTTTTTAAGAACTCCCATTGCCCCCATTTAGAATATTCTAAGTGTTTTCATTTGTTATTTGGACATGTATATGTGATATGACTCCACATAAGCACTTTACACACAAGTACTTTACTGCTCCTTTGTAAAAGGAATGAGGAAACTCTTTTTAACATGAAATATCACTGAAAAATAAATAATATAGCCAAAGGTGAGTGAGTGATTCACAGGGAAAAAATTGGTTGAAATGTTTTCCCTTTTATTCTTGCTGTTGGAGACTAGATTTCATAACAAGCCTCAGGTTTATTGTCATTCAAAATTACTTGTGAATTTATTTTGGACTGCTGAGCCTTTGAATACCAGGTTTTGATATTTTTTTACTCATCAGACAGTGAGAGGAAAGATTTTGCATATGTTCCAGTGTGGTAGATTGAGGCATAAGAAGCTTCTTGTTACTGTGAGCACATTTTATTTTCCATATGGAACTTGGGGAAAAAAAACTTGTAATCAGACATGAAATAACAGATGACGACTCCAAAGTCAGCCTGTTGTTTTTTATGAATGAGACAGTCATCATGCAAACACACAAACCAGAGGAAGAGCCAAAACAATTGCATTAAGATTATGATATAAGGTCGTGCTTCCATGAATGAACATAACAGAGGGTAGAGGAGGTAATAATGTGTAGAAATCTGGGCTACCAGGAAAGCAGCACTGGTCATATATTTACCAATTATTTTACAGGAAGACCAGAGACTGATACCTGGGACAACAGCATCAGATGGTTTGGACCCGCCCTCCTTAAGCACGTTTGTCTTAGTGAAAGCTAAATTGAGTGGCAGAAAACAGAACAAGTGAACAAGCTGGGGATGATCTGAGGCCCATTGTTTGAAATGTGCCTTGTCCTCTTATTTAGCAATACATACGTTCCCTTTAGATCATAACTGGATGACATAAGGCATAGGAAGTTCTGAGAAGGAAGCCTCAAAACGAAAATGTTCTCTTTTCGTTGTGTCTGAGAGATTAAAAATGTCTCTGTAAATGAACACTGTAAATGAGAACCTCTTATATCAAGAGCAATAATGTAAAAAGTAATCTGCCATGTTGGGAGTAAAGTTATGGTATTTTGCATTTCTGGACCTCATTCTGGGTACTTTTAAGCAACCATTTTCTGGAAACAAAATACTGGGAGCAAGGGAGAAAACTGAGGGTGACTCAATATGAAAAATCTTAGTTGAGAGTTGTCTGCTGAAAACAGTTTCTCATGTCTAAAGCCTATGAGTCCTAGGTTATGACCCTGGCTTGGAAAGTTATGCCCTCTGTAAAGCTCTATCAGCTTTTTCCATTTCTTTTCACCTCTTTATCCCTTCCTATATATACTGTTCCTTTTATCCAGCTTGCTAGTGGATAGGAGGATAAGGAAAGAAGTGTCAGAGCTAGGATGTTTTTTCTACCATGCACTAGACAGCACTCCTACCATAACTCCCCACAGAGCACAACAGAGAAATGCAATTCTTCAAACAGAGATAAATGATGATGATGATTGCCAAAGAAGATATGAATGCCTAGAAATTTTTAAATTATTTCCCTGTGTGGATTCCATTAGTGACCAGTATAGATGCCATGGCTTACCCCACAGTAAAAGTGCCGTAGCATTAAAAAAAAGCAGGGACTAGAATACACTGGAATAGAAATATCTTGCCTCCTCTTTGAGGTAGTGTTAGCCAGCTGACATGGGGTGTCCACATGAAGATTAAGTGTGAACTAGCTAGTGAGCTGGAAATAGACCATCCTTCAGGTGAATTCAGTGTCTCTGACAGAGCAGATTTGTATTGTAGCTGCTTACAGTATTTGCAATTCATATTATGCAGGCCACTGCAAATTGTAAAGCACATCTTGTACAATCAAGCTGTAATCAAAATTCACTTCCACAGACAATCCAAGCATTTTAGCTAAGAACACACTTTTTAGAGTGTTCTTGATAGTAAATTCTAAGCATTAAATTACGGCAACAAGCTTCCATAAGATGGTGTTAATTATGTTTGTATCCTAATTTAATTACTATTCATAGGAAGTATTCTTTGCTATTTGTTTGGCTATGATATCCAATAATTTCACACTGTTATACATTTTACTTTGTACTTTATAATCTGGTAAGGCTAGCAGGATTAAGAAGTCCATCTAACAAGGAGATAGGTGCACTCTTCATTTCTGTATCACAGAGGCTTTAAAAAAGAATTAATACAAATAGGTGAAAAAGAAAGAGACCTTTGAATGTAAAATAATGTAAGAAACATTCATTATTTTATATTATATTATGCAGATTTTGATAATTAAATATTTCAATGAAATCAGTGACAAGGCTCAACTCTCCTGTACTGCAAGATCCTGCACGGAACCACTTTTGTAAATCAGTACGTTGTGATTACACATAACTGTTTTAAACCTCATATTCACTTCAAGTATATTCCTTCAGTGATTTAGTCTCAGACATGTACTCAAAGCAACAATTTTACACCCTTATCATGAGTTCTCAGTCTAATACATTCAGTGCATGGTAACCAGATTTATTTTGTATTTTAATGCTCAGCATCAGTCATAACAGTTTGATTTGGAATTTGAACAGGAGCCACACATTCCTGATGGGATTCCATTGTTGGTTAATACTGTTCCCTTAAAATGAAGCAATACCCAGCTGTCTTTGTGTTTATTCAATGTGAAAGCCCAGCCTTCCAAAAAATAGGTTATGCTGATGTGAGGCTACATTTTTTTGTCCTTAGGGTTTGGAGGCTGAACCTTAGAGCTGCCAGACAGATTTGGGAAATTTGATCTCACCGCTTAAGGCTGTGAGCCACAGGATGCTCATCACCCGAGCCATCGGGAATTCACCTACACAGGTCAGCTGGTAGGAGCCTACATGAACGAGAACACTGATCATTAGTGTCGCCCCAGAGATGTGAGAGCCTTCCTTGCTGACAGAAATAGATTCCACTAGCACCAAAAGCATGCTTAATTGATAGGAGAACTGAGATTTGTAGTATGTCATGGGGACAGCAGAGCAAGTTTAAATAGAATACAGTGGTGTCGGATTATTTGATAAAATAACTACTGAAATAAACCACAAAGATGTCACATGGTCTGGATGTCAAAATAAATTTAAAGCAAATCAAACTGATTCATGAGCTGCACATACTTTTAAAAAAGTTCAAATAGGAAGTTTTTACCTCCTTTAGCTGTTTGTAAAAGTGATAGGTGAGCATGGCAAGAGCAAAGGAGTTTTGATAACAGGTGATCCATTGCTTGATTGTATTACGACTAACTTTCAAAAAACATTTTAAACTGATCAGATCAGTTCAAAGATCTGCTTCCATATCAGCAAAACAGAAAGAGACTAGAATCAAGGATGACATATCTACATATGACCTTTCTTCCAAAATTTTTCTGGGTGCTTTTTCAGGTACATACAACCACACTAAGAAGAAAAAAACATAACAGGTTTTGTTTTCCCTTCTGAGATTCACAATGACAAGGAATTCTCCCACTGGCCAACAGCAATAAATAAATTTGGGGTGACCTAGAGGACATAATAAGACGTATAAATGTCAGCATCCCCTCAGCCAACACCAGTTTGACTGAGGAATCAACACAGAAAGCCACTGAGGGTTCAGTGATATACAGTCACAACCTGTATACTTCTCATCATCCAACACTGCCTCCAGGAGGGTAGCGTATCCAGAGAAGGAGGATGTTGGATGAGAAATAAAGAGAGTTCATTAACAAGCAGGTGATACTCTCTTAGGTATTCTGTGGTCAAGGTGTTGTGGTTTTACCCCATCAACCAAGCACCACGCGGCCACTCACTCACTCTCTGAGCAGCAGGATCAGAGAATCAGAAAAGTAAAAGTAAGAAAATTCATGGGTTGAGTTAAAGATAATTCAATAGGTAAAGTGGAACCTGCACACCCAAGCAAGCTAAACTTTAATTAATTTACTGCTTCCCATGGGCAGGCAGGTGTTCAGCCATCTCCAGGAAGGCAGGGCCCCAGCATGGGTAAAGGTGCATGGAGAAACAAACATGATTGCTCCAAACATACCCCCATTTCCTCCTACTCTCCCCCACACTTAATATACTGAGCATGAAGTCATATTGTCTGGAATATCCCTTTGGTCAGTTGGGGTCACCTGTCCCAGCTGTGTCTCCTTCCAACCTCCCAAGCACCCCCAACTTCCTCACCAGTGTGGCTGTACCAAAAGCAGAAAAGGCCTTGGCTCTGTCTAAGTCTTGCTCAGCAATAACAAAAGCATCTCTATATTATCAACCCTGTGCTCAGGACAAATCCAAAACAGAGATCCATGCCAGCCACTGTGAAGAAAAGTAACACTACCCCAGCCAAAACCAGCACTTAAGGCCATAGGGCAGCAAGAAGTTTATGCCATTATTATTTACATACTTGTATCACATAAAAGCAATGACACATCAAAGTTTTGTTTCTAGTTGTTCTGCAGCTGTAAACACAGAGGAATGCTGGCCAGTTGCTTCTAAGAGTGTCATGCTTCACTTAAGAAGAGCATAGATTAAAACAAAGATTACATACAGATATTATAAATACTATATATTCCAGAGAAGTATCTCCTAACCATTAAAAAAAAAAAAAAATCATGCCAAAGGACTCTATGAAGCTTAAAGAAAGCCTCATCAAGTTTGCCAAAGTTCTGGATGATATATTTAGACATATCAGTGAACAAGAGCATAGAAAACTCAGGTGTAAATAAGAACTGCAATATTAAATGCAGCATTTTGCCTTCCACTTTCCAAGATGAGCATTTTCTCTGTTTTACATAGTACCATCTGTATAGAATAAGGAATAATTCCAGAACTTGAGATGTACTGCCCAAAAGGCAGGTAGAAATTTGAATTGTAGATCAGAGCTAAGTGTTAGGTTAATTCTTCTGAGAACTCATGTTAAAAATGTATACCAGAGCATCCAGTGGGGATCTGCACATTTAATAATTCCACCTATTCACACACACAAGATCTGCACATGCAAGACATATCGTGACTAATCTTAAACCCAGCCGTCCTGTTAAAGGACTCTGCTTGCTTGGCATGTGTACTATTAGAATGATGCCTTGAAATGGGTACCTGAAAACAGTGGTTAGACAAGAATAAGAGAATAAAAGCCAGGTATTTATTTGAAGGGCCTTCAAAGGTACACCTTGGGAGTGTAAAGCGTCTGGGGGCTCCACCCAAGATGGACGCTGGGTCACGGGTTCTTCACACTTTTATAAGTTTGGTCTATTTGCATATCAGGGTGAATTCTCCAATTATAACTTCAGTTAATGATGTAATTACCCCAAGTTTGCTCCTCCTCTCAAGGCTTTAGTTTACACATTCTGGGGCCTGGGACAATCAAGGTGTCCTTGAAGTGCAAACCTAGAGAGGTTTGTTATGTCTAACCAGCATGAGAGAACAGCAGCTAACAGGCCACAAGAAACTTCAGAGTTACACACTACACAGTACAGGATTTGAAAAATAAAAAGGTTGAAAACCTGAGGCATCAAGAACACAGTTTTATTAAGTAGGCAATCTTTTATACATTGACTAGTCTTGGCTGGACTGTCTATTTGAATTACAAAATGGAAATACCTAGCAGCACAACGATCAGGTAAGCAGGTTTCTGAAGATGTATGGACAACTTTAAACTATAATTGTTCTGAATGTGCTGAGTTTTATTGGCCATTTACAGTACTAGCTACCTTTGACAGGTATTTTATAGTATAATTTCTTTCTCCCAAATGTCTTCTTTCAATTAAGTGCTACCATTGTGAAATTTTTTTTCTGGACCTCACTGTTTCTACGCTAATATTTTCTCATAGTGATGGATACAAAATTTGCACGGTGGGAATATTACCACTACAAAAACTGGCCAATAACTTCTATTATCCCAACAGCTTGAATATATACAACTGTACCAGATCACACTACATTTGCCCTGTAAAAGCAAGGATCCATTCACATTGTTCCACTTGCTCCCATGGCTGGCATTGATGAAAATCAGTAAGGGTTTCAAGTTCATTGGGTTTTTTTTTTGGCAGTCTTCTGAATTCTTTCAAAGCAGTAATGTACTTTCTCACTTTCAAATTAACATTAAAAAATAGAGAAGGCTTAGTTTTATTGCAACATCACAAAAAAAGGTTCTGTTGTAAGTCAGCTGAAAAAGCCCAGAAAATGGCCGTATCATGCATCTTTTGCATTCTTCAGAGTTTATATTTTATTCATAGTCTTAGGATTATAAAGGGCATTTCCATTGCCCTAGGGACATACACAAACTATCTACATTAGAATTCTGGTACTGAACTATTAAGGAGTTAGCACTGCAGTTTCGCTCAGTGACTCTGCAAGAGAAAACTGGGTGCACTCTCTTGGAGTTGACAGTGCTTGTGCTGTCTAGACTGGTATGATTTGCCCTAGGAGTAGAACAAGCAACAGCTAAACCTGGGCTCTTTCTTGGGCAATCTTATGTGCCATCTGTTTGTATCTTCATGGCAAAACACAAGCCCAGGCTGGTGGTCAGATGTGTCACCTAACTCATACTCAGTAGGAATCACAATGCCTACTGTTCCGCAGTCACACAAAGAAAAAGGAATGGTGCTGACCAGAAGCAAGTAAGCAGTGGGTGGAGGATCCTTCATGGTTTTCTTAGGAAGGGGCCACAATAGATTATCTATTTTAAATTTTTTATGTTATTATTGAAACAAAGCAGCAGCTGTACTCATTCCCATCTTTGTCATATTTAATACTCACACAAATGCTGCACAAAAAGCCACTAGCTATAACTTCTATCAGTTAACCATTTTCAACTGGGTTTGTAAAAATAAACCCTCAGAAACAACAGTGATTTGAGAATTTGAAAGAAAAAAGCATTTATTCAGGTACTGGACAGAAGAACTTGTTGATGGTGTCAGCTGGTAGGGCACAGCAATGACCACTAGCTTTTATGTCTGTTTTGCCCAATGGACTTCATTATAATACAATTCTCCTCTATGCAATTACTAGAAGAGGAACTGAGTGCTCCTTTTTTGGCGTGCTCCTTTTACCTTTCTGAATAAAATATTTTTCATAATACTAGTGGCACTCCTATTATGAAAACATTAATTTATATTTATTAGGACAAGCTGAAAAATTGATTTCTTATGTGAGTATTAGCCAAAAGCCCTAACAACGGAACCTGTCTTTAAGGCAAATCCCTTCAAAGCCAAATTTTCTGCAAATTCTCATTGCTGTTATTATTAGCAACACAGCAAACAATTTCAGCAGCATATCAGTGTATGCAAAAACAGGCTAGAGGTGTAGGTGTGTATTTATCTAGCTTGCTAAGTATCCATCAAAATGAAAGGGGAAATAACAGCTGATAAGCTTTTATTCAGTTCAGTTAAATGAGACAGTCTTGCATGTTTTAACATATTCCTCCCCTTCCTTTCCTCTCCTCAGTGAGAATGCTTAACCTCCACTGAGCTGCATTTCTATTCCAATTTCCAATTAATTCACCACATACCTTATAACATAAATTGTTTATTTAGGAAAATGTTAATGGCACCTGATGCAATATCATCTCACCATGCAAACTATTATTGCTAAATAAAATAGGGCCAGCTAGCCCTGCTTTTCCATGCTACCAAACTGCCAGGTCATCCTTTAATTAATTTTTTTTACTGTTCTACCTACAATACACATCCCTGGCAGAGGACAGTAGTGCTCAGCATTATGGTGTGGGCCAGTCTGTAGAATCTGGACATGAAGCCTGAGGTTATTCCTTGGACTTCTTCTTACAGTAGTAAAGGTATAGCCACATTGTCTTAGAGTCTCTTTAACTTCAGTGAAGACATATTTAATTTTTACATGCCTCAGGTTGCAAGGAGGACCAGTGCTGCTAAAATAATGCTTAAGTATTGCCTAAATCTACTATGTGCTCTTAAAGACTTTGAGGGATTCAGTTGAGTCAGTCACCTTAAGAAAAGGGAGATATCCCAAAGACGAGGAATTTTGCCAAAATTTTGGGCTAGGAAAATTATCAGCTACAGTCTAGAAAGTTTATAGTTGAGAGCACTGGAAAAATTTTTCATTACACTGACCAGAATCAATCTGGATTTTAATATTAGCTGTGTGGATGGAGCAGAAAAGACTTCTTAGAAATATTATAGATAAATAATCTGAAAATTTCTTCTGTAACTCTGGTCATGGGGATATAGCTCCAGGCAAGGCAGTGGTGTTTCCATGCTATTCCCTGCTACTTCAGTGGTGACATTCCTTTAGTCCTTTAGTAAAGGAATGGAAGGCCTTTTTTGCAGTATCATGCTTGAGCTGGCAGACAGACATTCACAATGAGATATGAGAAAGACAACCTGGAGTTTGAGATGAGGCAGGGAAAAGCAAATGGAACAGGATAAGATCTGTGAACTGTCAATGCTGAAGGAGAAGCTGAGTGTGATGTTGCAGATTTTGGTGCTTAAAGACTGGATGAAGATGGGCAAATTAAAGAGAAACCCCTGAAAACCACCAAAATCTGAGGGTTCAGGAAAGACCACCAAGGAACGGAATTGCTCAAGAAACAATCAGTTCACCCTGGAAACCATCCAGGAGTTCAAACAAAGGAAAGAGATAGTGAAGGACAGTGACAGTCAAGAAGGAAATAGAGCATTGCTTCTGTCATCTGGGTGAAAAAGAGCTTTGGTGAAAGCAGGATTTGTCAAGTCTGTAAGTTCACTAATAGGTCTTAATGGTCCTGACCATCTTAACCTTGTACAAGGCTTAAACTCTGGCCCTGACCATCCTGTACCCCCGCCTGTGGCCCAGAAGTTCCATGTAGATTCATGCCTGGGCACCCATCCCTGAGCTATGCTGCAGGTAGGCTAGTCTCCAGTCCTGCCTTCTGTTCCTGACTAAATGTCCTGGACTGTTGCTGCCTGTTCCAAGCTTCCCTTCCCGCTCCCCAAGACAAGCCAGGACTCGCCTCTGCCACGTGCTCTGACTCCTTTGTTCCAAAGTGCAGGCGAAACCAAATGTAACTCAAACTCTTTAGCAGTGTCTGATTGGCCCGTCACCCCGGGTCCGCCCCCAGTCCTCCCCTTTCCCCTTCTCCCAATAAAGGAAAGGACCAAGGGGGGGTCTACCCTTTTCTGGCTTTGCAACTCTTTCTGTGAACATCTGTGTGCTTCTGTCTCTGTTTGAAAGCTTCTAACTGCAGGAATTGGGCAGCCGAAGGCTATATTTCTCCCTCTTTGCTTCTACTGGTGGTATCAGCTTTGCAGCTGCCGTTTGCTGCTTTTAGAGCTACTGAAATGCTGGATTGCCCGTGCTACCTCTCTAGGCTGCTCGAGGCTTTCTAAGGCATTGAACTACGAGCCTAGCTGGTAAAAAGCTGTGAGTATTTTTCCACACTGGACAGCCTCACGGGCTGACTTGTTACCTGGCCTTGACTGAAGAAGTGATATTCATTTGACTTCTAAGTATAGCTAGTGTTGACAGGGTAATTCTGCTTTTCTGTTGTAGACTGGCATACGTATCCTGAATCTTCATTGCTTCTGGTGCAGTCCCCCAGAAACTGAACCAAGGTGCATTTGATTTAAAAAAACCCAAACAACAAAAAACCCCACAACTGGCTTTGCCCAAAATGATTGAAATACGTAGCACATAAGAGCACAAAGTTATTGATAGTGTCCTAGGCTTGCTTGCAGGAGGAGGAGCCTAGAACCCGCAAGTGTGGCTAAATTGCTATTCCATACCATACACATCAATGGTGGAGGATGTGGTCTTGCTTTTTGTCAGGAATAACTGTGTGTCCCTGATGAGCTGCAGGAATGGCCACCATCTTGCCTTTGTATCAGTGGCCACACAGAACTAAGTTGAGTTGCTGAACACCTCTTGTGTGTAAACCATGTTTTCTTTTGTATATTTTTGTTATTAATATTGCTGCTGTTACTGTGCCATTCTTATTCCATCACTCTTTGCTTTCAGTAAATTGTCATCTCAACACACAGTCTCTGCCTTTGGACCTCTCTCACTGGAGGGGGTAGGGGGAAAGGGAGTGGCTTATTTGGGTTTAATTCCCCGTTAGTTTTAAACCACCACAGCTTTTATTACTTTTAATGTTCTACTGGACTAGGAATAAAACAGTTTTGTAAGTTTCACTAAAAGTTTCCGTGACTCTTGAGCTCATTTATTTACTTGAAATCACCTTGGCCTTACTATCTGTTCTTTACAATAAACTGTGAGGTGAAATTCACAAGATGCTGTTACAGATATCAGAAAAGCTGCCTAGGCTGTGAATGACAAATCCATCTGGGATGGTATATTCTAGTGGAAAAAGTCTTAACACTGTTCAGCAAGGAGCTGTACTGATCCCCATTTTTCACTTCCTAATGGACTATAAATGTAATGTGAAGTACTGAGTTAATATAAAGTGATTTTACCAAAATGGCAGAAGTCCACTTGAATTATGACAGTTCCCTTTTCACATTAAAAAAAAGATAGGTTTTTAAGGTAAAAATGACAGTTAAAAAATTATTTCTAACAATTTTCTCTGAGAAACAATAGAAAAATATAGTCAATGATAGGTGTAAGCTTTGAGGCAAAGTCTAAGAATAAGAGCCATGGAACAGCAAATTTGCATTTCCTTATTATTTTACCATGTTTATGACTATTTAATCTGAAAGTATTTTTTCGTTTTTATCAGGTAGAATAATTAAAAATTTCAGTTAAGCTGTCATCCAAATTTTATTGTCACTAAAGAAAAGATACTTGACAGATGCAAAACTTGAATCAGTATTACAGATATAACACTGAATTTTACATCAGACAAAATTGATTTATTCTAGTCACTCATTTTTCAAGTTAACAAGAAACTACAACCACTACAATGAGATTTTAAAAGCTGGTACTTAATGCATAAATCTATATGCCTCTCTGGCATGTTTTTCAAAACTGGTCATACCTGTGGTCTGTGACTCATTATGTAGGCAGGCAAGGACCAGACCCAGGAACAAAATTAGCTTATTTGGTCATATGTGTGTTTGTTGAGATCATCGTCAGAACTCCTTCTTTGAACAATGGAGACAGGCAAATATCAAACACAGCTGGGCTCTTACCTTAGGGGGAAATGAACCATCTTCTGACCAAGACTAGCAGAAACCTCTATACAGCTGCTTTTAAACAATCTGAATCTTACCTGTAAAGTTCTTAACTAAAATAAGGTTATTTTTTCTGAGCTCAGCTTCTAGCAGGACCTAGCTGACGCTAAAAAGTAGTTTCACAGATTTGGTAGGATATTAAGGCTTTCCTTCACAATAAGAAGTAGTATAGAAGTGTGCAGAGCTGAAAGAAATAGATTACTGATGTAGAACTCAAATGCAAAATGCCTGAGTTACACACCCTGTCAAAAAGCTCTCTAATGTCATCACCTATTCCAGCAATACTCAAATGTGAAGGAGAACTGAGATGAGGGGAGGCTAAATTACTATTTTTTACAAGAGGTAATTTTAAATTCAAGAAAGATGTGAAGAATACTGTTACCCTAATAGTTCAAGCCAAACCAGAAATTATACTGTGAATTCTAGAAGAACTAAGAGCTCAGAATTTATATTTTTTCAGCAGCAGTGATTTTTATAAATGGTCATAATAGTACGAGTGCAGAAAAAGGGAATTCGTGACCATGCACTGTTGAATAAGGCCCAAATATTCCTGCTCGGTTATCAAGGCACAGGCAGGACATTGTGACAGGTCTTTCAGAGACAGACATAGTTATGGCAATGTTATGCTCCTAAAACAAGTGCTCAGAGATTTACAGCTTGAATCCGCTTGAAGCTCAAGCTGACCTCTGTGCCAAATACCCCAATGTAAATATCAACCCAGGACTCCACAAGCTATATTATATGTTAGTGAGCTTGCAGGTAAAGTTTAAGTTGTTGATTTTGACTAAAAGAGCCATAAATTAGTTTAGGACCTCACTGAGTCCATATTCACCAGCCCAGATAAATAAACAAGCAACAGCCTCTTTGACAGGCAGTCTTTAAATTTACTTTATTTTCAAATAAAAAACATTAACCCTCCACTGAGCCACAAAAGAGCAAAGCCTGCTGCTCCTCCTAGTCCTTGTAAGTCTTATTTCACACCAGACTGCATCTAAGGGGCTACTTATATCTTTCAGCTTGGAATTATTCTAGTTGATCCCTGGTACCTTAATGTTTTTTTAAGGAAACAATGATAAGGCAGCTGCTTTTGTAGATCCTTATTGTAAAATTCCTCCACCTTTTTCATCACTATTCACCTCTCCATGAAACAAAAGACACTTCAATAGCCGTAAGTCTTGTGATTTCCTGAGATAAGGCAACAATTGCTTGAGTAGTCCAGAAGCAGAGACAGGTTATAAAGCACTTCCATAATTTTTATCAAGGCAGTATAGGCAGAATAAGCAGAGCAATCCCCAGGAGATGCTACTTGAGAGTTTCAACTGCCCAGGTGACAATGAGGCACTCTTTTAATGTTTTACTCTGCTCCTCTGGAAGAAGCTCTTGGCTCAAACAATAACTATCCTTCTCAAGATCACTTCCTTTGAAAACACCTGTGTGAAAAAATCTTTAGTAAAGTCTGCATTTTCAAGAATTAAAGCATTAAAAAATTATGCAGACACAATATATCTGCATGGGCAGCTTACCTTTGCCTGAAGTGTTCTGTTCTCCACTAAACACACTTAAGATGGCCATGACTGCTCCAAACCTGCAAATCTCAGCATGAACTGGTTAAACACCAATTCAATGTTAGATCTCCTCCTTCTATCCTTATTCCAAGACCACTTTTTCCTAATTCCAATAATGCTTTTTCATTTTTCCCTCTTCAAATTTTGCAATATTTGAAGTCACAAAAAGAAACCATATACTGTGATTTTGACTGAATTTAAACTGGGGAAAAATATGTCAAAGTAGTCTTCTTTTAAAAAAAATAATGGAAAACATGCACATAATATATTTATTTTAAAACCATTATTTCTGTACCAAAAAGTGATAGGAGCACAGGAATTGCATGCTGACAGCTAACCACTGTGCGCCACTACCAGCAATCAGCTGGTAAAAGTCATAGATAAAAACCAGATCCTCCTAATTAAACATTCAACATACTTAAAGAGAGATCAGCAAATATAAAGAATAAATGGTAGCACTCCAGAAAAGGCAAGCTGCCAAATAACAATCATAGCTTGGTTAAAAAGTATAAATGTAAAGGAGACTCTTGGAGCAAACCTAGAGGCAGGAAATCCAAAGAACTGTAGAATTGTCAAGGTTGGAAAACATCTTTAAGATCATTGAGTTCAACTGTTAGCCCAGCATCACCAAGGGCCACATCCACAAAATTTTTTAACATTTCCAGGGATGGTGTCTCCACCACTTCCCTGAGTAACCTGTTCCAAAGCCTGACCACCCTTTCAGTGAAGAAATTTTTCTAACATCCAGTCCTGATCCATCTTGAGGCCATTTCCTCTTGTCCTGCTACTTTTTACCTGGGAAAGCAGCCCAAACTCCACCTCACCACAATCTCCTTTCAGGTAGTTGTAAAGACTAATAAGGTCTCCCTGCTGGAGCCTCCTTTCCCCCAGGCTAAACAACCCTGGTTCCCTCAGCTGCTTCTCATTTGTCTTGTGTTCCAAACACTTCACCAGTTCCACTGCCGTTCTCTGGACACGCCCCAGCCCCTCAATGTCTTTGTTGTAATGAGCAGCCCAGAACTGAACACAGCACTTGATGTGTGGCCTCACCAGTGCTGAGTACAGGGGGACAATCCCTGCCCTGGTCCTGCTGGCCGCACTACTGCTGATACAGGCCAGGATGCCATTGGCCTTCTCTGCCACCTGGGCTCACTGATGGTTCATGTTCAGCAGCTGTTGACCAGTGCCCCCAAGTCCTTTTCTGCTGGGCAGCTTTCCAGTGGCTCTTCGCCCAGCCTGTAGCACTTCATGGGGTTGTTGTGACTCAAGTGCAGGGCCGGCACTTTGCCTGGTGGAACATCACACTACTGGCCTCAGCCCATCCATCCAGCCTGTCCTCATCCCTCTGCAGAGCCTTCCTGCCCTCCACAGATCAACACTCCCACCCAGCTTGGTATTGTTTGCAAACTTGCTGAGGATGTACTTGATCCTCTTGTCCAGGTCGTCCATAAAGATGCTAAACGAAGCTGGCCCAAATGAAAATATAAAGAGAGAAAATAAAAACTTCAAGGGCCACTTCCCTTCAATGCACTGCTTCTGAGCGGCAAATTAACTTTGCTTTAATCCTACCATCCCAAGACACAGTATTTGGCCTCTAAAGGATCTGAGGATTTTTGCCAACTCCCTCGGGTACTCAGATTGCCTTAAGGAAAGTGAAGGGATAACAAGGGCTTTGAAGGAGAAATGGTCATTATAATTAAATTTTTTTCCCATGATGAGTCTGTGCTTATTGTGGGAACCCAAAGGGATCTCCCACCCATGGCCCTACAAGCCCTGTGTGTAATCTCAGAGAAAAGCTCACAAAGCAGATCAGAAGAGGATTGTTATGGATAGAGGAATCCCTGGAGGGGGCACACTCCAGACCCCATGGAGAGTTACTACTCCAGCAGAGAGGAGATCCTCAAAAAGATTATTTTAACAAACAGGTCATTTTTCAGCTGATGTACGTGAAGACCTAGCAAGGTCCCTAATTAGTCCAATAAAGAGAAGACACAAACTTAAGTCCTGTTTCATGTCAGCCAAAGGATGCATTATTCCCAGAGGAGAGGTAATATGGTTTCTATCAATATTTCTGTGGTTTGAACTTAAATAAGAAGTTGCTTTTTCTGAGCTAAGGCATTGTTCTTCCTCATTGTTCTTGGTGGCTTTTGAATAATTGTTCTCTTTGTAAAAAACCAATTATTTGTCACAAGAGGTGCTATATTCTGTAATTGACAACACACACCCCAACAGGGAAAAGGAAGCAAAGCAACTCTTTTGTGTGGAAAAAAAATGGTCTTAGTTCACAATAGTATAAAACATACTCATTCTTCCACCCTGTAGTCAAATAGGAAGTAACAATGAAATACAATTTTTTCTAAGATGTAGCATCTGGTTTTTGTATATAATCCATGAAAGATTTCCAAATGCCCTTAAAGGAGTCCTAAATCTTCTACAAATTTGAGTCTTTCATAAATCCTCTGTTTCTTAATCTATATGACATTTTCTCATAATGGACTGGTCTCAGTAAGAATTTCAATTCATCTTCCGCTTGGGCAGGAGGAGGTAAAAGAAGGCAAGAGGAAAGGGGAAGCTGCCAAACAGAAAGAGAAGAAAATAAATTTGTGTTTATATGTCCTGGGTATTTTTAATTTAACAAAGAAAATTTGTAGATGCATGATGGATTTCATTGTATTTATATGGCTTTCCCAAGAGATTCAACCATTGTTTTAGAATTTTATGCAGAAGTTTCCCCCCATGCTAGAAGACATGAACCACAAAGACAATAAGACATGTTGGCTCATATCATCTGAAACAACTATCACTGGATCCAGCCTCACTGTGGCATTACACCTTGAGGAGTGGATTTACTCCATTCAAGGTAAATGCAGATAACTACCTCGTTTGAATTGTGGAATTTCCCACAGAATTTTCAAAAGGAAGGCAGCATGGTATGTGAACATATTTCAAGATCAGAATTTATTTAATTATTTATCTCAGAACTCTGCATCCCTTCAGGCGGGTTGTTTTTTCTCTCTGAATAAGGCTAAACAAGATCCTATCACACAAAGAAAGAATGTTACTTGAATTAGGCTTAAATGAGCTTTCGGCTATTGACTTGCATTAGTGATTTCATGAGTTTCCTCCCAAATACATTGCTAACTACAGGTTTTTTCAAACATGGAACACTGTTCAGATTGAGGGGAGAAGTTCACTTCGGCACAGATCTACTTCTGACAGGTCTGTAATCAGAATTTGGGTAACAAACTGTAAAGTATCTTTTGCGGAGAAAGGCAGACAGTAAAGAAACATCAGAAATAGCGAGATGTTTCTGATGTTTCAATGATGGCATTTGCTTACTAATATTTTTTAAAAGCCCCCCCCCTTCTTATTCTGTATCTCCTCTTTTGCCTACTAATGAAGTAATCTGCATAATAGGCAGGTCTTTGGAGACCAGGAGCTGGAACACATGCACCAAGCAGCAGAGCACTTGAATTTCAACTTCATTTTATGGTATTTCCATGGGAGAAATTACTAATGGATACACACTCGTGGATGCCTTAGGTCTGTCCCTTCCATTACCTAAGGCATGACCCAGGAGAACAGCCTTGTAGACAGTGGCAGTACAGTGTGGAAATTTTCCCTAAGGAAAGCTCGCTAACAAAAGGCCTCTCTGGATGTGTTGCTAGAGGGATGACAACATATGCCGTTATGGAAGAAGCCTCTAATGAGAGCCAATTATGCCTTATACAACAAGAAAGTGAGCCTCAGGTCTTTACCTTGTCTTTGCAGTTTCAGATATCCATTCAGTGATTATGAAATAATAGCAGCTAAAAGCATTTCTGTTAAAGTAACCAGATGAAATTTTAGAATATGACTATTACTCCTTCACATTGTAGCAAACAGGAAGGAATTACGCTATTGGCAGTGGAGGCATTTCTTAGATTTTCCTTCAGTATGTTTGCACAAGCATTGTAAAATCATAGCCAGCACATTGGAAAGCTTTTGGTTTTGTTCATGTGAAGAGAACATGCTGGTCAGTTTTCTCTAAATGTGTAGCAACTAAAAAAGCTGAATTTCTAGGACTGCCATTTAAGCATTGTTTCTCTACACAAATTTTGCACTGATGACTGGTTATCTCTACTCAGGGACTACACAGCAAGAAAGGTATGCAGCTTGCTTTCACCCTAGTTTTTTTGCCAAATGGTAAAGACCACATACCAAAAAATCCATAGGAAAGCCTTAGTGCCAGTGTGAAAAGTCTCTCACATTGCAGTCTTGCATTTTGATGCAGGATATGTGAAGCCACCCCAATTTTCTCTAACTTTTTTCGACTCCGCATGTGTTGAAACATCACAGTATTTGAGAACTTCAAAGTAAGCCTTGAAAAATGAGTAATGCATACATTTTTGGTATCACACCCTACCCATTCCTTTCAGACACATACATTTTTGTCTAGTTAGTTTTTGCTCTCCACCCAAAAAGTCTGCTGTTGCTAAGATCATAGTAATTGCATGTCAGTGACAGTATATTTCAACTTTGCTGGTCAGAAAACGGGAACAAATTCTGTGGGTCTGGCCAAAAAGAAAAGCATTTTGAATTTATAAAATGAAACCTTATGAAAGCTTGCACAGAAGATCATGTTGGATCATTTGAAATTTGCTATTCGTATTATGTTTTTATTAATAAAGTACACCTTTTAATTATTAAAGCTTTCTGTATAAAATTGCTAATTCAAAATACTTTTTCATTTTAACCCTTTAAACTAAGAAAACTGAATAATCTAGCATTTTTAAAGGTACCGTGCTTCATTTAAAAGTTAGCTTGTTCAAATTTATCCAGTTAAAATACTCGAGAGAGTCTTTGTCTTGCAATTGTCCGTGGAAGAGATCTAAGAGTGAGACAGAACTTCCTCTCTGTAAAATTTATTGATTCAGGCTCTGCAATAGTCTAACTATACTCTATAGCTTCAAGCTCAGAGGTGATTTATACTTCTGTCTTCCAGAGCATGGCCTGAATTTGCTTGCCTTTGCCTAAAAAAATCAGGATGTAAATCAAATTTCTTGTGTTTTCTTCAGAAATATTCATTGCTCTAAGAGAATGCACTGAGGTACTACCAAGCTCTCAGAAAACACTGGGTGGAGATGGGGCTGAGGGACCTCAAAGTATGAAATTAAATCAATGGAAGTGGAAACATTCCATTAAGTTCAATTTGCACAGCATCTCCCATAATAATATCACTTTGGCTGTCCAGTTCTTCCATACAGACCCTTTAGCAGTGAGTGCATCAGGGTGGCTGTCATTTACTTCCCAGAATTTCAGCATGGGCTGTTTCCTGCTTCGTCCAGGAATTTTTGTCTAGAAAAGCCCAATTCCCATGAAGTGCTCTGCCTTCATCAGGGGCAGTGGAGCCTTTGGCTGCCCAGCAGTGCTTCACTCACACGTCAGTAACTAAGGCTGCCATTCAACAAGCAGTCTGTGTATTGCTCCAAGGCTCTGGGGCTCCCACTCACTCCCTCACTTGCAGGAAAGAGTGCCAGAAATAACATTTCAGCTAGCAAAAAGGAATTTTTCAGCTCAAAGATTTACAAAATCCACATGCTTCAGGACTGCTTGCTTTCTTTTCTGCCTCTGTGCAGATAATTTTTTTCCCGAAAGAAGTTACAGTGCATGTCATGCCCACTGGTACAGAGACATTCTTTTTGGCCACTTCATTTTATTCAAGTCAACTAATCAACCTGCTAAGTCTGAATTAAAAAAAATAAATCTGCAAAGCAACCCAAAAAACAGAGTAAACCTGTTCAAATTGAGATATTTTTGTGACTTCTAATGTAAACCTCGTTCTCCTGGTCTGAGAAATTTTTCTGTTCCTCCCAGGCAATCCCAGTAACAGCTGTGATCCTTGGGCATTGGTAGCTGCAGAGTGCTGGAGAGATACATGATTTCAGCTCGCTTTTCACTCCACTGGTTTGGATAAATGGGCAGGCTGCCAGAGAAGTGACTTCTTGTGTTAAAAAAAAATGTCTCTTTGTATCACTTGTATCTTGTGACTTCACACTGGACACAGTGGATTTAGGGAAATGTCTGTGGTCCTGGTAGCTTTTCCAAGAAAGAAAGGAATAAAAAAATGTCCTTTCCCTCACGTCTATCTGTGCACTAAAGCTAATTTTCCATAAGTCTTGGGATATTGGGAAAGTTCCAGATGGCTGAAAGGAAAAATTATCCTGTGACAATATCTTAAAAGGATTAATGAAACCTGAGTCCACAATAAGGCTGTCAGCAGGACTGAAGTTCATGTAAAATGAAACGGGAAAAGAGAGAAGTTGATTAATGCTACATTAAAGGAGCATAATGCAATTAATGCCAATTGCCCTGGATTTATGGAAAATAGACTTTGTCAGAGAAAATTTCTTATCTTTTTTGATGAGGTTACAAATCTGACTCATGAAAGTAATAGTGATAATGTAATATACTTAGATTTCTGTAAGGCATTTGACTTAGTACTACATAATATTTTGATCAGGAAACTCAAATGATGTAAAATCAATATAGCAGACACAACATTAAATGAATTAAGAGCTGGCTAACTGATAGGTTTCAAAATGTAATTGTAAAAAGGCACTCACTTCCATACAGGAGTGTTACTGATGGAGTCCTGCACAGATTGCATTTTGGACCTTTCAGGAACCTGGTAGGGGAAAAAAAAAGAAAACAACTAAAAATCATTGCTGATCGAATTTGCAGATGACAAGAAGATTAGTTCTCTGAGAAATAATGAAGAGGAAAGGTCAGAGACACAGAGCCACCTGAACCTCCTAGTAAAATAGATGGAAGCAAAGGATATATGCTCTGGTACAGCACACACGTAAAGATTTAGAAACAAAGACAATAAGCTTTATAGATTTATGACATTTTTACTCTTTTCCAAGTGTTAAACTTCACATTTTAATTAGACCATTAAAATGTGAAACTGGAAGGTCTAAGCCACATCCTAGTGTACACAAGCGAGAGACATGAGTTCTGGAGGCATCAGGTAACAGTAATACTCTTTGTATGACTTAATGTTGTTTAAATGTAATTTGATTTTTACATAAACTTGTTTAACTTTTAACTTCCTTAGGAGTCGAGGGGGAAAACCACCTTCCCATGCAGAGACCCTTTTTGTCCTGAAGTAGGTGTCAACCTTTCTAATAAATTCAAAATGGAGCTGTCAGCTCTGAAACTACTTTATAGAAAAAAAAAAAAAAAAAAAAGCTATAAGATGACACAATTCTCAACCAGGTGTGGGCTTTACTGCAAAAAGAAAAGGATTCAGTGAAAAAAAGTTATGAAAAGAACTCATTAGAGATGTGCATCAGGGTAGAAATAAGGTGCTAAGTATTAAAATATTCAGAAGTTATTTACAATAAATATTCAAGAAACTATGGAAAAGGAGTAAGTTTAATAAGCTTCAACCCTAAGGAAATTAAAGGAAGTGGTCAAGATGTGAAGCAATAAGAAATTTATGCTGCTTCCTAGTCCTGTTATATATGTGACAAAACCAGATCATTAACAACAGAAAATTACTTTGAGAGGCTACAATTACTTTTTAAACTCTTTGCTGCCTAGCATGATGGACTAATTAGTGGAAGTGATCAGAAATTCCCTGTAGGCCACCTCCAGAGAGACACTCCCTTTCTGTAGCCTCTGGCAGGGCTAGAGAGAGTCTGCCAGACCCATCACCTCCTGGTTTCCACCCCATGTTTGCAACATCCTGCCTGGCCAGCTGAGAGACGGTCAAGGTGCTGGAAGCTTGAGCAGCCCTGAAATTCATGAATTTGTTTAAACCCACTTGCAGAATATAATTTAGAAATTATCTGGACAGGCTGGGTCCTTTTCTTTATTTTCTCCCCCTTTTCACCCCAAACAAAAGCAGTATGTGGTTTAGTTTCACAGAGAAACAGGAAACTGCAGTTTCCACAACAAGTTTAAACCCAAATTTTACAGCTCCAGTGCCACTTTAGAGTGGAAAAATGACCTTTTTTGTAGTTCAATAAAAGATAATCCATTGATTAGTTTCTAATGTTATGCTAAGGTGGCTGTGGTTCCATAGTATTAGTGACTGCACTTCCCGAGCCAGACTACAGTTTTATCTGAGTAGACTAAAAAGTTAAAACTGAATTATCATAATCCCACCCCTATTTTGTCCTTAATAAGCACAGGTAAATGCTACAATAGGAACCCACATTTAAATAGCAGACTTGTTTTCTGTTCAAAATGTTGTGGGGCTTTCTTACACTGGAAATTACTGATCATCTGCAGTAGAGATCTTTTTAAAAAAAGTTCACTGCCTGCTACCAGTTAGTTCAGGTAAATTTTTCCATGATCATTTTCAGGATGGAGAAGAAGACTTTTTCAGCTCTTACCTGGTATGCCATTCTGTGCCTGCAGAATGTGGGACAGGGTGAGGAATGGTAAGATGAAGATCTTGGCAGCCGAGTACATTCAAACTGAGATTTTCTGGAAGCTCCTGAAGCACAGATATATATATCTGGATTTTAGGAGACATACATTAACTATGTATTTTTGCAGCAAGAGTCACTGTGTTGGTATTTCAGCAGTTTTCAGGGTTTCTCAGTCAAGCCCTTTCTTAAAGAAATTGGCCAAGCCTTGTTAATTTCAGGTTGCCAGCTAACTTGGGAAAACATTGTATGAGTTTACATTTGGCTCATATATTTAAAAGCTGTCCACAAGTATTAGAAGCGGGAGCCTTTTAGGTTTTTTTAATGGAGAAAGAGGTTCTTGAATGCAGTTTGTCCAGAGCTCTGTGAATGAAGAAAATGGAGGCATTTTGTTAGGAGGTAGCTGAATTACAGTCCTAATACACCTTGGAAATACACCTTCCTAGTCTTGGTGGCTCTTGCCTTCTTCTCATCTGAATGAGCATTCAGTCCAGAATGAGACAAAGTCCTTAACAGCCTGAAACACCAAAACATAAATGTTCAAACAGATCTGCTGGTTTTGTCTGCCAGGCTTTTTTGGCAAGCTTGGGAAAGTATTTTCCTTTGAAATCATCTATTGCTGTTTTGATTAATAGATACTTCTATACATAACTTAGTACTAACCTTTCCATCTTAAAATTAGTATAATCTTTAGAAATATGCAACTGAAATTGTTATGAAATTTCCAGCAGTGACATTACAGACATTTTATTTGACCGAGGGGATAGTTTAAACTAGCTTTGCTGTTGAACAAAATATTCACACAACTACAATTTAACGTTACAGAACAAAATTCTGAAGAACTTAGAAAAATAAGTATTTTAAAGACAGATTCCAGAGACTCTCAGGCTCTCAAAGTCAAGTTAACAATGACCTTGTATTTCTCTTCTCTGTATAAAAAGAAAAAAATCAATCAAGCCTAAAAGATTATATATGCTGAATATGCATGAAGAAAATGGAGACTCTCATTATCCTAAGGGACAAAACCTAATCATACACCCTCTGTTGAAAGCTCAGATGCTCTACTGGGAACCCAGTCTTCACATATGTAACACTTGCAAGCCTCTGGAGCTTAAGCTGCGTCTAGAAGCCCTTAAATCCCTGTGGCATATTCCCAAAGAGTACATCCTCTGTCTTGCATATCTCCTGAGATCTAGGACTTAAAATGCAGTTGCACATCCCACAGCAAAGTACTGACTTATCAGATCCTTCTCACATGCCAGAAATAGGAGCCCTGCATGTTAGCCTTTTAGTAGATATGTATGCATAGTATACAGAAGCTTTAGAAGAAATTGAGACACAGCTTCTTTTAGTTAAAGGACAAATTACAAATTGCTACTGATGATTATAAATCTGCCAAAGGTAGGATCCCACCCATCCAATGTGCAGTACTTCACACAGATGTGACCCGTCTCTGGAAATCTCCACAAGCAGCTGCCTTCCCCAATGACTGGACAGGGATCCAAAGCATCTCAGTTAGGGGCTTCAATAGACACCAGAAGGTTGTCTAGCACCTATGTCAGGCAGGCTGGATCCACCCCTAATACCTGAAAACTGTGTCCTTCACTTCATCTCGTTCTTCCCTCAGGGTCTGTGTATGTATTCAGTTTCCCTTCTACACTACTTAGCTCCTGGAGCAGAGATTTCTTCTTTAGCCCAAGCTGCTAGAAATGTTCAATATTCTTTTTCATAACCTTCTGGTTCCTCTGCCAGCTGACATCTTCTTTTGTGCTGATCTGGAAAATTCAGACCCTAGGTAGGTGACTGTTTCGGTGACCTGCTGCCTATTGTACCAAATCTGAGTAACAGCAGCTGGCTCATTGCTTGAAGCAATTATGCTTCAGTGATCCTGGAGCCACGTCCATTCCTCTGCTCAGTCTGACACGCAAGGAGACAAGAGAAAGGATAAAAAACCTAACCAAAACAGATGGCAGCTTTCCAACAACTCACAAGTCGTCCCTCACTCTTCACATCCTTCTTCTAAAAAAAATTAAAAGCCTCACAAGCACTATTCACTTAGATTTATTTAGAAATGGAAAATTTAGGTCATGGTACTCCTTACTTTTCCCTTTTCCAAGCTCTGTAGATATTTTACTGACTTAGTAAAGGGTAACTGGGCTTTCTTCTTTGCAGTGCCTGAGTGCTGGCACAGCTCTGCTTAAGCCCCATCCCTCCTGCCAACATCCCTCTGGCATAAGAAAGGGATGGTAAAGCAACTTTAGAACCTCACAACTTCTTCACAGCTTCTGCAGACTGTTATGAATGTAACTGGTAAGGTACAGAGGAATCAAAACACCTCCAACTATCAACTAAAGACTAAGCTACCAGCTTCCATGGTCGTGTGGGCATCACCCACCATTCACCTACTGCCACATCTGTAACACACTTCTTTCAGGTAAAGAGGGCTGAATGTTTATCAAGGTATTTAAAACAAACAAACAAACAAAAAAAAACCCCTCAAAACCAAAACCCAAAACCCCCAGAAAACCTAGGAATACAGCAGATATATAGAAGAAACATGCATGCAATCTGTAAAAGGGTTTAATAAATGTACGAGCAGAATCTTGTTGAGACTATGCCTTACTAGAGAAGTCACAGTGTACAGAGGGTGACAAGAGTTCTGTTACATAAGTTAGTTGCATATACTTGTTTCCAAATACAGCCTGTTATTTTTAATCACATCTTTTAATACAATGCCTGTGCAGAAGTTTTCTAACCCCAAGCCTGTCCAAAGTAATTTTTATATTCTAGCTAGAAATTTCTAAACATAGAGCATTTCTAATGCAAAACCACGGGCTAAACTTCAATAACTGTTATATTATGCTGGTGTGGCCGGGGTAAATTATATACTGTGATGACTTAAAAATGGAAAATAATGAAGTGAAGAAGCAGAAGCCCAGTCAACTGAAGAATGACACAGGTAGGGGTCCCAGCTTGAAATTCTTCAGGACTGTTTGTGCACACAGTGGAATGCGCCAAAGTTTCATTTTTCCCATCTTTCTGCAACATCAGCTGTTTTTCTACAATACTAATCTGTGCCATTTAAGAAAAAGTTTGGCATTAGCTACTTAAATCTTTATAAAATTCCCTTGCTTTTCTTCACCACATATAACTAACAAATATAGCAAATAAGAGCATCTCTAACAGCTAATGGATCAAAGCTGAGATCATGCTGCTGTTCTTCAGAGAAACTGAAAGTTTCATGAACTGAATCAAGTACCATTTTCAAGGCTTCTTTTCAAGATACATACATTAAAAAAAAAAAAAAGAGGCTGCTGTAATAAAATACAGATTTTTTTTTCTTTTACAGAGCAGTAACAGAACATTTTATGACTTACACAGATTCCATCAGCATTTCTAATGACAGCAGAAATATTTCTGGAACAAGATAGGTTTCCCAAGAGGTTTGCATAGTGAGATGAGTAACCTTTCCAGATGAAAACAAGTATGTAAATAAATGCATCTTTTTAAAAAATGCTTTATTCCCATCAGAATTAATTTGAGGCCAACATTTGAAAAATACTGAATACTAGGTGAACTTCCAAGCCCATGTTATTCACATGAGCACAAATAGTTATAATGATGCTTGCAAAACATATGCACAGAATGAACAAGACAGACTGTGTGTGAATGAGTTGCTCATATTTTTTGTATCAATGCTAAGAAAAGAATCAGGGTAGTATGCTAAAAAATAGAAACTAAAGCTTCACAGATTATTAGAAGGATAAATAATACCCTGTTTCTAGCAATATGTTATGGTTTTCTGCCTCAAACCATGAATCTGAATTCTTCAACTGAAGACACCCCTGTGGGGCTATAGTAAAAACCAAAATCCTCTCAGTTCTGTTTTAATCACTTGTTAAATATCAGTTCTTTAGATGATACTGTCTGAAAACAAAGCTCCTACAAGTGATTATCCTATGAAGTCTTCATGATGTTTCAAATCAGGTTTTCTAATACTTGGACTGCTATAACACTGAAGAACATTGAGCCAAGTCAGAGAGAACAGTTATGTGACTTTTCAACCTCAGCAGAAAGGAAATTACATACAAAGAAAATTGTGGTGTACTCTATGAAGCAACTGAGAGAGAATAAGAATAAGAAAGGTTTATGAACTTAAGCACATTTCTACTTGCATCACAGATAAGTTTAATATCTCAATATGGTTAAGGTACAAAGTGTAATTAGTAATTATTTCTACAAAAAAATCTGAAGTCTTTTTTCCTCAAATACATTAAGTGTTAAGTGTTTGGTTTTTTGGGTTTTTTTTTAAGTTTCACAACACATAGCACTGCCTAATTAAGTGCTTCCAGTTCATGTCTTCATGAATAAGACTTCTACATATTTGAAAGTGGTCTCAAGGTGACAGAATTCACTACATGCTGCTCCTGTCTAACATACACAGATGATGATACACACAAACACACTGTCAGGTTTGTCCTCTAATATTTTCCAGGGTGCTTTCTTTTGGGAACCATATCATGAGAAATTTAACTGTAAATCTGAAGGCCAATGAAAATCACTCTCCAACACTAGCATTCAGCATCTTCTGAAGCTGGAGTGGTAAGACACCAAAAGATATCAAATATAACAAATCAGTAGGAGCTCTGCAGGTGGGAAGGGAAAGTGTGGGCAAGCCAAAGGAGGACAAGAGGACAGGCTACACAGATACTACACACAAATATTCATGACGCATCACACATGACACAGCTCAGCAAAAAGGAGCTGGTGGAACCAACATTAGAGCTAAAACAGTGACTCACAGAAAAGGTAGACAAGGGACTGTGCTGTGGTATCTCTTTATGGTCTAAGGTGCTGAGAGCATCTAGGCTGAATCTGCAGTCTGTGTGCATCTTTCCTACCTTAAGCACACTTCAACCCAGATGAAGCGAAATGAATTTAATCTTTACATCAGGAATTTTTGCTTTTGCCAAGAATGAAAAGATCAGCTTAAGCATAAAACTGTAAGCTAGAGTTCCTCCATACTACATACTGCTGCAGCCTGGTGTCAGTTCCAAGCTTGAGAGCATGTCTCTAATTTAATTTTAGAAACACTGTATTTCACGGGGAAACTAATGTAGGCAGGTAGGTAATCAAGCTTTTCAGCAGACCAGGCAATGCTCTCTACTGCTATAAATACTCTTTCAACAGCACAGGCATATTACACATACATTTAGGCTTAAATCAAGATTGAAACTGTAGATATCAAAGCTTTATGTTTAGTATTTGCAAATATCTCTGTATTGCTGGATTCGGTTTGACTCTCTTTTATCTGCTAATAGAAACTGAACAATAATTACCTATAACTAATGTTAGTTTTAGTGAATCTTTGAGCCTGTTCCAGCCAACAATGCTGAGGCTGTGCAGTCTGTGTTTCAGTAGTCAGTGGTCAGATCCTTTACTAAAATTGACCAAGGATTAATGAGTGTTCTGAAGAACTTCCTATCCCTTCAGGTGTTTTCAGTAAATCTTTTATTCAAGTTAGATGGAATAGCAAATTCTTCTAAGAACCAGTATGGCACGCAGTTTAAATTTTTCCCAGATCTACTCTGAGAACAATACTAATTTGACTGTAGAATTATACCTAGATCCAATCATTTAACTTTAGAGATGTCCCTAGGAAGACAAGACTATATACATATAAAACAAATACCTCTCAGATTCATATGCAGCTGCCCTCAGCGTGATGGACTAGAAGGAGGCAACATCCATTCACCTGTAGGTAGGATCATGTTAATGCTACTGTTTTCCACTTAGAGAACTGTATTTTGGTGCTTACTTTTGATAGCGACAAATCTTCCCCAGATGCAATAACTTGAGTTGATTACACTAAAAAAAACCCAAACCTGTTTCCAAACATTTCCATGAGAAATAATTGTGTCTGAACACTAGCAGCTGCTGAAACTTCTTATACATGTAAATGAGTACACATTCACTTCTCACTCTTATCTCTAGATATTTTTCAGGTAGCTTTATGCCACTATGTGTGTCCCACTGTTGGGGTTTTAGTTCTCCTCCTGTTTTCTTTTTCTCTTAAAGGAATTTTCCCCATACATGTTGCCAGGGGGACAAATTACTGGGTGCTTAAGAAAAGCAAAAGACCTGGCCATAGAGGGAGGGGTGCATCTGGCTACTCTCTTTTGCCTGGGTTTGTGGGCAGCCAGTTCCTGGTGTTTGGATGGAGAGGGAGGCTGCTTCTTCAGCTGCCTTCCTTCTACCGGAGAGACCCCGGGATCCCAAGCCCGCCTTCCCTGCCCAGCTGGGAGCCAGGCTGCGGCCGCCGTGCCCCCGCCGTTGCTTCGAGCCTTCGCTGCTCTGTAGCCCCGCTCGCCCTGCCTGCCCAGACCTCCAGGGGTTCCCACCGCAGCTCCGGAGTTCGATACATTTCATCTGCCACCCGGGATTTGTGCTCGTCCCTGCTGTTCCCGAGGGTCCAGCTGGACACCAGGATCAGCTGCCCAGGGGTTTGTGAAGCTTTTTTTGTCCCATCCCTTCCCGGGATCCCAGGGCACTGGTGCCGCGTGCTCCCCGAGCTCGCTCCGGAGCGCCCACTGCACCCAAGGGGAAAGGGCCTGACAGCTGAGAAGGCTGGGACTGGGTTTGTGATTGTTTGCTGTTACTGCCAGAGTTATTGTTGTTTGTTTATATATCATATAATATATATATAATATTTTATATATTATATTTATAATATATATTATATTTATAATATTATAATATATTTATATATTATATATATAATAGTAAAGAACTGTTATTCCTATTTCCCACATCTTTGCCTAAAAGCCCCTTGATTTCAAAATTATAATAACTCGGAGGGAAGGGGGTTGCAGGTTGTTTTTTCTTCCATTCCAAGGGACACTCCTGCTTTCCTTGGCAGACAGCTGTCTTTCAAACCAAGATACCCGCTCAGAAGAAAATCCTGTAACAGGTACATTTCAAATGAAGAGGAGTAGCAGGGCTTTGAAACTTTGACAGCAAATGTTAAGTGTATTGGGGGAAATGTTTGCTACATACCATTGCATCATTTAAAATGTGCTGATCTCAGAGGACATGAAAAAGATAGTGTATTATCTGGAGGGTATTGCCCACAGCTGCAAAAAGGGGAGGTTCTGCTTCAGGATGTTATATACAAAACTACAGAAGAACTCTCTTTACAAAAATCCTACTGTTCTTCAATTTCTGATTTTTGTCACATTTATGCTGTAGAGCTGCACTATATTTCACTGCACTACAGCAGCTGGGATATTCCTGTGTATAAGTGGTTTGCCTATCTTGGAGTGGCAGAAGGCAAAAAAAGTATAATTCACAAATATAATTCCTGATTGAAGATGTGTTTTCATTGACCTCATTGGACCTTGGACCAGACCCACAAACATGATTAATCCCAGAAAGAAACTTAATCAGTTAATGATATTCAAGACTCTTTCAGAATGGTTATTTCTTTTCCCACTGCCTTCAGACCTTCTCTGTTTGGAATTTGTTTACGTTAAGGCAGTGTAGTTGCTCATTTTCCCTTGAGAAGGTCTCCATCAAGCATGGATTTTCAATGGAAAATTATGAGGACACCAGCCTTCCTCATTTGCCTTTGGTGGTTTGTGTAGGGCCCCGTAGCTGTAATGCTGTCCCAGAGAGACTGTTGCTGCATTCACCCTTATGGGATTTGGCAAGCTTTGTGATCTGAAACAAGTCCTGGTCATTTATTTTATATCTTCTCTCGTAGTTTCTGGAGGTGTTTCAGATTACATCCAAAGAGCATGGTCCCAGACATTTCACAAGTCAACTTTCCTCTGCCCTCCACATATTTCAGGTATCCTGTGCCCAAGCAATACACCTCACAAATTCTTGTTCCAACAGCCAAAGACCTCCTTCCTCCAGACAACCCTGTTCTCCCTTCATAAGCAGAAGCACATAAGCAACTCATTCATCCCTGCTTCCCACATTCTTCACTGCTAGTATACTATTTAGGGAGCCTTTGTGTCTGGCTGCATAAACACATTTTGCACAGCACTTGGAAAACACAACAGCTGATTGGAATTAACACCTTTGTATAGATCAGATGAAAAATTCTTTCCTGGATAACAACTATTAAAAAGGTACAAGTAATCACTGCAAATAATCCTCAAAATTCAGTGCTATAAACTTCCAAGCAAGTTACTACAAGCAAACAGGACTTCAAAATATATCTAAAAGGCAAACCTTCACTCAAATCACTAGCATTTTAAAGCAAGAATAATGTGTAAACTCTAGACCTTTAATAGGAACCCTCTGATTTTGGACAACACCACCATATAATGCAGCCTGTAGATATAACTGGGCAAAGATTCTCCTCTCTCTGCTCATATGCACTTTTTGTAGGACAGGGTTTTTGTACAATAACTGTGGCAACTCTGAGTTGCCAGAATCCCTGTTTGGCAGCTCAGAACTCCCCATACAATGTCCCACCCATTCCCTCTGTATCATTCCCCTGACATAATTTAAGTGGAAGCTTGTCAGTGTCTGATATTTTCTATTGCACATGGCCAAAGAAGGCTAGAAAACTCTAGGTAATGCGCAGGATTACCTGGAGAAATAGTTACTTCCAATAGTTTGTCTTTCAAAAATGGCAGATCATTCCTTTTCCAATCTACAAAGGACTGAAATAATTATTTAATTCTTTTCAGAAGGCCACTTGGTACAAGCTCCAGTGTCTACGTTATTAAGGCATATAGATTTAAAGAGCCACTCAAGAGTCAGGAGAGCAGTACACTGAGATTCAAAAAGTTGAAGAGGTTTCCTATTGAAATATTGACCGAATGAATCTAGGATGAATTAGAACTATCCCACTTCATTTCATTCATTTTCTAGCAGAGAAACATGGTAAAATTTCAACATTGACCATTAAAGAAAAACACCCCAAATCCTTTGTTCATTATCTTCAAGTCCATCCACACACAGAAAATACTGTAGAACAGTTAAATTGCCTCAACAGCATCAGTGATGAACATAAATCTTACTCAGTCTAAGTAAAAAAAGTAAAAAGTAGCCAGTTCCTTTGTGGAGGAAGTCATTGCAGCAGTATGAACTCCAAAAGTTAGTCAGAAACCAAACAATGCTTTTCTTCCCATCCCACCCTCTTTTTTACTTGTAATTTCTTTCCTAGAGGCATTATGTTCTGGTTCCAATAATAGTTTCTTAATCTGTTTTCACCATGGTTTTATCAATAGAATTAAAATATCCAGGAGTGCCCGGAACATGAGTTATCTTATTTGTGAATAGTAAAAGCAGTTGATGTGAAAGACCCTGGAAAGGAAAAAGACAAGCTGAAAAAAACCACAATCCACTGAAAGCAGTGCTTATCCTGTGTGTGCACATTCACTATAAGATATAAATATTCATTTCATTTTTCTTATTATACTGACAAGGACAAACCTTCAGAGGTAGGTAGCTGATTTTTCATAGAATCATAGAATGGTTTGGGTTGTAAGGAACCTTAAAGATTATGCAGTTCCAACCCCCCTGCCATGGGCAGGGACACTTCTCACTAGCCCACATGAATCAAAGTCCCATCCGGCCTGTCCTTGAACACTTCTAGGAATGGGGCATCCACAACTTCTCTGGGCAACCTCTTTCAGTGCCTCACCACCCTCACAGTAAAGAATTTCATCCTATTATCTAATCTAAACCTACTCTCTGGTTTAAAGCTATTCCTCCTTGTCCCACCACCTTATGCAAAAAATCCCCCTTTGAGGCTGAAGTGGAAGCAACAAATACACATGCCAGTTCCCTAAAACTGTAAAACAAGTTGTTTTTAGACACTATGATCCTGAGCTTGATCACAAAAAGGCAATAGGAAATTAACTACAACTGCCCTGGCATAGCTGGACTCAATGGAGTTATTCTGGTGTTGAGAGATTGTTCATCACCTCTACACTGATCCTTCACAAACCATACCTTGGTTTAGCAAGATGAAGTTTCTGTTGCACCAGGTAAGATGGCAGTGACCACCTAGTGCTGAAAATAACTCAGGCATATGCAAGCCCACAATTAAGATGTACAAAGTAGGCAAAAGAAAGTCCTGCAATTATAAGCAGAAGTATCCAGATATTTTGCTCTTCTCAGTTAAAAATTAAAATATTGGTATGGACACAGATGTGCTTACCAGACTTCAGTGGCTGGAGAGATTGTTCTTGCTTATAACTAGTATTAAAAATAGCATAAGAAATTAACTCTGGCAGGTATTTTTAAAATGTTGTAGATGCAACAGAACTCAGAGTTTTATGGTTCTACATTTCAACACTTTCTTGTTCTCCTGCTGAAGCCATATCAGTCAATAAATTCACACTGATGCTAATTTGTTCTTTGCCTATTGACTCAAGTGCTTCTTGTCACTTCCACTGGACACAAGCAGTATTTCGATATACACAATGAAAATGAGGTAAAAAGTGGTGAGACAAAAAACAGGGAAGGGCACTGCTTTTTATTGTAGCACCACAGATGTACCTTTTCTTCCAGGTCCAACTGCTTTCTGTCTGCTCTCCTGGGACTTCACGCTCTGCTGGACAGAATGCCAGCTTCCCATTGTTACTAGACAGCAGTTGTGCCATACTGCGAGTTTAGAAATTCATGAATCTACAATGCAAGAAAGGGACAGCTTTTCCTTGCTGTACAACTCCAGCACTGCACAACGGTAACAACACCAAAAGCCTGCTGGAATTAAAGAACATCTTTTTGTTTCATTTTAAAGCACTGAAGGGATATTACAATATAAAATATTAAGGGATATTTAGAAACCATTAAAGCTAGGTTTTTTTTGCAAAACCAGCAGCCCAACACCCGTAAGATTCACTGGTGTAAAAAAAGGGTCCACTTACAAGATATTCAGCTCTCCCCAGGGGAAACTGCCCTCGTAGAGGGAGTCAGAGCCATGTTTATCTGGGACTTTCTTCCCTTGCATCTATGGCTTTAATCTCTCCTTTATTCTTTATCCCCAAAACTCCTTACTACACTGGTTTCCTTACCTGTTGTAAACTGGACAGGATTTTGTTCATACTGTTTAAGAAGAGACTACAATGGGTTTTGATACAGAGCAGTGCATCTCTCACATCCTGGCTTGGGCACTGCAACCTGTCTGTATTTTACTGTTTGGGACTGTGTGTGTGCCAAGCTTTCAGAAAACAGCACTGAAAAGTACACATTTAGGATGATGTAAAAATAGGATAATACAACAAATGTGAATATCTGTAAGAACAAACTTAAACTATGTATTTAGTCCTTTACAACAGAAACCAAAAATGTAACACTTCCATCCACATCATGCCGTATAACCATGACCATATTTACATAACACTTTTCTCTGCTTGAGTGGCTTTTTATCACTGGACATTTGAGTGGTCTAAAATGGACAATATTGTTTAAGGACACTTTGCCACATCCCTAGGCATGTGAGACCACACAGTGAAGACTAATTCAAGCCTGGAAAGCCAGAATATAATTTCTTATGCAACCCTAGCACAGAGACCGTCCCAATGGCTCTGGTGCCCCAAGCAAGCAGATGCAGACAGGACACTATTAAAATATGTTATTTCCTTCACCTTGGCTAATCATATGCTGGGCACACAAGGCCACATGAAGAATTGGCAGTGTCAGTGACCCCTTTTGCATTTGGGATCTCAGGGACTCATTTGCTTCTGCAGTTCAGCTTCACTGCCTTCCACTTCTGGCTGAACATTGAGTTCCTACAGGCTTTTCTGAAATTCAAAGCGAGTGACTTTCCCAAGGTCACACGGGAAGTGCATGGCAGAGAGTAAAGCAGCACTCTTTGCACACATAACATCAGATGTCTTAGCACTCAGATGTTTTATGACAAGTCCTGGACTCCAGCCTCAACACTGTGTTTGCTTATTAGCTAGAAAGCAGGAGAGAGTGGAAAGCTCAAGGAGCCTCACATGGACCTGGTGGGAGATACCAATCAGTTGGGCTATTTCACTGCTTTTCTTTGCGTTCTATAAAAGATAGTACATGTGGTAGATTAAAAGAAAGACCATACTTATCATAAAATTGCACTTGTGATTGTAAAAAACCTTGGAATTATGGCATGAAATGAACAAAGAAAGTGCTGACAGAGAAAAAAATATTTCGGAGTCATAAAACTCTAAACAAAAGCTTATTCTTTATTAACACATATTTAATTTCAATGCTTACTAAAACAGATGAAAAAAATCTATGTCAAAAATTCAACACCTTTCTCCTTTGGGCAATCCCTCATGATTCTTTGCAATTACTGAGAAGGAAAAAAAACCCAACCAAAACCAAAACCAATAGAGAAAACATGCATTGCAAGAAACACAACTAGCTAAATTAGTAGATCAAATAGGAGAAGTTTTATAAAGCTGCCCCAGTCACGTACCACATCCACAGAGTTTCAGGATTTGTTACAGGCCATAAAGAAACAAAGCAGACACTGAGGATAGGACACAACACCTGGTTATAAGTAGATATTGTGGTTCTAAATACTGTATGGTCTCTCTCTTTGCCTTCATCTGCCAGGTCTGGAGGGCAGAGTGTCTTGTAGATGCTGGGTCATGTCTACCTGCCCTCACAGGTGTCTCACACAGGTGCCCATCATGCCCCCGATGGCAGTAGATGCCCATGTTTCTCATCATCAGATCTAGCTTATATAATTATAGAAACATGATAGGATGAATTCCAGGTCTGGACTATTGGGAAGTGGTTCAGGTACCTAAACCTAGGGGTGTCCTGCAATCTGAGATCCCATGGGTTATCTAAGACATGACAGAGGAATCCCAGAAGACCTGCAGCTGTCTCCCTGACAGGACTCCCTTGAACATCTCAAAACATCAAAATTACTGAACCCTTCTAACCTGGAGGAAAGCTGTTAATTAATCCTTTTTCTGTGCAAAATTATGTGGGGAAAGTCTAGCTTCTGCTACACAGTCAGGTAAAAATTAATATTCTTCTGCTGCTTATGAATTCTTTTCTCCTTTTTGGATTATTTTTTATTTTATAAATTTTATCTAAGTTGGAAATGTCAGACAAAATTAGAAAAGTGTAGTAGCATTTTATTATACAACATCATGGAAGATACAGAAAAGAGAAAACGTTACCATAGAAGGCAGAACAGCTTGTTCTCGCATGTAACATTCAGGGAATAGCAAAAAGCCAAGTAATGGGATATAGAAAAATTATTCCATTTTTTGTAAAATAACCAATAATGTATGGAGAAAAGCATGTTCAGATTCACTGTGATACAGTCAAAATCGAGCAGAAAAACAGAGATAATATCCCTCTTGGAGTCGGAAAGGGAAATTAGTTGTTTATATCGCTAATTTGTACAGTGTCTATCACCATTGCCACTAGGTGTTCTAATTACAGAAAAGTAATGATGCAAAAGTTGCTAAGCAAATGTTAAACACAACTAGTGCATATTCTGTAAGCCCTAAAGGGCTGTTAGATTTAAGTACTGGAAGACAGAAAGAGGAATTAACTCCTCAGAAGGGAAGGAAAATCTGGGGAGACAGAGCCTTGCTCGAGAGTACAGTGTACAAATTAGGGATGCAATCCATAATATGAGGCCTACCTAGCAGGTCCAGGAATCTATGCTATTATTTATATTATTAATAACAACATTTATATAAAAATTTTTCTGAGGACTCTAATTAATATCTATTATTATGTCTGTTACATTTGGCCTTGAATAGTCATGAGTGCTTAGGGCTTCTCTGACACAGAACGTGACAAGTGTGGGAAAAATACATTGATAAGTGCATAAAATAGATTTTCCTTCTTCATTCATTCTTTCTTGCTCTTTGTTTGTTTGTTTCTTTCTTTCTTTTTCTTTCTTTCTTCTCTGTTGTTTTTTCTCTTGGCTGACAGCTACCAAGACCAAGCACTTCTCAGCCAAGCAATGGAGGAAAAGGAGTGAAATGGGATTTCTCAAACAACCAAGTGATCCATAGAGCACTCACGGGCAGGCAGATGTTTTCTACATTAAAATGAGCCTCTAAGAAAACAGTAGGGCAACATACCAAAATTTTTATGTAAATTTCTCTGATTCAGCTCTTTCTCTGAGGCCTGGGGGCAATTAAAAAAACCTGAAAGATAATTCATATGCTCATCCCAATACAGTACTCATCAAGAACAGCTCATCACTATCATCCATAAGGATTTTGCAAGGCTGGTTTAGTCTTCGGTAAATCTCTTTAAGCCTGAAGAAGTTTAAAAAGGCTTTTAATCTCTGATACTTTAAATAGGGGAGGTATCTTAGCTATTTCTAGATGGTGGCATGTTTGTGCCACATTTAAAGAGCTCAAATATTTCCTTTCTTCTCTGTTTACTTTGTGACAGCCTTCTCAAAGTCTTCACACTACTCTGAGGCTGGGCTCTGACTGCTCCACGCGGAGTAGCCCTCTTTTGTTTTACCAGGTGAATCCAAGGAGTTTCAAGCGTCTTCGTTTCTTCATTTTGAGAACCTGCAACCAGAGAAAATACAGGCCAGTGGTATTTCAAATCCCAGGTGTGGTTTACTTCATATTCATAAGCAAGCCTTGAGACGTAAGAGGTGAAAGAGGCAAATTAAAGCAACAAAACAACTTACTTTCATGGTTAGCTTGACTAGACCACCCTGGTACAGGTACAATAAAAGGCTTTCATTTGCACCATCAGGGATGTTTCAGCGTTACCTTTGTGTTATTCTGAAAGACTTAGAGCCCTTGAATTATGCCTCATGTTATTCCTCAGGTCTCTCTAGCATCTTCAACAGGAAATGTTCCTCCATTTGTGGTTTCTATTTTTTTTCTTTCTCAAAAGCTGCCACAACTTGCATGTCTTAACTAATCTCTGGTTTACTTATCTCTATAGAATTATTCCTTCTATCTTTGGGCTTTCTTGTTTTTCTGGGCTTGTTTCTGGGGTTTGTGTGGGGTTTTTTGGGATGCTTTTTTGGGGATCATTAAAGTTTCTGAAAAGATAGACCTATAAGATGCATTTGCCCTGTTATTACAGAGAAACCATGTGTATGACTGACACACCACTTTTGTACATGAGGCTTCAGGTGTCTCTGAGCCAGCCCAGGTCACTTGGCTTTCAGGGAGTAGAATTTGGCTTTGTTTAACCCATCAGAGCACACCTTGCACTTGGGTCAGGCACCTTCATTGGTCCCACCAGCAAAAGCCGATGACATGACAGGCAGCCCTCCTCCGGGCTCTTTTGAGGAGGTCTGGTGCTGCTAAAAGAAACATGAGATGGAAGGCAAGGTTCTTGCAAAGGAAGTGCCATGCTGTGGGAGGAATTTGAGCATGTGGTTTTACTGGGACGCTGTGCCTCAGTCAAATGCCTACTACAGTGACTAGATATGGGAAATAATTTGCACCATGTCATATTTATGAGTGGCCAAGAGGATTCTCCTTGACAGTCTCACACTTCCTTTAAAAGAGCCTGTTAGGGTTTCTCATGGCGTGACCTGTCACCATTCTACAGGAATCTGCTGTAGGAATCTCCTGTGGGAATATTGATGGATATAACAATAGGCACACTCTACTTTCCCTCAACAGACACACACAGAGTTTGTTCCATGCCACCGATCATGTTTGGCAAAAACACAGAAAAAAGGCAAAAAGATAAGATGTAAAAATTAGAGAGGCACAGCATTCTTTTCTCCAGTTGGTTTCTCTACAAAATCCATTCCACTTCTCCGGCTTAAGACACTGTCAGATCTGTATCTTAACAAGGCAGAAATTTCAATTAGTTCTTTTGTTTCCCTAATTTCTGGGACTTAAAAATACTGTAAATCTAAAACCCATTCATGCCAAAGATAAATCCCAGAGTGAACTGGCACTCCCAAACCTCATATGCAAAAAATATGGCTTTGGAGGAAAAGAAGGAAATATTTTTGTGGTAGTTCTTTCTCTTCTACCAGGAGAAGAAGAGGCTGTTTGACATCTTGACAGAGGTTTGGAATATTAGAAGTAATTCCAGTAGACTTTAGTGGGCAAAGTACAATTGAGCAGTATGTTCAAGGAGACAAATGCACATAATTTATTTCATGGTTCCATGGTTTACAGAGAGAGAATGCAAAGATATAATATACTGCTTTGCTTACAAGGCTCCACCATTAATGAGAAATAAAATATATGGCTTATTTTATGGTTAAGGAATCGTTTTCCTCCCACTTTTTTTCCCCATTAAAAAACTTATTTTTATGTGAGTAGTATTCATCAAATGGAAATTCTTACTCTTATGCTGGCTCGGACTACTTCAATCCATTGATTTTTCTAAAATTGTTCTTCCAGTGAGAAGTGTGTTGAACTTGTTTAGATTCAGGAATTTGAAGGGGGGAGAAAAGTAGTTTTTAAAAAGGTTGTGCTTTTCAGCAACCCCATCCAGACAGGAAAATTGATTTAGTTCTTAGAGAAATAAAGGCAGCAAGAAATTAGTTGCCAACTGGCCTCTTTCCTCTTCCTGGATTACACAGCTCACTCCAGCCCACAGGTTTTTTTCAGCATTGAAATCAATGTTTCTGTGCATGCCTCATAGCAGAAGCTGGCACATCTGTCCTACCTTGAGTTTGCTAGCACAGATAAAAATCAGTAGCAAGATGGAGCATTACATACTTTTATGGCTACACCACAGTACAAACTTGACAACATTGTCACTTGTATTGGTTGTTACTGGAGCTGTTGAAATTACATTAGCACAGCGCTCCAGCTAAAGCCACGATCCTGTCTTAATTCCGCTGTGTCGACGCAGCCTTATCCATACCATGATAGGGCTATGAGAGGTATTCGGGTGCTCAGTCCCATGGCAGATCTCTTAATGTATGCCTGTCTGCTAATGGCTTTTGCTAACAGGCAGCTTCAAAACATGCACTGCACTTTAGGGCATTGATTGGCTAATTCTTCAGCAGGAGATAGCCGATATATATATCCAAATTTCTTAATTAATGAATAGGGAATTTAAAACTTTAGGGCATTGATTGGCTAATTCTTCAGCAGGAGATAGCCGATATATATATCCAAATTTCTTAATTAATGAATAGGGAATTTAATACTGCATCAAACTTAATTGCACATCTGGCACATCATCTAGGTAATGTCCAGTGATACTGCCTGTTTTCCAATCTGTCATGATGTTTTTCATAGGCAAGATCTGAACACAAATAGGCATGCCAGATGTCTCCAGCCACTGCTGTCTTGGAAAATGCCAAGTCCTGAATTTTAGGTAATTGTTAAAAGAGGGGCACAATTTAGGCCCTACTAGTGTATAAATATTTAGGCCCTACTAGTGTATAAATATAAATATGGGTTGTTATGAGCTCAGATATAAAAAAACCTGAGACAATTATTTATTTGCCCTGTGTTGAACACACAGGACTGATGTCCTGAATACAAGCTCTGGAAGAACCTTGATGCATCCCCACATACACTTCACTACCAGGAAGCAGCTGAGTTTAAAATCTCTGATGGCAGAAGGAAAGGAGCCAGCCGAACTTCAGCTCTAGATGAGAGGAGGTCAGCCAGGAGGGGCAATTTTGTTCTGAATGTGTCAGGCAAAGCATCACTGGCCAGTTGAGGGAGGGGATTGTCCCTCTCTACTCTGGGCCACTGTGGCCTTGCCTCAAGTGCTGTGTTCAGTTTTGTGCAACACAAGAAAAATATGAAGCTATTAGAGAAGGTCCAAAAAGAGATCTATGAAGATGGTGAAGGCCCTTGAGAGGAAGCCTTATGAGGAGTGGCTGAGGTTGCTTGGCTTGTTCAGCCTGGAGAAGAGGAGACTTGGAGGGGAGATGTCATTGTGGTCTACAACTTCTTGTGAGTGTAAATGGAGGGGCAGGTATTGTGCGGGGCCAGGAGTTGGACTTTTATATTCCTTGTGGGTCTCTTCCAACTCAGGATATTCTATGATTCTCTGGGCATATCAGGGAGAGCCTACACTGAGAATAACAGAGCACTGGAATGGGACTGTCAAGCCAACAGAGGTGGGTGGGGGAATCTCCATCACAGGAACTCTGTGATAAAAAGTTGTGCAAAATTCAATCGAGATGTCAGCAGAGCGATAACTAATCCTGTAACTTTTCCAGCTTCAGGGCAGGAGGATGAGCAGGGATTTTACAGAGTTCCTCAGAGGTATTTACTTTTCTGTGATTGTAGGAACCAATCTGTAGCTGACATCATCAAATCCTTCTTGTGTACACAAGACCAGTGTGCATATAAGATATACCCTGCTGATTAGAGGTCTTATTAAGCCATTTCTTTTCATCTGCTAGTTACTAAAGACAACTCAACTGTGGAGCATTAATAATTCTTATAGGTGGTAAAAGCCATGGCTACAGTTGCCATGGCTTCAAAAGGAAAGAAATCTAAAGGAAGTATTTTGTGGAAAAGAAGCAACTCCGCAGAAATAAGAAATTAGTAGCATCCCTTCATGCAAAAGTAAATGGATTATTCAGTACTAACACCATTGTTAGTATTGTCAGCATTGCTCTGAATTCCAGGAAGACAAGGTTCTATACTTCATATTCACCCTCTCTTTGATAAAAAGGGTACCATTTTATTTTGTCTAATGCAGTCATTGACGAGACCATAGTGTTCTCTACAGCCTCACTGCTTTAGTATGTGCATATGTGACTCACAGGGAAAGTTTTTACCTGAAGAGCTATAGTCAGTGGGAAAGTACAGTTTTACATGAAGTATTATATGATTAGCTGCAAGCAAACCTTTTCTGAAAGCTTTCATAGGAGCCCTATGTACAGCACAGAGGAATCTCAAGAGATCTGGAGAAATCATGGAGGGTTTGGTTTTTTTTTTTGGCACATTGACTGATCTAGCTGAGCAGATGTCCCGCTAGAAGAGGTAAATACAACTATGATTCCAAGTGACTTGCTGCACTTCTGACTTTTCAAATCCCAGCTGTCCAACAGTACCATCCTCTCTGCTATTACAATAAAATGCACACCAGCAACACAATCTACTTCACCTTCCCTCCAAGTAGACATCATGTTGGAAATTCTGAAGAAAAGCAGAAAGAAAATATTTTGCTTGGGGTGGAAGGGAAGACAGAACTTGGAAACACTAGTTTCTCTGCAATGTTATTTCTTGTCTGGTTTGGCCAACACTTCATCCAAGGAAACCTGATCCCATAGTGTCTTACACAAAGATTTACTAGCTGATAGCAGAATCTGTGGGTGTGTGAAAAGCCTGACAAAAACTGTAAGAATTTATTTATGCTTGCAAATATTACATCCATATGGGAAAGTTCATTTGTCTTTAACTTTTTTCAGACACATTAGAGACTGTTATTGATTTAATAGTCTACTGGAACATAGGAAAAAAAAGCGTAACAGGAGTAAACTAATTACTATAATAAGAGCAATACATGTATAATTCCATTTTAAAAATTAGTTACTTCTCTTTCTCTATCATGGTTTTTCCCTAAACACAATTTTCTGTTCATTAGGAGATAATTACCTTCACTGCCAAGCAGTTTATAAATGCACTGTTTATAACAGGAGAGGATTTGAGAGTTACATTTCTTGTCAAAAATGTTATTGCCGTTGAGGCAGTCTTACTGTATTATATCCAACAGGTCACTAGACGTGCAAGTGGATCCATGTGCATTTGGTAATAGTTCAAAATTATTTTATTCCCAAAGGACATATTTTAAAAAGGTGGGTTTGCTGATTAGTCTTTTCATTCCAGATCAATACTATCAACACACTGAAAGACATGCCAGCAAGAGCTCTCTTAGTTCACCCTCTGCCTCTCCTTCTTTTCAGATACAAGCAGCTTCTGAGGAATGTGTCTTGTTTCCCACACAACATTAAAAAGTGGCACTACAGAAATACAGCACTAAGCTACCTTGCATTTGAGGAGTGCATGCACTAATTAAACTTCACACCACCTTTGCAAGCTAATTACCATCATCTCTATTTCAACAGATGAGAAAATGAGAAACATGGGAAAGTGACACCATGCAGCAAGCCTGAGCTCAAGACCTCCCCTTGCTCATGTTCATCATTATTCCGCCCTTTTGAGTTTTGCATCACAATTGCTGGCTGGCAGGTGGCTGGAGACAGTCTGCACAGCTGCATGGTACATACCCAGTGACATACCTCAGTCACTGGGCTCCTGCAGCTTAGTCCACTGAGGAGGAGCACCATGGTAAGAAGGAGGCCCCAGGGAGCAGGAAGCCCTCTTCAGCCTTCTTCACTGGAATTCTTCTCCATCAAGCATGCAATAACAGGCAATGGGCACTGTGGTCCATATTTAGCCAACTAAGTACCCAGGTTGCTCTTTTGCCTTCCTTGATAGTCAGCAAAGGGTTTGGTACATCCAGAAGAAGATTCAACATGCTTGAGATCTGAGTTGCCACATATTAACAAAATAAATTCTATCCTCAAGGAAATAGCCTGTCTCCTGGTTAAAAAATTTACTGACTCCGATTTTTCTTCTCTATTATATCTCCCCTACTACTTGCTGAAAGTGCTGATTTGGCACTGGCATCTGAATTTTGCACATTGTAGTAGTCATTAAGCAACAGTAATGTGTAGTAATCCCTTTACCACAGACTTTTAAAATCCTTCGCTCTCACAAGCTACAAGCTCCTGGAAGGCCAGTGCTGTAAAGCTAGGATATGTTTCTTGCTTGAAGAATTTGAAACATTAAAAAAGATGCACAGCACACTATGCAAAACAGCCTAGAAATTATTGCAAAACTATTTTATTTTCTGTTTTGTACAATAAAGCATGACAGAAAGAAAAAGTTCCCAGAAAAATGGAATAATGGAGAGTAATATAATCTGTGGGGCTTGTGTCCTTCATGAGCTATTTTTAATGGGCCAGACAATGAGGTCATTATTTCTGGTACTGAAATTATGATTTTACAAAATCAGTAGAGTGCTATTAAACAAGGACCTAAATTAAAAGATTCAGTCACTCACTCTACAGAGAAAAGAAAATGTAAAATACATGTTTCTGCTTTACAAATTTCCACTGCATTGGAAATCCAGTAGGAAACTGAATGCGTTCCACAGGGATGACTTATTCTTTGGTTCAACACATAAACTGAAAAGTTGAGGAAGTAATATGAAAATTTGAGGGAGAAAAAAAATCACAAAATGAATAAAACAGTATTTGGATGAAACAAAACATGAAAATTTTCATTCAGCTGGAATTGATAGGCTTGTTTTTATTTTCAGATAAAGAAGAATTTTTAAAAAATATAACAAAATAAAGAAAAAGGGGGAAAGCATGCACAAAAAACTAGTTCTTGGAGCCATTAAAAACACCACAAAAAGCATGCGGCAGCATTTGTCACCTCTCTCCAGAATAAGCTGATTAAAGCATTCATCTGGGATAAATTTCTCCTTGTCATGCAACTTGGAAGAAAGACTTGAGATTAGGTTTCCCTCCTCTAGATTCCCAGCCAATAGAGTCTCCTTCTTCACAGTGAATATTTGTTTATAATAATAGTTAAATAACTAAAGAGGCACTATTTGGTCGTTCAGTGGGAAAAGTCTCCTTAGAAGAAATATATTCAAACTCCCTTTCAAAATCAGGTAGGGGTCTGGCGTCTTCAACACGTTGGGCCAGTGTCCTAATCACCAGGATTATGAGAGCTGGAGTACTTCAGCAGATGCTCCTCTTGAATACAGCCCAAAAAATTGAAACATTGTGCTTGGAGAATGCTGAAACTAATCTTTTTGACATAGCCAACACTTTTTTTGGTTGGGTTTTTTTTCTTTCTTTGCTTGCCTTTCTTCAGTCAGAGCTGTTCTTTCAATTTGACCTAAATTCGGCACTGGTTTCAAGCCGAATTGTGAATGTTTAATTCAGAAACAGAAAGTGGCTAAGCCACAGTCAGGACTGGTCTCAGAGTACCTCTGCTTCTCAGCCGAAATACCCTCTGCTCCTTTACTCTCCATACCAATCTCTTACCCTGCTAAAGCTACAGATCTATGTCTTTTCATAGAGATTTCAGACATATGCCTCTATCAGAAACTTGATTTTATCTCACAGGTGGGAGGTTAAGGAAAAACAGTCTAGTCTAAAGCTAACCTTCTGGCAAATTTCCTGTGAAATTCTGTAAAAGCTTGCACATATATTCTTGAGTCCCTTGTGTATGAACTCCCTTAACTCTCTACCTGAAGCCCTCTTGTGAAGTGAGCAAATAAGGTTGCTTTTCTGTCTCACTAATATCAGAAGAAATGTCTGAGACAATACAGAGTCAGGATCTGCTGTCAGGGAAAGGGGCAGCACAACACCAGCCCATGAGAGACGACCTGCATGAAAGACCCAACCCTCTCAAATGAGAATAGCAAGAGTGATTTCTGCCCATCTCTTTTTGGTACTTCTTCCTGATTTTTTTCAGCATTGTTTTTAACATGTGCTTTCTGGTTTGTTCCTGTTTTTTGACCTGGGACATGAATATCTGTGTGTATTATGATGTGAACATCAAAGGCATGGAAGTGGCCTCACTCTGTGTATCTCCAGCTGATGATGGGGTTGTATTTGGGCTAGCTGATTTCAAGTCTGTAAACTGCCTGGGCAAAAACATTTAACCACCTGCAGCAGTTTAATGGTGAGCACAGTTAAAAGGCTTTGACTTCCCATGACTTTGATTCAGCTCAGCTCTAACAAAGGAATAACAACATATGAGTTCTAGCAAGGGAATTATTTATTGTTATGGGTAGGGCTGGACCTCCTGGAAACTGGTGGGTGTAACAATCACCCCTCAATGGAGATAACTTAAAAAACTGTTGTGGTATTTTATGGAACTGTTTACTCAGACATCAGAGACCTTGTCACAAACACTGCACTGACAAATTATTCAGATATTTGTGCTGGGATTGAGGATTTTACACTTGTTTTAGTGGAGGTATCTCTCTTTGATAGATACCTCTTTGAGTATCTTTGAGTGGAGGTATCTATCTTTTGAGGAAAAGTACAGGAGAACACAAAGACACAAGCATAAATTACATGCAAATGGTTAACCAAAAATGGGAGCATGAGAATGAAAACAAACCAGAAAAAGCAGTGTGATACACAGACAGATAGTGCTGGGGAACAGGTTCACTATGCTGGAGAACATACACAATAAATTGGCAAAAAAAATGAGTTGCTCTGAGGTAAAGCACTGCGAGATAATAGAGATATTTAAGAACCAGAAAGTAGAGAAGAATGTGAAGTGCAGGCAATTCAGCATCAAAGCAGAAAATAGGAGATGTACGGCCAAAAGGCAGAGAGGAAGAAAAAGGACAAGACATGCGTATCAGTATCAGGGAAAAAAATTGGAGCCTCATCATCGTTGTAGGCTCTTTCAAAGGAGATCCATCAAGTCTGACAGTCAAGCACATCCAGAGCACAGAGGGATGTGCAGTCTGCCAAGAGGACAGGTACACTGAGGTACAATGTGGACCTCAAGCAACAAAGGAACTGGGAAGGAGCAGCAAAAATCTGTTGATCATTCTTCATGCTGGAACAAGTAATACTGACAAAATTAAGACCAAGTAAAACTGATACTGTAGAACAGCCTCCCAAAAGAAGGAGTATGCTGCAGGAGTGTGGAGATGCAGAGCCTGGGTTTAAGAAATCATCTGCAGACATGTTTTTATCATTGCTGTTTGTAACATAGGAGGTGATTCAGTGATGTCAGTAGTCTCACTGCTTCCAAAATCCTGGAGAAGATGCTGTGGAGGCAGGAGTAACACTAGTGATCCTGGGGTCTTTCGAAATTGATGGCAATGATTTTGCAAGGAGATCATGATTCATGAGACTCTTGTCTTCAGTTTAGGCATGTAAATATCCCCTAGTCTAAACCATGTTATCCCAGTAGTCAGTAGGGAAAAGATGCACTCACAAATAAGGATTTATCTCATCTGCCTTGGGTGTCCATTTTAGTATGGAATGACTTATCTTTTCAGAGAGACCTCTCTGTCAGATATAGAGGGAACAAAATGGTTTAAATTTAACAAACAAATGGCTGTACAAAATTTTATTTATATATATATATGTGTATGTATATGTACAAGTATAGATTTAGATTTGATTTAGATTTAGATTTTACTTCTGTTTGAGATTGTAAATAAGAGTGTCAAAAAAGCTACTTTCTAATAGACAATATTTCTAGAAGAAAATGCCATCATCTGCATTCAGTGTTACTTGGCCTGCATAGAAGTACCATATAAATATTTTTGTTTTCAGTGATTAAAGTTGCAGGGGAAAAAGAGTGAGAAAAACACTTTGAAATATTGAGATTTCAATGTTTTAGTTGTTACAAGATCTGACCTTTCAAGTGCTAAAAATGTGAAATTTGAGGCTATTTTTACTACTAATAATATGTATGTTTACATGTCACATTTGAAGCTCTCAACACACTTACAGAGAATGTTAGGTATTGCCAATAAGTATTTTCAAACAAATCCCTGAAAAAGAGGCAATTTAGGTTGGAGTCATCTGCTGTAATTCAGATGCCTACCATTTGGACATTTGAATCCAATGTACTTACACTATGTTCTTCTTACAACTGCTAATAGATCCCGTCTCCCCAGGGCAATTCATCTTCTGCTAAGACAGGCATTTTATAATAGGTCAGAAGAATGGCTTTCCACCTATTTTCCTCCATTCAGTATCAATCATGCCTAAGGTGATTTTCTCAGATAATTATATATATTAGGTGTATAACTTTTCAATATTGAAAATGAAGGAAGACAGTCCTACTCTAAATATCCTAGAAAGAGTCAGCTCTCTCAAGAATGTGGTCTTCCCATCCCCATTAGGTCAGAAAGTGAGGTTGGAGCAGAGCTGCAAATCAAGTCCAGCATAACAATTTCTGTGCTGTGCTTCCTCCTGTTCCCATCCCTCTGTTTACAACCACAAGCAAGATCAAGTCCAATTTATGTAGCTATTTGTATGCAAATTAGAGGATATTTTCAGATGTATTCAGCTCCATGTAGGAGGCAGGCAGCATTTAAGAATGTGTTTTTTCCCAGGATAATAGTGAGATTTTCAGTTTCTATTTTGCTCATCCTGCATTTGTTGGCAGGATGTTGTTCCTGACGCTGATTTACAAGCATTTTAAAGCCCAATGTGTCATACACTTCCTTGCATCCAACAGAGATTCTAAGTTTCCTCTCCTTCTCTGAGCTCTGCATCTCATCCTCCATTCTCCTTGCTGGGTGCAGATGTCTCCTCTGTCTCCCCATTCACAAGTCTCAAGAGCCTGCTCCAAACTGGGCACACATCCAATTCTTTTGCACCCCGCCTTCTACCGTCACTGCTTTGTAGGCTCACTTACTTTATCTCTCTGTCCATTATAATTTCTGTATTTCCAGGTCTCCTATCTGCCACCTATGATAATGTCTATGCTGTATCAATCTTAGCTTTATTTCTGCTCGATCTTGACTCTTTCTATGTATATTTCTACTTCCACTATCACTATTTCCTGCTCCAAACATGTCTGCTCTTTCCTATCCCTCACCACATATCTCCCTCATAAGACAATTTTTTCTCTTGGTTCTTCTGATGTTCCCTCTCTCATATTCATCCATGCATTAAATTTTAGAAGACTTAGTTATAAGCAATAGAAAGTAGATGTTTCTCTTCCAAAATCCAAATATAAAAAACCCTTTTATCTTGGTCGCACCAGAGTGAATCTAAAGTAACCTCATTGAAATCAGTGGAGCTACACTAGCATGAAATAAAAATATCATGATGATTGTACAGATCCCAGATACTTGCCTCAGCCCTCTAAAACTCTAGAACTCCATGCATAAAATAAATTAGTTTGTGTCAAGAAATAGTTCAAGGCAATAGAATTCATCATGACCCAGTACTGCTGGAGCAGATCCTGGCATGGTTCCAGTACAGAATAGCACTCTCCCAGAGTAGTTCTCTCCTGAGCACAAGTCAGGCATGCTCAGTTTGAATGCTGACACCTGGTTTGGAAGCTAGAAGGTTTAATTTTGTGGTCAAAGGCCATTCCACGCCAGCTGGCCTCTGTGTCAGAAAACTGTCACAAACACATCTGATGTTCTTAAAGCTGTATTCTTACAGACTCTCCACTGTTTCACACTAAGGTTCTGTCTCTATTGGACAGTCCTTAGGAAACCATTCCACTCTGGAGCAAACAAAGAGTAGTCTTAATAAGCACATCTCAATGCAGAATAATCTACCCTGAGGTCTAGCTCCAGCCTGGACTATGGCTAGCCCACACCTCTTCAGCCAAAGAACATTCTGAAGCACTCCATTATCAGTGACAAAGGCTAGGTATGACTGAAGGGATGCTCTCCAGCTGGGGTGGGCAAAAGTCAGGGACTGGCTCCTCCTGACCATGCAGAGGAAAGTACAGGACCCTTGTATGGCACCTACAAGGTCTCTGCCCCCTGCTACCACAGTCATTAGCTCCTTTCACAGAGATTTCAAGTTCTCACTTTTGACATAACCATCCTCCATCCCCCTGCAACATCCCTCTAGTCACACAGTCAGAAGCAGGAGGCCCATGACAGGTCTCTGCAGGCCAAAGGCATTGTCTGACAGGTTTTTGCCAGTCATACTGACTTCCTAATTACTGCAGGTAAACAAAAAATATCTCCCAAATGTGAAATTTTTATACATCAGTTGCTACAGGCTATTATTTACTCATTGTATTTACTTTCACACATTTGCATGTTGTCTTTGATACCATAGTGACTGAAAATAGCCAAATTATATGCGTTTTGTTTTGCACTACAGACTTTAATTTTCTGGTAGACTGAAGGACCAATCTTACACCTGTCAATAACTTACAGGCTCTTAGTTAAGTATTTCCACCAAGAAACAGTTTATTTCAGTAGTTAACAAGCACTCAGTAAACTGTCCTAAGACAACGCTAAGGACAAGTTAATGGTGTAATAAATCAGTCCTTACATTAAATGTTCAGTTTCCACTCTACAGTATTACTGCTTTATTGACCCCTACTTAAAGATTTATCACAGTGGTATTTTATTGTGGTTATAGGACACATGGTTGTAATACTACAGGGTGCAGTTTAGCTTATGCTTCTGCTTTATTTTTAATTTCATTTAGTGCTTGCTGTGGACAAAGAGCCAAAAGAGTTGGAAGCGCAAGACATGAGGACAGAGAAGGGCACTGGGGGAGTGAAGGAACCAGAGGGATGCTTCTTGTTTGACTCTGAGCTGTAAAGCAAATACAGGACTAATGAGGCTGTAGACAAGGACTATTTCTACAGTTTCCCTGTGCAAGAAGTACTAGCGCCAACTCCACAACCAGGCTATTTCCTCTTCCTGTCTCCACCAATCAAGGGTTACCGTTTCCTCCTATCTGACTGCAGATCTACTTTAATAATTATTTCCTGAAGTGTTTCCATCAAATTGATGCCATGTTCCAAGAAAAGTACTGTGCCAGCTCTTCTGGAAAGAAATTGGCTTACTTTGGCTGTCACTATAAAGATGTCACATGCATCTGTACTGGAAAATATGAGACAGATCATAAACTAAAGAGCAGCAAAGAAGAGAATAAGGCTGTAAGGCCAGGCATCATCTTGGCAAAAGTCAGGATGTCCTATGTCACCTGCAGTGGGAGAGAAATTATTTCTTTATTACCCTTTTTAGGACCATTTTCTGTGTACAGAGCTTTTTAGTTGGCTTTTGTGCTAGTCAGGATCCTCAATTGCAGTGTTCAAACACATAACTGAAATACACATATACTACAGCTGGTGGTGGGGTCCGAGGCTGTGACCCAGGAAGAGGTGACCGGTCCAGGGAGATGGTCCTGAAAGGAATCGCCTGTCCGAGGTCCGGTGTCTTCCTCTCAGCTGCTGGCAGAGGAGCCCTTGCAGAAGCTGTCAGCTCTTTAGTGATATCAGCTCGTGATTTCAGCTCAGCTCTGCAGGGCAGCCTCTAGGCCAAACCAGACCAGAGAGAGAGACGAGAAGGCCCGTGTGGCTGGTTCCGCACGAAGGTAGCTTTATTGTGGGTTCCCTCCGGTGAAGGGAAGCCAGGGACAAGCTCCCTCCCCACAGAGGTGAATTGGTCTTCTTTTATAGGGATACAGGGGATCAGCAAGGGGACCAATGGATTACAGAGGGTCTGGGATAGACCAATGGGTTACAGAATGATCTGCATAGGGTATCCCAAAGGATTGTGGGTCTACTTTTCCTCACCATGACCCAAAAGTAGTCACCTTTCCAGGGAGTCCTGCTGGGCGATTACAAAATCCTTTATCTCAGCAGACATCCCTCCAGGGCAGTGGCTGGGCATATCCCACACATGTAGACATTATTTTAAACATGCAACCTGCTTTTAAACTGGCTTTGTGTGGTAGCAAAATGCACCCAGCCACTGAGAAAAATATTCTGGTGGTTCAGCTCATGCTGAACACCAAATTTCTTCTGCTTTGCTGGTAGCCCTACCCAAATGAGACATTTAAAGTTAGCTTGAGGTATGTCTACATGATCAGCAATCACAGCAAGAGATCCCATGAAATACAGCCCCACTCAGCTCCATGCATAAGGGATTACCCTTTAGAGACACACTGGTGGCAAACAGATGTTATCTCCACATGCACTCCACCTCTGGATTTTCCTAATCTATGAGTTCAGAGCTTCAGATCACAGCCAGACCCAAAATATAGAGAGATGTCAAATCAAGTTATCACAGCAAGACTTTTGGCATTATTAACATTTCATGGTATTCGGGAAGAGAGACATAAATGTTCATTAAAGACATTGGAAAAAGGAAACTAATTTTCTTTCTTTATCAATACTTCATCCTTTACTGTCATCTTTACAACTTTTTATCTGACATACTTTAGTCCTGTCTAGAGGTAAGGGAAACAGAGAGACACAGAACAGCCAAAATATTAGGATACTTTATGCGAAATATCAAAGTCTTCCCAAGAGTGATGGTGTATTCAGTGATGAGCTCAATAGCGACACAGCCACAGAAATCACAGTGGTCTATCTTCATTCAAGGTGAACAGAAATATCTCCAGGAACACAGAATAAATATAATCTGCAGAATTTTCTATCAGTCCTTGTGTCAGAACAGTTGAAATTCAGAAAGAGCATCTATCCATATCAATTAATGAAACCATAGGGATCTACCCTGTAATCCCTCAAATTTTTTGTATTAGAATGCGATTTGTGTATTGCTGAACTAAAAGGCAAGACCACCTTCACCCAAGGTCCTGGCTTGCTCACTGGCAGATGTCTCTAGCTAATCTGGTTTTTGATTTATATTGCTAAGAAGAAATTTTTTCACTTGAGCTAGCCACAAATCTGGAATATGTTCACATCTCTGAGTCTGAACAACACAGGTCAGTTATTATATATGTATATATATTATATACATTACATATGATTAGCAGTAAATGATGAATATACAAACCACAACTGATAGTCTTACATATGTCAGTATAATTTCTAGTAGAGTTTACCTACATTCCCTTTGCAGCCCACCAGCTTCAGCCTGTTTATCAGCAGAGATGACTGTATGAGAGTAAAGACTTTTAGCGTCACCCAGAAATTCATCCCTCAGTTGAGTTCTCAGTTCAGCAGTTTATCTGTCAGGGGTTTCAGTTCTCTGAATTTGAAACCGGGATCAATCTCGTCATAGATCTACTCTTACCATTACACCTCTCTTCCCTCTATTACCTGTCTGATTGTGGTTTTAGAAGGGAATGGGGAAGCCCTAGGTTTGGGCCATTTTTATATTAAAGACTTTGGTATTATGTCTTTTTCTCAAAGCAATAGGTATATTTTTGCACTATTTTTCTGCCCAGCATTTCCAGATTATGTTTGGGGATTTTTTTTCCTCCAGATGAATAAAAGAGCTTCATTTTAATCTGCAAGGTTTCTCAATCTATACAAAAGTCAACCCAGAGACATTTTCTTAATCCATATATTTCTACATTATTGTAGCCATGGTCCTGCATACCTACAATGAGGCCAAGAGTCTGAGATATGCCCTTTCATATATGGGATAGGAATGGAAACCTGAAGCATGAACTTCACTGCCTAAAACACTGGAGATGTAGAGTTTGAGGAAAGTTGTTTTTAGTATCTTGATCCAATGAGCACAAAATCTGTGAAATTGTTACCCTTTTCTAGCCATGCTATATTTGCAAGCATGTTTTCATTTTAAATTGTCACTGCTTGCCTTAATTTGCTTTAAGGATGTGTAAAGAAATGGCAGCTACTACAAGGAAAGAGTTCACATAGTGTCAAACAAAATAGTTCTAACCCTACACAGAAGCAAACAGGAGAAATATGTGGGGTGTTCTCAAAAGGCCCACCAGTGCCCTCCAAATGCATGGATTACTACTGGTCAGAAAATTGGATCTGTTATTGGGTTGTTTTCAACTTTCTTTAAAAAACTCTTTTAAAACTATGCTTCTCTTAACCAAAACCTTATGGAATTTCAGTCGCAGAAGTTTCTTTAAAATAAATTACCATGCTTTCCATGGGGAAGCATACTTTTCCATTAAAATAATTAAAAATTATTAAAATAAACAATCATAATTGTTTATTGGAAGTGCCAATAATTTCCACAGAAAAAAAATTTGCAAGATTTTTTTAAAATTTGAATTTGCTGTTACATTGCATCCAATTTTCAAATCCTGTGTACTTTCGAACTATCTATATTATCTCTGGATCTCAAGAGCAGACATCCCAGGTGCAGACCTGCTGCCTAACACTCTTTCTAAGCAGCAAGAGCCCAGAATCCAGCCACCTGAAACAGCTGGATCACATACAGTCAGCAAGGCTTCTCCTTAATCCTTGATGGCGTGGAAAAGGAATTAAAAACATATTTTGTGAAAGTGATCTTTGTCAGTGTGCAGGCACACGCCTTATTATTCACAGGCACAAAGATTATGGTCCCTGACTCCTGGTCCCCAGGCCAGCCTGCAGGCAGCAGTGTCGTGTGACTTTGCTGCTGACAAGGAACAATATAAAAGTAAAACCTCGTTCTGCCAGGCTGACAGGCAGAGCAGAGTATGATGTCACTGGCCGTGGGCTTGCTGGCTCAGCTCTCGTGCTCATGGGCCCAGGCAGGGTCGATGGCCATTGCGTTAATATTCTGCATATTGGCTATAAATACCACACCATAAATTGTCCGTGACACTTGGAGCTGTGCTACGCTCTGTGGTTGTGCCCAGGTGGACAAAGCACGTCACATTCATTCTGCCTGTAAGACAAATACAAAAAGTAAAGTAAAAAAGTCTGGAAAGCATACCTCATATATATATAGTTTTATATTGTACTGTGTAAGTGCCCGTGTGAGAGACCACAGAGCCTTGAACAAATGCAATTTATTATTCACATCTGACTGCTTTTCTTGAATTCTGGTCACTAATTCATCTTCCCTGGGATTGCCCCTTAATGTTACAAACTCTACTCAGCTTTCAACAAATGGTTTAAGAACAAGTTTTCCATCTCCCCCTTCAAATGTGGGCTTTATTCCATATAATTACACTTTCCTGAGGTCTGGAATGAGTCATATTTAGTTCTGGAACAGTTGAAGATATAAAATTCAACAGAGTACAACTCATTCAGGCTGCAAAGTTGAGCTCCATCACATCAGAAAACTAAGAATCACAGTTAGAACATACCTAAGCATTTTTATTTCTTTCTTTTCAGTGCTATATTTTAGGTATAAGCTAAAGAACCTAAAAAAAAAAAAAAAAAATCAGGTTCTTTTCTGTATGGAAAAGCTAGCATCATTTAAATAGTTACTAGAAAACTAAAGTCACTGAAGCCTGTTTGGCTGGATACCTGGTACTAGGCAAGTCTGCTCAGATTCATAGTTTGCCTTGCAACATTCGTCAGTAGTCAAAAGAAGAAGAGAACAGAAAAGCATCATTATGTCACTGTGTAACTTTATAGTGCAATCACTCTTGTCACCCCATTTCCAAAGCAGTCTAACAGAGCCATGAAAGGTGGGGAGAGGGACAATAGGGATCATCAGAGAATGAAGCAGCTCCCATATAAAGGCTCATCCCAGTAGACTATGTGAAGCATATGACAAAGGCTTGCAAAATTCTAAGTACTATGGAACAGACTAAATAAGTCATGAGACTTATTATTTCTCATAAAATAAGAACTAATGAGTTCCCAGTGAATTTATCCAGAGCAATTTTAAAAGCAAGCAGAAGGAAATGCTTTCTTATACAGCACAGAGTAGCATCCTGGCGTTCACTGACAGCCTGTGGTAAGAGACACCACAGGAAAAAGGGTTTAGAAAGTGATTGACTGAGCGTAGATTAGATAGGTGGCACCTCTGTATAATCATCTACATGCAACTCTCATCTCCAAAGCCCCAAAGCAGCTGATTTCTGTGAGCTGAAGAGTATAGCAAATTCAAGGTCACTGTTCACATCCTTATCCTGTCACCCTTTCCCCCAGCATCTGTCACAGGTCGTGATGAGGGACAAGAGGAGAGATTTCTAGGCTGACCCAAACAGCAGCATTTAAGACTCAGAATGTATATTTGGTTGATCAATGATAAAATTATTTTGATGTAAAGTGTCTGAACACAGAGGGAAGGATAACCCAGGAACTACTCTGGAAGGGAATGGAAAAGGAAAAGTGAGCTTTTAAGCTCCTTTCTGTCAACTCACACGGGGACAGCTTGACTGCGTGAGGCATTTAGGAGGGTACTGGAGATTTATATTGGTGCAGCTGTGTCACTTTCAGAGAACACAGGATACATATATTCACAGAGTATACATATGCAGCATTCTTTTTGGATGAGCTGAACAGCAGATCCTGGCTTGGACAACCTAAAAAATTATTGTATATTTTATCTCACCATCCTATAAAAACATATAAAATCAAGCAGGTACAGGAGAGGTGGGAGGAGAAGGGCAGGGCTTTACTGCCAGCTTACAATCCAGACAGCCACCAGCAGAAAACACAGCAAGCTGCTCATTTGAAAATGGCTAGTTCTGCTGGCTGAGCTGCCAGGAGGACTCCCACCTCCTCCACTCAAAGGACAAAGTTATTCCACGCTTCTGCTCCTCCCTCCCAGAATAATTTGATGGGGCCCATGTGTGCTGTAAAGTCGATAAAGCAGGTGGACTGGTGAGGTCAGGTACCACACAGAGGTATACACAAACTGAGTTCGTTGATGGCTCCAATTGCTCCTCATTTTCCCAAAAGTCAGTGGAGGCCAGTTAAAATAAGGCTGACATGATGGTGAAAGAGTGATTACCCTGTTTTCTGCCAGCATCCCTGGAAACGCAGCTCATAAAACATTCTGAATCATATAAAAGTCTTCAAGGATTCAACAAGAGACGGGAAAATTAATCTTTTCTCCATTGGCATCTTTTTTTGCTAAAATGATGACACTGTACTCCTTGAGTTCTTCTGAAAGTTAAGGACTTTTATTCAAAGAGGACCTGACTCTGCAATCCAGTCATGTTGAGTAACATTTCAAGGGGATTTTGCTGTGACAGTTTGAACAAAAATATATTGTTTTCCTATGAATCAGGCCAGCAGAACAGGTCTTTCAGCTTTTGTCACTGCTGTTGCAATTTTCAAGCTGGCAATCAGGGGCAATATGAAGTGTCAAGTGAAATATTTTGTCTCCCTTATTCAACAGTATTCTAGAAACTACATGCCATGGCAGCTTAGGGAACCCATTTCTTAGAGTAAGAAAAGGGTTACAATAATAAACTTTACTTCCACCCTAAAAAAAAAAGCAAATGCTCGGCACTCCACTGCTAGAGTGTTGTGGAGGAAAAAAGCTGAGAGGTTACACAGCATAAAGCTGCCAAAATTATTCTTTTCAAAATCCATCTTCTACTGCGATCATCTCCACAGTCCTGCAGCTCCAAAACCCAGCAAAAATAAAAGTAGTTTCATAAAAGGCTTCTCTTTGCAGGTCAGATGGAGATGTAAACTGATGTTCCCTTACAGACTGTTTAAGAAATGTTGTCACAAGTAAAGAAAGCTTTCCCCTTAGCTCTTTTTAAAGACTAAAAAACATTACACTCTAAAAGCAGAAATAACCTTAACATAGGTGTTCTGAATGTGGATTATTTCTTCTAAAAGCATCCCATAAACCACACTACCTTTTCCTGTAGCGCTCCAAGGAGGCACCTCAGGGGCCACCTCTTGTGGAAGGGAACCAGGAAGACTTTGGTTGGTTTTAACCAGGGCATTGGTGGTGGCAGTAGGGGCATCACACTTGGGTTGCAAGGGGAAAAATCACAGGGTTCAGAGACAGAAAGGGTCACTACTGCAGTGTAGGAGAGAGTGCTGCTGCTCTGCTTGATTCTCCTGGGAAGGCCAAGTTTATGTCTGCTCACCTCAGCACCACAGGGGGAAAATAAGGAGTCCAAAACACAGCACAGCAATAAGAACATTTTTTTCAGACAACATATCTCCTTACAGGCTCTGCAGCCTCTATTTGTGTCTTCTTCGATGTCATTGGTATTTGTGGCTATAAAACTCCTCATCATGAGTTTTTTAATGCAGGACAGACTTTCCTACAAAATGTAGAAAAGTCACAGTTCACCTCATAAATACACGAAGCAACTGATATTTTATGGTGCCATCCATGCCTCATCAAGCATTAATGTATTCCTTGTAAACACATATTCTTTATTTAGTTGGGACAATAACCGTGCCACGTGCCAGACTCACCATTAAATCCCGGTTCGTCTATTTGTAATGCGCTGTAACAGATGTTTTATCCTCAAAGAATATCCTTCAGTCCATTTTCTCTGCTAAACACCCCAAAACCCTACATTATTGATCTGTACCAGTTTTTCCTCATTGCCTTTCAAATTACCACACAGAAAGCACTTTGCTGCAGACACATGAATAGCTGTTGGTAGGTGAGTGATTTATATCCTGGCGCAAGAACGGCTGAGAATCACATCAGTGATTTAAAATGTAGCCAGTGACGGAAGGTGGGAGGGTGGGAGAGGGGGAGAGAGGGAGAGGAAAAGAAAGGAAAAACCCCATAAATTAAGAACACATCATCATAAATCTCCCCCAGACTATAAACATCTCACACTTGAGCAACCTGAACCAGGGCTTTTTCAAGAGCTGGATGTGCCACCTCTGCTCAGGGCAGCCACATGCCCTCAAGTCAAGGGTGGGCTGCGGCCAAGGCAAGGCTTGAAGAACTACAAGTTCAAGGATGGTTTTAAGTGCCACACCAACCCTCCATGCAAATGCCACCTTAGCCACAGGAGGTCTTCATTAAGGCATCAGGAAACACAATTTCTACCCATTAGTCCCTTGAACATGCTTAGGTGGTTGCCAGAGCTCAGGGTGGGCCATGAGCTCTCTGCAACTGCCTCTTTTTTTTACCTTGTTTTCCACACTGGGACCAGGAGAAACCAAATAAACTGCAGCTCAGTTAATTTCATTTTATTTGGTTCTTCTAAGAATAATGGCATCTTATCTTCCAGCCACTACTGTGTGTAGCTCAGCCAGGGGTGTAATAAACATATGTCCTCTCCTAAGAGCCTACCAAAAAGATGGATAAACCAACCTGCAACTTTAAATCTGGCACAACCTGCTAACCTATTCACATGAAACCTTGTGCAGCTTGGCTTAGGGCGCAGTTTGCTTCCAGCCTGCTTTCTAGAAAGCTGGTCTGCAGTTGAAAGCACAAGTTTATAAAGCCTTGTCTCTAATACACATAAGCCACCAAATTCATCAGCACATGACACCCTGTCTGTGGGTGAGACAGAGCCAGAATGTGTCGTCAAGTAGGGGACAGGTCTCTTTCTGTGCTTTTAATAGCATTCATTGAATAAAGCTCCATCTGCAATTGGGAAGCTGAAATGCAAATAAAAATAACTCTTATCACAAATCAAGCAAATAGATATTTCCCTGAATACTATTAGTGGGATTCAGCTCAGCAGAATAAGCTCACAATAAGTATAATCAGAGATACACAGAGAGTGTCTGTTGATAAACTGCACTGTAATTTTATTTGATGTTTTCTTATAAAATTGTGGGTTTCTACCTGCAGTAGTTTGATTAAGGGGTATGTGCATTTACTAGCAGCAATATTGCATTTCATGTCTAGACAGCTTTGTGGACATCAGGTGAGATGTTCCTCCTTCATGTGCTTTGATGATTCAAAAAAAAAATCTTTGTTTACTCTATTAGTCTTTTCAGCCAAAATGCTAATTGATTTTCAGGTTACTCCTTTCATTTTCTGATTCATTCTTTGACTGTACAAACAATACTATTTGTTTTACTCTGGGTGATTTACAGGTAAAAATTTTATTGACCTTGTTTGTCAAACCTATTTTCCACTGAATATGCCATGCTGATTTTACTACTGATTTGTATTAGATGAGTTTGTATTTCACATGGTAACTGTATGTGCTTAACCACATACCCTTGATACTTAGATGAATTATACACTACACAGGATAACTGCATGCTATGTAATATGCAGTATCATATATGGCAATATGTAATGTTGCATGTTGTGCAATAAAATGTCACATATGTTGCCTTGTGAGACTGTTAAAAAAGCCAGTGTTTTTGGATAATGTGTTCTCAGTTCTCAGCTAAGGGGCAGGATCTGGAGGGTCATAGCTGTAGTTTGGAAATTTGTTTAGTCTCAGTCACCTCATACATGCTCCTCACACCACTGCCAAGCCAGTTGTGTCTCATGTGCTTGTCAGCCTGTGCCACACTTCCCACTTACTACATGCAAAATGGTCCCATCTACTCTTACTCTAAAGAAGACTTAATTTTCTCTATCCTCCCTCTAGCCATAAATCAGCTTCCTGCCTTCCCACTAACCACAGCATCTCCAGCTTGAGGTGTTGTTGACAAAATAACTTGAGATGAGACATCTATCTCATTTCCATGGAGGAAGTCATACCAGCAAAAGATTCTGTGTTCTGATTTGGGGCCAGCTGAGACTGAGCTTGTCCTGATTCAATTCCACTTCAATGAAGCTTCAAAATAAAGGCTCGGCTTCAGGATTGGTCCTGATGCATGGAGCAGCTGGTAAGGATTTTTAGCTTTGTTTTGACTCAACTGCTTGATTCTAAAACATATTTCTACTGAAAAGGACAGTTCTGTGCCCTGCTTTTGGGGCATGAGGGGATTTATGATTGTGAAATTACATCTGCTAGTGCATGGAGATCCTATGCAATTCTATAGAACCTTAAAAGTGGTGATTTTGTGCCATTGTGAGTTTAGGCAAATTATTATCCCATCTTTTATTAAGGTAAACCCTTAAATTATTTTGTTAAAGTGCAACAATAAAAGGTATTGTTACAGAGGAAAGAAAAAAAAGCCAGAAGCCACTGTGGGTACTTTCTGAACAAAATCTACTAAGAAAACCTAGAATAAACCATATATTCAGCAAATTCAATTCACAAAATCAGTTGTACCAAAGGCTGCTTTATGGTGTTAGGTGCTGAAATTATGGCCCTGTTGAAGTCTATGATTGTTTTGCCATTAACTTCAAGTGAGCTGGGATTTCATCTTCTTGGCCTTCCTACTGGAGAAAGAGGCTTGCTGGAGGAAATAGGGCCAAAGAAATGCCACCACAAAAACAGTACAGGAAAGCAATATGTAAGCAGAGCTGATTCAGGTGATAACTCAAACTAGCAGTCCATATAGGTCTGGGTGCTGACAACAAGTGCACAAATGTCAGGGAAAACAAAAGCTCAGTTTTGCTCTGAAATTTTCATTAGATCTCAATAGCACCTCAGTACAGAAAACAGGAATAATATTTTCTTAATACAAGAGCAGTGGTTCTCAGTTTCTGCTAAAGTAGAAGAGAATGGGAATTTCCACCTTGTTGGCCTACTGAGGCATACACAGATATTTGTGCTTTGCGCTGTGGACCGGCTGTCAGAGAAAAAACACTGGTGTAAGTGTGGCACAGGCTCTCTTTGGCCAGCACAGACAAAAGGCTGTTCATCTTTCCATTTCTTTCAGTTGATCTAACTGGAGACCAGTACAAAAAATGAGCTGTTCACCATTGACTTCTACCCATCTGAATGCTGGAAGATATGATAAACATTAGCAAGATACTGTAAATATTAGGAAGTTCTGTTAGGACAAAATATGCCTAGAAACCATTACAGGCAGAGATGGGGAAAGTGTAGCCACTCATACTTTCAGTTTTCTGCTCAGTTTCCCTGACCAGACTTCCTCTAGTAAACATAAGTGGTCTCCAAGTGCTGGTGTTTACAGCCCAGGTGTGTTCAGAAGCACTGCAAATCTGAAAAGAAAAATTGCCATGGTATAGAGTTCCACAGGTATATTTTACTGCAAGGAAACCTTTGTAATTTACTTTTTTTTTTTTCCAATTTGGAGAAAGGAAGGGGAGAGGAATAGACATCATGAACTAGGAGAGCGAGAGAGCAGCACCCAAGTTAAGTCACTAGGACAAGTCAGGTGTGTCTGAGAGAGGAAAACCCTGGGCCAGAGGAAGATACAGCCTTGCAGAGCTCAGCCTAGAAAAAAGAGCCTGGAGAGATCAGCAGAGTAACAAAAACAAACATATATGCTCTCTAAGGAATGTCGGGTATGAGGGCTTTTCGAATATGTGTCTAAAGAGCACAGAAAGTGCAAAAATGAGGAAAAAATTTGTTCTGTTAGCTGTGGTTTTCCTTTAAACATTAATGCATCTCAAAACCAGCATTTCTTACAGTTTCTTCCAGTCGTTAGCAGTGGATGCCAGGAATGCAAATGAGCAGCTGCCCTTCCCAGCCCCTATTTTGGATTTTACATAGTTGAGAGAATCTTTAGACCTTAGAGCATATTTATTCTTTGATTTCTTTTGCTAAAACAGACTGCAGCCTGGGTAAACACTGAGGAGGGCATGGAGCCAAGTGGTTAGTCTACATAGGCAGCTTTTTGTTTCTCCAGCCTTCATTCAGACTCACAGCTGAGCAGTTAGAAGTGGTGGATGCACCCTGGAGAATCGCTTTCAACCCACGCAAACAAAGCTGAAATCTGTGAAGTTTCCTTCCCACATCCAGATTCAACTAGTTCAATATATATGTCAGACGATTTGGGCAACATATTAAATAATCTGTCAAAAGCACTTGCCACCACCCCAGTCCCATGAGGTCCAGGTCTGATCTCAGTGCACTTTATGCTAACACAGGTTTTTTGGCACTAGCAAAGTTTTTTCTGGTTTGTAGCAGTATAAAGTAGAACCAGAATGACCAAGGGCCAGAGTACCAACTTTGACTGAGGGACCACCTCAGATAAATGACTTGCTATACCATTCCTCACATGTGCCATTGGCTTGAGCTCATACAACCCCAAATCACACTCATAATTCCTATCCATTTAATAACCCCCAGCCCCAAGTCTGGAGCATACTCAGAGAAACCATAAATACTGACGTACACCTAAGTACATAGCCCACATTTTATGGATAGCCCCTACTTGTCCTGCAGACAACTTTTAATGGAGAGGAATAAAATATAGACAAGAAAACTAACTTTCAAGTTCTTGATTCAATACTTTAAATCATTTTAGTGAAATTTTACTGTTTGGTTTTCTGCACAACAGTTCTGTATTTGCACAGCTTTCTTTTAGGCAGCACTGCTGTAGTTCCCTACAGTTCATGGGAGGTCTGAGTAATTACCCTTTCCATTGGGATAAACCTCCTATTTTAGCTTTATTGAGAGTGTAAATAGAAATCAACTGCTCATCACAAGCTGAATTTTGCCCAGCCTGAGACAATGTACATCTGTATTTAGATGGATTAATGAAATGTACTTGCAGGAGATCCATTTGTTTTGTTTTAGTTGTATGGCATATTACAGGCTGAAGCTACTCAGAAATTTAGAGGAAGAGCCAGTGGTGAGGAGTTCATGGGTGGTGTAAAGCTAAAACTGGTAAACCTGGAAGTATCTTCTGCCTCTCCCTGAGTGACACACAGCACTAGTCAGTCTACAAATACTAAAGACAAATATATTGGCACTGTCTAAAGTGGGGTGAAGCAGAGAAGAATAGTACAGAATATGTATCTTTAGGTTCTCAAGTTGTATGCAAGTGTGTGTGCCTAAATATGTACCTCTCTTGTTTCAGTTTTGGGGGACTAGGCTTAATATTATTACAGAAAAGCTTGGAGATAACAGAGAACAAAGGGAAGGGGCAATTTACATCTCAGCTAATGAGTTCATATCTATCATATCTACATGCACACTACATACATTAGAATACGGGTTTAGAACTTCTTTCAATCCAAACTAGCTTGAAATAATAAAAAGGTCTGCATTTTAAGTGTCCTATATAGAAAAATTTGTTTCATAATGTTCTATTGATTCTCTCCATGCAGGCATATCTGGTTATCTTTTTAGCTTACACAGTAGGTTGATAAACTTTTAAGCATGGTGTAGTAAGACAACAGACAGCTTAATACTGGAAACACTGTAGGAATAAGGAAGGAAAAGAAGGCCGTATTTCAAAAGGCCTTTGAATATTATTTGTGTAATAGATTTTCAGCTGAAGAAAACTAATCCTTAGTATCACCATTGAAATGACTGTATTTTCCTAAGGCTTTGTTTCCTAGAGCTTCAAAACAAAAGTCTACACTGTCATTTTCCTCTGTTTGCCATGAATAATGTTAAAGCCACAAGCAGTTGATCACAGGATCTTATAGAGTAAAATGGTTGTGGTAAATGTGTCTAACCTAGAATATGTCTCTATGAAATATATAGCAGAGGGACAGTCCTCCTCTTTTAAGTTTGAATCTATATTAAGGCAGAAAATAAATGTTTTCATCCAATTTTTCCTAGTAGGTTATGCCTTTTGATAGACTAGTATTATTTTTCCTCCTTTTACACTACAATTGATCTACACTACATTAGGAGATACCCAGTGTTTAGCATAGGTTATAAGCTTGCACTCTTTAGCACAACTTTCTAGTAACCGTTTTTGCCAATTTTCCTCCAAGGCAATTGGGTGTAGGTCTGTGACTGCCTTTTTTTTTTGTCTCAGTACCCACATCTGCCGTGTATTTAAAGCAGAGGCCCAAGGCCAGTTCATATTTTCTATAAAATCCTGTGCTCACATGAGAAAATGAAGAACTGGGATTTACCTTTGCACTGGCTTGAACAGGAACAACAGGACCTGCCAAGTGGCAAAATGAGACAGGGAATAAAAAAGGAAAAAAACCCTGGGCCTTAGCTCTCTGCAAGGCTCTGGCTTTCAGGAAAGCAGCATAGGTGCAGCCAGTCTCAGCACCTCCTTTTCCTCCCTGCATTAATAAATGGAATAGCAGAGCTATACTGTTGCAATGCAGCATGGACACCCAGGAAGTACTGGCTGGGATCTCAAAGCACTACAGGTGTCTGGGAGCATTCAGCATGGTGCTTTACACCACATACAGCTCCTGGGCTGGAGCTGGGGCTCTGCCCAAGTTTGGACAGAACAAGCCAGTCTGCTCCGGTCCACAAAGACCAGGCCCAGGAGTGGCAGCTGCTTTGACTCCTTGCTCAGTCACTGACAGGGAGGCAGAGAAGCCTTTGAAATTATAAGTTAATGCCAAAACTGCTAGCAACAGCCTTTAAAATTCTTGCCAAAAAGATGCTTTTTTTGCATGCTTGGGGATACACATTTAACAGAAGGGAGGGGAACAAAGAGAACATGCACAAATGAAAAAAGATGGGTCATTTTTTCCCTTCAAGAAACAATGAAAGTGATTATTCTCAGGTTGTTCAGCAGTTCAGGATTGCATCACTTAAATAAAACTGTTTCTAAATCAATATAAACTGTGGAAAACTCTTATATGAACACAGATTTTTTTTGTTAGATGAAACAGGGTAGACAGATACCCACTAAAACATGAAGAGAGAAAGAACTACTAAATGCATTTTCTGGTATTTTTTTATTTTTGCTCTGATGAAGATGGGCTTCATTTTGAAATGGTGTTATAGTAAAGAAAGTGTTGTTAGTAAATCTGCTGACTCTGTAGTCACAGCCTTTTCCTTGTGGTGAAAACCACTTTTTTTTTCCTTCTCTAGTGAATTTATCAGCAGGAGGAAGATATAAGCCTGCATTCTATTTGCTATCAAAAAAATAATTAATTTTTTTCCAAAAAGTAATATTTGGTAATATTGTCTAGTTGATAAAGTACCTAGTTAGGACACAAGCTAGGATCTCTTCTGCTTGTCTGCTGTGTTCCTGTGAAACAAGGAGTATCATCTCTTCATTCCTTAGTTTCCTCAGTAGCCTAATTTACAAAGTGTTTGGAAAAGCATTGATGTAGTACCTACATTTTGTCTTTACTGTGAGAATCCACCTAAGAGAATCAAGTTGGACAAATGTCACCTGTGTAAAAATTAGTCTGTCATACATTTGAAGAAAAAAAGATCAGTGCTGATATGCAAATAAGTACAGTTATCTTTTGAATCTCAGCTGAGATCCTGACAGCTGGGAAACCCAAACAAACATTTGTTTTGAAATGAAACTTGAAAACTAATGAGAAAAAATTCTGGATCACTCCAGTGCTATTTATACTATTGCTTCTCACAGTAAAAGCATATTTTGGGCCATAGTACATGGTGAATTATACCTACCTCATGTTATGAGGAAACCCCCATATATTGCATGAATGCACAGAACAAGATGCTCTCACACATCTTAGCACAGGAAGCTAAAAAATGTTCTGTTGTTCTGCACTGTGTCCTTTATTTTGCCTATGTTTAGCATCAGCTGTGATTTCTCACTTCTGCAAAGGTGAGTAAAAACACATTTCTAGCTGGACCTTAGGCCTCAAAGACTTTTGAAAAAGCTTCTGCATGCTAATCCAGACTAAATTCACAGTGTGATTCTGGGATAAGCAGAGCTAACCCAAGTGGCTGCTGCACAGCCAATTCTGACTTCGCCATCCAAGGCACACCACCCATCCCGTTTCCCTGGGCTGGCACATCTCTAGGCAAATGAACTTAAGCTAGCAGGAAAATATTCCTCTTGTTATTTTGGTATTTACTCTGCTGCCAGATGAACTCCCTGAACTGGCATGCCACAATATCATCGGTTTTCTGTGCTGGCCCAAGGGCATATTGGGATGGAAAGGTGGGGAAAAATAAGATCTCTCCCCATGGCAGCAGCTGCCACTGCAGTTCATCAGCACACCAGCAACTGCACCCTGTGTCCAGCCACCACATGTGCTCCTTAACTCCACTCTGGGGCAGCCTCCTCCTCCTCCTCCTCTAGGCCCCACAGCCCCAGTGGGAAGGACGTGGCAGCCCAGAGGGGAGCAGGTGGGGATGGGAGAAAGGCAGGGAGACAGGCAGGAACTTAATCTCCCAGGGTCTCTCTTCATTGCACCAGCAGATGTGTTTGTGAAATGATGGGGTCAGAAATCTTTGTGCAGCACCACAGAGTATTCTTAATTGAGGATTTTTCTCTGTTTTTCTTTTCTTTTCTTGGAAAGTGTTGTATTGCTGAGTACTAGACTGTCCTCTATGACTTGAAATGATCATGTTTTAATTATTAATATGTGCAGTTTTTTAGGATATATAGCTGCTTTTTGCTGTTGAAAATAACTGTTCTATAAAGTAGTTAATTTATACTCACAAAGCCTAAATATCTGGAAAAAAGATTTCCGAATTGTCCAACACATTTTTAAATTTATTTTTCTTTCAAGTTGTTCCCCCTTCCCCACAAATTTTCACCTGTTCATCCTGATCAAGGCTCAGAAAAGCCTCACAGATCCTCTTTCAGACATGAGATTTGCTTCCTGTGCATCTCTGGCTGTGAAGCAACATTAGCAATAGTCAGTGTCTCCTTGTTCTGCTACCCCTTGGGCCAGGGTGGGCTATGCTGGAAGCAACTGCCCGTGAAGGGACCCGAAGTATGAGCTGCAGTTTGGATGCACCAGAGCCCCTGCAGGGCTGTCTGCAGCCTTCACCACACCTCAGAGAGTTCAAGTATTCTGGGACCTGAATCCCCAGACGATTTTTTAGCGGGAGCCACTCCCCACTTGGAGAATTATGAAATGAAAATCCAGGAGCAAGGACTTAAAGAAATGTATTTATCCCTTGTTTAGAAAAGATGAAGTGCTGCAGGGAAGCATTGGTCTCTAGTGGGCACTTCTAAGCTGCGGCAAATTTTCTTTGTACTTAGGTAGTTGGCAATAGATCATCTACTGCTGTAATAATGTGATTCTGAAGTACTATCCCTGATGCTGGATTGGAGTCCATGGAAGAAAACCCTTGCTTAGTTGTTATTAAGTCTCTCCAGGTCTCTTAAAGACAGCTGAGAACTACCTTTACAGGTACAGGTCTTCTGACAAGACAGTGATACTTGCTATTTGTTGTGCTGCTGCTGCTGAGACTGTTCATATTAAAGCTGGCCACCATCAAATTCGGGGAAAGAATTATTTTCATATAGCTGGTGCCAGTTGTTCCAGAAATCAGTGGCATACTTTAACCATATTTGAAGTCCCTACTGCTTACAATTAGACTGGAAAACCATTGGAAAAATACTTAGCTAGCATGAGGTAAGAGGCACTATTTTATCTCTGATGTGAATTATTTTACATTTCCTTACATGGGTGTCATCCTCGAGGTAATGGAGTGAAGGAGAATGGTCCTCTTTTTAACAGCTGAAGAATAGGAAGTTGGGGCAAATAGAAGTTTTGCCCAAGTGCCTGTCAGGGGCACAGATACATGCAATGGAGGAAAGCTTAACACACCATTATATAAAGGAGGGAAAGGCTATAAATACTAGGTAATCAGGTTTTCATTTTTATGGCTTTACACATCTATCCATTCCTTGGACACAGGAATTCATTATTTAAAGAAAAATTCTGGACAAAATCATAAAGCTCCAAGTGCTTTTCAATTGCCTCAAAATTCCCTGACTGATACTAAAACTAAAATGATATAAAAGCAAAAGAAAAAAAAACTGAAAAGAGACTCAGAAAAAAGTGTTGTTAGATGTGAAGTGTAGCCTTAGACTAGCCCATCGAGTGCTGAATTATGGTGTTTGATGGGCTAGACTTGTGTTAGAGAGTGCTAATAAATACAAATAGTCTAAGTCATGCAAACATGTGGGTGGACGTCTCTCCCGATCAGCTTCAGAACTGCTTTAACATAATATTGAGAAAGAAACTATGCAAAGGGAGGCACACATGGCTGAAACACTCCCAGCCAGCTTTCAGGGCTCATCCTCTGAATATCAGCATTGATACAGCTCAGTGTCAGCACTTGGTGTGCTACACTGGCAGGCAAAGAGAATAGAATCAGGAATCCAGCAATATCTTGATCCACAAGGAAGTTGATGCTAATCAATGAGAAACGAATTTTCAGACTCAAAAGGGTGAATGCCTGTGCTGTTGGTGAACATTCTCCTTGCAAACTGAAGCACACCTTTGCCTACCTCTTCACACAAGTTTCCAAGCACCTAAAAATTAGGATTTAAGTGGGTAAAAGTTCCTCATTACATTCATTCCTCCTCTTGAGCACTGTTTGGTCAGTTCAAACTGCAAGACGTTTCCAGACAAATTTCCCTCAGCTTTCCATCCTTCAGGTTTTCTGAGATTATAGTGTGGCCTGAGCAGAGGGGGGGAGGCGGTGTGGTTTTACCACCACAGAGATGCCTGGCATGTGTTTCTCTCTTTCTCCATCTCTTCTGTCACTTCAGTGACACAAGTAATACACACCTCTATACCACCCATGCACTTGACATGCCATTCTTCACCAGTTTAAAGCCTACCATGGGCCATTCCTACCATGGGTCAGGTATTATTTAACAGTGCTCAGTAGTGACAGTAAGTACTGAAAAACTACCCCATAACAAAGTGCAAGTTTGACCTGGCAAGTAGAGTCCTGGTTTATTGCTTATGACAAGGGATTCCCTAAAGCAGGACAAGGAATGATTTTTTGTTTGGAGAATGGAGAATGTCTCAGAGTACTGTGGCTTTTGAAAACATACTGCCACAGCAAGACACTTGGAGATAAGGGATTTTCTTAGGTTCTTTCCCCTCACACCCACTTTCTCATTTTTTGTAATTTCTCTGGCAGATGAGCTGAAAATCAAAATCTTACTGCTGAAGAGGATATACTGTACATCTCTTTCCAAGTTCAGAAATTACTGAGATTATATTGTTTGTGGATCTACAAAGGCATTCCCTTGTTCTAACACAGACTAACATCAGTTCTGTCTTGTTCCTGCTGTACATAGTTATATTATTGCTGTTTATATTTCCCTTTTTACTTTTGAAAATCATTGCACTTCATCTTGATCATCAAATTGGTGTGACACACAACACCATGTAGCTGCTTAATTATGCATGTGAGTGTTCATTTTATCAAAACTACAGCTTTCATGTGCAGTTGTCTAACAAGGAAATGATTCCTGTGTAGTTTTTTTTGTGAGGCACATCACTGCATGGCTTTGCAGACACCCACACCGTGGTGTCACAACATTTACATCATAGCATGCTGCAGCCTGCCACCACGAAATGCAATGAGAAAATAGGAAAATACTGCTATTATGTCACGCTGACATTGTCTGCATTGTCTGCTGTAAAATGTGTGGCAGCCACATTTCTCCAGCAAAACACAAGACTTACCTTGTCAAAACCAGCCTCTTCATGGAAACAAGAACAGAGGAAAATCCTTGGGGGAACTTCCAACCATTACACAGCTACTGTAGTTTGCCTGCAGTTTTGTCGCCTTCAATGTCACACCTATGCAATGGCACTGGGGTAGAGGGAAAAGTTTCCCCTTCATCAAGGTCAAGAGGAATTATTGCTCCAGCGCAATGACCCAGTACTCTGAGTCCAGACTGAAGTCAACTGACCTTCATACCAAAAATCACCCCAGATGACACTCCTGGTGGTTTCAGCATGCAGCTAATGATTGAGTACTCCCTTTACTCCAGAAGCTGGCTCTATGGATATGGCAGGACACTGCATTGCCAGAGACTGTACTCTAGGCACTGTGGGGAGAGAGTGTCATTCTGTCCTATTGCTCTCTACAGCTTTCAATATTATCTGATCAAAATATAAAGAAACACTTATGTGATTATCGTATAACTTTTGTAGACTGAAGGATTACTTGTCAGCTACCACTGTCTCCTTTGATTTCTGTATTAGATAAGTCTATTCTTTTGGACAAGGAATGCTATGCTTCTTAAACTATGCTTCTGCAGAGAGGACCTAAGTGATTTGCCTCTTTGGCTCATTAGCTTGTCCTTGCACTTAAGAAAGGACAATGCTGCTTATGAGTTGAATGCCCACTTCAGCTGATGAAGAATGGCAAAGAGACTAACCTGGCTTTATCTCCATTCTGTCCACACTTCATATTACATTTCCTTGCGGATTAAGAATTATGTAAAATTCTTAAATCACTGCAGAACAGTTTTGTGTGTGCTGTCCTGTGGGTAGTAAGCAATAATACTGCAAACACAGATGGACGGAACAAAGAGCTACAGTATGGCAAAGATAGGCAGGACAATGACACAGTGATGAGCAAAGCAGCAGGACAAGAGCCTGTGGACCAGTTCGGGAAGTAAGATACAGGGGAGTGAAAAGTCATGATGAATATGTCATTTTCCTACAGACAGGTGTCTGAGAACCAGATTAAGGGTGTTCTCCAAAACAATTATAAGCTTAGTTTAGTAAATTATGTTTTAAATCAGTTTTCCTGTGTCTGTTATCTGCTTTTCTACACACAATGACAGATAGCACATGAACACATGAAAGGAATTCCTCATATAGGATGAGTCTCAATGTTCAGCAGATCCTAGTTGTGGATCTCCGTTTCTTCTCAAAGCCAGGCCACCTCCCATGCTGACAAGATATATTGGGACTCTGCCTGCCAAGGACTGACATTTTACCTTTAAATCCCTGCAATTGTATGTGTTAACCAAAATGCCTTATTGTTAATAGCTGCAACCGTTTTTTTTTTTTTTTTCCAGTAATTACACTAGCTGTGTATTCATTCCCATTTGGATAGAATTTAATTACCTAAATTTTGCACATCGATATAAATACGTCACTCTTTCAAAATATGCAGTTAACATTCAGTTAGTATGCTCTTAACATTCTTAACATTCAGTTAAATCTGGTTTTAGTTACTTCTGGGTTTGAATTTTTGATAGATTGGTGTCCACAGTTTTGGGAAATTAGTATATCAGATGGATTATCTCCCTTTTTCTTGGTCTTTGTGTAGAATTCTTTCCTATTAAATACAGAAAATCAGGATTCAGTACTATCCTTATTACTTAGACTATGACAGCTGATTAGAAACATGATTGCTGTCTCCTTTATTCCTCTAAACAAGAAAATCTGCCCAATTGCTAGAATGGATTTATAGTGATTCATAATGGATTATTCATTCACACAACCCTACCAATTAACAATATTACACCAGAGATTAATTTGTCTTGTGACATTTAGGGCATAGGTTGCGCTTACCAAGGGTGCATGTAGGTACACATTAACTCCATAATCATTGTTATTAGCTCAAAGTCTCTCTCAAAGTGAAAATCCACCAGTACCCATAATCATCTGTGTAGAAAGCCATCATATAAAATATTCTCTGGGAAGTTGCTGCTTTCAGTATTTTACATAATAGCTGCCCTAGTATTTTATATCATAAAATGTCCTTAGCCATAAAATATTGCCATTTTCAAATACTTCTGTTCATCAAATCAGAATGTGTGGATTGTTTCTACAAGACTGCACCCTTAAAGCCTTGATCCTGCAAATGCTTGACTTTGATGACACTTGAATGTGGCTATTACTCAAGTTTCTAAGGTTAAGCATATTCATGTCTACTGGATCACTCCTTAGCTCCTAAGCATCTTGAAGCAGGAACATTGCCTAGAGATGAGCATACCCCTGGGAATAAATTTTCATTGATGTGCTTCCATGCACAGTGTATAAGAATCAATGATGTATGTATTTCTTTTCATTTAATGAAAATAAATCCATCCTGTGTCCTCAGCGAGACCAGTTTATCACCAGTACATCACAGCTAAATGAGTCATAAGTCAGCTAAGGCCAGTACTGCCTCCTCAGGCCTCACCTCTATGTCCCATGCTGGTTTCTACCCACAGAAAGCACAGCTTTTAACAGCACTTCATGAGGACTGACTTAGAGGAGGACATGATTTCAAGTTCAAATCTATGTGTTTCATATATTTCAGGTAAATTCCATCCTTTTTTTTATAGGTTCATGCTGGGATGGAGCTCAGTCAGGGAGGTTTGAATTAAACTACTGTGGCAGCGGCCAAGTCAATGAGTACAGGGCTTGAAAGGACCAGGGATGTAAAAAAATATTAGCCACATATCATTATTAAATAGTGTTTCAGAAGAGCATACCTTGAGTTCATTCTTGCTAATTCAGCAAAACAGAAGAATAACTGCAGTATTGTTATTCTTCACATGGGCATTTACCATTTCTGAGCAGCAGTAAAACAGGAGAGGATTGGGACTGCAGCACATGAGCAGCAGAGCAAGAAATGCACAGGTTCAGATAATCACAGCATTTTCATTCACACAATAAATACTTCTGTCTACCCAAAACCACTGTTGAAATCAGCAGCCAGGATCAGAAAAATAAAGTTGTTCAACTGGATTCTTTTTGAGAAAAAAGGCATACACCATAACCTCCAGTATGGCACTGCACATACACACACATGCAGACACCGTCCTGCAATGCCAATTTTATGGACAATGCCAGCTCTGCACCTGCCTTGCAGTTAGAGAGCAGAACCGGGGGCTTCAAAGACAAATTTTGCATGCATGCACACACACACACAGAAATAACAAAGGTATGGCTCAGAAATAACCCTCTGAGCTCTTGGGGCGCAGCTAATTCATCCCAAGGCTCGGTAGCCTGACAGTCACTCCATCAGTGCTGCCGTGGGGGTGGTAGGGATGCCACACTCATGGGAAGGCCTTATCCCATTCCAAAATCGCTTCAGCTTCCCTGCCACTGGAAACATCCCTGCTGCTAGCCCCCGCACCCGTGGGCATCCTCCACTTCATCCTTCACCCCAGACAGCTCCCCCAGCAGCGGCGCTGCTGGTGCCCTCCAATCAGCAGATATCCATGGCAACCGCTCTCCGGCACCAGGAGGAGAGAGCTGAGCTGGATTGAAAACCTGCCTTCTGCTCCTGCCTCCATCACGTGCGACGAATGGGCAGGCGAGCGGTTTCCCTGCTCCCCCAGACTGGGAAGCAAATTCCTGCCTCCCTTTGTTTCCTCCTCTCAGGCCATCATCACCCGCACGGCGCTCACCGGGGAACCCTCGCGTCGCCGCTGATGCTCACTTAACGAAGGCGCTGGCGGCTGGCACTTCGCTCCCACCCTCCCAGAATTAGCACTCCGTGGGCGAGCCTCGCAAATTGCTGACAAATACAGAGCCTCTGGCCATGCCAAGGCTTTGTTGCACTGCCCTCAGAAACCAGGCAGCCGCGTAATAAATAGGTTCTCGTAACACAATTAAATTGGGGGAATCAAATAACTGTTATCATTCTAAAGCGTTTGTTGATGCCGCAGATATTTAGACAGGATAGCAGACTGCACATCGCTTTCCCTCTCCTTGCCAGTGGATCCCAGGAATCGATTTGCATGCCGTGGCCCCGTGGCTTGGCAGCTGAGCCCACGGAGGATTTGCAGCAAACCTGTCGGCCGTGGACTGCTCAGCAAGCACATGCAGACACACAACCCTTCACGTTGATTTCTGTTGATCCAAGGTATTGACAACCCTGGACCAAGCCAGGCTGACAAAAATTTTGAACTCTGTTTGGGGAGTGTATCCATTCTAATTTGTGAGCTAATATTTTTAGATACCCAGCTAAATCTGACTTGCAGTTTGGCTTTGTGGTCCTTGAATGAAACATTTTTTTTCACTCTGTCTCACTTCTTGCCGGATCTTTGGAAGGAAGAAAGACAAAGGAATTTGATGGGCACAGCACCAGCACAATCCTGTCCCACCTCTGCTGCAGCAGTTCAGAGGCTGATGCTAAACCTCTGTGCTGTGTCCAGGTTGTCTCTGAGTGTTGTATTACCCTAAAAGGAGGCTGAGAGACAGGTGTCTTACCTTATTTTTATCACAGAGAGTCCAGTGCCTAATGTCTCTGGATCTACATTCAAAGGAATCTGCCTTCCCTTTGGCTGATGCTGACAAAACCCTATACAGCTCTGCAATCTTACAAAGGTCTTCAGGATTAATCACTGAATACACGGTCCATTAAAATGCCTTAGGATATACCTATGAAATATCTGTGATAATTTTTTTAAGGAAAAAGCTGCAATTCATAACTATTTTAAATATTAAAAATTGGGGTTTTCTCCCAAACACACAAAATTAAGATCATCTGCAATATGAAGAATCTCTTTATATCTTCTTTTTAAAATCCAAATTCTAATGATTGTAGAGGGCGTGTTCCTGTTAGCTGGGATGCCTGAATGGTTTGGAGTGCAGACATGTTTCAGGTGACTGATTGACCTAACTGGCTATGATGGCACCAACACGTTCTTCAGCTGCACTGTGAAAATAGCAGCCTACAGCAACATCAGAAACCTGTGTTTTCCCTAGACAGATGCAGTGGATAGGCCACATATGTAGCATATTAATACATAGAAATGATATATACAGGCTTTTTGTCTCATCCTTCTAAAAAGGTAATTAACTGTCTTTCTTACATCTAAGGGGAGAGATTGGCCAGAGCTGTCATATGTTCCTGTCAGATTTTTCATACCAGCACTGCAAATTAGGGCTTTGGGGAGTTAGCAAAAAATAAAGATAGGTGGTACAGAGCCAAGTGGAGAGAACTGTTGAATGTTGTATTTGCATAGGGTTTAACAAAAATAGGATCAGAGTGAATTCATTCCTGTTGCAGAGGGCTGGCATGAGTCCCATGAAACACCCCATTAACCCCTGATGGCTCCACAGCTAAGGTGGAGAGAGATCCTTTGTACAAAATACCCCCCTTAAAGAACAGCAGTCTGGCTCGGATGTCCACAGTTTTTCCAACTGACTCCAAAAAGATGCAATGTAATGTCAGAAAATACCATCCCCAAAAAACCCATAAGACACAGCTATCACTAGAACCTAGAAGGGGAGGTAAATATATCATAGCAATTTTCTCCAAGGCAGGAACAGCTATTGCTGGTCAGGAATACAAGGGCTATAGAAGTGATAAATTTCTGCAGTAGAAGTCCAGTTACAAGAATTCTCTGCTTTGGTGTGATTTGTTCACTGCATATATTTACAAAAACAGTACTATCAGGTCTTATTCTTTCCTGTTGGTTATTTATTTATTGTACTGTACAGGCCATATCTTGTCATAAGCCTGGGTATCTCAGAGGCTGCCCCAATGTACAATGCCTGCATGAAGAAGCGGGGGAGAAGGACCACACCTGTTCCAGCCTGTTCCCACACTAGAGTGAGGCATGTGGTGCTTTGGTCAAAAGAAGGAGAAATTGGCTAAAAACCTGAGCAAATAGTAAATATCATTAACTGCCTGCATTTGAAGTTCGAAGTACAGAACTGCCACAGGAGATTTTATTTCCAGCCTCACCCAAGTTTTGCTTTCTTTGTTTAGATGGTTCAGGGCAGCTGGAAGCAAAACCTCATTATTTTATTATTCCATAAAGCCCACATAGATACAATAGAACACTAATAGTTATAATAGCAGTAATGGAAAGCTCATGCAAAAGACTTTAAGACCCATCCCTGCCCAATTAAAAAAAAAAAAAAAGAAATCCAAATACATAAGTGAAAACCACAAATAAGCACTATGAGAGTTTCCAGGATTTGAATGTTTCTCAAAGATCTGCTGTGCATCAGTGGAAGTCTTTGCTCACTAGGAGAGAGAGAACAAGGTTTGTTCATGCAACTAGCAATTTGACTTTAACTATTTTACTCCTATTGTTTTGAAGATATTCATGTTTTCTCAAAAAATAACATTCTCTACCCAAAACCAGGCTACTTCTGCTCGATTATTCAGTGAAGTCACCATAATTCTTCTTTACAATGCCAGTCTGTCACCATCTAAATAATTGCCTTGTCACAAATCCAGCATCATAACTTTACAGTGAGATGAAGCAAGAGGAAACAGGCAGAGGGGTTAAAAATACTTGGTGAAGCAAACCTCTGAAAGTAGCTTTGAAGTGCCTTTGAAAGTGGTCACAGAGACTTGACAGAAAAAGATAAAACCACCTGAAAGGTAAGCAGATGTAGGCAATGACACAAGTCAAAGCGGCCCCCAGTGTGAAAACTCTCCTACACAAGACAAATGAGAGCATTTGGGTCACAGAACAGTAACGTCTGTGTGAAGGGTGGAACATATGGAAATTTTTGCTGTTAATTAGGGTGTGCCTATGGCAAGGCCACTGCAGCTGGACTTGCTTCAATTCAGAAATATTCAGCTCAGTATAATGGTCTGGTTAGAATTCAGAAAAGAAAACCAAGGGTTGTGGGTTTTTTCCCTTCTTTTTTCTTTTTCACAGATGCCAGAACAGACTATGTAGAAACCAGGAGGAATAACAGTACAAGGAATGGAAGAATGCCCAGAGTCTGAGCAGGGAAGGTGATGACCCAGGTGAGACACTCTGTTTTGGGATGCCAGCTAGGACAGAGGTCCCATGCCTTCCCATTCTGCTTAGGGTCAGTTTTTGCCCTTCACAAAATGAGGATAGTGATGTTTAAAGGCCTCTGTAAAGTTCACTGGGTTGGGATGAAGGGGGTCTGGACTTTGTTCTTGTCACTTCTATCTCTGGTTGAGTGATGCTGGGCCAGTTCCTTTGCTCTGCCCTGGGCTCCTCAGCTTAATCAGAGCTAACAATACCGACCTCCTCTATAAAGGGCTTTCCAGTCCACAAAAATCTGGATGTTATTATAATGATTGGCAATCACATCATGAGAGTGGGATTAATTTTTTCAAATTCAGATGTTTAAATTATTTTAACTCCTTCATAACAACCCAAGAAAAGTCTTATGGCCACTTTAGAAGTTAACATTTTCTTTGGTGTTTGTGCACAAATATTTATGAGACTTGATCCGATCACCAAACTTAAATGCAGTCCAGAATATGAACTACATTTAGACTCACCTTTTGAAGGAACTGTTGAATACTCAGGAACTGAAATCTTAATGCATGAAGGGAAACATAAGGAAATGTGTAATGGATCCAGCTTTTCCAGGCGTATTTATTGACTTAGTGATAAAGAGAAGTCTTACTTGTGATTCCTAAATAAATCAAAGCCATCCATATATCTGTTAAAGTGCTGGCTGTTTCTCCAGTGAAATGGGGGTTTTTGTCTCTTTACTCTTCTTCTCTGAGCTGAATTTCAACAAAAATTCATATTCAGGACTAATAGTGACATAGAGTTCTGTGGACTTTGGATAAGGTCTGTGGTGAACTACAGCATTGTATCCTCACTGGGCCTCATACAAGTATGAACCTGTGTTTCAAATGACCATCCTTGTCACAGCACCCATGATGTATCTTATGGGCCTGACACAGCATGACACTATGTTGCTTGGGGAAAAACCTCGAGTTTGTTTAATGTAGTCCCTCAATGCTAATAAAGAACTTAGGAACTGATAGAGGCTTTTGAATAAGCCTTTAAAATGATACTCTCTCACCTGGGCATGAATAGGTCCAAATTAGCATTTTGAATGAGATAAATTGCTGTAGATCAAAGCAGGTAATCAATCACACTTTATCTAGGCCTTTGCAGGGGTAGAGAGGGTGAATGAAACTGCAGTATTGAAAAGAAAATGGACATAATACACTAGCCATGCTCCCTGCCCACTCCGGAATAAAGAGAAGGAAATTTTAGAGAGTCTCCATTACAAGGAGATGCCCCTTTTTTTGATTAAGTTTTATTTAAAAAAAAAGCTCACAGCTTTCACTTCTTCTGTACAGTCTTGAGAAATGGAGCAAGCAAGACCAGCCAGTTGTGTTCCAGACACCATTCTTAGGGTCCGTTTCCCTTTGCCATTTTCTGCTACCCATTTTCTGTTTCAACAGCGCGTACTCGCTAGTTCATTTGACAGTCTCTGCTGCCCTATACATAGACCTGCTTATTACATCAGGTTCATTGAGGTTCAAGAGCAACTCAAATGTGAAAGAGAGCCCTCATTTAGTTTCACAGTAATCTTGTAAATGCTGCACAAAGGTACCTCTAATTTCCCAAAGGACAGATTGACCCACAGACACTCTGGGACACCATGATTTTCCATCATTGTTTCAGGGGTTGAGAACTTGTAAGGGTTTTTTTGGTTGTTTTTGTTACGTTGGTTTTTTTTCTGGAACGATTAAACAATGGAGATTTACATCACATGAGATCTTCCAAATATAGCCAGTACTGATGAGAAGAGATATATTTATCTCCCTTTGTACTTTTCTGAGACCACCACAGATACAAAGAGTAGAGGTTATTAAGTCTGATATCCCAGCTGTATTAGCCTTTCTATACTGCAGCTGAATACACAGAGTTGAATTTATTGACTAGGCTTACATCACTGAACACAGGTATCCAGAAAAAGATTCCTTCAGTGAACTGGGGGAAGAGACAGGATTGAGGCAAAATATATTTTGATTTTTATTCAATTAAGAACTTGAAAAAAAAATTTAAAATATACAGCAACAACAAGATGTTTTCCAGAGCATATGTATTTGCAGTCCAGTGTGTTAGGAAGATGTGAAATTATTCATGGGCTTTTTCTCTGAGATAAGTCAGTGGCGAAAGATATTGTCTCCTCTCAGCTACTTTCTCCTAGGCTTGAGATAGTCTCTTATGTTGACTGGCTTACTCATATGGCTAGAAAGATCAAATAGAAGACAAAAGTTGGATGCTTTATTCAGATAACCATCCACATTTTTTTGGCTTATTTGAAATACACAGATAATATTTGAAAAATTCCCAAAATATACAGAAAACCCCTCAATAATTTCAAGAGTCATTCTTGTCATATGTGGGAAGACTGTCTACAGTGAGACAACATTATTCCTTATTTATGTCCATTGCTACCCTTACAGAGGACTCCATTTATTTTTTTATTTGTTTCAACAGAAATTTGATGAAGGTCATTCACTCTTTTCACCTCTGTTTTTCCACATGGTAAGTGAAGGACAGCGGTCTTTCCAGAGCTCCTTCTGTTGCAATCGCAGTCGTTGTGTTGCAAGCAACAAATTTTGTATTTTCCGCTACTCTCCCTTCAGGGTAGGTCAGGTTTGAAGCAGCAGTTAGGGTTCTATTTCACTGATAGCCATGTCCAAGAAGAATATAGTTTATTTGAAAACACTACCTTTACCTGTTTAGTCAAGGAGTCCACAACTCTTCATTTTTAGATTCAGCTGAGCTGCACATTGCTTAGGTGCAAAGTCTTTACTTTCTAGTATGGTTAAATTTCGGGAAATTTGGCTTTCCTTGGCCAGATTCCAGAGGGATTTCTTTAAAAATCTAGACATGACCACTTAATTGACTTATGCCAGAAGGAAGATTACTTATTAAATAAAATGGGTTTTGATTTAATCACATTTCAGAACTGACATCGATGGTCTGGAAAGTCCAGGAGGCAGTGTAAACACCTGCATCCTGAGACCAGTGTGAGGAGTAGCTGTACCACCCCTTAAACTGGGCTCCTTGAACAGTTTTGCAGCTAGAGAAAAACAAGGTAGTATTTATACTACTTCAGCTGGTCTTCTACCTTGAGGCTTAAAGACAATTCTTGGGGCTTCTGTGGCAAGAATCCCCAACCTGAGTTAACTCAGAGGATGGATGAAGAAATAGAGATGAGTTATCTGAAAATACAGTTCAGTATCTATTGCTGTCACTATCTGCACTTCATATGTGTGACAGACATTACAAGAAGTGACAATACATTTTTCAAACAGTCCATCCTACTGAGAAATAGGCAGCTGTGGTAAAGGGATGCTTGGACAAGCACTCTACATTGGATGGAATTCAAAGCCAACCTCCCACAGTCACTCAGGCATCACTCTACAGAAGCTTTGTTTTTAAGGAAGATATACCACAGCTGTAAACAGAGGGCCTGGATACCAGGTGTGATCCACAAATGACAGCTCTGACCATCTCTTTTCCTTTCCCACACCAGACCAAACAACATTTAAAGCAGCCTTGCAGTAACTCATGGCAGACTTCTCCACCTCACTCTGCCATTTGGAGCATGTCGCCATTCTCTCTCCACAAGCTGCCCACACATCTGGTTTCTGTCCCAGGCCCACAGATACTCATCCCAGGGCTATGAAAGCAGCTGCAAACTGCTTGGATATATGGAGCAGGTGGCAAATCCTTGATCTGTGCCAGGGCTGAAGGGATTCTGTTGTGAAGGTGTTTTAGACCTTACCTGCATTCATAGAGACAGAAATAATTATACAGCTTGCAGGATATAATCAAACCCGCTGTGCTAAATCCAGAGATGCAAAATGCATGCATTGGAACCATGGCAGGGATCTCAACACATGGACCAGAATAGGAAAATGTGGAAGTGTATGTGTGATGGAGGATGAAAATGTGTACAGGCAGCTGCCCATCACATAGCACAGGATTACACAGAGTATTGGGCAATGGTCACAGAGGCACAGGGGGTTATTCTGCTCTCGCTCTCTTCTAGACAATCCCTGCTAGGTGGCTACATCCCAGTTACTGTGTTTCCCCAATACAACTGGAAGAATCAAGGATCATGTCTAAAGTAAAATCTAAAAAGTAAAATCCATAAAGTAAAATCTACTACTTTTCTGAGAAGAAAAATAGTCTCATTAAAGACACCATTCCCCATATAAAAAACAGCAACATCAAAAGTACCACACATGTACCCAGGTACAGAGTGCATATTTGAGAAGCCCTGCCAGGTTCCCTTGCCTACAGAACAAAAAGTCACCTCTGTCCCAAAACAGGAGCCAGTGCTGATAATCTCTAACTAATAAATCAGAACAGAAAGACATGCTTGCACACTGGTTGATTTATCAGAATAATTTACATTATTCAGCTAATTCCTGAGCAACATCAACAATATTCACTGCTTTCTGATAGACTAAGTCTGGCAGGGGAGTAATTTCCCCCATGAAATACGCAAGCAGTTGAAGGAGCAGAGACAGGAATTGTCAATTTTTACGTATCAGATATATTTTTGCTTTGCTATTGTGATGGAGCTTCAAAGGAGAGTTAAAATGTTAGGTGTGACTCAGTTTACACATCCATGTGTGTCAAAAGTCCAGCAAGTACCTGTTTTAAATGAGCTGCTTCCCGCCACAAAGGACTGTGTTCCCTGTGCCAGGGGATGGAGTCAGTACTGTAGTCACCTTACTTCTCCCTCTTTCACTTTTATCAGCTCATGTATTCTAAGCATACAGGAACACATTGTCTTCTTAGACAACAGGCTTCAAAAACAAGGAGAAAATACATGTTTTCCCAGGGCTAGGTGGCTTACAGGATTATACAGCTATAAAGATCTGTTCACAAGGGAATTCACATGAGAAAATACACAGGATATGATGGTGCGAATAAAGAAAAAAAAAATCAAGGCAGCTCAAGAGACTAAGAAAAAAAGATGTTCAAAGATGTAAAAATCTCCAAACCTGATGCTTTTCAGGATCCTAACCAGTAACTGCTGAAGCTGTGAGAAGACAAAGGTCATTGAGCTGAAATATTGGTAGTATTTCTTTCACAAGGGAATGAAAGGTCACAATGATGTCTTCTCTCCAAGATGTAGTTTCCTAATTTTCTCCCCAGTACCAGGAATGAATTCACTGAGAAAGCTGTGCCCTTGTGGAAGGCGTGAAATCTTCTGCTTAATATTTACATCTTTACTGAGTGGTAATATGGAAAACAGGTTTGGGGAGTGTAGAAGCAGGCAGCTTGGGGAATACTCTGGCCTGGTCTGAGGCTCTGCAGAGGCAGACAGCCATCTACCGCCAGCAAATGAAATAGAAAGCAGCCCTACAGCTTCCTGAGAGCTGCATTTACAGAAAACCATGCCTCACAGGAAACAGCTTTGCTTGGCACATCAGGCTATCCAAGCTAGCCAGCATCAGGACAAACCTGTCTCAGGAAATGTAATATTTTCTTCTCCCACTGACATGTTCGTGCTGCATCTGGGGGAAAAAAATCAGGAACAGATGATGGAATGGAAGGCTTTTCCATACAGATATGCTGCAGGTTTTTTGATTCCATTTGTGGAAAATCCCTTCTCCCCCTCTCTCCACCCCCCTCAACATGCACAGTCAGATTCACAATGAATCCTCACAGACTGAAACACTCTGAGCTCTGACAAGGAAGGGCAGCGAATGGAGGCCAGCAGTGCAAATTGGAGCTCTGGGAGCACACTGCAGGTAGCTGAGTATCAGATTATCCAGGCACCACAGACTACAGCTTCCACCTGGAAGGCAGAGAAACAAAAGCCTCCCTTTGTGTCCCAGGGTTCTGCAGGAACTAAACACAGCTCCTCTTTGTGGTAGACCCAGACTCTCACAAGGAACAGGGAGCAGCCAGTAAACTCCCAGGCTGTCCTCAGGGAATGGACTATTTTAAGCCTGCTTGCAAACATCTCCCTGCGTATGTGCTGTATTTTCATGGAAGAATAATTTAATCTTCATTGCCATCATTAATTTTTGACAGAGAGCACCATATGACATCCTGTTTACAGCCCACTAAATCTCCATTATGAAGCCATGCTTACAGAAAGAAGAACAATCTGAAGAGCTGTGTTAACTTTTATGATTACATTCCAGCCCTGAAATACAGAAACATGATTGAAGTTACACACACACATACAAAAAAAAATTTTTAAAAATTAAATTTTGTTATGCTGTTTTCAGGATCCAGAGGAAAAGCTTCTTGTTTAAATAACCTGCACTAATACCTTTAAAAACCCCTGTATAACATATTGGCATTCATCCTTATGCAATATTTACCCTGTTGTTTCCAGCTGTGTTAAACAGCACAGGTAAGTGCTGCTATTCAGAGAAATTCTGTGACAACAGCAGAGATTTTACCCTGGTGGGTGGGATTTTGCTCATACTTCTTGTACTCACATCCTTTCATTTGGAAATCTAAGAAGAATTTTGGAGAGATCTGTTACTTTGCCCTGGGGGGTAAAACCACTCAGAACTAAAAACCACATCAGCAAGGACAGCTGAGGTGAGCCAAGAGCTCCAGAAGGCTTCTGACACAGAGGCATCACAACCACCAAGGTTCTGAGAGAGACTTGTAAAACCAGGAACAGTTCAGCAGCCAAAACACAGCATGTGACCATTGCAACCAGTTCAAAAACAGGGAAATCCCATCATTTAGGCCTAGATTTACCCAGCTAAGTTAGGCACACCCAATTAACTTAACATTTCTTCAAAAGTCAGTGAAACAAGAGAGGTCCCTCCAGGGACTAATTCTAGTCTTAGACTAAACTACTTGAAAGATAACATAAAGCCAGGATTATCCTCTGGAGTTTTCCCACTCTCCCCTACTTCAGAGAGTGCATAGAAATATCAAAATAAGTGCCTAAACAGTGTGGGGTAAACATGGACAATAACTGTCCTTTAACCCACCTCCTTTGAGATGTGGTTTGAAGGACGTCCAGGACACAGCCAAGATTCCTGGTCCTACTAACTATTCCAGGTGAGACTATTCTCTTCCACTATATACTTTAATAAGTATATATTCTATTAAGCATTTTATGAAGCATATAAGTATATATTTAATACAGTAATTCCCTTTCAATCCTGCTCCTAGCAGCAATCATTCTTCACATACACCCAATCTCCTTTGGATTTAAGAAAGTTGAGTCATGGCTTAATACTCTAAAATTATCCCCATTAACATTAGCTCCCAGTCACCAGTTTCTAAGGAAAACCTCAGGGGCACTATTGAGGTGACAGCTCATGACTACACAGAGCAAAACCCAGGTTGTGTGGGTAACTCCATTCACTGGGAGCCTCTGGAAAGTATTTATCTGGAAATCAAGGTGATAAAAATTAGACACTACAGCCAACAGCCCTGTGGTTGATTTAATCTTCATAGATTAACCAAAAAGTTGTATAAAACTTTATCATTGTGTATATTGTACAAATCTGCACAAAGCTTGGGTTTCAGATTCATTGGTCTTTTCAATCTCTAGAAACCTAGTAGCAAGCACATATACCTCTTTTTGTTAGAGCAATGAATAAAATTCTGGGGATTTTTTTTTTTTTTGGCATTATTTTTCTATTTGGTAATAGAGACAAAATTAAGAACAATTAACAGTTTTGACTGTTTTCTACCAAGTTCTCTCACAGTCAAGGGTTTTACAAAAAGAGCAAGAGATGTTTTTATCACCATCTTCAAGTATTCCATAGCATGAAACTACTGATGGCTATCAGACATGACCATATTTTTCTTTCTTTTTCATTCCCCTATTTATTTGCTGTTATTATTAGTACAGCCTGTTGAACCTCACACTCCAGTGAGGGCATTGCACAGCCTTCACCTGGGAAACACTGATGTCCTGTTTGACACCTCTTCCACGACCCACATTTATGCTTCCTCAATTCTGTTGGTTTTGCCTCCCCCATCCATTTTCTTAAAGAAAGGTTGTTCTCCTTTCTCAAAGCTTAATATTCGCAGCTGCCTCCTGCCTATTTCCCATATCTATGACAAGTGCCCAACCCAAGACTTCTCCCTAAGCCCTCAGTACCTATTCTCCTTTTCCATAGGGCCACAGTCCTGCTTCACAGCCCTATCTCAGCCGTCATCAGAGGGCTGCGAAGAGCTGGTGAAAGAGCAGAGGAAAGTTGAGGACTGTTCCTCAACCCCTCAAGAGCCCACTTTGCCTTTGCAGCCCACAGTCCTCTGTGGAGCTCTCTCTGCTGGAGCTCCACCACTACCCACACCTGCCCCTTCACTTCAGGTTTCAGGGCTGCAGTATAAGGAGCATAGGGTAGGAGGCAGACAGGGAGGGCACATTGACATGGTCTTGTTTTCTCTGAAGCTTACATCACATCTCAGTTGCCTGGGTCATTTCTCTCAGCCTGATGCCCTGCTCCTCTATCCCTCCCTGCCACAGCTGGTGAACCTTGCCCTCTGTGAGCCACCTGGCTTTCTTCTGTCTTTCCCTCCAGCATGCAGAGCGCAGAGAAAATAACAAAGTTTTTAGTGAAGGCTGCAGTCAGGAAAGAATTGAGTGAAACAGTTACCTTTAGTGATATTTTTTTATTCCCATGGCTATTAGGGGCAAAATTGAATAAGGGGATAGTATTGGTGATCACATCAGGTCTGTGCTGTGGTTAAAGGGCTGCGAACCCTGCTGAGAAACTGGTGATTTTCTTTTTCCTCCCATCTACATCTAATGCGTTTCTATCTAATTGTTCTGACATTTACCTACTGGAGATCAGATGTAGGATTTGGAAGAGAGAATAGGTTTCAATGAATGTAACAATTAGATTATGTAAATGAAAAGAGTGCTTAAATACTTAGGTAGCAGACTTTGCAGAAAGCTCAACACGCCAAACCTTTGCAAGCTCAGTTAATCCTACATGTATAATAGCCATGACTACGTGTGGCTTTTCATGCGAAGGCTAAGGAAGTAATAAAAGCTTCTGTAAAAGGATGACTAAAGGAAGCCACTCTCAGTACACAAGTTTCATTGGCCCTGCCAAATCAAAGAAATATGCTACACACCCTTGATTCCTCTGTGATGAAATTGTATTTATCATTTACATGCACAGACCAATGTAAACTCTGACATTAAAGAAAAAATAAAAGTGCAACAATAAGACCATAAGGGTGCTACTACATTTGGAGGGTTATAAAAAGCTAATGCCACGGGGGTGCTTCTAGCTGCCTGACTTGACATTTGGATTTTGCTGAAAACAAGAGTTCCTCTTCACCTGCTGGTCAGAGGCCAAGCCAAAAAGATGCAGGGATTTTGTGCACTGGATCTTTGCTCAAAAGGTCACCTCTTCCTTTCCATAACTTCAGAAGTTTTAAGTGAACTTGCTGAACTTGCTCTTTGGGAAGAGGAAAATGTTTTACCCACTTCAGTGTTAAAGTGACTTTGTGGCAAAACCTAATGTGTGACTTGTTTCCTGTGGGTAAAGCAACCCTGTTTGTGGGGAGCAGTGATTGAGGGTGCCATCAGTGTGCTTTAGGGCTACAAAGGATTTTGTTGGTAGGTGCTTTCTCCTCCCTGTATTGTTACTGTGAAAGGACAGTAAACATTATATCTTGAAATGTTTACAGCTTGGAGAGAGTTGCTGGCAGAGCCGAAGAGAGATATCCCAACTCAATTTGTGACTCCAGACCTCATGGGGACAGGCACCTCCAGCAGGCTAAGAAAAGTGGCATGGGTTTCTCCTCACACGCCTAATGCAACCCCAGCCCTTGTCTTCTCCTGCAGTATATGCTCCCTCCTTCCTTCTGTTTCTCCTTTTCCTTCTCTGCCTCTGGGCCATTACACATTTAGTTGTGTTTGAAGTGGTTTGCTGCTGTGCACACACTACAGATGGTGATAGAGCACACATTCATTTTATGACAGATACATGGAACCAGGCCCTAAACTCCAGCATGCTCTATCTACTTAAGGCAGCAACAGGAGCAAATCCTTCTCCTTCACCTTGCCCTGCAGCCCCAGGCAGCAGCAAATCCTCCTTCACCTTTCCCTCCAGCTCCAGGCAAAATTTTATTGCTATTCATTTTCCTATTGCACACAGGATGGACTACAGTTTATTTCTGTGTTCAGAGGTTTACACTGAGACTCTCTTCAGACTCAGACTCCTCTGAGATGAGGGGAAAGAAAAGGAAGAAAATAAAAATAGTAATAATAAACCCCCCTGGAACTACTTGCTCAGATGACACTGCGGTTGAAGAGCAGCAGTCGTGGCATGTATGGAGAGAGAGTGACAGCATCACACGTCCCTCTTCTCCTTTTCCTGCCCTCCCCAACTTGGTGACTAGAGATCCCAACTCTGGGGTCTGGGAGCAAGAATGGGCTGTAAAGTCCTATCAGGATTGAAGCTCACACAGGGGAGGGAGCACACTCAAAGGAGCAGAGGATCTGCCACGGCCCAGATAGCCTGAGGGTTCATGTTTTGTTTAACAGCATGTTCATTATAATTTCCCTCAAAGCATGCCATAAATGGAGGTGGGGGGATGGGGGAGAGAGGTTCTGTAACTGAGATCCTTTGGGCGTTCAGTCATGCTCATTATTTGAATCTCCTAAGTATAAGAGTAAACAAAGAGGCTGTGGAAGCTGTCCATGTTACATGTTTCTGCTGGTGGTTTTTTTCCAAGATGCATTTTTGACCAGAAATATGGCTTTTTGTTTCCTTAACAATTGGGCTAACCATTAGGCTATTATATAGAGTGAAAAGAGGTGCTGCACCTGTATGTTTCTTGCTGGTATTTGCAGTGGATGAGAGAGAAGGAAGGAGTAAATGTTTTAGGACCCAGATTAATCAGATTTACTCTTTGCAGGTGTCGCTACAAAGCCAGTGTTGACCCAAAAAAGCTTGATGAAGGTTAAATGAAATCATCCCACCTCTAAAAACAGGCACTTACAATACAGTGGTACGTCTGCCTAAACTGATCATAATTGCCCTGGGCCAGTGCTGCTCTTCCCACTTCTTTGATTTAATGGTAAATTTTTGGGACAGTGCTCATCTTTTGCCATCTTACGAGATTGATGCTGTAGCATCTCTCTAGGCTCTGTTACATCACAAATAAATACAGTTTCCTAAATGCAGGATTCTCCTCTTAGCAGCTTTGCACCATTAGAGAACTTTGGCTCATTGAGTGCTATGATCATTTCAGGTGGTGCTAGGAAAAATATATACTTTTTGTAAAGGGTAAGTAGGACAAATGTCAAGAAGCCAGAATTCCTCAAAAACTGACATGGTATAATGAGTTTTGGTATAAATAAGCTGCTATAAAAGCAGAAGTGTTTGTCACATCTACTTTATGATTTCCTACCTTAATTCCATTTCTTCCTGCCCTCCCACACACAACCGCTTTACACATCTCCAGCCCCCTCAGCTGAAGTGTCCTTCAGGGCTGTTTAACTTCATCAGGCTTTCTTCCACTGACAGACAGTTCAAAATAAAAAACCCAACACCTTCATATACTAGGGATGTTACCAACATCCAAGCCCTGGACCTTTTAATGAGTGGCCAGCTGTGGCCAGGCATAGGAAACATCCTCTGGCATTGCTTGTGCCCAATTTCTGCAAGAGCATGCAAACGAATCCCAAGGAACAGCCACACAAGGCTCTCTGCCTTTTCACGAAAGATGGAAAGCAATGTCACTGTCCATTGAGCTGATGAAAATACATTTCTTAGGAAAACACCAGAGCTTTGATGGAAATACATTTCTTAGGAAAACACAAGAGCTTTGATGCTATGGTTCTCCAGCAGGCAGAGGTTGGTAAGAACACCACGCACAAGCCAAGGAAATGGTCAGTAGTCTCACCCTTCATGAGGAATGCAAACAGGACTACAGTGGCTACACATGTGGGGGCCAGCTGGAAAAAAAAAGGCAGCAGGATCCTGTCCTCCTGCCAAGGATATAAAGTACTAAAAGCAGTTATGCCACTGTAAGCAGTTTAGTGGCTCGGCATTCCTCATTTCCCTTCCTGTTTAGAGTAGGAAGGACATAGCTTTTACTTGTCTAGGGCAAAACATGATAAAATTATGTTCTTCCAAAAGAACTGCTACCTTTCCTCCTTCCACAACATGCAATACCAAAACTCAGGGCAAAAATACCCATTTCAGCCTATCAAAGCCCTCTGAAGTTTTTCAGGATCACCGCAATGGAAGACAACACAAAGGTCACAACTTTTGGTTAGGATAATGGCTTGACATGCATCCAGCCTCAATAGCTGTGACTGCTCAGCAGGCAAAGGGCTGCAGGGAATCACTTCTCCCAGGACTGTGTAACCCCATCCCTGGGACTACCAGGACCCCAGGCTATGCAGTATGAAGGCATGTCGGTCACTGAATTTTTAAGATATTCTCTCCCTCTCCAAAGCCTTAAGCACTACTGAAGTTAACGTTGTTCCTAATTATATCTTAAATAAACATGTGACATCAAAAAATTACCCTGTAGATTCTCCCTCATCTATATTTACTCAGGCATAATAGCAGCTGCCTACACGATTTTTGTCTTGCTAATGCACAGCAATAATCATAGAACCACCCACAGCCCATCTATTTTGGTAGAGTGCAGAAATAGACATTAAACCTATAAATGTCAGAACATTGCCTTCATTTCAGATGTTAGTATTATTTAAATTAGCACTTGAATGATGTTTCCACAATGTGATAGCTTTTCAAATGATGGTATATTGCACATGAAGTGCACTGGCCCTGCTTTAAGCACCTTCAACCCATTAGGCCCATCTATAATTTGGTGCTTTTAGAAATGCAAACGCATTGAAGAAGGGCTGTAGTCTCTTTGCTTATGCCCAGAGGTCCCCAGGGAATTGCTCATGCCATAATTACCTGAGTATGGTTTGAATATGGGGCTCTGGTCGGGAGGTAAACATGTTGTCCAGACCCATTTGGGAACAGCTGTGTCTGGGTGGTTGGAACATCACATTATCTGAACACGTCCTCACATCTCAGAGTGAGCACAGGGCTCCACTGCCATTGGAGGGAAAATGTGTTAACTGGAAAATGGAAGCAGCAAATCATGTTTTTTCTGTAGGTCTAGGAAAATTAGGAGCAAATCCTCCATCTTCCTTCTGACCACTAAAACCCAGTATGATTTAATTAAAAGAAAACCAGGGAAGAAGAACTGATTATTCAAGATTTAGTGGACATGGGGAAGTTTATGGCAAGGAAACCTTATTTTTAAAAGACAAAAAAAGGGTAAGTGTGAAATCAGACAGCAGTTAGACCAGATCAACTTGATGTTGCTTTCAAGAAATACAGATTCTGCTCAAACAGAACTGTACAAAAGGAGACACCTGGGATCAGATTGCTGGGAACAATAGATGCCAGTTTTAGGGTGAAGTGCTTCCATAATTCTCTTGCACAAGAGCAGAGATGAAACACTGTAAGACATCCGCTTCTGAGAAGGCCCTATGTGTCATTTAGTAAGTCCTCTCATTATAATAGAGTCTTTGACCACAAACATCACATTTTATTACAAACAGCATGCAAATAGAGCATCATGCTTCATCAAACAGGACACTAAGTTCATTCTCCTCTCTAAGAGCCACAAAACCACCAAACCGACCCACACACACGAGCTGCATGTACAAAACCAACAGTGACACCTCGTGGGCAATATTCAAGCACAAATACACTAACTACGATTTCTTCCGGAACATCAACTTTAGCAGATTGATCATTAAAAAAAATGAAGGCATATATTCTTTTTTAGCACTAGGGGGAAAAAAAAAAAAATCACCCTTTACTGAGTGCTGTACAGGATAATGCAGACAGCCCAGCAGCTCCACACGGAACTAGTCCTGTATCCTCCGGAAGCAGTACCAGGGGAGTCCTGACTGGCACTGGGGGCCTGCCCACAGCAGCATTTTTCATTAGAATCAGGTGTGCACTTCAAAGGACATCTCCCCCTCACCCCTACTTTCCCCAATTTGGTTGGCATCCCAGTGCTGTCCCAGCACACAACACTAAACTGGAAGACAACATTTGGGAGCACCAACTGCACGGGACAAATAGGCACTCAGTGCACAGGCCAGGCTTGGCCTCACCTGCAGCAAGGAGCCCAAACATGCAGCATGGAGGTGATGGCCAGCCTGCCCACAGACTGGTCCTGGCTGTTCAGCAAGCCAGGCTTTGCATGGTGTTACTGTGGCTGCTTCTGGGCTCCAGCTAGCCTGGATCTGCACTTCACTGTCCCCAGGGTATCTCTAGTCCCCATGTCTGCCGCTGGTGTCAACTAGGAGGAGCTGTGGACTCCCTCAAAGGTAAAGGGACATCTGGATAGACTACAGAAGTGGCCAATCACCAACTGTATGAAATTTAATAAGAGCAAGTGATGTATTCTCTACCTAGGATGGGGCAATCCTGGTCATATGTACAAACTGGGGGATGAGAGGCTGCAGAGCAGTCCTGCAGAAAGTGATCTAGGTGTTTGATGGCAAGTTAAATTTGAACCAGCAACAGTCATGACAGCAAAAGGGCCAACCACACTCTGGGGTGCATCAGGCACAGAATACTTTTCCCTGTGTAAGTTTCAGCAAGAAATAATGTATAGCACTTGTGTCATCTCTCAGCACATGCTCTGATCAAAAATAAAACCTATATAATAAAACCTTCTTACTTTCCTTTATCAGAGTGAAGACTTGAGTAAGCTGCAGTTTGAGCACAGAAACAGCCTGGATAAGCTGCAGGAGGAGTTTTTTTAATGGTAAGACTACAAACAACAATTCCCAAATCTCTCGTTAAAAGTGGCTGCTGAGCAAGAGTTCTGAAGAGTACAGTTAAGGACTGGAAGACTTCTCAACTCAAATGAAATGCCAACACAACGTTTTGGTAAAGGACCACTGCCAGCTCCTTCCTTTGGTCCACAATTAAGGTCAACACTAAAATAAAAGCAAACAGACCAAGTGCCAGTCTGTCCAGATTCTACTACACTGCAAGCCTGTCAGCACACAACCCATCAGCTGCTCAAGGCACCAGTCATCTTTGCTTCACTGCCCAGCTTTTTACTGTCACTGCAGAGTTCAACACGCTTTCAGACAGAGTGAGCTAACGTGTTAAACTTCAGGCACATGAACTCTCTCTTGCACACTGGACTAAGGATATAGCTAAATATTGGATATGTCTTTTTTGAAAAGAGCATTAAATTTTGTTTTTTCTAGTCACTAGAAAGACTGAGGAAGGAGAAGCATATGTTAAATGCATTCAATAGCTAACACTGGCAGTAAAAGATGAAGCACAGAATCAATTACAATTCTTCCAAAGGATGGTATAGCCTGGCATAAATCTTGACATGTTACAGCCTGCACATGCCTGTCAACACCCATCTATGACTACAAAGACTGACTGGATAATCACTATTAACACTGCCTAGGGTTATTCACCTCAGCACAGAAAAGGCTATTCACACTAATACCTATGTGGTTTCAGGTTTAGATTAAGTGTCCAGATGCAGACCCCCTGGATCACACTAGTAATATCAAATTCTTGGATCAAACTGCTGAAATTCTTTTGTACGTTACAAATTGTTCAGCTTTCCTGTAGTGATATTGAGCTAAGAAGTGTCATGTTGAAGACAGCAGAGTCAAACCACTCAACTAGATTTGTAATTTCAACTAAGGTCGATTTTCAGTAAAATCTAATGCTTTTTTTAGACAAAAGTGAACAAATGCAACTTTCAGGCACCTTAAATAAGCATTCCTCTTTTGAGGAGATAAATAAATACTCTATAAGAGAAGAAAAAAAATCCCAAGAAACAACTTTCTGGCCAGATTTTCCACCTGTAAAAGAAGCGAATACCAGAGTCTCCTACATTAGCCCTTCTTACCACACTGACTTATTTCAGCCTATTTATTCCTAGCCAGTTTGCTAGCTAGAAGGACATACATCTCTCCAGACTTTGAAAAAAAGCCCTCTACCAGCAGAAAGCAGTCTAAGTTACCTGTTTCTGAAAACAGCAGATACTTTTTCCTCAAGAGTTAGGTCTCCACAAGTTTAGTGCAAAAACTGAGAGCTCTGTTGTGCTTAGTTCAGAGAGAACAGCAGCTTTATTCTGAGAACTTTTTTCCAATCAGAAAAACAAGATACAGAAACAGAAGAGCAATTTGTCTGATCCCAGGAAATGCCCCTTCTCCCAAGCAATTATCCTTGCAGCTCTGCCTCTGGCCCACTGGACCTTAAGACCTCCCCCTCCTCACAGCTGCACAAGTGCAACTGCACAGAATAGCTGTAAAGCCATCTATACATTAGATAGATGGACTCATACACACATCCAGTTCAGTCTTCTAGATAATCTTGCTCGTTATTCATCTGAAGATGGTGTGGAGGAGAGCTGCTTGAGTGCAGACTTCAAGCTACACAGCCTAGAGATATCCAGTTACAAGGCACTCTTGGGTTCAGCATACAAACACTATCAGAAGTGTCCTGACGCCATGAGGCACTTACCCCACTGTGGTTTTACTTCTGTAGTTTATTCCCATGTGTTGTTGCACTCTCCTCCCACTTCAAAGGTAGATACACAAAGTTCATCAAACTACTATTGTCAACATGCATGTGTACTAACTGAACTGCTACAGAACAAAAATACCTTTTAACAATTTCATCTTCAGTTAAGAACAATGCAAGATTATTCTCCCTGAGAAGAATATATATCCTTGTACTCTGTGTACTTCTACAAATCCTGCAGGTTTTCTTCCCCACAACTAGAAACTAAACCCAGATCCTTTTCATATTTCATGTGAACAGTATTATTGAGAATGAGATTGGTACTTGAAGTGTAGAAAAATAAAACTAGCCAGAGGCTGTGGGAAATGCAGCAATGACGTTTATTGGAATTTCTCCAGGCATTACATGAAAAAAATTTAAAGTGAAACAGACGATAAAGCTCATTCAGTGCATCTTCAAAAAAAGATGTACCTGAATAATCTTGATTCTTTGTAATAGATTCTGCTGCAGTTCCTGGGATTAGTTTTTTATATACACATCAGATAAAACTCACTCTTGAACAAAACTGCAAAGAACTGCCTTGTCACTTGGCATTTCCCCATCTAGTACAATACGACATTCTTGAAATATCTAGACAGATTCCACATAATTTTATACACAGTGTTAAGACCTTTCACCCAAAATGTAAAAAGAGAGACTGTTAAGTAAATCAGTATCTTTAACCAAATAAAACATCATGGAAGTAAAAAAACAACAAAAAACCCAGGAGAGCCAAAGCCCCTAAGTTCCACAGCAGTGTGCAGCAAATAAGCACTGTTGTTGCTCACTTTTATGGTAACATAAAGCGTAATACTTAGAAAGCAGTGATATTCAGTCCATGCTTTCTAAATTGGACAATCTTATGCAAAAAGACACTGCTGGATTTGGCACTTTGCTTAATTGGTTTTCTTACTAAAAAGAACAAGTGTTTCCTGAAATACAGTATAAAGGGAAAGAAATAACATGAGCCACTGTAACACGCAATTAAGGGTTCAGACATGCACTCCAAAATACTTGTCTATTACACATTTGTCTAAGCCTTCTCAAAAATTCACTTGAAAACATTTTCAAATCTATATGCAACTTTTTATAAGTTTACCTCTATAAACATAATTTCTCCCTTGAAATGATCAGAGTTTATCTCACCTTCTGTCCAGAACACACAAATTCATGACTTTTGTTTTAAAAAGAAGACCACAAAGCAGTATTAAAACAGGAATAGCCTGGAAAGCATTATTAAAACTGTGCCTGTACTTCAGGATCCCCTTTGAAATGTATAGCCACTGTATATGTGAAAACTGAAAGGTACATAATATCTGAGACTTGCTTGGTCCTCTCTTGTGCACTCATGCTTAACTTCCTGCAACCTACCTCAATTTTCTTCTCAAATAAAATTTAAAACAGCTTTCTGCATCCCAATATAATTACACAAGGCTTCTTGCAGCATTTCTTTGGTTAAATGAGAACCCCTTACACATCTAACTTACAACAGGCAAATCTCCGGTGGAAAACTAACATCGGAATGAATCCCATCCCACTGCTGGGCTTCCTTCCTCTCCTCATCACGATCAACCCCAGCACAGGTGGAAGCAAAAAGGCCAAGAAGGGAGCAGCAGTCACCAAGCTCTTGCCTTTGCGAGCTCTGTGAGTGCGTGCAGACACCTATTCCTTAGCTCTGGGTGAGGGAGGTGGAGCTATGATGCAATGCTTTTTTGTTTCCAGTTCCAACATGCATGTGGAATCACACTGCTGACTGGGACAGCCCAGGCAGCGGATGGCACTACAGCTCTTTCTGTGCAAAACATGTCATGACACTTTTTCTGCTTATTGGTCTGTGCTCACAATGTCAGTAGAATTAAAAGAGAGGCACGCATGAGTTCACACAGATTTTCCACAGAAGATGTGAAACATGCTGCTCTTTGGAGGGAAAATTACATTCTCCTTTTTCTTTTTCTTCAAGTATTATTCAACATATTCAATATACAGATATAGAAAGACACACTATCCTCATTTCACTACAAGACAAGCACATCCAGAGTGAATTTGCAGATCAGAATTATCTTTCTCTACTCCAATTCCTCTTTTTCTTTAGGTCAACTCTAAATATACATCTACTCATCATAATTACATGTGAGAATCCTTTATTTCCCCCTTGTGATTTATTTACATAACCATAAAAAAATTAATAGCCTGAATTTGCATACTGACACTTGAAGGCCCATCTGTAGCTATGAGTGTCCCAGCACTATTTTTGGGTAATACCATTGCCTATTGCTAAGTAGTTATTGAAAAAGCAGCATACTCATTTTTTCATTCCTTTTTTTTTTTTTTTTGAAGAAATGCTGCCTAGAAGACCCTGGCTTATGGCTTACTCCATATTTTATTATTTGGGTTGTAGTTTACTTCCTTCAGGAGCAGTTCACAGTCAGACAATGATTCCGCTGGCAAATACTTCACTATCTGCTCAAGAGTCTTTTGATATGTTATCTTCTCCTGTTCCAGGGACTGAATTACAGTCTTCATTTTGTTCTCCCGAGTCAAAACAGTCTCCAGGCTGGCTTCCAGACTCTGAATTTTAGCATGAGCAACCTGTAAGTAATAACATCATAATAAATTTATAAATGGGGAATAGTTTTCTTTTAATATTATGATAAGGTATCTGTTAAGGAAAGAATTACATAGCTACTTCTAAAAGACATCTGTGTAGGCAGACAATACAAGGAATGTGCATTGTGTATCATACACCAAACCTCCTCACAGTGACCAGATCAATCTGAAGGATTTCTCAAAGCTTTACAGAGGGAAGGAGACCTACAAGTTGCAGCAAGCAAGGGACAGCTGAAAGTAACAAGGAACTGGAGCTGGAGGGGAAAAAACTAAATCAGCAGCTGGAGTAGTACTGGAAGAAATGACCTGTGTGACAGTGATGGAACAAGGGGAACCCTCTGTGATAAAGTTAGAAGCATGGAGAGGCTGGAGGGAAAGAGAACCTCAACATTAAGTCTAGAAGCAGACTGTGTTTTCTATTGTCCAATTAAAAACCTACAGCTTCCTCTGACTAGTCAAAGAAACCCTTTACCACAGCAGTAGCAGTTCTCTCTGTGGGAACTGGAAGAATTTTGATTGTTCCTAGGAAAGGGTACAAGCAGAGGAATGAAGAAGTTACACAAACAAAAAGGTGAAGAGGTTAAGGAACTGGGAAAGATGCATTATTGTAAGGCACTCTGAAAGAACAGAAAAGCTTTGATAGAGCCTTTCAAATCAGCCACTCAATTATTCTACGCCTTTGGTGCATTTTCACAACAAAGGTAAAAGCCAAAGCTGCAGTAAATAAATAAAGAAAAATAAAAAAGAAAAAATAATAATAGCAAAACATTGAAGTGATTCCTGTTTTCAGTATCAAAAGAACACAGCACAGCACCCTTAACCCATGAACACAAAAATAATGAGGACTTCATCTTTCCTTTTTTTCCTTCCTTCTATTTTCATGTTTCAGAAGCTGAAAGTGCTTTCTGAGCTCTTTGCAATGTTTGTTCAAATTAACAAATATAACAAGAAATAGCCTGGTGATGAAAAAACAAGAACTTGCCTTTCAGGAACATGCAAGACAATACATATTGCAACTGAAACAAGTCTTGGCCAAGCTACAGGTGAACAGTGAAGGAGGAAGGACTTCTTTAAAGCACAACTTTATCAGGCAAAGTCTGGTGGCTTTCAGATGTAGTGAGGTCTGCTAGAAGAGACCACCTTCCAAAAGTAGACTATGAGTTTCAGCAGAAGGAAACAAAATAACACTGCCTACAAAGGCCTGGAGGAAACAAGTCTGCTGCATTATGGATTATTTCTTAAAACTTTCCAACAGGGAACCAAAGAGATGAAGGGACAGAGAACTTATTTTTCAGTAAGACACACAAATTTTGCCAACAGATTTTATGGAAGATAAGGGAAGAGAGGCTTTGGGAAAAAAGAAATCTAAATCAAGAAGGAAAAGTCCAAGGAATGACAAAGGATTTAGAAGTATGCTTAGCAGAAGTGAATCACTATAATTAAGAGAACTGCTCAACTGCACAAGGTCTTGCAGCAAGAAGACTTCTCACACAGACTTATAACAACACTTTCTCCACTATTGGCTGAATCATAGAAATGACTTCTCCATGAGTTTGTAGCCTAAGTCATTTACCTGTAGCTTCTCCAACAAATCCATGTTTTGCCTCTTCAGATGATTGTTTGCCCTCTCCAGCTTCTCCAGGGGTTCACCTTCATCACAAGGACTCACGTTTTCCTGTAGTTCATCTTGAAGAACATGGTACTCTACTTCATAGGCATGGAGCTGTTTTGAAATATCCATCTCGAACACCTGCCATGAGAGAAAAAACATTTTTAACTACAATAGAGAGGACTTATTCCACACGAATGTTTGACTAAGAGTCAGCTCTTCTGGATTAATGCTTTTCCTGTCCCCTTCAAAAAAGTGTTTAAGGGGATGTCTACAGTAAGAGCATTATAACATCGAGAGTTGTAGCCATAATAAATCATAGACTTCAGAAAAAATTGGATCATGCCTTTTACAATTACCAAATACCAGCTCTTACTAGGAGATGTATCAGCAGGAAAATCTTATTCAATCCAAGAATTTTATAATATGACCAAGTTTTATGGACTCTTGCTCAGGAATATTAAGAAGTTCAAGACAAAGTTTTTAAATCTGGGATTCATCAGATCTCTGCCTTCAAAACTGGATCCCTTGACTCCAAGAGCTCATTTACAGACTTCTATAAAAACATTCTGCACAGTTACAGATTCCATGTGCTCTATCTCTGCATGATGACACACTACCTTCTTATTGGGATACTTTAGGGATAAAGCATTGTGAAGACTACAGAACTGAGCCTCTAACAGTGAATGGATCGCATGACCCTTATCTGTTCACACATCTAGTCACAGCCTCTCAGCCTTGGAAAATTACCAAAGATTTTTAGACTAGGATTGGAAGGATGTCTACAGTGACATCTTTTCTGTTCCTTATCCTAGAGATCACAAATATTCCACCAACACAGACACACATAGATTCCCTGAAAAACCAAGTTCTGTATTACTTTCACTGTTCTATTCTGTTCAAATGAGATAAAACTTTAAATTTTGTAGTGTTCAAGCTGGCTAAGTACCATTTTCCTCTACATAGCTACCCGATAAATCACCTGTGTATTACAGATCTGCATGATGTCTACATTTTTCTTTCATTACCCATTATAAGGGGATGGTCCTGGGAACTACCAGAGTGAGATAGCCAAACAACTGTCCCTGCAGCCAGGCTAGGTAGGAACAATGGGATACAGGCAGTCTACACATGAATGCAGATCTGGAAGGCTGCTCAGCATGAGACCACACCACAGGCCAGCTGAGCTGAGCTGAGCTGACCTGCGTGTAACCACATTCAGCTCTGCAGGCAACATAACCCGTTCTTTACTCTATCAGACCTGGCTTTGCACAAAGCCATTTCTACCATGCCCACACAGCACAGCTGCTCTGCAACCCATGCAGTATTAAACTACCATCTCTATCACTGCCAGAATCAACAAGTTGTGACGACAGACATGAAGGTGCCTGACACAGGTTTAGCACAGCAGTCACAGTCAATGCAACAAGGAAATGAAGATTTACATTGTCTAAAACTGAATTCTTATCTAAAAGCACCTGAAAGATTCAAACCTTAACAAGCCACAGGAATACGTAAGTGCTCACTCACACACATGGTTTTCTAGAGCTCTTCTGTTATCTCTGAACTACCACTTGAAGGGGGAGAGCTGCTCCCAGGTTCACAATTAAGGTACTAGACTGAGGCTCATTCTCAATTTGCAGCTTCAGCGCAGAGGAAGTTTAGGTACAGAGATGAAGATTCCAGCCAGAGACAGTATTTCTCAAGAAGGTTTTCATATCTTCTTCTGAGAAGACTTTTGCTTATACTGTAGGCATGATTCTTTTAAAGTAAAATAAATGGGGGAAAAAAAGAAAAGCGAAAAACATCCTTACCTGAGTAATAATTTTTTCCATTTGAGGCTTAGTCATATCTGGAATAGTGGTTTTAAGAAAATCAACAATGTTCTCAAAACTCTCACATCCCATTATAGATGTCTCTTGACTGCTAAGTAGGCTCAGTGCTACTTTAAATATGACTTCTGTTCCTTGAAGAAAAATAATGTCTAAAAGAGAAAATAATTACAGTACCTTGAAAATGGGAGCTAGAGTCATTGGATAAATACATATATTTGCTGGGATGTTCTTCTTTGTAATCAATCACAGTGCAGATATATTCAGTTCAGAAGTGCAATGTCTTATTTCAACAAGAGGATAAAGCATATTAAAGAATTTTCTTTCATCTTACAGATGTGAGAGAGCATTAAAGAAAATACTGCATGCTTGTTATGTCTGTAGCAGTTATCTGCAATAAGCATTTCATCACTGTCTGCCACAGACTGTTAACCAACTGCTAACTGGTTTTAAGTGCTCCTGTGACTGAAAAGCTACTGGGGAGCAGATCACAACACAACTGTTTTTCTACAGGCAGAAGCTAGTTCTTAAAAAACAATCATGTAGATTCCATAACGGGTTATAATATTTTCAAAATTCATGGTAGTGATCTTACTGGCTATAATGTAAGCCCCAAACTCTTTGAGGTATAATTACATGAATAAGAGAGGAAAGTCTGGGCTCTGAAATTTCTGAAATTCCCCCTTCTCAGGTCTATGATGGACATTCAAACAGCATAAATATAAGTATATAATTTGTGACAGGTAGGCAATAGCCATTTGCTCCTGGTATATTACAATGGCCCATAAGACACTGAAAATTCAGGAATTCAAAGCATTAGGAAGTAAAACAATACAATAACTTTGCAATTTTAAAATGGGAACATGCCTTGGTCAACTTATTTACAGAGAATTGACCACCAAACCTCTTTCCCACCTTCCCCCATTCTTAAAAAATTCATTTAGGAAAAAAAAAAAAAACCCAAACAACAAAAAAGAAAGGAACATGAAATGCTCAAGTGTCCCAGAATTCAGTAATCCCAAAGGGAAAGAGATATTCACATGACTGGTACACCACTGAAAAAGAGATACACCAATCATTTGTTCATACAGACAGCAGACAGAAAACATTTGCTGTAAATGGAAAAAACCCTGTATAACGGAGAAATCATTGGGTAAGAAAAAATTAAAAACTTAAAACCAAACCCAAACAACCAAAACCTTCTTCCTGCCCCCAAGACAACACACCACACAAACTGAGAATCTAACACACTCCAGTATTAAAACATGAGACGAAGTCAGGTTGAATTTCTTAAGAAAAGACAAAAGGTGCCATACAAAAACAAAGATCAAAGGGAAAAAAGTATCTGATTTAAGAGGAAGTACCTTACACGTGCATTTAGATTCTTGGTGCATATACAAGTACAGTGAGTTTTGCATTAACAAATAACTTTAAATTTAAAAAACAGGTACATTACTAGAGATTTGACTAAGCTGGCAGTTCTTATGGACAAGAAAAGACGACAAAAAACAATTACTTGACATTCTGATACTGTAAACACTACCAGGCATAATCAATATTTAGGTTTCTGTACTACACATTACCTGAAGAGGAGCATATAATGAAAAAACCTAGCTGAATGAAATCAGAGGCATATTAAGACTTGGAAATTGTTCAATATATACATGAATACCTAAACCAGCCTTTAAGTTCAAATTTGCTTGAATTTTATTAGAAAGCACTTTAGAATCTGAATTCAGAAATGCATTTTCTTTTTTCAGTTTGCAAGTTGGCCAAAATGAACTTTTCTATAGATATAAACTGAATACATTTGCAACAATAAACTTTCTGCTGTTTACACTTCAGGAGTCTCTTAGGTAATAAGAGAATACATAATTATTTGCTCAAGTCTGATGTTTCAAGGAATACCCTTTGGATTTTCCTCTTCAAGGAGCTGACACCCCACCATGAAAAGTGTTGCTACTTGCCACCCACAACAGTCACCCCAAATGTCCCCAGCATGTAGCAAACTACTGGAGAGTTTCAAAACACAATGGGCTGTTTATTATTGCAATAGAATAAGCTTTCTTACCAAATACTCTGGCTACAAATCCTAATGGAAACTGAGATGCGAACAATGTAAGAAACCACGGTGCAGCATAAAGACTAGGACTGATTTCATTTTCTTCAAGATGATTATACAGGTCTCTGTGATAATCATGTAGAAGCCTTGAGAGCTGATACATCTGAATCTACAGTGCATGAGGGGGTTGGGGGGGAAGGAAGTAAAGAAAGAAAAGTTCAGCTTTACTCAGTTTTCCCAATCATTCACATTTCATTCGAGGGAAATTAACTGCAGTACAGATGGCACGGTAAAATGAAGCTTAATTGCCGCCTGGGGCCTCGAGTGGTATCCACTCACATATAAACAACCTGCCACTACTGAATTAAAATCAACAGGGTAGTCAATAACAAAGAACAGTTTGAACCTGATTACTAATGAAGTATCATTTCAGATTCACAGGCTTAAAGTAAGAAGGGAATATATTGCTCCAACTTTGTCAACAAACCAGAATTTTCAGTCTCACAGCAATGAAAGTACAGGTACCTCCAAGATGTCCAAATTCTCCATGAATTACTTCTGACTGAATTTACACATTCCAGCTTTCATTCTCTAAATTTTAGCCTTATTTTTGCTGCATTTAAAACTCTAGTGCTACAGTCATCACTTTAGATAGTTTCTGTACCCACAGAACACATTTTATTTCCCAGAACACCTCCCAGTGGTCCTGAGGAATTTAAGATACTGGTGCAAAAAGTGTTGCTATACAACCTATAAAAGGTTGCAAGAGAAAATGGTTAAAAGGTGCTATTCATGGCTAAAAATATCACTCTGTGGTAAATTATTTCCTTGTGACACTTCTCTCAGAAAGCAGACATATATTGATTAGTTGTCAGGCCCAATTTTGTTGTAAACAGTGCTTTATGCTTAAGGTGAATCTGCTCCTCAATAAGAAAATGACTCATTACATCCAGCTATTTTCCTACTTCTAGAGTTCATGCTTGTTCCCTACCAAAAGCTGAGAGCCCTTGAAGCTACCTGTTTGTCAGCACTGTGTACATGAAGAGGGATCATTCATTTAGGCAAATCAGCTAAATTTGTGCATGCATTTGAGTCCCTGTTTTAATTGCAAAAGATACCAATTAAGCCCAGTTTGGACAGTGCCAATACAAAACACACGTGAAGTCAGAATTGCATCACAGAGTAGTAAACCAACTGGGACAGTTCATTATGAACTAAGGATCTAGATTACTACTTTTTCCAGAAAACAACTAAAAAATCTAAGACAAATAAGTTTTCATTATCTTGAAGAATCATCCAACATTTTTCTTCTACAGGAGTGAAGCCAATTCTGCATAAAAGCTTGCTTGTGTTTCACTACTGTAAATGCAGAAGAATTTGCAATACTCTACTCCTATTAGAAAACAACCCAAATATAGTAAGATCCTCTAAGTCTTCTTGTTTAGTTTGTCTTGAGCAGACAAAATTTGACTTTAACAGAAGAACTGCCTAGGAGCAAACTGTGGGAAAAGACAAGCCATTTATTTTAAAAGGCAAACAGTACTACAAGTGGTAAACCTCTCCAAATTTAAAAGTACTCTTACAATGAAAGAGTCACACTCATTTAAACTATAATGTGAAATCCTGGACATGTGAATGCTCTCAAATCATCAGATGTTGGAAGTCTACAACTGCAGTATAACACACACACACTTAGAGAGCATCTACTAGGGAAAAAAAAACCCCACAAACATGCATTTATCACACTTTTACCCTCACTGGTTTAAAACGTATTTGTGGGGGGAAATGGAACAGGAGGAGGTAAAACAATGATTTTTATGGCTGTTCACAATTCATCAACAACAAACTTGTTATAGCATACTTACATCCACAGTCCTCTATCACTTTTAGAATAAGCACATACAGTTTCTCTAACTATGATCTATTCCATTGCTCTGAACATTTTCCAAATAAGCACCTAAAGAGACTGGTCATGAAAAGTGGGCTAAAACTCTCCCTTAAGTTTTACTTAATTATACCTGTTTGCAGGGAGCATGGGGAAAAAAAAGGAGACTTTTGTATCTGCTGCTTTGTTTTCTCTTCCTCCTCTGTGGACTATAAAAACTCATCAGTGGTATATTCCTTTACATTATAAGGGGTTTATAAAATATAATTATTCAAGTCAGTGGACAGTTGCATGTCAAGGTGAAAGATTTCTCAAACTTTAAACCCTGAAATTCATACAGATCTGAAAATTTTTGTCTCCTTCCTAAACAGTCTTGAGTATCTATAGCTAGCTGCTAAATAATATTGCAGAGCTTGCATCATTGCATAAGCTAATTAAACGATTAAAAATTCATCTGTTTTCTATCTCTGAGCGTGATGGAGTAGAAGACAATGAGAGAAAAAGAGGTGAAACGATGAGTACAAGGCAGGGCAGCCCCAAGTACAAATGCCTGAGGAATACATTGACTGACCACTGTGTGTCACTATTGACTTGACTTGGCCTTACAAGACAGACATCTACATCCAAGTGCTCATGGACTGAATAAAAACAAAATCGAATTAATTTTTAAACTCTATCCATGCACGACAAAGCGTATCAGTTTTTTTCTAGCATAAGGAAGAGAGCAATGAGGAAAAGAAAAGGAAGGGCAAAATAGCAGAAATCAGAATTTCTGAAGGGGAGATGACAGGGATGTGCAACAGGATAAAGTCTGCAAGTTTTAAACTTCTCTGTTTGCAAACTGAGAGGCAGAGAGGGGTTTGACAATAAAATATACATGCACCTTACAACCTCCAAAACAGCGTAAGAAGCTTCTTACGGCCCTGGAGAACCTAAGCAAGCCCTGAGAGCTCAAAAGTGATTTAAAACTCTGGTTTGCTCCAGAAGGACTGACTTACCTGTAGCGACATCATGTCTGGCCTGTACTGTTTACGGAAGCCAAGGTCATACATGAGGAATTTCAGCATTTCAAAGGCCTGTTCTTCACTCATATGTAGAAGCAGCACTCCAGCTACAAAGCTTATACCTTGACAGTAACCCACTTCTTTGTCCAGCAAAGAGTATGCTTTCAAGAGATTAAACAGTGATAGCTGTCCTGCTCCAAGGTGGGCGGAAAAGTAAGGATGCGTAGGGAATGTCCGTCCTGATGTAAAGAGAGAAGAGTAGTTGATATTCAATTCTTCTAAAGAAAACCCCCAAAAAAAACCCCAAACAGCATCTCTCCTCTCTCAGACCATTTCTCTTTTCTTTCATATGCAGTTTGCCTTTAACCAGATCAATCTGTATCTTAACCACTGATTTTAGACTGTACCTTTTGATCTCCTTTAATATTCTCATCTGCACAGAACTTGCAGAAGCAACTGCCTGACTTCTCTTTTCAGACAGATGCAGAAGGGCATAAATATGAATGGCATAGCCTAAGAAATCATCTGCTTACAGGACTCTAAATGGCATACACAGAATGTATCCTGGTGACATAGAAAATGGTGTTCATAGAGCAGCATCTATCTTCAGCAACAGCTTCTATTTTGACTGGTGTGTTTTTCACTGAAAGACCCACAAAACCAGTCAGAAAGAACAGACTTACCTAGATCTACGAGGATGGCATGCTGTTGAGCAGTCAGTTGTTTCAGAAGTTCTTTGTAAGAGATGTCAGGAGGCTGCTGCTTGTTTGGCAGCCTGTGCCTGACTCGGTGTTGCACAGCCAAAAACTGCCAAATTTCTCCCCGACGACTTTTTGGTACACCTGCAGGTCAGTCAAAAAAATAAGAGGCCTAAGCAGGGGGATACTTTTAGTGCTACAACAAAAGAATTTGCTTTGTCATAATCTTGGCTGAACCACTCTGGATGATCCCTTACGAAGTGAACTCCACTCTGCAGTGTGTTCACTCAGTAGCCACAGCTCAGTCCCACAAACTAAACGTGAACAACAAACTTAAGAGCAATTACCCTGAGCAGTATCTTGGGCAACTGAGGTACAGATATCCCTTGCTTTGCCACTTCTGAGCTGTTAGCCTCCAGCAGGAAAAGATGCACAACTACACACAGAATGTAGAACAACCTGTTTAGGAAGTCTGAACTAAATTCTCAAGTGTAAAGTACAGGGAAATCCACCTCCTCTTTCCCTTCTCAAAAGGCTGCTCATGTCAGTCCACAGACACAGAGAAATACATCTCCCTTCTATTTCTCCCTTTCTATTTGAAAGTCAAAATGTCAACTCTGCTAATACCTTCTAGGTAAATAATTAAGAAGAATGCAAGTTTAAAATACCATATCCTTGTTCCCAATTCTGAACTGCTATCCAACAGCAGAAAATAGGGTATCAAGATAAGTAATTTGTTGGCAGACTTCTGAAGGACACTAATAGGAACTGCTTTATATCTACTACAATTTACTTTGGTAGCAATTTAAACCTCCCTTCTGTACCACAGCCAGATCAGGCTGAACTGTTTTTCAGCATCTGTAACACAGATATGATATTCTATGGAAGAGGGCAGAGCAGTGCAATCAGGCCCTACATCTGCATCATAACAAGGCCCTCTGGATACCCTCTTGGCCTATGGCTAGTCCACAGGAAGATCTACTTCAAGACAAAATCCCCAGCCTTTCACTCCAGGAAATGAAATACTAAGTGACCGTATTCCAGGACTCTCCAAAACTTGGCTCTGATTTCCCTAGGTTTTGGGCACAGACCACAGCAGACATTATGGTCCAGCCTTCTCAGTAAGCAAGTAAAATCAGAGCATCTGAAACTCAGAGTCAATTGGACCCACTGATCAGAAACCAGAAGTTCAGAGGTGCAGAGGCTCCTAGTTCAATCTTGGATGTAATGATACACGGAAACAAGATGCTACTTTCAGGGGTGTGACTGTACATGTTTCTGCATTGCTGACATTGCAAGCTGCAGACACAGCAGAACCTATTTTCTGTTTTGCAGGAGAAGGTGAGTGCCTCTGAAAAGAAGGCAATTTTTTGCTTCTGGAAGAAGTGTATTGCTGGCAGATTTCTGTTGGATCAGAAGAAAACAAAAAATATCTTCAGACTTCATAGCTGAAAGCCTCCTACATAAATACCTTCTTTTAAAGTGGAATGAATATCTTCCATGTCACATCGGATTTTGGCTCTGCAGTTTAGTAACTTCTTATCCCAAATATTTATGGCATCTTTCTGACATGTGCCAACTTCATCATAGTCCAGTTTTACTTTTCGTGATTGGAGCTCATCTCTGCTTGCTAGAACACGGAACAAAAAGGAAGAGCACACGGAAAACCAGAATATCAGAAAATTACAAGATAACAACAAATGCACAAACCCCATTCAAGTTAGATCTATCTATCCAATAAGCTGACTGGGGATAAATACATCTACAATTCATTAGTTTATAGCTTAGATGGGGACAGTTGTTGTAAGATGCTGCATGTAACAATTTAACTTCTCTTACTGGGTCATGAATATTAGCAATTCATGAAGCACATAAAAACATTTTTTAAAGCTTGGGGCAAAAAACCCCACATTCAACAAAACCTCACAGCACCTGCTCTGCAAAAACACCTTTGATCATTTTGTTCTTGTTTATATTGAACATTACCATTGTTTTAGTATGGAAAGTCCCAAACATATGAATGTTTGTATTAGAGATTTAGGCAAGCAAGCTAAGCAAGTCTTCTGAACTGAGTCAGTCACACTGGTTCCAGCTCTTACATGTCCCTTAAGAGAGCAAGAAAAGCTCTTGGCACTGCTACCTGGCATCATCGGGCTGAGCAAACAGAATGAACCAACATGAGCCATAGCCAAAAAGATACATTTGTGCTGAAGCACAGAACTCTTGATGTTATAAACTAAAAAGCTTTGCTGCATAGGACTACCTGGTACAAAGTATTTATTACACTACTTCTGAAACAAAGCTGCATTGTCATCCTGGCATTTCACTGAGAAGCAGCTTTCATTTCCATTACTAAGAAATTAACTCTGAGTATTGTATTATTCATGATGCATGTGCAGAAAAACACTTCAATTCCTCTAACTACTGGTACAAAAAACTGAAATCAAGACTTGTACGTGTCTTAATTTAGAGAGATATGTTTAGTTGTCACTGGAGTGGAATGTACATTTCACAACTTGACCTCTGAGCTGAAGTTGATTTTATCCCAAATTTGCCTTGATCTGTGCACAATACTCCTTGCAGAAGCCTCCTTCCTCTTACAAATGTATTCCCTTCCCCACCATCACCTCTAGGTAAAAGCAAACTCTCACTCACATTTTTATACATCCTGCAAAACAAGACAATCTGTTCCTTCACCTACTCACCTCACTTCAGATAGAGTTAATATTGGATCAGTCCACAGGATCATTGCCTAGCCCACTTCAAAAATGACAAATTATTTCCAAAAGCTCTGTTACACCTCTGAGATATTACCCACTCAATACTACAGGGGCCCCTGCAGAAGCAGGTATGCAATTGCAGTATACTGCTATAAAAATGCAAATGTGATCTTACCACAGGAATTTGCAGTTCAGCTGGGGCGATTTCAAATGCTACCCTACTGCTGTACGATTTCACCCAAGAATTCTCACTCTTGGAGGCAGCATGCAACTCAAGAGAGCAGTAACATACTTCAGTGTGACAACAAACTCCCACATTAATTGTGCAGTTAACCCTAGCAAAAGCCAGCAAGTTTGCCCATTGATCATACCTGCTCTACCTACTACACCATCCTTGGTTGTTTTCAGCCATCCTTACATTTTTCCTAATCATTGCTAGGTGGCCTGCTACTTTTTGCAGGTCTTATATTTCTAGATGACCTACTGGAAAAAGGAGCTTCTAGGTTCTCAGAAAAAAAGAAAGGAAAAGAAAAAGAAAGCAAGTTTGCGCAATTGACAGAACTTACCTTCTGTAAAATAAAGAACTAATAGCATTCAAGTCTCCTCGACAGCAAAAGGAATAGGAAAAGAGGTTCTATTAATATTTTGTACATAAAAGTCAACAAATGATTAACAGAAAAACCACTAGAAACAGTTCCACAGCAATTCCAGTCTTAAACCAGTGGAATATATACAACTAATAAATTCACAGCTAGGAACCTGGCTTCAAGTAAAGGTATTTCTGCATTTCTGTTACTACATTTCCCTTTCCTGAGATGTACATTTAATTGTAAGGCCAAGAACCACCTGAACTAAGGCTTGTTTGGAATGTATCAGCTCTGCACATGTCCTGTCCATAAAATGGCCCATGTTATAACAGACCACAGGAAGGAAACCTAGATAGGTGCTAGAATAGTTTACTTTTCACCCTTTGAAAATAAGATGATGAATTCTAGGTAGCCAGAGCACCACTTTCACTAGCAGTACTTACGAACCTGAAAATAAGAATGGAGACATGCTCCTTGGAGCACAAACCAAGAACGTGGGCTGGCAAATGAGTGCCAGTTTGGCATCTCCACTGCCAACACTCCTGTTTTCACCACAAATGATCAGGTAGGAAGAACCTAATTTCTACATATCCATTACAGAATGGAAGCAACTTGTAACTGAGTCTTAAAGGAACTGGACTGATTTAACAGTTTTCAGTACCCTTAGCCACACAGGATGGGTATAGCAAAGAGTTTATCCCTCAGCAGCTTAAAATAACGGAGGGAATAACATGAAATTAGTCACCCCGGCAGATCTCCAGCTTCCTCACCCCACAACAATAGACTATTTGCTAAAATGGTTTATGAAACGAAGATTTTGGCTGAAGTTCTCTCTAGATGTTCCCTATGAATCTAGGAGTTTCCACAGAACTGTGTGCCAACAGGGAGACAAACTGTAGAGAGAAATGGCACCAAGAAATACTCTACGTGTGCAGGAAATACATTCAAGGATGTATGCTTGGAGGGATATGGGAAAAACTTCTGTCCTGATGTTTTTCTTTCCTCTCCCTGCCTTCCCAGTAAGCTAGTCCAAAGAAGGCCAAAGAGTTAACTGACCTTAACAAGATCATTATGTTTTGTCTGAAGACTCAGACTACCGTATATGTTGTACAGCATAAAGGAGAAGATGAAGGCAGCAACTGCAGAGAGGACACTTGGAATTTTCAACTTGCACCAAAAGCTTGCTAGTCTATTTTACTGAAGAACTTCTATATGCTAGGACAGACATTGCATCCTATCTTTTATTTGTGTGAGTCTTGACCAATCATAATAAAGTATCTTAGCCAGAAGCTCAGGCAACTGACAATCAGAACAGTCAACTTTAGACCCCTCACTAACAGCACTCAATTTTCAGTGTACAGTGCTCATGGTTCCAAAAAATAGAACTTTCTGACATACCTCAAGAGCCAGTTGCTCAAAAATCATATTTGGATTCAAGCATTAATAAATTACCACTGTGACGTGGTTAATGAAGAACAAAAAGCCTGGAGAGAAAGGCCATGAGCTGCAAAGGACTGAAATGAGATAGAAAGGGTAAGGTTTACCATACCTAAGTGTTCACACAGCTCCTGTTCTCCTCACTCCACATTACAACTCCTGGACTCAGACAGATACAACAAAGACTGTAGCATCCTTTGTCTAACATGCACTCAAAAAGAAAAATTTATCACTTTCTTCTGTCACTAAGATTACTCATTTAAAGTCAGGTAGACAGAGAATCTGGTAGACTGTGAGACAGGACTAGGAGAACACAGGTTTTTTCTAGTACTGTTAACTGAAAAGTTACAGAACCACATCTCTGTTTGAGGTGCCCAACACCAGAACAGTTTTCATCTTCAGGCAGCAGAATCTGCAATAGCTTTTAGGGGTATTTTCTAAATAGCTAACCTTCCAGCTTCTGGTTTTCTTTTTCCATTCGAAGTAACAGAATTTGTTGATGGATGGCTTTTCTCCACAGACTTTGTAGTTCTTCTGAGTTTCTCCTCTCTCCAGTTTTATCTGGACCATCCTCATTTTGCAATACTAGAACAAGAGGGTCCTCCTCCAGGGGTGGAGCAAGGGGGGATAAGGGTAACAATTCACTTCCATCATGACCATCTGCAAAGAATCAGAAAGCTATTACAGGAAACTCAGATTGTTTGACATACAAAAAATCTATGTCATAGCAGAACAAAAATAGCTGTCTTTTACATTCAGCAGTGAGTTGCTGATTCCAAAGACAGAGAAAATGCAGTTCAACAGTAGAGGATTCTTTTTAAATAAGTGTTTTGCTTACATTAAATAAATTTATATTAAATGAAATAGAGCTAAATAAAGGGTCACCCAGTATTTCAAACCTTTCCCCTGCCAGCTCCTTCCACAGGCCTTACAATGAGGCATTTATCCATAAAGTCTCCTTTACAGCTGAACTTGTTTACTGCTGTGATTTACCATGGGTTCTATATAAAAAGCAACCTTTTCCATCTGCTAACCTACACTACAGAGAGTGCTGTAGCACTTTATGCTCACTAAACATTGAGTTTGTCATTTGCCTATGGTTTTGAATTCTGCCAAACAGGACTTTATCAATAGCATGATTTCAGCTACTTCAGAGGTTTCTACCTTAAATGGCTTAAAGCTGTAACAATTATTAATACACTCAAGAGGTGCTATGTACACCACAAGGACACGACATAAAATTTACCATTTTCTGCAAATACTCCTATTATGTACACAGGCTAGGGTAAAAACTTCCTAACTGTTAAAAAGATTATCTTTGTCAGCAAGAGACCTGTCTTAATTTCCTTGCTACAGCAGCTATGGAAGATTGCAATTCATTTGATTTTGATGCCAAAGGCCTCTCTTCAAAGCAACAAAAACCTAAATAGTCTAAAGCCAAATGAGCACAACTGATCTCTGGCAAGGTTCTAGCATGAATATTGTACCACACTGAGTCCCTTCTCCCTTTCACGTTATCACATGTTGCAGTTCACTACAGTATTAAGTAACAACTGCTTGTTTATTTTCTTTAAAAGCACACACAGACCTGGATGCTGCATCTTGGAAGGCGATTTATTCATAGGTGAAGCTACCTGCAGGAATATTCTCCGCCGCCAGGAGATGCGGCAAGGTGTGAGCGTGGCCCCCACAGCATTTAGAGATTCACTGCTGCAGAAGGTTGATGTTCTTTTCTTTCCCTCCCCATCACTGAAGGAAAGAAAAAGCAGATGGGGTATTTAAAGTCAGTATTCCTTGTAGGGGAAAAAAAAAATCTTTATTAACTCTGTCTAATGTATAACCAAACCTGCAGGAGCATTTGAGGAGAAGCTTAAGAAGGCAAAGCATGCTGTGTGTGAGCTTCACCTTGAATACTCAAGCGCCCAATTGTTTTCTTGTAGCACAGTGCTGTGAAGTTTGCACTGTATACCACCAGGAAGCATCCATAGCATTCATACAGGGCTTAGCTGGAAGCTTAGAATAAAAGCTTAACTTTTGGAGAAGCTAAGAGAGAAACATGGTAATACTTAGCCTCTAACTTTGACAGCAATGGGTTTTGTTTTGCCATACACAAGTCTTCTGGGAGCGATCTGATGTAACACCCCTAAAAGCAGAGATGGTGCTCCAGTGGAGCACAACACTCCATTTAGAGCCATTTTAAATGTCATGCTGAGCTCACAGGTGAGTATTTTATTGGAGACAATGTTCTGCCTTCTCATACAGTCTCTTTCCTAAGCTTCAAGAAGTGGATGCTTCACTTGGATAAATGGGGACAGATGTCCTCATGTTTCATCAGCATCTCCAGCTGTAGGAACAGAGCCCCTGCAAACAGAGGGCAGATCTTCTCTCCAGCTGCCATGTAGAAATATAATTACACATTAATTTTAATAATATTTTATGCTGCTGGAAGAAGTAAGGAGAGGACAGAGGAAAGCTTTACTGGGGGGACACACCAAGCATACCTTTCTACTGACTACTGCCAGAGAAAAAGACATTTAGCTGTCATAAGTACTTGATCCACTTTCAGAAATATTTCAAAATTTTGCATTTGTGGTAGTAAATTACGTGCAGAGATATTATATAGCAATGGGTACATTGATTATCTGCCACAAATCCTTTCACATAATGTCAACAGCACAATTACAAGCTTTTAGGAAAAGAGCATCAAACAGGGGGAGCTGTTTATGCAGCTTCACCTTCAATACAGGGAATACTGATGTATCAAAACAGTAGCCACACTTAAACCTTCATCCTGTAACAAATTTCCATGCTATAATGCAAGGATCCTAAAAAGTTAGATGAAAGGAAAGCCCAGCATGTTCACTATGTTTTTAGTGGTAAGGCAGTTGCAGATGATTGCAGTTTGCCAGCTACAGTCCGTCCCCCCACATCTGGCTTGCACAGGAGAGATCTGCAAGGGAGGACTACGAAGTTTTACCTATACCAGTCTGCCAGCTACACTATCTTAACCAGCACTTCATAAGTAATACTCTGTGCTGAATGAATGTGCCGAATTCACCAAGCTAGAACCGGCCTTTTTGCTGACCAAAGCTGTCAGGATGCTAATGATCTACAACAGCTCCCTGATATTCGCAAGCCTGAGTGACCAACTGAACTCACTATCATACCAAGGTATAAGACCCTCCTTTCATATCCTGGTGGAGAAATAACCATGACTTCGTATTCACCTACCCAGTACAAGGCACCACCCCTCCTCTCCTCTAAGAACAGTGCTACTGGTTGGGAGCCCTGAATAACACACAGTCTGAAGTGTTCTCCACTCCTGATTTAGCTTCCGTAGTGCCTCAGCTCCCTATGCATCACACTATTGGTGGGTGGCCTTTGAAGATCCCCATGTTGCATTAACCTAAACAGCAACTGTGACAATCTTCTTTATCTAACTCCGTGTCTGATGATGGGTAACCACTGCCTGTGGTAGCCAAACACAGACTACATAGACTATAACACTAATTCTGAACCCATAGGTGCTGTTTTTCAAAGGTATTTCAGTCCAAAGGCTCCTGGAAATGGGATACTGACTTTGGATATGTATAATTCTAACTTATGTTTCTATAAATAACTGTAACAGAACTACTGCTTACTGTTTCAAGTCTTACATATCATCACGTTATAACACAAAAACTGAGTCATTCCAGGGCTTACTAAACAGATGCTATATAACAAGGGAATGAAAACTTCCTTTCTACTGCTATGTACAAAAATCCATATTCAGCTACTGTGCCTCTAGATAGTCCTAGGAATAGTGTTCAATTTAGAGTAGCAAAATTCACAGAAAAGTCAGAATAAGAAGGTGGCTATTTTAGGGTATGAAACTAAGTTGTTTACACCATTTGAGTCATGGAGTTTACATTGGGATGAACCAATCATGTACGCTACCTCATGAAGCGTGCAAACCAGACAGTTCTGAGGACCTGTATTCTGTTGTTAAAAATCCTCTCTCCACAAAAATCCCCAGTCATTTTAGGCAACTAGTATTAATCACCTCCTCTTTCAAAGAGCTGTCCGATAAGTGATTAGAGGAAAACCTCTCCAAGTCTCAGAAACACACCTTGTCATATTAACCCAGGAAAACACCAAGACTTAGGAAAGGGAGGGTAGAAAGGGAGCAGAGAAAGTTTCTTCATTTCAAGACAGACAACTCCTAGCTTAGTATGAGATCTGAAGATGTGAAACAATACCCTACAAAGCAAAAGCAGGAAGAAGTCAGAGTAAAATGGTAGTGTCTCCTACCCTAAAGGAAAGATTCAGGAAGTTGGTGCAAAAACCAGTTTCTCTAAACAGAGTGGGGGTAAAGAAAAAAATTAGCTATCAGCTCCCAGCAAAATGAGAGGTTTATTAATGTGAGTGGAGAGACTAAGAGCCAAAGCATCTCCAAAACAAGAAAAACAACTTCTTAAATAGAGTTCAGTCATTGCTACTGAAAAGCAGAGCAGAATTTTCACTACCACCTAAGCAGACATCTACATGGGAAACGTGCTGCAAGGTCACCTAGCAGAAGAATCTCTGGAAAAAGGTGACAATGTAATACTCTGTATTTAAGATATATGCATCACAACTCAGTTTGGAGAATAATGCTTCTCTGTAGGGCTACTTAGCCTACGCTTCTGACCCAATACAGAAACCAAAATGCATTTAGCAGCTTGTATACAATAAAAAATGAACAGCTGTATTCAATATAATGCCTCAAATATTTCAGTCTGTACTTTTATCCTTAAGCTGTTCCAAGCAATAACCCAAGTACTCAAGAGTACTGATCATCTAAGGTTTTATCTCTGGTTTTAACTGCAACTCGGTTTCACCCATTCACTATTCTATCAGATAATGCATAGCATGAAGATGAGACAGCTACTTCAGAGAAAGAAAAAAAAAAGAGAAGAAAGAAGAAATCTCAAAAAATTGGTCAGACTACAAATATACTTCTTGCTTGGTTTTGATTAGCTAAATCTCTTTCCAGAACTATTCTTTAAAATGTACCCGAAGACTGATGTTTAAAAAACCACAATGCTACCCCCTTTCTAGTGAACTCTTCACATAATACTTACCTGAATTATTTTTCACTTGAGTCCATGAAAGCCAACTGACTTGTGAATAAATACTGTTGTTGTTCATGCCAAGACTTGTATTTTTCCCCATTTTGCTTTCATTTCAACTTCTCTTCTGATTGCTCTAAGTAGCAATTGAATCAATGCAACCTACTTTGCAATTTGGAGGCTGAGACAGTACAAAATCCCCCAGATCAAGTACAGAATTCAACTTCCCAGCACTTCAGCTGGCAGAAGCCTGTACGTAAGACTAATACATGAAGCATTCCTCCCATCTGGGAAGAAGAAAAACCAGTTTCTATCAGTTTACACCCCTCTATTCATTCTCACTCCTGTCATATATTTTTATTCTGAATAATTACTTTCTGCTATTTTGTTTAAAGAATATTCTCAAGTAGTTTACTTCCTTCATGAGACATGAAGCTGTTTTTAAAAAAAGGAATCTGTTCAAATTCAAATTCAGCTTAAATTATCCTTGCACAGCAATGCAATGAACAGAGAAACTGTGGGCTATCAAACCTATGCTGAAGGTTGTTCCATTTTTAAAAGTGCTGCTTTTACGTTTATATTAAAAATTCTTGTTTACCTCTATGTTGATCAGACCTTATTTTTACTCCTTATCTGCAACTCTGTTCAATATTGAATGCTGCACAGCACACTTGTGAAAAGTCAAGACTGTGTGGAGATCATTTCCATCCTAGCCTTCTCTCCAGAGAAATGTATTGACAATGCCATAAAAACATTCTGAAGGCACCTAAAAATATTACGGTGATGCCAAAATTTTACTATACTGTTCATTCCTTAAAGAATGGAACTGTATGGGAAGCTTCCAACCCAAACCATTCTGTGATTCAATAAAAAAACCACAAAAAACAAATTAAAACAAACAAACAAAAAACAACCACAAAAAACCCAACGAAAAATCCTATGCCATTCTATAGCATTCTCTTTGCATAGGCCCATCTGGCTGCTACAATTCCAAAATCTTTCTAAAATGAATTCCAGCTGAAACTGTCTCTGCTCCTTCACACTGAAGATTGCCAGAACACCAATAAAAGCTGCCTGCTGCATCATGTGTAGTCTCAAAGCTACATGATAAAGAAGTGAGACTCTACAGAATTCTTCTCTGGCACAACAGGAATTCCACACTTCATGAATGCATAGTAACCATGATTATTCTGGAAAATGCACTGAAGTTTTAATTAGGGTTCCTAACAGTCAAACAGTTTATAGTTTGCAGATTGCAAAGCTTAATTCCAACCTAACATATACTCACTCATATGAGAACGCTAAGAACACCTCACAGTGATCCTACTGGGATAGATGGTGGTCCTCTGAGAAAAAGAACAAAAGGGAAAAAATCCCAACAAACCAAAGAAGAAGCCTACAAGAAAAAAACACTGTAAAACATTAGAACTTCCTCTCATTCCTAAACCTGATGGCATAACATACATTCGCAACTTTTGGCCACCATCAATTGGACAATATATTTCATTCTCCATTAGCCAGATGAAGTGGATTACCTCAGTGACCCTTATCACATCAGCAGTATTCACTTGGCACTTCTTTCTGACCATACTTGTCATATTCCCTCCACAAACCCAACTAGATGCTAACTGCGCACTCTTGCTACTGCAATTTCCTCACCATGACAGTTCAGGCTCAGTTGCTCCCAGCAAGACCTATAGCTAATGAGATCCCATTTTCACAAGAGTCCTCATACAAATTAAAGACCAAATTGTACCAGGAATGTGTATACTGTAAAACCTAAGTGAAAGCATGGTGGTCTTCTGGGAATTACTCCTTGAAAATCTCCCCTCCTTAAGAGTTCAAAACTCCACTACAATGAAACACAGTACCTTGACCTGCCTGCACAACCAATTCCAAAAACAGTATCTCAGAAATTTCAGTTTGGAATTATGTGGCAATAAAGTACAGTTTTCATACAATACTCAATCCTTCATTCTCCAGATCCAAAAAGCTTGGTTTAATGGTGTCCACTGCCTGTACAAACTGACCTGGGCATTGGTTCAGCTTGGATCAAGTCTGCTATCTAAAAGGAACACAGAAATAAAGCTGGAATGGAACCCAAAATAGAGTGGTCTATAAGAGACAGGTTTGGGGTATTTTTTGCCACTTCTCATACCTTTGCTTCTTCCCAAATCCTCTTCAACTAGAAGTTATTTGTTAATTCTCTCTGAATGTCTCACAGTTAGTATCACTCAGTTAACTTGGTGTTTCCCCTTCCTCATGCACAGGCATCCCACATTAGTACTGTACACTCTTCACACTGCTCTTTTCTTATTTTCACATGCCAATGATCATGGCAACACATGCTGGTTTGCATTCAGCAGAGAAAGCGTTAAATTGGCATAACACTCCTAAAATCCACTGCATTTCACGTGACAAATCAATGCAGCAGATTTGCAACACTACAACAGAAATAGGTTAATAGCTGCTAGGTGTCAGCATAGAAGCCTCTGTTTTTAACAGGCTTTTTTATCCAAAAGCCCGCTTGTCCATTTGCATCACGGAAGTCTGTTAGAAATGCAGGAGCACAAGGTGGAGTGGGAGAGATGCCATGTGCTGCATTCCACTGGGAATCCTGCTGTTAAGCTGGTGGCACTGGAGAACTAGCCAGGAGACAATGCTCTCACCTCTTGGAGAGGTCACTTTCTGAGTGCTGGAGCAACCTTCCTGAGCCCTGGTAAAAGCTTTTCAGGAAAGAAGGGGCAGAGAGAGAGGAGGGGAGACCAGGTGACGCAGATTCACTCTCACTGAGAGCGCGCCGAACCCCGACCACAGGACTGTGCAGGCAACAAGAGAACACAGCAGATAGGTCAGCATGGATTTGGATACAACAACAAAACCACCAGATTAAAGACACTGGCCAAATACCTCATCTTGGCTTACATTAACTCTGTTTCCCAGATGATAAAATGTACCATGTGCACGCCCTTGGCAGCTTCCCTGAGGATATTGATTTTGCTGTTACAGCTGATTTCTATTTAAGAACTTTTCAATGACATTGCAGAACAGGGAGACCACCTTATTTCTTTAGCTTTATTTATTCTCAAAGCAAATTTAGAAAAAAGAATCTCTTAAACATTCAAAAAATATCTTTAGAAACCTTCTTTCAATAATATGAACCTCATTGTTTCTTCCCCTTCAGTTTTCTTTTCCTTTTGTAAACAACACATTAGGAAGTAGAGATTATTTAAATGCAGTCTTTCTGGACAAATTTTTGTGAAGTAATTAAATTAAGAAAGGTAGTCCTACCACACAGTTAAATATTACTTAGCAGTAGTAACAAGTATTGGAGGGGACATAAAAACTAATTCAGTTTCTTTTGCTTAACATTTATGACTAATCCTCAAAAGGAAAGAATGAAAAATCTCAGCCTAGAACCACACTGCTACAAACTGTTTTGACTAAAAATCTGCTGATGCCACTTAATCAGTGACTTCTTACAAGTTACTACAAAGAAATGTAGTCAGCAAGTCCTTCACTTTGAACACGGTTTCCTGTTTGCATACAACACGGGCAGTGGGAAAAAAGTTTATCTCAGTAAAAAACACATTATCTCCATCGAAACACAATTTAACAAAGGCTAGTTTCTTACCCTTCACTCCCTTCCATTCTCTCAAAACAGAATAAAATTTTTTGCCCTCCTCTACTAGCTGGTGCAGCATTCACACTGATATTTTAATGTAGACATCAAACAGGTGACAAATTACTATATAAAGCCATTTTTAGAAAAGAGCCCACAAAAAGTACTATTATAGCCAAGCACTGAAACAGACAATAGATTGGAGAATGTGATCCTCCAACAGAAAAAAATTCGGCTCATCTGGACCTGAGTTTTGCAAAGGGTTTGGAGTTTGTAGAGTCACTTACTGCAGGTAGCCAGCAGCCTAGAAGTAAAAAAGAAGGTACAACCAAAGAAGCCCACAATGAACTCTGGGGACCTCTTCTGCTGAGTGAAGGAACTCCTGAAGGAACAGTGTTCCATATGTTAACAGTGGGAGAGTCTCCAAAAAGGAAGGAGAAAGAAGTTACAGAGGGAAGCTACAGAGGGAAGCTCTGGAGAAAGGCAAATGGGGAAATCACATGCCTCAGAGTTCAGTGGATGTGTTTAATCCTTTTGTCTTTTTGCAAGACTCCTCACCAGTTTTAAATCTGGACATTATCTCTGTGAGCTTTGACTAACACAGCTACAGACACTTGAAGCTGTCAGTGCCTTTTTCATCCTGGCATAAAAGTTTCAGGCTGCCATCTCTGCTGTTCAAAGCATGGAGGCCCTCTTCTCCAAAGGGTCTGACTACCAAGACTGCCAAAAAGGCTCAGCTCAGAGGTGACAAATAAATAAATCAACAGATCGGTGCTGGCATCCAGCCAAATCATCAATTTGATGTACTGATGCCTCCCCCAAACCACTAATTCAGGGATTACTGAGTTACTGCAAAGTACCAAACTACTCAGAAGCAGACAAGATAGGCTGAGAATAAATAAATAAATGAATGAACCAACCCTGGAGAAGTGCAGAAACCAATCTGAACTAAGCTCCTTACATACTTTGTCAGAAGCAGGGCTGTCACAGCCTCCGTAAGGAGGGCCACGGGTGAGGCTGGAGCACGGGAATGGCAGGGGACCGCGGGCGGGTGGCACTGCATGCCCCGACTCACCTTGCCGCCTCCACGCAGTTCTGCCGCAGCAGCGGGGACCGGGCGCTCTGGGACCTCCCGTTCTGGAAGGTTATCCTCCGTCTGGCACTGGAGGGCGGGTGGCTGAAGGTGTGCGCACGCCTCCTGAACTGAGGGGAGTCCGAGCCTTCCTCGGGAAACGTCTGCCAGGCCGAGGACACGGGGGACGCTGGAGGAGTAGCTGGCGGGGAATCGCCCGGCGAAGTGTCCTGAAAGGAAGTGCTGGCGGAATAAGGCCTGAGGCTCTGTGCCCTAGGAGATCTCTCGCTTAACCCACGGGCCGCCAGCACCGGGGCACCAAAGCCTCTCCCCCTTCTGGGTCACAGCCTATTGTATGCTAATATCACCCAAACCAGACATCCTTTGATAGTTCACTCCAAACCAGCAGCGTCCTTCTTCCAAAAAGGGAAAGCAGAGGGAGGAATAAAAATGTATACGCAACACAAACAACATACTAATTATTCCAGGCATCCTCTCACAGGGATTGGCATTCCAGCTACCAGACTTCTGTCTCTTTCGGGAAAACACAGGAATGAAAAAGACTAGGGAAACTGCTTTTAGCTAGTTTCCTCGACATATCGCGAGCATACTTCCTGTACCGTCACAGCAACATCCTGGAAGAGAGACTGTTATTACACAGCCAGTTTACGAGTAACTGTAGCAGGAAAACCATAACAGAATCTTCACCTCCTGGGAAAACCAGTAACCAACCCTCATGTGAGGTAGAACTTTAAAAACAGGAAATAAAAAGAAAGTGAACAGAGTTCCGCCCTCTTGCTACCATACAGCATCCCCAACAGCTGGGCTCAGGTCAAAAATTCTTACTTCCCTAAAGCAACTATTACTTACAGAAAGGATTCTTCACCTTCAGAGCACTTCCTTTTGTTGAGACATGACCTTACTTAATTACTTCAGTAAAACAAGGCAGAAACCAGAAATTCCTTGTTTTTTGTAAAAGCAAGGGAAGTGTAGGAAAAAAGGACTGGCAATCAGATTAAAGCCAAAGCTTCAAGTCAACATAAAGCCCAGCTTTCTTATACCCTCTGCCTCCCAGTGGAAACATCTTTGAGTTTTGTAAGTTGATGTGCTTTGTTCTACTTCCTTCAAATTAAAGCAGAGTGCCGTATTTACGCTTCACTGACACCTGTGTATGAAAACACCAGTTTAAGCTAAGCTCTTACATACTCTGTCAGAAGCAAGGCTGCTGCAGCGCTCAAAGCTGTCCATGCTTCCCAGGCGGCCTCGCATTCTGCTGGCTCCCTGCAAGAAAAAAGGCAAGCAATTTAATCTGGTCTTTTTCCTCTTTTTCTGAAGGTTAGGCAAAGATGGCAACACCTGTGCAGGTGAACATGGGACAGTTCAGGCATGCGACACGTCTGACGTAAGACCACAGATCATGGGTCAGGCACTGAACTTCACAAAAAATGACACCTTTAACTGGCCAAACTGTATCTTCTCCCACAGTGCTCCCAGGAGTTTTAAACCTGCAGCTCTATTGTTTGAGGCAAGTGAGTATTTCCTGACTAGACCGAGGCAAAATAGCTAAGTCGGCTTAAACAGCTGAGTTCAAAAAACTCCAGACTTCAGTACTGTGCAGGCACTGCTCCTGATGGATGCACCTGACACACCACAGTCCCATGAGACACAGTTTATCTATACCTAAACATTTCAGACAAATTAAGTCCACCTGAGCCAAAGGAGTAAAAGTACTAAAACTGGGAAAAAATGCTCTCTTGGCAGCAAATCCAGCCAAATACCACCAGACAAGACAAGACTTTTCATTTATAATGCAGATAAACTTGATGCAAATTTGCTAGAAATTTATGTTAAAGGATCTTTGCTGAATCTGTAAGTGTCCTTTGGTTTCACAAGGGAAGGCAATAGATCCGCAACACTTTTTACTACCTTTCACTCCTAACGTTAACTCCCTGGTGATGTTTGTTGTTGGACACTTCTGACTGCTGAAGCAAGTTGCTTTCAGTACTTTATCAGGAGAATAACAGCCTAGGTTTTAGGAAAACTATAGACAGAGCTTCTCTTGATATGCTTGCAACTCCAGGGGAAGTTTTGTCAACATCATCAGAATTTACTTAGCCTACTTTTTCCTGGTAAGAGCTATTTCCAAGACTTGGAGTGCCCTTTAAGTACATTATCCCACTCAAGTGCATTACCAGTAAATACTCTGCCTGAAGCATCTCTTCACTGAATCTCCCAAAAAACCACAAGCAAAGTATAACTCGGAAGTTTCTCACTACCTCTGAAAACACACAATTTTGGCACCGTAAAAAAGACTTTTTCATTAAGAAAGAAACAACAACAGAAGAGGTTAGTGCAGCGTGGACTGGATGAAATCCGTTCAAGAGGTCAAAGAAAGGTTATATTTATTTCTCTGAAGTACCTCATTAGGAAGCCTGTTTTTGGTTCAAAACTCACAAAAATAAGATTGGTCCAGCAAAACAAACAAGTGAAGAAGTGACATTCCTCTGGGACTATGTGAAACCAGGGCACAGAAACTAGCATGTTTCCTAAGGCAAGTAGTGAGTGGCTTAAAATGTCCCTTGATGCTATTTACCTAGCTAAGAAGCCATCCACTTAAAGTGCTCCTAGATACTGGTTACATACTCCTTTCTTTCTAACTTTCCTAAGATTGAGGCTGTCTAAGAGTCTCCCCAACTTATACTGACCTCTAACTTTTATTTAAAAATTTTTATCTATAAGAAGATGCCAAATGCCACCTTAAAACAAAACGAGTATAAGTTCTTTCTTGGTCACTTTGTTACTAAATGTACTTTTAAATAAAGATGGCAACTTACACATAATTAGCTCTACTGCATCAATACCATCTGCACTGGGCTTAAGGAGAGGAAAACCCACCACACCAATAGGTATTTAGTGATTAAATACCTTTAGGAATTAACCATGATCCATTAGGCTTGTTGTAATAGCCTGATGAAGACTAAGAACTCCTGAAACAGTCATTGCGTATCACATGTATGCACATAACACACAGCACACCTGCACAAAGACACTTGTATGTACCTGCTTTAAACAAATAATTAGTGCTTGAACTGCACTCTAAGTCATTTTTCTTGGTCTTGCATTGTGTAACCTTTAAGTGGATCTGCAAGGATGAACCCCTGATGTTTATCATGACTCACTGCAATATACTGCTATTCCTGATCTACCGTGCTGTCAAGTTAAAGATGAGACAACCTTTCTTAAAATCACAAATCCACTTCATAAACAGCAAACTTGAAATGGCCCTAATTCAGATTCAGGTGTCCCCTTCTCTTGAACTCAATTATGGGCTGTGGTAGATCCTTATATTAAAATATGCAGCATGTCTCAGTGGCCCTGGGGAGAAGAAATACACTTTACCAAAAAAACCCTGACATCTACTCACAAGAAACTTCCCTTCAGAGACTTTTCAATTCAAGCAGTGTATTTCCTCCAAATGATTTTTCCTTGACATGACTGGAGTGCCAGCATGGCTGGGCATGCTTTGCTGAGTTATTTCAGTGATATAGGCTTCTTTCACAGCCACCACAGGGTTAGTGACCCACCACCAAAGCTACATCACTTGCCAGTCACATGTCCCTTAGATGTGGAAAAGAAACCAGACTCATCAAAGGCACAACTGTAGCTGTCACCATTTGATGATATTCCAAACTGCTGAAATTACCCAGATCTTCTGACTGCTATCACTCTTTTGCTCTCTTTCGCATACATTCTCTCTTTCTCTCTCTCCATATTCACACCAAGTCCCTAGTTTGTAAAATCTGCTACACCACAGAGGTCAAATTTGACCAGGAGAGTTTTACTGCTAGTTTCAGTCCTAGATCAAATTGACACCTACCTGTAAGTTCTAAGGATTCTCTCTGGCTAAGACTTATCTGTTTCCTTTACAGGGAACATCTGTGGCATCCTACATTCGTAGGTTACTTTATGACGTGTCCATGTAAGCCGCAGGACAAGTGCATCTTAGTGCTTTTAAAGTTACTAGCAAAAGGAACTTAATGTCACTGGTCCAAATTATCCTGTACTCACAGCTCATGACATTTCCTCTATAGTGACACACTGGATCCCAGGCACACAGCCTTCTTGAGATATTTCCCTATATGCCTCTTCTCTGACTCACCCTTCTGAGCAAGGGACACTAAGCAAAACTTGCCATTCAGACTTCTTTACTAAAAGACTACTTAATGTAAGAGACTTTCAGTGATAATCTGCAATTTCACATCATATCTGGCTAGGAACATTAAAATGAAGATCAACCCATTTTTTACGACTATTGCTTTTGTTTCCGCCTGCAAAAGGAACTTTTGCAATTTTTTTTTCTTTTTAGCAATTTTTAGCAATTTTAGCTATGAGCTGGAAGGCATTACTTCTCAGAACAGAAAGATTTCCCATATATGCAGGCATATTTACTCACACTGTGAAAAAACCAATAATGTCTCTTTATGGGATCATGCAACCATCCTGATTAAATTTTATTCTGAAGCAACACATCCAACAATACTCAGCTAGCTCACTTGCCACCTACAATGAATGTTTGTTATTCACAAATTCATCTTTTTTCCCCTCAGCATGTGTGGCCTTACTGTAAACTTTCTAGTACAGTTAAGACACAATCAACCCAGCTGTAACTCATGGATTTCACAACGGGGATATTACTTCATTAAGCATTTATCAGACTGGGGACAAAACAAAAAGTATCTGATAGGTCATTATTGTCAAGGGTATTTGGGACAGCTGATGGTAATGAGTTGTTAAACTTACCCTTGAGAAGATATTTTCCAGAGAGCTAGTCAAGGATTTCTTGGCCTTGTTTTTCAGAACATCAAGTTTAAACCTGCCACCACTGGTGGTGCTTTCTGGAATTGCACTGTTAGAAATGACCTGTTGAAATGAGCAAGGACACTATTCACCTTTGCCAATTCTTCTTTTAATTGTGAAGACTATTTCCAAAGACTAGAGCTGAACCAAGTTACATAAGAAACAAAATACCCTTGGCCTTATTAAAAAAAACACCACAAACATACTACCCTCCTTCAAAAAAAACAAACCTCAAACAAAAAACCAAAACAATCTCCCAAACAAACAAACAAACCCACCGTTAAAGGCACATTCCATCCCCAAAGACGATATTGTAAAAGCATACCAATTTAACGATACTGTTGCCCATTTCCTTTGCAAGGTAAATTCACAGTTTAAACTGAAACAAATGCCCTCTTCATTCCTATCCTCCCTAGATATTATTGCTTAGGAGTGGGGATCAACGGGGAAAGAAAAAGAAGAGTTATCCTCACAACATAAGGAAATATAGACATAAAAGTAACTGGGTGTCTTTCTTTCTGTTGTGTCCCCTCAACTTATAAAACCCAAACAAGCCACTACAAATTAAATCAGATTTCTTTTCCTGGACAGTCCTTTCTTAATTACAATACCCAGCTTCAGCTACTCCTGAAGAAATCTAGCAGTGATCCTACTAGTAATTAAGACAGCATTTTAACAGGGTGGGAAGAGGGAGAGGAATAATACAAAACCAAGCTTTACCGATGGTGCTTCACCAATGTGGATGTGCGTTTTCTGCTTAGTCTCACAGAGCTGACGGAGATGTAAGATCACAAGTTCATTTTCTTCCTGGTCATTGTCAGGCTTCATTTTCTGTCAGTAACAGCAAAGAAAGGAGTTTGTCTTTCAAGTCATGACTTGCTTATTTTCCTTCCTATGTAGGTATTCTTTAAAATGAATATACTGGTACCCCAAACGCCAGAGTGCACTGTCACTATGCTGTATTGCAATTCTGTCTGTGCGCCTTCACACTCCCTAGCAAGATAGAACAAAAACTGAAAAATGTTGCAGGCTGTAGAGAGAACGGAGTCTTATGCTCATACATTTTGTTTTCTAAGATTGTCTGTTACTATACAGCCTTATGTGTGGCATAAGGAAACCAAGCCACTCTATTCTTCAGGAATCTATAGAGGAGCACAGCCTTTGGAAGCCTCAATCACTGTAACTTCATCCACTAGAGTACATCTGCTTACACCAGAATGTTGTGCCAAAGTAAGTCAAAAAAGACAAATTCTGAAGATGCCAGACATGTTCCTGATACATGAATGTCTCTCCTGCTCTCAGCCTACTCCCACATCACCTTCAAGCAGGGAAACATGTTTGCAGATGAAAAACTAAGCTCAGAATAAAAAAACACACTGCGTAAAAACACACAGTACCTCAGCAAGTTTGGGAAACAAAACTTTTCCAACAGCAGTGTATCACACATAAGGTGAAGTTGGAGCATGCGATTTCATTATGATGTTTGGTGGGAAAATAGTAAATTCTAGATCAACTACATAACAAACCAAACATAATCAAAAGCAAAAATATCTAGTCCATTTTATCATTGTCCTTTTCAAATTAGGAAGAACAGCTTCTACCTGAACACGTTCAAAAATGTCTGCTTGCTCATTATCACTTAGTGATGACAGATGTCTCTGAATTACAAGTTTGGCTCTTGGTGGATAAAGTCCTGGGAAAAGAAAGGACCATTAAAGCTTCTAGAGTCTCAAAAGATCTCTCAAAAAACATTCAAGCAAAATGACAGTAGAAGATATAAACCTGTACTTAAGTTTATACAAGTTATATGTATGACAGTTGTATATCCACTGTATACATGATACAAAATAATTGAGGTTTTGCTAAACCCTCTGGCTTTGTCCCCTTTCTTTATTAGCAAAAATATAACCAGCAGCAGCTAAGTGGCTGGCTCCTGTGTAAAAGGTCGGGCTCCCTACCCCACCAATGGCTTCTGTCCTAATACCAAGAGATCACTGACAGCTGGAAGCCTGACAAGTGAACAGGAGAGGAGGAGGAAAGGAACAGATCAGGGTAACAACTGGAGAGATAACCAATGCATAGGATACTTGGAAGCTTTTAACTGAAAAACTTAAGACGCCTTTCTGTCCAAGGAAAGGATAGGGTAGAGGTCATACCAGAGAAACGAAGACACTTTTAAAAGCAAGAACAGCATAAAAGCTGTAAGAATAAAGGAAAGAATTTCTGATACTCAATAAAGTGCACGTTTTGTCACAGAGCTCATTCTAGGAAGCTACAAAAAATGTGAGCAAAAACAAACCCTTTGAACTAGATAACGATGTTTTTTCTAAGATACCATTCACAGAAAATTGCAATCAGAACAGATAAAAAATTTTTTTCAAAGTCATGCAGCTTTAGGTTTGATTTTGCTAAACTTCTAGACTCAAAACAAAGCAGATGGATTAAAAAAAGGGACACTAAAATAAGTCTTTCAGTCACTAAGTAAAAAAGGTTATGAAACTACCATTACAGTACTCTAGTTGTTGCCTTAAGAGAGATTTTATTTTGATACTGGGTACTTATTATCCCGCAAGCATCTGTGTTCAAGTTACCTACACTGCCTTATACAGCAGCCTCTATAGCTTATCATTTACAGAAAACTTCCCAGCTAAGCTTTACCACTTCTGAACACCTGTTGTTAAACCCGGAAACTGTAAGTCTCAGCCTAACAAAATTTCACCCCACTAGGATTTTACACTTCACTTTTCATCCACCAGAGGGAAGTAAGTTCAGTGAAGCTTCAATGAATGGGAGAACTGTAAATACAGAGCACCATGATCACTAAACCAGAAGATACAAGACTATTTGCTTTTTGTAACATATATGCTTTTTTTTTGCATAAAATACTTTGCAAGGACACATAGCAGAGTGACTATAAAAATAGGATTCTTACTTTTTTTTTTTAATTTTGTCTTGTAAGACTTTTTGCATGTGTTCTGGCATACTTCACTTCCAGAGACAATACAAAAGTTTGTCTATTCATATCTGAAGTTGGGGAGTTGCCTTAACTTTCTTCATTAGATATTAATCTCCAAATTTAAAAATTTATTTTCCCATAATATAACTAGATTTTGAAGTGTGTGAGGGAATAAACACAAAGAAGGAAAAAATAACCCCACACAGGAAAGAAGGAACACACAGGAAAGAAAGATCCTTTTTGATCATGACTGTCTTTTTATGAATCATTTTGAAAGCATGCAAATTAAAAAAAAAAAAAAAGCCAAACAAATGGAGGGTCAACTGGTGGGCTTTGCTGCTCTGCTTAAGAAAGGTATGAGGATGAAAGAGTATGTATTTATAACAGAAGCCATACTATTTCTGTCACAGTATCACTACTGCTAACACTCCACCTAAAGAGAGAGAATGCAAAGTGACAGTAAGAATTGCACACTGGGATACTTTTCCTTCTGTTCTTACACTAAGTTATTCCTCTAGAAAAATCAGCAAACAACAATAAAAAATAAACTCAGCTGCTACCTTCAATTCTTTCACAAAGTTTGTGCAATGAATGCATAGGGCAGGCCTCACACAGTTTTATCTGTGTCTTGGCATTTTGCAGAGCTGCAGCAGTGCTGAAGGCTTGTTTCAGGGTCAGCATTACCTCATCAACCTATATGGGACAGAGGGAAAAGAGTATATAAACAAAAATGCATGCCATATACATGAAATTAGATTTATAAATCACATCACAGGTGCTTTAGAATTAAAGAAAAAACCAAAACCATACAAACCCATTTTCTGTTTTCTAAAGAGATCAAAGTTGAATTCCCAGCTTTCTACCTTTTCTGTAGATGGTCACCATCTTTAAGTTCAGCCAGACAGTGTAATTTTGGTATCTAACTGCAGCTAGTCAAGCTTACTGGGAAGGCACCCACCGTTTTAAGAAGCTGCTAGTGGGAATTTTTGGGTTGAGTATGTGCTGGCTAAATAAAAAGCATTAATTTCTTTAGCTTCAAGTTTCTCCTGTAAACTGCACATGCTCCCTCTTAACCTCTGTCTTCCCACCACTAAACCATTTTAGCACCAACCCCCACAGACCCATCCCTGCTGCCAGACAGGAGTTTCCCATAAGAGTTCACTTTTCTCCCGGATACCAGATTGCCTACCAGCTTCATTACAAACACCACGTATCCTTAAGTACTGCTGGCCTGCCCTGCAGTCTGCCCTGATCTTTCCTCTGCTGCTGCCACAAACACAGCAGTGCTATGTTCCCACACACCAGCACTGGAAAAGCTCAACTTGTATCTAAGGAAGGCTGAGCTCACAGCATCTGTCCTCATTCATTCAAATATTCTCCCAGACCTTGCATACAAAGCACTTGGAGCTCCCCTCTCTGTATTTCAGGGGAATATAATGCATATTAAAAGCTGTTTGCTGAGTCTTAGCATTAGCAAGGAAAGAGAGAGACAGCAGCGTGAGAACAATTTTAGGAATGAAATCAGTATTCAACTTCAGGATCAGGTCTCAGTCTGCTTTTTTTATAAGCAGGAAGAAAAAAGCTGAAATATTTGAGACCAAAATCATGCAGTATAACACTGGAAACATACAGACTTTTTTGAGGGTCTGTCACTTGGGAGAAAAAAGAAAAAAAAAGTAGGAAAGGAACCTGAATGTAGAAATTTGAACTAGTTTATGTCCCAGTATGTCTAGGTTTGTTTTGTTTGCTTTAAACCTCGCAGTTTTACGCATTACCAGTAATTTCTGGGTGCTTTCTCTTACTAGCAATAAATCAGCAGGACACTGAACAGTGAATGTCCATCTTACAACACGGACTGGTAAGTTTTTTAAGTTGGCTACAATCCCACTCCAATGCAAGATCCATAGAACAGTGCTAAGCCTATGGATTATGACTACACTAAAATCATAATAACTATAGCACAAACTGTAACTAGGAGCAAATATACACAAGCCTCCCAACACAGCCTGTCTGGCAGTGGAGAATCTGGAAAGCTCTGCCCTGTCACAGCCAAACTGCCACCAGGATCTGTGTGATTGCATCTGACAGTAGCTCAGGACTTTTGATTTCATACTGCATTGTGGACATACCCACACGTATCAGTACTAGAATAGGCAAAGAGGTTCATAAAAACATGGGGGTTTTATAGACCACTGAAGTCTTTGAATTATACATGGTCAGATTTATCAATAGGTCAGATGTAACATTTCCTGTTAGTGCAATGATAAAGCTAATTTCATAACAAGCTCCCATTTTGACAAAAGTGCAGCCTCGGCTGCCATTGTACATCTAGAGCTGTTAGCTGTTTGAAGTTCTGTTGATGTAAATCTATTCACTCTCAAGCTGGTCAATGGATTAACAAATTGCATTTTCAGCTAGCTAGAAAAGTGATTTTTAGGTTTATCTGAGAAAGTGCTAGCAGCTCTTAGCAGAGCCATCAGAAACAAACACATTTCAGAACAGGAAACAACTTCTTTTTAAAGTGTCAGAATTTTAAAATAAAAATGGAACAGTCAAAATAATTTACTGTATGCATCTCGCACTATTAAGCTACCTGTTATCAGTAAAATCAGTAGCATCTGAAACGTCTGTTAACTGATACATACTTTATACAATGTCCTATGTACTTTTCTTATAGTTACATACATGCACAAGTACTATGGTTTTCTTCTTCTGTGATCAGATGCTGCTGTTTTCTTCTCCTGAGGAACAAAACAGACTACAGGGAAAAAGCTAAAGCCAGATGTAGGCTTAAGACACATGCAGGATCAGCCAATAGTTTAAACCCTACCCTGAAGGGTATGTTTGGGTTTTATTGTCAGCTTTGTTACCGATTCAATACATGTCTTCACATGTCTAATGGGGAACCAAGTCTCTCAACAGTTAGAACTGGAAGAGTTACAATCAAATACAGAGCCCAAATATGCTCACAGTCTGCATGCATAAACACACCCATGTGGATTTATCTGTTACTGATACAGGCATCAGCAGAGTAGCAGGATACAGCTGTGCACAAACGGAACGCATGCGTTTCCTATTGCACATTTGCATAGGCACAGCTGACATCTTGCACCTGAGCAGATGTGACCACTGAGGCTCAGCTGACACAGCAGAATAACAGAGACTCCTGTTGTTCAGGAAATGCCTTGGAAATGCTCTGATGAAAACGTTAGGATCATTAATAAATACTCACCAGAGACTCACTTGCACACTGGAACACATAGCAAATGTACTGGCTTAACCCAGGTTCCACAGATTCCCGGCAAATGAAACCAAAGTGATCAACGTGTTTTATACCCTAAGAGAGTTTTAAAACAGCATTAGGGAACTATTTTATAAACAGGCTTAGTTTCCAAAAATTTGAGAAACTATAAGTTCATACTCCTAATGATTTATTTTACAAGTAGTATTGTTTAAATTGCTTTTTGTATTTAAGTTATATAAAGATCTTTATACAATCAAAAACAAAGTTATACAGCAATAAATCTGGATCTGAATTTATTCCATTAGCAAAACCAGATTTTCAGGGAAGCAAACTAAAAACTGCTAGATTGCATTTGGAATTGCCTCCACAGTGAAAATCTGATGTAATAAGCCCATGCTAAAACACAGGATTGGAGAAGTATCAGGGTAGCAGCAGACCCTTACTTTCCTGTGATACTACACCAAAAAAAAAAAAAAAAAAGAAGCACGGAATAAGTGGCCACATACAGAATTCCAACCAAATTCTGAAATAAATTCTTTGAGACTGAGTTGCATACCAGAAATTTCAAGACATACTACACATTACTACTGATACTTTCTTTCAAGATCTTAGTATAACAGCTTGACAGGGAATGCTACCTTGCTAACAACAGTGAGAAGATCAAAGACAGCTGCTTCCTAAGAAGCACTGTATTCCCAGTCTCAATTCAGGGAACATGACTCACTATTGTTAAAGCTTTTGCCAATGTTTTTATCATCTGAGTATGGTAATAGTCAATTTTCTCAAAATGAAAGCCTAATCCCTCAAGTTCAAATACAACCAAAATCAGAACACGGCTGCTTGGATCCATCTCCAAAGAAAACACCTATATCATAAAAGAGAGGAGGAGGCAAAGCAACTTGCCTGTCACTACAGAAAACACTCTAGACAAAATTGGAAATGCAGTACGTGACAGACTGAACACATTGTCGCTACACACTGTTGTTTTTAAAAACAAAATTCCAATAGTCACATTTGTGCCACTTAATAGGTGCAAAGGGTCGCTAAGGTGACACAAATGCCATTAGGTGAGCTATGGTCCAACTAATCTTGACTTCATTTTCTCGTGACACATGAAGTCTTCAGAAGCATAAAATAAAAAACGTCAGATACATACACATGTTGATCTATAGTACAGTGAAGTGCTGACCTCTGTTTTGCAAGAAAACATATTTACTAAAGGTGGCTTGGTGAGATGCCAGTTCCCTCACTGCTGACAGTGCCTGAACAAGTCTACTGCTGTCTTGACTTCTCAGTCTCCACAGGAGAACATTTCAGGGGGAAAACGGATGTGACACTTGCCCTAATGAAGCACAAATAGCACGGTATGTTCCTAAATCAACAGTACTTCCATCACATTTCTTTAAGAGGGTGGCTGGACTTGCCATGATGAGAGAGCCAAGTTTTCTGTTTTTCTGGGTTCCCTTAAGGGTAAGGCTGCAACAACAAAACTTCTACAGCTATTTGATATCTGAGTTTAGACTGCACACACAGAGGTTTATCATCAATTATGTCTGCTGCTTGTCAATTTTAAGGAGCGTGGATAATTAATTGAATGCAGCAGCTCAACCATGCTTAAGCTTTAAGATAAAAAATACCCTTATTAGACCAGACTAAGAGAATCCAGAATGCAAACTGACGATAACATCTCCTTTTCATTGTTTGTGAAGCTTGAAAGGACAAATATTCCTAAGCCACAGTCCCACAATACATAGTAAATCACTGCTCTATAAATCCCTAACAGAGTAGCCCTGCCTGGGGCTAGCACCAAGTTCTTAAAGGAAATAAGGATGAGGTTTATGAAACTAATGCTTAGTCTTGAACAAAATAATATTTTATTTCTATTGAACACAGAACCCCCTCGACTTCTCTGAAGTAACTGCTTTTCATTAAAAAAAACCAACAAAACAAACAAAATCCCTGAAGTATTGTGATTTCTTCTGTGCCTCTGAGTTCTTCAAGAATGCAAAGTAACAGAAGCTTTGCTCCAAATGAAAGCAAAGAGGTGGAGTGAAAAACACACCCAAAGCCCAACACACAGAATTACCTAACACTGTTTACTGTACAATGTTATTTTCCTGAAGGAAAGCTGGGCCTTGAAGGTCTTCCATGGTCTTATTGGTCAGCATACTTTAAAGTCAGCAGACAAAAATTGTCCCCACTTAGGACTGTTTTGTTTGACTATCATAAGTATGTATATATACAACCTAGGAGCTCAGTACCTAAAGCTGAAGTGTCACTTTTATTAGTTCAGTACACCCAAAAAGCAGGAGAAGACCCAAGTCATCTGCAAATTCTGCTTTCCATACCCCTGCTTTAAGATTTTGATCTGTATTATAAACCTATTACAACACTGTTTGATTATACTGTCCCATTCTGTATTTGCATTAGCTTTTTTCCTCTACCAAAAGCAATACAAATTGTAGTCAAACAGTAGAGTCAATTTAAGGACCTGGACCTTTAGTTGGTAGCTCAAGATTCCACTTGAGTTACAAGTATTGCCTAAATCTTAATTTTTCTAAGCATTGGTAGCCCAGTCATACAGGAGCAGACTTGTTATTATCATTAAAATGAAAACACTTGGAGGAGAAATACAGGTTTAGAGAACGCCAAAAGTGTACTTCAAACTAGAATAATCATGTTAAAGGAGGCCTGAAGTGATAATGTGGCATGGCAAATGAAAGGAGATAATAAAGTAAAACCTCAAACCAGAAAGTGTCTGTAGTAACTGGTGCTGAACAAGAGCAAGATGGAAAGGTGAACCTCTTAGCCTTGACATTTAACTTTATAAGAAACATTTACTACTGAACATAGCTAGGTACACCTACTGCCATATTCTCCAGAAGAAATGATGCAGGTGAAGTGCTGTTTTTCTGAAGGGTTGATTTGATGCTCTCCTCCTTTCATTCTGAAGGATTTCAGGAGCTTATCTGCTCAGAAACAGCACACTCAGAGCATCCTAAATAGAGATTAAACTACTTCCAAAAACATATCCCATACTCTCCCAAAGCAGAACAGTTTATACTTTGTTTGCTGACCAGTGATCAAAGTTGCTGCTATCACACAGCTCAGACTGGTTATTTTGTACTCATATTTTCTGGACTTTTCTGGAAATAGAATTCTACATTTCTTTTTTTCTCCTGCCTATTGACCAGTGACGCAACACAGCTGAAGAACAAATAAAATCTTTTTCTCTTGATGGTCTACATACTGCTTCTCTTTAGTGCTTACCTGAGAACATGAGGAGATATCTTTAAAATTCTTTTCAAACACAACAGATTTGGTGTCTGGACTGATGAGGTTAACTTCAAACCTTCCAACCTGAGGGGGAGGAAAACAAATCTAATTTATGACTGTCTTGGGGGCACAGCACTGACAGCAACAAAAATGCCAGAATCTAGCCCTTTCTTGTTCACATAGAGCACCTTTTGGCACAACCACTTACTCAGCAGGAACAAGGGTGCCAGGGAGCCATAATTCAGCCTATGTTGAGTAAGAATATTTCAGCAAGAACAATACACTCAGTTGAATAAGAAAAAGACTTGGAAAGAAGACAGCTTTTCTTCCCCTCCCCCACCTTTTTTCTTCAAGTTATTTTAGTCCAAAGATCACACGTTTGACAGACAATACTAAAACCTTTAGGAAACAATGTGGCTAAATTAAAAGCCACAGGAAAAAAAAAATAATTTGGGGATTTTTGGTTTTTAAATTATACCATAGATAAGCTGAGAAACTAAGACAACACTTTCTGGTTTGTACTAATTCTAAATGAGAAAGAGCAGGTTCTGCAGCAAACTACCTTTCAGCTTTCCCAAACTGTTTCTTAAGCCTATGGAACTTAATGTACAGACCTCAGAGATTTTTTCAGCTAAATCCTTTTAATTACTAGTGATAAGCTGTGGCTTTCTGAAGGGCAATGCATTCTTGCTTCAGTTATCATTTCCCCAAGAGAATAAAAAACAAGAATGATCTTTAAAACAAACGGAAAGACAAAATCCAGGCATTTAGCCTGTCGTTATTTTAAGGTCCAAAGATTTTTCCTTTTATGGGTCACCTCCTTTATGTGTCCTTCTGTTTTCTCAAAACAAGTTCCAAATATATGAAATGCACTTCAGGCAAAACAAATAACCACTGGAGTCTGAAGGAAGAAGCCTTCAGTGCACAGATGTTTGAATACTCATCTGGGAAAGAGGAGATATTAATACAAATTATCAGAAAGAGGCTGGCTCAAACATAAGGCTGTAAAAGTCTTACGTGAAGTTGTGAGTTTCTTTTTAAGTGCACAAAAAAAGAGGTTTTGTTTGCATGGTAGTCTTCACTGATTCTCTTTTTGAAAGAATATTCATGTTTTTCAGCTAGGTTCTAGATATTACTAATACAGACAATCCAAAACTGCATATAAAAGAATTATTTCTCTAAAAACGCTACTCTTTTGAGTGATTACTCCATAAATACTTTTTTTTAAAATTTGCCTGAGCTCGTGAGTTGAGGTGACTTCCTTAAGAAAGTTCAACTACTAGTATTCCAACCATTTATGAACAGATACAAAAATTTTTACAACAAATTCAAATAATGAAGCCATACTGGATCCATATTACTTATCTTGCAAAACTTGTCTCAAACTGCACAGAGGAAAAAGATATGGTACAGAACCAACAGGAAATTAATTGCTCGTCCTAGTACACACCTGGAACAACATTGTCCTGTTCTTCTCAGAGTCAGAGGGCTGAACATGACTGGGTGCACTTGCGTGTCTTCTGCGGGACTGTATTTTCAGGTTTGTGTCATGAACCCTTCTCTGCATCACTGCAGTGACACTGCTGCACCGGGAGCGAAACTCCTGCTGCTCATCAAAGCCAGAGTCCTCTAAAATCCTCTCTGGAAAGAAGCCACGAGTGCTGGCCAGGTTGGTCAAGTTGGTCTGGCTGCCAATTGTAAACATTGCAGCATGCCCCGAAGTGCTGTTTGGGCTGTCCAGCTCCTCAAATGGGCTGTCCAGTGGAGAAGCTGGCACATTTTCTTCACACAGGGGCAAGTCCAAACTCGACTCATTATTCCGCTGCTCATTTAACAGTTTCAGGCGCTGGCGCTCATGAAGGCTGAATTTCTCTATGCAGTCATCAATTAGTGTGGAGGGAGCTTTCTTGTGAGCCACTGTCACCTTTCCACAGTACAAGACCTCAAATTTTTGAGAGTCATAGAAGGCATCTTCACCATCCTTACTTGGTTTGGCATCTTCTTTCAGTGCTGCTTTAGAGACTTGTCTTATGCTGCTGATGACATCAGGAACCTAAGGGGACAGTGTGAAAGGCTTTTTTAGTAACCACAAATGAGACAGCATAGACAGTGACGTGTCAAGCATTTGTTAAGGTAAGCAGTTACACATGCTGTTTCTCCAGCAGAGTGCCACAAGCTTCTTGGCAAACAACATAAAACCAGCAAAGTCTAAATTCTGTATGGACAATTGACGGAGTGGAAGCAGAGCAAATAATTTCTAATTTTTTCCTGGAACGTCTTCCAATACATAAGGTTTTAAATTACATAAGGTCGATTGGCAAATGTTCACATTTTTTTAAATTTGTTTGTTTTTACTGAGACTACCTTCTCTTTTCCATGGTCCTCTGCCCACATTGGCATATTTTACTGCTGTATTCTGTAAAGGGCCATCACTGTTCCTTTGTTTTTATTTTGCAGAGCCACTTTTCTATTCTTAAGACTGTTTTGGGAACAGTTTTGTGGAAAAGAGACCAGCAATCTCCATCAGTTTCAACTGACAGTTTTGGAATACAGGTAGCAAGAATATGGACATTTTATTGAAGTACCATGTGCAATTGCATTAGGTCTCACTTATTATTAACTATAAAAACCTTGCCCCATCCATCCTATGACACAGTTCACCTTAAGGTCACACTTCTCTGCTGCCTCAGTCATTGTGCAATTAAGCAGCACACACAAATCTCTTTTCTCTTCCACACAGACCCCTACTATATATATATAGTGTGTGTGTGTATATATACATATAAAATATATATATACACACATACACAAGGCCCTACTACTGTAGGGCCAAACTGAGCATCTCCAGTAGAAACTCACAATTTCAGCCCTGTATCACGGAATCATTCACAGACACCTGGGTCTTCCTCCATTTAATCCAAATCACCCTGAGAGGAGTCTGCTTTCAGTACCAACATATTCAATACCTGAGCTTGTTTTTCATTTTGGCTTCACTAAAGAAAACAAGGACTTACCCAACTCCACTAACTGCAGATCCGAGTGACAAAAGTTGCTCTTTAGACAGTACCTACTCTTCTGAACCATGCCTCTTTCCAACATGTCCCATTTTCTCTCGAAGTATAATGAATGGCATCACACTACATGCATTGGGGAAGTTACTGCTGACAATAACAGAGAGACAATCTATCCAATTTTCTTTGCAAGAGAAATCAGATCTCAACATGCAACTAATCCGATATAATCAAACAACAGCTTTTGTATTTTATACAGCTTTCCACTGTGTCTGTAGTATATGATATTTTTCAAAGAATTTTTCTATTAAAAAAGGTAACTTTAAAGTCACACCTTAGTAAATAATCCACGCTCCCTACAGCATTTCTTTCTTTCAGTCACATGATACACCTGAAGCTTGCTACTGAGGCAGCAATCTCATATACCAATACTTTTGCAAGTCACAGTGGAAAATTACCTTATCTTAATCCCCTTCTCCTACTACACACTCCTCATCCCTTGGGCATTCAACTCAAATCTGCTTCCAGTTCATTTATTGCAAAATGAAGTTTGATTGCGCTAAGGTCTGCTGACCATTTGGCTTCTATCCCTTTAGATGCCATCACCATCTCAGTTTTCAGTGAGGTTAAAGCTAAGTCTATCTGACACAGATACTAGAGTGTAACTATTCTTTCCTCATTCTCACTACCAGGCTGCTTTACCATCACCCAAGGTGCACTTCCTCCCAGCCATGCCAGTTCAGCTGGACGTGCACAATCCTCACTTGGCACTTGCCTGTTGTATTCCAAGACACAGCTCTTTTTCCACTGATCGATCTCTTATTCTCTCCACAGCCTGTGCTTAAAGAAGTTCTAGAGTTTAAATTTCTTAGTTCTCTATTTTAACAGAATTCACAAACTAGCTATCTTTTAACTAAAACTTCCCTTTTTAGAATCCAGAAGCTGTTACAGGGCAATTCACATACATTTCTACTCAAAGTACAGTGACAAATGATAATTGTATTCAAAATGCACACGCTTTACACACAATCAACTAGAGCAACCACTGTCATCTGTTTAATCAGCAACTTAGATTTTTTTTAAAGGGTACCCTCACTTCCACTCCAGTAACTGAGTTTTGCCTCTTGCTCATCACCTCTAAGAGAAAAAAACTGGAAATTCCTAAGTTTTTCTAAAAATACCCAATAGCCTCCTAACACATCCTTCCCACTCTCTCCCTCACCAGCAAATGTCCAGATAGGCTGACGATAAGACACCACCAATTCTACTCCAAAGGAATACCCATCCATCCCCTCTTCAGTCAGACATCTCCCTCACAAATACAGAGTTTTAAGTTATCCCAATTCTACTTAGAGAAACCCATCATCCTAAGTATCCTGCTCTTTATCACTTTGTTTTATTTCCATACTTTCCAGACTGTGTTTAGTCTTTAGACATTAGTATTTAAGTCACAATTATTATTTCAGAATCTCTGCTCATCAAAAAGTTATTGCATCACATAAATTGCTACAGTATTTTCACTTATGCATAGAGGGATCCTACCATTAGAGCAGGGGTTTCAGCTCATACAGCCCAAACAATCCTTATTCCCTGCTTTGTTTAGGTAAACTTTTTTAATAGGTTATATTATTTTTTTGGGTGCTCCCTCATCAGCATTCACTTTTTTCTTCTTTTCAGGCTATAGACAAAACCAATGTGAAAAGTTAACATTTTGAGACCTGTTTAATGTCTGTGGTTATGAATACTTTCCTTATACACAGATGAAGAGAAAAACAATGTAATCCAATACAGGGATGTCACAATTGATAACTAATATCTGTCAGACAGCCCAGAACTAGTTCCAGATGCTTGTTGGTTGTTTCATGGGTACTATGAGTGGCATGGTGTAAAAAACAGCTTCAAGTATAACATTAAAGACAGATACTAACATTGCCAGGCTATAAGTTGTGCACATGGATTTTACTGGTCTTTAGAGTACAGGAGTACCTGTGTGCTGTTGATGATGTACCCAATGACTGACAGTGTGCCAGCCTGTGCTGCTAGACCTGACCCTCTTCACTCCCAGAGTGACGCCTTCTTATCAAGAACCAGGAGCTACTTCTGAGATGTACCCGAGCAGAGTACAGCATTTTCACATAAAGATTTGACTTTGAGCTAAATCCCTAAGTGGGATCAAATGGAGTCTAAACAACAGTTTGCATCTGTATTTTCCTGAAATGCAATATACAGGAAAAGTTACGTAATTATCAAGCATACATCCCAGTATGGCTTTTGACACATTTCTTTGACATATATCATTGGTTTTTGACATTTTGCTCCTCTGTGTATCAAGAAATCCCAGTAATAAAATTTCACCATCAAAGTTGTGTAACTTTTTTGGAGATGGATATTAGCTTATTATCCGTTACTGTCAAAATTTCAGGGCAAAGTTAGACAAGACAATAAGCAGAATGGAGCTTTTAAAATACTGAATTACCAGAATGAAAATGCCTAATTACTTTTAGAAACCAGTTTAGGAAAACTGATTTTAGGAAATCAGTTTAGAAGACAGACTCCTGAAACAGTGAAAACTTACTAACGTATTTCCAAGTTCTAGTATTTCCCTGCAGAAGTCTAATTAAATTAAGCAGCCGGAGGGCAGAAATGGGATTCTTACTCCTGAAACCCATAGGACCATTGACAATCTTCCTGGACATCTACTACCAGCTGTTACAGTAGAGCAAAATTAAAATGTTAAATGAGTTACTGCATAGGTTTTCAGTAGTAACCAAACAATGCCCCCAAAGGCAAGAGGTCATTAAGACATGGATGGACAGTGGGTACCATAAGTATGAAACTAAACCTGTGACACTAGTTTGGCTCTTCAGTGTGAACAATGCTACAAAACTTGATTGAGAAAAAAGCAAACCAAAAAAACCAAACCCCAGTACCAAAACCAACCAAACAAGACTGCGAGTTAAGAGGCAAATAGTAAGTGCTCTATAATGTCATCCAAGAGGCAATATTTCCCTCCCAGGAAATATATTTATCTAATAAAAGCAATTTAAGAAAAAGAAACAACCCCACACTTGGGAACCCAAATCAGATTTCTTATTCACATTTGAGTAGCCTAAGATTATATGAACCAGTCTTCACCCAAGCAGATCTGATTTCATACGTGGCGATTCAATAAGGAAAAGTTAGCTGTACTCAAATCAGAACAGATGGCACAGGCCGAGTTCTGCATCACCTAAAATTAGATCCTGCTCTGAAAAAACAACGTAAGAAGTAAAGCATGACACTGCCACAAACTCTGTTTACTACAGGCAGTAGTGTTTTGATAGTTGAAACTAACGACAGCACCAATTTTAGCCAGATAATCCTCCATCTCCTCTATCTGTACCACACACCTCCCCCTATGGTCTTGGCTAGAGACCTTTTGAGCTACTGCACCACATCATTCATTTGGCCAGACAGCGTAGAATAACATGGCAGCACTCAGCTAACTCCTGCTCTGCAATTCAAGGGCTAGATCTAGCTCTGTCTCTTGTAACTAGACCTGTAATAGGGTCAATGCATAAAGGAGAACAAACAAACATCTTCTGCATGCATTAGCAGCACACCACACAAAGGGCATGTGATTAGCACTGCCAAGAAATATTCTACTATACATCAAGGCACTTCACTGCATTCTATGCAGAATAGTATTTTCATGTTCAAAGAAACATCACTTTAACCGATATAAGTAATGCAAGGTCTTGTTAAAATTAATTCCAACTTCAGCAGCCCTTAAAACTTCAAAACCAGAACTTCAGTTATGAGTATTTATCATCAATATCTTGAAGCTGTAAAACAGCAAGATTACTGAGCCTACTAAATCATGGCTGCTGCAGCGTAACACTAGAACACTGTCACAACTCTAGAATGGGCAGAGCATCTCCATCATAATACTACATGCTTTCTTGAACAGCAGGGACAGAAGTGGGAGGATTAAAAAAAATAATAATAATCCCTTTGAATTTACAAGAGCCTCCAGTGAACAAAGGTGGATGTCCCGTTTTTGCTGGAGTGATAACTTTCAGTCCATCCCTTGGTAATTACTAAGCAGTGCTTTCAATTTTAATCCAAACTTAGAACTTGAATGCTATGGATATCGCAAAGAACAAAATTCACTGGCTGTATTTCATTATTTTCACAGATGAACAGAATTTCCCTGCAGAGAAGCTGCAGTTCTTCCTAATTTGTGTCTAGCTTCCACATGGAAAATTTCAGTCTGGAATTTATTAACAAAGCAAAGCCCGTCTTCATTCCATAAGGCTTATAAACATTAGTGTGACTGTGAAGTACTAATCTAACAAACATGCCTAACAAATCTGGCTACTTAATGACAGCAATTCTAGCAAGGCAATTATTTTCAAAACAAGGAAAAAGCTCAACCCCTCTTACTCCATCACCACACAAAGTGCAGTGGCAGATCCCTTCCACCATACGCAGAGATGGGAGATGAATGAACTTCACACACACACGACAGGAGCAGTCAGTACCTTCTGGTGTGAGAGCCAGCTCAGAAGCAGAGGCATGTCCAAGCAGAACTGTCACCAAACCTTAAGTGTCATGAACATGAAGACTCTGGAACAGATTCCTGGGATAAGTGAGAGCAGAAAGGATCCCCCACTCACAAAGGGCTGGCAGTGCCGTCACGGCATTTCCTCAGGCTCATTTCATGATATCACAGCAGAGCCAGAAATCCGTGCAGCAGCCGTTATTCTTCAAAAGCCAAGTACTTCCTGACTTGAGGCTGGAAGCATCCACGCTGCCTCGGATTTGAATAATGCATCCCACTCATGATCAGGCTATGTACACTTAAAAGCAAACAAAAGAGAAACAGGATACTGTTCAGAAATCAACACCCTGCGCTTTGCTAATTACTGGGAGTTTGACATCTATCAGCTAGAAAGCAGTGCAATGTGAGAAAAAATTAGGAGCAATTGGAACGACTCTCCTTTTGTTAGTGTTAACTTGCATATCCACGAGATAGGAGAACCCAGCCACAACAGTGAAACATGAACAGAGACAAAATAAGCCGCATATCATATCCTGCTATGTACCAGCCATTTGACATGGAGGCAAAGTTCTTATCTTACATAAAAACACACCCAAATGCCACCCAAAGTGCAGGTATCTGTAACTATTCTCAACTAGAAAGAAGGGTGGGAGAGGGAGAGAACTGTTTTTCTTTAACTGCTATAAATGCTTTTACTGCCATCCAGTTAGTCCAACGCTGATCATTCAGACCTGTTGTACTTCTAAAACTACTGCATTCTGCTGCTTCCCACTCTGGTGACAGTGTCCCACTTAACAGTTTTCACCATTAAAAATTCATCTTTCCAATAAAGAGATAAAAGACCAGGTTGACATGATTCAACTTATGCAGTCACACAAGCAATTTGCTGACTTTGTTTAAAGCTAGAGGTATTTAGAAACTAGAATAGAAGACTCTGCCTCCATCAGCCGACTTACTGCTGAAGGAATACTGACCGTCTTCTGTTTTACAGGAATAAGGAGGACTTGTAGCCAAGAGAAATGCTATCACAAAGGGAAAGGATTAACAGCCAAATTACTGAATATTTCTATAACCCATCTGCACTTAGTGTACAGTCTAAAAATACAGTTTAGAAAACTCAAAGTCACAGCAGGCAATAATAAGCATCTGCCATCAACTCCAATTCATTCTGCTGCATGTCTGGGCCAACACAACACAAGCCTAGTAGCAGAAAGCTGGAACACAGGCAAAGAAAGATTCAGTGAAACAGCTAGTGCTTTCACATTTCTGCTCATGAGTTTAGCCAAAGCTTAAAGCATCAGAAAACACATTAAAGGATTGCATAGAGGAACATTAAAGGATTGCATAGAATAAAGTTTTGCTTTCAGGAGACAGTCTTCCTCCTATTTGCCTGGCCTATATTTTTCCTAGGTGATTGGTCAAGACCCAGCTAGCTTTGCTTCTAAAGAACTGCCTACAGAGCAGTGCATGTATTTTACTCTGACATTCAGCCTCACACCACATACTGGGGAGATCACATACTCCTGCCGAAGGCAAAGCTGAAGACTACTACTACACCACCTTAAACAGAGATCTATTTTTAGATAGGTAAGCGAAAATAAAATTAAATTCAGTTTTCAAAATAATTCTTATTCAAGATCAACTCAGGAATTACTTACACTGTTTAGTTTTTGATACAGTCAACAAGCAGAAAAAAGTGCCAGAGTTGCACAGCATACACTTAGCAAACCATCACAGTTCCTAATTTGCTGCCGGAAACTTGTGGATCACCGAACACATTCTGTGCGCTACACACACACAAGACACTTCTATGCCAAATATCCAAATTTAAATAAGCACTATAATGACACAAAGTGGATCAAGTTACTTAACAGGAAAGAATGTCTACGACTTACAAGATGGTTTAGATGCCTGAGCGGACAATAGGTGCCTTTCTTTATACTTCTATGTAAGCACTCTACCGCGGTGTATCAAAGTTAACTTCAGTGATGGCAGTGACAGCACGGCACAACAGGAGCAGTGCTTAAGCAAGGAAGGGTCTTGCACTCAGTATTTTGCTCCTGTGTTTAGGCCAGTCAGGCTTGATACTTTTCCACCTTTCAGATACAGCTCACACTCACTCAGCTTGAGTACTCTGCAACCCACAGCAGTGTCAGTACAGAGGTCTCATGATGATCCTTATCCTCTTTGAATATGTAGATTAGTAGAACTCAATTCATCAAGTTTAGGACATAGTTCTCAGTGAAAGACTTAGCAAAGAACAGCTTGCCTGGAACAGCAGTTCTTAAACTTCTTTAAGCCAAGTTCTTACAAACTATAAAAGCACAAATTCAGATATTAGCTAGGAATTTTCTCCCAAAAACTGCATTTTAGCTTAACTTGGCAGTTCTAGTAAGAGGTTTATTAAAGATGTTGTTTTCAAAACTCCATCATGTTTAACACATACCCTGTTTTTAAAAGGGCTTGCCTGAGAAGATAAGGCTGTCACGTGGACAGTCCCAAACAATTAATACATTCTCTGCATTCATTTCCTTTTGGGGGGGGGGAGGGGGGAGTTGGAGAGCTCATTTAAGTATTTTGCCCATTTATGGTCACTACTCACTTCTCAAATATAGATCAGAAGACCATGAACTTCATTTTAGCAGATTTAAAGTGGTAACACTGAAATAAATGCTTCATGCACCATGTTTAAGAAGGCGGCAATTTTTTAATTTTGTAGTTTCAGATAGACGTTCCCAAGATTTTAAATTTAAGAGATTAACTAACATGTTGATTCACTATGAAATGAACACACTTTGGAAAGTCTGTTTTTCCCCAGTCACAAGATCAAAGTTTTGGGACTCCTACATGGCAGAACATGAAGACTCCTAAAGTGAGTATCATCCCAGATTTGGTTGAAACCCACTATGATACCCATGGATGACACCACTTTTATAACTCATTTGCTACGATAACCACCTTCTTCTACTGTCACTGAAGGAGAAGATGGCAAGTGGTTAGTAATTCAGTGCTGACCTGGGAGATTGGAAAAGTTAGATTCTATTCAGTCTGGCAGATCTAGCACATGTGGATATACTTGGTCCAATAAAGTGAGGCACTGCAAAAACTTCTAGCTCCCTTAATGAGGCTAGAAATTCCTCAGTGACATGAAACCAAGGAGGTAGTTCTTTTCCTATTCAATGTTTTCCCACAAACTCTCAACTGCAGTGGGAGGTTTCAGACTACACACTTTCCTTAAAAAAGGCTCTGCTTACAGAAAGTTGGACACCAAAGCCAGTGTCAAGCAGCAGATGATACCGCGGCAGAGACAAAAAGTGTTACTACTGGGTTCAAGGCTCCTTTTCTCAAAAGAACATTCATTAGGAAACTGTGAAAGACAAATGCACATGGTTCATCAAACAATGTGCATGGAGTATAAAGAAAATAGATTGCAACTTAGTAGCATTTCAACAGCTTCTCCACACCTGCCAAATAATGTCCACTAGTTTTCTAGTACTTTGGAGATAACACACCTGTATATGTTCCAGCTTGTTTTCTAATCTCACAGTTCACAAGAGCAACTGCACTGTCTTGTGACAGTATCAAATGCCTGAGCAACCAGTAGTACAATTAACTCTTCCCAGATAACAACCAGGAAAGAACCTAAGCATAAACACAGCAAGGAAGGATTTCAAAGCCATACTCTTCCAGATGCTGAATTACCAACTGTTTTGAAATGAGGTGCTGGGAAGAGCAGGGAACTTCCACCTAACTAGACTTCCTCCAGCACTGAAGTCTTGAACCACCACTTTGCCTAGGAGTCAGAGGAATAATGAATACCATGCCTGAAGGCAAAGTTAGCACAGCACAGAACACTAAACACTACTCTCCCTGGGAGTCACATTAGTCTAATCTAGTCAATCAGTAACTGTTTAAAATACTAAGATTTCATCAGCTGGTTATGGTAGCTGTGAAGAGAATTATATCATTAGATAGTTATGGTGTTCAAATGTAAATCCATACAGACACAGCTCGATGGGCAAGTAGTTCAATTTAAGAGCTGAAAGTAATTAAATGCATGGTCCTTTTCCTTCTCAACACAGAGAAATTCTAGAAGAGCTACAGAGCTACTGTTGCTACTACTAATAATAAAACAAAAAACCAAACCAAACCAAAAACAACCTACAAGACCCAGGATCAACAGAAAAGGAAATGCTTTCCCAGAAAGCTTTGATATAAAGGAATCAATAAAGTAAACAGTGTAAGGGCCTTTCAGAGAAACAGCTTTATAAGGTGATTCTTGCACCAATAGTGACATACATGAAGAGTAAGCTACGGGTGTGACAGAGACCCATGAGACTATTTATATATATTTCAAAAAGTCCGTGAGAGCATTTTGTTTTGGTTATGAATATGGGTTCCACAAAACTGAAGGGAAAAAGGGAGCACAGAGGCACTTAATCACTGTGTAAGTAAGAAAGCACAATAGGTATATAGAGTCAAGATGGGCAGGAAGAAGTTGTTTCTGAGATCATCGGGGAAGTTCTGCTCATTTTTTTAAGCAACATTTTCATATACATCAGGTAAAGTAACTTTTGCACTGCTTCACTAATTGCTACTGGCAGATGCTACTTATTTCAGCACAGCTGAACTTTATTTTCTGAATTTATTGTGCCTGGTATGTGCTAGGTATTTCTACGCCAGCAGCTGCACAACACTGCCTAACAGCATAAACAGTAAGATTTTGGGCATTTGCTTGAGACCACACAGGTAAGAAGAATAGCTAGGATAAATTAAATGACTGCAGCTAACTTTTTGATAACAACATTCACAGAAAGAGTGGCACTGGCTTTACGATGTCCTAGCAACACAACGACAAATTAACCCAGGATTTCTGGCAGTTTTGCAGAGCAAAGCCCACACTGCTTCACCTTCTGTAGCAGTATCTTCATTTCAGTAGTTGTTCTGGGTTTGTGTGGCAAGGTTTTGGTAGCAAAGGGCACTGCAGGGGTGACTTCTATGAGAAGCTGCCAGCGTTTCCCCAACATCCAACAAAGTCAATGCCAGCGGGCTCCAGGACAGACCCACCACCAGCCAAGGCTGGGCCAGTCAGTGATGGTGGTAGCCCCTCCAAGATAATGTATTTGAGAAAGGGAAAAAACCTGTGCAATGGCAGCTAGGACAGAAGAATGGGAACACATGAGAGGAACAGCCCTGCAGACACCAAGGTCAGTGAAGAAGGAGGGACAGGAGCTGCTCCAGGTGCCAGAGCTGAGATTCCCCTGCAGCCCCCCTGGGGCAGACCACGGTGAAGCTGCGCCCCTTCAGCCCACGGAGGGCCATGGGGATGTAGAGATCCACCTGCAGCCCATGGACGACACTACACTGGAGCAGAGGAAGACCAAAGGAAACTGTGACACCATGGGAAGCCCACACTGGAGCAGGCTCCTGGAAGGGACTTGTAGATCTGTAGAGAGAGGAACCAGCAGTGGAGATGGTTTGCTGGCAGAACTCCAGCAGGAGACCCACGCTAGAACAGCCTGTTCCTGAAGGACTACACCCTGTGGGAGGGGCCCACACTGGAGCAGCCTGCTCCTGCAGAACTGCACCCAGGGGAAAGACCCAGATTGGAGAAGTTGGTGGAGAGCTATCTCCTGTGGGAGGGGCCCCACACTGGAGCAGAAGAGTGTGAAGAGTCCTGCCTCTGAGGAGGAAGCAGCGGCAGAGACAGTGTGTGATGAATCCCCATTCCCTGTCCCTGCACTGCTGAGGGGGAAGAAGGTAGAGAAAATTAGGAGTAAAGTTAAGTCCAAGAAGGGAGGGGTGGGAGGAAGGTGTTTTCAGATTTTTCCTTCTCGTTACCCTACTCTGATTTGATTGGTAATAAATTAAACTGATTTCCTCAAGCTGAGTCTGCTTTGCCCATGACACTAATCAGTGAGTGATCTCTCCCTGTCCTTACCTTGACCCACAGGCCTCTTGTTTTCTCATCCCTGTCCGACTGAGGCAGGGAGTGAGAGAGTGGCTTTGGTGGGTGCCTGGTGTCCAGCCAGGGCAGCCCCCACACCAGTACTATTAGCACGTCTTAGCTGGATACCTGTATAGTAAGGTATGTTCCATGCTTGTAAAGGAGAAGGGCAGCATTAGTTCTAATGTCTAGGGCTTGGTGAAAGTATACTTAGATGTAACACGGCAAATCCCATCATGTGGCTCCTGTCTGGCCTGGAAATAGAAACTCCTATTTCTGGTCTGATGGGCAAGCGATGAGAAGGGAAGAGTTATTTTGTCACAGACACAACCGTGTTCTCATGATATTTAAGTAAGTTATTTAGAAGGATAATATAAATCCCATTCACTTCAGCTTACTACAGGAGTTTCTTAATAATTTCACTAAGGTATGACTTGTCATACTCAGTGGCCATCAAAGCAAGATACACCTTCAAGTAACTTAAAGTTTCAGAAGTAAGTATGTGAGTTGTTCTTTCATAGAAGGCAACAGTTTTCTCTGGACCGAGGAACTTAGAACTCAGTTTATCCACAATTTGGTCATTCTACAGCTTAATTTTTACTTCCAATATCCCAGATTATGAAAGATTTCTCTCTGCAACTGGTGAGAGTTAGCAGTGAACACGTATTAACAAACTATTAACCGAAATCAGAAAAAAGGTCCCCCAAGTAGTGAACTCCATTCCTTCTGCTCATCAACTCTCCCTCCCCTGGGGGAGCTTAGTTGATCTGGGAATTATCTATGCTCGGAATCTATTCTTGTTCATGTCTGAATGTCCTGTTCTCACTGAAGTCAAGGCTGAAACTTGTTTTGCAAAGCCAGTGAGGAAACATTGTATCATAAAAGTTAAGCACATTTCTTAACTATCTTTTCTGTGATTCCCAGCATCCTATCTCAGAACAAAGGTATGTCTTACTCACCAAGCTTCAGTCATTTCTCAGCTGTGACACCTACAAGGGCTTCCAAAACAATTCCATACATTTCTATATGGTAGATGTTGGTAAACTTCAAGAAGAAACAACAAACATCTCAACTTCAGAGGTTATGCCAAACATGACAGAAATATACAGCACTAGTTAGATTTCGTTATTCTCTAGGGAATCTTTAAACCATCTGGCATCGTCCCAAGTGCTGTAGTTTCTGTTTGTTCAAGAGCTCTCAGGGAGCTGAAGCTAGCATAGGACACAAATTGGATCATTTCTGTGTGTTTTTGTTCTTGTAAAAACTTAACATCTTGCATAAATTGAGTAACTTCAAAACAGTTATAAGGAAGCAGATTTAATAGATTCATATCTTATCAAGAGAACTTTATTAGAATTTATAAGGGTTCAGAAATTAGTATGGACTGTCAGCTAGAAGCAAAATCTGAAAAATACATAATCCATTTGAGAAGCCACTATGGAATTTGTTAACCAAGATGTAGCTCAAAGGGATTTACATGAACAGAAATAAAACTGAATATATTAACATCTCCATCCATATTTTTTCATAAACAGAAGCCAAGTCCACCAGCGTGTAAATTTTTTTGTTCGGGTATTGTTTATTTTTTTAAGGGGCAGAGTCTTTCATGAGAGGGTTAGGAAGCATTGGAGCAAACAACGACAAAATCCTAAGTGAAAGTAATAGGAAAATGTAAGAACAGGCATGTTCGCTCCCAAATCCAGTACTTGGTACATACACAATTTCAAAGTGCCAATTGAGAGCAGCTTCCTGCAGCATTACAACCTGCCCAGCTGAGGCTGCTCCCCACATGTGCTCAAACCTATATCCCATAAAGAGATTTTAACATCCTATTTTCCCTCATGGGAACAGTGGGAATGACTATCTCAGACTTGGATGTTCAATTTAATATCACACTAAAAGTACTGCACCTCCTCTCCCCAAGCAGAGAAGTACTAAAGGAGCCTTTTTATGCCACAGTCCTTATGTTTACCACAATCCTTGTTCAGTCTGTTGGACTCCTTCAAAGATACATCACACATAAACACCAGTCTTGGAATCAAGCAATTTGGAATTGCTACCAGCACGTAACATGTAAAAAACTGTATTACTTCCAGTTAGTAGCAGCTTCATGATCACTGTTAGCCCAATTTATTTAGATGATGCCAGCTCTGAGGCTGACCACAGAGACAGGGGTTCTAGAAGGACACAATAAAGCAGAATTGTTGCAAGGAACTTGTAAGCCCCAATAGCATTTGGTAAAAAACAGCTACTGAACAGCAAATTTAAAACTTGTGCCCTCTTTTCGTGTTAAGAACACAAGAGGAAAGCAACCCATGAAATAAGAGCTAATCAAAGGAAAAAGAAAGAAAGGGGAAAAAAAGACTTACACACAAACTCAGTTAATTATGGGGACGCAGAAGAAAGCCTGTTACTAGTTACTGGATTGACAGGTCTGAAATTTTTATGTACAACCAAGGAGTAAGAGTCTTTTGAGTCAAAGAAACTAAAATTATCCTAAATGTCAGAAGTTGTCACTTCTGGAATCAGTCACTGGTTTAAGTGGATAAATTGCTAAGTAGGAGGATGATTTTAAGGCAGCACTTCAAAGAAACATATTAGGTAACAACAGATACATGACATGTAGTAACATCCTGGTATTATACCATGCTCATAAGTGGCATGAAGCTGAAATACAGGGTTTAAGACACCAAGGGTTTATTTCCAATACACAAATAGTGTAAGATTAGGACACAGGTGAAGGACAACTGGCAATCACAGTATTTTATTAGGGTTTTTTTCTGTGTCTATGAACAGAGGCAGGAAATCAAGATCAAGTTGAGGTCATGTGGGTATAATACATGTTGACTGTAACAAGGATTTTACCAGAAATAAAAAAGGCAGAGTCATCTATGAAAGCAACTTTTGTCAATAATCCTGTGTTGTTTATAAGCTATACTGCTTGTTGTGAATTCCCAAGCAGATAAGAACTGCTCATGATGCACAGACTTCACAAATAGCCCCACCTCAATAAAACTTGGGGGATGCACACCTTCTACTCAGAAATTACGATTCCACTCAAAATTTAAGTTACAGCTTATTTCATAATCTATAAATTTACAGTAAAATATTTTTCAGTTATTCTTCTAAGGAAAAAAAAATGGATCATCATTTTGCCCAGTTTATAGAATATCCTACAATTTCATTCTGCAAAAAAACCCATACAGACATTTAGAAAAATATTTATGTAATTAGAAGGATTTAAAAAGAGGATTTTAAAAAGAGTGAGCTGCTAAAAACACACACTTGATGTCAATCCAACACTGAAACTCCCAAGCATTTATCAAAACTACAGTGCACAGCCTAAATGTTTCTTAACCCATAATTATATGCAGCAAAATTGGAAAGCCTCAAATTTCAAGAAGAACTACCCAAGTGGTGACAAGATAACAGAAGAAACTCCTACTGGAAGACGAAACACCCCACTCCCCAACAGCTGGTCCTTAGAAGGGTTCGTATGTGCAGCTGGAAAGGAAGAGATTCATTTCAAAGTTGAGATGCTGAAGAGCTTCCCTGCTACCACCTCCCCAGTATTCTCTCAAGATATCACACCAAGAATAGTGGTGAACCTGAACCAGCACTAGGTTACTAGTTGGACTTGGGGATCTTAGAGGCATTTTCCAACTTTAACGCATCTATGACTTATCCTGATAGCTGCATACAAATAGGATTGCAGACATCATTGTATTTCTATAAAGCTTGGTTGGATGCTCACACCCACAGAAGGTAAGAGTGTACAAATTTACATGTGTAATGTACAAATGAGTGTACTCATTTACAAAAAACATTCCATTTTGCCTCCCCAGCTTTACCCAGCACTTTCACAGGCTTTATGAGCAGACTTTCCTTGAATACAAAGAACTGAGCTGAGACTCTATCCAGCAGGTGCTGCTCATAAACCGACAAAACTGAAGCTTCAGAGCTTTTAAGTTCCCAGATAATTAAAAAATATTTCATAAACTGAGTAGGGAGGGGGAGCTGCTTTTTACAACACACGTTAAGAACAAAGCTGCATTTATGTCATTTCACTGCTTATCTGAACACCACCCTCTGCTATCTAACAAAACACACACTGCACTTTCCTGATAAAACACCCTGTGCTAAGGTAGCTGTACCTCTCCACCGGGATGTGAACATGTGTCCTGAGCCCTATTACAAGCAGCACAGAAACAGATTATTTCAGGCTTTATGTACTCAGCTTGGATTTAATCAGCAGCCGCACAGTGAAGCCTCTGCACGCCCACAAGCCTGAAAGAGCACTGGCTGCCATTGCTTTACTTTTATTCTAACTTGAGATCTTGTCATCTTAACCTTTACCTTCTAACACCATCAGCCACATTAGGCTGAGCACCTTAGCCAAGAGCTTCCCATCTAGACAGCCAGAAAACAGACTGCAAGACTTTTTTCTTTTAATGAGGTCCTGAGGTCATCAAGGAAGGGTCCAAGCAACACCCACATACAAAGGTGCACTAAATTAACCTTGCAAAAATGCACAGAGTGCTTGGCTCTTGGAACAAAGTGTGGCCGTGAGGCTGCAATGCTCACCCTCATTTGTAATGTTTTGTCAGATTCTTAGGCTCTGTGAGGACCCTCTGCAAATGCTTTTAATTTTAAAAGCAGAAGATAGTAAATTATTCTTTATTTTACTCTGGAGGGGAAAAAACCAAAGAAAATAGTTTACTACAGTATTCATTATATTTACAAGTGCCATTTCATGTCTTTGGCAGATCTCTCAAGTTTACCACTAAAAGGATAAGGTCACAATATCGAATTTGCTACAGTGTAACTGCTTTCGGGGGAAAAAAAGAACTTGCTTTTCTGAGACACTCAAGAATTAGATGAAAAATTGAGACCCCTGGCAGTAAACTGTCCCCTGCACCAGCACTGTTTCTCCATTACTGTAAAAGTGAAGGCTTTAATCTCTTTCCTTCCACAGCCATGCCCAGAAGAGTCCAGATAGACTGATCAATCAGTTCTAGTCAGCAGGGCTCTGTGAAAGGGCAGAAGGTCTTCCTCTCAAACCAAACTGCAAGATCAGTTTTAAATGCCTATGAAGGTTCATCTGATCTGATGGACGTGGTAAGTTTACAATGAAGTAATTGCAAAGGCTATGCAGTAGAAAAAGAAAAAAGAAGAAAATTTTTGTACGAGAATAAGTACCACTTTTGTAAAAGTTTGTTCTGTATCAGAATGTTTAAATAAGAGCAGGTTATTTATAAAAAAAGGAAAAAAGAAAGAAAAAGAGTTTTTATTAAGTCTTGTAGCAAATAATGAATAAGTTAAATCTGCACAGGGAGAAGGACGGAAAAGTCTCTCTTCCAAGAACTTGAACCAAATAATGAAGTCCGTCTTTCCCAAGAAGAAGATGACAGAAGACAAAGCTTTCCCTCCGTGTCACCTGTGTCATTTGTACACTCAACTGCACGGTGACACTTCCCAAAGCAGCCAGGTTCTAGCAAACAATACAATAGCTCACACAAGGTGAACAAGCAGTGTCCACTCAGTATCTCTGTTAAGTGTTTCTGAAGTCACTCCTGCCAGCATCATTTTTCTACACATTCAAGGAATCTGATGGAAGACGCCAGACTCTCAAATTTCAGCAACAGGAAACAGCCACCATCAAATTTCTTTCTTTTTTTTTTTTTTAAATACAGCACCGAGTCTTAACGCACCAAGCAATCGAAAACATGGCAACAATACAAGTTGAAGGTGAACTTGGACAGATAAGATATAAGGTGTTTTACAGTGAATTCTGGCTGGAAACACTTCAATGCATTGCCAAGCATTATCAAAAATTTGGTGAGAACTGCATTAAAAGAATTAAAAGCTCTGATTTACTGAAGTTATACTCAATTTATATCCAAGTTTATTTTTAGGCCTCAAGTTCTTTCATACTTCAAAAAATGAGATTTTGGATACTTCATTCACTAGTAAAGATGATTTACATTACAAAGCACATAAGTAGCATGAAGAGCATAATCTGATTTGTGGTGCCTCATGAACGACAGACAGGACATTTATACATGCTACTTAAAACTTCATCTCTCAGGAAGGAAGTTATTTGCAGTTCTTCAGTCGAACTCAACAGAGCTGGGAAGAGATTTAGTTGCTCTCAAAAGCTTGTTTTGAGGATTCAGAAACAGGGCAACATGGTAGGCTGTGTCTGCACATCTTAACTTTTGTTGAAAGCATAGCCAGCTTAACCATTCCTACAAGCAAACAAGTGCTTGTAGCAACAACTACAACTTGATTTATATTTCATATAAAGTTTATATGAAATTCCAGTGCAGGAAACAAGGCTGATCTCTGCTTACAAAGCATTATCATTTATCATTTCACAGAATGAACTTATCAAATTAAAGGTACAGTGTAACAGACCATAACAACGTGCTTTTTCTTTCCTTTTTGGATAAAACTAGTGTTTGGAAACAGGACTGAGACTAGAATTCCACACTGCCTGTCTTAGTTCTGTTCTTAGATGAGCCTAGTCTATCACAGAGGTCCTTCACTGGGGGACAGTCAGGGATATAAGAATGCTGCTCATGTACAGACAGTTGTATTTCATCCCCAGCATCATGAGGAATGTCAGGATAATACTGAGAAATTACATCCTCAAGCACAGACAGAGCAAAGGTACATTCAGTGGCCTTCTTTTGCTATGAGCTACCTGATGTGCAGCATTTAAACTTCATTCCTTGCTTCAGATACCTGAACCTCCAGGGAAAAGCAGAGCTTCCCAGTTCCTAGACAGCAAAAGGAAAGAGTGTTTGCAAGGAAACACCTACTGTTTAGAAAGTAAGAGTGAAAGACCTTATTGGGAGCTCCACAGATAATCTGGAGGTGCCTGATCTGCCTTTGTAAGGGATCACAGTGTGATCACGGTTCTCACAATGAAAGCGTTGCATGTCCAGCTGTGAGACTGGAAGAAATAATCACAAGTCTCTTGTGAAACATCAAGGACCATCTACAGAAACCTTGTACACCTCATTTCCTAGCTAAAAAAAAAGGCTTCTGAAATCACATCATCAGTTCCTTGTTGTCTTCTCCATTCTCACAAGCACCTAAGGTCCATGTTTTCCACTGAATCTGACTGCTATGTCTACCTTTAGAGTAACCTTTGCTGGGGAAGGACAAGTAGAATGTGTAGAAGAGAACATGACCAAGTGGCTGTGTAAAGCACAGACGCCCACACAGAGCAGAACTGACAAGCTTATACTGAGGGCAACTGTTCTGCTCGGCTGGCCAATGCACACACAAGTGTGGGCACAGTAAATATCACTACAGCTGGCATAACACACTGTTTCTTGCCAGCAACTACCTGAGGACATAGAGCAAGCTGAAAAACTGAAAGACTGTTTAAAACAAAGAACGTGATAAACTGCTTTATATGAAAGAAATTCTTATTGTGCATTTTATTTGTGTGTTTTTCCATGCCCTCTTACTTCTGCTCCACCTCATTGGACAATTTCATGTTCATTTTCCAGGAAATGCTGAAGGCCTAGCTGAATCTTCTGAGGTACCCAGCACATTAGATCTTTCTTATCTCTTTGAAACAGAAGGAAATGGATCAAAACAAGAAATTCTGTAACTCATGAAGTGGCAGGAGTGTTTGTTCTGCAGCAATCTGGATTTTCCCAATTTGTGAAGGAGAAGCTGTATTACAGTTTTATATAAACACTAACACAGTGTTATTTCAGGCATGATGAAGATCACAAATTGCATCCCTCCTTCCTACTCCCTCTTAGCCATACACACATTGCAGCCTTTCATCAGTTGCAGTCATAGCTCTCTAGAGTTATTAAGCCAAATGTTTCACATTAAGACTACATTATCCATTATCTCCAATGCTACACCAATTTCATGTGTTTAAGCTCAACCTGTTCCTATTTACACTTTGCAGCATGTCACTGAAACCACCCACTATTTAAGAACACTGAAAACATTGCACAACATTTCCCTGGCTCAGATACTGCCTCCTAAGCCAAACTGCTGACTTAACAGCTGAACTTTACAAGAGCAACAAGACAGAGCTGTATCCCCAGCAGGACAGCAGAGAGCCTAACACACCTCCATCAGCTTGTCTCACAGGGCACATCCAGAGCTTCTAGATGGTAAGACTTCAGGTTTTCCAAATGCCTAAGAACTATCCCCTCACCTCCTTCCACTAAGTATTTTTCAAGGGCATTATACTGACAAGCTGGAATATCTGTTATGTGTTTTCAAGGACTGAAATGATTAGGTGTTTGAACACAAAGAGTGTTACACAACCCTCATGCACAGAAACAATTCTTCAACCTTGGAAGAGACAGCAAGGATTTTGCCATTCTGTAAGATAATGCCACAGCTACCTAAGCTACCATCAAATTCATATTAAAAATTAGTAAAGTTGACTTTTTGGCATATTTGTTTTCAACAGAAAGATGGACTCTAAGTAGCACATAAAATGCTAGTGTAGAAGTATTGTGTTTGGCTAGTCAGGAATCTTCAAATCCTAGGTAGCTATGTAATATTTAACTATTTCGTCTTATGCTGATTGTCTTTTCTAAACTGAGCTAAAGCAATTCATGCATACCATATTTCTGTTACTGTCAATCAAAACACAACTTTCTCATGCTTTAGGCAAGACTATTTATTGTGAGTGAACAGACAAGATTAATAATTTAGTGGGTGGCTAACAGAAGTTGGAGAGGAGTTTTACTACTCCATGTAAGTGAGGTACAATAGCCACCTCATGTAGGAGATGGAACTTAAACCTGTAGCTGAATCGCATCCTGCCTTGCCCCATCCCCAAAGAGATTTCTGTTTTTCCCCCCTGAAATGAGTTTGACTGAAGAATCTGAATTCTCACAGGAAAAACACAGACAGCAGAGTGCCCTGCATCTCGATGACATCTGGTCAGGCACCCCAGACTGAATTTGGTAGACCATTGCCAACTATAATGTGCCAAGTGTAGGTGCCTATGAATAAACTCAAAAGCATGAAATAGCAATAGAGAGAGAATCCACTTACAAGCAGCTCTGATTTTTATCATCTCTTCATATACAAACCCCAAGGTTACTGTCTAAGCCAAACTGGCAAGAGCTACTTCTGAACACAAATAAATACAGCCTTCCACTTTCCAGTTGTCCTGGTTCTGTTCAGGACAGGGTTAAGTTTTGCAGTAACCACATCAGAATCAAGTTTACTGAACCCGATCTGGTATTTCAAATTATACTGAGCAGATTAAAACCTTTCCTTTACTCACCATTCTCTTTGTAGTTATTTCCTGTTACCTTCTTCTCACTTGTAATTTGACTTGTAAAAGTCAAAAATTAATGCTTACTCTTAAGAAATTTATTCCTCCTAAAGCAAATCCTTCGTAAATTCCTCACTGATACCATTTAAAAAATGGATTGAGGCAGCAGGGGTATTTCCTAATATCCAACTATCTAATTATGAGAACTTATGTACTTCAATTTTGCCTCCTATCCAGAATTTAACTTTCTTTTCCAGGTATGACAATAATTCCATTAAAAAAAAAAAAAATCCATCATATATTTTTCCTGTAGTTCACTATTATCCGAAAGGTTCTTTAACCCACAAGCCTGGCTAAATGAGCAACCGACATTTGAGCTTATTGACCAGGGGTACCACTTGTTATCATCCAAAGCATCAACAGCCAGGAAGGCAGAACATGTCCTATGACATTCAGCACTATCTGAGAGATGTATTTCGAAGGCGTCCACTTTAGTCTCAGGCCACAAGTACCCTCTAATACAAAGAAGGTCACACATCCAGACTCCAGTCCGAATATCAACTTCCTGCCCTACCACCTCCACCACACCCTCACGTGGCCATTAAGAGCTTGTTCCCTTCTTAATCCATAAGCCCAAAAAGAGACATTGATTTCAGAGGGAGCAGTGTCCCTGCTACCAGCTCTGGATCCTTTCTGGGCAGAGTTTGTGGTTAGCACGATAAATCCTAAGGAGGCTTATGCTGATTTGTGTCTAGCAAGCCTGGGATCCTCAGGGAGTCCCATCCCAAAGCTCCAGTGAGTTGCTACAGGATCAGCTCATGTGCATTTACTGAATAATTTATCACACACACTTTGACAGCTCTGGAAGTTGCAGAAAGCCCTTACAGCCCTTCCCTTCCAGCAGGGATTCTCTAGCTTCCAAAAAATCCTTGCTCAAGTTTTAGATATTAATCAAGGTTTTCTCGATGACCTTTGCTCACAGAAAGCAACTACACATTTTAAAAGCAGTCTGAGACACAGACTCCCTTCTGATGAGGAAGCGGTCCTGCTATGTGCAAATGGTTAACTTTGGGCAGCAATACTGATTAAAAAGAAAGACATTTAAGGAGTATGCCCAAGGTTCTTTACGCCAGACCCTAATTCAGGGACCGGCTTTACCAAAACTGTGTCTTGCACTGACAGTTTTCTGTGAAAGTGCATGAACTTTCAGAAAACAGTAGAGTCTACTATAGAAGTAATTAAATGCAAGTTGGAGAAAAAACAAATCTGTCTAGAAAGTTGTCAGTTGTACAAAGAAGTCCTCCTTTGTCATTCTACCATCCTATGATTTTGCAGAAAGGCAACTTTACAACTTGGTTCATAGCGGTGATGAAGTTATGCATACAAGAAACTTTTTGCACCCCAAAGCCAACTTCCCTGCTTGAGGAAGACATACAAAGAAACTTAACTTCCTGGGCTGTTGTGAGTTTTTACTATTTTAGACAAAGCAAAGCATACCAGATCTGAAAAGAGAAGCTCAAATACTGAGACTCAAAGAGTCCTGCGAAAGATAAGCGCTTGCCAGTTGCATGTAACCTCTCTTCCAACTGGTTCTGTCTGAACTACTAGAGCAAGGAAAGCTGATTTTTCATCTATATTTGCTGAAGGAAAAAAAATTAACAAATCTGTATCAAGGTTCAAATCATACAAAGGGCTTACAGTTACCATACAGGAGAGATCATCTTCAGCAATTTGACTTCTGACAACTGGAAAATTGTTTGTGGGTGAAATAATGCAAATGAGGTCAGAGAGAGTCATCTGCAAGTGATGACAACAAAGTAAACTGTAGGAAACAACCTGTTTGCTGGAAGTTGCACAGCATTGTGAGGGCAACCTGAACACCTTCCAACGCCATCATCTGGGAAACAAGGTATTGCTAAATCCCACAAAACCAAGCTACATTATATCAGTTGATTCTTGGCTAGTAAGGGCCATTATCAAAGTATTTAATCAAGTGTAACACCACCTGTACTAACTTAGATTCTCCCTGCTGCTTTTTTTCTCCTGCCCCAGCTGTGATCTAAAGCATATTATCCAAGAAATTACTATAGCTATAGAGACAGTTGCAAAGAAGAAACATTTGGGTAAGAGTGAAGAACTTTAGCTTTAAATACAAAGAATGCTGTTGGAGTGATACAGATGTACATCTTTCACATGACAGCTTTTCATTAATTGTGGCAGGAGTCAAAAGATATTTCTACGAAGCCTGAAAAAATTAGTAAGGGATTTTGTTCATGGTGACAAAGTAGAAGAGCAGCAGCTAGCATTTTCCCAGTGCTTTGGGGAAAACAGCACAAGCAGTAGTAAGAGCTCTTCTTTAGTGAGAGCCCCTTCCAACGCGAAGTGGGCAGAAGTTGCTCTTTACAGCTCCTACTTAAAAGGACCAATAAAACAAACTTAGAATATACCCTGTCAACCATACATCCTACAATGGAAAAACCCTTTATTTTGGTCACCATTGCCAACTATCACACCATGAAATATTCCAGAAGAGGTCAGGATTTTTTCCCAAACTAAAGCTCTAATGGAAGAACAGCATTGCTGCTGATACCTAGGCAGACACTACCTGACAGCATATAACTCCCTACCTAGACTTTTTTCCTGAAAATGGCATAGAGCCAAGGGAACTATCTTGCAGCATTATAAAACACTATTGCTACATTAGTGATTCAGTCTGGCAGTCTCTCCAAAGCCATCAACATAAACAGAAGAGGCCTTCTGTAGAGCCAGTAGACATGCAGACAAAATACTGAACACAGTGGTTTCCACTACAAAATGCAAACTAGATGAACGCACCCAGAACAAAAATTGTTTTCAGATGGCCTGAGACAGGGCAAGTTTATTTTTGTGGGTGTAATATTTATTCTCAGGCATAAGACTCAGACTAGCAACTTACCCAGATCCTAGTATCTGGAACCATAAAGGCAGAGCAATATGTCACCAGCCAATGGATATTTTAAAAATCCTTTGAAACCACTAACTGAAAGGAAGCATTCAAGCACTACAGGGGAATGAATTACTAACTTGAAATAAATGTTTAAAACACTCAAGAGATCACATTAGAAATCTTATGCATGTATGGGGTGGTAAGTCCTACTATGGATCAATTCCTAATAAAGAAATCCCTCTCTAACCCCAACTCCAGTCCCTTTGTATCCAACTGTACTACCATAGAGACTCAAAATCTTAATGGGAGACTTAGAAATGCTAAGTGTCTCAATGACCAGTTAGAAGTCAAAGTGTGCACATAACAGTGCACAGTTATCAGGCAAATGCCACATTTGCAGCTAATGAGTGACCACATCACCCTACCCAAGCAGAGCTCCACATGCTCACCTGCTCTCTGCACAGCATCTCCCACGCTGGCTGTGCTGACACCTGGCTGAGGTGGGAGGGAAGTGCTGTATGCCTGCTGTGTTACCACTCCAAGGAAAACACAGCTATGGCAGAGCTACTGTGGAGATGTCAGCACTTGAGCTCATTTCCCTGCACCTTTTCTGCAAAGCAGACAGGTCTTAACAACAGCTGGAACACGTCTCGTGCTCTGACCTGCACCTCTAACAGTCCCAGGGGTGGTCTGAAGACTTTCCACACCAGTGCCATAGCCAATGAATGAGAGCTTGGGTTTAGTGGAAATGTACTCGAAGGCACACTGAACCAATTAACAAGATATGAAAGCCTCATGCTCCTCCACTTCATAAAGCATCAAGGTAACAGTGTACCTAAACCTCAAAGAGTTTCAAATTATTTTCTATAAATGTAAAGAAATAGATTCCTTTAACTGGGAGCAGGGGAGACATCATCTTGTGCCTCCCTCAGAAATATCTTTGTTTCTCAAATGATCTTCATCCTTTGAAGTCAGAAGGATTTTCACCTAAAGTTTAATTAAAACCATTTGTCTTAAGAAGTGATGTTACTCTTTCTAAGCATGGTTTGTGGCAAAAACAATGTGAAGAGAGGTACAGGAGGGAAGAGAATGTTCAGGATTTTAGTTACTTTAGTTACTCTTACTAGGAAGAAACCAAAGGGAAATAACCTGTACCTTCTTTTCTGTTAAAATGTACATGCTCTAAAGCACAGGCTAGCACCACTGAATGCTAAAAAAGCTTGCTCTGACTACACAGTACAAATGCATCACCCATCAAATGTACACTGACAGTCGTTCAGTAAGGAAATTCAAATTCATACTGTCACAATCTGCCAGTCATATATTCCCTACAAGCTACCCTCCTTGGGGCAGCAAGCAGAAAAACACATCCTTTAAAAATTACATTTTTGCATGTGCAGTGTAACTCAATACCACAAAGAGAGAAAAAGACGGTGCACATCAGTCTGCAGCCACTGCTAGCATTCACCAACAAGAATCCCCTTCCAGGTCCAGAGTGTTGCCAACATTCTGGAGTTTTGTTACACAACTGCAAGAACTGCTTCAGCTCCCACTGAGCAATTTTCCCCGGTAGCAATTGTTAAAGGCTGTTTTTCCTGCTGTGTTATGGAACAATGGGAATGATTAATGTACCCAAGAGCAATATTTGAGTCAACGATTATTGATATCAAGTGTTGGTGTTTGGCATGAGATGAACTAAGTTCTGTTACATTACAGACAACTCTCCTCTGCCAAAACCCTAACCTCATTTTTGTAGAGGGGAAAAAAAAAAACCCAACTCAACGTAAGTAAAAACATTTTTAGGAGGGTTACCCACTTAAAAAGATATAGCTAGTCCCATTATTTGTTTAGTATTGGCAGTAAAAGATATAAAACTAAACCCTAACACATTTGATCTGACATTTAGAAAAACTCAGTAGTGTGAAGACTTTAGCTTTACCCATAAATTGTGTCTTCTAGTACAGGGCAGTAACTACAGTCCCTACTGTGTTTCAGTCCACTTTCTTTTTAATCAAGGTTGTTTGTTTGTTTATTCAACCCTTATGAGCTGGGTGAAAGTACGGTTTTGCTTAGGTACACTTTGGTCACCATCAGCTCTCCCCTAGGAATTATTGTTCATGACCACAAAATTTTCTTATCTTAGTATTTCAGTATATTCTCCTATTTGTACTGAACATCCTTTTAATCAAAAGGTACAGATACCGCTGGGTTCTTTGAAGCACTTCAAAGCTTCCCTTTTTGAAAGCAGCTACAGAAGCACACATGCAGCCACAGCTCACCCCTGTGAGCAGCGGCTTAGGGAGCCTCTTTCATCCAGCATGACAAATGTCTTGCAAGGCCAGGCCTTGCACACTCAGCTCTGGTCATGGATAGATAGGTGGGAAAGGGTGGGGGCTTCGAAGCAGGAAAGACCTAACGTTTTTCTACATAAGGGATATATTGCTATGTGAGTGTTTATTGCATTGATGATAAATGCAAGCACTTGAGTAGTGAAATACTAAACACATGCAAGTTCTAAAAAGTAGATTCAGAGTGAGGTGCACAAGTGCAGAATGTGTTCCAACTAAGGTCTTAAGATTTTTGATAAATGAAACAACTTAATTTGGGGCCAAAACCCTTCCATTTTTACCATTCTGTAAAATGTAAGCATTAAAGTAGCCAAGTTAGATCTAAATCACTTGTTTGTATATGACTGCACACAATTTCACTGGGTTTTAGTGCTCAGGTTTAAAAATGGCGAACATGTGGAAGCTTGGCACCCATTCCATGAGCACATTGTTTAAGGAACTCCAAAAACTACAACAGAATGGACATAAAACTTTTTTCAAAAAAGTAATCTCCCGCCTTAATAGAGATACAATCCTCACAAGTCAATGGAAAAACACAATTAATTAATACAGGGTTACAAGGAGGGAATAAGACTTGGGGGTTTTTAAAAAAGTTTTGTAACAGAGCTCCAAGACCACAGAAATTACATAGAAGAATGCAAAGACACACTGATGCAGATTATTTTTTCTCCTCAGACTATTTCAACTCTTCCTGCAATAACAATCCTTCTGTCCCTCTTATCTCCTCTAGCATTGTTCTAATGTGTGTAGTAGAAGCATCTTACCACTGCTGGACCACTTAAACAGTAAGCTTATGAATGGAATACTTCTATTTACATTTCTTTAAACAGAAACTGCTGGAAGAGTGGAAAGAGTTCAGCATACAGCTGGGTCAATGAAACAATGACCTTAGGTAAAAATACACACTCCTTAGGAAGCTGGTGGCTGCAGTTGTGGTGTACCAGATTATGGATAGCAGTAGCATGTGTCCAGGAAGTCTGCGTTTGTGCTAATGTTATGTGCACTCTTAACCACCAAAGCAGCATGAACCATCTTTGCTATTGAGTGCAATCAAGTGGAGGAATAAAGAGCAGGGGCAAAACACATCATTTCTAACTGTAACAAAGCAAAGGAGACAAAAAAACCCCATATATGTTGTAAGAAATAATGCATGTTTCATCTGGTTTCCACCCCCATTCCCATTACTATTCCATTTTCTCAATCCATGTCTGTAGCTCATACCTAAGTGCAGTCTACATCATCATTTGCACAACAGATTCTTTAGCTACAGCTTGGTTTCAATACCTGACCTTGTAATTCCTGCAGAACATTTGAGCCTTACTTGCCTACCTGCTTTAATAAGCCAGAGAAATCATAGTATCAAGACAGCATAGCAGAAAACACCTTAAAAACATCTTAAGTACCACTCAGGTTCTACACTATTAGAGAACAGTTTAGTTCTAAAGACCTGAAGATCTTAAATCAGTATTTTGCATTTGCTGTAATTTAATAATCAGTGATGCATGCATTTCTTCTTGCAAGCTCTAAGAAACATGCATCAGAGAACCCAGAATACAAGTGCCTTGCAGAACCTCAGCACATGGCTGTGTTTGCTACTGTTGGACAATGACCTTTTTTAAAGTCAGATAGTAGTTTTTAAAAAAAAAAAAAAAAAAGCTTTACTCCATACTCACTCAGCAACCATACAGAGCAAGAGAGCATCAGCTCTGTCAGCAACCAAATGCCACAATCCATAATCACACCCAAGCATAAGCTGGGACTCTACAGTTTGACATTTTTTTTTAGTCTGGCATGGAAGCGATTTCATTAGTGATATTAAACGGCAATGCAAAATTTCACAAATCCTGGCGGAAAAGATTACGTTTTTTCATCATGACACTTTTAATCTGAGGGCAATTTAACAACCCTACTGTGGAAACATTAGGGAAATACTTCTGGTTCTGCAATTTGGAGTCTAGGTTCAATTATTAATTAAATACAAAGGCAGTGAAGCATCATATAAGCATTTAATCATTCATTAAGAGAAGCATTGGCAAACTCCTTATTTGACACAAATAATAATCCAAGGAATTTACAACACTTTTTTCATATTCCTGCATAATACTGGAAATAAGTTATAAACTTATAAATGCATAGATAAATTTTCTTTAGGAATAGCTAATTCATTTACTTAAAGAGGCATTCTGCTGAAGATAAATAATGATTCACAAACATTCTATTTTGTGCCAATAAAAAGAACCATTTTTTAATTACCTACTTCATGCGTAAATGGAAGGGAAATGAGCTGTAAAATCGGATGCCAAAACTGCCACATTCATCAGAACGAAGACGATGGTCCAACATCACCCATTTGCTCTCTACAGGAGCTCCCTCTTCCTAGAGAAGCTGCCTCTTCATCAGTTAAGACTACTTAATTTACAAAGGTAAGTAGACACAGTTGCTGTCAGATGTGACCAGCTTCCCATCAACTAACTCTCCCTACACACCCAGAAGCTTTTCTGGGATCAGTTCAGTCATTTTCTTCTCATACCACCAGTCTGAGTGGCTACAGCTGCCTGTAAGCTCCTCTTGAGAAATGCAGCAGTCAGTCAAAAAAGGTCTCCTCACACCTGCTTTCCTTTAAAAAACCCAGATCCTCAACAGTTTATCAAGTCATTCAGCAGCTTTCTCTCGTTCACCATGGATAAGCTGCTGGACAAGAATTTTCACTGATGTTCTTAAGGCCTTCAAAATAAAATTCCTTGAAAATGCTGTTTGATTCCTTTCAGCCTGCCACTTGCTTTGAATTTCAGTCCAAAGTCTCATCCCTGCTCACCCACACTGTGGATACAAACTCACTCCCAAGTACCCTGTTGGCTTTCAGCACCTCTCCCCGTTGGCTTGCTCAAACATTAAGGATTAAGCCTAGCACCACCTCCTTGCAGGGCAATACAGAAAAACAGTGAGACTGCATCAAATCTGACCCTTTCTTCCCTTATATCTCCAACATTTACATGCAAGTGCTGCTTTCTGCCCTCAGCACCCCCTACTATTCATGTAAGGAAAAGGCTCTTCACCCAGCCGGTGGCTGGGCACTGGAAGAGGGTCCCCAGGAACATGGTCACAGCACCAAGCCTATCAGGAGCTCAAGAAGCATTGGAAAAATGCTCTCAGGCACATGGTGTGATTGTGTGTAGGGCTAGGAGTAGAACTGATGATCGTTGTGGGTCCCTTCCTACTCAGGATATTCGGTGATTCCACGATTCAGCCAACTCCCAGGACATGACAGAATCACTTCAACACCATGCCACTGTGTCACTCCTGCGACTGCCAACTCCCACCTCATGTTTTTAGCTCCCTGAACCATGCAAAGTGACTACCCATGCTTGGAGGCCCTGTGACCACAAGAGATCCGGATAAAACTCCAAGAAGATGCTGGCCAGAGTGGACAGAGCCAGTACCCTCTGGAGGGAGCTAGCTGGGCAAGTTCAAACACAAGACTCCCATCTGTTTGATGCTGGAGTCAAGAGCCACCTCCCAGAGCCTTTATCAGATACCTTTATCAGGATATACACCAATTGAAATAGGAAACTCTTCAAGGACAAGATCATGTCTTTATTTATGCTTGCACAGCTCCCTCTGCAATGCAGCGCTGACTCTAACTGTTCAGCTGTGCAAGAAAGACTGCAACTGTTGATGCCACCAGCTCCATGCTAATTAGATTAAATCTGCCACTCAAAACTGTACTTACAACACTTTAAACATCCTGCAAGGCACAAGCTGTTCGTTGATGTCATTATCCTCCAATAATGTTACAACTAGTGATGCCTTCATATGCTTCTTGGTATCAATATGTTTAACATTTACTGTTTCAGCAGTCTCTTCTCCAAGAATGACTGATCCTCATCGTAACACACTGAATTTAATGGGAGTGGGTTCACAACATCATAACACATCTAATACCTGCTCCAATCCGATCACCGAAATGGTGTTTTGGTAAACAGGTGCACCTTGTATCACTGATGGAGGTGTCCTTTCAAAATGGTAGTATTTTGTGAAATACAGTGCAGAGTCATAGGATTTTCACTGTTATCTCCCACTACCTCTCAATATGAGACCCCAGCTATAACATGAAGGTACCTTTTGGATAGAAGAAGGTAACAGCCTGATGCATAACTTGGTGCACTAAAGCCTCTCTCTGTGTAATACAGTGAATTTTTTCCCCCAGCTTTAGCTTTCTTCTACCACAACTGAAAGAACATCATAATCAGACTCCACCTTAGCCCCCCAGATGTTTGGGGAATAGGACCCATTGCCCAAAGCAAGCCTCCTTTCCTTTATTTCCCTCACTTTCATAGATCTCTGAAGCACTAGTTCCACAGCACTGATGTCTCAGCTCCATCAGACACAGAAACACTATATACATTAGAGATCTCAGTATTTAAGCAACTTATAAATCTATACAGATCATTATGCTATAATTTTTGCACTCTTCCATTGTTTTTTTTTCTCATCTCCATTCAAGTTTTTATCCAGGACAAAGTCCACCCAAAAATAATGGCTGTCCCAACAGTGTAGCTATTCTAATCAGAGTCTCCTATTGAAGGCTAAACCATTTTAGAATTTCTCTCCAAAGGGACTATTCCAGATGACATTTTAAGTACAACCCACATGGCAACCTGTTCTGAAGAGCCAAATCTGTCATCATCATCCTAAACAGTTTTACTCTCAAGGCAACACCACAGAACTCTCGTAACAGCATACATAGAGAAAGAAAGGCAAGTAGATGAAAACAAGCAATAGTAAAACTGGCAGAATACAGATTTTGCATGGGAAAACAGGAGCTCCAACGCAGCCCATACAAATCACCTTCATGTGTTTTAGGACAAGTGCTTTTTTGTAGCTTAAAAAAAATAGCAGAGACAGTTCACTTTCTGGTACTTCAGTAACAACCTGCCTTTCATAATCCAACCATTTTTTAGTTCCATTGGTAGTTCTGGTAACGAAGCTTAAAATTAAAAAATCAAGTACTATTGTTTAGTTGTTTTGAGGGGAAGATGTATTTTTTTATGCTGACAAACAAAATGCAACAGCAAACTTTTGCCTTCGTTTGCACTACCTTCTCCTACAGCTGCAAATTTTGTCTGGAGTTTTATCAGGAGTCCGGAGTTTCATCAGGATAACTGAGGGCAGAGCCTACAAGCTGAATGCAGGTAACCTTGCTGGGAGGCAGAACAGGTCCACGGGACACCTGCTCTGAACTAACATTTCAGTTAGAAACATGTAAACATTCCTGGTTAATGACAAAACACGCAGGAGCTTTGACTGTGCGTGAGGAACATAGCAGCTGATTAAGGTGTTGATTTTGTCAGTCACTGGCTCCCACGGAAAAACCTAGCCAAACTTTCCATTATCTAAAGTAAATGTTAATCAGCCTTTTCAAATACTCAGCAACATGAGTTGAAGCCCTTAGTTAATTTAAATTATATTGATTTTTTTTTTTTTTGCACCTGCCTGTCAAGACCTGTCTGATACAAGCTTTTCAACTTGCAGTGAAATAAAGCACTGCTGTAGCCACAACAAAAAAAAAAAAGGTAAGACTACAGACCCGTTGTAAGATGATGTCCCATTCAGAACAATGTGCTTGGATGGAAGATGCTTAACCATTTAGCAGTTAAAAGAAAAAAAGTCAGGGAATGACAGCATCACTTGTAAATAGTGGTCTGGATTTCTCTTTGTCTGTAGCTTTCTTGTGGAAAGCCATAGCAACTCGACCAATGGATATCCAAACTTAGATGTGAACAGCCCTGGAACCCTTTTCCCTTTAGCCGTTCCCAAGTTGTTTCTAGCAGTTCCTGGTGCTGTTTGCCCAGTTCTTCTGCAAGACGTGCTTCTATCCCCTTAAGAAACATTCAGGTTTATTTTAAAATAAAAGCATTATAACAGACATATTTTTTAAAAAAAGCACTGTAACAGAAATTATAAAAACTTACAGTTTTCTTCCTTTCTGAAAGAAATGTTTTCTTGGCTGTTTTTTTATAATGGTAACTAGCAAAATGCATGCTTTTGTAGATTTCTGTTACTCAGTTATGCTACTGAACATTAAGGAACAATTAGCTAACAAAACTGAGAGTTACTCTTTAGCACTTTCTAATTAGGGAGGAGAAAAACGTCTCAGAATATGGAGTCTAAGAACACAGCTGCAGGCATAGAAGGTGAAGGAGCTTTCAAGTAGCCTTAATTTGTAATTCATACCACATTTAACAGTCTGCAAATCCAGATTCCTCAGCAAATACCCACATCTGCTAAAATTTTTGTCCAACCACATCACTTCAAAGCTTACTGTCAAAATTAATCCTTCCTGTCACTTATGACATATTTTATCTAATATACTAACCCTTTCAGGAAAGAATAGCACAATGTTACTGCTTTAAAGCATCATATTTTTACTCCTTTATTTCTAAGCTACTGGAACTTAAATTGCAATACAGTTAAATATAGAAGCAGATGAAATGACTGTAGCAGAAACATCTTCCCTGTTTATCTGTATTTTACAGGATTTAGGGTTTAAAAATTTAAGCTGCCTTCCAATGTATCTAGCTGATGTGACATCTTCAGCCAGTTTGGTAACCTTTCCGATAGCCCTTGAACAAGTGAAATTAAAGTTAAGCAGCTGAAACAAACAGTTCAAGAAATATATCCAAGAGAGCTAGCTAAGGCTTTTGCTGAGACTCAAGTGCTTTATTGGTGCAATTAACATCATCGTTATAGCAGATTTAATTTGTGAAAACCTTTGGAGGAAGCTTTAAATAACTGACATCCTTCCCCTTCAATTAAAATGTGACAGCTTAAACTATACACAAACTGAAACACTCTGGATAACAGCCTGCTGACTGCTAGAAATACTAGAAACTGAACCAGGACAGCTTTACAGACTGCCTTTGCACTGGAAGGGAGCCTGAAGGGAAGTAAGTCCAATGATCCCACATTTGCAACCTCCTCCTCCAGGTGATGTAGTGCCTTTTTAAAGGCATTTTTCTCCTAACATCCTTACCAATACTTCGCACTCCTCCAAAGGAGAAGCAGCATATGGCTTGTGAGAGGAAAAGGTTTAAATATAGGTAGGAGTAGGAAGCAAGGTAACACATGCTTGCTGTGGTTTCCTCTTCTCCTGCCAGGGCAGGACAAAGAAAACATCCTCAAGGCCACAGCTTCCAAATACCTAATACTCTAATTTGCTTCTGCAAACTAGTTTTTGTTGTGTTATTTTACATCTAAATGGGGAGGGAAAAGGTGGCCCTGGAAGTAGCCAGATTGTGTGCCCAGGAGGACGAAAAAACTGCAGAGGCAATAAAAACTTTCTGGCATTTAAGGGGGCGCTGCATGTGAGAGAATGCGAGTCCTACCATTCTGGGACAATGCTAAAGCCTCTCTAATGTATGCCAAGGAGCAGGGTTACATTTAACCTCTGCCAAGAAACCTCCTGAGTACAAATTGCAATCTCCTATTCCACTTCTGAGAGTTAAAAGCTTATTTGGACTACGAGAGAACTTGTAGTAGCTAATCATAAAGCATAATTGCTGAGAGCTTAAGCAAACTCCAGAAATAAGCATAACCTTGGTTTCTGACTGATGAGAGATGCAGCCAAAAAAAGGTTCAGCAGAATCATGCAGTCTTGCACTACGCTTTCCCCAATTACATGGGAGCATTTTGTTTTGGTTACAAACCATGTGAAATATCTGAGCTTTAAAACTTGCAAGATTACTGAAAAGTATTTGGAAATCTTAGGACTCTGCTTTCAAGTCGTGCTTAAAGAAAACCCTTCAGAATGCATCACTGGAACTGCTACTGCTCATCATTTCCTTATTGGTTTATGTGCTTTTACGGTATTTTTTTGGTCAAATTTAGATTGGGAACCATAAAATGCAAATTAATATTCCAAAATGAATAGTAACGGTTTCTCAGCCTATATACACGCTAGATGTCAAAGAACATTTATTACAGTCATTGCTTCCTTAGATTTTAGGTTCTTTTCTACCGCTATTTAAATGTGCAACAGTGGAAAAGTGAAGGGACAGATTTACTTTTTTATTTAGTAATAAAGATGAAAAGTCAAAGAAAAAAAGGTCAGTCACTGTAAACAATGCATTTCTTTAAGAAAAGTTATAGTCCTGACAGACTACTCCAAGGACCAATGTCTGGCTATAAAAAAGCAACCTTTAGATCTAATTTGGGATCTCTTAAAAATAGGAGTATTAACAAATGGAGAATGATTTTTACCTTATCAGCACAGGATGTTTATTCCTGATTAACTTTATACATCCATGTTAATCTTTAATACATTAAAAATAGCTCTTGCATAACACAATACTTGTCCATGGTGCCTGAAGGTTATGTTCCACAGAAGTATTTTGGTGTTTCCAATAAAGGCTTAAAGGACTGTGTGTAGATTAGGAAACCTAAACCAGAAGGTTCTACATGGTTGACCTTGAGCCACTGTAAAGTGAGAACGCATGTAACTTTTTTTTTTTTTTTTTTTTAATCAATTGTATCATCTGAGTGATGGCCTGGATGGAATTCTCGTGTTCTGATTCACTGCTCAGAGGACAGGCTCAGCGCTTTGGGGACTAGCCTCAGCTCCAACTAATCAACAGATCTAGGATGCAGCTTGGCTCTTTCCACACCAGGAATCAGCAAGCAGTCAGCTGCCAAACATCTGCTTTGAAAAGGCAGAAAGCAGCAGAAAATAAATGTTCTGGTAAGAAAGCAATTCCAGTTTCTGAGGAAAAGGGGTTTTTTTGGTATGCCTGGTTTCCAGAGGCAGATTGTGACCCTCTTCTGTAACACATGCCAAATGACTCTGATATGACAGAGGTGAGGCCATTCCATGACGCCCTCTGGTCAGTGAGGTAGGTTTGCTCTTCAGACTGAGGAGACTTCTGGGGCGCAGCACAGCTCTCCTCCTGCTCTGGGGGCTCTCTGTCTAACGATAAAAAGTATGTAGGACGCAGTGTGAACCTGGACCTTATGTCATGGACAGAGTAAAGCAGAATCACAAGCTGAAAACCACTCCTGGTCTCTCTCATAGTACAAGTACCAAGGAAGGACCTAGTTTATTTTCTGACATCAAGAGACAATCCCAGTGGATTTCACCTTGTAAAGACAAATTTGTCACCTACCTTTGATCTGAGAACTAGAACAGTGCAATTTGTGCAGCTTATTTGTGCAAAACAGAGCAATTTTGCTGAACTCGTGTTAGAGCTATACAAAGCTTGCACTGAACAACTAAAATAAACTGGTATTCTGATGGGTACGTGAGGCAATCTCCCATGGAAACTTCCTTCCTGTTGCAATCCTAATTGAAACAATATGAGAGTAAATAACTGTTGAACACTCAACTGCTCCCATCACACAGTTTGTTCCAAAGCTTTCTGAACCTCCTTGGCTCTTTAAGAGTCTTAACAAATGGAATTTCTCCTCTCTTTATATACCACACTTGGGGTGTGTGTATATACATGTATATAAATGTAACAATGAGACTCATGACAGTTTTTGTCCCCAGTCACTTTCTTACTCAAAAGGCGAGGATACAGTGCCCCACATCACCAATTCCAACCTTCTTGAAAAGTTAAGAAAACTGAAGGACTACCGTCCATCACGTCTGTATTTTGTTGTGGTGTTTCAGGGTTTTTTTAGACACCACTCACTCTTTGTGGCATTATGTCAAACAAAAGCCAGACTCCATGATCCTCTCTGTGCAAGAGAGTTGTATTTCAGCTTATTTCTGAATTTTTTATGTTCTCATCTAGTTAGGTTGATTCTTAATACTCTTTTGAAGTGCAGTTTAGCTGGACCTGTAAAGGCACAGGATAAACTCCATTTGATAAAAACAGTTAACAACCAAAATCAAATAAAATTGGCTGCTTCTGTGAAGCCTAATTGTAAAATAAAGCATATGGTCCACAATGCTGTCCCTTTAAAGTGTTACGTTTTTTAACAGACCTCTGTCCCTGTTAGGCCCATTTGTTTCTGCCCACAGCTGGCAAAGAATTTTGATCTTCGCATGTCAGCTCATACTTAAAAATAAAGTATGTTTATTTTAAACCTATTAAACAAGTTTGTAATACTGAATGGATTCAGGGCACCAAATCTGCTTCTGTCTCAAATGCAGCCTGTCCAAGCTGATTGTTTCAAATTCAGAAATGCCTAAAAGTGATTAAAAACTGCTGCAGTTTCTCTACTCTGTAAAGAAAATTAAGAGACCAAGAAGCCATTACCAACAGACAGAGCTGGAAACTTCAAAGGGAAATAGAAGTGTGTGTGGACAAATTAACCTGTCTTTACAGGTAATCTAGGTGTTAATCACCAAAAAGCCATGGAAATCTGAAGAAATGCCACAATTTTTTTTCTAAATAATATGTATCTCAAAGGGAATTTCACATTTACATTTAAGATAAATGGTGATTTTTTTAAGAGGTGACAGACTATTCATCTCAAAGAGAGTCATATCTGCCCTTAATACATGCTACCATTCTAAAAAGTAGTTGCTGCATATTCAGCGTGGTTACTAAAATTAAGGCTATAAAAGCCTGTCCTTTAAATTCAGTAAATGAGTAATCATTTCCCTTCTGAAACTCTTTTTGATAAACAGATGCATTTATCAGGAAATACCTTCTCAAAAATGAGATCAGTCACTTTCAGCTATTCACAGCCCAGTCTAACCATTGTGGTCTTGAATTCAAATGCAGCTGAATGCATTTTTCACAGATGGTAATAAAAAGGGTAATGTTCTCTTTACTACAGAGGCGTGACTGAATTCATTTAAGCTGTGAAATTACTTCTAATGCTATTGGAAGGCCCTTCTCTTGAAAATGAAATTACTTTGACTGAACTGCGCAAGGAATTAATAAACTCTAGTATTTCTTAACATCTCTGAATTTACAGAAATTGACTAGATTTTCATCTACCTTTCCCATAACATCAGGGGAACATCTATCACACTCCTGGCTCTAGATGCTTACAGCCAAGACATGTAAGTACCTCCTAGTTTTACTCTGACCTGAAAAGCATCTCCTTAGGGCTCTCTTCTTGCAGAAGCAGGCTTAGCACTGGACTGCACACATATGGACTTCACCAGCTCTCCAAACGGCACACAATATCTAGCCCATGTGTCCTGTCTTCACTGTCTGCTCTTAAACACATAGAGGAGGACCAACAGCTCTGCTGAGGCTCACCTCTTCATAACCCTAACACTGCTGTGCCAGGAAGATGCTCCGCCTCCCATTGTTTGCTCAGAAGTAAGAATATGAGACCATGAGTAAAGGATCAGCTAACTGCATCAACATCTTCCATCCTTCTTGAAGATGACCTTAAAATGACCTCTATTTATAAAGCCACTCCCATCCCCAAAGGCTAGGGTTCCTCTCTAGTTCCTCTTGTTGGTCTGTCAATCCATCTGGAGGGAAACGACAGTGCACCAGTGCTTAAAATACAACAGAAAACACAATATTTTTATTGAAAACATGAATGGAAGTAATGCTTCTGAACATTCAGAATTTCAAAAGCACTAGAACCATGCTGCTTGTAGAAAACTGAATGTTTGAGAAGTGAAGCACTAACATTTCTATAGCAAAACCAGCTGCCCACCAAATTTGTGGATCTTAAGTCATAAAGGTCCCATGTCCTGGTGAGCTTAAAGGAAACAGACCTTTCTGCACATATTAAGCTCCATTCCTTTTTCCCCCCACATTTTTGGTAGTTTGGTAGTTCTCATCACTTCTCAGCCAAAAATATCTGACAGAAAGAGACACCATTCCATATCTCCAGCCCAGAAAATCCATGTGGAAATGCTTGATGGCACTTTCAACAATGTAAAATAATGTCCACTCTTCTAAGGAAGAGCACCACCTTGGATGTTGGCTTCTCCCCAACCAATAGTTTTATTTTAAAAGTTACATGTAACTCCTACAATTAAAGGCTGCTCAAATGAGGCAATAGTTCATGACACAATAGCTCTGTTTTCAGATCACAGCTTTCTCAACCTTTCTGGACTGACATCTGCAAAAAAGTTCAGCCACTGCTAAGAAAGAAATACACTTTTGCCTGGGTTTTGGATTCTGTTAAAAAATAAAATCACCACAAGCAACTCTTTCAAGGCATCTCGAAATGCCTTGTGCAAATTCTTCAGTTTGCCCTCACTCTTAATGTCTGTGGCATATTCTAATAAAACTGCTTTTTCCAAAAAACCCTGAAGTTATGAGAAGGTCACATAAAACTGTAATCTACTACAAGAAGTACTTGGAATAAAAGATCCAATAGCACATTCTTCAGTTCCTAAGTTTGTGGGAAAACAAGTAACAGCTTATTCTTAGAATGTTTTGAAATTACTTGAAGTTTCTACTTCATAGTAAAGTATGCCTGCTGGAAGAGGATAGGTGACATCCTACACACTTTTCTACTAAAGCACATTTCAAACCAGCTCATGAATAAATGAAAGAACATTTGCCTTGGTAAAAATCAAAATTTACAAACAAGCTTTCATCTGGAAACAAGACCTAACCATAGCACTCTTCAGATTAACTTTCCCAGTCAAATTTTGGGCTTGCAGCCAATTTCAGGAAAATTTCTACATGAGCCAAGTCCCTGAAGTCAGCCAGAGTTGTCCAAGAACACCTGAAAGGCCCATGCCTTTAGAAATCAGCTTGGAAAGAATCACCACTTCTAAGTTTTTAAGCATGTAAAATCAGCAGAATAATGTAGTTCTGTGCAAGAACTGGCATTTTTGTGCCAGCCCAGCTGTAACACTGGGCAATTGTGTTCAACCAGGAACTGCAGCTCACAAGGCGGCGGCATGACTGCAAGGTCACAAAGGTTGTTTACAAGCTGGGAAACAACCTGAAGTAAGGTACTTTATTAGAAATTATAGCTATGATCCCATGTTCTCAGCAGGGGATCTAGAAGGAAAGGAACTTATCTATGCAATAGAGAGCGAGCCGGACATTTAAAGATGATCTGGCCCACAAACAGGAGGTTGACGTTTGCTGAAATAGGACTTGTGTTGTTCAAAGCAGCCATCAGCACCATAGCTGCAGATGCCTTTATGTGAAACTGCAGAACCAGCTACAAAAAATTCACTTATGCTTGATCACATCCAAACTACTTTACAAGGTCTAAGTGTTCCCATGTATCTTTTTTTGCGAGGCATGGATGTTTTTGCTTTATACTACTGCGTGTGGGAATTCTTGGGATACACAGTGAAAGATGCAACATATAAACATTAGATACTTAGACTCTGAAACAGCAAAGTAAAAGCCACTTATGCTTGAGAAAATGTAATTATGGTGGAAACTGCAGGGAAATTGTACTGAGACACAATCATCCTTCACTGAAAAGCTGGAGAAATACACAAGCATTAGAGCTCCCCAAACACATGAAATAGGCATTTTTGTTAATCTGGACTACTAAAAATTGCCAGTGACTCAAATCTATTCTTGAAAATAACTGACCTTGTTTATAGTCCTAATAAGCATTCTGCACATAAAGCCAACCCACCTCTATTAGCACCTTTTTTTTTTTTTAATTTACTCATCTCTAAAACAACCTACATCTAATCCAATCATATCAATTTATTTCCAACCTATTTCTGAGGCACAAAGAAATAATGCTTTTATGAATGGAATTTCCATGCTTGAGCTATTCAAAAACATTTTCAGGCAACAGCATCTTTTAATGAGCAATTTTGATGCAGTTAATGTCCCCCCGTTCCTTAGCCAACACCATCTGTTAGTTTATACTCTGGAGGTTCAAGCAAGAGGTGTGCACTGATGCATTCTGGCTGAGACCATCCAGGTTGACAGAAAGAAGCTACTGGGTAACAAAGAACTATCGGAGCACTCTGAGCTACCTGGTCAAAAGACAGGGGGGGCATGTCTCTGGTTCTCTGTGGGACTCGAATCTGTGAGTGCCTAGATGTAATATGCTTGAAAAAATTACTACTGTGTTTGGGGTTTTTTCCTTCATGTTATTCAAACTATGCAGACAAGTGGTAACATGGATAACAGGAGGTATGACGCCCAGGAAGGTATTCAGATACTGACTTAAACTGTAAACTTGTAGCTGTAGTGCTACATCTGTAAGCAAACCAGCAACTAACTGTGTTTGGTGTTAGAAATAGCATGATTCAAGAAACAGAAGGAGTGTATCTGTCAGAGTCACTGGTTAATTATTCAGGAGCCTGATTATCATACAGGACACTAAAAGCTTGCCTTTCATATGAGTGGCCACTAATCACTCCTCCAGCAGACTCCCATGGAAGCACTACTATTCCCCCATGGAGCAGGGGAATTGCCCGGCTTTTGCCTTTTGTTTTAACCTATGTTGCTGTCCTCTCCGAAATGGCACTCTGAAATTTTGTAATGTATAGTTTCAAATCACATCAATTTGCTAGCTTCTTTAAGATCAGTGAAACAACTGAAGGATTGTTAAGAACTTTACCTACTCACCCTTTGCCACAGTGCACTAGGGCAGGGCTTGGGGCTTGCAATTATTCTTGATGCTCAGTTTTAAGTCTGCTTGCTTGTAAAAAGCAGCTGGGAGGCAAAGTCAAGATTAAGGAAGGTAGAAGCGCTCCTTGCCTTAAAATTAATTAACTAATCTGTCAAAACAATCTTCCAAAGGACATGATGTTCAAAGATAACAAAGTGAATAGAAATTTTTGAGCAGATTAATTTTACGTAGTTGCATACTCTGAGGCTCATATTAAACACATTCAAACCTTATTACATAGACATGACCATCAGCATAGTGACCTACAATAGCAGCCTAGTACTGCATTAAGAAGCAGAAAAGCAATATTCAGGAGACTCCCAAGGACAGATATCAACATTATATTTTGATATATGAACCCTACCTGTATTAACAGTAAAAAAGAATGTGTTCTCTGCTACTATTACTAGGAGACTGACAGAGAAGAATAAATTAGAAATTTATAGTTATGTCAATGTCATAAGTATGTCTGCACATTTGAAAACCTGAGGCACTAGAAAATGCTGTTGAACCAATTAAATGTTACAGAGATTAAAGTATGCTTATCTGGAGTGTACTTTTCACAGCAGTTTTTACCGGATTCAAGTTTACTTTGCTCTTAACCAGGCAATCCACCAGCTGTAGCAGCAGCCATGCAATAACAAGCATCCTTCAGCAGCAATTTGTCTCACTAGCAGCTATAAATGACTCAGCTGTTCATATTAGGCTCCAGGAGTTACTTTGCTAATACTGCAGCCTTTTACCATATAGCACAGCATACTTTCCCTCTATAGTAGAGGCTGGGGTTTTTATTTGTTTGAGGATCTTTCGTTACTCATACCTTCCTTCTGAAACACAATACAACTGTGTTGGTTACCAAGGAGACTAGCTTTCACTGCTCATCGGCCATTGGCAGTATGACTTAAAAATAAATTTGTGACAGGTCATGTATTTTAAAAAAAGGGTGTGAAGGTGAAACTAAACTTTAAATGCAAAGGAACTTAGAGCAAGTAAAAACATTAGACCAGCAGAACAGCTCTATTAAAATTATAATGAACATCATGCATTTTCACATAAAATTTTCTGTTTAAGTTGCTATTCAATAAACAGCTGTTACCAGAACATACATTTTAAAAAACCTGTTAATATCAATATAAGAAAACAGAAAAAAACCCCCCAAAAGCAAAAAAAACACCAAAAAACAAACAAAAAACCCAAACAACAGCAACAAAACCCCAAACTAGTCTTGGTGATACTTCTAAAATTTGAAACTTGGAACAAGCAGTATGAACAGGAATAAAGTTAAAATTTTTATAAACCTGATAGCTGTATCTGAAAAGCTCAGCTCCTGGCAGCAAGTAACCAAAATAATGAATGACTGCTTTTTTTCCTTTCAAGTTTTAATTTGGGGCCGGTGACCTGTGGGAAGTAGTAGGGTTAAAGGGACTACTATCTTTTTCCCCTATGGTCAGAATCATGACTCTTCATGATTGATAATACTGCATGCAGTACCAACAACTCCTGCAAAAACCAAAGATTATAATCCCGGATTGGTACAATTTCAAGGAGCTGAGAGAAACAGAAGAGCAACAGATACAACATAAGAAAACAATAAGCAGTGGACTTCTATACCCATATGGTAAAAAGACTGGAAAAGCCCAAAAATTTGAAAAGTAATGCATCTGTTAACAATCAGTAAGGGATCTGTGTTCTTTACTGTTCTGCAGGCAGCTCTGATTTCTGTACCACATTCCCCATTACCTTCATGGTGCAGTTCCCAATCCCACCCACACTGTGATCACTCCCAGGTGATCTAGAGAAAACTGACAGGTTAACTAGAGAAAACATCCCTTCAAGAAGTGTGCTCCCAAAGAACACTCCAGGTGCATACCAGAGTCACGCAAACTTCTATTGGCACGTAGATCTGCTGTTTCCTTAGGTCTACAAATGACAATAGCAATCCATACTGAATTAGAAACCTGTCACATCCTTACTCACCTGTTTATTCAACTGAGCTAAAAGATATTTTCATATTTTAATAGGAACAGTACAGGAAGAAAAAACTTTCAGAGTATTACTTTTATGACGTAGTAATAGTAAGAGACTGCTATATTTGTTAGTAGGATGACACTTAAAGCAGTAACAGAGTAGTGAAGTAGTATTATCTTCTAGCAGCTGGTGATCCTACAGGAAAACACTGTGCAATTCTGACAATGATTTGCGTGCCTTGGATCCTATTTCAGAGCAGGGCTCTCTGGACAGAGTCTTAAGCTGTTCACTGAATAGCTCTCTGAAACCAACCCAAAGCAATTAAACCAGGGATGAAAGCATGAAGCAGACCCTGCATAGTTTCATGCAGGGCTCTTGTGGGTGCATAACAACAGCCCTTCCAAGAGCAGTGATCCATTACAATTTGTGTACACTGCTCCCTGAAACATGGCTGGGGAGCCCACGTGGCAGCAGTATGCTCAAGTGAATTCACTGACCTGTGTAACAGGACACTATTAAGCCTACTCTTTATTTCTAACCAAGCAGCCCAGGACAGGGCTGGGTGCTGTGTCTCCACAAGGACAGCAACAACCTGTGGGACTCCACAGAACATTCTGAGCTTTCCACAGAGCTACGGTAAGAATTTTAAAATCCGCAACATGAGTGTCAAAGCTAGTGGAACTCTGCCAGTTTTTCAGGTGATGGTAAACTACGTGTATAAAGTCTAATAGTAGAATTGCAAAGCATAACAGCAGGACTAAATAGCTAAAAGAATCTTCAGTATTACAGGCTGGCTTGGCAAACAGTGAAATAGCACTCCAATGTTTCATTTTGATACTTCAAGCTTAGCATAATAGGAAAGCCTATGATAATCCAGATAATAATGTGAGTCTTGCAGATTTGTTACTTGATAGGTAATGAACAGCAGCATATACGTATACATCCCTGTCTTGCTGAGGTTGACACTTCTAGAAGTAACATCCTAAAGCATCTACTCTGTTATGCTGCAGAAATACAAAAATTGTCTTCTCAAAATCTAACCTTTTATGGTGGTCATGTGAGAACTCAGGGCAGAAGCATATCAAATAGGTTGTCAAATCTTAAAAATTTAAACTCAGATAAGAAATAAAAAGGCACCACAGCTAAGCTTCTGTTCAGCTTACTACTGATGGTATTGTTAAAAATGGGTTTTAACCTCTAATTTTCACTAAACATGAAGTTCTCTTTCAAACTCCCATACAGCTACAACCAGCAAGACTATGATTTTAAGTAAAATGCAGAACAGTAAGCAATCATACAGAAATAAAATACTTGGTTACATAAAGAAACACAAAACTCAAGCAAACATAGCAGTCTGGGCTGGTCTCCATGTTTCTCGCACTCACAGCTGTAATGCTATATATTTTAAGGACAACATACATATTGAACAAAGGAGAAAAAAATTCCCTAAAAAACTCCACAGCATTCATACAGATTGATTGATAGCTCTATATAATTTTTTTTTTATATCACCTTCTTCTGTGGTGATTTCTGCAGACAGAAGGTCAATATGGAAGAAACTGATTCATTTTGTAAACTTCACACTATCCCACTAAACTGCCGATATTTTTAGTTCTCCCTAGCACTAAGCAGACAGGGAATCCAAGGCACAGTGCCAGGATGTAAACCCACTCCTTCTGAGCTGGCTTTAATCATGTTGCCTTGCTCCCACTCTGCTTCCATGTTTAGGTCAGCAAATTTTCTCAAGGCTAAATCTGAATATATGCACACATATGCCATGGATAATCTGGGTGTGTTTCTTCATGAATAACTCAAATAAAAGTATGGTGTGTTGCTCCTACTGAAAGGCTCACTTGATCTTCTTTTGGCATGGTTCACCCAAAAAACTACTGCTGAAGAAGAGCCAACATCTTGCATCTATTTATAATGTAGTTGGTTTACAAAAAAAAGTGTATCCTCTTTACAAGTTATTTTTTGTACTGCTGAAGTTTGCAGTTGTGCTGCACAGAAAATGAGGCCCTCATTGAGTATGACCATAAAGTCAGGTCAGAAGTACTGTCTACAAAAGGCATACTTGTTTGAAATTGTTCTCCCTAAAAAAACCAAGCCTTGTACACAAGCCTAAACCAAATTTTACAGAAAGAGCAATATTTTCCATAGAAAACTGTCTTACCAGTTGCTATGGGATCTGCACATCAGAGCAGCATTTTGGGATCTTAAGATATGTTCTTGTTCTTTTGTTTTTGTAAAGCATAGTTACAGTAGCCTGTTTGGCAATTTGCTTAGATTGCCACAGAAGTACCATGACACTGAGGGCAGCCTGGTATTTATTTTCATTGCCAAGTACAGCAGCAGGTCATACACACAATCCCTCCACCTTCTAATCTGCACAAAAGCAGGAATTAATTTTTTCACCTTAGACTACCAAAGCTATAATTTTGCACACTGTGACAGAGCTGGGGCAGGCAGGAATTGCAGACCTTTGCATCTGCACAGCACCTGAAGGTCAAACATCAGCTTTCAGCACAGGGTTTAGCTGGAGCTGGTGTGATGCTTCATTTCTGCCCTTCAGCCAAGCAGCAAGCAAGCTGAAGGGCAGAAATGGTTCCTCCCTGGCAAATACAGCACTGTTAAATATATATTAGCCTACTCTATTTTTATTTAGAAATCTTACCGTAACTTGAGATGGAGTTGTGAGAAATAATCAAGCCAAAACAAGAAACAAACTATGAGCAGGCACATAAAAATATGCTTCAACAAGTTAGCACTGCACATCCTAGCCTTTCACTGCTCTGTTACTGAATATTTACTGTTTCAGAAACACTTAAGAACCCACAGACCACTGACTGTTCCCAAAGTACCAGGGACATTGCTGCTTTTTGCCCTTTTTCTGAATTAACGTAACAGGAAACCCATATCTGCGTCACATAGTACATGAAATATATTTAACATCAGCATTCTAAAAAATAAATATTTATTTATCTTGCTAGGAAAAACAAAATCACAAAGAGTCTGGAAGGCAGTCACTGCTATGCCCTGGAGGATAGTATTCTGACTTCCCTCAACATGTTTTTCAATGCTTCAGGGATCTCTAAACAGCACTATGTAGATACTGCTACATGTTCCTGCCAGGAAGAGTAATGAAATAAAGCATAACTCCAGTCATTTTAACAGAGCAAGCTCTTTGTTAAGGTTTATCAACATACAAAAATTAACTTCATGCCTGAAATACACCCTTAAAGTCAGCTGTAACGGGAGAGGGAAAACTGCAGAGCTAGGGATGGTAGAGCTGGAAAAAGGCCACACTTTTATGGTATTGGTTTTATCTTACCCAACAGCTTCTACAAGTCTTTCACACTGGCTTTGAATAACACTCTCTCATGTTTGCATTTTAAATTAATTTAATCCTTCAGAAAAGTGCCACGTGCCCAATACTATGCAATCCTACCTATCTTCAGCAGTTCCAGAGATGAAGAACAAGAAAATCCTTAGCATATTACCCTTCCAAATTTCTAGAAAATATTTTTCATAAAAGCCTAATTCAGAATACATAAAATGATTTTAAAAAAGGAAATTATAGATTCCATTAGAAAGCAACTTGATTTGAACAGAGATGAAGGCAACTCACTACTACAAGTAGCTTATAAACTCAGATAATGTGGTTTAATAGATACAATTCCTCCAAAGCACCAAGCAGAGTTTCTGAATAGCATTAGAAGTCCAATAAAAATTTAAAAATGAAAAAAAAGTTTTCTTTTTTGCAGTGGTTCAACTGAAGTATTTTGCCACTCTTATAAATGATCCAAACTGAAAGGAGTTGTAACACAACTACGCAATTATTAGCTCATGGCATCTTTTTGAGGCTCTGAACAGAAAAATAAAATGTAAGACATGTTTTACATGTATTTACTATATTCCATCTACCTTATCTGAACTTCATGCTATGACAGCCTTTGAAGTACATGTTGAAGGTTTTTGTTCAGTTGACTCAACTAAAACCACACAAAAGGACAGAAAAGCCACGTTTAAGCACTGAAACTGAAGTCAAGACACCAAGTCTGATCTTGGGAAGATAAAACGATACCTAATGGTCTTGCTGGTGCCAAGCTTTTCCTTTTTTTTGTGCAGAAAGAGTCTGCTAGGGGAGCAGTGGAAATCCTGACAGCACCACCCTCTCCAGAAGAAGACCAAGTAATTAACTTCTCACTCTAAATCCTAATTCCCTGCAGCAGGGAGAGGGGGCGGGGGGCTAAGCAGCCCATTTCACTTAAGAGGGATGGCTTTAAGTAGGCTTTGCCTCCAACAGGGGGGCACAGTTGCTGTTCATTTCAAGCAGTGGCTGCTAGAGAGAGGTAGAGGCAAGGAAGGGAGAGCGGCTTGAGACCGTGGGCTTTGTGCTGGTAGAGCATGACTGCATTCACAGTAACAGACTGTTATTATAACAGAAATAATTATTCTGCATTCAGAATAACAACAATGGATTTTTCAAGATACACAGTTAACTTTTATAAAAATATAAAACTCAAGGGCTACTGTGAGCCCTTTCAGTCTGTGGTTTCAGCATGTGGTTTTGTTTGCTTGCTTGGGTTTTTATGTTCTTTTCTCTTCAGTCTTAAATACACTATCAGAACTAAACCCACCCAGCACAAACAGGTTTACCTTTGACCGATGCCAAGAGGAAAACTGAAATACCAGAGTAATTCACAACTACAGGACCACCAAGAATATTTATTTGTCCAACTCATTGATCTACCAGATGTCACCTGATTAATACACCTAAAAAGGCGTAAAAAAACCCAACATGTTCATGGATGAAAACAGGCATATCCAAAACTTATGCATGCTCTCTGGTACCCAAAATAAATCACAAAATAGGAAGTCACATAGTTCATGCATCCCTGGTGTAACCACTTCCATATTTTTATCCTGCCCGGTGACATTCAGTACGGTCTTTTTATACTTTGACCTCTCCAAGGACGATGTAGTTGTTTGTGAAATGATCATATGCTATCTTGCATTGGTGATGCTCCACTTTATTTTGGAACCCGAACCCATGTAACTGCATATGATCTTGATGTATCTGCTAGTGTCAGAAAATTAGGTGATAGATACTATATTACAGGCGATACAGAGCAGGAAAGCACAGAGCCTGTTTCTAAATTAAATCACTTCACTTTGCTGCCTTAAATTTGGTTTACAGCAGCCCTGAAACATCATATTATTTAATGACCTCTACAAGTAGATTTTTACCCTTAAAGGTCTTGTAGGTATTTTTACCTCCTTGTGGTCTCTAAAGGTGCCTCAGAACAGGATGTAACACAAAGGTGGAAGATGCCACAATGCACATACGTGACAAGTGACAAAAGCCACATTGGAAATAAACTCCTTTTTTTTCCTCTTGTCTTGAAATAGTATCTGAAACCACAAAGGAAACAAAACCAAGTGGCAGAGGACAGCTGGTACCATGAGGGGACTGTGCCAATGCTGCTGAAAATCTGCATGATCTACAGACCAGACAGAAATCTCTGAATTGTTCCCAACTCACTGCAGTATTCATTCGCCACTTCACCTCAGAGAAACTCAAGATGTCCAGGGAGTTTTAAATGGGCAAGATCGATGGAAGAGATGCAAAGAATGGTGATCTGTGCACATCAAATGCTGTACCAAACTCTAGCAAAGAGCAGAGATTGATAGGCATCAAGAACACCACTATTTTGTAATGACTGTTTAGAAATGAAATATTTTCTAGAATTCACTTTTATAAATAACCACCTTCAACCATTTTGGTCTGAGATTTTCATCACCCCTAAAAATCAGACTCTCCTTCTTGCCAAGACACACATTACCTAGCCAAACCTTTTTTAAGACAGGTTTCTATTTAATTATTTTTAAAAGAAACTGCCCCTACATTGAAAGACAGAACAAAAAAAACCCTGTAGAAACAAATAATCAGAAGAGAAGCCTTGATTTGGTATTCTCAGATACACACAAGCTCCTTTCTTTAAGACAGCCTTATTATCTGGTCATTGTTTACCTACAGCCAGTCTCAGTGAGCTTACATAATTTCATGTATTTTATTTTGCCTTTTTTAAAATACAGTCCTCTGAGACATTGCTTCTATTACTCAAATAATGGGTGGTTTTCATGAACTGCAAAAGGAAATATGAATTAATTCTTTCTACAAACACAACAGATTAGGGTATTTAAAACCATTCCCTTTCCCCTCCTAAACATTAGCCAGGAATAAAAAGGCTACATACCACCATTTAGAAACACTTAACAATTTTAATGTTTTTATTATTTCTTCTGTTTGTGACGTAGAAAAAAACTATTATGGACAAGATGTTCAAAATTTAAAGACAGCTTTACAAGCCTAAAATGACAGGTACTCCCATTTTCAGGAAAAAAAAAAGTGCCAAATCTATTAAGGAAATTAAAATGAAACCTTAAGCTCTCAACTTTCATTTTCAAAAAAAGGGAGTGCAAGACTTTTCATCTGAGGCTGTATAGCCCATGTAAGCTAGAGACAATAAAGCTGCTCACCAAACAATTCTGCATTCACTGCTAGCTCTTAACATCCATGCTTTGTTCTGAGTCATTCCTTTTCAGTTTCTCAACCCATGAACGAAATTCTGACCCCCACAAACTTAGAAAACATTTCTTTTTTTTTTTTGGTCCCTTCAAGACTTGTTTTCTTGGTAAAAACTGGGACAACCTATCTTTCTCATGGAAAATCTTTCCTCTGCAACCAAATTGTGCTATCAACCAAATGTTATCTCTCCCATTTCCTACAGAATCCTTCAAAACCTAGAGCGTATCTATTTTGTCATGTCTGTTACACCTATTCAAAACACATCTATCAGACAACTCAACCAGTGCAATACCTTAATATGAATTCCAGCAATGCTGTATATAGGTACTTCGTACACCATGACTTTATTGCCATTCAGCTCATGCTCCTATATCACATAAAAATCAAAGGACAACAGAAATACACATGGAAACTTGACAAACTTTGTTCTTCAAACATTTCTAACTTACATTCTCCAGTAAGAAACTTTATGTAACATGATATTAATACAGCATAAAAGCCTCCTTTGACTAGACTTTGTACTGATTGCCCCGCTTTTCCAGAACAATTGTCTTACCTCCTTGCTTTACTGAAACACATTACCCAACAGAAAAGAAACACATTCTTGGAATAGACAAGTGTTTCTGACAAGTGAGCTGTCTCCGGCTCTTGTCTCTGTCCTTCTGTCTCTTCAGTTCTTATCACAGCTTTACGCTGTCACTAAAAAGGCTCCATTATTGCTGCTTCACCTTGAGAAAGTCTAGACCCTTAATACATGGGTGTAGCACAAAGACACAGCCACAGATGATACCCACAAGAGCTGAATTCAGCTGAGGTTTGTCCACCTGAACATTTTGTTTTTTTCACAGCCAGCCTCGATTACTTTTGAAACCTTGTAACATTTTCATCATGCTTATAAGTTTAAGAAGAGAAAATCAAAAGGTATGAAATGAGTTCTTACTTAACTGGAGGAAACAACTATTTTCACTAATAAGAATCAAGTATAGTATAATTTGATTTAGGATGCCAGTTCAGGTTAAAAAAAGCCCTCTCAAAACAGGCTTATTCATGTTTCAAGCAGGAAACACGCAATCTAGATCAGCATGATAATAACAATTTTAGAAGTGCAGAAAGAGATCATACCATAAGCCTCTCCCCCAGAGAAGAGGGAACTCAAGGCGATTGTCAAACTGCATTGATTGTTCCACACAATTAAAATCTGGTTTACAGAATAAAAATCGGTATTTCATGGTAAAAATGTGTTAAAGTTGAGCTTGAAAATACCAATTAAACAGCCTTTTCTCTGTGACTGCAAGAAGGGTATGCCTGCCATATTTATAAGCTCCAACTTTTGGGTTAAAAAAAACCCAAACCTGTTCCCAGGATTGTAAAGAAAATCTGTCAAATATAAAATGAGACAATGCTGTCATCTGATGTCTACATACAGTCTGTGCATATCTGATAATTCTCAAATGACAGCAACACAAAACTAAGAAATCTTTGGCTGCTACTCAGAAGCTACCAGGAAACACTGAACAGACAACTACCCTTATCTACTCCAGCTGGCTACTGCTTTGAGCAGTTACAAGAAGCAGCAAACACTGTAACAAGTTCTGGGGGGGGGAAGGGCAAAAATTTCTGTTCCCATCTCCACCAGTCAGATGGCTTCAGATGTCTCCCCTTGTAATTGAACAGCAAAAGAAAGAGGCACACACCCACACTGCCCCTCCAGTAAAAGCATCTCAGCATCCATTGCCATGCTGACAAGCTCTGGGTTTGACACTTTGCCAAAGTACTACTCCAGAACAGGAGTCACCCCACTGGCTCCTACTTTTCAGCTCTGACTAAAATTTGCAAGCTTTCAAATAAAATATGAAGGTGTTTCATACTACTATGAAACTCTCTCATTTTTCTCTAGTCACAGTAAATAATACTAAATGATGTTATCTTCCCACCTGACGTCATCAGAGCACACATTGCATTGGCTTTCTGGTAAAGAAATTTGCAGAGAATGGCAAGAGGCGGTGTTTTTTTCTATGAATAGCAGCCCTTTTTGTGGTCATAGTGAATGCATGTGCACCCTAAACATTGTGCAGTACAGCTGGTGGGACAAAGCTACAGGCTTGAAGCCAAAACTTTCATTCTCACCTGCACTGTTTTTTGAATTATCATGGTAGCATTAGTCCCTTGAAAGTCAATCATTAACCTCTCACTTTTATAATTAACATCCACCATTTAAAATTATGGCTAGCTGTCCTCTAACTCAGAAACCACAAGACATCTCCTGTACCCTTCCTTCATTCCAGAGTTACTTAGTGTGCTGCTAAACCTAATACTGCCAAAATTGACAATACCATGGCTTTGCAGTCATCTCTGGCTACCCTGAAGTCAGCATAACTTCACAGGATCATAGAATGGTTTGGCTTGGAAGGGGTCTTAAAGACCAGCTAATTCCACCCCCACTGCCAGGGAACACCTTCCACTAGACCAGGTTGCTCAAAGCCCATCCAACCTTGAACAATTCCAGGGATGGAGTATCTACAACGTCTCTGGAAATGATCTTCTCTAGAACTTCTGGAAAGGCTATCTGACCCTTCCCCTTCTTGGCCACTCATTGATACCTCGTGCCTCCAACCCATCTGTCTTGATGTAAATAGTTATTAGGGTTGCATAGTAAAGCAAATGAGGGAAGTGGTTTGGAAATACTCCAGAGAAGGTAAGGGAAAAGCAAGCTTAACACCAGTCAATTCCCTGATCCTGTTTGCTGTATGGCTGCACAAACAGTTGTGCTGCCATGAGGACAAAATTGAGAGGAAGAAACAAGGGGTTGTGGCTTGAAGAGGACAGGATCACTTTTCTCAGTAGCTGTGCCAGCTTAGGTTGGCTGAAAGTCACTGTAGCCTAAGATGGAAAATGAGGTCGTCTTAAAATAACAGCTGTGAAAAATACTTTCTAAGCTAATACACAACATGAGGCTCATATAACCACTACGAAACACAAGTGTGTAAAAATCTTGAAAGCATGCAAGGACAGCATCAATTCTATAATAAACAATTAAGAGCTTCGAAAGAAGATTTTTAGAGCTAGTAACCTGCAGCTTGACTTCACCTGCTCAGGATCAAGCTTTAGCACAGACCAACAGCCAGATACCTGGACAGGCTTAGCCAACCAAGCCTTGACAAATTGATAACAAAACTCGGAAGAGGGAAAAAAATCCACCTCTTTTCCTTTTGGTACCTTAAAAAAAACCTGTTTGTCAGACACTTGTGAATCACATCGCTAGCTCTGCATTTACTACCCTCACTGTAGTTCAAAGTCATGCGATGAGTAACGCAACTGGGAGGGATATATTCTTTATTAATGATAACGAAGTTAAAAAAATCTTGACAGGTATAGCTAAAGACTGAACAAGATATGCTCACACTAACAACTTCTTTCAATAGGAAGACTTTACCTACAGAATCAGTTTGATTTCATTCAATGCACATGGGCACTTTCCCCATAAGGAAAGAAGGAAAGACATACAGATAAAGCTTTAGTCAGAAACAGCCTTCCAAAAGTAAATGTATGTAGTAGCTTGCACATTCACTAGAGTACTAGGGATTCACTATCTTAAAGCAAGATTGGTTTACAAACTCACGGTACCAGTACAGACCTACCCCAGAAATAAATTTGATTCAGCATCTTCTGCCAACAGCAGGAACCTTAGTTTGCCTCAGTCCATACTGCCAAACTCCTAAAAGGACATTCAAGCTCCTTCCTTAACAGATATGATCCCCTCCATGCTCTTGCTTCGTGCTCTCCTGGCAGAGCACAACCCATAGCAGTTGCCAACAAGTTATGCACAGTTATCTCCACTTGGGATACTGCCTGTCCTAAACCTGTCCTTAAGCCACAGCTATGAATGCAACCTAAACACCTCCATGTTCTCTCTGGCAGTATGCTGCCATAAATTAAAGTTAATATACTGAAAACTTTTCAGTAGTTTTCTTAATACTTCCTACCAACCTCACTTAAGAAAACCCAAACAAAAGAAACCCGAGCAGCTGTTCAGTACACGCAGTAAGTCAGCTATCTTCTAATTGCAAGAGTTTTTCCTCCAGTTTATGAAAACTGAGAAGGTATTCTAACTTACTCAACCAAAGGACTGCTATCGAATGGCCTTTTTCTTGCTGTCATTGTGCTAAATTGATTATCCAACCCACTTGTCCACCCACTATTGCTCACATACTCTAAACAGGGAAGAGAAAGAAGTCTGCTGCATATTTGATGTGTGAGCCAAAGCCAGCTAGATAGTCAGGAAAATATAATCTTACTGTTAGGTCTTTTTTTCCAGTTGGCACTTTATCAAAAATGTCCCCACCCAAACCTAGCCTTGTTTGTAGCACTACTGCATGCGCCTGAGCACGGCCAGGTGTCCTTAGTGTGACCCGTAAGCACAACAGGGCCCGCTGGTCACAAACGATGGTTTCTGTACCACGGGGGTCTGAGGCAAAGCACCATCCTCCACTATTCGACCCCTGTCCAACGCTGACAGCACTGCTGGGACGCTTTTACACAAATCCTGCTTTCTGCTCGTGGAGCAAACCGTGCCCTTGCTATTGAGCTGTTGCAGGATGCGAGGCGTCCCCACGGAGGATGAACCGGGAAGAAAGGGGCTCCATCTCGCCCTGCACTGCGTTCCGCAGAGCTTGGTACTCCCAGCCTGCCAGGGGCTGGCAAGGCACCCCATGGCCACGCGGGGCTCTGTGCCCCCACTCCCCCCCTTTCCGCGGAGCCCAAGGGCGCTGCAGCCGCCGGAGCTGGAGAGGCAGACCGGGACGAGCCCGGTGGGCACGGCCGGCCCCGGGCGGGCTCCCCCCACGCCGCGGGTGGGCGTGCGGGGGTTGCGGTCCCGTAGCGCCCTGCAGGCATCACCCTGCCCCGCCCGAGCAGATCGGACCCTCCGCGGCTGCGGAGCGCAGTGCCTGGGGTCCCGCCCGGCGAGGAGAGGAGCCAAACGGGGAGACCCCGGGCAGCGCCCCCGCCCCTTGCCCCCACTCGCCTGGTTGGGGTCGGTGGCCCGGAAGACGTGGCAGGCCATGGGGGAGTCGGGGTTGTCGGGCTGCGCCTTGATCAGGTAGGCGAAGTAGGTGAGGTCGTGGCTGTTGTGGATGAAGCGGGCGATGTGCTGCGCCTTGTGCTCGAAGATGAAGACGGCGGGCGCGGGGCTGCCGGGGCCGGCGGCGGGGCCGGGGCTGGCGGGCACGCAGCGCAGCGTGGGCCAGCCCAGCAGCAGTAGCACCTCGCGGGCCGGCACCCCGCTGCCCGGGGCGCCGCCGGGCTCCTGCCGCTGGCTGCGGCGGCGGATCTCGGCCACCAGCCAGGGCAGCATGGGCAGCGTGGTCCGCCTGTCCAGGCACGACGAACCCACATACCACAGCCTGAAGCGCTTCTCCGCCGGCGGCGCCGGCTGCGGCTCGGGTTCGGGCTCCAGGGGGTGGGAGAGCGGCTCGCCCTCCCCTCGCTTCTCCATGGCGGGTGTCAGGGCGCAGGACGCGGCTCTCCGCGGCCGCTTCCCCCGGCGCCAGGTGCAGCCGGCGGGGCCTGCGCTCGGCCGGGGCCGCCGCTAAGCGCACATCCCGCCGGGCACGTCCCCACCGCCGCGCCGCCTCCTGCCTGCCCGCGCGGGGTCAGCCTGCGGGCCGGGGAAGGACGGCCGAGATACCCCACTCCTCCTTTACCTCCTCCTCCTCCTCAACGCCCCGGGGAGGAGCGGCGTGGATACGCCCCAAGCTGGCTCCGCGTCCCGACCACCCCCGGCCCAGGGGCGGGACAGCTCCGCCGGGCCGGGCCCTAAAGGAAAACACAACGTGCGCTCCGCTCCGCTCCCCGTTCTGCCGAGTGCTGCCGGCCTCCCTGCGGCCGCGGGCGCTGGGCTTTGCCTGCGGCTCGCAGCGTGGCGGGCCGTGCAGGGAGAGAGAGGAGGAAGGAGGTCTGCAAGGGGAGGAAGATCGCCGAGCGGCGGAGAGAAGGAGGTGGGGAGGCTGCCGGGTCCGCCCCCCCCCGCCCCGTTTGCAGAAGCTCCCAAGCGCTCTCTGAGTTGGTTTTGATTCTGACGAGTCGGAGAGTCGCTGGTGAGAAGGCTCCCGGCAAGGAGTCCGCGGCCGGGGCATCCCCGCCCGCGGCGGCTTCTCTCCCACGGCCGCCCCTCCCCCGGCTGGTTCTCCTCCGCGAGCAGAACCAGCCGTACCGCGGCCGTGCTACAGCAGCGTCCCCCTGCACTGCCTAGTCAAGAGTTTCGTTACGGCTGATTTTAATTTTCCTTTTTCCCTAAGCTTCTGTTTCCTGCTTGAGCTTTTAAGGGGGGGGGGGGGGGGGGGGGGGGGTCCGCATCGCTATCGCGATAACATTTCTTGTCTACGACAAATCCGCCACCTACTGTAGATGTTAGTAACTAGTCTCCTCTACCTGAGAAAGTAGCTGGACAAAGCTTTGCCAGCCATACAGCATCCGTAGCCTTTTGGTAATTACCAGTTGTAGCGAGTGCCCCCCTGTTTAAATCCGTAGCTGCAGCGGCGGTAACTCCCAGTACACGTTGTTACGGCCACCGTTTTAACCCTGCCTACAAATAGAACATCTGTAGCTTGAGCTGAAGAGCTACTCCGTGTAATTTGAGACTGCATGATTATTTGTGCAGAGAAGGGTCATGTAGCACTCCGGTCACAGCCCACAGTAGTCTGAACTGACAAAAACTGTCGCATTTGCGGTATTTTCATACTGTTACAAACCACTCTGCTCATTTCCTGAACAAACAACTTTGCTCTTTTTTTCCCAGTTTAACCAGCTACTTTATGCATTCTGGTTTATCAGTTGTAATTTTCAACTTAATATTGTTGCTCGGTAAGACCTCAAATATATATTCTATCATGGCATCCTACAAGCCTTAAGGGACCTCCTACAATGTCCCTTAGGACAGGGCAGCTAATGCACAAAGTCTTATGCAGGCTGAATATGTTCATATGAATATGAACCAGCTTTAATATGTGCTACAGTGGTACAAGTTAAAGCCAGACTGGAATTGCTTTCCCAAACTGACTGTTTTCACACACTTGATCATCTGAACTGCATTGCTGTACAGTAGATTTTACAGCCAGGGTAATTCGAAAAATAAGGGCCAAATTTTGTGGATCACAAACCTAAAAAATTTCTTGTCCCTCACTCTGCACAGTTAGTACTAACCCTTTGGCTGAGAATGGCATTTAAGATTTTGTGCAACAGCATTGCAGAATGACAATTTGTGAGCCTCTTACCAGTGCACCTGGAAGAGGAGCTATTTGGTTCCTGGCAGCAGTGCTGGCACTGGTTCAATGCTGCCAGTTCAGTTCTGTGAGCTGCCTCTAATTTAAGTGACAGCACTTACAGAGAGCGCTGTTGGCACAAAGGGAGCAGGAATGACTCCTCGGGGGTGAAGAGGGCAGCAACACTACTCGGCCTTTTTGGGGATGCTTGGTGAGGCAATTCATCTAGAGCGTGAAGCTGCAATTCAGTCACTTGAGCGCAAAGACCAATTTAACCTACCTGGGAAGTGAACTAAACACTGGGCTTGCACTAGAGCAGCAGTAAAACCCCTGCATACTTTCTTTTGCAATGGTTTCAGATGGGATTATCATTAAATGGCTCCAATGAAGCATTGCTCCAATGAAGCCTAAGGGGGAGGCTGCAACATACTGAATAGCTGCGGCTGCTTACCAACACCATCTCTGGGACTACTAGATCCCTTTTGTTTTATGTTTGTATATGACCTACCAAAACCAGTTTGTGGACAGCCACCTAGACTTTTAGGTGCTATGGCAATACAAATAATTAATAACAATCAGAAAACTTGAAGACAGTCATGCAAACACATTAAAATAGCAAAAAAAAATCTTTTAAGCAATTACAGATGCCTTGATGTTCTTGCATCATACAAATGCAACAAGAAGTCTTCACTTGAAGATGTTACAGAGCTGTTTTCAGCTGATTAAGGATGTACTTCAATTATTGCAAATTACCAGGTAGAACTTAAGTTCTAAAATTTGAAAAATGAATGTGAAATTCTTCAGTTGTCACCATTGTACCTGTTTTGTAAAGCTATTTGTTTCTTCTTTCTGTTGGGTAATTTGCTTAATATGATATGAGATCTGGTTATTTTGACTTAATTTATTTTTATTACTGAATTCTTTATTCAAATCCCTTAGAAGATGAAATTAATTTATATAAATGCTACCACTAATATTTTAACTACCTTCAAAATCAAATTCTCAGATGTTAATCCAAAGTTTTCGTGCTTTCTTATTGCTTCAGCTTATGTCTCTATGAATTGGTTCTTCATAGTAATCCCTTTTAGCTGTCCATTACTTTTATCCATCTACTTCATCATTTCTTATCCTTTAATTGCCTAACACTTTATATCCCCCCTTCTCATTAAGAGTGTTTCAGTAGGAAGTCAGTCCTTTTGTTGTATAACTTTTCTTCTTGAAGTTGGTCCCCTTTTCCCCTTTTCTCATTTCTTTTCAGTTGTAAGATTTCATGCACCTCTAAGTTTAAAATTCCAATTTCTCTCATACTGAGCATAGTATTCCTTTGCCCATGACATCTGACATGACTCTCATGTAATTTCTAGTGTTTAAACTATAATGATAATGAAAAAATATCTTTCTCTAATTCTTTACAAAATGTAGTTAGGAATTAGCATAAAATATATAATCCTTATAGCTCAGTTCATGGGAATCAAAAACTTTGGGACAGAGAAAAAAGCAACTTTCCACAGCCCTTTGAAAATATAATAATCCACAGAGCTTTGAAAATATGTCTGTTCTTGATGAAAAAACTGTTTCTCTCCAGATCATCCCAAACAGAAGTGTAAACGCAGCACCCATGCCAGAGACATGACAGACAAAGTCTCTGGTGAAAAGCCACAATTTTTTAACAATTCCTTTTTTATTATTATCATTAGCGTTAGCATTGACCACGCTTCTTGAAACAAACTGTAAAATCCAAAGGCAACACTGTACTGGAAGATCTGAAGTACATAAAGTACTATGGGCAATAGTGGCCATAGCATGTGCTGCAAGTGCATGCTTAGTTTGTCAAGTGAAACCAACCACAGACCTAATCAGACTTTTTTGGATTGCTGATAACCTGCCATTGGCTTTTGTTCCAAACATAGACTTTAGATGTAAAACCTCTTAAATTAAGGCATATTATTGAAGTGACCAAACACAGATAAAGTTAATTAAATGTAAGTGCCTCTGAACATTTTGGATTTGATATGCTTGTCAATGGAGTATTACATGTAGGGGTTATTTTTCCAAATAAAACAGAGAATGTATTTTCTTTCTGTTTATTAGAGGATGTATGTTTAGTTCTGTAAGACCATACCTTGATAATATATGCTGTTTCTGCACATGGCACCACAGCAGCCATTTCAGATACCATATCTGGATCTTCATACTCAGTGTTAAAGGATTTAGACCTGCAAAATGGTAAGCAACCACATCTCTCAGTAACTTCTTAAGCAGCAGAGAGACCTCAGCATCTCACATGATCAGACTGTTAATTGCTAGTAATTATCCATCCCCTTAAGCTTTCTAGCCACAATTTTAGTTGCAAAAAAAATAGCAAGTTATTAGAGAAGCTGTAGGCTTGACTTTACAATCCCATAATTTATGCATAACTTCAGTCACCTTCGACTATTATTTCAGTAATATGCCCTGAAGCTGAAATTGCTTCTGATTCAATTGCTTTTCTAAGAATGATCTCACTTAGCTGTCTGAGAATTCAAGGTCCATTTCCATATTTGCATTAGTTTAAACTAGTCATATTTTATTTTACTTTAAGATCACCTTTTTGTAAGATCTGAGATACAGGCATTTTTACTTTTAAAACCATTTAATTAATTTCAACTACTGGGGCTTATTTGAAGACTGTAATGAAATAACTTCTGGAAATATAACTGAAGTACTGGAAAGTTCAGTAGACTGGACCTATTACCAGGGCTTTAAGCTTGAGCTGCTAAAGAAACTCTGGTGCCTCCTCTTTTAAAGTACATAAAAAACCTCACTAGAAATAACGAAAATTGTGTATTTGGCAGGATGTATAAAGATTACAATAGATAAAAATGCAATGCCAAAGTTTTGAATAAGACATATGGGTCTTGTAGAGATATGTCAATAGCAGGGGACAATTGCTGCAGTTTGTAAACAATAAAAATGATGAAAAATTAATCTGATAAAAGGCGGGTTGGTGTTGGTGTTTTCTTCGTAAATCACACTAATCTTTTTTGATCAAAATGACAGATTAGAATTTGTTCTGCCAATAAGACCCACTCCAAAACAGATTTAGGGGAACTGGAATGAGCAAAGTTCGTAAGAGAATAATTCCTATCTAGAAATTTCATAAACATCTCTAGAACTTAAAGCAACCTGCCACATTTTATGTCTGTGTTCAGTTATTGTTATTCCATTTAATGCAGCACCGATTAAGAGAGACAATGCATTAAATTATTTTATTTCCTCTTCAAAGAGAAATTTGATTGTGGAAAGATTCTTACTTAAGTCATTTTTTCATATCACAGTCATCCCATGAAACTTTCCAGGACAAAAGACTTTGAATGCAGTGAAGAACCACAATGCATTTTCTTTAAAACTAAGTTTTAATCTGGAGTCCTGTGTGATCATAGAATCTTTCCATGTGGAAACATTTGAAATTTGTTGGGGTTTTTGTTTTGTTTTGTTTATAATAAGGCCCCCGCCCCCCAGAAGTGTGTCACATCATCTTACTACAATCCCTGTTGTTGAGGTAATACAGAGTTTGGTGGCTGTCAGCAGCTCAGATCAGCTGCAAAGTTAGTTACTGCAGGAGGTAGAGCAACTTCTGCAGCAAGAACTTCCCAATTATTTCTGCTTTTATAAAAAGGAGCCATTTACTTCTCTACTATTCCCCAGCCACTGCAGTAGCAGTAACATACAAATAAGAGAAAAAAATGAGGAGGAAGAGATGAAGTACTGTGACTGCTGCACTCTACTTCTCTCCGTAACAGTGCCTACTACATCTACCTCATTTGGGATTTGGAAGGGATCCTGGTCTGCTCCAACTCTCTAGCAATGGAAACTAAGAGAATTTCTTGTCATTGCCAAAGCTAAAAGGACCATATTGATATTTTTTCACAAATATATTATGATGAACACAAAGGATGAACCACAGGCTAGAAAGGTTAGCAAATCTTGAGTAGAGTGCAGAAATCACATGGAAGAGAGTTGCTTTGGAAGGCAAGAGTACTTCAAAGGGCACAAATTATGTCTCCTCAAGAGGAAAATGCAAATTCCATTATGACTTCAAGTGTACCACTATTAAAGTGTTATTGTAGCTTCTCCACTTCACACTGTATGTGTGGTAAAAGAAGGTACAGCTTAGCATGAACAACGGGGCACTGGTAGGCCCAACACAATACCAAGAATGGTGCCAGTGTATCTGCTAACATAAAAAAAGAACAGATGGGAATCCCTTAATCCTCTTTCTCATCGTCCTTGACTCTCTCCTAGGTAAATCGACATCTGTTGTCTTGACTCTGTTGACTGCTGAGCATCTCTCATCTCTCCCCACATTCCCAACTGCGAGAAGCAGTGTGGCACAGCACACCAGTGATTCATGCCAGACACGCGACTGCATTCCTCATTTTAAATGTAAACTTGAGTACCATTCTCAAGCTTCATGTCTGGTTGCAGCATCCTGGACTTCCCTGTTCAGAAGTATCACTGGGAAGGAAGCCTGTCTTGCTTTCATTTGGGCAAGCTCTCAGATGAATATTTTTTTACAAACACCTGTAAACTGCCAAAGACTCAGCAGCAATGACATTCATGGGAAACAGAAAAATTATTTTCAGCTTCAGTAACACCAAGAACATCTGAACATGACTTTTCAGATTCAGAGGTAATTAACAGGGGCATTAAGCTCCCAGGCCACTTTCAGTGGCTGAGAAGCATACTCCTAAATGTGGCATAAAGACACTGATAACTAGGCTGCATAACAGAATATGGAAGAAGGATTTTAGAGTGGTCAAACAGCATGAAAACCTTGGATAGAGAAATGCATATGCTTTTTCTATGATCAAGATACAGATCTAGAAAAATCTCCCTGAGAGATGTATAAACTGGGAAGAGTAAAATGAGAATAGGCCCCAAATGCAATATACTATTTAAAGAGAAAGTCATAATGCAGGAATGTCAGTATAATTAAGTTACTGATTTAAACTGCTGCAAATATGCAATATAAGGTATGTATTGTTATCATTAAAATGCTGAATGTTGTTTATGTAACTGGAAATCTTTGTGCTCATCTTGATAATAATTAAAAGGGAAATTAGATTGTTTCCCTACAATGTTAGAAGTGGGATGGAAGTTATGGTGACATGAATTCGTACAGTTCCAGATCCAAGCTACAGAGGTCCTTATCCCATAGACATGCTGTCAAACGATTGCTGTGAGGCAAGACTGTATGCAGCAGTGCCACCTGGTGACCGATGCTGGGACAAAGTCCTCTGGAATTATTATCTAGCACAGAGATGTATTGTATGAAATAATAGAATTTCCTTATTTTTCCAAAGCTCATTATGTGAAGTAAAAAAACTGACATTAAAACTTCCAATTTATATAAATGTAACAATATTTGTAATGTAAACACTGACGGAGTATTTGGAAGCTACAGCACTTACACATATCAAACAGAAAGTGTTCTCAAAGTAGGGAAGCTTTGTAATTAGCCATTGCAGGTAAATGAAGTTTAGGGAAGAGAAAACCCAAAAGTACTAAAATTAGCCTTCCTTCATAGAGAAGATCAGCGATCTCAGCTTCCTTACTTGCTCAATGACACAAAGTCATACATAATTAAGAGACATATCCCAGTAACTCAGCTAAATGCCAGGTCATTTCTCCAACTTCTCTCAGAAAAGCCTTGGAAACAAGAAGCAGGAAGCACCCAGGACTGGGTATGAGGAATGCCAAGCATCATCCTTCTGACTTGTGTGCTTGTGTCCTGGTTTTGGCTGGGGAAAAAATTCATTTTCTTTACAGGAGCTAGTAAGGGCTGTTTTGGATTTGTGCTGGAAACATTGTTAATAATAGTTGAGATGATTCTTTTGTTGCTGAGCAGTGCTTTCACAGAGCCAAGGCCTTTTCCACTTCTCACACCACCCCACCAGTGAGGGGGGATGGTGCATGAGTAATTAGGAGGGAACAGTTGATCCCAACTGACCCAAGGGATATCCAACACCATATGACATCATGCTCAGTATACAAAGTCGGGGGAAGAAGGGGAGAACAGTTGGCATGATGGTGCTTGTCTTCCCAAGTAACCCTTACAAAGGATGGGGCCCTGCTTCCCTGGGGATGGCTGAACCCCTGCCTGTCCTTGGGAAGTGGGGAATGAATTCCTTGGTTTGCTTTGCTTGCCTGTGCAGCTTCTGCTTTACCTATTGAACTGTCTTTATCTCAACTCATGAGTTTTCTCAGTTTTCAAATTCCCCCTCTCGTCCTGCAGAAGGGGACTGAGCGAGCAGCTGTGTGGTGCTTGGTTGTCAGGCCGGGTTAAACCACAGCACCTCATACGCTAAAGAGCCAAGAGCAGATCTGTATGAGTGAGTATGGACACTGCTGTACAATAAAAGCAAAAGCAAAGGAAGCATTTGGCCAAAATTCCACAGTGACAAGCAAATGCAGTTACGAGCTGGCTGAGCCTCAGGAAGGAAGGACTGCAACAGCATGCCATGCAAGCTGAGGTTGAGGCACTCAGGTCAGGTACTGACCTGCACCAATCCAGCTTCCTAATGAAGCGAATGCCCAGCAAGTTATCAGCCCAGCCAATGGGTATGTAACTGTACTAAAAGTCTGTCTGGGAAAGGAGCCCTACCATGATCAACCAGAGTCTTGGACAGGATAGAGGCTGCTCAGTTTCAAGTGCTTCCCCCCATAGCCCCCGGCCAGTAGTAGAGGTTCTTCAGAGATGTGGCATTTTTTTTTCTGCACGTAGATCAAATGACTCAAGACACGTTTTTGTGGTTTTTTAGTACCTGCAAGGTCTTAACAGAACCACCCTGCATGCCTCTGCAAAGGAGTGGAAATTACCCTCTCATTATACCTACAGACAAGAGGGTAATAAAACATTCAAACAGGGCAAACAGGAAAAAGAAACATTCTTCCCTCAATTTATCACCTCTTTGCCTTTGTTTTTAATTGGTCCAAGGCAATGTGTCTTCAAGTGTTCATATGGAGCACAAAGGCTTAAAAAGGTGAAAAATAAAGGGGGTGGGCTCATGATGAACAAGAAGGTCACATACCTTCAAGATGTGGTTAAAGAAAGGCAGTACAATTTTATGGAAGCAAGAACAGAGACATGCTTTTACTTGGCCAAAGTGTGCAGAAGCTAAACATATAAAACACTAGTGCACAGACATGCTCCAGCCATTTGTGCACTCCTTCTATGGAGCTTTCTACAAAACAGCTTTCAGCAAGTGGGCTGGTGTGTTTGAAATTTATGGGAAAAAAAAAGTAATGAAGTCATGTGATGAATACAACAGTCATAGCTAGGACTATAATGAATTCCTTCATTATTCCCTCCCCTGGATTTGCTGACGGTGCAAGATCCCACCCCCCCTTCCTTCCTCTGCTCTGTTCTAGGCAAATGTTGAAAAAAATAAAATGTTTACTTGTCTCCTGAATACTGCTAAGAAAATTAATGAAATTTTGCAGGAAATTACATTAATCTCATATGTCCTCTGTCTTTTCCTGGTTCAATACAACATCTTGTCTAGCTTTAAGTAATTGATAAGAAGAGTCCTTGCAGCCTGCAGTTACCCATTAACTCCTTGGTACCCCATCACAGAGAAAGACTGCATATGTCTGAACTACATCCTAATTTAATAAGGAAAGAAATTTAGTCATTGTCTAGTCCTGAACTTTACTCACTGCAGTATTTACAAGACACACTTCCATGCAGTAGGCTTAAAATAAAACACAGACCAGCTTTGTCTTTGTTACCTACATGTTTAATGACTGTCTGTGGACTTACAAAAATATTCATGTTATACAATTTCTATTAATCAACAATTAGAATTAGGAACACACAAGGACTCCTGATTCTCTTTGAAAAGATCTGGTTTCTACACATATAGACAAACAAATCACCAGCTTCTTTGGACATATTAGTATTGCTACCCTGAAAACTGTTAAGTTTTTAGTTTGGTTTCCTTTTAACGAAGTACTTAATTCTTCCATTACTCAGTAGAGGAATTCCTGCTGATAGTGATCAGAACACATTTCAAAAGTTTGAGTACATAGCCAACTTTACATCATAACTCCTCTGAAAATCTCCAAGACAGTAAATTGGTATAGCATACATGTCCAAGCATCTTCCAGGCAGAATTACATGCTGGAGTTCAGGGACATTTAAAAAAAATATTCATCAATACTTCTAGAATATCTGACTTGACAAAATAAAAGTCTTTACAAAGGCTGACAACTTTCTCCTCTTGCTGATGGAGCAAGCAAAAATGGTAATTGGAAGTTTCCTCATTACCTTCCAACATCTACTGAATTGTTAAGACATGATTAATTAAATCTTCCTTTCCATGCAGTTCCAATGAAGGCACAAGTTATTTCCAGATATATGAAGAATTTATGTGCATTAGAACACATAGGAAGTTATTTGTAAGCCTCCAGCTTTACTAAAATAAAAAAAACTTTTTCTTTTCTGGAATTCTTGCATTGATGTAAAACAATTAATTCACTAAGCCAAAGCATGACAACGTTTTCCAGTTACAGGAGCCTTACACTTCAACTTCTGCAAATTAAAAAACAACAACAAAAAAAATCAGCTGCTCACATCACTTTTCCATACACATTTGTTTGCTCTATGTTCAGTCCTGAGCCCTTGCAGACAGACAAGGGAAAAGGCAAATCAGAAGTCTGCTACCAAGAGCATTTTGTGACACTCCACTGGGAGGGTCCCAGAAAAGACCAATCTGCTCTCCCCAGCCACAAAGCAAACACCTCAGACTTCAACCAGCATAAGGGAAGCATCATCCAGATCCAGGGCCATGGCCGAAAACTTTTGTCAAAGCCAACACTGTTTCACTTTTTTGGGTTTCTAATGAATTCGAAGTACTGTTTTTATGCATCATGCATAATGCCTGAAATAGGGGCATTCCTGAAAGGATTGTAGCATATGCAGCATGCACAATGTGCTGCAGTTTATTTTCATAGTGCAAAAAGGCAGGCATAACCTGTATCAATGACTTTGAGCCAGCTTTTTAAAAAGTTAATTTTAAAAGATTTGAGTTAGAAAGGTAGAGTAGATGTTCACATCTTAAGTGGGCCTGAAATAATTTGAGGACCTGTCCCAGCAAAGCTGGTACTCAGTCTCTACCAGCCCGAAGTTGAAGCATAAACTTCAATCTGCTTATCAGTGTGAATTATCTCTCTTCAGATTTACTTGTTCTACTACATCACCAGCACATCTGGTGGTGGAGATGCAACAGTACTGCTTTTATTACATCCCACAATATTTGCAGTGTGTGTTTTGCTCTATGGAAAATTCAAGGAAAAAAATCTAAGAAGAGCACACGCAAGCACATTGGATTTATCATTCCCTTTTAGAAATGCCCCCATAGTTCAACATGAAAGTCAAAATTTTGTTGGTTAGGACACCTTCTTAGGGCAAGTGTGCAGAGCACAGTCCAGTGGTTGCCTGTTACAATGCAACATCCAAAGAAATGTTTTAGTGTGGTCCTTTCTCTGATGTGTTTGTCTACCTCTCCAGCCTGAATTTTCAAGTTTACTCTTGACTTTTCTAGTTCAGAAGGTGAAGTGAGGCAACTGCGTCAATATTCTAATTTAATTAGAAAGAACACTGCTGACCAAAACATCAAGCAGAATGCTTGAAATGATGAAATGAAAAAGCAGAAGCACACTAAAATACTTTTAAATTAAATTTGCCTTTCTAGCTTTACATAAAATTAGCCCCTGGACTTCATTTGAGAGAATTTTGGGTCTCTGGAAAAACTTAATGGATTAATTCAGTCTTTATAAGCCTAGGTGGTGGGAAATAAATATTTGAAATAAACAAGCTGTTAGGACAAGTACATTCTCCAGTTAATTAAAAGACTGGAAGCCAGATCTGCAAATAGCTGCAACCAACTACCTGACAATGCTATTGTTCAAGAGTAGCTGTATGCTTGTTACACGTAACTTCATATTCTCCTTATATGTAGTACTACTGTTGAGTCCAAGCCCATCCCAATTTTACAGACAAAAATATTAACATGGGATTTACACTTCTCTCAGTATCTTCCCAGTCAACATTTTCAGGTGTCTTTCTGCACTACAGAGTTCAGTGTGTAGTTTCTTACTCCTGGGTATTAGGAAGTCTACAGAGATGCTTCTCCATACACATCCTGATATTTTGTCTACCGGACGAGCAAAGCTGGACACGTTTTCACAAACACTGCAGAGTTGGCTTCAAGTAATCAAAAGCGAAGAAATCTTCACAGCAATGCAAGGGTGATGCTGACCAATTCCTGTCAAGAAGACAAGGATACATACCTTGCTGAACAATGGCACTTTATTCCCTGGTCAGGATGGAAAGTTTACTTGGTCTTTCTCCAAAATGTCACTGTAAATACAAGTTCCCTTCAAACTGTTTCAAGAACAGATGCCATTTCCTTGAACTGTCTGAAGAAGTTCTAAAAAGCAAGAATTGAGACAAATTTCAGTTGCTTGAAGAAAAGCTGGAACTGACGTTCAAACTAGTGTGTTAGATAAAACACATTGTCCCTATTTCTCACTTTCAATGTACAGCTTGAACCTGAAAGTTTCTGCTTTTCCTTCTGTGGGCTAGTTGGCATTTGAACAGATTAACAATTAAATCTACAAAGGTGATGCCTATTAATAGGAAAAGATGCTACATAAGAAAAATACAAAGTAGCTGTCGTGCTATAAAAAATAAAATTCTTAAAAAAATCCACCTTTCTCACATGAATGTTTCTACTCCCAGCTGAAATAATCCAGACTTCTCAAATGTAGCATTCATTTCCTAAAGTAGCTGAACAACAAATTATTAAATAGGCTTTAACCGGAATGAATACATTTCACAGCACCCAAGGATTCAGAATATCCTTCTCAAATATTTGCCAATCAAATTCCAAGGATCTACTTAAGTTTGTATGATAGTCTAGGTGACGTACTAACCCTTTAAACAGGAACAATACAAAGGCCACATTTATGCAAAATTAAAGTTACACCAATTCATAGATGGAGACATAGCAATTAAGAGTCAGCAGTGACAAAGCAGACTGATCTCCATTCCTAATCATTAGCAATTGTTAGGCTTAAGCCAAGTTTTAGATTTTGAGGCTGGGGAAGAGTTCCGTAGATGAAAAACATTCTACAAATTTTTAATATGGCAGAATGATAGCTGGCAAGCTCTGAAAGATGTTGTCTTTGGTTGTTAGTTTATTTGTAAGAGAACTGATCAATTACTGTTAAATTAACATTTTCAGGTAAGTGATGTAGAACTAAATAATATGAAGTAAGTGTTTAGCTTCTGTGTTTTAGTTATTTAATGCTTCATGTTTGCATGACTGTATGAGTAAACAAGCAGCACAAACGTATGCATCAGGGTATACAGCTGACCCTCACAACAATGGCACTGTTGTTTTTAGGAGACTGAGTAACATTCAAGTAACACTCACTACAGACCTTGAACTGTGGGATCGTCATTTCAAAAGATTTGTCTGTTATTTGTCCTGAAGGGTCTGCCACTCTTAGTGTCACTGTGACATAAGGGTACTTCAGAGACCTGCAGGTGTCAGAGCTCATCGCAACTCCCAGTTTCCATTTCAGATCTACAAACTACAGAGATGAAAATCATTGGCAACCGCATCAAGGAAAGAGAGCTATCCTCCCACTGCTGTTCACTTGGAGGGATATTTCACAGACAATACAGAACACCTGGAGTTCTTATCCAAATGGAAAGCAAACATAACCATTCAGGTATTATTGTGAATATGAATCATCTGCCCTTCCCCTTAATGGTGAACAAAGAAGTAATTTAGCAAGTTATTTCACTTTATCTGTTTTCCTTATTCAGGTACAATCGATAGTCAAGTACACTCTTTAAAATTCTAAGTAAGAGAAGCTTAAGCCACAGAGTTCACCCAGCTTGTATATCATGCATGGGGGTTTTTTGTCATGTTTTCTTTTTTTCAGAAGCTTCTAAATCAAAACCAAAGTTTTTAAGTCTAAACCAAATAATTTATAATAGCAATGACAGAGAAAATTCATGGCATTTCATAACTGCATTTTAGATAAACCAAAGTATACATAGCAGATACATTTCAGACAAGTAAGTTACAATTTTTAACCTTTTGTGAAGAAGGGCCTTTAGAAGCTGTCACAACTCAGAAAAAGATTCTCTTTTCGTAATTGTATACTCTTTTAAACTGTTGTCAGAAAAAAAAAAATCTTAAAATGTAAACAGACTGCTAATTTTCCATTTAAAGATACAGAAAGTATCTTTAAAAATAATGTTTACATTTAAGGGAGACAAAGAATAAGCAATCAAGTGCTGGTGTTATCAACTTTAAACCATTTACACTTAAAACAGATTTACATAATGAGCCAATACAATAGTCTGCCAGACTGACTGCCATTCATCTTCCCTAAGAGTACTACAAAGCATGAATTTTTAAAAAAGGTATGAAATGTGAATTTATCATCCAAACAATAATATTAGAAAACTGTTCAGCAGGCAGACAACCTTTATTTATATGCTGCTTTATCTGGATAGATTTTTGGCAACACGTACATGCACACACAGGGAGGAAAGCTTTCAGCAGTCAAAATACCATTGCCTGCCTGACAACACAAGACACACAGTGAGACACCGACATTTCTGAAATGTTCATCATTAACTCAGCTGCACTTTGTCATTCAGTTACCTGCCCCACTGTGGCCATACTTCTTGCATCCTCTGACACAGCAATGGCTTTGCCCTGCTCATTCCACACGTGACGAATAACTTGAACTGCATGTTTTGGCAGCGTGCTGCCAGCACTGCCCAAGGTGGTGATGAGTTCGTCAGTAGAGAGATTGTTTCTGGCTGCTGTGCTATAATAGATACATCCAGAGATCACTGCATCAATTTCATTCTCCACAAATTTAATACCATTTCTCACTTTACCCCAAAGAGCCAGTTTTTATTTCTACCTTAAGTGTACTTTAAAATAATGCAGCAGCCCATGATCACCTTTTTTCCAGAACATTACTGATCTTTTGTATCCATGTGCAAAAAACAACATGACTTTAATACGTCTTAATATGCAGAGACCTAGATTTGCTGGGCTTGCACAACATCAAACCAAAAATAATCACAGCCTCCAAGTGCTGTAGCAACTGGAAGGCACAAGTCACTGAGGCATGGGTGCGTAGAGCAGTTAAAGAGCATTATTGCTTTAGAAACAAGGTAATTTAATTAAATATTCAGCAGGTGGAGTTTAAGTATCACCAAAAGTAAGGACTTCTAGGTCACGGTATAATGGGTACTAACAGGAGTCAAATGATGCCATAAACCCTTCAACTGAAAAGGCAGCAAGTCTAAAGGACTTGATTTCCTCTACAGAAATAAGTAAACAAAAAAATCCTACTCTATTTGTTCATGCAGGTTCATTCCTCTTAAAGAGGCATTAATACAAGAGAAAGTGAGTTAGTCCTCCAGGTAGCACGGTCGAATATAAGTTCAGGCATTCTATTTTATAGATGGAAAAGTAGTATTTTAAATTTCTACTGGTATATTTTCCTCAGTTGTATTAATGCTACATAAAATGTTTAGATACTGGATATTAAAAGAACAAGCAAGACCTTGAAAATTTTATCTTTCTAAAAATATAAATTTATCAACTAAAAATACTACCTAAAAACTCAGCTCATGGTACAATGCAGTATTATCGGCTCTGTATCCTTCAAAAAGGCACAAATGCTGATTTCTAATCTCCAAGACACAAGAAGTTTTTAAAACACACTTTTTCCAGGCAAAGGCCCAGCTAACTTGGATTTAAAAGTGAGCTTAACTTCCTCTACTTTGCCACTAGTTCTAGAGTTTGCAGACAGCATCTTGGAACAACTTCCTCTCTTTTTTTTTTTTTACTATAAAAAGTGATACTACATATTAAGTAACTACACTTTTTAATGACACAAACTAAGCCAAGGAGTTCTTTTTTGTGTAGTGAGATTTACAAACTTTTGCCCTTTTCCCAAATCAGTTCATTTTATACCTACATTTAATATAACTTCAATACCACCCTTAAGTTGTGATGGAAGGAAAAAAGACATGGTGCAAAGTAAATTATTTTGTGCTTACCTAAATAGAAATGAAAGAATGTTAGCTATTTTTGCCAGGTCACCAATATTAATCTCAACCCCCGATGTCTGAATTCTCTAGAAACAGAATATTCAAACAATTACAAATAATAAATTACGCATAAGTAAAAGCATCTTTGTATATATACATATACACACAAGAAACCCCACATCCACTTGGGAATTCTATCCTTAACAGCAGATACAGCTACTATACTTGCTTACAAGTGCTGGTGTGCCAACTTACCTGACACAATTCAGCTGTATTTACACCTGGGATCTTATGGTTCAGATGTTGAATTATTTGTTCACACTGTGAAGAAGACATGTTTGAAGACATTCTTAATGCATATTTTAATACACGAGACAAAGATAATTTGAATACTTGGGAGACTACAAAACAAAAAAGAAAACTATTAATACAAAAATGGACAAAAAGAGTGAAGAGTGCAGAGTAAAGAATGAAGTAATTGAAGTGACTGATTTTAAAATTCCATCAAATACAAGAAAAAAAAATGAAGCACATCAAGACTTTAGTTTCTACATCACTATTGCTAATTAACATACCAGTTTCGTATTAACTGTTCAAGTGCACACTACAGTAAACAAGCCAAAAGTTTTTTAGACAAGTTACCTTCATATATCATTTAGATGATAGACAAAAATAGATTTTTATAAGTCTTCTGTGATAAAAACAAATTTAAAGCAAACCCATTGCTCTTAGCAGGACTGGTCTATTTTATGAGTAAATTCAAGCTACAACATACATAAGGCTCCCTTTGCAACACACGAAATCCAGAAGAGCTTAAATAAAAAGGGTTCCTAGATGCCAGAAGCCCTTTCCCATCCCATTTATCGCTCTACTTACCAGCTCTGCAAAAAAGTCTTGAGGTATTAAACGAATCTTATCTGCTGCACCACCACCATCTGAAAAACAGTAGCGATAAGAAGAAAACACCTGAAGTATTACAGTAATAAATCTAATCTTTCTCTGAGAAATGCCTAGGCCATCATGCATGCATTTACCCTCACTTAATGCAGCTAACTTTAACCTGTATGTACCTAGAAGAAGCCCCCGGCTGCCCGAGCCCCCCCCACTCCCTCACCCCAGTTCCCCCCCGCTCTCACCCAGCGCCCCCAGCGCCCGCGCGAGCGCCCCCGCGGAGCCGGCGGCCATGGCGCCGCGCGCCCGCCGAGGCCCAGCTTCCGCCACACAGCGCTCGCCGCGCTGATTGGCTCCGAGCGCCCCTAGAGCGAGGCAGCGGCAGCAACGCCGCGCTGATTGGCTCCGAGCGCCCCTAGAGCGAGGCAGCGGCAGCAACGCCGCGCTGATTGGCTGCGGCGCGGGGAGCACGCGCTGCTCCCGCCCCGCTGCGGCTGTTCCCGCCCTCGTGGAGCGGGATGGGGGTGGCCTCGGGGAGCTTGGGACGTACAGAACCGCCTCGGAGGGCTTGGGAGGTGGCGGCTCAGTCACACTCGGTTGGTGCAACACGGTTGGTTTGCTGAGCTTGGTTTATTGACAGGGTTTTCTTGGTGCTCGTTGTCAAAGCCTCAGGTACGCAAATCACAGAACCATAGAATGTTAAGGGTTTGAAGCAGATCATCCAGCCCCAATCCCCTGCCATAGGCAGGGACTCCTCCCACTAGACCAGGTTGTCCTATCCAACCTGATCTCGAACGCTTCACGGATGGGACATCCATGACATCTCTGGGCAACGCATTCCAGTGCCTCACCACCTTCGCAGTAAAGAATTTCTTCCTAATATCTAACCTAAATTTCTCCACTTCCAGTCTGTACCCCTTTCCCCTTGTCCTGTCACTACACTTCTTGGCGAAGAGTCCCTCTCCAGCTTTCATGTAGGTTCCCTTCAGACACTGGAAGGTTTCCATAAGGTTTCCACACGACCTTTTCTCCTCCGGACTGAACAGCTCCAGCTTCCTCAGCCTGTCTTTGCAGGGGAGCTGATGCCTGTTCTGTGTGCATGCTCCACGTAGACTATATTGAACTTGGTACTGAATGACCATACTTTGTACAGGTGAATTGTGGAATCGGCCCATACACCTTCAAATAAACTTTGTGGGTTGGGGTGAGACTTGTGTAGGTAAACTATGTCTTCAGCTTTATGGGGAATTAGCCACCTTTTGTAAAACTACAAACAGAACTGCGTTCAATAAGCATTTCATACTGATATTATTTAAGTTTGGACTGTGGCTGGAGTACTAAGGCAGCACTGACCCTTCAGCAGTTTCACTTTTAAAAATAATATTTTTACACTTTTCTAGTATCAGTTTTACATTTACTTTTAACCTTTTAAATATATAGAGAGGGAATAATGTTACAATCTCAGTAGATCTATTCTGTGGCTGTGACAGTAGTAAAACATAACTCGTCCCACAGTAGTGCTGACTAATTTAAATCTATGTATTTTCAATGTGTTAATGAAAGAATCTAGAATATATTTCAGGAAAAGGCTAGTCATTATGGAACATAATGTGCGTTTATGAGCTTTATACATTTATGACCTGTCTGATCTTGGCCTCTCCCTTCTAAAGTATCTAATTAAGTGTGCAAATGATTTTTAGTCTGTGTTTTTATGACCTCATGGTTGTCAAAATACTGGCAATGTATGCATCACTGAGATCTGTCTCTGATGCTGAGGACTTGACTTAACAATCTCTTTGTTCTTAACTTCCCTAACTCTAATACATACTTTGTTATCTAGAGAACTCCACATATTATTTTATATTACAATTTCATTAAGTCTCTCAGTAGTGCCCTTAGCACTATGACTAATATTCATTACTTTTCCTTCTTACTTTCTTTCTCCAAGATGTGGCGATGGGATGTGAAGTTTAGTATCTTGGTGGTTAGGTAATTACAAAATCATTTGCTGAAATTTTAAAATATTTTGGGTTTATTTTCATTGGCATATAAATACGCATTAAATTTTTTTAATTTGGAACAGAAGGTGATGAAGTATGGATTGATTTTGGCTTGTCTGCCTATCCACAGAGTTAAACTCTGTATCTTTAGAAAATTTTGCCTTCTGGAAGTGTTTTCTATGAAAATTTTCACAGCAGAGAATGTAGATGCAGGCTATGATGTGATCTGACATTATGGGCCCATCTTTTAGCTAGAGGAGGACCAAGAACTTCATATGAGGAGACATTAGAAGACAAATGTCATGAGCTACAAGTAGACTGGATAGAGAGATGCTACAGTATTGTTGATAGGCCAAAGCAGAAGCTTCAGGCATAGGCATGTAGCATTACCGTAGTCCTAAGTAATTACAGGGGGTGAAATAAAATAAAAGCATCATTAGGTAATTTACTTCATTTAGTACACTTAACATTTACAGAATGGGACATAATTTACATCAAAACTCTGTAAAGAACTACACAAAATTCTTCAAAAAGCTCTTCAGGCACACAGGAGAAAACATATCTGTTAACTGGGTCCTTCAGTGCTTGGGCCTCCAGTGAGCTTTGTGATATCCCCAACACTCTGCTCCTTCTTAGCCTCCTGGCACTTGGATACTCCCAGGTACCACAGTACCTGGAAACACCATTTGCTCCTCACACTGCACTCCTTCCTTCTCTCACAGCACTCTGATTTACCTGTGAGCTGGCAAAGTCCCCAGCTTTCCTGCACCTTCTCTGCTCACCCCAGATGTAGATTCATGCTCAAGCACCTATTTCCCATTGCCCCAGCTCTTTCTGCTCACATTCTGGGCAGCCTGGGAGGCCCAGCTCACAGACTTCTACAAAAACCTTGTCCAAATATGTGCTTCTGAAAGCTCAAGGCCCTGTGCAAGTGCTGCAAGGGGCTGTGAAGGTCAGCTGCATCTGTAGAGAGTGGTGGGCAGCAGCAGTTGGGGACAGCTGGGGCCAAGAAATCACAAATCAATTAGGTTGGAAAAGATCTCTGAGATCATCTAGTCCAACCTATGATAGAACATCCCAATGTCAACTACACCATGGCACTCAGTGCCATGTCCAGTCTCTCCTTAAATGCTTCTAGGGATGGTGACTCCACCACCTCCCTGGGCAGTCCATTCCAATGTTTAATCACCCTTTCTGTGAAGAAATTCCTAATGTCCAAACTAAACCTCTTCTGGCACATCTTATGACTATGTTTTCTTGTCCTGTCACTGGTTACTTGGGAGGAGGCCACTCCCAACCTGTATACAATCTCTTTCCAGAATAGTTGTAGAGAGTGATAAGGTCCCCTCGAGCCTCCTTTTCTGCAGGTTAAACAACCCCAGCCCCCTCAGCTGTGCCTCATAGGATGTACTCTCCAGACCCTTCACCAGCTTTGTTGCCCTTCTCTAGACTCGCTCCAGCACCTCAATGGCCTTCCTGTACTGAGGGTTCCAGAATGGACACATTGGTGTGGTCTTGCCAATGTCATGATACGTTTCTTCATTTTTAGCCTTTCTGAAATAACTTGAAAGAAGGCATAACACTAAATTTGGTATGTATACATATATAAAATATAATCACACTATATATGCTATGTATGTATTAGACTGTGCTTCATCTTAGCCAAAAGGCCAAGAAATGCCATGTTTATGGTCCTGAGATAGGAAGTATGATGGGATTTGCAGCTATAGAATATAAATGCTGTTTCTAATCGTGTTTAACACATCTTGCAGTAATTTTCAGCAGGACATATGGGGACCTCACCACCCAAGTCCTTGCTGCTACACTGAGGTCTTCTCAGGCAAGATCAAGCGGAGGAGCATATACTGATCTCTTCTCTCTGGCAGTCAGTGCCAGGACCCGAGGGAATGGCCTGAAGTTGTGTCAGGGGAGGTTTAGGTTAGATAACAGAAAAAGTTTCTTCACCCAGAGGGTGGTTGGGCACAGGAACAGGCTCCCCAGGGAAGCGGTCACAGCACCAGCCTGGCGGAGTTCAAGAAGCGTTTGGACAATGCTCTCGGGCACACGATGTGACTCTTGGGGACGTCCTGTGCAGGGCCGGGAGCTGGACTCCATGACCCCTGTGGGTGCATTCCAACTCAGAATATTCTGTGATTCTGTGATGTGGGGGTAATTTACTGCCACTGCTGCTCAGCAATTCCCTCTGACTCCCTTTGTCCCGCCTTGCCCCGTGGCCTGCCCCATCCTCCGCGGACGTATTTCCCTGAACGCTGCCCATGCCTCCCCGCCGCGGTTCAGCGTGGCTACTGGAGGCCGCTTCGGAGGGGCCGGGCTGCCGGAGCGTTCGGCGGGCGCTCCCCACACCCCCGCGGTTCCTGCCGGGATCGGCTCCAGCCCCCGCCGTGCCCCGACACCGAGCGGCCGCGCCCCCCGGCGGCTGCGGCGCGCCCCACAGGCCCCGGCGGCGGGGCGAGAGAGGAACCACCCCTTGCCCCGCTGGGAGAGTCCATTGCCGGGGGAGCCAAGAGGGCGGGGAGCGGGGAATCTCCGGGGCATCGCCGCCCAGAGCACTCCGGGGACGGACGGCGGCCACTGCCGGGCGCGCCGCCTCGGTCGTCTGTGCGGAGCGGCGCGGCGGTGCGGGCGGGCACAGGGCGATTGTTTCCTCCTGCGCCCGCTCCCCCCTGTGAGGCGCGGCGCGGTGACGCGGCCCCGGGTCAGGGCTGAGGCGCGGCGGCTCCGTGAGGCGCTGTCAGAGCCGCGCTGAGAGGGTCCGCCCAGCTCCGCACCGGGATCCGCCGCCGCTGCCATGGAGCCCCATCGCTGGCTGCCCCTGGAGGCCAACCCCGACGTGAGTGCCCGGCCTGGGCGGTGGGGGGCTGCCGTGTGCGCGGGGGGCTGCCTGCCCGACAGCCTGCCTGCTGTGGGGTGGGCGGGAGGATGGCGGAGGGGAGAGGGCAGAGGGCTCCGGGCCGCGCCGGGCCACATCGCTGCTTAAGGGATGGCTGGTAGTGGCAGGGAAGGAGGGAAGGTCTTATCCCGTGGATCCGACTGGATCTTAACCCCCTTCTGTTTTCTGCTTTATTTTCAGGTCACGAATCAGGTAAGAAGCTTCTAATTGAGGTAACCTTTAGTCTCTGCAGCTTTGGTCCCGTCTCCTCTCGTTTTCATGTAGTAAAGGCTCCTTCTTTTCCAAGGAGAGTGCCCCCTTCCTTCCCCACGCGTGTGTGCGCTCAGTCGTCTCATGTCGGACCGTACTGGAACCTCTCCCGTAAATATACTGTATGAAAGAAAAACAAACAGTAAAAAGAGAATAGTTGCGGGTTGGTTATTACTCCAGTGAAATCCCTGATGTTTTTAAGGTGGGCTTTAATTCATTGATTAGTGATTAAAACATTAATTTTGTGCCAGGTATGGACCTGTACATGGTGGCTTTGGGCACATGTATGGATCTCCTTGCATCACTGTGTTGTAGTCTCATTCTTCTTTGGCTGACCATAGAAAAGAATGTAATGTTACCATATTTGCGTGTTGCTGCTTATTCACGGCAATATGTGCGTGCTTGGTTGTTGCTGTTTTTGTTAGCATGGTAGAAACCACGCTAGAGAAAGGAAGCTTGTTCTAGTGCACAAAACAATGCTGCCACTAAATAAGCTCTCTCTGAAAGGAAATCACACATACTCCAACCCTGTATCATGTTGTCAGTGACAATTTTGAGCATCTTTAACAAGCGGTAGAGGTCAGTTGCTGATTTCAGCAGGCCTGTTGATAATGTTAAAGATGGTGTTTAAGCCAAAGGGCTCTGAAGCTTCCAGCAGCAAAATTGTATTCTTTAAACTATATTATTGAAATATTTTGGAAACTGCAAATTTCTGTGTGTGAAGAATGTTTTGTTTGGGTTTTTTGTTGTTGCGGTTGCTGTAATATAAAAACTGCATCTGCAGGAGACTGAAGGGTTATTTGATGCTGGGTCATTTTGTACTTAATAGTTTCCTAGTGCAAATAATTTTACAATTCTTACAGTATTGCTGCTGTGGAGCAAGCTGAGAAGTCTGTAATCCCAGTCTCCTGAGTTAAAAATGACAACCTTTCCTGGGACCTCATCTTGAACATATGCTATAATTTCCTCATGTATCTTTTTTTTTTTTTTTTAAATGTGGAAATTCAGAAACTAAATTCTGGTTTGGAAGAAAATAAGTGTCAATAAGTTACTAGTAAGAATTTCCAATTCTCTGACTTCTTTTGACTTTACAGATGTTGAGATGAGCTCATCATGGTACAAATTAAGACCTCAGCTTTAAAGTAGCAATCGAGGAGGAAAAAATAGTGACATTTTTTAATCTGAAATACCTTGTATCACTACGTGTTTATGTTGTATGGAGAAAATCCTCTAAGAATATCAAATGATCAGTTTTAAGTGTGTTTAAAATCCATCTGTTTTGCCCATTGGTTTTGCATTGGTGATGGCTGTATCAGTTGTAGATGATCATGGATAATAGGAATTTGTACTCCACAAGGATTTTCTTGTTACTGTTTCTGTGTAGGAAAGGCCACTTGAAACCAGTTAGTCTTAGATAGACTTCCTCCTTCACTGTGTTTTCCAGTCTTGACTGAGCAGGGGTTGTTATTATCTAGACTGAGAGATGTATATTTAAGAAAAAAAAAAAGGTGGGTGTTGAATATGAAAATATGAATACACCTTGCATTATTAATTGTTCTTTTAATGTCATCAGTACAATGGTGAACTGTGTAGCAACAGGGCTGTTAGTCATAAGTTATTCATATCCTGCTTGTGTTTAAAACAGCAACAATAGTAATTTAAAATTCTAATGAAGTTGCAAACTCATTTTTAGAAAACCCTGTTGAGTTAATTGCAAGGATGGGCATTTTTTTTAGTACTCTGTACTGTGCTCTGTAAAATATTCTAGAAGTCTTCAGGATTAAAAAAGTCCAATGGTATGCCTCGACAAAGTGTAATGTTTGTGTCTGGTAGTTGTTTAATACATGTATTTACACAGACATCTAGCCAAGTGCCAAGTGTTTCTTCTCTGGTTTGGTCACTTTGTTTGTTTTTTGCTATTTGGCTTTTTTTTAGTTGAGTATTAGACTATCCCTCATGCACACTGCTTTCGTTAAAGTTATTGCTAGCTGTGGTAATGAAGTCTTAAACTGAAAAAAAAAAATCCAGTGACCTCTAAGATGCATGGATTCCTAGTATTATAGTTAGAACTGTCATTCCAATTTAACAAATACTTACGCTGTTTTGAATATTGTACCAATCATTTTATTCCCTTTATTAACAGTAACTAGTAGGGAAGTGTACTAAATGCAGGTTCATTTGCTTTTACTATGTTCTTACCATACTGTATCTTCTCTGGTTTTGAAATACAGGCAGTAAATTTGAGGCTTTCAGTCTTTCTGGTAGAAAGCCAGATGATAATGGAAAGATAATGGTATTTCTCAGTTAGAGGTGTGTGAAGTTTTTCAAAAATATCTCAGAAGTTTTTCTCTATCTGAAAATGTTTATATTACAATACAAGTACAGGAATTTGTAAATCCTTAATGTATATAGAAGCTTTCTTTTTGCATATGTGTTAAAATTATTTGACAGTTCAGAAACTGGCTGGTGAGGGTAAACAGGAATATTCTTTCTTAGCTTTAAAGATTTCCAGTGGCAGTGGAAATCTGCCACGTATCTGTAGTGATGTTTTCAAGAGAGAAGACCGTCGTTGAATGCAGCACACAGTGCTGGTTGTAACGAGTGGAGTCAGGAGTGAAATGTGCCATACAGTGCTAAGTGATTGTCACAGTGCTTTTTTTTCACCTTCACTTCTACAGTCTGACAGAATGAATTATTGTCTACCTCTGATACAGAAAGAGTTGATGATTCAGCATTTGCAAAGCTCCACTTTGTGTACAGTGATGACAGAGAATGGTTTCTTCTCTTTGACCTTCAGCTGGGGGGCCTGACATGACCAGTGCTACCCTCCTTCCTGGATCTCTTATGGGATTTTCCTGAGAGAAAGCAAGAAAATCGTGTTTGTTTATTACCGCATGATGTTTGTGTGTCTTGCTCCCAATTTCTTCTACAAAAAAATAAACTACATGCAAATTTTTTGGAGTGGAAAGGTCAGAACATAAGCTGATTGTTCTTCATCATAATGTTGCTTCAGTCTGGCTTGCATCCCACAATTGATTGCCTAGGAAGTGTAGATAAAGTATTGGTGGATATTTTTCTTGATGTCCCACCTTTTTTCATTCTCTCTTCCCTTTCTTCATCTTACACATTCTAAGAAATATCCCTGGTTCCTGGATAACATTTCAAGTCATGCCTTCATTATATCCAGATAAGGATAGAGTAATTGACTGTATCTGATTATGAAGCTCAAGCACTGGCTTCAGGTAGCTCAGAGTTCAGCTACTGAGAGAGCTGGCTGTGGCTTCAGTTTCTCTTGCCACATAGGGCTTAGTTGCTGGTTCTTAGTTACCTCCAGCATTATTTTTAGGCCTTTGGTCCTACTTTTTGAGCGGTTTTGAGTTTTTTATGACATTAAGGTATTGAGAGTCAGCTACATAAAGAAAATTATTTTAGCTCATGAACACAGTTGAAAGCTGTGACTTGAAAGTAACAGGGACAATAAAGATCACAAAGCATAGAACAAATGGCAGAAACTGGATAAAGCCAGTCTTTATCCATTTATGGAACACCTCTTCAGGGTTTCAGGCAAATACAGAGATGAATTAAGTATCTTGGAAGCAGGCCTTACTCTTCCTAAAAGATCATTTCCTGGACTCTGAAACACTATCCCACAAACTTTCCCAAAGAAAAGCTGTTGTAGTCAAAATAATTGAAAATGTGGTGTACACGATTCCTGAGATGTGTTGGGAGGTAGTGCTCATAGATTGAGATACTGTCTTGGTTTGAAAGGATGTTGGATGTGGAGAAACACAGATGTCCTTCTAAAAATGCATAGCTAAACATATTTTTTTTTTCAGGTGAGGGAGTGGAGTTTAACTCTTCTGTGGTAAGCAGAGTGAAAAATAGTGGAGATAGTATACAAGCTTGGAAGACAGCCTGTTATTACTAGTGTAGCCTCAGAAGGTGGAAAACCAGGACTCAGTTCGTGTCTTTCTGCAAAGACAATACCCCAGAAATCCTTTCACAGAGTCAGCAAAGGGGGAGTGTTGAGCCTGTGGAGCAGCATAGCAAAGAATAAGCACAAGGACCAATATGAAGGAATTACAGGTGACTCACTGTGAGAGCACTTCCTGAATGCCTTCTTCTAGTTTAAAATGTCTCCAGCTGTGTAGCCCTCTTACTGAGTTCAAATAGGTAAGTATGTTGCACAGGGAAAATTGTAACTTGTTTTGGGGTTTAGAGTACTATTTATATGAATAGTTGAAAGATTGCCTTAGCTCATTCTTTGTACGTTCTTCAGTAATTGAAAGCTAAGAAAACCAAACTTCATTCCTCTATTTGTACTTGCCACTTCTGGTCCTTCTTATGTTCTTTTTTTGCTCAGTTTCTTAGTTCTTGTTACAAGGAAACACCTACTGTCTTGAAGACAGAATGGGGTGCTACAAAGTGGAAAACAAGTGACAGTTGTTCATGCCTTATACATTATCTTGTTGCACTGAAGATGCTGTTCCCCACTTCGACATTTTCCTTGCTTAAAGGACCAGCAGAGTCAGTAGAATCCAATTGTTGTTTCAGTAAAACTGTCAAAAAACAAATGTGTATAAGCTTATTTAGAAGAGTCGATTGATCCAGCTCATCCTTGTTATTCCTAAGTTTTTAGATCATGGGAGCACGTCTGTTAAGTGTTTTTCACAGAGTAACACAATATTGTGTTTTGAATCAGTGGCTCAGTATCAACACCTTAGGACTCTGCTGGAAACATTCTAAAGCTCTTGCTCACTGGTTTTGGAGGAAGCCTGGGTCAGCTGGTTCATCCAGATTTCTGCATGCTTTGCTTTGCATTGCTGCCTGTGGGATGCCCTGGCTGAATATGTACAGCAGTGCCTGGGCATACTGAGTGTTAAGTTTCAAAACTGCTTTATGGATGTGTTAAAAATATATACTGTGGTGGCCAGTGAACATACATTACAAGGGACAGAGAGTTCTCAGTAAGACAAGCCCCTAGTACCACAAGAACCACTTTATGTTAGGGTGACCAGAAAGGCTTCTCCCAGGATGCCATGTTCTGTTATGTGAATCTAGCCCAGTTTGGATTCCCCGGTTGGCTGTCAGCCTCCACCCCTCATCGCTCCCCCAGAGCTTCCCCACTGGTCCCTGTTCCCTAGTCCTGCCCTTTCCCCACCCCCAGATAAAACTGTGAGCTGTGGGATCATGTTGGTGTTTGCCTCTGCACCCTTCGCCAGCATAGCAGCAATAAATGCTGCTGGCAGAACGCACGCAAATGCCCTTCTGGACTCTTTGGTACCGACGGCATTGCTGAACCCACCCGTGCGGCTGTGGGGGCACGTGGGACCCCACGGAGCCAGGCAGGGACGGTATTGATATTCCTCTCATTTTGAAGAGCAGGAACACTAACTGTGAGTCAGTGTTGCTCTTTTAGATATCATAAAGTAATTAACACAATTGGAAGGATAAGAATTTTGTGGATGTAAGTTTTCTCATGTTTTTGAAAAAAAATTTGCGATGGGCTGTATTCTTTGAACTTTGTTATGGGGTCCTGACATATAGAACCTGAGGATATTAAAGAATTTGTAATAAATTTTGAATTTCCCAAGGAAGTGTATTATAATGGAGCATTTCTTGCTTGAACAAGATCATACTGTGGCCATTCTAAGTGAGGAGTAGTTGGTAAAGAGGAATAATGCAGCTCATCTAACTTCCAGCTGTCTCTTTGATCCTGGTGTGCCTTTTGACCTGCTATACAGAACTAAAGCTTTTGCAGCTGCTGCATATGACTGATAATGACGCTGTCTCTAGAATTTATTGAAAAAATATTCCTTCATCTTAATTCCATAAATGTCAGGATGAAAGAATGAAGAAATATATCCTTATAATGCTCCAACCATGAAGTATTGTTTGGGTGGTTCTCTTATTTCTAGAAAGGAATTTCACTTCTGAAATAGACTTGGTTTCCTTACATGCTTCTAGAAATGATATGTAAAGAATTGAAAGCAAAATATTGTGCATTTATATTTTTAACACAGATTAGTAAGAATTGCATACTTTAAGGAATGAATAATTTTCCCTTTCTTGATGATAATTCCATCAGTTACATTTTACTCAGTGTCTTACTACTATTTCGGGAAAAAATTAGCTTCAATTCAATAAAGTGCCAAAAGTTCTTGTGCTTTAATGAAAAAGTTAGGAAATATTGATTGTCTTAATTGGTTTATTTTGAAGTTGTCCTTCCAGTTTCCTAAAGCCATAGGAACACTTTGTTTTTGCAGAGGAAGGTCTTAACTGTGGTTTTGTTGTGGTATAGAGATGCTTTAATGCATTCAGCAGAAGTATGATAAAATGTAGATGCTGTGTGTGTTTTGGTTTACATTTGTGCTTAGAAGAGGATTGCAGCAGCTGGTTCTTCCCACCAGTAGCTCTCTGACTTCTACATCTGTGTGTCTGGAAATGTTTGTGCATTTTGCCAGTTCTGTGTTTTCACGGTTCCAACTTTTATACAAATACCACGGTAAAATGTGGAAAAATCCAGGTCTTGCGTATAAGGCCTTAGTATTTAAAATGTGATGTTCCTGAACTATTTGCAGAGGCTGTCCAACTTTAATTGCACTTAACTTTCAAAGTCCTATTTTGTTTCAGTTTGTATCCTCACTTCATTTTTACATGCAAGTGACAAAGTAGAAAAGCACATTGCTGCTTCAGACAATATTTCAATTGTGCATTTACTACTTAAGTTAATAATAAATTTTACCCTTACATTGTCTTACCCCACTTACCCTTTCTATATCTCCATAAACCTCATAGATCAAATCTGTAACTGTGTTGGCAGAAGTAGTCTAAACTCCTGAAGTCAAGTCACCTGGATCAAGGTGTTGCCTTGGTCCGCTGGGTTTCCATTCTACTTTTGAGGCTCTTTAAAAATAAATAAATAAGCATGAACACTTCTTCTGTTTTTTAAAGTAAATAAATTCCATTAACCTAAAAGGTAGCCAGTCAGAACAGAACATATTAAAGGTAACTGCTCTCTGCTTTTTTCAATGCTTAACAGATAGTAGGCTGAAGTAGTGGTACCAGCAATGAAAACAGAATAGCTTATACCACATGCTGCATATGTAAAGTGCCTAGAAGTGCTTATTGTAATGTTTTTGCTGTTAACCAGCATTTAGACATACAGATTTACAGTTTGTGATTGTTTAGAATAGAATGAGGTAGGCTGGAAGGGATTTCTGAGTTCTGCAGACCAACCATGCTCTGTTTAAAACAAGTTGCTCAGCAACCTGTCAGGTTCTGAATTTCTCAAGACACAGACTCCACAGCCTCCTGGACATTCTGTGCTAGCGTTTTACTATGTTTGTTATTTTTAAAATTTATTTTTAAATGCCTTCCTTATCAAATTTAAATTTCCCTGTATTTCAGCCTCTGTTGTTTCTCATTGTTTTACTGCATGCTGCTGAGTCTGTCTCCACCTTCTCTGCACTCTCCCTTAGCTAGTTATAAACAGTAGTAGTTGAGAAAGGAGGGCCCTCTGGAATACTGGGGGGGAAAAGGACAAAGTCATAGGAAGTGCAGATAAGGGTGAGGGGTGTAAAATAGTTTCAGAAGTGGCTTTTTGTCTAATGGTTAGCTGGACCAGTGAAAAAACAGGAAGTGTTTTTCGGCAAGGTCTTTTAAGACAAGAAGAAAAGAGACAAAAATATGACAACAGTCAGTAAAAACAAAGTTGTGAAAAAGTGAATACTAAATACCGACATGTGGGGGTTTTTGTGTTGCTGTTGTTCTTCCTGAGCTCCTCTTAAGACTTCTGTAATATAGCCAAGTATTTTTCTTTTTTTCTTTTCTAAGGTAAAAACTCAAAGACCTATAAATTAAGAATTGTCAGCAGTGTGATAAGCAGTGTCTGAGAAAGAGATTCTTACACTCTCTTGTGCAGATCTAGAGAAACATAAAGCTGCTATTTTATGTTATCTTGAGTACATAGTATCTATAAGTCAGAAGAAAGTGAACAGCTGAAAATGAGTGAGCCCTCAAAGAACCCTAACTGTTCTTTACAGTAAGTATTTGTAGAATAAAATTGCTTGGATAATCACTAAATAATTGGAAAGGAAAACAGCAGAGATCTCTCCCTATAAGTGACACTGTCTAAAAAGTGAACTTCCTGCGGTCCTAAAACAGGAATGACTCCGTCTTCCCATTCTGCCATCTATTGTTCATCTGTTACCCATCTGCAACTCTCTCTTACACAGGGGCTTATGCTTCACTGTTTTAAAAATCTACTTAATAATTTTCAGAAGGATATTTCTATCTTTTTTTCCAGGTCTGAATGAAACCCTCTTGACACACAGAGGGATATCTTCTTTGCCTATTTTGGGTGTATCCTTAGTATTTCATTTTTGGTTTATGATTGTGCAATAGAGTTGTTAGTCTGGTTGTGTGTTAAGATCACTGCTTGTCATACTAAGCCTATGCTCTTGCTGTTCTCTGTAGTACTGACTATCATTTTTCATCATCACTCTCACTGTTTACTGGAAGTTAAAATTTCTCAGACTGTAAAGTTTCTAAGTGGTATGGTGACATGAATAATGAAAGGTGCCCTGTATCTATGGAGTTTTAGTTCTGTTAAATTCTTCATTCAGGAGTTTGAGTAAGCCATTCTTGGGTTTAGTTAGCATTTTGTTGACTTGGGGTTTAAAGGGGTTAGTTTTATTTTTGTTGGTTGGTTGCTTGGTGGTTTTTTTTTTCCCAGTTGTGTAGAAAAGGACAAGAGAACCTAAATCACTTATTTGTCCAGTAACTTAATGGGATCCTTTATCATTGCCTTTTCTAGTTTGTGGGGTCTTTTCCTAGGTGAGTGGTTTTTTTTTTATTTTTGGGGGTTTGTACCCTTATTTCATGTAATATTGCAAAATATCAAATGATACTGGAATGGAAAATAAAATTTTTTCAGTTGTGTTACTTTTCCTGCAATAAAAATGATAGAAAGATTAGTCACTGGCTTAATAAGAGAAGGACTAGACGTACAAATAATATTTTAATGCACCCATATGTGTAGTCCCTTCTCTTTTGAAATTTTTTTTTTTTTTTTGCTATTCACAAAGTGGTAATTATCTTCACAATGTAGAAGATAATTCTCAATGTATAAGAATATAAGTACAAAATACACTGTCTTCTGTTTCATCAGTTACTAAATACTCAACACTTCCCCTTTTCCCCATGTTCATTCAAAGATCTATATATGGCACAGTGTACAATTAGCTTTTTCGTATAGTTGTGGATGGTTACTGTGTGTGTATAATAACAACAGTTCCTGAATTCAGTTAGGTTCTTCCAGACTGACAATGCAAAGATTTCAAATTGTCTTAGATCATCTCTGTAGTTATTAATTCTGCAACTGTTGTTGTGATGCCTAGTTTACTTGAGTACAAGAAGAATATCCAATTAAAAAGTGAGTATCCAATCTTTGTCTACTTCAAAATATTTTACTCCATCATAGTTTGAAGGGATTTTTCATGTAAAAGATACACTTACTAAAATGTGGTTTTGCTCCTAATGTCTTTTTGCACATAGGAGCTCCAATGTGAGCACTGGTGCCAGGTATTCTGAAGTAGTCATGGAGGCAAATAGTACCATGTTTGTTCAGATGTGCTCTGACTGATGGCTCTGATGATTAACACGAGTATTCAGTACTCTTCTGTTTTGTGACAGAACACTTCTAAAATGGTTGAAATTCTTCAACACTTTTGTAAATAGTGCTGGGAGCATTCCCACTTCCCTGTCATAGAGACTAAATACATAAAACATGAGGATTTTGTGTGCGTTTGTGTGTTAGCACTGTGATTTATTCAGCCTTATTAAAACTTGTATCTCTTTTATTCTCCTTAGATTTTAGAAAACATTAGTTGTTTTAATGTATTTCACGTTGTGGTTACTCTGTTATGCTTCTGAAAAGATAGGTGTTTGGGTGTACTTGTTTAATGTTATGTTTGTGTTTTTTTCTTTTCCAGTTCCTGAAACAGTTGGGTATACATCCTGACTGGCAATTTGTAGATGTTTATGGTATGGAACCAGAACTGCTTAGCATGGTGCCAAGACCTGTATGTGCAGTACTACTTCTCTTTCCAATAACAGAAAAGGTAAATGTTCATTTAATAATCAGTTAAATGCTTTTGTTGTAAGTGAAATTGGAATGAAAGTTTGCATCTTGTACTTTGGTGTCATATTAGAATCAAGATGAGACTTAACCCTTATTCAGGAGACTTTTTCATTAAAAACAACACAAAAAATGCTTCCTTCAGAACCTTCTGTTGCTAACCTTGCATGTATATTTCTGACTTCAAATCAGAATGGGAAACGCTAATGTAATGTAGAAGCACAGAGAAATATGCCTCACATTTTTATATTACAGGCAATTTAAGGCCTTTTTTAATAAGCACTGTGGAATGGCTCAATTTGCTATTTTTAGCAGAAAGCTGCAATAGCATAAGGAAAATAAGAAATAGGGTGTAGGACTATATGCAACTCCTTTCTGGGTTTTTGTCTTGTTACACTGACAATCCTTCAAACTTCAGTCCACTTTCAGTTCAGTCATCACATCAGTATTGATGTGGCTTTCACTTCTTGGACAGATGGGATGTATTATTAAGATGAAATCCGCCCCCCCCACCCCCCCATCTTTTGTTATGTTGGACTTCGAAGAACTTGATTTGGTTAAACCTTCAAGTGTGCTTATTTTGTGTCATCACATGCTTTTACATAGTGTGATTCGTATTGATCTGTCAATTTCTAAAAGTATGTCTTGGGGTGACTTTATCATGTGTATCCCATATCGCTGCCCTATGCCTAGAAATTAACTTTGTGCCTTTCTATGCCTCTAAACTGGGCCTGAGAGGGGGAATGAAAAACTGAGCAAAACTTTTTCAAAGCAGTTTGCAGCTTGTTCAAGGTCACACAGAGATAGCGTTTTCTTCCAGCTGTGGCAAGGGAGGGAGGAGGCACCTGGCTTGCTGTTTTCCCAAGTCAGTTTTTTGGCCAGTGGTTCAGCTTCTTTTTCTCCGGAGAGAGACTGAGAGTTGAATTTTTTTTTCCCTTCCCTGGAATTTTGGATTTTCTCCCTTTTCCACTGGATTGCTTCAATATTAGAACACATCGGGAGGACTTTCCACCAAGCCCCAGCTCCAAGGACACCAAAGGGAGGGCTCTAACACTTTCCCAGGTTTTTCCTCCACAGCGAAAGATTTTATTATTTAGCATTATTTTCCTTTTCCCGTGTGTTTGTTAAATAAATAGTTTTTATCTCTTTCACTTTCCTTTCAGGAAAATTTATTTTTTCCCGAACCTGGTGGGGGAGGGGTGGTTGTGCCTTCTCTCAGAGGATATATTTCTAAATTTGGCCAAACCGGTACAAAGTATTACATGGTCAGCCAAAAAGGTTGAAGTGAATCTGTCCACAATTCATTGTTTTAATACGTCTCTCAAAAAGAATATGTAGCTTATAAGGACAAATCACTTAGCTATTAAAGCTTTAACTTCTACAACAAAAGGTGTTTAAATTAGAAGGAAGAGTGATGACAGGTCAGTCTACCTACACATTAGGTCCTGTAAACCTCTGCGTTCTCAGTTTCTCCAAAACAGCTATGCAGGCAGTCCTTTTCAAGCTTGATTTCAGCCACCTTGATAGTTTTGAGCTTAATCAAACTTTCAACTCACCTGTCTTCAGGAAATGGCCTTTCTGTCACCTTTAAAACTTTGTTTTCTCTGTGCTGTCATTTCTGGCTGGCTGTTTGAGCTACAGGTCTGAGCTCTTTTTGTGTCTGTCACTTTTCTTTTGACTCCTTGCTTGTGCAAACCTTTTTTTGGATTATGCTATGGAAGCATTATCTCATGGGAAAGAACAACCTTGTTGTTGTTCCAGAAGGTGTATCCAATTTCATCCTAAAGAAGCACATGACAAACAAAACCAGGGAAACAAAGTATGCTGTGTTGCATCAATCAGTCGAATCTGAGAACCAGCCAAGTGTTCAGCATGTTAATCCTTCTGAAACATAAGGGACACAAGTGTTTCTATCAACTGTTTAGCGTGGCTGTGTGAAGGATGAGGTCCCAATGGGAGGTCCCAATATTCTAAAGCTTTTGTTGGGCAGTGTAAACTCCACAAGACCCTTGAGCATATTTCTAGAGTAGTTTTTCCCTCCTCAGCCTCCCTTTCAAAATGGCCTGTAAAATTACACTTTTATTTCGTTTATGATTTATTTGTTTCTTGGCTGTGTCTACCTTTGTGAAAGTGCCTATTAGTTTTTCTGCTTTTGTAAACACTTTTCTCACATGTCTGTCTGTCCTTCTGTCTGGAAGTTTGGTTGTTTCATGGTTCATATATATCAATTTCCTTGAGCTTGCTTTTTTTTTTTCCCCAGTTAATTTTAGGATACTTTTAGGTATCATATAGATAATTTTAGGATTATCAGATACAGATAATTTTAGGATTGTTGTCCACTTTAAAGGTCAATGGCTTTCTTAGTCTGCATGGTAGGCTGACAAAGGGAATATTGTGAGTGTTTGTCATTTTGGGCCTAATGAATGAATAGATCCAAATGAATATAAATTATGGGATATAGCTTAGGTTAGGAGGAACCTCTTGAGGTGATCTGGTCTAACCCTTGCTCAAAATCGTATTTTTGTTATTCTCAGTATTTGTATATTTATTTTTGCTGTGGATTTTACTTTGATTGGGGGGAATAAATGGCAGCTGTATTTTTTACTTCTCTAGTCTGAACTTTTTGTCCAATTAAGCTGTATGAAGTTTTTATCTCAAGGCTGTTTTTTGTTAGCTTGTAGATAAACAAAATTAAAATGGTTTATAATGTTCTTGCTATTACTTAACCTATTCAGAACATTCAGACAACCTGCAAATGTGGAATATGATGCTGGAAAAGTTTTTTGGTTTTGTTTGTCACTGACAATACAAAGAGCCTGAGGGAAATTTCTCAGGAGTTTGCAGGAAGAGTTCCTTGATAATATTCTGCATTCATACTTCACTTTCATCATACTTGTATAAAAAGTGCATGTACTTCAGGTTTTTTTTTGGTCTGCAAAAATACCTAGTAAAAGAGGCAAAGGAGGAAGCATTTGTGGATTTATTTCTTTCTTTTTCTGTTTGAAATGAAAATTTTAAGAAAGAAAACAAACAAAAACCCCTAATAAATCCAGTCAAAAAAACCACAACAACAATCCCCTCCCGAAGAAAACCAACAAACCACAGCCAACAACAACTAAAAAAGCACAAAACTAACACACTTTTGCACAGTATAAAAGATTTTAGTCAAATATGATATATGTAAAACAAGTACTTTAGATTGTTCAATCGAACCAAATTCTCTTTTTGCTACAGAAAATGAATGTTTACTTTATGAATATGGCTTTTGAAGGACCTGTTTTGGGGCCATGGGTGTTACACAAATCTTATTTTGTACTCCTGGGGAAAATGAAATGTAACAATGGAATGTGTAAAGAATGCTTCATGATGATTAATCACCTGAAGTATTACAGTTTTCTTGATAGCACTTTGATGCCTCTGTCCTTAAAAAGCCTTTAGTTGGATTGAAGAGAGATGGTGACATGAGCTCAATATTTCAGATCAAGGAAATATTTTGAAAATTTTTGAAGATGTTAGATAACACATATTCAAAAAGATGTTTCAAGTGTGAAAGCATTGGCTTAAGAAACAATATAGAGCTGTTCAGGTAAGTTTACTTGTTGGACCATATGTGTTAAACATTTCAAATGGCAGTATTAATTAGCTGTTGTGTTTTATAAATTATTTTTACTTTACTAATATAGCTATTTTTACTATTTGTGAAATGTCTTTACTTCTAGTATGAAACCTTCAGAACAGAAGAAGAAGAGAGGATAAAAGCTAAGGGACAAGATGTCAAATCATCAGTGTATTTCATGAAGCAGACCATTAACAATGCTTGTGGAACAATTGGGTTAATTCATGCTATTGCAAACAACAGAGATAAAATGAACTTTGGTAAGTTTTATCGGTTTGGTTTTTGTTGGCTTTTCCCTTTTTTCCTTAACTGTGGGAAGCCATGGAGGGGAGGATATGTTTTGTACTATTTTCTCTGAATATAACCATTCATAAAGGCTAAAGGAGTGTGTTTTTACCTATAGTTACGAAACTAATATTTTATCCTAATTTATGAACTAAAGCATTTGAAACATTGCAAACTGCAGCAGGCAGCAGTTCGCCTTGCTGTCAGCCTTCTGTGTTTTAAAAATACACTGCTGCAATTCTATCTTCAGATCTTCTGTTGGATTCTGTAAGATGTGAATGAAGTTGCAATTACAACGTGACACTAATTATGTCTTTTTAAAATTTTTTTAAGAAACTAATTCTTCACTGAAAAAGTTCCTTGAAGATTCATTATCTATGACTCCTGAAGAGAGGGCCAAATACCTAGAAACTTATGAAGTTAGTATCATGTGTTTTACTTTTGTTTAAAATGGTATAAGAATTACTTGCATGAGTAGGTACTACCCTCAGAGGTTGACTCAGTGAAGTACCTTAACAAATTTGATTTTACAGTTAGCTTATGATCAGACAGTTGCTACAAAGGAAACTCTGCTTTGGTATTTTAGAGTACTCCTGCCTGCCCATAGCTCAGTCAGCAGAACGGATTTTGTCAATGTTCTCATCCATATTAATTCACTGGCTTAGTTTAAAATTACTTTGAAATGCCTGAGAAATGTGTGCATAATCTTTTTTTTTTTTTTTGTGGGTTCAGGGTGTAGTTTAATGGTTAATTTAAGCTGATCTGGGGCTATTGCTGAAAGGATGGTCCTTTTGCTGCCTCTTTTAATTTGTACCTTCTAGTCATATCTCCATGCCTTTAGCAGTTGAGACACACAAAGAGCTGATTTGGCTGAAACATGATCTCCTTCCCCTACCATCCTAAACCATGAGATGAGTTAGCTGATAATGTGGTTAGCCACATCATTAGTGCTGTTTGAAAGTATGTGGCAGAAACATCTGGCCAGTGGTGGATGGAGAACAGTGCTGTTGCTCCTGATGGTAATGATGGTGAAAAAAAAGGTGCCATTACAAACTCTCAGATATTTGATCTTAATTGACTGTAATGAAACTGAAATATTGGTCTTCTGAGATCCTTGGAGGTGGAGATTATCTGTTTATTATCTTTATTATTTATTATAAGCACTGAACAAAAATAGTTACACCTATGGCATTTGATAAAATGAGGTGCAAAAATGGTTCTTATAACACTGAAAGTCTCTCATTTAAAGTCTGATTTAAATATATTTTAATTTTAGGCTATTCGTGTCACTCATGAATCCAGTGCCCATGAAGGTCAGACTGAGGTATTAATTTTTTTAAAAAGTCTTTGTTTAAATCTACTTTGAGTTGGATATAATTGACATGAAAGCAATCATATATTAAAGGTGTACAGTGAAATTGAGATTGTTGCTTGGTTTTCAGTATTGTGTCATTAGTCCAAATTCAAGTGGGGGAAACCAAACTTGAAGCTTGGGGGCTTTTTGTTTGTTTGTTTGTTTTGAGGGTTTTGGTTGTGGTGGTCATTTGCATTGAGTTTTTTAGCCCTTATATAACATGAAAGATCTTTCTAAGCTTCATTTCAGAGTAAAACAGACAGTAACAGCAACTTGAGGTTTTGATGTTGCACATTTGTAGGTAAGATGTTAGATTCATAGTAATCATACAAGTGTAATGAACATTTTATGAGAGTTCAAAAAGTTTTAATTCAGGAAAAGAAATAGTCCAATAGTTGGTTTGCAACTGTGTATGTGCTGTTTGTATACAATTTAAATTCAGATAAATTCTCACTAATATATACATTTATAAGCATTTATGCCCCAACAGGTTGTCTGATATGGAAAAAACAACCTGAAAGCTGACAAGAGGACCCTGAAATAATCATAAACTTGTACATTCAACATTTTTCTGCTTCAGTCATACTAAGTCCATTTCCCATCTTTCCAGTTCAGATTTCAGTATCTGTTCCACAAAAAAAAATTGATTGTATTATTGCTAGTACTGCTTTGTTCGACAAAAAGAGAAACACTTCTGTGTTTGGCTGTGGCCCCAGTGATTCATTCATTCTCTCTTTTTTAAGTACAGTAGATGACTTTTTTTTCTGCAGTGTCTTCTATACAATGTAGGAGAAAGCAAAGCAGTCCTTTCTGCTCCCCCTTGCCCTGTCTGGAAATGAAAATGATGAGAATTGGTTTAACTATTTCTGTTATAGATACTCAACTTCCTTTGTGGTATTTTGTTTAAAAAAACACACTACTCTCTCTTCTTGTTCTCTAAATTAGTCAGGGTTCTATATTTCAAGAAGAAGCATCAGAACAAATTTCTGTTCTTTCCTTTTTTAAGTAAGAGACTCAAAAAAATCTGGTCTGGTTTTTTTTTTTTTTTTTCAAATGAGTCCATTTCTAGGTATTCTTGGCCAGCTCAGAAAGAGCAATTATTCCAAGAAGTTGCTGAAGAGTGAATTTTTTCCTAAGATCCTTGTGAAATAGAAACTTCTTTAGTTATTTTGATGTACTGTGATGTTCATCTAGAGAATGTTCTGTCTCTGCATTCTTCTGGCAGATACTATGGAATGATTGGGAAGGAAAATGTAAGGGCTGTCTGTTCTGAGAGTCTTCATAAAGATTCAGGAAGCACCTAAGTGGTGATGGAATCTCCTAATAATGGACAGTTAACTTCTTGAACTTCCACTAATTAATTTGTTTCCTGATCAAGATAACCACAATACAAAAGATTACCAATTGCATGGAAAGATGAAGACTTTTTCTCATAATAAAAAATGACAAGATTGTCTTAGCAACCATGCTTAAACACAGATACTGAATAGCTAGTTTCCTTGCCAATTATTTATTATTCCATTTTGTATAACTCTATCTGTAAGTAATTTAATATGGATATTCCTTAGACTGGCGAAATAACTTTTTCCTGTCTTTTTGTTTCCGAAGTTGAAATAGTACAAAGGCTGAATACATTTCCTAGGACCATTTTTTCAGAATAGTTCTCATCCATCAACCAAGGAGGGAAGAAATAAACAAGTTTTGTTACTGGAACATCAAATTGTCTGGAAATACTGTCCTACCAGATGGTAGTTAAACAGGCAGCAGGGCTTCCCCATTCATTGGTACCTGAGGAATTGCTTTACTTTAAAGAAAAACTCTTTTTAAGCAAAAAAAATATAAAACATGAATATACTGTGAAGTAGTGAAGTAACTGAGAGTTGAAGTGAGTTAATCTCTTTTTCCTTCCACTGGTACATTTTAAATGTCACTGTGTACTCTCCACATAGTGGTTGAAGGGACTGATAAACAGGATCTTGCAGGTGCTGAAGTTACCATATGCAGGTCATAGGAGGTTGTTCACTTGTCCTGTGGGGTAAGTTGAGAATTTCCAGCACCTTTTGGGAAAGAAAGAGGAGAATCCCATTCCTCCTGCATATCCATTACTTGTTACAGTTACTTTCCTGAGAATTTAAAGTTCCTTTAAGAGCCCTGGAAAGGAACATGGTTGCCTTCCTATGACTGGGATTTTTGACCATGTGCTCCCTCAACTGTCCAAGTAGCCAAGGCATGTTGCATAGGAATCTTTCCTTTGAGTTAAGTGGCTTATGTAGTTGCTTAATGATAGTGAGTGCTGTATAGTTGGTGCTTTGTGAACAAATCTGTCTCTTACAGATTTAAAGATTAAGAAAACATGCAGGCCTACTTTTTCTTAGGATGAGTAACTTGGCTTGTGTGCTTCACAAGAAAAGCCTGCTCTGTGGGTAGTTCTGTCCCTTAGCTAGGTATTGCATACTACTGTCCACTCACATTTTTAGAAAGTCTTGCGTAAGATTTACTGTGTTAGAATAACTTCCAAAAGTGGGATGTATAGCAGTGAATGCCACTGATTTGTTTAGGAAGCTTTATAACTGCATTCAAGATTCGGATGTTTCCTTCCACTGTGCAAAACACACCATCACACGATTGAGATAAAGTTAAATTTTCTGGAATCATGAGCTGCAGAAGGTTTAAAAATAGCACAGAGTACAGACAAGTTCACTTCTGATAATACTGTTTGGTGGGTTTGAGGGTATTTTTTCTGGGTTCTGATATTTCAGATATTTGAGGATTCGGCCTTTAATACTTCTAAGTCAAGCCTTTATTTGTTGATTGCCCTTGACAGTCTTGCTATGTCTTCACAGACTTTTTCATCATCTCAGCGACTACTTAGTTTTTACAGTATGCTAATGGATTTTCTGCTTTTTTTCCTGTTTCATGTATGTGAGTACTTCAAACCTCAAAATAAAGCAAGTCTAACTAGAAGGAAAAATGAGAATAGCATAAAGCAGTGCTATCTTTCTAGTATCTGTATATTCTGTCGTCTTGTCTGGTGGGTAGGCTTTGTTTCTGTTTTAGTATAATCTGTAATCAAAATTTTTTCCTCCTAAATTTTGTATGTTTTGAGGAGTTCTTCTTGGGGGGGAATAACCCCCCCACATTTGGCAAGATATTACTTGTAGTGGGCTTCTAGATTCCAGATTGTGACTGCTGGAAGTTACAGTGATCAGTTTGCTTCTGGGATGTATCGTTGCTGTGGAATCTATTTGGATGAACATGAGGATGAATTGCTAAGCAAATGGATTGAAGCTGAAAGCTATCGAATGTTCTCCCTTGATGGGTGCTTTAAAAGGCTTCCCAAGTTTGATAGCTGTGATTAATTTGCTTAGTTAAAAAATACAAAACCAACTAATTTTCTAAAAAATAAGAGATTTATTTTTCCTTTCAAGGAGATTAAACTTTTAAAAACTGTTAAGCAGTTTTCATTTTGATAGTTCATTTCAAGTTTGCTAATTAAAAGGGTTGTAAATTTGCACTTAATCCTTCAGGCCAGGTTTTGGACCAGGTTCTGTTAATACTTCTGGGTTGTGTGGCTCCATGTCTCACTTTATTGCTACAGTAGAGCAAGTAAATAGCTAAAGCAGTCTTATGGGTACTTTTTATGGATACTTATGTGTAAAAAATGTACGTCTGTTTAAAATTACTTCAGTAGCAAGCAGTAAGATCTGGGAATGGTTCCACAGAAGTGTCTTCTTGGCTTCAAGGGTGGTTTGATTCTGGCCGTGTGTTCAAGTACCATAATGAGGGCAATTAATGTAAGATTCCTGTAACACTATTTCTGTTAAAGTTTATGATGAAGCTTACACTTCATCAAATGACAGGTATTTCATATCCAAAACTGCCAAAAAAAAAAAGGATCTAGGTCTTTACCTTAAAGCTTCATAGATCCAGTGTACTCTTTTCTGTGTGACAGCTCGTGAACTGCAGATATTGTTGAGAGTACAATAGGTGCCAGATACTCAAGATCCTCTTTATTCTTCCATGAGTCTTCTGCTGAGCATACATTCATATTTATAATATCTAGGGTGTCTTAGGATTTGGAATATAGAAACTGGTTTTTTTGTAGAACCGTACACACTTTTAAGGTGATCTTTATTTTATTGCTTTGTGCTGAGCCGTGTTTGAGTTTTCCCTTTTGTTTCGCTTTTGGGGTTTTTTTTTCCTTCTTGTTCTTCTGATGCCTCTTTGAGCAGTTCGTAAGCTTTGAAACACTATACTGCCACACATCTTAACATTTCTGATACCCTCTTATGGAAAAAGAAAAACCACCCTCTCCCCTTGAAAAACCATAACCCTTCAAAAATATTAAAATGACGGTTTGTGGATCTGCATTAGCTGTCTAATCAACAGTGATCAATAATGACTAAGTTATGGCAATATCTGAGGGAGGAAAAGTACCAATTTATAACAGTGATCAGGGTTAGGTTCATATCTAACTTTTTTTTGCCTTGCTATCTTGCATTCCTTTCTTTCAAAATGTAGTAACTCTTTACAAGTAACAGATCAGAAAATCTGAGGGGAATATTTTTTGAAAACAGGAAAATAGGAATGAGAGAGACTTCCAGGTCTAGGGCTTTTTGCAGAGAAAATAAAACTTGAAATCAGAGTTGGGGAAGAAACTTACTTTGTATCCTACCTACTCATTTGCATTGATAATATAGAGTTACTATATAGTTGCCTGGGAGAGTAGGAAAGCAGAAAAATGCAAAGGCACTCTTTGTATAGAAATAAGCCAGGAGAAATTGTTTAGCTCAATTAAACTATTACATGCTTGACTGAAGTTATTCTGGGTATAAAATACTATCTGTACTGATTCTTGAAATAAATGACCTTTTTAATATGGAATATAATAATGGGAGTAGAAGATACTGTAGAATTGAGCTGCAATGAAGCACAGTTGCAAAAGTAGTGGATATAGATGCTAGTAATATGAGAGCAGAACGAAAGTAAGGGAAATGACAAGCTATACCACAGAAATATTTTAAAAAGATTAATTGGCCTTTAGTCAAGGAATTCGATCCGGAAAATAATTCATATTCAATTTCTGCATTTCTCAAGGCTTTGACATGCTTGACTCGTGTTCAGGTGCTATTTTGGTAATAGTGTCTGAAGTTTTAGCCAGCTGTGTGTATCTGTGGCTGTTAAAATCATTCTGGATTGGCAGGACTCCTACAGTACCTTTCATGGCCTTCCCAAAGAGCTTCCTGAAACAGCTGATCCTATAGCCTTATAGAAGCTAGTGCTAGCACAGAGGGATTACAGGCACACTCATGGGAAGAGAGGAAAAAACCAGAGTAGACTTAGATCTGCTTTTGTGGACAGGAAATACTCAAATAATTGTGCTGTTAAGTGATTGGCAGGCTGTTTGTGCAACATCAAGGTATCACTAACTGCTTCCAATGGCTTTCCATATCACTTTTTGATGTAAAGTACAAATGATAGAGTGAACTTTTTATTATGTTGTGTGGTACTTGTGGCATATGGAACCATTTTTGTGATGGAGGTAAAAATTATTTTGGACAGGGGAGTTTTAGCAAGGTTTATACACTACTGCTTAGCAGAATGTGATTTGTGGTCTTTGGGAAGTTTACTTTTTTAAGTGTTACTACAGTGTGGCTCAAAATGATGTTTCAATCAAGCAAATAAACACAAGTGTTATGGCCACTTGAAATACCTATGCTGGATATTGGTTAGAGAGTAGTAAGACCTGTGTTGGATATTGGCTAGAGAGTAATAAGAGCTTTTGATTTTCTTCATTACCTAAATTCTTAGGAGAAAATTAGGAGCTCTCACATTAATGTATTTTCTTTCTTCTTCCTTAGAGGCTGATGAGAATGTCCATCTAAACAAATTTTAATCTACAGTGTTTAAGATTAGTTGTTAAGAAGAGGAAGATAGAAGCAAACAGAGCTGCAATATAAAATATATCAACTATTAAGAGAGGGCACAGAAAACACTGCCTTTGTTCTGTTACTCCTCCTGTTTGGGTTATTTTAGTACACTTTGTACATCTATGTACCAACTGACAGCTTTGGCTACTAGAACTGTATGTTGAGCAAAATGAGGCTCAGAACTGAATGGACTGAGGTGCAGCATCTCAGCTGCTACTTCAGATGGAAGCAACATTCTTGCACCTCATTAGACCTTTATCAAAAATATTGATAAAAAAATCAGCCTTTGAAAATCAGAACTGGTGTTTATACTGAGAGAGTCAAAAAACACAAATAAGAAAACATCTCAGATGTTCACAAAAAGCCGAAATTCTGGCGCACATCAGTGTGTTTACTTAGATACACTTTTTTGTTCACGAGTATGATCAGGAGTATTTTTAACATGGATTGAAGTTGGTAGCCACTAAAAACACTACCACAGCTTGATTTCTTCCATAACTCAAAACATAGCTGCAAACTGTAGTCTGTAAACTTGTTTTGTGTGCCTGGAGAACTGTAATCTTGCTTGGAATGCATGAAGTTAGACTTTGATCACAGTAACAGTCGTTAACATTGGCAAGAACTAAGTAGAATCAATGCACTCTGTTCCCAACTGCTATAAAATGTGAACTTTCAAAGATCTCTGGTTCCCTGGGGCATTACAATTTATTGTTAGAGAAGAAACATTAAGGGCTTCCCTTTTGCGCCTGCCAAGAGCATATGGTGGGATTTTTTTCTTAAATCACCCATATTCCTTGATGTTTCTTCTGAACAATCCATAGTCTTCTAAAGAAACATTTGCATCCTGAGAGAATATGAAATCAATTATGTAACTGTTTCGTACATGATTTTTAACTTAGCATTACAGAACAAGCATATAATCTCTCCTGTAAAAGTGGTGAAGTTGCCTAAAAGTCTTAGCTATGGCTTTTTCTCTTTTACAGTCTACACAGTGAAAGTGTAAAAGTGAGCTTACTAGAATCATGTGAAATGTTTTGGAAATTGTGCTTGGTTAGTCTGTGACTCATTGCATTGCCATGTTATCTAACGTGTCAGTGTTTGAGACTGCATTAATCTGATTCCTACACTGGGAAAATTGCTAATAAGGTATTAATACAGTAGAATTGTTATTCTGAATCTTATGCTTAACCATAAAATCTGCATGAAGGAATTCTGATTCCTAGGATGAAACATAACTATAGAGGATATTCGCACCCATAAAACCACCCACGGATTTAAATAACAAGTTTATAAGAAATAAATAACACAAGTGAAAAAAATGTTTCTACAGTTTTGCATCCAACATCTCTACCAATCAACTGCCATTAGTTTGTTTGGTTTTCTTTTTGTTTGTTTGTTTTTTGCATCTCTCCAATCCATAATGCTTCCTTTGCTGTTCTTGCACTATCTAAGTAAGAGACGGCAAGCAGCAGGGTATAGCCATGTGTTACAGGTGATGGTTGAGTTCACAGTCAGCCTCTTGCCCTTAGGCAGAAGAGAAGATCAGTTGGGTCTCTCTCTTTTTTTTTTTTCTTTATCAAACTACAAGTTTGGAAGGAGAAAATTAAAAGACTTTACAATTCTTAAGACTTGCAACATTTTACCAATATGGCTTAAGCTAGACAGTGGGATAAAACTACTCAGAGAACTGATGTTGTATCGACTGACTTTGCTCAAGGAAGCACTCCATAAATACAGTATTTGGTGTGCAACAATGCTCTTCAATTTATTAAAAAAAAAAAAAAATGTTGCAAAGGAAAAACTATTTGAAAAAAACCAAAATCTAGTTAATTTAGCTTTTGCAGAGCTCCCTAATCTTTGAAATTTTCTTTTTTTATTTTTTGTGATTCCACTTATTTTTGATCACAGAAGTCACCATTGTGATAATCTAGCTTGACTTTTGCCTAACATAGACCATAGAACTTAATTTTAAGTCTTCAGGGAGAGATAAATTACCACTAATTTTGAAAATATTTTTTTGGGGTGCTCTGATCTCACCATTTTTCTTGTCTTTACCCGTATGTCTAGCAAAGTAATATTATTGGGATATTGTCCATTCTTAACCATGGGTTAAACATACATGGAGAATACTGTAAATATTTTCTTTTTAGCAGCTGCAGAAGGACTAACTAAACTTACTGGTGTAGATGTTAATCAGCTAGCAGAGGTAGCCCTATTTGGTCTGTAATCTCAGTCTCAATACATATTGTTGTTGGTAATTGTAATGGTGACATAACAAGTAGGTCTGGGAGGACTGGAGTTTATGAATCTTAACTTCCTAAGAATTTGAATGTTGGTCAGGCTTTTGTTGCATGTAAGGAATATCTAGTTAGGAACAAGCTTTTCTTGCAGTCGAAATACGCACAATGCCTCTAGTTCATGTGAATTCTGTGGTGTATTGTTGGAGATGAGCTCACAAAGCATCTTCTGCCTCTGTGGAATTCTTCCTTTGTCAGACTCCTCTTCTCTGTCTGGCTGCTTATCTTTTTATAAAAACTTGAAGGAACTTAATGTCTCTCAAGATTTCACCACCACCACCAGCATAGGCTTGAAATGCTGTTGAGAGATTTAAAACCCTTGTGAAAGAAAGAGGAGGAATAGGATTTTTTCAGACAGTGTGATACATAGATTAAATTTGCATGTAAAAAACCCACTAATGATAATGACTAAGGAAGAAGAACAGTTTTAACTGTAATACAGACCCTTTAAAATACTGTGTTTAATTCAATAATGAGAAATCATTTAAGAAAAATGAAGCTTCAAAAGGTGGTGGGGAAAAATGATTGATACATACTTAAGTACAGCCTCTCTGAGAATAATCTTAAAGCTGTAATAACCCTTATATTGCCCACTTGGCTGGAAAAGTTGTACATTTTATTGTCGCTTCAGCCTTCTCCCATCTCTGCTCCAGGGATTACTGTATGGGAACTATATAATGAACAGCATGTTGGGAGGAGTCCCTGCATGCTTATGGAGCAATGCAACCGAGCAGGTGCAGAACATGTGCCAGGGCCTCTGATCCCAGGCTTGTGCCTATGGAACAATGACCAGGACTGAACGTATGCTATCTCCTTCTGTTTCCCAAGTTTGCAGACATGTTGTTATGCAGTTAAAGCTCATTTTATCTCTGTCCCGATGCAGCTGCCATTCCTTTCTACACAGTGACACTACCTCAAAACGGAGGAAAGAGGAAAAGCCCCTGTCCCAGCACAGGTTGTGAGCTGTTAGGCAGGGGAGCTTCCGACGAGGAAGGTATCATGGGCTCGAACTTTCCACTGTGAGGATGCCCTGAACCTTAGCTTCCAGATAGATGAATTGTTATAGCCACCAGCAAGTTAATCAATAATATTTATTTCTTTTTAGAAATAGTCATTCAATACCAGATGCTGCTTTGTCCTGTCAGGTCTTCAGTGTATTACACGTGGACTGAAATAATTTGCTGGATTGGGTTCCCCAAACAAGATGAGCAAAGAGATCCCTGTTTCTAGAACCTGACAGGTTTGGGTGAGCCAAGCCATGAGCTCCTTGGCACTATCGAATTTAGGTACTTTTAGGTATATGCAGAAGTGGTGCCTGACTGAAGTGTGCTCTTGGTGCCTGACAAACACTTTATGTGATTCCTTTTAGATCTTAGATTTTAGTAACAGCTATATATATGTAGGACTGAGTTTTGGATTGGGGCAGATGGTAATTGCCCGAACATTTTCCAGACCTACTCCACAAAGCTTTTAGCTTCTTTGTAATATATTTTTTTTGCATTTCAGACTATAAACTTGATGTGCTTACTGGTTCATGTGACAATAATGTTCAATTCTATTTCAGGGCTTTTGTTTTACCTCTTCAGATATTTGACTTGTTATAATTTTCAGCACAAGAATATGCTCATGTGCTCTTTTCTTCTTGTAAAGTTAGACTCATTCTCTCTTTTCTGCAGTTTCTAGCTGTTAATACCTTTTGTTTGAGTACAGTGTCTCAAGTTAGGATTTGTCTCCCATATTTTAAATTAAATGTGAAATGTATGACTGTATGCTTTATCTGGAGATGTGTATTTAACATTAATTTCATAGTAATATTGATGTGTAATTCTAATTTAACGTTTTTAATATTCATTTGAAAACAACTTCTGTTCACATAGCTTAATTTGTGCTTATTAAAACAATGCATAGAATTTTATGGCTATTACAGCCTTGTTAATTAGCCATAATCCAGTATTAAGTTTGCTTTTCCAGAATTCCTATATACTGTTTGCTGAAATTCCACTCTTACAGATACAAAAGTATATTTTCAATGGAGAGGAAAGGAAGTTTCTCATTCTTTTAGTTGGTCTCACTAGGAGACCCACTTGTACAGGAAATAAAGGCTATAAAGATTCAATGAATGGAATTTAAAATCAGGACAAATACTGACCAGAAATATTAAAATGCTAGTTGCTCTAAATGGCATTCTATGGTATAAATTCAGTTTTGAAAAGCTAAAGTATTTTTTGGTCTTGTTACATTCAGGCAAGGGGTATTTTAATATATTCTCATTATTTTAGCAATAATTGCCAGAAAACAAATAATGCAATAAAGAAGAATGGTAAAAGTATAGAGTTGTGGTAAAAATGGTAACAAAACTAAAAAATGCTCTCTAAAAAAAATCTCTCAATATTGTGCTCACCCCTCTACTGTTAAACAATTCTTAAATTTGGTATTGTTCAAAATCTTACAAATGGTTTCATAGTAATTACACAGGAGTCCTAAAAAACAGGATTTTTTTCAGAGCAAAAGTAAAGTTTAACAGCTTCCAGTCAATGGAATGCATCAGAGTAAATTCATACTCTCAGCAAGGTTTTTGGTTTCATTTTTTTCAACTGTTTCTCAGTAAACAGGTACTGTAATGCAGATTCTTGGAAGACTTATCAATCCTGTCTGTTACGACGGCAGCAGCTTACAAAATTGTAAAACATACTGTAGTGTCTCTTGCCTTTTGTCATGAACTGTCTAGTCAGCAAAGTTCTTGAATTTCTGCCTGACAGCAGGTTCTAATCTTATAGGTTCCTACCTCCATAGGGAGGTCTGTGGACTATGAGGAATTCTAGAAGCAGTCTTTTATCAGTCATCTTTTGAAATTTTCTTAAGCAAGCTGAGAACATACAGTTTTTCAAGCCATCTGATATGTAATCTAAATGTAAAACGTCTCATTTTAGATCAGTTCTTCAAGTGAAGAATATGAAAAAACCCCAGTCAGTAGTACAGATAAACTGTAATAGCCATTAAGCTCCTGTAAGCCTTTCTGTCCTGTAGAAGTATTGTCATTGCTTAATTCCTTTTTATTCATGTAGTTCCATTTTTGGATTGGAGGTTTTCTAGTTTTGTCCTCTTTTATGAGGAGCTGCTGCAATGTAGGGTGGATCAGAATGCTTGAAATGAAAGAAAAAATCAAACTGTAACAAAGCTGTGGAAAACTGTTCTCTGGACAGGTTATGAGACTTGGTAACATTCCATGATTGTCTTTGAGTTCTACAGTTTCTGCTGTACTTGATGCTTGCTCTTGATGAAGAATTCCTAACCCTATCTTCCTTCTTTAAGGTCAGCAATATGGGAGCAGAAAGAACCAATTCATTGTCCCTTTCTTGATAGGAAAAAGAAAAAAAAAGAGAACTAAGATTAGTTGCTTCAAAAATAATAAATAATACAAAGAAAGTAAATAGTTTTGGCTGGCACTACAGTGGCTTATTTTGACTAATAAGAGTGAAAACAATTTTTTTTCAGAGAAACTATCTAATGCTTGGTTTTCACAGCCCCTGCTGGAGTCATTCCACTGAATGCATAATTTGGGACATACCTTAAGGAGCTGCAGTTTCTATTCTGCCTGCCCTAACCTGGCAGGTCTCAGTGCAGATAAGTGGGGTGTTAGTGATGAGTTACTAGGTTTGCTTGTGGGTCTCTGCAGGGATTGGTTCTAAGACCTGTACTATTAAACAGTCTGTCAGTGACGTGGAAGACAATAGCGGGGTGACCAGATTGCAGCCTTCCAGGTGCCTGAAGGGAGCCTCCTAGAGAGCTGGAGAGAGACTGTATGCAAGGGCATGTAGTGACAGGACAAAGGGGAATGGCTTCAAACTGAAAGACAGTGGGCTTAGATTAGACATTAGGAAGAAATTCCTTACTATGAGGGTGGTGAGGCAATGGAAAAGGTTGCCCAGAGAAGTTGTGGATGACTCATCTCTGGAAGTGTTAAGGGCAATTTGGATGGGGCTCTGAGCAACCTGGTATAATGGAAGGTGTCCCTGCCCACGGTGGGAGTTGTAACTAGATGGTCTTTAAGGTGGGCCTTTCCAACCCAAACCATTCTGTGATTAAAATATCCCAAAACCTACAGGCAGTGGAAAAAGATCAAGAGATAATAAAGCACAAGACATCAACACAGGACAATCTGGATCGCCCTTTAGATTAGCTTCAAACAAAGGAGTGTTTTTCTGAGGCCAAATAAAAGCTGTGTAATTAGCACAAAAGATTAACTTTATGCGAGGGGTTCTCTGAAAGGCTGAAGATAACGCTGGGAATTTTTATATGTTCTAAGAGGGGAAAATAATAGTGGATGAAATGCTGAAGATGAGCTCCTGGTTTGGCATCGTGGCCAGATGAATAATGTAATCCATTGTTCATGTTATGTCATCACTGAACAGGACTAAAAAAGTTGCATTTTCATTTATTATGAATTTTAGTAAACTGTATGAACATGCTACTTATTGTCTCTGTAGTTATAGACAGGATTGATTGAATTTTTTATTTGTTCTGATCTTTTTCAGTAGTAAAAAATTGTTAAGCTTGAATGTTTGTTTTTGTTTAATGAATATGCTCTGATCCAAGCAAAACTTGAACTTGTTTGGTCCTGTGGCCCGTGTGGGACAGAAGATCAAAACTAAATCATCACAATGGTCCTTTCTGGTCATAATATATTTACTATAACTTTGTCAGTTGGAGCTGAGAGTCATTTTTAATACTTCTATGGTCTTTCTTCTAATAGTAACAATTTGAATGGTTTAACATAGTCCTACTGCTTCCACGGATACTAAAGGGATCCTGAGTGTTAATGGCAGTACTGCCACTGGCCTGCTATTTTAGAAGAATAGGTGAAAAACTTAGGAAGTTGCATACCTCACCACGGTAAGCTTCCCCTTTCCTTTGCTTTCCTTTTATGTTAGACATGGAACAGTAAAGAAACTCTGGGTTCTGTAACCATAGTTACTTGATTCATTTTAAATCCCAGAGTAGCACAATCTAGCTTTCCCAAATTGTCAAAGAACTGTTGCTCTCAGCTTCTGTAGCTGTAGACAAAACTGATTCATTCTCTGTTCTTAATTATTCCTTCCATTAAATGATGCTTAAATCCCCTCCGTCCTCACTTTCCAACACTCTGTCTCTTGAATGAGTCAGTTTATTTGTGTTCATATTGTGAAGTTCCCTGGGTGTGAATAACCTCTAGCTTGTCTGACTATAAACTTCAGATTTGAACAATGTCTTTGCTTATTCGCAGTGTTCTTTTATCTTCTCCTTCAAATTCAACACATTCTTGATTGTTGTCTGTATGATTTGAGCAGTTAAGGTATACTCAATAGTGGACACTTTTGCAGTTGCTATTTGCTGCAGTTGCAGGGATGCTCTTTCAAGTTTAAGTGGGCTAAGTATGTTCTTTTTTAATGTTTATGTAGTCGTCATCGTCCTCGCTGTCTTCACCACCATGCTCATCGCAGCCCCAGGTTAGCCACAGCAGAACGAAGGCCTCACCATTGTGTCACTCTGCATCCCTCTCCTGGGCCAAACGTAATCATGTAGGTCCTGCAAAGGCTCCCAGTCCGTCAATCCGTCTGCGTCGGTGGCGGCCCTTGATACGCCTTCCATCTGTCGGGCTTCATTCTGTTGTAAGTGTAGTCCATCTTCAGTCTTTTCTTACTCTGACACCACTGGCCTTCTGCCATGTAACTTCAGTCTTCGAGGCATCATGTTTTGTTGGGGTCTTTTCTCAACCATTCTTAGGATTTCTTTCTTCCTGGTTTATTTTTTTCCCTTTCCACCATGTCAGACAGCAAAAGTACATCATTCCATGCTTTGCTGTCCAGGTATTTTTGATTCCATACATAAGCCAAATCATTTTCAAAGCGTAGAAGAAGTTGGCCTTTCATGAAGTGGCACTTTTTTTTGCCATAGGCTCTACATCCAGCCTCTTCTTTTCACCTCATCTTCATGATCTTTCATTTGGATCTACTAAACCAAGGGGCTTCTTAATGTTTGCCACGTGGTATTATTTCTTCTGTGTTTGAGACCGGGTTTAAGTTTTCATATCCTAAACCTGGTCTCCTTTTCTTTCATCAACTCTTGGCTAATGGTCCCTGGGTATTTCAGTAAAGATAAAATGTTTCCTATAATCCCAAGGGGCTGGTTACTTTCTTACTTGACATCTTGTTTCTTTATCTGGTTTGTAGGCAAACATTCCAGTTGAAAGGGAAGATGTTCCAATAAGAAAAGCTTGTCATCAAATGCTTAAAATTTTTTCCTTCTTCACTCACAGACCACAGATGTATCTTGAAAATCTGTAAAAAAAAATTATATGTATAGAATAGCCAATATTTCTAAACGGTCTGATGGCCACCAGCAGAAATACTGAACTGAAAGAGTCTTTTAGTGGCATTTCATCCTGCTTTTAAGGAGTGATCACACTTTTAGTGCATACATGAATAAAAAAATAAATCTTGATATGTAGAACTGAATGATCTTAAATGCAAAATTGGGACATTGATTTTGTTTTTATCATTCTTTGATACTGATCACATTTCACCTGTTCCTGGAAATTCTTCTTTGAGATATGTGGATTTTTTACAGAGATGAAATAACTACTCTGACTGTGGTCCAAGTAATTTTCTTTTCCATTCAGATGTGTCTTTGCACATGTGGAAATCCTTAATGTTTTACTGCTATTAAAATATTAGTGTGAAATGCTTCCACTTCTTTATAGCTTTTGTATATTTATCCTGATAAATATCTCAAGATGAGGCCTTTTCCCAGACTTCTTTCTGTTTATGTGAATAGTAAGTGCTTTTATTAAGTATCTAGCTCTTGTGTAATATTCAGAGCTATGGAACATTCTTGATGTAATCATTTGGAGCTAGTTAAATATTTTGGGATTTGAGGAGGCGTGGAGTTAAGCACAGACTTAAATTCTTCCCAACTCATGCTCTTATCCCCCCATTTGTTTCGCTGACATTAACAAACATCTGACATTTTACCTGGGGATTTTGTTTAGCAAACCTTGGAAAATTCTATGTCATATTTCTGTAATTTGAAACTGGGATCTTGTTTGAGTTTGACTTATCTATGCTTGTTGTTAAGAAAAGACTTATTGAAGGAGATTTGAGCTTGAATGTGCCTGCCTAGAACAAAAGCATTAATTGAACATGAGTTTACTTCAACGGTAATAAATGATGACTTATCCAAGGATGGATGTTACAACATAACCTGTTGTCATTATGGCAGAAAATCAAGTTGAGAGTTTTATTAACTTCAGAAAATGTCTAAAAACAAGTCATCATCCACTAGTAGTGAGCATTTGCTTTAAAAATGTTCAGAAAATTAGTTTAGCTTTCAATACAACTGTATTTGGCAAAGCAGAAGCTTGCCACTAAAAAGTTTTAAAATATTAAACCTTAACTCACCTGATGTCCTGTCTTCATCTGACAGATTAAGATTGCAAGGCCTATACACAAGAATTTATCTGTGAATAGTAGGTAGTCTCATACGTTTTGGTAACTAGATGTTGTTCTCATCTTTACACTTTTGTATAACATGCCTTTCAAGAAAATTAAGAACACACGACCTATTTGTAAATTAGTTTAATATGCAAGAAATCGGACAGCATTTTTTGAACTAAAGCTCTCTTAGTTGGCTTGGTAAAATTTGAATGACAAGGTAATATTTAGTGTCCTGTCAACAAGTAGTATTAGTACAGCTTTGGTCATTCTGCTAGGTGTACAAAGAGGCTGAACTGCTCAGCGTTGCATGAGGGCAGTGTATGAGAAATGCATGAGCATTTTAGTATTGCTTTTATTAAGAAATCTGTGCCCTTGAATTTAAGGGAGGGGAACACCCTGTATGTGTTTGCAATGGAGTTGAACTTCTTTGTAGTTGTAAGTACATTTCTACTATTAAAACATTGACAGACAAAAGAAAGATTCTTTCAAAATTCAGAGCAAAGTTTTGATACTGGGAGACTTTATCTAGGCTCCTTAAATAAAAGCACTTTTCCTAGTTAAAAACTTTCCTTGATTTCAGTGGTGGTTGACCTTGGCTGGACATCAGATGCCCACCAGGCTGCTCTGCCACTCTACTTCTTTGCAGGCCAGGGCTGGGAGAAAATAAGAGAGAAAAAATAATGTGTCAAGATAAAGGCAGTTCAGTAAAGCAAAAGCTTCAAATGAAAGCAGGAAAAAACAAAAGATTTATTCTCTACTTTCCATCAGCAGGGGATGTCCAGACACTTCTTGGGAAGCAAGTCTTCAGTATGTGTAGTGGTTGGCCCGGAAGACAAATGTCACAATAATTAATGCCTGCCCCCTTTTCCTCCTCCTTTCTCTTAGCTTTTATTGCTGAGCAGACCTCATATGGTACAGAATACCCCTTTGGTCAGTTTGGGCCGCCTGTCCTGGCTGTGTTCCCTCTCAAGATCTTGCCCACCCCCATCCTCCTGCTGAGGGGGTTGAGAGAGGGCACTGATGCTGTGTCAGAGCTGCTCAGCAGCAGCCAAAGCACTGAGGTGTTATCAGCACCTTTCCAGCTACCAATGCAAAGCTCAGCACTGTGAGGGGCTGCTGTGGGGAAATGAGCTCCATCTCAGCCAGACCTAATACACCTTTTCAGAGCAGGTCTCTAGAAAAGTTAAGAACATATAATAGGAGGGGAAAAAAATTGAAAATACTGCCCTGAAATGTTCTGTACAAATCTGATAAATTACAGTCGATGTGGCAAATTTTTAAGACAAGCTAGAAGCATGCTTTTGTTTAGTAGTGTTGACTTTTCCTCAATCCTTGTCATTTTCTCTTCCACCTCATCTATTCTTTTAGTATCTCTGCTTGCCTTAGGTTTTGCTGCCTTTTATATGTCAAACTAATCTCCTGATTCTATGAATCTTTCTTACAAATTTCTCAAATTTGAAAACATGCACTTTGCTTTCTCCTATTTACTTTCTAGATCAGACTAAAGTTCCTGTTCTTTAAAGAAAAGACCAGGAAATACCTCTTTAGAGCAGCATACTGCTGAATAATCCCTCTTACTTATGGATTTAAAAGGAGATTTGTATAAACACTCTGTATCCAGATACTCTGATCCTTGATAGAGCCTATCTCTGAATTCCACCTTCTTGCTTGACATTCTCCCATGCAAAATCAGATGCTATTGTGCTGCAGCTTGGAATTGTACCTCACCTGACCCTTAAGTATTCCAGTTATGGTTGCAGATACAGAGGTAATAAGTTCAAGACAGCTTGTCTACCATGGCAGCAGAGTAGAAAAATACATAATGCAATGCTCGGCAAAGCAACTTCTTGTCCATTTTTGTACCAGCATTTAAGACAGTCCCTCAGCACCTTTCTCATGGAAATTGTTTTTCATTGTTCTGGGCAAGGGATGCCTTGAGCTAAATTAGCTGTGTGTGTTCAGCTGTGAAATTCCAGAGCATTTCAAGTACTGTAAACTTGCTGCAGTATATTGGGTATGAATAGAGATGTCACTGTTTTGTGAGAAAGAGCCAGAAATAATCTTGATAAAAACTTGTGATCATTATTCCTATGGTCTTTGTTTTAGTTGCAGTACTTCAACCGAGACCTAAATGCCTTTCACAGTCCTACAGGGTATATTTGCCCAAGCACATCCCATGCTTCAAAATGGAAGTTACAGACATCTGATCTACTCAACAGCAATTGCATCACTTTTTTCCTTTTACTTCAGAATTTATTGCATCTAAACCATACTAGTATTCTGTTGTGTAATCTTCTTTTTTGGATATGTTTTTCTTTGGCTTCTTGTAATTCCTTGTAAGTAAATTTGTATAGTTAAACCTCTAAGGCTTTTTCTTCTCTTAACACTGCAGCTGCTTTTGTCATGATCTTTCAATTGGATGTATCTGAAATTTTTTATTCCTGAAGGTTCTGCAAAATTGTCTTTTCCCTATCAGTCTTCAGTACTCTTCTTCCATAACCTGAGAGACTCCTGATGCCAGTTTCTTGACTTAACACCAAGTGTGGTTTTTTTCCCCTTTCCCAGTCACTACCTGCATTGCAAAGCATTCTAGTAAACTGGTTTGTGAGGCTTCTTGCTTTCCTTCTTGCTTTCAAAAGCAAGTGTAAGGGAATAATAAAAATACAAGATACTGTTGGAAGAAATTTCCTGAAAATTGTCATGTAACATTGAATCTGCTTTTATAATGTGGTCTTTCATAAATAAATTTTAAGTGGGGTGTGGTGAGGCTTGTTCAGTGGATCCATGAGAGTAAAACCATTTTTTTTTTCCCAGTTGTAAGTTTGTCCCAGAAATGAAGCTTTGGGGAGAAGAAACTAGTTGCACATCGAATTTGATGAGCAGTCTTGTTTTGACTTAGGACCATTTCAAGATCAAAGGATTTCAAATGCATGAAAACTGAATACCAACTTTTAGATTGGGATAATGTTCTAAGTGCATTGCAAGATAAACTGTGCAGGTGATGAATTATACTTTATTAGACAGGCTGATATGATTGGGCAAACAGCGATACGGGGTGTACCATTGAGCTTCTGAAGGTTAGTACAACAACTAGAAAGACTGGTTTAGTTCATGAGGAGAGGGCAGCATGCAGTGGTGAAAGGTAAAACTAAGGGAATTTCTTAGTACAAGGAGTAGGAAGGGTTATCATTTATATTGTAAAAACTTTGGGAAGTGCCATTTTAATTAGTGATTTGAAATCTGCTAGTGAAGAGAAGAGAGGAAGAAATGTAGAGGTTCTGTTTCAATAGCGTGAACTAATGGGTATTGACCTGAGACAGTCAATTAAAATTGATTTCTCACAAAGGTCAACTTGTTTATTATTCAATTTGAATGTCCGGGTTAGGAGAGAAGGCAGTCAAATCCTCTGAAAAATTGGGACTCTGATATTTAAGTGCTTTTAATGTGGTATCCAAAATTAGAGGGCAGACAACCTTGGCTGTCTCTTTTGTGTGTGAGACTGGGTATTCATGAAGATATTCTGTATTAATATCATTGAGTGTTACCTTAGTTCCTTGGGAAAAAGTTACATTTTAGCTGATGTTCTCAGAACCATCACTTTGAGCACTGAACTTCTTGTATTTTTCTTCTTTAAATCCGTTTCAAGACTTCTGGTTTTTATCTTTCAGCATGTTTTTAGGTTGGAGAGATAAATTGGAAAAATTATATCTACTGACCCATACTACCAAAACTTACTTCTTACTTCTTATACTATGATTGCAACCATAACATAAGCTTCTGTAAGCTACTCAAGGTGCTGGTATTTGTCCTCTTTCTGTCTTTGCTGGATAGTAGAGAAGTATAAATTTTATGCACTCAGCATGACGGCTCTTCAGAAGACTTGAAAAATGAGTCTTGAATTCCATGGGTTAGTTCCAAGTCCAGATTAGACAATCCCCTTATTTAGACTCCTGTGTCTTTCTCTTTCCTTGTGGTTCATACATATATGTGGTCCTTCAAATGTGCTTTCTCCTTTTGCACACTGACTGGGCTTTTAAGTGAAAAGTCTAGAGGAACCATTCATCTCAACACTTGATTGATGTCTGTGTTACTGTGGTCTTTGACATGACGAGTAATCAAGAGAAAATCCTCTGTAACTGTTCTAAGCAATACTACGTAGTGGTGAACAGGCAGGCAGACTTTTTAAAGTTCTGCTCCTTATTCTTTTAAACATTGACATAGACACTTTGTTAGAAACTTGAAAACATGGCCAAAGGTGTAGCTTTCCAAGGAGGCCACAAAAGACATGTCTCTGGAGCTGACATTCCCTCTTTTTTCCATTCCTTTGAAATTTAAAATCTTCTGGTTCAAGTGTTAGAATTTCTAGAGCTTCCCAGTGAAATGGAAATTGGCCTGACTTTTCATGTGGTATCTGTGTGTGAGTGTGTTTGCACACATATGGATGTGTTGGGAGTTTTTTCCCTAAGGATGGGAGGGGTGGAGGGATTTTGAATCAGATTCATCACACTGGGAAAGTTTAATCCAGTTACTTGTTTGCCTAAGTTATAAGCAATAGATTTTATAATACAAAGTTTTAGGTCATCGTGACTATTCAGACCCTATTGTTTCTCAGTTCTTATGATTATGCAAATATTTTTCTGTCAAAAATTACTGAAATCCTAATTTTTCAAGAAATGTAACAAATCAACTTTACTGCTATCTAGATTAGATTAAAAGAAATATCAATGGAAGGAAACAGCCTACGTTAGAACATATCGCAGAAAACTTAATAATGGCTTTCGTTCTCTCTGAGGTTGGGGAATTAAAAACACAACATTTCTCACGGTCTATGGCAATAGCACAATGAAAGCATGTTATTTAGATTAGTCATGTACAAAAACTCAGCAGGATTCTATAGGAGTCTGCCTCTAAGTAAACTTTATGAAAAGTCAATCATGCTTTTTTTGATGAGTTCCTTATCCATCTTCTTTCTATATATAGACTCAGCATTCCAGGCATGCCAGTTGTGTCTCTCTAGAGAAAGGGTGTTTATTAGAATCAGACAAAGAACATAACCCCCAAAATGGTCAAAAGGGCAACTATATCTTGTTCTAAATGTGGTCAAAATCAAATCCTGAACATCTCAAAGTCCTCTGAAGTAGTGATTTACTCTTCTACTTCATGTCACTTTGAGCCCAGGTAGAGTATGTTCTTTAAACTGTAAAGCCACTTCTTTCCTAAAGTGCGACTAACTGGCAGTGGTCTTTTGCCTAACCCTGAAATTTCTTAAACCCTGATTTGTTAGTTGGTATGTTTAGTGGATTAGTGAACAGCGGTGAAGTTGTATGTCTATGAAGGGAATTAGGTGACAATGTGGGATTTGACAAGGATGCTCAGCCTTGCCTGCCTACACGCTTTTGTAGCACTACAGTTTAGATGTCTGTAAAAAGTTGGGTGATCAATAGCAATAACAACAAGGTGCCATTGGATGTTACCTACTGTCTTGTGTGATTTTATGGAAACCTGTGGTCCTTTGAAGTTTGCAGCTGGGGTAGTCAAGTTCTTGAGGCTGCTTGGCTTTGCTAAATCCTGGCTCTGTTTGGCCTTCTGTGAAACAAAGTTATCAAAGGCTATTTCACTTAGACTGCTTGAATTTCTGGTGGAAAGATCCTCTTGCCCCTTTGATAGATGCCTCATCTTCAGTGACCAGAATGCCTTTTCTCCATTCTAGGCTCTCTGAAACAGTGATGAAACAGGGTATTTGGGCCTTTCACACTTTTAACTGGTCATGGAGATAAATCTCAAATGAAAGCGAGGGGAAGTTGTGTGGTTTTTTGTTTTATTTTTCTTTTTTTCTCATTCTTGAGCTTGCTACGTAGAATTTCTGTAAGCTGTTAGCAGTTCTTCCACAGTGCTGTGTTCTTTTGCCTTCTTGATATATTGAAGGACTTGTGGTGACTTCTTGTCCTTCACTCTGTTCTTCTGGTTATTTGCCAAATTTCTTCAATTTATATCATCTTTTAAAGTCTCTTCTCATGGCCATCATCAAAAAGGAAATTTTGAACCCAGTCTTGAAAAGATGATACGACTTTGAGGTCCTAAAACTTATTTTACACTCTAACCTGTTTCTAGCAAGTTTTTACATTTTTAGAATCTTTTAGGAAATTCATGTAAGCCTAGCAGTAATTAAAAGATGAAAGAAAATGGTATGAAATAGATTTTCAGGCAAGTCAGATTCTTAATAATGAAGAAAAACTGAAGTCTTTTTCCCATTTGCTCAGAATGGTATCATCTTAAATTGTGGATCAAAGTTCAGATGCAGACTGGACAGACTGATAAGGAATTAACACCATCAATTGCTATTGAACACAATAGTGGTGATAGAGCTTTTGGCTCAAAAGTGATGACAGAACTTTTGGCTCACAAGTTCAAACACCACTGCTCAGTGGGTGCTGGGAAGGTGTGTTGGTGGAGCACCACGCTGTGCATGCCCAGCAATCTTCTGCAAAAGCTTTTGCTTGCTGTAGTTTCCAGCACAGCAAAAAAACCCTACTGGCCTAGGCAGATCTTTACTAACAGTAACCATTTTTTATGTCATGTCCCTTGGTGCTTTCGTTGTACTTCAGTCCTTAGAGGATATGATGAGTATGATACCACTTTGAAAATTCAGTCTGGGCACCTCTGGTTATTTTCTTTCGTCCCCATCTAAGATGTGTTTGCTTTGACTGCCTCTGAAAGAGGAACTGGTTAACTGGGGTTGGTTTATGCGGGAAAAATTATTTTGACCAAGTGAATATTTTCAGTTTTAAAATGTTACAGGTTTAGAGTTGAGCCCTGCATCATTGTGTTATGGGAGATAGGTTAGTGAAGGATGTTGTTTATATGAAAGTCTATTTTTGATGTTTATGTATTTGAGCTGATTTTACTTTTAATTCAGTAATGAAAAATAAAGCTTTTATGTAGAGCTATAATCAGAAATACTTCCAGATACTCCACTGCATGGATTCTTACTGATACATGCAGTTTCTTTATATGCCAAAATGTTCCTCACTTGACTTCTGCCATTCTGTATAGATCCAGAATGTGCTTCCCAATTGTGATTTTTGTCCAGTTGTTTTGCATATTATGATGATAAGTGCTCATTAATCATATATCTATAAGAGTTTTAGTAAACACAATTTCTTTTTGTCTTGTTTTGTCTTGCAGGCACCAAGTATAGATGAAAAAGTAGATCTTCACTTTATTGCATTAGTTAATGTAGGTGGTCATCTCTATGAATTGGGTAAGAACACTTTCTATACACTCTCCATTTGTTTGAAACAAATACAAGTAGTGATGCTGTCAACTGTGAAAAGTTTCAGGGAGATTTCTTGATGTTATTATGTAGGGCTTAGGTTCTTTTTAGCTGCATCTTAACTCTCTGGGGATTTCTGTCAAACAACTGCAGCCTTCTTCCCATTGTTTTGGGTTTTTTTTTTTTGTTCTCCTTCCCTCAACTCCATCCTATTAAGACAAAATGGTACAGAATACTAGACTGCCTCAAAACTTCATTTTTTGGCATTTATCAGGACAGGAAGCAAGAAGAATGAATAAACACTCAAAATTTCACAGGACATTCATTATATTTATGTTCCTGGATTGCTTGTGGAAGTATTAAATCAACTGTGTGCCACTTCAGAAATGTTAGCTAAAGTATGTCATCAGGGTATTACGAGATATTAATATTCTGCAACTCATTTGTAATAGTCTTGTCATGTTTTTCCTCTACTTTTTGTGGTCAATAGACAGTTAACTGTACAAGAGTAGTCCTTATTTTTTGAACCACAGCTATCTTTTCCCTCTTCAGATTGTGTAGCACTTAGTTTTGCTCAGATATTCTCTAATGACTCCAGTCTTAAATATGTTGCTGAGCAACTAGGTTTTCCAGCAGGCTCTTCAGAAAATCAGCAAGCAGATCAGCATTTAAAAACTGCAAGTCACTGGTATTTCCTAGCATAATTTTTGCAGTATTTTATGGTTATATGATTTTCATCTTTTGAAAATCAGCATGTAATTAAGCAATGCCCTTAACAGGTGGTAACTAATCACAACATGGGGCATAAGCAGTATATAAGAAGTGCTTATGTTAATATTAAGTTGATCTAAGCGATATTACCAGAGATAAGTCATAACCAATAGGCACACATTTTTGTGTTTTATGCCCCTGTGTATCTGTCAGTGGACTAGATCAAAAAGTTAAGAACTGTAGAATGCAATATAAATATTTTATGGCTCTAAATTTCAAGGCATAAGGGATGACTTGCTCTTTTTTCAGTTGTGTGCTACTATTTCCATGATACATTTTCATTGTCCATTAATTTATGCTGATTAACAAGCAGACTACATACTATGATGACCATATTTACCTATTTTCTGTAGGTATGATGCAAGAGAACCCCCATTTGAATTTTTTCTTAAAATAAAAAAAAATTAGAAAAAGAAGAGGCATTTAGCTCTGCTGTGCAGTGGAATGCCAGTAGTACTACTTCTTTTGTTCTTAAAATAACTTCTCTCCGTACCAGCGGAGGGAAGCAAAAAAATCCCCAACCTAAAAGTAGGAAAATGGAAGAAGGTTTTTCAATTGATTCACTGGCTTCAGACAGTGTGGGCAGCATGTGGGCTTTGGCGTGCTAAGGAAGCACATGGATATTAAATGTTTATGATGTTTTTGTCGTAGAAAACACATTATTTATAGGCACATGAAATTAAAATGTTGTTCTGCCATATGGACATAAAAAAAGCCCAAAAATTGAGGTGAACTTAGCTTGCAACAGTGCAGGGCATTCAGTTCTGTTTTCCTGGCATTTTCTGAGGGTTTTGCCTTGTAACTTCAGTCATGGTAGTTACAGTAATGAACAACATCTTGTTCATGTAAATCCATAAGTTTTCTAACATCATATCTATTTTTAGTTATGGAAAATGTAGTTTGGAAGTGTTGTCAACTTTGATGGCATCTTTGGGGAGGGAAAAGCCTTTCACAGGGAAGACAGAGCCAAAAGTGAATTTAGCAAAAGTGGTTTAGCAAATACAGGTACCCTGTCACAGGTTTTCATACTGTTAACCCTCTGCAAGTAACCTGAAGCATATTTATATGAAGTTATTTTTAAAATGCTGAGAATGACAAGCATTATTCTATTGGAAATGCAAGAAAAAAGTAACTATAACAACCCTTCTTAAATGCCATGAAAGTGCTTAATACTTAGAGCTGTTGGGTTTGTTTGCTAATTTATTTTAAATGACAGAAACATTTTCAGTGATGCCAGACTCTTCAGAATGGTGGGTTTGTTGCTTTGGTCTACTGTGGAGTCCCTGATCACAGCTGTCAAACACCACAGACATAGAGCTGTCTGTCTGCGTAAATCCATCAAACGTTGCTGAAATTTTTCTACTCTACTTGAAAAACTGAAGTACTACACCAGCATTAAAACAATAGCAACTTACAGCCTTTAAGTTTTCAAATTAAATATTGAAAAATATTTCATCGTTTTAATTGGATTATTTTTTAAAAGTAAGAGACTGTATATAATGATACTGGTACAAGCAGTCAGCAGTGGAGGGACCAGGGAAGAGCTAGCTGCATGTGTGGCCTTTATGAAAAATGAGATAGCATTTTTGAAAGTGAAGTACAAAAAAATTTGTGTAAATAGTTTTAACTGGAAGAATGAAGCTTTTATAGTTTTATAAATGTGTTGTTCAATCCCACTTTGTCTTTCAACAGATGGGCGCAAGCCATTTCCAATAAACCATGGGGAAACCAGCGACGATTCTTTTTTAGAGGTAGGGATAGAGAACCTTCTTAATAAATGGTGTAACACAAAATTCTTGCTGTATTTCCGCAAAATTTATAAAATAGATACATGAAAATACGTATACAAGTCTAGCTATATTTATGGTTGGATGAGGAATAGAGTGAGTGGAATGGTGAGGCAAAATTCAGTTTACTCAGTTTTGAAAAGAGATATTTTGGAACACTCACGTTGTGGCTCCGGATGAAAGTATTGTATCATAAGAAATGTCAGAAGGGTTGACTATGACACAAGATCAGACTGACTTATCTTCTGTGCTTAGATTTTCATACACTCCTGCTCCTTTCAAATAGTACGTGTAACAAGGTAGCAGATTGAAAACTTAAAATTCTTCATTCTCTTTCCTTTGGTTTAGTTATAGTTTGATAGGTGTCAGGCTAGACAGAAGCTGATTTCCTTTGTGACCCTTGCTAATAATCATTCTTCACTTTCACATCTTCTTTTGGGTGCTACTTTGTGTCATGAGCTGAGAAATGAATTGGAAAGGGATACACTGAGTTGGGAGAATAAACTGTCGTTCCCACGGAATGTGCAAAGTTGAAGTTGAGAGAAGGCAATGCATAGATCTGACTTTTATGATATCCAGACTGGATTAGCATTACAAAATGAAGAAACCAGAGAAACTAAAACAAACAAAACCCAAAACGATTTTATAGTTTAGAAGCACAGACTAACGTCTGTTAAGTTTGCAAACAATTTGTGCCTGCTTGGACAGGGGAAGAAATTGGATAAAGCTTTCCTTATTTCATATGTTCCTTTTTCCTGTTTTACTGATAACATGTGTTCTCCAGATTGCACCCTAAAGCTAGACTAGATGAAGGAATTACTTAAAATCTTTCAATTACCCCGCCCAGCTTAGATTCATCTTGAAACAAAGGAAAAATTTCTGAAGGCAGCAGTACTAGTTAAGGCAAGCTTCAGAGATGCATTTAGAAAGTCAGAGAAGCAACATATTTGCTGCACAAAGTAATATTCAGTCACAAAAATCATCATTGCTAAGGTCCTGCATAAAACTTTTGCTCTTTTAGGCTGCCCATATGAGCACTGTAAGTAATCTTGAATAGTGGGAACTTACATCAGAATACAGTTTATGTAGGCTTGTCACACCATTTAGTAAACCTTTATGTAAAAATCCATTTTGAGCATAGTTTGGATAAAGCATATCTTCATATTTCAGTTGTGTTTTGTTTGGTTTTTTGTAATATGATTTATACTGTTTTTCATTTTGGGGTTTTTTTGTACTGTTTTTCCCCTAGGATGCAATAGAAGTTTGCAAGAAATTCATGGAACGTGACCCAGAAGAATTAAGATTTAATGCAATTGCACTGTCTGCAGCTTAAAAGCCTTTTCCAGTGAGGCTACTCTCTTGCAATGTATTGTAAGAATAAAACTGTTGCCATATGTTAATAGTACAAATTTTGATACTTCCCTAACATTCTTGACTAATTGTAGCATACATGGAATAAACTTTGCATTTGTCCTTGCTATATTTTGCTGCTTGTTCCTACAGCAACTTTGGGTATTTCTATACAGGCATGCATTTTGTGCAAGATTTCTATGTGGTGGGTTTTTTTTCCTTCCACCCCCTTAAAAGTTTTGGGAATTACTGTCTGTGATATGTCCTCGTAATAATGATGAGCTACTTCAGAGCAGGATTATCATTTGTGTCATGCACAGGTAACATTCTGAGTGGAGTATGTGGTGTGGTAATGGGTGAACACTGGGAATATGAGGCTATCTCCATCTTTTATTTATAATGGTGCAAGAATATTTTAAGAACTTCTTCAGGTGACTCAAATGACAAAGACATTTTTTCAGTGCATTATTTATAAATAAATATATTGAAGAAAAAAGGCAGAAAAAGGACTATTCTTACTGTTGGTGAGAACTAACATTTTAAAATTATCTTAATGTTTACATTTTGAATAAAACTTCACTTTGTTTCTCAAGTCTAATAAATTGTCAAAAAACTTTAGTTAAACCAATGTTTGCTATTTGTATATATGGAAAAATGACGTGGATTTTTTCCTCCTGAAAAGGCGCATTAACTAATTCAAATGGTAGGACTGTGGAGGGCACACACAGGTGAATACAGCAGTAGTACCTCACCTAACTGAAATAAATGATAGAAAAGTGATGATGGTTGCAATGAAGTTTTGTTCAGCAACAACAGAAAGAGACTGGAGATTTTAAGGTAGCCATGATGGTTATATACTTTTCTCCCCTGTAGGAATATCTATTGTGAGTTTGTCAGGTGGCATTACTGAATGCTGTGTGATACCCTTCCCCTGTGCCATCCCTCCCACTCCACCCACTGTTCTTAAGGTACTGTTGACCATTTTCTGTACCTGAATAGTAACACTGTGGTTGTTTGGGGTTCGGTTTTCTTGGTTTGGCTCGGTTTTGGGTTCAGTTTTTTGGCTAAGCCGTCTTAACACTTTAGGATTCTTGTGAAGGTTGGTTTGTGTTAATGTGCATGTTTTTGACGTTCCAGAAAAATATTCCTTATTCACTCCTTTAAAGTGGAATAATTTAGGTTTGCTTCCAATCAAACCCACTGCCAAAGGAAACTGAGCCCTCCGCGTCCCAGAGGATGCTTTCATTCTCTATCAATTGTCTTTGCAGTAAAAATGAATGGGGTTATTCCAGAAGCACTCTGGCAGAGTCTTCCTTCTTTATAGAAAAGAAGGAGGCGTGGGAGTCTGTCTTATCACTTAAGAACATCTCTTGCACTCTAAGGAAAAAGTTGGAGTGTCTGTCTAAAACATGTCACCTGGAGAGTCCAGTAACAACATTCTGTTTTCTGTAAGTGAGCTGATTGGAAAAGCAAGGGAGAAGAATGACACTAATGAGCTTCCATTTTTGAAGCTTTTGCTTTTTTACACCAATAAAATGCAGTATCATTAAGACTTGCTTTTTGTTGCCATGCTCATTAGTAAAGCCCTGAAACTTGCTTTTAAATAAAAATCAGAGGCTTTAGTAACCAAACCAGCTGTGTTGTCTTCTTGCTATTATCAAACAAAGGTTGAAAAATCAAACAAAGGTTGTCACCACTGAATTGGGATATTGCATATTTTAAGCTAATGGTGACTTAGAGGATTATCTTTCAAGTAAGCCATAGTTAATATAGATAAGGGCCTTTTAGGATAGGGAGGAGGGTGAGGAAAGAGAGGAAGTGCAGTTCAAAGCTGTTAAACTAGCTGCATCAATTGTCTGCTCTAGGGAAATAGTCTCATCATATATGCTCTTCAATGTTTAGAACAATTCAGTGGGTTTAAGTAATGTATGGTGTGTCTGTTTTTGTGCAACTGTTTATTGCAAAATCCCTTCAGAAGTGGAGCTCCTTGTTGAGTACAAGGACTGATTAGATAAATCAGGACAAAGAATAATAAGGTTAGAGTAATAAATTTGGGGTGGGATTTTCTGTGGTCACGCTGAAAAATACATGTTGAATCTTAAGTAAAAACATATAGATAAGAATTCTTAGTATTTTGGCAATGTTGTAGTTTTGCTTAGCATCTTCTACATAGTCTTCAAATCAGTTGTTCTGCAGGGTAAGGTTTCCCTCTTTTGTTTTATTTTCAGTGTTAATTTCTGGTTTATTAATATGTAAGATGGTACATTTTAGTGAACACTGCTTGGAGATGCCAAAGGAAGAGCAATGCACCAGTTTCTATGCTGAACTGTGTCTAATCACTGCGTGGTCCCTTGCTAGAAATTGTGAAAGGCTGCACTGCAGAAATACTGTCTCACCTGACATGTAGAGTGTAACAGCCTTCCAGAGCTTGTGAGAGCATGCTTTGGCACAGGCTTTGGTGACTGTCTTGAGGAGCACAGGAAGTAAAGGGATCTACAAGCTGCTGGAGTATCTTTGTCATTGACAGAACCTGTATAACATGGATAGAAGAACTGAGGTATGAACACTTGGCTGACTTGTAAAGTCAAGCAAGGTCCTGATTAGAGGCTGATAAGCCCTGCAGACCCCATGGTGCTTTTGGCTCTGTGATGCCCCAATGTCTGCATCATCGCCTGAGCTGTACAATCTCCGCTTATTAGTTCAAGCTCCGTGGGAAAATAACACTGTAGTTTCTGACTTGTGCAGCCCTGCCAGAGCCTCGACACCTTTGTGCAGAGGAGCATGGCTTGGCCACAGGCCGCAGTGCCAGAAAATCCCTCTTCAGCCTCTGCAGTCTGGGCCACCTGTACACACCATCTTATGGACATGGTGTGTGTAGGAGTGAAGAGATGATGCATGCTCCACGCTTACATTAATTTTAGCTGAGTGGAGCTGGCGTGTTATTAAGCACTCAGGATTGTTCAAGCTCTTTTAAGTATAATGGTGCAAGTTTTTCCATGTTATTTACAGGCATTTTGTTAAGAAATCATAAGAATTTAATAACCAGTACAATGCCCTTTCCTTTCAATTATGGCTGCATGATTCAGTTAAGGGAAGTAGAAGAAAGTTGTTTTCTGACATTGAAATATGTGTTTTGGAAAAAAAAGACACTTAACAACCCACATTTATAAAATAAATATGGTCTTTCTTTAAAGGAAGAAGCCTGCCTTGATAGAAAATATTATTGTGTCAAATATTTGTAGAACTCTCCTTGAAAAGAATATGACGTAAACTGTTGCTTGACTTATCCCTAGGAGCACACACATAGAAAGGGTTTATTTTTGTCAAGTAGAACAATATTATGCTTGCTACTTTTGACAGCAACAATTAGCAGTCATATCTGGTATATGTAATCTTTCTCTGATCTAGGACTCTGGTGACTTACATTGTTAGCACAAAGGAATAATAAAACTATTTTGGTTGCTCAGGCTCACATAGATAATTTATCTGTGACAGTTGATTTAAAATTCACTTTTAAAATGAGATTTACATGTGGGAACTTCTTTTTACTTAGTGAATAACTTTGACTTGAAAGTTGCTGTGATCCGTGCAGTCTACTTAAACACTTAATCAAATAACATGATTACTCAAATTACTTGAATTACTTGATCTAAAACATTAAACACTTCATTTGTAAGAAAAGTGAATTGATTTGTCATGAAGTGAAATAAAGCAACCAGAAATAAGTGAGAAATGTGATTTTTTTTTTAACATGACCTCTTTTGAAGCCTGCTTTATAGAATTCTTAGTTACCTTCTCCTACTTAGGGGCAAGCCCTGTATTTTTAGGTGAAGTGAAAGACCTTGAAAACTGGAGAAAAGCTGCTGTAGTTCTCCAGAAAAATGTTTGGTAACCTCAGGTACTGCAAACTGATGTCAGCCAGCAGCAGCAGCTGATAAATGCTTTATTTAGACATTTTTAACCTTTGTAATCATGGATGTTAAATAGTGAGATGAGAGGGTTGTTTTCTGATGTTCAGGCTTCCCACTCAAGAAAAATGCAGATTCTTCATTTGTGTTTGGTCTTGTGGCTGGTCTGGCTTGGAACAGGAAAAAGGAGTAAGAAAAAACTTCAAAATTACAGCTTGGATTATCATAATGTTCCTTGCTGGCTCTATAGCATAGATGTCTCAAATCATACCATGGTGAGGAGGTAACTACATAACTTCTATGCATTTGTAACTTTAATAAATGTCAAACATCTCCCGTGGAACTTACTTCAGCCAGAGTCACTGCATTTTCCCTCCTGCGTGTAACACCAGCAACACGGATTTCCATATACTGCAGAAACTGATAGCTAATAGCTTCCTGGTTTGTTGATCTCCTAAAATTCTTTTTCTCTATTCTAAGAAGGTTTTCTATAAAGCAGAAATAAGATGTGTTCCCAAGTAAACATCTCAGGAGAAGTGAATTTGTGTGTGGTACAAATTTTGAGTTACCTTTTCTCAGTAGTCCTTCAAAAATTATGAATGTTCTGCCATGGGCTATAAAGGCAAAAGATGTATGAAGCAACTCAGTTTTACGTACAGAGAAGACATGGAAAGAAAAAATACTACAAAAAGTTCAAGTAGGAAAAGATCATAGAATTGTGAAAGTTGGAAAAGACCTCTAAGATCATTGAGCACAACTGTTAAACTAACATTGCCATGTTCACCACTAAACCATGTCCCCAAGTACCACATCCACATATTTTGAACACTTCCAGGGATAGTGATTCCCCTACATCCCTGGGCAGCTTGTGCCAATGCCTGACTGTGCTTGCATTGAAGAAATTTTTCCGTATATCCAATCTAAAATCTACTTGCACCTCCCCTGGTGCAACTTGAGGCCATTTCCTCTTGTCCTGTTGCTTGTTACCTGGGAGAAGAGACTGAGCTTCACCTTGCCACAGCCTCCTTTCAAGTAGCTATAGAGAGCTTAAATACAATCTCAAAATAAAATCTAGTACTCCAAAAATCCCAAACAAACCGAAGTCAAAACCCAACAATCTAATGCTGTGGATTACTACTACAGAAAATGGCTCTTTTCCCCGATATTTAACTTTTCTGCTTAGCATGTGTCCTCATCTTCCTGTATTGGAAGAAAGGATTTCACTGTGTTCAGCCAGCAAACCATCTCCCTCCTGGCTCCTATGCTTCGGTCAGCGTGGATGACCTTTTGCTGCAGCACAGCATGATCCCAGCCTGCCCCACCTTTGTGGTCACTGCAGTGGGCAGAGCTCAGCACAGCTCCCATGCAGGCCCAGGGGTCAAGCTGTGCTAAGACCGGGCTTTAGCTCTGAGCTTGGAATAGCGTGTGGGGTGGAAGAGTCGCTAAAAATCCGTTGTAGTGTGCCGGGGAGAGGAGACACGAATGAGCCAGAGCAGTGGGCACTGGTGTGGGTACTGTGAGCTAAACCAGAGTTGAAGCCAACGGGGCTGGGGAGGGAAGCATGGAAGCCGAGCCGTGTGCCTTCAGCTCTGCCTGGGCACCTCCACTTCGGTCACTTTGTACGAAAAGAGCTCAAAAGTAAGTGTGGATCTCTCATGTCTCCCGTAGCTGTGGAAAAGGCTCCTGACTTCATTCCCAAACGGGTCAACGCTGCAGAGTGTGGAGCCGCTTTCCCGGGATCGCGGCGCTGCCTGTGGTTGGCCGGGGAAGCCCCATCGGTGCGGAGGTGAGGGAGGCGGCCCGGGCTGCCGGGGCTCCCGCGGCCCCGCCAGAGGGAGGCGGCGGCGCGCTGGGCAGTCCCGGCCGGGCGGGGCGGCAGGTGGCGGGGGCCGGGGCGGCGGGGCCGGCCCTGAAAGGTGCGATTGTCCCCAGCTATTCCTGGTATGCGCCGAGGCGGGAGGCGCCGGGGGCGGCCTCCACCGGCCGGGAGCGCAAGGGACGCCGCGTCCCGGCGGGAGGCAGCCGCCACCGCCGCAGGGGTGCGGCCCCTCCCGGGGGTCCCGGCGCTGCCACACGGCCCGCGGCTCCTCGGATTCCTGCGGCCGCGGAGCGCTAGAGAGCTCCCGGGAGGGGGAGTTCCGCGGGGAGGAGGCGGAGGGGGAGGAGACGGCGCGGGCAGCGTTAAAAGGAGGCAGCTGAATGACAGCGGCTGCTCCCGCGCCCCCGCCCCGCCGAGCACCGGCCGCCCCCCGCTCGCTCGCTGCTGGCCATGGACGGGAGAGAGGACGCGGAGTGCGACTTCCCGGCGGCGTTCGCCGAAGCCCGGCGATGGGTGGAGGTGAGGTGCCTCTCGGTCCTGCTGGTTGCCAGCCCCTGGTTACTCCCGGTACCTGCCCGAGACCAGGGTCCCGCCGCGGCCCCCGCACGGCGGAGCGCGCAGCGCGCTCCCGCAGGGCTGCCCCGCCGTCCGGCAGCAGTTCCAGGGACGCGGCCCCAAACTTTGCTTCTTTGTCGGCAGCTGCATACTGCTATTTTTAGAAAGTATCGTGGCAACTTCCAGAGATCTGTCTCTGTGCAGTATCGCCACCGCCCCCTCCTCGCAATCCAAATTAAAGGCTGGCTTGATTGCCCTCCTGTCATTAAGGTTTATAATTTCTTGCCATCTTGTAAATTGCTTCTGTAACACTCGCTCCGAGACAGTCTGAATTAAAGACGCTCCTTCCTGTCTCGAAAGCGTTCAGGACAGAGAGCAACCTGAAATTAACACTCATTTTCTTCTCTCCTATTTTTAAACGTGATTGTCTGACTGCACATAGCGCTTGACGTAAATATCCGTGTTTCTGTATCGTTACCCCGAGTCACACCGGTGCGGTACGTGCTCAAGCGTGGGGAGGGAGCTTGCTCCTGGGTGTACCTGAATATGACCAGGGCAGCATCGGCTGAGCGAGCGAGCCTGATGGCGTGGAAGCTGAGAAATGTTAGGAATACTGAACAGCCTCTCTTTGAGTTGTGGTGTGCCTTTAAAGACGAGCTTTATAGTGCTGGTTTAGATGTATTTTAACATATTAAGCTTATTGTTTTGTGCTTATGCACTTAAGATGAAACTTAATGTTGTCAGAACCACTATCGCAGTAACTTTGGAAGGAAGAAATATTCAAGAAAACGATGTTTGTTACTTTTTACCCCTCATCTTTATAAGCTTGTCAAGACCTCAGTTCAGGTTTCTTTGTTTCCTCTGTAAAACAATGACATCTAGTGCTTAAAATCTATTGAGAATGTTGAACTGAGAGCACCAAAGGCAAATATATGGCAAATGACCTCCACAAGTGTCAGTTTTGTGTCCTCTGTGAACGTAGGTAATTAAAGCAGTCCTGGCTTCCTCATGTGTCAATCTTGTAAGAGCTAGCTGTGAGTTTAAGTAATTAAAGCATTCCTCTCTCAAGTATACCTTTCTTGCATTGCTTTCTTTAAATTGGCAAAGCTTACTTTAAATAGCTTCGTTAAGGTGATGTAATGTTCTCTTTGAAAATCCTATTTTAAGGGTTTGGGGATCTGTTTTAAATATTATTAGATTTTGTATGATACTGGCTGGTTGTACCATTCCTACAAAAGGTTTTGTGTCTTTGCCTGCCAGTAGCATGTGGGAGCACTAGCAAAGTGATGTGAGTGTGAAGTGTGTACTGTTTGTGCAGGGGGGAAAAAAAACATATGCTCAGCTTCCCTCATTTCTCAATCTAATTTGTGTGGCTATCTTTTGATATGTGAAAGCTGTTCTCATTTTAAAGTAACTTTTAAACTTACCCCTTGGAGAAGTATTTTATTGTAAAGTGAGTAACTTGCAAACCTTAAGGTATTGATAAGCAGGATGCTAGGAATTCCATAATGCTCAAGGAAAATATAAATATTTATTTCCCTATGAAATGAGGTTTGTGTTTCAGAAGAACCGTTGTGGTTCTCTACTCTTTACATCCAGATGGATTAAAAGGCCAAGACACTAACCATTTCCGTTGTTGTATGTAAGAGTAATGATATTTTCAGGGTAATGAGACATGTCCCAAGGTTTTCTGAGTCTTGGTGAAACAAAGTGGTGTATACATGATTGAGAGTGAAACTTGGTGAGTCCTAATGGTTAAACAATTAGTTTTGAAAATGAGGAAGATTTCCAAATATTTATGAACTTGAACTTCTGATGTTTTGGTAGGGTTTTGTGTACCAGCTTCTCCCTAACATTAGAGGAAGATGAAAGCATACAGACACTAGCTACTATGTATTTAAAGGAACAAGCCAAAATCTCTTTGTAAACTGTTACTCTTTGCCTTTGCTAATGAAAGCTGTGTTAACATATTTCTGTATTCCAATCAAGAACTCTTTGGACTCTGAGACTTAAAAAAACCTCCAACCTTGAAGCTGAGGGCTTTTTACTAATGGGAATGAGCAGGTGTATCTTTCAGACCTCAAGAGGAGTAAAAAATACCCCAAAACCATAAAAAAAATTCACCCCATATGTTTTTGAAGCTTTTGGTGAGAGAAAACTGTGGCCTGGTCAAGTTCTTTTTCTGCCTGTTCCCAGCTGAATTCTCCATGCTGTAGGGCAGCCATTGGCTCATGGGAATTCAAACATTTGTTCCTAGTTCTAATGCTACAAAAAAAACCCCCCAAGCCCCCTACCCCAAACCTCCAAACAACCCAAACCCTAAAAGGCCAAGAACTTGATTAAGAATAGTAACAACAAAAAATTGCATCTGATATCTGGTGTTACTTAAAGAAAGACTTTGTTCTTTAATTCAGGTTCATGTTGAGACATAGTTTATGATAATGCAGACAAGGCAGGTCTGTAGTCTTCACAGCAAAAGATGTCTTAAAGTGTGGTCCCCAACCTCTTGTGTTTCATGTGTTGTGAACTGGGAGATGAAGTTGCTTGTCTCAGTTACACTAGTTGGAGTCACTGGGGGAGCTGCCTGTCAAGGATGTCTACTTCTTTGGGGGAAAGAATGGTCATTTTCTGTGCAAAACTCAAGCTCTTCTCAGGTGTCCTTTCTAGAGAACCCAGCACTGGTTTGTGGTGTTGGCTTCTTGCATCTGAGACATCTGGTGCTTTCTGAGCTCTACCTGGAGCAAGTGGTGCTGGTCAAACTCACATGAAGCCCAGCCTTCACTTGTCACCTTAGTGGGGCAGATGGTACATGCTGAGACCAGAATAAAACACTGGAATACCACAACTTGGAAATAGTTTCTCAAAGAAGAAAAGACCAAGGAGAGACCTCATCAGTCTACAACTTCCTCGTGAGGGGAAATGGAGGGCAGGCACTGATTTCTCTCTAGTGACCAGTGATGGGACCCCAGAGAGTAACATGGAGTTGTTTCAGGAGCGTTTAGGCTGGATATCAGGAAAAGGTTCTTCACCCAAAGGTGGTTGGACACTGGAACAGGATCCCCAGGGAAGTGGTCACAGCACCAACCTTGGCAGAGTTCTAGAAGCATTAGGACAATACCCTCAGGCACATGGTGTGACTCTTGAGGCTGTCCTGTGCAGGCCCGGGAGCTGGACTCAATCCTTGTGGATCCCTTCCAGCTCAGGATTTTCTCTCATTCTATGAAAGGTAGAGCTTGTTTGCCAAAGCTAGAAATAGCTGGGTTAAAATTGTTTTACTGTGTTCTGTTCCGTATTACAACTTAAGCAAGCCAAAAGCTGTTCCTCCAAACCAAAGCATTCTTCCCCCAGCTATTAAATATCCCAGACTGCCGAGTCTGTTTTCCTGCCTCAAGATGTGGGAGGGCAGTCTGCCCCTCCCTTTCTGCAGTCCACCACAAAGTTCACCCTTGTGAATGAAGGGGAGACACAGTCCCTCTCCCCCAACACATGCTTCACTCTTTTAGGAGTGATGCCCCTTGAAGAGTTCAAGAGGAAAGAAGTGTGTGCTGTTTTCTTGTAAAATGTCTCAGTTTTTGATTCCTCTTCTGTGTTTTAAATAAATTCTAATCTTCCGGTAAATGTCTATGGTTTGAAATTGTTTGCTAAAGCAACTTGAAACCTGACCCACAAAGTCTGTAAATCTTTAGTTAAAGTGCCTTGAGGCAAATAACGCTTGAATATTTTTCCCCCTGAAGTAGTCAAATGTACAGATCCAGTCTGTGGGAGGGTGGCCAGCAAGCGTGTGCCTGAATGAATTGTTAGACTGAAGCAGCAAAGCTGTAGGAAAGCATGTGGAGCAACTTCAACAAATCCACTGAAGTGAGAAATGGGTGTTCAGCCAAGTAACTATTAATATTGCAAATTATTACAGCTCTTCTTGTGAGCTGAATTTCTTTCTCTAATAACTCCTATAGAGTCAGTCGTTCTGAGAGCTACTAAATCCTTCAGAGACTGTTGTTGAGAGCGTCAGTCTCAGAGTCAGAATCAGGACCCTGGAATCCTGGAATTGTTCCTCACGCAGGGATACTGCAGTAGAAGTCCTTCCTGGTGCTAACACTACCCAGTGATGATGGAGAGAGATGTTTCACCATGAGGATTTCTATAGCAAGATAATTTTCTATCGTGTTTAATGGACAGTGTTAGCAGAAGTAAGCCCAGCCTATCTGGACAGCAACTAAAGATACCTCTGCTACTCCTGTCTGTCATGACCATTAAGTAGGTAGTGGAATGGTATTTTGAATTCTGTTGTATATTGACAACTGCATGCATTATTGCATTACAGTTGATGCTGGAAAATTATTTCAGGCCTTTTTTTTTTTTCTTCTTTTTATAGGAGAAAACAAATTTGTACATATACGTGCGCACCCCCTGCCCCCACTCTCTCAAACCTGCTCAGAAGATTGAAAAAAAGCAGATCTGCAAAGTAGCTTGGTATAAAGAGTATTCTTGAAGATAAAACTTGAGAGCCAGGACAACTTATTGAAATCTTTTGGTTTGGACAAACAGTACAGCAATCAAATCCAGGGAATGGTCTCTGACATGTGGTCACCAAATGTTTCTTTTTTTTGAAGCTGTTAGAAGTTTGCATTTCTACTGTTTATTTTTATGGCTTCTGCAAATGCAGCAAGAGGTCTAGCAGTGATGTTTTCCCTGTATTTGTGTAGCAATCTTACCTCAGTGGTTATTTTTTGTTTTTCCCCCAAGCATGAATCTAATGCATACAGTCTGGTGTGGGAGGAATACCTGTAGAGATAGAAGACTAATTTCACTGTTCAAATCCTCTTCTTCTAGGTACCTTTATTTAAATTGAATGAATAATGAAAAAAAATTTTCTTCGTTCTTGGGTATTGTATTCTTGGATAGTCTGTAGAGAGCCAGTCAATATCCTGAATAGTGCCAGAATGAAAGATGTGTGAATGAAATGGGAAAATCTATATATTCTGTTCCCTAAACCATGTTTAATACTGGGTAATTCTGTCAAGTCATAAAACCTGGGTGGGCTGGTTTCTGGAGAGCTTCTTACAGCACAGCTGCCAAAGTCCTGGCTCACGTTTACATAAGGGGTGTATTTAACCCTGCTTTAGGTGGATGCATCAATATTTTATTACTGTGTGTATATTCTTGGCAATGAGTATTTCATGGAACAAATCTAAGTGTATCCAGTTGATATATAAATATTAATTGATGTATAAATGTACATGTTGTGAAGTAAATACTGTGGGAATTTTAATCCTAGAAATAATGTTCTCTCCATTGCCTGCAGACTATGAAAGTGATGTGGTAAAATGTCATATAATAGGGCTAGCAACAATGTATTGGAGAGGGTGACAGTAATACAGTTTGATCTGGCTGAACATTTTTATTCGCTCTGTTACTTTGTCCCCTTGCTTGCAGACCTCAGGAAAGATATCTGTAATATGTTTGAGAGAAAAATGGGACTAATTTTTGCTTGAAATTTTCCTGGTTTCTGCATAGTGGGTTTATATGTTTTCAAGTCTGTATTTGGAAATTTTCAGGGATAATCAAAAGTCTGTCTTCACATAGTCCTGCGTGATAGGCATGCATAGCTTTGAGCTGAGTTCACAATGTAGTTTCCTTTATGAAGTTTCTCTTTGTAGTTTTGAGTGTTGTTTTAAAATTTTGCATGAAAGCAGCATCTGCAGGCACTTTGAGAGAGAATTAACTTGTTGACTATAGAAGTGGGTATGTCTTCTATACTGGGGAGATGCATTGCAGCTTAAGGGGAACTACAGACAATTCTGACCAGGCTTTTGTTTTCTTCTGTTCTGTATTTTGTGGTTAGCAACTAGAGTTACTTGTGGCATTACTTTTGTTCTTTTTCTCCTGTCTTTTTGTTTGTTTGTTTTTTGAACTGTGTCCTTATCCTTTCTGCAGCTTTTTGAGGTCATGCAATTTTTTCTGCCCATAGGTTAGGGAGAAAGTGAGATGATAATGATTTCCATGTTTGGCATGCTTTGCCCCCTCCTCCCCCATTACTGTGCATTCACTTTTAGCACCTTTTCTTTGTCAGGTGCTTTTTTTGGTCCAAATTTTTAAGTTTTTAATGAACACTTGTGCATATTACATTAGAGGGTGACCTTGCTGAGCTTTGGAAAACAGTTGGGTTTTATTGTGTTGTAAGAAACAGATACATTCCAGCTGTTTCTTGTACCTACCACTCCTCCGCTTTAAAGTTCCTTTATCCACTCCTGCAGGACACTTTTTTAAAAACAAAACAAACCCCAACCTTTACTGCTTAACAAGACTAATATAACTCTTAACTATCATTTTCTAAGCAGGCTTTCCAGCTACAGCAGTTTAATGAAAAACAGCATGTGCTCTCAAACCCAGTGTACTAGAAAGGCTTCTGCTGGTCTAAGGTGTGCTTGACATACCTCACTTATTATCCAAATTATCTTGGGAGGAGTGTTTTGGTTTTGCTGTTTTTCACATTCTGAATACTGTCAATCCAAGTGAAAATCTAACTCAAAAGGAATGTAGTGAATAAGCTACTTTAAAATAGGTTCTGTGGTTCTTCATGCTGTGAGCTTCTGCAAGATGTTGTGAATTTACCATTTATTATTAGTGCTAATTTTTTATTTTTCCAATGAAAAGAAAGATGTATGGATCTGACTCAGTGTGCTCGCTTTCAGTTGGATACTTAGCTGTAAAACTTTCATTTGTGTTATATTGAAAAGAGAAACCTAATTTCCACAGTGTTTTCCATTCATGGTACAAAACATCTGGGATTATCTTAGAAGGGCATGAAGATTATAAGACTTGCTTTATATTTTTTGCCGTTGTTGGCACATGCTGTGCAAATGTTGGCACATTTTTTTGGTACCAGCTCATGTGAAAGTTCCCAGTTTTGTTTCTGGATGTAAGTCAGCTTTCAGTTGTTACTATTAGAAAAGAACACAATATACTAACTTTGGGAAATAGGTAGTACTGTGTTGGCCAAAAAAGTCAAAATCCTTGTAATATATCAGAGCTCTAAAGGAGTTAGCTCAGCTGAGATCAGTTCAGCTAGCACAAACAGTGAAATCTGTTGTTTGGGCCAAGCTGTCCTCCTACAGTAGATCCCACGACAATGTGGTTTTGTGTTAATGCTGAGATGTTATCCCAGCAAGGTGTCATTGAAACTCCCGTGCTTGGCCTGTGCTTCCCCTGCCTCCTTTTGCTGTTTGTCTGATGTTCTGGTGAGTTTGCTCAGGGGAATATCAGCCTGTTTTATGATATTTGGTATTTGCTTGGCTCCTGAAAGGCAAGGTGGGCACCAGTGCTCCAGCCAGGGAGGAGGAGGGGGTGGTGGTGGAGGTGGACTTTGGCAGCAGCTTGCTGTTGGGTTGCAGCTGACTAGTGGGATGAAGAGAGGCAGACACCTGAACTCAGACAAGCCATCTCTTTCCCTGGAGGTTTCTCAAGTCACCTGCTTCTGCTCATTGCCCAGCTCTCTTCCTTGCATGACTCAGGATCTGTTTGCTAGGTGCCCAGGGTTGAGGTATAAGTTAGACACCTGGATTAGGGAGGCTGGCTTCTAGCCATAAATAACTTCTTCAGGATGAATTTCATAAGGCTTATAAATACAGTTGGAGCTGTTTTAAATAGAAACTCTGCCAGGAGTTTCTGAGCCAAAGTATTTGATATGCTTATACACTGACTTCTACTGTGGAAAAAACAGTCCTTGTGTCTCACTGAGGCTGTGCTGGTTGGGAGGTGGTCCTTCAGAGTTATTGGGATACCTGGCCCAGCAGTTCTGCAGCCATCATCACCTGCCCTTCACAGGGGCAGTCTAATCCCAAAACCAATTTCTAGTGTTAATTGTAGATTCTTTCCTGGAATTGCTTTATTGTCCCTGTTATTTGTTATTTATTTATTAATTTTTCCTTCAGGAAAGAATTGAAAAATCTAGCTTGTGGAGTTTGATCTGAGATTTTCTGTGTGGTCAGATGACCATGTCAGCTAATAAATCAAGATGTGATAAAGAACAGAAGCAAGTGTGGGATGTTTTTTTCTGCTTAAAGGAAGTGGATGAAAAAATGGCCAGTACACCATGGGAGCTCCAACATGCCTTTTTGTGCAGCTGGTGTCAGAATTTGGGGGTGCTGGAAGTGGCGGATGGGTGCACAGTGTCAACTTTTCCTGCCAGTGGTAACCACATAGCCTGGGTCAGTAATGACAGTACTGTGTCAGTTGCTGATGCCTCTAAAAATATGACATAAGTATACTATTTCTGTTAGTTAGTATCTGTTTGACATTGAAGGAAGCAGAATGTTAGACTTGATCATCTTTAAAAGTCTTTTCCAACCTTAACAATTCTGTGAAGCCAGATGTCAAAGTGGTTGGAGGAGGAAAGTGGAGGAGGAAAAATAGAGATCCAGGTTTGCCACATTGGAGGAGTTCTGTAGCAACACCTGTTGCACTGCCCTGAAGTGCTTCTTTGGAAACTATTTACAAATAGGTGAAGCAGGGGGCAAAGGCATTACTGCATTTTTACTCCAGGAAAAACCTTTTCTTCCTTGTGTCACCATGTTCTGTTTGCCTAAACAGTGCCACTGACAAAGTGTACCTTTTCTGATGCATCTGAAAATGTAATCCTAAATGAAATAGGGCAGACATTTGGTTGCAGGTTCTTTTGTGAATACAAGGGGTTGTAACAAAGTGACATTGACTGTCTTAACTAACTGCAAGGGTCTCGCCTTTGTGAATAGGTATGTATGGGGGAGGTGTCTTTGGTTTGTCTTTTTTCTTTTAATGTCAGGTGGGCATCCTCATTGTGAGTTCTAAACATTCAATAAAAACGCTGCTTGTAGTTGATCTTATTCAGACTGAATGGAAATGGAGTGAGGATGAAGGCGTGAGCTCCAGGTACAGATGGATATCTTTCACAGACATTTGCCTGATGCTGTGGAGGCAAAAAAAATCCCTGATATAATAAACATCGACTCGATGACTATTCAAGAGCGTATTGCTTCACAGCTACAAGTCTTATGTGTGGATGAATTTTTCAAAGACAAATCCCCATTAAAATGCACAGGCTGGGTTGCTCACTAATGACCTAGCTTTCATGTGTCTGATAAGATCCCAAAGCCCTCTGTGACTTTGGGGTAGGTCTGGCAAAGTGATCTCAGACTCCAGGAAGGTCTGAATGTCAGGTGTCAGTGGATACGGCTGGGAGCTGTGCGCTCTGAAGAAATGACAGAGAAGAGAGGCTTGGAAAGGGGTGAGGAGAAGTGTGCACCTGAAGTTAGTTGTAAATAACTACTTTTTCCTTCATGAATTTCTTACCTTGTAAGTATTTAAATTGTGACATTTCATAGAATGTGCCAACTTTCTAAGTCTGTGTTGTTTGGGGGTTTTCTGCATTTGTTTTGCATTTAGCCATTTAAAAGATCAGGGGAATGCAGTCTCAGACTGTTCTAAATTTCTGAATGTGTTAGTACACTTTTATTTTTTCACTTGCATATTTTAAAATTAGTATCTCATCTGCTTTACTTACCATGGGACTTCTAAGCCTACTGTTAGACCTTACTGAAAAATGCTTATATGTTCATGTTTATGGTTCCTTTTTGTTGTCTTTCTTACCTCTGCAGCTAAGAATTTCTAAAATTGTTTTTGTTCTTTACTGTGGCAACTAAAATCTTGTGTCATTCCATTTTCCAGTGGAATCTTTGATCTTTCCTTGTGAAGACTCTCTTCCTTTGGAAATGATAGTAAAAAGGTGAATGTTCTTTCCCTAAACATATTTAGATATACCACAGTTAAGAAGGAGAATACTATCAAATCCTGTGTGGTTCTCAGTATAGTGGTTAATTTTGTCAGAACACAAAACAATTACCATGCGCATTTCAGCAACAAGATTTGGTGTTTGTGTGCAGGCAGGACCCATATTGCCCAGTGATGGTAATGAAGCAGAAGGCTGGAGCAGTGGCTCCCAGCATCTCGGCAGATGTGGCCGCAAGCTGGCAGTAATTCGGTTTCCTGTGTCTGGTGCATTGATGGGTTAGATGTGATCCAGCCATGCAGATTTCCAGTGGTGACTCATCTGATTATATTCTCTTCCCTCTGCGATCAGCGGAGGAGGTAGGATAGAGGAGGATGTCTCCTTGGCAGTAGAAGACATCTCTGTCACGTTACCTTTCTGATATGGGGGAATGAAATGTGGAAAGGATATTGGTGTGTCTCAGCTGTTTCTAAAGGTATGCCAGCCTTCCTCACCCTCCTTTTATGCTTTGTTGTTTCCTTAGAGTGTTATCCCTAACCCAGATGTGCTGTAGCTTGGCCATGTCTTACCTTTATTTTTGCTTTGTTGTGGAGTATGGGAACAGGTGAACATTGTGCACACTCAGCTGAACACACACTGCTCCTGGGGCAGGATGCGGAGATGAACTCTGGATCTCCAGGTTCTTCTTATGTCAACCTCAGTGTTTCTACACTCAAGTAAAGAAGTGTATGTGTCTTTTTTTTTTTTTTTTTTTTTTTTTTTTTTTTTTCCCCTCCCCTGGAGGCAGGAAATACGTATTGCCATTTGGGCAGGGGCATTTTCTACAGACTGCTAGTGGAGGCAGATGTGCCATGCACCATTTTTACCGATTTTTTAATCTATGAATGCATATAATGTTGCTTAGGTTGCATGTAGTGGTTTTAATTTTTGACAGAGATGCAGATTAAGACTTCTGAATGCTTTGACTGTGTCTGCTTACCTGATGTAGGCTGGCAATTGGAAGCAGCATGGCTGCTGTTACACAGAAATCCATGTGAGCCAGTATAGGTCTGGCAAGAATACCTACAGCATTATGCAATATAAATATCCTTTGAGATTAGCTTGCTATGCATTAATTGCAGCCAGACATAGCTCATTGTTTTCTTCATCTAAAGAGCCTGGATCTTGTTCACTTTTTTTATATGTTTTGTGAGAGAAGATTTGAAATATGAAACTTGTTTCAGTGTAACTGCTTTTATCTCTCAGGAAGACTTGTTTACCAGAGTAATAATACATAGATGCCTCAATTATTGTAAAAATACAATGGGGGTTCATTTTTTCAAGAGCTTTATAGTTTTAGTTAGAGAATGTATCATCCTTTTCATGAGAAGTGTCTGTCGGAAAAGCTATTCTTGAGAAAGCTGCTTTAAACCCTCTCATGTTTAGAGATTTGTGGATTTAATGTGCCCTTTCCTTTCCTTTATTAGATGGTAATGCCATATTATAAGAATTAAAGCCCCTGTGTAAATGTTAGTATTATATATCCCCTCCTGTCTACTTTTAAAGTGGTTTTAATCCTGGGATTTGTAAGGGAAATAGGTACATAAGGAACATGCAAATAAAAATCCATCCTGTGCTTGGGACCACTCTGATAGACAGTGTGGTGTATTGAGGATCTTTGCATACAATAAGGAAGACTTTGGGGATTGAAGGTTATTGTAACACCACCAATCAAGTACTGAACACAGCCGCACATTACATCCGTGGTGGTGTCATGTTCCTCAACTTAGTAAGAGAAGTTTTGGTCATCTTCTCAACTTCCACAAGCAGCTCCTGTTTACTGGCTCAGTTTAAACTATCATGTCTTTTTTTACCATAGGTTTCATGGTAATGATGCTCTCTGGTTTTCTGCTAAGAAAAATCTGGTTTTAATATTGAAATCTGAGCTGTGTTTTTTTGGGTGGTGCTTAGAAGTAAGCATGAGGTTTCAGTATGAACTAAAAGTTCAATTGTTTCCTGCATATAAGTTCCAGGATGCTTTCTATTTTACACTGAATCCAACCAGGATCGGTTGCAGTAGCTCCCAGTGGTCACTAAAACATTGCCTCTGCTGTTATTTCATTTCTATGTGGAATTAAACTGATGTGTTTTGGAATATTTACATAGTGCACTTTTCTCTATTTAACTTTTTAGCATAATTAGGCTACAACACTGTCACAAAAACACAGTTTTGATAATGTGGAATCTTTAATGACCTCTGGAACATTGCATAAATACTGTTAAGTCATAGCTGTCAGGCTGCAGTTGTGGAAAAAAATCTCTGAAGCAATGGTTAGTTTCAGGGGGAGTTATCCAGCAGTCAGAAAATTGGTAAAAATGCTATTTTAGGCCTTAAAATCCATTGCTTTTATCCATATTTAGTGTCAGCAAGAGCTTGCTGATGATACTTGTTGCAGATACCACATGGCTGCAGTCCCAGACGATGGGGAAACTGCTGCATAGAGCAAATGAGCAGCTCATGTTCTCCCTCTGCATAGATTCATTACTCGAACCAAGTTACTCACATATATGCAGTCTGGAAATACTAGAGGTCTTTGATCTTTAAAACTTAGTGTTTGAAAATGTAAATTATGTGCTCCTTTTGATCTGCTTCTTAAATTAAATGGTAATTGTGAAAATTACATTTGGCAGTTTTCCACTTAAGGGTTTATACTTCTCATTTCACACTATGTTAGTTTTAAGCTGTATGTCCTTGCTGGTTTTCCATCAGTGAGTTCTGGTAAGGGGGTGGTCCTTATGTTTCTACATGGCCTAATTATCAGCAGCATGTGTATTAGGTGCTAAGACTTTAACACGCAATTCCTCTAAGCACAGATGCTGGGGATTGTCAGTTCTGCCTGTATATCCATGACTAGGGTAATGGAATCACTAAGGCTGAGCAGTAGAAAACTAGGAGAGTTTGAGCTGTGTGTGCCCAGGATGGGAGGCTCTGGCTTGTTCACCTAAGGTGTTGGGAAATGCTTGGGCACGTGCTCCACTGCGGTCTGGTGATGGGTCGTCACAAATATCTGCTGATAGCAAAGTATCAGAAGCTTTTTATCCACGTGCTTCTGTGTTCCTGGACTATTTAATGCTGCCTTTCCACATTACTGGCATCATCTAATCAAAAAACTACTGGATAATTTAGGGCTCCTAAAATGTTGATGAAGCTCATGCAAAGTTCAGTCTTTCCCTTGCATCAGCTTTCTAGTGTGTAGTGGATTTGTCTCTTATTTACCATAAATGATGATAAAGACCTCTCTGCCTTTGTCCTGTTTTCTTATGAAAGGGGCCTTTGAAGTCTGAGGGCCACATCAAACTGCAGTAAGTAACTCACAAGATTATTCAGAAACTTATCTGTGCAATAGGTTCTTTTGAGCTCCTGTTGGTTTAATGCCAACTCAAAATCAGCTGCTAAACTGAAATGAAGTTGCTAATTACTCCCTTAGTAAAATCACTTTGTGTACTTTTCAATTATTAATATTTGTTTGACTCTGCAGAGATTAAATTTGTGGGGGAGAAGGTTCAAGGTGGTTAGTACTGCATGTCTGCCACAACAGCTCTAAGATGTACTCATGGCTGGAGGATGTTTTCTGTGGGTTTTTGTTTTATTGGGTCTTTTTAGCAGGAGGTAAAGATTCTTTGTTCCAGATCATAAACAGTCTGTGGAGTGGGGTTTTCTGGTTTGAATATCATCATGTGGACATCCTGCAGTAACTCGTGCTACAGTCCCCAAATTTGTCTTGCTTCATATCTCCTGTTGATTATCTTTAGGGATGTTTGCATTAAGTTCAGCATCATGCTGAATTAGCATATTGCTGATTTTGCTGATTTCTGTTTGTCTGTGTGCTGGCAGATTTGAGCATTCATCTCCAGGAATTTGCATAGGATGTTAAACAATCTGATTGCTTTAGTGGCGCCCATCAGAGTGAGGAAATTGCCCAGCTGAGGTGAACAGGAACATCACAACTCAGACCTGCTACAGCAGCCTGCCTGTGAATCTGAACTTTTTCTTTTAAGCACAAAATACAGAGAAGATATTTCCAACTGGTGATAAAAACAGTTGCCAGGGAAAGTAAATTTTAAGTACCTTTCTGAGGTTATGGAAAACATTTACCTTTCGTTTTTGCTTTGGAGTAACCTTTCCTCTTTTTTTTTTTTTTTTTTTTTTTTTTTTAGTAAATAATGGCTTATAAAACCTTCCAGATAAGTTTTCAAAATGCAAATGATCCGTCTTAGGTTTTTTTTTTTAAGCTGGAAATTGGATGCTTAAATTCTACTTCTCTTTGTTGATGTGTGGAGGATTTGGGGTCATCCTTTTTCAAATTTTCTCTTTCGCAATATGTTCCTTTGGCTTCTGCATCCTTTTAGATAAGGAAGACTTGTAGAATTATTTTTAAAAACCCCTAATTTACTTATGCATATGAATTAAAATTATCTGATCAAAATATTTGGGTTGGGAGCACAGGGTGTCACAGAAGCCTTCTGTCCCCTCCTGCTGTGAGGACAGAGACCCCTGCCAGAGAGAGCTGGCTGGGAGTGGGGACCGTGCAGTCTGTGCAGCACCAATTTAAAGATATTACTTTAAAATATCATGTGATGCTGAACTTTTTGTTTGCACTGTTCTTTCGTAGTGATTAAACTAATTTGAAGTCAAGTTAAAGCAAGTCATTAATTAAAGTAAGGAATTTTTGAAGCCCAGATCTTTTTTCTCAAACTTGAACAGCTTGAAACAAGTGAACTCCATAGGTGCCTAAGAGCAAACTTGTATTTCTGGTGAATGATGTAGCCAGTTTTAAACCTCTCTCACTGTTCCTTTAAGGGTAGCCCAGAACTAAATAAAATAAAATAGAATAGAAGACCTTAAGCTTCAGACCAAAGCTTTGACTTTGAATGAATTGCTCAGGATGAAAAGAGAAGAGGTGGGTGTGTTCTGTTTCATGAAATTTAAAAAACAAACAAACACAAAATAGTGTCTGCAGTCAGGAGAGCTGCTTTCCTGGAGCCAGACATTCATAAACATTCTGGAGGTCTTCACTTGTCCCAAAATAATTTCATTTTTAGCCCTGTTTGGGGAGTCTTACAACCTCTTCAGAGTTGAAGGTTTTTCTGGAGACCAGAGCTACAGAGCTGCCATGGCTCCATGACCCTTTGTGCAGCCTTCCATGTCAGAGCACAAGGGCCAAGGATTTGCTACTTTCTGTAAAACTCAACAGGAACAGGAATCTGATAGTATAAGTCCTTTTTAAGGTGTGAGGATCCCATTTCTCTTGTAACCAGAAAAATAGATAGTTAAATAGCATTATGCCTAATTGTATCCTTCTTTCCCTTCCCTCCTACTGACACTATAGGAAAAGGCTTGACAGTGACATTTCAAACTAAACTTCCTCCTCAGGGACTTGGTTACCAGCAGAAATGTAGGTACTTGTTTGAAATCTTGGGAAACTGAAAGGGCCAAGCTTTAGGCTTAAAGAAAAATGAAAAAGTAGTTCTTATATGATACGTACCTACAGGAAGCCATCAGATGTCTTTCTCAATTTTATGATAAATAATAAATGCTGGGGTTTGGCATTAGATCTTAAATGGTGTTTAAATTAAACACTCGTAGTTGGGTAAAATGGTCTTAGACAGGCTTTACTTTATTTTGGTGCTCTAGAGCTAATCACTTACAAATTGCTGAGCTGAGGGGCACAAGTTAATGGCATTCCAGCATCTTAAAATATCCCTTACTATGTCATACTGAAAAAATGTGCATTCTGTGTTCAGATGCTCTGAATCTCACAAATGTTTCATTTCTCACAAATAGAATCAAGACGGAAGCTGAGTTGATGTTTTGTGTCAGTTACTTTCAGTTATTCTGAACACTGCTGTGTATTTTTGAGTAGCACAGAGATCTTTACAGTGTTTCCAAAATTGCTTTGGAGTAAAAAGCTGCAACAATTTTTCTGCCATAGTATTTTTCCGATGTAGGGGTTTTAAAATATTTTTAATGGAGGTATGGGCATCACAAGTTTACTTGCAAAAAAATTCACTAGACGTCAAAATGTTTACTTCTTAACCCAGTTTCACTTTGTGCTGAGTTTTCAGATACGTTTAAGTAACAATGTCTTCTATTGCAGAGTTTTGCAACTTTTCAAGGATTCAAAGATATTTTGCAGGGATTCTCAACTTACCATTACACTGTTTATGAAGGAAATCTTTTGTTTCATAATAGGATGTCTTCAAATTTGTTTCTAAATTGTTTTATTGTACTCTTTTTTTTTTTTTTTTTTTTTGGTAAAATGTGTTTTGGATAGTTATGTTGTAGCCTTCTTCCTGCATGTAGGTAAGAATATTAACAAGCCTTTTGGTCATTTTATTGGACATTATTTAATTTTAGTTTGCTTTTTCAAAGTAATTAAATGGAAGATGGGTAATTTACTTTTTTGACCCCAAATTTGTCCTTTCACATCTATTGATAAATCTAATATAAATACTGGCAGTGACTTTTCAGACATATCTCTTGATAGAGACACATATTGGTATCAATTTTGTACATTTTAAAGTGTAGCCTTGACTACTACCAATCTTTGTCCAAACACAACCTTGAAGGGCTACCTCTGATTTACCAGCTTTTGACGTTCATATTTGTGATTTTTTTGAGGTTCTGGTGCCAGGTGCCATTGCCATAGAATATTTAGTTATCAGGCCTTGGGACTGTTTCAGTTTGCCAGGTTTCTGTGTGATCTCCCCAAAATCAGCAGCAATGTTGCCCAGGATCGCTGGAAGCAGCAGTGGAACTGGAATTATCCAGGCTCGCAGCTTTTCCAGCACTGGGTAGAGACAAAGGCAGGAAACCAAGGTGCAGCAAATGTCATGTCCCAGTTGCAGACCTGAGGCAGGGTTACGTGAGGGCTGTGCTGGATACTCTGCTAGTGTGGGCTGGAGGGGATGGGGCAGAAACGAAAGTGGCTCTTCTTATCTTCCCACCCCCCTATTTCTCATATGCAAACACGAACAGCACATCTTCTAGGGTTCTCTATTTTTGTCCTTTGTTTCTTCTGTTCCCACCTCTGGCAGCAAGGCTGTGTTGAGGTTTTCATGTTCTTCCTTGAGGTGGCAAAAACTTGATTTTTTTTTTTTTTTTTTCCAATTTCTTTTAAAATATGTATCTAAAGTAATACTTTGAGCAGGTGGATTGATGTAGCACCTGTGACCAAAAGCTATGTAATGAAGTCCAGACCTGCTTTTACTTTGAATATTCCCTTCCAAAAAAAAAATGTTATTTTTCTTACGTGGTTTCTGGAGGTTCTTCAAAGAAAACCCTGCTGTGGTTGTAACTATTCTCTCCATTGGTACCTGCCTCATTCCCACATCACTCTGTCATTGCAGATGCCCAGGAGGAGCCCTTTGTCCTTCAGAACTTGTAGGTCAGTCATTTTTACTAGCTCAAGACATCTTCCATCAAGGAAAGGGAAACCAGATGTTTTTATTTGTTATCTGACTATTGTGTAATCTCTGTGGAAGTGCAGAAAGTGCCGGGGTGCATGGGCGTCCTCAGCACCACCACCCTGCACTCTCCCACCTCTGCAGGCATCTCCAGTGGTTCCAGGGCCACTAGAGAAACACCACCTCTAAGCAGTGTAACACTAATAACCTTGCACATAAAGACCAATCAGTTTCTTCCTCCCTACCCCCAGCAAATGATGGGAATTAACAGACCTTACAAAAGCATTGATTAGAGAATTCATTAGAGAGCATAAATTGGATGTGACCAATATTGTAGCCTGCAAATTCAAATAAATCCTAGTTCTCTATGCATCCTCTACCACAACATTAGAGTTACAGAGCCTGGTGTCTGGGTTATATGTGATAGTGTAAGCACCACTTAAATGTTGTGCCTTCAGAGTTGGCAATTATCCTGATCAGAGTAGTTATAGGTACTTGTGGGGGTAGTACTTATGTCAGTCCCCCCCACCATGTGCATACAGTCTTTCTTTTCTGTTGCTTTAACAATGCCATGTCATAGTAGGCATTACAGGTTTAAATTTCTTCCTTGGCACTTAGAGTGTATGTCCTAAAATAAACTGATTTATTTGTAGAGATTTTTTTGCGTATAGGTTATTGTGTGTTTTGAGCAGTTGCTGCAAAGTACCTAATTTCCAAAAATCACTCCCTGAAACTCTGTTCTCCCTTGTGCCTTAAATCATGGAGATACATACGTGCTTAACTTAGAATTTTCACTGGGTTTGGTATTTAGATCATGAGACTGAGTGAGTAATAAGTTCTTTTATGTAGAAATTACATATATGGCTCGGAGGAGCTTCGGGGTCACGTAGTTCATGACTACTCTTTTGTAAAACTGGATATTCTTATACCTCGTCCATTCCTGGCATATCTATCTAAGTATCTCTATATATTTTAACCTCTTAAAAACTGGTACTTAACTTTTCTGGTTAACTTTTCTTCCCTAATGCATGGCAATCTTCTTTGCTGAGATGTAAATCCATTAGTACAAATTTTGCTTTGATAAACTTGGAAAAGAAGTGTTCCCTCTCATCTCTTCTTTCCAATAACTAGTCCTCATACTCCTAAGCCTCTCTTCTTGAAGCACAATACATGAAATAGCATGAATCAAATTAGGAGTAGGACGGCTACTGCACCAGTACAGACCAGTGAATAACCACTTTAAACAGTGTCATTGCATAATAGGGTGTGAGGGTGACCAACTACAAACTGACATCAAGTCTGTTGTAAAAAAAAGTTAACACTGTTTTGAGATGTACAGAAATATCCTATTCATATGTTCAGTTGCCCTGTTTTAAGAACAAGATTTTGTAGCCAAGCTGTGCTTTGAACTATTCTTGCTGAGCTTTGCACCAGTGCTCCAACTTAGGACTTGAACAGGGAATGTTTGTCTCATGCAATGTCTCAGGTTGGATTTGTAAATATTATGGTTGTTGTCCATCACCTAATTCTGTAAAGAACACACTAGAGTGTCCTGGAATTTGAAATAACTTCTCTTGGGTCCAGTTTAGTACCTTATCCCAGTCTGATGTTGACACATTAGAAACCTGCTTTTGACATGTGTGGTCTTCCTACTTTCATGTCATGGCATTTAATCTCCTTACCTATATTGCATTTCCACAGTCTGTCTTTAAATAAAATATCAAGGCTTTTTCTCCAGTTGTGTAACTTCAGTTCATCTATAGCACACTTGCTGCCTTTCTTGTGTCAAACCAGTTTATTTGCCGAGGCAGGGAAAAAAGTGACTTTTCAAACCAAAATGACCCTCCCTTCCAAAAAGCTGGCTTGTGGTGGTGAGTCAGCGATATTTAATAGCCTTCTAGAAGCTAAAGTTGGGGAGAATAGTCTAAACATTTTTCTAACCCTTTTTCTGGTTTCTTTCTCATGTCATCACACCTCAAAAGGGGATTTTTATTTTTAATTTTTTTTTTCAGTCAGTGAGACCTTTCCAGCCCTTTGAGCTGAAGATAATTGCTAATGGCTTAGAGCATGCTCTAGAACAGACAAGAACTTTAATTATGCAAATTCTTCCAGGCTTTGCCATCTTTAACACTTATACTCTCAGTGGTTGTTTTCCCAGTCCTATGCTTCTCTGAAGCATCTGCCAGCTCTTTAACTGAATACCATAACTATCTTTTCATTATCTGTTTATTTACTTTCATCATGCCTGCTTTGTCCTTTCTGTTTCTTCTAGTAGGACCATAGAATTTCTTCTATATTTTGTCTTTAGTTACTTTTCTACCTAAACTTCCCTGACTCTTTTTTTTATGCTAGTTGTGTGAATTTTATTCACTTCTATTTTTGTAAATTGGTTTCTCAAACTTCCTGTTTAATCATGCTATACTTTGGTTTAGGCTATTTATTTTTCATCACATTTTTTTGATAGAATACAAAATTAAACTAACCATAGTACTTTATCGGTTTGATTGAACATCTGTCAAATTCTGTAGTACCCTTGAAAAGAATGAATAAAGCTTCGAGGCCACTTGCAGGATACTGCTGGGTGGGCTCTATACAAAGAGAGCACAACTAAAGCTTCTTCCTTGTATTGTCCAAAACTCTTATCTTTATTAATAAAATTTTTGAGTGGGAAGGTGAGGTGTCTTAACGTGTCTTATTTGAAGTAGTTCCATATTTTTAAAAAATCAGTTGTAATGTTAAATCTTACAGGACCCTTGTGGTACTCTGTACAACTCTTTGTTTAACATCCTTGCTGACAGTCTCAGTTTGTTACTGGAGGTGGAGTAACATTTTGGTGAGGGTCCACTCTGGTTTGGTTTCCAGCTGATGACAGTTTTAACTGGGACAAAACAGAATATGAGGATGTTTATTGAAATAGGGAGTGTGTGTAAACTAACAGGCTGTCTCGAGACATCTGTATGGTGGAATAAGGTGCTGTGCTGGGATTTAATGGCTGTTTGTTTTGTAGCTGTAGCTGAGAATCCTTTAAGAGTCAGTGGTTTATCTATATTCTGCAGTTGCATTTCCTGCATTTACTCCAGTAAAGGTGTGAAGGTAAATTTCTGTGTTTCTCTCAGCAGAAGCAAAGTATTCAAAAATTTAAAAAAACCCAACTTAACTATGCATGAAGGTGAAAGTAAAGTTGTCGCATGCAGAACAATTAAAAACTTCATTAATTTTAGTATTGCTCAGAAAGAACAGAGTTAATGGTGAAAGCATACTGAAAATAACTGAACAAGACTATTTCTTATGTTTAGAACTACAAGAGGTGGGTTCTTGGCATAAAGGTGAACTAGCTGATATTAGATTAGGGTCTCTTCCCTAGTTAAACATAAGGATAAAATTAGCATTTAATGCTCAAACACTCATTGTGCACTGTGTTGCTGTCTTTCTATTCCTTAATCAAAAGTCTTTTCCAACTGAGAGATAGCCTTAAATTCATACAGGTTATAAATATTTGATCAAGTACTTTATCATCTCTCTAGCTATGGGGAATCAGCAAGTCTGGTAGAAATCATACAAGCTGTACATGCAGTTTTATTTTGAAGTGTGACAGGTGTTACGATGGGAAAGGGAGAGAAAATGTTCTTTGAGCATTTGTGATAAGTGCAGTACAGGTTCACATGTTAATCTTCAAGATAAGGTCAGAGAGGAGACTTCTTATCCAAAAGGGAAAGAGAAGTTTGGAAGCAGAGAATCATGATGGACAGAGTCTCTTTTTTCTTTTCCCCTCAAAGTGTAGCTATAACTGAAAAAGTGGTGTTTTGCTGCTTTCAAAAGTTTGCCAACCAATATACCATCATTCATTCAGATTCACATTTTCACTGTTGTTAATGTATGGCATATTTAGAATATGATTTCTTTCCTAACCAGTATTGTCAAAATTCAGTATAGAGTCCTAGACTTGTGCATAATTTCGAGCTTGCTAGGCTACTGTAGAATATTTTTGTAGTGAAAGTGCAACTTACAATGGGAAAAAAAAAGTGCTGTAAAACTAGTATGAATAATTTCAGATTAGTGTTAGTCTCTGTTTTGGTATGTGCTTGGTGTTTTTGCTGGTATCTGTCACAAAAGCCTAAAACGATTCTTTCTCAGAGAAAGATGATTGGGAGCATACAGAGTGTCTAGATCCCAGAAAAACAAAGTACATGTATTTATGTAATAGCCAAATGATACAGCTTATAATAAATGACAGGATAGTAGGAACGTGAGGGGGAGGGAAAAAGCATGGAAACTTTGTTTATGTCTCATGGTGTAAAATAAAAGTGATTTTCCCATTATTTCTTTTCCCTGGATAATTGCAGATATTGAAAATTCTTATTGAGCTGAGGGCAGTGTTTTAAAGAGGAAAAATTGTTGTCAAAATAAATTCCACTTTCTAACAGCAGAGGTCAGAATATGTCAAGAGATACCAGATCAGTTTTGCAGTGACACTCAGATTGTGTATGAATTCCCTCTTGCCATCAATGCAGGCTCTCAGACTGAGGCACCAGGCTTGGAGAATACTGTCTAGCATAAGATGAGAGTTTTTAGTAGCATATTCATGGGTACATGCCTTAGTTAAAAAGGCATTGTATAGATTTATCACTTTGGACTTACCGCAAGTTAGACTTGTGTTCAGGTTCTTCTGGTTGCATATCTCCATATGCTGTATAGTACAAACAAAGAAATCTTTAAGCAACCGAGTGTTTTTAAAAGGTTGGTATATAAGCACAGGAGGAAGTGGTGGGTGATGTTTCTCCTTTCTGTAATGATTTCTGATGCAAGCGAACTGTTTATGAAAAGATGTGTTGCTCTCCCTATCTGTGTTTTTTACCATTTAATTATAGAGAAGGCTAGAACACCTCTGCTCCAAATATGAAAGTACTGGTATCCTCCCTCCCCACCCTGCAGGAGCGCTGACATACCTGGTGCGTGTCACCATCACACTGAGGATGCTGGGTGAGACGGACAACTAGTTTAACTCAGTGGGATAATTCCTTTGTTAGTCTGTAAGTGTTGTGCAAATCATGTTTGAATGATTTAAGATGAAATTATATCCAACTTCTTGTTCTAACAAATCATCTAAGAGTATGTGTGCCCAATAAAACACATGATTTTGTGATGCCCCCAAAACCAGAATTAAATCTTGCATAGGGAATAGCATTAGTGCTACAAAGTATCATTCCTTTCTCTCTGGAATTTTGAATTAAAAAATCCCCAGGGACATCATTCTGCTTTGATAAAGCAGTGACCTAATGTTAAAAGCACTTCCCAGTTTTTTTTTTTGTTATGGTAGGAGAAGCATCTACTAGATCAAGCAGCAGAAATTGGCATAACTTCCTGCAACATGTATGGAGTAAAATGTTTAAACTGGGGGCAGTCTGTGCTTTGTCTGTTGCTAGGAAAAATTTCAGATATTCTTGGAGTCTGCATGCCCTGAAAGACAGCTGGTCACAGAAACCATTGTGGCTCAAACCCAAAATGCTTGAGGCATCTTGCCTATGGTAGAAGAAAATCTCGGTCTTCCAGGGCATAGATAATTTTGTCTCTGAAAAACTTTATGGGTTACTGATGGTATTTCTCCATTTAATGCCTTGTTATTTTTAAAGACAAAATAAAGTTAAGCTAAAGACAAAAAATGCCCAAAGTACATGCATTTGTTCATAATCTAAAAAGTAGTTTCAAGGTACAAACCCAATCCTACCAAATGATTAAAAGAGTAGTCTTTCAAGACTGTTTTTATAGCTCTGGATATATTTTCTAGTGCAATTTTCCTGCTTGTATGTCAGTGCTTTTCTTGTGTGCATTTTGTGGAACTTTTTTAATCACTGTAGATGTATTATTAGGGGAGATTATGTGAATATATGTGAACCAGCCCACTACTGATTGGAAACTGTTTTTTCTACACAGGGCCTAAAGTCAGAGTGTGTCTTTGAGAAAGGATGTAATTGCCATATGCAGATAACTTCTTTATACACTGCTGACTTGTTTTCCTCTGAACAACAACAAAAAAAGTCTTTTCATCAACATGGAATTTTCTAACGATGTAAAAAGTTGGATATGGAGGATTCACATTTTAAATGCTTAATGGGTTGAATATGGAGACTGTGATGTAAATTTTTGCCTCTCCCTTGCAGAATATGGAATTGTTTACAAAAAGTTATAAACATTTCTGCAAGGATGTCATAATAAATACTAGCAAATTATAATTGTCTTATGTAATAAGGGGGAGATAGACTGCTTTTGACTAGTAATTAAATCCTACCTCTGGGCAGTGTACGTAGCAACTCTGTGTAGCTGCTGTGATAGTCAATCTTGTCTTGCGTTCCTCCACACACCCAAGCAAGGAGGCAAGCACTCTGTCAAACCAGTTTGGCTCCTCAAATAATTAAATAAATAAAGCTGCATTTGCAGAGGAGCAATAAAATGGCTGGAGGAAGTGTCATGCTGGAGGTGCTTGAGTAACAACGCTTGGGTCATATGCAATGCTCACCCTGGATCACAAATGGAGTGATGATGAGTGATGACGTTGAAGGGGAAAGGGGAATGGGAAGGGGGAAATGTTAGAAGAATTTGGGAGAGCAGCAATTATCACTCATGGCTTCCCTTCTGGGCCTCCGTGCTCTTCACCTCAATTCTTTAATTGTAGTGCGCCAATTATCCCTGTGTGGGGCCGCCTGTGGCTGGCAGCTGATAGTGCGTGTGCTGTCTGTGGTTTTGCTAACCATGCATCAGAGATCCCTGGAGAATGAGAGCTGGCTAGTTATGTTTGGCTTAATAAATACTCCATCAGCTTCACCAGAATGTTCAGATAGGAAGGACACATGGCAGGGCAATGTGGTGCTTAAAAAGGGACCTTTTCAAGTCATGTTAAATTGTTAAACAGGGTGAAGTCCTGATTTTGAGGTCATTAGTAGCCTGATCCCTGATTTCTGCTAGCAATGACATTTGATTTTTTGTAAAGGCAAATGTATCTCAAACAGTGAAGGAGTTGGATTTTTTTTTTTTTTTTTTTTTTTTTTTGGTGGGGGGGTGGAATATATCTATGATTATGAATAATGTGTGGTTACTTTTTAGGGTGGCACTGTGCCTGCTGTGAGATGATGGAAGGGTCTTGAAGGAGGTGTAGCTACAACAGGATCCTCTGAAAAGCTGAAAGCTGTGTGGTCAAACACAAGAATGTGTTCATTTCAGAGTTCTCAAAGTATAAAGACACATCTTGCTACTTGTTCACCAAATATTCTTTTAAATTTAAATGCTCTGAAAGGGCAGGATTCATATTTTGGACCTCTTCAAACACTTAATCAGTGACAAGCATTGGTCAGCAAAACTTGCTGAGCCTAAACTTCTTTATTCCTTTGCCCAGACTGATACTCTGCCTCCTCTAGTGGTTCTCCTGTCATCTTTTCAAATGCACGCCATCCTTTTGTGGTTCCCTTGGACTTCAATTTCCTCCTCAGCCATCCTTCCTCCTCTGACTGCAATTATTTAATTTCTTTGCCAGAGGCGATTTCTTTCATCTCCTGCCAAGAAGGACTGCACATAAGGGCGGAGCCGGTGGTCTTGCGTCGTTCGGGATGTCTCCCATTAGATGGTGCTGTGCAGCAGCGGCAGCGGCCTCTGCGCCCAGCGCTGGGGTACGGGGGCTCGCACCGGGAGCGCAACATCCCTGCGAGCCTTGGGAACGGGAGCGTTGGAAAGTCTTGCTCCTGGTGTAGTAGCTTGGTCCATGCAGAGTGCTTTTCAAATAGCCTGATATAATTATTTGTATGTGTTTAAATTCCTTTCAACTCCATATTTTAAAAGTTATCCCAAAACAGCCAGGAAAACTCTGAAATAAATTTTTTCTTGGTGTCATTGTTCTATATAGCTTCTCCTACTGCTTACCTACTCTCATATAATGAAATGCAAATGTAGTTTAGAAAGGCCCCAACTACCCAACAAGAGCTTTACAATCTTGCTGTTATTTTTATTCAGACAGGTCAGATCAGTGGAGTTCTTTTAAGCTAACCCTTGTCCCTGAATTATTCAAATTCCAGAGAACAGCATAATATTTCTCCAGCTGAAGTCAGCATTAATTTCAGTGACTTACACCTGATTGTTTATTTCTACATAACTGCTGGTAGATAATCTTGAAATTTCTAAACTGCATTGTTTTAGCACTTCAGTTAATGCCAACTGCCATAGTTTACTGGAAGTGATGTCGTGACTCTTTTTCCAGGCTCTGTACATGACACTAATTGTCTTTATGGCGTCTTTGACCCTGTTAAATGTTCGGTTCTGCACAATTTCTTTTTTCACTGTCCATCTGTTTCCTTGTTAATGAGCTAAGAGAACCTGGTGAAATGGCTTGGAAATCAGCGTGTGTAGGAGAGAGAAGTATAAAAGTCAGGGGATGTGGGGACAGGAGGGAAGATGAGCAGAGATGGCTGTTGGTTCCCCAAACCCCATGTGCACGCAAATGGGTATAGTGTGAGAGAGAGAGGGGGAGTGTTGGTGAATGCTTTGGACTAAATTGGACTTCATGCACGTCTCAGTATGTACATTGCTCAAAGTACTGCTTCCAAGCTGAAAAATTTTAAAAGGTGGACAAATCTCTAGTAACAACAAGAAACTACTTTCATGCACGAATAACCTTGCTAAACATGCGAAAACAGTTGTATCTAAAGCATTTCCCCTTTGTGTGCCTTTTCTTTTATCTAATGCCTTTTTTCCTCCTCCTGCTGAATGTCATTTCAAGACCTTGTGGTTAGCTCCCTGGTTTGCTCATGGCACCAGTGGTGCTCTCTGGAGAGGCGTGGAGAAGTATTTAAAATATATGAAAAATCAAAGTATTGAATATACCCAGGATCAAGGTAGTCAATTTGTAATAGACAACTGTAATCTAGGGCAGAAGCTCTGCTCTTGGCCATTTCATCTGGTCCTCTGTATCTCTCTGCCACTTATGTAAATAATCCCAACAGGGACCTGCTTGCAAATTGCACCAGAGTTTTTCTTAATCAGCACAAGTGAAGATATTGTTTTCTTTAAGGTCCTTCCTGTAAAAATAGATGCCAATGGATTGAGAGCCTGTATTGAAATTTGCAGCATAGACTTCAACCTGGAATTATAATAGTATAAAACTGAATTTAGGAAATATAAACATTCAAGGGGTTTTTATAGTTTGCATTTATCTTTTGTTCGAAATGAGCAATATCAAAATATTTAGAGATTCAATTACACTGAAATGGAAACATTATTTCAAATACTAAATATAAAATAAAAGATTAAAATTTTAGACAAATGTTATTTTATTATATCTACAGCAAAAAAAGTCTAAGCTGGTATTTGTTTTAGTCCTTTTTTTATGTTTGCCCTAGACAAATATGATTTCTATTATCATAACATTTTATCTGTTAATATTGCAAGTAATGCCTCTATTTGCCTTGAAGCTTTTAAAAACAATTTTATTTTTTCTCTTGTTCCCCTGAAAGCAAACTGCTGCACTTGTCATAGGATTTTTTTTTTTCCTCCTTTTTCTTCAGCAAAAGAAATTATACAGACAAATTTTGCATAGAGTTTTTTGGGGTAGAGATTTTTATTATTGCTGTCTGAAGTTCTTCGTGAGGGCAAGTGACTGCCTATCCCATCAGCCATGTACTGCCTGGCTGCCAGGGCGCTGCACCACTTGGTCTTTGGGTATGCTGAGCCTCTCAAGAATCTGCACAAAAGTCTAAAAGTTGTCCTTTTCTTACCTCCAGTATGCTGTGGCTCCAGCCGTTCTCTATGAACTGTTTCAGTTGATATGCTTATTTTTGGGGTGGGGGAGAGGTGGTGGGATGTGTGTGAGGGAGTTACATGGAGATGGGGTTGGGTTTTTTTAGTATATGTTTAGTACTATATTGAAGAACAAATAGCCTGGATGGTTGCAGGACACTTTATAAATGCAGACCCTTTGCATGGGCATGAGGAATCGAGGCTCTGGTGCAATTTCAGGACAGCAGGAAGATCACAGCTTTCTCCTGTGACTGGACTGCTCAGCCAGCCATACAAAGCCTTCTGTGTCTTAAGTCTTCTCCCAAGTCCTCTTTTCTAAGATGCATTGTTGCTGATACTCTTCTAGTAGTTCTATTTCAACATCTGGAGGGAGGTATTGAGAACATACTGATATTCTGTCCGGGACAAGCTTTTTTATGCCCCAGGCGGACGCTACACAGGATGTAGCCATGCATGTGTTCATTTATCCAGCTGCAATATGAATGGATTTGTCTCTTGATTGCTTATGCCCCAACTTGGAAAGGTATTAACAACTTGAGGTCAGGTAACAACCGGCATGGTGCTGAACGTGTAGGTGTTTCAGAGAAAGAATAATAAATGGTGTATGGAGTGACTGACTTTTACAATGGGCAAGTTCAAAATCTGGGTAGCATGAGAGCACATATATTATGAAACATGGTCATTAAAAGATATCTAGGCAGTGAAACTGGAATTTCTCCTTATAATTTCTTCTGTTATCTCAGTTGATGATTTTTCTGGAAACCATTCCTGCATAATTCTTGTTCCCTGGGTATGTTTAACTATTTTTTCTGACAAAAAGAAGTGCTGAAGTCTAGTACACCACTATTTTACTGTGAATTAGCTGAAAAGACACCTTTCAATAAAACAGGTTTTTACATACTTATGGAATTCAGTGCTTGCTTTTTGCTCATTTCAGGGGTCAACAGAATGTTTGGATGTTTGTTTCTTCATGACGACTTTATCCTTTTCTCTGTTTAATAAGAGACCCAATTTAATAAGGGGCCCAATTCCACCATTCTTTTACCACAAACCACTAAACTAGCATGGAGCTCAACCGGAAAATTTTAAAATACTAATGCTAGTATTCTGTTGTCTTGGGAAGGTGAATAAATATCCACTTTTATTTAACTGAAATTAATTGTAAATACATAAGAGAAAGTGGACGTGTGGTTAAAGTTGAAATCGGCATGCATCACTTCAGGGGGCAGCTTTAGAGCTTGTGTGCATTTAAATGGTGTTTACAGAATTAATAGTTTCCCAAGAAATCTGATGTATGTACTTAAAAATAAAATGTCAATGATTTCTTTTTTTTCGGAGACGTCTAGTCATTCAGATTTCACTGTGCATTTGCAAGCTTTGTGTTTCTGGAACACTTACCTCCATCTTGTTGATGCTGCCCATATCTGCACATACAGTAACACTTTTTTATCACACAATGTATTTTTGTTTTCCTAGTTTGACACCTGTCAGTACAGTCATCAGGATAAACAACAGTAGGCTCATTCATCTTGTTTTCCTTTGTGGGATGATCTTTGTGGGGGAAAAAGCTTGACTGAGTTGATTGATCCCAAATGTTTATCCCAACTCTCTCTTCAGCATTGTTTCACCAAGTCAGGCGTTCCCTGACCTATTGGAAGGAAAACTTTGCTTTCCTCCTTCAGATTGTATTTCTACATGTGGTTTGACAGAAAAGCTGAAAAGAGCAGAGTACAAGCATCTGATGAGCAGAGATCTGTGCTTTTCACACCTACTACACCAGTAATCTTTTCCCTTCTTGCTTGCTCCTTATTCATTGCTTTTCTTTATCTTTTGTAAGAATGTAGTTGTATGTTATTTCAGGAGTCTTGGTATGTTTGTCCAGAAGGCATACCACAATAAGACCCCATCATTATGTTGATGATAGAAAATAACAGTTAAGACTTTTTTTTTTTTCAATAATCAACCATTTCCTTTTATAAATATCTGTTCTGGTTTGCTATCAAAGGCAGTTTGGGCTGAAGACTGAAAAAATTCTACATTCTCTGAAATGTAATGATGCCTAGGGATTTGGGGTATGGGGTTAAACAGGGGAGTACAGCCTTGCATTGAGCAATAGAGAGTGAATTACTACAATTGAAAAATGTTACTGTTGTGGAGATAAGTGTTCACATGGTCCGGCATAAATGATCAATAGCAAAAATATTCTTCGCCTTCTTACTTTTGCTGTGCAGTTAGATTATACAACACATTTATTTGTAGATACTTCTCTTAATCCAGCCACCCCAGTTCTTTTCCTCAGTGGAATCATGTCTGTCATGGATTTTAGCCATGAGGTGTGGGGATTTGAAATTAAGAGCTTTTTTTGTAGAAATCCTGGTCTTGCTCAGTTGTTAGGTTGGGCAATGTCATAATTTCATTACTGGAGAGCTACTGGGAAAGCCTCTGTGGGTACCAGCTTCTTGAGCACTTGTTGACTGACCCCTCAGGAGTTTGTTGGACTGTGAATTAAACTGTTGATTAGAAGGGAAGATAGCAGCATTTTTCCCACAATGACCTTGCCCGCTTTGGACCTGGCATCCCTGCTGCTACCAGAAATGAAATGTCAGTAGTATTTTCCCATGGATGGAAGCTATGGGTGCCCGCTCTTTCTGCACATTTCCCTCAAAAATGAGCTGCTTTTTTCTACTGCTTGACCTTGAGACATCTAGGTCGGGCTGTTTGCTGCAATGTCAAAAGTTTTCTACCCAAATGGCTGATTTTGAGCTTGTGCTCAAGACTGTGTACGGAAACCCTCTAAATATGTCTCCTACCACCTGCCCTTTGGAAGGGATTTGGATAAAGCAAATTACTACAGGAGAAAACTGTGACAATGTTATGGGGGTTTCTTGGGGGTTTTTTTAAGGAAAAGGAAGGAGATTTAAAAATTTGGGAGGAGAAGACTGGATGGGAAGTCTGTAAATGACAAACAGCGTAAGCCATTTACTTCAAAACATAATGACAGCATTTTCTGGTAGCTACTGCACATGCCATTCAAAGACAAGCTTGTGTACTGCATGGTGTTTAAATGGAACTGCAAATAGCCATAAAAAGGGGAGGTAGGACTTTGGATAGTGCATCTAAGCGCAGAAGAGAGAAAAATCCTTACTGCCTTTTTTTACTTCTTTTTTTGATATTGCTCTTCTTTTGTGATGGACATAAAAAAATCCGTCAAGCTGAGGTATAGCATGTTTTGTATATAAAATGCAGAGGACTAAAAATACTACTTGAAAAGGTGTTGTGAATCTACTTCCAGGCCTGGCCACACTGTACAGATGCCAGCACACTCGGAGTTGCCTGCATGCTTGCTTGTTGGCTGGGGTGTAGCCTGTGTATCTCCATGTGCATCTTGCAGTCGCATTCTGGAGCAATACATTGGATGATGGTAGTTACAGCCAAAGGGGTACTGTAAATGGAGGAATACCATGCTGGGATTATTTAAGACTGAGCCATTTGCCATGTAGTCTGATCCAGATTTTTGGTAATGGGTAGGGAGAAGGAAGGCCATTGGAAGGGTAGGAATTCAGACATTCATGTGTACGTGAGGTGATCCACTCATGCAGGCATTGTGACAGAAACTGGCAGGCATAGCCAAAAATCTGTAGTGTGGATGGCACCATGGCATCACCTTTGCGTCACTGTCCCAGTTCCCTGCAGAAGACAGGCAGTCCTCTCTTCAGCATGCAAAATTTGGCTTTTCTTGCTGCAGCTGTGCTGGACATCTGAAATTGATAAATCAGTGTTGATCTGATTAATTGCTAGCCTCATGAGATCCTGGCATAAGCCTACCTTCAGGTAGTTGCTACCATGTGTGCTTCAGTATCTTGAATCTTCCTTCCATCCCTAGCCTACATCCCTGTACCAGAGAGCTGTGTGGTTCAAGCTGATGCAAGCAGCATTTCTCTCAAATTGATGCACAGGGACCTTGCATGGTTTTAGATGGTGCAGTCTAAAGGCAGGGTGGCAGAGGAGCTCTGAATGAGGTGGAGAGAGCAGGCTGGATGGCAAGTACCTGTACCAAGGCACTGCTGTGATTACAGGCTGGGTGTGATACAGCACTGCCTCCTTGTCTCTGGGCAGCTAACACTTTTGTGATGGAGAACTGGTCAGCCAGCATGCCTGGGTATGTGGTATGATTCTTTCATTGGATGGGCAGTCTAGCTTGGCTGTTTCCATCACAGCCAAGTTAAATTGAGAAACCTACCAGTCCCTTCACTTGGAGTTTCATGTGGTGGTAAACACTGACTGGCCTGTGGTAGCACTGCCTTTTTACTAAAGCCATTCAAACCTGTGCAAACCATGAAAACAACTTGACCTGAACTCCCTCAGTATTTTTTTAAATTAACACTGAAAAAATTTTTCAACTTTGGATAGATTTTAAGGCAAAGAAGCCCTACCTTATGATCAGCCAGCGGTACAGCAAGCAGAAGAAATGTACTCAATGATCATTTTGGTACTGAGGCATATAATCAGCATATTCTGTGCTATGTGCTTTTTGCTCAGTCCATGATTATTTTGATGTCATGCCATGCTCAGAATGGTTGATCTTCGCTTATTTCTTCTTGATTTGTCTCCTCCTACAGGAATCACAGCAAACCTGAAAATAAACTAGCCCTCTGTGGGTAAGCATTTTTAAAATGCCTAAATTCAAATAAAGACTTGATTTGCATACTGTTTGACAAAAATTGGTTGGACCTGGCAGTTGCAAATTACCAAAGTATCAGGAGATGCTGTCTTTCAAAAACAAAATTAAACTGTTTTATAGCAGCAATTAAATATGATTTTATGATATAGCCTTTATTTATGTCATTGCTCTCTTTCTATCAAAAAAGCAGTGATAGAAGTAGAATATATTCAGCTGAATGGAGGAGAGAAAAGAGATGTAATTTGGAAAGAGATGTTCAAAGATGGATAGAAATCACTCTTGCAAGATATTTTCTTTATTATTTGGTGGCTCACATGGCTAAGTGGTTGAAAATTTGTCCAAAATCAATTATGCTTATTACATAAGAGTACCACACCCAGTATAAGCAGTTTTAATGAATAAATGGTGACTCAGAAATCGTAGACATAGTTTGAAGATGTAGCATCTTAAGGTGGGATTCACTTTGTCTTACTTAGGTTCTTAAAAGCCAGGGAACTCTGAGCCAGTCTGTCTTTGCATTTTTTTAATGATATCTAGTTACTGGGTAGGCTATCATAGTTACAGTTGAGATTGAAGCTCTGCACGGGGTATAAGCCAGATGAAAGTCCATGATGAGAAAAGTCCTCAGTCTCTGTACAAAAGCAGTTTTTTAATTGGAGCACTTACTTTTGTGACATCAACAAATTCAAGTTGTTGTGCAACTTGGAAAATGTTTTGGTTTCAAGTACCAGTGTAAATTGTTCTTTGAGAATACCTTCTAATTACTTAATTATTAGTTATCCTTTGAAAGTCAATATTAATGAAACCTAACTTGGCAGAACCAATGCTTTTATTTTAATATCAACACACCAGACAGTTTTCAAAATCAGTGGGTCACAAGATTGGTCTGACAGCTCCATCCTGTATAGCAAATCAGTGTTGATTGCTGCTGCAGCAGCTGCACAAATAACTTAGTCAAAATGCTTCCAGTGTAATGTCGTCTAATGTAATTTTAAGAGGTTTGCAAGTCTAATAGAGGCATTTACAGCCTTCTACTCAAATTGTACTCTTGATGTTCAAGGAAACAGGATTATGCACTGCAGCATGACATTCTTGTGTTCCGGAGGGGCTACTCTGAAGTTTAACTTGTCTTCAGTTCTTTAGTGACACATGCTCCTTGTCTTCCTGGGAATAATTTTTGAGTGGTGTAGGCCTTAGCTACATACTGCAATTCCAGGACACTTTCTTTTTTTTTTTCCCCTTTCTTGTTTTTTGTTTTTTTTTTGTTTTTTTTTTTTAATAAAAAGAGGAATTTCACTGTGAAGATTGTTTGTGGATATAGAAGACATTGCAGGATTGGGATGGGCCCAGCTCTTGTTGAAGGAAACATCTCATCATCTGTTGCATGCATGACTTGCCAGTAAATTCCCTATAAACCCAAACATATTGACTGTGTAGTCCTGTAGATGTCAGTGACAATTCCAAAATAAGAACGGCTTTGGGATTCTTAAGAAATGATTGGAGTTTGAAGAATAGCCATAAAGCTAGACCCCAGTCCTACAGCCCTTATTACAGTACAGTTCTAATGTATGGCATGCAAATGTCAAATTTCTAACTTGCAGAATGAAGGGCATAGTTTTTAACTAGGTATTCCTGTTTCTCATATTCCCTATTACCTAGGGAACACAGATATTTATTTTTGAAGTTTCAGTGCTTTTATGTTCCTCAAAATTATTATCACTAAATATACAAGTTTGGAAGCAAAATCCCATACCATATTTGAGATAAGGGCAGTTTTCAGATTCTGTGTTTTTAAGTGATTATTGGCAATTATAATGTTAAGATACAACTTCTACTTTTCTGTTGGAACAGACTATTATATGAATATTGTATAAAGTGCAGTTCTCCTAGGGGGATCACTATCATCCTTTCTTTCCCTGAATTTCGAATTTTTTCGTATCTTGAGTTGGTGTGCTGTCATTAATTTTTTGTCACTATTTGTTACATTTTAGAAGAAAACCTTAAACACAAAAGAAGATTTCTGTAATATCTAATTTTTTTCTCAATAGGAAGATTGAACTTAGAACATTTAAATGAAAAGAAAACCTATGTTAAAGCTAATTACTTAAATAGTAAGATTTCTGGTGTTAGTGTGAAGATTGTGTGAAGATTTGGAATTGAGAAAAAAATAATAGGGTGATAGTAACAGATCCTAAAAGAGCTCCATCCTCTCCTTTGCTCTTTTTACCAAGCACAGCTCATTTTTTCCGGTACTAATTTCCTTAATTACTGTGGTAACCAGTAGCTTTGCTCTGGATGCATGCAGGTTCCACATTTTAATTGTGTGCCCGAAGCCCTGCACAGGATTGAGGACGGTCAGGATCCCCAAAGGGTTGTTCATAATTAGCTGGTGGCTGAACATGGTGACCTCTAAGCTCAAATAAATACCATTCCTAGTATTTGATTTCTGTTCCCAACTGGCATAAAACCTCTCTTTTGGACTAATGGTAGAATAATATGTCCTTTTTTGACTTGCATGTGGGTTATCAGTCTGGGTGTTTGGAAGACGTCTGCCGAATTTGGTCCCTTCAGGCAGAGGCGGGATCTAGTAGTGGCTCGAAGTGAGTATAGGCTTGGGCAAATGCTTTGGTTTTTTGGGTCTTGGGGTCTTTTTTGAAAACTACTTTGCTGAAAACTTGTAGGCAATTCTTTTGGTTTTGGGTATCTTAAGTCCTTTATAAGACCTTGTTCTTGTTCACTGCTCTTTCACCCTGAATATACAAAGGAATCCCATTAGTATAGTCCTGCCGCTTGCCAAGTAGTGGGAATTGATGTGCATATGGTAATGCAGACTTGGAGTGGTTCTTTAGTCACACTGCCTTAGGTGCAAGTGGCATGGAGAAAACCCACTATTAAAGTACTTTGTGCTAGATATCATGGGTATACACGCTGTAACATGAAGTAGGAGATAAAAGACTTTCTCTCGCTTTTGCATTTCTGTTTGAAATTTATTTTACGCTTTTCAGTGTGACTCGTATTGCTTTAGAAAATAATAAGTATTCCCACAGAATTTAGCTAAAGATTGACTTACACTAGAGGAAACTATTTTAAGATGTTTGATCTGACTTCTTTTGAGGCATAAAGAACTGGTTTGTAAATACTTGCTTATTTTGAAATTAATGTAAGAAAATAATAGTATGAACTAAGTGTTAAATCAGGGTTTGTTGGATTGGGGTTGTTTTAACTACTACCAAGATTCTCTTGCTAGTCCTGATTCTGTGTGTGTGTCCAATTAACTCTCAACTCTTATTCTTATAGGCAGTTACTGGGCAAAGCTTTGGAACTGAAGATTTTCGAGCAGCTCTAGAAAATGGAGTCCTGTTGTGCGAGTGAGTATTGACTTACCTATATAAAACCCCCTCAGGTTAACATCACCTGGCTTCTGTCCTTCCTGGCCCCTGAATTTTATTTTTCAGTACCAAAAGTATTTTGTAGTAAATAATTTTTTTTTTTTTTTTTTAATATTTGTTGTTTGTCATGGGAAGTAAAAGCAGCTTTTGGACATTCTCTTTCCAGATCCATGTATTCTGTGTGTTGTCCCCTACACTTTGTGTGATACTGAGAGAATTGTGCTGTTGTTGGTTGATTATATTGGGTTTGAGTATAATGCCCAGGATATCCCAGGGCTTTCTCTTTAGATTGTGCAAGGTGGTGTGGCCATGACTGGGATCAAACCACTCTTACCCCTATACCCACTGTTGTTTTGTGGGTTTGGATTTCTGTGCTCCATCCCCAGCCCTTGAGTGTTGGTTCTATAAATTCGGCAACTACCTATTCCTACCACAGACCTTTACACTCAGCTTGTTTTGGAGCACTTTCTGTAAGAAGCTTCCTTGTGCTTATATATTGTAGGCTTGGCAATGATTGGACTTGCCTGGTTTCGGTGCTAGACTGAGTCAGAGGTGTAAAATGTCCACTCATCAGGTCTCATCCACATATCTGTAATTAGCTTTGTAATTACTGGAACAGGTTTCCAGGACTGGAAGTGGTGCTAATCCCTTCGTATTTTAAGGAACAGGAGTTGAAAATGTCTTTAGAACACCAGTGCAAGAGAAATCTCATTAGAGAACTATCTGGGATGCTAAAAACAAAATACTACAAATCTCAGATCCACTCTAAAATCAGTTCAGCCAAGCTAACTTTCAGAAAATATTTATGAAAGGTCAGCTCTCTGAGCTTCTTTTCCGATATATAATTCTTTCCTTCTGTGAAGAATACCATGTTTTCTGTCCTTGCCTTTATTTTTCTTTGGACCCTTTGCGCCTCGAGTCTTATCTTGCTAGTTTCTTCTGAAGTTATCTGTAATAAGGGGCATGAATTAATTTTCAATAATATTGTAGAGCTGGATGCTGCATGTTCATTATTTGTGTAATTAAATGTTAATGAGTGTGAATGTGGTAATAAAAATGATTTATACTTTTAATAAGAAGGTATTTCTTCAGGTATGTGTTTAGTGGGATGTGTATATTGTATTCCGATATAACTCTTAAATAATGTGTTTAGGAATTGGCCATTAACTGACACATCCTAATCCTCTGATATCTTCATTGTTGACACTTATTTGGCAAGAGAATGTGAGGCTCCATCTGCCAAGTGCAAATCAGTTAAATTTATCTGTAATTAATAATAATAATCCAAGAAAAACATCCTATAATTTCTTCAGCTGAGCGGCTTGCCTTAGGAGGCATGCAACTTTCTTGAAAGCAAAACATGCCTCATTATGGTGTACCAAAATAGCTGTTCCCCTGTGCTGTAATTTTAAATTTGACATACTTGAAGTCCAAGGAGGAGTGATTTTTCATAGAAATTCTGTGGAAACAGGAAAGAGCAGATGGCAAAAATTTTCAGATGTCCAATTTTCACCAAAGACAACACAGTGCAAGATCTCAAATAGTTGAGACAAGCTAGAAATTGTGTTGCCCATTTCCTTGGTTCACCTGTGGCATGGCTAATTTAGGTGGATATATTATCTCTGGAGATTGTGTATCTGACATAAACTATAGCAGATAAGACCTCTACTTGCACCACATATTCCTATAGCATCCAGTCAGTTTGTTTGTCCTACTCAAAGACCAAGTGCACACGTTGTCTGAGTGATCAGTAGTTGACAAAATAAAGCCTTTACATTTTGCCAATTCTCGTGTGCATACACTAGAGAAAAACTTTAGTGAATTTCTTTCTGGTCACATGCTACTTCATGTTCTTCAGTAAAATAAATCAAATAAAAATTATGCATTTGGAAGATTTAGAAATAAAAAAAAGGGGAGGAATGCAAACTTTTTTTTTATTCCACCTCAACAGGTAACTTTTTTTGGGTGGGAAAAGTAATCAGATGTGTCTCGTTTGCTAAATAACTTAGTTTAATTGAAAAATCTCAGGATCTGCAGCTCTTTTTTTTTTTTTTCTGCCGTTACTTAGAAATGTATCCTTCATTCCAGTGTATAGGGGTAAACTGTTCTTTGTGTTTATTTCCCAAATACATTTTCTGCTTGAGCAAAAGATGCTTTTTCCTTACACAGAGTTTTAAACTCCAGGTCTTGTCTCTGAACTGATGTGGGTAGATCACAAAGCTGTGCTGATGCTTTTTGTGGGGTGAAGGGTCTGCCCAGACAAGCAGCAACAAGAAGAGAGAGCAAGTACAAAAATCCTCAGAGCTATATATGAAGGCAGATGAAGTCTGCAGGGTGTCCTGAGGTTCCTGTTCTCTGCTGACCTTGTGGTATAGGGTGTAATTTGGTGAACCACAATATTTCCCTACCTCCATGATTGAAAACCTGGGTATAAACTTGCAAGGAATCCCGTGCCTCATCCTCACTGCAGGATAAGGAGTGCATTTGGGCTTGTGTATTCAGTAGTGATGTGTTAGTCTGTCCTGTCTTAGCTTAATTATGAATTTTATGTGAAGAGTGATATCAGGTACAGTTTCTTCTGACTGAAATGGAAAATGACTTGTGCATGTAAATTATATGTGCCAAAAAAGATTGCTGCCCACAGCATTCTGGGCTTGGTAGCATTATGAAAACTGAGTTTATTTCTCACTATTACAGGAATATTAGTGCTTTCACACTGAACTCTGAAAATCAATATTCTGGTACATTTTTGACATCTGCTCAGAACCTTTATGTGAAAAAAATCTTTAAATAGGAAATTTGAGTCCAATTAACACCACTACCCATGTAGTAGAAACACTGATCCTTTTCTGCCCACACATCCTCAGGCATTTTCTTTTTTTTCTCACTTTGCTGTTCCCAGAAATCTTTGTGTGTGACTTGTCTCATTTTTGCTTCTACAATCTGTTCTTGCTTGTCACTTCTTGGCAGTGTTAATAGGTTCAGCTCAAATTTGTTCAAATCATTTTAAGTTAGGACCATATGCAAAGTATTTCTTAATAAGCATTGATGCTTATGCTTAAGTACAGTAAATTATGTAACAGAAAATCATATGACTTTTTTTTCAGTTTGATTAACAAGATCAAACCTGGCATTGTTAAGAAGATCAATCGTCTGCCAACTCCAATAGCTGGCTTGGTAAGTAATGGCATGGAATCTAATATCTGGGGTATGAACCAAGTGATCTTTTTTTTTAAGGAGTTTTCAAAATTTTAGCTCCATTTTTATTTTTTGTTCAAAACCATACCATTTCTATGTTGCCTTAGACCACAAAGGATACTTAATCTGTCATTTGGATCTGTAACTTTAGTCATCCTGTCACTGCATGAAGCTGCATCATCCCCAGATGTATCAAGCACTGGCTCCTGTGCACAAACCTCTGTAGCATTGCTTGTTTCTGTTTAAAGGCCACCATCTTATCTTACATTCAGAAGCCACTTCCAATATCCCTTTCTTAGGGAATGGGCAGAATAGGAAATGTTCTGTATAGCTAAAGTATTTTTAGAACCTGTTTCACTCCACCCACAGCAAAGCTTTAGTTGCATTAAAATAACTCCAGTGATGCAAAGATCTCTCTTCAGGTTTCAGCTGAGGGATTTGCCAATGTTTTGGCTGTAAATCACATTGCTGGGGGGAGAGGTGGGAGATGTATGTAATAATTTTCACAGGAAATGTAAAAAATTTCTGTATGCTGTTTGGAAAATTTACTGCCCAAAGACTAGGATAAGTTTTGTAGTCATTTAGCATCAGAAATCCTTTTGTGGGTAAATGAATTCAAAGAATTCCTTCTTCATCATTTTTTTCACTCGGACAACCTTGTTGGCTATTCATGTCACTTAGGGTGTCAAGGCTACTTAGTCCTGTCACAAAAACTATTGGTCTCATATTACAAGATCCAAGGTGAAGCATGATTCCTGTGATAAATGGAAGATCTCACCTTGTGATAAACATGCAGGCTCAACATTAAGGAAAATTACCTGGTTTCTTAGTAGGAGAAAGCAAAACTTCTCTAGATACTTTTATTTATATGTTTTAATGGGATGAGTGAACAAAACATTGGCTTTTGCTGGTCGACCGTGTAGCTCATTAGTGTATAAGTGTAGTTAACTTGGCTGGAGGTCATAAGATTAGGTTAAATTTCCCTAAGTTGTTGCACAAGCTGAGAATGTGCATTTCCACATCAAACGAACGTAGGAAGTATTACTTGCTTTTGTCCCAGACAAGCTCAGGTATTTAGGCTTGTGAATAAGACTGCTGCACATTCTTTTCCTGTGAGGCATACAAAAAAAAGAATTCAAATGAAACCAAAATAATTCTGGGGAGGACAGCACAGTTATTTGACGTGGCATCTGAAGTAGCCCTTAGATTCAAAACAGAAAACCATAAGCTAGGTTTCATTTTTGTGGTGATTTAAGTGTTGTCTTGAATCATAACTGCAAGCACTCTTGTTTTTATATGCATTTTTTATGTCTAGATGTGAAAATGCAGAGTATTCATTTGGTGTGTAGTTTATATCTCACTTGTAGTGTATTATTGTTTCTTCAAGTTGTTTCTAGTTCCTACAAGTCTTCAAAAGTAAAGGGAAGAGGTGGAAAGGTGAATGATTCTTGTAGATTGGGATCACCCAGTGTTATTGTTGTTAAAATACAACTTAAAGATAGTAATTGACAGAGCTGTTTTGTGTTAACCTGTGGAAAAGGTTTTACACAAACACTTCAGACTACAATTATGAAGGCCATTATTGGGAGAGGTTCAGAAGATGGTCCTTATAGTGACAATAGTGGAAGACTGGTTTTCCCAGACTTGAGAGGAACCTTCTCAGTTATACCAGCTTGGAAGGGCCCAGGTTTCATCCCAGCATGTAAAACTCAGATTAAAAATTTTGGGGATTTGTGTTTATAAGAAAGCAGACATAGTTACCTGGCAGGCTCAGGATACTGTGGTTGAAAGACAGGATTTAGAGATAGAAAAAGCTTACTAGGGAATTAGGTGGTAGGCTTGCTTGACATGTTCTGGATATATTTTCATTGCTTGTAGGTTGTTTCTCCCACAAATTTGCTTCTAGTATTTTCTGTGGCTTGATAAATATTATATATACACTTCTGTGGCTCCCACTTCTTCTGTCTTCAATGCCTTCGAGTCTCACACTAATTGCTCCCCAGCAAGCCTTTATGAGATCTAGAAATCACTGTTGGAAGGGGGGGAATTTATGTGTCTCATTTTTCTCTCTTTTTTTCTCTCTCTTTATTTTTTTTTAAAACAGATGGAAATTTTAATATCGAGAGATGGCAGGGTTTTTTCTAAAACGTAACGAGATCTGATCATGTTCTTTCTACAGCTTCTTCATGCTCCTCTAGACTCATTCCTGTAGTCCATTTCCAAAACATTTTATGCATTCATTGTGCAATTAGCATCCATTTCTCTCCTGAGTCTTCTGATTCAAAGGAAACAACCCCCCCATGGTTTTGAGAGTTTCGTGGCAGTCTGATTATCAGAAGGAAACAAACACTTTGAAAGACATCTTGTTTCTCTTCCCCCCCCTTTCCCTCCCCTTTGTTTTTCTTCCCCTCCAGGAATTTCTCAAGTTTTGGTTTTGTTCCCTAGGGAGTTAATATATTTTATTTCCATATAAGTATGCTGTTTAAGCACTGTGTTCACTTCAACTATTTGACAGGCTTTTTCAGCAGTACAGAAACACAGTGTTGAATGGATGCCTTTGGTTGAATCTCCAGAAGGGTTTTGTTATCTGGCTTCTTTGAGTTCATGGTTGTTTTGAAAACAAATTGTTTGAGTAAAATAGTAAGTGAAGGCCTATAGGAATAATGAAACATTCTGTTCTATATGGAATATTGTGTGCTAGATTTTTTTTTGTATTGAGTTAGGGTGAGGTGTTGCTTCTAATGAAGTCCATGCATTATTGATTTATGTCTTGTTTACTTTTATGACACCTTACTTATCCTGAGATCTAATAGGGACTTTATATTGGCAGGAACATTTTACACAACTCAGATTAAGGCTTAGCTTTTACCTTTAGTTTGATTATACTGCTGCCTAGTGACTTTTTTGTTGTGGATTGCAGTGATTCAGGTCTAGTCATGATGGAATGGAAAAATAAATACATGTGTTTCAAGGATTAAATACTGAAATGAGACTCGGCATTCAGTTAAAGAAAAATGCTTAATTGGTACCAGGAAAGTTAAAAAAAAAAAAACCTGATTAAACTTTTCCCTAGTTTGGTATGGCATGAGAAATCTGGGCTGCAGCTTGTGTGGGAGAGTTTGTAAGAACTCTTTGGGAAGAAGAGTTGGATCTAGCCATAACTTGGTATCCATCTGGCAACTTTTTGCTCCAGCCTCACTGCTCCGGTTCTCTCCTGAGGCACGTGGGTGAGATGCAGCCATTGTCTTAGCTCCATTTGCCTGTTCATTTTTGTTCCAGTTTGGAAAATGGAACTGCTGGGGGTAAGGCAAGTAGCAGAGTGGTTGCAAGGAAGCGTGGGCAGGACAGGTGACTGAAGAAAAGTCCATGCAGCTCTTACGGTGGTTTCCTGGACAGTGAGGTGTGCCAGCTAGTTGCAGAAAGTTGCCATGTGCAGCAGATTGATTTTTAACAGCACAAGGTAGATTTTGGAGGCAGAGATGTTCCCATAGGTTTCCTGAAGGGAGTTAACTGGGGGGTTAGCTGTTGGGTTTTTTGCTTTAATTTTGACTACTTTTTTAAAATGCCATTTAGAACCTTTGCACGAAAATAGTTTCTGGAAAATTAGAATTTAACTTCTGATTATAGTTCAAACTGTCTAAAATACACAGTTTGTATAAAGAGCTGTGTACATATTTTTCCCCAGTACAGCAGAGAGGCAAGCAAACCAGTACAGAGCAGCTGTTCCTGAAGCCCTTGGGCATTTCTGGGGGATATGGGAAGGGTAACAGAAAGGTCAGAGGATTGTGGAAGCTGAGATTTCATTATGAACGGTAGAAAAAGTACAGATTGCACTTTCTTACTTAAAATCCACTTTTCCCAGTCCATACTTGTGTGAAACAGAGATGGTGTTTAAAGAAAATTACTCAAATGGTTAAATTTTGCTGGGCTCAGATCCTGCCAAATGATTTTGATTAGAGTTCTTGGGCAGTAGGGGTGGTGAAAAGAAAATGAGTATTTAACAAAAGCAAACCCAAAGGAAAACTTTTTTCTCAAAAAATACAGAGTTTTCAGCTTGAATCCTAGCATGTGAGGATGGTTTGAATATAATCACATGAGGGGGAGGACTTTGTGGTTTGACAACATATTTTCCAACAAGGCTTTGCTGAGCAGTTTCAGAGGTGCATCTCTGGCTGCAGCACCATTGTTCCCCAAAAACCTCCTGTTTTCAACTCAGTTGGCTGAACACAGAACAAACTGGAATGAAAATCACAAGACCCCGTGAGACAGTGGGAAGATGAATGAGTTATGTACAGTTTATGCCAGCTGAACATATCTGTCAGAATAATATATTGCTTGTTGCTCAGGAGGAATAAGTGTGCGCTCTTCAGCAAGGCAGAATTTTAGTTAAGGTACGTTTCCATCTGAGACCGGGTGCTCCAAGAAAGACTCTGAGGTAAGAGCCAGTGCCTTCTTTGGAGAGGGGTAGTGAGTGGAAATCTTGCTTATACCAATTTTTTCCTTGCAAGATACCAATTTGGTCTTCTAAGACCATCTATTTTTGCTTGCAGCTCCTGTGAGCAAGGTGGAAGTGCAATGCTTTGCACTGTGGTTGGGAAGCCTTTTCTCACGTTAGAGACATGAGGGCTGTGATCGTACGACAGGGCAGAATAGAAAGCTGTTGGCTTTTTCAGAGCTGTAAATGAAATGACATTAGCAGTTTTGTTTCAAGTTGGTCTGCGAATTCAAACAAGTCGAGATGTTGCTAACAGTCTCAGTGTGAGTGCTGGATGAACATGAGCACAAAACGTCATCTTCATACAGTTTTTCAGCTTTGGGAAAGGGTTTTTTTAAATGAATTTTTGTTTCCCATTCACACACACACATAAAGGTGCGCATCTCTAGCCAGTCTCGGGTTTGAACATGTTTATCTGAAATACTGTAGAGTGGGATTTTTTTTTCTAGTGGGAAATTAGTATTCCTTTAGGGTGGAGAGCACTTGATGCTTTTCCATGCAGATTTTCCTGATTCAACAGGAAACATATCCTTCTGACAACTGCTACTCCAACAGCATTGCTTCTCTTAAATGCAATGTAGTATGACACCATTCTAAAATGTGTTTATTGAAGGTATCAGGAGGTATTAATAATGCTTGCACCAAGACAACCACCTGAAACAGTGTTACTTAGATCATTGGCATGTACCTTCTAAACCAGGAAAGGGAATAGTAAAGGTAACAAGAGAGAAATATGATAGAAAGCTAAACTAGAATGAAAGGGCAGATAAAGAAAGGGGTGGAGAACATAAAAAATAAAAATATTTTTCTGTGCCTTTGTGCCTAACACTTTGCAAACCATGGAACCGCCCTGGTATTTCCTTATCTTTTGTCATCAAGGAGAGCTGGCCAAATTTTCCTTTTCTGTGGGAAACTTTTCTTGACAGGGTGATGGGTTTTTCTGGTGGTGTGTTTTTTTTTTTTCCTTGTGTTTCAGGGGAATGGCATGCAGATGAAATTTTTACTTTATTATAGACACTTTCAAAACAATTTTTCAGGTAGAGTCCACAATTGTACAGATTAGTTCAATTGTATGTTTTATTTAGGATTCAGCTACAAACTTCCTTCTCTAGATTACTTAGAATCAAATTAGTTGTGGTTTCTATTTAAATTTAAGATCTCTGATGATATATGAGAGGCTTTAATTTGATTTAAAATGAATTGGGTTTTTTTTCAAAGCACCTCTACTTCCAAATTTCATTCCTTCATTCTGATTACTTTCTCTTGATGTTCACCATATGGTCTTTAATATAGCCTTTCTGCTTTATATTGATACATCCTTTCTGTCTTCTAGCATTATATATTTTTTAATAATTATTTTTTCATCTTGAATTCTGGCTCTGTGAATTTGACTAGTATATGAGTCAAGAGTAATAATGGTGTCTTGTCTGCTATGAGAAACTGATTATAAGGAAACTCCTCCTCTTTTCCATTCCTCATGAAAAATGAAGAAGGGCAAGTACACAAATACATGGAGTAAGTTATATAAAAGCTGCTGTTTGCTTAGCTTCACTACTGAACATCAGAAAATATAGACTTAAACTTGGTGGTTGTGCAGCAATTAAGTCCAAAAATGCTTGTAAAAAATAGCCTCATAAATTTTGGTCAAGATCTGACTAATGAGCTGATAAGTATTTGACGTGCTCTGTTTGCTTTTCTGACCATTTTTTTGGTTTTTTTCAGCAACGAGGGAGTAATATTGAGTGATGTGGAGCATTGCTATTTCTTCTGAAGGTTTAAGTCACCTTTTTGAAGAGTAACAGAACACATTACAGCTGATGTGGTGGCTGTGGGCTCTGCCTTCAGTCCTGCTTCCATTGATGCCTTTTCCTGGTCTTAAAATCAAGAGTCATACACGGTTAGAAGGGGAAAAGGGATTTTACCTTGGTATTTATTTTAAGGATCCTTAGGTGCACTATGTCCAGGTCCAGCGCACCCCAATGCCCACTGCAATGCTCACCCCCAGAAGATCTGGTATAACATTATGTCTTACTAATTAGTATATCTATCAAAGATATCTATCATATCTATCAAAGATTCTCCAATGAGAGGCTGGAGTGAGCCCCCCTCCCCAAGGAACCTTCTCCTGGATGGTTCTATCTTGGTTTACTGAATGTGTTCTGGAGAGGACCTTGGGGTCTGGGGCACACTGATCCCTAGCTACAAAGCTTCTAAAATGTTTAGTCTCTCAGCATGACAAACAAGTCCAAGAATGTAGCCAAAATGCACTAAGAATACAGAAGTTGCAAAAAGGTATAACAGGGGTATAAAAGAAAAGGCAAAAAATCTTCATGGCATCACCATGGCCCTCTCTTGTGGCTGATCTGGGTCATGGGATTTTGATTTGTCAGTGGCCTGTACATTCAGACGTACCGGGTGAGTGCATATGCAGCCCTGCTAAGAGTGAAGCTGCCGAAGTCCTATTTGAGATCATTCACCAGGAAGCTGATTAGTCTGGTATTGCTTTTCTTAAGGCAAGGCACAAGGTGATATCTGTATTTTTCTGGAAAGATGTTAATTTAAATGTGTAAACAAAACCAAAGAGGCATCATTACCTGATTTCTGGATAAGTATGCTCAGCAAGTTGTTGGGAAATTCAGAAAGACAAGTATTTTAAGAGACTTCTTACTTGGAGTAATCCTTACATGAGTGGAAACTTTTGTTTTGCAATAGCAGTGGGTGTTTCTTATGACTGAAGTTCAATATATATAAAACTGAAGAGGAAGAAAGTGGAAGTGGGTATGATCTGCCCAAATTCATGCCCTGCATCCAATGTGCTCTCCTTTATAAGGCAGTTTATATGTTTAATGCAGGCTTAGGAGTACTTTGGATGGTAGGAATGAGGGCATGTTCCTCTTTATAGTAGTAGTTCTTCTTGTTCAATATTCTTCTTATGCTGCAAGTGAAAAAACTTCCCAAAACTGTTATTTTCCTTTTTCTTGTGGGAAGCAAGAAATTTACAGGAAAAGGGAAACACTGTACCCATCTTTGAAAAAGGTAGAAAGGAGGACCCTGGGAACTACTGACCCATCAGCCTCACATCTGTGCCTGTTTAGATCATGGAAGAGCTCCTCCTAAACCTCTGCTGAGGCACATGGAGAACAGGGAGGTGATTTGGGACAGCCAAGGGCAAGTCCTGCCTCACCAACCTATTGGCCTTCTGTTATGGAGTGACCGCATCAGTGGACAAGGGAAGGAATGCAGATGTCACTTATCTGGCCTTCTGTAAAGCCTTGATGCAGTCCCCCACAACACCCTCCTGTCTAAATTGGAGACAGAGAGAGATTTGATGGGTGGATCATTTGATATATAGGGAATTGGTTGGATGGTTGCACAGAGAGGGTAGTGGTCATAGTTAATGTCCGGAGGGAGATTACTGACAAGGGATGTCCTTTAGAGATTCTTGCTTGGACAAGTTCTGTTTAATATCTTCATCAATGACACAAAGAGATCAAGGGCACCCTCAGCACATTTTCAGATGACACCAAGCTGGCTGAGTGGTGCAGTTGACAAACCTAAAGGATGGGATGCCATTTGGGAGGACCAGAACGAGCTCGAGGAGTGGGCCTGTGGGAATCTCAGGAGGTTTAACAAGGCCAAGTGCAAGGGCTGCACCTGGGTTGGGGCAACCCCCCAGTATCAATATAAGATACAGAGCAGCCCTGCCCAGAAGGACTTGGGGGTGCTGGTGGGTGAGAGACTGGACATGACCCAGCCATGGGCACTCACAGCCCAGAAAGCCAGACATGTCCTGAGCTGTATCCAAAGCAGCGTGGGCAGCAGGGCCAGGGAGGGGATTCTGCCCCTCTGCTCTGCTCTGGTGAGACCCCACCTGCAGTGCTGCATCCAGTTATAAGGATGTGGACCTGTTGGAGAGGGTCCAGAGAAGGGCCCTTCTCCTATGAAGACAGGCGGAGAGAGTTGGGGTTATTCAGCCTGGGAAGAGAAGTCTCTATGTTTCAATATTTAAAGGAAAATTATCAGAAAGATAAGGACAAACTTTTTAGAAGGGACTGTTGTGATTACTTCTTGTAATGGTTTTAAGTAAAAAGAGGATAAATTTAGATTAGATGAAAGGAAAAAATCCTTTACTGTGAGGGTGGTGAGGTAAAGGAACAGCTTTTCCAGAGGCATAGTGGATGCCTCATCCCTGGGAACATTCAAGGTCAGGGTGGATGGGGCTCTGAGCAACCTAATCTAGTTGAAAATGTCACTGTTCAGTGCAGGCAGGTTGGACTAAGATTATCTTTAAGGTCCCTTCCAACCCAAACCATTCTACGATCCCATGTTACTAGCATGAGAAAAAAATCTTTTCACCTGGGAATTGACACAGCACTGTATTTCAAATGTGGCCATCAGATAAAGTGTTACATTTCTTATGTGATGTATTTTAGTGAGATTTTGTCAGTGCTCAGAAAAATGCAATTTGGAAATTAGTAAATGTGTTTCCATTGGCAACTGAAACTACTGAATTTTACATTACCTCAAACGCTTAAGCAGATGTTTCTTCAAGTTTGGGAACATGATGGCCACAGTAACTGGGATGAAAATTCTGTTTAAAAAAAACCCCAAAACAAGTTATGATTTTTTTTTTCTGGTTTTATGAATTTATGAAGCATTTTAGAGACCTGATTTTTAAATAGTTAAAATAAGAAAAGTCTTGCTTCTTCTTATATAAGAAGTTGCTAATGTGTAGATCTTGGAGTACTTCGCAAAAAGTTCTTTACCATTGTTTCAATTCTATACCTAAAGATAGTAGAGTTAGTGAGCGTTTTAGTGGCCTTAGTGCAGAGGTTAATCAGCACTTGTAGGGTAGGGGTGAAATCTTGACTTCAGTCCAGTTTTCTCATTGACTACACTGTAAACCAAGAGAAGGGAAAATTAGCAAATGTCAGGAGTAATGCAAAACCTGATAGGAATGTACATGGAACTATAAATCACTGTTGGTACTCTTTTTGCTGTCTTACGGGAAAGAGGAATGTGGCCTGTATGGAAATACCCCTAGCAGACAATTAAGAAGAAAGGGTTGTGTGCTAGAAAGGAAGTATGGTTATTAATAGTTAGAGATGACATTGTTCTGTAGTCTTTCCATGCCTGATAGTGGGAGTATGTAATCTCGGAAGTGGTTTACTGATGTTTTGTGCCCCTCTGCTTGAAAACATATGGTATGTTTCAGCCTTAGCTCTGAATTTCCTTTAATTGTTTTCTGTTGCTGCCTAAACACTTTGAAATGTAGGGTGTGGGGAAAGAGGAGGTTGATGCAAACTCTTTGTGACATTTTTAGTAGCTGCCCAAGACATCGATCAGACAGAGTGAAACCCAGACACAGGGTTGAATTTGACAGGTTTTAGGTGGGTGATGGTGAAGTGAAATGTGTCTAGGAGACATAGGAAGTGGGGAGAAAGTGTATGGATGCAGACCCCAAGAAATGGTGGTTCAGCTACTTGCCCTGGCCTCTTGTCAGGGGGACAATAAGTGCTGTGCCTGCTGGTTGATCTCTGAATCAAAAGCAGTATTTTGGGATGCTTTGAATGAGATCAGTCTTCCAATCCAGTGCTTTTAGTGTATTACTGGGACGAGATGTCGAAATGCTAAGTAATTATTTAGTTTTTAAAAACCTTGTCAACTGACTATAAAGTAATATGATTGGCAGCAAGAACTTTCTAATATGGAAAATTTTCGTCCCTCCTCCTGCTCTAAACCAAAGCTCTGAAAAAGTATTACCCTTTTTGCCTGAGCTTGCTGCCACTTAACAAAACACATAAATATGGTTGCCAAATGAGCTGCAAGAAATGTCCATTTATCAATTCAATCAGCTGTAGTCTGCGGTATATTCTGTTGTTTGTATGCTATTTTTATTTCTGAAGTAACTGATGACTGTCTGTGTTTGTCAAGAACATTCCTTCCTAACTGGAAAAAAAATGTCAACCATGTAGAAGTAGTACACACCTTAACTCATACTTGTGACATTCATAATCTGATTTCTCCTGCCTTTGCCAAGAAAGTGAAGATTTGAGATTCCTTGCAGCACTCAGTGTTTGTGCTAAATCTTCATAAGGTGGACACTAGAGTACTTCCCCCCCCACCCCACCTCTGGCTTTTCGGATATTTATCAATGCAAGGTGTTTAAAACTCATGGCAGCTTTCAAAGAACGTAGATGTTAATTGCAGCGGTGGTAACTTTTTCTGCAGTATCAGTGGTGGAGCTGTGCAGCTATGCTATTTACCCTTCTGTTTGGTACAAAATCGTCATACCACATCTCCTAACGCCTGTCTGAACACCTCCGCGCCCATGTGTCTGTGCTGAATCACCCTCCTCCAGTGAGGTATGAGAAAGAGCTATTAACAACACCACCAGCAACAAGTGCTGCCAAAGGCAGGGTGCTGAACTGCTTCAGCTGGGGTGACCAAGCTGCTGTCTGCATGGCAGGAGGGTGGGGAGGGGCGTGAGCAAGCCTGGCACTGATGCGGGGGTTCAGGTGGGCTCCAAGGCAGGTCATCTCCAAACCAGCTTGTTGATCCAGGGTGCTGGGAAAGCTTCTCGACAGCACAGGATAAGCCCATGGCAGGGCAGCAAGAATTAGATACAGTACTAGGGTGCTACTCCTGTTAAGAAACAAAAGATGCTTGGCTCTTGAAGGAAGCAAAGTTAAGAGGAACCTCCCAAATGCTCTCTTAGAAAGAATGAAGTACTAAATAATTGTCCAAAAACCAGGGGCCACATGAATTGCAGATCTGAGGCTCTGTTTCAAGTCCTGTGTATGGAGAAGCTGAATTTCACCTATATCAAGTTGTTAGCCTGTGTGAGCAAAACAAAAAAACCTATGTATACAAATAAAAAAAAGGGAATTGGTGGAGGAGGAAAGCAAGCTCTGCCAAAACTGTGTTTCAAGAGCAAGAGGTCTTTACTTCTTTTATTACTCATTAGGCTTCAGGGGAGTTTCACCTTTAAGTGGATTACTGTCATTCCAGTACTTGGCACTGAAGTATTTAGGACACTTTGCTTGCAGAGTCTGTTTTGTATAAACTGTTTGGGGTGTAAAGCATATCACTTGAATTTTATTTTTTTTTCCCCTTGACTTTGATTGGAATGCAGCTAACTGGTGGGAAAGTTAAGGCTTGTCTAAACAAGGAAATAGTCCAGGCTAGTTCTTCCATACTGGCTTTCCAAACTTATATTTTAATTACAATATGAATGCCTGTGAGTGGATGAGCTCTATTAACAAGGCTTGTCTGCCAGCCTGATGTACTTTTGTCCTTCTCCATTCCAGATGGCCTTATTTGGTAGCGGTGACATCCCAAAAACACACCTGCAGTTTACAACCTGATATTCACTCTCTTATCAATAAAAGGCTCATTTGGTACCCATTGTTGCAGTGATATACGTCTGTAATGTCATAGGCAAGGTTATGCTGTAGCACGGTTAGAGATATCAGCCTGGGAGACATTTTGAGTCATTGAAGACAGTTGGTCCTTTCTTGTGTTAAACACCTTAAAAGCTGTCAACTCAGAAGTCCTGTTTAAAAACTCCAACAACCCACATTAATTTCCCCTGTGTGTTTTCCTTCATCCAGTTACTCCCATTGTGAAGAAACTGTGGAGCTCAGTGCTGTGAGAGGTTGCCGGCAGTGAGGTGGGCTGAGCAGAGATGTCTTCTGCTGGCCATTACACCTGGTGGTGGGCAGTGCCAGGACCTGAATAACAAGTTCTGGGGAAGATCCCTAAATGTACACCTTGGTCTTACAGAGAATCATAACCAGCTGCAGTCACTGCAGATGGACTTGAGGTTCGGGAGACAGATGGACCTTCTTGTCCCAAACCAGGATGATTCTTTACCTAAGGCTATTTTAAAATGGGGTTTCCATAATGGTCGCAATGGTGAAGGGGAATGCTCCTCCTCTTCCTGGCTGATCTACAGCTATTGATACTGGCAGCACCAAGGTAACGGCAAAGTTTGTGCACAAAGATTCATTCCTGCATTCTCACAGCAGGAACACCTGTTTTTCGAGAGGAAAGCTGGCAGTGAATCAATAAAGATTTAGTATCTGTAATCATGCATAGAGCTGGGGCAGGGAATCCCTGTGTCAAGGATCACAGTAATTTATTATTTTACCCAGTGTGGAAAAGCAATGAAGGGCGTGCGCAGAGGGGAGTGGCAAAGCAATTAACGCAGTTTCTGATCTTTGGCCAACACAGTGCTCTGTGCACTCTGTTATAGGTGGGATAATTTACTGAACAGAAGCCCTGAGGTCACTCTAAGTCAAATTATGTCTGCAGGATGATTGTTTTAATTACTATTTTTAGTTTTGGGTCCAAAAAGGGAGTAAAAGAGCTGTTTAGGGATTCTATCCACTCCTCCTTCTGCATTTGGTTCAAGGTTGAAACTGTTGGCCTTCAGAGAAATACAGGGAGCTGGGATCAGTCTACAGATGGGATGGGTGGGTAATGGGCACCAAACATCCTGACATTCAAGGCCAAGGTGGTAATGGGGAGTTCCTGGCTCCTAGGCCTGCGGTCAGATCACAGGGTTGGTGTTCAGCCCTATTCCCTCCTATCCTCTCACCCCTTCTGCCCCCACCTGCACCCGCAGCCAGAGCTAATAACCGAAACGTACCTCCGAGGAAGAACAAGTCACCCAACTTGTTCAACGGGCTCCTGCTGTAGGTTTCTTTCCTTTTACCCCACCTCTGAGTATAAACAAAGCGTAGCTGTGCAGTGATGCTGCTGCCAAATGCAGCTCTAAATTCTGCATTAGATTGATTTGAGCCAACTTGAGTGGACGGTATAATGCTGTGCATATGAAAAATATTTTCTACTTTAAAAAAATACCAGTGTTTTTAATGGAAAATGTCCTTACATAAGGGAATGACGGTGCCAATAAAGAGGGTTTGTCATGAAGGCAGAGTTGGAGACACACTGTAAGCTTTCAAGATGACTAAATGTCTTGATAAATGTAGTACTAAGGAAAAATGCCTGTTAAATGTGACCTATTCAAGTGATTTTCAGAATTCTGTAGCCAAAAAAATGCATCAATCTCTCTTCTTAAAATGTCAAAAGTTTTTGTTGCTAGGCACTATAGGTACTTGGTTGTTTTTGTCTTTTTTAAAATTTTTTTTATTTCTTTTTGGAAGCCTGGAAACTGAAAAAAAAAATTCTGGCACCAAATCATGGTCTGGATGATGACGTAACGCTTTAGTGCAAATACGTTTCGTGGCCTTTCAAGCATAGGGTACCATCCCCTCCATACTCAGAAAATAACCCCTTAAAATCCTCCCCAAACCCACAAAAAACCCACTCAAACACCCTCCTCCCCAACTCTCCCCTCCAAACCGGAGCTTGAATAGCAGTAGAAATAAGGGGTTTGACTGAAACAGCAGGTATTTGTATCAGAATAGGAGACAACCTAGAGTACTGTCTTTTATTGGCTGATATACCCAGGAAAAACAGAAAAATACCATGTTAGTTAAATTGGGTTTTTATCCCAGTTGCCAAGTGATTTGAAAGATGTGCCATAACTTGTATGCCTATGAGATTTCATTGTGTTTTGGTGCATATGCAGGGCTTCAGAGAAACAGTTAACTAGGGAGAAGACCAGGCTTACCACACAGCATGACTGCACCCTAAAGAAAGAAAATGTATTTACACACTTGTTTAAATTAATATTCCTGTCCCACCCAGATAATCATGATAATGAGAGATTTTTTTTTTTTAAATAAAAGTGCAGCTCTGTTACACAAGCCAAATTTAGCGTGACATCGCGTTGCATGTAAGTAGCCAAAATAAGATGGTATCTACATTCTCTTATGGAGAGACCTCTTTTAATTAATTCTTACTTTAGAAACATTAAAAATGCTGTTTCTGCTTTACACACTCTTATGTGCCTTCTAAGGTTGGTGGCTTTGGGTTTTTTTCCTTCTTAATGTCAGCCTTTTCTTGATCCTTTTTGCATCTTTTGTCTTTTCTCTTACTTTCCTGCTGCTCATGCTAATTTATTTTTTCTGGTTTAAAAGTGCTCTTTTTCCTCCTTTTTTTAGGTGTTGAGGAAGCTCTGCACTTCCCTACCACCACCAGCACCTCACCAGCCCTTTTTCTTTCAAGTTCTTGCCAAGGTGACATATATTAGGAGCTGATCACAGGTGCAACGCAGAACCACTGCCCACTGCCTCAGTTTTTTTTAATTTTTTTTTTTAAGTTTGCTCTTTAATATTGTGATTTTTTTAAGGGACGGTGTCCGTATTCTTGTGTTTCCCCATAGCGGAACAGGCTTCTTTCTTCTTTGTGGTCTGGAGCATAGTGATAGGGCTGAGGAGCCCTGCAGCATCACCCCTGCTCTTCCCCTCACATTCATCTGCTCTGGCACAGCCTCCCAGCCCCTGGCCTAGGATCAGGAGCAGCACTGAGGACCAGCAAGTGAAGGACAGGAAAGACTCAGCTCTTTTCTTTCCTCATGTCCATGGGGTTGCAGGAGTGAGAGGCAGTCCTGCTCTGCTTGGATGCTGGAAGGAGAGTGTGAACCACAGCCTCGTTTTCAATGTGGAGATGTCATCTCGGCTCCTTCAAAGCACTGGTTAGAGGGAAATGCTTTAACAACAGGCAGAGGGAGGGGTTTATGTCTAGTGATGCCCCATGGGGACCAGAAAGTCAGGTACATAGCTGAAAGTGTGCAGTATTGTTTGCCTTTTCCCTGAACAGCAGTATTTAAAAGGCTGCTTGTGGATGACCTGCTTCCCACTGGCAGCTCTGTCTCTCCCACATTATGACTTTGCAGAGCTTTTGGGTGTGGTTCACTTTGAAGTTTGAGGCAAAAATGGAATACTGAAGGGTAATAGCTCTATCTAGTCAGTGTTCTATGTTGTGCATTTTAAAAAAGTCTGTACAGCATGTGGAAAACTCAAGCCATGCTGGGAATATTTGAAATGCTCTGCTGTTCCATCATGCACATCATTTGGGGGAAAAAACCAGCCCTACCCATAGTTTCATTCCAACCTCCCTGCTCCCTCTCACCAAGACACTTAGAAGTAGTAATAGCATACCAGAAATGAATTACACTTGAATTTTGTGGTTTAGACTTCAGGCCTTATTTTTGTTGTGTTTTAAAACCTGTAATTCTATGATGCTAATTCCAACTTCAGATGCTCAGGGAAATGCAGTGATTGAGTTCTGTTAATAACACAAAAATTAACTGGATTATTTTATCCCTGTTAGTTCAAGAGCATCCTCTAATAATGATAAGAACCTTATGTTTTCTGCAAAAATGTATTTGATCTGCCTGACAATGGATCCTTGCTTTTGAAACGGGCAGCCCTTCGCTCCCCTTCTGGCTTTGCTTCTCTTGTGCTGATAGATGGTACTAGTATTGCCTCTCGTGATCCATTTTATTGGTATAATGGAATAAAATTCTCCAGTTTTCATTGTCTTAAGTCCCTCATCTCCCCTTATCATCATAATCCTTCTTCACTGCTAATTTGAATTTTTCTTAAATTTAAATGGCCTGCTCCTTTTTCCAGAGATTGGGAACCCCTTGGTGGCAGAGGAGGGTGGTGGATGAACCTTTTTCTCTTAAGCACATCTCATCAGTGACTTTTGTCACCCTAGAGATAGGTATGGTGTGTTGTGCTTCTCCAGGATTTTGAGGTCTGGATGTTTAAATAGAACCGTTTTTGTGAAGTGTGATGAGATTCAGATTACAATATGTCCTTTGAAGCTGCAGTGGCAGTGACCATTAATCTTGCTAAAGTACAGTTGCATTGGTAAAAGGAATAGTGTCATGGTTTCTATATTTGAGTGCATTAATCACTGAAAAATGTTCCCATTCGCACTTCTTATGATAAATTTAATTGCAAGGTTGAGAACTTGTAATTTTTTTTCTACTTATTTCTGTGGTGCTATTTAAAATTCATCTTCCCATTCATTATTCTGATAGAGTTTTAAATGGCTGCTAGCTATTTTGGGACCTGTGGCTTTGCTGATTAACGAAGATGATTAGGAATGGTCAAGAATAACTGTGCAAGGACAGTATTTAGAGGTGCTGATTTGTTTAAATGATACCTTTTTGTGTCAATATCCAAACCTGATAAATAGCCTATTGGATGTGTCACCTCTTGATGCTGTGAGGGTCATTTCTAGGCCCTGAATGCAGAACAGCTGGTGTTGAGGCAGTAACCTGTGAGATGGCAGGTATGATCAAACTTCTGGCTTGGGAGCTGAAGGAAGGGAGATTTTGAACCATGTTTTATCCTGCGTGTGAGTGCCATGACTAACGGTGTTCTGCCTTCCATGTTATCTCTCCCTGCCTCTGACCCCATTCCTGATGGTCTTGACTCCTGTCAGCTATGGTGTTCTCGGGGGCTGTAAGTGCTGTTTATCAGGAGGTTGATGCTTGATAGGTTTAATTGCTGAAACACCTTCAAAAGTAATTCTCTCCTGTGCCAACAGTTTTGTGGTTGTGCAGCCAAGCAACCACTGATGAGCAACTCCTCTGCTTTGTTTTTGTTGCTCTCAGGGTGTAGACGACATCTATTTTTCTAAATCTGACTCTTCTTCCTTGTTTACGTGCACAATGTGCTCATTTGCAGCACTGTGGTTGACATAACCCATTGGTTTGGGAGTTTGCTCTGAGCTGTGGTGACTGGTCAGACCGATCAGACCATGTTGCCTTCACTGCTGTTGGTGTCTCTCCAATTCATTACCTTGGAGTTACTCATTCTTTCTGCTCTGCTGCTTTCTTCTTGTGCCTTACTTTCCAGTTTATTAGACTCCCTAGCCCCTGAACACTGACCTGATTGGTGTTTAGCAAGTAGTTCCTCTTCTTGCAATGAGACTGTAGCCTGTGGCTTCTTCCATGCAGAGGAAATGATGCTTTTCAAGTCCTTGCTGTTTTGGTACTAATGTGACACTCAAATATTAATTGAATAAAGTTGACACATCTAGCCAGCTTTCCCCATGCTGCATGGAAAGAAAAAAGGGGCATTTGCATGGAAAGGAAAAATAAGTGCCCCTTCTGAGGCTTCATCTCACAGCATGAAGCTCTTTGCTGGCCAAATGTGCAGGCAGCCCCGGGGCACTGCAGGGGCCAGTGCACCGGCATAGGTGAGGTTGCCTGTCCTCCATCCTTCCAGCTCCCTCCTCTCATCTGCCACTACACTGTGTCCCCCATGTTTGCCATCATGTTGCACCCCCTGCAGCAGGGGAGCCCTAACCATGGCACCTCTCATCAGGCCTTGAGGCATAACCTTCATGGTGTAAGACACCTGGGATCTTTCAGATGTGGTAATGGCGAGCCCACAGCCTGCATGGGGAATACCTTGCTCAAATATTTTCCTTGAATTAAGCCATGTTTACAGACTGATAAGGAATACTAGAATCCCAGGGACCTTCAAAACAGAAGGTTGTGGGGATTCTTGGGTTTGTTTTACTTTCTATATTAGAAGCAGCTGTTATTTTCTTTGTAGATGTTTTTTTAAAAATGAATTTTAAATGAAGGAATATCTGTTACGTCCTGTGATTATATGTCCAAAAAAAAAGTTTAAAGCATATTAAATTGCTGAAGCAGAGCTTTCCCTTACTGTGAAACTGATACCAGCACCTTGACTTACAAACTCTTAATGACAGGGCTGTGTGTAGCTTATGAATTAAGTAACTTCATGTACCTTTTCCTTTGGCTCCCAGCTGAAGGAAGCAAGTGCACAAGAGGGCACATTCTTTTGTTGTTGATAGCATTCCGCCTTAACGAGAAGGAATTTCTTGCCTATTGCCCACTGTTTATGAAGTGGAAAGAGATCACAGGTTGTATAATCTCTCTATATATCATTAGATTTATTCTTTTTTGGCATTTCTCTCATGGGTCAGTCGATCCTGCAGCAGGTGCAGTGAGTGGGTGCTGCACCTATATTTTGTTACAGATTGATGTGAAGTTGGGGAGGTGGGGGTGTGGATGTGGGAAGGGGAGGAACTCGAAGGAGAGAAACCCCCCCAAGTGAGGCAGCAGCAGCTCTGAATAGTTTGGTTTCTGTCTCTCCAGAGCTTTTCTCAGCAACCAAACCCAGACTCCAGGTGCAGTATTCCCTCATCAGTCTGTGAGCATAGAAACGGAGCGTCCCTCCTCTTCTTCCCCCACTGCCAAGAGTTTCTGGGTGGTGAATGTCAGTAGCTGGAGTTATTTTTAAAGGCAAGAGGTGAGGCTTGTCGTGCAAAGCTAGGAAGAGGGCGTTTGTTTGCTGAGCAGAGCTGACATCAAAGTTGAGATTGCTGCCTACTGGCTCACTGTTGCCTTATGCCAGGTAATCTTTAACATACCCCTCAGTCCCTGAGATCGTAGCCCAGCCTGCCTGTGTGCATGAGAAACGAGCAGCGTTTATGATCCAGAAGATTGCTTTTTCAGTATTACTTACGTGAGCTGGACTTTGACATTTAAAGGCTCGCACTAATCATCTTGCAAAACCTGCTTAGTGCTCTTAACTGAGCAACTGCTTTCTACTTCTCTTTGCAGGATAATATAAATGTTTTTCTGAAAGCGTGTGAGAACATTGGACTGAAAGAAGCTCAGCTTTTTCACCCAGGAGATCTTCAGGATTTGTCCAATCGAGTTACAGTCAAGTGAGTTTTGTGGTTTTGTTTTCTTCTTTTCCTTCTGCCTCTAAGCTCTTTCACAGTCTATTTTTTTTTTTTTTAATGTTTGCCTATGGAAAATTCTTCTTTTAATCTGGTACGAGCAGTTCTGAATACTGTGGGGAGGGTTTAAGCCTTGTTAAAGCTAGTATACTAAGACTTGCAGAAATGTAATTAAAAAATGAAATATTATTATAATAATACTTGCCTTACAAGCAAACTGTTAATGAATATGTACAACATTTAATATGAGATGGAAACTGTTCAGCTTATTTTAGACTTAGAGAAAAATTGTTAGATGATATCAAAAGCATCACTTCTCTTTATGATTTGTGATTACCAATGTAAATCTGAAAGGCTGTTGTGGTACTTCTGATATTTACCCAAATGGATTTGAGGCTTAGGTACAGTGTTCCTTAAGGACTGCTGGTTTTGCCACTCCAAATATTAATCAGATGTTTGTCTCTGAGTGCCACATCCCCTGTCAAGGGGTGTGTGTGTGTGTGAGTGGAAATTAAGTACTGAATTGCACAAAGGGTAATTGGCATGTTTACGGAGGTGGGAGTTTTCCTGTGAAATAGAAGTGGCTTCGTTCTGAAATATAATTAGTGGATTTTCATATTTCAGGATTGCTGTGTCTCCTAATAAGAATTTTATCACCAGTTTTCTGAGAGATTAAGGTGAAACTTTACTATATAGACAGATGTTTTAAAATAAATGAGCCAAGGCAAAAATCATCCAAGGGCATCTTGATTTGTTACAGTATGAACTCTTTTTATTATATTGGGACAAAAGGTGAATTTATTGTCTCAAAAAAAAAAAAAAAATCTTTTGTGGGTTTTTCTGGAAACCTGTCAAGTTGAATGTGAAGGATTGATTCCTGTCTTAAATTACCAGTTTTATCAAAGAGGAACAGGCAGTAATAACTCTGTAAATACAAGGAAAAAAAAAACTGTGAAATGTCATGTAACTGCTTTAATTAGAAAGAAATCTCTTGTAGATGGATCAGGTGGTAGCCTGTTGACATGCTTTCTGCCTGGTTTCAGAATGAAAGTTCATACTGTTTTGAGGTCTGATACGTGAGATGGCAATATATTTTCCAGTCTTTGACTCATACCCGAAACGTAATTTCTCCCTAATCTGGTGTTTAGGGACTTGGCACCCTTCCAGGATATTGGTATTCTCTCTGCTGGTTCCTACGTCATGCCAAAAGCCTGAGGGCTGGTAACCTCTGCCGTGCTTAAATTATCCACAAAGCCCTAGCAAAAGTTGTTTTGGTGGAGGTTTGCTCCAAGGATATGGCTGGGAAGGGTTGGAGGCGGTCAGGAGCTGGTGTTCAACGGCATCAGTAGCGACAAGCTGGAGCCCCAGGGAGGTCGAGATAGCAAACTGTTGTGCAAGGTGTGTTGTCCAACTCGTCTCAACGTTAAACCGTGGCACCCAAGTGAGGTCAGCCATGAAATTCATCCAGTGGATCTGTAACCGAGGCTTTTTTGGGTCCTTTCAGCACCGCCAGTTCCCTTCCCGGCTCCATGAGCAGAGAGTAAGGCTGGAATTTGAAGTTGTCACGAGGCAACAGGGGTTTTACATTGTACCCCCTCAGCAATGGTTTAATTAGTGTTTTTCAAAAAAGCAGATTTAACTATTGAGTACTTCTTATGGACAGCAATGCAGGGGGTCTGGGCTAGAGTCAAAAGAGCTGCCAGCCATACAACTGTGTTCTTGTGATTTGTTTCAGTATGAGTTTGCTTCTCCACACATTATATATCATATGACAGTCCCACAGTGTGTATTAAATGCTTACAGAGTAATTCAAAACTTCTCTATCTGAGCACGCTGTAAAGTGGTGTCCTAACTATATGAGCCCTTTTGATGTATTTAGGAGGTTGGAGAGGGATGGGAGGGAAATTTTATTCCAAGAAATAAAGGAAATAAGTTACACGAAGATAACTCTCTCCATTGAGAAGTTAATTATAGAAATAATTTGATTACCCAGAGGATAAACTATTCCTCAGAGGATTTTCAGACAGATTTATATGTGTGTCAGGAGAGAAATGCTGTCTGATCTGGAATTTTATCTGATGTGTCTTTTTATTATTTAATAGAAATACATAATTTCATACATTCAAGAGGAATTACCAGTGTCTTCAAAACTTGTAGGATGCCAGTTCTCAGAAAAGGGGTGCTATTTGATGTCTTGCTTTTTTGTTATCCTCTGCTAACTCTAGTTTCATAATTAGTAGTAAATAATATCTTGTCACAAAAAAGGAAAACATTTTACCTGCTGACCAATTTAAAACATTTCATTTAACTTTTGGATTTCTAACATTCCTAAGCAAATGCATTTTGCTGCTATATCACCTGAGGCTAATTGCCCACATCTTAAAGCACCTGTGATATGTTGTATGGGATAACACTACCGTGTGCCTCAAGCAGTGTGTATTTTGACACCACAAGAGGACTGCTGTGTTCTGCTGTTGCACCACTCTTAGCACATGTTTTTTTATCTACCCAAAATAGATTAAATAAACTGGTGCTTAGAAAAGTCAGCTTAACAGGCTGCGATGGCAGAGAATAGGGTGCTGGTAGGACACATGCATGGACTGTCAGGTATGACAAAGGTGCTTGATTTGCCTTGGATACGGAAAATTGGTCAGAGGAAGGTACCATTAAAAGGGTGGGTCTGCTTCTGCTGCTAAGGAGGACACGAGAGTTGTCATCTTATGTAAGAGCAAAACCAGTCTTTCACACTATCTGGGAGGTTGCATCTCTGTCCCTCTCGCACTTGTTTAATTGATCTGACTCCTCTGGTGCTGGGAAGGTCCTCAGGAGGCACATTTACCTTTTGAGGTGGATGAGCTCTGTGAAGTTGTGTTCCATGTGCCTCTCCTGTCTCTGCTGCCTGGCAGTTGTGTGGTATCCCCTTTTTACCTTGTGGGATGTCATATGCCCTCAGGCTTTTGGCATCTTGGACTGCCATCCTGTCCCACCTGGGCAGGCTCCCTTCCCAGCAGGAAAAGTTATTTTCTCCCTGTGCTTTATTTCTGAGCATGCTTGCTGCCTTTCACTGTACCTTTGCTGATAGCACTCTGTCTAATCAACACCACCGCAAAGCCATTCAGAGATACCAAATGCTGTATGTGGTGCAGTGTTCTTGTGCCACCTGAGTTAAGGTAAAGACCCTCTGTTCCTCATGAACAGAATCTGTTCTGAGAAAATAATTTTTCTATCTGGTGAGCAGGCTACAACTTTCACTTGTATTTTGTTTTCTCTTGCAACTGAGATGATGCACAGGCATGATGTGAAACCCTCCTCAATAATTACTAGAAGTAATCTGGGACAGGAGACTCAAGAATCCTCTTACATACCCAGACCTTTAGTTCCAAGTGATTATGTGATTATTTTTTTTGCAAAGAAAAAGCTCCTTAAAATTTTATTGTTTAGAAGTTTGTGTGAAAAAGGCTGGCTAAAATTACTGGTTGCTGCTCTAAGCCTTGCAAACTTTGTGCTTTGCCAGATCAGCAAGATTAGTAGTTGGGTGGTGTGGAAAAATGGTCCTGGCATGGATGGTTTCTTTTCTGCCAGTGAAAATGGGAGTGTGGATTAAAGTCTGAGATTTATAGCTCAGTCTTTCTGTAAATCTGCAGAAGTTATTGCTTAGTGGTATAGTACAGCAATATGTCATGTGTTCCAAGAAGGATCATCCAGATGGACTTATTCCTCACATACCCAGTCATATGCTTATCTCTTGTTCAGTGGCTAGTTATTTGTGTAAATGCATATGTCCGTCTTCAGTTCTTTCAGTATATTTGATTTTTTTCGGCCTACGATTTTATTATTTCTAATTGGAGATGTTGTTTTAAAATCCAGCAGTTAGTGAAGGTTTTGTAATTTATTTATACTAATGCAAGACTGTCTTAATACTTCATTTGATTCTTTTTTGGTTCTGTCAAAGTAAGAATGTAATACAAGCTTAGTGACTCTCAGTTGTCAGCATGGTTACTATTTAAAAATGTTAAGCACTTCCTTACCCAGCTCTTTAGGGGTGACACACCCAGTTGTTCCCAGCTGTGGAAGGGTTCTTAATAAAATCATACCATGGAGTTAAAAGGGAGAGTTCACATAGGCAGACACCAAACTTCAGTTCTGATGGAGTTTGTTGTCCCAGTTATGCATTTTAAAGGAGGCAGCCTGAACACTCAGACTGAGCGTGTAAACTCGAATTTGTCTTTGAAGCAAATTAATTCTTCTACATGAAAATATTTGTAAGTCTGTAAAACGAGGTATCCAGTTAAAGAATCTCATTAAATTCTAATAATAAATCCAAACAATGGTGGCTTAATCGATTAAAATATTAAACTAAGGAGAAAAAAATAAAATTCACTGCAATATCCTAAATAGCAAACTGTTTTTAAAGCTACCACAGCCCCTGAGTTCTGATGTTGAAGTTTTACCATACTGATGTCATTTTTCAATAATAGAGCAAATTAAAATACTTGGCTTCTGTTAATATTATTACTACATTGTTATATTTAGAGTATGTCCTGAATGAAACTCAAAAACTGAGACCCCACCTGGAGCACTGTGTCCAGATCTGAGGCACCCACCATAGGAAGGATGTGGACCTGCTGGAGTGACTCCAGAGGAGGGCCATGAAGATGAACAGGGAGCACCTCTTGTATGAAGACAGGCTGAGAGAGCTGGGGTTGTTCAGGCTGGAGAAGAGAAGGCTCCAAGGAGACCTTCCAGCACCTAAAAGGGGCCTAAAAGAAAGATGATGTCACAAAGATGCATAGAATAAGACAAAGGGTAATGGTTTTAAACTGAAAGAGGGTGGGTTTAGTTTTAGATATTGTGAGGAAATTCTTTACTGTGAGGGTGGTGTGGCACTGGACTAGATTCTCCAGTGAAGCTGTGGATGCTCCATCCCTGTAAGTGTTTGAGGTCAGGTTGGATGGGGCTTTGAGCAACCTGGTCTGTGTGGAAAGTGTCCCTGTCCATGGCAGAAGGGTTGGAACTAGATGATCTTTAAGATCCCTTCCAACCCAAACTATTCTGTGATTATTTCCCAAGATACTTTCAGCTATCTCATCACCTTGCAGAACTTGGTATTTGGATAAGACCTTCATCTTTTTGCCTGCACTTTTTCTACATATTCATTATCAATCTTGTAATGTGTTAGTTGTATAAAGCAAACAGAAAACACTGTTGGAGAAGTTTTGCTGAAGTGGGGCTGAGTGCATACATGAGATGAAATAACAGAGCTCTGATTTTGGCCGTGACATTTCAAAATTTTGGGTAGTTTTTAACTTAGTCCATTTAATGTTTCTTTAGCATAGTCTTTTTTTATTATTTTCTAAATCAAAAAAGCAGTCCTGGACAACTTAAAATGCCATGCTTTCTGTAACATAAAGCTCTATATAACTAAAGCCAACCGGACAGAAGTAACAACTGTTATATGTTGTATTCATCCTTGTGTTCCTGCATTTCAGCTGAGCTTTTGAGACAGGCTCTCTATTTCAGTTCAGAGATAACACTTTCTGAATTTAAAATACCACCAAAAACAGTTGTTCAGAGAATAGATGCTCTCATAATAAAGCCTGAGAAAATTAAATAGTTGCTGTGTGATATGGCTGTAAACACATATTCTGCACCTCTTGTTCCATTTGGATCAGGGTATATTTCATGTGGTGTTCTTCTGATTATATAAGAGTGAACTGTTACACCAGCCTTAAGTATTTTAAGCATATGTACAGAATTACTACCTTGCATATCACAACTCTTGTCTCTTATTAAGAAACCATCTCCTTTTAGGGGTTGTAGGAAGGGAAGCCTTCTAGCAGTGACTTAAGCCAAACAGAGTGCCCTGTAGTACCTGTCTTTATGCTGTAATTTAAGTTACAGTACTGCCAGTGCTTCCTTTCAGTGATGAAATTGCCTCATTTGGCCTTTTGGATGCAGCCACTAACTGTGCAGGTCTAATACGATTCCTAAAAATAAGAGTGAAACAGTAGCAGATAGCTGCAAGCAGGTGTAACTTCTTCCAGTGCCAAGTTTAGTCCCTTAGCAAATTTCTGGTTTTGTGGTAGGAAGTAACTGCATTCTATTTCATTATATAGTAGATACAGATATATATAGTATAGATATACAGTGAATCAGAAAATATTCTTTTTTAACAGTAACTGATGTTTCTTATGACTTGAATGTTCTTCCTGTCTAGTCCTGGGGAATACGCTGCATTTCCTGATTCCACTTGTGTTTCCTGCTCAGGGTGCTTTCTTTTGCAGAGTAAACAAAGGCAAAGTGAAATTTCTGTTCTATGGGATGTGTGTTAACACTGTTGGGCAGACTACTGAAGAAAGCAATCTACATAGAAATTCCTGAAAAAAATATCTTTTTGAGTGGAAAACTGTTGTCAGGGCTCTTGGAAATTGTTTTTTGGAGAGCTTTAATTGTAAAAGCAATACCACATCTCAGTCTTTGGAGGAATTTTTTAGGTTTGCTTTACTAGTATCACTCAACTCTTTAAATCGTTTGGCAACTGGGCCGCCTGAAAGCTTGAGGCGTGATGATGAGACACTCGTTTGGGACTTGTATCCTGTTTTGTCCTTCAGGAACAACTGTCGTATTTTGTTCAAAGGAGACAAAGTCAAATATCCTGAAAACTTTTACTTAGAAAAAAAAAAAAAACCAAAACCCCCAAAACAAATAAAAGAACAAACAAACAAAACCCCGAACAATCAAAACAAAAAGACAACTATGAAAGAGAGAGAATGCAGGTCAATTTTCGGACAAGTAGTTCAGAACTGGTGTTTACTGTCGATAATTCTGAATTCATGGTCTACTTCCATATTTAATATATTTGCCTACTTACTATATCATCTTAAAATCTTTATTTGCTCAAGAATTTAATGCTTATAATAAGAGGATATGATGGAGCTGAACCTGAATTTGCTGTCCTGATTTTTCCAAGAAATATGCATTTTAATGTGTTAAAAACTTATTTTCTAATTTGAGCTCAAAATTAAAAAAAAAACCAACCCAAAGCACTCAAACACACAACATGGAACCACCCTTTCCTGCCTTTTTATTTTGTGTGGAATAGAAAGTTGTGAGTTGGATGAAAGCCAAGTGCTTCAGTGCACGAAGTATGAAAATGATTGGACTTAAACTTGTACCTGTGTAAATTCTCTTGCTTACACCTATGTGACTGAAAAGTCAATCATCCCAAAGGCTTCAGCATTTTAGAAACTATCTTTGAATTCAAGCTGAGATGAAGCAAATAAGAGACAGCTTTTTTTGTGAGTCTTGAAAACTGAAATGGAAACCGTTTAACCAAAATTTAATTAGGACAATGGATAAGGCTTTTTCCCCATTTATATTCAGGGAAATAATATTTTTTATACATGTGGTTGTAACAGGCCTTTATTGTGGTAACTAAGTTTCCTAGTGACATTCCCTTGAAATGGAAAAGTGCAGCACCCTCACTTCAGATTGACTCTTGAACTATTTCTACAACTTAGTAAGTGTGTAAATTCTCTTTTTGCTATGGGCATTGCCAAAGAAATGTATTTGCTTCCTGGGTATAGCCATATTCTAAATATCAAAATTGCTGTATTTATTTTTTTTTAATGATATAACTAATTTCAAGATCAGTCATTTCACATGTTTTACTTTTATTAGCATTTAGGAAAATTATGCAGAGATAAAGGAAAAATTGGTTTTTTCAGTCTTGTGAACTGATGTGCTTAAGTGTAAAATATTCATGCTCATGTCACTAATCTGCATAAACTGAAAATCATTCCAGTAAAAACATTGTAGGCAATAAAATATGTTCCAGACTTTGGACTATACCTGCTCGAAATTTACCTCCAACTCTTCAGTGTAAAGTCTATAAAGTGTTGGGTGTGGTGCTATTTAATACGTCTGCTTTATTTTCTGGTCATTATGAATAATATTTGAGATAGACCACTTTTGCTGTTGAGTAATTTAACAGTTAATAATTTACACTTCCTTTATGAGATTATACTTTTGATAGTGTTTGCTTTTACTATTCACCTATTTTGTGAAGATGATTCTGCTATAAGAATGAAGTACTCTGGAGTTCTGTACCTCTACCTACAAGTGTACAGGAGGAGTTTGAACAATTTGGAAAAACAATACATTTAGCATATGTTAGTTGTATCAGGAGCAATTCATGTATTTCTAGTGACACAGATCCATAGCCTTATATTGGAATTCAGATAGTTCTGCTACAGAAGTGAATGATTTGCTGAATAAGTTTGCAGTAGCTTTCTGCTGAATGGTGTTGGTTTGTTCCAAGTCCTCATTTTTTATCCTGTTACATTTTAAAAGTATCTGTGGAATAACTTGTTTTCTGTTGGGGGGGTGCGCTACAAAACCATTATTACTGAAAGCTTTTACAATGCTTTTTCAATGTTTGTTTGTGTTAAGAGAAGTGTCTCTAACATTTTAGGATTCCCATGGGAATCCATCCAATTCTTAAATACCTGTATTCATTTTAATCCCCTAACTTCCCAGGATTAAATGCAGTTTATAAAAAAATGTATGAGAGTGAGGACAACATTTTTGATGAGTAGCACTGAGTACCTTACAAAAGAAGGTAAAGAGAAAGCCTGCATTTTTTGGTGGTGGTTCTTTTTTCCTCCATACAAAAAAATGTTTGTGTCTGATGTTGGAAGTTGAATGACTTAGAATAAGCGCGTGTTAGTTAATATCAATTACACAGAAACATGTATGCCAGTTCACTATTCTAAATTGTATTTTACTGCTAAATTGCTAAAGTTCAGTTAGTTTTTCTGCAGACAACTCAACAGGAAGAGCTTCTATATTTAAATAGTGGGGGAAGCTGAGTTCTTGAAGTTTTCCATGGATACAGGAGTTTGCCAGTTAACCATACTCTGTAAATAGAGAAAGTAAAGCTGAACAGTGTATTGACAGTTTTTGATCCTACTTCATACAAAACCCTAGTTTTGGCCATTTTTATTCCTGAGCTTTCAGAGATTTCAGTTCTAATTATTATTACTGCTTAATTGGATCCTTTAAAGTGACATTAATACCTTTTTTTTTTTGCTGTGAATGCTACAGACTGCAATTGGCAATGAAATAACAAATATTCTTATAAACTGCATTTCCAGAGGATTGCAGGGTTGTTTTCATGTCGTCACTGAAACCAGTTAAATAAAATAATGTCTCACCACATGGTTAGATGATAAGAAGGGGTGGAGGGTTGGAAATAAAGAGACCTATGTAGCAGCCAATCTTAACCACACAAAGGCATGTTTCTTTTAAATGACAGAGATCTGTTGTTTTAAGAAACAAAAGGAAAAACCCCCACAACAACAAAAGAAAACCCATTTGGAGAACTGTTCTCCAGACTGAACAAGCTGAGTGATCAAGCTCAGGATCTCCAGCCCTGACCATCCTGGTGATCTCCACTCAGTTTGCTCCAGTTTATTAATGTCTTTCCTGTACCGTGAGACACCAAACTGGAGACAGCAGCATTACAGAGGTGGCAGAAAAAGTGCTGAGGAAGGGGGGAGCAATGAGGTCTGTCAGCCTTCTGGCCACGCTCCATTTTGCACGGCCATGCACTATTTCATACAGCCCTGGGTGCTGTAGGCCAGTGTTGCCAGAATTGGCTTCTGGCTGAGGTTTGGCCCGGCAGGACTGCCAGGTCCACTTCCCCACCCCACTCTGCAGCTACAGGAATTAGGTCCATCCAGGGGGCAGGACTTGAACTTTGTGCTTATTGAATGTCATATGGGGTTCCAGCAGAGCCAGTCCTCCTGACAGCCCCGCCTTCCAGCGTATGTGTCCCCTCCCTACAATTCCATCTGCCTGGGGAGGGAGAGTAGTATCAGAACCTGACTCAGAAAACAAAATTTTGAAAGCTGCTGCAGCTGGTTTCTAGGACTAGAGTAAGAAGGTTGACTAATGCTGATGATATTTTCTCTTTCCTTTCCCTTCTAGAAAAAATGTCCTGCAAATGTAAACACGCACACACCTTTGAACCCAGTATGTACAGATATGCATCAACTGACGTGGATTCCAGTGCGTTATATGATAAAATATTTAACTGGGGCGGGGAAAGGGAGTCCAAGTTCAAAATACTTCTGCTCTTGCAAAGGCTATTAAATTACAGACAGCCACTTGTTCCCTGTGAATAACCACTGAAATACGCTTGTCAGATTTATGATGCAGTAATGTATTCTTTTTAACTCTGTGACCTGATGTTGTAAGATGCCCTCAACTGTGATAATTTTCGGGGGTGAGTGATGTACTGGGTAAAGCACTAGCTAAAAATGCCTGAGTTAACAGAAGGCACAGTTTATTTATGTGTGGTTTGACTTGAAGCTGTGATGTATTTTGAGCATGGAACTGTGCAGTTAGAGAATTACTGTACAATTCCACAAACTAATCCTAATCTGTCCAAATATACCAGTGTTAACTACTCTTGTAAACAGCTTTTAGTAGTAGTTTTTGGGTTATTTTTTTTCAGAAACTGTGGGGTTTTTTATGTATAAAATAGAAGGAAATTCGGGTTACTTAACTGAGAACAGGAAAATCAGAACAATTTCAATTTTGTGTATGAAATGATGAGTTCTGGAATAGCTACTACTGCTCAGGCCTGAGATAATGGGGTCAGAAATTTTGTGAAGGCATCTGTTCAGTTTTCAGTGCTAGTCAAAAAAACCCAAACAAAGAAAAGTACGACCAACCAAGCAAAAAAAGAAAAGGACCCAACCTGACCCCAGAAAAAAGTACTAGGAATAGGGAAAACAATAGCACTGTGCTGTGCTGCTTTGGTTAATCTGGCATTTGCTGGTGTTGTAATACCATATGAAGCTTTGGACTTGGATCATTTTCCCTTTTGTCACTTTCTCACTTCTGCAAACTCCCCCAAAAGCAGATCTATGAAACTGGAATATCTTCATCCTCATGGCATCTCTCTGACTAAAAGTAGTAATAGCTTCCCCTTCAGGTTTAGTTAGGCCCACTGAGAGTCCTGAGCCTGAAAGAGAGATGATGGACAAAGGGGAGAGCGGGACAAATAAGCAAGCTTAAAACAAAGAAACAAACAAAACCCCCCTAGCAGATGACATGGACAAGTGATTCAACTGGTCACTGCATGCCATGTTACATGAATAGTCAATGAACCAAAGCAAGGGGCAGTAGGCTTCCTTGCCAACCAGTGCTGTGGATGATAAAAGTTTACCTGCGTTCAAGGGATAGTGGAGAAGTTTAAAGAAGGGAAATCTTTTAAGGGTTGCTTAGTATGTAGAAACCACATCTAGCTTGGAGAGTCCACAAAGGAGAAGCATCTTTCCTGCTCTATTTTTACTCTTCCTTAGGCAGCCACTTGGTTTTTGATCTGGCCCCATGTGGATGTTCCTGTGTGTGGTTTTGAAAAGGTTGCATGCAGTAAAAGCTGCTTTTAACTTCTGTACCTCTATGAAAAACTCCAAGAAGCAAAATTAAGGAAAAAATCAAACACAAATCTTATGGAAGCAAGTAATTTGATTTGATAAATCAATCAAGCAATCTGCCATTTTTAAGCTTTAGCAAATATGGAACACTGTATGTACAGCTCTCTGAAAAGATTAATAAAATCATCATAGGTATCTTAATCCAGACCAGTATCTGACTATTTCTATACGTAACCAGGTTGTGCAATCACAGGGAAAAATTGTTATCATTAATTATTAGCAATTTAACATATGATAGTTTTTCATTAAGCCATTGGAAATTTCATGAAAAGCTTCAGAAGAATAGTGAATAAGAAATGGCTGAAAGTCTCTTGAAAAAAGATGGTACATATATTTGCCTATGCTATATTCAGCATCGTTACTTAAAAGCTACTTTTGCTCTCAAAAGATCAGTTAATTTAAGAGGTTTTGTTACTGATTTTGGTATGGGAAGTGTAACTGTAAAATCACACATCAGATGGTTATGTTGAAGGCACACCCACACAGGTTGAATAAGCACAGAATAAGATGCTTTGGTAATGATACTCCTCTGCTGTGCTTGTCCTGCAAAACCCTCTCTCTCTCTGTGCAGAACATTTTATTCTTTGAAATCTGAGCTCACCTCTGGTATTGAATGTTGGCTGCTGTTGAGAAATCATACAAAAGTCAGCCAGTGCTGGTGGTTTAGTAGTATTTGCCATTTCATTGTGATATTTTTATTCCTTCAAGAGGAACAGAATCTCTTGCAAGATGATAATTTTCTTTTTATAAACAACATTTTGTCTTTCTGAAACATTTTCCTCTTTGAGCTGTAAACAAAATCCTTAGTTTAATTCCATTTTCTCTAATACTGCTTGAATAATTTGTGAATGTATTCAACAAGCTAGTTTGATAAATAACTTATACAGAAATCCCTAATTATCCAGGTATGTAGTCAGTCTGGCATTGGGATCATGACCTAAATGACGTGACTGCATTTGTAAATTACTTCTATTTTTTGTTCAGTATTTGTTTTCATTGCTAGGATAAGATTTAAATCTACAAATCCAGGGAATGGTGGCACTGAACAGCACGAATCTGCATGCCTGAGTTTTGCTTGCTTGGGTACCATGTGAGCAATGGGTGCCCAGCAGCTGCTCTCAGTATGCACAAGGCTGCCAGCCCAAGAGGACTAAGGCAGGTGCTCCGTGCTTGTGCTTTGTCAGGTGTCTGCTGAAGTTGCTTGTTAAACTTCCTTCCTTTAATGGACAGCATGAGTTTTATCAGGAGAAAAGCTGCAATGAAGGACTCATACTTGGTTTTCTCAGAAAGTATTTAGACAATGGGGCATTGCAGTGAAAGGTCAGACAAGTGGGAAAAAGGGAAGTTGCACCCTCAGTCTGCAGATGACACCAAGCTGGGTGGGAGCATTGATCTGTGGAGGGCAGAAAGGCTCTACAGAGGCATCTGGACAGGCTGGATGGATGGGCTGAGGCCAGCTGGATGAGGTTCAACAAGGTGAAGTGCCAGGTCCTGCTCTTGGGTCTCAACATTCAATGCTAGGGAAGAGTGGCTGGAAAGCCGCCCAGCGGAAAAGGACCTGGGGGTGCTGGTTGACAGCCAGCTGAACATGAGCCAGCATGTGCTCAGGTGGCCAAGAAGGCCAATGGCATCCTGGCCTGTACCAGCAAGAGTGTGGCCAGCAGGGCCAGGCAGTGATTGTCCCCCTGTACTAAGCACTGGTGAGGCCATTTTAAATCCTGTGCTCAGTTTTGGGCTCCTCACTACGAGACAGACATTGAGGTGCTGGAGTGTGCCCAGACAAGGGCAGCAAAGCCTGGTGAAGGGTCTGGAGCACAAGTCTGATGAGGAGCAGCTGAGGGAGCTGGGATTGTTTAGCCTGGTGAAGAGGAGGCTCAGGAAGGACCTTATGGTTCTCCACAACTACCTGAAAGAAAGTTGTAGCCAGGTGGGGGTCAGCCTCTTCTCCAAAGTAACAAGTGACTAAGGCTAAGAAGAAATGGCCTCAAATTGTGCTAAATGGCCAGTCAATTGTGCAGTTTAGAGTTGGGTATTAGGAAAATTTTTTTTAGTTAAACACTTGCGAAGCATTGGAACAGGCTGTCCAGGGCAGTGGTAGAGTCACCATCCCTGGAGATACTTACGAGACTTGTAGATGCGGCACTTGGGCACATGGTTTAGTGGTGAGCTTAGCAGTGCTGAGTTAATGGTCAGACTCAATGATCTTAAAGGTCTTTTTCAACCTAAACAATTCTATGATTATATCTTAAATAGGATTCAGGAGAGATGGAGAAACAGTGAACTGGAAATTTCTTCTTGTCACCTGTTGCCCAAGAATGTGTTTGTGTGGTTACCGTAATTTAAAAATTACTTATTACTGTCTAATCAGTCAGAGGGGGAAAGAGTGAGAGAGAAGAAGCTTGCTTTCATCTCCCAGGGCAGGAATCTTTTTGATGGACATGTACCGAAGGCACGTGTACATTACTTATAGAAGGAGCTTTTGTTTGCAGAATTTTTGTCAGGAAAGCAAATATGTTCAAGCTCCTAGAAACTGTTTGGTCAAGCTTTATTGCATGTAGGTTTTGGCATTCAACATTTAATGGAACATGTTACTGTTATTTGTGCATCTGTAGTCACAGGAGAGATTGTCCTGCTTAAAAGCTAAAGTAAGCAGAAGTGAACACGGTGGAAGAAAACTACTAAACTTTGGAGGTTTTTTCCTACCTTCACCCATGAGAGAGTACTCCAGCTAATTAGTTCAGGTTGCTTCAACTCTTGGTAATGTGACTTCTTTGTTGATGCAATTTTAAATTATGAATATTCCTTTCAGTTTCAAAACTAGTGTATTGAGATTTTTAATTTTTTTTTTTTTACTTTACCAGTAAAAAACTCCATAATCTGCTTTTACTGTAAATGAAGAGGAGGTAGCATCTGTTTGGTTTCTAGTTCCTTCTAGGTTATAGGTAGTCTGTGTGCCACCGCTGCTATTTGGAATAGCCCTCTGATAACTCTTCAGCTAATTTGGGATACCTGGTAAAGATGCTTTCCCACTGTTTTCATTCTCTATTGCTCAGATGTCTCTGCCAGGCAACTCGCAAAACAAACAGCAACACCGGGTCAGCTTCAAAGAGTGCACACTTTGAAGTAGAAAGCAGATGACAGTTATGAAAGGTTAGTCTTTAGTGGTATTACAAAAGGTAGCTGTATAGGCTTCCATGCATTTGCTTATTAAAGTGTGTAATGTCCCAATCCTTATGTACAAAAAAATAATTAGTAATTCTTAGAAAACATTATTTTGTACTTTCCCTAGTGGTAGAGGATACAGGAGAGATTAGCTTATGGCCTGAATTTGAAAGTGTGTGACTCTTATTAAAGTGATGGCCAACACAGCAAGATACAGGAACAAAGAGAAGAGACAAACTGGGTATAGATGGTCAACTTAACAGTTTTAGAAGAGAGAGGGCAGCAAAAGTTGTCTCATTAAATAAACAGGTTGCAGTCAATTCTGATCTTTGTGCCTGCAATAAAATTAATAATTACCTAAGAGAGTAAATAGTGTGATATTGTGTTCACTGGATAATTATATGTCTAATTTTTCATAGAGAATTGCTTTTTGTTTTGACTAAAGCTATATTACCACTAGTGGTTCTCCCTGGCCAGTCTTCAACTTGTGAAAGAACTTTGGCAAGCCTTGCTTTTACTCATGAAACACAGGATACTCTATGCAAGCTAAAATTAGCAAAAATAAAAGCCTTTATGAAGGAAGTAGAATTTAAAAACAATTTTTATTTCTGTAAGTTGCTCTGTAATCATGATTGTGTTAGTGAACTTATTTTTGAGGGGAATTGGTATGACACTCAAAATGAGTGCATATGAGATTTTACAAATTGAAAATCAGCACAGACTTAATCTAAATGTGCATTTATGTATTTTAAATGGCCTGTTTACTTCACATCCAATCTGTTGATTTCTATGCTATCAGCATTCATCAATTTCAATGTCACTGCTTAAAAGGAGAAGGAATTTGGGAGTGCATATGAGATGAGAGTTCATTTTTTCATCTTTGCAAAGAATGACATCTCTGTGTTTTTATTTTATTATTCTTTTCCTGGTGGCTTTGCTTTTGAAAGATTACATGGTTTTTGTTGGTAACTTTATTATGCAAAAAAAAGTTCAAATATATTTACCTGCGTACCTATCCTGTGTCAGGGTTTTTCCTTCAGGGCCTTAAGTAATAACTATGTTACTTTTAATAATATTTCAAGTAATTACATGTTTGACATTCTGTCTGGAGTTCATGCAACAGTTTTGAATTTTTTTTTCCTAGCAGAAGCTTCCACAGATTTTTTCCTAGCTGAAAAAAACTTGGGGTGCATATTTCACATGTATTCAATATGCTGTTTTCTAAGGGAAGAGCTTTCAATGCAGTGGGGCAGAAGGCTTCATATTTATCTTCTTTCTCTTTGAGCAGTAAATATCTGACTATTGGAGCAGTTCTGAATCAGCGTCTCTCAATAATTTAGTGTCCAACAGATGGCTGGTTTGTTATATCGTGAACTGCTTTTGATAGTACTTATTTCCATCACTAAAGATGATGCTTGCATAACTTTCACTGCAGTATAAGCTATTTTTTGAGTATCTTAGGAAACCTGTGCACTGTCCTACTCTGCCATAAATGCATTTCCTTGATGACGAAGATTGTTGTATGTCTTTGTAGCTTCACTTGCTAAAAAAAAATCTGCAAAAGGGATTTCTATTAAATTTATTTTAAAATATATTACTGTAGCAGGTTAAGTGGACCACTAACTGCATCTACATTGAAATGGAGAGAGGATAATATATTAAGAGCACTCCAGCTATGTTTTCATGGCCTTTTCCACCTGTCTAACTTCATGCAGTAAGCAAGTGGTAGCCTATCTCAAGATGCTTTCAGTATTGTGTGGATGATGTGGTCAACAGTTTGCAGTCTGACAACCAAACTTGATGATAATGCTCAAGCTTATCATCCATGTGTACTATCTGTGGGTCAAAGGGTGAAGGTATGCTCGTCCTGCTCCTTTCTCCTGTACTTTCTAGTGGTTACCTTCCTGTCAAGGAATAGCTGGGTTTCGCTGCAATTTGGCAACCTATTCCTAAGCCATCAGCAGAGACTGCTGTATCCTGTCCTCATTGGAGGATACTATTGGGTATTCCTCCACCACAATGAGTTAATTTCTTCTTGTAGGTCTGTTAGCCTGGAGGCGAAAAGGAGGGGAGATCTTGGTAATTATTCTGTCTCACTGTTGCAAGATGCACGTTGGTGATGAGACCACTGAGATGACTTTTTGTGTTATTTTTCTGCAATTGTAGTTTGTTTCAGGTAGAATTAAGTCTAATCAAGAGGAGAAACATCCCATTAATTTTATTGAACTGCCTTTTAATTTTTCATCTTGTCTAGATTATCAGTCTTAATTGCAGGATGATGGTAAAGTCTTGGCTTTTCACTGAATTGTAAAACTATGAATATAGTGACAGCACTGTTGCTGTTGGGATTTCTGAATAAAAAAGGGCCAAAAACTTGAGATCAAAAGGAATACTTCCATAGACAATTCCAAGGTAGCAGGTCTGGATGTAGCAGTTGCTAATGCAGCATGCATACTGTCCCATGGCAAGCTGCAGTTGTAGTAAACTGGTGCCATTGACATACTTTTCAGTTTAACCATTAGTTTGATAAATTTGCAATGATTAAATGCAATAATGATTCTCGTTCATAGGGGTTTTGAGACACACTTAGTTTTCAAAAGCTGTGGATTCCTAGATGAGAGTCTCAAGGTTTTTGTTAATCTTTTCTTGGTGAAAAAGAGTGCCTATTTTTCTTGTAGAAGTCGTGAGGATTGTTGGACAAAGAATTTGTAGAATAATCCCGTCAAGAGCCTGAGGGTTTGTGTTATTTTGGCTCTGTGGTTTGACTGACTTCAGGGAAGGATAGCTTACAAACCACCATGTGTGTTCTTAAGGAGCCCTTCTCCAGTGCTTCATCTGGCTGTACAGCTGGTGAAATTCTGCAGATGGCTAACTGTAATTCCCAAGACTTGATGCATGTAGTATCTTCTTTCTCGTGAGAAGGAAGGTTCCTAATTTAGCATTTACTCATGCACTCATTAAAGATGTTGGGAATATTGCCATGGCCTCACTTGGAGCAGAATCGGATCATTTTGTTCCACTCATTCCCTACCAGCAGACTTAGTTGTAATAGCTTGTTGGAGAGTTTTGGTGATGTCTTAATTGGTGTATTAAGCTTTTTTTTCCCTCAGTCATCAGTTTTGTGGTACAAATTACATACTTCATGAGTACTGGTGAAAGAGAGGTGTGAGATCATCTGTAGTTCCCTGGCTAGGATTGTTTTCCCATATCATTAATTTTCTTCAAGTTTTTATTCTCAGACTCCTCTAACTTTACAACAGAAACTCCTGAGTGACTAATAGCACATTTGGTTTCAGTTGGGATGCTCAGAATGAATTAAACTCTCCAACTTCAGAGGTATATGGTCAGACTAGCTAAACTTTTCTCCTCCCCCCACCCCTCTTTTTTTTGCCTCCCACACAAGTTTTCTAACATTCTGGCACGGCAAGTATTTGGACTTTTACCCATTCTCTCACTTTACAGTAAAGAAGCATTCATTTTTCCAACATTAAAAACTTGGCCAGAAAACCTGGCCCAAAAACCTTAATGTTTTGAGCAAACGTTTAAAAATACCCTCTGACTTAGCTGCTCCAAGTAGCCTTAAATCACTGTTTTCTTTTGGGGTGGAAAAATTGTTTTTCACCCCAAAAAAGCTAATTGAAAAAGGTAATATTTATCCAGTATTATTGATAGCAACAAATTGAATTTAGATATTTCGAATGTTATAGAAATAAACCTGAAGCCATAAGAAACCTGAATCAGAATAGCTGAATCCTTAAGGAACTCCCTTACTTGTGGATGTTGCAGGAGCTGAGGATGGGAGGTGAGAATTGCAGGAAATATGGAAAATTATATATACTTGTCTTAGATCTTGTCTGTTCCCTAAAACAAAAGGGCACATTTTTCCTTAATTGTACTACACTTGGTGAATTCTACTTGATTTTTGTATCCTGTTTTTGGTTTAAATTGTGCTGCTGCTTCTCACCATGTCTTCTGGGAGAGCTGGTTCAAGGGAATACATCTTCTTTCAGTATTCTTTTCTGTTAACCTTGCACAGATTAATATTCGACTTTGCATTATTTGAGGAGCTATTTCCTGGCTCTAAATATGTTTTTACAAGTGCAGGCAGATTAAGAAACATAGGAAATAATAAAGTTCAGTTGTATCTGCATATCTCATTCCTTTTGGACATATTTGATCCCCTTAAGTTAATAGAGAACCGACTTTAACAGGGAGAAGTCAGGCTCAGTCTGTGTTTCATACTCCTGTGCTCTGTGCGATGAGTGATGATGTTGTGCTCTGTGTTGCTAGGGTAACACAAAGAAACACAGAGAAAATACGGCAAAATTCCAAAAAGGAAGCATTATAATCTTTCTCAGTGCTTCTTATTTGCTCGTGAAATATTTTGCCAGAATATTACTGAGAAAACCCAGTAGTTCTTTAAAGCTTTTAGTCCGAAGTGTAGAGACTAAACAAAATGATTCAGTCATGCAGTAGTGATTTACTTCTACTTAAGGACAAATGCAGTGTTACTTTAACTTGTTTCCAAAATCTTTATCATGGACTAAGCTGTTCTTACCTTCTGCCTCCATTTCTTTGTCTTCGCTCTGTCTATCTTTATCAGAATCTAAATCTCTAAATCTAATTTTTTTTTTCAAAGTCCTAGCTCCAAAATCTGTGCTTTTAGTAATCTGCCTTTAAACTGCGAAACAAAAAGTATTTGTTCTTTAACACTAAAACAGAAGTTTTGAATGAAAAGAGGATCTGGCCTATAGACTGCCCCTATTCTCTGTCCTCCTGTGCAACAGTTTGGCCAGCACTACATTGGAATTGCTCTAGAGGAAAAAATGAGCCATTGGAAATCTGTGAAGTGATTCCCAGGTGCTGTAAATTCCATGTATCCCCAAAATTCAGGGGGTCTGCCTCTTCTCCAGAAGATATAACTATCCCTCATGCATATACCTGGCATTTATGGGTCTTGGCTGTCCTGAGGAGAGGATGGCTGGAGTGGACTGAATCCTGGATTACTTTTATGGGCCAAGAATAGGGCATCTGTAGCTTCTGCTGGTAACTCTGAGTCACCTCTGTGCTGAATTGTTCTCTGAGTATGTGTTATAACAACAGCAGCTGAGCAGATGTCTATTTGGACTGGTGAAACTGGATGTTAGGATAAGTGTGAACATAGCAATACCCAGTACAAGTTACTGTCAGTCATCTTTTTTTCTTCATCAGAGGACAAGTTCATTGCCAAGTATCTGATAAATATTATGTAGCAGAGACTTGGGTTCTGGGGGGTTTTTTTTGCATACCCTGAGAACTGAGTAAACCTTGCTTTTGGTGTTGTAAGTTGTGCTAAACAGTTTTGCTTTTACACGAAGCACTTATGCATCACTGCCTGTTTGCTTGACACGAGGACAACAAAGGATTACATCTACTGGATCTTTCCCTGGGCATGGACTAAGGGAGGAGACTGAACGAAGGAGGTCGTTGGGGTGGTTTTTGTCCTCCCTGTATAGAGAGGCTATAAAAAATATTTCTCTCTGAGTAAGCAATGTTGTATAACCTGCCAAATCCTGGCTCTTCCCAAGGGACCACCTCTGAATGCTTTATCCAAATTGAGCAACTGTGTTAATCCTGGGGGTTGAGTGTAAGAGTGTGCACATAGGCAGTTGTTAGAAGTAGTTGGTAGATGGAAAACTTTTTACCCTAACTTACCTTGCAGTAACTTTTTTATCCATACCTGGAGTTTGTGCAGACGTGTCTCATCAAGGCTTGGTGGGAATTAATGGGGTCAGTATTGAGGGCTATTCTAAAAAATTACCTCTGGTATGTGTGTGTGGAAAGAGGGGATGTTGGAATATTCCAGTTAGGTGTGAGAGTTGGGAGTAAAGAAGACAATGGTTTTGGAAATACTTAATAATGGCAAAGAGGCATTGAGCAGTAGAGAAAATGAGTTTTGGTCATGTCTTGAAAAAAAATGCTGTGAGTTGCCATGGTTGCTGCAGCTTAGCTGAAGCAAATAATAGACTTTATACTTTTTTTTTTTTTTTTAATAATGCTCTTGAACTATTTTTGAGCAAGCTACCAACTGCAGTTTTTTGTGATTTTGAATATATTTCTAAAAACTTACTTGATTTCACTTAATTGTCTAATTTGATACTTATTTTTCAGCGACTCCCCAGATTTACCAACTATTTGTTTTGGAAAGATTGTTAGAAAAACTGTATGTTCCCCATCTTGACTTCTCTTCAAATTAATCTACAAAATTTATACAATATGGTCTATATTTGTGTGGGAGAATGAAAGTCAAGGATCTTTAAAACTAATGCAAGAGAAGTTAATGTAGATAGTGATCCTGATGATCAACAGGATGAGCTCAAGTGTGTTGATTCTTGAGGTACCAGGAAGGAAAAAGGTAGAAGGGGGTAACATTTAATGTAATCATTGTGCAAAAGTCAACTGAAATATGTACAGGTTTTTAGAAAAGAAAAAAGGCAGCAGTGAGATAAAAGGAGAGATTCAACAAAATCATATACTTCCAAATTTTAAGTAGCAAAACTTGGGAAGATATAAAAACCTATCGCATATGTAAGTACTGATATTATAGCTATCTATCAATTTTTCTAAAATACTGTGTGTATAAAAGTGCTTATTTTTCTTGAGAAGGAATTAATTTCACCTCTGAAATTAAAAAGTCCTCTTGAGCATGAACAAAGTGGTTTGAGAACTCTTTAACACACTGTGTGAGCTGAGAGTCAGCTGCACAACTTCTAGTACTTTGTGCAGAGAGTCCATCTTTTCTCATAAAAGTCAGTGGGTGTTCTTATGCTTCTTGGCCGAAGTGTATGGCATGTGACACATGTGAGTAGATTTCAGAAATAAAATGCCTGCTGTTTATTTTTCTGTAGGTGTCAGTCTAGATCTGGAAATGAAAGTACCCAGTACACGTTGGGGAAGCATTCTAGTTTTGTCCTGGAAAACGAGATACACAGTTTAATTGCCTGTAATTAGTGAAGCTGCTGAGTTTTTAGAGGGGGTTAGGAATGGAGGAAGAAAAAGACACAAAAAGGGACAAATCAACAAATCTACATTAATTATTATAAATTTTAGAACCATTTATTTTGGAAAAGGCCTCAGAGATCATCCAGGCCAACTTTAATTTTTTTTAATAGAGATTAATATTTGAACAGGAAGATGCAGGATCCTATCAGCCTCATTTTTGTTGCAGCAACAACTTGCAGGGAGTGTTCCATACCACTTGCCCTCCTCACCCCTCAGACAAGAGCCAAGGAGTGCTCAGGTTATCATCAAGGCTCTTCTGCTTGTTCTTCTGGGGGGTTTATTTTTAATTTTTATTTGACAGGCGTGCCTTCTTCCCTACAGGATGCTAGTTTTCTCTTTGGGAGAACCTCTAGATTAGACTGGAACATGAGGAAGCTGGCAGAGATAGACCACCCAGGGAGGGGTCGGAAAAGAGTGTGAGGAAATGGATAATGTTACAGTCTGGTGACTTGCCAGGGTTGATGCACTTTTCTAGAAGGGCCTGTTTTTGTTTTGATAAAGAGATTTCAGAATGGCATGGAGGCATAATGGGTGAGATCAGCAAGGAAGCACTGTGTTCAAGAGGCAGTGGGAGAAGACAGGCTCTGAAGCCATGGATGGTCATGTGTTCCCAGGGAGGGTGTTGGCTGGCTCTGTTCCCTCTCTGCCTTTCCCTTCTTGAGCATCTCTCCTCCACCCCTCAGCATTAGTAGGCAGGGGTGCGGGGTGGAGACAGGCTGCTCATTCATCAGGGCCCATGGAGCTCCTTGCTGTCAGCCAGGGGTTCTGTAGGGGCACGGAGAAATGCCTTCTGCTGTCATTTTATACCTGACTCTCTGTGCTGTTATGATGTGAGTGGCATTGAGTTCAGTGGATGTGTTGCTATGGAAAACGTATGTGCTTTTTATAGTCAAATAGAAAGGTGTGTTTCCAAAAGCTGTTCTCTAACTCTGCAGCCATAGCCTGGCTGGTTTATTTCCAGCATTCTCAACTGTGGCTCTCAGGGTTGAATATCGATTTGCTAAGAATCCAAGTGCTGGAGGAATGTCCTCATGTTTCTGTACCCATGCAGCAACCACATCTTCCATTGGAGCCTTTCTATTCTCAGCAGCATGTGGGAATTCAGTGAAATACGATAACAGCAATATTAATAGCAGCTGAGTAGGTGGCCAAAGAGGTTGAAATTTAGCACAAGCCTGCTGCTAGTTGGACAGGCAGCACTCTTCTCCTGCGCAGCAATACCCGGCGGGGGTGCAGGAGCCCTTCAAATCCTCCAACATCTTCCTCAGAATCGTAAGTGAAGCTGGCCAGTGTAGGGCTGGAGAGCCAGGAGCTCGGCAAGGAGCTGGGGAGTGGGCTTTTCTGCAGTCTGCTGATCTGCTCCAGCTCCCAGGCCAGGGTATGGCTCTTCCAAATCCTTCAAAGGGCATCTTGGAGGTGTGACTGCTGCCTTGATGGATGGAAGCGCCAAGGGAGGACACCAATACTTCTTTTTAAACAGCAATCTCTTCAAGTCCTGTGTTTGTGAGATCTGTAGTTCAGAGGAAGGGACAGAAAACAGGGTTGGCAGCTGTTGGGGTTTCTGAAGTATTCATCACCAAGGGATGGGTTTGGCACTGGGCAGGGAGCATTTGTCACTGGCACATTCCTTTCTATCAGTGGGAGTGTCTCTGTTCCTTCTTTCTCCCTGTAAATGGGTTCAGATTGGTCTTATCTTTTTGGAGAGGACCACATGTATTCTTGGCAGCTAACCCTCATTTTAGGTAGGAGGAATCTCTGTTCAAACTTGCTTCTTTGTTTGTTGGTTTTGTTTGTTTTTTCTTTTTTTAATCTTTGATTGATAACTATATTTAAATATGTTTCTATATGAGAAACAGACCCTTCTCTGAATGGGATGTTGTAAAATAGTCTTCCAGAATTTTGTTCAGACTTCTGGTATCTTGGATGTGGTCTTGAGCTCCACATTGTTCTTCCTGGAAAATAATAAAGTGAAATGTTAAAGTAGATTTGGCATTGTGAGTTGCTTGTTGCTGGAATTTAATACATATTGGGATGTGGGGAAACAAAACCATATAATGTGTCAGAAAAATAAAACCCAAACTATTGAGTTTATTGTTTAAAAGTTTTGAAACAAGTCAAAAATAAATGTAGCTTCTTAAAATGCACTGCTCTTTTGTATGGAGGCACTGGAGAGGTGTCTGTAAGTGTCAGTGGATATATTTTATAATTGGTTAAAGTCTAGTTCATGAATTCTTAAAAGTACTGTGGCCTGCTAGCTCCTCTAAGGTGTGTGATTGTCTACTTTTTTTTTTCTTTTAAAATGCCCCAAAATTCATTAAAATAATCCCAACAAGCTTTCCTCACTCCTTAAAAATAGGAAGCAGAGAGCACCTCTGTCTTGGGGTCATCACACAGGGGCTCTCACGGTTCTGGTGTCTGGAGCAGAGTCCTCCTCCACCAAGCCCGCTGCCTGTGCCCTTGCAGCAACATATCTCTGCCACAGTGCTGGTGCAATTGCTTGTATGAGCATGGTCTAAAACAGACCAGCAAGCTAATTTGGGGGTTGAAAATGTATAGTAGGAAAAATCCACAGAAACAGGTGTAGCCCTCCGGCAGCATAGAACCACAGTGTGATTCAGGGTTGTGTTGGCATAACTGTGGGGGCAGCAAAGAGGAGTGGCTGAATGGGAGAGGAGGACCCGGAAATCCTTAAGCTAGAACTGCTGCCAAAGCCTTTGTGTTGTCAGGCCAGGGCCTTGGTGACTAATTTTGCTGTTTAACCTTGAGCAAACAGTGGAGCTGAGAATAAATTCCTTGAGCTGTGGCTCAGCGTGCTGATCTGCTGTGTCACTTTGCTTTATTCTTGTAGAGTGGTCTTTGTTAGAGAAACATCTGTTGGTCTCTGCTGGCTGGGAATAAGTGATGTTTGTCAATGTGTGTTGTGCTCAAATGCAGCAGAGGTAGTTTGTCTCTAAGCATATCACGCACTAGCAAGTGAGAGCTATTCCTGTCCCATTCATCTTTTTTCTATTTCTTCAAGGATTGACGTAGATGAGATGATTTACACAGAAGGTATTATTTCTCCACAGGTGGTTATTTCACGTCTTTTTTCATCAGTGTTCAACTCGGATTTATGTGGTTGTGCTTCACAATTACTATTATAATATCCCCCACGTGTTGTTATCTCGTGGCCTTTAGACTTTCATGAGGTGTTTGGGAGATCTTTTCCAGGGTGGCTAATCTTGAAGTTGTATGTAAACTTTTATTAATGCCACTGCCAGCAATTCAGGTTCACACTTTGTGAATTAGGATTCTACCTTTACAGTTTTGAGACCTCTTTGTTAGCTGGAATTTGGTATTGAGGTCAGCATAGGTAGATTGGTGTTTTATTTTTCTTTTAAGCTTCAGAATGAAGGCTTAAATGCTGAGACTGTGGCAGGAGCAATGAAGTATTTATAATAAAATTCTTCCTCCAAGATCTTAACTGCTCTAATTAGAGACTTTCTTTGCTTAGTTCAGACTTCTTTAGCAAAGTTTTACTGTTAACAAAGGAGATATAAAAAAAACCTCTGGGAAGACAGAGAAGTTAATGTTTAAAAATACACAAAGTGATTTAGTAAGTAGTGTTGCATTGTCATGTGGAGAGGAACTGAATTCTTTCAGCAGATTAGTTTTAAGATGCAGCATTGGCTGTGCCTGCCTGAGCAAAGCAGCAGCCCACCTAAAACTTTCAGCATAAAGGTATTCACCTATTCAAACCAGAAATTGGGTTACACCGACTATTTTCATTAAGAATATGGTTGGCATCAACTAGGCTCTGTGAAAACTTCAGATGAAAACAGGAAAAAGGAGACTTCTTTCACAGTAACCAAATGTAGGGTCGGCATTAATTTGCACTGATGAAGATACTTTAGCCAGTGAGCTACCCCTTCATTTCCTAAAATAGTTGTTGTATGAGAAATGTCTCTACAAGCAGTTGTGTGTGCACTTCAGTGCTGCAGACTTATGTTCAAAATAAGGTTATAAGTGTCCAGGAGTGTTTAAAAAGCTTAAAAGCTACATTGCTGAAGTTCATGTACTCCATCTTCTAAATGGTTTATTCAAATACAGTGTGAGAAACTGAGTGTGTGAGCCCTGTGTATTTAGAGCCAGGATTGCAAAGGGGAGTGGAACAGAGAGCAGGAACTGTTAGATAACAGTTTGTCAGAAAAGTTGTAGGGTCATGCCTCCTCTTCCAGCAGCAAAGAATTTGCTATGCTTGAGGTTGGTGCTTCTATCTTATCCCCTCCTATGAACCATAGTTGTTCAGAGTTATACACAAGACCCCAGATGAAATATTTGCATAGATTGCACAGTAATTACATTTTTATAGCACTTCATGAGGAACTTCTGCATAGCAGAATTATTCCATTTTGTGTTTTTGTTTACTACAATTGAGTTAAAAGCCTTGTTTATTTTCTGTTTTGATGCTCACAGGAAAAAGCAATTCCTCCTAAAAGCTCTTCAGTTTGTATCACACTTCTGACCAATAGATATTTTAAATGGAGTGTCCTGGAAGGGAATTGGGCAATGGCATGTGCAACTAAACACAGATAAGCTTGGACAGGTTGTACATAGAAAAGGCTCTAAAGGCTCTTATTTCACTTGGAGAATGTTACCAAGTGGATCCAAACTACATCTTCTGCAAGTTGCATGCCTCAGAAAAGATGTAGCTGTGAAATTTGTAGGTCAAAAATGACTTTTAAGACCTTTTAGTAAGGTAACAACATTGCTTCTTTAATCAGAATTTCTTTTTGACAAAAAAAAAATATATATACCTGTCATTTAACACAGATTCTAGGGCAGTACATTCATAATTCAGAATCATCCTTTTCCTTGGTTAAGTACCATGAAATAATTACTACGTGCATATAAATGAGGAACAGTGTTCTAGATCAGCAGGGCTTCTCTTGGTTTTCTTCTCCTCTTCGGCTGAGACTATGTCTATTACGACAAGTTGTTGAAAAGGTTTACAAACCAAGAGATGCAGTTCAGAGAAGGAGAGTAGTAATGTAAGTGAAGAAACTTCATGAATGAAGAGTAAACAACTTGTCTTTTTGCCTCTGTTGTTAGCAGAGTAAACAGGAATGAAGCAGGGTTTGTCATTCGAGTCTGTGAAATATCTCCCTGCCTGCATTTTTGGTCTCAAACAGACTCATTTACCTGGATGTCCTAAGTTTTGTGTTGGTTTTAGGCCAATTACACAGACCTAGTGTATTTATGGTTATTCCAGTAAAGAAAATATATTGAAAATAAAGACAACTGAATATTCCTCCTGTTGCAAAACAGTTGACTGAAATTATCCCAGAGAACTCAAGGAAAGCAGAAGTGGACATCATTGTGTTCAGTCATATAGCTTGTGTCTATGCGAAGGCTGGCAACCTTTTGGATACATGCTCCTGACAGCTAAGGGCAGAGTTTCTCACTCCTTATTAGGCTGCTGAAGTTGGGGAGCAAACTTTAAGGCATCCTTAGCAAGGGCTTCTGCTTTTATAATTGCAAACAAAAGCAGAAATTCTGCTAACAAAAGGCATTGAGGGTAAAGAATGCAAACCTTTAAAATGCTCTCCACTGGGTATGAGAAGTGTAATGTTGATATAAGAATGGTTTTCCATTCTCTGCTTGGTAAATCATCCTGTGGCACCTTAGGCCACAGCTATGGTGTGCTCTGGAACATGGACACTGGCAAAAAAATTAGCCTACTGAAAAAAAAGGGAATTTTTTTTCTTCAAAAATAGTCTGTAGTGAATAATGAATAGCAATCCGTTTTGGAACGGATTAAAAAACAAGCAAAAAAGTGTAAATATTTCACATTAAAGGAGAAGGGTTCCTCCTTATCAGTAGGAAAGAGATCACTGGCTACAAAGCCAGAAGCATCTCTGGCATGAGATACTAAGGGAGCTGCAGGCAAGGACTGTGCAGGTCAGACCCCTTTCAGGACTTTGTGTTCCTGATAGCCTGATTTCTTTATGGTGTGGGGATGGACAAGGCAATTACAGCCGCGGAGTGGGAGTGGGTGCTCTCAAAATAGGAAGAAAGAGCAGGAGGGATGGTCCATGTCCCTGACGGTTGTCACGTCTCATTGACTATTCCATTTCCGTGAAGAGTGATGCTTAGGCTGACCGGGCCCTGTCCTCATTACACTAACTCGTAACTGTTTCCTAAATAGTTTATTCTACTTTTTTTTCCTGTAACCTTTAACTAGTGTGTTCCTAGACAGGCAGAAACAGAATAGGTACCTTGATACATTATTGGTCTGACATGTTATCGAGCTCTGAATAGGTTTTTCTGCTGCTGTATGTGAAGTCTCTGCTTTTCTGTTTGAATCTCTTCACTGTGCTGTGTGTGAAGTTTGCAGCCAAACCAGATCCAAACCAAAGTGTGGGGCAGGTGAAAAGTTGTTTTGGTGTATTTAAGCCATTTGCTCTTCCATAACTGCTGGCACTGCAGGCCGCAATGTTGTTCAACAACTGTCTGCAGTCTAGCCCTGAATATTTACACCTGAGGACTAGGTCTGGGGACTAGGGGGCTTTCGGAGCCTCCCATTTGAGAAGTTTCTACTTCTTGTTCTTAAAATGAGAGTGGGAACACTATGACTGTCTATTGGTGCACTTCCCAGGTGTGCTACAGACTGGTTCCCTAAGGTTAGTGATTGCATGTGTATTTAGTGTTTTTTGAAAAACACGTATTTATAGAAAAGAGCCCATCCTTTCAGCCTTGCATCATCTCTCTCCAGATATCCCAGTTTCAGTTTCTCATTTTTTGGTCTGAAAAGCTTACTCGTGGCTAAAGTATTCTCTGTTGTCTGAGGCAAATACTTCAGAAAACAATACAATCAGGAAAATAGTTACAATTGAATCTCCTTTCATATGGAATTAAAAATCTGAGATTGTTCAGGCTAGAAAAGAGAAGGCCCAAGAGAGACCTTGTAGCAGCCTTCCAGCAGCTAAAACAGCCTCAAGCTAAAAGCTTGAGAGGGACTTTTTCCAGGGACATGTAGTGATAGGACCAAGGGGGAATGACTAAACTGAGAGGGTCAGTTTAGATTGGATATTGGGAAGAAATTCTCTGCTCTGAGGGTGGGGAGGCACTGGCATGGATTATGTAGAGAAGTGGTAGATGCCCCATCCCTGTAAGTGTTCCAAGGCCAGGTTGGATGGGGCTCTGAGCAACGTGGTCTACTGGGAGGTGTCCCTGTCCTTGGCAGAGGGGTTGGAAGTAGATGATCTTTAAGGTCCCTTCCAACCCAAACCATTCTATGATTCTGTTATCTGCCTGGCTAATAGAGGCTGTATTTCCCAAAGTCAACAGCTTGTTTTCTACTTCTATTTTGTTGGTAACTAAATGAGAGCCAATTAAGGAAGCCTAGAGCCTTCCTGTGTACCCCTCAAAACAGAAACTGTAGTACATTGGCCAGTTTATTACTTTACGTGTAAAAATTGAAATAGTACAGAGTTATGACTGTATTTAAAGTGAAATGCTTCTTATTTCTTTTGGAGCAGTCAAAGTTGCATATTTTATATTGATTGTTAATTGGTCTTGAAACTTTTTACATCCTGAATAATAATTGAATTTTAAGTCAGCAATTTTAAAACATTGTTTTCTTTTCTTTTTCTCACTCTCTGCCCTGCTTCAGACCAGAGGAAACCAACAGAAGACTGAAAAATGTAAGACAGTTGTGCACTATTTGTGATCAATTATTTTTAAGTGCTTCTGTTTATGGTACTATCATATTTACCTTATTCTTCAGCTGCTGATTTATCTGATGCAAATTAATGCCATTTTACAGTGATCTCTATGTGCAGCTTACTTTCTGAAATCATTGTAATAATTGAAACAGTACTTGTATCTGCTTACTTGAGATATGAGATGCATTGTGACACTCTTTAATTGGTTTTGGTGGCAATCATAGCTAATACTGTAAGCAATATTTTGCAGTTCGTTGTGGAAACCTCTCTAACAGCATGCTGAGATTCTTTTATACTGGCACATGGCATGAGAGGAAAGTATTTAAGTTTGTATTCAGGGGTTTTTTTCTGTTTGTTTTTAGGTTTTGATTACATTATACTGGCTTGGGAGAAAAGCTCAAAGTGACCCTAATTATAATGGTCCATACCTCAATCTTAAAGCATTTGAGAAGTTATTAGGGCAAGCATTGACAAAGGTAAGGAATCCAAAAAAGGAAACTAAATGAATAGCCTGAAGTTTATAGTTTGTTATACAGCAGCAATTCTAAACAGTCTTTTGAGGATTTCGTTTTCATCTTAGTTTATTTGCTTTGCTTGCTATCAAGTTCCATGTGAAAGGAATGATTTTTATTCTTCATTGGTTCTTCTGCTACCCATATGAATTTAAGAATCCATATGCTCTACTTGATGTGGTAGATTTTGAAGAGCCCTATCACAATCCTCTTTGGCTGAGATAAAAGAAATTTAAGACCTTTTATTGAAGCTCCTGTTCAAGCTGTTGTATATATTGTTTTTAGGGGTTTGCAGTAGTCTTCGTTGAAGTTTGTTTGTGAGCTCAAAATGCTCACGAGTGGCATTTGCACCTTAAATTATTGAAAAAGACCTTTCAAAACTTACTCTTGTAGGCACTTGAAGAGTCCAGCCAGCCGAGCAGAAGTGGCAGAGATAGTGGGTACGGTGATATTTGGTACGTTGACCGGGGAGAGCCCTTTTCGTCTTCAGCTACTCATAAAAGAGACGATTCCTTCGATAGCTTGGACTCTCTTGGTTCAAGATCCTGCACAAGCTTTTCATCAGATATAACCTTGAAAGGTGGCAGTGAAGGTATGTTTTCCTCTCTAAAATCTTTTGTTGACTTGTGTCTTATGGGTGTGGGAGAAGACAATGTGTGGACTTAGTACTCGGATATCCAGTACTTAAACCAGCTTGAAAGTCAACTCTAGATTTGCAACTGCTGCAGTTGCATTTTGCTTAAGCAAATATTGACCTCTAACAGTTCGTAGAAACAAAGCACTGCTGACAACAAATCTTCCTAGGAAGGGTCGCTGAAACTCTTGCTCTCACTGCCACTTTAGGGTGTGTGTCCGTGCAGGGTATATTCCCAGAATTCTGTAAGGGAAATTGCTAGAAATCAGATCTGGATGGGATCACCTAAAATTCACCAGTTACAAAAGTCTCTTGCCTTGTTCTTAGGGTGACTGTGTCAAATATCTATGTCTTCATTTGTGAATATTCAATAAGGTTTTTCCCACTTAGGTTAAATACTGAATAGTATTTGTTACTTTTAGTAGCTCGTCATGATAATAAAGGTAAAAAGAAGACAGTGATGTTGGATCCCTAAAGCAGCACTCTAGCCTGTGTTTCTCTGCTGCTTTTAAAGTTTAATGCCAATTTGTAGTCTAAAGTCACAAAAATTGTGAGGTTTTGGATTTTTATTTCATGTGAATAACATAAAACCATTGGGCAGAGGCTCCATGGAGCATTGCTGATCTGAGCAAGGCAGCATTTAGGCATGTTACATATGTAATGTACCCTGCACTTCTACTGGATATTAATCTGGTGAGATGAGAACATTGATTTATTATTTGCTGTTAACTTGTCTTTGTTAATAAATTTATCTGGCAAATACTACTTAATTAAAAAATTCCTGTGCTGTTTTCTGTCTTCAGTCTGGAGGCCAGCGCTTTGTTTCCTGCAGGGAGCAGTGATAATGAAAGAATGGAACAAATGCAGAAGGACCATGCAAACCAAACTGAGTTTAATGGATCTTATCACAGCTTTGCCACAGGCTTCTAAAAATATCTCTCCTACTGTCCTGTCAGTAGGTCAGCAAATTTGCAGCTGAAAGATCTCAAATACAGAGTTAAATTGATTTTAGAAGACTTTGATTCAAGTTTTAACTAGAAGCTCATGTCTAGAGAATAATTAGTGTCTTCCCTTTTTTCCACTTTCTTCTAAGGTTGTGACAGTGACACAGACTCAGAACTGCCTTCCAAAATGCACGACTCCCATAAAGATGACAGGTCTTACCGTAGGATTTCTGTGATTGAACCAAAACCTACCACTGACTTCAATCGCTTCTTACCCAACAAAAACAAGCAGACAGGATATGTGCCAGCACCTTTAAGGAAGAAGAGGACAGAGAAGAATGAGGACAACAGGAGGAGCTGGGCAAGTCCCGTCTTCACTGAGTCAGATGGAACATTTTCAAGGTACTGGTGTGAGGTCTTAGTAAAGTGGGCTTTGATTTAGAGTTTTTAAAATAAATTACTTCTTTAATAGTTAAAGAAAAGCTGCTCTTGCTGCAATACAAATTCAAGTATTTGATTTCCCATGTTTTATTGAGGGGGACGTTTTGGCGTGGTTGTGTGGTTTTGTTTTGGTTTTTTACATTGCTTTTTGGTGTTTGAGTAATGTTTTGAAGCTGGCCAGACTCCAGATGTATTTAATGATCTTAAATGCAAGTTCATGAAAGATAGACCTATGGTTTTAGTTTCTTGTTAAAGCCTTTCAAAATATGGTGATGAATTTCAGTTGTCCGGCTTCTTGATGCATACAGATGAGATTAGTGGGCAGTTCTTGAGTTTCACCATTACCTTCGTGACTTCACTGTCTTCATTCTATTCCTGTTTCGGTCAACCTCAGTGGATGTGAAACGAATCCTGTAGCTTCCTGCCAAAATAGCAGAGCAGAGTGTGGGCTTACAAATCCAGCTTTCCTCCAGATCATCTCTGAGTATGACAGTGGCTCTGATTCAGAAGATGAAAGAAGGCTGCCCGACGTTGTTTTGGATGACTTAGCAAATCGTAGATTTCTAGTCAAAAAGAGCCCTGTAAGCTCTGCTGCACCTGGACATCATTTCATGTTGCACAATGACTCTCCTAAATCTTGCTCGCGAGAAAGTTATCCAGCTGGTCCACTAGCTGCAATGCTTGAACCACTGAGGTCAGAGATACTAATCCAAGATCCAGTAACTATTGCATTACCTAAATTGCAGCCCTTAAATAACTCCATAAAGTTAGTCTTCTAATCAGCATTTTAACACAGCTGATAATTTGATATGCTTTTTCTGTCAAACTTTGTATTTTTGTTGGAGGAGATAGGATGCTGATATAACCATTTAACTTCTTTTTAAATTTTTTAAAATTTAATATATCTTATTATTTCTGGTGCTGCAGTGATGAAATTGAGAACTAATATGCTTCATTCACAAGGCTGAGCTCCTGAGCCAAAAAGCATGTGTTTTTGCGTTCCTTATGTCAAGTTGCTCCTAAAATATCTTAACTGATTGGATATTTTGAACAGTAACCAGAGGAGGCAGAGGCAGTTGGATACTAAAGAGGAAAACAAACCAAGAGTTAACAATCCTTCACAATTATCTGGGTATTTTGATGAGGACGAGGAAGAAGTAGGCATCCCAAACATTGAAAAAGATGATCTCTATTTTCGCAAGCTATGTTCTTCAGCGCCAAATACAGTTGTTGCTTTTGACAAATTTCTTCCTAAGTTTTGGACTCCAGAAGAAGAATTGCTATGGAAAAAAATCAAGAAATCCTCTTTCAAACCCTGGTATAAAGAGATTCAAGGGTTCAGGTGCGTTTTCATGCATGCCTGTTTCTCTCCTGTGTGCAAAGCCTAAATAAAGTGTAACTCTATGACTTTGAATTTTTTTCATTTTCATTGCCAGTGTAGCAGCAGGATACATTTTATTCTTTCTTTTTTTTTTTTTTTTTTTTTAATAATTGAAATATTATTTTTGTTATACTGTTGCTCTGTTGCCACTGTGCATTTTACTCAGTGAGTGCACTTCATGGTTTTTTTTTCTTTCTTCTCTGCTCATTCTTTGTGCTGCTGCACAGTAGAAAGAGATCAGATTCTGAGGATGAGGAATTTGCTTACAAACAAAGCTGTACCATTGCTGCTAATCAACCAAGACCAGGTTTTGACTGGAACAGTAGCTGCAGAAGGGATCAGAATTATAAGCCAATTGCTGAATATGTGGGAAGCTCATTGTCACAGATTGCAGAAGGAAAAATCTTGGAGTCTTCTGATCAGCCCAGGTTGATACTGCTGCATGAGCTGTTCTCTTGCTGCATCAAAAAGAAATGGCTGGATATGCAACATTTAAATGAAATTAAACCGCGTCCCGTGATGTCATGCTTTTTTGTTTATTACTATTTTGCTGGTTTGTTGGGTTTGGGGTTTTTTTTCTCTTTTAATGTAGCCATAAGTTGCTGACCTTTTGCAATATATAAATGTGAAAGTGTAAGATGCTGCATAGGGTTACTGGCTTTGTGTGTGAGCATGTAAGTGTGATGTTTCTGAGCAGGTTAGGATGCTGGGATACCTTTGCGTTGGTTGGCGTGTGCTGCGCTACGGTCAGTGGTGGTGAATGCCAAGTGGTGTCGTCATTCTGCTTGAGATACTGCAAGTCTAAACCAAATGTATATTGCAATATGTTGTGATCTGCTTGTCTCTTGCTAGTTAATGATATTTTTACTTCCCTCCTTTTGTTTTATATGCTTCAGTCAGTTTTCGTTACTTCAGGCCCTGCAAAAATACACTGACTACGTGTCTTCCGAAATGGAGACCAGAATTGATCCTACTTCTGGCCCTAGGCTCATAAAATGTAGAAAGAATGTTTCCTTTATACCAGGATGCAAGCAAGGAGATGAGGAAAATGGTTATTTATATCCAGATTTGGAAAACGATGATTTGTTCGTTCGGAAAACTGGGGCTTTCCATGTGAATCAAGTTGTTCTTCAAGACCCCCGGTATTTAAAGAAATTCTCTGAGCAGGAGCCTCCTCTAGAGGGTGAGATAATTCTGCAACCCAGAGAGGGCCAAACTGTGATTCCAGACTTGGAAAAGGATGACATGATTTTTCGTAAAGTCCTCTCTCAGAAAAAAGAGGTGCCTTTATCAGGTGCTCCTGACAAGTATCACCCAGCACTGTTTCCTGATCCATGGAGTCTTCCAGAAGAGATCCGGTCCAAATTTCTATGTTTACTTGAAAAAAACGCAGTACCAGAGGAAAGGAAGAGCAATGGCAGAGTGCTGTCACCATCTTTACAGCATAAGAAGGACGATATGCTGACCCGCAAGATTGAATCTTGGAAAGTGGGAAGCAACGTCCAGCCAGTAAATTTTATCCCAGGTCCATGCAGTGAAGAAGACTGGAAGAAGTGGGAAGCAATCAGGGAGGCCAGCAAAGTTAGACACAAGAAACGGCAGATGGTGGAGAGGTCAGGTTGTGTCCTGCACAGATTGAGTGTCCTTGAACCCTTTCCATTCAGAAAAGCATCATCCTGTGCTGAACCATTCATAGAGTGCCAATCTGCTATTTGTTCATGTTGTCCTCAAAAAAGCTTTTTATTTGCTTTGAATAGAAGCTCATGACTGCAATACCCTATTTTCAACAAAAAAATTATAAAGTTTTCTAGTTTTAGGCTGCCACTTTGGAGAAAAGATGTTCTCATTCCTTCAGGCTCAAAGTTCTGCATAAGGTTCTTTCCATGGTTGAACAAAAATAGTGATTATTCAAAAGACTATGGAGGCTAGAAATAGTTTCTTTTATTCTACAAGATAATAAGTAAAAGCATTTCTGAAACACATGAATGCTTTAGAGACAAATTCTGGAAATGGGCATTCTGGTTTTTTTGCTTGCACCTAAGTTTAAAAATGCTTGTAAACTGTCCTGCCACAGTTCTGAGATGATTAGATGAAGTGAAAAAAAAAGTGTTTTGGCTGCCCAAAGGTCATGGTGCATGCAAGTTGTGTGTCTATGTAATATTAAATTCCACCATGGCATATTTCATTCTGCCAATGCTATCTCCCTACTTTCCTACTGTCTCGATTCATACTTTCTGCTAATTCTTTCCAGGTATCCTCAAAAGTTCTCTTGTTTGACTGAATACTGTTTGTTAAGTACTTCCCGTCTCTCCTTTGAATTTTGTATTTACTGGGGGAGAGTGGGGTTTCGAATGTTTCCTTAGCTCTGAAAATACGGCATTGCAAGTTGCAGTTCTCCCAGCTGTGCATCATTACTTTGTGACTAAGACACTTCTGTGTTCCAGTTGATATTTTGATGTTGCTGCATTTAATTTTTAAGCTTAATACTGTTAACAAAGTTCGAGCTTCACTGAGAAATATTTCTGATGTGCTTGAAAATATTGCATGTTTTAAAAATTCATTAAATAGAATTGAATAGCTATATTATAAAATACTCATACTCGAGAATACTAAAAATCCTCTTGAATTTCCTTGGATTAGTTGTGTTCAAGGATTAATGTGCTAAACTATGTAGGGTCTTTTATTCTTGTACACATCAAGTATGACTCCCATTTAGTATCTGAAATAGTTGAAATAACAAGAAAACAACCTCTGTAAGCCACATTTCTTGTTGGGACTCAAGTTGGAATTAATTTTAATTTCTTGAAATGAGTCTCTTTTGAGCATCATGCTGTTCAACAGCACTGGAATAAGTGGCGCAGAATTAATACAGGGCTCTATTTGTGCAGTATTGCTAAATGAGAAGTGTTGGAAAGTTGCAGGCAGCCTTGTTCTGTCAGGTCTGCCCAACTTTGCACATCATTCAAGTCCTGGTGTGTTTTTTGACTAGTGTTCAACTCCTGATATGCTATTCCATGCTGGCTGGTTCCCAAGCTTTCAGTTTCCCCATCACTTAGTGAGAGTGCTAGTCTGCTAATGGTGTTAATGTTGTTATCAATATCAAGACACTGAATCTTTTCTTTTTTGGTTTCTGATTTCTCAGACTGTTTCAAAAGCTTTCTGATGAGCAAGGGTAAGTTTTATAAAATCTTGGAAGATCATAATGCTTTTTTTTTTTGGCCTCTTTTCATCTTTATGCATGCACAGTAGCTAAAAACTCGTGCTGAAAACTTGTGCATGACGCTTTGTTGTTCTGTTCTTTGCAATTTATGTAATGAATGTAAAAGCTATGCGTATGGCAAAAGTTCTCTCTGCTGTCTCGTGTATTCAAGTTATGGTTATCAGGCACTTTGAAAATCAGCTCTAATGTTTTATTCCTGCTGAAGTGAAGAATTTGTTGTTCTATATTTAAATTAGTCTTTAAAACATTCAAAAGTGTAAAGGAATATTAACAAATATTTTATTTTGAAGGCTGTACAGCTATAATCTGAAAATCATAAACAGCAGTGGTATTTGTCATGAGATTGGTGAATGGTTTGGGGTTATTTTATATCCTCCAGGTTATTGAATGCTCAGTGGCAAACTTATTGGTTTGTGTCATGGGAACTTAGATGTTGTTTATGATGAACTGTGACTCAAAGAGAAATAACTTTTCCACTTATTGTGTGATGGCGTGTTAAGTATTTGGGAATGCATCTTGTTCTAATGATTTTTTAAATTTTAAATTTATTTGTTTACTTCTCTATTTTTACCCTGAGGCAAACTTGGTAAATGACTAAACGCTTCCAGAAGAAGTGCAAAATGTTTCAGAAGTTAGATGTTAGGAGAGGGAGACTCAGAAGATTCAAGTCACTAGTTAGGTTTTTCAGTTTAGACTGAAATTAAAACTAAGATCCAGTTCCATGGTATGAATATACCTTTACTTAGGTTATATTTTATTTAGGTCTAGATTTTCCTGTTTTGTTGCAGGCAGATATAATACTCAAGAGAAAGAAGTGGAAAGTGTAGTTATGTAAGTCTTCTTGAACTCATCTGGAACAAATTTGATACAACCCTTACGTAGCGTTTGGTTACCCCAAAACAGTTCTACATATGATATAACTTAAGCATAAAAAATGAGGAAAAGAACTGTACAAGAAAAGAGTTTCTGCAATAGCAACCAGGCAATTTTTGCTGAATTTGGCACTCCTCTCATTCAGAAAATAGACAAGTAAACAGATACAACGAGTTAATGCCCAAGCCTTTATTTCTAGAGGCCAGAGGCCAAAGTCTCTATGTTACCAATGAAAGTGAGTTTGGCCTCTTGGGAGGAAGTGAAAGTCTGGTTTGTTAGTTCAGAGATCTCTTGAAATGCAACAGATTAGAGCAAGGCTCTGTGCTGAATCTGTTCTGGTTTTAATCTGATTTTTCTGTCATATCAGAGAAGTGCCACATTTTCAAGTCCTGTTAAAACTTACATCCCTCTATCACTCATACTTTGGATAAACAAAACCAAAGGTATTTTTGAATACTAAGAAACAAAAAAAAACCCCCAAGACCCAGAAACCTAGCTTTCCTTTTTATATTACACCATTGAACCTTCTGAGGAAACACTTGTATTTTGCTTACTGTCTCAGAGGCTTGTGGTCAAATCTCATCAGGAGTCTTGTCCTATATCTAAACTAAATATCCCATTATGTTTATCACTGTGATGTGAAAGAATAAAGGAAAAAATAGCATGTGGTGGCAGGGAGCATGAAAGGTGAACTCTGAGGAATTTAGGTTAAAGGGAACCAGCGAGTAGGAGTTTCTGGGGGAAACTGTAGCCGTGTTGAAGAAGTTAGGAGGAAGATGGCTGTGTTAGCCATCCCAGCTTGGATGAAAAGCATCTTGGAGGCTTGGGGAGGACCAGCATAGCTAGTGGGGCCTGTGACATCCATGAACCGAGCATTTAGCAGTGAGTGACTCTTAATCTTCTGGAAATGTGCATCAATAACTGATTTGATTTTATGATTAGCCTAAGGAAGGAGAGAACAGAAGGTGATACTGGGGCTGTTACAGGAGAGAAGTCAGAGGATGGGAATTTGAATTTGGGGATAGGGGATGCCTTTTGGGTCAAAGAAAGAAATAAAGTCAGTAAAGAGAATAACAAGTTTAAGCAGAAGTAGCAGAGTTTTATGAGGAGTTCAATGTGAATGATCAGCAAGGAGATGTACAGAGCTGCTTATTCCCTTAATCTGATTTTATTTGCTCAAATATCCAGCTAATGACTTGAGTGTTAGCACTAGAGCATGTCCCAGTCTTGCTCATTGAGCTGCCCATGTGTTTCCTACTCCATTCAAAATAACACTCATGAGCATTCAGTTGTACTAATATAAATCTCTCTCTCTGAAGGTCTCACTCATGTAAAATGAGCACTAAGATGTTATAAAGCTGAGTACTCTTTTCCCTTTCTAGGAGTAAATCTTTGAATGATGTCAGTGCAGAGGAGCTGCAGACAATGCGCAAAATCCGTTATGAAGAGCTTCAAAAGATAAAAGAACAGTTACAAGAACAAGATCTAAAGTGGCAAGAAGTAAGGACTCCTTTTCACCTTTCCTTGAGTGTCCTGCTTGAAGTGTCACCGGCCTTCAGTGTCCCTAGTAAACAAGTTTTGGCATGTGTGCAGAAATTCATGGGGCTGTCTTCTAGAACAATTCATCTCATGCAGCTACTAGAGTTTTTGGGGATGCCTGTTTAATGCAGAACTGAAATTATTTTAAATATCGTCCTAAGTTTCTGATTAATGCTTCAGGATAAGACTTGTATGTATTGTAATAAAGCCTTCAGGCTTGATTTCTGTGGACATAAAGAAAAGTTAGGGCATAGTTTCTTGTGTTATCTGAAATTTTTGAATACTTTTTTTTGAGAAATGTTTGGAATGTCTTGAGTATTTGATCCTCTGGGAGAAAGGGGAAGAAATAATACTTCCTCGTGCAAATTCTTGAGGCTCCTATCCTCTAATAATTCTGTCTTAAATCCAGCTTGTAACCTGTATGGTAGCTTTGCACAGCATCATAAGTGTATCTGAAGACCTTTCAATTTATTAAAATCTCTGCTTGACAATGAGTATCAATAAGAAGCTGAAATTAAGAACAAAGCACCAAATAAGAAGTTCATAGTTGCTTGTTTAATGCATACCAACCATCTCAGTTCTAATATTCAGTACTCCCCTTAGCTCTGGTATTTCATGGACAATATTGCCAGTTCACATTGCAGTTTTACAGAAATGAAGAAAATACAGAAATATCTGTTTTCAATTTAGAATTTCAGGCATATTTATTCTCAAGCTAGTGTATCAGTCTAATATAATAGTGATTTGGAAAAGCAATGATACCCCAAACTCTAAAGCCCTCAACAAAGAAATACAGATGGCATTTGCATTAGTTTTCAATTATGTGTGAAGTATTCTAGAATAAAATAGAAAATGTTAAGGAGGGGTTAAAGAGGGCAAAATGACATATAGTCCAATAATTACAATTGTTAACTCAAGGAGGCAGTGAGCCTGCAACCCTAACTGGAACATGACAACCCCTTTATTATTTAGAGGAAAGGTACATGAAATTGTGGCTGTGATGAAGACATGCAAATAAAATCAGGGCAATAAATAGGATGTAATGGGATGCCTCTGTAAGTTGATGAGGGCTTGAGAAAATCTGATGGTATACATTCATGTTATTCTAATAGGATCTAGCAAAATGGAAGAGTCGTAGAAAGAGCTACACTTCAGAATTGCAAAAGAAAAAGGAAGAGAGAGAAGAAATTGAAAGGAGAGCTTCTGAGGTATCTGGAAGGAGTACCAAGTCACTGAAAGAAATGCAGCAGGAGAGGTAATGGTCCTAATGGGAGTATTATGTTGAGGAACATAAATCTGAGCATTCTTATTCCTTTGAATTCTTGAGCAGCTTTTACCAGTAAGTTGAAATTGATTCTGCAGAGATCTTGACAATTTTAGTTGCAAAATAAAATGTAGAAATCTAGGCAGTTGAAGGACTAAATATGGTTTTCTAATGCACTGTTTGCACAGAATGTTAAACAGGTTTCTCTATAAATGGTATTTTACTCTGCTATCCATAAATAAAAGTACTGAGAAGTCAATATTTGCATTCTCTTTAAATTAGTTAAAACAATAGCATTGAAATGGATAGTTGTCCTTTTTTATTCATGGATAAAGTTAACTATTTCTCTTCCTTCTACCACTGAATTTGCTATTCTTTCAGCCACTATGGAGAACTAAAAACCAGAATTTTAATGTATTTCACAGAGTTGTAAACTTTTACTTGTTTTCCCCTTCATCCCTAATTTTTCCTCTTGGTATTTACTTTCTGAAGAGTAAAAAGTGTGAACTGCACAGTACCATTTTTAGTGGTGACGGTCTTATCTGTCTATCTATTTAAAAAGGCACATATGACTGAGCTGAAGGTAATATGCACGACATGTATTCGTAAAAGAAATAAATCTAATCTTTTGGATTTCTTTGCTTTTTTACTTATTTGTGAGGACAAAAATTAGTTGCTTGAATATATGGATGCTAATTGTATTGAATGTTCAGGATCAATAAGAATCTTAAAAATGATGGGTTAAAGATTATCCCTGTAGTGGTTGTTACTTTATGACAAAGAAATGAATAGGAAAAAAAAAATTAGCTGAACTTCAGTGCACCATCTTATTTATTTATCTAAAATTCAGCATAGCATTTTCATAGAGCAGAAGTATCGAGCAGAGTTATACAGTTCAGACAGTGTTATGGGACTACCTTATTCCTATTCTTTCCTAACTAAAGTCTGAATTTCTGAGGATATGTAACTTGAATAGCTGTATCATTTTCTTGGCAAAGATTTATGTCATGATGGCAGCCTGATAATGTGATAGTAGTATGCCTGAGTGTTATGAGAGTGCTGAACTGGGTAGGAGGTTAAAGAAGATAGATTTAAAAATGTATGAAAATGCTAATATATTTAAACAATTATATTCATTTTCATTTACTGGAGATGTATTATTTGGCTTATGCTCTGCCCTAATGGTTCACTAGTTGAAAAACTTTAGGCCTGCCTGTTTGTTGGGTCACTTGGGTATTTTAACAGGCTCTATTTCCATAGGGAAGAGAGAGATCAAGACTCCTATGAGCAGCAGAAACAGGAACACAACTGGGCATATTCCCTGAATGATGATGTGTTCAGTGAAGAAAAAGCACCTTCCACAGTGGCAAAAGATTGGTCAGCAGCCAAAGATTACCGTTTGGAAGAAGATACTTCCTACAGCACTAAGGACAGCAAAAGTGTATGCGCCACCCAGCCACCGAAGGAGAACCTGTCGGAGAGCTCGGCTGCTCGAGAAGCTCCTGCGCCGCCGGAGAGCCTGGCGGAGGAGCGGGAGCAGAGCCCGGCTCTTTTGTCCACTCGCTACTCAGTGAATGCTCAAACTGGGTCAGCTCAGGTTTCAGCTTCTCTCCCAAGAACTTACCAGAAAACTGATACCTCCAGGTTAACATCTGTGGTTACACCAAGACCTTTTGGTGTCCACTCCAGAGGAATCTCGTCACTTCCACGGTCGTTCACGGTAAAGCTCCGCTTCATTCCTGAAATTTGTAAATGTGGGGTCTTCAATAGCTGGGGGAACAGTAATTTTAATGTTTTGGTTTTTTTAAAAAGTGTCTCCTGTGTGATGAAGGCTGTGTTAATAGAGCAGGCAGTTCTGTCGTGGCTTAGATGTTTACGTGTGTTTCTGTGCTTAAACTCACTCCTGGAATTAAAGCTGGTAACTATATTTGGTAAAATATTCCAATATTCCTTTTATTACTTGTAGTAAGTCTCCTTAGTGTGCCTTATAAAAAAAAAAATTGTCCTTGGAGGTAATTGGTAATTGTCCTTGGAGCCAGGTTAACATAATGAAGTGTTAAAGATAAATTTTTCAGGTGATAAGTCTCCTCTGCTCTGCTGACTTTGTTGAAATTGAAATTTTATGCTAGCCTAAAATTTGTCTACCCTATAAAGCACCAAAACAATGAAATTGATTCCCCCCTGCCACATTACTGTGATAATTTTCATAGTTTTCGCCTAAATCCTTATTAGTTTCAGTTTAAAAAATAGTAAGGATGCAAATAATTCTGAGCAGATGACTTTAACAAGTTTATCTTAAGAAGTCTGGACTATTTGTTCTGCAAGCATTTCAAGAGAAAAAAATATGTTTCTCTAAGTAGGTAGCAATGGGTACAGGAACCAGAATTTGCTAAAGGGGAAGGTGGTTTTGTTAAATATAAAGATCACTGAACAATTTAAGGATTTCTTTTTTTTAAAGCACATATTTACCAAACTGTCATTTTTGTCCTAGATGGATGATGCTCAGAAATACAATGGAGAAGTAGAAAAAGCTAAAAGAACTCAAACTTTGTTCACCAGCATTTCCTTTTCACAACCAGACACTGCACACCCTCTCTCCACTGGTGCATTCAGAAGCAGAGGTGAGGAGGAAGAGGAGGAAAATGGTGTTCAGTCAACACCTCCTCCTAGTTTGCCATTACCTTTAAAGTCCCAAGACCAAGAGGCTGGAAGCAGTATTCCTAAGCCAGACTATGACATTCCTCCTGATTCTCTTTCACTTGCATCTTCTGCAGAAATTGCGAGTCCAACAGAGCCTAAGGATTCCAAATCCATGGTAAGTGTGGAAATAATGTGATTACTTGGTGTAACTGAATGCCACAGCAGAATAAAGGTGAAATTAACTAAAATTGCATCTAATGCAAATATTTTTCTGGTAGTAAGAGGACAGCTCAGAGACCTGCTATTTCCTTTGATTTAATTTTGGGGAAAGAGAATATTTGGGGGGAAAAAATTTACTCTTTTGATGAATTTTTCCCTACCCATTTTGTCTTGTGTTTAATTTTATTTATCAGCCTAATTCAAAATAGTTATTCTACATATCATTTAATGCTTGCAAAATTTCAAAGTTTTTTGTTATTCTCCAAATTAGCACATACAATTGTGCATACAATCAGGTGTGACAGTTAGATGAATTATCTGAGCTGCTGTAGCATTCATTTGCACTTCTAAGCTGGTGGTTGGTGGAAAATAAAGATCACCTTTTCAAAGGCTGGCCATAAACATCAGTATCACACTATCCTTTTTTCCATCTGTTGCAGCTTGAGCCCTATTTTTTTTTTTTTAGCTATTTGCTTGAATCTAATTAATATTCTCAATAGTTTTGAAGGAAATCGCCATCTCTTTGTGCATGTGCTTATTGGATAAAGGGTTGGGTCTTTCAGTGTTCTTTTTGAAATATATGTCTTAAGTGCCGTTTCCTCCAATTGATTGCATGTTTCACCAACAATAGCTTTAATTTTTGATACCTTTCTGTACTATCTGATGATGCAGTTCATAACCCTTGAAAGATTTGCATTCCTGATCCTGCTGTAAAACTTAATTGTGCCAGTTGCTTGGGTGAAGGTCGTAAGACCTTGGATGCTGATTTATGAAATCACTTCCCATGCCGCCTTTTTAGAAATTCATTCGCTTCCAAACATTCTTCTTCCTAATCACTTGTGGAAAAGAAATACATTGCAATTCAATACCTCTGATACCTCTTGGCCATTTTAATTAATTTATCCTAATTTTTTGAAATTGTGATTGTTGTGTAAGGAAAGAGATCATGATCTTTTTTTCTGTGTTGTAGCAAAAATAGAGGAATTTCTGGTTTTATCAGTGAAAGCTGATAGATTAGATATGAATTCTTAGCATTTCTTTAAGCAAGGCAAATGCGAATAGCATGTACTAGGTCCATATATCTTTTTTCCCCTGTTGTTAGTTATGATATTATAAATTCCTCCTAGAAGTGAGTAATATGGAGGGGCTATTTTAAGTTTTTTTTTAAAGTTAAAAAAATATCTTGATTGTGTTATAGCTTAACAAGCTATAAGTTAAAGAATGCAAGTTGCATTTGATGTGTTTGTAAATCGTTGCCAGAGAGATTGATGTAGTTCACTAGTCATCAGGGCCATAATGCCAGGCCTGGGGAGCACTGTTTTAGACCTATAAAAATGATAAAGTTGAGTGTACAAAGTCACATTACTCCTCTGACGAGAGATACGTTTGAAGAGTCATGTTGTGATGGTGGAAAAAAAAAAATTAAGACCGGTAGCAATTTCCAGGAACACACTCAAACTATAAAGGTTTGTATGTTCTCTAGCCCAGTGTGCTAACCTGTTTAGTAGATTCACTTTTAATATACTCACCTAAGGACTGGGGTTGTGTGGGAGTGTTTGCAAGCCAGTAGCTGTGTTGTGAAGAAAAGACTTAACTTCTACCCTGGGCTGTAAAGGGGAGTGTTTTCCCAGGAACATTCCTGTAACATGAGGCGATCCCTTGGGACGATGTCATGCAATGTTGTTTTCTTCTGTGTCCAGTGCTCAGGTGCTGCTGAGGGCACCTCTGGCTGCACCTCCCTGAGACTCCGGCTGGCTGCATCTGCTTGTGCAGTGCTCACTGTAGCTGCCTGTTGCGTCTTACCAACATAGAAGCTTGGAGGAATTGGCATAGATTTCTAGACTTTTAAATATTTTAAGTTAGGGAAAATGAATCCCACTCTTCAGGAAGGCTGGTTCACTAGGGAACTGAAACGTAGGTGTACATTTAATGCATGTGTAAAAACGTGCAGGGTCCCTTCCATGCACATTTTGCTGGAATATATTTATCACTGTTTGACAGAAGAATCTGTCATTTTTCTTTCCTTTTATATTGGTGTCAATGTCATGCTAAAGAAGTGCATAGCATGCATTTGGGTATTTTAATTGTTTTTAATGAATTCACATTAGAATGTTAATGTATGCAACACATGCTCATAATGTAGTGTGGGATTGAAAGCAAGTGTTACAACATGTTTTCCCATTCAGATATTCTTGTTGTTTAAAATGGTGATGTTAGATTTTGATTCAGATTCCAAAAGCATCTTGAAAGTCCATTAAAGCCAAAGATCTGCATTTAGCTAATTTTGGGATTAGTTTTATTACCTAAGGCCTCCATTACAAAATCCATAGGAAGCTGGCAGTATTTCACACAAAATCAAAAAGATTTAACCCGATTAAACCTAGTTGCAGAGTTGAGCCTAAAGGAAACTGATGATGCTCATGGTAAGATGTACAAGAAAAAAAAAAGATTGATTACTGTTATCTAGCTTTTTCACATCTCTGATGCTCTCTCAGGAGGCAGTACATGTCACAAATTCCCAAGACAATACATGAAGAATCATTTAGGGGTTTAATTTCCTCCAAGTTCTTAAATTTTTTAGCATTGTGTTAGAGAACATTTAAAATAATAGAAATGCAGAGTGAAATATACATGTAAGGAAAATATAAACGTAAACTGAAAGCACACCTGTTTGAATAAAAAGCAAATGAGTTAGTTAACTGACTTCAATACTGTTTCCTTTGTCTGTGATGCTAATAATAGATGATTAAAGTGCACATTGTGAGCAGCCTCACTTATTTAGAGGATAAACTTTCCCTCATTTAGATTCTTGTGATACCAGATACTGTAGTGTCATGTTTTATTTTTCAGGAACAGTACAGTGAAATGAGAATCAGTATAAACCAGAGACCTGGCCACAGTCGCAGCTTTGGGTTTACAACAAATTGGAGTTCTTCAGGAGCCACTGTACAGACAGTTGAGGAAGGTAAATATGTATATATAAAAAAATTTTTCTTCTTATGTTCAGTTTGCAGAGGCTTCTAAATTCAGGCATTTGCTGCTAAGAATGGTGCAAACATTTTAAAACATCATGTATAGAACTGAAAAATCGGTATTTAGTTTGCTAATGTATTTCAGTGAATCCTCATCTATTGAAACAGGTTGACTTTAGAAATATGAAAATGCATTTGCCTAATTGAGGAAGGTGTAAACCTTATTTGTTCACCAAGCCCCTTGCAGAACAGTATTTATGGGCACATACACATACAGATTGTTTCTTTCATCTAAGTTTAAAAGATTTCACTTCACATGGTTTGTAAACATATGCAGAGGGAACTTAGGAGTTAATACTCTTTTTCCAATTTCTCCTTTCTTAGTCATGTTGAATTTTGGAGACAGCTAATATTTTTAAGTAGTTGCAACTTCTAATTTGATTTTCAGTGCAGTTTTTTTCAGTTGTTTTAATACTGAGGGAAAGCAAACATTTTTGTCTTGAGATGACACATATATAAAGTTTATTTCTAACCTTTAATAGTCTTCTGCAGAGAACGAGCTCAATTTTCTAAAAAAAGAATAAAGGCAACAAAAACCCAAGCAAATCACATATAATGCTTGTTTTCTAAACAATGGTCTTTCCCATTGCCAATAATACTTGAGGAATATTTAATTGCACCCTTCTTTCCTCCTAACACAAGATCATCCTGAGAAAGGAGAAATAACTGGAAACTTTTAATTTAGTTAGCCCTGTATTATGCTTTCCAGAGAGGAAAAAATACCATTTAACAACACTTAATGAGCAGTCTTGAATTTGTTTTTTCTTTTTCAAATTCAAGAAGTGAAGAGGCCTTTCTTCACTATATCTGGGTACTCTTCGTAATTAGATTTGCTTTAGGATAACCCTACTTGAGCAGGGAGGATGGACCAGATGAACCACTGTGGTTCCTTCCAACCTGATCCATTCTGTGATTCTGTAACTGTTAATATTCACTTTGCCTGAAGAATAACTTTCGCTTTGCTTTCCCTGCTGCTAGGCTTCTGGTTTAATTTCCCTCCTTGGAGGCAGGGATCTGTGCATTTGCATTGCCAGCAGGAAAGGAGAAATCTGAGCGTCGTGAATGTTCCTGCTGGTCATTCACAAAAGTCCACAGAAGTCCTTGGGGGCTCTGTCCCCAAGGAGAAGGTGAAGACCTTGTGGCTATTGTCTTGGTTAGGCTTTATTTCCATTCTCACAGGGAAGAGCACAAAGGATAGATTGAACTGAGAACGAGCTGTATCTCGGTGTTCTCGTTTCTAGCCTATGTTCAACACTTTTTTCTTCCAACAAGTGGCTCATTTTGTATCCTTATTCGATAGCTGTAGCTCCTTTTAAAGAAATTAAGGATGAAAGAGGTGAATGACCCATTGAAAGAGTAGTATATGCTTTCATCTAGGCACTTGGGAATGTTGTATTTGCTATTTTTAAGGGTAAGTCATAGGATAATTCAGGTTGGAAGAAATCTTGGAAGATCACCTAGAGCAAAACACCACTCAAAAAAATGTCAAGATGGAATTCAGGCCGAGTGGCCTAGGACTTTTACCCATGTGGGTTTGAGACCCTCTGGGGATGGAAACTGCACAGCCTCTCTGGGCATTATCCTCTCAGAGAAAATTTTCCCGACGTATCCAGTCAGACCGATCTTTGTCCCAGTTTATAAACACTGTTCTGTGTTTTCCTGCGATAAATTTCAGTAAAGAGCAGGCTTGCCCTTCTCAGTGACCTCCTGATGTGTACTGGAGGGGGCTCCTGTTAAGTTCTCCTGCAGCCTCTCTTCTCCAGGCTGAACAAGCCCATGCTCCTCAGCCTTTCCTCAGAGGTCAGTTGCTCCAGTCCTGACCATCTCATTACCTTACCCTTTAACTTGCCCCAGATTATTGACATTTCTCTTACAGAGAAACACCAAAACTCGACACAGGATTGTCCATGTGGCATAAGAAGTGTTGAGTGAGTGGAATGGGTCACTTGTCTTGATCTGTTGGTCATGTTATTGTTCATACAGCCCTACCACTACCAGGGTTGCCCCAGCCTTGCTCTCCAGCCCATCAGTAACCAGCCTGTACCATCACTGGGCTTAGTCCTTTTCAGGAGCAGGACTCTGTGTTTGGCTTTGTTGAATGTCAGATTCGTGCTCTCAACAGCAGCCTTGCCTACCAGTGTATTGGCCACCCTCTGCCTTTTGACAAGGTTTGAAAGCTTGATGAGGGTGTGTTTTGTCTCCTTCTCCTGCTTATTGGTGAACAAATTAGAGAGGGTAGGTCCCAGGATAGATCCCTGATGAGATCCACTTGTAAGCAGCCTGCAGGCTGAGAAAGAGCCATTAATCACTTCCCACAGAGCCTGATAGCCCAGCCAGTTTTTTACGCATCTGGTCGTTCTGCCCTGCGGACAATACCATCCCAATTTTGATACCAGGATACTGTGGAATATCATGTCAACGGTCTTATTAAAGACAAGGTGGATTGTATGCACCTCTCTTCCCTCATCCACAGAGATCTAGTCAATTCATCGTTGAAGATAACCAGGTTGGTGAAGCGTGATTTAGGCTTGGCAAGTCCAAACCAAGGTTCTAGTCACCTTTTTCTCTTTCTTGAGCCCAGAAAAAGCTTCCAGGAATACTTTCTCTGATTGTCTTGTCTTCTTAATTAGCTGTATGATTTGCTTGAGATGATACCCAGCATTTATCTTTTTTACTACTTATAAATGTCTCTGTATTCTACATATGCTATTCCTTAAACTGCTAAGAAAACTACTTGGTAGACAGAATTAACTTCTTATGAGTGTTCTCAAAAAGCTAAGTAAGAGTTAAGCATGTAACTCACATTTCATTGAGACCCATTTACCACATATAAAAAAAGATAGTGCTCATTTTTTACAGGAGTTTTCAACCTTTACACTAAAAATTAGGCAAACAGAAAGCCTTAAAGTCATTGATCTAGATATTGTTCTGCTGACTTCCCCAGTGCCATATAATCTTTATTGTTTCAGTCCTTTCCCTTTCACTTTCCCTTTGCAATAATTTTCTTGAGATTGTGTTGATATAGGAGTGCATGTCTCTGATCAAACACTTGCAGTCATGAAGGACAAAGTAAATTTGACCCACATCCTTCAAGTTTTAATTTTTTTTCTATCACTGAGATAGTGTTTATCTTTTGGAATAACAGCAGATGGGGATAGGTTAGAGATAACTAAGTACATGTGGAATTTGGTTAGGTTTGTTTTTACTGGGGACTAGTAAGAAAGAAAAGTCTTTTACCTTTTTACATTCAGGGAAACCTATGAAAAACATAAAAACATTACATATTTTATATAATGAAAACTAAATCCGCTATAGGAATATAAAGAAATTATTGTTAATTCCTATAGCCTTGTAGGAGCTGGATAGAGAAAAACAACTCGTAGCATACAACTTTTGGCACCTGAATTTCTGACCAGTCTCTGTGGGCTTCTCTGGAGGTGAATCGGAGCAGAAGCCCACTATAGGCAGCCTGGTTTGCACTCTTGAGAAGTCTTTTTGTCCAGAGACTGGAGAAAGAGCTGCTGGCAAAGTTACACACCAAAAATGGAGCAGTATAAGTTGCTCTGGCTATTTTAGGTCTACATGTGCAATCTAGAGACTGCTGCTATTCATTCAATCTGTATGGTTGGGGTATGGTCTGAATATGCCTTTCTAGTAATAGTATAGGAAAAACGGTGCAATCTTAAACTCCCTTCCTTTCCTAAAACTGAGCTGAGGTATACTGTTCACACCTCTGAGCTGGGTCTTCTCCCTGGCAAATTATTTGAGTAACATGAACATGACCTTTTTTTGGTTACTGGGGGCTTACTCTGTCACAACTCAAGACAGAAATTATGAGCATTCCTTGTCCCATGAGCATAAGGCTTAGTCCAGATGTGGTCAAATTATATCAGGCTCCTAGAGATGCTTGTTTTTTCCAGTTTAACTATTGTCCATGTTTCTTCCTCCAGTGAAAACCTTACCTTTTCTTCTACAATACTGCTTAAAAGCAATCGGCGTGTTTTGAAAATTTTACTTGTAACAGCAAATGAAGTTTTTAGTCCATATTTTAAGACTAATGCAGAAAAATATAATATGGAGCGATGTTCTTCTAGCAGAGTAGCTAGTGTAGCTTTTTAGTGAACTGTGATGAATCGTTATTTGGTGCCGTACTAGGAAGAAGAACATTTCTTAATTTCTTAACTTTTTCATGTGTGAAGCCATCTGAATCCTTAGTGGATGAGCCAGACTTACAGCAGCATTTTAGTAATGAGTCAGAAAAAACTCGGGATGAAGCATATGGTGTCTAAATTTTTCTGTCATACTTGTCCACATTTGTTTCTAATAATGTAATAGAGCATTGTTCTTGGTACATTTTAAGAAAGATGTGTGGATTTCACTACTTACTTTGGAAAATACTTCCACTGTGTAATTCAAACTTGTTTTATTAACGTGAGGGTTTATTGTGCAATCCTTAACTATATTTTTACTTGGCTTTTCTATTTTCTATTCTGCTAAGGGAATAATTCTTAATGGAAGAACCATTCATATGTAATCCTTAAAATCTTGCTTGGATAGTCTGAGTTTCTCAGCTCATCCATTTTCTGAATTAAAAAGAGAAAAAGTTTATGAACTGGTCCTCTATGTTCTCTGTCACTAGTCTAGTGAGACTGCCTGCCAATGTGTAGCGATGAAAAAAAGTATAAAGTGCAGCCTGTCTTGCAAAATATCAGTAGATTCAAAGTCCAACCTGCCATAAAATTTGCTCTTAATAGATAAAATAAGTATAATCCAGAGAAGTCTAAAGGGACAGTACCCAGCAATATCTTGAGTCCAATTACCAATCAATTCAGAGCTAACAAACTATTCTAGCAAAGCAGTAAAGCAGCATGCTCTTGTCAGCAGAACTCAGAAAATGTAAATGAGAATATGAGAAAGCCATCTTCTACTGGAATGAACAAAGTGCAGGCTGTTGTTTTTTTTTTTTTTTTTTAAACAAATAAGAGGATTACCCAAACATTGGCTGAATTTCAGCTAATTGTTGGATACAGATGTTTTGGTGCTGCCTCTATCTCTGTCTCACAGATTATAAAGGTGAGTTAGTGAAGGGAAGACTGAACCCAGAGGTTGTTTATTAAATGAGCTAGCCAGAATCTGAAGACTTACAAGTTCGGAAGACTGCTTTCTTTATTGTTCCCGTAAGTTCTAAATTGAAAAGCTACTTTGATACGGAGGTTACTGAGCTTATGTTACAGTGTAGTGAATATCTCTGGGAGTTTCTAAATATCCACCATTAAGCATTTCTTTGAATGATTCCCTAATCCACCCTCTTCCAATGACAACTGTGATAAAAAGAAAAATATTAACGGAGACATAATTACAGTTTTCTTCTGTTTTCTGCAGGCAGCCCTGCAGCACTTTGTCAACTGCATGTAGATGATGAGATCATTGCTGTCAACGGCACAAAGGTTTCTCATATGGACTACAGTCAGTGGGAAGAGGCCATCAGCAGAGCACTAGAAACTGGAAACCTAGTCATGGATGTCAGACGATATGGAAAGAATGGTGAGTTGTTTTGTCAGGCAGATACTGTATGCTCTGTAAGGCAAATAAGCTTTGTCTCTGCTGTACCTGACAGCTGAGAGTCCTTATTACCCTTACGGAAGTAATACATATCTAAGCTAAGTAGTTTGCCAGCATGTCTGTTGCATTTTAACACAACTTGGCTTTTTAACTGCTTGTGCATTAGAAATGTCTTGACAAGAAAATCTGCAAAACACTGAACTACTGACCTCACTCTTGTGCTCTGGCCTGTTTCTGAGAGGATGGTCAGGTAAAAAAGTGTGCAACCATCACAAAAGGGAATCTAACATTTTCTTTCCTGCCATACCACAAGAATGAAAAGGATCTGGTCTGTAGAGGATAGTAATTTTTAAAGACCCCCTCTCTCAATCTCCAGCTCTTTCTTCAGGAAAGGAGGATCTTGTGTTCCTTTCTTCAGGGAGCATTTCAAGTGAAGATGAGCTTGTGGGTGATGTAGTGCCTGTGTGTTATGATTCTGGCCATTGACCCAAATACTGTGGTACTGTAATCTCTCCCGGATGGTACTACCCATTCTGGGTAGTGAGGGTTTCCATCCTGGCTGACAGCCTTGTAGCATCTCTAGACTTGCCATGGGTTTAATCAGGAAACCCTTTCAAAGTTGTAGGATAATTTTTGCAGAGTTGGAACTGTGACCAGTGACTTCCTTCACAGTATAAATACAAAACATTGTTTTAGTGGGAAGGTAGGTAGAATAAGTTACTAGCAAACTGGGGAAAAAACAGTGTGGTGATGAAGAGACAAGAAACAAATCACTTTATAGGACCTAATACAACTGAAGAGTAAGATTAGTGGCAAAGAACTAATTGAATAAAATTTTCAATAGTAAGGGTAGGACAGGGAGAAATGATGGAGTGTGTGAGAAGAGCATTGTTTGTCTTTGCCTCATCAGTTTGCTAGTTTAGTTTAGACTTCCTTTTCTTCCCTGTCTTTGTGCTTCCTGATGAGCATGGACGTGAAAATGACCCTTCCCTGGATATAGTGTATGAGTCTCATTGTGCCTCGAGTGGGTAAAGTTGGCAGAATTTTCTCAATCCTTACTAACGCTAATGAAATAGTTTCCAATGGACGCTAACTGCTCTTTAGTGTTCAGCTGCTGTAGTGCATATCAGCAAAGCATCTGGCAAACTTTTACCTGGCTTATGACTAACACTTGCATTTTTGGGGAAGGCGGTCTGCTATAAATGCCCTTTTTCCTGTCTTCACAAATTCCACCTGATTTGTGTGTCTCCCTCTTCTGTTATGTGTGGTTTTGTGTTATTTTAATGTGTTTTCACTAGCTCTTGTTCTGTTCTTTGACATTACTATCTATATTAATTTCTTGATCCTCCACATACCAAAAAGACTGGGGCAAAGACCTGCCTTCCCTGCCACATGTAAGGCATAAAATCCTCAATCTCACCAGTATGGGTACCAACATTATAGGTACATCTGAAAATAAATGGATTGATGCAACTTCAGGAGAAAAAGTTTCAAATGTTTCCACCGTATCCACAAAAAGAGATTTCTCCAGCAGCCTTCAAAGTTCTGTGAGTATGTTTTTGAAGGTTCATGGGATTTGGGGGGAGGAAGAAAAAATGTAATGTCTTGATAGTGGGAGGATGGAGAAAAGAACTTGTAAATCTTATGTTCCTTAAGCAATACAAGTATAGGACCCTGCATCTGAAATATGGAGATGTAGCTATGTATGTATTAAGGTAAATAAGATGTTTTAAAGCCTTGCTACTGTCTATTCATGAGTGAACACTGGTGAATGATAAATATTAAAACATATGCAGACTATTTTTTGACTAAAACATATAGAGTGTTTACTCTCCAGAGAAGACTTTGACCTGCATTATTAGCCTAAATGGAAGTTGCAGCCCCAAGGAACAGGAGAATATGGGCTTTCAAATTACTTGTAAATAAAAACCTGCCTGCTGAGGAGCTGAAATAGGAAGATCTTGGCTTCTGGCATTTTCTTGGAAACTAATGGTTTTTATTTCTACAGCAGTTCACATCTGGTTAATGATTCCCTCAAATGCCTGCAGTTGCTTTATTATAAGATACACTAAGGAAATTTTAGATTGTTTTGTATCTTTCTATAAAAACATTATGAAGTGTTTCATGATATAGATTTCCTGTCAGGAAAGATGTGTAGTTGGATAAGCTTCCACAAATCTAATGAGCCTAAGACATTTATTTATTTATTTATTTCAGGATACAGAAACAAAACTGATAAACGGAATGCAAGGAGATCTGGGCTCTAATGAACAAAGAGGTAAACCACTGTTGCTTTTCATCTGCTAATTGTGTGGTTTGTGACAAGCACAGACAATAAACCTGTAATGACTGCAAGCGTTTTACAGTGGATGAAGTGAGACCTTAATGAACTGAAAGCCGGACAGATATCACGGAGATCTTGTTGCATCCAAACTGGGTGTAGTTTGCTTCCACAATGTGCTAGGCAGTTTGAGAACTGACAACAAACTTGCAATGGACCCCCCTGTCTCTGCATTAGTGGCTGTAAATTTACTGTGTGGTAGGGGTGAAAGAGAAGGAAGCACATGATTTATGGTAGTTGCTACTGCACTGTGTGGAGACTGAGTCAGTATGAGTATTGATTTATTTTGCTGCCCAGGAAGAGTGTGAAGTACTCAACTTTTTGCTATTTTTGGCTGCCTCACTCAGTTGTGAGGTTTTTGGAGTAGTGGCTGATTTCAATATTACTACTTTACTTTTATTCCTGGAGAACAATATTGATTCTGGTATGAAGAATTATTGCATATGATGCTATGAGCAGTTATAGCCTTACTTGACAGCAGTGAGAGAAACCAGGTATGTATACTTCCTAATGGAAAGTTCCTTAAGTAGGAACTTTCTATTTAATTTTAACTTGAATATATATGGCAATTCATAGCAGAATTCCCCCAAGATATCACTTGCCCTCTGGAGATGTTTTCTTGTGACCTTGAATGGTGATTAGGCTCCTCATTCTGATTTGGCATCCCAGACAAGGATGCTTAAATTAGACAGAGAGAATCTGAGTCCAAGTTTGGCACTTGGGCTGTTTTTATAGTTGGATGTTGTTACTGATAAAATGAAATAAAATTAGTATGTGATGTAACCTCCTAAGGTTTTCCTTTTTGTTTCAGGGGCTTTTTGTTTTTCTGAAGTGATGTTGCAGTATATGGGAGGTCTAACAGAAGTTTCTTATCCAGTGGTTATAGTCATTAGAAAAAAAGGCACCTCATTGACTTCTTTATATTTTTTGTATTTTTCAAATAGCATCTGAACCTATTTCTTTGAAAAACTTAAAAAGACGGTCACAATTTTTTGAACAAGGTAAATCAAAGAGCTAACATTTCATGTACTTCCATGAAATTGTTCCCGCTGCACACTCTCCCTAACAAGTCTGGTGCTGGGTGCTCCTCCTCTTCAGTGTTGTTTCTGCAGTTACAATGAAGCAACATAATTAATTTCCCTTCTTTTCCCAGGGTCATCAGGTTGTTCTTACAATTCATGGGTCTACCTTTGTGGTAATGGGTCTTTGTGTGTTCTCTTTTATCTATAGCTGTTTAAATCTCTTCTGTGTTGTTCATACTTTTTTTTCCACTGGGTAGAAGTAAGAAGGATGGCACTCTCTGTTCAGGTTTGCTACTACCTACAAAACAAGAATAATTGCGAATATTCCAGCAGAGCTTTAGAGAAGATCTCAGAGCTGTTGATGAAGTATTTAACTCTGGATTTGAGTTGCAGCTCTGTGCTTTTGTGTAAATTGATGTAAAATGGTATATGCTGGTTTTCCACTATGTGGTGATGTCACAAGATCCCAAGAAGACCAATATAAATTTTGAATTTAATATGCTAGCTCTTTTAAAAAAAGGCAATAAATGAAGCACTCAATTTTGGTTTTGTAGGTTGCTTTTCAGCATTTTGCATGTCACAGCTCACATACTTCTGCTAATGTTGTATGTCTTATGCTGTCTTTGGGCTATGTATGCCTTGCTGTTTTGCTGTAGCCTAAAAGAGTGAAATTCTGGCCCACTGGAAGTTCAGTTGAGTTTTGCCAATGATTTGAGTGGGGCCAGGATTTTGCTTTTAGTGGTGATGATTTCTGGTTTTTGCCAGAAGCGATATGTGAAGTGCCACAGCATATATCTGTGTTTGTGGTTCTGTTTGCTTTTAAATACTTCTGCTGTATCTGCAATATTGTATCAGCAATATGGTGGTATTCTGTTGTTGGTTGCTTTGTTGATGTTGGGGTTTTGTTGTTGTTGTTTGATTTTTATTTTATGGCTGGCAGAAATTTGGTTTTTATTTTAATTATTTTTGTAACAATATTTGAGGTATTTCACTTGTGCTTGATGGGGAGAACAAAGTACAGCTTGTTAGTTTTAAACTTTTTACACTTTAGCTTTGCAATTACATTAAAGATTCCTGTGGAGTTCAGCATAAGCTTACAGGGGTGAGAGAAGAAGGGAGAAAAACAGGTGTTGTCTATGCTTCCCTTTAATATTTCCTGGCACAATTGCAATAGATCAAGCTGATTACCTGATTTTCGGTGTGGCTCTTCAGATCTGACAGTGAAGACAAAATTGTGCATATACAGAATGGATGCTAACCTGTGACTCATTAGAGTCTTTTGTATCCTAAATTTGATCTTTTTTCAACTTCATGTGATTATACTTCAGAAAATTGTTGCAAGCTTTTTCTTTCATGCTTTTTTTTAAACTTAAATTTGGACAGCTAGGTAACAAGTACACTGTCAACAAACAAAAATAGTGATGGTGTTTAAGAAATAATTATACTTAAATTTGTGTTTCTCCCCACTTTCTCAGCTTTTAATATATTAGCATAATACACATCTCTCTCCAATAATCATCTTGGCACAGGATGAGTAAGATTAAGGCCAAGTGTGATAGCCTCAAATAACAAAAGGTTTGTGGTGAATGGTGACAAGTTCACTGAATTCAAGTGTGCTTGTGGAAGTAGGAAAGAAGGAAAGTTGGAAAGCAGAAATATATGGTTTTGAGATAGAGAAGTGGATGTCAGTTGCTCTTAATTCATGCCAGTAAATGAGCAGCTTCTCTACCCTTGTGCAGCATTCTGGGTGTTGGTCATGCTAAACAGTTGGATTTCACAATAATAATAGGAGATATATAGTAAAGAACCTTTGTATTGCTACAGTGGGAGATGTGCTGCTAATTCAAGGAATTGCTGATGGCACTTGTAAGCATGCAAAGCTTTTAAACAATTCTGCACATTAGTTGAAAGCACCTAATAAATTCTGCCCTTGAGAAAGTTCAGTAGGGCAAACGCAAGCATGTCTTACTAAGGAAGCAAAAATTAGTCTGAAGCTCTGACTTGCCACAGTTACACAAGTCTTGCAGTAGTTGTGTATGGGTCTAATGATTTCTCTTTTTTGCCTTCCAAATCTCCCAGGAGGCCCAGAGCCTGCAATGCCTGATGTAAGTACTATTTGTGAACTACAGTTAGTTGTATAATCCTAGTCTTTTCAAGAAGACCTCTACTTTCTATTGCTTTTTCTACTGCTTTAAAATGTTGATCAGATCTGTGAGTACTGGCTAAGATTTGCTTTGTCAAGGAATGGTTGCTTTCTGTCTGTTTAAGAAAAGGCTAATTTATGTCCTTGTCACTATAAAGCTCTAGTGTTGGTAATGGTTTCTGTTTCTCACTTTAAAAAAAAAGTTTTAAAATGTGGAGTGTTGATTTCATGGAATGAGGATAATATTGTTTCATTTCTATGCTATATTAGCTCCCAGTCCCATCCATCAGCGCTCCTAGTCGTCGGGTTTGGGATCAAGAGGAAGAGCGAAAACGACAGGAAAAATGGCAGAAAGAGCAGGACCGTTTATTGCAGGTATAATTAATCTCCATAATCATGGGCTGTCAATCCCTTGTGTGTAGCAACAAGGAGGGAAAAGTAGCATGGGACTTCTGCAATTCTTTCTGATGGCCGGGGGAGACTCTCAGGTGCATTTTCTGGCCTGCACAGTTGCACACCGTAGGAATTACTCAGAAAAAAAAGAGGACAATGTTTTAGTGAACATCAAACCCACAGTGTGTATTCACTAGAGCCAGAAGTGCTCAATCTTCACAGGGCTGGTATCTTCTTAATGACAACACAATTTAAAGGATAAGGGAAGATCTAAGGGGTCTTCATTTTGAATATGAATTGTATTTTTTTCCCCTTAAGGAAATTGCCTCTAGCCTGAGTTTTACCTTCAATTAACAATACAGCCTTGTATTCGTGTACGAAGAGGAGGCAGCAAAATACCATGCGTAGGAGCCTGCTAGAATCCTGTTATTTAGCAATCAGCTAATCAGTTGGAATCAGGCTGGTTCCCAGGACCTCTGTGAGTCAGAAAGCTGAACCTGCTAATGCAAAACCACCTTGATAACCAGTTGCTAGAGCTGGAGGGGAGTGTTGCAGAGGGAAGGGGCATTGTTTGCAGTGTTAGGGTAGCACAAAAACCCCAAACATACGTCTCTGCAAAGAGCTCCGCTTAATGAAGTGTAAGCACATTCAACCACATTCAGCAAGACACATCTCTGCAAACTCAATTCAAGTTTGTTGTCTGATGGCTAGGAGAGACATCAACGAATATCATTTACTCTGTACATGCCCTCTTTTGCAGTATTCAACAGAAAACTCTGATGTCAAAGTGCAAGCACAGAAGCTCTGTTGCTTTTTGAATGTTTCATGTTTCGTTGTTCCTTGTTGCTTGTAAACTCCGCAAGGCAGCAGCTGTACCTTCCTAAACTTATCTGTGGTCTCTGTTATGGGTTGGATGTTCCATTTGATACCTGAGGAGATGGCTTTAAAGAGTGCAAACCTTGGGTCCCCTTTCTTGAGAGCAGACTCAGCCATCTGTCATGACTTTTCTTTGTTTCTCCTTTTTTAGTCCTGAAGTGATAAATTTGACCAGAGTAATAATGATCTTTCTCTTCCCCATGATCCTAGTAATGAACTCTCAAATAACAAAAAGTCTTTCTTTGCTTATTTCCAGCATCTTAGAAGGAATACTTTTGACATCCTTAAATATTTTGCTTTTCCCAAGATAAAAGTGATGACTGACAAAACCACCAAAACATTTACTGTGTGTTTTGAGCAGTGCTTTAAGACAGTGTATTGAATTCATACCAAATCTAGTCATAAGACAAATTTCAAGGTCCAGAAATTGGTTTTTGTTTAGGTAACATTTCAAAAGAATTAGAGTTCTTGCTCACTATTTCACTTAGTAATCTCTTTATATTTACCTTATTAATGTGCCTAATTCCAAGTTAAATACAGCCACTCTGTTTTTCCAGAAATACCTTAGATAGCTGAGGTTTTTGTTCAAATGCTAACTACACTGGAAGACAGGGACTATTACAGATATGAGGCTGGTTGTTGTGAGACTTAGTGTGTAATAAGCCTGGATTCTCAAAATTCAGTTACAGAACTCCTTTGGATTGTATTTGAGCCAGGATTTCATTTGTGGCAGACCTAATATTCTAGTGGAGCTCAGGGATGGTTTTTTTCTGGTCTGTTTGGTCTGTTAAAAAACACATTAAATTCCACTTGTACATTTTAATGAAAATAAAAAAAAAAATCATGTTTCTTGTTTGCATGTTTAACTTCAATCTAACCTAACAGGAGAAATACCAACGAGAGCAAGAGAAACTGAGGGAAGAATGGCTACGAGCTAAGCAAGAAGCAGAAAAAGAGAGCTCCAAGTATTTTGATGAGGTAGGCTGTGAGTAAAGCTTCCCCAACTAGTTTCATGAGGGCTTTTTTTCCTTTATACTAGATGCATGCAAGCGGGCAAATAATTAGGCTTTTTATGTCGTTTATCTTCTCATTTTGGAAAATAAATTGTTGTTTATGACTCGGTAGAAAGAAATTGCAAAAATGGAATGGAAAGAGTAGGTGGTATGTTTTGAGATATGTTGAATTTTTTGCTCTTCCTTATGGGCTAGTTAGAGAACTAACAACAAAAATAAGCTGGCAAAAAGTCACAGCATGTATTAATTACTGTGATCATAAATGATCACTTTTGCTGTTTATTTACCACCTGATGCTACTTGTTGGAATTCTGCTTCAATACTTTATTGTGAAGCATGTTCATAAGTGTCTGGCTGGTTACTGGCAGACAGTTCATCTGATAAATTTGCATTTATCAGCTTCAGATTTCCAATCATATATTTTAAAACACTGAATATGTGTAGCTTCTGTAGATGCTGACTTTTGTGGCTGTTGTTTGTGGGAAGATGAACGAGTTTTTTCCTGAGTATGGGAACTGTCTGAGGTATCTCTTCTTTACTGCTGAGTGCTGCTTGAAGCATCCAAGCTAGATCAGTTGTGTTTACAGAGTCATTAATAAGTAGACCATAATTTAAGGCTTAGGACGTTAATAAGAAAGTTTTTTGAGTTGTTAGAGGACTTTGTTGTACAAGAATGTAAACCATTTCGTATTTTTTCTGTAATTAGATGTTTTGATGGCCCTATAAACATTATTTTTTCCCTGCAACTAAAACATCTTTTGACCACTTAAAGGCCTTTTCTCATCTTTGAGAGAAGAGTCATGGAGTAGGTAGATCTGAGGCTTGACTTTGAAATGGTAGGAGAATGGAAGAGAGTGGGAGATTCCTGCACATGAGGATTCATGTGAAATTCATTGGTCTGATATAGATTGCAGTGTATATCTTAGGGCATACACTCTTAAGTAGGTCTCAGGTTTCTTAGTCAAAATAGTAGGGAGAAATGCTGGGTATCATGGAAGGGTTTGTTTTCCCTGGGTATTTAAGTGGGGAAGGGATGGCTTGACATGTAAGAGATACTTTAGAAAGCAGAATGTTTCACATAGTTGTGGCCGCGCTGCCTGTGGCGCTTGCTAACGCTGGTGTGTGGAATGAAGCTCTTGAGTTAGGACAGTGTGAAACCAAACTGTGCCTTGTGTCTTGCACTGGAAGTTCTGGGGATGATTTGTATACCTTCTTACCTTATAGAATAAATAAACTTTTCTGAGTGAGCAATCTAGTTAAAAAAGAGGTCCCTTCCCTAAAAACATGATTTTTTTTTTTCTTTGCTACAGGAGCAGACTGTTCTAACCCTAAATACAACATCCGTCACTTCTCAGGCTCCACCTGTGTCCAGCTGGAGAGCAAGCCCTGAAGCAAATACTCCAGAGGAGCGAGAAGGAGATGGAGGAAATGAGCTGGCAGCAAGCTTACTGCATGAGGAAGAAGGAAGGAGAAGGCTTCAGGAGGAAGGGAGGATCCAGGAAGAAGCAACCCGGCATTTTGAGCAAGAACGGGAACAAGAGCTGGAGCTTGAGAGACGACGTAAAGAGAGGGAGCAGCAATATGCTGAGGAGCAGAGGCTACAGGCAGAGATGGAGGAGCAGAGGCAGCAGGCAGAAAGGCAGAGGGAGGTGTCAGTGGAGGTGCCTCAGTACCAAAGGTGTGCACTTGTGATAGGATGTACTTTCTCTTCCTTCTGCAAATTCAAATCCATTTCTAATGGGAGTGTGTCTGTCCTTAGTATAGAAGAATGTTCATGTAAGATTCATACTGCAATCAGTAGATGCACAATACCATATGATAGTCTTTCTTTCAAAAGATAGAAGGATCAGGCATAACACAAAGTCCTTCCCCATGAATCAAGTGCTATATTACCCTACTTAATTTTTTTTTTAATGGGATGTAAATCCAAATGGAAGATGATCTGAAACACTTAAGGAGAAGATTTTGTAAGAATTCTGCACAAGCCTGTAAATTGAGAGCCAGTGACTCAACAACATACCGGGCTTCCAGAAGAAATACCAAGTTAACACTTTTCCAACAAATGTGTGACTGATTTTTCCAGATTTCTCTCTCATTTTAATTCAACAGTGTAAGAATAAATCTTAATTGCAGTTTAACTACTGGGTTAATTTGTCAGTGAGGGATATCATGGTATATGAGTGAACAGTTACTGGCTTACATATCATAGCCTGTTAGAAATATCCACTGCAGATTATTTTTTAATCTCCTTTATCTTCTTCAGAGCTTAATTTAAAAAACAAACAAATCCCCTCCTATTAGTTCACAAGTTTGTGTTCTTGCCCAGAAGTTTTCAGACTACAGTTACAGGAGTTTAATCTGTCTGAATCTCCTTTACAGGAGATTAAACCAGTAACTTTCCCTTATTTTGTCTGCATTTACCTTACTGCCTTGTGTATGAATTGCGGTTTCTCTTGAGGTTTTTCTCCTTTTCTTATGTATATAATAAGAGATGACTGAAGATAACACAAGCTAAGTCTTGGGAGAAGATAATATGATTAAGAAAACTGCATATATTTGCAGAGGAGGTTGTAAGACCCAGAGTTACTTTAACTTAATCTAAATGACTGCTGCTGATATGCCTGCTGAGCAAAGCAGAGACACAATGCTACAATGGCTGAACAGGTTCTTCTTGGCAGCAGAAACAGGGTAACTTTAGAGTTTTAGCTTGTCCCCGTTGCAAGATTATAGGACTTTGTGCGGTAACTTATTAAGCTGCTGTAACATCTGCATATCTAAATTCTTTAGTCCATGGGGATTTCATTGCTTCTGAGGTTGCTGCCAAAGGATGTGTTTTGCTAAACATGGGTGGTTTTGCTTAATAGTAAAGGAACAAGTTCAGTGAAACTGGGCTTTAAAATATCTGGTGTTAAATATTTGCTCTAAGATGATATCCAAAGATAGGACTTGAAATCTGAAATGTTATATTAATGCCTGCAAAGGCATAATACTTGCTGCAAAGTGCTTTGAGGGAGGGGACAGGCAGCTGAAGAGTGTTGTCTGTGGAACTTTGTGAGTTTGTAAACTGCACCTGCACAATATTATAGAATAAAAATGTAATTTTTAGAGAACTGCTGTGCTTGGACAAAACTTTCCTCCTGGCTTTGAAATGGATGAGATAATCACTGTTGTATACTGTTGCTTGTAATTTTTGCAGCACCTTAGCCTTTAGGATTCTTTTAACACATCTGAAATTTCTCAGTTTTCTCTGGGTATACTTACTGTTTGCTCAATTTCTAGAAAATTTTTTTAAGATGTATTTTATCTTTATTTTGCCTCTAGACATTATGAGCGCTATGAAGTATCAAAAACAATAGAGGATCGAGCTGGCCATCCTCTCATTGACAGGTAATAAGAAATTCAATCAATACATAGTTGAAACATCTTCAGCAATAATCATTCTGGCATGCTTATGTTTGGATTCCTTGTCACATCACAAAAATGTCATTTCAGCCAGTTTTTCTGACAACTTTTCTTTTTCTGCCTTCTTTTATCAGTTGTATTTCTGACTGTTAAATTAAGCCCCCTTAGAACTTTAACTGTTTGGGGTGTTTAATTCAAACTGGCTTTTTCCTTAAGGATCTCTTTTGAATATTTCCCTTAAGAACTATTTATGTCTATGTGTGTCTTTTTCTGTATATGAACATAATTGTATCTTCTTTTTCCAATAGGCGTTATGAGCGTTATGAAGTTTCTAAAACCATTGAGGAGCAACCTGGCCAGTCATTTGCTGACAGGTACATATGATATTGAATGTCAACACCGACTGTAGCATCACCATTTCTGTGTTAGAAAACATTTAAAATTCTAATAAACTTTAGTCATGGCAGCTAAATATGTATACTTTGGATTGCTGCTGTGTTTTGCAGTTTTTATGGCTTGTTTTCATACTGAAAAAAAAGCAGCCAAATGTTTGTCAAATTATACGCTGTGTTGTAAGCAACAGTTAGTCGATGGGATTCTACTGGGAGAAGTAAGACTGTGATGTGGGTGGTACTAGACTTACCTGGCTGGAAAACAAGTTCAGATACTACGGTGGTTGTGTCATAGCGTGCTCTACAAACTAAGGTGCAGTCATCCCAATTAGGGTTGTGCAACTTGAGAGAGTAAACAAGAAGGGAAGTAAGAGGCAGCAGCAGCATATTTATCAGAGAGATAGTTGCCCTTGTAATTTACACAAGTTATTTTTAAGCTACAATCTCTTACTTTACAAATCAAGCCTCTCTTTTGGATCACATCTCACAGTAGTTCTGAAAGATGACTTCCACGGTGTATTTGATCACTTCTCATAGTTGGAGTGAGTATACCTTTCTTACATAAAGAGGAACTCCAAAAATTACAAGGTACAATTAATGGATCTGTTGCTAATGGAAGATCTAAATCTAACTTCAGAAGGAGCATGCACTAAATAGTTACATATTGCATGTATGTGTGAGGAGGACACTGCTTTTTTTCTTCACTACAGGCAGCTATGAAGCTGTTGCATCTTCTTCAATAAATAATAAAATGGGTCTGCACCATAGGACAGACAGTAAGAACTTAAGGAAGCAAGACATGATGTAGTTTATGCTTTATTTGTCTGCAGATAAAGGATGAGAATCCCTCAAAATGTGGCTATGCAGCCAATGCTGTACATGTAAACACATTAATGTAGCAGCTTTGAGTTATGACCAAAGGATTTCTGTTCCTTTGTGAGTTATTTTAAGCTAAAAAATTGGGTGGACTACTTGAGACAAATAATACAGCACAGAGGTATTGGTGAAGCTCCTCCTCTGTACTGTCAGAAAACCAATCTTTTGCCATTTGTCTTCCTGTATATGACATTTGTTGAATGACATTTCCTGGCTAAAACTTGTTAAAAAATTATGCTGCTAGGTATAATCAGTCAACAATATTTTTTTCCAAAAACAATCTGCATGCAGTGTTTGAGGAGGTGATTTGCTTACAGTCTAGTAACATTGCTGAAGTATGATTTAAGTTTCTCATGAAGCCAAATAAATTGTAAATCTGCTCTGAAAGTTCTCACTTCTTTGTCTGACTATAGTCTTCACAAAACTTACACAGGAAAGGACTTAGTTTTTTACATGCTTTTGTTGAAGCAAGTACAGTGATCAGTTCCTTCTACCTGAAGCACTGACAATTTTCAGTACAAAATTTTAACTTTTTATTGGTGTTTATCTACTGACATCTAAATATTGACATATTGACCTTTTTTTCCCTTAGTATCCTCTTGGTCTTTAGGTATTTTTTGCCTCTTGTTTTAAGTACAGCATAAGTTGTTGATAGGAGGAATGGTGAAAAAACAGGGACTGTTTTTCTTTAGAAACAAGATGACTGTTCTATCATCTGCAATAAGAGCTTTGTCTGTAATGAGGTCTTGTAATTAAAGTAGAGAAATGAATGGTTTTATATCCTTAGGAATAAGTCAAAATCAACTACAGAACTGAATGAATTCAACACAATCAGAAATGGTAAGTACTGTATAATTTCCATTATATTTAACTTTTTTGGATAGGGAGGGAGGGGGGAGAGTAGGAGAAAAAAAAAAAGATGTGTACATATAGTCACCCTAAGAAAATTAATTTTCAGAGTGCTTTTTGATAGCTGCATTGTATTTCATACTGTGCCCCAATTTGATGAACTTTCAACAGTAAGAGGAAAATCATGCAGTCAACATAAAAGCTGAGGACAAATATGATTAACTGCCCTCTTGAAGACATCAGTAGCAGTGGTTACAAATGGCTCTTAGATGCCTAAATTTTAATGACTGGTATTTACATGAGATTTCATGTAAATCAATCATGCAGTCATGTCATTGAAGGTATATGTTGTTTTGATACTTTGACTCTGTCAACAAAAAAAAAGGCTGCACATACCAAGATGCTGAATGTATTTAGTACAACTTTTTGTCTTCATATTTTCAGTTAGTACAATAATAACAGAACAAGAAGTTATGAGCATGAGCTCTCAATATGTCACAATGGCTTCTGTCCTGGACTCCAATTCAGTTGTATGACTTTCGTTATATTAGAGGAATGTGTGCAAAGCAAAGAAACCAGTTTTATAAATACGTTACAGTCAAAAATGCCTGCAAGCTACTTGTGTGTCTAAAACATGGTTAAAAAAAGTAATCACAAGCAATCAAAGAAACATAGATGTATTAGGGGCTATACTGCAGATTAAAAATATTGCTTTCATACATTAAAGCACTGTCATTGAAGCTAATGAGAAAGTTAACTTCCACAGTATTTTATAATGATAATCTATAGCAGTAAATCCAAGAGCAAATCTATAGACAGAGCAGCATTTGGAAGGATTGAAATTTCAATTGAATGACTTATTGCTGAGTAATTTTCCTAATTATTTTTACCCTAAATAATAGGTATTGGATCTAGGAAATAAAAGATTGTTGCCTTCCGATATGTCAACACCTATTGGAGAAAGATTGCTTATTTGTTTCCCCTTCCAAATTTTTGAAGACCATCTATTCCATAAATTTCCTTGTGACTCAATAGTTAACACATAATCCAAATAACAGAGAAATTATCTGAAAGATTCCCCTCTCCCCTTTGTATCTATATAAAGAATATAAAGCAGTGTGTTTAGTGCCTTGAAGAAAGAAAGAAATTCTTGTAAACAGAGACAACTTACAGAAGAAGAGAGTATGAACTCTTAAACAGAAAGATGGTATCCCATTATTTAACTACGTATTTTACACATGGTTCAGTTTGTATTGGAGGAAGAGTCCAAATTATGGCACTAAAAGAGGTCATGCCCTTTTAAAAAGAGGAGTGTGTGCACACAAATGTCTATGCATATACACTTCAAAAGTGAAGGAAAATGTATTTAATCATTCTATAAAAGGCTACATTAATGGAAATACAAACAAAAAAATTTTAGTCGTGATGCATTGACAAGTTTTACCCAGCTGTAAAAGGGAACTGGAATAACTTGTGAATGGTGTGATGAACAATAGCTCTTGGAATTAAGCCAGAGTGCTGACAGGACGATAACTGCTTTTGTGCCTTGAGGTGTCTAGCTGATGTTTGCACATGTTGTCTGCACAGGTACCCAGAGCAAGTATTCAGAGAGGTCCTGGAACATGGGTGAGTCGCAGAAGAAGTCTCAGAAGGAGCAAAACCTGTCTGCAGCAGAGTTGGAGAGACAGCAAATCCTTCAGGAAATGAGAAAGAAAACATCCCTGCACACGGACAGCAGCTGGATTAGGCAGCGCAGTTCCAGTATACATAAGGAGCCCGTTAGTCTGTACAGCAGTAGTATGAGGAGGTAGGAATCACATTAAAAATTAACTCTGTCTCTCATCAAATATTTTTGTTTGGTTATTCTGGACTTCAGCTTGTATTACAGAGCATAGAAACAAATTGAGGCTGTGAAATGCTGTAAGGTAAACTGCATAGTAGCATAGATAGAAGAAAGTAGCTGTATTACAGCTGGGATTAAATAGGTTTTTTGCAAATAAGGAATGTGGATGTGACCTGTAAATAACTCAGCTGCTTATTTCTTGATTGGCATAGCAGCAATGGAAATCAATAGTGTGCCTTGTAATTGACAGATGTGTTTAAGACTTTCAGCATGGCAACCTGTTTTGGAAATGAATTATTATGGCTAAGGAGTATACCTTTTTCAACACAGAAATATGTCAGAAAGTTTGGATAGTTTAGTTTTGCTTTATTTAGTGTATGAATGTTGGATTTGTCACTCAGGAAACAGCTGAGTTATCAGTCAGGAGAGTGTTTAGTTATTGGGCCAACACCTTGTACCTGGGTGATGCTATCCAGCCTGGGTGGATTGTTGTTTTTGATCTGGTATCCCTTGGAGAAAACATAAACAAACCTGGTATCTGAGGTCTGTTGCTGTACTGTGGATTTTGATACAGTTCACCTTGATAAGGCTGCAGTGAAGTGTTTTGCTTTTATAAAGTAGTTGTTAAGTGCCACCTCTTTTCCCTTGGCTGCTTTTTCCCGTGAGAACTATAGCTAGACACAAAGCATAATTTGCTACTCGTACATTTTAAATCAGTACATGAAGAATATTGCTCAGAGTCATCAAACAAACATATTCATCCTAGAAAATATTAAAAATGTGAGGATAATGGCTTTCTCTTAAACAATTCAGCATATAGCTCTGTTGCTCCATCCGTACTGCCATTTACATTTGAGGTGCTTGTATCTTTATTACAGAGGGGAGTCTTTGGACAATCTTGATTCTCCAAGAATGAGCTCGTGGAGGCACCACTCATGGCTGAACCAGTCTGCATCCTCTTCATCTCTGTCTTCTAGTCAAGATTTTAGTCGCCCGGTGTCCACTTCAAACCGGGCCTACATGTGCACTCCTTCCTCCAGCAAAGCACCTCCTGTGGCCACCTCTGCGAGAGCCCCCTCCATATCCCAGACAGCTCCCCGGGCTCAGTCTCCCCTCTCTACTTCCCAGTCAGGGTCCCAGACACGCAGCAGGTGAGTGGGTGCCCATTTTCCGGGAAGGTACAAATGTTGGGCCAGCACTAAAGAGCAGATTTTGTGTATATGCTGGGCTTACAGCAGTGTTCTTGCCCGTAACATTGGCAAGTACCTGGAGTTTTCTGGCTGGAGGGGACAGTGGAAGTACAGGCTGGTATTACCTTCCTACTCCAGTCACTCAGAAAATTCCCCAGGTTTGTCATCACTGCTTGACATTGGTTAAAAAAACAAAGGAACTTGAATAATCAATCTGCAGTCTCTGAGCTGTGTGTTGGTTACCAAAATGATGAGCAAAAGCCTGTTCCAGATGGCATTTCTGACATTTATTTTCCTTGGTTTGTTTTAACAAAAGATTCCTGAAACCCACGCTTTATGACCCTCATCTTGGTCTCTCCTCCCCACTTCCTGGCATGTGGTCAATATCATCTTGAGGAGCACTCAGGAATGCTCATAACCCATGACCCTGGAGAATTACAGAGTAGGATGTTGATTTTAATCTAGGAGGAGAAAGCAAGAATTGCAACATATTTTGAAACAAAAATGGAATTCAGCTGTGGTAGGGTAGATAACTCTGCTGTTTTATGTACTTGAAACATTTTAAAAATAACTTGGGGGTAGTACTCCAGAGAATCATCCCACACAAAATTACATGTGTTATATATAACAACAATGAACACTACTTCACTAGCTCTTACACTCTCAGGCACTAAGTGATAAATTGACCCTTTTTTTTTTTAGCTAGTTTTTTCATTCTTTATGATGTAAGAAAATTACCTTCTTGACCATATTTGCTTATCTTGTTCTCACTTCCATTTGCTAACACCTTGGTAGATCTATGGAAACTGACCTCCGTATGGCTTACATTCAAAGAGTTAACATAATATTTTATGTTCAGGACTAGCCTTCTTTTATCTAACAAGGTGCAGATGGTGGGACTTGGAAGGGGTGCTTGCTAAAACTTAGCCTTCTGGATAGTTCCCCACAACTAAGAAGGCAGGAGCACAAAATCTGTGTTCTTACTCTCCAAACTTAACAGTACACTTTTTATTTATAGAAAGTATTTTATACAATGAAATATATGCCAAGAATGTGACCGAATTTCTTAACTTGTTCCTATGTAAATTTGATCTAAATTATAACACTTCAGCTTTCCCTAGCTTTCAGATCTACTCTAAATAACATTAATTTTCAGTTTATTTTGCCTAAGCAGCCTAATAGTCCAGTTTTTACCCATGTGTTTTTTACTTTTAATCTCAAAAAGTGTTTGATAACCCTTCTTTATCTTTTAAACATTTTCAAGCTGTTTTTAAGGTTTTTCATTCTATATTTAGGTCAGTCAGTGGGAAGAAAATCTGTTCATACTGTAATAACATTCTGGGCAAAGGAGCAGCCATGATCATTGAGTCTCTTGGTCTTTGTTATCATTTACATTGCTTTAAGGTGAGAGCTGGGAGTCACATCGTGAAGGAACAGGAACTAATCAGGAGCACGCATGGCTACTCAGTGTTATGCTCACAGGGATTCTTACTAATCAACTGCTTTGCCTTCTACTCTTGACAGCGTGGTGCATGCATATTTCCATGAGGCAATCCCATTTGCAGGCATTCAGCACTCAACTCTAGAAGTGTTTCTTAAATGTCAGAGCTAACAAGTAGGACTTTGATAGGTAAGACGAGCACATTGACTGTGAGATTAAAGATTTCCTTCTTCAAATATGTGGCAAAATACCAGAAAACGCTGAACCACTTCTCCCAGAGAAAGCAGCTCCTCTAAAAAAAAACAAAATCTCAGCCTGCACCGTGGCAATTGAATCATTTGAGATGACCCATCCTTTCTAAGCTAACCTTAGCAGACAGTGTTCATTGGTGCTTTCCAAGTAAAGGCACGCTGGAAGAGCTCAACGTGGCAGGATAATACCTAGAACAAAACCAAAAGGTGTGTTTAGTGCTACTCAGCCCTAGTCAGAAACTAAGTGTACTAGCTCATGCCCAGCACTGAGACCTAGACCTACTTACATGATTTCCATCAGCTTGGGACATTTGCAGAGCTGAAAGAACAAATTTCTGCCTGCAAAAGACAGCAAAGCAGTCCTGTGCCCCTGCCCTCAGACTAGATGAGGAATTAGACTATAACTTGGAGGTGCTGTTGGACCCTACTTCTTCCCTGACTTCAAGAAAGAGATTTCTGTGCCTAGTTCCGAACACTTGTCTTCTGTGCCCAGCTCAAGTGCATCACCTGGAGTTTTACTAGAGATTGACTCCAAGCTCTTCCTGGTCCTGCCTAACTGAGCAGGAGGGACAGGACAGGACAAATCCATAGTGATCAGTCACCATTCTCTTTTCTGCAGGACATGTATTCTGTGTGAGACAATCTACCTGTAGCTCGTAACCTACATAAGAAAATGCCAAGTTTCTGTTTTTCAAATTTCTGAAAATTAATGAGCTGTTGAACTGGGTGCCATCCAAAAGATTCATTACTTGGTTAAGCAGGGAAACTATCTGCCCTTGGTAAGTTCAGTCAGGGGAGTATTATGTTTTGGATTACATTCCTTCCAGATGTGGTTCATATTCACAGCAAGTACATGTTTAGCCACCATAGCTAAATAGTTTAATGTTAGCATGGCAGCGGTCATGCTCTTTATGTGTTTACGCAAGAAAAATTAAATCAGCCCCATCTCTCCAAATCAGAACTTGTTTCGGTGATGCAAACCCAGGAAATTGGGAGTGCCTGGATATTTGCTGCTTCGAGTGCCAAGGGACTGAGGACACCAACAGCATGTAGTGCCTCATGGAAATCTGCAAGTAGCACACCCAGGTGTTCTGTGCCAAAATTCCTGTGTCTATGTAGAGAACAAATTTTTTTTGTGCCAAACCAGTTTTAGTTTTCAGAGAAACCAAAGTTCAAATTAGATTTAATGAACTAATGTCTAAAAACCGTCTGCTTTATGTTTGCTTACTTGGTGTATCTCTGCTATTCATTGTCCAGTCGTTGCCTTAAAATATTTCCTCAGGGTTGGTTGCATTTTGATCTACTAATCATTGTACATTTGCTTCTAGTGATTGTGGGGTTATGGTTCAAGCTTTGTTGAGCTTAATCTGAGCTGCTTTTGAGCAGCATTTTTGTTTCTCAGTATTTTGGAAGGAGTTGCTAATTATTCATGTGTGATACAGTGTGTTGCCTGTGGATGTGACCTCGGTGGATCCCGCTCTGGAGCTGAAGTCAGGATCCGAAACAACAAACTCTTCTGCAACGACTGCTATATCAGATTTAAAAGTAAGGCAATCCAACTGCAGCATGCATGACTGTAGCTCTTCTCTGTGCTGTACAAACTCAAGTGTTTGCACAGCTGAGCCACTTGATAGCTTTCATGTTTAGCTTTAAGTTAGTGAATAGGTTCAGCAAGGTTTGATTGCCAGTTTCTGTCTTTTGTAGAGTAGTCATTCCTAACTTCTAACTCACCAATAGTTGATTTTACCAACTTGTTATTATGCAGTTTCAAGCAGACAATATGGTATAGTCATCTTCCTTCCTTCATAGATCTGAGAAAGTGGTGTCAAGGAGCTGTCAGGTGCTAAACAGGCTTGTCTTGATAACAGAGAAGCCTTTTTGAAAAAGTGTCTGCATTTTCTTAAAAAGTAAGCTGAAATATGTATTTAATTCAGTCCTAATGCATACCTGGAAAGCAATTAGTTTATCTCGTGCAGATGGCACAAATGCTGGTTTCTTTTTGCAATGCTATTACTATTGGATTTATAGGTCTATAATTGGTTATTCATTTAGGTACAAGTTCAGGAGGAATTGATTTACTTACAGATCTTAATTAAAAGGTGCAGTATAATTTTTTTCCTTCTTATGGTTTGCAGAATTCTGATTTACTGGAGCATGATGTTAAGGCTTTGTATAGTGGTATTTAGGTCTTTTTTCCTGCTGTCATAGATGATGGTAGACAACCTCCTAATTTGATAAGTGTCAGGAGTTTTATATGGCTTTCTTTTTATGTAGCAAGTATGGAATTCTCTAGGATGATAAAAATCAGGGAAGGGAAATAATTTCTGAATTACTTCCTGGGAAAAATGTCCGTGTTTCTTTATGAGCCCGGCACATTTCTCTCATGGTGGATCAGAAGGCAGTGAAGGGAACAGGATATTTATGCTAAGGTGTTTGAGCAGCAACTGGGCAGCTGCTGGCTGTGAAACCTAGCTCAGGAAAAGAGAAGCTCTGCATCTGATGCTGTTGCTGTTTGCAGGCTCTTTTTGACTTCCATGAAGACAAGTCACAGAAATGATTACATGGTACCTGAGCTAAATCCAGAAAGCGCAACACCTCCTGAGGGTAACAGCGCATTCACAGAGGCTAATGTTAAGTGCAAGGATGCCGCTGTGATCGGTGGAAGGAGGAGGAGAATCGCTCCCTTCCATCTGGAGGTGATCCAGGGCACTGGATCCCACCATGTCTAAGTTAATGTTCGGAGAATGTATCTCCTTGTTGATGACAAGACTACACTGAAGTGACTGTGTTCCTATTTGAAGCACCCAAATGTATGAGATTCACTCTGGAGTTTTCATGTTGTTTTTCTCTCTGTCTTTTCTTTTGGGGGGATATATTGCTGGATGAGTTGGATAAGTAACTTTATTATGGATGAATTGCTATTTAGTCTCTCTTTGACATTACAGCCCATAAAGTCACAGCAGTGCCTTTCAGAAGCAGAGCTGATCTGTGAGGAAACGTTTCTAATCCCTTCCCTTCAGACTGCATCTACTTGGGCCAGTGGGCACCTCAAAACATAATTGTATGAGATACAAGTAAAATCAGGAGTTTTAAAAACTTGTAGGTACAGAACAAAGTATTCAAATTAGTGATTAGTAATTGGAATCAGCTATTCGAATAATACGAAAACCAGCTATGCAATTACTGCAGTGAAAATGTATTGGCAGCACAGCACTGGCCTGTGATGTGGATTACTGTTTTTTACAGTTGGCATTTGACATCAACCTGGCTAATTATTTGTTAGTTTGGAATGTGAACATGTTGGCTAAAAGGTTTGATAAACCGTAGGGGTTATTAATGTTCACTGTGCAATTTTATGGTGTGATATTTTTGCACATTTTGGTGTTAATTTTGTGGTTTACACTTGGAGCGCTCTAGTGGAACACCACTGTATTGGCAGATACCTACAAAGATATGCAGAGAGAAGATAAAAAAAAAAGTTCTTTATAGTGTTACAGTTATTTAGCAAATTTTAATTTCATTACTGAAGGGTAAATTTAGAAAAACTGTCACTCTGTCTCTGTGCTAATACTAAAAATAATTCTTAAGAATTTGGTAAGGTGCATGTTCTGTGGAATATTACTTGGCCTGAAATACTTGCAGTGCTATAATTGGATTCAACTCAAATTTGTATTGTTCATTAAATTTGGATTGCTCGATTCAGAGTGTATACCTTAGTATATGTTCCCATTTTCAATAAGTATTGGACATACCATTTTCTAACTATTTAAAACCGAAAAATATTAATTGTTGTCACAAAGATTCTTCAGCAACTTAAAGTTTCTTTTGTGTCTCCTTAACAGCTGGACAACCAACCTCCATGTGAAGCAAAAGAAGATATGAAGCCACTGTTGCAGATACAAGAAGAGGTGATTGCTGCTGATGTAGATCTATAAATATATATATTTTGTGTATGTGTGTTTTTTTCTAAGAGTAACTTTTGCTTGTCTAGTCTTCATAGCAATACCTTGTATTCTTCTTATAACTATTTTTATTTATAAGAAAGTAATTGCGGTAAGGAAATAGCTGGGAAAAATGCTTTCACATTTTCAGCTTCAAGTACTGAGAGCACAAGAGAGAATAAGTATATTTTCAGTAATAACTTCAAAATATTTTTGAGGCTTATAATCAACTAGTTGACTTTCCAATGGTATATGAAGAGGGTATTTTGTTCTAAGCTCCTGAAATGAGCATTAGAGAAATAGCTAATATAAATATATATTTGCAATTGCTGTCTTTATTTTTGACATATACTGAAAGTGAATTCTCTAGGTTAATATGAAGCTGCATTTAAATGCACACAAATTTTTGCTTTCCATATGCTGGTTTCTAAAATTATGTGCTTTTTTGAAACCTAAATACAAAGAATAATCTGTTTGCTCAGTGGTGTTGGCATAATATTCTGTGGAATCCATTTAAGGGAGAGAATTTTCTTTTCCCATTTGGAAATGTAACTATCACTCTTTCCTCTGCAAACTGAGTGGAGAATGGTTGTTGAATTACCATATATTTGTAAATAAAAAATATGATGTTGCAGTTACTAGAAGTTTTTGTCCTTTCTGTTCAGCTAAACATGTCTAAGGTAATGTGTGCCAATATAAAATTGTTTTAATTTCATCTTGGGAAAAATATTTGTTCTGACAAGATTAAGTTGTTCACCTAAATATATGCAAGAACTATAGTTCTTCCTTTTCTCTTTTCCTTTGTAGTCAATGTCTAAGTCTGTGTACAGCTTTTTCATCCTGTTCCTCATGCTCTTTCCCTTGAGCATTCAGTACCAGTGGTGAGACTAGATGCTCATCCCTGAAAAACAATTGAAAGAGGTGGACATTCCTCAAAATTTCTCTGCTGTTGCTAGAAATGAAGTGCTGAAAATATTTTTGGGTTAGGTTCTGCTCCTCTTGAAAACACAGCTGGAATGTGCACTATGTCTCAGTGGTGGCTTCCAAATTGTTTTGGTCAGTGGCTTCCCCAAATCCTTTCATGCCCAGTTACGTACCGTTCTGTGTCCATATCCTTGGAAGCAGTGAAAAAACACAGGCTGTAGATCAGAGGAATTTGGGGGAGCATTTTGTGGATAAAACCAAGGAAGAGGAAGCTGGGAGGTGTTGGAGGGCTCTTGAGTGGTGAGCTTGTATATGGCACCATGAAGAGCTGCAGTGAGGCTGCCAAAGCAGCTTGGAGTGCTCCTTGCTCTCAGGGGATTTTGGGGGGGTGTGTGGGTAGGAGAGCTCACAGATTGGGAAGAGAGATTGTGGCTGTGGTAGCTGAGGGCAACAAGGGAAGATCGTGCTGTTTTGGCATAGTGGGAGAACTTCACCGGTACTCCTGTAATTTCTCCTACTTGTAACTGAATGCTGCTTGCTGAATTACAAAGTGCCAAACATTAGTTTTAATTTTTGCTTTAAAGATTATCATAAAAATCTAAAATGCCTCATCAACCAAACTTGGTCTTGGCTTCTGGTATTCAATTAAAGACTGGTAAAGATATTTAATTTGGTTTTTACTGTTGTGGTAAGTAATGACATGGTAGACCACAGATGAGAGCACTGGGATATGAAGACCCTAGTCCTCAAGTACAAACCTATGGAGGGATAGTCACACTGCCTGCTCACACAGCTCTCTGGAGTCCTCTCTGCTGCTTGTGGAAGAAGCTTATTTCCCTGAGAGCTATTCAGAATAGGATTCCAATTTAGGTGCTGTGCAGATCTGGCTCTCTGTTAATGCACATACCTGATGGAGATGGTGTGGATGCCCCTCTACATGGCAGTTTTCAGACTTTTATTGTAGACAGCATCTACAATAATGAATGAATGAGCAACTGTCCCCCCAAATTCCAGATACCTATGGTCTCCACTACCAGCCCTGAAATACACTGCAAGAGACTTTTTTTTTTTAGTCACAAGTCAAAGTTTCTCAATCTCTAACCAATGAATTTATCTTAGCCTATCCATGACTCCCCCTCTCCCAGCACTGTTACGCAGCAAAACTGTGAGAAAAGTTAGGGATGGCAATGCTGTCTTTTGTGTCTTGAGCCTGTCATATTTCCCTGTCCAAGAGAATCATTTGGGCATGGAAATTAGCTGGTGGTGAAAAATGGAAGGAGAGAAAATTCAGCAACCTGTGGTCTGTAATGCTGCCAGACTCATGTCCTGTTGCCTGGAGTGGTGTGCTCTGAGCCAGGCCGGCTTCTCCTAAATGGTGTCAAGTACTTCCATGAGGGCTCCAATTTCATTTTCCCACAAAATGTCTGCAAAAAGACTAGGTTATTTAATTAGCTTGCTTGTGCACAAATGAGTGAGATTTAGAATTTAGTGGGCCTCAAAGAGCTAAAGCTGAAACTCTTGAAGAATTGAAGCTGAGTTTCCACCCTTGTTAAAGTCCTGATTTAAACAAGGCTCCTTCAGATATGCATCTGCTAATTCACATTGGCAAATGTGAGTAACAAAAATTCCTTCATCCCCTCCTTCCCTTGGGAGGGAACAGGCAGAGGAACTCACCTTATGAATGTTTTGTCTGTTTCAATCCTTGGTGAAGTATTTGGAGCATGTTGGGCTCTCAAGTTCAGCAGACCTGGTAATTGACACAAGATGGCAGTGTGGAAGTGCACCTTGCAAATTTAAAAACCCTTTCCGTGGTTGTAATCTCATATAAAAGGGGTTGGATTTGCTAAATGATGCTAAAGTTGTGATGTAACTGAACTTTTTCTTAATCTTGGCCTTTTCTCCCCACCTGGCATCACAGAGGTGTGATCGATGTGCAGCTGAATCTGAGCCATCTTCTTGGTTTGTTTTTGTTTATTTCCCATTTCATTAATTAGCTGCTGCTTAAAGCTAAAGAGAACAATTGCCGTGGAGAAAAATGAACTAGATGATTTCTAGTGGAGGTTTTCCACTGTATTTTGTTGGATTCTTTCTTAAGGTTCTGTTCAAGGAAAAAGAACCAATTGCTCTCCCTCAGTTCATCAGATGCAAAATGCTGTTCAAGGTTACAGCCCTCAAATGCATGGGTATACAGGAGAGCTGGATCTCTGCACTGCCACTAAGCTCTGAGTGCATTTAGGGCTGTGTGCTCTGTTCTGTACTCTCAGGTGCATGGTGCTGCTTGGGGTGTTGTCTCGGACATCCACCCAGGGCTGCTCTGGATATGGTGCAAATCTCGGAGATACTCATGCCAGGGCAGGTTTTGCAGGATGCTGTAGTACTGTTGAGAGGGCAGCAGAGATTTATGAGTACACAACTGAATGAACATCAGCTCCTTATGGCCAGTGGTGCAAAGGTGTGATTTCACGGGCTGGTGAGAACATATCCACTGTTAGGTGAGATGCTTGGCTGTGTAAGCTTCACTGACATCAACAGACGCGCAGACCGTGGCTCACATGTAGACACCTGCATTTTTGCACGCCTGTTTATCTAATGCTTTAAAAAAAAATCCAGAAATGTCTGAGAAACTCTTGATTTAGGTAAATCTCCCACTCTTGATTTAGCTAAATCTGCCCTCTCTTTAGGCTTTCAGGCTGTCTGCTAACTAACAGCAGTGTACATTTGAATACGGCTGTGGAACGGAGTGGTCTGTGGATAACGGCTCTGCCACAGGCCAATGTTTAAATAGAATGGGACTTCAAAAATATAAAATGTTTTCACTGTGGGTTTTATCTAATACATAAGAACAAATCAAGCATCTTGGAGTACAATTCAAGGTACTGCATATGCTCTAAGTTTTTATGTGAGTTTCTTTTAGAGTTTTTCTAACAGGAGATTTGTCAGACATTTCAAGCTGAATTACCTATGAGTTCACCTGTTCAGACAAGCTGCCACACCACAGGCAATGCTGCTTAGTGGCAGGATTGATGCAGAAAAGCCTGTTTTTAGAGCCTTATGTCTGAGTTTGGAGTTCACACTGACAGCAGAAATGGTCAGAGCCAGTCTCATTATTTTCAGTAAAGTATTTTTCAGGTGAATCCCAAGGAGAGTTCAAGTGATAAGTTCAACACCTCCCTTAGGTAATAGTTGTTGTTACATGGTCCAACCTTGTCACTTATGGAGGGTGAAAGTGTTTGAAATCTGACAATTTGAGCTCAGTGCAAAAACTGGTATGCTCGCATCAGTGTTTTAAATTCCAATCAATAATTTGTAATGGATTCACAAAACCTGTGCCATGGCTGTAATGGAAGGCTTATTAGCAGCGGGCATAATTAAATAAAAGAGCAGCTTCATGCTTGAAGCACTTCAGTATTTTCAATCTAGCTCCATGCTTCTTGGTAGCTAGTGGCACCAACATAAAACAACATATGAGGATGATGTAAAGCACTTCCTCTCAAAAGGGATGTTCTAGGGTGAGCAGTAGGGTATCAGTTTATTAAAGCTGGACTTTTTTTTAATAGGTTCAACCTCCTTGAAACAAACTTGCCAAGTAAGTACCTGCTGTAGGCAACAAACACTCCAAAGACCTGTGTCATTGTGCAATGGGAGTTACTGGGTTCTCCTTAATAGTTGACATTGTATGAAGAACCAAAACACTTTTTTAAAAAGTCTGTTCAAGGATGTATGTACATACAGTTTCTCTTTATTGTTCACAATAGAAGAAAGGCAAAGCTCAGGCCATCGAATGGTTCATGAACACAACCTCGTGAGAGCAGGCTTGTGGCTGGCACAGTGTGCCATCCTAAATGGCCTTCTGCAAGTACCTGTGCCAGGGTGAGTGTTTCTGCTTCCCTGAACTGGAACTTGCTCTTGTCCTCAGGCAGTCAGCCAGATGTGCCATTTATTGCTGCTTCAATTGCATATGGCCCTTCTGTGCTGGAAATTCACAGATTTCAGGGTCAAACCAGGCTACTGCAATATTTGGTCTGCTTATATCGCTGCAAAGGTCAGAATCTCTCATCCAACAATTCCCATATTGAACACACAACTGTGTGAACAGCAGTGTTCTTTGCTGGAGAGAAGCTCTGTGTAGATCTGAAGAATGCAAATGATGAAAAATCTACCACATGTCAACATAAATTGTTCCAGTGGTTAATTAGTGCTCTTAAAAATGTTAATTTTATTTACTAATTTTAGTGAGCTTTCTAGCTTATGATTGTATTTTTGTTGATTTAAGTTGATTTAGACTCTTAGAGGTAGATTAATTCTCTTTATTCTTTCTTAGATTGTACATATGATTCTGATAGTCCTTTTTTTTGTTGCTGTTGGGTTTTTTGTTTGTTTCTTATGCCTGTTCTTAAAGCCTTATTGCTCACATTAAACGCAAAATGCAAGATTACGTCCATGGGTGGACACTGTGGATTGAAAGACCTTCTCTCAGTGAACTGCAAAACGAAACTCTCCCGGGACAAGAGTTAGAACACAGGAGAAATAATCCTGAAGAGCATTAAAAAAATCTGAGTCTGTATAAGGATTTACTTGCATAAGGCAAATATTCAAATAAGAGCTCATGACCATAAGGGAACTTCGCTGCATAAATTTTCTGGCATAATTACTAAGGTTTTGATTTGCCTTTGTGAGAATGGCCATGCCCAAATGTCTGTGTGGTTCTGCTAAATTTTCTTGTCTGCAGAAGCACCTGTAAGAGATTTCCATGCTGATGTGTCTTGACAGACAAGGGGACAAGATGACATTCCATTTTTATTTCTCAGCATGAAGTGTCAGCTGCAAAATATACTATTAGTTCCTTCTACTTATGGCAGATATTGATGTGACGGGCCCAGCTTGTGGCCTTTCATCAAACTCTAGCTCTGCAAAGATAACAACTGCTTTCTTTTGATGCCCATGTAAACAAGATTCCTGCAGAGAAATACTAGTTTTGCTTTCATGTGATAATTTAAGTAAAATTAGTTCCTGCCAAGGTAACTGTCACATTTATGAGATATATATGTGCTGCACCTCGCTATTAAAGCCAGGGGTTGTACCAGCACACTCCTGTCTGCATAAATCAGAGGAAAATCCCAAGACAGTTTAGGAAAAGCCCCACTGCAACGGAGGAAGTTGGTAAACAAGCAGCCTTCAGCCAGGCACAGCTCCTGTCTGTGAATAAACCACAGCCCTCGAGCACCGCACACTGCAGAATGGCAGTCACGAGCTCTGCTCCTCACAACAGTCTGTGCCAAATGCATATTACAAGTGTGCGTGTATTTCTATCAAAAATTTCAATGCATACAAGTACTTTTGGATCTCAGCAAGTAAACAAAAAAGTGACAAATCACTTCTTTGCTCTTTGCTATTGAAATAATTGGATGTTTTTGGCTTTTTACTGATGGACTCAGTATTCTTTGGTGTGTTCTGTTCTCTGTAATAGTTCATGTCATGTCTAGCACCTGCTAAACGCAGTATTTTGTGTTCCCTCTCCCTCAGTACTGTGTCAACTCAGCAATAAAGGAGAGATAATTCTGAACTGGAGGCTGCCCCTGTCAATGTACAAACATATTTAGGTTGTTCAGACCTTCTGTGTTACACCATTCAACCTGGCTTCACCATCACCTTACCTTTTCCAGTTCATCTGCTTCTAGTGATGTTGTGCTAAATGGAAAACAAAAGGTGGGCTGATAAACACCAGTTTGGTACTGAAAATACGGGTAGATGGAAAGCAGGATGGGATATACAGGCTGCACTATCCATTTGGCATTATTACTCTAATGCACTTTTTGGTTGCTCACAATTGCACTTTGAAGCTATGCTGTGTTATCACATAGCATGTTACTGGTATCATGTACACCGAATGTTCTCTTAAATCCTATTTCTCTGCAACATCTTTGACTTGAAGCCAAGAAAGATGCCTATTCAGAAAAACTGTATAATCTTTTAATCCTCGTGTCTTTGCCAGATCATGAGTTGTTCATAAATCTGGATAGCATATAAAATGCCAACTGAAGGTGCTGACTTTAAGCTTGTAAAACCAAAGCATCCCTTCACTTAGCACTAGAGAGCATTTGGATTATTCCCTTCAGTTTATCAAGGCTATGATCTCTGAAATATGTCCATAAAAGTACCAAGAGATGTAGAATCCCAGAAGATACAGGGCTAATGTGTATGTCTCAAACAGCAATAGTTGATGGCTGTGGAGCCAACCAAGGATTGTTAGTAATAACCTGCTGTGAGAGAACAAAATGTGGCTGGAGAAGGGGGCCATGCAGAGGTAAGGCAACACTTTCCAGGATAAACACCCTTGTTCTAGTTCCTGAAAATAAACACAACACAGTACAGTGCAAGTGCAGGAATGAGAAGTGAGCATGTATTGTAGAGAGGGATCAAGGTCACCTAAGAACCCTGATGCCCTTTGGCCCATTTCCAGAAGGGTCTAGAGGAATGGGCTGTGCATAATAAGTAACATACATAGAAAGTGAGAAATCTATATTCAGGGCAGGGAAATCTATCAAAAGGTACCCCTACCAAGCCCAGGCAGCATCCCCAGGACCCTGGACATCCCATCAGCTGGACTGACACTGAAACCAAGACTGGTTATCTCTCTTCCTCCTCTCCTTCTTTCTTTCCTCTCTCTTTCTTACCTTACCCCTTTATCCAAAACCCACTGCCGTGTGCTTATATAGTAGGGCAGGGACTAACATACCAATTTCCAAGTGTGTAATTTACTAATAAAACTTTTGTCATTCCTTTAGACCACAAGCATCTAGGAATCTTGGCTGCTCCTTTCCCCATAAGGGTGGGATATCACAAGAGACAAGGGCAAAAATGCTCCTTGGTCAGTCCCCCAAGAAGCAGATATTTACACTCACTGGTTTTCATAATCAAAGTATTAATTTTTTTTCCTCTCATCAGTCTGCTTCACTGGGGTTTTTTTCCACGATAACAACAATGGTTACACTATTCAGCAAGTACATTTATCTTCTGATCAGGATTGATGCTGAGGCAGCAAAATAGGTGTGTTTATAATCCTGTTCTCTTGCATGAAGATCAAATGCAACTCTGATTCCCACAGAGCCTCATTGGTTTTATGCAGAGCACTCAATGAATGCGAGCCTGGGAGTCGCCTGCCTGCCCTTACCTCCCATGATGGGACAGGCTCTTCACAACAGCACTGCTGTTCTCTAGCATGGGAAAAAGATTTCCCTGTGCAGCCCACGGGTGTGTTCTGCTGTTCAATGAACTCCAGTGGCTTGTGTGAGAGGAGAGCCTGCACTGCTGGAGATTTACTTCACTGCTGTCCAGATAGAGCAGGAATATGACCGAGATAAGCACGGCCCATTAATGCGGCTGTGAAGCGATAACCTTGGCTGAGCTAGATACAGTAAAGGCTATGTCGCTGGAGTGTTAGAAAGATTAACAGAATTACACTGGTTTGCCTCAGCTGGGCATATGCACATGGTGCAGGTGAAATTACAACTACTTTGGCATTCTGGTCTATAAAATTTTGTATGGGTGCTGAAGAGGTCTTGTACAGGTATCACCAGGGGGTTTTTGGAAGCTTGAGAGAGAAGCTGGAGCTTCAAGAGAGTGATGAAAACAATGTGCTGTGATTCTTGTATTTTTTTGGACTTGAAATTTCCTTTGTTATGTTCTTGGAGCCTCTGATTTCAAACTGTCAAATGGCAGATTTTATAAACCCGGTGACTTTTTTCTCCTTAAAGCAAGAAAAAACAAGACCAAAAGAAATAATTAAAAAACCCCCTAACCTGTGTTTCTTCAGTTAAGAGAATGTGAACAGTCTTTGGTTGACCCTGAGATTAGCTCAGTTAGTTAGAGTCCAGTGCTAACAATGGCAAGGTTGTGGGTTCAGTCCCTGTACAGGCCATTCACTTAAGAGTTGGACTTGAAGATCCTTGTGGGTGCCTTCCAACACTGAATATATTCTGTGATAGGTGATTGCTTCACCACGAGATGTGCTGAGGTGAATTTTTTCTTAAATTATAAAATGAATCTCAAGCAGTCAGCTGGTCCTGGACTCCTGAGTGATGAGTTTGTGATCCCACCCTACCTTTAAAAAGAGTCTATGAGTAGTATTTCTTAATTTTTCTAGTTGGATGTTTGTAAAATGGATCTGTGCAGCTCTACTGATTAATTATTTTCCACATGAGGACTTAAGTTTGAATTTTCCACACGTATTTGTAGCACCCATGAGCTTCAGTGTTCAACCAACCAACCTGTGAGGAGAATGCTTAAAAGGATGTTACATGTTTCTGTTTTCTTTTAGATCTAAGTTCAACCAAGATCTGATTCATCTTCAGCACTCAATTTGTCTGTGCGGAAGATACTCACTTCTACACAGATGGGGATGGAGAGGTTGCACTGCAATACATCATCTCCCTCAGTCCTAAAAGGTTTAGGGGGTCAAACTTCTTTCCAAACAAATCCCTCTCTGCTGCATTGGGTCAGATTAAAAGGACTAGTGTTTTTTTCTTTTCTCTGCCCATGTGCTAAGTCCTGAACCTCTGAGACATGTTTCAACACTTAGAATGGGTAGAAAGTGGCCTTCATCTGCCAGCTTTTCAAAACAAGATGGGGTAAATAGCAGCCAGAGCAAATAAATGCTGGACAAGTTCTGCTGTCCCAGTTCATCTGGCACTGGAGTATGAACTTTCTTCATTCTGCCAGTACGGGATTTGCCCTGTGGGTTGCATTGGACAGAATTTGATGTGTTTACCTAGTTACCTTCTGACCAGAACAGCACTCTCCTGTGCATTTTCTTCACTGGTGGTTCTGGCCAAGAGGGTTGGACACACCCTATACCGTGGCTATTGGTTTTATCTTCTCCACGCTCACGTTCCAGCAATGAAGTCAGATTTTTGTATTCCTGACTGTGTTGGGTTGACCCTGAGTTGATGGACAGTCTTTAAGACCAATTACGCTTCTCACAATTGACATATTTAAACCGCACGGAAAGGCGGGACTCCCCTTTTTGGTCGGAGCTCGCCTGCTGGAAGGTGGGGGGGCTCCGAGCCTCCCGGCCCCGCTGGGCCGGGCCGGGGCCACTGCCCCTTTCCCCCTTTCCCATTGCTGCGGCACGGACCCTGGGTCACTGAGGGGGACTGTCCCAGAGCCGCAGGCAGCTAAAACCAGCCATGGACTGCTCACAGCTAAACCCATCCAGCGCGGCTTCTGGGGACAGGCGGGTCCCTCTCCTCTCCATGCGGAGCCGGCGGAGCCAGCGGGAGCCGGCAGAGCCTCCTGTCTGCAGCCAGCACACTCCGTGCTGAACTGAAGAGGACACCACGCAGCCAGCAGCACAGAGGGAGCGAGGCTTTCCCCACCGTAAAGCCCGAACAAGAACACCCTTCAACATGGTGGCGTCAGAGTCAGAGAGAAAGAGAAGTGAGTCACGTGGGATGGAGCTGAGCATGGCGACAGGAGAAAAGAGGGCGGTGCCGCGATTCTGGCGTGCAGCTTAAAAGAAACCTTCTTGCATGCCGTGGTAAGAAACTGTAATACCACAAACTGTTTGTCTCTTTAATCCATTTGAAGAACATGGCGGGGGGGGTGGAGAATCAACGTGTGCCTATGAAGTTTGTGAAGAGTGCCTATGCCAGGCTATATAGAAGTAGTAAGAGGCTGTTAGAGACTTGTGGCGAAGGAAAGCCTCTGTGTGCAGGCCAAAATAACTTATCCTTAAAAAGATGAATAACCCCATGTGATGGCCCATGTTCTGTAGTGTGAAAGAACTGTGAAATTCTTCATGGGAGAGATGTTCTACACATAGCAGACTGTTTGTTTCCGGGCGGGTCTGCTATTGGTGGCAGTTTGGGAACCACGTGCAACTGAAGGAAAACCCTTTTTTTCCTTAAGCATAAGAGAGAGACTTTTTCAAGAACTGCAACACTGACTAACATCCCATGTTCTGTTATCCCTTGTGTGAGCTGGATAAAAGGAGAGAAGTGCTGGAAAGAAGGGGGGGGGGGGAATTTAATTTTGTTTTGTTGTTTTCTCTTTACTTTTAATTCTGTTAGTAATAAAGCTCTTTCATTGTACTGCAACTGTTTAAAGTTTGTGGCCTGCTTTGCTTTTCTCCTAATTCTTATCTCACAGAAGGAAAATAAGTAAATAATGAATATTTTGAATCAAAACCACTACATTTAATTGGTGTTTCCGCCCGGTTTCAAACTCAACCCGCTACATTTATGGTGGAGAATGTGGGCAATTAATGAGCGCTGTGAGATGAAGACTAATTAGGAGAAAATAATAAGCAAAGCAAGTAGAAAGTTATAAAATTAAGTAGAATAATAGAAGAAATTTGCTTTGTAGTAGTGGTAAAAATTCTAGGGGTGGAGGTTTATGTAATTTGTTTTCTTTTAGCTCTGGTTTTGCTATTTTAAGTAACTTTTGGATATGTAAATTTTAAGAAGCGAGGGGTGGAATGTGTTGGGTTGACCCTGAGTTGATGGACAGTCTTTAAGACCAATTACGCTTCTCACAATTTACATATTTAAACCGCACGGAAAGGCGGGACTCCCCTTTTTGGTCGGAGCTCGCCTGCTGGAAGGTGGGGGGGCTCCGAGCCTCCCGGCCCCGCTGGGCCGGGCCGGGGCCACTGCCCCTTTCCCCCTTTCCCAACGCCGCGGCACGGACCCTGGGTCACTGAGGGGGACTGTCCCAGAGCCGCAGGCAGCTAAAACCAGCCATGGACTGCTCACAGCTAAACCCATCCAGCGCGGCTTCTGGGGACAGGCGGGTCCCTCTCCTCTCCATGCGGAGCCGGCGGAGCCAGCGGGAGCCGGCAGAGCCTCCTGTCTGCAGCCAGCACACTCCGTGCTGAACTGAAGAGGACACCACGCAGCCAGCAGCACAGAGGGAGCGAGGCTTTCCCCACCGTAAAGCCCGAACAAGAACACTCTTCAACATGGCGGCTTCAGAGTCAGAGAGAAAGAGAAGTGAGTCACGTGGGACGGAGCTGAGCATGGCGACAGGAGAAAAGAGGGCGGTGCCGCGATTCTGGCGTGCAGCTTAAAAGAAACCTTCTTGCATGCCGTGGTAAGAAACTGTAATACCACAAACTGTTTGTCTCTTTAATCCATTTGAAGAACATGGCGGGGGGGGTGGAGAATCAACGTGTGCTGTTGCAGTGGGGATCCTGCAACACGCATATATCAAACCAGGAGTCCCGTGGAAAGGAAATATATACGGACAGACAGATTCTTGCTAGCTGTTTCAGAGAGATGTTTATTTCTCCAGCCGCATGGCCGGAGCTCTGCCCAGGAACTGTTCCAGTCACGGGACCAAGGGTCCTTCTGCCCGCGCAGGGAACACAAACCAACCAATGGGAACGAGGCTGAGCAGGGGCAGGAAACCCCGTGTCTGTGCCCTCAGGGCCCCTCTCCCAGGGCTACACGGCAGAGGAGGGACCCCAACACCTCACCCGTTTTATTTTAATAAAAGGAGAATGAAAACAACTGGATAAACATAACAAGAACAGATTCAAAACAAAACAAACCACCCTCCTGAGTCTTTAAATGTCCAAACAGATTCTGTGGAACATCTTAGGGCTGACAGAAGGGAGACAGGACTCTCTGAGCATGCTTTGTGGGGAAACTGAGGCAGGAGAGGGTTTAACTTCTTCCCTCCCCCTTTTCATCCCCCACTTGGCATTGGAAAGGGATTTTTGGGGAAACAATTGGCAAAAGCATGGTTTTGTGAGGGAAACCATGGATGAAAAAACGGATTGGGAATACACTGGGGGTAATAGGACATAGGGTAAAAGGGAAAGGTGGGATTAGGAAAGGGACACTGTAGGGGGGGCTTACAATGGAGATACTGTCTAACATGACTACGATTTTTTGCATATATACTGCCTTTTACAGGAACACCATCAGGCCCAGTGACCTGCGATGCTTGTAACCCTTTTCTCCCTAGTACAATATTAAATTCCACCACCTCTCCATCTCCCAAGCTTGGGATGCATTTTTCAGGGTTATTCTTTTTAATAGCAGTTCTATGCACGAATATGTCTTGCTGGTTGTCACACCTTGTTATAAAACCATAATTTTGCTTAACATTATACCATTTTACTATCCCTAAGGTCTTAGTTGCTATGATCTTTTCCTTTTTCCGAGTGGCTGCTGTTTTCTGTCTCGCTGCGTCTTTGCTCTCTCTTTCGGTCGCTCCCGTGTTGGAATTGTCGGGGCTGCTGGTGCCTGCGCGCTCTTCCCGGGGTCGCGTTCGGGGCTGCGCGGGCCGGGCCGGGCCGTGCCGCTCAGTTCTCCGTGCGTCGCCTCCTCTGGTCGCAGCTTCGCTGCCGCTGCCGGGCGCTGCACCCACGTCTCGGCCGGGCCCCCGAGCGACGACCCCCCCGCGCCCTGCTCCAGCGCGCGTCTCGGCTGGGCGCGGCTCCGTTCCACCGCCACCGCCGCCAGCCGCCGCCCGCGTGCCGCCCCTCTCGGTCGGGCGTTCACGGGGCTCGCTCCACCACGCGCTGCACAGGACCGGGCGGGCACTGCCGGGTCCCGCCGCGCCTCGCTCTGCCACCGACACTGCGGCTCGCGTGGCTCCGCCCGCGCGCAGGAACTGCCTCGCTGCTGCTCTCAGAGCGCTCGGTGCACGTGGCCTGGGCCGCACGGTCCCTGCGCCACGCTTCCCTTCACCAGGACACAGCTGACATTGCTCAACAGTCTCGGTAACTAAATAATATTCACGAAAATATTCTTCCATCGGCATATATTTTGACTCCAATATTAACTGTGTCCAAACGGTTTTCCAAAAGCCCTTGGTAAGAATTAAATCCCAAGAAACATAGAAAAAGTTCTTAAACAACCATGCCAGGAAGTGTTTCAGTTCTTTTTGAGCTTGAATCAAGCTAAAATTTACAAATCGTTGTTCAAGAATCATTTTAAGTTTAAGATAAATGTCCATATGCGGCTCTGAGAGCCAAGAGTCTTCCCACGGTTCCTCCATAGTTTAGATATGGAATAGCAAAGCAAAACCAAGAAGAGGAATCCAAAGTTTCCAGGGTTTACTCACACAAATCAGTCGCTTAGGGATCGGGGATCGTTCTGCTCTCAAATCTCCACCATTTGTTGCAGTGGGGATCCTGCAACACGCATATATCAAACCAGGAGTCCCGTGGAAAGGAAATATATATACGGACAGACAGATTCTTGATAGCTGTTTCAGAGAGATGTTTATTTCTCCAGCCGCATGGCCGGAGCTCTGCCCAGGAACTGTTCCAGTCACGGGACCAAGGGTCCTTCTGCCCGCGCAGGGAACACAAACCAACCAATGGGAACGAGGCTGAGCAGGGGCAGGGAAACCCCGTGTCTGTGCCCTCAGGGCCCCTCTCCCAGGGCTACACGGCAGAGGAGGGACCCCAACAGTGTGCCTATGAAGTTTGTGAAGAGTGCCTATGCCAGGCTATATAGAAGTAGTAAGAGGCTGTTAGAGACTTGTGGTGAAGGAAAGCCTCTGTGTGCAGGCCAAAATAACTTATCCTTAAAAAGATGAATAACCCCATGTGATGGCCCATGTTCTGTAGTGTGAAAGAACTGTGAAATTCTTCATGGGAGAGATGTTCTACACACAGCAGACTGTTTGTTTCCGGGCGGGTCTGCTATTGGTGGCAGTTTGGGAACCACGTGCAACTGAAGGAAAACCCTTTTTTTCCTTAAGCATAAGAGAGAGACTTTTTCAAGAACTGCAACACTGACTAACATCCCATGTTCTGTTATCCCTTGTGTGAGCTGGATAAAAGGAGAGAAGTGCTGGAAAGAAGGGGGGGGGGGAATTTAATTTTGTTTTGTTGTTTTCTCTTTACTTTTAATTCTGTTAGTAATAAAGCTCTTTCATTGTACTGCAACTGTTTAAAGTTTGTGGCCTGCTTTGCTTTTCTCCTAATTCTTATCTCACAGAAGGAAAATAAGTAAATAATGAATATTTTGAATCAAAACCACTACATTTATTTGGTGTTTCTGCCCGGTTTCAAACTCAACCCGCTACACTGACTAAATAAGAAAACTGATGTTCTGCCTCTATCAGCCTCTCCCTGTAATGTCAGCAATTAATGGCAATGTTTCACTTGCCAAGCAGCAAGCCTTGGGCTTGTTGCAGCCATGCTGGAGAGTGAAATGTGGCAGTCTCCTCACTTTCCTACTGCACTGCCAGGCTGGCTCAGTGATTATTTACTGCCAGTCATGTTGCTGGCAGAAGAAGTGATGTCTCTTTTGCAGCTAGCCCACAAGCGACTTGATACTTATTTCTTTCCTTCAGCCCCGCTTCAGCAACACTTTACAGATTCAGACAGGGGTCAGGTCCCTTTTCTTGTGTTCAGTGTGCTGATGGAAACTCTTCCCCATTGACCTTATAATTAAGTCAAGTTCTAGGTTTTGTAAATCACTAGCTTTAAATGCAAAGAATTTTTGGAATTTCCTGATTTCCACTGGCTGTGTATCTGTCTTCCACCATGCAATGGAAGTTGTTTGTTTTCAGCAAAATCCCCCTCTGCTGTCAGAAAATTCCAGGGAGCGTTTAGAGTGATTCAAAGGAAGTACAAACATACACCTGTTTAAACTGAGAGCAGATAGATTTAGATAGGAAACTTTCTTTATTGTGAGAGCAGTGGTGCACTGGAACAGGTTGCCCAGAGAAGCTGTGAATGCCCCATCCTTGGAAGTGTTCAAGGCCAGATTGGATGAGTAGCCTGAGCAGCCTGATCCAGTGAGTGGCATCCCTGCCCATGGCAGGGCGGTTGGAGCTAGAGAATCCTTTATGTCCCTTCTAATGCAAACCATTCCATGATTCTATGAACTACTTAGCAGGAGAGCTATTCACACCTTGTATCCCATCCCCAAGAAGAGCAGAAATATGGGAAACTGTATGAGGGGTTGCTTCCTCTTTTTAGGTGGTACTGTGATTAGTGTGTTGGTTTATGTGAGACTGTGGTATGACAGTATATGCTGACTGTAGGAATTTGAATGAGCACAGATCACAGCAGGAAGGGGATAGACCCAGAATGGAGAAAAGCAGCTTTCAACGTCACTGGTTGCAGTCATTAAAAAATGTTTTCCTTATCATACCTTGAACTGTGCCTTTGGTTTTTAAGGAAAATAACTTAAGAGATCATGATACAATGCAAAATATTTTGTGCTTTCTGACAGATAAATTGTCCTGGTTCTTGCCAGAACAGGGTTAACATTTTGCAATAGCTAGGAGAGGGCATGGCTATGACCTGGATGCTATTTGATACCACCTCGCCTCATTGCTTTGGGCACGGGAAAGGCACTCTCTTCAAGGGAGAAGAGGTTCCTTCAAACAAATAAGGAAAAAATAGCAGAGAGAGCCATCTGGTGTAGTTTATTGTCAGGGGCTTTCCATGTAAATAGTTTCTTTTTCATATAACTTGAGAAATCAAGGCATGTCTAGAAAGGAAAAGACAGGAAAGGAAACATAATGACATTGAGTGAAATTGGAAAACCCAAGAAATTCTGTAATGAAGTGAACCCAATGAAATGGATTGGAAGGGAAAGGAAGTGCATTGAATTGAGATGAATCTTTTCACTGGTTTCACTTCATTTTAGAATATTTTGGGTTTTCCAATTTTCAGGTTTTTCTCACTAAGCTTTGAACAAGCTTGGCCCTGCAGCTGAGGCGCCCATCCCCATGCATGGCCCTAATGTGAAAGCTGCTGTTGCAGAAATATTGTGGCCCTGCCATGATGCTCTTGGCATGCATTTTCCAGCTGCAATGTGCCTGGAGCTCTAGGCTGTCTTGCCCTCTCCAGCCTAACTGGAAGCCGAATGGAACCTTGTCACTGGGCCTGAGATGACCATAGCCATGGGTGGTGAAAAATTTGAAAGATGTAGGAGCAGCAATGTTGTGGCCCTGCTGGAATGGCCTTGGCATGCCTGTTCCAGCCGCAGTGTCCCAGGAGCTGCAGGCTCTGCAGCTCTCTGAACCCTAAGCAGAACCCTAAGGGCAGCTTGTGGCTGCTTCTGAGATCCCCACCACTGTGGCTGGCCTGGATTCAATAAGTGTAGATTTTCTCCAAAGTTTCACATTTAAGCTCTCTGTTTGGCTTTGCATTGCTTGTGGCATTTGAGGCAATGCCTCAGGCTTTGCAGACACATAGAATGATTAAAGAGTTAGAAATGCCTTTTAATTAATTTTTAATATTTTTTAATGTAAAGGAGGAAGGGGAGAATAAACACAGAGAGGCAGTACTAAAAAGGTGAAATCCTCATTCTCTTCTTAGTTAGCTTCAGCCGTTGTTATGTTTTAGAATTTCAATTGATTTAGCCTTTCTAGTTTTGTTAAGAACTGGCTTTGATACTTGGCTTTTTTCTTGCATGACTGCTTCCAAACTTAGAATAGTCTTGTCCCCGTGTGCTCTGGTCTGATCCAAAACTCAGAACTCGTGGTTAAGAAATCCCAGCCCATAGTGGCTCAAAGAGTGTACTGGCCACTTATGGAAATAGTTAAAATAGTTTTCTAAGACTGCATCCATTAACACAAACTGATGTAATTTTTTTTGACATAACATCACCTCTTCTCCACCTCTTTTTCACTCTCAAAAATCTTGTCAGCCAGCATGAGTCTCCCCTATTCAGGTTAAATTCATTAAGACCATTCAATGAAATGTCCTGTTCTTTTCCATAAATGCCATTTAAATATATTTAGTGAATGAGCTTAAAGGTTTTTCTTTAGAATTGCAATGCTTAATCACCATTTTATGCTGAGAAATGTTAGTGGAGTTAATGAATGGCTCAGTATAATATTCAGTTAAGCAAACATACCAGTTTCTCTTTTATTTGCTACCAGTCTAATTGGAGTTTTGTTTTCCTTCCAGATTGAATTCACGTAATCATCAATTGTATTTTCTTTGCATACACTTAGAATAATAATAAAGGGAGGGGGAGCAAACTAAGTCTTCTAAATTATATTCAAAATGCAAGTTGTAGATCTTATGTGGTTGCTACAATACACGTAGATGCTGTGAGGCTGTCCAACTGTTGCATAATTTTTTGTTAATAATTCAAAATACTCTGTGCATGTCTCAATAGGATTGCTTTTTTCTGAGGGGTGAGGAAGTGGGGAGTAGCTGTTTAGTAGGACCAGAATTAACTTCTTCCTTTTCTTGATGGTTTCTGAGGCAGTATTTTGGCTACAGCTACTGGCATGGGTAGGGTCTGCTGGTCCTTCTAACGGCATTGGTGTATTTTGCAGGTCTGAGGTTTATCTGCTTTGATCACTCACAGGATTGACTGGATTGCCTCTCTTGGAACTGGGACAGAGCCCTTCCTAGGCAGAATGCCTGGGGTTTTGCCCATGTGTGAGATCCACTTGAAGAAAAAAGGAACTTTACAAGGCAAATTCCTGTCCCTAGCTGGGTTAAGGACTGCAGCAATTCACTTGATCTTTTCTGATTTATTTCTATGCCATGTTATATAAATTCAGGTCCTGGCTGAATTTGGGTATTAGATACCTATGCAGTAGCTCTTTTTTACTTTGTTTCACTTTTTCTATCTAGTTGAGACCTACTCCTTGCAATCATTTTTGTCACAGCTTCTCCTCCCTGTGGACGTTTGCTGCCCTCTCTGTAATGCAGTTGACTTGAGTTTTCTATGACCAGTCAGTCATAATTGCCCTTCATTACTTGAGGCCACCAGAATACCCCTCCAAAATGTATATAATTGCACTCAGATTTAATCTGCTTTTTTTTCCTGGTCATTAAGTACCTTACACCAAAATAGTCTGAAAAGGAAATTCTGTGACATCCATGAGTAGCGTCTTATTACCATTCTTCCAGTCTTTCAGTTCATAGCACAGAAAGCCAATATGAATTAGTTTTTCAGATGTGATGGTAAGATGCAGTATTTAGAGTTTTACTAACACATAGTATTTATGAAGCCTGTATTCTCTCTTCCTGCTTTCTAATGGTCACTTCTGACTCTGTGTACATCAGATTTATTGTTTTCTTTCCCAAATATGGTCAAGTGGCAAATTTCATTGAGCAATAAGCCAGTAAAGTGTATATATGTGCATAAATATACTTTAATGTTTTTCCTGTGCCGTATTAATGAAGTGCCTGGGTCAAATCATCAGCTTGCTTCCTGAAATATTTAAAAGTGGAGGGCAGTGACTATTTCTCAACTCTAGGGAATTACCCCAATAATTCAGGTTTAATTATTTGCTCTATTAGAGATAATTGACAATGAACATATATGAAAAATAAAATATCTGTTCTTGTATTTTATAATTTGCTTATTAAATTGGGCAGTTAAAATAATGAAGACTTTTTTCTTCAAGAGATTCATTCTTCAAGTATTTTGTCATGGAAACAATTTAAATGCTGTTTCCTAAAAAATTTATGCTTGCAGAATTGTTGCATGCACATCACAAAGAGAGAAACTGGGAGTTCAGTATTAAAAACAAAAAAAGTTTCCTGTTTCCTGCTGTCCCACATGAAAGGGCAGCAGCTTCTGCTTAAAATGAGCCTACTTTTTGTTTTCTTTATACACAATTAGAGGATCTACTATAAAAGCTGATGGATGTGTATTGTCAGAAAGGACCTGGTCTTTCATTAATTTCAACACAGAGAGATTTTGGAAGGACACACTGATGATTTTCCAAGAGCACCTTTTTCTTTAACAGTTTGAGGTGAAACAGGAAATCACCCCAAATTCTTCTGTGTTTTCTGCTATCTTATTAGTAGCATATGAGCTTCTTGTCAAATTTTCCAATTTTATGTATGAATCCCTGCATTTTAATTTTTAACTTGCCTATTATTTGATGATGCATGTGATGTTCACTGTGATTCCTTGTATTTCTTTTGAAGCAGCTGACCCACTTGTCCCTCTTCATCCTGACAGCTGTAGTAAAAACAACACTACTGGGCAAGAGGATGCACTTTTTTTTAATCTTGCTGCTTGACTTTCAGGCAAAGTAAACATCTGTGCCACCCAAGTTTATCATGGAGCATCTCACTAAGTCTTGTGGAGGCGTTGCACCTGTGGAAAGAACAGATGATTTCTTTACAATGTGTAACCACTGTGCAGATAAAAAGTGGATTTGTGCCCTCAGAGATTACCAGGCTTTCTTTTATCCTGCAGCTGTACTTAGGAAAAGATAACAATCATGCTTAGCTATGGACTCCTCCTGTGAATGGGAATAGTTCACCCATGTCAAAAACTTCTTTGCTGTGAGGGTGACTGAGCAATGGAGCAGATGGCCCAGAGAGGTTGTGGAGTCTCTTTCTCTGGAAATATTCAGAAGCAATCTGGACACAATCCTGAGTAAGGTGGTCTATTGGTCCCTCCTTGAGCAGGAAGGTTGGGCTAGGCTGGTTGGACCTTCACTGGTCCTTTCCAATCATACCTATTCTGTGATTCTGTGAGATGTCTGAAGTGCCTTTCTCGAAATACTCAGTGCTTAAATTGTTCAATATTGTTCTCCATGGAGTACTAGAGGTTGTACCCACATGACAGTCTTTCTGGAGGAAAACTGCATGACTCCAGTGAAATATTTAGTGAATAAAGAAAGAATACTATAAAGTGTGTCTAGCCTAAATCTCCAGGTCAACCTCTCTGCTGGCAGAAATCTGACAGCTCTTTGGAAATTCTGTTGCTGAAGACACTCCAGCAATCAGATACCAGTGGGTTGCAGCTGTTGTTCCCAGATTCAGGTGTGTTGTGCTGAATGGAGACTTAGAAAATTTGAGTCATAGAGTTCTCATGGGTGGAGGAGGAAACCTCTCAGAGGGACCAGAATGGAGAAAACTGTAATTTCTTCATTACCAAAGAAGAAGAAGAAAAGAAAAGCTGCTAGTTTGTTCACTGCTGTCTGCCTTTTTTTGACTAATCTGTCCACTAAACACAACTGCATTTTCACAGTGTTTCTCCATCTGCAGTGCAGGCCCACATGCATCTTTGCTGTGCAAATCCAGGCTTCCTGGGTACAATAGCACTGCCAACATCCCCTTGAAAATGATGGTTAACCGTGACAAAGAAAAGCTCTGCAAGTTCACAGTTGTTGAGTTCAGCTAACCTCTGTCATATCCACTTGGTGCTGCCTGGTTCACTTCATATAAAGGTGGGTTACAGCAATAACTTGAAGAAGCAAATCCTCTCATGTCTGATATGCTCCCAAACAGTTGACTGCTTACTCTTGAAGTAAATTCTCTGTTCACAAAGCCACTATCTTATTAGTAAGTAAAGCTCACCACATCTTGGCTGATCACTCTCTTGATATGGTTTTGTGGTTTGTTGTGCAGAGTGTTCCCAGAATTTAATAATTCGGGTTTTTTTCTTCTCTATTTAACGATTTAAAGCTCATTGCCATACAGTTCTTTGTAGATCTTGCAAATAAAACAATAATGATCATCCCAACAAAAAAAAATTTAGGTGCCAAAATACATCGCAGGATAGCAACAATAGAAAACATATTGTCTGGGGGAAAGATAAGGGAAAACGTTTGTAATTGCAAAAAATTATTTGTTGCTTATTTTGTTTTGGAAAAGTCTTGTTTTAGCTTTACCTCAAACCTGACACAAACAAATCACTGCATGACATGTTCATAAAAGGAGTGCAATTAAAGAGATGGTGAAACTTTAATTTATGGTGTTCAAAAACTGTGAAAAGAATTTCCCTCTTTTCCTGCCTAAGGCAAAAAGAAAGGGAAAGAAAAAAACAAATCAGAAGAGTTTTATAAGGGTCATAATTGCTGCTTGTGCCGAAAATGTGTGCAATTCTGTCTAAAAAATTGGGCTGCTCCTGGCATTTGTTTGGGGATCTCTAACTCACATGGTGAAAAGCATCTACTTTATCCTGCATCTTCCTCCATTTCCATGCTGTTTGGTCAGTGTCTCCTTGCTGCCACCACTTCTGCCTAGGTGTCAAGGACGGTGACATGTAAAGGTCCTTTTTGTCATTACTGAGGAAAGGTGTCCATGTGTGTGTGAAAACAGGAGAGACAGCTTAAAATCAGACCCAGGTCCAGGGATGTAGTCTTGAGAAAAACCTAGAGAGAATTCCTCTGGGTGAAGAAAGAGGGCTGAATCTGTAAGTAGAGAAATGACACATGTTTTTTTTTAGTCTGGAAAAAAAAAACCAACCAAAAACCCCACAAAAACAAACAAACAAACAAACAAAAAAACAAACCCAACAGAGAAGTGCTAATTTTTTAAAGCAAATTTACAAAGGGCTTTCAGTGAAACTTCAGACAGCAGCATTTTGGGTCTACATTGATGGTAAAAAATGCAGAGGGACAAATGCTGGAAGAGTTTATCTCAGAGGTGTGGTAGGAGGGAACCCACAGAGTGCTACCAACCCCTGAATTTTCTTTATCCAACACAAGTGCTGTGATCACAGAGCCACTGAATATTCATGGTAGTTGCTGGGTCTTGCGATTTTCTTAGCGGTCATTGCACTATTCTCCCTTAGAAAGGAACAACTGCTGAGAAAACTAACATTCCCATAGTTGAGAATTGTGGTCTGATGAGCCAGGCTGCTGTTTATTGCTGTGTGAGTCCTGTTGTATCCAGGGAAACTGCCTTTTCTCTCTTTTGCTGGTACATAGCACGGCAGTATAGTGATAGTGGATGTTGACACTAACTTCTCCTAAGTGACTTTGACTCCACTTTAAATTTTACTTGCCAGCCTGCAAGAGAAAAGTAATTATTTTTCTTGATTTCTCCTTTTTTGTGTCTTTTACTGTTTGCTTTCAGATTTGTATGTATTTTTCTTCATGAATCCATGGCATGGTAGAACCATGGTCCTTGCCTTTTCCCATGGAAAAATCCAGAAAATCCTGGGTGAACTATGAGGATGTACCTTTTCTGGGCAATGCCTAGCAGACAAAATCCAGCAAAAAGGATTTATGTTGAGGCCATTTATTTTAACATGGCTCTTACTCTTTCTCTGTGACATCAGTACACCATCAAACATAATTTTTGCTTCAGAATGTGTACAAACTAAATATTTTTACTGGGGGAAGTGTTCTACTTTTAATACACATGTCCTCCAGGATCAGTGAAATAGGAGCTGTTCTCCTCCTGACAAGCTGACTTGGGAAATACCTTTGAAATCTGTTTTTTAATGCTTTCCTGTGAGTAACAGGTTTCTGTGATTGCATTGTTTTTGTCTGTCAGGCTTTTGTTGGCTAACATCCACTTAACCTGGCAGAGATGTGGAAATCTCAAAACAGTCACATTCCTGGCGGTTCTATGAAAATGCCAAGTGGATGGAAAGGGCCCAAATCAGTGTCTGAACTGAAAGCTTTTGATAAATTGAGATGGATCCAGGCTGAGCTGCCACATGCCTTGACTTACATGCATTAACTGTGTGGCTCTCAACCATCTTGGGCCCTTTATGGAGATGTTGCAGGGCTTGTGGGGAGGTAGAGGCGTGACACTGGAGAACTTTTGGGGGCAGAAACCACAAACCCATGGGCAGCCAGCAGTGGGACCCTTCTGCTGCTTATGGAAGCAGTCATTTTTGAACAGACATGGAAATAGCTTTGCAGTGTGTTGTAAAGCCTTGTCACATGGTTTATGCTTTGCTGCCCATTTGTTTGGGGTTTTCTTCAATTGTTTTCCCCTGCCTTTCACCCCAGTTCTTGTTTAAAGCTGCAAGCATTGTTTCTGCCTTCTTCACCTTAAACATTCTTGAAGCCAGGCGAGATAATGTGAAAAGCAAAATCCTTTCAAATAATCTGTGAAGGTGAGTCTGGAAAGTATCAGTGACTATAGCTGGCTAGTGTCACAACACAGCTGATGTCAGGCGGAGAGGATAGCAACTGTGTTTAATCATGGATGTGAATACTTATTTAGATAGGTGTTCCGAATTTTGAGGTGACATCAACCTGTGTATATAATGTGTGGTTACAAAGTGGACACAAAACATACTCTGTATCAACAGGGTCCAAAAGTAGAAAAAAACCAAAAAGGAAAATATATATGGGGATTTTCTTAATGCCCTGCCTGTAACTATTTCTTTTTATCTTCCTTACTAAAGTAACAAGTAGGTGACTGTCATAAACACTAGCAATCAATGCAAACACATTTGGGAAAGGATCTTGCACACAGAGAGGTTTAGTTCACTTTGGACTGAAAAGAGGCAATTCAGAATTTGAGACCCTCTCTTCTTCAAACAGGTGTTTGGTGTATGCAGGTATTTACATTGGAATGTCTGAATCTGGAGCTGACTCCTACATTCAAATCCCAGCACCCTAAGCCACGGGCTTAATGAATTTACTCCATAGTCATGTGTTGTAACTGCTTAGCTTTTTTATGACTACAAAAGAAGTTCTCTAATTAGCAGGTATCAAACTGTCTGGAGCTTTATATTGCAAAGCCAACACTTTAAACAATACCTATGTAGCACTCAGATGTTTGTAGAAATGAAGTAATATGAAGATCCACTGGATCTTCCCATGTGAGCACTCAGAGGCTCTGCCGGTAGGAGCCAAATTTAAGAGATGTTAGATGGATCTGTTCTGCACATAAAATAGTTTGCACTGAAACACTATTTTCATGGTTTCAATTGATTCAAATCTGGTTAATTACCATTTCTCTGTGCCATAAGCCTTTGCTGTTGCTGGGTATACCTTTTCTCTGGCATTAGCTCACTCATTTCCCTCTCGTTTTTCTTACAACCATAGAATTTGTTTCCTGCTTTGTTATACTGGAGATGCTCTACATAACAGAGCTGCCTTAAGCCATTTCAGCTAAGATTTAAAAGTTATAGCAAACTGTCAGAGTGAGAACAAGGCAAGCGAGCTTTTAATGACAAGCATTAAAAACTTCCACAAGAATATACAAGGCCTTCTTCTGGGGACTTGAGATAGTACTAAAGTATCAATGCTGGTTTTGGGACTTAAGAAATTTCTTCTGTCTTTCTTACTCATGAGGAATGAAACTGAGACCTGGGCAGCACTTAACATAGTCTTTGTGTACATGCTATGAAATCCTGTCACCAGCAAAGTCAATGGGCATCTTACCACTTATTTTAAAATAAAACATGACAGGACCCTAGTGCCATGGCCTTTATGTATCATGTACTTCCTAGGAGGCTTTGTGCTTTCTAATTCTTTATACGACACTTCTGGCATGAACTGCTTTTAACAAGGCCACTGGCAAGGCAGAGAGCAGCCTTACAAAGAAATCAAAGTACAGGGAGTCTCCCAGCTTCTGGAACCAAATACAATCAGCAAATGCCAGTGGAAATCTTCAAAAGGTTTAGCAGGTGAGACATTTAAGGGACACATGTAGTGATTGATTTGTTCAGTATTTTCACCCTTTTCCTTTTATCTCTGACACTTTTCTCTCTTACATGGGGTAGAGGGAAAGAATAGCAGGCACATGTCTGTATGAACATCAACAGGGAAGTTGATGTTCATTATTAACATTGTCAGACTGACTTTTGGAAAAGGACTAGTCTGGGTGCCTCCATGCTTTTCCTTTGTTTTACGTTGCTGCTTGGTGGGTGAGATACTTAAATAATTTGCTTTACAATCCAAGTGTTGGAATGCATTGCTTTCAGAGAATAACCCTTTCAAGTACGCTAGACAAAGGTCAAGGATCCTAATATCACTAGTTGCTTTTGAAAACACGGACCTCTACCCTTTCAAAAAAATGGCTAGAAACAACTTGTAGGAATGGAGACCAGTGGTCCTGACATGTGAGGAACCTGGGGCTTCCATCCCTATCGCACCGGTGTGATCAGTTAGAAAGCAAAAGCAAGAAGGGACGTGGTGAAATTTTTTTCCTTTAGCAACTGTTGTATGAAGCCCCTCCTCTCTCCGTCTCCGTGGGAGAGACAGAGATGCAGAGGGAGCCCAGGATAATCTCGGGGCAACTGCTCCCTCTGCAGGAAAAAGGCTGGAGGGCTCCAGTCCGCAGGGCTGGGTGAGAAACGGCGCTGCGTGCACTGAAACGAGTGAATATGGCGGGACATAACACGATGTGACGAGTGACGATGACATGACCAACAGATGAGGTTGTCCATGCATCTTCAGAATTTGCTGGAGGTGAGGTCTGAAGCCTCTGTGAACAGCAGGTCTGTCTGAAGGGGCGGCAAGCAGAAACAGCTCTATTTAAAAAGCATACTAATATGGATTATTAAGTGTTGCTCTGCTCCTTTCTGCTTAGCCCAACCACACTGGTCCCTGAAGTCTGCTGTATGGTATTTTATCTGTGCTGGGAAAGATTTTCTTAGACCTTTTCAAGGGTTGACAACTTTGGCTGTTAAGTCAGGGCGATCTGTGTTTTACTGAACTCAGGCATCGTGTCTAGCTGTTAATCTCTGAATGTGGTCACATGCTTTCTGCCCCTGATGTGCTAAAAATAATTCAGAGTTGGCCCAGTCCTGCAATTTTAAGTCAGTTGTTGGACATAAGCATGTTTCTCTTTTTAATAGAGATTGTCTGGGCAGAAGTCTGTATTTTTTATATTGTCTATGTAAAAATAATTCATGGGTGTTTTATGGTCCATTTGATAGTAAAATGATATTTAATATGGAATTTTAATTTTACAGCATGGAGCAAAAGCTCTGCATCTCCTCAGTTTTGTTAATAAACGTTTCATGAACTTCATGAATGTATGTCTAGAGTAGATACTAAAAGTTCCAACATATAAATGAACCAGGTTTAAAAAAAATCCCTAAATACTTGTTTGGCTAATTTACTATTTAAGTACTACACATACAACCTTCCATACAAACCAAAATAGAAATGGGTTTTGTCTCCAGATTTGCTTCCAATCCCCTGGTTTTGTCAGATATTAGGAATTTTTCTGTATGATTTGCTAAATAGTGGCTGTTCTTCTAGATTCTGTTCTGTTCTATACTCTCCTATTGCTCATGAAAGTAGACTAAATAAATGCAATCATGTTTTCTGGCCTTTACTATATGAATCAATTTTTAAAAAAATACCCCAAACCACTACACACCATTGATCCCAAATGTTTGTCTATTAAGTTACTTTTACAAAAAGGATTATATGTCTTATCAGTTTCTGATTATGACATACTGAATAATTATACATATTAACTCACAGGTGGCTATTCAGGAAGATAAACGAATTTTTTTTTGAGAAAAGGGGGCAATTTAACTGGCTTATCTGATCTTCTCCATAAGCAGGAAGGAAAGCTGGGAATTGATGTTTGGGATCTTGTGAAGGTATTCTCGACATTTACAGTAAGAACATTTTAGTTACTCAATTTAGGTTAAAAGCTGAAATTCCCTGCAGAGCCATGGCAAGAGTTAACTCTAGAGAGTAATTTGAACTACTGGGATTGCATATACATTTGCCTCCCTCTTTAGATGCTTTCCAGATGCTTTTCTTCCTTCACTGTTTGAGGAGTCAGGACTCTCCAGCTAGGCCTTTAAAGTTAGATGATGTAATGTCAGGAGACATTTCTGAGGGATGGTGGACAGTTTTGGTATAACTCTACTCACGATTCACAAAGGCAGGCTGCTACTGCTCCTTCTCACTTCTGAAAAAAAGAAGTACAAATACAATAAATTGTGTTTAAAAAGCTTTTAAAATAATATAAATATACATAATTATGCATACATGGAACTACTTCTGCAGAAATATTAGACTGAAGGGAAAATGAGTACTATCATTTTTGAGGTAATCTACAACATGGAGTTCTCTTCATAAACTATCCAGACTCCAACTTAGAATGATTAGGGGAAAAATGCCTTTTCTTCTTGGAGAGATTTCTTTTGATACTTGAAGGAGGTAAGAAGCAAATTTTCTGTTGATGTTTCATTTCCCCCTTTGGTACACAGCACCGAAGGCTTCAAGCAATCCAAGCCATAGCAAGCCCAGCAGCTGAATGAGGGTCATCACTGCAAGTTATCACTTTAGTTTTAGGGCACTTGTAAGTGGATGAAAAGCACAAAAGGATTTGGTCTATTTGGGAGCGTGCAGAGGGCACTGCTTACGGTGGTGGGTTGGAGCACTTGTTTCTGCTTTTAATTTTCCACTTCAAAGTACTCATCACCAGCGTTAAACACAATGATTTCAGTTGCTGCTTTGGCTGTAACATCCTGAATATCTCCTTTGTCTCCTTTCCCATCTCCTTCTAGAGATTTCTCCTGTAGTGATTTTAGGTGTTAAAGTTTGAAAGACAACAAATTTACTGAGATTGCAGACCAGAGGAATCTGTGCACATTACTTTGCACATGTTTTGAACCAGGTAATAGCTAATCTTTTTGGGGGTGGGACTGAAGACATTTCCGATGTTTAATTGTCCTTTACTATTATTTTGTCATTATTAATCAAATTATTCAGACTCACTAATAATCTTTTGATGTTATTTGGGAATAGCCTACCCTCTTAAATCTTCATGTTTGGAGCAAGCAATTCAATATGGTATGTATGGTTTATATTTAAATTCTGTATTGGCTTATTAGCAAAAGAAACCTGAAAAACCTTCTCTGGCAAAACCAGGAGTTGCCATGTAGAAGGATATTAGAAATTAACTTTTCATTTGTTTGTCTTTACATGGATATATCCTAGAGAATTTTTTAATTAATGAGTAAGGTACTAATCATTGCTAAACATGTTAGATTTTATGCTATAATAAAGGAAAGCTTAATACACAGCTCCCTCAAAGTGACTGCAAATCTTTTCACTGATTTCAGTAAGACTGAAATCAGCATCTTACCTCAGCAAGGCTGAAGATACGAAACAGCTCTTCACTCTCCAGGCTGTGGACAGCTTGTTTTCCTTACCTTCATTTGGCACATTTTAGATATTAAGGTTAGTTATCTTTTTGTTTAATGCAAGTTTTTTTTGCAGGCCCCCTGTCTTAAGCTGCCACAGTGCTGGGGAATGTGCCATTTGCTTAAAACCCATCTATTTCTGTAGATGTCTTAAGGCAGTGCCAACCATACTCTTCCCTTTTTCCAAAGTCTAAATTCTGAGAGAGTAGATCTGAGTCAAAAAGTTTCCTTTAAATCCTTGCCATAACCCACCTTGTCCCATTTTGTACAAATTTGATTTTTAATGACTTCTCCTTGTTTAGGCACTGGCTGTCTATGGGTGAACTTTCTGACAGCTGGTGAGGAATAATGGGATATCTCTCTGTTTCTGCTGCAAAGCTGTTTTCAAGAAGACTCTCAGTACAGCAGAGTCTTTTTGCCTTCCTGCTTTTTCAGGCTGATTTTAAGTCAGTCTGTCTCTGCATGTTTTTTTGTCCAGCCTTAGAAACAGTGTTTATTTTCCACAGTCTTTTTGCTTTATTTGCAGTGGTGGTGTTTAATCTGTGTCTTAGGGTGAGGGGGTACCTCCATGTGTGGTTTCCAATAGGTCTGAAAAAGGAAATTAAGAAAAGCAGTGGGTGTAAATCTAGACTGTGACTGTCACTTCTTTGGAATCTTTTTGCAATCAACATTTGAAGAAAATTTCAAACCACTGCTCAGTGCAATACTCATGTTACAGCCATGTTTTCTGCATGGGTAGAAATGACGTAAAACCCTAACAAGCAACTGCCTATGCTCTGAATTTTTCTGCATAGAGCTGGACTCTGATCCTACTGTCCTAGATGGGCCTGCAGCATTCATATCTGCCAAGCACTAGTACCAAGTAACTGCCAGGGATTCATTACTGCTGGATACAGATGTGGAGGAAATGAGTGGCACATAAACATATGAAATAAATATCCTGAGCCACAAGATCGTGCAGAGTATATATTGGCTCCTTATTGCAGTGGATTTTAGGGTGTGAACTGTATACTGACACTTTTTTTGAGTATCAACTGCAAGATGAATGTAATCCATATTCAGCATTCTGAATCTCCATTGGATTGCTGTGCTTTCAACATAATAAATTGACCATAGTTGCAGTAACCCTAAGAACCATTTAAGAACCTCTTCAGTATGTAAAATAACTCATGCTGGTGTTAGGTTTCGTATGGTTTTGTTTTGTAAATGCTTTGGAGGGTTTGGGTTTCTCATGTGTCCTTGGCTGTCACTGAGAATTAAATACAGAATGCTTTAAACTGCTCTTGTAATGGATGCATTGTAATTTCTGGGTTGTAATTCAAGCCATTGACCATTCTGCATCAAGTAAAAACACAAAATAATGTGGGAGATCAGAGCTGGGAGCTGAAGGTGTGCAAGAAAGTGTCTTCACAGGCTGTCAGGCAGCCTAGTGTCAAAAATGTAGTATCCTGTCATGTTGGCTTGTCTGTTGCTTTGCTTATTATATACATATTGAAGGTGTTTTCCTTTTGCTCTGCACGAAGCAATTTCTGCATGCAATCCAAAGGCAAGAGAGACTTGGAAAGCAAAATCATCATTGTGCACCTTTTTGTTCTGCAGATCTCCAAAGCTCTTACAAAAGCTGCTGCCAGAGTAGGGAAGGACCATTTGTTAAATGTCTGTATGTCTCAGCTGCCATCATAAGTACTTGCAAATATCAGCACTATGGCCTTGAGGTGACAAGTGAGCAAAGATTGAATGATATTTTATGAAATTATTTATTTTCACTAAGCTGGGTCCATGTCATGTTTTTTTGAAGGATGAACAGCAACACTCAGAATTACACTTCTCTAAATTAAAATAAGGCTATCAGAAGAATAATTTCCTGACTTTGTACTGCAAAGCCTAGATTGATAAATTATGTACTGCTTTTGAGTTATTTTGCTTAGTATATAGCCCTTGCATTTTAAAATTTGCTTATGGTTCATTAGTATGGCATTTAAACCAGTAGATTTAATGAATTAGCTGCTAAGGCCTGTGAGTTTGTTGAGGAGTTAGATTTTCACAGCACTTTCCATGATGTATGATGTACTAGTCTACATTAAACTGTGAGCAGGAAAGTGTTGAGGAGAGATTTGGGAAGCTTCAAAAGTTTTCTGCATTCGATTTTATGTCTACATTAATCCATTTGAAAGCTGTCTTCTTCTAAACCCAGTGTTAAAGTAAGGAAAGATTATGAAGTTTCATGCAATTTCAAAACTATTGCTGAAAAAAGCTTTATTTCATTTCCTTTCAGTGTTTGCATTGCAAAACATCACTGTCTCTTGAGAGCAAAAAAAAGAGTACAAGTACCCAGTTACGTATTCTTCTCCACTCAGCCTCTTGATCTTGTCTGCCTTTACCATTTTCAAAGTGCTCCAATAGGCACACTTGAGACTGGGATCTCAGTTCTTCTTGCATTTAAAATAACTTTTCTCCATTTAAGTAATTTAGTATGTACAAACATAGCAGAGCAGAGTTTAGTCCTTTGTGTATCGGTTTCTTTTTGGGTTTTCTGTTAAATCGAAAGCTGACATGATGAGTGCCTAAGTTGCTTCACTAAGGAAAAAAAAAGGAAGTGAATTGAAGTCAGGGGATTGAAGTGAATGACAGGTGAGCGAGATAAGTCAGAAATAGCAGTTTAAATGAGTGACAGGGTAAGATTAAAAGATATAACTGAAGGCAACTGCCAACACCCCTTAGAATCTAGGACACAAGATGGTGTAGAATAAAGCAATTTTGGAGCAGAAATCAATTTAGACAAGGTGAGAGTGAAAGGGGATCTGCTGTAGGATTTCAGTATTTTTTCCAATAGGAAAAAAATTAGCATTTTAATACTTGATGGGGAGGGAGAGAACAAATAGGACAAATAGGCTCCTCTGTGACAAACAAACAAGGAAAGTGAGAAGAAAGGAAAGTAAAGTCTTTGCAATAAAAATGAGAGTTCAAAGGGTTAAATGTTTATTCACAGTAAAATGGAATTATAGTCAGAATCATTTGAGGATGCAGGATTAGGTGTAGTTCAGAGGCAGAGGCATTGGGGGCAACCCAGACCTGATTTCTGATTATCTTCAGTGGTGTAGTGAGTAGCATTCATAAAGCTTTCTTCTTCCTGTTTCTGTTGAGCAGTCTGAGTGCTTCATAAATCCAAATGTAAGATTATATATTTACTTTCTATGTATACTTTTGGTAATACACTTCTGAAGGCAAAATGTTCCACTGACACAAGTGTAAGGATTGCTAAAAAAGGATGCAAAGCAAAGATTTGAGGGAGAATCCTATCCTTCAGCACTGCTCCTTCCTTCCTTTCTGCCTAGGCCTGAGAGCACACTCCAGTTAGGAACTGAATTAACGCTTTCTGGAAGTTACTGACAGAAGGCGGAGATGATAGGCAACTTATTGACACCCTCATTTTGATGCCATGACGACTTTTTGCCTTTTTTTATATCTATATATCTATATATATATCTTTTATATACCCTTTTATATAGCTTTTATGTATCCCCAGTACTTTTAGCATGCATACTTGTAATTCCTTAAGTCTGGTAACTTAGCTTAGACCCAATATTCTGTTAAGGCAGGAGACCAAACATCCTGGAAGCCTCCTGGAGGCCAGAAAGCCCTATGCTATCCTGAGAAACCAAGGTCTTCCCCAGAACATCCTGTAAACTAAGATAGGCCCATCCAGGGGGGATTCCTCGGGGTGGAGGGTTCATTCAAGCCTCTCATTGGGGAAGCTTTGATAGATCTGCTAATTTGCAAGGCCTATAAATTGTATACGCGATCTATCATCAGTGTGCATTACGGGGTGCATTTCGGCACATTCCACCTGGACAAAGTGATGCACCTTAAGGATCCTTAAATAAATACCAAGTTAAAAATTCCTTTTCCCTTAAACCATGTTTGGTTCTTAATTTTAAGACCAAGGAAAGGCAACAATTTAGGCAGTTTTCTCAACACCCACCTGTACGCAGCCTGTGGAGAGCCCACACTGGAGCAGGCTGATCCTGAAGGACTGCAGCTCGTGGACCCATGCCTGTGCAGTGTTTAAAGGACTGGATCACATGGAAGGGACTTCATGCTGGAGTAGGGGAGAAGTGTGAGGAAGAAGGAGCAGCAGAGAGGAGATGTTATGGGCTGACCACAAATCTCATCCTCCTTCCTCCTGCACTCTTTGGAGAGGTGGAAGAGGTAGAGATATTGGAATGAACAAATAAAGTTTAGCCCAGGAAAAAGAGGAGAGCAAGGGGAAGGTGCTGGTTTAATTTTGTCTCTGTTTCTCACCATCCAACTCTGTATTAATTGGCAATGAATGAAATTAATCTTCCTCAAGTCTGTTTTGGTCATGATGGTATTTGATAAGTGATCTCCCTGTCTTTTTCTCAACACATGGGCTTTTCTGTCTCATTTTCTTCTCCATCCTGTTGAGGAGGGGGAGTGTGAGAGCAGTTGGGTGTGTGTCTGGCAGCTGGCCAGGATCAAGCCGCTACAACTATATTGCCTGCAAATGTTGTGAGCCGAGAGAAGACACAGGGTCAGATCCTTACCTGATGAGACTTGGCAGAGGTTGCTGGATTTCAAGAGTGATTCTGCTGACAGAGATCCCAACCTGTGATTTTTAAGTCTCACACATCTTGCAAACAGCAATATTTAGTTGTTTAGAACAAGCTACATGTAAAAGTACTCAGGAGGTACAAGTTTGGGGTTTTTTGGTGGTTTTTTTATCTTGAAGAAGTAGAGATGTAGTGGAAGGCTAGACCTATTTTTGTTTGTGCAGCAAATAATCTCAACTCTTCCCTGTGTCCTCTTTCCTGTGGTTATTAAACTCCCTGAACCATTCTTCTGACTAAAACCTAATACCATTCTGGAATTTGCTCTGTTCTGTTTGAGCTCAGAATCAACATAGTAGGATACTACTTTTCAAAATGAAGTGCAAACACAAAAGTGAGGAGCAATAATTTTTATTGTTCAGCAAGAATATTTCTCCCTCCCACCTGCCTTCTTTCAGCTTCTCCATGCATTCTTTTCCCTGGAGATTCAAGACACCATAAATAGTAACCTTTTGTTAGCAGGCATTGTAATGTCTTTTTTGCTAGATATCTTTAGTTGCTGGGTTTCTCTATGTGTTTCCAATAGGCACCTCTGTAAACTTGAAAGAAGACATATAATATGAAGGGGAGTGGAAAACAGGCCAGTCAAATGCAGAGTGCAAACTAGCTATCACTCAGCCATTTTAGAAGACTGCTACAGAAGAGAGCAGCAGCATTAACTAAAAATTGCCCCCTCCTTTCCTGCAGTCACTGACCTCATGTTACTTTCAAGAGCTGTGAGGGCTCACGGATGAATTTAAGAGCAGTGAATGCACTTTGAATGGGGAAAGCTGCATTTCTCAGTTCACCTCTGGGAGCTGCACCACCAAATGAACCTCCTCTGCACACACATGGGAAGGTAGTGTGAAATCCAGGTTCACCTAAAACTGAGCTTCAGTCACCAGTTAGCTTCTGAAATTTCTGACCATTGCCTTTATGATCTTCTTAGGTGTGCTCAGCCAAGCGTTATGAGAACATTAACTTTGGAAAGTGAGGACCTGATACTTTTTTTGATACTGAGAGGATAAAAAAAGATCATGGCTGGATTATAATCAGAGCTGGCACATCATATAGCAATGGTAAGAGACATCCAGATCCCAACTGTGTCCTCAGTTTAATAAGAATCACAGAAATGCCTTCAGGAGGCTACATGGTCCAAGTAATAGAAGTGGATCTGGCCTATTGAGAAGAGCACAATGTATGTGCTCTTAGCTTTTGAGGGCTTTATACTTCCCTAACAGCATTTTAATGTTTCTATGTGTTAAGGCTGTCTCTAGCTGTATGGATGTTACCCCCAAACTATTTGTTTTACAGTCAAGAAGAGTTGAAAAATTTAACTGGATCCTACTAAAAAGTGGGTTGAGGCAGAGTTTGACTTAGCCACTCTTTGTATGTTAAGAGACTAAACCAGAGGAAATGTTTTCAACTCATTGGAATGAGAGTTTCTTAATTTGTGGTTGCAGCCTAATGGTGATATGAGTTGTAAATATTACAGTGTTACTTATTTCTGGAGTAACCCAGTGGGATCACTGACCAAATACTGAACTCTTAATTTATGGAAATACCTTTGTAAAAGTATAATTAATGCAAATCTATGTAAATTTTAGCCCAAGATGAAAGAATTCCTTTATAACCTTCTGGTTAATTGATTGGATTATCCTCTCAGTTACAGTGCAGTAACTCAAGTTTCCCTTCAGTAATTTAAAGCAGGTGTTTGTCTCTGACCTGGATGGACATCCTGTGTGAACAATGGACTCAGACCCTGAGCCCCTGGTTTTAATAATCAGTTCAAACCACAACTCTAATTTACCATGATGAAGCAAAACCAAATCCACCAGAGATATCTCTAGATAATGCTCAGACTTTTTTTGTTGTCTTTGCTGAAGGGATGAAAGAGCTCCATGAATTTCTTTAATGAACAATAGGAGACTGTTTCAATAAATGCAAGTCCTGAGTAATACAACTCAATCAGAGCCTCTTTATCATAGACTTCTCTTATAAATATACAATCCACATACACTGCACTCAAAAATTATTAGCTCAGGGAGAGCCTTACAGTCATATTTCAATATCATAAGACAGGATCACACAATACAGAACAGACCATAAATAGTAATTAAAAACTCTAAGCAAACAGAATTTTTTTTTTTAATTCACTGTGTGTGATTATCTGACTGCTACTAAAAATATGCTTGAATCTATTTGTATATTCAAGGTTTGCAAACTCACCCCATTGCTATGTTTTGGTCAAAACGAAATTTAGCTGATGGTCTTTGGTGGTGGTTGACCTTGGCTGGACTCCAGGTGCCCACTAAACCACGCTACCACTCCCTCAGAAGAACAGGGTGGGGAGAAAATAAGATGAAAAAAACCTCCTGGGTCAAGATAAAGGCAGTTTACTAACACAGAAGTGAAGGTCGTGCACTCACAAACAAAGGGAAAACCCCAAAGATTTTATTCCCTACTTCCCTTCAGCAAGCAATGTCCAGCTCCTTCCCGGGAAGCCGGGCTTCAGCACGCATTGCAGTTGCTCCGAAAGACAAATGTAATCAGTATCAAATGCTGGCCTTTCCTTTTCCTTTCTCTTAGCTTTTATATCTGAGCTGATGTAATATGGTGTGGAATACCCCTTTGGTCAGTTTGGGTCACCTGTCCTGGCTGTTTCCCTCTCAAGATCTTGCCCACCCCCATCCTGCTGCTGAGGGGGTTGAGAGAGAGCACTGATGCTGTGTCAGAGCTGCTCAGCAGCAGCCAAAGCACTGGGGTGTTATCAGCACCGTTCCAGCTACCAATGCAAAGCTCAGCACTGTGAGGGGCTGCTGTGGGAAAATGAGCTCCATCTCAGCCAGACCCAACGCAACCTTATCAGTATTCCAGCCGGAAAAACTATAGAGAGGAGATTCATGCAGAAGTAGCTATTTCCAGAAGAATTTATCTATGTTTCTCAAACCTAGCAACTGAGGCCATGTTAATAGCCTTAGCACCAGGACCATGTTAATACCAGTGTTGTGGTAGTCCCATGACTGACTGTGTCTTGATTGAAGCAAATGAAAGATTTCTGTGGTTATAGCTCCAAAATGGCTATTCTTACATATGCCAGACATATATACTCAATTTAATAGGATCTGAAATCATAGTACTATTTCTTCATAACAAGGTATCTGTCAAAATTACATCATTCACTGCAAAAAGTTTTTATCTGGCTTCAAGAAAAACTTAAGGTACAATGCCTAGAAAAGAATTATGCAGAATAAGAGGGAGAGAACAATAGGGATTCAGTCGTCTGGGAGGATCTTTCTGCCCCTCAGATGATGCTCAATATTTTTTCATTCCAAGTAAATATTAAGATTAGAATATGACTGACTGTGCCAGGTGTTATCCAAAAAAGTGTGAAAACATACTCACACACGTTTAGAGACAAGCTGCTAAAAAACCTGGAGTGGGAAGGTGTCCTAGGTTTAGTTCTGTGACACTGAGAACTATGTGATTTACCAGCCAGGGGCAATGATAAACTACAGCTAAATTAACAAACAGATGTAGCCCCAGCTCACTTCACTTCAGTCAAGGGTGAGAAATCATCCAGGGAACAGTTTCTGGGCAGGCCCAACAGCCTTCTGCTGCCCTCCTTGCCTGCTCTTGAGTTGCCCAATGGGCAGGATTAGTAGCCAGTGAAGAGCAAAAGGGCCCCTGTTGATGCGGAGACACCTCACAATGTGAGACAACAGAACTAGGCACACGTCCCAGAGCTGGATTAACTTTTGGAAGGCCCCTGCCCTAAACCATTTAGCAGCAGCATTTTGGGTTTGAGTGACCCTCAGCAACTTAAGGGTAGCTAAGGAATAAATGCATGTGTATATATGTGCCTTTAAAATAACTTTCTTCAACTCTTTTATAATTCTGCACTGTGTCAGTGAAAAAAAATCCCCAAGTTCAGAAGCTTTGTGTCATGAACAAGATAAGTGTATTCTTCTTTTGAGCTTTCCTCCAACATTATCGTGTACAAGTATGTAGTAAAAAATAATTTTTGCTAGGATGCCAGAAACCATACAGTTAAGGCTCCAATACAGATGCAAAGATTTCACCTGCTCTTGTTCCTGTTTGTATTCATTTGAAAGATTATCACCATATGTATTATCCAGAGCACATAGGGGTTAAATCCTGCTCTATTTATTGAGAGAGCTGTGTGAAATAGACATACTTGAAGACACAGAGGATTCTGGCATATATTTCACATACTCATCATATATAATTAAGGTAGTGGTATTCTTTTCCTTCTGCATTTTAACTCATAAGACATCTCTGGGCTGTATTGCCAACATCTAAGGTGGTTTTGGGATAGAATTGTGTCTTCTCCACAAATTCCCAATTAATGCAGTTTTTTGGGTTAAAAGTCCACAGAACTTCACAGAACTCAAAGGACTCCTCTTGTTCTGTAGCCCTAGCCAGGTGGTGCTGGTATTGAATCCTTTGATAAACACTTCCTTTTCAGGTAGGGCTTCATCCCCCTGGCTGCAGAAATCTCAAAACTGGACACCCGACTGTGAGCTATACATCCTGCCAGCTCCTTTTAGTTTCTGTGGAGTGAAACGGATTTTTTAAGAGGTCAATTTGTAAAATCTGTGTTATATATTCCCAGAAGACATTCTATGTCATCCTAATAAAGATATCAGAGGGCATTGGGAAGAAACCTTGCTTTTCTCCATAAACTACAGAGAGAGTTGATTTATAAACGATTATTTGTTCTTCCTTCAGACATTTGAAAGTGAAAAAATCTGTGTCAGCATGTATGGACACTTTCAAATTTTGTTTAATTTATCCAACAGTGTAAGGTACAGTGTAAACTAAGTATTTGGGGACAGAATGCTAGCTATTTCATGCAGGAATCTTCATCCATGAATCTCACAAAAACAAACCTGTACCCAAACCTTTCATCTCAAGCAAGGCATTTTTTTAACTTACCTCAAAACATTTTTACCAGTAAGGAAACAAGAGCAATTGCATGATGGTCATTCTCCTACCCATTTTTCCCCCCAGATATGAGTGTAGAGTAATTTCAGAGAGAATACAAATGCTGTAATATACATCTCTACTGTTGTGCTGGAACTTAGCCACACAACCTCCTAGGAATCCTTTATTAAAACTCTTTTAATAGATTGAAGAAATTAATTTCCATACGTCTGGTAAAACTCAGCATTTATTCCAGGCCAGATATGACCTGTGATTCATAAAAATACTTTTGCAGAACAGCTTTTTTCTTTGGGACAGAATCAGTTTGCTATAGGAACAACAATAGAAGTACACAAACAACAGGAATTCCAATAGTTAATTGTATGCTTTAACTATTATAACATAGCTCTGTTTTTAAATAATAAATGAAGTTGCATTGCACATTCAAATATTGTTAATGTGTTCTCATTAACCATGTAGCTGCAGTGAATTTTCTTTCATTGGTGGGTAACAATGAGGATGTGCTTCATTAGCTGGAAAAAAATGTTGACAGCTGTAAGATCTATGGAAGAATACAAATATGCATCAATCAAATTTAGATGCACAGGCTTGAATGCTATGCCAAAAAAAAGGCTCATGCTGAGGAATTAAAAAGATATTGAAATAAATTCTAAAGTAAGAGTGAGATTACCAAGTGAGTTTTGCCCACTCTAGCTTTCTTTGCAGTGTGTGCACAAAAAAATAATTGGAAAATTATAAAAGAAGATTTTTTTTCCCCAAAATAACATTCAAGGACTCCTTTTAGTAGATGCAGCAGTATGGAACTTATTCATGGGTGAAGACCTAAATAAAGAGAAGAAGTGTAAGCAATGCAATTTGCTTTTTTGATGAGATATGAACAACGTGAAGACACTTCCCATCTTTCACTATTTTGAACCCTGCTTGTTTCCATGAGATCATCTATTTATGAAACCAAAATGAGCAGGTGTGAGAGAAACAAGGAAGCTTTTTCACTGCAGTTCCAGATGCCTGACCAAGATATAGACACTGTGGCATGGATTTCTTGAAGATGATTTTCAAAGAAGGGTTAGGGATCCTAGAAATTTTAAGTTGGGATTTTTCTGCACATAAGTTCATGGATGCTTTATGGAAGTTTGATGTACATGTGTACTGCAGAGAGAAAAGTGCTTTATTATGAACTGCCACAGTATTAGCTGACACATCTTTACAAACTCATTTATTGCCAATGCCACAGAAGTTTATTGTGTTCTTCGGGATCAATGAAATATACAGAAGCTCTAAAGGTGCCATGTATGATACTACAGATGGAAGAAACAGCTGTTTAATATTTGCTGTAAGAGTGTTGACATGCAGGCTGGCAAGAGGGAGTGTTCAGGAAAAGAAGGTGAATATTTTTTGAGAAATGTCAAGCTAACATTAGTGAAAACTCTTGTGAGTCCTCGAAGTATCAGAACAAGAAAAGACACAGCTGGAGTTGCACCAAGAAACAGAGCTTCATCATTGACTTGCATAATTCTATGTGTGTATGCATAAAGAAAATATGTAAAGAAAACTATAAAAGAAAAGATGAAAGCGTCAGAGATGATCTTGGAAATGGTAGGAGAAGTATAACAATTGTACATGCAGAGAAATTCTAAAAGCTGCTCTCTAGACCTTTGGCAGGTGGAGACAAAATATCACCCTATCCTATTCGTCATTGTTATTTTGTGTCCTTGTGTTGCCTGTACTTGCCTTCAGGTGCTCCCTGCTGAGGACTGTTATTTCTGAGCAGACACCAACCCTAGGTTCCATCAGAGTGGGTAAGTGCATAAAAAAGATAAACAGATGGGTGGTTATTAGAAGACATATGCTCTATTTGTCTGATAATGGCAGTTCTGCTGTTCTGGCGTGCTGCAGAGGGCACAATGGTGCATGTCATCACATAGCGCTGTCTCACTCCAACCTGAGCACTCAACAGCCTAGTTTCTCTCAGAAGTACAAGTTCAGGAGGGATTTAAGCTGTCCTGGGATAGTGAAGCTGTTACTCAATAGGGGCAGCACAGTCTCCTGGTCCTCTCCTAGTCCAGCTCTGTGCTGTGAATTTGGCTCCCACCACTTGTGCTATGACAGAGCCGCTGTTCAGGACATGTTGGAGGCCAAGAGTCTTCTCCTCCAGAATGCCAGTTAACAAAGAGACAATCTCTTCTGCTTTCAATTGTATCACCATAATCCCTGAACAATCAGCTTCTTCCCCCAGCACACAGCAGAATGGTGCTCAGCATGGGAGACACCTCATCTTCCACCTGCTTCTGAAATGGGGAATATGCAAGAAGAACATGTGGCCTCTGTTCTTAATGATCTGGGAGACGTCAGGATTTATGTACAAAAACTGTTAGAAATGCACACGTTCTTGTAAAAGGCGAAACAGGCAGAATATGGGGAGATTTCATGGAAAAGATGGTACATAGCAACCACTTCTGTCTCTGCCCAGCCCATGTGAGAAGGGAAGTGCTGTTCCTATTTTGACATTCTCAAAAGTAGCACGCTAGGCTGTGCAGCAGAGGAGTGAGAGAGGGATAGGGATGAAAGCACAATAAAAACTTCAGGAACAGTGAGAACTGCTTTACCTGCCTAGTTACCTCAACCAACTGGGTCTTTTTTTTTTTTTTTTCCCTGTCGTTATTGTGTCTGTTCTCTTTTTCTTGAAGAGATAATTCAGACCTGGCTATGGTTCAGCTCTGTACCACTTGGCCTTTAGCATATTCTATATCCCATAGGATGCCCTGTGGCTCTATGATGTATTTTCTATTTTTGTGTGCTTTTTCCAAGCTCTGTGTTTTATTTACTCTTTTACATGGTGGTTTTTTTCCCCAGTTCAAAGTATCTAAAATTTCCGATGTCTGTGATATATCCCACATATAGTGGCATTTTTCTAGCACAAAAATAAGTAAATTGAATGTGACATGAGGACTTGAGGAAGAGTTGAAATGGGTAGAGACAGCTGAGACAGTGTTGAAGTAATCTATTTTATCAAAGAAACCAAATCTGATGCAATTTCAGCAAATTTCTGTAAGAAGGGTCTGGATCCTTCAGGGTCCCACCTGAAGTCAGGTGACTACAGATAGTTTCAGAATCAGTTTCAGAACTGATTTTTCTGTACATTCAGAGCAGTCACAGATCTCAGAAAAGAGATGGGAGATGTGATACAGGGGCTTCACCAGTCAACTACTCCAGGTTTCACTAAGAGTTTTCAAGGTTACTGTTTGCAACTGCAAAGTCAACAGGGAGAAGCAGGTCTCAGCCCTCAGGAGAGATAAAGTGCCCTAATTTGTCTTTCTTTAAGGTTTGATTTTTACCTGGATTATTCTCTTCCAGTTAGTTGTCCGAGTATCTGGACAAACTGTTTTCTCTATGTCTACATATCTACATACCTGTCTCTGTGTCTACATCTATCTATAAATACTTTTTTTGCTTTCTCACTTTGGATCACATGCTCTTAGCCCAGGTGCAGCAGTCATCCACATACTTCTTCCAAGTCTGCAGACACCAATTTTATTAGTGGCCAATCTGCTTTCCCTGGTGTGTTGACCTGTCTCCCTCTTAGATGCTGAATTTGGAAGTAATTCTGTGCAATCCAGAATACAGAATTGTCTAGGAGTTCATGTGGCTTTTAATTGGTCCACAGTTCCTGTTAACAAAATGAATGAGCATTGCAGTTTCATACAGTCTGTAAAATCCAGGCACTGTTGTGAATAAGGACCATTTGTACATGTGCGTAACATAAACAGCATTTTTACCTCACCATTTTCAATGCACTTTTATATTGATTTGGCTTTTTTTGCATAGCATGCTAACTAGTAGTGGAGTGTATTCTCATTCATACAGCGAAAATACAGCTACAATTTTTTTAGGCAAGGTCTTTTGAGTTTAATTTTAGTGAGAGTCTACTATATCTCTACCCCGGCCCCAAACTCTGAAACATAAATATCAAAGTTAAGCCTTATTATTGTCCTTCTTACTTAATATTAAGCTTCTTCTCTCCACCATTTGTACACCCCACCTCCCAATAACATATTCTTGGTTTTAGAAGGAAGATTTCAATCATGTTCCTTAAAGAATCTTTGCTAGTGTATAATTCAGGTGTGAAGAAATGAAAACAGTCTGTAAGAAATTATCCATTTTTGAGAAGTAGTGGGTAGAGCTCAAACTGAACATTAAAATATTGTATTAAAAATAATTATGAAATATTTATCAGTAAATGTGTACTATTGATGCTGAAGTCTTTGGCAATTTTTATACAAATTTACAATTCAGTACTTGTTACTTCCATGGAAAATCTAAAAAAAAGTAGAAATATATAAACATTAAAGAAATTTACTGTGTATGTGCTGTCATTAGATAGATAAATTTATTTTGTTTAAAAAGGGAATTTTTGTATTTCTTAAGCCTGTAATTGTGATCAAAATACACAGGCCTGGTTATCTGAGATAAACAGGAAATTAACTCATTGTGAGATCTTGTAAAAGAGCAAGGAGATTGTTTTTTTTCCAAATAAAGACAGACATTCATGGTCATTCCCACATAGATTTCACTCACCCTCAGACCCATTTGAAGGTCCCTTCCTACACAAAGAATTCTGTGATTCTGTGACTCAGCACCACAAAGCACAAGGACACGTGTCTAAGTGGTCTGTCCAAGGTCACTTGTGTGTGACAGGGAAAAGGTACACCAGCAGTTGAGTCCTCATCACATCACATTTTTCTTTTCTCGCATTGATAAAGTGTTTTTACCTCTTTTTAAAAGCCTTAGTGTGATTATTTTGCCTCAGAACTTTTTCCTTAAGCCTGCCTAAAACACAGCAAAGTTTCATCAGTATTTCTTCATTTTGGGTCTCCTCACAGCATTACTCAATCTTCCTGTTGGGATAAGAGGAAGAGGACTAGCACACAGATTGTGGTGTCACCTTATTGTCACCCGCTTGTTGTTAGCATGCAGATCTTCTGCTGAAAAATATGTTCAGTGGTTTTATCAGATTATAGACCTGAAGATCTTGATGAGGGTAACGAGAGCTATTCCTGAGTTTTAACCAGTCGGTTGCTGTCAGCCGTGTCCTTGGTTATTAACACATGCTTTTATTTCGGCCTTTGTTCTATATTGAGTTCTTTGGTACTTTCAGATATTTCCATCACTTCTTCATTCAGACCAGTAAATATTTCTGTTAAAATTTCTGTGAGTGAATGCTTTGGATCCTTCTCTCTAGTTTTGACCTTCATTTTCTTTTTTACAGTATTCACTTTCCCTGTTTCCATTCTCTCTGAAACTCACTGACCCTCACTATATACCTAGTCTTTAGAACAGCTTGCCTAAATACTTGGTTCCAAGCAGCCTCTTTATTCCAGTAATTGATAATTTTCCCCACTTCCATCTAACAGGCTCACCGGATGTCTTGGAAACTTTCACCTGGGTAAACTGCAAAAAGCTGAAGTTAGCATGGAAGTCAGCATTTCAAAGCATTTACCATCTTTTTTTTTATAGGTGTGAATAAAATGTGAGATGTATAATAAGTAGACAGCAAGAACTCCCAAAGTAATTATATTTTCTGCAAGTTAACAAAACCACTGACAAATAGGATATATTAACAACTGGATCATTACTTACCTTAATTTCCCTTAAAATGTTTAGTAAAACAACATTTTTCCACCATGTCACTGTTTGGCAGATGTTCTTGTGTGCTCAAAATAAGCTGTTGATTCAGTGCTCATGTAATACTGCTCACTGGAGCTCTCTTGTTCTGAATCATTAGATAGGAACAAGAACAGTTGATTTTGTTGAACAGAATTCTAGCACCACATGGTGTGATAATTATACATCTTATCCAGCAGCTACTCCAATACGGACCATAAGGTAAACAATGCCCCATGCATTGTGCAGTGTTCTGGGTTTATATTTACAATTCCAGTTCTTCAAAGAAGTTCCCATTTAATATTTCAAAAAGGATCCTGCTCTGGATTCATGGATTTAGTCACATATTCCAGCAAATCGTCTGTCAATTGTGGATCTTGTCAAGTAAACACAGGTATGCCAAAGATACTGTGGTCAAAATGAAAGCAGAGTTGATGAAGGGAAAGCTAAAATAATAAAAAAATTTAAGATTTTGATCATCTCTAGCATTGCTATTACACACATTCCACCAGTAGTTCTATACACAATCCACTCAACTGCACAAATAATTATTCAAAATAACTGAAAATAAGGGAAGAAAGTCAGAAACTTTACTTGAAACCACATTGAATTAAACCAGCTGTGTCTATGTCCTTTTCAGTTTAATTTATATGCAAAACATTGAAAAGTCATAAAGTCAATGAACTAAAAAGCAAATGAAGACTCTAATATATTGCCAAGGAAAGCTGGATGCAATATTTTTGATGAAAAGCTGTTTCTTCAGCAAAACAGAAAGAGCTGCTGGAGGTGTATGAATTCTACAAAAGTTTACGTGACAAAGTAATTGATAGAGAATGAAAAGCAAATCAAGTAGTTAGATGCAGTGTGGTACTTCTATTTTTGACAGCAAAAAGTTGGACATGTCTGGATGACTGGACAAAAAATGGCAAATTAAATTCTGCATAGACAAATGTAAAGAAATGTACATGGGGAAAACCTGATCTTATAATTGTGTAAAATTGCGGCCTCTGAGGTGGTCATTACTGCTGCAGAAAAAACCTCTGGAGTTATGATAGATAAATGAAAATATAATCTGAGTAGCAGTCAAAAACAAGATCAAACACTAGGAATCATTAAGAAGAAGTAATCAATCAATTTTTAAAACCCCATCATCTTGCTGCTGTACAAACCTGTGTTTTTTTCACAGCTGATATTCTAAGTGGAGTTCTGATCACCACGTCTTCTGAGGGAGAGGTTGCAATTGGAAAAGGGTGTGAGAAGTGAGAATAATTAAAGGATAGAGCATGCCAGTACAGCTTGGGAGAGATCTGCAACCCATGAGAGGCAGAGAAAGTAAAAGACTGTTTGCTGCCTCTTCTACTGTGAGACCAAAGCATGAAATGAAGCCAGTGATAGCCAGACTTAAAGCAACTGTAAGGAGCCGGCTCTTTGTGCCACGAGTAGTAAACCTGTAAAACTTCTTGCCAGGGAATGCAGCCCTTTGCACCTGTGCATCACCTGTTCTCTGCACAAATGTACATCTTTCCATCTTTATCAATATTTACAGTGCCTGTCCAGACTACTGCAAATCCTGCCATTTGGCTATTCTTGAATCAAGTCCTTTATTTTGCAGACAGGAAATTCCATTTATGATTGATTACCTATTTCGACCCTTTTTAGTATTATAGTGGAGTAAATTGTCTTTGCTCTTATTCAATACTTTCTGTTTCTACAGTAATATGTCACATATATGACTTGTATTTTCAAGTCTGTCTGAGCAGTTGATAACTATGGTTGATAACCATCTTTAAAGCAGAGTCAGGAGGTCAGGACAGCTGGCTTCTGTTTGCAATCTATTCCCTGAGCTAAGGCAGTCAAATTACTCTCTTATCTGTACTTACAATTTGCCTGTTTATAGATAGATGCAAGAATAATCCTAGAAGTGGGAGAACAGAGGTGTGCTGTGTCCTTAGGTTTTGCCCTGTTTTCCCAAGATGTGTGCACTACATCTAGGGAAAGAGGATTTTATTCAAAGTGCATGCAGAAGCTATGTGGAAAATGCTGCTCCTGTAATATGCAGGAGCTGTGACATCAGCTGGGGCTGTGAGATGCTGTGACCTGCTGCCTCAGGTCCCCTGAGCTGTGCATCCAGAATCCCCCAGTGAGAGGGGATCACAGAGGACCTCTGGTCTCAATGCCTACAGGTCCCAGTGCTCCATGTCAGCTGGATCAGCAATACCCTCCTGTGGTGAACGTCTTGTGGATCCTGGGTAATTGCTTAAATTTCATGGAGTTGGGTGTCTCTGTGCCTATCACAATGCCAGCATCCTGCTCCCAGGAAAGTGAGCCATGCCCAGGGCCTGCTGAGTTTTAACCCATTTTATTCCCCCGAAACAGCACTGAAATTACACAAGCAGAGCAGTAAAGAGTCTCCCACATGAAAGCTTAAAATTCTACTGTAATAATTCAACATATAAAAGGTGGATTTGATCCAATAATCCAAAGCAGAACCAGTTAAATGGGAAGTCTTTCTATGATTATCAGAGCCCCAGGGATACAAGTGACACCTTTCTGTTTTCCTTTCTTTCTCTTTCTGTCTTTGTCAGTAAGCTATAATCCTCTTGCTGTGCTGTAAAAAAAAATCAGCAAAGGCTGAAATGAAATGGAGACTGTCACTGCAAAGCAATTTAAAGAGTGTTCTTGGTTTCCACAGCTAACCCATTACAAATTCCCTGGATTTTTTTTCACTCCATTCTTAGGAAAGCACACAAAGAAATCTACCCCAAACTCACAAAATAAATATTAACTCATTGTTGGAATTTCTTTAAGCTAATGGATCTTCCTGGCTAACTAGGTCTGCCAGCTTGCTGAGCTTGTATCTAAAAGAGTAAATAGAGCTGAGTAAATAGAACAGTCAAAATTTTAAGGACAAGGCCCCGAGAAAAGTTTTGCTTTGAACAAAAGAGTAGTAGGAGGTACTGTATGCAGGTCTTCCAGCTGAAGATATACTGAAATAACACTCCAATACTTCAGCTGTTTTCTACATCCTTAACTCCTTACATGATCACACTGAGCTGTTTGAAGGCCACACTGATCATTACTCCTAATGTGCCCCGGGTCTTTCTTATGGGGAGGTATGAATTTTGTTCTGACACCATCCAACATGCCATAAACTTTGCTTTGCTTTCTTTTCTCTTTTTTTTTTTTTTCTTTTTTAATGAGTATGAAGTTTTCCCTGTCTTTTATTGTTTTTTCTACTACACTGAAAATTCTTGTCCAAAGCTGTGTGTGAATCACCAGGTATTTGGAATAGTGGAGATGCTGACAACCAACAAGTCTCAAGCTTGGAAGAAGATTGGCAAAAAGTATCATAGTGAAATCCAACCTTAAATCTTACATAATTTTTTTTAGAAAGATGGGTCCTGGCATGAATCTTGAAACAGAAGCTAAGTGTGAATTATGCTGTTTACAGCGTCAACCCAGCATTTCTCAAATATGTGTGTTTCTTCAATTATTTAAATAAAACTCCTCAGGAATCTCATGATATACCAAACAATAGCTCATCTGTGAGCAAAAGGTTCAGAATTGCTCATCAGTGATGACAAAGGAGTCTAAAAGGCTTATACTTGATGAGTTTTGAAATGTTTGGAGAGCACAGAGAAATTACATGTATTGTAGTCTTGAAGCATTTTGATTTTGGTTTTGGTGGTTATAATCCTTCATATGACTGCAATTTAGTGGTGTTCAATGCTAGTGATCTGCTGAATTCTCCTACCAATTCCAAGACGAAAGAGTAATGGCCTTTCTTCTATTCTGGAGAAAGTCCTGTAGCTCATCTCTAGGCTGCTACTTAATCACTTTTTCAAGACACATACACAATATTACTGAGGAGTGAATGTTTTGCCTATGAAATAAATCAGACTGAACTGTAGTAAGCCTGAGTTTTCAGACAAATTCTCAATGGGAACCACTAGGAGTGCTCTCAGATCACAGGGTATCCAAGTGGAGACCATCCTTTAGGTGTCTCTGAAAGCAGCAAATGAGTAAAACAAAGCAATAGATAATTCTGAAGCCAGTGCATTTTCACCTGAGGTGTCTTCAAACATACAAACCTTGTTCTTGTTTCAGGCAACATTAAAATCACTGATTAAAAAACCCATGGGCAAGAATTACAGGGTAGTTCTCATGGTCTTTGTGCTCTGTTTCTGAAGCAATGAATCTTGAAATAATTTGTGCACAAAGCTCAAAGTATTGGTTTCGATCAGGCTGATTAAAGAATGAGAGTAAATAGTAACATTAAAGAATAGGAACAAATACTACATGTTCTTGAAAGGTCTTTCCCTCTGTGTACTCCGTCAGCTAGGAGAGCTTCTGATTCCAATTAAGGCAATCTCAAGAATACATAGGAAATAAACCTCAATCTCCCTTTACTTTGGTATGTGACTTAACTAGTGAGCTCTCTAGAAATTTGGCATAGAGTCTGAAGAAAAAATGTAGCAACAGCAGTATTTCAGAAGAAAATTGTTGCCCCTGTGTAACATACCTGTGGATTTATGACAGCTGTTATCAGTGTACACTTACTGACTGGAAATGATTACTAGATACTGGTAGGGGAACAACTAATTTCAAGATCCTGAGTGATTCTGGACATTAGTCAATTTCTGAGATACTCTCACTTGGAAAACAGTGATGTTTCCAAGACCAGGCAGCAAATAAACAGAGACTTGAAAGCTGCAATTTTGAACTTAGGGAGCCTAAATTCTGCCTAGGTCCTGGCTTCTTTTATTTTTGAATTAAGTTCATGTCAAATGATAGCTATTTATCCTCTTGGGAAATCCCTACTGTGAGAGTCCACTCTCCTGGACAGTACTGGTGAACCAAAAATCTTTAAGACATGAAGAATGACTGCTTGAAGCTTCCTGGTCTGAATTTCAGCTAAACCTGCATTCTCTGTGCAGCTGGCATCAGAAGATTGAGACAAATACCTACCCCTAGTTTATCCTATCTGTGCCTTGGATTATCATTCCGGTTCTTGTCCACAGGTGTATTTCTTTGACTTTCCACCACCTTATTTTTCAGAATATAAAATAAAAATCACCAACAAAAAATAATTCTAAATGACTGTTCCCCTTTTTGTATTTCCATATTTTCTGTGAGTCTAATAGAGAATTTTTGGGATCAAAATGAAAGTTTTTTACAACTTGCTTGCTGTGTCAAGATCAGCATGAGCAAAGGAAGGACCTTTTTTATTGTTAGAGCTCTTTGTTAAAATATTGGCAGCACATCACAAGACAGCATGCATCTTGCATTGATCTTTGTAGTTTTTTGTAAAAACAACGCTTATTGTAACAGAGTTGTAAGCCAAATTTCTTTTCTAGATTTAACTATAAAGTTTTTCCTACAGGGAAGAACAGATCAACAAGTTAAAATTTTATTTGTAAGGCTTTGTTACTGAGGAGAAAAGGTCTTGCAGACCTTTGCCAACTGTTAGTGTGGTTTCTATATATAACTGCCTTTAATATTCATCTTGAATGAAAAACTCTCAGGCAATGTGTGGTGCCACCAAAGGATCTGTTTATGAATTGAAATTTTCTTGGGAGAATTCAATCCTGAAGGATGAATTATTGTGGCTCAGAGGAGAGCATTGTGATAGGCTGATAAAAGGGAATAAGTATATATGGTTTCAGCAGAGAAAAGAAAGTCTGATTGCTTTGCTTGTTTGAACCATAACAATTTATTTAGGAGTATTATTACTAGAATAGCAGTCCAGTTTATTTCAAGCTGACTGGAGCTTTTTCAAAGGTTTAGAATTTCTTTTCTTCATCAGTTTTATGTAGGTTCCCGTTCACACTCAGGCGGGTGCTCTTGCTTTGTGCTCATTCCAGATGCTGCCTCACTTTCTTGTTTTATTGGGATAGCTTTCATAGATTTTTTTCTCATGGAAGCATCATCTTTTTCATCGAGCAAATAGAGCATCCCAGTATGTTTCCTGATGGCTATAAAAGACAAAAATCTCCCACTGATGCATTTTCAGACACCGTCCCTGAGAGAGTTTTTCTACCTTAATGGAACAAGTAAGGCCATGATTATACCAGGGCTGAAAGGTCAACCTGTTGTTTCCATACAGGTACAATTATATTGCTTAGAAGAAAGAGCCAGTTTTAATGAACTAGTACATATGGAGACAAGCATATGTTGTAAGCAATGAAAAGGTTAAATAGTCTGTCCAACTTGCATTTTTGTACAGCCTTTATGTCATTATTTGCTGGACTAATGATATTGTTACAGAGTATGTAAAAAGAAAATCCTATTTTTCCAATTGCAGTTCTGTAAATAGGTCAAAGAAACGGTTTTCAGCTGTATGCATAATAGAAAAACAGAAAAAGTGTGCACACAGCAAAAAGTGTGTGCACAGCTAAAACTCCCACTGTTTTGGGCAAATATTTTCAAGGGGCCACAAGTGCATTTCTTGCGCTTTTGCTTTTTTGGGGTTGGGGTTTTTTCCCCGTTCTTGTTTAAGCAACTGTTGGCTTTTCACTAGAACCTACATTCTTTCTTAAAACTTTTTCCTCTTCCAACAAACATTTATCTCATGCTATGGCTACCCTCTAAATATCTATTGATCTCAGAGCCTCTCCTGATGACCTTAATAGCTTTCTGTAGAGCAGTCTGACCTTCTTCTCCCTTGGTGAGAATTAAGTCCATCACTTTTATCACTTTAAATGCTGTGGGGAAATCCACATCTTCAGTTTCCTTTATTCACTCCATCAGCTTTCTGGGCCAAACCATGCACTGCAATTTGCTTGCAAATGCTAGTATCAAAGTGATAGTTGCCATGTGAACAAAGAAGTTTGCTGCCCCTCTGAAGGCAAAAATGCTTTCTATCTTGGGGAAAAACAAAAATAGAAAGAATATTACAATTTAAAAAATGAACCCAAAATATCCAGTGTCTTCCATACTGTGTTTACTTGGTGCTGCTCTCAAGAGCATAGATGAGTGTGTAGAGTATCCTAGTTGCAGAGATTGACCCACTGAGAGATCAGCACAGATTGGTCATCCCTGATGGAAGAGGTGTGGAGGAACAGGAGAAGGAAGCTGTTAGTATCATGCATGAGAGTGAAAAGAAAAGTGAGTGACTTGAACCATGTCACATCAGAGCAAAGGTTCAGAGGGGAGTAAGATAAAGAGGGGCAAGCTGTACCTGTGTGGATATATGGATAGCTGGACAGCTGATATGTTTTGCATGAACTGTGAGAAGTGTGAATGTTTAAAGAGCCCGAGGAACAGTAAGGAGCAGTCAGCAAAGTGGCAGAATTTACTTGACCAAGTATTTACTACAGGGACAGAGGGAGAAAGTCAGATGTGCAAGCCAATTTACCTAAAAGCACTGCTTGGTGGGTTGGCTGTTGTTTATTTTTCCTTCTTAATCTCACTGCCTTTAAACGATCTCTCTGACTTTCCTTTCTGAAATCATGTCTCTGTTTGCCCGACATTAATATTCATGTCTTGTTCCTCTGTGATACGTTACCTTTGAAGTGCCTAAGTGTTTGTGCTTCTCGTAGAAAGACTTAGCACTCAGAAATCTTGGTATTAGGTACCCTTGAGAAACTGCCAGTTCCCTTATTTGCCACTTTGTTTCTGACAAAATATTATGGTAGTACTGCTGAACTCCAGTTGTTTTATTTTGCCTTTCCTTTCCTTTCCTTTCCTTTCCTTTCCTTTCCTTTCCTTTCCTTTCCTTTCCTTTCCTTTCCTTTCCTTTCCTTTCCTTTCCTTTCCTTTCCTTTCCTTTCCTTTCCTTTCCTTTCCTTTCCTTTCCTTTCCTTTCCTTTCCTTTCCTTTCCTTTCCTTTCCTTTCCTTTCCTTTCCTTTCCTTTCCTTTCCTTTCCTTTCCTTTCCTTTCCTTTCCTTTCCTTTCCTTTCCTTTCCTTTCCTTTCCTTTCCTTTCCTTTCCTTTCCTTTCCTTTCCTTTCCTTTCCTTTCCTTTCCTTTCCTTTCCTTTCCTTTCCTTTCCTTTCCTTTCCTTTCCTTTCCCTTTTCCTTTCCTTTCCTTTCCTTTCCTTTCCTCTCCTCTCCTCTCCTCTCCTCTCCTCTCCTTTCCTCTCCTTTCCTCTTTTTTCTTTTCCTCTTTTTTCTCTTCTTTTTTCTTTTCTTTTCTTTTCTTTTCTTTTCTTTTCTTTTCTTTTCTTTTCTTTTCTTTTCTTTTCTTTTCTTTTCTTTTCTTTTCTTTTCTTTTCTTTTCTTTTCTTTTCTTTTCTTTTCTTTTCTTTGTTAAATAGGTTTTTCTTTGTGTCCTAGAATCAGGTCATTCCTCTTTTTTACCATATGCATCCAACATCCGTGGCCTTTATGCACCATGTCCTGTCATGCATCCCCTGAACTCTTCTTTCTCCTTTTGCTGTTTGAAGTGACTGTGTCACCTTGTTCTCAACACAGTGAGCATACATAAAATGGCTTGGCCCCCTTATGATGAAGAGAAGCAGACATGCCCATGCCCTGGTAACAGGCTTCCTGCAGCGGTGCTGACAGCTTGTTTTCTCCCAGGCTAAGGGACTGCAGGGTGTGGAGGAGCGGTACAGCTCTAGAGAAATAAACATTGGGATGAAAAAAAGATCTACACCTGTGACAAAAGGACATCAGAGAAGTAAGACAGCTGGATAAGCAGGCAGCCATCAAAACATGGCAAACAAACATCATCCCATCCTTTATAGCAGGCAAGTTACCACATGATGTGGATATGAGAGCAGCATCTGAACACAACAATGCTCAACAGGGCTCCAAATCCAAAACCTGGGGACCTGCAATCCAACATGTGCAGAGAGGGTTACTTTTATAAATACCCAGACCAGTGGCTGTGCATGGCGGAGCATCAAAGGAATGTGCTGCTTTTCGTTCACTCCTGCCATTCATGATTCATGGAAAAGACCCTCTCCCTCAGGAGATCAGAATAGTGTTTGCTTCCAGATACCTTTCTCACATAGGAATTAATTGGAGAGCTTGGAAAAATCACCAGTTTTCTTATGTCCTGCCTAGATGCTTTCTTTTATCTTTTTTTTTTCCCTTCCAGCACAAAGAATTGATGACTTAAAAAGCTGAGAGATCAGTAGTATCTTAAACACCAGAGACATTTTTACAGGACTGAATGCTACTAAAATTTGAAAGGTTTACAATAAATTAAAAATAATGGCTCTGGTGTGACCTATTTCCTCTCTGTGTATATATAGAACCCAAATATTTGTTAGAAATAATTACTTGAGAAGATAGCCAACAATCAAGGCAAGACTTAGATGCTAAGCAATAATGACAGAACATCTGCCTGAAATAAGTATCTGTCTTTACTGTACCACTGCTTCAGTAAGAAATACTCCAAATGTAAGTCCCAGGTTCTGTACTGCTCCACAGAGGAGTCGATATTTTTTGTAGATAAAGGCTGTCAGAAAGCACTTGTAATACCCTTTGAAGCTGTATGTGTAACAAGAAACTGGTGTATTTCATACTCCATAAACTTTACTGCTTTCCTGCAATTTCAGACCCAATGAAGTCAGATCTACATTCAAGAGACTCCAAATATGATTAGCAATCATCATTGCTCATACCTTATTCATGGTGCTATCAGTACATGTAACAGTTTCAGACATTGATACTCAGTTTCATATGTTCTTCTCAACTGGCAACTGATTTTAAATTATAACCCTTAATTTTGCATTCTACGAGGTGAAATGAAAAAAAAAAATCTCATCCAACACCTATAATTCATTATTTTTTGCCAACAAAGCTCATCCTAAAATCTACTTTATCTAATGAAGAATGGCACCAATGGAGCTTCCACAGCAAATACAAATGATGTTGAATACCCCAGGACTTAATAGATAAATCCATTGACTGTCAGGTGACATGCTCAGTTTAACAGTCTGAAGATGCCTAGGACGTTCAAAATAGCACTAGGACTTGATTTATTATGACAACACAAGTGAGGTATTTTACTTAGTATTTCCATTAGCTGTAGTGAAAAAAAAATAATAAAAACCTAGATATTTGAATATAGGAATTACTTTATAATAAAATTAATCTTACATTAGTGAGTTTTTTTTGCATGCAGTACTGTATCTGAGGATAGCTTTTTGTTTATCCTGACAGCAACACTGAAAACTATAATTTGCAACCTTGTTTTTTAGGGATAAAAGTCCTCACAATGCCCCTCAAATTCTCCTGTCCTTCAGATTGGAAAGAAATAACTCAGTAGGCTGTCAAAAATTCCCTTCCCAACATGTTTATGGGCCAGGAAAAGGAGATGGCACTTTACGCCAGCCTAATTGCAGCACAGACCAGACTCAGTGAGACCTACTGTTTTTTATAAAACACGCCTCCAGGGGTGTTAATGGGGATGCTGTGCTTGGAAATAACCTGTCTTCTTATTTATTTAAGGTGAGATTTGCATCTGATTAGCAACAGAATATACCAACTGGAGTGACATGGGAGTTTCTTAATTGCTTTCCACTACCTGGAAAATAATTAGCTGTTCCTTCTATCTGCTAATGTGACAGCTCATTGTTGTTGTGCTGTTGGGCTGGCAAACCCATTTACAGATGATGTCAAAACCCAGCATTTAAGTAACAGAATGGTAGCTGTTTTCCCCAAAACACATAGGAGAAACAAACCTTTTGCAATGGAGCTTTGGTAGGAACAGTCTCATTGCGTGCACACAGAACTGATGCCCTGGACAGCTTTGAGCAAATATTCTGTTACAGTGTCATGGGCTGTTTCTTCCTCAGCTTCTGAAGTGCCTGAGAGCCAGTGGAGAATTCCTGTATCATGTTGTTACTGCCATGTGAACAAGAAAAGTCTTCAGAAGGTAAAGAAGAGAATCTGACAGGCCAGAAGGCACCTTCTGGATGTGTTTCATCCAACTCCCCTGCTCAAAGCCAGCGTCAGGATTTGCTCAGAGCCACATCCAGCTATCTTTTAAGTATTTCTCCAGATGGAGATCCCACAGTCTCCTGACACAACCTCTTCCAGTGTTTGACCTATCATAGTGAAAATCTTTTTTTTATAGCTATTCACATTTTTTTTGTGTTCCAATTTCTGCTTGTTGCCTCTTCATAGGTAAAAATGCACCTACTAGAAAAATCCGAATCCATTTCATCTACACCTTCTTATCTGGTATTGCTCACAGCAGCAAGATACCCCCACCAATATCATTCCCTTCTGCAGGCTGAGCAGGCTCAGAGCTGACATGATCTCCTTCTACGTTATCCAGCCACAAAGCTGCCTGGTGGCCTTTGTTGCACTTGTACCTGTATGTCAGTGTCTTCTACTGTGGAGCCCAAAACTGCACATGGTGTTTCAGATGTATTCTCACAAGTGCTGAACATAATCCCTTCCCTTAACCTGCTGGATTAACATCTTCTAATATAATCAGGACACCTTGGTGTGGTGCAAAGGTGCATTGGTGGGTCAAGTTCAAACCTTCCTCCTGAATCACAGGGTCCTTTCCTTCAAAGCAACTCTCTAGTCTGCCCTGCCACATGGGGTTATCCCATCCCACATGCTGGACTCTGCATTTACCTTTTGCCCCAACTTCAGGAGGCTCCTGTCAGCTCAAGCAATTGAGAAGCATCATGTTAAATTTTAATCGATTTGGTGTATTTAAGAAGAGACACTAGAATTACGAATTTGGCTCCAACAGAGATTGCACAAGTCTTTGAAGACTCTTATTGGGTGTACACTGAAAGCCACAGGAAATTTCACAATGCTCTTAGTTTCCAAAAAGTTCACTTGAAGCCCTATTCTCTTTTTCTGAGAAATTGCAAAATATGTGCATGCAAATGCAAACATGTACTTACAAATGCATATACATAATAATACCACCGATTTCTCTACTTTCCACTGAGATCCATTAGAACACTCAAGCCAGCAAGCAAGAAAAGACCATTTCACATTCTAAATAATTATATCCATTCTGCAAAGGGCTGTAGAGAACACAAGAGTAAGCTAGTATAAGGTCTGTTAATCTTGACAATATCCTCTTGATTACAGCATCATGATTGTGAGGCTCAATTATTGCAAAATTCAACTGTGGTACTGGCTCATTTGATAGTCAGTTAGTCCTCTAACTTGTTTTTTTGGAACAAATAAAATTTAACATTGCTTGCAACAAGGACTCGTGAGACTTAAAAAAGCCGGCGAACAATTCAGATGAAAATTTGAAGTATTAATAAGACTGTTTCTGAAAAATAACAGCCACAAGATGGAGGTACACATTACAACTGGAGTGATACTAGAGAATTTTTCTGAGAATATTATCGATATGGAGAGAGTTCCATGTCCCTTACTTTCCATTGCAAAACCAATGGCACTATCTTTAGTCTGAACTCAGTGTGGAGAACATGTGGAGCTCATTGTAGGCTGAGAAATTTGTGCACCAACGCCAAGATATATTGCTTGAAATCTTGAACTCATTGAAGTCAGGCAAAAATACTACTGATTCACACAAGCCTGGCTTTTATTTCTAGAACATTTTATGAGTACTTGTCTTGCACGTTTGCATAAATGCCAGCTAAATAAAAGAACCAATATCTCCTCATCAGCGCAGTTTCATTTAATTTACATGCTGCTGTTGAACCCAGTAAAATGTCTATGTTCTGAGCTGTAATAAGACATTAAATGATGTTAAGAGCTCAGGAAAACAGATGTAGAACCTTTAGGGCATGTCAACTGATGAAAGTAAAACTACAATCCCACTGCAAAAAAGCAATGTGCAGGTTGTACACATGACATGAGGTTACACAAAAACTAGAATTTGCATACTAGCATGGCTTCAAAAGAGATTGCACGTGTGTGTGTGTGTGTGTGTTTCTGTATGTGTGTGGCTGAAAGATTCATAACCTGACTGAGAGCATCGAAGTATATTAATTTTTAATTAGTGTCAATACAGAAACAATATCTATGCAAAGCAGTGTCCTTTTAAAGTCTTCTGGGGAGCAGTAAGTCTGGTTCAGAAAACCCACCGGCTTCCAGAAACTTCATCAGCTGCCACTGGTGGGAATCGGATGCTCCCAGCTTCCCATGGGTGAGGATTTGTCACGCTGTTTACAGCGGTAAGGCAAAATCTGCCAAAATCCTCTGGCAAGTGACCTTTCGTCACAAAACCCAGCAGATGGCAGTCTACAGCCAGTATTTTTTACTGTGCTGTTTGCTGCTGTAATAAACAGAAACTCCTCATGAGAGGTTTTTGTACGAAAGCTATGATATATTTAGGTGCACAGAAATATGAAAATGAGTGTTTGTATTGCTCCCTCCTGCCTTGCCTCTGTGGAACAATTGTGCTCAATTGTAATTTCTGTGTGGAAGGAATTCTCCATTTTTTCCCCATCCAGCTGGTGAAATTTACTGCTGCAATGTAGTCAGCTCCTCAAAGAAACTGGGCAGAGGCAGCTGATCTGGGGATGGCAGGAATTGGAGTTTTAAGCTGTTGGATGCTGCTGATTACAATCTTTGGTGAAGTCAAGAAGGTCCTCATGACATTTTTTTGCTTTCCATTGAGCTATTATCAGTCTGCTTTAAAATAAATAAATGTGAAATGACAGAAGTAGCATCTCCCCTCCCCTGCTGCTGTGCTAGCACACTGTGCTCTGAAAGGCTAAAAATGGGTGTGTACTCCTACAATTTCAGGATCTCCATCCTGCCCTTTTAGCCTAAATGCAGCTACATTAGGCTAGCTAAGGGTATATTAGGTAGGTACATTAGGGTACCCTACATTAGTGTAAGCTACACTTACATCTCAAATGGCAGAGGGTCTGACAAATTTACTGGTCACAGAGCACTTTGAAAGATGCTTTGAAAGCACTTTGAACTGTGTGCAGGGAGAGTTTAAAGCTGCATGTGTGTCCATGGCTCAAGTTCATCCATACACATGAAGCAGTGGCCTGCAATGTAAACACAGTTGCTCAATCTAGAAAATATGAACCTGGATCACGGATTTGGTTTTTTAAGGTTTCAAGCTGCTTCTGTTTCAAGCGCCTGGTCCTTTCTTCTCCCCTGTTCTGGTTTCCTTTGCTGTCCACAGGACCCAAGCACCAACAAGGGAGCCAGGGCCTCAGAGAAATTAGATGTCAGGTTTAGATTAGATGTTAGGAAGTTGTTCTTTACTGTGAAGGTGGTGAGCCACTGGAACAGGCTGTCCAAAGAAGTTGTGGATTCCATATACCTGAAGCTGTTCAAAGCCTGGTTGGATGGGGCCCTGAGCAATATGATCTGGTGGGTGGCATACCTGCCCATGGTGGGGAATTTGGAACTAGATGTTCTTTAAGGTCCCTTCTGACTCAATTCACTCTTTGATTCTATGAAATGCCTGTATGGGACTGCCTCTGCCCACAGAGACATGCACCACTCTGTGCCCTGCAGAACTTTGCAGTGAATCCTTGTATTGCAATCCTTGCTTTGGTGTAGTTATCGGATTCTGCAGATTACAAATGTCTTTTGTGCAAAAATTTTTACACAAGCAGCTGATACAGTAGTTGTTCTTCTAATACTCATCTGACCAGAATTACTTATAAATTATCACCTAAGGATATCACAATAGCATGACAGTCGATTTGTAAAGGATTTTCTTTGGATCAATAGAGAGAAAAACTGAATGTTTTAAAATATGATCTTTCAACACAATTCGATTTTATAGACATGAAGAGAAGTTTTATGTATATTTATTAGGTGAACTATGAGCCTACTTCTTTCTTTAATTTACTGAAGAAAAATTTGACCACAGAGAGGTTTTTTACTGTATTAAAAAAGCCATCAAGAACATTGCCAAAAGGATATTTCATCAATAATTCAGGATATCCTTTACAAAGTACAGAAATATTTCTAGGACTTCTAAAATGGAAAATCACAAAGTTTCTAAATCCTATTTCATAGGAGAAGTCTAGTCTCATCTCAGTTGCTATCCAGACAGAAAAATGTGGTGGAAGTCACCTTTGATACTACTCACAGAACAGAGTCTGTTTTTAATGTGAACTCTCACATCCCTTTCCAGCCTTGGGATTGGCCTCATTTTATCAGGAAATACAAAAAAATATCATCTTGGAGCCTCCTTTTTGTCTCCCTCTTCTGTATTTTTGTGGCGGCTTAGTCCTGGCCCCCAGCCAGGCACTCAGTCATGCCCCAGCAGGATGGGAGAGAGAATCACAAGAGCAAAAGCAAGAAGACTCCCAGATCAAGATAAAGGCATTTAATAGGTGAAGCAAAGCTGTTCAAGCACAGCAGAATAGGGCACTCATTTAGTACTTCCCACTGGCAGGGACATGTTGAGCCACTACCCTGAAAGTATGGCCTCAGCACACGTAACGCTTACTTGGAAAGACAACTACCATAACCACAATTGTCCCTGCATCCTCTTCCTTCTCCTGAGCTTTTATGTCTGTTCCGGTTTGGCCGAATCTAGAAATATATCCTCTGATAGAAGGCAGGCTACAACCACCCCTCCCCCACCAGGTTCGGGAAAAAATAAATTTTCCTCAAAGGAAAGTGAAAGAGATAAAAACTATTTATTGAACAAACACACGGGAAAAGGAAAGTGATGCTAAATAATAAAACCTCTCGCTCTGCTGAGAGAAACCTGGGAAAATTTCAGAGTCCTTCCGTAGATCTCTTTCTCCCCCTCCTTGGAGCTGGGACGGGGTGGGCCCACCTCCAGGGCCAAGGCCTCAGTGGAAAGTCCTCTGTATTCTGATGTTGAAACAGTCCAGCAGAGAGAAAAGGAAAAAAACAAAGTCCCAAGAAAACAAAAGTTCAACTCTCAGGGGAAAAGGAGCTGGGAAAAAAACCTGCTGAAACCTGGCTGGAAAGAAAAGCAAGCCAGGTGCTTCCCTTCCCTCTCGCTCTCCTGCTGCAGCTGAAAAAAAAGTCTCTGTGTGACCTTGAACAAGCTGCAAACTCCTTTGAAAAAGTTTTGCTCAGTTTTTTCTCCCCCCTCTCAGGCTCAGTTTAAAGGCACAGAAAGGCACAAAATTAATTTCTGGGCACAGGGCAGTGATAGGGGATACACATCATAAAGTCACCCCAAGACAGTGTCTGAGCATAACATTAAAAAGCATGGAATATCCACACTCAGTGGTCAGCTGTCCCAGCTGGGTCGACTCCCAGCTTCTTGTGCTCTCCTCAGCCTCCTTGCTGGGACAGAGTGGGAAAACTAAAACCCTGATGCTGTACAGGCACTGCTCAGCAACAGCCAGAACACTGGGGCCTTATTGACTCTGTTTTAGTCACAAATCCAAAATGGGGTGCTATAAAGAAAACTAACACCAGTCCAGCTACACTCAATACATCTTATCTTCTCCCCTTCTTTTGACAGTGGATCAGCATTAGATAGAAAAGAGAAGATCAATAAATTCAACCTTTCTGGTCTCTGTAACCATGTAGACTATTCAGATTCATATAGTGTAAACAAAAGGAGGGATGGTAAGGTGTGCAAGACTTCATCCATAAAAGTATTCTGCTAAGAGAACTTAATGGGGACCCCTTTGTAAGACAACTAAGCAGTACCTCTTTGTGCTTCTAATGCATTTAAAACAGGGCTTTGTTTAGATGTTAAATAAGTTTGCAATTAGCCAGTCTGAACAGTACTGCAATATTAAGAGCTTTTTGTCTTCTGAAATGTCTGAGGGAAAAATACCTGCCATGATGCCTGGTAAAGTCTAGGAGCCTATTCCTGCAAGGCTGGCAGGTGCTGTGGGAAGCACTGCATATGCTCTCTGAGCAGTGAGAGTTTACAGATGCCATATCACCTGGGTACTGACCAAAACACAGCTACCGAAGAGACCTGCCAGCTGCTCTGAGGAACTTGTTCTCTGGTGGGGATGCTCTGCTGAAGGATTTCTAAAAGTCTTCTAGAAGCATCCAAACATTTTCTCTGCTCACTTTTTGGAGAAAGGGTAAATACGAGAAACAAAAATACAAACCAGAAACTGACTTTTATCTCACTGTTTCCTGGGTGAAGAGTGCCACTCGCAACCTTTCTTATTTCAACTGCTTGACGATATCTCCTGTTCTGCAAGATTCTCATTGGGAAAAAGGAATTAGGCTGCTTTTGAGAGGGGTTTGTGGGTTTGGGGCTGGGAGGGGTGGTGTGTGTTGGGGGTTTTTTGGGTGGTGACGGGTTGGAGTTTTTGGTTCCTTTTTGCCTGCAAGGTGGAGACATGACACCAGTTTTCATGTTTCAGGAGCAGGGTGGAAGTTGAGAGTATAATTAATAGCTTTACTGTAGACTAATTTTCCCTTAATTGTTCTTATAACAATGAAATAACAGAATTAGAAACAAGGAATACTAACTTATTGCTGTTAACTTCTGATAGTGGAAGGTGGCTGAAGCGTGACTGCAATACAGAAACAAATATTTCCTAAATTCTCTAGTCCTGCAAATGCAACAGCTCAAATCCAGACCCTCTTATTGAGTGGCATGGTAAAGCTGCCAATCCCCTTCAGAGACCAGTCATGTATGTAATAAATGGTCTGTGTCTCACAACTCTATCTTTGGATCTCACCTGTCCTCCAACGTGTATAACCCTGACCTTCATACAGGCATTTCGTTTTAGGTGTCAGATTGCTAAGGCTTGGGTAAATACCAAAGTTATTAAATTGCATCCTTCCTTATTCTTCATTCTCTTTCTTGAGTTATGATAGTTGTATTTCACTTTGCTGTAATAAACTTTAGTTGGTAGGACACTGTGTTCCCTAATTGGAAACATATGTAGTAATGAAGAACTTAATTCCAAGCAAATATGGTTGAAATTATTAGAGCAGAGCTATTTACAAGAAGGTTTTTTGTTTGCACTTGCTCACCTCTTTATCAAAGCAGGCAAGTCAGGGAGCAAGGGATACCGGGAGGGAAAACAAGGAAGAGAAGGAAGAATGAGGAATGAGAAGGGTAGGCTGAGAATGGCAGACATTATTAGAGTCAAAAGGGTCAGTTTTGTGAGTTTGCAATTTTGTTGAAGATTCAGAGTTTTAAATTTTCTCATGTGGGTGCTGATGCTAAATTTTGTGTAAGAGAAAAAGAAAACACAAGTACACTCACCCCTGCCTCAGTGCACAGACCTTCATATGGGGCTTCACCGTTTGGATAGTGGCTGTAGAGGCCGAGCTTTTTCAATGTGGTAGAAACTTGTTTTCATAGTTGTTGACAAAGCTGTTTGATAAAAGCAAAGAACTTCTTATTTACCTTGGGGAAAAAACACTAACAACAGAATGTTATTTAACCTTAAAACTCAGAAAACAGATGTGCTAGAAAAACAGCCATTTCTAGCTATTATAGATTCTGCCTAAGTGTTGCAGTGGGTGTTGTGGTGCTGCCCTCTTTGTAAATGTTACCTTTTAGAAAGTACTATTTTCTTGTTTAAGAATATTTGTTTAACATGGGTGAGCAACAAATATATAGCAGCAATTTCTTAGAACTTATTTTTGTTTCCAAACATTGAGCAAAGATTAATTTTTCCATTTGAATCACACCTAGGCATGGCCTGTTTTTTAGATTTGTAAAGTGAGAGTTTACATGCCAGACACAGTGGTGTGTCAGTGATATCAGTCCTTTAATGTAATACATGAGGCTTTGTTTCCCATGTCTGTATTAATCTATTTCAAGTTTCATGATTTAGTGACAGTGCCTCCTCTATTACCTGTGTTTCTATGGTAACCAAATATCCCATAATGGCTCTGTTATGATGCCAAAAAATGTTTCAATTTAAGCTAATCTATTCAATTTCAGATCATTATGCTGCAGTACTAGCAGGGATAACATTACAGCTCTTTTGGTTTATTAGACTTATTTTGGTGCTGAGAAAAGGAAAAAAAATCAACTCTTAAAAGACTGCTGTAAGAAGCCCTGGAATGTCCCTGAATTCAAAAAAGCTTTTATAGCTGTCTGACATCTAATGCCAATATATTTTGTGATCTTGTGATCCTCACAGTTGTATCTGACAATTGATTTTTACTTTGAAAAAGCCAGCAAAGTCCTGCTTTGATTCTTGTGTCCTTGTTCTATCTTGTATGGATTTTGGATATCTTAAGTTTCCTCTATAAGAAACAACCATGCAAGCTTTTCCTAGCATATGGGCTCTCATGTTTAAAAAAACCGCCTTTTATTCTTATTGATTAAATAACGTGATATTGATTAGAACAGTTTGATTGTGATAATCTAATGGATAGACTGACCTCCATGTCTAGCGGCATAATTAAATATGTACCATTATGCATCTGTGGTCTTAATACTGAAAGTCCTCAACACACGTGTAAGGTTGAGTCACTAGGGCTCCTGCAATCACCTGTAATTAAGCATCTGCAAAACAGCATGAAGAATCAGGTATCAAAAGTAATTTTTCGTTCTGTTTTTATCAAATCAGTGGGTGAAGCGATGGACTTAATAAAGGTATTTCTCAGCACAATTCCCTCTGGTGCAAAAAGAAGTAGCTAGTATTTCAGCAGAGTGCCTTGGAATCAGTAAGTTATATGACTATTTTTTCACTGTCTATCTGCTCAGTATTCCTCCTAATTTCCCCTGGGATTTTCTCACACTGAAAAACTTCTGCCCTGATATGAACAAACTGACTCAGGAGTTATTTCACTGTTGTGTCCCTGCAAATTCCTGTTATGAGGGTACTACCAAGTCTCCTGATTTGATGAAACTTAGCAAAGCAAGAAACCCATTTATAATTCTTGCAACTACAGCTAGTAAATGTGTTTTGCTATTGGAACTTGACAAGATAAATACCAGCAACAAAATTGAAGCTGAAGAAGTGAGAGAAATTGAGTGATTTTGCCTACATTGAATTAAGGAGATATATATTTTTTAAATAGGAACAGAAGATGAAATAAACTGTTTGGATATATGAAACATACTCAGTGCTACAATAAGGCCATATGATACCCAGCAGATTGATTGTAAGTGGGTGTGCAATGGAGGCAGAGTGAGTTAGTCCCACTTGGGGAGTGTGGCTGATGGATAGACAGTATCACTTGCTATACCAAGAAGGGGAGAGGCAGCACGTCTGGAGTTGCTCAGTCTCACTAATGCTGCAGGATATACAGTGCCCAGCTGGAGTCTCTGGCCTGGCAGCTGAGCATAGACAAATGGAGGTAAATGGTGGCTGAGATTTTTTCTGAAGTGGAAAGAAACGGAAGGGAGGAACTTCTCTGCACATATTCCTTGCAGAGGAGGCAGGTAAGTTATTTGAATTTTTTCTGTTCTAGATCACCTGCCTAAAAAACCCACAGTCTATTGCTCCTGACCTTCCCATTATTTTATCCAAACTGCCCTTTTTGACACCTTCCTGTTCCTCTCTTGCCCCCAGGGATGACTGAATTGGCTAAAAAGACCCTATGTCCCTCACTATTGTCCAGCTCTTTCTCCAGGAGGTTGCAGAACTGCTCCTCTCCAGCAATGGTGACAACCATCAGCACTAGTGAGAACTCAGCAGTGAAGGCATCAAATCACAGAAAGAGTGTCCAGACACCAGGCAGAGCAATTCTGATTCCTGTCTCTAAATGACACACCAGAAAGAACAGAACAGATTAAACTGTTTGCCTCAAACGTCCCCCACTCATTAAGTATCCTACAATTGTATTAAGTTACAGAGAACTGATAAAAAAACAGGAAAAAAACCCACACTACAATATTGAACTTTATATCCCACTGTCATTTTTATATGTGCCAGAGACCGCCACCAAGCTTTTTTGTATGTAATAGTCAGAAATGACATACCAACCGTAAGCGAGAGGGGTGTTATATGTCACATGCTGTAGCTAGCTCTTCTTCAAAGTTCAACGATGAAAGGAACCAAGGACCTGGAAACAATTGTGTTATGTTGACATTGCAGCATACTGCAGGATTTTATTGCTATAGCATCTGCAAACATCAGGAGTCAGGAATGCTTAACTGTTTGCTATTGCATGTCTGAAAATGAACTTAAATTCATGACAGCAATTAAAGAATGTCATCACAGAACAGACTCTGATTTCCTGTAAACCTTGCTTTGTCCAGCTCTACTCAGCATAACAGCCAAAATTTCTGTCAGCTGAGCATATAAGCAAGGGCCTCACACAGCTCATCAGTATTGTGCCATTTTCAATCTGTTATGAGAGTACTTTTCTAAAACAGAATATTGTTGTTCTTGCTTTCAGCATTTCTTGTGACTCAGTGGGGTGCTATGTTTTTCCTGGAAAGAACACTGGTAATGCAACATTGCAAAAGACAACTGCAGAAGATTCACCCATTCACAATCCCTTGAAACCCATCCAAGTGCAAAATTAACTAGGATGTGCAGAATAAGATAAAGAAAAATTAAATCTGTATTCTTCACTATCCTTGAAAATTATATATTGGCCTATTTATTGAGAGAAGAATGCTGTTAGTAGAGCAGAAGCTTATCTTTCAAAGGCTGCCTAGTTTTGGCCAGCATCCCCTTGTTCATCAATGGGAAGCAGGCAGAGCTCTCCCTGTCTCTCCCTTTACTCTGGACATTCATCTTCCGTTTATGCCCTTAAGCCACAAAATTTAATATCATCAAAGTTCACTGCTTTCTTTACAAGACAGCATGATGCAAAAAGTAAGAATACTTTCCATTTTAAAATATGAAGATTTGTACACAGACAAAGAACGTGTAAGCAACTCAAGCGGTGCCTACACAATGGCTTAAACATGTTAAAAATGTGTGCTAAGAAATACTCACCTCTCCTGCTGTTAGTAGCACGTAGTCTGCTTTTTTTAAAAGTACGGCTTTGCAAGAGCTGTACCATTTCCCTCATGACTTTGCACTGTCCCATGCACTATTTGGATATATTGTGGAAATTTAAAGAGCAGTAAATGGGTAATTTCAATTGTTAGGCTACTATGCTCATCACGAGTATAAGAGTGAAAGGCTTACACTTAGGTTCACAACATAGAATACAGTTTCCTTCAACAAAAGGCTTTAATATTAAAACCAACAGGAGGAGCTGAAACTTCTAAAAACACACAAAAGCCCCCTGGAGTTTTTTTCTCAACACTCACTGAAGTATTTGTGCAGAAATTTGTTTCTCTTTCTGTAATCCAGGATAGACAAGGAAGGTGACAAAGAAGCTGGTACAATCTCTATCCTGCATGTGAAGATCTGTGATAAAAGCGGATATCCAGACTAGCAGCAAAAGGCCATGTACTTAACTATACTGTAGAGGTGAAAAATAGGCATAAATGAGCTGCTGCCTAATCCACACACTTTCTGTTTGTCCTGTGAGCTACTGTCACAGCTGCAGCTGAGGCTAAAATCACCCAAGCATCTTAGAAAGAGGCAAATTTAGCATGACGGTGGATTTTGCTGTATCTTGATAAGTCCCACCATGCCTAATCATTTTACATTGTATGAGCACAAACTATTATCAGACCATAATGCAAGTCTTTGACTGCACTTGCAAAAAGTATTCAGGGGGCAAGTCACCTGGTTAAAGAATGGGCTCAGTCCACTGTGTAGTTGACATACTGCAAACATATACAGGATCACAGAGAAAATTGTAGTTTAGAGAGGAAAGAGGCCACCAAAAAGAGCATGAGCTTTATGTTCACTGCTCACAGCTGCAGTATAATACAGGGTTTGCAGTGAGTCATGAAAGTTGACTCACAAAGTGAAGAAGTACTTGCAGCAGTAGCTGTACATTTTACTCCTGCAACTTAATAAAGTTTCTATATGCAAAGCATTGTCTTATTTGTGTAGAAGATAATGACAAAATTGAATTATGTATTAAAAATAATACATTGCAAAGTCATTGATTGCACCATTGCATTACTGGGAAGTGCCACTATGATACCAGGTATCATGGTGGAGTGTCAATCTTACTGAATCAGCTTTATCTAAATATGCCCAAACCCACTCCTTTGCTCTCTTTTCTGGCAAACAGCCTTCCTTAAGCCTTATCTTTGTCCTTCTCAGAGAAAATTGACAATAGCTATTCCAACTCCTTGGGATTTATCCCCTTTTCATCTGTAAGGTGGATATCAGGTTCTCAAACTCCCTGATTCTTTTTATAGTTGCTAGAGAGGAAGGGTCATTTTGGAGACCATTGCCTACTTCACTCTAAAGTGGATGTATATTTTTAGAGACTACTTTACTGCCCATCATTCCTTCTGGCATAACCTAAGCATCACCCTGTATGTCTCTATAATCCCTTGTTGAGATCATATACTGCTATGGGCAGAGACCATCTTTTGTTTTTGTGTTGGTAGAGGCATTATCTGAATGGGATCGAAATTGAGGCTCTGCATGTTCCAGTCATGGGCATAAGAACAATAAAAGAACAAAGTACTGAATATACTTCCAGATAATTATATATCTCCTACCCATTGTCATCTAGTAATTTAAGGGTGTCTGTGTTTCCAGATGTAAGATGTACACATGGCTTGAAAATAGGCAGATTTCAAACACCCGGTACTCCAAGGCCTTTGTTCCTGTGACAGGACCACCAGAACCTCAAATCTGTGGGCAGAGATAGGAGGCTCATTTATCACCTGCTCTGCTATGGTTGATGAAAACAGCTGTAAGGCAGAAATTCCTGAAACTCAGAGAGGAAATAGTGGCATAAAAGAGTTTTTAATTTTCTCGGTAGACTGTAATGACTAATCATATGTCAGTCTGGCTAATAATGAAAAAACTTTCTTCTCCTCAGGAAATTTGAGTTTTTAGCCTGTCCAACAGAAGTTTTATGAGTATGCTTTAAAAACCTTAAAATGCATTTCTGCAATCCCTACCCAGTATTACATTCAGTCACTCATTTGAGTTTTATAGCATTCTCCATACAAGTGCCACAGAGAGTTTGACTGCAAAGCACATTTAATTAAAATACAGCTAAGTAAATAGGATTGGATTTTATAAGCCACTAGACACCTATCATTTTAATCACATATGGAAATTTAGTCCATACAAAAGAGGCATGGGTTGCTATCAGAAAAACTGCAAAAATAATTCTGCTTTTAGTTTTACTGAATTTCATCAGAGATACTAAAAAAATACCTATTTCATATAAAATATAGAGTGCTGGGTTTCTGGTGCTTAACGTTCATATATCTAAATACTGAAAAATTCTTTAATGTGTATAATAAAACAGGCTGTAATAGTAGAGGGTTAAAGCCAAATGTCTATTCCTCTTTCAGAAAAAAGAAAGAAAGAAACCTTTCAAAAAGTATGTGCTCTTCAACTTGGAATCTTCATCAGCACGGTAATATTGCCTTCCACTTTTTTTGTAGTCACAGGAATTATGTTGGTGTTTTTATCACTCTGCTACTTCTGTGGATATTACCTTTATGTATTCAGTGTGATGTACAAGAAATGAGCCAGATAATTACAAATAAGCTGAACCAGCTGCAAATACAGATAAAGTACATTCATTATGCTGTAATAAGAAGACTGTGTGTATGTAAAGGTTTGTATAGTATGTTAGTGTCTGAGTTCTCTAACTGTGGTGCCTGCACTGTGAGACACGCAACAAGGTTTTCATGCCTGTCAGACTGCTATTGCCACTCTGGACTCCAGAGTGCAGCCTGCTAGTGAACTTCATGGCAGGGCTTTGTGACTTCAGCTGAAAATCTACTTGGAGCAGTGAATATCTCACAGCAAGACCATGAATGCTTAGTCACCGTAGCCCTGATCCTAAGAAAATTCAGCTTGCTAGGAATAAATAATTAACAAATGTATTAAATGAATGTTTCCTGTTAAGAATGACACTGAATATAAATTACAAACCCTATAAACAAAATACAGGCCCCTCGTCTATGGAGGTAAAAATACTAAAACTACTAATTAAATTGCTACTTGAAAGATAAATGAAAAGCTCAGTGCATTTGCACTTGACAGCTATTGTTGTTGTCATAAAATAATTTTGACATTTAAATGTCAAAAGACATGTTATTCTTAAAAGACTTTGATTGTCTTTTATCATTCTGGTATAGCTGTCTTTGTCTTTCAGTGCTTTAATTTCACTGTGGATTGATGTCTGATGCACTAAGTCCAACATTAACCCAATATACTTTGCAATGTATTGGAAAAATGGTGCCACTTCCTTCCTTGCATACACTTTAGAATTACTTCTTTCTTCCTTCCCTGACTTCCTTTCCACCACATCTCTTACCTTCTCCTCTATTTCCATGAGCCTTGTCTTCCAACTCAGAAGTGAGAGTTGTGGATCAGGTCAGATGATGGGTGTCATCACACCCTTCTGCCTTGTCTATTTAGGGTGCAGTTTTTAGGCAAGGATTGCAGGTCACCTTGTCTTGCTCTGTTTCATCCTTTGACGTTATTCCAATAACCAGGATTATGGATATTAAGTCATTTTCAGAGTTAAATGTAACATAACATTGCTTTGACAGAGATGGGTTTATATATTCCTGCGGGGGGAAAAGATCTGACTTCAGAAGTTCATGGAATGCTTTGTAAGTTCCTTAAAGTGAAGTTGGGTGAATTCTTCCTTTCCAGGTAACTTAGGCATCTAGAGACCCAACAAAGATGTGCTTACCTCCATGACTGAGGAAAATGCTGAAGGTTACCATGAATGCCTGAAGATAGGTGAGAGGGATATGACCCAAAGTCCCCATCCAGAAAGTTTATTTTGGCTGGCTTTCTTTCTTTTCAGAAAGAATTCAAGAGCAACTAGCTCTATCACAAATGAACTTCACATGGTACTCTTTGTTACACATTCAAGGAAAGTGAAATTCCTGTCTGAGCTGGGGGTCTCTCAGATGCTCAGGAGGATGCTCTGTGTCTTTTTCTTTCAGTACCTTTAAAAACCCTTAATCCAAGGGTCTAAAAGGGAAATACATCTCCTCCTATGTGTTCTCTTGTTAGTACTACTTATATAGCTTTCAGCAACATTTCATTCCATTTCATTTAAATAAAATATGGCCTCTGTAACCAAGAAGATAATTAGTAGCTGGTGGAAGCTCATTTGTAATTATATTGAGTTGAAACTAATAATTATTACATTACTTTATATGTACAATGTTTTTCCTCCCAAATCCCCTCTGATTCCCTCATAGATGCCCATAAATTTTGCAGCAAATTTGCCATCAGTCTTGTGGGAAATGGACGAGATCTCAGCAGTTCCTTGTTACCTTTCTTTCACTGCACAAAAAGGAAATAATTCTTCAGCTGGTGAGCAATCATCCTTCTCTAAATTATACTGTTTAATCAGAGACAGCTTACTGTTGGGTTTCATTCTAGAGTATCTTGCTTTGACACTGACAGAACTTACTTAAATGATACACGTTTGTTTTAATTTTTTAGCCATGGAATGGAAATTTTTCAGTAATGGAATGTTTCCTCAGGTTCCCTTTAGGAAACCTTCAGCCTTATTAACAATTTCTTGTGACAAACATTGGGATGTGCTACTAGTTGTACTTGCTATATGGCTTTGGGGGAGATTGGGTATTTTGTGAAAGATGAAAGGACAGCACTGCCACCAAGATGCACCTCAGCGAATCTCTGTGCTAATTGACACGGTGTACTCTCTTCTAAAAGGCAGGCTTTGCCTCTTCTCTCCTCTCTCAGTGCATTCCCCAAGGTCTCTGAGGTTTCGTGCAGAGCCTGGGGACATTTCTGGGGTTACACTTTGATGTGTTAGCACCACTAAATAGTGTCAGAAGTATCACAGCTACAGGGGGGCGATTTGCTCTTCTGCTCTGACCTCCTGCAGAAAACTGCTTGTTCAGCAGCAGAATGAATCAAACTAAGGCATCTCTGTGAAAAAGCCAGGCAAGCCTAGGCTTGAAATTCCCTGCCTCTATACACTAGCTGCTCTTTATTAAGGGAAAACAAGCGTTAGAAATTATCAGTCTTTACTAATGGCATCTCTCTGAATTATTTCCTGATAATCTACAGAATTTTGCTGGCAGAAATTTCTTTCCATGTAAACAGGTGTGAACATTGACAACCATGGATGAGAATACCTCCCATGCCTTTTATCATTTTTTTCTAGCTTGTGACCAGATCTTACAGCTCTCTATGAAATCCATCCCCACCTGTCACTATCTTCTTGAAAAATGTTGACAACGGAGCTCCAAAAGCTATCACAGATGGTATGTGGGGAAGCAACAGCACCTTCCTCCTCCTGTTTGATACCATTTGCCCTACAAGCTATCACATTGCACTCATTCATTATCATGATGCCTAATGTTTTTTCCTGTGTGTCTACATTGAAGAAGAAAACTGGCATCATGTAACTGTGGCATCGGTTTCTCCTTGAATGGTTCTGACAGATGGGATTCATTTTGAGATTAAGACAGCTCAACCTAGGCTGATAAATTATTGCACTAGTCTGTGCCCAGTGGTGTCTGTGGAGGAGAATTCATAGTCGGTGGAGATGTGAGGGGCAATTCAGCTGACCATCATGAGGGATACAATTCATTCACAAGATAGGACATTAATGCCACTTCCCGTGTCCTCAGCAATCTCATCTGGTGCTGCTCTAGAAGGGCAATAGTCTCCCAGAGGTCCATATGACACCAAGCATGCCTAAAGACATATCAAATGCCACTGCAAACCCACGTGTAGGCAGCTGACTCATCCTCTAGATGTCTGCTTTACCCTGAGCTGAAATGCTTTCTGGGCTCTATTGCCTGTAATAGGATTTTAGACATCTATACACACCTATGCGGAGACATGTTAAGTTTCCTAGTCTGAAATTGACTTGGGCCCAAATGCTCAGTTTAGTTGCCTGAAAGCAGATATTTATCAATTCTTCAATCTTAGGTCAGCTTGCCCTACTTTTTCTCTAATTGTTCTTAGGGCCACGTGATGGGAGACTGTGGAGGAGGAGAGACTCTAATGGTTTTGGTACCCTTAGGTGTAAGATGCCTGCAGATCTCCCAGTTTCAGAATATTTAGGTTTAATAGTTAGCTTTTAACAGTCACAAAGTTTAAATTTTTCAGACTTGTCAAGGAGCTAGGAGCTATTCCATGAAGACTGGAAGATTTAAGCACATCTTTCAGTTTTCTCCCAAGACAAGGATCTCGTATCTGTTGAATGCTGCTGCCTCCAGATCTTCGTTGACAGTGGTGTCAGCACTGTCTGGTGTCAGGACCAATGCTGGGACATCCCTTGCACATGGTATAAATAGTGTGTCTCAGGTATTTTAACATTCCAGGTACATGACTCTGATCTTCAGGAATACAAGTGTGATCATCTCCTTTCTTTTGAAACAAACAATGCTGGTTCCTTGTGTTTGTATCTGAGGCCACTAACATTGGTCTGTACAATAGAAATCAAGTCCATGTCTCTCTACCAAAGGCTGCCATAATATTTGGTCTTTGTGGTCTTATTAAATAGTGCAAAATTACATTCTACTCCTCTCTCACAGTTCCTTTCGAAATAATGGCAGTGAGACAGTTAAGATAAATACTAGGATATACAACAAGCTTTTAATTTTTACTTGACTATGAAATGTTTGTATTTAGATTTAGAACTATAATTAGGAATACATTTGTTCAGGTTTAGATGCAGTAGAAACACATAGAACTTGAGAGCTATAGGATTTGGATTACAACTCCCTCTTCTAGGTTTTGAGATAATGTTCAGTAATGTTTTACAGACAATTTAATATATTACACGCTTTCTTTTTTATTTCTATAGTTTATTCTTTGAGATTTATTTATGAATGTCTAAAACCAAGATGCTTGAGTGCAGGGAAGATAAAAGCCATTGTCATCAATGCTGCCACACAATCTTGTTCATGTTGTATCACAGGCTCTTTAGGACATAATAGCATGCCAAAAGGGTACTGTAAAGATGTTGCATCTGATGCTTCTGCCATTTCACATAAAAGCTTATGTGCTGTACAGCTCAGCTGGTGGTCCCAGGTGCATGTGCACTTCATTTCAGGAGATATCACTAAGAATAATTTATTATGGGTATAATAATTGCAGGAGAAAAAACATGCTGTAATGGGAACTGCAGTATCATTAGCTTTTTAAAATTCTTTTTTATCCAAGTTGTTGTCTTAATAGTGCCTTTCATAGATACATTAGATTAGCATACTCATGGTGGGATCCATCTGCCAAAATGTAAGACTAAAAATTAGACATACAATTCCAAGTTAGTCATCTTAAGCTATGCTGCCTTTTGAGAGATATCCACACCCACAGAGGAATATTCAGATTAAACTCTTATTTCGTGATAGGCTGAATTGCTTTTCAAATGCAGCTATCCCTCATTACTTCAAAGCGAATATAAAAGTATAAGCTTGGCTTCAGGTATGTAATTTTAAGTTAACTAGAATATTAAATTTGGACAAATGAATTCTTGGCTGACTATAACTCTTGCTTATTTGGTTTCTATAAAAACTTTCCCCAAATAATCTATTTTTATTTATATAGCACAATCTAAATTAAATTTTTATCATTTATCCAAGAAAAAGCGACGAAGTGTGACAACACAGAACCAAAATATGGGAGTTTTACGGTATGGCAGCACACTGGCAAATGACCTGATCTCAAGGAATTTTTTTCTTTGAGCAATGTCACAAGGAAACAGAACCAAGGTATTCTCTTTTCAAAGAGATGGAATTGGCTATGCTTGTCCCTAGGGTTATGGCTTTGTCAAGAAGCCCAGCCCAGAGCTGCTTATTTGGCTTCACAGTTCTTCTGGGGTGCATGGTGACTTTGCAGGACTAAATGCCACTTCCTGCCCCTGTGGCTGTTCTCGTATTTCTCTCACTTTTCTGATGAACATGCAAACTGTTGTGAAGAACACGAGGCTGGGGAGCACATGCTGCTGTGCCAGGCATACAGTGTAACAAACAAAAGGAGTCATTTCCTTAGACAGAGAGGGGAGAAGTGAAATTCTGGCAGAATAAGTGCTCTCTTGCACTGATAAAAATCAGACTGTCTTAATCTTTTATGGTTTTACATATTTATGGAGACAAAGATCTTGGTTTATTCCTTTGCATTGTCCGCTAGAGGTAGCATCTCTAGCTGATATTATCTTATTTTGTTTTCATGCAAATAGACAAAAACATGCTCCTTCCTAATGAGCAGAAGCAATTATACTTTAAATGAACCATGAATGCTGTAAATTTTATTTCTGTGTGGTTTTTAGGTACAGGTCACAAATAGGCTAAAGAAGTTTGGCATTGGTTTTGAGACCTGCAGGCAAGAACAGAGAGTAAATACAGACACCCATGGAGAGTCTTAAGGCAGGGAGAGTTGTTCCAAGTTCTGTGAGCTAGCCTGAGCCCTGCTGAGTTGCAATGTGTACTATAGAAAGCCTGAATTCTGCTCTTTTTTTGAAATAGTTTATAGGAATATTGGTTTATTTTCAGTTGTTTGAAGTGTGTTGTCATAGTTATGTAGTGAATCATGCTGCCTAAAAATACTTTCCCTGTATTAATGTAAGGTAGTTTCAATCTTATATAATGTTATATAAGGCAGCACAACCAACCATATTCATGGTCTTTAGTTCTTCAACTAGTTATAGACAAGCTGTTTGAAAAACAATTTTTTGTTTTCAGTTTTTGGATTTTTTAAGCAAAAATATTAGGATGGAGTGCTGGTTTTCTGGTGCCTGAAGAGGCCTGTGCTCTGCTCTGCCTTTGCCAACACCATATAATTTCAGTTGCAAAACTGAAGTCAAATTCTCACTTGGCTCAGTGAACAGGGAGCAGTTCCAAATGCCCCTGTTGTGTAGCATTAAATTTATGCAAAGTGTTTATGATAGTGTCTAAGATATCACAAACTTTACTTTCATTTTCCAGAGAAACATCATCATGTTTCTCTGGAAGACACAATGCCTTTAATTACCAGTTCAGTATAAGCATTTTTGAAAGATTTTCTCCATGTCACCCAGGAAGTAGAAGGTATAAATTAAGCCATGTCTCTTGTATCCCAAACTAATACCTTTGAACTGAGCTAGCTTGCTATCCTTGAAGACAGACTTTATGGTCCCTTCTGTAAAAGCCTTAGAGATAATTGCAATCAAATACTATAGTTATGTCTTTAAATAAATCTTACCCTGGTTTACAGCTATAAAAGGATGGAAGCAGAAGTTATGTTAGTGTGAGATGGTATACTCATTTTGAGATAAAAAAATATTTTTACTTGACTAAAATGCACTAAAAGTCAGGAACTACCAGTTTTGGCACCCTACGTTAGGGACACCACGGTAGCCAGTGACAAAAAAAATAGCTGTTTAAATGGATATCCCCAACAGGTGGTTTGCCAGGCTGTTGTGAGAAACTGATACATTTCTTTTTCTTCTTCTTTTTCTTTTTCTTTTTCTTCTTCTTTTTCTTCTTCCTCTTCTTCTTTTTCTTCTTTTTCTTTTTCTTTTTCTTCTTCTTCTTCTTCTTCTTCTTCTTCTTTGTCTTCTTCTTCTTTCTTCTCCTTCTTCGTCTTCTTCTTCTTTCTTCTCCTTCTTTGTCTCCTTCGTCTTCTTTGTCTTCTTCGTCTTCGTCCTCTTGAAAAATGGTGATGGCACTATCCATGCTGGTGCATCCTTTTCCATAGGCAGCTGATTGACTCATCTGATTTCCCCTCTGAATACTACTTTTAAGGCCAAGTGCTCTGATCTCCCTGAAACAGCCTCCAGTAGGCTTCAGGCTCTACAAGGAAGACAGTGATGCTCCCTTTATGCTATAATAACTCTGATTTATTTTTTATCCTTTTTTTCTGAAGATAAATATATACTTTATGATATAAATAACTCTTTAAGGTTGATGTTTAGATAAAAAAATCCTAGCTGCTAAAACTTTCAAGTAGATTCAGGAATTTTTATAAAGGAGGAAGTCAAAGTGCTTGTAAAGTAATTTTTAGAACCAGCTGGTCCAAACAAATTTGTCCTCCTTTTGTTCAGGATCACAAAGCAGTTTTTCATTTTTCAGAACAGTATACCATGATTAAAATATTGAAAACAACGTTCCTGAACACCACATTCTCTCAAGAGCCTGATGCCTTGAAGTGAGGCCAGCATCATTTGTCTAAGAAGCTCAGATCTGGTGCTAATAGCAATGCTGCTCCTCTGACAGATTGTGCTTTTCTGTTGCCCCCTGCTGTTTTATGTTCCTTTAATCAAAATCTTTTGTAGTTCCCCTTTCTTTCCCCAGTAGATTCTATAAAAACCTGTTTTTATCAGGATGGAACTACTCATATTTTGCTGTTGGCCAGGGAATGGCCTGAAGTTGTGTCAGGGGAGGTTTAGGTTGGATATGAGAAAAATGTTCTTCCCCCAGAGGATGGTTGGTCACTGGATGAGGCTCCTCAGGGAAGTGGTCACAGCACCAGCCTGAGAGACTTCAAGAAGTATTTGGACAATGCTATCAGGCACATGGTGTCACTCATGGAGATAGTGCTGTGCAGGGCCAGTAGCTGTGCTCAATGATCCTTGAGGGTCCCTTCCAATTCATCTTATTCTGTGATTATGTGATTTTTCAATGACATGTGACTTTTACTTCCCAGCACAAACCTCCTGCCTCTTGGAAGAAGGATGTCTGCCATCAGTTTCTTTCTTTTTTGGCATTACTATTGCAGTCAGGCTACCAGCAAGGACAGCCATTGTCTCATATATGATGATGCAGAGAATTGTCAAGTGTGCATAATCCAGAGGTACATACCTGTCATTCACAACAAATGAAAGAAAATGTGCCTGGGTGTATGCAAGAATAGTGTAAAAGCAGGATTTTGGGCAGATGGCTTTGCAACGCTGAATGAAAAACCCACTAAGTTCTGGAGTTCAACTTGAGTGATAGCTGCAAGCCCAGCTTGAAATCTTGCAAGACTTACCATGTCTTATTCCCTGCCTGAATGTAACAATCACAGAAGGTGAGCTCTTAACTAGTATAAACCAGTGTCATTTGTCCCAAAGTTTCATTAGATATTGAGACAAGTAAAGGCCATCTGAATACAGGATAGACTTCTTCAGATGGAGAAGTGGGATTTTTAACATCTCACCCAGCATGGCTCCTTGCAGCAGACCACATCCTGGATACAGCTGTACAGGGATCTGCTGCTTCTCCCAGTCACTCACAGGGACTCATTTGTTCAGCAAGCATGTCTGGAAAAACTTATTTTAGGCCCTACAAATGCCTCCTCACTGCCTGCTGCAAGACACATTAAAGTGATCAGAGCAGCTTTCTAAAAATTTTTACAGCATAAACAGGTTTTTTGCATTTTTTTAAAGGAACACATTGCTTTATTTAGACAAGAGCTGCCTTGCTTCCCTTAGAGAGAAAGCTCAAATTGTCCTTGTAATTGCTGTTGCAAGTACCATTTTCCTAGACAATCAGGCAGGATGGATTAGGTTTTCTCTAATCTAAACAGGACTATTGTGCCTTTTTAAACCACAATGGCTTTGACTGGGTGAAGACAAGAGAAAATAAAATACATTAAAAAAAGGGAGAAAGTGAGACATCTTAATGACATCTTCTTTGTAATTGCCAACTGCTCTGCTTTTGGGTTTGAACAGATACTGTTGTTGCCTGCTAGTGGATCTCACTAAACTTTCCCCAGATTTATAATTTCAGATAATGTAAAACAAGCAAACCCAGCAACTTACAGTTATATGTAGCCCAGGAAGAATACTATCAATTACTTTTCTTTTTGGCAACCAAAATCACATAAAAACATAAAAAAAAAGGTCAGAGGTATTAAACTAACTTCTGCTTTCTTTCAAAAAAGACATTCTGAAAACACGCTGTTAGTGGTATTGAGACAATAAATATATGTTGTAGCTGCTTATTATGGTTACTTTGATAAATATCTTTGCTTAGGAACATAGAAAATCAAGGATGCAAACTACTCCCTCTCATGCACTGAGATTTGTGGGTTTTATCTGTGTTTACTTGCTGTACACCAGTATTCTTTCCTGTACTTGCTCTTGCACTTGGCTTAACATTGTATTAGGTATATTCAGTGAGGAACACGTACAGATACAGACTTCCCAGGTTTCACAGTGCCACACAGAGCTAGGACTCTCCAAGGATTGTCATAGAATGCACTGGCAACTTCTTTCCTTTTCTTAAGAAGGCTGGGGCAGTTAGACTGATAAAGTGATATAAACTTTTATTGTTTATGTAAAAGAAAGGGCAACAAATATTTTTTGGGAAACACTGTGAGACTGCAACCTAATATTTCATGTTAGGAATTGCTAATATGAATAAGATGCAGAATTTGCAAAACTGTTGAATGACCCTGAGCAAGAGGACATGAAGAAGCTTTGAATAATCCTTTCCATTTTATACATCCTGCTGAGACTCCAAAAGCACTTCACCTTTTCTGGACAAAAGGAAAAAATGAGATGTGCTCAGATATTTTTTAAGAGTAGAGGCTGGCTAATAGCCGACTCCGGAATTTGCAGAGGTGTTTTGTGGATTAGCAAAGGAACCTTGCCCTCTGAGTCAGAGATACATAGTGTTTCAGGACACCCAGTTACTAAGATTGGTTCATGTACATGAGACATTGCTGGGGCTTCTGGAATCTAGTAGTTGTTTCAGTTTCAGCAAGTTGTACAACTCTGCTGCAGACATTTGGAAGTTTGTTGTGTTTGTGTTTTAAAATTAGGCAGGAATGTGAGGAAAGCTCTTTATCTCCCTGGATTATTTTGTCTCTGCTGGATATTTGGGATTCCAGTTGATAAGAGTTGAATATTTTGTTGTTACAGAATTAAATATAAATTTAAATGAAATATCAAGTGAAATGTAAATCTCTGCTTGCTAGTTTTGGGTCATATGGTGATATTTTATTGGCTTGAATAGATTGTTTACTCTTTCTGTGTATTTCAGTAAATCCTTTTGACATTGCTGTGGCTTCCTGTCTCCTTAAAAACAACAAAGGAGATACAAATAATTAAACAAACTCTGAACAGCCGCAAATATACACAGAATTGGAGACTTCAGAGCAGACAGTCAGACCTGCCTGTGCAAGGAAAGCCACGAATAACACAAACAAAACTTAGGCCTAAAGTACAAAAATTTAAATTACAATGCCAGGAGAGTTTATTTGTCAGTGATATCTGCTGCCTGCCTTGCCCCTATTGTTTTCCCTTTCGCTTTTGCCGATGCCCAAGTCATTTGGGCTGCAACTGGAAAGCTTTGCCACAAATTCTGCCCAGTTATCTCAGCAATTCAATGTAACATACCCACGCTGATAAAAGGGATTATCCATGCTTGACTGTCAGTCTGACAGGGGAAAGACAGGACCAAGAGCTGATCCACTCAACTTCTGCTTTATGGGACCGCCCACCTGTCAGTAGGAAGCAATTAGATTAGGTCAGCCACCTCCTGCAATACCACATGAAACCTGAGATTTTAAAAGCCTAGTGACAAACACAAGTGAATAATATGTACACTGTCATCCTGCAAAGCTTTTCATACCAACAAACCTGACTGAATAACTTGAATTCTTATTCCCTGACAAAGTAGCAGACGTGAATTCCCAATAGTGTGGAAAGATCAGGACAATACTTTCTAAGTTCCTGGTGTGATTTATTATTATTTATTAATTTGATTTATAATCACAAATTTGCTTACTTGCCCTTTCCAAAGTTGCAGATTTGTGTTTGTATGATTTTTGTTCCACAGCAAGACTACATAGAGTTTTTGTGTATCTGACAATCATGTCAGAGGGAAAAATTGTTCAGATTCTGTATGTGAGTCATGTAGTTATCTAATTTTAGTAAGAATTGAAAGATGAGGTGAAAACATTTACTTTCTGACCTACCCTCTTCTGAACATTTTTTCTGAATTTGATAGCTTCCTAATAATATTGTCTCCTAACACTGCACCTTCTATCGTATGAAGGGCAGTATAGAGACTGAAACACATTTTGTTCCTTTTGAAATCTCTTACATGGATGGAACATAGGAATAAGTCAAAGTTTTCTGTTACTCTTCATTCTCTGGACCATCTACCAGGAAATACCTGTAATTCAAGCCAAAATAATCTTTTCAAACCCGTCATAAAGAAAATTGGTAGCATTTGCTGTTACTCTACCTGGTCGATGTTTCTGCTACTAAAACTGAAGAGATGCCCAGATAATTTTCTAGAGCTGCCTACTGGAACAATTGGCTGAGCATTATCCTTGAAGTCACTGTCAGTTTTACTGATGTAACTGCAGTTTTAGGCTCAGACTGCTTTCTGAAATGTGTACCCATGTTCCTTCTTGTGGTGCAAGTCCTATTGGAATACACAAGAAGTGGTTCCCCATCCTACTTCAGCGAGATAGCGAGAAAGTGGAACTAGATAGTTTCTAATGTGCATCCTTTGTTCATGGTATCACTGTCTGGGGTATTTGCCATGTCCCAGACATTGCAACACAATTCACAGAATGATTAAGCAAGCTTGCCTTAGAATTCACTGAAACTATTGCTTTCTCTCTAGAGAGATTATTTTCATATTATAAATAATTAAACTGCATGATTCATTGTCACATGATATCGTGGAGGCCAAAACGGGTTCACATCCTCCAGCATCTGTTAAAATGGTTGTCTGGATGCAATCTCTGGTGTAGGAAGTACACTCTTAAAGTTGAATGGGAGTCATGACAAGGTCCATTCAGATCTCTCAAAGTTACAGGACATTATACTCCGTGACTTAAATTTTGTAGTCCATTCAAATCTCTCAGATTAACAGGACAATTTACTCTGTGATTTAATGTAACTAATTAGCTACCTGATGATGATCCTTCCTCCTCTGTCATAGTGCAGGCATTCCCTGGATCACACCCAGAATCACAGAAGCCTCATCATTTCAGCTGCTCTTGGGCTCTAAAAACTTTTTGAGTAAACTGATGTTCTATACTCTCCAGTTTGGAGATTTGGTCTATACCATTTCCATAAATTAGTGGATTCTGAGGAAATTGCCAGGCAAAAGATAATGACTGCCAGAGACAGCAGTTTGCAGGTGATCATGGCCTTTTAGCTCTTCCTGGTCACCTGTCCTGATTAGGTGTGGTCTAATCCTCTTTGACCTAATGGCACTGCTCTATGCATACATCAGGCTTTAGCATGAGCTGGCTTAGCCAAAATCTAAGCAGGAATTTAGTGAACAGTCACAGAGGTACCAGGGGAACCTTTACCCTATGCATGCCCATTTTCCCAAGTATCAGTTACAAGCCACTTTTCAAGACACGAGCTTGAGCAGAATGGATCTCTGGTATTACTCAATTTGGCTGATTTTGCAATCTTATCATTACAGGATCAAGCTTAACTGCATTTGACAGTCCTTATCCAACAAAATATTCTTACTGACACCAGGCAGAGTTTACTGTTCCCAGCAATTGCATTTAATGAGTTGTAAGGCCTATATAGAGTGAAATGGCTTAAGGCTTGGATGAGCTTCAGCTGAATTCCTTGACATAAATCAATATACTTCAAACAGAGATCTGAGAACTTTTTTTTGTTTGTTTCTGAACTCCTAATTTCCTCTGTTCTTTGACATTATCATGAAAGAAAATATTTTGGAGGACATTTCCCAGCCCCCATCAGAGGAGTGAAGTTCCGTCACGATGCAAAGCAGCAGCGGGTCAGACAAAGATTTGAGCTGAAGTCCTGAGTGTTTGCTTGGTTGCAGAAGACAAAGAGAAAATGATGGTTAATTTCTATGAACTCATAATTTAATCATTATTTTCCAGACATAGCTATCCAGCTACTCTACTATCTTTGACCTTGGAAACATAGATAAGTGGTTCAATTATTAGGTATTTCTTAACTTCATTATGTTCCAGTTTTCTACCTTGTTAAGAAGAGATAGAAAGTTTGCCTTGGTAACAAATTTTGGATCCTCAAATGAAAGTTGATGTAGGAAGTACAATATAATCCTGGGTTAGTTTAAAAACAGTCTAGTTGTTAGTGGGCAGGAGAAGCTGCTCGAAGCGTCTGCTATGTCTGGCACAGAGCCAACCGCTGAAGGCTCTGACAACGGGCAGGTTACTAGTCCAAATAGAAAAGCTGGTAACACCTCTGTGATGACATATTTAAGAAGGGAAAAAATGCAGGCATTCTTTTTTCTTTTCCCCAGGGGTGGTGAGGCGGCTGCTGGGGCCCATCCCGGTGCAGCCGCCAGGGCCCTCCTGAGGTTGGGGCCAGTGGGGACCACGTGGCTGGGGTCGCCTGTATGGTGCCGGCGGGGACCATGTGGCCAGCAGTGAAATCATGGTGAACAATTCCCCAACACAGAGAACAGATGAAATCAACTTCTTTAGCACAGTGAAGCTCTTTAAGAACTTTTCAACTTGAGAAAAATAATACCTATGGACAACAATTTTCTTCCAAGTCAGAGAGAAAGGAAAACTGAGGACATGTGAGAAGAACCAGCATGGCAGCACCGAGGTCAGTTAAAAGAAGGAGAGGGAGGAGGTGCTCCAGGCATCGGAGCTGAAATATTTTCTACAAGCCGTGGTGAGGACTATAATACAAATTGTTTCCCTGTCATTCACGAGGTGCATGGCACGGATGCAGAGATTCATGTGCAGCCCATGAGGAAAAGTGCTCACTCTGGAGCACGTGGATGCTGAAAAGCTGTAATCTAGTGAGGAACTCAAACAGAGAGAGAAGACCCTTGCTTCCAGAGATAGAGAAAGAGAGCCTTTGCTTCCAAACTAGAACAGCTTCTCCTTAAAAGACTAAACCCCATGAACTAAAATGACCCACAATGTGCAGTTTTGGGAAGACTGCACCGTCCATGGGAGGGACTCGGGTTACAGCAGGTCGGGCGGGCTGCTGTTCATGAAAGTTAAAATCATACTAGAAAAGTTTGCAGAGACCTATCTGCAAATAGGATCCCAATGCACAGAAGAAGAAAGAAACTCTTTCCCTAAGCATACTGAAGAAAGGTTTCTAGGAGGTGAAAGACTCACCAAAACCCCATGTTTTGTCTCCTTGTGCAATCAGTGGGAAAGAGGGAGGGACTGGGAAGAAGAAAGGTGTTCTAAAGATTTATTCTAGTTCTCATTACCCTTTTTACTTTTAATTCTGTTAATAATAAATCTTCTTTATACTGTTTAAGTTTTGAACCTGTTTTGTCTTAGAGTGGTTTTTTCCCTAATCCTTATCTCAACTCATGAAGTTTTCATTTTAATTTACCCTCCTCTGCTCAGCTATAGCAGAGGAAAATAAGTGGATAATTTTTCCTGGGTGCCCGGCTTCTAGTCAGTGTCAAACCCCGACAAATTCCCCAGAGGAGTGCTTGGCCAAGTACTGTTTATCCCTTCCTTAGGCATTGTGAGAAATTCATCTGCATTAGGCAGCTTGGGGGAACTTCTTAGTTCCAAGTTCTGCCCTGTTTACAACTCCTCACCCTTTTTCTCCCCATCTTCTTCTTTTCTCTGTGCTTTCTTACAGGAAGCTTGAACAAACACAGCTGAACAAGGAAGAAAGAGGAAAAGTCAAGGAAAGAGAAGGTATGTTTTTACATTTTGTTTTATGTGTGTATTTTTCTAAATCTTAAGATGTTACAGTATTAAACCGAACATTCAAAATGTCTCTTGCCTTTTCTTTGAGTTTAGGACATATCATGTATTCATTTATGAGCATGAAATGATCTGCAGGTGTCTCTATCTGTCTCCATCTATATAGGATAACTAGTAACACAGGTATACAGGGAATTCTTCTATTAGGCAATGAATCCAACAAATATTAATAGGGTGATGGGGGTTTTTACTTCATTATTTTCATGGTGGGAACATAACTAAGCTAACACTAGAGCCTTTCCTTTTGTCATTCCTGCTCATGTTCTTCACAGCCAGCCTCTAATCCTCCTTTGATCTTCCCTCTATTTATTCCAAGTCACCCACAGGGCTCTGTGATTTAGAGCCAAAGTTTCTAGGAGTTATTTTCCCTGAAGGGTCTTCTCCAAGGCTATGAGTAGAACACTTCTTTTGGAGAGGAGACTAAACGTAATGCTGATGGCAGACAAATTTCTGAAAAGCAAGAAAGAGAGAAGAAAATATGGTGGTTTTCCCACATTTTAATAAAGTGAAGGTGTTCTCCATTTTTTCCAGCCTGAAATACTTTCTTAAACAAAGGTGACAGATGGAGGACTTGAAGTGTCTGTATTGATGGCATATATTCTAAGTATTTTCTGAGAAAATAGTGAGTCAAAAGAGGCCTTGTAGGCAACTTCCACCAAAAGGCCATCTGATAAATGGAAACGTGCAGATAAACAAGCTCCGAAACTAAGTTTGTTTCCCTTGACCGTTCTGTGATGGACACATCAGTCACGGTTTTATTTTTGCATCATTACCTTCTAGAAAACCTTTGCTGCACTTGCAGATACCTGCTCACAAAATCTTTTAATCAGAGAAGATGACATGACAGATTGACAGGTCCTGTTTCAGTGGAAGCTCGTGCAGTTTCAGCTCGGTATCTGTGCAGTATTTACTGGCTGTATGACTGTGCTTTCAGGCTGACAGCATCAGTCTCACCTGACAACCTCTCTGTTAGCTTCACTGCCAAATAACCTTTCAAGTAATAACTTCAATATAATATATTCTCAGAGCAAAATGGTAATTTATAAAGGTTTAAGGAACAGGTGACTTGTCCAAGAACAGCATTTAGAGCTGGGCATTTTCATTGTAATGGTAGGGCCTGAGAGTGGAGAATATGACAATTGTATTTATTTAGAAGTGTATTGCAATTTTATTGTTATAGTTCAGGTAGATACTCTGCTGAGGTATTTGAAAAGGCACAATTTGCACGTTGAAAAGATCCAATTTGCAAGTTTATGAGGAGGTTTTTTATTGAAATGACATAGATAATGGCTTAACTCTTTATATCATAAAAAAAAAATACAAAGGGAATGTGTCACGAGAGTACCTTGAGAAAGAAGAAAATAGCATACTGAATCACTCAGCACCATTTACACAATCCACTGATCAGTTTCTACTGCTCTAGTTCACTTGAATTTAAAAAAAAAAAAAAATTGAAAGGTAATTTATGCCGACCCCAACTAAAATAAAGGAATTCTAAAGCTATTTATTTCCTAAGTAAAGGAACTATAAGGTTAAAATAATTATAAGGCAACATTTTATTTTAGCCCATAATTAACATAAGATATGGGTAAAATATGTAAACTACTGCCCTGTACAGGTCCAGACTTTCCATCTTAGTAGCTTCTGTGGGCTAATTAACACAAAGGTCACTGTTCTCATTTTTCCAGTATCAACAGAACATTAAAGCAGCACATTTGTGATTATGTTGGTAGACAAGGGATGCTGCAGCTGACATGAAATTTCAGTTTCACAATGCTAAGACCAAAGTCTATAAATTTAGCAAAGTAATAATCTACTGTGCACTAAACTTGTCTGAAAGGAGACAAAAGGAACTATCATGAAAGCACACAAGCAAGAAGTGGAAATGGGTGTGGCCTCTATATTTTGATCAAAGGTGCATCTGATAATTTGTGTGTGAGAAATAAGTTAACAGCATGAATCAAATGCCAGCAATATTGTTGCAACAATAATGTGTAGGTGCGAGTACAGGTAAGCTGGTTTCCTGTTGTGTTGCTCTCTACAAGTAACCTGAAAGGAGGTTGTAGCAAGATGGTTGTCAATCTCTTCTCCCAGGTAACAAGTGTCAGGATGAGAGGAAATGGCCTCAAGTTGTGCCGGGGTGGGGGGCTATCATAGATATTAGGAAATTGCTTTTCATGGAAGGGGTTGTAAAGCACTGGAACAGACTACATGGGGAAGTGGTTGAATCACCATTCCTGGAAGTGTTAAAAAAAGCCTGTGGATAGGGCACCTGAAGACATGGTTTAATGGTGAACATGGATGTGGTGCTGGGTTGATGGTTGGACTAGATGATCTTAAAGGTCTTTTACATCCTTAATGGTTCTGTGATCCTATAGGACCACTGTGTTTTTGATACTTAGCTTAACTGGGAATGTGTCCTTTTGAGCAATGCTGGTAGGAGAACTACATCCCTTTACATTTTGTTCTCTTTATCATAGAATTATAGGATGGTTTGGGTTGGAAGGGACCTTGAAGATCATCCAGTTCCAGCCCCCCTGCCATGGGCAGGGACACCTTCCACTAGACCACCTTGCTCAAAGCTCCATCCAAACTGGCCTCAAACACTTCCAAGAATGGCGCACCCACAACTTCTATGGACTATAGCTGGATTAAGACAAAGACTCAACAATGCAGAGGATTGTGTGAGAACACTTAAAAGTTTTTCTCAGGTTTCTGACTGCCTCTGTTTGTACCAGAAATATAAGAGACAAACTTAATTTTTTTCATAACCAAATGATAACTTTTCTTTAGATTTCATCAAGAATAAGACAGTGCTGATATTAAAGAAGAGGAGGAATTTTTTTTATTTCACTTGAGTTTGAGTGTGAATAATGACAGAAAGCCAAAAGGATTCTTACTTTAACTAAATCATTTGCCTGTGTCCTCCAAGTAATTGATTTCTAGTGCTGCAAGGTATGATTCTACTCATCTCATTTGATTTCTCATTAACACCATGTAATGTAGACATTCATTTCCAGGAATTACTGCATCAAATGTAATTTTTGATTGAGTGGAACCATACCTCAAAAAACTGACATTACGCATAAACATACAAGATGAAGAATTCAATGAGTGAACTGATGAATATGATGCTCCAAGTTAGGTTTTGTTGCATAAGAATGGCTAAAGGCAACTTCAGATACGTTTGAAATAGAAAGAACAGAGGTGAATGAAGTTTTGCAATCCTATTCCTTCAGAGTTATCTATTATTGGGAGAAGGAATAAGTGCTAGAAACAAGTCAAGGGGTCTACAAATAATTTTGCAACACAGGTGCTGGATGAACTAAACCATTGGGCTTGAGGAGCCAATGGTTAGAAGTTTAACAGGTAGCCAATGGAATAAGGTATTTGCTAGGTTTGATATGGGGCCCAGTGCTCTTCATGACCAATCTAGACTACATTAGGGAACATACCCTCAACAAATTAACAGATGACACACAGTTAGAGGGAATGTCTGCTGAGAACATCCACCATTTTCAGGGTCCTTGACCAGATGGAGGAACTCTAGAAGTTCATTAAAGATGGATACAAAGTTCTGGAGCTGGAGCCCAACAACCACGTTGAGCAGTGCAGACTCGGAACTGACTGGTTAGGTCACAGCTTTGCTGAGAATGGCTTGAGGTTCTTGTAGACAGCAAAATGAACAGGAGTCAGCACCATGTCTATGTGGCAATGAAGGCTGGCCATCTGGGCCATGCTGGAGAGAGCATAAATAGGAGGTCTAAGAGCGTGACTGTATCCCTTTGCTTGACATTTGTCGGACCACATCTGGAGTTCAATTCACTTTTGAACTAGATGGTCTTCAGGGTATTCTTCTGACAGAAATTCTTCTGTGACTGTAAACAAAATGAAATTGCAAAGTAACAGTTGAAAATATTATTTGGCACAGCACTGTGATGTATGGTGGTTTTTTCTAAAAAATATCTCTGTACTTCATAAAGGGATTGATTTCTGCCTCATTATGTTTAATAAGATTTTTAGCTGAGGACATGAGATTTTTTTGGGGACGGATAAGCAATATGATAGCCTTAAGGCAGTACCTTTAATATGAAGCCTTATGAAATTTTCTGAGATAATGAAGAGAAAGAAGAATGTGAAGAATTTATTTTTTGGTTTTGGAGCTTTCCAAGAAGAGGAGATACTTGGCTTAAACCGAAGCACAAATAGGAAACATAACTTCATGTTATTAATTGTATTGGAGTGAAAATTAACCTAGTAAAAGCCTAGAAATATGCAGAATTTACAGATTGGTGTCAGTGTCATTATGTTATCAGATACTGTTGCAATGTTAAACTTCTATTTTCAGCTGGCTTGGTTTGCCTGATTTTTGGTTGTTTCAACAGGCTGACTTTCTATCTGCATCTTTGCATCAAGAAAACCATCTAATCAAGAAATCATCTTTTGTTTTGCTACTAGTATGGAATAAACTGTGGGTATGCTATAAGCATGGATTAAATCATAAAAATCAGTCAAAGTGTCATTTTTTTCCAGTTTCTACTGAAACTTGCAGTAGATTTTGATGCGATTTGAGTACAATGACGTTTTAGGTTGACTGACATGTAGATACAGAGATACAGAACCATATATTCTTTAACAATTTTATATAGAGTTTCAAGAAAGTGTACTCCATTACTTTAAAATCAAATCAGATTTTTTTTTAGTGAAAGAGTAGCTACAAAAAAGAGGAGATGGGAGGAGAGGGGAGGGGAGGGGAGGGGAGGGGAGGGGAGGGGAGGGGAGGGGAGGGGAGGGGAGGGGAGGGGAGGGGAGGGGAGGGGAGGGGAGAAGAGAAGAGAAGAGAGAAGAGAAGAGAAGAGAAGAGAAGAGAAGAGAAGAGAAGAGAAGAGAAGAGAAGAGAAGAGAAGAGAAGAGAAGAGAAGAGAAGAGAAGAGAAGAGAAGAGAAGAGAAGAAGAGAAAAGAAGCCCCCAATGAAAACCATATCCAATACTTCTCCAGCACAGCTTACATGAAGTTGCTTGGTTGCACAAGTCATCTAAAATATCTCGCTGTCTCATCATTAACAAATCTTCTACTATTTAGAAACCACGCCTTCTCTGGAATGTTCATTGCTAAGAATCTGCAGCACTTTCTGAGTGGGTGTCTAACGTAACCTTTTAAGAAAAATGTTTAGACTGTGTTTTCAGGCAGCAGCTTGAAAAAATTTATTTTTTAAAATTGAATTTGAACTTAGGGTGTAAGATCAACGAGATTTGTCATACACTGAGTTTCTCCAGCACAGATCTGGTTACTCTGTTTTATACAAAGCACATTTGACTGTTAAATAGAGAGATGAAAAGCTTAAAATCTGGGGGTGGGGGGGTTAAGTCCCTGCTTAACTGGCTATACCCCAAACATAGTTTAAGTCTGTCAGTCTTTTTAGTCATTCAAACTTCCAAATACCCAGATAAAGTGAGCAATGACTGACCCTCAACAATCCAATCACACCTCTCTGGGGAAATTCTTACATACCCGGAAAAGGAATCAGCTTGTTCCAAATCATTCTGAAGTACAATAGAAGCACCAGACTAATGGCTCATATGTGAAATATATCAGACACAAGCAAGAAGCTCCATTCTCTAATGTTTCACAGAAGAAAAGAAAGTAAACACAAATTATCTTTGATGACATAATCAATGGGTGAAGGAAAATATAATAATTGTGGCTCTTTCCCTCTTTCTACTTGATATTTAGGCACCCCTTAATTACATTCTCATTTTTTAATTTCTGCTGCTTTTTGTGAGAAATTCCTCAAAGTGCTACTTTCACTGGCAAATTTAAAATGCTAAAAAAAGGAAGTGGAGAAAAAAGAGAATCATTGTCAAGCACTGTCCAAAAGGCTTGTTATTATTTGTTTGGAAGGACATCTTATTTCAAAATTCCATTCGAACTGGTTTTTTTAAAATTTTAAATTTAGTAAAAAGAGAAGACCTGCTACTAATAGTCTGCTAACTCTCTAGAGCTTACTCTGCCTAACTCTTTTCTATTTAAGTTAGTATCCTCTTAAAACCCTTTGTGTTCATACAGCCTACGCATGTTAGAATTGCATAATCCACTCAAAGACCTAAGTATATACCAAGTGTATACTTGGTACCCTGTAGGTGTTTCTGTCTGCATGTGTATAAAGGGTAGGTATGCAGACATGTAGGAAGCTCAAAAATTTCATGCAAAAAACCCTTAGATGAAGTTTAGCAGAACATATTCTGCCTTGGAAACTGCAAAGGAAGTAAGCCATGACATTAACCATGGGAACCGTTCACAGCTGTGTCGGGGGAGGTTCAGACTTGATGTTAGGAGCTATTTCTTTATAGAGACAATGGTCAAACACCAGAACAGGCTGTCTAGAGAAATGTTGGATACCTGAAACCTTTCAGTGTTTAAGAAGCATTTGGACAATGCCTTTAACAACATGCTTTAACTCTTGGTCAGCCCTGAATTGGTCAGGCAGTTGGACTAGATGATCACTGTAGATCCCTTCCAATTTAAGATTACTCTATTCTATTCCACTCTGTTCTTTAGGACTGCATCAACATATTGAGTTATTCCTTTTGCCATCCTCCACTATGCCACCATGTATCTTCCCACATGAATATGCTAAATTCAGAGACAACTTCATGATTTTCAACATTCATCTAGTACTTGTGCTTCCCAGCCCAGGCTCAAGAGGGAAATGAGTTGCTGCACAGCTTGCATATGTTCATTTATCACGTGAAAAGAAATAAATGCATAGGAAGAGTTGCAGACCTACTGCTGGCCCGGCTGTCTAGCTTAGGGGATAACATTTAGGGTTACAGTAACTTCCTCTAGTCCTTTGAAGTTATGTCCCTGGCTTCATTAACTCTCTAAGAAACTTCAACTCTTATTTTGGGAGGCTGTTTTGTGCGAAATAGTTCATTGGCTTGCTGTGTTTGTAAGGCAGGCTGACTGAATTTCAGTCTAGATGTATCTGGATTTCAGAGATGGTTTGCATTGCTTTATTAATTCCTGAAGTTCATACTTAGATCTCATTTGCCTTTTTGGTGTTACCACATTCAAATCTTGTTTTCTCAGGAGATCAAAATTCCTGGATAGGCTCTGCTCTCTTTAGCCCCTTAATGGATCAGATGCTTTAACATTTAGATAAAAAAACAACCTTACAGCTGCTGGTAAAATAATTAAAGTTTCGAGACAATGGGGGCCTGAGTAGACCTCAGATGAGTGCTATAGGATTCAGTTGTTATGTAGAAAACTTAGTTAATCTCTAGCTGCCAAAACAAATACTGCTGCGGTGTTTCAGGGGCTAGATTCCTCCCCCAGATTTGTGACTAGGCTTCCTACATCGGGTGAATGGATGTGCAATGTGGAGCAGGATCTGAGGAGGTGCCACTTGAACCAGCTAATACAAGAAAGTAAGCAAAGGGGCATCTCACTGACATCTCAAGGGCATAATCTTGCCCTCTGTGTATCTGGAGTACTCAGGGTAGGTGCCCAGACTGAGTCATAGAGAAGTGCACTCCAGGAGTGCGCATATGGCTTCCTTCCATGAAGAAAAGTACAAGAGTGAACTAATATTTTGTATGAACTAACCTAGGAGCTGGAACTCCCATTTGCACTAATTTAAAGTGATTTTTTGCTCTTACTGCAGGCAGAGTGCTGTGACAGGTTGCAGGGTACCCTGAGTTTGCCCATCCCCTTGTAAAAATCGTGTTGTTGAAAATGCCCAGGATACCAAAGGCCAGATTGCTCAAGCTGGACCTTGGCCATATTGCCTCCATATTTAGTGTGGACAGGGACAGTCCTGGTTTGTGCTTGCTGTGGCAAGATTGTGACTATGCTGTGTACTAAGAATGTAGATGTGAATTAGGCAAAAATGTGCTCAGACTGTGCAAAACAGAGAAGGAAATAATCAAGGGCACGACTAGAAGTGTCTAGGGATACTCAAAGTAAAAAAATCACTTTATCTTTTGTCTAAGGTGAAAACTGGGGATTGGATTTCGGATTGAAGGTTTCCTTGTTTTGGTACCTAAACCAGACATATTTATATGCTTTGGGGTTTAGTTAATACATTTCTTTGAACAAAAAGAATGGAACACTTTATTTCTGATTCAATTTAGCTGTGAGTGTTCAATTCCTTTAAGATTGTTCGAAAATATTATTGCAAGTTTCAAAAGTCTATGTCCAATTAGATTTATATCAAAGAGTAACCCTCAGATACAACTGCAGTCCAAAATGAAAGCAATTCAAAGAAGAGCTTTTCTTGTCTCTCCCTACCCCATCTTGTTGAGTCCAGAGCAGAAATGGCAGCAATTACCAATTTAGCAGTGCACATAGCATGAATTTCTTTTTCCCTGGTAGTTAGGCATGCCCAGATGGTTTGCTAGTTGAAACAGGGAATGTTTTGGTAGACTTATCTCCTTGGTCAGTTGAAAATACCATGCTGCTGACACAACAGCAGTGGGTGATTTCATCAGTCAAAATTGTCAGTGACATTGAAGATAAGGCCACTTGGCATCAATTACCATATACATAAAATGTGGACAAGTGAAAAAATGCCATGAGGACAAATGCATAAAATTTCAAAGAACTTTTAATTGCTAGAGCTGGAATAGCAGTATTTTTTTTTTTATTGCTAAAGACTAAAAAAAAGACTTCAGGAAGAAATAAATTATTGATAAATGAAATGTGTCACATCTATCTCCTTAATTCTCTTATCTTGATATAATTATTCACTTTTACAACTCAATTATGAATTTTTGATATGACATTCAAGATATAATCTAAAATTGCTACCCTTGTCAAATCAGTAGAGAAAAGAACAAGTGGTCTGTCCTGGTTATTGACAATGAAAAATGTGCATCAGATGAGACCCCATGTCATCTGGGAATATTCACTAAAAACCAGAGATGATGCAGTGCTTTTGTACTCATTATGCCACACTTCAGTCTGGTAAACTTCCAGTGACATCAGTGGGAGCAGATCAGGTGAAAAATTTTGAATTAAAATTACCTACTTTTATCTCTTCCTGAAAGCCCCCAAATTCTTAAAGTTTGATGTGATTTTTAATAAAAGCAGCAAAGTTTAAGATTTAGCCTTGAAAAGAATAAGCAGTAGAAGAGGTTTTTATTAGAGTCTCCTTGCTTAGATACTTTCATGAGAGCTGCAAGAAGTCTGCTGCTAATGAAAAGACGTTTTGAGTAACCATTAAGAACTCAGTTTCATGTGGTGTATGAATTCAAAGGGGATACTGAAATGCTGAATGCAAATGCTGTCCGCTAGCTAAAAGATGGCAGACTACTTTCACTCTGATTTTGGCTTCAACCTCTACTGCCTTAAATTTGCAATTGGGCTTAGTTTGGTAATAAGAGGCATTCAGGTCAGAGGGCTTTCAGCATGTACAGGGGTCCACAACTCAAGATTGCTGAATCCAGTGCTAAATGCATACATATACTTCTTTGCTGGATAAAATGACTTTCAGCAAAAACCTTTCACTAAATTTATTCACTAATTCTGTGATTAACAACATCTTTAGAAGCCACATTTTCAGGAGGCAGAATCAGCTCGCATGTGCAGCATAGATTACACCTCTCTCTACACAACCATTCCTTTGAAAAGGAGCTATGCCCTGAGCTAAAAAGCAACTATTATTTCTACAAAGCTACACATGTGATTCTTGGAGAAAAATTGGACTCTGAGATAATTTTTAGTTATGGAGTGAAAGGTTACTTCTCAAAAATTGTCTTCAGTGTTAAATAAACCTTTCAACAATCTTTTAATTTGGAGACAAAACCAATTGGTCAGAAAATTATCAGTTTCCTATTATAAACACACTACTTTAATATTTTTTGTGCTCCTGGGCTCTGGTTTTAATTTTATGTGAAAGCACTACATTTTCAAATTTATAGAGAAAAAACACATGATATTTTGTTGCTATGGCAATATAGATACCTACTTCTTCATTTGTGAATAACAATAAAAATATAATTGAATCAAGTTATATTTCTGTTCCAACATTTCCTGAAGCTAGCCTTTCATGAAGACATTGTATACACTCAATTTAAACAACTTTATTGCCTTCTCTAACAGGATTTTATGTTCTACTTGGGTTTCTTTGTTAAAGCTCTAAGCATTGATTTCAGCTTATGCTGCCCCACCGGCAAACATGAATGCATAAACACAAAATGTAGGGTGTTTTATTAGGACAGTCAAGCAGTGGAACATGTTGGGATAAACTTCATCCTCGGAATTTATCCCAGCAAATGCTACTTGAAGCAAGAGTCTGGACTGGGATTATTCTGTAATTCTTTGGGTCCATCTTATTCGTGGGTCCCAAGAGCCCAGTTTATGTCAGTTTGAAAACATAAAAATGGGACTATGTGAAGAATTTTTCCAAAGTCTTCTGTATCTAGTTTAGGAATGTAGTTGGTGTTTCTGAGAAAGTCTATTCTCAAAGGCTTCTTCACTGTGCCTCATTTTATCCTAATGTTATTAGTTTTAGTTTTGTCTTCTGTGTCACTTGAGGTCACACCTTGACATTTTTCTTGGATCATTCAAGGAAATTCTTAGACCTGAAAGACATCACATTTTGCTTGTTATTAGCCTTTACTTCAAATTCCAGCTAGAAATCAAGTGTTGTATTCTGATAGTGCCATATGATGTTATCTCTTCCTTCTCAAAGGAGTCAAGCTCTCGGGCTTAGACTGAAAGACTATCTAGGAACACCCTCAGGCAGAAAGACTGTGAAATTAGCCTTTGACTTCACAGAGTATGAGCTGAGCACTGCAAATTTGATCTGTGAAGCAGTGGGCACTTCAAAACAGACCATTTATCAACTGAGTTTTTCTATTTATATATATATATGTATATAATGCCTATATATGTGATGTTCATATATAAATTGTATTTAAATATATATAAAACAGAAAAACCTCTGTTGTTTTTCATATATATATATACCTGCTGGAGATTAACACCTCACAAGATTTTTATAAAGGCACTGCTGTGTAAATTATTATTGTATGGTGAAAATCTCATTGCACCTTAAATTCAATTATAATACGTATCGTTCACATTCCTAGACGCCACTTCAGGTCAGTTAACTATAAAAAAGGTAATTTCTCTAAATTGTATTTTATTTTCAATCATGGATATTCCAGATGAAAAAATATTATTCTTGGTGGTCTTCCTTGCTGTCTCACTGCTATATATAATATGCAAAAATAATAAAAATACTATATGTTTTTAGGCATGTATGTATAAGTGCACAAATATATATATATATGTGCACTTACACATATAGAGAGCAAATCTAAGGGCCTTTTTTGCACTATGCTCTGTATTTCTAGGATTCCAGACAATTATTTGAGACTTTCAAATTAGAAGGATCTGTTAAAGGGGAGTTTGTCTTTATTATTCTGATCTGTCATTTCTTTTATGTAACAAGCCAGCTGTTATTTGAACAGCATCATTCATTTCCTCAATGGAGTGATGACACTACAATCAGCCTTCATTATCTTCACATGCTCTTATATGAGAACTAAGTGCAGAGGAAATACTTTGTAATTACTCTAGGCAGATTTCCCACATGTTAGAGATGCCATAGATGGGATTAATGAATATCACTTGAAAAGGTTGAAGTAGACAAAAACAAAATTAGGCTTCAGTAATCGCAACATGCAGATGGGTTGAAATGCTAGTGGGAAAAAATCCCATCAGCAATTAAACTTGCTTCTTGGAACAGCAGATGTGCATAGTCTCTTTACTGAATATTGAGCACACTTGAAAGGAATTTGTAGAGGAAGAATGCTGAAATACACACAGATCTGTTCAGGCAGGGCTGGGACAAGTGACAGGCTTTAGCTTATTTTATTTAGTAGGCATCATGACTTGCCCCCTTCTCTGCCCAAAAGAATCCCAAAATTCTGCTAGTTGATGAGTGCTCTTCTTGCCACTTCTGCACTATGAAAGCTCTTCTGCCATCAGAGACCTGTTAAAGGACTGATCTAGGACAGCAACAATATGGGACAGATTGGCTCTTTAATCTCTGAGGGGTACCATTGGTTCTGTGAAGGAGACATTTCTGAAGCCCTATTTTGCAGCTGGCAGTAGCAGAAAAGTATCTCTGTTGGCTTCCTCTCTGGATAATCTTCAACATTACTTACCGGTGAGAAAAACTGTACAGCTGAAAAGCCACCAACATAACCAATTTAGCTACCTAGAGGATTTGCTCTGAGTCACCAAGCAGGGAGTTGCAATATAGAGAGGTAAATGCATCAGTGAACAACCCAAGTACTGAACCTGTTGTTACAGTTTGTAGTGCCGGGCTTTTGAAAGCTGGTTCCGAGCCAAATCTGACTTGCAAGGTCCAGACAAAAGGTCTACCATCATCACTGCAGGATGCCTCTTGTTACAACACCTGGGGAAAGCGGGAAGTATAAATGAGCAAGGAGGCATGTTCACAGGGTTTCTGCTTGTGCGGATTTTCCATTCATGGCTTCTATTCTCATATATTCTGTTGGTCAGCATGTAGAGTGACATCAGAGCACTTGAAGTAAGTATTCTAACCCCTCAGTTACTGAAAAGTGGTCTCCAGTCCCTTTTGGTTTTAGCAAGTGGAAGGAATTTGACTATTACAGAGTTGTCATCTTCCACCTTGTACAAAAGAAGTCCATGACCTTACCCAGCGGCTAAAAATACAACATTTAGTGTACAAAGCAGATTCTTTTCTTCCTTAAGGGTGGACCTAAGTTGCCTTCTCTCTCTCCTGTGATGGGAAGAGAGTGGTTTCTGCTGTTTCCAGCTACATCTCAGGCTGGATACAGAATCTGGCACTGCAGACACAATTGCAAAGACATATGGAGCCACAGAAACATAATCATATAAAGAGGTGCAGCATTTTAGAAACAACCAGTTGGACCAAATCTTACCTGTGATTTGATCTCAGACTCTACAATAACTTCAGCTCACATCTTACAGCTAACAGTTATGAATTAAGAGAATCTTTTGGAATTGCTTCATTGCAGTCCAAAAGCACTGATCTGTCCCTATAGGAAGCCAAACGTGTTCTTGATTTCAGTTATAATATAAAAAATACTATGCTTGTCACTAAAAGGTCTGTATGCATCTACCTATCACTATTATTTCCTCTTTGAAGGAGGTGGGAAAACATCCCTGCTACTGTTACATTTGAAATCTTGCTAGGAACAAAAGGGAACAATTTATGTATGTCTTGGTTTGAAAGACAGGTGTCTGCTAAGGAAGGCAGAAGCCTCCCTTGGAATGGCAGATATAACCCCTTTCCCTCCGAGTTATTATAATTTTGAAATCAAGGGCTTTTAGGCAAAGATGTGGGAAAATAGGAATAACAGTTCTTTACTATTATATATATAACCAGTCAAACAAACAGCAATAACTCTGGCAGTAACAGCAATCAATCACAAACCCAGTGCCAGCCTTCTCAGCTGTCGGGCCCTTTCCCCTCGGGTGCAGTTCCGCTCGCAGCCGGCAGGGGCGCTGGCGGCTCCCGGTGAGCAGGGCAGGTGCGATGGTTCCCCCGCGGCTGCAGGGGGCGCTCCGGAGCGAGCTCGGGGAGCACGCGGCACCGGTGCCCTGGGATCCCGGGAAGGGATGGGACAAAGGCTTCACAAACCCCAGGCGGCTGGCCCCGGTGTCCGGCTGGAGCCTCGGGAAACAGCAGGCTGGAGCGGCAGGCTGGAATGGCAGGCTGGAGCGGGAAGCTGAAGCGGCAGGGATGAGCACAGATCCCGGGTGGCAGACGCGATGTATCCGAGCGGGGAACGCCCCGGAGGTCCAGGCCGGCAGGGCGAGCACGGCTACAACGCAGCGAAGGCTCCAATCAGCGGCGGGGCAGGGCAGCCACAGCCCGGCCTCCAGCAGGACAGGGAAGGTGGGCCGGGGGTCCTGGGATCTTTCTCCACAGAAAGAAAAACGGCCGAAAAGAACCAGGCTCCTCTCCCCGAGAACGCCGAGAGTGAACTGACCCCACACCCAGGTGAAACAAAAGAGTAGCCAGGTCTTTTGTCTTCTCTTAAGTACAGCCATTTGTCCCCTAGCAACATGCATATGGGAAAAAATTCCTTTACAAGGAAAAAAAACTAGGACTAAACTAAAACCCCAACAATATATAAACACACACACATATATATATATGCAAAAAATTGTTAGAATAATCAAAATTATAACAATCTAACCAAAATACAGCTGATAGTCAGTTCTAGTAATATTAACCCTTATTGTCCAAGGTAATATGGAAAAACCTCATCAATAATACTCTTAAAATTACTTTTAAAAGACAACTTAGTAACACATACCCTTTTTCCTGGAGCTATGCTCACTCTCCCAGTGTCCCTATGGACCTTACAGCAAATAGCTCCAGTTGTCCTCAGGCAGAGGGGTGTGCATGGAGGGGGAAAAGTCCATGACCTAGTGAGTGGTATGCCTGCTCTTAGTGGAGGGGTGGAACTAGATGATCTTTAGGATTCCTTCCAATCTAAGTCATTCCATGATTCTATGATGAGTCCTGGACATCCTGCACTCTTCAGGTGGAGAACAACAATGGTGGTGGGGTTACATTCCTGTGGAAGTCAGTGGGCCTGCAGTACTAGGGACTAAGAGTGTCCATTTGTGGGACAGTCCCTAGTACTAAAGGTCCTCCCCAAGTTAGGGAGACAAAGAGGCTTCCCCCCAGGATGCTTTGCTTTGCTACATTAACGTACCCCAGTTCTGTTTCCCCAGTTGGCCCGTTGGCCTCCCTGCCCCTTTATACCTAATATGCCCATGCCCTAGAAAGTTCTCTCTCCCCTGTTCCCCCGTTGGCCCTCGCTGCCTCGCCACTCCCTCAGGGTTTCCCCATTGGCTCCCATATCCTAGTGCCGCCTGTGTACCACCCTCACGCCCTCAGACCATTGGTCTCTGATGTTCACTCAGCTCCCATATATAAACCTGGACCCTCCCATGTTCTTCAAGTGTGTGGCTGCAATAAACCTCTCCTGTGGAACCCTACACAAAGACCCTTCCTGCATCTTTGTCGTAGACCCATTTCTTTCAGCTATCTGGTGTGTGTGGGGGGGGGGGGGGGGGGTGTGTGCTGTGTGTCTGCAATGCTGAGCGGCTTCATGCTGAAGATGCTTCCAGAAGGTCGTGGCACCTCACCATCCACCCCACCACCACAACCTTCTCTGGGGTCCTTCTCTGGCTATTTTTACATGTTTTCTTAACAAGACCTGCTTTTACTCATTGAACATCACCCCAAATCCTTCTGCAGCTCTTGTGAACATAAAGGGCTGTTTTGTGTCACAAGATGGCTACCTAGGTCTGTTGGATCTTTACCACACAGAAAGCTGCCTTCCCAGAAGCTAAATATCAGGCAGTAGTCCCTTTATTATTGCTAAAACTGGCTCAAGCTCAGAGAAGTCCCGAGTGCCTCCACTGTCAGTTCTGCATCAAACCTGTAGTCTTGTGTGACTAAATTATATTTATTGATGCACAATACCACTGTGTGGTTACTGGTGGTGAACAGCTGTTAACTATTCAACACATGAATAACTATGTAGGAGTGGTGTAAAGCTTACCTCTACCACCCTGATAAAATCTTCTTCAGTTTTTATTTCCCTTTGGTTTGCACAGCACCCTTCTACCCCTTCTATAGCCAAATCTGTTTGCATGTAAATGCAAATAGACCAGTCCTAAATATTCTGTATGCTACGCCTTTGTGGAAAATATTTAGAAATCACAACTGCTGTGAGTTCACAGCAGCCTGGTTTGGACTGAGGCAGTGCATACAATAAAATACCTATCAGCTGATGTCAGGGATTTATGGAATTTTCCACAGGACAAAAAAATAATCTGGTATATCCTCTATCAATTTTCTGTTTATTCATCAATTTATATTTAGGTCAGTATATATTAAATTATTATAGCAATATCCTTTTTTGAACCCTCATACTTTTCATAATCTTATTTTTAACTAATGGTTTACAAATTAAACCACAAGAAATGTGTTATTAACTTGATGACAGTAGTTCCACAAGAAGCTGGTCTCCAGTCCCTTGAAAGGTCTAAACTACATAGCAACTGGATTCCTGTGAGTGGAACCCTCCAAACAACTGCCATATACAACTTGTTTTGTCTACAGACTCATACACAGCTTCCCATCTCTGCACAAGTCTTTCAAGCACAAATAGAGAATTCATTGCAGAGATCAGCAGATGGTTTTCATCGTTATTATTCCTACTGGCACCTAAAATGCTTAAATCAATGTGCAGGCTTTGGAACTGTATTTTCTATTTTTCATTTTTGTTTTGAAAGTCATTTGAACATCTCCAGATTTCCAGATTAGACTCTGTATGTGTTTTATCTATTTCATCAATACTCTTAAAATCTTACCTTGTGCTTCAACCTGTGCCCCTCAGTCATTTCTGAAAGCCTAGAACTTAAGTGTGCCTCTCCTTCCTTCTTGTTATCAGATTGTTGTATGCATTTAGAGAGAGATGATAATTTTAAAATTTCAGAAAAATAGTAGATTTGGGGTTTTTATTGTCAGTTAGCAATCAGTATGCTTTATGCTTCCTATGAGAAGACCTTTTTCAAATGCTTACAAGTCTTCCTTCATAGAGCTGTTTTAACTCAAATTTTCCATGCTGAAAGCCTGTTTCTGCCCAATAGATTTATTTATTTTTCAATCAACTTGTAAATGAATTGGTAACATTAATAGAATGGTAAAAAATACATTTCTTTTGCTCATGTTAAAAGATTCAGCCTGGGTTTTTTCTTTTAGAAGACCCATCATGCACGTGTGCATTTGTGTGTTTTGGAGGGCAAGTGCCTTTTCTCTCTATGGAAAAAGCTGCTCAGTTTTGGCCTTTGAAATGCTACAGCTAGCTTATGTTCCACAGATGTCCTCTTCATACAGCTTTTCAAGATAAAGCCTCCCAAAATCCTAGCTGTAGCAGGTCTAGTGTGTGTTTGAAAAAAACTATGCTTAAAATCATAGTTGTGAGCTATTCTTATTGTGTGAAGTCCAGGTTTCGGATCTTACAGGTCTTTTCTCTCCTGTGTGCTTGGTAGCAACTTTCTTGCTGAGCCCAAGAAATCTGGAAAAAGATTTGAATTTGTTCATGAGGCAAGAGGTTAAAAGAGCATGGGAATGTAGGGGTGTCCATGGAACGGCACATGGGAACAGGGCCTAGGGCATGGGATGAGATGCAAGGTTGTAGATGGTGGAAGCTTGTATTGCAGGCTGTGGGAAAAGTGGGACTGAAAGTGAAGATAGACATAGTGTGTTTGTCAAGGCAAGAGGCTGAAGGTGAAATTGAAAGAGGTAATATAGAAGACAGAAATTAAAATCTGCTGTGCGAGAAAAAAAAAGGAACTACAAACTTATTAGGCACTTGGATCAGAAGAGTCAAGTTGGGAATCAGTGTCCCAAGGGACAAAATGTAATGGGGTGGGTGGACATGACCTGACACTGAAGCAAGGTTGAGGAGCAGGGAAACGGGATCTGGGTGTAGTAGAGCCATGGGTGAGGAGCTAGATTAAAACAAAATCTGGCAAAAAGTCTGGGCACTCAAGATTCAGTATTGCTAAAAGGGAAGCGCTCAAAGAGTTACTGCATGGCTATGGGCTCAGGAGGTGGTCCTGGTTATTTAAATGGGGAGAAAAGAATTTTTCAGACAAGGAAGTTTTCACTTTTATTAAAAAATGGATAAATGGGACAGACTACATGGGGCTATGATGAGACTGAGTGGCAGAGGAGGGAAAGACTGCAGGTGGGGACACTTACAAATGACCAGGTAGAATTAAGTTAGAAGGCAGTCAACGGAACAGCCTGTATGCAAGCAGAAAACTCCTACCAGAGTTGATAAAAGGTTCAATGAAAACTACACAATCCATGACTGTTGCAGTGGGGATACTGCAACACGCATATATCAAACCAGGAGTCCCGTGGAAAGGAAATATATATGGACAGACAGATTCTTGATAGCTGTTTCAGAGATGTTTATTTCTCCAGCCGCATGGCCGGGGCTCTGCCGAGGAACTGTTCCAGTCACGGGACCAAGGGTCCTTCTGCCCGCGCAGGGAACACAAACCAACCAATGGGAACGAGGCTGAGCAGGGACAGGGAAGCCCCGTGTCTGTGCCCTCAGGGCCCCTCTCCTAGGGCTACACGGCAGGGGAGGGACCCCAACACCTCACCCGTTTTATTTTAATAAAAGGAGAATGAAAACAACTGGATAAACGTAACAAGAACAGTTTCAAAACAAAACAAGCCACCCTCCTGAGTCTTTAAATGTCCAAACAGATTCTGTGGAACATCTTAGGGCTGACAGAAGGGAGACAGAACTCTCTGAGCATGCTTTGTGGGGAAACTGAGGCAGGAGAGGGTTTAACTTCTTCCCTCCCCCTTTTCATCCCCCACTCGGCATTGGAAAGGGATTTTTGGGGAAACAATTGGCAAAAGCATGGTTTTGTGAGGGAAACCATGGATGAAAAAACGGATTGGGAGTACACTGGGGGTAATAGGATATAGGGTAAAAGGGAAAGGTGGGATTAGGAAAGGGAAACTGTAGGGGGGGCTTACAATGGAGATACTGTCTAACATGACTACGATTTTTTGCATATATACTGCCTTTTACAGGAACACCATCAGGCCCAGTGACCTGCGATGCTTGTAACCCTTTTCTCCCTAGTACAATATTAAATTCCACCACCTCTCCATCTCCCAAGCTTGGGATGCATTTTTCAGGGTTATTCTTTTTAATAGCAGTTCTATGCACGAATATGTCTTGCTGGTTGTCACACCTTGTTATAAAACCATAATTTTGCTTAACATTATACCATTTTACTATCCCTAAGGTCTTAGTTGCTATGATCTTTTCCTTTTTCCGAGTGGCTGCTGTTTTCTGTCTCGCTGCGTCTTTGCTGTCTCTTTCGGTCGCTCCCGTGTTGGAATTGTCGGGGCTGCTCGTGCCTGCGCGCTCTTCCCGGGGTCGCGTTCGGGGCTGTGCGGGCCGGGCCGGGCCGTGCCGCTCAGTTCTCCGTGCGTCGCCTCCTCTGGTCGCAGCTTCGCTGCCGCTGCCGGGCGCTGCACCCACGTCTCGGCCGGGCCCCTGAGCGACGACTCCCCCGTGTCCTGCTCCAGCGCGCGTCTCGGCTGGGCACGGCTCCGTTCCATCGCCACCGCCGCCAGCCGCCGCCCGCGTGCCGCCCCTCTCGGCCGGGCGTTCCCGGGGCTCGCTCCACCACGCGCTGCACGGGGCCATTCGGGCACCGCCGGGTCCCGCCGCTCCCGCCGCTCCTTGCTCCGCCACCGACACTGCGGCTCGCGTGGCTCCGCCCGCACGCGGGAACTGCCTCACTGCTGCTCGCAGAGCGCTCGGTGCACGTGGCCTGGGCCGCACGGTCCCTGCGCCAGGCTTCCCTTCACCAGGACACAGCTGACATTGCTCAACAGTCTCGGTAACTAAATAATATTCACGAAAATATTCTTCCATCGGCATATATTTTGACTCCAGTATTAACTGTGTCCAAACGGTTTTCCAAAAGCCCTTGGTAAGAATTAAATCCCAAGAAACATAGAAAAAGTTCTTAAACAACCATGCCAGGAAGTGTTTCAGTTCTTTTTGAGCTTGAATCAAGCTAAAATTTACAAATCGTTGTTCAAGAATCATTTTAAGTTTAAGATAAATGTCCATATGCGGCTCTGAGAGCCAAGAGTCTTCCCACGGTTCCTCCATAGTTTAGATATGGAATAGCAAAGCAAAACCAAGAAGAGGAATCCAAAGTTTCCAGGGTTTACTCACACAAATCAGTCGCTTAGGGATCGGGGATCGTTCTGCTCTCAAATCTCCACCATTTGTTGCAGTGGGGATACTGCAACACGCATATATCAAACCAGGAGTCCCGTGGAAAGGAAATATATATGGACAGACAGATTCTTGCTAGCTGTTTCAGAGATGTTTATTTCTCCAGCCGCATGGCCGGAGCTCTGCCGAGGAACTGTTCCAGTCACGGGACCAAGGGTCCTTCTGCCCGTGCAGGGAACACAAACCAACCAATGGGAACGAGGCTGAGCAGGGACAGGGAAGCCCCGTGTCTGTGCCCTCAGGGCCCCTCTCCTAGGGCTACACGGCAGGGGAGGGACCCCAACACATGACCATGTATATATTTCATACCTGAATTAATATAACTTTGCAAGTCTACACATCTCTCTGGGCTGTTTCATTTGCACTTGTCACCAGGAGGTATTAGGTTAGGAAAAGTACCATACTAACAGGATTATGATTCAGTTTCCTGGTGCCTTTGCTAGCTCAAATATTTCTATTTAACACTGCACGGTACTTGGTACTATCCATATTTCTTGAGTTCCAGTTATTTTCTTTTGTGCGTCAAACCTATGTGGATCACTGCTACTGCTAAATGCTTGTTACTTCAAATTACAGAGCTTGTAAAGTTCTGCTTGTTACAGTTTACTTTCTTAAAAACCTAGAGACTTCTACAAAAAAACCCACTCTGCACAAAAATACATAAAAAGAACTTTCTTCGAGCTTGAAGAATCACTGTGCATGACAATGTTGTTAAGTACAAGAGGAAAGCCTGCTCATGCTGAAGAGGGCAAACAATCTGCTCTTATCTTACTTGTCTTTGCTGAAGTGGCTGAGAGTTTTTTTGCTGTAACATGCCAATATAAATTTTACCTGTAGAAAGATAGAACCTCAGCCTAACTAGAAACCTGAGCATAGAACAAGCAACAATAATTTATGTTACCAAGATTTCCTTAGCAAAAAAGTTTTTTAATTTTGCAGATTAATTATGATCTCTTTTCACCTCTGCAGTTCGGTGGTTGATCAGATCTGGCATTTAAAGAGTGCTATCATTCTTAAATTAAAAGACTGGGGAGGAATAAACTAGTGAAGCATTTGCTTTTCTATCTCCCTTTTCTTCTACTATGCATTCCACAAGCACAAGGTTTTATACAAGCTCAGTAAACCAGTTGGGAACCAAACCAGGATAATTTGGTTTTGAATAAGGCACGTCATTAGGGTTTCTTTTTTTGAAGAGTAATGAAAAGTAGTTTGCAAGATGACAGCAGATGTAAAAGCCAGACGGAAGCTGTCAGTATGGATGCAGCGGTGCAGCCACTTCCTGCCTTTGAGAAAGGTCAGTAGAATATGCAAACAGCTCCCACGGCACATAGATGTTATTGAGGATTAGGGCAGGAGTGTAAGTACAACACAAAAGCAAACAGAACATGCAAGCACAAAATTCATAAAGAAGCACATTTTACCCATGACAGGGGATGTCAGCGGTAGCAGACAATGCCTGCCAGTCAGACAGGCCATCACACCTCACTCCCTGCAAGTGAAAGGGGATGGCTCACCTCTGCAGACAGCCCATAGGCAAGCAGAGGCTACAGCCCGCTGAAATCAATCAAAGCTCGTTTACTTCAACGTGCTTTGAATTGGATCCTAAGACAACACGCCCCTCTGGTTTTTGTGGTGTGTGAGCCTACATCTCCCAGTAGGCTGGGATGCAAAATCCCTGAGAGCCGTTGCTGATTTAACACAACAGCACAGGATTATGTTTATTTCAGGTCCTCTTAATTTCAATCAATTTGTCCTAATTTCAATCAATTAGGAACACTAATTAGGAATACATATCCCCTGTAGTTCCTCACAAAATAAATTTAGCCTGTTTAAGAGCTGAGTCACCTTTGTTACTGTTGGTATTTCTACTAGGCTGTGATGGAAAGCAATGACTACTCATTTAGGTGCCTTCGTTGGGTCTCTGGAGTCTGTTGGAACAAGGGGCTACAGAAACAAGTCCATGCACATCTCATACTGAAGCCTGAGAGATTAAGGCAGCAATAAAATTCTTTAGTTATGATCTGGATTAAACAACTCAAGAGAGGGGAAGGGTGATTTGAAAGCTCACTGATTGCTAAGGGAAGGGATGGATGAAATTAGAGTTCCTGAGTACTTTCTTTCCTTTGACAGCCACAAAGTATGAAATTGTTGGGGTCTCCTCCCCTGCCGTGTAGCCCTGGGAGAGGGGCCCTGAGGGCACAGACACGGGGTTTCCCTGCCCCTGCTCAGCCTCGTTCCCATTGGTTGGTTTGTGTTCCCTGCGCGGGCAGAAGGACCCTTGGTCTCGTGACTGGAACAGTTCCTGAGCAGAGCTCCGGCCATGCGGCTGGGGAAATAAACATCTCTGAAACAGCTATCAAGAATCTGTCTGTCCATATATATTTCCTTTCCACGGGACTCCTGGTTTGGTATATGCATGTTGCAGTATCCCCACTGCAACATGAAATGATCCCCTTGGGACATATAATCTTTTTTCATATTAATGAAGGTTTGCCCTCTATAAAGATCTTTTCTGTTTTGCATTTTCAGCTAGCATTGCATTATTTTATTGTTCTCTGCTGCTGATGTGGCAGTCTTACCCTGTTAGCCCTCTGGATGTATTAACAATCCTAAAATGCCATTTTTCTCTTGTGATACAATTGCCAAGAAGAAAGAGTTCCTTTTAGCTCTTGCTAAAACCACCACAGTGTCTATGTTTTCTTGTCATTCATGTTAATTTCTTGTATGTTTTGACTTTGCTTTACAGCCTGGATCAAAGTCATCAGCTTCCTTCATGGAGATAACCAAAAGTCATCCGGTGATACAACAGTCCATTCAGTAGTACTGTGAATAGGATAACTACAGCTTTTAGAAGGTCAGTATGCCACTCTAATCTAATATAGTTTTAATTTAGTTCCTACTGATTTGATTTTTTATTTTTAAACCATCTTTTCTGGATGTAATTTCCATCCCTAGGCAAGTAAGAAAGATTTGTCTGACTTTTACAAACTGAGAGTTCCATCCCTACTCCACAATATCTTATTTTTTTCTTACATTTTTATTATTAGTGTCCTTGGGTTTTAATTTCAAATGAATACATTTTTACATTGACAGTCTGACCTCTATCAAATAATCACGCTTTTTTTCCTCAGGTACTTGTTGAATATCATCAAATTACAATGGATTTATATTCATTATGTAAATGCCATTATTTACCTCCCATTTGCTCACTTAGTGGAAATTGAAAATGCTAAACTACCAGCACCACTTACAGCTTTGTAGTCAAAGCAAAGCCATCCACACAATTATTTCCATAAACATGAACATCTCATTCAAACCAGGAACCTGCATCCCAGTCCATCACTCTGCTCCTCAGCAAAGGAGTACTGATGAGCAGTCTGCAGAGTGAGAGCAGCAAGAAGGAGGGGTGGGGTGGGTTGTGGGAAAGCCAGAGCAGAGAGACTCATCAAAAAACAGGGAAGGCAAGAGAAAGGGAGAGACATAGCCAAGAGATAAGGAGTGAAAAAGCCAGAAAGGAGAAAATCAAGGAGAATTATAAACAGAGATGGAAGGGAGAGGAAAGAAAGAAGGGAAGATAAGGTGACCAACAAAAGCCCTGAGGAGATAAATAATCAGCATATTCATCAAAATATCCCCTACTTATTGAATCTAAAGGAGCATTCTCTGTCGTGTGAACATCCTAGAGCCTACGTGAGTTGAAAAGGAGTAAGATAGGATATCAGTCAAAAGTACATCAGAGTTTCTAAGGCCACAAGTTTAGGATACAGGAAGGCCTGTCTTCAGGTTCCCAGTACCAGACCAAACTGTTGCAGCTGCAAGGAACAAAGTGCTGATCCCATATAATCTTTCAGTGCTGACTCAAATTAAAGCAAAACTTCTAGTATGTTAACTATGTGCTATTAACAGGCTTTATCACGTGTCATCTGTCTTTCCACAGCTGACATAAAGTCAGCATAACAGCATAAATCTAACATAAAATTCATGTTGCGTGCTCTGGCTAATTCAGCAGAAATGTATTCACGTGTTCATAATCATCTTTAAAGTGCTGTTGCAGGAGGGCATAAAATTGATAGTAAATGGTCCCCATACACTGCAAGTGTTGTTATGAGCAGAAGGGAACGTGCCATATACCTGAAACTAAGCACTTACTCTTAGTCAAATGAATATCTTAACAGTCAAAATTAACTCTGTTGCAAAAATATATGCTTATTGTTCAAATTAATGCAGAGATGTCTCATCAGTAATAGACTTTAAATTGTTTGTGTCTGCTTGGTGTTATTTCACATGTTTTCCAACGAGAAGTGTGAAAGCTGAACAGAAGCCTCCATCTGCCCCACCTGACACAAAGGGCTGTTGCTTGTCCCACAATGACCACCAAGGTTTGCCAAGCCTTTGCCACATGCAATACTCCTGCAAATGAAGTTATAAGTGGACAGGCATTATCCAGCTGACCGCAACACACAGTCATTAAAGCAAGCTAAGGTCATTTCTGGCAAAGGCAAGGCCAAAAATTTCTTAGACCCTGAGCAATCAGGTCAGAGCAAAGACTGCAGATTTTTACTGAAAATGGAAAAAATCATGTTTATAAGGGTACAGCTTCAGTGTAGTGTGTTCCTTTGAAATTCTTTGTAAAACTGTATGATGCTCTGTAAATATGCTATATATCTCTGATACTTGGAAACGTGCTCAATAGGAGTTTTATTTTGGTTTTCAGCTGACATATCTCTGCTATGTGCTTGTGAACTGAACTATCAGTGTTCCAAGGACTAACATTTAAAATGATGGAGGTCTGAACTCACATGCTTCTATAGGAGAAAATATCCCTTCTCTTCTCTGTAAAGCATTTGGTTTAGCCTACCGTGCAGAAATCACAAAAGACATTAGTTCCATCTCAATGATTGCAGTTGGGTTCTGTTAGGATCTAAATTTATTTCACAGCAGCATGTATTTGTCTGTTGTTAACACCTGACTGCTGAAAAGTACCAGGCCAATTTCAGTGGGTCCCTTGAATGACGTTTTCTAGTCCCTACTAAAAAACAGTGGCTGGACAAACAAAACCCTGTGAGTGAAGTGCTGACAACATCTGCTGTGCTTACCTTTATCTAGCTGCAAATTTTGGCTAGAAACCCTCCACATGCCTTCCTTCCCCCTCCTTTTTTGCAGGTCTGCCAAGCATGTATAAAGAGATTATTTCAGCAGATGGTGTTCCTCATTGTTATTCCTATTGGTATCCAGGGATGCTTGAGTGCATGGGCAGAGAATGTTATTGCCCACTGCTGTTGTAGTTCCACTTCGACTTTAATTTCTAAGTGTCTGTATGGCCAACATAATCTGTGATACCTCCTAATTAATAATGTGTGGCATCCAGAATTGCTCTTCATACTTTCAAAGTTGTAATGTTGATATTAACAGGTTGCTTGTGCTGCATTCTGAGTCTGTCAGGAGAAAGCAGAACATCCAGGTGATCTTTATAAGCTAGTAAAGAATGCTGAATCACAAAAGATGGATATACCAACCTCTACATACAAGGTGAAAAATGTTATTAGATCCTGCCTTGTTCGGTGGCCATGCTGGGAGGTGGTCATGTTACTGTAAGAAGAATTTGAAAATTATTGTTAAATAGCATATTAAAGACAGAAAAACTGGTGGGTTTTTTTCCTCCTATGTGACTTGCCCAAGTCAATTTAAGCAAATGTGAAAGCAAAGTACCTCTTCTAGCTCCCTATGACCTAGCCTGTGTCTTCTCCAAGCACACATCCTCAACATGTTTTGGATTATTTATGTGAGAATGTCTGGAAGTGTGTTAAATATCTAACTTCCCACTGTTGTCATATTAGATATCTAGAACAGTATTCAGCTGCACAGAAAAGTATCCAGTACCATATGAAATACTCCTAAGGGTGTCCATATATTCCTATTTGTCTGCTGAACTTCTCTGTAAAAGAGACAATAACAGTTGTGAAAACCAATCTATTGATATCTTTGAAGACCTCCAATAAATGGAATACCAGGGATAAAAATAATTGTCTTTTCAGCAGTGTATGATGTATGAGAAGTGACAGGGTCACATGTTATCAACAAGAAGAGAAGTTGCTGAATAGACATAATGACCACATCATCCTCTCTGTGAGGATGAATGTTTCTTTAAAACAGAAATTTAGCACTGCATCATAATGAATCTGTTGCAGTGGTAGGACAAAAATGATATTTCACTAAACTATTTAAACTTTTCATCCTGGATTTTGTCTCTATTACAAAATGACTGTTTCCTCAGTTAAATGTGTGCGTTATATATTTAGAAGTTGCCTTTAAAACTGTCATTTAATGCTTTGTAAATAATGCAACAGGCCTAAACTTTGAATGTTTGGCCAGAGGCACATTTTGCCTTCAAGTAAGATGCAACAGCAAATTAAATTAATTTGATATACTTATCCTAAGACCCTAACGTATGCAAATGAACTCTAATATCACTCCATGATAATTTTTTATTGAGAACATATCTTCTTGGTTTTAAAAGTGTTGATTTTAGTAATTTACTAACTGTTATGATATCAAGTATGTATCTTTGGTAATCAGTTTCCTTCTCTACCTTCACTGAGATGTTACACATCTGCATCTAGCCGTCTGCAGTTGTGAAAGGGAACTGGATTATCACATATGGTCTATAAAACGTGACATTGTGGACTGAATCGAATACAATAGCAACGGTGGTCTTCAGGACGTGGCCTTGTAATCCATTTTTCAAGATGCCAATGACTGTCCATGTGGCTAAAACATCTAATTTCTAAAGTTCATTTCTACTTTCTAATGCTGCATTCTTAGAACATAACAAAAAGCTAAGAGCTCAGACCTTCTCAGTTCTTCACTTATAGAAGAAGCAACAATTATTCTCTCCTTTCGTCTAAATCATCCTGACAGGTAAGTGAAGAATTATTTTCAAATCTTTCCACTTGGAAATGACAGCTACATTTCAACACCATTATCTGCCTTCAAGCTGTGTTCCTCTGCCTACCCAAATCTTTGTTCTAGGTTCTGTCACATTTTCAGCAATTCAGACTGTTCATTTTAAAATATGCCAGACTGGGCATAGGCTGTTGGAATTCATGATACTGGATGGGGTGAAGGCAAGAGAATTTTGAATTAATCCTTTTTTGAATTCAAAATTGGACTAGACTAATAGAAGACAAATCTTAGCACTCCAAGACCAGACTAAAGTATCTCACTGTAATGTAAGTATGTATGCATGCATGTTTTGTACACATTTCATTGCAGAATGTGATTGGTAGTCTTTGAGACTGTGTTACTTCTTAAAAGTTCTGAAGGTGTTTCATTTACATACTAAGGAATATTTTGCTATTTATTCTGAATATTTGCATTGTGTGCAACGGAGCTCCCTACGGGCTCTGAATTACTGAGAGTTAAGTGGAACAGTCCTTTAGTCCAGCCTGCATGCAGAGAGTAATTTGTGAGCAAGGAATTAAAAGCATGGGTTCTAATATAACAGCTGGCAAATCAACATTGTGTTTCATTCATTCAATTAAACTACACAGTATGATTTTGGATTTGGTCCAAGTCCTACCCTGGAAGAATATGAGTCTTTCACTGAGACTTCAAAGTAGTCCTCAGCGACTTGCAGCTATCAAATAAACTGCAGCTCCCACAGCCCTGGAAGATTTATGGCCTTCACTCTAAGCTTGACTACATATGTTAAGTCCAGAGTTTTAGAGGGCTGGGACTCTGACACTCATTGAGTAGATGGGCTGTATTTGTCAGGCTGACTAATCTGGTATAGAGTTGATGTGAATCATTTTTCAAAGTACTGTTAAAAGACGCTGGATGTCAGACATGAAACAGGTCTGTCATCGCTTGCTCCAGTGACAAGCACATAGAAGGAAAATACTCTGAAACATGATAACAACTTAAAATATTGGCAGGTACAAGAAGAAGAAAATTTATTTTTTCTTTCCCCACACAAACTGAAATGATACATATCAGCATGCTATGGCAAGTGTCTCATCTTCACTTATGGGTCAATAAATTAATTTATGCTAAATGATCATGTCTCTTTATGTTCCAGTGGGTCTGTCTGACTTTGCCCAAAGTCACCTTCTCTATAAGGACTCCATATTAATTGCTTCAAGAAATTATTTACCCTATATTCCCCCCAAAAATAATCCCAACCCAAATGCCCTAGCATCATTGTTGCACAGTATTTTTTTTTTCTAGATGCTGCTTTTATTTTTTGTATTACTTGCCTCATTTCTCTTTGAGCTGGTTTGAGACGACTCACAAGTAGAAGTCTAAGCTGACTCTATGCCCATGTAGCTTCATTTTTCCAGCATTTTATTATGGCATATGAAGATAAGATCTAGATCTATTATTTCAAAATAATCTCATGTAGTATTTTTAAATCTGCAAAAGTTTTCAAATATAAACTCTTCTCTTTTAAAAAAAAAATCCTCTTTTCTTTCACATGACTTCAAATAGATTCATCGATCCCTTTCATGTTTCATTATCTATTCCCTGGAATTACCTACCTGTTGTTTTTTCAATTACAGGTGAACCTTTACATACTCTCCATACACCTGAATAACAGATACTTTCATTTTGATATACCTGCTAACATCTTTGTTTACTAAGATAAATCCAACATACAATCAAGCATAAGTTACTAAAAGCACAACTAGAAAACAGAATTTGTTAGTCTGTGCTAGACAGAAGTCAGTCTTTGGACCATGACCAGATTTAAATGATACTATCAGAAATTTCCATTAATATATGCTTTCTGACTCTATTACACATTGTCAGACTACATGCAGACATTGTCATTTCCATGGGAATACATGGACAGAAGGACAAATTAAGATGTTCCCATTACTAACAGCCAAATTTCTTGGTGGCCTCTCAGCCTATGTCATCTACTCTTTCAATTTCATAAACTTGCTTTTCACACATCATTTCTCATGGAGAAAGAAGGTACAGCCAAGATGTGGATGGAAGATGATCAGAGCTTTCTTTCCAACAATAAGCAAAAAGCTACATTCTTTAATGATTTTGCATGAGAATGGACTGGTCACCTGAAAAAAAAAAAAGACTTTCCTTCTGTTTTATTACCTGTTTGTCCCAGTTTGAGACAAATGTGGAGGAAAAATGTCCGAAATGAACGTCCCTCTGTTAGAAGGCAGATTTCAGCAGCTCCTCCTCCACCAGGTTTGGAAAGAAATTCCCCAGAGGAAAGTGAATAAAACCTATTTATTTAACAAGCAAAGTGCACGCAGACATGGAAAAAAGAATGAATAATGTTGAATAATAAAACCTCTTGCTGTGGAGAAGACCTAGGAAGATTCAGTGTTCTTTGTAGGTATGACTCTGCCCTCTCTGGAGCTGGGGTTCAGAGTGGGTCCCTCCAGGCCGTGGTGTGGGGCCTCCCAGTGATGTTCTGGTGTTGCTGAACAGTTCCAGGAGAACAAGAAGAAGCCAAAGTCCCAGGGAAAAAAACCCCTTTCTTTCCTCAACTAACAGGCTATCTAAAAAGCAAAGAAGTTTTAACTCTCAGTCTCTCTCCTGAAAAAAGGAGCCAAGAGCTGGCTAAAAGCAGGAAGGTGCTTTCCTCGGCTCTGTACCAGCAGGAACGCAGGGGAGTGTGTACCCTTGAGCACAAACCGCTCTGAAAAATTCGCCTGGTTTCTCTCCCCCCTCTCCTGAGAAACAGCTTGAAAACACAGGAAGGCACAGGATTCATGTTTGGCATAGGGCAGACAATAGGGAATACAGTATCATACAGTCACCCCAGGATACTGTTTTATCTGCACTTCTTCATCGATGAAAAGAACCTGGAAGCAGAGAAAGATTTAACAACAAGAGTTGTTAGTGATTTTTAAAATACACTGGGAAAAATTTTAATTTAAAAGTAATGATTAAGACATTTATTTTAATAAAAGGAGAAAGTTGTCAGACCTGCCTAATTTAGCTTTGATTTGTCAATGTGGTATTGTAAAACACAAGTTTGGTGCAGCTTTGCACAATAACCTCAAAACACCTTAAATTTTCAGAACAATAAGATTGGACTCGTTTAACTAATCAAATCTGATCATGCAGTAAACTTCAGAGTTAAATAGATTTGCTTTGTTGTCATCCTTTCAATCCTTGCAAGTTCTTACCATGGCTGTTTGATACATATCACAGTAATTTGTATTGATGTGAGTCATTGGAAACATTAAGAAAAAATGTGAGAACAGAGAGAAAGACCCCTCATAGGAATTTTATTCCTGCTTAGTGAAAAGTGAACCAATACTTCCAAAAGACCTGAAAGAAATTGCCTTAGCAGCAGATACAGGCCAAGGCATAGGACAGCAAACACCCCTCCTTGTGAAACCTTCTCTGAGAACAAAGACTGAAGAAGAGAGGTGCCTCTGATTAGAACTTCCTTTGTTCACTGTATTTTTCACAGGAATGATGGGACTTCTCCAACATCTGAACATGTATGAGGGGAAACAAGTGGAGGAGGCTGGTGAGACTAGCAAAATGGGAATATCTTCCCTTTTGGTGATCAGAAAGCAGTGAAGAAAACAGGAACAATAGAAATCCCTGTGCTTGTTCACTTTCTGTTCCTAGTGTTTGGTACCATCACCTTTTCTACCTGTCTCCCCTTAGGCTGACCTGTGCGAAATGTACAGCCCCAACCTGTATAGTCCTGTCAGGAGCAATAGTTATTTGACACCTGACTGAAAGGGAGTCACATGGAAAATAGGAAACCTGGTTACTGAGGTCTAGGACTTGAGAAGCTGGGACCCATGTTCCTCTATGATAGCAAAGTGCATCCCTTGTTAATCACTGCAGGAATCCTTCTCATTTACTGCTGAGAATAATTCGGAGTTAACAAGATAGAAACCACATAATGCCTTTCCCCATAACCTTTACACGTTTGATACTGTAGTTCCAACATTTTACCCCAGAGTGAAGTGTGCTCCTAACAGACAGCAGCTGAGATGAAAGTTGATATCTAGGACCTAACAAGTCACTTTTACTGGAGAAATTAAGAAATATTTGCCTTCCTCTATATGTCTTCAAAAAAAAAAAAAAAGAAGAGATGATCTCAACTGTGAACAAGGAATTCAAACCTGCTAGCCAGGTTCTACTTAAAATGCCTGTGTTACAATCTCTCTGCTTAACTCTGGCAGGCAACTTGCACTGAAACTTTAGGTGCTTAAAGAAGTAAGTTCCCACATTCCCTCTACAGTCTCTCAATGGAGAGAAGTCACATGGTTAAGTCTGTTTGCCACTTGTAAACAACACTCCAAGTATCTAAACTTGGGCAAAAAACATCATCACGAAGGCTTTCAAAAACACCTTCCTGTTGCCAAAGTAGAGAACTTGCTCTAGAAGCACACTGAAATTTGGAAACATGACAGGCATGGGATCTGTCTGCCTGATGGTGGCTTACCACACATTTTACATAGCCCAGAGCTAAACAAGGAGAGTCCCTTTCCTCTCCTCCAGTTCCCCTCATCCTTTCAGAATCCCTTGTCTTTTCTCTCTCTGCGTCCAGCCTCTGCCCTGCTATTTTCTTCTCTTGACTTGCTTGTCTGTTCCTCATCAATGTTCTCTCCCTGCTGACTGTTCTCCTTGCTTCTGCTGATCCCCAGTTCCTCTGATGTCAAAGTAGAGACAAGTGCTAAAGCTGCTCTCTCTCATCATTAACACTTTACACAATGTTTATAAAGAACTGCCAGCATACAGTTTACTTCGCAGATTTTTCAGAGGCCCGATGGTCATCAATCTTCAACTGATAATATTCCATGATGGAAGTGCCAACAAATGTAACTTGGTGCTTTCTGGAGACAGTGTGCAGAAAAGTTAATGTTTGCTTTTTGGCTTCAGTGGTGTCCTGCCCTTTTCTTAGAAGTAAGAGAGTATATTAGGATGGGTTACAGATATTCATATGGCACCTGGCATAAACTTATATCTTCAGGCTGTAGACTCTTGCCTCTCGTAGAGCACTGAGCTGTAGGCTGTCAGTCCAAGCATTCTGTGGAATGAATATTGAATTAATATCTGGTTATAAACAGTCCCTCCTTAGTGGAAAACATAGATATGTGACAGTGGATTCAAAAAAATAGATCTCGTAGGTTTGATTCATACTTATTTACCACAGAACATTTCCCACTGCTACATGGATGTGGAGCAGCAGGAAGGCAGAGTAACATACTGCTAAGGCAGTCTCCTGGTATGGAGAAGACTCTCAAGACCTGGTCTACCCCAGTGTGTAGCACTTACTAAAAATATTTCTTTGCCTACCTGTTATTTCTGTATGTATTTTTTATGTATGGCTGGGAACATATTTTTTATGTATGGCTGGGAACCACAGAGTAATTGACTATATTTTGGTTGTATCCTCCATCAACCCAGGAAAGGACCAGTTTCACACTTATCTTCAAACAGAGCACTAGACAACAATGTATTATTTAGAGCATCAAATGAACGAATTTAATAAAAGACAAGTCATTATCATTTCATATGAGCTGCAGCCCCATGAGGCTTCTGCCAAGCCCAGTGAAGAAAGCTTTCATAATCCCTTCCAAAGTCATACGATAAACCTATAACTACTTTCTGACAGTTTTTAAGAGGACGATACTAGGTATGGTTAAAAATTAACATCTTTATGAATAACTTTGCATGAGAATTATTTACATTTAACCAATGCTAAGATAGGACTGAAAGAGAAAGTAATAAAAATGAGTGCAATAAGATAGACTGAGAGAAATATTCCTGGCAGTGTTAAGAGAGAAAACAGCTCAAGATCTAATATATTATATTAGATATATATATAGTGTATATATATATACTATTAAATATAAATCAAATACATTATCAAATGGAGGAAATAAAGAGAGATGAATCTGTAAAACCTCTCTGATAGCATGTCAGAAACGGGTGGAGAACCACTGACCTGCCATAGAGACCAGATGAGTACAAAGAGATCAGCCATAAGTAAACTGGAACATGGGTAATAGAGAGGTGACAGAAACCTGTGAATTAGTTCCTTTTTGAAATTTCAAGGTCTCCTAAATAATAAATAATATTTGAAAGATTCCTGTATAACGTTGTGGGTTTGGAACATAAATTATTTTAAGGATTTAAGCACTGTTTCTGGATTTTTTTCAGAGGAAAAAATTATTTTAATGGAAGAAAAGCACTTTAGCCCACAGCATCAAACCCCATACTGAAGAGGAGATCTTCTGTTCCTATAAGTCACTGGGCTTTCAGTATTTCAGGAATGTTATGTCTTTTAGTGCTCCTGCCTACATTAATATTTTCTTGCAAACCTGTTGTATATAACTTGATGTCTATTGAGGAAGCAGGGGAGAAATAATAGGATATCAGAGACAGCAGGGGGTCCATAAGGGTACAGTACTGGCAAAATGAAAGGCAAGGGAATAGATGAATGGAGAAACATTGGGAGGAGAATAGGGGGAAAAAGTAGAGAGAACAGTGAACACAGCAGGGGGCCGTGCTTTGAAGAAAGGAAATGCCATAAAAGCAAATGAGAAAAAGCACAATGAAAGAGGAAGGGAAATGGTTTAGCTAGGTTGAACCTAATCAGAACAGTCAGAAAGATATGGATTTTCTTATTAAGCAGACTTCAAGGGACACAAATGGCTCTGTCATCTGTTTTGCAGGTACACCTGTGAGAAGAAAGAAGCAAACAGGATAGAAGAAAGCAGAGATCAAGGACAAAACTCATGCTCCTCTCACTGGTTTTTGGCTTTCACAGATGTAGACTGTACACAAAATTACCCTAAGCATCTCAGCACCCACTCAAAATTCTGCACCAGCTGAACTTCAGCTCAAGCTGCTACAATATCCAACAGGGAAGTGTAAAAGTCAAGTCAAATTCAGAGTCCTCCTTATTCTAGGTGTATTAGCTATTGAGCTTGCAATCTCTTTCCTGAGTAGATATTAACTGATTGTGTCATTTGCACTATCCCTTGAAAACATATTCTGCCCTTTTACTTCCATTGGCAGAAACAACTCTTTCATGCATTCTCAGCTAGCTTTTAAGAAAAGATAAAAAACATCAAGATGATCTATAAAATAAGAGCCAGCCTATCAAAGTAATTTTCATGCATTCTTTTCAGAACAGGCTGATTCTCTGCCATTCTGGTTACCTGTAAGAATGATTATTAACCTTCGAATGTTGATCATGATGTGATAGCTATAATGAATGCCAGTTTTGTAAGTGGAAAATTCCTGAGCGAAGTGTACCTTGTAGAGCTTTCACTCACACTCTTGGATACCTTAGGCACTCTGGTAGAATTTCCCACAGTAGTAAGGGACTAGGTTTCAGAGATGTAAAATAATTTCAGTGTCAATACATTAAGATAGTGCTGTCTTTATACACTGGTCACAGCCTTTCTAGATGCCTACACAGTGTTTCTCTGCAGATGGTCCAGTCACTTAAAAAAACCCATGCTGAATGTGACAGTACCTACCACACCGACTATGAAAAGTGGATATAGCAGCTCAAATTCTTTGATACTGTAACTCCAGGGCAGAGAAAATAAGCTGTAACATCTGTAAGCTTTAGCAGATTTGAGGCATCAAATCTCTTTGATTCAGCTCAAATGTTATTTGGCTAAGCAAATTCTAGTTTTCTAGTTTCTAGAAAATTTTGCCTCTCTCAGCTTTCCAAGTTAGGTATTCATCATGTGTGTCTTCCACGTGTATTAAGTTTCAAATGGACCATGCTAATATATGAGAGCTCCAGTGTGAAAATTTGTATGGCTCCTTATTTTGGCTGTACAAGGTACTGAGCTCAGGGATGTTTTCGAAGTTCATAATAGCTGTGATCTTACCATTTCATTTTTGTGCACACAGCCCATGTGTATTCAGCAACAAACTAATTTCTAGATTAATTCCAGAAATATATAAATTGTCAAACTTTTCATTTCATTTACAGGCTTCCTGGCTAATCATATGCAGACCCACTATTTGTGTGAATATAGCTATATTTTCAAAAGGACCATAGGGCCAAGGACCCAATGACCTAAAATGGCATTGCAAAGAGCAATTCTGTATTCCCTATCCATAGGCTTAGCAATAATTCAGTCTGATCAGTCTGATTCATCATGATGGCAGGATTTTAGTCCACCCTATGCAGACACAGTCCCACTGTTCGTACTTGTTACAGTCACACAGTGAAACTTTATTTAATAGCTTGTGGCTATTCAGAGAACATGTAAACAAACACCATTGCACTGGATTCAGTGGATCTGAGACAACCTACTCAGGAGCTGAGCAACACACTACAAGTTCACCATCTCCAAGTTTTCACTCTGAGGTAGCAGTAGACTGAAGAGAATGCAAATGACAGGATAAAACGGAGGTTTTAAGTTCAGGTATGGGTCACCTGTGGATTTCAAACCATGTACGCTTGTCAGCAGGTTGAGCACAACTACTGTTTTGTAGCCATGCTATTTTCTGGTTAATGCACAAGAGAAATAAACTGGTTCTCTGTTATGGGAGAAAAAAAAAAAAACATTGGGACCTAATTAGACTAATACTGCCAGATTATCCTGCAATGCATGGTAATGCTGAGAGAGAACAGTGTGACTCCTTTGGAGCCTGATTGCTCCCGTAAGTGCAATGCCCCCTGTAACTTTCATCATGGACATCTGTGAAATGTGCTATTTTCCTGCAGATTTTGCCCATATGAACAAGAAAACGTGGGTTAAAGGATCACGAAGACGATCTGATCTTCTTCTAGCTTAGATGGGAGTAAAAGGGTAAAACTTACATGTGTCAATGGAAAGGTTCTCACTGACTTCAGTGTTTGCTTTCCTGGGGCTGTGAGTCAGAATGACACACAGGTGGTGGGGATTTAGTTATCCCTTGAATGTTTCCTGTCTATTTTAAGAAATTGTCTGATTCAAATGAATTTAGGAAGTTCACTATGCAGTTTTTGACTACTTCAGGAGCAAACATGCAAGACAAAGCCCCTGATTAGTTTGCTTGTATATAAATACAACCTTAATAAAGTACTGGTTTTTTCCTGTTAATAGCATACTGCTGATGGAAGAAAGGAAAGGTATTCTTTAATTAGAAAGGAATCTCATTATCCCTCTCCTTTTGTTTTGTGCTTTTCTTACTGGAGTCTGATGAAATGAGACAATTCTACCAAAAAGCTTTGCCTCTGTAATGCAATCTGATGGACATCGAGGTTTAAGGCATTGAAGCACTATGAGGAGGTGAGAAAGTATGGTCTCCTACTGTTAATAGAATGAATAGATATGTTCTGTTGAAGGAGGAAAAAAAATCAAGTTTGCACTTACTTTGCTCTCCTAACTGATGTGTCTGGAAGTCAAAAAAAAGACAATATTAGGGGGTGTTAACAGTCCTTCTTAGATCAAGTGATTTAGCTAGAGCAAACGAACCACTGACTGTCTTGAAATTGTCAGAAAGATCCAGAGATAATGAGCAGTCAAGGCAAGTAAGAAGCCCTGGGGTCTCATTTCATTCTTCATTGATTTGTATGAAGAGCAGAGCCCAGTAAGGAGTGAATTTTGAGCCTCTGCAATCTTGTAAACCCAGTTTTAGAGACTTGAAAGAGATAGCAAAGAAAAAAGATGGACAGAGGAGCCTTTCTTCCCATTCTCTTCCCTAATGCTTGACAGAGATGAACATGTAATTTCATCTCACAATACCTGCCTGATTACATGACTTTAGTAACAGTTTTGCTTCCTGTAAATCTCCAGGTACTTTGTATTGCTTTCTGATTTCCTGAACAAAAACATTTCTGCAGTTCTTTCTGTTTGTGCTGCTTTCACTAATGAGTTCTCAGAGGTACATTAACCTAAATAGCTTTATAAATGAGAGGTGTTAAAGGAGGCCTTTTAGCTAGTGCAGAGGGCTTGGGAATACGAGTAAGAAGCCTTCTCCTCTATTCTTTCTGTTCTTCTTGCACAGAATTTCCCTCTTTGGGGGAAATGGGAGCTGCCATTCCCATTAGGTGCCCCGCCTAAACTTGATCAGACAGCATCATCTTTCCTTGCTGAGATGCAGAGTACTCCAAGTATCATATATGCCCACAAGAATAAAAGTCTTTTAGCTCTATTCCTATTTTACTTCACCATTTCATTGGTGCTGGGGAACATCAGCTATCTAAGTAGTAAAGAGCAAAAGAACTGAGATTATAAGGAACGTAAGCAGGCATTACAGCAGGTATAAGGTATCAGATAGCTCCAGGACTCTTTTTTTGTCTCAGAACTAAAAATAACTTAGGAAAATTAACAACATCAAAGTTCATGTGCAAGTTGGCATGCCAAAGGCAGAGAAGCCATTCAACCAGGAGGTGTGGTGCAGTATCAAAACTGAGCTTTGTTCTCCTCATTAATATCTGACCTACTGTGAAGAAAGGAAGTGAGAGAGTTCCTCAGGCAAGACAGGGATGCATCTAATTGGCAAAGGATGGCAGCTTTCTCCCCATGGATGTATACTACTGTATTATTTTGCCTCCTTTAACCGGAGAGAATGCAGCTGTTTGTGTGTTCTTAGCAATCACCCATCATCATTGTATGGTGGCCTTATGATCCAATTTTAAGGTTCTTAAAAATGCCTCTGCCCAAATTAAGGTGCAAATGAGACCATATGCCAGTAACAATAGTAAGGGTTTTATTTGATGGTAAATATGAGACACAGAGAGAAAGAGAGAGAGAGAAAAGAATAAGTAGAAGATAGGTGGGGGGGGGGGGGCAGGACAGAAAGAGTGACAGGGACAGAATAAGGAAAATATCACCACTCCATGGATCCCAGCAATGTTTGTTGATCCTCTCCAGCTGCTCCTCTTGGTGGTAAAGGTCCCCCCAGAAGGCACAGAGTCCAATGGGTATATATGCTCAGGCCATGTCCCCCTGGAGTGGGGGTCAGTCTCTCACAGCAGACTCTGGGTCTGTTGCATCACGTGCAGCCCTGTGGGGCCACGCCTCTCATGGAAATGTCCTGTGGATGTGCCCTGTGGGGTTGGGGGTTCCACAACTGGGCCAGTTTGTGTAATCGGAGGATGGGTGTTTAGTGTCTCTCACCAGAGGTTGCACCATGCACCCAAAACCTCCTCCTCCCCCCTCGGTTGGGGGCAGTCTGTTTAAACCTGGCTTCTGTGAGCTGGGCTCTCCCCCACCCCAAACTCAGCCGGGGATAATTGCAGCTGGTGGCTTTGGCCTTTTGTGGATGCAAACCTTTCCCCCACCCTGAGATGACTGAACAATGTGTTTCCCTTTATCTAATCAACAGTTTGACTTTCAGTTCAAAGTCCCACTCTTCAGGGAGGCTTCTTTGGTTGATGCTTCTTTATAATGAGCAAAACTTTATATCAATGTTTGGGGCATGAAGTATTTTCAGTCTCTGACAGGTGGTAATTGAGAGTGGAAACCAAAATAGTTAAAGTACTTCAAATAGCATCATTGGATAAGGCTTGATATTAAAGCTGCTGCAGGTGTGCAACTTTTTTGTTCAGCCCTTTTTCCATGAAGCAAATCGTTGGCCAACTGCTGGAAAACCATTTAGTGCTCTGGGATGACATTTTGTGTTCATTTTGTTCAGCAGCAATAATTTTTAAATTATGTGACTCTATACATAAGGCCCCCTACTACAAAATACTACCCCAATCCTTCTTCCATTGTGGTTGATATAAAAGCTCTTATTGGTTTTAATGTGTTCTGTATAAAGCTCTGTGATTGTAGTGGGGAGTCAGGAATAATTTATGCCACCTACTGATCAACTAATACTCTCTGGTGGCTTTTTTTTTGTGTTTGGAATAAAAGAGCACAGACAACTTCCATTTAAGATAATTTTACTGAAGACTGCTGACTGAGATTAAGCTGTGTAGAGTGTTTTCTGGTGTTCCTATTTGATACTGGATAATAGTAATAATAAACCAGCTTGTAATTTCTGCAGTCATTAAAGTCTTTAAAAAATATGAAAAATGAGCTACATATTTATGACTTCCTTGAGCAAGCTTATTAAAAATATTTGTCAATAACGTTAAACTGTGAGGAAGAATTCTGACAGATTATTTAACAGAACATTTAAGGTTTTCATTAAAATTACTTTGAGTTGTCTGAAGTTCTATAGTTATTCCATGAAGACTTTGAATTCAGCACATAGCCTACTCTCTTCTTCTTCAAAAAACCCACTAAATCAAACCAGAAAAATATAGCAACTTAATCCAATAATTTCCCATGTGGCCTTCTTCCCTTCAGAAATATATTGACTCATGAAAACTCATCATGTGTTCTCTTCCCCATCTCACTTTTGAAAGTGCCAGTGGCATATGCTGCCAAGGGGAGGACAAGGGCCCATCTATTGTCTATAGTATCACCCTTTATACCTCACCACCATCTCCAGTTGTTGGACTAAGGGTGGTACAAAGTATATCCCTGCCTATCCCTTTACTATCTGTCTATGGAAGTGATTCTCATGAATTTGCCTAATCCCTTTTTAAACATCTTCCTTGAAAACAAATTTCATACCCCCATTTTGCTCTGTAAAGAAGCATTTTGCATCTACCTCTATGTTGAACCAATTCTTCTACTTTCAGTAATTGCCCCTTACTTCCAGTATTGCAAGATTTAGCAAATAAGGTTCTGCACTCAGCTTAACCTTTCATGACTTTTCAAACATTTCAGACACACGTCCTTAGGCTTCTCCCTTTTGAAGTCTCGGCCTTTTTAGCCTGTCCTCACAAGGCATTCCCTCTGTCATCCTACTCATTTTAACTGTCTTTACCCTTACTCTCTTTAAACACTGCTATGTCTCTCAAACATGAAGACTTCCAGTTTTCTATTTATCCAGCCTAAACTTTGAGGACAGCAATCCTTAAATAGAACTTACACTACTTTTTTTTTTCTCCTGAATTAGGGTTTTTCGGTCCCTTGCAGAAACATGCTTCCACTGATAAATTTGCACCAAGGATTGTCCAAATAACAAGGATGATGCAAAAGCTGGCTAAAGAATAAAAAGAAGAAATGTAAACATGTGGGAACTCATGCCTTCTAATCAACAAATCAATATGATTACACAGAAGCTTCTTATTGCTTCAAATACACTCCACTCACATATCTCACAACCTTGACATCATATCCAACTTATACAGCCTACTTACTCACACATTCTGTAACTTATAACTTCCACATATCACACTACTTATACATCTTACTTACTTATACCTTTTACAACTTTTACCTAATACACTACTTATGCATTTTACCTATTTATACATAATACACTATTTATACATTTGCTTGCTTATACATGTTACTCTACTTATACATCTTACAACCTTTACATGATACAGTACATATACATTTTGCAACTGCTGTGCGTGAGATCTCACACTGCTTGATTGGTTTCTCTATTTTGTCCACGAGCTCCACACCTACTTTTCTGATAATATGATTGGTTTTAATCTAGTGTGGCACAGCCCTTTTTTATCTATTCCTTGCTGTCTTGGTATTTAGTTTTTCAGCTTCTTCTTTCCCAATTTAGCACAGTTTACCTTCCAGTCCTTGATGACTTCCTGAGGGCTCTAACAGGTGGGGCTTCTAATCCAGGCACGCAGCATCAAGATGATGCCAGCAACAAAACCCATCCAGTGATCAGCAGCCAAGTTAGCCCAGGAAATCCAAACAGCAAGCTAACAAAGGACAGGGAACAAATATAAACCTACCCCACCTCTCCCCTTAAACCTTCAGACTGGAGCTTAAAAACCCTCTTAGGGCTGATGTGCTGCAGCTGAAGGTGGAAAGGTCAGGTGAAGCCAGTGAAGGTAATTCCAGCATGGTCCCGCTCTGAGGGCTCTGATAAGAAGAGCTAAAGATGGTTTGGCTGGGGCATACTATCAGGGTTCAAATACCTTACAACATAAGCGTATGCAACATTTTCATGTTTGTTTTCAAGTTCACCTCAAGATGGTTCATCCTGCCCATATGTTACTTAGTGGAGAAAATAAAGTGGCAAAATATTGGTAACATATTTTGCTTTTCCAGAAAGTACAAGGCAGTCAAAAGTCAAAGCTTCTTATTTTTTTGCATTTTGTAGGGAAATTTTTGTGACCTAGATTTGAACACAGTCCATGGCTGCAAATATCTGTGTTTATCACTAGCCGTAGTTGATCGTATACAGCACTATAATAAAATGAGATGGAGCTATGAGATTGAGTAGTTCTTAGGAAAGTCCATGTGTATGCATATACACACCCATTTTCTAGACAGTCTCTTTGAAACACTCATCTTCGCTTTTCCAGAAACATCGTGTTACATGTCTGACTAGCCTTCGGGTCATTTATAGCTAGAGTTTTGCCTTAGTAATTTGCAAACAGACCACTGAAATCCAAATAGAATTAAATCCTCACAAGAAAGTGAGTTAGGAGCATGAGGCTCTCCAGTTGTTTCGTGGGAAATGAAAAGGGAGTGCGCCCTTTAAAAATCTCTGCAGAGGAACCTATTTCTCTCTCTTGCCAATTGAAATATTGAGTTAAATTACTTGTGGAAGAACTAGTCTCTAATACTTGTAAACACTTTTAATCTTGTTTTAAAACCTGTAAGAGGGAATTAATTTAACATACAACTTGGCAGTAGCTAATTCAGTGATTAATTACTCAGTTAAATTTATTTCATACTGACATTTCTTTTCTTTTTAATTTTCCAGCTATTTCCTATTATATCCCAGAGACAGGTAAGCCAGTTTGGAAAAAATAGAAATTGCCATCAAGTTCAACTGCAACTTTACAATTCTCCAAGGAGAATCAGAGTGCTTTTAGATGGGGAATATATTTAGGAAATGTTATAATGCTTATTTTTCACTCTGTGTACACTTTGTGGTCTCTGATATTTGGACATTGGTTTAAAAATAATAGTGGTAAAATATGTTTTTGCCAAAACCACTTATCATCTTATTCTTTAGTAGGTTATGATCAGCAAAATTGATTTCATGTTTTGTAAAACTAATATTCAGATTAAAAAGTCTGTTTTTATTGGTATGTAGACATTCATTTTTAAAATATTCTATTCAGATGAAAAGCTATTTGTCATTTAAAAAAAACCCAAATATATATATATATATGACAGGTAGCCCTCTAAATCAAGAAAAAATAAATCCCAAAATCTCTTTTTAAGAAAAGGCTTTAACTGAAAGGGTGCCTCATAGATAGTACTATCAAGCATGTTTCTGCAGCATTCTTATCAGCATCTCAGAGAGATGGGTTCAGAGATTCCAGTGGAGCACAACCTGGAGGCCCTCGCTCTTGTTATGTCTTCAAGATTGATAAAGATAAAACTCGTATGCCAAGTCAGCCTCTGGATCTTTCTGTGGTTTCTTCTGGAACTAACAATGCTACGGTTAATTAAAGAGGTTGAAATTCCATTCTTGAGTGCGTCGCCTTTTAGTGAAATACCCTTCAAGATCTTTCTGCTGAATAAGCTAGTTACATGATAAGTTACTAGTTACTATGAATTATTTAGTGAATATATTACTTCTCAACTCAGAAGGAGGAAGCACAAAAAACATCTCAGCAGCTAAATGACATGTATTTTAGAAAAATATGGCAGATCATGTAGTGTCAGCCAAAGCCACGCCCAAACTCCAGCTTACCCTCTCAGAGCAAAAATAACTAGGTACAGCTTTCTAAGACAAAGTTGTTTGTAATCTCTTTTGTAACCAAATTAAAATTCCGTCAAGTGTGGAAAATTGCCTCATGCCACCAGAACACCTAAAAACTAAATTAATGTAAAGCTAACTTCACAATGGATCTGATTTGGCAAAATGGTTACTGGGTTTTTCTGCCCTATCTGTGAAACTTCCTTTTACAAGTACTGGAAAACTCTAATGTCTTGTGGCTTAGAAAAGTAAATATAAACCTACAAGGATCATCAAGGAACATAACCATTATATGTTTTATATTAGAAGTTGAATTTTGAGAATTTTTGAGAGAGAAGGGAAGGGAAGGTGGAAGTGAACTCAACTCTTCTGAGTCCTGTGCATGCATTGTTCACATTCACTTCCTGAATAAAAGGAGACTAATATATTATTTGGTTTTAGTAAAACCATGCTTCATTTGCATTTTTTTTCAGTCAGGTTTGATTTTTAAAATACATCTTTTCAGGACTGGCATACATTATTTGGCAGACTTAATATTTGTGCTTCAGAACATGTGCAGCTACAATTAGAACTCCGGTGGAAGTGTAGTGCATTACACCAACCGTGACTGTTGAAATTATTGTAAATTATGAAACCATGTACAGTGTTCCTGCAAACACTCCAAGAATGCATTTAAGTCTTCAGTTTGCTGAATATGGATGTGCACCAGAATTTTATGTATCAAGTTTAAAAAATTGGTCATAAATGTCCAAAATTAATTTTAAAAAGTCCCCCTACTTATAGATTCAGAATGAAAGGAATGTAACACAGGGTAATAAATATTATGAATTATTAAAGTGAAGTTATAGTCCCCTTTAATTAGTAAATAATAAAGGAGGATTTATATACATGCTTATGATCTTGTAAATCTAAAGATTATTATTTTGCTGGTAACTTCTTACTTATTTCTTCTAGCTAGATCATTTCAGCATGTGATTTAGGTACTGCTGAAAATACTGACATACTGGCCTGTGGGTAAGTCATGTTTCCCTTTTCTTAGTCTGAGAAGTTAACATCTAAATCATAATATATTTCCAAAACTCTAGTCAGATTGTTGAGATTTGATACTGTATTTATTTTTGGTGAAGAATCTGTTTTAACTTCAGTAGAACAAAAGCATGAATTTATGCATTATGACTAGGTGTGTGACAGTTTAATCAGGAGTTGTCTTGAAATATAAGTTAATGAGGAGTGTTTATTTCAATATGGCTTGAAAAATTCCCTCTCTTCTCAAAATTAAGGTCATGAATCTACAAATATGAGGACTTTGTAAAACGATAATCACCACATTGCTTTGCAGCTAAACAAATTATATTTGTCAGGTGGCAGTAGGTGGCATCATTACACATAGTCTGCAAATAAAATCTCAGAGCTGGGAGCAAACGTTGTCCTGTGAGTCCTACGTTAAGTTGCACTCTGGCTGAGACTGCAGCCCTTGGAAAGGTGCTTTGCAAGTGGGAGAACAGTTTCCTCCCTTCCTTAAAATTTGAGTAAATGATCAAAACTAAGAGATTCCCTGCATATCAGGAGTTTTTGTAATGACATTATTCCTGGGAGGAAGACTCACTTCCTGTTGGTTTTGGTCCACATTTTTTTGGTTGCTCTGTGTGTGTGTGTGTGTGTGTGTGTGGTAACAAAACAAGCCAGGTTTAAAGTCTGTTCACACTAAGGTCTTAATTTCTCCTCCACTGGAAAATTCTTGTACAAGTCCCTGCAACTCTACTGCTGAGCAATGAGGCAGGACCACCATTAGAAGGGACTACTGACATTGAGAGAAGAGGGAGAAGCATACAGGGAATGCTAATCCAGTTAAATTTGTAACTTTAAAGTCAGTTGTAACATTAAGTGTGTGACTGATTTTATCTTTCTAAAGGAAATCTTCAGATTTATCTGGAAGCATATGGTTACCACCATTTTAGTTTTTTCCAGCTATCTAAATTAAAAGGTGTCCTCCACAGTTTGTCCTTGGATGATGTTGCCATAAGTATTAAGATATCTCTGCAGGAAGAATATTTTAAAAATTTGTAGAGTACTTTGGAAAAATATTTCAGTAAGTGATTGTCAGAGCTTCAAATTCTGTCTGTCAGTGGGGAACTTGCAAACTGCAACCCATTGCAACCTAATGTGTATCTACACCACATATGGTCATAGGTATTTAGCAGCTTGCACTCAAAGCAGGAAAAGAAATTTTGGTGGAGATTAAGAATGCACAGAATGTGTAGAAATTGATTAAACCGTTACTCATGAGAATAGACCAAATATATAGCTATCTATTCTCTACAAAGCCAAAGGGGAAGATACATCTAGTGGATAAACCTTTTCCCTTCAAACATGCTTGAGGAAATAGATTTCAGTAGCAGTAATTTTAATAAACCTCTTAATAGTATTTCACAACTTAATGAGCTAAATTAGTTCAGGATTAATTACTACAAACACCTGGGAAGCTGGAAGTACTTTCAGTGACCTATGTTTGCAGTATTAACTGGGAACTGAGTAAGGAATTTCGGTGAGACCACCCCCACTACCATTAATTGCCAGATGCTGCCATTTACCTTGAGCTCTATAAAGCAGCGCTAACAGTTTGCCTGTCAAGGGTTTGAGTCCTGGATTTTCCATCAATATTGACCCATTTGCTACTGAAAAAGGGCAGATTTCTCACTCTGAGGGCAAATAGCATAGCACAACCACCATATAAGCTTTCTCTCCTCCTGGAAAGGTGCCTTCTCCATACATTTATTGGGATAATTTCTGGCCTTACTCCATAACTCAGATCATTTGCAGAACTTTCTCCAGCTGGCATAGGACAAACTATTCTGAATTTGCTGAAAACTTAACAATACAGATGAATGTGTGCAAGGACTCCAATCTGCCCTGTTCCTGTTCATTTACTGATGGAGAGATATACATTAAGCTATTTTGGGGTAGAGTGACAGACATTCCAGATTCTGCCCCTGTTTATATATTTCTCAATAAATCCATTGGAGTTTTAAAGAAATCTTTAATTCACACAAACGCTAGTGAGATCAGAAGTTGGCTCTCAGTGCTGATTTCAAAGACCTAGTTCGGAAGTCCTAAGAGACGCTTAGGTATAAGCTAGAGATTTAAGCAGCTCCACAGTGACCGGTGAGGAAGGAGGAGGACTTTATTAAGGTCCAATTAATCTTGTGCCAAGGTAGCTAGCAAAAAGGGTCCCACAAATAGCATGCTAAATAAACCCACTTCTCCCCCCTTTATGTACAGCATGTCAAGGCAAATAACTTATACATGAACTGAAATTAATCTTTACATAAGAACTTCTTTGTGGATTTAGTCTAAAGTCATTCAAGTAACAGTATTTTGTTTTTATGGCTTAGTATCAGCCCTAAGGTAAGTTATTCTGAACTTCATTTGCTGACTCCTGAAGCTGTGATCCAGCTAGAAAACTCTTAATTTGTAACTATTTATTACTGACTGTTATGTTCTACACCAGACTTTTTGCTTTCTTGATTTTGTTTTTGTGAGCAATTTTTAGCACATTTAACTTTCTCTCTCTAAGTACTTCCAACTTTCTAGGGACAATCTAAGTGTCCCTGAAATCAGTAGGTGCCTTTCACTGACTGTGCAAAACTATAACTCAAATCAAACAAGTGTAAAGGCAAAGCACTTTCCAGAATATCAGCATGGTACTAGAAATGCCATTGGATCAAAAATATTAAAAAACAACAAATGAAGAACAATAATCTTGAAATAAATGAGATATGTAATCATAAACAAATATATGGTGTGCCTGCACTAATAGTTCACTTTTCTTTGGATTCTTGTGATCCATGGGGGAAAAAAGAGAAATTCTTCAACACTCTTATTCTGAAATCTTGAGTATAGCTGCATTATACGTGGACAAAAGAAAAGTCCTGTTCTTGGTGCATCATTTCAGTGCCTGTCCAAGGCAACGCTTTAAGCTATGTTGGCAGAAGGGCTCTTTGTCCACTGGAAGTTATCTTTATGAAAAATGAGATGGGAAGAGGTCAGTGGAAAAGACAGTGGCATAAATCTCTACCAGAAAGCTTTCTGATCTTGCAAAAATTTTAAAGATAGGCAGCATAGACTGCATAACAACTAGATAGCTAGATACCCACATGCAGCTTTTTGGCATACTAATGGGGAAAAAAAAGCACTTGCAAGTATTTTCTACCCAAAAATTTAGTCTCATAATAAGAATCACTGAAAGGAATTTAGATACCACAGGTCTGTTTAGTGTTGGTGATGGGCCACTGTGATTTCCCATTTGAATACTGTGTTTCCATATTTTTGCCTATCCCTAGCAGATACTAATTTTGTGATGCTTTATCAGGGTGACAGTTATTGCTATCTAGGGAAAATGCATCATTGATTTACTGGTTTTCCATTCACAGAGAGCAAAACTGAAGGACCATTGGGAAATATGAACTAAAACTTCTTGAAAAATATTTATCATTTACTAGTTGAAGGTAAGTGCTAGAAAGATCATTTCTGATGAAGTCTTATTCCAGGTTTGTCAGAATAATGACTGAAACTGAAAAAATGAAGGTGTTTACTTGCTCTGGTTGCTGAGTTACAGGAAATGGTAAATCCTAACTGTAACGCGAAAGCAATGAATTCCCAAAGCTTCTTGTGTAAATGCTCGGGTTTCAAAAGGAAAGGACCAAATCAGAGAGCAATATTTTGCTAACACTTTTTAAAGAAGCCATCTCTAGACTGACATAATGACATGGAGGTTTTTCAGGGTCAAATGCAAAGTTGTACCTCACATGCTTTCCAGCAGAAAAACCAGGTCAGTATGAGGCAGATCCTGACAGTGTGGATATCACCAAGCACCTCTGGGGAGAGCTGGTCCCAGCAGGGTGGGAGAGCAACACTGGGCAATGAGTGGTCAAGGGCCATAGGTCACTGTATGTGGCATAAGTGTCTAGCAACTAATATTTAGCTAATACAGCATCAGCTGGGGCCTGGCATGGCTGGAGTAAGAGAAACATGTGACTTGTGGCGGCAGAAATGGTTCCTGCAAAAATATGGTGACAGTTGCATCTTTCTATCTGGTTTTGTTTGGGGTTTTGGGCATTTTTTCGTTTGGTTGGTTGGTTTTTGTTTTGCTGGGTTTTTTATGAAGGAAGACTTCCCCATTTTTCTGCAGGTGTTTAGTGGGTAGGCATCTATTCATGAACGAGATATGTACTGTGATCTCCCTGCTCAGCATGAAAGCATTTTTGAATCCACATCTACTACGTGTGAAGGGGGTTCTGTCAGCACTGCAGAGGCTGGAATGCAGCTGGTAAAAGTGATGCTTCCATGAGTAGGTGAGCAAGAGAGTCAGCAAGAGGGTGTGAGGGCTGCACAGCTGGGCTGAGGCAATCAGTTGGCAGGGCCTGAAGCTTGTACCTTCTTGTTTAAGTTCATTGAAAGTGGGGAAAATAATGCAACTTTCAGCATCTCGATTAGTTCCAGATGTAATGGAGTGGGTGGGGAAGAGTTTTGAAGTGTCTCAGACTGTGTTTTCTTTTAGTTGACAGGGTACAAGCCTTCAGGATGTCTTGACCAACAACAGCAGAAGTGTTGCAAATGGCATTTATTAAAATAGTTTTGAATCTGCTGCAAATACACAGTTCAACTTGTAGCATTCATTGCAGAAGCCATGAGTTCTCTTGAATAGTATCTTTCTAGTAATTTTGATTTTTCATAATCAGCTCAGAGAAATATTTTCTTTCTACAGTGGTGGAGTGAGTCATAGTAGCACCTCTCACTTAAATGTGTTCATGTAGATACTTATGCATTTTGTTTATTATGAAACAAAGACTAGACTAGAAATAAAATGGATTTTCTGGTTAACATGAATATGCCAGCTTATTTACAACAACAAAAAAGAGTTTGTGGGTGTGAACCATTTAAAAAGAAAAGGAGCTCAGCTTAATTTATGCCAGGTTTCAATGCCTTTAGTGGTTTTTCATAATGGGCAAAGCTCCTTGGATGATATGTCACTTGACAAAGAATGACAGTTAAAAAAAAAAATTAATCCCTTATAACTTGGCTTCTGGAGTAGGTTTTCACTAAAGATGTCACCAAATGACTCATATCAGAATCTGGTTGCCTGTACCCTTAGCATGATACACAATTCATTTCTTGCAAGAAAGAACACCTTCTGGCAGCTGAGTTCTTCACAATGTTTTCTAAGGAATTGCTAAAACTTGTGGTGATTTCCTCAGAATTCCCTTGTTCTTCCCTGAGTGTGTTTTCCCCTGTTGCAAAGCTGTGAACATTGAAAATTACAACCACATACAATGGCCACCAGTATGTTTCCTGTGCTGTTGATCTCTCATCCTGTAAATGGCCCTGATTCATGTATATACTAAAGAGAAAGGGAGGATAATCTCACAGAAAGTTGTTGAGGGATAATCTCATGGGAAGTTAAGAAGGATTAATGTTATCTTATTGAAATAAGACTAATTTCATGTATAGAAGGATATATTTTGCCTAAAGAAAGAATATATAAAATTAAAGCCTATGAAATACATTTAACTGGGTCTCTAAATGTATTTGAAAGCAATAGCACTTAACTACTGTGTTTAATATGTAATGTGAGCTGGAATCATAAACTAAAGTTTATATGTCAGGCTTTCCCTTCGTCTGTAACCCAGTTTTTATGAGATATTCTTTTGATGTCATTGTACTTTATTGTGTACACTGATAGGGACTTTAATCCACAGATTAATGGCACAACAGAATGACAGCTCCAAAATATGTACTTGGTTATTCAAAAAGCATTAATCTTTAGAGCTGTGTTGTATTTAAAAGCAATATATTGTATAATCCTGTAGAATGCTTTCCTGCATACACATAGTGCTGGGTATTAAACTCTTTATCACAAAATACTCAAACCAACTTATGATTTTTTCTGCTACAGTTTTCAATAATTAGGGGATCAAGTAATTTAAAGATCAAAAGCCCTAAATAGTAGGTCAATTATGATTTTCCTTTTAAAACTTATTTTATGCGCTTCTATTTATAAACATAAAATAGCTGTTCATACTGAAACAATCTTCAGGCTTCAAAAACCAGATAGATCTGAAGCCAAATTTACCTTTTTTTCCTGCCTCTGTTTTTGCCATGCATAATTCTTAAATGAACACCAGGCTCCATGCTGTAGCAAATTAAAAACCTTTGCATGTAAGGAACATGGAACTGCTGCAAATTTCAAACAACTCCCAACTCCTGATAAAATCCTGATGGTGCAAAACGGCTGAAGAATGCACAAACTTTTAAGAGAGGTGAAGTGTTTAAAAGCCTTTTCTGATGTGCATGAACACATCCTCAATGATGTTTCTCATTACCAGAAAAGGCTCTTGTTGACAGGACAAGATTGCATTAAGAATTTTCCGCTGCCAAGGTCCACCACCTTTCACACCCACACATCATCCTGCTTTTCCCAGCTACATTTCTCTCAGCTGCAAACATAGAATCATAGAATAGAAACATCCTTTTTTCCCTCCTCTTATTACACAGCTTACCTCCTCCAAACACTGTTTTCGATAATTTGTATCCCTCCCCTATTTGCCCAACTCTGACAAACCAAGATACTAAACTCTGCACCTCCTGCACAGCCCACAGAAGAAGACGTTCTCTCCCACCCTCCCATTTCACATCCTGTCATGGCTGGCTTTGAACCTGGAAATGCAAATGTAGACACTGGTTGAGTTTCTGCATTCCTGCAGGATTTAAGTGATATGCAGCTAAAGATCTCCAAGGTGGGGCTGGGAGATTTTGCCTTAAATAATTTTATCCTCAGGAATTTGCTGTACTGATGCAGTAGTTTCATGGTCATTGTTGCAGCAGAGACATTGCTGCCTGCAATGAGCCACTCCTGTGCTGCAGACATTGATCCTGTTATTTGAACTGTTGGTCAACAGGCAGGATTTGCACGGTTCTTGGACGCAGTTTGCACATTCCCATGTCATAAAATCATGTTTATTCACTGAGGGTTTGCCACTCATCAGGTGGCTTTTTGTAGCGTTTTTGACTTTTGTATAGTTCTGAACCCTAAGTATTTCATGCCATTTACCAAACTAGCCCAAAGCTACTTTATTTCACTCATTCCCCCATGAAATTAGTTTGTTTCTGCTCTATCTCTGTATCTCTTTATTCCTGATACATGCTGTTATGTATACTCAGAAAACATACTAGGAAATTAGCACTCTGTGGATAAGAAAATCATGGTTCTCTGTTACATTTTTTCTTTCCATCCTTCCTTAGAAGTTATTTTTAAGGAAGCCTATATTGCAAATGGAATTTATTATTGGAATTACCTTTGTTTCATTTTTCCTAAAAGACAGAAAATTTAAAATATCTAAAATACCATATCTTAAATGCTGACTTTCCCAAGGATATTGTTTAATGGGAAAACTTTAAAATAATATATTTAGAGGGGTTTGGGGTCTTTCTGTGGTAACATGTTGTTTACTAATACCATTCCATGAATTTATCAGCTGACGAATGCCTAGATCCAGCAAAGCATATGGCTGTACAGTTACACTTTCTCAAAGCTAGATATTGAACATGACCACAAATGTTTTGCAAATTAAGACTGCAATGAGGACTACATAGCCATACAAAGACACTGAGAAGAGTTGCACTATGGAATATTTCTTATTTCTGCCTTTTTTTTTCTGAGCATGTGAAAGAAGATTCTTTGGATTGTCACTAAAGATGAAAGTGCTATATCCATACAGGTAAATTGGATTTTTACCCATTCACTGGATTATCTTATATACAGTATTAAATCAGTGTGGTTTACACCTGGGACAGTCAGCATTCTCCCAAACAACTCCTGGGCTAGCTTGGCATATATGGACCGTTACATTATTTTAAAATAATACTGAAAGTGACTGTTTAAGAATGTAAATATATTTGATCTTATGAATCCATATTGTTGGATTCATTGCCATAGCAGCCTTAACTTTGCTTTGAGAAGTGTTTGAATCTAATCATTATTTTCAGAGATGGAAATAAATTCTAGCCAACTTAATTCTATCAATAATGAGAAATCTTTTTTCCATAAATTAACATTACATAATCCGTCTCTGAATAGTTCCTCCAATTGCACATGATTATTACTCAATCACCAAACCAGTCCTATTTGAAGACATTTTTGTATGAATGCTTTTAATTTAGGTTGTTTTCTTTTTTTTCCCTACAGAAATATGTCAGCAAAGAAACACTGTATGTATGCATTTTTATATGTATTCATGTCTTGGTTTTTCCTGCTTGCCCATTCTTGGCAAAATTGTAGATCACACTGATCCTTCTTTTAGAGGTGCAGTGCCCAAATGATATCTTTAACTAAGTGCACCAGAACCTTGCATTCCTTGCAGGACTTTTAGCATTAGCAACAGATTCTAACTATATATCAGCCATGAAAACATTACTACATTGAGCCAAGCTGCAGAAAAGCTTTACCAATATCTACACAGGCAGCAAATAATCAGGTTTTTCACAATCCCCTCAGTCTGCACAACTGAAAGCATTAATACTTTTAGCCAGCAGTGAAAGGAGGTATTTAAAAAGCATAGGGAAGCTGCAGCAGCAAGGAAGCACATTTCAACAGCTATTGTCCATTAAGCTTATTGTGAACTAATACCATGCCTCCTTTTATTTTTTCACAGTGTATCTGCCATCTTCCTGTCCCTCTACATTTTCCTCCTGGCAGGGATAGTGCTTATTTCATACTAACTGTTATCTCTCTGTGCCAAGGATCCTCATGAGTAACTCTTTGTGGTATTTCATCCCATCTTCCCTTACACCTTTCTTTTTCTCTGGATTAAAATCCTGCTCAGGCCCCCAGCACCTCCTGCCCAGTGGTAGGGTCATCTGTCATGGGCACTGTCACTCTTGTTCCATTAAGACCAGAACAGATCATTTGGTCCATGTCAGTTGGTTTGTGAAGTCATACCAAATGTTTTATTATCTGGGTCATCTTGTCGAGACTCTTTTCTCCCCATTAGCAACATTCCTTATTCTCTTCTCAGAACAGGGGCCATAAGTATTACTTTGTCCCCTTCCCTGTTCCTCCCACCCCACATTCATCCACTCCTTTCCTTTCTATCCAAGGGGCAGCTCCAGTTTTTCTTTCACCAGGTCATATCCTCTTCATATTCCATAACATTATAATTTGTTTGCAAAATATGTTATCAATCCATTCTGTTCTCTCAAGTGTGCCAGGAGTTACTTTTGTATTTTTGAAGGCCTTATCAAGTGTGAAACTGTTAATGGCTGGAGAGTCTGATAGTTACATAAGTGCTTTAAACAGGGGTTGTACTAAAGAGGTGGCAAAGAATGCACATGCACCTTTTTTCGCTTGGCTTTGTACATGCCAAATTCCAGAGTTTTCTACCCATAAATTATTAGAATAATCCCTAAAAACTGGATATGATGAAATATAATCTTCAAAACTACTACTTCATGAGTAAAGTAGTAGAAAAACTGACAGATTTTTTCTTTAAATTACTGGAAGCTCCGAAAATAGTGCTAATAGGGCTATCCTGCAAGTATTTTCAGCTTTTCTGAAATTCCTCTTTTTTTTTCGTATTGCAAGTTATAGCCATGCCCTTTAAAGATGTAACTAAATTTATTTCTTTCCCATTGGCTTTTCCTTTCTGTCATGCCACATGACTCAGTTTGTGAGTTCAGCTATTCACTACAGAAAAGTGGTTTCAGAATTTGCTGAATCACTTACTGCCTGAGCATCTTGTTTTTGCCAAAAATTTCAAAATATGGCATGAAAAATTGTTACCGTGAAGAGAGGTTTCAGTTCTCCTCTTAGAGTATTTCTATATTTTTCTAGAATTCATATGACCAGAGGTATTTTGATAATGACCCTAAAATCTGCTGCACTCACTTAATCCTGCCATAATATGTAAAAGAGCAATACTACATGCTTTAGGTTAATTAGAGCATAATTCCCCGAGCAACATACATATGCGCTGGCACTGAAATGAAAACTTTAGGCTGGTTGGCTGATTTTAATGGTGCTTTATCATTTGCCATCTGTCAGAAAACAAACTAGTAGGCTATTCTGCTCCCTTCTGACCTCTCACAGAGATAACACTCACCGGAGACACGTGCTTTTGTCAGGAAGGCTTGAATCATCACCCAGTCTTCTAGTTCTGGATAATGCTATGTACTACATGCAAGGTGGAGAGCACCATGGCAGAGTATTTGGCTGTGGGATTTCTTTGCACTTGTCAAAATTGGATGTGTTTAATAGTTCTTTGTAATCTCCATGCATCTATGATAAACATGTAGCAGTCTGTGCATTATCTAGTATGTAGCATTGCTTTTCCTTCACTATAAGTCTTTGCTCAGAATCCTGTGCGAGCAGGGTATATTTAATACTTAGGCAAACTGCCTGCAATAAAACTATTTTGAGCTCTCTTGTAGATGATCTGCCCTTTAGATTAGTTCAGGTTCACACAGCTGCACAGCGAATAGAAATATTTCACAGCTCAATAAATGGGGCAGCTGGTATTTTGATTTATCTCAGAGCAATTTCACTGTGAATCAATAAAGTATGGTGCTCATTTTGAACAAAAGAGCACGTTTCATGGGATGTCATCATTGCCATCGTGGTCAGCTTCTAGCAGCCTAGAGATGAATGGATGTGTCCCTCAGAGCCTTACCTTTTCTCATCTTAATGTACACATTGACATTTTACTTCCCTATCAGTTATTAGGTCACAACCATTTGAAGCAAAACAAACAAATAAACAAACAAAACCAGAAAAAATTAGGAAGAAAAAAGATAAAAACAAAGTGTTAAGCATTGCTTGCATGAAAAAGAAAAAGCAGTTAAAATTCCCCTTGTTTGCTGGGAGGAACTACTCAACAGGGATACCAAAACATACCAACATTCCAGGAGTGCCTTGCCATTCTAGAATCAGAATTCCATTTTCTTTTTTAAGTTCAGCAATGGTTACATCTCTGCCCTCTGTGCTGGTTTTAACTTGGCTACTTTACACTTGCCAGGACCACTCTTATTCTCTTTGTCATGTTTCAGTCCAATGGTCTCTAAAATATGGCTCTAGTCTGTGTCAAGATATTTATCTTGTACTTTTGTCCGTAGAAATAATTCTTAAGTATTGACTTTCTTCTTTGGTTTTATGTCAGTGATGTTTCCTATCTTTTTTGCTGAGATGCTGCTTGAAGAACTATTGGCAGCATTTCAGGTACTTCCTTATTTGTGAAATGAAATGATAATTCACTTGTTTTTTGGAGATGGAAAAATAGAACCAGGCATCACCTCTCAATAAAACATCATTTGAAGGCCACTAAAGGTGACATCTCTGGCTATTCAAGGCCAAGACTACATTTCTTTTTAGAAAAAAATTATTGATTTTTTCCTTCCCTTGCTCTATCTGATTTAAATAGATTTTCCTTGCATATTTTTCTCAAGTTAATTTTCACTAATTGAACACAAGTGGGATGTGGCTACAATGTGCCAATTGTTCTTATCTGATATGTGATTTCTTTACAACATAACAGAATGGTATTAACTCTATTTTGCCAGTAATTTCATATCACTGTGGTTTTGGCAAAGAGTAAACAAAAATAATTGTGGAAAATAAAGTGTGTTTAATGTACTGAGAGATCTTTATTTAATATATTTTTACCAGCCGGGAAAAGTTTCATTTTATTTCTCAAAAGCCCTTGCAGCGGTAATTTTATCTTGAATGTCGGTATTCCACATAGCCCAAACATTTTTCATCTTCCACAAAGTGTTACAAAGACACAGTTAAAATGTACTTACAAGAGACAAACAACACTGCTGGTAACAAAGAGAATGATATCCTAAAGCTATATATAGAAGAAAGAGAAAATTCATTTAACTTGCTATTAAAATAAATTGAAGCTTCTGGGATTTTCGTTTTTCTTTTCCTGCACTTTTGCAGAGGGAAGACAGGCCAAGAATCTTAAAGGTAATTGGATGTCCAGCTGCATCTAAAGCCATGAACAAAGTCATATAACCCAAACCAGGTGTCTTGGTAAGTAATATTTATGTTATGGAGGTAGGCTGTTAGCCTACAAACACAAACTTTTGTGTTGACTTTGTAGTCTTTTATCTCAGACTTGAGGACAAGATTTTTGCCAGAAGTTTTCCACATTTCAACTGAATAGATTTTATCTTTCTGCAAAACTGTAAATAGCTACATTCAAAAATTTACTCCTCAAAATCGTCCTCAAATCCTCTTCAAATCCTGCCTAATTCTGGGCAGGACTACAACCATATGGTTCTATGTTTTGCCTAGGCATCTGCAAACGTGTCTGTGGGAGCACCCAGAGCCTCTTGCATTTTGAGGTAAAGGAAATGTGTTGCTGACGACAAATCCACAGAAGTCCTAGATAGGAGTGAAGTAGGAGATGGAGAAGAGCTTCGCGTCTCGGCTCTTCTCATTTTGGTGGGGTATGGACTCTCTCTTTCCAGCTCCCAGGAGAGTGACACAAAAGTGTGAAAGAAGATAAACACCTCTTCATTTTTCCTGTTACATCTGTGTTGCTGTGTGGAAAGAAATGCACAATGCAAAGACCAAAAGAAAGCAACTGAAGAGGCAACACAATTCTTCCCAGTGGGGACAGGAGGGCTGAGCTCACCCAAGAGAGGGAAATGGCCTGTATTCTGATTTCTGTTCTGTTCTCAGTCCTTTAGGCACCACCCACTGAGCATTCATTGAGTTACTACCAACATCTGCTACATCAGAGATTTTGGACACTTCAGTGGGCTATAGCATCAGGAAGTCCCACCCAGAAAAACAAATGTAGCCATCCTAACCATGGTCCTGGTGCCAAAGGAGATGGCAGCAGAATGGCTCTGAACTCCTCTGAGCCGTCATAATTGCCCATTACCTTCTGATTTAAAATGAGTTGAGCCTTGGCAGCTCTTCTTCATTTGTGATTTGATCTCATTTGACATGCAGACCAATAATGTTTCTAGTTGCTGTTAGTAGTACAAAAAAATTTGCAGGAGATACTTTAATACAAAAAGAGACATAGTAGAAAGAGTCTGGAGAAGTTTCTGGAAAAGGCAGATTTAAACACTGGCATTGCTGTGGGAGAGAGAGGCAACAGGAGCAGATTTTAGGTCACAGAAGTAGATTCATTGAAGGGCTTAAGCACAAAAATCTACCTGTTCCTGTGTTTTACTGGTAGGATTGTTGAAGCTAAAATTATATTTAGTGTGGAAGTTTGCAGTGTGTCACTTTTGATCACTGTGTGATCAAAGGGATGCTTTGGGACAAACGCTTGTATTACTGTGTGCGTGTTACCTCCTAGACTGACATTGCATTCCTTATGTGCTATGTAAGTCTTAGCTGGACAGTGAATTAAACTCCAGGTTGATAAATAAGCCAAAGATACATTCTTGATACATGTTGCTGTAATTAAAAATGAACACAAATGGCCATTATAAAGCAATTTTTGTTGCCCTTAAAATACAGTGGGATTTTCTTTATGAAAATTCTCTGAAAAACATGGGGTTTTAACCTCTGGACTGCAGTCTTTCAATCCTGGAATTTTTTTTTTTTTTAAGTAGTCTTTCTTTCAGGGGTTAAAAAAATGGTAGGGATGTTCAGAAAGAACATGGGAATATTACAGTGGGCTTTTTCCCACTATTTAAAGTCTAATGCATAGGAAAATACTGTCTACTATTTGTAAAGAAGCCAAATGTATGATCTGTTTAACAGGAAACCAAATACATCTTTAACTGCTGAAGGGAGGAGTGAGGTGGAGGGAAGATCAGCTTAATGCAATTTCAGTAGAAACACAATAGTTTAGGGTTTTTTTTCAGGGATTGTTTTATTAGTAACCACAGAAGCCAAAATTATTCAAATGACACAAATTCAGTGATGATCTGAAAAGTAATGGGATGATGTGCTAAATGATTTTTCCTTTTGTTCTGTCCCATTTTTAATCCCTTTCTTATTTTCATGTGGTATAGGAAAATAAGGATTCTAAGGCTTTTCTCATGTCTTATTTATAATCTTCTTTGAAAATTTAATATTGGTTTATTTTAGCTATATAGTATTTAAATATAGACTAGTAGCCATTGCTCTGCAGAAGCAATGAAGAAATCCCAGACTGTGGAAATTAGTCTTCTTCATAAAGGGAAATATGATAAAAAGTTATAGGCAGAAATAAATCCCCAGCTCGTTCTTTTGCAGGCTGTCAGACATGGTGTTTTTGTGGGCTAAGCCAGCAGGTAGCGGGACAGGTACCGTGGGGCTTTCTGCAGGCATTCCTTTCTTCCACATGCTCCTCTGAGGTGGTGCCCTATGTTCAGCAGAGTTTCAGACAGAAAGGATTATTCTGTAAATGATGTATGTTTCTCTTCTCTAGCTAGTTCCTGCCTGTTTCATTTTCTTTTCAAAGGGTAAAATACATAGCAATTATTTCTTCACTTGTAACTTGTTTCTCTGAGGCCAGACACAAAGCCATAAAGCTCAGAGTGACCTAAGAAACTTCAGATGATATAGGAAGAATTTACTTGCTTCAAATCCAGACATAAAAATAAAACTGAGGCTACTGTTGCAGGCTGTGAGTCTCCCCTCTCCAATACAACCGACTTGGTGAGAGAGAGAGAGAGAGAGAGAGATGAGTGAAAGAAAAAGAAAAAATTACAGAAAAGTAATGGAATGAAGGAAAAAAAGAACCTTGAAGGTCTTCATGTCCTAACTTAAAAGTGTGCCCAGTGGATACTGCTCTGAAATTTGAAAAAGTCTTTGGTTAAAAAGTTCCATATTCTCCTTCAGCAAATTTTTCCTTCACTTAAGGATCCTTTCTGTTAGAATTTTCTCTAGTATCTAACATAAATTTTCCTCACTGAAGTTTTAACTTTCTATTTCCTGCCCTATTCCCAGTGGACATGAACACAAGTTGGCTTGCCTCTCTGCAGATCCAAGAAATACATGCAACATGATTTTGTATTTTCCCTCATTCTTCTCTTTGCTACACTAAGCCAAACTCCTTTTCTCATATTTTCTTAAAGGTCACATTTTCTAGACTTCCAGTTATTCATGAGACTCCCCAGAACAATATGCCAAAATTAGCCCATGACTTTCCTGACCGTGCGGACCCACCTTTCAGCAGTTTTGAATGTTGTGGAAGGACTGCTTTAGTGTGTCATTCAACTTACACCTTCATCAGCATTAATATCAGTAGCTTTGCTAGAAATTTGGGGTCACAGGCTGAGGTTCATCTGACCAAATGCAGATAGTTAAATCTGATCTTGTCTCCCTAGCTCATCTGGGTAAGGGAAGCAGGCAGTTTTGAAGCAGGACTTCAGTCACTTCAGTCACAAAAGGAGATGTCTACATTTCTTTGAGAATTAAAAGGAAATCAGATCTAAAGGAAACTGGAAAGAGACCTAAAAGTGCCTACTATTTTTATTTAACTGTATGGGGGACTCTAGAGGTAAACAAATCAGAGTGCAGTTGCATGTGAGTCAGTAATAGGAACCTATAGAAACCCATGTTCACAAGAAACAGCTTAGGGCAGACTTTTGCTGATTTCCCGTGCATATTTAGAGAGAAATACATGACTGCATCTTTAGGAATTTCATATTTGTCTTGAAAAAGATGGCTAACCTTCAGACACTGCACAACATTCTCCAGGACATAGGATGTTACAGTAGAATTGAACATTTATTTAGGCTATTAAAGCCAAAGGGGGAGTTAGAGGACAGCTAAGTGAAGAAGCTAAGGCTTTTCATGAATTAATTTTTCCTATAGCTCTGTAGTTTGGCACATACATGTCTCATTCAATATGTGATGCCTGATTAATCTGTAATATGAATGCAATATTTTATACTGCTGTAAATTCTTTTGATATCTGAAAACGTATTTCTAGAACACCTAATTCTCCCACTGGGAGCACTGGCAAAATTCCCAGTGACTCAAATGAAAAATAGCAAAATGCAGAATAAGGGAACAAGGTTTAAATCAAGGATATAAACCAATTAGGTATTTTCATGTTTGGCCTTTGAACTTCTAAATATAATGAATGCCTATTGTTCTGCTTCCAAAGGCACCAATCCTGTCAACCTTGCTGACTCTCTCAGCCTTTTTCATGCCAGCACTGAGGGCTGTCTTCTGTTCTGAGCTTTTAGCCAAACACCATCATGTGCCCTTCCCATGTGTCCCTCTCTTCCCTTAGCATCCAATGTTCTTAGACTCCTTTCCCTAATCAAATCTTTTAACAGCTGATAAGAGGGCAGAACATACGCAAATTATCTTAGTGAAGTGGATACTAAATAACTGAATCAGCAACATAACTTCCAACTACTGCACTAATTAATCTCTCATTTATGACTCATTATCAACTGTACATTTTTGGAGTACTGACAGATATAGCTGGCATCCAGCAGTAAATAATGTTTCAATGGTCTCTTACAGGCCAGGATGCAATTTAAAGCTGTGAACTGCTCAGAATAAGATAGGATAATGTATAAACATAGACAGACCAAGTGATTTTATCCCACCTTAATTACTTACTTTTACTTTTTTATTTGGCTAGTTCTGTATTAGGGAATTGAATGTGTAGAATATTGTTCTCATTTGTCATATACTTAAACACAACCTAAGCTGTTGGACCTTGCTGAACAATATCTATTAAACAGAAATATTTGTCAGAAGTATCCTCATTACTCAGCAGTCAATGCCATTCACTGCCTTAGGCCAAACTGGTTCCCTGGGATGATGCACAATTAAGTAGATTCCCAGTGTATATGAGTAAATAAAGTGTAGAAAGCCACCTGAGAAACAGTGTAGCATACATTGCTCACTAAACTTTCAACCACCTACAGTTTTAATGAGGAGTTTCCTCCTCACTCCTTGGAAATTGCTTTAAGTGGGGCAATTAAACCCTCTGAGGATGCGTACATTAGAAATATGGCAGACTGGATTAGGCAGATCTTTCCTGACCAGAATGACATGGATGGTACCCTACTCAAGGGTCTTGAATATTATTTGCAGCAGGTCCTAAATCAGAAAATAGAGTCATAGTTGAAATATCCTCCCTAGTTCTTCTTACTGTTCCTGGGTATGGAACAGTCCATGCCAGACATTCATAACTAAGTTTTAAGAGAAATCCATCTCTTATTTGAACATACGCATTGGCAGACTGAATTCTGTCTGAATAACCATCACATCTCAATGTGGTTACATATATACATATATACATATATACAAGTATATATAACAATTCCATCTTGGTGACTATTCCTTGCACCTGTGGGATAATTGTAACAGCATGAGGGACAGATGCAAATCTGGTAAGGACCTTCCTGATAAAAATAAATATGCTTGGTGTTAAATTAAAGTCTTTGTAGCATATATGCTGGTGAACTCAAAGAGATGCTGTCCAAAACCTCTGTATAATTCACTAAGGAAAAAGTTCCCAGATCTACAGGTCTCTATTCCTTCTCTGGTTCAGGGTGGTGAGCCTCTTCTGTTAGATCTTCAAATCAATATTATTTATTTTACTATTTTTTTACAATATATGAAAACAAACTAGCTCAAGTTAGAGCTGTCATTCCTATTGTGTGTGAAGTTCTTATTTTTGGGACATTTGCATGTGCATACTCAAAATCTTTTCATATTTAATCTGCTATGCACTCACAGTTGAACTGCTCACAGCTATCTTCAACAATCTAAAAAACCATGCAAAGTTAATTGGTATAACCTCCTTTAACAGATTACGGCAGGAAAAAAACCTCACTTTTAAAAAAGGGCCCAAAATAAACATGCAAGACAAATTTAATTAATCTCCTTGAGGCATGTTCATGGCTCTCTACTGACTACAGGAAATGCCAAGATAGGTGGTTTAAGCCAGAATTAAACTGATATAGTTTGAGCAGGTTACCAAGAGTAACACCCACAGAGATGTAAACAACTCTTTCAATGCAGGAAGATGACACGGTTCCTAATTTTTACTACTTGGCAATTGTGAGGACAGAGTTGAAACTTGGGTGGGTAGGGTCAAAATTCTGAAACAAGATGCAAGAATTATTCTTATGAAAAACATTCCACGGAAAACTGCTGTTTTACAATAGTAACCACTGTTGTTTAATAATAATGTAAACTTTCATGAAAAAAGTAATGAAAACAATTTAGTATGTGATAAAGATTGATCAGCTAACTTAAGAGCATTTATTTTTTTCAAAACACAAACTAAAAGGCTATGGCACAAAGAGAGCAGCCCTCATAAACTGGGTAACCTTATATCCTACTGTCCTTCAAATGACAATTCTCCAAAGCATGCATATCACTGTTGATTCAATTTTTTTTACAAACCTTTGTCTTTTTGTGATTCACCTGTTCACTGGTTATGATTTGTTCCAAATGATACGTTTCTTACAAATTTTCTTGCATCAAATGTTTCTTGATTTTTATAATTGGCAGAAAAAAAATAAAAAGGCTTGCTTTCAAAATTTAAAGAATTCAGATAAAAACAAATTGACCATTTTTTACTTTTTGTCTAAAACAAAAAAAAAACCTTTTCAGAAAATTATTATTAAACGTGAACACACCTCAGCTTTCTATGAGATCTGTCAATATATTATCCAGTGCCCAAATCAAACAAATTTGCTATATTGACAATTGGATCTAAACCCTTAGGCAATTTATCAAGAAGTTTGTTTGCCTTAGGGGGATTTCCACTGATACGAAAACAGGGCAACCAGGAAGTGTTTGCAAACAGAAAAAAAAATGTTGAATCTCTGTTCAAAAAGGCTGGCCTGGGACTGTATCTCCTTCCAAGAAAAACTCCACAAGTACAGAAAAACTGTATCTCCTTCCAAGAAAAACAGTTTATACCCCATACCTTGCTCATGCCTAGAAGAACATGGATTGTAATTCCTCTTGCTATCTGTGAATTCTGTAGAGAATTAAGCTTTCAAATGGCTAAGACTTTACAAAATGACTGAAGCATGCATCTATTCCTAATACAGGCCAGCATGAAAACTTGTAAGGAGTTCACTCAAACCCAAGTAACTAATTTTGTATGGGGTAGAACTTTCATAACATCTCATAATGTTCATTTGACCACAGGGAAAGCTACTTTCCTAAAAGAAACACCAAAATGCAAAGACAAGTGTTGGGACAATGATTTTAAACAAGAGAGAAAAAGGTCTGTAAGAGAGGCAATGTGTTTTTTTAAACCTGCAGAGTATAGAAGTATCAGTTTAGGGAAAAATTAAATATGTCAATGTTCATACAATCCCCATGAAGGCTGATAAAACTATTAAAGATTTTATCCAACTGAATTATAAAAAGGTAGACACACTTATTTTCCACCAACAAAGAGCTAACACAGCTGGTTATTTTTTCCTTCTACTCTACTACTGTCAACTTTCTTGTCTAGGCAGAGGAAAGTAAACCTGATAGCAACTGACATGATGAGAAACTTAGAAGTCAAGATGAGACGGAGTAAAACCACTGCCTTTCCTTTTTCTCACAAAAAAATACACTTTCTTGTATTTCTAATTTTTTTCCTTTTGACCATTAAATTTCACATTTCCTGAGAACTACTTCCTTCTTCCACAAAGCAAAGTATCTTTTGGAGAATGGGAGAATAGTCTCTCTCTAAAGGGGAAGCCAAACAAACAAGACTCTTGCTTCACAATGGCACACTAACATGATGTAAAAAAATCACTCAGGCAAGACTTTCATTCTGTCTAAGTCTACAGCCTTGAGGACGAGGGAAAGAGCTCTCCTCTAGATAAGGTGTGCTTTCAACACAGCCTCCTCTCTTTCTCTGCTGTTGAGCAAAAAGAACAAAGCATAGTTTTAGTAAGGCTAACAAAGCAGGAATTTTTGCTGCTGCTGAGGTTAAAATTCACACATTAATGCAGCCTGGGTGGGTTTTCAACTAAACCTTGCTGAGATGGACCTGTCACCCAGGAAATGTGAGCAGATGGAGGAAGCAAATGCAAGACAGGAAATGTTATTAGTTTGGTACTATTTGGCCTCAGTGTCATCATTTCTGTTCCTCCATGAGGCACACAAGATGAGTTTGAAGATGAAAAATGCATTGATAGCATTTGATTCATTCCTTTTTTATTTGGCAGGGAGTCATGCTGTGCACTGCCACCAACAGTGATGACCTTGAAGGTCAATCATTCTATATTTTGAGCAAGTGCTTGCTCATCTCGTTCTAAACAATGAAATCCCCAGTGTAGTACAATGTAATGAAATTATTCAAAGCCTCTCAAGATTTTCCTATGCACCACTTCTACATTTTTCAATTTTTCTTTATTTCTTCATACCTGTTATACCTTTTAGTTTCTACCTCCCTTCTTTTCTCACTTGAAGGAAGCCAACAATTATGATCCCTCTCCCAATTTGCTCATGATACTGTGAGCTCCTTCCGCTTTCATTAGGCAGATGTTCATGCAGTAGGCAGAAACAAAGAGAGACTCAAGTGAAATAATGGGCTCTGGGCTGCCTATGCCTTTTAAAGCAGTTGGAAATACATTTCTATTAGAGATGGGGAGTCTTCAGACAGAGCTCTGAGCTGTGCTGCCCCATGATTACAATGAATGCTGTCAAGCAAATCCGTGATTTTGCAGATATCTTGACCATTCACTTAAAGAGCAACATCCTTAAATCTTGCCTTTCTGTACATGACTTTCTTTCTAACATATTCCTTCTTTCTTCAGTGTCCCCTATCAAAATATTAAATTTGTAAATCTGGTAGTGATAAAAGCAGGGTTGAATTTGGTGATGCATAGCCTCTGTTCCCCTTAAAATATTCAGAATCCTACAGTAGGCAATAAGATTAATGGCTTCAGGAGAACTCCTATTTTCTTGGAAGATTATTCTAATGTTTCATGAAATCAAGGTGTCACTGAGATCAGATATCAAAACTTTTTTTTTCTAAGATTTCTAAATATAGAAGTGCATTTCAAAAACAGTCAGCTTGTTTTAAACCTACTCATTTAACTTTCCATATTTTTCCCAGGAACTTCTGGAAATTAACTCAGAGGAGTGTTGGATTAATGACAGGCAGTGCATTCCCATGTATTGTGGGCATAGAAGATGAGGATCAGCATCTGTTTTTTTGACATTTCTGGCCAGGCATCAAGGCAGATATTCAGTGGTGGTGCAATGTTCCTTGGTGCTGGATGCTCATGCCCATCTGCGAGGATGGCGTTGTTCCCATCTGTGAGTTCAGCGTGCCTTTGTCTACAATCAGTGATTGGTTTAATTGAGCAGCTGATATTGGAATGAAAATGCTGTTACTTCCTCACCACCCTCTTGTGTGCCAGAATGAAGCTGTGGTGACACCTTCCTCGTCCCTGCTGTCACATATATTTTTGTAAGCCTGAACAGCAGAATGGAAGGAATCAGTCCCTATTCACAATGACTGCTAGCTGCCAAAAAGACACAGCCAAAGGTGGGGAATTTCAGTGTGAAATAAAGTGTACATAAGAAAGGGCTTTCTAAAATCTCCCTGTGTGCAGATCCAGAAGAGACATGGGAGCCAGGAAGCACACTAAACCACTGAGGAGCATTTCGGACAGTGCTTTAGAATAACACCTACAAACAGCTAAATGAGAAGTAGATGCTCTTGATCAACTGACAGCAATGTAAGGGATTCTTTTTATTCAGCAAGGTATAACACTGTTGCTCAAAGACCATGATGTTCAGTTAGACACAAGATGTAATGAACTATGTCACATCAAGAGAGAGAGAAAGGGAGGGCACTGGCAACTGGACTTTTAAAGGCATTAAATGATATTAAAGTCAGAGCTGAACTGACCAAAGCTCCAGTCCACTGTACTTCCCCTGCTGTCTAGAATTCGGCTTGCAGTGTGCAGCATCTGGGTATCCTGAGTATATTTCAACATCAGCAGTGAAATACGAAACCACAAATACCTTCTCCAAAGTACACGCCTTACCTCTGGCCCAAAGCAAGGCACTGTCACGGAAAAAGAGTGGTTTTCAGGCATTTGCTTTTATGTTCTCTCCCACTGTGAGCTCCACCATTCAGAAATGTGAACTAGATTTCCTTGTTATCCAGGTCCTTGGCTTGAGACGTGCTTAAGTTTATAAACCCATTTTTAAAAGGCTTTTCCTTAAAGTGCTTTTAGTAATAATGACTGCAAAAAATGAGATATCTTTCATGAAAACAGCCTACCTGTTTTAGTTTCAGTGCACTCCTGCAAAGCAGTAGATATATATCTGTCTTGCTTTCATTTATTCTCCTTTTCATTTTATGGAGGCCTCTTTTAGTCTAACTACACTTTTTATTTGCTGATAAGGTCATTCCATAAATTATCATACTGAAGTAGGTCTTTAATTATTTGCTCCTTCAGAAAATGCAGTTTTCAAAATTTCTTATTTCCAATACTGTGAATACTCTTTTTTTTGTGTGTTTCTCATGTTGTCAGATTTAATTTAAATATTATTCATGCTGTGCTCTGATTTCAATGCATTATTTAAATATGCTGACTTACATATTTTCTGATTAATTTGGGGGGAAAAAAGGTTATTACCATTAACTGTGATTCTTGAATAATACTGCTGTTGCATATTCATGCTTGTGGTTCATGCCAGTTCTGTGCAGGATTGTAGAGCTTTTTTAGGGAAACAGGTCCCATACAAATCAGATAAGTGCTTCTCCCAAATGTGAATGCTAGCTGCTGATACTATCAAAAATAATTAAATTCCCAGATACTGCCAGTATCTCTGTTAAATCCTTGAGCACCAAAGAAGAAAGTTCTGTGGATGCCTTTGAAGTGGGGGAAAAGGACCAGCAAAAGAGAAAAAGCAGTTGGCACAAGGAACTCTAAGGACATGTCTACACTGAGAAATGAGAGCATATTATCAACTAGTTTGCATCTATACTGCTCTGGGGAAACTGTCTCCATCACAGGTTTGTCTTGGAAAAATGTATTAAGGTCCCGAACAAAGACAGAGAGCAAGCTAAATATTAACTGGTGTATCCTTGGGATAGACACACTGTCGCCAAGTCAGTGAGACTGCAGGGAAGATCTAAGGCTCGGCATTTACAAAGTGTAACTAGCTGTGTGGGCCAGAGTAGTGGCACCAAGGTGTTTATGACTGTTTATGCCCTCCCTTAATTCATGACATTTCTCCTTCCCCTGCATTTCAGGGACAGGCTGCTGCCAGTGATGCCTGAACTGGAGTCCTCCTGCAAATTTTCACTTTGATGTAGTCATGGTTTTATTTCTTTATGCTTCATTTTTAGTAACTATGTTGTTAGTTTATCACCCCATGGTGATTACTGCTAAAACAATAATTGGCAGGACCCATTTGAAGCTTCAAAGGGCAAATGGAAGGATAATGCAAAGAACTGCTTTAGGCGTAAAGCCCCACACTCTTAACAGGCAGGAGATGTCTTCAAAGCCAGGGCTGAGGATAAAAGGATTTATTTAATGCATTACAGCTTCTGTTCTAAATAATCTTTATATTCACCTGGGGGAGTGAATTACTTAAATACCATGTTAAGGACCCTAATCATGTTTACCTTCCCTTTTCAGATATTCTATTTTATTTTAATAATTTTTCTCATATAATAACCAAAGATGCATTTCTTAGAGATTCCCTCTTCATGGGATGTCTCAGCTTATGGTTAATTCTTTGGCATTTAAGCTTGAGAAGAAAACCAGTTTTGCAAGTGTGATGGATGCATGTTGCATATGTTCCTTTCCTGTTATTTGTAGTCTGATGAAGATCAGGGATATTGAAATTCTTTTTATGGTAATAGTAAGAAGGGAAAGGGAATTCACCAGTCAGTGGGGAAATATGAAGTCTTTCAGGTAACTGACTCAGATCCAGTCCAGAACAGTTATGAATCCAGATCATGATTATTCAGTGGACTCTGGCTCTTGGTGAGACAAATGTTTGCTTCAGCATCAACGTCAAGTGCTCAGGAGGGAATTCAAGCAGCACGCTCTGACGATGAATTACTTTCTTATGCCCAGGAGTGGGCAGTAGATCATCAGTTTCATAGAACAGTTCAGCTACTTAATTTAGAGCAGAATTAGTATAATTGATTTCAAGACATTTAATGGGGCAACTCACTTGTTTAAAGCTAAGCATATCCTCAAGGATATTTTAGTTTTGCAGCTGTAGCCATGTTAATGTTAAGGCACTTCAGCGAGGCAGTACAGGAAATTAGTGTGCTTTTCCTGGTTTATAAACAGAGGACGTAACTTTTCAGTTCTGCCAGAGCACCATGTTTTGCAAGCATTAAACTAACGACATAAACGCTAAAAGTAAAGGAATAGTATTGTATAGAAAATGACTGTCTAATGCCAAACAATTTCCCCCCATATTCTGTAAACATAAATTATAACTGCTGCATCCTGGCACTGCAGAAACCAGATACAAGAAAGCTGTGTAGCATAAAATTACTTTAAACATCTGTCAAAAGCAAACTGAGTTGATCACATTCTGTTTTGATTTCCTCTAAACATAGAGGTTAGTTTTTGAAAAGCAATCTTAGAGTTTAATCACATTTCTTTGACAGTGTGAGACAAAGCTCCTCAATAATATAATATAGGAATTAAGTGGTTTTGAAAGAATAAGGAGACCTTGAACGAATGGGAGCAGACAAAAATTTGTGTTGGTGCAAACAGTGGTCTGAATCAAAACAAAGGTAAGAGAAGAAGCAGGTTATAGAGATTAAATGAAATAGTCAACCTTCATGGAATGATTGCCAGAAGCAGATCTCAAGGGACTGTTTAAAGGAGGAAAGTCTCAGTATTTCTCTTGGGAAAAGGTAAGGACAGAGAGAAAGGAACAGAAGAGTGACAGAGCAAAGCTCTCCTCAACTCCAGAGTCATATTTCATCTGCTAGGCTGGAAATGAACCAAAGGAGTAATAAAAGATCACAGAGACAGAATGGTAGCTCTAGTTCTCTGGAAACTTCTCTACAGTGGGGAAAATTTCTCAAATCCAGTATGAATAAAACAATATATATGAGAAACAATGACAGAAATGTTTCAGGATATGCTCTTCTCTAAAGCAACTGGGATTTTGTCTAAATAACCAGGAATCCAGTGATTGAAGGATACAATTGCCATGTGAAAGACTGTCAAATTCTTGCCTGTTCTTCCACAAGTTAGGTGAGGGCCTGAGTTACAAAGTCTCTCATTTAGTGGTTTTACATTTTATTCAAACCTATAAATATACATTAGTGAGTGAGATCTTGATTCAGTAGTCTCCATGGACTTATTGGAAAACAGTTAATCCTTATCTGATTACCCAATTATCTCTGTGTTGGATTCTTCATTCTTTTCTCCTTTGCTGAATATTTCTCAGATTCAGGGAAAATTGTTTTGTCAAAACCTGTGAGAAAAAGGTTAGGGCAGAATATGACCTTCAGTAAATACCACTTCTAAACATCTTGGTTTAAATGTAAAATGGAAAATCTTTAAAATGTTCATGTCAGGCTTTTTTTTTTTCTAAGAATGGGAGAATAGTCTCTCTAAAAGGGTAGCCAATGAAGCAAGAATGCTAATATGACATCAAAAAAGCATGCTTAGACTATGTGAGGATTTACAGCTTTGAAGACAAGAGAAAGAGCTCTCCTCTAGGTAAGGAGTGCTTTCAACACAACGTCCTCCCTCTCTGATGTTGTGCACAAAGGACAAGGCACACTTCATGTAAGGCTAACAAAGCAGGAACTTTTGCTGCTACTAAGTAAACATTCATACCTGAAAATCATTGCAAACCACTCAGACTTTCTGTGTACTGTTGAAAATGTAACTTGTAAGAGGTTTTCACTCTGAATGGATCTTCAACTAAACCTTGCTGAGATGGACCTGTCACCCAGGAAATGTGAGCAGATGGAGGAAGCAAATGCAAGACAGGAAATGTTATTAGTTTGGTACTATTTGGCCTCAGTGTCATCATTTCTGTTCCTCCATGAGGCACACAAGATGAGTTTGAAGATGAAAAATGCATTGATAGCATTTGATTCATTCCCTTTTTATTTGGCAAGGAGTCATGCTGTGCACTGCCACCAACAGTGATGACCTTGAAGGTCAATCATTCTATATTTTGAGCAAGTGCTTGCTCATCTCGTTCTAAACAATGAAATCCCCAGTGTAGTACAATGTAATGAAATTATTCAAAGCCTCTCAAGCTTTCCGTACATGCCGCTTCCTATTCTTTCACTGCTAAAAGTGGGTGGGAAAATTAAGTCTATGCTATTTATTGACTTTTTCCCTGACATAGACTGGATGATATCTCATGTGTTGTGTAGAGAAATATCTGGAAAAGGAATGGTGCTGACTGTAACTGCCTGGGCAGAGCTGTGGGATTGAAGGCAGGCTTGTATCTCTGCCACATTAAGGCTGCATTCTGAAATTATAGCTTGCATGCTCTGATGCATGGCAGTACTCTGAGTACAGGGCCAGAATTCCTTGGACCAGAATCAGATGTGAACATGAAGCCTGACATAGTTCAGTACCCCTGATGAATGGGTACTAAAGTGGTTTCCAGGAGTGCAGAAGCATGCTTGTTCTTCCCAGTGGCAGAACCCAGATGGATCAGCCAATACATTAAGTTGGATCTGTTTGTGTATTAACTTACATACAGATAAAAGTGGAACAGAGGTATTCAGTGACTGAAAGATTTGAGAGGTCTGCAAATTTGCACAATTTTTTCAACCTCATATAGCCTACTACAAATTATTTGTTTCTAGAAACTTTATCTCTCTAAATTTCAGATTATACTGCAAATCATTGACAGAATTTGCATTGGCATAAGTGGGACAGGTCTCCTGGCAATCATTTATAAGTCCTCACTTGTTGAAATTTCATTTTTTCACAATGCATTTATTTTAATTTTCAGCTTTAGATCACAGGGTTCTTACCCCAAAAAACCTTGTTAGTGTCTCCATACAATATAATGTCATCTCCTTTGAAACTTTTCAGTTGGCCTTTGCTCTGCTTAAAATAGATGAAGCCAGTTTAAACATATGTTCCTAGATGTACAATTATAGTGCTTTATTATAAATGGAGGGGTTTGCTTGAAGTGGTGTTTGACATACTTCAGTGACCAGCATGCATTATGAAGTATGCAGAACTTGGCTGGCCAGAGAACAACACTCTCGTGGGTTTTTAAGTCCTTTGAATGAAGAAATAAAACCCATAAAATATCAATAAAGCTATCCACTCTAGTCAAGGGATGACCAGACATAAAGACAATCTCCCATCAAGAGTGCCATGACAACATTACTGTAGGCCTGTCCAAGCCTCATAAAGGTTCTGCTGTTCTTCCCTTTCTGTAGTGCTGAAAACAGGTTGTCTTCTCAAATATTTACAAATTTCTAAAATTTATTTTCCTTTTCTTTTCTTTTTTCTCTATAAGATAGAAATCAAAGACTAATGTGAAGAGGATTCTTTAGAAATGGAATCCTCATATCTACAGTAGGCTTAGTTGTACAACAGTTGATGGAAAAAGAAAACCACAAATAATAATTTCAGACTTACAATTTTGTCTCTGTAGATTGGCTTTTCCTAGCAGCTCTATGAACTAGCAATGCAAAGACATGGACATACCATGCTTTGTACAGAGTTCATGAAAGTTGTTTCAAGAATTACAGTTACGTTTTACATTAAAAACTCAGGACAATTCATATGAATGTTTTCTTGTTTAGCCTTTATATTTTGCATTTACAGGATACCATAAAACTTGAGTACTGAAGGGTTTTGAAGGCAGTGGATAAAGTCTACACACCTACTCACAAAACCTTTCCTGTATATATTTCTTGTAAACATATAGTTCCTGGTACTTTTTTGTGCTTACTAACCTACTGCATCTCTCTAGATAACACACATAAGCATGTGTCCACAGCCTCTATCTCAGTCTGTTTGATAGTCATCCAGACCTGAGGACTTCAATTCCTTAACCTAGAGTGGGAACTTATCTCTGTCTAGAATTTATTTCTGTGGTTTCCTTGGTAGAGTACTTCATGGACAGGTTCAAGTGCATCTGGTTTCACCTAACCTTTGTTTTATCTCTATAAATAATATTACTCTCCTTGTCTTTCTTCCACCCTTTACTTTTTTTCCCCCTATTCTACACATCTGACTTTTATTAAATCTTCAAACGTAGATTTTTACTCCAAAATCTCGTGTAAGGAAGTCTTGCACTTACAGTCTAACAGGAAGAAAGAAAAGGGAAAGGGAAAGGGAAAGGGAAAGGAAAGGGAAAGGGAGAAGAGAAGAGAAGAGAAGAGAAGAGAAGAGAAGAGAAGAGAAGAGAAGAGAAGAGAAGAGAAGAGAAGAGAAGAGAAGAGAAGAGAGAGAGAAGAGAAGAGAAGAGAAGAGAAGAGAAGAGAAAAGAGAAGAGAAGAGAAGAGAAGATGGGAGGAAAGGAAAGGAAAGGAAAGGAAAGGAAAGGAAAGGAAAGGAAAGGAAAGGAAAGGAAAGGAAAGGAAAGGAAAGGAAAGGAAAGGAAAGGAAAGGAAAGGAAAGGAAAGGAAAGGAAAGGAAAGGAAAGGAAAGGAAAGGAAAGGAAAGGAAAGGAAAGGAAAGGAAAGGAAAGGAAAGGAAAGGAAAGGAAAGGAAAGGAAAGGAAAGGAAAGGAAAGGAAAGGAAAGGAAAGGAAAGGAAAGGGGAAAGAGGGAAAAGAGAAAAAAAGAAAAAAAGAAAAAAAGAAAAAAGAAAAAAGAAAAAAAAGAAAAGTGGCTGGTCAGTATTACAAATCAATTTATTTTGAATAAAATGAACTCGAATGGAGCTTTCTTCATACCTGTTCTGTAAACTCCCCACTCATATACATGACAATAAAACAGGAAGCTAGACTTAATCTTCAGACAGTTTACTTTTTATCTACAGTACTTCCATGTTTGTGCTTCCAGTCACTCCAGAGGATGGATGAATCAAGTTATGAAGACAGATTTTGAAAAAAAACCCAGGTATAGCAGATCCTTCACAGATGCTTCTCAATCATTACTTCTTCCTTTCTTTTTTCCATTAGAAAAAAAATTAAATTAAACAGATTATATGCAGCACAGTGTTTCCATGTGAGCCTTGAACACTTTGTTCAAGAGCTAGGAGGCCAGCCAACTGCTTTAGTTCCTTAAAGAATAACAGATGTGTCCTTCCAAGTCTCATGCTAATGGAATTTAGGCTGTGGTTAGGAATTTAAAAATACTCTCTGTTGTCTGCAGACTCTGTTTCAACCCTGTTCTTTTGGTTTGCTGGTTTCAGGCTTCTTTTTCCACATCTTTCAGAAACATTGCATGAAATGTCAAGTTGAGCCAAAGCCACTAGCATTTTATGTTCACTGACTGAAAACAAATAGTTAAAAGTAAAAATCTATGGGGATCAGTTATGTATGATATTGTTTCTACCAGTCTGACTTTGTGACTACTATATTTAATAAACACTGAGTAAAATGCTCTCTTTGTGTACATACAAAAAATCTTTGTTTCTTATTACCAGGATATGCTTGCAATCTTTATTTTTGGCTCCAAATATTAACCATACTTACGTAAAAGTGAAGCAAAAGATTTGGTTCAACCATCCTTAAGCAAAATATTTCAAGAAAATGAAGTGACAAATGGGCCAAATCCATTGCATTTCAGTTCACATTTTACAACTTGTGAAGGCTCTAGGACCTTGGGAAAAAGCTGTAGGAGCTAGCAGGGGAAGCTACAGGGTTTTTTCTCCATCAGGAATACAGTGACAGTGCAGGAGAAAGTGCTCTTCTACTGTCAGAGCTCTTCGATTTTCTGCACTTCAGCTGTGAATGATGCATATTATGATCTGATTGTTGCTTTCCTCTTTGTCTCGTGTCTCTCTGGATTTGAGACTTACAGAGAAAGATCCTCAAGGCAGTAGTACTGCAAGTTGCCATGCTAAGGGCTCTGGACATTTCTTTTCACTATTTACTGTGAGAAGTGTGAAGAAATAATGGATGAAGAGCAGCCCTGCCAAGAAGGACTTGGGGGTGTTGGTGGATGAGAGGCTGGACATGACCCAGCCATGGGCACTTGCAGCCCAGAAAGCCAAACATGTCCTGGGCTGTATCCAAAGCAGTGTGGCCAGCAGGGCAAGGGAGGTGATTCTGTCTCTCTGTTCTGCTCTGGAGAGACCCCACCTGGAACACTGCATCCAGCTCTGGGGTCCCCAGCACAGGAAGGACATGGAGCTGTTGGAGCGAGTCCGGGGGAGGGCCACCAAGATGGTCAAAGGGCTGGAGCACCACTCCTTTGAGAAAAGGCTAAGAGAGTTGGGATTGTTCAGCCAATACTAGAGAAGGCACCAGGAAGAACTTAGACTAGCCTTGTCCCTGTAGAGACCTACAAGAAAGCAGGAGAGGGACTTTGCACAATGGCCTGAAGTGACAGGACAATGGGGAATGGCTTCACATTGAGAGTGGTTAGGGTTAGATTAGAGATTAGGAAGAAACTCTTTACTCTGAGGTGTGCGCGGCACTAGAACAGAGTGCCAAGACGAGTTATGGATGTCCCATCCCTGGAAGTGTTCAAGGCCAGGCTGGATGGGGCTTTGAGCAGCCTGGTCTAATGAAATATATACAGGGACCCATTGAAGGGGGCTTCAAACTAGATGATCTTTACATCCCTTCCAACCCAAACCATTCTGTGATTTTATGATATGACGGATGAGGTTACATTTGCCCTTTCCATGAGACACTACAAAGAAGCGTTGCAATTTTTTTTCCCAACTTGTAAGGGCAGAACAGACTCTGTCCTCCTCAGCTGATAGGAGCCAATGGAGAGGGCTGATGGGAAGAGAGATTATTGATGGTTTTCAAAGAAGGAGGGAAGCATATGAGAGATTTTGGTTCAAGGATCTTTAACTGAAAATGATGCTAACTGGCATGAAGAAAGGACTAGAAATGGAAGGAGCAGCTGAAGATGATATATTTCTTCAATATTTCTACTTTACTTCCTTATCTCAGAATTGCTACTTCCTGAAAATCATCCCTTCAGAAATACCCCACCTCCCCAACCACTCATCCTGACAGAATTCTTCCAAGCCAGCATTCACACTTGATTTCTTATTCCGTCTACTGCTTTTAATATCTTCTTATTTTCTCTTTCCAGAAATGCCAGTGTCTCATTTCTTTGTTCTCAGTTTGCACACTTCCCTTCATTGAGACATTCACAGTCCCTTTTCCATTCAGTGTACTTTGCATTTCTCTTCAGCACTGTTTCCTATACTTCTTTCTCTCTGTTGTTGTCTACACTAGTTCTGCCCTCATCCTACTCCCTCTCACCTCAGCCTTTACCACTTGAAAGTTTTCCCAGTTTTTCCTTTTCTTCACAAACTTCTCTGCTATCTTCAATTTATCACCTGGAAATGCCTTCATTGCCTCTCTCATGCTTCATTCAAACAATTTTTCTTTAGACCTGTAATTTTCACCCTTTTTTCCCCCTTTTTGTTTTTTTTTCTTCTGATGTTTTCAGAAGATGATGAAATTTCTTTGATTTTTGATAGCCAGAGATATAAATTGAAAACTCTTTTCCGGTGATTTTGAATGCTGTTCTCCAGTAATGTAATACTTAACACATGTCAGGCATCACATTATAATGGATAGGCACACACACATTATCATCATTAACAAAAGGCAAATGGTACTCTGTAAATACCACCTTGGCTACACACCTTCACCATCTTTCAAATCATCTATAGCAGAATGGTTTGTCTGTGGCATTTAACTTCCTTAATTTTATTCAGAATGGCGAGCGAAAGCTTTTAAGCAGCAGGAGGTCATAGTTTATATGACAGAATGCAGGAGAATATTCATGTAGTCATGATTTTGTTCCTGAACAGCATTTTACCTCTGGTCAGGAATATAAAAGCAGTGAAAACCATGATCTACTGCAACTAGGACAAGAATTTTGCCACTGATTCTGAGGTCCAAGATCCTGTCCAAAACTGAATATTTCGCAGCCTCTTCTATGTGAGTTTGAGTTTCATTTCCTCTCACTTTTTTTCCCCTTTTTGGGACACTCCTAATCTCCAAGTAGATTCTTTCTTCTCCTGCTTTGCAACTTACTTTCAAAGCACAGCTCTGCAGTATGTGAAAATCAGAGGCAGTATTTCAGAGCAGAAAGAAGTTCCAGTAAAGCACAGATATCATATCCATATCAAGGTGGTGAACCTGTGCAAAACTGCTTATAAAAATGAGTGTAACAGATATGCCAAAAAGTACAAAGGTTTTTGAGATGTTGTTTTTTTGCTCAAAATGCTTTATGTGCTGTTTTCTCTGAGCAAAGCTCATCTTCCACAGCAGCACAAGAAAATAAGCAAGAATGGGAACCTTTGATTAGGGATATTTTACTCTCTGAAGCGTCATATTGCAGAGTGTGGGTGTTTCTGAAATTCTGTTAGTAGGCTAAAGACAGTTTTCAATTTGAAGAGAGAAAAAAGAGATGTATAAAATGTAAAAATGAGGGAGACCTGGTTTATTGGATGGGTCTTGTGGACATGTGTACCTGGAGATCTAACACAAGGTTTCTCAGAGGCTAGATTTTGGTTCTAAATGATCTGATTGCACAGCAAACTCTCTAAGAAAAATTCCACACTTCTACTAGAGATGTGAATATGTGACTACAGCTCTGGGTGCAAAGTGCCCTTATGTGCTCAGAATCCTAAAAGGGTAACTAATAATAAGAATCATCTCCCTGGTTTCAGTGTTTGTGAGCCATCTTGAGACAGACCGTGGAGGGTAAGAACCAAATTTGGTTTTGTTTACTTCTTCATGCAACATTAGTAAGCAAAATAAGTTCATTTGAGCATTTTTTCTTCTTTAACTTTCTGAACCTCTTGATTATTCTATCCCCTCTCTTTTTTCAAAGCTTCACAGTGGAAAAAGCCATTGGCCAGATTAATTTCTGGATAACTACACAGATCAAACTGTAATGTGAACTGTCTTCCACCCAGACTTCTGCCAGCTTTGGTCTGTTTGCCAGTCCAGCTCTGCTCTGAACCAGCAAAATTTTGCAGCCATCCATAGACATGCTTCTACTTCTGCTCTTACTCTGTGCATGCCGTAATCCCTGATCTTTTGAGAAGAAACACAGTACAGAAGGCAAAAGAGATAATGATGAGCCTCACACTCCTTATTGTTGCTAACAAGTGTCTTATTTGAGCTGTAGGTTTAGTAGTAAGGGGGTACAGATGTGCTGACTTCCCTGACTCCTGGGAGTGGAGAGGGCGCATCCACACTCGCATAGTTGATTGAAGAGGCATCTGTGAGGCACTTCTGCTGCACTGAGCTGCACAGCTATGCAAGCAATGCCAAAGGAGAGGCAGCACCAGCCTTAGTCTCTGCTTCCTCTCTTCTGCTACCCCCTCACCAGCCTTTGCTGTCATCTTGTGTGGGACTGAACCAGCTGGCAGTGGGGGAGAAGAAACAGATCATTACTTCAGTCAAGTATTAGCCCTTTCGAAAGGGTCAATTGCAAAATGAAGGTTATTCTGATGTTTATGACATGAATCTGGGTGATATTAACTGTCAGTTTGTTATATTGCTTGTTTCTTATGAGTTCCTTTGTAAATGATGGCAATAAAACTCCATGGCAAATAACTACTTAAAAGATTGATTTGTATGATTGCAGAATCAAAAAGTGTGAAATACTGTAAGGAGGGGAAGACAGTAAAATGATAGAAACCACGAGAATCTGCTTATTTTAACTAGGCATAAAGAAATTGCCAACAATGGACTGTATTTATATTTCTTCAGTCTGTCACATCAAAACTTGCTTGTCTTGGAGGCTGGAAGCTTAAAAGAAAAAGCTATTTGGAACTGGATTCAGAGAGTTTGAACTAAGGAGAAAAGCATCTGTACTTTCTGCTAACACACTACAAATGTTTACCCACCAATGTCAGGTTTCCAAATCTAGACGTGGGAATGTTCCATATGTTAAAATGACAACTCTTGATCACTCTCTGAAGCTATTTCTATTTTTCCATTTTAGTATCCTATTTATTAATAGTGTTCAAAATTAGCAAAAAAAACTCCCCACATTCCCCAGTCAGCAGGTAGCAGACATCTCGTGACAGCTATTTTATGAGAAATATAATTAGCAAGGCAAACTGTACAACTTCCAGTTTGATTCATTTGCTGATGCTCATTCTGATTCATTTACAATTATGCCAGTAATTGGCATAACTGTTTAGAGGTATTTGGAAAATGTCCTTAAGTAGATAACCTAATTATAGATTTATGCCAGTGGCAGATACATTGTATAATAACCACTCTCTCCATGTTTCAGGAAGTGCAAAGCAGATTCCTGAGGCAAGAGACTAGTGGAGGTTGTGGTCTGTTGGACTGTTATGGGTGGAATAGGGGAACTCAAAGGAGGTATGACTGCCTGTGCTATTTTGGATTCTAGGTGCTTGGAAAAGCAAACAGCCTACCAAATCTAATCCAAATCTAATTGTGAGACAATTACAACTTTTAATGAAAACTGTACTGTTTTATGAAGAAAGGAGCAAAATGAGATCTTCTTCCTTTCTATCTCATAAAATTAAATAAAAACCAAAAAACCCAACAAAATAACCCCTCCAGTTCTTTAAATTACACCAACTACCTGTCCCACTGCAGGTTTTGCATAATAGCTTAGAGCTATATTACCCTCTAGATAAATTCTCTGAATTGCAGTTTCCACCAGAAGCCATTTCTAAAAAGTCAGGCTAAATGCAGCATCTATCATCAGGATATTTAAGAGACCAGTTTTTCTCAGCTTAGAAGCAAAGCTACAAGTGGTGACTCTAGATCCAAAGTGGCTCATTGGGGGCTGCTTTAGGACTTTCGTGTCATCTCTCTACAGAAGATATCTATACGTAAGATAATCACAAATGCATAATAATGTACCTTGCACAATTTTCCTCAGCTTATTCTGATATATCAAAAGTGCTGCCAATTTTGCAACTACTAACACGTATTTGAGTGTTCTCTCATTAAACTAGAATATTTTTTACTGCGCTAACACATTCCCATTCTTTCACTCTTTGTCATAGTGAACAAATTTTGTAAAATGAAGAAAAACATTTTTGACTTTGCCACCTTCAGAAAGAATAATTTTGCTCTCATGAGGCAGAAGAAAAACATTTGTTTTACATTACACAGTGAACTAAAGAATGTAAGTATTGATATTTGACTTCTCTGTAACTGAAAGTCAATAGAAAACTTTAAAACTTGCTCTAACTACACTTACATTCATCATGAAGACTAAACCAAGTGTTTCCATTGCACAGATGAAGCTGTTTCTGGCTGTTATTTTTTTCCTCAACTTCATTTCTTCAAAGTCAAACAGGCATAAAATAACAATTGAGTTTATCCAAGAACATATAAATGACTAACTCTGAATTCTGGCATACTTTGTAATCTTAAGTCTGTCCCTGTTCCATAATTTCACTCAAAATGTAAATTGCATATAGCATCAGTCATATGACAGTGATCCCTAAGGACTCTAATAACATGTAAGACAAAAGCACCTTATGGACAAGAGTTCACAAAGTGCCATGGCAAAATTTCTATTTGATTTTAACAAAAGCATAACAAAATCCCAATTAGGAATTTACATCTGATTAATGTCTTGTTTTTTTACATGCTGAATTTCATAACTTAGGTTTGTTGATACATCACTCTTTCTCAGAAATAAACCGTCAGAAAAAATTGGCCTCTGTCTTCAAGGGAATAGATTTTTGTAAAAGTTCACAGCCCCTTGCTCTATCTGTCATTATGACCTGTTAATAGGTATAGGGAATAGAATTGCAGGGATTGTTGATACTGCAAAAACAGTTAAGGGAATTAAAAAACCCAATTTTTTCAAGACTCTGGTTATCCTGAACTATAGAGCAGGTAAGGTTAATACTGAAAATAAAGCCACAGTTGCCCCAGGTCTTATCTACTTTGTAATTTATAATACTCCTGGACTTTCAATTTCTAATCTCTACCTTGAGAGAGATAGGGACTTTCTGCAATTTGTGTGTGCCTTTCTTTGGAAGGCTTATTTCAGCTGCTGCTGAAAAACCCACTGAAGCATAAATCTTATCCTTTTAGTCAGAACCAAGCAGCATTGTCCCCATTGATTTATCTTCTGTTTGTTTCCTCCAGCAGTCTCCTCTGATTTACTTCCCTGCCTTTAGGATAATATCACAAAAGTAATTTGGCATGCACATTAACAAAATTATATTTAACTGTCTTACTCCCTGCTCCATTTAAGTGTCCACAGAAATCCGTATTGAGGGACTCAGCACCAGGAGTCATCTTGCTCCAATTTCACCATTACTTTGTCTGTCTACCTTGTCATAGTGTGTGTGTATTTTTTCCTCATAAATTAGGCAGACGTCAATTCTCTATGATTAGTCAATGCTGGACACAGTTTTTCAGCTTAGAGTCCTGTCTGGTAATACAGTTGATAAGCAATATCTTTGCACACCACCAGATTTTAGAAAGAAGTGTGTAATGCAATGTTATCAGTGAGAACTTGTATTTACATTTTATAAAACCAGCTAAAGGGAACACTCAGGAATGTCATGAAAATTGCAAAGAAAGAAAACTTGCTCTTCACTTATAAAAAGATTAAACCAAAGCAGTTAAGGGTTATACCTGTCTCTCTGCCCCAAAGAAGCAGTTGATCTAAATGGAATAATCTTTTCTATTATTACTTTACTATTGTTTTATTATATTGCACTATATTTTAGCCTGTTATGGAATGTCAGTTATTATACCACAGATCTTACATATTCTAATGAATTTCATTCTGCCTTGGGAATTTTATTCTAAAAATTGGCATTCTCCTTTTCTCTCTTTTTTTTTTTTTTAATTTATTCTGACATTATAATGCAAAAGAATCTCATTTATTTTACCCATGAGACATATAAATGCACCTGTCTCTTCTAGTGAATACCTAATTCTTCAGGAGAGATTTTTGTTCCAAAAAATTATTTATATTGAAGAAAATAAGGGATTTATACTCAATAGTCTTATGTCTTTCATTGTCTCTCTTTTGCTTTTTTCCTACAACTGCAGTAGAATCCTGAAGGTAAATTTGAGAAATCTGTAAAAGTAAACTTGGCAGTCATTTCTAAATTCTGGTTTCTGTAAAGAAACTTGTAGAAGAAAACTGGAGTGGAACCAGAGCTGGTGGAGCTGATAGATGCAATACAGTGCCCTGGCAAACTAGTATAAAAGCTTAGATGCTTCATAGGTTTGGCAAGAAGAATTAGCTTTTTAGATAATTAATGGAAATATATTTAACATATCTGCTAAAGTCACTGTTTAGTTTTCTCTTCCATTCTCTATAGTTAGCACTTTGCAGTAGTTGCAACAGGTAACCATGAAAGGAAGACAAAAGCCAGAAGAGACTAATGTTAGGACTCCCCAGCCCAGGCAATATGCTTCAGTGGTCCTGATTTCCTTAAAATGACTTTATATAGCACTTTGAAACTTATTTCTTTGCAGATACAGTTAGCAGAGAATTGCAGGTCCAAAAGAACAGCAGATACATAACAACAGTTCTGGCTTTCCCAGCACTCCATAGGCCTATTGCGCTTGCACCTATCCTGATACAGATAGAGGTGTTGAGGCTAAATCAGACAAAATAACAAACCCCAAGTAGTTGGTTATGTATTCTCTTTCTTCAGAACCGAAAACAAAACACTTTACTTGCTTTCATTTAAATCATATTCTTTAGAGTTAATGTTTTGGGGTTTTTTGGTGAATGTGTGCATTACTTGCTCTCTACTAAAGAAAAAAAGAGATCACAACAAAAGCAAAATTATAGCAGGAAAGGTCAAAAGGAGTGCTGATAAGGGTTTTCTTCAGGGAGAACAGTTTATACTGGAATACAGCAGTTTGAGAAACTCTAATCTTTTCATGTAAATGTGTCATTTTAAACAAACCCTCATTGCAAACTATGTGTAGCTAAAGGGCAAAAGTTGAGGAGAATAAAAATCAGTTTCACAAACATACTATCAGGAAAATGCTAAGGAAATGTCCTGAAGGTGTTGAAGAATTATTTGCAAATCCCCCACTGTTTTGGATAGATGAGGAGTAGTTAATCCTTCTCAGTCTCTCCTTTTGAAGCTGCTTTTCATTATTTATTGCTCCAAATAAAGAAACTAAAGCCGTAAACTGTGCACTAGGGCACTCAAGGGAGAAGAGAAGTGTCAGCCCTGAGTCAGTCAGAAGTGGGAACTGACACATGATTTCCTATGGATTGGGTGGATATTTGATCCACAATGTCATGGTGGGTTATCTTTGGTGGTTTTGTTTTCTATCTTAATTTCCCTGGTGAAGAATGTGGAAATATCCTGGCTTTATTCCAGTGAAGAATAAAAAACCTTTTATTTTTTTGAAATATAGCTCTTGTTCTCTAGGTTTCAAAAATCAGAAGGCAATAAGATCTGAAAATGCAGCAGAGAGCAGACAAAGGTCTTGTACGACAGATGGGTCAAAGCAAAGATAAAGAAGCTGAAGAATACATAGGGTCTTTGGCAGGAAAACATTAATTGCTGTTTCAAGTCATCTTCTGTTAATATTTGGACACTTTCAAGCAGTCAGGTTCCTGCTTATTCACACTGGAAAGTACTAAATATTTTCTAATATCCAAATACCTTAATTTGGGGGAAGGGCTGATATACTGAAGGGTTTCACTGTCATTCAGAGGGATGTTGACTGCAGAAATCGGCTGATGGGAACCTCATGAACTTCAAGCAGGTGAACTGAAAACATCTAGACAGGAACCATTCCACACACCAGTATATGCTGGAGGGTCAGCTGGACTAAAAGCAGCTTTGGCGAGGAGGGCCTTGGGATCCTGATGGACAATACGCCAAACACAAGATTTCAATGCGCTCTCATAGAAAAACAAGACCTCCAGTATCCTGGACTGCACTAGGAAGGGTGTTGCCAGCAGGTCAAGGGAGGTAACCCTCCCCTTCTACTCAGCCCTGGTGAGACTTCATTTACAGAACTGTGTCCAGTTCTGAGCTCCCCAAGACGAGAGACATGGACATCTTGGAGACAGTTCAATGAAGGTCCATAAAGATGGAAGGACAGGAATCCCTCTTCTATGAGAAAAGGCTGAGAGAGCCGGGACTGTTTAGCCTGGGGAAGAATAGGCTTGAGGTGATCTTTTCACTATTTATAAATATCTGAAGGGAGACTATGAATGAGATTTTCTCAGTGACACCCAGTGACAGTAAAAGAGGCAGCGAACACAAATTAATACACATAAACTTTCATCTGAGCACAATAGAGAACCCTTTTTTACTGTGGAAGTGATCAGTGACTGGCACGGGTTGCCCAGAGAGACTTTGGAATCTCCATCCTTGGAGATATGTGGCCCAGCTTGAACAAGAGAGGTAGACCAGATGAGCTCCAGATGTCACTTGCAACCTCAACAGTTCTGTGATTCTTGGGTTGTCATTTCTGAGAGCTTTCTTCACTAAATTCTGCTTGAGAATTCTGAGATAGACGCAAAAATATTTGTCCCTAGTATTAAGGCTACACTTCTCAAGCAGGACCCATATCCAACACAGCGCATATCCAAACTGTACCCCAGACAAATGTAACCACATTTAAATTATTAACTGCTGTGGTTTCACCGTGGCCTACTACAAGATAGGTATTGAGCATGAAAGGGTTGACCTGAGAACTAGATCCAGTCCGCATTTCAGGAATTCAAGAGGTAACTGTTGAAGCTATCTTTTCATGCAGCCAGCTTTGTTTAAATGCTTCAGAATTTACTGAGCTTTTTGTTCTTTTAAAGTTGTGAAAGCTCCTGCCAATCTCCTTTTGCTTAATGGCCCCACAAATTTTCCTGAAAGATGCTAGAAGAATGTGTCGTTATGCAGATACCCAATAACTTTCTTCTAATATTTTTGAAAAACTTCCAACACATGATTCCAAGGCATCAAACCAGTTTTTTTTCAATATAAACATCTTTTATTCTTGATTTCCCAGTGACAATTCTTTTCAAAAAGACACCAGACAATGTTTGCTCCTTGAATGTTTATGAAACATTTTCTTTTTCACTCATTTAAATGGGTCTCACCACTCACCAGGAAAATACTCAATTAATCTGGAATGCTCTCAGCCCAGAAACTGTGACCTGGGAAACAGGCAGGTCCTGCAGATACAGCCCCTGTGTGTAGTACAGCCATACTGGGCCACAGAAAACCTGTTTTTACTCATGGTAGAATTATGTTTTCATTTCTCTCAAATGCATATGGATTATGTAATTATTATATGCAGAATTATAAGGTCCTTTTTCCTTAGGATGCTGTACATTGGAATGACAGTGTTGACTGAGGGGTCACATTGAGTGGATAGCATTTCTGTGACGCTTACTCCACCTTGCCCACAATAACCAAAATAAATGACTCAACTTTTATGCTGAGTTTGAGAAACAGAGAACTAGAATTACCACACATTTTCAGCTGGGAAACGAATGTGGGGAGAAAGAGCAAAAATCTCTTAAACTAGAGGGTAAAACTAACTCAATTACTTGCTTAGGATCACAAAGGAATGCCACAATAAAAGGAAACAGATTCCAATTCCCAGTAATAACTTAGAAGAATGTGTACCATAAAAATCTTTATCTTTGCATTGTTTAAATTTTTTTACCAATAATCAAAAAAATTCAAATAGACAAATATCTTGTGGAAATAACGTGGTAGGTATCAGCAACCAGAAGAAATTCTTGATGTTAAAAAGTGTTGGAAAATTTCAACCATTCCCGTTTCTACTAGTAGTGTGTCTGCAGACAGTAGAGTTCTGGTGACATATAGAAAGGTTGAGATGTGCAGTCCAATATATGCTCTTATTTAAGGACTCTATACTCTCTGAGATTTCTGAAAATGAGACATGACATAGAAATCAAATAAATAAAACCTTTTAAAAGTGGCACTGTCTGCCTGCTCCACATCTGACTTTGAAGATCGATCTAACATGAAGGGTAACATAAACTCTCTAGATGTACTGTCTGAAAAGAGCCCTCAGAACAGAAGATAATATTCCAAAAATCATGTTAGGCCTCTCAAAGACTAAATAATTAATCCATCTGACTCACTTCGTGATAGTCCTGCCATCCTCCATAGGCAAGCCAGCATCTTGTGGTCCAAGATATGAAAGCTGGGCAACTGATTGTAGGAAACCATTAAATATTAGTTTAATGTTTGAAACATACTCTTTTTGTTCTTCTTTTATTATTTGGGGGTTTTTTTAACAAGCTGCTAATCATTTTGAGCAATTGCTCCTTATAGGACCTTTGTATTTTCATAGACCTACAGAAATTGAAAATAGTTGAAACCTAATGTACCTTCTTAATCTTCAGTGCCAGGACCATCTGTCCTGTCATCTTAGGCTGGATCACTTACCGAGGTGACTGGCAGAGGTTGTCCAGTGACTGTGCTCACCCAATGACCATAATTATCCGATACTGGAAGCTACCAAGACTTTTCCTTAGTGGCACTTTTTTTGGCACAATATTCAACATTTTCTGTATTTAAAAATGTAGTATTTCAATATTCAATACAAATATGTGACATTCACAGCCTAAGAGATACATTATACATATATATATGTATATATACATATACATATGTACATATACATATACATATATTACATATATTACAGTCTGTATAGCACTTACATCTGAAAACTTATATTTTAAATATATTAAGCTTCACAGGTAGAATAAGTAGAATAAATAAGGGCCTGTTTGTTTCTTAGTGAATGATACCAAAGTACTTAGACCCTGAAATAATTGCTCCAGGTGAGGGTAGGAGCTGGTGGGCAGAAGGAAAGGAGATCTAGGATTGGGAAGAGGTCACCTCTGGGAGAACTTGGACAACACATTGGTGCATTCATTTATCCCTGTGCTCCATGGATAAAAATTGCCATCATGGTTTGCCTGATGCATTAATGAGCATGTTCAGGGATTTTGGGGATGCTCAGGGGTGTTTGCATTTGTATTTCTGAGGCAGGTGGCACTAGATGGCACTGTCTCAAGGGCTTTCACAGCGTGTTGTGGGCGAGCAGCAGGCAATCGCTCTGCGTGTTTGGGGGTGGTAGTGGGTGGGTGGCAAAGCAAGGGCTCAAAAGGCAAGAGAGATGGATTTCTTACACTTGCTAATACAGCAGGATTATTTATGGAGGCAGAGCCACCACCCAAAGCAAGGAGCTGCTGTCAGCTGAGCTCATGGAACACCAGCTTGGCTGTGACTTGGTCATGCCCGCCTCTGTTCCGAGGGTGGCAAATAATCTGGGTAAATGTATGACACTTTTACACACGTGATTTGAGGAGTTTCACTGGGAGAATGCTACTTGTTTCCCCTCTAAAGGGAAGCTGATTCACATGCCCTGGAAATTAGATGATGCTTAGCAGAGGGACAACAGTATTTTAGAACATGTGTGTCATGTAGAGGAGATAATTATGTGATTAATTGCACAGCCATATGAGAAACCAATCTGTGCACTAAAATCTATCCTGTAATCCACCACAAACAAAACTGATTTTGACCATTCAAAGAGATAGCCTAAAATATTCCTCTTGGTATGTTGTATTAAATTTATTTTCCTTCAAATATTAATTCTCTGCCAGTCTCTCTTCCATAACAATTATCTTTTATAAAATTATCTGTCATGGAGTAAGTCAGGATTCAATACCAGTTTGATATTTTGTGACTTTTAATGTTAGCAAAAAGAACTTTTTACCCCTGAATCTGGGGCTTTAGGATGGGATACAGAGCTCTTACTTTTAGCCCCTAGACAAGTTCTTTGAAATGATACATTACATTCTATAAAGCATTTTCATGTCATTTGTTGAGATATTTGTTGAGATATGTGATTCAGAACATACCTGTGATACGTCTTATTGTCAACTGGTATGAAAATTGGTGCAAAGCTCTTTTAATGTTTTTTAAATCCCTTCTTTTGTTCTTAATAACTCCAGAATGAATTTACAGATACAGGATGGTTTGAGGGCTTTTTATTAGAGATTTTTTATGTCTGCATTATCACTATTGCAAAGTCAGATAGGAACTGACCTTCATAATTTAAAAAGTTGAAAACCTTTCTATATTTACCACACAGCACAGCAGATGTAGTAAAATACACTGAGTTTATACACTCTCTTTGGAGGTTTGTTATGTAGATTTTTTACAGCTTTACAGTTTCTGGCTTCAGGATACTTATTATTAAAACAGATTCCTTAGAAGTCTGTGCTTCACTATAATCACTCTGAATTCTTGCTTGTCAATCTGGGGCTCCAGCTCTGACAGAGACAAGAAGAAGCTAAGTCTTTGCTTTAGAAAAGGACTATTCAAACTGAGAATAAAATGCATTTTTTCATAAATCTAAAACCACACAGCATCTGGGAAATGGAAAAAGGCATAATGCCTGTGGTCTGGGATAGAGAAAATGATGAACACTGTAATTTCTGCAGTGTTTTGCCTTGTGTTGTGTACATGCTGTGCCAGGAGACTTGCCTCTCAGGCAAATCACAGAAAGATGCAAAGGTCAAATCCAGCTGAAATCCCTGCTAGTGCACCTGAGGTGTTTGCTGAAAACAGAGGCAAGGACCAGGCTAATCAGGCAACAAACTGGCACCCTGTGAGAGCCTGCTGTTTCTCCCTGTGTTTGGGAGAATTCCAGTATTTGTTGATCCAGATCTGCTTGAGGATTTGTGAACAGCTTTAAAGAACTTACATTACCTCATAATTACAGCTTCTGCCAAGAAAAAGGGGATAATTTTTCTGTAATCCCTAATCATACAGAACTGGTGAAGTTTCAGTGCTTCTACAATTTCCTGAAGGCTCAGTCAAACTCTCTTTACTTGACTCTCTAAGCAGTATTCTTTTGAGTCAATAAACGATAAGCAAAATTCAGTTTCCATATGTTATAGATATTTTCATGTGCCTGCAGCTACCAAAGTTAATCATGGGGGGTTACTTCTGGTTTTCACTCTTAGTGTGATTTAGCAGTCACATATCTTCCTTTTTTTTTCTTTTTCACTCCCTTTGGTGTTTGCACACACATAAAAAATCCAATACAAACAATAAAAACAATAAAACCAATATGATTTTTATGTTAGGAACATAGATCAAAGTGCATCCAGCTTCTGGTAACTGAAGGCTATCTCCACTAGCAGAGACACAGAAGAAAAGTGATCATGAGTCTACAAGGGTAGTACTCAGGGCACCATATCTGCAAGAGAGGACATTTGGGCTCCCACCCCTACTTCACTTAACAATTAACATAAAATGCATTGTAGGCTTAGATCATAGGGCCGGAGTCCTGTGACTGGCCCTGCTACTGGTTAAACTGCAGGAATGTCATACAAATACAAGGTAATTATAAACTACACTACTTAGTTTCCCTACTACCCTTCTTGGAAGAAACTGTATCACATAAAAGAGGGTTAGAGAGCTTTTCTGGGAGCCAGGAATTATCAGCTCATGTTTCTTTACAGGAAAGATTCGCAAAGTCTGTGGAAGCTTAAAAGAAAACAGCTCAAGTCATGAGTACATTTTATTTGTTACCTTACCTCTGTGTCTGTTAATGGTGAAACCACATTGAGGATAATGAATTTGGTTCTGGAAAATATAGTGGAAGGAGGGTGTTGAACTGGTCTTTAAAGAAGAGCCAGAAAAAAATCAACATGTTTCTTTTTACTGAAAAACTTTGGGTGCTCAAACTTTTTTTAAGATCAAGTTATTACTTCATCTATGTAAGAATCAACCTGATGAATAATATTTTCATAGATGGATTTTTGGTCAATCCAGGGCTAGGGGTTAGGGCTAAAGTACGACAAAATCCAACATTTGGAATTTGAAGCCAGACAAATTTAAAATAAAAATCATGTGAACATGATTCATTGAGTGGCTATCTGATTAACCAAACTAAGGGCTACAGTGGATTCTTTATCCCTTTAAATCAAGGTCAAATACTTCAGTTAAGGTGGGTCTACTCCAAATGCGAGCTGTTATGCAGTTCCTCATGGGGAGTGTGGAATGGTGCACACAACCTCCCATCAATCTCTGTGACCCAAAGTTGATCAAAACAAACATGGAACACAGAACAGCACATTGGCATGCCAATCTCTTCCTGAGAAAAGGCCAACCCCCTTCATTCTTGAGAAGAGAGGTCCCAAAAGGTTAACCCCAGGATGACATCTAAGCTCTGAAGGGTTCTTCCACAACAAAAAGTCCAATATGCACCACTTTTCATGCTATACTTGCATAAACTGCAGACAAGACTTACTCTGTCAGGATGGAGAGAAGTGGGTTAGGGTGGTAGGATGGTAGGAAATAGGACTAGGATGGTAGGAAATGGAGCCACAGCCATGTCCAGGTCTTCCCCTCTGCTGGTTTGGGTGATGAGAGAGAGGAGGAAGTGGTAGTGAAGATCAGAAGTGATGACTCAGAGACTCAACTAATGTTACAGATTCTGTGACTAAATCAACCAATAATGAATTTGATATTGTTTGATTTGGTTGGTTTGTTTGTTTGTTTCTTTGTTGTTTTGGACCTTGGCTTGTTGTTTTTTTTCATAGCATCGCAATGAATAAACTACCTTTTGGTGGCTTAAATTCAACTGATTTTTGATGTCTCTGGACAAATATTTAGACATTCCCAAGCCTGAGCAGGTTTTTTACAGTAGATCTATCAGGCATGACCTGGAGGCATTCTTAGAGGCCAAAAATATGACCAGATCAGCCAGGGGCTATAGTATCATTATGTTTATTCCTTTTGGCATTCCCCTATAATGCTAATTACATCTGTACTGCTGAATGCTTCTGCTCCAGGGTCCAGTGGTAATGAACAATTGCATTCCAAAGCTATTACCTTCTGAGGCAAACTGGGCACAAATACATTGCATAACAATAACCTGTCATCTTGATTATTTTTGTGTGGTTTTTCAGTTCAAAGCAACTGATGTCATGCCAGAGATCTGTCAAAACCCACCAGAAAGTCTTAGAGCATGCTGCTGAGAAAATTCCAGGTGTCCTGGAGGTGGCATAGCCAAGCAGGATAGTGATGGAAGGTTATGTTGGCTTGAGGGAGCCAAACGTGATGGTCTCTGCTTTTTGGGACCAGACTCTAATAAGGTCTCCCAAGAACTGTACCTGAGTTTTGTGAAATGAGGTTCATGTAGTGTGAATAGTCAGGGTGCAGAAATAAAGTAGCAGCTGAAGCCTTTCCCCTAGGGAATATTTGGGAAATAGTTTTCAGGATAGTGGGTCTTCCTTCACTGAAGCTCTTCCCTTTTGCATTAATAACTGAAATATTAAGTATTCATCAGATCCAGGTTAGCAAGATGGGTTCACACATCCATTTTGACTTCTGTAAACACCAGCTTACACAACTGTTAATTTGTCTGTCTCTTTCACATGTTCTTTCTTTTTTTCATCAGTTCAGAGATTCATGTCTGAAAATCCTCTAAATTTTGAGATTCCAGTTTTGAATGCTTAATATTTGACTGCTTGTGTCTCACTGGATATATTCTGTGATCGTAGCAAGACCTTGTAACACTGGTGTCAATAAAAGGAAACATTTCAAAGGGAACCAGAAAAAAATAACTCAAGTGTTATCTCTGCCTAGAAATATTGTCTTGCTGATGCCCTTAGCCCATTGCAGCTATGACAACAATACCAGAGAAAATTATAATGTCTGCATCTTCATGGAGCTAGTCACTTTTGGTAACTGAGATCAAAGTTATTTCTTAAAGCCCAAGATCTAATTTCTTCTACCAGGTTTCTGCCTGGTAGAAGGAATGTTTCTTTAGTTGGTGAAAATTTGTCAAGAAAAAGCCCTGAAAATGATGCATGTGGCATTAGTTACAGCGAGGCAGATGTAATAATTCTAAGTTCTTCAGAAATAAATTCTTGGAGCAAATGAAGTACTGATCAGCAAACTTATTCACAGGTTCATTCTGTGAGTAAATTAAAAGGCACTTGATAACTCTCTCCTTATGTGATTCTCAGATCTTTTACTTAATCGTTTTTTCACTCTGAAATTAATCAAGTCAATGAAATAAATCACAGAACTCCATAGACTGCAACATACATATTACTTTTTAGATTAAGCTTTCCTGGCTATTACCTTGTCACAAAATGGCCTTGCCTAATACTCTTGATTCAGGCAGGAATCGGGAACAAGAGCGGGAAATAGCATAAGAACAGGGAAAATGTACCAATTTCCTAGCATATGACATATATGTTTAAATAACATTCCTTCACAGGAACTTGGTTAGTTGCCATGTTTATTATGACTCATAAACAAATGTGGGAATAGACACTCATCAAGAGCTGGAGGAGACCTAGAGGGAATTATTAATCTCTCTAAATTGCCTAATCTGAAAAAAAAAAGTAGAAGAAAATTTAATAGGAACACTTTTCAGCCTTCTGTTTATGAAACCTTGACTTGACTGGAATAATTCTAAAAGTCTTAATAACTTGTTGTTAATCTGGCATGTTTTCCTGGTAACACAGGCAGATGGAGACATGTGTGAATATCTTCCACAACTTTTGGTTTTCCGATTGGATATGTCTTAGATTTGATTCTTTTTGTTGGTCTTCTCTGGGATTATTTCAAACTGAGGTTTGTCTTTCTTTAATTTAGGTATCCTAAAGTGAACATCTTACACGTTTGCCAATGCTGAGAAAGTGGAAAGGCTTCTTCTAAAGTATAGATAGCACTGGGAATTTCAAAACACAACTGTATTTATCAAGATAATTTTTGTTTAATGGAGAGGTTTCAGGGAATCAAGCACACAGATGTAACTTGTATCAGTCTGTGTGTCGTGTATGTCCATACTAGGGTAGTGTGACTTACTGGGCAACAATCTTCACCCTTCCTCCCCTGGGCACCAGCCCAGTGCAGCTTTTGGATGATACAAGGTGGTCATATCTGTATCTAACCCTGCCATAATATTTTGCACAGTTGAAGTCACAAAACTTTTATTACCTGTGTGGATTATTTTTCCACACTAAACAGGTATTCTGCAGCTGCTTACCTGGGCTGTCTCTAGGGTAAATGGAGAGTAACAGGCATTTCCAGAGTATGATTCTGTGTATTTTAAACATATAAATTGGGTGAGGTGAATCATCACTGTCCACTAACTGTTGTAGGAGCCTAGATACCTAGTCTCTGCCTAGATCCTAGATGGCTTAAGTCAGGTGAGATGAATCGTTCTTGGTGGCTGCAGAAACAGAAACAAACCAGCAATAAGCATTTTGACCTTCTCTTGCAATTTGACACTCTTGGTACAGCATGAAGGGGGCAGTCCTGAATTAGCTGCTCTCCTTAGAAGGGAGATCTTGTGTGCTAGCTCCAGGACCTATCTGGGTAGGTGACTAGATGGAAATCTCACACTTCCTCTCCTTTCACTAACCAAAAAGAAGGTCAGCTTTGTTCTTTGCTTTGTGGAAGGGAAGAGTCTCACTCCACATTACTTTCAAATCCTGTCCAAGCAAGGACAGCAGACTGGGGGTAGGCTGTAGAGACAATCATAGAGAGACTGAGGGTAAAACAGGCATATTTTAGAGGTGATGCTATTGTATTCTTGAGAGCAGTCAGCAACGTAGTAAAACTCCACAGAGACTGGCTCCAGACTGGCCAACTCTGCAGTACAGGAGCACAGAGTACAGTGGTACTGTGGCCATGGAGGCAGATGCTGACCAGCAGAGTGGCCTCCACTCCAAATCAGTGCTGCAGATCATCACTGCACCTACTGCAAAAGTTGGGCATGGACCAATTTGGGATGGAAAGTGTTGAAGGCACTCCAGAAGGAGCTGGTGTAAGAGCCTAATAATAAGAGAAAGGCTCCAAAAAGTGTTTCATCATTATGACTGCTCAACACCTGAAAGGCTTCAAAAGTGCTTTTTCATTATGACTGCTCTAAACCTGAAAAACTCCAAAAATGCCTCATCATTTTGTCTGCTTATCATTATACAGGCGGTTTGGACCATGAGTAGCCCGCCTTGAGGCCCATAAAAAGGAAGGTGAAACTGGTGCAAGTCGGAGGGAAAAGCAAGGGGCAGAGTCCCTGACCTTTGCCTTCCCCCCCACCACCACCGCCTGCTGTGAGACACTCTGAGCCTCCTGGAGCCGATGCTGCCTGCCTGAGGAGAACCCCCCAAACCTGCACCCCTGGACCGGAATCATGAGTGAGTTGTGGAACTCCTACATCCCATGCATCCCATACTCCATCCTGCATCCTGTGGTGAGAGCACCACAAGTGGACCGAGAATTGGCTGCAGCCCTCGGGCACCGCGCCTGCAACTCGGAGGACGGGCTGCTGCATCCCAGCCAAACTGCTCCCGAGATTGAAGAAGGCAGATAAGATGCTTCAAACAACAACAAAAATAGGCAAAAACTGCTTTGCTCCCCCCACCCCATCTTGGCAGCACTAAAGGTAGCACAGTGTGGTGGTGACCTATCCTATGCTTTTCTTTTTAAGTAACCTTGGCTTTTTCTAACTTTCCTCTACTTTTCTCTTTCTTTCTCTTTGCCTCTTTTACTATTAAATAAAATACATCAATTTTTTGGCATCAACATCTAACCTCATTTGGTTTTAATCTGTTTCTGGGAATATTTTGAACCTTCTAAGTTCTTTCTGGTTTATGCACAGAGACATAGCTTTTTTTGCTTTTCTGGGTTTAAACTGGATCATAACAGCTGGTCAGACCAAGTCACATACCAAGGAAGTAGTGCATGGTGCTGGACAGTGAAATCCAAATAGTTTGGAAGTAGAAGATCTTTAAGGTCCACTCCAACCCAAGCCTTTCTATGATTCTATGGTTCTATACATCAGAGCTCCCTGTTGCAGAGTGCTTGCACAGGCAGGTAGCCAGCCAGAGGCTGCCCCTGCCAGCACCTGAGCTCTGACCAAATTGCCTTTCACAGCACTGACTTTCGTGTAATATTATTATATAATAGCCAGCGCTAACTACTAAGCACTGTGCTATACGAGCTTCTCTGCAAAACACAGCCAGTTCTTGTGTAGGCCTCTAACACTGTCCCTGCCTGGCTCCGTGGGGTCCCGCGTGCCCCCACAGCCGCACGGGTGGGTTCAGCAATGCCGTCGGTACCAAAGAGTCCAGAAGGGCATTTGCGTGCGTTCCGCCAGCAGCATTTATTGCTGCTACGCTGGCGAAGGGTGCAGAGGCAAACACCAACATGATCCCACAGCTCACAGTTTTATCTGGGGGTGGGGAAAGGGCAGGACTAGGGAACAGGGACCAGTGGGGAAGCTCTGGGGGAGCGATGAGGGGTGGAGGCTGACAGCCAACCGGGGAATCCAAACTGGGCTAGATTCACATAACAGAACATGGCATCCTGGGAGAAGCCTTTCTGGTCACCCTAACATAAAGTGGTTCTTGTGGTACTAGGGGCTTGTCTTACTGAGAACTCTCTGTCCCTTGTAATGTATGTTCACCGGCCACCGCAGGTCTCATAAAGGAACAATTTCCCACATATTGCTTGATATTCATAATTACAAATGTTTCCTGGGGAAGGGCTATCAATGAACTGGAGAATTTAAATGTGTATAAACAACACATTGCTTAATAAAATTCAAACCTCTGAAATGGTCTGTGCTGGTCGGTGAATGTGTGGACCTCTAGTAATGTCCTTACTGAACCATAGAATCACAGAATATCTCATGCTGGAAGGGATCTGTAAGCATCATCAAGCCCAGTGCAGGAGTACCTAAAAGTAACTCATACGACTAAGGGTATCATCCAGATGCTCCTTGAATTCTGACAGGTGTGGTGCCCTGACCACTTCCCAGAGGAGCCTGTTCCAGTGACTGTCCTCCCAGTGAAGAAGTGAATTTTGAGTCTAGTGAAGGGCAATGGAGCTGATGAAGGCTCTAGGGGGTAAGTCCTATGAGGAGCAGCTGAGGGAGCTGGAGTTATTTAGCCTGGAGAAGAGGAAGCTCAGGGGTAACCTTATCTCTATGACTACTTGAAAGGAGGGTGTAGCCAGGGGTGGGTTGGCCTCCACATCCAAGCAACACATCACGGGACGAGAGGACATAGTCAGCTACTCCAGGGGACACTTAAGCATGGGTTGGATATTAGGAGGAATTTCTCCACAGAAAGAGTGATTAAACATTGGAATGGACTGCCCAGGGAGGTGGTGGAGTCACTGTTGAGAGGCTGGATGTGGCACTTAGTGCCATGGTCTAGTTGACCTGGGGTTGTTTGGTCATAGGTTGGAGTCGATGATCTCTGAGGTCTTTTCTAACTTAATGATTTCGTGATTCTGTGAATGTACAAGTGAAGCTAGTGACACTAGCTGTGTCACATCTTATAACTTGCTCATCTGTAAACTTGCTGTGGTTTCTGACTACTGGGGACTATCCTGAACGAGATGTTCTCTCCCACCTCATATTCTCAGAACATATCATCCCTTCCTTCAGAGTATATGGATGAAGTGGCAACTGAGGTTATGTCACTGATGCTAACAATCCTTTTATGTTTCTTTGTGGAAAATAAGCTGTTTCTCATGAAGAAATGGCGGCTCCTAAGACTTTAAGATTTGGAAAAAAACCATGCTTTTTTTCCTAGACAGTTGTTTCTCTACCTCTATATTACTGTACCATTTCTGCTTAGCTATGATGTTTTCTGTATTTTCAGCTAAGGAATTTAGAAATATGTATATGTTTTAATGATCAAATTTTATGAACAAGTAGATGAGAGCATGCTAACATGAGCAACAAAAATAAGTGCTAACTTTGTTTGAAATAAACTGAAACCACCGTAGGCCTCTTACTTTGCATTCAGTAGCAAAAACCATTCCATCCTGTTGTCTGCTTGCTCTTTCTGCTGCCAGCAGTGGCAACAGCTCATTTTGATTGAAAGATCCAGCTGCCAGCCTAATAATATAGCTTGGCTTGGAAACTGGAGCCTTTCTCTACCTTGCAACTGATGCCTGGCTGCTGAGATGATTTAGAGATTCAGTGCTGTATCCTCACTGCAGATGCCTGCTCCATGTGATGCAGCTGCCCAGGCCTGAGGCTGGTAGCTGAAACATCCAGGGAGCCCAACAGTGCTTACTTCTAAAAGAGTTTAGATTTATTCTCACATCCTCAGGAGCGTAAAACACAGCAAGGACAGGTACAGTGACTTTCTCACAGTCTTGTACAGTAACTCTGCACTAATAGTTAAACTGCTTTTGGTTTTTATCTCTCGAGCTGTACCAGACTGAGGCAGTGTGAACATGCCTGTGTCAAGGATGCAGCTACCTGTCCCATTTCCTCCCTTCCATCCATGAGCCAAAAGGTCCCTGACTCCTCATGACACAGCTCTTTTCTGGATTCCCGGTGTTCAATAACCTCCTACTGGCTGTACATAAGGTCATCCCAAGAAACTGTAAGTGTATGCCCTCACTTGGAGATTGATTGGTAATTGCCTATTTGCTCCCAGCACTGTTCACTCACTTACTTCCCAGTCACTCACCATTTGTGATTTTAGTAACTTTCTCCTCTGCTGTCCCCTCCTGTTTCCCCTCAGCTAATGTCAATGTCTCTTCTTTCAGCTCCTCCTTTCCATGGCAGAGTGCTATGGAAATTTCCCAAGCGTCAAATTTCCACTTTCTCTTCCCAGCCTTTAAAAGAAGCCTCTGTTAAATGAACCAAAGAATTCTGTCACCATGAGCTGCAATGAGAAGACAAACCACCTCACCTGAACAGTGCCGCTGTTAGAAGAATACTTTTTTTTTTTTTTTTTTTTTTTTTTTAGTATCTAAAACCATAGGGGGTTTCAAAGGGACTTGATGACCTGAAGCACGAGGTCAGCCAAAAGTCTGCATTGTCGTCTTGCCTACCCTTTTTTGACATCTTTTCCAGAAGAATTAGATTAACTGTTATAGAAAGTTACTTCAGTTTAGTAGTTTAGTATTCCCAATCCTAGGCTCAGCAGAGCTATGGGGAGGCCACAGCAATCTTCCAGTGAGGCTAACTTCACTTGGTATTAAGACTATTTGTTCTTTGTGCTAATTTCCACCAAGGGCAAAATACAACCCAGAACCCAATCTAAATTCAAAATGTCTTTACAGATATGGTGAAAGAAGGCACAGCAAGAAGCTTTGTATTTAAAATTTTATACCAGTCCTTGTTTTCAAAGTGCAGCAAACAGATCCATGAAAACAACATCCCTCCCTTTCTCCTTAGTTGACTATGGACAGCGCTAATGTGTTTTGAGGCCTGCCAAACACTAACCTTTTGCTTCAGTTTTGCCATGGGTTGGTTTGAGGGAAGGCTGGTTCCCTACTCCAGCTAATTAACTCAGGGCTAGCCATCAGAGCTCTCTGCAATAATGCCCCGCAGCAGGAGAGCAAAGGCAACTCTTGCGGATCCTTGGGAAGGAGAACAGTGACTGCATTAGCAGTGGATGTAAAGTAACATCCTCTACTTTGTATCACATCTCACACTGCTACAGCTGTTTCTCCTTGCTAGGAAAAAAAGAGAGAGATTTAAATAAAAAAAGTAATTAAGGCATGTGCTTCTTACAGCTACTTAGAGTTTACAGCTCTTCTACTAATGTAAGGGTTGTGGCACAGGCATTATGTAAGCTATTTCTTTTAGTACTTCATCACTGTTGCCTAGTCTTAAACATGTACTGTTTCTTCACCACAAAAAGAGTACAATTTAAAATTGAAACAGATATTTTATTGATGTGTCCTGTTCAGTGTGGAGTAGTTCAAGAGTAAAAACTAGAAGAGTTTTGATTGGAGAAAATATGGCTGAAGAGAGTGAAAGCTCCCCTGGCCCAGGTCACGGCCCTCGGGCACATTTGATTGCACCAAAATAATTCCTGGAAATGTTTGTTCAACCTATTTGTTAAAAACACTGGAGATTGCAATTGTACAACCTCCCCAGGCTGTGTACATCAGCACTTCATCATCCCTATGATTAGAAACTCCTCTTTCAAGGTCGGAACTACATTTCCCTTTACTGCAATTACTCCTTTTATTTTCAGCGCACACAGGGAATAATTTACAACTGCTCTTTCTATGAAAACTACTTGAAGAACATTATTACACCTTTTGATCTTTTCCAGACGAAACAATTTCTTCCTATCTTTCCTCACAAGCCCAGTCTCTTAATCCACCAATCTTTTTTCTTTTTTTTCCTCACGCCACTTCTTTCTCCATCTCTTCCAGGTGGTCTGAATCATTCTCAGAAACAACTCAGCTCAGCAAAAGGTGCAATTCAAGTCTAGATTTAAGTCCAAGATCAGACACATTGATTTATTTGTCTGCAAAGTATGTCTTCACAAGTGAGGAGGATGTCTTCACTCCTCATAGTCTACGGAAATCTAGTTAATTCAGTCAGTGGAGTCTAGAGATTTATTCAGATTATCCTGAAGTAGACTGATTCAGTCAGCTAAACAGCTCTGATGACTCCACTGGGCCAAGTGCCCTTGATTAGACATGGAGAAGTAGTGCTTCTTGAGATGCCTTTGAACAGCCTGCCCAGCATCCAGCTGTTGATTCGGAAGGACACAGTCTCCTACAGCCTCCATGTTGCATCACCAGCCTCGTGTCTAAGATGCCTTATGACATCTCAACGTGTAGAGATGGCCTCAGGTGTTTATATTTATGCAGCCAATCTGAGCCCACAGCTGACATGTAGATTCTTACACTGCAAGATCAAGGTCAGGTACAAATTCAGAGCCTTACTGTCTGACTTGTCTTATAAACAGGAAGAGTTAGACCCGACAACAGGAGCTGTGCACAGAGTCTGTGATGATAAATACTCTACATTCCATGGTAAAAGGATGGTCATTACTTATTTGTCTATGGAAAAAAATTGTAATGTCCAAAAGTTCTGGGTTTTTTGCTCTGGGTTTTTTAAATTCTGGGTATTATATCCCAATGCTGACATTCTGGGACAACCTGTGCTGGAAGCAGAAAGGGATTCCAGAATAAAAAGTTACTATTATTGCTCTAAACTGAGGATGAAAAGATGTTTGCTGGTGAGAACAAATGTGGTATTAGTTGATTTCTCCATCTTCTGGCTTGCAAGATGTTGGTTGTTGTGACAGCTAAACCACCCTCCTCTTTCTGCTGCACAAATACATACATGAATTAAATGATTGCTTGAAGCTTCTGTGTTTACACTCTAAAAATTTCATGTATAAAAATGGATGGGCTTTCAAAGTTCCCTTAAATCTGGAAAAATTAATTTCTCCAGGGATGGAAAGTAGCATCAAGAGGATCACTTGAGCTAGCAGAGCATAAGACATAATGAATTAATGAAAGATATTGCTCAATTAAAAATAATTTTCATAGAATCATAGAATGGTTTGGGTAAGAAGAAACCTTAAAGATCATCTCATTCCAACCCCCTGATGTGGGTAGGGACACCTTACACTAGATCAGGTTGCTCAGATCCCTGTCCAGCCCAGCCTTAAACACTTCCAGGGATGAAACATCCACAACTTCCGTGAGTAACCTGTTCCAGTGTTTCACTGTTGTCTAAGTAAAGAATTTTTTCTGAATATTTAATGTAAACCTACTCTCTTTCAGTTTAAGACAATTGCCCCCTGTGATGTCACCATCTGCCCTTATGAAAAGTCCCTCTCCCTCTCTTTTATAAGCCCTCTTTATGTAATGGAAGGCTGCAATGAGGTCTCCCCAGAGCCTTCTCTTCTTCAGGCTGAACAATCCCAGCTCTCTCAGTCTGTTGTTTTAGGACATGTGCTTCATCCCTCTGATCATCTTTGTGGCCCTTCCCTTGACCTGTTCTAACAGGTCCACACCTTTGTTGTGCTGAGGGCCCAGAACTGGATGCAGCACTCCAGGTGGGGTCTCATGAGAGCTGAGAAGAGGGGCGGAAATCACCTCCCTTCGCCTTCTGGAGACTCCTCTTTGGTGCAACCCAGGATGTGGTTGGTTTTTCAGTCTGTGAGCCACACTCATTGCTCATGTCCTGCTTTTCATCCACAAGAATCCACAAGTCCTTCCCGGCAGGGCTAGTCTTAATGACTTCTCCCCATCTATACTCATATCTGGGAAAGCCCCAGCTCAAGTGCAGCACCTTGCACTTGGGCTTATTGAACATCATGAGGTTCTCATGGCCTCTCTTCTCAGTTTTATCTGTGTTGGAAGCTTCCTCCATGTACCATTTTGGATCAGATGCTCGTGGGAAACAGTGTACAAGATGAGTAAAGTAGGGAGGTTAGATATGAAATTTGAAGGCATGACAAGCTCTCAAGTTCAACAAAAGCCTGTAGAGCCCCTCTAAAACTGCTGTAGATACTGTGATACGTGGGAAGAACATGCCAAGGGTAGGAGAGAACAAAGATGACTCAGTAAGCAATCTCTTGCTGGATCATCTAGGTGAAAATTCCTGCATTACTAATAAAGTATCAACCCTTCCACTTAGATTTCATTTCTTTGCCCTCCTCTGGATGTTGGCATGAGGCAGTTGAGGTGGGATTAACTATTCTCCAGGAAAGTGATGTTGTATTGTAGGACATTTTTATTGCAGGACATATTGCAGTCATCATAAAGTAACTGGACAATCCCTGCAAGAGTCAGGCCCCTCACCAGTCTCACTTGGTCTCTCCTCTGCAGGCTGTTGCAAGGGGTTTGTTTTCACCTTTTCTCTCCTCCTGACCTGAGAAAAGTTAGACTTATTTCTGCTCATCCTCCTGAATACTTGCAGTATTTGCAGCTAACCGGGCAATTCGAGTCAGTATCATTTTTAGCTCACCTTAAACAACTTATTTCAAAACACAACAAAGAAAAACATGCCAAGCTGTTCTGTCAATACTATGCTGTATTGACATTTTTGCTGATGCTGAAAAACCAGACAAAAAGGGTAGGACACTGAATTGTGGGTAAACATTTGCTGAACTAAAAAAGCTTTTTCCATCCCCTAGTAAGCCAATCAATAAAGTGCAGCTCCATGTTCCAGGGTGTCTGTTGGGGAAGATGAAACAGGAAAGCCTTGGAAATATGATTGCCTGACAAAAGATTTTGGGAATATGAAAACTACAGGCAACATCGAAATGAAAGCCACTTTTGAAATACCAAGTCTTAGTTACTGAACAACTAGAAAACAATGGTATGGCCACTGAAGTAACCCCCTCTTGATGGAACAATACCCTCTGCTTGCAAACAGGTCCAAGGGTCAGAGCAGACCTTACTAGCTCAGCAGAAGGGGTCCAAAGAGTAGTTTTTAGAAGTTAAGATGTAACACTCTATGGTAATATAAGAACTCTTATAGGCTGTATGTAAATGCTATAGGATTTGTATCTTGTATTAGATTGGTTAGTGACAATTAGAATATTCAGTGCAGAAGATGATTTATTGTATTGTAACCAGGACTTCAGACATTCTCATTCTCATTCTCACTTCTATTCATTCTCTCTTCTATTCATTCCTCTCTTCCACTTCTACTCTTGCTCCTACTCCTCTCTCTCTCTCTCACCCGTTCACTCTCTTGCTCTCTTGGGCCTGCTCAGAGCTGAGTCTACCAGCTCTGAGCAGTGCCCCAATACCCACGCCCTTTACAATAAACCGGCTGTGTCCCAAGACCTGCCTATAGAGATCTCTCATCTCCATCCGTCACCGTCTATGTCCGGCCGTCCCGACTGGACCCCAGAACCCCCGTAACCTACAGGTGTCCATGTGCAGTTTTGTGTCCTTGGCTGTCTGTTTGACAGCCTTTTCTTCCTGACACACTATGCAGTACTATTGGTCCGTTCCAGGAAGAAACTGGATGTGAAAATACCCAGTGATTATATTATACCGATTATATTCCTAAGCTTGTTCTCCCAAGGCACACTTAGCTACACTTTGAACAATGTCTCAGTTAAAACTTCCTATTTCCTTTTGACAGATGACTAACAAGTACTTAGTTGTGTAGTTGTTCATTTTGTAAGCTTTGGAACAAAGTTATAGCCTTTCCACCAACACTGTTGTTTCTTGTATTCATAACTAAATTCAGTGCAATAAATGTATCAAATTGCTAACCTATGCTAGTAAATTTGGCATTTGTAAGTGAAGTCTCCAATCCTTTTGCTCTTCTGTTCAGAAGTACATCAGCTATATGCTACAAAAGTGAGAGAAATGACATAAAATTGGAAACTACAAGATTAAAAAGACATGTTTCTGCTTTAATTTAGTTTTATAATTAGTTTCTCTCTTCCTTCTTTTTTTCTGTACACTCCTTCCCTCAAGAGGCTCAAATGCTTTTCTTCAGTGTGCTGGAATTCAATATATTAAAATATTGAATCTACTCTTGTTTGCCTACATGTACATTGACATCCAAACCTTCTCTTGGAAATCAAGATACCCAGGAGGCTTTCAAATGTAGCATTTTCTGATGTTGATACTTTGTTGTTCTGATATTGCTGCCATATATTAAAACAGTTTAGACAGTGTTTTACTAGTTATTACTTGAAGGCCACAGTGGAAATTCATGGCCATGAAACAGGTTTCCAGGAGCCTAAAGTAAGAGGCAGCATCAGCAGTCCCTGCTACAACCCTCTGCAAGGGGTGGTATGGCTCCCCTGAACCAGCTCGTTTTTAGAGGTCAACAGAGATGTAAGCAGCAGAGCCAAAAAACCATCTCGTTTGGGTTAGAGCCTCAGGTACTTCAAAAACTAGTTCCTCAAGATAATGGAGATCTAGATTTAGCTAAACCAGCCTGTAAGACTTCAAAAAGAAAGGGTTCATGTGCTTTAAGTAGCAAGTCAAGGACTGCCTTCATCCTAGTTCATCAGAGGGTTCAAACTCATGTAAAGACTTTCAGGGTTTTGCATTATGGAGTAACCATTTGAAATTGTTTAAGACTATAAAAGAAATATTTCATATGCTTCCATTGAGAACAGGCTTTTCTCTTTCAAAGTGTACCAGGTTTGGCTTTGATAGTCAAATTTCTTCTTAGGAGTTAATACAGTGCTCTGGTTTGGATTTTTTATGAGAATAGGAATGATAATGCTGATGTTTTTAGTTGTTGCTGAGTGGTGTTTATTCTTAAGTCAAGAGCTTTTCAGTTTCCCATGCTCTGCCGGTTAAGCAGGTGCACAAGAAGCTGTGAGGGAGCTCCACCAGGACTCCAAACTGGCCAAAGGGATGTTCCATACCACAGAAAGTCATGCTTGGTGTATAAAATGCAGGGAGTTTCCTGGGAGGTGCCAATCACTGCTCTGGGATGGGGTGGGCATAGGTCAGCAAGTGGTGAGCAATTGTATTGTGCATCCCTTGTTTCTCCTGGGTTTTAGTTTTTTCTCTTGCTCTTTCCTTTATGTCATAATTATCATTAAAATTTTATTTACTTTTCTTTTCAATTATTAAACTTTTCTCATCTCAACCCACAAGTTTTATCATTTTTCTGAGTATCTTCCCCATCCCACTTGGGAAGGAAAGGGAGTGAGAAGCTGCTTTGCCGGCTTAGTTGCCACCTGGGGTTAAACCACAACTCAAAGTAATAATAATAAGTCCCAGACAAAGAGTGTAAGATGCAGTAAGTGATCTTCTACTCTTCCTTAGCAAGCACTTTGGGTTCCACTTGTGAAAACTACCACAGGATTTTCCATTTTGATAATTACTGTTATTAAAATTGAATTCAGTTTAGATGGGGGATGCAGTATTTGAAGCAAAACTGTGGCTAAACAAAAGTGGCTTTTTGTTACCCTCCAAAGCATTTCTAACAAGATATCAAGCATCTAAGCAAGATATCAACAGCTGAGGCTGTTAATTGTGGGAGCACATGTTATTTTTGCTCAAGAACATTGCTTGTCATTTTGTGTAAAGAAAATGAAGTATTTACATTGCTTCTGGGATTTCCAATCACTATGTAATCTTAAAAAGGTTCCCAGCAGTCTTCTGCAAAGGAACCTAAATACCATAGCATATTCTGACTTGGGAGGGACTCACAAGGTTCACCAAGTCCAACTCCTGACTCTGCACAGGACCACTCTAAGTCATATCATGTGCCAGACAGCATCGTCCAAACGTTTCTTGAACTCTGGCAGTTTCTTTGTTCCGTAACCACTTCTCTGGGGAGCCTGTACCACTGCATGACCAACCATTCCCAAATTAGGAAGAAAAAATAGAAGATTTATGTTCCATGTTTAACAGAGAGTGAACTTCTCATACTGCCATCAAATTTTTCAAAATATACATAATATGACCAATCTTAATTAAGTCATTAGAACTGCTCCCTTTATTTCAGCTAATTCTCAAGTCCATCTTCTGCTATCCACAACTTCTCTTGTCTTTTGGCTGAAGTCTCACTTTTGTCATCATTAGAAAAAACATTTACTAATAAGATAATTGCCTTTGTGTGGGCAGACATCTGCTTCTAATTTAGCTTTCAAAAGCCTGACAGAGTCTCAATCAGTTCACAATGACGTGACAGTGCTCATTTTACTGCGCTTCACAGAAAGAATCTTCTCAAAAGTTTGGTACATTCAGATATATTGAAAATTATAGTTTTGTTAGTTCCCAATGTAATCGCCTCACAGCGATATTCTATCATGTTTTGGACACCTTTTTGGAGAGGAAAAGCACACTATTCTTACTGTGCCATGTGCTGTGTACTTACTTTTGTATCAGGAAAACATTCAAACACCTTAATATTATTAAAACTCATGTGCTATATAATCTGGTACACAAAGGTCATGTACATGGTAGCAGGAGAGTGTATCTCAGCAGAAAGTAGGGGAAGAAGAATACAGGCAGTATGCTGTAGGTATAGATACATATTCTCTAGAAACTCAAAGAATTGTTTCTTATTCTCCAGATTGTATAATTATTGTTAACATTTAAAGAGTAACTAAATAAATAAAGGTTTTCAGAAGCAGAAAAGTGATGGTCTGAGCAAGTAAATGAAATCTCAGCATCTAACCAACAAAACTGATTTTTTTGAGCTTGATTGAGGGGAGTTTTCAAGAACTGCAGTACACTCAAGCAGAGGAGATTTCTTCAGGCTCAATGAGCAGTCTTTCACCTAAGCAATGCTGACATGTATATTGTGCCAACTTTGTAGTTAGGGAGAGTAATTCAACTTGTAGTGTCACAAGTCTGTTCATAAACAATACATTTATGTGAAATAAATAAAAGCAGTTTAACTAATATGGAAATAAGTTGGAATCTGAAGGAGCTAAGGAACCAGCTTTATGATACACATTGCCTTAAATATGGTGCAAACCATTTCAAAAAATGTATAATTACAGCATTCTTTAGTGTACATTTCCCCTTCTTTCTATACCAACAACCAAACAAGAAATTTTGCTTGGATTCCTAAATGATTCTTCATCTTTATCTGAGTAGCTGGGTTTTGCTACTGTAATAGCTGTGGACAAAACTAAGGAAATTTTAATAATAAGGACAAAAACCCTAACCCTTGCATAAAGGATCAAAAGCAAAACGTAAAATATATTCAGTCTTTTCTAGGTCAATTCTTATTCTGCTCTTATTTTTTAAATTAACATAATTTCAATAGTTGCAGTCCAGAGAATTCCAATTTACATCACCGTTACATCAAATTTTTAGCCATTTATATTCTGATGTTCTTCAAAGATTGTATTTTCTGATAGTTTATTTTCATTAGTTGCTTGCTGATTCAAACAGCGTCAGCAATTTTGTTGCTACTTGAAACTGGAATATAGGAAAATGTTATATTTACTTTATTTTTAAGCATTATTTTCCTTCAGAGAGGCATAAATCTTAAAGATGCCTATAAAAATATTGGTTTTATTCCAACAAAAAATGGGCTGAAGTAGTTGAGAGCTCATGCTTATAGAGAATCTAAAACTACTGTCATATACACTTTAGAGTCTACAGTACAGTGCCAAGTGTGAATATTGCTGGGAAACAATGACCAAGTACTTGACTGCATTTGTAATCATGCTGGATCAATTAAAACAAATAAACAAGCTAATTTCACTATGAGCGTAATGTAGAAAACACAGGAATAAAATAACAAACTTTTGCTCTTTTAGCACTTCAATGTCAAAATTAATACGTGACAGAAGAGTTTACATCTGTTCCATTACCAATGAAAAAAATTTTAAATAAAGATGAGTATCATTCAACCTACATGTCCAATAATGCATGATGGAAAATAATATTTTATTAACTCAGGCTGGTGAACAGCTGATACATCAAAGTAGCAGGGAAGGTCATGCATTATATCTGCAGTGGTACTGTTTAGCCACAACCACTGCAGAGTATCCCACACAATTTGCAATTACCAGGAAGCAGCAATGACCTGTCCATGCTGGGGGAGTTGGACTATAGGATTTTTGATATCCCTTCCAACCCAAACCATTCTATGATTTATGATTCTATATTCTCATTTTCATTGTTCTGTAACACCAGAATTGTATTGACTATGACAAGCTAATTTTTTTTCTCTCAAAAGCTGTCAATGTATAATTCTGTAGAACACATTTAATATAAGGAGGGAGGAAAATATATAAACGTCTTATCAGACAAGGCAGTAATTTTCTGCTCTTTCTCTTTGAACACTGGATGGTATTTAATATCTTATAACTTCCTTGAAAGTCTCTCAGAAACTTTCAGATATTTAATGCCATTTTATTTGGAGCAAACCATCACAAAATGGTGGGCATTCCCCCTAGTTCTCTTGTCCCTTGTTTGACTGGGAAACCTTGGTTTAGTTACACACCCAACTATTCCCTCTGGCTATTAAGTTCTAAAGTTCTCCAGCAAAACCTAGGAGAGATGGCACAATCAATCTGCCTACAGGACATTATTTCCATTAGGAGTAATCTGCACTGCAGAAAAATGTACTAATAGCACTGCATTATAATGTTAAAATGGGGGTACTGGTGCATGTCACCACTCGGCACAATTCATTATCTTATGATTAAGTATGTATCAAGATAAGCAGAGATTTACAGATACTTTTCTAAACAGCTGAAGAACTTTTGAAGAGTAATAAAAAAATACTTTCATATAAAGGGCTTTGCTTGTCTTGCATTTTGTGTTTTCTTTCTGAAATCCTACATACTCATTATATTCTTATTTTAAGGCTTGAATGACAATCAACATTTTCTACAAGATAACAAGGGAGCAGAGCAAAATAACACTAAAGGAAAAGACATGTTAACATTTCATCCAAGGGAACATTACTCATTAACAGCTTCACAGCATTCAGAACTATTTTGACAGAAGTAATGTGTGCTCCCTCCTTTTTTCATGCATGAATTAAAATTGTAATTAGTGCATCTGGAGAAAAATCACCACCTAATATAAAAATGTCTGTCCATAGACAATTTTTCTCTCCCTCTTGCAGTTCACTTAACAGTCTCAATTCTTCCATGGTGTCTGGGAGAGTACTGGAATTTCATTACAACATCATCTCATTTCATTGTTTAAGTCTGTGGCTATTAGATAACAAAGTACAACATAAAATTTATTCTTGCAGCCACAGTGTAATTTGGAGAGTTCTGCTTTGTCTGAAAACATTGGAGACCTCTCCATTGGTTTGGGGTTTTTTTGAGAAAGTGTATTGAGACTTATTACTGTAATGCAGGATGCATCCATGGGAGTGGCTACACACTTTTATTGTTCCTGTTGATTGAAGTAAGAGGGACACCTACAAGTGAAGACACCAAAAGTGATGATGTGAACATTCAGCCGTGCATTTACAGATGCTGGTGTTTCTCACAAGACCATCATGTACCTCCATTCCCAAAGTGGCCTGAACATTTCAATATCTTGTTTTTCAGGGGATCACCTCCATAAAAGAAAATGACTGGAAAAAAGGCAGTTAGTAAATGTTAAAAAATTCAGACAGCCATAAGAGGTGTCCTGGCTATAGGGTATTTCTTACTGCTAGAAAGATTATAGAAAACAAGACAATTTCGTTCCATAATGAAGCAAATAATGTAGAGATGCAATTGGCACTGGTTTCCTTAAGTGCTCAAGTCACAGTTAATAGTGAATGGCTTCTTCATACTAAGATAACTTTGTAAGATAACAACAAATTCTTAGGTGTGTCAACTTTTTAAAAAAAATTATTGGATAAGGAAGAACTCATAGTCCTTTTCTTTTTCTATTTATTGTTTACCCTTTCCTTTTTAATTTTCCTTTTTTCCTTCTTTCTTTCTTAATTTTTCTTTTTTTTTCCTTTTTCATTTTAAGAGGTGAAACACTAATTAAAGCCCATTACATCTCTGTTTCTGTGACACCAACTGTCTAGAGGTGATTCTTGACCCCAACACTCTTAGCTGTGGCTCACTTTATCTTTCAATCACCAGCAGATTAGTCTTCAATATTCTGAATACAGGAAATAAAAATGCATATTTGAATGCATAGAAATAGAGGACTCAACAAAAAATACCAAATGCTTAAGGTTAAAATAAAATTATTAACAGGAGTCAAGGATTCATAAAATGCTAAAAATTTGCAGTTGAAATGATGTTGGTATTCAAGATTATTGGACACTATTTTATCACATAACAATTTGAAATAAGACTGAAAAAGAAATAAAAAATTCACAAGTGCATCTTTTAGTACCGAAGTACTGTATATATTTCAATCTACAAATCTATACAAGTATCAGTGCACTTTGCTGTACCTGGATGCTCTTAAAAGTGCAAAGATTTATAACCATAACTCCTCTAGTACCTGAAGAAAGCACACTTTGATTAAACAATGGGGAAATGAACCCCAAAACAATGAAAGCACGGATCCATATTGATATTTATGGACTTTTCTCCTAACACACCTAGGACCTAATAAGAAAAGTCAAAATGTATTTGTGTATTCAAATGGTTTATCTTCAGATCTTTCTGTGTCTTAATAAGAAATTGAACATAAGTTTCCTAAATCAAAGTTACATGACTGAGTACAAGATTTGACTACTTTTTTACCTTTTTCCCTCCAATGGGGGAGGGAATGTTCACTTGCTCTGCATACCCATAAATAGAATAAATGCTCCCAAATATTTTAGGGTAATTCAACATCTTCTATGAACTAGTCATTATGACAACACTAAAAGAAAGGTGAAGAGCAATGCCGCAAGTTCTTTCTGACCACTCCCACTTTTCTCCAATTAAAGGATGAGAAATATTATTAAAAAAAATAAAAGAGAAGAAAATGAAAAGGCAAATTAGTGCCTGGAGGACACTTCAAAAGGAAAGAAATGATGAATGCCATTTAGAAATCCCTGCTTGATTTATCTGCAATATTCATAAGTGTGTGTTTATCCAAAAGCTTTGTCTCGGATCAGGCAATTAATTAAACTAGAGAGGATCTCAAGCAGGGAGAGATGAGAATTGTTAATGGTGTGTAGCTGATAATCAAATTTGTCTCTGCTGTCTTTTTTGCGACGCATTCCTCTGTTTGCACTTCTACAGCACTAGGAAGATGTGAGATCCATGGCTGAGCAGTACAACATGTAATATGCAGACCTAACTCTTCAGAACTGGAACAGCTACCACTTGTGCTAGTGTCAATATTTCTCAGTTCCAGCAAAAGGATGATTGTACCTAAGCATTTTTGTGCATATGAGCACAAAGGCTTTTAACCAGCCAATTTTACTTGAGAGTACATGATGGGACGTTTTCAACCCAAGGTCAAAGCTGAAAAATATGGAATGCCAAGACAGGACAAAAACAAGGTCAGTACTGGTTAAAAGCCTAAGGGTGAGGATGAGAGTTGGTTTCAAATTGTCACAGAATGGAAAGCACAGACATCAAAACATGGCAGTAGGAAACAACAGGGTTCAAGTGCACCCTTCTAATTTTGGTGTGGATCTTTCAGAGCACACAAGCCAGTCATACATTCCCCTTGAGACTAGAAGACTGCAGTGGCTTTGCCAATAAAAGGAAGAAATTAAACCTTCCTCACAAAATTCTATGATTTCTACAGCCCCGATCAAACACTGGCTTGTTATCCCAAGCACTGGGACTGCAATCTGATTTGGTGCTTTTGTAGACTGCACCAAAACGAAAGAGGCCATAAAGCCTCTTCTGGAAATACATACCCTACACATCCAGGCAGGATTTGACTCCAAACTTTGATACCACAAGACTTTTTTTCCAGGATTTTGGTTCGGACAGGTACACAATGTTATCTATCTTCATGTCAGGCAGTTTGAATCCACAGGCTGCAACTTTTACCAAAACCAGACCTCTCTCTGAGTGACCCATAGGAATTCACTTGCCTTCTGTGGAGGCCAGTATGCCTAGGCACTAAGACTTTCTTATACCTTTTGAATAATGCACCTTCATATCTCATGACACCTGTAATGGCTGGCTTTTCACTGAACCTCAGTGCTTGAAAACCATTAAAATCTGCTTGATAAAATAATTTATACTGGTAATTCCAACAAAGAAATGCATTCAGTGCATGTCTAGATACCTGGAAAAGCAGAGCAAGTGCTAACAATAAGTAGATACTCCCCTATGTAGCTGCATTTGGCAGCTACGTGAGGATGCAGCTTTAAAATTATAGATGCATCACTAATTAAAAAAAAAAAATTTGAAATTTCGTGGTACTGCTATAAATGGAAACCAGATAGTGCTATTACTGTCATTAAATTCATAGATCTTTAAAAAATCCTCTTTCTCATACAGCATCTTTAAAATCTGCCTTGAATGTATTGTATGTCCATGAATTTTTATTCCATTACAAAAATGCAGACTACTGTTTGGGGTTTTGCATTTGGAAATATGTGCAGTCTTTTCCTGTTTAACCATCTCTCAGAGGTTTACTTTAGAAATGAAAATTAAGTTAACTAGTCCTTTTGACTGCAGGGGTCGCTCACATTCCCTGTATATTATATGGACAGAATAATTTCCTAAGTTTTGCCTCACAAGACCATCAAGATGTATGAAAGTCTCCTTAAATACTGAACAGAAACTCTCAATTATCTGCCAGCTGAAATGACAGAAACTTGAAAAGTTCTCCTTTTGGCTGTTTTTTGTGGGAGTTCCCGTCTGACAGACCTCTGTACATCTAGTACGTAAGTAGTGAAATTACCAATTCGTGGAGCTTGCTGAGACTTAATGCATGAGCTCAGTTCACCAAGTAGCTCTGGGGCATCAAAAACATTGATAGAAGCAGCACGATTTTGGACTTGAACATTTCATTTCAAGGGGAAGTGGTTTGTGGGGTAGCTCTGTGACTAAGTCCCTTTCTAAGACCAGTACTTCAACTTAAGGACATTCCTTCAGCATCCTCATGGAAAAACAGTCTGGACTGAAGCACTTTCAATTGCATTAGATATGAAAAACGAATAGACACAACCTATTCGCCACTAAAATAAACTTACCAGTCCATTGTTGGTGGAGTAAGCACTGACATTTACAAGATAATTAAATACTTACTGGACTATCTAGTGAAAAGGATATTCAGAGATACTCAGCTGAATAATTCTACAGACAGGTGGTAACATCATATTTTTTAAATCAAAACTAAATGCTTGGGTGTCAAAACAAACAGAAATCAAATAAAAAATAGCTAAATGGATAGAAGAGAGCAAAATCAGTAAAGCAAATAAAATTGTTTTCCTGTAAAATATTGTTGTCCATCAATGCAAATTATTGAAATGTCAGTCATAAAGCTAAGAGACTACATATTTTTGTACCTTTCCATGAGTCTGTCACTAAACAACAGCTCAGTCAAGGACAAATTCAGTACTGAAAGAGGATTTCCCTTAACTTTTCCTCCAAGGAGGAGCTCTTAGCAGTAAGTAGGAATCTGGTGCAGGACATCTTGTTTTTCAGGTAGGTAGAAGATCATACACTACTTTGTAAGTGAAAAACATCACTCCTCTCATTACCCCACAGAAGCCGGAACACAAAAATCCACACATAAAGTATGACTAAGGTTAGGTAACTGTGTGTGGGTACCTACCTGTGAATTAGACATCTGAGTTCCCATTGTAAGCAATGGAGATTGAGAGTTTGATTGCACATAAACAGGCAGCTAGGCCATTTGAGGTGCCAAGGCTATCCCACCTGGCCTCTGCCAGACATATCAAGCAGGCATGAGTGTCCTGTACAAACTGTGTCTGTAATATGCACGTGGAAATGAAAACTTCTGTTTGGTAAAATTAATCAAGTGCCTGCATCAAGAGCAGCAGGAGCTTAGACATCTTGCTCACATATGGACATCTACAGCCTGGGACTTACCCACCTTACGAGACACTTCAGTGCCTGCAATATGGAGATCAGTCCCACCTTGGGGGAATAACTCCTTACCTAGATGTGGGCACCTGGCACCGTTTGTGAGGCTTATCCATAACATCTGTGCGGCACTGGTAGATGGGACGCAAGGCTCACAGGAGACCTGCAGTTTTCTGGAGAAGCACACAGAGGTCTGACAAGATATCCTACTGGAGAATATCCCACAATGCAATACAGCAAAGGGATCCCACCACACCTGTTCACCTCATATGAACATAATTCTTTTTCTGCATGATCTGTAGTGTCTGAACTACTTCTTGTTGCCTAGATGAAGTACCTGTAGCAGGTGGCTGAATAAAACTGTAAGGAATACATGCACCTGTGTTCCTAAATTAATGATGGTGGCTCCTGTCCTCCTCTAATAGTGATGCCAAGTAAATGCTTCATCTGTATATCTGGCACAGTTTTAGTCTTGGCTAAATTAAATTGAGATACTATCCCTTCCCTCTATCCTTTCCACATTGAGAAAGCAAAGCAGCTAATTTACTGTAAAATTTCCCAATGCAGAAAACCCACTGTTATGATTGTACAAGATTTTTTTTAATTGGTTTCTGCTGCCACTAACAGGTACAGAAATCAAGTTTTGCAGCTGATGGGAATTAACTAAAATAATGTTGTCTCTGATGTCAGTATATGAAATAACCTTTTCAATTCAAAATTACATGTCATATGAAGATGTCCTACATTTGACCTTCCTGTGGGGGAGTGATAATCTAAAGTTCACACCTGTTTGTCTGAAAGTAAAGGACAGTTCTAAGCCTTGCATATGCACCTTCTCTGCACATGGCTGTCATGATAGCCATGAAACAAATGTAATGAATTTAATTTGTTAAGGGATCAAGTAACTTCAAAGACAATTTGCAGTATGAGCTTGCTCTGAGACGCAAGGTATAGCATTAATTTCCTCTCTCACAACTGAGAATTCCAGAATCACTATCCTCCAGTATTGAAAAATATGTAGGAAAAGACAAAGGGTGAGAGCTTTCAGAGCCAATTGCACATTTAGGCATTGGTCCTAATGGCTAATTGTCTCTAGATACTAAGCAACAATGCATTTGTATGTCAGCACAGCTTTCCTGTTCTCATCTTTCTCATTTGGAATATTCTGGTAGCTTGAGAACAGCAAGTGTGACCTTCTGCTTGGCCGTATGAGGTAAGACCAATATTTTTCACACATTTTCATTCTCCTTTATATAAGTCTTTCTTGGACTTGTATGTCATAGTAGTAATCAAAATCCTTAATGTTTTAGTCCCACATTGCAGATATTTAGAATAATCTGGTGACAGAACACATACCTGAGAAGGAACTTCCCTCCCTTCTACCCAAGTGGAGAGAAACTCATCTTTAAGCATCCTAACCCTAAGAACTGAAAGGGAACTATCCAATAGGATCAAGAGGATAAATCCCATGTATGTGATTCCTGATCACAGACACAAGGTATTTAGCATTACTCTATCTTTGGGATCTGTCCAGCAAAAATAACAGCAGTAAAACATAGGTAGTATGATTTCTCTAGTAACTTCTGTTTCTGACATAAATTACAATGTGAGCTCCTAGTCATGAAATTGCAATAGAAAAATTATCGTATTTTCACCCATGAAACCTGTAGATTTTTCTGTTAAAAAAAAAGTAAATAGAATTGCAAGAAATAAGTACATGTTAGCTACACTCTGATATGATGGATCCTTACCAAATATATGCCTTTTCCTAACCCTAAGAACAACAGGATCCTTGAACCCAGAATCAGCCGAAATATTTTTATTCCCACCTCTAAGCTTCTCAAGTAACAGAGACCTTTTTCCTCCCCTGGCATACAAAACAGTTCACTCCTCCCCAGTGGTGAATCATCTGTTGACATGAGTAATTCCTTTATACAGAAGGAATGGCATTTTTAAAGCACTGGGATTATCTGTGAGTCTACTATATCAAGGTACACTGGAGAGAGGGAGAGATGCAAGCACGGCACTGCCTGGGCACTGTTCTGGGAGAGTGTTGCATGGAGACAGGCACACTCCAGCCATCCCCACCTGGGCAGCTGGCAGCAGCTCACCTGCCCATCTAACCACTGAAATCTCTTCCTGTACTCTCTTCTCCATAAAACTCTTCTCACACACCCAAGCACACTGCTGGGGTGCCACTTTGTAGCTAATGAGCTTGATGGCTGAGGTGGACTGAATCCCCACAGGAGGCCTTTGAAGGGCATCTCCCTGTCCCTTGAGCAGGCACTCAAAGAAAACATCTTCACCAGGCACTGAAAACCAAAGTGGAAATTGGTAATGCCACCCTGTGACACCCACCTTTCTCTCTGTAACCACTGGCTTTCACACTGTTCTTCTCACCGTGAACGTGGTCCAAAATAACTACCTAAACCTGAGAGTGGAATGACTTACTTGGCAATTGCAAACATCAGAAGCTGGGATTTAGAGTAGCTTCCTGCAGCAGGCCAGTTTTAAGAGGGATTATTGGCTCCACTGCCAGAGACAGAGAGACTAGAAATCTCCTGGGACTTTTGTGTTATGGATCAGGCCATGGATGGATTCTTTTCTGCTTCCTTTCATTTAACAATAAAAGCAATGAATTTTCTTCTCTCTTCCCTATTCAAACACTCTATGAAAACACTTCAGTGGTAAAAATATATTGTTTCCCCACATCTTACATCTCTATCAATGCTCTGCATTTCAGTCATCTAGAACAGGATAACAATTCATATTTTTTAAATTTTTCTGTGGAATGGGAAACCAGCTAGAGAAAATACACCCTTTAATCCTTAAAAGCAGAGCTCTTCACTGGATTTGAGAATCTGGTGATCAGCACCCATCCCTGATAAAAATAAGTCCAATACTTTTCTTTTTCCCAGTCAGTGCACGCTTGATAGAGTTTTATCAGTGCAGTACATGACTTTATCTTTACAATGTGCACGTTTCCATCACATAAGTCCTTCTTCTACTGGTTTGTAAGCCTACTGCCAAAGCAGCTGGACTAAATTATGTGATACAGTGAAAGTCACATAAACCAACCCAAGCACCCCTTCTTCCCCTACATCTATGGTATTTCCAGTACTTTATGTGCAGCTTTACTGAATCTTTCCTTAACTCTACAACATGAGTCTCTGGCTCATGTTGTCTTTTCCATTGGAACTTTGTTTGTACCACACATTTTCTCCAGCTGAGTATTTCCTGTGAGGAAGGGTGCCCCTTCAGATAAATTAGCTAGTTTCTATCTCAGCTTTCTCCTTACAGTAAGGAAGGAAAAAAAGTAGTAGGGGGTAGAAGAACATTTTTGTAGCAGAATTTTTACTTAGCTTTGGATCTGCTGTAGCATCATCTAGAGAAGCAGTCAACCTTTCTCCCAGTCTTAACATCTTTGTGAGCTGAAGATAAAAGTCACTTCACTATTTTGAGAACTTGAAGAATGGGGGAAAACGTTGTGCCAAGTATAAAGGAAGAATATATCTAGAGCTGGCATGAAAGAATTCATTCAATCTCTCTAAGGTGGACAGTAATAGTATATACAGAGACCATCATTTCAGTGAATTGATTCATGTCACTATTCTATTGAACCATTTCCAGATCATTACAGCTGTGTCTCAACTGAAATCCTTGTAGCTCAATATATCGTGCTAATAAGTGAGATTTTAAATAGGAAACTATTTAGCAGGTATTCAAAAAGAAGACAGGCTCTGTTTTGGCTGTGCTGTAACTACAGCCCTGAATGGAGGGAAGATTGTGGGTTAAAATCAGCAGTGTACATCTTCTACTCACACCATATTGTTTTGTCCAGGCATACACACGGAGTTGCTGCTGAAGGAGCTGAATTAACTCTTGGGATAGAGGAGAACAGAGCCATGTTGCCCTGAGCTTACAACAGTCACAGTAGCTGCATTATGTCTTGTGTAGCAAGCTTAGTACCCTGGCAATATCTTGTTATTCCCTTCATCTACTGCCACGTTTCATTGCTGAAATCCCTGGCTGCTGGCAGTATTGGATCACTAATGGGAACGCTGAGTTCTGTCCTGCTCCTACAGTACTAATTCCCAGGCTCTCCATTTTGTATCCAAACTTTTTTTTCTGATTAATTAACTTCATTAATTCTGTACTTTTAGTTTCTTACTTCTGATTTCCAAAAGTTACCAAAACTGACAGTGTTAAAGTCAGTTTTACCAAAAAAATGGTTTGAAAAGATGCCTCATTTTTCAGGTGACAGCAATGAAGTCAATAATAGCATGCATACATAAACTCCATCAAGGTTGAAAGTAATGACAAAGGACAAATAAAAGTGGCTTAGGTGAGGAGAAAAGCACCATAGAGCAAACTTACAAAATCAAGCCGACAGGAAGCATATGCACACGGGTTTGTGTAATACAGTGTAAGACACTGTAACAGGAGAGTGTTACTTACAGAGCCCATAGAATCTCTCATAAAATGACCTAAGCCCCAAAAGCAGCAGGCTCTTTTATTTTGACAGCAGGGAGAGTCTTTTGGAGAACACTAAGAATTATAAAGAGATTAAAGTACTCCTACTTTTCCCATCAAGATACTCAATCTACCAGAGAAACATGGTATGGGATAGGAAAGCTCTGATTCTGTGATGCTCAGACAAAATATTTGTACCATTGCCAGAGTAACTGATAGCTTCATAAAGAGACACGTCTATTTAAACAGTAAGATAAGGATTGTCCCAGTTTCCATCCTACTATTGAAATCATGTTGCAATTCCCAGGGCTGAAGTTTCTCACATAAATAATTTAAAAACTGCATTAAAAATGCTGTCTGCATTGTTTCAGAGAAGAGAGTTATTGCTTTTCATGGTAGATTTGGGCTCTTGAAGATTCTTCACCCTTGAGGTAAGCCAGGATTTTAATTTTTAAAATTAGAAGTTCCTTTCAGGCATGCTGTGTTTCCTTGTAAACATGCTAGACCACTTAACTAGCTCACTAACTACTCAACTGTACTTTTCTGAGGCATTTAACTTAAAAGCAATGACATGATGTTTGAGTATATTTTTATGTACATGTTTTCAATAAACAGCACCCTAACTGACCTTGTACAATCAGGCAATATAGTGAGGTAAATAATAAATGGTAACAGCATGAGCCAGAAATTAAACAGTAAATTAATAGGTGAAAGAAGTGTTAAAGGTCTAAAAGAGACAGATTGAATCCCACTCTTTTCTCTTTAAGCCTTTAAAAGTAAATAACTAGGAATGTGTATAGCTTCAGAGAATTGCTGTATTTCTCATCCTTAATGAGACACCACAGTGATGAGGTGACCTTATTAGTTTAGTAGGAGGTTTCCAAAAGCATGAAGGGGAATGGGAGGCAAGACATGTCATCCAGCCACCAGTTGATTAGAAAATCCCCCTAAAATATTTAAAGGATGGTTTGCTCACACTACCTACTGTGACTAAAGATAAGCAACTGCAGGTGGAGTGTCAATAGCTGCATTCAGAATACTTGAGAAGTCAGGTCCTCAGGGTCAAGTGTTAAGTGAAGACATGAAGTTTTTCTGGCACTTTGTTGTTCATAGCTGACAGCTTTACCCTGTCAACCTAAAGGAACAACAGGGAACCCTCTAGAAATCCTTGTGATAAGTGCCATCTCCACTGTGAAAGTCAAAAGATCAAATCCAGTGCCAGATGTGAGCCTCAAACCAAAGAGAATGGAGCTTTAAGTTGTAAGAGATTGAGTTTCTCTAAATCCCAGCAGATTGCAGACCAGCAAGTGTATCATTTAGCAGATCTAAGGATGGCTCTTTCAGAGCTGTTGCTGTTAATATAAAGTAAATGATCAATGCTGTGTAGAAACAGTACTCCTGCTCTTTCACGTCTCTTTGCAAGGGGAAACCTAAAACAAACTGAAAATAATCCTACTTTTACACCAAGAACTTTAACCTACCTACAAACTCATGGAATTAATTAAAGATGAAAATCTGATTTGAGACAAGCTTCAAATAATGCTCAAATATCGTTTAAATGTAGATGGTCTTCTAAGACTATAAGTTTAAACTTCAGACCTGCTTGTTTCTATAACTATCATCCATAATTATGTGCATCTATTAGAAGACAAAAAGAAAATGCACTTGATATGTGAGATGTTTTCTCTGCTAGTTCAACTTTGTCATTAACAATAAGACAATTGCAAAATGTTACATTTATAACAGAATTTTATGAAATTCTCCATCAAATACCACAATAGTCTCCAGAAATGTCATCTTTTTGTGAAACTGTAACACTGTCAGTCCCTACCTCTAGTCAGTGCTCAGCTGTCATATTCCTCCTTTTTTCCACTTTCCTGTCTTCCTCTACCCTCCAGTCGTGTTTCTTCCCGATCCATCCTATCCCAGGATGCCAGGATCCTCTGGGTAGATGCATCTGCAAATCTTTTGTAAAAAGTCCTCTGTGGAAATTGGGGTGACCACGCAGACTCCTTCTCCCTTTAATACATAACAGTCAACTACTGTCTTTCATCTCTATCCCTCGGTTTATATGAAATCTGTCTACTCAGACCTCCCTCTCGGCTGACAGAAAATCATTATGTATCACACCAGTAAATGGGAACAAGGTGAATGATCATTCAATCACCTACCAAGATTCCCAGAACCGCTGAATTCTGCCCTTGATCCTTTCACAGGACTGAAATGTGCAGTGTGCTGGGAATGAGTCCAGCTTATGTGACGACTGATTTGGACCACTGATCTGTACATCTCAGTATTATCAAAGTCATGGAAAAGCACAAAAAATTTTCATTGAAGAAATTAATTAGACTTCTACTTGCTGTTGAAAGTCAGTTTCCTTTCTTTTTCTAATTTTACAAAAAGAAAACTGTAACTATCCCAAAAGCAATGGACAAAAGCAGAGAGCCATACTTTCAGATCCATCTCATTATACGTTTGAATGCATCTCGTATTATAGTGCATAAGCAGATCCTGCTGTTACAGTTACCACTCAAAAAAAACCCACTTCACCTGCTTTATTGCATTGCTTAAGGTAAAAGGAATAAGATAGAGATAGTTGAATTGGAGCTGGATCAGTAGCTGTAAACCTGGTAGTGCAAGCAGAAGACTGCTAGACCTTTAAAGGCTTTACTCCTTTTTATTCTGATTTTTGACCTGCCTTTGTAACTTTTGATGTCACTCAGCTGGTTTCTCCCTTCTCCCAGGATAGATGAGGGGTTCTTGGCCCTCTTCTTTCATGAAAAAGAGGAAGAAAGGAAAAAAGACTTTGTGTCATGTAGCTTATTCTGGGCTGTATGCACCAGACAACAATATGAGCATGCTCCACATTCCTTCTGAACCACCTGCACTCTTAATAAGACCGTGAAAGTTTTGGATATTTGAATCTACTGACAAGGTAAGTTTTATTTGTTATCATACTAAGAAAAACTTCAGACCTGACAAAAATTCCCCCTTGCACAGTAGAAATCCTCACTTCTATTCTCATGAAAAAGGTTTTGACTCAGCTTCAGCTAATCAGCAGAGATTTGGAACCTCTCTGTGAGCAGGATGTTAGCCTCAGTGGCTTCAGCCCAACCTGTCAAATAAACAAGGATGACCTTAGGAGTCAACATCATTGTCACACAGATAACCATTAGGGATGAATATAAGTCTCAATTTGTCTCTTAGTGAAAGCAAAAATATTTGGTGCTTAGTTCAGACTTCAGTATCTGCAGGGGAAAAGTGAAAACTAGACTTGACCAAGAAGTACAAAAATATCCTCAGTTGCAGATTTACCAGCTAGCCTAAGGACCTTCTCCTTGTTAGCACTGTTAAAGTGTGGTATATTTGCCTATGATTTCTAGGCAACAATAAGCTCAGAGGAGGACCAACATCTGCAGATCCACACGGCATGCCTGGTGCACAGAAAACAAATGGCCACAGTCCCAAAGCACAGCAGACATTCAGTAGGTCCAGTTTATCTGGGACATGCTGGCTCTGCTTCTCACTCTGTGCAATCAGTCTGCACTTCTGTGTATAAATAATACATCTTCTACATACTGTGTTATGGAGATGCTTCTCAAATGCAATGAATTTCATAAGACCCAAATTCACATCCTTTTCCCAGCCTGAGAGCAGCTGCTGCCACAGCTAAAATATCTCAGAAGAGCCTCTGAGTGATGGAGCTATGGGATATCCTGGGTAGGACATTCCCACCCTCCTGGTGAACCTGTAAGATTGCACAGTGAGGAAGGAAAACTCCAAGGTGCCAGAGAGAGAGAAATGGAAACTTCATGCAGAGTTTAGGCCACAGACTTGGGAAAGGGAAACTAAGCTAAAGGTGCAACTCCCTCTAAGCTTCATACATGAGACATTACACTCCCAGTGGATGAAGACAAGAAGTGTCTGGGAGCTGGAAGGAGAGCTCTGTGTCTTTCACCTTCTGAATTAGGGAGGGTGCTGATGTTAGGCTCTTATGCCAAAGACACTCATCATCACTAAACAAACTCTGTTCCTTATAGACCGCATGAGAAAAACAGACGCCTAAAATAGGTGAGTGGTACTCTCCCTCTGTACACATCAGAGAGATCTTTCTCATTCTGTTGACGAGGCAGGATGCTTGCTTTAGGAGGCTTTTTAGGTGAAACAGTGCTCCAGTTTGCTCCATATCATGTATCTGAATAGGTAGACTGGATCACAGGTGTACTTTCAAACCCTTTTTCAGTAGTACTAAGCACCAAACTCTCTCCCTTTGTACAGGCTCTTCTCATATCACCAGAGATCTTAAAGCAGCATAACTGAAGCAGGTGGGAGACCTAAAAAGAATTAACATTTGTGAAAAATAAATACTGAAATAATAAATATTGAAAAAAAATTTCTGCTTGTGCAAAGCAGGCTGTTAAACTTTTTAAATTTATTTTAATCTTCTCTCACATATCACATGTTCTGTCCTATCCAAATGATATTTCATTCAGCCTGGTAAGCTAGATACAAAGTCTCCTGATTTATTCTGAATGACGATATGACTTGCTCTCTTCAATGCCTTGTGTGTGACAAGGGGAACTACAACTCTGCAGCGTTCAAAAGGGAACGAGATTTTTTTTTTTGTCTTAGCTACCAAAGGAACTATGACTAATATTTAGCTAGTGTTTACATAGCGCTTTGATGCTCTGAAGTGCTGAATTAATGGAACAATGCAGTGTTTCTCTGAGGCCTTTTTATTCAATTTCTGCTAAGATATCTTCACTAACAACTTGTAACTATTGTCACTATTATTGTAGCACTATCTTCAGCTTCTCTTTGGCCAACACAGAGAATTTGGACACATGAATATAGAAACAAGCTTGAATCCATAACAGCGTTGATTCTTTACTTTTAAAGAACCAGCACGCTGTTATTTCTTGATAACTAAGAATGATTACAGCTACACTTTTCCCATTGGTTTTATTTACAATAACTTCTTAATCCCTTGCACTGTTGCTGTTCTCGTTTAACAGACTAGTGACTGTGGTATTAATACCTGAAACTTTATGTTCCAGCTAGCAATGACATTTACTGAAATATCTTTAAGGAAATTAATAGCCTCAAGTTCTGCATTTCAGGTAATAAAACCTTAGCAACATGAGATGTCTGGCATGAACTTCAAACACATTTTCTATTCCTGAGGGAAAAAATTATGATTTGCATCCACATTAACATTTTGAAGGTTTTAAATGGTGTTTACAAGGTATGGATAAGCAATTATATGTATTCATTTTCCAGATTTTCTCAATGCGTGTTAGACCATGAAACAAGTTACATTAACTTCAGACTTAATCCTTTGTCAGGAAAACTTATGATTGCAATGGAATTTTCCATTATTTTGGCTATCTGTTAGAAGTCAAACAGATAATAAATGATGAAGTCTCCCCTTGAAGAATCACTCACGTGTAAATTCTCTATGGAATGCTTCTAAAGGTTCAAAGGAAGAGGCAAAAAATCAAATTCCTGACCTGTAGAGCTCTCCAGCAGTTGAAATATGTTTCATGGAACCCCATGTAACTCTTTCTGTAGGCAGCAAGAGAAGGGAAAAGTGGAAGGAGCCTTCTCTGTTCTCCTACTTACTTATCACTTCATGGTCAATCAAACTGTTGGACATCAAAGCTCAGCACCACCTTGGAATCTCATCCTCCCTCTTCTACAACCCATGAAAGGTACAGCATGAAGGGGGACCCTACTGGGGATTAAATATATTTGAGGGGTAATTATATGGGATAATTGCTAGTGCCCCCTGGGACCTGGGATTCCATGTCTGTGTATTTTGTTATGAAGCCCACCACTTGCTACAGCATTAAGCCCCAGTGTCTCAGCTTCCATTCTAACAGAATGGACAGGAAAATCTTCCATAAACAGTAACAAGAACACCAAAATTGGCCAGACATTTTTGTTCTGTGCACTTGAATCTCAGGGTTGATAGAAGTTCTGATATTTTTATTCCTGTTTAAAGCATTCACATTGTTTTCCCACATGGCTTCACAGCTGTCTAGTAATGCATATTCTCATTCAGCAGCCTTTCTCTTAGTGAGGGCTGGTACAGGGTCTCCTTTCTCTTCCAAGAACACACCCCTAAGTCCTACTGACAACTAGGGTCCTCTGCTTTTGACTCAAATCCAGCTGCGCAGTGAGTTCATTTTCAGAAGTTAAGGACAACCAGACAGTGACCATATAAGCCTGATTCTTTAGGAATCATGCTAAGAATGTTAGTAATATTTAGTAATTTTTAAAGTAGGACAAAACCCCTTGAAAATACTATCAACCTAACCCCAACTAAAGTGTTCAGACAGCAGAAAGCTCCATCCAATAGTTGGGAACTTTACTTCCTTGAGTTAGAGTTAGCAGGGAAAAACCCAAAACTTTTTCCCATATAAATTTCAAATAAACTTTTCTTTCCTCTTCAGATGACCTTATTGCAAAGAACAAAATCCCCAGCTCCTTTGATCTCTTTGGTAGCACACATATGCATTCAGAGGAAAAAAAAATCTTTAGTCCTCTGAAAGTAGAAATTGTTAGAACAAGTACAGCAAATTTAATTGAATAATTAATTGATTAATACACAGAGGATGGTACTGACTGTGATATTTATTTGGTTCATGTTTAATCATTGAGATTTCAGATGAATGCAATATAAAATTTGAGCTCCTTTTTTACCTGAAGAGGATACTTGTTAGTTATCATAAAAGCCAGTGTCTTAACTTGTATTTACAATGATGGAGAAAAAATTGACTTTCCGAAGACTTCATAATTAAACATTAATAGTAGAAGCTTTCTTTGTAGCTAAAAAATAAAGAAATGTATTACCATATCCAGGAATATTCTGAAGGCAGTTAATGTTTTATGTGTAGTTGTTGCTGATGTAGGTAGTAAAATTTACATATGAAAAATCATTAGATATCTTGGTAGTTTTCAAGTTTCTGCTTATGTGTCCAGCTGTACAACATTACATGCTCAATAGCAGAAGACAAATTTTGAACATCAGTCCCAGATTATTTTCTAGATTCTGGAATTGCGCAATATCACTTTAGTCTCTGCAATACCTAAAACATTGAGTCTGGGTAGTATTCAATAATCATACTATTAATTCATTTTTTTATTATGCTGTCATTAATTCCACCAACACGACTGTGACATTCAAAGAAATGTCATCTCAGTGACTTCACAGTTCTGTGATGGATTACAAATTGCAGCCAATAGCTGGAAATGTCAAATTTCCTGTTTCTGCATCATTTGTAGCAGACTCAGCTACACTCTAGAGATGGGAAAAGTTGGCCTGTTTCTCACTTTTGTGAAGAAAGAAAACTATTGCTAGAAGCAACAAGAAACTTGCATGATAATCTTTGAAAAATCTTCACAGTTAGCTTGTTTTAAACAGACAAGAAACCTCTGGTTTGAAAATTAATATTTCATAACCAGGAAAGATCTTTGATGTAACAGAGTTGGACTGACTGCATTCAGTGCTTTCAGTCATAATAATGCTACTTTCATTCGGTCAAATATGAATGCTTATGACAATTTTCCAATTATTCTATATGGGTCAGAGAATTGGATAGCTATCTATTAAAATGTTTAGGTGTGAAGATCTGTAGAAGATTATAAAGGTGGTCTGAAATTGTCCCTCCTTTTTTCTACAATGACAGTATTTGATAAAAATTATTAGTTGCTTAGAAATCCACATATCTTCCATAGCCTTTGCCTGTCTTTCCAGTCTCCAGTCAGGTACTGACTGGTATCTTTGTGCCCACTATGTACTGCTCCAGAGACAGAGGTGAAACACAGAAATGGAACAAGAACTGACATTTTGCTCTTCCGCATAGTTAAACTTTGCTTAGGAAAAAAGTAGAAAGAGAGAAAAATAAAAAAGTTAAGTATTTGTTAAGTGACCAAGGGAAAAGCCTTCAAGAGATACTATTGATAAAAGAAATGTTAGCAAGAACATTTGACTGTGTAGCTAAAATGACTAGATAGTCATCAGACTATGAACATCACTCATTTCTTGAGATCCCTCCACCCTTTACTAGATGGTTATTAGCTTTGGGGCCAAACATGTTTTAAAGCTGTGCAAAGGAACATAGACTTACCCCAAAGTCTTTTCCGATGTTTCTGTGCTCTCTGGGAATAAAATTTTCCAAGACTGGGGGCTCAAAAGTCTCACAATAACAGTACTCACAATGGAAAAATACTCCATATTTCTACACTATCTACCCAAACTAAGGCGTCTAGCCAGAAATTACTAAGTTTTTTTCCAGATTGTAACAAAATGCTGAGGACAATTGTTTAAAACTGTACCATTTTTGTATTGCAAACAAAGGAGATCTTGGAAACATAGAAAGAATTTGTCTTGTGACGTGCTAGAGAAGCAGTGAGAAAAAAGAACAGGATTTAAGCTAAGCATTTGCTAAAAATAAGAGGCCATCATGTAGTGATCTTATGAATGAGCAGCAGAGTATTGCTACCCTTGCCTGACTGGACTTGCCTCATGTCCTGGGAGTCATCCAAATGAAAGCTATCGTCCTGTTTCAGATGGCTGTGTTTATCTGCACACTTAACATGCTTCTTCCTTCTATCCTACATAATACCAAGGCAACTTCCCTAGAGTTTTCCTGACCTTGAAGATATGCCATTGTTTACATCCAATTTTTTGATCCTGAGCAGTATCTGTCAGGTAAAACAAGTTAGGCTCCATCAACCTGACACAACAGCTCTAGCTTTTCCGATAACATGGGATTTCATTCACTTTGAAAAATGGGATTATACCTAACATGGCTTTGCATCAAACTGAAACGAGCTCAAATGCATCAGTTATTTTCTCCTTTTGACAGTACAATTGAGCAACAAGCTTATTAATTTTACAGATTTGGATCTCTTGGGGACTGACCACTGAAGAGAAAGAAAAGCCATCCAGTAAAATCTTTGCAGTTTGAGTCCTTGGGGCAGATACCTAACATCTCATTATTTTCTTTTCCCCCTGCAAAATGGGGTGTTCTCTGTAGACATTCTTTCTATTATTGATAAATAATAGGTTTTATAGCTTTACATGTATATTCAGCTGATATAATAATCAGAAAGGTAATAACCACAATACTAGGCTGGATTTGAGTAACTGTGAAAGAACAAAATAAATGAGCTTTAAAATTGTGTGTTACTGCTAGTAGTGTTACTCAATAGTAGCTGCACAAAAGGCTTGAGGCTTACAGCAACACGCATAGCTAGGATCAGAGCCCATCAAAATATGAAAATTATGGGGGCAAAATAACAGCTTGAGCAATACAACATTTAAATGCTAATTGAAACAGCAGGAGCATCAGTTCATGTCCAGAATGCTTAGAAACTATCTAACGATGATGGATGATGACGAAGTGTAGGAATTAGAAAGATATGACTACTGACTCCATCATGTTTATCAGTCCCTCTGCTTTCATACAGTACACAGGCTTAGGTGTTCCAGTAAATCTGATGACACAGGTCAATGAATTTACCACTGACAGATGGTTCAGCTGATATTAAAAACAAGTCAGAGCTTTATGGGTTTTGTCTGTCTGGTATGCAATGTTCTTTGAAAGGATTCTGATTATCACTCTTTATTTCCATAGCGCTTCTCCTTCATTTTGCATTGAGTATCCTCAGATTCAGGTTTTCATTGTGGTTGTTCATGATTGTTCTTGGACTGCAGAACTATGAAGTGGAGTCACTAAAGATTTTGTGTAGAAATGTCACAGTTCATGCATTTTTCATCAACGATATTAATGGAAGAAGCTATATTCTAAACAGAAAACATGAACAAGAGCTAGGAGGAATGCAGTATCTTATCTAGTGTGTAGACAGAAACAAAGAGGTATGAAGTAACAGTCATAAAATTGGCACAAAATCAGAGATATGAGTTAAATCCATCTCTCCTGAGGTTTAATTAATTATCTTCACATCAGTGTTATTTTCTCTCCCAATTTGGTAATCACAGTTTATACTTTTATCCAGATAACCTTTCTTCAAAATTTGTACAGTGTCATAATCTACCAAAAGTCCTGTGCTGTGTTCTTTTCAAGTTTGGAGCTGGTTTTCCTGGATTCTCTGCATTCTCCAAGGTTATTGAAAGGTCTTCTTTTTATAGTAAAATTTATGTGGAAAGTGAGAAAGCTGTTCCTAAGAATATTCTGGGAAAGTCAATTGCAGTTCAAACACACTTCTGTGGAGTCCTCATGAGCCATGGTTCTGGCTGTTAATGGGCTCTAAATGTATTTTGCATTGTTGGAGATGAGGGATCATAATCAATTCTAATGTGATTGCTTATTTCTGGGAATATACTCTGTGAAAGCTACAGACAGTTTAACATCCGTCATCCCATCTGCTTACCAAGACAGTTTTCCTTGAACATGCTGGTCCATTGCTCATGTCCATTCATGGTCTTATACCCAGCTTGAGTTCAGCATGGGCCATGTTCAAACAATGTGTTTTCTCTGATGTCAGAATGTCTTAAAGGGCTGGTTGATGTTTCCTACCTGTGGGAGTATGTCTTGTCCACCAGAAGAGCTTTCATGATGAGTCCTGCCATGGATCAGTGAAATAGAGCACAGGAAGTTTCCCTGGGGGTTAATATATAAACTGGGGGTGGAGCCACTTATATTCACCTAAGACAGAATGACTCTTTAGCCTCTTCCTTGACACATGATATCCCATGCATCCATTGCATATACAAAATGCAAACATCCTCTGTCTTCTCACAGACATGTCTGGTGCTGCAAAGGAACAAGTATGTGTGTCATACATATGGGCACAGAAATGACCAAATGCCTACGTATATGCTCCTCAAACAAACGAACATGCATTATCCACCTGGTGGAGTATACCTTTGGGGAATGCACTTTCAGTTGTAGGACGGAGGATGAACAAACCTCTTGGTTCCCAGCCATGCTTGAAGGCTTTTGGGAAAAAGAAGAACAAGAAATAGACTGATGATTGGGAAAAAAGTTGTCCTGGTGAAAGATCCCTTGCTAGGAGGCCAGGTTTATGCTCCTGATCTACACTGTAGACTAACTCCTGCAAACAAGAGGACCATAATACCATGAGACTTGCAAACGGAATGCAAATTGCTTCAACTCAGCTTTCCTTCAGTGCTTTTCAGTATTTGTGCAGAGTTCAGCAATTCATTTTCATGTATATACATAAATACAACTAGATAAATCTATGTACTCATCAAGCTATTATTTTGCAGGAGAAGAAGAAACAAAATAAACTGCCAGGAGCTATAGGCAACTCCAGCTAATAATGAATATGGGATCCTATCTGCTCCCTGTGCTGTCTCTCTAATCGATCTAAAGTCAACTTGTTCTTGTGGCAGGATCCAGAGACATCTCAGTACTCTCAGTAGAACACCATAGAAGACTTAAGTGGACCATTATGGGACTCAAATCCACACTCTTTCCTACAGATATAATTTTTAAAGTTAATTCAGTGGGAAGAATGCTTTATGTGAAAATCTCTAAGTTGGGTGAGGCTTTTATGTGCCTGCTGGGCACCTGAATACATCAGAATGCTTTAATATGTCTCTGTACTTGTCTTGTTTTTATTTTTCAAAATCCTCAGGATATATCTATACCTCTATATGACAGAAGACCAGGAATCACTTCAGCACTGGACCCGTGATTGCCCACATTACCCAACTGCTTCGTAGCTTCCACCTTGGTTAACTCATCTCAGGCTTTCTGAACATAATTCACTCCAGGGATTCCTCAGAAAGGGAACATGTATGAGACTTCATCAAACTTCTCTGTCTTCACCCTTCACAGTCTGTCAGTACTACCCCAGTCAGCTTTGAAGCCTTGTATGACTCTACATACTCCCTAGCCACACCTGAGGACACAAAGAATTCTCTCTGGGCTTCATGCCACAATTGCTGCACCACAGTCATCACATCACTTCAGACACTTTAAAGTGAATTAAAATACATTCACACAACACCTCAGTTATGACTTAGCATCACCAGAGGATATCCCTGGCCAAGGGGTATGTCATGCAAAGGTCAACCAAAAGCCTGTTGGATTAAACTAACACAAGTAGGAACAGGGTACCATGAATACAATCACAAGCAGAAGTCAAATAACTTTGTCTCTTTTCCAGTATATCATAAAACAAATAGCGAACCATGTCTTATATTATTTAATTGCTTTCAAAAGACTCTCAAGCATGACACTAATGAATGTTACACAGGTCCTCTGTAATATAAACTTATTGTTAATTCTATGTTAAATATTTCAAAGATGTCCAGCCATGAAATTAAGTATTTCAATGGTAATAGGTAATTTATTTGTTCTGAGGATACTTTAGTTTGACTGCATTTTAATTTCAAACTCTTGTCAGCCATCGATTTCCTCAGGATATCAACAAGATAAAGCTGTTAACTGAGAATTTACTTGTAAATCAAAATGTGTGCAATAAATTGAAGGCTTTTTCTGATTGCTACCAAACATTGTCAGTATTAGAAAAAATATATCTATGATGCTTGCCTCTGACAAACACTAACAAGATTTTATATGAGGAGATAAACAATAGCTCTCAGAAAAGGAGTTTTTCTACAGCAAAAGGGAATGACTGGTAATGTTTCATCTTGGTTACTTCAAAAATAATAATAACTTGTGTCACGTTTACTGGATAAATTATACTACATATTTACATTGGTGAAGAGATGGTATCTGCTATTCTTATTCATATATATATACATTATTCTCCACCTTTTTTCCCTACATTTTTATTGGAACAGAGTGGAATTAAAACTTCTGTGGAATAAACCACAGAAAATAATAAGAATTGCAAATGTTCAGAAAGTTGAAAACATTTGATTGTTTTGGAAAAAAAATCAGTGTATTTGAAAAGAATAACAGGATAATCAAGCAAGTCCTGTTTTACTATTGCAGTCTAAGAGCCTTTTGGACTTCCAGCAGAGAAGGCATTTATGGATCATCAATGTATTATTTGTGGAAGCAAAAGGAAAAAAATACTTTTGTCTAGAGACAATAGTCTTGATTATGGTGTTTCTGAAGTAATAAAAGTATATGCAAGTCTACAATATATTTTTGCCTTTTTTTTTGTACTGCAGACACCATCTTAGAATGCCAATTTACTGCTTACAAATATTATTTGCATATATCAGTTCAATAAACAGGCATCTGGCTGCTAAATCTGCCTGGCATTTTGGTGGTGCCAAATGAAGATTTTAGAATGAGTAAATATATGGTTATTATACTTACAAGATCCATAACATGCCAGTCCTCAGACTTCGTAAGTTTTGTCATTTGTGAAAAACTGCCTTTAAAGTGGAGGTCAGGAATTGAAGCCAGAAATAAATTGATGTTGGCTATGGTTTGTAAACAGGACTCCCTTGACATGCTGACTTGACTGTCCCTGTTGTTATTTCCTTTGGCTGGCTTTTAATATTGTTCAGTTAAAGTAACTACAGAGAAATTAAAATGCTGATTAGGTTTGGGGAGACATTTTGTCATATAAATCCAACATCTTAAGAAAACAGTCTAGGGCATTCAAAATTTTTCATGTACATCTATGAATGTAACTTTGTGTTCAGGGTATAACATTGATCTACATGTTCAATAGATACATGAGAAATTATTAGCTTTTTGCAGAAAATTAAGAAAACTAGAAAATTAAGAAGCAGAGCAGCTGTTAAGTACTGTCCTCTTCAAATTTATTAATCTTGGTCATGGAATCATAGAATGGTTTGGGTTTGAACAGACCTTAAAGGTCATCTAGTTTCAACCTTTCTGCTATGGTCAGGAAATGTTCAGCTAGACCAGGTTACACAGAACCCCATCCAGACTGGTCTTAAACATCTCCAGGAATGGGTTGCCCACTTCTCAGGGAAACCTGTTCCAGTGTCTCACCACCCTCACAGAATTTTCTCCTAATAACTAATCTAAACCTGCTCTGTTTCAGCTTAAGGCTGTTCCGTCTTGTTCCCTGACTAAATAACCTTCTGAAAAGTCCCTATCCAGCCTTCTTGTAAGCCCCCTTTAAGTACGGGAAGGCTACTTGAAGGTGTCATCAGAGCCTTTTCTTCTCCAGGCTGAACGGCTCCAAGTTTCCCAGCCTGTCTTCCTAGGAAGAGTGTTCCAGCCTTTTCATGATCTTCATGGCCTCCTCTAGACTTGCTCCAACAGGTCCATGTCTTTCTTGTGTTGATTACCCAAGAGCTGGATGCAGCACTGCAGGTGGGGTCTTGCCAGAGGAGAGTGGAGGGGCAGAATGCCCTCCCTCACCCTGCTCTTCACACTGCTTTGGATGCAGCCCAGGATACAATTGGTTATATGGGCTGTGAGCACACATTGCTGAGCCATATTGAGTTTTTTGTCCACAAAACACCTCCAAGTGTTTTTCTTCAGGGTTAATCTCAATCCATTCTCTGCCCAGCCTGTACTTGTGCTTGGGATCTATTGCCAAGATTTTTACAAAGAAAACCGTGGTTTTGGAACACAAAAAACAATTGAGAAAATAAAATTTCATTTTCTGTTCCTTATCTTTTAGACCCAACTAAAACATTGAGAAAACAATGACTCCAGGAAGTAGTGTTTCTCATTCCAACTAAAGGAAACAAAAATATCTGGATCAAACAAACGGTGATGCACACCCAAAATCTTCCTGAGAGAAAAAAAGAACATACTTACCATATGAACCATAAGAACCATATGAACCACATACTTACCATAAGAACACCTTGTTTATCCCATCAGGATTTTAGGAATGTATTTATACAAATCATTAGTCCAGTTTTGATACTATACATTCAGACCAAATTATATTTCAAAACCTCATAAATTATAACCTTATAATTGGTATACAACAAAAGCTGCTGTTATTTACCTTTTTCCCATTAAATTATGCTTGTCCTTCCAATGTCAGTTTGGGTTGGGTTGAGAGAGCCAATCTTCTTTCTTCAGAAGCGAGGAGTTTATTTTACAGCATGCCGTCACTTCTCTGAAGCATTCATTGTGAAGAGTATGATGCCCATGGATGTGGAATCCCTTCCTCTTTCAGGCTTGGTGGCCACCTGGGTTTATTTTTATACATTTTCTTAACAAGACCAGATTTCAGCTAAAGTTTGAAATTTGTCCAGTACCATCCCTTAGCCCAGTATAACACAAAAGGCTGTAAACCTGGCCCACGGTGACAAGGTCTGACAAGATTTGTCAGACCTTTGCCACATGCAGTATTTGCAGTATGGTGCTACAAGTGGCCAAGCAGAAGCCACTTGACCACTAGACAAAATATGTTAATGCTTCTTGTATAACGAAGTATTAGAATCTGTAGGTTTATAAAGGACTTTTCATTACACAGGGATTTCAAAAGTAATTGTGACAATGACTTGTTGCAGTTCAAAGACTGGGGTTATGGGACACTAACTGGGAACTTTTTAGAGGGACAATGACAAAATTTCATGCCTATATTTTAATATCATTATTTCTTACATCAATTTTCCACACTTTCCACTGATTCTGATAATTCAGTGGTCGGCATCTACTTATAGGAGCTCTCACTGGCATAAAGACAGATTTATATGCAGTCTGCAATGGATAACTTTAATCATACAAGACAGTGGTATTTCATAGATTTGTGATTAAGCTTGCTAAGAAATTTTACACTGTAGATTTATTTTGTTACAAAATGCCAGTTTGTCAAAGTGAAAACTGTTTAAATAAAGACAGCCTTTTTGATAAAATATTTTGGAAAAATGTTTTGACATTTAAATCCCCCCACCCCCAAATTAGTACTTTTTCATTTTAAAAATATCTTCTTTTTTACGACTATACTCGGTCATATTGAAAGAAACCACAAATTAATTATTTTACAAAGTAATGCAAAAGAACAGTGAAAATATTTTTAAAAAAGATGTGTTGATTTATATTTAATGAATACTTTTAGACTGCTGATTCATGAATGTCTTTTTGCATTTTGAATATTTAATTTCCATTGAGAATGGGAACTTACTATGATGAGAAAACATTTTTCTTCCAGTTCTATTCATGGGTGTTCAATGGGAAATTGCAGTAATACCCCAGATACATTGTCTAACTGTAGTTGCTGACCTTTGTCCCAGGTTTTGCCAGATTAGGTCAGTTTGATCTTTAACAGCCAGAGGAAGCAAGCTACACAAAATTGCTTCTAGCAAAGTTCTGCTCCAATTTAAGATGCAAAGAAGAAAAAAATGCCTTTACTCATATTTAAGTTTTTTAGACCAAGTAAATTTATTCTGCACCTTTGATGAGGTATCCCATCATTCTTAGCTTCAAAATTAAAGTCTCCTATGTCTCTTCAGTAATTAACATAAGTGCCAAATAATCTTTTCCCCCTATCTGATAAAAGTCAAGTAGCTTTCTTTAAATGCCAGCAATCATCCTGCTTCCTGCTATCTCCTTCCTCACAACACATCCTGTCTCCCCTAACGCACAATGTCAGTCAAGGCTTCTGAATCTAGCATAGCTACTTTTCATTTCTTCATTCCACTGGGAGTTCTCCGGTCTACTCTCATTGTCTTGGAGAATGGGATTTTATTTGGTCAAAATAATTCAAGTAACCCTTGTTTGTCTTAGTAGGTGGTGAATTACTTTAATCAGTTCTACTGCTCTAGAGATCCAGAGGTCCCATGGCTTTTTGGATACGGCTTTTTGGACAGCAGCATGAAGAGGAGGAGATAGGTATCCACAGATGATGTCTTTCTCATGGCTTGAATACATATGCTCCTTTGGCTTCTCTCAGATACTCTCAAAATAATGAGTTCTCACCTTGACCTGTGCTTGCCTTTTCTCATGCATTCACAAGGCATTCTGTGGGTAAGGCACACAAAATATGTTTCCAGCATCTGATACTTCAGAATGATACATGAATTCAGAGCCCTTTTAGTTTGGGGGGACAGAAACCATCTGTCTTCTAGCTGTGTGCAAGACCTATGCAAAAATAGGTCCTATTTCATTCCAAGCAAATGAGTGCACTCTCTAACACTTAAAAAGTAATTATAGTCATTACTTATCACCCTCATCTTCAGCATGAGGAAAGAAGCCTTTCGCCCTTCTGACACAAATAGACAGTGGTCTCAAGCAGCAAACACCAATCTGATTATGACATTCTTTAATACAGCTCATAAGTAAAATAAATGCAAGCATATGAGCTGTGCTGATGTTATGATGACTTTGGGCTGTCTTCTACTGCATGTGCTAAATTTTCCAATAGAGTTTTATTCAAGACATACCCATCCTATAAAATACTGCAGCATGTAGAAATACCCTGAACTGGTATTTCTGGAAAGAATGACACTGGAATTTGAATTAGGGAGTGGTTAACCCTGGGCTAGTTTTCATCTGCTGTTTTTGTAACTGAGGCTAGCATCTCTGCGTATCACCAGTAGCGCTGTGCAGAGAGAGGCAGCACAGTGCTGAATGGCACAGCGTAGACAGCAGACCAAATGCAAGCAGCCCACAGCATTGTTCACAACCTGCTCAGCTGGAGATGGAGAGCAGCTATTAAACCATAAGGAACACATCATTCAAGGGGCCTCTGAAAAAGGAAAAGCTGAAGAATCAGAAAAAATTGGATTAATCACCTTCGTCAAAACTATATTCAGCCTCCAAGATACACATGTGCTGTTGCACATATGCTTCTTTGGCTGTGTAAGGAGCACTGCATCTCTTTAAAATGTAAACTTTCTATAGTTTGTTATAGTTACTAATATTTTGTTCCACAGAATAGTTGTATGACTATTAGAACACCTTCACAAATGCAGTTTTGCAAAAATACTTTTCACCAAAGTACACTTAAACCTATCAATTTTAAAAATCTAATATGTGATCTAATTTGTAGCTAATATGTATCTAATACATTCTTCAAATTTGTAGCCAAATGTCCTCAATATACAGAAAATACAAGGGGTTAGGGTACATAAAGAGAAAAATATACACCAGATGTACTTTAAATACAAAGGCCACACTAGAATACCAATTTTTTTTTCATGGTGAATATTCACAGCACTTAAATTTCACTTAAATTCCTGTTGGTAAGTCAGTAAGGCAGACAGTAACTTTGAAGGCTTTTGAAGAGCTGACAAAATGGCTCTTAGAGGGGAACAGGATCAAGACAGTGAATGGCAGATAATACCACAGGAGGAACTTAAACAATCTGAATACAACCTGCAGAGAATTTCTAAAAAGCACTCAACTAGTAACATTTTGATCACAAACATCCAGAGTTTCCAGAGGCTTTGCAAACATTAAAGCCAGTATTACCAAAGGCACATAAAGATAATTTCACACAACTGGGAATCAAAGAGCATGTGGTGAGAGGAAAGATCTGACGGTTTTACGAACTGTACATTTCTGGCATCAACCCTAACATGTTCATCTGATTTCTTAGTCTACAAAAACAGAAGGAAAAAGCTAAGCAATTTTTCTTCATTTCGGTGGTGTTGTTATAGATTGAAGGAATAAGCAATTCATGGAGTTCTGCATCAAAAAAATATTCCATTGTCAGTTCCAAGAATATCTGGAACTGATTGATCACACCCAGCATTTGCTTGACACATTTAATATTGAAGAGCATATACCTAAAAAATATTTTTGATAAAACTGGGTTTCAAATTTAAAAGACATTAATAACTTCTTCAATTAAATGCTAAAGAATATAATTTTGTTTTCACAAAGAGTTTAGAAATAAAAACTCCTGGCAACAGAAGCACTTATTTGAAGTAGATTTTTGGCTTAGCTTTCATCAGTTCTATGGAATTTTCCATTATACAACTTGCTGAAAGATGCATGATATGATCTGAATAACTGGTGATTGATGTGTCCCAGGGAGCACAATTTAAACTCTTCCATATGAAATAGATGTCTATCTACCAGGGACAGACATAGTCCAGCAATTTCCCAACCAGCCAAAAGCCTGGGCTAGTATTAGAAAGGTGAATTCTTAACTGACTGAACTTTTTTTTTTTCCTTTTAATACAAGATTCCCAATGGTAACAAAAGCCCTTAAAAAGATTCTTACTAAAGTTTGAAGTAATCTTTCCTTGACACTTCTGCCTCCACTATGTATAATAGAAAAAAAGGGACAGCTTAAAAAAATATTATTTTCCTTAACAAAACTAACTAAAAAGTGAAGAAGAAAATCTACAAGGTAGATTTTAGGGAACAATATCAAGTGCTGAAAACCTGAGAGCTTGACACTGGCCACTTAAACTAAGCAAAGGACTGTGCTCTTCTGTCAAGATCATACACTGAGCTAAATACAGCAATTTTTTCTTCTTCTAGTTTCACTCTTTGATGAGAAATTTTCCTGAGCAGTCATGTTTGTATTGTATTTTCTATCCCAACAAATGCCAACATACATCATAAAACAAGACCATATGCTACCAAAATAGCATATGAATCTGTTTTGCAAACAAACATTGCTCTTCTGGAGTGAAAGATGGAGATCCAATTCACATTGCAGTTTTCCAGGTGTAAGTTTATAAGCTCAAACATGGAAGAGATATACCCAGTAACCAGTTTACTTATGCCCACAGGTCCCCAGTCTACAGTACTCTGCCAAAACTCCATGGCTTAGCCTCCATCCTTGGGGAGGGTGGTATCAATCTGCCAGCAAGAAATAGTTCCGTCAGCTTACAGTGATTCTCCATGATGGGGCTTGGTGAGGACTGTGTGTGTAATACTGTGTGTCAGCCCTACACGGGGGAAGTTCCAGTCCTGAAGTAATTGATGTGGTAAGTTGCAAGCTAGGGACATTTTGAGAGGCACGAGGAGAGGAGAAGAGCAAAAGCTGGAATTCAATGTCTTCCTGTAGTGCATGTTGTCTATTTGCATTACAAAATAGACTTCTTACAAATACATTCTTCTACTGACCACCATAAAGAAAGATGCAGAGATTGACAGGTATAGAGTATCACAATGTCATTATTAAACTTGAAACTGACAGAGTTATTAGAAGTAAAATGCAAATTTTTACCCGAGAGGAAATACTAGGGTAAAATCTTCATCACTGACAGCTTTTAAAATTGAGACTGCCTGCATGTTTATCTAAAAGATATGCTCCAGTTCCAGTAGAAATTAATTCAAAATTTTATGGACTGTGTTACAAAGGTCAGACTCTGTAATTGCAAATCTTCTATTACAATCAGTTAATCTACTCATTCAATTTTATGCTATGCATTTCATATAAGTTCTTGAATCCAAAAAACAGAGTCACAATGAGTGATTTTAGATTCCTTTAAAGACTAGAAGAAAATGGAAGGGTGAGAAAGACAGTAGAAAACTTAAGTTGAAAAAAAAATTGAAAATATCACAAAATTAAGTCAATAAACAATACTAGTTTTATTATTCAATCAGCAGACAGCTAAGATTGAGTTATGTAGAGCCAAGCTTTCTTCTTCAGGTGAGCACCCTAAGCACTATGCTACCCTGTTGTTTTCACTCTTGGGTTTTGCATTTGGGGCTGGAAAAGAGGAATTTGACCCATCTTCTTCAGCTCTTAAGACTATTTGACATCACTTGGTGTCACTGCTTCCTCCTCTCAAGTAGAGGAGGAGATCAAATTATTCAGGAGATGATCCTTGACTTCTCCTTCTACATGTTTTTTGAATGACAGCTCTCTTGGCCTCTGTGTTTTGCAATGGACACTGATGATGTTCAGGTCTGTTCTGACTCCTGTTAGAAACAATGAGAGAGCAGCAAAGATTTTAAAAGAGGGCATATTAACTAAGCCAGGTACATGCTCAGGCCATTGCAAAGAGAATTAGAAACTATTAATAAAATAAATAAATAATCATTAATTTTGCTAAGGGATTGGGTCTGCAATCATGCAAATGCCTAAAATGTGTTCCCTACATCCACACTGCACTGGGTCTGGCTGGGATGGAGCTAATTTTCTTCACAGCTGTATGGTGCCGTGGTTTTGACTGGTGACAAAGAAAGTGCTGATAGCACATCCGTGTTTTAGCTATTTAGTGACAAGGCCATCCCTGTTTCTCACTGTGCTGCCCCAGAGGGGAGGCTGAAGATGGCAAGAGATTGACAGTCAGCGTCAATGAGATTTGGTCAGTCAGGACGGCTGACCCAAACTGACCAAAGGGATGCTCCCCATAGCCTGTAATGTGCTCAGCAATAGAATGGAGAGGGAATAACCACTGCCTGGGTACTGTCAGGGCATTGCTTTGATGTTGGTTATGGATCGCTTTTAGCATGACTTATTTTCTTTTCTTCTTCCCCCCACCCCTCCCCTTTGCTTACTAGAGGGTTTATCTCAACCCAAGAGTTTTTTCTCACTTTTATCCTTATAATTCTCTCCCTCAGCCTGATTGTGAAGGAGTAAGAGAGCGACTGAATGGGGTCTGAGTTGACACATGAGGTCAGCCCACCACAGACACAGCATTCAAACTTGTGTCGTTAATGACACATCTGCACCTAAGTTATAATGGAAACAGTCAAAGGTTGGCAAACATTTTGAAAACTGTATTTCTCAGTTGTAAAATCCTATAACATGAAGAACGCATCCATATGAGTAACATGTTCACATTTCAAGATAGGAGAAAAACTAGCCACAATTCTTGGAAACAAAATTCAAAATTCAATAGAATTTGGTCACCTTTACAAGGAGGTTCTTAAAGGACAGAAAAAGCATGATTTATTCTCAAGATTCATGCAGATTACAGACTCACAGAACATTGTTAAATCAAATAAATGTGCACAAAATATCTGTCCAATGACCAGTATATTTTTCAGAACAATTTTTAGACAGTAGTTCTTTTTTTTGCAAGAATATTTTTAATATACAGAATTACTTTAAGTACTATGGAAACACAAGTGTTTGTGCTTACAGTATATCAAATTACAGCATTTGTAGCCAAAATTTAGCTTGAACTGTAAAAAAGTTATGCATAAATGTTCCAGCTTGAAAAGTATATGTTCAGAATGACAAAATTTAATACCAGTAAAAGTTAAAAGCATGAAAACAAAGGGTGGGTCCAATTTCAACACTTTCCACTTGCATGAATGTTCTGGGAAAGAGAAACTGAACATAGATTTTAACAAGAAATTTAATCTGTATATGAAATATGCATGTGAGAGGATACATGTACATTTTTTTAAGCATTATTTATTTCAATATTCTGAACTATGACTTACATATTGTCAAATATTTCTGCCTAATTCAGCCAAACATTTTTTATTTTTCCTACTTTTTGAAATGTCACTATATTCTGTGGCAATACAGACGTGAGTAAGTAAAATAAAATCTTGGCATGAGCAAAATTCACTAATTCATATTTTCTAAAATAGCTTCATAATAACTTTACAAACTCCATCCCTTTTTATACCTATTAAAGTACTTTTTGAGAATAAACCCCACAGATTTAGAGTCCATAATTCAGTCAAATAACATAATTGTATATAATACCTTTGGATGACAATGAAAGCTTACTTTAAATGTGTTCAAAGTCATTTCAGACTAATCTGAGCAAGAAACAATGTAGTCTTTTTCAGTGTGATCATTGCCCACATTGAACAACGTTTTAATTTTTGAAACATCTGGAAACATCTTAATTTTGCTAGTACTTGTTTTCTTCATTACAGTCTCTTTTTTCTTTTTTTCCCTTTTTTTTCCCTCAATGAGTAGAAACATGTGCCCAAGTACAACATTGCAGAGAGCACTTTCCCATTGCAGCTCTCATTAACCAAGTCTCCTTTCACAACCACTATGTATGGATAAAGGAAGAAAAAAGCAAAGCTTTCCCTTTCTCTGGAAAACACACAGATGTCTCAAGGAGAAGAGGGAAGCACTTAGGAAGCTGTGAAATTCACCACATTGAAACCAAGACTTGTACTGGCTTAGCTTCTTCTAAATGTCAAGGGGAAAAAAAAAAAAAAGGTAAAGCAAAAACATAAATTCCCAAAGCACCAATTGGTATAAATTCAACACCTCCTCTATCTCCAAATACTTTCTCTGGAAAGAAAAGAAACCCACAGGAAAACAGCAAGAATACCATTACAACCCATTTCTACCACAGTCATTCAAGTTTCTCCAAATTTCCCTTTTTCCTCCAGAATGAAAGCATTTCCTTTAAGGGAAATTTACTAACCACTTTAATTGGTCATGAGTTATAATCAAAAAATATCTGAATCCTTATAGTCTTTGCATGACCACTACAACTTACTGTGTCAGTGTTCCTGAAGTCCCTGAAATCTATTTTAAACTAGATAGAAGTGTAATCAAAACAGTATACCTAGCCACTGTATAATATACAGCTGCTCTAAGTCAGCACTCTTATCTCACGAATTTGTGAATACCCACAAACAATGCTATGTGGGTTTTAATAAAGTGGTTTTATGCAGTAAATTACAGTGTTTTCTAGGTATAAACTATACCAGCATAGGATGTCTCGTTATATGAACTACATTAAATTTGGGGGGGGGGGGGGGGGGTGGTGGTTTTGTTTTGGGGTGGTTTTTTGTGGTTTTTTTCTCTCTTTTTAGTTTGTTACATTTGGAGTGAGACTTTTAGTCCGCTTGTGAAATAAGTCTGGAAGTTTCACTGGGTCCCAGGCTCAGGTGCTCTGGTACTCTGCTTTGGAAGCTCAGCTGTTGGGTAGGTTCCTACAGCCAAAAGCAATGAAGGGATGTAGGAACCTGAGTCAGCCCCTGAAATCTGCCAGAGTCACTTGTGTAAAAAACACCTGGTGACAGCCCTTGGTCTGTTTGCATTTTGCTCATATCAGTGTGAATCAGAGGAAACCCTGCTGAGTCTGACAAGCCTTTCAAAAGAGACTCTGGGCCTCTACGAAAAGATCAGGATGTGAAAGATCTAGGCTTTGAAAAATCTCTGCAAGAACAAGGCTTGCCTCCCAGAATGAAGTGCCATCAATTCAGGTATGCCTCTGACTCTTTGCCAGCAGTGCATCTCTGCTACATTTCACCTTATGCATTAAACTTGCTGTGCTGGGCCAGAGTGGCAGCAAAGTGTTACAATTTCCACTCTAGTCCTGAATCCCCTAAACATCCAGTTATACAGCAGCTTTCTCCCAGCTAATTTTTAAATTGATACCCAGCATTGACTCTGTGCACTAGGGCACACAATCCAGGCTTTTAATTGTGAAATTTCATTTTCTATTATCTGTGTGTATATTTTGTCCTTTTCTAAATTGCACTAACCCAAATATATCAAGAGAGAGGCATAGAAGATTAATTTCTTGTATTGATTGTTCTGGGGAAAAAAAAATCAGTTTTAAATATCTCGCTTTCTAACCTTGCTGGAATTCACTAGTTCTTAATATATCAGGAGAGAGTAATTGCAACACTTCCAATTTATTTTTTCTGAGAAATGTTATAGATTTCTTCTTTACTTAAATGATACTTTTCAGATTGGATTCATGCAGAGGTTTTCAATGATTTTAATTTATGTTGTTCAGTCCCAAATCCCTGTTTACCTCTACTATATCTCATACATGTTTTAAACAGGATTACACTAAAATAGTGCTAGGCAGAGCAACACGGGGAAATGCAGTGGCTTACAGTGTTCTTCTCAAGTGAAAAAGAACCTTGAAGTTTATCGTATCTGACACTCTATTATATAGAGGCAACATCTGAAGGCAAGAATCCATGGACAGGGTCATACAGCATTGAATTAGGAAAGAAATTATCCAGAATGAGCTGTTTGACCAAAAACTGGAAATGAAAGATAAAAGCCGAGAGAAGTTTTCTCTTCTTGCAGTTGTGTTTACTTTTATCCTAGTCTATTATAGTATGCACAGGAAACAAACTCTCACTCTGAAAGTCCTAATCCTATCTGTGTTTAAGAGGCATATGGACAATGCCCTTAATAACATGCTTTGATTTTTGGTCAGTCCTGAAGTGGTCAGGGAGTCAGAATTGATGATTATTATACTTAGGAAGAAAAATTAGATGCACATCTAAACAGGACTCGGGTAATTTTTGTCATTTCAAATTTGCCAATAAAGTGAACTTTGAGCAAAGGTGAGAGGATAGTTCCCCATATGTATTGCATGTGATTCTTTCAGTCTGGGGTGCTGAGGCTTTTTGGTTTTTTCTTTTCCCAAGAACATGACAGGATAAGGCCTTTTGTAAAAATTAGCCTGCTCCAGCCAGTTTTTATCATCTAAACCTATAATTAATGTTCTTCAAACACTGGACTTTATCTGCTGTCTTAAAAGAACCTCGTCTGTGAGAAAGCCAGAGACACAGTTTAATTTCAAGTGTCAAAGATGAAAAGGAAAAATATGTTAGTCTTCCTTTTACACAGGTGATGAGGAACTCCAGTCTTTGAAACAGAGAATATCAATATGTGTGATGCTAAATAAAGTGGATGATGTAGATTGATTCATTAGAAGTGTTCTGCCCCTTGTCAGATAAGGAAAGCTGAAGACCTCATTTGCTAATTTTTTTTTTTAATAACTGACTAGAGATGACAACAGATGTCAGCAAATGAAAAAAACATTTGAATTAAAAAACAAGTCCTTGACATTCATTTAACTTATCCAATATGAAGCAATAAATAAAAAAAGGAGACTCCTTCTGCAGGTTCAAAACCTTTTGTACTTTTCAGTACAAAACCCAATTGTACTGAAAGACTAAGGGTAGATTTCACCCTACATAATTTCTGACGCCTCAGCTGGACAGAGTACCTTGACCCACCTTGCCCAGGGACTCAGAGGCAGTTGGAATCTCCAGGGAATAGGTCATCCATCCCTGTCTGAAGTGTCTGTGCTAATGTCTATTGACTGATCTGTTCAAGTGCTTCCTTGACTGCACAAGCACCCAATATTTTAGACGGTCAACATCCTTATGCAGGAGCTAGTTTGGAAAGTAGGATGACTTTACCATTTTTGTATCTTTTCCAGTGACAAGAAAATGTAGCCAACACAAACAAATTGTGTAAGAGCACTGCAGGACTTAAAAATGTCTCCAGCTATTGCAGGGGGCATTTGAGTGCTTTGTATCAGCTCCCAGCTAGGACCTGATTTGAACCTATTACAGTACTTCTCTGCTTATGTTTTGCTCAGGCCACTGTTGAATTATCCTTGAATGTCTGTGCCATCTCCCTAATTATCCATAATCAGAACTGACACTGTCTCAGCAGTTCCTAAAAATGAGAATTAAAAAATAGAAGAAGAGTGATTTATGTTTTTTATTACTATACATTAGGGGAAAATAATAAAAATACTTTTTCCATTGAAGTCTGTAAAAGTAATTTAAAGGATAAACCTGAGTGACTTTACTAGCTACTTTACTACTTCTTCCCTTTCTTAGAAAGTAAAAGTATCTAAAAACAAAATAAAATTTAAATCCAAACACCTCATAAAAAACACAATTATATTTCAATTATCCCCTGGGGATTGGACTGAAAAAAACATGTTGATTCTGCTGCCCTTGGCTCCAAAAGAAACAGAATAATGCAAAGTCTTGGCATTTGATGTACAGAAAGGTAAGTGGAAAAGCCATTTTCATTCCAAAATAATAATTCTTGTTCTGTGTTTATTTAAAGATTTCTTGGTATTTCATTTTTCTCCTTTATCATTGCTACTAGAACTGAGCCTCTTCTTGCATTTTTTTTTAACTTCTTACTGAGGTCATTTACCCTCTAAGCAGTGGCTTGACTTCCAGCCACTCCATGTGAGACTCTTGCCCTAGTTTCTCTACCGTCACAGCAAGTAATGGTCCCAATGCAAGGTCTGCTTCTGCATTCTGTGTTGACAGAGAAGAAGATTAGTAACAATTTTCACAGATTGCTTCCTATTAAAATATTTGTTGGAGGTAGGGAAAATCTTGATTTAGAGGTAATGGTTCACTGTTGTGCCATTCAGTCAATTTCTCATCAATCATTTTCTTACCTTCAGCAGTGTAGAATATCATAGAAAAGGTCTGAACAAAGCATTACATGCCAGAGAGTCCCAAACTGGAGGATTCACAAGGACTGCTATTTCTAACCTAAAAACCCCCTCTATGGTATCCTGAAGAAGACATTTTAGTTGCAGCTTGTGCTGGTTTTGTCTGGGATAGAATCAACTGGCTTCACAGTGGCTGTTATGGGGCTGTGTGTTGAATTTGTGCTGAACACAGGGTTAATAATACAGAGAATTTTTTGTTGTTGCTGAGCAGGACTTACACAGAGCCGAGGCCTTTTCTGATTTTTGTACTGCCACAGTGGTGAGGAAGTTGGGGGTGCTTGGGAGGAGACACAGTCGAGACAGGTGACACAATCTGACCCAAGGGACATTCCAGACCATATGACACCACACTCAGAATATGAAGTGGGGGGAAGAAGGAGGAAGGGGGAAACATTTGGAGTGATGGTGTTTGTCTTCCCAAGTAACCATTACATGTGATGGGAAACTGCTCTCCTGGAGATGGCTGAACACCTGCCTGCCCATGGGAAGTGGTGAATTAATACCTTGGTTTGTTTTGCTTGTTGGCACAGCTTTTGCTTTCCCTATTAAACTGTCTTTATCTCAACCCATGAGTTTTCTCACTTCTCTCCCTGATCTTGCTGGAAGCAGAGTAAACAAGACTGGCCCTGACACTGAACCCTGGGAAGAACATCACCGGTGACAGGGTGCCAGCTGAATGCAACTCCATTCCCCACCACTCTCTGAGCCTGGCCATGCAGGTATTTTTTACCTAGAAAACTGATTTCCTTCCAGAAGAATGCCCGGCCTTCCTGGACTACTTTACCCTTCAGGACTGCCTCCCAAGAGACTCTGGCAACCAGGCCCTGAAACAGGGGGAAGAAATGAAATGGGAGAATGGAGCAGACAAAAGTGGAGAAAAAAAAAAGTGAATGGGAAAAAAGTAAATGTAGAAGGAAGGTGAGAGGTGAGGAGATCTTTGTGGGTATTCCATCCTCAGTGACAGCAGAGGGATCAGGTCACAATCGGGCTATCACCAAGGCACAGCAGAGCAGGAAGGGCTGCGGTGGTGCAGGCTGGGCAGGGGTGAGTGCCAGGCTGTATGGTGGAGGCTCAGATGGACAAGGGCCGGGGAAGAAATGCCAGCTCCTGGGACAGAGGGTGTCCAGCCTGGGCAGGACACAGTACCACCCAGCTCCCTCATCCCCTCTCCTACTTGCTCCCAGGTCCCTGATACTCCTGCCCCCACTCCCTCTGCCACCAGCTTCCTCCTGCCCAGCCCCACTGAGCTCCCCTCTCTCCTGTCTCCTGCTTCTCATCCAGGAGAATCCGGAAGTCCTTCTCAGCAGGGCTTGTCTTAATGACTTCTCCTCATCTGTACTCAAATCTGGGAAAGCCCCAACTCAAGTGCAGCACCTTCCACTTGGGCTTCTTGAACATCATGAGGTTCTTCTCAAGTTTGTCCATGTCCCTCTAAAACCTGGAATCTATGAACACTGTGGAACAGCCATCCTCAGAGATGTTTGAAAATGCCTGAGCTGGTTAAGCTGATATTCTCTGCTCTTGGCATCACAAATGTCCCCACTTTAAGTAGCTTCACCAAAGCTTTATACAACCAGATGATGGAGCTGCTGAATTACTGTGTTTCAGCAGCCCACAGTGATATGAAGTGGAGGAGGGGAGCAGCTGACTTCACTCATTATTTTGTTAGCAACACAGCATTAAATGAGGACTAAAGAGAGTACTCCTCAGATCTTATGAAGTATTGTTGTAGTGGTTTTAAATAGCTTATTCTTTCTTTTCAAATATTTTCTCAGTCTCTTGCACTTGATGCTTGTGTGTAAGAATAGCTCCTAAGGGCAGCCAATCCTGAAACATCCATCCAAGGTAGTTCCTGTAGCAGTGGAAACACTGCAGCCTCCCCCATAGCTATGTTTTGGAAGGTTTTGCCAGGGCTCAAGATGATTCCTTCATCGGGAAAATTGAACCCAGCCCCCTTCCTTCTAACAGACTTGGCAGAAGCATAGGAGCTAGAACTTTTAAATGGAAAAGCAATGGAAAGGCACGCAGTGTCCAAGGCAGAGAGAAAGCTGTAAAAGAGCACCAATGAAAAGCACACCAGAAACTTGGAAAAAAAACCCCAAAACCTGCCAAACTCACAAAAGAGTCCACTAGGAGATTTCCACACAGAAATGCAGCTGAGAAACCCTTACTGTTACTAAATGCAATAAAAGGTAATGAATGATATCAGCAAAAATGAAACCCACATATAAACATTAAGTCACTAGCCTCAATATCAACTTTATGCACATTGATTCTTAAAAACACTAAGTATTATTAGTTACCAAAACTTGAACTTTTCATTCCTATAAATATAACATATATTATGAACTCCCTGGGAAACTTTTTATTCCCTATGGAGCAAGGACATCTCCCCTTGTGACAATACCCACAGCTATAGGAAGATTTAGTCTGTCACCAAACCATACCTTTCAATCAGAATTCAATTCACCTTTTTTCCTTGTCGATTGTGTTATAAATTCACCTTGGCTTACCTGTTATTTTGTTTCCATGGATTTGGGGTTTTTTTCATAACTTTATAAAATATATATTCTAAAATATATGTATGACAATTACTTGGTTCAACAAGAAGAAAAAAAGATTCAATTAGCTGTACTGGCTGGCAAACATATGAAATTTTAAATACAAATCCCGTTGTTCTTTTTTTTTTTTTTTCAGTTAACTTCAATGGATATAATTTGACTTACTGGAGAATCAGGAATAATTTCATGTTTTTCAGAGCCACATCATTGTCCCTGGCTTAAGGGGAGTGTGGATGTAATTTTAAGCCCTCTTTATCTGAAAGGATAGTGTAGTGTCCTAGATTTGATAAATTATTTGTTGTAAGAAAAGGGTATTCAGCTCATACATTTGACTTCTGAAAGTCCACATCAAGCTTCTCCCTGCTGTTAGCATGTAATCAATGTAGAACATTACTCTGCAGCTTCCCACTGGGTAGTGTTTATTGCCTGCCCTATCTAAAGGATTTCCAGGAGTGGCAGGCAGGAAGCTGCTGGTAGCTTCAGGGCTCCCACAATTCAGTCAGATGCCAGACAAAGCCAGTTTGCAGGAAGTTTTTCAATAGCATGTCCTTTTATGGAGTCTTAATGATCTGAGTATCAATGAGGAATCTATTTTTACCCAGGCAACTTTTCTCAAACAGCTGAACCCTTTGAATAGCTTTACAGAGGGCAGATTTCTAATAATTCTTCTTTCAGGGACTTTTTTTCTTTTTCCCTTTTCTTGTTACCCTGGTAATGATCACCAGGCAATAGGAAACCAGGGTTCAATTTGATTTATGCTGACTTACAAGATATCAGAATGATGGCTGTAAGCCTTGCTGCATGGAAGCATCCTATTGACTTCACTGAAAGCGGTGATGTACCTACAGAAGAACTCACTCTGGGGTTAAACTCATGGAGTGCATTCACCCTATGTAATTAAAGGGCCAAGGAGAAACTTCAGCACTAAATCCCTGCCTGTCCCCAGTATTGGAGGCTGCTCTGTCACATAAAGAATACCACAAACTCAATATATTTAAAGAAAGCAGGTGGTGAGACTGTGTTGTGTTCAGTGCTGCCTATATTATGCCCCCCTCCTTTCAAGGGATCTAGAAAATAATTTTCTGGAAAATGACAAGGAAAGAAAGTTGAAAGACTTGGGAGAAATGGCAGTAAATGTGATATGGAAAACCTTAATCAAACAGAAAATTAGGGAAATTCCCATCTTTGTCAATCCTGCTGAAAACCAGGACCCCTGTGTCAAAACCATCTTATGAATCTAGACTGCCATCTAGGCTTTATGAAGATCCAACTTTCTTGCTGCTTCATGAAAAAAATGGCCTAGAAGGTCTTTACAATTCCACTATTCTATAATAGAGTCCAATCTGCTAATGGCTTTAAATAGACATCATTCCCAAATTAAGCTACAGAAGACAGATTGCACTTAAAATGTGTCCTTTCATTCTTTGACCCACAAACTCAGAAGTGGATGGCAAGCAGTCTCCATTTTAGTATAAGTTTTTTTGAAGTTACTTTGCATAGTTTCCATACTGTTAGAATTTCATCTGATAAGCCTTTGCCTTTTTTTCCTAGAAATACATTTTTTCTGTATCCTCAGAGCAGTATTTAACATAGAAGTTTTACTTTGTACAATGCAAAATACCTTAAAGTAAAAAGATATATTCTCTGCATATTTTAGTCAAACCAAATTTAGGTGCACAGCTGAGATTCCCACTTAGGAATGTAGTTGTTCAATGCTTTATTTATGGTCAATAGAAACAGACAAGCATGTAAGAGAGATTTAGTCGACCAAAGTATTGAATTCCCCTATTAAGCACCATGATGACAGCCTTGGCAAGTGTGAGTTTGAGATAGGTATCCAAGTCTCCAAACCCCAATGGATCAGAATGAAATGTAGCTTGTTTCATTTTATTTAGGAAGATGGGATATAGAATGCCACCGCAATCAGTGTCACTTCCAGCATTCACATTAAAGATAGGTGTGATTACTCATGCTTCTACATTGTATCATTCTGTAAATTACTCTTACTTGAAACTGAATATTATGAACTTGCGATGCAATTGTTTATAACAAACAAAGAATCATTCTTTCAGCCCTAAAGAAAGCCGAATTACTATGTTAAATAATATTGTCACTGTATTGCTTCATATTAAAAAACAATGACTCTAGCTGAGGTAGGAACAAAAGAACATTAAATACTATAACTATATAATCATACCACACTTTTCAGAAAAAAACTGTGTGCTGTCATAAGTTTTAAAGGCTGAATCTTTACATAATGCTGAGGAATGTACAAGATATAAAAAGCCCATACTCCCAAATAATTACTACATTTGAGCATTTTGACTGTGGAAAAGATGTAAGTATAGGTACCATTGCCAATTGAAGCAAGAAAATAAGACAAGTAAATTATGGCCAGAATTTCAACAACTTCAGTTGAGGATGAGACTCCTATTAAAATGAAACATCATAATATGCTTTTGCTTGACCTTTCTACCTTTTTGTAGTTGAGCCTTATTCAATTTGTCATAAATAATATTAAAATTTTTTACTAGCCATCAAGTCACTAGGTATGGAAGGACATACTTTGCATAAAGAAATGCTTGTGGGTGGATTGTGTTATTTATATTTTTCTGCAGAACCATAATGTTCCTGGATTGACTTCAGCGGAAGTGCAATGAGATTAATGTCCAGTGAGTTAAAGAAATGAAAAATAATTTCCAAATACCAGAAGAAGATGGGAAGACCAGGAGAAAATAAAAGTCATCTAAAAACAGTGTCACTTCATGCAGTTAGTCAGAAGCCTCTGAAATGCCTCTGAATTATTCTCAGCCTGTGGCCAGCTGCCATAACAACAAAAGTAATCTCTTGACTAAGAAACTTAGGGTGATTGATAGAGGATGACAGAGATATTTTGATTTTATCAAAAGCTAATATCATTTCCCTAAGTAAAAGAAAAGCCTAAAGAAAGCTATCTTCAAATTTTCTGAACTGAGCAGAGGATGCAAAGAGAATGTGAATCCTCAAAAAATATTTCTGAAGTTTTACTTAGAAAGTTATTATCATATGTATGAGGTTAAACAAAAACTCTGTACTAGAAACAGGTGCAAAATTAACCTGAAGTCAGAGGTGGCTCGATTGATCACACAGACATTTAGGCAGTTCAGGGACCTAACTGAGGAGTCTTCATGGGATCTTCATGGAGTCAGTAGAGGCACATTCAGAGGGTGACCCAGATATTAACTCAGCTGAGGAAGACAAGTTCTTTTTTTCAAGATGTTTGCCTGTACCTCTCTTTCAGCTACAGAGGACCCTTGTAGGCTCACCTACCTTCTAAGACTCTGTGGTTCTGGTGAAATCTCTGCTTGATATAATTTCATTTGCAATGCCTCTCATTCTACATGCACTGTATGACATTCTTATCAATGAATGTCACTGTCTGTTAGCCAGGCAATGGTGACTCACTTTTTTTTGGAAGGAGCATAAAATTCCCACTGAAAGGATGATGTTCCGGACTAACCCTTTCTGGGTTGGAGCTCGAGCTCAAAGAGATGACAACATATCCAAAAAGGTAATTGATTCAGGGCACGCAGAGAGTGTTTAATATGCTTTCCCATCCCTTGTCAGTTTCAAAACCTGTATCTCTAGAAAACACTCTGACACACACTGTATCTACTTACACCTTCCTGCAGACTGACACTCTGCAAACAGCCTCTCTGTTAACCAAGTCGTTCCTCACTTCCACACAACCCTCAAGAATCTACATCATGCTCTGGCCTTTCTGAGTTTCCCTACGGATGTCCAGGCTGACAAGCAAGAGAAGGAATTTGTTAACCACTGGAATTTTAGCCCTTGAGGAAATGTAAGACAGTAAGGGTTTTGTTTAGTTTTTCAAATAGCACCACTCCAAATTACATAGCTTTCTAAATATCAAAGCACCATCTCTGCGCATCTGGTATTTTTTCAAACCCCTGGTAATTTCACCCCTTCCCTATGTCATACCTTTCTGACCCTCATCATGCTGCCTGCTTGTAAATGAGTCAGCTGCAGCTTCCCTTGATCTTTAACTCTTGGAACACATCTTGCAACACATCTTTGTCTTTTATATTGATGGGCATAAAACTGGAAGTCAGGCAGTAACTGGTTTATGACAGTTCATTCAAAATTTTCCAGAGCTGGTCCCACAAACCTACTGAGCAGATACTGAACATTTTGGCAGGGCTATTCGTTCCAACGTTGAGCACAATCCCTAAAAGATGAGAATGCTGCCTCCTCAGTTACAGCTGGCAGAAGTCTTTGCATTGCGTGTCTTTGGCAGTCTTATCATTGATTACCTTCAAAAATCGCATTCTGTTCTTTGATTTAATAAAACTCTCAAGATCAGCTACACTTCTGTTTTGATTTCTTGTTGTAGGAGAAGGCCAAACTATAATAATTTCTTCTTTCTGAGTTCTATAAAACTCAGTTTAGGTTTTGGGATTTTTTGTATTTTAGCAAGTATACCTTTAAGCTAAAATGGCTAAGGAATGATAAAACAATCATTCCATCACATCTCATTTTTCAATACACATTATTCTTTCCAATACTATCTCTTTTCAAAAATTATTTTAAAAATTAAATGTCCTATAAAAATGGTTCCTATAAGAACTGCTACTCTCCTGTCAATTAAACCCTGTACATAAATGTGCTAATGAAATTGTGTGAGTGCGACAGGAATAGTAACTATTTTAAGTGCGACACACACTGTGAAGCTATTATTAACATTGTACATTGTATACATTTAGTTATCCTTGACTAAAAATGGGAAAAACGTGCTTTCTATTTTCATTTTTTGTGCCAACATATTGCTTACACTAGTGAATAATCTGAGAAAAACCAGAAACAAATTACTCTATCAGTATGTCATCCTACAGCCAAATTTCTTGTGATTATAAAACCATTATTACATATTCCTCCTACGGTCCAAAAACACCTACAAGCAGACGAAAATGAAACTTCTGCTGAATTGATTCCCACATATCCTCTGTCTATTCCTGATGTTTGTGAATGTCCATGACTTCTAAAAAGGAATCCTCCATTTTTCTTCTTATTTTCATGCAATTTTTTCACCGTCCTGATTCAATGACATCATTCTTCATCAAGCATAGGTTGGGAAAGGGGTTTGGAAGAAGGTGACATGGGCAGTCTCTGGGTCTGCTCCAGATACTACCTTTCATAGCTTTAGGTTAGTTCCAAACGTACAATCAGATACAAGGAGAAACACTGAAATTATTTCATACTGCTGACATTCAGACTCAGAAGTCAGTTATAAAAATGGGAGTTGACCCATAATTTGTCTAAGCTCTTTCAAAATTTACCTGATATCCTTATAAGTTAGTTATAGCCCCTGCCTGTTAGACAAGAGAGATCTCCAATCATTCTTTGTTCTGTTTCGTGGTTCCAAACAGGTATGCAAGAACTGACCTAGTGGCTGACTTGCCTTAGACCTCTGGAGGATTTTCCTGAAAAGAAAAAATTTAAACAAGTTCTCTTCCCAATTTCATGCACTTCTGTACTGGCAGATAGAAGCAGGGCAGATCTGGAATTTACATAGGAGTTCAAAGGGGTAGACAGACAGGCTGCAGGAAAAATAAATATGTCCAAATTGAAGGCAAAATTATGGCCTGAGATAAATACATATTTGTATTATGACTTCCACAAGCTTTGTGATCTGGTATACTTGAGGGCAGAACATGACCCTGAATTTTAAGCAGTACTCAGCTGTATGCTTCTTGTATCATCTTATTTTTGCTTAGCTTATTCCTGGGGGGGGGGGGGGGGGGGGCGGGGGCGGGGATTGTATTTTATTTGTTAGAACAATGCAATGTTAGGTTTTCCAGCAGAACTGTAATTCAGGGCAGTTTTGAAAAAATGAGCATGAAGTACATCTTCTGCTCTCTATCTTAACAGCTCACCTGCATGGAACAGAACAGCTGTGGTACAAGCAACTTAGGGAAGGAAAGCTTCAAGGCAGTGGTGTCTTTTGGAGTGACTTATCTAAAGGACAACTGGGCACGACTGTACTCAACACTTGGTTCCTCTCTGACTCTTTAAAGGAAAAGAAAGAAAGAAAAGTGGTGTGGGAAATACTTGTCCAGCCCTTGCACCCAAAGGGTGTGAGGAAGACATGCCTGCTAGAAATGGATAATGTTGTTTATGAATTTTTATATGAAAAATCCTTCAGACATCTCTCCCACCTGCCTAAAATCATCATTAGGACAAGGTTCTCCTTACAACCAGCATGAAAAAAACAGCATAGAACTTGCCAGTATACTACCACATCTCAGAATTAATGCTCTTGTAATAGTACCATGAAAATCTCTAGCTCCTCTATTTTCAGGCAGAGCCAGTGCACCAGATGTCCCCATGCAAACCATACAGCTGAAATTAAGGTGCCACTGCACATCAAAAGGAACACACACAGACAACAGATCAAGGATCAAACTACCCAGTTAACCAGGAGGAAAACGTTTCTCACCATACAGGTCCTTTGGTACCAACCTCCCTGCTCTCATCCCCAAGGGAGACATCTCTCCTGCTTACAAAGTGCCTCCAAAAGATGGCCTCGAGAACTAAAATTACTAAATATTAGAAATCATAGCTTTTGTAGAAACCAAATCTATTTTTCTCACATTCCATTTCTCACATACAACCATTTTTGACAAGTAATGAATTAATATTTTCTCTTCTTCGCATTGGCTACAATTACTTTATCACATCATTCTGTAAAAGTTTATTGTTTTGTTTAGAGTACTTGTTCTCAGCTTGTGTTTAACTTTAAAGTTTTCTGTTTCCATGTCATATTTAAATAAGGGCTTACATGTCTGAAAGCCTGTCTGGTTTTCCACTTCTAGAAACATTTTTTCTCCCTACAAACTTTGACTCATTCATCCAGGGATGTTGCCAAAGCAGCAATATTCCATGGGCTTGGGACAAGCAACTCTTCCTTCTCCTTTGAAACTTTGTTTTTTTCACATGAACTTATAATTTCAGTGCTTGAGTGCTTCCATTTTTTCAAATATAAGATTTATAGACAGTATTACAACTTGACCTGCTTCTGTACACAGCCTTCCCAAATCAAACCTTTTACTCCGTTTTAGTGAAAAGCTTCATATATGCTAAATTGTGTGTGGTGAGAAGGCTTTTACGTCAGGCTCTTGGGAGCACAGAGCAAGCAGCATTTCCCCACTATGTGTTCTGAAGTGCTGGCAAATTCAGGGCATCAAACAAGACATTGTGAAAGAGGATGCACAGATCTTGTTCAGAGTGCTTGCTCATTGATTAGAAAATTTTTTTAGCTTCGGTGAGTTTGCCTGAGTGAGACCCAGGAGGGCAAACAAGTCGAGTCCCATAAACCAGTGAGACTGTTTTGATTTTCACTACTGCATTAGCAATGCTGATATCAATGCTAATCAACCAGTAATTTTATAAATGAAATGTTATAAACTGCAGTAATAAAGTGTACACAGCATATAGATGTAGAACACTATGGAAACAGGGTTAGTTGCAGTTACATCTCAAAAGAAGTCAGAGGGGAATTGAATTTAGGTTACACAAGCAGAAGCCAGAACTTGAAAACAAATGCTTTGCTAAAAGAGCCTTTCTATCATTTTAAAGTCAGTGGGAGATCTCTCCAGCTTGTGTCTCAGTTTTGTTTTCCTTACCCTTTCACAAACCCTTGTTTCACCTGTACTCTTCCCCCAACAACTACACCATTCTCTCCTATCCCAGCTTCCTGGTCCAACTTCCATCCCTTCTGAAGAAGCTGCAACTCTCACCCGTACAATCTCTATTACCCAACTTTTCTGAGCCAAATTCTTTTCTTAGAGGATTTGAGCCCTGTAAATCTTTACAGCAGTAGGGCAAAGGAACCTCAAAGCCTTGTTTTCATTCCTGATTCTTCCTCTCCCCATGCCAGTCTGTAGACAACATGAATCTCAGCAGTACTAAGAGCGCAGATGCTGTCTCCTTCACTCAGAATCGCGGTTTCAATCCTCGAGGTCTTTGCTGCAAGATTCTGAAGCAAACACACACTCTAATAGACCTCCACTGTGGTTGGACCTTTTGTTTTTGAAATGTTTATCTGCATAGCTCCATGACATCTGTGACGTGTCTGGCAATTTCCAATTGTTCTTATTTTCCTCCTTTTTCAAGGTAATAACAAATCAAAGTAATTTCTGTTGGCATAGCAGACATTTTGGACATAGGGACTACGTCTTGACAAATTTTAAATTTCTGCCTCAAAACATAGTAGGTTTAGATCAATTTAGACATCATCCAAATGCTGGGATGCCACCAAGTAATTTTCTTTATGCTCATTTCCAGATGTAAATCACTGGGTGGCAACTGACACCAAGGAATTGAAAGAAGAGTCTATTTAGCTGTCAGCTTGATGCATCTGGCTGGCTGTGTGGTTATAATGGTATGACAGTGTCTTGGGGAACTACTGAATCACCCTATAACAGAAGGTTGTCTACTTCTCTGTGTGCAAAGTAATAAAGCAGTATACAGAAGAAAATATTAGACAGCTATACTCCTTAGGCCAATTTGTCTCATAGCTATACTACAGTAAATCAGAAATAATTCCACAAACCTCTGTAGAGCTAGTCCAGATTTATGTTTGCAGAGCTAAGAGCATAACCCAGCTCCTTTAATCTCATTCTATCATTTTATATAGCCAGTACTGAAATAGTGACTATATGTAGGAGTTTTTGAAAAAAATATCTGTTGTAAAAGCACATTTATTTTCACAGTGTTTTTAACCCCCAAAGGTAAAATACAACAGAATAGATATACTGGCCACTTTTGAACTCTGCTGGCTGTGTATGAGATAGATGTGAACTTTCTTCGTGCATTTGATGTGCACTTTAGGCAGTGGTGTCCCTGCTGATATCTACCCTGCCACTGTGCACACTGTGCACTTTCAGGAAGTAGCCTCGCCTCTTTCTTTCCTTTTCCTCTGGGTCTCCCACAGGAAGGATATTTTTTAAAAAAAGTTAATATAAAAAGCATAGCCCTTTCCAGTTCTTCCCCACTTGGGCATGAGCTCGGTTCTTCCAGCCTTTCCAGAGAGCCAATGTACTACACAGGTCCTCTTCCAAAGGTCATACAAGATAGCTGTGGTCCCTGGAAATCTGTTAGAAAAGTCTGACTTGTGTTCTAATATGACAAATTTCAGAAGAAAGAACAACTTCTAAATGTTACCTGAAATTACTACGGATTTTATCTAAACCTAAACACAAAATTTTGAAAATTGTTTTAGGCTAGTGTATAGTGTGGTAGGAGAAAAAAAAAAAAAAGGCCTGTTTTCTATTTCAGAGTCACTGCACTGCAACCATAACAAGCTAACTTTAGTGCATGCCTTTGCACCTCATATCCCACTATGGCAGCAGTCCTAATAGCTATCAATGCCATAGATGCACCAGAGTCACTGAGATGTTTTATTTTGAGAAATAATCTACTTTTTTTCCATCAAGATTTAGCTGCTTCTTTTTTTTTTAATAACTATTGTAGGTGAAGATAATTTAGACTGTGAACACTGACAGGCAGAAGATAATTGCATGTCTGTGGGTGAGTGGGTGACTATCCAAAAGTGAACTTTTGAACTCAGAAGCAAGTACAAGCCATGAGTGTGCAGCTTGCTAGCTGCAAATGGTATGGGCTGACTGTAAATTTTGGTAACACTGGGACTAAATAACTGTGGCATGTCCTGATTCCACCAATTAATAACAAGATGTAAGACAGAACCACCAATAAGGAGCTGCTCGTGTGTTTCCTTCTGCACATTGACCATTTAGATGGGGAAATCTGGAGGCTGAAAAGAAGGCGGTGAAGATCACGACTGGAGAAAAGATCCTGGAAGTTGCAGAAGACCCTGGAGATCAGATCACTCCCTGGTAATAAGTGCTGGGGGACGAGCAGGCACCCTGGCTTCTAGACCAGAGACCTCTCACATCTGAGACTGGTACCTGTGAGCAGCGGTACAGCATCACCTGACTGAACTTTCTGCCTGTCCTTCCCCGCCAGCAGCCACCTCCCTGTGCAGAGGGACACTGAGATTGGGGAACACAGTGCTGGTGGGGAGGTAGAGGATGAGTGTGTGAGGAAATCTAGCAGAGTAAAAGCTTTCATCTCAGGGGTTCTTAAATAAACCCCAATATCCAGATCCACCATCTGTTGCTGTTTACTCCACCTCACGTGTGACAATTCAAGACATAACTTGTACAAGCGTATAATTCGATTGCCACCAACCTGCATCCCCATGCATGCAAAACGCAGTAGATGTATTCACAACAGAAGACCATGCTACTTGTGCAGTGATAAATGACTCACCAGCGGTGTAGTCTTCTAAATTTAGTTCTGTGCCCTATTGAGGAGTTACTCTGACAATTTACCATGGTGATGCCACCCTTATGAGCTTATTATCACTGTGTTTGTCTTCTCCCTCTTACTGCTGCAGGAAAATAGGCATGAATACGCTACTGTTGTCACTGGGTTTTCTTTCGAATTCTAACTTCTAAATTGCACAGAAAGAACGGAAGGAGAGAAACTGAACAAAGATTGCTTAATCTTGTTAAACATGCCTGCAAATCCCATTTGTGTCAGAGTGGAGCAACAAAACAAAAAAGATACATCCCAAAACCAACTCCTGTGAATCCACTACTCAAATACTTTCAAACATGGTAAATAAAATTTAATGCCAATATGTCTGTATGTGAAAGATCAGTCTGGCTGAAAAAACAAGAAAACTGTACAGACTTATGTGAGTTGTATTTGAAGTGAGTCTTGTTTATAATGAAGTCATCCTTGTTTGCTTGAGGTTTTTTAGATATTCTTAAGAAAGGAACCGAAACCCAAGTTATTAATAAATATTTTCATGTAATTAGACTGTGGAAGTAGAAATTTCTGTAGAAATACTGGAAGCTTGTTTAAATGCTCAAAGAGGCATTTGAAAAAAACTTGGCAAAACGCAGAAAAGTCTGCATAGTGTTAGTCATGTTAGTAAGTAACTCAAAATGGCTAATGCCCTTTTTCAGACTTTGATCATAAAGAATGGGCTGCCACTAAACTAGAGTCTGTTTTCTCATAAAGGAGGGACAAATACCCACTAATACCGGTAGTGCTTATTGAATTTCCTTCTGCAAGTATGACATGATACAGCCAGCACAGGAGATGCTAAAAAAAGCAAAGATAAGTGAAGTCAAAACACTGAACCGATGTCAAATATCATTTCCGCACCTCATCTGCTCTCTGAACAAACTGTTACTGCTTTTCTTTAAACCAGTAGCTACCCACTGGCTGCAATCATTCCTCTATCAGCTCCTGGCCAGGCACACAGTTTAGCTCTGTCAGGATAATCTGGGTGTCCTCAGGCTGACTTGATGTTTTCAGCTCTGTCTGAATCCAGTGGTAAAACACACAATCTGTATGGATTGTAAAGCCATTTTCTGCTTCAGTTCTAGCCTTCTCCTTTTAACTTCCCTTTTCTAGTTTCTCTATACGTAAATCTTGTGTAATTATTTCAGGATCAGTTCTCCTTGGTTCAAGCAACTTGACAGAATTGGGCACTTATACATTTGTCCATCTGCCCTGTTGCTCGAAAATTTGTCTTGAACAACATCCTCTCTACTGATAGCAGGTTTTATTCCTCCTGACTTCTTAGCTAAAACTATGTTACACTCATTTTTTTACAATAGTTACTTAAATATTCTAGACATTTTGTGGTTTAGCTAAACAAAATAAGCCTACAAAGTTTAAGGATTCAGCCTGTACCACTGGCCTCATCTTTTTCTTTTCCACATAAATCAGCTTATTTCTTTCTAAGTACTCCCAAATGCTTATTTAATATGCCAAAGTACTTGCTGTTTATAAAATACATCTCTTTTGATGGGTATATGGACAGAGAAAAAGATAAAATCATTGCTGTTCACAGGAGTAAAGTGTGAAATTGTGGATGCTGGTACTATACAATCCCAGGGTAAGACCCCTTCTTAAAGAAGGCAAAAGTATTTCAGATGAAAGCAATTTTATAAGAGAGACTAAAACCCACAGGTGGGACAGTTTTGTGACATTCAGAGGACTGGATTCAAAGGCACTACAGTGTTTAGGGCTTTTTTCCCCCCTTATGAGAAAACTCTTCTAACGACAACCTCGATAGCAAGAAATTAAACCAGTTGGAGCACGACAAAGCAAGTCAGGAAATGTGATTAAGGGTAGATACATCATGGAGTATATGAAATATCAGGAATATTACAGGCATGCCAGGGAAGTGGGCTGAGAGGGAAGGTATTAACCATGTCAGACAATATTCAAGGGCTGAATTTCTCTGTGGAGGGCTGGAAAGGTTGGGAAGGGAAGGCAGATAACAGCAGGCTGGATCCATCAAACTTATCACTTAAGAGACTTCAGTCCTTTGGAAAAGAGAGATGGGCCCTAACACAAGACCAGAAAGGCCTGGGGAACACATAGCCATGAGGAATAGTATTAAACTTAATTTCCCAGGATTTAGTATAGTCTAAGACTGCTGTTTTCCTTTTTCCTATCTGCAAACAGCTTTTCTGTATTCAATTTCTAAGATTCAATTTTCTAGCAGCTGCCAGTTTATTAGATTTCTGGCATGTATGGTTGTTAAAATGTATAAATAATTTGTGACTGCTAACCGGCCACTCATGCTGGGGTCAGTTTTCATTTCGTGTGACAGTACCTGCAATTATTTGTGTATTTTTTTTCTGGCAAGTCTTCAAACACCAGTTAGCTGGTGAGCAGAAAATGATAGCTTTTTCTCTGTAAAGAATTATAAGCAGAAGTATGCAGAGAATAGCTCTAGAATGTCTATTACACTACCAATATCATCCTCAGAGTGAGCTATGACAACAAGGATATGTCATTTGGAAAACAATCCAGGACAAAGGGATAGAAAGGAATATGTAGACATGTAATGTCATGGCATTTGTGAAGGGTTTGAGCTTTTAATTAGTGAGGCTAGAGTTATTTAAAATTACCTACTATGGTGTATGCTTTTTGCTGGTTTCTTAGTCCTGGTAGGCCACCCAGATCATCACCTCATTAATAGTTTTTTGTTGTTGATGCATTTGATTTTTGTAGAGGCTTAAAGCTCATTACATTTTCTTCCTTTAAAACAGAGAATCATGTAGAGACCAAAACCATCCCTCAGTGGCTTAGTCTTTCAAAAGGGATGGTTATGAAGTGCACTGTGATGCAGACAGCCTCCTCTGTAATCACATAAAAATCCCAAATATAGGGGTTTACATAACACCCATCATCTCATGGCTGAGACAGGTGATTACTCCTGGAAGGCAGGAGCTTGCAGTAAGTCAGCTGCCATGTGTGATGTAAGATGTCAGCATCTAGAAGGAAAAATCCAATTCAAGGTGTTCGACTCCTTGATTGACTCCAGGAATTTATTTACTAGTGTATACTGCCTTTTACAAATCTCCAGTGTAACTCATTTCAGCAAACCTCAGGAACCAAAGCATAAGCAGGCATAGACTGGAGGTAGATAGCTTATTTTCCGTAAGACTGAAGACAAAACCCCAGGAGAGTGAGGATGTACAGGTGGAGCAGATATTGAGTAGGTCTGAGCGCATAACTGCCTACAGAAAAGTAAAAGCCTCCATCTAAAATCTCTTCTGGTATCTCAGATGAGTTTCAGAGTGCATAGGAATGAAATCTGTAATACTATTATAAGACTCCATATATACATAAAGTATTTTTTAGGCTGCAAATTACTGATTGGGTCATTTTAACAAGAGAAACTGTATGACCCTCATAGATGCAGGGTTAGATTGCACAAACTGTTTGCACCTTACTTTATCTTTCCCTTTATGGGATAGTTTTGTTTCTCATTTCTGCTGCTAAATTTGACCCCAAAGTTACAAGTGATCTGTGTAGGTGTGTTGATCAGAGCACATTCCTGGGGTCCTGTGTTCATGACATGCAGCAGGATTTCCTTTTAATACCAAACTGTTGTGTTGTATAGTATATTATTTGGGTGTAATCTATAGGAAGCAGGTGTGTAAGAAATTAATTGAATCACAGCCTTTAAACCATAGTTTTTTGGTTTGTCTCACATTACCTGAGGACAGAAAGGTTCTACTAGCAAAATGGGATTGGATTGTCCCAAGAGTTGCTGGACACCGGCATTCAGCATGAGCACCAGCACCTGATAGCCTATGGTGATCCTAGGAGCATCTCAGTGATGCACCAAACATCCGAACCTGCTCCAAAAAAGACTGAAGATTGAACCTTGCAGGTCATGGTTGAGCTGAAAAGTTGCCACAGTGTCTCTCAGCAAAAAACGCAAAATATGAACTGACACTGTTGGGGCTGCCCGAGGCAGCACAGCATCCAGCTGCAGACGTCCTTGGCTTCTGCTGCTGCAGGCAGGGGTCAGCTGCAGCAAGGAGGGAAAGCTGTCAGCTGCAGCTTGCAGGGAAAGTTGGCTCCTTCACAAGGAGCGAGCCCCAAACAAAGGTGGTGTAAAAGCGACAGCAGAGGCAAAGGACGAAAGAGGGGTCTTCGTGTAGGTTCCAGTTGGTTTACTGTCAGTGGAGGGTCCAGGGACAAAGGAGCAAGACAGATCACAGTATTTTATACAGGAGTGGAAGAAGGGGAAACAACCAATGGGGATCGACTGAGAAGGAGGGGACAACAGGGCAATATCCAATAGGGATAACTTAAGGAAGGGAGTTACATGAACCAACCAATGGGGCATCGAAGAAGGGAGAACTTTCCAGAATTAATACATAGGCAATTAAGGGAAATGCATAAATATGAACTTATGCATAAAACTGGGTGGAGAACTCCTGAACCAATAAACTTAGAACATGTACACTAAGAACCACTAGGAACATGGGAACTCACCGTACCCACACGGTGAGAATTAGACCTCTGTGTTCTTGAGGCCTGTCTGCCAGTCCTCTCAATGCTCTGCTGCAGTGGCCACTTCCCCATGCACTGCAGCAATGAACTTGGAAATTAACTTGGAAGCTTTGACCAGCATTTTTTCCTTTGGGCTTTGCTTGCCCACACAGGACCACTGATGGCCAGCTACCATAACACGCATCCCTTCTGTAGCCCCATCATTAACTGACTCCTTTGCTGCTCAGGTCTCTTTTCTTCCCGTCTCCCTATTCCTAAGTTGCATGGGAGATTCATCAAGTAAACAAGTCTTTTAATTGCAATACCAATAACTGGGGAAAAAAAATGTGTTAGAATTGGAACCAGTATAAATGCATACACATTGCTCATCAATGAATTAATTCTTTTCTTTAGGCAGTACGGAGTCAATTTTCTTCAGGCTTTTCTTTACAGAACAGTCAGCAAAATGGTGTCAAGTGTGCCCTCATTTCCCTTTCTTAATACCACACCACGTTGCCAACAATTGTGAGTAGGTGTGGAGGAGATGGACTCTCATCATTCCAGAAGCACATATATAAACCTCTTACCACCTGGCCCCCCAGCAAATATTTACACTACATGAAATGACAGCAAGACTTTAAATAGTGGGAGCAAGTGAACACTTCCATCAAAATGCTCTGCGGTGGAATAGCTGGTGATGATGAAAGTTAAATTGCCAGGGCTAGGCAAATAGTTTCAGGCTATCTGTAGATTTTTCACACTGGTTCCATTGATTTTGAGTTTGGGGCACTACTAAATCACAAAAAATCAATTGTGGCAATCTGTGCAAAATGTAGTTGGTTTGAATAAACAGCTCTGTGTTAGTATAAATGCATCCACATTGCATATTTGGATTAAATGAGCACCATTTCTCAGAAAGTATGTGAAATGAGAACACTAATACAGAAAATTTTTCAATGTGTATTTCAAAACTGTGGATGGAAAAAGCTTTAATGTTCTCACATAGTTGTGTGGTGACTTTGTGCATGTGGACTCTCAGCCCCAACACAAGCTGTCCTATGACTTTTGCCAGCTGTGTATGTTAGGAGTAGGATGTTGCAGGAGAGATCAATTTCCAACTGCAGGATTCCTGGGAGGGCGCTTGCTCAGTGGACACATTGTGCAAACAGAGCAGTGAAGAAAAATTTTTGCTCATTCTGCCAGTCCTACAGGGAATATTAATGCCTGTCATTGTTCTGTGCTTTCCTCCATGATGCACAGCAAGACCAGCCACCCAAGCTCCAGCAGCAGGTCAGCAGAGGCCACTGGGATGGGGATGGTCCCTGCAGGAGGACTGTGACTTTGGCCCTGCTAAGTTCTCTCAGAGCTATCTGTCCCAGCTCTCAGAGCTTCTGCCTAATGTGCCCATAGGGTGAAAGTGACACAGGGCTCACATCAGCGTCCTGAAGGCAGTGATGTGCATCTGGAGCTGGTATCTCCAAGTCCTGAGGTTGTGAAGACACTATAGCTGACATTTTTACGTTGAGGCTGCTGTTAAGAACTGCTTCCAGCCGGGCTTTGGGGGGGGCTTGCCACAGAAACACACGCTGGCAGACACTCATATACACACACAAAATGTTCTCAGCCCCTAACCCATATTCAGCCTCTTGGCACTACCCTGGGAGACTGAAAACCATGGGTACTGGAGGGGAGAAAGGGGTTCTCAGCCCCAGCTGGGAGACAGCAACATGAAAGCTAAGGAAAACAGTGAGATATTACAAGCATGAACAAGAGACTAACTTGTGAGGTGTTTGCCCTTTCTGTAGCTACTTAGTACTACTGCTGGCAGACATCACTTTTTCTGCACAGCAGGAATGTATCCTTCCCTTTTCTCACATACCAGCTCATCCTTCCTTCTTCCTGATTTAGTTTCAATATTAGACCTGGTGAAAGAGAAGATGCTCTGTTTTAAGTTACCAATTGAAAATGAATCTACAAATGCAGAATAGAAACCCAAAATATGAGGGTAGGAGGGAAAAGAAGAGAAAGAGGACCCTAAAGAAAACCTGTACAAAGAAAGTTTAGGTGCTGAATAATAACATGCAAAACCAAAATAAAATGATCATTGTTGCAATGGCACGGGAAATAAAAAGCAATAATTGAATTTTGAAACTTTATAGTAGATCACACTCCTTTTATAAACACTGCTGGCCAGAGCTGTGTGAGTCTGCAGCCAGAATTAAGTTATGCCCCTGCAGGAGGATGTCTGATGGCAGCACAGAAACAGACTCACACCAGCTGTACCCTTTCACTGCATTGCCATGCCTTTCTAAGCATCATCACAAGCTGCCCAGACTGCCAGAGACCCTGACATGAAGACATGAAGACTGGCGTCCCAGCTATTCCATGGCATGGTAGCCAACACAGCAAAGGTAATCTGGGTTCCTCAGCACAAAACTCTGGCAGCTTATCTGTGGAGCTGTTTTGCCTTCATGCCCTTAGAGTGTTGAGGGTGTGACCTTATGTTCATAATGTAAACAAGAACCACTGTCTCACATGCATTAAGATTTCCTCTATACTCAGATGCAGTTTATTCCCAATGAAGAGAACAAAAGTCCAACCTCACAGATTTTTCCATTGAAAAAGGCTTTTTATGAAAAATCATTTGAACTGGAAGTATTTTCCTTTGAACAAAAATTATCTAAATGGCTAACTTGCTGTCACTCTGTTTATTTAGGAGAATGACATTGGCCCAGGAAGCCAAATAAGTGCTTGGGAACAGAGTACAAAAATATCTCAGAGAAACATTGGCTGAGCTTAACTGCTGATGTAAAAGCATGCGAGACTGTCGAGCCCAGCTGAGCTGTAGTTCCTTATGAGAGCTGTAAATTTGGACTAATATCTTTAGCGAGTGAAGCTGGCTCAATGCATTGTGCAACTTGTCCCTTATTTAATATAAATGCAATAGCTTTAATTTATCCCAGATGTCACCAAGTGGTGGGACCAGCACTTTTGCTACTATGGTATGAAATGCACTAACACCTTCATTAGAGGAAGAGTATCAGCATGGTATTACTCTTCCAGAAGGTGGTTACCTTCTGTTTCAGCCTCTAGAAATACATTGTACAAACCTACATTCCAGGTGCTCTGGCTGACAGCCTTCTCACTTGGAAGGGGTTTTGAAGTCGTCTTCTGTTCAGTAGGAGGGCATTTTGTACAATGATGCACATACTTCACCAGTTCTTTTAGCAAAAGTAGCAAAAGTTGTCTCTAACAAAGCTCTTTGTGAATGATGACAATGCAATGCAGCCTGAATACTTGAAATTTTCCCATTGACTCACAAATACAATTTGACTGGATAGGAATGTGTTGGAGATGGCTCAGGACAGCAAGGAAATTCTTCTGAACCTACATGCACCAGCAGTGCAAAGAAATGATTTGGTTGTGTCATCAAGTCTTCAGGTTTTAAAAAGGTTTGAGGGAAGATATGATAGCTGGTTTCGAGTAGGTATTTGTTGTCAAGATGCATTTGAGACACTTGTTCAAATAGACTACTGTTCATGTAATCATTTTGGTCCAGCAGACATAATTATGCCTGGTGCAACAGTAGCTAAAGGAACAACAATGAATGAATGAAGATGCTGTTTTCCATTTTCCCCATTCTACCTGTGGCTGAGACAACCTATCACAGAGCACGGCAGAAGAAATTCTCTACTCGGTCACATCTTAAATTCCTCTCAAATGCAGTTAAGTCCTTTGTTTTTCAAGCCCTCCCTTTCTTCCATGTTTTGCTTCACTCCACATCTAGGCAGTGCTACCAACCAAATATAGGTAACTGAAGACTTCATTTTGGAAAGCAAATGTTACTTCCAACTCTTCTCGGAGTTCGTAATGTCCAAACATGTACAGGGATGTAGGCTTTAAAAAAGCCCCTTTTTACATACTCCCATGCTTGGCATCACATGTAGACTATTCCTACCTTCCAAGTGAAATAACAGAAACCATTGGAACAGTTATAAATTTCTACACTATCGCAAGATTGTATGGTGAGTTTCACTTCTTTGAAACCCTTTTCCAAAAATGAGACTCAGATGAACAGGAGTCAAAGACACCAAGTCCTACAAACAGCTTTCTATTTTCAGATAATAGCCAGTTTAACTAGAAAGACATATTTCAGTACAAAACAGACCTCCCTCCAGTTTCTACATTATCCTTAAAGACTTCGGTTTAAGGGAGCGTTCCGTATTTTAAATTAAGGTCTGGATTGTGCCGCTCCACTTTAGATCTACTGGGACATTGCTGTTCCTCTCTGAGTCCCCTGCCCTGCAACTCAGCAGGTGTTTATTCAGCTCCCATCATCCTTCAGGCCCCAATGTGACCTCACAGCCATACACATGAAGACCTGGCCTTGTAAAAAATACTCCAGGGGATCTGGCTTCTAATACATCAAGATTTGAAATGCAGGCATTTTTCCAACAGAAATTAACAGGAAGCTGTTATTTTGATTACAGAATGGCTTAGTGGTACAGAGTGTAAAGCAATTCAAAACTTCCTAAAACTTCCTGACGACAGTTTCTTTTAAATAACTTCTCTTGGAAGTGGCTTTTGCTGCAACACCCATAAATTTCAAATATAGGCAAGCTCATACTGGGCCCGGTTCAATTTTGACCCCGGAAGCAAGATGGGTCACACTGCTATCACAGTGGAGAACTTGCAGAGGCAGGGTGTATTCTCCCTTCCCAGCAAGACCATCAGGACAGAGCTGGGCTCTGAGGATACTGTAACCTCACCAGTGCAGAGTCTGCAGATACTGTTTGGTTGGCCCTGTTCCCAACTGGGAGGCAGCTGAGAGTCAACATTTATTGGTGCAAAAGCGGCATCACAGTGCAACAGCTGAATTGCTCTCTTTCTTCATTACTCTTGCATAATGTTGTTGGCTTTTGTCACTATTAGGTTTTAATTTTATAAGGAAGGACGCTACTGTGCTTTGGTCCTTGAGTGGCCTGCCAGAGAACATGTATTTTACAAGACTTGAAGGAGGAACTTGGTAGCATTTCCTGATATGGGGATTACTAAACCAAGCTTTTATGGGAGTTGATGTAAGTGAAAGGACTCAGAAGCACATGGAGTTTTTGTATGTGCTCTAGAAAGAGAGTTCAGGCAGTGTCAGACATTGGGGCCACATTAATTGCTCAGCGTGCAGGGTACAGAAAACATGGTAGCATGGGGCAGCCTTGTATATCAGTTTTAAGTTTACCTTATTGGCAGCCATCTCCAACTGAAACAAGATTCAGAAAAGAGACCTTAGATTATTTAGAAATTTTCTGCTCCATTCTCCATTCTTTCTGCTTTGACAAAGAAATAGTTCTTCCAGATTCAGCACAATAATGCCTTTCTTTTACAAACCTTCTGCTTCTCCCCACCCTGCAACCCCCCACACCTCCCCTGAAAAGAAAGATAATACTTTCTCTATTATTAAAAAGCAAACAATAGTCACATATCAAAACCAGAGTGTAATTGGTTTATGAAATGGGTTATTTGGCAAAATAGACTGCAATTGCTAGAGACAGGATTTAGTGGTACAAAAGAAGCCCATTCAATTTGGGTTTTTAAGGTTTTCACACATTTCAGCTGCCACAAATCTGCTCTGCTGTCAGAGAGGCTCCTTTGATCTTTATTTACACTGGTGTTTTAATATAAAACCCGTTCAAAGAATATCTAAAAACACACTTTTTTCTTTCTATAGAGATGATATGTGAGAGGAACCGAAAGTTTCTGGCAGGTGAGAAGAGTTGAAAAGAAGTCTCTATTCAACAAGGACCAGGAAGTCAGCTTTATTTTCCTCTTATATCAACATATATTGACAGTGATTCTATTGTAGGTAACAAAGTAAAACCTTCATAAAATACATGTAGGTGTGACCCTTCATTCAGGCTTGAATGAAAACCCAGAAAAGGCCATGCTGTGGCACAACATTTTAGAAGAGTGGTAAAAGATGTCTTGGCATCATCATGGAGGGCTGAACCAGATAAATTATTAGATTACTATGGGTTGGTTTTGGTTTTTTTTTTTAACATGGCATTATTGTATCATCTCTGTTTATTTTTCACTCTACCATTTATCCTCTTAGATTTTACCACAGATGAAGGGAGCAATCATAAAGGCCAGCTGTGGCCAAGGGATGCTCTTTCCATCTATAGAAGCAGTGAAGAGCAAGGTCTGCTCTGCGTGGAGGGTGGGTAGAGAGGAGGAATGGACACACACCACTGTCAGGGCTTCTTTTAACCTGGGTCTTCATCATGGATGGAGAAAAGTCAAAGCATGGCAAGCAAGGGTTGGTCTTTGGGCTCTATTAACAGAAGAGGAGAATTCAGAAAGAAAATTGCAGAATAGGAGTTTTGGATAGGAAAGAGAAGTAAGTGGACTCTAGAAGGGCAACTTGAGCAACTTTCCATAAGGGAAGATTACGCTAGGTGCAGGAGACGCTGTGGTGAGTCTCTTATCTTGAGTTTATCAGCTCTGAAAATGACCCCCATACATTCCATGCTGTGTCATTTTGAACTTAAGCCAATGCTTAAATTGTATGACAGAAGCAATTTCAGTGGGGGAGCACTATAATCATTGCTGCACCATCAGTGGAAGAAAGAGTTGGAGGAAATTTCAAAGACAAAAAACCCCTACATATTTCACAGCTTTTAGGAAGGTAATTTCCATACTGTCATCTGGGACAGAACGTCTACAATGTGTTACTTGAATTACCTGGTATAGAACACCAGTTCTGTAGCTCCTTTTACTGATGGAGGAAAATGAATTGATTTCTTCTTCATTCCACTGTTTGCTGAAGTGGGTTTAATAAATTAGATCCCAGAGAGAGTCTATGATGTGTTTTTAAACAAACATACTGAAGTATAGCTTAACCTCAGTGATCATTTATTGCCATGTTTATTGAGCACGACAATAGATTAGATAATTACAGCCAAGGAGTTCATCATTTCACCAGAACTGTTTGCATTAAATTTCGGGTTTATTAAAAGGCATTCTTCAGGGGAAATATGAAATCCCATTCCTTAAAGTTTGAATTTTGCTATAATTTTTTTACTTTTTAAGACTAACTATAGCAAGGAATCTTCATTTAAGACTCTTACAGTGCTCATTTTAAAAATTTTATTCAACTTTGTATGTGGGAGCAGAGGTGGTAATGAATAAAAGGTGTGGGGTAATGTTGGGAGGGGATGGTGAGCAGAAGTAACATGAGCAGTAAAATAAGAAGAAACCTAATAATACCTAGCAACCTAATGGAAAAAAATGTGCATGGCAACAGAAAGGAAGGACTTAGCTGCAACAAGAACACTTGCCAGGAAAGGCAGACAAAGAGAAAGAAAATTCATAACCTAACAAGCCTCAGAAATAGGGGGTGGGAAGGAGCAAGAATGAATAGTTTAGAAACCTGGAAAAGCAAGCCAGCTAAAACTTGTCCTGCACAAAACCAGCAAAGAGCTTTACTACTTTTCATAGCTATCAGTAAGGATGTGCATTGACTTTTTATGATCAAAGCAGATGTAACAAATGTGTGGTCAAACTTGCCATTATACTTCGACCTTCAAGAGGAAAATTGAACTCAAATAATTCTGTTACAAAAACATGAGGCCCATTACCTGAGTTAGAAGAAAATATGCATTTATGTTCCTCATAGAACAGGACCTACCTTGTCCTACCAAGGTAGGACAAGGTAGGTCTCAGGTTTCTGAGAGTGTAGACAAAATTCAGCTAGTAAACAGCAGCAATGCACTATCAGAAAGTGGAGATTTAGATTAGCTGGTAGCAGAGGAGCATGAGCAAATTCTTCCTGCCAATTAGATGTGCCTATGGGGCAGTTTAGCTGGGGGTTTAACACACTGGCATCATGTTGTTGGAAACAGAACAAGGTGCTCACCATCACAGCACAAGAGGGGACATTTGCCCTCACTCCCATTTAGAGCAATGGTATTGAAAACCTGTTTGAAAAGAGTTCTTTGATAGCATCACTCATGGCAATAGTTACTTGCAGATGAATTTTCAGCTATGCTAATCTTGGCAGCAAATGCCATGTAATCTCAAACCTTTTCAAAATTCTACTCATTGCAACAAAGGTAAGAGAGGTTAGCATAAGAGAATTGAAAATAAAATATCACAAAATGAAAAAGTAATTTATACTTCCCTGGGACTTTAGACTGAGAAGCTTTAATCATAATCATATGGCTATTGCACCATGGGACTGTGGGGCAGAGCCAGGATTGTTTCAGTGGCCTAATTATATGCATGTGGAAAGTCTTCATTATTTGGGATAACTGCAAGAGTGATGATGTACCAGAAAGTCAATTACCATGAGTTATTTTGGACATCTTCACTCTCTTTGGAAATCCTTTTTCAATTTTTTTTTTAAATTTAGCTGTGGCAACAGCTTTTTAAGTAGAAAATAATCTTGAAATATTCCTCAGAAACCACAGTTATTTCTTCATTTCCCCAGGAAAGTTGAAACTTCAATATCCTGAACATTTTGAATGACACTTTCAAATGCAGGACTGAGGAAGATGTTAGACCTGGGGCATAAGTAAGAGATTAGTAGTTTATAAAACTAAGCTCCAGTTTAGTTAGCAATATATAAAATTGAAACTCCACTCCCCTCTAGCTGCTGGAAAGGAAAAGGAGCTTGCTGCTTTTTTTCCCAATTTCAGGAGACTTCTTTAATTAAAAAAAAAGGCTTTAAATTTTTTATAGTCTGCCCCAACTTTGAAGTTATCTTTGTTTACAGCTTTACTGCTGTCTTGAGTTTGTAACCTACTAATCTGACCTCAATCACAGGTCCCTCCTTTGCCATTATTTTATATGGACTTTGAATGAGTAACATGGTGGCCAGCAGTCTCTCTGTCTTGTCTGGTTTATTGCAGCTGGATCTCTGCTCACTAAGTGTTGTCTGAGCTGTTTGTACAGAGTCCAGGAAGCATTTTCTGACCCACTTCTGCTATCTCAGCTCTCTGCAGAGCAGCAGCACTGTGCATAGGTAACCTCTGCTCCTTGATGGCTCTTTTTATTTTTTACTCCTTTTATATGGCTTTATGGGAGCCTTGGGAAGAAATAATGCTTTGATAAAACAATGGTAGTAATTTAAATGTAATGGTCTTTGCTGGTTTCCTTATTTCAGACTCAAAGGAAGTGTATGATTAGGGTAATGATTTTCATTTAATGTATTATTAATTTTTATGCAAAAAGATGCACTCAATTATTTCTGTGTGAAAGAACTTTCATTTCACAGGTGTGGGAAGTTATTCTTCTGGATTCCAAGTAAACACTTATTTCATTTTTAGTTCTTAAGAAAAATGATACATTTATTCTTCAACATTTCTGGACATTGACAACAACATAGCAAAGGTTCTTTTTTGAATTCTGCTACAGCATATTGGACCATTGTGAAAGAATTACACTTCCTTATGGGCTTTTCAGTTTCCATATGCCTTCTGTTTCCTGGCTTCAGCTTCTCTAGGATAGCTCATGTTCCAGAGAATGAAGAAATAATTTTTGGCCACTTCTCTCTTGTAAAAACAAAATCATCTGATCTTTCTGATAGGTGGGCTGGGAGTTCCAAAAATATTCTTTGTTAGTTTTGGTTATCGTAGTCTTAACACATTCCATAAGATTTACTGGATGTTCATTCCTCAACACAATGTTTATTTCCTAAGTCACCAAAGGCTTTTTAATATCCTAGGCATGAATTATCTGTATTTAGTGCCTCATCATTACTGTACAGATTACCTTCTACCAGTGACAGAATCGTGTCCCTATGACATTGTCTCCTTATGAATTGGACAGTTCATGGGCATAAACGGTTTTCTTTTCCTAGCATTTGCTAAAGGCGATGGTCCTCAACCTAGAGCCTCTTGCCGTAAGAGTGAAAAATTCAAGTGTGATGTTATTATATTTCCCCAACGACTCAAGATGCACCAGGAAAATACACCCTCTTCAGTTTATCTGTCATAGGAACTACCTTTCCTGGATAATATTTGGCCAATGGCCTCTACATGATGTTTTCCAATGGTTTGTGATGGTTTTGTACCCTTGAAATAGCTAAAACTGAAAGACAGAACTGTTCCATAATGGAAAGCCAGCATCAAGCACCTCTTTTTTAATCCAAACTTATTCTTCTCCTTCTTTCAGAACCTTCATGACAAAGTTGGTTTCGTAAAGTCTCTTTCAGATGCATTATTCTCTTGCTCCATCTGCTTCACAGCTTGGTGAAGAAGGTTGTTTAGATTTGCTTATTATTGAAAAAGGCATTTCTGAGTTTCAGTGCTGTCATCATGTAGCATTTCAAGAGCAGAACGTAACAGAATCTGAGAGATTCCAATAAAACCTAAGATTTGTCAGATCTCTCACAGCATCCCTGGGTCTTTCATCTATTTTGATCTAGATACTCCCTTGAAGTTTTAGTTTCCCTGGGACTGTCCAAATTTCTTCAGAAGCCAACAGATTCCTAATTAAGAGGATCTGAGTTTTCCTCAGCTTCAGTATGCCTATGTTTAGTCCAATATCCACCCCTGAATATTTGCTTTGCAGTGTTATAGTCTGACTTGCTGTGGCATTACCATGTAGTATGGTCTTTTCATAGGACATATACTAAATTCAAATTTGGTCTTCGACAGGGGGAATTCTGTTCAGAGATTTTATGCAAATATCAGCTTCTGCTATAAAACTTAGGTTGTTCTAAAAATTTTCTTGATATTTACAGGACTGCTGGTCTACTCATCAGTGTATAAGTCCTTTTCTTTGCTGGCTTGCCACTAGTCTCATGACTTCCCCATCATCACCTGCACATCAGCACCATGAAATACATCTTTATAGTCCATTAAAATTCCTAACAGGGCCTTAATTGACTCTACTTTTTCCTCTCAATTTTGCTTTGCAGTAAAATATGTGATAAGAAGCAATGCATAGAAGAGCTGCTACCACTTCCAGAAATGTTTCGTTGTGAACAAGAAACTTGTGTTTGCCTGTTGGCACCATCGTAGTGCATAGTGTATCCCTAGTAGCTGCATTTCTCAAGTCAAACACTGTTTGCATCCTTGCACACAACTCCACTGGATGCTTCTGCCTGGTCGGCACACACATGCCTTACTCAGCTTTGTTTGCTTCTTAATTAGATTTTATTCCTCGCTGTGAGTCTCACTAGCCCCCGACCATATGTCTTTTAAAGCACATGCTGGATTATAAAGTAACAGGCCTACTTATTTCTATAAGAAAACCCTTTTCAGTAGGCACAGGGAGCACTCCAGCTAAATACAGGACAGCATGTTTTCTTGGAGACTTCTGTAAGTTGTGTTCCTCTTCCCAAGTTCTTTGAAAACGGCTCCTGTCTTTTTCCTGCCTATATCCTCAGTGACTAACAGTAAAATGACAATTTATTGCTCTTCACAGTACTAACTCTTAATCATTGATGCTAAGTGATTTCTCAGTGTATCTAATTGAATATAGATTTTTTTTTTACCCCCACAGTATTTCAAGGGCTAGAAATGTTGATTCTCACTGAAATTCTCTTATAAGACTCTTGACTTGGGCTTTGCAGCTACCTGCCTAATCAGTGAGTTAACCTGAATGAGAGAGAAAGCTTCTAGCTCTCACATCAGAGCTTATCTCATAGGAACTGGTATCTTTATGTCCATTTTACAAGCAGGATGTGAGAAGACAGTGTCAAACAAAACAGATAACACCTGTTTGGTCAATATGAAATGTGGGTTAGATTTGTATTAGCCACATTAGATTTTGTAATACCTGCTCTACCACAGAGTCAGGAAATGTGTCAACTTGCTGTTGCATGGAAGTACTGTGGTAAAAATTCAGGTTTTAAGAGCTGCACTGCAGTCATCTGCCCCCAGGAGAAAATCACTTTTTTAGGTGTGGGTGGCTTTGTTCAAATAACAGTGTCCACTTTTTACCAGAAATGGGGACTTCCGTCGGAATTCAACATTAGAAGTTATCTTGGCAATCAGCTTTGATTTTAAAAACGTTTTTCCATGTAAATCACAGTTAGTCTGTGATTTTTTTCCTGACATTTCCCTCATTTGTCCCCTTTTTAAAAAACCTTTGATATTTAGACAGATTACATATGTCATCCAGAGCTTATGCCATGGACAGAAATGAAAGCAAGAAAGAATAGATTGGTCCCAAGGCACTGAGTCAAAACTAAAAGCCAAATTTTTTAACTAAAATTACACAGATGAAAAAGTGAAAAATCAAAGTATTAAAATTAGAAATAGAATGGACAATAAAAAAGCCAATACAAAATTGTATGTGAAGCTGATTAGCCCATCTACTCCAAGGATACCAATGAGCACCAGGGATATTCAGCTCCACACAGTCTCGGTAAGACTTAAATATTACTGGAAACCCCTACATCCTCCACTTCCAGCCTCAGGTCATGGTTTCTCTCTGGTACATATTCTTGACTGTGGCTCGAGTTCTTGCTGTGCAGCTGCCCTTGTTAAAAGCAGATGCAATTTATCAACTGAGCAGCCCTACCCTGCCAGTAGGTCATGGCAGGTACAGTTGATAAACAGAACAAGCAGAGCCCAGTGTTTCTTCTCCTGGAGCTCCCAGTGCAGCCCTGAGCTGCACAGCCACCCACAGTACTCAGCTCTGCTCCAGAGGAGGGCTGGCTGCCCTTAGGTGCATTTCACTCCACGGGCAGATGTCCTTGGTGTGACCAGGAGAGTTACACGTTTGCGTGGCACAGGCCTTGGAGGAGCCATACATCTGTATGGCACCTTCCTCCCTGCTGGCTCCATGGGGACTCAGAGCAGGGGCCTCCTCCAAAGGACTCCTGCCAGAGACACATCTGGATTACCTCACATGAGGAGATACTCTTTGAGGCATACCTAAGCACAGTCTCCTAAGCATTTACAAGGGATTTCTTCTTCATACAAGCCCTCAGCAGCCTGTTCTTTCCACACAGGCACAAAGCCTCTAAAAAGCCACAGCTTGCCCAGTGCTGTGCCAACAACTCTGACATCAGTGCTGACTACTGTGTTTGTCTGAAATGCCATCATCATCAAAAGATGGGTTGTGAGATGTTAGTTAGGTTATAAAAACTTTCTCTTTACTGAAATGGGACAGAAAGTGGAAGAGACAGAGTAACAACTACAAAAAAATTTCATGCAGTTTCTCCTTGCTTGCTCTCTCAGATATCCTCAATAGCTGGTCGTAACAATAAAGGATAGAAATAAAGTCATAGATACTTTATTATGAAAATCTAAAAATAATCAAACCCCTTAGATAACTATGTAAGCAGAAAAACAAAATTCATGTTTTTCTCTCGGTCTTAACTCCTGAGGACTTCACAGAGACACTTAACCAGAAGGGCTCTTTGTGGTAGTTCAGTAATGTGTTTACCACTAAAATCAGAGGACAAGAGAAATGGCTGACTGTGGATACTAAAAAGCTAGAAGCAGAGGAATTTTCCATCTTTCTGCAGCATCCTATGAAGTTTTCCTTTCTCACGCAAGCTAGCTGAAAACAGTTTGAGGTTTTTGTAAACCAAGACTTTATCTAACACCTGCTGACTTGTTTTTCAGTATTGTTATGGTACATTGGAAGGTTATTTTGAAATGGGTGTTGTGGAGTCTCAGCCAATCGTTCTGGTAGGTGGTTGATCAAGGTACCAATAATGTCATGCCATTCTTGCGGACCAAGTTATATAAACGGATTTATAATTAATTAAATCAGCCCATTTCTCCTTGGACTTGATTTCTGTGTCGTTCCTCTCTCCATTCCCAGTACAACAGCGACAGCTGGTAAAGAACTTAATTCGATTTATGACAAAACTGGTGGAAGTAATCCAAGAATGCCTAATTTTCACTTTTCCATTGTGGTGGTTTGGGGATTTTTTCCTTTATGCACCCTTCCCTGGCAGGTTCATTGTTTGTGTCTTTTACAGAGCTGAAATCTGCTTCCTTTTAGGTTTGCTTTCCTCTGCTCATTTCCCTCCCACCTTTCGTATCCTTTTTACTTTTTCTCCCTTACTATTTCTGTCCCTCTTCCCACCTCATGCATCAGGCACGCACACATGACCAGATACTAAGAGTCCTTTTGATATTTCCTTTTCTTCCCTCTTATCCCTTGTTTTTCCTATGAGACAGCCAAGCCAAAAATGCCACAAGAACAGCTTGTGCTCATGACATGTTAATACTACAAGAGCAGTCACAGTCACTGTATTTTCACCAAGAGAGACACAGATGATGAGTCTTTTTCCACTGACCACAGAGGTTTCTGCTTCCTGAAATTCAAAATTCTATCCTGCTTCCTCTTCTGTCACTTAAAGTAGCACAGCTGCTCCCTAGCTGGATGAAGACAAGTTTCAGAAGGGCTATAATTCCCAGATGCATATGTCCATGGCAAAAGTGCAGGTTAAAAAGCAGTGATCCAACAAATGTTCACCTAATCACACTAAGTATCTCATAAACACGGAACAAGACAGCACCTGTCTGTCACAAAGTATTTGTAATGTGAATTAATCTAAGTAGATGGCGAGACACACAATGGATACAGATAGAAATGGACAGTCAAAGAGAGCAGTGAGAATTATTTGTCCATGATAGGAGCCAGGCTCGACACATCTGCACTGTAAACAGTTTGAGAGAGCCAGATGCTCAACTCTTGACAAGATGAATTCTTCCATGATAGTTTTTATGTTTATAGAACACATTAAAACATTAACAAAGAAAAGAGAAAAATGTCTGTTGAACTCATTCCCTGGGAGGTTAGATTCCTCCTCTACCTGCTTTGCCCTGAGAGTCTTTTTCTGCAGGTTGAAAAACCTGCACACCTTGTGCCAACTTTTAATTGAATGCATGTATGTCTTCAAGATTTCATCCTGAAATCTGCTTCTCTTTAACATGGGAGAGGTATTTGATGATGTTCTTTTTTTGGAATACACATTTTAAGTAAAATTTATGAATCTGCTGTCCACATCCAATTTCAGCAACCATATTCCAGTTCTAACACGCAGGTGAACAGACCTTCATGTCTGACACCTCTTTTTACAGCACAAATTTTGTAGTTTACCTTACCTTTCAAACAGAACCAGCTGTTCAATCCTCCAAACAAAAGTGCAACGAGACAACCTCATGGTCTGGCACAGATCCCTGAAAGTGGCCTGCCATTAAAACATGTAAAAGTGAAGTCAGAATCATACACCTGGGAACAATTTATGTTGCAAGGGACCACTGGAGGCCATCGAGTCCATATCCCACTCAAAGCAGGCCTGTAGCTTTGAAGTTAGAGCCTAAAAGCTGATTTACAAGGAATAGTACAGGAAGCTGCAATACAGAGACAGAGATAGAAATGTATCACTACTGCTGGATGCAGAAGGAAGTTAAAATACAATGGATAACAGAAAAAGGGAAGAGTAGGAGTCAAAAGGGTGCAGACATAGCAACACACTTATTTTCCTACAAGCCAGATATTTTTCCTCTCCAGTACCAGAAGTGAAGCTTCCTGAATACACTCCTGTTGTTGACACTTCTCTAATTTTGCCGGAAAGTACTAACAGGCTGTAGTATCAGGTAGAAGAGGAAGGAGGGAGAAAGGGAAGTACTGAAAAGAGACTTATTCCCTGAACTGCCATCTCAGTATATGAGGACCATGACCACCATAACTGCTGCATGCATTGGAGCTTTATCTACCACTTGCACATCAGTTGCTAAAGGCTATTTGAGGCATTCGCAGTTGTCCAGTTTTCTGCCATCATTCTGGGGTAAAAGATGATGCAACACTGGAAGCCAGGATAGAAAGAGGCAGGAGGATGGGGATTGGTGAAGTCACACTGAACAGGTCTTGGTAGCTGGACATAGACACTTCTATATTCCAGGAGAATCCGGACCGTGTAGCCAAGTACACTGGTCGTTGGATATAAATTCTCACTGATGGGCAACTTCTGAGTCATGCCTGCACTTATTTTTGGGCAATGAATCCTGTTAGATTTGAGCAAAACTTTTAATTCTGTAATCTCATCCCTAGGAGTTAAACCTGGCCAGGATGTTGGCAGTGACGCTCAGAAGAACTTGTCTCTGCTCTTTCCCAAGCCCAAAATTTGCAGGTGAAAGAAGAGAGAAGACCTACCCATTATGGCAGAACCTTCACGTCCTCCTGCCTACCTGTAAGATCAGCACTGAGAAAGGAGGGGAGGGGGGCATCTCTCTCTCTGGCAGCAGTGCTGATTGACTTCTCCAGGAGGTAGGAACGTGCAGAAGGCAGTCACGCTGGGATGTTACTTCCCACTCTCTGAAGGCTAAAGTTTCTCTGTCACATCAAGACTGGCTCCAGCAGGAGCCAAAATAACATTGCATGTGGTGAAATAATGGATACTCTGTGTAAGGTGGGAGTGCTGCTGTGCCAGGTCAGCTCTAATCAGACCATTCTGCTAGTGGCTTTGCAATGAATCATTCGGTTACTGGAAAGGCAGAAATTAAATGGTGCTTTTTGCATCTTTCTCTAAAAACTGCCCACGTAGGAAACAGCACGATACAAGGGGGAAAGGAGACCAAGCTGTGGGAAGGAGGAGTGTGAAGCAGGCACCAGGATATCCCTCTGTGCACACAGCTGAAAAAATCTAGCCGCTGTGGGAAAAACTTTGAAAATACTTGTTTTTAAAGAGAAGTCATTTTTTGCTCAATTAGAACATGGTCCTCGTATTATTACCCAGCATGCAGCACATTAAAAAAAAAAAAGGCTTGTACTTTCAAAGTATTTCTTCAGGGGAGATCAAAATGCTCCATGAAGAAATGGCAGCAGATAAAAGAGCACAGCAAAGCTTCTGAACAGACATTTTCAGTTACGTTTTTTGTCAGCAAATAATTTGTTTAAACTGCAGACTGTCGCAAACAGAGGACAAATAAATGATTTATGCTGTACATAAAACTGCAAAAGCATCACTCAAGTTCACTGTTTTCTAGTAATGCAAATACGTAAATTTCACAGATGGCTTCTGTCTAAAGAATCTATGGCATCCTTTACTACTCTCTGGGCTCTGCAAGGGAAGAATACAGGATACTAGTTATGAAGAACAATAACGCCATAAAAATGGGAAATGATGCAAGGGCAATGAAGGAAATGAAATATGTTTTCACAGTAATCTCAGGCTATCATAACGCCACAGTTTGGGTTACAGAGATATGCATTTCAAGCAAGAATAATAAAATTCTTTGTAATAGTGTGCATGAACTTAATCACAAAATTTTGGGAGAAAAAAATCATCAGACATTGGAACTTTTCAAACTTCAAAGAAAAAGTCTTCATAAGATATTTCTTAATCCTTGCAGAAGGAGTATTTCAAAATACTCCTTTTTGTCATGGTTGACTTTGCTTTTTGTGTCCTAGCTACCAAAATTTGTATTCTTGGGCAGCTCCTGCCATTTCATCCCAGATGAGGGTGGCTTGTAATTCTTATACAAACTAAGTTTTTATTTTTAATCACAAGCTGACTAATTAATTTTCCAACAAAAATGAATTCTTTATTCAGTTCCCTCAGCTACTTTCTTTTGCCATGTTTCAAGGAACAAATACCTGCAAACTGAGCTGCAAGCTACATACTGCTCATCCCCAAATGTTGGGCTTTACCTCTTCCTCTTTCTCTCTAATAGTTTCTATTTCAGTCCAGGGTAAGTGGAATGAAACAAGAACTTCAAACTCTAGCCCAAAGGCCAGCACTCCCCTTTTTAGCCATCTGTGAAACATTTCCTATTTTAAGTACATGTGTTGGCCTTATCACTTCAGTGCCATAACCTTATTGAAGATTTTCAGCTCTGCTCTATCTGCAGGGATATAACCGGCTGCTATCCACCTGGGAACTCAGAGGAGGGCTTAAAAATTGTGACTTGTTCAGGTTCAGGATGAAGATTTGACTCGGGAACTGAAAATTCTGACAGCCTGCAGCATGGCAGGAGGGCAGCGGGTGCCCCTATGTCACCCTGCCAGATGGGGTTGATCTCCACATGACACTTAAACTCTTTGTATGAGACTGTTGTCAGGAGAGAAGGGACACCCTGGCAACTCAGTTCCAAAGGTTCCCAGCTGAAACTGAAAATGGCTGTAACTTCCAGCAGCAGTTACACCCCAGTGCAGGGACACAGCGTGTCTACATGCAGCAGAAAGGAAAGGCTGAGTATTATCTCTGTTCTGTGCTTGGCCCCTCACTCTCTGTTTCTGCAGCCTAAAATAATCTGTCCTCATAAGATATGAGACTTAGTAGGCCACCAGCTGCATGACAAAAAGGAGGCAACATTAGCCCTTCTTCCTTGTTATGTCCTTTCTAAAGTGTGAATACTTGACTTATAGTGATTTTCATGATGCTTTGATGCCTGCACATCTATGTCTATGTAGAAATGTTTATTTGGCAATGGGGGGAAAAAAAATAATAGAAAAAAAAAAAAAAAGGTTGTTTTCTGAGGTTTTGGCAAAGTCATGTAAAAGCTTTTTCCTGACCAAAACCAGCAATCTGGAGTACAAGATAAAACCAGTTCAGAAGAGGGAAAACCAAAAGATTAGATAGCTGATATCCAGTTTCCTGTTTTCCTCCACCATCACAGAACAAAAAAGAGGTGAATTTTTCTGAAAGACAGGAAACCATGTAAGGCAGTTTGGCGGGTCAAGAATTGAAGGTCCTAACAATGTGTTTGGACATACTAGAATATACCTTTGCATATTCTGATGTAGTAATGGTGTTTTGTGTGCAATATAAACATGGTTAAATGCACACATGCTGTGTGCACAGATATAACAGCAAGAAATTCTAACACCAAGTGCATAAATAACTGTGTATGATTGCACTGAAGAAGGAGAAAGTAAGGGTCAGATAAAGTGGATAACTACTGTCTATCTATGTACATGCTGAGAAAATTTCCTGCCACATACCATAGTGTTTTACCTTCCACTTACTAGGAAGCTTGTGTGGTTTCATTTCCTGATCCTGTTCCTGTGTACACAGATGTTAACCTCACTCATGTGCTTTCAGCGTGGCTGGAAACAGCCATGGAAATGAAAGCAAATCAAAGTGAAAAGGAGGTGGAGCTGACACTATGACAGCTCTCACAGAATATTACAAACATTCCCAGTGCTCAAGGCATACCAATGTCCACAGAGTCAGATCCACTACAGCATCAACTGCTCTGAATTCAGCCCCATGTCTGTGAGAACCATTGCACATTCTTCCACACCAGCACAGCTTTTCAGTGTTGGAGTCACTGTGATTGTAAGAAATCTACATATTTTAACTTCACTTTTGTGGCTTCAGAGTGTTAGAAATTTTGTCTTTTTAAATATTTGATTTTGAAAGTCACTGCAAGGAAATTACTATATCAAAACAGAAGGAAGAACTCATGCCTTTTTCCATTTAATGTTGTAAACCAGAGAGTACCTATGAAAAGTAGGCCTCAGAGCTTATCCTTCTCTAGTCTTTGGATTACTCCTGATTCCCATATAGTGGAAAAATCCTCAGCTGATGCTGCTAGTCCTTTTACTGAGCACAGGGTAAGAAGTGATGCTGGAGTACAGCAACCATCAGTTAACCTGGCCCTTACCTGCAAAGGCAAGTGAAAACTGCCCCACTGACCTTTATAACACAAAGACTTCCAAGAAGAAAAAGTTGCATGCACTCAGCTCACTAGAGAGGAGACAAAACAGGAATGCTGTGTTTCCACAAACAGAGACACACTGTTAGCATTCAAAGAAGGCTGCTGGGCTTTGTAAAAGCCTGGGCTTCCTTGCCAAGCAGAACGTGTTATCCATCTTCCATAAAAGTATATAAATCTGTTTCAGCCAGTCTTCCTTTCTGAGAGTTTTCCAGATTCCAGTGTCTTGGTGTAAATTATTTTGCACTAAAAAAGTTAAGGTTTGCTTCTGTTATTTTGCATCATTTTGTGTATATTGTCTTACATTAAACTGACCCAAATCTTTCATTCCTTAGCAGGACAGGGAAAATTGGCTGAGGGAAAAAATGAGAGATGACCCAGTTCATGAACCACTGAATTCACTTGTGAAGAAAACATGATTTGTTTCATTAGATTTCATTCTTGTCAAAGACAAAGATACAGTAATCAAATCACTTTTGCAGTGTCCTCTGTGAGTACAAGACTAAACCCAATGGTTATCCAGAGCTAAATTTTGGTATGAAAATATGACACAGGAAAGTTTAGCCTCAGCCGTGCATTTAGAAAGCGTGGGGTGAACAATGATTTGAGTATGATATTTCTCTAAAATAATGAAAACTATTTTAATATTAGCACTGAAATTTATGGCTCCTTAATTGCTGTATTAATTTTTAATTTAAAAGTAGATTCAATAATGCACAACCTACTTCTGCAAAGCAGTTTTGGGGTAGAGGGAGGTTAGGCTTACAAACCAAGTCAGCAAAAAGTTTTCATGGTCCCAGTGACAGAACACAAGATACATCTAAATGCAGTCAAAGACAATCTGCCATTGAGACAGAAACTCTCGAGAGTGTTTTAACCACCCTAGTAGCCATGACAACAACAAATGTAGCAGAATCTACCCCAGACCTTGGGTGAATGCCAAAGTGGTGCTTAACCCACGCTTAATTTTATCCTGCTGCTTGCAGATCCTAAACCAGATTACACCTGTCTTGGCTGTGAGCAGGTTTTTGACTGCCACATGGCATCCATTTCTTAGGATGTACATCTAGTCCCTGAAGGGGAAGGAAGAAATGCAGGTGCTGCCAAGCTGCCTCCACGTGCGCAGGGAGGCCTTGCTCCGCAGGGCGCTTAGTGGGATCGTCACCGCTCCAGTCTGGAAGGAATAAGTGAGGGTGCTCCTCAGGCAGTGAGCAACCACACACATTCCTTCCAGAGCTACAAGTGGCATGTGCAGCCTTGTCATGTTTTCCTTTTTCTAACTGTTGTGTCTTGGATCAATGAGGCCACTTGCTTGAAGGACTAAAGAAATCGTGAACAGTATTTGGAGTTGAAAGCAAGAATATTTTTGTGAGAGAGTCTTGGCGGCTTGTCTGGGTACAGAAAACAGAAAATTTCTCTCTGAGTAACAAATCATCAGATGACCTGTTACTACCTACTAAGCTGTAACCACCAAGACACATTTTTTCAGAAAAACTTGTAATGTGTAGGAGGCTGGCAGAAATGCTTCAAGACTATCTTTTCTAATACCATTTGTGTTGGGTTGACCCTGAGTTGATGGACAGTCTTTAAGACCAATTACGCTTCTCACAATTTACATATTTAAACCGCACGGAAAGGCGGGACTTCCCTTTTTGGTCGGAGCTCGCCTGCTGGAAGGTGGGGGGGCTCCGAGCCTCCCGGCCCCGCTGGGCCGGGCCGGGGCCACTGCCCCTTTCCCCCTTTCCCATCGCTGCGGCACGGACCCTGGGTCACTGAGGGGGACTGTCCCAGAGCCGCAGGCAGCTAAAGCCAGCCATGGACTGCTCACAGCTAAACCCATCCAGCGCGGCTTCTGGGGACAGGCGGGTCCCTCTCCTCTCCATGCGGAGCCGGCGGAGCCAGCGGGAGCCGGCAGAGCCTCCTGTCTGCAGCCAGCACACTCCGTGCTGAACTGAAGAGGACACCACGCAGCCAGCAGCACAGAGGGAGCGAGGCTTTCCCCACCGTAAAGCCTGAACAAGAACACTCTTCAACATGGTGGCGTCAGAGTCAGAGAGAAAGAGAAGTGAGTCACGTGGGACGGAGCTGAGCATGGCGACAGGAGAAAAGAGGGCGGTGCCGCGATTCTGGCGCGCAGCTTAAAAGAAACCTTCTTGCATGCCGTGGTAAGAAACTGTAATACCACAAACTGTTTGTCTCTTTAATCCATTTGAAGAACATGGGGGGGGGGGTGGAGAATCAGCGTGTGCCTATGAAGTTTGTGAAGAGTGCCTATGCCAGGCTATATAGAAGTAGTAAGAGGCTGTTAGAGACTTGTGGCGAAGGAAAGCCTCTGTGTGCAGGCCAAAATAACTTATCCTTAAAAAGATGAATAACCCCATGTGATGGCCCATGTTCTGTAGTGTGACAGAACTGTGAAATTCTTCATGGGAGAGATGTTCTACACACAGCAGACTGTTTGTTTCCGGGCGGGTCTGCTATTGGTGGCAGTTTGGGAACCACGTGCAACTGAAGGAAAACCCTTTTTTCCTTAAGCATAAGAGAGAGACTTTTCAAGAACTGCAACACTGACTAACATCCCATGTTCTGTTATCCCTTGTGTGAGCTGGATAAAAGGAGAGAAGTGCTGGAAAGAGGGGGGGGGGGAGGAATTTACTTTAATTTTGTTTTGTTGTTTTTCTCTTTACTTTTAATTCTGTTAGTAATAAAGCTCTTTCATTGTACTGCAACTGTTTAAGGTTTGTGCCTGCTTTGCTTTTTCTCCTAATTCTTATCTCACAGAAGGAAAATAAGTAAATAATGAATATTTTGAATCAAAACCACTACATTTAATTGGTGTTTCTGCCCGGTTTCAAACTCAACCCGCTACATTTATGGTGGAGAATGCGGGCAATTAATGAGCGCTGTGAGATGAAGACTAATTAGGAGAAAATAATAAGCAAAGCAAGTAGAAAGTTATAAAATTAAGTAGAATAATAGAAGAAATTTGCTTTGTAGTAGTGGTAAAAATTCTAGGGGTGGAGGTTTATGTAATTTGTTTTCTTTTAGCTCTGGTTTTGCTATTTTAAGTAACTTTTGGATATGTAAATTTTAAGAAGCGAGGGGTGGAATGTGTTGGGTTGACCCTGAGTTGATGGACAGTCTTTAAGACCAATTACGCTTCTCACAATTTACATATTTAAACCGCACGGAAAGGCGGGACTTCCCTTTTTGGTCGGAGCTCGCCTGCTGGAAGGTGGGGGGGCTCCGAGCCTCCCGGCCCCGCTGGGCCGGGCCGGGGCCACTGCCCCTTTCCCCCTTTCCCATCGCTGCGGCACGGACCCTGGGTCACTGAGGGGGACTGTCCCAGAGCCGCAGGCAGCTAAAACCAGCCATGGACTGCTCACAGCTAAACCCATCCAGCGCGGCTTCTGGGGACAGGCGGGTCCCTCTCCTCTCCATGCGGAGCCGGCGGAGCCAGCGGGAGCCGGCAGAGCCTCCTGTCTGCAGCCAGCACACTCCGTGCTGAACTGAAGAGGACACCACGCAGCCAGCAGCACAGAGGGAGCGAGGCTTTCCCCACCGTAAAGCCCGAACAAGAACACCCTTCAACATGGCGGCGTCAGAGTCAGAGAGAAAGAGAAGTGAGTCACGTGGGACGGAGCTGAGCATGACGACAGGAGAAAAGAGGGCGGTGCCGCGATTCTGGCGCGCAGCTTAAAAGAAACCTTCTTGCATGCCGTGGTAAGAAACTGTAATACCACAAACTGTTTGTCTCTTTAATCCATTTGAAGAACATGGGGGGGGGGTGGAGAATCAGCGTGTGCCTATGAAGTTTGTGAAGAGTGCCTATGCCAGGCTATATAGAAGTAGTAAGAGGCTGTTAGAGACTTGTGGCGAAGAAAAGCCTCTGTGTGCAGGCCAAAATAACTTATCCTTAAAAAGATGAATAACCCCATGTGATGGCCCATGTTCTGTAGTGTGACAGAACTGTGAAATTCTTCATGGGAGAGATGTTCTACACACAGCAGACTGTTTGTTTCCGGGCGGGTCTGCTATTGGTGGCAGTTTGGGAACCACGTGCAACTGAAGGAAAACCCTTTTTTCCTTAAGCATAAGAGAGAGACTTTTCAAGAACTGCAACACTGACTAACATCCCATGTTCTGTTATCCCTTGTGTGAGCTGGATAAAAGGAGAGAAGTGCTGGAAAGAGGGGGGGGGGGGGGGGGAATTTACTTTAATTTTGTTTTGTTGTTTTTCTCTTTACTTTTAATTCTGTTAGTAATAAAGCTCTTTCATTGTACTGCAACTGTTTAAGGTTTGTGCCTGCTTTGCTTTTTCTCCTAATTCTTATCTCACAGAAGGAAAATAAGTAAATAATGAATATTTTGAATCAAAACCACTACATTTAATTGGTGTTTCTGCCCGGTTTCAAACTCAACCCGCTACACCATTGAAAACAATTTGTCATCTTGCAGCAAGCGCAAAGTAACCCTGTTAGATTTCTGATTAGTAACTGAGACTGGTCCTTGGAGTTTCCTTTGGGGTCAGAACTGAAAGTTAGCTCCCCTGGGTACCAGAGAATGACATAATATCCACCAGAGCTGCCAAGAGCTGTTTTCAAGAAGAAATATCTAACACTGTTTCTTCAAATCCACCCTTGTCCACAGTCTAACAAATACTCATGTGCCTATTGGCCCAGTGAGAGATGTTGCCTGTGGTTTGTGGAGAATTTGTATAACAAATATTGAAGTATAAGATATACTTAAAGTAAAAAAAAAAAAAAAAAAAAAAAAAAAATAGTCTTTCAAAGACTGTTAAGAGTTTCTGGAGAAGAGGGACCATGAAAACTTGTATTATTTAGCTGAACAGGAAATTTAAAACTCGAGTAACCAGCCCACTGTGCACCAAGCCTTGAAATGTCAAGAGAACTCATTCAGACATATAAAAAGCACATGACTGATATATTAGTCTGTTTGAATAGCAAAGGAACAGAGAATTAAAAGACAATACTTGTGCCTTTTCCAGAGGTTCAGGAGGAACCCAACACTGCCTTTTTATTATGCTGACTTTATTCCATCTGAATATAGAGGAGAATTTTTGCAGGTTTGAAAGAATATTTTTTTTGCTGTCTCAAATGCAATGTGTCCTGGGAATTCTGTGTAAGCCTGCACAGAAAAAGATTCAGAAGAAAAATAATGCCTTACTCTTCTTTCTGCCTTCCTGCTAATGACCACACCTCTGTATTCCTAGGATAATGCAAGTGTATCTTTTCAGAGGCAAATGGTGATTGATAAAAACTTTGTAAAAAACTCCATAGCCATTTCTCTGCCAGCAGCAACACATCCATATATAGCAGTGATGTGGGCAGTGTTTTCAAATCACATGAGGATCTGGGGATGGGAAATAATGTTCAGTCAAAGAGCAAACAATTTTATACAGTAGCAGTAGAAAATTGGATTATACTTTTTCCAAATGTAATCAAATCCAGGACAAGTATCCTTGAAGGATCTAGGAGCTGTTAAGATTGTGGTGGGAATTAGATTCGTTCTTCTACCTTTTGTTCCATGGATTATGCAAAAGGTAACAGAGCTTGCCTTACAATTTTGAGCTTCTGTACTAAAAATGAAAATGATTGCCATCTCCTTTCTAGGCTGTTTTGCTAAATACTGCAAAGAAAAGCTTCATGATTTAATTTACTGAACTTGTCAGGCTGTATCAGAAATACAAAGGAGACTAGCTGTAAAAATCTTCATTAAAGATAGGGAAGAGAAAGTACTGCCTGCAACACTGCCTTGGTGTTTATTGCTCAGCACAGAAAAATGGTTGTACTTAAAAACCACATCAACCCAGAAAATCAGAAGGCACTTCTTGTTTCCTGCTCAAGGGACTCAGTGGAAAGAAGAGTCTGAACCAATGCCTGAAAATGGAAGAACTATGACATGAACATCTTGAAGAGACCATTCCTGCTGATATGAAAGATTTTCCACTTTTTGTGCCTAATCAACCCAACAAAAATGCTTGACATCATGTTCCACAGAATAATGAGTAATCTGGTGTTACTGGATTCACAACATTTGAGATTCTCAAAACATTTGATATTTTCACTGAGCATGTCAAGTTATCCCAGCACTGATTTGGCAATAAAGGACAAGGATTTAGTTTTATCAGAAATATAGCCTAACATCTGCAAACTTGTGTGTTTTAACATTGATTACATAGCACCATTCAAATGCAAAATGTACTTATTACAAACATTCTTTGGTAAACATCATTAAATAACTGCAAGCATCAAAGCACAAAATGTGATGTCTCATTTCAAAACTTTTATAAACTGTGGTATTGCCTTCAAAAGTATGGTTTTAAGGAAACTATTAGGAAATTGCTCTGCAAAAGCTAATCTGCCCCTACTGAAAAAGAAGTAGCATTTCTATTTGGTGGGTTTTGATAAATATTCTGGGTTTATAGAGGCTCCTCTTTTTATTAGTCCAGGAAAGAAACAAAAGCTTTCACAGTATTGTGTTTAGTCCAACACTGCAGCTGAAAAAAATAATGCTGATAACAAGCATATAATTTCTCATTTAGATTTCCAAAATTTATAGTATTACAAGATTTTCATGTGGTTTTTTGTCTTTTCAGCCTGTCATTCTCTGGTAACAAGTGTTGACACTAAGAACTATGGATTCCTATGAGGGCTTCAAGGAACTGGGAATACAATACAGCAATATTTAGGTAGAGAAGAGTCTTCGGAGTTTCTTCAGTTTATCAGTTTCTAAGGGTGATCTGATCTCCCTGTTTTATTATTCTGTGTTGTTGGTTGGTTAAATTAATTTAGTTATGCATTAATATTTATGTGTCTCACTGTTCATTGTTAGAGTGTGTGAGCTGTTACCTTCGACAGAGAGCTTCATGTTAAACTTGTGAATTTGGACAGCTGTCAAACTTTGTGGCCCTGCTCACATTTCTCCCTAAACCCTGTGTTTCTCCCAATACCCTGACTTCAAAGGTGCACTACGGGTTTTTTTGTATTTCACGGTAGACATGACATACAGCATTTTGTTGGATGGATATCTCAATGGATTCATGGCATGCAACTGCTTTCTTGGATGTCCCAGCAGGGCTGTTGGGGCTCTTGACACCACAGAGGAGCAGCTGATGGGAACTCTCATCTAGGGGAAAATGATGTAGTTGAGGGCATTTGGAAGCTTGGTTGCAACACTAAGAGACCGGGCAGGAACTGAATTTTTTCTTGTGGAGCACATGCCAATTGATGCGGCAGTGAATGACAGAAGTTGTAGAATGGAGACTGAAAAATCTGTTTGTTCTAGACACAGAGTAGAAGTTCAAGTCTAATCTTCTTTGATCACTGGTGATTCACAGTCCTGCTAAGCAAGATAGTGTTCAGAAATAGGCAGTGGAACATTTTACCTGCCCTGTCAGCCATTGGGATCCAGAACACATGGACATCTTGAAAAACGGAGTTGGCACTGACCTCTAGCCCCTGTGAAATGAGTTGTGCTCCTATTCAATGTATGTTGTTTTTACCAACCTTTGCAAAAAACAGGAGAAGCCTCCCTGCTACTGAGAGGCAGAGCACTCTGGATCAGGACAGAGTTCACTGTGAGGGAGCTGCTGCCTCTATCTGCATCCATTCTAGGGAGTGAACAAGCCACCAGTAATCTATCATTTTCTTATAACCAATATATTCAGAAAAAACACATTAAAAGGAGACAAAATTTTTTTAACACATCAGGTTGATATCAAAAAAGGCAGAACAGTTTGTCAGAAGATGTGTCAAGAGAAGCACTATATGTGAGTAAGAATCAAATGCAAATATTCAAAGGGCACTTAAAATGTTGTGAGTGATTCATGGACATAACACAGAAAAACCTGAAGGGACAGAAGGGAATGATTATAAAAGCAACAACGAAAATTTTTAAAATCTATTAGTAAAATCAACAGAGAAGGGAAAGGCTGTGAGAATTCACATGACTGTTCTGCAAGCTATGTTAACCAAAGTAAATGAAACTTCCTCCAGCTGGGAGGGGGAAATGAAGACTTCTGGAAAGTGCTCTCAATTGCTGTTTTTTAAACAGCCATGTATTTAATAAAATAGCATTTCTAATGGAGCACAAACTTTCTTTGGTTCTCAACTATAAATGTCATGCCAGAAAATAGTCCCTAAATCTGCTGTGTATGTCCTGAACTATGATAGTCCTGAATCACACCGGTAATTTTTTCTGCTCTTCTCTTACTCCTGTGCTTTTCTAAAGTATACTGATAAAAATTGACAGACTATAAATGTTATCTGCTGACCTTACAACAGGCCAAAAGAATTGACTGAGTGCTAACCCTATCCTGACTTATGCTTAATACAATCAAATTTGAATTTTTCTGCTTCTGCTTTCCTAGATTTCATTGATAAAATTCTAAAACAGTAAAAACCAAAATGCAGTCTGAAAGCCAAATGAATATAATTATGAAGTATAGTGACAAATCATTCAACTATAGAACTGCATCAGAATTTTTTATAAACTTAGATAAACAAACAAATCCATTTGCAAATTTATCTAATAGCTTTCTGTAATAGGATCCCTGTTTACCCTTGCACTTACCAAACATTTTATCATACTGTGTGCATGTTATTAAGTCCCAAGATGCTCTTTAGTGAGATTGATTTGCTAAATTGAGTCAAGTTTGCTTAGGTCAAATGGAAGTGCTCTGCACCATCTAAGACAGAGCTTTCATCGTACAGAAGATGGTAGCATCATGCAGCACTCTGCACTAATTATGTGCAATCCAAGGTTGCATCAAATTGCAATTGCAGCTCCACACTGCTGTGATGTGGGGCTTGAAAATCCTTAATGGAAAAATTCACTCATCGAACAAATGAATAGCCATAATGTAAGTATGAAATAACAGTACTAATAGTCAATAGCTCTTCTCAGAAGGAGTGCAAGTTAAATGCAAAAACATTTAGCTGAAAAGCAAAAAAACCTCATATACTGCATGACAAAACATTTCCAAGCTGCTCATCAGCTCTGGTTCTTTAGCTGATGGTAAATATATGGAAGAAACTAAACTTCAAGACAAATGAAGCCTGAAGATTGAGGGATAACGTGTATTTAAATAAAAATATTTCCAAAAGCCTGAAGTGTAACCTGGATGACATTTCCTGTCATTGTGGTGAATTTCTAAGTAAAAAGCCTTTCTCGAAAGTTCTCTTACCCAAGCTGCTCTGCCTCAAGTTTTCCTATTTTTAGGGTATCCTAGTGAGTGCTCCAGCCATGCTACACACCACCATGGATGTTCCTAGTGACTCAGTGAGGGCTTGGAATCTTTCTTTCCCTAATTGCACCCAGGGCTTTTCTGTACTTGTAAAGCCAAGGTCCTTACAAGATTCCTACACAAAGCATAGAGAAGTGTGGACAGAAAATAGGATCCCACAGCTCTCCTACAGATGAGTATTTTCTTGGTCTCCATGTGTGGTATTGGCACCTCAGCTGGAAGCCCCAGAAGAATTTTAAGGATTTCCTTATCAAGGGAACTGGACAATTCACTTTCCAATTGGACAGCCCTGGAAAATCCAGAGAAGACAATTGAGAGAAAGACAGACAACGTGCACAAGAGCCTCTTGAGTCCACTGAATGCAATTATACTGCAGCTTTTGGCACTAAGCTTAGCAAAACTCCTTCCATGAGGGCTGTTTTCCAAGTGACTCCTCAAGTCAGAAGAAAAGGCTGACTTCCTTGACATGTCTCTTCATGGAAAATCCCAAAATACACAGAGCTTTAGGACTGTTCCTGCTTTCCCTTTTCTGTCCCTACAAAAAGATGTGGGTGCAGAAGCACTTCATGTTCCTGCAGATATAGCTGCCAGTTTCAGCTGGCATTGGAGACAGTTGTGGGAATCTCCCACTTCAGAGAAGCAGAGTGGGTTTGGGAGGGGCTAGGCAGAGACACTACATCAGCCATCATGATCTTCCCTGAGTCCCAGCAGAGACAGCAAGATGAGTTACATCCCTCTTTTTGCTCTTTTAGACAAATGTTACTGTTTTTAATCATTGCAATCTCACAGGCTGCAGTACTCTCCTAAGACTTTCACAGGTCCTTTAAGCCAGAAAAACAACACACAAAATAATAATGAAATCTGCAAGGGTATCCAATGGGCCCCAGGACTGGAGCATTTTACAGCACGAATGCAGCTGGGTTACTGAAGTGCAGCATAGCACTATCTGCATCCCACTTGTCCTGCAGACTCAGAATCACTGTCTGGAGCAATTACATTTGTCAGGATGAAGGTAGCCCTGCACTAGACAGGTGAAATCTCTATTTTCCTATTTTTTATTTCTGTATTCATGTATGTGTCTACCACAATTGTGTCTTTTTAAACTCCACTTTATGTGTATAAAGAATAACTCCATTGCAGTCAACTGGTACATAATATTTTAAAGAAGGTGTGAGAAGACAATCAGGACTAGTGGTGATTTAACTTCAGCCAGCAACTCAGCCCCCCACAGCCACTTGCTCACTCCCTCACCAACAGGATGGCAGAGAGAAATGGAAGAGTTAAAGTCAACAAACTCACGTGTTGAGATAAAGACAGCTGAACAGGTAAAGCAAAAGCCATGCACAAGTAAAGCAAAACAAGGAGTTAATTCACCCCTTCCCATCATCAGGCAGGTGTTCGGCCATCTCCAGGAAGACAGGGCTCCTTCACATGTAATGGCCACTTAGGACAACCACCATTCCCATCATCCCCACCTTCCTCCTTCTTCCCCCAGCTTTATATGCTGACCATGACACCATATGGTCTGGAACATCCCTTTGGTCACTCGGGGTCGGCTGTCCCAGCTGTTTCTTCTCACAGCTTGTGCACTTCCAGCCTCCTCACTGGTGGGGTGAGGAGAGAGGCACAAAAGGCCTTAACCCTGTGTAAGGGCTGCTCAGCAGTAACAAAAATATCTGTCATATCCACACTGTTTCAATCACAAATCCAAAATATAAATGCACACTAGCTACTTTGAAGAAAATTAACTCTATCCCAAACAAAATCAGTACAAGGTCCAAAGTCTGCATTATTCGTTATTCTTGCTCTTGACTGATTCTTTAATCCTTCAATATGAAGTTTTAAATACACCAGGAACTTCACAAGGCAAACTAATGAATTATTCTAATACACATTAACCAAAATTCCACTGATTCTTCTAAAGCATGGAAAAGAAAATGATATCAAAAAAACATCTTTTACTGGAACACGAATGTTAGGGACCGAGTCCGGAGAGCTGGCCGGATAAACGACACACACACCGATACAATTAAGCATCGTTCTCCCTTTATTGTTCAACTATGCCAGCTTATCTCTACTTCTGCAAAGATTCACCCCCAGTCCCTCAAGACAGCCTGAAATCAGCGGGGGAGCCAACCAGTGCATAACTTTGCCAAGGACTCTCAGGGCTGCCTGCAGCCAGGTGCTTTCCAGGCCTGCCTGCAGCCAGGGGCCTGTTCAGGGGCTTTTCCTCAGCAACCCTGGGTTGTCCAATCTTTCCAGGGGTATCATATGCCCTTGTTCCATAAGGAATCCCTCTACACACAAACACCTCTAGCCAGCTAAATTTCTTAAGGCATCTTTGCTTTTAATTTGATTTTGTGCAGTTTGCTTGCCTGCATTTCAGGCATCACTGGGCCACAGTTAGTGAATGGAAAATTAATCTGCCTTCTCTAATAGTCAAACTTCTTCCTCAGCTGTGTGGCTTGGAAGGGTTGGAATATGCACCGACTTCAAAATATTACTAATAAATTACTAATAAAAATTACTTCAGTCATGAGGGTGCATCAACTTCACAGAGCCTGTAGCTCTATCTTGAGTGAAGTACAACCTGAGCAGTTCATTATATTCAAAATCTAGACAAATGTGCAGGCACAAACCTCAGCTTTCTCATCACGGCCATCCTACAGAATTTATGTTAGCAACAGAGCATTTTAAGAGATTCTACACAAATTTTGATAGTTGAGATAAAAACTGAACTCTATTTCTTTGCTTTTTTTCCTTCCTTAATCCAATCAACTCACTGTTATATAAAAAGGTAGTGATGAAAGTACTTATCTAGAGCAGAAAGTACTTATCTAGAGCTTCATTCTCACCTATATTGGGGTTTTGTTTCTTTTCTTCTCTCATGAGCACTTCTGATATTACAGTAGAGGTATTCACAACCCAAAGCCCCCCTAGAAATCTCTGAATAAGTTTCATGAATGGGGGGTATTTTTCTCCTTTGTGAAGGCCCTCTTATTTGAATACTGCTAAATCAGCTAAACTGAAAATTATTTATAAATTAGTTTTGCAGAACAAAGTCTTTGCCTTTAGAAAAGTCTGAATTGCAGTAGATTACAATTTTTTCTTATAGAATATCATCCAATGTGTTTATAAAGTCTTGATTTTAAACCTTTATTCAAATTATATCAATTGAACACAATGTTATACTGCAAGTATAGGGCAAACTTAATTTCAGGAAGCACATACAAAATTTTTATTTAGTTTTTTTTAGTAAAGAGCTATTTAATACAGGTTGGTTGCCCTTCTAGTTCTAACCATAAAAGCAATCTTTTCTTAAACAAGATAAATAACTAATTATCATATATTTTCATACACATTTTCACACACGTGTGCCAAATAACTCATACTTCTTTTACACTGGATTTATTTTAGACAAAATAGTGCATGTCTTCTTGCTTTATGTTTTTTAACTATCCAATAACATGTTTGGGGCTTACTCAGTTCCCCTTTTCATTTCAAGTATTTTGACATTATAACCCCTAAAGACAGACTTGACAGCTGGGATCTTGTAACATAAGCATCAAACCTACATGAACTGACTTCTAACTTTAAAAATCACAGAGCTAGAAGGGATTACAGGTAGTCATTAGGTCATGCATCTTATACATAAGCAAGTTTTCACAGGATTGCTGTCTTCCCTCCTATAATCTCATTATTCTTTGTCCTATTCCCCATGGAAATAAGGGACAAATTACCATCTTCTTTGCAACACTCTCACATATCTGACTACTGTCTTCATAGCCCTCACCTCTTAATGATTAAATAATTTTTTCAATCTTTCAGTTCAGGTCATATTTTACATTTTAGTGATCGTTCTTCATCCTTTTCTCTGAATTTGTCAGATGCCTTTATTTAAATGCATTGTCCCAAACTGGGTTACTGTTCTGTTACCTTGACGTTAACAAGCAGAGGGAAAGCAGTGTTTTATGACTTACATACTTACACCTTCCCTGAATGTAAAACAATTACTTTTGCCTTTTCCATTTGTGTTTTATGCTCACATTGTGATCCACTGCAGCCCCAAGATCCTTTTCTAAGGTTTTGCTATTGAACTAGATATTTGTTTCCCATATATGTGTAGTTGATTACACTTGCCCAAGAATAATACGTTACACTTGTTCCTACTCAATTTCATCTTACTAGTCTTAAGTTGCTTAGTCAAACTTTGAGGTCAGTTTGAATTCTATGGTCTTCTCATGCCACCCAACTCCATGTCACCTGAAAGTCGAATGGGGATATTCTTCAGATAATTAGAAAAAACCTGAACAAAGACCAAAGAATCATCTCTGGTGAACCATACTTGCTTTTGTGTTTGTTGAAAATAATTGATCATCATTTCATGGCTTGTGAAACCTCTCCAACTCTTCTGTACCCCACTATGTCAATGATTTATAGAATTGTAGCCTAGCATGGGTTCTGCTGGAAGGGACCTTTGAAGGCCATCTAGCCAAACCCTGCAATATAGATCATATTTTTTACAATTTGTTACATAGGATAATACAAAAAGCCCTAATAAAGTCAAAATAAATCATGTTTATGTTCTCAAATCCTGTTGTCCTGCTGTAGAAGGAAATTACATGGATTTGATTATTTTGCATTGGATGCTACTCATATCCTTGTTGTCTTCCAGTTCTAACAGTTTCAGTTAGTTGTTCAAGCATTTTGTGAGAGCAGCAATTAAGTTACTGGTTGAGTCATACCCTGATCTTCCTTTCTCCTTATTTAAAGACAGGCAGTGGCTCTCCCTCCATGAACTTTTCAAGTTTCGAGCGCATTACATGCACTGCAGTGCAACATGAGTATCCAATTGTTCATCATGAAGTTCTTTAAATTCATTAGGAAACTCATCATCCCTTGCTGACTTGATAAACTGTAATCTTTAAATTATTCCTTTTCCATTCAAAGCTGATGTTTTTATTTTACTGTACTACTTGTCATTCTTCAATTGATCATGACTGTAAGGACCAAGGCAAAAAGTTACTACAAAATTTAACCTTCTGAGTATCATCCAGCAATAGCTTTTCCTCTCCACTGAACAGCTGACCAATTCACCCTTTCCTTCACCTTCCCTGTGTTACAATTGCACGTCTAAATTGATTGATATCTCTTGGCAGATGCATCTTGTTTTGAGCTTTGACTTTTCAGAATTTTGTTCCTACATGTTCAGGTTATATTTATCACTCGTCCTCAGCAGCCTGACCTAGTTTCTGCTTCCAGCTTGATTCTTTCTTGTGTTTAAGGTTCATGCACAGTTCATGTTTTAATCAAGCTGATCTCTTACTGCATTTTCTCCCTTTTTCTTCACAGTGGGGTAGAATATACCTGTGGATGAATATTGTCATTGTGTGTATTATTTGAAAGGCACTAACCATTTAGCAGCATTTTTCTTCACATGAGATCTTGCTTACCCATTCTGTGAATTTATTGAAGCCTACGTTCTATCCCTCAGCTGCTATTCGACTGTCTTGTCCTGAACAACCATGAATCTTTTTTTTAATGGCCACTCTTAAATGGACCTTCCAGCCTCAAATTCTCATACATTCCTCACAGTTGTGAACAAATATAAAAGAATCTCTCCTTTAGTTGCTTTCTTCTTGAATCAGAAACATTTTCCCTGATACAATCCAAAGGTTTTCCAAGAAATCTGTTGTATTTTTTCCCAGCAGACATTCCTTATTCTCTCCAGTTGTATTCTACCAAATATAAAGGTTCTTGTAACTTACATCACCTTTTTTTTTTTTTCTCTGTTCTTTTCCGCTTATAGTACAAACCTTGGAAATAAGATGCAATTTAAAGCTGTATCTTGCACTCGAACACTGAGTTTTTGGAAAATTTACGTCTAGCACGTTTCGCTTGATGGGAATACAAAGGTCATTTCAGGATAGTGTTCTCAGGATAGCTTCAGTCACTGACAGAGCCAATGAGCTCTTGTAAGTGAGGGCATTTCCTATGCTGCCAATATGGGAGATGGCATTAGGGAGTGAATGTGTCAGCAAGCAAACCTAGGTAGCCCATGTGCTTGTCCACAGTCAGTCTGGGGTTTATCTACAGGATGTGAACACTGGAAACCAGTGTATTTGGGAGGATGCCAGGCTGCTAGACACTCACATCTATCCTGTTTAAACTCATGATAATTTCACTGAATCACACGGAAGGGAGAATACTGAAGAGACCTGCTCCAGTAAAAGCAAGCCCTTTAGAATACAGCTGGATCTTCCCTAGGACAAAAAAGACACTTCATAGTATCAAAATCCCAAAATATAAATCTAGATAATTTTGTTATCTTGAGACCTATGAGCAAAAAGAACATAGAGAGAAAGAGAAAAAGAGAGAAAGAGAGAAAGAAAGAGAGAAAGAGAGAAAGAGAGACAGGAAAGTAAAAAAGAAAGAGAGAAAGGAAAGAAAGAGAGAGAAAGAGAGAGAAAAGGAGAAAGAGGGAAAGAGGGAAAGAGGGAGAAAAAGAAAGAAAGAAAGAAAGAAAGAAAGAAAGAAAGAGAGAGAGAGAAAGAGATAAACAGTGTAAAGATGTAAAGACAAGGTAATTCTAACACCCTAAATGTAAACTCTATTTCATTTGAACATGTGGGTGGTTTATAGTTTACAAAAATACAGCATGAGAATAAAATAGTGATTTCATAAGATTGAAACTGTCATGTACCAGCATACAGGCCAAATATCCTTAGCAGAAGCAGATGTGGAAGCTGTCATTTCAAGTCAAATAATTACTCATCAAGCACAAAGCAAATGATAAAATGTAAAGTTTGCAAGATGAAGTTAGATCCTGAGCAGGCTTCTTGTATGCAATGACATAAATACTGTCAGCATGAGTTTGAAATTTCCCCACTGCAGGCTTACTCAGGAGCCACAGATACAGTGCCAATGGACAAGGCATTTCAAGGGAAGGAAACAATACCTCTCAAGCAGAATATAATGATAAAGAGTTTTCCTTTTCTTACTATATATGTAGCACAAACTGGCTGTACAATAGAGCCCCAAAAATCCCTATTCTCTATCAGATCATACATAGGGTTTGAAATTATATCTTAGTATGTCAGCTTTTGTTCTAATAAGAAGTGTTTTGGCATGCTGAGTATTTCTTAAAAGTGTTTAAAAACTTAACTTGATGTAACCATTATCTTGAATTCTGTCTGTGTAAAGTTCTGGAATGAATAGGTGTGAAAAGCACAATTGACCCATATAGCATAATAAGGTCTTCTTTTCAAAAATGGTAAATCAAACTTTTTGACCTTCAAATTCTAAGTTTTAGATATATTATGTGAAGATGATTTTTAAATCCTAGGTACCTTTAGAGGTATAAAGCTTTAGGGAATATAACTACCTGCACAATAAAACCTCAACTTCTTGGGGACCTCAACAGCTTACTCTCTAGAGTAAACGCTCCTTGCAGGAAACAAAAAAATGGGGAGGATACAAGAGATGAGCCAATGTTTTCCGGAAACTACTTAAGCCATCTCAGCAGTAAATAATGGGTATATGCACTCATCTTAGCCATGTAAACTTTAACTTAGTGCTAAAATATTAGAACACTTCAGAGTAAAATAGCTCCTTCTGTACTGAACATAGAGAAGCCTCTCCTTGCAAGTGCCACAAGGAATTTATAAGAACTTAAGTTAACTTAGACTTACCTAAGTTACTAAGTATGTCTTGCATCAGTAACAACCTCTTTCCTTTAATTGCACTGATACCTTATGCAGTGCTTTATTCTTCAGTCACCTGTTGAATTGTGTGTCTGTATGCAAATTTTTAACTGCTGGGTCTTGGACTCTTGGTGTCTCTGATATTGACTCCTGATACTCGAATGTCACAGAGCAGGATTAGTCATTATCAGAATGACTACAGGGGGATGAAAAGATTTACAGGACTATCTTCACTGCATGTGTGAGAAGAGTGCAGTATGGCAAGGAGTGGGACTTACATAGCCAGTTATTGTCACTGGGGTGAGGGTGGCCTTCCTGTCCTCATAGAGCACCCCCTGGTTCCATTGTCAGGGGAAGTAATGGTGGTGAAATTGTTGTTCTTACATCAAATAGGTAAGAAGTCCTTCATCATGGTTCATGAGGCCTCTTCTTTTCCCTTTGTCATAGACCATAGGTGCTGGTTAGACATTTTAGTCTCTCTTGGAACCAACTTAAATTGCGAGCACAGAGCACTCCTTTATTTTGACCTGTTACTAAAAGGTTCTGAAAGTGCCGAAAAGTGGTTTTATCACATAGTTTATGATTTGAAACACCTGTAGCATATCCAGCTCCTTGTACAGCTCCCCAAATCACACCCTAGTTTCTGAGATTAGATTCCTTCAGCTGCTGTACTTTTCCAAGAAAAGTGTTCATCCTTACTGCCAGCCCTAAGCACTTCTGTAACCTTTTTTTTTTTTAATTATGGCTTAAACAGAATAAAATAAAGTCTTTTAAGGCTAAGACTAGAAAGTAGAAGAGCAATATGTGGCTATCTACCCAGAGAAATAGCAAGCAGAACTGCCTGAAAAAGCCATAAGAAGCTGTACAGCAAGAAACATGCATAGTAAAAGCTATAACAGTTAAATATGGGAAAGGAAGCATAGGAGCGAGCAGGCAGACTATAATGGTAGATTTCCCTTGCAAGGGTGTTATGTCAAAAACACTTCTCTATTAAAAAATAAGGATCAAATTCATCCTTCTGTTTGTATGCTCAGAACTGCACGTATTTTACAAGTAAAGAGCTTATAAAGCACAATTGTTTTATAAGTAGGAAATCAAACGAAGCCCAGGTCTATTAGAAATGGAGTCTTGCTCCCAGGTTCTTGCCTGTCATAATGGCCCCAACTCCACATCCCTAGTGGACCCATAAAAACAAGAGGCAGCAATGCTGTTGATATCCTAGACAAAAGCATGTGCTCAGGCACCAGCCAGATCCTTCACTTTCTCCTAGTTGGGCCTTTAGCCTGGGGCTCCTTTCTTCCCAAGCTTCAGCATTCATTACAAGGGTGGTAACATAACCATCTTTTTAACTCCTGCTTGTCTTCCAGTTTGGCTTGATGTGGGTCAACAGGCCCAAAGCTTAGCAGGGGGAGAGAGGTCACATCTAAGACACATTTTGTACGTTTTTTTTTTAAAAGAGACATAAAATGTTCACTACAAAACTTAGCGTTCCCAAAATAGTCTTCTAATATCACAGGTAACAAAAACATTCAGTACACAGGTAGTACACCCAGTAAAGAATAAAAGAATAATTTTATACCGTCCAGGGATGGTTACCCACAGGTAATGCATCATTAGAATACTGCTGTGTGGCTATTACTAAAAATTATACCATCAAACATTTTCTTTCATTCTTTCTGACTATTGTATGCTTGTCTCAGAGTTCCATCTCCAGTGTATGAGAAACATTTGATTTTATACTCTATAGCATTACTGGACTCCTTGAAGCCTGATCTGGTCTTACAGCCTGAGAAAAATGAAATTCTGCATAAACAGAAACAGTTATAAGAGACCTTTGATATTCCAAGGAGACTTTAGTACAGAGATTCAAACTATTTATGTGATAAATAGAGATACAAAAATGGAGGTGCTATCCCCCACACAGATAATTCTGCCTTTGTTTGATTTGGGGTTTGGGGATTTCATTGTGTCTGTGGTTAAGCATCTACCTGTTGGATCAGTCTTCCTCAAGTAAAGGAGACAGCAATAGAGGGAAGAAGGTGCTTTTGAAGATAGCCAAACCTAAGGTCCAATTTACCAAAAGTAAGCACTTAGAGACTGACATTAAGAAATTTTAAAATTCATTTTAGATGCAGTGGATCTCCCTCTGGAGGTCTTCAAAAGCACCTGACCTTTCTCCTACATCTAGGAAAGAAATTTATTTATTATAAAAATCTGTTTGTTTGTTTGTTCGTTTGCTTGAAAGAGAGAAAGGTTGGGGGAATCACAAGGCACTTAGGGTGAAGACCCCAGTGCTGGAGCAACAAAAATATAGCTACTCTTTCTTTGGTAAAGCAGAATTTGGGAAAAGTTTCTGAGAGAAAATGCAAACAACAAGCTAGAACCATTGTGCAACAAAATGATGTTCCATTCCTTTTTTTCTAAACTTTCTTGCCACTGGAGATATCTGTAGGAAAGCAGTGATGAAGGTAAAATAAATACCTTTCCAGTGCTAAAGACTGATAAATTAGGTCTGTATTAAAGACAATGGCATTGATATATTCTTTACCTGAGGTTTTGCAAAACTTCTCATTTCTTCTCCCATCTGCATTTAAGAGAGCACATTAAACTTTTCCTAATAAGTTTCCCAAAGCTTTGTGTTAGCTTATAGCACAAAAAAGGAAGACAACTAATAAGTTAGCGGGGCTAGAGTACACAAGCAAAGAAAGAGCTGATAAACAACCACTGTGCCCTGAGGCAGTTTGTAGTGAAAAAGCAATGCTTGGCCTGAACTCAACTATACAGATGTAATGCCAAAAATGAAGCAACTCCTGGCTTTAAAGCCCCTGAGAGTCACTAGAAAGCTTCTCCAGACTTCAGATTACACTGTAATTTATTTTGCAGTGGTTCTGTAGTGAGTAAATCACTAGCTGCCATTAAGGAAATGGAGCTGGTTTCCTGCTCCTGACACAGATTACTCACAAGACCCTGGATAGTCGCAGAGCAGTACTGGAAAAGATAAAATTATTCTTTGAGTGTATACATATCAATACTGGAATATTAAACCAGAGGATAGTGATGATACTGATTTTAAGGCTGACAGTGGAGAGGTCATAAGTGAAGTATGATACCTGTAATACAGGAAGGATGTGTGTAAGTTAGCAACATTTAAGAGAACAAATAAACGTTTCCCAGTCCACAAAAAGAAGTTATTGAGCCTCTTGAATCATCTATGAAACAATTAAAAGACCTAACTTCTTTCTGAAAATACTTACCAAGGAAAAAACAATAACGCAGAATGCAACAGGAACTTCTAGCCAAATACTGACCTGAAAGCAGAGTATATTTTTGTCATGTTATCAATAATCTAGTTATTTAATAAATTAAATCCTTAAGCATTTGCATTTATTTAATTATTCTGTATGAGTTTAAAACAATTATTCCACACCTTAAAATTAGTTATTTGATGCAGAAATTATCTGATATGTGATAATCTCAACCACCTAATAACCAATGTTTCTTCTGGTTTTGGAATCTCATGGTTCTGCTGCTGTTGCACCTTATCCATCTCCAACAACTTTGTACAACAGGGTAAATGAAGCCATTTTTAGGTGCTATTACTATGTTGTTTGTTTTACAAGCAGACAAAAACAAAAAACATTCTTGGTATCTATTCCTGTAATACACAGGAAGTACTTGTTTTAAATCTCTCCTCTCTGTGTCCTCTTTAGAGTCTATACACTCAGGAGCCAAGGGAATGCTACCCATGACAGTGGCTGTTTTATTGTACTGACAACAGAGGAGACACAGGAAAACTGGCTTACCCAGCTTAAAATCAGCTTCTGGGGGTAGAAGAGGAAATGAGGGGAAACTTCAAAAGGCCCATAGTTAACACTATGTACAAGTACATTGGTAGTACTGAGAGTAGAGACCTTGTTCATGGATCTTACAGTTCTAGAAGCTGAGATGGCTGGACTTGCCAAGAGCAGAAAGCATAATGATCTCTTAGGGTAACCAAATTGAGGGTGGAAGTTTCCTTTCCAGGCTTTTATGACCATCTGAGACAAACAGCTTCTTGCAGAAAAAGACGGGCACACATGGAGATGTCCTTTGTTGCATTCTGGCTGGCTGTGAGAACCCAGAGGTGGGGGTTGTGCAAAGGTGGCCCTTCTGATGTCAGAAGATCTTGTTAGAGCCTGTAAACTTCTCATAATCCTATTTGTACTCAGCACTTCCTACTTCTCATGTCCTTCCTTTTCTACAGGAACAAATTTAACTTGTCTTTTGAAATCTCATTACCGCAAAATTTCTCTTTCCTGCGTCAGCCAGGCCTTACTGGCTGACAAAGAGAGAAAAACAAGTTTTAATAAAAAGTAGGATTATTAAACTGGAAGTTGTTTACACAAAGACTGGTATACCCAAGTTAGAGCATGCACTGCAAGTTGCCTAGCTGCTGCTCTGCCAATAAGCTCTGTGTGTGCCAATTGCCCAGATTTTGGGGCTAGTAGGAGATCACATACAGTCTGGCAGGTGATGAAATGCATTGCAAGCAAAAGGAAGTGGTGGGGTGGCACAGATAAAACTGTAGCAGTGTTAATGTAACAGAGCAAGCAAAATAAGCTTAAAAACACATGCATCACAGGGTGTAGAAAGCTTAGCTTCACTCCAGCAGAAAGCTATGCTGGTTAATTCATGCAATCATTTTCCTATCACTTGTCATGCCTGCTCCTAATAACAGAAAGGCTCAAAGTACTTTTTTACATCTCTGACAGAAGATACTGAATATTAATAAGACCAACAACAAGGGACTATTCAGGAAGGCCTCTTGCTAGCTGGCATTCCAGAAATTCCCTCTTGCTATCTTAAGCAAAGGTATCAGCTATAGTGAAGGTATTTATCTGACATGTTACGTGAGACATATGCATGACATGGAAGGAGAACACAGGGTTCCTCAAGCTCAAGTGTTTTCTGAGGAAAGGATTGCCATGCATAACTGATGGTATTTTTCTGCAACTAGCCTTTCTGCCTTAGTTTCTTGTCCTTCATGGACATAAGGAGGCTGATAATGGGGACATGAAATCAAACAATATAAAACAATTCAATTCCTCAAAATTATGTAGGAAATGTAATGCTTGGTTCCTTCCAAGCTTTGATGATTTTAGCTTATTATTTATAAGGCTAAAAGCTGCGTTCGGGAAGAAATGGAGATGAATACACTGTCAACAATCCAAGGATTATTCTCAGACTGACTGAAATCCAAAAAAGGTCAGAGATGTGAGCAACACAGTCTGCTTTTCTAAGACAAACTGGGAGTTAACTGTGCTGGGAAGAACTCACTGAAAGAGAGGAGAAACATACACAGAAATACTCAGATTTTTTTTCAAGGTAGATGTACAAAGTAACTGTTTTCTACAGTGAAGTTAGGTCTATTTGTTTATCAAAAATTGTGAAGTCAAAAACTGATACAAAGAGCACACTTTGTTATATGGATTCAAATTTATTATTATACATACATCCAATTAAATCCACAAATACTTGTTTCCCAGAGAAATAAGATTATTATGCCTACAGTATCTATGGATCATAGACATTATCTTTGTTAATCAGAAATCAATAGGACCTTACATTTGCACCTAATTTCCTATGGCTTTATTTCTGTAGGGAAATTTGAGAACAAATAAACAATTTATTGTGGATACAATATTGCTGCTAGCAGGAATTTTCCTGCTTCTTCTAAACCGTGAGATACTTCTCTCTCTCACGGAAGATAATAGCAGAAGTTCTGTAAACTATGAACACCTGCGACCTTGCAGAGCTTTGTTTATGGTACAGTAGAAAAATATTTTGACAATGGATGTTTAGGATTTCTAGCCAATCACCCCCAAGGGGTGGCTGATCCTTTGTCCAATTAGACTATGAAGAAAAAAGTCTATAAAAGAGTTTGTAAAATAATTAAATAAATCAATCTTGCTGCACAATTCCTGCCTGCTGGATCTTCTCTCCTCTCCTCCCTATGGCTGCGGGATACAGTAATAATTTATGATTCGGTATTATGCTGCTGTGTACTGCAAAAAGTGGAAAGATCTGATCTGTGAGACTCTTCAGCCTTTTATAAAACCCCTGCATCAAGAAAGATAATGTTCAAAATATGAACCGACCTAATTAAGCATGTGCCAGCTAAAATAAATTACATACACAGAGGTACTGAGGTGAACATCTATTGGGTGATAGCAAAAGCAAGTAACACTATCTTGGCTTATCCTGTAACCATTAAAACTGTAGAGAGTAATATTTTTCAGAAGAATGCATATAGATTACTCCAGCTCTAAGTGAAAGATTAATCTCTTCAATAAATCATCATGAAGTTAATTATTTCCAACTGACTTAAAAGATCCATGCTGAAGCAGCAGTTTTTAATTGCATTTTAAATGATTCATTCCTTTATACAGTCATTAAACATATATATGATCAGTTTCTTAGATGACCAAAATGTTAATTAGGGAAGGTTTTTGAGTTTATTAGAAGGCCTATACGAGGTGGGCACTTGTCAGTTTGCAATACACCACAGTATTGCCTGAAACCAGGCTTCAGCAAGGATCGACTGCAGACAACAGTTCACAATCTGTTACATTAACTGCATTTTGCAGCATTTTGTATTTATTTGCTACGCAGAACAAATTTGGAGCAGAGCTGGCTTCAGATTTCAAAGTGGGTTTTTTTCCCCAGGAAATTACTTTTCAGGGTGAATATAAAAATTTTATCCTTGCAATGAATATGGCTGAATATTCTGGGCTTGTCTACTTTTCAGAAGTTTTTATAATATAATGCAATGTCTCTTAAGAGGGAAATCTCTTCCTGTTTTTGACATTCACAACAGAACTTGCAATCAGTAGATTGAGACACCTTTTTCGTTTATTACCAGACAATAAGGGTCAAAGCTGGGGATTGAAAGGGTTAAAAACTGTCCTTTGGACAAGTCTAAATATTGCACCATTTGAAAATGGTATGAAAAACAACTTGCAGTGCACGAACCTGAGGTTTAAAGTGCAAATACTTTTGAAGAACTCTCTAGTCTTATATACTTCCCTAGATACCTGCCATATGGATATTCTGAGACAGGACAATAAATAGACTCTTGGTCTGATCCAGTTCAGCCCCTTACTTCCAGACTACAAATTGCAGAAGTGTGTATGAAGGAATTAATGTAACTACATCTGTGAGCTCTACAAGCAATGAAGAGAACATGAGAAAGCACACTGAAGATCAAAATAGCGTAAGACTGATCAGAGGCAGGAAATTACAAGGAATGACCAACTAGACAGGAGCACTTTTCCCTGGGAAAGTGATGACTTAGGGGGACAATATGATGGAGGGCTAAAAAATAGTCATGTCAGGGAGAAGGTGAATGAGGAATGATTCTTTTCCTATACAAGAACTAGTGGTTGTCAAATGAAATTATGTGGCAGGTTGAAAACAAAAAGGGGAATGAAGCCCTTTAACATGATTCATCTAAGTCATAGAATTCTCTGCTGCTAGATGCTGAAGATAGCGTAAGTTCACTGGTGTTTGAAAAGTAACTACATAGAGTCGTGGACTAGAAATCCACCAAGCATTATTAGAGACAAAGACAAAGCTACTGGTTCAGAATTTGAGAATGGAAATAGGAAAATACCATTGCATGTTTGCTTTACATTCGTGTGCCTCTGCAGTCTTCCCTTACTTCTCCCTTTCTTGCCTAATCTTCCTTATTGCTCACTTAGAGAAAGACAATACTGGGCTAAATGAATCTTTTACCAGACCTGGCACACTTATTTCTAGAAGCTCCTTGTTCAACTCATATTTCTCTTCATTTGCTTTTCCTCTGAACTACACAAGCAATTGAACAGTAGAGTACTTAAAATTTCAGAAGGTAAAAAGGGTACCATGCCCTTCCCTGTCACAACACATTTGGAACTTTCTCCTCAGCCACTGGGTTTCGGCTCTAAGAATCCAAAGAATGGTAAAAGATGTGGAAAGATGAAAAATTGAAAGATGTCAGTGGTTGCTTTAATATTTCAATAAAACAAATCCAAGCAAAAATCCCAATGTCTTTAACCTAGGGCTAGGTATGTTCATGAAAACTCTGTGGTACCTCTCAGTCCTATGGCTCCTAATTAGGTTGTTGTCAGCCTTGCCTACTCCTACCCCAGTCTAGGTTCAGCCTCTGCTGTGATCATACTTCACTTTGCTAAGCCCTGCATTATGGTTGGTAAGAGCTGCTCTGGGATACAGGGCCCTGGAATGCGCCACATTCAGCAGCAGCAAGGCCCCAGGGACTCTGCTGGAGATGCTGGCCTCACTAAAGCTGTCAGGAGTGAAGGGGAAGGCAATTAGGGTAACCCTAAACCCCCACAAAGGTCGTGGGGTAGTGATGTTACCAACAATTAAAGGAGAGAAAACAGGACTCTGAGAGTGGAAATATCCCAGAAAGTCAAGCTCTTTGTCTACCTATACAAGAGAGTGAATCTGCTGTTAAAAAGTCAGAATAAATTCTGATTTTCACCGCTCCAGTAAATGTTTATATGCTGTAAAGGTTTACAAATAAAAAATTGTGTTAGTGTTCTTCCTGGTTATGCACCCGCATCTTATAATGAAAAAAATAGATTATAATGTCTTTGTTGTACTACATTGTTCTATAACTGAGAATTAGGTTGTGTTTCATTTTAAGTATTTTCAAAAGATACAGATAATTACAGCTCTTACTAACAGCACTGAGGCAAGTGTGAATTCTCAGGTGGGTTTTTAAGCCTCATCTCAGCATGTTTGATGTAGAAACAAATATTAAAAGTACTCTAGTATTTTTTGTCAATGCTTTCCTGAATAAATTCTATTAAAAATATAGATGCTGTTGGTGTTCCATGCAGAAAGTATAATGAAAACAATTTTAATCTTAAAATGACTCATTGAGATGTCAAAGATTAAATTAGAGATATCAACTACCTATCCTTTTCTCATTTATTTGCAGCTGGTCATAACAATCTTCAGACAATATATGTGAAGTAAGTCATCTCTACTGTTTCCATTTCTGTGTTATGACACAGTTTGGCAGATTTTTAGCTCAATTGCAAAAACTAATGGTGGGCCATACACATTCAGAATGATATGTGGTTCCCAGCAACTGTAGGGCAGCAATACAAAACCAAAATTGGTTACTTTCTTCAATAAATGAAGGGAAACTGCATGCTTATGGAAATGAGAGTTTAGTGCAGTATTGGACTGAAAAAGGGCAAGTCCAGTTCCTTTTCAGCTACTACACAAAGATATTTTACCATATGAAACAATATCTAAAGTAGACATTTTTCAGCTGGAGAAAAGGCAAATGAAACAGAGAAGAGAGAACCAAAAGGCTGCAGCAAAATATTGTCTCTAAGGGAAGATTTTTTTTTTCTTTCCGCATAAACACTTGAATAATTACTCATCAGCTCTTGAAACTGGAAATTTGCAAAAAGCTGTTGAGTGTGTCTTTCAGTAGCATAGAGAGCTTAAGCTCTTCAGGGTCTCAATTACATCTTTGCAAGAGCTGTAAAAAATGAAAACATGCAGATTGTTTCAATATATGAGAACACCTTCATTTACTACATATTTGTCAAATGGAATAAACTACCAGTGACGACCATTGGATAAACAAAATTAGATAAACAAAATAGGCTTCAAAGTGGGAAAAATACTGTACTATCAGGTAGCTGCAGCTTTGCTGGGTGAGCTAATTATTCATGTAGAGACGTTTTCTAAATCCGTCACTTCAGACAGTAATGGCTTCTAATTCTAGAAAGCCATTTGCCTAGAGCAGTAGTTGCTATTGCTCTAACTTAGCAACAAACCCAGCACAACCTCCACTTCTTCAGCTGAACAAAGACTCTTGGCTCTCACCAAGTATTTCTGTGTCACCAGCACATTTTTATATGCCTCACATGTAGAGCACTTAACCATGGAAGAGTTGGCTTAGAACACTGTTAGGCTAATATCAATTTACCTTCCCTGTCCTGGTAGCAATATTTTCAACAGAAACAGGCCAGAACTAACACCTGCTATAAAAGCATGCCTGGCTTACAGGTAAGTTCAGCCCATGTCCAGTTTTGCAGGTCCAGCACACCTCTGTGTTATTCATTCTTACACCCTTCATGCCTTAACGCTTCAGCAGCACATACTATTCAAGGAAGTTTTTGCAATCTACTTTTCACAAAAGCATCTTTGTTTAAGCTCAGGCCTAACTTCCACTATACCCAGAGTGGATTTTAAACCTAGGCTTCAGAATAAATATGTCTGCACACATTTCCTACATGTAGGTAAATGCAAGCCAAAGTTAGAGTTGAGCAAAAAGGATAAAGATGGCATTCTGTGGAAACAGTTTCTCTGGACTCTGTCACCAAAGTTCATCCTCTTTGTTCCTGTTCCATACCAGAAGACAGCCTTTTGAAGACTGGGGCGACATTTGCTTTCTTCCAGTACTCAGGCACCTTCGCTGATCACCATCACCTTTCAAAGATCATTATGAGTGACTTTGCTATGGTATCCTCCAGCTCTCTCAGCACTCATGGATGCATCCTGTCAGGGCCCATGGACTTGTGGATGTCCAGTTTGCCTGGGTGTTCTGTAACCCAAACCTCCTTGACCACAGGAAAGTCCTTCAACATTCCTTTACCCTGGTGTCCTGGGTCAGAGATTCCTGAGAGCTGGTCTAGTCAGTGAAGATGGATGCAAAGAAAGAGTTCATTTACTCTGCTTTCTCTGCATCCTCTGTTACCAGGATCCCCTCTCCACTTAGTAACAGAACCACATTATCCTTAGTTGTTAATGATGCATTTGAAAAAGCCCTTCTTGTTGTCCTTGGCATCCTTGGCTGGATTTAATTACAGATGGACTTAGCCTTCCTTGTCTCATTTCTACTTAACCTGACAGCCTCTCTATATTCATTCCAAGGTGCCTGATCCTGCTTCTGTCACCTGTGTATTTCCTGCTTACACTTGAGTAATGACAGGAGTTCTCTGTTCATCCACCCAGGGCTCTTGCCCCCTTTGCCCAATTTCTTGCTCATCAGGATGCATTCTTCTTGAGTTTGGAGGAAGTGATCTCTAAAAATCAATGTTCCCTGAAGGGCCCGTTCCTATGGGATTCTTCCAAGAAGATCCCTGAAGAGGCTAAAGTCAGCTCTCCTGAAGTCCATGGCTGCAATTTAACTTGCTGCCCTGCTTCCTCCTCACTCAATACTGAACTCCACAATCTCATGGTCACAACAGCTAAGGCTGCTCCCAGCCTTTACATCTCCATCAAGGCCTTCCCCACTGGTTAGTATGAGGTTAAGCAGCACACCATTCCTTGCGGGATCCTCCACTACCTGAGACAGAATGCTGTCATCAGTGCTTTCCAGGAACCTTCTGGACTCTTTGTGCTTCTCTGGACTGTGTAGCCTCTCCCGCAGATGTCAGGGTAGATAAATCCCCCACAAGAACCAGTGCCTGTGACCTTGAGGCTGCTTCCAGCTGTCTATCATCCACCTCCTCCTGCTCAAGTGGCCACCCACAACAGTGTCACCCTTACTAGTCTGCCCCTTTTATCCTAACCCATAAGTTCTTTTTACATAAAAAACCCCCAGTACTGTGTAGGTTTTTCCACATAAAAAAACCAGAAGAACATTTAAAATGCATTTCTTCTCATGGCCTTTCCTTAGAGAAGGAAAATCAGCAAAGCATATTGCCTTCGCATAGTACATTTACAGCAGACAATTCCTTATTAAACTCACAAGCACAGTGCTTTGCCCCATACTTAAAAATAGGTTTGTGACACAGTACTCTGAGATGTTCCGTGGGCTTTACTGAGATTCTTATGATTTTCTGTTCTGAAATTATTGTCCTATGTTTGAGAAATGTCTGTGGGATACATACTTCATCTTGAAGAAAACATTCAGTATTAGGCAATTGCTGTTCCAGAAGAGAGATGCTCTGACCAGAGGAAAAGTTTCTTGCTTGATTGAAACCAGTTTATTCAGAACTTATCTTCTGGTATTCTGTATAAAGGGAACGACTTGCTGATTTCAGTCAGTGATTCTTTTATTCCCCTTTGCTGCTATCAAAATTAAGATTAAAAGTAATTTCACATTGTCTAAGGATGCTAATTTAAAGAAACATTTCTTCCTCTAACTCCCTGTAATTAAATGCTGCAAATGAAAAAGTGGAAGCTATTTAAGACAGTATCAAGGGAAAAATGGAGAGTGCGACTGTATGGGTTACAGTGAGGGAATTATAGCCAAGATTGTGCTTAAAGCTACAATGGGGCCTTCTCTTGAAGAATAACCTGATAAAACACAAAGTAAGAGAAAAGCTACTACAACCTACTGCTTTTAATGTTAAGTGTTTGTTATTTATCCAGACAGTATCAGGCTTCACACACCATGAATTTGTGGGGTGGGTAGGCAAGGTGTGCAACCTCTAGGAACAGAGAGGTTGTCAGTGATGACATTCTTACTTGGCCACATGCCTTTACCATAGCTGAATTCCACACTGTGCATCTGATCTCCATACCAGTTCATGCATACTAGAAGCAGGGCCTCAGAAAAAAGCAAGCACCAGCTCCAGTGAGTGCAAGTCCAAGCAAGAACGAAGGAATGATTTGCATGCCATGTGTGTAATACTCCAAAATGCATATAGGTAATGTTCTTAGGTAACTCTGTAAATGGAGTTTAGGAATAACAGTACTTAATGAAGAAGCAACTTTTAAACATGTTGAAAGAGTGCTAGGACACTAGCACTAGATCTTAGAAAATACTCCTTTGGTACCCATCTAGATATTCTCTGTACATATACCACAAGAGATAGTAAGAGATTAAACAGTCAAAACACAAAGTAACATGATGGTATAAATTCACACTAGCTGCATATCAAGACACTTACCCATAAAAATACTGTATTTCTAAAACCTAGGTTACAGGTTCAGCAAATAACTGTAACATAAAGTCCTGAAAGTAAAAAAGAGAATACTGGTTTTGCCTAAATTTTCATTAACATCCTGTAGTGACAGCATATTTTGTTGAGATCAGCAGGAGTTACAGTCATCCAGTACATCCTGGGACAGGATCCAGATAGCTGCTATTAAAAAGTCATAGATACAAAGTCTAAAATGGAAAGAGAAGGCTATCACAATCTGTATCAATCAAAGCTCTAAATTCCAAATACTGTACTAACTGCATTGTATAAATTTAATAAGGTAAGAAAAAAGAACACAAAGAAAGTAATATTCAGCCTGATTACAAATGAAATTATTTAATTTTATTTGGAACAATGTGAAAAATTGTACAGATTCTTTACTAGATGGAATTTGTAGGCTTGTTAGTTCAGGAAAAGTATAAACATTTTGCTTGTCTGTTAGGAATAATGATCAATTTCCCTTCCAAAACTTATCAAAAAAGTATGAGCAACAATTATTTTTTTCAATCAGGTCTGGCCAATTTACATCTGGTGTGTTTACAAGCCTGTGTAATTACTAATGCAGCCTTCTCAAAAATGTCGGATCCTTGGGGAAGCTCCAAAGGACTGGAAAAATACATAGACTGTTTGGACCATGGTTAAAAGAAAATTGGGTAATTTAGGAACTTGAGGCCTGCCAACCTGACAATCAATCCTTAGCCACCCATTCAGGTAGTTGAAAACTACTTATCCAATGTAATAACTAGTGGAAATGATACTGAACATTCGTGTCACTGTGATGTCCATCAACACTGCTGTATAGAAATTAGATCCACTTTTACTAGGCTTTGTTCATTAGTTGTTAGAAGTTAAACTGTGGCATAATGTTTAATAAAAAAACATCTTATGCACTGCCATGCATTTTGACTGACAATTGGGACAGAATTCTGGAGACAGACTACAGGTGCTCCCAGCCATGGTTTACTGAACATTAACTCCGGTGACACTTAAATCCCTGGGCCCGCTAATGCAAACCTCGAACAAATGAATGGAAAAAAACAGAGGATAGGGCAATGTTACTTTGCTTTGGAGCATTCCCTTACTAGAATGAGAAGTATTTTAAATCAGAAGTTAAAAAGACGTTGATAAATTGAAGAGGATTTAAAGAAGAGACAGGAGATGACTAAAGGAGTGAAAAACATGCCTTACTGACAGACCACAGAAGCTCATTCTGTTTAGATATCAGGCTCCTTCTCCTGGTACTAATAACTCCATTATGCTGTAAGCCTGTTCTGGGACCTGATCCAGCTGAAAGTAGGCCTGTCTTTTCCTGTTTGCTCGTAGATTTCCATCTACACCAGGTCCCTGAACTGGCCCACCCCATGGCCAGATCAGCAGTGCCAACACAAAACTGGTTACAGGGACAAGTGACAGGAACTGAAGGAAATGACAGGACAGTTCATCCCCAGGTCTTGACCAGTGGAACTGCTTCTCTACATATCCTCCTGCAGAACACACCAGCCTCATGGTGTCGATGAAGAAGACATTGCAGACCCTTCTGGGTGAAAGCCAAAGCTGGTGACATTCACAGCCTAACAATTAATCGGGCACTGTGATGCCTTCTTTTGCACAAGCAGGATCATCCATGAAGTTAGATGACAGTCTAAGAAACTTCACTGCCTGATTTAAAGACTCTGTTCAGGAAAGGCCTACAGTGGATGCTATTTTGAACAGTAGACCATATGATTTGGACATTTCTTTCTGCTCTCAAGCCTTAGAAGGTGATGTGTTGGAAAACATCCAATATGATAATTGTCAAGATGAAACTTTTCTTCCAGAAAGAGAAACACTAGTGCATTTGTATATATATACTCTTAATCTAACATTTGCTAAAGGAATTGGACTGTTTGGTCCAGTTACCTGCAAGTGAGTGTTCTTCAGCCTCTAGCATGATACAAACGAGTCCAAGAGGACAAACGTGGTAGTGCTCCAGCAAAACTAACAAAGTTATAATTCTCACCTATAACAGAAAAGGTGCCTTTACCCAGTGTTATTATAGTTTATGCAGCACTTTTCATGGTTTATTTAAACCAGAAAATTTTAAAGAGCTGTAAAACTCTTTTTAAGTGAGCTTTATTGTCCCTTTAGTGCCATGGCAGATAAACTATTAGACAGACTACTGTAAACAGCTGAATCTTTCCCATATTCCAACCATACCATGAGATGGTAAATAAAGTGCAGACTGTGAAAGCAAACTCTGGAAATAAGTGGGTCAGAAGTCCAGAGGAGAAGTGCCAATTCGTGGCTGTTGGGCTGCATGGAGCACACCAGAATATAAATGCTGCCCTTTATTCAGACAAGGCATCAGCAGCAGGACTGTGCTGGCTCAGGGACTACTGCACTACCTTGGTTGTGGCCAGGAAGGAAGCAAGGCAGAAGGGGCAGCTGTGCTCAAGGCCAATGGGTAATCCTGGGGCCCGGGACTCAGCTGCCCACCCAGCTTGGTTCTGACTGCACAAGGGACCAAGCAGGAAGGGATTGCTATGGAACAATTGTGAATCACTACAAGACCTCCTGGTGCTTGCAGCTTTCAGAAATATCCATGCCTTGAGCTGTCAGCCAATGGAAGATGTGGAAGTGAATTTTACAAGGTTGGGAAGATTAGGAGAGTTTGTACAGGAGTATGAATTTGGGAAAAAAGTGCATCATTTGTATCCTTTACAAAAAAAAAAAAAAAAAAAAGGCATTCTTGATACAGTCTCTGCCCTTTTAAAGGAAAAACTTTGACTTCAGGCTTCTAATAATCACAGGCTTTGCTGTAATATGAGGACAGCTTGTCACTAAGCTATTGGGAAAATATGAGTCAAAACCGAACTACATCCAAATCTATGGAAGTCTACATAGTTATGAATATATGCTTTTCTAAAGGACCACTTATTAAGGGTGGGTGTGACCTTAAAGTTCAACCAAGACCAGGAAAACAGACAAAACTGAGATGGCAACATTGTAGGTTATTTCAGTTATCTCTGAAATCTAAAAGAAAGGTTGTTCTCATCACACCAGCACTGCATTCCCTCCTCAAGATTGTGGGAGAGGACTGGAGGACTTTTCCTTTATAATACTTTTTTTTCTTTTTTTTTAACAGCCTGCTCCTTAATAAATTAACCAAGGCTCTGTCTTTACCTCAAAATGGCAAATTAAAAACATAGATCACATGGTCTTTATCAATGGAGCTGTTTTTGTCATCACAATCTAGATATTCTGGTCTCAACTTCTTTGGCTGAACTTCAATGAATTTACACTTACTTAAATTCTAGTGGAGAAAATCATTAAGTTGCAAAAGCCAAGTCAGAGGCTACATGGAGCTAAGCATTCTAATCCTAGTGATTCCATCATTCTATGATTTCTATATGCTCCCAGAACTTCCCTACCTTTTCCATTATGTTGAAGCAAAAAAGGATGACAAAATGTTAACCCAAAGCAAGGTGTACCACTAACTTTGTCATTTCCCAGCTGCTAAAAACTGAGCTTTTTTGAAGGAGAAAAACAAAATAATTTCTTTCGTCCGGATGATACCAAATAAAATCTAAAGCAAGCAAATGTCATCAAGGACTTTAGCCTTCCAGGGCAGGTTGGGTTTGCAAGATGGGAGTAATGTGGGATTGTATTACTTGGATTATACAGAAAAATACCTTTGATTTCTTGTGATACCAAGAATTTTTCCCAAACTGCATGAAGCTGCTCCCACTTTGTGCAACAATTTTTCCTAGCCTTTATTTCCTCACATAGAAATAGACCTCCTTCAAATCCCTGACTGACTGTTGCCAGCTTTTACAGAAGTATCAAATGCTCCATATTGTGTGCTAAAAAACTTGTAGAGCAAGAAATGTGTAACAGAGTTTAATTTTATTCCAGTTTGAACGCAGTGGAGAGTAGAATGGGGAAGAAATGTGATAATTTGACCAACTATGGTTTTGATTGTCACAGCAGTTGTGCTGTGTATTTCCAACAGACTACTCACAATGGTGGCATTACTACTTCAGCACTCATACATATGAGTTTTGTTTAGCAGCAGGGGAAAAACACATGCAGCTCATTTTAATGAAAAACAAAATTAGCATTTGGTTTCATAAAACTAAGTACTTTCTAAATAAATAACACATTAGCACTAATATTTCATTAAAAACTATACTGAAGATTTCCTACAATAAAAAGAAGAACAAAAAACAACCCTGCCCTGAGGCAAATCTAGTCTTTGGAAAATATTTTCCTGCACACTTTGATTCACACTTGGAAATGCTGCAGAAATTAGGAGTCTGTACATATTTTTAAGACATTCTAGCGTACCCATTAGTTTGACTGATTGGCAAGAGTTGGAAAAGTAAGAGTGACCGCCTGCCTTCTCGCTCTATAGGGATTTAGTACACTCAGACTATATAGACAGTGCCAGGCATTAATCACAGTATTCTGTTAGCCTTGTTTCCTACTGAAATAAGGCTCATGTACTTGGCGTTGTCCATTTGGGTGGACATCTGTCCCCCTAACTTCCAAGTTGATGGGTAATTTAAACACAATCAAAAGAACTGAAAACCTCACAGCTGTTACGCTCTTAACAAATTCTATGAATACTGATGGCTAGGTAAAGGAAAGGAAGAAGAAAATCTGTAGTTCACTGAGGTACGAAGCCAAAATTCAGCCATAACCTTCAGCCTAGCAGAAGTTGGTTCTGTCAAGGAATGTGCCACCTTTCCCAAGTAGAAATGGAATAAAATGGGCAGGGATAAGCAGAAGGGCTAGTACAAAGAAAATGAGACCTAAGCCTTCAGAAAGGCAGACTCACAGTTTTGTTGCTCATAGAACGACCTCCTTTCTTATATTATTGCATGATAACAAAGTTCTCAAATACTATCAAGCTGTCAAATGAAACAGTTGATTAAACTTCCTTCAGCTGGTTCCTTTGCAGTATAACCATGCTACCCAAGAAAGAACTATTAAATGTAAAGCCACTTCACACGGGGATTATACTAACAAGTCACTACTAATTTTCTATGAAGCTGAGCACAGGGTTTAGAAGAGTTTACTAGAGATCATAGGGTAGCTAATGAGAATTTCTAGATCCAGTTCTCTCAGATCATGTATTACCTTAGGTACTAATGTTTCTTTCATTAAATGAGCACTGTATCCCATGTTATTATTCTCCTGCTTCATATAAAACATCAACATTTGACTTCAACAATTACTCAGTGCTATTCAAATTAAGCTGTTCCATCACTATTTCTTCCTGAGGACTGACTGACCAGTACTACAAAAATCCTCTGTGATGCTTAAAAGGCAATTGATGCAGTCTGAGTGTTATACATTTCTGTTTATCTTGCCATGGCTGTTACTAGAGGCCTCTGTATATATAATTTTCTTTGCTCTGTGTTTCTGCTTTATGTATTAGTTTGGAGTCTTTGCTGAAGTTATCAATATGATACTGTGGGAGAGCAAAGCTAACAACATCTGCACAGAGAATAAAAGGGACAACATAAACCACACAACTGAGTTAATATTTAAAGAACAAAAATTTAATTTGGTATGCAACTTTTTCCTAGGAGGATCTTTATTTTCAATGCTATACATGTGAAAATAAGAATGAATAAGTGGCTCGTTATCTACATGTATAAAAATATAAACGTCCTATCAAACATATGCAAAGTCACCCTTCATGATATGCATCACTGAAAAGACTTATGCCTTAACTTCTAATTAAAAGAAAGACTGCCTTTGTGGGTTTTTTAATAGCACTTGTAAATGCTACTGCATCCATCCATAGGTACATGAACTGTGAACAACAACAGCTACAAAATGTATATAGGACTCCAGTATTGCGCCTTTATATTTTTGTATGTTTTCATGTCAACAAGTCAGCAGAGTCATTGTGTTTATCCATTCTTTGAGCTCTCAAAAGAACAGACCAGCAAAACTCAGTGACTTTGCCTTGAGCATTTTTCCTTTTAAAAACTTTACTGCCATTACTAAGTAATGGTTCAGAAAAATACCATCTTCTGTGGCAAAGCATCAAATGACTATTGTATTTATGGCACCATCATTTTAAGCCTGCTGACGATACTGATAATGGGTTATCACTAAATAAAAGGCCCATTTCTTAACACTAATAATGCTTAAAAATTTTTAGCACAGAGACTAAAGAAAATCATCTGTTTATATTACATCCATTTTTACGTAAAAATAAGAATTACTGGGTCATCTGCCAAGAAAGGGATAGACAACCATTAATCAAAAGACAGGCAATCTTTGTTTTAGAGATGCATTCAGCCACCTGGAAGTTTAGTTACGATTCACATTCAAGCAAATATGTCACTGATTTCAGTTCTACAAGCTGATGATACTCATATTCAACCTTTCCATAGAAACAAGTATAAGAAACCAGTAAAACATTACCATGTTATGTACATAACATAATGTGAAAATGCTCGGCTAGATATATTATGAAATCCTGTAGCACTAAAATGATTAAAAAACTAAATGATTCGTGTAAAATGTTTATATACTGTATATATATGTACACTAAATCACAAGGTCAATTTAAAACTGCCCCTATTCATAGCTCCTATGATGGATTTAGTAAGCTACCAGATTCTTAAAAAAAGAAAGCTATCTAGAGCGAATTTGAACACTTTACTGAAAACTGATTTTATACAAAATCTTAAAAAACGTACGTCAGAGTTACTTAACAGAAACTAGAAAAAGACAGTGGTTATTCTTGAGAAGGGCACTGTAAAGACCTAGTAGCTGTGATACATGTCTTTTCACTTGTGGTATAAGTTAAGCACAGAGAAGTCATCTCAGAGTAAGGCATAGGACAAACAGACTTCATTCCATCCTCAGGTGTATTGGCCTCTCACTGTATCTTATTGCTCATCTAATTTGGCAGGTTTACATTTCTACCCTTTTAAAAATATTCCATAATACAACTATCTACAAACAGACAGTATCCAGTGCTTTCATATGCACATCTTCAATTTAATCACACTGATAAACAACCTTGCTAATATTAGAAAAAAAAAAAGCCACGGTGATGAAAATTATTTTCAGTTTTTGGTAGTTGTCCATGCACTTAATGAAAGACCAAGTGGTGAACAGAGACTGAGCACTGAAACTCGACAGAAATGTAGCTATAGCTGTTTTCAAAGGAATTAAGGTTTTTTAAAAAAACCCTACTGTGAAATTCTTTGGTTAGAATACAAGTGCTAGCAGTATTTCTAAATTTGGAGTTAGAACTAGAACTAGAATTATTTTTCGAGAGTTTTAAAAACATAACTTCAAGCCTTTAATATGTACTGCTAAATTCTTCAACACTTCAGATATATTTAGGATATTTTTCTGTGATGGTCTGAACAGGCTATAAACATTCTTAAATCAAGTTTAGGTTTTTAAAGGAAAGTGCTTTTATACTCTAGACTTCAAGAATTTATCAGAAAGAATTTCTCAGTCTTCCCTACTGTAAAACCTGCGGCTCAGATCATCAGTTCCAAAGCAGACTCTGACTGCCTCCTCTGGGAAAGACTGTTAGACAGCAGTAACAAAATACATCTCAGAAGGGGTAATTTCCCCTGAAGAAAGTTGGCATCATTCTTGTTTTTCTAAGGACAGGGCTCAATCCTTTCTAAGAAGCAGTAAGTTTGTCTAGGAAGAGGTATGCAACTCTTAGCAGTGTCAGTGCCCAGATAATACTGCTATGAAAACTAAGAAAATTGTTCTTAAAAAAGTGATTTTTGTCATCTGCTGGCTTCAGAGTTTTACAGCGCTAACATGACAAAAATTAACAAGGGTTCTCCTGGTGACATTTATAATGTACATCTGCACTAATTCAAGGTACATGATTTCAACTTCCCAGGACCCAGGCCCTACCTTTACTCAGATAAGCCTGGTTTCACCTCATTCCCATCATTTTGAGGGTGTTTAAGGAAATTATGCATTGAGATTTATGTCCATATTATAGACAGTAACTTCAAGAGAATTATAAGGACTTCAGACCACCCATGGAGGTTGCGATTCACAAGCACTTTAATTCTTCAAAGTGTCATTGTTTTACCTCTCAAGGGAATAAACACGTCTCTGAGGACACTTCATAGTCCAAATGGTTTGTTATCCAGCAAACCTGTCCTTTCACATCAGCCTTACATGCTCGCTGTGCAGGCCCTGGTCCAGTTTAACAGCCTGGAAAGAGGAGTTCAGAAACATGGGGAGCAAAGAGGGGAGATGGAAGCAATCAGTTGTAAAGGGCCACATGCATGCCTCCTGCAAAATTACTCATCTCAACAAATAAAGTATGAGCCAGTGCAAATCCCTCACAGTCAGGCTTCCCTTCTATGTGACAGTCCTTCGCAGACAGGCATCATTTTGATGGGGGTGGAGGGGGAAGGGGGGAATTAAAAATGGACCATTTGGGGTCTGCCCACCAAGGCAAAACTCCCTTGTAAGGGTATTGGGACAGCAAAAGACAGCCATTTGTCATGCCATCTTCAACAGAAGTTGCTCAAAGCAACTTTAAAGCTGCTCAGCCCCTAACTGGATGATTTTTAAAACGCCCCACCCTGACAGAGCTCTGTGTGTGGAGAGGGACAAAGACTGGGTGCAGATGCACGCTTTTGTGGGACGGGTATTTGTCTACTCCCAATACTTCTTCCTCGCTACCAACACAGCTACTGGGAGATGTGGGAGGGAGGGTGATGGTGGCTGATCAGGGACGTGGTGGCCAAGCAGGAACACGACAGCCGAGGCACAACACAGTGACCTCCTGCCCCCGGGGCCGTCAGGAAGTGCTGCAAGAGGGGTGGGGGCTGCGCCGGGGCTGGCCTGCCTTGTGCGTAGAGGCAGACAGCGGGGTGAGAAAAGCACAGGGATACATGGCCCCCCCTCCGCATCCTCCTTCCTTCGGGATGGGAGGGGACCGTAGGTACGAGGGTGTGCAGGGGCGGCTGTCTTGTCCTCACGCCACGGGCTGGGCGGACGCTCAGTCCCGGCAGAAAACATACTCGGTGTAGCTGGTCCAGATCTTGTCATCGGCAGGACCACCCTGCTCGGGGGCGAAGGCGCAAGTGCCAGTGGAGGAGCAGGCGGCCATGCGGAAGCCGGCCTCGGAGAGTCGATCGAAGGCTTGCTCGAGGAAGTTGAACTTGAGGTAGTAGCGGGCAGTGTAGCGCTCGGGTGGGCGGTCGGGGTCCCGGCTCTCGTTCAGGGTCTCCCCGAAGACCTCTTTGGCCAGGGCCGTCTTGCCGCAGACAGTGATGCGGGCCACCCGCCGGAACTTGGCGTCAGCTTGCGCCTCCCGCCCGATGGTGTAGGAGCCTCGGTAGCCGATGGTGATGTAGCCTGAGCGCCGCCCGCCCGCCCCGTCCAGCGACTGCGAAGGAGTGAGCAGCGGCCCGCCCGAGGGGCTGCGGCTGGCGGTGGGCGACGGGGCGGACGCCACGGCCCCGCCGCCTCCTTCCAGCGGCTCAGCCTCCAGGTAGCCGAGGAGCGGCGGCTCCTCGGCGCAGATGGAGCCGTCGCGGTGCAGGGCGGCGGGGCGGGCGGCGGCCGCCCGAGTCTGCGCCAGGCGCCGAGCCAGGTCGGGCAGCTGGAAGTACTCAGCCTCCCGCTGGAGGCGGCTGCGCTCGGGGAAGTGCTCGGGCAGCACCAGCTGCAGGTCCCGCAGGTAGTCCAGGATGTAGCGGAACAGGAAGCCGTCGCGGTCGAGGAAGAAGCGGCCCTTGCTGTCCCGGGGAAGCTCGCTGGGCTGCTGCTGCGAGAACATGCGCCAGAGCAGCGAGTCGCGCACCGAGACCACGGTGCAGCGCCGCGTCACGTACACCTGCCCGCCCACGTTCAGCTCCACGATCTCCGGGAAGGACGACCAGCCGCCCGTCGCCGCTGCCGCCGCCCCGCTGCCCGGCGCCCCGCTCCCCGCCGCGGGCGACACGCCGCCGCCGTTGGGCAGCCCGCGGGCGCTGTCCGCCAGGGCCATACCGGAGCGAGCCTGCCGGAGCCCACGCCCTTCCTCCTCCTCTTCCTCCGGCCGCCTGGGCTACGGCAGGGCCGCCGCCCTCGGGGCAGCGCGCAGCCCTCCGCTGCTGCCCGCCGGAGCCTCCCGCCCCGTCTGGCGCCGGAGCCGCGCTGCCGCTGAGCTCCCCGCAGCCGCGCCTCTGCCCGCTGCCGGACAAGCTCCTCCGTCGGGCTGCGAACGGAAAGCCCCGGCACCGGCGGCAGGGCCGTGTTTATGTAGCGCGGCCGCACCTCGCGGGAGGCGTGGGAGGCTGGCGGGAGGCAGAGCCGAGCGCACGGGGAGGGGAAGGGGACGGCCCTGCACTGACGCAGGGTCCCCCATCGTCGTCCGTCCCCCCCCCCCGCCCCAGTCCTCCTTCCCCAGTTGCGGCGGGATCCTCTCGGCGCCCGGTGCGCGCCCTCCGGGCTCCCAGCGCCGTGGGCGAGCACCGCGGTGTGCGTCCAGCGGGGATAAAACCCTGGGGGTCCCGCCTCCCTCCCTTCATCCCCCAGCCCCCTGGGTGAGGCTTCGGCTCGCTCCTCGGCTTCTCCGCGACGTCTCGTTTTTCGCAGGCAAGAAGAGCCCTCTGTTTGCCCCTAGGTGCTGGAGCGGGCAAGCGGCGGGACGCTGCTGCTCTGCCGAAGGAGTTGTGCTGTACCCCTGCTAATCTTCCTAAGGCTTGTCCCAACTCCCGCCAAGTGAGAATCCGGGCGAGATAACGGTGTCCTGCCCCTCCCTCCTGTCGCCTTCGCAGGCGAAAACGCGAGCCTGTGGTGTTGCCCGCTCTCGTCTCACCCGGCTCCTCGGCCTGTTTTGTGCTTGTAAGACATCCCCATCACTACGCAGGTTTTTAACGCCTTGAAGGACTCCGAGAAAACCCCCGCCGACCCGCATTCCCGGAGGGAGGCTCGGCGGATCGCACCGTTGGGTGGCATCGAGAGCGCCGTCCTAGGGGTCCCCTGCCGGCCGGGGGAAGACCCTGGTGGCGAGGGACACTGCGGCGCGGATGGGGTCCCTTCCAGCTGCCTGACAAGGGGCACTTAACCGAGAGAGCCAGGCTCCTCGGGTCTGCGTGCATATTTGTGTATTTAGGTGCCCTTACAGCTCAGATTTAATTAGGATTAATTAGGTACATCGGGTTCTGCGTGAAACGTAAGCACCTATTTAACATGCGTTGGTAGAAAGCATTTAAATTGTTTCAGGCTTTTGCTTGAATTTATCCTACGTTTCTGTGTCTCTTTGCAAACAACAGTAAAGAGCTGCTGCCTTGAGGCATTCAGTTGCTCTCCCGTGGGAGTTTGAGTGTGTTTTCTTCCTCGAGAGAGCAGCTCGAAGGACAGGAGGGTCTGAGGAGTATGAAGACAGCGGTCAGTGCTCTCCTTTCGTAGGGGTGATGAAGCCCTCTCTGGACTACCCTGCTGCAAGTGCCCCACTGGTCTGTGAAATAGAAATCAAAAGATGCAGAGGCAGGGGATAGAAGTCCTTCAAAAGTTGAGAAGTGGGAAAGGAAGGAAAGGCAGGTTATTTCTCAAGAAACAAGATAGGTTTGCCCAAGAGAAGAAGAGGGGGAGTTGAGAAACAGAAGTTTTGAAAAGGAAATGGATGATAAAGAAGAATGATGTGTCTAGGGAGAGGTGACAGGGAGAAACTGTGGTCTAAGGAAGGAGATGGGACGTCTAGGGAGAGTGGACTATCAGAATTTACAGGAGTTTCATCTGGACAAGACCAAGAATATGGTAACAAAGATGTGGACCATTGCTCTTTTCCATTTTGGAAAGCCACTTGCCAGGACTTTGACCACCAAGTATTTTCATTTGTGGGAGTGAAGTAGGTTAATCTGATGCTTTGGTGACATTTTGTTACAAGAGCTTGTTTCTCTTTTTTTCTTTCTTTATTTCTTTGTTTGTTTTGGTTTCTTTGGTTTGTTTTTTGTTTATTTGTTTGTTTGGGGGGGTTTTTTTGAGAGATAAATAGAAGAGGCTAGAACAGTTCTGAAAGATGAGGGGAAAATAAAATTTTCCTGAATTAGGTTGTTTTGCTACCCATTTAAACAGCTGAGTTTGTTGCTAGAGGAAAAAAAAGAAAAAGGAGAAATAATGTAGCATGTACTGCCACACACAGAATCTTTGTTTTCTTCCTGTATACTATTTCAGGGTCAATTCACCAGAGTAAAAGCACATGAAATTTTCACGTGGTGGTCTGCTGGTGACAGTTTCATGGAGTTGCTTTTACTTCTTGGTCTCTTAATATGGCATCTCCCCCCACATCACCCTGCTCCTGGCCATACTTAGCAAGAAGCCACCTCAAGAGCCTCCCACAGATTCGTATTTTAAACTCCACTTCCCTAGTGTGGGCTCTCTATTGAGAGCACTGTGATTAAACTGTGCACCCAGAGGATGAGATCATATAATGCTTGAGCAGGCGCTTATTCATAGCAGAATTTACAGTGGAAGATTTTGTACCTTCCAGCAGGTGGGTCTTAACAAATGCTCCCATATAAAAAAATGGGATCTTTAATTCATTTGTTAATTACAATTATTTCATTTTTCTGGCATTAGGTGAGTATTAATGCAGGTTAAGAAAAAAAAAAAAAAGGCACTAACATATTCTTTAGACTTGAACTTTCTATTTGTCTTGAGCTTTGTTAGATTTGAGACCAGACTTCATAAGTCGTGAGCTTAATGGATTCTTCCAGTGCGTATTTTCAGAAGCTTCAGAGGTGAGTTAGTTATGCTGCTCCTTCAGACACTGACTCTCCAGAGCTTTACCTCTGCCTGCCTGCTGTCTCATGGGAGGTCAGGCGAGAAGGAGCCACCGTGCTCCTATGCAGCAGCACCACCATGTGATGTCCAAAGCCCACACCTTGAAGGGATGGGGGGAACACAGATGACACAAACATTTTATTTGGCCCACTCTCCCAGGTCTTTTTTAAGGGCACAAACCAGTCCATCCCACTGCAGTGTTTTCTGTGTCAATGTGAAGCAGACTCCAGACTCCCCTTCAAAAAGGGAGCAAGGAGCCTTCTCCTAGGAAGACGCTGTTCATACAGCCTGTCCTGGGCAAAGACCTAGCTTGCAGTGTTTGTCTCTGAGATAGATGTCATTTTCAGGGCTTAAAAACATGCCCAGCACTGAAATAACTGTTTTGAAGCTACATCTCTTCAGAGAAATTATATTCTGTGGGCATCTCACTGCTGCTTTATGCCTTGCCTGGCTGCAAGGCTTTGGTTATTGTAACTTCTTTCGTCAACAGATTTTTTCTCTTTTCACAATATGTTCATCTAATTTCTTCTCCATTTCCTATTTCTTTTCATTTGGCAATGTTTGTCTCAGGGAGGAGGATTGGACTTCGTCTGTGGGTATTACAATGGGTAAATATATCAACAATTTTTTACTTACGTGTCAGTCACTGGGTTGCGTAACACAGTCATAGTGGTTTATTCTTATTTTGTGTGGGAGACAGTGAAACATTGGTACATGTAGCATTACAGGCTGCCACAGAATGCCTCCTGTCAGGCATAAAGCCCCCATAAAGGGCGTTAAATATTAAATATGGTCTAATGAACAGGCAAGGCTTTATGACAATAAATGTGTCATTGAATTTCTCTGACTGTGCAGTACTGGGACATTTCTGAGCAATAGCTCCCTCAGTTAAGACAGTCACATTTCAATGTTTGCTATTAGCTGCTAACCAGAACTAGCTATGGGCACACTGTCTTAACCTGTCAGGATACAACAGTTTTTCTTCTTTTAATATTTTGAGAAGTTTACACTGTTTTGGGGGGATTGATTTAGTTGTGTTGGGGGTTTTTTATGGTTTTTTGTTTGTTTGTTTTTGGGGGGTTTTTCGGGGGAGGCTTTTGTTGTTTCCATGTTTACAAAGATGCTTCCATCACGATGGGCTCCTATTTTGCATTTTGGGCGGTACACCCACGAATGATCCAGGCTTATTCAGGGAGGACAGTTTCCTTCACAAGCCGTGAAGGAAGGGTAACACCTAGTGGGAATAAATCCGCATTGCAGTTAAGAAATACAAAGGGTTCCAAAGTACTGCCCTCATGACCCAAGGCATATAAAGAGAAAACTATACTTTTTTGGTAGATGTAAACTATTATATATTCAGCTTCTTCGTGAGAAACTTAATAGAGTAAGAACACATTTTATTCCTGTTCTGAACTAAAGTGTTGGTTTATCATTTCTTCTAGCAGTCTTCATTGTGTGAAATGGTGTAATATTGCTTAGAAAATACCTAATTGCATATGACTGTGTTTGAATTTTAATACTGAATTCAGTGAAATATTTAGCCTTCTGCATAAAATCATCAAAAGGAGTCAGTGATCTAAACTGAACTGGAGGTTCAAATATGCTCATTTAAGCTTCACAATCTTGTTTAGAGGATGCAAGAAAAAGAGTTTAGTAGTCCCACAGCAGAGCATATTACCTAAGAGTCTGGAATGCTTTACATTTTTGGCACTTACATGCTCTCTAAAATGTGTCCATAGGTTTGACTTTGACAGTTAAAGGATGGCTATTACCTTGAAACCTTTCCCATTTCTGAATCGTTGTTCAGCCTCAGCGTTACACTCAAGTAATATAAAGTAATACTTCCAAAAACTTGAATTGTGCATTATTCTACCCAATGACAGAAGAACTCCACTCCTTCTAAAGAGTGCTCTCTCTCTCTGCAAACTCAGTTTCACATGCTGTATATAGCTGAACACAAATGCATACATTCATAGATTTCAGTATTTCATGTGAATTGTAATGAATGTTACCTGTGAAGTTACATCTGATAATATCTGTTCATAGAGATTGTTTTGTCTCTATGTTTGCATATGCAGTTGAATACATTTCGCTGGAACTGCATGTTCTAGGAAATCCAGCTGCTGTGAAAATCTGCATATTCAAGCATGAAAGATATTGAAGAACCAGAATAATATAGGCTGTAAGGGACCTCAGAAAGTCATCAAGGGCTCATGCACTTTCCTTCTGCCAGGGTGCTACCGATACTGCTTTGGATAATTTTGTGAGGGCAATGCTCTGCAGTGTCTGGGGAAGAGGGAGGGGAGAGAAGGAGGACAGACATTATCCGTGTATTCTGTGTCCTTGGCCAGGACAGAGCTACAGAGTGTGACTGCGAAGCATAATCAATTGAGCAATTAGTGAAGGTCAGAGCTGTGTTAATTTCCTTCAAGCACCTTTGCAAAAATTGGAAGACAAAAGGTGCCTTCTCAATGTCATGGGGACATGCAGGTAGGTTCTACCTCGGTAAAGAAGAGCACCGAAGGGGACACCTTCCACACACATCTTGAGCATCAGTGAATTTGGAGAACACAAGAAAAGAGGCTATGCACCTTATGTCAAATGGGGAAATACTCCCAGCTGCTTCTTTTCAGGTGATATCTAGGAAAATGCAATACTTTATCTCCTGTTTCCCTGTTTTGGTTAATTGTTGGGAAGTTACAGGCCTGTCCAATACCAAAGGAGCAGAGGACAGCTGTGTCATTTTATAACATGCTGTGGTGTGGTAGTTTACATGCTCAGCATGTGAGGCTTTTCTCCTGTGCTAAATTACTCGCAACCCCTATGGAGCAGCTTTAAATCAGGGTTCTTTTTGTGAGCTTGGGCTCTCTGAAATTAATCTTCCATATCTCTGTGAAACATTTCATTCATGTCTTCAAATCCTCCCTCAGCAATTCTCTTATCTGTGAATAAATAGCATTCTGACCTGGCTTCCACCACAGCAACAAGAGAAAGGCAACCAGACCTCTGCAAACGTGAGTGGAAACTACATCCATCTTCTACATTAACCATCAGTGTGAGTCAAGAGCCTTAAGGTGTCTCTTAGAATTTAACAGTATGAGGATTCAGCAAAAGAGCTCTCCTAATAGGAAAAATACAACTCATTATCTAGCCAATTAGGATAAAAAAAACAACCTCTACTCCCTCTGCTTACCAGCCTGCCTTCCTGTAGGGTTGGACCGGCTTCAGAATAGGTTTTAAAGGGGTAAAAGGGTAAAAGCACATTTTTTGGTGCTTTTGGATACAATCAAAAGATAAGAGCATTAATCTGCAGAGGAGCAAGTTAAGGGCTGTCCATAAGTCTGTTCTTCTGAGAAGCTAATCACAAGGGTGGTATCATTCCTGGGTAGGAAAATTTTCAAAATGTACAGGTCTTACTTACACACTTTTCTTAAAAAAATGTGGTTTTAAAAAAGGAATTAATATGTATTGATATAATTATTCTGTAGCGGGTTGAGTTTGAAACCGGGCGGAAACACTAATTAAATGTAGTGGTTTTGATTCAAAATATTCATTATTTACTTATTTTCCTTCTGTGATATAAGAATTAGGAGAAAAGCAAAGCAGGCACAAACCTTAAACAGTTGCAGTACAATGAAAGAGCTTTATTACTAACAGAATTAAAAGTAAAGAGAAAACAACAAAACAAAATTAAAGTAAATTCCCCCCCCCCCTCTTTCCAGCACTTCTCTCCTTTTATCCAGCTCACACAAGGGATAACAGAACATGGGATGTTAGTCAGTGTTGCAGTTCCTGAAAAGTCTCTCTCTTATGCTTAAGGAAAAAAGGGTTTTCCTTCAGTTGCACGTGGTTCCCAAACTGCCACCAATAGCAGACCCGCCCGGAAACAAACAGTCTGCTGTGTGTAGAACATCTCTCCCATGAAGAATTTCACAGTTCTTTCACACTACAGAACATGGGCCATCACATGGGGTTATTCATCTTTTTAAGGATAAGTTATTTTGGCCTGCACACAGAGGCTTTTCTTCGCCACAAGTCTCTAACAGCCTCTTACTACTTCTATATAGCCTGGCATAGGCACTCTTCACAAACTTCATAGGCACACGTTGATTCTCCACACCCCCCCCATGTTCTTCAAATGGATTAAAGAGACAAACAGTTTGTGGTATTACAGTTTCTTACCACGGCATGCAAGAAGGTTTCTTTTAAGCTGCGCGCCAGAATCGCGGCACCGCCCTCTTTTCTCCTGTCGCCATGCTCAGCTCCGTCCCACGGGACTCACTTCTCTTTCTCTCTGACTCTGACGCCACCATGTTGAAGAGTGTTCTTGTTCGGGCTTTACGGTGGGGAAAGCCTCGCTCCCTCTGTGCTGCTGGCTGCGTGGTGTCCTCTTCAGTTCAGCACGGAGTGTGCTGGCTGCAGACAGGAGGCTCTGCCGGCTCCCGCTGGCTCCGCCGGCTCCGCATGGAGAGGAGAGGGACCCGCCTGTCCCCAGAAGCCGCGCTGGATGGGTTTAGCTGTGAGCAGTCCATGGCTGGCTTTAGCTGCCTGCGGCTCTGGGACAGTCCCCCTCAGTGACCCAGGGTCCGTGCCGCAGCGATGGGAAAGGGGGAAAGGGGCAGTGGCCCCGGCCCGGCCCAGCGGGGCCAGGAGGCTCGGAGCCCCCCCACCTTCCAGCAGGCGAGCTCCGACAAAAGGGGAAGTCCCGCCTTTCGGTGCGGTTTAAATATGTAAATTGTGAGAAGCGTAATTGGTCTTAAAGACTGTCCATCAACTCAGGGTCAACCCAACACATTCCACCCCTCGCTTCTTAAAATTTACATATCCAAAAGTTACTTAAAATAGCAAAACCAGAGCTAAAAGAAAACAAATTACATAAACCTCCACCCCTAGAATTTTTACCACTACTACAAAGCAAATTTCTTCTATTATTCTACTTAATTTTATAACTTTCTACTTGCTTTGCTTATTATTTTCTCCTAATTAGTCTTCATCTCACAGCGCTTATTAACTGCCCGCATTCTCCACCATTAATGTAGCGGGTTGAGTTTGAAACCGGGCGGAAACACCAATTAAATGTAGTGGTTTTGATTCAAAATATTCATTATTTACTTATTTTCCTTCTGTGAGATAAGAATTAGGAGAAAAGCAAAGCAGGCACAAACCTTAAACAGTTGCAGTACAATGAAAGAGCTTTATTACTAACGGAATTAAAAGTAAAGAGAAAACAACAAAACAAAATTAAAGTAAATCCCCCCCCCCCCTCTTTCCAGCACTTCTCTCCTTTTATCCAGCTCACACAAGGGATAACAGAACATGGGATGTTAGTCAGTGTTGCAGTTCCTGAAAAGTCTCTCTCTTATGCTTAAGGAAAAAAGGGTTTTCCTTCAGTTGCACGTGGTTCCCAAACTGCCACCAATAGCAGACCCGCCCGGAAACAAACAGTCTGCTGTGTGTAGAACATCTCTCCCATGAAGAATTTCACAGTTCTCTCACACTACAGAACATGGGCCATCACATGGGGTTATTCATCTTTTTAAGGATAAGTTATTTTGGCCTGCACACAGAGGCTTTTCTTCGCCACAAGTCTCTAACAGCCTCTTACTACTTCTATATAGCCTGGCATAGGCACTCTTCACAAACTTCATAGGCACACGTTGATTCTCCACCCCCCCCCCCCCATGTTCTTCAAATGGATTAAAGAGACAAACAGTTTGTGGTATTACAGTTTCTTACCACGGCATGCAAGAAGGTTTCTTTTAAGCTGCGCGCCAGAATCGCGGCACCGCCCTCTTTTCTCCTGTCGCCATGCTCAGCTCCGTCCCACGGGACTCACTTCTCTTTCTCTCTGACTCTGACGCCACCATGTTGAAGGGTGTTCTTGTTCGGGCTTTACGGTGGGGAAAGCCTCGCTCCCTCTGTGCTGCTGGCTGCGTGGTGTCCTCTTCAGTTCAGCACGGAGTGTGCTGGCTGCAGACAGGAGGCTCTGCCGGCTCCCGCTGGCTCCGCCGGCTCCGCATGGAGAGGAGAGGGACCCGCCTGTCCCCAGAAGCCGCGCTGGATGGGTTTAGCTGTGAGCAGTCCATGGCTGGCTTTAGCTGCCTGCGGCTCTGGGACAGTCCCCCTCAGTGACCCAGGGTCCGTGCCGCAGCGATGGGAAAGGGGGAAAGGGGCAGTGGCCCCGGCCCGGCCCAGCGGGGCCTGGAGGCTCGGAGCCCCCCCCACCTTCCAGCAGGCGAGCTCCGACAAAAGGGGAAGTCCCGCCTTTCGGTGCGGTTTAAATATGTAAATTGTGAGAAGCGTAATTGGTCTTAAAGACTGTCCATCAACTCAGGGTCAACCCAACACATATTCTTTTCAACAGAGTGATCCCTCAAAGGTAGAACAGTTAATAATAAGGACATTGATGATTGTGTGCTTCAAATTTTTGTATTCACTTTAGCTGTGATTTGGAGGTATACTGTTCACTAATCTAGCATGTTACAAAATCATAATTGTGGCCAGTGAACAGTAATTAATGCATTTGCTTTTGCTTTCTGCCACTATGTACTAATGCAAGCTGTGCTTAACCAATGTTAACTCTTTAAGTTAGATTCAAATAAGCAATGAATAATGAAATGCAATCATTCATTTCAACAGACTCAGAAATTGAATGTGCTGCTTTGTTCTCTTTGCATCTTTTTCTGTTGAGAACAATTTAAAATTCCTGTTATGTTTAATAGAAGAAATGTCACAACCCTTAGCAGGAATGCTTACAGCATCTGCGAATGTATGAAGGGGGTGAAAGTTCACAGCAGGCACTCTAGTATAGATAAATTGGCAAATGATTTTTTACTACCTTAGGAACCTTGCTTGACTACCTGAGAAAAACATGTTTGCACTAGTTTAGTTTTTTTCTCTGCTGAGACCTAAGTTTGTATCCCTGATGGCAGAACTGACTTTATTGGTGTCAAACACTGCTTGTTTCACAGCCCATGTAAATTACTGAGTGGTATTAGACTGTCAAGGAATGAATGGCACCACAAGGCTTGTGCAGTGCTTCACAGTCGCCTGCTTGCTCATGTCCCATCAGGGTATCTGTCCTGAAGGATGCTTTGAGTAGAGGTGGTTCCACCTTTCCACTGTGCTTCACAGCTAAGTGCGTCTCCACCAGACTTCACAATCTCTTGACACAGACTGAAATGAAATTAATGAAGTCTTATTAAGAGAATCACTGTTCACTTCCACAGAATTGAAGATTAAAAACAATTTCTATACACATAGAGAGAACCTTCAGTGTTAGCATAATCAAACTGGTTTCTCCTTCTTAGGCCTCAGAGCCTCCTACATGGTGAGCGCAGCTCCAACAAGCTCTTAGCTGCTCCAGACATCCTGGAAAATATCCATTCTCTCGAGACCTTGCCAAAGTACATGTCACCACTGGCTATAACTAGAGTTCATGCCAGTGAGGACATCTGTGAGTGAAGGCTGTAATTAGATACTCTTAGCTCCTGCAGGCAGTAAATCTCAGCTGTTCAACCCATGCCAGAAAGAGATGCTGAACCTCCTATTCACTGATACCCTTCCTGACCTGCTATGTAAAATAATGTGTCATGGAGAATACATTTCAGTTACTTGGCAGGGGAAATGATTTGCTCCTAAACTGCCGAAAATCTCTGCCTAGAGGGTGAGATGGCAGACATCCTTCTGTTAGGGCCAAAGTTGACTTTGCCAGAACATTTCCTTCAGCTTTTATCCTTAGCAGTGTTTCCAAAACTTCTCCTACCTGTTATCCACTGCATAAACCAACCTGATTTTTGGTTTGGACTGAGCCAAGCTTGAAGAAACCTGGAATCAACTTAATCAGGCATAGCTGATGTTTCCCAGCTTGCTGATGTGCCGTGCTAATGAGATGTTATTGCCCAAAGTAATAAAAGCATCTGTTTCTTACCTGTAAAGAAAGACTGAGGGTTGCTGCTGTTTATTTGAAGGTGAGTTTGGCAAGCTTGTCTTCCTTCTTAGAAAAGTTCACTGCATGTGTTTTGCTCTTGGCCTCTTAGAGAGGCCCTAATAGAATTCAGTTAATGTGTCTAGAAAATTCTGAATGTGCTTTCCTGTTCCAAGTGTTTACATAGAGGGGATGTAGGGATTTCCTGTGAGATGTCATCTATGATCCATGTATGTAAATGCAAATAATACATTATCACTAAAAATGAACATATCAACAGAATAAATGTTTGAGAGACTGTTTGGGACATGTAAGAGATACATGGAATGAAGAGTGTAAGTGTTTAGATTTCATGAGGTTTTAATAAGGCAAACGTCTGGATTTACAGAAAATCACAGCCACTTAATTCCAGCAGCCTACAGAGTCTTTCAGCCCTTGAGAATACAGGAATTAGATTTTTAAGAGCCTCTCTTCTCTTTGTATACTGCCAGCTGTTGAAAAAGATTATTTATTAATTGCTTACGAACCAAGCACAGAACTATCTTTCCTGTGTCAGCAACATGACAACAGCAGAAGTATATGCCCCAAAGTTTTGCTATCCTGGAAAGAGTTATGCCCATGTGAAGCAAATTGTTTATTTGTTTTCACCTTTTAATTTTTCATGAGTGTTGTGTATGTACAGTTCTTGCCAAAATGCCTTTCTCAGAAAATGGAAAGCTTTCTTCATTATTGTTTGTATTTTTAACTGAATGCCAAGAGTCCAGATTGTATCAGAACTGAGTTCCCTAAATAAAATCTTTTCAAATAAAACAAGCAGAAAAAAATCTATTCATCTCAAGGAGATTAAGTCACATATAAATAGGCTGAGATTATAGGATGGATCTTAGTGAAGGGGAAGCTTATCTGAGAAGCAGGAGATAAGCATAAAGCCTGCAGTCATAGTGACAGTAAAAGGCTTCTGAAATAAGAAAAGATCTCTTTGTAAGTCAAGATGTTTTTTGTGACTGACAGTCTGAAAGAGGGAAAAAATTAAAACTGCCAAGTGTAAGGATTATTAAGAGGGAAGAGGAGAAAAGAAGAAATGAAATGTACAGCTAAGGAAATGTAAAATAAGTATGGAATTATTACTTCTGTATTTTATGAGCCCTCAGGCCCAACTTTTCAGTGTTTTAGAGGAGTACAATAGCTACATAACTGTGTATTTAATACTGTGTATAATACTGACATCTATCATATGGACAATAAATGTGGTTATTCAAACATGTTTGATAGTGGAGTGACTTTAAAATACTCATCAGTAACCTACCTACCCAGGTGATCTCCCTTCTCAACTTTTCAGCTTCTGTCCCCAGGTCAAGGCTGTTGTGGCTCTCTCCTTGATTTCTAGTGGACAAAAGTGATGTTTCGATCACTACCAGTTGACAACAGGAAGGCACATACTCATAGGGGAGGTTCTGATAAAACCTCCTTATAAAAATAAAATTTTGTTTACTAATCTCAGCTGGGTCTTGTCAGTAAGCTCAATGGGCATTTAAACCTTACAGACCACACCAGATTAAGCTAACACCTAGTTTGTTGCATTCACAATATCTAGATCTTATTTTGAGTGTTCTTGTAGGATTTAAGCAATTCCTTTTCTATATAGCATTCAGCTTACTCAGAGAACAAAATACTAGGTTGTATAAAAAAATTTATGACATTCTAAAGATTCTTGGTCAAAGACAAAGTTTATTAGTGGTCTTAGCCACACAACTTCCACTTACATTAATTGGAGCTGTTTGCCTAAATCTTGGGCTAGGTGATCATTGTAGGCCCCATCCGACTGAAATATTCTGTTCTATTTTCCTCAGCTTTGACTATTTCAAACCTTGTTATTATGCAAATTGCAAATCCATCCACACTTCTTCTGGCAAGTTGCTGCACAGGAAAGCATAACTAATTTAATTCATTAATCCCTACCCCTGAAGCAGAAACATCTATCACCTGAGCTAGTAAGACAGTAGTTAGGTTTGAGGTCTTTCAAGCTGCTGCATCAGAGTGAGAAACAATATACTGTTAAGTGCACCTGAAGCCTGAATGTGTTTTGTCTGCTAACACATAAGAAAATATGTAAAAATATACCCCATATAATTTTTTTTCTTATCTTCTACTTTTCATCTTTACCAAGTTTGAATGCCATAGTAGCTTTATATATATAATCCCCAATTTTATTCAATGATTTCTTGATTTCTTTATTATTGTTAGTAGCAGCAATAGTAGTATTTTGTGTGTCATGTGTTCTAACTAGTCTGGGAATATCATGTTCAATATTTGTGTTAAGAGTCACAGTAGTTTTCCTTAGAAAGGACTCTGAGTACGTTCACAGTGCTTTGGCTGGGCAAACCTCCTAGCCTGCTGCATCCAAATGAGGACCCAGTTAAATACGCCTCAGTTGGGAAATGCCAGGCACCTGGCTGTCCAGGAGGTAATGCTGTATTAGTTCTTTTCTCACACTTGAGAATCCTGTCTAGCTGGGGAAATATTCCTTTGCTCCACTCTTGTTCAAGCTGCCAGCTAGAAGCTAACCTGCCTGAATTTGCACTGCGGGAGGAAAGAAATACATTGGAATGCATTTGTTTCAGTCGGCTCTTTTTTGACATCCTAAAGAGTTTCCAGGCATAAATAAAAATTACTAAAGGCAGCAGTAAAGCAGGGTTCAGGTTGAGGGATTTGAATGATTCATGAGCAAGGACTCTAATAGGGAAGAAGAATGGACTTACAGAGTGGCGTTCATACACCTCGGTAGAGAAGCAGCACACAGCTTGACTTGATAAGCAAGGATGATCCTGATTCAAAGCATTACAAGACAAAGCATGAGCAGGTGTTAATGCCACACTGTGTGCCAAGCACTGTTTTTAATATGAAATGCAGTTTTCTTCAGAATCTAGCACAAGGATGTAGCGTTCCGAAAGCCAGGAAGCAGATCTTTCCCAGTGAAATCAACATGCAAATGTAAATATAAAAGTTGAAATTTTGGCCTCTCTCAACTTGGTGGCTGCAGTTCCCTACAGTTTTTGCCAGGATGTGTGACTGGCTGCACAGCATGTATGTCTTTCCATATGCACTTCTGTATTTCATCTAAGTGCTTTCTGGGGGAAGATCTGAAATTTAATTTCCCAAATAGTAGTTACTTTAAAATTTACATAGGTGTTGTTGTAAGAAAAAATTATCACCCTTTGTCAGTTTCTGGCGACTTTTGCAACTCAGTAGTTAAATCACAGATTCTAATCTAATTCTTTATTAAAGTGTCATCAAAAGCTTCAGGGTCACAGGCCTAGCTGTTAAAATCTCAGTATAGATTCACTAACACTGACTTTATAGTGACCCTCAGATATCCTTCACTACTCCGGTCTGTTGTGACTGAATTTATTTGCAGGAACCACAGCTCTTGCCAGCCACAAACATCAGTGCCCCATTTCCACAAAACTTTAGAGCAACAGTAGTAGCTATTATCTTTTACCAATAATGCTATTTTAGCACTACAAATGTTGTGATGGTTTCTAATATGACCTTAAAATAGTGTTGCTTTAGGTGAAGTTCTGATAGTGTTTATCAAAGACAAGGTGTGTAAGACTCAGGCTAATAATTTCAGCTGTATAGGACAGGTGATGCAGAAAAAGAGTCAATACACGCACTACACTTTTAGGTCGTGCATTTCAATAGGATTTTAACATATTCCTCTTGCATATTATTCTTACCACTATCACTCTTGCCTGTTGCCCATCATGCCTTTCTTTAAGGACAGCATTGTTAATATAAAGCCTTAGTCTGGTGAGAGGCTAACTGCCTGCTGTTTCAATAAATTCCTAACCAAACTCTCTACACTGAACTAGCCAAAGACAACAGCATCAAAGCATGAGACTAAACTGCAAAACAGGGTGGCAAGAAGACTTGCTTTCTTTTTAGAACTGTGACAGGACTGTAATGGTAGCTTATGTTATTACCTGATGCTTTGCAGAGAGCAAAGTTAGTATTTAATTTTATGGTAGGTAATTTTCAACTATAAATTTTTTAACTTTGTAACATTTAAAGTAAATTTATTTTTACAGTACATACCAGCTTTTAGCATCCAAACTTTAAGAACTGGACTCAGTGACCTTTGTGGGTCCCTTCCAGCTCAGACTATTCTGTGATTCTAAAGGAAAGCTTTGATGCCCTTGGTGAGCATGAGAGCCAAGTCCCTGGGAGCAGTAGGTGGCAGTGCTGTCTCTTCTCTCCGTTTCTAAGGCACTGCAGTAGCACAGCTGGAAGAAGCCATTTCACGAAGAGTGTTTAATTGTTCGGGTTCCTGCAAACAAAGGCACTTCTGCTTATGGGGAGTGCCAACTGGCCTCATCAGGGTGGTGTGAACTTGCCCTCCAGACTGAACGGTAGCCTTCTTTCTCCACATGAAATTCCTCCAAGCCATTTGCTCCAGTTTATGTAGCAAGGAGTAAAGGTATGTAGCAAGGAGTACATGTGACTTTTCAATGCTTTTAATTTTAACCCAAGATTTATTTACCTAAAAATGATTGAACTCTATATCCTTACTGATTTTGTTGGCAGCATCCTCTGTCAGCCACAGTTGCCACTCATTCCTAGAGGTTCTCAGCAGTAGATACAGCAGCAGTGTCAGTGACAGGGGCAAACACTACTCCTGCAATGAGGCTTCACCACATAACTAAAGGCCCATTAGGAAGGCAGTACATGGGATGCCTGGCCATGCCTTTGTCTTCTCCGGCTCTGCAAACTCTTCTTGCAGGCCGTGGCTCTGAGGTCATGTGAGACCGGCTGGCTTAGCCAGTGTGCTGATGGCTCGGGAGCAGGTTGTCTTGCAGACAGAGATAGCTGAAATGGTCCAAGACCCAAAACACAAAATGAAAGTTCAAGCAATGTAGATAACCAGGGGTCCAAAACCAGTGCTCACCACCTCATGCTCTGCTGTTTATCAGCAGAGCCAAATAGGACGTCTGCTACCTGCAGGGAGTAGGGGCGGGACTGGAGGAGGAGCAGGGACAGAGTGACAGCCACTGCCTTAGCTTGTTGAAGAATGATGGGGAAAGGAATGACTTGTTGCAAATGTGTGATGAGAATAAGCCAAAAGACCAGGCCTTCATAATGAGTGTGATCAAGTGGCATTATCCTTCCTTTTTTTAATTCTCCTTTTTTTTTTTTCCCCCACTGTATTTGGAACAACCAAGATAAAAGCAGAACAAATAAAAACAAGAAATGTCATCTGTGGTCTCTGTTATCCCAAGAGGACTCACATAAAGTATGAATTAGGTCACAGGAAGTAAGATAAAAAGCATAACTATAAACTGAGAAAATAAGAGAAGAATTTTTCTTTGAAAGGATGAGATGTGAATCACTGAGGTCAACAGTTTCACAACATGTTAAAATAAATGTATGCCTAATCACCAAAGCATTTCTGTCAGCTTCTTTATTACATAAATATGGATCTGGTTTTGTTTTTAATCTGAATTTCTCGAATGGGAAATCTGGGTTATTTGATGCCATGTCAGCAAAATAAAGAAAACCCTTGGCCTCTCTGAAAAGACATAACAGTCAAAGTGGAGACATTTGGAAGTTCCCCTCTGAGATAATCTCTAAAATTTATTCCTGTTAGTAATGGTGTCTTATGAAATGCTTTTTTCAGAAAGGGCTTGGATAAGAAGTGGTATTTTGGGGAATCAGCTGAGAAAATCAAGGGCAGACAGAAGTGGTAGAAGGAAATAAGCAGAATATGCTGACCCAAGGTTCACTGCCAGTACTGAGAAAGGTGAGATAATTTGTACATCGTCTTGCTTTGGACTCAAATGGGCTGCGTCTGGCAATGGGGTAAACTGACAGTATTAGCACAGATCAGCATTAGGTGAGTGGGTAACGGGTTCAGTTTGTAAAGTGGGCAGAAACACCAATTTAGTGCAGTGGTTTGGTTCAAAATATCCATTACTTACTTATTTTCCTTCTGTGAGATAAGAATTAGGAGAAAGCAAAGCAGGCACAAAACTTAAAAAGAATATAAAGAAGTTTATTAACAGACCTAAAAGAAAGAAAAAGTCAGACTAAACCTTCTGAACACTTCTTCTCCCCCCGCCTTTCTCCCTTCCCCCACTGACAATGTAAAAAGACAACCCTTGAGATTTTCAGTCAGGTTACCACTTCTATAATAACCGTTTTCAGTTCACTTAGGGAGAGGAGTCTCTCTTGCTCATGCTATGGAGACATCTCCACAAGTTCTCTCATGGCTTCAATGTCACAGCCAGACAGCCGCCTGGGTTGGTTCTCTGCTCACACGTGAAAGTCCCTTCCCTCGACTTACAGCTTTCTCCACAACTGCTTTCGAGGGTCCAGTCTTGAGCTACTGGGGTACCATTTTTAAGGATGAGCTGTTCAGAAGCAAAGGTTCTCTTCACCTATCTCTGGGAGCATCTTCGTCTCTAGGAACAGAGGTCTTCTTCCCTGGGAGCAAGGGTTCTCATCAAATTACAGCTACTGTCATTTGCTTATTTCAGCACAAGTACTTTTGCTCACAATTGCAATTTGAACGCTCCAGCCCCCATGCTGTCATGAAATTACAGTGGGTACTCTGATGTATCATAGTCCATCACCATAGCTTTACAACAGAATTTCAGCTTCTAAGCTTGAAGCATCTCCTCTTTCTCCTCCCTCAGGGTTTCAGCTCTTCCTTTTTTACTGACTTTGGTATCTCTGTGGTGTTTTCCTCACCTGCCTCCACCTTTCCTCTTCCTCTGACTCGGGAGAGGATTGATGTCTGCAGGCTTCATCTGTTTGGAGGAAACTTACAGCACTAAAAGGGTTAATCTCACCCAGGCCTTGCAGCTGGAATTCGCTTATCGCTGTTGGTCACATGAGCTTTGCCGGGCAGTGGGGCAGCGGCCTCAGATGAGTTTCGGCGGCACCAGGGGCTGCCTGCACGGAGCAGGGCTGTGGGGGGGCCGCGGATGGAACAGGGCCGCGCCATGGCTGAGCCGGCCGGGCTGAGCAGGGCCCGGCCCGGCCCCGCTGGGCCGCCTGCAGGCCCCCCCAGTTATCTGCCCAAAAGCCGGAAGACAAGAGGGCTTTCCTGGGGTTTGTTCATTCTTAAATGTGGATCACAGAGGCATGCCAAGCTTCCTAACTGGCTTAAAAAGTTGCCAGTATTCAAACTAGCCAATTGATTGGTTCTGTTAGGTCATAGAGGAAGCTGTAAGTGCCTCTTTGCAAGAGAATCACTTCAACCCAAACTACACTAAATCATGACAGAGTGAAATTAAATTGAATGGACACACACATACAGAGGCCTGGGGGAATTGCAGACCCATCTTCAGAATTTTGTTAGTGTTTTCAGAGAATCACAGAATAATTACTAAAGCCATTGAGTCCAACTGTTGACTATAGTTTGTCCTTTCCTATTCCATGTGTGAGTTATTACTGCCCTTCCCACTGAATTATTCTTTCAGTACTCACAGCCATGTATCACACTGCTGAATCAGGATCACAACAAAACTTCTGAACAAAAAACACATGAAGCCTGTCGGGGAGAAATATGGGAGAGTTCCATCTGAAGTAGAGGAACTGGTTTTTTATGACATTTCTGCAAGCTTCAGTGTTCTCACATGCAAATGGAAAGAAGATGCTAATGTTAAAGGGCAGAATGAGGAACAAGTTAGAAAATAAACTATGGTGCATGTCGCAAGAGGTTGTCAGTGCAGCCTTCTGACTCCTTAGCTCACAGAGGCAATGAGGCCTTTTGAAGCTTCCTCTCCCTCTTTAATCAGTCCCTTTAGAACAAGCAGATCCCAGCTTCAAAGGCTTCAGGGCTTGTCAAAGAAGAAAGCTGCCTGCTCCTTAAACCACGGATGGCAGCTTAATGTCCCACAGTGCTGGTTCCCATGTGAGGCTGCCCAGCTTTGCAGGGTGGGCGTGATTACACAGCAACTCCTGTGCTCAGATGTCTTTGAAGGGTTTATGTGCTCTCCCCACATAAGTATTGATCCTCTCCCTTTGACAGGACTTGCAAAGACTTGAAAAGACACTCAGTAAGGCATACTTTTTAGCTTGATCCCTCACCCAGGAAGTCTAGGTGAATCCACAGCCTTGCTGCATTTGAGCTAGTTTTCTCCAGTTCTTTAGATAATAAGGTTTTCTTAATTAAAGTGATTGTCATATTTTCTTAATAAATACCTCAATTTTTTCTTTTTCTGTTCTACCTACGAGACTTTTTCCAGAACTTACTTGCAGTAAGGTGAGTAGAAATTTTGTATAGGAAAGCTGCAGTGTTTAGTTTGCCCACAAAACATTTTGTTAGAGAACATCATTAAAAATGACATTTACTGACTCTGGGGAGAGAGAAGGTTAAGTGCATTTCAGTATTTGCCAAATCTGATGTATTGATTCTGCAGCCTGTCATTTCCGGAAAAGTTTCCCAGAGGAAAAAAAGAAGTCCTTAGTACACCACAGCTCTCTTCCTCATTTGAGCTCCAGTTTCCCATTTTCACATGCCTGTGTTTTAAATGTGAACACCAGTTATATTTCAACAAAACTTTACTGTTTGCTATACTTTTCTGCTGATATATTAATGAAATTGTGTATCTCAGTGTACGCATTTCCCTGTTGGTGACCCTACTTCCCGTATTTGCAGCTGGATTTCCGTCGTGCTACTACTTGCAAGTGCTGTAACCCCATTTGCAGTCTAAACCTTTAACCTGAAAATGACCTCTGATGTGTGATTTGATCTTACGGGCTTCTTTTCACCGTGTCTTTAGAGACCAGCTATACCAGCCTAGGAAATTTTCCAGAATGCAAAGCAGATCATGAGCGGCGTGTCTGATGATGTGTCCATGAACAGCATATTCACAGATACTTCTCTGGTCTTGAGCAAAATATAAGTCAAACAGCAGTATTAGAATCTGGCACTGTTCTTGTTAAAGCCATTTTTCCAAGTACAATTGAGTTCAGTTAGAGCTAACTCAGGCAGGATGGGTGAACTTGGTAAATCATGAAGTCAGAAAAAAGGAGGGATAGAATGAATCTCAAGAGATCATTTTCAAAATCCACATCTGCAACAAGGCAGGATAAGAAACCTTGGACTAATCCTGGCAGATTAGGTTAATACATTAGTAATGATTCCAGTGAAGGAAATTCCGCAGTATTCTTGTGCACAATATTTTAATACTCTTCCTGTTATAAAGGGGTTTTATCACATCAGTCGAGAATCTGATAAATATTTATCAAATTCCTTTTTTTTCTTTCTCAGCAGATAGAGCAAAGTTGCTCAACACTCTCTACTTCTAAAATATACAGATTGTATTTCTGTATTGTGTACAGAAATACACTTCCACATTAAAGCTATGCCAGTCTGAAGGTCAGCTACTGCCAAAATGAAGCACCCTACATTTTTCCCCATTCGGCCAGCCCTCATGTGATTGTGATGAACTAGTTCAGAAGATAAAGTGGAGAAGCATTCAAATAAATAATAAAATTAGTTTCCTGCTGATTTAGTTCTCTGGATTAAGCCCTAGGGAGGGCATCTGACAAGTGCCAGTGGTTGGACTGGCTTAGCTGTGATGTGAAATGGAATAGCTTCTCTTTTCTGGGCTAAATAAACCTCCTCACACCTCTTTCACAGACCATGCTTTCTAAGCCTGTTATTGTTCTTAGGCTCCTCTGAATCCTTTCCATTTTTCTGTATCTTTTTCATACATGGTATATTTAATGTATTTCTGTGTCCAAGAAATATTTAAAATGTATGATTCAGTTATGAGTGAGCAGGCCATCAGAAGCATAAAGAGATCAGTTGTAGCTCATATGCTCTTCTGCCCAATTTTCCGTGCCTAATTTGTGTGTGCTGTTACCATGACTTTGCCTACCTGTGTAATTGTTCTTACAAGATGGATGGATAAACACAAGTGTGCCACCCTCTTCCGAGCTTTTCCAGTTTAAGAAATTCCAATTCCTTAAATTCAGTGCAGTCATTCCAATGTGCACCTTTCCCTGTGTGGTCACTGCTCCTGTGGCCATCTTATGTTCAATTTTAACTTAAGACATCATCAAAATTCCAGAAGAACCTCAAGCAAGAGTTTCTCAAGGTGGGGTGGATAATTTCCCTCAACTTTCCTTCCGTTTCGCTCTGTGTATGCACTGACCTACATTGAAAGTAGGCACATGACAGATTCTCAGTCTTTCATGTAATCAGAACTCTTTTGGGGTTAATGGCTTCATGCAAGTATAATGTCGTGGCACTCTAAAGGAATAAGATGTTAAGATTTGCTGTATTCTTTTAGATATTTATAAATTTAGATTTTTATAAATAATTTATATTTCCCAGTATAGATTAATTCCTGATTCACATTCATATATTTTTCTCAACACATGACCTAGAGTCTTGAAGCATTTGTTTTTTCTTTTAAAGCTATCACCACCTGAAGCCATATAGTCAGCTGAGAATTTAAGTTTTTACTATAATAGTTTCTCACTCTTATAATTGGAAAAATGGGAAGAAGAGGATACAGAAACAGCAAAGTTAAAACAATAAGTCCCAAATATACGCAGCCTTTTAAATCCCATCCATTGTTAATAACTGTGAGGTTGGAGTTTGTGCTAGAGCATGCTATGGATGAAACCCACACTGTAAAGAAGGGTGCACCAATGATGGTTCCATCGCTGACTTGACTATCCCACCACAGACTGCTGTAACCTGTGTGTTGCTCCATCCTTTGTAACCAGATCCGGTCTGAGATGAGCCAGATAGTTCAGAAATATTCAGAAATGCCTGATCTGAAGATAAGGATTTCCAGGCTTTCCCATCCTTCCTGTGAAGGCTCTCATGTGGCTCTCAGAGCACAGGAACAACAGAAACCTATGGGCAGGCTCTGGATACACTGCCCTTCAGGCTCAGGGATGATGTGGGACCTTTGGGTGGATTCTCTCCACTACAGGTTTCTTCGTGGTGTAGTGACATGGAGGAAGGAATTCTGCTCATCTTCATGTACTGCCCACCCTCTTGTGCAAACTTAGTGAACTTTTGAAGCCCATTTTTTTCATAGCCTTACAGGGGTTTCCCAGGGTACTGACCACACTTTGACTCAGACCAGAAGGAAGGAAGGAGCAATAAACAGCACAGCATGCTGAGGGTGGCCATAGACCCAGCAGTATTGTTCACCTGGAGTCAGTGAGCAAGCTGACCACACATCTGACTCTATCAGAACATAGGAATGTTTCTGGGGCCTGGGAAGAGAAGATCTATGAGGAATCAGGGGGCCTTAGTAGGTGGGAATATTTAAGGGCTTGGGGTATCTTTCTTCCCCTTCCTTCCTTTCTCTGCCCCACAAAAATTTCCAGTGCTTTTCTAGTGTTCTTTTGAGACATGTCATGTTTTATTTGCACACAGTCATATATCTTCTCTTTTCTCTCTTCTCTCCTCCTTCACTGTCACCATCCACCTTCACTAATTGATTTTGACTGGAGAAGCTTCCCAGAGTAAACACAGGGTAGACAAGCATGGGGAAATATGCCTGGCCCTTGCTAACACAGGAACAAAAGGGGCAGTGCAGGGCTGGGCTGGGCTGGGCAGGTGAGGGAGAGTCCTGTTGCCAAGGGTAGTAGAGTGAGACAGCAGGAAGCTGTGAGGAAAATCTACTCTGCATCAGCCATCCCCTTCCTCCTTAGGAACCCTTCCCTTGGCAGCAGCAGCTGAACACAGAAGCACAAAGCAGCAATGGGTGGATCGGGCTAAAAACCACACAGATTTATTCTTTCTTTCATAGGCACCACAGACACCAAATTGTCTCCTACAAGTTGCCGCCAAAGGCAGCTTCCTGGTTTTTTTGTGGTGAAACAGCATTGCATTGGCCCTACCCTGTGGATCGCCGGTGGCACAGTAACTTACACCCCACTGCAATTGTGCTGACAGCCTAGGATGGGCCATAACATTTCACTGCTCTTTCATTTTGATACGTGGAAGAGACTCTACAACTCAAAAGTTGTAAAGTAGGTATGTTTATTGTGGCGCCGGACGCATGGAGGGTAGCCCCAAAAAACCATGCGTGCTGACTGCGGTACTCAGCTTGAAATATATATACAGCATATACAAATACATACAAATTACATATGCATCAAGTTACACAATACGCCTATACATATTCATCATCTGTCTCTGCTTCGTATTGTAATTAGATTAGCATTCTATTACACCTGCGCAGTGCCGCCTGGTGATCATGGGCCGGGGTCTCTGGGATGAAGTAAAGTCATCCTCTGATGAAGTAAACACTCTACCTCAGACTTAAACTTTTCACCTTGCTTCCATGCGCATACTCTCTGAGGTCCTGGTCCAAGTCCAAACCCCAAAGCTGGTTCGAGCCAGTTCCAAGGTCCGAAAGGAGGAATTCTGGTCATGGTTTCTTCCTCTTATCAATGGTCTGGCATCATATCCTTATCCTCCCATACATCCTTCCCCTTTGCCTGGCCGGTATAACAAATGTTCAGCAAGCAGTACATTGTTTAGCAAGCACCTGCAAAGTTTTGCAATACTAGCAGTACCCACAGCACTTAACCCTTAAAATCTAAGCCGCTTGTATCAATTTGATATTCATTTAATTAGATGGGGGGGAAAAATGTACCTCTTGTCTTTTTGGACCCCCCCAGCCTTCCCTCGAGTTTAATAAAATACCATACCAAATCAAGGAAAGAAAAAAGGAAAATAAATGCCCAAAGAAAACACAGACTTCAAAACAGACTTCAAAACTTCCCAGTTTGATAAAGAATGGAAATAGCCAGATTGCAGAAATGGAGAAATCTTCTAAGTGTGGAAAGGAGAAATAAGAATGGTTTATTTCTGTATTATATAAACCCCACAGTCATAGTGATGGCATTGTGCTATGCAAATAAGTTACTGAAGTCCAGGAGGATAAGCTGTGTGAATTTGTGGTACCACTAACACCATCTATTCTCCCTGAACATGACCTCTTTAAATAAATAAACGCAAGACTCAAACATCGCATTATTTTCCTTACAGCTAACCCTAGTGCTCCTGCAATAACTCAAGGCCACACAAGGAGGGGCATGTTCCAACTACTGCAGGGAGGGAAAAGGTAAATAAAATACTGCCCACTACGTCTGATGGTAGGTTTCCTTTTTAGGCGAATAGTTTTAAACCCTGCCAATACTGAAGCATCAACATGGTTGATCATTCCTATCATTTTGTGAAAGTAGTTATTTTTCTTGATTTTTAATTCTTCCTGCATCTGGTTGAATCTACTATGCTGAAGATGAGTAATCATAGGGAAAAAATAGAGTCATTATAAATTCTAAACCCCAAAATTCTTCAAATGCTACTTATGTAAAAAAGACCAATTTAAATCAAATCATTAGCTTCTGCTTAGATGCTCAATTACAAGTGTAATAATATAAATGTTTTATGTATTCACAGCTCTTGTGTTCAAATTTAACCTTTCTTCCATTTTTGCTGTTATTTCTCCCTTTTATAAATGTTGGTGTAATTAAGCCCATTTCCTCTTTAGAGGTGAATACACAATCACAGCTGGAAATTCCTCAGTATGTTTTACAGTCTGAAATATGTGATACTCAATCTCACAGCTAATAACTACCATGACATGTTTTATAATTGCACCATAAATCAGAGACTGCTGCATTTAAAGTGTAATTTCAGGCTGTTTTGCAATATTTCTTGGCACTTTTAGAAATATATCAGGGTGGAAAATGCATGATCTAGCTAGGTACAACCACAGATGAAGAAAAAGCTTTTTCTCCAGTTGTTGGAATGCCCCAAAAGAGATGCTCAAGAGCACAGACATACTTGTCACTCATGGGATGCCCAAGCTGCCTTGGGGACCTCAATGAAAGCATGATGCCTGAACAGGTGTTTCTGTCCACCAGCTAGGAGGAATGGGTGGAAATTAACTCATGGCACAAGCTTGAAGAGTGGGCAATCCATTAGCAACAAGTACTCTGTGGCTTTTTTAACATGATTCATTGTTTAAATCCTTCCAGGCAGGGCTATGTTTGGGAGGGACAAAGCCGAGAGCAAGAGAGAAAGTGTCTGCTGTGGAAGTTGGAGGAAAAATTCTGCTAATTCACACAGCATCTTCCAGTACCTGTCTCAAGCCATCTGCAGTTGCTGACAGGTAAATGATGGGCTCCCACAAAATTAGGAGATTTTTTTCTCCCAAAGCCTGTTTCTGTTTGAAGAATGCTGCTTTATTATTCATTCTGGTTTTGCTGTATATGCTATAGGTGTTATTTTAGCCCCTTCAGCACATACAAAAGCTTGTAATGAATCTTGGATAATTTCTTAGGGATGCCAAATCCCTGAGAACTAGTTTAGATGCAGAGAACCTTAATTAATGTTTAAGCTTGTTGGATACTAGATCTTGATACCATATCTCTCCACTGGGCCACCACCACCACCCTGCCATTATGTCCTGACATCTGGCCTTGCTCTGAAGTGATCAGGAGCATCAGTTTGCTTGGCACCTTTCTGTGTATGATGCACAGCCCAGCATAGTGGGTAATGCCTCATTTGCACCACCGGAGTTCCGCTGGTAATTTAATTAAAATTGCCACATCCCTCACATGTGCTCTCAGTATTTTGGTTTCCGCTCATCAAACTCTGAATTTATGCTAGTCAAGTTTTATCATCTCCCCAAATAGCACAAGTCATGTAATGGCATGTAGATGTAATGACATCTGGCTGCATTTTGGACACATAATATAGGCATCATGGGCTGCTCTTTGATTAAGAGAGCAATGTGTGCTACAGGCTGCCACAGGCTGCCAAAAACAAAAACAAGAAGTAGTTATGGAAACTGCAGGTACACAAAACCTATGTGATCTCCCACACCCACTGCTGTTATTCATACTGGAGATCATTGGGAGAGACTTGAGATGTTAATGCTTAATGGCTCAAACATTTGGCCATTTGCAGAGGCAGCAGGGTGCTTTGCTGGGGGAGGGTTTGCACCCACTGAGGGGAGGAGATGAGTTTCTGGGTGTGTGGTGGCAAAACCTCTAATCCGAATTAGACAGAGTGGGTGAACACCCACCACCAGAGATTCTGGGGTTTCAGACAGGTAAGATAGAAGGTCGATAAGAAGCAGGCCCTGCAGAGGTGGGATGGTGCTTTTTATCATGCCAATTGTCCTCCCTTACACTTCCCACTTGGGTGTAAAACCCCCCCACCTTGGGAAAGGTCACATTCACACGTAGGCCTGAAGGTATTCATCCCTTCTGATGGGGCATAACTGGCTCAGCTACATGACATGCAGCTTTCCTATCTTAGAAGGTGTCATAAACCATCAAAGACCCCGCCCCCAAAGCACCCTGAGACTCATCCCTTAGTCCTTCCACCGGAGAACTGCACGTGATCCACAGTGTTGCAGCAGAGCCTGAGCATGCTGCAGAAGACAGGGTAAAACTGAGTGGTGGCACCAGTAAAAGAGTTAAAAGCTGTAGCATTGGTGAGAGCTAAAATGCACGTTGGATCAACAGGAACTTCATGGAGCTGCAGTGTCTTCTCACAGTTATAGACCAGGCCTCTTCGCATTATGTGGAAATACTCACAGCACTTTTACTGGCTAGCTCGTAGTTCAACGCCTTAGAAAGCCTCGGGCAGCCTAGAGACGTAGCACGGGCAATCCAGCATTTCAGTAGCTCTAAAAGCTGAAAAATGGCAGCTGCAAAGCTGACACCACCAGTAGAAGCAAAGAGGGAGAAATATAGCCTTTGGCTCATGCCTTACTCCTGCAATCAGATGCTTTCAATAGAGACACAGCCACACCTAAGCAGCTCGCAGAAGAGAGCTGAGCCAAAGAGGGTGGGCCCACTCTGAGCTCTCTCTTTTATTCACGAGAAGGGAAAGGCGAGAGCTAGGGGCGGACCGGGGTGACCGGCCAATCAGACACTGCTCCTGAGTCTGAGTTACTTTTGGTTTTGCCCACGCACTAGAACAAATAGGTTCAGAGCACATGGCAGGGGCAAGTCCTGACTTGTCTGACTAGTCTCAGGGAGAGGGAAGGGCGACCTAGGAGCAGGCAGCAACAGCACTACTCCATAAATGATGCTGTCTTGGATGTGGTCCTAAGCGAATATCCCAGGTATGTCTGGTGCCTCTATCTTACAGCTCATTTAAGCAAACCAGCACCTATATCACAAGTTAAAATGAACCTTGAGGTATTGCCTTTAGGAATAGCACTGCTAATTTAGGAAGGCAAGAAGGGTAATATAATGTAGTGCACTGACCAGCACATTGACTCATAGCAACCATTACCAGAATATGGATGGGAACTTCCAAGATTTGCTCTGGCAACTTTGAAAAAAAAACAAACCAGGGTGATAACTTCTCAGAGATTTCACTGCCATTGCCACTAGTTGTGCAAGTAAGTGAATAAGAGAACTACTGTAGGCTAGAAATTTCCAGGACAGTACATTTCATGGTGCAATCACTGCCTATTGCATTTGCTGTGTGTTATTTCTGTCTGGCTCAGTACCCACTGTTGGGGTAAATGTGGGAGGGTAGGCTTGAGGAAAAAGAGGCACAGGGGCTATAACAACAGTAGGTGCAATATTACAGGATCTGAAGAGTTATGGCTGTAGGGCTGCTAACAGGTTTTAGATCAAGCCATCTATTCCAGACAATTCACTAAGATTCTCACCTTTTTACTGTAATTAAAATATCCCACTAGAGGGAAAAAGAGCAAGTCCTGCACTTGTAAGCTGTTTTCAGAATCACAGCAACAGCAGAGTCTCTGTAACCACAGCACATTGGCACCTGTCTCCTGTTTTCTCATCTAAGCACAGGCCATGAATAAAGTTACTTTTTAAAAGCTGGCTTAGAGAAAAGGAAGCCTGGACTTCGTATTTTGTCACGTTTTTATATTTCCTTAGAACAAAAGGAGCACAAGGCTAGGGTCAAAATTGCTTTCAGTTGCAAACATACAGCTTGCAGGTGTGGGCAGAGCTTAGCGTAAAATAACAGGAGGCAAAAGAAGGGAAAAAGGAGCTTAAAAATGTGATGTCAGCAGGAGAAAATAGACTCTGTGGGGCACTGGTTTTCTAAAGCCTTGTTCTGTAATCAACACAGCTCGTTACTGTAGCTGCGTGCAATGCTGCAAATGGCATCTGGATGAACACATTTTGTCTTTCCAGCACACTTTCTACTTAACAAATTGTCTGCCCAAATTGCTGAACCATGTGTATTGTGTCAAAGAAGAGGAAAGCAGCAGATTCCCTTTGTCAGGGTAGACAGCCTGTACCAAACTCTCAGTCACTGATTTTCAACCTTCTTCTGTTTAGACCCCTAGGAATTCTGCTGTGGAGGTACAGGACTTTGTATAGATGCCTCTTCCCCCTGCAGTGATAATCATATTGCTTTCTTTTCCCTTACAGTCTACAGTGTACACCTGAGTCTGAGGTCTGCAGAGCACAGTTTGGAAATTGATTTCCCAAGCAAATGTACAGTTCCACTTCTTTCTTTTCTTAACAAAAAGTCACTTTCTCGTAATAGTTCAGTCCTTAAATAGTACTAATGTTATTGTTGCAATGCATGGGACAGTCCCTCCTGCAGTCAAGATCACAGAAAGAAGTGACCATGTATCTGAGATCAGCTAGCAGCACGTGACTGCACATCACATTGCAAGGCACATCACAAGTTCTCTTTCCCATCCAGATTCACTCTGGAGTCTCATCATGGGATTAAGGCAGCAGGACCTCTATCTCACTTGAGGAGGAGAAAGAAATGAGAAACAGAATGGGGTTATAAATGTAATCTCAAAGGTAATGGAAAAAGAGGATGGACTTTTGGGTTTGAATATCTTTTATTTAATATGTAATTTTTTTGTGGTTGCCCAGGGAGGCTGTGGAGCCTCTGTGCTCAGAAATATTCAGAACCTAACTGGACACAGCCTGCTCTGGATGGCCTTGTTAGAGGTTGGACAAGATGGTCCTTCCAACTGCAGCCACTCTGTGATTCTGTGGTTCTGAAATATAAATATTTTCTTGCAGTTTTCTGAAGAGAAGAATGAGCTGAAGGAACAAAAGTGAAAGTTAATAAAATCTTTCCCTTTTTCAGCCCAATAGCCTTAACTTCTATTAACATTTCTACCACTGCCAACCTTGTCAACATGAGCAATCCCATTATGTGGGCCAGATTTTATCAGCTCCAAAGGTAATTCTACATCCAGGCTACCGCTGAGGTTTCCCTCAGTGTGGAAATATGAGGGGCAAGGAAGAAGCACTGATGCACATTCTGGTTCTCTCTCCCTGTGGGGTCAGGATTTGGCAAAGCACATGTCGCCCAGGAACTAGGACATGTTTTATGCAGATGCAAGTTATACCTGCATGGGTGAGGAAACTGTGGCATACTCATAGAGACATGGGTGGGAATAAGTTCAGTAGCCATGCTGATCAGCAGCTCATATTTAAAAGAAAGACAGGACAAGGGTTTAAATGGAGCTTTCACATCATGCAGGTTAGCCTGCGCAAAATCATATATGTGTTTGTAGGGCTGGGTTTCAGGAGTCCCGGGCCTCAGGCTCTTTGGCTGTATCTGTGAACTGACTCATCACCACTTCTATCATTTAGGGCTCTTTGTTACCCAGTGCAATTTTCAGCATCAAGTTAAGCACCAGAAGATGACACCCAAAAGCAGAACTGTCTAAAAGCACAGGCAAAATAGGCAAATGTCTGGGTTAGAGCTTGCTGGGGAACAGTTGATTCCCTCTTCTCTCACGTTACGTGTCCGTGCCCTCCCAAAATTTCACAGAATACTGCTAGCCCTACTCCTCTCTCCCTCTGCTTGTGCTGTGAGATTTAATTTTGCATTTCCAAGGAAATGAAACTCATTTATGCCTGACTGCTGAGAATCGCTGAGCTAGCTCTGGAGACAGGCTGGACCAGCTCAGAAATGGGTCTGCTCAGCATCAGGGCTGGCCCAAGGAGGACTATGTATCCAGGGACAGGAGAGGGGGAAGGACACAGCCTGAAACAGGACCTTTCAGTAGTGGTTAGAACCACTCAAATCGATGTTTAGCTTTACCTCCTGACCCATGCTGTTATCTGCCTGGAAGCACTCAGGAATTACATAAGGCTTTACAAAAATTTTGGAGGTATTCTCAGTAATGGGCTGATGTTCCTAGATTAAGTTTTAGGCAGTACTTTTCATGGAAGTGCAGGTCTGCAAAGCCAAGATTTGATACTTTGTTCCCTAATCCAGGTGATTCTCATACTTCAGACATCATTACTTACTTCAGAATTAATCAGTGGCCCCTAGTCATGCTCCTGTGGGGTCTGCTCCCTTCCTGATGGGATAGGCAGGGATTTCTCATTCCCTATCTATCACTAACACACAGTGATTCATGCTTTTAAAACACTTCTAAGTGCCAAGAACTGTCTTAATCCAATTTATGGTCTGAAATTCTTATGAAGATGAAATTCTACATTGCCCAAGGCTAAATTGTATGTGTTAGAGATGAGACATATAGCAAAAGAAGAAAAAACCAAAACAAATTAACAACAGGTTGTTTAAGCTAAAAAAAACCTTTGCCATCCTGTAGTCTAGCACTGGACTTTCCCAACCAGTAGAGCTATCCATGGATTACCATGGTTCCACACACCTCTCCATGCTACCAGATGTAAGACACTTGAATCAGTTTCTATCTGGTAATGAAGTATTGCATGTATTAATTTACACAACATGTAAACATGACTGGCTAAGTCCTATCACATGTGTCCCAGAGGTTTATTGTACAATTAGTCAGAGGAAAGTTGAAAGTGAAGCAAAAAGAACATTTACAGGCAGGAGAGGAAATGGGCAGGACAAGATGCACAAGTAAAAAAGGCGTAACCCCTTCCCCACCTCAGACAGACACATATAAACAGTGAGAGAGTGAGTTCCCCTGCTCACTGGCCACCACTCATTTGCTGCCTCTCTCTGGGACCTTGCATCACCCCTGCAAGATGTGGGCAAAGGTACTGTCTTCTTTCTTTGCACTGTAAGATGCGATTCTCTGTTTAAGCTTTCATATCCTCATTCCGTATGTCTCAGTAGGTGCCCATCACACCACAGGATATGTGATTCACCTGCTTTAAACTGCTTGTAACTGCTTCTTCAAGATAATCTTAATGCTTCACTACAGGTGTGAGTGAGAACTGGGTTGTAATGATGGGTACAATTCTGGTCACCATTGCTAGGGAAAGAGGAATCCAGTGTGAACAAAGTAATGAAAATTTACGAGCATAGTAGGGGTGAGTCCATATTGTAAAGGAGAGAACAGTTTGGTTTCTTTAACTCAGAAAAATGAAGGGCAAAAGGAAATACCACCACTCTGCGTGGATATGTGCAGGGGAGTAAAGGAAGGGGAAGGAAGAGGAGAAAGGTAAGGAGATAATTTCCAAAGAGAGAGAAGATAAATATTCACTACTGCCAGTGTAAAAAAGAAAGTGTGTGTATAGACTGGTGGCAAATAATATGTACCTCTACAGCAGGACATTTCTAATGGTCCAGAAAGGGAAGTTTTAGATTATTTTCTAATAGAGATACTAACAACAGTTCACAGCCAAGAAGCAGGTTGAATTTGCATAATGGGTCATTGCTCAATAGGAGAGGAAAATAAATATATATAATTGCCAGAGCAGCAGGATCCAGGAACAAGGAGCCACGGCTTTTCAAAGAGGCAAGATCTTGTCTTGGAGAAAATCTGGGACTCCAGCTGAGAGTGATTCAATGGGAGCTGGGAGCTATGAGCAATATGTGAAAGGTAGGGCTGACAACTCCTGCCTCCCACTGAGCTCCAAGCTCAGCAAGATTTGGGATAGAAAGGCTGCTAATCAGGGAGATTAAATCTTGCCTTCTTGTGTGGTAGTGGGTACACTGGCTTGAAATGCTACTCTCCCACTGATTTCAATACCAATAAGCAGGTGCTATGGGAAAGATGGTTTTACTTCTATTTGGGGGGGGTGTCTGTGTGTGTGTGTGTCACACACACACACCTCCCAAATAGAAGTAAAAACATAGTCATTAGAGATGGAGATGGAGATGAAATGGGGATAAGATAGAGATAACAGAGATAATCTTGCATAGTTACAGCACCTGCAGTGCATACTCTCAAGGACTCAGGGAGAAAGCAGAAGAAATACAGAACAGAAAAGGATAATGATAAAAGCATAAATAAAATATAAATAACACAGTGACATTTCTGGGAATAAAAAGAGGAAGAATTCAAACCTTGGTTTTGCTGATGCAATTCATGTAAGCAGGGGCAGAAATGGCCAGCAAGCTAGTCAGAAACCCAAAAATGAAAGAAAAAAAAGAGGAAAGGAAAAAAAGAGGAAAGAAAAAGTTTAAAATAGTGTTTCCTTTAAATATAGAGAAATATCTACTTCTTTTTCTTTATTTTTTCCCTTCCCAGACAGTTACAGGAAATTTTGCCAAGGTGATTCATGGTTTGAATGCAAATCAGTTGACAGATCAAGTAATTCAGAGAAGTAAGCGAATGATTCTGGATACTCTTGGAGTGGGGCTTCTGGGTACCAGCACCGAGGTCTGCCAAAAAGTGACACAGTACAGCAAGGTAAGGTGTCTGCTATTCATAGCACACCCTAAGGTTTAGCTTTAAGCAAACAAGGGAAAACTTAGGCTATGAAAAGGAAATTTTGCCATGGTGAAATTCTTTTGTGGATGGAAAGAAAGAAATGGTGTTCTTCCCACTGGAGACAGTGAAACTTCAGTGCTCAAGTTACTTTCCACTCTGGATGGGCAGAAGCCTATGTATCAGCCTGTATGCTAAGATCCCCCTCTACAAACACAGTCAGCTAAGAACCCCTTCCTTTCTTTCACCTATGATATTTTATTAAAAGCATCAGCAAAGTAAACATCACTTATCACCAGCCTTTCAAATCAAGGAACTGTTAAAGAGATGGGGAGTTAGCAGTGGGTTACTTGCAGTCCATAAAACATAATTGTTGTCTGAGGTGCATTAGCCATGCTTCTCCTCTAGTCTTGCTCTCCTCATGCTAGCAGAGTAATTGGCCCTGAAAAGAAGCCTTCCCAACACAGGAGTGCATCAATGAAGAGGAGTTTATCCCACTGTTTTTTCATTCAGCTCTGCCTAGTGGGACTTGTGCTCCAGAGCTCTGTGTGCCAGTAAGTCTCTTCCCACAGGGAATTCCCCTTTCCAAGCCATGGTAGTTCATGCTGTTTTATTCAGTTTGCAGCACCAGGAGGCCATCTATCATTTACTCAGGGTCTTACTAAAACACTGGAAACAAAACCGTTTAACAAGACGTCTTCCCCAACAAGATGATGACAGTCCTGTCATCGTTTAGGTCAGACTTGATGACCTCAGAGGTTTTTTCCAACCCAGTTGATTCTGTGATTCTGAGGGACTTGTCAGTGGGTAGTGAGAAGGGGCATCAGTAGCCAGAGGTTGTGTGAAGGTACTGAGTGGCCAGATGGATGGTGTTGGTCTGCCTCCGAGCTCTGTTTGGGTGGAACAGGACATAAGAAAACAGGAAACTGAGTTTCTTTTCGTACTTTCTGAAAGAACACTGTTTTTCTCATAAAAGGGAACAGTTAGGTCCCGAGAGGGCATGGTCTGCTCTCAGTTACATCAGAGATGCAATGCACATTTATCCTTAGGTTCAGGACTTTGAATTAATTGATGTCAATTTGTTTCAGATCTACAGCTCAGATTTATCCAGTACCATCTGGGGCCACTTGGATTTCCGACTGCCTCCTCTGTATGCAGCTTTTGTGAATGGAGTGGCTGTAAGGGATGCTCTTTTATTTGCTCTTTAATCATACAAATGGATGCCATTCTTGCTCTATAGAGAACAGAATGTTCCAAAAATCTTAGCTTATTCTGACGCCTGCTACAAAACTTTCCTAGACTATTCTCCTAATGTGCTTCAACTTCCTTCTAGTGAGATTAAATTTAAGGTATGATATATGTGTGATCCAAACTCAACAGCATCCCTTACCTTTAATGTGGGACCTGGGGCTGTTGTCAAATGTCAGAACTCTACGCTTTACAAGCTGGTAACCTTGTAGCAAGGTTACAACCTTGCTGTAGCCGCTTAAAGAGACACACTCTACCTCATTTCACTGGGATCCGAATTTCATGCCAATTGGCAAAGTACAGCTACAGAAAAACCCAGACAGATGCACATATAGATACATACACATATAATATCACAAGGCAACTTAATCTTCAGTTATCCAGTTTCCAAAAGCCAGTTATAAATTTTGGACACACAGTTTGTCATTAAAGCAGTAACTGACTCCCCAGACATTTGTCTAAATTCAGATTGAGGCTGAAACCATTTGAAATTGAAAGATGCACAAGAGGTGGGGTAGACAAATTTGGCAATTATGCAAAATTAGGGAAGATGACCAACCAAAGAAATAGTAATATTAAGCCTATTTAAATTAGTGTGACAACAATATCAGAGGTCCAATTTAACAGCTCATTTCCAATGTAGAGAAAATTACCTTGGAAATGAGATCTGGTACCTCTCAGCTCCTGGCAGCCCTTGTGATATTCAGATCTGGCTGTTAGCATATATATGATCATTTCAGTTTACATCTTGGTCACAGGTCAATTTTAAGCACTTACTGAAGACGCCAGAAACACAGCTTACAGGGTACTGGGCACAAATTTCCTTATCCTGCACTGCAAGGCATCTTCCCACATGGCATCAAAGTTTTTCAAGGCAGAGGCTGGGTTTTCTTCTATCTGTTTAGAAACAGTCCTCAGAAATGCACAATCACAGTATTACAGGGAAAAACCTGACCAGCTTGCTCCAAAGTAAGACATGAGTGAACAGATGTGAAAGCTTAGTTTTTGAGGTGTTATTATGCTACATAAAAAATGCTGTCCCTGATGCTCTCAGGTCCCTGGGGGATCTCAAAACTTTGTGAGGGGAAGGAATGTGTCTGATAAGCAGTTCATTACAGACACTGACTGCACTGTTGGGGACCATCAGCTACCAGATCAGCAGCCATATGCCAAGCTGGGAACACCTAAAATCTTCCTGAGCAGCTGGGCTCTGGGCATGAGAAAGAGAAGGCACCACTTGGGATAGTCTCTTGAGCCAAGCAGCTCATTCCACATTAAGACTGTAGCTTTCTCCTAAGTCCCAGCACTCCAGGGAGTCTGGTTCCTTGTGTAACAGGTCTTGTTTCAGTATGCTGAAAATTCAGGCTAAGGCCTCCTGTACATTTGCAGGCTTGTGCCTGTTGCCTGTGAATGGTTGCACCAGAGAAGTAGCTCTGATGATATAAATTTCATTTAGCAGTATTTAACTGCTATAGTTTTATGGTGCAAGTCCTAATAGCAGCATCACTTGCAGCACCAGGGAAGTAATTTCATTATGTTTGTATTTCATTATGTTTTGGAGAAAGTGAAAATTCACTGTTCACATGGTGGACCTAGAACATCTGATTTAATTATACCAGTCTAATTAAAGCAGCAAAAGCCAACTGCAGAAAAAAGGAATCAGTGTCACACTGGTTTCAGGCTGGTACAACTTGGATTAGAATTATACTCCTTTGAGGTAAGATCTCTGCTGCATTGCCACTTCTCAGACAGCCATGTTGGGAGTAAAGGTCTTTAAAAGACTTCTGAATTTTTTGCTTTCTAAGGAAGATTTAGTTCTTCTGTACTTTTTTATACCAGTTACAGTAGTTTCATTTGACTGAGGCAATCTTGTCAAGTCAGAGTTTATTTCTAACAACAGATCAATGCTTTACTTTCCATTAGGTGCACTCAATGGACTTCGATGACACCTGGCATCCAGCCACACACCCATCCGGGGCTGTGCTCTCCGCAGTGATTGCACTCTCAGAGGCCTTTCCTCAGAAGAAAAAAATCTCTGGTCTTGATCTGCTCTTAGCTTTCAATGTGGGAATTGAAGTGCAAGGCAGGTTGCTGCACTTCTCCAGAGAAGCCAAGAATATTCCAAAAAGGTACATAGAAATGTTTAAAGTAGAGAGTTGAGTGGAAGTGGTTTTTAATCAGTGTTAATATACATAACTAAATGTCAGTTAAAATACAGGGCTGTTTATCTGAAAATTTAGGGAAGGTTCATTTTACATGTAAATACACTTGACTCCTAACTCTTGAGCTAATAGATTTCTTTGTGAAAGCATTGATCAATTCACAGTAAGGAGATGATCTCCCTACTTTGAATTTTTATAGATCTATAATAATATATAAATTTAAATAATAATAAATATAACTTTATATGTGACTATAAATTTGCTTTGAACTATGAGCAGCTCTAATATTTCAGTTGCCTTCTGGGGAAGACCTACTGCAAGCAGTACTATTCCAGTTTAACTTTTTCCTGGGGAAAAGTGACAACTCTCAGTTAGGCCCACACGTGAATGCTGAATGTGTGTTTCTTTATGGCCCAATCCATTTTCCATGGCAATAAATGAAAAGCTTTTGTATATAGTGAATTTGAGATTTTGTAATCTGGTAATGAAGATACTTTTGTTTTCTCAGGTTTCACCCACCAGCTGTGGTTGGTACAATGGGGAGTGCAGCAGCTTGTGCTAAACTGTTAGCTCTTGACCAGCTGGAATGTAAAAATGCCTTGGCTATTGCTGCCTCCTATGCAGGTGCCCCACTGGCTAATGCAGCAACCCAGATAAAGCCCCTCCACGTTGGGAATGCTGCCAAGCACGGATTGGAAGCAGCTTGCTTAGCTTTACAGGGTCTTGAAGGAAACAAACAGATCTTGGACATGGAGTCAGGGATGGGTGCCTTTTATACAGATTACAACCCACAGACTCTGCCAACCTTGCAGTCCTACCCCTGGCTCTTGGACCAGCAAGATGTGGCCATCAAACGCTTTCCTGCTCATCTTGCAACACACTGGGTGGCTGATGCAGCATCTTCTGTTAGGAGGAAGCTTGTGGAGAGCAGTGAGAACTTGCTCCCCCTTGATAAAATTGAGAAAGTCATTCTCAAAGTCCCTGAGGTCAAATATGTGAACAGACCTAGCCCAGCCTCAGAGCATGAAGCACGACACTCCTTCCAGTTTGTTGCGTGCTCTGCTTTGCTGGACGGCAGCATGTCAGTCCAGTCCTTCTCCACTGAGAATGTTCACCGGCCAGCCTTGCAGGAGCTCCTCTGCAAAACACAGCTGGAGCACCCTCCTGACAACACCCCCAGCTTTGACAGCCTTTACTGCGAAGTGAGCATCATACTTGAGGATGGCAACATGATCAGCGACCGCTGCACTACCTTCTACGGGCACTGGAGGAAACCTCTGAAAAAGGAGGACTTGGAGAAAAAGTTTCAATCCAATGCCCTTGGCATTCTGCCTGCTGAAGCTGTGGAAGGCATTGTAGAGACCGTGTACAACCTGGAAAAAGTAGAGGACTGCTCTGTGTTAAGTACATTCCTATCAGGACAGTCAGCTAGAGCGCTTCCAGAGAAGCTGCGCTTCCTTTGAATGTTCCAGCCAACAGCTACCTGCTCTTCACAAAGCCAATGCAAAATTCAGGACAAACTCTTACTTAGTGACTCAAGCACTTTTAAATAAGACTCCTATAACACAAGAACCATATTCAGTCCAATATTGTGGATTTTAACTAACTAAATAATTTGGTGATTATGTGCCCAGCTTAGTCAGGCTGAACAGAAGATCCTCTGCTGGCACAACCAACTTCAGCTATCTTTGGACCTCTAGAGGCAGAGCACTCACTGCTTGCGCATGGCACAAAAATCTCCTTGCTCTACTGCCAAAAATCTGTGTGCTGTTGCTCCTAAATAACTCCATACAGGAAATCCAAATTCTGGAAGAGTATGGAAGTGCTGTGTCCATGAAAATCATCACAGTTAGAAGTACAGAGAACAAGAGCCGTTATATATTTATTTCTGTAGATTTATTTCTACAATCTCCTTGAAGAGGGCACCTGTTACATATGAGCGTTGACATTTGTGCTAAAATAAACACAGCCCAGGTAGGGAGTGGTAGCACTTGATACCCTGCAGCGAGTCAGGCATCGTTGCAGCGATCGCTCTTGCACTGAGGCAGCAAAGGCCTGGGCCCAGCCTGCTCACACGAGTGCTGAGCGTGAGGGACAGCTGCACCCTCCTCTCATAAAGGCATTCTTTCCCAGTTCCACCTCTTGGCTTCTGTGTGGTATAGGTCTGTTCCCGTTTTATTCTCGCCCCCGTTACAGGAGACACTGAGCACGTGGTGTCGGTTTAGGTTACTTCAGGCCCAGCAGAGTGTGGGCTACACTACACTGGGCAGGAGTGACAGAGACCTGTGAACACCAGAGCACTTCTTATGCCAGACAACTCAGTGTCCACAGGGAACCTTGATAATGAATTCTGGGAATTTTTTGCTCCTCTAATACAAAGCCTTGCTAGACTGAGCTTCTAAGAGAAGCTGCCAACTCTTTGTTCAGCTTTGTAAGATCAAAGCATGTACTCTAACACATATAAAATTATCTTCCTCAGGGCACTAACTGATGTATGCAAAAAAAAAAATCACGAAATAAAGCTAATTCATTTCACTAAATAAATCTGAAATTACTTCTTTTATTAGAGCAAAATGTGTATCTTTTCCACATACAATGCATTCATTTGTGCTGGATCTTGGTTTATAAAGTTGGTTTACCTAGGGGCTCTGCAAAAAATTCAGAAGTCCATTAGTAATACGTGCTTAAAGACTTGCAAGGGGAAAAAAGAACCCAAATAACCACATTCTTTTATTTTTCCCTTCTGATTAGAAATCAGAATTGCTCACCTATACTGAAGGTAATCAGACTCATTTACAGCTATTTCATTACAGCTGGGTAACAGCAAATGTGAATTACTGATAACCTTTAGTGATGTGATAAAACCCCATTGCCCATTCAGTCTTTTTAAGACTGAATACATTTGGATTCATTAAAAAAAAAAAAAAAAGAACCCCCCCATCACCTTCAACATATGGCTTCTATTTTTAAAGAGAAATAAATAGGTTAAATTCAGCAGTAACCATCGGATGTATTAAATATTAAAAAACACTCCACCACACCAAACAAACCAGGAACTGTGAAGTTTAGCAGTTGCATTATTTTATTAATTCACTCAAAGGAAGCTAAATGTTTATGCTTAGCTACACTGATTTCCTTGGAGAAGGCTGTACACTTCTAGTCAGGCAAGCTTCAGGACTTCTTGTACCATTGTTCCAATTCCATCAAAGATTTCATGCAGAGGAGCCTTGCACATGAAAGCACAGGTAGTAACTATTTTATTGGCTTTATCCACATGGGATTCATTTACATTTTTGCAAATGTGCTTACATCCAAGCTCTGCTATAGCAGATGCCGTTTCAGCATCAGGAAATCTGTAAATAAAAAGACTTTAATTAATATAAAGCGATGACACAGCCATAAAATTCTGCATACATAACTTGAATGAGAGAACTACAATAATATCTACATGACTTTAGCTGATGATGACAAGAGAGTTAAAGAGGCTGCTACTATCAGATTTTCCTATTCCCTATGGACACATCAAGTGATCTAATACCTCTGAAAACAAGGTCTGAAATGCGGAGCCCCAATATGTCAGAAGGTGAAATAGTTTTTAACAATCTTTTGTTACGTTTGGAAGATGATACGAAGTGCAGCTATAACTGATCCTCAAAAGTTTGAGGGAAGCCAGCTGAACTTGCAACCTTTTCCAACACCACCATGTAAGGTGTTCCTCTGGGATTCTGTAGAGATTTTGATTTCTTCTTTTCCCTTCTGATAAGGGAGGAACAGATGCAATCCCTCACTACTGCTGCTGATAAATTTAATTCAGAAGTTTTATTGGGAGTTGACAGTTCTTGAAGCAGTACTGACTTCTGCTAGGCCCTGTTCTCATCTCCCTCCCCCTAAAGTGGCCCCAAACCACTACCACCAGAAAAACTTTATTAAAAATTCCTGAGCAGACAAAAGCCCAGAGACACAATCTAAACAGCCACTCAAATTACCACAGGGCACCAAGTCTTTGAATGCTAGCTGGCCAAACGCCTGCTCTTCATTTACACGTTTGCAAGATAAATCATGGCCTTCAAAGGCATTGGGTAAGCAAATGCTGGATCTCGCTTAGGATGGGCTGCAATCTGTCACTCAACTGCCATGAATGGAATGGGAAAAAATAACTTGATATCCCTGGTCGCTAGTGTGTCTGTGCAGCTATGATGGTACAAACATCCCCTGTTCTGTCCCTTTTAGGACTGATGGATGCTACATCCCGTGACTTGTGAGCCCTCACACTGCACAATAAAGGTGGCTCAAAGAATGATAGTTTAGGCCAGAGGTGAGGACACCTAGAGCTTTCACTGTTAATTGTAATGTGTCTGTAAATGTTATCACAGAACATCTGAGACATTCACAAGTCAGGTAGACATGACACTTAAGGACATGGGTTAGTGGAGGCTTGGCAGTGCTAGGTTAAAGGTTGGATTCTACCATCCTAGAGGACTTTTCCAACTTAAACAATTCTATGGTATCACAGACAGTGTCTATCTGGTTGCAGCACCACAAGTCGCCTGACCTCATGGATTCACTCGGTCTGCCCTGAGAGTTCTGTGCCTAGTACTATTATGCAAGAGAAAATTGTCACTAATTTTTCTCAAAAGTAACTAAGTTTCCCCAGGTTTACTGGTACCAAAGAGACTCCTGCACAGAAGCCTGTCCATTTCCTAATCCTAATTCTCCATCCATTCCTTCTTACCTTCCATCTACGTTTTTATCTTGACCAACTGTAACCTCACAGCCAGGAATGACTTTGGCTGCCAGAACTGGTGATATGCAGCACAAACCAATGGGCTTTTTAGCACTGTGGAAGGCTTGGAGTGTGGAGTTCACGTGCTCATTGACAGTACAGTCCTTGCCATCTACAGCCCAGGAACACAGATTCTTTGCTACACCAAAACCACCTAAAAAAGGAAAAAAAAAAAAAAAAAAACAAAAAGCTTAAATATAAGGCACTGCTAAAAGTTATCGAATTTGATACCAAACAGAAGCTCTTTTTTACAACGTAATCTTGGTATCCGTGGGACTGTTAAGTTACTGTATTGAAAGTTTTACAATGTCACTGTAACCCGTAAATGATGGGTTTACAAAGTTAAAAGTTTAACTGCACACTTTTTTATACCATGTAGGTTATATATAAGCCAGAAAGCTTAATCTTGTTTCAAAAAGCAACAAAGGGACAAACAGGAGACCTCACACGCATCTGCTAATCATTAGAACAGCTGCACCATTTGTTATGTACTCCTCAATAAGGAAGAGGGATCTGAAGAAAGACCAATACTAGTTAAAAGCACAAGTATGGAATTCATGGGAATAATGCAAACAGTGATTTGACCCTCTATAGTAATGAACTCTCAAGTTTTACTTTGATGCTTAAGCAATTATAGAAGAGCTTTTCTTCTTCCCTAGAATTACTTTTGGACTTTAAAAATAGATTAACACGGTAAAAACAAAGGGGATTCTATATAAAATGGACATTATAACATAGGATCTTCTGAGACAAAAAGCCTTGATAACGTAATTTCTGATTTAAAATAGTGCTAATTTGTCTTTCTATAAATTAGTTTTAACAACCCTTTAGGTGCATTTAATCTTCATTTAATTGTATAAGCAGATTGTATTTTACAGCTCCTTTATTTACTAGATTTATAACCATCAGAATAATCAAAGTAAGGTGATTCCATATGGAATGTGCACAACATCAACTTTCTCCAATAAGCATACAGAATTTTCCACAAGTACTTCAACATGCAACATCAAGAAGCTTTGCATTTTTAGTATTTTTCCTTTCCTGCTTTGCTCACTTTCAAGTGTTATCTGAAATCTCTGAGGTAGGATTTTAATTTTCAAACTTAATAGGGTTTATTTCCTTCTAACAGTTATTACAGCAATCCCCCCGAGCCTGGGTTATAAAAGCATGAAATCAACGTGGAAAACATCTGTGAGCCTCTACTCCCTCCTGCCCAGCCCTGACACCAACCACTCATGTACAGTGCAGGCAGAATTGTTTCTCTGTGTTATACACATGCTCCCTCTGCTGGCCTTACAACAGCGGGAAAACTTCAAAATTAACACTTGGGCCCAATCATGAAGGCAGTATTTAACAGTACTACGAATATTCTGGAAAGAGATCTTCAGCAAGTCGTGATTTCCTCGTAATGCTTCTTCATTTCTAAAAGTGATTAGAATTACCTCCGTCTGGAAGGCAATTTTGTGGTCTCTAAATAAAAAATTATCCATAAACTATTTTAGTAGAACTTGATCAGCAGCTGAGGGGATACATAATTAAAACAGAATATACTCACATCTGACACGGAACATAATCTACTTGGTAACCTGCTATTCTGACAACATTTTCAGAGGCCCTGAAATTCAGGCATTGCCATGTAATGGAGTTCTGACCCAAGTTTTGTACTCTGGTCAGTGCTCTTGTCCACAAGTAAGTAGTGAAGTTTTCACAACCTTTAGTAAGAAGGAATGGTGGGATGCATAACTTAATACCTAAACATCACTCTGGCATTTTACTTAGTGAACTATGAATCAACAAATATATTGAGTTAAAAAATCACAAATCATTTTCTTTTAAAAGATGACCTCAGCTGGTCAGAGCATGATGCTAATAGCACCAAGGTTGTGCGCTTCATCACCTGTATAGGCTGTTCACTTAAGAGTTGGACTCGATGATCCCTGTGGGTCCCTTCCAACACACAATATTCTGTGATTTTGTGATACCTACCAGGGAAAATGACAGCATCAAATTCACTAGCTTTCAGTTCAGCCAAATCCTGAATGTTTCCCCTTGCCAACCTGGCACTTTCAACTAACACGTTTCTCTTCTCTTCTGTTGGACTTCCTTTTAGGTGATTGACTACATCCCTTTGCTCAATATTGGGGGCAAATATCTTCACCTAGAAGAGAAATGAATCAATTTTGTGAATGTAAACAGAACTCGTACATATTTGTCACAATAAAGATCATTTAATGAAAATAGGTTTTGTCCCTGAAGCCTCTTATCCACGTTAAGTGAATTCCACAGGATGAATCTAGCACATTAAATATCTAAAGTGACATATGATATATTAGCTTGAGTAAACACAGCCATTCTCCCCATCCTATTCCTGCAGCATTTTGACAGGAGGGTATTCTTATGCCAACATTAAACTTACTGATTTTGCCATGGCGGACAACCCCAAGGACAAACAGGACACCACAATTTATACCAGCAGCCCAACTGGACATACAGCTGACTTTGAAGAAAGGCTGCTCTTAGCTGTTACGGAATGAAAGTGCTAAAAAAGTCTGACATTAAAAAGTTAAAAGATGCAAACTTTACAAGCATCTCTAGAGCAAACATCAGAGTTACCAGCTGTCCTAAAACACCAGCAGCAGAAAGGAAAGACTGATTTTGATTAGACACAAAAGGGGAACGCTGCATCAGAATATCAAGCTCTGTGACAGGTGTACCACAGGATCTGTTTCCTTGTGTGTTTTGAAGCTTCCTTTGCAAACTTCTCAGAGATGGCAATTCTGTGCTAGATATGAGGGTGCTGTTGTTACCATGACACACCTGAGTGTGGCTACACACAGACAGTGACCAGCTTCTCCCATCTGAAGTCACAGATGGGACCAAAGCACACCACTGCGTCCTGGCCCAGGCTTCTCCAAGAAATCCCAGTTTACCAAAGAGAGCCCAGAAACAGTGAGCAGAAAACAAGCAGATGAACCCCTGTGATGGCTGCAAAATCAAGTGGAAGAAAGATAAAAGAATTTTAACCCATCCTCAGCTCCCTATGGCCAAAGGAGAAAGGACAGGTCTCCAGCTGCTCCTTGCTCCCGGGTTCACAGGATCACAGAATTGTTAGGGCTGAAAGGGCCTTCTGGAGATCGTCTGGTCCAACCCCCTGACCAGGCAGGGTTACCTAGAACAGATTACACAGGAATGCGTCCAGGAGGGTTTTGGGTATCTCCAGAGAGGAAGATTCCACGACCTCCCTGGGCAGCCTGTTCCCATGCTCTGCCATCCTCAATGTAGAGAAGTTCTTCCTTATGTTGAGATCAAACTCCTTGTGGTTTAGTTTATGGCCATTGCTCCTAATCCTGTCACTGGGCACCACTGAAAAGAGTCTGGCACTGTTGCCAAAACAATTGGATTCATTACCTGGTATGCAACAAGACAATAATTACACACTCAAGAGAGACATTGATTATTTATTTCAGAGTTGTGCAAGCCCGGGTGTTTGGTGGTATTCCACAAATCAAGCACACCCACTGGACTTTTTGTGCCATTATCTATACACGGAACTTCAGAGTTAGTAACTCTCCAAGTGCAGCCCCTCTATTATGATTGACTGGTAATTTCCATACAAGTTTTGTAACTCCAGTTACCTTCTACACATGCTCAGGGGAACGGTCTTCACCTGGGCAGGGGTCTTTTTGACCTGCAGGCATGACTTTTAGTATAATAATTTAGTTGCATTAATGAGATCCTTTTTCAGTCTTCTGTCCAGCTAGCTGCCTGTTTGCGACCTCAACTCCTGTCAAGGGGCCAGGCAACATGGATTTTGGGCGGGGATAAATGAAACAGGGAAGAGGGCAACATAAAGAGAGAGATTATGGCTGAATAGGCTTTGTAGTGTGCAGTGGCGGCGCGGGGACCACCGGGAACCGGGAGGGGCTCTGGTCCCACGGACAGGAGGACACTGAGCTGCTGTATCACACGGCACGCCGGGCCGCACACACACACGTATACATATACACACACACATATACATATACATATACATATACATATACACACATACACACACACACATACACACCCCCCCACCCCGCCGCTCCCCGCTACCTCCGCGCCGCCGCGGCTCAGGTGCACCAGCGCCGCCGACGCCTCGTGAATCTCGCTGCCATCGAAGACGCCACAGCCGGCGAGGACCAGCGCCACCCGCTTGCCCATGGCAGCCGCCCCTCAGGCCCGGGAAGAGGCTGCTCCAGGCGGCGGGCCCGGGCCTGGCAGCACCGTCCCCGCTCCTGCTCCTCCTCCTGCCGCGCCTGCGCCGCCGGGCTCCGCCGCCCTCTGTATCTTCCGCTGACGTGCAGGCGAGGCGGGGGCGGGCAATACATGAGGAAATCTGGAAAACAAGTGGCATGTGCGGCTAGTTTTAAACAAACCAGGCTCTGACGCATTTTCGGCCTCTCGTTCGGCCTGGCCTGCGCTCTGTGGCGGGCAGGTGCCGCACGGTGAGCCTTGGGGCGCTGTAGAACGTGCGCGTTCCTGTCGTTCCTGTCGCCAGTCCCAAAGCTGCAGGGCCTCGCAGCGCCTCAGCGTGGGTGCCTATGAGGAGTTTTTTGTTTGGTGGGTTTGTTTTACGCATAGGGCTATAATGGTGTAAGGAAATTTGGCTTCCAAATTGCTTTGAAAGCCAAAAAAAGACTGGAGTTTGGTAAGAGGCCTGCGGTACTGCTGGCTCCTGATGCGGTTTGTTTCAGTGACACCTCGCTCATCAGACCCACTTAGTCCTTTTTTCTCACTTAACCTCATGCTGGGTTCTAAGGAGCTGCTCCATTTTATCAGAAAAAGCAGAGGTATTTTAGCAAACCAGCCTTTCTTCCTTGACCCACTCCCAGCTTAGTCTGTTAAGGCATTGCTCTAGTGAACCCAGAGGGAATGAACGCGTCCCTAGTCTCCTCCTTAGGACTATGCACACTAATGCCACTCCAGGAATCATCTGTACTGAGTTTTAGTAAGATCTCTCAGCTCCTGGTCCTTCATTTTTCATGAGCTGCCTCTCTTATAATAAGAAGAAACTTGTGTTTAATAATGAAAACTTACTCTCTTGCTGGACCAGAGGACTGAAAAGCTGGATATTGTAGAAAAAATTAGAGTGTCTTCCAAAAATTTGGAGTATGGGTTTTCTGCAGAGGAAATGATTGTGAGTAGACTGGGCAGAACAAAAATGACATTTCAGAGCAAAGCCTTTTCCTTTAGCAAAATGCATTCAGTTGAATACTGATTGGTAGGGAGGCTGGGTGGCATGATGGACAGGGAGATTCTAGAACAGGACAGGGCCAGGATAGGGAAATTCCCTGCTGAAGGGTAGACTCCTGTGTGCTGGACAATGTTTACTCCAAACAGATGTAGGGCTTCAGCTCAGTTTACACCACAGCCCACATATATACACACATATCTGCCTCTTAGGATTGAGCAGGACCACAGCATAGCTCCACTGAGAGTCTGCAGAGCTGGAATCCCACTGGAATCATCTTTATGCCTGGAGCTAGGAGAAAGCTGCTGCCTGGAAGAAGTTTAAGCTTAATGCATGTTTGGAGATACGAGTGTAGTCCCAAACTCTGCTGTGTGTTAGGGCCAGGGTTAATGTTAGAGCTAGGGAACTGAGCACTGGAATTCCCTGCTCCTTTCTAACCTGACTTACTGGCTAGTCTTTCTGGATAGATCCTGGACCTGAATTGTCAGTAACCTCATCTCCAGTCTTGTTTCTGGCCCTGTCTCTTAGTTGGACTTCAGATTCACATTGTAGGTGGTCCTTTCTCCTGGATGGACCCTAGACTTGATTGGGATATGATATTCCCATCCCACTTCAGGTTGTCTATGTCACATCTCTGTGCCAGCTCTGTTCCATGATCTAACTTGCTTGTTCCAAGCTCCAACTTGCTTGTGCCATGTCCCTGCCTTGACTGTGCGACCTTGTCATGGCCCTCTGTGTCTTAAGTCCATGTTTTCATCCCAGCTCGTGACATGTCCTTGCCCTAGCTTTCTGTCACCCTGAAGTAGCCCTGAGAGGAGTCTTCTCCATGCTGGGCCCACAAAAGCAAGAGCATTTCACAAGGAGTACAGCTCTGAAGCCAGATGTTTGCAAGGTGAGCAGACACACCTTGATGAGAGAAGAAGCTGTGGTCAAGGCCCTCAGTGCACTAGTAGCCCTATAATTACCCTGGCCAGCCATAACCTCAACCCACACACCCTCTGGCCACAAATCCATGGGCACTTAGGCCTGGACATCCAGACATTACCTGAGCTGTGCTGTAGGTGCGTCGTGTTTCCTGTCGTCCTGAGGTACGGGTCGCTCTTCCTGCACAACCTGTGAATTGACCTTGGCACAAGTAGTGTAATCCTGGCCTTGGCTCTGCCCTGCTGTATCTGGGGTGCTGCTGGATCCAGCCACTACTACATGTTTGTTCCTGAGGAGATTGACAGCTGGACTGTCAATCTCCCAGAATCAGACCTGAAACCAGTTAGAATTTACCCGTGAGAATATTACAGTGAAATTCTGCAGCTTTAGTAAAATCCAGAGAGAAGGCCAAGAAGATAATTAATTAGAGAAGATGTTCTGGAGGGGAGGATGTTCTTGTTATGGGACATTGAGAGTGTACAAGGAAGAACTTTTGGATAATATGTAGCAACTATACTTTCGCTTGTATAGCTGATTGTTTACTGCCTGAATGGTCATTGTTGGTTAGACAGCTTTGTCATTGTTTGCTAAGCAGCCAGTCTTAAATTAGGCCACAGCCATTGTGAAGAGGTATAAGAATAGCAGTAGAGAAAATAAAAAATCTTTCTACCTTTCTCGACTATGGATTACGACTAGTGTGGCTTTTATGTCTGCCTCGACAACAGCCACATGTTCCCATTCAGAAACTGAATAGCAGTGGGGTTCCACCAAGAGTCTGATCACTAGATAAATCCATAGTGATGAGGCAGAGCCAGGGTTACGCTGGGATGACCGATGCATGGACTGGGTCTGCATCAGTAAGGTACACAGCTGGGTTCAGGTGTGGCTGCAGTGTACCTCAGGTGGGAGGCAGAAGCCTTGGCTTAAAAGCAGCTCCCCAGGAAAGGAGCAGGGAGCCCCTTCTGAGGTGTTTCAGCAGAGCAGAAGCAGTTTCTGACTTCGCTCACAACGGTTTTTATCAGCAACCAGCTGCACATCCTGAAGGGAAGAGAGCAGGTACTGTCCCCTTCAGACTTCAAGGGGTTGAATTACAGCTCTGCCCTAGACCCCAGCCTTTTTCCTACTGCCCATGATTTGAGAAAAATGTTTTCTATAGTGGAAATCCTGCTTTGAAGCGCCTCAGTTGCCTGACAACAGCTGTTAGCCTAAATTGGACTTGGATAGCTCTTTGTATTTCACAGGCATTCAGTTGACTTATCAATTCACTTATCCCTACCCTGCAGCAAATCCCAGAGAGTTCATCTCAGTTTAAAACTCGTGATGAACTTCCTCTGCATCCTTATCCTAACCCTCATCCTATCTCTCAGGCTTCAGCAGCCCCCCCCCTTCCAATTCCAACTTGGAAAGAAATAATTTCCATCACTTGCCTCCTAAGCTGGCAGACAAAGGAGGAGCTGCCCTGCAATCCCAAACGTTTACTGAACTGCACATCTGTCCCAAGCATAGCCCTCATCCTAGCTGTCAGGGTCAAGGAGCTCCTGAGTGGAACTCTTAGACATGGCTTTCTCCCAGCCCAACTCACAGTTCAAGTGGCATCCCAGGCTATGTAGCAGAGTGTAGGTGCACAGGAGCCCTGTTTCTGGCTCCTTTTCTCAAGATTCCTTTCTTACCCCCTCAAAGGCAGAGATTGTGCCTCTGACTGATGAACTCTCGTCTTTCAGAGCAGCTTCAGTGTGACTTCAGGTAATGTATTTCTCAGTATGCATCCAGCTGACTCAGTAGCTAACATGCCAGTGTGAGTGGGAAAAAAACCCCATGTGATCAGTAAAGCTGCCAGATGTGTAGTTTTATCTGCTGTGATCCATATATATGACTGTGACTTTCCTACTGAATGGCATATTGCCAGTGTATGCACAGGCTGGGAGATGTGCAGCTGTGGTGTAAGCAACATCCAGAGCAGCCTGTTTTTGTGAGCATGGGGCTGTTACTTCAGGTGAAATAGCCTCTTTGCTGTGACTTACAGTGTGATGACTCAAGTGCATGTTCAAAGCCAAACTCTCTGTTCAAAACCACAGCTTCTGACTGAAGCAACAGGATTTGTTTTTCCTTTTCTCTCAGTTCCTTCCATCCTGTTCATGTCAAGGGTAAAGATGGAGAAGGTACCAATTTATAATGGGAAATCACCAAGAGTCTTTGTTGTTTCAGGAAAATGTTCAGTTTTCACTAATCAAAAAAGAAAATACTCTGGGAAATGAGAAAAACTTAGGAATCCTGTCAACTCTAGAATTCGATCTTTGTAGTCAGTCTCGGTATTTCCTCAAAGCCTGTTACTGGACAAAGATTCAGATCAGCTCTGTGGGTTTATAATGGGGAATCTGACATGTTTCTGCATCATAAACTAGACAGTGGCTCACTCAAACTGCTGACGTGAGCTTTTTAGGTCAAGTATATTTATTCATAAATGTATTAGCGGTTTATTTTCTATGTTCAGAACATAACTTAGGTTGCATGAGGAAAAAAAAAAACAAACAACCAGAGTACCTTGCTGCAAGAGCTTCCTGAGGGATGTAATGAAGTGAGATATAAAAATGCTATTAAAATTTAAAAAAAAAAAAAAAATCAACACCTTCAGCATCCACATAGTGGAGATTTATAATCCACACTGCAAACATGTGGTGAGCCAGGACTAAGAACCTGTTCATACTGCATTTCTAGTTTGGCTAGTGAGCAGTTATGGCACCTTCATCATGCCATTTCATTTCCTTGCATTCTGGCTTCAAAGAAGGGATAAGTTAGCCTTCCTTCATTTCATAAAGTGCTTCCAGAGTTACATATCCAAATCTCTAGCACTAGGAATTATGGCTATATTCAAAACAAACACATATCTTTTTGAACAGATCAAAGAGCTGGTATATTGTACTACACTCAAGCTATGAAACACACATGATTACTGGCACACTTTATTTTCTAACAAATAAAACCAGAGATTTTATAAATCAGACACAATTTACATGCATGAGATAAAAATGAGATATGTAAATTTAAGTATGTATAGGTTATGTAAGCATGCATTAAATTAATGTATAGTGCTGAACGGCATGGATTTTAAAGATAAGCACTATAGAATCAGACAGCAGGGAAGTGAGATACAGAAATGCTGCTGAAATTAAAGGTTTTAAGGTTTTCTGAACACCTTTAGTACCCCAAGCATTACTGACATTGATAGCAGCCTATCCTGCATTTTTATGAAGGATGCAGGGTTTTCCACCTGGAATTTTGTTTGACAGTATGGCCTAGCATAGTGCTGACTAAAGAAATGATTGTTCTTTAGGGGCTCATATGCAATGAGCAGGGATATTTTTCTGGCTCCCAATAGTCAAAAGTCCACAGCACAGTTATTATTTACCCAGTGAATAGCACAGACCAGTGTTTTCACTGTGGATGCCAACTATTAAACTTAGCCTCCTGGACTCTGATGCCAGCATAGCCAGTTTTGAATTCTACAGAGCTGGAAAAAGCTGTGTTTTCTGCAGGGATGCTGCTGGAAAACCTGTCTTCACAATTTCTCTTAGTTCATCTGTGAGATAGTTCTCACCATTATAATAAAGATGAGAGAATAAACTGCTATATGATTCCTGTAATGTAAAGTGTTATGATTTGAAAAAGTGTTCTGGGTAGTGGATATACAAACTTCGCCTGAAGCCCTGAAAAGTTTCAGGCAAGACTTCTGGGCAGCCTGAAGAGACTTAAGGTTACAGGGTTTATCACAGCAAAAGCCCCTCTGCCATTGAGTGAGGCCTCACATCATCATCCTGGGGCCAGATCCAGAGGCCACCCCTCTCAGTAGGTTCTGGGTGTGAGGATGGGCATGGGATGTGTCTTTTACAGAATCACAGAATCGATTAGGTTGGGAAAGACCTCTGAGATCGCTGAGTCCAACCTGTAACCAAACACCCCTGCGTCAACTAGACCATGGCACTAAGTTCCTCTTTAGTGCCGCTTCCAGTTTCTCCTTAAATACCTCCAGGGACAATGACTCCACCACCTCCCTGGGCAGTCCGTTCCAGTATCTAATCACCATTTCTGTGAAGAAATTCTTCCTAACGTTCAACCTAAATCTCCCCTGGTGCCGCTTAAAACTATGTCCTCTCGTCCTGTCACTGGTTATCTGGGACAAGAGGCCCACCCCGACCTGGCTACAACTTCCTTTCAGGGAGATGTAGAAGAAAGTCATGAGGTTCCCCAAGAGCCTCCTTTTTTCTAGGCTAAACACCCCCAGTTCCCTCAGCTGCTCCTCAGAGGACTTCAGACCCTTCACCAGCCTTAACGCGTCTCCAGAGCAATGCGTGAAACGACGGACAACCCGTGCTCCAGCTAAACGATAACAACGCGGAGTTGCTTGGCTCTCCAGAAAACACAGTCGCAGTTCAGCCGGGTGACGTTTCTCAGGGACGATTTGGCACACGGCTGGCTTCCCCCGGGAGGAGGAAAAGTACCCCCGCTCGCTCAGGCCCTGCCTGCAGCCCGGGCTCGGCTGGCACCGCCGGCCTCCCCAGCCCCGTGGGCGGGCGCGGGGGCGGCCCCTTCCCGCCCGGCCTCCTCCGGCTCCGCCGCTTTCCCCGCAGCTGCGGGCCCGGCTCCGCCATGGGCGCCGCTCGCTGCTCCCGGCTGCTGCCGCTGCTGCTGCTGCTGCTGCTGCTGCTGCTCCTGGCGCCGTGGGGGCCGCGTGTCTCGGGGGGGCTCCGCTCCCCGCGGCGGCGGTGGCCGGTGCCCTACAGGTGAGTGCCGCGGGAGGGCCTCCGCGGGCCCGCCAGCGCCGCGCTTCTGCTGCTTCTCTGGGTGTTTGACTAGAAAGGCCGTGAAAAGCTTCCCCTTTCTGGTCGCGGGGTGTTGATCATTTACAAGGTATGTGGCGTGTTTGGCTCGCCCAAGGGAGCCGTAGTGCCATCCCAGCCTGAGAGCTGCGTTTGGTCTCTCAGGAGCGGGAGGGCTTGGTGCCCCGGGAACGACTGCCCGCCTTTAAACACGCTCCTTAATGCTCGCAGAAAAGGTGGTGATGAGGAAATCAGGGTACGGTTTGTTTGATTTTTAAAATTTACCTTAACGTCATACTTCGTGACGAATGAAACGGTACTGAATCCCGTTTGCTGCTCCAGAGCTGTCTGAGCTCCAGAAGCCCTGGTGGTGTTGGGGACAGCGTGAGACTGCACGTTGTGGCGTGAAAATAGCGACAGCTTTGGCTGTGCCGAGGAAATGACCCCCTACAGAAGAAGGGCTACACTCGATTGTGTATTTTGTGCGGGTTTGCTGTTTGTAAAGGGAGTAGTTATCAATGTTTAACTGTAACTTAATAATGCATACCTGAAATTTTGAGAGCCTGTTGTGTAATTCCCAGCTGTTAAATTTGTGTCAGGTGATGCCTGAAGGAGCTGATCTTGCAGTCATGAGTTGTTGGGATTTTCCAGCAAGTTCAGTAGTTACAAGACTGGGTCTTGGGATGGTCAGATTGGAGTACAAGCCTGTTGGTGTGAGATGCTGAGAAATGTGGGGTTTCAGTGCTGTTTAACATGCTTGTTACCTTCTTGTCACATGCAAGGTGCCATGCAAGGGGGAGTGTGCAATTCAGAAACAGGACTTGAATGTGTGGTTGGCCTAACTCTTTGTTTTCTGTGTGTTCTTTTTTCAGACATACTCATTAGGGTTTGGGGATTGTTTTTCCTTTTTTTTTTTCTCTCCCCCATGGACAAAATAAAGGCAAACATGCTGGAGTTCCCAGCAAGCTTGGAGAAGAAGTCCACAGGCAAAATTAACAATGCCTCAGCTGAGCTGCTGCCTTTAATATTGCTCAGGAAGTCCTGTGTCCTTGAGTCATCTCATAGTTTGGGTATTTGTGTCAGTAGCCCTGGGCAGCTGTGTTAGACTCTCAGGCTAACCAGACAAGATCTGGACAAGCTGTGCACGCCAATTTGTCTTGGTAACAGGCATATAGGGACCTTGTTTTAAGTGAAATACAGTGAGTGACTCTAAAGGAACTCGGAAAAGGAAGACTTGTTGTAGTGTGTTGACTCTGGCTGCATGCCAAGGGCCCACCAAAGCCGCTTCATCACTCCCCTCCACAAGTGGACGGGGGAAAGAAAATACAGCAAAAGGTTCATGAGTTGAGATAAGGACAAGGAGAGGTCACTAATCAAATACTGTTACAGGCAAAACAGACTCAACTTCGGGATATTAACTGAATTTATTACTAACAAAATCAGAGCAGGATAATAAGAAGCAGAATAAATCTTACAAACACCTTCGTCCCATCCCTCTGTCCTTCCCAGGTTCTACCTCCTGCCCCTAGTGGTACAGGGAGATGGGGAATGGGGGTCACGGTCATTTCATCAGATGTTGTTCCTAGCACTGCTCAGGGAGACAAGTCCTTCCCCTAGTCCAGTGTGGGGTCCTTTCTACAACAGACAGTCTTCCATGGACTCCTCCAATGTGAATCCATCACACAGGCAACAGTTTTTCATGAACTGCTCCAACATGGGTCACTCTTCCATGCAGTCCTTCGGGAACAGCCTGCTCTAACATGGGTCCTCCAGGGGGTCACAAGTCCTACCAGGAAACCTGCTCCAGCTTGGGCTCCTCTCTCCATAGGTCTGCAGCCTGCTGCATGGGTCCAAAGCATTCTTTAAGGCATCCACCTGCTCCAGTGTGGGTTTGTTCCACAGGCTATAGGGGAATCTGAGCTCCAGCATCTGGAGCAGCTCCTGTCCCTCCTCCACTGACCTTGGTGTCTGCAGGGCTGTTCCTCTCACATGTTCTAACCCTGCTCTTCTCTGGCCACAATTACATCTGTGCAATAACATTTTTTACTTCTTAAATGTGTTATCACAAAGGTGTTGCTATCATTTCTGATTGTCTCAGCCCTGCCCAGTACAGGGTCCATCCTGGAGCTGGCTGGCATTTGCTCTGCCTGACATGGGGGAAGCTTCTGGCAGCTTCTCACAGAAGCCACCCTTGTAGCCACCCTGCTACCAAAACCTGGCTACACAAACCCCATAGACTTGTCAAAAAGTTTCAGTTGCTGTTTATATATAGTGTGATAAGTAAGCGGATTGGGTCTTCAGTTTTTGAGGTTTAACATGAATGAAATGGAAACAATGATCCCAGGTACATTCTTAGACCTCTTTATCTAAATTAGCATAGAGGGATTACATTTTTTTCTGATCTTGAAAATACCGTAGAGTCAAAATAGCTTCATCTGAGAACCTCTTACTATAGAGTAGCAAGAACAAATTGGTCAATTCCCGTGTAAATAAATTGCCAGGAGAATGTTTTTGAGGCAGATCTCAACCTATCCTTTCCCCAGCATTGTGTGTCTGATTTTGTGAGTATGTCATCCTTTGTAATCCACATTATTTCCACTCCTTCGCTATCAGTACAACATTTGAATTTGTGACCCTTAAGTCCTGAAGTCCTGTTTCTGCAGATGTGCACCCCAGCAGGTTTATGAATTTGTGTACTCCAAGTGTTGCAGTGTCTGGGTCACAGAATCTGTCTCTGGGGGTGCTGGACACTTAAGCTGTCCCCCTCAGGAAGCCAGGACAGTTAATCCAGCTGTAGAGCTGTGCTTGTCATTCTGTGTGCTTCTCTTCCTCAACACAGGCGCTTTGATTACCGTCCAAAAACTGATCCTTACTGCCAAGCTCGTTACACCTTCTGTCCCACTGGCTCTGCCATTCCGGTGATGAAAGAAGAGGATGTCATTGAAGTGTATCGATTGCAGGCTCCAGTATGGGAATTCAAGTATGGGGACCTACTAGGACATTTGGTAAGGTGACCTTTTTAACAAAGTTATAGTGACAAATTCAGCTGAATTCAACAGCAGGTGTCAAGAACAGGAGCTGTAAGGTTGGGATATCCTTGTATGGAAGAATATTAGAGCACACAAGCTAGGCTATCTGTAGGAAAGTTACTCAAAGAGCATTGCATTTCAGACAAAATTTACAGGATTTAGCTCAGCTGAAGACAAAGAGCATGAACAGCACTGTTGGTGGGTTTGAACATGTTCCCCCACGTAGCTGCATAATGAGTGTTTTGTATACGCACACCATTATGGCTTGGGTGTCTTTTCTTCTGTGCTATCACCGCATCAAGAAAATACTTTTATTTGTCCCCTTATATCAGATAAAATAGCTGCTTAGTGTATTAACTTTTCTGTTGTTAAAAACTCCTATACTTGCTTGGACATTGGTCTCTGTCAGGAGTGGACAGCCATCTGGTCAGAACGGTGGATCATGAGGAGTTGGTAGCTTTTACAGTTCTTTCTTGAGTGTTATGATCACTGTGGACTTGAAGTGTCCCTTCATGGAGTCATGCAAATATGAAAGAGTTTTGGCTTTAGTAATATTTATAGTTATAGCAGTAGCAAAATTAATCTTCAAAGCATGATTCCTATTCAATAAAGAAATGTTAGTGAATCAAAACCAAGCAAAGAGTCAAAAATGGAAATAGATTCAAATATTGTTATCTCAGTTGTTAACTAAGTTTGGATTTATGTTTTTGCTATACAGCTTTTAAATGAAGTATTTATCTCGTTAGTTTTATAGCATTCATTAGCGAGATCCGGTTTTGGTAACTTGGTTCTGCTCTTTATTTTTCTGATACCCCCATGAGGTTAAGGATTCAAAAGTCAGCCTGAGTCTTGATGATGAGCTCCCACTGAGTATCTGCCTCCAAGTGACAGAATTTACAATGGATGGATAGACAACCACTGAGACAGCATGATGCTCTGATAAAAGTATGTGTGTCATGCAATCTAGTGTGTTGTGCTTCAGTGTTACTGAATCCAAGATGTTACAGGAACTCCCTCCCCTCTTCTCCCCCTGTTACAGAACAGCTCCTGAGCATCTTACCTTCTGTACAGGTCAAGCTGAAGTTGCTATGAAATCAAAGTTTTAGTGGTTTGGTTGTCTTTTTTTTTTTTTTTTTCTTTTCCAGAAAATTATGCATGATGCTGTTGGTTTCAAGAGCTCTCTAACAGGCAAAAACTACACAATGGAGTGGTATGAGCTCTTCCAACTTGGGAACTGCACATTTCCACATCTGCGGCCTGACATGGAGGCACCGTTCTGGTGTAACCAGGGAGCTGCCTGCTTTTATGAAGGAATCGATGATGCACACTGGAAGGCAAATGGAACTTTAATTCTTGTGACCACAATATCAGGTAGATTTTAGATGCTTTGGATAATGGTAATACAAAATACAGAATCAGCCTTGTCTTTTGTAAAGCAGTAGCTTTTAATTTATGTTCTGTAGGTTATTTGCAGTGTTAGTCACTGATGCTAATTTCAAACACTCTCTTCAATACAGAAAAGTGGCATGAGGCTGCTGCCTTTTGAACAACTCACACTGGAGAGTTGTTAAGTGAAAGTCATTTGGTGTTGCTGTACAAAAACACTTGAGTCTTGAGTGTAAAAATAGAAAAACAGCTTATACAGGGTCATTATGGACTCTTTACATGGCTTCACCAAAACAAAACCTTCTATTGTAAAGTGGCAGATGACTGCTGAGATAGAAAGACCGTTGAAAACGTTCATTACTGAGCAAACAAATAAGGCATACTTAGAAACAGTCTCGAAGATATAAAAATATTAATCTCTATTTCTGTCTCCCTCATTATATGTCATAAAAACTCTGAAAATGTCCCCAGTAATAGGTCTCTGTCATATGTTGTAGAACAAACCTAGGACTTACACCTCAATATACATAGGTGATCACCAGAAGAGCTTCCTGGTATATACTGATCTGCAATCCTAAAATGAAAAGTGATTTAAATAAATCTGATTGATGGCTCTAGCAATAGACTGAATGACTTACAAAAAAAGTTCACTGAGGACTTGGACTTAACATTTTGTGTGACCAAAACCACTTACTCTCTGAAGTTGGTGTAGTGTGCAAGAAACAGTGGAGAGTCAGCTTACAGCTCGTGTGATGTGGTGCTTTGTGTGTGCCCACTTCCACCCTTTGCTGGCCTCAGTCTCTACATAATCTATCCAGTGCTGCTAAGAAATTCTAGGCAGTTTTTTAAATCAGGAAGTAAACTGGAGCTGCTTTCCTGTGAGTTTGTAGTTCATGACTGAAGTATTTGATGCTTGATACAGTTGGATTCTTTCATATGAATAGCAAATTAAATATTTTCATACAGTTGGGGAACTTGTAATGCTTTCTCTCTGTGTGGATTATTTGATGCCCAAGAAGGGTGAGGTTATGCTGGTGCCTCGTGGAGGCATTGTTACAGTCCTCCTTGCCTCTCTTGCTTTCCATTTCCATTGAACTTTTAAGGAAGTAGCACCTCTAAGAGTTTTCAGTTGTCTGAATTTGACTAGGAATCTCAAAGTTATTGTGAAAGAGGGTGAGTGGATGCAAGCACAGATGAACAGCATCACGAGCTGCTTCAGAGAGCAGGCAAAAGGCATCCCATCTTACTGGTCTTGCATCCCACTCATAATTTGGCTCAATTCAGCTTTGTCAGCTGCCTCCGAGATGCTAAATCAGCTGGGTGTCTCACTCTGTGTCTCTTTTGTGAAGAGATGTGAAAATTTCTGCTCTGAATTTTTGAATTTAGTTAAAACTTGAAGAAGTGCAGAAATCCCTGTTGCTCTGGTGAGCATTTTGCTAACATCTCTTGTAGACTGTACTACGTGCCCTGTTTTTCTGCAGGGATAAAGCAAAATGAGAAGTGTCATGGTTCTCTGATGTTTGGATATTCTGGCATAGTAGCAGGAAAAGGGTCAGAAAAAGGAATCACAGTTTAAATAACCTGCATGTAAATGTAGTTTATTCAGTGCGTTATGCCTTGTCCTTCCAACGTAAGCCTTGTGTCTGTGTATGGTGAGGTAATGTAGCTAAGCTTTTGCAGGGGAGGCATGTGAACCTTGAAATAGATGGAAAATATTTTGAGTCCTGTATTTGTTACCTTGTCTCTGCAATACTTATTTTCATCTCTTACAGGAGCCATGTTTAATGAAATGGCACAGTGGGTAAAATACGACAATGAGACTGGCATTTACTATGAGACCTGGACAGTTCAAGCAAGTCCTGACAAAAATTCAACAGTGTGGTTTGACTCTTACGAGTGCTCCAAGTTTATACTGAGAACCTACCAGAAGCTAGCTGACTTAGGAGCTGTATTTAAGAAGATACAAACAAACTATACAAGCATCATTTTATTCAGTGGAGAACCTATTTATTTGGGGAATGAAACATCTATTTTTGGACCACAAGGAAACAAGACATTGGCAGCAGCTATAAGAGACTTTTACAATCCATTTAAGCCTCATCAGAGTGTCAGAGAGTTTTTTGTGGATCTTTTCAAAATAATTGATCGTGTAATCTTGAATCATCAGTTTTACCTGTTCTACAACTTGGAATACTGGTTTTTACCTATAAAGTCCCCTTATCTCAAAATAATTTATGAAGAGGTCCCTTTGCCTGTTGGAAGCAAAGCATCCTTTGGTGTATGACTGCTTACTGAAGAAGAAAATTTGCCTTTATGGCTGAATATTCTTAAGGATTTTGGACTGCTACTGTGATGTTTTAAAGGGTTCTGTATTTCACTGCTGACTGTAAAAAGTTGTATTGGGAAGGCTTTGCTGTACCAGGTGAAAGACTGTGCATTTGTTTTCTTACTACCTGTATAATGCGTTAATGAACGCTTCAGTATCTCTGACCTGGCAAGCTTCCATGTAACCACGGCCCCCTGCTGCCTGAAGGGAGACTGCAGTGACTCCTCTGGCTGAGCTCTGCAGCAGCAGACGGAGAATGGGCAGGTAGCTGCCTGCTCTGGGCTCAGGTGCTCTCCACATGCATAGCCATGTGGCAGCAGATGGCACCTGGCCACCAACAGAGATGGGACACAGTTTACAAGGACTCACTCAACCTGAGTATCTTGATGCGTCCAGTTCCTTCAACATGTGCCTTACACTGGTGTTCCTGTAGTACTTTGGTTTGTACCACTGGGACCTATGAACTGTTGTCTGGTATTCTGGGGCAGTGAATGTACTACATGGTATGGGTAGTGCCTTTTCACCACTTCGCTTCCTTCACCTCCACTGTAAACAAAATACAGATGGCTCTTCTTCAGCTTCATGTGTATTCTGTGGCACAGATAAAAGCCAAACTGCCTGTTGTGATGTCGACTGATTCGTAATTGCAGTGTTCTACCAGTCTCCTATCTCCAAGTCTACTTGAAGTTTCACTTGGGTCAGTTTCATAGAACTCCTGCATATTCCTTCTAAATTTTTTCAAAAAGCATAGATGCCTTAATATGAAAGAAGCAATGACAGCTTGTGGGGTGTTGACATTGCAGTTAAAATCTGTGCTTGTCACAGAGCTGCCTCTAAAAGATGACTGCAGTCTCTTGCTGGCAGTGATGTTTGCAGTAGTGCTGCTGTGCTGTCCTTGAGTCCTGTTCCAGGCTCAGCGTAGGGCACCTTGGGAACTAGTTAGTTCCCTTTAAACCCAAGGGACCAAAGCCAGAGGAACACTGGCTTTCTGGAAACCACTGAGATGCCTGCACACAGAAAAACCACACTGCAGCAGTGTAATCATCTCCAAGTGTTCACTGCTCACTTTTTTTTTTTTTTAAACTAGCTGTGGAATGAATAGTGCTCCTGCAGAGGTTACTGCTGTCTTGTGGCCAAGCAGGAACACAGGAACCCAACTCTGCAGTTTCATTTAGCTTGAGCCAAGCTAAGAGCCTGCTGCAGCCAAAGAGGAGAGAACACAGTGAGTGGATTCAAATCATAAGAATGGCAGAAATGTAACATTGTATTTAGGAAGTCACTAAAATTAATTAGTTGAATTGCATTGTCATGTAACAGGATGAGCATGAGAGGAATGAGGGGATGAGCACACCTCTGTTCAAGCTGCTTCTAGCTGCTACTTACTTCCACTGTTAGGTGAAACTTCATCTTTTGCCTCAGACTGAAGGACTTGAGTCTTTATACCCAAAGTCACAAGCCCTTGATGTTGGGGTCCCTTCCCCCCTGCCATGGAGCCCTGGGAGAGGGGTCCTAGGGGGGAGACACGGGATTTCCCTGCCCCTGGTCACCTTTATTTCCCATTGGTTGGTTTGTGTTCCCCGGGGTGGCCAAGGACCCGCAGGTCCCGTGACTGCAGGGTTCCCGAGCTGAGCCCCGGCGATGTGGCTGGAGAAATAAACATCTCTGAAACATCTACCATGAATCTGTCCATATATACTTCGTTTCCACGGGACTCCTGGTTTGAAATATGCTTGTTGCACCTTGTGACTGAGCTCAGCTTTGGATTAGGATACTACCATGGTTTCAACCCAGCCAGCAACCAAGCACCACACATTAGCACCAGGAAGGTAATCCAGGAGGCTCTAGGGAAGTCAAAGGGGCTGCAGCAAGTCTGTCTACAGAAGTTATATTCTCACTGATGCATGTTGTATGACTTTGAAACCCTCAATGTCGTTGAACCCACGTTTGCCTTCCCAGGAAAAAGCCACAACATCACAAACCAGTGTCCAAAGCTCTGAAGGGGAAATAGGATCACAGAACCAAGCCCATACATCACACTGCCACTGATGTGGGGATTCCTCCATGCAGCCAAGTGTGTCTGTTTCACACTTTGAACACTGTCCTCAGAACGTAGCAGTTATCAGTGTAGGGGTTGCCCTTTATGTAACATACATGAGTTCCTTCTGAGGCCAGTACTTTTTCCTTCTGGGCACACAAGTTGGAGAGACAGCTCTCACTTTCTTTGCTTGTGTGTTAATTGTTCAGACTGAATGCACAGGTGGGTAGGAATAAACTCCACCAGTACAAACTGCAGTCCTGAAAGGGGTGCAGTTGTTGCAGTTAAAACTGGAATCATTGCACTGGAATTAGTTGAAATTGAGTGCAGTGCTCTCTTGTAGGCAGAATCCACAATCCTTGAGTTACGCCTATAGAGTTAGATGCCAAAAAACAGAGGTGATGAATAGGCCACTTCTGCGAAGTGTAGACAAGCCCGGGATAGATCCATAAAAATGACACTTTTATAACTTTAAAAGGAAGTGTTAGATGTCCCAAACAGTTTCTGTGCACCTGATGATCTGTGACTGAAAATCACCTATTCACCTCAAACACTTAAGGACAGCCTCCTCCTGAAAGTCACACAGGGAGCAAAATCCCATCTCATTTCACTCACAGCCAGGTGGCACTAGCACTTGCCCAACAGTAGGAACCAGGGGACTGTCCAAACTGCCAGGCTCAAGGATAAGCCTGGCATTGTGTCACTGCCACTCAGTCTTTACACACTTTGAATACACAACTTGTTCATCACTTTAGAGACTGCTTGGTTCTACTCCCTGCTCTTAACGCACATTGCACTTGAGGGCAAAAACACACAATCATTCTGTACTACCACAATTTTCAAGTCTGCACAGTGGTCTTGTGCAATACTGCTGCTTGGTGTTGTAAGCCACACTTCATCTCAGGAGGGTTCTCACACAAGGCAGATCCTGGCTCATCATCCATCAAGGTCAAACAGAGTGTGCTACTCCTGTTTCCCAAAGGGCCATGCAATGAAAATCACTGGTCTCTGCCTTCCCCCTCACAAACCCACCACATGCTCTGGATTAGGAGAGCTCCTGCCTTCAGTATTGTAACTTGTAACCACTTCGATCCACAGGTAAGATGTCACTGCACTCGTTAACCCCTACCCGAAACTGGACAACCAAGCCAACACTGAATTTTGTTCTGAAAATAGGAAAGAAAGGTGAACTCAGGGAAAAATGGTACAGCTGTGACACCCATGTTCATGCTTCTAGTGAACTTCGTGAGTCTCTGGTACTCTTTTTTATTTGTGCTGTGATTTTTATGTATTTACATTTGTTTCAACATGTAGAAGGCAAAGTAAGATGTACAGAATTTGCTAAAAAAGCACTTTATGCTTGCCTGGGAAGTTTATGTTATAGCTGGATTATTTGACCTAAGGATGCAGCAATTGATTCAATGTATAAAAACTGCTGACTTTCAATGGAAGAGAGACACAACAGCTTTCAAGCAGTTTTCTTGTGCTTGAACATCTTAATAACCGCTATAATACGGTGCTGCATTCAGGAAGGACTTTTTGAGGTCTATGCAACACCACAGACTTTTCTCAGAGCAGGCCAGTTACCTTGCCAGGGAAGCTGTTCTGCTACAACCAACCATGCCACCTTCAGCTCCTAATACATTCCTCACACCAGGGTCTGACACAGGCCTCTCTGTGAGCAGCAGAATGCTGGGTTTCAAAGATGTAAATTCCAGGAGTGGGCTCTGGTATTTAGGTTGTGCCTTGCTTTTCAGTTATTTCCACTACCAACATGTTGGTGACTCACCTTGCCAGCATCGGGTCACCTGCAGTCAAGGTCCAAAGAGGTTTTGGCTCCATTACTAATGTATTATTTCACATTAATTTAGTGAAAACTAAATCCTATTCCCCAGACTACAAGTGTTACTCCACCTTTCCCAAACCAGGCAGTTCTGAGAGTCAGGTTATAAAAAACACAGAACTTTTTTACTTTTACAGACTAAATATATTGACACCTTTTATACAAATAAAAGCAAATTATAGTATTACATTAATTTATCTAATACAAAAACCGTGTATTTCATAAAATGCAATTTTTAAATCAAAGCTCTACAGAAACATACAACTCCCCTATAAAGATGTCCAGTCCACTGAGCATTGCTTGCTCAAAATATAGTTATGAACTTTAATACGCTCATAAGTGTATTACACTAAATTATACATTTGGATAAACATGACTGAAATCAGAGATGAACAAAATCTACTTACTACCAGAAGGGGCTGTATAGCTCAACTGAGAAGCAGCCACCAGCTAAGTTCAACCCAGCCCACAGGGGCAGCTCTACCTTGCTGAGGGCTGACAACATCTCTCAAACATGCAGCTGTGTGGGCAACACTTCGGTGTTACCATCAGTAACCTCAAAGAGAAAATAACATAATTGTTAGCAGTAAAAAATGAAGTCACGAGCGACATCCAGATCACAGGCAATGCCTTGCCTACATCACTTACAAACTAAAAACTTTCTTTAATAAAATTGATTTATCAAATGTTCAAAACAAATTTTTGCCTATTACTCTACTTCACCAAGTCTACTCCTTTTCGGTTTTTAAATATTATGAAATGACAGAACTAGCTGAATTAAAGGTATACAAAATTATTATCTATCAAACATCCACTTTATACATAAACATTTTTGAAACAGATTTACAGTATATAGTTAGTTTATACAGCTTAAGCAACTGTTCCAATGTCATTTCTCTCAAACTGAAAGCAGCCAAAAGGTCTAAGGTTTTGTGAAAAGGTTCTTGGTCAACATTCAAATTTTACCTTTCTCATCGCACACTGCTCACACTCCTGTCATCAGAACAACATTGCAGGGTTCATTTCACAAACCATACATTATTCCATCTCACCATATGCTGCCAAACCAGTTAATGTGCAAGAAAAGCTCATTAACTCCAATGTGGTTTTAAATACAATGTATCTACATTTTTCCCCAGAATGCTTTCGCTTCCTGAGCTAGACATAAAATACCTTAAAACAGGTTTAGACACAGATCTGAGACCCCATAAGCAAACTACATTAAAATGCATAGAGGGTGGAAAAAACCCCACAGCGCTTTTGGTAGCTCACACTACTGCTTGTTAGCGCTCTAAATACATTTTAGATGGATCCAATAATCTGTTGAATAATGTGTTAAACTTTCTACTTTAGTTGTCTAAACTGTTATTATTGTGTATTGCTCTTGCCTTTATGACTTACTTAACAGAATGTATGTATTTCACAGGCTACTAAACTTCCTATAATTGTCATCTTGTCATTGAGGTGACTGGATTTAGAAATGCTATGGTCTGCAACAAAAGCATGCAATTTTGGTGGGGTTTTGATTGGCTTTTTAAGATAAAATGTGGTTGTGTCCAATGCTACTATCTAAATCAAAGAAGGACAGCATATTACAACTGGTATTTTGCAAGTACATTTCAATATTTTAAATAATTTTTTTTCCAAAAATGTTTGAGGTCACTTTTAATGACAAAGAATAAATCTAAAACAGAAACCTGATTTTTGTTTGGATGAAAACAGGTTTTGGAGCTGTGAACTCTATTTTTGGTTCCGAAATTCCAGAACAATTTTTGAAAGAAAAATTAATTTTATAATCAAACCATTAATTAACTTGCAGTAAAATCTGTATTATTAAATAAGCTTATACAGGAAATTGCAATATGGTAATCTTGGGTTTAAGGTGCTACTCCATTCACCCTGGAGTCTTTTAAGGACTTTACCACGTGGGCATCATGTCTGGGAACCAGACTCTACCAAGATGCTTTGAAACTTCCCAATGAATCTGCTCTAAGCTGTACTTCTGATCAGGAATCAAAACTTCCTCCATAATAGAGAGCTGAGAGAGGCGACCGCCACACATCTTCACAAACTCAACAAAGGCACTGCAAGAGACTTCACATTCTCCGAGGCCCACGGCCGACAGGTACTTGCACCGCTCCGCAATGCAGATCAGCTCCTCGTCCAGCGGCCGTAATCCATTGGCACACACCACCAGTTCAACCAGCCGCGGACACGTCATCCCAACGCGGCCGAGCACGTCCTTGCTTACTGACCTCCCGAAGTAAAGGTGAGTGACAGGTATCTCATAACGAAAGAACGGATCAAACTCCTCCTCATACAAGAAAAAGTACATGACTAAATTGACTTTAGGAGAATGCTTGATGAAAGCGTCCCAGCTGCTCTTCTGAATGGTGTGGAACTGAGTCTGTCCAGGATTTTCACTGACAACATCAATGCGCAAGTGTTCTAACCTGACGTGCTTTTCAGAAGACAAAGCAAGCAGCAGCTCATCACTCAGCAGGTGGTAGTTCAGCGCCAGCTCACGCAAGCCATGGCACTGGTCAGCCACACAAAGGATACCTGGGAGAAGAGAACATTATGCAAGGGATTACACAAACAAAGGCACTGATGACTGAACAACAGGAGGGAATTTGTTTATGTGTGGCAGGAGGGTGCTACGGGCACCTATTTCAATGTGCAATCTAGACCTTAAATCAAAACCAAATCATACTGGAAACCTGAACATGAATCTTTTTCACAAGCATGACCTTGTGACTTCTTTGTAGCTACATGTAAGACAGATACACACAATGTGCCTACATCTCTATTTTGCCAGGGATCATAAAGAAGTTAAAAAATACATAAACAGAAGTGACAAATATATAAATAGCATATTCTGACTGTTCTGCCCTTTTCTAAGACCACATATAGTCAACCTTGTTTTTGTAAAAGGTCCTTACTCATGATAAAAGTATTTCCTTAGCCAGCTCTGGAAGAATTGCTGACTGCTCTGTGGCTGACAAAGCAACTGTGAATGAGATTTGTTATCTGAAGAAAGCAAAAGTAAAATGAATGCTAGATTTTAATTCAATAGAGAGGCTGCTGCTGTCACTATTTGTTTTTTCTAGGAAAGTATTAATGTTTAAATTTGGAAAAGCTACAGCAAAAAAGAGGCAAAACACTAAAAATACGGAGCAGTAATTTCTAGAACAGCAAGTTTCAGACTCTCTATAATGATTCAATATAATTTGCTGCTCACAGAAGACAAAAACATCAAAAAGAGAATCCAGTTCAGTCTGCGGTTTCCACTCATACTATTTCTAGATACAAGAGATGGTATTATACTGGTAACAGTACTGAAAAAAATAAAAAGCACTAAGAAAAGCATACAGTCCTCTGCATTTCATGTGACCCAGAAAACTGCATGAAATGTGGGATACAGCCTTTCCATTAATAGAGGGGATAAGAACATAGCATTTAACATACTGAGAAACCTGAGCTCAATACACTCTAGCTCTGAAGCAAGAGGAATACAGAAAACAGTATTTTAAGGTGCAGCTGTTAAAACTTAAGAGAAGCCTACACTGAGCATAAAAACGCTTTCTTAAAAAAAAAAAAAATCACTGCGAAAACATTGCATGAATCAGAAGGGCTACTATGATCACTCTCTAAGCAGACTCAGACATGCTGCTTCAGAATACCTAGGTCTGCTGATCTATAAAGTACTTTAGGCAGTTTCAAGATCCATATATATTTTCTCATCTCGACAAAGTTAGTTGTCCTGGCTGCCGTCCTTCCACAAATCTTTGTTAACTTTAGGGGTCCATTATGGACCAGTGCAATGCAAAAGGGAAGAGCTGGGGTTCAATTTACTGTGATTTTTTTATGGGTCTAGAACTGGATATGCACAGTCTGTCAATGCAGTTATGCATCCTACATATAGAGCTGACAAGGAATACAGTGTAAATAGCTACTAAAGGACCTGCCTGGAGCCCATGTAGTTCACAGAACATCCCTAGGCACTGCCTACACCTTTGTGTCACTGAGAGGTAAATGGCTCTGCTCTCTGACCTTACTGCACAGATCTGCATCAAAAAAATCCCTGATCCATGATGTCCCTGATGCAGGCACACCTGACGCCACTCTGCTTCCCAACTCCCACTCCAAGAGAAGCAGCCCTCCTACCCGCATGTCACAGCAGAAACACCACCTCTACAGGAACACTTTCCATTCCCTCTATTCCAACACTTAGTATTTCAGAGGGCAAACAGCAAACAGAAGAATATTCAAGTAAGCTCACAAGGATTACAAACACATCACAGCCTTTGTTTCTCCAGCTCAAACTCAAATGTGCCTCTTTATCTTTGTACAGTAACTTAGAACAATTCACTGTTTGATATCAATCTTTTTCCTTTATCCCTGCAGTAGTGGAGTCTCTCTTGCACTACTTTCATTACTCTTTTCTGTCCTTCACTAAAAAATTTCTTGAGAACTGACCTAGTAATGAACATTCCTCCCTCCTCCAATCTGAAGACATTTTAACTGCATCTATAAGTAATTAGTTTTACAACTCACAGCCCTTTTGGGTCAGTAAAGTTTTTCCACATCTATAGCAGCCTGCTAATTATAATATTCCCATTACAAAAAAAATCCAGGTCAATTTTCCTTCAAGATTCTCATTTTTGCAATCTGCCTGCTCTTGAAGCCAACTATCCACATACCAGCTTCTTTCTTTTGTTCCACCTGGTGGGTTGTCCCTGCCTGGACACCAAGTGCCCACCAAAGCCGTGTAATCACTTCCTTCCCCAGCTGGGCAGGGGAGAGAGAATAAAATTAAAAACTCAAAGAGTGAAGATAAAGGTGACAGGGAGAGATCACTCACCAATCATGGGTTAAACAGACTCAGCTTGGGGAAATCAATTTATTATCACTTAAATAAGAGTAGAGTAATGAGAAATAAAACTGAAACTTAACACACCTTCCTCTCACTCCTTTGTTCTTCCCAGGCTTAACTTCCTCATGATTTTCTCTACCTCCTTCCCTCCCAGCAGCACAGGGCGACACGGAATGGGGGCTATAGTCAGTTCTTCAGACACTGTCTCTGCCACTCCTTCCTCCTCAGGGGGAGACCCCTCCCACTCTTCCCCAGCTCTAGCATGGGGTCCCTCACATGGGAGCAGTCCCCCATGAACTTCTCCAGTGGGAGTCCTTCAGACTGCAGTTCTTCCTAAACTGCTCCAGCGTGGGTCTCTTCCATGGCGTGCAGTCCTTCAGGACAGACTCCAATTCCTGTCATCAAAACTGCTCCAGCATGGGCTCCTCTCTCAAAAGGTGCTTTCAACAGACTCTTCCAGCATGGGCTTCCAACAGAGTCACAGCCTCCTTCAGCCATCCACCTGTTCCAGCCTGAGGTCCTCCACGGGCTGCAGGTGGATCTCTGCCCCACCGTGGCCCTCCATAGGCTGCAGGGGCACAGCAGCATCACCGTGGTCTGCACCAGGGGCTGCAGGGGAATCTCAGTTCCGGCACCTGGATCAGCTCCTGCCCCCTCCTTCTTCACTGACCTTGGTGTCTGCAGAGTTGTTTCTCTCACGTATTCTCGCTCCTACCTCCAGCTGCAATTGCTCTCCTGCACTACCTTTCCCCCTTCTTCAATAGGTTATCCCAGAGGCGCTACCACTGTCACTGATGGGCTTGGCCTTGGCTCTGCTGGACATGGGGAAGCTTCTGGCAGTTTTCACAGAAGCCACTCCTGTGGCCCCCTCACTGGCCCACAAAACATTGCCATGCAAACCCAGCACATCCACTTTTTTCTCCATCTCAAGGCACACCTACACCTGAATTAAGCAATTAAACTCTCCTACTGTTAGCTTAGCACTCCCTGGTTTTGTTACTAACACATCTTACCCCAATCTATTAATCTCCACTCCATGAAGGACAATAGTAGTTGTGCTCCTTAAACAGGCACGACAATTTCTTACCCATTGTTCCTTAAATTAAAAACCATGGAAGATACATCAATCAGAACACACCCATGTCTCCTCCCAAATTATCAGTGCATGATGTTCCAATAAAGCCTTCTAGCAAGGATTATCCACAAACCAGCAAAGTCTGCTAGAGCTGACAAGTTACTCTTCAATCCATGTCCAAGGAAATTACTCTCTCTGCCTAGCTACAGATTACTGCTGAAGCCTTTTCCTCTTGACAGACACATTACAGCCCTCGTACTTCTCAGACACAAGGATTCTCAAAAAACAATTTTAAGTTGGAAAAGCCAGTCCCTCAAGCCAATTTAAACAATCCCCATCTATGATTAGAAAGCTTTGGAGGAGGCATTCCAGTTAATTCTGTGGACACTTTGCTGGACCAGGCTGCTGCAAAACATCAGTCCTACATTTTCAGGACTTCTTTATACAAAACCAAACACAAGGTTTTGTCTGAGACCTACACTTGCAAAAGGTATTAAGTTTGTTTTGTTTGTTATCACTACAATAACACACCCTCTGCAACAGTACTGCTTTCGCCTTTCCCCTTTTAGGAATCCTGCTGGTGAATCTGACAGACAATAAACCTAGCATTTACAGCTGCAATATATTTGCATGAAAAGTTATGGCATTATGGTTTCTATAGTTTCTACTCATCCTCAGAAGAGGAATCATACTGGGTTGCCAGGATTTCATTTACAATTCCTCTTCCATTTCTCAGTGAAAAACTGTAAGTGTTAAGCTGATGTGCTGTGAATAAATCTTAAACTTGCTGTGCATTGCATAGGTCTACCATAAATGTTAATTCTGTGAATTTCAACAATCTTGAGTGATTTCTGATATAAGCTGGCTTCATTCTTGTTACAGACACACTTAAGAGTGTTAGAGAAATACATTTGCTGACAGTAGAAGTTTTGTATAGCTCAGTCTCTTCTCCCCTTTTTGATGCTGTCTGCAGTTATTCTCCAGCTATGACTTTTTTTCAGAATGACTAAACCAGCATCTTCCTAATCCATGGCATGCCAACAGTCAAAATCCACACATAACAAAATATGGAAAGAAACCTCATATTCCAAAAAAGTTTAATTATATTGGAATACTTAATCATTGCACAAATAGCACACTATCAAGTCGATATATACTCATTAAGTTCCACATGAGGTTAACCACTTCCCCACAACAGACATGCACTATTTTATTATTAGCCCAGTAGTCACTGTGAAGTGGTAGGGTAGACAGATTGACCACCAGCTGAAATGACTTTATTCAGCCACAGTTGTCCGTAATACCACACTCATCTTCCCTCTGACACCATTTTTCCAGGGGTGTACTGATTTCAGACAGAATGTAATGCACACATTAAAAAGTCCAAACCAACCAACCAACAAATCCCAAATGAGCTAACCCCAAAACCACAGTAGCTTACCAGCTGGAGAAACATGAGGACAACTGCTCATTTTCAACAGTTTGAGCGTGTCACTGTTGTTCGCCACCAGAACCTTGAGAGATGGATCATCTACTGGTGTGTCATCAATCTTAAGTGAAGAGAGGGATTTGGAGTTCACAAACACCACTGTCAGTGCAGAAATAAAGTGAGACTGAAAAAAAAAAAAGGAGGTTTATATGAAAGAGTATTATCTAAAAATCTCAATGGTCTTATACTGTACACAGCAGTCCTAGTTTTTACTTCTTGACAGCATTTGCTGAAAAAGCATTCTTTTGATATTGCATAATTAAAAAATAATACTAATACTGTCATTTGTGAGTAGAGGAAGTGTAATAATTTTCTGCTATCCGTTTATGAATTTGGCAAATCAGAACGTGTAACATTAGAAGTTAAACAAGACCCTGGACTATCCACTGCACAAATTTACTTCTACAGAAAGACCACAAGCAAAGGGGAAAGCCTAGAAGCCCTAATTTTGAAGAATTTTTTTTATGTTCTTTGAACAGATGAGGCAAGTCACACTCTAAAAGAAGCATCCTCTGGAAGAGGAATTCCCACATGGCAAATTGTGCTGCATTGGTGATATGCAAACATAGTCAGGAGTGTTTGTATCCAAAGCCAAATGACTGTACTGCCGGCCTACCACCCACACAAGAGTATTTCGGGTTTGGACGGATTTCTTGGAAAGCTAACTGGAGTGGTCCAAACAGAGCCAAGGAGCAGGAAATCAATTAATTACTGAATAAGCAGCATAGATAAGGTAGGACAAGTGCTCAGCATTTTTACATAACCACTGAAACTTGTCAGTAAACACAGAGCCCAGGGAACCTGAACTTGAGAAACACAGACTAAGGAGCAGATACAGCAGTGACTGCAGAAACCACTGGTGGTATGAAGTAAGTAGTTCATCTTCCTGATTTCTTACAAGACTGACCAAATAGAAGACTTTAAAAAAGTATTTTCTCCATGCGCTACATTAAGTATCATAAAAAAAAAGACCTGCTACTTTGATTTCAAGCCTGTTTCATTCTGAGCCACAGGCACATATCCTGAACACAGTTACATGACAGAAGGTCTGACAACAGTATTTCTTCATTCTTAGGTAATATGTTTGTGTTTTTTGATAAAACTCCCACACAATTAGATTTAGAATAGGACTTATGCTTTCATGCTAACACAAACTTTCTAAGTCAGTTCATGCAAATGGAAACAGGAAGTTCAACTCAGAATCTTCATGCACTTTGGCTTTAGGGACCACTCCAACTATCCTGACAATATGCTGCTTATATATATATGTTATGTACAGAAGAAAAGATGCTTCAATATTATTTCAACTCTGTATTATGAGTGTTAGTACTGTGTTTTTATTCTATTTAGAAAATATTTCTAAAATTCTCTGTTTTATTATCTATTTAGAAAAAGAAGGCTGTTAAATAAAAAGGCAAAGAAAGTTAACCACACTTATTAAAAAAGGTAACTTGAAACTTCTAGTTTGAAGAGCTAATGGGAAACAGGCAATATTCCAACACGTAAAAGCTGGTCTTCTCAGTATTGCCACACCTGTAGCCTGTAGTATGATTCTTTAAAAGATTCTACTCATGTAGAATGTACTTAGCGAAAAGACAGGCAACACAACACTAAATATGAGCTACAGATTATTTACCACATGTCAGGTCACTTGAGAACAGAAGAGCACTGATGAAGATAATGCCAAGTAGTTCAGACCTCCTATACAGTCTGATAAAAATAAAAAACCCCACGGCCTCCCCCAAAAAATCCAAAACCACAGCAAAGTATTAACCACTTTCCAAATTAGTTCATCTTTGTCTGCTTCTCATCTAATGGACCTGTCACTAACAGCTTCCCACCAGAATTTAGTCATGGCCAAATTCAATTCTTTAGTTTCACTAGTTGTCCTTATGCCAGTGACAAAACCATTGAAGTTGTAAGCACCAAAAGGCAAATTATCCTTAGAGCTAATTTTGGCTTATTTTGAATCTATTTTTTTAAAGGCCAAAGTGAACTTACTGAGAACAAAAAAGGAAGCCTATGCTTTATAAGCTTTGAAGCTGAATAAGAACATAGCACAAACAATTACTAAGCAGAGTAATTAGGGTCCTGTACAGTAAAGCTGAACAGGACCCTAATATGTCACTCCAGTGAAAACTAAGATCTAAAGCAGCATTCAGATTAATAAAGAAAACAGTAAGAAAGAGCTGAAAGGACAAAGTATTTTTAAAACACTGTGGACTGTTTTCACTACATTCAGGTTTTCTTATCATCACACTTCAAAGAGCATCAGAAAAGGAAAAAAAATCACAGCAAAACTAGTTAAATATCTGAAAAGCCTCTTTGAAAATTATGGATTAAAATTACATATTCAAGAGAGCTACATGATGTGGCAGTAACCACTGTCAAGGATAACAGCTGATAATCCTTCTGTAGCTAACCTTACATGTAGCCTACTTTCTTTCCCGGGGCTGTCTCTAGCTCCTCCTCGTCCTCACTGCCATCACCAGCAATGACATCACTGAGATCTAGCTAATAGCCTATTTGTATGTGACCCTTCACAACCACTCCACTCCTCCTTAGCAATAGTACACTTCTACCTCACTAGCAGGAATGCTTCTTTAGAAGCACATGTAAGAGATTGTTGTCTTCCAGATTAAATGCCTTCTAACAAGATCAGATTTTTGGTAAACATGCAAGGTAAAAATCTTGACTAAAAATTTCAGAAATACAGTGCACTGCACCAAGGATGCTGATGCTTGATTGCATGACATGAAGCCCTGCAAATCATTATCCAATTTCTTTCTGAAGAGAGCTCATTGATCATGTAAGCCCTATGGCAAGCCCACACAGATAAAACTCTACCACTCATTTGATTGTAATTGTCTCCTAAACAAACCCCACAACACAATTACACAGACCTGAACTGTCTAGCCTCTTAACTTGCACCACACTGCTCAGCACCGCATTGAGGTCAACAGACAGGAGGACTTGAAAGAACAAGGTCAGGCCTATGTTCTCACATGATTCAGAGACTGAACGGAACTTTAGATACCCATCAAAGTACATATCAGTTCCTCCCTTTATTAGAGACCAGACTACTAATAAACTTTTCTTTACCAAAGATTCATATTCCTACAATAGAACTTTCATAAAGTTATAGATGTACCATATGAAACACTGCAATACTTTGACATAGAAAATATACATAATAAAATACCTTTGGTAAATCCATGAAGCTTGGCCGGGCAGTCGAAATTAGCCCAAGTGTTTTCAGAGAGCAATTCACAAGCTGTGATAAAATATCACAAGCTGCTTCTGCAGATTCCTTGCTACTGTCCACCTTAAAACAAAATGAATTTCATGTTCAGAAAGCACTGCAAATACACTTTAAACTTTTTTTTCCACTTTACCTTCTGAAATGGGATGTCAAAAAAACCCCCACAATGAAACACCTCATTGTGAATCCATCAATGTTATTCTTTATTCCCCCAAAAAGTATGCACCAAAAATCCAAGACAATTCGCTGTAAATTTACTACTCTTCTAACACTTCGGTAAAATACTGCATGGTGACAGGTCAACTTAACAGTTTGTTCCAAGATACTCATTCCACAAATAAGCAAGTGGAGGGTCCAGAGCCTATTCCAATTCCCTTTTACATTCCTCCTTATCAAAATGCAAGAATTCTATAAATCCCTTCCTATGTGCAAAAGCCACTTCTTTTTACAGTGGCTCAGTTCTTAAAATTGGCCCTTCACTGTTAAAACCACAACAAATACGCAATGGATACTCTCAAAAAACCAGACCAAACCAACACAAATCCCAAAACCTTCATTAGTCAGCTTGCTACCCAACCAAATCACTTAGTGTGTCTCCAGTGGACTTCCCCTGACACTTGGATGTGCTTTCTGAATAACCCCTTATGTACAGCAGCCATGACAGCTTTGCAAACCTACAGAGCAGTATAAAGCCTGATCACAGGGTAAAATTTAACTCCACCATAAGACACATGACCTTGGCAGCAACAGATTAAGTTCAATGAATGTTCATTTTCTGCTCAAACACAAGCTGAAAAACCTTGATTTTCAACAATCTCATCTTTCTTTGTCTACAGAAAACACCCCTCACGTTTTCAGCCTTTACAGAGGAGCGGTGAGTGTTACACCCACTTCCTCGTGTATTCTGCAGCACTGAAGAACAACTGAAGAAATGATGGATCACCCTATGAGCAAAGGGCACCCAAAATTCTTCAAAATCATTTAGTGTACAGCCACACAGACAGCAGATAAGACACTGGGAGGTCACTCCCTACAGCCCTAAGTTTTCTTTATTTGGATGCTGATAAAAGCCCTGCAAACCCTGTGATAACAGTTTGTAATCTGGTACTGCAAGCAAGCAGGCAGAGGTGACTCAGCTACTCACATGCTGATGATTCCAGCATTAAAACTGCCTGATCTCAGAAACAAATATGTTGAACTTGCTGCAGAAGTCATTTTCTTTCCAAATTTCTCACATAGCTGATGCATATGCAGCCACGAGATTCACAGCACCCTTCCAAAACACACTGACATGTAAGCCCACATTAAAGGTTTTCATCTGCTGAAAATAATTCCAGTGTTAACAGAACTAATTCTCATCAAATGGTATTTCTCACCCAGGCACAATCAGTCCATGCACCACCCTATGCAAATCCCACATACTTTTTCAGTCCCGTGCAGCACAGTTGTGCTGACTACAGACAATCCCATACAATTTAATATTAAAACTGCTAGTTGCTGACTAGTAGTACTGAAATCACCCTCTGTGCATTGGATGTTTTCTGACCATGAATATTGGAGCCAAGTCCCTAGAGAATGTGAAATGGAGAAATTCTCAACTTATGTATCCTGACTGAACTTAATTCTGAGGCAGGAACCACACATGCAGTCGTATCAGAACTATTTCTGTCCACTCCATGAAGCAGAATTTTAAGCAGCTAAACTGCTACAAAAAAACCTCAAAAAAATCAAAAAAGGTAAAACCAACCAAAAAACCCCCCCCAAAAAAACCCCAACAAAGGACCCACAAAAACAAACAAAAAACCCTAAACAAACGACACCACCAAACAAAAAAATTCCTATCTAACAGAAATAAGGCAATGAAAACGTATGTTCAGTACTGTTATTCCAAGTTTCGGCCCTGAAAATACACCCAAACAAATTAATTGGGAGGTAACCTCCATGTCTACATGTCCATTTAGAAAAGCCATTTCTTCAGTATACTAAGCCTGAAAACAAGGCCACTTACACACTGACAGGTGCCCTATTCCTTTTAGAATAAAAGTTACTTTTAAAAAGCCTATAAAATATGCTACCTTGAAGCTAACATACTGCAGGTGATTGGAATGCCTCTTTATTATTTGCTTGATTAGTTCAGGATGTGTAGTCCTCAGGTTAGATGTGGCTGGTTGATTCAGTTCAAACTCAAAGCACCTCCAGAGATCAGGCATATGAAACACTTGGTTCCAGCTCCTGCAGACCTGGGATGCATGAGCACGATCCAGAAGTGGCAAATACTGGAACACCTGCAGGATAACGTCTTGGAGCAGATTTGCCCAGTCAGGACTCTGCACAGCTATGGCTTTCTTCTCTACCACCTTGTGTCTCTTGGATTCCTTCTCAGTTGTGTCTTCAGATGCACTGCTGTTAGCCTCATTAGTTTTCCTTCCTCGTTTCATTCTACAGAAGTAATTAAAAAAAAAAATCTATTTATTTTGTAAACGTAACAGAGCTGAGAACAATATTAATAGAAAATTGTGGAGGTGAAAAAGGATATTTTCTGCAACAACACCCTGGCAGGTTTTTTTCCTGCCATATATAAAAGAAAAAAACCCAAGTAACAAACCAAAGCGGCAGTCCAGAAATAACATTATCATCTAAACTGATCTCTTTAATATTACTTCTTTAATCATTAACAGTGCCAACCCATTTATAACAGTCACTCTTCTTTCAGTGTTTCATTTGTGTGTTTGAGAACACTTTGAACCTGTTTTACTGTGTTGTTGACTATCACTCCACCGTTCTACTAATGGAAGGATAATCTTCTGAACAATTTTTTGAAAACTAACATAAATACTGTTGCCCCAATCCTATTTATTAGGAACAACACTTGAAACTGTGAAGATAAAAATCAGGCAAGGAAGTAAAGAATTACTGTGTGCAGGCACTGCATATTGCAGATGTTCTATCAGACCAAATAATTTTTTTCTCACAGAGGAAGAATATTTTCTGGTTTAATTTATTTATTTAAAATACATTACTTTAATAGGCATCTGTTTTAAATCAGTATACTTGAAAATATATTTCATCAAGTCCATTGGTGTGCTTTTATTTTTCCAACTAACTAGTAAATAGGCATTACAGAAGACTTCCAGTAAGAGTCTGGAAGTTTCGACCCACAAAAAAAAAATTACAGAAGGGCCAGAAAACTTTCTTCAAAATTGTATTAAATTCTGCAAGCCTGAGCAAAAAGTTGTAGCATATACTTTTTCCATAATGATGTCACTTAACTTCTACCTTATGTTACATTGTTAGAGAGAAAAAAACCTCACCACTACATATATCTGAAATAAATTTAAGGCTTTGATCCAAACGTGTTCTTTTGTACATGCCATCTTAAAACTAAACTTGGCATCTGATCTTTTTTTTTTTTTTAAAGCCTCAGTGTGATGCACATCATGTCCTAAAGGGCTGTGCTACCTCATACTACACTACAGTGTACTCAATTCTAGTCTCTAAAGAGCTGAGAGAATCCAGGGGTGGGGTGACCCTGACACGTAAAGCACCTCCAGCCTCCCTGGTTTCTACAGGATAAACAAGGACTTCATACACAGCGAAATCATCCTGGTTTAACATTCAAGTACAATTACACGTCTAAGAGTATCATATGCCCAGTCCTTCTGGCATCTGGAAGTTTCCCTGCTGTGTACTGCAACTAAGTTTGGAAGTACTTCTTAAAACAAAATGCAAGTTAAAAATTATACTGTTCGTAATCCAATGCATCATAGATTATTTTCTCAAAGCCAGCACCTCCCTACCTACCTTTAAAAGACTTTAATCCTAGCTACTCACATGACAGAAGCAAGCTATCACTTAAGGACTAAAGCCACTCATAAGATGATGCAGACAAACCTGAACATACGGTCATGAAAGACTGATGAACAGAATTGGTCTCTTGGCTTTTTTCAACTCCTATTTTTACTCCCACTAGCACTTGGAGGCAAGCAGAGGATGACAACAGTACTGGGCAAATATCTCTACTTGCTTCCTGAGAACTATTTTCTGTGATTCAGTCCCGACTAGGGGACTATGTAAAACACAATTCCTGTGCTGGAACAATCTTTCCGCCAGAGACAGAGTTCTGCTGCTGAGAGAAAAAAAGCAAGAAAACTGAACAGTGACTCAGAACCATCTGCAACTAACAAAAATATAAAGGAACTGCATTTTTCAACTGTGAAAATGGAATTCAACTTAAAATTAATCAAGAATTAATTGGCAAATCCACTGCAACCCTGTCGTGTTTCTGTTTGAGATAATAACTCAGCATAGTACAACAACAACATTTTTAATAGGCTAGTCTGAAATGCAACGTTAGTTTAAACTTTAGGCTAGACAGATATTCCAAACAACTAGGTTACAAGGAGCATTCACCACAGGCAAGCTATTAACTTCCCAAATTCAGGCTTGCCTGTTTGATGTCTAAGTCTTTCCAAAGCCATCGGTAAAATGTTAGACCTGGCTCTCCAAGTCTTCCTTTACAGAGATCCTGTCTCATCTTCTGCTAACAAGGTAGTAAACCTGCATAAATGTTCCAGTTAGGTGGCTACTTTTATCATGCATTAAGGTAGAGTTTCAGGTCTTTTTCCCTCTTCTTTTGTCTCCCTTTCAGAGAAGACCAGGAGGGAGCTGCCAATGATAAAACTGTATTAATTTTTCTTCTGGAAAAAAGGCCTCTGGGATGTGCTGATAGGGGTGGACCAGGTCATCAACAGCTCCCCATCTGCACCTCTGAGCTAACTGGGATGAGCTCTAAGTAGCTAATATGTGCTGGTTACAGACCAAAACCCACTCCTGGAAGTTGTGGGATATTGTCCCACATTTTTATAAACAGACAATTTGAAAAAAAAAAGAGACAACACAGCCATCACTAGAGGCATAGTGATGATTTCTTCTTCCAAGAAAAGAAGATGTTACATATTCTAAATGCCATGACTTAAAGCAAGGGATGGAGAACAAACCACCATTTCCCAACAACTCTTTTTGCTACTGACATCCTGGACGCCCTTGTAATTAAAAAGACATTAAGTATAACCTTTCAAAAATATTTCCTTGGCAAACTTTTTCCAAACAGGAAAAAAGTGCCTAAGCTCAAGAATAAAAAATATTATTTTAAGAACTGCATTACTGTTTTGTCATCTAATTTCTAACCAATTTGTTCATCTAATTTTTGGCATCTTGCTTCAGAACTTAAAGTATCAGAATAGGTTTTTTTTAAAATGTAACCACTTTCAATCTCTTCACATGCCTAACAATAAAACAAATACAAAATTTAAAGAATGCATATTTGCCTACAGAAGTTTGCAGAGCCATGTGAAAAGATATTTATTTTAAAAAGTAAGGCCACTTAAGGGAGTAAACCTTTCTGCACATTTAACATAAAACCATGCAAATGCAATTAAGAGTTCAGTTCACTTTGCTTTACGTATCCAGTGATTTAAACATCCGACTATTTGAAATCCAAGGGCAACTTTTAAACAAGGAAGCCATGCATGCAAAATTTCATGCTAACAAATTACTGTAAGAGTAAAAGCTATTTTTCAACTGATGATTGCTTATCACTTCTTAGCAACGCATGAACCATCAATCTCGCTTTTAACTCTCTCTGGCATACGCCAGACACACACATATCACTGGTTTTCAAACTGCTGCTACGATTAACTTTGCTTTAGAAGCTAAGATCTTGGCAGAAAGGGAAAAAACAAAACAAAACAAAACAAAAAAACCCAAAAAGACCCAACTCTACTGATGCAGAGAGATGGGAGAAAGCCGGATGCCTGACTCCTTAAGATTTTCCAAGTAGATTTCTCCACCTATTATAACGACTTGTTTCTGAACTCCGCACCTGGGCGCAACCCACGCTATCTTGTTTGCAATAGTCATGTCCAACCCTAATCACACAGTTCAGTCACCGAGGAGGAGGAGGAGCAAAGCACGTGCTTAACATTGTTTTTATTGCCAAGTAAGGCGCAGCCAGAACACAACGGCAGTTAAAAAAAAAAAAAAAAAAAAAAAACCAAAACCAAAAAAACCCACCAAAACCAAAGCAAACAAACCACAGCGCAGAGCTGTTTGCACCCTACTCATAACGCTTGACAGGAACCTGCCCAGCCCAGCTCGCTGTGCGTCACCCCCGCACAAAAGCTGCTCTAGGAATACCAGGAGTGCTCTAAAGGGGAGCACGGGCTGAACGAGGGGGCGACTCGGACACGAACCCAACCCCTCCCTGCCGCAAACAACCTGCTCCGCTGCACACAGCGAGGGTTTCACCATTTATTACCGCTATCACGGGAACGCTGCGAGGCAGCGACCCCAAATACGACGGACTAGGATTTAAGGATCGCCCGCTACTCCCGGAGAAGGTTCCCTTCAGGATCGGCTCCTTCCGGCCCAGCCCCGGCCCGGGGCGCGGAGCTCCGACAGCCCCACAGGCCCCAAGCTCCGCCGCCCCCGCTGCTCGGACCCCGCTCCTGGGGCCTGGGACCCTGCGGATGGTCCCGCCGCGCCGCCACCCGCCCCCTTCCCGCCCCATCACCTGGCGGCTCCCTGCTACGCTTCGCATTAACCGGGGCTCGGGCCGCGCTGGCGCCTCCGCTCCGGCCACATCAGCTCTCTCCGCCAAAGCCGACCCCAGCGCCGCCTCCTCCGCCCGGCCGTTCGGTCCGTCCCGTCCCACCCGCGTCTCTGCTTCCCTCCTTCCCTGCCTCGCCCTCTGTTTACTTCCAGCGGCGGAAGCGACGCGGACCAGCCAAAATGGCGGCGGGCGGGCGGGCGGGGAGGTGGCGGCCCCGCCCCTCCCCTCAGGGCACCCCGCCCGCGGCGCCTCCGAGCGGGCGACGCCGCCAGCTCCTCCTCCCGCCCGCTCTGCGCCAGAGCTCGGTCCTGGGCGCTTCCTGCCTCGGAGTGGAAGGGCAAACGAAGTGTGGAGACGTGCTGGGGGTAATCCCAGATCAGGTCGGAAAAGACCTCAAAGATCATCGAGTCCAACCTATGACCGAACACCCCCGGGTCAGCTGCACCAGTGGCGCTCAGTGCCGCCTCAGTACTGCCTCCCGTCTCTCCTTAAAGGTCTCCAGGGATGGTGACTCCACCGCCTCCCTGGGCGGCCCATTCCAATATCTAATCACCATTTCCGTGAAGAAATTTCTCCTGATGTCCAACCTAAACCTCCTCTGGCGCAATTTATAACTATGTCGTCTTGTCCTGTCACTGGTTACCTGAGAGAAGATGCTGACCCCGACTTGGCTACAACCGCCTTTGAGGAGTTGTAGAGAGTGACAAGATCCCCCCTAATCCTCCTTTTCTCCAGGCTAAACACCCCCAGCTCCCTCAGCTGTTCCTCATAGGACTTGTGTTCCAAACACTTCACCAGTTCCACTGCCGTTCTCTGGACACGCCCCAGCCCCTCAATGTCTTTGTTGTAATGAGCAGCCCAGAACTGAACACAGCACTTGATGTGTGGCCTCACCAGTGCTGAGTACAGGGGGACAATCCCTGCCCTGGTCCTGCTGGCCGCACTACTGCTGATACAGGCCAGGATGCCATTGGCCTTCTCTGCCACCTGGGCACACTGAATATTACCAGCAATGGAGCTGGATCTTCATCACCAATACAGCCGGTTATGTTCCGTGATTTGAAAGCCCCATGTGAGGCTGGCCTCAGGAATAGAGGTAATGGGGAAAGCAAACCACCAGTGCGTCCTGGGGCCAGCAGGTGCTCAGAGTGATGTGCTTGGGATTTTGCCAGGCAGAGAAGACAAAGGGATGTGTGACATTTCCCATGGGCTGCAAACACCTTGTTACCACGTGTCCTTCGCACATGCAGTACACTCCAATACACCTCATTTTTCAGCCCTGTATGTGTTCAAACTCTTTACAGTTGTTGAGATTTGCAAAACATAATTATTCATTTACTGCAAGCTATAGTAAATAAATTACTGCTCAAATTGTTTTAATCCCAATTCCTGCCATTAATTTTCTTGGGAACAGCCGTATGTGATCCAGAGCTTGCCCCAGTCTTGAAATGGCTTAGAAACATTCTTCGGTGGCTGCTCAAATGTCACCATCCCTGAGATCTTTGAGAAGCACTTTATATAAATACATTTCCTTGCATACTTAAAGTATGTTAATTTTTTTTTCATTTTTAAGTCTAGCTCATTGAGATTATTAGTGGAAAAAAATACTTACATAGAAACAAGATTGTTTTTCAGTGAAAAACATTAATTTTTGAGTTTCTGTGAGAAAATAATCTCTTTTTCTCCAATTCAAAATGTCTTGAGCTGTTTACTAAAGCTCAGCCACTATAGCTCTTTATGAATCTACATCCAGTCTTCACCTTCTCAGGAAATGCAACAAAAAATCTGGAAATAAGAGGTGAGTTATCACCTCACCTTGAGCTGATTAGTCAGTATCTTAGACAAGCTTGTAATAGCAAATAAGTGACTGTATAATTTTCTCAGTTATATGAAATGGCTACATAAGCCTTGGAAGATAATGAGATGTGTTTATGAATGAAGCCAGTACTGTTAAGAAACCTGCAATAACTGTTTTGCTGTCCCCATCTGGAAATGTTCAGTGTCTTCCATTCTCGCTGCTTAGGAATTCTCTTTTCAGCCCTTGTGTTCCAGTTCAGAGCCAGTTTCTAACAGTGGGAAGGTAACAGCCCCCAACTACAGTTTCTAGTAAAGACAAGTTATATTTGCAAGTATGTAACTTGCAGACTGCTGGAGATGTGGGAGACAAAGATTCTGACTGCAAAGGTTGGAACCAGACCTGGGCCCCATCTGTGGGGAGAAGGATCTATTATTTATCAACAAATACTGAGCAAGCAGCTGCTGCTTCTTCTGGTCACCTCTCTTACTGTTTTAAGGCAGCCTTACGTGCATTATAGTGTGATGTAACTGAGTCATGTCATGTGAAGTCAGTAAAAATATATTTTCATCAAGGTTTATGCTCTGATCAAATTCTTGTGTCTTCAGAAAAAAAAAAGGAACAAACATATCTTGACCAAAACAAATATTTTCTGAGTTTGTATAGAAGTCTTGGGAGATGTAACAGCTGCAATTTCATTATTTGTAAGGTAACCTAACTTTAAAAACCTTACTTGCATTATCTGAGTTTCAATGTATTGACTTACTGGGAGGGACTTCTTACAGTTTGCAGTTACAATTTGCTGCCTTATCTTCAGAGTAAACAAAGTTTGGCTCACTGCCTGTGCCCTTCTTTGCTTTGTTATAACTGCTTGTGTAAGTTTGAGGCACCCTTTGTGTGTGTAGGAGAGGAGAACAAGTGCAGAAAGGACTCTCAGCATCCCACCGTCTGGGGACATAGCAGCTAAAATCAGCAAGAAAGGCAGCTGCAGCTCTGTTCTTGGGGCCAAACCAGGCCCTGGACATGGTGATGAGCACTGACAAAAATGTCTGTGGTGTCTGTGGGCAAAGCACAAGAAACAGGGAGTTTATCAGAACTGAGTGAAAGAAAACCTGTGGGCAGCTGGTGGTGTGGCTTCCTGGTGACCCCCAGGGCTGGCTCCGGCTTAGCTGGCAGGCAAAGTACTGCAGAGCTCTTGGACTCAGGTGGCTGGCACTGAGATAGGTGGCAGCAGGTTAAGAAAGGTCCAAGCAGTAAAGGTTCAAAGAACGTTCCCAGGTCTGGGCTGGTCTGTGAAAGAGCCATGTTGTTGCCAGCAGTGGCTGGGCACTTTGGAGCTTTAGTCAGTAACTTGGACACCGTTATCAAGAGTGTCTGCGTCCGTAGTTCCTCTGCCTTACTAATCACTTAACTAACAGCAGATGGGTTTTTGAGAGAGAAATATTTTACATGATAATATTTTTATTTGTGTATGCTTTCAGTAGTAACAGAAAAAGTTCAGGGCCTGTGCTGAGCCCTGCTATGCAGAAATGCAGACTATTGAGGAAACTGCATTGTAACCTTTTTATTTTTCCAAAAGAGACGGAGAAACTCTATGAAGTGTCAGTTTTTCAGGTGGGAGAGTCACTCATAGCAGAGATGTGAAGCAGCGCTCACTGTCACCATGTGAAGATGAGGAACAGCCCACAGACATAAAAGCCAAGAGATAGCCAGTTAACATCCCAGTGTCTAATGGGGGATCTCACCACCTCAGGCTGGGGTTGTACAGGAACAGCTCTTTTGTACAGGAACAGCTCTTCTCATTTCAGCTGGCAGACTGCCTGCCTGATGAAGCTGCAGCAACGTTTCAAATGCCAGGTCTTGATTGTAAATGCTGCACCTTTTAGCACTGAAAATCTCTGTGCTGATTTTCTGGCCATATTCAAGTAGCTCTGAAGCATTCCTGAAGCAAGCAACTGTGCTCCACCCTGGTAAGCCTGGCTTGCATTTGGCTAGGATAAGAATGCGGAGGGGAAAATCACAGAAGCAGTTGGAAGAGAGTTAAGTAACAATAACAGGCCAGATCCAGCTATGATGAAAGTATGTCAGGCTTTGCAGGGCATGAGTAGCCCACTCCAATTTAATGAAAATATAAGCTGTAAAAAATATGGGGAGTATTAATGCAATGAGTAGTGGCTGAAAGACTTGGTCTAGAATGTCTGTGACAATCTTAATCCTCAACAGATTGTGCTGAAAAATAAAAACTAGAGGAAAGCTGAACTTGTTCTTTATCAATGCCAACAGAAATGAATGTTTTTCAGCAATGGATATCATTAGGGAAACTTCCTGGTTTTATTAGTGTGTCTGTACAGGAAGATTTTCTGTGGTGAGGAACTTTCTTACGCTGTTAGAATGTGGTATTATGGATGGATAAAATAAGTATATTCTATCTTTCACAAGCAAGACCTTACAGAACAGGAGAACAGAAGCTGTAACTTAGCGTCTTCTTTTTTTCTTTTTTTTTTTTAAACAGTAGCTGCAAGTAAAATGGTCTTTATACCAGTGGCCCTCAATTTAAGGCCTCATGGCCTTATACAGAAAAATAAAAAGATAAAACTAAGGATGAGCAACAGCAGGCTAGAGTGTTGCCTGCAACAGGCTGATTACCTAATGCTGCTCATGCTTCAGTAGAAGCTGGAGATAAATTCTTTTAAAAGGTTCCTCACTGTCTAAATATTGTTTCTGTTTCTAGAGGCTCTAGTAATTCTTTCCAGATGAATGGCTCACATGGTTACTTCATGGGTAAAAGCTGTTGCACCACTCTGTTTTGTTAGGTAGTATAGAAAAACTGCTGTTTGCTGGAGCCCCTCTGGTAGAGGAGTCTCGTGGCATGGCCTCGGCTGAAAAAGAACGGGCTGCCATATAAATGGGCCGAGTGGACTGAGCAGTGCAGAGCAGCACAGACAGCACTTCATCTTTGCCGTGGTGTGATCCTTGGACAGAACAATGCTACTGGAAAGGGGCAGCGCCAGCTCATCCATAGGTTGGTCTGATAGCATCCTGGTAGTTTTTTCGTTTACTAGAATTTTCTCTGTGTTTTGTGTGGCTCCTTGCAAATCAGTTCAGCTGACTCTGCCAGTGGGTGAGGAGGTAACATGATTAGCAAGTGACAGTGGTAAAAATTCCCAAACAGACTTACTGCTAAGAGGGGGCTGGCATTTGTATTAGGATTGGCCTTGGTACCGAGGCACAGAAGGAGGGTACCTTATGTGTCATGTGAAATGTGTCCTGCAAGGACACCCTAAAGCTGGTTTTCAAATACGGCTTGTTTCTAAGTCTTGTGTCCTAGCATTGGAGGCAAAACCCAGAAGCTATTCACCAGTTCCTTGAATGTATGAGAGTGCTGGATGAACAGATCCAAAGTCCTGCCACTGGACACCTATTCATAGGAAATGTCAAATTCAGTCAGCAGTAAGGCTCTCAGGGTGTGCCAAAAAGTAGGATTTGGTTGGTGGGAGGTACATAGCTGTACCCAACCTCCATCAGGAGGAAAATAAAGATTTATGATTCCAGGCCATTCTACAACCCACTGGGAATATGGAAAAACCTGAAGGTGTAGAAATAGAGATAACAATCTTATGAGTAACAGTGTCTTGAACTGGAATGTTGTTGCTCAAATTCTGTTTGTATGGGAGAAAAGGGAGACAGAGGTGGATGCAAACCCAACATATCAGCTCACATAAATTATGTCTTTTAGTGCAAAACCTGTGGGGAGTTGTGTTTACCGTGTAGCTCAGATCACCCCATTGCAATTACTGCTCCGTGACAGAGTCCACTGATAGAACCTGCCCTCAGGCAAATGTATTTAAAGAGCTGTTTTTGAGGTCCCCCAGCCAAGTTTCTAAGTGTCCTTGTTAGGAACTGGCATTAGGATGGTGAGTTACTGCTAGTGGATCATACCTCATTCACACCAAACCACCTGAATCTCTAGCTTAAAGTGATGTGACACATTCCCTTTGCGTGCCAGCATACTTAATGCCATCCTTCCTTCTTTTAATGGCTGTTCTGGAGGAGTATATGGCAGAAGTGAGACCTAGGAATGGGGCTGGGTGCGGTGGGAATGCTCTCCCAGTGACTGAGCAGAGAAGTTAAACTGTGCAGGGGAGGATGTGTACAAAGTTACATGTGGGAAAGGAGTATTACTGAATGAACAGACAGGGAGGTGGAAATACTAGATTAGCTGAGACCTAACATGGGCTAAGGATACTTGGATCACCTGGAATGCAGACATGAGTGGGAGTGTAGAAGCAATGCCATGGATGGCAATAGCAAAGGCCACTGTGTGTGCTGCTCAGTAGATGACCCAAAGCACTGCCTCAAATACCCATCCAAGGTTTCAGTGTCCAAATCCCCATTTAGATACACAGAAAGAAACCTGCTACATCCAAAGGGACTGTATTTCAACAAGCAGTCCACAGCCTACATGAAACATTGAGGCAAGAGCAGAGAGCACCTCTTGAATCCCAGGAGACTGCAGAGGTGGGTATTACCTGAGAAAACTCCCTGGACCAGCTGGCAGGGGGCATCTTTGATTATCAAAGTGATTATCAATGACTCATGATACCCATTGCACCTGGCTGCTGTGTAATCAGTTTGTTGTTCTGTATTTGGCTGCACCTCTGTAGGAATACCTGGTGAGGAGCCAGATCCTGGAATGCTTGGCAGCACAAGCTCACTACCAGACCCCATCAGTGAGAGTGGGGGCTGTGACAGCACAGCCCTTCTAGTACACCTTGGGCTGAGGAACAAGGCATCTGCCCTACACACACTGCACGCTGGCACCTGCAATGTGTGGCATGGCTTAAAGAGAGGGCTGTGGAAAAGCCCTAAGAAGTTTGAATTCTATCCCGAATGACTGGGTGCTCCTGAAGCTCCCTCGCTAAGCCTCTGTCTAGGTAAAACATGAACTCAGTATGATGGAACCTGTTTTGTAGGGATGAAGCTTACTTGGCCCTCGTGGTGACATGTTAATTAGCTGTATCTTATTAACTTTTACTGTTCACTTTGTGTTCAGTGGGTGGATACACCCATAGAAGTTTAAGCTATTTTTAAACTAATGATCGAAGTGTGAGCACTGAGGCCTTGCCTTGGCCAGAACCGAGTTTGGTATAAATTAGCTGTGTGTGGTGGGCTGTGGCAAACAGGGTGGTACAAACAAGAACTATTTCCATTGCGTGGGGTGTGGATCAACAGCTGACAGAAAAACATGTGAGACTGCTGGAAAGGCATACAGCAATCTTATTGCGGACTGATCTGATTAGTGGCCTGTGCTGGCATCTGTTATAATCACCGGCAGAGATCAGCGTGGGGGAGATGTGGTGACGTGAATGTCTGAGACACTGTGGGAGCAGCGTGTCCAAGGTTCAACCATTACGTGAGAGAGCCGAGTTCTGTGCAAGAGCCTGATGCTCACATGCGGCCGTGCTGCCTCCCTGGCGTGGTGATAGGGGATGGCCAGTTATGTGTGAGAAAAACATTTCCCCAGTACTGCCTATCCCTCACTCTATCCACTTAGTAACATGAACAGTGTCATGTCCTTTCCACACCATAATCTCAATTTCCTAAATTAATACTCCTATTAGTCTAAAATGAAAGAGAAGGCTGAAAAATTCAAAAATAGAATTCATTTGTAATTATGGTTCTACACTCAAGAAATTTTCTAACTATGACAATGGGTCAGACACCCAATACAGGCACAATCACTGCCCTGGTCCTGCTGGCCACACTATTTTTGACACAGGCCAGATGCCACCAGCCTTCTTGACCACCTGGGCACTCTGCTGGCTCATTCAGTTGCTGTCATCAGCACCCCCACTTTTCTGCTGGGCAGCTTTCCAGCCCTTGCCCAGCCTGTAGTGCTGCCTGGGGTTGTTGTGACCAAAGCACAGGATCCAGTACTTGGCCTTGTTGAACCTCACACAACTGGCCTTGGCCCATGGATTGAGCCTGTCCCGATCCCTTGGTAGAGCTACAGTGAGTAAGATCAATTGTACTTCATGGGTGTGTGAACTGTTCTGAACTATTTCAAAGTGCAGAGAGATACACATGCTGCTCTAGGCGAACCTCTTTTAGCAGGGGGGTTGGGCAAGATGATCTCCAAAAGGACTCTTCTGTGATTCTGTGATTACAGGTGTCTGAAGTCAGGCAAGATGGATCCCACAATTCCAGTCTGATCAAGATTGTCTGGTGTGGATGCCATCTACCAGTATCTTAAATGTAAAAGCCAGTAACACACTTTTCATCAGCTTCAAGACAGAAATGCTAGAAAGGGAGTTGAACACATCTAAGAAAAAACATCTAAAGAGAAAATCTTAAAGAAGTTTTTACTTGAAGTTGTATTTTGCATTCATTATGCAGGTGCATAATGAAGAGGACTTCAGACTCTTATGAAATGAACATTTCGAAATTCATGGCAAAAAGCTGTTTGTCCTAAAAGCAGGAGTGATTAGGAGTCTTCAGTAAAATATAACTCATCAAAAATAATTTAAAATACAGTCTTCTTTTGTGTTTTAAAACGCTGTTGGTAATTGAAATGGAAATACGATTCTTCACATGAATGCTAGCAAACTTACCCAGCTCTTCTGTTGAGAAATGCAGCAGTGCACATTTTATGTCTTAAGTACTTCCATAACCACCAGTTTACCCAAAAAACTTTTCTACTTTTTAAGAGTCTGCTGAAATAATTAAAGGGACACCTCCCTTCTTCCCCCTCCCTCCCTCCCCCCCATTTTAAAAGTGCTTCTGAAAATGGAGGCTTACACATTTGTTAGACTTTCACTGTATAAAAATGTACAGTGGCTTTATTGACATGTACATTCCATTATGTTTACAGCTGCAAGATATGAGGCACACTCAGTATTGCACTTCATTAAAATTTCAGGCTCAAACATAACCCAGAAGTTTAAATGAAACTGCTGTTGTAATTTAATATTTCTTATACAGGACAAACATTGATACCTTTATATACAGTGTGATACTTGTTACATTTATGCCTTCCTAACACATTTTTTTATAACAGTCTAGGAAATAAACCAGAATATTCCTCTTTCCCATCCCCACTTGTGATGCGTTACAATTGTACAAGATTACAAAAAGTCAGTATACAATAATCAATATTTTTTCTTTCTCCTGAAAGCCAGCATCATTCATAGTCCACAGACACACAGATCCTTTAATAACAATTGTTTATTTGTAAATGTCCAATGTTTCCTAGCCGATGACTGTAATGGCCACATGCAAACACCTCACAAATTTTGATGTCTCGGTTCAAAAAATGTCAGTATCTCACAGCAAGAATTATGTACATGGTATTTGGCATCCTTCTTGCACTGTAAATTGTTCCTTTTACCTGGGTTATGGAATGGTCCCATCCTCATCCCAGCTGGACTTTGTTTTCAGGACACTTGAGGGATGAGGGCACCTGTTTTGCTCTGGGTTAAAAAAAAATGCTAGTCTAAAAAGTGTGAGCATTTCTGCAAACCCCACAACCCAGAGCAAATTCTTCACCAGTGGGTGGATGGACAACATGAAGTGGACATTCTGTTCCTTCAAGTTGTTTACCTTTGGGACCTAAAGTGAATTTAAGGGTGAGGGGAAAAAAAAGAAAGGAAAAAAAATAGATTAATGCTTGCAGACAATGTAAACAAACATACAGTACATTTCCTCAAAAAAACCCCCCAAGCATGCTAAGTGAACATAATCTCATTCAAATGCTGAATTGGTCTTTGAAGACAAAAAAAAAGATCAAACTGCCATGTAACTTAAACCAATCAAATTCAAATTATAAGAGGCAAGAAGCTTGTAGAGAGTCACTTAAGGAAGTTTTATCTCATTAATACTGTGGAAGAAATTCACATAATCTAAGAGCAAAATTGATAATAATGAGCAGGAGTTACATTCTGCAGTAAACAATAATTCTAAGGTCATACCAGGAATTGTAATTTATTTATTTACTTATTTTATGTAAGTAGCTTAACAAAAAGATCTCAATTTTTCTCCCCAATCATTACTAATATCAAATCAATGTACAGCACATGAAGTTAGTAACTAAGGCATTGGGGTAACAGTTTGTAAATGGTGGCTACCTAAGTACAGATAACATCAGTTAACAGTGTGTTTATTTTATCAATACACAAGTTTACACATCATTCTACATCTGGAGTTTGACCCGGTATAGGGAAATTCCCGGTATAGGAAACTCCTGCATCAAAGTATCTAATGTTTAAGTGATCAGTGCAATGACATTGCCAGAAAACAAAACAAAAAAAAAAATCAGCAAGAAAAGCTACTAAGAACTTGTTACTTATTTCAGAATTCAGTGTGGTAAATTTGCTTTGTCAACATCTTACCTGCAGGACAGTGTGGGAGCTCTTCTTTAGGGATGCTTGTCATTCTTTGGAAATCATCATGGCAAGCATTGCAAAAATGCGTTGTCCCAAAACAGAAGAAAACAGCAACTGAACAGCAGTAGCGGCATTTGTATTCTAAGAAATCTGTACCATGTTTGGGACACATCTGAACAAAGGAAAGCAAACACCAGTCAGTGAAGCAGCCATGTTCTAACAATCCCAACAACTCATTTCTACATTCTGTAGAATATATGAATACTATACAATATTGTACAATACATGTCATTACAAATGACTGTCAATTATTGTACAGCTCGGGTACTCAGTTTCAGAATAAGAAAGAAACAGGAACGGAAGTTATTTACTGACCTGAGCCCTTGAAACATCAGAGCATGCACCACAAATAAGCTCTCTTGGATCATAGTCATCTCCTTGGCCAGCTTCAGCATCACAACGAGCTTCGCCACCAAAATATGCCTTAATTGCATATAGAAATGATTGGATGTTAAACCAGAGACAATTATTCTTTTAACTATTCTTTTCAGTTTAACCAATTCCATTTGTAAGGGGAATACGATGAATGACTGCCATTTCAGTGGTCTCCACTGTTCTGATCTCTCTTGACTCTGTCTGCAGGTACATGGTTTTGAGGCACTCAGTGTTGCTCAGTCTCAGGATGAACAAGACCAAAAACTGCAACATACCCTGGTCTATGCAAGCGACTTTAAGGCTTTTGGAACAGGATTTGGGTGCTCTATGAACTTTATGTCAGAATTAAGTAGCAGCTTGAGGTGAGTAGGCACTGGAGGAAGTACGTACGGCACCTCCTTGTAAGTGGCTATTGACTCAGTGTGCTTTTGGTTTCTGAGCTGCTCTGTATACACACTTGAGCTTTCCAAGGTAAGATACTATTCACATCTCATTTGCCCAACACTCAATTTATTAAATTATGATTCTATAAACAACATCTTTTCCTGCTTTTCTGCTCCATACACAATATATTAAACACATATTCTGTTCTAAGTAATTACTTTTGAAACAGTAACATACATTTAATAACTAATACCATACCTTTTTGCATTTGTAGCAAACATAGTAAGCATATCTGTTCATAGCATAGCCGGCTGGGTCATTATAAAATCTAACACCTGGCGTTGTGATGGCCTCGCTCTTGTGCAACCCTTCATACTCCAATCTCATTAGCGCTTTTCTCCTTACATCTTCATAGAGTTCTTTGATTGGATCAAGCAAATCCTTTAATACTGTGTGATTGATTTTGTTCTGAAATAAAAAAAAAATGCTGATTAAAGTACCTTGCATCTTTATCCCAAAAGCTATGATAATTTGTGTTATGGTCAGGTACAAACAGCATGACAGATGTCATAAAAACATATGAGCCTGGACAGTGGACATTTTAAACAATGGCTGATATAGTATGTACTCTATTTGCTGTAAAAATAGTATCCATGAATGCTTCTTCTATGGCCTGTTGTGATACAGGAACATCAACCCTTCCAGAGACCAACAGCCAGGGAGGTGGTGAAGAGTATATGAAATATTCACCACAGCACAGGAATATTCTGATTGTGTATTTTCTGTAATTTTGGTCCTTTTTGGCTTACTGCTCAGCAATTAAGCATAATGACCAACAGTCTTCTTTATCATTTGGTGGCCACAAGCTACTGCCATAAATTACCACAATGCAACATGACAGAAGAACCACAGCATGCAGAATGGCTGACCATTCCCAAATTTCAAATTCCTAGGGTGGGGTAAGGTGTTCTTCTTTCCAGCAGCTATCATATGCTTTTGCTTAGAGCAATTTAAATTTTGTAGAGTACAAGAGGAATTGTTAGTAACTTAAGCTAAACTAAGTACATGTATTCTTCAGCTCTGCCCCCACACTGAAAAGCAAAGCAGCTTCAAAAGTGGTTAGTAAAATAGAGAATTCCTGCTTCAGGTAGTGTGCATTAAGATTACTTCTTCCTCTCCCCACCATCACCAAATACTGGGAATTTACAAGCTGATGGTGCTAAGAATAAAAAAGCATTAAGACAATGTCTGGACTATGCTATCATTTTTTAAGAGGACACCTCAGGGAATAGTAGAAGGTAAAAAGATGCATCAACATGTGAAATTAAGAAAACAAGTAATATATAACTCATTCATACTGTAACAAGCAATACAGTATTAACAAATTTAAAAAAAAAGGAAAAGCTAAGTATCAGGTAAGTTGCTTGACTTAGGTAGCCATGCAGCTCATTTACCTTGCAAATTGGGCAGGACATAAACCCAAAAGTTATCCTTGGCCCAAGCCATCTGTTTTCTAGTACTCGCTGACAGCATTGCAAATGGAAAACATGGCTGCAGTCCAGCTTTAGAAAAGAGTAAGTGTAAGTCAATATTGAAGTTACATTAACCACTAAAGTAGAAGTAGTAATTTGCTTTTAAGTGGCAACATATATCAATCCCAGTATTAATTTATTTAAAATCCTAGCAAACCCCTATTTTCTTCTTAACACAAAAGAACATAAAATGGGCATTAAAATCATAACCACTCCAAGACCACCTACGGATATATGAAATACATGTGAATTATATCCACTCATCACCTCAGTTGTTTTTCTCCTTTATAAAATACCATGTATTTTAATAAAGCAGACACAGCAAACTAAATTGATCCAATCTGCTTTCTTGTTACAGAATTAATGCCAGACAAAAAGTAAGCTTTTTAAGCGGCTTAACTATTGCTATGATGTCTGTTTTCAAATTTTTAAGAGCATAATTTGAAAGATTTAATATTTTCACTTTCTTTATACTGCACATTACAATTGTAACAGTAACTTCTTAAAAGGGACAACAAACAAACAAACAAGAAACCTGGATAGCTGGTGCTGCTGAAAGTGCTTCAGTAAAGCAGATCATGCACATGTCATCAGCATCTTGTTTAAGAGTTGTAGCGTTTTTATCACAGCCATGCAAGCATGGCAAACAGTGCTCTTCGTTCTTAACACCTCCACAGGGGTGACCGCAGGGGTGTGTCTTGCTGCAGGCAATCTTAGCATACTCCTAAACAAATTAAAAGCAAAGAGTTAATCATCTTTTCCCCTTCACTGAGTGTTCTGACAGTGTTGGACTGCTGGTCTGTGCAATCAACTGAGATGAAAGAGTCATGATTTATATTGTCTACTGCTGCATCAGGTACTTGGGAAAAGTGGAATGTTGTGTAGTTGAAATAACAATGTTTCCTTTGTTTACCTGCATTACTCCTGAATGGAAATGGCTTAATGAAACCATAATTTAAAACTTTCAATAGAAAGAGAACTGTTCTTTGATCCTTTGTGTGCATTTTATATATTGAGTGCTTCCTGCATAAACATTGCTTACGCTGTATTAACAGCCTTCAAGATATCTGCAGAGTTTGGAGAAGCATCAAGTAACCCACTCTTAAGAATACATTATAAGCTAATCATTAATCAGCATAAAGCGAGTTTACATGGAAATGGATTTTTAACCACCTCTAATTTCCATCCCTAATACATAGAAAACTTACAAAAGTTACCTAGAAGCTAACAACAAATTGAACTGAATTTAAGTAACATTATGTCTTCATAGGCTGAGAGAGAAAAAAAGATGACCAATTTGCTTCACTTAGACAGAAATAAATAGGATGGGGTAAGAAACCGGTTAAGATTTGGCCCTCCGCCAATTGCACCCACACTGGAGGGCACAGAAACACTCTGTGATACATGGATACAGATGACAAACCTGGCCAAGTCTTAAATGTTCTACACTCACATAATACACGGACTGTTGGGCAAACTCTTTTTATCGGGCTTTCTGGTACATTTGACTTCACGCTGACAGTGTGTATTTTACTTTTTAATTGCAAGGCTGTTGTGAAAACCTGGGATACTTTTGAAGATAATAATGAAACTAACCAGTATACTAGTTGACTTAGCATTTGTAGTCTGTAATTAAAATAAACATTTACAAACTCAGAAGTATTTGAATGATAATATTCAATACTAGAACTTTATCATATGAGAGATCTGATTTAAAATGGACCACACGGATAAACAAGGCTTATTCAAAATAAGAAGCCCATTTCATTCTATGATCTCTTCTATTTATGTCATTAATGACGATTGATACTTGCTAATACACACCTGGCAGTCTGTATCAGAACAAACGCTTCCCACTGCTGATAATTCTGTTCCACTCCTACATCCACAGAACCGACATGCTTCAGAACTGCTGGTGGTCGGTTTGCCTATGGCCAAAGAGAGAAGGAGGCCAAAAATGTTGTAATAAAACACAAGGGACTGATACTCAATCAGACATCAAAACAGCAGTCACAAAAAACAACCAGAAATCCAGCAATTATTATGCAGTTAAACTATTCTATTTTTAACAAACAATTGCCCTAAAGCAGGTGAAAATCACAATAACCAGGATAAAGAGCAAGTAATAACAGTTGTTTTACCTGTCTGTTCTCTAAACTCCACCATAGCCTTCATAGTTTTAGAATCTGCTAATGCCATCAACCAGAAAAGTTTGGTCCTACCACAGCCCTCATGGAGATCAACTTTGATAGCTTCTTCTTCTTCTTTGAATACCTGTCAAGGTAACCAAACAGATACTAAATAGCATGTTTAGTTAGAGCATAGACGTGTCTCTGTAATTTTTGTCACTCTCTCTTTGGATTTACACCAGGCCTTTTATGAATTCTGTGGAGATTGTCTACTGCAAGCTGTTTTTCTTCTATACATTCCATAACTTGTACATATGCAGATATTCAGGATAAAGGCTTAGTGTTTTTAGAAATAAAAATGAAAAAAATTAACTCTTGATCCAACATGACTGAGAAACAACAGTGCAGCAATGCCAAGAAGAGAGCTGCACATTTTTTTCTGGTTTAAAAAATACAGAGCTTGGATTTAGTAATTCCTACCCAACACATCCAGTATGCCACAGTATTTTAAAAGCACAAGATAACTTCAGAAATATCTTCACATAACCATGGCTAGTAGTTTATCAAAGCAACACTGAGAATTAGGGTCTTAATAACATGTACTATAGAATAACAATTATAGAAGTGTGTAATATTAATATTTTTGACTTTCATATAAATACACAGTGGATACTTTTGGCTACAATGGGGAAAATACAAAGTTTTTGCAAAATAAAAAAACTCGCATGAAATCCTTAAGGAACTTCATGCAGTCTCTTCTTTTGCTCCTTTCCCAAGCTCTGAAGGCAGTTCTGTTTGCATTTGTTTCACCTGCAATGCAATATAAGTTAGAATTTTCCCAGGTATGGATTTATACACTCACTTTAATTCTTACTACAGTTAGAAAAAAACCCTAACTGCTTCATAAAGTATTCACATAAGCACATCTGAGTAACTTACAGGCTGTCCTTTCTGGAACGGAGAGAAAATACATTAAGGAGGTATGTATGACTGAAGTTGGACAAAGAACAGGAAGCAAACAGAAAACAAGAGAGAGGGAACATGACAGAATCAAAATTGAATTTTAGAGGCTTAACATGTGAGATGTAAAGGTAAAAGTGGTGAATAAAGAGCAAAAATTTAAACATGCGTTTAGAAGTAAGTAGGAAAATCTGATAAGCAGCTATTTTGGACAGATTAAAGGAAGAATGTGAGGACTTCTGTGAGATAAAAACTTACTTTTTATCAACTGTAATCTGAACAGGCTATATAGGAGAAATCAGAAAAATGAATGAGACTAGACTGTGCTGTGCCATGACAGAAGAGTAGACATAAAATGATCTTCTTAGGATGACAAAACAGGAGAATTTCAAAGGGGATTGCAAAGACTCTGGCTAAGAAATAGAAGGTAACAGACACACATGGAAATGCCAGGCTGAGACTACACTGCAAATGCTGAGGCACCAGGGAGGAGTGTTTCACTGGAGAGTGAAACGCAGTACCAAAGGTCTGATGGTTACATCACACGTGCTCTAGAGCAGCTGATCCCCTGCACTCAACGACCATAAGCAGTGTGTCCTGCATCTATCTTTTGATTTGCTTTTAGTTCCACCTGAAAACTATCTGGTTCATGCACTCTAAGGCTGCTCAGTAACAGAAAACAATGCACTTTGAGGAGATATGATCATCTCCTTTAAAAGCCCATTCCTGAACATAACTAAAAAGTTAATATGATGCATGCAGGAGAGGGAGAAGAGGAATGAGTTCCATTGAATTAATTTTATTAGTGACATTTATTATTTTAATCTTTGTACAAATATAAGTAGTCAGAGGGAAAGAGGAAAATAAAGGATCACAAGAAACCATAAATGAGAAATAGTGGCAGGAAAGAGGAAATGTTCAAGAATTCCAAAAGTAAAGGCATCTTCAACATTGATTTCAATGACAAGAAGAAAAAATCCAAAGAGAATGTAGTTTCAAGTTTAGAGATGAAAAGGATAAAAGAATACCACAGAAGAATACTAATTAGCATAGTACTCAGCAAGTTATAAAAACTTATATCTAGTCAAAATTTCAATCCTAAAAACAAACTCAAAAGAAGTCAGGAAATTTTCAAGCTTATGTGTAGGACGACATATTTATCTGTGAAAACACAGTGAAAGCTAGAGGAATATTGAAAATAAGAGAAGACTCATAGGGGAACCAGTAGGAATATTTGCTGTCAAATCATCTTCCTGGATTTTGAAAAGGAATAAACATATTTTAGAAATGAAGCAGTTGACAAGCACTGACTTGTATGACAGAAGTAGTAAAGGAGATACAATTTAACAGGAATAAAGAACTAATGTATACTTAAGAAATTCTATGCAGCTTCTAAATTCTCCTAAAAAAGTGTTCCTAAATGACGTTGAACACGAGAGAAAAAGTTGATATAGCATAAGAATTAGAATTACGAACTGCTGCAAGATATTCTAATCTTTGTAAACGATAAAGGACATGAGAATGTAACTAAAAACAACTAATGAGAATTAACTGGAAACTCGTCTATCCCATCTCCAAAACAAAACAAAACACCCTTTTCAGATTCAGTATTTGCTACTACCTTTTGGTTATATTTTATTTAGGGAGACGCACACAATGATGCAGTGCACACAACACAGGGCCACGTATACTGTACCTGTCTCTGGTGAGTTTTTGTTCGCCGATGCAGATGAAGGAATCGGTCACAATCTGTGCACAAATTCCCACAGACATTACATAGAATGATTGCAGCAGTTTCACCATCATCATGGTTATCACACATCGGCTGAGAGAAAAAAAAGGAATAATTCCTCTTATTTAAGTCCTTCACTTCCTTTTGGCATCTGTTTTTATTCTCCCCTCAGTAACACACCCCACACCTCCCCTCCAATTTATAAAGGCAGATAAAGAGCTTGTTTTGACTTCTAATGCTATCTTTAAAATAATCAATATTTAAGCAATTATTCCTTGACACAAACCCCCTCAATTTATGACAAGAGTTTTTCTGATATTCTTAATCTCCTATTTTGTGTAATGCACCAAAAAAGTGCATTTTCAGCAATACAGTTGAGACATTGCTTTTAACTAGTCTGAGAAGAGATTTATGTAACAACAGGTTATGGGCATGTTAACAGGAAAGTTCAGAGATATGAGTACTCAGGTCAGTCAACAGGCATGGTATTCACCCTTCATTACTTTGATATGGCACGTTTACTCTTTTCAAACATCTAAACAAAGCTGTAGGTCATCCATAACTTAGAGACAGTATGGTTGAAGTAACAAACTTCAAAATCCATCATAAAATTAAGTTGCTCTACTGATATAAGTAAAAAAAACCAAATTCAGCAGGGTTGTTTTTCAATTCAAAGTATCCCCACAAAGAGACTTCAACAGCTGATTTTGACTATGCACATGTCTGGAGAACAAGTTTCTACTGTAATCCCAGAACACGTGGTTTCCATGATACTCTCATGCAACTTAGAGTTCTTTCAAAGCAGCTCTGGTAGGGAGACACACAGTTCACCTCAACATTTGAATATCCCTATGTGAAACACGATTGGGGAATTTCAGGCTGGGTTCAGCAGCTTGAATGCCTGCTTGACAATGCCTTGGCTGCTCCTCTGACATCTCCAAGTCCCTTGACTTTCTTAAGCACCTCAGAAACCTCTGTGTCTGCTTCCTTCTAAGCAGAGTTTTATTCCTTGCTGCTGCTGCGGCTTTATGCCTCTCCTGTATTCTGTTTCTACCTACACTAAACTGCTTTGGATGCTTCTTTGCTCTATCCTTCATTGCTATTGCACAACCTTCCCTTGCTTCCCACAGGGATCCATCTAACCAAGATATAAAGAGACTAGTTTCATTATTGTGCTCTTTCTAGAATAGTATTAAAAAAATCACAAGCTTTTTGTCATACTGAAAAGCACAGGCATTTTTTCAAATGAAAAGTATGGACAGAATCATATTCCATATCAAATTTATAAGTCCTCTGTGTAAATGGTAGTTTTACTAAATTCAGTTAGAAGGAGTTCCTCCCTGAGGTAATCATTCTCTAGTGAGATGGGGAAGAGGAAGCTAAATTACAGAGAAGTAGTTCTTGAATAACACAAAATAATTAAATTTATTTTGTGACAGGGATTAAGACGGAAGGAAAAAGCTCTGACAGAGGGTGCTGTATAAACTGAGTCAATCTACTAAGAAACTCATCCCACAGGTGTCAGGAAGGCCTTATTTCATCCTGAATACAGTTAGAATTGCAACATTACTGTTTTAAGTCGGAATTTCTGTTTTCTGAGCAGTGCTTGTCTAGTACACAAATACTTCAAACATGTGTGTACAATCTCCACTGGGAGGGAAGAAAAGGGAGAAAGGCCAAGTTGACCATTCTCTATCATTCTAAATTCTTTGATGAGTGAATAAATCAAAGTAAACACAAAACCGTGTGATTTTCAGTCTCACCATCTGTTTCTGTTGCCCGTCCTTTCCCATCCATCTTCCTGAGGATAGTCTATCAACATGATCCTGATCAAGTACACAGAGGGATGCTAAGGCCAGCCACAGCTATTGAAAGGCAAGGTAGAATTAAATGTCTTAGACATATTAAAACCAAACCAAACCTCAACCAAACACTGAATAGATAAACTTTGGCAGATAAGAATGTCACCTTTACCTGCGACCTCTATTATTGCTAGCTGAAGCCTGCTCATACAATCTAAGTTTATTTTCCAAAAGAAGTCAGGAACACAATAAAACCTACTTAACTTTTGGGAACTACCTTGTTTCTTTCAGGTATTATCACTTTATGATTATAAATACAGTAGCTAGCACACAAGAAAGAAAAAGTGGAGAAAGATCAACCAAAGCACTTCATGAAGAAATATGACAAATATAGACTTGCACAAACATTGCGGGCTTTGGGGAAGAAGAAATTCAAGGACACAAATTAATAAAAACAAAACCAAACCCAAAAACAACCCCCCAAAAACTTCAGCTCAATGAGACTGACTTCCCTGTTCCCTCCTCACTGCATTGGGCAATTGGCATTACCTAGAAAAGGGTTCTGAGCTAACTAGTCAAAGGAAGCTTTTCCTCCCATCTTCTCCACTGACTACAGTGAAATCCTGAACAGATGAGCTACATGAGGATAATTTTTCAGTGCAAACAAAATTGAAAGGTGCTTGACACTTGATTTTTTGCAACAGTCTTTATTCAAATGTTTGAATAAAATTGTTTTTGTTGAGAAACTTTACCAGACTCTCCCTCAACACTCCACACCTCCATGGCAGAACTACATTCAATCACAGGAGCAGCTGGGCTGACATTCAGGGCTCCTCTAAGACCTGATTAAACTACTATGATGACAGCAGGAGCCAGTGGTAGTCTGAGACTGTGACCTCCAGAAAGCAGAGACTTTATGAGTAACAAAAATGATGAAAAGAACAACTGCTACAGACTTTTAAGATGGAAAACAACATGAGTGTCAAATGCTTGAAACCACTGCAAACTTCCTTTACTTTTGTATGTAATTATTAAGCTTGAAAAGCTAAAATCTGTACTCCCTACGACAGCAGGAATGTCATAATTTACAAACATGCTTTTCATGGTATTTCAAGCAATCTGTCAAGATTTAAAGTAGTCCTCAGTTTCTATAAAAGATTCACAGAAAAAGTAAACACCAAGAAAAGAAAACCACCAGGTTACACCATGTCAGTAATAAAGGGCTGAGCAAATATTTTTTGAGACAAACACAGGTGAAGCTTAACTTAGTAGTCCTAGAGAACATCTGTTACTGAGTGTTTTCATAATAGCCTTGAGATATGGTAGCTGATTACCTAGAAGTCAAACCACTTAAAATAATTGCTTGGAGAGCTGAAAGAAGACAGCTGATACATACTGTGCAATTTTCCACACAGATGAATGATCTCAGATTTAGTGTAAGGCAAGTGTGACAAACTTCAAGCAGAATTATTTCAAGAATAAGCCCCCAAATGTATAGAGGCATCACACTTATTCTTCATTACTTCTGAGATACGCCAGATGCATATCTAATTCTAATTCAGTTTTGACTTGTGCATTTCTGACATATCAGAAGGTTATTGAATGGGCTCCTACTGCACATTTAAATGAACTTATGCTAAGTTCAGTGAAGTTCTTACTCTGGTTGTTGCAATGCACCTCACGGGTGATCTGTACTCTTCTTCCATTTTGGTCAGAGCTATGATTGTTTCAGCAATAGCATTCTTTGTCACACGTGACCAAGCTTCTGACAGATGACCCTGTTAAAGAGGAAACTCAATTTATTACAGGTTTTATTAAGAGCAGCTAAAATTGTAATTAGACCCGCTAAAAAACATTAGGTTAGTATCTCAAGTTAGAACAGAAAAAGAGGAAACCAGGGATGACTTTGATAAATCAGGTTGTTTCACAGAATTATGTGTGTTGAAAGGGATCTTCAAGATCATCTAGTTCCAACACCCTTGCCATGGGTAGGGACACCTTCCACTAGACAGGTTCCTCAAAGCCCCATCCAACCTGGCCTTGATTTTTAAATCAGACAGATCTGGCAAAAATTAGCCCTCAAATACTGAGGTGACTGACTGAGGTTGTCTCTGAGCAACTATTGGAATAATTAACTTGGAATAGGTAGAGGGCATATGATTTGAAGAATGGGAAGTCCTTTTCCTAAAGTGTCCCCACCCCTTCTGGAGAAAGAAAAATGCTGGAGCATGGATAAGTGACTGTGACCAGCACACAGATCACAGTGGGTTCCTAGAGAAATCAGCTTCACATGCCTAGCTCAGCCTCCTGAATAGTCTCCACAGTTCCTGTATTAGAAAGAAATAGAGGACTACAAACACCAGAACCACAGCATACTTTCTAATCTTTAACATTCCAAGCCTATGGCACTAACTCCTACCCTCAAGTTTCTGATTCAGAGGCTGCTGCATCCTTCAATTCTTAATGTAATCTCTACAGTCCTGAACTTCATGCTGAAGATGACACATAATTGAGATTTGCTGGACTCTAAAAAGGAAGCTATAGTGACTAACAGAGATCTAGGTACCTACACATTGCAAATGCTGAAAAGGTTTTGTGAAAGGAATCACATTTGTAACTGTCATGAAGAGGATAATTACACTGATGCCACCCTGCTGATAATCAGCAGCTCTAGAAAGCCTCAAAAAAAGGTTTTCAAACACAGAAAGACTTTAATTGTAACTCTTATCAATTGTGAGATTCTAAAATCTTGTAGTCAGAATCAACAGCGGTAACTGCAGAGAACTTGGAATCCAGCTTCAGCAACTTTGAGAAGGAACCTCCTTAATCTAAGCACGGTCAATGATTTAGAATATAGGACTCCCAGCCTGAAGATACTGAAAAACCTTTCAAAGGGTATTCACAGAGGAAAATCTGGGTCATTTAGAGTACCTCACTGAAATAGGTGCAGAATTAAGGAAAACAAAAACAACCTCCCAACTAAATACCTTTCCCAAAAACATATACAAACCCTTTCTTTCTTTTGCCAATATTGATTCTGGGAAATAGCTGATTCACTTTTCATCAATTTTTCTGCCAAAAAAATTGTCTGAAGCAGATGCAACTATGGAAAATTTAAGCCCAGATAATTAAAGTAATAAGCAGCTATAATTTCAGTGACTGAAAGAAGTCAATCTCAACCAGAAAATTCATACATTAAGTCTACGAACAGTTACATGAACACAACACTATTATTTTACTTCACAGGTAAGTTTTATTTTCAATTGAAGTACTGAGTGCTCAAGATTTAAAAATTAAGCTTTAAAGTTAACAATGTTAGAAAATGACCCACAATTATTGTTTACCTCTTAAAATTCTAGTATAAGCAACTTATTAAAAAAGCTTATTTCAAAACTGGATTTCTGTTCAGCGGAATGAGAACTCAGTTGCTACTGCTCTTAGCCCTAGACTCTATCCAGAAAACTATGGTTTTTTTCTTGAGACCAATTCACATTTAACAGCTCAATCTGATACTAACTGTAATAAAAGCAATAAAAAATGTACTTTTCTTTATCAGAAATATTTGAATATCCTCCACATTTAAAGGATAGAAACTCACTGCTGCCATGTCTTTAATGAGTTTGATGATGATCTCTGAAATCTGCGTAGGTGTTGATCCCTTCATCCACCAATGACTTTCACCTCGCCGAATATAGCTGCAAAGGATAAATGGTAATAGATGAAATAAATTCAAATAATTAGTTAGTATTTGTCAAAATCCAGCACAAAGAAATAGTGTACATATTCAGCATACAGTAGGCTGTAGTTTGTTACATATTTTTAAACAAACCTGGAATTGAAGATCATTGGAAGTGTGACTGTAGTAACTCCTTTGCCTGCAGTAGTGCCAGCTGTCCCTGTGATAGTAGTTCCTTTGGCTTTCAGCTGTACAGTGAGAGCTTTGGCAATGCATCCCAAAAACATGTCTAAGATACCTAGTTTATTCCAATCTCCCTTTTCTGTTGAATGAATTATATCACTTATATCTGCTGGTGGAAGAGACTTCACCCCTATAATACTTGCCAGGCGACTAGGGGTTACCTCAGGCAAAACACGTCTCAGTAATGATGTTACCTGGAGAAAAAAAATCAGAACACCACAATTCTTACCAAGACAGCTGGAGTTTACAAGTAAAAGCAAAGTGTTGCTTCTTCTTCACAAGTTATTTCAGTTAGAAGGACTGAATCTAACTGCTGTATTTCATTACTCCTGTAAGAAATTTGCAGTATTTGTATCTTGCAGTGAAGTGTTTATTAATGCAAGCAGTAAGACAAGGCCGAAGAGTCTGGAACTGATCTCACTAAAACAACACTTAGTCTTCACATAATAACAAAATTATGTTTGGTACTGGACTTAGGGTAAGGGTGATACAGAGGTTTGTACAACTCTGATTTGCTTGCATAGTACAGACATGTCACTGTTGGGGTTTTAGTTTAGTCCTAGTTTTTTCCTGTTAAAGGAATTTTTTCCCATATGCATGTTGCTAGGGGACAAATGGCTGTACTTAAGAGAAGACAAAAGACCTGGCTACTCTTTTGTTTCACCTGGGTGTGGGGTCAGTTCACTCTCGGCGTTCTCGGGGAGAGGAGCCTGGTTCTTTTCGGCCGTTTTTCTTTCTGTGGAGAAAGATCCCAGGACCCCCGGCCCACCTTCCCTGCCCCTCTGGAGGCCGGGCTGTGGCTGCCCTGCCCCGCCGCTGATTGGAGCCTTCGCTGCGTTGTAGCCGTGCTCGCCCTGCCGGCCTGGACCTCCGGGGGGTTCCCCGCTCGGATACATCGCGTCTGCCATCCGGGATCTGTGCTCATCCCTGCCGCTTCAGCTTCCCGCTCCAGCCTGCCATTCCAGCCTGCCGCTCCAGCCTGCTGTTTCCCGAGGCTCCAGCCGGACACCGGGGCCAGCCGCCTGGGGTTTGTGAAGCCTTTGTCCCATCCCTTCTCGGGATCCCAGGGCACCGGTGCCGCGTGCTCCCCGAGCTCGCTCCGGAGCGCCCCCTGCAGCCGCGGGGGAACCATCGCACCTGCCCTGCTCACCGGGAGCCGCCAGCGCCCCTGCCGGCTGCGAGCGGAACTGCACCCGAGGGGAAAGGGCCCGACAGCCGAGAGGGCTGGGACTGGGTTTGTGATTGTTTGCTGTTACTGCCAGAGTTATTGTTGTTTGTTTGACTGGTTATATATATAATAGTAAAGAACTGTTATTCCTATTTCCCACATCTTTGCCTAAAGGCCCTTGATTTCAAAATTATAATAACTCGGAGGGAAAGGGGTTACATCTGCCACTTCAAGGGGGGCCTCTGCCTTCCTTAGCAGACACCTGTCTTTCAAAACCAAGACACCCACTTCACATGCATTACTGAGATGTAGGAAACTGTGGTAGAACTGTTAGAGACACTTCAGACTTCTGGAAGTACTTGTCCTGAGGTACTAAGAATTATAATACTCTTTTCCCACTCCTTTATTTTTCCTTTTGATAGTCTAACTGGAATTTTTTGCTGTGCTAATTGCTCTGGACCCAAGAGGAGTTTTCTTGAAATGCCATGGTTCAACATTACCAACGGGTGAAGCTGCGGTTGAAATTGCACGTATCATACAAAGTTTGGTCCAAGTCAGCATGAAAGCTGATGAAAACTTAAAAGATTTAACATTTCATATCTAACTGTGCAAGCCTCCAAAGTTCTCTTGAAGAGCTATTGCATATCTGCAGTGGACCACAATTACTAAGCAGGACAGTATCTGCCTCCAGGCAAGTTGAGATGTGAGATTTTAACAGTTCAAACATTGTAAAAAGAAGAATAGAGAGTATGAAACATAAAAACTTCTGCAATAGAAACTTAAAATCCACCTGAAGGTGGCACAGCAGCTAGCGACAAAACAGTGCATTAACTGTACTAATGCAAATATTTTATATGTTTACATATTATTAACATTATTAAAAACATATATATGTGTTTATGTATTATGTGTACATAACTATATATACACTCAGCACTCGAATTCAGAAAGAAACAGATATTAAAACTCACCTTGAGGATACCAAGAGTAGAAAGGAACTGTCTAGTTCCATACTACTACACTTGGAGCCTGAGTGTATGACACAGATGCTAAGGACTCATGTGAGATCCATAACAGACTCCAATAATTGAAAACCTCTCATCTTAGCTACACATGCTACATGGGCATTATATACATGTATTAAATACTCAAAAACCACTGGATACTTAGGTGCTGTTCATCTGATAGACATTTCTACCATGCTCTTCTTATTTAAAAAAAAAAGAACTAACACCCTGAAACCTGACACTTCAATTCCCGGAAGAAATTCTGTATATTTTTTCATGCACATGCTTTTAGGATTCTGAAGACATTTTTCTAGGAATACCGAAACATTTGAGCAGCGGTTAGCACTCACCTGCCTCTGCACCCTAGGAGAGGCAGTGTGTAGCAAGGAGAAGAGGTCCTGGAGCAGGGTGAGCTGCTGGGCCAGGTACTGGCGGCCCACGTTGGAGCCGCTGAGCGCCAGGACCATGGAGAGCAGCTCGAAGCAGTAGGCGTCCGAGGAGGCGTCCTCGTCGCTGGGCTGCGAGTTGGCATTCTCCTTGCTGGAGATGGCGTGCTCCCACTCCTCGCGGACGCGCGTCGCCTCCATCCGGATGGCCTGCACTATGTGGGCACACACCTGGCCAGACAGAAGGCAAACACACAAATCTGAAAAAATTTTAGCAAGTGTAAAACATTGTGGTTTAGGTACCTTTGCAAGTATGGCTAAAATAGGAAACCTGTGAAATTTGGTTTGTACTTAAATTACTTTTTAATATAAATTCAAGTGAAGAATAAAATGCTGAATTTTTGCTCATCTTTGTTCTGGAAAATTTAATTGAAATTATTTTTTATTGTTTTTCTGATCCTACCTTTTAATTTACTTTTTACTTGGAACTGAGGCTAAAAAAACCACTCCCCATAAACCCCCTAAGAAGTAAGTTTACTCAACACACACAAATGAAAAGTACTTATTAAAATACTCTCTTGTTCAGTTTAATAATCAGGAAGCTTAAAAAAATTTTAGAAACAATAGCACAGTAAAAAGCATTTTTAGGAGATTACAATGTTCGTTAAGATGAAGAGCATTCTGCTTAACCGACTAAACTAATAAATTTCAAAATTAATCAGTAGCTCTATTATTGTGAAATCTCATAGCAATAATCACTGAAAACAAGCTCATTTATTACAAGACACCAATATTTAATCCTCAAATAATTTCAAAAGGAACAAACCTGTTTCTGCAAATTTGTCAGTTTGCTCCGGCTGAATATGATCCCTACCATGTGCTCCTTCAGGTCTGCATCGGATGTTGCCTTCATAAAAAGCACATTTAATATTAGATCAAAAGTTTCAACAGTATTTCCTAATTACTGTAGCAACTAACATGGAATGTGTCAACAAACTGTGTTTTAGAAGTTTGTAGCTTTTTTTACAGAGAAGATATAGAAGCAAGATCAGTGCTATTAACTATGGTTAATAAATACCTCTTCAATGTATTTAGTCTTTGTAAGAGGAATTTAAGCATGAAATGAAATAATAGGCAAAACAAGTGGAGTGCAGTTTCTTCATACTTTTTCTCTACGTATTAACAGAGCCTCTCTTGAGGCACAAGATAATAGGCAAGGACTTCCAGGTTGACCATTACAGGTGTTAAGTACTTCTGTAATTGTAGGCATCATTTGCATCACCATTATTATGATGTTTCCATTAAATGCATATGCCTCAGTTATAATTTATTATTAAAAAATACATTATAATTTTTTAAAAATAAGCAGTTGTGACATTTTACTTCTGTTTTTATCTGAAAATTATGCAGCATAAGGAATGGAACAAACACTGAAAATCATCCTGGATAATTTTTTTCAGCAAAGTATTATTGATAGAATACAAATAAATACATTGTGTACTTTTTCTTCTCCTTCTGGGGAAGACAACAGTGCTTTTTCTTCTTGTTCTGGGGTTGGCTCAGCATCTCCGGAGATGAGTTTTCCAAATACCTGGAAGAGAGACAATGATAATTAGCATATCTCAAAGATAAACATGTGCAGATGTGGTATTTTACATTATAACATAAAGCACTGAAAGTTTATAATTCATAGTAGCTTTTGCTGTATAACACATCATTAAAATCCCACCTGGGATGTTATAAGTCGGAATACTCGCAGTGTCTCAGATTCACAGTTTCTTTGTTGCGCCACACTTGCAGAAATCTGGCCTGCTATTTTAATGCTTTCACCATCCTTCCATCCAAGAATTTTTACTTGTCGAACTCTTAGTGTGTTCTCTGGACCCTTCAATTCAATTTTGATGATGTGATTATCACCTCCAGGAAGTTCACTTGTTACCCAGCCAATATGTCTTGAATCCAAGTCTACCTATTAAAGAGGAATATAAAGTTGGAAACTGACATTACATCAAACAAAAAGTCACCTGCCATCATATATCACTGTAACAAATACTATGCTTGTAATGAAAATTTCAACCTGAGCAGTACTAAGACTTATGTTTAATTATAAAAATATTCAACTTCATGAGTTCAGATTAAAAAATTGACCTATAGCCATTTGTGTTTTGTTTTTAAAGCTTATTAGAAATAGTGGCCTACCTATCCCTTTTATCCTCAAAACAACAGTTCATATATTAAGAAAACAACCCTTAAAACCAATATTTGCTCACCACTTTTCTGAAAAAAGAAAAAAAAAGCCTGTATAATTTAACTGCAAATATAACACACAATTAATTACCAGTAGATACATTTTTTTCATCTCTATTCACACAAACTCCTGCCAATGAAATTGTTACTCTGTGGAAGTATCAATATCTGCTATCCTTATCAAGATATGCAGGACTTAACTGTAAAAAAGAGATGAACTGTATGAAATTAGGTTTATTTTAAAGTAAGTACTGTTTAAAAAAAAGAACATAAATAATGCTGTGTGAAATCATGTATTTCATATGAAACTGCAATGTCACTACTGGAAACCAAGGATTGATAGGGTGCAGTGCCTTACATCATCACTCAGAGAAACCTGAGCCAAGGCAGCCCTCTCTCATATCCACAGGCTCATTTATAATCAAGCTAATATTTGTTCTTTCCCATTTCTACACTAATTCTCAGTGTCTGCATTGAACTGTGCTGCAGCAGACAAGGCTAACTTTTTTTTAATACCATGAGACAGGATACAGTATGTGGGTGTGCTGGAGGGTAAAAAAGCTGTTGGAGAAGTGTCAGAGCAAAGAGGGAGCAAAGCTGAATCAGTTCCTGCCTGTGTTCTGGGAGTCCTTTTTGGAAACCTTCTACAGCTGAAAGGATAAGTTACCATATAGTAATTAAAACTAAATTAATCTAAGGAAAATTTTACATAACCCTGTTCTGTTTCAGTAGAAAAGTAAAAGCTTGCTCAATAGTCAGTACACACGACTGAATTCTGTCATTAATAACACAATATTTTCCAAGGCTTATTACGGTGCCTGATATTTGCAAAGTAATTTATCTACCATAAGAAATGGAAACTATTTGCTTAGAAAAATCTCTGATATGTGCACAAAAAATGACAGCAATTTTTCTATGTCAACTCTTAAAATGTTTACCTGCTTTATTCTGCAGAGATCTTCTACTGCCTTGCCAGTTAGGAAGGTCATGGAGGTCACTTTGTTCTGCAACAGACAAGCAAAATAAGAATGAAACACTTCAACTGAGACAGTTCTGACTACTACTTCTGTATTAAGAGAGTACATACATAAAAGAGGAAAGTTGCTTCATTACAAAAAAGAGTGATGTAAAGCAATGACAAAGAATTCCAAAATACAGCTCTCTAAAACAGTCTGCTCTTTGTATTAAAAGCTGTGGTTGAATTACAGATATATTTGTAACATTCAATTACTGTACAGATCAATTAAGAAGTCCGTAGAAAGTTTAGAAAATTCGGATTTTATGGAAGCTCCTTTTTCCAATGCTTCTGCAAAAACGATGAGCAAGAAAAGTAACTTAAAACAATTAAATGACTGAAAATGCATCTGAAATTGAACACACCAGTGAGAATTAAGTTTCCCAGTTTCAGTTTTAAGCGACTGCAAATTCAGACAGACTGGTTTAATTATAACAGCTTCTGCTTTCTATGTCACTGGATTTAGAAACTTTACTTTGAAACGTGAACTTCTGAACTAGAATTTACCAATTGACAAAGAAAACAGCACTTCTGGATTGATAAACACATACAACTTGGAGTATACATCTTCAATGAGAGACAGTTTTATATTCTTCTTACCCCAAGATCTCTGGAATTGTCTACATGAACACAAACGTAACGTGCATTGATTCCTTTAACACAGTTAATTGTGATGTTTTTAGTTTTGTTTTTGTCCTCATCTCCTGACTCCCAGAACGTTTCTGTAGACCCATCTGTTAAACTACCAATCATGGCAGGTCGGCTTGATGTTTTAATGTCAACAATGCTGGTTAGGTCTTTCAGACAAACCACTATACACAGTTCCTGCAAAAACAAATGGAAACATTTAAAATACTTGAGAGTAAGCCCAAATACAGGCATGATTTACAATTTTTAAAACCACACAGGCATTTCTGTTTTGAGGAAGGAGCTCTCCAAGAAATTTGTGCTTTGTTGATTCAAATTATTCAGTCCTTTAAACCAAAGGACATATTAATAGCTAGGAGCTGAATATATTAGCAAATGCCTAAATATATAAATAAATGGAAGAAAACACTTCAAAAACATTAAACAGAAGTATTAATTCATGCTCCTTGGAATAACAGAAGGAAAAAGATGTATGTAAAGAAGAACTGGAAGTACACAATATTTAAAAAGTTAACTAATTCCATGACACAACGGACTCCAAAACATTCCCCAAAAACTTCAGTTGCAAACAAGCACTTTCAAGCACTGCTCCAAAATTTAGGCTAATGGTCAACACTTAAACCTCTGAAGCTAAATATGAGAGCCTAAATAGCAGGAACAAGATCCCAAACGGAGGTATGTTTGAGAAAATACAGCATTGCAATAAGGAATCTTATAATTTAAAGAGAATCATCATTGGAAGTACAGACTGTTCACAAATGATCTCTGCTTCTGAGGCAGAGCTGTAATACTTGCCTGATTCATGACTTCAAAACCAGACTGAACGCTGATACTAAAACTCTCTTCACTATCTCCATCATCAGATTTAGACAAAATATTGTTGATATGATGGAAAACATTGCTCTGGTGCAGAAACTGGTGATCAGATTGTTTGAATTTAAGACTCCAGCACCTGAAAGCACATTTAGAGGACTTTGAAATTTTGACTGCTGATAAAAGACACAACTTACCAATGAAAATATTAAATACGTTTTTGCTTCTCAAAATATTTTCTATAAACATTTAACTTCAAAATTTGCAGGATCTCAAGTGCTTCTAGTGCACCATTTTGAGGAAAGCAGGAATAAACTTTCCCTAGAATTTTAATAGTAAATTAATAATATAATTATAATATATAATAACAAACCATTATTATTCATTTTGTGTCTTTGAGACAGACACACAGAAAAAGTCTCAAAGTTTAAAGATACCATCCAGGTGACAGATTTCTGAGCAGAGGGCACTACACCACCATGCACATACATGCAGATCCTACCGTATTATTCTGTAAAATGTTTTCTTTTTCACAGTGGACACAGTATAGAATTTAAAAGCAAGTACAGTTCTCTCAAAAAAGTTTTTTAGGTTATTATTTATATGTATAAACAGATATCTGTGTCTTCTATGTATCTCTTTCCTAGTGGTAAGGATAGACATGCTCCTTCTCGAACAAAGTTTTCAAGCATCCTACTTACACTGCAAAATCTTTTAACTGTAATTCTACAACATTTCCAGCCTTTTCAAGAATTTTCTTGATTTGTGCTTACCTTAAGGCCATTTGCTGTAATGCACTACCACTGGGAAGAGACATCATAAGATCAGAGATTGTCTGAAGAAGGCGATGGAAAGTGTGGGGTAAGGGGTGAGCCGCTTCCCCAGCAATCACTATATCTGACAGAGGGTGTTCACACACTCTTGTATCTTTTTCCTACAGTGCAAAGCAATTTGTATGTTATTAACAGACTTTCTGAGAGAAAAAGGTTAAGTAAACAAAAACATTTATGCTATTTGCTTTAAGAGTAACTGCAACAATCTAACAATGAATGTGAACTTGACGCAGCTCCTGTCAGAGGATTTTTACATTAAGTTACACTTAACCCTCAAACAGGGAACTTGGGAAGTATATTGTATACTGCCACACATATTTCATCATTTAAAGATGTGAAACATTACACTGCAATAATTTGAAAACAAAGAAACAAGCCAGAAATAAATAACATACTCCAGCTGTTGAAACCAACTTTGTCTGAGCAGCAAAATCCAGCCATAGCAAACTTGATAGCTAAACTAGTGTTATCAGTTGCTGCATTTCATTAGATGTGAAAGTAGTAATTCTTAGTTAAGGTGTGTCAGTACCTGGAAAAGCAGTGTACCAGGTTACACTGCTGAAAAGACTACTTTCAGACCATCTCATTTCAAAACTGGATTAGATTTCAAGTGATAGAAGATTACCCTGACTTATTAACAGCACTAGCATGATTTTTTTGAGCTATTCTTTGTGGACATGATAAGGTTTTAAATCAGAGCTAAGTCTAGAAGAGGTTGTATGAAGATATCTTTTGGATGTGTGATATGTTAGACTATACTATTTTACATGCTACATTTTCAGAACTAACTACAGATTTTTCTCAAATCACTAAATTAAGTATACCTAGTGCACGTAATTACTTATTTATATATACACACATACACAGCAGTACGTAAATTAACTACGCATTTTCATTATTAACTATGGGCTTTTCTTAGAACACTGAAATAGAGTAAAATAAACCACAAAGTTTCTTTAAAAAATATTTTTTCTCTCTTCTCTTTGCAGGGCTAAGGAAGAATAAAAAGCAAACTGACAATTTTTTTAATGGATTAGCAATGTGCTTGTGCTTTTTTGCTTTCTTATTTTCCACAAATACTCAAAAATAATGCATTAAAAGACCATGTAATTCATTAGCACACAGAATCTCACGATTTAGAAGAAAAATTAATCTATGTCTACAAAATGAGTTCAACTATAATTTAAGGTTTTGTTTCACAGTGAGAGGATTAAGGAATCTTTTTTGCCCATAAAAATATTTCTAATTCGCCTACAAAGCCAGCAGAGATGAAAAGGAGTGCAGAACCTCACTTACTTGTTCTGCATTTTCTTTATTTGATTTATTTTCTTCATCCTCTTCTTCTTCAGGCTCTACAGGTGCAGGAGTCAGGGAAGCCACAAAATGCCATAAAATATCATGAAGAGAAGTTGTTTGAATGACATTACACAGAAGCCAGTTGAAAGCCTAAAACAGATTACATACAAGGAGTTACCAACTGGTTAAGCAACTCTGGAGTAAAACCATTTCCTAAACCATTTATGTTAAGGAGGTGCACTAATGGTTTGGACAGGCAAATGATAACGCAAAGGTCTTCAAGTAAGATGTCACTGCTCTGTAGCTAAAACAGTTTATTAAAATGACAATTATATTACAGGGAACATAGCATAATCTTAAAAAAAAAAAGTTCCAAGACAGAATTTACAACCATCTTATTTTAATCATACAAGATCCATCAGTACATTAATACCTCCATGGCAAAGACTCGGCAAGCAGATTTCCGTAAGGCTTGTTTCATTGCTATTTCAAGTCCTTCCAGATCATGATGTTGGATTACAAATGCCAATACTGGCCACTGGAAATTTCTCTCTCCTTTGGAAAGAGAGCTGTGGGCGGAGATTAACCGAGAAAGTTCAGGAGATGGATGTCTCAGGAGAGAGGACCCCACTTCTATTCAAAAGCATAAAAATATGGATACATTAGATTCCTTGTCCATTTCAATTTCATAGCCACAGTAAAAATGAAAAGCAATAAAGCACTTTTAGAATTGATTCTTTTTTCTGAGAGAAAATTGCATTAAAAAAGCAATATGGAAAAATGATGCTTCAACTGAGAAAGAAAACACCTTCACTTTTAAATCAGGCACAGAAGATTCACCACACATTTCAGAATTACAGTAAATCCTAAGCCAATCTTGAGCTAATTCTGTGCCAATTAACAAACACCTAATGTTTACAATTAGTTTGTTTTATAACTAAAAAGTCACTAGATATATTTAAAAAAGATATATTTGTCTACAGTTTCCAAGAAGAATTGCAAATCCTTGAATAGTTTTTCCCTGCTTCTGATGTCTGTGCTCTTACCCGCATCTCCGCTGTTGACTCGTCTCCTGGGGATTGCCTTTACACGTGCTGGCAAAATTGAGTGCTGCTTGTCATATTCTGATGCAACAACTGAGTATGATCTCTGAAAGACTGTGCGCTTTGCAAGATCTGTATCTGTTATTGGACTCGTTTCCAAACTACGAAGAAATCAGTGAAGTAATACACCCATTAACAAATATATAGAGTACATATGAATTATACACCAATAAATAATAAGGATACATGCATTTCATAATCACAATGTTACTACTACTGCATGAAACTTTGTCTTATGTACCTAATAACTGTTAAATGCTGGAAAAAAAAGAGCACATATTAGAATTACACATGGTGAAAAAGCATGCAAGTGCTTTATAAACAAATGTAATGATGGACACGATGACTTCCAAGAATCTAGGTATTTCTTTTAGAGAGATACACACATTCAGATCATGCCTAAATTGAAGTTTCAGACCAAACTTCTTCTCTGAGAATGCATGTGAAAACATCTATGAAGTGAATTTTTAATATGCAAGCCAACTGAAATTTAGAACTTTATGTAAAGTAATAGTTTCTAACACCATTAGCCTTAAAGTCAAATTTGAATTGCTACAGCTATACCTCTGACATGTTTTACTCCTTACCTTCAGTGGACTTCTTACAGTCTGCAGAAGGACTCCCAGCTTATGCTGTCCCTACAGGCCTCAGGAGACCATGGTGTCCACAGTTTTAATAAAGGAATATACCAATATGATGCACTCTTAAGGAGTTTTGTTAGAAAAGTTCTATTTCTGAAAAGACTACATTATAGATTGTAGTATTCCAATAAACTATTTGTGCAGTCAGTATGAAATACAACAAATTGAAATAAAAACAAATTAAAAGCAAATTTTCTCTTCACTACATCCTCACTATAATATGAGGAATCACTGACATCTGAAAACACTGAGCATCTAAGTAGATTCTGGACTATTATTAACAAGCCATTAAAGAGCCATTTTTTCCCTGGGGAAACAAAAATTTTTATACCTGCTTGAATTAGATCACAGTGAAGTTAATGAGATAAGAAGATGGCTTAACCTGACAGAAACCATCTAGCACTCTTGGTCCTAGATAGCGTTGCCATTTCTTCAGTGACATTTTTATGTCCCACAGAACAAAGCAGGAACATCTGCTTTGAAAAGTGTAAGGTAATGAAATTTCCTCCTGTTCAAATTTCCCTTCTGAAGGAAATCCTGAAAGGAGAACACCAGCTACTTCCTTTCAAAAAGGCCATTAATCTGCACTCAATCAGTTGTGATAAAGAATAGATGTACAGTCAAAAAAACCTGCTACATTTTCAAGGAGTTTGCAACAGTTACAGTCCTTGGATTATAGATCTTTAGATCACTTCTTCAGTTCTGTAGATTCTGGAAAAATCGTCTCTATGGGGAAATAAGCAGGCCTGAAGTAGAGGCTATGGATAAATTTCCCTGTATGCTAAGAGCCCTTATCAACTGAACAAATTTTTTTCATATTTGGGTTGTAAACCCAAACTTCTCTTTCTAGAGAGAAGTAATTGGTTGGAAGTACAGTAAAAAGTTTAAGTTCTGATTTGTATATTCCTTGCATATTTACATATTCAAACATATTCCACTGCTAACAATTGAAAATATACCTGATACTTGATGATTCACTGAAAATTTCCTAACTACAGCTTCATATGCTTTTGGCTTTTATGCTGCCATTTCTGAGACTGACGTGATACTTTAGCTTCTTAACTGCAGCAATGTTTTCCTTTTTTTTCCTTTTTTTAAATTGGTGTTATGCTACTACTTTAACATTTGTATGCAGTACCTAGAATTACAAGGAAGTACCTTGGGGGCATAGATTTCATGTTACTCTCTGGCTCTTCAAAGACATTAGGGCTTGCATCAGGAGTAACGGAGATGTACGGTGCAGGTACTGAAGTTGAGCGCAAGTATCTCATCTCATCCTGGAAGAGGTTGTCATCCTGGTACCCAACAAAATTTTCATGATGATGCCTACACCAAATTAGATTTTTAAATTAGGATTAAAGATTAAAAATTGCTGAAACACACACAAGTCGTTTGCCAATACACTTCATCAGCCAATGCTATTCGTTTACTCTTCACTTATTAATACTTTTAAGCTGGTTGTGACTTTAAAGTGTTCATGGAAAATACAGCGGCATTTTCGACCAACAGGGAGTGGGGATCACCCTTTTCTATCTTTTAGTATTTTCATTAGGTATTCCCAGAATGTATTTTAGGTCCAAACGTCTACCCAACATAAACACGGGACACTACAGTGAAATTTACTTAGAAACACCAAGAAAGAACAACTCTTCTGGTTTCCTTCTTACTATTTTCAGCTGTGAAAGAAGTAGCACATATGTCTGCTACTAACATACAAAGTTAAACTCTTTTGGAAATTCTGAATTCTTTGGACAGAAACGGAACTGTTATAAAATATTTAGCATCTGAAAACTACTTAGGGCATATCTGACTCTAGGAGAAAATACAATCTAAAAAATTGAACAAGATCACAGATCAAAACAGATAGAAGAAAAAGAATCATAAAGAATTAGGAAAAGATGTATTTTTCTTTGTAAGTTTTAGTTTAGTTTACACACACATTTATCCAATACTATACATAGATGAGTGTTAAAATCAATAGTCACACACTTCCTTTCATTACCTTGCCAATGTCTGTAGATAGAGACATGGCATCTTAATGGGAAAGTCTTCAGAAATTCCTTCTTTGAGACTGGGAAGTTGAGACTGGAATGCTTTTGCAGGGTGGTAGCAGAGGATACTGGGCTCAGCAGCACTACTCAGCGACAGTAAATACAGTGCATTGGCTTTAATCACTTGATGAGCTTCCATAGTTGGCAAGGCACGAGGTGTCTTAACTTGCATTGGTTTTCTCCTAGACTGTTTAATCTAGATAAATTTAAATAAGGTATAATTGAATTCACCACAGGAAAATCTGACAACTTAGCTTATACTACAGCTGCTTAATTCTACCGGTTGTAAAATACCTTCTATGACAAAACACATTTCTAGTACTGTCCTACCTTTGCAAACATTTAGTAAACAGTTCAGAGTTTTGGTATTTGCCTCAGGATTAATTTCGCATGCAAAAAGTATCAAAAAGTTTAGTTTAAAAAATAAAGTTAAAATAGCATTGTTCTGCTTACCTTAAAACATCAATATATTTGCATACTTTAAGCAAGAATTTGAAGTTAGTCCTTGAAGACCAATATAAGAAAAAAACCTTTTGTGCTATTCCCATTAAAAACTGCTCTAGTGGTATCTTGTATCCAATGATCGAGGTTATTAGGATCATTAAAGAAACTATAAACATGGAGTTAAAACAGCACTCATTTTAGCAAACAAATAAAACCATTCAAAGTTAAATAAACTGACAGATACTTAAAATAATTAATTATTACATTCAATCCTGTGGTTATATTGGGATAAAAAAATGAAATTACTTTACAAATTTGAGAACACTATCATCTGAAGAGAAGAAATCCAGTCAGAAGCCAGCAAAGTTTCTATTTTATTATCTTAAACCTATCAATGAGGATAAGAGGATAATCCAAAACTTTCCAAATTATGAAATTCCAAGTATCTTAAACTAGCCCTTCTTTTCAAGTTGTGAACACAGCACTATTAAGCAGATAGACAGCTAAACATAGGAGCTGAAAATACCTTCTCTCTTGCTGCTGCCTGCTTTTCACGGAGATACTTTTCTCTGCATCGGTCGCACACCAAATACCACGTGCTCCCTCCAATGCCACCATCGCCACAATTCCCAGCCCATCCTCCACAGAAGTGCCCAATGCTGTTGTAACCTTGGCCACCTGCGTAGCGGCCACAACCTACATCAGGGGAAAGGTGAGAACTAGTTATTTCAAAATGAGGATTCTTATTCCATTATTTATTGCTGTAAGAGAGGGATGAGGGGAGAAAGGGAGATGCTTTTCCCGGCCTAATTTTCTACTTTTCTGTATGTCGGAACTGGTTACAAAACAAGGTTTGTGCCCATGTTTCCCACCAGTGTCCAAAGAATCCAAATACATTGTAGTTTTCAAGTTTTTATAATGAACTTGTCCAAAGCATGAACAGCTCCCTATTCAGACAGCTACGTGATGCTAAGGTCAGGATTGTAAGTTAGCCAACAATATCTGTAATAAAACAAACATAAAAACCTTGCCTCCTAGATAACAAAGCTTAAGAGGGAATGGAGTGCATTCTTTTGCTGATTAGAGTTCCTCAGAAAGATTCAGGACTTTAACTTTGCACACAGAACTAAAAAAAGTACATACCAACAAGTACACCAAAAAAATTAAGTCACTGATACCCAGTACTGACACAGCAGACAGAAGTTTTCTACTCTTGACAGTAGAACAGTAACAGAAAACTTCTGGCAATGTAGAAACTCTAACTGATCGATCTAACTTTTTATTTTCCATTTTCTCAGCACAGTTTCAAATCCTAAAGTGTAAAAAATGGCATGTTTCTGAACAGCTACTGTAAAGTCAGAGCATTATTTTGACCTTGTTTCAAACAACTTTGAAACTTTAGATCCATAACTACTTAAAATTATACACAAAGATGTGCAAATAATCTGTATGCAAGTATAACTTTTAATTTAGTGTACATAATAGAAAGGATAGCCTGACACATTTTCATAGCAGTAACTAATACCAGAACACGTGTGTGAAATGTACTTTATGGATTGACATGGGAATTAAAAATATGGAGTCTTACCTGGATGAGCTTGTCTCATGTGGTAAGTCACTGGATATGGATGGGATTCTCCACACAACTCGCAGATGGTGTCTTTTTCAGGTCCTCCCACTGCAAGCTGGGCCATCTCACCAAAAAGATTTCCCCTTGGCCTAGTCTCAACCTTTTCTTTTTTCTTTTTCTCCTTTTTAGCTTTCTTGTTATCTTTGTCACTTTCCTTCTTCTTTAACACTGCACAAGAACCAGGACTTGGAAAAATCATGTTTTGGGAAGCTGCTTTAATAGTTGCTAAAGAAATATCTTCCCAGAAAGCTACTAAGTGCTGCAGCGTTAATGGAAGAGGAGACTTGGATTTTATTGTGTGATGACTGGATGTTTCAAAGGAGGTAGTTTCAGTTTTTCCATCCTCACACTTTTCATGCAGAGGTGGTTCTTTCAACATTGAGAGGACTTTGTTTTTATTGATGCTACCCATTTTAGATATATCTGGTCCGTGAGGTGAGATGTTGAACATGTTAAGAGCAGATGATATTTCCAATGAATGTCTATTTTTCAACTTGGTTTCTTTTTCCTCTGCAGGTGGTTGGGTAAGACTGCTTCGTATGGGTGCATGCTCCTTGGACAGTTCTGGATTAAACTTCAAAAAAGATGAGCATGCCATAGCATCATGAACTATTCCTTCATGCCAAAGAAATGCGGCAAATACAGCTCGAGCACATTCTGCAACAGAAGGTGACATTGCTTGCTTGGCAGGCTCTATGGGCTTTGATCCATCTCCTTTGAAAAGGAAGTTGGATTTTTCCTTTTTGGGTCTTGTGTGCCTGCCAGCACATTTACGGCTCACTTTTGGAGATGCTCTCATGTCTTGCTCATCCTTCAGTGGTGCTTTTCCAATGCTGAAATGAACTTTATTAGAACCATCATCCAGACTTCTGAATTCAGTGTTGTCTTCACAGGTGGTATCTGTAATGCTGTCAGTCTTTAAAGTACTTGAAGTACAGACTTCAACCACCTCACTGTGAAGATTTTCTTGTACGACATGAGGGGAAGGAGCTCTATTTTCAGGTTCTGATACAGGTTTTCCATCTTTTGCAATAATTTTTGGTTTGGGTGAAGTGGACCTCCCCCTTAAGGGTTCCGTTAGTGGCACTTTCTTTTTGCGAAGGGTGTCTGGATCTAATGTGTAAGAATCTGATTTGGAGCGTTCTCGAGGAGGATCAAGCTTTGTTTTTACAGGGGATGAAGCTTTCTGAGGTAGAGCTTTGTCATTGGGTGATGAGGAACGTGGAGAACTAGCACCAGATCTAACGCCTGTAAGTGTCTTTGTCTTTGGAGAGGACGACCGGGTTCCTGGCCCTGGAGATTCAGCTCTCAGACCAGGAGTTGTTCTTCCATCAGTTTTTAGTGTTTGCAAAGTGTTATGATTTGGTGACAAAGACCTGCTGTGTGAGTCTGACCGCAACTTTGCAGCGTCTGATTTCAGCATCAGACACTCACTGGCTGATAAGCTGTCAGTATTTCTGGGTTTCTTCTGCTCGGCAGCAGCTCTGTTCATTCGCACATCAAGCTTGGGTGACCTGCAGTCAGCTCGGTGTTTTGATGACATGTCTGATTTTCCTGCTGGAGAAATCGGTCTAGCAGCTCCTGTGAAATTCATTCGGTCACCTGTGTAATATTTTATAATTGAATTGTTACATGTTGACAGTGACACCTTTAATAATACAAAACAAGGACTAAAGACCCGAACGCAAGATAAAGATCAAACACATGCTTCAGTTCACATCAACATGAAAGGAAACATGAAGGGATCTCTTTCCCCCTAGAATACTTTCAATGTATTTCTTTTCCCAAGGATACACAGAAACAAATGTTAGGAAGATTTTACAGAGAAAACACTACTGTGGAGGTATCAAAAGGAGCGTTCACTCTTTCTACAAAACACCAGTAAAAGAAGCGCAATTTCCATCCTTAGGCAAGATTCCAGGAGTTAACTAAGTTTACCACAGTTGCAACAGAAACCAGGGACTATTTATCTATTATCTCAACCTGTGACAGGCTGACTGCAAGAGAAGACTTGCACAGAGATCAAATATATGGCTAAATTTATTTTCTTTAATGCTCAAAAGTCAGGAATTGTAGGAAGTAAACACTGTTAATAAGGCAAATTGGGCAAGAGGCTTGCAAATGCGCTCAAAACTACTCAAATTGATAATCTGAGGAGTCTACTTTCTTAAGACCACAATCTACCCATGTTCTGCTACCGCAACACTTTAAACTCCCCCCAAAACAACAAACCCACTTTTTTCAACCTCTAAGTTAAATGGCCAACTCTGGTCAGTGATGTCCTCTTACTTTGATGCACTAATTTATTGTTCCTATGCACATTGACTTTGTACATCTGTTAATCTACAGAGCTGTAAGAACTACAGGTAGTTTACTACAAAGTACATCCAAAACAATGATATGCAAAAAGTAGCTTACTAAGGCAATCTGCCTCTAATACCTCTGTGAGCCAAGTCTCTCTTGTAGAATGGTATTTTGAAAATTAATTCAAGCAATATGGAAATTACTGGTAAGCAATGCAGCAGTTAATACAGCTGTCCCTCCATAAATCCTAACACTGCAAAATCTTGAGTTGAGTTAAAAGCCTTCTGATTTGGGTGGGTTTTCACTAATTAAACACGAAAAGTGTTTCCCTAGTAATGCCTGCAGAATGAGGACACAGTACTTAGGAATATTTTACTTTTCTAGATATTAAAAGGTTGCTTGCACTTGTCTGGGCAAATTTTGGAAAAGCAATTATTTGTTGAAAAATAAATTTTCAATTAATCAGAGAACATTTGCAAATTCAGGCCTTGATTTCTAATGGGAACAGGACAGACATCACCTTTTATCTAGTACCTTAAATATTAGAAGCTGTGAAATCAATGTTTACTTTCTTCTGCATTATGGGATCTGAAGCAACTTCTTGCAGTTCTCAGTCACAAACCCTTATCCCTATGCTAGAAAATATATAGATGCAATTTGTTCCTACTACTATCTCTCACAGTATAAAAAAAAAAAAAAACAGAAAAATTTTGAGCAAAATTCAGCAACCCAGATGCTTCCTCAGTTTACAAAAATAGTATTATTTTGCTATTTCCATATTTAAACATCTTACAATAAAATGAACAACAACAGGAAAAAGTGAAGGTAAATACTGGAATATTTAACAAGCTTAAAGGTTAGGATCTCTCCTGCTTTCTCAAGACATGGCAGAAGTTCATACGTTAGAAAAGTTTTTCTTTTTATAGAAAAGTTCATACTTTTCTATATTCAGGAATAATACATCAAATGTAAGCAGTAGAATATAATGCAAATATCTCAAGTATTTATCAACCTAATCAATTTCGAGAGTCTAGCCTATTCTTTTTTCTTATGAGTTCTATAATTGTTTTTCACTTGGAGAGGGGAGATGGAATAGGAAGGCAAGAAATAACATGGTACATTGTGGGTTATAAAATGACTGTTCTTGCTAAAAGGAAAAAACAAAGAAGTTTCTGAAGTATCAGTCCAAGCATTTGAACCACGCCAGCTTAGTTATTCACCATTTTTACTGATGAGCTATTTTGAGATGCTTATTTTGTGACAGATTAATTCTGAAATGCAAATTGGAATTACTCATATACACATTTTTCCCAGAAACAAATGAAAAGATTAATTTAAGGTCTTCCAGATGAGAAAATACTTCAGATAGAAACTTGTACAGAATGCCTCTCATAAAAGAGAAAAGTGAAAACACGACAATCATTTTAGAGGACATAGAACACTTCAAGCCATTCAGCAAAGCATCAGATTTAAAGTACATGAACGATTAGCAAATACCAATGAGGAAAACAATCCAGAACAAAACTGCTTATGAATGGTATAGCCTAAAAGCAGCTTCAAACAACAAAAAAGTATCTTGTTTTTCAAAAAATCCAAAGGTTTGGGTTTGCACATATACAGGTAAATAATCCTAATTAGCATTCTAGGGTATCAGCACAAAAAGAAAAATCTCCCAAAGGAAAAACCACATAATATAGCAAGCTTCTTTGTTTGCAAGCAAAAAAATCCCAGATTTTGTTTCCTGTTTCTTCTTACATACTTCTTTTGCCTATTGTTTGAAAACAGGTGTAATTCAATTAACAGTCACTTTCCTGTTTGCAAAGCAGGGACAGCTAGATTGTGTATCATGGAATTGCTGCAACTCAGGAAGGCAACACTGAATGATTACATCAGATGAGCTCCCAACAAATACCAAACTTGAACATTCGCTTTCAAAACATTATTTTATTACATGAATGAAGTGAAAATGAATGGAAGGAGAAAAAAAACAAACCCAAAACATTTTGCAGGTAAAAAAATCTGAATAACCTTGCTATGTTGGCATGCATACCCACCCTTCAGTTTGTGAGAGAGAGATGAAATAGCAGAGGCAGGCCCAGCTACATCACTAGTTTTGTAAATACGCTCACGAGAAGCAAGGCAGCAGGATGGAGTTTCTACAGTGGAAAACAGTTGCACAGAAGCAGCACATATTCAATGGAAAAGCAGCAAAGATAAAAACAAGCATTTCAAATGATATGCATCTTCTTTGTTACATAATTCTGAATTCAGTGTTTAGATTCCTACATTAGCTTTAAATGACAGTAGTTCATAGTAGAACGCAGTAGATCAGCTTCCTTGATCTAAAAATGCTGTGATTTCAGTATTAGTTTCTAGGCTCTAAAAGTGTAATATATGGGGGCTAGCTGATGAGATTTATGGTTTATTACAAAAACCAGCAGTGTCTAGCTTTGAACTGAACCTGGGTTTGAAATGTTAACATTTAATCTGTAAATTCTGTGACTAATTATTTAGAACTTCCATATGGCCTTCCAGGTGATCAATTTACACATTCTTTTGTGACAGTTAGAGAACATCTAAAAATTTGTGTTGGAGTCTCATTAATCACCAGAAAGAATGAAAAAAAATTATATTAAACACATCAAAACCCTCTGTTTTCAAAAGTGATTGCACCTCAATAAAGTAATGTTTTAAAAAACTTCACTTACGGAGTGTGGAGCTTCTCAATACAAGAGACATAACTAGCAGTAGATGAGTGTCAACAGTACATACATGAAAAAAGATCTGTATCAGCTCTTAAATTTTGACTTAAGAAAAATTCTGATGTCATCCAAGATAATTTCAGTAGAGTCTACTGACACCAAATCTGTCAGAAGTACAGCTCTACAACAATGAAACTTGGAGAGAAATAATAGGGACTTTTTGTTTCAGTCTATCATTTTATTTTTCTAATTTTTCTACTTTTTTCTGGTTTTAATTCTAATTCCTATTCCTTGCTTTGGAAAAAAGAAAGGTAAAAGTCTTACTGAAGTAATAATTGTAAAGAAAATGCGTATGTTAGAAGACACTGTTTTAGATACACCCTTTTGTACAAACTAAGGCAGTTGTATTGAAAACACGTAATTTCAATTCCTACACTAACTAAGACATCGTTTTGTTCTGGTACTACATTTACTAACTTGTGCACATGAACATACTAACCCTGATATCTTATGCAATGAGCTATGGTTTTAGAGACTTTACAATGAGAAAGTATTCATATATTTGAAGTAAGAATTTAATTCTTTAAAAAAAGAAACTAATCTTTAAGTTCTCAACACAGCATTAACACCAGTATTACCTACTGCTGATACCTACAAATGATTTGGAGAGATCCAATAGTAACTATATACCTTCTGAGTAACAGGATGTCACTGTCAATTTTTAAAGGTAAAAGGCAGACAAACATTAGGAGCACAAAATAGCAGTAGAGGCAAACCTAAAAATGTCAATTCGATACACTAGCATCCCACTCTATGAATAATTAAAGAAATCTTTACTAAATCCACTTTCATGAACGCACATTTATACTTCATTCTTTCACTCTGTGTCTGAGAATACTTACATTTTATAATGTTGTAATCTAGCATAGACCAATGTACTACTACTATTACATTTCAAGGGGACTGTGGGTTGAAGAGTATGACAATCTACATGTACTCAGGATAACTGGTTAGCCTCAGGGACCAACATTTTCATCGGGACTCCCTCTTTTTGAAACATCCTCAAAAACTACAAAGACTTGAAATACAAGGCAGGCAAGGCCTGTCTCATGAGCCATTCAAATGTGACAGTGTTCCTTTAGTAATGCTCTTTCCTTCAACATGGAAACAGCTCCAGCTTGAAAAGCTACACAATATGGAGACATTAGAGGCAATTCAATTTCTATGGCAGAATGCAGTTTTTTAACAGCTGGACCTACTTCATCTGAGGAAAGCTAGGAAGCAAGACATACAACTAACTGGTTCATGTGAGTTTTCTTTAAACAAACGCTGTAACAAACATGCAAAATGTCACTGGAAAATGGAGTTAAGATCAAGTTTCTTCTGAAACGCCACTGCTTTTCTGCATCACGATGAAGGAAAGCACTGACCTGCCTTTGCTGTGTTGCCTAAGCAATGGATGCCTCTTCAAAAACAATGTATTCTTTCATTCACTTTTTCTGACACAGAAGCTACAGTACAGCTGTTAGTTGAATTTCCTCAAGCACTGCAATCAATTTATCTCTTTTCACATCCTGAAAATGCCAAATGTCATTCTGACACCAGGACTAAGACTTTTTAAAAATTATTTTTCCATGAATACCAGAATGCACTGAAGAAAAAAGAAGTCTGAATATTAAAAAGAGAGAAAAGTATTCGATACAGTTGAAGTAGGGGAATGAGTGAATGAATGAAAGCAAAAGCTGAACTATGGTATCATAAGAAAAATATTAGCAATATTCTATACCGAAGGTGGGGTTTGGAACACCAATGCTTGAGCCACTTAAGTTTACTAACTGAAAGAATCATTCCTGTGCTGGAAGGGTAGATAAAAAAAAGAATTCTATGTTTTCTAATTTGTGACTACAACTTTTGAAGAGTGATAAGAGACAATTATTTCTAAAAAAAAAACGCTTGACACAATTTCTACTCTTCCTCCAGCCTTTACCATACCACCCCCCCCAAGGATGGTTTTGGGTTGACCTGAACAAATGTATGTTCCTATGTATCCTTGCCTATAGAATCTGGAAAGTCTAGGTTATGAGACCATTTAATTTAGCTCAAATGTTTAGGAATGATGCTTTGGCAATATGCAGCACCTGAAAAAACAGCCAGAGCAATTGTCATTGGTTTAACTGATGATTAAGTCATTTCAGCACAACACAGAAGAGATCACCATTGCCTGGTTGAGAAGATTCTCTCCCTGCATTTTACTGAAACACTACCAAGAAAGGTTATGTGCTCCATATGCGCACTGGTCTTTTGTGCCCCCGCTACAGTTTTAGAAAATGCACAGAGAAGCACTGTGGTTTTAAGTGCAATTTAACCAGCACCTAGATGGGAAAGGAACAAAACCAAAAAGAAACTGATTGCGCAACAAGGGATGTATCAAGGAACTCCTGGATGGATGGCTGGACTGCAGCTCTGCAGCATGGATTGGAAAGGAAGCAGCCCGACAGGACACTGTATTGAACGGCACCTCAGCACTGCAGCTTCTGCCTGGACCAGGAGGCAGTACCTCAAGCAAGCTGCCAGGGCTGCACTGGAAGAGGGTGAACATACCAGAAGTTACAGGGATCCAAAGCTTTTTCAGCCCAGAAACCCATTCCTCATTTGCAGTTTCAACTCAGGTGTGAGGAAACACGGCATAAAGGTCTAACACTGGTGACTGCAAAGTCTCACACTTCCCTCCTCAACTTCAGAGGTCAACAGCCAATTGTCACATTTTGGCAACTGATGCTGGGACAGCATGCCAAGATACTGTTACCCACACTTGCCACATCTAGGGAGATTTATGACCCAGCACATATTGCTGAAGGTTGAGAAACAAGATCTTCCATGACCCTCTAGGCTTCCACACTTCCCCTACACTCAGAACTCAAACAGAAATTTGAGTCTTCTATGCTTTTAACAAAGTTCATTGACAAATAAATCAAGCAACCAGTAATGATCTTGTGGCTATGGGAGGTTGCAGTTACAAGCAAATCTGTTACTGATGATTTTACAAACTTCTCAGAAGTAAGCATAAGCAGGTTGCAGTAACTGCAGCCTGTTTTGGTCAAATACTCAAGGAAGAAACATACATAAACTTGTGATCTTAATGGAAAAAAAATTCTTGCTAAGGCTCCAAGGCAATACAGATGTTCTTGTACTCCATGTAGGTTTTGCCAGCTCTTCTACCTTTTCTGAACTTTTAGTTGCATACAAGACTGACAAAGAATTAAAATAAATGGCAAGAGTACCTTCATTTTATCTGTCCCTGGGAAAAAGAAAACTCTCTCTTGTACAACCATGTCTGAAAATTAGCCAAGGAATTAAGCAGGAAAGAACAATCATCCATTCCCAGAGTTATAGCAAGTGACACAAAACTGAGTAACAGAGTTTTCTCCCTTTTGATTTTTATAATATCCCTTCTGCAACAAATTCTTTGATGTAACACAGAGCACTGTCGCTACTTATTTATGATGTGAAAGGAAAAACAGAGACACTTTTTATTTCTTCAAGCATTGTATCTCAGGTAGCAACTGTCCCAAACTGTAGTATTTCTGAAAAAAAATAACCAGACACTGTGCTGGAGGATAAAAGGTTGTGATAAGCCCTTTCCCTCTTCCTTAAATGAATTTGCAAACCAAACCTCAAGGACAGAAAAACCTCCTAAAACTTACCTACAAACACTTCTAAGGAAAACTATAATCTGTCACCAGCACAAGGTATGTTTATATCAGATCAATATTTTCCTTCCTATTATAAAAATCTAAATTAAGGAATTCTAGAGAGCATTCAGCAGGATCCTAACTTTTCTCAGAATTACGCTTCCAAACCAAATTTCTCCCCAGGGGTAGAGATATCTGAGGAAGAACAGAAAATGCAAATAGTAGACTGAAGTATTTAGGCTGACTTGCAATCAAGACTGTATTTAGCATATAACCTCTGAAGACATGGAAATCTAGGCTGGCACAACTTCTTTCAACTATTAGACTATCATTAGTCCATTTAATGTAACAGTATATTGACTATAAACATTCATTTTAAAATCCAACTTTACCGCAGGAAGCATTTAAGGATGGAGCACATAATTTAAAACAAACTCAGCATGTCTAGGGAAAAAATTTAATTGACTTGATATGGACTCTTAGGATATGTTGCTTAATGGATTTAAGTTTTGATTACATGTTTGGTAACAGGAGGTTATAAAGTGATTAAGAAATAATGAATTAAAATTGCATACTTAAAATGAGTTCCTGTTACTGTTCTATTTTAACTGCATCAGATTACTAAATGAACAAGTATATGGATATACTCTTACAGGCCTCCATGACAATATGCTGAATTTGGATAAACTTGCAAATGGAGGATTAACAAGTTTGCAATAGTCTAAGGAAGTTTAAAGAGGAAATTTTCTCCCATATTATTCTTAAATTTTGTGAAAACAAAAATGTTACTATTTCTCTCCTTTGTGAGTAATTTACATTATGTGCATTAAACCTAACACTGGATAATAAACTTTTTGAAAAAAAACGTCCTTGTATCAAATCACAGTCAGTGCACCAGTATTACCAGTTCAGGTCCACAATTTCTGCCCTTCTGAAAGGGCAAATAACCAGATTGATTGAGAACTTATACTAAGCCAAGGTCCCAAATCAGACATAAATTTGAAGCATTTTTCTAGTTTCATCATTTTTTTATTTGGTAGACCACCAGAGCTGCCCTGATACCTGACAAAAAAGGGCTTCTGTTTGAATTGGATCCTTATTAAAAAAACAAAACATGGCTGCAACTTACTGAGTACAGATTATCTACATCTCTTACAGAAATCTATTGAGCAAGATCTTGTTGGGCAATCAAAAATGCTCTATTTGTCTTCATACAATATAGGTCTAAATGCTAAAGGACAAATCATCCGAAATGTGAAATAAGACAATTATGTTAATTTGTGATGCAAAGCTGAATAACTGACTTTACCTCTCTGAACAAGGGAAAAAAACACCTAAAAGTGATGGGAAAGAATGAATGTTTGACAAATTCTCAATGAGTGTGCACTGATGCCATTGCAATCAGCTGTTTTATCTGAGTAGGTTTTGGAATATTCTGCTTTCAGGAAGGCAATATAAGTCCAGCAAAACTATGGAAGATCGCAGTCAGTATTTCGGACAGTCCTTGTAGAAGTGGATTAGAAATTTTAATCTAGCTCTCACATGAAGGATTTCACTGTCACTTCAATAGTATTCCTGTGACCTGTGCTATAACTGTTCTGCATATAAGAGAGAATTTAGTGCAGTATCAGTTATCCATCATGAATGCTGAGCTTTTCATTTTCATTAATCAAAACCAAAACAGTTTCCTGTCCTCCCATTAGTAATCAGGTTGGCTGGTATTCACCTCAAGGAGCAAACTTTCACGTCCATGCCAATCCTATGAGCACCCAACAGAAAACTAACAAAACATTTCTTATGAGTAGTGCCAAGTTGTTCCCACTGTCCAGCTACATCCCTAAAGTTAGGAGCAATGACAAAAATAGGAGTTTAGGAGGTAAGCCAAGTTAATACCTATGAACTTAGTGCAGTGCATTTTTGATGTTAAAAGAATTATCAACAGTTTTTACTATATGAAATATTTACCTTAATTACAAACCAGAGTTGCATAAAATATTGGAAATGCACTTTCATGACTTGTCTACAGTGAAGAACACATACAAAACCAAAATATTGTCAATATAAAAGTTAAAGTTGAACAAGTATACTTCTTTGGGAGCATTACCTCACATGCTTCTGAATAATGAAAAACTTAAAAAAACAAAACCAGAAAGGTGCACTGTGGGATGATTAGCAGCTGGTAAGCAACTGAGAACAGCAATGTCAAAGCTGCAGAAACGGACTGATGAGGCAGGTAATGCTGACAAACTTACTCTGAAGCTGTGGCTGAGGCTGCTGGAAGGAAAGGGGCTGTCCGAACACAAATGGACTGTGGACAAGGGAAGAGGGAGGTTTTGCAGCTTGATCAAAGATGGAAGGAGCTGGGAGATTTGGCCGTGACTGAATGGAATTCAGTATGGCACTCAGTTGGTCACCTGTAGTGGGCAAAACAGTCAAAACTACAACCTGTTACCTGTCATTCTCCAGAAAGGCAGAGTAAATTGGTACTCAAAGTTTAAATGATGATAATAGAGAAAAGCTCATAAATCTCATTTAGCCACATTCAACTCTGGTTGTGGCTAAACATAAAAATGTCACTTCACACATGGCAATAAAATTACTGTTTTTAAAGGATCATGGATATTCTACTGCAATTATTTTAAACACTTCAAAAAAGAGATTTATATTTGCCTTGCTAAAAAATGAAGAGCAGCCAAAGAAAAAACCAGAAATCCCTAGCATTTACAATAATACACACATGCAACAGTACATGCAGAAAAAAGATTAGAAAAACTGATGAAAAGGGAAAGCTAACATGTAATTAGCCTTTGGCAAATGTATTTCTGTGCCAGTGTTTTGGTAAATATTTGCTCATTTTTGCAAATATTTTTGAAAGTATTCTGTCAAAGCTGCTTTTTGAGGTCAAATTGAAGGTAATTTAAAAAACCCCTAAGTACCATAAAAGAACTGAAACTGGTTTTCTGAAGAACTACCTACATTTGTTGCGAGGCAAATGAAGGCCTTCAAAAAACTAGCATGTTAAAAACAAGAGTTTTAATTTCTGAATGCCAATTTTCAAAAAACTCTCTGTGAGCATTAGAAATACATGACGCCTCAGTAAGAAGGCCACACCATGTTGTAACTTGAAGTATACTTAGTAAAATGAGGTAGGAGACACCATGAATTTGAGAGCATCTCAGATTTGAACCATCACCAGGCAAATCATAACAATGTCACTTTATTCTGCGAATTCCTGTAATTTTGACAGCATTGTAGAAAACCTAGTAAAAAAATTTAGCAGCTAACACAATTTGCAGCTCAGAAATTTACAACATTTTGGGATTATTACCAACTGTCTTTTTAAAGAATTAGAGAGAGACCAGTGGATGTATCAAACCCAGTAGTTTGATAAGAACTCCTAAGTTAATTTATTTTCTTGGTATTTGAGTTAAAAAATAAGACAAAAATACCAGAAAATAGCTGGAATGCCCTTCTAAATAATCTTCTACAGGAATCAATAAATCAATTTTATTTCACTGTTTTGGATGTAGCATACCTAAAAACTACTGGAGTCTGTACGTCAGCAGGAATCACTCCTACCTTAAAAACCTAGAAGTGATTGAACAACCTGGTTTAGGGGGGTTTGGACCTAGATGATCTCTAAGGTCCCTTCTAACCCTAGCCATTCTGTGATTTACGTGTTCAACAAACTATTATTCTTAAATGCAACATGCCTAATTCCTAAAATGAGTAATTATTTTAAAGGGAAGAACATCTGAGAAGAGGTTGAAAGTCATCTGCCACAATAATCAAAGATGGAGTCGGTAGGGCAAATCATGAGGAATATTAAAAACTTGCCTGTAACACAGAAAGCTGGAAGAGAGAAGACATAGCTAAATCAAACAGATTCATTGTGGGAGTCATGTCTTCTGTCTTGCAGATAATACTGTAAACACAGATCTATTATGGGGATCTTTACATTTGATCAGTCATTTTGAAACACTCTTGGATGGGACGGAATTTTCGTCAGTACTGGGGCATCCCTATAGAAGTACTTTTAACAAACAAGCCCCTCCAAAAGAAGTGCTTAATTTAGAAATTCCCCTAAGAGATTGTGCTTGTGCCTTCCATTTCTTATTTTTTACAAATCTCAAAGCTTCTTAGTCCTGAGAATACAGAAAGACTGCATATAAAGTAATGGTACAGCTGAAGAATTCTCTTTTTGGGAAAGTAAGACCATTACTCTTTCAATATAGTTGCCAACAACTCTCCACTTTTGGGCAATTCAGAAGGAAATACAGTACACAGAATGAATAAAGTCATGTAGCTGAGTTGTTCATTCACACTTAACATCACAACTCCAGGGGATGCTGAGAAAATAATGCATACAAAATGGTATGGAATTCAATGCCAGGAGTAGCCTCCAAACTTTCTGTAACTATTATCCCAAAGAAACACCTTTGAAAATGCCTAAGATATAGTAAAGAAAATCACAATGTCTTCAGAAATCAGAATGCCTGTTAACATAGCATATTCATCTCTAAGATTTTACCTTTGGACAAAACAGAAGAAAAAAATTGTTGTCTTAATATGTATCTGCAGAAAAAAGAGCAGATAGTATTTTTGCACTATTACACAACTGACATTGAGAGACAAGCTGTAATACTGCCTCACATCTTAAATACTTCCACTTTTGTGATTCCACCATTACTCTGAAATGAGTATGGATGAACTGGGAAAAGAAGGTTTAAAGGCTCTGTAAAACAAAAGGAAAATGCTTATCCCACCTTTGTCCACAAAAGAGGGTTTCCTATAACAATGCATGGACACATATGAACCACTCTCTACACAGTAAACCACTGTAAAATGATATAAAACTATTTCATGTCGTGACATTAACAGACTAGACTATTTAGGAATAATTATTTTCCTAATCTTCTCTCCTTTAAAATAAGTTTTAAGTTATTTTACTTAGGAGACCACAAAGAAATATATGCTGGTGTTAAAAATCACATAGCACACCTCAGGCCCCTATTTGTAGTGGCATAGAGTATAGCAATATAAGAATACAATGACAGAGCTCCAGGGTTCAGGAATATTTCTCAAGAATATCTGCCTCAATGAAAGTCCCTTCTGTATTAATAAATCTGCTAGAACTAATCAAGAAATTAACAAAAACATGCAGATTGAGTTTCTTTTGATGGTTTTTATATGTGTATTTAGATCTTGCCAACAAAATAAACTATGATTAAAAGAAACAATTATTTTATATCAGTAAAATTAACTAGATTTTATTTATTACCCAGCAGTTGTAACTGGTATCCATGCGATTCAAAGGTAACTTCAGTTTTAGAATTTTTTTTTTTTAAACTTCACAACAAATTTTAAATGGCATGTTTTATCTTGTCGACCCATTAAAGGCAGTTAAATTGCCAAGACAGATGAAAAATGTTTCTGGACTTTTTAAAACACATGCTTTCTAAATCAAATACTTTTCTAATCTTGTTTTACAAGTATGTATTTTTCAGTTTTGTGTCTACCACTATAGAAATCCACAACTAACTTCCAAATCTTCAGTCATTCTTTTTATACAGAATACTTAGACTGAGTGAAACTAAAGCAGAGGAAAAAGCAGTTTTAACGCTTTGCAATTCATTGTACTACCGCTTTAGAGAAGACCTGTGGCGCCTAAAAAAGCAGAAATGAGTAATAAAATATAAGCAAAGTTAAGATAAACATAATTTTTAAAATTATGAGTGTAAAAACATACCTTTGTTATTTCCAAGGCCATAATCAAACCCTTGTCCATTACTACAGCTTGTCCCCTTACTGAAAGCTTGTATTGAAAAAGGACTTGGGGGAGGAGTCTGCACATTTTGATCTAGAAGGACTTGCTCTGTAAAAAAACCACATCACTTCAGAGTTAGACCCCTTAGTAATTGATTTACATTAGAAAGATGAGTCACAAAGAAAAAGAGTGATATTTATTCCCACTGATAGCACTCTTCCCCTTGACTAAATTATCTTCAAATAACCCCGTATCTGTTCTTCAGACCTCATGCTCTAATAATATAAAGACAGCGGACTTAATACCATGTAGACTGTTTTTTGTTTGACAGAGTTGTTGCCAGCTTTGCCATTAATGACACTTGTTTTTTTCCAGTAACATCACTCCATTCAGCAGTGTTTCTTCTTTGGACAGCAATTGTTAAAATCCCTTTGACAAAGCAAGGTGGAGAAAGGATAGTCTTCAGAATAGCAAACTCGGAGCCAATAAACATTTAATTGTGGCTACCCCCAATAGTTCATGGGACACAAGACATTTTTTGTGACAGATTTATTTGTATCTGTAAATGAGTACTATAATTTTGCTTTCTGTATGACACTAAAGCAACCTCCAATGCAAACCAACCTGCAGTATTTAATAATATTAGAACAACAGTAGAACTAAAATAAATGAGACAGAATCCACTTGACTATTTAGATTTACAGAGAAATTATTGACTTAACATGGTAAAAAATACCATTTCAACTGATGATATGTAAGGAAGTATTTAGAAGAAATATCCTAAATGCAGGTTTAAAAGCTTGATCTGGGACCTTGAAAATTTTTTTTTTCTCGTAAATAAACTAAAATTAACATGGATTAAATAATAATAAAAAAAATCACAAGTCTTCTAAAAGTAATTTTTAAGAAATTACATTTCAGGACAAAACTACATTCCAGAGTGCAAGCCTCACATAACACATATTCAAGCAAAAAAAAAAAAATTATGAGGGAGAAAGCTGGAAATTCAAACTCAGTTTATAAAAGAAAGTATCTAGAATTTTCTCAATCACAGTCTACTCTAGATCTTGCTGTAGTATTTTAACTGTATACCTCCCTACAGACCTAGCTATTCAGCATGACTTTTGCCTTGTCTCTGACAGAAATCCTACTTCATTATGGGAATTTAATTATAATTTTATTAAATAATGAAAATACGAATGTAATGTGAAGGATGGTGCTATTTATGGATAAAAAAATATACACTTGCAAATCTAGCTGGAGCTCCTCCAGATCCTTATTATTTCCCCCTAGCAAAAGCATTGAAACTGATGATAAATTATTTCTAAATAATTTCATGGCAAGTAAAAACGACCCATTTAAAATAAACTTCAGACACAGCTTAAGCCCATTAACTTTTACACGGCACTGAGGTGGACCAGGAACATAAACCAGATTGTAAAATCTCAGTAACTGCACTGATAACTGCTTAAACTGCTTTAGATAGATGCACAAGAGACATCCATCTTCACCCTACCCATAAAAAGAGACTAATCTAGAAAAGACTAAATACAGGTATATTGAGGCATGGGATTCATATCAGGAAGTTTCTAAGATGGTATTCCTATGAGCTGCATTGCAAAAATCCTGCTATAGAGTTTTGTCCTCAAAGCCTGGAGCTCACATTTCTGTGTTTCTGTGAGAGCAATGATACACACAAAGATGTCCTTCAGTAACAGTGCACAAGTATCAAGAATATGAAGACACACCTTCAAACAAGGGTCTTGTTTAAATTCTTCCTGATTTGGGAATTCTTTCTTAAAGCACACATATACTTTGAGAAATTTAAGACAATATGAAATGATAGATCAATTACTGAAGATGAAAACACTACTTAAAAATGCAAGATTCTGTCAAGTTACTTAAATGCATTTCTCAAAATAAGCACTCTGGAATGGAAATTTTTGCACACTGCTTAATTTATTACTTTCAGAGAAATGATTTTCTACTGGAAAAGCAAACAACCCCATACAAAAATAGAAAATAATGACTTTATCATCCCTACTATTGAATAGATGTCCTTCCAACAATAAGGTACTGTTCCAATTCACAATCATTTAGTTTCCAGAATCTACTTGGGCACTTCAAGCACCTCAGAACTTGACATTATCAGACACAACTAAAAATAGAAAAGCTATAACCTCTAAAAAAGTGTTTGAAGTATTAGGTAAACACTTACATATTTTATGAAAAGCCCTTTGTTATTTCCTTTCTGTGCAGAAGGTTTTATACCTGAAAATCAAGCTGCAACAGTCTACAGAAAATACTTATGTATTAGCAAAGAATTACTTTGTTCTAATACAGTAATATGATGATAATTTTAAAGTATCTATGTGTGAAATGAATTTCAGCACCGAATGTCAAAACCAGAAAAATGGCAAAGAGTCTTTTAAAATGAACCAAGAGGAGGCTGACAATTAAGTGTGACCTAAAAACACAAGCAGATTACGACTGCTGAGGTCAAAGCTTTTCAGGTAGACACATTTTGGAAAACAGATGCATAAAAATTAACCCCACAGCTAAAAGAAAACAGATGGTTAAAATTATTTTCCATAACAGTAACTGGTACAGAAGAAATCATACAGAAATACTTTAACTGTTCTTTTAAAAAGTCATTTAAAGAATGTTTATAAACAACTTGCAAAGTCTGACTGTGCAACATAACTCAAATGAAAATGCATAAGCTAATGTTATACCTGTTCAAAACTCAGATTCATCTTTATTTCTCCTGTTTAGATTGCTTATTTTTTTCTAAGTTAACTTAAAAATATAAAACAAAACAACCACTTGCCATCTTCATGTCGGAGGTACTGGTTTCCACCTCTGTCTCTAGCTAATGACCAAGCCTCGCCTTCATCACTTTCACAGAACTCTACCATGCTGTTCTTATCCATTTGCACCCACGTACCTTCTGAATTAGTCACCTGATGCACACACATAAAAAAGCAAAATTTATTGGCTTCTCAAATAATTCAGTAGCATGATTCAGCAACTACTTATAGTATCTGGAAAACACATTATATTCCAATCTTTCTATTATGAAGTAAATGGTTAAAAAAAAAAAGTTTCTTAAATTAAGGCCACAGGCTGAGGCAGACTGAGGTACCAAACCTATTTATGGCATATTTACATTTAGGAATAATTCCAAAAATTTTAGACCCATTTATGTTCAGAACAAGCAAAACACCAACACCACAACTTTAGAAAATCCACATAAGCCTAAATAAAAACTTGAGAGAAATAGTCACCAAGATGTACCTTCTAATCGATGGTGGCAACAGTAGAATTATAATACCAAGATATACATGAAAGGTTTTTGTGAGTATTAGTTTTGTTCCTGATATTATATTTAGGAAATAGCATGACACACTTCATCCTTAAGCCCTTCTTAGCCATAAAACACCACAACTGGGCAACCCAGAACAATAACAATAGCTCAGCAATTAAACAAATTAATACAGTCAGTACAGAGAAATAGGAATTTGTTAAATGGTTAAGTCCTAGGAAAACATTTTGTCAATGAAACAGAATTCTTTCAAAGAATATGACAAAAAAGCAGATCAAGAAACACAGTTTTGTAAGGAATACTGTAACAGAAATATATAAGCAAGCACATGTAACTGCAGTTCAACTTTAACATCATTCCAATCAGTGCAAAAAGGCAAAAGACATGACTGCATTAGTACTTATAATAAAAACCAAGTTCAAAGGTCAGTATTTATCATGAGGAGAGAAAAAGCAAACCTGTACAGAAGCAGATTCTTTTGTTGCGTTTACTACTGTTATATACTGGTATCTATGAAGACATGAACTGAAGCTACAAGGATCCGTACCTCGCCCACTGCCTTGACTTTGTTTCCCAGAACTAACATTCCAATTGGGATACCTCTAAGGTTAGGGCAGCTTCTGATGTTGTGACCTGATGGGCCAGTCTTCACTACCTTGTACACTCCAGGTCCACCTCGAAGGAATGGCATGTCTTGTTCTTGCATCACTGCTTCCTGTGGGCAGTGTGAATTTAGGTCTTTGAAAAAATCATCAGCATTAGACCTAGAATCCTGAGAAATGAAAAAAAAAAAAAAAAAAAAGGCAAAACAGAAAAGAATACAACCTATTAATACCACCTTTAAACTACTGAGATAAGAAATACTTAAAGACTACAAAAGGTAAATTTCGAAGCTAAAAGAGATCCTAGTTACATTGCTAACTTTAGTGTGTAGTGCTAAACAACTAACTACTACTAAATTGCACATTATTTGAATTACTCCTGACATTACTCCTAAAGCAAAAGTGGTATAAATGTAACCATTTATATAAAAATAATAGCTCATACCTAACATTAGATACAAATTATTTAATCTAACTGCTTCCACTAAACCTTCATCCTTGCTGACATTTCTCAGAATACACATTCATTTCTCCTGCTCTATTTGTTAAATTTTGTTAAAGTCTGGGGCTATGTAAAGGGAATTTGAGTATTATCTCTCTCCATATGACATGATGCTTTTTTTGATTTCATATTTAGAATATATTGTTAATTTAGAGTTAAGGCAAAATTATGACAAAGAGGAACAGCAATACCACAGACTTTTAAATGCACATGTAAGTATTACTGTGTATTTATTGTTTCCACAATGACAATAAAGAGGGCCTGCAAATTTATTTCACCTCATACTATTTGACGATGAAATATATATCCAAACCTGAAGTAAAGGTTCAAGGTTTTTTCAAAGAAAACACTTTGACTTTCTTACCAAGAAAGTGGGAGTTACTAAAAGAAGAGAAAAATTAGCATAGACTTTTCAGCAAGCCACAGCTTAACTAAAAGGTTTTTGTACAAAAAAAATACAAGGGATGGAAGTAACAGATGTGCATTTAATTCAGAAGAATGTGAGGAGGAGAAGCAAGTTTATTATACTGAAAAGTCATAGGTGCTTTTAAAGGAACATCTGAAAGTTACAAACTACATAATGTCCTACTGGATGAAGCCAGTGGTTCACCTCATTCAGTCTACTGCGTTCAGCAACAGGAGATGCTCTTTAGAAGCAGCATAAAAACGTTTATTAGTGGCCTGTCCCTTATATACCAACAGCACTTAAAACCTTTTTATTATGGATGTTAAAGGGTACACCCTAACTTCTTTAGTGTTTATTTATTAATCTGATTTCTCTAAATTTAATTTCTTCTGAATATGCTGATACTTTCTGCCTTGACAATCTCCTGTTAAAACACCTTCCAGGAGTTCACTCCCTGCTGTGAGAAAGAATACTTTCTTTTGTCAGATTTAAACCAAACTTCTGCTTATGTTATCTCCTTTTAAATGGATGCAATTTCCTCTGATCTCTTTAATTATCATGCTTTCAGCTTTTTTAGGTATGGAAGTCTGTGCAATATGTCCAGACTAATACAGCAGTTTTTTCAAGAGTCCTTTATACAAAAATGATTCTGTTACATAAATATGTAACTTACAAAGCAAGTTAATGCAAGCTGAGGTAAACTGGTGTGAGGAAAAAAAAAAAGATAATTTAAACATAGTTTAGATCTTGATATAACAAAGTCTGCTATTCTGGGGAAAAATAATCAGTGGACAAACAAGTTTTAAAATCTCTAAAACAAAATGCACAACATATCTTCATTACAAAGTTCATACAAGAAAAATCCACCTCAAAACATTACAGAACTGATATTAAGACAAACACTTCTACAGTCAATATAAACAACTTAACTGTACATAACATAACTTGTCCCTAGAACTACATAATTTAAAAAAACATTAAGAATGGGCAGAGTATTTATTAAGTATCTGTGGCATTATTCATACAAATATCATCTCATTAGATGTGGCAACTTCATGTGGAGCCTCCGATAAAATTTTACCAGTAAATTCTGCACTAAAGGACAATGAAAGGCTTTATTATGTTACTAGGCCACCTCTCTGAATTTCTAATTTGGTTGGTTAAAAAAAGAGAGTGCTACTCATGAATTAATAAAAATTCAATAATCTGCCCTGATATTTTTTCTCATTTTAGAGACACAGATACAGCACTGAAGGCAAATCTGCTATTTCCTATTAAAAAATTCACAGTAAAACAGACTTCAAAGAATACTTAGCATAAAGTTGAGTCATAAGGTGCATTCTGAAAACACGAGATACAGTGTGACTGTTCCTGTAATTTAACTCACCTTAGGGGGTAAAGCTTTGGAAGTCCATGAAAAAAAGTCCAAATCCCTTACTCCTTGGCTAGCATTAAAGACATTCTGAGCAACAAAGTTTGAAAAAAAAAGACATATATCAACAAAGAAATGGGAACAAAGAAATACTGGAGGAAGAAGTTCAAGGTACTATAATGCAAACTTTCTCCTCAAGTAAATTTACTGGTAGAATGTTTTGCAAAAGGGGAAAGTTATGTTTTCCTGAACAAGTCACCTGAGTCCATTGCTCACCATGGCAAATCATCCATTACACAGAAACAGTTCAGTATGTCAAAAGCTCAAAATGGATGTAGTGTGTCATGCCATTTACTGAAATTAAGAGCCAGACATCTCTTAAAAAGCTTGAGACTCCATGCACAGAGAAATCTCATTTCTGTTACAAAGAAAGGTAGCTGGTCCCATCACAAACCAGTTTTCCAGCAAGACAGTCTCCTATTCTGAAAGATGATTTCAACCAGTGCAGAACAAGTGCACATGGAATTTAAGTCACCCAGTCAGAAACAAGGAGAAGCAGAAGGGCTAAGCTCACTGTTGCTGAAAGCAGTTCACTTCACAGAATGATTTCACCAGTTTTCACATCAAAATCATACTTTTTACCAGAGCCAAAAATTTCAGTGCTATATGGAGAACAATTGCTAAGATTTCATTTGTTTTGTAAAACATAAATGCATTTACTAGTTTGTTATGAATAATCATAAACCAAATACAGCTGCCAGAGAGACATCACTCATTTTATAACCAATTGCCCACACTACAGAAATAAGCACTGCTATTCTGTTTCATTTTTCCTCCCACAAAACAGTGAGAACAGCATTTTTTAATCACTGGGAAACATGAAAAAGAAGCCATCTTTTCTCCATAAGATAGTTTGTACTCATTGCAAAGAAATTTTCACTGTTTCTGTCAAATGAAAGAATAGTGTATATATATACCAATACTAATAATTGTATTTTTGATGGAATCCCTTTGACAAAGCACCCGTTTCATCTATATGAACAGAAGTATCAAAATCTAATTCCCTATCCCATCCTGCTATGGGAACCAAATGAAATCCCTGCGCAGTAGCCACATTAAAATTGAACAAAAGCTAAGGCAGTAAATCCTTTCAGGCAGAAACAAGTACAAAACACCCACAGCATGCCTCATCTGTATTCCTTGAAAAAGCACTAACATGCTAGCAAATCCAAGCTTTTATCACATGATAGAAGCAAATAATCTACTATGTACTGCTTGCAAACATCAAGTTTCAGTAATACAAATTATCTGCCATTTTGACAAAGAGAGGAAAATTCTCAAAACACCAGCATTTCTTTAGAATTGAGAACCTTCACCCAGAATTGAAGGAGGTAGCAATGCACTAGTGATATATGCTCCAGGGCACTGGGGAAGGTGGGGAGGGTGTTAGATAGGAAGATTAGCAAAGTAAAGGCTTATCAATTTGGCATGAAACTATGGAACTATAAAAAAGTCTACATTTGCCTAATGAGTGTACTTCCTAGGCATCCAACCTACTTAAACTGTCTATTACTTTGCAGCCTATCTCCTTTTCTCTAATGCATTTCCACTGAGAAACATGGACGATCCATACCTAAAATATTTAGGTATCATTTCAAAGATCTATTTTTCTACATCATAGAGCTCTATGTGTAAAACAAACAGGGGAAACTAACAGCAGTAAGTGGGGCCATGCTGGCTTAGAAACACCAAGAAGATCAAACTAGAAGCTCTCCTTTGCTCTGGGAGCTTAAGAACTTCCTGGCTATTACAGCACTGCACACCAGTTTAGATTAATAGATCAGGCATCTATTTGAGAACTAAGTTTTCATTCTGGAGAAATTACTAGATAGAAGCTTTGTATTTAGTCCTTATGCTACCATCTGCAGATTTAGTTAATGCTTTCCTTCAAGACTTTATCTTCCAAGACCTAAAGCTAATTTTAGAAATTCATACTTTTCCCAATAAATTTTAAGTTTCGGAGATCTAAAAAAAAATTTAATTTGTTTTGCCACAAAAAAATCACCAGACCATTAGTAAGTATTTAAAGTCTCAGTTATTATTTTTTCAAAACTAAAGCTGATCTTAAACAGCCATCTTGACATTTTATCCAGCATGGTTTTACTCTCCAATTGCTTTCCATAATGCTTAAAACAACAGTAGGAATCTTTTGTCCATGTCCTTCAGTGCTTCCACAGAACATTCAGCTTTCTGAGGTTCTGTGATCAAACACTGGAGCCGACACACTACTTTTGATTCTTTCTTCCATTGCAACAATGGTTTGAAAAACTTGCACTCTCTCAATCCTTGACTGGCTTTGGTGGCTGGGGAATGTAGTATTGTAGCTGAGTACAATATTCCTTCTTATAAAGTTTTACATCTAAAATGAAGTAATGAGAACGTACTTAGAATGTGATTTTTTAAAAGACAAGTTCCAGAGCTTGACCAAGATTAATTTCTATTTCTTCCTACTGTGCACTGTTCTGTATCATATGTACCTTTCTACTAGGTACTGTGTGTAAGCATGAATACATAACTGTCTGCATAAGGAACTTTACAGGCATTATTTCAAAAACAGATACCTAAACACCGTATGACAGAAGGAAAAATAACTACTAGAGATGGAAATGGCTTATCCAAAAGCACAATCTATTAAATTCACAATCTCATAATTATATTACCTACAATGGATTGGATGCACAATTTCAGATCAAGGGCTGCAAAGCAGTTCCTTGTGAAAGGACAAGAGCAACAAAAGAAGAGCTGAAGATTTTCTAAGAAGGTAAATGACCACAGCTCAAATAAATAGAACACCAGTAACTACCATGGATCTCTGGCGTCCTATGATCATTTATCTTTAAATATAATATCTTTCTTAAAAATATAAAAAGTGCATTTATGAGATCCACAGTACTCAGTGTTTGCTTTAGCATAAAATATGTAGTTAATGCTAATAAATATACATAAAAGGCAGATACAATATATACATCAAGATGAAGAGGTCACAATTAACACTGCTGAGAACCTCTACTGTTTTTCATTTGTTCACTGTTCCATAATATAGTGAAGAAACAGAATAATTAAAACTTCTTTTAAAAAAATGCACTTGCCTGCATATTTAAACATGACAAAGCCAAGTAATTGGAGATGACAAGTCTGCACACTCAACAGAGTTGAATAAAAATGGAGTCTAGTAGAAATAATGTGACATCTATTTGAACGGGGAACACATGGCCTAACTCAGGCATTTGACTTTCCCTTTGCATTTTCAATCACACAAGAGAATTTCTCCAGTCTTCCTTTTAAGCCAAAACTGGTTGAACAGCTTGGCTCCAAAAAGTCTTGCACATTAACAAATTTTTTACCACATTCTACTCATCGTGTCATTCAGCTACCCAAATCAACAGGATCGAGCAGATATGAATTATATCACAATTTAATCTAACAAAACTTTAGCATTTATTAATTGAACATCCTTTTCCACATAACTCATTCATCTCTAGAGGACTGCATTGATCAAATTTGACAACTTAAAAACACAGCTTTTTTTTTTTGACAATTCAGAGAGAAAAAATATGTATAATTTGAAGTATTTTCAACTTAAAAATCACCATAAAAAGATTTGAAAACTTCCTACCAAGAAAGCAGTATCTGTGCAAAGAAAGTATCTAGTAAGAAAGCAGTATATGCTAGACTAGCATGCTGTAAAGGCTTAAAGCATTCAAAAGTCACCCTCTGAACCTTGACTTATGTTTTGTCACCTTTAAGAAATAAAATGGCAGAGAACTGGTTTTTTTCCTCTTCTATTACTATGAATCAAACCAAAAAATCTTATTGCTCATATATTGTCATAATGAAATCAAATAGCTTCAGGACATGCTAAGTCCTCCTAAAAATCTGAAAATGAGAGCTGTGCAAGGAAACTTTTCTGAAAGTAGCTCAAAACACATCTCTTGCACATTCCTGCATTGTTCATTGTTATAACAGTTGCTTTTGTAAGCCTTTTGCTATGTTGCCTGCCACTTACAGAGCAGAAGCTAAGAAAGCATGTGACTTTTAACTTGTCAGTCAAGACATGTGATTGGCTACCTAGAAGAAAATTAAGCATATCTAACAGCTCCTAGTACTCTTAAAAGATAACAAAACTAATTCACAAGAGTATTTAAAAAAAACCAAAACCAAGACAGAATCTTTTGTCTGAACTCTACAGACACAGAGAATGAAATGTTTGAAAACTGAATATTGTTTTTCACATTTGATTGTACCTGACCTCCTTATTCAAATGAAGTCTGAATTCTCAAAATTGTATTATCAACACTGAATGTTCAGTTATTCACAGCAGACAGTTCTTTTCAGGATTCTCTCAGAGAGCACAGCGTATGCTCTTCCCTAGAACTACATGTATGCCAGAGCTGTATGAAATATGCCAACCAGTAAGTTCTTGATAACCACAGAAAACTGCTGAGTTCAAAAATATTCCCTTCAACAAGAAAAAAAGTACTGAAGATAGCTAAACTAAAAAAAAACAAACCAAAAAACCGTACAACTAAGAAAAATCTAGCAGACTATAACACCCATCTAAACATACAATATTTACTGAAGTTAATTACTTGGTCAAGATGAATTCACTTTTATCATAGGTGAACTGGTAAAATTCAACTACTGCACAGAAATACTAATATTTTATGGAAGTATAATATAGCAGTTTTCTAATGGCTACCAATTTTCAAAGGCAAAAAATACAGGCAAGACTTTAAACAAAGCTTAATTTTTTCCATGTTTTCATATATTCTACAACAGACTAGAAAAACACTATGATGACAGGCATATTTAGGTGACTGATTTCTGAGTACAGAAATAATTTGCTTCCCAAATGCAAAATTAAAATAATTTCCCAAACAAGGATTCTATTGAAAGAAATCTACAAATAGAAATATATCAACAGATTATTTGTAAACAAGACGACCTATGCACATCATAGAACAGTGTTTGTCAGAACAGCCACAGGGAATTATGAATTTCCAGATTTATCTACTAGCAAATAGCCCGATTTCACTGGAACTGGGAATATCTCATTTCTTCTATAACCAAAAAACATGAACAGCATGATATTACCGGTTTCAGGTGTTCAATTTAATGAAATATTTCTCAACTAGCTTCAACTGCAGCAGCAGCTCACTCAGATAAGATGACAAATCAAACCTAAATAGCAGTACTTGCAATTAGATCTGATTCTCACATATTGCCCAGAAGAAAACAAGGCACTGCCCACTTTGGGGAATGCATGAAAACAGACGAGCCAGAAAGGCCTGCACTTTCATGAATCTTTTGAGAAACACTGGTTTGGCTGATACAGTTTTTCCTTTTTGTCTTTTACATTTTTCAGAAAAGTGCATCTGGTTTCCACAAAACGTGTAACCTTTAAACTGTAGTGATACTAATCACCATTAAAGTTACTCAAATAAATTATGTTTACTCTTACTATAAATTCAACATTTGTCTTGAAGCTCTGGGATTCTTTGATAGGTTAATGAAGCGGTAACTTAAGGATTCAGGTGTAAAACTCACAAAAAACATCCACAAAACCCAGAGCCTAAAGAACATTTTACTTGGTTGGTGGTTGTTTTTTTTTTAAAATGCATCAATTACATTCATTCTGACAGCTGGAAGCCTCTTCTGAAATCATGGCACCAGTGGACCACTTCACAGACAATGCTATCCAGCATAAGAAACATCTAGTGCAGACCACAATCTAATACTATTCTGTTTTTGTTATAGCAGTCCCTTTACTTGTTTCTCTTCTAGGAGAAGAGGCTTCAACATAAAAAGCCTCATACCTTTCTACACTCCACCCTCATTACACAACAGCCCTCCAAAATGCAAACATGTATAATGTCTTTGATAATCAAAATATTGTTTACCTCAGGACTTTTTGCAGCCTTAATTAAAGAAAGTCTTGTAATGAGGATAGAGTGTACTTTTGGATATTTTTCAAAGGCACCTTTTACTTACGTCAACAGGTACCAGAAGGCTCTTGCCAAGATGTTGGTTAAAAGACAGACACCAGGCTTCAGTGTAACCATTCATGTTAGGAACATACTTCTTTATTGTTTCATCGTTCAGCCTCAGCCAAACACCATCATCATTGTGGATCTATGGGAAACAAGCAACAAGAACGAGCCATGCCCTCCTGTAACTGTTCTGTAGCTAGCAAGGATTAACAGAATTCAGGCAGACAACAGCAGCAAAGAAGCAATGATCCTCACAATGCTGATACAATGTAAGTAAAGAGGAATATTGACAAAATCCAAAGCAATGGGAAGCTTATCTTTTTATAAGTCAAGGTGTGAAGATAAATTTAAATCGGATCATGCAGTAATAAGAATTGTTTTGAAATAAAAGAGGAAAGAAAGTCAAGCCTTGATAAGCTTCATAAATTCCCCACTTCACATTTTTCCCTTTTTTTTTTTTTTTTTTTTTTTTTTTGCTGGTATGACTTAGTAAATTGCAAAAATATTCCTTGTATATGAAGTTATATTTTAAGAAAAATACATGCATAGTAGTCTAACATGCTAGTAGTGATCTTTCAGATCTCCAAGCGAAAGATGTAATGAAAAGAACATCTACATCTGAATTTTTGTGCAGAGTTGAAACAGTAAGTATTAAAAAGCTAAATCTTAAAGAGGTAGTATTATAAGATGAACTCAAGGAATTTTCTTTCCTTGTATCAGTCTCAAATGTTTGTTACAGAGGTTTTGAAGTAAGTATATTAAAATGAAATGACAGCCTGAAAAACTAAATTAGTAAATTTAGATTTTTGCAATTTATGGTCTTAAGGTGTATATGTCAACATCTAAACATGGAAAAAATCCCATTATTTGCATGAGTTACCTTTACATCTTAGCCCAATTTTCAACAGAAATGTCTTATTGATTACCTCGTCAATGAAAGTGATGGATCCATTGACTTTCACTATGCCTATTTGCTCACTCTGAAGGGAAGGGTGGCTACGGATACGAAGCCCTGCACTGTCCTTGGCCACAAATTTGCGAACCTAAGAGAAGCAAAGAAAGACAGTAAGGAAGAAAAAAAATTGGAACAGAGCTTTTAGAGTAAAAAGAAATAGGTTTAACAGATTCTGAAATGCCAGTGACAAGACAGCAGTCTTAAGAGTTACAGTTTGTTGCTAGTTTCCCATGGCTGCTGTGTAACTTCACTTTTTTACTATAATCAATAAAACTGTAATGTTCCAAAAAAACATAATGTAAGCATGCATTGACTTGGAAATATTTCTGCTAACAAGCTTCTGATTTTTTTAACACACATGTTTTATTCACTGCTGAAAATTTCACCAGATTTGCATTTTCAAATTTATTACTTCTCCTAACTGATCAGCCTGGGATTACCATTTCTCAGTTGTGCTACTGTAGTATTCTCTTTAGTCAGGTTTTTGACCAAAATTTGGATATTTTCCTTAGCTAAAGAGTTTAACCAGCCATTTTAAAATAAAATGATCTTTCTACTTCCTTATCTTTCGAATAGCTATTTCAATAGTTTCTCTTTTGTTCACAGGAGGGTTAGAGCAGAGGCTCCTTGCTGTTCATTGGACTTACTACAGCACCCCAAAATCTCCCACTTGTTACTCACTATCACTTTTTTTACTATTCAAACATTAACAGGCACCGGTCCCATAGAGAACCAATCCTATTAGTTTCTTAAAACCAGAGATGCATACATTCTATGCATAAGGTATAAAACCATTTTCTTGGAAGGTTATTTTCAAACTCCATAGGTAAAAGTGATAAAAGTATCAATGGAAGTATGGATTTAATCTATAACTTAAAATAAAGCAAAGAATGATATGTAAGGAAAAAACTCAGTGATACAGAATGAAAGGTAACAGCTAAGTGCATGAATCTTTTTTTCTAAAAGAAATTATTTAAGAAATGGTGTTTACTCTGAGGCTAATTTAAAAAACAAAATACAAAACCAACAAAACCCCAAACCCAGAAGCATGTAAAGGACTTCACATATAAATTACTTCAAAATGTGCAAGGTTTTGGTTATTTGCAGTCCTCTTACTCGTAATACTTACATTCTCTCAAAAGACAAAACTAAGACTTTCAAGGTCCTTGTACAAGTATAAAGCTGAATCACTGCTGACAGCATTCTAAACATAGACAAGTCAAAAACAAAGTCTTGCAGATTAGGGGTCCTTGCATCATATTACTTCAGAAAATCATTTTGGTAGTTTGCTAGAACTTTTATTAAAAACTTTTATTTAGAGGAAAAACTCATATTCAAGATTTTGAGTATGCACAGGCCTCGAAAGAGCCTTTTTCCCTTTTGCAACAGCTAACCCAACTAGTTAATAAAACACCTCAACCTATAACTAGAAACTGCTTAAGGATCAGATCCACTGACAGATAATACAATAAAAAACAGATTAAGAGCTCTCTTATGCTAATTTCTGACCATGATGAAAAACTTTATTGTCCGTGTCTTCTTTCTGATATAGCACCTCTTTACTTGGAATATTTCTGTATAGCACAAAGGTTTTTTAACTCTGTCCTGCAACACCTCGGTAGGCAGTTCTTCCATGGAACATACACAAACTGGATTCCAACTAAAGAAGTGACTATGGCAGAAGGGCTTGGCAATGAGGATGTACATCACCCCTACAGTGACACAGCAGTTTTCAAGAGCTGTGTTGCTGTGCTTTCTTATCTGACAAATCTGCGAAGAGGTACACCTCACACAACACAAAGGGGTGTTGTATAGGATAAAGCAACCTTAACAAGGAGGTTGGCCTTCTACAAAGGGATGAAAAAAAAACCCCCAGCCTAGAGCTTTTGGGTTTGGTGGTTGTTTTTTGGTTTTGCAATCAATGCTAGCTACTTGTTGTGTCAGGACAGTAGAAACCATCAAAACATGTTTATGACCAATCATTCTGGTAGCACCTTCAAATTCAGCTAAATTAGGACCATTTTCTTCTAGTTTGTTCCAACTACCCTACATACATTTCAAGCTACATTACATAGCTTGAAAAATCATGTTTTTCTCAGTAGGACGTGGAATGAAGTTTCCCGCAAGTTAGTTAATTTAAGCTTTGCAGCTAATACGGAGGCAGCAATTCTTATGGGTCAAATACCCCAGGCTGAATACAGATCACTATCACAGTCTCCTTCAGATTTTTCACCTGACTTCAAATAACAGAAAATGAAGAATACACATATAAAATCATAACACAGTACCCATTTTCAACTTGCAATTCAAGTAAGGTTTGGCTACAAAACTGGAATGTTCCAGTGCCTCAATGAAAATACTTTGGTGTTTCTAGTTGAGAACAGATCACCACTGAGAATGCACTGTTAGTGTCCTTTGGTTATAACTATCTGAAATTTCTGACAAAGATGATGAAGAAGAATTTAGAGCTCAACTAGGCCCTTTTTCTAAGCAAAACATGATTTGGTATATTGGACTGTCTCTGACTGATACATGTCTAATCTGCATTCTTAACTTCAGAAACATGGAGCACAGTACAATTATTACCTTCCTATATTACTTACAATACTGCTGTTGATACACAAAGAATTATCCTGATTTGTTATGTGATTTATTATGACACAGAAGAAAGATGACTGATTAAATGATTTACCATGAAAGGTCTAGTTTAATTTTTCAGCAGGTTCTACAGACACTGTGTATGGGACAAAGATGGCTCCTTTTTCAAAGAAACTACAACTTGGAACAAGAAATGAGACATGCAAGTAGAAAAACACAGGGAGAGGATTAAACACTACATAACATCTCTGAACACCAGAGGACTGACTTTTGTCAAGTACTTTTAACTGTCATGAAGACTGTTCCTTAACAACACAGAGTTATTACATATGAACAAGTCACCCCAATTTCCACTGTAATAATTGAAAAGAAAAACAGAACTTGTATTCAGTAATTTATCTCATACCAAACCAGATTCTCTCAACTTGGGAAGAGCAAAACAACACATATGATGATCAGCTTGGGTAAAGGTATCATTAACTTGCACGAGATAAATCTCCCTCAGTAGGAATTGGGAGTCCTAATTAAGATAATGAACTACCCGGGAAGTCTTCCTTCCAAGAGAAGGGAGAAAGTCTAAAAGAAGCTTCTTGGGAAGAAAATAAAAGAGAGACCAAGTGGGGGATAAAACATTGTACTGAAACTAAAAGCATATTTATTATTTTTATTTTGAGGCATGGCTGCAAGGAAGAAGAATCTTTTTAGTGCTAGAAGCAGATGTCAGATGCAGTTTAAAGACTGGGGAACTATACAAAAAGTTACTGTCTCTAGATTACCCTGAAATCTAGAAAAAAAATAAATCAGTATGTACTGCATAGGTAAGTTGTCAAAAACCCGATCCTTTCTGTAACCATGTATTTTTTAAACACCCTCCCAATTTCAGTAAAACAGGGAAAGACAACCTTGTTGTCTGAATTCCACATCTTTAATACAGGTTTATGCCACAAAAAAAAATTCAGCACCTCATTTGATATCCCTTCCTTTGCATCTAAGCGGAAGTGCAAGGTAGTTCCCTCAAGTGGGCATTTTCCTTACGCCACTGCCACCCATTTCAGCTTACTTGCTTTATTGTGTCTACTTTAGTCCTTCAGGGTGGAATGATAAGGTGAAATGGGGATGCCAAAAGCTACAGAAAGGATACCTCTAAAAAACATAATCATGCCATTCAAAGGAAGGAAAATAGCACTAAAGAAACTGGTTATGGATTTTACATTGACTGAAAATGCTTATGACAAAACAAACAAAATATTTGTAAAATTTTGTGCCCAATTAATTTCAGAGTACAATATACAAAGAAAAAGAACTAATAATAGTGCAAAATTTTGTCTGTGGCTTTAATAATAGCTGTGCAATGTTTGTGTGACAAGTCAAGGTAAAGGCAGTTTCTGTAGAGCTTCTAAGAGTTTTCTGAATTCACATACAGAAAGAAAATGAAATTAATTGGTTTCATTTTATCTAGCCTATTAGTTTCATTCCACTCAGCACGTTAAAGTGATCTGCAAATATCCTTAAGTCTGCAGCACTACTATATGATAAAATATATATTAAACAATAACAAAATCCCACCCAAACATAACTATATCTGTTTTGGGTTTTTTTTCAGTTCTCCAAACCTTGTTTGGCTGAGGCTCTGCTTTTGGTTTAATAAGTTGGGTTCCAGGAGGTATCATTCCTTTTGGAGGATCTTTTACTTTCACTTCTAGTCCAGCATCTATAAGCAAACAAAGACTCAGTTTAAAAAAAAAAATATATATATAAGGGGATATTTCAGTTAAACAGTAACTACAGTTTATCCATGCTACAACTCAGAGTAAACAAAGTAATGACTTACTTATCTGTCTGCCAAAATCAACACTTGCAGTTGCTTCATGGTGCAAAGTATTAATTTTTGAACATTACTATTTTCATACGTGGAAATTTACAGAGATGTAGTTTCATGCTGTTATTAGATATCTGTCACAGTGTATGTACAAAGCACTACCAGGTAATTTTGTATCCTAACAGTGTCTGTAGGGTTATGTTTCAAGGAATGGTCCACACAGAGTCTAATGCTTGAGAGGTGCAAGTGAAAGCTTCTGGAGAGGCAGTTGCTTATGCAGTACATAGAGACAGTTATAAGAACCTGAAAAGCCATGTTATACAACCGGAAAAGGCCTATAAGGTAAAAAATTGGCATCTTTAATTACCAATGCTGCTATAAAATCTGAAGGCACTGGAAAGTGATATTCTTGTTTGTGAAGAAAAATACATGTAAATGCATGTGAAGAAAGACACAAAAATTTAAGTAATAGATGAATATAACCCTGAGTAATAACCTTGAAATTGCCCCAGCAAACACTGTTTCATTTTACAGAGTGACCCTCTGAAGAACATCATCTTGAAAAGAAGCATCCAGACCTAGCAATAAACCTGTTTATTTCACTAACATCCCTTTAATCAAGCATGGCAGTAACAGAAGGAATCTACAAGCAACAAGAACATAAAAGGCTTGAAACAAAGAGAAACTATTACCAATACTTAAGCAGTCAAAAACTGATGAATTATGGCTCAAGTATAGGTACATGAAAGCTTCAGAGGTCACAGTCTAATATAATGACTGAGCAAGAAAGTTCCATTGTAGAAAAATAGCATAGGTAAGTATTAGAGTATACTCATGCCTGTTTAAAAATGGAGGTTAACAGTTATATTTATAATTTCTAAAATTTTACCCTATACAATGATTGAGGATGGTAGAACCTGTGTAAAAATATAATAGCAGCTGATGTAAACCACAGGGTAAAGTTTGCTCCAGAGATTGCACTGGAAAAAAATACAACAGGCTCCTATGACAGCAAATGTTCCAGTTTGAGGAACTGAGATAACCGTTAATAATATTTTTTACATCTTATCTTCTGTAATTAACACAAAATTAAACCCCACTCCATTTCTATGTGAATGACATGTACTTGTGTTACGAGTATCACTATGTGTTGTTTACTAAAGGTGCTGGACAGAATTGGGAAAGAGGAACTGCTGGTGCTCGTGAACTCACACAAACCCTTTTACCTGATGTGGGTCCAGCTACAACACTTTCAGTGTTTCTACTACCATTTTCACCATATCACCAGTAAGGCTAACATGAGAGCATTCAAGATACAGAGTGCTTTTTGGAAGGGCACTCTTTCCACCACATGCTATAGTATCTCATAGTGCAGACCCCAAGACTGGCAAGATAACTAAAAGATGCAAGAAATGAACCACAAGCATTTAAAAATTAGTACAAATAATTAAGAGTTCAGGTAGAGTCTCAGTTAAGACCACATCTTCTCAATTTTCCAGAATAAATGACAGTAGATATTCCAGCATCATCAGGAACAATTTCACCTTTCCTTAGGTTCTTCAGTGTTGGGCTGAGTTTTTTTCCCCTTTAACTATACTTCTCTGTCACTCTCAGCTGCAACAAGACATTCTTCTTTCAACACTGAGAGTTGAGAATAGGAGAGTCTGTTAATCTGGTAGTCTAACCACATTATAAATACACAATTTAAAATATATATTCCCATTTCCATGTGAGTATCTGCGGTGTTTTTTTCTTCTGAAAAAGAAGACTGTTTTAGCTAGAAAGCTTCTGAAGGAAAACTTGGCTGCTAAGTTTTGCTATGAACAGTAACATTAAATCTTATGAGCACCAAGACATAAATGTGTCAGTATACAAAGTGGATATAATATAAATTTATGCTTAAATATAGTGAAAATTAAGTACCTATTTCAATGCCATCGATAGTAACATGAATGGTATAGAGACCAACAGCTCCAGGAGTCCAGTTTGCACAGTATGTACCATCATTATTGACTCTGATCAACATGTTTTCACTGGGTCTAGGCATAAACAAAACAATTAAAATCATTAAACAGTTACTGTCTTCTTGGACATCATGTATGTTATATATAAAATGATTAGTATAATGTTTAGTTTGGAAACTACTCTTTTTCTAGCAGATCATCTAAATACAATTCTTCCCTTTACAATACACTAGCCCCCATTATTTACTATGAAAATATAATCCTCTATGCCACATTTATTTATAGCAAATGATAAAAGAACACATTCGGAGAGTAGCTAATACAAATATGGAAAAAACATTCAAATAATTAAGAAAAAAAGATTTTAAATAAAATTGCTACCTGTAAGAAAACATAATACTTGACTTTTGTGTTTCTACCTTCAGACATGATTACCTGTCAGTCACACTTGAGAGTCTAAGTAGAAGTGTCAGGACACGTTAATTTAAGTCCCTATCCAAAAGAAATTTTTTAATGTTTACCTCTTTGGTGTTGGTGAAGCAAAGCGTAGTTCTTCAAAAGAATAATTTTCGTATGCCTATAAACAGAATAAATTCAAACATAAAACCAACAGTTATTGATTATACCACTGTCTTGAATAAAAGAAAGCAGAGCATTCTCTTAAAGAGCACATCAATCTAACTTTACACACCCCAGAAGCATTGATCAGGGAATCAGAAACAAGTTTCAAAACACAGAAATATACATACACACATGAAAGAGTATCTTCACTGTCTCATTAAAGAGCCATTATTTAGATAAGAAAGATTGCTACTGCTAAAAAAAACCCTTGTTAAGTCTTTGAATCTCTTCAAATCTGACTTGTACAAAACCCTTCTGAATCCAGGCAGTGCACTGAAGACCATGTGAAGATAAGAAAACAAATATTTTGCAGGTCAAACCTGCAAACCAGCCGAGGGGATTTATCAATGAAATTTCAGATCCTTTTTCTCTAAACTCCAAGTGAAGACGAAATTCCCTCAACACTGAGGTGATACTTCCATTGATTTTGACTACAAAAAAGACCTGGTTCACTTCCATATATGGTGTCTTGTGAAATCACTGCTCTGAAAAGCCCTGTAAGTAAGCAGTCGTAGTCCTAGAAGTGCACAAAGTCCCTCAGCAAGAATCTCTCTGGGCTGCAATAGTTGCTGAGTTACCAGATTCCCCTGTTAAGTCAAAACCAACAAAAGGTGATAAGAACATTTGAACATAAATGAAGATCAGCCATTTTGGGTCCCTATATTAGGATATAGGTTTTAGGTATCAGTCCCCCAAACATGTCATTATTTATTATATATATTTTTCTGAAGTGAGAAACTAGACTTTATAATCATATTTGGATGTTTGTATTGATACAATGTGTGGGCCTGTATAAAATGAAAATGTCAGGGGACATTTGCATTTTACACTGAAATGAGCGTTCTTAATAATGCAGGCAGGGAAGTAGAACAGAATATTTACAATGTCTTGAATTCATAAAGTTTTGGGTGGAAAGGACTTAAATTGAAAGAAGCCTTGGGAAGATTCTCTGGAAAAGTGCTGAATATGGAAATCAAGCATGTTTCAACAAGAGAGATGCTGTTTTAATTTAACCTTCGTGTCTTTTTACTTTTATCTTTATGAAGATTCATACTGTTACAATCTACTAAGAGGATTTTAAATGAATCCTTCTGTTTTCATTTTCCCGTAGCCTCATTTCAATTAAAAAATGATTCCATATTAACTAGCTGATATTAAGCATTCCTCACTCCATCAAATCTACAAAAGTTTTTGAACACCCTACCCTTGCACCACCATCACCTACCCCAGAGCATCTCATGCATTACAAGATATGCCACTCTAGAGTCATGTGAGCAGATTTGACACCTATCACTGGAAAAGAAGCAGCAGGTATCTGTGGACAGTGGCTATCAGAAACATCATCTAAGTCCTAACTTGGAATCAATAGCGTAATTCTGCCTCCCCTCAAGTCACTTTTAAAAGAAGCAAGCAGCAGCAAAGCAAGAAGTGATGTTTACAGTAGCCCAAATAAAGCCAAAATCACACCTTGATATGCATATGATTTAGCCGTTCTTAAACCATTTTTTGTACACCACACTGATTTAATAGTTCTTTCACTGATCTTTTAAGACACTATTCAGTACCCAGTTGCACTATTTACACACAGTTACTGCTGGACTACCCTTTGCAAAAAACCCCTGTACCCTCTAAAAGGTGCTAGTTTGCTGGTTCTGCCCCCCCTACAAATCCATACTGATTATACTACTAAGTATTATCCTTCTGTACCCTCCTGGCTAATCCTGTCTCATTAAGCTGTGCAACTGTTAGTTGTACACAGCATGTCACATCTCTTAACTGGGTCAGTATGGTACACATATGTAAATTTATTGCATGTGCTATAATATACTCAATCAAATCAATACTAGCTGCTCAGTTTTCACTTCTTTAAAAACTGCTCCTGGAAAAGTGTCTGAGCTGATCCATTTAATAGCAGCTCATTTCATCAGATGCTGCTTAATACATATGCATTGCTATATAAATCGTTTGTATGACCTTTTTTACTATACTGAGCTCTTATCTTTTCCTATGTTCACCTGCTCTAGTTTTAAATACGTATTCACTGTACCACTCCAACTCCATATAAATATACTGGTTTGACTTTCCCTTCACCATTTCAGTATCTGTTTTTATTCCTCCTGAGTGACTCAGACTAAATTGTTAATCTGTCTAATCAAAGACGACTTTTCTTTTTTATGCTAATCCAGTCTAACTGCTTTAGAGTTTAAGCAATTGGCCCTTTTGATGTATTTAGTTTACTGCTGAACTAATACATAATCAAAGTAATTTGCATTGAATATATTTTCAGATTGTGACCAAAAGTAAATATACATTTTTCCTTCTCTATTGCATACCTTTACACACTTTGAATGCTGAATTCTATAGTTATATTAGTAAAATTGCAGTAACTTACCTTCATCATTGTAATAGCAATATACCGAGCTTCTTTTACTATCATTGGCTCGTAGGATGAATCAAGCTTTGGTGAAGGAAGTCCTCCAAAGGTCATATCACTGCTGGGGGAAACAGCTGTTGCAGGACTCCCAGGTATCCGCTGCACTTTTTTAACTTGCTCTTGTTGCAAAGATGTTTTTTTCTGGGAAACAGGAATAGCTTTGACTTCTACCTGTAATAAGATGTGGAAGAGGGAACATGATTTAGTGAGAAAACACACACACACATTCTTTTAACTTTGATGGAGCACAAAGTGCTTAGAGTATTGTAAATCCATCTCTGTCAAAACCCAATGTATCTACACTGAATCTGCCAAGCCAAGCACAGCATCTTGGAAAGATGCCAATCTACAGGGCAGGAGCACCCTGCTGACTTGGCACACCATCAGCACGGGCTGTAGTTCTGCCAGTCCCAGAGCACTCCCTGGGAAGCTGCGAACAGTCTGGTATGGCTAGGGAAGTTTTCCCACAACAGAAAAGTGCAACGAAGTAGAAAGAGAGCCTTCCAAGTGAGTGCACAGATTTCAGAGTGAATCATCATGGCCACTACATCTGGAACAGCAAGGGCTGGAGTGGATCCTGGCTGGCTCTGTCACCTCACACCAGCACTGTACGTTTATACTGTGCTCTTCAATGAATGCTTTAACTGACTTTTTCCCCCAGAGGCACCAGGGATCTCCATTAGTGCAGGTAACAGCTGCACACAATTTTCTGACAGACAGACTGACTACCTGGAAAATAAGCTTATGTGTCACTCATCCTAAATCTGCAATAAAGTGCAGACGTTTAAATACGGCAGTTTTCACACACCGTTTTATCAAAATTTGACTTAATTTACCAGAAGTTACATCACTGCATTGCACACTAAGTCCAGAAGAATGATAAAATGAATTAAGATTTTTGTCACTTTAATACATTTGTGAACAGTATTTAAATAATAAAACCAGCAATAATTTTGATAATATTTTGACATATCCTTTTCCTGATCGATAGGGTAAAATCACTAAGAGTTTTCTACATGTTCTGTCACTAATTTAAGTCAGTAATCACACCTACAACTTTCACTCAAGCAGTGTTTGTGACTAAGCTGATTCTTGTGTTACTGTTGTAGAACTGCTGTTCATTATTAGGTTTACAGCTCACTATAAGAAAACTCTCAACTATTACATCATATACAAAGAATAGATTTGAGAGCTTTTATCACAGGAATCATGCCTTTGTAAAAGGTATTTCATCTACACTTGGGCTTGAACAAAACCAACTACTCCACAGCAGTAGTGGGCTTTAAAACACAGAAGAAGTAACCTAATTTATTAAGTTACAACCATTTTGTGTTTGTTTTGTTTGCATTGCTTGACTACTTCAAATCAGGCAGTCCACTTTTATATATACCACATAGGTTTTACCCCAAAATGTGCAAAGTTCTTCTAACTCTACCTGAGGCTGTCAAGAACACCTCCTTTCCAGTACTGAAAAACAATGGCTAACTGAAGAGGCTGAAGGCAAACACAGGAACACCAGTCCTTGCCAGTTATTCTTATTAATTGCAAGGACTACAGGAACTTCCAAGAATTAGAAACAGAAAAGGGAAGAGTATTTTTCTAGTCTAAAATAAAGTAACTATAAGGTGGTCCATCAATGTGCTTCTGATTCTTTTTTTCCATCACAAAGTCTATGGTTTATAATACTCTTTCCTGGCTTACAAATTAAAAAATGGATTCTTGTCAACTTAACACATCATTACCATCAAACCTCACTTCTGATTGATTATTTATGCAACTACACGTGTAGTTCATCACAGACAAGTTATGAATTGCATGAAATAGTGCTGGCATAATACAGAATTTGGTGGTTTTGTGGATTTAGAGGTAAGAAAGTCTGAGTACAATGAATTTATGAATACCACTTTCTGTCCTATACAAGAGTATTCTGAGGAATACCTACAATAAGAACTAAAAGACAGCAAGATGAAGCAGAACAGCCAAGATTACAATAATTACCTTCATATTAGGAACATGAACAACATCCCCATACTGGTCTTTTGTTTGTACTGTAATAACAGTTGGCCAACCACATCGAATGTCATCCTTATTCAATATCAATGATGTTTTTTGAGGATCAGCATATGAATCTGGCTGAAGCCACCTACAGCAAAGAAAACCACCAAACATTAAAACCTCTTGCAACCCCCAAAAGACAAATTCTTACTCTGTACAAATGTGACACAGAGCTAAGAAAGGACATAGAACATCTGAATGCCTACATGTTTTTAACTAATGTATTAATGGAAACAATATAGCCAAATAGTTTTATTTAACTAGTATTTAAAATAACAATGACAGTTCTATAGCTAGTTAAATAGACAAGCAACAATGCAGTTTTACCTTGCGAGTCGTCCACCACTTGATCCTGGCACACAAGCAATGAAATCCTCCAGAAACGACTGCTCGTTGCTTTGGACCTGCAGTGGAAGACTTCCTTCGAGAGCTTCCAAAATGGTCGGTGAGTGAGACAGTGCCAAGCCTTTCCCAAGAATGCCTGAGTGAGATTTGCACACCTTTTTTTTTTTTTTTTGGGGGGGCAGAGGTTGGGGGTAAAAAGAGAGACACATAGAACAGCTGTTCAGTAATATGTTGACACTATCCTAAAACATGACACAATCGGTACAGGCATTTTGGGCACTGAAGACCATTCAAGGAGAAGAATAAACTTTACCCTGATAAAAGCTTTAAAAAAAGTCATCTCCGTCTATTAAACAATAATTTATGCCAAAAGAGGTTAAACGACCTTGAGTTGAGGGAGATTCAGCATTAGCTCCCATTGCACTCAACAAAAGGCCATCAGCAAGCCAGAACAACTGCTATCACATTATTTGGGACTTGATTAACATCACTGCTCATCTGAAAAAGTGATTTTATTTCTCTATTTACAAGGACATGTAAAAGACTGATTTTGGTAACATTTAAAACTTGCTAAATAGTGCAATTTCAGCCAAACAGATATTTGAAATACTTGGTCATCTAACATTCTATATGACATTATATGCATTTTTTTCCAAGCACATTCATTATAAAATATGATTTAATGTAAATAATAAAATTCTGCATGATTTTCTTAAACTGTTTCACAACAAGCTGGATTCCATTCTATTATAAAAACCTTACAAATTATTTTCTTCTGTAGCAGTCAAAAAGTTTCAATGCAATTATGTGCTTAAGTACACTGCAGCATACCTGTAAGGCAGCCTCTTCAAGTATCTCAAGATCCTCTTCAAACTCACTACCTGCTGGAAAAATATAACAGTTATATTGACACTTATCTACATATTGTAGAACATGAAATTCAATTCTGTTTTGCAAAGCCTTTTATATTACAAATTTCAAGTTTGCATAATGATGTGTCATACTGTTCAATCAGCAGCTGAAATATTAGTATTTTCAAATAACATAGTAAACATGCAGTATTGTGTAGTTCAGTGCACACACAAAGGAACAACGTAAGTTACATAGAACAAAAATTTGGTGCTTATTTTCTTATCTCCAAGACAGTATGTATGGCAAGTTTTTGGATGTGGCTAGATACTTTCAGAAAGATTTTGGGAGGTCAAGATGGTTTCTGGGAAGCAGTACCTATAAGTATGCAACAGCTGCTCTCTTTTAAGAGCTTACCTTCGTAGAATTATTTGAAAACCTGATAAACTCTGTACAATTTTGTAAATCATGATTCCTCCTAAAACACAAAGCTCAAATACATATTATTACGCTATGCTTCTTTCTCACAAATACAACTCAAAAGTCTGATTCCAAGGTGACCAGAATTGCCAAATACAGTCTTTTAACAGAAGAGTAGAACAGATAAGGTTACCATTTTTCTACTCTCTTTTAAAAACACGTCAGGCAATTCTACTAGACAGAAGAAAGAAGTAAGAAAAATCAAGTCCCAAGGCATTTTTAAAATTCAAAGAAATAAAGACATCTAAAAATGGCCCTCAGAAATCCACCAATCTGATACAGTTAAGAATGCAATAATATTAAATACATCAACAAATGTCACACTGCTGTTAAGTCCGATCTTGTTCATAGACCAGATCTCTCTCAGGAAGAAGTATCTTAAATTTAAGTCTTCAACTGGCAAGAACAACCTTTTGAACGTGGTAATTCAAACAGTATTTGGGTGTAACTCTCAAAGAAGGTAACTTAACTGCATATTTTATTTCAAATTTCCATTGATAGCATAAAGTCAATCTATGTGTCACCTACTTTCCCTTCTTGTTTTCGGCATTTAGGCAGAACAAGCAAAAAAAGCTCCCTAGAGAGAAGTACAAGGCATTATAAAATATGGGAGATTAAGTTAGAAGGTTTTCAATTTCATCTTTTTGTTTTTGTTGCATAGAAGAACAGCAAGATAAAGGGGCGTTGTGGAAGTCAACAAAACTAAGGAGTTTGAGGGATAACAGATGAGGGCACTATTTAACCTGCAGAATTGCCTGTACTTTGGAGAGTGAAATACAGATCTACCAGTGCAGCTGAGGTGCCTCCCTACAACATAAAGTAAGAAATTTGTACACAATCCAAATACACAAGCAAAATACTGGGTTAAAAAATACAAAGTAGGTTTTGTGATTATAACTCCACACTGATCAGTGCTCTCCTGCTCATTAATCTATGCTTCCAGTGTAACAATATCCAAGCTCTCATTTGTGCTCCTAAATTAAAACCATCAAAAAGTATCCTATTATATATTATGAGCCTGTTTTTGCTATATACTGATGCTATTTAAGAGAAATTATATTACACATAATATGGCTGCATCATTAGAAGTTCTAATTCAATCTCCATATCCATTAATTTTCATAAACTCTTTTTTCCTTACTTTTAAAATTGCAACTGGGTTACTATAAACCTTTATTTGCTGCACCTGCTGTAAAAGTATATAATTTCTAATTGTAAAAAAGCTATAGTAGAAATATATTTAGCTATAAGGTCTACAGATGCAATGGTCACTTCCAATTTTAAACCAGCAATTTCAAATTGTGCAATTTAATGCTGCAGGAATTTTTTTATTCAGCGAGGTGTAGAGTGAGGGGAGAAAAAAACAGTGAAAGAGAGATAATACCTGCACATTTATGAAGTACTGCAAGGAAACTGTGGGACTCAGTTCATACACTGATACACTACGTGTGGATGGGGTGAGTTTATTCAAATTTAAATGACCAGGTCTCCCTCCTTCCCATATGCACACAAAGGGAAAAGTGTAAGCAGAAAATACCACCAACTTAATTATCTTGTTTGATTCATTCAGTTTGAAGAATCAATTTTGTATTATCTCTAATTAAAAGCAACAATAAGCTTTAAATGTACTATTAATTCAGAAAACATGGACAATGATGAAATAACAAAGTATGTTCTTACCAATAGGAAGCGCTAAATCTTTCTTCATCAAAGCTGCTGCACACGATCCTCCTAAATTTGCCAGTTCTTTCTCCAGCTGAATAATACCCTTCAAATTTAAAAAAATTTAAAACAAAATTAGTATCTCAGAAAATAAATGTTTTCCTGCCAATGTTTATCTTAAGAAATATTGTGTGTCCCAGTGTAAAGCCTCTCAGCAATGTATTTCTTGTCATACAGCTACTGCTATGCTTTGCTGTGACACAGGACAGTGTACCAAACTTTTTAGAATAAAAAGGTACGTTTGAAAACAATTACTTAAAACTTCTCTTAGATGCTAGACTTAAGGTATTGGCTAGCATGTTTTAGCACTGAGTGTTCAAAACATGCCAGCAGCTTTGTTTGTAAATGCTTCAAAGAAAATGAAGGACATATCAATCTACATGGGGTTTTTTTGGTTAAGCAAAAGTTATTTTTATTGAAAAACAGACTAACTTAGATCTGTAGGAATTATAAATCTGGTTTTGCTGAAAGCCACTGAGCCCACCATAGCTAATAATCTTACAGTATGTTTTCTATCTGATACGGAAAGAAATTCCAAAGAACTTGACATTCTGAAAACCTGAACACATGATTTAGCTTGAGCAAAATCCAGGAATAAGATGAGGTAATCTTCTGTGAGGGTTGTAGTGTAAGCAAGATGCAGACCTTGTGAAGTCCACATGAACCGACAGGACCAAAGACTCCCAGGATAAGGGAAGACTCATTCTTTGGGTTTATTATAAAACTTAAGTGTTTTCAATAATCTCTTAAAATAAGCCAAAAGAAAGCACTGTGTCAAGGACAAGAAATTTAATCTTCCCTTTGCAATAAAGAGTGGTGGAAACGACTCATGTCCTTAAAGGCAAAATGAGGAGACCACTGGGTAAAATCTGAGGTTGCCTAAATGTGCACAGCATTTCCAAGGAGTCAGAGAGTTCTGGTGTAGAGTGAGCACTGGAAAAATAATGCAAATATGTATTCAATTGGTAGTGACAGTAAAATGCTAATCACTGAAAGCCCCAAACCTTTGGACCTCTGATGCAAGAAAAGATGAGAATTTCAGGAAATCTTATACCCCACTGACATAAAAGATAAAACCACACTATGTATTTGTAGACTGCCACAAACCAAGCAAAAAGCTATCCCAAATGAATAATGTCTTTAACAAAAGATGTTAAAACTTTTATAAAATGAATCTAAAAATATTTTGCCAGTGTCACTTAGTCCTAAGTGGAAATACAAATATTTTTATCCTCAAAAAATAGCCTTATAGGAGAGATTTATTAGGTGCAGCAATTATAACTATCTCAACTTTTTCCTTACCTCATCAGATCCTGGACTAAATTCATATCCAATTGCGTAACATTTGAAACCATAAAAACAAGCTTTTTCATCTTTCACATAGTCTGATGCAGTCTCCAGAGAAAAAAGAGCTTCATTCCCTTAAACAAGTAAAAGGATAAATAAAATAAATAATATATTCCTCTTCTTTTTGTATGTTTCTTTTACATATATACACAAAACTCAGCCTTTATATGTAAAATGTGAATTAAAACCATGGGAAGAAGAGCAGATCAACACTTCAAGCAAGAAACCTACTATAAATATAATCAACTTGCCAGCTTGGATAAAGATCCTTCTTCAACTTCGTTTGCTAAGATAACTTTGCAGAAAAATCAAACTTCCTTTAATTATTTTAGTAACTCACATTACTAGTAATTACATCAGTATCTATTTATTACCTGGCAATACTAATACCATGGTGGGCCATCCTGAAGATCCAGAGAACTTTTTCAGTTCTATCCATGAATTAAGGTTTTCATGGACAGAAGTATGCTTTGGTCCAAATCCCAGGCTCTGTGCAATTCTCACAGGAATTAGTAAACGAAGAACATCCTCTGACTGAGCAGTGCCACACTGAGTGTCAAACTCTATTGTTATCCACCTGACACATTCAGGAAAAGTCACCTAAAACAAAGCAACAATTTAATTATGTCCAAGCCTTTGGAGTTCTCAGGGTTTTTTTACATTTATTTCTTCATTTCCATTTGGCCTTTACTTTAGTCTACAAAAGTGATTTAATGATGTAAATTCTGCACAATTGTTTTGATATGCTTTAAATTAACATTAACCTAATTTATTCTTTGAAATTCATGTACACCTGAAATGCTTTACACTTTACTCAATTAGAATCCTGTATTATAACTTAATATTCTGATTAAGCATTTGTGCTGACACCACTTGTGATTGTTTTTAAGAACTCTGTACAGGTTCATTAAACAAAAGCACAGACTACTACAGACATTGAACTCTCATGCCTTCTCTAAACTCAAACTTCAACAAACATACTGAGTATCTGTTTTGTGCAATCCCAGAAAAGTACAGAGCAGCTGAATCCCACTTGTGGATGTGGCCTGCAGTACAATAGCATATAGCTACAGAAATTCAAATGCAGTAACCACTAAACCCGAGGCTTTAGACATGTTCCATAAATTTTTAGGACAAAACTAAGCATTACTGCATCAGGATGATCACATGGTAACTACATTTTCCACAGTGGATGTTTTGCTGTCTCACAGGACAAGCAGTGGAATAGTAGAATAATAATTAATATCCTGTTCAGGCTCTTGATTATTTGTTTGCTACTTCTGGATGTTAATTTGACTAGAATTGACTTTAGGTATTTTTTCAAAGCACTGTTCTAGCATTAAGGTAAGAAGGTCTGATCTATGGTTATATACTGTATACATAAAGACTTTGAACTTCTACAGTCCGTACAGCTAGAGCAAAGAAGCTGTATATGACAATAGAAAAATCTAAGACTATGCAAATTTAAGGACTTAGAGCAGATACCTGAATTAGGTAGTTAAAACTTCACTAGTTTCCACTATACTTGATGTAGAAAGTTTTGACCAGAAAAGAGTACAGCAATAATATAAAGAACTATATCCTATATTGGAGCATATTAATTATCATCCATGGCGACAATTTTTCAGATATTGACTCAAGAAAACTCGTGTCAAGCTTTTAAGAAGCAGCATGCACACTTAGAAATGGTGCTCACCTTATAGTGTGTAACAGAGGCAGGTTTATAGGGATGATCACTTTCTACAACAGCATAGTGATTGGAGGTAGTACAAGCTGAAAGCCCTTGCTCTGGCTGGTTTCCAGTGGTGCTGTCTGTAGACTGATTTGGGTTAAAAGCTGGAGGGGCATATTTCTGATTCAGAACTGCCACAGAAGGAAGCAGCTGCTGTACCAGGCCAAAGACCTCAACAGCAACCTGTAACATAACACCACGTGTATTACTATAAAGTATTATAACTTGGTGAAAACAATACTCCAATACTTCCATTTCTCTTCAATGGTTGCTTGAACATTCTCAGACTATCACTAACTACAATTCATTCCATCATTTTTCAATTCTGCATCTACACAATCCTCATAGGAAAAACTGGTACATTAAGCTCCTCTTGGAGACTTGCCAAAGCTGAAACAAGTCTGTACAAAACTGTGAGATCCTTTCCCTAAAATAGCTTCTGCTAAAACCTTGAACATTAACAAACAGTAATCACAAGTTCACAGAAAACAAATACCATACTAAAGTCATAGTTCAGTTGTCCTTTATAATAATATTAATTTTTTTTTCAAATATTGAACATATTTTAATGCATGTAACCTTAAGCATTGCATTGGTCCCTGTAGTCTTCATGCTATTTTCTAAGTAGAGGAACACTTCTAAAGCAAAACACTTGATTGTTTCAAACCCCAGTTCAACAAAGAAACAAGGTAACTAAAATCTGACACTGTCTTTCACATGTCTGCTAGATTTTAAGTGGTCAGTTCTTCCCCCCCCCCCTTTAAAAGAAGTCAGAAAACAGCTTCGAGCCCCTGAAAAAAGCAGTAAAAGGCAATAGCATCTACTAGCTAAGGATTATTGACATTTGTAGATCTAATAACAGATTTCAAGAGTGTCCCAGACCAGGCACATGGAAGAATGCCATGCCACAGGAAAGAAATGTTCTTTTATTTATAGCTGACATCTTTCAACCTCTGAAGTTGACAGAAATAATCTTAATGAGCAAATGCTTTTGCTGTTTACTGTAAAAATAGAATTTATATAACATAAAAAAAAATTTCATCCCACCAATGTTCATAAATGAGTTGTAAATTACATTCTTCTCATTCCTTATCTTTTCCTACTATTAAAACCTGTCATATTTCTCTGCTTCCTTAAGGTATTTTTTAATACTGTTTTCAATTTAATTTAAAATTATTGACTCTTAGAAAATTCTTGAGTCATGTTATCCAATATAAACCACTAATTTACAAAATAGTAAGAAATCAAAATGTTCAAATTTTCAGAGTAAATCTTTTCCCTTGCCTAACATTCATACATTTCTTCAGGAATTTCTGCTGAGGAGCATACCTTGGGAATAGCTGCTGCTACTGGTCCTATGTAGGCTATGATGAGGGGAAGCAGCATTGAAAACAGACTGGAAGAGCTGAGTAATTCTGGAATGTCTTCAGCTAAATAAAGATAATTAGAACAGAGGTATTATTAATAAACATACTATAGTTCAAAGCACATCTTATTTTTCTGGTTTGCCCTTTGTGAGTTAAACTTCTATTTCCTAGACTATTTTTACTTCAAATTGTTTTCATTATTTAGGGACTGTTGAATTCTGAGTCTGCCAAGTCCACCCAAGATAAGTATGTCATTATATACAGTTCTCTGTTGAAAAATGTCCTTCTCTTGGAGCATTACTTTATTGCATTATTTGTCATTTTGTGAAGCTGTGTTTGTATTTTCTACAGTATAAAAGTTAGTACAGCAGTCCTCCCAGCTCTTCAAATTAATTTTTATAGCACTATGTAATACTCTGGACATTTTGGCTACAATGGCTGATATCCACATTTCTCAAAAAGGGATGTTTAAGTGCTTATATATTAACTACGTTAACCAGTCCTGCTGATTACAACTTCTGTGCAAAACACACATGAAATTTGCAACTAACCTGTCATAGAACATCCTTTGGAAATAAAGAATCTTACCAGCTTGAACATGACACTTGCTAAATTGATGAGCAAATTTATACAAGGCATCTGACTATGATATCACAAGTATAACTCAATGATCTATAAAAGTTACTCACAGTTCGATATCTATAGGAATGAAAGGTTAGAAAAATATTCTTTGGAATGGAAAAGAGAAATATCACACCTCTTGTATTCAGGTGATATTCTACTTAGGATGGCCTGCTAGCAAAGTATCAAGTTTTGAAAAGTAAAGTAAACTTTCTCAAGCCTTACCATCTACAGCAAGAGCTCTGTGCAACAAGTCTTTGGCTGCTCGTACAACAGCACTCACGACAGAAAGAGCCCTGCTACAATTTTTGTCTTCTTCATTAGCTTTGTTCAACAGCTGTGACTGCAGATCTCCATCATACTCACTCCTGGATAGTGGATTAAGTTAAAGTAAGTTCACAAACACAAAATTACATTGAAAAAACGGCTAGTTTTTAGCATAGAATAAGCAAAACAATTTATAATACAGTGTTAAAGAAAACAAAAGAAATCATGGAGGATATTTTGGAGGAATGTCTCACTGTTAGTCCTTTGCAAAAACTTTATTTGGCAAAAAGCATAAAAAGCATTTTTCTGCAGTGTTTCTTTTCTCTACATGCCTTTTAAACCACAGAAAAGTATTAATTGCTATGCTCTTCCAAAGCCAGGTGCCTGTCTTGGTAAAAACTGAGCAATGTTAAATGCATCACAGAAACAAGTCAAACTTTGTTAATGGATATTTCTGAATTTACATAAGAGAAAAAGACTCATCCTTCTTATTTCAAAGATTAATTATGGCTTTGGCATACAGTCTTGGGCTCACCCTCAACAAATAGTTCTTTCTTTTAAATCCCCTCTGTATGTCAAACTGGGCTCTCCTAAACAACAACATTATGCACAGTACCATTTCAGTAAATTATATAAAAGATGTGGTTTGATTTGCTTTTTCAAAGCAATCAAATGACAATTATAATCTAATTCAAGCCTTCAATATGACAGTGATTAAGGCCTGGCATAGAGAAATAAAATCACGTAGTCAACATGTAGAACAAAACCTTCCATTCTCTTTTGGATATCTTATGTTTGTCCAGAAAGATCTAACCTGCAAAACCTAATTCCAGAACATTATTATTTCAGGACTAGCACCTCAGAACATTCAAAAATTTTACTGTGAGCAGTTCAGGGAACAAGAATACCTCTCCTTCTCTGTGATGTGAATTAATCATTCTTACAAAAAGATTATTTGGTTTTTTAATGTGTCCTAGAAATGTAGCTTTGCTGTCAGCCTTAAGCCTTTTTCATTTGAATTTTTTAGCCACTGATGGTGGGTGCAATTCAACTGAGTACTTTTCCAACACATCCATCCAAAACTTTTCTGCCCGCATCAAAAGTGTGTCAACTTCTGTATGTGGTCTTTCTTTGCATATGCATGAGAAAGAATTCTATTGGTATTTGAGCATCCTCCAAACAAAATGGAGTGTAACTTTTACCAGCTGTTCTGTAATAGTTGACCGAACATTTGTTTCTTTATTGTAGACAAATCAAAACTTCAAATCATTATATATCAAACTATGAGTCCTCAAACTAAGTCCATAACCACAGTCATGCATCATTATTTACTTTTTTCACACATTATTATCTTGTTCACACAAACTACAAAAGACATTGTGATTACAGTCAGCAGCTGCAATTTTTTTTCAACACAATTTATTCTGTAACAGTTCTGACTTGTACTGCTACAGTCTTTCAAAAGCTTCTTCAAATTCTATCAGTTGAAACGAAAAAACCTTGAGACTGTTCTGATCTGAAGACAGGACTTTGGTGTGAGGTTTTTTCATATGTTAATATACCATTAAGTTAGAATGCCTTGAAGCTTCCATTACTGAAATTATGTCCTTTGCTTTTCTGAAATCAAATAAATTGTTATTTCTCCTTAATTTTCTCTTTTGCCTGTATAAAAGCAGATAATCTAAGAGTGAAAAATAGACATTTTCCTTATCTTCTTTCATCCTTCTTACATAATGATGCTTCCCAATTATGATACTTCATAATAAATTTCAAGATTCCAGAAGACTAAATCAATTAAAGTATAATGATCTGCACCACTGCAATTCCACTCTTTAATAAGCAATTACTGTTTTTACTAACAAGCTGGATCTTTGAGGACAATCTCATGTTTAAGGTAGTTTAGAGCTATCCTGTATCTTCAAATATACTATTATTATAGTTTTGCTGGCCACTTTATTTCTCCATATTTTAGCTTCTTTAAAACCTTCTTAAGAGCAATGTGTTCATGTGCTTGGTTAGTCTAAAATACATCAGTTGGTGTAGCATTACTTTTTTATATCTTCTAGATCTTTTATTAGGTAGGTACCCCTCACACAATCAAATACAAAAGTAAATTATTATTCGTTGATCCTTTTATTCCTTCCATCTTCTGTTGATCAGCTTTGTACTGCCAGTTTGACAATCGTGTCTTTATACAAATCAGGGTAAGCATCTCAAACATGAAAGCAATGCTTTCTGCAAAAGCATTAACACAAGTGAATTCCTACTATCACCCTGAAAGGCTGAAGTAAAGCCTCCCTGCAAGCACAGTCAGACGTTTCAATTGATTTTCTTCAGGCAACTGCAATTTCTCTTTTTATACCTTTGAACTCTAAGTAACAGAGGAGACAGTTCCTATACAAATAGACCTTGCTTCACTACATGATGCCATCATTTTTGGAAACTGAAGAACTGAATAAATCAGAGAGATAAACATTCCAGTGAGTAATCTCTCAAATATCTCTTATGATACAGAAAAAACAGAAATTGAAATAGTGTATCTTAGGAATTCCCCATATTAGAGCTTTAAAGTAGTAAACAATGGATCTTGTAAGAAGTCAACCACCAAATTATTTGTCAAGTCAAAAAAACCAGAACCTAAGGCAGGACTAGAAAAGGCATCAGAAACACACTCTGGATGTATTTATTTCTATCACTTCTTAAAACCAGATGTGGTATAATAGCACTGTGATGGTTTTGTTCACTTTTCTTAGAAATGAATCATTACAACGCACAAACCTGTAATAAAGAATCTGTGGGATTTGTCCTCGTGTTTGGTTAGTGCCATTACTGCTCAGACTACACGTACTGAATGTAAACGTCACGCCATCTGGGCACTGAACTGTCGTCATTCCGCCATCTCCATTGGCAGTCCGGCTTCCATAATTCCTCAAACGAACCGCGTATTTCACATTTTCCTTAGAATGGAGAGCCAAAAACAGTATGCAGTAAAAAACAAGTATCTAATGGCTTCATGGTATATGAAAGTTATTATTTTACATTAATACTGGAGAGTCTGAAAAGTCCTTCAAAGCACTCTACAAATGAAATTAAACAAAAAAAGATCCAGCATTTAATGAATATCAAAGTTGTTCTGTGTTCCCAAACTACAGACCGTAACTTAAATTACTACTAATTGCTTTAAGAGTAAGCGCAGACCCAAAAAAATTAACTGCCAAGTTGCACAAAGTAAGTTGAACATGCAAAAATATTCTGAAATTACTAAGCAACTACTACCTATCTTATGCTATTATAAAAACTGGGATCTAATTTCTTTTAGTTGGCAGGATTCAGAACTTTTCATTTACAGCATGAAACCTAGACTTTATGAAGCACACATGTGAAGACCAACTTGTGAATGTGCACACAAAACCCCGAACAATTTACATTGAACATTTCAATTTTGTTATCTAAAGAAGTTCTATGAAACCTACAGATGTGCTTTTATTTTAGTTACCTTCAGGGGCACAACTTTGTCAAGTCTGATTTCAGCTATGTCACTAGGAGAATCATCTGTGGTGTAAGTTCCCTTAACCAATTCTAAAGATGTCCATCTATGAGAATGAGTTGCATCTCCAGTATGATCACTCTGATTCAAAGAAACAAAGTAATTTTAACACATTTATAATGTAAGTACATGACACAAGCAATTGTGCAACTAATGTTTCATTACATAAATTTTTACGTGTGGCATTGCAAATAAAAAGATGAAAAACCTGTTCAGAGTCAACAGTAAAGCCTTTCTCCTAAAGGGAAAAATTACTGAGCAGAGAGGTTAATTTCCCATAGTAACCTGTGCTTGTCCTTTGGAAGAGATCAGAATCTTCAGTTATAGCCAACAACAGTGTGTAAAAACTGAGTTTTGCTTCATTACAAGAACGCACAATACAGTTTTATGCTACTTCTAAGAGAGAATATCAGCAGCACATGAAACATGTAGGTACAGTCATGCTGCTAGGCCATAACCCTTCTCTTCAGTTTTGTGTTTTAACTTAATTTCTTACTTTCATTCACAGTTTACAGAGAGATAACTGGTACTAATCTGCATTTAGCTGCAGAAACTGAAATGCCCCCTATACTTCAAATGTTATTTGTAATAAAGTAAAGTTCAAGACAATAACCAAGATAGGGATCCCACTAGGAATGGTATGTAGCTTGTGGTTACACAAAAATCTCCACCACAAGCAACCCAAAAAACTCGACAACCAGTGCAATGTTTTACTGGTAGTCTAGATTGAATAAGAACGTGACAATATCACATTGTAAAACATACTTTAAAAAAAAAGTCGGAGGTTACTTTTTTTCAAATTGTTTTCCCAAATTCAGTACTTACATCATCAACTAATACCTCCAACTCATACTCATGAATTCCTCCTCCACCATAAACAGAAAATCCTACTACAACTACACCAGGTTTGTCAACAGAGAAACATATTGCATCAGGGGATCCATTCCCAGTATTCCAGCTTCTTCCCTGACTTGTTTTAGTGAATCGGTTTGGAGTGGATTTGACAGAATGGAGAGAATTCAGTCCATCAACCTGTAGAAAGTCAAATACAGTTGTCAGAAAATATTAACTGCTTAATGTTAGACAACTTTAATAAAGAGAAGTTAAGTGAATTAAATTACCAGATTTTTCAACTGGGTAAATTTTAGAAGTCAACTCAGAAACCACGGAAGATGCTATTACTTAGCCTTCTAGTTAATATTGACTAAAAAGAAAGTATTTCTGATAATTAGAAATTAACTAGGAATAATTATGAATCCAACTCATTTTTTTAAAGTATTTAAATATATATTTTACAGGATGAAATACAAAAAAATACAGATTAGCTGTACTAAAAGAAAGGTTAGGTATTTCTGCCTTAGGTACAGTCAAGAGAGAGCAGAAACAGATCTTATGTAATAGTAAAACCACCTTGAATCAAGGTGTTATCAAAAGCTTGATTCTTTCTGTGAGAAAAGCCTGTGGATAACAGATAACACAGAGACAGTGGCATCCCTTTAACAAAGTCAAATACTTTCCTGTCACTTAATGAAGTTACAGTCCTCATGAAAGGATATTTGATCATATACATACATATGCAGGCAAAAATCGAAGTACTCAAATTTGCCATTTTTTAAACAATCTGAAGTATTCTGCAGCCCTAATGAAGTAGCTAATTATCAACAGTACTTCCCTAGTACAGTGAATGTATGCTTTTAAATTTATGCAAAACATATGAGCTACTCAGAACCGAAAATTCCAGAATCTCTGAAAGATCTGCACACCTATAAAAATACCTGTCACAGCCTGTATCACATTCATAATACGTTTGTCCTGAAAGACTTCTAAAAATTATTTTATAGTAGCTTTACCTCAGATCCTAATGCTGATGCTGTAAGCTCACTCACAATACTAGCAAGCAACCCACAGGTATTAGAAACCAGATGTGAAGAGAAAAGCTCATTTTCTCTTCTAAGGCTGTTCCGTACTGGTAAAACAACAATGACCAACATCTTTTCCAGCACTTCCCGAAAGCTTGTCATCCCTGAAACATTTTCTTCACTCTACAGTATGACCAAAAACAATGGCAAATGACATGGTTATTAAAAAAAACAAAACACAAACTTTCACATATTGTAAGTATTAGGTAATTGAAATATCTGTGACTTCATAAAGATTACACATGTCTAGAGGGTGGAAAAAAATTTAAAAATTTGCAAAGCTACCATAGTGTGTATTCCTTTGTCAAAGGAATTGATTAATGTTCTTAATTTCCTGAATGAGGTGGTGACTAGTTTTTTATTGCATTGGAAAGATACTGTATCCAGGTGTCCTTCCCAGGAGAGGTCTTTTCTTTATAGCCTAATAAAACCTATACAGCCCATAAAACCCATGGGCTTTATAAGCATACATTACAACACAGTGGATATATAGCTACCTATGAAACTGTTAATGCAATTTTCTTTTGCAGTGTCTAAAAAAGAAACTTGGAAACTTTGTTATTTTGGTGTTAGCAAAAAGAATTTTCTATGCAAAGATGTAAGATAAAACCAGTGGTAGGATGATTATAAACACAGTTGTTCTTTGCTGAATGAAGACTATGAAACAAATCTAAGCTTAGGCATCTGCTGTGTCTTCTGCCTAGGAGTGACATCCACTTTCTTTTTTAAGTCATATCCATACTGAAAATCATTTCCGCTAAGAAAAATAAAATCAGCTCTACTGATGAAAATCCAAGGTTTATCTTTCTCACCCTTTTGTCTCCTAAAAATATCCAAGGAGTGAACAAATACAGAAGACAATCAGGTGAAGCAAACCTGTACAGAACACTTTCCATCTTTTACAGGTAGGAGGCAGCTGTATCCACAGCATAAATATTATATTTGCATTTAATAGCACCTGCTGGGTTTTTTCTTCATTAATTTGTGCAGGTGCTTTTCAAGTCCATGAATAATGGCCTACAGGAGTATGTCCCCCAGCTTAACTACGTATTTTATGAAGAGCAGAAAACCTCTGACCTTACCTTTTGCTCAGAACTTCTGGTAGTGGTAGACGCAACAACTATCCTTAATTTACTTTTCTTGCATAATTCATAATTTCATACTATCTTACCCCTGTTATCTTTTGAAGTGAAGAATGCTATTTAGTAGTCCCATTTCCCTGATTATTATCTTTACCCTTTTGATTCCTGTAAATCAATTCTAAAACAACAGAACTGCAAAAATAGAGCATTCAAGAGCCCTTGATTAGGAAATTGTTTAATAACTTTTGCTAGAACTGTATGAACTGGGATTCCCTTGTTGATCCCTTTAAAAACTCCAGTTTGGGACATGACTTTTTATTACTAAAGTTGTGTTGACTCTTCCTCAAAACACCAAATCTATCTACATGCTCCTCCTTGTGATCACATAAAAAGATAAAAAACTGTTACAGAAAACACTGTGCAACAGAACACTACTCCAAGCATATTTCTTCCAATTTAGTATTCCAAGACAAGAAGCATTTTTGCTCAGACACTCTCCAAAGAAGAAATAGGTGGAATATTTCACACAAAAAGTTGAAAACTGGAAAAAATAATAAGTTTCTGAACTAAGCCTTTTAGAAAGAAAATGCTTAGGCAAATTCATTTACATCTTCATCAAGCAAAAACTTCAAGGTACATAACAGCTTTTTGCTGCAAAGTAAACGAAGTCATTAAACTTTCAGAATACATCCTAACCTGACTGAGTTTTTCCATGTGTGCAACCAGAAGAGGAAAGCGATGGGCCAGAGCAGAGTCGTTCTCAGTGCTGACTTGTTTAACCATGGAGCGCAGCAAGGCCTCTCCATCGTAGGCAATTGGGAAGATGGAGGTCAGCTTTACTGAAGTGTGGCACAGAGCAGACATGACAGCAGCAAGGAGCCGGCTACTGGAGGTCTTGAAGTTTGCTTCCTGGATGTCCTAAAGACATGAAAAGAAATTAATAGAATGGCACCACTGCATTGAAAAAGGAGAAACTGTTTTTGAAAGGAAATTTCCAGTTTTATTGTAATTATAAAAATAATTTAGAGGAAGCTTTCCTATGAATTTTACATTACCTTCTCTCATAAGCTTGAATTTAGATCTTCAATACTGGAGTAATTAGAATTTCTTGGTTGGACTATTTTAAAATAATAAACCCGTCTAATATTACTTTTGAAATTATGGTATCCTTTGAAGACAAGGCATTTCTTATAATTAACACTTATAATTAAACAACTTAATTAGAGAAATACATTAAAGAACTGACTCTTCCTTGAAGAATGAATTTTTATGCAAAGCAGCAAACTGTTTACATCTCACCACAAGCAATGCAAGCAACCAACTACATTGTTTAGATGTGGGATGCTCATTCACAATAAGCAAAACACCCAGAAGAAAGTTGTTGATTATAGAATAGTATTTCCAGCTGCTTTTCATGTAGTTGGCTGGATAAGAGCACTACTGTAATGTTTAATAATGAGGAATTACTAAAGTATTAGTGATAAAAAATGCTCTTAGGCAACATGCAGCAACAGTAAGCACACCTAAGGCACGGCCTCAACACTGGAAAAAGCAGGTGCTGACAGCAACCAGCACCACAGATTTTCCTTGCTGTCCCACAGAGAATCTTAAAAGCTAAAGATGACAAAGTTCCTAGGCTCTTGTTGAACTACGTTTAGAGAACACCCCAAACAAACAAAACCAGAAACAAATCCAATACCCAGTAATTAAAAAAAGAAAAAGAAAAAACCAGAAGACAACAGAACTCAAGTTGCAAATCAGGATAAATGCAAAAAATTAATATCAGTTTTAGTATTACTTGGCTTCAACTTGAGCAAAAGGGCAAACTAAGCTAACATTTATTTGTGCCATTTTAATGTACCTGGTCCAAACAGTTCAGCAAGTCACAAAGACATGCCCACTGGAGAGCTGGTGTTGGATAAAATGAATGGAAGCAAGCTGTGAATGTATTATGGCATTCCTGAAGAACAGCTTCTAAAAGACTGAGAGGCTGACTGAGATATCCTTGTGGATCATTGTCCAACTTCACCATGCAATGGTCAACTCCTTCAGATAAAATTTTTCTCAGCAAGGTCCTAGTTTTTCCAATGCAATCTGCTAGTTTGCTGGTTTCTTCTACAACCGCCTTAGCTGTAGCTAGAAGATTACACAAAGAGAAGCATTAAATGTACAATAATGCAACATTTTCATGTTAAAATTTTACCTGCAAATAGAAAAACTGGAATTTAGCAACATTGTTGAATCTAAATTCTGAAAAGTTAATTCCAAAAGTAAAACAGTGAAGGGTGTTAAACTCTTATCACAGAAACCTGAACATTAAAAACTCCCACATTTCTGGTCTTCTATAATATATGCTGCATTTTAATATGAGCATTGTTAAAGTACATGCATGAAAACAACCTTTCAAATTCACACTGTGATCACCACTACAGCACACACTGCGTATAGAAATAGGAAAAAAGAAGATACAAATAGTCCAAAACCATTCAACTCACAAGTCAAAGAGGAAATCAACTTTAAATTAAGAGGTTACAGTGTAAACGTGTGCTACTGGGATACTTTGTTATGCAGACAATTGAAAATATCCTGTTACTGACAGCAAGTCTTTTAATTGCTCCAATAAAACCATTTCTGTGAGCAATTGTATTTTATATCATATCCTACATGAATACTTAGATCAAAATTTAAATATCCTGTAGACTATTTGCTGATGAATATCAAACAAGTGAACTAACTGGAATACCTGATATTGGATATATTTCACAGGTGTAGACCCTCAGCAATCTCAGGCAGCAAGTGCCCACAAAGCGCAACCTTTCTAAATCCAGGAGAGTAGCAGTGTATTGGAAACCCTTCAGCCCACGAAGTTCTTCAACTCCCAGCACCAGTGTTGTCCAACTCCAGTGAAGAATGCTCAATAAAGATTCAAAGCATTCCTATTTCAGGAAGATAGATTTTGTGTTGAAAAACAAGAAATGACCATTCTGCATGAGTATTAGATGAAAGGCACATAGCATGAAAACACATTTGACACAATACATTCTTGTCATAAAGTAAAGACTTATCAAGGCTGTCTTCACTTGCTTTTTCATACACTTCACAGTTATGATCTGCAGGACCATGGCCACTATGTGACATTGACAGTACTTGAAAGCTAAACAGAAGCACATCATAGTTCACAAAAAATCTGAGGAGTTACAAGGTTTTGTTTCTACTATTATTATTATATGGGGTCAATAACTTCACAAAGTTGCAACCCAGAAAGCAAAATAAATGTGTTTGGTGTTGAACATCTTGAAGTTGCAACAATCAAACTGATTGTTCAAAATTAGATGTAAAATGCTTCCAGAAACTTCAAAAAGTCAAAACCCTCCTCTCATCCTGGTTCATATCTATGGTGAGGGTAAGAGCAGCAAGACAATGGAGAGGATACACTGTGGTGTTAAAATCCACAGAAGTTCATAACTTAATGCAAATGTTTTTAAGCAAACATATATTCAGAGTAGCTATTAATATGTTGATAATATGATTACTAAAAATGCAAATCATGTAGATAATACATTCCTAGAAGAAACCTGACAGGAGAAGATCATCCTGATCATTAGAGAATACTGAAGAGATGGAGAACACATAAATGAAAGAAAGTGAGCCAATTTAGAAAATCAGACTATGACTGTCTATATGGAGGCAATAACTTGTATATAACTATCCATGCAGAACACTGACACTATGTGTAATGCAGTATAAAGTACAAACCAGGATGGAACTGAAAATAAAATAATCACTGCTTGCAACAGATAAGGGATTGTACTTCAAAAACACAAAGACAGAATTGACCTTATCCTGCATGATATTATTGCATTTCAACTTAATGCAGGATTTCTCAAAATCTGACTAGCCCCTTGCATGTGAAGAGCTGCAGACTACCTTCTATAGCAGTTGCAGTTCACTGTGCCAATAAATACTCCTTACCTCAGTTTACCAAAGTTTAATTAAATGCTATCTGATTCTCAGTGTGCACCAGAATGCATCTAAGAGGAAAATAAATCTCACCAGTGACTAGTTAGTGCCAGTAATCTAAAAGCCATAGAAGACACCAGTAAAGCTCCCTCAAAATTCTAAAAAGCCTGCTAATACTGATTTTTCAGCAGAAAGTGAGGCTTGTACATTGAAAACAACCAGTGAGAATGAGCTCAATCCCAATTCCCCTCCACCTAGAAAACTCCAAACTAAGTAGCTAACCTTGTAAACAAGCACATTTCTAGGCTCTCATTCTCAGGTGAATACCAAGCTTAGTTTAGATCTAAAGTGACATCTGAAATCTTCAGAAAAAGTAAAAAAATAAAAAATTCTATCAGTGTACCTAACTTCTGCTTGAGAAAGCAAGCACAAAATTTCTACATCTACATCTTTCAGTTTCCTAACCATGTATGAACTTGCAGGAAACACAAAGGAGTCTTGATAGTACTCACCACTGAGACAGTTCTGGCAAAAGATCTCTTTAAAATATGTACGGGTTCACTAGTTTGCTGTTTCCCTTTGGATGCACTGCCATCACTTGTTGGCAACCTGGAAGAACAGTTTTAGAACTTACTTGAAATTTCCAGTTTTTACTTTTAGTAGAGTTTTGGATGGGGTTTGGTGTTTTTGTTTCCGTTTTTTACTTTTTGTGGTTTTTACTGGTTTTATTGTTCAAGTGGAAAAAAAACCCAAGTGAAAAAAGTTTAACATAACTATTCAAAAAAAGTTCATTTTCAACATAAGTTCCTCCAGTTTCCTAATCATTCTAGACCAGTAACCACATATCTTGAATTCTGTTCAACTGGCAGTACTGTGACAATTGAAAATGAGGTTGAGATTTAATTACATGCAATTATTACACAAGTATCTACCATATTTCTTCAGATGACATCAAGACTAGAAATGTTATTCCTTAAAGAACACTGGTTTTGTGGAGGGAAAAATATATGTGGAGGTTAAAAATACAGACAGCATCCATTACTGCAGCACCTTCTCTTTTGTGCCACTCATTGGTCTTCAGAGGCCTCAAGGCTTGTTTGCCTTTTGGCTTCAGCCATCTCTCCAAAGAAATCACCCAAATGGTGAATTTGTCATTCCAGGACGTCATGTACATCAAAATGAAGCCTTCACCTGGAGAGACAGGGCATCTATGGACAGAAAGCTTAGTGGCAGAAGTGAGCTGTTCTGCAAAGGAACCTTGAAAAGGACATGCTTAGAAAGGACAACCGCAAGAGAACTGGTATGAAAGAACTGCAAGTTTCAGAATCAGCGTGGGGGCCAGGGGAATTATATACACACACACAAAACATAAAAATCAGGTCTTGCATATACCTGAGGAAATCTGTAAAATATATTATCAACACAGTGAAAGAGTTTCTGGTTATTAAAACAGAGTTACATAACATTTATCATGGCAATGGTAAGTTTATGGTAACTTATTGTAAAGCACAGTTCATTGTTGATTTTGGCTTTTTTTTTCATTAAAATCATCTGTTCAATAGTATACAGTCCCTAAACTGAGGGCTACCAAATAGAGCACTTCCCAACTAGCAAAAAACATTACTCATGTTATGTGAAATAGTTCTACAGATGTAAATGAAAATCTCAAGACTCATGCAGGATGACTGCAAGAAAAATAGCAAGGAAGTGAATGTGGGAATAATTTATTACTTTTCTCAAAGACACTAAGTTTTCCCTACATTTTTCAGATACTGATTTCCTGTGCTAAATACAATAACATTTTCAAGAAACATGGTTATAATGAATTTAATATTTCTATTATAAAAACATGTCAGTAAATTCTTCCAGAGGTTAAAGTATTACCTGTATAGTAATTGTGGAATCTGCCCTGCATTCACATCTGTACCATTATTTGATTTCTTGGAACTTTTAAACTGAAATACAACACTGAAAGAAAAACAACCCAATTATTATTCAAGTCATATTAGAGCTCTTCTTTTTCAATAAAAAAATATAGAAAAAAATATCTACCCATCATCTGTAGTAATAGAGGCCTGGCCATGAGATCCACAATCACTGCTAGGTCCTGACACTCTTGCCCAGGCTACATACCACCAGCCAGCTTGCAGGAGTACTGGCTCATCAAACATCATTGCGTATTTCTCTCTGTGAGAAGTAAATTTTTGAAAATGATAGATGTGAATTATTTTTTATCTTAACTTTTAACAAATTACACCCTGATTGTAAAAGAAATTGAGAAGTAATGGACTTAAGCTGTATCTATTTATATTCAAAACTCAAAATTTTTTAATTGGAAAATACTGTAGTAATTAAAAAATAGTAATTCTGAGGACCTACAAATGCCTAAGGCTAGCTTGATTTTGAATTGTGAAAACAATCAGATATCAATGCCAAATACAATAAGGAGACATTAACTTAAAATAATATACAAAAACCCAATTACATTTAATATATAATACGGCAAGTAAAGTATTAATTATAAGGTACTATATAAAATTAATTTGATTCCAGAAAATGTTTGTAAATTACAAGAACTTATACATGAATTCTTAGTAATTACAATAAATATTAAAGAAAGTAACAGAATATATATTTAGGGGATTGATATGAAAGATTTAAACCTGAAAGAATTAATCATGTATCATTTGAATTTTAAATTACTTCACTACAGGGAATTAAAAAGCAGCTACAACATGGCTAACCCCATCCATATGCACAAAAGAGCTGCTGCAATATTTTGTCTTGTCATCTCATCACAGGAAGATGGGATTTGACTTGGATTTATACAAGAGCAAGAATTAGATTATTTGTTGTCTTTTAATTTAAATACCGTAATGGTTTGGGAATGTATTTGGTGTTTTACTATTTCCCCACATTCTTTAGAAATTTTATACCACTTGCTGCAAAATTCTAATGATGTAGATCATCTCTGTTGACATTTAAAGTGATATTAAAATGTGTATGGGGAAAGTAAAAATAAAGATCAAGAAGCAAGTATAAGTAGGTAAGCTAAACATCTTACCTGGCAGCACAATCATATGCTAAGACATCTGTCTCAGCAAGGAGGTCTCCATCCGTCTCATGGTCTCCCCCATCTGGGCCCAATTCAAACAACTGGTGAAGTTAAGAAAAAGGGTAAAATTGGGAGTTAGAAATCTCATAATACTACTTTTTCCTGTCTGGCAATTCTGGAAACTGTACACTTCTCTTCCTTCCCCTTCCCAAAAATAACTACTACTTCATATCACTGACAGGCAAAATCCCATTTGGAAGTCAGGCATTAACTGTTAAGAAGTAGCAGTTGACACTTACCTCCCAGCCTTATGTCCAGATATATATTTTAAGTGGGGGAAAAACTCCCTAAATCGTGCAAGAAAGACACAAGCACAGCATCTAAAAAAGGCAAAGTTGGCCAGCAGGTGCAGGTTTTCCATTACAGACTGAAATGTTTATATAGTATAAGATATACTCAACTTCTCTGGAAAGGGACAGCTTGACAGTTTAGCAGAGATAGTTAATATTGCTTGTCTCGGTTGTTGGAGACAAAATTTTAGGAGGAAGCGCTCTGGAATGAGGGCCTCCTCCAAAGGGACTCCTTTTCCTCCATCAATGAGACAAATGGGTCACAAGAAGTGAAAGAGGGAAAAAAACCCCCAACTATTTATTAATGCGCAAACAAAACAGGGTAGAACACAATAAAAAAATACAACAAATTCCCAGAGAGGGAACAGACACGTGGGCTCCGACCAGCCGGGGCCACCCTGTGGGCCCACCAGGGGCCACCTCCACAGGCTCCCCAGATCGGCGAGGAGGGAAGGGAGGCAGTGAGGCAAGGAGAAAGAAAGGTTAAAAACAAGGAAAAACCAACAGAACCTTTTCCCAGCTAGCCAGAACACAAAAAATCAAAAAAGCAGCACAGTGCTCCCAGCGCACTCCCTCCTCCCAAGCCTCGCCAAAACCCTGGAGGCCCTGAGCTGTTGGGCTGAGCCGTTCAACCGCCCCTCACTCGGGTCCCGTGGCTCCGGCCCTACCCCCCAGTAATACCATCCCTGCCCGGCTCCGTGGGGTCCCGCGTGCCCCCACAGCCGCACGGGTGGGTTCAGCAATGCCGTCGGTACCAAAGAGTCCAGAAGGGCATTTGCGTGCGTTCCGCCAGCAGCATTTATTGCTGCTACGCTGGCGAAGGGTGCAGAGGCAAACACCAACATGATCCCACAGCTCACAGTTTTATCTGGGGGTGGGGAAAGGGAACAGGGACCAGTGGGGAAGCTCTGGGGGAGCGATGAGGGGTGGAGGCTGACAGCCAACCAGGGAATCCAAACTGGGCTAGATTCACATAACAGAACATGGCATCCTGGGAGAAGCCTTTCTGGTCACCCTAACATAAAGTGGTTCTTGTGGTACTAGGGGCTTGTCTTACTGAGAACTCTCTGTCCCTTGTAATGTATGTTCACTGGCCACCACACCCTGGGTCCATCTGAAAGGCACAGCATCCTTGGGCATTAAGCAGACAGTTAAGGAATAAAGCAGCTTTATAACATCACCCCAGGACACATTATAAACAACTGGTGACTGGGACAAAACGTAACACCTTTACTAAGAGAACTTTGTTTTCTTACTCAAAAAAAATTTCTATGGTTTGGTGAGTTTGACAAAGGACCAAAATACACGTTTATGACTTCTCTTGCAAATACCTATTTAATACACTGTTTATTTCTGGCAAGTCTGGCAAATCTTATCTTAGATGTAAGATAATCCTAAAAAAGTTGAAAATATAATACTGGAGTATTTTAATACCATTATTACCTCTAGTATTTAAAACGCACAACTAACTTTAAGTTTCTTGGCTGTACTTAGTCATTTGCAATTCTCAGTTGTTACATTAAACTAGAATAAAGTGCAACTACTTATTTTGGACTTCCTGTTGACTTATGCAAATGTTATTGCTAAGCATGTGTCATCCATTTCCCTAGAACAAACCTCAATACCTATTCATCTGAAAACAGAGGAAGAAAACTCAATAACCCACTAAATGACAAGTAACAACAATAACATGTTCTGAATATACAAACATCTAATAGAAATCTCAGCTGTAACGTCTTCTTTTACAATTGTTTTTCATGGGGTTACCAAAATCCTTACTGAATATAGGAGCAGAGGACAGCTAACCAAAACCAGAGCTCTGTTACCACAGTGTGTGTTTCTGTGAGATTTATTTATCCAAAGACAGGTTTATTTATTTTAAAATAATCAGCACACATGCTCCACCTGTAATCATCCCTACACTTGGCACAGAGTTAATTGCATTTGGTGCTGGTTGCTCTCAGTTGAAGAATCCCAGCCCAGAAGCTATCCAGAGAGCAGTCTTGAGAAAGTGGCAGGGAAAATGGAAAGCAATGGCTCCTGATAAGGACTCTTTTTCTGCTTTTGAGAACAGCTCCTCGTGCATCACATAGGATGCGATTTTAACCTGAAGCCCACAACACCAATTTTCTGCTGGTGGACCTTGGAGCTCTGTGTAAATAGATCACAGAAGCATTCGGCCCACTAACATACCTGCCCAAGGTATCTCTAGGATGGCACAGCATTTAGTGAAGGTAAGAATGGGCCAATTCATCACAACAACAGTAATTCTCAGCTCTCTACTTCATCCACTGTGCCTGCATAATGCTTTACACATACAGTAAACCACTCATTCACCAAGAAATAAAACTAATTGTGGTTTTAGATAGTACTACGGAAGTTTTGATTTTGAGACATAATATTGCTTAAACAAAATAAAAATTCCTACCTTTATTTTAGCAGTGTATTCACCTCTACCACCAAAAAGACCAAGACCACCTAGCAAAATATCTGTATCAGCACAGAAACGGATAGCTTCTACTGAGTGGGCTGAATAACCCCAGCCTCCTCCATGACCTGCAAAAAAAACCCCCAGGGAAAATATAATTAATCTTAGTCTTTTGTTCTGCAAGCTGATCAGCTTTTACTATAAAATTTTAGTGTGTACATACTTTCAAATCTGTTAACAACACTATAGTCTTCTTTAGAATAAACTTTCATTACTGCTTGAGTCTCTTCTTCTGTATTTGCAACACCCATTTTTAAGTCCTGCATAGCAGCCAATGTATCAAGGCAACCTAAAAGAAAGCAACCAAAAAGAACCCAAAATTTCTCACTGCTGATTGAAATGGAAATGAATACTAGTTAAGAAAATCAAAGCAATCTGTTTTGTCCCTAAACCACACACATGATACTGAGTAGCTTTATACTTTTGATTAGGTCAAGGGTCATTGCTGCAGAATCTCAAGGATTGCTACTGAAGTCAACTTCATTTAATTTATTATCCAGAATAACAAACGTGATTAAATCTACTTTGCAACTTTTCCAATGGCAAATAAATTGCCAGTGACAATTTTTTCCTTTTTACACTTACAGTATTACCCCAAAAGATTTGAAGTAGTAACTGAATTAGGAGGAGATTTTAAAGTCTTCACAAAAGGTGTTTCATTCATACACATGGGTATGAAACGTGCCTTACTTTGACTCAGACACAAAAAAGTACTGTTCAAGTTGAAAGTTATCCATCTCTAGCACACAACGAAGTGAGCAGGTCAAGGAACAGATGACTTATCACAATCAGTGGACAAGTGAGTTAAAATCACTTCCAAAGCTGTGCTTTGAAGTATAGTTTATACATGAACACAGTGGAATTAATTTTTGCATTTTCAAACTACAAAAAAACCTACAAAAGAAAATCATATTTCTCTTAGTGACTCATTATACAACATTGCAAAGATTATATTTTAATTTTATATACTGCATTTACTTTAAAATAAAAATAACTTATTGAAGAGCACTTTTTCAGGTTTGGGTTCTTTTTTTTTGAGACTCCAGGTTAAGAGCATTTACTTTCATCCGCAGTCTTTCCAAAAAGATCATCTAGGAAGGTCCCTTACTTTATTATGCTGGCATCTAACAAGTTCCACCAGAACTCTAAAATCCTCCAGCATCATTAAGATGGCAGAAGATAATGACATCAGCCAAATTATAAGTGCTAAGAGCAATGGTGAAAGACTACAGTAAAATTTTAACTGAAAAATGTCAGGAAGTTTTTAGATTAGTTTGTTTATACATGAAGTTAGGTTACTTTATTTCATCTAAGGTTCTGACTCATCAACTATAAATGTATACCTAGAATATGCAAAGCTGCATGAGATCTGGTGGTTAGAGCTTTGGAACCTGTTGGCAGAGCAAGTTCTGGGCTCAAAATACTACACCGGGATTGCATGTCTGGAGCTGAGGGAAGCCTGGAATCGGCAACTACTGCATTGTAACTCCACAGTTCCCTGGCATTCGGGCAAAACCTAGAGCAAGAAAAAGCAGAATGAACAAAACCTTTCATCAACTGAAAAAATACAAAATCTAACTGATAATTACATTTTTAAGACATTTAATGTAAAATGTAGATCTGCCAGTATAAATTTCTGAAATTGAGCATCACTACTGCAAATACATGAAAACTTTACTAGCTTAACACTCCAGCAAATGAAAAGATACAAAAACATTATTGTACTTTAAGTCAAACAGTCATATTATGGGTTTAAAAATTTCAGAAAATTTGAGGTCATTTCTCAAAGCTAATAAATGTTAACACAGTATTATCTATTAAGTAGTATGAAGTAACTAGCAAAGTACTAAATAGAATGGCAGATGTGCTCAAAAATTATAAAGATGCCAAGTGAAAGTAAAAGGCTTACCTTCAAATAACAGTAAAAAAATCTTGAGGAATCCAACATATTTTGTTTGGGCTTTTTTAAATGAGTAACATTGCCTCATGAGTTTTTAAGGGATTATAAAAAAGGGCAGCATAAACAAGGGAATACAGAGACTTTCTATAATAGAGATTAACACATAGAAAATGAAATCTTTGAAACCACTATGTAAAAGGAAGAAACAGTAAGAAGACAAGTCTATGGGAGTGTTCTGTATAAGCACAAAAAGCATTTTTACTTGGTACACTTTTAAAAATCTAATGGAGAAAGAAATAGTTTTTTAACTTAAAATATTAAAGGACACCATACATATTCAGGATTTCAATAAGATAGCAATGTTCAAATTTATACGCACACATGACATTACACAACTGCTTGAATTTCACTAAAAGATTAAGTCACAAAGCTTTGAAGAAATGTTTAAAATGTATGTCATCAGAATTCTGTTTCTGTACAAGAAACTGAATCCATCATTTAAAAAGGCATGAATTAGAATGTCCAGAATAACAATATACCAAGTATTTAACTACTAATAGCCTAATTATTAACATGTCTCTTCTTCGGACTGTTTTAGAATTTTCTATTGAACAAGAATGGAATATAACAGAGAAATAAATCCACTCTTCTGTTAAGTATATAAGCTCTAGATTTAGGTCTACAGTCCCCAAAATACTGCAAGACTGTAAAACACCTCAATTCATGTTTACCCATCATAAAAATCTAATGTGACTTTGGACTTCCTCAAGCTGAACAACCATTTTATTGTCTACAAGTTGAATATCATTACCTTGCCTCCTGTGAAACTTGCTGCGTTCCCATGGACATTGATAACTGAGTTTTTTCACTCATTGAGTCTTTCAGTGGATTTAAACATGCTGAAAATACAGAGCTCTAAGGGATATGGGTGCTACTCTTATCTCTAATGTCAGCATAATTTAAGTAAGAACTGGTACTTAGCCCACGAGATTGAACCAATCCTGGGCTTGTGCATAATGCAGAACTGCAACCATCCAAGGTACTTCCAATGTCATAAACAAATGTGTTAGGCAAACACGTGCTTCCATGTTAATTTGCTGTTAAATTCTTGAATTTCAATTTTGGATGAAGATATTCAAAGTAGCATGCAAGTAGCTTTTAAAGACATGATCCTACGAGATACAGTCTTTTCCAGATGAATGCCAACTACCTGGTTCCCTGCATTACTCTAACTTGTTTTGTTCAAACAATTTAAACATCATCAATTTCTTGAACTCAGAAGGAAGTTCAGATTTCTCTCCTAAATCCTAGCTAACATAGCTTTTAAATTGTTACAGAAGAACTGGATGTTATTATTCTGCTTTGGAACAAAGGCTTATTATCTACACTTGCTCAAAGACTCCATTCCAAAGACTGAAATAAATACAGTTAGTCTGATGTCTATGCCATCTAAACAAACACCTTTACTTTAACCTCCCAAAATGTCAGAACTGAAAAAAAAATACCATTGCTCCACCCCTTCTTCTATTCAAGTCTTAACCACCAATACCTAACAGAGGAGCAGTTTAAGACACACACATATGGCAGCTGAATATGGCAGGGAAGTTATTCAGTCAAGAGTTAAGTAGATGGAGAAGAGGGAATAAAGAGAGTAATGAAACAGAACAGATTAAAATCCCCAAAATATTATGAGACTGGAATGAGAATGATGCAAAAAAGAAATTTAAAAAATGCAGGCAAGAGAACATGTTTGTTTTGGGCTTACTTGAACAAACCATCCAAAAAACGTGAAAAATATTTATGGAAGACTAAAAATTGTTTTTCATTTACTGGGAAAATAATTAATGAGTAAATTTAATAATCAAATCTCCAGCCTCGCAAAATATTTTTTAAAGGATTTCTCTATTACTAGTTTAATAGCTGTAATCCACACTTGCCTCCAAATAACATCATAGACAGGATCCAGACACACACCAGAACCTTGAAGGTCTTCCTGCTCAGAATCATTGAATGTTTTGCAACTGCCATCTACTTTGTTTATCAGAAGACATTTAAAAGGAGGAGGTTCTGATATTGAAGCTGGTACCAAACCTAGATTAGGGAGCAAAAAGAGCAAACAAATGTGAAGACTCCACTCATTATTGCTCCATGCTTAGAAAATGCCATTTAATACAATAGGGAAGAACAGATATACTGCTACAACAAAAAACTAAAGATTAGTAAGATCTAAATGCAAGTGAAGGTTAAGACTTTTACATTATTATTTTTAATAAAAAATATATTTCTAAAGAAGCCAGGATCATCATATGCAGTAAAACTAGAAGGCCAAAATATTTTCATTCCTTCCATTCCTGTTTTTGACTTGTTGCTCCCTCTATTGTTTACACAACTGAACTCATTTTTTTCCTCCAGTACTTCTATGAGCATTTAAAATAATAAAGAAGAGTTCTTGCCTATTATATGCCTGCTTGCAAATATCTCTGATGTAGCAAGCACATGAGAATTAATGAGAGCTTCGTCGATCCGGAGAAAAGTCTGGTCTCCACTCGCTCCAATCCATGTAGCTTTGCGCCCATATTTGGAGCCTATATTAGGCATAGGTGCTGGTTTTGCATTCCAGTAGGGCATATCCAGAATTGGTCTGCCAAGCTGACCTTTCTGTAGAAACAATGCAAGAATCAGTGAGTGACAATAAGTCTGAAAGATAAATTACTTCAATAGTTTCATCATACAAAACTGCTAAACTGGAAAGACTTTACCACAAAACTACCTTCAAAATGCAATGGCTGGTCCAAGCGAAGCGTTACGTATTTAACTACAAGGAACAAGTTACTGACAGATATACTCCTCCCTTTTCAATTACGTTTTTGAGAAAACTTTTTGTTAAATGCAACTCAAACTCTCCATCATGCATAAACCTCCTCTCCATCTTCAGAATCAAACATAAAAGTATTATTTTCCCTACAATGTTCAACATCTGATTAACATCAGTGATAAACAAGGAATACATTCATACGAAAAAAAAAATCTATCTTCAGATAGAGACAGTCTAAGTTCCACTCAATTCTGAACTTATACCGACTAAGTTTTTTAGAGCAAATACCTCTCAAAAGCACCTAGAAATCGATAGCTCAAGTTTGACTTGCTCAAAGAAAAGCATAAAGTGCCTCAGCGAGCACCTCTACACATGCTCGTGAACACTTATCTGGAGATCTAGGGCCATACCTCTATGTATAACTAGTTACTGAGATGGACCAACAGTTCCCAATGCTGCACCTAAGAATGTAGAAAGAACTGCTGCAATAAACCTGCTCAGGCTCCATCTACCTCCCCCTCAGGCACAGAAAATGTACTGCATGCCGAAGAAGTGATGAGAGAAAAGAAACATGTATATACAGCAAATGTCTTCTGTCCAGCATGTTACTAATTTTTCTTTCTTCATATTGTAGGTAAATCTAGTGAAGACATTTTCAAGTAACATGCTTTGTTTTGATTTTGTCCTGATTATGAAGCTTTCAGCAAACTTTCAAGCACTAAAATATTAAAACCAGACACAAAAACCAAGTGGTCTAAATATGGCCTAAACCTATTTTTTCTTTTAGAGAACGGAAAAAACCCTCAGTCAACTGACAAGGTTTTCTATCCCATTTCTGAGAGTGAACTTTTTTCAGAGGCCAGGTTTCACTGCAAGACAACAAAGCTTAAACCTTTACATGTCCGTGTCAGTTTTGACAGGAACACAGACACCAAAGCTCTTGCTTAAAGTTTGAAAAACAACAAAATATTACTCACTTTTAATTTAAAATATGACTTTTTGCTTCCAAAATTTCAGCCTTCACTTTTTAATTTTTTTTTTTGGTCAAAAGATTTCAAAAGGTTAAATTTCTCTTCTGTTGTGTTTGGAAGTACATAGCTTTTAAAGCATGTAAAAATAGCTCAATACCTATTTTCTAGCTTTTGCAAAAAAGACACCAATAAAAACATTAGAGGGAACGTGAAAACAACAGATTACTGCAGAGATCGCTATGAGGGGCATCTTTGCAATCACAGGGAGGCACAAAGGGAAGTAAACAATGTTTAAATGCTAATTTAGTGAAAATAAGAATGAATTCCACATGGACATGGGAAAATATACACCATGTGAATATGAAAGAAGACTACTGGAGTTGTGCTGTGTTATACTGAGCAATAATCCCTCCCCTCAAGTGCAAGCAGAACTTCTGCAACTCGCTGCAGTTTCTATGAAAGAAACCAGGGCACCTTTTTCTATCAAATGGAGACAGGTAATAGAATAGGCAACATTTACTTAGAATCAAGCTTGAAACAGTAAGTTTGAGAAAACTGGTGCACCTTATAAAATAACAGTTTTAAATCACCATCTTCATTAATATAAAAAACCCACCAAGAATTCCTGGCATTATGCTTTTCTAACCAGAACAATGTTAAAGGCTACATTTTAAAATATAACAGGCATAAAAGACATGCAGAAGTCATACATAGTTCTATAACAGCAAGTATAAGCCACGTTGGAAGGTCTCTGAACAATACATTAACTACTAGCTTATTCCCATAAGCAAGTAACATTTCCTTACAGAGAAACTTCCAAATGTGAAAACCTGGCCATCCATTAAGAGAATAGCTGTATGGTTGCTCCCAGCAGTAACTTGTGTACTAGGACCTGGTAATGCTTGCACCAGAGTGGGACATCCCCTAAATAAAAATAAATTAATTCTATATCAATACATGGTCATGTAGCATTTAAAACACACATTAGCATTACAAATATTTCAATCACTGTAATATATCCACTTGATTCACATACTATAGCAAATCAGAGCCAAGAAACAGCTTACACATTAAAACAGAGGTTTGAAAGACTGCACCAGGTAGTTAAGTTTATGCCCTTCTGCTACAGGAAAATCGATCAAGGACCCTCTCTTCACTTAAACTCAAATTAGCGTAGAATAAGAATTATTAATTTAATATATAATTGTAGAATTACAGCTGTGTAGATACAATAATATAGTGTAATAATAAACGCGTACATTTTTGTATGAATACAAAATATATTGCAATGAAATGTAGCAGTAGAATACGTGGTGAGAACTCTACTTAAGCAGTTAAAAAACCCCTGAAAGCAATCGAAGCCTTATATGGCTGATACACTAATACAGTTACCAGAAGCAATATTGCTACAGCCCTCTTAAGATCACGGGCTAGGGAATTATAAAAGAAATAAAGGTCTACTCCTATCCATCAGCTCCTCTCCCATCAAACTCAGACTCAATAAAGAATAGACCTCTTCCAAACTATTTTCCAGAGAGATATGAAAAGGTCTAATCCATTTGTCTCCCAAATATGGACAGGCATAAGAAAATAAACTTTCCATTTCAGTAAAAATGAAGGGAAAAATGTTCAAGATACACAGCAAATTTGAACTGATGACTTAAAACTGAAAGATCACAAGAGATAAAAAGTAGTATGCGATACCAAATTTTGATTTCAATCCCAACAAACTGAACAGAAACCTACAAGACTTTGAATCCCATAATGAACATCTACCTAGACTTCAAATTTCCTGTGGAGTTAGAAAGACTGTGAATTTGAAGAACAAGTTAATCCCACAAAATTTTATGTTTGGAAATTAGGCTTGAAGTTATACAGAGGATAACAGCACTATTTGAACTTGCTTTCAAACACAGCCTTTCAAAAGTAGGCTAATCTAAAATAAGAACAGGTTGTTTTACACTGGAATAAAAAAGGGTCAGCCCACAGTTACCTAGTGATTGTTTAGCAGCTGCTGTGCAAAAAGATAGTTCATCTCAAAGTTCTGATTCTGGCTGAATTACAGGTAAAATAGAAGTCAAGAAAGTATGAGGAAGGTGAATTATCATGTGTTCAGCAGAAAAAGGATAGATGGGAAGATGTGAACAGGTAAGAGATATGAAAATGTGGAACAGAGGAATGCAGCATGAAGATAGGTTGATGACCTGAAGAAGGAGGAACATAGGTTCACAGCAAAATTATTCTTTGGTGGTAAATGTAGCTTTCAGCGGGTGACTAGCGAAGACGGAGGGACTGAAGGGCAGAATAAAATAAAACAGAGAATGAATACCATGACAAATCTAGGATAATAACTCAAAGTTAGGAGCTTTCTTGGTCTACAGGCACATGGATTTGGACATCACTATGATTATAAACAGACACAGAGCAAAGTTTAGCAACACCAATGATGGAATTTTAAAAACAAAAAGTTTACATTTGCCTCTCATTAAGGAAACTCAAAAAGACATCAAAATATAAATAAAACATAACTAGTAACTAATCCAAAAGCATTCCTGTTAAAAGGAAGTATTTTTATCATAAGGGTTTTTTTTTCTCCTCACTTAAAATTATGATAGTTGCAGGCACGGAATATCAATCATAAGTTTATAAAAAAAGCAAATATTTCATCTTTTTGATGCTTAAAAAATAAGCTATTATCATAATAACAATTTATCTTTCTGCTTTTCCAAGTGAATCTATCAGCAAAGCTATATGAATGCTGTGTTTCATAGCCTCTTGGCAACAGCAGAACAAAATCAAATAAGCACCTAATGTGGAGAGATGAAATCCATTATCCTCTTAAATGGCTTTTTAATTAAGATCACCCAGCTTTTGGAATGGCCAACTACAATCTATCAGTTCGTTTACAGAAAAAAATGTTTAAGGTACTTGACTACATCACAAAATAAACGTGAATTGCAGAAAACTAGTTTTCACTTCATTAAAGGAAAAAGGATTTCAAAAAATACAGTAAGCCAGTTTGACTAGTGCACATGGAATTTACAGTCTGTGATACTATTGAGTATTTCCCTATCCCTCTGAAACTCAAGACAGGAAAGCTCAGAATAGACACTGTAGAGTCTGAGAGACTCTGGGCAAAGTTTTAACAACCAAGGTTTCTCCATTTGAATCAAAGAAAACAAGGACTATTCTTCTGGGATGGAGTGGAAGGACATGCTGGTCTTAAAGTCACAGAATCTTTGGCTTCTGGATATGACACAGATCAATCACAAAAGACCAACCTCAGCTATACAGAAAGTAAACTGAGATCCCTTGGGAAAACGTAACAACTGTTGAATAATTGAGCAGACGTACATGCATCAGCTAACTCAGGATCCTGAAGAAGGTCCAGATGCATTCTGGCTGTCCACATGGGAACCCTCTTCCATCCCAAAGGGTAGGCATTTCTGAGAGCAGCTGTAATCTTTGAAAATTCATCATGCATGACCTGTTCGAACAATCGCTGTCCATGGTACTTTAGCAGCCAACAGCTGCCTGCCAGGTCCCAGAACAAGTCACTTGGGGCAGCTGACCATGGTGCTGTAAACACGGGCTCACTGGGAGCTGTTACTGTGTAGCGGCTAAAAGGAAACCAGTAGCAATTTCTGTTCCTTGCAAGCAGAGTTGGACAATTTCATTACAGAGAAAATGGAGATTTTTGTACTTCAGAGATGACTCCATTTTAGAGGAAATTTAGTGAAAAGATGTAAATATGACCTGCACTCCACCACTGGAGTAAAATAATCAGAAAATGCACCTAGAAACATGGTCCTAACAAACAGATGATGGAACACTTTTTTCCCCTCCTAGAGTTATTAATAGGATATAGTCTCTATTCTCTATCTTCAAGCGGAACATAGCAGACCATCTAGGGAAGGTCTGATCAGTTTTGTTTTGTTATTGTTGAACCTTTGGAAGCAAAATCCTATCTAGATCATATCACTTCAGTCATTCCATTTCTAGAGCTTGACTGTCAGGTCATGTGCTTGCTACTGGAGTGCTGAAGTCAAGAGTTTGTACGTAAAAATGCAGACAAATTTTGAACTATAACAGAAAGATCATGGAGTTTTAAGTTCCAGCTTCTTCAGAGAAGCATCAGTAACAAACAGGCCTTCGTTTACCTGACCACAATACATGCTATTTTCCACCAAGACTAGATACTGCAAAGCATTTCTTGCTTCCACTGAGTTTCTATACACCAGCATCTAATTTGAGAATATAAGCACAGACTGACAAACCTTTCATGTAGTGAATAGCTCATCAACAGCTGCCATTGTGGATTTTACAACAAAAAGCCTACACAGACTAATTTAGTGGTTCCAGCTTACTGATAAGGCATGTAATCTACCTCATTCCTACTGAAGTAGAGGAAGAATTTGTGGTGTTTACAATAGAGGAGTCCAAAATTCCCTTAATTAAGGAGAAAGGCAAGTCTGAACAGGTGTTCAGAATTCAAAATACTTGAACATTATCAAGACTTTTAAAAATACAGTCTCACTACTAAATCTTTATACTGCAAAACAAAAGTCTCTGAAAGGATGCCTAAATAATACTTTTTTCTTTCCCTCCTCTCTCTTCTCTCTCTCTCTCAGAAAATACAGTGGAGTATCAGTTCCTGCATTCAGAAGATGATGCTCTTCCTGAGGTCAATACAGGCAATGTGACACACTGCATGACTGACATACCACTGACCTGGCAGGAGCTGGCCATCTGAGCACCACTGCGTCCCAACTGAGGTGGAACTCTGCATAAGGATTCCCTGTTTCCTTCTCTGAATCCCTTACTGTGAGGACAGAGGAGAGATCTCTACTTAAAGCTGGAAAAAGAAGTACATCAATGAAGAAATTATAATTTGAATGATGGTGCTAAATAGCAATATAGTACTATAGCCAGTTCTCATGCATAGGACATACTCCAAATTTCTTCAAGGCTTTTTTCAGACACTTTCTAGGGTCTGATGTAGAATGATACAACGGTCAGTGCCAAGTCACTTGTACCGCCTCAGCTTCTACTTCTGGTCAAGCATTATCCTGCAGCACAAGATTTTTCATATTCTCCTCTAGGATCTCACTTGGAACTACATTTGGTCTTCATCCAGTTTCTATCTAAATAAGCAACAGATGTAGGGATTTACCACCTGAAACACTGACAAATACAGCAGATAGCTCCAAAGCCTTCTGAAAAGCCAAGTGATTTCATCAAAGCTGGAAATAGGTGACAGTAAGTTACCAGTATTCTTCACTCTTTAAGACAGAAACTGGCCTTATTCTAATAGCGATTTGAATTGCTAGTTTAAGCCATTGTTCCTTGGAACAACTACCCAAGAATTTCCAAGAAGGAAAAACAAACTACTTGTCTGTGGTATGACTCCACCATAGCCAGAAACACAGACTGTATTCACCAGTCTAATGCAAACTGAGTAGGGGTAACAGTTCAGAGACTACTATGAAGCACAGCAGCCAATAAAAGGCAACATGTCCAATATACTTTCTTCCCTCTCCCCCTTTGGTTTAGTGAATCCAATGCAAGTTTTAAGATGATGAAGATTTCTTCAGGAACTTGACAAAAGAAAAGGTTTTGAAGTCTTCAAAGAGATTAGGAGGATAGATGTTCATTAATTTTCACCTGGCTGCTACAAGAGAAATGAAAGAACTGAAGACAGGTCATGGATGCTCTGCTCTGCATGCCTTTTACATAAGGATACTGAGCATTACTGGACATACACAAAGTCTCAAAGATTCCTACTATGGAAACCCCTGCTGTGTGCACTATACGGCATATGTACATGTCCAAAGACCTTAATCACATTTCCTTTTATGACAGGACACCTTTTTTTATTTACTTTAATGAATAGATGAGACTCTAAGCATGAGACACTAAGGGTGAGATTGAGCCTCACATTAAAGACACCTGTGCTGTCACTGTAGTCAATGGAGATCAAGTTTACAGAGTTACTAAGCTTGCCTAAAGCATGTAAGCAGTGGCTGGTTAGTCAAGTAAGTCTCTGTGCTCTGTTGACTTCCCTATTTCCACTGACCATAGAGAAATCGCACATCACTCTTCTGCCAACACCCAAAACAAGTGACTACAAAACACAGCTGAGACCAAAGCTTAGAGGCTTCATTTGGGAGATAATTGATGAGCAAAAGATGAGACTTTATCATAACTGAACTGAGATTAGCTCAGTTGGTCAGAGCACAGTGCTAGTAAGGCCAAGGTTGTGGGTTTGATCCTCATACAGGCCATTCACATAGGAGTTAGACTCAATGATCCTTGTGGGACCCTGCCAACTCAGAATATTCTGTGATCTGTGATTATTCTGTGAACTCTTATCAATGATGAAACAGGAACAGGTTGATCTAGGTTTACAATATCATACTATTTGAGTTATTGTATATGCAGTATTTTACAGAAATAATGAAATCTTAATGAGACTTCAATGTAATTCTCATATACGCAGGGAGGATTAAAGGGACAGAAGTCTTTCAAACTATTATCAAAGCAATGCTAGTAACTATGCACAGAAGCTTTCATGTATTAAATAAATTACTTATACTGTACAAGACTACTGTTATAGTATCTATATTCAGGGGCTTATGGGGAGTAAGTGCAGCACAAGAGCTTTTCAACTTTTTTTGGTCTATATTTGAATTTTCACACTTGCCAGCTACAGAGAACCAGAAATTTAGCCACTACTTATGCAGCAGTAAAGTAATACACAATCGTGTCCTTTTATTACCAGCTTACCTGGAATTAACATCACCATGTCCAAGCTGACCATGCTGCCCATATCCAAATGTGTAAACATCACCATTCTCCATCAAAACCACTGAAAAACAACAAAGCATTTTTCTGACATACACACATGACATAGCACTGCACCAGTGCTGGTTACCCTTCTGAGTAGCAGTTAATGATTCCTAAGAGACTCAGACAAGATTCCACAACCCATCACAACTAGCACCTCTATGCAGGAGTAGAGCTCTGCCATGCAGATGTTTTAAACTGACTCCAAAATTTCTTACAAGCTCTGATGTAACTCAATATACGATACTTATAGTCCTTTTCACCACTGAAGGACAGTGAGTTGCCTTTCATTGCTGGAATCAGGGAGGTGATGTGGGGATTTGGGTGGTGATCTTACTTTAGAGCATGTACGGAAATGGCACAAAATGTGTCAGGGAAGGTTTAGGCTGGATATTAAGAAAAGGTTCTTCACCCGGCGGTGGCTGAACACTGCAATAAGCTCTCCAGGGATGTGGTCACAAAAGGCTGACAGAGTTCAGGAAGTGTTTGGACAATACTCCCAGGCACATGGTGTGATTCTTCGAGATGGTCCTGTGCAGGACCAGGAGTTGGACTCGATGATTCTTGTAGATCCCTTTTAACTGAAGATATTCTGTCTCTATGACAGTGTAGCAGGCTACAAAATAAACCCTGCTACGTTTTCAACTTTTAACAGTCCCGCGTACATCCATATTAAAAATTGAACAAAAAGCAGTGAAGACACAGATGAAAACCTTAAAAAATAAATCTGTATTATAATTAACACTGATTTATTTGTTTTTACCTGAATGGTGAAATCCACAACTGACTTGTACAGCTCGCAGTTCACAGTCAAAGCGGACAGCCCCTGGTGGATAAGTTGTGATTTTGCTGGCATCCTTCTCACCTCTTTCTCCACTTCCATCTATAAACAAAACTTACAATTATATCCTATGCATTCCAATAAAGTTGTATTAGAAGAATGAATAGAACAAGGATAGTAAATAACTCCCCACTCCGCCACTTGTCCAGCAGAAGAGAGAACTCACAGAGTAGCAAGAGAGACAGCTCAAAATGCTTCAAAGCAGATGTGGAAAGACAACAGAAACTCTATTTCTGAACAATGTACTACAAAGGTACACATTGGAAAATATCCTCTAAAGCAGAAACTTCCCCAAGAGCAGACAAAAAGAACCAGCAAAACAGAAAATTCAAACTTCAGAAGCTTTACTTGATAGCCATCATTTCATTCTTCAATAAGGTAGCATTATTAAGTAGGCAACACTGTAGTTAACAGGTATAGCCTAGCCTATCTTTTCCAACTACTACACTTTAAGGAGTTTAGTTGACTCCAACTCGGCCACAGAGGCCCTGTTTTAAGTAGCTGTCAATTACTTACACAGCTCATTTCTAACAATGCAGACAATTCACAAAGAGTGTGTCTGCTGTCTTTTAGACATAATTTCTGTGATTTCCTTTAATAAGCATGTATGTATTTAGTAAGTATGAAGTACATTATTGGTTCCTAAAGCCAAACTGCCTTCATATTGGACAAAAGTACAGAAGTGCAATATATTATTCCTAAATTTCTTGCAATACAGCAGCATATCTTCTCCAGAAATCAGAATGTTTCTATCATCTATTAAACTTTAGTCACACTATCTAGCATAGAGAAAAGATAGAAATATCTTAAGTGAAAAATAACTGCACATAAAGACTGCACTTTCTCTCTGTGATAATTCTGAGTACTGCTCTATTAACAAAACTGATACAGGGAAACAACTGCTGCTCAAACAATTCAAGGTGTTGTTAATTTAGATCTATACTTAGAATTTCTACATGTTTTTAATAAAATCCAGCTTTTATACATATAGCTCAAAATTTTCTTTTTATTGCACAGAAACTGCTGATACAGTAGTCATTTCACACTTTTATTACATACCAGTTTTAAAAAATCTTACTGTTCTAAGAACAAAGCTATTTTCTAGTGATGACTTGAGTATAGAAATTACATTAATATGCATATAGTTCACATCTGTAAAGGAACAGTGTGTGTAGGTGCTAGTGCTTTCGAAGAATTAGGTTTAAAAGCATAGGTAAAGTACCCCTTTGAAACATGCACTACATGCTGGGTATGTAAGAAATGGATATGTAGTAAAATAACCCTGTCTCTCAGAATTGCCATGGGATTTTTGAGGTTGTGTACTACCAGACTGCACACAAATTAGAAGAAATGTTTCTGAAGGTCTGTGTGCAGCTTTCTTTGGTATAAATAACAAAAGCAAATACAAAGAGACTGACTCACCATTTAACAACAACCACAGTCACAAAATTAGTTCTTCCTAGTCCTGTAATTCTGCCTTAAGCAGCTCACAGTATTTAACAGTTTGACTACTTCTCAAATACAATACCTTTGAACTTTTTATGCCTACTTTTGCATTAAACTCTACATGCCCTACCTACTGCTTCCCCATTTCATACAAGCTTTTCAGATCGAAACAGAGAAAAGCTAATTCTTCTGGAAGTCACCTGTGGCCACCATCTCCCCTCCTCCCTCAGACACCACTGACTAATGAAAAATGTGAGCTCTCCCACTGCATAAATGCACTTGAATAATCAGCTGCCAGGAATACACATGTCCAGTAAGAATGTGTCATGGCTGCAAGCACCTCCTACAGTGAAACACACTGGGCATGGAGCAACCACATCACCTATGCAGTCACATTAGCAGCAGCAGGTGTCTTCTGGTCATGTAACAGCAGAATATCAAGTGATCTGCAGAAACTTAAAGAGGCACACGTGCATTTTCTGCCTCATTGTAAGAAAAACATCCTGCTCTAAAGGGCTTCAAAAACGACTCATAAAAAGTTGAGGATTGCTGTTTTCTCAGTTGATAAATGTGATACTACTTTTAAATGAAACATGATTCTAGATATATTCCCATTTTCTCCAAAGTTGTAAATGAAAGCATAACGCATACTCCCCTTGAGGAAACACTATATATTAGTGTGCAAGATGTAGAGACAAGTACCTTCACATGAAACATGTTTTGCAAATCCTTATCTGAGAAATAAAATTATTTTAAAGGATAAAGTTTTACAAAGTTGGCATTTTCAATTTCCAAAGCAAACTTCTCAAAGGCTCTGAGAATGCAGGAATAGAAGCAACTGTCTTTCAACCATATCTTACTTTGTTCAAGTGTGGAATCTTTTTAACTGAAAATGGAATTCCTCTCAGCCTTCTATGCAGCATGGTTAGTAACTGCCTCAAGAGTTTTGAATTGTTTGGATCTTCAAAACTTGATAAGCACTTGATAATTTATGTGTTGCTAAGTACAAAATCCTTGCAACTAAAACAGCTAGTCTTGTTTAGGAAAAAAAAAAAGTTTTTTGACCAAAATATACAAAGCCAGATAGAATATCACACTACTTACTTTTAGAGCAATACTTCTGGTCTATGCTGTTTATCTGTTACTCCATTACATGGCCAATACATATCATTTTTCCAGCAGCACTGGCTAGGAGAACTTACGCTTAGAGGTAAGGCTGCAAACAAACGGGGTCATCCCCTTTCCTTCCATTGCTTTCAAACAGTCCAAATTCTTTTAAAAAATGAAAGTCAAAGGTGGATGCTGAAAGCTTATTTGCATGTGTCAAGGAACAACTATAACCAGGGAGATACACGTTAGTTTTTCTTCCAACAATTGTGCACTTTTAAATTTCATTAAAAGTACTATCAAAACAACTGTTCCTGAAAGGGAAGCATAAAGAGACTACTGAAGCAGAGACTCTTCTTTTTGGATGCATGGAACCGTCAGGCAGAGCAAGTTAGTACCTCCAGTGTTATCCAGCTGGTGTACCACTGAACAGAAATTTTGACTCCATCTCTCTGAGAGAGAAGAAAGCACCAAGGAAAAGCTGTGAAGTGCTTCCTGCTGTTAACACTGAGGGGTGTGCTCCGTTAACAACTTCACAGTGATTGGTTTTCATTTCTGGTATCTCAAAGTTAGGGAAAGAAAGAGAGGGAACTGCAAATACAACCAACCAATCCCCACCACCACTCAAGTTTTCCTCAGAAAATTCTTAGCTCCTGAAGACAATTTTCTTCCTCCGTTAAACATGCTTAGAAGTTCTCTTGGCTGACATTGCTGCCAAGAAAACTACTGCTTTCCAGGAAAAAGGAAAAGCTCATTCAGTCCCAATAGCAAGTGAAATAATAAGCTTTAAATGAGACTACTTCTAGCAAAAAACCCAAACCCAACATCATTACAGAATGACACTGTGGACTCTTGCTTGGCCCAGACCAGAGGAAAAGGATTTCGTTAGTGTTCCCCAGCAGTAAGGGTGATGCATTCAATTTCTAACTTACCATTTGGAGGAGAGAAGAAGCACGTTTAAGTTAAATATGTATCTTCTCTCCACAGATGAAAAGCTTTAATGCAATATGACCATACATTAAAAATTCTTACAGTAACTGTCTCTTCAGACCACATTGTATGCCAACAAACCTTTGTTTTGTTCAGCAGGAATTACCCAAATAAAGCATATTGGTCAAGCTACCGGTTAGTCTCTCTGTTGTCCAGCCCTCACAGGGTGTTCTGAATGCCATAATATAATTTACAGACTTTATATATAACATTACTTTAACAAATCAGCCTGTGCCTGCAGTTTCTTGGCTGTCTACCCCAGGCTTCAGCTGAAATATCTGTAACCAATTTTATAGCTACAGTGCAGGGGGAAGAGAATATACTATGGTTGTGAAAATCATCCATCCTATGAGAATAGCAAAAAAATTTAGTCTGTTGGATGCTTGAGGGGTTGCTACAGAGCTTACTTGAGTTTATAGGTGAAATATGCAGAATCACAAGTGCATAACACATACAATAAAGTGATAAGAAACTCACGTTCTAATTATAAACTCAATCTTAGATGTAGGTTTTTCCTTGTCAGCTGTCTCACTCCAGTGAGTGCTTCAAACTACTCTGCCTTTCACATGGTATCTTAGCTAAAAAGTTAAAAAGCAAATTCCAGGTAAGTTTTCTTGAACATCTGGTGATTTTGTCTTAGCATTTGCAAAATGGTTGACCTATATCTTGTTCCATTCATGCAGGTTCAGCTTCACCTAGTCTTTGTCTTTTTGAGGGTATTTGTTTCATATTCCTTAGAACATTTACCACTACTTCCAAATACAGGAAAAAGTTAGCCTTCAAATTGCTGAATCTTAGCTCACTCAAAAAGCCTACTTTGTTTTTAATTGCTACTCGGTTCATTTTTGCAGTTGAGAAAATTTTACAGACTTGCATTAATGTTTTTCACTTAGATCCCCAGTTATGGGAATCCACAGGGATTGGAGATGTAGACTGGAAACCCACTACCGAAGCTCATTTTTCTTCTTAGTGTCAAACCACTCCATGAATACCCAAAATGCTGTACCTAATCCTTTCTATTAATAATTGTGAAAGACACAGAAGACACAGATCAGGAAGACTATGCTTAATTATGTAGTTTTTTTGCAGTAACAAGGATCTTGATATGCAGACTCTATAAATGTGAAAGGAGCAAATGATAATGGCAAGATTTCTAAAAAAACAGCTGTTTCAATGAAGTTGAAGGAGTTTTCAACTCAACGATCAAACAGAGGAATTCCACAAGTGGTAGACATGTAGATTATCGTGAAAAATTTCTTTACTCTGAGGGTGATAAAGCAGTGGAACAGGTTGCCCAGAGAAATCAAGGATGCCCCACCCCAGAAAGTGTTCAAGGCCAGGTTGGATGGGGCTTTGAGCAACCTGATCTAATGGAAGGTGTCCATGTCAGGGGGTTGGGACTGGATGATCTTTAACATCCCTTCCAACCCAAACCATTCCATGACTCCATGATTTGACAATATGTACAAATACATATCAAATACACTTTTTATATCAGACCATAATTGTCAGTTCTGAAGAAGTTGTCCACATTCAAGTTTAAGTATCATTATCAAGAGAAGTTCTGCAGCTGCAAGCAGAGAAATGGCAACAGGTAAGTACCAGTGAACTAAATGTTCCTTGCCCAAGGATCTTGAAGGTCTGCTCGGTGTAAAGAAGACTACTATAGCAGAAGCATCTGAAGGAAGGAAGGGTTTGGAAAGCATCACACTCAAAAATAAAACATAAGAACTTGCTGATTTCAGTGTGATAATGTCCTTTTATCTCTGCCTCATTGCTCTATTATTCTTTTACATTCTGCCTCTAGAAAAGAGGCACACCTTCTAAGGTAAGAAATATACATTATATTTTTCACAATTCCCACCTTGCCTGTTACTTGGCTAAGAACCCACTTCACCAGTTTTCCTTTTTCCCTTGAAACCTCTTCAAGAAGTTAAGGGGTATTTCTAGTTCCTAGTGGAATATATGGCTGTCTTTTGAGAGGCCATCCTCTGAGGCAGAGAAGGGTCTCAAAGTTAACTTGAAAACCTCCTTATCTGTTCAGCATAAGACACAAAGAACTAAAATAAACTGAGTATTTCCTTGCATATAGCCTTCCTGAAAGAAAAATAAATGCTCAGTTCTACAGGGCGTGTCTGACAAAAATCTTGCAGCCCAACACAGACCTTTACACTGCTCTTACAACTCCAAGAAGCAACATAAGCCTCAAACTGACACTAATGAATATATCTCTTGTAAAGAGATACTTGATCTGAAGTGATCAATGACCAACACATGCCAAAAAAGCACAGATGTAGGCAGGACAAGCACACTCCTTTATGTACTTGCCTGTGGAGTCAAGGGTTTGCAGTACAACCAGCAGTAGCAACCAGCTCAAGATTAATGGCCATCAGCAAATTGTCACTCATGTAACAACACTTAAGACTCAGTATGTTCTCTTTCAGCATGTAATCTCTCCAGTGAGATTATGACAGGTTATTCAACTAAATCCATCATGATTTAAAGCTCAGACAATATGCCTTCCAAAAAGACTGAATGTTATGCAGATTCAAAGGATCACATTTTGCTTTCATTTCCATAAAATAAACTTAAGATGATTTCACAATCCAGTATGTTCATAATTCAGCAAGCCTATCACCCATACACACTGAAACTTTATCCCATAAGACTTCAAACCGACATACAGTTTGTCATATATGTTTAGATACATGCCAAATACTATCAGTAACTTCTACTAATTCAACTGAAATGCCATACTAACTCTTTTAATATATAGCTATTCTTCAGAAAATAGTTGAAACATTCTGGGTTCATGATTTTTAAGAGCTTCCTACTTTGATCAGGTCTGTAGTCTCCATTTTACATATTTATCTTTTATTTATGTACGTATGTACAGACAGATCAGTACACAGACACACACAAACTACGATTAGATTTGAGACAGCTCAACTTCAGTAAGTTCAGTTGAAATTTTTAGTAATACATTACCACTTTCTAAGAAATATGTAAGTCATTTATATCTGAACAAATGACACACTTAGAAATCCAAGATATAATGAATTGTCTTGCCACACATACAAAAATGCCTGAAATATAAAGACACCTCCATACTTATACTCTGTAAAAAACATTTAACTCAAGAAAATTGCAGAGAAAAACCTGTACTTTGATTTGTATTCTCACCATTCAAAGTCAGCAAAAAGTAATGTTTACGTTATTTCAAATATTTCTCTAGTTGAAAGATAACATACCTATGAAAAGATTTATGCCAGAATTAACAAGCCTGGAATTGATATTTTTAAGTAATCACCCCAAATAGACAACACAAAGGATAAGAAAACCCAACACAAGTTCAGTGCAACAGTCTTGAGTCACTCTTAACATGTAGAGTTTCCTATAGTAAAAATAAAGAACCTTAGGAATGAGACAGCATTAGAAATGAGAGAAGCCACACAGAAAGACAATGCATATTTCACAAAAAAAAAAGGGGGAAAGAAAAACAGACAATGCAGACTAATTAACGCTTACACTTCTAAAGAAAGGTCAACATTTAAATGCATTTTCTTTCTCCTCAGGTAACAAGATACTAACAGGAAGAAAGGCAGAACTCATTTTGTGCAGCTCTTTGAAAAGACAGATGCAGCGCCTGGAAGAAGTGACTGGGAGGCTGGGCTTATTTCCACCCTAGTCAATAAGGAAGACCAAATACCTTTGTGCTTGTCCCGTTTATGCTTTAGCGGTGCTGGAGAGAGTCTGATTCTGGCTAGAGCCTGTTCTCGATGGTTCATAAAAATAGGACCAGGAATTACAAGGGGGCCTGAGGAGAAACATTTTGCACATGCATAGGAAAGCTCACAAAATGGAAACAGTGCGTTAAACAAAATTCAAATTAAAAGCAATGAAAAAACAAAAAGAATAATAATTATAATATTGTTTTCTTAAATTCAAAAGACTTTAAAATATAAGAAAGCTACCATTTCTTGGTAACTTATGCAAAAAATGAATAAGTGTCCCATAGTGATAGTTTTACCTGAATTTCTAAGTATGCAACTGTACTGCAACCAGTGGAAATAAAACATACTCACAACTAGACTAAAATTTGATAGCAAATACCCATTATTGTCATCAAAAGATAATAATTATCATGCCTTACATCCTACAACGTAACATTCAAAATACTGATTTGGAACAAGATCGTAAGATAAATGTTAAATTTAAAAACCACCACCACCATAAACTTGTTTGCAATTACTATATTTAAGATGCAGAGTTATCACTTTTAAAGAAAAAGTTACATGTTTCATGAAGAAAGTTATTCAAATCATATGACTCTTTTCTTACCTACTTAGTAATTTTGACAATCCATTTATTTTAAAAATATTTTCCCACCTATTTAAAGGCCTTCAAGAGAAGATTTGATTTAAAGAAAGCAATGATACATGTATTTAAAACTTTTTCCAGATTCCTTTTTCTTTTTAAAAATCTAGACTTAGGCAGTGAGGTACTATGCTTAATTGAGGCTGAGTATAAACAGGTCACGGATAAGCAATTTGTTTCTTAAATCTGTATTTCTCCTGGTTTTTAGGTTAAGCATGCCACCAAGAATTTTTTGGACACTTCTTGTCCTTTCAGAAGTCTCAGATTCAACGGAAACCATGAATCAGGAGCAACTAATTCTTCCAAGTGACACTCAATTCCACAGGTTCCCAAATCCAGCCCTTCCATGAACACTAAACAAAAACACCCCAAATCAGACTGCTGTGTTTATAAACTGCTTATGCAAAACTTTTAATACAAATATTCGTTCTTCTTCTGCAAATTCATTGATACACTCATTCCTTAGCTGAACCTTATTAACAAGACAATGTAGGTTAACTTTTCATAAATGCCCATTGCCTCAGGTTTTCTGCTATCAACTTTAGACCATCACCTCCTTCACTAATACTAAACAGCATGGATAGACATTTAAGGAGAAGTTAGGTCAAATCTATGTAGCTTTTGAACCTTCGGATAAGGAAACCGGTCTTCATACAGAGAAGCTCCCAAATTTTAACATTTACTTAAAAATCAAAATGAGAAATGTTTTAAAAATACACTACTGTCTATCCCCCAGCTTAGAGGTTCATACACATTAGATAATATAATGGCCCAAAACCTCCTCAATCATGTTTGTTTCTGCACACAGCATAGAGTTTTTATTTTTGTTCTACTGTATTTATTTGGACTCTCCTTATTCCAGAACAGATCCTCTTGCTAATTCAGAGCTCCTTCTCCTAATCAAGGATGATCATTTGCTTTTGATTTACCTTCATCCTGCAGATTCTTCCTTCAGTTGTCTTGCTATATTGTGCTCCCCCTTTTCACAGTCTCCTCTGAATTGGAATTTCCATTTAATAGATACGCTTTTGGTAAACATTACCTTCTGCCAGGTCACGTGCTGTGTTTAATATTCTACTTACCACAGTTTTGACTTATACAAAAAATTACACCACATTTTGCCTCTTACCAAGTTGGAGGGGATATAATGAGGAGAATACTGAGGCACACCACGAAAAGGCAAAAAGGGCAAGAGATGAATGACAAGCAGATTATGAAAGCTAAAAATGTCTGAAGGACAAATGATACAGAGGAAATGTGAATGAAGAGCACGAAAAAATAAGGCAAAAGTAGTGGGACTTACTTACTGACAAGTTCCTAATGAAATTAAAAGCTGAAGAAATAGAGAATGGACAGGACAACATTACAAAAGTGAAGCTCACATTAACAAAGTTGCAAAAAGCGATGCAAGGACTGCAAAAAGAGTGGCTTGAAGTGTGTAGATCTGAAAAATTTGTGGGGGACTAAAGTGATCTCAAAATAAGTGAGGCAAACATTCTTAAGTTCCAAAAAATGCTCGCAAAACAAACAATGCAGGGAATGAGATACAGACCTGAAGGCAGCCTTTGGCATTTTAGTGCTAAGAGCAAAGATAATAAAAGAGAATTTCAGGAGGACAGAAGGAAGTGAAGTAGAGGAGGGTGAGCAAAAGGACTACAGGAGATTTGTAAGACAGAGGAAGTTTAGTAAGCATAAGTGGCTGTCAGCTCCAGCATGGCGCTAGCACACAGCTGCCATCAGTTTCCAAGCTACTCATCTGAATCACACTCCTCTAGTCAGGGCAACAATTCCACGACAATGTAACCTTCTGACCAGTGCCGGACTTGTGTTTGCTTCTGGATATTCCTATACACTATTTACCATTATGTAAAGAACTTGAATCCAAAATAAAGTTAAATGCAATAGATTGCCATTTCATAGTAATTTGTACACAAATCCATGTAACACAGGTCTGTTATCTTCTTTGGCTTTTTGTGCATGTTAAATCTGTAACATGATCATAATAAAATAGGAAACATCTACATTTTGATTGCATTGTGATGTCTGCCTCCTTGGTCACGTGCTGGCAAGGCGTTAAGTACCTCCTTCTCCCTCCAAAATAACACAGGCAACAGAACACTAGAACAATTCATGGAGACCATATCTGCTTTCTGCTTACATCTGAGGTTGCCTGTACAAAGAGAGCAGAGTCTAGGTACCACGAATATTCTGGTGTAACAATCCAGCCACACATTAGATACTTCCTTTAATTTGTTAAAAAATGCCTGCGGCATATTATTCGGAAAACTCTTCTAGAAGCCTCTAAGGTAGATCTGCATGGGGAATAACAATCTATTACCAGTCTCTGTTTTAGAATATCAAGTGACAGAGATAAGCAAAGACGAGTCACTGGTAGACTATAGAGCTATTTTAAATCAGTCACTACATGATGCAAAATGACATTCACTCTCACCCTTCACAGACTGTTTTTCCATAGCTAAGCTGAGATGCTAAACAGCCCTAGCTGAAATGTCAAGACTAGCTTTCCTTTCTCGGTCCAGACCTTTTAAAATGGACATTGGCAGGGAATTGAAAGCATAAAAATACATATATTTAATCACAGAAATAATTTCATTTTCTGCAAATAGAATGCATTTATTAAATAATGCAGTAGACTACAGAAAAACGTACACATGTCGTCCTACATGCATGCACTTACTTGCTTTGGCATTCTTGGTCATCTAAGCACTTAGACACAACTATGAAAGAGTTTCATGTTTGATTTTATATTACACATACTTTGATTTTTTCTCGTACCTCACGCTAAACAAATGCTATTTGGCAAGCTTTGATTACCGGAGACTGAACTCAATTATCTCAAATGCTGACTTCTGTACCAGTGCACTGAACAGAGCAGGCTATCTGGAAAAATAGTACATGATGACATGTATCATGAGGTACACAGACAGAAAAGCAGCATAAATTCAGGTTGCAGAGCAAAATCCTAGATTAGATCACACCCTCTGTTGTAAAAACCTATTTTTGGCTTCTTGAAAGAGGCCAAGCAAAAGGGTTTTTTTTTGGTTGGCTGGGTTTTAGTAATAAAGTAGGGAGACAAAACCCTAATATAGGCAACTAGTTATCTAACAGGTCAACAGGTTGCAAATTTTAAAGAAAAATATTTCAGAAAATTTCACTTCAGTTCCACTAAAAGCGGAAAACATAGGGATATAATGTCCCATCTATAAAGCCCTTTTAAAGAAAAAAAATTAGTATTCTTATGGAGCAGGGATAATAGTTATGGCACATGTTCTTTAAAACTGCATTTTTCAGACTATGACTGGCAATTTATTAATAAGGCAAAAAAATTCATGGAGAATGTTATGTGCCGAAATTAATGTTAATTGCAGTTTGCTTCTTTTGTTCAAAACATTGTCAATAAAGACAAGATGCCTCTTCCTGTAGTCTTAAAGCAACATTAGAATTGTGCAAATCAGGTGTGGAAGAAAAATTAAGGCCTTTTAAAGGGGAAAAAGAGATACACACTAGCCAAAACAATCATGTAGGGCAATATGGAAGCAATAAAAGAATGAGATGGGAGTAAGATTTATGATAATCTTAATTTTGACCCCTTCTCCCTTCTGAATACTTGACTTCTTATATATTGTTAAATATATATGAACAATGTATTTCCATATATAAATACATGAAATTAAACCAGCAAATATTAACCAGAACTGTTCTTATTGAGTCTACTACAAATCTGACTTCTGAAACTACAATATAAATATTTTTACTTTAAACATCAGTTTTATTAACAATAATTAGCTCTTTCAGAAAGGAATCTCAGACTCAAATACAACAATGTAACTTCACAGAACCATACCTGATGGTCATTAGGGGCAAAAGCCTACAGCTTTCTCTTGAAAGCATTCTTAAAAAGTCATGTATGAGTTTGATACTGTTTCAAGGGAAAAGGTAGGGGGTTTTTGATTGGTTTTGGTTTGTTTGAAGAACTTTGAAACGAATTTAACAGTGAAAGCATTTCATCAAAATAAACATTTAACTAAAACCGTAAGAAAAAGTTGCAGTATTATTTAATAAGTAATATTGCACTTGTATAGATAGTTCTGCTCTGTATTTATGTGTATGTTCAGCAACGAACAGACAACTGATTCCAAGCTCAGAGTGGCTTGTGCAGATGTTAAACAGATTTATGATTCTTAGCCTACCATGGTAAAACTAATCACTGAATTAACTGAATCAGTTACACTTCAGAAAAATGAAAAAATGCCCAAATCTATGCAGCCTCAGATAATATTGTCTCAAAACAGAGCAGCTTTGACTAAAATTAATCAATTTTCTATGGATTCCTTGTTGTTGCAAGTAGAGTAGGACTAATGAAAATTAATTTTCCTTCTCTGTAAGGGCATCAAAAGCTAAGCCTTAATTACACACCAAATCTTCATCTCAGTAATGAGCATCTAGAGGTTTTACATCATAGGCTGAGAAAGAGTAGTAGTGAAATACCAGTGAAGCGTTAAGACCATTTATTATCACTGTTTTGAGAACCATTTCTGTATTTTTTAGCTTATTAGTTAAATACAGTTTAAAAAGCTATTTTAACAATCTATCTTCTGAAACCCGCCCCTCAGAATTATCTTCAAGTGATAAATTGAAATCTTTGACTATTCCAAAATCTATTACTTCAAATACCAATCTGAAAAAGTTGCACGAACAGCTTTCAAGATTAGCTCCCCTCAGAAAACGCTAGTCTTAGGTTCATTACATTAATAGTACAATGTGGCCCACAGGTTTCTGTAATGTATTAAGTAAGGCATAATTTAACGCCCCCATAATGAAAAAATTCGTTTCATAAGAAAGTAAAAATAATCTAACCATATTCTAACATACAAAACTTCCTCATTGCCACAGAGAACAATGAAGTGCAACTATTTCCATACTCATCCCTCACTACTCTCATCAAGCCCCAAACCAGTTTGAAAAACAACAAACACTTCACCATGTGGAAAATCAGCTCCTTCACTTCTCACCAGAAATACAGATAGAGTGAAAAGCAGAGATAATTCCATCAATAATTATGTTGAGATATTATGATTTAGCAGAAGCTGTGATGAATACACCTGGCTTTATTTCTCAGAAGGTCACACACCCAACTCAAAAATGCAGAATTGATTTTGAGCCCTCTTCACTGCTTGTCACAGTCACTCATGCATGGAAAAGAGCAAAGAAATATAATAAATATTAAGGAACTTACAAATTTTTAAAAATAGTTTATTTATTATCCCAGACTGAAACATTTCTTTTCCACTATTAATTTAGAGGATGTATTTTTTTCCCCACTAAAATAGAACTTCTTTCTTGAGTAAAGCAACGTGAAAAACTGATTTGAAACAAAGATTATTTACTGCTTAGAATTCCATCACAGCAACTATAATTTGTGACTCATTTCAAGATAAAAAACAAAGAAATCTTCAGCATAAGCACTTAAAATTTCTGAAGTTACTTGGTGCACTGCTCCTGAGCAGCATGTATACAGGTCCTTTAAAACAGTGGCAGGCTACTTGGATAATGTTTGAGAAATGAGTTAGTTGCTTGCGATAGTAACATTGAACCAGGTCATTGATATTGCAGCTGTTAATGACAACTACGTCTACTCAGAACATTTAAATTCAGTTTGAATTTTCAGATAAATGCAAATAAAGATGAGCATTCTTATCTTCTTCAATACAAGAGACCACTATTGATCTTGTGAAGGAATTAAATGATTGTCATACCTGCAGACATAACCATCATTTTTTCTCTTAATTCAAGTGGACCACGAGAACATATTTTTTAAATCAGAGGTCACTGTAACAGGACTAAAACTGGAGCTTTGGTAAAGAAGCACAAACAATTAGACTACTTAAAAATCAGTATACTCCCAGCACTTGACTTGTGCTTGTACACCTCTCCCAAACTTTAGTAAAATCAAATATTCATACCTGATTATATAAATCAAGATCTCTAAGTATGTGTAAAACACTGTTCCCAGCTTTATCACAAGAAGTCATTCTGAACCAAACAAATCCTTCTGGACTGGCACACCCACTACCTCCCACAGCCACAAAGACATGGGATTTCAATGCTCTTTAGATAGAGAATATAATACAAATGTGTGCAACAAGCTGGCCAAGAGTATCTTTTTAGCTACAGTCCCTATACTGAATCAACTGGGTTGGAAAAGACCTTTGAAACCACAGAGTCCAACCTATGACCAAACACCCCCACATCAACTAGATCATGGTACTAAGTGCCACATCCAGTCTTCCCTTAAACACCTTCAGGGATGGTGACTCCACCACCTCCCTGGGCAGCCCATTCCAATGCCCAGTCACCCTTTCTATGAAGAACTTCTTCCTAACGTCCAGCCTAAACCTCCCCCGGTGCAGCGTAAGACTGTGTCCTCCTGTCCTGTCACTGGTTGCCTGGGAAAAGAGACCAATCCCCATCCGGCTACAACCTCCTTTCACCCATACACCTATAAAACCAACCATAACAATACATTGCTCATACTGTTCAGCTGATCTTTTTTTGCTTTTTGACATAGATGGCATACAGAAGGGATAAGTTTCTCTGGTTCTACTTCTAACCACAGAAAGAGAAGCAAATGTAAATTTTTTTCTGCCACTCTTCTTTTTCTTTTAACTGAAATTTACCTCCCAGCTCTGTCATCACTGATGGGCTGAACAGCAGCACCTTTCAATAATGCCTGGGCATTTAATTAGGATTCGAGAAAAAATTGTTAACTGCAACTAATATTTGCCAGCAGCATGCAGCAGCTCTGACATGACCTAAACAAAGGCTTCTTCTCTTCACCTCACAGCTAAAATTAGCCACAAAGATGCAAAGAAAAATAAATATCCCACCCTTTCCCACATGCATAGGCAACTATAAGCTTTCTCTTGTTGTTATTTGTGGTTAAAACCAGCAATTTCTTAATCCAAGTGAAATAAAGACAATTTGTATCACAAGATTCACTGGCACAGTCTAAGAATTAATTGTGACTACAAGGCACATTTTGTATTCAAGTAAAACCAGTATCTAATTCATACAAGAAGAATCAAAGTGGTGTTTACTAATAGCAGGAACTTGAAAGAGCATACATCCCAAAAGTTATTCCTCTTCTCAACACACAATAATCTTAGCAACCACATCATGCTTCAAAAAAATGTTACAATTTATGTCAGTCTAAATTTCTTAAATTTAATTTGACAAGACACTGAGGTATTTTAGAACACGAAAAGTGCTGAAAAGTTAAGGTACATTGTTGATTTTCCACACAAACAATAATGAGGTAGATAAAACATAAGAGAATTTTGAAATGTTGCAGTGTTGTTTTGTTTTTTAATTCCATCAATATTCTCATATTACGCTAATACAGAAAAGTTCATTTTATAGACGAAAATTCTGCCTACTAATATACAACAGAAATGGAATAATTTAGTACAGTAATTAGATAATTCATACAATAGGTAAATAGCATGGGACAGGCTTGTAGTCTTTTCATCTCTTCATATAAAAATGTTTTAACTTAAAAAACAATCATTTAACTAGGAAACAGCAAAAAAACCCAAACTGACCTGTGAAAATGATATAAAATGCTCCTTTCCATCATGAAAATTCTGATTCTTATGTATAGACTTTGTTAAACACATATTTTCCCCGATTTTCTAAAAGCAGGCTACTACATAAGCTACCTATTTAGGATCTGATTTAGTTTGATTACTGTACAGGCTCACTGGAGGACTATTTTCATTCTTAGAAAGCAGACTCAGAAGTTTCTTAAGCTATTCAAGCCTCTTCTCAGTAAGGCACTCACCTCTTCCTTCTTCCAATCTATGTCTCCTAATTACACGTTGCCGCTTTTCTTCTTGTCGTAGCTGAAGGTGTTCTTCAATATTAACTCCAGGAACAGGGACAGCTAAATAGATTAATAAAATATGTAAAATTATCCTTAAAATCATTATGGTAGCAATAAAACCTAAAAGAAGTTAAGTAAATGAAAACTGAAAACCTACTTACTAGCTACTCTTTACATGGCCCTGACAATAAAAAAAATAAAAGGGATTTGAGTAAATTTGGAGGAGTTCTAAGCTTTATCTCCTCATTTCCTGGTTTTCATGAATCTGACCATTCCAACATCACTGAGTAGTACTTAGGCATATACACATATATATTTAGTTATGTGTTGGTATGGTTATCTCCATTCTCCTCTAAAAAGTTTCAGAAAGTATTATTAAACGAAGTCTACGACTGTTTATATTTTTTAAAGGTTTTATGTGAATTAGCCAAGTTTTATTTAAAGAATGCTTAAATCCTGATAAGAATATTTTAGAAAAATTTTCAGGGTATCAAAAAGGACAAGAACAACTTTGTAGTGTTAACATTAGTATCATAACTGTACAGGTTACAAAGTGGCACAGATGACTATAGTAAGGGTAAGCTTAAAACAGATCACTTAACGGAATGATCCCACTTTGCCAAATCACCAATAAATAAATCTGACTGTTAAGCACCATTTTACCAATATTATACTAAAACAGTCCTGTAATAATAAAGTGTGTAAACAAATGTACTGAGGGGGAAAAAAAGGTGCAGTAAGAATGAGAATTAAAAGCCATCTTGCTAATTTTGTATCACTTACCCAGCAAGAGATCTAAAGGTATCATCTCTTTTACAGCATCAAGGATTCCTCTTTGCCTTGCCTCCTGGCCATCCAGTTCTCTAGCACATGCCTTGCAGCAGCCACACACAGCACAGCCTGACTCACCTGAGCCACAGCCACAGATTCTGCAGCGAACAGAGTTGCCTTATCACTATTTTTTATTTTTGTGCATTACTGATGCTTCAGTAATTAAGACATAGATTATTAGATTGTTCTATCTGCAGACATGCAAGCTTTCCTGAGATGAACAGAAAGTACAGCTAGTTTAAATCCTAGCTGCGTTGTATGGTGCCAGGACCACACACTGACCATACACTGAATTGATTTCTCAGCTTTAACTTCTCTTCATTTAATTTAGTGTATACCACATGAAAACATAAACAAGGAAACAATGAGCACACAAAATGCTGGAGAAATAGTAATGGTGAAGCAGTGGCCCTCTGCAGCTCAACTAAGAAGTAACAGAATAAAGTTTGAACAGCAAAGACAAAAAACTTCCATCATAACGACGAAGAATGGTTATCCTGAGCCAGCAGCTCTGTTGAGAGACAAAAATTATAGTGGTGTTCATATCCAACAGCTTCTAGTAAAGAACTACATGCTAAAGTAAAAAAAAAGCTTTTAAAACTAAATCACCTACAGCTACTACAAGCTATTTACAGAAATTAAGCCATTTCCGATTTTAAAAGCACATACAACTATATGTTTAGCTATAACGTTACTTAGATGGAAATTTCAACTCAGTTCACATTCAACAAGCGCTTTCCAACACACTGTAACACACACACTTCCACACATTTCCTTACCCTCCAGGTACTCTGTCAGGACGCCCACTACTAACACAGCTGGCTCCATAGCCTGTGCAATCTCCACATACAGTGCACACCATACACTGTTCCAGCTTCCATTTATGCATGCCTGGAGGACACATCATGGACTTCTCATCTTTTTCATCCAGTTCCTCTTCCAGGTCTTCATCCATTGCTGTTGCCATGTTCTCAACTCCAAAACCTTATTAAGATATTGAAATATCAAATAGTTGCTTTCTGAGGCCAACAGAGAGGGTTCTGGTTACCCAGAGAGGTAAGGACAGGTTCAACAGGGCTCTGAGGAACCTGATCTAGCTCAAGATGTCCTTGCTCATTGCCAGGGGGTTGGACTAAATGACCTTTAAATGATCCCCTCCACCTCAAACTATTGTATGTGTCTATGAACAGTGGCTTACTGCTGAAGCTCTGAAGAACACTCACAGATCAGGTTTCAAAAGGACTGCCTGATTTGCCTGCTCAGCCAGCACAGTGACTATCTTGAAACCTCTCTGTGCATGGGCATGCTTGACTTTTTTAAGCACGTTGCATGTATTCAAGCTTTAGCATTGTAATTACATTTTATAACTAAATGTTTAGCTTTTTTTTCACTTCTGATATTTGCCAGCACACAAAAGAAAAGGAAAAAAAAAAAGTATCAAGGTTCCACACCTTTTCCTCCCTGGCTCATAGAGCCTGTGTCTCGTCCACATTGCCCTTTATTATTTACTCCAAATGTCCAAACTTCTCCATTCTTCATTAACACACAGGTGTGAGCTTTGCCCATGGCTACTTGAGTCACAAAATGGCCTTTCAAATCTGTTACTAAACCTGTAAGACATAAAACACTTAAATCACATATTGCACTTTCTAGCCAAGAAGAAAACTCAGTGAGGTAACAAAATGGCTAGTGGACACTGACAATTTTTAAATTTATAGCAAGGGAGAAAAACAACAGATATAAAAAACAAGTGCTAGACTAAAAAGTGAAAGGAGAACTAGGCCCAGGCCACTTGTCCTGCAAAGAAAGAAAAGCCAAAAGCAAACCTAAAACTGCTGCAAATCACTTGTTTTGAAAAAGAATTCTAAAGGAGTCATAAAGCCATTGGAGTTTATTTCATTAATATTTTACTTAAACTGTGATGTACAGGATCACCTGCTACCTTATGAGCACAGAAACATATCAGGCCTGGTTTCTAGCAGCCTTGGTTTGTAGCAAAGCACATCTCATTTCTGTGACTTTTTCCTGTGTGGCCTTCTTGTGTCAGATTAATACCAGTGAATTTTTTTTTCTTCTCCTTAGTGGAAGAATTCATTTGGGTATTTGTCACCACTGATGCTAAATTCTTTTACAGAACTTCAGGAAACTGCCTTTTTCTACCCTTCTATCATATTTGTCTGAATCAACAGAATGTCAGAAATACATTAGGAAACAAACATTTTCATGAGCTAAAAACTTCCATACTAATTTCAATTACTCTAGTTGAGAAACCATTTAAAAGACCAATATTAACTTACTTGTACTATCAGAGTAAATGGCATCTTTTCCAAACATGTAGAGTTCTCCATCTTTTGAAATTACAGAACTGCTTCCATTATTGCACGCTGTAGATATGACAATCTTTCCTTCCATTTTGATAATTTTTTTAGGCTTATATGGTTTTGATTGCCGTCTGCTTTTAGCTTTAAATAAAGAAATAAATTACAAGTAAATCTACCAAAAAAACCCCAAAATCATCACAGGGATATTTGTAAGTTTTCAGACTGCTAATGAACAAAACCAAGCAACTAACTATACGTACAATCTCCTGGTCGAATTTTAATTGGATTATACTGACTCCTCTCAAAAAATTCAATGGCAAGCAAAGACATGATTAGATAAGTATCTTTTAGAAATGATTCTTCAAGTATTTCAAAACACTTTAATTATTCTTATTAATCTACCACATCATCATCTACCATCTGTTTCCTAAAGTGAAGTATTTAATTCAGTATTACAGCAGATCACAGCTTCAGGGCACCTAAAGCTATCTTTAATTGTCTTACAAAGTCTATTTCAACCTACACACACAACTACAGAAATCGAGAGTCGGAAATGTGTTAATTTTATATTGATGAGGCATTTGTTAGTCTGAACATCAAATTAATCTGTCTTCTCTAATGTCTGAAGATTTCTGCCTAATAAAGCACAGATGATCTGCTTCTACAAATTCTCATCAATGCACCTCTCCATCAGTCACCAAAACACCCATTTCCAAAGCTCAATAAAACAACAGTGAAGAGGCAAAAGTTTGGCTCCACAGTTTTTCAAAGTCCCAGGCACACAGAATGGCCTCTTGACCAAATTTACAACTGTCTTTTCTCAGGACAACTCTAAAATAGTACTTCTACCACACAATCCAAACTGTGGTAAAGCAGAGGTTGGATTCTGTAGCTGGGAGCGGTTTTGGAACTAGTTGTCAGTACTTGTGGCCAGCATAATCTCCAGCACAAATGGCATGCTTACATGTTTCTGGAATTCTTTTCAAATTAAAAACTGTTTAAGAGGCTGTTACCAACCACTGGTCAAGCAAGCAATGATACATACTTGATTCACCATCCTCTCCTTTACTAGCAGAACCTGTGAAGAATATGCTTCCATCCTCAGCAACAAGTAAGGCATGTGAGCCATCATGTCCAACAGAAAACTGAATAATCTTTGGAGATTTTGTGATTGGGAGTTCAACCCACTTGCCAGCTGAAGGGCCACCTTGTTTGATTCCAAGGCTCTGATATTTGCCAGTATAATAAATCTAGGAGAAAAAAGTTTATCAGTTTTAGTTATGCCACAGCACTTCAAGCTTACATAATTCTCAAAGTTGCCTTGTTTTTAAATCCTTTCATTTCAAACCACACAGCACTCTTCCTGACTTTGTTTATGCCATTTCAACATCTATAGCTCAAACCCATCCATTGTGACTTAATGGGGGAAACATTCTGATTAGATCCTGCTTGTTTCAAAATGTGCTTTCTACTGAGCCACTGAGTGAGTTTTCATATATAATTGTTTGGCTAGATGAGTTGAACACACAAGAAAGAACAGAAGAAACTACTCAGAGGAAACTAAACATTTAAAACACTTGACAAAAATGTCTGGTCCGTGTAAAGACAAGATGGTATTATAACAATAAAATCAATTTAAAATAACAAATTACTACATATTTTAATATGCTTCAACAGCTTTTAAAACCATTTTTAGTAAATGCACAGTGGTCATTGAGCACATAAATAACAGAAAAATGTATTTCACATGAACAAACATAAAATTACTGACACAAACCAAAAAGTTTCCTTTAGAACCACGCAACTTAACAGTTCTATAAAACTGGTATGTCAACCTATGGAGCACCTAAAGCCATTTTACATTGCCTTATATATTGTACTTCCTACCTTAACAGACAACTTTATACACCAAACCCAGAAAATTTGTTAATTTTATACTGAACAGGCATTTTTGCTAGTTGAATGATCAAGTTAATCTTTCTCCTCCAATGCTGAAGAGTTCTACTTGATCAAATTCTGTTACATACCATCAAATTTTATTCTAAAAAAATATTTATTTGTTAAAATTTTCAACAATCCCACTGTTTTGACAGCAGCAGAGCAAGGCCTTCATTCCAATAAAGCAATACAATTTTGAACATGTGCAAATTACAGACTATGCTTCTAGAAGATAAATAGCATTAGTTTTTCACACTGACACAGAAACACAGTAAATAATGTAAAGAGTCAGTGACAGTATTATTTCTAAATTTCCATAAATATGCAAATGCCTCTAAAAAAGTCTCTACTGAACAGAACCAACACATCAAATCATTAAGAGGAGGTTTAAAGAAATCAACTGAAAAATCTGCACAGGGGATCAATAATTCTGTAGAAGATCCGAAAAAAAATCAGGATGGGATTTAAATAAATTACTATGGTCAGACTGTGGAAAGTTATGAGGTGGTAAAATTTGCAAAGGTGCTAACACAATTTGTAGACAAAAGGCAATTTTGTTTCCCAAATTTAAAACAAAGCCCTTCATTGTGAGACTGACTGTAGAAAATCCTATAAATTCAAGTTATGGATTTCTCAGGGGCTCCAACTATCTGTTTATGCTTTTAAATAACTATTTGCCTTTTATGTTTTAAAGCTGGCTCTGAAAAATATATTTGGATACAGTCATAGACATACATTCTAACACACTGAAAAGGCAAAAAGGAACTATGGAAAATAATGATTAAATTAAAAAAACACAGACATCTATTGGTGCAATTTGCTATTTACCACAGGACATTTTCAGTACCTTTCCACTAGCAGTTTTCATCAGTGCAAACTCTCTCCCAGCACCAAGGACAGCTGATTCCTCATCAAACCCTGTACCTGTGCAAGTAAGATTGTGTTAACTGAACAGTTCAACCAGGCAGTTTTTCAGATCAGTTACCTATGCAACTCTGCTGGTCCATGTAGCTAAATAGGCTTCTTTTTTTATTCTGATAAAGCCAAAAGCAGGCTCGACAGAGCAAAAATACCACAAAGCAAAGGCCAAGTGATATTTTTTCAGAATACCTTCATATATACTAACAATTCTTCACCTCAAATTCTGATGCAAACGTGTTTTCCAATGTGATGCTTTTTTCCTTTTATCGAGTCAGTGGTCCTTGTAACTTGTTAACTTTGACCCACAGCAAGGAGTTCCACAGCTTAACTATGTTTTATAAAGTCCAAGCTTCAAACAATTATATATTTATTATACAACTGAAGGGAAATACTAGAAAACCATGAGTAGTACTAGACAGAAAGGTGGTTCAAAATGGGTGTATGGATTTGACTCTGAGTCAAATAAGGCTTAAACAATTTCAAACACCTCTATGTGTTTATCATGGAGCTATACCCTCCTGCACATCACAGAGCCAAAGGGAAGGGCAGTGTTCCACCTCCATTGTTTGAATAACAGACTTGTCATTAAGCTTCAAAGAAAAGAACTTACTGATAATGTGCAAATCTTTCTCCAGATCAAACAACGAGATGCCACAGGCATGTAAGCATTTTCTTGCAAGCTTAAGCTGCAGTTCTTGTTGCAATACTGGCTCAGTACTAGTGGCAAATATTCGCACTACAAAGCCATCCTGCAATAAATACAAAAAACCCACTTTATACTGTATAATGAATGCATTAATTTACCAGTCCTAAGTGCATCAACACAGTATTATTTCAGAGTAAACTGTCAGAGGACACATTGATAATGTAACATTTATTATAATGTAACATTTACTACAGAGGAGAAAAGAAGAAAGTGGCCATCAGATCAGGACAAGCTGAATTAAGTATCTGACACCTTAAACATATATTGAGTTCTATGAAAATGCTATGAGCACTATAAAAGTAGTGAACTGCTGTAGAAATCTTACTTTTGTAACCATTTACATCTATCTTTCAAGCCCTCAACTTCTCCTGATTCAGAACCCAAAATTCTGCATGCAGTGACTGCTGTAAAGAGTATCTAGAACAGTTTTCTGTTTACAAGTCTGGAGTATCTTCATCTGGCCCTGTTTAAAAACCAAAAAATCTAACAGTTTTTCTGTTAGGAGGAAAATGGATTAATTCTGGTTTTCTTACAGTTGATGTTTGGCATCTTTTGACAACTCAGTCTCACCCCCTCCCTGTTTTACAGATTTCTCACTACCAAAAACCACACCAGAACTAAAAACATAGTAACTGTCTGCTGAAAAAAATCATACAGTCACCACTATGGTTTTGTCCCTAGTAGGAGCAGTTCTTTGGGCTTCCACAGCTTTGGCCAACAGGAAATTTTCACACAAGAATCTAATGGAATGTAGTATATTTCCTACTGCAATGTAGTATATTTCCTATCTCTTCTATTAAAACTGGCTGAAATGCCCCAACAATTTCCAAAGCAATTACAGGAAATTTTATCAGGAACAAAGTTTATCATTAAGCTTTAAAAAGGTTATCCCACAAAGAGCCTGTAGAACATGTTCGAAAGATATTATCAATGTCTAAGATGTTTTTTCCCTGAAAGAGCAATGGAGTTTTTCTTAAAACTTACCTGAAAAGTTTAAAAATCCATCACAAATCAAAACTGTGTGAACAAATACTAAAATACTGCTTTTTTATGCAGAGATATAGCAGTTTCTCATTATTTCTAGTTACATGGATTTCTTCCTTAGTTGTGTTAGTGAAGAAAAAACCAAACATGAAGCAAAAAGGAAGCTGTAAGTATTATAAAATAAAACCCAGTTGAGAGAAAAATAGTTTGCCCATCATTTGTAAAACTTACATCTCTAGATGCTGCAATTTGATTAATATATTCTCCATCTGTGAAAAGGATATTCTGCCCTTCAGTATGACAATCTGTGAGAGAAAGATGAAGGGCACTGCATCAGTTTATATTAGCATACATATACACACTAACCTCTGCTTTTGTCTAATTCATTTTCACTCCAATCAGATTATGAGAGTTCTACTTTGTCTAAAATGAGATCATACATACTGTTCTGATAATGTGTTATTTTACACTAAGACCTCCTGTCTCACCAAAAGCATGTAATTCTCCTTAGTTCCCGTAGGAATTATTACGGCACTTTCCACTGTATGAAATATAAGTGGTTACAGCCCAATATTTAACTGCAAAAACAACCCCAGTAGTCACCTGTGAGGCATATTCTAAACTACTATAACACAACTAAATTCAAATTTTCCAGGACTATTGAGTCTCCTTCCCCAAAGACTTTTTTTTATAAAGACCATTATCTTTAAAGAAACGTTTCCTCAGTCCAGCATATAAAACCTACAGAAGTAAATAAACCATTGTTTTCATTACTGATCTCGTTTTTTTCATGATTTATAAATTTCACCAAACTGTTAACTGAAAATCTAGGGGATTTTTGAAAACTATGAAGTATATACTTGAATACATCATTAATTTATTGAAAATAGGTCAGCTAATTCCAAGAAAAATGGTAGGGAAAGAATTCTACCCAAATTAGAAGGGAAAAAAAAGAAAAAGACCACTTTCTCTGCAAGTTTAAACCTGTGTCCCCTACACCATTTCTTCTTTCCTTCCTGCTCTGTTGATGGAGCTACTGGCAAAGAGATTGGTATCACATGGTAAGGTGTTTGTCTCATTGATTACATGCAGGAAAGAGACCTCTTCCAAAAATACTACAGGACAGCCACTTTACACTCCAAATATTTGCTTCATAGCCTGAACAAAGATCCAGTATTAGCATTTTATTTAATAACTTTAATGCTAAATGAAGCACAAAAAATGTCTTTCTAGAATAACCAGCAAGTTTGCTGGTTTTTTGCTACCTGCCTGGAGCATTAAAAATAAAACAGCTGAAAACACCCCACAAAACCCATCAACTTGTTTACTTTTTCCTGATATACTGCCCAGTCCAATACAGTATCTTATGAGGAAGAGAATATGCATTAGAAAGCTTTCTGTAATTCTCACATCTGGAAGCAAAGTACCAAAAGTAGACAACCTTCCTTCCCCTTAGAGAACCGGGTATGAATCACAGAGGGTACGCAGCAAGCATGATGGAGAATGGCAGCAGCAACGCTGAAGTTTGAAATACTGCTGTCTCAAAAATAATCTCAGATTTAACAACCAGAGGCAGATAACACTACTAATTTTCTATGCTGCAAAGTTGTATTAGTGATAAAACAAAAGAAGTATCAGTAACTGGATGAGAAGTTCCAAAACTAATCTAAATGACATTTCTCTAAAGGTTACAGGAAGTGGGTAAACATTAAGATTCCTTGAATGACTGAAAATTATACGCTCACACAAGCAGAACAGCCAAGGAAACAGCACATTCTGGCCACCAGTGGGTCCATATTACATTATTTAGCCTATTGCTTGAGTCATTTCAAGAAGAGCTGAGTCTCCCAGCAAACATTTCTGGGGGTTGTTCTTACAGTAGATCTGTTCAAAGAGGAAATCTGGAACAGGAATGCTTTTGGATTTTTTAATACATGCTCTCCAGAAGATGTCCTAAAAATTAGCACTTGATTAGATAACATCCAGGCCCAGCACTACATATCAAATTAATGGGAAGAGTAAAAAATGGAAGGCAAATGGGAGTATCGAGAAAAACCAGGCCAGTATAGTGTCTCAGTTAGGAAGGAGCTCGTATGATCAAGCCTAAATCTTATTCAGTCTGACTTTGGAAATTACTATGGAGATGAGGATAACTAAGGCTTCTGTCTGGAGACTGCTATAAAGAGAAAGGGTTTATATTTTACTAAGAATACATAACTACAGACATCTGTTAATCACAGCCTTCTTAGAGGCTTCAAGGGAAGATGACTGTCAAGCACCACTTCCACATTCATATTGTGCATTCTGCACCTGCTAATAATGCAGGCCTTGAGGTCATCTAGGCTACCCTCAGCTAGCAGTACTTTTCACACTTAAGGGAATAGTCCTGACCCTAAGATACTAACTTGCAATTTCAAAGAACTATAAAACCATATACCATGTGACTGCAATTTCTTCAGCTGAAGACAAACTGGTTTAAGGTATGCAGTCAGCATTACTGTTGAGAGAAATGGTGAAGACTAAAACCTCTGTAAATTCAGGTCCAGTCACCTAGTAAATTCTCAAGGAATTCAGACATTCTTTTATGATATATGGGGACTGAGAAAACAGATGCACAACTCAGGTACAGTGTACAAATCTTGGCAAAGGCATTAGATACAAGAATGTTGACACACAGCCTGGTAGTTCCAGATACAAGGCTGGATTTGCAAGATCATCTATCACAGTGAAAAGATTACCCTTCAAAAATAGAAGTCTATAGTTTCAAGAAGCTTATAGATCCTACTGTTTGAGAAAGCAGAAAATAATGTTCCCGTAATTCTCTGACTTTTCTAAGGTCCTGTGACTTCTATCTAGGATCACTTCTAACCACATCTCCTACCAAGCTCCTAATCTATGCCGCCCCTGTATGAACAAATTCTAGCACCTTTTTCAAATGTGTTATCACCAGCCCAGGCATTTGAAAGAGATTAATTCCAGATAGAGCCATGTCTGAATACCATACCAACTAGGAGCAAATATTTGCTGTGTTCAGCTGTTAGCAAGGCCTCTAGTTCTACCCAGCATGGCTTTTCAGGACTAGAACAAATTGCAAGTCACCATTTCAGTGGGGTAGCCACTACTATCCAGAGTTATGTACCCACTGAGTTTTCACCAGGTCAGACATCTGCCCCCTACCTTCTTTTTTTTTTTTTTTTTTTTTTCCCCCTAATGGTAAAACAAAATAACTGAAGTGGACCCTTTGGAATTTGTCCTAGGCAAAAGAACAAGGTCATATCTGCTCACAGTAACACACTGAGATAAATGTGTAGAAGTGCACAAACCAAAACAGCAAAGCTCAAGGACTGAAATACAAAGGACTGGAGTTACAAAGAACATTTAACATCTACTTTGACACCATCACAAATCACACAAAATGCAACCATGCAAAATAGTTTGAGAAATTTCTGAATGGGTATTCCCAAAGCTGTAAGATTTGCTTTTGCAATTTTTTGAGAAGGCACATTCTCACTTAATTTGTGTCTTTTTTATAGTATAAATACAAGGCAGTCTTGCAGAATGACACTTGTCACTGAGCTTTGCAAAAGCAAGCTAACAGCTCCAAAGAGTAGACTTTAAATGTGCTCAAGTCTCTCTCAAGACTTGCATGAATAACACTGATTTGTTTAAAAATGGTAACATAATTAAGGACATCAAAGAACCCTACTCCTATAAGAAGACACCCCGAGGTGAAGAAAGTTGAAAAATCACTCTGAAAGGCATTTTTTCAGGTCCTTGAATGTACTCTCACTGAAATATGTCATACAGCCCCACAAAGAACACAAGCAGCTTAAAAAGACATCCATACTTTAAGGATGTGCAGAAGGTTGCATGGACTAGATTCAACATCCAGAACTTGTTTAAAAAATTACTATTTGTGTTTTAAAGACAAAAATTCTAGAGAACTTTCCTGAGGTTTCAATCAAATAAGAACCCACTGGTTTCTTATTTTTGTCAGAATGAAACAAAATCTTTCTTCTGATCTACAGAATAAGCCTGTCATTGTTTGACCAAATAGTATTCTTGTGTCCTTCTACTGTTTATGTGAGTAGCTAAGAACAGATGGATTTCACTAGAAGGCCGTGTTCCAAGAACATCCTCCTTCTTTAAACAGACTGATGTTATGAGGCTCCTCCGAAAAAGGCCAACAAAATGAAACCAAACAACCCTCCACAAAACAGACAAACCCCAACCAAAACCACCCAAAATTTTAAAAATCCCCAAACAAATAAACCAAAATCCACCAGCAATATAAACATCAGAAGCATGGTCCATCAGTGTTCATTAACTGCCTTTGCTTTTTGGATATATTTTTACCTTATTAAAAAACCAAATGGTTTTGTTCATAGTTTATAACTGCCTACATGTAAGAGATCCTGGCAACAGTCATATGTGAGCCAAATACTCCAAGTTCAAATCAGAAAGAAATAAAAATTTTTAGGAAAGAATTTAAGCTCTTGTAGTCTTTAAATTAAGATGATCACATATTCTAAAAATGTTGCAATATTCTTCCAGCAATTGGAGTAAGATGCAAGGCCACTAAGTGAAATACTGAGGCTGGTCTAAAGTAAAGCAAAGTCAAAACCAATGTATCTATGACCTCAAAATCTTTCAGTTTCTCTTCTGCTTGCCTGAAAATACACAGAATATAAACAGTAAACTATACCAAATTTCTCTTATCTGAAGGTTCTTACCTGGCAAAGCAACTGTACCATCTTGTTCTAAAGTTTCAGGGTTTATTCTTACGGCTGTCATACTGTGATTATTCACATCTCTATATAATAAATAGCCCTGGCAAGAGCAAAAAAAATACATATATAGGTATGAAAATGTTCTTAAATATATCAACAGGTGTTAAAAGGGAAAAAATTTAACCATTACTTTAGATACTGTTTTAAAATTCTGGAAACTTTTAACATCAAACAATGCTCAACATTTTTTCTACTAATCAAATTCCACATCAAAAAATGGAAATTTGACTCCCTTCCTCCACTTACTACATGCTGTAGATTAGCATGCTGAAGCTTGTATATAACTTCTGAAGCCCCGCATATTCATTCTGTTACTTAGATCTGTATACAATTCAAAGCCACAGCAAAAACTGGTGGTTTTGTCCCCACTTTTCAAATCAACAAAATAGTCACAGCACTTCCAGGAGGGTGATAGATAATGTTACCCTATAGAGAAGGGCAATCATTAGGGCATATTAATATATCCATTAAAAAACAGATTAAAAAAATATTAACTAATGACTGACTCCCACACTAACACACCTTCTTCCATCGAAAACTACTGGATAAATGAATCTTGGTGTAATGAGAAAAAACAAGCCCACATAAAGTAAGCAGAGAGCATTAAAGCAGATAGAAAAGCTTCAATCTAAAAATAACTAATATGATGAAGTAAGAAAAATCACTTGAATTTAAGTTAACCAAGCACCTGAAGAGAAATGACACTAAGGACACATTTTCTCTCTTTTATGGACACATAACTAGCTGTAAGTGCAAGTTACACACTTTCTATAAATATAGCCCCAAAATGACACTTGTCCAAACTGCAGTGCCTTTGGCTATAGCCACTGTGTGAGTACATACACCTGTACAAGCACTCAAAAAGCATCACATATATTTATAGTTATGTACAGGATGTCCAAACATGTAACACTATATAGTGAAACCACATGAATCCTGTTCCTTTCCAAACTTGTAAAACGGGCTCCAGAATGAATGCATCCACGCCCATTTGTTTTGTGCCAGCGTACCTTTTGGTGATCTGCTTTTACATTAAATAAAACCAGGTTCCACATGTGTGTGTGTATATCTATATATATACACATACACACACGGGAACTGCAGTGACAGAACATATATTTGTAACAAACAATTTCACTTCGAAAGCATGGCAAGGAGTATACTAAAAATTACACTGGGACAATGAGATCACTCACTTAATAGTAAATATACAATAAAAATTGTTCACTGGTTAAAAAAATTAAGTGCATTAATTGTTCTCTGAAATACATTTTTTTGGTATGTTTTGAGGGTTTCTTATAATGAATAATAAAGGTGTAAGAAAAAGTGGTTGATATTCCAGAAACTAACTCTAAAAAACCCAAACCATCCAATACAGTTAAGTCCACAATGACAAAGTCAACAATTATCTCTAGTTACTGTTTACACGTGCTCAATCCTCCCCCAACCAAAACAGCATTTCCTTATTTTACTGCAGATGTTCTAAAGTCAATTTATTTTCATAAACAGATATTTCAAGTATTTTTTTACATGTTTGTTGGAACAGCACTTTTTTACATCCACTGACATGCTCTTAGAAACACACATCAATTGACTGTACAGTTCATAAACTGATGTGCTAAACCTTCATATTTTGCCAAAGTCTTTACAGTGACAAAGCAAGGACACTTCATTACTCCTTTCTATAGGCCAGTACAATCACAGGCCCATCATCTTCTATAACTTAGGAGCCAAGAAATTTATTTTTATAATGAAAGCCAAAGGAATGATAAAATATCCATGTAAGCTTACTCTAAGCCAGGGTCTACTTAAACTACTCATGAGGGATGAGGAGGGCCACACATTTTATGTTTTAAGTATTCACTTACCTGAGCATAGCCTAACCAAGACTTTTTTTCTTTTCTGTTTTTGATGCGGGATGTAGAATTGTATATATGGCCCTGAAAAGCAAAAAACTTCCATCATCTAACAAATATTAGAGTGAAAACTCAACACATCTAAATAATGTCTTCAACCATATTGAGAAGTGAAAATTCTAAGAAAATGCTGTCAAATTGTCACAGAAATCATCACAAACTGTAATAGAACTGATGATTAGGTAAGCTATGTAAGATTCTCCATGGAAACAGGACATCATAAAAGTTAAATTAAAATATTAACTATCACTCATCAGACAAGAAGCAGCCACATTACCCTCACTGTCCCGCTATATCCAGAGCCAATTTTGTAAAGTCCATCTTTACATAAGAGATAGAGGAAAAAACCATCACTCTGAAGTAGGCACTGGTCATCTTCATCTACAGATATTTCTTTCAATGGCCATTTGTGCATCAAGGCTGCCTTCTTTATCCCATTACTGAACCAGTCCTGGATTTGGATTTTGCCCACCAGAACTGCCTGTACACTCCGCTGAAGAGAGTTTAAAATGGTTGGCACCTAAACAGTAAAAGAAATAGTGAGTGAAAAAGATGACAATTTTTAAAATATTGTATTTTCTTTTCTATCTCCAACTCAAGAGAGAAAGAAATACCTACTCATCTCAAAAAAAAGTGAGGGGAAATAAGGTAACAGAATTAAACAGCAGATCTTCTCAGAACTCATGAGAAGAACTCATTTACATAAATTCCCAGATACAGAGAAGTTTTAGTGCAAGACCTGAATAGTCTGACAAGCATGGCTGCCATTATTGGTGAGGATTGCAGAGATTGCTTGCAACGTCCTTCCTGTCTCTCCCCAGGCAGCCACCAAACTGAAGAGGCAAGCGCAGGAAAGTGCTGTCAAGGACTGTCCTGTACTGTCATTCATTCCCGTGCTACGGACAGTTATTTCCAGAAGCAGCTGGAACAGAGATTCTGCAGATAAAACACACCCATTACACAGACAAGTCACAAAATCATACAAAATAATTTAACTATCAATGGGAAATTAAACTAGGAAAATACATTCCTCAGCCATTATGTTTAGAGCTAATTTCAGACAGAAAAGCATCTTAATTAAATAAACCTAAATTATGCTAAACTTTTCATTCTTTACAGCCAGAAAACATAAAGTCTGGATAATCACCATGGCCAAAGAAGAAAACCTACAAGTCCTCCTGTCACAGTGGAACACATTAACAAGAAATGGGCCGGAAAGTGTTATTTGACCTGCCTATTCAGTATACCTTATCACTGAGATAAGGTGTAGGTCCTGACCAAACTTGTCTACTCTTTATGACTATTACCCATGTTGGAGCACAACCCATTTCACAGAAATGAGCATTTCAAATCAAGGCTTGAAAATTGTTTTGATCATATGCCTCTTTCCAAGCACTGTTGGTGGTGAACATCTGTAACAATAAAGGTGTGAACAGAAATCCATCTAAATTTTCTTGAGAGCAGATACAACTAACCACTAAGGCAGTAATCAAAAAGTCTTCTTTGTAACTTTTTAATACTCTATGCATCAATACCAAATAAAAGCTTTCTGTAGCAAATTACTATCTTTGGAAATGGAATACTGTTAAGTCATATAATATGAAAAAATACATGAAGTCTAAAGACTTTTTAGAATTATTTTTAAACAACACAGGCTACAGCCTAGACTTCTCTGCAGTTCTATAAACCAGTAAAAACTATGAACCAACAAAAGATAATGGGATTTTAACTTAAAGGATATAGTCAATCATGCTCTCAAAGGCATCAGGAGTTCAACTTTTATTTTCAATATCATTAAAAAGAAAATTAATTTTCAGGGAAGCTTTGGGATGGCCAGAGAAAACAAAAACAAGAATTCTGACACTCTGCTTAGCAACTTCACATAAATTACAACATTAAATATCTAAGCTATAGATCACAACAGCAGATTGGAAGAGAAATTCACCCTAGAACTATATTCTTTCCAATAAGACCAAGTATTTTATGCTTCAGTAAGACAAGTAAATCCAAATTTGTAAGGCTGTAAGGTTTACTGTTTCAGTGAAACCCTGCATATTCACCTTTACATGCCAATATTCCTGTTCTAGAAAAGATTAATGCTGAGGAAGTACTGTACTACTTAAGCAACATAAGGAGTTTACACTCCAGAATCAAGTCAGTCAGTTGAGAACAAACATGTTACTATCTCACAAATACTTGCTAAGAACCATTTTCTTCTGCCCAACACAGTAACAGATGTATGTTAATAAAAATACAGTAACAGATGAGATATTACCTAGGACTTCAGGAGGCTCTGATTGAAGGCCTTCTGGTTGCTGACCTTGGAGCACATTAAGCAGGGCTTGTAGGCTCCTGAGACACAAGGATGGATGAGAAAATCTTGTCTCCTTTATCAATTCAAAGACTTCACACAATCCAACTTCAATGATCTAAAGAAGTAGAGATTTTTTAAGAAGAGCTGTCAATATAATATTTTTAGATCTTCATTAACAAAAGTATAACCCAATGTTCACGGAACAAGACAATTACTCATATAAAGAGTTATAATATAAAACACACTGTTAATTCAAACGAGAACCAAAATTAAGAACCCACCTATACAACCATACCAGCAAATATTGCACGTAAGTCAGCCACTACATAAAAGAGCATATCTAAGCAGAGTAATAGTTTCCTGAAAGAATAAGGAAACTTAACATTTTTTGCACAATAAAAGGCAAACTGTGCCTTTGAGCCCTTCTAATTTCTATCCAGTTCACACTTTATTTGACAATCTTCTTTTTCCTTGCTCATTAATGTGAGCCACCAAACTAGAATGGTCTTGCAACCTGGCTTCGCAACCTGAATGACAATATGTTTGACAGCTGATACTGGCAGCTCTAGCACTTTCCCCTCCAAAGCCTCTGAGATTATTCTTTATATAGTGACAAAAACAAAGATTAATTGCTTGTCACTAAAACTCCATATCTACTCATCACAGACATGCATGGAGCCAACTAATAGAACGTGTAAAAGCCCTGTTATAGCCATCTCTAACTTTCCCATTCAGAATTCCTGACTATTCTGAGGTTACAGTCATGCTTCTCTCTACTGACTGCTCCCTTGCACTTCTTTCTCAAACTCTGCATTTAATAAAGATGAGAAAAGAGAGGAAGGTTACCTCATTACAAATATGCAACTGTATCTTGAAAACTTCCCTATGTGTTTTGGTCAGGAGTAGAGCCTCCATGTTTAGTGTTTAACAGAGACTCTCTCCTGAGTAAAATCTAAGGAAAAAGACTGAAATGTGAAATAAATAACATCATTAATGCAACTGCCACTCATGCTTAAAACATATATATTCTGGCAGTCAGCTTTAAGTTCTACTGGATGCCTTGTAACTGTCTTTGCTGACATTCAATTTGATTCCAGTCTTTCAGAAATTATTTTACCATCTATTTTACTCTTGGAGTAAAGATAAGAACAAAACCAAGTCAAGTCTTCAAAACACAACAGCAAATTTCCTGAAAATTGCACCTTACATTTTACATCTGCAATGGAGTGGGGGGAAAACACATTTCAGCATAATCATGGCATGATGTTTTTTCCAGGATTCAAAACTCACCATCACCCTGAAGGCTAAAAAATAAAATACACTGTAGTACATTTTTAGAAATGCCCTTTCTGTTCAGTTACAGTGTCTTTGAGAGAAACTGAGTTTATTTTATTCTTCACAATCTTCAGACAGAAGACCTCATCAAGGAGCTGACAGAGGCAGCTAGAGAAAGTAGAGAACATAACAGTGGAAAAAAAAGTTTGGTGAACTTCCACTACAGTAGAAATCAATAACAGATAGTTCTGCTGGGATGTTGTCAATTCTGCACAGGTTTTGGGTTAAACATCTGAGATCAAGAGCCTGGATAGGTTTCATAAAATAGATCTATTCACCTTAATATCTCATGTATGTGTATCGTAGATATACACACGTATGTATCTCTCTACCTCTCTCCTCCAAACAGTGCACTGAAAGACAGAATAAGCAATAGCTCTTTTCAAAGAGTCTTTAAGCTTGTTCTCATTGCTCTCTGAAAGGTTTTTGAGCCAAAACATGCACTGCTGCCTCAGCTTCTGTGTCACAGCCTAACTGCTCTTACTGATGCTCTCCGTGCAGCCATTCTCCCATTCCCTTTGCAACACCTTTGAGACTTTAGATCAAAAGTCTAAGACCACTTAACAAAAAGTACCCAAAATTCTAGCCTGGATGCAGACATTATGACTCCTAACTAACTCCTAAAAGCCCTCCTAATTCATCTTGAAGTCTTATCTGCGCTCTTGTTTTATTTCCTTCATCTTTCCTCTCACGGCATTGTGAGCATTAGACCCTGTATTTAAAATTACATACTACTCTGAATTAACTTACATTATATACACACACAAAAAAAATAACTTACAAGGGAACATTTTCCTAATGAATTTTAAAAGAATTTTTGAAGTCAGACTCTAAAGAAAGTAATTATTTGTCTTTTATTTCTTTTTACAACTTGAAAATTGTAATTTTTGCTTAAGCTTATTAGCAAAATGTATGTCAGTGCAGGAACAAAGAATATTTAAGTCAATTAATTCCACCTTAATCACTTTAATCCAGTATTTGTTCCTTTTAGTACAGGGCTTTTGTGAATCATTCATAATTCAGTGTTACCTTTAAAATGGGGGGGGGGGAGAATAAGGAGGGTAAGGGTGAAGTGTGTGAGAAATATCTCTTAACTCTGAGAATTACAAATCTTATCAACAAAACTGAATCTACTCCACTTAGAGAGAATTCCTCATCATTAGCTAAGGCACTAAATAAGGTATCAAATAAGTATGTCAGTCTGAACAAAAGCAAAATACAAATTTTTTGTTGTGCGAGTATCTGAAAAGCAGCAAATTGTTTCTCTGTCTCAATGTTAAAACAACTGTTCTCGATCTTATTATAGAAATTGTATAGGACAACTTCTAATTCCAAAATACACTCTAAATAAAAGCTCTAACAAACCTGAGGTACTCAAGCTTAAGATCTGAAAGAAACATACTTCAATAGAATACCTGAAATCACCCTAAGCTACAAAAAAGTAGGGTGTTTTCAACTTATTCTCAATTAAACAGAATTTTGTAAACAAAAAATCACCAACACACCAAGGACTAACTTCACCAGTTTAACTCTGGAGAATCTGTAAAAGCATAAACCCTTGCCACACATTTTTTAATCTTTCACCTCACTGTCAGACTCAAAATACATCAGTATTCTTTTTAATAAACTAACAATTACTATCAGAAATTTGTCTTGTAAATATTGTAAACCTTAGAAACTTTAATAACTTTCTTCTTTATAGTTAACAAACTAAGCCCTACACAATATTGTTCATTATTATGAGACAGACACCTGTATCCAGGATACTGAAACATTTACAGTCAGTCTCTAAAAGTTTTACTACAGTTGAGACAGATCCAAGCAGATACCTTTTCCAAAAGTATGAACGCAAGTCCAGTTGTTACCTCCAAGTGACCTAAACAACCTTATATTACCTAGACAGTTATGAAAAATACTGAGTATCAAGCATCTAAACACATTTTTGAACCAAAAATTCTCAAATTTGATACTTTGTAGATTCTTTACTAAAAATGAATAGTTTGAAAACATACTGATTTTCATCAATTTTATACTTGCTGTACTGAATGTAACGAAATCTCTAATTTTCTATTTTGGGAGAAGTTTGTTACCTACAGCTTCCCTACCATTTTTTCTAAGCCACCACCTTTTTAAAATTCTGCTACTTTTCCAAGTCTCTTTGTGATAAACTGTCCAACACAATACCAATGTTTTAGTTGCCACATACAAGTGTTCTGTCCATATCACTGATAAACCTCATCCTTCTTGAAACCTCTTTTAATTTCAACATCTCTTTAAAATGCCATTCCATTCTTTATAAATAATAGCTACATTGCCTTTTACTTCAAATTAAGCATCTACAAGCACTTGCTGATTCCTTTGATACAATCCACAAGGACTCTGATGCAGTTCATAAACAATGCTGATTTTATTTCTACTGACTGCATATTTTGCAATCATCAGTCATGAAATTTCAGTTAGCTGACTTGGTTATGTTTCTCTGCAATTCGCCACCACTATTTTCCAGAGTGCCAAGTTTGCCCTTCAGATAGTAACACCTAAATAAAATCATCTATAAAATCCTAATTTTCTAAGCAATTCAAACATTCTACATAACCATGGCTGCAACCACTTTTTAAATTCAGTATTTGTATTGGTTTTAGAGCAAATACAAACAAGGGAATTTAATCTATGCTTTATAGGTTGAGAAGAATAACAAAGCAAAGCACAATTCATAGCATTGATAACATAGCAATGAACAAAACTAAATGCATAGTTTTGTAATACATAGTAAAAAACAAGTGAATCAGCAAATTGAAAAAAAATCAGGAAAAAAAAAGAAAAAAACCCATTAAGTCCTATATAGATTATTTCTGACTTTCCACCACTAATCCTGCTATAAGCACATAAATAGTCAATAGTAAAAAATCCACTCTTAACTGTTGAACTATAGCATCAAAATCTTAATGTGCATTAAAATCTGGAGCTGTCAGTGCCACTAAGGGCACTAAAGCCAAAAAGAGGAAAGAGTAATTGACAGTTACCTGTATTACATGCACACTTGGCAAAACATCTTAGCAACCATTCCACCAAATTATTTCCAATATCAGAAAGACTTACTCTTTTTGGAGGGTAAAGAAAAAGAAAGCATCCTTTACCATGACAAGCTGGTAGCCCCTCACAAATGTAAGAGCTGCCTTATTTGCATCATTTTTGTGTAGATTTTGAGGCTGCAGGTGTTCAAGCACCAACACCTATAAAGGAGTGCAACTTGAGTGTCTACCTGACATTTAATTGACTTTTATTTGGGCAGGTACATAGATCATCCTAATTCATCATATGATTCTGAACTAAATTGTCTACAAATAAAACTACAGCATTTTTTGGGCAACTGGCCTATACTATTGCTCTTTATTCCCCAAAAAGAACATACCAGCCTCAGATGACATACATGGCACACTAAGTGGTATCAGTTACTTGCCTTTGGGAGTTTAATAGGTGGCTCTTTGGATTCCTCTTCTTCATCACTGTCCGAATCCCCACTCTGGACACTGTTCTTTGAAGCCAAAGACACAGACGCTTCCTTTTTCTGCCACTCCAACACACAATGGCGGACATTGCAGTAAACATTAAAGGCTGAAGGATTACTATGTAATCTGATATCTGGTATGGTTATTGTACTCTCTAGGTTTTCAGTCTGAAAAACAAGATCGGTTTTAATTTTAGTTTATGAGTTTAGTAAAGTCTCAAGCTTTGCTAAATATAAATCATCTCAACAGTCTCACTAATTTTCACAGACAGAATTACTTCCAAACTGGAGACAACTTTGCTGTTGAAGCACCAGTTCTATTTCAGGCAGGGAAGAAAGGAAGAAGTGGAAGAAATTTCAATAGATTCCGTCTACCTTTAGTCTCTACCTCTCACATAACTTGATGAGAGCACTGGGACTGAAAATGAAAGCAGAACAGGCTACAGAATGGTCCAAATCTGTGCCACAACAATAAGAGCAGCAGAATTCAGGCTTTATCGTCTCAACAGTCAGTTTTAGGGTTTTTAATTATTATCGAATTTTTAAATGCATGCCTTGTTATTCTAGTTGTTAGCTTTAAACTGCTGGTAAATACTGAAAATTTAAGCTGTTTGTTAAACATATACTAGAAATTTAAAAACCCACTTGTTTTGCTGTTAAATGAAAACTGATGACAAGTTCAAAAACTCCTGTCAGGATGCTGTAGATAATAGTTTTGAGGATAATAATCTAGTGGACTAATTACTAAAAACAGAAATCAAGGCCTATGACTTAACAGGACACTATCCTGTTTTCAGAAGCCCTGAGCCACAAAGTAGGAGCTGGAAAATTGTTCTGAGAAACTACCACTACCCTGGCCCACCCTGGTACCTACTACTGGTGTATCACTGTCAGCCTTCGCCAAGACACAAAAGAGCCTTCATGAGGCTGTCACTGGACTTGGAAAAAAGATAAGAATAAACATTTTTTGAAAAACATTTTAAAAAATCAGCTCTCTACTCTCCCAGACTGCAAAAGTAAGATGGGAGAGGAGGTATGACTGAATGGAAAAAACAAAACTCCACAACAATTAATCCCCAGGCAAAGTTATTCTTCCCATTTGGTTGTGTACTACCAAAGACCAGGCTGGTTTGAGCACAGGCTTTGAAAACTGGATTTCAGGCATATTGAAGGAAGCAATTCTCTAACACCTCACTGTAGACAAGGGGCACAAAGACTATGTAAGGAGAGAAGGCCCAGGTTAAGTACAGGACAAATTTGCTTGACCATGCAAGGCAAAATCTGGGGCATCATTACATCAGACAGAGTCAGGGTCATAACTAACTTGACAAGGTCACTTTGGTTTCTTGTATTATTGAGGGACAGGGGAAGGAGGTGCGCAGAGAGAGTGGAGGCTTTTTGTCTTTTGTTTTTATTTACAGGGTATAGATATTGTGCATTGCCACATTCATCTGGACCAAAATCATACAGTGAATTATACTACAGTGATTTGAAACAGATCACTGAGAACAGTGATGGGAAAGAGAACATTAAACTAGCAGAGGAGAGGTAAAAAAATTTGAGAACCAGTGAACTGGATAAAATTTTAATGAGGTAATTTATTTTTCTACAATATGCTTGCCACGATTTTGTATATCAAAACCATTTTTATCTGCACATACATTTTTATTAATACCAGAAATAACACCAGACTATAAGTCAGACCTTTTACCACTATATGTTACAAAACATAACAAAAAAATTCAAAATTACTTCAAAATATTTCATATTTTACATGTTCCTTTTTTTGACTATAATATTATTCTGACTGTACTGGTATATATTTGCCCATCCTTTCTTTCCATTATTAGTACAGTTACTGCAAACTAGAACATTAAGAAGCAATGCTTTACTACATAACCTGTTTTATCCAACACAGACAGTGTGTTAATTTTTCTCACCTGCATCAGTGTTACCAGTAAGCACAAAAATATAAAAGTAATGAAGGAGGGGGGAAAAAAAGCTGGAAAAAGTTCCCTACATACATACTTGAGTTTGGGTTTTTTTTTTCTTTAGCTCAACGGAACTTCCGCCATTAGGGATTAAAAGACAGAAAAGTCCTTGTTCAATATTAGTATCTTTGAAATAGTAAAGCTCCTGTTAAAATATATATAATATATATATTATATATTGTATATATATAACATAAGCTATAATATACTACTATATTAATCAGTGCAAGAACTCAAGGTACAACCTCATGGTATTCCAGTATCAAATTGTATCAAAATAAATTTGGATTGACACCACTGATAATGAGGTCCTACATACTTTGAAGTTTATTGACACCAGAAAACTAAACTGTTATAAGATGCAACTCTTCTGTACCTTAAGTACCCATACACATTACCCCAAGAGTTTTTGCAGTTCCTGTTAAGGCAAACACACAGTTTAAGCTTTCAGCTTTAAAGCTAGCTCAGTTGAACCGCACAGATTAAAATCTAGTGAACTTAGTTTACTGAAGTTTTTACTGACAGTTACAGGAAGAGAAAAATATCTGGAGCCTCTGAAATATCTCTATCTGAAGATAGAGATTCACTTATCTACTTAATATCACTTATTGTAATTGTAACTTCTGTGAAGAGTTTCCATTCCAATTTCTTTCTTGTCAGCTCACCTAAGTCTTTGATCCAGAAGAACCTAAGTTCTGTAGCTCATATAGTCTCATTTGAAACAAACTGGTCAAACTGTTAAAATAGCACAGATAATTTTAGACATTACAGTGGTAGATAAAATCAATGTATGTTTTCTTCCCTATTAATAACAAGCTGACTAATTTTCAGAAATAAACTCCTTGTTCTCAGTACTTTACAACTATTAACCAGTAAGCACTTTAAACATTCTCTCTGTGCTCAGTGTTTTGCTTTTCTACAGCAATGTATGACCAATACTTACATACACTAATCTCCTATCCAGACTTCAGTATAGCACAACATCCTCCAGAAACTTCATCATAAGGTAAAAAACACTGACGTGATTTATTTGTGATAGATTTGCTCAAGTCTAAGGGGCTTTAACTATAATACTTAGAGTTGCTAGGTCTTCAAAACAAACATCTGTTCAAAAGTGGATGTATATAAGCAGGTTGTATAAACATCACTTTCTTAGATTTTCTTTACAAAAGGCAAGAATGGAGCTGACCAAAAAAAAAAAAACCACACAGTAAAACTTTGTCTCTCTAATGCAAGTACTCATTCAGTGAGCAGCTTTTTTTGTTGTTTTTTCTTTTCTTCAATGGTGGTAGAGGAAAGTATTCAAAACAGACATCAGAAGTTTTTTTCAATATGAAACAAGTGTTTTTCCTTTCCAGACAATAGATTCCTAACTTCACTGAGGTTAGATACACCGAACAAGTAAGAAAACTGGGATTTAAGTTCATCCCATCATCACCTGCAAGTTTACTTTTCTGCAGCTAAGGAGAACCTTCTACCTAGTCATAAAAACTTCCCCGATAGTATAAGACTCATCACACCACCTGTACAATCTTGCTGCTGACTCTCAGATTTTGAGGTAGAGTGGATCAGTAAGAAAATCTAACCAATACCTGTACCTACAGAACCCCACATAGTAATTCTTTTATCAAACTAATAAAGTCTATTTTAACTTACAATTCTCTTAATGATACTGCATTTCTTGTTGGCACAAAATACTACTACATTGCCAAGAAAAACAGTAGAACATTAAACCAAAATGTTAATCAACTTCTAAGAACTCAGTAAAGCAATTTATTAATTTTGCACAGATCTAGAATTATTAATAATCCAAACAGACTGCTCTTGAGCTATACACACATTATTTCAGACAGAAACAATGCCTTATAGCTTGTTTTCATGGTGTTAAGAGTACAAAGATTCACATGACACTTGTGAATAAGGGGAAGAGCAACAATCGCTTTCTCCGCCTCTGAATGTCCTGTTCTTAATGGCTACTGGAATATTGCAATCCAAAGTGCTCATTAAGTATGACTACAAACTCAGCTTCCAGAGTGTCTAAGTAGAAGATGAGATGATAGCTTCTATACTAGCTTTTCTCTCAAATCATCTGGTTTCTTGGAAAATGAAATTGCTACTGCTTTCAAAAAGAAGAGAGCCTATAGACTGGAAAATAGAATTACGCTTTTTGATTTAGTATGAGCTGTAACAAAGTGAGACATTCTGAATCTTCACCTTTGCTGTTTCACTTGGTAACATCAAATTAAACATCTTATCTTCTTAAATCAAGATACATGGTGAAACATACATTGTAAAACTTAAATATCCAGCATTGGTGACCAAGTTTTAATACATGAAGATTTTATTTCTTGTGTGTTACTTTTTATTTTCTAAAAAATGCGACGCTAACTTATGAGAGGAGAACAAAGCGCAGATGCCCCCAGCCTGATGTGTGGCTTGTCCTTGTAAACACATAGTCCCTGCTAAATGGAAGAATGAATTATGTAGGAGAGGGTAAACAGCACCAGTTTAGTTCAAAAGATAAGAACAACCTACTCCTAATTACTCTTCTCAGTTAGCCTTTTCCAATGTTCCAGGACACGCAAGGAAAGGAGTGGGAAAAACCAAAATCTTCTGGTCTCCTTTACACTTGTCTCACACAAAGAAACTCTTTTCCCTAAAGATCAAACCCATACCTAGCTTATTTTCTGACCTATTTGTTTTCTTCCACTTGAATCAGATGACTATAGTAGTGGTTTATTCTTAAATATGATGGAAATAGACGATAATCTAGGAGAGGAAAATTGATCTGCTGTTAAAGATGTGTCAGGTTATAATAACCACCTGATCTAATCCATGTGTAACACTGAGAAGAGAAGCTCACCAAATTCTTCGGGCAGTCAAAAGATCTCTTAGAAAGGGATGCGCTCTTGAGGTTGAAAGACCAAATAATACAAAAGCTATTGAAAACAATGCCAAATTATTTGAGAAGCTACATGTGTTTTTAATGAGACAATATTCATCCTGGTCAATCTGTTTTATACATCTATTCATTAGCTTACAATAAATTTGTCTGCTACATCAACCTCCCCCCTTAAAAGTTTTATTCCTTCCATTTGTATAAAGCTATAAAAGTCATAGTTTGAAACCTCTGCATAAACTCAACAGGTGGATGCCACTGATTTGAAGTGTTTGGTGGACCCCAATTTTTCAGTATTCTTCAAATCAGATTATGAAAACAGAAGATGGTGAACTGTCGTTTCTGTCTAGTCTCTCTCAATCCAAGTGTCCTAAACAGCACTTGCATGAGGTAACAGTAAAGGGGGAAAAAATCCAGGGTGTCTAAAGTGGAGAGGGGGGTTAGCAGCAATATTTTAGAGTTGAGAAAAGTCTCGCAGCCTTACAATTTCCTGGTGATATTTTTTGCCAAAAGAAAAAACAAAAAGGGGAGGAGGCAGGTAGGCACTGGAATCCAAGGTGCTACACCCATGTCTAATAATCAGATACTTGTTTTCTATATAAAAGTCACTTATGTCAGCACTGAATTTCTAAAGCCAAAATACACTGCACCACATGGAAAACTTTTGTACCTCCATCTAAAAAAAAAGGATACTAAGCCACAAACCCAAAAATTAGTAATAGTTCAAATACCAGTGATCATAGCATGACCCAGCTTAGAAACAGAATTAGGCTCAAACTTCTGGGCTGTGTTAAACACCAATTAGTTTTATACCTAAAATGTTCTAATATTTAATGCTTAAATAGTGGAAATAATTTTCTTCCAATTGCTCAACAATTACTTATCTTCTAAAGTTCTTTCCTCTTCCATTACTCAATCATGTTTGTAAGTAAGCATAGTATATAAATAACAAACTTTTGGGTTCTTTCATCTTATTCTTGATTTAAGGCCCTCTCTGAGTCCACTAAGTATTTTAAGAGAAAGCTTCCATCTCTGTTCAGACTAGAAGACCCTGTTTCTTCCAAAAACAAACTGATGCACACAAACTCAACTGCTCAGAATGTCCAATAGTGAAAGATTCTTCTATCTGCTCTATTTTAAAGCTTCCAAATGGAAGCTCACATTTTCCTGACAATAGACACATCCATTTTCAGACACTCCAGTGCAAAAATGAACACTGTGCTGATTCTGCCATGGTAAGCATTGGGATGGCGTTGAAAAGTATATAAAAAAAAACCAAAACCACCCTACCATAACAAACCAAAAACAAAACCACCTCAACTTTGTCAGTTTCATAACCTCAAGATATGAAGCTGGTTTTATCTTTCTTTTTCAGCTACATTTTTCAGGAAATACACAGTTTTTCTATCATGCAGAAATAAGCTGGAGTGCCTTTCAGTCACTCAGAATGAAGACCAACGTGGTCTGCCTCAAAGACCATTGAGAACAATGGCATCAGTAAGAGACATGCAAAACCCATTATGACTTTCAAAGATGTAAATCTCAATGCTTCAAGTAGAAACTGACTTAAACCCAAGAAAAATCTTGAGAACAGCCTTCCATAGGGATGAGGCGAGGAGATTATCAGTTAGTGTCATATGTATAACTACTCACAAGCATTAGCCTTTAGTATGTTCACATTGTCTTGGCCCAAGGATCCTGCAACTCCATCTATCCAATGCAACTGAATCTAAGAACCACATCTGACTGTTAAGCTTGTGAACAGCCATTCCGTATTTAGCTTCTTACCTGGCAGTAAAACTAGGGCCCCACCACCCACAGAGACAAGGGTCCCCTTATACAGTAACAATGATCAAAGCCGAAGAGTCACCTTATTTTAAAAGCACAAGTTTCTGTCACCAAATAGAACCCACAGACTAACTACGTTCTGCGAAATTTCTTCAAATTTCTAACTTGGTTTTCTTTGTTGACAGTGGGTCTGAAAAAGTCATGAAGAGGACAGGGCTAAAACTTCTAATATCATAGCAACTCAAGGAAGAGCTGAGAAATTCAGTTTGGACCACAAATATTTTGCTGTACAGTGCTAAGAACAGAAATGAAGATAAGCTCTTTCTATACCATAGTCTGAAGCTGCACTACTTGAGATAAGCAGAATAATCTGGTAAGTCTCCAAAAAGTCAATACCAAATGAATAGATAGAAGGTTTGCTTCACCCTCCCAAAGACGTCTGTCTTGAGATACACTAAACTACATGAGGTTTGGCAAATAGGGATAAGATGGCCAAGTGGTTCTACAGTGAATTTGTATTACAAGGACGTTCAACTGACTATAAAGTGTTTTCACTGGATATTTTAGTGGTTCTGTCCTTCAGAACCATTCCAAAAATGAGCCTTCTCTTTACTGACTACAAGCCTTCATGCCAGCAGTAAGACTCTAGCTTAAATAGAGAAATAATAGCTTCCAATAGAGAAAGAATGCAGCACAACAGTATTTTAAAATAGCATTGCTTCTGCATAAATTTATTCTCTCTAAAGAGTGGACATGCAAACATTTTTCTAAAGTTCACTTTATGGTTCCCATGCATTTAAAGTGATGGAAGGAAGGGGTTACATGGGGAGAAACATTAACAGAAACACTTAGGTATCATCTATTACGCTTTCCATTATGGAGAAATTTTCAGAGGTAACTTTGGAGTCCTCAGAATGCTCCCTTTCTCCTTTAGCTGATACAGACAAATCTTTGCAGCAGCAGTCTCTAACTGTTGGCTAGACACAGATCTCAAATTTTACCCCTAAGACAAATATGTTTAGCTACACTTAGGATTTAGGAACTGAAGAACTAAAAACACTGCTCATATTATTTCCTGTTGAACATTAGTAGCAAAAGAAGTTGAATAAGGTTAACAGTGGTATCACAGTCATGTAGGATACAGTAAACGGACAATACTGGTCTACTATTAACTCCTCTAAATAAACAAATTGTTACTCACACTTGTGTTTTCCTTTATTTCTCTCAACTGAAGTTACTGTCATTTTTGAGTCAGAACTTTGTTGGGTTAGTTACAGACCTACCTTGTTGCGTGTTTTTACTTTCAATTTCGTCTTCTGTTTTCTTTTCAACTTTTTCTTGCTAAAAAGTTTCTTACTTCTGAAAAAGAGAAGAAAAGCAATGAAAACAATATGAGTAAACTTTCTTCCATACCCCATGGTAAAAAGCACAGAGGGAACAAATGTCAGAAGCACTCAAACTTTTTTCTCCTAGGCAAAGGGAACAATCACAGGTAGAATTTCAGAATATAAATCAGAATACAAAGCACTTAAAAGTTATGCTTTCCTTATGTTCCACTGAATTATGGGCCTTTACTCTCATCAATTTAAGCAGATTATATGCTAGGAGAGAAAGAAGCCCCTAAGTTTCCTACTGGTTTACCCTACGGTTTATGTTACAAGTCAGGTAGTGCCACAGCAATGCTAGAAGCAAGAATTATTGACAATTCTCAGTAAAATAACCTGTTAGTAAGGAACATTGCTTTGTGAAGTCTTTACCACACAAAGATTCAAGCCTTCCAAGACAAAAAGTAAGCTTTAAAAATATGTAATTTGGCAGAAAATTCAGTTGATGGAAGAAACTGCAGCTTCTTTACCTTTTGTTTGGACTTTTCCCACCCTCACTTTATAGACTTAATGTCCATCCCTTTACATTACAGATCTAGCTAACACACACTTCTCTAAGCTCTTTTAATCCTCTTCTGCCCACACCTCATTCCTACCACAGTTTTGCTCCTCCATATTACTACCCAGAAAAAAAAAGACACCATATGCGCATACACTTGTTCTGTCACCATCACCGAGATTACTCTGAAATGCATGTTTCTTAACCTACTGTTTTTTCAGTTTATAAATCCTCTAAAAAAAAAGAAAAAAGGCATATGTTAGCTGTGCAGCATATAGCTCATCTTACATAGGACTTCAAGCAACAACTACTAACATTCCTCTGTACCACTTAAAGTTCACTCAAATAGCTTACAGTGCAGATTAGTTGAAAAATAGAACTATTACATCTGAAAGTCTCAGGCAGTGGGAAGTTGCATTTTCAGTAACAGACTGAGAATCAGAAGAATCTTAATATTTTATTCAAACAACTTTGTTCTAAACAAAAGTTTTGAGGTTCTAAAAGCATAGTGGTCACTGTCCTGCCCAGCATTCAGACTGCAAGAACGCAGAAGCCTCATGGTCCAGCAGTTAAAAGCTGGAAAAACAGAAGCCCGACCAACAGCCAGCAGTGAGAATACAAGCTCAAACAAAGAATTCCTGCAGAGTATGCCAAGAAAGCTGCCTCCTAGAAATTTCACCACTTTTCCCCTCTTGACCTATATTAAGAGGAAGGTATACTCAAGACACTTCCTGCAGAAATAAATCAGCTCACCACTTCTCATATAAGGAACAAACACCATTATCCTGGAGTTAAGAGAAGTGATTCAGTGAGCAGTGAGGGTGAATTCCCCCACCATCCCCAGTAAGTTAAAGCTTACAAAGAGAATGGAGATGACTGCTCAAGGTTTCCCCCAACAGTAAAGTTGCAATATGTAACAGTATATAAGCTATTTAAGAAGCAGATAAAACAAACCTTCATGTAACCTTTACTGTCCAAATTTCAACAATCAAACTCCATAGTCCAGCTCACTATTTAATTTTTCTTTAATTTGACAAGTTTTTCTTCCTTATTAGCATTTAATACAGTTAATTCTTGTTCTGCTGTCAAGAAGAACAGTGCAGCCCCTCCCATTCTGTAGCCACTCAATCTTCTGCTCTGGACCCAATGACCTTTTATGAAACTTGCACCCTAACTTTCAGTTTAAAAGTCCTGATAAAAGTATCTTCTGGGCTCTTTCAGTCCATACTGCACATAAACCACACTGACCAAAACTGAAAAGCAATACTTGTTATTTGCTGTTAGGAAGAGGAAAAAGAAATGTTTCATATGCCTTCAAGGTCACACTGTTAACTGCATTCCAGGTATTACTTGTCAGCTTCACAGCAATATGGCATAGCAGACCTATTTAACCCAGACTAGCATGAAAACATTTTCCTGCAAACCTCAAAACTGAGCTTCCAACGCTCTTTATCTATCTGTGCTGTTAATTATGCCTTTTAAACACAGTGTGATTTGCATTTACCACAGACAACTTGATAAGTGCAGCTTTTTTCTTTTTGTTTTAAAAGATACTAATTCAATTTGCCAAGACATTTCAAATTTAGTCCATCTTGCCAAAATCCTTGAAAACTCTCCAAATTTGTTACAGTCCGCAAACATTATAAACATTTTTTCATCTTGTAAATATTTCACTGGACCAGTCCCTGTAATTTTGGCAAGTATTTCTTTGTGTTTATGCGCACATCTGAAAAACCCCCAAATTAAGCCTTTTCCCTCCTCCCCCAACTAAGATTGGGCTCATTTCCATAGTAACAAAACCGCTGCCATTTGGCAGATTACCTTCATTTGTCATGACACCTAGACAATGTTTTTTCCAATTAGCAAACAGGAAAGATCAGCAGTGGGTTTACTGATGGTGCTAAGATCTTCCTCATTCATACAACAACCATTAAAGATGCTTTAATGCAGCACAGTAGCAGCACAGTCTGACTGCTCCCCTGTGGCAGCCTTTATCTTCAGCAAGTATTAGGCTTGAACAATTTTACATGGAAAAAGTTTGGGATAGAAATGCCATATTAAGAATCCACAATTATCTCCCTATATTTTCTAAAAATAAAACCTCATGGATACTGAAATCCCCATGTTTTTGTTGGGAAGTATACTTTCTTCCATATCCAAACAAAACTTCAGAACAAGTAAGCAATTAATTAAGAATTAGAAAATACCTCTTCACACATCACACTAATTTTATAAATAGTTCTGAGCAACCTGCCATTACTATGCATAGCACTAATATATTCACAATGTATCTGCATGTAACAAAGATATGTATGATTGTTCATAGTTCTACTATTATATACCATAATGCCAAGATGTTTTAATATTCAGAAAGAAAGTATAAAACATGAGCAAATATATTCATGGAAAACATGTTAAGCAGATTATGAGTAATTTCCTGTTGAAAACCACACATGTTAATTACAAGCCCGACTCTTTTATTGCCTTAAGATTAACAAGATCTGATATGGCTCAGCTGGATTTTTTAGCTAAATTATTAATTATATTGCTGGTTAACAATTGTAAACTGCTGCTAGCTGTCATTTGGTAAAGGTCTTGATACTCTATGCTGACAATCTGCTTCTGCTGGCACAAGGCATTTAGCCTTCAACTTCTAACTCAGCTGTTGGCACCATTTAGTTCACAGAAAACACACACTCATTATCAGCAAATCTCAGGCAGGTTTTCTGCAAACTGCTTCAAGACATTATAGCACTGGAGACCAAGTTTTGAACTGGACCACAAAGGAAGTGCAAGTCAAACGAGCACAGAACATAAAGATACCTTGACAAAAAACAGTTGTGGCAAATGGACATAAAGGAAGAGTGAATGGTGGTATTACAGCCTTTACAGAAAAGTCTGTTGAGAATAAAGTAAAAAACCTAAAATGCTCAACCCTGGATTATGAAATAATTGCCTCAAATCAAAGGCAGGAAAAAAAAGAGGTGAAAGGGGAGGGTGGGCAATAACCAGTTGCTCGACAATTTAAAAATAGGTAAAACAGCTGTTAAATGACATGACTGCAACTTCTAATCAGGTTTGTGGCACCTGTAATAGGAGAAGTAAAGGCATGATTTGTTTATTTTTTCTCAAACCAGAAGTAGCATCAGCTACTGGACTATGATGCATTATTAGGGGGACATCGTCCAGTTGTCTCAACACTATTGCTCTTACTCTACTAAAAGAGATGGGGAAATGCAAACAGAGCATCCTCCCTCAAGATGCCAACAGTCCTGAACTGCAATTCATAACCTTGAATCCGAGAAGGAAGCTTCATAGGTTGAGTGTGTGTTCCTCCCCTCAATGCTGTTACTGAATTACTCAACATGGATTAACATTATGTGTTAACACCTGCATTAACTCTTCTAAATTGTACATTACACTAAATGTGTGTCTAATGAGCGGAAAAAATATTGTTCTGTCTCTGCTGCTGAGGCAAAATAGGAAAAACGGAAATGTTATTTAAGTGCTGTCTGACCTAAAACCTTCGCTTCTGAAACATGGTACCAAAGACCATGGTAGTTAGTACAGCATTAGACATAGCTGTTCTGCTGTTAAATCTTTGAGTACACCTTTGAAAAATTAGTGAATTTAGTAAATCACATGCTAACATGTGCAATTTTTTAAGACTTCCAAGTGGCTTTAACTCAGTGTATGTGTCTAAACTTGCTTGCTCTGGTTCAAAGGCTAAACATCTTTGGGAAGAAATATACTGTTGACAGGATAGGTCTAGCAAAGAATTGCTGTGTTCAGACAAATGACAAATATATTCTGTTACTCTGTTTCCGTAAGTGCTTACTCAACACAGTTAGCTTAAGCATTCAAGAGCTTGTGGAAATTTGCTTATGAGACAACACCCACTCAGTAAACACTGAAAATGAAACAATCAGGTTTGTGGTATCAAATAATTCTTTTGTTTCCTCCATTTTGTTTCGGGCTTCTGAACAGCCCGAAGTGAAATCCCAAGCTCATATTGTCAAGGAGACCACAACAGCAAGCTATTATCACTCATGTAGTCACCATCAAGTTTGAGGGTCTTTCATCACATCATCATGTTACTGGATGCAATGACAGTGCAGGTGAAGCTCAGGAACCTGAAAGAAGGGAGCAAGACAAAAGCAGGATCACAACCCTAGACTTCATAAGAACAGACTTTGGCCTGTTCATCAATTGGCTTTGAAGAACCCATGGGATACAGCAGTTGCCTGGAGAGAAAGGGGTACAGAAGAGTCCACTGATGCCAGCAGGCTGAGGGAGCTGACTCGCGCTCTACACACAACTTGCAACACCGTATCTGGAATACCACAGCAGCCCTGGGCTCCCCAGTACAAGAAACACTTGTTTACTGGAGTGAGTCCTGAGAAAGGCCACTGAGATGCTTAAAGAACTGGAGGATCTGTCATACGAGGAGAAACCAAGCAAGCAGACATTGTTTAGCAGGGAAAAATGAAAACTTGGGAGGGAGGGAGTGGAATATCCTTCACGTGAATATCTCCATCTCCACCTGATGGGAGAGAGCAAAGGTGATGGAAACATTCTCCTAAGCAATATCCAGTGACAGGCCAAGAGATGGTGGAGGAAAAAAAAATAAATACAAGAAGTTCCAATTAAACCTAAGAACTGTAAGAATGGTCAAAGACTGGAACAGGTTGCCCTGAAAGACTCCTTCCTTGAAGACAGTGAAAATCCAACTGGACAATGTTCAGAGCAACCTGCTCTAGTTTTTCCTACTTTGAGCACTAGACAGTCTCCAGAAGTCCCTTCTAATCTCAACTATTCTGCGATCTTCACCATTTGTTTATAAAACAAAGTAAAATTTGACTGTACAATAAACAAGCTTCTGCATTGTGGAAAGACTGTATTTTTTTCTCATCCCGAGTTTTGCATTTCTCCCGGTGTCATGCCATGCTTCTGATTATGCTTCCAAGTAGAGACATACTGAGCTTTTCATCTGTTCACCATCTGGATCAGCAAACAGACATCAAAATCAGGCATAAGAGCAAATTCTATGGGAACTAGCATAATCAAACCTACAACAGTACACAAAGCTAACAAGAGAATAAGGGATGAAAACCACTTTATCACACTTAAAACATATGCCTGCATTAAGACAAGCCAGTCACTTGAATTGATCCACACTTTCTTGGATATAACCAACACCCACAGGTACACTAAGAAGGGCATGACAAATAACAGGCTTACATTCAACAATCAAGAGCTTCTCTGTCAGATGAATCAACATGGGCACTGTACAGGACCTTTAACAAGACTTTTTCAAAGAAAGCTTGTGCATGTCACCAGGAAACCTAAAACATAATTTGTCAAATGGAAGGTACCCTAGAATCACTAAAAAGAGTATCTGGAAAGAACCCCAAAAGGTCAGCATTTCCATTTCCTGGTCCATCATAGAACTGAGGGTCCTGGTCAATGCCAGGCTGAATGTGAGTCAGCAGTGCCCTGGCAGTCAGGAGGGCCAACCTTGTCCTGGGGTGCATCAGGCACAGCATCGCCAGCTGGGCAAGGGAGGGACTGTCCCACTCTGCTCTGCACTGGGGCGGCCTCACCTCGAGTGCTGGGGGCAGTTTTGGGCACTACAATATAAAAAAGACATTAAGCTGTTAGCATCTGAAGGAGGGCCACAAGGACGGTGAAGGGTCTGGAAGGGAAGCCATATGAGGAGCAACTGAGGTCACTTGGTCTCTTCAGCCTGAAGGAGACTGAGGGGAGACCTCACTGCAGTTACAACTTCCTCATGAGGGGAAGAGGAGGGGCAGGTACACATCTCTTCTATCTTGTGACAGGACTCGAGGAAATGGCATGAAGATGAGCCAGGGGAGGTAGAGGCTGGATATCAGGAAAAGGTGTTTCATCCAAAAGGGTGGTTGAGCACTGAACAGGCTCCCCAGGGAAGTGGTCACAGCACCAAGCCTGACAGTTCAAGGAGTGTTTGGACAATGCCCTCAGGCACGTGCTGCGACTCTGGGAAACGGTCCCGTGCAGGGCCAGGATGTGGACACTATGTGGGTCCCTACCAATGCAGCATATTCTATGATTCTAGTCAAATCCCACTGCATTCCCAACAAGTACTTTCCCCAGAGAGATATTAAACACTGCCCATGATCACACTCCCACCATGTCCTATGTAATCCTACTAGAAAACTCTTTTTGAAGTCTTTTCTAAATTGCCTTCATGGCAATTAAATGCTATTTTCATATCTTCATATCTTTATTACAGAAAAATCAGTTTATTTTTATCTTTTTCCATAACTAGCTTGAATTTTTTTACAAGTCTGAGGATAAAGGAGTCTTCTGACAATTAAGCAGTCTCAGTTCCTTCAGCCTAAACCATAACTCATTTACATCACTAACATCTAATTTCACTATTCTCTCATAGTAACCGGTCCTTCTTTCTCAGAAAACAAGACCAAAAAAAAAAAAAAAAAAAAAGGAAGTGGGGGGAAAAAAAAAAAAGTCCCACAAACCTGAAATACAAAGAAAAGGTCAAGAATTACTTCAGGTTTCCTACACAAAAGAATCACTCACAATTTGGAATAAAAATCTGAAACACTCCAATAACATGGCTACTTCTGAATCACAATCACTTTATAATTCTATAGAATGTGTAGAGCCTCTGAATCACAATCACTTTATAATTCTATAGAATGTGTAGAGCCTCTCATGAGGTACCTTTTATTCATTGTTGGTTTTACATTTTTGCTTACTGGTTTGGTAGTAGGATTTTCTGAAGCTAAACATTCACAATCTTAGGTATATCTAATCTTCCACAGTTTTGCATCCTCTATTAACTTTTTCATCTGCAATCTCAATTCCAGTGCTGAAATTGTCAGTGAGAGACTATACAGTTCAGGACCTAGGACAGATCCAACAGCTACTACCTGTTCTCACAGGCTTCCCCCTCAACAGATATTCTACAGAATCTCTCCAGGGTGGGCTCCTGTGCAGTTTTAAATCTACTTTACAGTTGTGCTATCTAGAACAGAGGCAGCCAAATCGTCAGGCTGAAAGCAACACACCTAAAAATTCTAGTTGAAGAAGGATACAGTCTAGACAATGAGACAACAGGAGCATCATCTGCTTTTCTCACTTGCACCTGCTCAAAAATCATAGAATCATAAAATGCTGGATAGGCCTCAATTAGGTCACCCCAAAGCCTTCCCTTTTCCAAGTTGAACAACCCTAATTTTCTCAGCCTTTCCTTGCAGGACTGGTGTTCCATCCCTGTAATCATCCTGGTGGCCCTCCTCTGGATTTGCTCCAACAGGTCCATGTCCTTCCTGTTCTGGGGACCCCAGAGGTGGGTACAGCACTGCAGGTGGAATCTCACGAAAGCAGATAGGCAGAATCCCCTCCCTCGCCCTGCTGGCCACACTGCTTTGGATGCAGCCCAGGACACATTTGGCTTTCTAGGCTGTGAGCACACATTGCTGCTGGCTCATGTCCAGTCTCCCCTCCATCAGCATCCCCCATTTTGTGGGGGGCTGCTCCATCTGTTCATCCCCCAGCCTGTATTAATACTGAGGGTTGCTCCAACCCAGGTGAAGCACCTTGCACTTGGCCTTGATAACCTTATGAGATGCCCATGGGCTCACTTCTTGAGTGCATGCTTCCTGGTGCGGGCCCAAGGCTGGAGTAACAGCTCTGATATATGAGCTGATCTAGAAGACCCATCAGATCTGCATCAGACTTTCCTGCTGTACAGAAAACCAGAAGATACTCTTCTGATGTAATACAACGATGAGCATTTTGAGGTTTTTTTCCTTCTCTTCTGTAAGCAGGTAATCTGACACTTGATCACACAAAGAATACCATTGGGGAGAGACATTAAAGCAAATTGCAGCTTCTGCTGGGCTTCCTTATGTCCCAGGCCATTTACTCCGTCCTCTGAAGTGCTCCAAAACAGTTGTTAAATTTGTAATCCAGCTTCAAGGCAACTTAATATCAAACACTGAGAACTACAGCTGATAAAATACCAGTTCACTTGCCAGCAAGAAACTTACTACACACTAATTTCATTGCTACAGAAGTTCAGCTATAACGGCTTCAAAATAAAGGAAAGGGAATACTAAAGAAAAAAGGGTTATCAAGCCTGCTCACAAGAACTGAAAAGATCTCAAAACTGTGGGACCATCTGACTTTAAAGGACATCCAGACTTGCTGTCAACAACTGAGAAGGATCTGGCAAACATACGGCCAAGGGGAAAACAGAGAAAAGAGGAAGTTCAAGAGAAGTTTGAAACATACAAGCAATGGCTCACATGAAGAAGTTGACAATGACAAGAAACAGAACAAAGGAAGCAGGCAGAGCTTCAGTGGCCTTATCTATAAACGGAGAAGAGGTTTTATGACCAGAGAACTGAGTATCAAGAAAACTACATGTAGGCTGCAGGTTGACAAGGAGATGAAGAGGTACCATGTGACAAAATGCAACCAGCAAACCTTGCTGTAAAACATATTAAAGTTGCTGCATGCATACTCCCTATTTTATATCTCTCCACATGTACATAGGCTTCAGTGTTCAGGAGCCTTATTTCTATGAACTGGAGGGATAGATGTTTTGAAAGCAACTACTTCTCCAAAGAGCCGCCACATACAACACCTCCCATATTTAGGTATGTACTGTGTCCTTGCAAACAAAACACCCTTTGATTTCTTCTATCTCAATGTGATCTCTGCACTGTTATCTCAGCTGCCAAAAACTCTAAGCATCTGTAATGAGAAACTGCCTTACAATAAAGCCCCATCAAGTAATCCAAAGTGAACAACTCACCTAAACAAAACACTATACACCTTCTATAAAGCTGGCATACAGAACGTGTCACTTTATGGTACGTGCTTTAGCATAGCATCTGTAACTGTAAAGTGGGAGATGCTCAAAAAATGGTTCTAGTGTTAGGTCCAGCCTACACCAAACACCTAATGCTGTCCTGACTTTTGTGCTTCTCCATCTAACTCACTCCAACACAAATCTACCAGTAAGTGTCAAAGTGGTTCGAGTCAAGAGGAGGCAGCAAATGTTCCATGACATTTTAGAGGTTGTTGAAGCACCCTGCAACCAAACTTTCTGAAGGCTTCCCATGCTTAACTTTCTGTCCTTGCAGACACCTTCCATTGATAACTAAGTAGCCAACATGTTTATCATTCCTTCTACTGCTGGAACATCCAGCACACTTTCAACCATGGGGAGGGACAGTGTCAGTAGGTTGCAAGAATAAAGAAGGAAAAAAGTATCACTCAAAACCCCCAATCTGCTCGTCTTGATAAACAAAATGTCTGCTTACAAACAATAGCTCCAAGAGCTTTTTAATGCTTCATTTTTCATATCACCTACAGTAATACCTATCAAGTTTCCAAAGGGACTTGCCATAAAATAGTTAACAGGGAACAAAATACATGCAAATAAACTGAAACCAGGCACACAAACGTGTATCATACAAATACATAAACTCAGTGTAATGCCAAACTAAGTATTGGCGAGATTTACAAAATAAACGTGCACCAAGTACATACTATATACTTCCATCACAAACTGACCCAAGATTTTACAAATCACAGATAGAAAAAAGCCAAGAACATTGATTTCTGAAGAAATAAATACACTAAATCTTTTCACTGCAATTTGGCAACAAAATTTACAGAACACCTGAGTAAAAAAATGCTTTTTGTGAACACTGGCTAGTATCCCTGGATTTCAGAATATCTCTAAAAAGAGAACAATTGCTTTGTAAAATACGTCATGAAAAATACCTCCATGAAGCAGTTGCTTGACCTTCCCTTCCTCCTTGCACAGTGGCAGGCAGGATAGGAAAAATAACAGATACTGCTGCTGCCAAAATCACAGCCAAGGTAGCTCAGTTGCATGACAGTTGGCTCACAAACCATATTTTTGCCTGTTGTGATATATTACTAGTTTAAATATGGTATTTTCTCCCAGAAGAAAAAAAAACAAAACGTGGAAGACGGGTTGCAGAAAAGGAAAGCTAAGATTTCTGCACGAATACCCCCAAACTAGGGACTAACTGCCACTAGACACCATCCAGCACGACTTTAACAGTAGCAACTGTTGCTACCTTTTCAGTTCCTCTCATATTCCCTTTACTCATATCAAGCTATAGCATGAAGATCCGATACACATTTCTAAAAATATGTTTACAACAAAAAGAAGGGCAAGGACAATCTCCATCCTGTGATGGATGAGGAAAATGCTGAGGTACTTAATGCCTTCTCTGCCTCAGTCCAGTTGTGTTCTCAGGGTAGTCAGCTCACAGCACCCAAGGGGAAATGGTCAGTGACTTGCTACACCACTTAGACACACACAAGTCTATGGGGCTGGGTGGGATCCACCAAAGAGTACTGCAGGAGCTGGCAGACGTTCTCACTAAGCCACTTTCCATCATTTACCAGCACTTCTGCCTAACCAGGTGTATTGGGTTGACCCTGAGTTGATGGACAGTCTTTAAGACCAATTACGCTTCTCACAATTTACATATTTAAACTGCACAGAAAAGCAGGACTTCCCTTTTTTTGTCGGAGCTCGCCTGCTGGAAGGTGGGGGGGCTCCGAGCCTCCCGGCCCCGCCGGGCCGGGGCCACTGCCCCTTCCCCCCTTTCCCAACGCTGCGGCACGGACCCTGGGTCACTGAGGGGGACTGTCCCAGAGCCGCAGGCAGCTAAAACCAGCCATGGACTGCTCACAGCTAAACCCATCCAGCGCGGCTTCTGGGGACAGGCGGGTCCCTCTCCTCTCCACGCAGAGCCGGCGGAGTCAACGAGAGCCGGCAGAGCCTCCTGTCTGCAGCCAGCACACTTCGTGCTGAACTGGACACCATGCAGCCAGCAGCACAGAGGGAGCGAGGCTTTCCCCACTGTAAAGCCTGAACAAGAACACCCTTCAACATGGCGGCTTCAGAGTCAGAAAGAGAAGCGAGTCACATGGGACGGAGCTGGAAATGGCGACAGGAGAAAAGAGGGCGGTGCCGCGATTCTGGCGCGCAGCTTAAAAAAAACCTTCTTGCATGCCGTGGTAAGAAACTGTAATACCACAAACTGTTTGTCTCTTTAATCCATTTGAAGAACATGGGGGGATGGAGTATCCTCGTGTGCCTGTGAAGATTGTGAAGAGTGCCTATGCCAGGCTATATAGAAGTAGTAAGAGGCTGTTAGAGACTTGTGGCGAAGAAAAGCCTCTGTGTGCAGGCCAAAATAACTTACCCTTAAAAAGATGAATAACCCCATGTGATGGCCCATGTTTTGTAGTGTGAAAGAACTGTGAGATTTTTCATGGGAGGGATGTTCTACACACAGCAGATTGTTTGTTTCCGGGCGGATCTGCTGTTGGTGGCAGTTTGGGAACCACGTGCAACTGAAGGAAAACCCTTTTTTCCTTAAGCATAAGAGAGAGACTTTTTCAAGAACTGCAACACTGACTAACATCCCATGTTCTGTTATGCCTTGTGTGAGCTGGGTAAAAGGAGAGAAGTGCTGGAAGGGGAGGGGGGGGGAATTTACTTTAATTTTGTTATTTTCTCTTTACTTTTAATTCTATTAGTAATAAAGCTCTTTCATTGTACTGCAACTGTTTAAGGTTTGTGCCTGCTTTGCTTTTCTCTTAATTCTTATCTCACAGAAGGAAAATAAGTAAGTAATGAATATTTTGAACCAAAACCACTACATTTAATTGGTGTTTCTGCCCGGTTTCGAACTCAACCCGCTACACCAGGGCAGTTCCACTTGACTGAAAGTCAGTGAATGTGCCATCCAACTACAAAGAAGGCTGGAAGGAGAATTCAGGGAACTACAGCCCTGTGAGCCTGACCTCAGTGCTAGGGAAGGTCATGGAGCAGATCATCCTGAGTACCATCACATGGCATATAGAGGACAACCAGGTGACCAAGGGCTGCCAACATGGGTTTATCAAAAGTTGGTCCTGCTTGACCAACCTGATCTCCTTCTGTGATGAGGTGTCCCACTTAGTGGATGAAGGAAAGGCTGTGGATGTTGTCTACCTGGCTTTTAAAAAAGCCTTTAGACACTGTTTCCCACAACACTTTCTGGGAGAAACTGGTGGCTCATGGCTTGGGAGGGCATACTCCTTGCTGGGCTGAGGCCAAGTATGTGAGGTTCAACAATGCCAAATACCAGGTCCTGCACTTGGGTCACGACAACCACTTGCAGGACTATAGGCTGCCCATCAGAAAAGTTGGGGGTGCTAGTTGACCGTGACTGAACATGAGCCAGCACAGTGCCCAGGTGGCCAAGAAGGCCAATGGCATCCTGGGCTGTATCAGAAACAGTGTGGCCAGCAGGGCCAGGGCAGTGATCACCCCCTGTACTCAGCACTGGTGAGGCCACACCTTGAATCCTACATTCAGTTTTGGACTCCTCACTCCAAGAAAAAAAAACATTGAGGTGCTGGAGTGTGCCCAGAAAAAGGCAGCAAAGCTGGTGAACTGTCTGGCAAACAAGTCTCATGAGGAATGGCTGAGGTAGCCAGGGTTGTTTAGCCCAGAGAAAAGGGGGCTCAGGGGGACCTCATTCCTCCCTACAACTCTCTGAAAGAAGGTTGTAGCCAGACGGAGGTCAGTCTCTTTTCTCAAGGAGCCAGCAATAGCACAAGAGGAAATGGCCTCAAGCTGGACCAGGGAAGGTTTACATTGGATATTAGGGGAAAATCATGCAGCATAAGGGTTTTCAAGAACTGGAACACACTGCCCAGCGAGTGGTGGAATCACCACCCCCAGAAGTATTTAAAAGGTGTGTAGATGTGACACTCAGGGACATGGTTTAGTGGTGGACTTGGAAGTGCTGGGTTAACAGTGGAACCCAGTGATCTCTTTTCCAACCTAAACTATTTAATGGCTCTGTTTCTAGTAACACAACAACCACCATCTTACAACACAGCTCTGCTGGAACATCTGATTGTTCAGCACTGTTTTTGTTCCCTGTGACATATCTTCTCAGAGGACAAATAAACTTCATATAGATCCTTTCTCTTTCTGGTCTATTTTCCTAAGAAGTATAAAAATCACAGCATTCAGGTGACAAGGGCCCTGTTAAGGTAACACTTTTTTTTACTGTGAGGGTGACTGAGCACTGGCACAGGTTACCACTAAGGCTGTGGAGTCTCTCCATCCTTGCTGTCATTTAAAGCCATCTGGACACAGTCCTGGCCAACTGGCTCTAGGTGGCCCTGTTGGAGCAGGGAGATGGACCAGATGAACTTCAGAGGTCACATCCAACCTCAACCGTTTTGTGATTCTATGTCTGATTCTATCAAACTTCCTGCTCAAGCAGTGTCAGAGACAGTAGGTTGCCCACTACCATGTGCAGTTGCATTTTTAGTACCTCCAAGCAGATATTAAACCTCTCTGGACAACACCTGCCAATGCCTGACCCTTCCCACAGTGAAGAATTGCTTTCTTGGAATGCACTGGAATTTCATAATTTTTAATTGTGCCAAATTAGTGCCACGTCAGGGTGGGGGGCAATATTGAGAAGCATCTGGCTCTTTCTTCTTCATTCCCTCACTGCATTAACAAAATCGCTCCTGAACCTTCTCTTCTCCAGGCTAATAGTCCCAGCCCTCTCGGCCTTTCCTTACTGAAGGAAAGCTCCAGATCCTCAATCACCGACATGACCGTGCACTTAACTCTCTGCAGTATCTCTTTCCTCTGCTGGGAAGTTCAGAACTTGACATTCCAGATGCAGCCTCCCCAGTGCTGAGCAGAGAGCACCTCCTTCATGCAGCTGGCAGCAGTCCTCCTAACGCAGCCCAGGAGGCTGTCTGCCGCCTTTGCTATGGCAGTGCATTACTGGCACACACATTGTTGCCCACCAGTACACCAAGCTACTTCTCTGCACAGCTGTCTCCCAGCTGGTCACCCCCCCAGTGCTACTTCATCCCTGATGCAGGATTCTGCAATTCCCCGTGTTACACTTTAGAATTCCACTCAGCCCAAATCTCCAGCCTGGCTGAATCCCTCTGAATGCAAACAGAACCATGTGGTAAATGAGCAACTCCTCTCTGTGTTTTGTACCATCTGTGAACTTGCCAGGGGTACACTGTCCCAGCATTCAGGCCATTAATGAAGATGCTAGACAGTATTTTCCCCAGTATCAGCTTCTAGGGTACATGACTGATGACTTGACCCCAGCCGGACTTTGTGTCACTGATCATAAACCTCTAGGCCTGATCATTCAGCCAGTTCTCACGCTACTTGACTGTCCACTTACGTAACCCATCCTTTGTCAGCCTGCTGTGGGAGGCAGTGTCAAAAGCCTTACTCGAGGTACAGTACATCCATTGCTCTTCCAGCCTGGAAAGTATCTGTAGATTGCCTACAGTTATTTTTCACCAAGGGCTATATATTTTTAAGGAATTAAGCTGTGAGAATCATTAGAGTGGGAAACTGCTCAGCTTGCTAAGTGGACCTCAAAACAACACTGAGAACACAACTAGTATTTTCCCCAAACAATAGAAGTTTAGTATTTTTTGATTGCTGACATTATCTCAGATTACTCAAATATTTAAAATTATTGGTATTTTTATTCAGTAAGCCTAAAATTTAACATTTTTAGTGAAATGGGCAATAAGTCAACGGTCATTCAAAGAGCTATGTGTGTGCTCTCCAAACCATTACCAGCTTACACACTATCTTCTTTAAATAATTAATCAAGCATTCTGACGTGAATTTTCATCCATGCCAATAATAAAAGGAAAGTCAGGGCTTAAGCAGTATATCTACAAATGGAAAAATCATCAAAATCCCATCCCTTAAATCCGTAAATCGGGGTAAGGAACATCAGCTGCAATCCCATTACCACAAGCTTAGAGGAAAACATAGGCAGACTAGTGGGACAGGTCTAAGGCATCTGAAAAGGTTAAAAAAAACTCAAACCAGAAGAAAAAGGCCACCTTACTAACTGATTTTCCAGTTGGAATTTTTTTGTGCGTTTGTTGGTGAGTTGAAATTGCGCACCTTTTTAATCACTACTTTAATTTCATAACTGAGGACTATTTCACTGTGACAATAACTTTCTTAACAACTACCATTTTTCTGAAAGCCAAAATTCTGGAGTCTTAAGAAAGGAATTATTCCAGCTTCTGGAATACCGTAAGGCCTCTCCAATACAGACAGAAACACAAATACTAATATGAAATTAAAACCCAACTGCACAAGTAAAATGGATCTGATTTTCATTTAACCATGACAAAAGTGCAAAACAGTATCTGATCCCTTTTGTAACTGAAAAGCTTTCTGAGACAGAAAATGAAATCTGTCTCAAATAAAGAAAAGTAACTTAAAAGAAAGCACCCCTACAAAGTGTTCTCCACACAAAGAGAATGTCTCTCAGTGCAACCACTGACAGTTGGACTTTCTTTTCTGCAATTATCTGATTTTTCATTATTCACTTCAATACTATCTATGAAATTAGATCTGTAAGAACACATGCAAGGAAACTCTTTTTCATCAAGTTTTTCAATGCAGAAGTATTTATCCTTAAACATTTCTAGGGCTTTTTTTTTTTTACATTAGGAAAGTCATTCGACCACAGCAAAGATGACAAGGTCTGCACCTTTGACCACTCTCCTATCTAAACACAACCACCAAAATCAAAGTGTATACAAAGCTATCTTACACAAAATCATATCAGCAGAACTTTAATTTAGAAAATATCCTCCATGAAGTCAAGGAAAATCTGTACTTATCATGAACAAGCACATTACCAGTGGTTAATGACAGTGTAACATCATTAAAGTGATTACCATCAAAAGCAAACCAAAGAAATTCTAACTTAGTCTGCAACAAATAGCAGAAGACACAACCACCAAGTGAAAACAACTGAAAACTCACCAGTTTACAACTGTAAATGGTCTACCCTGTATAAAAGTATATTCTAGAAATAAAATGGGATAGAGAATTGATTGGTTTGAAGAGAAATGGAATAGAGACATGACTACTGTGAAAACATACAAGCATAATGAAGACATATGAGCACATCTGTTGGAAAGAATTATGCATTGGCTAGTGGGAGAGAAAAGCAAGGCCAAATCAGATAGGAAAGTCGTAAGTGACTACACGTAACATGGCGAAACAAAATAAAGAAGGGGATGAAATCACAAAAATAGAATAAGGTATTTATTTAACAACAAGCTCATCTCAGTGTAACGCAAATGACTTGCTGCAGATCTGTATAGACACAGTTGCTGGCTTAAAGGCTGAGCAATAGAAAAGATGAGTGATGTTACCAACTGCAACAAGGAGCACAGTGGAGAAGTAAGAGGAAGACTTTAGTTTTAACCCCATTGAGGTTAAAACGCTTAGCTAGATACTTTTTGAGACTGACAGAGATCATGGCCAAAATAATCTAAATACCATGGCATCTATAAATTTAAACTACGAACAACAGACTTCTATTTTTTAACCTTATCTGGCTTTGGCTACAGTGAAGTTAATTTTCTTCCAAACACCTTGTACCATGCTTGTATATTTTGGATTTGTGATGGAAACCGTTGATAGCACACCTGTGCTTTATCTGTTGCTGAGTAACACTAAGACAGGGCCAACGCCTTTCCAGTTTCTCACACTGCCCTGCCAGCAAGTAAGATGGGGGTGCAAGAAGTTGGGAGGGGATATAACTGGGACAGCTGAATCCAACTGACCAAAGGGATATTCCCTACCATATGACATCATGCTCAGTATATAAAGCAGGGAGGAAGAAGTGGGGGGACAATACATTCAGAGTTACAGTGTTTGTATTCCCAAGTCACCACAAATGATGAAGCTCTGCTTTCCTGGAGATGGCTGAACATCAGCCTGCTGATGGTGAGTAATGAATTATTTCCTTGCTTTACTTTGCTTGTGAACACAGCTTTTGCTTTGCCTACTTAACTGTCTTTACCTCAACACTTGAGTTTTCAAACTTTTATCCCTCCAACTATCCCCCATCCCACTAAAGGGGGAAATAATTAAGGAGCCATGTGGTGCTCACCTGCCCATTGAGGTTAAACCACAACACCCAATCTATAAAGCATTTTTCCAAGAGTTCAAAACCCATTACTTGTGACAATAATGCTTGGGAACACAAGTCTAAGAAAGTTAATGGAAGAAAATGAAAATAAGGAACAGCACTAATCTAACCACACATCTCCAGTTTCATGTGGGGACAAGGAAATTCAGTTTTTGATTCTTTTATAATGTGTACAACTGGCATAAATTTAATTTGTTAAACTAATAACAAAAACCCAGTTTTCTCAGGTCAAAGTAGTCACAGTTATACTAGATGCAAAGAAAGAACTCTCATTCAGTTTAAGTTCATCTAATTAACTTCATCAACACATTCATCAGTCTGAAGAAAGGGAATGAGCTATAACATGCTATGTACTACAATATACTAAGAAAAAATCATATAAAGCACATTAATATGCTTTGAAACACATGAATCACTAAATCTTAAAGTACAGAAACCACATGCCTTAACGCAGTCACTTACAGCACAAGGAACCTATTCTCCTGTGCGAATTTCTAGTACTCATCCTTTGGAGAGGCACAAGGGTAGGAATTGGCTGTGAGAGATCACTGGAATAGATCAGCTCCAAAAGGTACTTACAATATAAAACTTCAGTTAATTATAGGAGTAATATTCCAGTCAGCACCTCAGCACAAAGCAGTGTTTATGGCAAGCAAGGTAAGAAAAAAGACAAAAATTGTAACCATGTGTTCAAGTAATGCTGCAACGGACTAAGTTTTCAAAGTAAACTAAGGATTAGGAAAACAGTTTGCATAAAGTACGAAAACCTGTGTTATTGATACATCACACGTGCTTTCTATAAAGACAAACAGTCTTTAAATCATGGGTTTGGCAAAACATATACAGTCATATGTCAGCAGGAGTATTTACTAAAAAAAAAAACAACAAAACCTTCAAAATATTTTGGCCAGGAGGAAGATCATAATATGGGAAGAAAACCAAAACTAAACTCTGACAGCTGATAGTTAACACAGCAGAAATACAAATTCAACATCAAGTTTTTTAGTATGCAGGAAACACATTTATTACATATAACATGGCTAGCAGTAAGGCATGGTAACTTACTAAATTGCTCCAGCCCAACTTTAAATGCCTAAACTTGCCACCAACAGACCATCAGTGCCAGGGCAGATTGTGTAACAAACCGAAACTTTAACTAGCATGCCCTCTCAGTTGAAACTAAAAAATACAACATCCAAAAAACCCACCACAAATCATGGACTCGTGTTTTAATTTTTCACATTACTTGTATAATAATTTTTTATAGCCATATACAAATAAACTGCACATCTTAAGCCTCTCAACATAACACTACTGGGGTCTTTTCAGCTTCTGTTATGTTTTCTACACCAACACTGAACAAATACAACCCTGTTAGACTACTAGATGTTTTTAAAAGAACTACTAGATAAAACTGTTTTCCTTAACAGAATAAAAGGTAAAGAAGTAAAAATACACAATTTTAGTCATTTGCTAATCCCCATTAACCAATAGAGCAATACAGTATTAAAACATTGCTACACTGCAGCTAAAAAGCATACAGCAGACAGCAACTCTCATCAGCTCTTCTAGTGCACAGCTTAATCTAAGACTCAACAGCACATCTATTTTCCAATTACATAAAGTCTTAAGTTTGCACAAGACTTGAACTTTGTTTTGTAAAATTACATTTAGAAAATCTAAGAACTGAAAAACAGAGAACATAAACTAGACTAGACTAGAATATTTCAGTTGGAAAGGACTTACGGAGCAAACCTTTGCACAGGAATAAGCAGGCAAATGTAGTAGGTCATGTAACACCACTATCATTTTGCTAGTCTTTATATACCTAACCTTTATTTTTTCAACTAAATAAATGCTTCCTTACTCTTTGCAATTATTATTCCATATTAAAAGAGCAACAAGTTCCAAACCAAAAAAGCTTCTGTAAAGGCTTTAGATCTGAAGAAATTAAGGCTTTCTGGTGTACCAACAATCAAATTAACACAAATCTCATATACCTAAATTTACTTAAAAATAGTTTTCACAAAATCTTTAAAACCTGGCAAGACAGTAGCATTTCTCCACTAATTTTCAAGTATATATACTTGAAACATCCAAATAAGCACTGCATTACTGAGCATAAGTAAGCGTATAACAGAAGACTCCATCAGTTTTGAAAAGCCTAAAGACTAACTCAATGTCCAGAGGATGTATAATTTACAATTACAAGTGTGAACGAGTGGCCTACTTTCAAAATTTGCTGTAATCATCCAATAGGAACAATCAACATGAAATAAAGTTTTCTGGCTCTTCTTCAGCCAAAATAGCTACAAAAAACAGACATCTAATTTCTGGTTAATACAAGAAATCTTACATTCCAGTCATCACTGACATTTTCCTGGCCTCAGTCATGCCACTTCACAACATTAGAGTCCACAACACAAACAGAAGCTTTTTTTCTTTGAAGGATCTAAGTGGAGAGGCAACTTTAGCAACAAAGTAATGGTCATTTTGGCATGAATATGAACTTACTGTCATTTTAGAGTACATTGCCACTGTAATATAACAATTTCAAGTTAGTCCAAATTATGCAGTGAACACTTCCATTACAAAACAGGCCACACACTAAAGCCATTACAAATTTATATAGCTATCCATATTTGACAAAAAGTCTCAAAGAACAGACTGAGCCTAACTGGTAATTCTGGTAGTGCATAAATAGGTGAGAAAATAGTAAAGGGACTGGCAGTTCAGGGCAACCCCCCAAGATGCACAAGCAATAAAAGCAGCAATTCAGATGGATAGGGATTTTTGTCAGGATTAAGTTATACTACAGAAAAAAAAGGGCGTATTTTAAGACAGCAAAAATGTGAAAATAGAAAGACCTTACTTTGCAAATAGAGAGCTTTGATACAGCACTAAAACCAGTACATACTTGCAGTTTTGTCCACCCAGAACCCAGTATACAAGACAACAGTCTAACATGGATTTTTACTTGCCCTCTGAAGAGGCCCTTACTTCCTACTAGTGTTTTACAGACTTTAACGGCCACACTAGACATTATGCAGTTATTTTCAAATATTTCAGTGGCCACAAAGCAGAGAGTGGAAACTGAGGCACGGTCAGAGTAGATTTTTCTTCCAAACCAATCTTGAACTGACAACTAAATTTCCTACTGCAGGTAGTACTGTACCAGATCCTTAACAATGTTATCTGCACAAAGATAACTGCATGTTAAACTGCAGAATTAGATACTTTTTTCTGTTTCCTTTCATAAAATTATTAGGCTGGCACGAGTGACAAAACCAAGTTTCTTTGCTCCCACCTCTCTGTATACAAAAGTCTTTGTGCAACCCTTCACCTTACGCTGTCACAAGCGCAATCACAAGGTGAGCCAGATCGGGGAATTAGTCTGGATTACAACAAACCAGTTTTGCCAAGTTAATTTTAACCCAGAGTGAGTCTCTAATCTGTTACTGCAAGACACTGTATAAGTACTATGTCAGCATGGCAGGGGAAGCAAGCACACCGACTGACCCATCTCCTGTGGAGACCAGTGTTCATGACACGGCAGCCCGTATCACATGAGGAAATGCAGAGCACTGCTGGTTCTGTTTCAAAGCCAATTACTGCATCCTACTCAACACGTGATACTCATCCCTTCAGATGACAGCCAGCACAAACACCTTGCAAATGTGATACTAATCTTGTGACTTTCAGATAATCTCCACAACGTTTGATTTCCTTCTCTACACACAAGCATTTTCATACTGCTTGCCAGTTCTTCATAAACATTAAAGTTAGGCTTGGAATAGAAACACTTACTGAGACAGGCATTGGTCATGGCCCATGAAGTGCAGAGTATAATTTTGCAGAGTTGGAGTAAAAATTCCACATCAACATATTGCAAATAGGTTGCACTATCATTCTTCACATTAGTCTTCTTGGAACACAGGAAGAATTTTATTACTGTTGATAAGCCAATTTGTTTAGCTTTTTTTCAGCTACTTCAAGACATTTTTCTAGTCACACTCTTACTGACAATCTTACTGATTAAGAGGCTTCAGATTTTCCATATATATATAAAAATTAAGACTTCTGTCTCCAATTAATTTATCTGGCACTGTTTTCTACCATACCAACTAGATGCAGCCACAGTTACATTTAAAGCATCTCTTTTAAAAATATTTGGAATTTTTATTATTTTTGTAAGAAAGCATTTTTGACCATTGCTGTTTGAGTCTACCAGGTGGCTGAAGTTTTCAAATTGCAGTATTTTGACACCAATATGGAGAAAGGGTGGAGATCAAAGCAGTATCTTGGCTGCCATCAGTCTGCCACATAAGATAGTGGGGGTAGTGATAGCAGAAAACTAGATAATTATTAAATATTTCCCCTCTCAGAAGTCAAATACACATTGGCTGTATTCACCAGTATTAACTAACTGTCATTTACTTGCCAAAGCTTAATATAACCTGTTTGCTCTGTACAAAGAGTCTTCTTTGACTTGACCTCAAAAACATAAATTAAAAGAAGCATTAACACTTATACCCACCTAAAGCTAGTATTTTCTACAATTTTAAGGATAAGGGATAGCAGTTGAATCATCCCGAAACCAAAAGACATGGAAGACGGGACTAATTCAGAACTACAGCTTTAAAAAATACAGACCCCTTAGGGCAAAATTCACATAGGTATCTGAGCACCGAGGAGCAATTGCACAGCTGATTTCCTTGCATTTAGCAGTATCCTTACACTTAGCACTTGCAATCCTGGGATTAAATGATACAAAGCTCAAAAGCAGGAAGAGAAGATTTAATGGAAAAGATATAAGCACTGGACTAAGGAATACGTGGAGTAAGAAAACATTTGCAGGTCTACAGGGGGAAAAGAACTATAGTTTCCCTATCATACACTCTGAAAAGAAGTCGGTAGTTGCAAAGATGTCAAATACCCATGTTATCAGTCCACGTTTCCAGCAGTTACCATAAGCAAATCGGGGAAGTTATGTTTCTTGTTAATTTCACTCCTAGACACAGCTTTTTGGGGCGAGGGGTGGTGGGGGGTAAGCACTGCTGTCAAGTCCGACTAACAAAAACCTGAAGAAGCCAAGCAAGCAACCTCCTCGTGCTTTACAACCGTTTGCAAACTTAAAACAACGGTGACTCAAAGCTCTCCATACGATCCGACCACCCACATCACAGCCTGAAGAGCAGCAAAAGCTGAGAACACAGGAAGGTGCCGGTTTCGTGTCATCCACATTCTCAGCGACCTCCGGAGGGAAACAATGGGGAGCGCCCGGGCACCACGGGGGAGCCCCCCGCACAGGGAGACCGGCCGCCCCGCCAGGGCCTGCAGGGCCGGGAAGGTGCGCCCGGGCCGGGCCGGGGGCTGCGGGCAAGGGTGGCCTCCCCTCTCGTCCCCCGCGGCCCGCACCGCTACAGCCCGCAGCCCCCACCTCGCCCGGGAGCAGGGCAGGGCGGCATTCCCGGCCAGAGGAGCAACAGGCACCCTGCTGCGGCCCCAGAGCCGGCTGGCAGGGCCGGGAATGAGAGCCCTGAGTGGCACCATCCGCCGCGGGAGGGGGGCTCGGGAACCAGGTGGGGCCACACCGCACCCCACAATCCCCCGGCTCCCCCGGGAAGGCGCTGCCCCCCTCCAGATACGGAGGCCGCCTACACGGCGATGGCAAAGGGGAAAGATGACCTAAAGAGGAGGAGGAAAAATAAGGCAGGGCAGCTAAAGGCAGCCCCAGCACATGGAAAAAGCGCCGAGGTCCCTCTCTCGGGTAACGCCGCCAGCGGGATCCGCGAGTGCCCTGCGCAGCCTGGCTCGGGAGATACCACGGAGTTCAGCCCGTTCCAGCAAGCCTGGCCGGAGCGAAGTCTGCCGGGGGGCTCAGCATGGGCACTCTCCATCCCCCCGGGGGAGGTGGGCCGCACACTGGGGCGGGCACAGGTAACTCCCCCGGAGGGCCCTGGGAGAGGGGGCGGCAGCGCCATCTGCGCGGTATCGCCGGCCAAGCGAGCGGCGGGGCCCGGGCGGCACCTGGGCAGCCGCCGGGTTACATCACCGCCCCTTCCCTCCGTCCGTCCCCCAGGGCGCGGCGGCGGCGGCCACATGGCAGCAGGGACACCGGCGCTGCCCGGCACGGGGGCGGGGAAGAGGATGAGGAGGGCGACTGCCGGGAGGGAGGAAGGTGCACGCGCCGGGCCGCTCCCTGCCGGCGATGGGAGGGGTGGCGGGGGCTGTGCGTCTGGCCCGGGAGGGAGCGCGGCGCGCGTTACCTGCCCGGGTGGCTCCCCAGCTCACGGTCGCTCAGCGCCGCCGTGTAAATCCTCCGGTATCTGTCGGCCAGGGCCTTCCCAGAGAGCAGCAGCTGGTAGCGGCTCCGGCAGCCCAGCGGCGGGGTGGGCAGGGCTCCCAGCCCGCCGGCCGAGCCCTCCTCGGGCCCCATGGCCGGAGCGGCGCCGCCGGAGAAGGAGTAGCCGCGTTCGGCCCCAGTGCAGGCGGCGGCGGCTCCCGCAGAGGCGGCGGCGGCTGCAGCGCTGCTCATCCCCCTCCCCGCCCGCCCCCTGCTTGCGGCGGCGCCGCCTCCTGGCGCGGCGCGGACACAGGCGGCTCCCGCTGCCTTCACCGTCGGGGCCCGGCCATGGCGAGGCCGCAGGAGCCGCCGCAGGAGCCGCCCTTCAAGCTGCGCATCCACCCGCGCTGCGGGAACACCCCGCTCTTCCCCTCCTCCAGCGGCGGCTCCAGGCCCCAGCTGCCCGCCGCTCGCCTTCCGCCCCGGGCGCAGCGCCCGCCGCCGCTGAGTCCCGGGAAGGACCGTGCACCGCCGGGACGGGGGAGGGGACGGGGGGGGGGCAGACCGCTCGCTTCCCCCTTCCCGCTACAGGGCGTGTGTGTGGGGGCAGGGGGCGGAGGCCGGCGGTGCCGCTTCCCCTCCGGAGTTTGTGCTCGGCGCTGCCACCGCCCTCTCCCCGCACGGCCGCCCCGGCCCCGCCTCCCTCCCGCGGGCAGCGCGGCCGCCGGGCGCATGCGCCGCCCCGCCCGCCCAGCGCGGCCCCCGGGAAATCCGGGATAGGCGGGCGGGAGCACCCGCTGCGCGCCGCTGGGAGCGCGGCTCGGCTCCGCGGTGGCCGAGGGGACAGCTCCCCACCCCGGGGTCACGCCCGAGTGGAGTCGGGCTTCGCGGGCCCAGAAGGCGGGTATTCGCAGGGAGCTTCTCCTTCTCCCTGTTGAGACTGTGTGTCACCGGATCAGTTAGGTTGGAAAAGACGTTAGACATCGTCGAGTCCAACCTATGTCCGAGCCATCACCTTGTCACTACACGATGGCACTAAGTACCTCGTCCAGTCTTTCCCTACACACCTCCAGCGACCGTGACTCCACCACCCCCCTGGAAGTCCATTCCAATGTCTAATCACCCTTTCTGTGAACAAATTCCCTCTAATGTCCAACCTAAACTTCCCCTGGCACAGCTTAAGACTCTTCTTCTGTCCCTAGCGCCCAGGAGAAGAGGCTTAACCCCACCTGGCTTCAACCTCCTTTCAGGTGTCTGTAGAGAGTGTCTGTCCATTGTATTTTATTGAGGTCTCCAATGCTGGCACACCTTGTTTCTGTGCTATGTAATGCTACCTAATCTTTTCCCAGGAGCAGTATCCTTTCTGACTTAAGGCAGAGTCCGCTAAATGAGTTGCCACACTAGACAAAATTTTCCTTAAGTTGCCTTCACTATCTCCAGGACAACTTACCTGCTTTTAGAGGATAAGGGAGGCATGAGAGCAGGCACTTCTTATCTTCACGTCACTCACATTATTGGTTTTTATCTGTTGGAGTTGTAGTCCTGCAGTTTTGCCACGCTTCCTACTTCTTTATACAGCTGAAAACTTCAAGAGTACAGGCCAGAATATGTGTAATAAATAATAATAAAAAGATAAGTTTAAAAAGTCTTCATGCCAAATGTGGCTTGGATCGCAGTCCGCAGAAAGCTGTTATCCAAAGAAGGTATGTGCAGTCATATTTTCTTCTTTTTAATTCTACCTTCCAAAAAAGGCCCTAAATAAACCCTGGAATTCCCCTGACTGGAACTACAGATAAATATTTTTGCAAACAATTTTTGCATAACCATAGAATCACAGAATACCTGAAATGGATGTGACCCACAAGGATCATCAAGCCTCCTGGCCTGCTCAGGACAACCAGAATCATACCGTGTGCCTGAGAGCAAATATAAGAGAACTATGCAATTGTCATTTCTCTTGAGCTTGCGTGTCGCCCACCAATACTTAATCTTTCAAGCTAAACTTCAAGTACTTTTTTAAACGGAGGACTAGGGATGTTGAAACCAGTAAATTCATACAGGTTTTCACAAAGGTAACTGTTCAGGTAGCAGAAAGACAGCCAGAGTAGTGCCACCACGGAAGGAAAAGCTACTTTCTGATGCATTTAGAGGCACTAGAGACCATTCAAGAAATATTTAAAGCATTAACTACATAAAAACGTTCAATTATAAGTCTTATACTGTAGTGGGTGGGAGGAAAAAAAAGAAAATAGTAATCCAGCAATGATTAAAAGGAGCCATGAGAAAACAAGTACCATGTCTTATGGTGTTAACCACCACACATTCCCTATGAGAATCAGAGTAATAAGTCTTTCTAGCTCCTCTTCTATGAATTACCTAGAATCATTCCTATGGGCAAGATCCATAAAAACAAAGAAACAAAAAACAAGAAAACAAATGCACCTCAAATAAACACACAGAAAAAACAATCATGAAAAAGGCAAACCCAGTAAATCCACCCCCCTTTAGCTCATTTTTGTGTTTTCTTGTAAGCTGTTATTTTATATCAAAATAGTAATTTTTCCTGCACCAAACGCACACTGCCTGACAAAAGGGTTATGATCTGGTGTAACACTGTGTGTCTCATCTCAAAATTATTTTTCTGCATTGCTGCCACTGTAGCCATCTTACTGCATGGGCCATGAAAGCTAAGTGCTGGCAAACTTTTATGAAAGTGATGCAATTTATTGCAATTCTTGCATATTGCTGCAAACTCTAGAATTTGTCTGGGCTTGTGTTGTAGAGAGCCACTGTCTTGGGGTGACTTTATGATGTGTATCCCCTATCGCTGCTCTATGCCCAGAAATTAATTTTGTGCCTTTCTGTGCCTTTAAACTGAGCCTGAGAGGGGCGAGAGGAAAAAAACCGAGCAAACTCTTCAAAGCAGTTGTTAAAGGACACAGACACACACTCCTCTGCTTCTGCAGCAGCAAGAGCGGAGGAAGCACCCTGCTTGCTTTTCAGCCAGCTTTCAGCTCCTTTTCTCCAGAGGGAGTTGGAAAGTTGAACTTTGTTTTCCGGCGTCTTCGGTTTTTCCCTTCTTCTCTTCTGGACTGTTTCAACACCAGAACACATTGGGAGAATTTTCCACCAAAGCCCCGGAGGCGGGCCCACACCAACCCAGCTCCGAGGAGGAGGAGAGAGACCACAGCTACAGAAGGACTCTGAAATCTTCCCAGGTTTCTCTCCACAGTGAGAGGTTTTATTATTTAGCATTATTATCCTTGTCCTGTGTGTTTGTTAAATAAATAGTTTTTTATCTCTTTCACTTTCCTCTGAGGAAAATTTCTTTTTTCCCGAACCTGGTGGGGGACGGCTGGTTGTAACCTGCCTTCTATCAGAGGGTATTTTCCTCCAAATTTGTCCAAACTGGCACAGCCACACATAGTGTGGGGAGCATTATTTGCAAGCTGCAGCTGCTACTCCACATCTGTTTTTATCTCAAGTGTATTTGAGTTTGGGTGAAACTTGCAAGGTGCTGGGAGTGCAGAGTCCGACTTCCATAAACTTCAGCCTATGATGAGCAACAGAGTTTGACAACGTGTCTAGGACTTGCCAAGCCAGGGTAACACTGTAACTTCTTCTAGTCCACCTCCAACCTCTCTTCACTCCAAATACAAAGCAGTGTCCAACTTGTGAGACTCTTAATGGCACGAAGTGGGAGCTGGGTGTTCAGTCCTCATTCACAGCCATATTTTCACTTCTTGCTTTGTCCTCCAAGGAAGCTACCTTTTCTTTTTCCTCTATATATGTATGTATGCATTTATGTATTTGGGCTGTGGTACTCTTGTTTCATATTCTGACACTGACTTCTGAGCAACAATATCACTGCTGTGCCATGTAGAGAACATTCAGGAGTACACATTTCATCTGGGCCAACCTTGTGCTAGATCTGATTTTGACTGTACTTCTGTAGTTAGCATAAGGCTTATTCTACAGTTCTGCAGGGATAAAATCATTACCAGTTCAAATCTATTTCCTTGCTTCTTAGTTGGTGGTGTTTTCTGTTGGTTTTGGTTTGGTTTTGTTTTTTTTTTAGGGGTGTTGTGGTTTTGGAGACTGTTTGCACCAGATTAGCCCTTTGCTTCCTGTGGCTGCAGAGGTCTAGCAGTAGATGTTTGAAAGATGGATTTATTATACCATCAGAACAAACTCAGTGAACTGAGCAAAGCTACTTTGTGCAGAATATGTCTTCTGACAACATTCAGCTCTTTTCCTGTTTGCAAATATCTTCGTGCTGATACAGAAAGAAGTGCTTTGTCCATCAGCCTCTCCCTTTAAGGTGGGGCTTTCAGCAGTTGTGTTCATTCACTTGGCACCTTTATAAATAAGTTTTAGCAGAGCAAATTGTTCACATGTCATCCAGAATCAGAGTCTGACAGTCTATCTTGTTCACTGTCATGACTCACATGGACCAGCATTAGGGTGAGTTTCAACACAGCAGAACTAGAATTTCCAGCAGGTAATTCCCGTATCCTGCATGACAGAATGCAAGGTAGAAAGTTCCACGATTTCATAACCTAACCCTTTTACAATTTGATTATATTTCCAGGCCTTCTTTTTTTAAGCTTTCAAAATATTATACAAACCAACACAGTAATTTCTTCACAAGCAAGCAGTGAATCTGGAATAAAACAACTTTAAAATACATAAACTAGACAGTTTACATATCACATTGAAGCCAGGAAGTTATGAACCATAGAATTCAGCAATTCTGCAGTAAAACTTGCAATTTACTGCAGTCAAGTGATGTTAGAGTTCTTTGTTTGCCTGAAGCAACTAGCTCTTACCAACACATTTTCTCCACAAACAGGACTTAAATCATTAATAACAGCAAAAAATAAATAATCTTTTGGTCATTAAGCTTATGTCAATCTCAAGCTGTGAGGCTGTTAACATGATTAATTAAAAGGACCATTTTTCACCATAGTTCCAGCAAAGCTGGCATCTATTTTGGCATTATTAGTCTGTAATGTAAATCTATCATTATTTAAGTTGTCAGCATTTATTTTGAGACTTCATTAGTTTTGGGGACACACATACACACACAAGCACCAAAACCACAGAACTTCACAGCACAATTCTTGTCCTGTGCTTTTCTGTTATAAAGAGCTCTCTAATGATAGAAAGCACAGGACAGGCACTATACTGCCTCCATGGAGGGGCTTATTCCTCCCTATCCAATTGTTTTCCAGGTCAAGTAGTGGCTCTAACTTATGCTTACCCAGGTTTAGTTTTGGTATTCAGAAAAAATGAATAGAAACAAAACTCACATATTGAAAAAAATTTTTTGAAATGCAGCTCACCAAATTTATTTGCTTTGTAATGGTTATTTTCAAGTCAAATTTTTCCATTCTAAATTGTAGACCTGCTAAAGGAAAGCAATCAAACAAACAAAACCACTTCATTTTTTATGCCAGCCGTTACAAATACCAGAGTTTGATAGTCAAAAGGTACCTCTATGGTTCACTTTTGTCTTTATACCATTTATTGTGCTAATGTTTAGACTTCAATTCCACTTTAGATAAACCCTGTTGTCTTTTCATTTAAATGCTTTCTTTAAAATTTGTTTATTAAAATTTCTTTAAAATATGTTTATTTTATACACAAAAAAAGAATTGTGCAAAGTAAAAGCTTGCAGTTTAATGCTGAACCATATATAAGCTCTTCAGTTAAGATAATTACTTCTTTTGGGTGCGGAGATCAACAAAAAAACCCCAGCAACTTATTTCTGCCATGGTAATATGACTGGCATTAGACTAAATAAAAATAGGTACATATTGAAGTAAAAGAGGGTATTAATGAGTAGCTTTTTCCTTTCAAAATGGCATTAATTATTATTTAACAGTATTCCACTAGATTTCCCCTGTACGCAGAAATTCAGATTTTATATATATATATACATATATATAAATGTCTAAGCCAGCTATGCACTACATGAAGAAAAACACGGTTGAAGAAATATTACCAGGACATAATCTTCAATCACCCTGGAAAGCAAGAAAATTTATGCGGAACTTTTTAGCTAACAGCACTGAAGTGGGTGAATGAAGTGGTAAAAACTCAAAAAACAAACAAAAAAGTATTAGAAACCCACAAAAATACATATTAGCAATGTTTTATAATATTTTATTGCTTTGAAAATATTATATAGGTTAAAAAGAAGAGCTAGTATGGCTTGAAATTCACATCTATGTATGTCGGAAAGCTTTGAAACTGGACCCTGGGCTGAAACTGGACCAAACTTTGTAAATTTCAAGTCCTCTTCAATATAACATATGGAATAATGTTTACTGGATTTTCACGTAGGACAAAGAAACAATGACTAGGATGTAAAGCTGTTGAGAAGTCCTACCATAGAAACACAGGACTGGAAAAATCCACTTGGGTCATCAAGACCAGTCTTCTACCAGAAATGATGCAATGCACATGAGAAACTATAAATCCTGCATCCTTTACAAGGCAAGGAACACCTGAACTCTATTGAAAACTAAATTAGCTTGTCAGGGAAAAAAAAACCCTAGGAGTTCAAATTTGTTAATCCGCAAGCAATAATCTTGGGTATCCCCAAACCAAAAATGGGATCAGATTATATTATTTTTTTCCATTTCCTTATTTCTACATAAGACTGAAATTACTTTATTGAGACTTCTCAAATAGGTAAAGCAGGTCAATTTTAAATTCAAATTCCAGACTCAGAGCAGAATGCCAGGGATATATTTAGAACAATTGCGTTGTCAGTGAAAGCTTTGGAAGTCTAGCTAGGAAACTGAAGGGATGATGCTGTGATCACAGGAAAAAAAGACAGTCTAGGATGCAACTGCCTAAAACCTCACACAGTTATCTATGGACATATTTTTAGTAACTGTAAATCACTTAAAACAGTTTTCTTGAGCAACTGTAAATTACATTTATCCCTTTCAGGCTCTGTGTTGTTTATTAAAAGCAGAGTCCCCGGGTTGTTAAATTAATAGCTCAGTGAACTTTCTCAGCTCTTAAGTTCAAACACCCAGAAACTTTCTACACATGATTCATCACTTTGGTTTTACTGAACTCTGAGGTATGTGTGTATACCTGTTGCTGCACTAGCTATGTTATTCCCTGTGGCATTTCTTTTTCCTGTAATCTTATAATCACTAAGGACTACTACATTAGTCACTTAACAGGTAATTTTCTTACAAATATGTATCAATAAGGCAGACAAAAGGAACTTTCCATTTCAACTGGTCCTGAGAACAAGCACTGTTCCCAATATTTATAGGAGCATATATTAAACAGTTAGACCAAGAGGCAAGCACCCAACACACAGTTAATTATTCTACTTACATTTTAAGGTTTTTAGATTTTCAAAGCACCTGAGCAAAGAGTACTTAGCCATTATTTCTGCATCTGAAGGTATGGATTTTGCTAGTTCTGCGATGATGTACTGAAGTTTATCATACAGTTTAGTAGCATGTTTATGGTACATTGGGAATTGGGCCTTTGTCCTGGATACTTGTGACTGACCTGGTAAGACTAGGAATGGATCCCACTTCCTCACTTGTTGCTTTCCCTTCGGCTCTCATTTCCACCTAAAGATAAAAAAATCAAGAAACTTACCAAAAGAGGGGTAACACATCAAAGGAAAACCTGAAATTCCTGCAAATTGATAAAAATCCCAAGGAATAAAAGATAGTACAGTAAACAGAGCTATGACAAGTAAGAAGAAGTAAGCCACACCAGAGTACAGTGGCACACTGTCCTGGTTTCAGCTGGGATAGAGTTAATTGTTTTCTTGGTAGCTGGTACAGTGCTGTTTTGAATTCAGTATGAGAATTATGTTGATAGCACACTAATGTTTGAGTTGCTGATCGGTGTTTACCCCAAGTCAAGGACATTTCAGTGTCTCATGTTTTGCCAATGACGAGATGCACAAGAAGCTGGGAGGAGCATAGTCAGGACAGTAGACCCAAACTGTCCAAAGGGATATTCCATACTCAGAACAGCATGCTCATGAACTGGGGGAGCTGGAAGGAGCTGCTGATCACTGCTCAAGGGCAGTGGGCACCAGTCAGCAGATGGTGAGCAATTGTATTGCACTTCACTTGTTTCTCTTGGGATTTACTCCTCTCTGTCTCCTTTTCATTACTGTCATTATTATTGTTGTTGTTACTATTATTATGTTTTAAATTGTTTCAATTATTAAACAGTTGTTATCTCAATGCACGAGTTTTACTGTTTTATCCTGTTTCTCCTCCTTAGCAGGGCAGGGCAGGGCAGAGAGGTGAGCTAGGGTTAAGCCATGACATATACATACACTCAAAAAAGTGTCTGCATCCATCAACATTTCTCACTTATTACTCAAATGCCACTGACCCACTTACATGAAGTTATTTTCTTGGAGTACTTGCATTACCTTGAAGCAACCAGGCACTTTTCATTCCATTAACACTTAAGACAGGTGTTAGGAAAACACACAGGACTAAGTTTTTTTAAAACTAACTAATCACAGAGGTGAGCTACATCAAGAAGTCTAAAACCTGTGACTCCGGATTCAAAGATTACTTTTTTTTTCCCCCTAGAACTGTCCTGGTACTTAAAGATCTTTTAAAAGAAGAGAACTAGAATACTAAATTTGTGCTGTTGTGAGGTACCAACAGAATGACAACAATAATTACTCTGTAATTATTTTAATGTCACTCCTTAGGTAACAGAAAGGACTGCAGAGCTAGACAGCCAAACATGAAATAGCATTAGTTATGCTCTTACACAAAAGTAGGTCTCATTAAGTAAATCTTCTCTCTTTGACAGAAATACAGGTATAGGTTTCTAGGTTAGTACTACACAATGTTCCAACTCAACCATCAACACCATATAGAACATATGACTAGATGATGAACAAGTGCTTTTTGAGATGTATCAGTATATGCACTTTATCCATATTAACCAAATTTACTTCTTCTCCTGCAATTGACCAGTTTCCCATTCCTTCTACACTACAGAGTAACTGAAAAATTAGTGTTGTAAAAGAAAAAACAAACATCAAAATGTTTTGATCAAAATCAAAAGCTATGTTTTAATTTTCACAATCAAGTTACTTAATATTCACAAGTAGAATATGCTTAATATTCATATGCTTTCAAATATCAACATTAAGAAAGCAATAATTACCTCTGTTACACTTTTTTTTGTGGTTTTTTTTGAGAGAAAGAAGACCACTAAAGTAGCATAGCTGTGTCAGCTTCCAACTCTGCACCAATACTGCTATTAAACAGACAGGCATTATTTTACAAACTCAAAAAAAGTGCCATTCCGTTCATTCAGTTGCCAAGCAGAAAAAAGCCTCCTGCTAGCCTTCAGTTCACACACCACCTCTCACCTTTCTTTCCTTCATCTTCTCACCCCCAATAACATCATTCTCTCTGAGCGTGGACTGCCTTTAAGACAGGACTGCCTTAAGCTGGGAATTGTATACCTTAGCACATTCACAGCTGTGTACTACTATTTCTCAAAGTGAAGCAGGCTAATTTCCTAAGTCTCTAACATCAAAACACAGTGTTATCAAAAAGGACTAAATGTAATCCTTGATTGCAGAATGGAGAAGTGAGGAAGAGGAGAAGTGATTCTGTCTTGTTACATCACATTTTTGAGTTACATCTATTCCTCCTGTCATTGCATTGAGTAGAAGTACTCCTAAATGGGTTTAAATTGCCATAAAAAAGCTTGGATAGAAACACCCTCCAGGTTGCAATACAAAGGTGCTTAGCTGGAACAGGGATTACACCTGACCCTATCCACTGTCCATGCCCCAAGGGCCAGTGAAGAAATGCAGGTTCCTATAATATTGATTATTTGTCAGTATATTAAAACCACTATTCATGTATATATTTTATATGTTTCATGAAGATATTAAAGAAGTATTTAGAAACAAATTATTCATCAGCAAGCATTGACATGGGCATCTCTAAGTTCTGGTCACAAAATTTAAGGTTTTAAAAGTAGCAACTTTCAAAGTAGCAACACATGAACTACATTGTAACACTTGTTGTGATAGTGCAGTAGCAATCAAATATTTTGTGGAAAGAGTCTTCCCCAAATTGCATTCTTGTTGTATAAATTTAATGCCAGGCTAATATTTTGTCTTGTAGAAATCATTAGACATCAGGTTAAGGAGCAGCTGTGCTTTCCAAGTAGAGACTTATCTCTTTGGATTACATCTGTATCTATTTACACACCTTACATTTTTATAGTCTACAGAGCAAAAAACTAGAATGAATATTAGAACTTATTTTATGATTGACTGACTACTGAGTACTTATAGAGCAGGTGGATTCTTAGTCAATTTGTTTAACTTTGAATGTTTTCCTTTTTAAATACAGGTATAACACATTTACTAACTAAAAAAAAAAAACAAAAACCCAAAAAAACCACCCAAGGAACAGAAATACAAGAATGATATTCAGTGAGGCTTTACCCAGAAATGAATCATCAGCTTTGTGAATCCTGCGTTTGTATAAGTCCACACAGGTACAGGCATTTGGAGCAACATACAAAATAAGTAGTTACATGTGGGTGTACTATCCCCACTTCTTTCTTCCAGAGCCACTTTACTGGTCTTGTGACACTAGGACTGCTTGCAGTGTAGTGCTCAGAAATAATCTGGAAGCACCATGTGTAACTGTTGAATTTAGGACAACCTGACAACCTTCTTAAAACCTCACTCCACTCCAAACAGCTGTTGGAATAATGATTTTAAAGAAATGAAGTGTAATATAGATTTAGTTAATTACATTTGGACGACAGTGTCAATTATTTGCTGCTCACAACAGTTACACCTTGGAATGATGACCTATAACTCCTTCTTTAGAGTAGTCATGCTTGTTATAAAAAGGGAAGACTTACTTTGCTTAATTATAGTCATTTGGAGATTAGGCATTTCAGAATAATCTGGTTTAAAATCTAACAAAGTACATGTCTCAGTCTATCACGAGCAGCTAGTAATCAATATCCTTCAGGCAGAATTCCCTAATTTTAACCACCTATGTGTGTATTAGCTGTGTTGCCTACACTAGACAAGCTCTTTCCATTGTAAATGAAAAGACATGAGTATCTCCAAATAGCAAATCATCCTGCTTGTTTTTATGGTGGAAAGAATTGCCCTCCAGATGTGCCCACCATATTTTAATTAGTGCTTGAAACAGATAAATAGCACATAAAAGCTTTAGACATCTCTTAATCAGGCAGTTATGATGTGTTTTCCAGTTCCTTTACTCATCTTTTGCAATGCAAAGCAGCAAAATAAGAAAGCAGATGTGCCTTATGGTGCAGGTCTTTCTAGAATGTATTAGAAGGCCATTTAATTTGATTACAGGTGAGCATTGAGTGCAATTTACCTTTGACTATAGCTCTGTTCTGTTGTAAGAGCAAGTATAATCAAAATATATTCATCCTCTTTAGCCCCTAAACTCTTACTCTTTTTTTACCACAGGTCTTCCAGCAAGCCTTACTAATGTCATTCCTTAACCTTGACAATGAAAAAAGTTGTTTTTCAGAGTTCAAGAGTTTTGCTAATCAGTTACTGTCATTTTATTTTCCACACCAGGTTGCCTTTAGCTAAAGCTATATCCCACTATATTACTGAGACCTTAATTATTAGAATGCTCCTGGCTGCAGCTCATCTAATTAATTTTTCCATTGCACTTAAAAAAGGTATGGTTTGAGTTTCGATTTTTTGTTGTTGTTGTTGCTATTTTGGTTTGTGGTTCTTGGGGTGGGTTTTTTTTTTTGTTTTCTGTTTTTTGTTTTTTTTAAGTGTAGGAACTGCTTTGACTGGTGCTCTAAGGTGCTGTGTCAGCTGATCCCTTAACTTGTCCCAGTTTTACGAAGTTCTGCAACAAGTTTTTCTTTGCTTCTAAAGTTTATAATTTTGTTTTTGCTAGACCTGTTTGGGCTCATGAATTTCCAGAGTTTTACTTCTGCTGTGTTCTGAGATAAATAGAAACGCTGGTATTTAATTTATTGTTGTCTGAATCTGAACCACAGTTGTCATGTTTATAGGAGGCTGTAGGCCATATAGTCCCATGCAATTTTTAGATATATGCATAGATAAGGTGAGCCCTCTCATTGAGTCAATTTTTCCCTAATATTAAAGAGCAGTATAGGAATAGCTCTTAAAAATTCAAGGCCTTCTGAATTTTTTTTTTTAATTAGCAACCTTTCTGCAAAAAATTTATGATGAAGCTGCCAAGGCTATCTGTCTTTGCAGAAGTGAAATTAGTGAAAATTTAAGTTTAAGAAGTTTGCTTTATTTGAATAAAATTAACTGTATTAGGGGCATGCTGATAAATAGAAGTTGGTTCTCCAGCAGAAGGGCACTAGTTGTTATTTAAAAATCTTGCTCAGTGTCTAGTAAGAAAAGGAAAGCAATATCTTTATAAAGTTGGAATGTCTTAGACGCTTAGTGATTTGTATTTGAAAGCAGCCAAGTTCAAAGTTAAGTTATATTAGTAACTTAGCTGTGGTGACTTGGTAATAAAAGCTAATATAAATTCAGTTTAAATGAGTGTAGCTAATAGCAGATAATCTAATGTTTCAAATATGCTATAGAAGTTAGTATGTTTGGTTGTTTAGGAAGTCTAAAAGCTATGAAAAGTGAAGAAACATATTTCTCTTAAGAAATATATTTCCCCATAATTTGTTTATTAACACGAAGCTATGCTTTCTACCAGGGCATTTTAGAGGTCAACAAACAACCAGGCTGGAGCTTTTGTCCAGGTAGTTAAATAAATTTAAGATTGCTTTTTTGATTTCTACTGAATGAAACCTATAATATCCTCTAATAATCCTAAAGTGAGTAGTCCAGACTGAATGCAGCAATGAAACAAATGTTGACTGAGTCATAGCAGGTCAGTATCTGAACTGACAGCCAACATTTTAAAGCTTTAAACATTGGTCCTGGAAAAAAGTGGATCAGCCATCACTACACTTTGGGAAGAAAGCCTCATCAGAAAAACAAATTTCTACTCTCTATTTTCTTATTGACTTCCTTTCTGCTACACTAATAACACATAGGGCAATCTAAACTGTGGAGCGTGGGGACATGTCCCAATGTCTGGGTCCAGCTACAAACTCCAGCTGCACTCCAGCTTCATCTCAGATAGGGAACCTTCATCCTGTTGGGGTCCCTTTCCCCTTCTTGTTTACGAAAGCATAGGGAGCAGGAGGTGACTTATTTGTGTATCAACCATAGAGACAGTGCTCACAAATTCTGACACACAGGAATTTTTTTAGAAACTGTGAAAACATGCCTTGCAATTTATCAGGCAATAACAAGAACCAAGGGCACACCATAAGAAATAATGATTAAGAACAGACAGAGAAATGGATCAGTAAAATGTTAATACTAGCAAATTAAAGAGAGAGCAGCCAGTCAGTCTCATACAATTAACCATAGAAATACAGTTGCAAACTTGATTAACTCATCTGCTTTGGGCAAAACTGAAAACAATTATGTTTAAAAAAAAAAGTTGACGTCCTAATTAATGTACTTCTTTTAAGATTGATGGTGATAACAAGAATGGAAAACTCTTAGGACTACTGAACTTGAAACCGTGTTTCAACTGATTATTTGGTTTACTTAGGTGGAAGAAATAGAGATATTTCTGCTTTTCCCAACTCTGCTTTCTGCTCTGCAGATTGCAGTTCATTCTGTGAGAGTCAGCAGCAGTTTAACGAGCCAGTGTGTTGAAACATTTTAGAGTCCAATTTTTTCCAAACTAATTTTAGGCAAGTAACCAAAGACCCAGTATTGGGAATGTAATTGCCTTGACTCTTAGCTTTCAGTGGGTGACTCAGATGCTACGTGGGCTAGCCTTTGCCATCTGGAGGTGCTATGGAGAGTACTTGAGTCTCCTCTCTTCTTCCATGTCTTTAAACAAAAGCTATGATGGCATAAATTGCAAGTCTGGTAAAGATACGGAAAATTCATAGACTTTTTGTGGTGTCATTCAAGCTACAGGACTTTATAAAAATGTTTTCCAGGCTTCAGCACTAGCAAGATAAAATCTTAGTCTGATAAGAGAGGGCCTTTCAATTAGTATCACAACAAAAGTCATCTTGCTGGAATATTTCCCATGAAAGAAGTCTTCTTCCTGTCTTTCCAGTCAGAGGTTGAGTTGATGAGGAAACCTGCATGATGAATCTGTTCTTCAAAACCAGTAATATACATGGGGAATTACAGCTTAAACACACATGAAGTTGCACTTCTTGCAACTGTATCCAGCTTTGCACACCTTTATATCTATATCTATATCTATATCTATATCTATATCTATATCTATACTTTTTTTATTTATCACTTTATATAAAATGATTCAGATACATCACTACAGTCTTGTCATCTGGACTCTGTAGTCCCATATAGAGATGTAAAGACCAGGTTCTCCTCAGCATCATTTTTTGTGACTGTTGCTCCATTTGGAGGGGAGAGGATGAGTTCATCTAACTATGCCCCCCTGTGACAAGCATGAGAGGAAATAGCAAAATCATAAAACCATGAATGTTTTTGGCTCCACATATTCTCCTCTATTCTGTTTGTAACATATTCTCCAGGATTTTGTTATGTTTTCAGCTTTAATGTTAATTTAAATGTTTTAAGTGATAACCTGAGGTGTTACTGGCTCAAGATCTGACTGGACACAATCCCTTTCAGCAAAAGTACTGAAAGAACTGACAGCCTTTGCTAGGAGTGAGTGGTCTCATGGCAGAAGGGCAGAGTTGTTGCCCAAACATAACTGACAAGCATCATTTGAGATGCTGTAGAGAATTAAGGATGTCTTTGATATCCTATACAGAGGACCTGCAGGTATGACACAAGTCCTATGAGAGACCTGCACCTTTGGTGCCTTTGTAGCTGAATCAGACCCTTGTTGACCACTGAAACGAACTGTTCCAGATGGATCTCAAGTCAGGGGACATGACATGGCAGAATTCTGTCATAAACAATCTCTGAAAATTCTTTCCAGAGCCAACAAATCATTCAGCATATGTCAGAGATATATGGCTGAGTGGCTGGCATTGAGATAACTACACTTCAGGTGAGTCTTGCTGCAACTCTTACCCGAAAGATGATGGAAGACTGTGAGATAAGAGGACTTAATATTGTGAGTGGATCTATGAACCTTATTTTGTGCAGGTTCCTCCACAGTTGAAAACTGCAATTTGCCAATGAAGTCCCACAACAGGCTGCTTTAATGGATTTGGGTCAGTTAAAAATGGAAAAATTAGACTAATTGTATACTAATGATGTCAAGATAGTTCATTGTGGGGAATCCCTTTGTCTAGTCCCAGGCAAGTTTAACAAATTTTCTGAGACTGTTGGGTCTGTGTGAAACTAGTCACCTCAGCACTGTGCATGATGGGATTTAGTAGTCCAAAAGCAGTTTACTCAAGATCTTTATTCCATTTAGTGGGCTGAAAATGTCGATCTGGTAATTTTACCACAGCCCAAATTGTGCAACAATTGTCCAGGAATGCAAAGAAGTGGGAACCCCTGACTTCTCATTCCATATCCCCACAAAAACTAAGGCTGAATTTGGTCATGTGGATGCGTGTGCTATGTCTACTTTGCCTGCTGAGTCAGGAGGCTCAGTGCAAACCATGCATCTTGCAACTGCTGCAAGACAACCCCTCCTGGTTTGGCAATTATCTGCTTTGCTCTTTAGCCCAGACACACAGCACGGAGCTCAGCTCAGCTCAGGGATAAAGTGCAAACTATCCCTCTGGACTTTTTAAATCTATCCATATCTTAAGGGACATCCTGCTGAAAGACTTGAAAAGTACACAACTAACCTCTTAGTAAAATAATTAATATTACTTACACACTTGTTACTTCTTTGACTGACTTTGATGGTTTCAGGAAAGTAATAAAAAATGAAGAACCTTTGAAAAGCTGCTCTGTCCACAGCTACACAGAGCTTTCCAAAGGAGTTTGTCTTACAGGCAGTCTCTTCAGAGATAGGAACAGCACATGTTATCCCAGTAAGTTAATGGAAAAGGGCCACTGATCTATTTGTGAATCAGAGGCTGTTCCCGAGGGAGAATACTTGCTGAAGGAGTGTTTAGATATTGTGTGAACAAAATTGGTAAAATATTTTTACTGAAGATGTAAACTCTTGTCCAAAATAACCACTCTTTCCTGAAATTATCAAGTGCAATTAGGACATTAATGACCACATTAATAGGCAGTATTAGGAAGGCTCCTGGAAGCATACCAAGTGTTGGATGTACAATTACACATTCAGTTAGAGAGAGCTGTCAGACTGTGTGGGCATTTCAAACAGGAGTGCTTTGGGCTCTACATGTAACGTTACGAGCAAAGAGACTATAGAAAACTACTAAAAATAGTGTTGTTTTGCAATGTTCTTATTCTGTGTGCCCCACTTGGAAGGCAGAAGTAACACCAGATAGCTGGAAGCCAGCTGGGAGCAAATAGCTATTTCTTCATAAGAACATAAATGAGAAACAACAGGGAGGCTGATGTCAATGTCTGTGAAAGTAACACCTTTTGAGTCCAGTCGTTGTGGTTTAGTTCAGCCTCAGGTCTGTTCAGAACCTGAACCTAAACTTAGGTATTTAATTTAAAGGGTGTGTGAAGAGCATGGGTTGAAGCATGGTAGGTAGCTTTTCTTTCTGTAGTGAGGAGTCAGATGTTGACTCTCTACTTCTGATTTGGTCTAAACTCCAGAAATCAAATAACATTTCAAGATATTTTGTAAGTTAATAGGTTGTAATAATTTTGTTAGAAGCCTGTCCTATAACAAAAAGGACACTAGAAATGTCCTACAAGTTTCCTTTTTTCATTAGGAGATAAACTTATTTAGGACAAGTTTTCAGGGTGGTAGGTTCTTTGGAGTTTGTCCTTTTCCCATTTCCCTTTGGGATTCATTAATCCACTGCTGCTGAGTGTATCTTTCTCGTGACTGGATTCCTGGGTAGTATCTCCAAGAAAGGCAAATAAACAGCCATTGTCAATTTTTTTTTTGACGAACAATCATAGTTTTTACATTTCTCTACAGCTTTGTTTCCTGAGAGAGCTGTCATGTAGATTTCATGTTCTATTATGCCTACTACATTTTTTTCTTGTGAAAGTGACATCCCTTAGCCATAGAAAAATCTCTGCTTCTGCTCTTAAAAGATGACTGAGAAGAGAGTGTTATGCTAAAAATTGCGTTAGATTTAAAACTAGTGAATATGATGGTATAAATTTTGTGGGGAAGTTCAAGGTAGTTCACACTGGCTCATTTTTCAGTTGCTTTTCAGAATAAATGTAATTAAATTTTTATGTTACCTTGAGAATAAATCAAATGCAAACCAGAATATTTTTAAGGTGAAATGAGCCTAGGTGAATATAGGTTTCAGTGTAATTTTAATTTGCTGTGTTTGTACACACATCTGCCAGTTGTCTTTCCTGTTACAGAGTTTAGGGAAGTATTTGCTTTGGAAAGAAAAGACAAATTCAGCCATCATCTGGAAGCAAGCTGTGAGAAAGCACCTTCTCCACAAAAAAAATAATAGTTAGGAAACAGGAGGTCAACTGATTGCAAAAACCACATCAAGAACTCTCACTTAAATAGAAAAGAAAGGCAAGTGAAAATTTTGCATGAGAGAAGACTGCAGAATGAGATGTAGAGATGTTTGTCCAGCATAATGGGTTTTAACCCATGACACACAGACTTCTGGGGACTTTAAATTTCTTCTAAATAATAAAACCCCCAAGGTAATTAAGAAATGCAGGATGATTATTTCCCAGTGAGTCTACATTGTTCTATATGCTACTGAAAAATGGCTAAGCTTCCAAAAGTAGAAAAGGTTGAGTATGACATCTCTAGTACATTAGCTCACCATTGTGGGAACATTTGAACTGATCCTGTCTTTGGAGTAGCTGTATTCAGTTACAAGGTCATCTTTTGACTGTGAAGCACTTTTATGAACCAGAAGGCTCTGAGTTTGTTCCAGGTAGGACAGCTGGTTTAAAAATAGAATTTGAAAAAAAAAAAAAAAAAAAAAAAAAAAAAAAGAGTGAACGAAAAATGATGAGGATTATAATAAAATCTAAGAAGTTTCTAATATAAAATCTAAGAAGTTTCTAATATTAACTCTTCACTAAATACTTTTGAAGCCTTTATAAGATTTGGAAAACTTTGAGAAATCATAAACAGTAACTTATCTGTGTTCTTGCACATCCATGGTGAAATTAAAGAGGGCTGCAGAGTGATCTTGAGCATGGTACTTAATGTTAGCTCTGTGTTGTATCGCCTCCACCTCAGACATATCTGTTCATCAAGGGGCAGCACTAAGCAGTGCAGATTCGAGGTGCTTAGTGCCATTTGCCCTTGGCTTCCTGTCTCTGTAGGTAGGTGAACAGTATGGGCCAAGTTGTTGTTTAAATATATTTATTAAATGCTGTTAACAGCAGTGGTAAATGCTCTTCTGTTAGTGACCAGGCCAAATACATAATATGTATTTTGTGGCTGCTTTTATGGTTTCCCTTATCATCTTATATATTTGCAGTAAAATGTATTTAGCAGACTGAAAGCTTACAGAGCAGCAGAGAGTGCCTGAGAAAGCTTTCACTTGAAAGTAGGCACCAGCAGTCTCTTCTGTAGAGAACTCTGCTGGGCTCACGTTTTTCTTTCATAGAATAACCTAATGATTAGCACAGTTGCCAAGGAAATGAGAGACCCATATCCCATTACCTCCTCTATCTGAAAGAGCTGTAAAACAAGACTTCCTGGGAGAATATATCAAAAGACTGGATATTGGGATAGTCTTCAAATCTGTCTTTTTTTCTCTAACTTTTTTTCTCTCAAGAGCCACATGAAAATAGCAGAAGGATATTTAATTTTGAAGCCTAAGGTATAAGGCACTCTCTGGTATGGCAGAATACCACAGTTCAAGTCATAGAATAGTTTCTGTATTTTCTTTAATGAGTGTTTCACTGAAACTGCGTGTCTTGCAATAGAAATGCCATTTTGTGGACTTTTTTTCCTAATTTTTCCTAGAATATATTAAACCTACTTAAACACTTTAGCTAACTAAAAATTTATTCTTTGAGTTTTGCACATATGGCTTAAGCCTCAAAATCCCATGATGTATCATTTCTCTTGCTGTGATAGTCTCTTGATTTCTTCCTCTTTTTCTTATGTCTTGGGTAAAAACTGAGGAGAACTTTGGTGGATCTCAGTTGCTTTGGAAAATTAACTCCCATTCTCAGAGTTCCAAAAGCTCTGGGCTTCCTCACATAAAATTCACTGCTATAGTGAAGAGCTAAGTAATGTCACAGAATATCACAGCCTTTTCAAAATTTGTCTTAATTTTGAAGCTGTAAACTCTGTCCAGAACTCCGTAACTTGGGTCCAAAATAGATGAGAGACTCGGTGAGTGATAGCTCTCCTATACTGCTTGCCACCAGTTATGAAGAAGATTGTCTGGTAACTCAAAAGACAACACTGATGATGCTGCAATATTAGCAGCTAAGAAGAACATGTTTTCAGAGTGTTTTCATAATCCAAATAATTATGAACAATGGGAGTGGAGTGTTTGTTACAAACTTTACTTAATTACAGTCCACTTCTATTGGCATGCACAATATGCCCTAGACTTTAATGAGTTTTAATGAAACAGCACGTCTAAAAATTGCAGTGAGTGTTTTTGAGAAAAATTCATGAAGGGATGCTGCTTTTGAGAAGGCTGTTTCCTTTCCATAGTTTCAAGAGCACAAAATGCAAACTTTTTCTTAGGTAAAATGGCAGATCTTTGCCCTTCTGGAGGATAATAGTGGAATCAAGAAAATGTCTGTCTTTGGTAAAGTAATTGTTGTGTCTTTCCCATTCAGTAGAAAAGAACACAAAAATTCCTAGAGAATAGGTTCTTCAGGGAATTCATTGTCTGGGAGATATGTTTTCCTCTATCTGTCTTAAAGAAGGAACTAAATATATGAAGAAGAAAGAAAAAGGTGTCATTGGTAGTATTTAAAAATATCAATAATGCACAAGATTTCAGTGAATTTTAGCGCCCTGGAAAGTTTAAACAATCTGCTGTTCTCTTGCTAATATAATGAAGAAGAGGGGAAGATGTAGCATTGGTTGCCATATTTCTTAGGGCACCCATTTGGAGTAATTTTTTGTCTGCAAAAAAACACTGCCTGCATTTCCTCTCCTCACAGAAACTCTTAAGCTCAGAGCGAGTATTGCTATGGTGATAACATATTGACTTTTTCTCACAAAGCAAAAAAATGGAATCCCTCCTATGTCTGAAAAAGATGCATTTTTTTACTGCTTACCTGTGACTGGTGCCTTCAGTCCCTGCCAGGAAAGGCTTCCAGAAACAGTAATAGTTATATTTTTGTTTTCAACCCAACAGAAGTTACATCACAAACAAAAAAACCAGTATTACTAACAATTTCAAATATTAAAGCCAAGAATAGCTGTGAATAATGAAGCAATAGAAAATATCACTTAAATTTTCAGGTTCCACTGTGAGTCATTGTTCAGAAATAAAAAAAGAAAAGAGAATAAATCAGTTTATGATACAGATATTTCATTCTGATCTTAGGAAAAAATTTCTTTAAAAAAGATGAATGTAGCAGGGGCAGCGGCATCCATTGTGTAAATGGGAACTCAGCTGCTCTCCACCTTCCTCATCAGGCATCCCATATCAAAGTAATGAAAAACCACTGTGACACAGAGAGGACTAGGATATGTGTGTTTGCCACAAATATGTTCTTGGCAGCTGTGTAGCAATAGTTCCTGGGCTTTTTTATTATTTCTCATCTTTGCCAAAGCCAGAGAGACACTTCTGTGCTATACAGGAGAGGGGATGTGCAAATTGTCAGCTCAGTGGCTATAGAGATTGGTGTTTCTGCTCCTGAATCTTCCCACTCTAAACCTATGGCTGAATAATTACTTACTATAAAGGAAGAACACCCTGTGAAGAAAAGAAAAGAAAAGAAAAGAAAAGAAAAGAAAAGAAAAGAAAAGAAAAGAAAAGAAAAGAAAAGAGAAAAGAAAAGAATTTTAACTACTTGAATATTTAACTACTTTAATATTTTTTAATTGCCTCAGAAACTGACCTACCTGTAGTTTAGACATTCCAGTCTTACGCGAAATGATTTGCCAATTTGCTGTTTATTGAATAGTGAGAGGAAAGAAATAGTCCTTGTTCCTGCTATTTTCTAGTAAAGTGACACTAGTGCTTTTGTTGCTGTTATCAAAGACAAATGAAATACAATACTGCAGAGTTGGAAAGACTGTTTAGAATTAAAGTTTGACGTTTTTCAGAGCATTCTAACTATTTAGACCATTTTGAAAATTCTGGACGGGCTTTTATATGATTATGGCGGGTATGGACCCAGGATATTCCAAAAATGCAGAAAATCCTTCAGAGGGCAGTTCTATATCAAGTTTCTCTCACCTGCAAATGGGAGAATAGATAAAAAGTGGTGATCTTATTCCAGTCTATTTCAATATAATATAAATTATGATTCAGAATATTTGTCGTATGATTTCCTTAGAAACTGTAAGAGAGTAGGAGGTTGGAGGAATAAACCACTGCAGAGTTTGCCTCTACATCTTAAATAAAAAAAATTTCTAAGGATCATTTTATTGAAAATGCAGATCTATTTGGATTTCATTTTGGTTTGCATCTGATAGTACATTTAGAAATTAATTATTTAGAAGTAAACATGAAAGTATTAATATCTGAATTTTACATGAACTCATTACAATACAGTGTAGATTATACTTTCTAATAACTTTCAAAGCACTGATATTTCTTCATAAATACTCATGAAACAATTTCTAAACACAGTCAAAACCTAATTCCCCAAATTTAACACTTGTGGCAGAGAAGAATTCAATGGAAAACTACGTAACCGTAGCCATAATCATGGAAGAATCAATAATATTAGCAAATGTAAGAGAAATCAACCTTTTTTATTTATCAGTGTAAGTTCAATTCTAGTGTAAGCATTTTAAAATGCACTGTCAAACCCATGTATTAGAAGGGCTGAAGTGAAGACCTAGGAAACTACAGGCTCATTAGTCTTCAATTTTTGGGAAAATAATGAAATTAGTCCTTCTAGAAAGTACTACTCCCCAAATGAAGCAGGTGACTGAGAAAAATCAGCATAGATTTACCAAAGGTGAATCACACCAGATTAACCTGAACACCCTCTACAATAACATAACATCTGTCCACATGGGGAGACCACTGGATGTTGTTTACCTGGACTTCAGCAAAGTGCTTGACACTGTTTCCCACAGTTTTCTCCTAGACACACTGGCAAGATAGAGATTGGATGTGTGATCAGTGAGATGTGTAGCAAAGTGGCTGATGGGCTGCACTCAGAGGGTGGTGATCAATGCTTTTTACCCAGGCTGGCAGTCTGTTACAAGCAGGGTCCCTTAGGGATCAATACTGGGCTCCAGGCTGGTAAACACCTTCATAAATTATCTGGATGGAGGTATTGAAAACACTCTCACCAAGTTCGCTGATGACGCCAAACTGGATGGTGAGATGGACTTGTCGGAAGGGAGAGCCCTTTGTCAGAGACAAGCAGGCAGAGTGGGCCAGCAAGAACTGCATGAAGTCTAACAAATGCAAGTGCAGGTCCTGCACCTGGCATGACAAAACCAAAAAACCCAGTGCAGGCTGGGATCTGTGTGGCTGAGAGCAACTTTCCTGTGGAAGACCTGGGGCTCCTGATAGACAACAATATGAACATGAGTCAAGCTGCAGCAACAAAGGCAAATCAGGTCATGGGTTCCATCCATGAGCAGAGATAAAAATATGGTCACCCACTGCATCCAGCATGTATTAGGTCACAGCAGGAGTACTGTGTCCGGATCTGGTACCCACCATTCAAGAAAGATGTGGACAGACTGGAGAGGGTCTAAATAAGGGGCAGGAAGATGATCAAAAGGCTGAAGAACCCATCCTGTTGGCAAAGACTGAAGGAGTTAGGTCTTTTCACCCTGGAGAAGACATAGGAGGGACCTCATCATAGTATTCCAGTAACTGAAGAGCAGCTACAAAGAAGACAGTCTCTTCACTAGGAGCCACATGAAGAAGACATGGGGTAACTGGTACAAGTTGCACCAGGAGAGTTTTCATCTTGACATAAGAAAGAAACATTTACAATGAGACCAGTCAGTCACTGGAACAATCTCCACAGGGATGCAGTAGAGTCCTTGTCATAGGAGGTTTCTTTCAAGATGCAATGCAACAGGATTCTAGATAATGTCATCTAGGCTCCCTTTCCTGTGAGAGGCTGGATCAGATAATATTTCTTGTTCCCTTCCTGAAGAGTGTGACAGCCTGCTTATTTAGTTGTCGGATATAAACATCAAGTCAAATTATTTCCAGGTATCTTGTAATTGATAGTAGGTTTCTGTGACAAATCAAAATGCTGTTTTAATTAGATGGTCAAATGAACATCTGAAGTAATCAGCTGCAGAGTGAAGATTCTAAGTTCCTTCCTTCCTTTGTTTTGTTTTGTGCTGAATATTTAAAATGTATATTCAATAAATGTAAACACTGGAGTTCAGAATAAGTGTTTAACATTAGATGCAAAGCTAACTGTAACAGCTACTAAAATACTTTTGTGACATAGTTTGGGGAAGAAATAGAATATTTCCACATTTTATGGTGGGGAAGACATATATAATGAGACTAATATAACAAGTGAATTATTTTTATTAGCTCATCTGTAGTAATTCTGTGTCACAAAATTCTTGGTCAAGGACACTGAATCTTATCATTCTGATCATGATGGATGCTATAAATCATGAAATCTCGCTGAACTCAATATATTAGAAACCTGAATCTCTCCTGAGAGAAAGGCATTGCCTGGTAATATGAGCTTTTCATTATGAATCAGAAATGTCTCTGTTTTGCCTTACTGGACTTCAGTGCTTTCCACTTAGTGTGGGATCTATCATGAATCAAAAATGGAGCATTGACAAATGTCAACAATGCAAAAATGCTTTTCATTTTAAAGTGTAGTGGTATGTAATAGTAGGAACACTGTGTCCTGTGTTGGTCACTGTGTTCTTCTAAAACTTAGGTGAACTGGAAAGTGTTCAGAGGAAATCAAGAGAATGATAAGAGGGTTAGAAAAGTTTAACTATGACGAAAGGTTGAAGAGCTTACTGATACCACTATGAGGCCACTGTCGGTTATCTTTGAATGTTCATGGCGATTGAAAGAGGTCCCTGATGACTGGGGAAAAGCAGATGTTACATGCTTTTCAAAAAGGGCAGGAAGAATGATAAAGTGAACAATAGGCCACTCAGTCTCCCTTCAGTCTCTCAGAGGATTACGGAGAAAGACCTCACAGAAATTGTTTTCAAGCATGTGAAGAACAAGAATGTGTTTGGGAACAGAGAGCATGGATTTACCCAGGCCAAAGTATGCTTGACTGATTGCCTTCTTAGATGCTAGTGACTCTTTGTATGGGCTGGAGGGAGTGGTGTACATCGTTTGCCTTGGAACAAGCAAGGCCTTTGACAATAGTGTTCCATAACAAACATGTAGCCTAGAAGAGGAGATGCAGACTGGATGAAACACAAAGTAGATGAAAAACTGTCTGAAACTCCAAGCTTTATGGTAGTGGTCAACAAATTGAAGTTTGACTGGCCGTGATACTCCTCAGTACTGTGATTTAACCCTAGCTGGCAACTCAGACCCACACAGTCTCTTGCTCAGTCCCCATGTGCTGGGATGCTGAAGAGAACTGGAAAGGTAAAAGGGAGAAAACTCATGGACTGAGATAAAGGCAGTTAAATAGGCAAAGCAAAATACTGCATGTGCAAGCAAAGCACAAGGAATTCATTCATCACCTCCTGTGGGCAGGCAGGAGTTCAGCCATCTCCAGGAAAGCAGGGCCCTAACATGCATTATGGTGACTTGGGAAGACAAAAACAATTATGCCAAACATCCCCCCCTTCCTTCTCCTTCCCCCAGCTTTCTATGCTGAGCATGACACCATATGGTGTGGGGTATCCCTTTGGTCAGCTGGGCTCAGCTGTCCCAGCTGTGTCCTCTCCCAACTTCTTGTGCACCCCCAGCCTCCCCACTGGTGGTGTAGGGTGAGCAGCAGAAAACCCTTGACACTCTAAGCACTGCTCAGCAGTAACTGAAACATCCCTGTGTTATCAACACTGTTTCCATCAGAAATCCAAAACATAAGCCCATATTGGCTACATCAAAGAAAATCACCCCAGCCAAAACCAGCACAATCAGGGGCCAGTACTGGGATGATTCTACTTAATACTTTCATAACAGGAACCTCATGGAGTTTAGCAAAAGCAAATGCAAAGTCTTGTATCTGAGGCAGAACAAATGCATGCAGCAATACAAGCTGCTGAGGTAGCAGTAGCGCAGAAAAGGACCTTGGGGTGGCCAAAAAATTGAATGTGAATCATCAGATTAGAATGTAGGTAACAGGTCAAAGCTGTCAAAGAAAGTATTTATTCCCCTTTACCTGGCATTGTGAAGGCCACATCTGGTATATTGTATTCAGTTTTGCACACCCCAGTACTAAAGTTAGTCCAGCAAAATGTCCTTAAGAGGGTTGAATGACTGGAGCATATATTGTATGAGATGGAGTGAACTGGATTTGCTTGATCTGGAGAAGGGAAAGTTAAAAGGGGGCTGAATTTCTGTCTTCAGTGACCCAAAAGTCCCTTGTAAAGGCAGATTCTTGCAGGAGATGAACAGCAAAAAGACAAGAGGTATTTATTTGCCACAGGTTGCAATAAAGAAAATTGTAACTGAATTTAAGGAACAAAATTTCAGGGAGAAAATTGTCAGGCACTTGAATAGATTGCCAAAAAATGTAATGAAATTTACATCCTTGGAAGTTTCCCTGAACAACCCTATATACTCTTCCATTCTGTTCACTTTGCTGTTAACACTTCTAGAAAGACAAATTGGTTAATATGTTTTTGGTTAAAAAAATAAAATCTGATCTTCCCTAGGAGCACAAGAAAGATCTTTGAGGTTCTTTCCAGAACTTCATTTCTATGAATCTTTTGAGGCTAGCCCTACAGAACATAAATTGTGTTTCGCAGCAGCTAGATGTTGGGTTTCTTGATAAATGTTAAAATTTATGCCTGCAAATAAGGCATAAGGAATAAGGCTTTCTCTGGAACTCTGGAGTATTCAGGCACCTAAAAACTGGAGTCAAACAAAACCAGTGTGTGGATGCACACTGTGAAATGTAAACAAACATAAATGTATAAAAGTCGGAGATAACAGTTTTTAAGTTTAAGGAATTTATTCAGCCTTGTCTGAATTTGTGATATGGTCAGTTTCTCCCCGCAGTAGGACCTGACCTATTGCAGAGTTGCGTGCTTATGTAACTGTTACAGAGCACAGGCAGAAACTAGACATTGAGATGTTCTCTCTTGGTCTTTTTCTTTTTTTTCCTTTTTCTTTTTTTCTTGAATCAGCTGCTCAATTGTTAGTATACTCAGCAAGGTTAGACAAGACATTGTGAGAATTAATGCCAAGTCAGCATTTCTTAAGTGCTTTGAAGATTAAAGACGATATAAAGCACTAATTATCAGTACTAATTAGCATCCCACCAAACATGACTCACTAACTGGTTTTTCAAGTCTTTAAAGCGTTGTCAGCAATCTTCTGGAAAGCTTGAAGACCTTTTCCTCACAGACAGAAAGTGAGAGCTGAAAAGCATTGATGTAAAGCCAGTGAACAGCTCTGGGTTTATCTGACTCCAGTCAGAGTAAATTCAGTGTCAGGTGAGTCAGAGGCTGACTTTTAATTTGGGACCACTGTCCAAGCCGTGTAGGTAATCATTAAACAAATGTAATGGGTCAGATTCATAACTCATACAATTCTATGAAATGAAATATTCTCTTTCCTGGGATCTATACCCAGTGAGGCTGCTCCATAGATACGACTGACTCCCTGGCTTCCATCCCTGAGGATATTTTTCAGGTGGTAATGTTGAAACTACTCCCATGCAAGTCCAGTGGCATAAGAGACTCCTGTCTTTTTCATCCTAGATTTTTTTATGCAGCTGAGGTAAGAAACAACATATCTTAATTTTAGGGGTGTTGTCTCTGTGTGAACTAGGAGTCTTAGATCTAACTATGTTCTATCTAGAGCTAGATACAATTGATAGCTATCCAGAGCTGGAGATGTATTCAGATGATGAAGTGTGGGTGTCCACCCCAGGACAAGATCAACAGCTTTCTTGAGTCCAGTGACTGGACCAATTATCTCTCTGCTAAAGTAATAGAAGCCCTCAAATTTCTCTTAAATGTAGAACATCTACATTGGAGAAACAGACTTGAGCAGGTTGAATACCGTCTGTGTCCATCAGGCAAGTTTATGTTAAATGTCCCTATTGGCCTAATCAATTACAATTGAACTGAGCAAGCCTAACACATGTGAGAAGAATTAATCCTTTCTCAAAATGTGATAGAAGGATCTTAATGAGGCAGAGAATTGTTAGTGATGCCTCGCCTTTTGTCAGACTGTGCCATGTGATGTTACCCTTCCATGCTGGAGCATTTGGGAAGGAGCAGCTGGTTGGCTTGAATACCATCCTTTCCCTGAGGGATTCAAATCTATATCTCTAGAGAGTCAGCCTAAACAGCGGATGGTCTGTTTTGAGAGCAGATGCTTTCCATCTCATTTCCCAAAGAGGTGCCAGCTATTGCAACAAGAACTTCAAAGTTTATTGCACCATAAAAAGGTAATTGAGTTTCTTCCTGGGCAAACCATATAACCATTACGTTGTCTTACAGGAAACGTCATGCCGTTTTGTGAGGAGCCTGATCCCCTAATTTATCACCAGGCCGGTATTTTTATCAATTAGCAATTCCCTGATATAACATTTGATAGCCTGACACGTCCACTGACCTATTTTAAAAGTCAGGAATTGCCACACATGCATTTTGTGCCTAGACCTAACTTTCACTACCTTGGAGAGTCATGGACAAAGGCAGAGAACAGCTTAATTGCTGGTCACAGGCAGGCTTGGGCCAAATCACTTGGCTTTTTAAGACTGTTGCTCTTTTAGGCACACATTTAAATCCAGAGCATGTGGGGAACATGCAGAGTTTAAACAGTTATGCAGAAACAGAGGAAAGATTATGTGAATCTCAGATTTGGATTTATTGTAAAAGTATATATGCAAGTGCTTTTCAGGCCTTTGCCCAAGATGTTATCGTAACTACTAAAAATAATTCATGACATCTGTCTGCAGGCACAGTTTTAAATTACAGCTGCTTCTCATTCATAAACTTTCACGTGTGTGTGTGTGTTCGGGGTACATTCTTCAAACCTTTATTGATTTCTGGGATGAAGAGATCTAACAGTAAGAGGAGACAGAGCTGCTAACTTCTGCAAGCTTCCAAGATTTAATGTACTTTCTATAATCCCTGAGAGTATGAAAAGACCAGCCTTAGCCTATTAATTATCAGCATTAACACATAAGATATAAATTAAAAATCACAGAATCACAGAATGGGTCAGTTGGAAGGGACCACAGCAGGTCATCTGGTCCAAGCTCCCTGCTCAACCAGGCTCATTCTAGAGCACAAAATATAAAACTTAAGATATAAATCAAAACATGCATTTCCTTAGACAAGTGGTTTTCTAGAAAAGTAAAATTTTTGGCATTGTTCCTGAAGGAGAAAATGGAAAAAACCCAGAATTACTGTAAGAGGAGAAGTTCAAAAAACAGCTTACAATGTTAAGACTCTAGAGGCTTTGAAAGGGAATGCTGTTACAGGCAAAGGCCGTAGGCAATAAACATCTTAATTGTTTAGAGTTAGAGGTTTTAGATGCTTTTAGGCATCTGTGCCTATGAGCAGTGTACAAGAAAGTTTGGCTACTGACCTGGGCATCATGTGCTCAAAAAGGAAGGAATTTGGAGCTTCAAAATAGGAACCAGTGTATCTGACTTCATGGAGAATGCTGCTACAGAGTAGAAGGCATTTAGCCTTCTACTGTACCTGAATTCTGCCCTTCTCTGAAGCTCTGGTGCCTTCACAGGCTGCATAGAAATGTCTTCTTATGCTACAAGTGCACAGCCTTGAATTCCATGTAAAAGACAGTGTATATGTCCCACTGTGTGAAGGGCCAGGAGTTGGAATCAATAATCCTTGGGGGTCCCTTCCAACTCAGGATATTCTAAGGTATCTATTTTTTTCTAACAATCAAGGAAGTCCATTTTATTAAAAAAGATGTATAGGCTAAATTATTTTACTTTTTCATATTTTAACCCATAATCTGGGATTATATCCAAGGCCATCTGAAACAGGAACATTTAAATTGGATGGATTTATCTTCATAGTTTAATTAGTTTCTTTTTATACGTGGTAAAATATATATATTGGTTTTGTGGTGGTCACCAAAATGAAAACCAAATGCCACAGTACCAGTTTGTTGTCACATTTGCAGTTTCTAAAACCCACTGCCATTCATGTTCTTGCTTACAAGTTGCTGAGGGGATTCTTAGTTTTTTTGTTTGTTTGCAGTTTTGGGTTTGTGCTTGCTTGTTTGTTTATTTTTTGTTGTTTTTTTGTTTGTTTTGTTGGGGTTTTTTTGGGGGTTGCATTTTATGATCCTATTTTATCATAGTTTTGAGTATATGTGTCATATCTGAGAGGCTAATCAAAGAAGAATGAGTGCAGAAGACATTTAATTTGCACAACTTCTGATGGTCCAAGTGTTAATCCAGATTCCTGACAGGCTTTTCTGGGAACTGTCTAGATCTGCAGTCATATTCCAGTTTGGGATGCTGATGGAACTTGAACAAGTTTAAAATATCTGTTGGGAAATCTGAAAGGTAAATAAACTACTTGAAAATATAAAACATAAAGTTCTGAAAGGAAGAAGCAGAATGATCCTCCTGTTGTCAGCGAGGCTGCAAAAGCATATTATCAAGCATAACATTTAGGGACAAAAATAATGATGTCAAGGGATTGTTCATTAGTCACTTGTTTTGAAATAGAAGGAGCTGTGTACTATGAATGGCTGCAGTCATCAAAAAAGACCTCTTAGTTTACCTGAAAGTGATAACAAGGACTGACTTTATACCAAATCAAAGCTTCTTTAGAGACATATAGAAGTGAACTGCTAAAGAATTTGTAACAAAAAAATCTACGGTATAAGCTAAAAAATAAGCTAGTTGAGATACGAAAACTAAAATGAATTTTCAGTTGAGAATGGGCAACCCATTTACCTTAATTAAAGAAAGATGAGATTTGAAATGGGCTAGAATCTTACTGCAAAGGCCTTCTAGCACATATAATGTACCGCCATAAAGAGAAAGACATTATATTTCTTCATGGTACATTGCATATTTATTTCTTCTTAGTTTTCTACTTAGTTTTCTTCTAAGTTTTCTACTTAGAGAAAAAATCTCTTCCCCAGGAAATGCATAAAGATGTTATATTGCAAATACATGTTTATATAATTATATATATGCACATAAATATCTCCCACCAGAAAGGAAGGGGAGTCATTTAGATGCTAGTATTATCAGTATGTCTTAAAGAATCAACATCAGATTTCACTATCTTAAATGCTACTGCTGTCTCAAATTTCATGTTCACTGACTCACTGATTCAAACCAAGAGCTCCTATTTCTGAGGGGTGACCTCACTGTCGGGATGTGAGGAGGATGATGGCAAAAGGCTTTTCTTTCAAAGCTCCACTATTTACTTGGCAGAAAATAATTCAAGATTTATTATGCGGCTGAGAAATAAATAAATAAAAGGGTGATTTTGAACTTAGCAAACTGGTTAGGACCTTGGAAGGCAAAGACTGGTACTCCAGTGACTGAATTCTTACGGGTGCTAAGTGGGTATGGGCCAGTTCTAGGTGTTAATGTACCCTCTGATAGTCTTCTGAGCTGGGAGATGGTGCTGTTTAAAGAGAAAGCATTATTTGATTCCCTTATTCAGACTGAACATGGAGGTATGGAGAGACAACCTACTGTGAATTGAATTAGAGCACTTTGGAAAGTTAGTATTGAGCCCTATGAGCAGCAGTGGATTCTCCCAAGGTTTCTTAAAGGGAACTTAAGGTGGGCTAGCTCAAGTAAGCTATAATTCAAGTGTGTTTTCTTATAACCTTAAACTAACAGATGAAAATGGTATCTTCTTAAACCATTGGATTTTTTTTCTGTAGGGTTGCATATGACAGCAAACTTCTATTGCATTGTTATCAAACAACTATTCACAGCAAATGATTAACACCAAAGAGCACTAATAAAGACTTATTCAAACATCTCTCCTAACCCAGGTGTTGGAAAATTATCTTTTTCTTTGGCTGTACAGCTCATGTATTGGGCAAATTAAGTCTTTTCGTTTGGAAAAATATTTCTCCATTTTTCACTCAATGTGAGTGTTATATTGATTACAGCTAGCTTGGCTGCCTTGGCAACACTAAGATCGATATACTTTCCTAAATAAAAGTACTAATAAGTTCTCTGTAAGCTCTTCATACGTCACAAAGAAATAATATGCATTGCAAAACAAAAGAAAATATGGGAAACTGTAGTTCCATATGATAAGATACTTCACCTTCATTATGAAATATGCTTAAAGGTCAGTGATACTAAATTTTGGGTTCTGAACATGATCAATTCAGAACATCTTGTACAAACAACATTGGTATTTCAGATTTCATAAAAAACACTGACAAGAAAAAAAAAATTATTTCTCAAAATTCCTTCATCAGTCAGAACAGATTAAGGCTGCTGGCTTAGGATTCCTACATTTTCATTAAACCTAATGATACAAAAATTAAAAATGTATTGGTTAGAAATAAAACAGCTTGTTAATTTTCTTGTCAAGTCATTTAATAGAATGGATTAAATCTCTTCTTCTCCTTCCAGCAGTTCTATTTACTTTCTTTTTTTCCTTTCTTTCCTTGCATTTTGATTTTTTTTCTCTCCATCACTCTTTCTGACACATCTTATTTTCCCATTCAGAGTCCATTTTTGACCATATATGTCTTCCTGTCAACCACTCAACTCCAAATGAGTTTTAGGGAGTACATTTTAGTTTTATTTGTATTATTTTAATGCAAGCCTGTTACCTAGTTTTCCATGTAAAGTCCTGACTTCACTGTAACTCATTTCAAGTCCAAACTTCCAACGATCTTGATATGTGCAAAATCTGTTCCTAAAATTGAAAATATAAACAATACCATAGGCAAGCTAGGGCACTGAGAAAGTACAGAATAAAACTTCTCTCTGAGAATAGCAATGAATGAGTGTGGTCAGGTAGCACTAGCAGGGAAAAGTGTTTCATTATCCTGTCATGGCTTAACCCGAGCCTAGAACCAAGTCCCATGCAGCCACTTGCTCACTCTCCCACCAGCAGGACTGGAGAGAGAATGGGAAGGGCAAAAGTGAGAAGGCTCATGGGTTGGGATAAAGACAGTTTAAGAGGGAAAGCAAAAGCCATGAATGCAAGCAAAGCAAAGCAAGGAATTAATTCACTGCTTCCCATGGGCAGGTGTTCAGCCATCTCCAGGAGAGCAGAGCCCCATCACAGATAACAGTGACTTGAGAAGACACCATCATTTTAAACATCCCCCTTTTTCCTCTTGTTTTCTCCCCTGTGTTTATATACTGGCCATGATGCCATTTGGTCTGGAAATATCCCTTTGGTCAGTTGGGGTCACCTGTCCCAGCTGTGTCTCCTCCCATGCACCCCCAACTTCCTCACCAGTGTGGCCGTAGAAAAGCAGAGAAGGCCTTGGCTCTGTGTAAGCCCTGCTCAGCAACAACAAAAACAGCTCTGCATTATCAGCCCTGTGTTCAGCACAAATCCAAAACACAGCCCCACACCAGAAACTGTGAAGAAAGTTAACTCTACCCCAGCCAAAATCAGCACAAATGCCTAAGGAGATACTTAGATACTTGAATATTTTATGTATTTCAGAGCTATGAAATTAATTTGGAAGTCTGTCAAGCTAGGCAAAACTTTGATCTGCTTGAAAGAGTTTGCATGTGTGAGAATGATGAGAAACCTTTCATAACTTTTATATTATGTAAAAAAAATTTTTTTCCCCTCTTTAGTACTTCACTTTTAATTGTGTGTTTTTGATAACTGGTATTCTATAAGGTGTTAGTTCTGATTGGAATACCACCTAAAAGGATGTTTTATTTTTAGCATATATTTTAAAACTTTAATGTGGAAATTAGTTTTTCATTTCTATTGCCATTGTTTTTATCAGTTTCATCCTATTCTTCATACTTTCTCACATTCCAAGTAAGCCTCAACAAATTTTATGCACATGTTAAAAAATACAAGTTAACAAATACTGGAATATAATAGGTGTTTCTACTTACTTTAACTTATTTACCCATGTTTTGAGTGGAACTAGTTCATAATACTATCATAAGTAAAACTCAGATATCTGTGTTCTGCAATTTCAAAGGTTTGATTAATTTTAAAATAATTTTGTTCCCTTGCAATTTGTGAGAAGTCGACATAGTAGTGTTCTCTTCATGGATAATACAAAAATAAATTTGTTGCAGAAAACATAAGCAAAACTCTAAAGAAACACCCATAAATTAGACTAGATAAAATGACAAGCAACTCAAGTGCCTGAAAAATCTTAGATTCAATGTTTTCAATTTTTTACTGATTTTTTTTTTTTTAACTTTCTAATTCTCATTTACTGTACATGAATCTAAGAAGTCCATTCATGGGAATGGGACAAACTGAACTACTGATAGTTAACATAATCCTGATTTTGTTTTAGCAATGCAACAGAAGACATTTGATCTTGCATCATCTAATTGTATGATAGAATTGCATCAGGTCTGTACTCTGGTACTAGACTAGGATGAGAACATAAAGGAATAAAAGTGTATCAACTTTCAATTTTGTTTTTATTTCCATGAAAAAAACATTGCAACATATTTTTACTTGGATAAAATTCTATGTAAATCAGTGGGGTTTTTTGGAAATGTTATATGCCATAGCAGTATTAGAATAAAAGATCTGCATTTTAAATACAGATAACGAGCAACTTGTCACTGGTGTCTTTACTGGTCACTTTGTTTTCCCAGTGATAATAGAAATTACTGGTGAGGAAATGGGGGTGACAGTCCCTGAAAATTGATGGTTTTATAGATCCTGGATTCATAGAAAACAGATATGGAAAAGCCCTTTCATGGTGAATCATCTAGTATAGTTTGCTGTCTGTTAGAACTTTAAAAATTATTTTATGTTGCAGCATTTTAGTTTGTTAAGTGAAGAAGCTTATAGCTGGCTCCCTCAGGAGAATATTTTGAAGTCTAAGAGGTTTCATTTGGCCTCATTTTATTTACATATATAATTGTTCATTTTATTTACACATATAATAACAATGAAATTAATAGGACAAGATGTATTTGCTACTGAGGAGTTTTTAATGATATTCACTGTCCTTGCTACTCTTCAGTTTCAAATGTTCTTCTTAATAATCTTTAAAAATTGAGATATGCTCAATTAGTTACCACCTGGGGGGCTTTTTCCTTAACACAAGAAACTATATAGGCAAGTTTTGAGTTTGCATGATCTTTGAAAGAGACTTGAGGCAGGGGGAAGTTTACTGTCATTTCCCAGGGAACTATATAAAGGTAAATATATAGAAGTTACTAGCTTTGAAATGATTCCCTTCCTTTATTTCTATCCCTTCCTAATACTTTTCTTAATTTTCCTTTCTTTAACATTTCTTAACAAGTTATCAAGAACTATATGACTGCTTTTTGGTGTCAATATTTTTAATCTGTATAGAGTTTAGAAGCTGTGATTGTGTAGGTGTCTTATTGTGGATATAGTCAATATGAGCTGAGGCATGTGAGAAAAGAAATCTGTCTCCTGAATATTTTTATCTTTCTCACATTCATTCTTAATTTTCTATCTAGTTTTCTTTTTGTACCTTTGCTAGAACCATTTCTGTTTTATCTCTTTGCTGTCTTCCCCAACAAAGCTGCAGATGACAGTATATTGCAGCAGCAGAGAGACAAGGAAAATATTGCAATAAGGCTACTGACCTGCTATTGGAGCCTGATACCTATATTGACCTCAACAGCTTTGGGAACATGTACCCAGATGGCAGAGTAAGAGCTGTAAACTCAAGTAAAATAATTGCGAAATTAGTGAAAGATAATTCTTGAGAGTGACTTGTATTTGTGAAAATATCATGGATGATTGTGCCCAAGAGAAAAGCAATCTATTCTAAAAATACAGTAGGGAAAAAAGCATTTGTTGAGTTTGAATTGCTAACAGAGTAAGCTAATGAAAGGAGTTGGCCAAATAGACTTTATAAAAGCATGTTTCCAGTCTTATAATTGAGAAATGATAATTAGTTCGTGTGGGGCTTTTTAAATTCATTTCTTTTAGCATTACATGAATGGATATAGCCTGTCAGAAATGCATTTGGAAAGGAAAATGCCATATATACATATGCCATATCCCTTTGGACATACATAATGCAGAAGTCTAACCATGTAAGTCTTTGGGCCAAGTGTTTATGTGGTCATCCTGAGAGCTTTTTGGGAGTTTACAAATGATAACAAGGTAATACTCTAAAAACAGAGAATTTAAAGAAATCAGACTGATGAACATCAGCTAAAAATATGAATGAGTGTATGTTACTCCAATAATTCTGAGGAAAAAAGTTACAAAAAATCAAGGAATAGCTTTGATCAGTGGGGAAAAAGAGGTATAATCTTGAGGTAAAAGTTCTTGAATAAATCATCTACTAAGAGTTGTTACAATCATAACAGAACAGGGAAGTGAGATCCCACTTGGGACGTGGAGTACATTTATGTGCATCAGATAAAATGAAGAGAATAAATGTGATTAAGAGGGGGATGGAGCAGTCAGGTGGGTAACATCTTTCAAATTAAGTAGAAAATATGCTTTTTCAGGGGAGAAGGGAGAAGAGAATGTGCCGGAACCACAGAGTAATAGTGGTGGGAAGGCAGATTAATTCATTTACCCAAAGTCCTGGCATTGATACCTTTATAAGCCCAAGCCATAGGCTCTAAGGATGCTGCCAGAAGTGATCTTAGGCAGGGAAGTGGCTACATAGCTCCTGGAGCAAAAATGAGAGCTGAGCTGGAATTCCCTTTAGTGCCCATAGCTATTGATAATAGTCCACATAGGTATAGATAAATTGAATAAAAATATGTAACTGCAGACTTGTAGGCAGGATGACTTTGTTTTCATTGCCCATGGGTGATGTTCTTAGGGGGACAACTGAACAGGGGTGTGGTTCATTTCTTCCACTGGAGTTTTCACTGAGGTCATACCAATGATGAAGGAACATTCTCAAAACTTTGAAAGAGAAGAATTTTAGACTAAGTTAGCAAATGGTGGCAGTATAACTTTACAGGTCAGCCTTAAAGGCCAAAACTGAAGAGAGGAAAGGTACTATGCCATAATGGTGATAGAAAGGATAAAACTCTATTTTAAACATGTTAGGTGTATAATCTAATACAGCAGATAAGATTTAGATGAGTAATGCAAATGATAGTCTTGATGTCTTAGTACACAAGTGAAATAAAGATTTAATTTTTATTGCAGAAAATTAGTTCAGAGATTTAAAATATTTATATGGGAAAGTAAATTTTGATTTTGAGTGGAAAAGAAAGAAGATATTGCTTTTAATGTAAAAAACATATGTAAAGGTATTCGAGCCTCAAAATGCTCATAGAACATGTTGAACTTGATTGGTGTCATGGTGTAACCCCAGCTGGCAGCCAAGTTCCACATGATCACTCACTCACTTTCCCCCGGTCACATGTTGAAGAGACTTGGAAGAGCAAAAGTGAGAAAACTTGTGGGTTGGGATAAAGACATTTTAATGGAGAAAGCAAAAGATGCACATGCAAGGAAAGCAAACCAAGGAATTCATTCACCACTTCCCATGGGCAGGCAGGAGTTCAGCCATCTCCAGGGAAGCTGGGCTCCATCACACGCACCGGTGACTTGGGAAGACAAATGCCATCAATCTGAACATGTGACCCTGAGATGAGCTCAGCTGGTCAGAGCACGGTGCTAATAACACCAACGTTGGGGGTTCAATCCCTGTATGGGCCTTTCGCTGAAGAGTTGGACTTGACGATTCTTGTGGGTCCCTTCCAACTCAGAATATTCTGTGATATGGAAATATTTACAGAACATGCCCCTCTTCCTCCTTCTTCACCTAGCCTTATATACTGAACATGATGCCACATGTTGTGGGATACCCCTTTAGTCAGCTGGGGTCAGCTGTCCCAGATGTGTCCCCTCCCAAGCCCTTGTGTACCTTCATCTTTCTCGCTGGTGGTGTGGGTGAGGAACAGAAAAGACCCTGACCCTGTGTAAGCCCTGCTCAGCAGTAACTAAAACATCCCTGTGTCATCAACACTGTTGCCATCAGAAATCCAAACCACAGGCCCATATTACTGCGAAGAAAATAAGCTCTATCCTTACCCAACCCAACACACTCAGGGGCCAATGACTATGGGTTATTTACTATTGTGTTCAGGGTCTCCAGTAGAATATAAGTAAGTGTTGGACATTGTGCTTTTTAAAGGGGAGCTACCAATTGAAAACAGGAAGGTCTTTTTTCTTTGTCATTGGAGAACTTTGAGCTCTTCAGTCATCAGCTTGCAAAGAGATAGAACAGACGGGTTAAGGTAAGGTGATGGACAGTAAGACTTCTTTGAACTTGATTGTGGCCAACTGGGAAGACTTTACTTAGAAAATGAAAGTAAATGGGTAAGGGTTAATATGAAATAATGAATTTTGAAGTTCTTTTCTCTTAAGATGGAGAAAGAGACTAATATGAATTGTTTTCAGGAAAGCAGACTTCCATGAATTCAGAAAAGTGATAGGTAAGAAGCTAGGGAAAGTGAAGATAAAGGAATAAAGACCACAATGTCTGATGGATTCTTAAAAGCCATATATGGGTCACAAATATAGAACTAAGTGCAAGAAAAGGCTAGAAAGTATGCTATGCCATGAATTTAACTGGGATGTGAACTCTGCAGCAACCTCACACACCAGAAGGGATTTCTCAGAATTTATTAAGGGTGACTATAAAAGAACAACATGAAATTGTAGAGACAAAATCAAAAAAGTATAAAATGACATGCAGTTATCAGGAGTTATCAGAAAATAGTCCGTAAGCATACTGGAATTTAGAAGAGTAAAGCAAGATTTCTACACAAAGGGATAGGATATCCAGTAGTGGAATATCCTGAGAACTCTGACCGTTTAATATCTTTTTATTTTCATTCTTCAGTAAAATTGTTTAACACAATTAAGACATATGGAAATAGAGGTAAGAACCACTGTACTATAAGTAAAAAAAGAGGAAAGAGACTCATGAGTCATTTTCAAATCTGTTCAGCCAAGTAAATTTCCCAGCAGGAGATTCAGCAAACTGAATGAGACCGTCTCAAAGCCGTTAGCATTTATATCTGAGAACTCATGCAGAATGGATGAAGTTCCAAAAGACGGTAAGAAGGCAAAAATAGCACTAATCCTTGAAAACTAGGGGGGAAAAAGTAAACCAGGATACTATATACAATTAAACAACTTAAGTTCCTGTAAAAGCACCATAATAAATAATATTATTGAAAGCAAGGCGTAAAGAAAGATCCCTCATCAATTTGTCCATTACAGATCACATCAAACCACATTCTTTGTCTTTTTGACAAGGTAACGGGCTGATGGGTAAAAAAGGAGCAGATGTGATTTATTTTGACCACTGACAAGCTTCAGGCACCATTTCACATGATGGTTTCATGCAGGAGCCAGGGATCAAGATAATCCTACTGTAAGGCTGCACAACTAGGTGCAAAAATAAAGCTCAGGAGAATGGTTTCAATGTCTTACTGTCAAACTGTAGGGATGGATCAAGAAGGGCTGTACAAAAGCCTGTCTGAGGCTGGACACTACTTATTGCCACTCCTACTGTCTTCTCTCAAGGACAGAGAGAGTGTTTTCTACATTTGTCAGCAGTATAAATCTGTCTGTGAGTGCTAAGGATGGCTCAAAGTGATATTGACTGACAGGAGTCAGTCAAACTGAAATTGCTATATTTGAATTATATAATGAAGTATGAAAGATTTTACACATTGATAGAAAAAAATCAAGTGCAGAAATACAACATAGAGAAGGCTGTCATACCCTTAATTTTTCTATGAAGCAACTGGTTTGCTGATTAGAAACCAAATGTAATTTAAAATAATATTTTATATGTTAATTCATTTTTAAGGCAATAATGTTAAATGGATAATATTCATGATTGGAGAATGATATCTCCCTGTGCCCTGGCCTTTAGTCAGATGTTTCCTCCCCTCCCCTCCCCTCCCCTCCCCTCCCCTCCCCTCCCTTTCCTTCCTCTCCTCTCCCCAGTTTCTAGACATACATGTATTTACATTTTCATATATTTGGCATATGCAGTGTTTAAAATTGAGGGCTTGGGTTTCTCAAAATATCTGAACTGATCAAAATCTATAGAGAGAATTACTCAGCAAAACTAAGCAAATTAATTACATTTAAGAAGATTATTTGGAAAAATGCTTAGGGTTTGAGATATATTGCACTGTCATGGTCATTCTTAAATTAGACTAGACAGAGTAGTAATAAAAGCAGTTTAGCAAAGTGTTGAATGCTTCAGTGTTAGGTCCACAACACATAAATATGTAAGACTAGTGAGAGGGTATGAGGGAACTGTGAAGTTACCCAGCTGTCATTAGAGGAATGAAAGTGGGTTTGCAGCATAGATAAGCTTCACTGAAGAAGACAGACTGCCTATGATCTCAGACCAAGAGACTTAAACTAGATTTTTATCTATTTCTGGAATTAGAAGTCTGATCTTATGAAAGCTGTCATGTATTTAAATGTCAGGCCCCTGCTACCATAAGCATTTTTACTCCTTGTGTTGATGTTCTAGTGAGATTTCTTCCTCGAAAAATTAGATTATTCCACCATGAGTCACTCAAGAACCTGGAGAGTGTAAAATATTTAGTATGAGCATGATTAGCTCTGTATACAACAATGGAAACATGAAGGTGAACTGCACACAAATTATTTAAATTGTTTTAAGGTAAGTATAAGGTATCAGCATTTTCTTAGTTAGAAACTAACAGAGACTGTATTTACATAATTTGTCTTGATTATAAATCTTCCTACAAGGCTCTGGGAAATGGTACTGAACCATCTTTAGAGATGTTTTCACTGTCTTAGTATTGGGAGGTATAGTAGACAGTGTGAGGGTGTTCAGACAAGGTATAGCCTAGATAAGGACTATACTTTGTTTTAGCTTTTATTGAGGCTTTTAAAGATCTATTATCAAGAACTATCAAGACTGGCATATCCAAATAATTAACTATTTCTTCATTTCATATTCACAGTTAATCCAAATGGAACAATACTGAATTGTGATGGTATGAAGTATATGCATTTGTAACTAGGATTGAATGGCACCTGTGAAGCCTGTTTTGTTCTACTGATTTTCTTTGTAAACATGTTTTAGCTAAATTCCAATGGCAGATTTTTAAATAAACAAGATCTTTCCTTAAATAATGACATCATAATTAGGATCTTATGCAGAACATGGTAGTGTTTCAATTCTGATATTCTTTTTGCACCTAACATCTATGTAGAGTTACTAATATTTTTTTGGTGTTGACACTTGCCTGTGAAGTAGAAACTAGTAAAATAAAATGCAAAACCTGACAAATTATCTACAGACTACTTTCATTAGTAAAGTTTCAAGCTTAACATTTGACAGATCACTGACTTTTCTGATTTTTAGAATATGACATAAAGAAAATGATGGTCAATTTTCTTTTGTTTGTTTGGGTTTTTTTTGTTCTGTATCAACTCTCTGCCACTGCATTTTGTGAAAGATCTGAAGAGAAAATAAGTTTTGTTTCTTTACAAGGAAAATATTCTATATATATTCTAAATATAAGCATAACTATTATGTGTGTAGAAATAATACTTGTAAGTAATAGTCAGTGCCATGGACAATTGAGACCATGTATTGTCCCAAGACTTTCCCAGCTCCTAACAAGAACTGAGTGAAATTTGATGATACAAGAGCTCTTTAAAAATCATGCTACCCAGAACTTACATGATGTCTCTGTCTTTAAGCTCCCTAATTGAGATACTAGACTGTGAGATCACTAAACTCTTAGAGAAACCTAAACATTCAAGCATTTTAGTCAGACTTAATCTATGCAAATTGTACTGGGACATGCACAAAGCTCAGAGTTTTCATTCTCAAAAAACACAATGGGCACAGCAGTGCCTTTTTTTTCACTGTAGGCTCATCACAGCAACACATACAAAAGAAATGGGAAACCTGAGCTTGTATCTTCTCTAGCCTGAGGTGATTCATATGCACGTATGTCCTTTCATGAGGACACCTTCACCCCTGTCAGAATGTCTTCGTTTGTCTGGGGAGTGGGGCCTCCATTCTTCTTGAAACCAGGATATATTGCAGCCAAAAATGTGAAAGGTGTAGAAGATGACAACTCAGTAATCCAGGGGCTGGGGTTTTCAACTGAGCGGATGTGGAGGGACCCGTGCAGTTTTTTAATCAAGGACCTATCTAAAGGAAACAGCACTGGTTGTTAAGTTCTTATGAAAAAGAAAAGTTTCCTATCTAGTTAGCTGCTTACTCTGTAAGAAGAGTCAGATTTTCTAGGTCCCTAGTGGCCATAGCTGTCTAATCTGCAGTATGGAAGACATCTTTTTTGTGTGTCTTTATATGACTGTCTTTTCACTTCTATGAAAGCTGCTTATTCCCATCAGCTGCACAGCACCCATCACACCCCTGGCACCCTGAGTAATTCCAGTTGATCAAGGTACTTAATTGCTAGGCAGTGTCATGCCAAAGCATCTCTGATCTCAGTCACACAAGGGAAAAAACATGGGCCTTCTACATCTTAAAGGCTCCATCTGAAAGGTTAATACACAGAGTAGAGACACACATTGTTAGTAGAAAGATCTGGACTGTGAATCCCATATAGACGCATGGGATTTCATGCACAAAAGAGCAGGGTTTAAAATATGCAGCTTTTTTTAGGGTAGCTGTTCACTGCTCTAAATTCAGGCAGCTCTTCCTGCACTCTGCATGGAGGTCTGAGCTCTGTTCTACTTAAGGGTGACCTACTGCACTGAAGCCCTTCCCCTGAATCTAACCCTATTCCCCTTTCCCCTACGTAGTATAATCGTCCTTTAAAAGGAGGTAGTAGAAGCACAGAATCAGCCAGGCCTGTCCACTGCCTGAAACTATTTCTAACTGCCTTTTAAAAGTCAACAGGAGTTTCCATTGGCAGTTATCAATTTCTCAGATGTTACTATTTTTAAAAAATCTCAGATGAGATTAAAAAAGGACAGGGAATCTTAAAACATTTCATAGAATTTACCAGTGAAGGGTTTCTAGCTGTTTAGAGTTAGACAACAGGCTTAAATGGAACTGAGCACTAGGAAAACTACAAAACAAAAATCTGTAAGGTTGAATACATGAAACTTTTCAAGTGCACTGCTATTTGCAGTAATATTATTACTACTAATAATGCCGTATGTGTGCACTGTATTTGGTGATGGATGAAAAAAAACCCCCATGAATAAGTTAAAATTATTACCTAGGAAATTAATTTGTGCCACACTATAGATAACTTGTAAATTAGCAGCAAAATGAAGACATCTTTTATCTCTCTAAATTTTTATCTAGTAGTTGGATTTCACAAGTTTAGTCTGGTTCTGGCACCTCTCTCAATGCAGCCAATTCTGTCCCTATTCCTTAGATTGAAAGAAGTGGTTGATTGTGTTATCCCTATGAGCAGTAGGCTGAATAACAAAGATTAAAGGGCACATGATTGTGTTCTTGCCAATGATAACAAAAGAATAGTGGCATGTTGCCACCTTCTATCATTATAAGCCTGCCTGTGATTCTCCCATCTGTGGCTTCGAAAGAGGAATTTTACCTTTAGTTAATGCACAAGGCAACTTTTCGTGGACTCATTCAGTAGTACCAAACAATAATGATTAATGTATTCCAGAAGTTGCTTTATTTTCTTTCCTTAAAATTACTGGTATTTTCTTAGAATTTTAATCAGTTTAAATACAACATCCTGTTGATAAGAGATTGAGCTGCTTTAACTGGAATGTAGTGCAAAGGAGACGTGATTGGCTGCTGTAATCTGATCAAAGCAGGTGGAATTTTTTAAGATCCTGTGGAGACTACAGCAGGTAAAAGACTGTAAGACTGTATGTATAAAATATGTTGATACTTGCAATAATTCTGCCTCTATCCAGCTTGAATTAATTTGAATTCTCTCATGCCGTACCTAGAGAATAATTTCCACATTTTATGAGATGGGACACAGGAGATTAGGGTGCTCTTGGCATGAAATGATACACACATTCCTGGTGTGATATGTACTTTGTAAAGTTCATTAGGAGAAAGGTGCCATGTTGATATCAAATTAACATCTGATGATCCAAGTATCACCCTGTGAAATGAGTTGATATTTCTGTCTGCTATAAATAAAGGTTTCTGTGTTCAGTTAAACATTTTTGTTGCATAAAAAACCGGTTTTTTTTCTTTCTAATAGTTTTATTTTATTAATATATTCTTGGTGATATTGATTTATATTTATATTTATATTTATCTATATTTATATTTATATTTACTGTCTTAAGCAATTAAATTTCAGATGAAATTACTTTTTTTCTGTTGTTTATTTATAAGTGTCAAAACTTTCATAAGTGTATCAGTCAAGGTTAGCCAAGCTACTGCCAAATTTTCTGACTTGCAATTCATGATTGTCTATGATGTTGGCAACTCAAATCATAAGATGTCATTTTTGTTTCCTAATTAAAGTCTCAGAAGTAACAAGTAGTTGCTGCCCACAAATTAGTTTGCTCACACATGCTTTACTGCACTTGTGACGAGAGGACATGTCATACATACAAATATCCATTCTAACAAGAAATCCTTCATGAAAAGCATCATGAACAGTGAACCATGAGATGAAAGCTTGACTGAGCAAAACATCTGTTGGTGAGTGCCTTCTAAGTGCTTGAAAATTATTTGACAGAGCCAAGCATCCACTGTGAGAGCTAATTTGCAAGAAATGTGGTAAAATGTAAATAAGATTGCAGTTTAATATGGAACTTGCAAAGAGACTGTTCTTCAGTAAACAATGAGAGTGAGCAGACTAAATAGGCCTATCTTCAGGAACCCGAGCAAAGCAAGAACTTTGGTTAAATATTTACTTTTCTATGTAATTTTTTGAATGAGTTACCATTTACCTGTTAAAGTCTCAAATTGTAAAACGTGTCTATCCATCGGGATTTGAGCTCTTTGCTACCATTTTCTGATTAGATAAGGGAGTCATCCCTAAATCTAAAAAATTTGTTGTGCTAATATTACTAAATAATTCCCTTTCACCTTTTATTTACGGAGCTCCTAGCTACAAGGAGATTTTAAAGAAAACTAGACTCCAACAACGTTAAGATAAATTATTTCCTATTACATCTTGTAGTTGAATGGACCAGAAAATACAGTTACTAAGTATCACTCTACAACTTACGTCTGTTTTGTTATTCTATGTACAGGGCATATTCCTGCTAGGCTGGGAACATCAGTATTTAAGTAACAACTTCAATAATTCTCTTGGAACAATCATTGCATGAGCAGTTAGAAGCACAAGGTGTGGGAGGCAGTTCTTAAGTACCCAACTGGGGTGAGAAAATGTCAAAGAGCTCAGCTGGGAGATTTGTGGGGTCCCTTAGGCAGTTCAAACCTGTACCTCCCCTCTTAGGATAAGACTCACAACACCCATCTAGAAGAGTGAGCAGACCTGTATCCCATCATAATCCCTGATGCTGGGCCAGAATTACCTTGCTGGTTAAGGACTTGCGTTAGGAATCCTTGTATTAGGGGTTTAGTGACAACGCTGAAGTTTAGGAAGAGAGCATGTTTCAGAGTACATCTTTACAGCATCACCATTCCCATAGCTGCTTCCTCTGATTAATTAGATAGCAGGACTTCATTAATGACTTAGCAGCAGGGTACCTTGTACCTTTCTCTAGGAACCACATTAATAATGAAAAAAATGCAGAAGTTACATATATAAAATGATACGTATTTCTATTTTACGTTTCAAATCTCTGAAAATCTGATGCCAAGTTTCAGGAGAGAAGCTGAACCATGTTATTGAAATAAGACTTGCTGCATGTGGCCTCCCCATATCAAATAAAACAAACCCAAATGAAAATATAAAAATAGTAGCTTATATTAATGAATCTTATTTATGTTCATTTATGTTTAGTGAGAGTTTTGCATGAAGTGCAGCTAAAAAGCTGATCTTCTTGAATGGAAATCATTAGTCCTACAGAGGAGAAAAAGAGAAAGGAGGATCTTTTAAAGTGACAGCTGATTTCTGCAATCTGTTAATGATTCCCTTGGAGAGTTTTTGAAAGCATCCTGGAGACAAATGAATAAAAATTACAGCATCAATAGTTTTCTCTGGAAAGGTACTGTTGCTGCAAAATTCCTTGTTCCAGGCAGAGTGGGAGGTGTAATTTGCAAGCACTGTTACTCCCTGCAACCTGAGACCACATAATGTGGACCACATTAGCTGAGAGAGAATGCCCACATCCCTGTGTACAGAGCTCATATGTCAGCAATTACTTCATTGCCAGTCCATTCAAGTTTGGAACATAAATAAATAAGCAGATGTGATATCTGTGCTTTATTCAAGCTTTCAACTGGAGGCCACCCTGCTAAGCATCCTTGATGGAGCTGAGTGAACCAGCGTGAGGGTAACAAAATGAAAATTCTGATATAATGAAAAAGTAAGATTATTTTTCATGCTCAAGATTTATTACAAAGCATTTGTAAGATGTTTCAAAGACCACTGCTTAAATCTAATTAATCAAAAACTATAAGAATGCGAAGACTGAGGTCTTTGGGTAAAAAGTGAGGGGGAAAAAAAAAAGGCGTATCTTTGTTGAATACATTCTGGGATATTTAACTTCTGGAAGTTTAATGAATAGATAATTGTCACATCTTGTTCTTATCCATCTTCCTGAAAGGTATTGTAGTCTAAAAACTCATCTGCCCATCACTTAGGGAAGTGAATTTCCATCTTTATTTCAACTAGTTTGTCAGAATTTGCCCTGTGGGTTTGTTACAAAGTTTTCCACCATTAATAATGAAACAATTGCATGATATTTTTTTTTCTGGGAAGTTTCTGACATGATGTTTATGTAACAAAATCACCTTGAATTATTATAGCGTGTGGGCAAGGTAACCTAAATAATTTCCAATTTATTTTCAGCATCTTCTTCAAAACTTGCAGATGCCTTCCTGTCAGTGCTCTGCATTCTGTTCCACAGCAAAAATTTAAGACATTTGAGTGCCCAATTTAAAATATTTTCATGTCGAGCCTGACAAACCTAGTTTTAAAGCTCAGCTGAAATGTTCTGCATAGACCTAAAGATCTGTTTGGGTTGTGAGATCATGTTGAACTGCATAGTTGAAGCAGACGTTCTTACAAAAGTGGTCATTTGTGCACTTGTATTTTGTACCATAACTGGTCCATGTAGCTTAACCTGTCTTTCCCATTTTCAGCGGGCCTTGATGAAACCCATGTAAAGATTCCTCCTCATTTTCAGCTAGCAATTTGAATTTAAAACTTATGTAAAATATAATAACTATTTTTCTTTTTTTATCAATTCAACGCAGACAGTAAGACAGAGAACTTTGTGATTGTAAGTGGGAGACAAGAACATCCATAGGATTAATCTATAAACCAACTAACCATCTATCCATAATTTCTCTCCTAACATGTAGGTCATACTATTAAACACTTTGCTTATGTTTTCAGTTCCAAGCTCTAACTCAACAGATTACTGCACTTTTAAGAAGTTATCAGTAAATTTGAAATATATTTTAAATATGCAAGTTCTGAGTTGCCTTGGGATTTCAATATTCATATTGAGACTCAAAATGGAAATGATTTCAAATACTTAATTTAGCTCTATGAATATTTTAAAGACTGATTTAATGCGTAGGTTGTAGCACAGTGCCTAAAGACTGTTTACAAATGAGTGAAGTTAAATAAGATGGTCTCTGTATTTTCATTCAAAGTTATTTTAAAACATAGGTAATTTCTGTGGAGTACCACATGGAGCTTTTTAGCTTATGTTTTGTTAATTATAGCATATATATATATATATGTATGTTTTTAAGGAATACAAATTACTTAGCGTTTATTATTTTCTTAACAGAGTAAACCAATGAATCATGGTCTGTATCTACATGAGGCTCTTGTGTGCTGTTTCAACCAAAAATGAGCACAGAAGCACAGACAGTAGCCATATAAAATATTATAAATAATCATCCATACAAAAATATTTAAATACTTTTTGACATTAACATGTTAGTAAAAGACACAGGAATTGGGGAAATTATTTTACAGTTTTTACTATGAAGGCCTCAATCATTCTCCCAGGTTGCTACTCATGCTGTCAATAAACTCATGTTTATCTGTCACAGAAATTGTTAAAATTACAGTCCCAAGACTTTCTTTCAGAACTGAAATAATGGCATATAATTACTGTGATTGATAGACTTATATAATGAAATAAGAAACAGAAATCTAAAGCAAGAGTTCTGAATTGTAAATATCATATAAATTATTATGAATTACAATTATAATAAATAATAATCCAAGTATTTGACTTTTTTATCTGCACAGCTGTAAATGCTATCAATCATGATGGCATTCACGTACAGCTGTGAACGCAAGGAAGGAAATTATGATCAGCCACAAAACATGGGCTCTTCCAGCTGCTGAGCAGAGAAATGGCTGTATGGTACTTCTATGAACTTGACCCTGCATGTGACAGCACTGTGCTGAGTACGGCTCTGGTACTGCCTGGCTTTCCTCTCTTGGGCCAGCAAATGCTTTCCCAGAAAACACATGGAAATAAAATGGTTTGTTTTAGGTTGTGAAAACTGTCACCATGCCTGTCAACAAGGAGGATGCTCTCAGCTAACTCGCCCTACCCTAGCACCTCCTTTGAGTCCCATGGGATTCTCCTTTCTTTGCTCATAAAATAAACCTGATAATTTTCCATGCTGTTTATTTTGTTCTTAGTTGAAAAGTTCTGAAACCATGAGAGTACTGCATTTTTAAAGTGTGAAAGTAAAAGCATGAATCCAAGCAGTCCTACAGCAGGCATTTCAAAATGAAGCAGACTTCCAAAAGTTTTGTGTCATACCTACCAACCTGACGTGGATGCAGCATGTGCTATAAAGCATCTAAAATGGCAGTACATGTTAATGATTGCAGGTTCAGTACCAAATTCTCTTTTTCTGAGGGAAAGCATGTCTTCAAAACTGGGTTCTAAAAACTGGCATACATAGTGCATATGCATATTCTTGCTGCAATTGAAAGAAAAAAAAGAAAACAAGACATAGCCAGTAAACTTCGTCTTTTAAAGTAACAATGATAACACACTTACTTGCTTAATTAACCTTGAGATATAAAAAAGGGAGAACTAATAGCTATAACACAAAATTTGTTCTTAGAAAATCATTCTGATTAATATCCCATTTCCAAATTCTGACCAACTCTTCATCTTTTCTGACCAAAATTCAGTCATATAGTAGGTTAAAAATAGTAATGGAGATTTTCAAACCTACAAACCATTTCAAACATGAGCGATTTAAACCTTGATAGTCTCATATCAAACTCTGATTTCCTCTGCCTTTTTATTTGTACTCCAATAAGAGAAAACATGGAGTGTAGCAAAATTAATTGAACCAGTATTGAATATTTTCTTGGTATTAACTGGAGAGCATACCTAAGTACAAATATGGTATTTTTTTACTCTAATTTAGATAAATACTAGGACAGTATCGTTGCAAGTAAGCCATACATATAATAAATCATAGATGATGAGCAGATCTGTGTGTTTGCCTTTTTCTTCTTTTCATTTGCATCAAATTTTCTTGTACCTCATCATATTCAGGATGCCCCGTTCTGAAATTAATACAATTGAAATCTTGTCAGCTTTTCAGAGATAAGTATGTATCATGCCCCTCCACCATAAAGCAATTTCAAAGAAAATCTTCCCAATTTTTTTAAATGCAGGTGTACTATTGCATATATCTAAATGCCTACACATTTCTTCTTACTCCGTACACTTTTCTCAAACCATCTGATTAGAAATGGTTTCCATTTAAGATGCATTACATCTAGCAGAATTTATTACCTTACTTAGAGGCCCTAAAAAATGGGTTCTCTTGTCCTTTGCATATCTGCTAACATACGACTCATATATCAGAAGAGCTTTAGGAGTAGTTCCAACAAACATAATGAATCAGGCTTCTCTTAAAATTTAGTTGAAAATATCTCCTTTCCTACTGCAGAGGGCTAGAAGAAGGAAAGGAAATCATTCTTTTTGCAGTAACCCAGAAGGTTTGCCATCCACCCAACCTGTGTGACTCTGATTCAATGGTGCATTTGAAGGAGGTAAAATCTACTAGTTTCACGGCAATGTCTTAACAGCAGGCTCTATCCTGCCCCATGTGAAACCTGAAAGCAGTTCAAAGCTTTAGGAAGCAAGAAAATAGCAGAGAAAGTAACACTACAACACAGAAATGCCAAGAATAATCACTGAAGGTTCGAAATCTGGTATTGTGCTCTAAGGCTGACATGATTTTACTTTTAGCAGTCAGGTAAGTCTGAGCCTTGCTGAGTAGTGACAGTGGTGTCACTAAAAGTGCCATCACTTTGAAAAGTCATTTGCAGTCATGCAGAGTTCATTGAAATAAATAATGTGAACCTATATTTTTGAGAAAACCTTATGCAGATCAAAAGACCCTGAGCTTGACCAGTGGGATTTTAGATCTCTTTTAGTTAAGTCTAGACACTTGCCTGCTTAGCATGCTGGCTGTTTTCAGTTCCATTCTGAGATATCTCCCTTTACTGTGACAATGCAGATCATTCTCAGGAGACATTTTATTACATCACATCACTTCATCACATGACTTTTAGGCCTCTAAGTTCCTTCTATGGATTAGTCTTAAACCTGATCTGATCTTCTCTGACCTTTTTATGTGAATTATTTTATGCAAAACGGAAGTTAAGCATCATTCTAAGAGGAACAAAATTTCTTTTTGCTATTATATTTCAAATATATTCTATCATTGTATTGACAATCAGTTAAAGCAACAAAATCCAAGCTCTTTCTAAAAACATATGCATATATTTCAATATAAGGCAAGACAGGCTGTGCTGAACAGATATGCCATGATATTGCTGTCAGAGATTCTGAGCTATGGGCTAAATGAAGCCTCATCGAAGGACTTCAGTAATGAAACTTTTTCCTGCTTCATTTTCTACTGAAAATGCATTTGTGAGGAGGGGAAACTCTGTACCTTTATTCACAAATATTTGGTTTTTGAACTTGTGAGTTATGGGATTTCTGAAATTATCATTAAGGATTTGAGAGCATGACCTGTGTGCTCTCCACAGCTCTGTCAGATGTGCTTTATGTTGGTCATTCAACAACCAATGGAGAGAATTCTACTTCACAGGATCATAAAATGGTTTGGGTTGGAAGGGACCTTAAATCCAAGCCCTCTGCTACAGAGAGGGACAACTTTCACTAGACCAGGTTGCTCGGAGTCCCATCCAACCTGGCCTTGAATAACTCCGGGGATGGGGCATTCATAACTTCTCTGAGGAATCTGTTCCAGTGCCTCACCACCCACACGGCAAAAAATTTCTTCCTCTTATCTACTCTAAACCTACTCTCTTTCAGTTTAAAGCCATTTTCCCTTGCTCTATCACAGCAAGCCCTTGTAAAAAGTCTCTCTCCATCTTTCTCATAGGCTCTCTTCAGGTACTGATAGGCCTCAGTTAAGTCACCCTGAAGCCTTCTCTTCTCCAGTCTGAACAATCCAAATTGTCTCAGCCTCTCCTCATAGAAGAGGTGCTCCATCTTGCTAAACATCTTGGTGGCCCTCCCCTGGACCCACTCCATCAGTTCCATGTCCTTCCTGTGCTGGGGACTTTGCTGGATCATGTCAAACCTCTAACCCACCAGCCCCCTCCCAAGTCCTTCTCGGCAGGGCTGCTCTCCATCTGTTCATCCCCCAGCCTGTGTTGGTACTGGGGGTTGCCCCAGCCCAGGTGCAGCACCTTGCACTTGTTCTTATTGAACCTCATGAGATCCCCATGGGCTCAGTTCTGGAGTTTGTCCAGGTCCCTCTGAATGCCATCCCATCCCTCAGGTGTGCCAACTGCACTGCTCAGCCTGGTGTCATCTGCAAATTTGCTGAGGGTGCACTTGAACTCCTTGTCTATGTCATTAATGAAGATATTAAACAGGTTTAAACAGTATGGCACCACTTTTCACTGACATCCATCAGGACACTGAGCAGTTCACCACCACCCTCTAAATGCAATGTATTACTATCCAAGATCCTTACAATCTAGTTACTATCAAATGCAGTACAGGTTGGCCATACATTTGTAAAGTCAATTGCTTGGGCCTATACTGAATATTAGTTAAGTTCAGCACTTTTTTAATCCTCTCATCCATTCCAGACCTCTAGCAATCCTATGATTAAAGAACGAATACATTGAAATTAATGTTTCATTTGCATTCCATTTTACCTGCAAAACGTTTATTACAATACAGTAAAGACTTGCTTGGGTATCTTACAGAGTTAAGCATGTCTTTGTTTTAGCAAGTAATTTGTGACATTGTAATATTTCTTTGAAATATCACCAGGCAAATAATTTATTTTTCAGTTAACTCTATTACCTCATTTAGAAGCCTTTGTCTGTACCATGACCTTGTAGTAAGTGTGGTTGACTGCTGTCTGTTGTCAATCCAAACAGTTCTCTGAAGAGTAAAAGCAAGTGTCTAATTTGCACCTCACTATTTATTAATCTGCTGTATTATTGTGTCGTACGTCTTTCTGAAGTTTGTTATGTGTTGTGGTCTAACCCCAGCTGGCAGCTCACCCCCATGCAGCTGCTCACTCACTGCCCCACCAGCAGGATGGGGGAGAGAACTGAAGGAGTAAAAGTGAGAAAACTCATGGGTTGAGACAAAGACAGTTTAACAGGTAAAGCAGAAGCTGCACAGGCAAGGAAAGCAAAGCAAGGAATTCATTCACCCCCTCCCATGGGCAGGCAGGTGTTCAGCCCTCCCCAGGGAAGCTGGGCTCCACCACACGAAATGGTGACTTGGGAAGACAAATGCCATCACTCCAAATGCCCCCCTTTTTCTTCTTTTCCCCCAGCTTTATATGCTGAACATGACACCAGACAGTAAGGGATATCCCTTGGGTCAGTTGGGATCAGCTGTCCCAGCTCTGTCCCCTCCCAACATCTCATGCACCCCCAGCCTCCTCCCTGATGGTGAGGAGCAGAGGCAGCCTTGGCTCTGTGTAAGCACTGCCCAGCACCTACTAAAACATCATGTTATCAATTTTGTTTCCATTAGAAATCCAAAATATAGCCCCATACCAGCTGCTATGAAGAAAATGAACTCTATCCCATCCAAAACCTGCACAATATATTAAACACAAAACTGAAATCCCAATTTCACCATATTTGTTATGCTTCCCTTAAGGAGCTTCTGACTTTTTAAAGCCAGATCACATTTTTGATTTTGCAATTGAAATATAAATTCATCCAGGGTATTTCTTGCTGCAAAATCAGAATTGCCGAATAATTTATTGTTTCTTCCTACCTTTTTTACTAAATTTGATCAGGATTTGGCATCCTAGATTCCTATCTTCTAAAGCACCTCTCCCTCAAATGAGTCTTACTGCCAATATAGGACAATGCAATGGTAAAGCCAAAGCCAGAATGTTTGTACTGGCAAGACATTAAACAAATCAACAACATTAAAGCCTCAAGAAATAAGACCTGAAGTATTTACTCAGTAAAATGTGCCAACTTTTGAGCTTTTACTCCTCAATCAGAATTGCGTAGGTGTAGGTGGCACATATCCAGGAGTACTGACTTCTGTAGAATCAGAGTAGGCAAAGGCAGCTGTAAGCCTGCTGTCCAAACACTCAGTAAAGCACCTACAGTTTCTGAGGGCTACATAAATATGCTGCTTCTAATGAGCTCCATTTTTCAAAAAAAATTTAGTTTCAGAAGGCTGAACATTTTCATATAAGAAGCAAAGACTCACACAGTGATCCTTGCTACAGAGTTAGAAGTGCTTAAAATAGACCATGGGGGTTTTTTTAAATAGAATTTTGAGACACTATAAATGCAGACAAATGGATCATATTTTCTTAAAATCAGTTTCAACATTTACTTGTGCTCTGCTAAGCTGTATCTTTTTCCTGGTTTTCCTCATTTTTTAGTTTCTCTTTGCAACTCAACACCTTGGCATGATATATAACCTCATGATATATTACTGTTTTCCTTTCATAATAATTTTCAGAGATACATAATGTCAATTTTAATATTTGTAAAATAAAAATAAAGAAATAATAACATTGACTTAATGGGGTTTATTTGGGTATGGTTTTTTTTTTTTTGAAAGGTAAAACATAGGTTTGTGACAGATCAAATAAATAATCAAAGAGAAGCTCTGGAAAGATTCAGCATAGTTGTGAAGGTAAAGGTATGCACTGTACAACTAGGAATAATTTGGTTCAAGATAAGGTGAGGCTACTGATAAACACAGGAACAGTCTCCTATACTGGATTTTTCAAATAGTTTAAATAAAAGCAACAGTAATCTCTCAGCAATGCCCCATCCAAAATAACTAATATATATATATTAAAATGACAGGTTGCAGATTAAAATTAAATTTCAGATCAAAAATGTTCTTGGTTACAGATGTATTGTTATTGAGTAATTTATTTAACTTGCTGAAGACGTTCTACTGAAAGCAGCTATAAAGTGGTTTCACAGGATAGTTGCATCAGCTGTAAGATAATGTGAAACTTCCCATGTTACCTGTTAAATACCAGTGTCTCTCCCTCAGCATGACAGTGGGGTTGAGATGTGAGAAAAAGCTTGTCCACATGAGGTAAAATAGGCATAAAACCACATTGCAAACAGAAAGATCAGGGATTCAACTAATGGAACAGATTCTCTATGAGAAAGTTTTTCTGTCTAGTTTGAGATATAATTATGCATCAATATATATTGGTATATATTTTAAAAATTGCAGAGCACTTGCTGTTCCACTTCCATCCCAATTATTCTATGGAAGCTGAGTATGTTTGTGGTAGAGAGCAGCCTAGGAGACACAATCAGGGAGTAAAATTAGAGCCTCATTGTGCTAAACAACCAACAGATGAATCAAGCTGACAATTGAGAGGCGACTATTTGCATTTGAAAACAGAGTGAAATGAATTTGCTACACTGAGGTCTTAATCTTTCTACTTCTAATCCTGCAGGTAACTTAATTCAAGTCAATGGCATCACTTGCCTGAGTAAAACAAGCAGTATTGAGTTCCTCCTCAGTGCTGTGCATTAATTAAATGAGAGGCAGAGAGCACTAAAACAGACATACAACAGGCTTGCCTTCAACTCCTTTGTGTTTGCCTGAGAGGAAGATGGACACTCAGAATTGCTGTTTTTCCTTTCAAAGGGCAGATTGTGCATGCTGTTCTTTTTATATTTTAGTCTTTCATTAGGGAATAATGAAAGACACTGCACTTTCCTCTACAAGGCTTGTTTGCACAGGAAAATTCACTAGTGCATTTATGGTGGGATATAATCAGACCAGCGTAACAACCCATTGTTAATACTGCTATGCCAGAATAGTTACCCCAGAAATGTCTCCATTTTAGACAGCACCTTTGTTCTGAAAGTATGAACATATGATATGTGGCTGCACTGCTACGCCTACAGAAGTCTTTACCCACTGCCTGGGATTATTTCCTATGTATTTTAAGTGTCTTCCTGCATACTGGTTGATGATCTTGTTGAAATACTCAATTCTGTATTTACACAAAGAGCTTCAACAATTGCCATGAAATACCCTCTAGTTGAACTTATCACAGGCACCCAAAATGCCTCCTGCCAATATAATTCAAGGATTAATCCCCATCCAACAGGGAATTTGGAGTTGCATATGCCCACCATATAATCAGGGCAATTATATGACCAGCCTTGACCTCTCTCCACTGTGATGCTTGTTAGACCTTTGCTCCCTTATCTCCAAAGCCACCACTTCACTTCTGGCTAAGGACCAGAACTAACTCAAATCTTGTGGCAGTGACAAGTTTTTCCAGAGAAGCAGGTTCCGAGGAAGGTGGTAGGATCCCGTGGGGATAAGAGAGGAGAAAGAAAGGTCTGTAAGGCTCTAAGGAAATGACACGCAGGACCAATAGACAGCAAGAGAAAAGGGGTATGAGATGCTGTGAAAAGGAAACTCCCTCATTCCTCTCTATGGCCACTGCTCTCTTTCAGACTTTTTTCATTCCTGTGGTGGTCTGGACAACCATGTTGCTTGCCTTTTTTTACCCTCCAGGGTTTCTCAAATTGTAGAAAAAAAGCAAAAGAGGCAAAGTTATTCCATGGAAGAAGGAAAGGATGTAAAGCACAGCAAAGCCAGAATGACAGCATATGGTTGCAGGCATATATTCCTCAGGTGGAACAGAAGACTGTATGGGAAGAGACAAAATTTTTCAGGGTAAAACAGCTCCATCATCATCTCAGGAACAGACAAAACAACCCATCTTGCCATAAAATAGCTGCAGGATAACATATCCTGGAAAGCAGCTTGGTGGAGAAGGACCTGGGGGCCCTGGTGGACAGCAAGCTGTCCATGAGCCAGCAGTGTGCTCTTGTGGCCAAGAAGGCCAAAGGTATCCTGGGGTGCATTAGGAAGAGCTTTGCCAGAAGGATGACGGAGGTGATCCTGCCTCTCTACTCAGTCCTGGTGAGGCACATCTGGAGTGCTGTCTCCATTTTGTGGCTCCCTGGTACAAGAAAGACAAGGAATGAGGAGAGGATCCAGTGGAGGGTTATTTTAGAGGATTGGAGTATCTCTGTTGTGAGAGATCTGGGCCTGTTTAGCCTGAAGAGATGACTGAGGGGGGGATCTTATCAATGCATACAAATATCTTAAGGGCAAGGCTTGAAAAGAGGGGGCCAGGTTCTTTTCAGTGGTGCCATGACAGAACAAGGGGCAAGGAGTGAAACTGAAACACAGGAAGTTCCATCTGAATATGAGGAAAAATTTCTTTACTTTGAGGGTGACAGAGCAGTGGAACAGACTGCCCAGAGAGGTTATGGAGTCTCTTTCTCTGGAGACATATAAACCAACTCCTGGTCACAATTGTGTTCAGCCTGCTCTAGGTAAACCTGCTTTAGCAGGGAGTTGGACCAGATGAACTCCAGAGGTCCCTTCAGCCCCAACCAGGGCTTGAAGTATTCTGAGATACAGGAGAGCCAGTACCCGACCCTACTTGAAACCAAGTAGGCAAGAACTTCAAATGCAATGATAACAAGTGAAAAGGGAAAAGAAGAAGAAAAGAGCAGCACCTTACCTCACCCTTTTTTATCTTCCCTACTCAATAATTTTCTCCATGTTAATTTTTCCACTACATCTGCAAAGCCAACAGAATATCTCCAAGGCAAGGTTCACACCTGCCATCACCATGATTCTCCCTTTTACTAGCTCCCATTAAATCTCAGGTTAGGCACAAGGGGAAGAGGAAATCAGAACCATCAGTAACTGTTTCTGGGCTGTTTCCTTATCAGAGATGTAAATTTCATCATATGAGCCTACATGTAATATTTTTTATTAATTTTCAATGTTATAGTAATTAGGTTTAAAACAGTAAGCTGGGACACTCAGTGCTGTTATCCAATGTGATGTCTCAGCAATGTAATTCTAACAAAAGGCAAAGCGAGAGGTATTGTGAGTCATTTTAAGTTGTCCTTGAATAGGAGAGGAAATAAACCACAGATTTTTTTTGTCTTGCCTTTTTTGTAGTAAACAGCAGAGCAAATGTTCTTCTAACCTAAATGGGAATATAAAACGAGTGCTGTATCATAGCAACAGCCAAAGGTTTGTCTCAATATTTGAATGATTATGAACATCCTTGTTAAGTGTGTAGTATACTGCTATGTCATAAGGAAAACCTAGTAAATTACTGCTATAAAAGTGAGCTGTTGAAGCTGAGTATCTTAGATTCCTTAATGATGGTATTTATTTAGCTCTGCAAGAGTGAATTCTTATTCCCAGGCATCCTTTTTAATGACAAGACAGATCATAAGAAGACAAATAATAAGTCCTGATATACTGGGAGTAAAAACTCTCAGATGTATTTTGAAATCATGCTTCACAGTTTTCAAATCAATGTACAAAGTAACCTTTTTCAGGAATAAGTTTTCATGTCTGCTGTTCAAACTGGGTGAATTGTTAACATGCTGTAATGGGGAAAGCTTGTTTTATTGAAGTTTGTGGCAAAAATAGCATTTTTTTAGTGTTTCATCTGCATTTGTGCAGAGCAGGGGTTCTGTGGTAGGTTGGATTTTGTTTTTTGGATGATTTTTTGCATCAGGTTACTTAAGTCTATTTTGTCCAGTTCTTAAATATTGTGTGTTGTAACCAAGCAACGCAACTAATGTTTTGAAAATCACCTAACTAGGCGCTTACACCAGGGCTGCATTCACAGAAAAATGTGCTGTTACAAAATGTGCCTTGCAAAGACACTGCTGGCCAGGGAAATCATTCCCTAGCACCATGGGATGAGAGCACCATGCACACCAGGAGAGGTATTTCTGTGCTGATGTGTCTGTGTGTGCATGTGTGTACAGAATCAGGGCTTTTGAGAGGGAAGCATAAAACCTCATCAAGTCAGATAAAGAGCTACTACAGCTGGTCTATAAGACACACAGGGGAAAGACATCTTAAAAAAGACAGTACCGTGACCCTGGGTTGCGTGAAGTACTTGCATTAATCTAGGATCCAGAATAAGGAACCTAACTGGACAGCAGGCTTCATTTGTGTACTGACAATCCCTGTCACAAGTTAGTCGTTTTATTCAAGGTAAAAAATATTCAGCAGGAAGAATTGAGAGTATTCCCTCTTTCCAGGACAACCTTCTCACTGCCTGAAAAATGGAAATGGTTATGAGGGACACGGAGAGTGCTGCTGAAATCACCTAACATGGCTCATTACCCTCCAGGTATATTTTAAAAAACAGGAATGAATTTGAGATGTGCCTTTAGTCTGTAGGAACCAGTAAATATTTCCCAGTGATGAATCCTGACTGGAAACAGCCACTTGTTCCAGCTGTGACCACACCTCTGCTTGTTCAACTCGAAGAACTGCCAAACAAGGGTATTGTTCTTCAGTGGGAAGTGTGGAAGAAGAAGAAGCACCCTCATTCTTTAGCAACCTAACCAATTTTTCCCTAAGACTTCATGACAAGTGGTACTCTGACTAGTTAGGGCTTGGCAGCACCCCCATGGTTAGCCCATGAACACCAGTGTAGGAAGGAAACATCATCGCACTTTGGTGCAGCGTGCCAGTCTCTAAATTCTCATCTATGAATGTGTCTGTTTTGTGAAATACTGATTGCTGGCTTTGGGGATTTATTGGCCTTGGCATGAACGGGCTGCTCAGGGTTGGCTTTCTCTGTGGCAAAACATTTTGGGCTAAATCTGTCCCACGTAGAGCATGCGGAATAGGCACTGCTCAGGCAGCATGGACAGCGGGGGTCCATGGGTGTGCAGTAGGACTTCAATAGAACTTTGGTCCTTCTGTCTTTTTAAAATATAGTACTGGGGCTCCTAAAGTGCTTTGAAAATTGTATAACTCCCCCTAAGAAAGGAAAGACTTTAAATAAGGCTCCGGATTTCTAATTTTTTTTTTTGAGCTACATTATTTTGATCTGATTCTAAACTAAAACATATTGATTTTGCTAATGATGTGGGCCAAAGTCATCTACTATGCTCCTTTATAGAAGCTCTGACAAATACAGAGAAAATGTAGGGAAAGATAATAGAAAGGCTAAATAGGATATGCATGGCATATCTTAATTTTACTACAAGCTGGGCTAATTAACACTAATTCCTTTTAATGAAAGGATGATAAATAAAGTGATATTCAAGCTCTTGTCTCTTATCCTTTCCTTGCTTCAATGCTGGTATTACTCTATTGTCTTTCTCCCCTAATTTCCATAAGTGTAAGAGAAGAATCTGGCCCTTTCATTTTAAGGAAGAAATCCTTGAAATCAGAACTCTGCTTTGGCACTGAAAACCAGTGTAGAATACGAAAGACAACAACTTCCCTGAGCTGGCTTCCGGAGGTACCTGAAGGTGTCATTCCCCTTGGAAACAGCTTGTCTGCACTGCAACATTACTTCTTTTGGAAAAATGGGCATGTTCATTTTTCCTGAACATGAAAATTTGACATGTTTGTGTCAAGTTTCTTCTTCCTGTAACCATCCTCTCCCCTCCAATTGCTATTGTAGAGGTAGACTTTTCTTTAAATTAAAATGAGACTTTCAGAGTGCCCTTCTATTGTATAGTAGCAATGGATTATGGCCTGTAGTCCTTTGTTGTTGAAAAACACATGCTTTCAGCTGAGAAGATGCATTTTTCTTATCCTTGGTCACTCTTCCCAGCCACTTTGAAATCTAAGAAATGATGCTGCAGATGCTGAGCTGAAAACTAGAAGACATATATAATTTAAGTGTCAGCCGCCTGGTATTTATTGTTCTTTTAGTTCACTATGATAGAAGACTGCAGCTGTGCAAATTAAAATAGAAATCTTAAAAAGATCACAATTTTTATTTCTTTTTTTTCCCAGCTATTTAAAAAAAAAATCAAAACTATATATTCTTTGTCAATTAAAATCAATATATATTTTACTATACCTTTTTACGTGTTAATTTTGTTGTTGCCAGGGGCAACTACAGAAGAAATAAACACAAATAGCCAGTGTGTTCCATGCTTCTTTTCTATTTGTTACTGTGTCATGGGCAAAACAATTGGGAGGATAAACTCATCATCATAATTTTGCTCTGTTAAATTGGCCAATTTCTGGTTCTATTCACAACAGCCTCAACAGATTCCAGGGAGACAAAAGGGCTGGGCTACATTCTACCTTGTCTCCACACGGGAATTTTGGAATGAGGTGGGGTTTTGTAGTTGATGACATCAACTATATACCAACACAATAATCACCTGTATTGTTTAGCCATTAGCTATTGCTTAGGAATGTTTTAAAAATTAAAATACTGGACACCATTGCTATGAGGGTTTTCTTGGAACTCACCCTTCTGTATAAGGAGTCAAATATAAAGGAGTCAAAATAAATAATTTGGCTGTGCTACAGCTAAACAGTCTGTATGTTGTCTAAGGGAAGCTTCCTATATTGTTATGTACTTTGGTGATTGCATTTCTTTCAATCTGTTCTCCTAAAACTGTTACAATCACTACCCCATTTGGTTTCAGTGTCACAACTCAGTGTTACAGCTCGAGAGAGAGAGTCCAAGGAATGATGATTTACAAAGCTGAAAATTCATTTGAATGTTCACCAAAAATTACTTTGTAGCCTTTTCACTTGCTGCTTTCCTGTTTCAGATTCTGTTTTAGGGTACAATCCAACCTGAATGCATTAAGGACAGACTATTTTCCCCACTCAATTCACCTTTTCAAATTTTGAGCACAGACTCCACTCCAGAAATGAGCAGCCCAACAGTATTTTTTACTAATCTAAGAAAAGGCAATGCCTGAAGCAGCTGCAAAGATCAATGAGGGAGCTTTGGAGAGATAACTAACATAAAAATTTCAACTATTGAAAGGAATGAAGCTATTGAAGAGGGAAAAACTCAGACTAAGGAACAAGAGACCTCTAAAACAAAGGTTCAGCTCCAATTCCATTGAAAATACATTAAAGTAATCATGATTTTTCTGTAGGCTACAAAGAAAGCTTAGGTTTCAGTCTGCTACTTTGTAGATAAAAGTCACTCCTCCATATATAAATAATCAAATATCTTAAGAAAGGTGAATATTTTGCAATATTTTGGCATTCTCCCTCCTCCATGTGTAGATTGATTTTTCCTACCTTTTTTTGACCCATCACCTGATAGTGTCTCGTTTTATCCATTGGATGGATAAGAGATAATACTGCTGTGATGGTTAATCACTTGCAGTCAAGGATAAAAATATTACAGTGGAGCTGGATGAGTTAAATTTAATGGGTGTGTAACTGACAGGCATGTACAGGACAAGCACTTTTATTACGAACTTCTCAGTGCCACTCAGTTCACAGTGTGCTCCACAAATATTGGCAAGGAAATATGTCATGTGCCAGGGAATGAGTAATAGAGATTTGTGTGAAATATGGATGCCAGAGAATGTCTAATTATAGCTCATGAAAGACAAAACAATAACCAATAACAAACCCCAACAGACTCATTCCCTCAAACCAAAAGTGGATTAATGATTTTTGCAGACAACTGACAATACTAATAGTCACCGCAATTCCTATGTGGTCAAGAACCCATGGGTAAAGAAGTGGCCTAAATCTGTGGAAAAGAGGTTCTTGTCATGACAGAATGCAGGATGAAATCATCTTTACTTGTGCAAAAGGCATTCCAGCATCTTAAGTATAAAACTGTGTGTTAAGCTATGTTGGAATCCGGGAAGGAGCAGCTTTTCCCCAACTAAAAAAAAAAAAAATCTGACTTGTACTTCCAACGTTCAAAATAAGGCAGCAGATGGAGTTGCTAGGAGACAGAAGGCAAAGAACAAGAGCCTGAATGTGCTCTAGTGTCTCTACACAATAGCAAAGAGTATATGAAATGAGCTGGAGCTTTAGATCTCACCATCAGCTAGGACTGTTACAAGTGATGAAATGCAGTCGTTGCACTAACCAGGTAAATGTTAAATCTGAGCAATTTTAATAAGAGGATCTATGAGAATTATATTATGTGATATTTAATGCTGCTCTGCAGGCAATCCTTGTAACCACCGAATTACAGTATAATTCAGGTAGGAGGGACCTTGGGAGATCTAGCTCAACCTCCTGCTTAAATCATGACCAGCTCTGAGGTCAGACCAGGATGCTCAGGGATTTATCCAGTCATCTCTTCCATGAATGGAGATGGCATAACCCTTCTGCACAACCTGCTCCTCCTGACAGCACTCATGGGAGGAAAGGCTTTCCTCATATCCTCTCTGAACCACTCTGGTATTAATTTGTGCCTGCTGCCTCTCAGCCTCACACCTCTCACCATGGCTCCCTCTCTTTACCGACAACCCTGCAGATACTGGCGGCTTCTGTCATGTCCCTCCAGAGACATCTCTTCTCCTCACTGAACAAGCCCCAATCCCACAGACTCTCTTCATGGGACAAATGGTCCAGTCACAATCATCCTGGCTGCCTCTGCTGAACTTATCCCTGTTTTACTGCTGCTTCCTGTGATGCCATGAAGATTTTTTGCCTTTTCTTCTATACCCGTTATACCTTTTTACAACTTCTGTATTCCTAGTGCTTTTTCCCTACATTCTTGGACTTGTTTGTTAAGCTAAGAGACTAAACATTTTAGAAGCTTCGTAGCTAGGGATCAGTGTGCCCCAGACCCCAAGGTCCCCTCCAGAACACGTTCTGTAAACTAAGATAGAACCATCCAGGGGAAGGCTCCTTGGGGAGGGGGGCTCACTTGAGCCTCTCGTTGGGGAATCTTTGATAGATATGCTAATTAGTAAAACCTATAAGGTTATAACCGATGTTGGGGGGGGGGACACACAGAGATAGACTCGGCGGGGTGCATCTCGATGCATATGACCTGGACGTGTACACCTAAGATCCTTAAAATAAATACCGAGGTAAAATCCCATTTCCCCTTCTAACCATGTATGACTCTTGATTTTAAGACCAGGAAAAGGCATCACCTCTACTGAAGGCCTGAAACTGGGCACTATTATTCATGTGACCTAAGAAATGCTGGCTCTTCTCTTGTTAATACAATTTCAGATGATGTCAGCCATCTTTGGCATCTTTTGCCAAGGTGCACCACTGGCTTGTGTGTGACTCATGCCTAATTTTGAACCCACCAATACAGGAGGTCAGCAATAGCCTTCTGCCACTCCAAGGATTTTTGTTGACTAGACAATATAGGTGCAAGGTAATAGTGCAAGGTAGAAAGAGTAATAGGGTCATGTGCAGTGTTGAAGAAATGTGAAGTGAAAGTAAGGGCTGGCTGAGAAGTTGTCTCGGGAAAGATGAAATGGATGAGGAATGAAAGAAGTGTCAGTAGACTTTGATTGTAGGACACTTCAAGCAAGAAAGATTTAGTAATAATTTTCTTGTAGAAGAATCCCAGGTAGTTTGACCACCACTGGATAAGAAACTGTCATGAAATGGGCTTTGTAAAATAGATTAGAGAACGAGTTTAGAACAAAGATATTAAAATATCCATTGAATGCTTGAGTTCTTCATCTACTTCTTTATGATAATTATAATAATTGTTGAAAAAAAAGAAAAAAAATCTATCCAGTTATAGAAAAATACTTATATTTAATAATATAAGAAGAAAAGAGTTTATCAATTATAGTATTATGAGGTCATCAGATTTTGAGACAGATGTCTGTAGAACAAAGAAATATGGTGAGCAATACCTAAGTCAGTACTTAATTGGTTCTATGAGTGGAGAAAAATTGCTAAAGAAAAATGTTTGCTGGAAAAAAACACTGGGTAAAAGGAATAAAGTAGTATAGTTTTATGTGAATTTCAATAAACTACTTGAATAACTATCATTTATTGCTTTAAATATTTATTCCAAAAACAATTTGCAATGAATTGTCACTTAACTTGGAAAATAACTCATGAAACTACAAAGACTGCCACTTTTGAGCAATTTATTGAATGTAAATGTCTACTAGTCCTCCATAGAGTTCAGAGTTATCATCTAATCATAGTTGTTAACAATCAAAAAAATTTTCCAAACCTTAAACTATATGTTTGTGTTCTTATGCAATAGGGTGCTGCACATAATCACAGAGCTGACATAAAGAAGGGCAAAAACCCCACCCTAATTAAAAATAAAAGCAGATAAAAATAACAGAATTGTTTACAGATCCTAAAAAATGCAGGTAATAAGGCATTTGGACAGAACCACAAGAAGGACAGAAAATAGAAACAGGCACTGGGGTGAAAGTACACAATGAATCAGGGAGGAGTCACCAAACAAGAAAAAGTTGGCTGTACATGCAGGAGTCTGTACAGAGCATGAAGCCCTGGGGCAATGCTGGTTAACCAAACCTGATCTACAGCATTCAGCACAGGCTCTATCAGTGGTTAAAATAAAAGAAACAGACAACACCTCCCACAAAAAATAGGCAAGTAAGTAAAGTAAGTAGGGCATTCAGTGCATGATTGGCTGATACTAATTCTCAAGCTGAGACTTAGCAGGAAATGAGCTTCAAATAAGCTTCAGTAGTTGGCATAATCAGACTTTTATCAGTTGCAACTTCTCTGGGTTTGGCTTGCACACAACCGCTGTCTGAAAGGATCCAACAGGGAAAGGATGATTGTATCTGTTCTGGTCACACCACCTGCTCTAAGGATGGATTCCCACTTCTCCAGTCAGCGAATTGTGTTCTACAACTTGATGCATGCCCCCTCGAGCAGCCTGGCCCTATCTATAGCACTTGGATATCACAGATGCAGCAGTTATCCCTTGCAGCCACTTACTCCCAGGCATCTTAAACACTGGTGTATTTGTGCAGGATGCCAAGGGTGTGTTTGCATAAGGAGTTATGTATTATGACAGCTCGCTGCCTGCTAGGAAGGAGTTTGAAGGCTGGGCCAGGTGTAGGTGATGGGAACTGGCTTGCTTCTGCCCATAATGCTTATTGGAGCAGGCCATGAGATGGTTTTATCATTGAGTCAGTTCCAGGTTTTAGCTGGGTGGATACTAAGTCGCTCCATGAAGGATCCAGCATGTGTACGTGGGCAATAGGAGCAGGCCCAACTGACAGCTCAGACGTACCCAGAACTCATATTTGCCAGGTACTTTAACTCAGTCTTACCACCTGGCAACCCTTCAGAGTGAAAACAGGCACATCTCATCGAGGAAAACAAATGTTCACAGTCTTCACTGCAGTATGGAAACCTTCTTTCTCCTAATTTTCAAGTCTCCTCATCTCATCCAGAGCACTATAAATATTTACAAGGTTTTCCCATGTGCCTACAGAATGTAAATACCGAACTCGCAGAGAAATAATTTAACAAGATTCAGACCCAGGACATGCCTTTTTAATATCAGTATAAAAATAGCTGATAATATTCCCAATCTTATTATCCAGGGACATTATATCTGTGGCAAAATTTCTAGGATGAAATTAGATAAGAAAAAACATGAACTGAGTGGTGAGACCACTCTGCAGTGTCAGCGTGCTTTGTGGACAGAACAAGCTCCCTGAGTGCTCAACACTCAGGTTGAAGGTTCACCAAGTTAGATCTGAGGGGAAGAACAAGGCTCTGCACCTTCTTTGTGTCTTGGCTGAAGGAAAGGAAGGAGGGAGCAGAATGCAAAGGATGGACTAAAACTTCCCTCAGTGCACTGCGGTTCAAGAGTTCCTTGATGCCTTTGCAGCTGTGCAAAGGTGGTGTAGGTTTTCCATTACTCTCCTGAGGGTAAGAGTGGTTCTCTGCAATGAGCTGGCATTTAAAGCCAGACTGACTGGCACTTCATGGTATGGCACCACCAAGTACAGCATCTGAATTGGCACAGTGTGTGCTCTGTGAGACTTTCTGTGCCTTGCTTCTTTTTACAAAGCCTTTTTCTACTTGTGATGCACTGCTAAAAGTCTCTTCCTGAAGACAGTTCTTTTCCTTCAGAGTGGGACACTCTTCATTTTAAAGGTTGAAATCATAACATGGAGTTGTTCTGTTTGCTTTTTTTTTAATAATTTCAGCACATGCACATACATTAAAAAACTAAGACTCAGATCACTATGCTGAGGGAGAGCTCAACCCCACCTTCTCAACATCCTGGATAAATCCTTTCTCTACCAGGCTACTTCGGGTTCAAATGCTCCTTGCTTCTGTTTCTGGAGCCGTGCCACTATACGATGCTGCCAGTTGTTCGTTTCTCTGTGTGACTCATAGCCTCATGGTTAGATTACCTTTTCAGAGAAGGCAGATGTGGATTTGAGCCTCCATCAGGTTCAGGAGAAAAGGAGGAATACATCCCAGGTCCTGGTGAGTGTCCTATTATTTGTATAATTTGACACAGAGTGGGTAACACCTTCATCATGTTTGCCTTTGGAAGTACATAAAAAAAATTACAAAGTTCATTTGCTGTTTTTATGGAACCTCACTTTATTGAAGTTTGTCTTATTTTTAGATCAAGTACTGGATTGGGGTCTTTGTGGAGGTGAAGCAGATGGAAGGAATCAGGTTGGTGTGATGCTTGGGATATGTATGAGAAGTCAATCCTCATAGAGCAAATTAAAACCAAACAAGGTGATTGGTGAGTCTATGTGATTTTGGGGGTAGGGAGCATAAAGCAGACTTGCTCTTGCAGCATTGGATACAGAGCCACAAATTTGTTCCCAATACTGCTTCCAGCCCGGGCCCTCTTAGGTAGAAAGAAAACGGATCAGTTCTGAAGGATGTCTCTGTTCGCCTTTCATTTCACATGCACATCTCTGGTGTGTCTGTGGCACTTGGCACACTGTAGTCTTTCATTATTCCACAACTTGGCTTCCTGTGGTGTGAAATCATTAGCTGACAAACTTGCCAGGATTAGCTCTGCTCTGTGATGCAGTGGGGAGACGTCCCTGTAGAGTTGAGTTCAAAAGCAGTGCTGCCACCTAGACAGCAGATGCCATGTCAAGCGGCACTGGCAAACTAGGATATGGACTTTTCTCTCCTCTGACCATCTTAGCACAACACTCAAGATATCTCTATTATATTGTCCATTTCTTGTGATCTTGCTGGAAACAAAATCTACATTCCTTAAATTTGTGTATTGTATATGTTGTTGTCATGAGTTGTTATATGGGTGTGGCAGTTTAATGAAGATGTGGTGAGGAGGTAATGGGTGAAACAACTATTTCATAAGGCAGTAAGAAATGCTGTAAGATGATCTTCTGTCTTTCATTGGAATCTAGTGTGTTATTTATCAGTGAAAATGCCATTGCAGAACAGGTTCATACAGGAAATGAAACTTCAGTGAAAGTAGATGTCAGATAAAATCAACATTCAATTTAGCTCACTCTGTGTAAAAGGAAAATATCCACAGGCTCAGGGACATGCAAAATCTTTTCTGGTTTGGGGCTTAAATTAACACCTAACTGAAATGGCTGTCAATATGCTTTAGTGATTCAGTGTACCAAAACTAAATTTATCTTCTAATTAAATGAAATAGTCAAAACCTAGCATTTAACCTGTCTTAATGAATTCCTAAAGAAGGGGCAGTGTTTAATAGCCTCTTTTGACTTAGTTGTGGTAAGAATGATAAAGGAAAGGAATTTAAAACTAGTGACTCTAAATGAGGGTTTTTTTTCATTTATAAGTGCAATTGAAGTAATCCTTATTTGTTTCAAAGTAATTTTGAAGGTGATGGAAACAGGATTTTAACCAGGCCAATTGGATAATCTCAAAAAGGGGTAATGATATAAAATTACCACTCCCTCCTCCAACACAAAGCAATTATTAAAATTTGTTAGCCTGACTGCTTGGGATTTCATGTGACTTCTTACTGCAGAGGCAGTGAACCTTACCAGCAAATTCCAATTAATAAAGAGGGCTTATTTTTGCTGTTGTACTTGATGGTCAGCTTTGTCTAAAGATAGAAAATCCATTTGAAAAGATTATAAAGCATGGTGATTCAGTAGATGTGCACTTGCTCCTTTCCACTGAGCTTGATTAGCCTTTTATACCTCACAATAGTTTGTCTAAAAAAATTGGCAAATTTGAGGGAGTTTAGCATTTTGCATTTACAACAAAAGCCCTTGATATGGAAAGCCCATCTTGATTTGCTGTAATGCCAATAGCTCCCAAAGCCATGAAATATAGTTGACCAAGATACAAAGGAACACAAAAATTCTTGAAAATATTGAACACATCTGCAAACACTGAGGAATAATAATAAAAAAAACCATTGGACATTTAATGTCAAAAATGTGCTGGGAGGAGGCTATTTCTCCCCTCTTCTCTGAACAGCACATCCATTCACTCCATCTGCTTTCCTCCCTACTCAAATCAACATTATTGCCCTACAGGATATAAGCTGTTTTTTCACCTCTCTAGGTCTCTTGGCCATTCCACAAGTGATATTAGTGTTAGGAGTCATACTGATTTCATCCCAGTCCTAGTAGTAAACACCACAGCTTTTGTCTCATCAACACATGGAATACAAAGGGTTTCCCTGTGCTTACATATTCAGCATTGCCAGGATCCATGCTTCAATCGTCTCTGGCCAGCTGGCATGGACTAGTCCTGTTCTTACGACTGAAGGCTCATAAACAAGCTTGCTACATCCCAGCTATTTATTGGGAAATAGTGCATGGCTTTTTTAAACTCTGAGCCTATGTTTAGGATTTGTTTGGGAACTGGTCAGGGCCTGAACCATACCAGGGATTGTTTCACTTCTTTAACAAGAGAAGGCAAAATCACAATGTCAGCATCGGTCAGCCAACAGAGACATAACCAGGTGGACATTTTAAGATCTTCCTGGATCTCTTTCTGGATCCACAGTCTCCTCTGGAGCTGGTGGGGCACCTACTTGTGGGGAATCTTAATTTCTCTCCTCCCAGCACAGGCAGTGGCAGTACAAGTGCAGAGGGGACCCCTCAAAAAATATTTCTTCAGTATCCTTGTCCTGTCTGTGAAAAAGGGAGCCTGGCTTTTGTTGTACAGGTACAGTGTTGCTTCTTTTGTACAGACAGTAGCTTTATTGTCTGTCCCTTTTGGGAAATCAAAAATTTCCCAGGGGTCAGAGACTGAAAATTTTTATTCAGCAGGGAAAACAGCACAGCAGAGGGGTTAAAGTTTAGAAGATTCATTTCAACTAACACCTTTGAAAATCTGGCAAAATCGTATGTGTTTTCTAGTAAAAGATACTATTTCCTTTATTTCAGAAAGAGCAGGTTAACAGCCTGATATTTCCAACCCAATGCAAAGAGATCCTTAAGAGAGCTGAGGTGGCACTTTACTTAAGTCCCACGCAAATCTGACTCTCTGAGATTTATTTCTGTCAACTGACAGCCACAAACTCCAAATCGTGAAACTGAAGTGTAAAAAAAATCTCTTTCCTGTATTGCAGAATAGATTGCATAATATTAAGCTTTCAAGATTTCTATTCCTAATTTTATTGTAGCCTTTTTTTTTTTTTTAAGTTTTTGTCACACAGCAAGAAGGGCAGAGTTGCCACATCCTTGCATCTTGTGATGAGGTATGTAGGTCAGCTGAGTCCTAGTGTGAAAAAGAAAACAAAGCATTTCTAGTTTATGCCAAACACTTCTCCTAATTGTAGTACATTTAATTCATCATGGGACTGTCAGATTTCAGGCAATAGAATAAACGGGCTTTCAGAGATGCTGATGGCTCCAAGTGTGACCCTTTTTTTATTGAAACAGTTTTTAGTTCTGTTTGTTTGTTACAGAGTATTTTCCTCAGTGTTGTTTTTATGCTGAACTGAGACTTGGCAATGTTCTCCTTTGGAATGTTACACTGTCATGTAAGGTCAAAAGGGAAAATGCCAGTCGGTGTTTCCCAGTGATTGTACACATGTAACATTATGTCCTTTCACTGAACTCAGTTTTTATTTCTGAGAAATAACTGTTATTTTAGCTTGCACCACCGCAGATATTATTAGTCATAAACATATGCAGCTGCTTATGTCTTATGCTCCATAGTCAAAGAAAAATACCTATTAACCTTGTCATAAAATATTATCAATTCTAACTTTTCAGAACCAATCTTCCTTCCTTCCTTCCTTCCTTCCTTCCTTCCTGCCTGCCTTCCTGCCTTCCTCCCTGCCTGCCTGCCTTTCTTCCTGCCTTCCTCCCTCCCTTCCTCCTCTCATATTGGATTTTTCTGGGGGGATGGGCAGATAGGGAGGAGTGTAATAGCAAGGCCTAGACCTTGGACAAAGCTTTGGCAGTGACTGCCTGTATAACTGGTTCAAGTAGAGCTCTCTCATGCCTTTTGCTTCTAAAATAGAGATGAAAAATTTTACTTTTATCTGTAAATTCTTTAAGGAGTATCTGTATACAAATCTATTATTGCCTCTGCTAGAATGCCTCCAAGTAGTGTTTAGAAGCTTTTAGAAGAGAGGATTGGATCAATTCATTCTTTGACTTATTTTGAATCTCAGCCTTTTGAATGACAGAAATGCAATGCCCATTACCTTCGAGATGGACACATCTGCAAATCTGTTAAGTAACAGAGTACTGCTTGCACAAGCTGTAATTTAAAGGTTGAAAAACCTTGCATCATCCCTGAAATATAAAACCACAGATGCTCAGTTTTCCAACACTGCATTTTACAAAGATCTGAGCCAACTCCTTAAGCAAGCCCTTATGTAGTCCTGCTCAGTCCTTTTGAAGGGAAACTCAGTGTATCTTCTTTATTTCAGTATTAATTTGTCTGAATAGAGACAAATTAAAACCTAAGAATATATCTCTCTTGTTCTGTTTGATTACTGGAATGTCAGTAGGAAAGGAATCTTCTTCATTACAAAATAATCTCCCTTTCACACATGACCTAGTCTGAGCACATTTTTAACCACTTTGCACTTTCCTGGTGCTATATTGCCATAGGTCTCTAGCTGCAACAGCCTGTTGGTTTATATCAGAGGTGAGATGTCATAGGACTCTAACTCCCTATGATAATTGTGAGGGTTTTAATTCTTTCTGAAATGTCCTTTAAATCCTATTAGAGAGGGAGGTCCAGCTACAAAATCGAATCACACATCTCAATTCTTGACAAATGATCTTGGTGTGATTACTCCTGGCATTCATTTACTGTAGGAATGTCATTAACCACAAATACAGGAGGCTTATTTTTTTTATTATGTTAAGGTACTATGTTTATACCAAGCAAACCCACCAGTGAGTTTCAGTGAAGCGCAATGCACTCGGGATGGGCAGGTATGGCCCAGTAAATAGCCCTGTACACACGCCAGCTCTGGTCCTACAAGCAATAGGTCTGTGTTAGCATGGCAATGGCCCAGGGTAAGTACTGCTACCTCTGAGGAAGGGCTAATTCTCCTAAGTGTAGTGCTACATTGACACTGCATTATATTGCAATTAGTCTAAACCAAGCTGAAATACATTTACACAGTGATGCATTTCAGATACATGCACACCCAGATACATGCAGCAGATAGAAACTGCTCATCTCCAAAAGTGTAGTTACACTACAGCGTTGGTGAGCCTTGTGTTTATCCCAGGTTCCAACACCTTGTATTGCAGACAGACTTGTCTGATGTGGAGCAGAGTGGTTCCTGCTGGGGGTGGGGGATATAACTGAGAACTGCTTTGCACTGGAGTACACATTATATAAAATGGATATAGTCCTGTCTATACCCCAGCCCTGCAATACAGGAGCCTTCATGCTTTGGCTGGGGTAAGGAAGACAGATAAACCATGTCCACCCCACATTATAAAAACACTATACTTTGTTTGGAAGATTCCTGGATCAAACACCCATTTCTGCATGATGTGGCCATTTCAATTTTCCCTCCTTTGCTAAAAATAATCCATTTTCTATTTAGGTACCAGTGCGAGGTGGGTGGTTAGAAATATCTTGATTATTGAACAACTTGCAAATGGAATACAAATAACTTTCATTGATTTGGATGGCAAAACCTAGGCCTCTGACTTCCGAAATTTAGCTTAAAACTGGAAATCAGCTCCCTTGTTGCTACATTTTGCAGTGAAGTCATAATTGTGCGTTTGACATTAGTCTGTTGCCATGGATAGTAGGAATCAGGGTAGGATGTGATGACATTAAAAGGTCACTTCAATCTCTAATAGCTGTGGTTCTGGAAATGACTAATGGCATTGTGCAGCTACAAATGTAGAGCTGGAGCAACATGATGAACTGTAACTGACTTGTATAAGCATAAATACCTCTGAGACTTAGAAGAAAGGATGATAGAACCCTATTAAAAAGCGAATGGACTTATTTTTTATTTTGTTCCTTTCTGAGAGAGATTGCATACCTGGTCATTGGAGAGCGTCATTTCATTGGTACAAAAATGTAACAGCAAAATGGGTGTATCAATAAATGTTATTTCTGGTATAAATCTATGATTGTATTTAAACAATTAACTCTAGGTAATTATTTACAGGGGATTTACTTGGACTTGGATTCTCAGCTGATCACAGGAAATAAGGGAAAATGTTTATTTTCAGAAGGAGATATTTGAAGTGTCTAACTGAAACCACAGAGTTCCTGCTTGATTTGGAACAGTTGGGCTTGATCTGGCAGAAGAACATGACCGAGTAATTCTGAATTGTTAACACAGTCCTGGCGGTTATGTCAGAAAATCTTTAGGGGAGGGGAAGGAGATGGAGCACAGATTTCTACTACAGCAAAAACTATTAAAACCAAAAGAAACAGAATATGAAAATCCTAAAGGCTATTTTGTAGAACTTCTGTGATGCTCTAATATAAACTTTTTATTTACTCATGCAGTTCATCAGGAAATAAAAAAAAAATTATTTAAAAAAAACCCCAAATACAAAGTCTTCCCACCATCCCTCTCCCTTATGTTTTATATTTTCTTCTACTTCCTTTCCCTTCCCTTCTCTTCCCTTTCTCCCTCCTTTGCTTCCTCCCTTCTTTCCTTCCTTCCCTAAATTTTAAAAGTGAGGGCATTCTAGATCTGTCTTTCTATTAAGCTGGCTGTTTCAGCACTTAGTTGTGTAACCATTTTCTATCTGTGATGTGTTTATTAACTATCCAGTGTTGCCACATGTTTCATTGCACATTTTGCATTCCTGAGAACTGTTTGTAGATGGTTTCCTGTGTTTGCAAATCTGGGCAGTCCAGCCCAAGCTGCCATTCACTGCTGCTGAGAAAACGTGATATCTCGTGGCCATTTGCAGAGGCAGTTGCTCTTTGCCTGCAGCAGGAGAATAACCAAAGGAAGTAAATCCTTTCTTTAATCTCAAGTGCAGAGGTAATTTTTCTCCAATAAAAAGTTTCCTTCTGAGGGTGCAGAACTGCACCACTGGAGCATCTGTCTTGTGTCTTGGCACATGCTAGACATGATCAAAGCAGCAGCTTTTGTTTAAAGAAATAGAAAAGTAGGGTTGCAGAACATCCAGAGATGGGTATATCACCACAAAGCAAAGAAGAATTCCAAGAGCCAAACTATATTAAATGGGCTTTTTTTGGCAGTTTGCTAGTGTGCAAAATAACAAGTTATATCAGGGGACACGGTTGTGGAACAGTTTAGTCAACAGATATTCTCCCCATTTTTCTCCTCCCACAAATTCCTTGTATAGATTTTGGGCATGTAGATTTTTTTTGGCATCCATTTTTCAGTTCTGTAGATAATCAGTCCAGACCTTAAAATAATGTTGCTATTTTCCATGACAATGAGAAGAAGCATTTTTTTACCAATATTTTTCGTTACTCGTGAGACAAATTTAAACTCTGCTATTAAATGACAATGAATAAACCTAGGCATCTGTTCATAAGAAAAAAATTCTCAAAATGAAGCAGATTTCATTCATACTAGTTCTACTTTTATGCAAACATAACATTGAATCAAGCAAAGCATTTCCATAGTATTTCTTTAAACCATTAATTAATTTTATATCATCAGTACAGAGAAGGCAGACATTCTTTCTCAATACACAAATAATCATTGAAATACGTATTTTAGGCACCTGGTTTTTTTCTGGAACTTGAGCTCTCAAGTGTTGCATGTGAGTAATTATCAGTATCGGTGATCTCCACATGATTTTTTAATGCCTTGCTAAAAAGCGCTGATGCAACTGCCCAGAACCGTTTTCCTTTTTATACAGGGAGAAGAAAATCCCAAGCACTGTCATCATCAGCTGGCTTGTGTCCAGTAATTCCAATAATTTAAGTGATCAAGAACGGGGCATTAACTTCTCTTATATGTCAGGAGAGCAGGTAATAAAACACAACCAATCAGTCAAAGTGTAGCAGCTCTTTACTCTGTACTCGTGGGAGGAGAGGGTGAGATCACTGGCTCTGCGAAGCTGAAGTAAGTGACCAGCTGACTTCTTTGTTTGCTTGCCTGCGTGCTCTCCTCTGGCAAAGCAAGAGACAGGCACTGCTCCCCACTACTTCATGAATAAGGGGCTTTCCCATGGAGCCCCTCTGCACAATGAAGCTCAGAGATCTGGTGACAGTTTGTGTCTCCATAATTTCATTTTTTCTTACACCACACCTGAAGAAAGAAACAGGTTAATTAATGAGAAGACTGATGCACAGCTTTAATTCTCATTGTTATGACTCTGAGCAAGGCCCCACGAGAACACTGAAGTAATTACGTTACATTTCCTTCTGGTTTAGCTACCAGGCCTGGATTTGTTCACAGAAGATTTTACAAGAATTTTTTTGCCGTCTTTAAGACTGGCATTCACCCTTTACGTCTTGGAATAGTTTAGAATGTGTCATTTCAATTCTGAAGAACAGATTCAGGCATTTATTGCTAAGAGACCTCCTATGAAAGAAACGATTGTACCTCCTGGGAGTTTTAGAATTTTTTCTCTTAAAGTTTAATGTGTCCATACTGCATTGTAATGGGCTACTTGATTTTGTGATTTCTTATTCAGGACCCAAAGCAGTCTATTTCAATTTATACATAATATGCATCTTTATAATTTGAGTTCAGTCTTCTTTAGAGCCATAGAAGGCACAGTACAGTAGGTTAACACAAAATGCTATGAACTGAATTCTTAAAATACAAGCCACACTTCTATATATTGTGTGTAATAAGACAGGATTTCCTTTTTCTTGTGCCAAATACGCTCTCATTTAAAGCACAGCTATGAGAAGATGTGTTATCAGTCAAAATTCAGCTTGGTTTTGGATTGTTAATCTAAAAAGAATCTAAATGAATTAATCTAAATAAAACAATGAAAGAGGAGTTGTGTCTACTTGTAACTGGAAGTCTGTTGTGATTTCCTCAGTACTTTGAGGAAAACACCAGTCAAGGAGGATTCCTCAATTGCTCCCTTCATTTCAGATAGAAAGGAAAATATGTTAAAGTATGTCCAGTTAGAAACTGCAGAGAGGGGCTTAATACACTGTGGTTACTCAGAATTAAGATTAAAATGCTGCTTGATAGCCCCTGGCTTTTTTTAGTAGCAATTATTCTGAGTGCATGATAATACTTGTAAGTGACTGTGTGTGCTTTAAGCTCTTCACTCCTTGATATGCTCTTGAACTTGTGCCATTTTGGAAGGGCACTAAATCAAAGGTTTTGATGTGGTGAGACAGGACTGACGTTATAAAATTAACATGTCCTGATTACTACCCAAGAAACACAGACTCCCAGACAGTGTATGCTTTTAGAGTTACACTCATCGTTAACTGACATTAAATACACTCTTGTCTTATTAAAATGCTATTAGGGCTGTGACTTAATGATTCACTGTGATTTTATGATAGCCTGTGCTAAATATTTTAAGAAATTTTTAGTTATTAACTAGTTCAGTAGAAAAGGATTGTATTGGCCTAATATATTATTGTATAAGCGGTGTTTTCAGTACTGTTCACTGACTATTGTCAGATACTGGTCTATTTGGTTGTATAATATCACTATGGTTTATCATATCCAAGACTCATTAATAATAAAGTCATTCAGTCCATTAATCCGTTTAAATAACCTAAGAGAAATTTGATGTAGAGACTGAATTAAACACAAGTATGGTCATGCACATGCACACCTGTGTATACAGAGCTCATAATGAATTACTTTCAGAACATTTTAGTTACAAAGATGGAGACCAGCATCCAAAAGCTAAGCAAGACATATAGATAAACTACTTTTTGCTTTAGGTAAGTCTTCAACTTCTAAAAGTGTCTTACAAGCAGCTCTGCATCTAAGATGCTTACATTTTAATCAAGTGCTGTCAAACTTTTTGATGACCAAGAGAGAGATTACACTATAGCTGTTTACTCAAAGAATCCAATGGCAAATAAATTTTACAGTGTTAAAGGATGATGGAAATGATCTGAGAACCATTTGAGAATTCTTTCATGCGCTGCCAGTTTGATGGCCTAATTTGAGTAATGAGCAAATTTTGCTATGCCTTGTATATGGATTCTGCAAATACCTGGGTTTCAGATTTAGCATCACTGCAAGAATCCAGGTTTCTATTATCTGTGATAAATGTATATTACACTGTCAGATAAATTATATTATCCACTTTATCTTAAAAAAATGCATTCTAATATAAACAAAATTCAGAGTGGTTATTGGCTTTTATAGGATGCCAGTGGCCTTTATAGAATGCCAGAGCAAAGATCAAAAGGTTCTTTTGTGATCCTAAAATATTATAGGAAAAAATGCACAGATTCATAAATGGATAAGTAGATGATATAAGTAGCCACTTATGGAGGAATCCTGACATTGCTGGAGTCAGTCTTCTTCTTTCTTTCCGTCTTCATTTATCTTTGAACTTTCGTAACAAAAATTTTGAAAACTGTGTTTATGTCTGTGTGTTCAGCTTACTGGAGACAGCGGGATAAGGCAGAGACTGCAAAGAATACAGCCAGGTATGTCTGCTTCTGTCTGTGACCAGCTTACTTCTAAACATTTGAAATACAAATTCCCGATGTCCTCTCCTGCAAAAGCACAGTAGCAGTTCGTCTGTTGAACGTGTTCCTTTAACATTTCATATATGCAATTCCATTTTCACTGTGTCAATTAGCTTCAGTGAATGAATACAGCATAGTGCTGGTCAGCTGCTGTGAGGAATGACACAACTCTTGGTTCTTAATTAAAATAATTAAGAACAATTTATTAGAAGGACAATCAGTAAAAAAAAATTGCAAGTACAAAATAACTAGGGATCCAAGAGAATTAAAGCCAAAAAACTGTGTCCGCAGAGATTAAAGACTGGTCGGCCGAACCAGCTCAAAGTCCTCAATGCAGAGAACCTGCAATGCTGGGGTGAGTTCAGTTAATCAGAAGTCAAGGTAATTAACATTGTCTCTGCAGAGAAATAAAGGCCTGTGCTCCCAGCATTGGGCTTCCCCAATACCTAGTCTGACGTGAATGGCACCTCTGATCTGCTTTCCAGCAGTTTTATAGAGTCTGGGTCCCGCCCATGACTGCCCACTGCCCAGCCTCCATGGTCTTGGATGATTGGTGGAGTCTTGAGGTGAGGTAATCTCAGGCTGCCAATGGCTCGCTGTTGTCTAGGGGAAAGATGTTATCGGCTCCAAAGGTGGGAAAAGTCCTCATTAAAATTCCAGGTTGCCATGATGCTGAGTTGTAGGCCAATGGCCACGTTCTAAAAATAGCTCTCTGTCAGTTAGAAGATCTGCTTTTTGGCAAAGTTCAAAACTCACTTAAAACTTACAAAGGTTAAGAACACTTGGTAAAAGGTCTAAAACTGGGTTATAAATATTTCAGAGAACTCTTAAAAACGGGGTAATTAACTTGGACACATACAGGAATTAAGACATTGTGGGTTTTTACACTTTTTAGGGACTAAAGAGGGAAACAAACTTGTGGAACTTTTATTAACAAGGGATTTTTAAGGAGGAATCATGTAAAACACTAATCAGGGGAATAACTTGGGAACTTAATAACTCTCAGCTGGGTTGAGGGTAATTTGAATAAGCAATAATTAAACAATTAACAATTAAAAGTTAAAACACTTAATATGCAAAGGCTAACACTCAATCTGATATATGACACCTGCTTAAAATCCAGTCTGTCTGCAGAAGATATTCTACGCTGCCAAGACTTGTGTGATATGTGTGATATTAAACGCAGGAAAGCAATTGCTATCCTCCTGATGTGTAGCATAAAGACATACTTGAAAGAACTCAGCTGAATAACTCTTGCTTTACAGCAGTTATTCACCCAGAAAAAAAAATTAAATGTGTGAATATTCCAGATTACAGTATTAGTTGGAATTTTACTTGATCAAAACAAAGTAGAATATAAAGGCAGCCTATTTGAGGAAAGAGTGGAAACAAGACAGGGAAATTTATCATGAGGGGTTTTCTGGTAGAGGAGACTGGCTCTAGATGGAGAAGATTTAAAGAAGTGGACAGAACAGCACAATGGAGAGGAAACAAATGGATTCTGTGGGAAGTCTCCTCCAAAATCTGCACTGTCTTGAGGCAATGCCATTATTCTGTTGAGATTGATGAGATTTTTCTCTTGGCTTTACAGCAGCCAGGATCTCACTCCTGATGCTTATCACTCATGCTTGACCTTTCGGGCAAGGAAGTCATTGCAATTTACAGTACCTCAAAAAAGAACCTTTGCCATATGACTATTGGGCTGAGTATGAAGACAGTCTTTATGTGTCAGAAAGGCAGAGATATACTTAATTCACCTGAAGTGCATCAAAGTCAGATTTCTGTATCAGATCACTCTGTTTACAGAGCAGGAGGAAAGCTGGGCATGTCTGGATTTATCCCACATGTTGACTCACAGCTATCCTATTGAGAGCCAAAACCACTCCTAGTAACACTTCCAGTCACTAACAGCAACTGCCAGCCAGCAAAAGTAGATAACAAGAGGTGAACTTTCAGTCTGCTTTAGCCTGAAACTTGAATCTTGGTGGAAAAGGGATTTTATCTGTTGGAAGTAGTAACTGGAGGCACATCAGGCATCCTCTATTCAGTGGTCAAGTCTTCAAAGGATTTGAGAGCAGTGGAAGTTCTTGCATCTGGAAAGCTCTCCTGAGCTACACTCTTCAGTGCCAAAATTGGTAAGTCCATGTTGTAGCAATAAGCTTACCTGAGGAACTTGAAATGGGAATTAAATTGAAATTAAAAAAAGAAACATCTGTGCTTGACTTGCAGTGTTTTCCATATAATCTCTGTTTAATTTACAAGTAGAATTTCTCCTGTACTCCTGCCATGTGTAATGTGGGCTCTGATTATCCTGAAAAGTCCTTCTTCTTATTTCAGCACCATCAAGAAACTCTTCAGCCATGTAGCTAGACTACTAAAAAGTTCCATTGACACAAAATCCAGTGCCTAAATACTTAGCAGAGTTGGAATAATAGGATAAATTGAATGCATGCCAGTATCTTCTGACACAATTTCAAGCAGAGATGTTATTGAACCTCTTAAGGATGTGTTTAACAATACCTGTATTCATCACCTTTTAATTGTAAATGAAGTATGAGTGACACTGTTTTATTATATTGCAAGGAGATTTTCATGCTATTTAACATGTGTCTTCTTCTCTAAAAGATGACCATAATTATAAGGATTGGGATGACCACCTCATAAGGGAAAAAGGACTAAGCTAGACACTACTTGTCCTATGGAATTTATTTATTTTTTAAACAATTTTCAAAAATCTTTGCAGAAATATATAGTATCCCACTGATAGGTTTAATTTATTGGCAACTGGCACTGAATTCCTCAAAACCTTTCCACCACCAAAGGTTTTACTTTACAATTGCATTTATATCTTGGCCTATCTAACCTTCATTGTACATATCATGCACAAACTTCCTTCAGGAATGTGGACAGGAGGTTTATGCACCTATCTGATACTGGGTCTTTGAGCTGAGCTTAGCATATGTTCCTACTGAATTTAGAAATTGTGCTTGTAGTCATTAATTCTAACTTATTGAATATATTTACCCAGTAGATAGAAAGTTATATTTTCTTGGATCTGGAACAATAGTCTAAGTTACCCCCAAGCTTCAACAGGTTTCAAGTTTGGTTCAGATTTTGACTTGCATTCCACCAGAATGAATACTTGCTCTGGCATCTGAGCTGATTGACTAAGTCACCTCAGGCAGTTGAAATCTACTTCAATTCGTAAAATTGGCCTGAGATATGAATGTCTGTCCTCTCCTCGGTTACAAAGTGGGCATAGATGTGAACTTGGGCAAACTTGCATAATGAAATTGAACAACTTATTGGTAATCAACAACATTTTAGCTAAAAAAAAAAATAGAAGAATTTAGAAGAAATGAAAATGTTGCAGGAAACAGGGTAGCAGTCACAAATGAAACAGCATGCCATGTGCTCTAAATAAAACTAGAGACGTCCCTTCATATTGTATCAGCTTCTTAACCCAGACCTTTCAAGCTCTGCAGACAGTACTGAAAGGGTGAGGGATGCCTAGGTCAGACTCTTTTGAAGCTGCATAAATCATGACTATATCCTATCAAATGGATGGTCTTACACCATTGATCATTTCTTGGAAGTAAGATGAGAAGGCCTGGATGTCCCACCCTGACCATGAATGCTTGGACCAGCACTGCTGTTGTGTGTCTCACTTCTGCTTTGTGATTTCCAATGTAATGCCACATAATTCCTCCTCATTTCTGTGGGCTTTTGCTGGAGTTGCATTCTGCATATGGACTTTTCTGGAGCAAATTTTTCCACAAGCAACATAATATGGCTACCATCCAAAGCTCAATATCATTCCAGTTCTCTTTCCTGAGATGAAAAAAAAAAAAAAAAAAAAAAGAATTATGATAAACAGGCTCCTAGTACAGGGTGATGAAAGGAGCAAAATTAGGGTAACTTTTCTAGCTCTGATTTTCTTTTTGCATAAGCAAGTGAAAGAAAAACATTACATTTCTATTTTCACTATTTTATTTGCTTAGAATCTGTAACAAGGAAATGGCAGCAGACAAAAGCAGCATTATATGTTCAACATAAAATTTTGCAAAACTGCAATAGAAATAGAGGGAAGATTGCTATGTGTCTAATTCAGGTACTAATTTTCATGGAAATATTTGAAGAATAGCCAACAGAAATGTATCCAAGCACTCTGAATAAAGGTATCCCAAAATTTAAATCAAGAAAATTAAAAATCAATTTTAAGAAGACTAAGGATAAAATTTTCTCTTATTCTTGTGTGAAAGAAGTGAGAATGATAGAAGTCCCCCAACAAAATGAAGTGTATTTTAGCTGCCATTCCTTCTTTCGGGGATCTCAGTCGTGTGTGTTGAGAAAAGCTCTTCCATTTGTTGTGCTGAAGGGTTGCTAACTGTCTTATTTTCATTGCTCTGTTTCCACCTAGTGCTCAAAGTGCACATTGCACCAAGCTGTACGTATGTTCTAGAATCCAGAACTGCAAATCGGTGTCGCTCTCTGTTTTCAGGGAATCTGCAGTACAAATAAGCAAGTGTAAGATTAATTATCACTTTCATAAAAAGCACCAGTTCCCAGAATAAAGCATATCAGGTGTCTCCATGGTCTTTGCTGCACGATCTGTTCAGAAACAAGAGTGTCAGTTATTTGGTTTTACTCTTAGAATCCCTCTTGTGGATGCATTTTTTGTGGTAGTTCTCTTGTTAACTGAAGACAAATGAATGCATGTGAATAAAAAGGAACACCCATAGTAACTGAGAGACATTCATTACTCTCACAGGCACAAGTGTGTGCTCAGGATGAAGTCTAGAAAGGGATAGCTAAGACACCTGGAAGCTCTGAGGTGGACTATCATCCAGATACTTTCCTCATATAGCTCAGGTTATAAAATACCTTTCACATTTTATAACAATCATAGCATTTTGGTAACACAACTGGAGGATTCAAAAACTTGATTGTACCGCAGGATGAAAAAAAGGAGAGATTTTGTAATGGACTATGAAATTTGTATTTTTTTCAGGAGGTTGAAAAGAGCTAAAGACACAACTTGTGGATTTACCTTGCCAAATGTAGCAAGAGGCTTATGGACAGATACAGGCATACACAGACAGGACAAGTGATGTTTTAAATTGCTTTCAGCTTCTGAGACAAAATTTTTATGGTATATAGACTTATAAATATCAAAATAGCTAAATAACACTTAGTTGTACCACAGGCACCATCTGAAAAACACAGTAAGGTTATTTCTCCTGGTGTCTGATGTGTAGGAAGATGGAACCTCCTGTTCCACAATTTGTAGTTTGAACATTTTCTTTAGGAAAATGATGCGAGCTCCTGCTTTTCCCTTGTGCTTTCTCTTTGAGCGTGTGCAAAATATGAACAAGTTAATGCCCAGACTAAGAAACTGCAATGTCCTTGGCTTAGGAGAGTGTAATAATCGCTGGTCTACCAGGTAGGAGCAGCACAACTGTGGCCACCTTTTCCTGGATAAAAGCAGGGTAGCAATCACAAATGAAGCAACTTGTCATAAACTCTGAATAAAACAAGACAGACCCCTTTGAACTACACCACCTGTGATAACATTTATTTTATAATAAAGCTTCTGCAGCTTCTCTGGTTTATTAAGTGCCCCGCACTGACTGCTGCATTAGGCCACCCTGAAAACCTGTATTGGACCAAACTCCATCTGGATATTGGTCACCCAGTTTAGATGTGAGGCAGATACCAAGCTGTTTGCTCCAAGCCATGCAGATACCTCTACAGAGGCATATGTGTATGTCAGTAGGGAACCCCGAATACAATGGCCTGCCTATGGAATTTACATTTTTCTAGGTAGAGACAACAGGTGGGCTGAAGTTTTTTTACAGTTCTAGTTTTAGATTTAAATTTCATTTTACAGATCAATTTTTTTAACCTTTCAAGAGACTAAGAGCATAGGACTGTATAGGTCAGCATTTTCTAGCAGAACCTCCTTGTTAAAATACTGTATTTTTTTTACCACTTTGAACATTGCTATGAACTCTGAGCTACAGAATGGCTCAAGCCTACACCAGTTTTTGTTATGCAACCTTCTTGCTTGAATAGTAAAATCAAAATTTATTTACAGTCAAATTCTCCTTATTCGTGAAATAATATTAATTAAATGGTGCTTTTGATGGAGAATGAATGGGTAGGTGTAAGTGAACAGCATTATTTTATTATACTATCTGTTGCTACCTGAGCTCCCCATTCCTGAAAGAGAGCTTCCTGCATTGAAGCATAGATTTGGTTTGATTTGAGTCCATAAATCACCTGGCAGGAAATGTAAACTAGGGAAGGGATTGCTGTGGATCTAACTCTACAGTACAGAAAGCAGTCCTTGAAGAGGGCAGGGTCTGTCTGTGGGGTCTGTGAGAAAGTCCCACCCATCTGGAAACAGCTGCTCTTGTCTTGGATCATGGTAAGGTGAGAGGCTGTTTTATTCTCTACGGTTGCCCAGACAGGTGAAGACTATCTGAGTCTTTGTATTATTTCAGACAGTGTGCCTTTCCAAGGGGATGGAACATAGGACTTTGTTACAAGAGAAAAAAGTACTGCCTGTGTCTGAAAGCAACTATAAACTGTTGCAAGCAGAATAATTTTTTTTTTTAAAGTATGGGAAGCCTCAGTATTATCCAATATAATTAAAATTAGTAAATTTACTTCTAAATAATTATTTTTAATAATATGTTTAGTATTTCTTGTCTTATCATCCTTCAAGGAACTGCTCTTGGCAAAATAAAAGCTTATTTCCTTGGAGGACTGTATTTATGTAAATACTTAATAGATTGTGATTAAATTAAATTAGTACTGTGTATCCTCTTCAGACTTGTCTATATAGTCCTGTCCTGTGATCTTTGCACTAATGAGTGTTTGGATGAGAATATGTGGGGGGTTTTTTGGGAGAGAGTGTGGAAAATTAAATCAACTAAATAAATTATCACACTTAAAAGTGAGGGGTAACCCTTCTTCAATATTTGTAACGTTTCACTGGCAATATCATAGTTTGAATCACTCTTTTTTCTTGCAAAGGCTGTCAGGAAGAAGGGCACTTCTGCTTTTAATGTTTTCCTTTATAGAGGCATGGACACACTAGATTAGACCCACACACCATCCAGGCCAGTAATTTGTTTCTGACAGAGCCCAGAGGGAGATGCCTCAGAGGAAGGTGCAAGGACCTGCAGTCAGAAGCAAGGGCACTGCTGTCCTTCTAATATTAAAGTAGTAAATCTGTCCATGCAGCTTGAGCAGCCTCCTGAAGATTCCAGTGGTGCCAGAAATAATGAATAAACCCTTCACAGATTTTTCTGTCTATTGCACTGAGTGATTCTGAACTATGGCAGTGGTTCTCAAGTCTGATCCTTCTTTGAAGCTCCAGTGTAACAAAATGGAATGGCTGCTGTGACTTGGAGGCACTGCATGGGGCTGGGAGGCAGGGGCTACAACAGCAGGGGCAGATACCAATCCAAGGCCTATAACCATTCACAGCTGAACATGCCTAAGCATGTTTACTGAAAATCCCTATCTGCTGAGAGAGGTGAGCGGATATTTCCTTGTGACTGTTACAAGGGAGTAATCTAACCTCTTGTGTTTGGTGCTGCTTTGTCACAATTTCAGAACTTGCAGTTGTCTTGGTCTTACTCTCAAGTTACTCCCTGAATATATGGGTAGGACTTTCAAAGGTCTCAACAATAAAATTAAAGAAGTTTGAGGGAGGTCAGACATAACCAGAGGATATGTGACCTCACCACACTAGTGACGTGTCTGCCACTTACACTCAAAGCTGAGTCAGGCCATCTCTGCCTGCTTTAAATAATGCATGGAGCCAGAGATCCCTGATTATGGAGCCACCTGAAATTCCCTTTCCCTTTGTGCAGTCACCTAGGAGTGGTCAGTGCAGAATTACTGAGGGCAGGGATTGTCTTATATCTGGCTTGCAGGTGCCTTATTCTGAGCTCTGTCCATCTGGAACCTGAGACAGGTGTGTGTTCACCACTGTTTCCTCAAAGTACTGACTGAGGACCACTCCATTAATTACAAATTGATGAGAAAGTAATACAGGGGACATGTGGCCACCTTGGGATCAGAGACTCTGCATGAATAACCCAGGGGCCAGAACTGGGACTCCTCCTGATTGTATGGTGGCACACTTTTCAGGACAACTATAGAGAAAGCTTGCCATGTGGAACTTTAATTTTGTACATGACCATATTTAAGCTCAGTAAACTAATATTTATATTACACATACATTAAATTTACTGTAGAATTAAAACACATAAAGTAGTGCTTCAAGTTTCACTCATCTGCATACTATCTATGAAGTCTGCTTCTACTGTGTGGTCATATATTTACCTGAATGCATATTCTGTACCTTGTTGATAAATCAAAGCAGTTGAGTATTTTACCTTCCATAGTACTACTGCTAATGAGATACAGTACATCTGTACTCAGATTAGCTTGGATGTTCATCACTGAGCAACATCTCTAGTATTTACACAAAACTACAAGTGATTAAATACCTCAGTGGAAATATGGCAATATAACATGCCTATTTATTATGTTCCTCTCCTTTGCTTCTAATACATATTTATGCTTATATTTAAACATCTTCCTGTATATGAATTTTGGAATTTGGGCTTCTAATATACTTTCTTTCTGCAAACTTTTTAGTAGTAATTTCTGTCACAACAGAAGAATGAAAATAAATCAGTACATTTTAGTAATTACAAGAAATTATTTAGAAGGCAGAAATGGAGATGGTTTACATTTCATTGACTTTATAATTATAGAGTTGCCAATGTATGGGTGATCACCTCCTTCCTTCTTGTTTGTTATTAAATGAAGGGTTCAAGGAAGCCTTTAATTTTTTTCTACATGGTTGTCAGAGGTGGGATGTGGCAAGAATAGGAGAAAATGAGGAAGGAAACAGGTTAATGCTGTCACATGAAAAGAAATGTATATAATTAAAGAGAGAAAGCACGGGCTTCTTTTCAAAGTTATTAATTCTGTCTTGGTCTTCCCTCTGGGGTAGTAGCAATTTATATGGTGTACATGCGGCTTAGGGAGAAGAGAAATTGTCTTTCATCACAAGAAGCAGGACGGTCTGTGCTTTAGATGGTTGAATCTAATCTAGTAAAGCCACTAGTGCTGTGTGCCAGGGCTTAGTACTGGGGCTAAAGCTGGTCTCCATATTCATTAGTGATCTGGGCAAAGGAGCACAGTGCACTTTCAGCAGGTTCGCAGATGATACAAACTGGGCAGACTGGCTGGTGTGCCATGTGGTTGTGCCCCATTCAGAGTGACTGTGACAAGCTGGAGAACAGGGCAGGGAGGAATCTCCTCAACTTCAACAGTAAAGGCAAACCCTTATATCTGTGGAGGAAGAACCCCAAGCACCAGTACATGCTGGGGGCCCACTGGCTGAAAAGTTGCTTTGCTTAAAAGGTCCTTGGAGTGAAAGTTGTCAGGAAATGGACAACCAGATGACCGTGAGCTACTAACACACCTTTCATGGCAAAAAAGGGCAGCAGCTTCCTGGGCTACATTAGTAAGAGCATTGCCAGCAAGATGAAGAGGATCCTTTCTCTCTCAGCATGGGTGAGGCCACATCTGGAATACTGTGTCCGGTTCTGGATTACCCAGTAAAAAAATGATATGGTTTACTGCAGCAAGTCCAGTGCAGTGATGATTAAAGTACTGAAGCACATCTGAAGACTTTGGAGGTCAGATGGCTTCTTTAAAACCTAAAGCGATAATAGTTCCTGTCATTCAAATCCTCAAATTTTACCCTTCCCAGCAGTGTCTGAAAGATATCAAAGACCATTGATATGAAAACAAATGTTGATATCAGAAAAAGTTACTCCATATGGAAAAGGACATGAATTGGTAATAATTAGCAAATTACCCATATATACCAAATGATGTTTTTACTAACCTTTCCCATATGTATGCATGCAGAGATCTGAACAACGTATGATTTGTAGATGAGAGAAAAGCTAATGCAGTACTTCAAGATACTTTGGAGACCCTCAGAAGGGCCATAGATGGTTTCTTCTAAGTGTTAGAAAGTCCTTTTAATTGAAATCCTGTGGGAGACCTCTTGTGTTAAAAACACTGTAGCTGTTAGGGCAGTGAAATTACTAATAACTATCACTAATAACAATATGACTGAATTTACAGAGAGGTTAAAATACTAGTTTTAAGGTGTTAATTGTCCTTTTGTTTCAATAGTTGTTAAATTAAGGTGCTAACTTGAAAGAGCTGGTTTCCTGTCTGATATAAACCACCCAAACACACTGTGGCAATGGAATGTTCTTGGCCTACCTTGAATATTTTTTTCCTCCACATGCTTTACTTCATTTCTTTTGATTATGAGAGTTGCAGTGAATTAAATCTTGATGTTTGGTGATCTGACCAAGGCTAAGGGATTGGAGAGCATGGCCAAGGGCAGGACAGGCCAGGAACAACTGTTACTTTTGGTGGAAATGTAGTACTAGATTAGTTTAAACTGATAAAGAAACCGCACCCTTGCTGTTCACTGCAAAACCTATTGTCAACACCCATTTACTGGATCACTGCACTGTACAGTTAGATAAATGACAGAGATACTGATTCAGGACAATCTCTGTGGTGTTCCCTGAACATGTAGTCCCTGCAGTGAGGAGGCTGACCGTGCAAAACCCTGAGAAACAATTGTATTGAGAGGCTATAACTGCACTTACCCTCATGCATGAACTTCTGAGTGTTGCTTGTTTGTGGCACTGTCTTCAAATCACTTGGTTCCCTTGTTTGCAACTCAGCAACCCTCTTTTCTTATCCTCTGTGTTTGCCTTCATTTGCTCCTTCTGCAGCATAATTCAGATGTTAATCTGAGTGTTTTTCTGTCCAAACACAAGCCATGTGGATGGAATAGCTGACATGCCATGCATTGTTCATGGCATAGTTCTCATGCAACATCACTGCTCATCCTGTCTCTCTTCATTTGATTGCAGTTTTTCTAAAGAGTACAATTTCCAGGCAAAGAATTTTCTATTTTTTACACAAACATGTCTACCACTGCTTAAAACCAGTGGGATACATTAACCTTCATTTACCAGGATACTGTTTTTGAAACCCTTTGTGAACATTGCCATGGAGGATTTGCTTTGTCAGTATATGAAATCAGACTGATTTTTGACTTTTGAGATCCTTTCCTGCTTACTTCCATTTTCTCTTTGACATATTTTTCCTTCATTCTTATTTCAAAATGCCTTCAGTTACTTTGATACCTGCTTCCAAATATCAGTGTCCCTCTGCTCTCTGTCTTCCAAAGAGCAGCACTTGCATGTCCGAACTCCACTCTGCCTTTTCATAGACTAAATGTTGTTCTGGCAAACAGTGATCTGTGTGCATGTCATGGCGCTCCCTTATTACCTTTGGAAGGGGGAATTTAAAAGATATATTTACTCAAATAACTAAATACTGAAGAGGCTTCCTGGGAAGAGGTCATGACATGAGGCCTGCCAGAGTTCAAGAAATGTTTGGACAATGCACTCAGGCGCAGGGTGTGGTTCTTGAGGATGTCCCATGCAGGGCCAGGAGCTGGACTCAACGATCCTGTTGTTCCCCTCCCAGTCAGGATATTCTATGATTCTACTGGACCTTTTGGCATTGAATGTTTTTATTTTACAAAATTTTGAATAGCACTGTAAGTACTATAGCATAATGCCACAGGAGAGATAAATAAAATTAACAGATTTACCAGCTTTAGGAAGAAAAATTGTTTTCAAAATGTTGCCTAGAGAATAAGGTTGAATCCTTCCAAACAAAGACTTCAGTGTTGTTTGCAATAATGGCAAATAGTTGTTCATATATACAGAATTTTGTATATATATTCCTCTCAGCTATACTAATCAAGGTATTGAAATGGATATTCCAGACATCTCTTGTGAAATCTGTTCAAGAAATTTTGCTCTCATTTTCAGCTGGAATTATCTGTAGTTCCAGTAGGATATGCAGAAAAAGGAAATACCTACTAGGTCTCCCAGGCTCAAAACCAGTGCTATGTGTATAAAAGATTTAAAATTACATCCATGCTCCATGCAAAACTTCTGAGAAAAAAAAAGATTCGGGTTCAAAATCATGTGACTTTTCCAAGGTTCCTGGGAACTTCCAGCCCAGACTTTATACTGGGGAGTGAGTTTCAGACCTTGAAGTGGTGGTCCCAGCAACACTAGCAAATAACTATTGTACAACTCTGAGAAGAGAAATTGTTTGATCCAGAAGCTGCTTGTCCTCACCACAGCTATTTTTTGCAGAAACCCACAAGATTTTACTGGCTGAATTCAATGGCTTCTGTATTGAGCTCTCCAAGGAGTGCAAAGAACAGCAGTTCTGGCAGTTTCATTTCCCCTCTGATGGCAAAAATAAATAAAAAAGAGAGAGCAACACTGTGACGCATAACTGCTACACTGGATTTTGTGGTATTGCTTAAACAGAGAGTCAGCGTGCAGCTCAGCTGTTTGTAACCACAGAAACAGAAAATGTTATTTGGAAGGAGGGGGGATGTACACCAAACCTATTATGTCTCAAACCTGACAGTGTTTCTTTAAAATGTTCTTAAACCTGTTTAACACACCCCGACTTTTCACCACTCCCTGGGAACATGCACCACTTACAGCAACTTGTAAATCAAGAAAAACCAAACCCAGCAATTTATTCTCCAGTGTGCACTGGATATTTTCACACACCCAGCTTGGCCATATAATTAAGTTACAACAAAGCTCACTAGCTCGGATCTTTCTGCTTCAACCTAAAATGAGTTCAGCACTGTGAGTTTAGAAGTCTCAAATATTCTGGAGCAGAATTGCATACTTAAAAATTGTATTAAGAAAACTAAGAAAATATTTAGAATTCGAAGGTTGTGATTTATGCACAACGCTATGAGGTTCTGTTCACAGATTCATAGAAGATGCCAAAACTCATTTATATTGTTTTATCTGAAGGTCAGGGATCTGAACAGAGTGAATATAGCACCTACAAGTAAAGCAGTTAAACCCCAAAATTCAAGACTTGCTGTTGCTATAGCTAGAGGGTTCAAATACAGAAAAACATGACATATTCTTTCTAAGAATAAAAGGAATATTTCATTTGTACCCATAAATTAAAGGGATGGAACTGTCAGGAAAGCACTGTTTTTTTGGTTTTTTTTTTCTCTCTTCTCTCATCTTATAATTTCTCTGTGTGGCAGACTCCTACATGGCCAGATTATAGTTTTCTAGTCATATTTTTTGTGTAAGTGGCCACAGTGCAGCAGGGGAGCACATTTTTATAGATGTAGTACTGTTGAGGCTGCAGAATGAGCTTTGCAGCTTGAATTTTGTCCAGACAGAGGGGAAAAAAAAATCTGTATCCTCGTTTCCTTTTCCTTTTAATTTGACAAGAAGCCATTGCTTTCCGCAAGAGGAAAAAATTATTTGAAATCCTGCCATTACATGGAATTCATCTGACATGTATAGGTATCTACACTGTAGATGCCTAGATCTGACTTGTCATTTTTAGACTTCCTTTCATAACAGTGAAAAGAAATAGCAACTTCCACAGCCCAAGCCTCTGACCTACTTTAATCTGTATTTGTGTGAGATTACATTAGGGGTGTTTTGAGTGATAAATTTAGAGATAAGAGCCTAGCTTTTGATGTAGCCTAGCTTTTTTTTGCTAAATAGGGCCTGTGATGGAAAGTCTCACCCACCTCTGAGGAAACAAGTGTTTGAAAATAGATGTCGCTGGTTTGGCGTCTCCTTCATTGAGTAGAATTCAAATTATTTACTTACACATTAATTGGCGTTTAGCTCTCTCAGGCTAATAGCCTGCATGGAGACCCAGAGCAGCCTACACCTGAAATTACTGGGTTCTTCACATTATGCTCTTACTGCACCATGGCAGGATCTGGAACCTGAGGAACTTATTTGTGCCTCTGTGATTACATCCAGATAATTATAATACTTCCGTTCTGATCCTTTCCCTTCTAATATCATCCAAATTTTTAAAAAATCATCCTGTTTCAAAGCCCAGCCTTGTTTTCATTTCACTTAAAAACAGCAACAAAAAGAAATGAAAAAAACTTCAGTTAAATTCTTCTTCATGTACTGAACATTAAAACTCATGTAAAAGTTTTTTCTGCCAACATTCTTTCCAAAGTACTCACAATTTGGAAAACAATTTTTAGAAGAATGTGATTTACTCAAAATAAAATGGAAGGAGAAGTTGATATTTAAAATGTACTAACTTCCACACCATTGCAACTGTCTATTGGCCAGTTTATAATAAGGGAAAAGTATTTTGAAAAGGCAAGAAGAAAGCTCAGTGGTTTCTTCAGCTTCTCAGCTCATAAGGCCCTGTTTGCAGATGTGTTAATTTAGGAAATGCATTCTCCTTTCCTTCACATAGTTTGTGATTGAAATATGCACCTGAATTTTATTCCTTTGAAGATGCTTGGAAATGCACTAAACCTTCTACTTCTGTGGATAAAGGAGAACAACAAGACAGCTGAATTCTTTTCCAGGGAAGCTGGAAGGGGAATGTGGAGGGCTGATGCCATTTCTGTGATACCATTTTCAATTTTACTCCTGCAGATGACATACATTTCAACACATATCATAAATCTGCTTTGCTATTTTTTCTGTTATTTGAACAGGTGAGCAATTTTATTGGATTGCAAAGGTATTTATTAGTAAGGAAAGGGTCTTAAACATGTACTAACAAAGTAAAATTCTCTCCATGTTTACATATATGCATACTCTCCACATTTGTCCTGTAAATAGAGAAGAAAGTCATTCTGAAGAAAGTGACAATGCTGAATGACTCTCAGCTCAGGGGCTGAATGAAAACCCCTTCACTAAGGCTTATTTCAATACCTAACAAATCAACATTCCACAGAAAAATGGTATCACTTTGATTGTATTGCTAATTGTTTGCATTATCATCAAAGAATTAGGAAATAATTTTAATGCAATTTTAGTTATGTGCCTTATACAAATTTTGTTCATAGGGTCATAACATGACAGTGGCAGTCCTTGGTCAGCCCAGTACTCTGTCTCCGACTCTCTGTTGCCAAAAGCGAATCTTCAGGAAAGAGTGGAAGAGCAGGGAAAACGTTTAAGTTGCTTTCCCTAAGTGTCCTTACAGTCTCTATCAATTTGCTTGTCAGGCTCTTCTTTAGCCCAATGGAGTTTCTGCTTGTTTAGTAGCTATCAACATATTTCTTTTCCACAAGCTTGTGTCTCACTGAGTTATTTGATGTATGGGTACACACACATGCCTATGTAAGTACATACATGCATACACACACACACACACACACACACACACACACGTACACATTTTTAAGTTCAACCCCATCCTTTCTGATTCCCATTTTTGGTCTTTGTCTTATTTTTGCAGTTACTGATTTTAGAACACATTTTCTAACAACTCTTCTAAAATAAGCTGTTTTGTGCTAATTATACCACAGCCAGCATCTTCCAGGAACAGGGAAAACCCTTCCTTTCTTCCATGCCCATATTCAGCTTTGATGTGGATAGAGAACAGGATCTGGATAGAGAATAGGATCACAATCTGTAATGTTTGGCTAGCATGCACAGCAGTTAAGTGTGCTGATAACACCAGTATGGAATGTACGTGTCAAAGGAAGATTTAATTAAATAGGTAGGATATTGTTTCATTGGGTTGTTTTGATTGGTATGAAATTTCCATGTAGGTTTTCAAATGACAATCAAGTTCTCAGACAACTAATTTGATCCAAATAATAAAAGAAAGAATTTCAAGAGAAGACTGCTTAGCCCTAGCGGAAAATCCAAGCACAATACCAGGGCAAGGAGAAGAAAACCAGTCTATCAGATAAGTGTAATGTGAACTTCCTCACATGGATATCGTTCTGTGGGGCAGATAAATCTCCTTATCTCTGCCATAAAAAAGTACAGCCTGTGGGGGTTGTCTCCTATGTATTTACAGTGCCCAAGACCAATTAAATGCTGTAAGAAAATTTCTGACAAGGAGCAGGAAAAAACTTTCCTCCTTTTAACATTGCCTCTTCTAATGTCTTTTAAAGACAGGATTTTTCCTGAGATCAGCACTGTTTGTTCTTTCCCAGAGCTCTCTCACTGGGGATTTGATAGAAATATTACAAAGTTATTCTTTAATGAAGAAAGCACATCTAGTCATAATTCTCACACTCCCTCTACTACTATTGGGCGTAATTTGGTTGTCATTTCTTTAGCCACCTGTGTGAATGTTCTTTGTCAATTCAGATACTGGTAACAAATTAACTATTTATCAACAAATAGTTGTTTTTTTAAGCTATTTGTCAATAACATAATCTACAAAACTGGCTATAGCCATTCAGCTGGTACCACACAGATGTCATTTGACTTAGATTTTCAGCACAATTTTCCTTAAATAACTGATTTCATCAGTAACCAATAAAACTAGTAACTGTGTTCTTTAGCTAGGGCAGTAATGGCAGTGGTGTAAGACCAAAACCCTAAAGTTTAGCATGTTTTTGGCCAGACTTTCAGGGACTTCTGAAATGTATTTCACTTATTTGCAGACTAAAGAGCTATTCAAATTGTGGGAAAATCAGGCCCGCTAACATTGAAGACTGTGTATCTCCATGAAATGTATTGGCACCTGCTATGAACAGAAGACACTGCTCAGACATCTTCTGTGGCAACTAGATGATGTGAAAAGGTTTAGACATTTTGCATACTATTTATGGCATTTTTTCTTCCTCCTTTAGTTTATGAACTTTGCCACACCCTTCGGGAGAACAATGGGCTGCAAATATGTCTGCATTGTGACTAAGGTTTTCTTAGCATTCAAAAAATGCATATGAAAAAGCTCTGACAGTGCTCCTTCCTGTATTCAGAAAGGTGTGGTTAAAAGATTGCATGTCTTACTTTAACCAGTCGAATGGTCTTCCCCAGTAACAGCAACCTACAATAACTAAAGGAAATGGCTTGGCTGGCAAAAGTTAATCCATAAAACACAACATTATCTCTGGTACATTGCTGTACTCACTCTGACAGTAACTTAATCTAGTGAAAGTGTTTTTAAGTTCTTCTGCCTCTGCACAAAAGCTGTTGCTACATAGTATTAAAAAATAACTCTCATGCCTGCCTATTTTAATCATCCAAGTGATGAAATACTGAGAAGTTACAACATAAAAAGAAAAATGAGAATTCCATACATAATATCTAAATATTAATTTCGCCAATGGTGAGGCCAGTATTTGTATACCATAGTAGAAGGACTGTAGCATTATTTTCTCTCTAGTGAATATTTAAACTGTCAGGAGGTAGAAAACTCCAGGTAATTGTGTTCCCTCACCCAAAAAATGATAGCTCAGTGGTTAGGGTAGCCTGCTGGTAAAAGTAGGCTGTTGTCAAAAGGAGGAATGATTTGAACTTGGGTTTAGTCATAGCCTAAGTGACCTTTCCAACTGGCAAGGTATTGCTTTCTTGTTCTGTTCTTTGAATGAGTGAAGTGTGTTTAAGGAGTTAAAAGAGCACAGCTGCCTGTCTCAGCATTGTAAGACCACTGAAGAAACTTGCCATAAGATAAGCCACCACAGTGGGCACAGAAGGGAGGAATTTGAGACAGGAAGGCCCTAATTCCAGGCCTGGCAGAGGCAATATCTGGTTAGCACATCCTGGTTAATGGATCTGGACAAAAATTCTCACCATGGCAAACTGTGTGAAAAAAGCAATAGTTCATATGCATATCACTGGTCAAACAAAGGTCACCCCAATTATGGGACAGATGGCATCTGCAACCAACAATGGCCACCAAGGCCCCCCAGATATGTCTCCGTAGATACCTGGAACTTGGGCTGTATAAAGGTGGTACTATTGTCTGAGTATTGAAGGATAAATTACTTGTCTGTAGAACTTGCTAAAGTTTAGGGCTTGACATACTTCAGTGATCTCAGGCCTCGGGGGAGCTTAACAAAGCTTGTGAAGAAAAATGTATCACTGATCGTGGACAAAAAGAATGCAGAGTTTACAGGCTACAAGGACATTTGACAGAACTTCCAAGATAAGAAGGAACTAATAAATGCAATTCATGTGGGGCGATCATGACCACCGACTCACAATCCACTGACCCAAGAAACCCACCACATCAAAAGAAGAGAAAGACTGAGTATGCAGACTAAATAGCTCTAGAGTTGAGGGAATCATTTAACCAACAGAAGATAGAATACTAACTAATAAGAGATGTATAAATGAAAATTTTGAACAAGCCCGGGATGCCCATCTCTCTCTCTCTCTCTCTCTCTCTCTCTCTCTCTCTCTCTCTCTATCTCTTCCCTCTTTTCTATTTCTTTCTATCTTTCTACCTCACACTCAGTTTAAAAATAAATCTGTATTATTGACCTGGGCATATGGTCTCTCTCATTTGTACCTAAACTTGGGCAGAGGCATCTCTTAATCATCGAATTTTAACAGCATGAGCCTTGCATGTGGATTAAGCAGAGGAATCATTTTTGAGCATGAAGGAAAGAACAAAGTTGTTATAAAGGACGCCAGGCACTTGGCACTGCCAGTAGTTGCCCTTTGCAAGGCAGCCCAGGACATTACTTATCTACCTTTAAAACCCATATCCTAGTAGGAGCAAGGAAGCCCATGAAGAAAGGGGCTTTCCATCTCACATTAGATCATTAGTATATTTTATTTTGAGGTGTCTATCTAGGAGCAGGAGGACTAGAATCTTCAGGGAAAATTATAATGTTATAATAACCTGCCCATGGAAAAAAGTCATACTTCTATTTCTCCCTCTCCTCTGTGTTGCAGTCATGAATGCTGCTAGGATTCCTACAGCCATTTTTAACCTGGTTCTGAGTCACATATACCTCTTGGTAAGGGTGTACCCACAGGCAATATATTCTCTTGGTTAATTATTTTGACCAGAGTGAAAAGCAACCCTGTATAAAGAGGTAGCACAGGTCCCAACCATCAGCTTATTTTATGTAGGGCTGGACTGGGAATTTAGGGAGGAGCAGGCCTTGCGTTAGTCACCTTCAAGAGGAAGGTGTCACCCTATGCATGAGCATCACTTCCTTTTCTATTCGCTGCAATGGGTTCTTTTTTTGTACAAGAGGCCCCTTCCCTTTTGACTTAATGTGTTAGAACTGCTGCCTACATATATAGGTGAGCTTAGACTAAGCTTAAGCGAGAAAAATGTACAGGTGGCATAGATGTGCAACCCACCTCCCAGATAAAGATTACATTAACTAGCTGTGTTGGTCTGCTAAATGCTGCCTTGCAGCTGGGCACTATCCACTGCCAGCACCTATCTATATGTTTCAGTGTGTATTTGTAGTCATTTTTGACGCGAGATCTATTGAACATAATTAACTTTGGAGAAATCAGGGCCAATGAAAAGGACCATATTGGTGAACTAAGTAGGAGTAGGATATGGGCCTAAGCAACATCCTCTGTTTGTCCATATTATTATCATGCACAGTCCTTGACAAAGTATTGTTCATGCCAATTATCTGTCTCTGAAAAAAGACTTGGGCATGAACAGATCCCTCTGTTACAAGCTCTGGACTGCTTTCAGTAGGAGTGTGGATGAGGCCACACAGGTTTTTTTGAAAAGCAGCTTTAGTGATATAGGTACAGAACATGATGTGCTGCTTGTCCTCAGGCCAGATACTGGGTTTTGGTATGTTTCATTTAATAGCATAAATGTAGCTGCTTTATCCTGTCTTGAATGAAAAAAAATTGAACATTACTTGCTAGACTGCCTTCAATCTTCTGGACATACCAGTTATTGAATCTTATAACCCATAACACTGTAGTTAACCAATCCTACTTGGAAAGTCTGAAGTATTACAGGACTTCTCTTTTGGAGGACTGACTGTATGAAAAAATGTATTCAGTAATGTATTCCTCCCTTTTTGGGAGGAGTCACAGAATCATATTTGTCCAAAAAGTTGTCTTGTGAGTCACTGCTCATTCCCAACTCTCTGTTGTGAATCTATGTGAAAGCTTGATAGAGCTAGGCTACATTATTTTATTTTCATGATGCTGTCTTAGAAACCTTAATAAAGATGTGGAGGTAGCACAATATTTTGCGGTATGTTTTGTACTGAAAAATGGAAAACCAACAAAAATTGACAAGAAAATCATGTAGAGGAAAATGCATTTTACTAGCAATCAAGGGACATAGACTTTTTAGAAAAGTGTATGAGCTGAAGCTAAGAACACTGAACACAATCATCTTGTTCAGAAAACGATGCGAGTTGGGGAGTATGATAATTTATTGCCACTGTAGGGTGCTATAAACATTTGACTTTAATAACACTGAATAAGCCATCCAAATCTAAATTATGGCACTTCTGAAATACTTATGTTCAGTTTTCTCCCAGTGCTACACTATTTTAAAAGTCAACATCCCCTACTGGCAGTTTCTTAGCAGACATGGTGAGAATTCCTTGGATGGCAAATAAGCCTCCATTGTTGATGAGGTATTTAAAAAGAGCCTGCTTGAAATGTCCTCCAAACTGTGTTAAAAATCTAAGCTGCAAGAGACAGTGGCCTCTGATTACTGATCACTAATTTGTCCCTATTGCTGGTTATTAATAAATGATAAAGAGGATTTAACGTTGGGAGGAATTCTAAGATATTTCTTTCTTTCTATCATAAATCATGACAGGCCACACACTCTCTAAAATCAAGCTATCAGAATGATTTTGATGGGGTTATATCCAGTTATATAAGCCTAGGATATTGCCATTTATGTTAGTATCTTTTTTCAGAGAACTTCCTCTTTTTCTTGAGAGAATGATAAGCAAAAGCAGAGCATTTACTTAAGTCCCAGTGTCCTGGGTTGCAGTGTATTCTATTACCATCCCCATCAGCTGTTGAAATCAGGTGGGGCAGTGTTTCCTTGCCTCCTCCCCCCAGACTATCTTTCTGTTAATTGCCCATCATTGTCCTGCCACATGACTCAGAGATAACTCCCTCCGGACTATCTTCTGTTAATGAGCCTAATCAACACTTTGCCTCATGACTCGTTACCCCATTGTGAGATGCTCCACCCAGAGGGAGGAACCAAGCATCCCATCGTGGATATAAGCTGAGGCTGAACACCAGAGACACTGGCTTCCCACTGGATTTCCAGAGGACAGGAGCTACGCAGCCACCATTGGACTTCCTGAGGAAGAGCAGACTGTTTTACTACAGGATCACTGCTTCAGAGGACTGCAGCCACCATTCTACCAGACTGCTACCACCACCCTGCCTAACAGGGTGTCAGGTTGTACCTTGACTCTGTCAGTTTGACAGTGTTTTCTTTTACCTTTTTTTTTTTCCCCTTTTCTTTAATTTCCATTAAATTGTTATTCTGACTTGGTGCCTCCCACTGGTTTGTTTTCAAACTAGCACACCCAGGAAGCAGATTATTGATAGATAGATATGAAACTAGTTACTGTCAGCTACAAGGCACCTTACTGGTTGAACTAAAAAGAAAAATTTGAAAAATCCTTGAAATGTGATAAATCAATAGTAGTACATCACCCAGTGCAATGATTAGCTGAATTACATGCTTCAATTGATAGTCATTGGTTGTCAATACAACTTGCTTGTATTTTTGCATTGCTCTTTTCTGACACTGCGGAAAAATCTGTGTCTAGACTACTGTCTGTCTGTGCTTCAGCTTGGATGTTTTCTTAAGAGCAAGAAAGGTAGTAAGGGTGATACAACTAAGTTCTGAAATAGTCTGAGAAATTAAATTTCACTATATTTCACTTCTGTTCTTCCTTCAATTAAATACGGACCTTATACTAGAGAATTACAAGAAAGCTGAAACCTGACAGCAGAACAGTTCACACACTCTGACCATTGCTGGATTTGTGAGTGTTACTTGTTATACTGAGATCCAGAGGCAAAGTCTGAGTTCCTCTGAATTTCTGAAAGCTGAATTTCTTCAGAGTATGGGAAGTTTTTTCATGGAAAATAGTTATGGGTCATTTTCACTGTATGAAACATGTTTATGCTGAAACTGTTTGATTTCTGATACACAGCACTGCATCATATATTCTTTATTCATTATGAACAATGCTTGCATGTGGTTACAATACAGAAAATGAGACAGAATGTTTAGTAGTAAGTCAGATTTGCTTTAGTCTAAAAAGAGTTTAAATGTTTTTTTCCAGCTTTGAAAAATTAAGTAATCAGCATAGCTAACACCAAAAATTCACCAACCAATGAATATACTGGTTGTTGCAGACCAGTCACTAAAAGACAGCTGGCCTGCTTTATTCCTAGGCTGAGGTCAGTACCACTGCTGGAATTCCACATGTATGCATTTTCCTGCAGACTGTCTATTCTGTCACACCAGACGCCAAAGCCTCAGCAAGGACTGCCTTAGAATAAGCCTTGGGCTTATTTTGGGTAGCAGAACTGGCTTGCTCTGCCCCATAGTTTCTTTTCTGTGTTCAAAGGCCATAACTACAGGAAAATACCAATTTAATTTCTCCAGACTGTATTGTTTGCGTCTCTATTTGTGTTTCTCAAACACTTTGGCTAAAGAAGGCAGTGCTGTGAGACAAGCGTATCTCTGATTTAGAAGTGGAACTTGTCTGATTGAACGTAAAACAACAACAAATTCATACCATATAACACCTGAATTGTGAAAGAAAAATGTTTCAAAAAACAAAATATTCCTAATCTCAGGTGTTATTATAAATCAAAGCTAGATGTCCACTTCAAGTTAAAGTGTATGTAGATTTTTTAAAGCTAATTCCCATTTAATGCTAGTTCTTCATTTCTTATGAGGAAAGAAAGACATCTGTTTCATATGAGAGGCAACTAAATTCTCAGTATGTCTGTAAAGAGACGTATTCACAAAAGTTTCTTCTTTTAAGATAAACACGTAGTACCTGAAAGTCACAGGACTGCTGTAAGTATTTTTGACTTTAAGAGACACAGAATTTGAGATATACAAAATCTAGAAGTGTTTGCTTTCTTGTATTCCTTAATGCTGAGATTTGTGGTACTTAATAGTTTATACGTGGTATTTTCTTTGCTGCTCTGCTTCGTCAGCTGTATTTTATCAGATAGAACCGATGGGTAGAGAATAGCTTCATGCTACTAAGTACCACGCCTATGAAAATGTAAACATCAACAAAAATACAGATTATTACTAAGTTAATTCATGTCAGTTTGCTTTGTTTGCGTTCAAAGAAATTCTTAATTTTCACAAAAGACAAGGTTGCCCAGCATCTTGCTAAATGACCTCTTACACATTTCATTACAAAAGTTCCCCAAATATAAAATAAGGTGGACTTGTATAAGATACATTAAAACCAGCTTCTGTATCTTAAACAGAAGCATGGAGCTGTATACAGTATTGCTATAAGAAAAGTATAGATTTCATACTACTGTATTTACTAATAGTAAGGCAGCTCTTAGCCTATAGACAAACTTATTTGCAGCCATTTTAAAGAAAGAAAAGTGAACACAAGTTCTCCCCTCCTTTGTTTATTGCCGGCAGTACTGACAGAGAATGCAAATGCGCAGAGATAAGAGAGACTTGCAACAAAATCTCCTGTGGGAGGGATTTCCCCCCAGATCTTTTGCCTCTGCCTACATACTCAAATGGTGAAAATATTTAATGCAGATCAGATCCCAGTGTGTGTTCCCGACTTAACACTTCTGCAGAACTTTTCTCTGTTGAAATATGATGTTACTTCGTGTTTGCCCATGTAAATACCTGCAACTCTGTAGCTGAGAGGCAGCCCTATATCTCTGCAACACGTATTTCAGTAGAAAATCCAAATGACTGTAGTATATTTTTCCAAATGGTAATTGCTTGGTTTTCTGTTTCAAGGTCTGTGAAGGCAGTTCATTTTGTGAAACCCAACCCAACCCTACTGCACTTGAAAAGAACAGCAAGCACAGAAAGGTAACAACTCACCCGTTCTCTTAATTGATCTGGTATTTCTACAGGGTGCCACCCTTTTCCACACCTCCTACCTCCTCCTTAAGTGACTCAGCTTCTGAAGGAGAAACCTCCTTACTTTTCAGGCAGCTGGATGGGGAAGAACAGTTCAGCTCTCAGTCTGCTTTGATTGTGCTTCCTCCAGGTTGACTAACCACACTGAGCCACGCTAGGACACTGACTTCTACCATACCTGGGTAAGGACGTTTATTGTTCTGGTTTTATATACCATGGAGGGAAGCTCCTACATTTTCAGACGTTCTGTGATTTCTTAATGTCCAGTTTATGATGCCACTTCAAAGGATCTGATTTTCAAGAAGTATGGAGAACTTTACTATGAAATTGCAGCTCTGAAAATTTTACAGTTTAGGTGTTTAGAGTCCCTGGACATTTCTGACGACTTCTGTCAATGCCATCTTAATTTCTTCATTGTTTATATTATATTCCTAATTGTATTTTATTCTAGTGATAATTTGCTGTTGATAAACTCACTGTTCAGACCACTTTTCATGAATGGCTGTTTTAATGTAATTTTTGCTCTTTGATTCATTTTATTGTTTATTTATTTTCTTTATTTGGAATTTTTATCCCAAATTAATGAGTATTTGCTCCTTTCTTATTTTCTTGAATTTTCTTTAAGTTTATTACTTTGGAAAAAAACCCCAAAACAACAGTTTCCTTTAATTTTCACCTTTGCAAAAATACCCATTCTACTTTAATACAAGGACTTACCTATACAATGACCTGAACCCATGTACAAACAGGAAGGGTTGTTCATCAGAGATCGAGTGAATTGAATGACAGAGCTGAATAAAGAAAATTAAAATTATCACCCCCTTTTCTACACTCTATTGAAAAAACCCTAACATTTAAAACTGATCACGTATTTCTAATTTGAAAATACACACAAATTTGGATTGTGACTTAGCTGATTTTACATTAGTGACAGTTCCAAAGCTTCTTTCAAAACAGAATCTCCTCCGCCCACATCTTGAAAAACCAGTTTTGAGAGCTCTTTCAGCTACAAATACATGAATGATTGCTGTCATACATTCATGTGTTTTCTAGTCCTACCTTGCCTATTTTCTCTTTTACAGAAATACACGTTATTTCTGTTTTCTGTCTGAACTATTTTCTGTGTTATTAATTCTGTGGGCAAAACAGTAGAGTAAAATATTCATTTAAACACAAGGTATTATTTCCAGAAGTTCATAAATGTATTATATGTCTATTGCTCTGATATGTAACTCTTGGAAAAAAAAAATCTGTCTAGGAACATATTTCTGTGATTCTTTAATGTCTGTAAAATAAATGTAGTAATTTTTAAATGTAGTTTTCAATAAAAGGACAAAAATACTAACTAATTGCCAAACAAACAGAATCATGTTACTTGTGGAAATTGTGTAGGGAAGAAATTAGAGCATCAGTTATACATATAGATCTGCACCTGACAGAAAGGATCTTTAAGGCTATTTGAAGAGATCATATTCTTGTCTGTAATAACAAGTTTGGATGTGTGAAGGATTGTACAGCCTTGAATGGTTCTGGCTGTGGTGGTGATTTGCAAAACAGCCTTTATCTACAATCAATAAATTCTTATTTGCGTGTAAGTATAGGTAGGCCCATCTGACAGCCCAGTCACAGCACTATTGTTGTCTGAGGATTGAAAGGATGGATATGGACAACAGAAAAATTGGTATTGACTTCCAAACCAGAAAGATTTTACCTCACACACTTACAGGTGCCTGTCTAGAAGAACAGCTGCAATGATGTGTGTCCCTGGTGCCTTAGTTACAGGGCTTGGAAATCTTTATCCTGTATCGAGTCAGAATTACTTTATTCAGTTGCTTGCTCACACTTATTATATTCAAGAGAAATGATGGAGAAAATAATGAAGTTTGCTGACTTGAAAGTTGTTAACTGAAAGCAGGGAGATACTGTTGTGTGTTTCCTAACTGTGATCAAGACCAAATGTGCTTTTCTTCAAACCGTCACGTTACCTACATTCAGCTCACCTAAATGAAAGATAAGCCACATATAGAATTAACATTAAGAGTTACAAAACAAAAAGTAGAGCTGAAGTAAATCTTCAGTTCTAATGGAATAATTCTAAAATTTGAGCTCTGGTTACTCACGAAATACTGACTATTCATCTTACTTCAGAGCGGAACAGTTCTTCAAGAAGATGAAATTTTGGTGGCAAGCTTCGTATTTAGGATAAAGAAAGAACAAAGTATAAACCTATTTTCTTTTTCACATGGCAAATATTAGATGCTTTCAAAAAGCTGAAACTTGAAGGACATGTAGCAAACAGTAGCCAGCAAGCTGTGGCTGTGTAGAGCCACATATGAAACCTGTTTGTTCCAGCTGGTGTTTCATGTGGACATAGCAATCTCAGCAACTTCTCTACAATTCAGGCTGGTTTAGCAATACACCACAAGAAGTTGGATGACAGGAAAATTCTGAAACATTCCTTTTTTAAAATCAGTTGTTCAGCTACCACTTTTTGTGTCACCCAGTTCATTAATAATAGCGGGAAATTTGACATTTTAGGCATTTGCATTTCGCAATGCTTTATATAAAAAAGCTCAGCATAAAAACAAATATTTTGACTTTTAAGAGAAGAAGGTGTATCTCTCTCGACACTCCTTCAACATTTACTGTGTTGAATTCCTTATTATACAGTGTGATGATAATGCAGAGGCCTCCTGCCTCTAAGCTGTGTAAATTAATATTGCTTATTAAAAGAAAAATACATATCAACTGACTAGTTATTAATAAGGTCCTAATCACTGTCATAGCTTCAAGCCAAAGCACAAAGATGTTTTTTGGTTGGAACTAGTTCAGTCTGATGAGGAAAACATGAACCTTACAGGAAATGCTTCTATTATTATGTATTTTTTTAAATACAGCAATGCATATGTGTGAAGCCTAATCACATAGACAGCTACAGCCAAGAGCAGGAGAAGGAAGGCGAAAGGACTGTGATGGAGGAATGGGTGTGTTCAGATGATCTGAAAACTAGAAGGTCTGGCTTTCAGAATTTAAGGCAGGCCTGAGACTGCTGATCAGTCACTACACGAGATGAAAAGGAGATGTAGATGTGTAAATATAGGTATCTGTGATGAAAACAGTGTTGGAGACTTGTGCTGCTTTTGGAGTAATTGCTTGCCAGATGGACTGGCAAGAAATTAGATGGACTTTTGACTTTCCCTGAAGTCATGTCTGAAGTTTTTTTCTGAATTTCTTTGGGATTATGTTTGGATTTCCCCCAGAATGTTTGAGGGTCTGAATCTAGGACTGGCATGTCTTAAAACCATTTGGGAGCTGCTCACTGGACTGGCCAGGGCAGTTTTAATTTTTGCTTAGAGTTTCCTGACGCTGTTTTTAAATTCAAATTACACTGGAGTTGCATTCCTGTTTGTTTTTGTTTTGCATTCCAGCTGAGTTGTTTTGCTTCAGTGGTTGAGATCTTATTAAGAATGTCTGAACATAATTTACTATTACTACAGCATAGTATAGAAAGCTCTAACTCTGCTTCGCACAATTTCATTTGCCAAGTTAAAAACTTTTTTTTATCTCCCTATGGTCTGAAGATGAGTGTTCACTGACCTGTGTGAATAATGTGACAGTTCCAGATCTTTATGAGCTGATATTTTTAAACTAATGTGATCCTCATAATCTCTTGTCCACTCCCCTTTTCAAATACACAGATACACACACGGTTCAGACTAGGGAAGACCTAGTAAAAATGCTTTGATGAGCTGTATTCTGCCTCTTTATGCAAGATTCGTTTCATTTCTAAGATCCTAAAATTTAAATCTTACTCTGATGATTCTCCATTGTCTGTGCTACAGATTAAAGTAAGATTTTTTTTTTTTTAAATTTGCATTTTAAATTTTAATGAATTAATCTTCGATATGCAACTTGAAAGCTCAGAGGCAAGAAGCAAGCCTTAAGGACAAAATGGCAGTATTTTGTAGGACTAAAATGCCTGAGTTTAAAATTTCGGAATCCCTGGCACATTTTCAGTGCTGATTGTAAAAGGGAGTGTACCTGTTTCTAATATTTACTTAGGCATATTACTTTTGCATTGGGAGACTATGCAGCAGTTTATTCTGAATGCTCTACACATGTGCAACAGAAATATTTTTTGCCCTAAAAACATTAAAAAATGAATATAGGATGAGAAAAAACACAGTTTTAATTAAATGTTTGAGGATGAAAGAAGCACACTTGCTGGACCCTCTCATAGATACAAGAGGAGTTGCAAACCTCTTTATAGTCACTTTTTATTTGGTTTAATTTTCACAAAAGAAGTCTCCTTTTTCAAAGTTTTATGATTCATTTCCCTTAGCAAATGGCTTTAGAAGTACTTAATAGAAAATAAATGCAAAATCCTTTTATACAAACTACTACTTCTTCTTGAGATGAAGAAGTGCCAGTTCCCAGTGCTTGTAAAATATACTGAAATATCAAACCTTCGATCATCCTGGGACTGACTACGTCAGATGTCCAACTGTACCTAAGCTGAAAAAGTAAATCAGAGACCTCTCTATCATCCTGGGATGATGGAGTTCAGGAAAATTTCAATATCAGGATTGCTTGATAACCTAGCTGAACAGTTTCTAGGGAATTCAGTTCAGATATGCTTAAAAGCTTATATAAGTATTTTTAAAAGGTATTTTATAACCTATTGCAAAATAACTTAAGGCTCACCATAGCCCCAAGCATATTTTTATTGTGTGGGAACCAGCTCCAGCGGTCACATGTTTTCTACACACACTGTGCCAATGCCTGCTTGATACCAACAACTAAGGTAAAAAAAAAAAAGGAATGAGGGTAGGAGCCTTTCAAAATGCCAGAATTTTAAACTCTAATGAATATTTGGAATTTCACAACTGCTTAAGATACATGCAGACTTTTGGACTCCAATATTAGTTTTGTATTTATATTTTTACTTTCTAAAAAATCTGTAGTTATTTACATCCAGATTTTGGGTTACTGCTTCTTTTTGTTTGTTTGCTTGTTTGTTAGTGTTGGGGTGTTTTTTGGGTGCCTTTTTTTGTTTTTTTTTTTTTTTGGGGGGGGGGGTGTTGGAAATTTTTTGTTCGTTTGTGTTTTTAACATCATAAGCTTTTTTTAGTAATTGTTTGGCAGTAAAAGCATAGAAAAGAAAAATCTGCTCTAGTGCAATCCTCTGTGGCATCCACAATGTTTTATTGTCAGTATAAGCATTATTCTTAAGCTTTTGCCAGAGTCCAAAATCATCTTCACTTTCCATCAGTAAAGAAAGAGCCACAAGCTCCAGTGTCAATCTACTCTATTTTAGGTGTGTGAGCAATACACTTTACGTCTGCAAAAAGAAAAAAATGTTCTCTGTGTCATCCAGAGAACCAGGAATGTTTCTGATTTTTAAGGACTGCTGCTGTCACAGAAACAGTTTTCTGGTGCTTCTGTAAATTTTAGCATCCTGACAGTGGAACTGGTTGTGAGCTTTCCAGCACAACATTGTTTTCTTGGAAAATGCTGCTTTACAAGAAGGAATCCATTTGCTAAAGAGGGTCAGTTTTGGCCAAACTCTTAAGTCAATGTTAGTATTTGGGGCTTTTTTTAACTTAAGGGAGAATTTTCTGTCATCAAAATGTCATTATGTTCTGCTTGATGCTTTCTCTAGGAAAGCTGGTATTCACAATCCAGTTTCAAAGCAAAACATGAAATCTTTTGAGTGGCTCAAGTCCCAAATAATAAATTTTTTTTTTAATTATCAGTCTTGGAGGCTTTTAACCTGATTTGAGGTAAGGGAAGAAGTCAGTGACTGGAAAACTGTTGCAGAGCAGCAGAACTGCTTCTGTCTTGACCCCCTGTGATATCTGCTGGCCACAATCCGTGAGACCAAGAAGCAGGGCTGGATGAGTTCACCTGTGCTCCAGGTGCTGTGCCAGGGACTGATACCATCTCCCTGTTAAGCTCATCACCTCAACCCATTCTTCAGTACTCTGTCTTGCCCGCTGAGGGCTCTTACCACACCAAGTGTTCTTGGAAGAGCTCCCAACAGGGAAGGGGCAGTGTGACAAGGCAGAGGGGCAGGGCAGGAATGCACACAGTCATCACCAGGCAGGCAAAAGCCACCACCGTGCCCCAGATTCGGCCTGAGAAGGGCTGCTGCTGGCCCTAAGCCATTCCACCCTGTCAGGCTAAACTTGTGCAAGGAGGTGATTGAAGCGGACAACAAACTTGACCTGTCTTTGGGGCTGATTCCTGGTATCGCTGTCAACCCTCACTTCCTTTTTTTGTCACATTTTCTTTTAGATTCCTGCAGAAGGACAACATCCTACAGAGCAAATGTCAGCCTTCAGCATACGAAAACAGTCTCCTAATCAAAGCGGTAATACTGAGTCTCCTCCATTTCCTGCTCCCGGGGCACTTGGAGGCTGAGGCATGGCCTCCCTCCTGTCCAGGCCTCGCCATGGCCCTGGCACAGCTCCCTCACAGGGGAGGAGGGTGATTCGGGCCACTGCGACCCGTTTCAGATGCCAAACTATTGGTGTTGTGCACAAAATGGGGCTGGCAGGGATTCAGACCAGAACATCCCACTGGGCAGCGGAGTGTGGTCGAGTGGGGAGCTGGGTGGTGCGGGGCAAGGTGGTGTGGTTGTCATGGAGAACTCACAGGAGCAAGGGGCTGCAAGGGCAGTGGGAAGATCCACTGGTCTCAGCGCCGTCTCTTTGACTTGCACAGGGAAAATGAGGAGAAATTGAGGAAATCTAGAATGGGGGAAGGGGAGAGAAAAGCTGTTTAGTCATTGTCTGATGGGATGGTTTGCTCCTCTAGAGGAATAAAACTAGAGGACTGCTGGAATTTGCTTTCTGTACAGAGAAATGTCCAGAGGCAAACTAGAAACATGATGAAATTTTCCATTTCCCTGAAGCTCAAAAATATTTCTGTAGACTGAAAGGTTTTTGAGATGCATGAGGACCTGGTTCGGGTGGGATATACCAGGCTTACAAAATTGGTGTTTCTACGTCAGGGAGCTGCTTGGCTCTGCTGTATTGAGGACATAAATTTTTATTGTCAAATTGAGACAGGGATGAGCTGCATCTGCCTGTGCTCATGTGACCTAATCAGTTGTATCAGATCTATGTTTAATTTTTTAGCTGAAGCTTGGGAGAAAATTCATAAGCCAGAAACGAGTACTCTTCTGCAAGCCCAGGGCCTCAGGCATTAGCAGAGTGCTTGCAATGTTTCTTGAGAAGAAAACAATATCTATTCTTTGTCTACCACCTTTATAAGAGGTTTCATGAGACCTTCTTTGCACTTAGCAGTTTAAAAAACCATGATATCTGAGAAATCCAAGTGATTTTTGGGTAGGTGATATCAGTTTTCCTAAAGTACTATTGGTAAAAAAGACAATATGGCACATGTACAGTTAATTTTAATAGTTGGATATATACCAAGTACTTCTTGATTATACAGAAATGCTTATGTGATGTTCATATTACTGAAGAATTTTTCTTCAAGATTCAGAGGAGGTAATGGCTGATAGTAGAGCAGAGATTAAAATATATTGGAGACAGTTGAAAGCATCTTTGGCTAAAACTATTAGGATGAAAAAAATGCTGGAATAATTTCCCCCCCTTTAGCTGCCATCAAGTATCCTTGCTGAAGAGAAGCTTTCTCTTTGGCATGCATAAACTTGAGCTCACATTTTTCCTACTTCTGAAAAACTAACTTTTCCTTTGTTTTTTTTTAACAATACAAATAATTGTACCAAATTAAAAATCTTTAAATATTTATGAGAAATGAGAAAAGGTACACATTTTTAGAGAAAATGCAGTTTATATAGTCTTGTTTTCTAATTAAAACTATCTCCATTCTTGACAGTGACCATGAGACAAAATTATTGTTTAAAGTGGTGAAGGTCTTTCCTCTTTTTAGTTTGCAAGAAGTGTTTATTTTATTAGATAATCTAATGAACCACTGGAGCTATTCAGACAAGCCTGGGATGCCTTCATTTTTTTTTAAGTCTTTAAAGTCAGATTTGAATAAATATTTTTAAGAGAAGAGCTAGCTCAATAGGCAGTGAACAGGCTGATGCAGAAGTCATGCAGTGAGGATAGATTAGTTTTTGTTAATCTACCATGATTGTCAGCTCATTCTTACAAACATCATTTTTCATGTCTCTGGTCATTTGTCAAATGGCTGGATCTATGCTGCTTAAAAAGAAGAAAGGCAAACCTGGGCATCAAGGCCAAAAGATGGAAGCACACATGCGTGCTATCACAGCCATGGCTTCTAAAACATTTATCACTTTTCTAGCACCTCAGTCTTGGAGAGAGCAAGTCCAACACAGAACCAGAGAACATTTACAACTAGGCAAACATCAGTGATGAGTCCAAACCTTTCATTCCTTCTCTTTCACTTGGCAGTATAGGGAATTGAAACAGGCACAGTTTGAATTACAGACAGATATATATACATTCTTATACTGAATTTTATCTTTGTACATCAGTGTCTACTTTTACAAGAAAAATGTATTTAAAAATTCACTCTTGGCCATTATCAAAATACATGTTTTGGTGCTCTATTATGATTTGGTCTTCCACTCACTGTAGCCATTTGTCATTTTTTAATGTTACCACTATGGGTGAAGTTCTTGTATTAAAAGCAAGAAGTACATTTTCTTATAAATCAGAGCAGAATGCCAAAACACAGCTCTGACTAATGACGTATTACTGACTGAATGTGTTTTCTGTGGAGTGTGTTCTTTCTACACACAATTTTTACAGTCTAATTACTGCACACCAGATAGTGATGTCTCCTGAAATTTGGTGTCTCCTTTTGCGTGAATCTTCAGAGTGTGAGGAATTAATGGAGAAAATGGTGAGGGTCTTTAGAGGAAAACACAAGATCCTCTGTATTTTTCAATTTTTTTGATTAATTGGTTGTATTAACAAGGATTTTACATATTTAATTTTTCACCTTCTCTTCTCTGGATAAAATTTGGGGCAAATATAGCAAATAAAAAATGGAATTCATATTTGCTCTGAACTTCTAGCTTTTCATTTTAATAGGTCATGTTAAAATATTACATCAGTATTTCTTCTCACCTCAAGCTGACGATATGAAACTCAGGTAAACTGAGAATACTGAACAATAGTCGTTGCATATTTTTGCTTGCAAAAAGGGCCAAAATCCTCATGAAACAAACCAAAGGAGATAAATGTCAGCTTTCTAATACAGGGAAGAATCCACATTCTCCGAAATCAAGTGAAAATCATATTGTTACTTCCCTAGTACACTAAATATCAGCCTTGTTGGACAATGATATTTTTGGATGTTTTCAGAAGTAAATAAGTCTTCCATGTTTGTTCAGCATGTCAGTCTGTCTCTCCCAACAACCTTTGAAACCATACACCAATTTTAGTTAAATTTGATGTAAAGGTATAAATCTTAAAGGTATTGCTTTTATTAAAGTTCAGTAAAACTAAGTAACTGACTAGAAGAGAAATTCTATTCATTTAGCCTTTCAGGAAAAAGCTTTAGAGGGAGTCTAACTCTTTGTGAAACATGAAAATCCACATATTTTGGGCTGGTTGTAATTGGAGAGCCATGTGGTCAACTCAAGATTAGCCTTCCTTCAAAATTTGCATCTTGTCACACATCTGCAAATACAAAACCCACAGACAACGCCCCAGGAAATTTGGTGTCAGGATTCATTAGTTTGACTTTCCTGGGATTACTGTGGTATGCAAATTTCATAATTCCTTTATCAGATCTGTGATACGTGTTTTCATTAGAAATAGGCAAAGCAGTTTAATATTAAGGATGAAACTGAATTTAGTTTACTATGCTGGGCTTCTGCAGGCCCTTCAAAGTTGAAGCCACAACCTTTTTAAGAAGCAATCTGCACTAAACAGGTTATGATAACTGAAAATTCAATCTGTATTAAACTTTTATGTATTTCAACCTATGTAATAGTACTTTAGGTTTCCAAAGTTTTTCCACATGTTAATTTTCACGACATTTCTCTGCATTTGCAGATAAGAAGAGCCCCTCTGTTGCAATTAAAAGCAGACAACAGGCTACTCATGATATTAATAAACGACGGACCCTTTTGCAAGATAACAGCTGGATAAAGAAGAGGCCTGAGGAGGAAAGGTAAGAAAAATATGAAATGCATTTCTTCCATATTTAGTTCAGTATGCCATGTACCTTTGCATGGAGCGTCTACTGTTGCATGGATGGTATCAACCAGAACTAGGGGAATTCAATCAAATAACTCTTATTTATTTATCTTGATGAGGTATTGGTTGCCTTTTGGAAGTATTAGTTTGCTGAATATTCACTGACTGTTTTTCATTGGGACTTTTGAGTGCTGAGTGTTTGATAAGGTTTTGCTCTACAAGTAAAATCCCACATTTCACGTATCTAGGTTGCAAGACTATGATCTGACTTTTTATAAGCAAGAAGATTATAAATCTGGGCAAGTTCTTTTAAGGAGCTTAAGTCAGAATCAGTTTAAATTTACTCTAATGTAAACTAGGACTTAAATTACAGCAGAAACAATGCCTTAAGACCGTGTTATCATTATCTGGCCCATGAATAGCATGTAGGAAGAGATAATTCTTACTGCAAAATGTCTGGAGTCTTCTACTGCAGAATTCTGCAGCTGGTGCAATTACAGTGGTAGTGGACAGCTGTGAAATCTGATTGACGACAGAAATCTTTTGCCAAGAAAAAGTGATCTCTTTTTAACACTCACTGTTTTTCTTTTGCTTGAAGTGCTGATGAAAACTACGGAAGGGCTGTCCTTAACCAATACAAATCCCAAGATAGCCTACACAGGTATGGTAGAGTATCTGTACGCCTTTCTAATGATACCAAAGAAAACTTGGTATCCTTTTACTATATCCTGTATATAGCAAGAGCTTGCTTTGTTCAGTTTTAGTCTGTTCATATTTTCACTGTAAATCAGACTCCAGTGTCAATAATTGATCACTGCAGTGGATCCAGGGTTAGATCTGTTGACACCTGGATGGTCTAAAACCCTGTATGATACTTTATCTGAGACATAAATACTGTTTTATTAATGATGAGTTTTTTAATATAACCAGTAACCAAAGTGGCATTTCTAAATTTTTTATTCCAGCAGTAGCACAAATGAAAAGGAAGATCAGAAAGCTGTACTTGGACGATACAGATCTGATACCACCTTGGACAGGTAGGGCTTTTTTTCTGGATGTATTGTGTGTTGTGATTGTCATACCTGTGAGAGGTCTTAAAAATGAAAGCATGAATGAAGTCAGTGTTTTTTTAAAGTTTTTGTATTCATTAAGCATCTGAGTAAAAGACTTTGAATGATTTTTGCATGAATTTTCAATGAGACAAATGAAAATATGATTTGAGAAAACGTTCTTTTGATATCATCTTCTTTTTTTGTACCTGTTTCTGTATATTCCTTTCCTCATAAATGTAAGTATCTTTCCACAGATGATAACCACTCCTCCCCAATTTCCTCCTTTTCAAACTCAAAACCAAAGTCATTATCTCCAACAGCTAAGCACAACATGGCTAAACCCATAGTTCTTTGCAAATACTGTGATCAGTACCAATATTGGAGTCGTGGTTGTCATACAGGTGCTTAATTTGAATGTTCTGTTCAGCCTTGACCTCTGCTGGGTGAAGACATGACCATGCTTGTGTTTGCAGATTCTTTGTGTTGCATCTTCAAAATCCAGCCACCATTAACATCTGCTATCCAGAACATGCTGAGGCTGTGAGATCCAGCACTTAAACGCACACTGTGGGAAAAGTGCACTTTGTTTAGTTGGGTTTTAGCACTGTGCTATTTCATTTCATGATCCTTACTTCTCTTGTAAGAAACAATGCAAAATTGTTACATAAAATGTACCTTCTCCGCAGGAGTTTGAAAAAGAATAGGCTAGAGACCTGTGCACTATCATCACCCTGCCTATCCGACAGCCAGTGAATGCTGCTGTATTTGTTCAATCATCATGAGGAAGCCACTCTATAACTTCAATTCACCTGTTGCTCTTCTCTGTATATTTTCTATTTCTATATTAGTCTTTTTGGTCTGGGAATCGAAATCTCCATGTAGCTATTTAAGATGGGTGCACACCTTGTATGTACACAGAGGAGTAATAACAATGATTTCTATTTCATTTGCAATTCTTCCCCTTGTACTTCATAACATTGAGTTTGCTCTTTTGAGTCCTGCTAAGAATTGAGTTTTAATTTTCACAACATTATCTATATAATTCCAAGATTTCTTTTCCGTGTGATAATTGCTGGTTCAGAGATCAATTGTTTCTCTTGGCAGGCATTACTTTGCATCTAAGAAAAGTGAATGTCATCTGCCATTTTAGAAATCTGACATGTTAGCAGATGACTTCTGAAAAGCTTTGCCATTTGTTTTGACTACCATTAAGTAATAACATTGGCAAGCAACATCATCTCACTCTCCTCTTTTCCAGATAATTCATGAACACATGGAAGAACATAGGTCTTGTACATATCTCTCCTTCCACTTTGGAAACTTGCCATTTATTTCAAACTTTTGTTTCCTACATTTTAAGCAGTTATTTCTCTATTACCCATGGGAGATCAGTTTACTTAAGAGCTCTTGAAACTGACTTCTATGAAGCTTTTTGGAAACTGAAGTAGCATATATCAGCTATGTCACACTTACTCACATGGCCACTCACTTCAAAACAATTTTAAAATTTGATTTTCATGCCTCAAACCCTGATTACTAATTTAGAAGTCACAGGACAATTCCAGTTTCTACAGTGTCACTGAGGAACACTGGTTTTTTGTACTCGATATCTTTTTGGTTTATGCTGAGATACTAAAGTATCTGAATTATTTGAGGTTGTAAGCTGACTATCTTTGTGTTTTCATATACACAAATATCTAACATAAAGGGTTCTTAATATGCAACTGATGACAGAGTATACCAAAAAAGGAATTTAGGTGTAAATATAGACTTCTGAAAACTAACGTGGAACATGCCATAAAGGGAGTGAATAATGATGCTTCTGCCTTGAAATTACCACAGTGAGGAAGCTGCAGTCAAGTTGTTTATATTCCTCAGTCATCAATAGTCTTTACAAAACGGGAATACAGCCATTCCAGGATTAATTTGTGCACACCTATCGCCAGCAGGCAGTTTTATAAGGGATGACCACATGTTCTGCAACTCCTCAAATTTGCGACCTAAGATATAAAAGGCTGTGGTGATGTATCTTCTCTTAGTACCTTTTTTGTAGTTGAATTTGGTACTTCTGCTTCCTCTGTGAAGGACGTTCTCCACTTGGTATAATTCTCTTATTTTCTTATAAATTATTCCTGACAAGCATAGCCATATGCTGGAAGTCTCCAAGCTTAGAACTGACCAGTTTGCAGAACACCTATATGGTTTATCTGCCTGTGTGGAAAAAACATTCGGTTTTTTTGTAGAAAAACCCTGAAGGACTGCTCCTAGTAGATGCTTCTAGAGACGAATTACCTTGGTACTGGAGATCTCTCAGATCTGTTTACAGCAATTACAAGTCATCTTATGTTTACAGTATTATGTCATGTTGCTTATATGGAAAATCATTTCTGCCTAGATAAATTTCTGGAAAATGACCTTCTTCTATCCTGCAAATGGTCCTAGGGAGTTACCTGTTTTCAAACTGGATACTAGAACATCTTTTCACAATTCTGCTGTGCATGTCTTCTGGCCAGTAGTATTCCAATAGGAATACTGTAGTATTCCAAGAGGAAAGGATTTAAGGAATCTGGCTCTATCTAGTTAAATATATATTCAATATCTAATTTTCAAAATGACAAAATAATAATTGAAATATGAATTAATAAAATCTTTGAGGACTATAGGAATAATTTTGAGCTCTTCATTGCATGTGTAAATGTGCAAATGATAACATATCTAAAAGCCATATTATGTGCAGCTTTTTGCTTCTTGGATACTGCTATAACCATGTCAAAAATGGTATTTTTTGATATGAATTTTGCCTAACCCAATGGCTACAAAATTTGAACACCATTTTCCATTTTAAAAATCTGGGAGAGATGTTGCAGATAACTACATGGAATTTCACCATTGGCTGCAAGCACAAGAAAGTGCTAAACATACTAAGTTGTTTTCAGAAAGCCATAGATTGATGGCAGTAGATGCACGTGTACTTGTACTGGCATGTAGATCTACACTATTTCCAACTAAGACAGCAACTGCATTGTGCAGATGATCACAGACAGCCTTTCTGGATGGGTGGAAAAAAATTATTTATCCTTTTATTTCTCACTCATTATTAGCAACTAACCAAACATTTGACGAAAGGTGGGAGAAAATTTACAAGTCAGGTAGTGATGAAAATTACATTGCTATTTTTCCATGTACTAAGTCCAGAATAGCTTCCAGAAACACTTAAGTCCTAACTGCATCTAGAGCAATTAGATCTGGATAGATGGGACTGAAGCAAATGACATATTTTCATTGTTTATTTATTATTTATTAATAATCTAATACTTTGGAATGATAGAAATTACTAGGAAAGGATCAGAGAGCAAACCAGAAACCGCTGCAGTGTGTGGTATGAACCTGCTTTCCACGTCTTGAACACTGCATGCATCATTTCGCTTATGTGAAGAAACTACAATAGAAACAGGAGAAGAAATTAAAGAGGGAAGTGAGAAAGGATGGAATAACTCTCATGTAAAATGTCTGAAAAGACAAAAATTCCTCAGCTTGGGAAAGAATAATATAGGGAAACGGTAATGGAAGAATATTTTCTGCTTGTTGCACTGCTAGAATGAGGAGATACTCTATAAATGTTTGGATAATGAATTAAGGGGGAAAAAAAGCTATAGAAGAGAGAGAGAGAAAGAAAGAAAAGGGAGAAAAAACATTTATTTTTCCTTTAATGCATACATTAATTATAGGAGTCACTAGCACAGGACACTGTGGAGGCCAGAAATTTAAATTGGTTCAGATAAACACTACATGTTTAAATGGCCCACTGATCCAGGGGTGTCTGTTGTAGACGGTGTTGTGGGTGTGAACAGAGGGTATTCTTTGATTCCTTATCAGAAGCTTGAAAGTTATACAAGGAGAAGTTAACATAATACTTACCTTTCTTCCACTTTTTATTTAAAGCTTCTGCTACACTGGGCAGCAAGGGAGTAGGATGCCAGATAGAACCTTTAAGGCTTTAAAATGAGAAAATACAAAACTATGTAAAGCATTGTGCTGGAATTTTGAGAACATGTGATGAAATGTGAAAGAAATGCTGGTTCATTGGCGAGCGGGGAATGAGAAGGAACGCTCGGGTTTGCATCTGCAGCAATGCCAGCAGGTTTAGCGAGCCCTCTAGTGATCTTCCCTGCAACTGTAGCTGCTGTCACAGTCACGAGCTGCCCTGACAGGAGAGGATTCTTTGCAAAATTGCAGTTAAGACTTGCAAAAGACACAGAGCACACGCTGGTGCAGATTGTGTCCCAGGATTCCCTGGAAGGCTTTTCATTAAATACAACTGTATTCTGTGCTGCTTGAAGGCAGGATACAAAATGTTTTATATGTAACATCAGATTATAGTTCTAGGATTAATTGTTTTGCATCTGTAGCTTCAGTTTATGGATGGGAATAGATACAAAAAAATACATGTAAGTTGTAGCTCAGGATGTGTTTCAGCTGATTGAATCAAATATTTAAGACAACCCTGTCAGCTTAGTATTTATCCTCTATTTCAATGTACATCACTTTATATTTAAGCTTTTCAGAGTCCCCCTGTTCTTACTAAAGAATATTCCATATATAGGAAGAAATCTGGAATAAAAGAAGAACCTAACTGCTTCAGCTATGATAGCTACATGGTGTATTTCTGTGAAAATTTTGAAGGGTTTTAGGCAGTAACTGTAGAATCCATAAAGGGCTTGAAAAATCATGTGTTTGTTTCTTCATGTAAATTTCATGGCTTAATGAAATCAGTTCAAGCACAAATAATCTAACTTTGTTGATAGAAGTTATTCCTGTAGGTCAGCACCATGCCTTGCTAGGGATTTTGCACCAGATTATTTTCACATCACATGGATCTATGAAATCTGTAAATAAAACAAGACCGTTGCATCTCTCCAGGGATGGTGAGGCAGAGGAAAAGGCAATAGCTCTGTGTGTGCTGCTTGACTGAACATTGCTTTCTTTCTAGTATTCTGACCTAATTCAAAGGAGTTGTAATAAATGTTTAGCAACAGTGAAGTTTAATGCAGTGTTATTGTTTGAACATCATCTTTGAAAACTCTTTTTTAGTGAGCTACTTAGAGTCTTCAGATAATAATGCACTAAAGTGATATAATTTCAGCTTCTGTTCTCTACCTATTTTGATACTGGGATATTTTTAATCAGTACACAGGCCAAAATGATACTCTGTCTTTTGATTTTATTGAAAATGGATTTTAAAAAAATTTAGAGTGTGTATTATAAATAATTTCTGTGTTTCCAACAGAATTCCAGCTGGAAATGATACTGATAAAATAAATAAGTCCCCAACTCTCAATCATAAGCAAAACAACAGGTACGAATTTCAGAAACGTTATAATCTAACTATTATGTATTATAATTTATCATGTATTATTTACCATGCATTATCATCTAAGTGTTATATACTATCATAACTTTAGAATTCATGTACATACCAAGATTATATAGAGAAATTATTTGTATTGGATATGGCCTAGTGTAGGCTTCATTTGGCCACGTGACCTCTGGAATGTAGGCATATATCTAGATTATCACAGGCTCTTTTTATAGCTGGTGAGGAGAAAAACATATTTTCTTTAGAATAAGAGGAATTTTGCTTGAAGAAGCCTATTTCTCCACACAGATTAAAAGGGAGACTAGTTCAGATTACACATTTACTCAGCATAATGATTATTTAATAATTGCAGTATTTTAAATACAAAAAAGAAGAGAATAAGAGCATTTTGAAAAGTGTGGGTATGTTTTAGAGCTCTAGATTTCTCTGCATAAAATCTACCAAATACAACACATAGTTCTGAGGAAGGATACATGAAAAAAATCTATTTAATGCTTTCAGTGGAAAATGCCATTGTACATTGCCAGTGGAAAACTTGAGAACCAAAACATAAAAAAAATTTTTTTGATAGGATAGATTATTTTTCCAGTGGAAACCTTTTCTTTTGTCAGAAGGCCAGTCTTTTGTTTAAAACAGTTTTAATTTAAAGCAAGTTAGCACAACATTGTTGATACATTGTTAAAAAAGTTGCTATGATTTGGAGGTGGCCACTTATATAGGTAATATGATTCCACAACACTGAAAACTTATTTTCTAAAAAACTTACACTTATTGCCTGATTGCTTCCCTTCATTTAAGAAGGGAAAGTCAGAAGAACTCAGCCACCATATGTGTAAATGCAAAGGGACAAATGCATTGCTTTGTGCCTTCATCAATGTCAGTAGAGTTCTGTCAGTACTAAATTACACAGATCATAGTTGCTAGAGAGCACAGCAATTACAAGTCATCTTGTGGAGAGTTGTGATATTACTCTGAAGAGCAAATCAGTATCTCTGGCGTTTACAGTTCAACAGAGGTCACTCAAATTATAATTTTGCACCATTATGTTGTAAATCATAGTGATGATGACACATGAAGCCTCATATAAATTGGATTTTATGGGGTTTGTTCTGGAGATGGTTTTTTAACAGACCAACAATTAGTTCTGAAGTGGGACTTGAGAGACTTAAATTGTATATATTTTTTCCTGCCAGAGAGCAAAATGATTTGTAAAGTGCTATTCTTCAATTACTGTTATTATGAATTGCCAATTACTATCATTAAGAATTGCAGAGGATAAGACAATAACTTTTTGATAAATTTTACGACAAATTACTGGCTTGGATTTTATATAGGTTAGTTTTACAAACATATAGCATAAAGCATTTTATTTGAGCAAGAAACATAAAATATAAAGTATGAAAATGAAAGATATTATTATTATAGTGTTTGGAGACTAAAGTGTAGGTACAGAAGTCAGTATTCTAAGAAGTCAGAAATTTGGACGTCAAGTAAAAATGCAGCTGTCTAAACATCAGAACCCTTTAAGGTCTCCCACATCTTGTGTCCTTTGAGGTATATAAACATAGTTATAGCATTTACCATACACATTTGTATCATTCTGATAGCAGAAACACGATTTCTTGTAATTTATTTTTTTTATAATTCAAAATTATACTCTTGTTCAAGATTAACTCACTAAGTATATTTCCTTAACAGACAGTCTTGGGCTCCTAATGCAGCATCCACAAACACTGCAGCTACTTCTCCAATCAAGAAAAAAAGGTATTCATTACCACCACTGCTTGGTTGCCAGAGGGTATATAGCACTGTATTAAGTCTCAGTAATATATCACAATTACATTAAAAAATGACCAACTTCCTCCTCCAGCACACTCAAACTCCTCAGCAAACTCCAAGAATTAAACTTTTACATCCTCTGTCTTTTTCCATGGGATTTAAAAGTTCTATCTCTGTAGACCCAGTTTTGTGAGCCTGGTGGACATGGCACAATGGCTAACTCTTGGCTGCAGCTCCTAACTCAGCTGGTGTACTCATTTTCAATGTCCAGATTTAAAGCACTGTAGCTCACTGTAATTGTGAAATCTCTGATGCCAAACTTGACCCTGTACTGTTGCAGTGCATATGAATCACGCAGTTTTCTGAACGATACACAGCTACCTTTAAAAATCTGGATTTCAGATAGCATTATCTGGGCAAAAATAAAAACAGGGTGTAGAACTAAGTACATTTTTAATTTAAAATGTACTGCTGGTGATAGCCATATTTTTCTGCATCCTTCCCAGCTGCAAATTCTGTTCATTTGTGATATTTTATTTCATATTTCATGCATAAAAAATGTGATCAGTAGAATAATGAATGTAGAAATTAAAATGTCATCATATTTATATTAACATATAGACCTGTTTGTTTGGTGGAAGTTTATGGTGTTTTCAATCCAGGCTCTTGAAAGATATGGAAGGCCATCAATGAATTGTACTGCTTCTGTTGTAATTGTTTTTACTTCACAAACAATTGCTGGATTGATAGTTTTGAGGGTAAAAAAAAAAACCACAATGAAAAAAAGGAACTGAAAGTGCTTGTGCTGTTTATGTGACCTCTAATAGCCTGATTGTATTTCTTGTGTTGAAAATTGACACGCTTTCCTTTGTGCATTTTATCTGGTTGTTCTTTACATGAATGATCCATTTATTTGTACCCCTCAGATTGCAGAAAAAACCACCTAGACTCACAGAATACATTTTTCACAATAAATAAAATTACTGTAGTATTTCCTATTCCATTCAGTTTTCTGTAAAAAATGGTCTAAAAAGTATCAACATGCAGTCTTTGAAAATACTGATAATTTAAGAAAAGTTCCAGGTATTTTTATATACTTCTTTTCTAATATTCACAGTATGCTGTTCAGCCCCAGAGCATTAAAATAACACTGAAAATTTTATTTATTAAAATGTACAGGCAGTCTTGGATGCCTCCTCCAGTTTCAAGTAGTAAGACCCCGACAGAAGCAGAGGAAAGCAAACGGTGTGTATCAGTGATCGCTGGTTGTTTCCTAACTCTTGGCTAGAGCTAATTTTGGGAGCAAGAAAGCAGGGCAGTTCTTTGATCTACTGAGTTTGATGCATAGGATGCCCTGCAAAGAGCTCTTGTTTGGGCTCTTTGCAGCCTGATGCCCAGCATTGACTAGGGCCTGAGTATATGAAGTGCCAGAAACTTGAGGTTACATTAAGTGGTCCCAAATTTTTTCTGTCACACATGCATTCTTTCTCCATGGTTTCACTTTGACAATTCCAGTTAATTCTCCTCAAGGCAAACATGTTGTAGAGAGACTGGCCATAAGGGCAGGGATCTGTTGCTGCCATTTGGGTTCATGGTCAGGCCCTCGGCCCTTTTGGGTATCAGCATGAGCAAAACCTCAAAATCTACTAAGTTCCCTGTCAGCAAAGTATCCAAGAAATAGTTTAGAACAAAAAATCAGACTAAAGTTACTTGCAGATGCATGTTTAATGTTTATTTCTGAAGTCATGGTTGTTTCCTGGCAGAATAGAAAGAGAACAGGGAATGTTTCTTGTGCTCTTACCTAAAAGCAGAATATGGATGGTGTCAAATATTAATAAATAAACCTTCATGATATTCTCTGCTAATGTCCACTATTTGCTGCAGCATGGCCTTCTGCTTCCCTAGTTTTAATCTGGGAAGTTTGCTGCACATGAGGCTCACGCTGGAATGATGAAAATTAAATGAAACAGAAATGAATGGATATGCTGTGATGTTAGGTACAAGCCTTGGTAGACTATTGCCCAGGGAATTTATGGGATGTATGGCACTGGAAGACTTAAAACCAAGTTTAGCAATTATTTTAAATCTTATTCTGTGTTTACTACCCTCTATCTGTTTGGCCAAGATTCACTCTCCACCCAGCAGAAAGATGGCTCTTAGATGTTAAAGTTTATTTTCTTTGAAGTCAGTCTTTATTAGATGTTCTCAATGTGCCAACTGAGAAGAATTTATCTGGCTTCATTTCAGTATCTTGCTAAGATGATGGTAATTTTGAAAGAATAGGATAATGCTCTACATGGCATCCACCCAGCTTCCAATAGCAAGCTGGAATTCCTTTATTCTTCTCAACACTAATTATCCAGTTACTCCTCCAGTCTCACAGTTCAGAGAAGACTGAAAACAAGCATATTCTTTCTGAAGCTCTTATGACTCTTCCTGGATCCTCTAACAATGCTGTCATCAAGAACAGCTGGTAAAAAAGTGATGGGCATTTAATGATTACTTGGTTTATGTTTTAAAAGTCCTTTGAAGATGTGAAAGCTATTTAAAATTGTGAGTATTACTGTAACTAAAAATAGTTATCAAAGGAAAGCCTTTTACTTGCCTGTGAGTTTCAGGAAATAAAGTGCCATGCATAGATGCTAATAAGCACAGTTTCTAAAGGTCACTACCAGTCTTAAAGACTGAGCAAAGAGCTATGTCAGCTATGTCTTTTCTTCAAATTTGAGAATGGCTGACTGATCTGCTATCCTCAGGAAGGGAGTCCAGCAATCCAGTACGTGGGCTTTCTTGGTCAGGGTTAGTTATATACTTTTGTGATTCTGAGATGTGATTCTAGTCTTCCATAGTTAAACATGATATATAAACTTCCAGAGTTCTTTGGAACTCTGGAACTCAGTTCCCACTTGATTAAACACACTTTACAGAACACTTAAAGAAATTGCAGTTGGAGCTAAGATTATAAGCAGCTCACTGTATTTGAGTTTTACGGTTGTGAATTGTGTGCTGAAAACAAAACACTATTAATCAAAGTGATTAACTGGAGAATGTTAACTGAAGATTTATTATCTTAGTAACATAAAGAATATAGTTTGAATTTAGTATTATGCTACTTGAGTTAAAACCATATTCTGCCTTTTAAAGAAAAAAAAATTATCTTGGAAGGAAGGGAAAGTAAAAGTAATTGCTGTTGATTGATCTAAATCTTGCAAAGTGCTTCAATACTTGCATTTTGCTACTTGGTTTCTGAAATGTTTACTCTTCTTTCTCTAGAACCTCTTCAGAAAATTCAGAGGCTCCAACAACGTATGTCTGTCTTACTTTGCTTCTTAGTAGATTTAGAAACGTACCACACTCCTTTGCATAAGCCTTGATTATTATTTTACATTTATTTATAATACAAACTATATATAATTCACCTGTGAGGGTTCCTCTATAGATGACATGCAGAAGTGCATGAAGAAGATTTCCTTCCTGGCAGAAATGCAATTATTTGCATATATATTAGAACATTTCATTGGATATTTACTCAAATTGAAAAAACATTAAACTGCATAAATGTTAAAAACTACCTCGCAATTTTAGTTCCAAAGTTATATATGTTGCTAATGCAAATACTCTTTTATATGCAACTGATACTCTAAAGTCTGTGAGAGAGTGTGAGCTACATGAAGAAAAAGTGTTAAATCAAGAAGCTCTGCACGTGGAAAGGCTTGTAATAGAAGCATTAACTTAAGATGAATTGATGGAAAGTACTCTAAACTTATTCAAGTGTCTGAAAAGGTTGCTCTAATTTTAGAAAATAAATTTATTAAATTCATTAATTAAATGTACATTTCACATGGTCTAAATTAAGAAAAGGTTACTTAACCAACCTGCGATTTCATGACTTATAATTAAGACAGCTATGCAACATGTCATGCTTTAGTTGCCATACGAACAGAAAAATTCTGTAAAAGGAGCAGGTAACCCTCATCAACTCTATCTGCCACCTTCTCCCTTTCTTATAATTATTCATAATTTTAGTATTCCTGTAGTGATCAATTTGATTGTTCACATAAACAAAGAAAAATAGGAAACTGTAAATGTATGCTTATTTAGCTTTTAAAAAACCAGTGCTTTGCTAGTTAAATAAAAGTTTTGTCTTTATAGATAAGATTTGTTTATCAGGTAAGAGAAAAGGTTTTTCAACTTTTTTTACTGCTAAAGTAATTTTCGAACAGTAAAGAAACTCCACTTTATTACTATATCCATACTAGCAAAACAGCTAGTCTTGGCATATTAGTTTTCCAAAAAGCTCAGTTGATGTGGTAATCTAGTGAACTAAAGCATTACATTTCTTGTTTTATATATGTATAATTCTTTATACACATATCATATGTATTTTTTTATAGTATTTAAAGAAAAAAAAACCAGAAAAAATTCTCAAAGACAATGAAAACTCACTGTGGTTACACCTGAAAGAAATATAGTATCTACAGTAATAAATCATTTAAGTGATACAATGTGTTTTCAAGTATCTTCTTGTGCCTTAAGTATGTTTTCACCATTCCTGTTGCAGGGCTGCCCTTTCATCAGAACAGGTGACCCGTCAGAAATCAAAGTCTGATGTGGACGATCAGGCTACAGCAAGGTAACATGGACAGTATAATCAAAACGTTTTGATAAGAACTGATTAATGTGATATTAAGTACTCAATTTGCTTTATTTCTATATTTGATGGCTCGTTTGGACATGGTGTTTGATTAATGCAGGACTTACCCAGTCCTAATGAATGGCCTAGAAGTACAGACTCTGAGTTCCCTCTCATTGACTTGCTAAGTTATCTCAGATGTTTCATTTTTTAATCTTTTAGTCTATCCAGCCTGCATCTTTAAAAGCAGCATATAGGTAGTTGCTGCAAATGTTTGGAAAGAGAAAAATTGGGGTAGTATGGATTATACAGTGTATTTTCTTTGCTCTTCAAGACATTGTGGGTGAAGTAGTAACTACACTTTATTATATATATAAAAAACCCCCAACTTGTGCACTGTAGTGTTAGCATTTTGAATGGTGAAAACCCAACATCTACCCTTTAGGATGACAAAATTAGTATGTTTCAACAGATGGACTTGTTTTTGAGGGATGAGTTAGATGGCATATGTACTAATCTTTGAAAGTCTGCAGAATACCATAAAAATCATTGGTGGAAAAGATACAGAAATTTTAAAATTTTTTTAACTAAAATTTCAGCAAATTGTAAGGTTCTGTGCTGACAGAGATGTTATCTTTTTCAAAGTAATCAGCAATAACTACCCCATCCCTGGAAGTGTTACAGGCCAGGTTGGATAGGGCTCTAAGCAACTTGGTCTAGTTGAAGATGCACCTGCCCATGGGAAAGGGATTGGAACGGGATGATTTTTAAGGTCCCTTCCAACCCAAGGACATTCTATGACTTTATGATTCTATAAACAAAAAATTTTACTCTGTGTCCTTGACCAGAGTAAAAAGCCTGAATATGCAATTAAAAATTGAATTAAATTAGAAACAGATTTCTAGATATGCACTGAGAATTAAAATAGCTCATTTGCAGTTTCTATGTGGAAATATTAAATGGAGCAGATATTAAAATTAAATTAGCTAATTTTATTTAATTTGATACATAAAGTTCAGTTTTGTGAGGTCTGAAGTTCCAGTCTATACTATTTTGAATCCTGTTCCCCTCCCCCAAAGTCCTCAAAATGTAAAACCAGTACAAAATGACTAAGAAAGCATCCAAAAGATGTCTGACAGTGTAATCCCTAGGAAAAGGGGGAAAAAAAGCAATGTTTCAGAGAAACATTTTCCTGTCAACAAATGTGACAGATCTTAGAGAATTAAATACGCCCAGTATTAACTAGGGAAGTCACGGCCATTCTTCACTGCTAGGGGCTTGTTAAGGTCTGACTTAATCCTCACCCTCAATCAGTTCGCATTCATCATCCCCTGGTTGCTCTCATTACCATATCAAGCTCTGTATTCCTGTCCCTTCATTGGTGAAGAGCTGGAGGAATATTTTACTGGTCTACAAGTTTCTATGGCAACACTGCACTGCTATTTGTGTCAGTATATAAACTGTAAGTAGTCTGTAATCTTAGTGGGCAAAATTTAGGCCTCTCTACTGCTGCTATAATTCCTTTACATTTGGCTGGTGCTTCAGATGTCATCCATCTGCTGCTGATGGGTTAGCTTCACAAAACTACAGATTTTTGTTACATTTTCGCTAACCAGGAATGTGTTAATCAGCTGCCAGCAAAAGTTCCCTTTTGCTATTAAAGATTTCACATAAATACTACATTTTTGGCAAAAATGGTTGTGTCATACAGGGTAAGTAAACAGTTACATGAAGAGTCTGCATAGTAACATCAATTAGTATTAGAATATGATTTTAAATTGCATCCTTTAGTTACCTATATTTTTACTTGGAGTAGAAAGATTTTCAGGTCATGCTTTTAAAGTCAGACTTAACTGATTACTTGTCTTTCATTCAGGATTCTGATAGGGATGTTAAAGGAATAATGAATTAATTTCAGTATAAAATAAGTGGAAAATGGTAATTGGCTTTCTAACAAACTGGTCAGTGATAAACAAAAATCTTTCAGAAGGGATTAACCTGGAAAGGATGTCAGATACTCTCTTTTGGCTAAAATTGTAAAAAAAAACCCAAACCCAATTATTGTATTTCTTTTAAGGACAACAGTTAGATCTGGCATCCAAACACAGAGTGTGTGTGTATATGTATACCTATCTCACCTCTGAAGCATGGACATATGGACCTTCACCTGTTGGATATGATTAAGAGAATGGAATAGGCATCTCATGATGGAATAGGGCATCTATAGATACTCTAGGCAGCATAAGTAGGCTAGGACACAGGAAAAGTAAAGATAACTACTGCCTAATAATTGTGCATCTTTCAGAGCATAACAGGTCAAATCAGCTCTCTTGGTATCTCACAAATGCAGCAGCAGATGAGCACTACACTGGATACGTACAGAGACGTTTTTCTGATTTCCTCAATGGGGGGGGCCTTTTATTCATTGCTTATCAAGTCGTTTTTGTGCTTTTTTCCACATCAGTGAAGATGGGAGATTCGCGCACTGCATTTTTCCATTCCATAATTGTAGTAACTATTAAATGCAGGTGTTTAAAAACTGGCATTTTTAAAAGGACAGTATTCTGCAGAAAATCACGTTAAACCACTTCAAACGTTCTGAGGGTGTTTTACACAGTTTCAGTCAGGCTTTCATTAATGATTGCAGTTAGTATTAAAAACATCTGTGTTTCTATAAAAAGGCTTTTATAATGGGGTTCACTTGTATTGAACTACACATCATTACAGAAAGTAAGGGTATTTGGCATAGTGAGCAACATTTACCAGGGCATTTACAAAGTTATTACCACCAAAGGATGCAGAATAATCAAAAAGCCATATTTCCATAAGTTCATAAACTGCAGAACTAATGAATTTATCGTTTATTTTTCATATATATCAGAATTAATTCATGTTAGACATACCTGAGGAAAAGCTTTTGAGGGGATCGTAACAGGGGCTATACAAGAGATTAGAGACAGATCTCACTCAGCTCTTAAGGCATCTGTAGTGAGATTGGTACCAGGGAAAGACTATTAGTCTGTAGGGGCAAAGGGCGTATTGCAGAAACCCTTACATAAGTATGTCTTTTTTGGTATGCCAGCTACAGAAGTTATCTTGAAGAAAATATTTCAGCTGTATATTTGCAAGTATGTGGGTGAGAGAGGCAAATTCTAGGGAACAGAAGGGACTAGAATAAATTTTTCTGGCATAATTAAGAGAATCCTATATTCTGTACGTGTTTTTCCCCTAGTGTACAGTGTGACTCACTATTATTACTCCTATCAGGTAGTAGAAAATTCAGACAATGCTGTAAATCTGTGTTTACTATGTTCCTTTTTAATGATACTCCTATTTGACCCAAGATGTCTTCCCAGCTCTCATTGCAACAGATTGTGAAAGAACAACACATTAATTATCTGTGCTTAAACTAACTATTGTAATATGATCTCACATTTCCATGTCTATCAACATCCGGGAACTTTGAAAGCGGAAAAAATACTAGATCCAGGGTTTTTTTTTTAAGTCATTAAAAAAAAAAAAAAAGTGAATTACTATTGACTTGGAATTTTCCAAACCAATGGAATTAAAACCATGATGTCAGGTCTCCTAAATGACCATTTATTGCCAAAACCTTTCTTGTTCTAGAGCTACGTAAAGCACAAAACTGAAAGAACATGTAGGTGCATTTTGCAACATTGGCTAGTTCTGTGTTCTTGTTAGACTGCCATCCCTGGAAGTATACAAGGCCAGGTTGGATGGAGCTCTGAGCAACCTGGTCTAGTGAAAGTTGTCCCTGCCCATGGCACAGGGGTTGGAGCTGGATGATCTTTTAGGTCCAGCCCAAACCATTCTATGGGTCTATGAGATAGGCGATTCCAAAGAGCCACTAGAAATATTCAAAGGAATTCTCTTAGGTGGGACTAAAGTTTAGATGGCAAAAATTTAAGGCATGGCTCCTGCCTGAGTAATTTCTGTGTGAATATTCTTTTGGGATGTCTTCTATTTGCTCTGACTTTTTAGCTAGACCATCTGGAGACCTCTAAAATTTTCTGGAGCACACCTGTGTGCCTCAAAAATCGTTGGAAGCAAGGATACTGAACAGAACTCATATAAGCGCACCCATCATTCACTAGCTTGCTTTTGCTACAATGACAATTGTTTCTTTATGGTAAAGTGAAGTGGCTTTACACTTTCTAAATTGCTTTTGATAGTATAAATCAATACAGTAATTTTTAATTTTTTAAAATTTTTTTATTTCAGCAGAAGGCCCTTCCAAGTGACAGGCTCCTTCTGTCTCTCAATTTTGATAGATCTGGCATTCACTGTAATGCTGGTTTGCAGCTTTTCTGCCTGTTGATACAAATGATTCACTGTTGCACAGCTTCTGTGAAGAGATTCAAGCACATTATTCCTAACTGAAATGTTAATACAGTGTTTCCAGGGTCATACGTATCCTTCCAGAAAAATGGAATAAGTTGTCTTTTTCCAGTGATCTTTCCCAGTCTATCTCCTATAAAACATTCTGATCAACAGCTTCTTCCTCTGTATTTAACTCCAAAATCCTCTGGGCTAAGCATTACACTGGTTTTGGCACAGTATAAATTGGCTTTCACAGTTGACTGCATTGCTCTTCTGTTCCCTACCCTCAGAGGTTATTGATGAAAGGTCTGAGTGAGGGCTCCTGGCACTGATTAGTGAGCATAACAATGTGGAAGGAAATACACCCTGCTCCAGGATAAATGCCAGTCTTTCCTCAAAAAATTCCTTTATTCATTCTCAGTTATACTGGTCAAAACCTGATACAAGGACAGTAAAACAGCCATAACATCAGATCAAAATTCAGCTGGGCCCATGATGTTAAACTTTACCCAGTAAGATGCCTGACACATTTAATATACTCTAGACCAACTCTTTTAGTTCAGAGTTGGAAGGTCCACTTGGCAATTGGTTGTTTTTGTCTTGTCCTGTGCTGACATGACTAGTTCAGAAATGTCCTTATGGTTTTAGCCAGACTTTCTTAGTGAGGTCTTTGTGTATTCCATCATGTCAGAAGAAGAAGCTGTCGATCGGAATTCTTTGTAGGTCAAGTGGGAGAGATCACTGAGGAAAGGACATCAGATGCAACTTTTTTGGTATCACATTTGAAAATGTTCTATGTATCTTATTATCTATTAGAAAAAGAGAGTCCTCTCAGTAGTTTTTATAATTCTGGTCAGTGCTTTTAATCAGAAAACCAATGCAGATCTGTTAAAAACACTGTGCATGACTCCTTTAACAGAGCTGCTTCTGGATTGCTCATGATTATGTTGATGATGACAGAGTGACTAGATTCAAAACCTCACTGAGTATGCCTGGATTTGACATCAAGTGGCCCAGTCATTAAAGGCATTCCAGCAAGTCTGAAATATGCATGGTCCTTCAGACTTCTAGTCCATATTATAACACTTACAATATTGGTGCTTGGGTATTATGTCAACTGTTGGTGTATCAGCAAAGATGGATGATGAAATTCTAGGCAACAAGGCAAGAATGCCTTCAAGAATTAGGGAATATTTGGAACTGGATAGAAGCTCAGGACTTTAACAGATTAGGTAAATATTCACTGAATAATGAGGCAGTCGTGGGCTCATACTCTACTACCTCATCCTTGAGGTTCAAGAGCTTAGCTGGGGTCTGTTTAAAATTTCGTTATTCACTCCCACAATTTCACTTCAGCACTAAGGACAGTCAGAAAAATGTGATCAAACTTTTTAAGATCTATTTTTATTGATGCTTTCTTCATTGCCTTCAGGATTTGAGAATACAAATATTAGAAAGATTTTCATTGCTTTCTCTAAAGAATAACATCACTAAAGCTTTTTTGCCAGTGTGATTCATGTTTCCTGCTTCTATGCCATTGGAACTTTACCTGAATGTTTTCAAGATTAAAAAAAAAACCCAAGAAATCAGAAAGAACTATGAGATGTGCATGAATGTGTGGATCGGATTCATTTGTGTTTTCCATTTTGATGGTGATCTGACTTGGCACCAGTTACACCAGAATTTCAGAACCACTATCCACTGAAATAAGTGAGATTCACAATAATCACAAGCATAAATCACAGAACAGAAGGACTGAAAAGTATTAGATCTCTATCTCAAGCTGAGTTAGAAATCAAATGCAGACTGAAAAGCAAAGCGAAATGTAGACAATTCAATTTCTCTAACTTTTTGATACAGAGCATAAAAGGAAAAAAAAAAACCCCACACTTTGTGATTACATATGACATTCATTTTTCTACTTTTAAAGATTGCTTACTGAAAATGTCCACAGATCTTTCTTACATTAAATCAACAAAGGCATGAGGTATCTAACGTTAATAGAATCAGGTATTGCCAAAGACACTGTTCCATAAAGAAGGAACATTTGCTGATATTGATATAGGATCAGAGATATTAAGCTTTTGAAATTTAGCTGATTTCTGAAGAGCTTGTCACACAAGCCTTATATAATTTCCCTTTCTGTTTGTGTCTGAGAGGCATAGGGGTCCAAGATATAGGAGAATAGGAATTCCTGGTTAAACTGAGCCATAAATTTTGCATGCAGCCTGCCTTGACAGCTTTTTTTAAACCTACTTTACTTACGTTTTTTGCTAGTCTTTTAAATTCTGCTGGACTGTCTTCATTAGTTGTCAGATTTCTAATCCTATTTTACACAAGCAGCTAGAGGCAAAATAGTAGACAGCAGCAGCAAAGTTCCTGGCTGACAAGCCTATAGCATGAGGCCCTCAGTGGCCCAGTTGCACATGTGTTTTTCTATCCTTCAGGGAGGGGCGTAATTTGGATTCACAGTGCTATTTTGAGCATTTTTCTGCAAATATGTTGTTAAAGTCAGAATAGGCTTTTTTTTTTCAGCAGGTGGTCACTTACAAACAGAAAAGTAAATTAATCAATAGAATTGTCTTCCGTACTTTAACAATAACAACAAGCGTACCTAGGTCTTAATCCAAATCTTAATGTTTCTATTTTATAAATTAATTAATTTTCTCCAGTACCTGAGATCCTTTTGTACAATATGTGATACAAAATTTTCTGTACTGCCATTCCAAATATTTTTATGTAGAATACAAAAATACATGTTAGTTATTCTGAGTTAGGTGCTCCTAAAAACTTCCAGTCATGTCCTGAGTTTTTTATTAAAATATTTCATCCTATTGAATTGTGAGCAAACTATATATTCTCCTCCTGGCAGGCTGTCTGACCTACCTCATTCTCATCCATTTCAAAAACATTCACCCTAGGCAGAGTGTTCACAGGATTTAATGGCTGTCTCAGAAAATACTATACTTGGAGGTGGCATCCTTTGGAATGACCTATGAAAAATGTCAACATCCATTACAGGCCACCTACCATATTTGAAAGATATTTCCCCTATATTGTCTAAATTGCTTTGTATAGAAGTCTTATGCTGCTGTTTTCCATCATCATCTATGTTTTAAAAAGTTGTTGACAAATGTAAGAAGTATGAATTCAATTCAGCCAGCCTTGGACACCAAAACAGTTTATTTTTTCAAGTGAAAATTATACTTGCAACTGGAAATCCTTCTCCACAGGAGCCTTTCACTGCATCTGATACTCTGATATTCAAAAAGCTTTTTTAATGTATGAATATAGGTTAGTGTTTTTCTACTTTAATACTTGTCACCTCTTTTAGAAGTATTAAAAACGATCTAAGTTATATTGTTGATTTTTAACACAGTAACAACTCTCAAATGAAACCTAACCTGTAATTCCGTTTAGGTTCTGTAATGCAGATCTACTCTTAATTTTTAATGTGAGGCTGGATTATGTTCTAATACCAACACTGGTTGATAGCACTGTGTGCTAATGCTAAAGTAAACGTAGCTTTGCTAACAAAGAGAGATTTAAAAAGTCAGCAAAAGTATGCCACGAGCACAATCAGATAAATTCTGAGTTATGCACCCTGTCATGCAGTTTTTCCTACCTTACATTTTGTCCTTTTATAAATAACAGCTCTTTAACTTTAGTTGCTAATAACCTGAACTATGCTCGAACCAGTAGCTTGCAGTAGTGTATCCTATGTCCTCTGCTTTTCACTAAGGCAGCCACCTCAAGGCAAAGAACTTGCTGGATGTCAGTCCTGGTTATTTGCTGCAGTCATGTCAGGATGTTTCATGAGGCTGAAAGTTCGAGAAATGTTACCAGTACAAAAAATTAATATCTTCCAAGGTTCTCTTTTACAGAACTTTTGTTTCATATGAGCCATAACCTTTGGCTGAACAGGTCAGTCTGCTTGTATTTTTGTGTGGAAATCTGCAGCTGCAATTGTTTCTGTTCACTTATTAGGACACTTCAGAGTTCATGTTCTGTGAATCAGGCTGTAGATGATAAGGAGTGCACTAGTAGCCTCACCTAGGTAACAAGTAAAATCTTCCCTCCAAGCCAGTCAGTGCACTGGGATACTCAAAGCACCAACAAGAACAAAATAACGTGGCAGGAAGTAACAAAATGCTGTCAGCTGCAAAGTCATGATGATTTAAAGATTACAGAGGGGAACCCACTCATCTATCCTTTGAGTTGCACCAAGGATTAATGTGGGCCAGTACATGCATTTCTGAAGGAATAGGTCTTAAATTACTGGAAATTTCTTTCCCCCAGTATTTCCAATCAGGCAGTAGGTCAAGTTTGAACTATTTTAGGTAACTCCTCATTATTTTTTTGAAAACTGTGCGAAGTGACCAAAGCAATTTAAGGTAAAGGAAATCTGAAGTTACGTGGAAAGAGTGTTAAAATACATGTGAAAACTTAAAAAGAACATGTTTTAGAACCAGAATCTTTCCTGCTCATCTCAAAGGAGCTTCTTCCCAACCCTTTTGACAGAAAGTTGCTGCCTACAAGAACAAATATATGGGTGATATAACTTTTCAGTGTTCTAAAATAAATCTCTACAGCATTATTCATTCAATTATGTAGTATTTGATACTACAAAGATTAAGACAGAAAGTTCTAGTATTTGGGCCTTGTTGTGGGAGCATATTTTATCTGCGTTGTATTGGACTGTTTTGGTAAGAAGGCTTCTTCGAGTAATGTATCTAATTCTGAGAGAAATACAGAAATTATTAAAAAATACAAAACTTAAAATTGAAAAAAAGTGAACAGAATATTTTATATCTACACTATGAGTAAAAATTTCAAATATATCTCTATTACTGAGCTAAATCTCATTAAAAACATATTGGAATTTGGTTCTCCAAATGCTTAGACGCCTTTGACAATCAGACATAGGAAAGTACAGACACAGTGGCCTGCAGGGCACAGCTTTGCTACTGTCAGAGCTTTTCCATTGCTCCACGCTGGGAAAGTCAGCAGAAGTCAGCAGAAAGGCTACTGATAACTGTGCTGAGTAAACTGCATATAAGCCTGTGATTGCAGCCGGAATGAATAGGAGCCCCAGATCTGCTTTCTATGTTTTGGGTGAATATACAATGCTGAGGCTGATGTATATGTGCAGGTTGCACAGCACATAAAGATCATAATTGAGATAGCTGCAATTTCAAAGCTTCAGTAGACTTTGTAGAAGACTTTAAATGAACATTTAAAATACCTCTAAGAACAGAAACGAATGGAGGATCCAAGAGACAAGAATAATAATGCTTATTTTACTCAAGCCAGACACACGCACAACTGGTTTTTTTGGCTTTTTTTTAATAAAAGTCGCAAAAATATCAATTAAGTAACTACCTGAGCTCTTATTTACACTTACTATAATTTTAGTGTTGCTACCTTCACGTAGGGAGGAAGCAACTTGCCATCCAGTTCACCAAGGAAAGGATATTTTTGGATAACTGCAAGGCTTCCGTTTCTGAAGGAATACTCTGAAAAGTGATAAATCTGTGATGATATAAAGAGAATTTCCAAAACTATATAATTTATTAATGACTGGTATGGAATTCTAGCTAAATGACAGTAGACTCTCTTTATGCTGAACTGTTTAATTCCTAAACAAATGGAGATCTTGATAATCTTATCAAAGAGAGCCCCAAATCTGATTAACATGATCAAGAAGAAACCTGAAAGGCTACCTTTATCTTTCATGGAGATGTTGTTTCATGACAGAGCAGGTCAGAATAAAAAGTCAGTAAAGAAACATATTGCTATTCATAAAGAAACATAAAGAACATTGTTGATTGCCAGGTTATAGAACAGGTCCTATAGGAGGTCATATAATCAAAGGCATCGTTCTTTCCCCATTGCTTGCTTTTGAGAAGTAAACTTACCATTTTTTGTAGCGAGTTAATGTTATTAGATGCTAGCTTTTTAAGCAAAGCTGCTGGAAAAATTTCAGTAGAGGAGTTTGCATTTTGAAAATGCATTTTCACAGAAATGAAATGCTTTACAGAAATGTTAACACCAGTACAATCCTTCGAAGGAAAATAAAGGTACTCAAAGAAACACTCCATGTTTTGCCTTGATACTACTAAAAGTTCAAAAGTTCATTTAAAAAGTATGAAATACCTTAATTTAAATTTCTATTTTTAATAGTTGCATTACATTAATATATTTTTAGTATTAGTATATTGAAAAAGGGAAAATTAATTTACCAGACAGATCTAATTCAAGGAAGATTTTTTTTCTTACATCAGATAGTAATGATAAATCACATTCTATCTCTTGTGTGGAAGTGCAAGAATCAGTGGGTGTAACTAGATCTCAGCATCCCTCAGTTTAAACATTAAATTTCTTGTGAGAAGGGAGAGTTTATTTGGGAAGGACCTGGTCTAGACAGCCTACCAAATAGACAAAAGAACTTTTTTTTTAATTTATACAGAAAGACCTAGACCATAATTACTTTTTAGTTAAGATATGATTCACTCACATATTGGCAGTACTTGGTTCATTGTACTACGTGGTTAAGATTTTTTGTTATATCATAACATCTTAGAGGTCAGGCACTCTTTGAAGTTGTCCACAATGCAAGTTCAGCAGGAATTATCCTTTTTGACATAAGTACTAGGTATAACTTCTTGCTTCCAAAACATAATTTGGTGCTTTTATTCCAGAAAGAGTATGTGCTTAATGTGCATATGGTGGGCATATTTCTGTATCTATACCTTTGAATTACTAAAATGATGGTCATCAGTTCAATTTTTTCTTTCACAAAAAATTTGTCAATTACAACTTTTTCTAAAATGAGTATTTAATTTGACTAATTGACAGCTGGCTATACTAATTGTAATTTGATCTGGGTTTTGTTCTGTCTCTGAAGGAACCAAGACCTCGATAACCTCAGCAAAGAGAATCCAAGTTCTTTCACAAGTGACAAGGAGTAAGTCTTCAAAGTTCCTCAGGCCGTACTTTTCTAAGGCAGTGAGTAGTTTGCAACTATGAGAATGTCAGGAAAGGTAATGTTGCTAATCTGTAAAAAGTTTATAGATTAATAAGTAGCATTCCTTATACAGAAAGATGAATATAAAAATACAGATTAATTCACTGGCATGTGCACTACCAGCTGAACAAGTACTACCTGTGGCAAACTTTCATACATGCCCTATGTGCTCCCACAATTAAACAGTTGCTGAAATATTCTGATACGGTTAGAGAAGGGGCAGTAAACAAAATACTGTAGAACTCATGGATGGTAAGTGTTGCCCAGCAAGATGTAACAAAGCATTTCAATCAGCAAGGGAAGTGATCCATAGAGAACAGCTTGAACTTTCTTTTCTGAATAGTGTGTCAGTTCAATGAGTTTCAAGCCAAGTTTCTGGAGGTCTGCAAGCAGCCCTCCAGCACAGAGAAAGGGATGAACTGGGGGGGTACTGTGCTACTAAGAGCTGTGTAATATTTGTCATACTGAGCACTCATATTCTACAGATAAATTTCAAGAACCGTGTTCTAAACAGTAACAGCACATAAATGTTGCCAACCTGTGCCCATCTATTTTGCAGTAGACAATCTTACATATATGCATACATGTACATGTAGATGTACACTTAGCACTAAACTCTGACTTAAGTATCTTTTTTTTTTAAACGTTCATTCACAGAGAACTTATTAGGATAGAGTCCAAGGCTTTGAGACACTACTGAATTTTAGGAGTATCCAAAATTTTAAGCCTATCATGGATTGAAGTGACCAAATAATGAATTTCACAGAGCTAACTTGGCCTTTTGTTTTGCTCTCTACTTCTATTCAAAGAGAATCATGGGGCTTTTCTTACAGTAGTTACGGTGTTTTTCGTAAGTCATTCCATTCTCTAATTCATTGAACCATTTTAAAATAGTAAGGAAAACAGAAGAAAACCCTACCCTCTAGTTTAACTGTATTTATGAAATCAAAGAAAATGTTTCCTTTGTGTAAAATATGTGAATCTTCAGATACTAACATTTTCAACATACGGACATGATCAGTGCATTCATTGTTACACAGAGGTAATTTCTTGTCATTCCAGACACAAAATTTTGGACATTTGGCCATATATTTAGGTGTTATCTTAAGAAGCTAAAGTTTCTTAATTTAAATAAAAAATCATTTTTTCAAATAAATGATGCAAACATGGATTAAGTAGCTTGGAATCTGCAAATTAATTCCAAATTCTTTGAAAGTTCATGTTTCTTCTTCACTGTCTTCATTGGCAAAGAACAATCTTAAACCATGGCATTGATACAATTTTAGAAAGCATTTTTATTTTCTTGGATATACTAGATAATACTTTTTATAAATAAAGAAATAAATAGTACAGAACTTTATCTTGCTAGGGGAAAATTACAAACATTTTTTCTTCAATAACATAAGTGTTTGCAAATTTTGAACATAAAATTAACTAACAATTTACTTTTTTCTTTTAAATGGGTGCATAAATATATTTCTTTCTTTTACGACATTTTATCCCTTCCTAGACAGGGGGAATATCTTAACAGTTCTATTTGGATTTCTTTCAGAGGAAAAGACCTTCCTGATTTTACTGGAAAAAATACTGCTGATCAGGAAAATAAGAGGCAAGCCTGTCATAATCTTTCCCTTATACACTTATGAAATATTTATGGTTGATTGGATATTAGCATTAATAGGTACTGTTCCATAAAAATCATTAGATTTTTATTTGTTTTCAAATGAGAACCACAGTGACCTTTTTTCAAACTTAAACGATTTGTCAATGGGTAATATCTTTTATTATAGAGCATTTAATATGCAATATTAATGTAAAATTATATTTTATATACATATGTTGACATATGAAATGTGTTACATTAAATAAGCTTTTTGTGGAGCCAGTGGTTGATGAGTTACTGGTATAAATGTGGCCATATAGACCTAGAGATTGTATACAACCCTAGATAACAGCAGTTGGAAGAGGGATTTGGGCTGGATATGGTAACAAAGCAAGGGACACACTTTGGCAGCCATTTCCATAGCTCATGGTACTGATGCCTGAACTGCATCAAAGTCTGTTTCTCAAGTTAAAATGACAGAGCCACAGTCAGTTTGGAAGATGTAGGCAGGACCTTCACCTGTAGTGTGGCACCACAATGTGACACAGTGGTCATAAGCTGAAACAAGACATTCTGACTGGATGTATGGATGGCTGTCCAGCAGTGGAGCAGCTTGCTTGGAGAGGTTGTGCCATCTCTCTCCTTGAAGGTTCTCAAGACCCAACTAGATGAATACTTGAGAAACCTGGTCTGACCTCAGTGCTGCCCCTGCTTGGAGCAGAAGGTTGGACTAGAGAGCTCCTGAAGTCCCTGAATTCCAGCCTGAATTATCCTGCAATACTATAATGGACTTGACATTTTTGAGTCATTTGTAATTCTTTTGCAGTGTCACATTGGAAAGAAAATGAAAAATATTAAAGCCTGAACAGATGACTACTCATTGTAGTCAGGAGTCTTACCTGAGAAATGCATACAATTTTTTCTTCTTCAACGTAAATAATTCAGTCCATTTAATATGTTTAGATTAAATTAAATACTTCTATTAATTCTGAAGTTTTTCTCACTTTCAGAGAGGAGGACCATGGTGATCACACTGAAGTAAAGTCTGCTGATGACCAAAGTAAAAAGTGGTGAGACTCAATTCATAGTTCTCTCTAAAGATTAATGATAAAATATCAAGACATGCAGCTGTTTAGGGGTATCAGAAAATGTGAATTCCTAATATAAGCAAACAGAATTTGCCCAATGTGAGATATTTCATTATTTCTAAATTGTTTATTTTTATAAATAATAAATAATTTATAATTGATTATTTCTAAAATGTGCCTGATTAACCAAATATAACAATAAAGCTGCATATATTTTGATAAGAAATGACTCAAGCCTATAATCTTTCATGGAGAATGAAAATGACTAGTGACAAGATCCTCCTAAGTATTTTTGTGTTTATCTAAGTGTTCTGTGAATTCAGCTGCTGGCATCTCAAACAAATATAAGTAAATGAATTCCCAGTATAAAAGCTTTACTGCTACTAAATTTCATTATTTACAAAAGGTAGGATCCATTTTGGTCAATTAAAGTGATATTAGTATTATGTTTTTAGGTACCAATCTGATGGTATCTTTTTTGAGTCTTCCATTTAGTTTTACATGCACATGAAGAGGAAGAAAATAACTATCTGTATACATAGGCAGTTTTACTATTTTTTATTAGAAAGTATTTTTATCCCAGCAGTTCCACTTGACAGTCTGACCAGGGAAGCATCTCCAGTGAAAGAGTTTCTTTCAGTTCTGACAGGGGCCTGCTCCATCAGGAGTTGGGCACAATGGAGGTGCTGCTTCTTGCAGCACTGCTCTGCATATAAAGCGCAACAAGCACTGAGTGAGGGGCGTTCAGCAGAGCCTCAGTTCTTGGCAAGCTCGCTGAAATAATCAAGCTGCAGCCCACACATCCAGAGTTAAGGCATATAATGATCATGTTGTTCCAGAATATAACCTTTGGCAGAACCAAACAAGAGCAGCCTTTGTCTGAGCTGCTTTGTAAAATCATCAAAAACATTATTAGCACGTATACCTTAAATCCCATAATTTGTATGACAAGGTCTATTTTTATGTTTGTTTGCCTGACATGTTTTGTGGCAGGGAAAACTGCAGGAGGCAAGGTTTCTCTTGCTTGATCGTAGTCCTGCTTTTTGAAACAAGTCTACATATCTGTTTAGTTGGTCATTTCTAAAAACATAACTGTAGAATATCCAACAAAAGAAAATTTGGAACTAAAATATAGTAAGCCTAAGAATACAACATTATGGAATACTGAAAAGAAAATGTGGAATGCTATCAACGACTGAGACATTATTGCGCAGTTGAAAACCCCAGTGGGCACTTTGAGGAAACTAGAGTTCAATTAAAGTTAGATGAAGTTTCCAATATGAATATATACCAATATATCAGCATAAACTGGAAGACTTAAAATTACAGGTCAGTGACTGCATTATTTTTCACCAGCAACAATTTAACAAAAATAAGATAAATTTCTTTTACCAGCAATTTAACAAAAATAAGATAAATTTCTTTTACCTACTTGTTCTAGTCCAAGCTTCTGCATTCATGACTTAGTGTAAATTAAAACTATGTAGCTGAAAATGATTTCTAAAAAGTGTTTCTTTTCTTGTTGTGTGGATTCTTTTTTATTTTAGGATAATTGAGAAAGCGTATGAAAACCCTCCAAGGGCTCCAAATAATCTCCCAGAAACAAACTACTCTAGTAACAGTGAAAGAAGGACCAGGTACTGTGGACAATGAATTAAGTAGTGTAATGTCTAAAGTGCCATTTCTTGGAAAAAAATTAATAAAAAACTTTTTTATGCAAGAAATTTAGGGTATGCTTGGAAGCTCACATTGGTCTCTGGAAACATGCCAGCCCCTTTCCAAATCTGCTTCCAGGATCCCAGGCACAGAAGGTCACAAATCCTAACTCTAGTGCACAGAGTGGGGAGCACAAGACACACCCTGAGTAGCTCTAGAAATGTAGCTGAAACATAAAATTTAGGACAGCAGCTAGGCCAGAATTCTTATATAATCAATAGAAAAAAGGCATTTCCTGAATGCTCTTATTTCTTATGAACTTGTTTCTTTGTGAGACTGTAAGGAAAACATTACACTCTTCACTCAAGTGCCTTATTAAGTTCCTAAACCTTTATGGGACAAATCTGAACCCATGTATCATCAACCTAATCACTGAAACTGTGGCATGGGATTCTGACTTTTGACCAAGATCAAACTATTTTAAAAAACATTTTTCTTGCAATGCTCATGCTCTAGCTGGATTCTGCCTCTACAAACCCACATACTGCAAATCTGAGTGAAAAATGTGACGTAGGGATATTTAATAGAACTAGTTGAACACCAGGTCTGTTGGTAACAGGAAATAATTGAAATAAAAGAAATTATATCTTGTTCTTTAAGGTCAAAATTACTTTCAAGAAATATGACAACAAAAAATACAACATACAGTTCTGGAATGAAAGACCATTTTGGATTAGGAAAACCTCTCTTCTGTATCAATCCACTCATCTATATGGATTAATTAGGTGTTAATGTAGGAAGGATTGTTTAAAGACATAACCTATACGTTGTATTGCTGTATAACAGTTGCGAACTGCCTGAGTCAGGGCTGATGACTCAGCAGGGAGAGGAGAAATCTTCTACTGAGCCTCACTCACAGGGAAAGTAAAAGTCACAGTCTGGTACTTTATGGAACCTATGGTCAATGTCCCCATCCTTAACCTTATGCACACCTGATCCTTACTGTGGATATAAATGGGCCCGGAATCTTTAATCCCTGATATTCTTACATTTGCTGTAGGAGGTTAGAGTACAATTGAAATTTGTGTATTCTGAAAATTCGCCGTGACCTTGAAGGAAAATCCCATAAACTGACTGAGAATAAAAGCAAAGCCAAAGAGCATACAATTTAAAATTAAAAATGAATATTCAACAGGAAAATTATTTAGCATTTTTCATAATTTTGCGCACATACAGGCTCTGAGTTACAATATTCTCTTTATCTTTGAAAGTCAAAATAGAGAACAGTAATAGAAGAATGGCAGGGCAAAGTGCTGAAATTTGCAATGTTACCTTACAGTTGACAGAATGTATACCCTCTACCTGAAGTTCTAATCCAAATTTAATTCATGAAAACTTATTAAATGAATGGTCTTTGTAGGTTATTCTTTCAGGTTTTATGCAGTAGGTTTATTGTTACAGAGGGTTTATTGTTAAGTAGGTTGCTGTATGAACAAGTCACACCATAGCAAGTAAAGGAGTGACTGATACGAACGGAAAGAAGGGACGTGATCAGATGCACAGTTCTCAGGCTATACTGGGACTCGGTTTTCACTTGGTGTCTCGTCAAGCTGTCAGACTATGCATTTATTTAAATGTTCTCAGTTTTCTTACTATTTCAGTTGACAAGGTTAGAAACTGATGCTTTGGAAATATTTTTGCTGTAGCTTCAGCATTTTTTGTTTTATACACTCCAGTTATGGTTTTTTTTCCTAAGCTGTGGTTATATATATGTTTGTGTATTTCAACCATAATACCCCAGTCAGTTAGTAAAGTCCAAGGGATGCTCTTCTCTATAGGAGGACACTCAAGGAAAGTATTTTTCTCTATACAACTTCCCGTAACATAGTGTTACTTTCAGGCATGCAGCATGCAGATACCCATATTAAATTGAGTGTGCAATGCCTGAGATTCTGCAGTTAAATACAACAAGTTAAATAGAAGATTTGGGAAAAATAAGCTTAACAACAAAAAAAGAAGCACAGGCTCATATTTTACAGGAGTAGAGAAATTATACGCCTATGCCACTTTTCACTGTAGCAAGAAACTTTAGGCAATTGCACGACCAGTATACCCCACCCTGTGACATGTGTTGTGCACATTCTTGGTCAAGAGAATTTCTCAGCCAGAGAAACCCTTTCAAAAGGTGATCACTTAGCTTTAGTTTGCATTCCTACTTAGTAAGCTTACTTTCATCTCACCTGAAATGTAAATGACATCAAATGTTCATTTGATGAGATACATCCTCTGTGGTGAGCAAACCCAGGTTTGTTACATTCTGATTAAATAAAAAGCCTATTTTTATGTTCTATGAAACATTAATAAAACGTTTATCATTTCAGCTTATCAGTAACTGTGCAATTTAAAGACATTTCTGGTGTTGCACAGAAATCAAATAAGACATGTACTTTACAAAATACAGGTATGTAGAAAAGAGTATCTGAGCTTCATAAGACCTTACACATGCTATCAATCTGTTATATTTCCCTGAAAAAAACCCAGTGTTTGGTAAATACATGATTATAAACAATTGCTCCTAACATTGCAGAACATTATTCTAGAGTGATATGAATCATGTAATAATTACTATATACCTTAAGAATTTCTGGAGAATAGGATAAATAAATCAATTCAGAAATCTTCAAAACATGTATGGCAATATTACTTCTTCAACTGTCGCATATATGTCCATCCCTTCCATGGAAACAAAACTGACATTTAAGTAACTTGGAAATGGGACTTTTAGAAATGGAAGATTTAACTTCCCTGATAATTAAAGTCAGTATGTTCCTTTCTACTCTGATATAAGGAACAATACAGTTACTGTAGTGAACACAAATCACACATTGGACAGCCTGTGCTACAAAAGACCCTCTCTCTAATTCTAGGGACATGTTGTAATTTTGTTTGGCTGTTGACAGCTCTTTGAGGACAAGTGAAAGAAGCAGAGGAAAATGAAAAAATGTAGTCTGTCACCATTTTCTGATATGTATCATTTAGGCTGAGATATCAGCACAGGAAACCCAATACTGTTATGCAAATTCTGCTCAATGGGCTTGTGGATTTAATTTTGAAATGTTAAGAATCATTCAAAAATAGAACACAGTCTAAGGACGCTACATTACTAATATTACTATATTACTAATTTACACTTTTTATTTGATATCTTATTCTTGATGGTTCTAAAAAAAACCAGAAAAAGAACTCATCACAAAGTATGATTTTTTTTTTACAAGCATGTTGTCTTAGTTTATTCTGCGTATTAACATCAGTGTAGTGAAACCTTTAAGAAAATGTAGTACTGTATAGTGATTGCTATGCACTCTCTGCTTCACAGCAAATCATCATATGGTGCCTATGAAGAAAATATAACTGGAAATACTATCAAAACTGTTTATTCTACTTCTGATCGGTAAGTACACATTAATAACATCGTAGAGTACCAAAGGACACCGACATTTACATAAGCATTCAAGTCTTCAGACAAAAGAGCGCAGTGGAAGTCACCATCATGAGACAGCTTTTCATACAAAGCTCTCTTTCAGTGAGATCTTGCCATCAAATCATTACCACAGTTCAGCAGCCTAATATTATGTTAGGCTTGTCACAGCTGACATTTTAAAATATCTATAGAAACAAGAACCAATGCCTTAAGTGACAGACTTGGCTTTGTGATTCTGTAGGTTTCTATCTCAGGCAGCCGCTTACTCTGCAAAATTTCCTTCCTTTGTAAGGACGGTCTCTGTAATGACCAAATTTCTGTACAAATGTGGAGGAATAAGTTCACATGACAGTGCTGTTGAAAACTATTTTCACACCAGTAAGATTCAGGATATTTGCTCAGTCTGTTATAACTTACCTCATGGGGAAAAATAAAATTTGGACAGCCCCACTACCTGGAAATAACAAATCAGAAAATCTTGTATGCTTTCCAACATAAGGATGAGGAACTCTGGGGATGATTAAATATTAGTACAGTGGTTTGTCACTGACAGGAAAGGAGCAAGACCCATTGATTTTGTAATGCTAAACCAACACCAACAGTTATATCCAGATAAAGCAGAGAGTAATGCCACCATCACAGGAGCATGTGTATGATACCTGTCAACTAGAATGGAAAAAATACAGAAATGACATTTTTCCACTAATGGCCATTGTACAGTTATACAAATGTCTTTCCCATGCAGTGTGCTAACCTTATCAATTTTCTGCTTGAGATTTCAATAGCAGCTCTTTTTCTGACAGCTGATGTTATATTATACACACAGGAGTATAATTGGAAAAGATATATGTACATACTGCAGGAAGCCCTTGGGCATAGATGCCAAAATGATCTTAGATGCCTTGCAAATTTACTGTCACTCGACTTGCTTCAAGGTAAGAAGATTTCACCTGCTACCAAGAAATATAATTTGATTGTAATACCTGCATTATAGTACACATATAATAAGAGATTATTTAGGCCTTAGGCCTTCTCCACCTGTGAGAATAAGAAGGCTTGAGACTGGAGGAGAAGGTTAATGTAGGAAATACTAATCTCTCCATTTCCCACTCTTCCCTACACAATTCCTTCCTTTTTCTTTCTATCGCCCGGTCTCCTTCTCCCTCTACTCTCCTTCCCCTTGCCTCTCCTCCCTTGCAACCATAAGCAGGATAAAGGATGCAGCTGAATGTATTCTTAGAGTCCTACATGTTTTCAAGCCTTCAAGTCTGATACAATGAATTATATCAACTTACACTTTCTTCATATTGTAAAATTTTATTTAGTTTTTAATGAAATTTTGTAAATGTTCTTCATTGACATCTAAAACAGTCTTAATTATTAAAAAGTAGGCAATTTTTTCCTATTTCCATTAGGAATGAAAGCACAAAATAAATTTTTTTTTTGTTTGCAATTCCAAACCCTAAGCTTCAGCCTAAAATTTGCTCTTAAGCTTTTCTCAGGGTATGCCTGGCAGTGCTCAGTCCCATAGTCTGTCTTCTTTCTGCCTCATTTGTCCTATTTCTGCTTGCATCTACACACAGAGTTTGTTGTTCTAACAAACAATACTTGGCAAAATCACTGCATTAGCATAGCTCATATTTCTGCCCAGTCCTGCACAGCTTTTTCTTCTGCTTCTGACAGCAGTTCTCATCCCTATTTACCACATGAAAAGTAACACAAATCAGAATACAGCAGTAACGTTGCACTTCACATGTATGAAGCTGCACGTGCTTTTTGTTTACTGTGGACTTTCTGAGGTCTGTGAGCACTAGAAAAGCAATTACTTCATGGGAACCACTATGTAATACCTCCTCCATACTATTATTACAAGTAAATATAAACTCTGGTCTGCTTCCATTTTTTTTAGACAGATCAACCCACATAAAGAAGAATGGGCTTTTCATTAGTTAGGAATAGTAACATGGTGGCAGTAGCTGAATTATCTCTTAAATATTTATGCTTATTTTTTAAACTATACATTTTTTTGTTACCTACTATCAACTGGGGACCTGTCTGGCCAGGAATATTCAGCTTAATTTTTGTATAACTAAAAACTTATGAAAGCATTGGCAAAAAAATTAAACAATTGATGTAGGTCTGTGGTTCATGCTTGTAGTTACGTATTCAGCTAAGTAGTGCAATTTGTCATCATTAATATTCATTTAGTTCCTTACAAATACCCTGTGTCCATTAGAGATTTGCACACAGCTGACAGCAGTACACCATCTTCATTTCCTTTTAAAGGTATATACCAAAAGTGTAAAAATTCTAGCTAATATTGGTGATCAAAGCTTTGAAGACATGGCCATCCTTTTGCTGATTTGAACAAAGAAATATAAGATGAGTGAAGACAGCAGTTTGTTTCAATAGCACCATAATACTAATGCTGATTTTTACTTGTGAGTGGATAAAATAGCCGAAGAAACCAGAATTTACTGTTCTTTTTTTAGATTTAAATACATACATAAATAAATAATATTATCTGGGTATCAAGATCCTAGTTTCTGTATCAAATTACCATGCTCCTTGATCCATTGTAGGCTTTCTTTGTGATCTTGGTAAGGCAGCCTCTGTGTGTATCTGTGTATTTTCATATGTGAAACATGGGCAATGCTCCTCAACCTCAAAAACTAGCTTTTTTTGAGGCATTTGTGAAAGCAGTGTGCAGATGCTGCAAGAATGGGAGACCTGGTTAACTGTTAAGATAAAGCGACATAAAATATTTTGAAATAAGCAGGTTTAGATTCTTTAAGAGCTACTCTGAGTTGGATCTTTATGTGTGATCTTGCTTCTTTTACTCAGTGAAGAAAGAAAAGGATCTCAAAATGTTGATTCATCTTCTTATAGGATAAACCCCTAAGCTAAGAAAGAGCAAGTACCCTTTGGAATTTCTGAGTAAAGGACAGGATTATTGAGTATAATGAGTACCTAGGCAACCAGTTGAGACATTGGTATCTGATTTTTTAGATGTCTAAAGATGAGACAGTCAGATACCTAACTTCCTGTTCTCTGAAACTACTCTTTCAGAGATCATTTTTTATCCTGTAGTACTAATAACCCCTGTTCTGGTCTGGGGCTGCTTGTTTCCTAAAGGAAAGCATGCTGGGTATGAGTATTAGAGAAATTTTTCATTTTACTTTTTCTTCATTCTTTGACTGGTGTGTTGAAGTGCGAAGTATGTAAGAGACCTCTGGAAGATCTAAAAGCTGGAGACAGCATTTGGATTTACAAACAAACTGTGCACTGTGAGCCTTGCTATTCCAAAGTTAAAGGTAAGGCACAAGACATAAAATACTGAATGTAGGAAAAACAATTTAGTGAACTTCATTCAGATGACTTCAATATATGACAACACAGCTGTTGCTTTTGCTCATTTGTGTGAACTTAAACTTTTTCAAAGTATACAGTTCAGTAAGTCTGGGTGCTTAGGGATGATAGCCAACCCCAGGACCTAGACACAATTATGTTGTATCTATGAGGGAGATCTTGGTCTCATTGCAACTTCATCTCTTCAGGTGTCACTGCGGAGTTGTACCTATGCAATCAGTAGAGACACCTGGAGTGAGGCAACGGCACCTTGCCCTGGAAGTGAGAATAAATTGCAAGGCCATCTGAGAATCAGATTGTTCTATTGAAATGAATAAGACAGGGTTCAGAGGTATTTTCACCTAGTGGAGTAATTGTGACCAGTAGAGAGAAGATACAAAATCCATGAAATCATAACAAAAATATTGCACTGTGGTTGTGATTCTTAACTTTGTGAGGAGCAAAGTGAGCAAAAAAATGTGCAAGGCAGGGAAAAATAAACATTTTGTTTTATTAATTTTTCTAGAAGTTGCTAGATTTTAAGTCTTCTCTCTTCATGACAATCATTATTTCATAATACAATAAATCAGTACCTCTGTACCAAATTAAGGCAAACAGAGATGTAGATGAAATGCTCTGATAAGCTGGTTTTCAACTATGTAATTCTGAGATAAGATCATGTTAACTAACTAAAATTATATTAAAAATTTGTTTTCTGAAAATAGTTTGTATTATTAAGCCATTGCAAAATATGATGAGAATGGCGAATTTTGCAGCTAATCAGATTAGAAAGTTAATAAGGCATGGTAACAGTTATAACACTGTAGAAAGACATACCAAGGGTCTGTATACTAAGCATAATAAATTGACATGTCCTATTTTATGAAATTACAAGATAAACAGTCGTACTTCAGTAGACATTCTAAAAAAGAAAAAAAAATTCTAAAGTTTCCTTGTAGGACATTTAGAGTATACTGCTTTGCTTGGCATCTCTGACCAATCTTTTCTCTCTTGCAGAAAAATGGATCTACTAATTTTGACATACAGAACGCATGATGAAGAAGTTACTGTTGTTTAGTTAATTGTACTGGCCTGTTAATTCAAAACACTGTGGGAAATTATTCACTTTTACTTCTGGGAGTTTTCTAAATGAAGTCCTACTGCATGGTTATCAAAGGAATTAATTTAACGAGAATTTAGATGCACTTTCATACACACATTGCAGGAAGCAAAACAAGATATTGGTCAGTATATTTATCATATCTGTGAAATCACAAAATCGTACGTAAAATCAATGATAAATTACTGAAATTTTCTGAATGTCAGGACACTCCTACATATTTTGAAGGGGCTTCATACATGTTTTGAAGGGTATGTATTTTCTTTTGTGAAAACATATCTCCTCCAATATAAAGATCTGTTGGCTTACTATAGCATGAACGGGATTCATCTCGTCAAGATTAGCTATTTAGAAGTCAGCAATTCAGTTTAAACTAGTGTTTTCATGAAGAGGGATGTGGGTTCATACTCCACCTTCAAGGAGAGACATCAACCTCCAGAGGAAGGTTCCTCTCAAGTAACTTAAATTATAAGTTTGAAATGAAACAAATTATCTTTGGAAAATGCATCTCTATTACTGCAGGAGGATTCTAGACAAAAATTGATAGAGGGTTTTAAGTAGAACAACCCCACTCCATGTTTGTAATTTTGGTAACTATTTTATCATCATTTTTTTAAGAAGTGCACACTTAATAGTTGACATGAAATAATGAAATACATACTTTGCATGATATTATGCTGTATTTGTCTTTCCTACTTTATTAAATTGACTATCTAAACACTTTGGATGGATTCATCTCGCCTAAATTTATATATCTACAGTGTAGACTTTTGTTTCTGAGTAACTTGATCTATTCTGTTTTATATAGAGAAGCAGACATTTTTAGGAAGCAATTCAATTGGTCAGATTGCAAACGTCCATTTTACTGTGACGTTAACCCTGTATGAATGTACATCTTACTTCCACAGTTTGCAAAGGAACCTGGAATGAAGAGCTCAGATTTCTAGACATCTACACTAGGTCAGATACACTCCTTCCTTTGAGACTACAGTGAAAATATTTTCCTTTTGGAGAGTATATGTGTATACAAGTATAGAAATCAAAAGAAGAATTCATGCTTTGTTGTAATATGTTGCCGAAAATAATCAATAGTTCAGTAGCTTACTGGACAGACGAAGGTATTGACTACTAGTCTTTGTCATGAGATGCTTAGAAGATTATGGTTATTCAGAACTGATTTTTCTGCCTTACATCTCAGTTTTAAAGGACTTCCTGGATATGACCATGACAGAGTTAGTGTTTGGAGGCTACTGGACCTAGGCAAGAGCTTAGAAGCATGCGAAGTATTAAAGCCATAGATTAATAATGGTGAGTGGCTGTCCCAGTCAAATTCTCTCTCCATGACTGCACATTTCATAGTGGAGGCAGGAGGTATGGATGTCAGTGTAATTTAAACCATTGGGCCTGCAGCTGGATAAGGATGTAATCGATCTTGTCTGGCTTAAAGGATGTTCAGACTGATTATGCAATGGAGACATGAGACAGTGGATATTTTGTTTTGTTAATTTTATGAATACCTTATGAATTAATGTCAGTAGCTCAAATAAATCTGTAGTTATTGATATTTTTTTTCTGGTGTGTGTCTCTTGCTGATGACATATCCTAGTTAAACTGTATTTGTTATAACCCTGTGTTTTACCAGGAAACAATGATATTTGCACAACAAGGTGAAAAAAGTAGTGGCAAAATTTTAATGTCACAAATTCGGTCCTTTTGAGAGACCAACAGTTATTGCTAAAGCCCAGTTACAATAGAAGATGTTAGACATTCATTTGAGCCAGCACATTAGAATCTAGGACTTCCTAGTGTTTGAGGGGATGAGAGATTTTAGTTCACTCCCCTAGAGACCAGGAGCTCTGGATGAAAATATCTGCTACTTAAATGCTCACTGACAGAGAAGTAGCAATAAGAAACAATAAATAATAATTCTGTGCTCATTAAGTCATTTTACCATGTGGTTTTTTGTTAGTTTTTATTGTATGTTGTAAATTGGCTAAGAAGAAACACCAGGTTTGTGATTTACCATATAAGATCTGGCATAGCAGTACTCATTAAGAAAAATCATATTAACATCTCAATACCAATGTATCAAAACTTAAATGTTTTTTGTCCTTTTTGCATATCATTAGTCTGTGGTGTTTCATTTCCCTTTGACTAGTCCTTCCATGAAACAATTCAAATGAAGAGTTTGCTGGCAGCTGTTTTAATGAACGTGTTATTTTCAATAATGCATTAAATTAGACTGAAAAGCTGTATTGAGAGATGATGTACTAAATTATGTGGGGGTTTGTGATTCATCAGGCCCATTTTTTTCAGTGTGTAATGGATACTTCATTTTACAAAGCTGGGGCATTGCTCTACCAGGAGAGGAATCAGCAATCAGAGGAAAGGAGTGAAATAATGCATATAATGCAAATTGATGCATTTAAATATGTAGATTGCTTCAAAGCTACTGATACTTACAAGAACAAGGAATGTCATAAGAACATCTTTGCTGTGTTAATATATTCTGTTGTATCCTGTGTAGGTTCTCAGAGAACACTCAGCCTGAGCATCCCTCCCTATCAGTGCTTGACACAGGGTGACAAACATCTGTAACACTGTCCTCTCATCCTCTTCCTCTTGAAATAAACATCCCTGTCAGTTTGACAAGACGTACTCTCTGTTACTTCACAGTCTCCTTAGCTAGGCTTGTAAAGAACATCAAATGGATCTCGCATTTATTCCGTAGGTCACCTCTATTCCTTGCTTCTTTGCATAGGGATGTGTGTAGTGTTGGGATAGCTTCAGGTGTTCAGTATGTTTATTCAGAACAATAAGGTCAGAACTCTGCTACTCCACTTGCCTTCCCTGATATTTGGTATTTTAACACAATCCTGTTGTTTAGAATTAAAAATACCCACTTTCTTGGTTGGTTTTACTTTCTGACCATACTTGCATATTGCTCATTGTAGCTACTCTGATACACCAGGAGGTGCTTTCAGTCTAGTTGACACCAGATTACAAGGGACAAATGTCTCCTTTTCTTCCTTCTGCTGCACCAAAACACCTCATTTTTCTTCACAGCAGCAGAGACATCCATCATTCCATAAAGCCAAAACATAAAGAGACCTAATATTTAGGTAGGTTTGATGTGCTGAAGTCTGAATAGCTCTGTTTAGCTGCTTAATTGATGCAGAACAACTGAGTTCTTAAACTGATAAGGTATTTCTTTCTTTGACTTCAAAAGCCTTCTGTTTTGCGCTTTGCCTGCTCTGAGCAACTCGGCTCTAATATCCTACACCAGTAAAACTAGGACTTACAAACATTCCTTGCATTTCAGGGAGAAGAATCTGCAGATACTCTCAAAATATGTTTTGCACAATCATACCTTCTTGGACATCGTAGTAACTACCACCTTTTAAAACCTTGGAGATGGTGTTCTCCTCGGAACATGTGAACTGGGCCCAGAACTTGGGTGTGCCAACTTCAATTTCTCCCCCAACATACCTAAGCAGGTTGTGTAACACAGTAGAACAGCTGGGTGTGTGGGATAAACAAGATGTTCCCGGCAGTCTTTTTGCCATGTTCCCTGCCCAGTGCAGCGTGGATCCTTATGGCTCATGTTCCACTGGATAGCCACACTGCTTGCACATTCATTACATGCTTATTGATAACTCAGGAATGACTACTGAATAAAAAATACATAGTCCTGGGAGCAAAAACCAAATCCTGGAACTTCACCATCTCATCCAGGTGGTCTAATTCATAATGAAAAGCCATATGAATGATTAGAGGGGTTGTCTACACTCAGATTTGGCTTGAGTAGGACAGTGAGGGAGTGGAATTTTGAGGGGGATTTCATCTCAAGACTATTACTAATACATCTTCATATGATGATCTCTTCTTAGTCTCGGTCTCTTCTTTGTCTTTCCAGCCTCTGAGCTCTTTTGGACAGGAACTCTCTCCTGTTTCTGCAGTGTCCAGCATGGCAGTGGCCTCTGGGTGGTACTGCTGTACCTATATGAGTGATCCAAGAAAAATTCAGTTTACCTCCCTTTCCAAGCAAGCTGCTTGAAAATGGCATATTTTTTCATGGGGTTTTGTAAGTGTGTCAGTTATAAATTGACAACGACAGTCTTGTAGGCTGTGCCAGGACTTGAAAGCGACTGTTTTTGTCCTGTTAGAATCAATATCTGAATATAATCATGCCAAAAGCACTTGTCTGAGTCTTGGCATTACTGTGCAGTCATCAGACATCTGTTTAGGGAGCTTAGACAGCTATTGTGGTCAAAACAATTGGCAGCCAACATTTTAAAACTACCTACTCAGGAAAAAAGAAGACACAGTCAGTTCTGAAAAGAAAGGACAAAATTTTTCTGGCATTCAAGCCATTTTTCCACATGTTCAAATACTAAAAGAAGCAGAAAAGGGAGAAAATACTATGAAAAAGATGAAAGTATTATGCAAATAAGTCAATTAAGGAATTTTTAAATTAATAGTGTTGTTGTAAATAATGGTACCATTGAAATTAATAGTCAAACTTGACTGTAAGATGAACATTCCAGAAAACATTGGTCTGTCTTCATATTTTCTGGTTCCTCCAGGGAGTTTCCACCCACGGAACTTTGAATTATATTATCCCTGTATGTAGCTCAAATCTTGGAATTAAGAATGAGAACCCAGCTAACCATATTTGTAACATTGTAATTTCAAATAGCCAAATATTTAAACAATACTTGGATATCTACAGAAGTATATGACTGATCATGCATTTGGACACTGTTTTTATCTGTTTTCACAATTGAGAATGCATTTGAGCATTGACTTTATCCATTTGCCCAAGTGATACACGTGAAAGTAACAGTAAAGCCTTTTGTAGCAAAACACCAGTTTTCTCACAGCAGAATTCTGTCTGGGAACAAGCATACCAATTTTGACATGACTGACATCTGCAGAAAGCTGCAGGAGGAAAGCCAGGAAGGAACAGTATTTCTTCTGCCTCTTCCACTCTAGTGAGAGATGTCCCAGATACCCAGTCAGAGGAGGGCACATACTTGGAGAACTGTGGTTTCTGGGATTTCATTCGGAGACCACCTTAAAAACTCCCCTGCCTTCTAATTCAGAATCAGAATCTCCTCAGTAGGAACATAAATGAAACAGGGAGCGAAGACAGTAGGGGCTTTGCTTCCCATAATGAAATTGGAACAAACACAAGGAAAAGATCTAGCTAAGAAGAATACACTCTTTTTGTAATACCACAATTCATACACCCTTCATCAATCCAGTGAATGTACTCAAGAAATACCTTTGCTGTACTGCATTTCTTCTATTTCCAGATTGCCCCTGAAAGGGCTGATTTTAGACCAGCCCTCCCCCAGCTCTGGAAGTGTGTCTGACACTGACTGCACATCTCCAGGACGGACAAAAGGGACCCAGAGGGAGAAAGACTGATAGATCCATCACCACCTGTGATAGAGCCCTCACTGCCTGGACCCAGGAGTTCCGGTATTTTTATCTCAGCTTTATGCCAGTCTAGTGATGTTACAGGGAAGATCTTGAGTACCCTACAAGTTATACAGTTTATGGAACAGAGGGTCTAGAAAAAAGTTTGGACTAAGGTTTTCTAACTGTACCTAAATTACCGTCTAGGTATCTCAGCCATTTTATCGTATCTTTTGTGATTGAGTGGGTTATAGATAGTGCAAGGACACATTTTTACGTGCTAGGCTTTTTTTTTTTAATCCCATCTGAGAGTAAAAAAATAAGATAAAAATAAATTACACGGGCTTTTCTGGATATTCAGCAAAGATTCTTGCTTGGCCAAACTGAAACTGGATGAAAGTTCAGTTACTTATTTTTAAACCAGTCCCTATCTAAAAATCTAACACACCCACTTTGACTCAAGAAAAGCCTTTCAAGCAACTGCAAATTTTCTTTTGACGTGGTGCCACTCAGATGTGCTATCTCAAGCACAATTCTCAATTACTGCTGGACTGAGGGGTTTTTGTATTATTTAATTTTTCCTACATACATCACATAACCAAAGCTAAGCATATTGCTGTTTATTTTTTTAAGATGATAACTTCTAAACCACTTTGCAACATCATAAAGCCTTCAGTCTGTTTGTGTATACTTACTAATATTTTGCAAACTGTAAAAATCACTTACGTATCCACATGATGGACTTGCTGACATGGATCATAATTTTTTCCCCCTTTTTTGCAAAGTTGATGAATTTCTTGAATCTCTTTCCCCTACTATATGCAAATAGACAAAAGTAAAGATGACAGAAGATGAAGAAAAGGAACAAAAAAAGGAAAAAATAATAATCAGGATTAGTTGAACCCTTTACTATATTCACGTCATCATGAAATACGGCATTTTTCCTGAATCAACTGCCACTGTTCCCTGAAAGTAAGTCAAGCTGAAATCTGGAGTCTTGGTAGAAGGTGTGTCGTGGATTTTTAGCCTCCTGGAGAGAAGCTGCATTTCTTTCATTGCGATCTTCAGTACTTCACACTCAAACAGCCTTTCAAAAACTTTACTCCTACATTATCAGCTCATTTATTAACAACCTTGAACACCACATCTCCCCCTCAACCTCCTCTTTCTTATTCATCAGTGGTAAACTAAATTATACTCTCCAATATACTTGTATACTGGAGACAATGTAAATATTCAAACTTCTTTGAAAGTCTAATTAGTCTTTGTTATCGATGAAGACTCATTAGGAAGAAACCCATCCTGATTTGCAAGATTCAGGCTGATGCTTTCAGTTTATAAGAAAGGGAAGGAATGGGAAGGGGGGGAGGGAGGGCTAAAGCATTTGAAAGTCAGAGTGATTTGATAACAATTAAATAACAACCCATTGAACATGAGCTGTCATGGATAACTCTGTCTAGATGGATCTACAAACTAACAGACCCTAAGCTTAATTCATAGACAGTATCTTTGGATACCATAAGCACTGGTTTTCTGGAGCAATTTGAGGTCACTGAAATGATGACATTTTGGATTTGTTCCTATAGTAAATCCATTCTAATGGTGATTACAATGTACTTCAATTTAATATTAATTAAATAAAGAAAAAGCCTGAAGGAACCATGGTAGTTCAGAGAAGGAAACAGTATAAAAAAAGAGAAAGTCAATTAGCCTGAAATTAGCAACAGCTAGGAAGTCAAAATGTTTGCAAGAGACATTGAGAATGAAGAATCCATGTTGTAACTTCAGGAAAATGTTTAATTGCTCAAATAATGCAGAGTAAATGTATAACTTTAACAACACAAAATTGCTAAGTCTAGGTAGTACCTATGCAAAAACTCTATGGCAGCTCAAGTGTGACATTGTTGAAGTTCTCACATTTACTCTACTGTTCAAAGCAGGATTGGTGCCAAATTGGAAGCATCGGCTGGGACACCAGCCTTGAAAAAAACCCATGAAAACTGCTCTAGGGAACTACATTTCAGTTAGTCTTGTTCTTTTATCAAGCCAATTTGTAAAAATTAGAATAAATAACAGAATACAGAAGCATCTGGATATGTATGACACATTGGAGGAGAGTCCACACAGATTTTTTAAAGCAGGTCATGCTCATGAATATATGAGTGTTTCCAAAGAAGCCAATATGTTTTTGGTGAAGCTGATTTCTTTAACTAAGAACATTTGGCTTTATAAGAAAACATGGAGTGAGAATAGAAAGAAAACAATGGGTTAGAAAATTCCGTTTTAGTTATGGAGCGAGACAGGAAACAATGGGAGCTTTGGCCCGACTTCTGCGGGGATAAGGCTATATAAATTAGGGCTTGTCAGCTGGGAAGAGAAGTATCTGAGTTTTATATAGCCATGAATGACAAAGAGAAGCTGAATAGAGAATGATTAATCATTCTGTCTTTCTCAGAAAACCAGAACTAAGGGACACCCAATTAAATTACTAAGCAGCAGATTTAAAGTAGATAATAAGAAGTAGTTTTCCTAACAATACATTATTAAATTGCAGCTCTAATTGCCACAGGGTGTTGTAGAGCCCTAATGTTTAAACGGTTTCAAAATGGGTCTCAGCAAATGGAATATTATTACACATTGGTCGCTATCAAAATTAAATGATCCAGATGTCCTGATTCAATGACTTCTGAAAGATGGAAAATATCCCTCAATATTTTTCTCACTTCTGAGATATTTTTCTTACAAAGCTACTATCAGCCCTTGCTAAAGGCAGAATACTGGATAGGATGGACTTCTGCTAGCATGACAGTGGCTCTATTTTTATAAAACCACTTTTACAGTCATTTTTCAGACTGGAACTGCACTTTAAAATAATCTCACTAGACTTGGAGTTTACTGTCCGTGCTCTGACCTTATTGTTACACATCTTTTGTATAGCCCAGACTGGATTACTGCAATTAATTCTTTACTAGCTTGCCTGAAGGGCAGATCCAGCCTGCAGCTATTGCAGAATAAAGCAACAAGCTTATTACCAGAAAAGAGCAGATGGGATTTGTGAACTTCCTGCTTCTTTGTTCTCTGCATTGGCAGCCTATTAGAAACTACACTGATTCAGAAATTCCTACTATAGGATACTGTGTAAGTAGCATCCTATAGTATATTTCTACTGATTTGGGGCATATGACTTCTCAAGTCCAGGAGTAACAGGTTTCATGGGCACATTAGGATGTTTGGGGTTGGTGTTAAAAACATTTTATCAATGCCTTAAAAAAAGAATGGAACCTTCAAGTCTTCAGTGTGGTTTGTAAAGCGCTGATGAAGTTCTGGGTTGATCAAACTCATCAGCTATTGCTGGGATACTGAATGGAAATCATTTACAATTTACAAAAAATGTCAATACTGGGAGGAGTATAATTTCTGTTTAAAAACCCAAACAATTAGGTTAACTATTTAAATGACTAGTATGCTCAAATCATCTTCCCACTAGACAAACAGACCTGCATGAAAACCATGGGACAGTGTATTCATCAACACACATTTTACCTGCCAGCAATTCTGTGTGAAGCTGTATTATTAGTGGAATGATGTGTTAATGAAATTACAAGTACACTTAAAATAGAGCAACAAATACAACACAGTCAAATGCATTTTTACCCTTTACTAAATCCACTTGTACAGAAAATGCCTGGAAAAAAGACAGGGTCTCTCCCACTGACTGTGAGCATGGTAGCTGAAGCATGCGCAACTTTAAGCTGCTTTCTACCCATCCTACTGGGTATCAGGCTTAAAGCAGTCCCAGTCAAATAACAGCCAATCTCTGGATCGTTTTCTTGCAATGAGATGTCTATGATCAATTCATTTGTCTGGAAGAGCATTTGTACCCATGCTAAGGCACGATGCCTGGTCCTAAGATTTTTCTCTTTGACAACTGAGTTCTGAAATGAATGACTGCATGCAACATTTGTGTAGGTGGCACAAACAGTAGAGGGCATTTGAAAATTTGCAACTACCTGTACTCATAACTGAGGACAAGCATTCCCATGGTGACTCTTCAGATCCTGTGCTGCGATGCTACATGCTCTACCGTGTCTTCAAATGTGGCTCCTGATGTATCTTCAAATTGGTGTCTGCATCAAGATATTTTTAATGATGCAATATCCAGTCCACACACATTCCTGTTCTGACAACTTAAAACTTCAGATACCCATTTACTGGGTTTTTTTGCCAGTCCACTAAATGACTTTGCATCCTTAGTTCATATTTAAAAAAAATTAATTCCTCCATTTTGAATCTCTTCTGAGTGTTTCACAGAATCATCAAGGTTGGAAGAGACCTTCAAGACCATCTAGTCCACCATCAATCTGGCACCACTATAATCACTCCTAAATATCCCCAACTGCCACATCCAGACACATCTTGCATGCTTCCAGAGACAGTGACTCCACCACCTACGTGGGCAGCTTATTGCAGTGCCTAACTACTCTTTCAGTGGAAAAAAAATTTATGATCTATAACTGAACCTCCACTGCCTCGTTGCATCCTCCAGCACTGATATTATCATAAACTTCTTGGCTTCTTTTTTTAGTCTATACTAGTGATCTATAATAAACTCAATATTACATATGCTGCCAATTCATCTTTTTGTATCATTTTGCAATCTTACTGGATTAACAGTGCACTTCTATGAATCAAGGCTAGTACCATTATTAGTGATGACAAACTGAGAGATAGCATTTTGCCTGGGACTAAACATGTAGAAGATCAGTTCTTTTTCACTTGTGGGAATAAAGATTACACCTATCTGTAGTAGTAAAAACTGGATTCTGTTACTCACTCTAATAAAACATGGCAGAATTAAGGCCAGATGGTTTTTACACTCTCAACATTTTTCCCCTTCTCCCTTCCAAAGGAACAGAGGAGACACAATTGAAGTTTTGGATTAAGTACTGTCTGGTTGCAAAGTAGTACACTGGGAGCTGTATTTACTCTCTTCATTGACAGAAGTTACATCATCTGGAAGTCAATGCTTTGTGCTCCGTTCTAGCTTCCCTTCTAGTCATTCTTATGGGACTGGTTGTTACTACTTATGCTGCAAAAGTGCTTGAAAGACTGACAAACAACAGTGCTGTTGTCCTGTGCACATGCAGAAGAAAGCTTCCAGATCATAAACAAAAGAGGAAATGGTGACAGGCTGATGATTTCAAAGTTGACTTATGCCCTGAACACAGAAACCTGAGACAGCAACAAAGCACGGTGAAGGTAGCAGTGGCTGGTAGTGCCACTGCTCTGCCTAAAGGTGATGCTCAAAAATTGGGTAGTAACTAACCAATAGCTATTACTAGTGGGTAGCTGAGCAACTCAGACTCACAGAATCATTTAGGATGACAAAGACATCTAAGATCACTGTCTGTTAACCCAGCACTGCCACCCAGCACATGCTAAACCATCCCCAAGTGCCACATCTACACATCTTTTAAATACTTCCAGGATGGTGACTCAACCACTTCCCTGGGCAGCCTGTTCTAATGCTTGACGACATTTTTGATGAAGAAATATTTTATGATACCTCATCTTAGCCTATCTATCTAAACCTGGCCTGACTTCATGGAGATTTGTTCCCGATTTCGTATCAGAGCTGTAGGAGGCTTAGGACTGTGGCTTAGAAGGTTTTCCCCTATAGCCGCAGCTAGAGGAAATGAACTCAACGAGGGTTGTGTGATGCCTGAGCTGTCTTGAGCAACACTGAATCTCTGCTCACCTCCTAGGTGACAAGAAGAGACACAAGCAATGGCTTCTTACAGTGCTGGGCGATGAAAGACAACGCAAGAACACTACCGTGAGTGAACATTATTCATCTCTCTCTCAAAGATCTGCAAGCTACAAGCCCACCTATGTAACTAGATTGTGTTAAGGAAGACATTTCAATACGAGGGCATCTTTCACCTCAGGGGTTCTCCTACACATAACCAGTACATAGTTACGTAGCTTTCTACAATGCTCGGTTCAGTCTTTGCTTCACCACCAACGCAACTTCAAACACGTCTCTTTCCTCGCTTTGCGCCCAAAGTCCCGGCATCAGCATGTTTCAAACCTACAAACGGCGGCTTTTGGCTGAATTAGCTCCTTTCAAGCCCAACAAAGGCTCTATTTGTGATTCCCATTCCCTTCACAGTCTCAATCTGCATAATTACAACCCTCACACCACCAGGCTCTAATTACACGGCTCACGAGAGGCGCGGCGCCCTGGGCCGGATCCAGCCCGCGGGCGGGGCGGGGCGGGACGCGCTGGGGTGCAGTGGGGGCAAGGCACTTTTGTTTAAACACCCGGGGCTCCCCCTCGGCGGTGCCCCCCGCCGCCCTTCCCCGGGGCTGGATAGCGGGGGCAGCAGGCGGCTCTTTGTTCCCGCTGAGCGCGTGTGCGCGGCGCTCGGGCTGCCGGAGTGGGAGGGGATCCCGCCCTCGCCGCCGTTAACGGAAGGCGCAGGAGCGGCGGCGGAGCGGGGCCGGGCGGCGCAGGGCCGGGCCCCCGGCGCTGCGAGCGGCGCTCCCCGGCGCTCCCGCCTTCCCCGGGGGCCGGGCGCTGCCCTCCGGCGGCGCGGCGGAGCAGGTGCCGGTCGGCGGCAGCGGGCCGGCAGGATGGAGGCTGCCTTACTGAAGCCGGCGATGATGGCGGAGGTGAAAGGGAGCGGCGCTGGCTCTGCCGTCAGCGCCGAGCTGGAGGTGAAGAAGCTCCAGGAGCTGGTGCGGAAGCTGGAGAAGCAGAACGAGCAGCTCCGGAGCCGTGCTGCCGCCGCCGCGGTGGCCACCAGCCCGCCCAGCCCGCACCTGCTGCTGGCTCCACCGCCGGCCTCGGGCGGGCTGCGCCCCGCCAGCCCCCCCATCGCGGGCCCGCCGTGCATGCCCAGCCCGGTGCCCACCCTGCTGTGCACGCCGGAGCCCCTCGCCTACTTCAAGCCGTCGCCCGGGCCGCCGGCGACGGGCGGCGGCGGGCAGGAAGGCGGCGGAGGTCCGGGGGCGGCAGCCACGGTGTTGGACGAGGTGGCGGTGCTGGAGCTGGAGGACGGCTGCGGAGAGGACGAGGATACATGGTACATGCGGCTCGGCCCTGCCCTGTCCCCCCGCCCCGCGGGTCGGTCGCCCCCCGGCCGGGTCTCCTGCAGCGATCTCCCGGCTCTGATTAGCATTAGCCCCCAAATCCACTTGATCTCCCTGCTTAGACTGAAATCTGCTTGCTTTTTTCCCTTTTTTTTTTTTTCCTTTCTCCACTCCCGCTCCAAACCGTGCCGCCCTGCCGAGGGAAGGGCCCCGTGTGCGGGACGCGGCTCAGATCGGGGCTTCACCGCCCGGCTTGCCTGGGGCATCGCGCCGTCCGTGGGGAACAGTGCTGGTTTTACACCCCGAGGAAAATCGTTCAGATCTCAGCCTAGTTTCAGCCTCGTGTTTACATAAGGAATTAAAAATAGCGGAATTTCGTTGCGGGAAAGCCTTGATCTGAGCAGCGCTGCCTCGTCATGCTAAAATCTCTGCCAAATTGTCTCCCATCTTCAGGGATTTGGGAGGGCTTTTGTCTTTAGACATTGATCTAAATTGTGTATCTTAGGCGCCCACGTAGCTCCAAAAGGCACGGCAGGGTGCTAGTAAATGGAATAAACGGGAAATTAATAGCGAATGAATAAAGCAAAAAATAAAATCGACATGATCGAATGGTTACAGTCCCGTAAAAACAAACAGAAGAGGAGGTTGTAAGGTAGAGATATTAGAGCTAGCGCCTCAAAACCTGTTTCAGCAACGTGGACGAACATTGTAGGGACAGTGCTGGAATACTATCTTGGCTGTATAACCATGTGGAACGTCATTGATCCTCAATTGTTTTGAAGTGTCAGTAGCAATATATAGATCATCTTTACTTAAATAGTATCTGTAGAGTACCTGTCTTAAGCTTCCATGTGGCTTTATTTTTTATGAGGTTAGTTTTTGAATCAAGCTAAAGTTAATGCTGGATGAAAATAAAATGCAGTATAAAGAAGCTGAGATGTGTTCAAACATCCTTAATTTTGGTAGAAGATAAGGTGATCAAAAATCAGTCTAAATGTTAGAAAAATTTGTGCTTCATGGTACACAATACTGTGTTTCTGAAAATGGCTTTGGAGAATCATGTACAAATTGTGTGGAAAATTTTGTTGCTTCATTGTGTATGTGGTTGGTCTGTGCAGGACTAGTTTGGGCTTGTCAGTCCAGACTTAAGCAAATTTTGCATTGTTTCCAACTCGTAGCTTTCCTAGCATTAAGGAATATCAAATTTGTTTGATACTGCCCCGTTAAACAAAATGCTTTCCTTGTTTACGTTTTAAGGTGGTAGTCACTCGTCCATCGTTGCATTATGTGCTGTAGTAAAATTTCCAATTTGATTTTCTCCCTGGGAGCAATCCTAGATTTGGGTGCCAGAATTTACCTTTATGTCACACATGTATGTGTCCACAGGCAGAATTTAATGACAGGGATTTCTTAACAAATTTATTCTACTAAGAGTGAGTTGTTTTAGCTGTTGTTTCTTAGTTCAAGGATAAATCTCTGTCATTGTCCATGAAAGGTCAGGCGTGTGATACCAGTTGCTTGGGGCTTTTTTGTTATCTCAGTCTTTAAAGCAAACTGCTATCTGGAAAGGCAAAGCCTTCAGTGTATATCCTAGTTGTTGATTAGTAATTTTAGGCCTTAAATACCTTTGGTTTTTTGTGTTTTACTTTTTTGTTGTTTTGTTGTTGTTTTGTTTTGTTACCTGCAGTTACAAAAAACCCCAAAACCAACTAACCCTGTGGAACTGTAGACAAGTCAAACTACTTCGTAGTGTTCAGCTTTTTACAGGAAGGTCTGATCATCAGTCATATGTTTAGCTTTTGAAGCGCTTCTGCAGGTTAACAGGAAGCCTGAAAGCTTTTCTTTCCTTTGCTTTTTGGTTTTCTCAGTATCACTTTTTAAATGTGTGGTCTGGCACCGCAGGAAGTCTGGGGAAATGAGTCCTCTTCTCAGAGCAATTCAATAGTTGATCTCTGCTGGGATTGCCAAGAGAGATAGATAGCAATCACAGTGAGGATATTTATTCCGTGTGAACTGAATGACAGTGCTGATTGACTTCAAAAGCAAAAAAACTCCGTGGAGCAGACACTGGAGAGGGGTTGCTCTGGTGGGACTTGGGTAGCTCTTGAGGCAAAACCATGAAGGTGAAAGGCTGCTGCTACCTGTTAGTGACCCCCTGAGGGGCAAAATCTTGTTCAGTTTTTGGTCTTGCCTTTCCCTCCTGCTTTGTGCAGGCCAAATCCCTATGCAGTCTGTGGAGTGTTTTTCTGGTGCCTTGAGAATCTGCCTCTGGCTGTCCCTAGCCGCCTGTCTCGGAGATGGTCAGGGCAGGGAGCTGTGAGTCACCTCCAGCAGACAAGAATAGTTTGCTTCCTGGAAGATTTGCACTCTCCCAGGTGAATTGGCATCTGCTGTGCCTGCTAATCTGCCACAGTGACAACAGCAACCCAGGTCTCAGCCTCAAGAATTCTCCCAAGAAATCTGCTTTGAAACCTGGTTTCCTAACGTGCAACTTATCAGTTCCCAACTCTTGTCTGAGAATAATGCACGTACATTAGATTTTCTTGCATATGTGCATTTTTTTTCTTTTCTGCTGGTGTTGAGTATTGAAAATGGATTTTCATTGTTTCTCATCAAATGTTTTTTAATCATTATGAATATGACTCGAACAACATCTGGTTCATCTGGGTGAAGATAAAATCAGATACTGAAATTATGTAGATTTCCAGTGAAGATAAGTATAGGAAAAAGCAAGAGCACCTTTGGTGTGTGTATAGCACCTAACACATTTCAGCTTTGAGCAGTGCTGAAATTCAGACAATGGAAGATTTTAGTGTGACATCTACTTGAACTTTGGACATGCCAGACCGGTAGAGTTAATATTTTGCCACCTACTTTTCTGAGGAGGGAAGGAAGAAAACTAATGTAAACTCTTCTACTTCAGAATGTATTTTTTTAATTAGATATCCTCTTGCAGGGCTTTGCATGTTATGAATTATTAGTGAGCTAATAGGAAAGTGAGCTTACAAAAGCAGGCTTTCAAGTGCTGTGTATCTTGCTGATACTTCTGTGTATTTTGGTTAAGGTTGTACGTCTTGCCTACCAAGACTCACACTCCTCCAGAGAAATCACTGAGTCCTCTGCAGTGGTGCAGGCGTGTTCTGGATCATCCAACTCCAGAGGTAGAAGCTGCAAAACGTTCCCTATGCTTTAGATTGGAGCAAGGTAATACTATTTTGTTAATTTCTTGTTAGGAGGTTGTCATTTTTGGTCTGGTGTCCCATTCGTCTTTGGTGTTTTCACAATTTAGGAGGCTTTACACATGGCAGACGTGCATTTTCCTCATATGTATGGAAGTCTTCCTTCATTACATAAATGCTAACAAATGTTTGAATTTTTTCATGCAGTTTTTAAAGTATTTGCCTCCTTTGTTAGCTTTTTTTTCTTCTGCACAGCTTGTTCTAACTTGTCAGTTTTCATCCATGGCTTAAAATAGAGGACCTCCTGGTAAGGAAATATTGGAGCTAACTTTACTGTTGGCATATCTGTTCAGGTTTGAAGAAGGGTGCTTTTTGTTTTTTGTAAAGTCAAATTTATCATGGGCTACAAATCTTTAAAGGCATATTTATCAACATCTAATGTAGTGTCAGTACTTTGCTAAGTACAGCACACACCAAAAAGAGGTGCAACTTGACTGTAGTGCTGTTTTGTTGGCCTCTGGGTAATCTCAGGTACTGGAATCCGTCTGATGGCTGTTTAGTGCTGGGAACTTGAAGAATTATCTCTGTGCGCACTGACTTTTGTTTTAAGTAAATACCAGACAGCAGTCTTCTTACTTTCTTACCATCTGGGGTCCAATTAAGATTGTATTAAGTGTTGTTGAGGAAAGCAATTAAGGGAGGATATTAATGTTTATAACTCACAAGGAAAGAAGAAGAAAATGAACAATAAAGGAAGATGACAGAAGAAGGAATAAAGCTAATGACAGCATGAAAATATGGCTGTATAAGTTAGCTACAGCTGTCATTAAGAGAGATTATGTTCCTGTATGCTTTGGAGGATATGGGTAGCTGTGGATAAGTCTTATCCAAAATCAGGCTTTTAAATGAATCAGGCTCTGAAGGCATTTGCCTCTTTGCATTGACTCTAAAAGATGCTACAATGATTATTGCTCTAGAAATACTTAGCTGAACTTATTTGCCTCAAGTTACATGGGGCAAGCTGTGGTTCCTATATTTGTAATCATGCCATCTAGTTTTAGGGTGGACTTTGCCTTGTTAATTGGGTATCTGAGTTCAGGTGTCTGTAGGGTGAGCTGAGTATCGTGCTTGACCATCTATGGAAGTTCTGTCTGTAGAGTCAGGGGAGCTGCTCAGGTGACAAGGTGTAGGTGTTGACTGTAGAATGAATTTAGTAGCTCTCTTGAGTCCACTGACAGTAATGGGTGCTTGGCACTCAACCCCATGTGCTCACCTGAAGGTACATCTGTGTGGGGTTCTTCATCCAACAGTGGAGAGCAATCTTGTGTAGAAGCTCTGTTTAGATTGCCCCACATAGGTATTCAGTGCTATTTGAGATGGCCTGTTACCCTGGTTTCTATTCAGGACAGATGCAGACCTTCCAAAGGTCTGTGCTTCTACTGTCCTTTAATGATATCTTGGCCTCCCCAGAGGCCTCTCAGGTGGGCAGGCACATCTGAGTATGGACAATTGAGTCAAGCCTGTAATGTCAGTGGAGAAAAGCAAGAGGACTGTATGACCTGGTTTTTTTTCCCTTACAAGGGTTTATTTAAATTGAATAGGAAATAAAGGTTTCAAATTTAAGTCACTCTAGGGTTATCAGTTGAGTTTCTCTCTCTGCAGAAGTCACAGCAAGTGACATATGTCACTGAGTTATGTTGACAATGAGTTAGTCTGATCCATATGTTCTACTCATGGCAATTGGCTCATGAATTTCCTGAGGTCTGTAGAAAGTTTCTGAGAAATTATATGCCATAAATAAAACCTATTATGAGAGCAGTATGTTCAGGGAGGGAATAGACTTGTGTTTATACTACAGCAATTCTTTGGTAAAATTGCTTTAATTAATAATTCAGTGTAGACTTGATTAATACTCGTATGTCTAAGTATTTTCCTTTAGCACCTGTACCTTTACAAGTAATACATAATAAGCAAATGCCATCCTTCTTATTCTTAAATTTTTAGAAGTTGATTTCACAATATTTATTTATTCCTTAGTTTTTCAACCAGATGTGAGACTTTTGTAAGAATCTAATAATTTGGTTTTCGAAGTACAGCAAACTTTCTGTAACCTGACTTTCTTGTGTTTTGTTTTGCAGTGCACTCAATCAGTAATATACATGTATAAATATATACACATAATTCATCCAGATTTTATAAGTGACTTAGTAAGAATGGCATTCTTCTTTTCTGGTACTAAAGTTTCAAACTTAGTACTTGTAAGTCAAATGGTGTTTTCCCCTTTTAGCCATATGCCTTGCAAGGGCATTTTCAAGATATTTTGAAATCTAGTTGTGCCTCTTCCTGCTTGGCCCTGAATCAATGGTTAGCCCTGAAGTACTTGAGAACTATTAAATGCATAGTCAAAAAACATTTATAGTGTACCAGAGTGTGATTTCTGAAATGGCTTATTGGTAGAATTCGCTTACTGCATGGTGCATTAGCCAAAAATTAAACCAGTTTAGTTATCTTAGGTCTTTAGACACCATAGTGCTCATGGAAATAAAAAGCAGCAAAAATTGATTTTTGACTGCTAAGTCAGCATATCTGAATAAGTTCATGCACAGAGAAGAGCTGTGAGCCAAAACAAGTAAAAGTTTTGCCAGTCTATTTTTGAGTTGTAACAAATTCCTGTTCTCTTACTAAGATTTTGAATCCTGCCCTCATTTATTCCTGCTTGTGTGAATTTTTCTTACTACATTAAATCCTGATTTTCATAAAAGTTTTCATTTGTTTTTTGAAATATCCCAGCATTAGGGTGTCTCATAACAAGGCTAACTGCCAAAGCAGTCCAAGGCAATAAAATAGTCCAATGGGTACTTGGTCTTTCAGGCCAGAAAATCACTTGAATTGGGGGTATTCTCTTCTCACTTTGCTGCACTCACCAGCCTGTTTCTTTTCTAGTGAAAATGACTGTTTTGAGTATTTCATGGTGGATGTTAAGAATTCTTCTTGGCATAAATCCTTAAGGTTTATTATAAGCACGGAGGTGGTCTCCAGCAGGTGGTTCTTCTGTGAACCGCTGTGGGAACTTGGGCAAGCTTCTCAACATTCCTCTGGTCTACCACTAAGTAGGTAAAGCTTTTATAATGTTTATAATGAACTAGGCTTATTACAAACCCTGTTTCTGTGGATTAAGCATGCTAGCTTTAAGGAGGATGAAAGTTAAATGTAACCTCCTACGGTAAGATCTTTGCTTGGAATCGTTCCTGTTTTCTGTGAACAGTTACGGTCTTGAGGTAATATTTGTTTGTTGTTTGTTTCAGTTGTTTTAGCTCAGTGGGCTGGCCTGGATCACATCTTTCTTCTTGCTCTTTGTCAATTATCTTTTGTTTGAAACATGTCTGGTTTGTTAGGCTTAACAGCAGTTCTCTCACTATTGTAGGGTCAGTTTCCTTGCTGTGTGGATTTTAATCTTGCTGCCTATTTTATTTTTTTAGGTTAATTTAAATGAACAGGGCCACCTAACAGTCTTAATGGTGTGGTAGAGCCTCTTCTGTGTTTTTTGGCAGTAGTTGAAGATGTTAGGACATGTATTAAGTTCAGTGAGCAGAGAGATGTGACATGTAAGCTTCCTAGCTGATGTAGATGGGTATAACCCTTCTGAAACTGATGAGACAGTGGTGATTGACACCCTGGCTGAAGATACACTGCATAACTTCACCTCTGCAAAAAGCTGTGAAGCGGGCGGATGGATAAACTGAGGACTTAAGAGGCTTAGGAAGGAGTCAGTCTGTAGGAGCTCAGCTTTTATGCAGGGCTTCAAAGCATAACTCATCCAATTCTGCCTTCCAGAGAGGAATCTCCACTTGCTTGCGGAATATGAAATGTTGGCTAGATTCAGAGTTTGGCTTAGATGAGTTCTACTCAGAAATACCATTTCAGATGTTTAGAAACAGTAGACAACTGAAGTCTGTAGGTTTTGCAGTTGGCTGCAGTAGTTTAAAGAGTAAAACTCTTGTTTCTTAAATTATTATTGTGCTTCAGGATGGATGGTGTTATATCATCTGTGGATGATAAGTTATGTTGTGATACAGATCCATTGCAGTTTCTCTCCATTGCTTATGATTCCACAAAACAAAGATTGTCATTAGTGTTACTGTGCTGGATCCCATTACAATAGCACTGTATTCTTTTTTTCTGTTAAAAAAAAAATCTGGTAGGTTATAGCTGGTAGGACCCCAGGGAGGAGGTTTTATCTGGATGTGTAACTTGTGGCTTATGCAAGAAGAGGCAGTGTTCTGTCACCTTATTCTAACTCTCTTGCAATTTCTATGGGTTCATAGTGAAATAATGTAGTTTGGAGTCTTTAAGATACGGAATACACTCTGTCAACTGTTAAAAACCTCTGTCATAGGGAACTTCTTTGCTGTAGTCTGTTAACACCAGAAACAAGCAGAAAGTGCTGTAAGTGAACAAAAGTTTTTATCTTGTATACTTGAGCTGGATCCAGTGCTGAACCAAGGGCAAGGTGGCTTTTTCTATTTTTTTTTTTCTGAAGTAGATTTATTAGGTTTAATTTTATTTGCTGTCCATTGATGGATCAGATATGTATGTTGTGATACTCAGTACTGGATTAACAAAATTTCATTTAGCTTTCTTGCTCATATATAATGCAGGTTAGTTCTATGTAAATTGCTTTTGAGGCAGGAAATAATAATGTGCAGAAGCTTGCGGATAATTGTTGCTTCCATCATAAATAAAATGTCTAAAACTCTAGAAGGAATTAAAAAAGTGGCATGAGAAGTTTGGTTCCTTTTTGTGTATGTTTCTGATAATAAAAAATGATAAGCAACCATAGCTCTTATCCACATCTTAGCACCTTTTGAGGAATGGTCTCGAAGGCCAGGCTGTTTAGGCATCTTCTGCTGCAGTACAAGCTTAGTGCTTGGAGTGCACCTATGCATGCACAGCAGTTACTTCCTGGTAGATTTCATTTATTTGAAGTAACTTGTTATAGCAGCTGCATAATTCCAAGCACTTCTTAGAGGTTTTACAAATGCTGATACCACTGGATTTTCTAGCACAGCTGCTGGAGATTTTTGTATTTCAATTTGGAAGAACTCAGTTTTGATACTCTACTTGCATTTCAAACACAGTATTTCTCTCTGCCGCTGTAACATTGCTACTCTGCAAATACACTTGAAGATAGAAGTGTTTGGTTTAAAACCCTTATGGCAACAAATGCGTAGAAGATCAGACACTTTTGATTAACTTCAGAGATACGTGTTGCCTTTCTACTACAGCTCTTTCAGTATGATTTCTGCCTTTTATTAAATTACATTATACATACTATTTAAGAATTTAATTTCATATTTGGGGATTGATTGTTGTGCAGCTCATAATTATTTGCTTAGAATAGAGTTCTGGTTATTGTTACACTTGCAAGAGGAAGCTGAATTCTGAAATGTCTGTAGAGAGGTGGTGTTAGGTCTTGCCTCAGTTGAGAAAACACCTATCCCATTTTAGAGTGTGTGTTTTTTTTAATCCATGCTGACTACTGAGCTAGCATTATCATCTCATCATGAGTGGTTAAACAGCTAGAAACACTGTTAAATTTCACCTGAGGATTTCAGTAGGCTGATTCTTATTTAAAATAACTTACACTCACAATATAAGTTCAAAGTAATGCAGTGTGTGTCTAAAAGCAGTCGAAGTAGCATCAACACTGTTCTATGCTAAAAGTACAGGCACATTTAGTGTTACCCAGCAGAGTACTAATCACTGGGTTGGTTTCTGAAGTATGCAACTTCTTTCCTATATAGAAATTAAAAAGAAACCTAGGTTTTAATATTTGACTTGAGGGCATTTGAAAGCTTATTATCCTCTGGAGATATTTTTGCTATTGAAGGGAGTATCTTTTCAAAACTGGACTGTTCTGGATGCTGTCATTTCATTTTTGCTTCTAATAGTCTTAGGTGTCTTGCTCACTGTTTGTTAGTCCCCACATTATTGTTACAGCTTTTGTCTTTCATGTTGTCTTTCTTCCACGGTCTGTTTTTGGTATCTGCAGAAGAGAGCTGGGAATAACATTTCAGAATGCAGACAAGTGTGATATGTAGAGGTAGCACTGGTTCTTGACTAAAACATTTATTTCTGTATTTTCACTTTCAGGGAGTACTTTGGTTCTTGTCTTCATAATATTGCATCTTTTGGGAGGCTTTTGTTCACACTGTGATGTGTGTGTTTTTATGTGTTTTTATGCCGTGACCCTTAAGTGTCTTCTGATTGGTTACTTCTGGGATATAGTCTACAGTGCTGTAAATGTGTCAGGCAGTCCTTCTTGGCAACTGACCTTGGTTTTAATATGCTAGAAGAAAATTGATTATTTGCACTTGCTTTCCTAAGTGTTCCATATTCAGCATCTCTGTTCATATTTCATAGAAATAAGATGTTTACATCAATAATTTGCTTTTACCTAAGGGTTTATGCAACAGTTCTTGTAATAAAATTCTTTTGACTCTACTCGATAATGAAATGTAGTCAGTAAGCTCTAATCTGAATACTTATGGGGCACAGGCATTCACAGATTTTCTTGATTTTTTTTTTTTAATGTTGCAAGACAGAAGATTCTGAGTTATTACAAATGATAGAGACATAGGAGTTTCTAAAAATAAAATTCCTGTGTGTTCTATTTTTTTTTCCCTTCATGACATTCCTTTAAAATACTGTTTTCTTAATTTTACTTCTGAAATTGGGATACTCTTGTAAAATTTTTAATTACAGAAAATGTTTTCTTGGGGAGTATTTACCCTTGGTGAAGTCACTAAGCCTTTCTAAAAGTCTTCTGCCTGTGGGTTTACCAAACACAGTAATGGAATGCTTCATTGAAAGCTTCACACTTACAAAGTCTGAGGGGAAAAAAGTAGTAAAAGTATGCCTGTTGGACAAAAAAAAAAAAATCTTTGTCAGAAAAAAATACTTACAATCTAGGTGGTTCCTGTTTTGAAAAAAGATTTGTAGCATTTAAAGACTACCTTTTTGGTAATTTTAAAGGAATTAAGTCACTGCAGGAAGTTCTTGAATGTTTTATACTATGATTGGAGTATTTGGCTATAAGAGGTTATGAGGTAACAATTTTTAAAGTAACATTGAGCTGGTAGCATAGGCATTTCTTTGTTTTACCTATGTTATATATTTTTAAATCTATTCTGTTGTGTAACCAAGACTAAAGAGGTACGGGATCACGTTCACTGGTGAATTTGGACCACCATTACCACTTCTACAATGTAAAGGACCTGTTAACCAAGGCTACACGGCTGGCTGAGCTCAGACTGACCCCTTTTCATAACACCAGAGAAATCTGTATGACAACACCATTCTGGGAGAGCTTTTTGCTTGAAAATGGTGGCTGTTTGCTGAGCATAGTCAACCCTGTGTGCCCCTCTAATGCAGAGGGGGTCACTGCACTTGCAGTCTGACTTGGAACAAACAAGTTCTCCTACCTTTGGGAAGACGTCAGCTTCTTTGTATTCACTTGTCTTTTCCCATTAGGTAGTACCAAGTACAAGTGTTGGTTTTGCTGCCTGCCCTGTATTAATTCAGGATGAGGGGACTTGAAGTGCACAATTCTAAAATGGTTACTCAGGGAGTTAGAGGTGAAGATACCCTCACGCAGTCAGAAAAATTCCTCTGTAAAAGTTGATGAGTTGTGTCCTCTGCTGCATGGGAGAGATCAGTTGCTTTTTCTTAGTTTTGTCTGCAGTTGATGAAGGACAGATTGTTTCTGAGTTAAGTACAATAAGGATTTGTAAGAGCTCTTTTTGATACTAAATGTTACATGCAATTTCACTGAACATTAGTCATTTAAGTTAGGTATCTGTGAGAAACTATCTGTCCACTGATTCTGAAGAAGCCAAGGGCAGTCCACCCAACCATTCTTAAATAGTTGTGCGAGCTGAGTCTGGAGATACTAATTTCTCTCCACTAATTGGGAAAAAAAACCTTGGAGTACTTAGCATCAGAAGGATTTAGATTATTACATAAAAAGCAGTATTTGTATTTTTAACAAGTTTTGAATACCCTCTGCATTTTGCAAGAATAGCCCTGGTGCCTTTAATTCAGAGATGGTTTCTCACCGGCCCTTCAATCATGGCACTTCAGACCTTGTTCATAATCATTTGTTTAGAAGCTAAACTCATTCTCCAAAATGAGGACACAGGATGCTTGGGGATTTTTTTGTGTTTTCACATACTAGTAGCTATCTGTATCCTTCTATGAAAGGCACAAAAATTTTGTGCCATATTCCAATCACTGGTGAAATGGTGTAAATTCTATTGTTGTGTTTGCTAGTCTTAAGTTAGATACATGGGATATTGCTTAGTGTTGCAGCTGTATCACAGAGGAACATCTGTATGATTGATTCTTCCTTGGAAATACATTTTGTGTCTCAATTTCCATCTCCAGACATGGAGCTGTTTCTCTTGTGTCTGACTGTAAGGACCTTGTTGTTGGGTCTCAGGTATTTATGAGAATTCACAGAACATGTAATGGTCCAGATTTGTTCCACCTAATCTTAGTCTCATGGCTAAAAAATAAATAGTTTAGGGTTCAGTCACTTTGACTGTGATTCATTGGTCTTAGGGTGGTAGGCATAATTGGACATGCTTTTGCATCCTTGAGGTATCTGGGTGGGCAGATGGGTATGACACAGGATGTGCACAATAGCCTCACTTAACTGGACCAGCTGGAGCACCTAAAATGTCATTACATGCTGGTTTTAGATGGCTGAATCATGCCCTTGCTGTTTTGTGCTGAAGGATGGGTTCTGCTCCAGACTGTAGGTGTTTAAATGAGGCTGTCTGCAAGTAGACCCTTCTGTGTGTATGGGTGCATTGTTTTGTCTTTTCTGTTTAGAATTGCTTTTTACATGTGAGAAAATTCAATATGCACTTTATATTAATGCTGTCATGTCATAGAAAAGTTACCAGCACACAAGAAAGTAAGTGCAAGATCACTCACATGGTAAAAGTGTGCTAGTGCAAGTTGACTTTAAGTAGTATTAGTTACTTGCCACTTTATTTAAAATCACTTCAAAATCATGTAGAGATTTGTGCCAGAAGTTACAGTAAGCTCTTAGGGCTAGGGACTTTTTAATAAAAGAGTAGAGTTGAGTAGTAAGTCTGTAGAATTTGCATCTGACTGATACCATATTTTTTTTAATTATTATTTTGTTTTATTTTAAAGTTAGTTGGCACTTGATGTATTTGTGGCTTTTGTTTTTGGCAATTTTTTCTTCATAACATGTTTGAAGTCTGTTGCAGGTGCAGGGCAGGGTTTTGTGGCCTGTGGTGTGGGTGATAGCAACTGAGTCATCTGTTGTGTTGTTGCCTTCCGCTGCAGAGGACTTGACTCAGCATCCTAACATCCTAATGTCCTTTCTTCCTAAAAGTCCACCATGTCCTTCAAGCAGCTCAGTGGAATGCTAGCAAACCTTCTCCGTGTTCTTTGTTCCTTCTTCCTAGCCCATAAGAAAGGGGGATACAGAATGGTTTGCAGGCCAGGATGAAATAGGGCAAAGTGGAGTGACAGAATCTTGGCTGCAGCCCGTTCCTTCATGGTATCATCAGTTTTCTTTTTTGTCATCTCTGCTTCATGTATTGCAGTTGTATAGACAGTGTTCAGACTGCTTCATGGTTGTTTCTTACTGTCTTTTGAAACACTGGGTGTGAAATAACTTCACTATGGTCACAAATAGATCTTTATTTATAAATAAAAAACCAAATCTCTATTTGTAAGTAAGCACAGATGTGCTTGTTGTGTTGGACATAGTCCAAAAAATATTTTACTTGTTCCTGGTTTATGTGGGTGCTGATAAATCTGGTATAATTATTTGAAGAAATAAAATGTTTCTTTATAGAGAAGCTTGAAGAAACATTTCAAACTATATTGTGGAATCCCATTTCTGCTTACTGTGAACATGACAGGTTCTGGTGACGGAAACACGTAAAAAGTGCTGCAGAGTACCTTTTATCCTGAACAGTAAGACGGGGCAGATGGTGCTTCTGCAGTTAGTGTGCTTTTGACTCCTGTCTGTGTGCCATTCTCATGCTTTCCCTGTTGTACCGTGCTCTTGGGTGGTACTACACTCTTCTCCTCTGCCGCCTTATCCCTGTTGTTTGTTAGTGAGGAGCAAAGAATGCCTTTTTGTTGAATGCTTGTACAATTCTTGGTGCAGTGTAGGTACATCTGGAAGGTACTCACAAGGCAAAGTTTACTTAAGGAGTCTCCCTTGATACCTGAAATCACCGCAGGGAAGCTTAAATGTAGGAATGTGCTCTGAGTTAGTGTCAGGAGACATTGGTCTTTCTCAAGGGAATCTGAAGAGGCTGATCTGCTTAGCTTAAAAACTGTTGCAGAAGCCCTAACCCCCATGGCAGTAATGATAATGGTATATATATATCAAACAGCTATGTGTCACTTTACCCATTTTCCTATTTGTAATTTTTTGGTTAGTGCTTCTTAATTAAACTCAAGATTGATGTTGAACCTTAATTCTATATGAGAATATATATTCTGAATATGTTACTATATTTGGCAGTGAATTAAACCTCTATTACAACTTTCCTTAATCATAAACTTTCATGAATTTTTCCTATTAGGTGTTTTAGAAGTATGAAAAATCTGTTTCACAGTAGCTTTTGTTTTTTAAGTGTTTTGTCCCTTTTCTCTGCTTTTGGTATTAGTGTTAACAGTTTCTCATGATAATCACATAACTGTGACACCTGCTATATTTATCCAAAAGCCACAGGATTCCTGGAGAGTAAGTGCTGCATTTGACCTCAATTTGAGCCAAAGATTTAGCTTTTTCAGTCTGACTCAATATAGGCAGCAGATATACTTGAACAAAGAAAAGGGACTGTGGCATCTTGGAATGGTGTTGGAGTCAGAAACTGTAAATTGAGCTCTCAGGCAAAAGGCTCCTGCCAGAAATTTAACCTGTGAATACAGATGGCAAGTAGATACAATTGTAGGGGGAGCTACAATGTTTTTATGGATGTTTCTGGGACGCAGGGGAGTTTTGGGACTAAGCAGTAATGTTAGGAAAAGTGCAATTTAGGGTAAATGTTGAACTAATTTTATCTCTTCTGTGGTATCATGAATGATCAAGAGAGTTATATCCTAACAGACACATATTTGAATTCTACTTGGTATATAATAAAGACCCTACACCGTTAGGAGAAGAATGGGAAGTTGTCCTTCTGTGAGTCTGTTGTAAACAGAATGAATCCCTCCCCCTTTATGCTTCTCTGTTTGCTGATGATAATGCAACAAAGAAAAAAAGAATTATGTATGCTACCAGAAAATTTAAATTTAGGAAATGTAATTATATATTTTTAACTGTATTTTCCCTCCAGCAATTTGTTCAGAGCAGAAATACACCTTTGATTCAAATTGTTGCTAATATTTCTGATTAGGAGTATAGCACATGTCCACTTAGGAGAACTATTATTAACTGGAGTTACCCTCTCTGAAGAGTCCACTAACCCGTACATAATAGCATTTTTTTTAGTTTACCTCTAGTGCCATGTATAGACTAAATGAATAGCAGATTTTCAGCATGAGATTACCTTGTGTAGTAGCTGAGCTCTGATCTGTGAGGAGCGTTAACTAATCCCTGTTCTTTAAATCACACAGGGAAGCCTTGCTCCTCATCCTAGAGGAACCCCCTAAGCATGGACTTAGAGAGTGAAAGGGCAAAGGCACCCTTCATCTTCGTTCATTTTGTCAATGGCAGTTGAGCTCTTCTTGAAATATATTCAACATTTTTTAAAAATAAAATTGTTTATACTGTGATTGAATGTTTGTCCTTATTGTTACATAGTTGTGATTTGATGTTAATTTGTTTTTCTGCAATGGTACTGTTACTATTGTCTTCTTCTATCATTTATTCAACTCCTGAGATCAAAGCTGCAGAAGGGAATTCTGTCCAGTAGAGTTCTCTGGGATTGCTGTGATTGACTCAGCAATGACTCAGCACCTACCAATACAAAGAATCAGAATTACAAAGCAGCTGTTATTTTCTAAGGACTGAAAACATTTCTAAAAGAGTGGATGCATTGCTATCAGTGGGGTTTTAAATCTGCTCTTGGCTGATTGAAGTGGGGATGTCTAATGTACAACTGTAAGAGAGTGGGGAGATGTATTTCTGCACTAAAAAAAGCCTGATTAGGTTAACTGGCTTTGAAAACAGGTCTCCTTCTCAGGCTGAATTTAAGAAAATACTGTACAGCTCATAATTTTTTTGCTATGTAGAAGGTAGCTTGCTGATGAGAGAGAAGCTTCTCATGTTCTTCGTAGCTTTGAAGGGTATGGAGCATATGCAGGCACACAGGAGACCTCACACCTTCTTGTTGTGTTACCAAAACATAAGTAGACCCTAAGAGTTGATCCTGTCAATGCACACAGCCTGTCTACACCCTGCAGAGCATGCCAAACAGCTCCAATACATCCACACAGCGCAGTACTGCATGGATAATATACATTGGTATAGCTGTCACTGGGATCCAACTTGAATGAATATCATGACATTCATTCATGTCATATTTCGACTTTCAGGTTTCTAATTACCATATCTGTCTCTCATATCTGTCTCTGTTAAACATTGTTAAACATGCTGTAAGTGCTGCCAAGACAAGGGTCATACTACTTTATTTAAGCCATCTTAAACTTCAGGCTTGAAATCCTTGATTAGTTGAAAAATAACAACATCTACAGAGCCTGAGATCTGTCTTCCTCCAGTGACAGAGAGCAGCATCATTGGTTAGGACTGGAGGTCACATTTGAATATTGTACACTAGTTGAGCCAAATACAGATCACAGTTTCTTAAAGATGGAGAATATGCTGTGTTTTGCCAAATACTATTCTTCTCTCTCCTCCTCTGTGGCTGAAATTCAGGTTGGCTTCCATACTGTAACTCTCATAAGAAACTCTCATAAGAATTTTTAATCATTGAGGAAAATGAATTTCCAGCTTTTACTTACCCTGTGGTATAATGGAATGAATTCTCTGGAAAACAGGCTTTCTACAACTTCAGAACTAACCTGAGACAAGAATCCAGTGTCTCCAGTTTTATGGCACAAAGGAAGGTAACTAAATAAACTCCGTTTTAAAAATCTTTTGTAATTATGTCTAACATACTAGATAGAAGTAGTAGAAAACTTACAATAGTAGAAATATAGTAAGAAAAAAGACCATGTTGATCCAAAGCCTACTGCAGTCACTGGAAGTCTTTAATTTACCTGGGGTTTGTGCATTGCCTTTATGTTCCTTAAGGTATTTTGCCTACTAATTGTATGATTTTGGGGATGAGTGTCAAACAACTTTGAGATGAGTCTTCTGCTTTGTATTTGAGGTCAAAAATATGATAATCTGAGATTTGGTATGCCACCTGACTGAAAATACAGTAATTTTATGCTCTAGATTTGGCTGGCAGTGATCAGTACAAACTATTTCAGTCTCTGGAGTTTGATGCACTATATTTAGAGATATTGCTCGAGGAGGACTTTGCAAAACTTGCCTAGACACCACAGGGTTCTTCTGACTCATGTAACAGAGCTACATGTGGTATTCCTGCTGTTTGTACAAGGGAAGGTCAGGTCTCTGCTGAAGATGTGAATGTGGCATAGTTTTGTTCTTCAAGAATGTGAAAAGATGTAAATCCATGACCTGCTTTGGCTAAAGTCCCTGGTACATGCATAAATTTGTTCTGGGAAGTTCTCCTTGTATTAATACAGCCCGTGTAGTTCACGGCAATGCTTGTAGAGTGTTTTTTAAAGAACAGCTTTGCTCAGTGGTGTGTCGTTTACAGATGTTATTCTACTTATTGGCAAAATACCCCTTCAACAGGCTTACTCGGTTTTTGTATTAAGGAATCCAAAGAATTGAGTGGGTGTGTGGAATAGACTGGTTAGGGGAAATAAGTATCTTTTAGCTGCAAGGCAGATGCCCGAGAGAAGCAGCATTGTCGTAAGTACTAGTTCAATGAGTAATCTGACAGAGAACTAGCAAAAAAGTAATTTAGCAGCTTTTACTGCAACTGAAAAAATTGTCACTACAGCCAACATGGCAAGTACATGGGTGGATGAAGCCAAGCCCTCTGAATAGGGGACATTAAACTGCTTCTCCTTCCTCTTGGTGTGGTGAGGCAAACTCCTCATATAAAGATAGCCCCAAGGGCCAGAGCTGTCTGGCTGGGGAAGAGGAGGACCTCTTACAAAAGTCGCATAACCAGTATATGTACCAGGTGGATTGGTAGCTTGAAAGCCTGCTTCTGAATAATACATAAACGTGTCCAAAGAAGCAGCAGGTCAGATTTCTCACAGTCAACTTTACCACTAGATATGTTTTAGGATGATGAGGGGCTTATTTAAGTGCACAGGTTTATGATCGTTAGCCTAGATTAGAGCAAACCCTCCCACTCCAACATACATTATTCATTGTGTGTATGATACTAGGTTTCTCTTGTCATTGATCCAGAATCTTGGCTATCAAGAGTTGTGAGTTAGTGGGCTCAGCATGCCCCAGGGGATGTGCCCAGGAAGGGTTGTAGAGCTGGAGCTCTCCTGTTCCTTTCTGTTAAGTGGTTTGAAGTCTTGCAAAATAACTATTTAGCTAGTCTCCATCTCAAAGTGGAAGGAATTTCTGTCTTTTTTTAATGTCTTGATCAGGGCCTGACTTTAGATTTTAAACTTTCTTTGTCTCTGTACACCAGACCTGAAAATCAGTGACAACCTTACAAAACAACCTGATTTCTGGTGAGGTTGCCAAGATTGTGCCGCTTTCCTTCTCCATGAGGATGTGTCATTGATCCAGTTACAGTTAAAGGCACCTCTCTGTGAGATGATGACAGTACGACAGTTTTGAGCCAGAGAAAACAGATCTACCTATGTCCTCATACTTCTGGGTAATGGCCATGACCCACAGAACTGTGGTGGTAATAAATCTAGAATGGTGGCTATCAAACTCCTGGTAACCAGTGTTTTACTGTGTGAGCTGCATCCTGGGCAAGTATCTCTGCTGAAGATGCTGCAAGTTTTGAATTATGGCAGCTGCAGAGTTGATGCCTGCAGCCACATACTCCATCTGCAGGCATTCCCTTGACTGTTTCAGACTTAGAAAGGGTATGTCATACTGGTCTGCAAAGCAAATCTCCACTGCATTTAAAAGGTATGAACTATATGGCAAAGGTTGCTAGTGCTCTGCAAGCAAGTAGGCAGTGAAGAGATGTCCTGAGACCCAGACACACTGTCTCTCAGACCTGAGAGATGCTACAGACCCAAGAGCCAGCATTTAAAGGAAAAGACCTTTTTCTGTTTAAAATGTACCTGTTTTTATGATTTGTGGACTGTTGTGGCAAACGGAACAATTAAACAAGTTCTGATTGCAAAATACTCTTCCCAGAATACTCTGTGGGATTTTGCTCTATCACACTGTCACTGAAATACAAACAAAGCATTTACCAAAGGTAACAAATTCAAGAGGGAAAACCAGGTTAGGATGAGTTTCACGGTGTTTATGCAATGAGTATGAGAGTTTGGATTTTGCTTATGTTGATGTTATGGTAACGTGTGTGTGTGTAATCAATGATAGACCTGTGTTTTATTCAGGAAAATACAAACTCTCACAAATTGTGCAGGTGAAAATGATTCCCTTTTGGATTAACAGGCAGTGAGTAAAATGTGATTCATGATGATCACAATGCTCCAGCAATGTTAAAATTGTATATATGTCATGACTTCTGACACAGCTCTACTTAAATCTTAGTGCTATAGACTGCAATAGAATGTCTTTGTGAAGACACCCTTTCCACATTAGAGTAAAGCCACAACTCCTAAGTTAGTGTGGTGTGGAGCTTTTGGCAAGCTTATTTCAACAGATTAGTTATCCTCACCAGACTGGGTGCAGCCGGCTGCTTGCGAAGGTATGCTGATTGTGGAAGAGATATTAGTTTCTTGCCACAGTCCTTCCTTCACCTGGCTGATGCATTAGCTTCTTCAGAGCTTCGTCAGAGCTCTTCTTTTGTGCCTACAGGAATTGCTGCCCCTTCACATCTGCTAGCTGAGATTATTAGATGATAACTTTCCTGCCCATTTCAGTCAGTACCTGCTGGGTAAACCTAACCAGAGACCTGCAAATTTACAGCCAGAACCAGTGGAGGCAGGAGGTCTGTCCAGCTGGCACAGGAAGAGTTGGAGGAAGATGTTTCAGTGGCCTTGGGTGCATTGTCTGCACGTCATGGTGGTAGATCTTTACCCAGTGAGTGACATTGTGAGGTAGTTACCATTTTTCTCCCTTATTTGTTGCTAATTGTTAAAATACAATGAAAATGCTGTTGTTTTACTCTGCACTGTGTGAGGAAGTGACTGATGTCAGACATTTGAGTTCATCTCACCTGCCCTTACACGCATCTTGGAGGCTGTTCTCTGATGTGTGTTTCTTTTGGTGGCAATGCTACTTCAGCAGTCCCACCTTCCTGCTGCTCTTCTCCACTTCTCATCTCTCCCTTAAATGTGATGATACAACTGAGCTTCATCTTCCTGGTAAAGGGGATTGAGAAACTCTTCCTTGTTTAAAAAAATTAATTATCATAAAGGTACCCTTTCAACTGGAACTGCTGCTGAGAAAGTTGTTCAATGAGTATCTACAAGCTGTTTCAGTAGGATGTATGTAAGCATTGCGGTGCTCTACTGCTGCAAGAGTTGTCTTTTTCAGTTGCTTAGAAAAAGTGAAAACTGAATGCAGTCTTTGAACTCTGTTTTTAAGCTCTGTTTATTGTTCTCTGTAATGAATGCAGTCAGAGTGAGTTCTGTTTGAATATATGCAGAGCTCTGTATTGAAGCCAGACACACAGGGCTGCCATTGTGTGCAGAGCAGACAAAGGGGCACAGCTCATGTCCTTTGCAAGCAGAGGTGAGATGAATAATGCCCTCTCCTTCCTCTTAGAAATAAATAGTGTCCTGAGGTGACTAGGCCAGCCATCAATGTCTGTATGTGTGAGCATCTTCATTGCGTCTGGGACATAGGATGCAGCATCCTAAAGCACCATAAACAGATACTGGAAGAGAGAGAATATGGGGAAGTAGCTTATGTGCCTGCCCTGACACCATCCCAGCTGTATATCCAGTTCAGTGACTGATAGAACCAGATGTGAACTCTGAATGATATGTGATTTATTAACCTTTGGTGGATTCTTCTTTTGTGAGTTTGTGTAGTCTTCCCATGTTAATTTTTGCATTCACAATGCCCTTTGGTAAGAATCCTGTGGTTTTGAAGGCTCTTAATGCCTTATTTGAAGTGGGGTAAACACTCTTCTTAATGAATGAAATACTAATAGTTTGGTAGGGGAATCTGGGGCTATATATCCAGGTTGCTCTAATAATACATGACAATGAGTATTCTGTTCAGAAAGGTCTGTCTTACTTGAAACAAGCTGCAATGTGAGCTGCTCATGTATGCTCATGGATTCTGGTCAATCCACCAAATAGAATGAAAATACATCAGATTGACTTTTTTTATATAGAAATGGGGAGCTGGGGAGGGAACAGAGATTTGGGCCCTAGGTCGTGCCTAAGGCTTAGTATTACAGTATTTGGCTGGGTTCTCAAAAGAGGGAAGCTGGGAAGCCAAGTTTGGCTGTTAGCTCTAATCAGAAAATTTGCTTTTGGACGTGTGCGTGCAGAGAGAGTTGTGCATGTGGGAGGAAAATGGATGCTGTTGCATTTTTCACAAGGCCCCTGTGCTTGTCTGTTTTACATAGGTGTACAGTAAAGGGTTTGCCTTAAAAAAAGAGCCAAGTTAAAAAAACCGAACAAAACAAAAAAGACCCACAACCCAACCCTCCAAAGCACGTAGTTAAAATGTAGTATCCTTTTTTGAGATTTGTAGGAAGTAGCTTATACCTCTCAATTCCATGTCCTTTCTGGTCTTTTGAATTCTTTGATATCATAAAATCATTTTTGTGACAAAATTGGGTCAAAGAATGGTGGTTGGAGTTTCCATGCTCTTCAGCATGCTGCAGCTGGACAGTGCTGTGGTTGTTTTTTCAACATTCAATGTGTTCAAAACCAATTTTCAGGTCAGCCTTTCACTGGAATACATCAAAGTACAGTAGTTACACATTTACCTTTGAAACTTCCCTGCTCACACCGATAGGTAATCACTGGCACAACTGGACTATGTCATGCAAAGGATTAGTCCTGAATCTTAAATTTAAATTTTTGTCACCAATAGCAGCATGCCAGACACCACTGCCGATTGCATTACTTGCTGTGCTAGCTAAAAGTTACAGAAACTGCTGCTATTTAGACAGGCTTTCTGATTGCACCTTTAAAAGAGGTCTGTGCTGGTTTTGCTGGGGCAGCCCTTGAGGTATATGTTGTAGCTCTACGTATCAAGCAGTTCTATACTGATACATACCAACTGAACTGCTTTCTCATTCTATGCTAATATTAGATCTTTTAAATATAATTTTTCAGAAGGAGATGTGCTTCTTGTGAATGAATTGGGAAACAAACTTTTCAGGTACTCCCAGTTTTCTCGTATTTTTAAAACTGAAGTTCTCACATACTCTTAAAGTTGCTTTTCTGTTTTCCTAGGCTTAGAGGCAAATAGACAGTCTTTATTAATTTTCTCAGCTCCTCCTAATTCATTGGTGTTTTTCCATGACGTGCATTGCCCCTGGCTAGACACCAGATGCCCATGAAGACTATGGTATCATTCTCCTCCTCAACTGCACAGGGGAGAGAGAATACAATGAAAGGATTGTGGGTCAAGATGAGGGCAGGGAGAGATCAGTCACCAGTTAGCATCATGGGCAAACCAGACTCGACCTGGGGAAAAATTTATTTTATTACCAATCAAATCAGAGTACAGTAACGAGAAATAAAACCAAATCTTAAAACACCTTCCTCCCACCTCTCAATTCTTCTGACTCTTGAAAGAACTCACCTTGTGCAGTCTATACTTGGGAAGTTTCTGTTCTCATTGCAGTTGGGGATGAGGGAGTGCTGTGCCTCTTGTGATGGAGAAATCAACAGACAGAAATGACAAACAAGCCTCAAGCATTTTTTGAGCTCTGTGTGACAGGGCAGAGAAATAGTTTTGGGCAGTGACAGTTTCACTGTGACTGCAAACGTGCATTAAGCATATGAGGTGTGACTGTGCCTGATGGCAAAACTTTCTGCCGCTAGTAGGATGGCTGACTGAGCTACAGCTGTGGTTAGGAAATTTAACTGGAATAAGCTGATGGGATGACCAAAGCTGATGGCTATGGGAGACTGGAACTAGGAGAGTGCTGCTTGAAAAGTCAAGAAGTTTGCTGTGTAATATTCAACAAGATGGGAAAATGGACATGCCCCAAACTAACTTCCAGATTTACAGGTACAACTCAATGCTCTTTACTCAGAGTTACTAGAACTGAAAACATTGTTGTCTTAAGCCCATATTTTACAATCTTGTAAATTGTAAACCCATAATTCTTTCAAAAATGTGAATTTTTAGGACTTAAAATTGCAAAGGAAAGCTTTGAAGCACTGTGTTTTGATAAACTGTGGAAGGTGTTACAGTCCTTCTGAGCACGGAAGCTGAATGCCTCACCCCGTGAAACAGACCAAAGGATTGCACGTACTTCTGAGGTCCATGTATTCGGGAGCTACTGAAATACAGATTCTCCTTCTTTGAAAACCTGGCTCCCTGAAGATCTGTTACAGGATAGGGCAGCACAGTATTGGTTCCCAGTAAGTATCTAGCACCTGTCTTCTACCTGGTACTGCTTCAAGTTCTTACAGGAGCTCTGAGTTTTCAAGTGACTCACGTAAATCTCCACAGGCTGCTGAGTAGTGGGAACCTGTGTTTCCTGCTTCTTGAGCCAGTGTCCCAATAACAGCACTAATCAATGGGTAGTGGGGAATACCTTCATGTTTTCCTCTGTCAGTCTTTTCAGGCGTATTAGACACTTAGCTATTCCCAGATGTGTATCTGACTGCAGGAGTAGTTTTCAAACTCTGAATTGCTTTTTTACAGGAACCAAAAGTGAAGGTTAAATACCCATCTTTGGGAGGGAGATAGTAGATATACCTCACTGAGGTGATGCCTCTTAGCTGGCTTAGGCATTCTTTTCTATGGTAAAGAGAGAGTTTTGAATTCCTTCGTAGTACTCCTGATTTTCTCCTGTGATCAGCTAAATGCTTCTGTTTTCCATATAGGTCTCTGTATTTATGGTATCTCCCATGAGAGATATCTTTAAGTGTGGCTGCTATGTAGCCACACATATGCAGAATGCACCAGGGAAGTGGTTTGGGTTTTCTGCTCTATGGCAGGAAAGTATTTGCAGTACTGTGGATTGACAGTATTGTAAATGTTCCTTCAGTGCTGGCTTGAAAGAGGATTTTGTTCAGGCTATGTAATTAGAACCCATATTTCAAATGTCTGCATGTATGAAATATAATTTGTTTTCAGCTTGAGCTTAAAATGTATTTTTGACTTTGGCCCTGGAGATCTGTACAAAACTTAAGCTAACTTGAGTGGATAAACAAGCCAGATAATGCTTCATATAATTTAGCATGTTTAGTCAGTAGTACAACACTGATATATATGATTTTACTGTTTTCTGTATTAACAGCAAAAGAGTACTTTTTATTTGTGTTGCTTAGAGTGGAAGTAAGTTCTTGTTCTGGCAAACTGAGCTCGCTGAGTTCCATGATGGAGTTATGAAAGTAGAAGGTGTTTATAATGTGCGTGTACTTGATTTGGTTTCTTGGAAACCCTGATAGCCTTAGCTAATAGAATCCACAGAATCACAGAATGGCTCAATGTGGCAGGGACCACAGTGGGTCATCTGGTCCAACCTCTGTGCTCAAGCAGGGTCATCCTATAACACATTGCATAGGGTTGTGTCCATATGGCTTTCAAGTATCTCCAGTGTGGGAGACTCCGCAACGTCTCTGGGCAACCTGTTCCAGTGCTTGGTCACCCACATGTCCTAGATATATCACATCTGATGTTCTAGGTGTATCTGATTCCTCAGGTAGAGGTCCTGTGCTTGAACTGTCCCTGATTACATCAGTATAACCCCCTCAAAATTAAAACAACATAATGAGGATCTCTGCCAATTTTTACCTTGTGTTCCAGGTGATGAACATTTCCACGAATTTAAAAGGCAAATTTCATCTTCCCTTTCAAAAACATGCTTCTGTATATGTTTAGGAAGTTCTTTTACTTTATATAGCTTAAATGAGGAACTAATTTTAGGATGGGAATTGCTTTAAAGATGGTACAGCATCCTGTGGTTTTGCAGGGTGGGCCGCTCCTTTTGAGCAGTGCAGTTCTGTAGATGTTCATTTGTTCAGGCTTTCCTGTGAAATTTTCTAGCAGTTCTTACTAAATACTGATAATTCACAGGAGTCATGATGGTGAGTATTTTTATTTTTTAATTAGTTGCTCATATTTTCCTATATGAGTTACTATTTTCATCTGTTTTAGCCTTTTGATAGCTCCAGGAATGTTATAAAAATAAGGTCTTAATTAATTTTTAAACCTTCAGTTCTGTTAGTAAATATTTTAAAGATCTGAGCACTCTCACTTGTTGCTGATTTTATTTTTTGAAGGAAAGGTTTTGATTGCTTACTTAAATGGTCAGTTTGAAAAGTCCTTTTTTAACATATTAGAGTAGGTACTGTGTAACACAGTGCATTATCAGCAGTCTGTTTTCTAAGAATTTACCAAAACCAAGGAAATCACACCCAAAAAGTTGGACACTTCTAATAACTGTAGACTTAAGATGACTGGGACAATTTATTTTATTACAATATTTGTTCCACCGCTTTAATACTTCAAGAAGTCAAATTGAAAGCATTTACCTCTTTGCTGTCAGTAAATGAAATGGATTTTTTTGCTTCTTTTCTCTTGGTGGAAACAGATGCCCCTGTTTTCCTTTCCATGGCCGAATCTCTTCCTTCCTTCAGTGCATCTTCACTGTAAGTTACTCAGAGCAGGATTATTTATGTTTCTATTCAACTGCTAAGATTAGAAACTTTGTTTTTAAAGGGTACCCAGTCATCTTCATCTGCAGGCAACTGGCACTGGGGCTTTAAGAAGAAGCTACAAATACTGTAAAATTCAGAGCTTAACAGCTGGTATTTTAAACTTAAAATAAAGGTCTTAAAAACATTGTCTCATCCATGCGTAGTAGACTGGTGCTTATCATGCTAACCAGGACAGTCTAAGATTCAGTTTGGAGGAAAATAACTATTCTAAAATGACTATCCATTGCACAATTTTGGGATTTAACAAATTTTACATGAGTTTACGTATTTGCCTACATATCTGTAGCACTCGCTTCCTACGTACCTTTTTATGGTTTTGGCATTAGCACAAGACTTCAGTAAGTCTAATTTTGATGTCTTTGTTAGTATGGTAAAGTAGTCAATTTGTACATTGATATTTCCATTTGAAATATAATGAAAACCATTTTCTGTATTTGATTCTAAACAATGGATTTAACCACATGCCTCAAAAGTATCCATCCTTTCCTGATGCTTAAACTACAAAGCTCTGTTTTGGGCACAGTGACAGAAATTTGTAGAATTGTGAATATTTTACATTGGTATCCCTAGAGATTTAGTATATATAGAGGTTAGTGTAGATAGAGCTTCTTGGCCTCTTCCATCCACCTTTCCCTGAGAACACATGTCATTTGAAAGAGGAGTTTGAAATCTGGTTGGCCATAAATACTGATTGTATTCTTGGTGTGGGTTCTTGCTTTCATAGTCACGATAACCGTTGCCTTGTGCTCCGTGGGCCAGCTCACAGCAGTTATTGTAGAGGGTAATGAATGATGTTTATTTATACTGTGTGCCTGACCACATCTGGGGGTGAGAACATGCTGGCAGCTAATTGGCCTGGCAAGTGATCAGGCTGCTACAAAGCAGTAGCTTGTGCTAGGCAGGAAAATGAAATCGCAAGGAGCTGTCATCCCTTGCTCTTATTGATGGTTCCTGGTGGACATGACAGACATTAACTGTGGATGTGATACTGAGATCTACTCTTGTCGTATGCATTTCTTTCAGTGAATGCCTCAGATCAATTTGCTGTTATTAACACCTTGTGAATTAATCTCATCCCCAGGGATTTGTGTTAATTGCTAGTTTGTAGAGTTGTGTCCATCTGTATTTGCTCTCCTTTTTGTCCTGAGACACTTGAATGCTTCACTTTAGAACTGATCACTTTAAGGACAAAGAATCCAGGCGGGAAGTCTGTGTTGTGTGGCTTGGCATCGAGCAATTTCCTGAAAGTGGTGCTGGTGCTGCCTTTAAAGATCTCAGAATTTTGGGTTTCCTTGAGCTTGAAGGAGCTAGAATCACCAAAAATGAGAGAATTGCAATAATTCTTCGATGACGGGACAGCAAAGAATACTGTTTGAATTTTTATATGTTACTAATGTGTACTTAGCTACCTTCCTCAGAGCTTGAGCCCTGCAGGTACTCCCTGTCCCCAGCAGACTGCTTTGTGCCTGTGCTGTAACCAGGCAGTTGTCTTCACTCCAAGCTTAGCAGCGCTTATGGGAAGAGTTGAAAAGGCTTGTACGCCTTACAAACCCAGGATACATTTAAGTGAGTCAAAGCAAAAGGAATAGTTTGGATTGGTGACAAACTGGTTACTCCAAAAGGTTGTGAAGATGTGACTGACAGCCTGCCAAGACATCCTTCCCTGCTGTTCCCATGGCTGCTTGGAATTGATGTTAGCAAGGAGGAGGAATAAAGTTTTTGTGTCCTGCTAAATCGTTTTGGTGGTAGTGAGGTTTGAAAACAGAAAACTTGAGTATTTTTTGAGTAGCTGTTAGTGTGTAAAATGACCAGATGAACAGGTCCAAATAACACAGCAGATTGTGGTTTTAAGTAGCCATGTGATGGAGAATGGCTTTATTTTTTTATGCCATTGGTTTCAAAGCTAAGTATAAGTATGTTCCTGGCTCCCCCTCTTGTGTCACTGTACTTAACATCTGTGAGTACAAAATAGATTCTATTATAAAAACCCAATACTGTCATATGTTTTTCATCTTTCCTTGTATCTGTATGAGTTCTCTGAAATTTATATATTTTAAAATTTCCCTTTTTCTTAAAACAATTTTATTACTAATATTTATTTATTTTTGGAAGAGCTTGGGAATGTTGTTTATTTTACTTTTTCAAGGTATGTAAAATAGGCGAAACAAAGGATAGTTGTATTAATATTTTTACTGGATGAGCTAAGAAAAGGTAAATAAATGTAAATTAAATAAGCCTTTAGCTTTATTTTTGCCTACTTTGAGCGCTTTCTGATACTGCTTAGAAGACCAGGTGCCTTGCAAGCTTTTTGTAAACAATATGTAGAAAAAGGGATACCTTGTTTTGTTACTCCAGAAACAGTGAAAAAAGAAAAAAAAAAAAAAGTGCTTATGCAATCAGGAGTTTTATGCTGTAAAAAGAGAAGGGAAAATATGGTAGCTTAAAAGCTTGATATGGGATTACAGTTGTTTTTAGCTCTTCATGGTTAAGCGTCTTTTACTACTGTGTCTCTTAACTCCCATAACTGATAATTTTGTTGGTAATTGAATTGTGTGATGATTGATTGCCATTAACAATTCCTTGAAGAGCACAACAAATTTCGTTTTTGTTTCTCTTCTAACTGTAGCAGTTTTTACTTCCTCTATTATTTGTGTGTTGTCACCCAGTGATGTATGTGATGAATAAATACCAAAAAAGGTATATACATAGAAAATAGTAAACAGATATATTTGCTGGAAAACTTCTTGGAGCTCACTTCTACATGTAAAAGACTATGCTGATACTCTGATTTGCTGTGGAATATTCACCATTATTTTGCTTTTGTAATAAGTAAAAAATGTATGATGAACAGATTAAGATGAGATGCTTTTTCTCTCTAACGGTACTGTTCTATTAATAACTGTAAATCTTGTTTTTTCCCCTCCTCCCTCACACCTGTAACAGCTAGCCGATGGCGGAACCTCTTCTCTACGCCTGTCTCCTTGGCTTTCCCCTATAGTCCTGTTGCAAGACTCACCCCATATACCAATGGCTTTAATAGTCCCAGCTTCTCTAAAACCTCCAGTAAAGCAATACTAACACCCGAACGGACAGGTAATGCTTATCTTTTTATTGATTTACAGTGCTTACAAAAATGCTTGATTTAATCTAATCCTGCTAGCATTTAACAGCAGTACACTTTTTGAATGATTGTCTATGAACTCGCATGTCAGAGGGAGATTGTTGCGTTTTTTTTAAATGACCTAAAATATGGCTGTTAACTATAGGTGTTATGCAGCATGTTATGGGAAAGTGATGCTAGTAGATATAACTAATGAGTCACCCAATAGTACAGTTGTGACTGTATCAACTTAAAACAGTCCCCAGCTTTGTTGCTCATTTCTGCCCCATGGTGCCCCTTCCTTGCGTCTGCAGAAACATACATGCAGCTGTGTAATGAAATTGCAACGAGAATTTCTCTATGATAAAAAGAGCTGGCAAATCTATGCCTGTTTTCATACTAGTCTTGTTGCTAATGTTTAAGATTTATTTTTTTTTCTACTGATTTTCAGGGAACACACAAGTCCTAGGAAAGCTGGAAACTTTCTGTGGTCTGTAAATTGAAGGGATTTGCATTTTCCTTCTTCACTACAGATATCAGGAGTCAGTTTGTATCTATGACTTCTCTTAAACTGCAGTGGTAGTGGAGAAAATAATCTTCTGGGGGAGAGGCATTAACATTTTATTGCTGGCTGGAGCAGGCATGGGCTGAGGATGTCAGCATCAGTATCCCACCGATCTGCATGCAGTGTTCCTTACGATGCATGAAATCACTGCAGAAAGCCCTGTTTTAAGGGATATGGGCACTGTGGGTGAGATACAGCTTGAGACAGCGCCTGCTGTAGCTGTCTGCATGTGAGTGAAATGTACTCCCTATTCAGTGGGATGAAGCCTAGTTCCTAAATGAACTCATGCTGTTTGAGATAGCCTCAGGTACCTTGTCTAGCTTCCCAGTGCTGCTCCAAAAGAGCACAGCTGTTACTACCTGTGCGGAACCTCAGGGACTGCTGTAACTTGCACATTTAAGAAAGAAAGCAAACACATTTACTCCATACAATCCTTCCAAAGCAAAGTAATCCCCTGCCTGTCCTTTTCTTTTGGAGATATTAGAAAATAGCTGAATTTAGGATGAATTTTAGGTGGCTGCTTTCAGCAGTGCAAGAGGATGCAAACACACCTGTAATACAAGCACAACTGGTGACCCATAGTCACAACAATTCTTGCCCTGCAGGGTGTGGGTCTCTGGTGGTCCAGAGGATATTAGAAAATTATTTACTGTTTTAGTTGATTTAGAGATTTTTCTTTAAAGTTGGACAACAACTAGTTTATGCAACTGATTGCAAATTAGTTTATATTTCACTGTCGCACACGGGGAAAAAGTAGAATCCAGAGCCTTTCCAAAAGGTAGCTCTGTGAAGGAAGCAATGCTTTCTCTGTTGCATAATGTTCAATCTTAATTGTTACTGTCATTGATTTATATGATAATTACAAACAGTTTAAAAAAAGAACAGTACAATTAGCTAAACGGCTCTGACACAGCATCTGAGTACTGAGCAGAAGTTGGTGACACATACCCACTTGTTTTTCAAAACAGGGTAGGGCGAACCACAGTGCCACAAGAGAGATGCAAATGCCGATGTGGTTAGACTACATTAACAAATCTGAGCTGTATCAGAACAGTATTGGGTAAATTATTCATTGTCTAGGCTATGCAATGCTATTTTGGGAACAAGCCGAGGAATGATCCATTCCTACACTTAATACCTCTCATGAATATCAAAGCTCTTTGCTAATTGTTACTGAATTGAACTACACTTCTGAAAGTTTTTATGTGCTGTTCAGAAAATGTTTTCAGGTATTGTAATGTAAAGAGCAGGTGATTCTGAATGAAAGCTGGCCAGACATATTTGTAGCCTAAAGTGTATGTTTTCTTATATAGGGTACATTTCTAGGAGTTCCCCTTTGAGTCCACAGTCATCCATAGACAGTGAACTGAGCACTTCAGAGCTGGAAGATGATTCCATTTCCATGGGATACAAGCTGCAGGACCTCACTGATGTTCAGATCATGGCTCGTCTACAGGAGGAGAGTAGGTGGTGCTTTTTTTGGTTTTCATAATAGTCTGAGGAAGATTTCCCATAAAAGTTAAAACTGCTCCAGTCTGGTCTCCCGTCAAATGGTTCTTTTTTAAACGGTGTTGTCTCTTGAGTGGCAGGTGGAAAGACTCTTCACCTGCACGGAGAAGGTGTGCACGTTGTTGGGTTAAGGTTAGTCTGAACTGGTACTGGATTTCAAAATTTGATGTTTATATTTTTCTGAATATAAATTGAAATAAAATTATTTCTGGAGAGGGAAGATGCTAAAGCATTGTTCTCATACGTGCATTTCAAGAGAAAGGTAAAAATAAGCAGCTCTCTTGGCTTCTTTTGCCTCCACTTCAATTTTCTTAAATTGTCAGGTGAGTTTTGAAATTAAATGCCCCTTAAATACTGAATTGGGGCCTTTAAATTTAATATCTTGGTTTAAAACTACTGATAATGCACAAATCTGAGCCTAGAGTCTTCTTTGAGATAGATTATAGTTTAGCTTAATAGTAGTTTCTGTAAAATTTCTTTATTAATAAATAAAGGGCATTTGACTTAGAGGTCACTGAGACAGTAAGTGGAGTATCTGTTTCGCATCCTGTTAGTGACAAGTGAGATATCAAGGAGGAAGTGATGAGATTAGAAGCAAGAGAAATTCATAGATGGGGCCTGAATGAAAATGCCAAGTAATAAGTGATTATATAAAACAAAAATAACAAAATGGGAAGAAAAAATCAGAGCTGTGGTCTGGCTGAAGCCACCAGACTGAGCAGGCAGAGTGATCACCTGTCAACAGGAGAACTTGCGGAGTATCTAGTGGCACGCATCATGTTCTGCAGCAAAATTAACAAGTGTTCTAATTTTAAAAAGCAAAAAAATATATGACTGTCAAAGATACAAAGGATTGCATTACTTAAATGACAGCTGTGCTCATCTTTTTTAGAGTAAGGTTTAAAAAGTACTTTGGGTACTTAGCTCTTTAAGGAATCAGGGCATTGGCAGACTGGAAAGAAAAATGCTGGTTTTTCTTCTGTTCTGTGTCAGGTGCAGTGGTTGTATCTCATCCTTGTAGCAGCAGCTGGTGGGGAATGTTTGAGCATGTGACAGTTGTTGACCACTTAATCCCGTGGAAGGTGGCAGTTCTATACGTGCACACAGGCACGCTCTCTTCACAGCCAGAAATAGAAACTCCCACTCGAGGAGGGGGTGAGGAAGCATATTAAGAAGTTTCCATTATGAGGCAAAGACATCTGTTAAAGCTGAGGGCTTCTTGTAAGTCTAGGAAGGTTGTTATCTGCAGCTACTGTCAGATAATTACTTGGCTCCTGGAAGCGCAATGTTTTTTCCTTAGCTGCTGTGCATTTGGAGAAAGGAGGCATGTGCAAGGGATGTGAATGCTTCCCTCTCACTTGACCTGGAGCAAACAGGCTCTTACAGGGTAGTGCTAATAGCGAGATGGTTTTCAAAACCTGGCATTCTGAGAATAGGGTGGTAGGATTGTGTACCTGTGTAAAATACAGTTGTGTTACCACTAAGCCTTGTCCATGATACTGGATGCTATCAGGAACCAGTTCTTGTTCAGGGAGGTTGGAGAGCCAGAAGATCTAGATGGGTTGTAAGTTTAACAAATGTTGTTGTAAACATTTTTGTTGCATGAATACAAAAGTTTAATATCAATAGCTTGGAAAACTAATGTGAGTGCAATTCCTCTAATTAAGAGTATTGGGAAGTTAAAAACTTAGTACCCATGTGGTCTTTTTATTGGCAGAGAAATAGGTACCTCCTGAGGGTGGTTCATCTTAAGAAAGGCATCGAAGATGTCTTTTGGAGACTCCTGTATTCTTTTTTAGTATTTTATTTAAAAAGATTTTGAGGGAAAGAATTCAGACTTAGATGCCTGAAAGGTAGATCAGATGCCTGAAAGGTAGATGAGATGAATCCTACGTCAGATCTTCAGCCTGATTACATTTTAAATCCAATTCTTGCTGTAAAATTGTCTGCTTACCTGCTTCGTTTTCAAGATTGAAGTGCATATTAAGAGTTAATCACTTAGCAGAAGCTGAATCATCCTCCTCTTGGAATTTACAGGCCTTAGGCAAGACTATGCTTCAACTTCAGCATCTGTGTCAAGGCACACTTCCAGTGTTTCTCTGCATGCGGGAAAAAAAGGGACATGCAGTGACCAGGAGTATGATCACTATAGTCTTGAGGATGAGGAAGAGTTTGACCGCCTTCCACCTCCACAGCCACGTCTGACTCGCTGCTCCCCCTTCCAAAGAGGGATTCCTCACTCACAGACTTTCTCCAGTATCCGGGACTGCAGGAGGAGCCCTACTTCCCCACAATTCCCTACAAATACTTATCAGCAGCCCTTCTACTCTCCTCAAGCCCAAACTCCAGAGCAGCAACCAAATAGGATTAATGGAGGTGGGTTGCATGCTTTTCTGAGAAGTGGTCTTTTCTCTGCCAAGTGCCAGTGCCATATTAAAGATGAATTGTACATAAATTGTGACAAATAGTTTAAGCTTGTGTAAATGATTAAGATATGTTAACTGTTAACTGTTAAGCAGTTTTCTACAAAATGTAATCTGTCATGACCTGGTCATGAAAGCTGTTGCTTTAGTCTGTTTTAAAATGCTGCAAAGTTGACCACAAATGAAGAAAGAAACAGGAAGTAAAGAAGAGCATGTTTTAGCAGGCTAATAGTCGGTTAGAACCACCTCTGGGGCTTTCAAGCTTGATGTACACATGTCCATTGTGGATGCAGTAAAATACAGATCAGGGTTTTCAGATTTTCATTTTCTTTCTTATTCCTGAGTTTGCTGTTAATGCAGCTGTGCTGTGAGGGGTGCTTATGACACTTTGCTTCTGTTCCAGATCTTATAGGGGCTGATTGTTAAAGTAGTTGGAGGTAATGTCACTCCCAAACTATCCTGAGACATTGCTGCTTTTTCATACTGCATTTGAGATATGTTCTAGGGTCTGGAACATTTGTCTCTCAGTGCTTACTCACTGTTTAAATTACCCTCCATTATTGCTGTTTACTTCTTTTCTTTCCTTACTATAATCACAATTTTCTTCTTTCTGCTGCATTTTACTTTCCTATACCTTGGGTCTTCCCCCCAAGTTAATTCTAAACAGTCCATTTCCAGCCAGGGTTTTGTATGTAACATTACAGATTACAGCTCACCCTTGGGCAAGGAAATAAATGTGTTGTTCAAAACAACATATAGTTGCTATTTTTGGTGCTACAGGTATATATGCATGTTGCTTTTCTGAAAAATGAGACATGACAGGTTGGTGCCCAAACCATTTCTATTCAAAGTAATGGCATGGAAGTATAATTGACAAGTGGCAGTATAGAAGGAGAGGTGATGTTAACAGAGGGTAGAGCAGCGTGGGTGTCTGTTAGTACAGCATTTGTGCCATATTAATTTTAATGTTGCTTTTCTTGTCAGGGAGGTACAAGAATGGGACAATAATGCTGGGCTTGCAGAAATGTTGGGAGATAGAAAGGAAGGCTTTGGGGCATTTTTGTTCAGGAATAAGAGAATGATGTGTTGTTGCCGTGCTTTTATGTGGCTCCCAAATGTGTTTTAAATAATTTTTTCATGTTTCACGTCAATGGAAGTTAAGCACTGGATTTCCTGCATGGAAAGGCATGGATATTTCATGTCAGTGGAACTTAAGCACTGGATTTCCTGCATGGAATGGCATGGAAACCTTTAAGGCACTAAAAACACTAGACTCTTAGTTTATTAACTACAAAGTGTATAAATGTAAAACACCACCAATTTTATTACCTGGTTGACGTTTTTCTCAAGAACTCTGAGGATAATGTGTTTGGCATCACCCAGAAGTTGGACATGTGACTGCAGTTACCTGTTTGCAGGAATGACAAACAGTGCTATAATAGTCACTGTCTTTAGAAGGGAATTATCTCCTCAGCTTCCACACCTTCAGCCTCTAACACATGCAGCTCTGATCCATGTAAGTGGCAAATACTGATGGTGAGAAACATTTTACTTTGGCTGTGTTTTTTGGCAGACAAGGAGATAAGGAGTCAAGTGTTCACTGTATTGAGTATGTCTTCGTAGTATTACAACATCCTCTTATTAGCACATACCTTCTTGGCAACAATTTCATTGTCTCTCAAGAATTCCTACACGTTGAAATGGAGGTAGACTCCAAAACAAGAATTTGTCTGAAGCTCTCTGTGATGGATGATGTGTTCCACACTGTTAGTTTACCCAGCCAGTTGAGAAGGAGGGGTGTGAAAGATGGAAGAACTGAACTTTCAGTTTCTGCCTTCAGTATGTGTGGAAAGCATGATCCATAATTAAAAATTGTCAAAAATACCGTGTGCTGTGCTGACTTGGCCATTCCAACAGTCTTCCCAAATCTTTATTCCTCTGTCTTCCCCCAGAGAGATCACTTACGTTCTTGTATGTGCAGTCAAGGGTCTGGCCCCTGCTTCATCTGGTCATTCACAGAGCTCTTCTTAAAAGAAGAATAAGCAGCAAGTAACTGCTGAATTTTGACACTCAGTCTGGGGTAAAAAACCCAGTATTTAGCTTTGACACAATATTCCCTCAAACTAGTCCATGTATTAGCTTAATTACAATTTTTTGCCTTTAGGCAAATAGTTTGAGGGATGCTGCCCTACTTGCTTTTCATAATGTTTGGTATGGTACTCTAGTTGAGGTACCTAATTACCTGCCCTGTAAAAAATATACTGAAGGTGTGATAAACCTGGAAAACTCTAATAATAATTACTCTAGGAGTATAATATTGGTTGCCTGATGAGAAGCACCTACATTTAAATGCTGAGATGTGGATGCCCACCTCTGTATGAAGGGTCTAATTCAGCTGCCCACATATAGCTACATGAGGTACTTTGATGCACCTTGGCTTCACCATCACCCTGTGTCAGTGCTGTTTAGATTCCATAAACAACCCAGGATCTCTGAGGTGGCATGAGGTACCTTCACATAGGCACTGACCTGTGCACCAGATGTCTGGTCTCTTAAGTATAGCCAAAGGTCTGCTTGTTCTCCATCCACAGGGTTCCATTTTAGGTAGCAGATTTCTGTTGCTCTGGTGATCTTCTGCCTTTTCTGGGGTTGAGAATAGTCTCTCAGGTGTTTTCCAGCTGTGTTGGAAGCTATGCTTTTGAGCTCATACATTGTTCTTGGCAGTGTATTGTAGCAAAGTGCTCCCCTTGCTGTAAAATTGACACACGGCCCTGTTTTAAATTGCTGTACATCTATTTGAAGATAAAATTACATACTTCTGGACCACACTACACCATGTAGCCCCCACTCTCATGTCCAGGTTCTTTATCTCGCCTTAACCCACTCAAGTCTGAATGAATGGTGCCAGTCATATTTACTGCCAGTCCCCAACAGCTTGCTGTACTGGATGGCTCCTGGTAAACGCTATCAAAAATGGCAGGTGTGTGCCAATCTAAATATGTTTAGATGTGAAATATGTTGCAATATGTTTAAAGTGTATCTGGGGCCACTTGTAGCATGGGCTGTAGGTGTACCTGTTACCTTTTAAACAGCATTTTCACAGCCACTGTCTGTAGAGTCTGTGTATTATCTTTGCTTTCTAGTAGGTTTTATTGCCAGTTCTGGCAAGAATATAGTAATAGATAAGCTTTGTGTGAAATTTTGTTTTCCTTGTTTAATTACACTCTCTTCCTAAATCAGCTGAATTTTCTGTAATGATGAGTTACATCAGAAGAGTTCCATTTGTAAACTTTTTAAGGTATTCTGATTTTCAGGGATTTTTTAATTGGTTGGTGGGTCAGAAATAGTTAATTTAAAGAAGATCTGAAAGAGACAGGAGGTGAACACCTCTTGAGTACCGGTTGTAATTAGCTGAAGTGAATTTGTCTAGTTAGTGTGTGTTTTATACTTTAATAAAGCCTTTAACATGTTTGCAGTGGAAAGATTTATGCTTACATCTCTCTCCCCTTAGTCTAATTTGAAGAAGTTATTGGTTAGCAACTTAAAACACTGCTAACTATTAATATCAAGAATACTTTATATATAGTAATTTTCATATAAGAAATACCACCGAAAGTCATAAAACCAAGCTGGTTTCTGCTTTATGTTGTCCATAAATATACATTCTTTTAGTTACTTTGATGCAAAAGTACCTGCTGTCACTTTAACTTTTTAAAAATATATTTTATTTTTGTTCAGTAATTTTATTAATTTTTAATAGCTGTTAGTATTTTTGCCCTTTATACTTCCGATTTTCTGAAACCACAGGTAATGGTTAACTATAGTGCTGTGAAATGATCCAGAGTAATCAAAATCCAGGATAGACAAGATACTGAAAATAGGATTGATTTTCTTGTGTTCAGGCCCACTTTCCCTATCTTGAGAGCAGCTTGCTCACAACCTTTTATCCTGGCACCCCTTATTTTATGTGCATTTTAAGGTGTACATTTTTATGATACGTGAAAATTGGAAACTTTGTACTTTGGACAAATTATTCCAGGTAAAGAAGGAGTTTATTATAATACAGTGAGAAGGTGGATGAATAATACGTGGTTCATGGTGTAGCAATGCATTCAATCTGGTTAATCTTAATAAATATTTTCCATTAGCTTTTCATGTTGATTTTTAGCTTGGTTTTTAGCTAAGTTTTTAAGTTGGTTTATACCTTCATAAACAGGCCACAGATGCTATTCACTTGAAAAATTTCGCTTTTATTTTCCAGAAATTAATAGTTATGAGTTACTTTCTTGCCTACACTTTGAAAATATTATGGACATCATTGGCTGTTGCCTCAGTTTGAAAGCTGCAAATGTGGTTTCTGTTTGTTGTTTGGGTTTTCCAAGCAAACTCCAGACACCATAGAAGAGCAGCATTTCAAGGGCAGTACAGTGTGTTTAGATATGGGTTCAGCATAGACTTATGAAGTGTTTTCTGCTCAGAACCTCTCTTGCTTGGTAAGAAAGGAAAAATTCTCTCTAGGAAATTGTTGCAGACTTTAAGACAGAAAATGAGGAAAATAATCTTAACGTTGCCACCTTTGCATTATATTGAGGATAGTGATCAGTGGGGAACTCATAGAAGGCTAGTGGAAAAATCTTTAATCGGCTCTTAACTATCTGTGGTGAGAGACATATTCCTGTGAAGCCAGGACGAGGTAAAGTAGTAATTCTGAATAAAATGTAGGTATTGACAATACTGAGAATGGCATCACTCACTTACCTGAAGGACTTGCTTTAGTCTGTATTTGTGTTTTTACACACTGATGTCTCTGCTGTATCAGCTGATGATTCCACAGACCTTTAAAAAGACCCTGGTGTATTTGGGATGTCACAAATGTTATAACAAATATAATGCAGATACTCATCTCAAGTCTTCACAGATGAGGAAGAGAAATTAATCCAGTGAAGTGAAGTTGTAATAGAGTCTACAAGTTTAAGGATTTCAGAATGCACTCTGAATGTCTACATAATATTAAAATCAAGAAGCATGGGTTTTTTCCTTATGGTTTTACCCTGACTTTACAATACAGATAAGGCAGAATTGAATTTGCAGGATTTGTGTGAAGGATTTAAATATGTATAAGGAACTGCTAACATAGCTCAAACAGTGATACAGATTTCTCTGAGACACAAATAATTGTGATTCATTGTATCACACTCCTGCACTTTTGGTGAGGTTTGGGAGTCCTTTTGTTCAAATAAAACACTGACAACACTTGCAGAGAATAACAGTGAAGGAATAAATGTGTTTTAAGACACTTCACTGTACAGTCTACATAAGCCCTCCTTGTAAGGAGAACCTCATTGGATGAGACATTTTGGCAGATAGAAGATGATACTGACCAAGGACTGCTGCAGAAGTCCCCATCTGGCCTCCCACCAAGAATGTACCTCTTCTGAGGTAGCTTTGCTCCGAGGACAAGGTCTGCTTGTGTGCTACATGGAATTAATCTTTGGCTGGTGATAGTAGTAGCTCAGGGAAAGGAAAAAAAAGGAGCAGTGGAACAGGGACGGCCACCAACGGTGAGGGGATCAGAAGACAGAAGGCAGGTGCTGCCTGTTCTGGTGTCCTGCCAGAAGGAAGCTGGACCACTGATCCCGAGCTGACTTCAGAGAAGAAATAGTATCAGTGGAAGAACTTCCTGGCAAAAAATCAGAACTGAAGCAGCTGGGTGAGAGGCGAACTGCTGTCTTCACTGTAATTTTGTGCAATGTTTGACAAAGAAGGGACACTTTTTCCTGCTTTTTGACCTGTTTTTAGCAGTAGTGAATATGATCTGTGCTGTGGGGTGGCCTTTTCATGTCCATTTTCAGTTGAGGGCAGAGGATCCTGTATTTCTCAATTCCCAGCTTTTCTTGTGCTGTAGAGGCAATGGGCTAATTCAGCATGGATGCCACATATGGAGGAAAGTGTAAACATGCAGTAGGCAATTTTTGATGTTTCATTCTACTGCAGGTATGTGAAAGGGCAGTGTATGCTGCCTAGAGAAAGATCATGAAATGACAAGCACATGTGTATATGCATAATTTATTCTTAGAAGGTGGTAATAACCAGGAGCTGATTATTAACTCCCCTTGCATGACCTATCCTTGAATTTTCTTCACACTTACAAATACCTCAAGAAGTCAATGGCTGTAGGTCATGATATTTTATCTCGGAGAAGGCTGGGGAAGGCAAAGATACATATGTGATGTTTTATATGGCTGCATTCTACTTAAACACCCTATTCATTTCAACCTAAATTATAGTTGAGACTCAGTAGTGGGTCACAGTAATAACTGTGGATGCTGTTAGAGATCGAGTCCAGTTGACTGATGACCACCTTGCCAACTAGACCATGGCATCAAGCGCCACATCCAGTAATTTCTTGAACGGGTGTAGGTCCTTTGAAGTCCCATACTGGTGTTACTATCCACATCTTCCTAACAAAACAAACTGCAAGCAACTGATGATTTTTATAGGTTTGCCACTGAAGCAAATTAGTGCAGAAGAGGTAGCAGAAACTGTAGCAAATTCCAGCATTCATCACAAACAGGACTACATGAGCAAATGAATTCTCAGCTGAGAATACATCTCTTCTCCTTTTCTTCTCCTCTCTATTCGTTTTCTCATCAGTCTTAGGAGAGCAAAGAGGTCTGAAAAGGAAAGCAGCTTGGAAAAATATTTTTGTTTTCTTCTCGTATTTTCCAGCAAGTTCATATCTAGTCACATCTCAGTGGCCTGAAATAATATTAAAATCATATAATTCCCACCTTCTGCTTCCATATATTAAGCTCGCAAGAGCCAGTGTTTCATGTACAAACAAAACATCTGTAAGACTATTTCTGCTGTTCTTAGGAGGGAAGCAGGTGACAGAACAAACTTCAAGAAGGAGATGAAAGAGGATGCATCATCCAAGGAGATGAAAGCTGCAAAATGCCATCAAGGCCAACATTTCTGGGTTTTCCCCCAAACACAAAACTGACCTGGTATTTTCATTGCTTTTCAGGGCCATTTATCTCAGCAGACACAAGGACCCATCAAAGAAGTAACGCAGCTGCTTGATGGATGAGAATTTACAGGTGCAGCAGGAATCTGCTGCCTGAGGACTGAATGAATCAGCAGCAGAGCAAACTGCTGGAACAAGAAGGGACTAATGAACAGGAGGCATGTGGCCACCCAAGACATGGAGGAAATCCAAGCTACTTCTGTACCTATTTTTCTGCTATTGTAGCTGCATCCACTGGACAGTTCAAGGCACAAATAATGCTGGGGTGGCTGATGCAGACCCTGAGTGGAAGACCATGTAGAGTCCAAAGATACTAAATGATACTAAAAAAAGCGATTTTATGCAGTGCCATCTTCCCTACCACCATCCTGCTCAAGCTCTTTTTCCTCAAGTTCTGTAATGTTGAATTAGGATTTCACCTAGGACTTTGAAAGGGTAGGCTAGGACTCCAGAATTAACAGTAGCTACAGACATTCCATATTCATGATTTTTTTGCCTCTCTTGGCCAAGGATTGCATTACAGGGTGACAGTTCCCTCTTCGGTTTGCAAAATTCTTGACTATTTTAGAAATAGATACATACGGTAGCTGTTTGGGTGCTATTGTTTGCATCCCCAGGACAGTTTAGGAAGCCTGATAACTGTTCTATCATTGTTACATCACTGATATTAATACTTAGTACCTGGCTGCACCACAGTGGTAATCCCTTTGCTAATGTTCATGGCTGTACCATTGAGAGTTTTGGTCTGCCACTGTCAGTAATTAGTCACTGAAGCACAATTCTGACTCGTTTAATGAAAGATCGTCCATACAGTAGTTCTTTATTAGGATTTGACTGTACTCTAGTTTCCAGGGATTCAAACCTTACATTTCCTTTTCCTGGTGGAGATAGATACAGCCTTTCTCTGACACAGGTTGCTGGAGTTATGTAGGCATCACATGTATTGAAGTTACTGTTAGTGAGTCCTAAGAACTTGTATAGGTAGAACTGTACTGTCACATCTTATTACTTTCCACTTGTTAGCAGCTTTAAGGATTAGAGGAGCTAATGATGGTGCTAAATAGGTTGTGTATTTATGTGGACTGATCAACAGAGATTTCTAAATAAATCTGTTGTTTCTGTGAACTGAACTTGCCCTGTATGAGCCAGGAGGTCGACCCATGCCAGCAGTTCCAGGCAGGGTGCTGTGTTGTTCCTATGCATAAAACCAAAGCATCAGTCTGGAAATGCCCTGCTCTCTGTGGGAGAGAGCAGTTGTAGCTGCTGTTACAAGACAAGCATAGCTGTGCTTTCTGTTGCAGTGTAAGAGCAGAGGGCAGGCAACTGCCAGCCAGTGGGACCTATGTCAGGAACAGCAGCTGGTGGCCTCTGTGCTGGCCATGCTATGAGGAGGGACATAGCCACCTCTGCAGGGCGCAGCGCTTGTTTCTGAACCTGGCCAAGAGGCAAACCTTGGTGATGTTGTCAGTGACAATTTAATAAATACCCACTGTTTTCCCACAGTGGTGCTTTACTGAAGTCTGTCACGTCACAGGATCGGGTCCTTCAGTCTGTGCCTTTTTGCCAGTCTCTTCTGATTGTACAAAACTGAGTCATCTCCCTTTGGCCCAACGGCAGAAGAGACCAAAAGAGTTTTCCCTTAGACTACCTGATGGTGTTACGGTTGGGAAGCTGCCTTGAGATGTCAGGAAGGTTTTGGTTTCTTTCTTCAAATGCACTGGTGTGAGTGGGGTTGCAGACGTCCTTTGACCTCTTAGACACTTGCCTTAGCTGTTGTACCCCCCCCCAAAATATTTGGCGCATTTGCAGCTTGCTTTTTGTGAAAAGCCCTACAAAAAAGCCTATTCTGAAAATGCCTATTAAATCAGATACCACAAGTGAAGTAGGAGGGAGAAGCACCAGATTTGAAAATTCTTACATCAACCCAGGGCTTCAAGCAACTGAACAGCATCAAGACTTTGCAGGTTTTGCACGTGGCTGCCTGCAGAAACTTAACATGCTAACAAGGTTAGGTTCGGAATGGAGTTATTTAGCATCTTATTGGCACCTGAAAGCAAGACTTCAGTCACTTAGGATGGATTTATCTTACCTGTCTTTAGACATCCACAGAATAAATAGCTGTGTCTGACTGCCAGTGCAGACTTGCTTTTGTATTCACTGCAAAGAAACAGGCACATTTAGGGCATGGTTCACCTGACCTACTTTACACATCTATGTGAAACTCATCATTATTCATTGTTTAAATCCTTGCAGTTCCGAAGCTGTACTGCCTGTTGGTGTCTTTAAAATTGTGAATAATCATGCTGTTACAGTAGTCATAATGGTTCAATTTGAAGGCTGTCAATAACATACTCATGTTCTTCTGGTAAAGCAAAACCTCTCATTTTATTGAAATAGTTTGTTATAATTCTGATTTTCTACAGAAATTACATGGAGGTGGCTTGTGTTCTTTGGAAATTCTGACCTGATTATGGATGTTGTCTCCTTTTGCTCCAGACAAACTCCGCAGAAGCATGCCTAACCTCACTCGGATGCCAAGTACCCCCACCATTAGCAGTACTGCTGGCTTTGCTGGTTCTCCTGTCACTGTGAGGAATAGTCAGAGCTTTGACTCCAATTTGCATGGAGCCAGTAATGGGATTTCAAGGATGCAGTCGTGTAGTAAGTACCTGTGTGTGTTCTTTGGCTGCGTGCAAGGGATCGATAAAGCAGTAGAATACATGTCCCAGTCACTGACCCTTTGTTCTATGAAAAATTAAAAGCAAACTGTTCTTTTGCACCAGATTTTAATACACCTCAGGATTTTCAAAGTTTCCGTTTTGGAAAGCAAGTTCTGCCAGTCTTGTTATTGAGAATTTCTTCACTTTTTTTTCCTTTGCCCATTCATCTTGTGCCAGCATTAAAACTGAATTTTTTATAAGTAGTAGTGTTGTAGAAACACGAAAAATGCAATTAATTCATGTGAGATGACATTTTTAGTTTTGATACTACAATTGAAAACTGCTTTTCTTGGTAATTTATACAATGCTGGTTGTACAGTACACTGTATAAACATTGTCTTAAAATACATGACCTCTCTCCTACTGAAGTTGAGCCACTTTCTTCTGAGGAAATGCAGTAAACAGAGGGTTATATTCTCAAGTATAATATACTTGTTGAGTGGGGGAATTTAAATTGCTCTGTAACTGGTTTAATTTAAGTGACTTCTTGATGGGGGGATGGAGGGGGTATTGATCTAGTAGATGAATCATGTAGAACTTGAGCAAGATAGATCAAGATCCAAACTCATCTTTTTTAGCACTGTAGCTGAGGTTCTCTGAGTGGAAATAGGAAAAGTGGATGTTACTGGACAAAGGCAGAAGAAAAGAGGAAAAAAGAATTTGGGAAGAAAGGATTTAACTTATGCTCTCCATTTCTTGTGAGATTTTGAAGGGAGAAGTTGGCAAAAACTTTTCCTTTGGGTGTTTTTCTTTCAAATTTGAGCAGAAGTTACAAATGTCTTCAAAACAATTAAATTGCCTCTTTTCTGAAAAATATTCTTGACTGATGGTTTTATTTTACTGTATTTTGTCCTGCTTTTACAGGAGAATGGAAACAGTTCAGATTCCCACATGGATTTTCATGGTTGTGCACTGAGAGTTTAATTTTATTTAATATTTTAGAAATATCTATTTATTTGCATGTTCATGCTCTTATATATGTGTGTGTTTATAAAATTCCATTTTCCTGAAATACTCTTTTAAAAAACTATTTATGATAAGCAGCTGTGCTGGAGTATTTCAGGAGCTATGTTATAACTGTTTCATAGCAATATATTGCCGGTATAATCTGAGTCACTCCCTTGCAGTTTTTCCTGTGTCTTTGAATGGTTTAAAGATACTCTTTTTTCAAAGACTTGAAAAAGGGTTGCTCTAAATGTAGTGTCTTAGTTTATATGCTTCAGGCTTTTGACAGTTTGCTTTTGATACGTGGACTTGGAAAGTGATGCATGCCAAATGTACACCAGAGGGCAGGATTGGGTAGAAAAATCTGTATATAAAGCTTCTGGAGCTCATAGCATTGATTGAAAATTATAGTTTGCATAACATCAGCCTTTGAATATGCTGTTACATTCAAGACCTTTTATAGCCTTTTTATTGTTTTTATGCACAAAGCTTAAACTTCTGTGATGCTTCATAATGCTTTAATGCAATGTTGCTTGAACAAGATGTGGTTGTTACAGGCCATCTTACAAAAATCAAAATCATCTAACAGTGACTAATTTATACCTTCAGCAGTTTCTCCAGTTTAAAGCTCTAAGTGTGTAGATGGATTTAATGTGCTTATAATGGCTAATTTAATCTCTGTGGGTAGAAAGAAGGATCAATATGGACTGGGATTTTTTTTAGGGATGGGGGTGGAATGGGATATTTTAGTTCAGTGCACTGTTACTCGATACAGTATTGGATCCAAGAGGTTTTTCAGCAGTTTGTAATCAGGAAGTAAATTGCGTAATGATGTGTTTATCTTTATTCAGATCTATCTAGAAATGAGCATAACTACCTGGTGTTATTTGTTGCATAGTGACCTTGTTACTTCCTTTTCCATCACTCTTCACAGTTCCATCACCAGGACAGCTTCAACACCGAGTTCACAGTGTGGGACATTTTCCAGTGTCTGTCAGACAGCCTCTCAAAGCTACTGCCTACGTAAGCCCAACTGTACAAGGGAGTAGTAACAACAGCAGTATTCCAGTGTCCAGCAACTCGCAGCTGTATTCCAACACTGGGATCCCAATGCCAAACAAGACTGCTGGTCAAGGCATTGTAGGGCGCAGTGCTCTTCCAAGACCGTCGCTGGCCGTCAATGGGAGTGGCATTCCCAGAAGTAAAATTGCACAGCCGGTTCGAAGGTGAGGGTTCAACGGGCCTCAGTCTCTATGTGGATGGCTTAGGCTTAAATTGTGGAATTTTTTTACCTCCTTAATATGAAGCTATAAAACATAAGTTCCTGTCTCCCAGTGCTGAGCCACTGAATGGGTCAAGATTGCTTGCCAGAAGTAGTGATGGACAATGCATGCTGGTAGCCCCTGGTAAACTGTGATAATGGGTAGTGTGTAGTCACATGTAAATAGGAATGGCTTGCCACCTGTCAGTAAGAAATCCAAACAAATGGAAACCTCATATCATTAACTGATGTGTCTTACCTTCTCCCAGACTTTTGCCTACTGCTATTTCAGTGTCACAGCATGAGCAAGTCTTAGAGTGCTCAGATAGAAAGAGCTGCGTCCCTGTTGTTGTAAATGGCAGTAGTCTGTACAAATGCAAGTTGTACCATTACAGCATTGGGAGGAAGGAAATATCCTGGATAGTACAGTCTTGGAACATCTTTTCAATTCCAGCTGGGAGACAATAGGCACACAGAGAATCCTAGAATATCACATAGTTGCAATAAGCTGTACTTTTAAGCAAATGCATTTTTTTGCATGGAAAAAAATGATAAATTCATCTTCAAATTAATTACTTTAAAATCAAACAATAAAATAAGCTTGATGCAAGAGATTGTGTTTTAATCACCTTGTAATAGCTGGGAGTTAAACTCTTAGCTGCATGTTCTGTAATTAATAGGAATTAAGTCTTGTCAAGGATAAACTTCTCTCAACTTGAGTTAACTCCTCCAACTATTTCTTCCCATTGCAAACATCCCTCGTCTTGTGAGGGCCTGCTGTGTGACCACCTCATTGTCTGCTGGATGAACTGTCACTGTTTAGCTCTCATCATTTTTGTACTTTTCACTACATACTGGCTAGATCCAGAATAAGTTCAATTGTTCACATTCTGTCTTTGGTTGAGCTACTTGGGGATTATACTGATGTGACTGACAACAGATTTTGACCAACTGTGGTGAAACTTTGATAAAGAGCCGTCAGGTTTCTTCTTTGATGAAGACTGTACCATGAGATTTCTATTATAGCTTTCTTTACTCTCAGCTGGATCTCTCTCAGTTAGAGTTCTTTATAGCTGAGGGTTTTCTTTCCTTTTTTCTTTTTCCTTTCCTTCACTTCATGTTCTTCTCCAGAGCTCTTAAATCTTTCATAGCAACATGTGAGGAAGCCTTTCTGGGTCATGAAGACCAGTCCCTTGCTATTTTGTAACTTCTCATACAACAGACAGTATTAAAGAAAAACAGAATTAAGAGGTTTCAGTGGGAGGGTAAGACACTGTACTCTCAACAGTGTTTTTTATTAGAAGCTGATTCAAATTAGTAACAAAGCTATTTACAGTCCAGAAAGTCTGGGCTCCTGTCTCCTTTCCTTCAAATGTACTTTAGCAGCATCCTCTGCCATAGAGCCAAACCAGTGATAGTTTGAAGATGGATGATCTTTGCACTGTGGGAATGAAGAGTTCACAGGACTTGAAAAGCAAAGCTCAGTCAAAAAGACTGGAGCTCAGCCTCCAGTTCTTTAACACCCTCGTTTAATTTTATTGATTCATTAGGAAAAATACAGGCAATTTCAGTTCGTACAGACTTTTCTTGGAAGGAATTCACTTGTCAGTTTTTTTCACTGTGTTAATTTCTAATGAATGGTATTAGATTATGAATGATTATCAGTTTGAGTCTAGCTTCTTTCACACTTAAATAGTGTTTTTAGTCATGACCTGATTAAAAATAGAACAGGTATGTTGGTTTTTTTTAAATAAATTAGATGTTCAGGGAGAAGTGCACACTCAGAGGAAATCTGTCTTCCTACCTTTGGCCAGACTGTTAAGTAGCCAAGTTAGTGGTATTTTAGTACTTAAAATAGGTTCTTAGACACAGTATATTGGGGTTCCGTTACGGAACTTCAGTATTTACTGCATAGGATAAAACACTGGATGAGGGAATGCTTTTAATATTTTTTAATATAAAATTAAAATAGCCAAGATAAATAATTTGGCTAAATGTTAACTGCTTTTCTCCTTATCCTCCAAGATTCAAGGAGTGTAAAGAAACTGTGATGGTACAATCCATCTCTCCTTAGCCTTAGAAGTCAGACAGCACCTTTTTCTTTCTCCTGTTGAGTGGATCCACACAACCCTCAGCCCTTTCCAACTCCAATCTCAGGGCTTCTTGCAGACCCCACCTTCCAGTTCTCTGTGTTTTAGCCTTATGCAGTGTGAGGGGCAGTGGGGGCACCTTCCCTTAGGGCAGGGTGAGCAGGGAGCCGAGTGGGACAGCTGGGCTGCCCCGCAGTGCCCAGCCTAGAGCAGCGCTGATGGTGATCAGGGTCAGGCAACACTCCCAGTTTCCAGACAAGTCCACAGTGGTGAGGCAGGTTCCAGCTAAAGCCAGAAAGTCAGTCAGCAGCTCAGGGTCTGGATCATGCCACATACCACACACAACTGTGGCAGGAATGTAAGCATACCTGTGGAGCCAGGGCTTGCTTGTTCCTGCTGCCTTGCACTGGAGCCAGTCACTGCTATCCAGCTGGTGATGGAAAAGTAGAAATGCACTACAATCCCTCCAAAACTCTGTTGTCTCAAACAGTGTAATGTGATACCTACAGCTTGTGCTTGTTTGAAATGGTTTTCAGTGCTGGCACATTTTTCTGTCAGTGCCCTGTAGCAGAGATTCACCTCTGGATACATAGCAGTATTAGAATTATTTTCAAGTTAGCTAATTATTCTCCTTTTTTTGCCCTGATTTGGGGTTTTTTTGAACATTATTAAACATACTTGCTTCTTTTTTTTTCTGGAAACAAAGCAGCAGTTGCAGAAAATAGCAGAGGCAGATTATGTTCTTAGTCACAAGTAACTGGATTTGTATCAAAGATAAGTGATGCTGCACCAAAGTGGAGCTGCACAAAAGCAGCTTGGCTGAATCTAAGTTTAACCAACTATTTTTATTTAAGTAGTGTTTTTGCTACTTAAAAAGCAGTTGTAGCAGAGAGTTGGAGCTGCTCTGAGAGTTGACTGGCTGCCTGCTTCACAAGATACCTCTGCCTTTTTACAGTAAAAAGCATTTGGAAGGGAAAGGAGGCATAAGTAGCTTACTGCAAAAGCAGAGTAGTGTGAAAACAAGGCTTGAGATCTGATTTTATATGCAATAGTTTCACAAAATTGAAACATTTTTTTCAGCAAATTGTGGTGTGACAAAATTACATCACACGTGGCAAATCAGAGATAGCGCCTGCTGTGTTACCAGTGAACTGGCAGTTAGATCAAGTCACGTGGTTGTTTTTCCTTTTTGTAGTTTTACTTGAAATGGTTGCCTCAGTAGTAGCTGGAGGGTTTGGATAATGGTCAGGAAGTATTTTAGAAGTCCTCATTGATGAGTGGGAGATGCAGCCCAGGTGTGAGGGTGGGGACACAGAGGATGGTGAGTTCCTGTCAGGAGTCATAGTGCTTGAACTGGTGGCTCTGGAAACACATTGTCACATGTCCTGGAAAGAGGGTCTGGAGCAGAATTCGGTGGAGTTCTTCAACCGATAAAATTCGTCGCTGTTTGCACAGTATTTTTATAAACTGCTGGTTTTTCATGCGTGCTGAGCACAATAGCTTTCTGGAAAGTGTTTCCCATTAGATCTCCGCTGCCTATAGTGACAAAAATATGTTTTTATTGTCTTTAGCCCTGAAAAACCAAATCTTGCCGTTTAGAGGGATCTCATGCATGATTACAATTATTCTCTCAATTCCTTTTTACAAATCTTTCATGCTCTTCTCACTGGAAGTGGCCTTAATTTCACCATAGATCTTTACATATGCATTTATGTGTAGCCAGAAATATACCAGAGTGATATCTCTGAGCAAGCCCCAAAGCCGTTGTCACTGCAGAAGTAAATTATGTCTTTTACCTTGATCTTTCACAGGAGATATGACTTCATTTTCCTTTCTTTTTTCCCCTGTCATTTGGTTAATACAGTTTCCTTCAGCCTCCAAAGCCACTGTCGTCACTGAGCACGATGCGGGATGGGAACTGGAGAGACGGCTGCTATTGATGAAGGTTGCCCCTCAACAGTGGAAAACACAGTGTGAATTTCATTACCCAGCTGGCTGGGTAACAATGATTTGGAAAAGGAGGGTCATGCAGTATTATTTTGCCCAGGATCTTAATCTGTAACCATCTACAATGCCATGTCATTTTTAAAAAATGAGCATCTTATCAAATACTAATGTTGCACTTAATCAGTTACCTGAACAGCTGCATTGTTATCAGACTAACAATGGCAGTGTTGGCATTTGGAACTGAAGAAAGTATTACATGTGTGAAAAATACCAGAATATTTCCTTGGAAGGAACTAGGAGATTTTCCTTTTGGGCAGCTTTGCCGTACTGAAGTTCTGAGATAATTTATTCAGTGTAAAGGCATCATGCATTTTATTTGGAATTTTGGGGTACTTATGTATGTGCTTGAATTTTTTTCTAGTGTTTTCAATACATTTTATTTTGTATACTTAAGTTCATTTAAACTTGCCTGAACCTTGAACTACAGAGAGATAATTTAACTTTTTCTGTGCCATAAATAATATTTTTGGGGTAATGTACTTTTTTAGCTCTAGGAACATATCTTAGAAAATCTTACCATTGGCAATACCAAGCAGTATATTTATGTTGCAGAAGCACAAAAAAAAAGGTAGCATTCACTGGAAATTGTCATCCAGCTGGGTCAGCATGGTTTTTGTTGGTCTATCACCATGTGTTGAATTGTTAATTTATTGTCATAGTGTTTTGTATTTAAAATGGCAGCATAAATCACGTTGCACTTACAAAGGTACAATGATCATTAAAACTACTGTTGATTTTCAGTACTTTATTACAAAGAATAAAATTGTAATGTTTTATTAACAGTTGCTTATGGAAAATGAGTTTTAATGCAAATCTTTTTGATAGATCTTTTACAAAATCCAGTTGCACTAATCAATGCTTTCTTATAATGGCATATGACTTAATATTTGATTACAACTGTGTATACTGCTGTTTTGGAATGTTTCAGGAAATAAAGAATCTATTTCAGCAATAATGCTCTTCTTCAGTGTGCAATGTAAACATTGTCAGAACTTTGCTACTCACATCGACTTAGCTCCTGAAGTTTTTACTTAGTTTTTGTAAAGACTGTGCTGGATTTTTGCAAATAGTAACTGAATTACCTGAAAAAAAAACTTAATTGCGTTAGAAGGCCATGGTATGCCTAGAAGACAAATATATATTATTTTCAAATCAATCTTAGTATGATCTTAAGAGACTTTTTCAATTTCATGTTGAAAGTGTGCTAGTGCAAATGTGACTTGCAGTTGGAAACAGAATTGTGTACCATTCACTGTGGCTATGAATTTGCTCTCAGTTTTGCTCCACAGTTGCTTGAGGACCTGCTTTTCTAAAAAGGGAAAGGTAAAATAAAAAGCAAAGGGAAAGTATTTAGTGGTGAGTAAAACTTTCATTACACTGAGAAGCGATGTGTACTAGTGCAGTAGGATCCCTGCACAGCATAGCATTGTTTAATAGAGATAGACAGTTAATTTTTCACAGTGAAGTTCTTTCAATACAGTTAAAATCCTTTTTTTTTTTTTTTTTTTTTCTAAAAGAGCAGAGCTGTTGAAGAAGGTATCAAGAATACTCAAAAAAAGAAATTACCTCTGCACAGGTAAGTATTTAAGCAGGAGTATGCCAGACTCAAATTGTTCATTAGAAGCTTTAATTGGAAGAAATTACTTCTAGTTAAAGAAGTCAGTCATTTGTGGGCAATATCTGGTAGTGGTGGGGTTCAGAGGCAGCGTGGGGGTGCTTTGCCTTTGGTCTGTGAGAAGGAGTTCCTGCAGCTCTCATGGCTTCTGATGCTAGGGATCCAGCATGATCTCCTTCATAAAAGATTGATGGAGTCCCATGGCAGTAGTTTCTCATTGATGACAGCCCTGGCCTGAGCTGTCTGTTCAATCTGTTCCCGTAGTGCCAGGATTTTACCACTGTTCCTACATTATCTGGGACACCACAGCACCACATTATTTTCAGTTTTTGAAGTAGGTTGCAGCTGTTGGATCTAATACTGAGTTGTACACAGGAGGGCAGTATATACTTGGAAAATATTTTCTTTTTGGTAGCTAAAGCTCTTCTGTTTTCCTCTGAAAAGATTACGAGCTCTTTGAGAAGATGCAGTTGTTTTTCCCTTTTTAATGACCCTATTCCCTTGTAATACATCATGTTAGGATTTGGTAACCTTACAGCTTTTCTCTTATAAGTGTTTTTGTCAAGTATCTGTCACACTGGATGCCGTCAAGCTCTAGGAGGAAACCCGAGGTGGGAGCAGCTGGATCTGAGAATCAACAGAATCCCATTCGTTTCAACCATGGGCTGTGGTACTGCTGCTGTTCACCTGTAGCTGGTGGAGCTGGGCCTTTCCCCTCAAATTTGCATCAGTGAACCAGAGTACTGCTGCACAGTGTAACATACTTCACCACAGTCTCAGTGGGAGCAAACTGGGCAGAATATGCAGCCCAACATCACTTCTGCCAGGCTCAATTTCGTGAGAGGGCAATGGAAAACAGTTATCTTTAAAAATATAGACTCAAACTTACTTTTCACAAGAAAAAAGTAATTTCTAAATGTAAGGGAGCATTTGAAAACTCTTTGGGTCTTTTCTTTTGGTCCATAAATGCAAATCCTACTCCTGCCTCCTTGTTGCTGCATCCCAAAAACGACCTACTTCCTTCAGTCCAAACTGTAATCTTGGGCTCACCTCTTGAGCAACTGGATGAACCATGTCAACCTTTTTCTGAACGGTCTTTTCCCCTCTCTTTAGTCACTGGGGCTAAAACCTCTGCGTTTGCAGTCTTTGAGCCCCAAAATCTGGGGCACTGTCTTTGACTTTTCCACAAGCTGATATTCTGGGTAAGTCTAAAGTCACATTTCTTTTTTTCACCCCTACATATGAAGTTCATCCATTGCCTCCTCACCTGAAGTAGTCTTGGGCCTTGTAGTGGCTTCAGTATGTGAAATCTGTCCAAACTAAAACCGGTAAGATAGTTTTTTATCTCTTCCTGCTTTGACAATGTCACTTCTTTGACCACTTCATGTGTATTGCTACTGATACTCCCCTCTCTGTTGAAAAGAATTGTGACCTAGTTTTACTCTTCTGCAAAGCCATGGACACTATCCCATCCCCACTATTAGTTTCTCACTGTGTGTTGATGTGAATTCCCATATCAAAGTCCATGATGCCAGCCTGTATTGTGCCTGCTGCAAGCAAAGCACCTGCTAGCTCCTTCTGTGTTGTCCCTCACTGTAGGGGATCCCTGGGCATCTCAATTTTTTAATTCACCTTCAAATCCTTCTTAAAAGGTTTTTTTCTTTGGCACAGTACCACTCAAAGCAGGACAACAGTTAAATTGCCAGTGTTGTCATCTTCTGCTTTTAGGCACAGCATTCTTAGTTTGGTTATTGCTGTACCTAAACTGCAAGCTGTTGGAGACCTAGACTGCTGTCTTTTTCCTGTGGGTTTTCAAGGCATGAAGCCCAGCAGGATTTCAGGCCCACCAATTACAACTAATATAGCCTCTATACTAATACTAAAAATTAGCATTTTCACACAGAAAACACTATTTAAATATCCACAGTGAATGATAGGTGAGATTTCATAATTAAAAATATTCGGGGCAGTAGCACAATCACTCTTGAAAGCAGATTTGTGGTGTTTAATCCTCAGGCATGATTTACTAATTCAGAACTTTTGGTTAAAAAGGAAGTGACAGAGCCTGGGTGACTTTCTCTGTCACTGTTAAGGTGAAAGGGATATGTTCTGGCTAGTCTGATTTAATTTTCTTTTTCCCATTTGACCAGCCCATCTTTTCCCCCTCATCAGTATTTCTACCTCTTGCACTCCCCAGATTCACACCTTTCTTATAACCTCTTTCAGTGATTACACATGCTCTTGTGGCTCGTGTGGCTGGTGCAGTTCTTGACCATCCACGTGCAGATTCCCACCCTGCTAATATGTTCCTCACTCTCTTGCCTGGGGAGCAGGTCCTCAGTACATCTTCTGTCTCTGTAACTGAGACTCCCAGCTCTTACCTGCCAAGGTAAGCAGTTATACTTAATCTGAATTACTGTCTGTGGAATAGGGGTCACACCTTTGCACTAGCATGTGACCAGGCTGCCCGGTTGTTGCAAGGGGAGTTCACAGGATTATCTTTGACCTAAAGAGGCCCAAGAGATTGTTTCCACATGTGCAGTTCAACAATACATACAAAGTATCTCATGGTAGGAAGGGAGGGATTAGATAAGGTTATTCTTGAAACCTCATTCCTCTTTTAAATAAGCCATTTTCTATAAGCCATAATTATTTAGATGACTTAAGCGTTATGAATCCCTTACCAATAAACAAACCAGAGTCCTTTGGTGCCCGAATGTTAGTTTTGGTATAATCACGGAATGGTTTTGTTTGGAAGGGGGATTAAAGATTATCTAGTTCCAACACCCCCCACCACAGGCAGGGACACCTTTCACTAGGCCAGGTATTTCACAGCCCTGTCCAACCTGACCTTGAACATTTCTACAGATGGGGCATCCACAGCTTCTCTGGGCAACCTGTTCCAGTGTCTCACCACACTCAGAGTAAAGAATTTCTTCCTAGCATCTAATCTAAACCTGCCCTCTTTCAGTTTGAAGCCATTCCCCCTTGTCCTATCCCTACATGCTCTTGTAAACAGTCTCCAGCTTTCTTGTAGGCTCCCTTCATATACTGGAAGGCCACAGTTAGGTTACTCTGAAGCCTTTTCTTCTGCAGCCTGAACAAACCCAATTTTCTCAGCCTTTCCTCATGGGATTTGCTCCATCCCTCTAGTCATCCTAGTGTCCCTCCTCTGGACTCCAGCCGGTTCATGTCCTTCCTGTGTTGGGGACCTCAGAGCTGGATGCAGTGTTCCAGGTGGGGTCTCACCAGAGCAGAGCAGAGGGGCAGAATCCCCTCCCTTGGCTTGCTGGCCACACTGCTTTGGATGCAGCCCAGGACACATTTTGTTTTCTGGTGTTTGGTCAAAGGTTAGATTCAATCATCTTGGAGGACTTTTCCAACCTTAATGATTCTGATTGCATGATTCTTGCTTAATTTCTTTAAAGAATTAAACACATTTCTTAATTCATGCATTACCTTGAGCAGGTTATGGAATGATAACAGGCATCGATACAGACACATAAAAGCAGCTGGTAGTCTTGTTTTCCACTGGTTCATGTGAATGGACAGATGTATAGATTTGGCTGTGTGAACCATGGTAAGAAGTTTGGACGATGAATGGTGGTTGAACTTAAACTTTTTGCAGAGAACTACTTCAAAAGTGAATCTTTTGATGTGAATCTATCTTGACTTTAGCAGTGAAGAGAGAAGCTTGGTATCTAACACAGTCAAAAGAGGTGCACATTCCCAGATGCAGGTGTCAAAATTGTATGAAACTACAGTCAGACAGTAGATAATGTTCACACACTATTAAGTGACTCATACTTGAAAAAAAAATGTGACAAATACACAAAATGAAGGCAACTCTGTTAGGTGTTTGCTGCTTCTCAATTCAGCCTTCTTTGTAGAGGGGTTGACCATCTGAAAGAGATTGAGCCGTTCAAGTTGTTCTTGTGGCTGGGCAGAAAAACCCCCTTGTGGCTCCTAAGTGTGGAGTAGACTTGGCCATGCTGTGTGGATCTGCAGTAGCCTTGTTGTTTTCCAGGAGCACAGATGCCCGCTGCACACCTGGCACCCAGATGCAGCCTTGGCTGCCCACTGCCTTCTGTGAAGGTACCAGAGAGGGGACATTCCTTGCTTGCTAAGATTGAATGCTTAAAAGAGTCTTGTTACTGGGGCAGAGTGCAACTACACAATGATAGTCAAACGTTATTTTTGTTCTGTGAGCATAGCTAAAAGATAATGTTTTGCCTTTTCAGACATGATCTTCTGCTCTGTAGTGTTCTTTTCCTTTGCTCATGCATTTATTGCTGAACTTTCCTATTTTGACTAATTTTTTTTTAGTTAGAAGAATTAAAATAATATTTTTCTGTGTTAAAAAAATATGAAATAATATTTCTTCTTTGTTTCTGTTCACTTGTTGCCCCTGAGATTTCTGTTGTTCCCCATGAAAAATAAAATATTCCTTTGTCTTTGTGGCCAGACATATAGAAAGAATGAGCCTGTGGCCAAATTCCCAAACTGAGCTCTAGCAATCCAGCCAACCCTTAATACTTTGCAGTCTGCACGCAAATGTTACTAAACAAGGTATATTATCTGTATCCAAGACTGAACTTTTCAATAATGTAAGCAGCAGATAACATGATGGGCATGTCAACTACAATACACCTAAACTGAAATTTTTGGAACCGTTTTTTTTGCAGTAATAGAAAACAGAAAAGGTACTGATAATGTTTCTTTTGCTTTTCAACCCTTCCTGCAGGAGGTTATACTAACTTTGTTTTTGGAACCCTTGATACATGCTTTTTGCTTTCTTATGGTTTTCATTGAGCCAATACAAATGTGTTGAATTCAATTTTAGGAAAATGTTTAATGAATACTGACCTCTTTAGGAGACTTACATTGTTTTTAAAACTGAGATATTCTGATGCTAGCATACCGTTTCTGTACATACTGCTAATATCCCATTCAGTTCCTTTAAAATGTAAATAATTGAAATGAAAGTTCAGGAACTCAGAAGAAAAAAATTATTTAGAAGACGTGATATTTTTTAAGCCCAAAAAAAAAAAAAAAAAAAGTATTTTGATTTAATCCATGTTTATCTAGGCAGTCACTGACTGCAGTAAATTATGCAGCTCTGAATAGGTATATACATATTCAGCAGAAAGGATTTTTCTCTATGTGAGAAGGAAAAAAGCATCAGACAAAAAGGTGTAGCTGTATCAATGGCTTGCTCATCACTCAATCTGAATTAAAATTAAACAACCTACTTCTGCCTTACAAAAAGGAACACTTTTAGCACCTGGTCTTTTCAATCAATGTGAAACAGCATTGGTGATATAAAATGGACCCCATCCCACTTAATTTACAGATGCAACTACTTGGATTGGTGCAGCTGGGCTCAACTATTTTAATTATGCTCTCATCTTGTTGGTGTAACTGCAGCCTGATCCAGGAGTTATGTGCGTGTTAGTGGCACTTATCTTGCTTCTGAAGACATCTTATTACTTTGGCTCATCCTGTGCAGACGGAGATCTGTGGCTGGGTGGGTTGGGTGGAGGGAGACCATGCATCTGCCTTACCTAGTTCGGTCCTATCAGCGTGGTAGGTGATAGCTGATAACAAATCTGTGTCTTTTTTATCCAGCCCTGTGGTTTGTGTATGAGCTGCGTGATCCTCTTTGATGAGGAGCCAAATGTAATTATGCACAGTCTGTCAACATGGGCACGTTTTTCTGAAGCACTGAGTACTTCCAGCCCCAACTGCATCTAGTTAAAGTGGTAAGACTTTTAGCACCTCTGGAATTAGACAGTGGGGAAAAAATTATCTTGCTGATACTGTCTTACTAAGGTCCCATTTAAAATGAAGTTTCATTACTGTGTTTTCACAGGTCAGTATCTTAGATTTTACTCAGAAAGCAGTTTACACAATGGCATTGAGTGAAACTGGCTTGGAATAAAATTCACTGTCTGGGCATGGTTAATTTGTACTTTTGTGGAATTCCAAACTCAGTGCACAGAACATTCTGTTAAAAACAGTGGTTAAGATTGTTTTGCGCTGTCAATGATCCGTTTTCCAAAGGAAACAGGAAGAAATGTGCTATTTATTTGGCAAGCTATTCCAGACAACTGGGATGATAATTTTCCCTGGCACACAATCTCCTTATACAGAATTGAGTGTAAATGCCAATATTGATTGAACAGTATCAGGTATTCATTAAAATCCAAGTTAACTTTAAAATGCAGCACAGCCAAAACTACCCTTCAGGGACATTAACATAATGGAGGACTCCATTGTGGAAAGCCTTAGCATCATTCCCAAGAGTAGACTTTCTGCCTCCATATAGTCTAAACCAACAGTTTGCTCAAGAAATTCATGTCTTGCTTCAAAATATAAATCACAGGTGCATGTGGGGTTTACATAAGCACAAACATATTTTCAAGAAAGATAGGGACGTGGCAATCTTGGAGTGTTTCAGCAGTGTTTTGGAACATAAACTGCTGAAAAGAGCCTTGTTTCCGTCTGCATCATTTTGTAGCCTCACTCGATATCCTGTCTACTTTATATCCTTAGTGTGAACAATATATGATAAGATGAAAGGGAGTTTACATAAAAGCAGGCCATCTCCTTGAAGAGAGCTTATGAAGTACATCTTCTGTATATTCCTTTAATCCTTTGTGAAGCAGTAAACGGCAGCTTTGCCCTCTGTTTTGAAACTTTTCCTTAATTCCACGGGTTAAGTTTGTTGTGAAATAGTTTGGGGTTTTTTTCCCCTTTCCTCTGTGTGGAAAAAAGATACGGGAAAAACTGTCTCGTGGCATGTGTTAGCCTGCGGATAGAATCACAAAACAGTAGAAATGAATGCATTTTCTTGAAACCTCAGTAGTACCAGAAAACCTGCCTGACATGCTCGCACTTGAGTAATGGGATTAAATGTGCTCTGGTAGTGTCTGTGGGCTGGGAGCAACTTGGACTTCATGGAATGAAGCCAAAAAGCCTTGTCCAAAGCAGCTGGCAGTCTAAGTGAGGGCAGTGCCTAAGCTCTGTGCGCCTTGTCATGTGAATAAAGCTCTTCCAGCTGCAAGTGAATTGCAGAACCAATTCCAAAACAGGAACAGTCAGGACAGTAAACTGAAAATCAGAAAACCTGGATTGTCTTTCCCAAACATTTTCTTTAAAGCTGATATTTTTTGTGTTCTTTCATAATTGAGTTTCTCCTTATACAGTTCTTGTTTTAACAAACTTACCATGTACTCATAGAGTTACTGTTTAGGTTTTATGGGAGCTACAGTAAAGCTAATAATTTTTGATTCTATTGAACACAGGTAGCAATGAAGAAAAGCAGTGGAATAACAGAACTGTATAATTCAAATTTGAAAATAAAATCTTGTACAGATATGTGCTGTCTAAATGGGATTATTTTGTGTTACCGATGCATTTAGTCAATGAGCAAAGTCTGTGTAGCAAGTTTAGGAATCCATAAGGAAATAATTATGTACAGCTTGTTAAATTTTGTTTTTTGTTCTGTGTGCTGATGAAGGTTTGTATTTTCATGTCATGCAACAAAATAGGACAAATACAAGCGACAGGAAAGGAGAGAAAGGTAATTGAAGTACTTCAAGCAGTACTTGTTTGAAGACAAGGAGACTTCCATAGGAGGCACTGATCTGTCATGTGCATCAACAGTCAAAAAGCCACAACTGGGAGCCACTTTATCATCCCCATGCTGTTTCCTTTGAGCTGTAAGTGGAGAGCTCACTTAAAAGATCTCCAGAGACGTTAAAAGCACTATTAAGTGCTACTCATCCTTAATCTCACACATACTGATTCTTGTCCTGAGGGACAGTGGATTTTCCTGGGATGCTGGAGAGACAAGATGATAGAGGTATGACCTGTATTCAGGTAGCAGAAAATGGAGGAAATATAAATGTCCTCTAGTGTCCACTCTTACATGTGCTGGCTGCAAATCCAGCTGTCAAGACGTAGGAGAAGAAGGAGGGAGAATGGTAGAAAACTGAGACAATTGTGGTTCATCTGTATTTGTTTTTATATTACATTGTATTGAGGTGGTTCACAAAAGTAATAGGGAACCAGAGCATCTGCGCTAGACCACTTGATGTTCTGATAGTATGTATTGGTTATGCATGCACTGTCCTTTCCACCACAATCCAAACGCTTCAGTATTTTGTGGGTTACAATAGCTAAACAAAAATACCATCCTGTTTTCTGATATTCAGGGCAGTCAGTGTTATTGCAGGACCGGACCTGTTCAACTGCTGTTGGTCAGGAGGTAAAACTGGATCAAGTCAAGAACAGGTCCCTGCCTTGAAAAGTCTGAAAAGCAAGGGGAAAAATGTACTATAATACTAAACAAAACAAACTCGTGTACTTTTATAGAGCAAATCAGATATGGCTTAGTTTGTTTGTACTTGAAAGGGAAAAGTCTCTGGCAACTTTCTTTCTCATTTTTTGGATTTGCCACAGGAGCTGGTCTTGAAGTATTAGTTCTGAGATTAAGGACCCTGAGCCAGCAACCACATGACTGTGGTCATCTGTGAGCTGATGTTGACCCCTTAAAGGGGAAGGGAAGAGCAGGAATGATAGCATCTATGATGACTTGACAAACAGCAGAGGAAAAAGAACATGGTTCTGTTATTCAGTGTTATGGAATCATGTGGCACTTTTTTTTTCCTTGGTTGTGAGGTTCTGTCCTGACTGGTCTCTTAATCACTTCTAAGCAGTTCCAACCAGGAAGTTTCTGTTCTTCATCTAAATTTGCATCAGCAGAGGCTTAATGAGAGATTAAGTCTAAGCCTGGTGAAAACCTGTAAAAGAAAAATGCTCCATGGAGGAGTGTAGGGGTGGATCCGATTGTGGAGGTGGGTGCCTACATGGTACAAAATGGGATGTCTACCTTTGGCATTCCTGTCCTAGTTGGTAATCCAAAATACTAAGTCAAAGTAAGGAAGCATCCTAATTGCTAAGGGAAAGCGAAACACCTCAGAGGAGTGCTCCCATTAGGGCTAACTAATAAAAAATTCTAATTAAATCCTTCCCTTTTTCTAGACTGCAGGTGCTTGAATTAAGTCTTCGACAGAGATGACTGCTCACTTGCGATTCACAACCACAAATCCTTTAATGAGGGTTGACACCCACATATGTTCTTTAAAGAGATGTTTATGCTGCTAATTAAAAAGGGGCCGTGAGTCAATCCCTGGCCTCAAAGCCAAGTGGCACAAACTGGCTCAAGGCTGCACAGTTGAGGCTTCCTCTGGAACTAAATTTGTCTTGGAGAGAGTTACCTGAAGCAGGAAAAAGGAATCAGGGTGTGAACTAAGATTTAAATATTGTGCATTATTTGTGGGCCTGCTGCTTAACCCAAATTCTGTCTCTCTTATTTAGCAGTAAAGTTATGCTTTGTGAGACTTGGAGAGAACTACCAGCCTTAATTGAGAGCCTCCAAGACAACAACTCTCTATACAGCCATCAATGGTTGCAATGCTTTCTGAAGAAGTGGGAGACCTGGTTTACAGGTTCCGAAGGAGTGCCACTGCCATGAAATTCCTTCAAACTCTCCTGTTAAACTGGACAGAAAATACTACTGGAAGCTTCAGGGCAGAGAAGGAGAATAACTTTGCATAACTTTGAGTGCTAATAGTTAAGGGAAAGGAAACACTCTCTTGGTTGGGTTTGGTTTGATTAGTTGCTTTTCTCCTGGGACTATTTCTGTAGAGGAAGCAGTTCTTAAATACAGGAATTACTATACAGTTTAAATGTCTACGGTTCCTTTTATTGGCTCTATTTCTGAAAGAAAAAAAAAGCTTGGAAAAATCCCCAAAGAGGTTACTGTAAAGCAGTCATGACAAATGTAGGTACAAGATGTAGATGCAGGCTGTGTATATTATCACAGAAAGGATTGTGTTCAGCAGGAGAATCTGAAATGCATCTGTTGTAATATAGCCCTTTTCACTGCTTTTCTCTGGAAGAGGCTGCAGCTGTTAGATGTACTCAGCACTGCAAACCTTTATGCAAGTGGTAGTTACTAGCATCAGCAGACAGAACTTGTGGTTTCTTCCTGTTTGGGTTTTTTCCTGAACATGGCTTACAAAATTTGTAATGATTATTTCAAAATGTGACGAGAAGAGGGGAGACCACGGAGGGGAAAATTAGAAGTCTTAAAATCCTCATATTAATTGCCTCAGTGTTTTGTTGCTATACTTTAAGCTGTATGCCAAACAAACACACTTCTTTTTATTGCTCTGCAGATATGAACGGGAACATGATAGCCAAGGTCAAATGCATCCATCCATAAATATTTTGCAAATACTTTTATGGAGTACTTCTTTAAAAAGGTTGTGCTCAGTTTTCAGAGGCTTTCAGTGTGCATTGGTTTTGAAAAATTTCCAGAAAAAAAAATGTCTGCAGTTCGTGTGTCCTGGAAGAAATCAAGGAACATTTTACTCCTTGAAATGATGGAAAGTCACCACCAAATCAAGCCTAATGCAATCACGCTCCTGCTGAGCACTGGTTTGTCATTCTGCATAATCACAGTTCTCTCTTTTGACCAGAGCTGTGTGTCAGCCAGAATACCAGTTGAATGTTTCAACAGCCAAAAACCAATAGAGAACTGAAAAGCTTTTCTTTTTGTTCTCTGTGCTTCTGACACCACCACAAGCACTGATAGGACATTGGGAAACTTTTTGTTTCTGAAAAGTAGAAATTTCACAAGTAGAAGGAAATGGAATTAATGCTGCAACTGAAAATAGTATGGTGCAATAAAATTCCTCAGTTTCCAGGGGTTCCTATTTGAATTAAATAAATAGAAACTGGATCCATATTGCCCACCATCCTAGAGCCTCCAGTGTTTGGGGTGTCTTTCATGACTGGCTTGGTCTCCTCAATCCTGGTTGGGGCTTTACATATTGGGGGGAACACACAACATCACTGGGGTGACAATTACAGAGGTGGTTGTAGAAGAGCATCTCTGCCCAGTAAAGTGCTCCAATTCAGTTGATAGAATTCAATAAAGGGTTTAAGGCTATTTAAAGCAGTACTACTCTAGCTGTTTTTTTCATTTGGCTTGGCTTAGTATGCTTTGCTTTGCTTTTATGAGTCTCTGTTGATTAAAATCTTTCCTGTTTTCTACACGTTTAGCCACTTATCTTACCACTGATCTCTGTGTTTAGCTGAATCTCTGGGAAGTTACCTAGTAATGATTTGAGGTGCTCAGGAGAGAGAAAAATACAAGAATTCTTCCCTCATAAAGTTTTCTTTTACTAATTGTCCTCCTCACTGGCAAAAATACGTGCCTTGTTTCTCACTTGAGTAATGTAAAAGTCATGGACTATCATTTTTATCATTTAGGCAGAAGAGTTCAGGGAGTTTTATGTCATGTGCTGCAACAAAGACAAGTTAATACAAATTGTCAGGCTTACCAAAAAAGGTAGGAGGCAAAACTTCAGAAATTAATTGTAAAATTCCAGTAACTAGAAAGACAAAGAAAGTGAGTGTCCAGCTCGATATATCTGATAGATTTCTTCTAGTAGCAAGAACTGGCAAACTAGGAGAATTGTGAATTGCTCTGAGATTGTCATATGGCATGTCCTAACATAATCAAACATTCTTTGCAGTATTAAACTTCCATAGTTCAAACCATTTTATCAGACACATGCAAACTTGATTTGCCAATAACAAGGGAAACAACCCTAAGGATATGATTTTGATGTATTTGAGTGCTGTTTCAGCTTTCATTCTCAGGTATTGGTAGAAACATTACTGCTTTTGCTGTAGATGAGCAAGGCTCTTTAACCTCTCCAGATACCAGGGAAATGAACACTGTGAAAATACAGTTGCAAAAATAGTTTAGAGAGCTTGTACTCTGTGAAATGAACATTAAATAGATATTGTTTCACTGCACACAGGGGACATGGAGTTCTGTTTTGAAGCCTCAGAAACCGCCCTATCTATCTGATTGTTTTGATAACTGCAGTTGGAAGAAACTGACTGAGAAAGCTCTTAAACAACATTGCTCCTCTTCAGGAAAGTATGAAAACAGGTGCCTAACATTGATTGCAATGTATATTTAATAAACACTTAATTGAAAACTCTATATGGGCTCTTATGAATATGAAGATCCAAAGCACTCATGCATTAATTTCCAGTTCTCAAACGTTTTTAAAATGCTACTTAAAAACTGAGGCCCATATATTTTACTGAGCTACATCCAGTAAGTTCAGCAGGCTTCAATGAAGCTGCCATTCTGAGGATCTCATTCTGTGTATCCTAGTGGTTCTGAAATAAAATTTCATTTTCTAAGATGGAATTGTGGCTCTTCATTGATAGCTCTTCTTTCCATTTTCTTCTGTCCCAGAGAACCAAATACTCATGCTGTGAGAAAGCCTCAGTGTACTTTATTAACAATGATTAGTTAAGCTTTTTAGCAGCCATTCAAGAGAGAACAGTGGCAGTTCTTAACATTTTACAAAAGAGGTCGAAGGTACAGATGGTAATGTCTAAGTCTCATGCAAGTCTCATGACTTTCAGGTTTGTGCCAAGTGCTCTGCCTTCTGGAAAAGCAGCATTCACATCAGAGGTCACCATCAAACAGTCACAGTGTCTACCTGTACATAGATCAAAAACCTACGCTCAAGAAATGTTCAGTCATCACTGGCATGTGTGCTACACTAGTGTATGGCTTTTTCAGAACTAAAAGTAACTGTAGAACATTTTTCTAGAAGTCCCAAATTTTCTTTTACAGATAGAAGTTTGCTTAATCACATTCTGGCTTCATTTTAAGCTATTAAAATGAATTTTGGAGCTGAAGTGCTACAACAGTGTGTATGTAACTTAATCATCATAGTGGAAAAAAGGATGCCAGCAGCTCCTGTGGCTTCTGAGTATGTGAATGTGCATGGCTCTAAATCTTCATTCCACTTGGTAGCAAGAGTGCAGATTTATACTGGCTAGGCCCTCAAAATCATGCAGACGTGAAGAACTGTAGAACCTCTTGTTTTTTGATGTACAAAGCTTTGTTTTATCCAGTATTTGTTGCTAGTTTCATGATGGGGAGAAAATCCATCCCTGTGCTGACAAGGCAGCACAGCTGGGTCAGTTTTGCTCCTTGTTACAATTACTGAATGCAAAAACTCCTAAATGGGGATATTTGCACAGCTGTCTAAAATACTGAAATATCTTCCCTCTTCCTCAAAGGAAATGTAAGTGTATCAAAAGATACATTCTAAAACCATTTTAAAACCCAGAACTGGAAACAAAACTTTTTTTAACTTGAATGACAAGAACTTGCTTGAACGTACCAGGATTTTTTTGGTTGGGTTTTGTGTGTGTGTGTGTGTGTGTGTGTATGTTTTGGGTTTTGGAGTTTTTTTTTTGCTATTGTGAACTATAGAAATTAGATTTCAAAATTATTATAGAAAATAAAAGACAAAAGACAAGGTTGGATGAGCTTGTGAGCAATCTGGTCTAATGGAAGGTGTCCCTGCCCATGGAAAAGGGGTTTGAAATAAATTATCTTTAAGGTCCCTTCCAACCCAAGCCAGTTTATATTTCTAAGATATACCACCAAATAATATTTATATACTCTGAATGCATGCACAAGGTCACCTACAATCTTCTTGTTCATCTTATGGAACCTGTTTCTTTCTAGAAAAATCTTTTGGACCAAAAGAAGATTATTGTTTTTTTGGAAAAAAAAAGAAGTTGGCATAAATGATTTCTATTACGTATCAGAACCTGTGTATTCTGTAAATCACCATCCCCAATTTTAAGTGGATTTTGAAAGAAACAGCAAGACTTTGCAAGTTATCTTTTCACAGCCCAAGGGGAAAGCTCCCTCCCTTCCTTTCACACCAGCTATTCTTGACTGCTAAATTGTCTTCCTGCTTCCTCCCTCTTAGATTTCATGTTTAAAGCTGCAGAAAGTTAAGATAAACAGAAGTTGTCACACTAACATATGACTCAGTAATACTGCATAGTTTTGTAGTTTGTTTTGGTTTTGGTTGGGTTTTTTGGATTTTTTTTTCACTAGAACTAGGACTGCTAGTGCTGCACAGGGTAATTGTGTTTTAAAAAAAATATGAGCAGCTGTCTGTGGATGCTTTAATTAGAATGGATTTCCTCATAAGAGATCTTTATAGTCTCACTCTTAAAGTAGATGGCTGTCATAATTCCCAGTTTGACAAGCTACACATGATTCTCAAGTTTCACTACCTTCCTTATAGCTTACATTTATATGGTTTTTCAAATGATCCAAAAGCTGTTATATATGTATGTATGCTACCACAGAAGAGTGAGCAGTCTGCTGCTGGCAAAGTATAAAAGAAAAAAGGTCTAGTTTTATGATCTGTGTCCCAGGATCTCAAATGTCCACTCAGAATAAACAGGAACTTTTAAAGCTTTGTGCATGACGCACCCCCCCAGAGCACTGGTAAACTGCACTGCATCTTGTTTGCCCAGAGGACAGAAGGGAGAGTAAATATTCTCAAGTTTGAAAGTTCTGATTCTGAGATAATAGGGTACTTTACCACCTAACATGTAAAATACATACCTCCTTCCCCTTTGAATAGGTAAATTCCCGGCGTAGGGAAAATAAAAGCTACAGGGTTTGTAGGGTTGTGGTATTCCCCTCACTTCAATGGTTTTGCAGATGGTGAAATTTGCCTCAATGTATGTCTGCAAATCTTTCATACTTGGTGAATTAAATCACATTTCCTTTAGGACAGGGAGTATCTTGTCAAACATCTGAGCAGAATGAACCATATTGACTCAAAATTATGTATACCCAAATGATACCCAAGTGGCTCTAATGCAACATGGTGAGTCCTGAGCAGTAATAACCAAGGTATACATGGATTTTAAGGCACCTAAGAAATGCTGCTCAATACTGAGTGCCACTAAGGCACACTCAGAAACCAGAAACACTGTGGTGTGTCATTCCTTAATTCCAGCGTAATGAGTACTCTTATAAAAAAAAGAAAAAGGGACTTGCTTTGTTTTTTTTTTAATTTTGGTTTCATCTTCAACAAAGCTTGTCTGCCCTCCTGTCGACTCATTATTTTGGAGGGTTTTTCTTTACTATATTAAGGGGAACTCATTTTTTAATTCTAAGTGTATCTTTCCCATTTACTGGCTATCACAAATGATTTTTCATTTACTCTAGAATTTTTTTTTACAAGTTCTCTTGCATCTGTGCATTTTTGCTTTACTGAAAACCAGTACACTAGTGCATTCAGTGCACTCTCTTCCATTTCTTTGAGAAAGAGTTTTACTTAGAAAATGACTTACTGATTTCTCTTTCCTTCTTAATCCCACTTTTCTTTCCTCTTTGTCTTGTGCAGGTGACTTAGATTTGGAGCACCGGAGCACTGCTCTTCCAAAGCTGGAGAGAAGTTGTAGCACAGTGCAGGAAGGAGTACTGCAGGTGCCTGTGTCAGGTCTGTGTTCCTCTTTCCTGAACTCTGTCGCCATTTCTATACCATGCAGTGGGGCTCTTCTACTGTCTCTCTGTCCACGGCATCCCTCCGGAACATTAAATAATTGTATCCCTGTGTTCATGCTGCTTCTGCTTATGTCCCTTCCTGACAAGCATTTCTCTGTACTGACTACTGAATTTGAGGTTGAGGAAATCTATATACAAGTGCAATCCTGAATTCATGTATGGATGGGTGTGTTGCTTGTTGATGGAGGAAGACAACCCAGTCACCTGGAAAAAGTTCTTTAAATTAAAAGGTCATTATTTGCATTGACTTACTAAGGGTTTTATATGGTCTCATTTGCCCTTGAAAAATCTCTGTAACAATGGTAAATTGTTGTGGAAATGTTCTTGACTTTTGTGCTGCAGGTCTAATCTGAGTGTATTCAGCCCACAAAATCAAAGGAGTTACTCTGATTTCCATGGGTTGCTTATGTGCTTTATTTTGGAGCAATGATCTAGCCACAGCAGTGTCCTTTTTTATTCTCTTGGGCTGTGGCACTGGAAAGCTCTCTCAATAGGGTTGCACTGAAAAGACCACCTGGGAAACTCAGCTAGAGCAAAACATAGCTGCTCAGTTTGCTGGACAAGGATCCTCTAAAGGAAGACCTAACACAGTGCTCACAGTTACCTCAGTTCTTTCAAGTTTGGTTAGAAGTGAGGAAGAATGTACTTTACAGAAGTGCCCATTGATATCTGGGATGTCTTTTGGATGGCCTGCTGCCTGCTCATAGTGGGCATTGTTCAAAATTCTTGAACTGCTGTACCTGTTCTGGACACAGGCTTTGGACAAGGGAACTCACTGATGGATCTGTGTCTTTTCTTTGTAATAGAAACGTGATCAGGACTTACAGTTCTGCTAAAACATTACAGATGATTTTTAGTTTAGCACAAGCAACATGTTCAGCATTTGCAATGCCTTCTATATACATTACTATTGGATGTGAATAGCCTAGAGTTTACAAGAAACACAGGAAGAGAGGAAATTCATTGGTGAAGATAACTGGGAGCTTATTATCATTACTTCCATGTCTTCTAAGGTTTCTTGAGTACTATTTGTTTTCATTATTTTCAAGTATTTTACATGAAACAGTAGCTAAATTACACAAAAGAATCTCAAAAGCCAACAAAGGCAATTTGCCAATTTCAAAACACAAAGTGTAGGAAGGAAAACCCTTCCAGGTTTTAGAAGGCAGCTAGATGACTGCTAGTATAGTGAGAAAACCACAGCAGCGCTGAAAAACTAAATACAGTAAAGGTTTCCATCAGTATTAGCCTGTCCAGTTCTCCAGACCAGGTGTGAATTGCTTCCTCAGTGCTTTGACCTAAATCTGTCAATATGATCAGCTTGCTGGTGGAAATGCAAACCCATTTTAGCAGTTGCCAGCAGTAACATCTGAACAGCATGATGGCATAATCTGTCCAGTCAGTATGAGACAGAGTTTCCAGCAGCAGATCTGGCTACACTGAAATGAAATTTGCTAGTTTGAATACAAAAGGGGCCTTTCTCTTTTGTTTGATTTGTATGTTTGCCCACTGTATATGCCTGGTCTTTCGTTACTTTCATGTATTCACAGTTCAGCACCAGTAAAGGCATAAAACAGTTCAAACAAGTAATAAAACAAGAAAGCGGTTTGGTTGATTTATTAATCTAAGTGGAGATAAAAACTGTCAAGGGCAACTGATAGAGAACAACTTTGTTGTACGCACCACTTGCTCCTGCTGGGCCCACTGCCTTTCCCACTCCTTCAGTGCCATTACACATGCATTGATGTTGCTCTGTCATCTGTTCTTTGTTTCTGAAATACAAAAAATATTTCAGCCCAAAATAAAATTTCTAAAGAGATGATGTATTTAAACTAGCCTTAACCACCCCAAAGTTAGGCATCTCCTTCAAGCTATCCCATACACAATTTCCCCATATTCAACAAAGAAAGATAAGATTCTCTTTGGAGCAATTTTTCTTTCACCAAGACCTTAATTCAGGTTGGCTTCCCTGTGGAAGTGTCAGTCTCTCCATTAAAGCAGAGAGGCCTAGGCAACTAGATCACAGTCTGCAATGAGAGAATCCTGTCCCCTATCATGTCCTATAACCTCTGGGATGGTTGCAAAGAGTATTACCCATGCTTTCAAGATTCCTGCTAGTGGAACATTAGGATAGATATTAAATGAATTAAAACACACTTTGGTTGACAAAACTAAGGTGCATGTCTTCCAAACACTGCTTCTCTTCTCAGTGACAGCTACTGAAGGCGTCACTTACTTTAAACGTGTGAGCACAGGTTTAAAATAAGTGATTTGATCCCATTTGATACGTGCCCATGGGCAACTTCGGAAAGACTTAAATGGCACTGCAAGATGAACTTTCTCTCTCTTCTTTGTGCACGTACTCACGTGTAATGTTTATAGCACTTGTGTAGTAAACATTTTGTCTGAAGCACCCTGATTGCTAAGTAACTCTAGACATTGAAGCAAATATGATGAACAGTAACTGCTCAAGTAACCACTGGAGATTGTGCAGAAATAAAATGCTGATAGGCAACCGGGGAGGCACCCATCACACTAATTATGTAGGAATAAGACATTTGTCCTCAGGGTTTTTTTTATTTCATCACTTTCTTGCTTTCTCTCTGCAAATTATATTTCTTATCCTTAAATGTCAATTTGTCTTCCCTTACAGCTGTTCTCATCCACTACACAAGTATGCTTCTCCATGGTTGCGGCTCACAAATTGTTTACTTCTGATTCCTGGAGTTATAGGAGCCACTTGTTTCCCCAGTAGTTAAAGTCATTCACATTTAGTGCATTCCTAAACAGATATAAATGTTGAATAAATCATCTCATGCTGATGTGTTGTGGCTTTGCAAAGTAACAGCTATGTACAAGGAGCAGTACTCTTTTAACAGATAACAGAGAAGAAAATCAGGTTGCCTGTCTTTTGTCTTTATTACAAAAAAAAAAAAAAAGTTTTCTGGAAACTGAGTTTTCGTTTTTACTAGAATCCAGTACAAAAAAGCTATTACCTATTCCAGAATTTTTTTAGAGGGTGAGCCAGGACAATAAAGAGGTATAAATTTTGTATTTATGTTAGTAATATCCTAGGAAATTATGCAAGATTTAATTTTTTGGTTTTTAATAGAGAGAGTTTTTTCAAGAATTTTAAGATGTTACCTTGAAATTCAAGGCTTGACACTAATCAAACTAAGTACCTCAGCCTGATATCAGTACATTTACTTTGGTTTTGCTATGATGTATGCAAAATAAGTACAGGTACATCCACAAGAGATTCTTGGCATTAACTTCACCATTTTGCTTTGTGTTAGAAGTATGATTTGTATTTTTTTTCTTGGAGGTATTCTCATGGAAGTCAGGCATCTAACTACAGAATCTAGAATATGAATTTCATCTCCTTATTTAGTTAATAGAGGGAAATACTTAGCAGGAGGGTAATTCAGTCTTTCTGTAATGCTTACTTCTCTCCATTGACTACAGCATCAGATATTTACACTTCTGTCTCAATTCCTCACCCAAATATTAATAACTACAAGGGATGAATCCTGGCTCTATTATTGTACATTCAGGTTTTATGTTAAATGATGCCTTCTGACAATGTGCTGGATCTAATGCAGACAAAGGATGTCCAGATGAGGAAATGGAAAGCGTAGCAGTTATCATATGCTTTGAAAACTCAGAGAATTCAATGCAACCAGTAGCAGGTAGGATTTGAGAAAGAGAGAGCTTGCAGAAATACTTTGCATTATCCATAATGTTGCTACAGAGGAAAGAGCTGTTGATTAAAAGACTCCGTGAATCACACTGAATAATTTTTAGGAAGCAGAGAAACAAAATCAAACAAATTCTCTATCCTAAAATAGTTCCAAGGTGCAAGGATGGCCCTTGAGATTTAACTTGCAGTAACGAAAACCAATAGATTTTTCAGCATGGTAGGAAAGAATGAGGACTGAGTGATTTTTAGAGCAAAGACAGTGCTGGAATTTTAACTCTTCTCTAGGAGACTGGCTATAGAAAATGGAAACACTTGCCACTTAGGTAAAGCAATTCAAAAAAACTTAACCTGGAAAAGGTGCCAAGATGTAAAAGAAAGGTCTAACACCAGCTTTCCTGGAGATTAACACAACATGTTAATTATCCAATGGAAGAGTGATTTCTGCTCTGATTTTTTTTATAAAACTGATCTTTACTGTGAAACCCATGATTTTCCAGTCCACTTGTTTTGGTTTTCATGATGTTTTTCCATGAAGGTGAGGAAGCTTTGAGCTACTTTCAGTGTACAAACATACATGATTATCCTGTCCTTGTTTACCTCTCCTTTGTGATATAACACACCACAAAACCCATCTTAGTAAGAATGAGTTCCTTACATGAAATTTATTATCACACGTCTTGCTGTTTGGTGTTGTGGAGTTTTTATTTTGAGTGTGTTTTAACATTAATTCTGCAGAAAATTAATTTCCTTCTGAAATACATACTCTTCATTGACAGACTTGAGCTTTGGAAACTGCAGTCTGCCCTGGCCCAAGACCAAGTTCTTTGGGGTGAGATTATACCTGGAGAGTACCTGCACCAGTCATGCTGTAAGGCCAAGGAAAACATGAAGGGTAAACAGCAGTACAGGAGCTTTTGTGAGTTGGTAATCAATCATTACTGATACATGGAAGCACTGAAACGTAGCTGGAAACTGTAAGCTTGGTATTAAAAAGAGTTTTCTCTCTCCAAGATGAGTCACAGATAGGAAATGACATTGTTCCTTTCCTTGTTTTCTCTCCCAAGATGAGATAGTAATTTTTAAGATCGTTTACCTGTCTCTGCATATGCACAAAGACTAGGCTGAACTTTACTTACTGAAGTTGACTTTAGGATTTTTCAAATGGGAAGAGTTAATTCTCCAGCTGCTAAGCCACCACCATGCCACAGTCAGATCACCCACTGTGAGATTCTTGTATCAGCTTTGATACCGGAGCTACCTGCTATTCTTTCTTTATGCTCGGTAGAGAGAAGCAGGCATTTGTTCATCTCATCTAAAAATTGAAATGTGGAAACCAGTTCAGGTGTCTAAACATACTTGCTCCATAAGGTGTCTTGAGCCATCCACATGAGACTGGTAGGACTTGTGGGAGACCTGTGCTCTTCCCTAGTAGAAAGCAGGAGGCCCAGCATGATGCCCTGTTGTAGTTAAGCTGTTGAATTAAGTCCTGTATTCTCTAGTTTTCACCACTTAAACCATTTAGGAGTGGGATTTAGTACCAGACTGTAGATGCCTGAATGTAATGCTTGCAAATGAATTGCATGTCTAAGCTCCCATTAAAATCAAAGCACATTTAATTACTACTGTCAGTGGTGTCTGGAGAGCTAAGATGTCATTTAACAGAAATTTTTCAGAAAAATAGATTGCTGATTATAATGGGTTTTGATCTGACTCGTAGAAGCCAAATTCTTCTATTAACAGGCATCTGGTGGCATTTTAGTTGAGAGCAGTGGAATTATTTATCAAGAGAACTTTTCCAATCGGTGTACAGTTGCCTTGCATTAAAGTAATTGATTCAGTACCAGCTAGAGTAATGTGACTATGTTAAAACTAAATAACAGTTACTTGGGGTTTATTTAGCTCAGAAACCCTTTTTTCATGCTCACTTCATTCTCATTTGTTAGAATTTTATGTGGTAGGTTTTAATGAGTATATGTTTATACATTTTAGGATGTTTATATTAAGTTATGCAGCACCTGCAGCAATTTTGCAGGACAGACATAGCCTGTACATCAATTTATTTTTACTACTAGTCATATGGTATTCTGTGACATGACAGTACACCTCATACGTGTGTTGTAGAAAGGTAATGCCTGAAGGTGTGATAAAAATATTATTTAAAAACATCTCTAGATCATGTTTCTAAGAGACTTTTGCATGAGGAAAGTTATTTTTCTGTCACAGAGGGCAATTAATAACATCTGTAAGAAGTATGACCAACACGGTAGAGTGGTTTGGGTTTTATTTTTTAAGTGGCTATGTTCCCATGTCCAAAAGAAAATACAACTGGGAACAACAGGGACAGCTGACCATTCATGTAACATAATACCTCTAGCAGCTTTGGTCCAGGAATATGCTTTATCACAGGCTAGAAGTCCTTTGGATGCTCTATAGTTCCTGGAGCATTTTTTAAATCTGCATTAAACCTAAAGAACATGAGTATAGCACAGGCTTTGATGTGAAAACTCAGTCCCTTCCTTGCCTTGGCAGAAGAGACAGTGACTCTTAAAGAGAAGTGACTCTTAAACAGACATTAGCCCGATAAACAAACCCTCCATCAAAAAGGGGATCTGGAGAGACAAATACAGTAGGATCCGTCCAAATCACCCCTGGGCAGGGTGGCTGACAGTCTTGAGATCCCTAATCATAAGGCCCTTCTAAAGACCTGTTAGCACCATCCCTGCTAACAGCTAGACTCAGGAACTTTTGTGTTGGTGTCAGCTTCTGGGAACTACTTGCAGAAGATTCCTTGTGACTTTGTTGTACGTCCTGTGAATGGTGCAGCACACTGCCTGCAGAGGAGTAAACTGTGATGCAAGGCTGGTGTGACAGCCTTAGTTAAAAGTCATGTTCATGTATCCCTGTACAGGTAAGAGCTTGGAATAACCAAAGGTTTCTGAGGAGCAATCCTCAAACAGTTAGCAGAGACACCTCCTCTATTCTGTGCTAGTTGAGTGACTTCTTGCTGCAGAAAAAAAGAGAGCTGGGGAAGAAGCTCAGGCACTATACCCAAGATGGTCTACACCATTTAATTCCTCGTTCATTCCCTGTCTTTCTTTTGGGCTGCTTCAGCCAGCCATCTCCAAGACATGCTTCTAGGAGATTAGTCCTAAGCCAGTTTGAGGTAAGCATGCTGGTGCCAGCCAAAGTGACACCCTTTCTTGAGCAGTTTGTGGTCAACAGGTAAACAGGTAACCTCAGGGTTTGTGGTAATAGAGAGAGATCCTTTTTGATTATCACTTTCCAAGATGAACTCCTTAAAGGTAAGATTTCATACACCACAGTTTATTTTCCAAGCTAAAACTTAACAACAGTAGTCTTTTTCTCAGGCCTTATTGGCAGCAGAAAAGGCTGCTAGAAGTTTCTTTACTAAAAGAGATTTGAATATTCATCTAGAAACCTGGGAAAATAAACATATTTTGTCTGGAAAAATACTTCTCTAGATATTTGTGATGAACCAAACAAATTAATAGATTAAACAGTGCTAAACATGTGGAAATGAGGGAAGGAGGAAGGGGAGGAGGGGAAGCAAAGAAGCAGAAACAATGTACATCTTCTTTCCTCAAGTACGCAGCTTCCAGTTTGAGTCCAAGAACTTCAGAGCTGTTTACTTGCTTCTTACTTTTGGTTGTATCTCAGTCACTGTTGAGCCATCCAGGTTTAAAGGCCAAGGCTCTATTATATCTCCTAGTTTAGGATGAAGCATTAGGAGGCCTTTTAGTGGAGTTGCAGTTACATAATATTTTTGGGTTTAGTATTAATTTTTAAATAGATATACAACATGAAATGAACATAAAACATACCTAAGAATGTTCCTTTGCTCATTCCTCCAGATTCCACACTTTCCCCTCTATGCCAGCAAGGAGGGACAATCTAAGAGATCTTCCATGCATGCAGAACATGATCTTCTTTGCTCAAAACACTTAATATATTCATCCTTAAGGTACACGTATAGGGCTTGCTTCCAAATATTTGCAATGAACCTACTACATAAACTGGTTATCATGCACTGAGGTATTTTTGACTAGTCTCTGAGGTGACAGGTCTCTTTTGAAATATCATAACTGTTGCTAATTGGAAATTGTAAGTAGTTTATTTAGATACTATAAAGGACCTGGGGTTTAGTTGTCTTATTTGTTGTAACATCTGCCTAATTATGACTAGAAAAGAAAAAAAAAAGCACTGAATGACTCTTACATCTTCTCCTGAAACTGGAGGCAGCAGCATTTGCCTACTGATGTCATTCTCAGAAGCATGTGAACAACAGTATCGTAGTCCATCTCTGTCTAGCCACAGTGTAAGTAGGAAAAGGTGGGAAATTGGGGAAATTTGGTCAATTGTCATATGATTAGAGTGCATGGCATGAGGCAATTTTGATTGGACTTTGTGCTCCTCCATCTCCTTTGTGTTCTGATCAATAGTTTCCATCACGTGCATATACGGTGCTTTGAGTCAGGTGATTAATCATATTGCATATAGCTGTATTTATACTTCCACAAATCTCTGACATCTACTTCTATCATCAGTAAAAGTGTTAGAATTCTCCTTGTCAAACAAATACCTACATGTGGCAACCTGTATTAAGTTGTTATATCCTGTAATTTAATTGTAGTAAACTTCTTCACAAGTCACTTGGATAACGACTAAGGGCACACTAGCAGTAACTAGTCTATACCCAAACTTCACAAAATACTGCTTCTGAGTAAACTTAGTCCAGAAAAAGAAAAAAAGTACATCTATTTTCTTGGCCAATCTAAACAAATCTAAGTCTATGTTGCTCCAAAGGAACAATTTTTCCTGTGCCACCAATAGGCGCTCTTTTGCTTGACTTGGCTTATTCTTCTGGAATATATAACACATCTTGAAAGTTTTCTCAATATCTCTGTTCAGCTGAGCCAATAGAAAGCATTTCTGGTTCTCTTCGGTTTTTCAGTCCTTAAATGACCTCTACGGTCTTTTATACAAGCAAGAGTGCAAAAATGTTCTTTTTTTTGTCCAAAATTCTGTCTGAGTCTGAAATTCTCTCTCACAGGATGGGTGAGACCACCCTCTGCTAATAGTATTTGTAATTTTTTAAAAGTCTTATCCTCAGCTTGTACTCAGCCTTGCTGTGTACTCTGCATAGGCAAGTGATGCTTAAAGATTTCTGTGAAGCTGTATAACTTTCCAAACTGAGAAGTATGGACTAGGAATTGCTAAGGCTGTGTCTAGGTGATCAGGGTTAGAAGTGCATCTAGGACTGAGATGATGGAGAGGCACAGCTTTCCTAGCTTACCATGGAATGAAGGCAGAAGTTACTCTGCTTAAACAGACTGTCATGTAGACATCTGGGTGTACATCACTGACAGTAAATTGAACGGAGCTTAAACATCTTCCTTCCTTCATCATACAGGTTTTAAAACCTACAAAAGAAGCAGCAGATCTGAGCCAGCCAAAGAGTAAAGCTGACAGAGCCACTGCAGAAACTGTGGAAGCTGAAAGCATTAAAACAGTGATGACTTTAAAAGCTTATTTCTGCTGTCTTAACTCCATATAGCCTGTTGTCCATACAGGTTTGCCATTTGCTCTCACTGATTTTCTCCTATCCTTTTGTTTTTCCACCTATGTAATTCTTCTCAGAACTCCACTGCAAAGATTTAAGCAACAAATAAAGCCAATAATAGCAATGCTAACAGAGATAATATTTGCTACTACCACATTGTTTGCTGTGCTTGTATGTTCTTCCTTTCTTCTGCCCTTTGTCTGTCTAGTGTATTTTCTAAGTTCTGTGGTCCTGATATTTTCTCTGATTGCATATTTATACAATTGTGGTAAAGTCCATGTTTCTTAATGGTTCTTAAAGCACAGTATAAGCTTCTATTAGATCTGCACAGTATATGCATACCAAATATATGCATTTCAAAATCAAACTTTGAGAGAGAAAGTACAGAGTCAGAGATTGTGATGACAAAGGGAAACAGAATTTTGCTCTGTATTGGATGAGAGAAAATTGGTTTTTTGATATGTGTTCTTGTGTTTGGATACACATGGTTACACTATTTGGTCTTGAAAGGTAGACTACAGAAGAGGGTTTCATGTGTAAGTCTACAGATATCTGCATTCTCCTTTGAAATTTAGTCCAAGATGTAGACTGCCATTAAAAAATTGTGGTCTCGTGCTACACATATTATTTATCAGAATGTATCTTGTGTAGTGAATGATTTACCACAAAGAAAAATGCTGTACATAAAAAGTAATTTGAAAATTAGTCCATGCTATTTATTATATATATTCTATTTTTCACATATGTAATGAAGGCAGAGAGAAAGATGGTACGTCCGGACTCTGAAGAACTTTCAAGCTTTATATTGTACTATCACAATCACTAGCAGTGATTTCATTTGGACTTCACTTTGGTCTTCTAAGTTAGGTGATTATTTTTTCTCCTATGGTTGCGTGTGGTGGTATTCCAGCATAGATGTATGTTAGAATCCCTGAATCAAAGAGTAGTTTAAGTTGGAAGAGACCTCTTAATGTTCTTTGATATAACACTCTGCTTGAAGCAGTGTCAGCTTAGATCAGGTTGCTCAGGATTTTGTCCGCTTGGGTTTTAAATACCTCCAGTTCTCTGTATGTCAGAGAGAGGCACTTAACCTCTTATTTGGACCTGTTAAGTAATTTGTCCATTGGTGTGGCTCCTGATTTCTTATTGGCAGTGTTATGCTTTTGACTGGGAAGAATATTTCAGGTTTGTTCACACTGCCTTTGTCGGAGGAAAGATGTCTAGCAGAGGATGAGCAGACCTTGGCAAGATGGATCCCTCTCGTCTCCAATGCTCTCAGACAAGGCTCTTTTGATAGTGACACAACCCTTTATCTCACTTTGTCAGGAGGGCAGCCACAGACTTTGTTGCTGAGGAACAACCACAGCATTATATTTTAGACTTGGGATGCTCAAAGCACCTCCAAAACTTGAAGTTAGGAATGGGAACATATAAGTTCTTTGTGGGGTGCTCATTCATGCCTTGCAGCAGCAACATGGCATCATCAGAACCTTTCTGTCATGGACTGGAAGTGGTCCTGGGGGAGCTGTCCACCCCAAAATAGTTTGGAGAAAGTTAACTCAGCAGGCTCAGAGGAAAGGTAAGGCAAGACCCTTCTCTTGGCCTCTCTATTGTAGGCTCTTGGCCTTTCTGAAGCAGTAAGTGCATCTTTTCCCTGTGAATACAAGAAACTAAAGGGACACTTTCCCTCAGATTTCCCAGTGCTAAGACCTACAACTCTGTGAATCAGTAGAGGCATCACTCCCTGATCCTGCAGGGCATTGATGATAGTGAGGAGATTCATTAATGTCATGACTTGTGCTTGTCCACTTATCCCTGGGGCCCTCACCACCATGGTTACCAACATCTGGAGGCAAATCATGTGGGATGTTGCACAGCTGGGCTCTGGGTAGTCTGGAGATACTGAGACACAAACCTATCTCTTGGACTCTAGCACCCCTGCATAGGGTGTGCCTTGAGCACATGGGATCATATGCATGTAGGATAGTTAATTCTCCATCAAAGATTTTGTGCATATTTTGGAAATATTGAAACTTCCCTCAAATTCCAGCCTCTTTTTTTTTGGCTTTAGATGATGTTTGCTGAATTTGAAATGGTGAAACCATGAGTGTTGATCTCCTCTTGGCTCCAGCTGCCGCTTCTTTAAATGCTGTTTGGCACCATTCTGTTCAGCAAAGGATACAAACAAGACAAGTGCCTCACAATCTAACACAAGAATGTTTTGGAGCATGTTGCCAAGGTTAAGGCATGTTGTTTTGGTCTATAGCATGAGAATCAGGAAGGGCACATGAGGCCGTGAAGCCTTCAGACTGAAGAAACCAAATCTGATAGGATTTATTTTTATGTTTCATATATGAACAAAACTTTGGCATTTATTTTTTTCCAGTTCATGCTTGCACTTTTTGTTTAAGGCTCCAGCCCTTCCGACACCACCCTACAAGGAATATTGGATGATAAACAACATGCATGTGGCCAGGAAGATCAATAGACTATGACTGGAATGTGAAACATGGGATATAGCAATGCAACAGTAAAGATAGGACACTATTTGTAATTAGGCAGTAGCCAGGACTACTCTATATTCAGTGCTCTTCTAAAAGGACAGAAAACACAAATCCTGTTCCAAAATTATCTGAGAAAAGAACTGAGATAGGGGTATGAAAAGATATGAAAATAAGATGGAGCTATGACACAATATTATCCAGCATAACAAACATGCAAGATATATCCCTGATTATGTAAGAGAATGAGGAAAATTTCCTAGTATTGAATCCACCCCATGTACTAAAGAGAACATCCTTTTTTTCAGGCAGTCAGGCAGTGGAAGAAGACAAGTGAGCATTTCAAGCTACTATCAGTGCAGAAGCACTGGCCAGTAAATCAAAAATTTTGAGAACTTTTCTGCAGGAGCATGATCTGTTATGGCAAAAAAAGCACACTTCAAATGAAAAAGTAATAGTAGCAACACATGTCAGTGATAAATACAAGACAGAGAAAATATAGAAAGGCTGAGCTGTGAAGAATCAGGAAAATTAATGTTGGTGTTCATGCCATAAAAAATTTATTTAAAGAGGCTTGGAGAAGACAGGAAAAAACTTACCTGATTTCAAGTGGTTAACTTCAACATTTAATGAATATTAGTCCAGGAAACCCCAACTCCCTTTGCAAGAGCCATTAGTAGAGTGAATTGCTGTCAAAATCCAGCCTCTAATACCAAAAAGTGTTAACTTATCTGCTTCAACCAACAAATAAATCAAACTACAAAAAGATTTTCCAGCTACTGTTTTTTTGGAATGACTCCCAAATATATTAATGGCATGAGTTCCTTCAACTTGAGTCTTTTGGAAAGGCTCCAAATAGAGCTAATGACACAAAGTTCTTTCAACTAGTCTCTTTTGGAATGTGTCCCCATAATATTATTGTGATTCCCTCAACTCATTCATCTTTGTAACATCATAGTAATTACGCATTCATTTTCCTATATATTGAACTACCTTTCTTTGTAATAAAGTAACATTTTAGGTAATTAAACAGCATTTTGATTTAAACTATATTCTATATTAATATATGCAGTGTTTACAGCCAAACATAGAGAACTGAATTAGTAAAACAAAAATTTCATTAAACTGAAAAATTGAAATTTTCAGACACAGTATATGTCTTAATGAGCAACTCTATTGTCCTGGGCTGACATTATGAAGCTGCTTCATTCCTTAACCATCTGCTCAATGCCCAAGGACGCTGTGCCTGTAAGATGGACCCGGGGGTGGGGCCTCGGGACCCGAGTGCGGGGCAGTTGAACGGCTCAGCCCAAGGGCTCAGGGGCTCTGGGGCTCAGCAGGGCTCGGGAGGGAGTGTGCCAGGAGCACTGTGCTGCTTTTTCGTTTTTCCTTTGTGTTCCAGCTAGCTGGGAAAAGGTTCTGTTGGTTTTTCTTGTTCTTTTTTCCCTTTCCTTCCCCTTGCCTCACTACCTCCCTTCCCTCCTTGCCGGTCCAGGGAGCCTGCAGGACGGCCCCGGCTGGTCCAAGCCCACATGTCTGTTCCCTCTCCGGGAATTTGTTGTATTTTGAGGGTTTTTTATCCCGTTCTACCCTGTTTTGTTTGTGTGTTAAGGAACAGTTTGTTCTTTTCCACTCTCACTTCTTGTGACCCATTTGTCTCATTGACAGAGGAAAAGGGGAGGCCCTTTTCCCTTCAAAGAAGACACTCACTCCGGAGTGTTTCCTCCTGAAGTTTTGTCTCAAAAACCGAGACATCTGTTATAGGAATTCAGGTATGCAGAATGTGATGCAAAGACTTCTTTCATAATTTACCCAGTTGAGTTGTCAAGCTAATTCACGTAACAAAATAGTCTGGCTTTTTTGTGTGGCTACATGGAAAAGAGTCATAAAAGACAATATATCTTTTAACCATTTAAAAGTTCTTATCTCTGAAATGCTTATGTTGTTATTCTTTGATGTACTTTTTCATGGCACAATGAAGTTGAATCTTTTGGTGTCATCCAGACTGAGTAAGTTGTGGTTTACTGCAGACAATGGTAACTTGCCTCTTTATACTCCTTAAATTATACCTGCTGAGAACAGACTGCTTGTCTATCTGAATCACTTTTACGACTTCAATGAAACACTGCCGACTGACCCAGGCCAGGTTTTTCCTAAACATTTACTTGCTCTGATTGCTCTGCTCTAGTGTGGGGTCCTCCACAGGCCACTGTCCCTTCATGGGCATATCCACACTGGCACAGGCTTATCCATGGGCTCCAGTCCTCTGGCAAGTAGTGCTTCCTCTGAGTGCATCTCCCCCAATGCCCCTCAAAATGTCCCCTTCTGTGTCCCTCCTCCTGTATCTTCACGTGTCCCCTCCTGTGCCTCCTCTTGGGTCTCCTTACATGCAGTTTGGGCATCTGGCAGCTCCTGTCCTTTCCTAAATATGTCTGAGCAGAGCTACTGTGTGTTCCTCTGACCAGCTGAGGTTTTGGCACAGGTTGTATTGGCTGTTGAGCTGGCTGGAACTGTTATTGTACAGGATAGTTCATGGCCTTCTCCCAGACAAGTCACTCCTGTAGCCTTCTGCTACCCAAACCTTGCCAGTTATGCCCACTACACCTTCCCAGAATGGATTTTGGCCTAATTCTGCTCTTTCGTACACACACACACATGCTCACATATGCATACACACCCACTTCTTCTTGGCAAAGCAGTTCCTGCTCACACAGATGTCTGACATAACTGTGGGCACTGAAGTAACCCAAAATGCACTGCCTTGGTCCTGCTGGCCACACTATTTCTGACACAGGCCAGGATGCCATGGATGCCATGGGCCTTCTTTGCCTCCTGTGCACACTGCCAGCTGATGATCAGCTACTGTCAGCTGGCATTCCCAAGTCCTTTTCTGCCAGGCACCTTTCTGGCCACTCTGCCTGGAGCTCTGCAAGGGGTTGTTGTGACCCAAGTGAAGGTCCTAGGACCCGGCCTTTTTGAACCCCATACAATTGGCCTCGGCCCCTCAATTCAGCCTTTTCAGATTCCTCAGCAAAGCCTTCCTGCATTGCAGCAGATAAACATTCCCACCCAACTTGGTGTCATTTGTGAACTTACTGAAGATGCCCTCAATCCCTTCATTCAGATCATTGATAAACATTTTAAACAGGACTGGCCCCAAAACTGAACCCTGGAGAACACCACTTGTGACCGACCACCAACTGGATTTAACACCATTCACCACAACCCTTTGAGCTCATCCAGCCAGCCAGAATATCCATCCAATAAGGATGAAGGTTCCCTTTTTTTTGGTCACATATTTATAGAAACATTTTTAATTGTCTTTTATGGCAGTAACCGGATTAAATTCTAGTTAGGCTTTGGGCCATAAAATTTTCTGCCTGCATAGCCTCACAACCTCCATGTCTAGACTTAGTTGTTTTTGCCAGCTGTATGTAATTCAGTGGTATGGACTTCCAAATAAGGTATTTTATTAGTTGGAAGGCTTAGATTGTTTAGAAACATGGAAAATACATGTAGGGCTTTTAACTTTGAGGTCATTGGTTTGAGCTTGGTCCAGCCTGATAAGAAACCAAAAACATTAATTCTGTATGTTCTCATGCAACTCTTCCAAACAAGTATTTCCTAAAGTATAAGAGGGAGGTCATTGCTGTTATTTTTCCTTCTTTTTCCTGCCTTCCCTTCTGAGTTCAAACTTGAACACTTCCTAGTAGGATGATCTGCTTTGGCTTTTTGAAGAAATGCAGCAGTGAATGTTCTTCTGTTGAAAGTATTTCTTGTTCCCACCTACATATTGTATATGAATAATACTTTGTGATTACCTAGTTGACTTCACTAGATGGCCTTTCTGCTAGATGTTTTTCACTGTGAACACCCTCTTGTCCAGGCCATATGTTCTGGGTTTATTTCACATAAATTCAGGTGTTGAGTCGAATCACATAATTTAAGGGAGGGTTTCTCTAAGCCCTATCATGTGGAAGAGAGAAAAGCACCAGGTCAGCATATCTGGAGTTTTATGTGAACCACTTTATCTTCAATAGCAACACATTTGCGCAATTTTGCTTAATACATTTTGAGAACTGGTATAATTTGGGATAATGCTTAGGTGCAGAAAGGCACACTCAGTGTCAGATTAGAATGTTCACACTGAAATTTGACATGTATTCAGCTGGATTCAGGTTGAGTTTTGATGCCAAGATTCAAAAGAAAAATTAAGGATGTCTGCAACAGATAGCTGATGGCCCTTGGAAACCTCTAATTCTACTAGACTTGCAGTGCAGGCTTCCCTAAGAACAGAAAACTCAGGATCCTATGTAATCACAAAAGTTTCCCAATCTATACCTGTGGGAACCTGAACTCCTGGAGGCTGATTTACTGTGATCAGGCTGGTTAACATACCTGGGGAGCACTATTTTGTTGCAGCGGGGATTACTGCAACAAGCATATTTCAAACCAGGAGTCCCGTGGAAACGAAGTATATATGGACAGATTCGTGGTAGATGTTTCAGAGATGTTTATTTCTCCAGCTGCATGGCCGGGGCTCTGCTCAGGAACCCTGCAGTCATGGGACCTGCGGGTCCTTGGCCACCCCGGGGAACACAAACCAACCAATGGGGAATGAGACTGACCAGGGGCAGGGAAATCCCGTGTCTCCCCCCCAGGACCCCTCTCCCAGGGCTCCATGGCAGGGGGAGGGACCCCAACACTATTTCACTTGAAAACACACAAAGAAGGTGATGGCACTGCATAAAGACTGTTTGAGGCTGAAGATATCTTTGGGGTTTGGGTCCTTTGTCACTGGCACTACTGCCAGCTTCTTATGCTTCTGGTGGCTTCCTCTCCCTTCACTGTTGCAATCCTGGGTTAAACACCAGTATAGGGATGAACTGCAGCTTTCGTATTAGCTACATGCATATTCAGGCTGTCAGATTTTCTAAGATGACTGTATAGTGAATGGCATTACAGAGGTAACTGTCCTTATATTTTCTACTGTTTTTCTGGATCCTTCATTTTTGATACCTATTGCACTATGGATGTTGTTTTTCATTTACAGTAGGCCATATTCTTTAATAGATACCTAAGGGTGTATTTCATGGTTACTGCCACAGTGATTGCTGTATATTCTCCTTGTTTCTAAAATAAATACTGTACACAAGTCCCATTTTAGAAAAACCATTCTCTCGGCTCCCAAACACCATTTAGACCAGTTAAACCTTCCACCACTGCTTTGATCAAGGTCTTGCTTAATTTTGAATCAATTTTTTCCAGCTGATACCTGAAATACCAGTACTGGGGGTAACCAGCTACTCAAACTGCTTGTGAACCCTAATCAATAAAATGTTCAAGGAGGAGACTGGCAGCAGTATCTAGGTTTTCAGCTCCATTTTTTTCATGGTCAGCAAGCAGCATAGACACAGTGCTGATGTGAGTTGATGCTGATCTCTCTTAGTCCAACTTGTATCTCCATATTGCTCAGTCTCTCTGAAGCAGCTGAGTGTGTCTGCACTACTGTTTTCCTAAGACCTTGTGAAGGCATTGGCTTTATACTTCATAAAAATGACCACAGTGTTCAGCTGGCCTCCTTTTGTCAGTTTAGGAGCCAAGCGGAGGGGAAGCAGAGTGAGGAAGAGAAGAACTCCCTTAGTGTCCGAGCAGTCGAGTGAAAGGGGTGTGTGTTACTTGCAACTGCCACCAACAATAGGGTACTGTTGGTGTTACCAGAGTCTGTGATATTTTCAGAGACCTGAAAATGACATTTTATTTTGGCATAGAAGCAGAAATTTATCCTTTGAATTGCTTGTACTTTCCCACATTGCAAATATTGCTGATACAAAGAGGGAATGATCAGCTTCTCGTGGGATTTGCAACCATTTATAGAGAATCCACATAAATTTGCTTGTGAGATTTCCAGAATTGGTGGTGCCCTGCATGCAGCTGTGGGAAAGATGGGGTGGGCTTGAACTGTACATGGGAGAATGGCATCAAAAGCCCTGCCTGTGCAGTAGCCTTAGGCTGTTTTATAACCCAGTTAGAGCACTGCTTTAGATGATTGTAATATGTGTCAGTACCTGTCATGGCTTGATCTCACACAGTGAAGATTTTGAGCTATTTTAACCCTGATCACAATACTGAGCAGTTACTGCATTCTATAGCATTACTTCCATGTGCATAAGCATTCAACTTTACATCTGTATAGGTGGCATAGCAAATTGTTTACCCTGATTCCTGATTGAGATGATCTCACATGTATAGTGTTTCAAATGCTCTTTTTGTAATCGAGTCTTCTTCCCCTCCATGCCCACATGGAATACGATGTTGAGTATGTAACAGGTAAACCATTGCCAAATTGCATTTTTCAGCTGGAACTGGCTGACAACACTCATTTTTCAGAACTGTAAGCTGTACCTCTCAGTCACAAAATAATCTTCACATGCATATAAGAGCATAGGAATGGTTCAGACAGAGTCTGTCTAGCACAGTACCCTGCCCTAGCAGTGTCCATGTCTGGACATGAAAGGAAGGAAAAATTGGGCAAAATTTTGTCAGTTTCTAATACACCTTCTATGATGAAGGCATCAAAGCTTTACACAATATTTATTCAAGGTGTGAATGAATGATGGATTTAAACAATGACATAAAGGTTTTCCTGTTCTGTTTGGTTATCCTTTCCTAGTGTTTGCTAATATTCTAGTTGGTTTTTGAACACTGAGTTGGTGCTTTCACAGTGCTATCTAGCCTAAACCTTTCTGCAGAACCTTTCTGCAGAATCCTTCTGCAGAATCCTTCTGCAGAATCCATCAGCCCATTTAATATGTAACCACCCGTTTTACATGTGATACCAGATCTGTTTTTCCACATGGTTTTCCCCATGACTTCACATTTACCGACATAGAATTCCACCTACCATTTTACTGCTCAGTCACTTAGGATGCTGCTCTTTCCTACACTACCTTGAATGACTTAATATCATCCACAGGCTTCACCATGGCACTCTTTGCCAGGCTGTTTACAAAACATCTTGCACTGCACACACATGGCCAAATTTGTGCTGGTTCTGAGACTGTTACACTCCTTGAACTGAGGAGGTTGCTCAAACCTATCCAATAGTTGGAAGAACTTTACCTGTAGGGAGGGAGTGTCCTCTAATTACTTGTTCGCTGTGAACTAAACCAGCAGATCTGCACTGCACTGTTCTTGATATGGAAGATTTAGAGGCTCTAAGAAAAAGATAGGTTAGATACCTTTTCCTGGATAGGCTGCACATCAGGAATCTTATCTTTAAACTTCAGCATTCAGATGCTCTTAAAATATCTTAGGCTGAGACCTCTGGACTGTCGAAAAGTTTTTTAGTGGAGTTTTTTAGTATATCAGTATATGGCTTGACAGTTTTTGTTGTGAAGTTCCTTTTCATATTTGTGTGTCTTTGGTTTTCATCATCCCTTTATGAAATTTTGAACCAACAGAAATTTTCACAGAAACCTAAATGGCCACGATGGAAAAATCTACAACTTCCTGCCCTGAGCAGCAGTGCTGAAGAGTTGTGTATGATTCATACTGGACATGGTCCCAAATTCATCAAAAATATTACTGGAATTGCAAAAGTGGCAAGTCACTGTGGGGGCCTGGACCCTGCCAAATGCTGAACTGAGGAAGCTGCAGCTCAGCTAGCGTTGAGTCAGCTCGACTTTGCTGTCATCAGCAGAGCATTCCCATTTTACACCAGCTGACAGCCCCATCACAGCTATCAGTTTGCAGACCCAAATGCGATGGGATTAGAAGCAATCACCGTAAATTACTGCTTTGTGCAGAACAATCGGGGGGCTCAGCAATGGATGTGCATAGGTGGCATGGAAAGAATTAGGCAGCAGAGACAAAAAAGTAAAAATGATGGAAAAACAATGATCATATCAAATTATCAAGATAATATATCTTACTGAGGTTTACTTTCCTTTGTTGAACAGTAGTTGGTTTTACAAAAATGTTGTCTGGCATGCAGGAATATTCACCATCTCGTTATCTGATTTGATTCTTTGCAGGGAGAGATTATTCCGTCTGCCTTGTTTGAATTCATTTTCTATTCAGTATGGAAACAGTCACCCTAGATCTGGGTTAATCCATCTTCTGGTGGACATCGTGAAATCTGAATGAACCGAAAAAAGAACAAATTGCAGCGGGTATGTAACAAGCCCCTCTTCTTTCTGTTAAACCTCTGTTAATAACGTGTGAAGGAGTGACAACAAAGAGCTTCTGTCCTCTTTATAAAAGACCCTTAAGGGCAGAGGCAGGCTGTAAGAAACTATTCTTTTGCTAATGATAGCTGAATTACTGAGAATGCTCAGTGTTAAAACCCCACGAAAAGGATCTTGTACATGGAAAGGAAGTATTTCCTTAGATGACTTTCTAATGACTGTCAAACATTTGCAGCCATCACACAAAAGGAAGCATTGTGAAGACAAGGCACAAGCAACCTACTGCTACCCCTGTGGTTACATTTGCCAGTAGCTGTGAGCTGTAAGCACTCGAGTAGTCCCACAAATTAAAAATTTACTCCTGATTCTGAATTTTCTTTACTTCACTCTTCCTACTTGTTTCTTTTCTTTTTTCTTTTTTTTTTTTTTGAGCCTCAAGGGTGGCTTGCTTGATTTTACTAGAAAGGTCTTTGAGCCTTTCAATCACATACAACTCTTTCTGAGTTATAGAAAAGACTTTTTCATACCAAGTTTTTCACTTGTTCAATATCCTTAGGTTTCTCTCCTCAGCTCAAAACATACTCATTAATATATGTGCTATGTGTAAAACTTAGTGACTTGAAGAATATTCTTGCTCATAGCTATACATCTTGTATGTGACTTAAAGGTTAACTTTTCCTGTGTTTTAACATGTAGTCCAGTGTCTAGCTTACAAGGGGCAATTTAGTCCTAATCACATATTTTTTGTACTTTCAGAAAATCCACCAAAAAGGTGATCTCCCTGTATTCAATTTTAACTAGTATTTTGTGGTTTGGGTTTTTTCCCTCAAATACAAGGCAGAAAAACAACAAAAGGATTCATGGTTCAATAATTGCATTATGTATAACAAAGGAACATCATCACAATGTCCACAACCAAACTCTCATAATAGTAATTTTTTATAGCAGTCATATTTTGGCAATAGCACAGAGAATTAACAGCTAATTTGTGAGGAGGAAAGATCACTCATGCAGCTCATGCTGCATGCTAGACTCAGACAGGTGTTACACACTTCTTTTCAGCACTGGGATAGCATCAAGGGACAGATTTTTGGGGTGGAACTCCTATAACAACAAAATACTTAGAAATGAGGCAATATTTCTTATGATGGTTTAAATACTGAAAGCTATGCGTACATTAAGTTTTCTTTTTGTTCAGTTGCTTTTTTACCCTTAGTATAACTTTATTAGTAAAGCTCTGTGGGCAAAATTTTAGGCATGGATATGGTCTATGATGGAAAATTTTTCTGTCAGTTTGATGTCTCAGCTGAGCTGGGGGAAAAAAATCCCACACCCTAAACGCATTTATCTGTCCACACAATATGGAGCTCTAATCTTGGCTTAGCAAGCATCATTAAAGCAGGCGTGGTGGAGACACTGTGGAAAAACACCTTCAGTATTTTGTTTTGCTGAAATAGCTCTGCTAGCAGAGCAAATTCACAGAACCTCTTCAGTGGAGAGAAACAGGTTAATAGTACAGCTAATTATGAAGCATTCACTGCAGAAAAAGTGAATATAGACTATATTACTATTCAAGGATATGTGCCTTGAAAAGCAACATGCCTAAAAGCACTAAAGAATTTCAGTGAACAAATTATTTATGTACTCCTGACATCCTCCTGTGATTAAAAGGGTAAATGCAAGCCTTGAATGTATGGACTGCAAATTGTTAGAGAGGATTTGCATCAAATACTAAAGAAATGATGGAGTTCTACCAGAGCTGGAATAATACATTTAGTAATAAGGATAATTAATGATAGCAATAACCTAACAAGATGTGTGATGATATCTCTGTAATTCAAAATATGTATATAAAACCAGTTGTTTTTAGCTAAAATATGTATTTGAGTTTAAGGAAAAAATTACTTTTCGAAACCAGCATGTTATGCTCCTTGCATCTAGCCTTAGAAGTGGAACTGAACACCATCACAGTAGAGGTGGATTACCTACTTTCCAGGCTTAAAGGGTACCTCTCACAGGTTTAAAAAAGTCGCCTGTAAGGGGTGAGATATCTGCCTTAATTATAGATGCCTAAACATGAGATATCTGAGTTATCTGCTCAACCAGTATGATCAACAGCAAGAAATAAGCATCAGAAGAATGCTGTTCATCTCAGCTGAAAACATATATGTAAGACAGATCAGATAAATTGCCCTCTGCAGATGACGTTTTTGTACTGTGAAGAGAGAACTTGAAGGAGTAGCTTCCAATATTTAGGCAAGTTTATTAATGCAGATGAATCCCTTCAGAGGTGTAGATTTGGCAAAGCAAAGGGCTTCAAGATTTTTTTGTTTAGCTTTTCTTAAAGTATACAAGATATGCTACTCCCAATAGAAAAGACACAAAGAAGTATTTTTTCACAGTAAATTGCACAGATTGCTATCATTCACCTCCCATTGCAGCAATATCTACATCACGAACCCACATTCATAATTTTCTGTCTGTGAATGACACAAAGGACAGAGACACTGAGGATTAAAGGCTTGATTTAAATCCCATTAAAATGTGAGAGACTTGCATTGACTTTAATGGGATGTAGATTGAATGCAGAGGAGGCTGAATGTTGAACTGCTGTCAGGCTTGAAGTACGGGGGGTATTAAAGGGCAAACTAATAATGTTTCTGTTAAATGTTAAGTACCCATTCTTCAGAGAGACTTGCCAAACTGGTCATTCAGTCTCTTTCAGGATGACTCAAGTGACTCAGTAAGCAATAAACAAAATTATTAAGGTAATTGCTACTTGTCTTCATGTCTTCCAATCTTTGTTACATTCCAATAAAGTAAGATAGTGTTTACTAGGATGTGTTTACTAGATACTATTAACAATTTATTTCATATGATAGTTTTTACCATCTGATACTGTCAAGGAATCTGTCTTCTATTGATGCATTATTTGATCCATTTACAGGCCAATGAGGACATGTAGGGCTACATTAAGGCTACCAGTTTTGGTACCTGTGACTCCTGTGGACTGCAAGCCCTTATATATCTGGAAAGTCCTTAGATACCTGCACAAAATAACAATAAAGCCTTCTGCAGTTGATAGGTGCCTATGCTCCACTGAGCACATGGACAACTCTTGGTTCACTTCTCCATGTGAACAGAGGCAGGACATGGAGCTCATGAAATAGGAAATGGGAGCTTTGTTTTTTGAGTCCTTCTTTTTATAAGGAGCTTTGAATCCTGAGCTGCTATTTTATATAACCTCTGCCAAAATAAAGATGCAGGGATGGTCCTCATTTTCTGTTAAAGATGAATCTCCACGCAGGGATGAAGGGACGAGGCAATGGGCACAAACTCAAACATCAGGAAACACTATTCTTATTGTGAGGAAGACTGAGCACTGGAACAGGTTTCTCACAGAGGGGCAACCAGCTGTAGATGGTCTTGCTTGAGCAGGGGTGGTGGACCAGATGACTTCCAGGGTCCCTTCCAACCTTAACCATTCTGTGATTCTGTGATGAATGGCAGTGTCTGTGAGGTAATGGGGGTGTCAACCAGGTCCCTGCTTCTGAATCCTTGTGAGAAGAGAAATTTGTGGACAGGCATCCTGGCTTCAGCTCAGTTCTGATAGGACTGCTCAACCACTTTTTATAATAAAGGGATTACACCAGGGCTTGGTGCAAGCACCACAACACAAACTTGTCTGGGGAGCACTGGTATCCCTGATCTAGGGAATGTCCTAGGAATGTGGGTATTCCTTGTGTCCTGGGTATGGGGTGGGGTATCCACAACTTCGAGCAAGATGTTTCAGTGCCTCATCACCCTCAGAGTAAACCCAATAGCTAATCTCAATCTACCTTCTTTCAGTTTGAAATGTGAAAGTAAAGATGAGACATGCTGCAAATGGGACATATTCTCAGTGAACCTCCTGTGCAGCTGATCTCTAGTCATGCTGCAAACAAATCTAGGTTATGTAGACAGGAGATCAGGATATTATTCAGGATTTCCACACTGATATTAGATGAATATTCTAAATTCTCTTAAAACTACCATAATTAAGTTTCCAGGCAGAAAATGAAGCCGTGTGGAAACAACATGGCCATTGATAACTATGCGTATTTTCAGGAATTCTGAGGAACAGTAAAGATCCTGTAGAATTCTCCATTGGCTGCCTGGACCAGGCAAAAGATGTGTGGAAAGTATAGCCTGGGAAGTAATGGTCCTCTGCCGTGGAGTAGGAATGTTTCCTGCTTGCCTGTGGTCTGCTCTCTTGGTGAAAGACCAGATGCCAACACAGATAGAGCATTGCTGGTTTTACCAGCACGGTGATAAGAGTGTAGTTTCCCTTGGTTGCTGAGGCTGGATTTTCCCAGAGGTTTTGTGTGATGTTCTGCAGAAATGTGCACAGATATGGATGGATTACATTTGGAATTTGGGACTGGAAACACCCATTATATCATATTCTCAAATTAAGTTAATTAATCTATTTAAAAGAGCTCAAAGAACCTGTATACCAAGAGGTCATAATGTTCTCCACTGTTCTTGTAAAAATTTAAAACATTATATAAATTTATTAAAAGAAAAAGATCCCACGTGCAATTCTAGGTTTGAAATTTAAGACATGTTTTATTGTTTGGTTTGCTTTAGAGATATACATGGTACTGGAAATTAAACTGAATTTAAACATTTCTGTAGATGCCCAAAATATTACACACACAACCTCTCCCTTGACACATTTTAGAAAACATTCTAAGCGCAGAAGAAAAAAAATTACATAAGTACATTGACAGAAATCCCAGATTTGCAAAGCAATCTATCACATGACATTCAGGTAGACTGTTTTATTTACAGTTTGTTTTAAGAAAAGTAAAAGGTTTTTTCCATCCTCAGTTTTAGGTTTGTGTGTATCTCTGCCAATGTTAATCTTGTTGTATCTTTGCTATCTATGCCACCCTAAAAACCTGAATGTAGAACTAATTCCTAGCCTGTCTCACAAGTTGCGGCTTAATGAGTTTCTTCTCTTTTCATATATAACAAGAAATACAAATAGCAATCCAAAATAATTTTTGTGAATTAAATACTTCTGCTGACTTGCAGTGACCTTACCATCCTTGTTCTAAATAGAGAATTGAACAGATCCTATTTAGTCTCAGACAGCAAATCCAGCTTTTTTGTGATGAATTTTGAAATGTGTTTGTGAGGCATTCTTTCTGGTGAAGAAAGACAGATTTCATTTGGAGTTTTTTTCTTTACATTCAGGGCTTTGCATAATTTCGTAAGAAAGGAAAATCATGAAAGCACTCAGTGCTCATGCTAGCTGGTGACTATTTCATGTCAAATGCAGACATTGGAGTAGGAATGAGAAGCCCACATTTGTGAGTGAGTGCCCTAATTGCTGGAGAGGAGTAATCAGCTTTCTGCTCCTTTCCAGACTAATCAATCTTGGCCTCACTTTTGATTTATGTATAGTAGAACAGATGAGCATCAGGGATGGATAAGCTTTGCTTCTTGACATAAACAGCCTGCAGCCTGATGTCTGGTACACATTTTGGAGGCAAGAAAAGGTAAACTTTTTTTTTTTTTGAATAGTAAATACCATTTTTTTGCATAGCAAATACCCTAGTTCTGAATTTTAGAAGGAAGGTGGTCATGATCGGTGTATTCTTCATGGAGTTTATGCCTTAGAAGTGTTTTGTGTGCACAGAGTGTACCTGCCAGACTGAGTTTCTTGGAAAACAAGCATAATTTAAAATCCCAATTATGTATAAACATGAAATATATGCTGAGCTGCTCAGCTGTGCCAAAATTGTAGCCATCTGTAGCTTAGATGCAGACTGTCATAGGAGGTTGACATCACAGGTGCAGATGTGAGACAGTATCCAAAATTTCACTGCCCATGTAGAGTTGTTAGTTGGGTCAATAACTACAGGGGGGAGGGTGGCTGGGGAGGGGATCTGTGGGAGATGACCCAGAGTCCTCAGGGAGGTGTCTCACCATGGATTATACTGAGTGCATCAGCTATGGCACACAAGAGGACACTGGGGAGAGCAGGCAGGACATCTCCAGCTGTTCCAGTCACTGGTGTTTAGGGAACTGAAAGCCTCCACTCAGGCCTTAGCAAGGCTGATACCATTAATCTGCTCTTTGGTTCCTGGTTCCTAGCATACCTCAATGTACCACGTTATGCTATGGATACAAAACCATGGATCTAGGTTTGGCCCTTAGTCTTTGGTCTTGTAAGATATTTTCACAGCTTCTTAAAACAAATGGCTTAAACCCCCCTGATCTTAATCCAATTTTTCCTGTGTCTAAAATGAGTTATGTTCTGAAGACTTCCTGCAACAATACACAGGCCTAGTCTGACTTGTTCTTCCTCTTTCAATTTTTCTTTTAAGTATCCTAAATGATGGTTGTCACTAGAACCAGGAATCCAGACACATTGACATCAAAAACAATTGTAGTATGTATGTGGCAACAAGGGTGGGGGGAAGAGTGGAAGGAAGAGGAGCACTTTGAAGATGTCATGATAACTCAGGCATGTTTAGATTCAGTAAGTAGGTGTGCCTTTTTCTGTATCCTGCTCATCTGCAGAGTAGGATGTTTGAAGAGAGGGAAAAATGAAATGTTATTTCCAGTAAAGGGGAGGAGACTTAACAATGGCAAAATCATTATGAAAAAAAAAACGGTGGAGGGAACATTAGAATTTTTAGCCAGAAAATAACTGGGAAGAAAAGTGTGTGTATTTGAAATAAAGATGAAAATTGCTGCCTTTTTTGTTTTCCAAAACACTGATGTTTATAATTTATTTGTGACTGAATTTTATAAAACTGTTGCAGTAAATACAAGGCTGGAACTGAATAATATTTTCACCTATTTTTTTTGTTATTTGCCAGCAAAATAATTGAAATTACATGCAAATTCAACCTATATTTGCAACTAACAAAATTTGCTTGTTTAGTTGGAAACAGATAGATAGGCTCTGTACATCTCTTAGTACTTTGGCGGAGGTATCTCACAGGACCCATGTGCTGAGGTGGCCTCCGGTGTATCCCACAACCAGGGGACCAGTCATTAAGCCTCCCTCAAATTTTACCTGCCGTGCCTCATGGTCTTGACAAACTGAGAGCCATGATGGAGGTGCACCAGCAAGGGTTTAGTGAAGACTCTACATCATGTCTGCTAAGAGTATGGGAGAAACCGTTCCCCAAGTGGCTATCAACCACAAAACTGGCAGCTGTGATCAATAGGACACACCACTCAGTGAAGCATTTTTAGCAACAGGGCAATGGCACATTAAAGGCTAGGAGCTGTGATTTTGCACAATGACAAGACCCATGTGTAACTGCAGAGAGTTTCTTCCAGCTCTACTATTCTTCAACCTTTCCAAGCCTGCTGGCAAGGTGAGGACAACCAGAAATCACCAAAAGCACTGCTGGAGTGCTTGTACTCTTCGCTCCAGGAGTACGGATATCCAGTAGGAGTGCAAGGAGTGGATACAACTAGTTCAAGAGCAGTTAGTAACTACAAGAGTAGTTTATATTTTGCAGAGGTTTTCAGGGCTTTATCCGTTAAAAAAAATTTAAAAAGTACTTCTGCTTTTTTTTCCCCCTGAAAGTTAAGGATTTATCCCATAATCCAGATCATTAAGCTGCAACTTCAACATAATACCCTTGTCTGAGATGATCTTGACTTTTGCCACTCATTTGGCTGAAAACCCATGTTTGGAATATTATCAGAACTTACCAGAACTTTTCATTCTTACATGTGAAGAACTGAAGTATTTAAGAGACAATGAAATAGTGTTAATAAAAGATATTGAGAGAAAGTATCAAAATACCCCAGATATCTAGAGGTATATAAAGTATTTAAAATATCAACATGAATTTAAAATTATTTTTTCAACAATTGCACATATATATATATATATATATATATATATATATATATATGAATATAAAGTTGTGTGCCGGAGATAGGGGTTCTGCCACATAACTTGAAAAACATTCACTTTGATATGTGCCAGATCAACCTTTCCTAATTTTGCTCTAAGTATTGCCCATTTGAGCCTGGTTTGAAGACAGATTCACCAAGTTTCAGTGGTCTGTTTCCCTCCAGCTGTTTGTTACCCCCTCAATGCTATTTACAACCCTATATCCAGCCCTAAAGCAATTTGTGAGTACTTCTTAACTAATTTTAGGAAAAATTGATCGGATTCATTTCTTTAGTTTAAGCAGTTTACCTGGTTTGCTTTGTCTGAAGTGGATTAGGAAACCCTAATATAAACTGTTCTTCTAGCAGAATTGTAGAAATGCTGAAACCTTTGGCAGTGGCTTCCGCAGCAAGACTTCACTCAAAGGAGCAGGGCAGGGCAGTGATCTCCAGGGACAACTCCTCAAAGCACAAGAGGACCATCCGGATGTGCAGGAAACAGCAGGTGTGGCAGGCAGCCAACTTGGCTGAACAGGGAACTCATTGCTGAGCTCAAACACAAAATGGTAATACACAGAAAATGGAAGTGGGGATCACCTAAGGAGTATGGAAATTGTAGTTTGAGCTTGAAGGGGTGAAGTCATCAAAACCCAAATCTGGCTGGAGTTTAAACTGATGAGTGATAGGAAAGGCAACGAGAGGGACTTCTATAAGTACATTGAGAGAAAAAGGAAAACCAACAGAAATACTGATCTGCGGCTGAATAGGACAGATGACTTAACGGTGAAGTCTGAGTGACTTGGTTCTTACTGGCAAGGTCTGCTTTCCAGCTTCCCAAATCTCTGTGGCAGAGTCTGGGGTGAGAGAAATGTTACCTGTAGTAGGGTGTGTTCGAATTAGAGACCACTTAAACAAATCGGACATATGCATTCTGTCCAGCCCCAGGGACAGAATGCATCAAAGATTGCTGAGGGAGCTGCTGTGTGGCATTGGAATGCTCTTCAGCATGGTCTTTGAAAAGTGGTAGAGAGTGCAGGAGGTTCCTGGAGATGTGACAAAGACAAATGCCATGTACACCTCCAGAAAGTGCAAGGAAGAGGATCTGGGAGACTACAGACCAGTCAATCTCACTTCAATCTGTGGGGAAGTTATAGAGCAAATCCTCTTGGAAACCTTTTCCAGGTATGTGGAGGAAAAGAATGTGATTTATCAAGGGTAAATCATGCCTAGCCGAGTCTGATTGCCTTCTATAATAAAATGACTGGGTGTGTGGACAAAAGGAAAGCAGTGGGTGTCCACAAATCCCGAAAAAAAGTGGAAGGGATCACTGGAAGTACTGGCATGTGGACAAGAGGCTTATAAAAAGACAAAAGAAAATGTATTACATAACTTTTCTAAAACATATTGCTTTTTATTTTTTAAATACATGAAATTATTTGACAGATTTAATCTATGAGAAAACATGAAGGGTTTTAGTTTGCTAAATTTATTATTTAGTGATGAGTAAGTGCCTATGTTTCAGTTTATTCTTCATTTTCTTATCAGCTGATTGCCAAATCATCGTAGTAGACAGTAACAGTTTACACTGGAGGTATTCTGTTCTAAGGATCTCAGAGTTTCTGTATAGGCACATCGTTTTTTTAAAGTAAAACATTTCAGGTTTAACAAAAGCTGCTGTTTTAGGTTAGGGGAGTATATTTCCACCTGGCCTCTGCTCTGCCATGAAGCTGATGCTGAGAAAGCACTTTGGCATGGAAGGCTAACGGGAAGAACACCAGAGCCACACATCAAAAGAACAACTGAGATTTGTAACCGTTGAATTCATGTTTGCAGAGGTGCTACAGGAAGTGTTTGTGCTGGCAGCCTAGATGTGTGGAGCCAAGAAAAAGAATGGAATGATACTCTGCCCTTTCCTGGGATCAGACAACAGAGTAAGTTGTAGCCTTCATATTTGTGTCCAAAGACGCACACTAAAGTTTCTACTCACCACAGCCAGAGAAAAAGCAAACCAAATACTGTATGAGGGATTTTTCTTTTTATTTTGTTGCTTCCTCTCATTGCCTCAAAGTAGGCAATAAATGTAAAAAAATATAAAACACATTTTAAGCGTGCACAAATAATACATATTATTAAAAAGACTACCAAGGACTGCAACTAACTTTAAATAGATTTTTTTTCATATCTGACGCTGGTCTTTGGTATGCTGCTATGAAGATATAGCTGTTGAGTGCTATGTGAGTTTAACTCTTCAGTGATAGCAAAGCTTTCCTATATGTCTTTTTCCTGCTGACATTAGGGTGGTACTGCTGTCTGGTGATGGGGATGCTTTCACTGCTTTCTGTACAAGGTAATGGTAACTAGATCTTTCTGAGATTTTTTTCTCCCTTTAAACCTGTGCTGGTCCATTGCCAGATAGCTGAAGTGGCAGGATGCCTGATTCATCTGAGAGCAGCAGTGTTGGGGCCCTCCCCCTGCCATGTAGCCCTGGGAGAGGGGCCCTGGGGGGAGGCATGGTGTTCCCTGCCCCTGCTCAGCCTCGTTCCCATTGGTTGTTTTGTGTTCCCCTGCACGGGCAGGGACCCTCGGGTCCCGTGATTGAGCAGTTCCTCGGCAGAGCCCGGCCATGCGGCTGGAGAATGCGGCTGGAGAAATAAACATCTCTGAAACAGCTATCAAGAATTGGTCCATATCTATTTCTTTTCCACGGGCCTCGTTGTCTGATACACACGTTGCTGTTTCCCCACTCTAACATAGCAGCCTTTGCTATTCAGTCTGCATCTCTTACTTGTATGCACAGTACTGATTCTTATCACTCAATGTGATACACATACCAGTTAGAAGAAAAAATATGAAAAGAAATATTAATAACTAGGACTTGCTTCGAAATGTGTTACTAGAAGTTGAAAAAGCTGCACTATCCCAAAGAAAACAGTGTTGTATCTAAGAAAATAAGCAGTTTTGATGTACAAGAAATCAGAGCAGAACAAATAATAAAAAAGAAGACATATTTATGAGTGGTATCAGAGATATATTTATGAGTGGTGTCACTGAACAGCATAGAAGTCAGCAAATAAAAAAAACTAATGGAAAAAGATTATAGAATGGAAGAGTAACCGTCTAGGTTAAAGATAAAGTATTTTCTAAGTAGATCCAAACAAAACCAATACTTACAATAATAAAAGCAGGACGACCCTAATAGAAATGCAATGACTGACATAAAGAAGGCAGAAGCATTCCGTAAGTGCTTCAGTTCCTTGATGTGGACTGGGGAGAAAAAAGAATTATGTCTTCCTGTTGGATGATGCTGATCTAATATCCTCCAGTGGTGCTAAGCATAGCTAGCAGGTGCATGACATCATGTGATTTTAAGTTAGCAGTTCCAGTAACCTTGCAACCAAACCCTTATCAAGATTAATGTTGAGATTAGTGTAAAGAACCTCTGGTTGCTTTTCAAGAAGCCTTGGAATTTCCAGAGAACTGCAGAGAAGTTAACACTGTGCCATTATTTTAGAACAGAAAATGGATAAAAGCCCAGAGCTGAATAATGCAGGTCTGGCAGTCAGAGCAGTGTATTAGGACAAATAATGGATCAGTATACATACACAAATTAAAAATATTAAGATATATTAATATAATTAATTTCAGTCAATAAAATTGAGAGAAATATATCTTGGCCAAGTTACCGAATATTTTGGGTGAAGATCCAAGTTTGGTTGGAGAACTGAGAAACTTCTGGTAGAGTTTTGACTGGGTACTGTGTGAGATTTTCTTTAATACACCACAGAAAAATAGGTCAATGTAGCACATATTATGATGAAGCAAAACTCTTTCTCTCCAAATATAATTGTAAATAAGAGTGTATCTGTGTCTTGTTTGATTAACTGTGTTTTCCATGACGTGCCAGGGGGAGAATTTTTGCTCTATGTCATTGAGCATTTTTACCAATAACTGGCCAAAAAGACATCGCATTCTGTCTGACAAAATTTGGTGATGACACAAGATTACAGGAGTGAAAAATTTCTAAGAAGATAGTGATCAGCAAAAAAGAGTATCCAGGGACACTGTGTAAGCAAGAATAGGAAAAAAAAAAGACATTTCTGTACAGCCAAATAGGAGATCTGTCATACAGGAATAGAAACATAAGCCATAAAAACAGGAGAAAGGACTTTGCTGTGAAATAGAGATTCTGAAGAGGACGTTATTGAGACCACATGGGAAAAAAAAGGCAAATACTACCCGTAGGTGTATCCACTGGAAAGAAGTGGAAGGTTACAGCCTTGCCACTTTTGGCAGAGAAGCAATTGCTACTGGAATAGAGTGTCCAGTTCTAGTACTCAGAATTCATGATGGATGTGAATAATTTGGAGAAGGGTCAACGAAAAGCCATGAGAATATTAAGGACCTGGAAAGTCTCCAGCAGTACAATCTCAGCTTATCAACATGATGACTTAAGGATAACTGGTCACAGTACACAAAACAGGACAAATAGCAAAGAGCTGTTCAGTCCAGCAGTCAGAGGTCTGACAATCTCCTCTGTCAAAAAGGTGAAGCTAAAAACTCAAATACAAAGTAAGGCACTTTTTTCTTAACAATCCATTAAGTTAATGGCTATATTCACTTGCTGAAGTAGTGTGGTATCACTGGTAATTTTTTACTCTAGATTGGGTGTGTCTCTAAAGGCAAGTTTACTTATTGTGAAGCAGAAATAACCCTGTGAGACCTGTGCACTCTGTCACTGATGGGATCAGACTGTCTATTTGAGCCCTTCTGCTCTTTTTCTATGCCTGCATGCATATGTGCTCTGAGAGAGCTGGTTATCTGCATGGCATGACCCAGGGATGATGCTACCTTAGATCTGATAAGCAGTACAGCAGTGTTATTCTGGTGATGAGCTCTGGCTAATTAACTGTGTCACGCACAAGGGCCAGTCAATCATCTGTGGTAATGTGACTATGCTGCTTCCCTTTGTGGAGCTGGCTCTATGCAGTCCAGGGTTGTGCAGCTGTTTGATGTATGTACAGTTCAACATAGACCCTAAGAAAGTATGTTTTCATGTACTAAAAAAATGGTCACAATAAAGTGCTTCTCTCTTTAATGAAGGTAAAGTCATTACTGTAACCTGTATTGTGGTATTTTAAACTCTTGTATGTATCTGGACACCAGATATAGCTGAGACATTACAGGGTGTCTGCTTCCCTCTGCATATTAGCCACATTATGACACATTATTCCTGGTTTTCTTAGATGTTTTTTGGCTCTGATGTCCCTACATCATTTAACGAGAAACATTGGACAGAGGACTTATTGTGACATTATTCATACTGAGAAGAGGAAATAGATGATGAGGAAATGAATAACTCTTCTGTGAAAAACTGTGAAATGACAAAAATCTAATGGAGACATTTTCACAGTTGTTTGTAACTGTTTATCGTATCAGTCAGTAGGCGAGTCATTGCACCAGAACCTCTCTTTATTTACTCCAGATAAATATTTGCAACACACAAGCAATTATTTGTATTACTGGGTCTCATCCCTGGAATCTTCCAGAGACATTCTCTGATTCCATGATACCTGTGTGGGCTAGGGGTGTATATTATATACTCTGCCTTTAACAAGGGTTTCCTACATTTTGTAGTCACTTGGAACTTTACAACATCTTTCTAAAAAGGCTTCCCTAAACCAACAGTGTCAATACACAAATATATGATGAAAACTCAAAATTAATATTATAGCATTCTCGCTACGTGCAAGCACAGAAACACTTAAATAATCTGAAAAATAAATAGGAATTACACAAAAAATAGGTGAGAAGGTTGAGGATGGATCCCTTCCCTTCCCTTCCCTTCCCTTCCCTTCCCTTCCCTTCCCTTCCCTTCCCTTCCCTTCCCTTCCCTTCCCTTCCCTTCCCTTCCCTTCCCTTCCCTTCCCTTCCCTTCCCTTCCCTTCCCTTCCCTTCCCTTCCCTTCCCTTCCCTTCCCTTCCCTTCCCTTCCCTTCCCTTCCCTTCCCTTCCCTTCCCTTCCCTTCCCTTCCCTTCCCCTTCCCTTCCCTTCCCTTCCCTTCCCTTCCCTTCCCTTCCCTTCCCTTCCCTTCCCTTCCCTTCCCTTCCCTTCCCTTCCCTTCCCTTCCCTTCCCTTCCCTTCCCTTCCCTTCCCTTCCCTTCCCTTCCCTTCCCTTCCCTTCCCTTCCCTTCCCTTCCCTTCCCTTCCCTTCCCTTCCCTTCCCTTCCCTTCCCTTCCCTTCCCTTCCCTTCCCTTCCCTTCCCTTCCCTTCCCTTCCCTTCCCTTCCCTTCCCTTCCCTTCCCTTCCCTTCCCTTCCCTTCCCTTCCCTTCCCTTCCCTTCCCTTCCCTTCCCTTCCCTTCCCTTCCCTTCCCTTCCCTTCCCTTCCCTTCCCTTCCCTTCCCTTCCCTTCCCTTCCCTTCCCTTCCCTTCCCTTCCCTTCCCTTCCCTTCCCTTCCCTTCCCTTCCCTTCCCTTCCCTTCCCTTCCCTTCCCTTCCCTTCCCTTCCCTTCCCTTCCCTTCCCTTCCCTTCCCTTCCCTTCCCTTCCCTTCCCTTCCCTTCCCTTCCCTTCCCTTCCCTTCCCTTCCCTTCCCTTCCCTTCCCTTCCCTTCCCTTCCCTTCCCTTCCCTTCCCTTCCCTTCCCTTCCCTTCCCTTCCCTTCCCTTCCCTTCCCTTCCCTTCCCTTCCCTTCCCTTCCCTTCCCTTCCCTTCCCTTCCCTTCCCTTCCCTTCCCTTCCCTTCCCTTCCCTTCCCTTCCCTTCCCTTCCCTTCCCTTCCCTTCCCTTCCCTTCCCTTCCCTTCCCTTCCCTTCCCTTCCCTTCCCTTCCCTTCCCTTCCCTTCCCTTCCCTTCCCTTCCCTTCCCTTCCCTTCCCTTCCCTTCCCTTCCCTTCCCTTCCCTTCCCTTCCCTTCCCTTCCCTTCCCTTCCCTTCCCTTCCCTTCCCTTCCCTTCCCTTCCCTTCCCTTCCCTTCCCTTCCCTTCCCTTCCCTTCCCTTCCCTTCCCTTCCCTTCCCTTCCCTTCCCTTCCCTTCCCTTCCCTTCCCTTCCCTTCCCTTCCCTTCCCTTCCCTTCCCTTCCCTTCCCTTCCCTTCCCTTCCCTTCCCTTCCCTTCCTTCCCTTCCCTTCCCTTCCCTTCCCTTCCCTTCCCACAGCTCCTTTGAATACTATTCAGTTCGGCACTGAGGATCCTCTCCCTTGCACACAAACAAGAAGCCATTTCTTCAGGCCCAGAACCTCCAGCTGACTGTGCTCAAAGTAGTAGCCACGACAAGGACACCAATTCTGCTTATCTTCTGCTTCCGAGGAAGGGATATCCCAGAAAACAGCTCCTTAGAATAAGTGTCTTGCTGGGATAGTCATGGTGGCCACAGGATTGTTTCCATTCCTTCCTTTTGTCTGACAATCCATGTTGCCCAAACTCAGAGTGGGAAGGTAGCTTCAGCAGAAGGCACCACAGAATCACCCGGATACAGCACGAACAGGGACGGAAAGAAGGCTCTGCTCAAGAGATCTGTGTATTCAATGGTGGCTTGAGCAATGATGTGTTTGATTTACATGAGATAGAAATAAGGGCTAGCTTAGAGATTGGACTTCAACTTGACCTTGTCTCATGTAATATCCTCATGAACACCCTGAAGAATATTTATCTAAAAAGTAATCACTCTAAGGTTGTTTGGAACTCAAACTGTTTTAAAACCATTCTTAAGCAGGAGCTACCTCTGTCAAGCTGGTAGATCATTTCAAGTAAGACTTTGCAAGAATCATTTGTGCGTGTGGTTCTGTTCTGCACTTTTAGGCTGTTTATACACAGTGTACACTTAAAGAATTGAGTAAGAAATAGAGTCTGGGAGCAGTCTGGGAGATGGTACTAGAATTCAAAACTGTCTTGATGAATCAGAGACCACTAAGGTGGTCTGTAACCATCAGTGTGAAACTTTGTAAAGGTGAGTCGTATATGCTGCTACAAGAAGCAAAGATCAGATGAACGTGTAAAGATAATTTAAAGTTTTTATGATTGTAAAAAGAGAAAAATCTCATTCTGGGACACACTGAAAGGAGACTCATATGTATGATAAATATTTTGTAGAGTTCCAGTGTGAGATAACTTTGATTTTAATATCTTTCAAATACTGTGCAGTAGTTTGTCAGTATCTATCAGGTACCTATTACAGCAAAATGTCACAATCTTAAGTACTTACGCTGCAGTTGCAGCTGAAAATCTATAATCCTGTCTTACATAGAAGTCTGGTGTTCTTTAATGTGCTGCATATTTTCAGGAGTAATGTAAAAGTATATTGATATGAATGAGGTAAAGGAACTGACAAGCCTTGTCAAGTAGGGAGCATTGAAGAGACAATTACTAATCGAGCGGACAGTGTGTTCCCTCCTCCGGTTTAATTGCTATTAAGGAATGCATCTCCTTATATTCATTAACTGTACTTGACATCTGTATATATGTGATGTGTGTTCCACAACTTCCTTCTTGCTTTTCAAGAAGTGCAACAAAATCAAAGGTTTCTGAACAACAGAATTACTGCTTCAATGTCACTCGAAATGCATACAATTGTTTATGGGACAAAATGGAGGAGAGTGTATACATTATCACTAGTGTTGCCTTACAAATAAGACATGCCTTTGCTTCTCACCCTCCAAAAGATGCACTAGGTTCATCTTATTTAATCAAGTTATAGGAAAAAAACTATTCAGAAAAAGAAATGCTTGAGAGATCAGGGCTTTATATTTCCTATACAATGAAATAATAATGCAGTGAGAGGCACCATCATAACTTAATCCCTGTTGAAGGATATAAAAGGGTAGACAAACTCCAGATAGTCTACAGAAAGAAGACACGCAGGCTTTGAATATTTAAACTAAAATGTAAACATACTTGCCTGGTATTATTAGCACTATACCTGATATGCATTTGCCCACACTAAACTAAACTAAACTAAACTAAACTAAACTAAACTAAACTAAACTAAATTTTCTAAGAAGGTTCAACACATCTTTGTCTGGCAAACATCCATTGATTTCAGCTGTCCAGCTATCTCATAACGAAGTCTGTTTCGGTGTGTTGTAAGAGAAGCTTTCCAAAATATCCACTGAATACCAGCAGGTGTTTATACACTTTAATGATATCCTCCTGAGCCCTCTTTTCTCGAGGGTATGGGGTCCCATTTCTCTCAACCTCTCTTTATCTGTCAAATCCTCCAAAAGTGCATTTAAGTAATTAGATACTTTAAAGCAAATATTGCCAGTTCTTTGTTGATTCTTTCAAACAAGTATATTGGAGAGGCACTGGAAAGGGACTATTTACAAGGATACGTAGTGATAGAAGCAGGGGGTACAGCTTTAAACTGAAACTATGGGTTTAGACCAGATATTAGGAAGAAATTCTTTATGGTGAGGGTGGTGAGGCACTGGAACAGTTTGTTGTGAGAAGTTGTGGATGGCCCATCCCTCAAAGTGTTCCAGGCCAGGTTGGATGGGGCTTTCAGCAACCTGGTCAAGTGGAAAGTGTTTCTGCCTAGTGCTGTTTCCTTCCAACCCAAACCAGTCTATGAAATTTCTGAATATAAGCAAGCAACTCTTTTTTTTTTTTTAATACAGGAAATAAATGATGATGAACTTGTTCTACTTGTACAGTCTAATGGTTCAAACACAGAATCTCACCTTTCTAAGTATTTAACCCTCGCTTAGGATTCACCTGACAGCAGACTGACACTAGCTCAGTCTACCCAAGATTTGAGTTAAATAGAAGTTAGTCTGTTTTGCTCTGGAAGCAGCGCAACTACTTCAGCCCAAGCTTGGAGAACACTGATCTCTGCAGCTCATGGCTTTCTACACTCAACCTTGAAGACATCCTTAATGCCTATTCAAATATTTGAGCACTATTTAATGAATTCCAGATCATAATAAATCTCTCCAACTATACAAATAAATCATACACAAAGATTTAAAAGCCTTTTAAAACATGTTTATAAAACTTAACAAAGTCAGTAAAAAAAGGGGTGATTTAGATCCACTTAAACTTGAGTCGACATATGCTTAAAGAAACTTTAAGATACTGATTTTACATTTAAATTTCACTTTTCATTCTGAAACACTCACAAATATTCTACAAACTGACAACAGATTCGGGAGGCTCCTACTTTCTAGCATGGAAATGCAGTCACCTCCAGCACAAGACAGAGCAGATGTCTCCATACAGAGTGTGAAAGTGAAGAGTGGGGCAGGATGCTCTGCTAACCCATGCTGCAACTGGCGGGAAGTGAGAGGAACAGAGGAAACAGATTGTAATTATTTAATTTGGAATTTGGCCAGGAGACCATGGCTGGCATTCCTGTTCTTTTGTAAGAGTGACATGAAATGTCATTTTACTGCAGGTTTTGCAACTCATTGGGATGACTGGAGTAAGGATGGTCAGACCTTGAAGAGTTGGAAAATTTGGTTACTTCTAGCTGAAAGCTGTAAGCTCTTCAGGCAAAAGCACAGTAGAAGTCACAGCAGATCACACATGCTATATACTTCTTGTATTTTTACTCCCAACTATACCTTCTCTAGTTTTTTCAGCATCTTTTATATTGTGACCAATATCCTGACTTATGTAATATATGTATATTTGTGTACAGACACAAAAGTAAAAATGCATATATGCATAGATATGTTTATAGAGTAATTTAAAGGCATTTGACTTGCATATTATTAGAATATAAATTTATTCTTTTTCGGTCAACTAAAAATAAGTTGTTGAATTCTTGCATAAACTGAGTGCATATGTAAACAAATATTAAATGGCCTCACCTATTTGTGACATATTGTTCTTCCTCTGAAGACATTTGTAAGTGATGTATCTCAACTTCAGTATGAACGCTTTTATAAAGATCCAATACTTCCAAAATACTAAATAATGAGTTGTAAATATAAAGAAGCTTGCCATATTCTCTGGCTATTTGTTCTTTAACATCAAATTTGGGCAAACAAATTTAACAAGAGAATTTTAGTATTTAGTTTGACAGGAAGTGTCTTCATAACCTATGTGGAGGTCCTTGAAGCAGAGCATTATTGTCATGGGTCATTTCACAATCTGCTTCCATCTCCTATAAAAATATAAAGTTCTGAAATTTTTGAAAAGTATCTTTTCTGTTGTCATTAAATGGCCATAAAAGTTACACCATTCACTGCTATGAATTACTTAAATTATAAATTATTAAAAGGACAAAATTTTTATAATATTCCTAACCAATTCTCTTTGAATTTATGAATACCACGTAATAAATGTTTATTCGTAGTTTCATTACATGTCACAGTTTAGCCATTCAGTGTGAGTAGTACATGATTTGTCAGCATTTCAAACTTTTATTACTATAAACTGATATCCACATCAGAAAACAATAAAAATATTTCCATCAGTGCTCAATGGTCTTTATTATTCATGCTAATGAACATAAAAGTTTAAAAATGCCATAGACTAGTCCAGTGGTTAGGCAGACATTCATTGCTTGCATGAGTGACACACACAGTTTACTCATATTATGGCATGAACTGATGAAAAATTGTCTCCAAATATATGAAAACCCCCTTAAAATTCAAAATATGAGATTAAAGTGATAGGACACATTAAAAGTGGTGTGTTTGTGGTTTTTTTAAAGACAGTGGGCTACATTTTGTTCAGACTGTTACGGTTTTTCAAAAATTCTTTATTTCATTGAAAACTTTTTCAGATAAAACTCACGCAAAGCATTCTGTATACCACACAAATTATATTACATAATATGAAATATATTTCATTTGTATATTTACAAGTATAAATATGTAAATATATATGTATTCTTATCTATGTACTCATATAAATACACATCAAAAGTGTATGCACCTGGTTATTGCATGTGTTCAGTATTTGACTACAGCAGATGTGAACCTTTCATGCTATATCTATGCTAGTTCCTTGAGACCAGTGGGGCCAAATTTGTAGGACGTGCTACTTGCTGTAGGTGCATTCCAGGAAGAAGCTTCCTTCATCTTTGGCAAGATCCAGTCTGGTCCTGTGAACACCCATTGGCAATTATGATGCTTGTTCCAGTTTAGTTTAATTAAAAAACAAACAACCAACCAAAAAACCAGTTTCCTTTACATCTGCCATTTCACTTGCAGCTCCAAGTAAAACTTATCAAATCCACCAGTTTTGGTTTTGTTAACTTGGCATGTTTCTCTCCTGCTCCTGCAAAGGCTGCATGCATTAAACCCATTTATCTGGGGAAGATGTGAGCTTCTTTGGGATTTGTCATTATTCTTTTTCCCGATAGCTTCAAAGGAGAGCCATCATCTGACTACCTTGGTTTCACCATTGATCTGTTTCTTCGGGGTAATCCAGCTTGTACCCTCTTCAGGGTAATCCACACAAACTTTGGGAAATGAATTATCATGAAAATTTAAAAAGGCAGCAAATGCTTCCCCTCATCCCACTCACCCAAGAGCAAAACAAATTGAAGCAGCTTCTGGAGGATGTGGTTTGTGATGGAGGTCTGGTTACCCTAACTCCTTATCAGTGTGTCCTTTCAGGTTTTACTGGGTTTCAGGATTTGACTCCCACTTTTTTCCAAAGCCTCTAGGGTGGCTACAGAGGATGCAAAGTTTTATAGCAACACTGAAGATATCTACTGATGGGTATCATGTAGATATTGATGTGTCTGGCTACTTGCCACCTTGTACTTTAAAACTCCTTTCAGATACTTCCTCCCACAATCAGGACATCCTTGGATTGTCACAATGATTTAATGAAGGTTTAGGATACTGATCACTAAGGTAAAATAGTAATTTCTGAAGGTTTTACTTTACATTACAGTAAATTTTTCTTACTGATAGTAAGAAAAAGGGGTGGGGGGGGGGGTGTGGTGCCTTTTCACTGGTGACACTGAGCTTTGGGACCTCCTACACAGCTAAATGACAGTATGTAGGAAGACTGACAAGACCAAAGAGATGTCACGGTTTTATTTAATGACTGCACTTTTAAGTCCTTTTGTCTGCCTTGGTCTTCTGAAGTGTTCAGCAACTTGGCTTAGAAACTTGAACCCAAGAGCACAGCATGTACATGGAGAACTCCATTGCCTTTTTGAGCAGAGTACAAGACTGTGGTGGTCAGAGCAGCAGGCTGCAGGAGAGTGCAATAAAATGTGAACCACTCTGTGGACCAGAGCCAGCCACAGGTTACCAGTTGGACCATCCTGCCCCACCAACACCAAAGTGCCAAATCTGCCCTGCTCAAGAGTGGTCAGAGTAAGTCAGTGTTTGAAGAATGCAAGATATATGTACATGCACGATGTTGGGAAAGCTCCAGCATGTTTAGAAAACTGACAACAACCTGCAGCTCTGGCATACCTGTAGAAGGCTGTAAGATCTTAAAAGAAATATGCAAAAAGTGTTTCCTCATAACGAGTGGTTGGTGAAGACCTTGGACCACAGGGATAAAGGGAAAGGAAGTGAAGAGGCCACGAGAGATACTGAGCAGAACATTTACTTACAAGGGATCTCATTGCTACAGGTGCTTCTCTTCCAGGCACAGGAAACTTGAAACTATGTGCTAAAGGTCCTGGGACCATGAAAAAAGACAAATCTATGTGGATGCAACAGGCCACCAAGTAAACGGAAGGAAACTTAAGTATTTGGAACAAAACCAGCAGTAGTATCAAACACACTTTGGGATGTACATGTACCACAAGCAAATAAAGTCATATATTTGACCAGTTGAGGCATATTTAGCCCAATACAGTTTTCCACTGCTTCAAGAAAGGTAAATTAAAATATGCACAAAATTACACTGTCAGCACACAAAGGGATGATGGTTTTCATGTAACATATTCCAGCACTGAGTGCATACACTTCTAAATTAATGAACTAAAAGCTTCTTGCCTTTTATTTGTGATGTCCCAAACACAAGAGAATTTTTGACTATATAAGGGTGTGTAGAGAAGAGATTGCGACTGACATTCTGAGCAAAAACAAGCGGAGCAAAGATAGGAATGATTGTTCCAATAAACATCAGACAATTTTGCAATGCATATGCAAGTCTGAACTCTCTCCAATTTTCAAACAGCTATATAAAACCATCCTACCCAAAAGCTTTGATATTTAGATTAGGATTGCTTGCTTCTTTTGACATCAATGTCACTGTTTAACAATTAAATGGGACCCCCTAGGAGAAAAAAGGTCAGACATCTTTTTGAAATGAATCAAAATTACAAATATTTTATTGGTAATTTAGAATGTTTACTCTGCTTGAACTACAGAAGTTGCTATTTTAAGTCATCACAGAAAATGAAATATAGAATTATTTTACACAGCTATACAGAACAATTAAAAAAATTCCTTTAAACATTATTTCAGTACATACAACATTCTCTTGCTAAGCCAGCTGTGTCTCGATCAAGAGCTGTTTGGGACACTGAAATGTCACAGCTCACAGCAGACACTCCACAACCAACAACTTTTGCATTTGATTCTCTGAGGTGTAGTACCAGTGTTTCAGTTCAGTTTAGGCTGAATTCAGAGCAGCTGGGGAACTAAAATCTAACTGCTGTCTGAAGGCCAAAACACAGAGTTGTGATGTAGTCTCTTATAAGTTGTTTTTTTCACCTTGAGCCATTCTGTGTGAACTCTTCAGACCACTGGGACAGATAACTCTTACTGTCACACCACTCTGGGCAAGCACTCCTATAAAGATGCCTGTGTCTCTGTGCAATTGTTCTGTGACCTGTGACCCCATTTGAGGATTAGAGAGCCTTAGACTGGATGTTTTTCCCCAAAAGCTGATTTTACCCTCTTTTCCTATGTTTTCTAATCGACTCCTGAAAAAAAAAATGAATGTAGCTTTTTTGGTTGTTGTTCAAAGTAGCAAATGTCAGATTTTTTAAAGAGCTATGTTAGGCCCTAATTCTGCTTGAACTGAATTGAATGGTTAAATGTTTACTGATTTCAGTGAGTGGAGGAAAAGACCTGTACTGAGGATTTCAGAAAACACCTGTGTGGAGTATTAAGGGATTTAATATATATTCTGTATAAGAACAGAAGTTTTGAAATTTTTTATTATAGGAAATGAAAGCTTCAATAAAAATAGTGCTTTGAATAATACTGAAAAAATGACAAAGAGTGTACTAATATTTATATATGAGCCCAAAAAAGGGACAGTATATATGGTCTTTATTTGAAAACCTGAATATCTGACTTAGCAGGACTTAACAAAGAATTAGTCCAGGAAAAAATGAAAAGTATGTTACACAGTCGCCAATACAACAGCTATATTTTAAATAAAAATAATAATATACATGTACAATATTGTAATGATATAACTTGAGGAAAATAACACTGATCAGTATCAAATCTAGGATTTCACTGATTATTCATCCTTAACAGATGAAATGCATTTCACAGAAATAGATGCAGGTAGGCTGACAGGAAGTGATATTCATGGCTTACTGTGAGAAAGTTACCATGAAAATTAAGGTAAAAATGTAAAGAAGGAAACTTAAAATAGATTTATATTTATAAAAGTTCAGCATTATAGCAGCTGAGTGGATGTGCTGCAGCAAGACAGTAACAGCAACCTTATGGTAGACAACACACACGCTTGCACACACACACACAAACACACACGTGCTCATGCTCAAATGCATGTGCAGAGGTCCTCCTCAGCTTGATTATACAAGCATTCACTTACCAGCTTTTGATGGGGGCAACACCAGGAATGGGGCTCACCACCCAGTTTTTAGCTGTCTGCAAGGTAGCTGTAGCTACCTAAAGTCAGAAACCCATCTAAGGTAACATCAGCTGAACATTTTAATGGAAGCTGTTTTCATCCTGAGCACATTTAAGGCACTTTTGTAAAATATTGGAAGTTAATCAAGACTGGAAAATAAAAAGGTAAAAATCCTTACATGTGAGATCTGGAAATTTAAAATAAAAAAATTCCTGAGTTTTGATAAATAATTTTATTATAATAAAATACCAAGCCTTTTGAAAACATGTCTTTCATAAAAGCATGTTTGCATATATGACAATTTTTCTTGAAAAACTCATGCCTTAGTGCATGAAATATGTTAATAAGTCTTTGGGGAGATCTGTAACAAATTAATAGGAAATGAAAAGTCAAAGAATAACCTGTCTTGTATATACAAAATATGCATTGCTCCTGGCAACACACATCATGTTTACTACAGGCATCTTTATCTTTTTCTGTTCTTACAGGGTCCTGCCCATATCTTAATACTTTACAATTAATTACATTTCACTACACTATTTACAGAAGCAGAAACTAATCACACATCTTCTTATGCCCATAAATATTGAACTACGGAAGTAGAATATATTTTAAAATAGTATGAAGATGAGTAAGCTACATAGTACTGTTCTCTAGAAGTACAGTTCATGAATTATTTTCTTTATGAAGATTTAAATCTAAATGCAGATAGAAAGTTCAAATTCTCTCTTTTAACCTTGGTTACATTTTTCCCCACCTGCTATTTCTAAAAAATTTTGCCCTAAGATGGTATTTGGATTGCAAAAACAGTTGGAAATCGTCACAAAAGTATCTCCAGTAAAGAACCATCAAGATCTGGAATGCCCACATTTACACAAGATACAATCCATTTGTTTTCAGCTAAAAAGGCTGTTGTCTGTATGTTTCTAGTAGTATTAATTTTTTGCTTTTGGTGTGTTTTTCTCTCCTTTGCTATCAGTAAACACAAATACTCACACCCAAAGTGCTGCCAAATGCACTGAAGACGCACAGTGGCTACAGAAAGGAATTTATAGAGCCCTAGGGAGGTTCCTTCTAGCAATAATAGGTAAAAACAATCATCAAAGTAAAATGCACTTTTGACTTTACTGCATCCTTTAATATTTTCAGTAGCTACCTCTATAATATACCTGATAAAAATTCTACTTTTTAACATTTAGATTTCTATTACAAAGTATTTCATGTTTTATTTAAAAAAACCTCACAATAGTGATGGTGGTTAATTTGCTTTAGAAAAGATAATACATTGAGTTACATATAATAATGGCTTTGATCCAATTAACTTTATATTATGCTGCTTAATAATTGCTGTGACTTCAGTTCCTACAACTGTTACAGAGAATACAAACGATCGCTTAATGTACAGGAAGTGGGGATCATTTGGAAGTGCTGATTCAGAAGTATTCAAGTGCTAACAATGACTTGTTCTTTCTATGCCTTTCTTCATGTTCCATAAATGATGATTTCATAAATGTCCGTGATTTTCAACATGACACAGTTTTAGGGCAATTTTCTTTAATGTTCTTTTTTTTTGTGCAAATACAAAACTAGATTTTTCTGGATGTTACCATCTTGTTAAAAGTAATCGCCACTTTTACTTAAAAAGGCACCAGCATTAATGTAAGAGAATATACCTTTTATGCTTGTTTTACGAAGAGCTGTACTTGTTACTGGAGCGGAAATTATCATATCCGTGATCATTAGCTTTGAACTTTAAACAGGACTGCCTTTCCTCCAGGGACAACAGATCTTTGGATTGGCACCAGCAGCACAAGCATGACTGTTAAAATAAAAGAAATAAACACTTCACATGACTTTGTTTTTGCACATCTGGCAAAATGCACTGAAAAGCTGCCCTTCCTCAAGGGTACAGTAGGAAATGGCAAATGTGCAAGCTGCTGTTTTGGGATTACAGCGTAAAACAAAGAAATGGGGTTCAAGTCTGAGTTGCTCAAATGGCCCCATTAGCAACCTTACTGCTGGAGTACAGTGAGAGTTCTACTGAGTAGTTATACATAGTAACAGCCACACACATACCCCTTCAAATCTGGTCTGCAATTCTAAATGCATCTGAAAATAAAAGTACGACTCCTTGATGTCCTTTCTCTGATTATCTTTCTTGGGGAAAAAATGTATTCACATCTGTGCTTTCTAAGAAAGATGCTGCTATTTAGCTCATTGTTCTGAGGTGGAAAAAAGAGAAGTCAGTAGAAGAAGGTGAAAACCTACATACAACTCATGCATTTACTAGCTGTACTGCAGACCTTCTTCTCATGCTCCTCTCTGGCCTTTGGGTGCTGGAAGTCCCTTCCTCATACTCACTTACGTCCAAGCTCAGGGTGCTGGAGATCTCTTATGTGCTCTCAGCTCCAGTGACTCTTTCAGGGAGCCAGCAGCATAGACAGGGAAGACAAGACCAACACCTCTGCAAGCTGTGCTGTCACAATTATGTGGGAAATACATTAACACTACTACATGTAGAGCTGACTGGCTTCTGACTGAAAGATGTTTTCCTCTTGCTAGTAAGGAATTTAAACAGCCAGACAATAACCCTAGCTGTGGCCAGTGGTTAAATGCTTGGCAAGAAAAGAAAAATCTAAGAATTTTCCATTGGCAATGTAAGGACTCCGATACAGTGTCTGAAGATGGTAAGGGTTCACAAAAAAAGCCCAAATCTTGGTATTTTCCAAGTAGACATGAAGGCTGAAGGACTGGTGGGCTGCAAACCCTATGCAATCCAGAGCCTGAAATCCTGTGTGGAGAATTAGTGCCCAGCTCTACTCACTCAGACCAAGCCAGAACTATGACCAGGTCTGTCTCATAAAACATTGGCGCTGGAAAGGGACAAGTACAGATTTACACCCTCTGCCTTACATGACTGATTGAAGTGCTCAGTCAGGATGAGAGAGCCCAGGGTCAGCACCCTCCCTGTCAGGATGCAGAGGATATGGCTACGTGAATCTCTGCAGCACAGGCGAGTCTGCTTCGTCAGTGCTCTGGAAGTAGCTGGGTGCCAGCTTCAGTCAGGAAGTGATGTAGCACTGATTAGCATGGTCCCCAGAGGGTTTATTGTACATTCTGCTCTTTTGCTTTCTCTTTTTGTTCCCATCAAACCTTAATTCCTTCCAATGGAGCTTCAGCAGGAGAGGGAGAGAAAATTTACCGTAGCCCAATTAAAACTTAAAGTAAAATTTAATGACCGTTTAAAACACTTTGTGCATGTTAAGGAATTAATTTTACTGCTGACATAATCTCTTAACCAAAGGAGAAGCTGCCAGCAGCCACTTACCTTAAAGCAGTTTTGGAATCTTTTGCTCACCAAATACAGAGCTATTGGATTGATGCAGGAATTCAGTGAAGCCATATTAATACCGATGTAGTCCATCACGAGAAAAAAGCTGTGTGGGAATTAAAGTGAGACACTTCTCATTTGCTTTGAAAAGGCTTAGTAGAGGTTTACAACTATGAAAATTGGACTCAGCTTCACTCAAACAAGACTAGCTATTAAATGTAATGGTAATGGGGCTTAAACCAACAGGATTAACTCATGGAGGTAACAGTTATACTCAACAATAAAGTCTGAAGCAGAACACCATTCTTGTGAAAGTAATTTCAGAAGACTCAACCATCTTAACTTTTGGAAGAAGATGTTCACAAGGTTGTTTTTGCACTAATTGAATCCTAGCTGTTCTGTTGAAAGGGAAAATAGGGACAGAAATTCCCCTTCTATTCTCATAGCACCACATGACAGGACAGTCCCAAAAAGGATCAAAAGGACGGTGGGGAAAAGAGAGGGAATTCCTCACAATTTTCTGTGTCTGCTATTGGAGTGAAACCGGAGGGTCCCAGATGAAGAAGCAGGGACAACTCTAGATGCACAGAGTAAGCTAGCTCAATAGGAAATGCTTATGGAGAATGACCACAATGTACAGGCATTTTATTTTTGTATTCTCACCTTAAAAGTTCACATCTGTTGGGGTCCTTCTGATCATAAATAGTGAGTTTCAAGATTCTGCTTAAGTGAAGTGGGAGCCAACACAAGGCAAAAACAAGTACCAGACAGAACACAGTTTTGGCCACCTCACGTCTCTGAGAAAGAAAATTGGACAGAAGAGTGTTACAGTTTTCCCTTTTTTCTCTCTCTCTGGATTGTTGTTGTCTTCTAATATCCAAATGTTCAATAAACACAATAAAAAAGCTTATCAAAATAGGACTTAGGAAAACATCAAATAGCTTATTTTCTCGGAATATGCACTTAATCTTTTCTATTGTTTTATATGTCTTGCATTGATTCAATATAACTCATTTCAAGAAGTATGAGTGATAATATGAAAAACATTAATTTAAGCAATAATTTAAATTAAAATTAAGAATGTAATTGTCTCCCCTATCACTTTAAAATACCAGCTTATTTTCAAATGCATTTCCTTGTGCTTTGATCTCAGGTCTTACTTTAAATGCCCCAAGAGATTCTAATTACAGCTCTAAACAGGTAAGAGGAAAGGAGCACAAATATACATTATAGAACAAACACAGTTTAATTCTAGTGATGTCTGATGTTTGTGTCTGGTGCACCAGTAACTTGGAATGTATGCTAGAATATGTTTTGTTCTGCTAACCTCACTAGGGTTCAGCAAGAACTTGCTTCAAAATAATTAACAGTTTTGTAGCACCACCTTCTAGACTAGAGCATGACTTCAGTTTGCACTACAAAATAGCCAACTCTCATTGTAAAGAAGAAATAAACCCTATAAAACGTGAAAAAATTAAAGCCAAACAAGAAAGAAACAATTTTGTGATTGTCAGTTAAAACCTCAGGTTTCTGATACATACATATGTATATGAGTTCAGCAGCACCACTGCTAGGAAAGTTCTCTTTGCTTTTAATCCAGAGTCATACAAGAACAGAATGATGTGGCCGGAAAATCAATAAAGTTATTAGTTATCCTGTCTACAGTTAGAGAGTGGACAGGGATAACTTTTTACCTGTTTTAAGTGGTCATTTAAAGCAATCTGCATCCCACTTTTCTTTCGTAACATCTCGCAAGTCATGAGAGTATAGAAAAATGCTGTGATAGCCAGCGGCAAACAGAAGTAAAAGCTGAACAGCCACCAGTCTTTAGCTTGCTTGTAAAACTGTAAAGAAAAAAGCAAAGCAAAAACATAGTTAGGAGTTAAATGCTGAGCATTTTGCTAAGTGTGCTGTAACTGATTGGTCAGTCTGTCCTGAAAAGCATCTCTGTAAGGTGTACGTGACAGATGAGAAAAAAGGACAAGACAGCAAGATGTTCAAAGCCCACAAAAAGTCAAGGATTTCTGAATGCTCTTCTTTGAACCAATATGCTTCAGAAATGTCAGTAATTCATTTGAACATTATATTCACCTACAAGTCACATACACCTGTGCACATTACAATCCACACAACACTGCAAAGGTCCAAGGAACTCTTCCAAGAGATTTTATAAACGTTAGTGACTTACCATCATAAAAGATGTTTTCTGCATGGGGTGAAGCAAGCAGATTCTAAGATACCTTCCCCTGTACTCCATCGTAATCATGTCAAATGCAATAGCTTCTGGAACAGCCAGTATCACTGATATGACCCAGATCAGGACAATTTCCACAGCAGTCCACTTTGGCACTCCAATTCCTTTAATGCGACTCCAAGAAGCGACTGCTCGGTACCTGGAGCAACAGCACATATTTACAAATTAAAAATATGAGAAAACCCACCTGGTTTAACTTCCTTTCTTTTCATTGTATCAGCTGAGTGGAAAGGTGAATTTGAGCCAATGCCCATATAGAAAAGAAATTAGAGACTTCAATGAAAAATGGGTCTCACCTATCTATACTGAGGGCACACAAACTCAGCACTGTGATGCCCACCGACGCCTTTTGAATGAAGGGCACTAATTTGCACATTTCGACACCAAAGGGCCAGTCCTCTGCAAGTAGCTGTGAAAAGAAAACAATTATTAAAAAAAAAATAATTCCCAATGCTGAAACATGGAGTTCTGTCTTGACTGTTTTCCACCAGGTCTTGTCCTATGAAGACAGGGTGAATGGGGTTTTTTCAGACTGGAGAGGAGAAGGCTCCAGACTTTGTAGCAACTTTTCAGTACCTAAAAGGGGCATGAAAGAAGGCTGGAGAGAGACTTTTTACAAGGGCATTTAGTGATAGAACAAAGAGGGAATGGCTTTAATCTGAGATGTTGTGAATGCCCCATCTCTGTAGGTGTTCCAGGCCAGGCTGGACAGGGCATTGAGCAACCTGGTCCACTGAAAGGTGTCCCTGCCCATGTCATGGGGGTTGAACCTAGACAATCTCTAAAGTTCAAGTCAAACCATTTTATGATTCTATGCAAAACTTAGTCAAGAAGAACCTTTTCATGAAAGAGTCCCTGAGGTGTGTGTCCTAAAAGCTAGACAGCAGCTTTGTAGTCACTCCCTGGTGGGACGAGGGTATCAATTAAGTCTTAGTCCTGCCTCCTTAAGCTCTGCACACTCCACTCCTTTTGCTTCTAACTTCATCACCTTAGTGTTTACGGTAAAAAATGACAGAACAGGTGAGGATCTTTCTCTTCTTTGAATTGTCTTTATCTGCCTTGAGTTGCTTTTCTTACATGTTCCAAACAACGCATCCTTGACCAGAAATACAGAAAATTACTTGAGGCTGTTCAGAACAGGGACAAAGCCAGTAGGTGTGTATCTGGGGTGAGGTTTATTTGAAGTTTAGTGTCTAGGCTCCATCAGCTGAGAAGTCAGGCAACACTGGAGAGAAATGTATCCCTCACAGTTTCTAGTTGACCATCTGAAAACAAATGAAAGGACCCACTGGACACTCAGGGAGCACAGACAGATAGTTTGATCTAAATGTTTTGCAGCAAGTAAAGACAGATCAGATGAATCCTTCACTAAAGGTCTTTATTGACCAGTTTTCCAATATTCTGTATAAAAATACCAAAAGGACTATCTGCACATTCAGCATACCTGTAAGTGCTCAGGAAGAGATAAAGCAGCAGAATGAATTTCAGGTTGGCTCGCTTACAGTTTGAATCATACACTTTAATGGAAATCTTGTCACATCCCCAGCTGCACATTTTACCTGATTTAGGGGAAAAGATTTACTGGACACAGAAAGCACCTTCCTCACAGCTGATTCTATGAATAGACAAACATCTGTAGCCTCAGTTTATCAACATTTAACCTTTGAAATCTGCTGTGAGGTTCTTTAGTGGTCAAATACACCACAGCAGCAGCCAAATCTTCCAGTTTTCATTAAAACAACATTCTCCACAACAAGGGCTGTGCCAAGAAATAGACGCAATTGTTATATAGAAGAGTAAACTTTTGGAGTTTCTGTAATTAGTTAGATGATCTAAGTCCATCTCTGTTTTTCATAACTTTCTTCAAATGAGCTCTTTGGAATCTGTTGCAGACAGAGAGCTACAAAATGGAAAAGGAAGAATGAGGACGACCCAAAAGAGTCTGGAAAATCTTTCCCTTGGCTCAGGTCTCTTCAAACAACTCATTTAACAGGGTTGTAAGAATAGAAGAAATAGCTCATCATACTGTGTGGATGTTTCTAGGAACCAGTAAGGCTACAAAGCCTCTAAGGAGAGTTCTGGACAGGCTGGATTGATGGGCCAAGGGTGTGAGGTTCAACAAGACCTGGGTCACAACAGCCCCATGCAGCACTATAGGCAGGAAGAGTGGCTGGGAAGTGGCTGGAAAGATCTGTCAGAAAACGACCTGGGGGTGCTAGTCAATACCTGGCTGAACATGAGCCATCAGTGTGCCCAGCTGGCCAAGAAGGCCAATGGCATCCTGGCCTGTGTCAGAAGGGCCAGGGCAGTGCTTGTCCTCCTGTACTTGGCACTGGTGAGGCCACACCTCAAGTGCTGTGTCCAGTTCTGGGCCCCTCACTACAACAAAGACACCAAGGTGCTGCAGTCTGTTCAGAGAAGGGCAACGAAGCTGGTGAAGGGTCTGGAGAATAAGTTGCATGAGGAGCAACTGAGGGAGCTGGGACTGTTTAGTCTGGAGAAAAAGAGACGTGTTGTTCTTTACAACTGCCTGAAAGGAGGCTGTAATAAAGTGGGGCTTGGCCTCTTCTCCAAGTAAGAAGCAACAGGAGAAGAGGTAATGCCTCAAGTTGTACTAGGGGAGGGTTTACATTGGGTACAAAAAATTTCACTGAAAGGGCTGCTCAGGGAAGTGATAAAAAAAGATGTACATGTGGCTCTTGGGGACATGGTTTAGGGATGAACACAGTGGTGCAAGGTTGATGGTTGGACTTGATGATGTTAGAGATCTTTGCCAACCTTAATGATTCCATGATTCCACAATTGAAGGTAGCCACAGTTTCCTGCTCACATTGGTTTGGTTCAGCAAAGTCCTTATGCAAACATGCATGTCCATTTAAGGGTAAACACTTACTTGGTCCATGAGAGTTTTTTGAAGAGTTCTGATATAATTTAAGTATAATTTTATCTGAACACAAAGGATGTTAAGAACATTTCATGACCATGGACTTTTGGAAATCCTATGAAGTGCCCACCAGTATTTTCAGATACCAGTATATCTCCAAATACCTGCTTTAGCCATGTGCTGTAATGGAATCTTTAAAAGAACAGCAGTAGACAAACTGCAACATGGCCCAGGTTTCTATTTCTTCAATGAATCTTCTCAACTAAGACAATAAATATAATGCCTCTACAGAAATGAAGCAGAGAAATAAATTCTAACGATTTATGCTTCTCAAGAATTTTATAGAAAGTAATAAAGCAGAGGGAGTAGGGATGAGGTTGTAATAACTATACAGTGTCTTTTGCTTATGTGATGTGGGAAAATAACATAATCTGTAATTAAAGTATTTTCTGTAAAGCCTCTCCCTGACACTTCTGAATTGCTGTAAGACGGTGACAGTAATAATCTACTATGAAAACTGTAATGTGAATAATTACATGTGTTCTATCTGTACACTCTACAAAACTCAATGACACCTGGACTAATTTAATTTATATCAATCAGGCAGTGAATCTCCAGCCTTTCACATCTATTTGCTATAGAAATCAAGGACTGGGTAGCAAGTACATTGTATACTTATTTATGGTGCCTACTGTACATTGTACATGTGTGTATATTGACCAAACAGAACTCATTAAAAAAGCACTTTGAAGTAAAATATTCTTTTCTTTGTAACAGAAATGCAGAACTTTGGTCAAGTCTCTATTGGCAGATTCTGTTGAAAACTTTTATTTACACCTAGCTGGTGTGAGTACAAGACACTCCCTGTCTCTCTTCCCTAAAATCACAGCAGTTCAGCCACATGTTGTAGATTTTGCTGAACTAATACTTATCTCTCAGGTGCAGATGGTCACACCTGTGCTCCAAGCTGACTGGATTTGAGCCAGCTCCAGTTTGGGATTATAGAGGCACGGCACATGACTGAATTTAGCTAGTTGAGAGAATTTAGCTACTGAGAGAAAGGGTGCATTAGCTTCAGTTTATCAAAACATAAAAACATTCATTCAGCGAGCTTATATCAGGGCAGAATGGACATGCAGCTGTCTGCACTGGATTGCAAGAACATGTGCTTTATGTCTTGCAGCTGATGTATTGTGAAATTTGAGCATTTTAATGCATGAGTCACAAGTCTCCCTATCATGGTATTGCAAGTGGTTAATGATATGCTTTACACCAAAAGCTTGAAAACATTAAGGAAAAAAAGAATGTTTTTATTGCTGAACTATGTTTCCTTGATGTTTCTGTTTGTTCTCTGTATTGCCATCCCCTTCAAATAAGGCCTTAAAGTACAGTGAAGATCTAATGTAAAGTATTTGGAGTATCACCTTTGTGGACAGGAGCAATGATAATTCTTAGTGAAGTACAGATGTAGCCTATTGCAATTTTGTATGAGTGAAATGATTCTCTTATGATTCATAATAGGGTAGCTGTAAAAAAGATTGTAATTTTACAAATAACAAATGACCTGGAGCCATGAGAGGAGATACTGCCAAGTGGCAGCAAAGAGAAAAATGATGTTGTGTTTTCGTAAGTAAGATGCCAAGAGTAGTCTACCACTGGCTGTATTCCGAGTGACCTTTCCAATGTTTTCTAGTCACTTTTTTTACACAGGCAAAGTTCTAATTGCTGAGCAGCAGAGTTTAAGTGTTTAAGATGAAACAGAACAAACAGAAAGGGAAGACACTGCAGAATGAAGTGAAATCATACTTGAAAGAGCCAATACATCTGATACTCTCCTAGCCAACCCTTTCTCAGACCAGACAGATCTGATCCTAAACTGATGTGCAAGCTGCAGAGCTATGAAAGTAGCCCCAAGAGATGCTGTGACTCACACAGACACACCTGTGAATGACAATTCCCCCTCTGCTTCCTCTTAGTTGTGCAAGAACTGGAAGATGTTCTCAATCTGCTGCTGGAACAAGCATAGCACACTGCTCTAGGGCTCAGCTGCTGTGGTCCCCAGCCAGAAGGCTGATACCTGGCTCCAGCCCACTGCTGCTGATGGGCTGCAGTTGGGCAGGAAGAAGCAGCAAAGCATGCGAATATTCCTGTTAGTGTTCCAGTCCCGAGCAGTGAATGCACATGGGAAACGCAGAGCAGGAATTTGTGCTTCCGCTAAGCTGTGCGTTCACAGCAAGTCTCGTTCACAGGACACTGGACTTGATTTTCATCCTTATAAACGGCAGGTACAAGAGAAACCAGACATGCAACTCTACACCTAATTCACAAGCAACAGTCTTTCAGTTTATCTCTGAAATGACTGGTAGATTTTCACCTGATTTATTTTTTTGACACGGGGAGGTCATGCAGATATTTTATAGGAGCAAGCATTTTTCAAAACAGAAAATTTGCCCAGGAAATTTAGGTTATGGTCAGGGATAAGTCAGACAACATTACAAACTTATTAATATTTAGCAATAATTGTGTCAGGGTGAGGATCTCCCCTCTAGACAAGAAAATATATTTCCTGCTTTCAAGCTCAGCTAGAGATGCTTTACTGATCTATCCAATAAGCAGAGTAAAATCTTAATATGCGCCATGCAATTACTTTCTTTACTTGTGTCTTTATTATAACTACTGCTTAGAAACTTAATTAAAAAAAAATTAAGATAAAGTGATTTTATACAGTCATCTTGAAAATGACAGAAACCTCGTAATGTGCTGTCAAAGTAAAAAAATTCTGCAGTTTCACAACCCCAGTGAAAGGACTGCATCAAAAGTAACCACTTGGAAAGCCATGCTGCTGTCAGATTGGGATGCATAAACACAGGGTAGAAGAAAAAGCCAAAACAGGTGAAAACTTGCTTTGAAATTTGTCACATGCATCTTTTAAGTGAATGTATACACAACAAATGTATACCTACTGAAAAAACCTACTTTAAATTTACAAATCTATACTAGCATCATCTAACTTACTTCAGTTTGGAGATCCACCATGAAAACTATGTATATGTACTTTTAACAGCATTCAGACATTTCCACTACTCCATATACTTGACTTTAGAGTAGACTGTTCCCATCTAAATACAGAACAAAATTACCCCTCCTCGCCATTGCCCGCAGAATCCAGACAGGCTCCTCCACTGGACGATTCAGATCTTTCTTAAGTGCCTATACACTGCACTTGTTCATCATAAAGTGTTCTTAGGCAAGACAGACTTCTAGTTTAATATGGTCAGAGATAATAAACTTTGTGTAAGAAATTCTGAGATGAACTTTGCGAGATCTCCAGTAAGTGGTTCAGATGTTGAAAGAAAGGCAATAATGCATTTCTCCCAATAAAATGTCTACTATTTAACATCAGAAGAACCAGTGACAAGAGTTCTAACATGGAATAATGAGACTCCTTTCTAAAGACAAGCACCTTGATTTAGAAAGTTAGGAAGACGCTGGCTTTATCACAGTGCACGGCCTACAAGTACTTGCATGGTAAGTCACAAATAAATTTCCATGGAAATCTTTTCCAGAGCCTTTTTCAGAGAATAGATGGATTGAAAAAGGAGCCAGTTTGTGTCTGCATGGTATATAGAGTCCCTAATCTGCTCTTTCTTGTATTTCCAGTGCTTGATAATGCCATGTTATGTTAAGCTTAATTTTTATGTAATCCCTAAATTACATTCCTGAAAATAAATCAGTGCCTGAAAAGCTGACTCTGGCCCTTGATTACCGGCTTGGATAAAGACCAGATTTTTTAATTTCCCTGGAAATTTTTTTCTCTGCACTTCCATTGTGCTCTGAGAAAAAGGAACCCATGACAATATTGCCAGGTAGACATTCTTCCTCAGACATTTGTTGGTAGTTCGATTTCAGAATGCCACACAATAATGTGCAGAGCCTAGATTGCTCCCCTTGTTAAAAATCCACTGGGACATGACAATAAATTGGATTTAATATACAGGAATAAATATCACAAAATAAGAGAGAGATGTTGTTTGTGTATCAGAAGAGAAAGCATATTATTGTGTGATTTGATTAAGGCTTTTTAAGTCTACGAGAGGCAAAGCTAGTGCAAGCTTGGAATTTCCAGTCCTGATGTTTTGGTGTCTTGCACAACAGGACTTAACAACTTTATTTACTTGGGAAAGCCAGCATAAGCTGTCCAGAAACTGCAGACCTGTATTTTCAGGTGTACAAGCTGCCACTGTCTTGTCTTCCAAAATTTAAGTGCAGACAAGGACATAAAAAGCTCACTGAGCACCTACTCTATCCTTCTGCTCCTTAATTGATGTTTCTGGCCTCAAATTAACAAAGACATGCTTACTTAGTCAGTTTAGTGGAGCAGCACAGGATCACCTGCACATCCAATTAGTAGCAATTTTGCAAAGTATCTACACTGTCAAAACATTACATACTGCAGAATGATTGTCTCAGACTTTCCTCTGTTTCCCATTCTGCAGCCCAGAGATCCAGGCAAAGCCAGACCATTCACCAGGACTCAGAATGCGAAAAAGGTCTGCCAGGTTCTACATGCTGGAACTGAACGCCCCTCAAGCCCTCATTTCATACTCAGTTTCCTGACTGACAGATTCTGATACTTGCCATTTTCTACTGAACGTATGGCATGATAATCCAATTTAGGAAGTGCAATGGACTAATTAGCATCTTATGCATTGGACTGCATTTGCCTCCCTGTCTAGATAACACCTGTTTTTCTTTCCATGCCCTTGATTTAGAAGATGTCAATTTTCATTTGTGCACTTTTTCAGCTACTTATGTATTCACTTAAATAGTCACAGGGGACATCTTCCGCAGTCATCCCTTTTAATACCTAATAAAAAGCTTCTTCTAGTGCAGCTTTTGAATTGTCTCCTACAGATCCATCTGGAAAGCATTCATAGACATTTTCACACTTTCTAGGGCAAGTGCTGGGGAAAGAACTGCTGGCATTTTATTAACGTGAGAAATTCTCTCACACTCTTTTTCATGCAGCTGCCTTACTGAGGATCTGGTAGCAAATTCTGAATCTGGAGCTCTTTCATCCTGTCTTAAATTGTTTCAAACTGCAAGTTACAATTGCTAAGTATACTTGATTTACTGAGGAAGCCTTTGCTTCTTCTACTGCTGAGTAATGGAAGCCAATTTTTTATCACGTTGTATGTATTCTCTGTGTTGCTCTGGAATGAAATGGGTTGTAGAGTTGATAAAAAATTATCATCAACTCAAACTGCCCACAAAATTTTGATTAAATAAACACAATATCTAATAGGTGGGGTTTTGTTTGTTTTTTGTTTGGTTTTTTTTAACTTGCATTTATTCAAAAGTTGTGTCTTAAAATAGCAAATATTTCACTCATTATTATACGGGATAATATAAAATGATTATGAGCTCTTCAAAAAGATGAGTGGCAGTGTGAGAGATTTAGCACCTGGGAGCTATTGCACAACTCCTAGCATTATCAATAGCACAATAAAAATCCCATACTTGCAGCTGGTGTAATATTTATTGGTTAGCAATCTGACCCTTTATTCCTCCTGCTCCAGCCTACTCATAATGATATACTTGGTGACATTCAATCAAGATAAGAACTGAGGTATATTACTGCATCTTAACATTACTTTTGAAATAGTATCACAGACATTGCAAACTCTTCTGATGAGCAGCTGTTATTGATTTTGTCTTTTTGATTTTTCTGAGAACAGAAGAAAATCTTTTTGCTCAATACATTTTTTTACAGAAACATATTTTAAAAGCTGTTGTTTTCTGAATTCCACCTTCATTCAAAAGAGCACACTCCTCTCTCAAGTATTAAGAGAGTGTATAGTATAAAAATCACTGAAACTTCAAATCTAAGAACTCTTATGTAATCCAAATTAACTGGAATTTAACACAATGATGACATTCCCTGCTTTGTAATACCTAAATACTTTAAAAGGATAAAGAGAGAAGATTCTCTCATTTCAGCAGCTTCTGGGAGTAATTATTATGGACTCAAAATCTGCCCCTTCAACGTATCTTTCTAAAAGTACAAGTAACAACCCCTAGTTTACAATCATGCATACAAAGTGAAGAGAAGGTGATAGATAAAGACTCTTCTATTCACTTTATGAAGTCACTGATGGGTGCTCAGGGATCCAGACTGTAAACTTTCAAAGCAGAAGGAGCTCTGTTATTTCCAGTACACCTCCAAAGAGTGCGAGATTACAACTAGAGGCTGGATTCAACTGCCCAACTAATTCCTAAGGACAAATGGATGGCACAAGCTGGGTAAAGAAAAACAGCGGTTGTATTCCCTCCGTGGCAAGGCTTATCAAGTCAAAACACAGACTACTGAAGCTGCAAGAGGAGCAGGTGTGGCTCATTCCCTCTCGGCTGCCCCTGCTGCAACACTGGCAAAGGGAGGGAAAGGGTTCACAGCTCGGGAAAGCATCGTGCCTCCTAACCAAGAGATGTATTAAACCGTTCAGCTGAACGATCTTGGTTCCTCCTGGAAAAGCCCCCGTGCCAAAAGGGACTTTACAGACCCATGTGAAGAAGTATCATGACCAAGCTTGCCGCAGCTGAGCACAAGGGACCAAATGGTACCCACAGGAGAGGGTCTTCTGTGCCTCCCCTCTATTCCTCGACTAACCCACTGAACAGTTATCTATTGCATTTACTTCCTTTATCCCTGCGACAGCACCTGTTTCCAGGTGATTATCAGAGCTTGGCCGCTCTTGCCTCATTCCCAGCCTGGAACGCTGAGAGGGATGGGACTGAAGACAGAGAGAGTGCCATCTGCGACCACATCTGACCAAAATACCACCCTCCGGCAGGGTTTTGGCGTGAGGTGAAGTCCACGGGTGTCTCCCAACCAGGCAGGGACGCATCTCCCCTCGGCGGGGACGGGTATCTGCGGGGGCTGGAAAGGAGCACCGAGGGGTGACCGCCGCACCCCCGCGCCCGCTACCCCGGCCCCTCCTCACCTTGTAGACATTGATGGGGATGTCAATGATGATGTGGAGCAGGTCGCCCAAAGCCAAGCTGGCGATGAGAATGTTGGGGCCGTTCCTCATGCACTTGTTCTTGTAGATGATCCGCAGCAGCGTGGAGTTGCCGATGATGCCCAGGACGAAGACCAGGCAGGACACGACCGTGTTGATGTACTTAAAAGTCTCCTTGATCTCCGTCTGCCCCGTGCACATGGGGGGCGAAGCCGGGCGCGGCCGCCCGCCAGCCGCCCCCGCGCCCTTGGGCAGCGCGGCCGGGCGGGACGCGTTGTGCTCGGGGGTCGCGGCCGTCGGGGGCGCGGCGGCCGCGCTCTGCCTGCCCGGGCCCGGCCGGAGCAGGGAGCCGTCGTCCTCGGCGGCGGCGCGGCAGCTGAGGAGCAGCAGGAGGACGAGGAGGGCGGGCATGGTTGTGCGGCACGGCAGACTGCCCCCGCCGCCGTCAGCGCCGACCTGCGCGGAGAGAGGGGACAGGGCGTCAGCTGCGGGGACACCGTGCCCCGCCGCTCGCCGCCCCGGGGCCAGGGACGGGGCCGGGGCGCTGCCTTCCCCCGGGCGGTGGGCAGGCTCCGCGGGCGGCTCAGCCGGCAGAGCAGCGCCGGGCCGAAAACCTGTGCGGCGGCGGCCGGGGCCAGCAGCCCACTCCGGCCGGACCTGCTCGGTGTGGCCCCGCTCTGTGCCCCGCTCGTCTCCCCCTCACCTCGCCGAGCGGAGCCGAGCCGATCCTCCCCGCCCGCCGGCCAGGCAAGGCAAACACGCTCCGCCGGCTGTCGCCGCGCTCCGCGTCCCCGCCCGGGCCCGGCTGCCGCCGCTCGCCAGCGATGGGCGCTCCGCTCGAGGGACGGGCGCTTGCGGCAGAGCCCGGTGTCCGTCAGCCGCGCACCAGACCCCGTGGCTAAAGTCGCGCCGGCGGCGCAGGCCCCCCCTTTTCTAAAACATTCAACCGCATCTGGCCCATCAGTCACAGCCAGACCCCACCCGCGTCCTCCTCCCCCAGCGCAGCCCGGCCCAGCCCCCCCGCCCGCCGGCCTCCCGGAGCCACCCGGAGCCTCCCGGAGCCTCCCATCACCCCTGTCAGGAGTCCCGCCCGGCCGAAGGGCGCACCGTATGTGCACAGTATGCGCACAGTACCGACCAGGCTGTGTGCCCTGCGACCTCCCCCTTGTCTTGTACCAGGCTGACTTGGCAGCCTAAAGAAGCACCTTTGCGGGATTTGAAACAATTTTTCAGGAGGGTTGTTACAAGATGTATGGGCATTGCTGGAGGACAATTGGGAGGAAGAGGGGCACTTCCCCGCTGTCCTGCCCGAGGCTCACTCCCAGTAGCTGAGTACGGGGTACTCCCCCCTGCAGAGACCCCCTTGCACAGCCCGAGGGGCTCACACGCTGGAGAAACTGCGTGTGCAACGTCTACGAGTTTAGTGCCACGTTTTAAAGCGCTTCACAAAACCTTTCCTACATCAGAAATAGTATTTTGACTGCTCTGAAGTTGCAGTTCGGTTACCTGGTTGGTTGCCGCTTTGGGCAGCCTTAGCAAGGCGCCTGATCTCAGTGAACTCGTTTCAGTCGTTGCACCCTTCAGTGAAGCGTAAGGAAAGGAGGAAAGTGATTTGTAAAGGATTTTGTGGAGACTAAGAACAACCTCTGCAGTTTGGAGACAATTGCATGTCTAACTAAAGAGTTGAATTTAAACCTGCTTTTCAGCATCTCTGTCCATCTCCCTGATGTTTTTTCCCTTAAATCATGCTGGATGCTAAATCTTGGATATATACATGCTTTGTTACAGAAGCAACCTGCTCACCTACATTATTGACATACCAATATGGGAAAACACTGAAAACCATATGCTTTTTTTCAAAAATTGGTGATCTGTTTTATCACATCTTTCCAGCATCTCCTGCTAACATATCCTTGTGCTACTGTAGCAGACAGCCTTTTCTTGTCCTCATTTAGCTTCCTTTGCACATCTCCATCTTTGTTTAAAAGACTGCTATATTAAACACCTTTCCATTTAATCATTCTTGATAATTTTCCTAATTTATGTCACAGTGATTTTTCTTCCCATTTTAAATTACAGTACTTGTGGGATAAAGCCATTAAAGTAACTTCTAAACTGTACAAGGGTACCTGGAGGCTGATTGCACTCCAGCTGCAATAATGATCTTTCCAAGTTCAGGCTTTTCAAGACTGTGCTTTGCAGTGTGATTCATTTTTAAACACCATGGCTGATTCCTCTCCCAAAGATAAAAGTATGGACATTGAATTCAATATTATATTCTGAGCCCTGGGGATTTAAACAGTCTTTTCAGTTTTCACATTTGCATTTTCTCAATTTCCAATTCAGCAATCTAAGTGAACACTGTTTAGCTAAATGCAATATTGATTTAGAAACTCTTGCCAATTAACACAACATTAATCTCAAAATGCTTTTGTACTTGCAAGGTTCCAGCTAAGTCTCAAAGGCTTCTATGCTGATCCTGGCGATCAAGAAATATATTGCAACTACATTGAGATATGTTTGCTAACATTTTTATTATCACAACTTCATAAGACATGTTTGCTACTGGTGGCAGCTCCATTTCTGCCACTTACTTCAGCTCCAGAAGTTTTAGGAACAGCAATTTAGTTTCTGAAATGCTTAATGTTAGTACATACGAACTTAGTATATACGGAACTTTGGGCAGATGCTGATACCTGAAGCACATTACTCTTTAATATTGCACAAAATGAGTTTACATGACAAAGCATCTAAGCTGCTTCTGGCTGCAACTAGCTAAATTTATCACCCTTTTTTTGTTTCTAGTATTTTATCAGATATTTGAGGAATTAAACCCAGCATATGCTGTGGTATAAGTCTGCTTTAATTAACAAAAATTAAAGGAAAACACAGTTTCACGTATATTTAGGTGAGGATTAAGATAATACTGTATTAAATACCAAGGCTATATCAGATATCTCAGCAAATTAACTGTAATTTGAATGGAGATCAACTAAAAAGGTTAATCTAGACTGCAACAAGACAAAAACATCTGTAAATATAATTAACGTGTGCCCTTTAAGTGGCCTCTGCTAATTAAGCTATGAAAGAAATTCCTTACTGAACTGTATGGAATACATTATAAATACATTATATAAGATTATGCAAGCTGCTGCTTTTTTATTTTTTTTCCCCCTTTCTGGGAAGCAGAAATACTCCTTGTCCTTTGGAAAGTTCACTTTTGTACAAAGCAGGGAAAGCTGGACCCCAGTCTAAAAGGTCCTCTAAAGTGTCTGTTACTCATTTTATTGTATTCTGCACTTCCACTCCATTTCATCCCACCAGCTATTAATGATTATATGACTTGTAGCCAGTCACTCTTTTAATTATGTCAGATGCAACATTGCCATCCGCGACTGATAATGTTCTGACTTTCCTTTTTTTCTAATTTGGAATAATATACAAAGTAAAAAGATTGGATAACTTGTAATCATCACCAGGATGATTTTTAACAACAGAAAGACTTTAAATATTATCATGTTATATGTAATATAAATCATGAGAAGTGGTCACAATTATGGCATCAAAAAGTCCTTTAATTAACAAGCTCATGAGAAACACTGCAGGATAGTGTATTTTAATTCATGTAATACTTATTGAATCAATGAGAATTTTGTTATGAGTGTGCAGGTACTTTTGCAAATTCCATTAATTTTCTGTTTATGTTGTTCAGCAACTAAAGCAGCCTTAGAAGTCTGCTCCATCAGGCCTGCTTTTCTTTTCACTGAGTCTGGTGGAAATTTGCCCACTAACTGGGGCAAGTCTGGGATGAATAGAAAGAATAGCTGTCTCAGTGTGAGCCACTTATTAGATGCATGAGTTGAATTAAAGTCAGAAAATAGTCTTCTGTGTTACAGAAGCTACCATAGAAACATTACCAATGGCAATTTTGAAAGAATCAATTTGAGAAACTCAGATATTAGGATATTGGAGTTTTGTAACTGCATATGTTCATATACTGGACAGATGACAAAGAAGAGTGACGTTATCTGTCTCATTTTTTTTCTTAGTCTAAACATGCAAAAAATATGGAATTCTTTTTAGTATGTGTAACTGTGCTTTGTCTCCTTTTCTACAAAGCTAAGCAACTTCTGTAAATAATAGTGTTGGTGATCAACTGCAGTGTATTGACATTATACCTAATTCTAGAAACAATGAAACAAAATTTATTTTATCATAAAAAGTTATCATAAAACTCTACCAGTAGATAGCACAAATTAAACATGAAGTTTGGATGCACATACCTGTTTTAATGTAGATTACATTGTATATGATTGCAAGATGCAAACCAATGAAAGACAATCAAATTTGTACTAAGAAGAAAACATTTGTCTGTCTCTTATAGTCTTTTTTTTTATAAGAGTTTGAGGATTTTTATATGGAATTAAGTTCAAGGCTTTGAGTCAGACTTGATAACTGATTTTTTTTTCCCATCTAGCTCTAAGATTAAAACCCATATGCCACTTAGTAAAATTTATTCCCTTCATCCTTCCTATTCAGCAGCAGCAAAGGAAATCACAAGGTAAATTACAGTTCTGAAACTGATATAGCAGCATGTAATTAAATTGAGGTATAGAATATACTGAATCACTGTCTATTAAGGGAAAAGTTACTGAAATGGGTTTGGGGAAGTAGCTGCAGGATTGAAAGAATAGTGTTTCTGAATTTTGTGGAAATGATTAAAACTGTTGTTTTGGTTTTTTTTCCCCATGATACTTCAATAGAAAAAAAATGAGCAAATTTACTTTTAAATACCAGCTGTAATACGAGTTTGGATCAGAATCTCCCAGGAAGCCTAAATAAGATCAGTTGTTATTAAAAAAAGTACATGTTTCAGCTGCTGTGATAGCTGCTGTGATGCACCTTTATTCAAGAGAGGTGATAACTGACCATACATTGTTTATGTTGTTACACAAAGATCACCCAGGCGAGCTTTATAAGTCTGGATTAAAATAATTTCCAAACAAAATGTCTGACGTCAACAAGAGGTGCAGTGATTCACTCATCCATGCTTTTCTGCAAGAGTGGCCATTTAATACAAACACTGCACTCATCTGGCTAGAGCAAATCTGCCACAACACTCTGGCTTTAAAATGTACTGATAAGATGCACACTAATAAAATCATTCAGTTAAGAATCGCCAGAATAAGGATATCCATGCTGTGAAGTAAAAGGGAGAATTCATGTGCCAGAGAGCTGGCTGTCCACAGGCTTCTTGTTTGCTTCATGTTTGGCTCCACACAGGATGGTTCCACCTAGCTACAAAATCAAATCTGGTACTGTGGCTCCAGGCCTAAGTGGTGAAGAAAGTTGGTTCTTGCCACAAGGCACTGGGGTTCCTCCTGGGCAGTAACGTGGCTGCACTTCCTAACAACTAAAATAGTCCCTGGTATCCTCTGCCTGCATTGGAGAGGGAGACACTTCCATTTCTAAGGCGAGAGTTGTTCCCTTGAGGAGACTTAATGATCTTAAGGGTCTTTTCCAACCTAAGTGATTCCATGATTCTGCAACTTTCACCAAACTGCAGAGAAAGACTCAGGGGAATAAGCAAGAGATAGTGTTTAGATGCTATATACCCAAGAGGTAGGAGTACTGTTTATGTGATTGACTGGAAGGTACTCAAATGCTCAGAGATCTTGAAAAGTCTCTCTACAATTTATGTGATGACCTTGGGCTCTAAGATTTTCTCTAATAAGATATAAAATATCTCACCTGTGTAAGTAGGTCCTTACTGATCAGACCTTTGAAGAAGCTCTTCACTTTTATTTCAGACAAATGTTGGATTGAGAATGAAAACAGTTCTTGGCCATTTTCTCAATTTTGGATGTTAGCCATGGAAATATCTTTGTAGCTCATCAGCTCTCAATTCAGAGAAAATCAGAGCACTGTCTTCTGCAGGCCAGCAAAGACTGAAGCTGGCTATTAACTTTTAGGAAGTTCCTAACACTACTGCTTCCACTGGACACCACATTTTTGGGAGGAGGTATTTGAGAGGCCAAGATCTAATAAATTGAAGCCACACTCTTTTGAATCAGTGCAGCCGCCTGATGAGGTAGCTAGTTTAAGTACATTTTTCAAAGTGTTGCTGAAGAATTTGTATTCTATATAGACATTCTGTAGTTGCTATACATGCATGTCTTCTCAGGACATTAACAAACACAGCCCATAATATGTTGAAAACAGGCGTGTGTTATTGTTACCTTGTGCATTTTGCAACAAAATCTAGCCTCTACCATTTAAAAATGTTGTAATGGAGTAATACCTTCTCCTTTTACATGGTAAAGGCTCAAACCGTTAATATCAGTTTTTACACACATCTATATTTAGTGCTAGAAGATTGTATGCTGTCAACAAAGGCAAAACAGGAATTCTGTCTCCAGATCCTGTTTTATTTATAGAAGGTGGTTTCTGGAAGAAGCCTCAACATCTGACTTTTTTATTGATGTTCCTGGGTTCAAAAACTTTTCTCCGTTACAATATTTCAACAGACTGAGGAATCTGGGCTTAAAGGCCTAAGTGGGTCCCTTTGTTTAGGTGCATGGTCACTATTAAAATAATCCTTTAACATAACCCCTACAGGTACTGACCAGCAATCTCAAAGTTCCCCATAAAAGACAGACCACTCTGTGCTGCACGATAGACTCTTTTCTTAGTTTGCTGTCCTTTTTTCTCCCAAATACACCGCAGTTGTTTTGTTTTTCTGGAATTCCATTTTGGTTTGATTTTGTGTGATGTTTTCTCCTGCTGTCTTTGGTCCTTTGGTTGAGTAGGTTTGGTAGCCACAGATACTATCATCAGAGTCACATAAGGGTTGAGGTTGGAAAGGACTTGTGGAGGTCATAATTTTTGTGTCTCTTTGCTGCTGTCTCTCCAGCCACTCTGTGCCTCTTTTAGACTGAGGAGCCTGGAACTCTGGTACCCAGCTGGCACAAACATGAATTTGGTACACTCGATCCACTTGCAGCCATTAACAGAACATTACCTCACTTGTTTCTGAGTCCACAGATCTACAGCAAGGTTCTGTAGATGCTCTAGTAGCCCAGTCACATATTTGCTCTTAGATAACGCACCATTCTCTGAAATGGACTTCTTTGCTCCTAACAGCAATCTATTTTTTATCACCAGGAAATGGAGTATCCTTGTTTCAAAGCTACTTCCTGCTCAAAAATACATTTTGATTTCTCCAGGGAAAAGTTATCCCTAACCTGTTTTTAGCTCTCTCCCATCCTTGACCTTTAGGTACCATTTTGTTGCAACCTCCCCTTCATGACCCTTCTTTCTCTGTTTTGCTAGAGAAGCATACCTGTTTCTCTTTCTCTTAAGCTTCCAGGCCAGTGAAATCATATTCTCCTCAATATCAGTCAGAAATTAACTCCTTAAACTCTTTCCCTCACTTTTTTAAGCTGGACACTTTCTGCTACTGCCACTCATTTTTTTCAAGTAAAATACCATGGCACAATTTCAGTGCACACTTCATTTCCCCCTAGTTATCATGAGGTACAAATGTAGTCTTCAAGCTCCTGCTCTATCTCTATTCCATTGTTTACTCTTCTCTATAGCTACTTCACTTTTCCCTGATCTTTTTGTTATTGTTTTTTGGTTGCTTTCTTTTAAAAAAATTATTATTTTTGTCACCCTGTCATTGAAATCCTGCTGCTGGCATATCTTTTCCTGTTATAGCTGATATACTTTCTGAAGCCTTGAGCACATCTATTGAAATCTTCCCATAGAAGAACTTGAACTTTACTGGAAGACACAGCCACAGAATACCATTTCTTCTCAAGGCAATCCTCTGGTTTCCTCTCCAACTCTCCTGCTTCAAAGCTTCTGAATATGACATGAATGTAATACCCTGAGAGACCTTTGTATTCACAGATTCTCAGCAAAACAGCATGACTCAGATATCTGTTTTGACAAAACTGATATTCAAACATTGCTGCTATCATCTCCTGTACATTCATAGGTGAAATCTGTTGACATTTCTTCTACTGTTTCATTTTTTACCTCTGGGAATGTGATCTTGCTCCCTTACTGTTTGCAGAAGCTGATACCTCGTCTCCTTCATAATGCCAGTACTTTCCTACAGATGTATTTTTAGTCTTTTTACTGTAACTGAATAAGGGTTGTGATTCTGTAGTAAGTGGGCAGAATAAAGTGTGTTCGATTCTGTGCTGAAATTTCAACTTCAGATTTCAGAGAGACTATTCTAACAGATGAGGAGTTCTTAGAAAGCCTATTCCAACCTTACCTGCAGTCCACATGACTCTATCTTGCTAAAGGCTCTTTGTAAGCAGGGAATAAATTCCCCAGGGTTTTTCACCTGCAGATAATGATAATGTCCTTAAATTAAATAAATATTCAGCATCTTGAAAATGACAAGTAGATGTTGTGGTTTCCAAGATTCTTCTGCGTCATTCTCACCATTCCAGGTTTGTACTGTTCATTTCTCATTCTCCACCATGCCAGTCTCCTGGTGACCTACAAATCCAACTCCAGCCCATCTTTGTCTTCCTGTGCTCATTAATCTGCACAACAGATCAAATCATTTGGGGATTTACTCCCATGCCCTGTGTTTCTCTTTTCTAGTGTGGCTGACATTCGTATGCAACTGTCTTTCAGAATGGGACCAGGTAAAATGTGCAAAGTAACTGAACAGAAATTCACAGTACTGTATTACCTCATATTAGCTGAACTGTGCATTCAGTTTGTGTTAGCAAATGCAGCTCTGGGCACTTTTTGGAATTAATTTTAACCTGTAGAAACTCAGTCTATCTCCATTTCTATTTTTTTTTTTTTTTTTTTTTTGGTTTCTAGTCAGGACTGAAATTGTGCAATGACTATCTTGCACTTGGTTCTTCATCACTTCTTTTTCTGGCTAGTGGTTGAAGAAGAATATTAAATGACAATGAAGAAAAGTAAGTGCAAATATCGCATATTCCAAAAGCGTCATTCTAATTTGGGCAAAATGTCAAAGAGGATTTCAGTATATCTGAGCCATTTCCCCTATTTCTGTTCATAGTGAGCAGAATGAGCTAGCTCCTATTATGTTAAAAATAAAGTACGAAAGTTGTATTTTTAGGTTAAATATAAAAGAATGATAACCCATTAGCCCATGTTCTCATACAGATTCCTTGCCTACCTACTCTAATGACGTGAATGAGAATCATTGCTTCATCTATTTTTAAACACAGAATGCTCTTGCAAACAAGACACTTTATTGTGAACTTCCTGGTTAAATACAAGTTACATCCCTCAGATATGGTTCTTGTGCATTTAGATTGATGCAAACATTCCTTTGAATCACTTGACTGAAAGCATTTCTTTCATAACTGTGTTATGCCAGAAGTCCAGATGCAAAGAGCAAAAAGCCATGAGAACTAGGGCAAAGATAAGGTGCCATAACATTTAGGAATGCAACTGTAATTTTCTCCATTGTATAACAGCTTTTGTAGTAACATCCAATTTGCCAAAAGTATCTTGTCAGTACAATGGTAAAAATGTTAAAATTAATTCCTTCTGAATTTGACCCCTTTTTATGGACTGATAATACAGATAGGCAGATTTACTGCTGCTTATTGATGGCATGAGGCAGTTGGGGTTAGTTAACACTGTTATGCTTCAGACCAATAATGAGCCTGCCAAGGTATCTCCATGCTTACCCTCACTATTAATAAAAGCCATGCTCCACTCCCTTTCTCATCATTCTTTTTGCAGCTGCTATTTTAAGCAACCCCTTTGCCCCTTTTAATATTTTAAACCCCAGCAGGCTCAATAGGTGAAACATGAAACTGATATATATATTTCTTGCATCTGGAATAAAAGGGAACAGCTAGAGAATCAGACTCCTTCCCTAATTTTTCATGTTAGCTGTAAATGTGTAATCAGTGGTTCCTACCACATATCAGCAGCTAAGTGATCACAGAATCACAGAATATGCTGAGTTGGAAGGGACCCACAGGGATCATGGAGTCCAACTCCTGGTCCTGCACAGGACCATTCCCAAGAGTCACACCATGTGCCCGAGAGCGTTGTCCAGATGCTTCTTGAGCTCAGACAGGCTTGGTGTGTGTGACAACTTCCCTGGAGAGCCTCTTCCAGTGCCCAAACACCCTCTGGGTGGAGAAATTTTTTCTAAAACCCAACCTGAACCTCCCCTGACATAACTTCAAGCCATTCTCTCAGATACTGATAATATGTTCCTAAGAATGTTCATCAACCATCATTTCTGAGGGCTTCATGTCCCGTTTACTGCCTCCCCCTTGGCAGGTGACTTGTTTTGTGAGCATGCCAGCCCATTGAACACCAAGAACAGTTATGGACCTAAATGTTATTGTGCAAGAGCAAGTTTTAGGAAATGGGAAAGTGTAATTCCATATAATTCTAATTAGCTGATGGATGGATGGGTTAAATTCACCACTCTTGAGAGGACCCCCACAGAGCAGTGTGACTGTGCCAGCTAGAGCTGGCCTAGATAATGCCTGGGTGTGCTCTGGATGGGATAATGCATGATAGAGACTGTTCCAGTAAAGAATCTGGGCACTTTTTTTTGGTGCATATAGGATGGGATGGGTTATAGGGAAGAGGGTTTAGATGTGTGCAGGTAAGTTACAGCATGCCACTGAACCCTGGGTTCCTGGTTAATTCTATTTACCAATACAGACATGTCCTGCAAGTTCCAGGGAAGCCTTGAAGACAGAGTTACAGTGGACCTTGGAATTACCTTTTGCCAGCAAGGAGTGACACACAGTTAGTGAGTCACTACCCCAAATGTAAGCAAAGCTCCCAGAGAGTCAGAGCTGGAACCACTTGTAATTCAGATAGCAGAGCAGATGAGCAGCTGATGGAAAACTGTCATCTGGCAAAACAATGGAGCATTTCAGTCTGAAAAAGGGAATTGCATCTGTGGAACAGGGAAAAAGAAGCCTTCCCCTTCTAAAGCTAGGTGAGACCTAAGTAGCCTAATGAGTCTCTGCAGGTTGGCCATAGTATGTCTGAAGAGCACTGTGTTAATTCTCATAGAGTAGGAGGCAAATAAGACCTTCATCAATGACTAGACTATGGCAGATGTTTTCTGGATAAATGAAGCTCTGTTTTTCCTGATCTCCTTTCTTACCCACAAAAAGTGTGCTGGAGGCTGTACTCTGCATTAAAGTAGTTTCCAAGCTAGATATCTGCAAGATAGATGCTGAACCTGAAGCAGCTTTTATAAGATTTCTTTGCATGAATAAAATCAGTTGTCTCTGAAGGTGATTAATTGCATCTGGACATTAGGGTATAAGATTGCTCAGAGGATTTGTCTTCTGGGTAATCTATTATTCTCTCTCCTTTGGGTCTGGTGAGAGTATAGTGACTAACTCAGATTTAATTTTCAATATTTTAGCTGTTTAAAACTAGATGAGGTGAAACTTAGTGTCTGAGTTTTAGCTCAAAGAAGGTTTAGGATAGGTTAAATAGGTTAAAAATAAAAGCTTATTCCTACATCTGTTTATTGAGTTTATTGGGAATCCTTAAATTTGTCTGTGTTTTGTCACATAAACTTTAGATACACTCAAGGACAAATGATGTCATATTGTCTCTTTTATCATTTATTCCTCATCTTAACATCTGTTTCCTAACCAATTATTTCTCCATGTGTAACATTATTCACCACTTAAACCACCAGCAAATTTGGATCACTTTTTCTAGACAATGGCTGGGTGAATGTTCCATACCATTTCCATTTCTAAAATCCCAGTTAGAGTAACACATATTTTGATTCAAATGGGTTAATATTAATGATCAGAATGAAACATTTCCTTTATCTCTATTTTTGGCTTAGGGAATTGGCCATAAGCTCAGACCAAAACAAACTTTTCCTTGACATTGATTCAGATGTTTTGAACATAATCCTTCACTTTGGGAAATCAGTAATAGCACTCCCATTGGTCTTCTGGAGGGACAGAGAGAGTCATTCATAATAAATATATTTGGTGAATTCAATTATCTTAAAGTTAAAAACAGTGATACCAAAATAAATAAATTCACATCAGTCAGTTATTTTTCTGGACAAAATCCAGGTGTAATAAATATGCCATGAGCAAAGGACAGAGGGTACTCTGCATTACTGAAGAGACGTCGACACCCTAACTTTTTTGTGCTTAAAAATAAAAACCAATATTTTCTGATAAATGGAAATTTTTTGTATGAATCATCAAAATGATTAAATCTATTGAGACTATCTGAAAATCTAAAGAAAATTTCTGTGCAAAGAGTAAGTTGACTGAATTTGATGGCCTAGGCTTTATCGACTATGCTCAAATAGCACTTGAATACAAGTTTTGACCTGAGAACATCACATTCTCGTACAAGTTGTTTGATAAATATCAGTGTCAAAATTTGAACTGGTTCAGTTCCAACTAATATATGAAGTTAAATGAGTCATTTTTGTTTGGAGTTTATTTTTCCCTGAACCCATATATTCAATGGGAAAAGATCGACATATGCAGACTGTGATTTGGACCATATGAAACCTGAAGGACCTGTATCTCCTGTTGGCAAGAAAGGAAACTTAGAGCAATAATGCATTTGAGTTAGATGTCTCTTTCATCATATGTTACTAGAAAACTAAGAATTATGAAAATGTAAGCTTATACATTCTTCTGCGTCTGCCAATATTTTTGTTAGAGTAGCCCTTGATGTGGTTTAACTAGAAATAGCCACCTACATAGGCTGCACCAGTGAAGTTAAATGGGTAGAATTTGTCTGAGACAAATATTTCCTTTCCCTTTCCCTTTCCCTTTCCCTTTCCCTTTCCCTTTCCCTTTCCCTTTCCCTTTCCCTTTCCCTTTCCCTCTCCCTTTTCTTTTCCCTTTTCCTTTCCCTTTCCCTTTCCCTTTCCCTTTCCCTTCCCCTTCCCCTTCCCCTTCCCCTTCCCCTTCCCCTCCCCTCCCCTTTTTAGAAAAAGCTGAGAGAAAATTACCTACTGGCATTTGCTAGGATAGGAAAAAAGCACTTCACTTAAGGTTCTGCTGTCATTAGCTCACTTTAACAGAGTCGTGGCAGAAAGGAGGGGAAGATATTAGGAAGGAAATGATGAATAGGTGTTTTTGCAAAGTTTGACACACCACCATTTTGGACTGGCTTAAAACTTTAAAAAAATGCTATAACAGTACATTGTGGTTATTTTTTAATAAAAAAAAAAATAAAGTGGAACATGTTTCACTTTTCCACTGCAATTTCTGCCATCACATAGTTTGTTGCTTATATTGATTTATTACAAGTCTCTATAACTCTGTGCTTTTCTAAAGAAAAAAAAGAAAAAGAAAATAATTTTTTTAAACTATACATCAGTGCTTGTGAATGTCCCCAGATATGATAACCTTAGGCATATGTTGTAGATTTTCATCTCAGGCAACTGATTCCCAAAGTACAATGACAGGAATTCAAGTTAGTAAGTAACAGGGCCTTTATTTCCCCAGAGATACAAGTGTGGAAGTCAAGGGAAATACAATGACGTTGTTAATGTTTTATTTATAACCGTTGGTAGTCCCACCCTTGGCTACATTGTCTGAGCTGCTACTGTTATTTTCATAAAAAGCACGACAGGCAATTTCTATTTTATACAGATGATTTATTTCTACACGTGTGAGGAGGAAAAAACCATTTTTATTGGCTGTTTGTGATCTATTAAAAGAATCTTGTCATAATAATTTATGCCTTAAAACACTTTGATTAGGTGAGCTAGATTAATTGGATAAATTTTGAAGGTGTAAGATTCTGGGCATTCCTTTTCATCTCACAAACGCTGATCTAACTTTAACCATTACTTCTGTGCTGATAAATACTCTAAAGTTGCAAAGGTGTTAGGGACTTCAAGAAGCCATCACAGGATTTTACTTGCTTTAACATAACTGCCAGTTGTTTAGCATAATTCCTGATATTTTATGAAAGAACTTCTTTTGTAAAAAAGAAGTGAGATTATAGGAAGCACAGCTTGAATCATAGTTCATAGTGCCTTTTCAAAAATCAAACCAATTAAATCTATTTATCATTTTTTTAAATGGCTACAGAGCATAACTTGCTGAAGAATTAGATATGCATCTGTCAGTATATTTTAAGAAGTTACAACATTCATGAATTTTTGGCACAGTCACAGTTAGGAAGTATTTGAGAGAAACTCATGCCATGAGGTTGTCATGAAATACAACTTATTAAGTTCAAACAACATTTAAATATTTGGACATCTGTTTGTTTATCCAAGCTTTCCAAAATTTGCCCATGATTTTCTGTATGAAAACACTTCATTAAGTACTTAGCCAGTTACCAAGTCTGAAGTGAATGCAATCTGACAGAAACTTCACAAATCTTTTTAATGTGTTTTTAAATATCCAACTAAAGTAACCTGAAGTCAATTAATAGGAAGTTGTGTGATTCAGCTGCTAATCAAGTAAACTGTTATTTGGAAAAGTAACAGAACAGGGTTTTGCTTTTAAGGTGTTTTGCAGATCAAGCAAGGTGTTTCACTTCCAAGACTGCTTAAAATAAAGCAAATCTTCAGGTTTCATCTCAAAGGACTCTGTGAGATCCTCTGAGATGAACTTATGCCAATATTATGAAATACGGCTGTCTCCTGAACTGACACATGAATGAAGGCCTGGAAAATTTCTATGAATGGTATCAGAGGATGAGTATTTAAAAAGTAACTAGGAAGTTGTAAAAAGTGTTTAAGGTATTTTAGATCATGCAGATAGAGACTTCAGACATCCCTACAGATATCCAGGACTGAAAACAGGAAGATCCTGTCTGAAAAGGAGTCAAAAACCAACCTTAATAAAAGAGCTTCTTAAGAGCTGTGGAGCAAAAGGGAAGACTATATGCTACAAAGTGAAGAATTATTTGGACTTTTCTTTTCTTCATGAGGTAATAATGAACCCTGAAGGAAATAGAATTTGGCTTTACCAGAGAATGAAGTTATTAAGGAGAAGAGGGATTCTGAAACAGCTGCTGCATTTGATGGTAGGTAAGTCTCACTGCTACAGAGACCTGATGTGGCCACACGCCAGAGATATTTGGGGGGATGCTCTCAGTGGATTTGGTAAAGCTTCCGGGCTGTTTAATAGGAACCAAATCACAAAGACAGAAGTGTAACATAAATGGGGCAAATATTCTATGTTTGATGTGAGTTTTGTTCTGGATTATCATGCAGAAGTCCAATCAGTCTGGCTGTGTCTTGACTCACTCTCAGCTATCAGAAAAAGCAAATGTACAGCTGAATTTTAGCAGGGTTATGTAGCAAAATGTGTGGTAAACAGGATAGGATGAAGAGCTATGATAAGATGTAGTCTGAGATATCTTGTCTTACTAACTATTTGAATTTAGGTGAATTCCCTATTCTGTCCATTTTTTTTTCATAGCCGATTCCATATCATCCTTCCTTTGAAAGTCTTACCTTCTTTCCTTTGAAAGAATTTTTTATGGCATTGAAGATTACACTACCACAGAATGACAGAAAAGCTGAAATTGGAAAGGACCTCTGGAGATCATCTGGTCCACTCCCTTGCTAAACAGGTCCATGTACAGCTGGTTGTCCAGGACCATGTCCAGGTGACTTAAATATCTCCAGGGTTAGAGATTCCACAATCTCCCTGAGCAACCTGGCCCAAGGCTCATCCACCCTTACAGTAAAATGTGTGTCCTGATACTCAGATGGAACAGGCAAAGATACAGGGAATGATCTGGATTGCACACTTGCGGTGTTTGGAGGTAGTTAAGGACAAGCCTAAGTGACATGATGCAATCTCATTTCATCTGGTTGTGCAGTTTTCCTGTGTGCTGGGGATAAGGCTGAGAATAAGATTTCTACCCTTCACAGAGACTAGAAAATAAAAGGCTTTTTTAGGCAGTTAGTAGGAAATTACTATCTGAATTAGAATTAAGTTTAGTTTCAATTTATGCAGATGTGTTGACAGAGCGGAATAGATGGGAATTATACAGATCCCAGTAAAATACATTTATGCTGTCACTGCAGATATAAGACCTTAGTAGGCACCTTTTGCCACATGGTGCAGGGTCTGTGCAGCAATAATCAATTTGCCATCAGAGGAAAAGTCATAGAGTTTTTTAACCTGCTGAGATCACATTGCTTTTTGCTTGATACATTTTCATGGAAACCTTTTCTTCCACTACCAATAATGCCAGTGTTCCCTTACCTTTTTACTGTCCAGATCATGCTAAAATTGAACAATAGTTGTCTAGGGGATTTGATTATCCACCACATTACTGATGATCTTTTAAGTGTAACATTTGATTAGTTTGTTATGCAATACACTATGTGTCAGTGGTTTCTTTCTGTTTCCACTTCTGAATTTCTAAATATATTTGATTCAGTTGTGCTTTCTTATTGTACTAAGCCTTTTTTTTTTCTCCTGGCTGGGACTGAAATGTAGAAAATAACATAAGAATTATGAGCCCAAAATAATTAGATAATGACAATTTCCAAAGCAAGAAGGGCATGTTAGAATGTGTTCTATGTAAAACGCTGGTGATGCCCTGTGCTCCATACTCTGCCCTTCAAAAGTGATTTGGGTTCTTTGTGAGACACCCAGGGTCTTAGACAATTTATCTTTACCCAGGTGAAACCTTAAAAATATTTTTCTCTCTCTTCAATAAGAGGGGAGAAAAAGTGCTTCCATTATCTTCCGATAATAAATCCTGAATAGTTGCTTGTTCTAGAAGTGCAATATACATTAACTTTAGAGGTTCCATATAAGTTTTTTTTTCCCCATCAAAGTATCATACAGGCAGACTTGATCTGCCAATATGGTGATCACTGTTCCTGACCCAGTAGGATGGTTAAACAAATACTCTAGTGGATTCTGGTCTGAATTTCCCTTGACTAAGGCCAGCCCTAAGGCAGGGCTAGGTCATTATATTACTGATGAGCCCATATCAAGGCATATAAACAAGTGGTGCTGTCTTAGCCAAAAACGAGACAAGCAAAAGAACAAATGAGCCGCTAGTAATCTGATCCAAAATGTCCCTCATCAGTGTGAAATACTGAATACCCTAGTGTTTTTAATTATATATCACTTACTGTTTTGAATAAACAAACTCCAAAAGGTAGCGATAATCCAAAACCAGACCACATGAGTATTTGGAACCATCTTTGTGACAAGCTGTAACTTGTTCCAGGAGAGAAAAAATAGTAAATCATTCTTAATTTGTGTTGTTTTGATTTGTCCCTCTTGACATCATTCCTTTTAAGATGCTTAAGTATAATCCTTCCTTGTTTTTTCTGCCCATACTAGTCTCACTTTCAAGGACCACTAAGACAAGAAGAAGCTTCTGTAAGGGATTGATTGTCTGATAAGAGTCAAGACCATGTCATGGCTGGATAACAAAACAATGATGTTTTTATCCAACTTTCCTTCAAGACTTTAAAGAAGAATTGATAGGAACTTGCCAGGACAATCCTGAGGCAAACTGCCTGAGGTTTTTGTGCTTTGGCCTGCCATGCACATTGCTTTTGTTATTGCACTGAAAGAGCAGGGCTTACTGGCTACTGACTGCTCATAAGCCAGTGAAAAACAGACAAATTTGGGGCTTGGTGAAACTGTCTGCTATGTTTCTCAAGAAGGTGTAGCCAGCTCATATGTCATAATCTAACTTAAAAAAAGCTCATGTCCTGCTAGTGGGTGGAAGCAGTTAGGCATTTCTCAGGAAAGTGATTTTCATTAGAAAACTGCAGTTGAAATCAAAAGTCTTTTGAGAAATATGCTGCATTAGATAAAGATTTCCAAAGAAAAGACTTCTCAAAGCTAAGACAGAGCCATTTTTGGCATGGGTTTTGGCATGCAGCATGAGCAATTCTGTTTTGTCCAAGATATTTAAACAAGGTCAGTTCATCAGCATTTGTCTTGCTCCTTTGAAATTACTACTTTGAAAGAACTCCTAACTTTGGAAAGCTGGGTCACACAGAAGCTGGTTTCCTAGGGCTCTGTGACCAGTTCTATCCTTATTTTTGTAGGTACCTGACATAAGAGAAGGAAGGAAAAAGAGGAAGCAAGGAAAAAGAGGAAAAAAGGTGATGTAGGTACATTGAGAACTAGATCAAAACTCAGGAACTATGTAGGTAATGGAGAGTTTAAGCTGAAATGAAATGCACACAAATAAAAGTACACACGACACAACTTGAAAAAATCAAATGCCATAGAAAATTCACTCTGACTTTCATGTTTCCAACTACACCCAGGTTTACTCAGTTTTGAGCAGAGCTGAGTGTCTGATCCTAACTGAGTTGCAATCTGGATAGTGAATATTCCTTTGCCTGTGTTCCCTGATAGGCCCAATAGATCTAGTGTATTCTGGGCATGTACAATACACACAGACAGGTTTGGCTGACACTTTTTTTTAAAATGACAGCCCAGGGCTTTGTAATTATACTTTTTACACAACAACTCAATGGGTTTTGGCACCATCTGCCAGAATTTTGCTGTGATCAATTCATGCAGTCACTGAGTAAACTGGAAACAGGAATGGGAAATTTAGCCTCTTCTGACACTGCTTCTGACTATTTAACTAGACCATCATTCTCCTCAGCATGCTTTTCCTTTTTGGCCTGAATATTTGTCTGCACAGAATAGAAGCATCTTTTTTACAGATCACTTTTTTTTCATAGGAGTACAAGTAGCAGAAGAAAAGATTTAATCTTGGAAGAGCAGCACTCTGAGTTCATGCTGGCACAATGACACAGTAGGTGCCTTGATTCATTCTCTGCTTTGCTGCCTAGCTTAGAGCCCATTTTAACAATGACTGAAATACAAAACTGGCATGCCAATTCCAAAATGTATTTTCCCTGCCTAAAGCTGGGAAGTTTTTTAAGGAAATTATAACTCCCTTCCAAAGCAGAGGGCAACCAGTTGCCAAACACTGAACTTTTTTAACCAGTGCTTTTCAAAAGAAATGTCATATTTCTGGTTTAAATAGGTTTTTAAGTTCATTATTATAGTTCAGAAGATTTCAGATATATTAGAAATTTTTTTAGCCTGTCAGCTTAGGGTAATTATTCTTTTTAAATGCTAACTAAATGCTGGGATAACAGCTTGAAAATGGTCACAGAAAAGAAATGTTTTGTACCTGTCAGAACTGACTGTGATTGCTTGGGTTTGGGTTTTTTTTTCTGTTTTGTTTTGTATTTTTCGTTTCAAATTGTCTCACAGTTTGGCAAGTCTTGTTTTAAGATGCACTACACTATTATTATTACTATTATTGCAATTATACACTACTGTAACTATTATTAATATTATTATTCCAAACAAGACTAGACCCATCAGAGAAAACAAAGCTGGACCTAAGTGGTTTTTCCTTTTGTATGTTTTGCAGCTTTACAAACTTGTGAAGTAGCTGGAATGGGATTTTTTCCATATTAAGGAAGATGTGATGTGTAGAGGAGGAAAGAATGAGAAAGAGAAAAAAGGGAGAGAGGCAGAGAAGGGTGAAAGCCCCAGGGGAGTGAAGGAACATAATATGGAGTATAGTTTTACATATGATTATCATAGAGACATGTTCATTTGTGATGTGAGAGTCTAAAGAGGAACATCTGAAAGCTCTGCAGTGTTTGCGATGCCAGGTTTAAGTGAGAACTCTTGGAGGAACTGCATTACGAATGCGTACTGAATTAAATAACCCTTAAAAGGAGGGTTCCCACCCAAATTCTGTCCTCAGCCACAAGTCCAGAAGATGTTAAATGTTCAGAACTTGAGAATCGCCCAGTGGAAGGCCACCAGACTGCTCAGGAGGACCAGCACACTTGCACTTTGGGAAAAGCCTGAGGGATGTGGGCTTGTTCAGCCTGGATAGGGGATAGTTGTGGGGGGATCTAACAGCAGTGCCCTTGTACAGGGCACTCATCAGGAGACAGAGACTGGTTCTTTAAGGAGATGCATGGCAGGTGAACAAGAAACTACAGTGGTACATTGGAACAGAAGAACTACAAAGTTGTACAAAGCAAAAATAAACCACCACCCAGATACCTTGAGATTGTCAAGCAGTGTAGCAGGTTGCCCAGAGAGGCTGTGCTGTCTCTGTCAGGTTGTCAAACCCCCAGCCCTGAGCAACCTGATCTGACCTGAGAACTAGCCCTGCACTGAGCAGCAGCTTGGACTAGAGACCTGCCAAGGTCCCTTTCCACCTCAATAGTACTGTGAACATGTTATCCTATGGCTGCTTCCCAAATGCCAACACCACTGTTACAGGTGAAATATGGTAATGTACATTTAATCAGAAAGTTGTCTGAGAATGCAAATAATTGTTGTACTGAATGGGAACTGAGATACTGCGTCACGTATGATTTCTAGGACTTCCTTCCTCCTTTTCTCAGTAGGCGTTTTATTTTCTAACTTGCAAACAAGACACCTCCAGTGGCTGGATTTTACACATCACAGATTACAACTTCTCCTGCAATAAACCCTCAGAAGAGCTTCACACACAAAGGCAGTTGTGCCACCTGACCTGAGCACCAGTCCCAGCTGTTTTATGATCTAGTATAGGTTTAGCCTCCGGGCATCATCATTTGCTGTGTGGTTGCATGCTCAGGGCCAGGGCACGCATAGGTGGGCTCTTCACCCACGTGGCAGGCATATGAACATGGGATACTCTGAAAGCAAAGCATGTTCCCATGCTGCTTTTAAGATGCTTATATTAAACACAGATAGCCACAGTTATAACACCAAGGGCTGAAATTCTTGACAGCACTTAATTAGCTTCATAACAATCAGGAAAACATGCAGGCTTACAGGGAAAAAGCTGACCATATCCTCAGAGCTTTGTGAAATCAGGCCATTGCATTATACCAATCTCTAGTTCCCTCTCTTTCAGACTACTCTGAGAAAGCATATGGTGCTAAGTTATCACTGTAAAATACGTATGAAATACATTTTCTGTGGAAGAAGAACAGAATATACACAAAAGAAATCTGTAATTCTCAAAAGTTTTTATGAGCAGGGCCCCTTTATGGCCTCATTTGCTTCTACGTAACCTTTGATTGCCTAACTAGCTTTAATTGCTGGCTCTATTTGAAGTCCTGCTGGGCTGGAGAGTTAAGTGACAAATATAGTAGCTGTCTCCCAGTATAAATAGTCTCTCTTGTGCCCTAGATTACTTGACTTGCTGCTGACTATATGTTGGCATGTTGCATTTGATTTCTTGAGAATTTTTTTTTATATATATGTAGGTAATTTGATCCACTTATTTATTTAAAGCAACTAAAGCTGTTATGCATGATTTAGGAAAAACAGAATTAGATTCTTGCTCTTTCCCTTCACAATAAGCAAAACAATATAAGGGCCATAGTTTTAAGAGTCATGTGTTTATAAGTCATTCCCTGGTCACAGGAGCACTCATACCATCATAATGTCTCAGGAGCCATTTGTGTACTCTCAAAGTTTTCTTTGGAATAGAATGGCACACAAAAGAAGCAATTTAATTTTTTTTTTTTGAGTAACAGCAGCATCCTTGTCAAATGTAATGGATGAGCAATTACTATTTCATTTAGTCTGACTATGGAACCAGACATAGTCAGGAATGTGAGGTTAAAGAGACTTTTATGTGTTTCCATGTCTTGCTAAAGAAAGAAAGTCTCTTACGTTCATCAGCCTTTACATCTTCTATGTGGATTTTTTGTATCCTGTAAACCCTGCTTCAGATCTGACTTACAACTTTGGGTTAATAGTGAAATTTTATCTTCCTGACTGTTTCTTATTTACTTCTGGTTTTCCTCTTGATAAAACAGCAGTAAATGCTTCATTTACTTTCTTCAAAATTCTTCAAAATAAAAGGAAAGTAAGAGAGGGAAGAAAACTATTCCTCCTAGAAAAACTTTTAGAAAATTTTCTTCCACTACAATTTCTAAATGATCCAAAATATATTTACAAAACAAAGCAAAAAAACCTGAATGATTGAATTCCTGTACATTTCTTCCAGGAGCATTATACTTGTACATACTACTCTAGTAAACTCCATTTAACTACTCAGCTGAGCTGGGCTTATATTGCTTTGCTCAAACTGTGCCAAGCAGCCTGGAGAACTGGCTGCTTGAATCAGGAGAATCATTCCATCTACATGCTATAAAGTCAGTGAATGTTCTGTAACTCTCTTCCCTGGGTGTCTTGGAATGTTATTACTTGGCACAGTTTAAAAATACCACTTGAAAAAGAAAAAAAGAAGTGTGATTTAGGGCCAGATTCACTGACACATTCCAGTTGCTTTGTGCTTGTCTGGTGATAGAAAACAGCAGTAAACTAACAAGCTAAAGTGGATTTATGATTGCTTTGCATATCTGACATGGCATGGGGCTATTACAGCATACCAGAGGGAGTGCTCTCTTCCTTAGTGATGGGCTGGAGATAAAGGGAAAGGGTGTTTGTTCTTGCTTAGAACAGAATTCCTGGTGATATGAAATAAAATCATAAATGCCCTCATATATTCATGGTATTTTAGTATTGATTAAATTGTCTTCACCTGCTAATTACTGGCGGTTATTAAGACAGCAGAAATGTCCCTTTGAGACTAAAATGGCAATGAACACCCTGATACAAGAAATGTTTGAAAACATTTTTAAGCAAAGATTGTGTGTGTATATCACATAGTAAACTGCATATGGTATGGGCTTCATATCCTTCCTGTTCACATAACTCTAACTGATCCAGCCTAAATGAGAAAGTCCATTGTTATCAAGAAGGAATGTCACCAACGTCATGCAGAGCAAATACATTTGAGTATGTCTGTCTGACATGTGACATAAAAGGTTTCACTGAGCCCCAGCAGCATGAATTGCACAGTGGAGGGCCTTTGTCATCTCAGTTGAGGAATGCCTTAGACGTTCAGTTGGCCTTGGCATCTCTGGCACAGCGATAAGTGCGTGCACCCATTATTTAGAAAATGAAGACCTTGTTTGTTTTGCCAGGGCAATGACTTGGGTGTGCATGGTCTAAGAAATGCAGTCAGATTTCCCTCATTAAGGTTTTTCTTCCCTGCATTTGGAGTATTTTCCTTGAGACAGTGTCACTACTAATTGAGAACCATAGATTTATATTAAGAACTTTATACTCTGAAATATGGCTTTTGTATGATGCTTGTATAGTCCCCTGTAAAACAACCAAGTTGTAGGACTCTGTTGAGATATGGAGAGCTATTCTTCTGGCAGCTGGATGGAGTGAATCTACCAGCTGGGAATGTATTACATTGAAATATTTCTCAAAGTAGAGGGGACTGTAAAGAAAGATTAAGTCATTCTGTGTGGGGCCAAACTGAACTTGCCACGTAAGAGAGCCATATGTACTCAGGAAAGGTCTAAGCATGAATGATACCTGCGTGAGACTGATGCTGTGTGAGAGCTGCAATCAAAGCAAGAAGAAGAGGATGCGACTACAGGCTCAGCTCCTTCTGTGTCTGTATGCTGGCAGACACAAAGATATATTTCTGACATTGGTGCTAGTCACATAATTCCTGGCTGGATGGCATGCCCAGCTCTTCCCCCAAGCAAGTTGTTCAAGTGAGGGCTTGAATATGAGCCAGTATCTCCAGATGAAATGCAGAAAAGTTGTATTTTTCTGGTGGCTGTCTCCACTAGTAACTAAAATCAAATCAACTTTAGACCCTGAGACTCTAGTTAGATTACAACTATCCTTAGAAAAGCCTCAGTTGTCAGATTGTGGTTTTTCTGGCATCTTACAAGAAAGTCTAATTCAACATTTAAATAGGTAATTATAATATTGTTCCTAGAAAACAGTGCAAATTTGAAGTTTAGTTGACAAGTATTATTTAATCAACAGTTCTTGGAGGAAAATATAAATACCTCTTATCTCTGATGAAAATATAAATAGAAATATCTCAGCATTGTGAAATAGTTGAATGGTATGATGTACATAAACATCCACAGCATTTTTTGGCCTGTTTTTCAAGACCTCCTCTGTCTTGTCAGAATGCTCAGGGTGATATATCAGCAGTCTGAATGAGAATAGATTGCTGTTGCAGATCATAAAATTTCATTATGGTAGAACTTTAATCTGAGATAAACTTGAATGTCTCTGATGGGAAAATAAGTGACCACCAAAGCAGCCTGGCCACCCAGGCCAGGGTTGATGTGGTTACAGATACTTTGTTGAAAGCCAGATGTAATGAAATTCATTCTTAATTCTCCTTGTGTCAGATAAGCTTGTTGTGAAAAATTTTTTCAGACTCAGATATTTAACAGATATTCTACATATTTTCCAGATACTCTATCTATTGTGGTCTCTTTCTTCATCTTTCTCCCTCTTTAATCTTGTAAACACATGTATCTTTACAGTTTCAACCATTTATGCATCAGTCTTGCCTTTCCTGTTCCCTGATTTGTCACCATATCAACTTTGTCACTGTGTCCATAATATCTAGTAGACAACTGACTGCAAAGTAGCTGCTAAAGATTATACTGGTGGCCAATAACATAATTCTGCCTGTAAGTGCAGCTTTTATGAGAAACATGTTCCAATGCTGCATATTAGCAAGGGTTGCAAACAAAGCAGGGTTGCAGCTCAAAGCTACGGCTATTTCAAATATGGTCCTGAGTCTGGGAAATCACGTATTGCTTTTTTCCCATTAAACATATGATATTTCATTAGTAGTAGAGAAGTAAAAGGTAAATTGCAGTCTGGATCCTTGCAGGAAGAAGGGCTAAGTGGATGATGAAAGGAGTTAATCTCTGCATGTCAAAAGCCGGCTGGAGTAGATTTCAGCTTCAATATAATGTGCAATTCTGACCGAAATACCTGGAAGATCCATTACTTTAAATTAAGAATTTCAACAGTGAATGTGGCCAAGCCATGCATAAACAAGTTTTTAATGTGAGATTCAGAACGTGGAAGATAATGGGCCAGTTATACCTGTCTCATCTGAAGTGGGCAATCCTGACTGCTTCACTGGGGCTATTCATGTGTGCAAGGATTCCTGGAAAGAACAAAGGCTTCTAGGATCGTGCTCAACTCTGGTTTCAAGTCAGCAGAGACATCGACCCTGCTGCATATTTTGATTGACAATTCAACCACCTTTTTGCTGGAACAAAAATGACTTTAACATCATATGCTGCGTATCAAACATTTAAAAACGGTAAATTAGGATCCATGGGAATGACTAGAAATCACAGGCATAAACCAAAATTTTTATTTTTTTAATTCTGTGTTTCATATGGCTGCTTTATTTTGAGTTTACCAAAACAGTACCTAACTTACCTTTCTAAGCCTTCTTTTTGCTAGAGAAGGGTTAAGCATTTCCTTGAGAATATCACCACAAGGCATACAACTAGCTCTTTGTGAGCAAGACCAGGTTCTGTAAATGCAGTCACTGAGAGATGGTGCTGCAAATTATGGCCTGAGTAAAGTGTGGGGAGAAGGATAGGGGAGGCACAAGTGGCTTGAAAAGGGATAGGTAATCTGCAGGACCAGGCTTCCCTCTTCCTGCTTCTCAGTTCAAGGCACAGGCTTGAGGCTTGCTCAGCCCATATGTTCCAGGCCATAGAGATAAAGAAGTTTACCCAAGCTCTCATTGAGTAAACCACATCATTCTGGGAGCTTTTTTGTTTCCCTGAACCTCCCAGTACTCAGCCTGGGGCAAATTAACTCACACCACGCATAGCGTAGCGCTGCGCTTAATCATGCAATTGAGACCATGGAGGAAGAGAACACAGGAAACCTTTATTTTTCTACAGAACTGATACAGTACAGGCAGAGTCTGCACAATAATGCTTCATTTACTGCCTTTCTCTTGTTATTTACCTCCTGGTGACCTAGCAGAAGCAGAGGTCACTTAGCTGTATAGTTGCTCTGAGTTCTGAAGCGACTGTAGGAGACTGCCAGTTTTTCATTGTATTCCCACAGTTTATCATGGCTCTGCAATATGAATCTCTGCAGTGTTCTGAGAGAAGGAGAGATTGTCTAGAAGAACTGCCACTGCCCTGCCTCATCATCACACAGATTGGCTCTTTTCACATCTGCAACTACATAAAGGAAGACAGAAATGATAAAAAAAATCTTCCAGGGCAGATTGACATAATGCAAAATAGTTACAGAATTTCTGCCTACCTCAGAATCAGTTTAATGCTGAATCATTAATCCTGATCAGAGGATCGTCATGATACCTATGAGATGCATTGGTTCAGAACATTTTTATTTCATATTATCCACTGAAAAATGTACCTCAGGAAATTTTAAAAAGCTTTTTCTCTGTAAAGGCTTCTACAGGAAGTTACTATGTTTTGTGGGTTGGATGATTAAGGCATGGATGATTAAGTCAGCCTGACTAAGAAATCATATTCATATTTCAGTTTTCTTCCTTTCCAGAGTGTGTTTGGGCTGAATTTTATCTGTGGATACATTAACTGTACATTATCACCCATCTGTATTTTTTCTGGCTGTTTCTCAAAGGGCATCTGATGAGTCAGACTGTTTTTTTCTAGTGGGCCCTTCACCTGCTAGAGACAAGAATCTTGAATGGAGGCAAAGAAAAATCTCTATGTTTTGTTTTTGTTTTGTTTTTCCCTACCATTTTGTATTTTAGTTTACATTTGTAACTTCTCCATTTGGATTTCTGTTTCAGAGCACACTTCCGTGTTTTGCAGTCTCTATTTCCATGAAATAGCTACCACAGTCTTAAACATGATGCAAGTGTGGTTTACATTGCCAAGAACATAACTTCTCAAGAACCCCTGGATCTTGGCCACAAGGCTAACTTTGTGCTTCTGTTTAGTGTGAACTAAGCAAGCATCTCCATGTAAGACCTAGGTGCAGTTTAGGAGATAGTTGTCTTCAGGTATTGCTCCCTGTGTGGAGGTGCCATGCTTGACTTCCCATGTGTCAGAGGTCCTCACATATTCCCCAGGAATCCCCCCAGCTCAGAAGTCCTTGACAGACACTTGTGCACTCCAGGACGTGTAAAATGCACCCTCAGTTCCTTGTTACCTAATGGTTGTTGTGGCAGGCTGCGATTCAGGAATTGCATTGTGAGGAAAGAATGGCAAAGATAGCAATTCTCAGGATCTTCTGATGGTGAACTCAATAAAATACAGTGAATTATTCTTATTTACTCTTTTGCATAACCACTAATTTCACACTGATTGCTGCTGGCTGTATACTCTTGTCCCATGCAGCAAAATTATTACACCCTAAGTAGCCCCATTCATCATGCTCTTATTAACCTAAGTCCTTTTCCAGGTTTACATGAAAACATCTGGTTCTCTGCATGGTTGACACATAAACATCTGGTCCTCTGCGTGGCTGAGCACTGGATTTGGCTGGAGCCTTTAACAGAGCTCCACTGATTTAAATGTACATAGGACTCAAAATCACTTTGGAATAATTTTCACCATGATCCTTTTATTCTGACTGTCATATGAATTCTTATTTAGTCTTGAGAGACTCAAGGTGGTTCTTTTGGAAGTGTAGGTTTCTTAGATCTGTGTCCTACTCATTTTACATACACTGAGTTTGATTCACTTCTCAGATATATAAATTTATCATTAATGTAAATGCATTGCCTTTCCTAGTTCTTTTTTGGAAGCATTCTGGGACAAGAGAGTGCATAATCTGCCCTTCTGGTGATTGATTCTATGGTATTCAATCTAAAGCTTGTAAAAGTGAAAAAGAAAAAAATAAAAAATAATAAAGAGTTATAATGTCAGATGTGTTTCAGGTGAAAAATGATTCCAAATTAAAATCATCTTGCTTAAAGGCCTGAATGTTAATTAAGCCATTTATGTTTATTTAGCAGAAGGACAGAGGTAAGATAGCTGAGTCTTTCAAGGTTTTGGCTGTGTTACGTGAGTATACAACAGTATACAAAATTATGTAAACTAGTTATTTGCAATAGACCAAACATTTATTTGTCTGTCATGTAAGAATTTGTCTGGTTTTCAGGGCAGAAATATAAGACCAAATCTATGCTTTTGCACTATATTAAGGTTCCTACCTAAGAATATTAAATTTCAGTTTCCCATTCTTAAATATCTTTGCTTTAAGCTGCATAGTCTAATGAACATATTAGATAGAATGAATGAGGGATAAAGATTATTCATGATATGACATAAATACAAATAATTTTTACATTTGCATTTTTCAACTTGCACTTAATTCAACAAGGGCTCAAGAGTGTTTCTGTGTCTTTTAAAGCTACTTTTTTTCTGTACTACTTTCCATGATTATAAAGTAGAGTGGGCTGATTTCCCTACCTTCCAAGTTTCATAGCATTGCAGTGGTGATATTCCTGTCCAGCCTTCTACCAACAATTCAGATGCACTGGAAACTCTGACATTAGTTAGTGAATTGGTTTAATTTCAACTCCAGGTTCAGTTGCTCAAATATATGTGCCTACATTAAAAAAATCCACATACAATGCAACTTCCCACAATAATCTGTGACGTCCATAAAGGCAGTATTGAGGCTTTCAGCACATCTAACATAAGAGGTTACTTGCTGATAGGTGACTAATGTAATTTTAGACTCAGAGAAGTATCAAACTGCTGCTTCAGAGGAGCATTAAGTCTCTCAGATGTCCTCACATACCTTGCCTGACTTGTGAAGGTTTATAAAATACCTGAAGGAGTCTCAAATGTCATAGCTACCTTTAGCTAAATGAATTTCCATCAGGATGCCTACTCTAGGATGCATCCAGTAGCTCTCCAGACTACATCTGACACAATGCAGTTGCTTAAATATCTGTATTTGGTGCCATTTCAGACTGCCCAAGGTAAGTCTCCCATGTGGTCTCCAGCTGCTTTTGTGGAAAATCACAGATCTCCCATCAGTCTCCAGCCACATGCATCAGATGTGTACAGATATTTTAGCATCCTTAGAATGTTAAATGGCACTTGACGCTTCTGTTCATGGAAGTATATTATGTCTGTGTATTGGCCAAGGCCTTGTCTAGAATATTCTACTTGTCCTTTTGCTGTTACTTAGAAGGGTCTAAATGCCATGTAGGTCCTGTCTCATATCTCTCAGCTCTATGTGCGATCTTAGGTGCCCTTGGATGTTAGAGAAGATACCACCCTTTTATGTTTAGGCAATTAAATTGAACACTGTGTCTATAATGTCAGATTAGATTCATAGTTCACAGGTGCAATGTGGTATTCACCTCATTTTGCATGCTTGAATATGTAACACAGTCCTACCCACAGACATGTTCATACCAATTGTATGATGCTAAGGGCTGCACAAACAGCTGTAAATCTTCTCCCACCATACAGCATCAATTATACCTTCTGTGTATATCTTTACTGAGAGTTAGTCAAGGTGTTCTTGATAAACAATAAATACTGTGTTGTATAGAGTATTTGTAACAGTATTGCTAAGCACTTCTTAGCGTCTTTCTATTATTAGCTGCTGGAGCAGAACAGGAAATTTATTAGAATTCTTAGTGTCTTGTCACGCTGCTTTTCAATGACTAGTCTCAGTACACATTATTTCCTGCATTTTGCCTCATGATTCTTCTGTGGTTCTGCTCCATGTTCTGTTTTGACTTGGCAATTTGCTAGAAACAGTCCCTGATAAAACAAGTAGTGTAATAGGACTCAGAGCTTAGTCTGAAATGGTTTATAAAATAAAAAGTAATGAATCCAAATATTTACATGGTGTGATTTGCATGACTAACTTGTTGAACTTCTGGCTGCACCTGAAGAACAAGTTTTTTTAATGTGATATGATTACAGATTTTATGCCAAACTGTGTTCTCCGGTACATAAGAATAGGTCCTAATGAAACCTGTGGGAGTTATGTACATGTATCCGAGTGTAAAATCTGACTCCAGGATTTGGTAATTAGTTCCTCATTTTAATGACATGTCTGGAAATTTGATTCCATCGTGGCAGTGACTCCTCATTTTACTTTTTCCTTGCACCCTCTTTATGCAGTTTCTTCCATTTTTATTGCTATAGAAAATATTCTGAAAATTGGTCAGTGATTCCAAAGAAAATTGAGTCTATGGATTTGAGTTTAGCAAGAAGAGTTTGGAGAACACAGATTACACCAATTAGGGAGCGTGTGTAGGCAAAAAGAAAATTGTTCTATGAATATAAATTATTTCACTGGGCACCAGGCATAAATAAGACTTTATTTTGTTGCTTCTGGGTTGAAATCTCACATTTTTTCTTACTCTTGTGGGGCATTATTTCTATTTCATGCTCTGGCTGGTGTCAACATTGAGTGCCAAATTATTAAATACTCCTAAGTACATGTGTAACTATACAACTGAGAGATCAAAAAGGAAATATTCTTTGTTATACTCTGGCAAACTCTTGCCTAAAAGCTTTGGATTATTCATTATATAAGAGGATTTTTTTTTTTAAGAGCATGCTTCTATTGAAGCACCCAGGAATATATTTTTATGTTCTCCAGTATACCTATATGAAATCTGTAAAGCAGTTAGGATGTACACATTCTGTAATTTGAGTTCACATGTGCACACTCATCTTCCCATGTTCCCCCATGTATTTACAAAAATGGACATGTACAAAGACTAGATATACCAGTAAGTATATAATACATGTATTAGGTATGTTGTGTATTGGTCTTATAAACATATAGGTGATTTGACTTACCTTGCCTACTTTAAACCTCACTGAAATTAGACATCTAATCTGAAGTGAGAATCTAGGCTTCTTTATAGTCAGTGGAAAAGTTATTTGCAGAAGATTTGTCCAAGACTACTTGCAAAAATTGTCCTTTTGATGTTTACTGGTGATAGAGGGAGCTTTCTTCATGTCTAACACTTGCTGTGCACCTAGATAGAGTAAGCTGAGAAGGATCCTGTTCAAGTGTACTTAATAAAAAAAAAAAAAAGAGACCATTCTATCAGTTTCATTAAAAAAAAAAGGTCAAGATCCAATTTCTATGCAATAATATTTTTCTTTACAAAGATCGTTCTGGTCTTATACGGATTCCGGCAGTTGTTTGGTGCTCAGCTTGACTGGGCTTCTTATTTCTTCATAAAATGAAGGATTAGCAGATGTGCTGGTGGGAACAACAGAAGCTGCCAGAATTTCTCTCTGCTGGAGCAGCTGAGTTAGTATTGGCTACAGTATGATTTTTTTTTTTTTTTTTTTTTAAATTCTCTAGTTCAGACACAGGCCAGATGTGTACCAGTTCTAGAGTTAATAAAAATTATCTTCATTGCACTGTGTGTTTTTTAAGAGATTGACAAAGACATAGATAATTTGATCTTTTCATTATACATGTCTTTTAGAATTCAGAGTTGGCATAAATGCCTCTAGACTCTTCTATGCTTGTGGAATAATATAAGCAAATTAATGTAAAGGAGAAACCAGGTAATTCCCTCACCTTCCCAGACTAAAAGCAGAGACAAAACAACCCCTCATTTGTTATGAAATCCAGTTGAAGTGTATTTAAGAGTTCTATTAGCATTCTGCATAGAGACTACTGAATGAGTAAACTATTAAAATAATTTTTTTACTTGACATCAAAAATCATTAATTTAAGAGCTGCAGCATGTTATTTTTCTCTTCTTGGTCACTGGCTTTCCATGAAGTACAGGGAATTCCTTAATCTCTGATTAGTAATTTTTTCAAAGGAGGAATAATATGTGTTGGGGATATGCTATATTGAATATCTAGTGAGATCCTCACTCTTTTCCATTGTGGGTACTTTAAAACATTTGTCTGAGCAGAATGACTGAATTATTACTCTTCATAAAGTAGCAACAGAAAAAAAGAAAAATCATTTTTTTAGTCTGCTTTGATTTCATACTTGTATTAATAGAGCAACAAATCACAGTCCATTTATTTGTTCTCATTTCTGCCAGAGCTATTATTTAGTTATTTTAAATTATCTGTATCCTAGTCCACACTTCAAAGTAGGGGGATCATTTCTTATACTTTATGAATGTATAAACTTAAAAGAACTGCTAACTTCCTTTGATATTTATATCTATCTTTACATTTCCCTTCATCCAATAAAGCTTGAGCCCCCAACTAAAGGCTTCATTGCCTAAATTGTCTGTGAAAGGATAATGTTTCTGGTGCACATCATGCAAAGATGTGCAGAGTCTTTTGGCTTTTTTTGGTCCTCACAAACGTTTCAACGTGCAAAGAGTTTCTCATTTTGATTTGTGATGTGTCAGCTTCAGTGCTAAAGTTTTTGCTAGCCAGTACATTTATATATATTGTATTCCAAGAGGAACATTATAGACATATGACTTGACAGAGAAGAGGCTAGAGATGTCTTGGAATTTTTCCAGTATCCTTTGCTAGGTTTCTAAAGTGAAAGAAAAAAAAAATCAGAATTTTAAGATTGTAAGTATAAAGAGACAAAAATTATACTGTTAGGAAGGTAGCGTAAGGCACAGATTGACCTTTCCCACCATCCTCTTATTTCATCATCTTTTTAGGCCCATTTTCAGGGAAACCATTGATGGTTAACATGAAGGAAACAATCATTAGTGCTGAATATGTGTTACTCATCTAAAACCACACATACAGTCTTCAAATACATTTATTTGTATGTGGTCATATGTTTATATATTTGTATATATATTTGTAGTCATCTCACTGATGCAAGCATGGCTGAAGTTATGTAGTTTTCGCACACCAGGCATTGACTTGAAGGAAGTTATCATGAAGCAGGTGGTTCTCTCAGGTCTTTTAACTGGGATGGATCCACGTCTCAAAGATCTCAGCCCAATCCTAGGAAGTGAAGGTGAACCAGCTCCATGCAAACACTCTTCAGCAAGGACAACTCTTGGTCGCTGCCATCCAGATGGATACAGCTGGAGCAGGTGATGGGGGTTTGGACCAGAGTTCCTTTCTAACCTTGACCATTCTGATTCTGTGAAGTGATAGTTTACATTCTGCACTGGAAACTACCAGCTAGAATACTTTTTACCTAGGAAATAGAGGACATTGATTATTATCAATATAGTACCTTCCGACCTATTAGAGAATTTTCAGGCAAAAGCTATATTATGTTGTATGATTTAATTATATTACATTGTATTGCAACACTATGCAATCAATATTATATGATAATGAAATGCTGAATTCTGTACTAAGTATTTCAGAGACTGATTTTAGCAAATCTAGTAAAAAATCTAGATTGTATCTAGAATCTAGTAGAGAAGATTCCCAAAGGCTCCTGAAGGGAGCTAGGAGACTTTGAAACACTCATTAAGGGAAGAGTCTTTACCAAATGCTGGTTCTTTATTCAGCCTAGGTATCACTGTGTTCCTAAACTCAGTTTAAGACCTCAGTGTGAAAAGTGCAATTACCATAGTGCATTACTACTAATACCTGTATACTTAGATACCTATGTTTTAAACTACTCAGTATTTAGCTGCAGTTCAGCAGAAAAATGATAGGAATGTCACTGGAAAAACTGAATCACTTAGTAGGAAAGGGAAGGAGGAAATAAGAAATTTAAAACCAATAGGTATCTTAGCAGAAGAGAAAAACACACAGGTGTAGGAATCTCGGATTTAGTCTTTTAAAAGATATGTGAGTGTTTTTATGACAGGCTATGAAATATGTGTCTAATTTGAAATCACATCTTGCCCCGTCCAACCTTGACCTTGAATGTTTCCAGGGATGAGGAATCTACCACCTCTCTGGGCAACTTGTCCCAGTGTTTCATCACTCTCTTTTTTTAACTGTTAAAAACCATCTTTCTTATAGCTAATCTAAATTGACGGTCCTTCAGTTTAAAACCATTATCCCTTCTCCTATTGCAGAGGCCCTGTTATGAAATACATGGAAAACTTAAAATTATACATGCCTGAAGCTAAAAAAAAATAAATCTAAGTGGAAACTTCAGTGCTGCTGACCATTTGAGGTATGTCTAGACCACATGGGATCACACAAGGATTTCAGCTTTGGTTCTGAATGTGTTCGTAGTTCTCCCTGACAGCCTAGTTCAAAAGAAAGCTGGTAGCTTAAGTCCTGGAAGCAGTCTTGCATGACATTGTGCCCAGGCTAGCCACAGCTGTGGACTCTGCAGTTAATTATCTCCACAGATATCTGGCTGGCACAGCCCATGGTTTTTTCAGTCCTGACACTTCTTGGTTAGAGCTTGCACAATATAAAACTCTCCTTCGGGAGTTTTTATCATCATTGCTATACTTATTAGTAAGAGAATCTGGTGCTCTGAGTTTTTTGCCAGACATTGTACAAAGTATGAAGCACTTTACAGGCCATAAAATGATGTATGTGAATTCTCTAAGAAAACTTAAAAATGCTTTTTTTTTTTTCCTTTTTTTTCAGATCTTTATTTAGCATGACTGGAATTTTTTACTTCCCTAAAGCTCTCATTCCCTCAGAATTGAGGAAGCTGATGAAATGTGGTCCAGAAGTATGATTGATTATATTTTTTTGTTCTTTTATGTGATGAATTAAACTTGCACAATCTTTTACTTTGCCTTTCATTCTGGAAGTGTTTCAAGATAGTACTTTTGCCAAGTTACCTGATAAGAACTTAGATTATTTAGTGGCTGAAGGAATTGATAAAAATGTGAACTATAGATATATGTCCCTCAAACTCCTCGCTGTTACAAAGGCAACGCTAATGAAAAAATCTGAATTGAAAAACTTTTTCCTTGTTTGTCCTTGATTTGTCAGCACTTGAATGAAGGTGCAGTGGTCGAGGGTACAAGTAAAGGCCATAGACTGACTGAACATTCTGGCAAAAGACTATGGAAAAGGAAATGCCAAAATAACGTCAGCACAGAAAAAAAGTGACAGGAGAATTGATATGTTTTCCTGAATTACTTGCAGGTTTAGTAGTGGGTTAGAAAATGTCAAAACACAGGAAGAAGAACCTGTATAAACAAGTGTGGAGTCAATTATCAAGACATGACAGAAGTCTGAGATGAAAGGACAGGTCCCAGTGAGCCACCAACATTTAAACGTTGACTTAAAATTTAAATGTTCAAGAAACTATTAAAATTTAAGTTTAATTGACTTCTACTCAGGAAGGTCCAGGAGTGACAGAGGACAATTACATAAACAGATTCAGCTATCTAGCAAGACACTGTGGGACAGCAGCAGATGCGTACTCTTTGTTACTAGTTTGGATGTATTTTTCCTGTGGATAAATATATCTTTCATTTTAATAGTTCATTTCCAAACAGGAATAATAATATGTATTCAAAGCCCAGATGTTTCACAGGGAAAAAAAATCCCTTAACCCTTCAAATTGTGAAAGCCACTTGAATGCAAAACAGCTGTAGATGGTATCTAGTTGGTTTAGGTAGAGATGGAGTACACAGTCACCTGATTTCCATTTCATCTATAGTCAACAGTTTTCAAAGACTGCTTAATGCTTAATATGATGACTTTGATTAGGTGCCTCCCTACTAAGATGGAATATTTCTAGGGTGCTTAAAGGAAGTCAATGTTGACTGCTTAAAAGTTCTTGAGGAATGTCCTTTAAACACTGCCAACAAATGGATTGTGATCCAGGATTAGGTATACAGGCAACTGAACTCTAAAAATGTTCTAAAATGCTAGCACTGTTTTTTCAGAAATGGTGTGTAATAATTAAGAAATCTGAACAGTAATAAAGGAATTAGATAACATTTGACTTGATTTAGTCTGAGCGGGGTACTAAATCCTCATCTCCAAAATGCTGGAGCGTGTCCTGATTATCAGGCCATAAGGTATAGCAGGTGACCCTTTTTTGAAGCAGGATTATGTCACTTCAGTAAATACATGTTGTCTTTTGGGAGCCTAGTGCTAAGAGGAGAGAGTGTCCTTATTGATGTTTCTTTGTTCCTTGGAATTTTGGGCGCTGGCTTACAACATGGGCAATGTTTCTCTCCCTAGGTGCAGTTCCAAACATATTCATCACACTGCAAAAAAATAGAAATTACAGTCCTCTGATGGGCTGCTGTTATGTGAATGAGGCTCTTACATTGAATATTTCAGCTCTCTGACAGAAGCAGAGGTTTAATTGAAATGGAGGCAATGGAGGAAGTGCCTGTGTTCAGGCAAAAGAAATGCCTCTATTGGGAAAAGAGCTTTCCTTTGTGCTGGTCTTCGCATGTACTTTAAAATCTCCAATAACTATTGTAGGAAATTTGGACTGGTGTGTTAGGTGACCTGGATCATTCTCTGAAGCTATACACCTGCAATTTCTGTTAAATATTATTAAACTGAGTAGGATGGCTTCCACATGCAATTTAACCTGCAACAGACTGAGGAGTAAGCAAATGTCAAAACCATTTAAAAGAATTGGTATGGACTGCTGCACAGTAATTCTCATATTCCTTATACCACTCTCTTTATAATATTTCATCAAAATCCTCTTAAGAACACCGATCTGATCATATGTTTCTTTGCTTAGGTCTCAGTTCTGGATTTTCAACCTCTGATTACAGCTTCCACAGAAACCTCTATTATTAGTGTGTCTTGGTTTAGCTCTTAAGTCTGCCAGGCTTGTCATGGTTAGAATGCAAAGATATACGGTCCACCTATATGTACTAATCTGACCTTATTCCATACTACCTAAATAGCCACTGCTATTAGGGGCAATGTGAGCTTTTATTGTGCCTCCTCTTTCCAGTTTAAGGGTTGGGGGAGTCTAAGCTTCCTCTAAAAATGATCTACTATCAGAACACTACTATCTTCTCTGACAAAGTTTTTGACAGGCTATACGATCAGCTTTGGCTTGGTTGTTTAACTAACTCATGAATTTCGATCTCTTTAGGGAATGCTAGAATACCCTCCAAATCCATCTCTACAGAGTCCACTCCTGGAGGAGCAGTTACTAGACTGAAGCCCAGCAAGTCTGACTGTCTTTCCTTGCTAATTACCATTTTATTTGTTCGTATATAGAATTTCTGTGCTATCCCAATAAAGGACATCTCTCAGTCTTACTACTTTTATGTTGGTTTATGCCAAGTTTCATAAGAAATTTCCTTTTCAAAAGTACATTTCAGTGGGAAATATGTCTTGTGTGTTGGATTTAATATAAAGCATGCTGCTATTAATGCTCTTAATTTTGTATGTTTTTGCAATGTTAAGCCATGTATTCTCAGCAGCATTTCATAAAGCTATGCAGAACTTGTTAGACTTCATGTATTAATACGTTTGTAAGGCAAAAAGACAATGCAATAACAAGGATCAACAAATTTATTATCTATCAGAAGAGGAAATTTCTGGCAAACTTGTTTTCTTGTTTCTGAATATAGCAAAACAAAACAAAACTTTTCAAATAGAAACTGGACTCTATTTCCACGAAATATACATATGTTCTACTTCTTAGAGAAAAGTTGTTCTTGTGGGTAACAAGGAAACCTTAAACCTTGTACCAAATTCAACATAAACCAAGAAAATTTAAACACCATGAAAAATTTGTGTCTATTTTAGAAATGATGTAAATGTATAAATTAGACATCCAGGGTATTAACTCCACTGAAACAAATAACAAATATCTTGACATGAGTATGAGGCAGGACTTAACCCACTTATAATCTGGTCAAAAAATAGATGCCTGTGATAAACTGCAGACAACCTTGGATTCATATTTCATTCAGTTGAGTGCAAAAAGAACATAATTTGCAAGAAAATATATGGGAAGAAACTAACAGTCAAGTGTGGAAGATAAGGAGACTTTCCAGCTATCCAGACTTTTATTAGCCATTTTTTCTCCTCCCTTTCTTTATTTTCCACTCTCTTAAATAATACTGAATTTTGTTGCCCACTGCTTGCCAGGTTCACCACGAATCCACTGATCAGTTTGTTCCTTAGCCGTACTACATGTGGTTTACACCATTCATTATATTATTGCTGAACCTGATAAAAAATGATAAAAAATATATTGCATGACACATAGTTACCCAGAATTCATTGTTATAGGGAGATACCTAGATCTATTTAATCATAAGTAGGAGCACAAGAATTCTACTAATAGTGCCATCTGAACTTTAATTTACTTGACCAACATCTGTGTAATCAAGGTCAGGATCGGGGCAGAAGCTACAATGCAGTATTGCAAATGCTATTTACGAGGTTTCTGGCTCTTGTGTTCTGGGCACTGCTGGAATGTTCCCTCTTAGTTCTTCTATTTGAGAGATCTTCAGGTGTGGAATGGCAAATTTAGCAACTAAATATGAAGAGCATACTAAGTTACTGGTCAGGAGATTACAGTCTTCCATTAGTCCTTTTTGCAGAAAATACCCAAAGCCAAGGCAATGGTTTAAAAAGCATACCTGGGAACTGGCAGGCAGTGAATTAATACCCAATTCTTTTACCATCTTGAACATTTGCAGTTCTAAGCCTGTTAATACCAAGACACTGCATGAATGTTAAACTGGATTAAATATATAATGATTTAATGGGGAGATAAAGCAGATTAATCCTTTCTCTGAATCAGGGGATTCAAACACCTTGCTCTATTCCCACAATATTTGAGATTATCCTAACAGAGTGTTACAGCAAAAGCGCTTTTCAAAATGTGAGTTAGATTTGGATGAAGATTTTATAGCACAGCATGAATATCGTTATTTCCTGTGTGATATTTTGTGCCTCTGTCCTTGCTGTGCACTAAGGAAAGCTTGTTCTCTTATGGTAAGTTTGGCAACACTGAAACAATATAAAAAGAATATAAAATGGAAGAGCTTAAATTGGGATCTGGATAATGCATGACTTTTATGTCACTGTTATTGCAATTTACACTATTCAGAGGTTTTGAATGCACTTTTTTAGAGATTTGTTTTTGATTGAAGGGTTGACATAGAAAATCCTGAGGAAAGCAACCTATTTCAGGGGTTTATTACACATAAATTTCAATATTTCAATTTTTATAACTTTGAATTTTAATTAATTGTAAAATAATGGGTTTTTTTCCAAGTTAAGAAAAGGACACATTTTGATCATTTTTTCATCTCTGTGAAACGTGTTGTTCAAGTAAGTTTTCAACCAAAGTATATCTAAGGTAAGATCATGCTTTTGAAAAGTCTGCTTCAGACTCCTCTTTGCATCCTAACTACCAGCCTGGTATGTGATACTGGGGATTTGCTTAGTAAGTGTTTAACAATCACCAGCCATTATGTTTGCTTGGTGAACAGTGCATTTAGTTAAAAACCCCCACTGCTTAAGTTAACCCTTCTCTGGATTTTGGCTGGCCTGTGACCAGGTCTGCGTAAAAAGCCTGTTTTACAATTTAATTTGCAGATCCAAATTTTTTTCATTCAGCTTTTAAAAATGAATTTATTTAGTTCATTACAGTGGATTACAGCTTGTCAAAGTAATTGCATTCATTTCTTTGTTTACTGTTTCTCCCTTTGATAGGGGATACTTTATTGAACGGAATGATGGTAAATATCATCACTGTTGCAAACAATTAACCTCGAAGCCTGAGGCAAGTCAAAGAAATAAAATGCACTAGCACATTTGTCATTTGACATTAAAACCAGTGAGGAAACAGTAAAACATTAAATTACCTATTCTCAGTCACAGGGCAGTCACAATCCTTAGTTATGCAAAAACTTGACCAACTGATTTTCACAAGATACCTTCTCACAGAGTCCCAACCATAACATAAAGATAGCTTTAATAGTTGTTATTTTTATTATTTTCTGCATAGTAGTTTTTATCTTCAAATCTATTGTAGTAGACAACTACATCTTAGAGACAACTTATAAATGTTCTCCATTATCTTTATAATATCAAAGGAGAACATTAATTTTGTGGGACTGCTGCAAAGCACAAATGTAGGTCTTCCTAGAATTAATTTCACGTTATCAGCATTTTTTTCATACTTTTACTTTTTTATCCAACTTTAAAAGATTTTAATCCATATTCTCAATGTAGTTATAGAGCTAACCAGCTGAAAACCTTTATCTCTTCTTCATATATCCTGTTGCCAGACTCTGTTTTTTAAATGTCATATTTTTGCCAGGTGCATAAGACATTTGTCCATTGCCAAACTGATGGGCTTTAAAATCAGTGCATTGTTACGTTTCAAGGAAAATTTAACATCACTGAAAGTCCCAATGATCTCTCTAAGACTTAGACCACAGCAAAGTGTTTTATGAGGTACTAGACCAGATTTGCTCCACTAAAAAGTCATATGTCATACTTCAGACATAAATTCTCCTGTCCAACATTTGAAAGACACAATCTAACCAAGACTTAAGGAAACATTTCTTCGCTGAAAGGGTGTACGGGCTTTGGAACAAGCTGCTGAGGGAAGTGGTGAAATCACCTTCCCTGGAAGTGTTAAAAAAGATAAGAATTGTACACATTTCAAGTAATGATTTTATTTTTTTAAATAAATCGTTGATCTAAATGTAAATAAAAAGTTTTTTCAAGATGTTTTCAAATATTTATGTTCCTTTCTTTAGGTGACTTCTGGGTCATGGCATCCAGTGTTCTGCATTTAATACCTTTGACACATTCAATTAAACATGGTTTAAAAGAATCACTGTCATGAATGATCATAAATATGGCTTAATGAGAATCGTATTTCCTTTAGAAGAAATCAATTGTGGAAATAAAAGAAAATTAGCAAAGTAGACCTGATGCACTTTATCATAATCTGAAAGTACAGACAAAGAAAATGTGATTCAGACAGGAAGAAGCAACAGAACTAGATGAGGAATCTTTTCCATTTAAAATTATAATCTCTCAAAATAAATAAAAACCAAACATACTTATTTTTTTTAATGAAACTGATGAATATGTCTACCTATGATGGAATTTTTGGGATAAACTATAGTAATCTTGTAGCCTGGTATTTATGATATTCTACACAAGGTACTTGGCTAGGACTTCATGCAAGATTTCCAGCATAAGTTTTCTAGCCACAAAACTGTAGGTTTAGATTTTTGTGTTATATGACACAAAAGGGACTTTTTAAACTTATCTAAACATGGAGAACAAGAAACCAACAAAAGAAATCAAATGTTTGCATTTTAAGGAATACATTTCTGAGGTATCTAAACTGAAGCCACACCAACAAGTCAGTAAAAATAGAGCCTTATACCTACAGTGGTGACACCCTAGTCCATTGTTTATATTGGATGTGTACATATTTTCTGCATCTTTCTTAGACTTTAAAATATATTTTTCTAAACCTCTCCACCACTGTGCAGAAGAGGAGAGCAAAAAAGTCTTCCAAGCTTAAAGCTTTTTGAGTGCGAAAACATTTTCTTTATCAAAGGAACATTTAACATTATACTAAAATAAATATAATTAAAGGCAATTTGATATTTAAAAAATGTTATTATGTAAAAAACAGAATGCAAAAATCCCCCCAACCCCGAATATAAGTAATATGTTTGTTTCTTGGAATTGAAAGAATCTGCCTGAAAATACCAGGTTTAAGGCCTTGATATCCAGGTAGATCTTGGGCAGGGTTAAAAATTTATTGCCTTTGTTGATTACAGGAAGAGCTGTAGAATGTCACTGCCAAGAGTCCACAGTTTCATGAAGATTGCTGGAGGTGACTGACTCCATGCTCCTGTTTCTTTTGCTGTCAGTCAGAATCAAATTTTTAGCACCTATGAAGGTGAACTTGGTGAACTTGGGCTGTCATAAAAGGCTTTGCTTTTTCCTGAAAAAAACCCCCTTCTTTTACACTTAGAAAGAGTTGTGGGAAAATGATTTGGTCTCTGCTTCTTAAATTAAATTCCAGCTTTGGTCCCATGTTTACATTGGCCTGTGTCTGCAACTGATGGGGTTTCTATGGTTTTACCATATCTGGCCCTCATAGCTTGCCTTACAGTAGTTTAAGATATCAGATGTGCTTGGGCTTGTCTGCTTTTTGAGTAGACAGATGTCTTTTAGGTACCTGTGCCTACAATTTGTATCTGGCAAGTATTATTAATGTAGGCATGTTTCAAACTCTGCCACTGTTCTTAGAACTGGTTAAGAAAACACATGTTGTTGGACAGCTGTTACCAATAACTCAGAAAAAATACCTTAAACATTAGTTGTAATTTCTCAGCAAGCATGAAAGGACTGAGGTGAGGAAAATGGGTAACTTGTTTTATGGTGATGTTGTACAGGAGATGATAGGCTTACTCAGACATTAACACTTATTAAAGTGACTATTAAATTACAAGGAATCTAGGCCATTTTGCATCTCAATAAGAATATCTGCAAAACCCCCCTTGAATTCCCTTGAGTGCAGTATATTGTGCCTTTAAACTTTTTAATTTGAACTTATTTTTAAATCTTCCTGTGACCAACTACTACAAAGATGAATTAATGAAATGGGCCCTGACAGGGTGGTTTAGTGCAGCCCTCTTTAGTACAGATTTGGCCTAAATACATTTCAAGCTACTGCTGATCAGAAACCAGTTATTAAGCACTAAGTTTCAGGACAGTGCCTGGTAGTTAGGGAACCTTTCTGTGTGTTTCATTTTACATACAAAGCTCACATTGTCTTTAGAATAGAGTATCAAAAAGGGGGTTTGTCTCATGACTCCTTTGACATCTCTTGTTCCCTTCTGCCCCGTACCAGTTTCTGTGTCGTGTACACTTAATCGAACACTGTTCTCTGAAAAGCAGTTAAAGCCCAATTTGACTTGTTGCTGAGCAAGATGATAAGACCTCTGGCTGTCAGCATGGTCAAAGATCAATCTTTACCCCATAGACGGCTTACTTCAGCTTCATAATTTATTCTGCTGAAAGCTCCTCTGAGAACATGGCACACTTTGCAGCTGTTGGTGGGCCTCCCCAGTTGTAACTGTTCTGGAGAAAAGACAAAAATGCAGTTGTATTATGGCTATTCCTGGAGTTCTTAGTCCTATGTGACAAAACAAGTGTTTACTTCTTTAATTTTTAAATTTTTTTTGGATTTAAGCTGGTATAAGATATCATGTATACTTAAGTTTTTATATGCAGTTAAAGAAATCAAAGAAACATCACTTCTGCTAAACCCTCCACTGAAAGACTCTGTTTTCTTTCAATTGCTTATAAGTGAAATAGGGTCTGAAAGACCATTTACATGTAAAAATTCAATTAGCCTGTGGCACTTCTTTATGGCACTAAGAGAGAGCAAGCAATAAACCATCTGTGGGCAAAGAATGGCTATAGTATAAAGTGCAGTCAATAACTGTGAATTGTCCAGTCATTCCTAGCAAAATGCCTTGAGTCTAGAATTCTCCATAAATAAAGGAGCTATAGAATCTATCACAGATGGAAAAAGTATATTAAGTCATCAGTGGCACATGCTGAAATTGCCTTTTGCTGCAGCTTTTCCAGAACTTTGTCCTAACATATTCTGCTATCTTGGTCATTAAACTTCAGCTGTTCTTCTCAAGACACAGTCCCAGAATATAAGATGTTCACTCTAATCAAGAGCTGGTAACTTCCTACTAACAACCTGAATGTATATTTTCATTGCCTTTCTGAGTTATCGAGCACTGAAAATTACCCAGTTACTGATATAAATATGTCAAGCTTTGTTATATTTGAGTCATTTGCTATGGATGACTGAAGTTCAGGCCATGCCTTCTCAAGCTTTGCCTGTTTGTGTGTTATGTCTGAGGAAGTTTGTGATGCAACTCTGAGTAACTGCATCTGCACAAAGAAATACTGAACTAGGAAAATCAGGATGGTTACTCAAAGTTTGTTTTACTACCCAAAACCAAAGACACAGAATTTTGTTTTGGCTGAGTCAAAGCTTTCAATAGACACTTACTGGTTTTTTTTTTTTTTTTTGTTTTGTTTGGTTTCCACTCAAAACAGTAACAGAGCATCAAAACTGAATTTTATGAAGTAACCATATTGATAATTTGTGCATTTAAATATTCATAGTTGTTCACGTTGAAATTTTTATTGGTTTCACCATTGATTTAAAAAAAGTTAAATTATGTTATAGGTCAAGATTATTATGTGGTTTGGAGAAAATAATTTTCTTGTGAGAATGAAGTTTCAGTCTTGAGCTTTAACATTTTGTTTTGTGCACACATTTTAATGCACATTAGTTCATGTTTCCTTTTTTACTCACTCTTGACTGTTAAAATGTTAGTGCCAGCAGCAGCAGAGCAGTGCGAACTTCCTTCCTTTTGTCCTGATGTAATTGATACTAGACAGTGCAGTGACAAATAAATACAACTAAAGGAAGAATGAATAGGAAGAAGTAGATTTTCATTTTTTGACTAGATTTTAGTGTCCTTTTACATATGCTGGAGTGATTGGTATTTCTACAAAGGAAAAAAACCTGTGGGCATTTTCATTGTAGTAAAAATAGGTACTACATACTAGGAGAAAAAGAAGTATTTCTGCCTGTCTTTTGCATAAAAGAAGTTGAACAAAGAGCCAACTGGAGGCTTTAAAGCTGAAATTTCCAGAAAAACTAGCTTCCTGGTTTTAGCATTAATTTGAAATATAATCCTTGACTATGAAAGAGTGTTGCCCTTTATCCTTTAATACAGAAACTCTGAACTTCTGGAGTTTTTTATGTGTAACTGCTTTGAATAAGGTTTTAAAAATAGATTCTGCATCTTGCATAGTTTTGTTTGTTGTCATGCCTCATGTATACTTTTTTTTGGCATTGCCATTGTGGAATTTCAAAGGAGACCTATAATTGTTTTTCAGTATCAACATCTAAAAGTTTCAGGACAACTTTCCTGGAGTAGGGTTTTCACCCAGTATTCTTAGCCAGATTTTCCATTTCTGCATGATTCGGTCAAATTACCCATGCCCTTGCTCTCCACCCCTTTATGTTGATTATCTGCCATGGAACTGCATCGCCCTGAGAGCCTGTGTTGCTTTTGTCCAGTGTTTAGTTTCGAACAAACATGTCAGTGTGAAAATTTTTGTGCCTCATTCCAGTTAAATGCTTTAGTCATAGAAACATATTTTATGACATATTTTTATGCTTTCAGGTATGCTAATCATCTCCCTGTGCCATTAGGATTCATTGCTGCACACAGAGAAAAAGCTTATTTCTTCTACTGAAAAGTAGTTATGAGATTCATAAGGCTGTTATTCACGGTTGAGCCCTGTGCAAATGGAGACAGAAGAGAAGAAACCTCTTTGTTGGGGCTATTTATCATGGGCTGGGGAATTTTCCCCCAAGCAGTACTCAAATAATTTTGCTCAGATTGTGGGCATTTCTGTGTAACCAGGTTGCAGGCTACACAGTGAGTCTCTAATCCCTGAAACAATGTGAGGTCAATCATGTCCCTGCACACAAAGTAAGCATGAGACAGTGAAGAGCATTCTAAAAACAATTGTAGGGTGTTTTTAGTGATTAACATGGAGAACATATAAAGAAATAATACCCTGAATCATGTTTTAAGTATTGCTATGAATGGAAGATAATGGCCTCAGTTTAACACAGTGTTTGAACATATGAATTTAGAGATGGGGGCATATTTAATTTTTCATCAGAGATTAATTGCTCAGTCACAATTGTTCTGTGGATTAAAGACCTTTGTAAGTTATTGTTCAGCTAAAGATATCCTTCAACTCTACTTTTTATGAAGTAAAGTTTTATAAAGACTTTCAAAAGTGGTAATAAACTCAATATGAAAGATGGGTTTTGGCACAGCAGAAAACATGGAGCAGATTTTATCGTAGTGTGTAAATGATAGATAGATAAGGTAAATCCAAAAGCAGATTATATAGCTAGTAAAATTGTAAAAAATTGGGATTTATCACATTTTTGGCCAATAAAAGAACCAAACTAATTTTGTACATTAACAATTGCAAAGTTTAACTTTTTAAAATTTAAAAATATTATTAGAAAAAGTGCTCACTTTAAATACTGCAGATTAGAGAACAGTCTCAAGTATTCATTATATTGGTCAAGATTTGCATTTAAATTGTATTCCTACTTTTCTCAATATAATGTGCAAATATGTTTTTTCTTTATGAAAATTCGTTCAGTAAGCTTATCCTAAAGAAACTTTGTAATTATCATTTGAGTAATTGAAAGGAACACATTCTTTCAAATATTATAAGAAATAAAGGGCACGGGGACAAAAACTAGTTACTGAAAACAAAATAGTACTCTGACTTTAAATTAACAAGAGTATACTTATATTGTCTTTTATTATGACATCAGATTTTACTGTGTCTAGTCCTTCTTGTACACAAACAATAGCAGCCTCTAGTCCCCAACCTCTTACTTAATGGTCTGCAGCTCAAAATTTTTCAAAGTGATCATAATGAAGTAATATAATTTTTTTTCTTCTATCTTTATTTTAAAAAGTCCAAATTAATCTTCCTTAGCCTCAGACATGTGCCTGAGATACAGCCACTGAGAAAGAATTAAGCTGTCCCTCAGTATAATGGTCCCATCCTAAAACAAGTAGGATAAATCATCTTTTAGAGAATTGTCTCTTTCTTTTTATACTAGATGGAGTGTAGCCAAACACCTTTGCTAAAAAATGTCAGTTTCAGATGTTCAAAATCAAGAGACATGGATCTCTCTTGAACTTTGGACCTTGATTGGTTTCTGGGATATCTTCTAGAGGAATTTTAAAACAAAACTGCTTCTTGCTTGTAATGCCTTAGCTATACACCTAAAGTCAGACTGTATTCCTATATTTGTGATTCTGCTTTTAAAGTTTCAACGTTAAACTAAGATTCTTTGCAGTTATTTCTGGTTACTGTTACATTGGTCATTGTTATTGATTATTCCATGATTAGAACTTTGCATTTTGATCTGAAGAAAATCTCCTATATCTGCCTAAATCTTTTTCTACAAGTTGAGAGTGTTTCTTACTTAGCTGTTAACATCTAATGTTTAATAACCGATTGTAAAGTTCTCCACAGGATTAGAGGATTAGACCTGTTGCATGTGCTCCTGGTAAGGAGGAGGCTTTATTTATTCCTATTGTTTCTTGGTTTTGAATGAGTATCTGTTCAACAGTGCTTGACACTGCTAAGAACATGTGTATGGTTATGGGATAGAAATCATGCACTTATTTGATTTATTCATATAATCATATATAATGATTATATGATTCATATAATCATACAATGATTTATGTTGGAAGTTCAACTGCCTCTGAAATAAATGTTCAAGGTGCTCCTACATTCTTGGACTATAATCACTTTACTGCCCAAGTGAGCATGCTGGTATTGGATCTTCAATATTATTACTGTAAAATATTCTTACTGGATAATATTTCTTAAAATAATCCTAATAAAAAAGTAATAATTATTGTCTGCAAAGTCTGCTATTATTTTTGTTACTATTTGACACATTCTTTTACTGTGTCTAGAACTACACAAAGAATTTAATAAAGATCTCATGTTTATTTCTATTTTTCAGGATTACATTAGTAGAAGTTGAAATTATGCCCCCTCTTCATTTACTCTTGGCATTTGGAAGATATGCCAGATACATTTGGCATCTGGAAGATATCTATCCACTGGAGTCTCATCTTGATACTTTTCAGTAAATCATGGTGAAATTGAGGAAGATTGGCTTTGGAAGAAAGCAGATGCAGCAAAATTTGTCACGATGTCACATTGCCCATTCCTTCAGACTATTCACCCCTTAACAGTATCAAAAATGCTGCTTGTAATAGTTTTTGACTGTTCTGTTATAATTTTATACCTGAAGCTGAACACATACCTGATTTGTTTGCTTTCTTGGACTATTATAGGAAAATTCTATCACCTACATTTTTCAAAGACTGGATATGAGAAAGCAGTCTAATGAGAGACATAATTTTTTTACAATTATCTGGCCTCTGCTGACATGTGATAATACCTTCCTTTTCATGTTTTTATTTTTGAGCATCAGAATATGTGTGACACCATGAAGTCAGAACGGTATATGAGGTTTGTTTTCTGGGATTTTTTTTTTGGTTAGGCTTCAGTTTTTCATGTGGAAAATTGGACCACCAAAAGGAAACACCTGGTTTTGTCTTGAACACCCATGCTTCTTCAGCTCGGCAATATTGTTCCACCATTTCCCACATTTCCAGTTTGTAGAACACCAGCTGCACTTCAAGGTCAAGACTTTGCTAGGACTCAGAACACAACTTGTTGTTTAAAATAATTAAGACATGGATGGGCAGGCACACCGACTTCTAACATCACATAAAAGGAAAATGACAGCATGTGTGAAAATATTATTTCAACAGGATGAAGGAAGAGGTGTAAACAGATATATTCAATTTTAAATGTATTATTTATAGACATGTAAACCAGAACTACCTGAGTTTTTCTCACTGTTAAATGATATTGAGTAAATCATCATCAGCTGGTCAAAATTTCTCTGGAAAGTTATTACTGTAGATAAGACAATAACTCTATTATATGTGTTTCCACAAGCACTTTACAAAATGACACTGAACCGTGCCATAAATCAAATCCCTTCTGCTGGGAGAGAATTTTCTAAAAGTCCTTGCAAGGAGTTTCAAAGATAAACTGAGACTTTTCCTTGAGTTTCAATGCTGCTAGATAGTTGTTTATTAAGTCTTTATCAGAGGAACAGAGCCACTAGCATGACCCAGGTACAGCACAGAGCACAGAAAGCAGGAGTGAAGTCTCTCTTTATCAAGATTTACACAGCCTTTTAAAGATAATTTAACCAATAGTTACTAAAAACATACATTATTTTCACTTACCTACCAATTATTCAGTAACACGGGCAGGAACTGCGGAATTCTCTATCCAATCATTCCAAGCTACTTTTACTGCAGGACAGGAGTAGTAGAAGAAGGAGAAGAAGATTTAGAGAACAACAACAATCCTCCATTTTGATATTTTTTACTCTTATCTATTTACTACAAAGAGAAGCCCAAAACCTCTAAATTTTTCACCCTGTGACAATCTTACATAATAGTCTATCACCTAATTCACACCACTGTATTTTCTAGTTCTTGTCTGATCGTTGGTAATTTTTTCCAAGGTTGGAGGTTAAAACAGTGTTGTTCAGGGGGGTAAGAACCCTTAAAAACAGGCAGAGAAATATTCTCGGCACTCTGGGTTCCCACACAAAAGGAAGCTGTTCTTTTTCCTACATGTAAAAGAAAATTGTCTTTATATGCAGTAATCTATATTAGGTAATGAGGTGTCAAAAATTACATGGAATTAGTAAAGAACAAATGTTGATATAATATCAGAGAGAAAAAACCGAACAGAACAAATGATCTAAAGTAGATATCTACCTTAGAGTTTTGTACTGCTGCCCAATTATCTGAATGCCTGAAACATAAATCAACAAGAAAAGCTGAGTCCGTTGCAAGTTTCCTGGTGATCCTGTCACAACCACACAACCTGCTCGGACTGGTTTGTTCTTTCTGTTTTCTTTTTTTGGGGCATTGATGTGAAAAGCTTTCTTGAATATCGAAGAATGACAGGACTTTGTGCAGATTCTCATATTACAGGTTTACCCTTAAGCAAAATAATTCTGTCTTTTGCAAAGTTTCACTATGATAAGCTTATCAGTTAGCCAAGCAAATTCTCTGAAAATTTAGGTTTTAGTCAATATATTTTCCGTAGTAAAAATATGGCTAAAATATTCAATGTAATAGTTGAATACTGATTTAGAATTATGCTATATATAACACATAGGTTTTATGTATTTTTTTAATCACACTACTTCTGTTACCCTCCAGAGCTGTCTACACTGGCTTAGACTAAAAATTCTTCAAAGCATTTTTATTATGGTTATATCTTCAAGTTTCTTTACCCAGAGAAATGTAAGAAATTTAAGTGAACTTGCCAGTATGTGAGATCATACACTTGCATAAATATGTATTTCATGTTTTCTATTTGAATTATTCTCTTGTGTCTTAAGTATGTAAAAGCCTGATTTATGCTACTTGCAGTTATTCTGCTGGACCTGCAACTTTCAATGTCAACTCATAAATTAAAAGATTGACATAACTGTGAAAGAAAAAAGACTTTCACAAGAAACTTTTCTGCCTGAGGTATTCACCAGGAAGAAAGAAATGGAGGACCAGCTCTGCTGTAGGTGTCTAGCCCATAGGTGGTTTAAGTTAGGTGAAACTAATCCTACTTCTAGTAACATCCAATATGCTTGCTTTCCTCACAGACCCAAGAATTTGGTATTCTTGGTTCCTCAGTCACTCTGAGTGTATAGGAAGAAGCTGAACCCTCCATTGTTATTCCATAGTTTGGTACTTACGCTGTAACTTTTTCAAGCAAGAGAAGCAGGAGCGAATATTTTCCTCTCCGAGATTGGAGGGAAGAAATATATCTCCATTTCTTTCTTCCCGGTGAATACCTCAGGCAGAAAATTTTCTTGTGAAAGTCTTCTTTCTTCCAGAAAAAAAACCCTGTTGTCTAATTCCTTACACTTAAAAGGAGGAATACAGAATCTAAGCACAAGGAAGGGTTTCAAGGCTGTGGAAACCCAGTTTCCTGGTGTTCTTTACACTAACTCAGGCATGATGTTTCTGAAGAGATTTCTGATTCACATCTATTTTGGTGTTTTCAACTGGTTATTTTAGAACAAAGTTTATAGTGAAACCCATCCCAAGAACTAACCTTTCCTTTATTGGGAGAAGCACTTAGGATGATGCATTTGGCTGTGAGATCTAGTGCCTAATGTTTCTGTTGGATATGTACCCAAATCCAGCAAGAATATGTTTCTAAATGAAGATCTGATGTCACACCAGATGCTTGGGAAGTAGAAACCCTAACAGATGAATTGATAAGTTCTAGGCTGTGATCTGAAACTTTTACAAAACCATGGAATGGTTTGGATTGGGAGGGACCTTAGATTTTAGTTCCATTTAGTTCCAAACCCCGCTTCCACTAGACCAGGGTGCTCAAAGCCCCATCCAACCCATCCTTGCACACTGTCAGGCGTAGAGCATCCACAGCTTCTCTGGGCAACCTGTTCCAGTACCTTGCCACTGTCACAGTAAAGAATTTCTTCCTAATATCTCATCTAAACCTACTGTCTTTCAGTTTAAAACCATTACCTTGTGTTCTATCACTATGTGTCCCTGTCAAAAGTCCCACTCCAGCTTTCTTGTAGGCTCCCTTTATGTACTTTCTTCTTCTCCTTTAGGTGCTTTCTTCCCCCAACAATATTGTTGCCAGAGTGTCAGGGTGGTTGAAGCACACCTATGATTTCTTAGGCAGAGTAGATACTAGGATGTCCTCATGACAATATGTCGTGTACAGTACACAATTTAACATAGCTCAGGGATATGTATTCAAAGGAAGTTTGAAATATTTGGCAGTCAGTGAATTTCTTTTTACAGGGATGAAAAGGGTTATTAGCTCATGTCTAATATAAATACTTGCACCTGGTAGCAGAGCTCTATTATGGTAGTGTGCTAGTTAATGTCACTTAGGTAAATAAGGAAATGTCAGACCAAATATTTAGGTCAGAAATTATGGTGCCATTTATATCCCTATTTTTAACACATTGAAAACAATAATTAAAAAAACAGGATTTAATAGGCTTTAATAGGCAACGTAGGAAGCAAGAAAAAGGGATTTTAATAAGAGGCCCTCATTTCCTTAAGGGAACCATTTTTTCCCCCCTCTTCTCACTGGTATAACCTAAGTAGCAGTATAACCTATAGACCTTGCAGAAAGCATGACCTCTAGGCTCTGCAACCAAAGGCTGGCCTACCTCATTTTGCAGTAACCACTACCTTATACCAGGTGATCTGCCCTGTTCACTGCCATCTCCTCTATGGGTAGTTACAGAGAACTTTACAACAGAACTGCTATTGCCTAATTTTCAGAAAACTTTTGACTTCAGTATCCACTTCCTTGGTCATCTCCAGTGAGTATCTGCAACAATGAAGTCAATGAAACTGATTTAATTAGGTATTGGCACAAATGAAAATTTTACAGCTTCTTTTATAGATAAAAAGGGAAGGAAATAGGTATTCTGCACATTGAGATATTTACCTCAAATGAGGAGAAAATTGGCTTTCCTTTTTCAATATTCTGTGTGATAACAAAAGTCTTTTATCTTTCTGATGTGGATGAAAAATATTTTGAAGCTTTTCCCTTTACATATGCTGTAATTAAATTCAAAAGGAGCTATAATTCAGATTCACACATTTGAAAACCTCTAGCAAAAATGGGTGATTTCATTAGTTCAGAGAAGATGTGCAAGGTGAAGTGTCAATTAAAAGTTAATGTCATATTAATTTGTGTACACATTAGAGAGATTCAGAGAAGTTCAGGGAAGATTTTACAAGGTAAAGCATAATTTTAAAATTAATTTTGTCCTTGAAGACATGTGATACTGATTTGTGAAGGAGTAGAAACTCTATTCTCAAAATAGCTTGAAAACCTTATCAAGAAAGGATATTAGCAGCCTTCAATTTTAGCAAGTCTTTCCTCTCTCTTCTCCAGGTTTCCTTTATCATCTAACATTTGACCCATACTTATCAATATGTATTGTAAACTTTTAAAGCTTGTCAACAGTGAAAATACAGTTGTAATGTAGGTAGAGATAAATATAACCTCACAACTCCTTTCCCATGATCCACCCATAAGCAACTTGTTTGAGGTTTGTGGTTTCTTCCTCAGAGAAAGCTCCCTCATTGTCTTCAAAGAATGATTGATTCAGTGAGATGAACTAAGGACAAGAAGTCACGGGAGAGGTCTCTGCGCCAGTATCATGGCCTGGAAGAATGATGATAGGTTATCATTTCCTTTTTGTTGCAATGAATTCAGTTCATGGATATGCTACGGATAAACATCTAACAGGAACCAATCCGTTTTAGAATTGCTCTCAGACCTGGCAGGCAGAGAAGTCCCTGAGATTGTTATGAACCACACAACAGAAAGTCTGATGTGCATTTTAGCGTCTTAAGTAATATTTGAAGAATATGTCAAAATGTCATTTAATCAGGGTGTTGCAGAATAGATGAAAATTTAAGTTTTGATCTAGACTTTGATTAGCGAGGATTAATTGCCAGGGAAACATATTCTTTTTAGGGGGGTTGAATAAATATAAACTACAGTCCCTTTATCTCTTTTCTTTCAGGTCCCAGAAAGTACTGCTTTCTGCACTGAAGAAACCAGTCAAGATTAATGATTACAACAATATCTATAAGAATAAACAAAAATGTGTTAATATTGTTATGATGAAATTACCATTTCTGAATATCTGATCAGACAGACTTTTCCCCCCTTGTGACTTTTTCTGCTTATTTTATTTTTCCTGTTCATTACCAGACTTGAAAACTGCTATTTCCTTCTGTTTCCCCCACAGTAAGCTGTTCAGAACTGATTTACAGTTCAGTACAGATGTGTTTTAAACCCATGATGAAATAGTGCTTTCTAAAATGTAGTCTAACATCTACATGAAGGCTGGTGACTGAGCTACAAATGAAAAAAGTACATGACTTAATGCAGCCTCCTGATCTTTGCCTTTAAAATGCCCTTTTGTTCTATAAGTTTCCATGTGGGAAGATTAGGAAGGATCAGTAAACAAAAATGTCTTTGCATGTCTTAAGTGATCTAAGTGCTCTGCTTGTAGAGTCAGCAACTTCCCACTGAGCTTCAAATAATCTGAAAGACATGAGTTCCTTCCACAGCATGAAAATTCTGGCTGGGGCAATGGGTATTGTCTTCTGATTCCTTACACTCTCAAACTCACAACAATGTGACTGGGCCACCTGGCTAGCGAGTGTTTTTGCCACTTTTGCTTCCTCAAAACCAATCATCAACTGCAAGTACTATGGCTCCTCATTCCGGGCAACACATTTCCTTAATAATACATATTTCCTTTATAATTTATAAAACATAGAAAATGCTTTGTAACAGATTCAAAGGCAGAAGAACTGTAGAACTGTGGAGAAATAAAGAAGAATTTGAAGGATTATGGATGATACATAAAGTGCAAGGGATGCTGTCCACAGACTATAATTTGGCTTTCTGGCTTTAAATTTTAAGGAGAACAGAGGCTATGGAAGAACATGCCATGGGTACATGGCTCACCCATTCTGTTTCTAGGAAATAATGTTATGAAGCATCTTCTGAAACATGAAACTTTGCGCAGAAGCACATTTATAAGTCTGATGCTGCAGCTTAGCCTTTGGCTAATGTGAGAATTTCAGGATCAGGCCTTGAGAAGACAATTTTATCATGGATTGATAAAAGTAAAGGCTTAATTTTCTACCTGTAGAGTCTCACACTATACACACTGCTAAGACAAGCAACTCTAAATAAAACAGAAGTCCAAAACCCACAGGCTTATAAGGTCACTGAGATGAGCTATAAGATACACAGTGATGTTCAGTTCATAACACAGAAGCTTTGGAAGGAATTTGGATACTAATAACTGAGCTAATGATGGGACTGTTTATTCCAGCCATTTACAAACATAGGGGATTATACAATGCTCTGACATAATTTCTGCTAGCAGCTGGAAACCTCTGCTGAACATCTGTCTGAAGTGCTGTTCTCATAATTCTTTGCCAAAACTAGATGAATAAATTGAAACGAAATTCCAATTTTTACTTCTTTATCAAAACTTGTATTCTCTTTCAAGGCAAAATACTTTTGTGAAAACTCTTTCAACAATTCTTTGTGCCATTTCTATAGCCTTTAGTTACATTTTGTCCCATAAAAATGTAGAACACTGGAACATGTGTCACTGTGTCAGAAGATTAATGAAATCCATTTGCACTAGCTGTTATTTATATGTTGGCAGCTTGCTTTGAAATTATTGTTTGCTCTTCTCAGAAGCATGGACAATTCTAACCAGGGGCCTCAGTTTTGTAAGGGCAAAAATGGTGTGGGGACTAGTCTATAATCTTAACTTTCATTAATTATGAGGGTGAAATGGGAATGAAGTAGGAAAAATGTTTATCCCTTTCATTACACCTACCAGTGTAAGTAGAAAAGCAAGGTAACTAACTGAAGGAAAGATTTCCTTTCCCATAAATTGAATTTTCTTTGGCTAAGGCTACCTTTAGACTATCTCCATTGATCTTACCTGTATCCTGAATATGACAAATAACATGAGAAACAATCTAGTTTTCCAGATGGAAAATGAAGACCTCTGGTACTGAACTGATTTTAATTATGTCCTGAGCACTTAGCTTTGGGTTGATTTCTTCTAATTTACGTCAAAATAGGTTAAAAGAGTTGAACTCTGGAATTGTCTGTTTCTGCACACTGACTTGAGCAGCTTTGACTGACTACTTTGAATTTATACATGTTCCTATTATGTATGTTCCTAAATTTGAAACATCATATTCCCATGTTTAATCTCTATATTTCAGTTCAATTGTAAAATAGGGATTATTAGGGTATAATATAAGCACATTTTTGTGTGTGAAGTTGTGTGTACAACAGTTACACAAATTCATTTTCGGGGTAGCAAGTCCTGCAAAAACTCATGACAACTCAAATGTGAAGAGATGCAGTGGCCAAAAGACTCAGCTCTTTACAAGCCCTACTTAATTTCTTCTGAAGAAAATAATAATAAAGAAAACATCTATAAGGCTTTCCATGGTGGGAATGATTAATTTCCTTATAACTAAATAATGTAGAATTTTCATGCTATGTTTTTCAGATTCAGTAAAATCTGTTTTTCAGAATTGATTTTATCGTCATTTATCCTACCATTAACACAGAAGCTGGAGAAATTAAACTATGTAAAATGGATATAAGTGACAGCAGAACTGGGATTGAGATTAACTCTGTGATTCTCTGTGATTTGACATACACCTCTCCCTCATGACAAATGACACTTTTGGTCATAGGAAAACCACATATCTGGTATATCAGAAGAAAACTCTTCATTCTTAACTGATAAGAACGTCCAGCTCTATGCAATAGGTTTTATATACACCCTGACCCAGTTGCTTTTTTTAAGTCTTTCATTTATAGGTCTTGTAAACTCAACTCTGTCTTCCAAATAAGCCATTAGGTCATCAGGCCACATAATTTATTAAAGTGCATTTTGTGAACAGGGAGTTCATCTGTGAGGATATTGTGTTTCCCAAGGAAGTTAGGAAGAAGTTTGCCAAAAAGGAACTAAGGTTAAAAATGCAACAAATCCATCCATTTCTCTTGAATTCCTCTAAAAGATATTTCTGAACAGATGTGAGATGGGAGTAGAAAGAAAACTTCCAGTGAAATGATGAAGTGAAGGGTACCAATGTAGGGAGTTGCATCTCTAAAATGAAAACTGCTTCAACTAGAATGCAAAAAAACCCCAAATCCTGGTACATAGTAGGCTAATGCACTAAAACACAAAACCCCAGATGCACAAGAGGATTCAGCCATTCCAACTATTTAGTGTTCAATTTCCACACCTCAGCAGTTACCTAACTCTCCTGTTACATGTGAGCCATTCTGAACTTGCTGGAGTGCTGTTGTCTTGGGATTGTTAGGCATCCCAGGGCATACCCAGGGTATGTCCTACAGCTGTCTTTGATAGGTAGGTCTCTCCTACTAGCTGCATCATCGTGCTTAGTACAGAAACCAGTATGTGAAAAGCATTAATTCCATTTTTTACTCAATAACTGACTCATTGGAGTGTTCACCTGAGCTGTAAGAGGTGTTTTTCCTTACAACTTCTGCAGGAGTCAATCTGGACACAGCATCTCTAAAATTTGTGAATAAAAAAGGCTTGTGAGTGCTGATGGGTGGGGAAGGAACAGGGTCTCCTTAGCTCTTCTGCTGGATCTGTTTTTCTTTACATGGCGGTATTAAACATTCATTGGGCCAAAGAAACACTGAGAATTACCTTGCAACCTAATGACAGGGAAACTCAGCTGGCAGTGGGAGGACCTGTTTAAGAGTGCTTAGTCAAGCGCGACAGTTTTTACAAACCAGAGCATGTTCAACAGGGATGAACCTGGCTTCTGGGACTTTGACAACACCGGGGTCAGACCTTCCTTGTGAGATATCAGAGCTGGAAGGAAGCACAAAAGAAAATTTCATTTGTATTTTTTCATGTATCATATTCTTCACACATATCTAGTGAACATTAGGCTTTTGGGAGAATTGGAGAAGGCATCATAACTTCTTTCTACAATGCTGAATAGATTTATTAGAAAGGGCCGTATCAGGCATATATCTTGGAAGGACTTCACAACACAAAATGCCAAACACAAGTAATAGTTTAACTTAATAAGAGTTGTAGAATCTGCTTTGCCTTTCATCCCAGAATTCATTACTGGCCAATATGATAGCTTAGATTGCTGTCTTCTCTGGGAAATCACCTTGTGTTCAACAGGCAACCCAGGCAAACATTAGAGCTGTGGATCATGCTAAGCAGCAAGATGCCTGGCATAGAGGGGCTGCAGTCTTTTTGGGGCATGGCTCCTGTGTGATTAAAAGCTGGGAAATGCTGTAGTCCCATTTCTCAGGGCTACCTTCAGAGAGGTTTTGAGCATACACTTTTAAGGCACCATGTTGTGAGCTCAAAGTGCTGTCCAGCTTGTTCAGTTGTAGGTACTGCTGCAATCTTGCAGACAGTAGTTGTTAGCCAAAAAACCAGTATTAGAGCAACCACTCACTGCCCCATAATAATTACATGCTTAATGAGGCCTTAAATCCCCTTGTATTACAGCTGGGGTATTTTAATGGGAAATGGATAATGTCTCCACTGCCTTCAAACAGCTGACTATAGGGTGTAATTTTACAATTAGTGTAAGTTAATTCATGTCGCCACTGCAGCTATGAATGAATAGCACTGACTTTCCCTTAATGCTGGCCACACACTGTCACTCTTCTATGCTAGCAACAGTGTGACTTCATGGACAGTTTGATAGCTCCCTAATTTGACTCTGGGTTATTTTTCAATCAGAAAAACTTCCTTCTCCAGCTTCCAAAAGCTTATTTAATCATTTGGGCGGTATGGTGGAAGAGGACGGGGTGCATGCCTGGAGTGACAAGGTATGCAAAGGCTGGTATTCCCTTATGTAAAAGCTTTTGCTTCTGCAGTGAGGATAAAATGATGATACAGCAGACATGATGGTTCTCTACAGTAGAAAAAGAAAAATCTTGTTTTTCTTATCTGTCCTTAGAGCCTATATCTGCAGGCACTCTCAACGTCAAACACTGATTCAGCAGAAATCTGATATGTATCATCCAAAATCTGTACTTCTTGAGATGAGAATACTACGCAAAGAAAGCATCACAGAACCTTAATAATTTCTCAAAGTATTTGATATTATAGCCCTTGGAATAGAAGAAAAATCACTTTTGGTTATCTTTCAGCCTCAGTAAATTTAAGCAAAAAGACAGAATATCAAATACTCTTTATCTTGTATACACAGTGGAACATGCCACCTAATAACAAGAAACAGATCATGACCCTAGAGTAACTCACCTCATTTAGAGATAATGGAATACCATCAAATGTAAACAATTCAAAATGTAAGTGCAATGCAGACTTTGCCTGTGATGCTTAAGAGCAGATTAATTTTATAAAGCCATTTGGAGCAACCTTTGCTTCATATCATTTTGAACAGCTCAGCAGCATTAGAAATGCTTGATAACGTAAGTACTAAAATATTATTGCTACTTGTAACCAAACCCCTTGTCTGAACTTAATAGTAGCTTCATAGTTATCCAAATATTTATTAAGGTTGGGTTTGACAACCATTCTGTATGAAGTTGCTAAGATAAGGTTAGTTCAAGAAATTACTAAGATTCTTTGCCCATCTTTCTTCCTCTGGCTGCCGTGCAGTGCATTCCTTACTTGAAATTGATTTATTTTAGGATCAAATGATCAAAGATACCCCAAATCCGTGGGGATTGTGTTGTAAGTAAAATGAGTGGCATTCTTTGCATAAGCATTTTTGAATGGCAGAATGGTGGTAAGCATGGGAAGTTCTGAAAGGTGAACTGTACTGCCGATGTACCTTCACAGTACTGCAACCAGATTAGCTTGGAATTTTTTTGAAAATAAATTAATGGAAACCACTCATTTGGAAAATAATTTTTCTATTCTTTGAGCACCTTGTTTTCACAACATTGACATATTTCCTACATGCTTTTCACACATACCCTTATTTGTCCCCTGAGTGGTTCAATCTTGCTTTGGTTGCTAATGATTCAGGATGGGGATTGGAATTTATTTGACAGTTTATCAGAAACTAAATTAACTGATTATTGAAAAATCACGTATTTGGACTATGGATTTTTCAGGGGATGTCAGTTCTATGACTGTGTATTTCTACAGTGCACTGTAAACTCTAGTCTTCATATTAATACATTAATAGCAATGGCAAAAGTCATGTCTTTGTCACAAGCCACTAACATTCTTTTTTCTCTCTGTCCCCAGGTAAAGTTGACTCTGTAGTAGCAGTACCAAAACAAAATCATTATTCAGAATTCTCTAAGAGTGTGAAAGTCTCCTCACAGAGAGAACTGTATAGCTAGAAAGAGAATAAGTTAATCAAAACAATGTTTCCACTACTATACAAGTACCTAAATAATATAAAAATAGTAGAGACAGAATTCTGGGTAAGAAAGGTAGGTGGAAAATAAATAGTTTTACACGTTTTCAAAAAACGTGGGCAGTGTCAAAATATTGGTGTTAATTCCAGTCTAACTTTAAAGACCAATAACCATGAAAAGGGAATAGAAAAGAGAAAGAAAAAGGAAGGACAACTTTCCAACAATTGTGGAAGAACTTTTTAAAACCTAGAAGCTACTGACCTTCTGAGTACCTGCTGAATGCAGTGATACATAGAAGCCATAGTATATACATACCTATCTATCTATCTATCTATCTATCTATCAATCTATCTATCGATCTATCTATCTATCTTTTGGGTCATGTTGAAAAACCATGCATCTACTTTCCTGTGTTTATGTGTGTGAGAAAATGGAAGACAAAAGAGAAAGAGAGAGAAAAGACCAAGGAGAGTTCTTTTGCAAACTTATTCAGTTGCCCTTGAAAACAAAAGCTCAACTCTTCTTCAAATGTTTTAGCTACATCTCATGAAGAAGTATTATCTACCCTATCAGTTTCTCTAGGTCCACCCAGTTTATTCTGTTTTTACCAGTCTGTTAGGTACAGTCTAACAAATGAGAATACCCTTGCAGTACCAATTGAATCCCTCAATATGAATTTCCTTTGACATGGTGGTTCTAACTGGCATGTGAATGATGTGGTCCCTCAGGGAAAGCAGATATGACCCCGAGCTTACATTGTACACAGTGTAGTGAAACCCACCCAAATAAGTGGACATGGTGCATCAGAACAATTAACTGATGAAAAGGCACTTTTTAAAGATGTTCTAAGAACACTGGTTTTATTGTACAGGATTTGCAAAACTTGATAACCTTGTTCACATGCTCTGCTTCTGGAGCATTTGACTTTCAGAGGAATCTGAGTTGCTTCAGGGGGAAGAGAACCTGGGTTCCTGTGTAGGACCCTTGCTTTGGTCTGTGTGGTAACACTGTCAACATATGAAGCAAGTACATTCAATTAATGACTTCTGCTAAGAACTGGAGACCAAGGCACTGCCTGCTTGTTTAAAGACTGTAGGAAAAACACATCTGGAAGTCTGAAACAAGAAAGGAACTAGACACTACTTGCTTTGAGGTCTGTCAAGCTCTTTTCCTGTCTTTCCTTTCTCTTACGTTGTTTTTGCCTGAGTTGCCAGTTGGATGAGCAGGGTAATTAGGAGTGACACGAAGCCTGCGAATGTAGCCAAGTCCTGGAATCTGCTGCTGTTCGTGTCATGGAGGGAGGATACTGCCAGACAAGGAAAGTTATTTCCTGCATTTAATATCTGATCAGTCATTTGAAAAGTAAACATGACTGGAGGAATAACAACTGCTAGAAATAAACGTACCAGAAGAGAATGGTCCTGCTTCTTGTTTGGCAAACAGCTGCTATTCTTAGAAGACTTAAAGGTGAAAAAAATCCTAATAATACATTTATAATACTTAAGGGTACATGAGGTTTGAAAATTCTCTATGAATACTGAAAGTAATGTAAATTATCAGGATTACTAGCACCTGCAATTTTGGGAGCTTATTCAGCTACAAATTCTATCCAGATCCTTGTCAATGGCTTGCTCTTTGATATATCACTAAGACATTTGTATCAGTCACAACTTTTGGCATTCTATGCTGAAGAATAAAGGTATGCGTTATGTGAAATTCCCTGGGAAAGCGTCCAGAAAGATCCTCATTCAGCTCTTAACAAAAACTGATGAAAAACTAACTGTAAGTGTGGAATCTTTTTCACTGGCATGGGGTGCTCAACCGTGAACTAGTTGCCATGAACTTTTTGTTTTATTTTTTTTTTCAGTAGATGTGAGAAATGAGTGCTTTTAAAGTGATTTGTTTGATCTTAGATGTTTATTTTAGAATGTGATTAATTGCTTTCATGAGGTTTCTTTCTAATGAATTGTAAGAGAGTTCAGTCTAACCATGAGGTATTTTGAGCTGGTTGGAAGGAACCTGACCCAAAGCAGTCTTGTCAGAAAAGGGACCTAGGAATCAACTTTCTCCATTCTTAGTTCCCACTTAAAACCCCTTAAAAGTTACAGTATCACAATAATAGAGTTCACCAGTTCAGTGGAAGAGCAGTATTGGAAAGTTCCATTATTCTCTTGCCATGCCTTCTTGTGTTGTATACTCCCTTTCTTGAATTGATTAAACTTTTTAAACAAAGATGAAAGAGAAGAAGGGGAAGAGTCCCATCCAAGGGAATCTCAGAAGGTTTAACAACAACTGCAAGCTGCAACCCCTGTTATCAACACAGGCTAGGGGATGGAGAGCAGCCCTGCCAAGAAGGACTTGTGGGCACTGGTGGGTGAGAGGCTGGATGTGAGTCCAATCTTAATCAGTTCTGAATATGTCTTGAAGATCCATGGAGACAGAATATTCTCAGTTTATTGCCTGCTCACTGGCACAAAGTCTAGAGATAAAATGTGATCCTTTATTAACCCTGAGGAAAGGTTTGTAGTCTCAAGTCAAGCTAGAGATCTGGCAATATGCTATGAAGAGACAAGAAAACTAGGATTTTATAAGCTGACCTCAGGAATCATTAATATTGATACTTGATATTTTTTTCTCTCTCTGTTTTCATTGAAGCCCAAGATTATATATTGTCAGGGGCTTAGAAGAGGAAAAAAGAGTTCTACTGTAAAAAAGGGACTCCTTCATAAACAGAGATTGGTTCAGTCGTAGTGTGCACTTTTTCTCCTAGTAAAATCTGAATTCCTTGTGAAACTTTGAATATTCTTTATAGGCAAGTCATATCAATTGTATTTAGTTGTGTATATAAAAAGATCTGGTGGCTTTAAGCATATGTAAGGAAAGTCAATATTTCGGGACTTGCCAGAAATCCTATTCAAACAAAGGATTTATTCTTTAATAAAGTACCATGAACATGAGTGTCCAATTAATCCACGGAAGCAATGTTAACAACATGAGTGCAATAAGACACAAAGTATGGTAACGCACAGGTACATGGCAGCTGCACAGTTGTTGTAAGTTATCCTATCTCACTTTGCTGCTGATGCCACTCATCTGCTTGTGGAACTAGTGTATAGGATTCTCATTCCATAAAAGACAAAATCAAGGAGCAAAATACAAACTGATTTTGAAGGACTCGATTCTCCTTGATTCTGCTATTCATATGGACTCTATTTTCCCAAGATGCCTCACTGGGTGAGTTTTAAGGCTGTGGAAGAGTAAACCAGATGCACACCTGACCACAAAGACAGAACACCAAAAAGTCCAGTTAGTCCTGTGGCTACCTGACATAACCACTCAGAGCAAACAAGGGGTATTTTTTGCTTCATGTGGGTGTATGAAATCTAGTCAAGTTTAAGACCAGATTCTTCATGTCCAGCCAGCAAGACCTGTCTATTTTTCTTTGCTTCTCTCTTTTATGTTGGCCTTTATTAACTCCCTGTTAAATTTTTTTACCAAAGCTTTTCATGCATCACCTTCTTTGGGTGAGTCCCTTATAACACAGCAGTATGACATATTCTGCTTACTGAAGTTTATAGAAATCTGTGGAAAAGCACTTGGCTCTTTCAGCTCTAATCCAATTTCTACTGAAGCTTAAGGCACAACTTTCATAGATTTGGTGCAGCTGGGTTGAATGCAGACTTAGATGACTTTACTTCATACTCTTGAAGAGGTCACAGGCAGACACTGTAGAAGGAGTAGAAAGCCCAGGTTTTTCCATTGGATAGAAGCAAATGGGTGGTTGGCTGCTACCACATGGGAATTCTTTTGCAATCAGAGTGAGAAAAAGGAAAGAATTGACACATACCCCAGAAAAGAGAAAGATAAGTGTGGGAGAAGGGAGATAAAGAATAACAGTGGTGAAAGTACATGGAAAATAAAGACAACAGTGATTGCAGGGAAGAATGAATAATATTGGCAGTGCTGCTAAGGTGCCCAGGACAGGTGGGAATTGTGCCACTGAACTCCATACAGTAAAACAGTGTAAAGAGGAAATAGGTCCATTATGGATAATGAGAGACAGCTCCACTGAGATCCTCCAGCTGCTTCTCACCACATCACTGATGCAAAGCAGATGGACCTTTCTCTGGAGCAGTTGGTTATGGCAGGATTAGAGCACCTTTTTGTCACTGGTGCAAATCTGCTCTTTGCTTCTACTTTCTGCACATAAACCATCCAAAAATAACCAAAAATAACTTCATAAGATGGCAACAGGTTAATGCAAGGTTGACTCTTTTGTGTTTTTGTGTTTCATTTTTAGCTGTATTTCATCAAATCCCCACAGATCTCAAGTGAGATAGGAGGAGAAGGAGGGAGATATGATCAATTTAAGAACAATTAGAGACATATTGCTTTATAAAGCAATCAAGTAAAGGGGAGCTTTAGGTGAGATTTTATCTAGAGAATTATCAGCAGTGTATGGAGTGTGGAGCACTTAGTAGGAAGCAATTCAAGTAACTGGCCTTTAGAAAGATTTGGTTTTGTTGTTTCATTGAATTACTGTCACAAATATTCTAGTTTAAATGCTTACTATTTATTTAACTGGATTTATTTTAAACTTCCAGTCTAGAATCAGATGTTCAAGCCAAGGCCCTTGTGAGGTAATTTCCCTGTCAGGAACTCCTGAGCTAATCCTAATCATCAAACAGAACTGCAGTACTGAGAGCGTGGAGAAGAGAATGCAACTTTGGAAAATGTTTCCTTGAGCAATTAGCTGAGAAACTGCCACGGAAAGTTCTCATCTCTGTTAAGTTTCTTTGACCCCATCTTTTCCTTCCAGATGTTCTGTCATGTTTGCTCTGACTGCATCTGCGCTGCTAAGTACAAGAGGGCCAGGAAATGAGTTCAAGCACTTTACCCCACTGTGCATCTGCTAGGCTGCACTCTGCTCTGCACAAGGCAAGGCAGATCTTGCCAAATTTCCAAGACTAATCAGCTCCACCAGGGTCTGCTCCTAAGCAGGGGATGTGCGTCAATTGATGCCACTTAGATCAGAGCACAGGCTTGGTCTTTGGATGTTATTTATTTGGCTGTACAGCTATAACTTGGTGGATCAAGATGCACCCAGAGAAGTATGAAGGAGATAAATATTACCGCAACAGAAAGACAGATCTTTTCTTGTATCATCTACTGGCCAAAGATAAGCATAAAATAACATATCTGACAGCACTTGTTTCAGACACCTCCACTTTAAGCCCTTTCACCTCCGTCTGGGCTGGAACCTTTTTGGACAGAGAGAGATAGAAAGACAGTGAAATACTGTACTGTATCAGTGAGGTAATTGGAGTTAAAAGCAACAAGTAGGAAAAAGACCCTTTTTCAGAAGCCATTCTTGATCTTTTTGGCCCTGATCCAATCAACAGATAACAATTTCATAATTTTTTTGCCTTTGTTTCTAGAAATGGATAGACACAAAAATGGCCTTGGTATTCTTTCAGGATTCACCTTTGAATTCCTTCAGTCATAATTGTAAGCCATTCTATCCCACTAATACATCAAGGAGGCTGAGGGGGTTAATGGTCTAGTACATCCAGATTGCTTATGCTCTGATTCAGGGAAAATTGGTGGATCCAAAATTCTTTAAACATGAACTCTTTTTATGGCCATTAACCAAAAGTTTACATGGCTAACATGTCAAACCAGGGGTTATTTTGTGATAACACAATGCCACAGCCTTGGAAGGAAGGAGAGAAAAGCAGCTTCTTTACCTCTTCACCTTCATGCAGTAGTTGCCTCCATATTCTCTCTGCAGTTGGCTGGTGTTTTTGTTGCAGTCAGCAGGAACTGGTACCAATATTTCACTGAAAAGCACAACTGCAAATCTATGGGGATGCAGTTATATGAGACAAGCAGAACCTGTGTAACAGCTTACTGCTGCTGAGAGGAACTGTCCTGTTTCCTCTTCAACAGCTTTTCACTTATTTCTCATTCTCATCTGCTGACTCCTTCCCTCCTCTTTCACCAGCTCTCAGGCATGTCTGTCCCTTGGGCTCCAAGTCTTCTAGAAAATTATATTTGCCCAGGACTGTACTCTGGCACAGAGACCAGCTGGAAAGAAAGAGCACCCTCCCCCTCCATCACGCTCTTGAAACTTCCAGCAGTTGGTGGCCATATATGAGCTGCCTATGGGGAATGTTTTCTGGTCCATGATGGTTTTGCAGCTGTTCCTAGGAATTGTTGGAAGAGATGTAGTTAACCTGAGCCAAAACCATACTGGGGTCATTAAAATAATTTACTGTGGACAGCATAAACAATCCAGTTCCAGTGCCTTGGAGTGTTTCCTGGTACTGTTCACTGTTTAATATATTGTCATTGCTGTAACTCAGAGATCTGATTCCTCTTAGTGAATTAGTAGGAAACCAATTCAACAAAAAAGGAAGAAAAAGCCTTTTGCCATCAACTCTTTAGATACGAGACCACAGAGATGGGACAGGAAACAAGGGTATAATTCCAGGAATAGAGAGGGAGAGATGGAAAAGAAAGTAAAGGCAGACCTTTTCAGTGTCAATTTTGTATGTCTTGTCTAACTCTACCCTCCTTAACAGTATCATTAGAAATTTATACATATAATTAGGGACATATACATATAAATGTGTACAGAGGAGGACTCTTTGTCCTGCAGTGATGCTGACTAAAGAGATTTGCAGCATAATGCCAATAATCTACTGCCACTTCTCCTGAGGTTTCTACCCCATTGGACCTGTCATCTAATTTGAATTTGTTAGAAATTCCTCCATTTTTTTTCCCAGTCCCACTGTTAAGACAGCAATCTAATGCATTTTGTTTTAAATGGACCAGTGAGAGCTCACACACACAATTTAAATGGCAGATTGGAAGAGGTGATAGCATTCACTAGACAAGCAAAAGGAGATGACCCTCCTTTAACCTCTTACGGTGACATATCTGCATCCAAAAGAGAGTGGTACACAGCTTTCAGGAAAGTTTGTACTCTTCTCTCTGAGTCAACACTTTGGCATTCAGCAGCAGTGCCACTGCATTAGCACAGGCAGCCCCTGCCCTGGGACACAGTTGTTCAGCTGGTCAGAGGAAAGGCTGCAAAAACAATCTTGCATACCTGCATAAAACCAGTTGTTTGGGCTTTTTTAATTTCTTTTTCCCCCCATCCTTTTTTTCAGTCTAGGTCACCGTATGATCACATGAGAAAAAAGATCTCAAGTCAAAACTTCTGAATCTGGCATTGCTTATGGGTCTGTGGGTTAAAAAGGTATTCGTGCTGCGGGATGATCCAAATGCTCATTATAAAACTGTTCCCAATTATAGATATATTCCATGTGTTTCAAAATAAACTTTCTGTCCTTATGCAAATGCAACTAATAAGAAAAAAATAAAACCAAAACCTTTGAGGTTCTCAGTGTTGTGGAGAAACACTTCTTAAGGATTCTTTTGTAGTTATGTACTGTTTAAAATTTCTTGCCAGCTATTTTATATTGGAAGCTCTGTGTTCGGGCATTCCATTTCATGTTTAAAATTTCCTCTAGCATGTGAATATAAAGATTCTCACTCCATATCTACTCTCTAATTTTTTTTTTTCTCCTATAATGGATTTTACTTTTTTCCAAGGTTGGTGTGGAGTATTTTGTGGGTTTGTTTTTTTTTTTCTTTCATGACAGATTTCAGATTTTAGGCAAGTCAACTAATTTCTGGAAGTCTAGAGTCTAGAAGCCTTGAGATTTGACAGTTTGAGGTGAACCTGTGAAAAATATTTTGCCTAGAAGGGTAAGTCATGCAAGTCTTAACAGAATTAAAACAACCTTTCAGCCACACATCCTTGAGTCTCATTAAAGCAACATCCTCATGTCATTTTAAAGCACCTCTTAATTTCCATTCATAGGATCTGATTCCTCTGCCATTGCTTAATGAACTGTTCTTGTTCAAAGTTTACTAGTAATTGCTATTGCAGTTAGAAGTTCTCCTGAGTTTCAAATTTGCATAATTTGGGGGGAATTCTGTTTTGTGTTGTGGCTTTAAAATTGTAAAAAAGCAGGAAGTTTCCTTTATGTGCATGTTCAAAATACGAAGAATAGTTTTTGCTAATGGAAAATGATCAAAAAACCAAAAAAATAGGATTCATTGTTCATCACATTTTCTATTGTAAATAATAGAATCTGATTTATGTTTATACTTAGATGATTTGACAAAGCATTAAATGTCAGTTCTATCCATAGATGTCTGAATCTAGTTTAATGGTCCTCATTTCTTATGAATTAATGACAGCCTTGTGTTTAAATAAAATAATTTCCTGAGATTATCTCTTACTTCAGCCTTGGAACTCCTTTATTGAACTAATGTGTCTCAAAAAAAGCAACCAAGCAGATGTGCAGATCTCGTGGTTGAGAGCATTCTGTTTTAGTGGCCCCAGTTGTGAATAAAGCAATAAGCAGATGTTTTATGCTACTGTCGTAAGTAATGCATCTGTTAGGGGTGGCACAGAAGTGCATCAGTGTTTAAAGAACTTTGATTCCTTCCTAACTCTCATAGATCCATCAGCTCCCTTCCTCCATTGCCTGGTGTCAATTCTATGGCTTTTGCTCTTTTCACTGCTCTTTATCCTTGGATATCCGTGTAGGAAAATCCTTGGCTTCAGAACGTGTGGATGCGTTTATCCTGGCAGTGAGCAGCCTGAGTGGAAGGCAATATTTTAGATGCTTTAATTATGCTTGTAACGTAACCACCTAACCACCCAAATATATTGTTAGATCTTCCAGGTTGCTTGCTATCCTACTACTCCTATGGCACCTGCAGCCAAGTATGGTGCAACTCTGTCCCTGAGAGCTGGGGTCACTGTGGTGTCCTGAGAAAACAGAGGGAGATACTGAGAAAGCTGTGGGGAATGTCAGTATCCTCTGCTTTGGTGTCTCCTCTTCCAGGAACTTCTATCTGTAATGGGCCAGTTAGCACAGGTTAAGTGCAGTGTTACTTTGGAGTGAGGGAATTTTGGATATGCCTGGGAGGTGGGTTTAAAAGAAGCCAGCTGTAGAGCTGATGGTAAAAAATAACTTCAGTTTTTGAGGAAATGAGGAAGGAAGGCAGGAGGGAAGGAAGGAAGGAGGGAGGGAAGGAAGGAAGGGAGGAAGGGAGGAAGTGAGGGAGGAAGAGAGGGAGGAAGGGAGGGAGGAAGAAGGAAGGGAGGAAGGAAGTGCCCACTGTTCTCCGAATCAGATTGCAAAGTCATTGACATTGTATTTCTAGTGGAATGATGTAGTTAATCGAACAATTTGAAATCATGCCATTCATTGAAGTGGAAAGTTTTAGCAGTTTCAAAGGCATTTTCCTTTTCAAATTGTAAGGGAAATCAGAATAACCATATAAAAAACTTCCATTCTGACAATAATGCTTTTTAAAATAACTCTTTGATGGTTTCTAGATCTCAGTGAAGCAAGCTTTTAATATACCTTTCCTTCTGGTCTAGTAAAGCATCTGTTTCTCAAAAGATGCTAAGCAAACTAGAGTTTTCTTGGAGTGGGGTCCTAGAATCATTGTTTTCCTGATGGATTTGGATAATAGAAGCTCTAAATGCTACCTGCTTATCTTCCTAAATTAGCAAAGATGCATGGATACTGTTATGCAAAACAACCTCCGTGGACCACTTTCAATTGTTTGGGTTAACTGATAAGAAGAAGCTGAGGGTCCTTAGTTAGAGGAATAATTTCTGTGGACTTCAAGTGGCAGCAAGAAAAGAGAGGAGTAAATAGTAGTTAATGGCATGAGCAGCTTGGAGCCAAGGAGTCCCTTGGTGTGCAAAGCAAGGGAAAACCACCCCCACAAATAGGGAATACGTTTAATAGGTGAACCTTAGAGGAATAGACTATTCAATCATCTACAAAAGAGGCAGACAAGGCAATGACAGGCAGGTTTGGTGGTGTCAGTGTGGTGCTTAGGGAAACAAGGCTGGAGGAAGTGGAAGAGATGTGCAAATTTATGAAGATCTTGCTTTGTTATGCTGATGTGCAAAGAGAAGACATTTTATTAGCATAAGACTCCTCAAAGAGAATCAAAGTGATTTAAATAACCATTAGTCCATTGAGTTCCTATTTATATTCAAAAGGAAGCATCTAATCTAGCTTTATTTCAAACCAGAACGTTTTACACTTCTTAATTATGTATGAATAATAAAGCACCAGTGTCCTCTTCCTCTGCAAAATGCACAAGAGCAGGTGTATTACACCAGAATTAATAACATACCACTGAGTGGATGTCCTCCTTGCAAACATCTGCACAGGAGGAATGACACTTTATCAAGAGCTGGTGTTGTGATAGACATTTTAGTAACTATTGAGTCTGAAGGGCACCTGTAATAATTACTCATGGATCAGCTTTAATGGCTGGCCTCTCATTTATTGGAAGAAGGCAGGCCAGATTTCAAATGTTGCTCATGTCTTAGGTCAAGGCTGTAAGAACTTGGTTTTGACTTCTAAGGAAGCAAAGCTTGATAATCTTGGCTAAGAATTGATCTGGATTTTTACTCATTGCCTAAATGTAGAATTTGAGGCATGAAAATTGGAATCTAACAAGAAAAAAAGAGCTTATATCGGTCCTTCTAAACCAAAATTTAAACTAGCTAAGAAATCTAAAGTAATTTCCATGCCTACAGCTATTATAGAGCAAACATATAATGTGTAGTGGTCAACTAAAAGGTAAGTTTTTGAGCATGTATATGTTGACAGAACAACCTCTTATTTCTGAAATCAAGCTGTGATTTTTTCTTGCTCCCTCACCATCTAAGTGGTGTGCATTTATCCCCCTGTTAAAGTATTTCAGTTTAAGGAGTTAATTTTTATCAGACAGGCAAGTCTGATAAAAATTGGAATTTGATTCCATTTTCAGCAGTCTCAGCTTCTGGAAAATGAATGCTTGGCAATATGTGTTAACTGAAATCATCAGTTCATAAACAACATTGGAATTTTAGATATCTCAGACCCCTGGTTTGAAAAGCAATGTGCTTTTGGAAATGCTGGAAAATACAGTTCAAGAACCACAGGGACATGCTTAATTTTAGCAAAAGATTCTTATTGCTATGTTATCTTTCAGCATAAACTAATGTTGAAATTTTGGAAGATATAATATCTTTAGGAAAAATGAATTCAATTCCTGCATTACATGACACAATGCAGAGCATAAGCAGCTCAATTAAAATGCAGATGGTTTTTTAAAGGATTTTAACTTAAAATGTAATATGGGTTGCATTTCTTTTTTTATAGCACATTTTCTTCCATGAAAAAACTGAGCAGATTGTTGTATCTTGCTTTATTTGCATAGGCTTTCATGGGACTTTGCATAGATAATATTTCATAATTGAGAAGTATAGTAAATCTTGGGCAGAATTCTGAGCATGAGAATGGGGAACCATGATGAGAAGCCAGACTCACAAGTAGAAGAGCAGCAGAAAAATGGAGATATTTCAGTTGTGTTGGTCTACTTCTATTCCTGGTCTGACAATGAAAACAAAGATAGTTTCTTTAAGTCTGGCCTCTAAGTGGTGAGGATGTGTGTGGGAAAGTGGAAGTTCGGTTAATGTAGGCCAGAGATAAACTGAAGTGGTAGGAGCAGGTAAATGCAGGAAAGATCACTGAGGAGAGGTTATATTTTGGGTTCATGACTCTGGGCTCTGATCAGCAGTTTTCACCCTCCCTGATATCTAGTAGAAAGAGACTGGATTTGCTCAGGTTTTGTCTGTCAACTTCTTTTTTCTGAGACAAGATGAAGTTTTGCATTCGTGACAGATTAGCTGAGGCAGAAAGTATATTTTCACTTCCCAGCTGAATGTCCATTTTGCAGGGAGGGAATCTAGATTAATGTTCTGACAATTTAGAAGTCAAAAATGATGCAGAAAAATCATAGAGTTTCATTGTATATCAAGTTAGAATTGGGAAGGGGTTAAAGAAAAGCAGGCAGAAGACAGCAGCTATGAATCCCTATTACAGGACACTGAACTTTTCTACCAGTGCTGTGATGACAGAAATCTCTCACAGAGCATCACTTGACCATCATGGGAAAAGGATGACCGGGTGCCAGGAACAGCCTGGGACCAAGGTGGGAGAGGGATTTATTAGAGGAGCAAGGGTGAACATTCACAGAAAGTGTAGTGATAAATTTTGTCTGATGTGCTGCCCAGTGTTTCCAAGAGGGTTAATAAAGTTGCATGGTTATTTAAAGTATGATTTGTGCATCTTGTCTTTCCTAATGCAGGCCTGAGACAGCACACTTCACTTCTCAAAGCCCATCCACAGCAGGACTGTGCAGGACACTTGAGAGCAGTGAAGAGGCAGCCTGTGCTATTCTATTGCTTTCAGAATAACACACTTAACTCTGGTGTAGAGTTTGGAGCACTGAGAATTACTTAATTGGGATAAGGAAAGAAAGACCTTGGTCCCTGCTTTGCAAAATCATCTTTTATAGGCAAGCCTTCGAAAATAAGACCGAAAGTGACGCAAGTTGTACATATCCATTATCTAAACAAAAGAGGATACACAACTAAAATGTGTATTAGTATTTTTTATTTAATTGATTAATGACAGTAATTTTGAGTGGATATACAAGGCTAGCTTTTTTTTTTCTGTAAGTACCCTTAAATTTGCAACTATGATGGTTTTTTTTCCTGAGGAAAAGCCAAATGAAAACCAACAAACTGCCCTTATTTTTAGGGGGTGTGTGTGTTTCTCTGCAGTTTTCCTTTAATTTCCCTTTTTTGCAGTCATTTTCTTTGGCTGAAGAGGAATGGGCAGCCTTTCATTTAATTTTCACTTTTTAGTGACAGATTGCATTTGTGTGACTGATTTTGCCATTAGGAGGATAACATGGTGAAACACCTTCTGGTTGCTTGAAGCTGAGGTCACTGCAGAGTTCAGTAATGCTTCCTCATTTTGCTACACTTAAGGCACACCTAGTAGGCCAACAAAACAGCTCTTAGTAACCTACATAGTGGACACCTAAGAGGGTGTATTTACTATAACTCTAAGCTATTTAGGGAATTTGGCTGAATGTATTATCGATTTCTCTAACTAAATCATAGAATTTCAGATGTGGTAAAAGGTGTGTCTGTCTCTTAAAGGACCCTCCAGCACCGAAATTTAGGTCTTGCTTACCAGAGCCCATACTGGTTTTTCTGGTCATTGCTCTGTTTATGTAGGGTATTTTGGTTTGTTTTGATTTGTTTTTTAAATTTGTGGTTATTTTAGGACCTCAGATCAAAATAAGAGTTTGTCATGTGCTAAATCAGGGTTTATCACACACTAATTAAAATTGTAGTACGCTTGTTTACTATATCTGTGGTGGTATATAGGGTTTGCTATTTGTGTTCATCTGGTAACCTCTGCTAATTCTCTGTTTCCTAGATCTTAGGAAACTGTAGCTGTAACCCTAAGAAGGAAGCTGTTATCCGTACAATTTAGGAAAGCATGTCAGTACAGTTAAAATGTTGGTTCTTTCTACAATTATACCTGGTTCAAAACTGTCCATGTTTAACAGTAAAGCTAAATTTGAACTAGCCACACTAAAAACAAGACAAGCCTTTGAGAAAGTACTTGGTGGACTTTCCTTTGAAATAGCATTTCTGTTCCGTACTGAAGTTATGAATTAAGAGCATAATTGCAAATTTCTAAATGAGTCAACTAGATGGCTACGCGTATATTTTGGATGCAGTTATTTGTTCCTGAAGGTGAAAGACCTGCATTTTGTAGGAGATGATCATGAAGTAATTCTTCAACTGAATTTTTTTGCCTTTGAATTTATGAGTATTGCAAAGAAATGCAAAATATGAAAAGTATACAGAAAGATTTTCAAATGGAGATGAAAAAATATCTCCTGGACAGATGTGAGAAAAATAATCAAACACTTCTCATGAGGTTCTTATTTAAAGTCCTCATCAACATTCCTCAGGATTTTATCCATCTGCAGACTTCAGATCTATCAATGGAGTCAACTCACACACATAATTCTAGTTGCTGGTATATGCATATTTAACAAAAGTGAATGAATTAAGGTGATAAGTAATGCCTTAGCAGCATTTCCTATTTTGCAATCATTGGACACGATAAGAAGTGAGATAAAATCTGTCGTCCAAAGAAAAAGCCTTTCCTTATGAAAAAACCCACACAATATCCCCGCAGAGAAGTCCCATTCTGCCTTGTACACGTATTTTGTGGGGTTTTGGGTCTATAGTTTTTATTTTAATGTGGTTTTTTTGGGGGGAGGGTGGGTGTTGCTTGTTTAAATTTCAGTAAAATTATGAAGCTGTGATAGGGACATCTTCCATGAAACAAGTTTACTACTGCTTTAGCTTGATTTATAATGCCCTTCTGAGGAATTAGCAAAGGATAAGAGATATGACCTGGCTTTGGGAATCTAACATTCTTTTATCAGTGTTTATATTCAGGGCTGAAAAACAAACAGAAGAAATTTTTTGGAATTTTCTATATCAGATTTCTAATATACCAACCTGCCAAATGATTGAATGTGTGCAGTCACAACAGAACCCGCTGTTCATTTATTCTAAGCACTGAAGATGAGCAGACATAGAAAACTTTCAAGCTGTGCAGAACCACGACTTCAGAGGTGGTTTCATTGTATATGACAATTATGGTAGAGCATTTTTAGGGAATGTGCAACTTGTAAGTGTTATTTGGGCAGGGATACAGAATGAGTTTCAGTGTAGGAATTCAAGAAATGTACTATGTGGAGTGTTGCTCCCTGACTGCTCAAAAGTAATTCTAGTGGCCTAATTAGAAAACAATTATATTCAAGAAGTTTGACTGATTTGAAGGTTTGCTAATTGCTATAATAGAAATGGGAAATTAGGAAGAAATTAACTTTGGCAGAGTGAAAGGTGTTTCATTCATGAGACTTCATTATTAAAAATCTTTTTACTTCAGGAAGGAGATGCTCTAATAGGATCTTGGCTGTTCTGAGGCTGATCATTTTCATAGGATATTGGCAAGGGCACTGATGATATTATCAATCATATATAATGTAAACATAAGTACAATAGTATTTAAGCAGTGCAAAAAAAATACCCTAAATTCATTGTGGTGCTTATGACTGCTTATGACCATGTCAGTTTGAAAAGAATATGCAAATTAAATAGTTTGGATTATAAAAAGACAAATTTGAAGAAAGTTTTTTTGATTGTTCTCAAAGACAAAACAGCAAGTTGCCATAACCTTTCAGGCCAAGAGGTGTTGAGTGGAAGAAGAATAACAAATAGTTGATATGGCTTTGTTTTGAAAGAATGCATCTTCAAGTCTAGAAATACAGCAGAGCAACTTTTTTCTGCTGATTTCTGCCTGAATAAAACTTTGACTTCCTAGAATATTTTTAGCATGACAGATCACAAACAACTTCGGCAAAAGTAACAAATTCTAATTAGAATTGATCTAGTCTGACAACTGAACAATGCTAAATTGGGCAGGAGAACAGAGTTTTTGCACAGTTTACTAACCAAAATTAATTGCACAGCCCACAGCAAGAGTTCTTTTTCACTTCAAAGTACTTATTTCAACACCTTTTTACTTTCTTTTCTAACAGATCTTGTCTGTTTTAGTCTTTGTTAAATGGGGGAATTATTGTTGTGAGATATCCTTGCACTACTTAGTTTTATGCTGTCTTACCAAGTGAAGCAAAAAATGTGGTGCTGTGGTGCTGTCTGGGTGCTGTTTAGTCTGTGGTTTAACAAAATATAATCTATTTTCATACTTGTCAGAATATCATCAGAAGATAAATGTGTACTGATATTTTACTCTGAAAGGATTAACAATCCCCACCACATTCCCATTTATCAATGAAATTGGCTATAGAGAATTGCTCTTTACTGTCCATCTCAACCAAAGGTACTCTGGCTGCACCTTCTGGCAGTCAAATTGTTGCAACTATCTCTTAGTGACTGCTTAATTTTGTTAATTGTTCCTCTGGAACTCCAAAAGTGGTCCTGATTTCAATGACCCTTTGAGTTCCTGTGTGTGTCACGATCAATTAGAAGGGAAGAATGAGAAATAGAACTTTTTGTAGCTTTTTTTATTTTTCTCTTGTTTGCTTGCTGTATGAGGTTGCAAGCTGCAAAGGAAGCACTTATTTATCAGAGCATTAAGCAGAGTGTTGTTTATATTCACATGAGAAGAGCGAGACTGTGGTATTAGGGTGGTGGAGGAGGTTTGAGTGTCTGTCCTAACTTTGCTTCAAGGAAGTTATATTCTAAATTCGAGCTGGTCTTGGAGTATTATGAGGAGTAAACTAAATCCTCAAGCTTTTTCTTGAGCTATACAAAGTCAGTCTAGCTGCCCACTGGATTATTTCCATGGGCTAGAGCTGAGGGAAGCTTAGCTGAAGACATAGACTGTTAACACTTACAGCTTGGTTTGCTTGCCAAAACACCGTCATCAAGTGTTGTTTGAAATCTCCAAAGGTGCTAGGGATTTCACCACATGGCTGGCAGATCTGATGTGAAGCTTATGGGAACACTTGCTTTTCTGCAGCAGCAGCTGAGGGCCATGTGGGATCTCAGATGAATCAGGATGATAATGTGTGCAAATCAGTCCTATACACAGTCTGGTGAAAGCATCTCCATGTTTAGAAATAACATATGCAGAAATACTATGTTAATAGGAAACTTGTGCATGCAGCTTTCACTTTCAATATAATATATTCATGCAGCCTTAACACAGTATTTACAAGCAGCACAGACAAAGATAAATGCATAATATGTATATACATATTATTTTGTATCCTTACCAAATCTTTTTTTTGAAGCTTAAAGGACATAACACGTTCCACAATTTGGGTTAATCTTGCATTCTCTTACAAAGTTAAAAAAAAAAAGCCAGCAAGAAATTTCATTTATTTTCTTTATTGGGCTTTACTCATCATATTGAGGTAAACTTCTGTAGCTATTGCCATCAGTATCAACTGAGTACAAATGGCCATACCATAATATTATCTACTTTCTGGTTAATCTTTTATTTCTTTAAAAACAAAGCTGTCTTCATTTTTATACACAGTCACCCTGAAAGAGCCCCAAAGAGATATTTTGCCTATGTATCTTTTCTTAAGTTAAATTTAGCTGCAGTTGCCTGTAGCCACCATCTAATTACTCAGTGGCCCAAATGAGAAATTTATTATTGTTTGCTTTGTGTGGAAAAAGCATACATTCCATGTGGAGAATTGTTGGGAATTCCTAAAAAGTTTGTGAAAAATGAGCACAGAGATTGTGTTGTTAATTTGAAATTAGTCAGTACTGAAGTACTGGATACCCTTTTTTTATCACCTTACTTGTAATGGTAAGAATTAAAACTTCCTAAGGAAGTAATAGGGACGCCTTTTTATTTTATTGTTTTTTTCAGAACAGATGTATTCGTTTATTGTTTTTTTAGCATGGTACTAAAATGGTTATATTTGAATTCTGGACAATTATGGATGTGAGAAGAAACTGAGTAAAACTGTGCAGCTTCTATTATTCCATGCATCTCAAATAATCAAAGAAAAATTTCAGCTCAGCAGTAACTGGCTCTGTTATCAGCTTTCTGTATAAAAGGGTGTTTAAGGAAAATGAAGCAAATGTTAAAATTAATACATGTAGAAAAATTTGTTCAATATCATGTGTACTATCAGCTGCAAGTTGCTTGGAGATGGTTTCTATTTCATTTTAATAAGAGATTACTTCACTAGGAGCTGCATCTATTTGTACTGTGTAGTACAACAACCAGATGTTGCTGTTTCAATGTTTTTAAATATTGTGAATACAAAACAGTGATTAACTCCTGGTATTGTTTTTTATCTTTTTTTACAACTGAAGGATCTTAAAATGAGAAAAAAATAGATTTTTTCTTCAATGAGGGAGTATTAGTTTATTATTCTATGCTCATTTTTCTATGGCAGTCTTAATTACTTGCCTGTGTCTGTGCAAGGCTGCTGTAATATTTTGTTGACGCCCTCAAAAACTTTTGATATTAATACAGATCAAAACTGGCCCTGTCTCTTGCCTCTTTCTTTTCCAACATGAGCACTTTCTTCCCTGGTTCTAGTGCTGTTTATGTCCATTATACCATGTCTACAGAATAGATAGCATTTATTGAAACCAGCAAGTGACTGATCCAAAACAGGAAAATACGAGCTGTTTCTTCAGATGGTGTTCTTCATGATCCTTTCATGAGGCTGCTGTAGATGCTGAAAGTTTGGAAGTGTTGCAGAAGGGGTTGTGTGAGTGGATAAAAGAAAAATACATTAAGGACAGCACCTTTGGCTTAAAAAATCATGAGTCAGAAATTGTTGCTCTGTCAAAGCATCCAGGGAGGAATCTACATTGGCCACTACCAGGTAGGATAGATGGATTTTTAGTCTAAGCTATTTCAGACCATAGTCTTCCTAAAGCTGTTCCATGGGTGGGTGCTGTTGTACAAATGTGGGTGCTACTGTAACCAACATGTGTACTTTCAAATTATATATCCTGTTCACTCAGGTGCCTATGCTCTGAAAACCATTTTTGGCTGACAGAAACTTCTGGGGGGCCCAACAATGTTTCATGCAGTGCAGCCTAAGAGATTAGCCACTCACTCAGATTTTCTTACCAGCAAGTCAAACTCACGACTAGGTGTGTAGATATTGTTTGCTCTCCCCATCAGCTGTGCAGGATGCTCCTAGCTCTCGCCTCTGACTAGTACTCCACAGCCCAGCTCCCTTGTTTTTATACTGGATGCAGTTAAATTGGAAATGACTAACTGAATTTTCCTGGTCATGCCTTGAGCACCAAACAGTATGTGCGTTCTTCAGAGAGCAGCATGTTTATCCTCAGCACAGCTGCTTGTCACAGAGATGACAGTCCTCATTTTGTTAGTCAGGAACCTGAGAGCAGACTTTTGGGCAGCATGCCCAGGGTCCTGCACAAAGTCTGCGTGAGAGCCAGGATACTTTGTACTGAACTTGTTATAATTGAGGGGTTATATCAATAGTGATGGTGATCTTGAGAGTTAACACAAATGTACAACCTGGGAGTTAGGTCTGAGTTTGAGCTGATAAGACCATGAAGCAGCCTGGCCTGTGTGCTATGTATTTTGGGAAGACTCTTCCCGTAACTGCTCGAGTGATTATTCTGAACAATGTGCTACCATCCATTACTATTCTTATCTCTGCTACCACTTATCCTAAACCTTAGTCATCTATTGTATCTCAAGTGGATTTTATGAAGTGTTCCATATTTTATATTCCACGTGATGGCATTGGCCCATTTCCTATAATCTTTTGTTGGAGTTTCCTGGACTGCAAACCACAGCCAAAACTTTCTCAGGCTGGGAAATCAAATATAAACTGGCATAGTATAAGAAAGAAGCAATTACACTTAATTGGATTTCTTAATCAGAAATGGGATAAAAAAACTCACCAAAATGGTACAATTTTTGAGTGGCTCTATCTTAATGTAGTTTAAAAAGTACTGTTTCCAATACCACTGCAAACTTGATCCACAGATTTTTAATGTGGTAGGATACTTTGTATATAGATTTTCTGAGACAAGTACGTCCTCACTCTATTTTTGGATTAAAGAAAAATACTCTAAGCATTAACTGCAAAAACTTAGAGCATTTTTAAAGACTCTCAGGGAGTTATTTAGAAAACTTTTTTTTTTTCCTAACTGGAATTACTGTATTTTTTTAGTGTTGGTAGTAGACTTTCTTCCTTGGAACAGTATCATGAAAATCTTATAAAAAATCCCCTTTTCAAGTATTTCAAGACACAAATTCAGTCAGTAGCTTAATTTAGGATGTAAATGAGTTGTGTAGCATTTCAACTTCTATGTGAAGTATTCTTGCCATGATTCTCCCCTTTGAAAGAGTTTTGGTTCTCCTGTAGTTTGGGTAGCCATAATGTTAAAAATCTGACATCTAACTCTCTACTTGCTATTTAGGCTTTATTTTAAGCCAGCTCTTTGCAGCATAAAGTCAGAGCTGAAGTAATCCATGGGAGACCTGCAGGTGGTATTAATCTTGCCTCACTTTAAATAGGAAGACAGCAGGGTCTAGAGGTAAGATAATTGTCTAGGTTTACATTAGATCTAAAGGAGGAGGTCTAATTCATCAAATGAGAGAGATTAGAGAGTGATTCATTTGACCATGTTGCTGTTATTCCTTCATTTCTGCAGGGATGGGAATGTGCTCTGCTGGGAAACAATATGGTCCAACATGGTAGCAAGGAGGGAGTTACTGTAACCAGATTTTTCTGTTATCACTAAACCAGTGAATTAAACCTACACTTGTTATAAATGCAGCATTTTCACAGCAAAATATCTGTATACACAGCTACCCATATATGACTAATCTACAGGATTGACTGAAATGAGAGTGTTCTCTGTCTTCTCTAATATTTCGTTAGAGGAAGGTTTGGAGTCTAAACTCTTTAGAGTTCAGACTAAAATCCAGTTTACTTCAATCATGGAAATTTAACTATAACAATTTTTCTAACGGATAAGCATATTCCCTGTCTTTCTCCTGCAGTGCACCGAAATTCATTTCCAGTTGTAAAAGCCATTATAAACAACCTGCAAATATGCAATGTGTGGTGGCAGCCATATTTATCTCAATGTTAAATTCAGGAACAATCTTTCTAATTTCTGTAGATGTGGGAGATGAAAAGATCAAACAGTCCTGGCTAAGTTTTAGAACATGTTCATTTGTTCCTTTTGTTATGGCTGTTGTTTGTTAAATGATTATTTCCTCCACCAGATTTTAGGATAATAGTTTTAGAAACATAGCTTCATTGCTCAGCTCCTTCTCTACATACCAGTGAGGAAGAAATGGCCCCAGGTGGAGGAAAAATGTAATAACAAATTGTGTTACTTTAAGTTATAATGCCCAAGAAGCATATATTTCTCCCATCTCCCTGCTACCAAATCTAGGCTGTTTGATATGAAAAAATATGAGGAAGCTGATTCTTAACATCAGATTGAAGAATAATTCTTGGTTTGTTTGCATTTTTGGGGGATTTTTTTTGGTTGTTTTTTTTTTTTTGTTAGACATGTAGAACAAAAGGAGAACAAAATTCATATCTATGACTTGTTGGTGCCTCAAATTGTTGGTTTTATTTAATTAAAATACTTATGCTTCATATATTCAGGATGAAAATACAGCCTTAAAGTATCTGAGTCTGGTGGACTCAGCTCTGTTGCTCTGAGGATCAATATTGATCCAGTTCTATTACGTGAGATCTTGTAGCACTGAAAAAGGAGTGCTCATTTCAAAACATGAAGACTCTGATATTCCTAGAATTCATGCAAAAGATAATACATTTCTAAACAAAATGAGGTAGAAAAGTGCTTTTCAACAGAAGGAACAAGGAGAAGTGCGTTGTATCAAAAACAAAAAAAACCCCAAACAATAAATTGAAAACATTTCAATGCTTTATAAGAAAAGGAACAGATAACTGTTAACCAGATCTTAAGTTCCAGGAAGAATGAAAGACACATGTCTGTAGGGAAGACAATAATGATGTAATTGATCAGATATTTTGATATTTCTGGAAAAACAGTACCTCCACAGACATGCTACTTCTAGAAATGCTGGCGATGCTATCCTTGCAAACGGAATATGGAGAGGTATCCCTTTTGTGCTGACACAGAGCTCTCATCTCATTTTTGAGGCTAAGTTTCAGCACCTGGGCTACTGTGAAAAGAGGTAGTTTGATGCCCTCTGGGCACAGAATCTCAGGATTTTTGAGGATGGAATTGATTTCTGGGGATCATCTGGTCCAACTTCCCCTGCCCAGGACAACATGTGGGCAACCTGTTCCAGTGCTCCATCACCCTCGAAAGTAAGGAAAGTGCTCCCTGTGTAGTGTTTTGATCTGTTCCCACTGCCTCTGGTTCTGGGTACCACTAAGAAGAGCCTGGTTTCATCTACTTTGTACCTTCCCCTCAGGTATTTATATACATTGATGAAATCACCCCAAGACGTCTCTTTCTCAGGCTGAACAATCCTGGCTCCCTCAGCCTGTCCTCACAGAAGAGATGGTCCAGGCACTTCAGCACCTCAGGGGTCCTTAGTGTGCCTGTGTCTCTCTTGTACTGGGGAGTCCTGACCAGGACAGCACCACAGTACTCCAGGAAAATCCATGCATGTTCATCTTACAGGAAAAAATTAGCAAAGGTGAATGTGTTATGGTTTCTAAAAAGCAAACAGAGCATTCAGAGAGTCTGTGGGGTCTTATTGCATGGGAGGTCTCTGCTCTCATCCCTGGTGGACCAAGCTACCATGCTGTTGACAGTGAGAGACACAGGCATTCAGCTTTCAAAAGAATTCTTCTTAATTGTTTACAGAGCCTACATGCCTATGTAAATCTTCTGAACCATCCTGCCAGTCTTGGAGAATCTGGATTACCCTGATAGCTCTATTAAACACTCCCGTGCCTAAGTGGAGGACATAGAAGAGATAACACTGCTTTAAAATTTTATAGTGATTGAAATATTGCACATCATTTGGATCATCCATATTCAAGAAAAATTAAATCAAGGCAGAAGAAATGCAAATATAGTGTGTAGGTTCTTTGGCAGAGTGGGACCAGCAAAACATGGTTCTTTCTGCTTAATGAAATGAGAGCTGAGAGGAGATAGTACTTCTGATAGTAAAATGTGAGCGGAAGAGAATAAATATTTACATGCCTGGCATGTAAGTTCAATAAAAAAATATAGACTGGCTATGAGTAATTTAAGACTAGAAATTAGAAGATTTTTATCAACCAGGGAAGAAATTATTTGTAAGAAAAAAAAATTAGAAAAGCTGAATGGCGTGAAGATGAAAGGTGCTGCATTTTATAGAAAATAAATAACAATCTTGCTCCCTATAGTAGGAGAGGAAAAGACTTGATTATCTAGGAATATCTTTCACTTTGATGTTCCCATTGCTGTTCTTTATCATCCTTTTTATTGCTTCAAATTTTCCCATGAACTCTGTGGATGGAATTTTCCACAGCCTAGCAAGTCACAGAAGTGAGTTTTGCCTAATTATTAATGACCTCCATTCTCTGAATATGTCTGTTTACTTAAATTGCATAGCAACAATACAGGTATCATATTTTTGGCCACAGCTAAGTAACAACATATGATTTTTCCTTGTGGTACATTACCTTTGCCTTTAATTTTTCTCTCATGTGAGGAAAAGAAAGACAGAATCTAAAAATTTCCCTTCAGCTCTATGCATATATTTCAGTTTCTAATGAAAGCAATTTTTTCTTCAATTGATTTAAATGAGGCCAAAGTTTTAGCAGATGTTTTTGAAGTGCACCTCCACTGAAGATGAAATGTATTCACTTGTTCTCAATAATACATACGTAGTTCAGAATTGATAATCTAAGGTGTTTTGTGCACTGCTTTGGCTTTGTTATTACTTCTGCACTGGAGCTCAGAAACCACATACTTGTGAATATAATGTTTACTTGGCTAATTCATAAAAGCAGAGATTTTCTGGAAACATGATAAAATCCATATCTGCTTACTTAGGGTGGAGGACCTTTCTCAAAGACTTCTGTCTCTTCAAAAGGGCTTTTTCTTCCTCTTACAGATTTTTGTATCAACAGAGGCCAATAACCCCTAGATCTTTTTGTGATTGAAAGGATGTTTGTTTTTGGAAAACTTTTCCTCCAACCAGTGCTGTTCTGGTTTCATGATGTCCAGGTTCCTGTTTTTTTCCAGATTGTGGTGCCCCAGAGTCACACTGTGCCTTTTCTCTTCATGAAATATTGTGAGAAATAGAATTGGTGCATATATATCTAGCAACCTGGGAAAGGTGAAAAAAAAACCCCTACTCTTGAGGCATTTGCAGCATGAGTAAGGAGATGTTTTTTCAAAAAGCATAGCCTGGACTAACTGAGGTATTGTCATGCAGTGTCTTTTCACTGCAGTTGACTGGAATAAGACACAACTGTTAAGTCATGGGCTTTCTAAATTCTCATATGCTGTTTCCACATTTTTGTTGTTACAGGCATACTGAGATGCACAGGCAGGTTATATATGGGTATACACATGTAAGAAAAGAGGAAACAAGACATTTTTAAAAGTAATGTTCATAGAGTCATAGTATCACACAATCACTTATGTTGAAAAAGACTCCTGAGATCATCGAGTCCAACCATAAAAGGTATAAAATGAGTCAAACTATATAAAACTCAGGAGCCTGGGTTGTTTCACCCAAAAGAATAGAGGACAGTATATTAATGAACTGAAGGAGAGGAATGTGATTATTCTGAATTAGCTAACTAGATTCAGTCTAGTAGCTGCATACATTCTTTCAGTCATGATAACTGCAAATGTGCCTACCAACTGCCTCTAACTTTTCTTTTAAGAGAAGATCTTCTCTTAAAGAAGCAAAATCCTATGTTGATTTCTGTGGAAGCAAGCTCCTTATAAATGATCTGTTTCACATGTATGCCAGAAGCTGAGAGTGAAGCTACACGGTGCAGCACCACCAATCTTTCTTCACCCTAGTTTTAGCTGAATGGTCCTACCTCCTGAGGCATCTCTGGGACTGGCTTAAATAGATTAAAAAATAACTTCCTGGCACAAAACAGTTCACTTTATTTTTGTGGGTGTGGGAGAAGGGATAAGAAGGAGAAATGAATTTTTATGAAAGTTTAGCAAGGTGGATTGCCTCTGTGAGTCCAGTGGGGGCTGGAATGAGCTCAAAACAAGGACTGAGGGCAAATTCAGGAGCTGAGCTGTTAATGGAAAGAGTAGGTAATTCTTTCTTTCATCTAATTTATAATGGAATATTAAATCAGCTCAAATTGTAATTAATAGCTTCAGCTGGAAAAAGAGTACTCAAAAAACCAACATGCCTGAATTATTCTAATTCTGTGTGTCCACATGTCTTTTTGACAGGTTTTCACAAAACAACTCTGGGGCAGTAATCCCCGTTTTGCCATTCAGACCCTTGCATTCAGCTTGCACCACAAGTGCTTAAACAACAAACAAATTGCTTGTGTTTCAGTCTGAGCAGTTCTTCTCTTGCTGCTCTATTGCCGTTTGATAACATACAATTTACTGGTTTGTCCTTCCAAATTGCTTTGCACATTTTTGTTTCTATCACACAAATGTAGTCCCTTTGTCACAGTTACAGAACGAACAAAGATTTTCAGTGTATTTTTGTAATGCTCAGTTACACTTAGAGCATATGCTGAATAAATACTAGATCATCTGTAATGCTATTAATATTTGCCAACAGACAGCACTAAACAGCAAAGCTTATTTTTCCTTAGTCTTGGCAATGTTAAAACAGACAGTTCAAGTTTAAGTGATAAGTGATCTTTACTTTTTATAGACATCCACTTCTGTTATTCTGTCTTTTGGATTTTTCTTTAAGGGGTTAAAAAGGAACCTAGTGTTCCTTATTAAGTATACATGGGTTGATGAAATCCCCAAAAAGAATATTTAATGATTTATCAACCCTAACCTTCATGCAATTAGTGTGTTACAGTATGGGCATTGTAGCTATCTTTTGAAAACAGAAGGATTTAATCACTGCCTCAAGGAGATAAAATGCAGTTATTACTGGAGAGCAAAAGTTTATTAGCCACAATGCAAATGTGCCACAAAAGGATAAAGACAGACACTTAATCAGAGTGTGATATCACCTAAAGGTTTTTAATCTTCCTTTTATTCAGTTATTGCTACCATGTGATTGAAAGTTAGGAAATTTCCACAAGGAGGTTTTGTCTTCTTGTGAAAGGAGTTTCAGCCTTTACCAGTGGTGTATGTGAAGAACTGTGGAATAAACCATTATGGGGAAAATAATATTTTATGTATAAACAACGAGAGAAGCCCAGGCAATAAACAAGCTAATTGGACACATTCATTGCAGTGATAATACTCAAGTTCAGGTTCCTGTTTCCCACTAGTCACTGGGATGCAGCAGTTTGAAGGGCTTAACAGCTCCCTTTGCTGGCAACAACCAAGAAATGCAGTTTGTGTGCACCATCCCTAGTTCCGTTTGCCATATCGGGTTCTAATTAGCTTCACAGGCAAAATGTCCTGGCTCCTGCTTTCAGCTCTGAGATAGTAGAACTTTTCAACAATTCACCAACTTCAAGGAAGAGTATAAACAGGCCATCAAAAGAATCAAGGAAACAAACTAGTATAAACATACTAAATGAAATTAAGTTTGAACCAAAATCACAAATAGAAAATGGAACAATTACTCTGTATAACACAGCCAAAAATAAGGGAATGAGAAAGGTAGTTCCTCTAACGTACACTAAACAAAAGCTTCTCTAACGTACACTAAAGCTGGCCTATACTTTTACCCTCTTACCAGGAACCTTAACCACGCCCAGAACAATCACCTGAAGCCTTTTCTGAATCCCAAAGGCTAAATCCTAAACCTCAAAGAGGAATTCAATCCCCAGTCCTGGACTGAATGCAAGCCCCTAATCAGAAATCCTAATGAGATGCCTGAAGCCCTAGTCACCCTAACCCAAGGTCTTCAGACCCTCACTCTAAGCCTGAAGTCCAAGAGTCTTTTCTTAATCTTAGCTCACATGTGTTAGGCCCACCCGGAGAGCAGGGTTTGTGAGGTTATGGAGCAAATGCCTGGGGAGATGACTGTGATGGGGAAAAACCCCAGGCTCATGTCAGGAATTTTGAATTAGTGTAATTTTACTGTCAATTGACAAAACTTTTTATTATTGATCCTGGTATTAACTCCCTCCCACACAAAAAAAGAAACGCCAAAAAACCCAAACCCCAAAACAAAAACCAAAAACCCCCAAACCCAAAAACAAACAAAAAAAACCCAACATGCAGGGAAAATGCCTTGGCTATCCTCTGGGCAGCTCTGCTCTCCTCTTTCATGCCTCTAACCCATTTGCTGTGCATTATGCTCAGATCCTTTGGTGAGGCAATGGGTGATGCTAGAGACTGGGGTTGGTGCGCAGCAGTTGCTTTTATCTTCATGCTCCTTGTTTCTTAACTGGTCTGATATAGTTTCCTCCACTAACCACAATCCCTTTAGAGTCACACCTCCTCCTGATTCTTCTCTCTGTCCCTGTCCAGTCCAATATTTGTCTACAGCCCTTGCCCAGGCCGCTCTTTTTCCTCCAGCACTCAGGCTGCTATTTTTGGGCATTTTTCCTTCTTTTCCACATTCCTTCTCTGTCATTTTCTCTTGTGTCTTCTGCTGTAGCAAAATTGTCTCTTTCCTTGTCCCTTTGCCTCAGCATTTTTTAACTAACCTCTCTTTGCAGAGGCTCCAGAAGCTCCTCTTATTCTGTCATATAGTGCATACACTGTGGAGCTGGCACAGGCTGAGTCTGGCACAGCACAGTCCATGACCTCCTCCCACACAGGTCAACCCTACAAGCCATCATGAACACAAAAACCAACCCCCAAATACAACCACTAGTCCTCTGCCCTACCAAAGTCCCTTACAGAATCAGGGGAGCAGGGAGGTCGTGGGATAGGAGAGGGAGATGCACATTAGAGGGAAAGCACTTAGTTGTTTACTGTGAGAGGTCCTCTGTAAGAGCAGCTGACTGTCCATGAGATGGAGGCTGGGCAGGAGGGAGCTCAGCCAGCAGAGCAGTGAGAAGAGATGGTGATGTGCGTGGAACACAGATGGAGGCAGCCCCTTTCCTCAGCCCTCACCCTAGGGCCCATCCCACAGTTCTTGTAAAGTCCTCAGCCCTACCTCTAATTCTTAGCCCAGTGTCTTTTATCAGTCCATAAGCTCAAAGTATATGCCCAAATCCTGAAATTTAACACCTTTCTCTATTCTTCACCCTAGGTTGTGCTTTTGACATCATGTGCAACCATTAACACAAAATGTTTCATTATGCTTTTTCTAGATAATTTTGAAAGGTTTTCTCAGGAAAAAATATTTCTCTTGAGTGCAGAGATAGAAGTGACGTGATTCAAGTGATGCCACCTGTGGCTTGAATATAATTCTAAGTCAAGAAAAATTATTTCACATAAAGTCTTTCTCAAGATGCAGAAAGCTGTTAAAAAACATATAATAAAATTTAGCCAAAATTTTAAAAGGTTTTTTTTTTGAGGACAAAGGTTTCCCAAAATATCATAGAGGACAGGAAAATCAAAGCACTGATTCTGTGTGAATCCATCATACTGTTATAAACTAGGAAGATATATAGAGGTATAACACACCCAAATGGTGAAAAGTTGTGCTTTTCCAGTTTTATCAAGTTCTATGATTACAGAGCACTCATTCTTTTCACTAGGCTGTCGTTTTACAAGTAGGTGAATTTGTGTTTGTGATTGGAGTTCTGTATTACAAGTTCTACTGTAACAGGAAGCTGATGCCTCTTCATCCTGTGGTTGGTGGAAGGGAAATCCAGAAGGGCTGTCAAATAACTGTGATTCAGGAAGGCCCTAAGCTACAGAGCTCTGGAAGGTGGCTGAGTATTCTGGGAGATAAATTGCTGCTCCCTCCTTAACTCTGTCGTAAATCCATTCTTTTTCTTGTTGTTGGACAGAAGATACTAGTCTAGAAGGACTTTTTGCATTAACTACTGCAAACATTTATCTTCCCTTGTGATCTTTTAAAGTAGGGTATATAAGGGGTTTTATAGTCCTCATTCTGTCAGATTCCAAGCAGTTTGTGATATGCCAAACACCTTTTCTACTGACAGACTCTCTTCCAGTGCTGATAAAAATCTTTCAGGATCATATTATGGTACGAAAACTTGAAATACAAAATACTGGCTAATAATCAATTTACATGTGACTTACTAGCTGACATTTCAAGTTGTATAACACCTATGGACTCATAACCTAAAATGAAGCAAAAGTGTCTAAAAATTACATCTTCCCCACATTCTCATTATTTAAACCAAATCAGAATATTTTCCCTTTCTTTACTGGCTTTACCTCAGAATCTTCAATCTTCATATCTTCCAATATGATCACTAATCATGCTTTCTTTCTGGCAAAAGTTCCCTCTGGGTTTTGTCTTCTCAGTGAGTCTTTCTGGTGGCTAAATGTTGCATCCTTAAATGCTTCTGTATAACTGAAGTGGAAGCTGGAGGCAAATGAGGACAATTAGTGGTGTCCAGGTGGCACTGAGTCAAACACGCCTGGATGTCTACACCTGGTGCACTCACCAAGCATTCTCTCTCTAGTCAGTGAAGAGAACTCAGGACCTGCTGTCAGTGGTTCAGTTCATTTTAGCTGAGGTGTACACATTCAAGGTGACCAAAATTTTGCCTTCCTTGCTGATCACCAAACTTGTGGGTACATCAGGCATACAAAAACCAGTTTAGTTTTACATCTACCCAAATGTTGTTTACATAAGGAGCCCCATAGCATGTCCTGTCTGCCCTGTGACTAACTAACAGGTAAATAAATTATTGGTTTTGGGCTTTCCTCCGGTTTTGGCATCACCCTTGCATTACAAAGCTTATTTAATTTTTTGAAAATGAGAAAATCCAGGGGGAGGCTTTAACTATTGAGAACAAAGTTCTAACTTCAATGCTTGTGAATTCAGGCTATGTGTTTAGGCACCTGAGATTTCTATGTTAGTAAATTTTGCCCTTGAGCTTTTCCTGAGCTGGTTCATGGCTGCCTGCAGTGAGATCAGCTTAGGTTGGTGTTAATATAAGCTGATCTCCTTAGGCTCCTTTCATAGTCACTGAAGACAAATAGGTATCTTCAGGCTTACCTTGGCTGCAGATTTAGAGTAGGATAAATTGCCTGTGGCAGTAATTATTTTTCCTTGATGACTGACAAGGGAATGGAGGATGATAAGTTCAGACTAACTGTGAGACACCTAAGCTGGATCTGAGGAACATTTACATTGCTTTTAAGCTTTCCCTGCTTAAGCCATTCATCAGGTATTCAGGCTAAGGGACAGATGTTTCTGATGGAGCTTCCTAACCATCAAGAATGTTGTGCATTTTGTGTTAGGTTTAGTGGAGGTGGTGATATGTGTTATGTCAATTACCGTATTGTAATTGGTAGGATGTTTATTATTTTCCTCATTTTAAATCAGCCAGGAGCTGTTAGTTTGTGTCTTGCATATTGCTTGGCTAGCACTGGCATATCCTGTCTATGACTTTTTCCAGTACTTCAGTGTTCCATTGGCTTGTGTTCATGGACTCAAAATGAACTGAATATTTGGGGCATGTGTTGTCCTGCAGACTAAGCTCCATTTTCCTGTGGGCTGTTGTTAGCACTGAATTTTGGCTAACTCTTTTTTACAGTAACGTATAAATCCTGTAACAGTACCCTCCTTCCAAAGAGGAGTGTTTTGGAATTGACCATTGTGCCACTAGATGGCAATATTAGGTAAACCACAATTTTAAGTTCCACAAATCCTACCCTAAAGGCACATCCGTATCAAGACAAAGGGAAGCATGTTGCAAGAGAAATATTGCTTTATTTCTACACAGCATGTACTGCTGGAGATCCGTCACATCGTAGGATAGCACTTAAGCATAAGATATTCACTTTTCCTTGTGGAAGTGGGATTCCTTGTGATCATGTTTTTATTAGGTGCAAATTATCCTTCTGTGTTTTGTCTTCTCTTTCTTGGTTGTCAGTTATGTTTTGTGTGTAATTCCTTTTAACCTCATCATATGTGGAAGCTCTTGTACTCAACTTATTGAATTTTTGTTTATTTTGGGTTTGATCTCTGTTTCAATTTTATCCATGAATTAAAATCCTGCAGAGAAAAGTCAGTTGCCCAGTGTGGCCCAATGGTTGTTGATCTTTGAAAAGTATTTATGGAACTGTGGAAGAAGACACAAATAGCCATTGCCAGTGGTCTGTCTGTACTGCACTGTAGAAAGCAGTTCAACAATGTTATTTTTCTGGAGCTATTTTAGCTGCTGTTTTTTTGTTTTGGTTTGAAATGTTGCAGTTTAACAAGGCTTAGCAGTGAGGAGGTTTCCTTCTTTATGTTTTGTTGCTGTTCTCCCATCTTGATCTAGTTTTTGTAGAAATAGACATGTCCATTTTTTTTCTTGTTTTTTTGTTTATTTGTTTTATATAAATTTCATTCTTCATCTGTGTCTCTTGCCTGCCCTTTCTCATGGGCTTCTGCCTGCCAAAACCTTGACTCCTGAATACTAGCCAATTTACCAAGGATCCCCTCAGGCTCTCCACCCCTGTATAGACACCTTGTCCCATGTGTATATATACAGGCAGAGGGAAACTAAAAAATAAGCAGGGAAACTATTCTACAGAGAAGGAAAAGAGATGAGCAGGAGAGCTTTAAAGTGTACATGCTTGAGCTGGTAGCAGTTAGGGGACATTTTAGAAGGCTGGAGAGACATCAGAAAATAATGATTAGGTCCTAAGATGAATCACCAGTCCTCAGCGGAGTATCCAAAAGGTCAACAAAGATTAGGGAACATCAAAGAGGGTAATAAAGTGAAAGGAAGAAACAGAAATGCAGGGGTCTAACCAAGAAAGTAGGTAGGACATTTTAAATCCTGTGGAGAGCCCTAGACTGCCCAAGCATCAAATTCTAATTCTACAGTGCTTATAAAATCAATGAGACCAGTATGAAAACGGAAAGCTTATCTGTCCTACTGGAGCATTCAAGAATGAAAACAGCAGCACTTTTCTCTGGAGTATTCAAAAAAGTCTGCAGGGTAAGAGAATCAGTTTGCCTCAAGCTAAGGGTGACACATGGAGGAGGAATCATGTAGAGTGACTCTTCTGACTCCACCACTGGCATTCATCATTACTGCTATGGACTTTTTGCATCCTTGCTTATGGCCTTTACCTGGAAAATATAAAGCTTAGAGGCCGTTTCAGTGTGAGTTCTTAATGCTGCTGGTCCTTATGTCACATGTGGAATCCTTACATATGAATGCCTCCTTAAATAATGGATACTGACAATAAACAAGATTGGTCAAAGCATCTGTTCTTCAGAGAGGAATTCTAAACACTCTTCCCCCCCCCTCCCCCCACCCTGGCCATACTTTTTTAGGAAGTATCTTTTTGATACAGTTGAAAAATATCTTTTGATGACATTTCTAAAGGGTAAAGAATAAATGCTTATTTCCCCTCTCATTTTGTCTCAATAGTGTAGAAATATTTTCCTTGCTCTTTGTTAGATATTTCATTTAAGAATGAGAAATTCCTTCAGATTCATAATTTACTTTAATCTGCTTTTCATATCATACCATGCATCGTAATATTATATTTTCATATGATCTATTTAGTATTTCGGCTGATAGCTTTTCCAATCTTGTCAAAACCAGAACTGATAAAAAAATCTCAATGTTTCTAAAGGAAAAAAACATTGCATTTTTATTTTGAAAAAAAAAATCCAACAGAAACAACCTTGGAATTTCAGCTTAAAAAAAAAAGCGACAAACTTTATTTCTACCTAGAGACCATTTGAAAAATTACATTTTCATGGATTAATCTGCATGTATAACACATTTTTCTGTTTTCATTTATTCCTTGTGTCGACATTGCATTTAAACCTTCCATGAATGTCCCTTATATAATATGAAACAATTACCAGTCCAGACAAGAAAGTAAAATATCATCTGTGAGTAAGACTGCAAAATTAGGCAGTGAACTGATGAAGGTGGAAAGGCTGGTGCAAATCACTATTAGCCTACTAGGTTGAATGAGTCACTATTGAAATAAGGTATAATACCACATCATAAATTGCTGGAGTGCATGCAGATTGTGATTGCACCTACTCTATAGTTTAAAATCCCTCCATGAAGAGGTGTTCTTTTTAAGCTGAATTACAGCTAGAGTTGCTGTTAAAATACACCACAAATCAGCTGGGTCAGCAAAGCTGAAGGCATAGAAAACTATCAGCCATTGACACTGGAAACCTTGGTTTTGTCATTGTCAAACTCTAGTGTGGACCTGCAGCCAGAGTGGGATAAATCTGTGAGGGTTTCTGTTGTGTTATTTCTGCATTAACTGTAAACCAGAACAGTCACTTGCCCTGGGTTGCAGTGTATTCTCTTACCATCCTCATGAGGTGTTGAAATCAGGTGGGGCAGTGTTTCCTTGCCTCCTCCCCCCAGACTATCTTGCTGTTAATGGCCTATCATTGTCCTGCCGCATGACTCCTCTGGACTATCTTCTGTTAATGAGCGTTATCAACACTTTGCCTCATGACTCGTTACCCCATTGTGAGATGCTCCACCCAGAGGGAGGAACCAAGCATGCCATCGTGGATATAAGCTGAGACTGAACACCAGAGACAATGCCTTTCCACTGGATTTCCAGAGGACAGGAGCTACACAGCCACCACTGGACCTTCTGAGGAAAAGCAGACCCTTTTTTCTACAGGATCACTGCTTCAGAGGACTGCAGCCACCATTCTACCAGACTGCTACCACCACCCTGCCTAACAGGGACTCAGGTTGTATCTTGACTCTGTCAGTTTGAACCAGTGTTTTCTTTTAGTTTTTTTCTTTCCTTTTCTTTAACTTCCCCATTAAATTGTTATTCTGACTTGGTGCCTTCCACTGGTTTGTTTTCAAACTAGTACATCGCTGCAGTTACAGGTTTGGAAAAAATAAACAAGATACAAAGAAACCTTTGGTAACAGGTTTGACTATTTCTCTAACTTACTGGCCTGGTCAAGTCCCTTATTGCTATAATTTGTTCCTGGCCTTTGCTTGGATATTGTTTGGTTTGTTTCACAAGCACTGATGAGTTAATGCACTGAATCCTTCAGTCAACTGTGACTTAGGAGCAGACACTGACACCCAGTCTCCTCTGCTTTTTTTTCCTACAAGGCCCAGGAGCAAAGGAAGTGTTTTATTCCAGCAAGCAATGGGTAAACACACGGTAAATACAGTTTTAGGTTATGGACACCTGAGCTTTGGGTGACAGCATGAGCTGCTGTGCTGTGACTTGGCTCTGGAAAAGATCTATGATGTGCATTTGCTAGGTAATAATCTGTCAGGGGCAGCTCAGAGAGCTCTGACATTTTTTGGTGAAGCACAAATTTAAATTGTTCTTTTTTTTTTTTCTCCTTTATAATTTTTCACCTGGGATAATGAAACATAGTAGGTTACCACATCAGGAATGCTGATTAGCTGAACTACTGAAACTTAGTTAACTTATTTAAGTTTGGCCTGATCATGTATGATAATCACACTTGATGTCAGCTTAGTATGTATTGGTCAGATATAGCAAATGTACATGTCAAATATTCTTCACTGTAGAATTCATGAAAGTCCTGAAAGACTAACTCTGTCAACAAATTAATGTTATAGCTGGTAAATGATCTGACATGAGAAGTAAATCAAGATTTCTTTTACTGTTTTTCTTTTCACTAAAGATCTGTCATTTTCCTCAGTATTTCTTTATCTTAGCTCTTGGCATGTAGATTTCTCCTTCTAACTCATGAAACACTGTATATTAGGACCTGTTTTGCACTGAGAAGTATGAGACAGAGAGAGGTAGTGTTTTAGTAAAAAACCCCTGATTTGCTGCTAGTATACATATTTCAGGTGTTACACAGGACAGACGGAGGTGCTATCAACCCTCCTTGGATTTCTACTTCCACGAATTCTGATACCATTTGAAAAACAGTGTCTCACTTTCTGCTTATTCTATTTGATCAACTGCACCTCCAGGTGTGCACACCAAGTCTGGTGAGCTCAGACAGTGCATTTGCTCTTTGGAAACACCCAAATTACCATTCTAGTGCCTGTGCTAGAGATTATCTCCTTTTACATGCTTTCTATTGCTCTTGTAGGAGACTTCCGGGTCTTTCAAGTCTTTTAGGTGGCTTCTGATTCGAGAAGCCTTATTGGGCTGGTAGGTTAGGACACATGAAGCACTGTACTACCTCGGTCAGAGGCTGCTGCTACTCCAATAAGTGGTATATTTTTAGAGTAGGGATCAGAAAATGTGAGTAAATGTGAAAAAATATTACTCTGTTGCCTACTATTTTGCCCTCTCACAATGTTTTCATAATGCTTAGCTTTCATGGGAGGAACAATGCCTGTTGGAAAATGTAATTTTAGAAAATAATTCAGAAAATAATGCCTGATTCTAATGTTTCTTTTAATAGAAAATCTCACATTGTTTTTTTCTTTCTTTCATCTTAAAGATTCTATGAAGCCAACTATAACCAACTACACAAATATAGAAAACTCTTTTTTGGGGGGTGAATCCTCCAAGCAGAAATAAAATTTCATTAAGCATAGTGTTCTATCTCCTAATAATAATAATAATAAAAAGAAGATAAAATATATTTACTTCTCTCATTCTTAGGAAAACTCATACATGAACTGATTTCTACTACTTCAAACATATTTAAGCATATTCTTCTCCAGAAGTCTGCAGTTGTGAAAAGAGAGAGAATGGGAAGTGAAGGATGGTATTTGCAGCTGAGTGACCATATTTTATTACTGCAAATCCATCAGCACATCACGTTCTGTCTGCAAGCTGCCCATTAAAAAAAAATGCTTGGTGCAATTAAAATGTACATTTTGGTGTGAGACAAATGTATGTTTAAAACATACATATGAAAACATATAAAATTTGGGATAATCAAGTGCATTTCATGTAGTTTCTTTGTGAGTACAAATAATCACTTCATTTTTTCCCTGTGTATTTTTTAATCAGCCTGAGGCACAGTGGGAGGTATTTCTTCAGCGTTCCAATAAGGAAGGGGTGAGGATTAAAGCAGGGGGTCTGCCTTCAAAGCCACAGTAGGTCCAGAGGGAGTCTCCTCCTGGGGTTTTGGCATTGGAAGGTCTTTGAAGTTTTTTGGATTTTTACTTACCAGGTGGTCTTGACTCATAGCAGCGTCTCCTCTGAGCTGCAGTCACACAGCACTGCAGGGAACCTACCTACTTCACTTTCTGGAGTAAAGAAGCCACAGGAAAAATTATATTTTTGCAGGATGGTTATATCTCTTATGGGAGCACAACATTCTCTGCTACAGAACCTGAGATGGAGTAGAAATCTATGCCAGAGAGCAGAAAGTCTGATTCAGTTAAAAACTAGCATGTAGCAGTGGTGGAAAGCACTGTCTGAATGCAGTCATTAGATGGCAGAATTGATCAAGCAATAACCTGAATTTTGTGCTCTGTAGTGTATGTCCCAAACCAGATGGTTTAAAGAATAGATAGCAAGAGGCAGCTGGTGCTTGTACGTATTCCCAAAATACCGTACCTGGCTTACCTGCCGGCACTTTGAGCTAACAGAGACCACGGTATTTGTATATCATTTCCAGAAGCAGCACTTCAGGGACTGGGGATCAGAGCATCAATCAATGAGGATTGTTAGATCATTTCTAGGCATGGGCCTTTGAAGACCTGTACCTGTGTAAATATTGACCATCGTTATGCTGTCTGGCTATACATTTTGGCAATAGCACAGGTACAATCCACATGTGTTTCCCTAAATACCATTGCTTTGAGAGGTATCTCTTCTGAAGTGAATCTGTTCAGCCAGTTTTTAACTGCAGTTAGTTTCTTTGGGCATCAGGCACTTTCTTTAAATTACTTGCCAAGAGCAGCTCACTGCCAGCAGTTAAATTCTGTGAGAGCTGATCTCTTAAATTTTACTTATTTTTCTCCCTTGTAACATCAATACCTTCAGATAAAGAAGCACAGTACTACCAGTTCTGACAACCCTTGAACCCACATGATTTCATTACTTGTCTCCCTTTTGAGAAAATAAAAAAGTATTATTTTTAATCAATCTCCTGACTTATTGCAGTATTATCTTTTCAAGTACTCCTCTTCCCATTAAGATTCCCTGTAGTCTAATTGCAGTTCCCAAACTACACACACCTCTACCTCCAGATTAAGATATTTTATATTCTTCATTAGTGCCTAAAGGTAGTATTTCCTGTGGGTTGGTTCACCCTAAGAAAAGCTAGAGAAAGAAACTTAAACAGAATTAGAAATCCACAGCTAAAATGACCAATTTTATGTGCAGGAGTGACATTGGTATTTAATGTCTCCAACTGATTGTTCATAAATATGTTTAAATATATTATCTCCATACAAAAAATTGACATCAAAAGAAACTTAAAATATTTCAGCTCTTTATCCCAAATTTGAAGTGGCATACTAATCACACTTTTTCAACATTTCAAGCCTGATGTTTGTTTTATTTATTTTTTTCCTTAACCTACAAGTGCATACAAAATCTTGTAATAAACTGGTCTGCATTTCACACATGACAATTCTTTACAAGTACATTGGGATTGATACCTCCTAACATTAACCATCTACTTCTGAACTTGTCACTTGGGATCCCTTTACAGTCAGTGGAAAGCAATAGCCACTTCTAGAGGCAATTCATCCCATCTATTTTAGATGTCTGCTTTAGGAAGTGTCTGCTCTAGAAGTTATGATTTCTCTCCAGTGACTGTAACAGGAGCCTGGGGGGACCGAGCTGAGATAAAAATTCCCAGATTTGATCTGGTGAATCCCAGGCTGAGTCAAAGGTCTTAAAAACACGATTGCAATATTCCACTGCCTCTTTGTGAGAACTGTATGCAAACTATACCTGTTTTGCTACAGTGTATTAAATAATGAGGGGCACAATCCTACAGCAGCATATCTTCTAAAGGTGACTAAACCACACTGGTAGAGTATACTCATCAGGATGTTAATGTGTCTTTACCTCAAGAAAAAGTGATGGGAAAATCACAAAAATTAACTGAAAAAGTTTCAGTAATGAAATGTAACAGAAGTATTAAAGCTAAGTTGTAACAGATATGCATGATACAAATGGTTTTATCAAAGGGTTTTGTACAATTTACTTTTTGTTTGACTATACAGTGATCTCATTTTCCCTTCACTGAATAAATGGTTTGACCAATTCTGCTAGGCCCAATTTTTAAACTGAAAAAATAATAAGACAAACAACTTGAAACCTACTTATTTAATTAGGTTTATCATGTTTGAAGGATCACTCTCTGTCTTGATATTTACTTTAGTATGAATGACAGTAACACTATAAATTTAAAAAATGTAGTACTGGAATAGCCACTCTAGCAAAGTCTGTTACTGCTTCAAACTCTTTCTTCACAGCTCTCATCCCCAAGAATTTTGAACAACTCAGGGATGACCTATCTATAATTTTTCTGTGGGGTGTGGGTTTTTGGTTTTAAAAAACACAAAGAATCAATTTGCTGTAAAGAAGATATGAATTGATTTTTAAAGCTTGCTTTTCCAGTATTCCTTCTGCTATTACTTGCTATACACAGTGAGTCAGCACGTGATGGATTTCTAAAGGTGTACTCTAAATTTCCAAGAGCTCCTCTGTATGTGGAATCCTAGTTCTTCACTTAGTTATGATCCCTGTAAGTTTTCTAGTCAATCAACAGCTGCCAACAATGTGAACCCATTGTGAGATACCTTACTGATCTTATAAACATATCTACTAGTCTGATGTAACAGACAAACTGTGAAGTGTAAATGTCATACAAACAGTTTCAAAGGAAAATCAGAAATATTTTTGACTGGCACTCTGTATGTATGACAACTGGCTGCTTCAAAAGGAACAGTGAATGTCCAGTGAGGGAGAAAGTGAGTGAGAAAACATCTCCAGCTGATGTTTTTATCAACAGTTAAAACCCAAACCCCAGATTAATTTCCTTATTGATATGGGATATTCATATAGACAAACCTAAAACGAGTTAAAAGTATTTTCAGTGCTTTTATGTGTCCCAGAGCAGGTGATTTGGAGGGCTTAATCAAATTTTTTTTTGTTATAGTAAGTTTTGACTATGCTAGTCTCAGTACTCTTATTAACTTCTGCTTCTATTCGGCTCCACGGAAGCTTACTAGTGTCAGTAATTTGTTTGTTGTTGAAATAATTAGAGTAATGCTTTCTGCTCTCAACATTTTGCAACCTAAGGGCAGCAGAGGACCACTAAGTTTAGTTCATTGCTTCAGGTAGCTGATATGTGAAATTAAAAAAGTAAGTCATGTTGATTGGACCCACATGGATATATCTTTCTTTGAGCTGATGAAATGAACTGAACTTTTAGAATTAGTGCTGGTACAAATAGTCATACTTTCAAATTAAAAATACATCTTAGATGCTCTCTGCAATATTCCCTGACAAGTGTCTTTTTAAGGGGAATTATTGATATTAAAGCAAAATTTCAAATTTACTAAATGTAAGGCTGTGTAAAGAACAAATAGCTTTTTAATAATTCACTTTCCTGTGAAAGGTATATCCATCCTTTCGTTTATCTTAATATTCAAAGGTATTTCACAGTTATCTATGCTTTAAGACAGCTTTGAATATTTTAATTGATAGTATGTAATTACTCAAAACAATTTATAACATTGAAGAAATAGAGACAGTGAGAGATTTTTATTGACCTTCAGCAAGAAATGCATCTAGATGAACACTGACTCTCAGAAAATACCCTGTAGCTTGTTTTGGGCTGCTTAAAATTCCTTTGAGTTTTATGGAAAGTCTCAGCATAGTGACACTGGCAGTAACCAAGCATGCAGATAGATATTATAGTGTCACTGCTAGTGAATCTAATAGAAGGTTTCTGGTTTTTTGTTTGTTTGGATTTTGTTTTATGTATTTATTTATTTTTTCCCTGATGCCTGCAGAGCATTTTTCTGCTTAAGAGCTTTATTTCAGGTACAAATTTTAAGAAACTTCATTTCTTTTAGTGGATTTGTTCTGGAGTTCTGCACCTCTAAATGCATCCACACCTTGTTTGTACTTTAAATATCTGCTCACCATTACAGGTTCCCAAAACCTCATTTTTACAAAGCAAGTAATTAGGTTGAAGACAGAGTAAATAAAGATAGCTATATATAGCTTCTTTTGTCTGACACAGAGGTATAGCAGTTCTGTGGCACTTGCTGATATTTCCCTCTATTCAAGAAGTATGGATAAGTTTACCCCCTAAGCAATGTGGCCAAAGTCCATACTTCTGCACAATGAGTGCATTATCCAAAGCATTGTTAGAAAGGGTGACCAAGTGGGATATTATAAAAAAATAGCAAAAATCCTGTCTTATACTCCATCTTTCCAACACTACTGTGTATTAATGCCAAGAGTTTAGTAATTATTCCTTGGGGGAGGCTAGGTGCCAGCAAGCTGTAACAGAGATAATTGTGATACCTAAGCTACCTAGAAGATACATGGACAACATATGTATGTTGCAGGATTTTGAATATTGTGCCTTGAATCACATTTTTTAATGTGAAATGTGATTCTTAAAAAAGTGAAATATTTTTAAAGAATCTCTCTAAATGCATCTCTGCTCATTACTGGACATGATTGTCAAAGCCCACTTAAGGGAAATCATTCTCAGATAAGGAATACCTGAAACCATAAAATCAGATAAAAGTTCTCATTTTTCAACAGGAATGTTAAACAATATCTATAAAAGTTTAGGAATACAGTGACAGCTAAACATTTCATATCATCCACAGTCCTCAGGATTTGTAGAAAGAATGAGTAGGACTATCAAAAATCAAAATGCTTAAACTTGAAGTCAGGTAGACTTGAAATTATCTGAAGTTTTAGAAATAGTATTATGGGATATTAGAAATACCCCTCACTAAACTCTAGGGTTGTCACCAGCAGAAATAGTGTTTGGCAGGCAGGCACTTTAGCTGTTCCCAGGACCCTCGTCCTCATTAGGACCAGCATCTTAGATGGAGATGGATGAATTTCCAAAGCTGTATTTAGGATACAAAAAGACCTACAAGAAAATGCAGCACAAGCCAGATTATTTCAACCAATACCATCTGGAATGCAAACCAGCCTGGATATGCAATATTGATAAAAGTTCACTCTCACAAAACAAAGCTGGAAGTTAAATGGGAGGGTTTGTATCCTGTGTTAACTGCTGGTATTGCTGTAAAGGTTGAAGGAAGGTATAACTGGATCTACCTCTTCCACGTTAAATGACTTCCCAAGAAACATCAGTTAGATTGACCACAATTGGCCTTGCAGTACCCTGTCAATCCTACCTTGGAGATTAAAACTGTGGCTTTTTAAGTTTACCAAGGCTGAAGGAATCTCAGGACCATGTCATTTTTTTTTCTTCTAGAACAGCCTCAGCCAGGGATTCAACATCTGCTTGGCCAAGTGGACCATGAGAGACCATAAGTTAAGGACAGTGTATGTGGTGTATTCACTGTCCTTATGGAGTAATAATCACTCCAGGCTCATTTCCAAGATTTGAGATAGCGCCAGCACAGCTGGCTTTCGTTATCCTGTGATAATTGTGGCCCTGGTTATCCTGCAATAAAAGGTCACTGAGGAAAACATCATTGAAGCTGGGGCTGGGGAAGTACAACCAGAAAAGGCACAGCCAGACTGGTGCTGGACATGCAGGTCACACAAGCTGCCCATTGCAAAGGAGTTATCCTCAAAACTCTTTAAACATTTTATTATTGGATTAGGATGATCTTCTAGATCTTCCTAAAATAGAATGGGTTACCCTGATTCTGGCATTAATCCTTCTTTATATAGGTATTTTGGTACTCTTTCTTTTATACATTTCATCAAAAACCATCGCCAAAATGGACTCAACCACACATTAACAAACTCGTTCTTTGAGACTTCTCAAAACTGTAATATGCTTAGGAAATCTATACAAAGATATGGAAGAGTCTTCATAAAAAGCCCCATCTATACATGGACAGGAGTGCCTCAAAAAAACATCAAAGGGAGTACCCTTATAGAGAAATTTGATTAACAGTATTCTTCTCTCTGAATATTCTCATTTACTGTTACTAGCTTAGCACTAGTAGCTAAAGTTGTGGAAATCTTAGGCCACTATATCTGATTGAGTGTAAACTTTTTGATAAAATTAATGCTGCTCACACACAACCAGCTGCATCTGGCAGATGTGAGCAGAATGAAAAAAATAAGGGCCAAGGAAACATATCCAAGAGAATGAGATGACTTCAGTCCAGTGACAGTGTAAACTAGTAAGAAATCAAGAGACCACCAATCAGAATTAAGTGATTGAACTTGGGATTGCAATTGCCTGGTGGGTGGTATGTGTATCATTGAGGAGCACAATCTGGGGAAGAGATACCTTTACAGAGACATCCTGTTTGAGCTATAATCTGAGAATTATTAAAAGAAGATTTGGAAACCTTCACTTGGACCTTACATTAATTAACATGGGATCCTAGGGTTGGGCCCTATTATTGTGGTTAGTGTGTGTAAACCAGCTCCTCTGTGATGCCATATTTAAGAGGGGGAAAAACTGCTGCACAACAGCAGCTGGAAGAGTGAGAATAAATGAGAGAAACAGCCCTGTATACACCAATATGCAGAAGGAGGCAGTGCTCCAGGGACTGGAGCAGAGATTCCCCTGCAGCCCTTGTAGAGGACTGTGGTGAAGTAGGCTACCTCCTGCAGCCCATATAAGTCACAGGTGAAGCAGGTATCTACCTGCAGCCCATGGAGGACTTCATGTGGGTGCATGTGGATGTGCCTTGAAAGAAGCTGCAGCCTGTGGGAGAGCCCATTCCTGGCCAGAACTGCAGCCTGTGGAGAGGACCCCACACTGGAGCAGGTTTGATGGCAAGAGCTCTGACCCTATGGGGCAACCAAACTGGAAGAACATGTTCCTGAAGGACTGATCCTCATGGAGTGGATTAATGATGGAGCAGTTCTGGAAGAGCTGTGGCTCATGGGAAGGAATCACATAGGAGAGGTTAGTGGAAGACTGTGTCCCATGCATGGGACCTCATGCTGGAGCAGAGGAAGAGTGTGAGGCAGAAGGAGTGACAGAGAGAACATGTAATGAACTGACTGCAGCCTCCACTCCCCATCACTCTGTCCTGCTTAGGGGAAGGAAGCATAGGGGTCAGGAGTGAAGCTGAGCCAGGGAAAGATGGAGGGTAGGGTGAAATTATTTTACTTTTTTTCTTATTTCTCATTTTGCTATTCTGATTTGATTGGCAATAAATTAAATTAATTTCCCCAAGCTCAGTCTGTTGTGCTCATTATGATAATTGCTGAGTGATCTCCTTCCTTATCTCAACCCACAGGCTTCTTGTCATTTCTTCTGCCTTCCCTGTCCTCTTGAGGAAAGGGAGTGGTAGATCAGCTTCCTGGGCACCTGGAACATAGCCAAGGTCAACCCACCGCACTGACAAAAGCCACACTGATTTAACCAGTGAGACTCAGCTGAGGGGTTTTGCTTCTCTAATATCTTAGTGGTATTTCCAATTAATGTCTCTTTTCAAAGACGTAACACAGTTTTGTCCTACAAAAGGAGGTCTATGCTGGCAGATGACACTGAAATTCTGAACAAAAAGGTGTAGAACAACTTGAATAAAACTTAATAAATATGAAAAACTTTTCTGTATGAGATGAAGTCCTGACTCCTTGAGGATAAGTATGAAATGAGAATATAAATCAGAGTGTGCCAGCTGACTTCAGTGTGGTCTTCCGAGAGATCACAGGTTATCTTTACGAACTGCTTCTTCATCAATAACGGATGAGCTACTATTTCTTCTTACATGTCATTGCCCTTTCCTCAAAAACAAAAGGAGGAAGTGGAGCACTGGGGGGAGAAAAAGGTGAGGGAGAGATCCATGAGGGGGGATAACTGGATCAGCTTTTTGAACTACACTTTTATGAAAAAGGCTGGTGAATTTGCTAAGCCTAGTCTTTTCTAATATTGCTAGGAACTTCATTGGCTCAGTTAATCAGCTAGAAAACTTTAAATGCAAAAGACTAAATTCATAGAACCATTAAATATAAGGAAAACCTGCTAACATTTATGGGTTAAAACTATTTTTATCCTTCTGAGGGATAAATTGATGATGTATTGCCATCAAAGAAAGCTCTCTCTATTCCTACAGGTACACCTGTAAATAACTTTCTCTATTCATATAGACACACCTGAATATAACGGAACTTGGAGTGTACCAAGAAACAGGATGTCATTTTTCTTTTTTTTGTGCCAACCATCCTTGTAAGAGCTGAAAGGACTTACAGAAAATGAATTTCTAGTCAGGTGTCTGGATGACTCACTTTTCACTGATGTTTGCTCTGCCAGTTCCAAAGATTGGTTTTCTGAATATACAGTACACATTTTATGTGATAGTAGGCTGAATATTCATAAGGTGCTTGACCTGATGACTTCAGAAAAGATAAGTATATTGACTGATATTTCTGATAACCAAGTCCACAGTTTTTTAATGCTGTCTGATGAAGAAGAGCAATAAACATCAATGTAAAATTTTTTAATATTGCACTTAGAAGACAGTAATACTTCTGTTTGGACACTGATGGCCTATTGGGTTAAGCAGCAAAATAGTCACTGTCTCAGAATTATGTACATTTGTGGAAAAGGAAGGAAATACTATACTGTTTACTGTGGACTGTGCCTGTAGCTGCAGGCCCCCATAAGATAAAGGCCAGTGTGAGGCCCACATAATTTAATGTGTTAGTTCAAACATGGACTACTACAAAGAGTACCACTGTAACCAAGACCCAACAAAGGTTCTGTAGCCCCAGCTTCCTACTGAAGCAAGTGAATGCCCTGCAAACACTAATGTTTATATGCCAAATCTCTTCAGAGATCATGGGTTTATGTCATACCACTACATCCCATACATCTGCCCTAGAACATCTGAATTAGCCTGGAAAGCACATATGTAGGTAAAAGCCCTAAATTTCTACATCTGAACAGGTCATTACATATGAATTAGTTTAGGGATGTGATGTAGGACCCAAGGGAGACCTTTGTCCTTCTGGGACACCAGTTTGACACTAACTAGAATGTCTAAAATCTCATAATCATAGGGTGTCTAACACACCACTAGATGTTTGTGTCATATCTGACTTCTGCCCCTATTGCTTGTTTTCATCATTACACTTCATGCAGCTGCCCATGTGTGGTCCAACATTTTCAGATGGAACTGCAAGACATGTTCCATGGTAAGACATCCATGTCCTCTAGAGCTGCAGAGGGAACGCCAGGTTCCTGACAGGCACTTCTGATCTTCATTGATCCACACTGTCTCACATGTGGACACACTTATCTAATTTTAGGTGTGTACCATAAGTAACTGGAGAAACCCCAGGTCTGTATAATTCTGTAGCTGTATTCAGTGGACCCATCTACAGATCCTATGTCTTGGAAATAAAATGCAGTAGAATGTCTATGCTTAGGCAGCTGAGCCTTGAGTTCAGATTTGACCCTAAGGGTCTGACCCTAGGCTAGTAATGGAGATTAAATGTGTAACTTCACTGCCTGGACTTGAACCTCGAATACAAGCACTAGTCCTCTCCAAGTTCTACCTCATCGATAGGAAGTAGATGATGCCTTTGAAAAAAGAGATTACTTGTGCCTGTGTTTTCCCTGATTAAAAAGTGACCTTTTCATGCATGAAGAAACATTTTCCAGGATACATCAGTGGATATAATTTATCATACTATTCAAATTTATCCTATGTGGGAGATAAGACCATATGGAAAACAGCTAAAGAGCATTTTAAAAGCCAAGGAAAGGGAACTATAAATCTTGAGATATGCTGTGCTGGATGTTATACCAAATAGTCTGACATAAATTTTTTTAGCCTCAGCAGAACAGTAGAGAGGTTTTAGGGAAAAAAAATAGGGGAATAGTTTCGGTTGCTTTCCAGTGCTTTCATCTAAGAATAATTTTGGCTTCATTCTTTCCTATAAGTCTCCGTATCACACAGTATAGGGGAACAAATACGTGAAGTGGGATTGTACAACTGTTTGTGTGATCTATAACAATGACTGCTATCAGCAGAACTGCTAAAGCAATAACCTTGGGTGATGGTTCTGTGGGTTGAAGTACTTGGCTTTCTGCTACCACGCTGATGCTCACGTTGTCATCATCTCCAGGCTGTAGTCAGTTCAACTGGCAGGCAAACAAATAATCAAGATAATCCATACTGACTCTTCCCCAAAAAAACTCCTGACTTGAATTTCGTTTTGGATATTAAATCTCTCGTCTAGCCATTTGAATGATGATACAGTATATTATATATATAGTATATATATATATATACTATATATGTTATTTTATATATATATATATATATATATATCTACAGAATGATTGTCAGAGGAACTGATGAATATATCCATGTTGTGATTTGAAATAGAGGAGACAGAGGCATCAGAGGTTTTTTGCATGAGGTATCAGATCTATAAGCTGCTGATTTTTAGTGTGTTCTGCCAGATCAGGCAGTTACTGTGGGTTGTCAGTGAATAGTCATATGGTCAGACAGGACATTTATTCATTTGCAGGTGAGGAGAATATGGTTTGGCATGACCAGACATCTGAAAGGAGGATTATTTTTTTGATTATGTGGTGCAATGCTTTGAAAATCTGTCTATTAAATGCATTAATAAAACTGGTGTGAGGCAAACAAATGTGTCTTCTGGTGTCTGATTTTAGGTATTCAGGCTCTTCTTACCCTCACCAAATTGAACAGAGTCTAGGAGAACTGTCCATTCTGTTGAGTCACTGAAGTGGTCCCAGAAGAGCTTTCACCTGGGTCAAGTGCCATTTTTCCCAAAGAGTTCCCACCTTGACAGCTGGTGTGGATAGGGCACCATTCCTAGCAGGCCACTGTTTTGCATGGCAAAAGCAGCTCATGTGTATGCACGGAGGCAGCTCCGTGTCAGCTGGACAGTTGCAGGCACCTTCTGTAGTACAGACATTGCCTCGGGTTACAAACTCACACTGTCATTTTGCTCTGCTCTGTACACTCAGCAAACATTTATCACCTGCCCATCTATCATGCATGTGACAGCTCCCAATCAAATGTCAGCTGTTTAACAAAGCAAGGATTCCTAGCTGCAAGGAAAGGAAGCCTGAATTTGGCTCCCTTCTTATTAGATGTTTTCAATATGGCATCATAGTCAACCTTTCAAGTAAGAGACACTGTGACACTGGAACAAAAAGTGGCAGCAACTCCCATGCTGCAAGGTTGCATGCAGCAGCAATAGAATACACTACTTTTTGTCAACCACATTATCAAAAATCCTTGAACTGAATTGCTTACAACATGAAAGCCTCAAATTTAAAAACATTGCTTAAGCGTATTGCTGTTTTGAACCCATTCTGGGGTGACTTAAATAAAGATCTCTGCTTTTTCTGAAGGGGAAAGAAGAGGTTGACAAATATTTTTGAAAATTATCCTTTTTTTGAGGTATCTGAGGTTAGGAGAAGAATCAGGTAAGTAAAATAAGAAGTTAGTTTAAAAAAGGTGATAAAATCCTAAGAGGTCACTTAGAAAGAATCAACACATACCTTCATGATAGCTGGTGTTTTGTTATTACAACAGGGAAAAAATCTGTGTGTTCTAAGGACAAAATTGAAAAGGAAAAATGTGTAATGAAACTCACAGGACAGCATGATGCAGGCTATAAAAGCAGCATCAATATCAGACTGCTGTCTTAAAGCATTCTTTAACAGATTTTCTATTTAAAAGAAGGTTCAAAGACTTTTTCTTTATAAACTGCATTTCCAAATTTCTTTCTAAATCATCCTGCTGCATTTTTTGGATGTTGTTCAGAGCTAGGAACAAGTAGAACACACATCAGGTTTATCTTAATCCTTAACCTTACACATGACAGTGAAGTGCAAGCCTCTCTGATGTTCTGCATCATATATTTAATTTCTAAGAACTTTAAATCTCCTGAAATGACAAAAGTAACCGACACATCTATAAAATAGGACATCAATCAGATTCTGCCTGCTTTTGAATCACAGTTATAAAGGGAATATTTTCAAATAGGGAACTGTCTGTTTTATTTATAGATATTCAGCTGGAAATAAGGGAACAGTAAAATGTTTCCTCCATATCTTTTTCACTGTATGAAAACAGGGTTACAGATCAATTGATTTACCATCACAATCGATTAGATGACTCTCTTGCTATCTCTATTGTGACAGTAGACAGGCACTCATATGGATCTTTCATTAGAGGAGTCACTGAAAAGCAAAGGTTCATTGCATGCCTAAATGGCTTGTAGCTGACTCATTAGGCCATTAACTAACCATTAATATTGTTTAAACTCAAACCTTACAGACAAAATAAATTATAGTCACGTTATCCAAACAAAATAACCTTAACCTCCTTAACAAGTATGTAATTATGTGAATTTATTACCATCTGATCCCACTGAACTGAGGGGTTCATTTTCAGAGCTATGAAGGGGAAAGATGAGAATACATCACCTTCAAGATAAGTGCTACTGGGAGGCAGGTGCCTCACTCACTGATATGCTCTGTAAGGCACAAACCCACAGGGTCCTGACTTGCCTTAATGCCCAAACAAAATTATCTTACACACAAAATGCTTCCCCCTTATGCAGTACCAAAACTCTTCTTATTTATTGTTAAATGTTTCTGCATTTCACAAATGTGTTGCATGTATAAAAATGGCCTTCTCTGTCTCACTATGGTACCAAGGCTTCACATAGACTAGCAGAGTATAACAACAATTAGCAGTAATTGAATGAGAAGGTATTGGAAATTTTCTCTTATCATCATCTTTTCAAACTTACAAATTCTGTATGTGTGATGCAATGATCTCCTGAAATTATATTGAAGAAAGAGTATAAAAACCCATGGCATATGTTCTGAGATACAAAATAAACTTATGTCAGTGTGCTTCCCTTGGAAGGATGCCAGACAAATACTGCTTATTATCAATAATATAAACAAAATATGTTGCCAGCCAGATACAGAACTTAAAATAAGCAAAAAACCTGCACTACCACATTGCTGATATCCCAGCAGGTCAGCCATAATGAATGCACCAGTTCTCACACATAATTTTTTATAAGATAACTTGCCTGAAAGTGAAGCAGTCAATAGACTCATTTGCAGGCACATTTCTCTCCAGGAAAAACAACCATAATACAATATCAATTGTTTCTTTTGGGTGTACAAAATATGTGGATGCTGAGAGCGGAAAAAGACAACAATAGCACATAAATTCAATGACAGATGTGCAAGGAGCAATGAGAATGGAGAAGTACTGGTAATTAGAGCTAAAAATACAGTTTAATGTTCTTACAGAAGAGCAGTCAGAAAACTACAAATACTGTAATACAGAAGATAATTTAGTAAATGAAAACTATTGCTATTAATCAAAATGGCAAGGGGACAAAAATCCCTCTAACCATGAACGTTTACTGGACCAAAATATTACCATAGAACACCCCCCATTCACACCAAATATAAACAGAATTTTATTTTTTTATACAAATAAGGCTTTAACATTTCATGGATGACAGTAGTGCAGCTGAGGGGCGAAGTATTTTTCTCAAATATATCTTAAGGAATTATTGTGATTGAATATTTATCATACAAGTAATTAATTTTGTAATAAATATGATAGCTTATTTTAAAAAATTTAATTACCACACCTCAAAAATCCAGTTAAGGGTGGAGGTTGGTAACACTTGTCCTCACTATCCTTCCACTAGGGTGGTCTGGAAAACCAGAGATTTTGCATTTTGCAGCAAGATGCATGTTATAAAAAGGGAACTAATGCCCAGGGCCAGACCTTTCAAATGCATTTTAATTATTTTCAGTGCACTGTCAGAACTTTGATACACGCTTGTGGAATCATGCAAATACCTCTTTATAGAATATATGTCCTATACCCTAAGGCACTGAGGGGATTGAAATACACTTTGGTGAAGTTAGGTGTCATAATAAAGTGAGGTAATAAGAGCAAGCCACCATATTACACAATTAGGAATCTACTTCTAAATCTTCTGGTTAGCATGGCTATGTTTTATATTTATGAAGGGGAAAATGTCCTGATTTTTCACAAACTAGTATTTGCAGGACAATGAAAAATATGATGCACCTTAGAATTGCTGAACCAAATTAATTTGGTTTCATATTTACTCATTGACCTCAAGAGCATTTCCATTCAGTGTTATAGGATGTCTGCAAAAGATTTATTCAGTACCATGTCCATATATTGAGGTGAGGACACAGTAACCCAGTGAACTAGGTATAGAAAAAGATATTAATTACTTGAACCGAATTGTGACTTCTAAACCCAGTAGTTTCTTATCTATGGCATTCTGGTAAACAAAAAAATATTTAAACTTGTACATGAATTTAATAAAATGCGTAGGTCCAGTCAACTCAACAGTGTCAGATTTAGTTGTCTATCTACCATGCATAGGATCTAGTAATAAGAGATTACACAGAAGGATTTCCACGGAGTCTACCAGAATTTCTATATGTAGGTAAAACATGTGGTATTAGACTGACATCAATTTTTAGGTGAGTTGGATTATGCTTGTCAGGTTCTTGTTTTTCTGTACAGTCAGAGCAAGGATCCCAGTTACCCAACATACGCTGGACTCCAAGCTATTAAGGACCTGACATGAGGTCAAGTGAAGGAAGTTTGAAAACTTCACATTTAAAAAAAAATACAGTTTAGAGTAATATATGTTCTTATAATGGCATTTAAGATATTACTGAAATCCATTATGTACAATAAGATGGAATATGAATGAGGTGTAAGTTAGTTACCAACTGCTTTCCCTTGGATTCTTTGCTCTCTTTAGAAAATGTCAGTGATATATTCGAGCAGTTTCTGGGATTTCCTGTTGTCTGCCACCTTACTGGACAGAGGATGGGAGCGGTTTCCTTCCTTTTAAAGGTGCCACTTACACCTCTTCAGATGTTGCTAAGTCATCCCAAATACAAATGAGGTTTTTATTCCAGGAATATTAAATTTTTTCTAAATATACAGTATTTCACTTTTGAATTTCACCATCATGTGTTTCCTAAAGAATTTCTGGTGTGACAACACATTCAAGATTTTTCATCTCTCCCATTCATTTTCCAAAGTATGATATATTAATTCAGTGCTTTGACCCAAAGCATCTCAATGCACATAGCATTTCTCATGGAGAAACCTGCCTTAGCACTATGCAGAACAGATACAGCTTTTGTAAAGAGCAAAGTATCATCATTTTCAGTGTATTTATACCTGGTTATTTAACAAGGCCAAGTGCAAGGTGCTGCACCTGGGTCAGGGCAATCCCTGGTATCAGCAAAGGCTGGGGATGAACAGATGGGGAGCAGCCCTGCCGAGAAGGACTTGGGGGTGCTGGTGGATGAGAGGCTGGACATGACCCAGCCATGGGCACTTGCAGCCCAGAAAGCCAAATGTGTCCTGGGCTGCATCCAAAGCAGTGTGGGCAGCAGGGCCAGGGAGGGGATTCTGCCCCTCTGCTCTGCTCTGGTGAGACCCCACCTGGAACATTGCATCCAGCTCTGAGGTCCCCAGCAGAGGAAGGACATGGAGCTGTTGGAGCAAGTCCAGGGGAGGGCCATCAAGATGTTTAGAGAGATGGAGCAGCTCTCCTATGAGGAAAAGCTGAGAGAATTGGGATTGTTCATCCTGGAGAAGAGAAGGCTTCAGGGTGACCTAATTGCAGCCATCCAGTGCCTGAAAGAAGCCTATAGGAAAGATGGAGAGAAACTATTTACATAGGCATGTAGTGATAGGGGGAATGGCTTCAAATTGAAAGAGAGCATATTTAGATTGAATATTAGGAAGAATTCTTTACTGTGAGGCTGGAACAGGTTGTCCAGAGAAGTTGTGGATACCTGGAAGTGTTCAAGGCCAGGTTGGATGGGGCTCTGAGCAACCTGGTCTAGTGAAAAGTGTCCCTGCCCATGGTGGTTGTGGTGGGTGGAATCAGATGATTTTTAAGGTTCTTCCAACACAAGCCACTCTATGATTCTATGATATAGTATAGGAGCAAGTTGGGAAAATATGACGACACCAGTTCAAAACTTTGAATACCTATATGTCTGTTAGGAAGTATATAAATGCCTGTAAAAAAGTCCATATAATTACTCAGATTTCCCTTAAATTGAGATTTCCTACATAAGAAATTTCCCTGAAAATGTGAAAATATACTAGCTTTTTTTTTTTTTGAGAAACATATTTTCATATTTTTCAACAGTCTACTTTCTGCAACATTATTATTATTTTCCTTTTCCAAACAGCAATGCCTTCAGGCATATTATCTTGCACTTGGCTGTGCATTTAATATGCCAAATAAGGCAAAGATTAGTGCAGAGACTTTTAGTTAAAGGATCTGCAAATCAAATACATATGTCAAAAAGAGAATCCAAAGGAAGCTAGAAATTAATATCCACTTCATCTGATCTCCCATGAAAGGTGATATGCTCTGAGAAATCATAATTAAATAAGACTCATCTAGACTTTGACACACAACTTTTTGAATTTTAAAATAAATCCTTGAAGTAAACTGATGATAGGTTTGCCCAGCTGGTAATACTTTTCAAAGAAACTGTCACACAAGACTTCACTTCACTTTTATTTTACATGATCAACTCCCAGTAATTTTGACTCAATGTTATTTAGACAATCATTTAAACGTGGAATGTCAAATACCAAGAGCACATGTTCCATAACTCCAGATCTCATCATGTTCTTTGAAAAACTTCCTCTGCCTTTTTTTCTGAGGGAAAAATGCTGTGCTAATATTTAGATGCCAGCTTTTGTACCTAGGTTCTTGATAAACAGCTGTATGGAATTGAACTGGTGACTAAAAATTTAAAGATTAATACAATGGAATTTTGGTATTTTGTTTTCCTGAGCAAGGTGCAACAATTGGGAATTAAGTAACTTGACCATAGTCTCCAGTCATCAAACTTTGCCTTGGCTGAAAATACCATAAGTAGAAGCTCAAAATATAAAATAATCTATGTAGCCTCAATGATCAATGTTGACTACATATCTGTGAAGGATCAGGAAAATAATTCATATGTGTTCTAATGTTTTCTATTTTGAAAATAAATACCCAAACCAGAAATGGGTGATCTGTCACAATTTCTCACTGAGGTATTTATGTGTAGTTACTTGCTCTATTGTACTCTCAAGAAATGCTTCTGCAGGCTAACAAAATTTTTAACTGCTGTGATTAGGAATCAGTGCTGTATCCCTGCTGATTTTCCACATATGCAAGAAGAGGAGTGTAAATTATAAAAATGGAAAATGAAAGGAGCAAATACACAGGAATTTCTGTAATGGCTTTTTAATCTGCTTTTAAAAACAATATTCAAATATGATATTTCAACAAGAAATGGTGTCGTTAAAGTTGTATGTAAAATACAGCCTACATTTACTTATTTTTTCATAGACTATAGGAAAGTTGGGGATTTTTAAAGAATTTCTTCCTCAGAACAAAAGAATATACAGTTTATTACATTGATTTCATACTGTCTTTTCTTGTTTTCAGTATCTTGCAAAATACACTTCTCTTTCAGCTGCCTCATCACTTTATTGCAATCTACTTGTTTTAGCACTCCATAAACACTAATCTTAAGGTATAAAATCATTCACTTCATTCACTCCAGCATCCATCCTTCCTATGCATTGAAGTATATGCCACCTCTTCACCAAGCGTCTTCCTGACCTTCTGGGTATTTTTTATCTCAGGGCAATGGGTAGCAAAATACATGTTTGGTATGATGGAGTACGGGAATTGCAGCAGAAGACACAATATGAGCAGAAGAATTTGCTGATGGATCTCTTTCTACAAAAATGTCTATTATCTGTGAAAATTAAGGAATGCTCAGCTATGGTGTTTTATTTGCCCATTCTTTTTTCAGTTGCATGTTGCCCTAAACTTACTCCACCTTTCACTGAATTGATTCCCTAAAGAGGTTCTGTTGGGGTACAAATTATTTGTCATGTTGGCATATTTACACCTTCTTAAAATAAACTTTCATTGTCTATGTACTCATACTTTTTATATTGGCATTTAGACCTTTCAAAAGTGACACTGAAAAATTCATTCTTATAATTTTTTTTTATTATTAAAACCCTGGAATACAATACTGTGATGAACTTGGATTCAAAATGTAAGGGGTGTTTTGAAGTGTCTTAGACACTGGGGATTTTCTTCCACTTGCCGCAAGTAAATTTCTTCTTGATGTAATGTCTGAAAGCCAAAAGCCAATAAGAAATGTCAGCCATCTTTCCCAAAGGCCCAGGAATTTGGGACATTCATAAGAAAGTGTATTTAGACATATACATATAAGAAATCGCTACACTAGACATCTATCTCAGCAGTGTGTAGTGAGTGTTTCACACACCAAGAAAAACTCTAGCCAGGAAAAGGGAATTCCTCATTGCTGTGCCAAGGGCAGACATCGTTGAGGCAAGACAAAGGCAGTCCAGGACATGGATCTGCTGGACCAAGTCCAGAGGAGGGCCACGAAGATGATCAGAGGGCTGGTGCACCTCTTGTATAAGGACAGGCTGAGAGAGCTGGGGCTGTTCAGCCTGGAGAAGAGAAGGCGCTGAGGAGACCTTAGAGCAGCCTTCCTACACATGAAGAGGGGCTACAAGAACGTCCAAGAGGGCCTTTTTTAGAAGGGCATGTAGTGATAGGACAAGGGGTAATGTCTTTGAACTGAAAGATGGTAGGTTTACGTTAGATGTAAGAAATTCTTTTCTGTGAGGGTGGTGAGGCACTGGAACAGGTTGCCCAGGAAAGCTGCAGATGCCCCTCCCTGAAGGTGTTCAAAGCCAGGCTGCATGGGTTTTGAGCAACCATGGTTGGTCTAGTGGAAGATGTCCCTGCCCATGGCAGTGTTGGGGGTGGAACTAGATGATTTTAAGGTACTTTCCAACCCAAACCATTCTACAATTCTGTGGTTCTAGGATGTAAGTTATTGTGCAATGTCCAGCATGAATTTGTTAGCAACAGAATTTTCTGAATAGAATTAAGGTTCTTTTAACTCACACGTTACATACAGCCCGGGTGGAAAGCCTGATACAATCTTGTGCCGGTTTGGTCAAATTTAGAAATATATCCTCTGAGAGAAGGCAGGTCACAAACCACCCCTTCCCCACCAGGTTCGGGAAAAATAAATTTTCCTCGAAGGAAAGTGAAAGAGATAAAAACTATTTATTTAACAAACACACGGGAAAAGGATAATGATGCTAAATAATAAAACCTCTCACTCTGCTGAGAGAAACCTGGGAAAATTTCAGAGTCCTTCTGTAGACCTCTCTCTCTCCCTCCTTGGAGCTGGGACGGGGTGGGCCCACCTCCAGGGCCAAGGCCTCGGTGGAAAGTCCTCCCAATGTATTCTGATGTTGAAACAGTCCAGCAGAGAGAAAAGGAAAAAAACGAAGTCCCAGGAAAACAAAAGTTCAACTCTCTGGAGGAAAAGGAGCTGGGGAAAAAAACTGCCAAAACCTGGCTGGAAAGAAAAGCAAGTCGGGTGCTTCCCTTCCCTCCTTCTCTCCTGCAGCAGCTGAAAAAAAAAAAGTCTCTATGTCTGTGTGACCTTGAACAAGCTGCAAACTGCTTTGAAAAAGTTTTGCTCAGTTTTTTTCCTCCCTCCTCTCAGGCTCAGTTTAAAGGCATAGAAAGGTACAAAATTAATTTCTGGGCATAGGGCAGCAATATGGGATACACGTCATAAAGTCACCCCAAGACAAATCTATTAGGTACATTTGAATGAATAATGTACAGTATAGGTTAAAAATAATATTGGTGACTGGTATCGATCTCTTTCACAAATATTCATTTATTGGCAATGCATGAACTTGTTCTCAAATGGGATGTTTCTATTCCCCTCCCTCCCCCACATTCTTTTTAGTTATTAACTCCTACTGCCTGATAGTTGAAGCGTGACACTGTTGGCCCTATGCCACTCACCTCACAGAGGGTGGCACCATGGCCCACAGCTGGTGTGGGACTCTTGGATCTGTTCCTTCTGCTTTCATCTGCACTTTGTACTGGAACTTTCTTTCCAGACACATCGTTTCAATTTCAGCTACACGGGCGTGACATTGCCTTGTCAGAAACAAACAGCTTGAGTTTTTGAGCATCCTTTGGGTGGTCCTGCCTTTTTTATTGCAATGATACAAAACACATAAAAGATGATGAACATTTCATGTGTCTGTGTAGAAGCATTTTGTAAATATACAGCTGACTGATTTTAAACACCAAAGCAATGCATCCTCAAAACAAAACCATGTGAAGAAGATTCACCTACACTTGGGTATTTTTGGGGGAAGATTTAAATGTTCCAGTTATTTTCCAGTAAAAATAAATCATTGTAACACCATATTTAGTCAACCAAAACTATGATCTTCTAACCAAATTGTTCCCAACTTAGAGATATGGATTAACTGTGCATGTTATCTTATTGACTGATATTACTTCAGGTGTAGAGACTTAATCACTTATGTACATATATATGTCATTTTATTGATAACTTTTAATTCTTGGTAATGACTAATTATTTGTGTTCATAAGCTTCATAAACTTTTCCTCATAAAGGAAATGCTGACTATTTGACTATATATATATATGTAGTTGTTATGTAATGGTTTATGAACTTATATTTACCAACATGTATTATTACCATGTGTGATATATTGTATAATTTTCCTGTATAATACCTCCTCCTCAATTCATTATGTGTGGCCAAAGTTTACATAGGAGTTCACTAGGTTTATAGGAAGACAGCTGGTAGATGTACCTGTTTCTAGTTTCTGACACCTGATACAGAGATCAGAGGTGATGATTGTTTAAGTAATTGAATCCAATATCAATGGCAAGTAAAAAAGGCATTTAAAGCCTTTATGGTAAGCCTTAAAGGTAAAAATTTGGACCCCTAGGCCTTGGTTCAGATGCCCATGCCACACAAATAGGTGCCTAGTGCCACTTCATATACTGTAGAATACAATCTCAGGTATAAAGGTAAGTGAATCAAGTAAAAAGACTAAAATCCCTAGAGCTGTATGGATTGATTTCACTTCAGGGGCCAGTGCCTTTAAATCTCCAGCCCAATTAGCAAGCTGTATGTCTTACTGATTAAGAAAAAGGTAGAAAGTACAAATATTATCAGATTACTTAGTTGTTGGACATGTAAAAAAAGTCTATTCATATGAATCAAAATGTGAGGTTAGGTAGCACACTCACTTTACAAAAATACAAATTTAGGGACTGGATTCAGTTGCCTAAATGTTCGCATGTACTGACATTCTTTTCCTTTTTTTGTTACACTCTCACATTTTTGTTTAGGCTGTTAAAGGAAAAGAAGGTCTGAGGAGTGGATTCCTCTCACCTTGTTCCAGGATGATGTAACTCATGGTCCTTCTGAACCCTGCATGGAAGCATGGAACAAATTGCTGCTTCTTTTTCTGAGGAGATTCTGTGTCCTAGTGCTTGTTAATTTTTTCCAGGCAAAACTGTTGTGCTTCATATGAACAATTCAATATTGGTTGTTGCAAATCCTGAAATTCTAGAAGAGCAAATGTCCACATTCCAGTACCACAGAATGTACCCGACCTCTGCTCTTAGAACACTTTTTTATACTTTCAGCTACATACATCAGTGCAAATACATACTGGGAAAGCACAAGACAAAAGAGAGTTTCATGGTTTCAGTACTCTTAGTGGATGTGGGACTAAGACAGTAGTCTAAAGAAGTCTTCTCAGTTGCACAAAGGACAAAAGCGATTTAAACCAAATTTTCCATGCAGTTTCTCTTTGTGCAGTTTGGAAGACTCCCTTGATGGAAGTAGTGTCAAACCTGGCACACTGCATTTTTAACTTCAAATAACCTCAGCAAGATTTGACAGGAAAAAAAATAGTTTAACAATGACCCATTGAAAGGTCTCATTATCTTTCCCATACAGTGCACATAGGAATAAGCTGTTCACATTCCTTTTAACCTTGCTGGAAAAGATTCACTTCTAATCAGAAGGGCTACACATTCATGAAGAGGAGAATGATGTTCCATTAGTATGCAGGAAGGATCCTTCCAGGTTAGTCCATATTTGGTTTGAATTAATTCCCTCTATATTAAATACAAAGCAAAATCCAAACCTTTTGAATTTAATTTAATGTGCTTACACACAGGAACTTTTTCATTCTTGCTAAGCACTGCTTGGTGTCATAACAATCATTACCATGTATTGCCGTGATTCATCTTGTCAAAGATCCACTTATGAACTCCATACTATGTGCTGACATTATACATTTGAATAACTGTGAAAGAAGGTTTGATAAGATGTAGCACTTCAAATGAAAGGCTCAATATTATGCTTTGACATAGTACATTGTAGCAGCTGTGGAGGAAAAGCCATTAAGATGGATCATGTCAATGTGTAGTATGGAGCCATTAACATTAAGATTTTTGACATGATTTGTCTTAATAGCTGGATATCTATACTGAAATAACACATTTTATTCTGTTAGAGATCCATATGTTAACAGCTCAAGGACAGTACTGCATGCATGCTGTATTGCTCTGAGTATGTAAAGAGGAGCACACTGCACATGTGAACTTAGTTTGCTTTGCCTGGTCCAGAAAGGAGGACAGAGAACTCGCACTTCTCCCTGCTGCATTTCCCTTCTTCACAAAATCACGTACTCCTTCCTGAGGGAGGGTTCTGGGCAGAATGCTCCAAGAGTAATTCACTCTCCCAAGAAGAATTGTAATTAGAGCTCCCACAATAGTTAAGCAGCTGGTGTTCTCTGACTGCTGCTTCATCAACTGTTCGTAATTGCTTCATTGTTCCCTTGTGCTCCCTTCCAGCTGATGGCTTCTTCCACCTGTTGTCTCTCATTTTACACTTCGAATGTGAGCTCTTTTGCACAAGTTATATTTATACAAAATATTCTGTGATAGCTCACAGGCAGTCTCATAATACAAATCCCCATTATGTATTATGACAATGATAGTAATAATAATAACAATAGTAACACTGCAAGATGAAACTTGTTTAAATAAATGGCTTTATTTCAAGTGGCTTGCTAAAAGAGTCAGCTAAGTTCATGCTGAAGCCCAAAGGCAAATGTGAAGCTTGAAGAAAGTCTACTCTGCTCTTGGCTCTGAATCTGGGAGACAATTGTGAAGTTGGAGGCTATAAAGTGTTGGCAGAAAGAGAATTAGAGTGGCAAGGAATGAACAGTCTCTGCCTGATTTCTTTTGTGCTCTGCAAAACAGGAATTTTTATATGCTTAGAGAAATATGCTGAAAAAAACTGATTCCATCATCTGTTTATCTTTCCTTCTGGTACAGGAACATCATACTTAATTTTGGTTGGTCAAGAGGGGGACTACACAAAAGATGCTTTTCCAAATAAAATGTGCAGATATTATACCCATAGATCCACATGTGCTAGCTCTGTAACCAGCTGTTGTAAATAGCTGATCTCTAAGTGCCAGAACATGGGCTAAAATGGACATTTTTAAGATCAACAGAAGTAATAAAAGTTTATCCTTTTCTGTGACAATAAAGAAAGAATTGCTGCTTTGTCCATTATGAAGCAATGTTATAAAACTTAACAAAATAGGAGCTTTTTGAAATGCTTTGTTTGTCTCTTTGTTCTGATGCTAGATATTTGGTAAATGTAGTTTAATAGCCCTGCTATGGAATTCAGCAGAATGCTATGGACGAGATTCTTGCATATTTTTAAAGAAGTTTTGTTTTGTTTTGGTTTGGTTTTTTTTGTATAAGATTCTGCTTAGTTTCTTCTAATCCATTGTAGTTGCTGCAGAGTCTTTCACCAAAAAGTGATAGTTAAAAATTATTTTTTCTCATCAGTATCTAAAATTAACATACTGCAAAAAATAATTATAAACCGAGGGATTCAGTGGGATCCCACCTATACTTGTTCCTAGAAATCACTCTAGCCTCATTTTACTGCAGAGAATCACCAGTTCTAAGGAGGGATACATACTAGTAGCAGCTGTTATTAATGTTTAAAAGCCATGTTAAAAATATATTAAAAAAAATTAATATCAGATACTTTTGTGGTTGACTACAAACAACAGGTACCTAAAATCAGACTAGTTGAGAGTTCAGTATCTAAAAGTTAAAGATCAATAATAACTGAAGTGAATTTCACCTGTAATGTTTTATTGACTCAAAGAAAGTTGAATGATGAAACAAGCTGCTGACAGGGTTCTTCCAGTGACATCATCAGATCCTAAAAAGTGATCTGGGAGCTCAGGATGGAACAGATGAACATTTTTAATGATGCAAAACTGATATTAATTTAATAGCAGAACCATTTTGTTTGAGTTACTTTCCTAATATACTTTGCCAACAGCGGAAATATCTCAAGGTTTACTGTTGGACTTACTCATCCTTCACTGCCTGAGGAGCAAGGCTGTTTGACAGTGGCCAAAAGATTTTCTTACAATTTGGAAAGCTCTTTGCTAGAAAAGGTAAAGTGAAGGTTTGAAGCTATTTCTGTACATTTTCTGCAATTCTCACAATTGCCTACTTTGTAGACAGCATATTTCTCCCTCAGTTTTTTTCTTCCCAGAATGCTCTGAGCATCTATTTTTCATTTCATGAGAAGCAAAAACAAATGGTGAAAAATGGCAAATTCTTGTTTGACAGCCAATCCTACTTAACAGCCTATCACGCCCGTTTGCTGTTCTCTTCCAATGCTGTCCATAGAGGCATCTGAGAATTAACATGGTGGTTTTCTCCAGGTAAAGCTCTTAATTATCCTTTCTAAGCTCATGCTATGCTTTCCCACCTGTGGGGAAAAAAACCTTACTGCAAAAGGTGTGTCTTTGGCCTGATGTTATTAAAGTCTTTGTAGCTTTAGTTCTGTTTAACTTGCATAAGTCAATATAACACTATGTGTTAAAAGATCATGGTGTTTCCAAAATCTGGGGTGGGCATGACTTTTAGTCACACTTAGTTTGATCTTTTTAACTGCAGGAGCTGTCTGTCAAAGGGTAGGTTTCAGTTGCACCCCACTGCTATCTTTTTCTGTTTGAATTTATGAGGTATTTTATCGGTGACTAAACAGTAGTATTTTAAACTGAGGCAATATGCAAATTATATCCTACTAAGGTGTTAAATTCTTACGTCTTAAAAACCACAAATAATCATATATAACTATCTCTGCAGAGGAAATCAGACTGATTGCACTATGTCTACACAGGTGAACCCAGGAATGCCTCTGAATACCACATATGCATGTCAGAAGTCTCCCAGTTTGTGGGTGAAACCTCAGGCACACAGTGAACATTTCCATGGTCAGAAAAGCCAGTAGATCTTCTGGATAGGGGCCAGAGTATCTTCAAACCATGTCTTGAGGGAGCAGAAATACTAAAACTTAGGTTACTTGGGACGTAGTACTAGGGTAGGTCCAAGAAGAGATTCTGAGGTCCAGATCCCTGATTGTTCTCAATGATTGCTTGTTAACTTTCTCCCTTTAGGCCTATCTCTAAAACAAATCTACTTGAAAGGGGACTGTCCCTAATCAGAAGAGATGCAAATTAGTTCATGTCATTTGGCCTTGATGCATAGCTACACAATTTTTTTCCTTAACAGCGCTGACATAGCTGAAAAGATTTGACAGCAGTATCTCAACAGGCTTTCTTCTTCCATAATTTCCACATAATTTTTCACTACACTTGCATTTTTATGTGATTTTGCTTTATGTTGTTAAAATTTGCTACAATCTCCATGTTTTTCAAGAGGAAATATAGCTCCAACAAACATTTTTTTTCTGCCCAAATTTAAGTTCAAGTGTGCATTGTTAGGCTAGTGTGGTTGCTCAAATAGTACATTCCAGGTATAAAAATTCAGCATTAAAAGTTCAAACCACAGCTGAAAGTAAAAAAAATTAAGATTTGAAATAGGTTACAATAATGAAATATCGGCATCTCGCTCATGTCCATGTGTATCAAAACCAATTGTGCTGTATACAACAAAAACTCTGAAGGAAAAGCAGTTGAAATTGAAAATTCTGATTTATGAGACAGTAAGAACTTGTAGTTATCTTTCAAGGAATAGAGATCAGAAGCCAGTGTTCACAGTGAAATTACAAAACCAGAATTCGGTGTACAGCAACAAAAAGATTGGACTATTTATCCACCACTATTTCAGTTAATTCCTTCCTTATTCATGTTGTCCTGAAGGTACTGATCATAATGAGGTCAGAAGCCTGGAAGAAATAGAATGGTCAAAAGTTTTGAAATTAAAAAAATTTATTTATTAAAAACATTCATATTCATCTTGAGAGAGTTTACAGTTCTTGTAGACAGCAATACCTTAGAGGTCCATTTGGATCCATGAATGCTCAGGATAATGAAAGTTTCTGTATGGAATTGTAAAACCAGGAACTAAAGAATATGTGGGCAATTCTAAATAATAAGATGCCACTTTTCATAATTTGTGAGTGAAAGACTGCTACACTTTCCTTCTGTAACTTCTTCAGTTGAAAACATTTTTTTTTTCCAAAACTAACCCTGCACAGGCAGAAAATGGAGCTTTTTTGTTCCTTGGAGATATTTTGCCCCTGAGACAGAGAACCTCTGGGAAATAATCACACCATCTGAATCGAGGAAGAGTAGTGAGGAGTTGGAATGGGGTACTGCCATCTGCAGACTGGGTCCAACTCAAGATGCAAAATGCCATTTGGAGCTGCTAGCTGACCATCAGGGATCCTAGGCTGATAAAATCCACTACCTCTCTAAGTTCCCCCAAGTTCATTTGAAGAAATGAGGGCCCATGAATCTGTCCTGGTGCATGATGCAGGAGCACGGACCATGATGCACAGAACATGGCTGTTCCTCCCTGAAACACACAAGGTTTCAGAGCAAGCCTGGGCAAAGGGCCCTGTGTGGTGGGAGAGCAGGGAGCTGCCCTCTGCCATTTCAGAGGGAACAGAAGTGAGACAAGGAAAAAAAGAGACACATTCCGTGCTAGGACTGCAACAAAAAGGGAATGTGCTTTTGTTGGGGTCCCTCCCCTGCCGTGTAGCCCTGGGAGAGGGGCCCTGAGGGCACAGACACGGGGCTTCCCTGTCCCTGCTCAGCCTCGTTCCCATTGGTTGGTTTGTGTTCCCTGCGCGGGCAGAAGGACCCTTGGTCCCGTGACTGGAACAGTTCCTCAGCAGAGCCCCGGCCGTGCGGCTGGAGAAATAAACATCTCTCTGAAACAGCTATCAAGAATCTGTCTGTCCATATATATTTCCTTTCCACGGGACTCCTGGTTTGATATATGCGTGTTGCAGTATCCCCACTGCAACAAATGGTGGAGATTTGAGAGCAGAACGATCCCCGATCCCTAAGTGACTGATTTGTGTGAGTAAACCCTGAAAACTTTGGATTCCTCTTCTTGGTTTTGCTTTGCTATTCCGTATCTAAACTATGGAGGAACCGTGGGAAGACTCTTGGCTCTCAGAGCCGCATATGGACATTTATCTTAAACTTAAAATGATTCTTGAACAACGATTTGTAAATTTTAGCTTGATTCAAGCTCAAAAAGAACTGAAACACTTCCTGGCATGGTTGTTTAAGAACTTTTTCTATGTTTCTTGGGATTTAATTCTTACCAAGGGCTTTTGGAAAACCGTTTGGACACAGTTAATACTGGAGTCAAAATATATGCCGATGGAAGAATATTTTCGTGAATATTATTTAGTTACCGAGACTGTTGAGCAATGTCAGCTGTGTCCTGGCGAAGGGAAGCGTGGCGCAGGGACCGTGCGGCCCAGGCCACGTGCACCGAGCGCTCTGCGAGCAGCAGCGAGGCAGTTCCCGCGCGCGGGCGGAGCCACGCGAGCCGCAGTGTCGGTGGCGGAGCGAGGCGCGGCGGGAGTGGCGGGACCCGGCGGTGCCCGCCCGGCCGCGCGCAGCGCGTGGTGGAGCGAGCCCCGGGAACGCCCGACCGAGAGGGGCGGCGCGCGGGCGGCGGCTGGCGGTGGTGGCGGTGGAGCGGAGCCGCGCCCAGCCGAGACGCGCGCTGGAGCAGGGCGCGGGGGAGTCATCGCTCGGGGGCCCGGCCGAGACGTGGGTGCAGCGCCCGGCATTGGCAGCGAAGCTGCGACCAGAGGAGGCGACGCACGGAGAACTGAGCGGCACGGCCCGGCCCGGCCCGCACAGCCCCGAACGCGACCCCGGGAAGAGCGCGCAGGCACCAGCAGCCCCGAGAATTCCAACACGGGAGCGACCGAAAGAGACAGCAAAGACTCAGCGAGACAGAAAACAGCAGCCACTCGGAAAAAGGAAAAGATCATAGCAACTAAGACCTTAGGGATAGTAAAATGGTATAATGTTAAGCAAAATTATGGTTTTATAACAAGGTGTGACAACCAGCAAGACATATTCGTGCATAGAACTGCTATTAAAAAGAATAACCCTGAAAAATGCATCCCAAGCTTGGGAGATGGAGAGGTGGTGGAATTTAATATTGTACTAGGGAGAAAAGGGTTACAAGCATCGCAGGTCACTGGGCCTGATGGTGTTTCTGTAAAAGGCAGTATATATGCAAAAAATCGTAGTCATGTTAGACAGTATCTCCATTGTAAGCCCCCCCTACAGTTTCCCTTTCCTAATCCCACCTTTCCCTTTTACCCTATGTCCTATTACCCCCACTGTATTCCCAATCCGTTTTTTCATCCATGGTTTCCCTCACAAAACCATGCTTTTGCCAATTGTTTCCCCAAAAATCCCTTTCCAATGCCGAGTGGGGGATGAAAAGGGGGAGGGAAGAAGTTAAACCCTCTCCTGCCTCAGTTTCCCCACAAAGCATGCTCAGAGTTCTGTCTCCCTTCTGTCAGCCCTAAGATGTTCCACAGAATCTGATTGGACATTTAAAGACTCAGGAGGGTGGCTTGTTTTGTTTTGAAACTGTTCTTGTTATGTTTATCCAGTTGTTTTCATTCTCCTTTTATTAAAATAAAACGGGTGAGGTGTTGGGGTCCCTCCCCTGCCATGGAGCCCTGGGAGAGGGGCCCTGAGGGCACAGACACGGGGCTTCCCTGTCCCTGCTCAGCCTCGTTCCCATTGGTTGGTTTGTGTTCCCTGCGCGGGCAGAAGGACCCTTGGTCCCGTGACTGGAACAGTTCCTGGGCAGAGCTCCGGCCATGCGGCTGGAGAAATAAACATCTCTGAAACAGCTATCAAGAATCTGTCTGTCCATATATATTTCCTTTCCACGGGACTCCTGGTTTGATATATGCGTGTTGCAGTATCCCCACTGCAACATGCTTTTGATTGGAGCTTTGCAGAGAAGTAAGATAATCCCAGTATGACTTGACTAGAACAGGGTGAACTCTTCCAAGCAAATAATTTATTTGGTGAGTCAAGGGCCATTTAATAATCAATAATCCTCCTCAGCTTGGTTGTTATTTGATGACGTTTGACTATGAAATGTATTTCATCGTGTGGATTGGACAAATAGCCCTGCTTTAACTCTGCTCACAACTCACCATTGCCTTTCACAGTGTGTGTTTTGAGCATCAAATTTTCACAATGTGGCTTTTATCCCTTTATGAGTTGCCAAAATTTTTGCAAGAGGTGAAAGAGAATTCCTGATAGTCTGGTGAACACTTCCAATAAAGCCTTTACATAAACACACTCACCGGAGAATGTCATCTGGCTTTTCAATTTCTCAGTAAAGCATAAGATTTCTTAAAATTTCTCATAGGAACCACAGTGAAAAAGCTGTGAATATTATTAGAGAATATTTGTAGGCTGAATCTGGCTTTGTCAACATTTCTCCAGGTTGTCTTCATGCTATTGTGCAGTGTTTTCATTCTGATAATATTTGTCTGATTTTAGTATTTTCTTCTAGCACAGCATCCTCCTTCATATGCTGTGATCTATGCCAAAAATGTTACACTTAGATATTCTGTGGTTCTCTGCAAACTGCCTGCCTGTGTCTTGAAGTAAAAATGTTAGATCTGCAAAACTAGCTGCCTCCTGTGCTCCCAGGCTCATATAAGTACAATAATTCTATAAAAAAAATCATTTGTATTTGATTTTACAGCTATTTTCATAGGTAAAGATAGAATTATTGTTTTTGTTAGAAGCATTTTCTTTCTGAACTCTCAATCTTTTATTGCCTTAATTAATAGCCTTGAAATACATTCCACTGCAGCACAACATGCAGTCAGCATGCAGATTATACATTTTTATAACTAAGGCATAAACCCCCTATTTTCTTTTTAAGAGCTCTGATATTTGAGCCAAGGTGAATTACCAGCTTTTATCTGCATCTCTTGACTGCTGCTTAAGAGAATTAGTGGCACTGGTTAGCTTTGTGAGGACAGCTAAGAGTAGCCAGATCAATCACAGCTCAGAGTCAGAAATCAATGAAACATGTCTCAGTAAATCTGACTGATCCATGGGTCACTACACAGTGCATTATCCTGGTCTTACTCTGTTACACGATTAGACCCAGAAATAATCATAAGTGAGATTCTCTCTGCTCTTTTAAAAAACTCTTTACACTCCTTTTGCTGTTCTCTGGTAAAGAAACTTCAGAGACAAACAGAGTGAGAGCAATACCACCATGCAAATGAAAGAGGCTTCACCCTCTAGGTCATCACCCTGGGAGGAAGACAAAGTACTATTTCAGTCCTGTCTGCAAAAAGGGGTCAAAAAAGAAATTGAAAATGTAGACGTGGTGTTTTCTTAACTAGAAATAGAAACGCACATGCAGGATAGAGGGTCAAACCCTTGGACAGAGTCAGTGAAACCTTCACTAAATCTAACAGAGTTACTTCAATTTACTGACGATTGGGATCTCCCCAGAATGTTGCTGAGGGGCTGTTTGTAGAAGCCTGCATACCTTTTGAGACTTTAGCTTTGTTTTCAATAACCACAGGCTCTGAATACCCTTCAGGAAGTGAAGTGGAGGAAGAAAATTGCTCTTCTTAATCTAATTTGCTGTATATTTTTTGTAGAAGGGCTGCACAGAGTTGAGAAGAGCAAAGCTCATGCCTGCTGTGCAGTGAGGGCTAAGATGTGCTGCAAGGACAGAGCCTCCAGTAAAAGTTGCATATCCTATGAGTTCTTCTGATTTGGCACTCTGGGAAGGTGCAAGCAGCTGCTTCACTCTGACCACATAATAGTGCAGCAACTGCAGCAATGCAGCCCAGGTGAGTGGGCTGGAAACCCCACCAGCTCATACACAAAAATGTAGTGGGAAAGGTGAGAAAAACAGGCAGGAGATCAAAAGGCACTACTGGGTTGTAAAATGGCGTGGGATATCACCTTGATGAAAGCAGTACTGGAAGGCATGTAGAGTTACTGGGTTGTGCAGTTAAGAGTCAACTGCCAAAAAGGTTTTGTGAGATGGTAGTTCAAACCTCTCAAACCTCTATGCTCTTCTAACAAGAAAAGTTACTTCAGCAAAATACTCACACCTGTCTGAAGGGAAAATTGTACCTTTATTTTTGGGTGATAGAGCATCCACAAACACCACTGTAATCAATGAAGGCAGATGAGACAGCAGGAACGTGTTACACACTGTTCTGCTTACTGACTCAATACACATACACAGCACTGAGTGTTCACAGGATTTCTGTGTTCATAAACAAAAGTAAAGAACATATGTAAAAGCTCCCCTCCCCCCACCTTGCCGCCTCTGCTTAACAAACATTAGTCTAATGAATGTAAATTACTGCTAGAATGACATAGTCTCTGCTTAAAAAAAAAAGTTGAAATATTTTTTATCTGATATACAGAGATCCATAAAAATAACTATTAACTTTGGAATGAGAGTACAATATGGAGTTTATTAAATGAAGAAATACAACAACATTACTTTTATGTACCATGAATTCATTTCCATGGTTAAGGATTAGCAATAAGGAGCTCTCAATATGGAATCAGAGACTGCCAGCATGGGTGCAATAAACTTTTCAGAATGGTTCATAAGATTATACTAATTAGGGATAATCTAATTTGAACAATTTTTATCTTCTCAAAAAGTAATATGATGTCACTCAATGGGAAGAGTCACTACCCGGCTCCAGGGATATACTAAAAAAACCACACACGTTATCTGTAATATTAAAAATTATGGTTGATCCATGAGACAGTCTCAGATCTACCCTTCTCCTCTCAAAAGATCCACCATATAGACTGTTAAGCCCCCATAATTATCTCCCCTACTTGTGACAACCATGGGCTAATCAGTCTCTGAGGGAGTTTTCCTGCGGATCATTGAGAAGCGTGTGTATGCTTCACATTGCTTATCAAGCTATTTTGTACGCAGTATCACATAAGAGCTGACAAAAGTTCATTATCCTCATCTGGACTAGAATGATTCCAAATTAGGAAAAAGAAATAAGCTTTTTTTCCCCCCACTCCCTTTCTATTTCCTTTTTTTTCAATAGGGGGGAAAAAAGAATATCTCTAGCTTGCATTGCAACAAAGAAGATCTTAGCTAAGAAAAAAGCAAGCTATGTTCTAGCAGACTTTAATCCCATATTAAAAGATTAGAAAAAACATCTGAAGAAATCAGAGATAGTCTAATTGAGGTTCTCGCCTTTAATCCTGTGAGTAGACTCCCCCTTGGATACCAGGATCTGTCAGCACGTAGTCTTGGGAATTCTCTAAGGAAAAATAAACCACAAGAAATGGACATACAACATGCTCTCTCACAGTTAAACAGAGAAAGAAAGAAAAAATCTGAGAGATAGCAATATCAAAACATATCCTCTCCCAAGAAAGAGAAAAAAGTCAGGTAAAATATAAAATAAAAACAAAAAATCAGATGAGAAGAACCACAGTTATTTTGGAAGTTATCAAATAACACCTACAAATGTAACCCAAAAGGAAATCATCTGGCTTGGTTCTGCTTTCCTCATTCAGATCAAAATGCCATTTGTATTGCATCTTTGCTTTTTATTTTACTAGCAATTGTATTTCCATTCAACTAACTGCAATACAAATGTATTAAAAATGAATCTTTGAATTAGTTCTTTAGAATGATGTTTAAAATAAGCTATAGAGTAACTAGTGCACAAAGGAAAACCAGACAGAAGATTAGCATTCGTGTTTGTCTGACAAATAAGGGCAAGATGTATATAAAGAGAGATTCATAAAAATTCACTATAACACCAAGCCAAACTTTTCCATATTAATAATTATTAAAGGAAGAGACACTTCATAAGGGTGAAAACCAACACCAGTAACATTAAACTGGGATTCTGTAAAACAGCACCAGTTTGAAAGTGAGTGACCAATATGGCAAATCTATCCATTTGATTGTAAAGTTGCAGACTAGAATTTGATTTCAGACACTTGCAAATGCATTCCATTGTCTTAAAATCTACTCCCCCTTGCTTTATATTTTCTTTTCCATATTTGGTGATCCATTTCCCTAGAAGCGGGGTTAAACATATTTTTTTAATTAGCTGTTATGTAGTGGACACATGGAAATGCATTGTGTTGATAGCTAGCTATTTGAAATTTTAGTAAAGGGAAAATTAGGAAACTCTTTTTAACAGGTCAGATTTAATGGCAGTGTGTTAACCTGACCAAAGCTGAAAGAGTCAGATTTTAGAGTTGGGTTTTCAAGCTGTACATTTGAGTAAAAACAGAGAAAATAAACAGAGGGAAAGCTGAAAAACAAAATCATAAAAAAAAATAATCAGAAGTTACTTCAGCATGAAAAATCAAGGTAACATTGCAGGCAGACACAATAAACATAAAAGAGATTTGGAACTGTTATTTTTATTGCCTGGAAAATTACTGTGATTCATTGTTCTAAATTATGTAAAGATCTATAGATAATGGAAGTATGAACTGTATAAACATAAATGTGTTTGCCTTCCATTCAACATGTTCTATATTAATATAAAGCAGAGTTAAATCACTGTAAGATCAAAAATTTTTCTTTTATTTCCTCTATAAATTAATTCAAGACATGGGAATGTCATTCTGAAAATTTTAATATACAATTTAATATTTTATTAACAATGCTTAAGAAAAAGATTCATATGTTTCAGTAGTCTTGTTATAAGGCACTACAAAATGTGATAGGAATCACTGTAAGGCAGCAAGTTCCTATGGCTTGGTGTAAAGACTGTGAACAAATTAAAATAGTCTAATGCTCTTAGTGTTTCCAAATTCATGACAGTCAGTGGGGGGAAAAAAACTCTAAAAGTGCCTGATCCAGCATGGCTGGAATTGGCAGACTTTGCTTTTTTTAAGGAGAGCTTTGTCTGTGTGAGATGTATAAGAAGTGACACTGCAGAGTTGGGGAAAAACAGTGCCCAAACCCCAGGTCTCCAAGAACCTCATGGATAAGCTGAGTACCTTAAACTGACATTGAATTAAACAAGAGTGGAAGGTACTGAACATGCATTGAATTCAAGAGTAGTTGAGTTTCTCAGCACTTTGACAGATCAAGACCCCAATTTTTGTTTTGTCTTTTATAACAAACAATGCCTCAAGGCAAGTACATACAGTAGGAATTTTGCATAAAGTTAATTGTTCACTCTACATAAAAATGACTCCTTAGTTTTAATGAGACTTAGACACACACTGACCCAGTCACATTATTTTCCAGTACGTGGACTTCTTGGTACTATCAACAGTACAAACTAATTTGCAGTAAGATTTTTTTTCCTCTCAGGTTAGAGAGAGGTTTGATAGGAACTAAGCCCATGCAGGGCTGCATAAATTCTGCAAGGGGAGTGGGATAGACCATTATGCCTTGATGGTTGCAGCAGATACTATTCATTGTACTGTAATTTCTTCTTGCAAGTTGTGCAAAAGGCATCCAGGTTTTCTTGCACAAATCAAACAAAGAATAAATGTAGTGCACATTTTATGTGAAGCAGTGAGAGATATCATTTGTTACCATTTGATCAAAGAGTCGTGTAATAGTTTTGCATGATATATAGTGCTGAAGAAACAGGGACTTTTAATCTTATTGCAGCATGCATATTCAGAAATATTCTTGCACTGGCACTAGTAAATCTTTGTAGAAGATTCTTACAGGAATGTACGGAAAGCAAGCAAATTTATAATGAACTTCTATTTCCTTTGGAGAGTTTGATAGCCTTTTCAAACAGCTTGCTTCAATATGGTCTATTATCCAAAATCCTCTCTGCAATGATACTCAAGACCAGTGACTTCAAATTAATATAATGTAGTTGGAATGAAAACCCTCTGTGCACAGAATAATTCTTGTGAATGACAAAATGGTTAAATAACACATGCAACAGACTCCAAAGGCAGATGTTTACGATAATGTAACACACAATAATTGTGGATGGTGTGTGAAGAGGAGAAAAAAGCAGCTTCTGCTCTAAGATGCCTGCACTTATTGGTTCTATTGAAATTTCATCTATCAAGGCACTGAATTTAAATTGTATACGGTAGAAGCATGACTCCTAGGGAAGTGGCTCTAACGCTGTGACCACTCATTGCCGATAGGGGAAAAAAAGACTTCCCATTCACTTAAAATGAGTACTCCAGGGTTTTTTCCTTTGTGTAGGCTCTGGTCCATTGATTAGGAAGCATTATAACTTTTTTACTGAAGAACCATTACTGCAGGATTGCCTTTGGTTTTCAGATCATGGGGATGTGCGTTTAATCAGAGCAAGACTTTTGAGAGTGGGACATACTAGACTTAAGCACCACATCAATAGTGCATGAAGTCAAGAGATTTAAAAAACTTACCCTATAGCATGTGAAATTTTGTTTGACAATCTTTAAGGTTAACGCAGGTAAAAGAAGATACCTGATGACTTGAATGTATATCCGAGCTACTGTTTTTTTGCAGGTTTTTTTTTCTTTTTGCATAGATTGCATTTTCACATGTGGCTCAGAGTCACAAACATGTTATGTGCAGTAACAAGAACTTGTGAAGAAAATGGATAACTGATCTTCCACCAACATATATCTGGTTAATAAAATTTATATTTGCACATATATGTGCACAGTTATGTTCTTGGAAGGATATATTTTATATTTATTTTTTATATAGTGTTGATGTATCAGGGTAATTCTTGAATACAATAAGCCCTCCTAAGAAAATTTGAATAAGTTCAAATTACTGATTTCTAAAGTTTTTCTTTTGAAAGGATCCATTCTTTCCTATCAAGTGAATATTTTGCTAGGGAAGATTGATAGATTAACCTGTTTCACCCCCTTTGCTCTCTTCCTTTGCCTCTTAATTACACAGACTCAAAGGCCTTTACTCATTCCAGGTATGTACGTAGCCAGTTTTGAAAATATTTGTGTATGTTACAAGAGAAAATTCAACTCGACCCATTCATCTTTTCTCCACCAAGACTACCTATAATTCTCCCAATTGGTTCTAAATTACTTTGTGTCTGAGAAATCAGGCCCATTTTTAACACTAATGAATTTTCAGTTGAGTCCTGTTTGATTTCACAGATAAGAGTTAAATCTAGCTAAAAAAGGGCACAAGAATGCTCAAAAATTACCGTTTCTCTGGTGAAAAGTTAACAATATAATCTTATCTCACAAGTCTGAAAGTCAGAAAAGGGTTTTTCTCTGTATTCGTGTAATTTCTGGAGATCTGATATACTCTTTCCATTTGGCTCAGATCCTGTCTGGTTTGTTATGTGAAGTAGTAGGTGGAAGCTTATGGTGTGAAAAAAAAAATAAAGAAAATCTCGACAGATCCCTTTGTTAAATATTTTATAAAGATGTCAATGTTATGCATCTGCCTGTTTTATTTGTCTCCAAATTAATAAAATTAAGTGTAGATCTCTTAAAGAGATACTTTCAGAAGTAGGAAAAAATCTAAAACGTCCTTATCTAAATGATTTTCATATATCTGAGAGACTTCTAGCGATAGCTTTCAGGACAATCTTACTTTCTTTTGAACAATTCAGTCATGTTTCACTGGCCGTGAATTGAACCCTTGATTTCAAATTTGGGTTATCAAAATATTCCTAAAGTGCTCAATATTGCAGATACAATATTATGCCTCACAGTCTGTTTGATTCTAATTGATAGGGGACTGACATATTAAACTTAGATTTAGTATTTATAAATACTAAAATTTTTCAGTTTCTGCCCCTAAAGGAGGTTCCTCCTAGAGGCTCTGTCCTCACTGAGCTTCTACTGCGGCCATGTGTGATCTGACTCCTCACACTAATTTGTAAGGGTAACCTGGATATTCAGCTTGTGCTCCTAAGAGTGTTTTCTAGTGATGTTTCTCCATGGAAACCCCAGCTAATCCTCAGTGGGATGGTATATTTGGAGCAAAGCACCAGCGTGAAGGGCTAAGTCCAGCCACAAAGGCAGGACACATATAGATCAGTGCAACCCCTTGGCCAAACCTGTCTCTCAACGAGGCAGCAATGCACTAACACAGTTTCCCTGTGCTTAGCTCTGGAGTTAACTCACTTGCAGCTGGACAGGGACCATTTTATTGCAGTTCATAGGCACAGCTAATCAAAAATGAGTGTGCATGGACCAAGAGAGATCATCTTCACTCTGATGTTTCTGAAAGGCTAGGTATTGAGATTAATTAATAACAAGGAAAGTCCTCTATAAGAGAATAGACTATTAGCAGGGGTACATAAAACAGGTCACTGAATATTATATGAGCTCACTGTTCCTAATAGCTTGACCTGATACAGCTCACAGAATTTGTACACAGGCGTAGCCCCAGAAAGGGAGAGCTTACCAGATAAGGATCAGTAGAAACACAGCTACTCTTTTTTTTTCTCTGAAGAAAAATCAATATTATGGAGTTTTTTCCTTCTTTGGCTTTAGCACCTTGGTGCAGAGTTAGAAGCACTAATTCCCACACTTCAAAATGATCTGAAGTTTCCTTCACATACTTTCCCAAAGATGAACTTTTACCTAGTGCGTGTGTGACTCATTCCTTATTCCACTGAAATGTGAAAGTGCACCCAGAAAAGGCATAGAGAAAAGATAAGTAAAAACATAAGACTTGTTTAAAGAGGAGGGGGTTGAGTTTTGCACACACCTGACTCGACTTTCTTACAACTTCTGACTACTGATTTTGTTATTTATTTGTGAACAATGACATCTATTCTCTATTGCCATTTTGCCCATTACATATTTATCGAAGGGTTTTATTTCTTTGCTATCCCAATGTTTAATAATTTAAATTTTATTGCTCTCATTTTAACAGAATTTTCTTTTTTCAGAACGAGACAAATATGTATTTTAACAAGTCTATCAATTTAACTGTTTAGATGATAGGTGTTCTTGTTAGGAAATTATAAACATTAATAAAATTTTATGAAATAAAATGAAACTAGGAAATTTGTTTCTTTTCATTCTTTATGCTACCAGTATATAGCATCTTGTAAATATTCCATTTCCTTGTAGATTCGTAAATTATTCTTCATGTATGTAATTGGCTTTATAACTGTAGCTATGGAGCTTGCAAAATACTCCACCATCTAAATACTAATGCAGTTAAAAGAAAAGTAGAGTTCCTTGGAAAATTACACACCTAATTATTTTTTCCTGCTCCACACCTAATGATTTTTTTTTGGCTATAAGCAGGTGTCCTCAAAGATGCAACAGGAATAGTGAATTTAAAATGGTTCCGTTTGCAATGTTGAGGCAGTATTGGAGTTTTAGGAAGCCACACCAGAATGGTGTAAAGCTGAAGTTTATATTCATTATTCATATACATTGGATAGCAGGAGAAGTAAAAGATCCACAGAAAAACTGTGATGGCCTGTGCAATTGTCTGCACTCATATGTCTTTTTGCAAGAATTTGGTGATTGATGTGCTAAGTACTCTAAAAATCATGCAGTCATTTTCAGAAATTTTGCAAAACAGGAAGAATGTATAACAACCTGCATTTTTAAAAACATCTTTCACTTTTCTCTGTCCTCTTTACAGGCAAGGAATTTCTCTCTCTGTGTCAGACAAGGGTTATTCTTTCTTGTATAGTTCTAAGTGTCTTTTCATTCCTTCTTTCCCCATTTTTCATCCTGAAAGGACAAGTTACTGTCACAAAGAATCCCCTACTGTGCTTGCTTCGACAAGAATATTTCAGTGTTCAGTGACTTGGTTAACCTGTTCAGTTACTTAGAGGCAGGAGACTATCATGAGTGCCAAATGATCTGGAAATTTTTAAAGAGAAAAGTGAATGGTAAGGTTGAAAGATAAAGGAGGCAAAAAATATTTGAACAACTTTTTGTAATGCTTCTAGTGAAGATGTCTCCCTTTCATCTCCTAAAACTGATTGTAGTTGAGGGAATATTTGAATCTCAAGACACAGTATCTTCAGAAAGGATGGAAATGTATGATATGCCATAATACTCCCTGGTTTACATTATTTCCTCTTATGCTTATAAGTTCCTCCTCCATGGAGTTTCTACATTTGTCACAAACAAATGCAGCAATCTATAATCCCTGTTTGCTTGTGCCCTAGCAGGCTTTTCGTTCTTCTGGTTCTTTCACTAGATCATCTTTAGCATTCCCATCAGGTTGAAGCTCTTTGGTTTCACCTTGGTGGCTCTGAACTCCTTAGATCTGACTGCCTATCTCGTGTCACTTCTTTCTAATATATTACCTACTCCTCACTTTGATGCAGTAACTTTCCACCTTCCTTCCAACTTTCCATGTGTTTGGAATGTTTTTCCTGTGTATGTACTTTCTTTCCTACTGGCTCCTTTTACTTGCAACCCTTTCTATCTTAGCACCCTTCCTCCTTTTAGAGCCATTCTCTAAACAATTTTCTTCTCAGTATGACAGCTGAAAATGTATGGAAAATACCAAAGATTTGGAACTGTACAAGGATATCTATCTGAGCTAAATCATCACCTTCCTGACACTGTGACTTGAAGAAGGAGACCTCTGAAATAATTCAGATGAATTGCAGGCTAGCAATGCCCATTTCTTTGCAGTGGTGTAAAAGGGAGCCCAGGGTTGCTACAGACCTATATACTGTGGAGAGCAAATTTACAGAAGAGTTATGTCAGCATATATATCCACATTTTAACTAAGTCCTGTACATAGTTATTAAAATAACTCTGAATATATGCATAATGCTACTTGTTAAGTCTCAGATCTAAGGGAATAATGACACTTTTTTTGCTAAACATGCAAATATAAACTAATAAAAATTAAAATACAAAAAGGGGGAAATTTAGCTTTTCTCTCTCATCTATCTATGCTATGTTAGAGGGACCTTATATTTCTTTTACTCTCTGAGTTGTAGTCCAAAAGTGAAGAAAGGTAGACCTGAGGAAGCCTGCTGTAAATAAGAGGTGGATTGTGTCCACATCCTTAATTTGATCCTGAAACTATTTTTCTGAGTGCTATAATTGGAGAAATAATTGAACATTTTCAATAATATAATTGTCTTCTGTATTATTCTTATTACTATTTCTACTGGTTTCATGCCTGGAGAATTCTTTTGTCTGTTCTGCATGCTACTGAAGAATGAGGAAAAGATTTTAGCTCTGTAGAAAGATTTTACAGTTTTGCATGGTGCATATGGTAACTGGAAAGGACATCCAGCTAGTCACAAAGAGCAATTGAAATACAGTATTGCTTAGGGAAGTCATTATTTTACATATTAGTAACAGCATTTTTTTCTCAGTCAAAAGATTTTTCTGTTTGAAATTCTGAAATGCTTGATTAATGAAGCAATGATATCATTCAGATATCAGTTTAATTGTGCTTTTAAGCAAAATATTGCCTTATGGATATTATTAAACTGATCAATAAAGCTGTATCTAATTCAGTTTTTTAAACCTCGATTTTAGCAATTTGTGCCATTAAAGTTATAGCCCCACCATAAAGTAAAATAATAGACTAAAATTAATTATTAATTTAGGGCCTAGAGCTTATAGAAATCTAAATTGAAGGTATTCTTAAAATTAATGTTTAGCTAACTGGAAACAGTGAAATTACCTGTGTATTTAGTTGAAAAACTTAAAAAACCATTTTAAAAATACAATGTTCACAAAATGAGTCATAATTTACATTAGGATACCTGTCTCAGGAGCTAACATTTGATTAATCCATTTGATCAATCAATTTAAATCCCAGTTCAGTTCCTAGCTACTGCTTGGATGTCTATCTTGTTTGACAGAGACACAAGCTGTTAAGTCTTAAAACTTTATACAAAAATTGGGATGTGACCCTTCAGAGAGGAGTGCTGCATTTGCCTAGTCTTCAGTTATCTAGCCCTTAGATACAATTCAAATGCCTAAATAAGGCACAATTTCTCTAAATAATGCATAGGAACAACACCTTGCAGTGGCCATTGGCAGACTGTGAGAACTTGCCTTGAATCTAACCCTGTGTCTATTGGAAGAGCCAAGTTTGAACATGGAGGTGGCTTTTATATAACAATATTGGAAAAACTGATCTAATCACATCTCTCTTCTAGACAGCCGTTAATATAAAGCAGATTGAAGGAATATTTTTCATGCACGTTTTGGGGTTAGGGTGCCCTAACTGACAAACACAGGTTAGCCCAGCAGGAGACAGAGATTTGCCTTTCTCTTTTGGATCAGAGGTGTTGTGCAGCCAGGGAGGTGTTCACAGGGACCAAAGCTGTATCTCCCCACACTTAGGATATCCAGCCAATGAATCCTAGATGATTGTCACTACCTTTTCTTTGGTACTTTTAGCTTTGGATACAAAGAGCCTCTTGCACTATATATATGGAAATATAACAATTTTTATATATGTTTACATGTATGTATACAATTATATATAATTACGTATACAATTACATAAAATTATATATACAATTATATGTGTAAAGCTCCTACTGAATTGCAGTGTGTCTTTGCTATTCCTTGTTTTGGTATAGAAAATTCCTCTGTTTAGTCATCGTCCTTTAATCACACTTCTTTCTTTACTAGTTGTTTAAAAACTCCAAAGGAGTAGTATAAAAAACTCTCTTTTATTTCACTGTTTATCCCTCAATGCGATTCTAACAATTTTAACTGGTTTTGAATAGACAAACTTAACGGTGTAAGTTGGAAATACTTAAACATGGGCAAGGAGTCTATATTTTCTGTACAACATTATTGAAAAAATTTCATTAACCTGCAGGATTGCAAGCTGTGTGTATCTTGCCTGCATTTGGAATGCACAGAAACACTAACTAACCAACCTCTCTGTGTCCTGGACAAGCAGAATTAAGGACCTCAGAGAATTCATGCTAAAGCCCTACATGTTGCCTTAGGGGCCATAATTTGATAAAAAGTGCTAAGGAATAGGGTCTTTCTGGCAACCTGCCCATTTCCTTAGTTTGTAAACTGTAGCAGGACAGCAAAGGAAGTACTTGCTGACTCTCTTCAAAATCTTCTCTTAAATGTGGTTTCTGTTCATCCAGGTGGGTTAAGGAGATTCCTTCATTTCACAGGGCAGAGGTGGTGTGCTCCATTTCTGTGGCTAACTCTTCAGGCTGTAAACAAGAACTTTGCTTTCCATCCAAAATCTCCTCTCTTCCAAGAGGTCTTTGCTTCTACTGAAGTTGGACTACAGTATAAGGTAGAGGGTTCACAAAGACAGAAGGAATAAAAGCAAGGAACCCAGCTCCATAACCTAGTGAGACTGGATTTCACAGGTGAGGCAGTGTTTCCCTGAAATTTGCTGTTCCCGAGGGGCTATAAACAGCTCCTCTTCCTCTTTCTCTCATGATTAAAAGTAACTGTGGCTACCTCTCCGGTAGAAAGGCCAGTCATATCAAGCTGTGCGGTGGATCCTGTTTTAAGGACCTTGAGTCAGGTGCATCATAAGCCTTACAATGAAGCCTTCTGAAGTCATAGAATCACAGAATCAATTAAGTTGTCAAAGAGCTCTGAGATCATTGACTTCCAAGCTATGACCGAACACCCCCATGTGAACTACACGATGGCACTAAGCACCATGTCCCATCTTTCCTTAAACACCTCCAGGGACAATGACTCCACCACCTCCCTGGTCAGTCCATCCCAATGTCCAATCACCCTTTCTGTGAAGAAACTCTTCCTAATGTCCAACCTAAACCTCCCTAGGCACACTTATGACTGTCCTCTTGTCCTGTCACTGGTTGCCTGGGACAAGATGCAGACCCTGAGCTGGCTACACCCTCCTTTCAGGCAGTTGCAGAGAGTGATAAGGTCACCCCTTGAGCCTCTTTTTCTCCAGGCTAAGCAACCCCAACTTCCTCAGCTTCTCCTCATAAGACTTGTGCTCCAGACCCTTCATCAGCTTCACTGCACTTCTCTGGACTTGATCCAGCACCTCAAAGTCCTTCTTGAGTTGAGGGGCCCTTAACTGCACACAGCTCTTGATGTGTGTCCTCACCAGTGCCAAGTACATGTGGACAATCCCTGCCCTGGCCCTGCTGGCCACACTACTGCTTATACAAGTCAGGATGCCTTTGGCCTTGTTGACTACCTGAGCATATACTGGCTCATATTTAGCCACTCTCAACCATCACCCTCAGATCCCTTGGGGTTTTTTGTCCTGCAGATTTCTGTTCACCTAATTCATTAATTTAATAATAATAAACGTGATCTCTGAAGGCAAGTATCTTGAGAGGTTGGAATGCTACAATTGCAGTTATAAAACCAGTTTATTTAACTCTCTACTTTCTTAGCAGTTGTGTTATTCTCTCATGAGTGAGATTTAGCTCTGCTACCTCCCCTGTATGCCAGCAATGAAGGGGACAATGGGAACTAACTTACCTTTTGTCTTTGCCCCTTTCTGAATTTTACTTTTAAGGAACAGGGTTATCAACTTGTGACCTCAGCAGGGTCTATTCACCCTCAGCAGGGTGAAAGGTATAGAAAGACTAGTAGGTATTTACAGTCATGATCCTGTGAGCATAGGTATATAATGAGATATTTGAATGAAAAATAGAATTTATTATTTGAGCCATAATTTTCTTTTTTTCTGGAAACCTTTCTGAGAGTCGGAATATAAGACAAAAGTTTTTTAAGAGACACAGTTCCAGGCGTAGTGGCTACTACCTGGATGCCTGAAATTCAGAGGTTCTTTTCCAGCTATTAATTGTAAATAGGAGCTTCTGTGACATTTGATTGTTACAACATTGAACTGGAGTTAATAGTCTTTCATCAAACAGGCAAGGTATGTATGGACTTTGAAACCCACAACTAAACTGGGTTCCAAATGAGCCTGTGTGATGTAGTGGAAATGGAAGTAGGTAAACAAAAAAAAAGGGTAGCTCAACCATTGTAAAATTAGGATTGTCTGGTCTACTTGAATTTCCTTATAATCCTTTGAACACTGGCTTTGTGCACTGACACTGGACTTCTTTATTTGTACAGGTGTTAATTAACATGGCCTCCTAGATAATCAGCCTATCTTTGTTAAAATGAGAAGGTTATGCACAGAAAGAGATGCTGTGTACAGGTGAGGACTAAGCAGAAAACGTTGTAGCAATTTGCTGAACACAGAGGCTTATTGAGGATGCAGTCCTGAATAATACACACTAGCTTTGCTCTTCCCCCTTTAGTGTGTGTAGAGAAGCCATGAATCATTCATGGTCTCCCAGCTGAGCGGGGCTTCAAAGGGGCTGGTTGTGATTGGGTGTCCTGGGTGAATTGCCGCGCTGCAGAAACGCCTGCACCCTCAGCACTGGAGGGGTGAGGAAGCACTTTCATCTGGGCCTCCAAAGTGTTTCGGGTCACAGTTCACCAGGAGATAACGATGTAGATGTACATTCAGAATTAGCTGCAGAGATACCTGTGTAGTGCAGTGTGGAAAAGTGAGCCAGTTAGATCCCCAGTGGATGCTGTGAATCAATTACTGTGTTCTGAATACAAGGTTGGCTGCAGGGGATAAACAGATGTCAGAGAATTTTTCCTAATAAGACCATAGTAATAGAAGAGCACTGTCAGCTTCGTTTTACATTCAAAATCTCATTTCCTCTTTATATGACCAATTTTATTAGGCCTCTAAACAAAGATATTTTCTGTAACTGATAGCTGTATCATGAGAATAGTATCATTAAATTTCTTTTTTTCTTTTTTAACAAAGACTGAAAGAGAAAGCAGAAATTAATCTTGACAAAGTTAGAAAGAAGGTGTGCAATTTAGAAGGCTGGATGATCATTTCTTTTCCCTTCCAATGAAAGACAGTACTGAATGGCTTGCAGCTGCCTTTTATGCTGAATCATAATCACCTACATTCCAGAGCAAAATATTCTTACAGCCAAAGTTGGTGATTAGCTTGTCCTGTTCTCTGTACTTTCTGCATATTTTGTCAATGTCTGGTATACAAAGCTGTGATCAGAAACAAGAAATAGCTTTGGGTTTAGTTAATAAATCTTACAACAGGACACAAACTTGCAGTTAGCACCATATTCTCAGTATTCTTCATTTCTGTACAAAAATCAAAATATCAAGACATAGGAGCACACTGTGTATTTCTGCATATTTTGAGAGTAAAAGCAATTAACTATTAGAGATACTTATTACCTATCATGTTACTCTTTCAAACAGAACAGAAGTACAATATTACTTGCATAAAATTTGCAAATACTGAAACACTAGACTAAGGGGATACCCTTGGATGCATCACGTTCATAAATTGTTCACACGCAGATTATGCTGTGTTTTTCTTTTTGAAAGAAATAGATACTGATTTTTTTTTTAGTTCACACTATTGCCATGAAGATATTGTAGAGCAAAATTTGGCTTTAAATATTGGTTTACAATAAATGCTTTTTAGTGTAATGCCTAAACTATCAGCATACCTCACACAAAATCTTAATTCTGAACACTTCACGAGAAGGGAAACAAAAGAAAACTGCAGACAACATTCAGAACACTTTTGACAAGCAGGTCAACCATCTGAGAACCTCTATGAAGTTATGCTCATATACAGCTCATACTTGCCAAATTCAATTCAGCAATGTTTGGGTAAATAAGGCATAAGCATAACTCAAGGTTTTGTTCACTGAAATTAGTTTAAGCAACACAGGCAAAGACATGACCTAAACCCCTATTGCTGAGTTACCTAAATCTGGCTTTTGCTCCTTCCCCAGCTCTGACATACACGTGGCAACTAAAATTCAGAAGACTGTCTCTTGAGACAATCACATATCAATAATATGTCTCTGTGCAGGTGGTAGCACAGTGCTTCAGTCCATAACCTCTCCATGTCAAGACCTGAGCAGTTCTCTAATTTTGACTTTCCTGAGATTTGTCTTCATTGGAAACTTGGAAACATACCAGCCACAAGGGTATTAAAACTTCTCCTACACCTGGCTGTCCCTAGGGTTTCTTTCCAGGACCAGCTCTGCCCTAAACCCCAATCATTGTGCTGGCACCGCTGCCCTGAGTATGAGTGCTGCAGCCTTCTCGAGCCACTGTTGGCCACATTCACCATTGTTCCTCTGATGTACACCATGTTACCTAGAATATGGCAATCACAGCAAGTAGGGGGAAGGCAGCAGTCAGAAACTTATTGCAGAATCATTCTCTCCCTCTCCAATTCCTTTAAGATCAGGATATACAATAGTCGTAACCTCAATGCATCATCTGTAGTGATGCATTATCATTGCTCTTAATCTGTAAATTACAATTTGTGTGCTGCAGCTCAGTGCTGGGAAGGAAGTTAACCCCAGCTTACCTTCTGAAACCTTTCTAGAAATTAATCTTTAATGGAAAACCCTGCTGTTTCTCTCCAGATGGGGCAAACAGGGGAGCTCTGTGTGCACATTCATGATTCACCTTCAAAATAAGCCATGGTGCTTGCTGTGGAGGTGGCATAAACTTGGGCATAAATTCATGATCTTCAAGATGATCATAAAATCAAGTGTGGTATTGTAATGGCTGAGACCTTTTCAAAAGAATTCTGTGACACAGACACTTCAAAACCATGGACAAGATGATATATGCTAAGTAGCTGCATAAATTTTTTAGATGAAAAGGCTGATGACTGCTTAGTCACCAGTCTCTCCTGAATTTGAACTGGATTTTCATGTATCTAAGCCTCTAAAATATTTGCAGGAACTTTATGGTCAGAATTCCACTATAGCCTTGCAAATACACACTTAATGCATGAGGAAGGATCTGTAGAATTTGCTGCTGCTCATAGAGTGATGAAAAAACAGTGAGATCTTAGTCACTTGTGTTTAACTATGTTTTATATTGTTGAAATTCAGTCCTTTTTAATTTAGAAATAAAAGATCCTATGTATTTTGCACATCAGTGGAAATCAGTGTCACATCTTTTGCTTCAGTGGTATTATGCTGAATTTTAAGAACCATGGACATAATACAAAGAAAGCTCAGAATTTCTGGTATTCAGCACTAGAGCCATGACTCTGTGAGGCATTGTCTCTCACTAGTGACAACTCAGCCAATAGTATTATCAGTCCACAAGTGTCCAGTGTACTTTAGCATTTGGAACAGTTGCATGAAAATAAAATGACAAAAGGGAGCAAATAATGACAGTAGCTGGGAGACTTCAGGGGCACTCATATTCAAGGGACGTTACTGGGAAGAAAGGTCTATGTGTTTCTGAATAGTGCTTTTTGCAGCATTAGACTCATTTTTAGTTCTGCAGTACTGATTTGTAACAAAGAAATGCTGATTACTTTGGGATCTTTTGGGATCTGTGCCATAAGAAAGGCACAGGTACTCAAAGCTGGTTAACTGTTTAATAACAGTAACAGAAGTGGTAATAGCAATCTTACACCCTTTCTGACACTGGGAACTCAGTGATGCAGCTCCAGATGAGCCCTTCACACTGATCTCAGCAGAGAGTGGAAACCACCTCTCTGTTGATGTTCAACAGCATCACTTTTGTTCTCACTTTTCTAGGATTTTGTCAAGCAAGCAAAGGTAATCTTCCACCTGCATAATACTGGGCTTTCTAGATGGAACATAAAAGCTCACTGAGACTGTTAACATTCTCTCATATCTCCATAGCAGCGAGCTCTTACAAGCAGTATGTAGAGGTGGTGTTGTCAAAGGCAGCACATATGAATGTCACAGTGTGTCCTCAGGTTGTACAGCAGTCAATTAAGCTGAAACCTAAAGATGTCTACAGCCAAGGTGTATGGTTAAACTCTGCTAAGATTTCCAGGAAGCCATGGCACCCTCATTTACAGTGTCTTCTGCAGTGGCCTATTATAAATACATTTCTAAAAGTTTCTCAGGGACATTTTTTCAGATTCTGTTGAATAAGGAGATGAAGGAAAAGGCAGAAGAGGGAAACTTAAAGAATCTCTCAGATTCTATTCACAGGATCAAAAAATGGCAAGGTAAGGGTCTAGACTCCATGGATGTGATATATGTGTTTGCACAGCATATCAGAAAATATGACAATGGGAAAGGAAAGAAAAATGAATGAATAAAAAGATTTTTCTTTAGTGATATTGAGTGAAACATTTTAACTTTATATATTGTAAACTTGGAATGTTGTTCACTGACCCATTTGCTTTTATACACACTCCCTTTGTAGTTTTCTTGTGAAGATCTAATGATACAAGAAAAGAAAGATATATAGAAAGAGGGTTTGTCTTTCATTTAAAACATCTGATAAAATAAGAGGAATATATATTTCTGGATACATATGCATTTTCTGAAGTCTCTGCCAAACCAACATGTCCAGTGGTGTACTTATTTCAAATAAATTTTGTGTTCATCCAGGAAGATCTTTCCCTGGACATTCATCTGCCATGTAGAAATATGTTCAGCTCCAAAGATTATGGTTTAAACTTCCAGTCTTTTCTGTCATGATGGGTTAATATGGCATTACCTGGAGAAAACTGAAGTGATAATTGGTTTTAAACACAAGAGCTCAAACCATCAATTCCTAGGTGTTTGGAAGCATTGCTCCTTTGAACAGTTCTTGTGTCTTCTACATGCATATTTAAATGGGCAAATTGAGTTTACAATGTGGTTTTATATTGTCATCAAGACTCCTGAGCCTGGAATTTGTAAAACTTAGGACAATGTGTGAAATCATAATGGTAGTGAAACGTATTCTCTGCTGCACTGTATTTGACTAGATACCCAAATTTGCTGGTCAGTTCCCTCCTTCCATCTCTATCTTTTTCAGAAAAAAACTTAAACCTGTAATTGCTCCAGTAAGACACATTGCAGGCATGTGACTAATAATTTTAACACTAAAAAAACCCATAAAAAAATTTACAGCTCCAGACACAACTGGCATTACTCTTTGCATCTTTGCTAACAGGTTTGCACTAGAGGTCAAATATTCATTTGACATCAATCAGTAAAAATACTTTAAATTTAAAGAGAGGAGGGTCTATCTACCCCGGCTGAAAAATCTAAAACTACACCCAATACAAAATTAATCCGAAGGGAAACCAAAACTATAATTTTACTGAGATCAAGGGGAAGCTTCAGACTCATTTTTAGTAACAGAGTTTGCAATGCATGCTGTAGGGAATAAAATACGTGGGTTTAATTATCAACAACAGGCCTAAGGACACAATCAGATTAAATTTAAACATGTGTGTAAGAAACAAAATAAATATAGATATAAGGAGATGGGAACAGATACAAATCAATCTCGAGGGAGGTGAGAAGGAAAGGGATTAATAATTAAAATGTGTATACTACTTGTCTATTCTTAGAGCTGTACCTGTGAGCATGACAAGTATGACTTCCCCAGACTTTATGACACTGTGTCAGAGTTTCATGAGGGATTGAAAAAGAATTTAATAACTGAGATCAGCCTCACCAGTAGTAAGCTATCAACTATTTGTGTTTATCACAAAACTTAAATGCATGAAGTCCGACAGTCTCCATCTTAAATTGTCTGTACAAATATGCAGTAAGTGGATTGCAAAAAATTCCTCCCCATTTTAAATTGCTTTGTTTTGTGCAAAATTACTGCCATCTTTTCTAGCTTAATGCAGAGCTTCTAGATGTGTCTACACAGACAAATGAAAGTCAGAGGAGTCAAGCAGTACAATCCTGAGTACCTATATAATTACTTTTCAACTTATTTCCCAGTTCTTTTGAGGACTGCTTCAGCTAATTTTCTTCAACACATCTTCTCTAGAGAGTATGCCCTAAGCACTTTGGATGTGATCCAGTCTGTGCCACTTGGCCTTAGGGCCAAGTATCAGCCTTTTACTCTCTTTTTTTCCCCTCAATAATATTACTAGAAATGGGATGAAATATTCATCTTTGCAATACAGGTACAGGACCAGCATGAATTTCCTCATTTTCATTCCATATGAATTAATAATAATTATCAAATTTTAAAGGTAGTGTATAATGTTTGTAAGTATGCGCCTCTGGAAAGGCCTTTAGATTGTGGGGGTTACAATGGAAGTTTCTTTTCTTCAAAGATCTTCGATTTTTTTTTTTTTTTTTTGGATGTTGTGGATTTTCTTTCTCATGCCTCCAATCTTTCTTATTACCTTGATTTTACAGCTTGTCTCAGCTATTGCTCTCCTGTTAACAGAATATTGCTCTGCCTCAACGAAAAGTGCATCTGTTCTAAGAAATCCCTAATGTTTGATTTTGTTTCATTTTTTTCCTCCCTTCTATTGGAATTATTTTCCTCTGGATATCTTTCATCACAATGTTTACTGTTTCCTGTATGGCCTGTCTTACACTGGTGACCTATCATGAAATGGAGTGTCAGATTTAGAGTGTCCTGTGGCCCTGATGATTTAAATCTAAGAGCTGTCAGGTCTTTCCATATCTCCTTTTCCTACATATTATGAAGTTGCCAGCTGTAAGGGTGAAGCTCTCCCGCAACTGCAACAAAAGAAAAGAGGATGCACACTCAGCACAACTTGCTAAAGGAAAACAAATAATAAAAAAGATGACCTTAAAGGGTGTCCTCTTGGAGAGAGGAATACAGCTTTAAAGATGGGACTTCATGCATGAACTTGCAAGGTTCTGAGATACTGTGCTAACAAACATAATGTAAAATTCAGAATGTGAAGGATCAACAACAATTAACCATACTGAGATCTGGTAAGGATATATAATAACTCTTCTACAAATGGAATTTGAAGACCCTCATTTTGTAGGGCTTTGGTTTTAGGTAATGTGGAAGAGAAAGGACCCAACGCAGACTACCTACCTGTGGATAGGGCATAAAATCCATGTCAGCAAAAGCAGTTCCTCTCAGAGAGCTTCTGCAACTAAGTTTGTGATTTCTCACTTGTTGGAAAATCCAAAAGAACTGACTGCTTTATCATTCATAGAAAAAAGGTCAGAACAAAATGAATACAGAACCGTTTTCAGTTTTATCTTTGGACATCTTTATTAGATTAAAACCTCCTGATTTAGTTACTTCACAACACATGAGTTGCTCCATTGATTTAATTTGAATATTCCCTGTCTATTATACTTTCTGAGGTTTTTTAATGGAACATGATAAAAATATCTACAAAGTTGTACTGAAATTGTTGGTGGTGATTCCTTTTTCTTTTAAGATTTCGATTCTAGTCTCTTATGCATAAACTAGTGCTTAATTAGTTTCAGTTTTACACATAGTCCTGGGTTTTGGTTTGTATAATTTCAAGATTATGTAAAGCTAAGAAAGAGTGTATGCATGATATCTGCTAAATAGTATATCTGAAAAATGCAAATAGTTCACAAAGCTGAAAAAAACATATTTTGGTAAATATATGGTTGCAATGAAATTTTCTATTTTATTTTATTTTTACTAATCCTAACAACACTTGAAATATCTCCCCTGAGGTTTTGTTTCTTCCTCCTTCTGAATATATACATTTTTATATTTGTTTGGTTACTAAGACTGAGGCTTCAGACCAAGGAATTGGAAGTTGCAGCCTTTCGACAGCCATTGCTTTATTCTTCTATCATGAAAAGGATCCTAAGTAAAGAACACCAGCAGTGACTTGCATCGCTCCTGGGCATTTTTTTGTTCTTGTGATCTAAAGTCCACTTATTGTGTTTTCTGTTATTTGGAGGTCACCAAACTTTGATCACTAGGGGGTAGTGTGGGGCTTTTCCTTGATCTTAGGTTCCACATTCTTCAGCCTGATGTTTTTTGAATGTTTATATGAAAAGCTTACTCTAAATATCTCATATCTATGCATACATCTATGCATAATGTTCAGAAATTCCTGGATTTACAAAACCGTATCACACTACCAGTGGAAATTAAATGTGTGGTGTTCTGTTCACTTATTGCAAATTTTCCTGTGTTCCCTGGAAGGAGCCGGATATTGCAAATGTCTGTTAATCCTCTTCATTTTCTCTCTTCTCCCACAACACATAAATATACACATGCACAAAAAAACCATTCACACACATACTTACATTTTGAACCACTGACAATGCAATAACAGGTTTAGAAAACTGTAAAAAGTGTGACCCCATACTCCATATTAATATTTAATCAGGTGCTCACCATACATTTCAAGTTAGTCTGAGAAAATTAATTAGCCCGAAAGATGCTTGTCCTTTAAAGGCACTGTAATCCCTTTTGAAAATGTAAATGAGATAATCCTTTGGTGAGTGCAAGCAACTGTTCATTTAATTCACGGTGAGGTTTTCAGGATGTCAGTAGAAACCCATCCTACGTCATTGGAGTTTATTGGTTATAAGTTTACCATCTAAAGAATTTTATGGAGAAAAAATTGAGAGAATTTGCTTCTCCTTCACTCAGATCACTTCTTCCCTTGCATAACTTTGAGTGTGACCTAAGAAGGGAATGAAAAAACCCATTGGGGACCCTTCCTTTTCTACTCTTCTTAATTGATTCCCTTGTTATCAGGAGACTAAGAGGCATTCTTGAGATCAAGGACGGTCTAACACTATTTGAACATACTGTGAAGAAGACTATGAAAAAATGGATTTCAAAAGTATGAATAACTGTTACCCCCCCCCCCCCCCGCTATGCTCTTGCTATCTCATAAATCAAACCTGCCTCAATTTCAGATTGTTATAGAGTAGATATCCTAGTTTGTCTCTGATAGAAATTTAAAGCTAGAATTTTTCCCCCTCTCAGTTACTGTAAAGGGATTTTTTGGCCACTATAAATATTTTCTTGCTTAGAACTTACCTTTTTCTGGTTTCAAATTTCTGAGGTTTTCTGGCTAATCTAACTTCCTCTACCTCACCATTTTCTTCAAGCATAAATGCCAGGCATACATTTTTGTGCCTAAGCAACTATGGAATAGATAGTCTGGTTTGTTCGGGGTTTTTTTAACTTCTGATGGTTATTTTATCTCTTAATAAATTACATATCCTTTTCCTATAAATCTTTCCTCTGTGTTTCCTACTGCACTGCCTGTGAAGGATATATACTACAGCTAGTCCCATACCTAAATAGTCTCCCTATGGAGGACTCTACCAGCTCTTTCTGAGTCTTGTCCTTTTTTTTTCTTTTCAGATAAATGATAAAGGACTCATTTTGACAAAATTCTCTGAAGACCAAATGTTCTTACTCACACAAGAAGCTTCAACAAACAAAGGGATGATAATAAGGTTATAAACCTAAATATAAGAACTCTTATCTGAAAAGCTGCTACTGTGTGCAGTTTTGGACACCACAATATGAAAAGGATATAAAGCTATTAGAGAGTGCGACAAGGAAATCTACAAAGACAGTAAAGGGGCTAGAGGGAAAGTCATATGAGGAATGGCTGAGGTAACTTGGTCCGTTCAGCCTGGAGAAGAGGAGGCTGAGGGGAGACCTCATTGAAGTCTACAACTTTCTCAAAAAGGAAAGCGCAGGGGCACGCACTGATCACTTCCTTCCAGTGACCAGTGATGGGACCTGAGGGAATGGCCTGAAGCTGTGTCAGGGAAGAGGTTAGTTTGGAGATTAGAAAAAGGTTCTTCACCAGAGGGTGGTTGGGCACAGGAACAGGCTATCCAGTGCAGTGGTCACAGCACCAGCCTGAGGGAGTTCAAGTGTTTGGACAATGCTCTCAGGCACATGGTGTGACCCTTGGGGCGTCCTGTGCAGGGCCAGAAGTAGGACTTTGCTGATCCTTGTTTATCCCTTCCAATACCTTCCAATCATATTCTATGATTCTACATGAAAATTCAGAATAAAAGTATTTGAATTTGTAATGTACTGGAAAACTATTGCAGTGCATCTTAAATCCTTAGGTCTCCCTGAACTTATATTCATTCTGCTTGTTAAAATGGACAGATGACTGGCAATAGCTCAAGGTTTACATGTAAGAGATAAGCTTGGGAGCATAGATTCTTTACTCTGTGGTGTTTGGGGCTTCTTCAATATTCAAATGTGGTCCAGTTTTCAGAAGCAAAACAATACCATATATAGGTGAGTCTGTATCTATAAATGAATGCCAATAAATGGATCTCTGTATAGCAGCTCTGACTCTGATTTTTTGTGTTTTCACTTATAAGGAGGAATAAATGTGTTCATGTTTTATTGTTAATAGCAAAGGATCTATTTCACACTGTGCTGCTCTCTTTTACTTCATTGTTTAAACAAAAAAATTTGAAAATGTCCATGGTAAAAGACTTCTTACAATATAACAAGAGCATGAAAAATTTCTCATTGATGATAATATTACGTACTCTAAACATTTCCTGCTTTTATGAACTGACCTTCCTTAAAAACAATGAAATAGCAGCTGTTGCTCTCTTAATTTTCTTTGTTGACTAAAACGTTAGAAAAAAAGGTTAATTTAGGGGAAAAATAATACCTGGTGACCAATTAAAAATTTTCATATTCCTGTCCCTCTCTCTCCTCTGACCCATCACAGTCTCAGACCCTTCCCTACTGTTCTGGGTAATTTATTCTGTGTCAGTGTCATTTTTCGTCCCCTCTAATTCACTGACTACCAATTTTACAAGATTATGTACAGCAATTTTTGTGCGGTGGATGCCCGTCCACCAGGGACTCCGTGAGCTGCAAATGTCAACCTGGACTTAAACCAATGGCCTAAAGCTACAAGGTAAGTGCAACTTCTTCTGATCCAACATAGCTCTTACAAGTGTTGTTTTCAAAAGACAGGAATGTTAGCTGTCTTTTACAGCACTAAAATGCATGTTTGGCATCAGGGAATCCCCTACCCCAAGTACATGGAGGCACAGTGAGAAATTCATGTTCTACTTTTGGTGGTTTGTCCTGTCTGTGCTCCCCAACCCACTTTCTGAAATTGGAGAGGAACTTGATAAAAGGCAAAGCAAATGTGACAATGTCATATCAGTTCTCCCCAAGGAGTTTATGCACTGGTATAAAATCACTGAAAAGCAATCACAGAGCAACCAGGTTACAGCTTTGGACAATCAGTGCCTAAATCCACAGAGCAATTTGAGTTACTTACACTCTTTTGCCCCCTCCCCCCTTTTTGATCTGCTTCCCCTTATGCTGTGAAGAGAAGTATATATTTTTGCTATTAGACTTTTGTGAGCTGCACTGCACATGAAGTGATGTGAGGTCACAGGATGGGATCTTCACCTCCAAATAGCACCATGCAATCTGATGTGACATATACATTTAAAAATCACTTCCAGGGATATTTTCAGTGAGAGGAATACCCTCTGGATAGCATAAAACCAAGTCAGTTAATGTCAAATATCTAAATCATCTTTGAGTATATAAAAACATATTTATTCCTGACACAGAACACAGTGAAAATGAATCTTATTTTTCCTCTTTGCCAGCTTTAGTCTCCCTTAAAACTGTTGCTCCTTCCTCTGGATCATGTGGAATTATTTTTCCGTACTGTCTTCTGCTAAAATTTCTGTGATATCACCCAGATCAGTCATTAGCTCCATAATGCACCAGTGTATCTGAAAATAAGAAGGAATAGAATGAGAAAATGACCAAATAGCATGGCAAGAACAAGCTGAGGTGATTATGAATCCTTGGAAAAAGTTTTCAGGCAAATTATCACAGTTTAATGACTCCAGTGGAGCACTTTCTTAGACCTCTCTCAGGAACAGACTTGTCATAACTTATATGAAGAAAGGGTTCACTTTCCTCAGAGCTGTCACTTTACCTCAGAGCCGAAGATCTGGCTTGGGCCACAGTTTCAGAATGTTCTGTCTTTGTATATAATGAAGTCAACCTGCCCTGTGACCCTGGCAGCACTTTCCAGATTCTCTGTCAGGTGGTGTCAGCTCATTTCTCTCACGCAAGCACAACTGGCCTTAAGGCTGCTCTAAAAACCACATTAGCAAATAATCCAAATTAATTTAGCCTTCCAGAAAGGGGCTGGAAGCAATGGGGGCTGCACAATAGTCTGTCATCACTGCTTTCCAAACGTTCCATCTTCTAGCTCCATATTGGTACCTGTTTGTTATTTGGTGCTGTTTCATGAATCAAAGTCTCATAAGTGTTGCATTATGCAACGTGCCGTGCAAAAACCAGTGCTATTCAACTTGTTTATTTTGATTCCAAATTCCCTAGCTTTCAAAAAAATACCTTCTAGCAAATCAGCTCCTATCAGGATCTGAAGATTTTTAACAATGGATGTCTCCAACTGCTATTTCTCTCATAGAAGAATAGGTATTTTTTTGTAGCCTAGGCAAGCAAATGTTACCTGCTCTCAACTGAGACATCAGTTATAGTTCAGATATCGAAACTAGTAGCTGCAGAGTGAACAAATATATTTTATACATGCTAAAAGCTACTTTATGTTCCACAGCCTTACTATGTCTTCCTTTGAAAATGATCTTCCCATGGGCAGCGTAACCTCCATTATTTTCAATCCATCTTGTGCTCAAACTCTCCACCTCCATTTTCAGATGTCGCAACATAGGTCCTGTAAAACTTAAAGTACTTCTAAGAAACATCTGATCATTTTGCACACTCAAGGCAGCATTATCTGTTAAAAGCTGATCACTTTGTTCTCATTACTGCAATAGCAAGAAATTTTTTTGTGGTATCAGCTCAGATGGCAATGATGATCTGTATGTGCTCATTAGTTCCTGAACAGCATTTACGTGGGACAGACAGGAAGAGATATTGCTGTTCATTTCAGTTTGTATGGGGAAAAGTAGTAATTTGAATGGAATGAAATATCCAGCCAACTCCAAATGTTGGAGTTCTCTGGCAGTGCCTCGTGGAAGCCTGCACAGCTTGCTGGATACTTGCAGTGAGGAGGGACCTTTTGCAGTGTACCCATGGTGGAGAACCGACACTGAGTTATGGGCTGAGGTTTTGTTTGGCCTTGCCAGCTTCCAACATATGCAGCTGGAGGGGTGTGGGTTTGTGCACCAGCTTGCCCTTTCAATCACATACATGGAAGTGCCTATTCAGAGTAAATTTTACAATTTTTCATATATAATTTAGACCTGTTATGCGCATATACTGCAGGATGAATACATGAAGAAGCCTGCATAATTTATGCCTCATCTATTTATGCCCTTTCCACTATAGATAGCATACAATGTGATACTAGAAAATAATGTCTTCGATAGCTACTACCCCAAAATCCCTGAGCTTAGCTTCAGTTCTTCCAATGAAATCTTCATTTAAAAATTAATATTCAGTGTCAGAAAGATCATGAGTTTGATGATAGCACTCAGCTTAAAACCTAAGCTCTTCAATTGAGAAAACATAACTAAGGTTATTGCCACTGCACTGGATGCAGATGCTCATGTACTGGCAATAGGGGCTGCAGGGGGCATGGCTGAGCCCTGCAGCCAAGGGTGAGGCACCTCAGGGGAGAAAGGGTTTAAGAAAGGGAAAAAACAGTGACCAAGAGAAGAATGAGAAAAAAAAGTGTGAGAAACAGCCCTACAGACCAAAGTGAGAGGAGGAGGAGGAGGAGGTGCTCCAAGTAGCAAAGCAGAGAATCCACAGAGGAATCTGCCAGCCCTTGGAGGAGATCATGGTGGAGGAAAGTATCAACACTGCAGTACATGGAGGACCCTGGAGAAGTTGAATATTCCTGAAGGAAGTTGCATGTATGGAGAGTCTATGCAGTAGCAGCAGATAAGTATGAGAAGGAGGGGTAGCAGAGAAAAGTTGTTATGGACTGACCATGGTTGCCATTCCCTATTCCCCTTGTGCCATTAGGGATTCGTGGAAGGTGGTTTAGATTTTTTCTTTGTTTCTCATCATCCAACTCTATTTTAAATTGGAAATAATTTAAATTATTTTCCTCCTAAGGCTGTCGTGCCTGTGGTGGTAACTGGAGAGCATCTTTATCTCAATCCCTGAGCTTTTCCTTCTTGTTTTCTCCCCTTGTCCTATTGAGGAGCAGGAATGTGACAGCAGCTGGGTGTCTGACATCCAGTCCCCTGCAGGGGTGACAATCAAATAATGTCCATAGAAGATCACAATAGAGTTATTGTGATAATAATTATCAAACTGTTATCATAATAATTCTATTGAGATATTCTATGAACACTGTTAGGTTGTCACTTCCACAGGTGACTATGATGGGCTGATCTCAATCCCTTCTACTGGTGTGAAAACAGGTTTCAACCTGCTACTTTCTTATAGGTCATTCTGTGTTGCTGTTTTTTAAGAGTTTTGCTTGAAAACACTGTAGTAAGTGACAGAAGACTGCTGTCTGAAATAATTTCTCCATCAGGAACCAATTCTGATTCTTCATGTCTGGACACTGGATATGGTCCTTGAAAACATTGCTCATGAGATCCAGTTTCTCTGGTTTTGCAGGCATTTTAGTCACAGCAAGGTATTTTGTATGATATTGACAGAAAGGACAGAGGACCTGAAGGAGACAGACATCTCTTTGAGTGGCCACTGGAAGGCAGGCACCATATCATGAGGCTTTTCAGATGGTACAGGATGACTTTGGTTTGACTGCCAAATTCTGTCCTACCTGATCTAGAGCACCTGGTGCTTCAATGCAGTTTTTGTATCAATGCTGTGTGATTGGTGCATAAATGCATACTTGAAGGCTCACCAAGAACTCACGGAAACTCCATGGTTCATCCTTCCAAAGTGAACCAGAATCAGTACAAGATAATAAAAGAAACCAGTATTCTATGCCTTTTAAAGAGAGTGAACAACATCCAGTACCCAAAGTTAAGTCCTTGAATAAATAATGAAGGCGTTAATAAGAATATACAGAGAAGAAATTGCCTTGGTGTCATTTTAAAATCCTCTCTCCTACTGCTGTTCAAAGACAGAATCATAGAATATCCTGAATTAGAAGGGACCCACAAGGACCATCAAAATCCAACTCCTAGCCCTGCACAGGACAACCCTAAGAATCACACCATGTGCCTGAGAGCATTATCCAAATGCTTCTTGAACTCTGTTACGCTGGTGCTGTAACCAGTGCCCCTGGGTGGAGCCAATGCCCAACCACACTGTGGGTGAAGAACCTTTGCCTGACAGCCAATTACACCTCCCCTGACACAATTTCAAGCCACTCTTTTGGGTCCCATCACTGGTCACCAGAAAGAAGCAATCAATGCCAGCCCCTCCACTTCCCCTCACAAGGAAGTTGTAACTGCAATGAGGTCTCCCTTCAGTCTCCTTTTCTCCAGGCTGAACAGACCAAGTATCCTCAGCCACTCTTCACACAGCTTCCCCTCCAGACCCTTCACCATTTCCATTGCCCTCCTTTGGACGCTTTTGAACAGCTTTATATTCTTCTTATATTGTGACACCTAAAACTGCCCCCAGCACTCGAGGTGAGGCTGCCCCAGTGCAGACCAGAGGGGGACAATCCCCTTCCTTGCCTGGCTGGTGATGCTGTGCCTGATGAACCCCAGGACAGAGCTGGCCCTCCTGGCTGCCGGGGCATTGCTGACTCATATTCAACTTTCCACTGACCAGGACCCCCAGGCCCTTTTCTGTGATGCTGCTCTTCAGCCTTTTGCTCCCCAGTCTGTCTGAATAGCCAGGGTTTCCCTATCCCAGGTACAGAATATGGCACTTGTGGTTGTTAAACTTCATATTGTCAGTGATTGTCCAACCCTCAAATTTCATATGGAAGCACCTGAACACTGCCATTCAATTTATGGCACATCAAACTGTTATTTATTTCTTTGACAAGCGTCCAACTTGTATTTTGTGCACTTTGAGCTTGGTTTTCTTGTTTTCAGTTGCTTGGGTCCATATGTCACTAATAAAAATTTCTTTACATGGAGAATGCCTATAGTTAGAATCTTATTAAGTATGATGAAACCCATCATAAGCAGCCACAGAGAAGTCCAGCAAAACTTCAATTCCTCAAGGGAAAATGATTCTAAATAATACGGGAGAATAACAGTACTGTCAGTGTGTTCCCAAATACTTAGGGACAGTTGTAGAGATCAGAAGTCTAGTTGTGTGGAGTCACTATATGTATTTTAACACCTTCCCTGAAGCCTTACTGCAATCCAGTCTGTTTCAGTAATAGTTGAGGTGACTCTGGAATGATTTACACTTTCATTTGTTTTACACTTATACATGTCTAACAACAACATCAGGACCAAATAGAGGACACCTAAGTCACTGTGATATTACCCTAGATGAAAATATATCCTCCAAAAAAGAAGTGATCAGGTACTGGTGCAAACCCCAGTGAAACTACCTTTTTTGTGGATCCATATCTCATTGTCCACCTTCTCACACCTATGGTCTCTAACGCCATGAGCTAAAACAATGGGTTTATGCTAACAAAGTAAACCAGAGTGGGGCCCCCAAATCACATGTTATATATTTTAATATATATTTTTATATGTCAATGAATTGCCTCTGATATGTAAATAAATTTGAAGGAACATACTATGTTCCCATCGGCCTTTTACTTTGGATCAAGAGGCTTCTTTTGAACTGGACTTTCAGGTCAGCTCAACTTACCACTTTCAGGTTCCCATCAGCAAATGGTCTCAGCACCCAGAGATTCATCTTTGACCAAAAATTATCTAAAGGCATGGTTTGAGCAGTGCAGAGCAATCACTTCTTTTCAATCATTACTCCCTGGAGACTGGACATGGCTCCCTGGAGCGGGGAGCTGCAGGAGCTTCCTAGGGAAGAAGCAGGGCAGGGTCTCACAACAAGGTCCTGTCCCACCACTCCAGCCCATGAGCAGGGCATGCTAGAAAGCAGTAGCTTGCACGGTGTAGGGGCTTGGACTGGAACTAATGTGGTGTAAAACCCACCAAATCTGTATAGTGTTGCAAGGGTTTCACTTTAGAGATCTTCACAACTTGCACCACAGTATTTTCTTATGTGTAGTTTTGCCACATCACTTGCTTTAGACTCTGTCCTCTCTCTGCAGAACAAAGGCAGATAGATGTCTAGAAAAGCTACATCTAAATTCATCAGTGTGTTCCCACTGTGGACAACGAAGAGAAAGTCTTTCCTGGTATAGTTTAGATTAGTTGTATGAAACTGCCTTAAAAATTACTTCTCCTCTGACTGAAATTGCATAGTAGAATTAGGTCAGCTGTGGTAGACACATACATCTGAAGTTAGGTGAGACAGCTCTCATATATGCTGAAAAACTAGGCACAATTTAGTCATATGTAACACAAAACAGTATGACAGATAAAAGGAACTCTTCACAGATTACCAGGGATGTGAATTCCCCCAAACTAGCCTCAAGGTGGCTTCAACCATTTATTTCCTCAAACAAAACAACTGATTTAATGACTTAGAAGGCTGGCTTCAAATGCTGTTGGCATAAAAATCATGTAGTCCTGTAACTCCTAAAGATTTATTGCAAGTAAACAGAGCCAAATTCTATCATTCTCAGACTGCTAGTTGTCCTTAGGGGAACCATAAAGTTTGCTACCTTCATACCTGGAGCTGAGAAGTGAAATAGAAGCTGAAGTACAGTTAGAAAATAGAGCTGAGACCACTTAATTCCTCTTTCACACATCTTCCCTCACTATCCATGGCCAGGTACTTTCTCTTCTGTCAGTTCTGGCATTATATTGAACACCACATTGAACTGATCCATCTCCTGCCGTCAGAAGATAGTCCATTTACCTAGTTTTCCTGCCCTTACATTCCCTCAGAAAAAAAGAAAAAAAAAGTTATGTCTTCTACATGACCTCAGTGGGCACTGGAGCTAGTGCAGGTCTCAGGGCAAGATTTTCCAACTGGAAGCAAGGGAGGAAAGAGGCAGCTAAAAAGCAGGGGCAAGCCCACTTGGTCAGTAAGCACAGCCACACTTTTGACTTGTACCCCAGGACAGAAAAAATTTGGCAATCTCCTAAGATTGCCATGCCACCACAGAAACTACCCTGTGGAACTACTTTATTAGAGGTTTAAACTATATGGAGTGCTGGTGATGGTTTTCCAAGGCTGCTTCATTCAGATAATGACTAAGGAAGGTTCCTTATCACTTCCTAAAAACTGATACTTAGCATAGAAGTGTAACTTTATAAACAAACAATAAAGTACAAAAATTTTCTCACTGTCTTGGTCCTGACTAGAAAAGTGCTTCCTTGTTAATGATATCCACAGCTGGCTTGAGCAGTACTTTCCTTGCTCTTCATAGACTTAACAAATAAGTCAGCAGTTTCTCTGAGGAAGTATTGTGCTGAACACTTAATCTGGTTTACCACGTGGCTGCACAAAGAGTTGTGAGAGATAACGAGGCATGGGAAAGAACTGGTTCCAAGAGCAACATCCCTCCAAACTAACTATAGCTCTGGGCACCTTCTGTATTCAAAAGGGAGAGCTGCTTGTCCAGGTTGTCTGTATAACACTGGGAAGTCAGTGAAACATAGAAACCAGTAAAATGAGTAAGGAAGTGTCTCATACTAGGCCTGAGGGCAGAATCCTCCATCCATTTAGCATTCATAGTTAAAGTCCCTTTTAGACCTGGAGGTTAAAACAAGTTCAGTCATTTAAAATGAAAAACTGAGAAAGAAAAAGACCACAGAATTATATGCAATCAGACTCAGCATGGTTATTATTGGGTCTTTCCTATACCAAGCGTAATCTACAGGTTGAATTCAGGGAAAGGTGCGGCCATGTCCTACAGCCAGGATAGAAAAGACAATTCAGAGACAACTGCTAAACTGTAGCAAAGCTCCACACAGCTCAGTCATGTTAAGATTTAGAGATGTTTTGCATGGGCTGCTGAATGTTTCTCAAGTGCTCACACGGTCAGGAACAAATCTGAGGACGACATAGCACACAAGGTGTCAGCTTGATATCTAGATACCAGATTATAGGCTTCTTCTTAATGAAGATATACCTCTGTATATATATATTCAAAGCAGAAGGTTCCTAACGTTCCTCACTTCACTTACCATGTAAACTATGTCAGTGCAGGTGTTTACACTACGTCAGATGTGGACATCTAAAGTTATGAAGAATTTTATGGAGAATTTTCTGTGATCATTTTGATATAAAATCTCCTTCTAAAAAACATGCATCATATTTCTACTGCTTTCCTTGTTACATAAATTCTTCATTTTCCCTTCTTTCCTGTAAAGTGGTGATTTGGAGGTTCTGGCCTGGATAGTCAATGGACCAAGATCAGAAATATCAGATATTGGCGTCATAGGAAACAGCAAATGATAACGATGTTTCTAGATGTGTGCTTATTCATTGGGCCCTTGTGTCATAGAACAGTAATTATTTTCTCAGCGTTCTTGTGGTGTGTTGACCTCAGCTGGCTACCAGTCCCTCTCCCCCTCACAAACAAGGTGAAGAAGCTCATGGGTCATCACATGACAGGGAAATCACTTACTAGTTGTGCTGGTTTTAGCTCCGGTAGAGTTAATTTTCTTCTCAGTGGCTGGTAGGGGGCTGTGCTTTGGATTTGTGCTGAAAATAAGGGTGATAATTTAAAGCTGTTTTTGTTATTGCTGAGCAGGACTTTCAAAGAGACAAAGCCTTTTCTGCTTTTCCTACTGCTATGCTGACAAGGGAGCTGGGAGTCCGTGGGAGGCTGGGAGGAGACACAGCTGGGACAGGTAACCCCAACTGACCAAAGGGATATTCTAGACCATACGGCATCATGGTCAGTATTGAAAGCTGGGAGGAAGAAGGAGGAAGGGGGGATGTTCAAAGTTATGGCATGTGTCTTTCCAAGTAACTGTTATGTGTGATGGGGCCCTGCTCTCCATGGTTGAGCACCTGCCTGCCCATGGGAAGCAGTGAATTAATGTCTTATTTTGCTTTTCTTGTGTGCACAGTTTTTGCTTTCCCTGTCAAACTGTCTTTATCTCAGCCCATGGGTTTTCTAGCTTGTACCCTTCCAATTCTTTCCCCAGACCTGCTGGTGGGGGAGTGAGAGAGTGTCTGCATGGAGCTTGGTTGATGTCTGGGGCTAAAGCACACCACCAACTACCATCATTAACAAGCAGACTCAACTTGGTGGAAATGAATTTAATTTCATGCTAACTACAACATATTTGGATAGTGAGAAATTAAAACAAAATTTTAAAAATACCCACCTAACTTCTCAACTCCCCTACCCACTTCTCCCCTCTCTCCCTCCTGTGCCTGCCCTGCCCAAGCAGCACAGGGGATGGTGACTGGGGTTGTGGTAAGTCCATAACAGTTTCATTTTACCACTGCTTCCTGCTCACACTTTTCTCCTGCTGCAGTGCGTATACTTTATACAGGCTGCAGTCCTTCAAGAATTGCTTCAGCATGGACTTATCTCCATTGTCCACAGATCCTTCAGGACCTGTTTCCACGTGGGCTGCTCTACAGGCTGCAGTGTATCTGCTCTGGTGTTGTTCTGTGTCATCTGCAGAGAGACAAATTGCTTCACCGTGGTCTTCATGGGCTGCAGAGGAATGTCTGCTCTGGCTCTTGAAATATGTCTTCCCCTACCTCCTTCTCTGATCTTGGTGTTTTGATGGTTATTTCTCACATTCTTTTCCTCTTCACTCCTGACTGTCCAAACTGCTGTGCACCATTTTGCCCTTTCTTAAATACATTTTCCCAGAGGCACCACCAGTATGGGTGACAGGCTCAGCTGCCTCCTGTGGTGGGTCTGTGTTGGAGCCATTTGGAATGGAGCAAACTGTTCTCAGAACCAAGTCTGTGCATTCCTTAGAAGATACAAAGCTGGAGATATCCAAAACAGATGAGAAAATCAGGTCAACCAGTATGGAATATAGAGGGTCATATATGAAGTCCTGAGCCTTTTATTGTGCTTCACACAGACATTAATTTTTCCTGTGTGCATTTGTTAATTAAATTATATTGGAAGAACTCTAGCACATTTGACACCTGACATATTTGACACCCTTCGCCTCTCTTATTAGTATTATAAAAAGAGATAACATGACTGGAACAGGATTATTCAACAGAATTTTGATGCAGTTCTATGGGTTAAGAAAAAAAATTGAGATCTGATACTTGGAACTCTCTCACTTGACTTTAGATGCTGACAACTCTACTGTCAGACCTAGATTACCTGTAAGAAGCCCACCCATTAACAATTTGCCTGGTTCCACGGTAAATTTTGTATAATTATCACTGCTGTTTTTACTGTAGTCCAGCTTTAACTTTCAGCTTATGACAAATGTGCTTGTTTGTATAATCTTTTATCTCCTAGTTTCCATGTAATTTTTTATATGCAAATAGTCTTGTTTTGAGCCTGCTATCACCCTAACATAACCAAAGATGTAATCTATTCTACTTCAGAATATTCAGAATTTCAACCATGAATGTCAATGTCTGATAGTCTGTTATTTGTACCCTCTTGATGACAACTTGGTGATGATAATGAACCTTCATGCTCTAGAAGTGATGATGTTGCCATCCATCTTCTTTGTTGTGGCTTTCACACTTTTGAATCTTCATAGTATGTATTAGACATAGACAGAATTTTTAAAGTCTGGTCAGTTAACAGGAATGCTTTCATTTTGCCTGAGAGTTGCAGTTCGGGCTCATATAAAAAAGACAATAGCTTTTTAGAGCCAGATAATTCCTTTGTAGAAAAACAGTTTGTTGGGGTTACCCAGTTACCTGGCTGCAAAGCATTTAATATTTTGTGAAAGGTCATGACTTAATATTGCAACTGAATCAAGTTTTGTTACATTAAATACACCTTAAATAATAAGCAATAAGCAATGGGAAGTAGGAGATTTATGAAAAAAACAATTATTGTATCAACAATTATTTTGGAATTATGCTTTGAAGTACATTAATGAAATGAGCTTGATACTTTCATGTACAAACAGTTTGAGATTGAATTAATCTCTGTAAAATTTAGCCAACTAGTCATAGAAGCTTTAACTGATATAAAGCAGAAAGACAGGCAGTTCCAAGAGCTAATTAATACAGACAAAAAGCATTTAGCAGGTTACTCACTTTCTGGGGTTATCTATCTTCAGTGACTGTAGAGAAAACTCAAGACGTCTGATGTTTATATGTTTGAAATCAGGTGAGGTGAATCTCACCCCTAGTGCCAAGACTGGAAACTCAGGATTTCAGTATTGCAACGTGTCCCACTGAAGCTGCAGCTGGAAGATAGACATCAAAATTGAGATCACTCAGGTGCATAGCTCAGAAGTAAAAAAAATAAGTTACTATAATATCATTATAGAATCAAATGAAATAGAGTGGGCAGGATTCTCACGGGATTTCCTTTGGTTGTTTGTGTTCCTATACCTGTTATCTTAACAGCAATCTGGCTACAACACTAGATATCCCACAGTTAGCTCATCCATTGGGAGAATATCAAAGATTTGACAATATACACTAACACTATTAGATTATTTATACAAAGCTGAATTTCTCTATTACAGAATTCTAAATTTAAATTTATTGTTTTTTCTTCTTGCATGAAAACGTTAGACCTTATTCTCAACAGCTTTGGCAAGGAGAACAATGTTTTATAGTTTCAGACAAAGTGTAGCAATTATAGCAAGGTGCAGTCCTTTGAGATAAGCATTTGTAGCTGGTAGATTACCATGAAAGTAAGGGTATTTCAACGAAGCCCCTCCCCCTCCACACTCCGTCACTTTCCATTACTGACAATCCATTGGCATGGCATGCATGGACAAAATTCCCTGCACACCGAGAGCTTGGGGATCTCATATCTGTTTGTTAAAGTAACCGTTGCATTTAATCAAAAGAAAAATCCATCCTCCATTAATAAATAATGTATACATCTAACATTACAGTCAAGCAAGGAAATACAAACAGTTCCAGTTTTTGAGTTCCAGTATTTGAGTGTGATGTTTGCCCTTTGTAAAAGTTATACTGCTGACTTACAGGGACATCACATTCATGATGTTACATTTAGGGCTGTATGGAGTCTTGGGCTTCCATTATGGATTTATATAGGATTCAGAGACAAAAAATGTCTCTTGAGCTTTAGGTTGGTATACAGGGCTTCAGCCAGGCTGGGATGTGTTTAACAATTACACAATGTTAAACACTAAACACATTTTCATAGGAATGAATCGGTGGGGGGAAAGTAGAAGAAGGGTTTGATGCCTTTTCCTGGTCTTAAAATCAAGAGTCAAACATGGTTAGAAGGGAAAAAGGGATTTTACCTTGGTATTTATTTTAAGGATCCTTAGGTGCACTATGTCCAGGTTGAATGCACCCCAATGCCCACTGGAATGCTCACCCCCAAAAGATCTGGTATTACATTGCAGGTCTTACTAATTAGCATATCTATCCAAAATTCTCCAATGAGAGGGTCGAGTGAGCCCCCCTCCCCAAGGAACCTTCCCCTGGATGGTTCTATCTTAGTTTACAGAATGTGTTCTGGAGAGGATCTTGGGGTCTGGGGAACACTGACCCCTAACTACGAAGCTTCTAAAATGTTTAGTCTCTTAGCTTGACAAACAAGCCCAAGAATGTAGGCAAAAACCACTAAGAATACAGAAGTTGTAAAAAGGTATAACAGGGGTATAAAAAAAAGACAAAAAATCACCATGGCATTAGTTTTCTGAAGGGTCCCTATTTCTTAAGGATTCAGATCATCTAATAATTCATCTAATGCACTCTGAACATTTTGCCCTGTATCCTAGATAAAAAAGAAAAAAAAAAGGAAAAAAAAAAAAGAAAAATGACAACATTTACAAAACTTTCAATCAGATTCTAACCTAAGCTATTGACATGTATAGCACAATATGTCTGCTTTGTTTTTTAACTGAGAAGGAGTTTAATCTACTGACTTTTTTTCTAGACAGGTACCTTTTTAATAGATTTTGGGAATTTTTATATATTTCTTAGGATGAAGATAAGGGCTACTGAAATTTTCAAACTCAGTAGTAACTTCCATTGGTATTAGTGAAAGTTGGGTATTCAATTGAAAATCCTTTCTACATTTTTCTGCACTAAATACACACTTTTAGAAGATGGGCCTTCTTTCATGAAATTAATTCATACCTTTAAGCATCTTTGAAATTTATGGAAATGATGCAGACAGTGTAAGTGTATCCAGGTTTTTATTCTGAGTGGAAAAATAAGAGAAATGTCATCTTTCTTTGCTTGCTGAAAGACGACTGTTGCCATATGAGATTCCCTAGGCTACCCAAACATTTTCAAACAAGACAATGGAAACCCATTAACACTTTGGAGTCTAATCATGCTGTGCTAATGCATCTCCAAAGGTACATGGGGCAATCGAACAAACCTCTCAGGATGCAATTGCCTAATCTTAGAACTCATCTAAATTTGGTGACTACAATGTAGGTACTGATATAAGGTATCAAAGCTTCCTCTTAGTCAGAGGACATCTATACAGGCTTCAGCTTTATCAACATAGATATGTAGTGTTATTATACACACATAGACACCAGTTGCTGCTCCATAATTTTGCTTTGTACATCCTTTTTAAAATGTCATGAATGCTAGCCTCATGCAGAGATGTCTTGGATACAGATGACTAATCCCCAGCTGTTCAACCTAGTCTAAGGGGTTTAGGGAGCTATTCATCCTAACCTAAGACACCCAAATCTGGTCATCTGAATACCTAAACTAGCTTGCATATATGACAGACAGACACGTTAGATAGCTACCCACACTGAAGAAATCAAACATAACAGCTACATAGATCCCTTACTCTGGTGATGTTTTAATAAACATGGATGTTTCTTATCAATTTAGATGCTTCACCCTGCAATGACAGCTTCTGAAGGTAAAAGTTTCTGGTATCTGACAGCACTGTTCACGCATCTGCAGGACAGCTCTCTGTATCCTATCCTATCCTATCCTATCCTATCCTATCCTATCCTATCCTATCCTATCCTTCTTGTTTAGAAATTAGGCAAGACAAAATGGCTGTAGAAATAATGTTTCTACCTCTACTTTCTTCAGGCGAAAGTCTTGCTTTTACTATGCCCTGAGCACTGTCATTTCCTTTGCTCATGCTGATGGCAGAATCCAGCCTTGCTGAGAATGAAGTTACAGAATTTGTCTTGTTTAGTTTGTGTCTGGCAACAATCAAAATGTTGCTTCAATCCACAATTTGACACAATTAGTGACAATAGGATTAACATTAAAAGACTGGCGAATACCATGTAATTAAAACTATGATCTGATTAAATTATCTGTGATTGAACACATGACTAAACTGCCGCAATATTCTTGGAAAATGTTTGACTTTCAAAGAGAAAGTGTAGTTCCAGTAGAAATATTGGTACTAATAAGATTTAAATTGGTCAAATTCTAGCTTTAGATACACCACTCTTAATTTTCACATGTGACAGCAGCCACAGACCTTTTGAATTTAATATATACAAGATCAGCCCCCAAATAGTCACATTACTATTGTAATCCTTTATAGGTGGACAAAGTTAAGTAAATCTTCTGTAAATCAGATAATTTTGTCTAGACGAACACAAGAACATTATGTTACCAATTTACTGAAAAGGTGTATTGTTTCTGGGTTCTACAATTCAAACATTAAATAGGCATATAAGAAAGAAAATCCTTTTTATTCTCATCACATTCAGCCCAACCACTGGCTAATCAAAATTTTTAAAAAGTGGTCTGATAGGTGAATTTGAATCTTTCCCTTTTTACATTTGCCAAGAACATCATGACATTTGAGGATCATTCTTTCTGCATATGTTATACTTATCTGGACTGAATTCTCACAAAGTTCTTCCTGCCTGTCTTCTCTGTCAGTGTATTGACTGCTCAGCTTCACCAGTCTGTATGCAAGCATTCTTGGAAATACATGCAAGCAGTAATGTTACTGATTAGATATTTTAATACAATGTGCTAAGAGTATCTAATTGCATATATTGAATCAAGTTACTCTTCAGGCATTACTATTATTACTATTTTACTGCTATAGTTATCCATGTATCTTCCAGTATTTTCCAGCTTTAAAACTAAAAAACTTCTGGGGTGAATGCAAAATTTATGGTTATACACTTAAGTGCTTTTTAATTTTTACAAGATTAAAAAAAGATAATAAAGCTAAAGTACAGATGACAAAATATTTTCCTTTTCTATCAGTAGGAAATTGGATAACACTTAGAAATACTTTGATAAGAATGCCACTCTGACTGGAGTTTACCTCTGCATATAAATCCCCATCCCTTTTGATACCCAAATATATTTATAATACTTCTCTGTTTTTATTCTAATTTGCAACCTTTTTAGGGATAGAAGATGTAGCTGTGGAATCAGATATTTTTGGGCTTATTCTTGTTAATTATAGTTAGTCTGTTCAGTATTAGAAAAAGCATCCCGTTTTAAGAATATAAAATTGCATAATTGTATAATCTTGTACATTGTATAATGACAATATTATATGGAAAGATGTTGATATATATTTATTTTGCAATTTTCGTCATGAAAACATCAAAGATCTGCTGCTCCTTTTTTAGCTGTATTATGCATCTCATAGTGTACTAGGCCTTCTTTTTCTCTTTTGTGGCCCTGATGATTAAATGAACAGTTTTCTTGGTAAAATAGGCATCCAAAGTAATCCTGTTTCTGCAAGCAGGGGATCAGTTAATTCTGCTTGATACACAGAGCATATCCATAATGGATTCAGTAACAAAGGATGAGATCAAATCTATCTGCATGAAAAATCTAAATTTTAAATATCAAATGCTTAGTCCTTATAGACTACCTAGATGGGAGTTTCTGAGACCTCCAGAGGGAAGAGCTGCCCAACAAAAACTAATACCATAAATCAAGCAAATGTGAAGTAAATGTAAAGGTAAACATGATGCAGAGTGCATCTTATCCAGTACTTGCAATGTGAGAAATATAGGTTCTTATATTTCACAAAATCACAGAATATTCTGAGTTGGAAGGGACCCACAAGGATCACAGAGTCCAAATCTGGATTTCTTACCAAAATCTCCCCATCAGAGTGGCTTAACTTGCTGTCTTCCAGAAGGAGGGCTGTTTCTACGGAGAAAGAACAGTGAGATAAACATTCTTTGAACATAACATCTACAGATTCATAATCAAAAATCTTAGAAATTACTTTGAAAATTGTAATACGAGAATCTAATTTGCCCTATATGGGACAACAGCTATGCATCTATAATATTCAGTGAAATCTCTGTTTCCCTTGGCCTTTTTGAACATCCCCATGATCATTCATTATGTGCAAAATTATTTCAATACTTTCCCCCATAGTAACAGCAAGTGACAGCACTCTGTGTAATGCAGTGTTGCAGCACTCTTATGCCATTCAGTTCTAAGAAATGTAAGCAGCCTTTATGTACATTAAAAAAAATTTCAATTAAGCATTGTGTCCCATTTTTCAGCACAAGTATTACCTTCAAGCAATAAGGAATAAATCGCTTTATAGCTAGGAAAATACCCAAGGTAATTTAAGTTATTCATACTGTTATGATCCTTGTCCCTATGCTACAAAATGTACTCACTCTGCAGTTATTCGTAATGCTGATAAAAGATAAAGAATTTCCCTTTACAATATTTCTAATATTTATGAAGATATATCTTGGGTTTATTCAAGACTTTTTTTCTAATCTAACAAAAAGTCCATTGTGAATTTGGATGAGAGACGTGTCAATTTAATGCATATGAATTAATGTATGGGTCATCTTAGTGAGAGTCAGAAAAATGTTTTGTTTCTTACATATCTAAGGAGCCTAAGCAGGTTGAAAACTATTTTGGTCTAAGTCTATTTTAATAGAATGTAATCCATACCCAAACCCCTTTTCTGTAGGAGAGTAAAAATTAGTTTGATCAGCCTCAACTGTTTTAATAAAAAGAGCTCACAAAATCCTGTGATAACAACTGAAATTTTAGGCATTTATGTTGGGGATTTTTTTCATTTTTTTTTTACCATAACTACTAAAACAAATTCTTCAGTCTTAATAAAAATTGTTAGATACTTCTAGACCTCTAAATTTATCTAGATCATTATCAAGTTTCATATTCGCTGCTTGAAGCTAATAGTAATTTTTTTCTTGTCAATCCAAGACAAAATTTATTTCCTTCTGATTTACTTTCACAGGATTCTGAATTCTTTCTTTGATATTTTGAAGCCTAGATTGCATCTGAAAGGTGCCTCTTCTCCTGTGATGGGGAACAACATGCAAGTTGATATCAACAAAATGTCAATCTCTCATAGTTTCATACTGGAGATAAAATCAAACTGCTCTTCAGGAAGAGGACAGTCACTCCATCTCTATCTGTAAACAAGTTAGGAGAAGATACTATGATTGTAAAAGCTGCTATGAGTTCTAAATGACGTGGATGTGAAAAAGAATAAAAGAGAAGGCATTGCATACAACACACAAAAAACCCATAAAAAGCAATATTGAAGCTGGGATATATGCAGAGGTGTAGCAAGGAAGTTAGGCATGTCAGACAAAGAACACAGAATAAGAAAAACCTCCAAGTTAAAAGAAAACAAAATATGGGGATGAAGAAAGGCCATATCTTCAAGGAAAGCTAGAGATAGGTGGTGTTAAAGGGTTTGCCTGATGATTCACCCAAGAATTAAATGAAAATATGTTCCACATATCTCAAATGGAGAGAAATTGTACCATTTGTACTTGTAGGATGGCTGCACTACACACATGTCTTTGTAAAAGTATATATGTACTTAATTATACTATAGGCGAACATGCATCTGAAGCTACAATAACCATGAAAAGTTCTTGGTTTCAAGAACCTTGGACTATGTCAATGCATAGCTTTGTCATCCTAAGGGGAAGATAAGGAAGTCAAGAAAATATAAAAATAAAAAAAAATATTTTTCCATGTCATCATATAATGGAAATGCTGGACAGGTTTTTGAAGGCCTGACTTTTAACAACACCTGAAGATGTCAAAGAGCAATAGTATAAACATGAAGACCAGAAGCTGAGTAGCTATGTCATAGATCTAGCATTGCACAGCTACATAACAACCTTTCCCAAATTCAATCTTAGCTAACTGATAACTCCTGCCTTTCATCCAGAAATCCAGTTTTGAAAAAAAACCTATGGGTGAAAAAGTATCTTGGCATTGGCCTATGAGTTAGGGTTTTTACTCTGCAAGCCCAACATAAGTGTTGTTTATTACTGTGTGAAGATTACTTCTGATAGCTACACATCCAGTCAATACACAGAAAGACCATAGAAGTCTGCCCAGTTCAGGTTGAAAGCAGCTCCTGATGACTTTAGTGGAATTTGGCCCATCTACTTAACTTTATCTTATGCAGCTGCATCAGAGCATAAAGCATAATATTATTCAAATATCCTATCATGACAAAAAATATTACTGACTTAACTGAAACAAGAATACCCATATCACAGAAAGATTACAAAGGACATTTGATGGTCCTGATTAGTGCAAAAAGTAATAAGAATATGATAGGAAAAGACTTATGATTGAAATGGGGGGGTTTGAAGAAGAATTGTTATACACCCTAAAGAAATTGAAACAATTTTTGTTATAGTTATAGCACATCACTGATATTTTCCTGATTTGGAAAAATGATTGTAACTCACCGGAAAGGTTTATTATGGAGCTGAATAATTTATGCCTCACCATTACATTTGATGAAAAGCAGTCAGAAGACTGTTAACTATCTTGATGTAAGTCAGGCACTGATTTGATCCTGGTGACAGCAGAGCATATTTTGGTTTTTTGGGGCTGACATAGAAGCAGACAATGGAAGAAATCTAAAATTTTTTGAAAAAAGCCTTCAAAATAAGAGAAAGTTTTATATAATACTTACATTAACACCAGATATGGCCATGCTCACCAAAGATTTTCCCTACTACCCCTGTAAAGCCACCTCTGCCCCAGCATTAAGATAATATTAAATGCAAAATACTATGACTAATAGAAACAAGCTTTTTGTCATCACAAGGATTTTCTAGACTCATTTCACAGAATTTGTAGCAGTTTTAATAGAATGAGACAAACTCAAAACTGAAGAGACATACTTTAAAAGTGGTCTGAGAAAGTAATCCCTACCCATTCCAGGGGTGTGGGAATAGATTATTTCTATCCTTATGTATGATTCCCAATGAATTTGGCCCCCGTAGGGTACAGTTCACACTTGGAATCCCAATTCAAAGACCAACAGACAAGTTCATATAACACATAAAGATATTTGTTGACAGAAGTCAGCAACTGCTTTGTTAGACATTTTCACATTTTTTATTACCATCTGTTAATAGGTCTTAGAGCATACGGGAATATTTCATGCCTAAATACTGTAACAAAAATATATTTGCTGAAAGGCCAGTAGTTGCTTTTGAAAGGAATAAAAGATATTAAAGATCTCTTGATACATGGTAATGATGCTAAATATATCAATAAAAGTAATTTCCTAAGTAGTCTTGAGCTAAAGTGCTTTCTTCTCCTAACCACAAGCAGTTTATAAAATGACATAAAGACAAAATTCACTTATCCACTCCCTGGTTGGAGTCTTTGGATAAAACAGAGACATCCCACCTTAGTGACTGTTACATATTTATTGAAGTGCCTCAGTCTTACAGTTTATGCCATAGAGAAAGCCTGAAAAAATCTGAGTTTTTTAGCATGCAAATTCACCTGGGAGGAATTACACATCTCCACCTGGAACAAAGGATTGCCTGGAAGGTAAATCTGATGTAAAATCTGGTTTAATGTAGATAGGCACAGAGTGTCTGGTAGTGGACACACGGTTAGGAGCTTCAGTGCTGCATAAAGCTCCCATAAACCTCCTCAGGCTACAAGGATCCTCCTTTTGACATTGAGTCTCTGCAGAAGGATCTTCAGGGCTGATTATGAGCAACGCAGCAGCTATTTCTGGGAGGAAAATACAAGTATATCCATTGCTTGGGGTGTAGCACAGGGTGCACCTACTTGGACAGGATTTGGACCTCTGTCAATCAATCCATTTGCTCTGATAGAGTAGGATTCCCATGGAGGTATTTGAGATTGTGTGCTAAAGATAAAGATGGGCTCAGGCCTCCTATACACCATGCCATACTTAGTGACTCCATACAGATATCTCAGGGTATGTGAAAAAGCACTAGATTTTTTCCAGAGAAATCACCACTGAATGAAGCCCGTGTTGGTGACGCTTAGCAGAGAGGATGACTTCAGGTGGTTATTTTCAGAAGTGCAGATATCCTGTAATGGACCTGGTGTCACTTGTTACGGAACCTCCTAGGATTTTTAGGCAGGCTGCTCCCTAGTGGATGTTTAAATGTTACTTCCCAGAATGACAGGATTCACAGTGCCCTTGGGAGAGCTTTGTTGCACCCAGTGTTGAAGCAGCCTTTATGTGTGCACAGGTTTCATCTGGAACAAAGTTAAATTTGCTCATAACAGGTGATATGGGGCCATGTTTTGCATTTCTGACCAAACATTCTAATTTTTAACTATTGCTGAACAGTGTCTGCAAGTGTCAGAATCTTCTCTCTTTCTCACTCTGCCACTATTCAGTGAATAAACTGGACCAACATGAGGCTGGGAGGGGACACAACTGGGCTGGGACGCTGGCTGGGAATTACGTGAAGGGGCACAGCGTCCTTTCCGCAGACGTCCCTGGGAGAGCTTCAGCTCTCGGAGTCTGGCTCCTCTGCTCTAGGAGCAAACCCCAGGGAAAGATAACAGCAGCGTTGGCAGAGCCAAAGAAGAGGGAGAGGTTCTCTGTATAGGTTCCACAAGCAAGGCTTATTCCACGCGCATGTGAAGGGTCCAAGGACAAAGAACAGTTTGAGGGCAGGGTCCAGGGTTCTTATATGCGGGGATTAGGGGTGGAGAGAAGGGAAACAACCAATCAGATACCACACAATGGGATGGACTAACAGGGAGGTATCCAATGGGAATAACCTGGAGGAGGGATTTATAACAATGAATCAATAGGGCATCTAGCTGAGAAGAACTTTCTAGACTTAATGCATAGTCAAACAGGGAAAATACATATGTATAAGCATATACATAAAATTGGGTGGGAAATGCATTGACCAATCAATATCAAGTATGTAAATAGTGAACACAAGCTCTCTGGGGACTCGCCCTAACCTTGGGGAATATGCTATACCTCGGTGCCTGTCCACCAGGACTTAGGGCTCTTGCTGGTGATGGTGGCCACAGCCACACGCACCGCACCACTAGGCGGATGACCCAAACCAACCAGAGAGGTACTTCATGCCACACAGTGTCATGCTCAGCAATAAAAGGGAGATGAGGGGGATTTACATACATTAGCCATCTTTTGCTTGGGAACTGGCAGGGTGTCAGTCTACTACTTGGAAGGTGGTGAACAATTGCCTTTGTATCAGTTGTTCTGTTTTGTTTTCAGTTCTCCTTTCCTCTTCCACTGCTCCTTTGTTTATGAAACTATTTTTATCTTAACTTACGAGTTTTACCCTTTCTTTTTTCCTTCCCTTGTTCCACTGGTGGTAGACAGTGGGCAAAAAGAGTAAGGAGCTATGCGGCGCTTAACTGTCTAAAAGGGTTAACCCAAACCAGCATGTCAGAAACAAAAATATTAACTTTGTGTCCAATTTGTTTTCAGGCTGCCAGTGGTCTCCTGGTTTGCATTCCCCATGCCTAAGACAAAGATGAGAAAAAACAAATGATATTGATTGGCAACAATTGGCAAACTTACCAGTTTTGTGCTTGAGGCCAGACTGGAAAGTAGTCACACCATCTCTTGTCCAAATTAATCTTTGTTTACTGACATTTACCTTTAACTACAGTGCTGCCCATATTCTAAATCACTCCACAACAGAAAGGCACATGTTAGAGAACAGAATGTGCTGTGGTGAGGTTCTCCTGGGTTACACTCAATTAAGGCTCCAAGAAAGGTACTGGACTCTGTTGAAGGGTATGCTGTCTGCAATTTGGTTTTGTTCCATTCCTGGAAGCTTTTTTCCTCCCCCTCTCTCTCTGCATTTTCAGACTGAGTGCCAGTTACATCTGCTTTTCAGCAAATGAAAATTTGGATGGGTAAACAGCACAGATGTGGTTTCAGAAGCTGCAGTGTAAGTCACCACACCCCTTTGATCTTATGGGATGTTAGCAATGGTGACATATCTGCAGAGGCTGTTTGGCAAAGGCTACCAGAAGCTACTGACTCTGTAACCAAAATTTCCTGTTCTGTATGTTCCATCCCAACAGTCCTGTAGTTAATTGCTATTGCCTTTTATTGGAAATTATATTTTCCTGTTATATAATGAAAGGCTTCTACAATTGTTACTCATCTGTAATTCCTTAAAAATAGGAGGAATTAACTTCCTCCATGGATATGACCAAGGGCCAGATTCTGCTGTGAACTGTATAACCTGTGAAAGTTTGTTGAGCTCTCTAGAGTTGTTTGGGCTGTAGATTGCTGAATCATGTGGCACAGAAACTGTATAAGGGAACAGAGAAGGAGACATAGTTGAGTTTCACGCACTTCTATCAAATATCATGAAATCTCAAACTTGTTTGCTACATAAAATTTGACCATCCTGGACTTTGTATCTATGAATCACATCTAGGTTACTGTGAATCCAGGCCTAATACCAGGCAAGGCTTTTGAGCTGCAAATCCTAAGGACAGGTGTTTCCCAAATACCCTAGTCCCCAGAGACACCCCTGTTAGCAGCACTTCGCCTTTTGGCTGAGTTGGTGCCATGCCTTCCCAGCATTGGGACTCACACAGCATCAGTTCAGAACAGCTGTAATTCTGGATCCTGTCAGAAGAGGGTAAGATCATAGTATACCTAATTGTCCCTGTGTCCAGCAAAAGGCACCTGTGTCCTCACACAGTAATCTGGGCTGCACTTTGAGGCCAGACTTGGAGAAATAATGTGTTGCAACATCTAGCCATGTGGCACCAACCCCTCAACCAGAAAGCAAAGGTGGTTAATATTAGTTCAAGTATAATCAGGAAGCTCATTCAGCTATTGTCATTTCTTAAAATGTGTTTTTTAATATAATGAAGCCTCTCATCCAGCAGAGTAAGCAGTGAATGATTCAGTATATAAACTCTTGTGAAACCCAAACTGCTGCTATTGACAAACATTGAAGACCAATAGAAAATATCCTTGGGCATCTCTAATAAAGGAAACAATGTTTTTGTTTGGTTGTACATAAATAAACCCTGAATCTTCTCAACAAAGGGGTTTGACAGGGGCAGCTGGCCTGCAAAGAAAAGATAGCTATTCCTTAAACAGACTGCATCTTATTAGCTATTTATTTTACTATTTTTCCTTACAATGCCATTGGAGTAGTTCTCTCCAGTAGGTATTTTTCATGTCATCCGTTTGGTATGTAATGGGGTTTCTGAGGGCGGCTAATATGCAGCTGATTAACTAAAGAGTTGCCACTGAAGAGAACCTTCTGTTCTGTATGACCTGGTGACTGACTGCTTGGAGGAAAGAAATGTATGGCTTGGATATAAAAATTATCAACTGGAAAGGTTTGCACAATTGACTCCACAGAATTATATAAAGCTAATCCCTCAAGCAAGTGTTGCTTTTCTTGCTGTTCCCCAATCCTTTCTCTTTCTAAAAACTGTTTTTCCTATTTTTTAATTTTTTTTACTCTTGCACCCAGAGGCTGCACCAAGATTGAAGGTTGTTCCACTGAGAAGGAGAAAAAAAAATCCTAGAATGTCCAAATAAGACAGGTTAATTTGATGAACAATTATGTCGAAATTTCAGGTTAAAATTTCTCATTCAAAATAAAACAGAGAAAGGCAGACAAAAATATTTTTGTTTATTTTAATTATTTTCTTTTTCTTCTACTTTTATTTTGTCTCTCTGTTTTTCTTTTTGCTCCCCTTAAGCTTACTTCTTTCCAGTTATTAATTGGAAACAGTTCCAGAGCTTGAGATGGGTGCTATCTTTGACTAACCTCTCAGATAATAGACAACGGAGCTGGCAAAGGGTCTAGAGAAGCAAGAAATATGAGAAGCAGCTGAGGGAGCTGGGGTTGTTTAGCCTGGAGAAAAGGAGGCTCAGGAGAGAGCTTTTCACTCTCTACAACTACCTGAAAGGAGGGTGTAGCCAGGTGGGGTTCAGCCTTTTCTCCCAGGCAGTCAATGACAGGAGAAGAGGACATAGTCATAAAATTGCACCAGGGGAGGTTCAGGTTGGACATCAAGAAGAATTTTTTTACTGGAAGAGTGGTTAAGTACTGAAACTGGCTGCCCAGGGAGGTAATGTAGTCACCAGCTCTGGAAGTGTTGATGAAATGACAAGGGGTGACACTTATTGCCATGATTTTGCCATGATTTAGTCGACAGGGTGGTGTTCAATGATCTTGGAGGTCTTTTTTAACTTCAATGATCCTATGATTCTATAAATCCAGTTCCAGAAAAGTATTTCAATTTATATTTTATATCCAGAAAATTTCAATGAGAGGGATAAAATTTTGTAACCTACTTGTTCAAGACTTGTCCCATAGTGCTTACATTACTAACTGTTGCTACAAGACACTTACTCTTCCCTTCTTTCGTCCTCATGAGTTTTGGAAAGCAATGTAACTTTTCAGAGCTGACCTTTGGTCCATCTTTTTAGACATATAATATATGAGACTATGTAAGAGACAGTCCGAAAATCCCTCATCTGCCTCACGATCATCGCCGAAGACAGAGACTGAACACAGCAGTCCTGGCCTGGCTGAGGTGGGATGTCTGCCAAGTGTTGCCTACGGGTGTGCCCACTGGGAACTGGTACGCATTCCTGAGGAAAATTAGTGCAGGTCACAATGGACTGTGCCATTCTTGCTGCCCAGGCGGGAAGGACTGCGCCGAAGCGGAAAGGAATGGCCTGTCCTGTACACCTCTCCAGTACACCTGTCTTGTACGTCTGTCCTGTACCTGCTTCCCAAAGCAACGGGCCCCATAACAATGGCTGTAGATTTCCCAACCTCTTGGCCAGTTGCCCCTCGCTTCTGAAAAGGACTATAAAGGGACCTTCTGAAATAACTGAGTCTGAGATCTCCCCACGGAAGGAAGACGAATCTATTGGCGGAAGACCACGAGGACTTCGTCTCATCTGTTGGTAGCTATTGCCCCTCTTTTCCCCCCTCTCTACTTTGCTTCTCTCTCTCTCTCTCTCTCTTACTCTCTTCTATTGCATTACTGTGTTGTGGGCACTTAATAAAGGTGCATTGTTTTGATTAAAACTGAAATCTCTTGTGTCCTTTTACACTCTGAGATCGATAAACGAACCATCACGACCCCCACTTGCATTAGCGGATTGTGACAGACTATTATTGCAATGTCTTAGAGTCTCACAACATTTAATAAATTCAAGCTCATAACTTCCCACTGATTTAGAGTGGTAATTTTTCAGTGTTACACTGTTTCCCATATTAAGCCATCCCAAATTCTGTTAACACCTTCCAATTAAAATTTACTTGAGAGAATTGATAAACAAAATGTTCCTTCTTTCTGAGTGTTAATGATAAAAAGGAATAGTGTTTTGGGGAGACACTAATATAAGTGAAAGCTCCATATACTGAGAGGTAAAGTCTCCAGCTCTCACATTGAAATTCATAGTTCAATGTGTGTGGTTACTTCTTTTCATTCACTAGATAGATTCATTATGGTAGGAAAAAACTTATAAGTAGTAAGTGTGGAAACACTGACTTTCAGGCAGATTTTTGAACCTGAGGATTAAATGTATTTGAGGGCAAGGAATGAAAATTTTGGCGAAGCCTGTGAGTTGTAAGAATGAACAAGAAGATATGTGGCTAGATAGAGGTGGGATAAAACCATGGTGATATCATTGGAAGAGATGTGTGAACCAGAGAAATTCGAATAAATATGAAAATGGAACTGAATAAATGGGAGTAGTTCAACAGGAACTTCATCTGTTGGTATGCGTGGATGTTGAAAAATTTTTGCTTTAATGCCACAAGGGCAGTGAAAAAGCAAGTCTGATAGGATGAGAGACAGATTTAAGGAGAGTTAGAAATGCTAAGGGGTATATCCTGGTTTTTCTCACTATTCATTTGCTATAAAAAGTTTCAACTTTTCCTTTGAAAAGGGAGGATAGTGGAAGAAGGTACTTCTGTTTCCATATGTTTTGCTTCCAAATGTTTTTTGTTTTGTTTTTTTTTTTAATTGAACACTACCGGTTCTTAACAAAATAAAAATAATTAAATTTCAGCAATGTTGAGCTATTTGAACCATTTCATAGGAAATAAGAATTTCACAAACATTGATTCAACCCCTGATCTGAGCTTGGTTACAAACCTACTTGTTCCCCTTAGTAAATTCATTCTGGTCAACCTGAACATCTCAATTAAACACCTTCCTCCCTAAAGATCTTTTGCAGTGCTCCCTGGTATTCTTCCTCCAGTCCTGACCTCTCTTTATATGATGACTCCATTTATGTCTTTCAGATGCTGCCATTTCTGACACCTTTGGATAGAGTATGTACTTCACAGCAAACTGGCTGGCAGGTATGGACTCTCCTGTTATTTTCACTCTTGACTCAAAGTACAAAGTACTTCAGAAGAAAATTCTCACAATAGTATAGTATAAATATATGTGATATCGATCTTTTCCAGCTAGGCAAGGTAAAGGATATGTGTGATACCATTGGAGATACATAAACTTGTACAGTCTTGGCACAGAGGTGCTTTCCTCAGTATATTCGAGGAAGTCAGAAGCTGGGAGTTGATTGATTTTTTCTTTCTTTTTTCCTTTTATTTCAGGTTGACCTTAGTTAGCATTAAGAACAACCTGAGACAAATGGAAAGTCCATTCTAGTGGGTCGGCTTCATTCTCAATATGGTAGAATTGTTGGGGCAAGCACAAATGTTGAACATTCAGAGGTTTCCTTTATAGATGTACACAAATAGGGCTGAGGATGAGGACGAAACCTGCTTTCGTACCACTCCCAGCTTCCATTTAATTCTCATCCAAAGGCACACACTGCTGTGATACGCCCTGCTGTCAACAGGAAATTCTATGAGCCTCCAAATATATCACCCTAGTAATGGGCAATCACAGCAGAAACTAAAAGTGTTTGTTCAGAAGTTTCCTATTGGGATTTCTCCAACTGACCATTGGAGCAAGTGGAGGTTTTTTTGACACAGAGACATTTAGATGATTCATGCTCTTTAACAGAACAGTTCCGTAAGGGTTCAAGTACAATTTAGCACCTGAGAAATACTTAAAAGACTACAGAAGTCATTGGGATCCCTTCCATTGATCTCAGCAATCTATGGATACCTTTTTATTGTCTTTAATTTTCTCATTCAGATATATTGTGTCCTGTTTTGAACATGTGACCATCCTGGCGTCTGCAGTCAGATGAGGAACTTCACTCCCCACTTTTCAGTTAGCTCCACGCACCCCACCTTTTTATTTTCCTTTCCCTCCAAACTGACTATAAATGTCAACTTTCAGAAAAGAGGGACGTACCAAGGATAATATTTTCTGAGACATGGGAATACCTTCACTTATGTTAAATAGTTTCCAGTTGGCTTATTTTCCTCTTTGGACCAGGGTTTTAAAAGATTCTGAATTATACAAAAATTAAAAACTCACCACTGCCTTTTCTGAGTTATGTACCACTTTAAGGTACTAGAGTCATCTGTGGTAGGGAACTGAGCTACTACTGCATAACACACAAGAATTTACCCTAAGTATAAAGGCTTGCCCCCCTCCCTTTTAAAAGGGACTGAGTACACAAAGAAACTGGTGGCATATAGGTATCTACGCTTATGAGGATAGGAAGAAAAAAAATAAAGTTCATGATCTGACAATGCTGGTAACACCTCTCTGCACTAGAATGCATGACTATCACAGAGCAGCTGATCAGAAGTACTAGTTACATTTCTAGAGATACAAGCAGGACAGAAAGTAGCAATTTAAACTCTTGGAAAGCTTAGGAAATCACTCCATTTATTTTGATCTCATCATTTTTAATAGACAACCAGAGGAGTGTGAGGACAGCTGACAATGAATGTGATTGATTGACTGTGAATCCAAAAATACTGTGTTTTAAGTCAGGAATATGAATACATCAAAAAAGTTTCTGTCTTTAAAAGGGGGGAAAAAAAGAGGAGAGAGGCGACTGTGCAGCATGAAAACCTCATCATTTCCTCTGTAGGAGAGTGCTCTGCAGCTAGCTACAAACCTCATATTCACAAGGCAAACAAAGCATCATTTTTTAATGACTCTTCTGAATACATTTTTGCAGCAGCTTGCCTAGACCTGCTTGTCATAATGGTTTCTTCAAACGCTTTTTAAAGCCTGTGATGTTCAAGGCCCTAGCCTTCCCCCTCTCTTGCTTGTTTTTTATGTGTCACAGTTGTCAACTAAAATAGAGCACCTAGCCTTTGTTTCAAGATGGTACCTGATCAATATCATCAATCCGTCTCACTCCCTCTCCCTCTCCCTCTCTCGCACTCTCTCTCTCTACAGCTGTATCCATTTCCTCCTGGCAAAAAGGGACTTTATGAATAAATGATACTGAAATGCTGAGGGTTCAGATACTAAATAATGAATTTCACCACCAAAAACACAACAACTTCTCCAATCATAAAATACCGCTCCTTCCATATTGATTGTGCTTTGGCAACTAGATGCAGTGCTAGGCTTCACTCTGCAAGGTGTTTAAAAAGAAAAACAGGTTTACCCAGGATTTATCATGTATGGAAAAATGTAATATCTAAGTTGGCTGTCTGCTAATGTCTGGCATAATGTTTCTTCATAATGGTTAACCCTTTTGCAGGGAGTGGAATAAGAGTGCCTCTCTCTCTAGATGGGAACTTTGCTTCATGGGACATTACAGTAAGTGTGTCATCTATTCTGCGCTGTTCTACGGTTACTAGCTTAAAAATGATAATGCAAAGCTCCTTGTATTTTTTGAATAGCAGCTGTGTGCAGGGAACAGAGGATTTGTTAGCAGGACCGGGTCCTAGGTCAGGAAAGCTGCAGCTGCTGTTCATCCTAATGTTGCTGGGTGCTGGGTTTGTGGCTCACTCACTGTTGCATGCAGTGGGTCAAGGTTTCGGAGCATTTGTTGTCTGCTCAAATGTGACTTGCTTTCCTATTTCCCTCATGAATGGTCTCTGCTGGCGCATTTCTGATGTGCAAAGAATGCCAGTATCCGCTATCTGAGAGAAGGCTGGGGTCAGGGGGGGTAGATTCATGGCATGTGATTGGCAAAACCTGCCTTCTATCAAGTTGTAGGCTAACTTTTTTGACTGAAATGTTCTGTGTCTGCCTATAAATTTGCTTTACTGCCTATTAATGTCAGAGAAGTTTCATTTTTAATTAGGTGAAATGAGTAGACTTTGTTTTATGAGGAATGTTATATGTCCCACCTACAAGCTTCTTTGAGAGAGAGAGAGGGAGAGAGATAGATATAGAGATATATATACATAGTTCAGGTTCAAGGCATGATGTCACTCAAGTGAAAAGCCAAAGTAGGTAGGGTGTTTTTTTAAGAGACAACATCTCAGTGCTTTTGGTAAATTGGTAATTTTGCTATTGGAAAAATATTTTCAAATAGATTAGTCAGACTGCAAGTAAATTACATTTTGTTCTGCATTCTAATGAATTTGTATTCAACAATAAAAGCTCTGTGGCTCGTGTTCCTCTTTCAGAGGTAATACCCAGTGCTGTGGTGCTTAACTGTTTATTCAAATGATGCATATACATTTTTACATCTTCATTTATTTATTTATTTTAACTTATTTTAGTGGGGGAAAATACAGGCATTAATTTAGAGCTACTGATGCAATGAAATGGAGGAATATATTTGAGCTATTAGCTGCTTCAATCTCCTGCCCACAAATAATTGATGAGTTTCTATTAAAGATTGACAAGCCGGCAGACTGCAAAGCATTTTTTACGAGAAAATGCACTGTAGTTACCAAATATGCATGGTACCTTGTATTCTGTTGCTATATAGTAACAGTTTTGGAGTTGAATTTTGTTTCTTATAAAGTTATTGGTTGGTATTAAATTAGGAAGAATTTGCATGGAGTAGAAAGAAAAAGAGACAGAGAAAGATAAAGCAAGCAACACAAGCACACACATCAGAATTCTCCTTTGCCATTTTTCATGTGCTGTTACTGACTTTCATGTAAATTGTTTTAGAATTCTCTTCAACTCGTCTTCTCTCTTTTTGGGTTGGACTATTGGGATGCATCAAAAAATGTAGAAATGCAAATTCTAGTAATGCTAGCTGAGCCTATGAAGAACAGCAAGCTCCTCATCAGCATTGTTCATATGTAAGCAGAGTGATAAAATGCCTAAATAATTTTATTCTCAGCTCTGCTTTTTATGAGAAGTTATGCACTTATAAAATAAAATGAGGGAAAAATAAGTAGAAAATCCTTTATGCATAATTTTTAATTCATAAAGAAAAGAATTGTTCAATGTGAAATTATAAGAACTCTAAGTTTTACTCATAATATATTTCCCTGTGATATGCATAATCACAAAGATTTTTTTCTATTTGAAGCAAATATTTTAAGACTTACAAATTGTCTGTAAACTCATTCTTTTTCTTTCTTATGATGCTTTGTTGAATAAATATACTTGCATTTCATTCTGTATAACATCATTCTTATAGAAGACATATGGTCTTTAGTAACGTATTAGGAGACAAGATAAAACATCTTTTCTGGGAAATCAGACTTGGGAAGAGAAGGGAGACAACCAGGGGAAAAGAAGATCTAGATATTTTAAAATTTGAAATCTTAAAATGTGCTTTATAAAATAAAGAGTAATTACACCAGCTTCTTTTTTATTTACAGTATCTGTGGTTTTGATTTCACCTTTAAATATCTGATGATAGGCAATAAGATAAACAACCACAAAAATTAGAGCTTAGGTACAACTTGAATTAGCTTTATTTATTGTTGCCACATCATTTTAATTTGTGGCAATAAAATGTAATTATTATTCTGGAATTCCTATACAGTAATGAAGAAACAAAACATATTATTTTTAAGTTGTACAGTATCTCCATAGTAAAATGAATAGTCAGGGCAAATCTTTTTTTATTTCAGTATTTAATCTCTGAGATGACCCATCTAGCAAGCAGTTAATATGCTGATGTGTACAGGAACATTTTTGATGACACAGATCTTTTAAGGCAGAGTGTCTACACGCAAATAAACCTACACATGCCACAAATCAAAAGTTTCTTATTCAGAAAACTCCACCTGCTAGATAAATAGACAGGCATACATTTTTGACTCGCAGTGCATGTTCTATAATAGGTTGTGCAATTGGATTTAATTTGACTATATGGATTCAAATATTTGTTACTGCCCACTTTGGGGAGACAAAAATTAAAATGGTTTGGTGCCTTACAGGATATGCAAGGAATAAAAACAAAAGCTGAAGCATCTTAGAAATGCAGAAGGTATATTATTAAAAAATAATAGAATACAAATACTAGGGAATATCTTTGTTATGTACAACGTTACTGGCTACGTATCTTAGCTTCATTTTGTATTTATGAATATATTTTCAGTAGAAGGATAAATAGGTGAAAATAGTTCACTACCATATGATTTGTTTTATCCTTAGGCATTGCCTGGGGTTACTGGTACAGCCCTGGCTCTCAGTACCGAAAAGTGAAATGTGCAACAATGAAAATTTTATTAAAACGTATGTTAACCCATTACAGTATGTTCACTTCCAATTCTTTGTAAGAATGTGTGATGTATCATTTTGTGTGTGTCATTTTTTTAAAAAGATATGAGTCAAGTAGAGGAGCAAATTTAATGGGAGAATTTTATGGGAAACATTATACAAATGGCAGAGTGTGCGATTCCTATTATTAAAATAATTTGTCATTGTGTGAAAAAATGGTATAAATTTCAAGAAAGAGTCTTCTTTAGTTATCTGCCCTCTTTTTAATGACAGCAGCTTTTGTGCAGTAAAGGCAGACACGTTTTCAAGCAAAGCCCATTTCAGACCAGAATTTCTGAGAGCCCTATTAATGTTTCATGCTAATCAAGGAGAGTGGGAAATAGAGCTGACAGGTGCTTTCTACTCTGCTTATTCCTGTCTTACTGCATTAGACATTACTAGCTAAAAAAGAGCCAATATAGTTCTTTTCCAGTACATGTGGTGGCAAGGGCAGGAATAAAATGCTTCTTTTTATAAGTTTATAGTTGTTTTTCTTATTTCCTTCACTGGTAACATCCACAAATGTATAGATGTAGCGATTATTAATAAACATTTATTTTACTTCAAACCATGACCTGAATCAGACCCTGAAATTTCCCCCGCAGTGCACTTTGGAAACTCCAGTGTGCTTGTAGCACATCTGAGATAAACTGATGTCCACCTGGGATCCTTGTTTTTTGGTAATATTTCCATCTGAGCCAGGAAGAAACACATACCTTTACTCTAGGACAAGTCTTTTTGATTAAGGAATGTCAGGGTGAGGAACAAAAGTAAACTCTTCAAAAGGCAGCTTGAAGACAAAGCATGAAACTGCAGCAGGCATTCCTGGGAGCTGCCCTTTGCCACCCTCCCCTACCCCAGGTACCTGACTTGTACCCCAGTGTTAGGTAGGCAGAACAGCAGCACTCTGAAGTGCTCAGATCCCAGATGCAGTTCCAGGAGAGAGTGACGTGCCTTTGAAAGCCTACCCAGAAGTCCCCTCTGGCTGAGTTTAGGTACACAAGTTAGGAAGACTGGAGGCTCTCAAAGGCACGTGTCTCTGGTGCCTGCGTGGAAAGTTTCGGTGCTTCCTTTGGGAAGTCTGCTTCAATAGGCTCTTAAATGCAGATGCAAGTCAGTTGCCCAAGTGAGGAAGACCAGACTGTAGACTGTGACAACAAAATGGCTGAAGTCTGCAAGCTCGGATTTGCTCAATTGTATTTGTACTACACTCACACAGGGAATTTCATAACTACAGCAGCTAGCAGTCCTTGCCTTAGCTTTGCTGGAATAATCAGGAAAAGAAGAAACCAAGCCCACTGGTCCAATATGTTGCTTTTCTCTATGCAAAGCAGACATCGTTAAACTGTCCCAATTGTGCATGGCACTCTACATGGCTGTTTTTTCATGCAAATTATAATATATACAATAATTCAGAAAATATTGATTTACTTAGGTATGTCTATAGATATTTGAGCGTTGAAAAAAAAGTTGCATTTGCTTAATTGAAATTACTTTATATCATAAAATTTAATAGAGGCAAATCGCTAATCAGGTACATTTTACACTGATTTAACTCTTGCTTACTTTGGGTTTGGTCACTAATAATTTACTGCTTTGAGTTGAAGTAATAAATACATTCATACAAATTTGAGTATTTATGAATCCAGCTTAAGTTTATATTAAGAATCAGAATCAGTTTAGCTAAATTAATTTAAACCAGGGTAACCTTTACCCATGACATTGACATGAATTTATTAAAAAATTGTAATTATAACAGGAAAACAACTACCACCTTTGTCTGTCCAGACACAAATCAGTACTGCTTATTTGTTTGTTTTAAGGAGACTGCCAGCATGTTTCTATCATATTTATTTTGCTGTTAAGAAGAATGATTTCTACAGTGAATAATGCCTGCATTCAGACTCATAATAAGTCAGTATGAAGAAATATTATTAGAAGAATCAAGTTGCATTTCTTACAGGAGTGTTTTCACAATGTCTTTAGAATCCTCTTGAATAATGATGGTCAAGCACATGAGCATGTAGCTTCTAGTACCAAAAGACTTGTGCCTTTATTGTCATGTTTATTTTGTCAAATATTGCATACTTCCATTTTTTTCCTTAGGAAAAAAGAAAAGCCTTAATAAAGAATTTGCTTCTGTCGGAAGCCAATATCTTTTAACATAAATTTGAAGATAAGTGAACTTGGCATATGTTCTGCCAAGTTGCCACTGTCTACATGCCTCACATAGGAATGAGATTGGTCCCTGTAGGATAGGACAAAACATTATTATTTTGTAAAGAAGTTGTCCTCACACAAATAAATCATTGGACATACTAAGAATGGAATTCTTTAACAAAAAGGATCTCATCTTTTTTGATCCTAAATTTCCACCATAATTGTTTATAAACTTATTTTCATCATGTACCTATGTTCAGTTTAAAGGACTGATACAATGAAACTCAGGGGGGTTTCCTTTCTGACTTTGAGACTTCCCCATTATGGTGGGGGACCTGGGAAGCTTTAGCCATTTTGTCATCTGAGCTTAAGTCTCTAAAAGCTATAGAGGGCACCACAGAAGTGAGAAGCCTCCTCTTCATCCCCTAGATAACACAGCTTACATTGCCAAAAGACCTGTGAGCACGACCTGCCCTAGAATTCCCTTAGCAGATATCTAAACCTAGTTTAGATCTGACCTCTAAGCTTAGGGAAGGGTATGCAAGCAAGATTCACTATGCTCCTTGTCTTTTCCACTTGAGAAATGTTCACCATAAAACACAAATATTTAGAGTTATATAGAGAGTCTACAAGACTATAGCAGCTGTTACCACCACAGATTGGTCCAGTGTGACGTGACTCCTGAAGGTTGCCTCCACAATCTGTTCTTTTTTCCAAGTCTCTCTTTCCTTCAGTGGAAAAGGGACTAGAGGAAAGACTTTTTTCTTAGGACTGATCACGGTTTCAAAATTCACAGATGATTTTAAGGTAGGGATTTTCATTTATTCACCCTGCACCCTGAAGTCCTGAATAACAGATCATAGTGTGCTAAAGCACTGAAACACTCTGCTGTAAATTATTATGAAGGAAGATCTCCTTAATCCTAAACCATTTAAAATTAAATATTTTCTTTCTGTTGTTCTATCTGGAACAGTCCCTTAAAGACTGAGATTGAATATGTGCATGTAATGTGTTTATTTCTTTGCTATCTTAGTGAAGAAATTAAGATTTTAGTGTGTTCTTCTGAAAGCTGTGTTGGGAGCCCTCCCAAAACCCAGCAATAAATTGAGAATATCAGGTTTTCAACACAAACCTTGGGCTGGTCCCATAGGGTACCTCCTAGCAAGTACTAAGTGCTGTTTAAGTTTCACCTACTTAAAATTGGTATTGCTTTCACCAAAGCAGAAAAATGTCTGCTTTCATCAGGGTTTGAGACCTTGGTGGAGATAAGTGCATGTGCAGATAGTAAACTGCATCCAAAGCCCATAAGCCCATTGTCATTAAATCTCAATTTCTTAGTTTACTCTACATTTACATTTATGCAAGCAAGACTTTGCATCCGTGCAAATAGGCTGTGCCTGGGAGAGTCCCACTGGGACTGTGAAAGGAAACCCATAGAAGCCTTCACATTGATGTTTCAAAGGCTTTTGCATCTGTGCTCTATATCTATGAATAGATATCCCTTGCTCAAAAATTAGTTGCTCCTTCCCCCTCCTCATCCTGCCTTCTCTGCCACAATTCGTAATATGACTATTATGTGCGAAGACCTTTTGCAAACAAAATTATTACTCTTGCTCCCTCAAGAATGCTTAACTAAGGCCATTTGGCCCATTATGGCAGACACATTATTTATACCAAATTCCAAGTAAAAAATTCCATTTCTGAGGAGATTATAAAGTTGAGATAGAAAAACCATATCCAGGATTAGAAAAATGTAGCTAGAATTGTGTTTGGTTTTCATTAAGCGTCCTTTGACCTCTGAGTCTTATAGTCACCTTCCAATTAACACCCTTAGAGCCTGATTGTTTAGGCTCCTTTTAGATGTTAGGGGGAAAAAAGAGTAAGCTGGTCCCTAGCAGCAATCAGTTGTCTCTTTAAGAGCATCTGGGCAACTCTCTTGTCCACACAGTGATCTAGAATTCAGAGGTAGTGGCAGGGTTAGAAATGAAGCCCAACTTGTTGCCTCTGAGCTCAGACTACAGAAGGACAATGCTTGGCCATAGCAAGGGAGCATAAAAGAAAGGCAGTTTGACCCTCTTGGGTTAAAGAGAGCAAGGCACTACAGATTTCCGTCTATGGTGATATGCTCTGGCAAACACTTTATGTTTAATTAGCAGGACCAAACTCTCCTTTAATTTATGCAAGTGAAGCTCAATTGGTTTCTTCTGTAATTGAGAGAAGAATTTGGCCCAGCATCTGTAATAAATCATTAATGAGCATGTAGTAAGATAAGTTTTAATGATTAATTAACAATGTATTTTTTGGAGAAAAGTATTCTTAACATGCCCTTAATGTATCAAGTGATAATTACAATATTAAAAGCCTACTGATTAAAGCAATTAATTATATGCTTAATTTATTTACTAATTAAGCTTTAATATATGTATAGTTAAGTAATTGCTAATGAGTATTTCACATTTGCTAAACAGGTCTGGCAGTAATTGCATGGGAAACACCATAAAATGATTCTTCTAGTGATTATATGAAAAAATAAAACATTCCTTGGGTTTTTTTTCTTCTCTTTTTATTGGGCTTTTTTTTCCCCCTAAATGTATTTCTTGGCTTGTGTTTTCCTCCTTGGTGAGTGAAATGTTTACTAGGATGCAAGTTTTGTAGGTCTGAAAGGTCAGTGTTTCTGCATGCATATGATGAAATGTGCTTCTGAAGCACAACTCAGTCATGCCTGTGTGAAAACAGTGATCTTACCCCCTTGTGCACACAGAACTAAAGCCTGCAGTTTTCTCAGCCTCTATTCAGATCTTAGGCAAAATTCTGGCTAAGGTTGATGGAAGTTCGCCATGTTAAGACCACAGCTCTTTTTTCTTTGGTTATGCAAGGACTTTTGGCTCCTGAGCTGGACTCTTACATCTTTAATTCTTGTACAGTGCAAGAGAGAGAGGTGTATTTTTCAGTCAGATGTGGGTTCCTTAAATCAGAGCGTATACAGTATCTGTTGTGGCAGTCCTTACTTTAAGTCCTATACTTCGCACAGACAAAACTCCAAGTAAAGCTGATAAAACTTTTGTCTGAGCAAACAACAGGGCAATAGAATCACTTTTAGACATACCTGACTACACACAGTGAACTCCCGAGTTCTTTATCCATTTAAATTCCTATTGCATCCTAAGTGAAACCCAGAGCCAGAACTTCTGGTCCCAGCCCAAGTTGTGTCACAAACTACAGAACTACAGATAGTCCCTCTTTTCCCATCTCTTTGCCTTTGTTGCTGCACACCTTGCCATCAGCAAGATATTATCCCTGTGTAGATTCTGAAATGCTTAAAAATACAAATAGCAGTGGCATACTATATATAGAATGGTTTGGTGCAAATATACTGCAAAACATGAAGAAGTGTCCAAGGAAGGGTTAGTGTTACTATGGCTGTAATTATTTCATAATCTACTAAGAAGTAAGTGAGCAAGACACCTACAGCATTGACAGATCAGGGTGGAGCCTGGTAATGGGACAATCCCCAGCTTAGTTACCAACCCCTAGCTTTTGCAGCATAGATATCTGGAGATATTTAAGCAGCTTTCCTCCCTTTCCTAATCTTACACCTGCTTCTTTCACTTCAAGCTTGTGTGTATTTCTGCAAAACCCCAGCTGCTTCCTCTGCTTTTTTCTAAGTTTGGAGCCTGGGCACATCCCCCCAGTCTTCTCTCTGGATACATCTTCTCAGCGCTCTAATTTGTATCTAGCAGGTGAAAGTGTGTGTTGACCCAGAGCACATTCCTGGGAGAGCAAAATTAAATAGGTTCAGTAGGTCTGGGATGCACATAAACAGGTCTTAATGTAGTGTGTATTCTCATCCCACGCATTAATGAAGTCGGAGATGGACTGAATCTCACCAAAGCATGGGGTCTTTGTGAATTCCTTATGCTGTCACCAGGTCAGAAATGGACAGGAGTGACATGTGGACTCAAGGGACTACACCCCAAACACAGGGCTTAGCCTTGGCTTGCATAGAGCCTTCAGTTTCACCAAGACTCCACACATCTACCTAACTGGGTGCAAGTGACAATCTCTGGTAAAATTCCACAATCATTCCCAAGGAGAGATTAAATTACATTTATATGGCATACACTCTTACTCAGTTATATAAGAATGCATTCTTCTGGTAAAATTGGTGTTTGTATTTATTTTTTGTATTTATTTGAGATAGCAAACAAGGGATAAGGGCATTAACTGAAGATGAGGAGTTACTGAACAAAGATTTAAAGTTGAAAAAGCACATATCTATTTTTATAAGAGCATTAGAAAGGAATTTCAGCCAAATGTCATTCCAGAGGAATCAAGCTGGTAGCTGAGTGACTTCAGCACCCACTGACACCAGGGAAAGTTTCAAGCACCAAGTATCTCCTCAGGCTGGCAGATGTTACCTTGAATGATCTATGTAGGCATGTTCTAGAGAATCAAATAGAGATATTGCCTACCACATGGGAGCAACTGCTGGCAGGCAGTGTCCTGACATGATCTGGCAATCAAAACACTTCCATTGAACTTCATGGATTCCATGATAAATTTGGGGTGATTTGGGGGTTCACAGAAGGAAGATTATCAGCATTAGTGCTCTATTCAGACTTCAGTAATGACAGTACTGACACTGACTGTCAGTGGTCAGGAAAGATTTATTTCTTCTTTGTTCCATACTTTGTCTTAGGGATGGCCAGGGGTTCACCTTCTGAAGAACTCAAGATTGACTATGAGAGCTATGGATTTTTATACAGGTCTTAATGAAGCAGAAAAAAACCTGTAGGGTCAAACCTTACCTAAAATATTAGAAAATGTTGCTGACTGTTCTCATGGTAAAATCCTCATCAACAGAACTGAGACAAGACAGTTCCACAAGTGCTCCTCTCTGCTGGCACCACAGCATCCCTTCTCTGTCTACATAATGTGCTGAGCTTCCACCCAGAAGTACTCCTATATTCTATGGAAGATAGGTACGAAGGGTTAGACTCCTCACTTAATTTTCAGACCTCTGGAAGAAGCTGGATTGGTGCTGACACATTTAATGCACTAGGAACATAGCACTTGTTCATCTCCTGTGGTCTGTAAATCTTTGCAGGTGAGGGCTTCACAGCTGGACTGCAGAGTGCTTTGTCCCTACTTGACTTTTGAAGTAAAGACATTTCTGAATGGCAGGCTGGCAGAATTGTGATCCATGGTTCAAATTGCTCCAAAGAGGACTTTAGTTTTGGTTAGAGTAGGGTGTTAATAACACCAAGGTTGTGGGTTTGATGCCCATATGGGCCATTCTCATGCAAGTCTCTTTAAGATTTCATTTTTTTTACTGCAGTTTTTACTTCTCTAACCAAGGTGTACAGAAGAAAGAAATTGTTGATAGTAGGGTACAAAATCATGACGCCCAGAAAGTTTGACATTTTCCTTAAAAAATCATTGCTTTACCTCACCAGGACTTTTTTCTCAGTAAGGTCTTTGAAAAGGTCACTAGGAACTGGAGGGCTTGGAGCACAGAAAATGAAAAGTTAAACCACCCATGCCACATGGTCTTCTTCATCCAATCAACCTAAAGAGCTCTGTGAATTTTTAGAACACACTCATAGGCTTGGTTGGTACTAGAAAATTAAAGAGGTCTCTTTTTAACAATATTTTCCTCTCTGTCCTATGAAGTGTATTGGGCATCTGTAAGTTCTATGGAAACTTTAAAGGGGGAAATTTCAGGAACAGCAAAATATGTTGGGCAAAGTTTTGAGACAGCTTTAGATTCCTCCTAAAAGGCTGCAAAGAAGCTAGGTTTCCACAGCTCTACATTTTTATATTTTGTTCCGTCTCAAGTTCCCACTGAGCATGCCTTTGTGCTCCTAACCCACGTGTAACTCCCAGAGCTATGTGCTGTGCAATGGTCATTAGCAGAATGTATCAGAAATGGCTACAGAGGGTAAATAAATTTAGCACTATGCTGTTAAATAACACAGGCATTGTTCCTTCTCTCTGAGGCCAAGTGTTATGACAAGACTTGCATCTACCTATTTAAACTTTCCAACAACACAGGGACACCATCTTCACACCTCCTTTTGGGAAAGATCTATACTGCTTTCTGTCTCTTGAGTAATACCCAGGCATTATTCAGCACAGTTCTAATCAACATAGAGCAAAGCTATGCCAGGCTGAGTGTTAATGGTTAAACAAACACTCCAAAGACAGGCCAGTGCTTGAAGCTGTGCCTTATTGCTCTTATATTTCCCAGTACAGGTATAGCAACAACTGTGTTATGGTGGAAGATAAGCTGGAAGAAGCATCTAAGAAAATCTGCAGAGAGAACTGTACCTTCATTGCACCTAATTACTCACATAACTTTCAGAAATGAGCTCCCTAGGCAAAATGTTTGCCATTTTTATGCTATGTCAAGAACTCCTTTGTGAAAATCTCACTGATTTAAACAATGCACATTCCCTACAGATGTCTTCTCATCTGAGGACTTCATCAGCTCTTTCCAGAGAGAAGTCTGAAAAATTACCTCAAAACACACCACCTTGAATAAAGTGGTGGTGATGGTGGTGTTTACCCACAGAGGAGAAATAGGAAAAATAGGGCAGAAGAGTGAGAATTGTCTGGCTTAAGGCCCAAGACCTCCACCTGGTCAAAAATCAAACCAAAGTGACTTTTTGCTTGCACATCAGTGACATAAGCATTTGGCATTTGTTCCTGAAGTGGCCTTGCAGTTTTTGGAATCAAACCCAAACCAACTTCTGATGAAACTAAATTAGCAAACTGGTGGATTTGCCTTCATTTAAGTAGCAGGACACGAGGCACAAAACACGTCCATCCCTGTTCCTGATTTAGTGTTATATGCAGCTCTCTAAGACACTTTCCCAAATGAGTGCAGTGTGGCTAACAGTCTAGAGCTTCAATACTCCTAGAGCGGCTTTGATGTTTGGCTTTATTGGAACCGATCTCTTTGAATGGAATATTGGTTGGGATGTTAATGTAGCTCTTTCTGTGTCCTCCAAAAGGCACTTTGGAAGCATGGGTCACTCATTCAGTATATACTGAAATATCTATGAATTTCTTGAAAATACCTTTTGTTTAGTCTGCCTTCTCTTTTGATCACTAAGTAACATTACGCATCTATAACACGAGAGACAGAAATCGAAATCTTGGAAATAAAAAGCTGTACTTAAGATGTTATTTCCACTTTTTTTTTTTTTTCTCTGAGTTTTGTATTTTTTTTCCTCTCGACTACTTTTAACTACAGCTCAGTAATTCATAAGGGAAGGTTTTAATATTTACATTTTCAATGATTTAATAATTTTATTTTTTACTTTTTAATGGATTAATTTAAAGGCTTTATGCTCACACCCAACTCTTTTTCTATTGTTGTCTTGATTTAAATGTGTTAGCTAAACAGCCTCAGGTTTACTTCTTGTAGGAGAAGGAAACATTCAAATTTACCAAATATTTTACTTACAGTGACTGGTTTACCACTTATTGCTGGCTTCAGAGAGGGTCACTGCCAGCACTGTTTTTCCCAAAGGCATGATAGTAGTTCTCTCATTGAGTAGAGCCAGCTTTTTTCCCCTCTCTCTCTTTTTCACTGCCAATTCCACTTCTGATCTTGTGCAATAAAATGTGCTTGTCAACGAAAATGTCAACCAAGTTTAAAAAGAATAGTCTGAGTAAAACTAAAAAGTAAATTATTTAAGTAGAGTTGTAGTTGAAACTTGAAAGAATTTTGTTTGGTGGCTTTCTTTACATCATTCTGCCAATGGAGGAGGAACTCTGAATTTCTAACTAGTGAAGCCCTGTCATAAGTGGGGCTGACAGTTCACATTGAAAATTCTGTTTTCTTCTTTCCCAGGAAAGCAAGTCAAAGTTAAACCAACAAACTATTGTTGGCAAGTGCCTTACCTTTGTTCTATGCTTCCTTATAAATTAACGACTTCTGTTTTCTAGGTTGCCTGTAAATGGAATTCCTAGAATTTAGGATCTCATATTGGTTATATTATTTTAAAATGCTACTGCATCCTTTTAAACAGCGGCTGTATTTAGAACATACAAGAATCTCTATCAGAGCTTGCTCACAAATGGTAATGAATAAAAAAAAAGGAAATAGACTGTAAATTTTGGTTAGTACATTGTGAATTCAGTTAGAAATTGGACCACCAGCTTACAAACTTTGTAATGGTAAAATATCAGTGAAATTAAGACATTTCTATAAACACATCAGTACTGTGTCTGATCTATCAGTATGATTACACACTGAATTTTGTGCTTGTTTGCACACAAAATTTCACTGAAATGAACAAGATTGGACATTCGCATATTAGATTTCGAATGAATCTAAATGTAAAGAAGAGCTGAATTTACTGTAGAATTGCTCTTAATAGCATTGTGTGCTTGGAATGCTCTATAACCATATATTTTTTCTATGTATCTATATATACATAACCTCTATTCTCTACTAATTGACTTATCAGTATATACTCTAGTATATACATGGCCAGTTCATTAAGGTTAATTTGTTCAAAAATATTAGAAGCATTAATTTCTGGCTTATAGCTAATGTCTGCTCCCAGCCAGTGTCTTGTTTCATCATTAGTGTCAGCTAAATTATAACTCACACCCAACTGTTTTTACACTATCTAATAGAATCAATTGATGCAATGGGTGACAAGATGCTGTTTTGCATTTTGTCATCTCACTAATGCGCATGGCTTAAAGGCATTGGCATCCATAATGTGGGGCAGTTTTGTAGGAGGCACAGAATAGGCTGAAGCTGCAAGGGCCATTTTCATAAAATATTAATGAAATTGAAAAATACACTGGGGTTGAAGGCTTGTCTGCTAAATGTAAGGTAAAATCTATTCTGTTCTGCTTTCTGATGACTGTAATTAGCAGCCCTAATTAAAAATTCAAACCTTGTGTATATTTGAAAGCATGAATCTTAGCTCTCATCGTGTTTATTTCCTTTACAAAGTATTTTATTTTACAACACTAATTGAACAGGATCCTTCCTAGCCTGACAGCCGCAGCTGGCTGGAGCCAGTTTATGTATCCAGTCTCTCTAGACTACTTCCTTTTGTAAGCAATAAAACATCTTTAAAACACATGTATATGCTCTCTATGAGCCATTAACTCTGTGTCACCCAGTGTGGAACTGGCCATCCGCACACATGCGTTGTTGTTTCCTTCACTTAAAAGTGACCTCTTTGAAAAGGCAGCTTTTTTCTGATCTTCAATATTTAATGTGGATTTACTTACATTAAATGACCACCTTTCTTAAGGGGACTTGGCCCAATTCTGACATTATTTATGAACAGCATATGCTGTGCAAAACAACGGAAGGAATCACCATTAGTTCCAGTAGAAAAATCTACTTTTTATCATCACTTTGTATAGTTATTTTGAAATTCATGGTCAAAATACCAGGGCCCCACCAGGGAATATATGACTACAAACCAAGTCCAAATTGATTATATGCACATTACACTCTGAAATCCAATGTACAGTGAAGAAGAACATGTGAATGGGTTAAGTTTTCAATGTTGTATTTCCTCTCCTCGCTGCTTTCCACATTAATAGCTCTGAACTGTACCATTTCTGATTTTCCTTTACATTCCCTGTTAAGACGACAACGCCAGAATTTTAATGTCTCATATAAAGTCCATAATCATAAGGAATATTTTCCCTCAGAACCTTGTCTTTTTGAATGGGTGGACTTTTTAACTCCTCATGTCAGACCAACGGGGCCATAAGAGGAGGGGACAAGGTGGATTTACAGAAAAGGGTATTGGAAGAAATTCTGTGGCTTTGTTAACTGAGTTCTTCACTGATTTATGTGAGAAAATGAAATTTGATGATGCATCCTCTCTGTGACAAAGGGTCTGATCTTGCAATTCTTGCTCAGGCAAAATTGACTTCAGTGGGAGTGTAGCCTGAGTAAGGAATGCTGGATCAAGTTCAAAGATTTGCAGGAAAAGAAAAACAGGCAGGAAGAACCCAAAATAACTCAATTTTGAAGAACTGGGACCCACGTGCCAATAATTATGGTTGTGAAGATACAAATGTAATTGTATGATACTTATAATTAATTTGTAGTGAAGAAATGAGAGTTTAACCTGAAGTATATATCTAAGTGTTAGAAAATAATTTAGACACTTTCACTGCAGTCAGTGTTTAAACTTCTGAAGACTGTTTCCACTCTGCATTGTAATACAACTGAAATTTTCTTAACAGTTTTCACAAAATGCTTTGAAATTTTTTAATTAAATTATCTTTCTAAAAGTTACATTTTGAATAGTTTATATTTTATGTCCATACTTTCACAATCTGTAGCCAATGAGCATGCAATCAAGAAGTCTTTTAAACACCTCATTGTCACAGAGCAATCTCCACAAATGTTTCAGTTCGGGAAAAACAGCACATGTCAATGAAATTTCATTTTGCTGAGAAACATTCAGACAAGTTCTGTCAGGTATTCTAAAATCATTGTGGGATACAGAAAGGGGCTAGAAGGATGATACAAGCCATGTTTTTTACCATCTGTTCCTCCCTGTGGTAGGATGTCTTCCCCTTTCAAGCATTCATAGTTTTGGTCTGTGAGGCACATCCATTATTGGTCCTGAGATGTCAACCAGGCATTTGAGTAAATGATTCAGACATATCACTTCTTTATCAGAATAAGAATGGGGTTTGCAGTCTCCTCCTCCTTCTGTGCTCTATTTTCCACAGGCAAGGCCAGAGAGAAGATGCAACCTGCTTTACCTGTCTGACAGAGAATGATCTGAAACACCCCACAAGTAAATCTGGAGGCATCCAGACACCTCCTTAGCGCACTTGTCCTTAACACTCCCGTTTATTGCTTCCTCCCCTTTCTTTCACTTACCTGTCTTGAATTTAAAAACACATGCAGGAACTAACAAAACAAACCAGACTGTGAGTTTTCAGTGGAGTTTCACAGAGAGATTCCCTCCATCCTTTTTAAGGTTCTTAGGGAAAAACCCATACTTGGGTATTTGGGCAAGAACTCCCTTGCCTCCTAAACGGCAAACCTAGATTCAGAGATCAACCCCTCACCTCCTAGAGCCAAACCTGAAGTTTCTAGCTCACCTTTGATCTAATCATGGGCATCCAGTTTAAAGTAGTCTGCAAGTCTCTCTTTGCAGTCAAAGGAGAGTGTCCCAGGGAACCCACCTTTACTGAGCACTTAGCACTGCTGAGCTGAACAATCCTTCCAAGAGAGTGCTCGCTCTTTCTACCAACACAAACCACAAACTTCTAGATGATCACAGGTAGGTGTGATGTATCAACCCTAATATCACTCCTCTGGATGATAACCACAGCTTTCTCCTCTCATGACAGCTGAAAATCATCCACTAATACTTTAGATTAGTTATTAGGATTAGATGAATCCTCCACTTGTAGAGGGCATGTTCCTATAAATATCCCCATGACTTCTCATCTTGCAGGATCTGAAAATCACAAAATAAATGAACAATCCAAGATCAAGAACAGACCAGGAAGTAGACAATTTGGATAAACTGTGAGGTTTTTACTAGTTTATTTAAATTTGAAAATTATAAATTGTTAACAGGAGTTGAGCACAGAACTATCTTGAGTTTTTTGTAACCATTTCAGACAGAGGAACATCTATAATTTGTGTCTGGTACTTGGATTATGGATTGCTCCAGTACAGAAAAAAAAAATTATATAAACACCCAAGAAACATGAATTCATTAGTTCAAAGAAAGTACAGAGCTGTATAAGTTAAAGGATGTGGCAATGTTATGAGTTAGGTGATATGTTTACTATTTTTTTAGTAAATTGGATTGAGAAACCATTGGCTGGGTTTGACATACCACTGTTAATAGGTAAAAAGATTATAGTCCAAGTCCCATAGAGCTTGCTGTCCGTGTGATTATTTATGAGATTATTTACTGATTTTTGGAAGAGATGGCTGACTCTGCAGAATTCTGCTTTAATATTTTTATATACAGTTTTCTTGATAATATTATTACGCACTTTATTGTTACATTTTAGTTTAAGGTATAACCGAGCTTCTTCTTATAGTGATTTTTGAGGAGCTATTAGTGGATTAAAAAATCCCCACGCTACTCTCTTTCCTACAGAGACTCTTTTGAATCACATTAATAGTACAGCAGTTAATGATAAAAACTACAGTAAATACAGAACAATATGTTTCTCAGTTAAAGTCAAAATAAGGGACATATTGAAAAGCATTGGTGCAGGACACCCAAGGATAAACTGGTTAAATTCTGTAGTTTAAAGTGATGAAGCTTAACATTTTCTTTAACACAAACACCACTTGGTCTCATGACTCAGCGTTGCTCACCTGTGCTATTGGCAGTAGAATGGCCTAATACTTCCTTTGGTGGAACTCACATAAGTTTAGTTTAAAAGAGTGACCTTTTTTTTTTGTTGTTGTTGCCATAAGGGAGAACCAGAGCAGGAGACAGTAAAATTTAGTAGGTTTTAAATTATGGTTCAGGGATTAAAGCAATTACTTTTAAAGAGTCATAAACTGATATGTTGCTGAATTTGTCTCTTTCCTCCCTCAAGCTGTCATACCCCAGGCAATTGCCTTCACATCACGTATATCATTACTTCTCATCTCTCTGACCAATGAGAGCATCTCTCAGGCAGGGACACACTCAAAATGAGGAAAGACTTTAAGGGCATTTCCAGCCCATCCTCCTTTTTCAGATCTTACTGGTGACAGGACTGTGGCTTATAATGCTGTTTCACAATGAGCAGGTACACATTGCCCTTGTTAACATGTTTTGCACTCACTCACGTAGAGAAATAGCTCTGAGGATGAGCAAAAGGGAGGAGGACTTGACCTGTTGGCCTGAGCAACTTAGCAAGGTCATCAATTCAGTGCTGGCATCTGCTTCCAATCCACAGATGGTGTTGCTCTAAGGATTTTTGGGAACCTATTAATGCAGAGGGAAGAGGGAAGCAAGCTCTCATTACCCACTGATGGAAAGGGAAATAGTCATATATACTCTTGTTATAATTCATACTCATGTCAGAGAGGTGAATGGATCATTTTCTCCTATAAAAACCACAGATACGGAACTGTTAGGCCAGGCAGAAAGACTTTATTGCTCTGTTCTGAGTCACACACCCTGTGTTTTCTTATCTTTTTTTCTGTACAGACAGGTCTACTCACATATGCACATAAAGAAACACACAGAGAGCATTACAGTGACTAGATTAATCCTGTTAACATAACAAAAATCCCTGGGAAAGTTTTATTATCTAGTTGGGTAATGTGATGATACAGAGTGCTGTCTGTAGCATTGGCTCACAGTGAAATATGTGAGGGAATGGGAAGATCCTGTGGGAAAAGTTTTCATATTTCTGGTGGAGAGGAAGCATTTACCTGGTGGATTTTTTTTAAAGATAATGATGCCTGCTTCAGACTTTGCTAGATAGCTGAAGGAACTGTGCAGAAGTGGTTCTGGTCAGCCTGGTTTGATGATAACACACTGTGCTCCAGGCATACACAGGTACAGTGCTTATATTAAGAAAAATAGGCAGCCGAAAACTTACCACATAGGTGAGGAAAGCATAATCTCTGTCTTTAATGTTTTGTAATGAGCCATCCTTTATGTATCTTTTCCACTGCTTACATGTTTACTGATTGTAGGTTATGTTTTCAGACTCTAACGTTTACAGTTTCAAGGCATGTTCAAACAGTCATCTTATTTAAAATACTAAAAATAAATCCTATTTACCAAATCTGTTCTCCTCTCCTCTCCTCTCCTCTCCTCTCCTCTCCTCTCCTCTCCTCTCCTCTCCTCTCCTCTCCTCTCCTCTCCTCTCCTCTCCTCTCCTCTCCTCTCCTCTCCTCTCCTCTCCTCTCCTCTCCTCTCCTCTCCTCTTTATGGCGCTCTCCTTACCTGCACCTCTTCGAAATCATAATTTCTCACAGAAGTATTTGTATCCATAGACATGAGGGGGTATGAGATCCTCAGAGATCTGATTATGAGTGTGGAGTTCAAATAAAAGTTAATTTTTATGATCACTTTTGAAACATCAAAATTATATCTGTTTCATTTGCTCAGTTCATGAACAAAAACTGAAGCAAATTAAGAGCAACAGCAGTAAAAATGACCAGCGCACACTGCTTTGGAGTGCATATAGAATGGGTTAGATTTTTTAATGCAGCCTAATGCAAGGCTAGAGGTGCTCTGGGTGGTATATTAGCCTTTTCACATTCACTCCGTATAGCATATATTCCTACAGATCTCTCCTTCCCTCCCTCCAGGGTTTACTCTTTTTCCCACTATCCTTTCCTTTCTCTTCTCCACCTCCTTCTGCCATTTATGGATTTTGATTGACGAGAGTTAAATGGCACGCAGCCAGCCTCTAAAGCAGCAGCTGGGGCTGGCAGTCCTTCCATGTACACATATAGGGATATATTCAAATACACCATTCTGTGATAAATCAGCATCCCATCCGCCTGATATATGAGTGATTGGATAATGCCATGCATCTGTTTTGACCCAAAAGCTGCTTTTGCTAAGACTATATGCTTCCTTCTGCTGCCCCCAGCTCCCTACTGATTTTCAAGATGTCTGTCTGTCATTTACATAGGTGCAGGTCAGTCAGGGTGGCCTTTTCTCCTCCTGGTATGTTGGCCCTGGCTCCTGTGGGCAGAGGCAGCCATGGTGCAGAGCAGCTGTCTACATCTGGGACCGCAGCCCTCCAAGTGATCAGCATGGCCCTTACCCCCTGCTGTAGATTATGAATAACCCTCTCTGAAGTCCATGGGAGTTATTCGCATCCCACGAGGAGGAAACAAGGCCAAACTTCTCTAAAACGACCAGAGGGAGACCTGTAAATTTCCCGACACTGCAGGCAGATAGGCACAGCAGGGAGAAATGGCGTTGTGCATGTGCACCCGGGCTGGTACAAACGGAGCTCCGCTCTGCTCTTCCAAGGTCATAACCAACAGTGCACAATTGGTTCTTATGAAAAAAAAAAAAAAAAGGAAAAAGCCTTATTAGCCAAACCCCCCCCCCCCCCCCTCAAATTAGAAGTTCCTCTTTTGTTTTTGAAAAGGACAGGGTTACTCTTACAGTAGATTTGGACTCATCATCAGGATTTCTGAGATTTATGACTGGGCTTTGGGGGTAGCACAAACAGTGCTGTTGAAGCTTAGAAGCAAAACAAGAATAATAATTGTTCTAATCATTTTTTACTAATGAAACACATTGTTTAAATATATTTGTAAACTGCTTTTAGCATCTCATACAATAAGTAGATCACTATGAAGTAATAAAATGCAAAGTACTATCTAATGATTTCAAATCCACTCACAGCTTGGTGAGAATTTGGGAAATGGAATTAATGTACAGACTGTTTTCTCCCAGAGAACACACACACACCGTTCAGAACACATAGGCATGTCAGTATATTTTCAACCTAAAAAATTTTTGTAAGTTAAAATTTTGCTTACAGGTATTTTAATAAAATAATGTCTTGAAAAAGTGCTAAATAAGATCAGTTTAGTTGATAGCTAGGGCAGGAATTCTTTGGAAAAGACTCACCTAGTAAAAATTTTGGGTCAAATAATTGAAGATTTTTAAGTCTACTGTATCCACTGAGTTGTGCAGTCTGAAAGTCCACTGCACCTTCAGGAAAGATACCTATGGTGAATGGGTATTTACTGTCAGAGAAGTCCAGCTCCAAAGCCATGGAAAATCTCCTCCAAGCATCAGGGAGGCTGTGACTGTATCTCTGATATTTTTGCAAAAGAATTCACTTTGCACAAGTAGTCCAGCTCCAGGTGTCTAGGAGCACAGTAAGAAAATCCCACTGTATTAGAAGCCAGGGGACCCCAGCCAGGTTCAGCTATCACCTTCAGATTCATGAGGATGCTGCCCAACATGTCTTAACTGCAGTCAGGGGCACTCTGTAAATTACTGCCCATCTTTTTCAAGAGACTAAAGGTGTCTATATTTTTGTCTTGGTTTTGTAAAATGCAGGGAAATGCATGGCTCCTGACTCACCATATGTATGTGACACATCCATCAAAAGAAGCATCTAGGTTTGAATGATCAGGAAGAAAATCAAACCTGTTGTCAGAGCCCGGAGGTCCTTGCAAAAGCTTATGGAAATCAAATGAACGTTATTGAATACCCATTCCAAATAATATATTTATTTTGCAACTTCCAATTTTAAAACAAACACGCATCTGGAGGGCCAGATTCACTGGTCTGCCTTGGCTGCCCTGCACTGTTTGGGTGATGTGAAACATCTGTAAACTTGAATTGACTGGGCTTGTTGGGGTTGGCTCCCTGTCGGGTTTACAGCTGCTTCACATTGCCAGAGCAGTTCAGAAAGTCTAAGTAGACAGGTATATCCCTTCTTGCTGCTGTGAGGCACAGAGCAGGGCAGGAGAGAGTCAGAGCTACTGGCAAGAAGCATTATTTCTAGTGGGAAACAATAATTATATAAGGGTGGTGTAAGAAAAAATTATATTTGTTGTGTGCAATTTTAGGGAAGGGACAGCAAGCGAGTAAAACTTCTCTGGAGTATTTTTCTAGTTTTAAATAAAATCACATACAGTTTCTTGTACACTGGTATGCTCTCTGCTGTTACACAGATAGTTTAAAGGAAATGTGATGGATCACAGTGGGAATTAGCACCGGAATCTGTTAATAGCATTATGTTTTGACTCTTGATTGCATCTAAGAGCAGTTCCTAAGGAATTTTAATATCTTTGTTGTTCCCAGGAATGTCTTGTTAGTAGGTCCCTATGTTTTATGAATGGAGACACACAGACCAAATGTCTGCTGACAGGCAAGGACAGAAGGTGAATGTGGGGAAAAGTCACGTGCCATTCCATGGCAAAGGACAAACATGTTAGTACATGCATTAAAAATGTAGTAGCAGTGCACTGTGTCAGTATATATATTTTAATTTTAGCGTAAGTACATGTTTCAAACTGCGTCATTCTCTTCTTGGCTTTCTTTTAACATCCAGTAGCTTCTGCTCCATAAATAGCTCCTGACCTTACCAAAATTTAGTTGTAGTCTTCTCACTGCAGGCATTAGGTCACTCATGGTTAATGAGTGTATTAGATAATAGATGTTAACTCTAGCACACTGCAGCATTTCAGCAGAGTGCATTCCCCAGCAATGAACACAAAGTGTCACTGTGACCACACACTAATAATTCCAAGAAATATAGAAACTTTTGCCTAATTTTAAATTTATTTACTTGTCATATGTGTGCTCATTTGGAACTCCTAACGTTAATTATCTTTGCTCCAAGTTGGGCCAGTCTGGAATTCTAATTATCTTAATTTTTACAATTCATATCTCTGAGGTCTTAGTGTACTTTGGAACTGAGTCTAGGCTGTACATAATCAAGGCAGAAAAGAGACAGGTGGCAATATTGTACATTTCAATTGCCTTGTCTGATGTGCCCCTTTTGTAGAATAATGAACATTGGAGAAACAAATTGGTCTGTCAGAGTCAATAACAACCCAATGCCCTGAGCTGCTGGTCACTAATGCTTCCTGTACTTAATCAATGTGCTGCAGGAGATGTTCTGTTCAAAACAGTTAAAGATGAGCAGCAGCAGCAGATTTGGCAGCAGGACTGGGAGAGCGAGTGAAAACATTCACAGGGTTGGAGTTTCCTTGTGCTAGGGAAGAGACAAGCCAAATATAAACAAAGTGCTTAAAGGAAAACCCACAAAGAAGCAAAGACTCCCACTGCCCTGTTGGTAGAGGAGGAAGAGGAGGTCAGTTCTCTCCTCCAAAATGAGTAAACAGAAGATTATTTCTACAAGAAAGCATAGCAGGAGAAGACAATGCTATACATCTCCACAATTAAAGCTTTAAAACAATCAACACAAGAAGTAAGAATTTGAGAAGAATCAATTTTTTTTCCTTCAGTCATGATCAGAAAGCCTGAGTTACAAATGCAATTGGTGCTGGTAGCAATGTTTAAGACAATAAATCGTCATTTGAAGCAAACTGTAAGGAAAGCAAAACAAATAGGGAAAGTCTTGCAAAGACATAGCTTTTAAATCATGCCTATAAGAAGCTTCTGAAACAATTAAGTAAGCAAACAGAAAACAATTTCTGAGCAGGAAAAGGATAAAAGGTGATTTATGCCTAACACACTAGATAAACAATTTTTTCATTGGGTCTTATGACATAAGTCTGGACAGCTGAAGGGTACTTATGATTTTGCACTCAGGAAGAAACAGAAGATAACAAGAATAGATAAAAACCCCCTTTTCTTACTGAAAACTAAACCTCAAAACAGCAACTTACAGTTGTGTGTTTTTGTCCAGAAACACAGTCTTAGTGGTCAGAGTAGACTATTAAGGAAGTTCTTTTCCGCTCTGCACCTTGCCTGGACAGCATGTTGGGAGCTTCCAGATCTCTTGAAAAAGGGCAATAAATAAGTCTAAATCGACTTATTCCTAGGAGTTTGAAAGCATATATATGCAAGCTACACTTTCACTTGCTTGACAGTGGGAAATAGAAAGCTATCACAGAACTGAGATGGACCAGTCCTTGTGTTGAAAATCTGACAACAATGGGAAATAAAAAGAGTTGGAACAAGGAAAGCTTGACAGGAGTTAACATTCACAGAGAATCTCATAAAGATTTTCAGGATAAGACTGTGATAACTTTATCAGCCTGAAGGTCAGTTGTTTCTAGTCTAAGTTAGACATTTATGCACTCAAAAGCTGACTGAAATAAATAGGCATTTCCAAAGGTTAGTACATCCCTGGTAATTTGTACAGATTTTGTAGGATGAAAAGTACTTAACTTTCTCCACAGAGAGCCTAATCCCATTTTTTCTAAATACTCAGGAAGCTCCCCTCTGACTTCTTCTAGTTTTACTTTAAACTGGAGTTTTTTGCCTTCTTAAATATCAGAGAGATTTTATGGACAAAGATGACACTTGATAAAAATTTGCAGAAATAAATTTGCAGAAATAGTCTAGTGTTTCCCAAAGAAAAGAATAAAGATAATGAGAATTGGGTAAATAATTCTTCATAGGCTGATAATTTTTAAAACTTGTAAATAATTCCTATGAGTAGTTTATTTTTTCATTGGAGAAGGATTGGAAGAGTAGATGAGAGGATTGGATCCATGAGTCACAGTTTGACACATATTTTGTTTTCAGAATAAAATATTTATCCTGTTGAAAAAAATGTTGAGACAAGATCAGATTTTAAAATTACTCACCCAAGATAAGTTTGTCTTCCAACAAATTTAAAGCACAGGAGTATAGATGTTCTTGTGAAAGATCTACAGACTTAGCTCGAAATGTATTTCTATCCCTTTATAAAAACCTGAGAAAGAAATGTTTATTTTTAGTAGCCATTCCTTAAGTATGCTCATTGTTAGTTGGCTTGACAAACGAAGAAATGATCCAAACTAACCCAGTAAACTGGAAAATACTAAGGCCAAACTCCTCTTCACCCTGGAGAATCACAGTTATTCACAATTATTATGCCAACTTTCGTACCTCTGAACAAACACTAAAATCCAATTTTCATCAGTGGTGGAATAGCAGCAGCCACAACTGACACAAGAGCAGAAAGAACTGTTGCAGATTCCCAGGACAGAGTATGAAATTAAGGAAACAGTATTTGTGTTGAAAGCGGGAAAGCCTACGCCCCCGATGGATTTGCTGTAGAATTTTTAAATACATTTGAAAGTGAAATCATATCAGGCTTACAGGACTATGTCACCAAGCTTTTGAGAGGATCGCTCCCAGACTCCCATAGGGAAGTAAGCGCCTTTCTGCTTCTCAAACCGGATTACCATCCTCTGGAGGGGATGTCCTTTCGGCAATTAAGATTACAACCACAGTCCCACTTTATGGCTGATTTTGATATGACTACTTGATAAAGTCCAACAAAGTAACCAGAGAATCCGCTCCAATCATACAGAAATATACATTAGTATCTCTTATTTCTAGCCATTATTACAAAAACACACAGATGTACAATTTTTTGTCAACAAATGGTTAACACAAATTTCTCTTAAACTATTCAAACACACTGTTCTCAAGAAACAACTATATTTAATTGCCAGATACCATGCCACAAAAAGAAGGAGCAAGGACATTTTGTCTGAGTTTTAATAGGTTTAAACTTTAACAAATATCCTCCAACTGGGAAAATACAGCAACAAAACAAAGCAGAAAAATTATATTTACCCAGGCAAAATGTTTCCCCACTAACTTGAGCAATGATAATGGAAAGATGGAATTTACACTCTCTATTAACTCAGGTGAAATAAACAGTGAGCAGAACTCCTACACTATCCAGTAATTCTTCTTAGCCATTTCAAAAATTAAGCAGAACAATATGCTCCCTTACTGAGCCTCAAGACAATTGTGGTGGGGTTTTTTTTATAAAAATACAATATTTAGCCATTTTTTGCTAATAATTATGGATTGCACCTCAGGCTGACAAGCCTCATTTACAGATGCATCTCCATGTAAGTCAAAGGATCTACTTCCTATTTTTGGTGGCCTTAAGAAAATAGTACAGGACCTCACATCTTCATGTCATTGATAAGAATTTTCTGGTGCCATAGAAACACATGTGTGAACAGGAAAGATTTTTGAAAATTTTCCAAAGCCTAACCTTCCGGCACATGCATAATGTCCTGAAGCATTTTAAAGCAGGCCAGAGAGTATCTCCTATTTGTCCACTTATTAACAGCCCTCTTCTCCCTGAGGCCCTTGGAGGCAACCTCTATTAATTGTGGAATGATTTTGACATGATGACTCTCAAGGATATTTGTAATGAAAGAATATTTAGGCCCTTTGAGACATTAGTGAAATATAAGCCATACATGAAAACAACACGTTTATAGATATTTACAAATAAGACATTATCTGTGGGAGATAAATTGAGGAATTTTTGTACCCCTGAGTTCATTCCCTTCGAATGCTAGCTTTTAATTATGGATAAAGACCATGAAAAGAATCTGCACTTGATATCCTTTTAGGATGAATTAATTCGGGGGAGATAAAAGCTAAGATCAAGTGCAAAAGTGATCTGGATCAAGAATTCTCTCATGAAGAATGGATTGAGAAGTGTAATCAAACAAAAACAATCTCCATTAGTGTAAGATACCAAATGTTTATATTTAATGTTATTCATAGAATATGTATGACTACGGAAAGTATGCTCAAAGTAAATAGTGACAATGATGATACATATATAAAATGTGATTTGAAAAGCAGTCTCAGCATGTATGATAGGACTCAAAGCATTCAGCAACTCTGACACAAGGTTGCGGAATTTGGCAGAGCTATTCTGCAAGTTTATATGTTCTTATATTAGCTTGCCCCATCATCTATCTGACCTCTTTTTAGACAGATGCAAAATCAGGTTTGTGGGCATTGTGTTGCCTGCTTCTAAGGTATTTATTATGAAGTGTTCATCAAACAGTCAGTTTGGGGGCTGCGAGGAGGATGAGAGAGGTTGAGGTGGGGTAGTTAAAGCTGGCAGAAACATTTCATCTGGAAAAAAAATTAACTAGTGAGGAAGCTAGAATCCCTAAAATATGTTGATAAAATATGGAATGTTAGAATAATTAGACTGGAATTAAAACAGAGAAGATGATCTATAGACTACATTGCCATCCATGTTTGTAATAAGGAAAGAAAAATATCTGTCAAATAAAATAAACTCACACATGTTTTAAGTTAGCTTTGCTGTGGAAATACTTTCTACAGCCATCTAAACCCCTATAACTTTTCTATATACTAAACTCGATTTTCTGTATTTGCACCTAAGAAAAAATCTTCATCCTCATTTTTCCAGACATGCAGAAATAATGACAAGATGTGAGGGATGTGGTTTAATTTGTCTGCGACTTTATTAACTGAACTCACCTGGGAATCATTCAGCAATAACATACTCGGTGCAGGTCATCATTTCTTCTTCACTTGTTTCCACACATTTGGGGAGAGCTGTCACTCATAGCAGGGACCCCACTGCCCTCCCCTGCAAGGAAGGTTAAGAGCTGCAAAGAGGGTGCTGCCTATTTGCTGCAAGAGCCTCTCTTCCTTAGCCTCCTCAGCAAGCAGCTGCTCTTTGATTTGATTCTAACCCTGGTTTATCAAGGAAGGAGATGCCCTGGGGAACAAACACAGGCACTGGTTACCTGCCACCAGGAAACACCAGCAATCAGCTGGGCTGCCCTGTCCATGCTCCCAGCTAGCTAATCATTCTCACGACAACCAGAAATACAAGTGAGGAGGTGGAGCCCTCTTCCCTGGATGGCTTGTGTATCCCAGTGATGTTTCTTTTTATGAGTTCATAAGAGGTGTTCCCATTCCTGAACATATCCAGCCTCTTCATAGTTCATGGACCTTGCTCACCTGTTCAAACCTTTTGGTCTGATAGCACACATCCCCCACCACTCATGGTAACATTCTCATTCACAGCACTACCTTTCAACTTCTTTCTCCCTTTCCCAGTTCCTTTTTATACAAAGTGCACTGGAATTACCTTCTGGCATAAACCCCTCCTTTCAGGAGAATCCTATTGAACTGGTTAATGGATTATTCAACATTCAAGACCCACCTCCCACCACTTAATTTGTCTTTAAAAATAAATAAGTTCTGGCAAGGAATAAGGAGTTTGCTGTATCACCACCTTAGTCAATGCCTGAAATCTTGCCAGTTTATAAAGAATGAGCAGAGATACTTGCTCTGTCTCTAAACTGAATATGTTATTTGAAGGATGGAGTGAAGGACTATTTCTTTCACTGACAGGTCTTCCTACTGGCAGATGTGTTGTACACGTTGGGTTGTATATGTTCTCAAATCTACCTTTCCTGGAAATAAAAATAGGCTAAAGTACCTCACAGAAAGATTGGCATCCACAAAAAGGTAAATCCCAGATCACATTTACTCAATATCTCATGGGGAAAGGATTAATAGCACCTCTTTGAACCCCAGGTCATGGGTAGCATGGACAGTTTATGGAAAATTTTTGACCTCTGCTGCATGCCCACAAGTGCCTCAGTTTACCAGTTGCTGCCTGAGACTTTAACCACAGCTGGTCTGGCACTCCCCTTTTTCAATGTTAGTGCCCAGTTTTGAGAGCTTAGCTGGATAATTTTAATTTCCCCAGGGCTCAGTTCATGTCTTTAACCATAGATGTCTATTACCATCTGCGACACTGAAATATTCTGTGGCATTCTGCTGCTCAAGAAAGGCAGAGAACTTATGCCACACCCATGAACTCTAAGAGGATTCACCCAACACTGTGGGGTGTCTCAAATGTACTAGGTAACTCTATAGGCAGCTGTCAGCAAGCCCCTAAACTTGAACAGTTGCATTACCTTCTACTCTGTTGTATGAATCTTCATCATTGCTTTTACAACCATAGCTTGGTTTGTCCAAGAGTGGATATCTCATTATTGAGGTCTGGGCAAATTTCTTTGCACTTATCCAGAAACACTGCTTGCAAAAAACAACTTTTGCTCAGCCCCCAGCCCAGACAAAGACAAGCTGTCACCTATGGGGATGTGCATCTTGCCACATGAGCATTCCATGTAAGAAAAGATCTCTCAGTGGTCTCTTTTCCCTCTCTCTCTCCCCCCCCTCCCTTTATCCCTGCAGCTGGATCCTAGATACTGATACTGTAACATTTTTCTACCTAGGCTGACTTTTTCTCCTTTTCTGTTTTCATCACCTTCACAGCTGCCACGGGGCTACTCTCCAGAAACTGTGTATAGTTCCAGAGTAGACACTATAAGGGCTGGAACATTTCCACCTTTTCCAACCCCCGCACCGAGTCCCATTATATTGTGCATTTAAACTTCCTTTTGTCTATGCATGTGAAAAGGTTTATCTTGATCTGCTCAAGGCCTGCTACTTTTCTGCACCCAATTTCCTCAACAGATACCTTCTGACCCTGAGCCAGAAGAAAAACAAAAAAAACCCTTCAGCTGAAGTATCAGCCATGCTGCTCCTGTTCCTACTTTCCCACCTCCAAGGAAAGTTTCCATTAAATTTTTTTTTGAGTCCTACTGATATTGGGCCACAGCCACCAATTCCCTCACTGAAAACCCACAGAGGGCTTAAGCCAGGTCCCCACTTTATCTTTTAGGGGCCCCTGAAGCCTGATGTAAGGAGCATTTGCATCTGGGTGCAGTTAGTAAGTTCCTCTGCTGCCTCCTTGTTGGTAGTTGCAGTATTTGCTTTCTCCCAGGTGCATTGAGCAAACAATTTGTTTACCATCTTCTCCCCTTCATCTACTCCTCAGCAAGATGTCAGCTCAGGCACTATATCCCTTTCTTCTTATTTTTTCAGACAAACCCTCTCTCTCCACAGCACTTCTCCCACTGAAGCTAACTGGAGATTGGCCATTCATCCAAGCCAACAGGGACTGCAAAAACTAAGAGCAAAGCCTAATGAAGCTTGGAGAGAACAACCATGTTGTGCCTAATTGCATTCAGGATTTTTCAAGCATTTTCCTTTCTAACTTACACTGCAAGAGCAAATTCATTGGAGGCATGCTCTGGTGACTGATGCACCAGTTAAGCTTACACATAGGTTTCCATCTAGTGCTGCCTTCTGACCTGGACACTTGTGATAGAGAGAGCACACATGCACGCTGCCTTAACAGCAGCCACTGCAAAGCTTATGGAAATGGGAAACTTTCTAGTGCTGCCTGTGCAGTTCAGATGAAGTCCCAGAGCAGACATTTACAACTGACATAGCATTGCTCACAATTTACTCTACTTCTTGGTAGGGGTCTGAGATCTTTTTTTCCCTGAAAGATTGTAGGGGAACATGATTTTCTTCCTCCTCTGAGATCTTTAAGTCTGTTTAACTATGAGATTGTCTAGAAACCTGGCAGCAAAAAAATATGACTAAAATGCTACACTTGTCTAACAAGAATACCAGAGAGCTCTGAAGAAATGCTAGGGGTCTGCCAATATCTATTTATGTTGAAGGTGCCCATGGCATTCATAATACACAATAAATAAGAGGAGCCATTCAAAAACACTATAAAATGTTCACAACTTAAAAGTAAATACTAGACAAAATTATTTGCTGCATTATTACTCTCATGCCGAGGTATTTGTAATTGGTATCATAATCAAAATTCTTTATTAAATATATACTGGCTTTTTATAAGATGACCCTCCAAATACAAAATGTTTGTGTTGATCTACTTGAATTGTTTTGCTCTGGAATAAAAATGTTAAGAACTTATTTCCAAAGGATGAGAAATAAGAGGCAGCTACCCCTATTTTTCTTTTTTTTTTTAAATAATGCTTAATTCCTGCTACATGAATTAAGTAGGTAAGGCTGCAAGCAGCTGCTCCCCACCAAAACACTTCACAGTTACGTGATAAAATGTAGGTGATAACATTGCAGTGCTGTAAAACAAGGTTGTAGAAACGTGGGCATGTACTGGTGACAAATTTGCCTTTAAATCTTCTTTGCTAATATTTATAGGCATGAAATCTTAAAGCACCTTTAATGTGCCTATAATCCTGCCCATTTGACAGCTTTTACATAATTTTATAGGGAAAGGTGACCTGATCATCCCAGGCTGTTGACAGTGCAGCTGAAATGGCCCTCCAATAAATGAAGCAGGATTATCCAGACACTATGGCAAACAACAGCTCATAATATGCATCAAGAAATTTCCATAGCATATCGGATCTTTGTCTTCAATGACACATGGATCATGACGGGATTTCAAGAACACATTTCCCTAGACACTTGATAAGTTTTAACGTAAAAGTATGGCATAAAAGGCTCCCTTCAGATAGGTTCTGTTTTCCATATTAGAAAGAAATTGCTTTCAATCTGGAAAACTAGAGGCACAGTTTTAAGCTGAATAATCATGTTAACTTATACTGCTTAGTGTAGCTGTGTTCCCTGACACTTTGCATACACTTATGAGTTTATTCAGTTAAAATTATAAAACATTACAAGAATTTTTTTTTTGTTCTGGTAAAAATCACTATTGACAATAAACAAGTCTTGATGAAGGCTGTGATAAAACTATGCAGAAGTTTTTCTGAATCTGTTATGCTTCTGTGTAAAACACCTTACACAAAATGCTAGCTACATGCCTCCTAGGTTTACATGATAATGTCAAGAAAAGGTTTTGATGCCTGCTGCCAATTCATACCAAAGGTACCATGTGCTATAAATTTAGTTTATATTGGGGTAATTATCAGTGACATGGCCAGATTGTATTAATACTTCTGCTCCTATTGCTTAGCCTAGGTACTTTACAATTTGAATGCCACAAAATATCAATACTGATGCTTTATGGCATCATGCCAGAGCAGCCTGAGGACAAGAAAAAGTAGAATTGGTTGACAGTTTTTGTTCAAGCATGGAGTTTGTTTGGTCTCATAAGACATTTATGAGGTCAATTGGATGTCATTTAGAATATCAGGAGAGAAACATATTTAAACTACACACCATGTCCCACTAGGAACACAGAACTCTGTGAGCAAATACTAAAAAGGCAGTGTGAGCGCTGCAGACATAAGAAAGAAAAAAAGATTGGGCTAAGGGTGAAAAGAAAGGGATCTTCCCCAGAGTAATAACTGACAATCCACAGAAAGAAATTAGGCAAAAAGAAAAACAAAACCACATGCAAACACAAAAAAGCTTTGAAAACAGCAAACATTAATTTTCCCTTAAAATAAAGTTTGTACTGATGATATAGATGCTTACTCAAGACTTAACAGGAGACTGACTCTGAAACACCTAGGGAAAACTCTCAGTATGTGTTTTCCAGGCTTTTCCTTGGCATAGGGATAGCAATAAACACTGATAAAATGGAAAAAAAAAAAAAAAAAGAGAATATCCCTGTAATGAGTGATGGCATAATTAGACGATCAGTTACTAGACTGGAATTTTCCATCATTAACCTGACATTTGTCCTCCTGGAAAAGTATTGTATCGTTCTGTGTCTCAGTTTTTTCTTCTGTTAAAAATTAAGATGAGTGGTATTTAAGTACATTGTGAGTACTTTGACAGCTCCAGATTCATAATAACATAGAAAATTGTTAGCAATCACTGTTATAAAAAGACAGTAGTCAAATTCTACTGCTGATTTTTAAAGATCATCTGTTCCAAGTCTTCTACCATGGGCAGGGACACCTGCTCAAAGTGCCATCCATCCTGACCTTGAATATTTTCAATAATAGGGCATCCACAACTGCTCTGGGCAACCTGTTCCAGTACCTCATTATGTTTATAAAAGATATCCAAAATTTTTGGGGTTTTTTGTTTTGTTTTTCAATTAAATATGTTTAAGAGCTGACTACATCTCTCAGGTTGAGCTCTTAAAATCAACACCAACAAGTATCAACAGAAAACAAAATCACCATATATAAATTGCAAGTTTTCACATAAAATTTAGGAGATTTTCAGCTGTCTTCCTGAAAATAAAGGGCAATGCATTATGGCTGATAAGCTAGAGGCCACCTTACCTACCTGCTTTCTCTATTGTCATGCCTACTTGTGAATACCAACCAACACTTATTTACATTTCTTCAAACGTATGATTCTGTGGCTTTCTGCAGTACTTTATACAGTACATGTAATGTGCTAAGCAGGTTCCAGCAGAGAACCTTCAAGCTGACTACCCATGGGTGATATTCACCCCACCCAGATTTTGTTAGCCAACGTTAGGTGTCTGATCTCAGTCAGTCTTCTTCTACAATTGAGGGTAAAAGATAGGTACTTCCAGACTCTGACTTTCCCCAACCACCTATGGTGGCTGTTCCAGAAGTGCCAAGAATTGGCTACAAGTGACCTCATAAACAGTGCACCCCCTGACTGTGGAGATGACTTCAGTAAATCTTTTTACAGAATTACAGTGGTATTGCTTGTTGTGGCATTTTTCTGGTATATATAAACCTGAAGAGATTTGAGGTCGGGTGTTTAACTTCACTGTCTTAACCTGTTGTATATTTGGACTCTGTCTCCTGTCCAGTGATCTCCACCAGGAGAGATGACCCACTGAAATAAAATATTTCTATGGGATATAGATTTGTATTTTCGCTCTTCCTTATATGAATAACAGATTTGAGCACAGGTCTTCCTCTTATCAAATGACTGCAAAAAGCATCAAGTTGTCTAGCAGCCAAAAAAATCCCCCACAAAACACCCCATAAAAAACCAAAACCAGTTTCAGAAAATCAGAATTGTCCTGACAATGAAAAGAGAAAAAATTTTACATTTTCAAAAAAATCACACAATGGAAACTATTTTCCCTTACAGTTATGTTTAACACTCTACAGCAATTTATAAGGTATTTCAGTGTTCAGATGCCAGGGAATGTATCTTCTTAGCTGACCTAGCTGCTGGCAATTCTAGTACTAATTAAATAAGCTTCACTGATTTAGCAACATAATGGTAATCCTACAAGATGTGGTAAAACCTTTATACCGAAGACTTTGCTGAAGGAATGAAAGTCTCAAAATCACTATGAAACTGACTTTCATAATCAATCGTAAATTTATGGCTTTTATTCTTGTTCATTCATGTTTCATATTTAGAAAAAAAAAAAAGATGTTTTATAGTAGATTCAGAAGCTCTAAAAGGATTTTATAGGCTGGTAATCTGCTCTTTTTTTATCTGTGGGAGTGCGTACTGTAAAAAGTGCACAGAGAAGTCCCAAAATATACTGAAAAAAGATTATTGTAGTTGTCTTCAGATGCTGAGATGTTCATGTTTCTAGCACATTTGGTCATGGTTTGGGGAAACAGTATGCATGATCATTTCCATGAAGTCCGCCAAAAAATGAAGTCTTTGTGGATATAATCCTTGTCCAAATTCATATGTCACAGAAGTACTTATATGCCTTCAGTGCCTTATATGTCTCACTACTTCAGTGTTCTCAGAACTTGAAGTAGCATTAGTATTATTGTAATGACAAATTACGATGTATTTCAGGGTATTTGCAATTATTTAACCTTTCCTAAAAATTCTTTGTTGCTCTCTTATGTGTTTATTGCTGTTAGGTAAATCATTAATTTAGCAAAGCAGTACAGAAAAGAGGGAGTTCATACTATTATATAAGAAAACAGATGGCAGTGGGGGTGGTATTTATTTTTCTTTTAATAAGGGGTGTAATGATGAAAATATTCAAGCAAGCAGTCAGGGTCACCAGTCTCACCTTTTGCATGGAGAATAAGGAGTGAAACCAGTTAGGAAAGTCATTGACATTGTATTTTAGGTACTATTTTTCCATAGTAGAGAAAATACTTTGGACACTACTTCAGAAGATCTGGGTCTTGTACAAGAAAAATCCAGAATGCTTCAAGTATTGAGGTGGTTAAGGGGAAAGAGTCTCTATCATCACCAGAAGGTGGGGACTCAAGAGTTCAGAGCACAGGACTATCCTTCTGATCTGTTTGCACAGTGCCAGAAGAATGTGCCTCTTGATTGCATTTATCTGCCCTAAATTAGGTATCTTCACAAGTAGGACCACCTGTATAAGATCACCACTCCAGGCTTCTTCTACAATCCACAAAAGAAAACAAACACCTCTGGAGGATACTTCATGATATCTGCTTTTGATGCTCATGTTATGAAAAGATGAATTCTTCTCTGAACATGAAACACAGGCTGTCACTATGCTAAGGCACAGGCTGCTCCTCTGACGAGCGTGCACAGTGCCCGGAACAAGACAGCTCCAGTCCCTGACTATCCCTAGCATGGCAAGATGCTGCTGCAATGGAAATGTTACAGTCCTGAAAGTGCTAAGATCAGACTCCAGTGCTTTGGTAGGTTTTGTAGCAGCAATTCCTCTGAGAATGGGGGATGATAATTTTTGATTGTGTTAATAAAGGCACTCTATTCTTTGAAGCCAAGATCTGTTGGTAGGGCAAAAAGGAATTTACCAAGACTCCATGATTAACATCTCTAATCTTGAAAACACAGATTATATCACATATTTATTTAACAGCCCTTTCATCACTTTAGTGATGATAGTGTGAAACAAAAAGGCTGGAGAAGACGTCACAGTGCAAAAATAATTATAATTAGGAATTGAAGGGTAGTAAATAAATCATCTTCTCTGTTGCTTTCTTCTTTCCTCTTTCATTTTGGGTATGTTTTCACACACTGGTTCCAGGATTCATTTGCATTCCAAGTGTTCTTATTAAAGCAGCACCATTTATTCTATGATATATACAAGATTTTCTATTTTTAAAATTCTATTTCAAGGCATGAGCTTGGCATACAAAGTCAAATCCCGGGAGTGAGTTCCTTCTTGTTCCTTTAAAAAATAATAGTAAAAAATTTTTCATTTGAACAGTTTTAGGTTACATGATTGCAAAAACAGAAGACGGTACTTTCATCCACTTGCTCCTGTATTCTTCCCCATTCTGTAACAGAACATCTGCATAAATGAAAATGAAAAAAGAAAAAATATGAAAGCTTCCTCTTTTTTCCTCCTATTTTAGGTGTTTAAAGTACATATAAATATATCAATGAACATAAGAAAATTCAGTAACCAATATCCAACATAATAATTACTTTTACTGTCTAAACCCTATGCACATATGCAACACAGCACTAACCTGATATATCATAGGGTGCCAGTTAAACTGTGATAGTCTATTTGATGAAAGCCTACATGCTGGAAAGAAATTTTAACCATTAATGTTCAGAAAGATTGCTCTTTGTAGCAGTAGGTGTAAAACAACACAAATACACTTCCTACCAAATAGGAACTTCAGCTACAAAACCACATTCAGATTTACTTGTTAGAACATGACTTCATTGCAAGCTAGCTCCACCTGGAGCTAAAAGGCTATGCTTTTCAAGGATTTAAATGAATGTTAACTTTTACTTACAGTCTGGAGTAATTTTACTACAAATGTATTACACAAATTTCCTTGGAATATAGCAATTTAATCAGGAATATAACCTCCCACACAATCAGGAAAGAAGGAATATGCAAGCAGAAGTTGTCACTATTTGTCCTCTGAGCAGCAAGAGAAAATCCCAGAGTGCCCATACAGATTCAGCTGTCCCTGATAGCTGCTACCACTATTCCACCTTTAGAGACAGATAACTCCACGTGCAAGAGCTAACTTCATTAGCAGCTGCAGAACAGTAACATATTTGTGTCCATTGGGCTTCCATTACCACAATATCCAAGTACTTCATGAATAAGAAGAAACACTTTTTCCAAAAAACTGCGAAACTGGGAAATATTATCTTGTTTTTTTAAAAAAATAAAAAGTGGTCAACTGGAGCTCACAGTTGATTAAGCACCTGCATTTCTGACATAGTGACTATTTTCCACTCACATCAACTTCACCTTGGATTTTTGTTTCTTTACAGTTCTTCGGGTTAGACCCTATCAAATGACTTATTCTCAACTGCTGTGAAGGTCTGTAGCAAAGTTTGAATAAGCCAGATTCACACAGGTCTATCTGAATGATTTCATAGAAGAGCATTTACCACTATGCAGAGAATGGAAAAAATTTGGTGTTATTTGCAGGAAGAACCATATGTGTTACCATGAAACACCACATATAATGGCATGTGTGTGAGTAAAAAAATCATATTTTAGTGTTAAAAATTATTCTTTAAATTTTTATTGGGCAGATTGCCGAAAAAATAAAAATAAACTTGCTGACACCATATTTTGGGTTACTTGGGGGAAAAAAGGATGGAACTGATCTCCGCTTTCAGCCAAGAGCCTAAATCTCTATTCAGTTGCAGAAATTATATACCAGGGCCAGAGTTCAACTACACGACTATTTTCTTCTATCAATGGAAATGTATCAACATCTGTGTGATATTGTTTTCATGCTTCAAAGATAGTGAAAAGGTGAAACCTTCTGTGTTAATTCATATTCAGTTGATAATCTGCATTTAGTTTTATTACACTTAAATGAAACTTTAAAAATTATCCTTCAAAGCGTACGCCTGGATGAAAATTAAATGCAAATAACAGTCTATATTGGTTTATGGTGTGCACAGTTTTCCTGGGGTTTTAGTAATATTTTTATTCAAGCAAATATCCTAAGCCATAGAGGAGTCCAAATACTTTTAACATGGCTCAGTGTCAAACAGACTAAACAGACAGGAATTAGAAATTCTTTTAGCTGTGAACTTATGAGCAATTGTAAGATCTTATCCTGTACTTGATTGATCCCAAGTACTGAAAAGACTGAGCACTCACTTTTCCCCTTACTTTTTCCCTTAATGCCCAAATAACACAGGCAAGGACTCAGTTCAGAATCCTGACCTATAAGTTTGTAAAATTGCCACTTCCAGTTTCTTGTTCTGAAAAATTGGTAGTGTGGCCAATAGCAATGTCCTGCTGAGCAGTTGGAGGTGTTGTTAAATCAAAGGATATTGCTGATTTTAAACACGTGTCATAACCTTGCTGTAAAATAGTTAGAACAGCACTCACTTCAGATAGCAGAAAATGTAGGAAACTGTTTAAATATATCCCTTTGGAAATGTGGTACCAGGCTGATGGCAGCAGAAAGAGCAGTGGGAAAATCTTTGTACCAAATACTGTGTTCAAAAGGCTGGATCCGTATTCCTCTTACATCCTTTATCACACACTGTGAAGTTATGTTCCTGAGGGATATCATAACCTGTTCTTTCAGGAGCTACTTAGAATTAAGTGAACAGTTTAAAGTTACCATTGAGCCTTCCCTTACAATGAGTAGACATGAAAACACCAACTCATCTCCCTACCTTCAATGCCCATCTTGGGATGGGTTGAATTGCACTCTGGTTATGCCTCTCCCTCTGCTGATTAGAAAGTGAGCCTTGGAGAGAACTTGAAGTGAGAGCCCTGACTTTTACTTAGCTAATTTTCGGTAAATTAAATCCCGTTCTTGTGTTAATTGTGCTCCTAGATTCAGGGAAAGTGGAAAGGAAAGGGAAAAGGTAGTTCTGATATAAACAGGATCAAGTCTACATCTTATAAAATTAATAACCAAACACAGCAAGGGCAGCAAAAGTTTTTGGAGCTCTGCAGCTGAATATACTAACTCTGTATTTTGTCCTAGAAGTTTTAATCTTAACTTGTTAAAAGAGTGCAAGGCTGATTGCAGTGGCCATGAAGCTGAGGCATGGGAGCATTTTCTTTTCAAGAAGTACATAAATTTTTCTTCTACTACAATCTCATTCACTTCAACTGCATGGAAACATCTGAGGCTATCTGTTTTTCACTGGCTTCAAAATGAAGATGAAAGTCAATGGGGCCATCACTCTCAAAAAAAAAAAAATCTACAAAACAGAAAGTGTAAGAATTTTAGCACCAACCTTAAGGAGACATCTTTGTTTCTTTCTTTTGCCTTCTAATGTATACATTTCCTATAGATTGCAATAATATCGTTTTTTCCTACAAACTGAATTATACCTTCCAATTCCTTTGGATCGTTTCATAAAGTCGACAAGTCAACTGTACAGCTGAGCATGAATTTGCTCTCTGGGGTTATCCTCACCTTTGTTGGAACCTAGTATTTTCTGCCTACTTTATTTGCCTGACTTAAACTGTAGCTTTTTCCAGAGCAGTGAGTGTTTTATGTCTTTGCAAAGCGTGTGTGGATTATGCCAACTACACAGTTCTGTATCCTGGGTTCAAGAATATGTTGTTGAGTACATGTTTTTTTAATGAAGCATGAAACATTAGTTTTAGGAAATGTCTTTCAGGAAAATAAGGCAAAAATTGCCGTTGAATTTGTTTGGTACCAGGATTGAAGTCTCCACAAAAAAATATTACCTGCAGTTTTCTGTAAGAAGTGGAAATGTCTGTGGTTATAGGAGCAAAACATAAGACCCGAATATTTTCTTGCCCTCTTTCCAGCCTTCTGGGATTTTGGCAGTATGAGACTTCAAAGGGATAAGTGGCTTATATAATCAAAGATAAGAATACAAAAGGAAGGACTGTAAAATGCCCAATCATCTCTTTAAGAATGCATTATGATCAAGTGAAATCAAGGAACAAAATTAATAGGAATAAATATGGTCAGCAAGAAACCTTAGATAAATAATAATAATGCAGTTAGGAGAGAGAATTAGACATAATTGCTGTATTAGTGCATTGCTAATGAAGCTGGAATGAAACCAGCTGGAAGAGATCTATTTGTTACCTATTGGCTCCTGCAGGCTGGAGATAGTAATACGCAAAAACACTGAAGACAGAGGAAAATTTAATGAAAGTAGACTGACCTGCCAAATCAGCAGTAATATAATCTTTTTCAGGTAAGAAAATTTAGTTAATATGACATTACTCTAACATTAGTGAAAGTATTGTAGTAGTCATACTATAAGAGCCCACTTTTGCACATTTAAGTGACAGTACCTTTTTTTTTTTTTTGATTGGTTTGTTGGTTGGTTTGGTTTGGCTTGCTTATTTGTTTTAATTAAGAATGTTTTCCTGGATAAGGAGCATGAAAAAAAATAATAGCAATCAGTACTCTGGTAATGAGAATTATTCTTTTCTTCTACTACAATTGAAAAAAATCATCCAGTTCACAGATGCATCTATAAACCTTTATTAACAGCTAAGAAATGGACTAAGTAATTTGACCAAACATACTGTGGGTAGGGTATTTTCTTGTTTCTTGTCATTCAAACTAGCTTTCTCCCCTCTCTCCCTCTTTGTTTCCTTGTCCCCTTCTTTCTAAAAAACTCTTTTTCCCATCTCTGCTAAGCCTGCGGTTACAGGGGGAAAAAAATCCTATTCCCTAACTGATTTTCATTTAGTGCACCAGGAGCCTTAAGCCACTTTGTGTGCAGATTCCCAGTTTCAATTAGAATGGGTTTGCAGACATCAGATGATGTGAAAAATTATCTCATTTGAATCACATGAAACCAAACCACTATGACACTGCTGATGAGGAAAACAGTGGTCTCATCTTTCCTGTGGTGTGCCATCTCTATTAGACTTTGTAAACTGCGGCAGTTTGAAATCTTTAACCAGCCATTACTAATAAGCATATGTTAATTGTAGCAGAGATCATAAGCAGGTCAATTAGGAGGCAAAGACTGGAACAGAATGAAACATTCAGCTGGAGGGAGAATTCAGGGCAGGTGTCGGCCAGCATGCGCTGCCCTGGCAGGAGCTCTAAGCATCTTGGGTAGAGCTCATTTAATGTTTTGATTTGCTGAATTTGCATTTCAGATTTCCATTCCTAATAGACAATATAGTCAGTCTTTGTTAATGAGGACTCTGATTACATGTGCCATTATAATTGGGAATTAGCAGGCCAGCCTTGTTTTGGAGATTAAACCCAAAGTAAATTGGATTAAAGAAAATGCTGCTGAAATCCCTTTCTTTTTTGTTTTCTCAAGCCAAAGGTGAGGAAGACTCCATTTGTTTTGTACATATGGCTCTTACCTTGATTAGCAGGTCTTGTGGTTTGTTTATGCTTTTTGAACATAGCATTTAGCAGTGGTTCCAATATTAAAAGTAAGTATGAAATTACTATGTTTACTTAAAAGATCCAGACAAACTGCCTAGCTTTATTGCTGTGCACCAATGAATGGAACACCAGGAGAGAATTAAAAGGGTTCTGAAACTTTATTTCTTCTTATAAAGTGAATGTCTCTAAGTGTTCAGCTGCCAAGGGTATATCCTTGTGCTTACCACTGACTTTAACTCTTTGTGCATGAGTTTATCCCATCTTCATTTACACCAGTTTGACTCCACTGACTTCAGATGAGTTACTCCACTCTTAAAATGACTAGATTAATATATTATATAGTTCCATAGGTAGGTATTTTGAGATTTTTTCAGTAAATTCAGAATCAGGAAAGCAGGGTGAATTATTTCTTTCTATTTGATCTCAGTTATTAGCAGAGAACAAGACAAGTTCTGTCATTGACTAGGTATTAAGTATGATACCTTTTTAGTAGCTGCAGACATATCCAGTCATAGCTCATCTTTCATGAATATTATTCTTTGGTTATTCATTTAAGTAAAATATAGTTCAAATGCCTCCAAAATTCCAAAATAATTTAGTTGCATAAGCTAGTTATACTCCATTTTTCATTAATAAATTTGCAGAGCAAACTTTTATTTGCAACTGAATACTGACAATAGGTTTGCCCTGAAATTCCAGGAAAAACAGTCCAGCAATTAGAGGACAGCTTATTCCCTGTCATTACATTTTGCATCTGACTAGAAGAAGTAGATCTTCATGTATAGGTCATCAAAGTCAGAAAGAAGAAAAAACTACCACCACAGCAAATCTAATGAGTCAGCAATGTTCTTGCTCTTTCAGGAAACTAAGGAGTGTCAGCCCAATGTTTTTGGGGTTTCATACTTGGTGAATTCATAAATCTCTTAAAATGTCTTTCTGTCCCTTACTTCCTTTGGACAAGCTCCTTATCAGAGTTAGGTGTTGCCCTGGTAACTCAACAAATCTTCAGACATGCATGCATTAAATATTGAAGTTAAGTTGTATTAGTCCCTGAGGAATCTTTGAGCATCCTCCTTGCCTTTCTTCTGCTTCTTAGAAATCAGACTGTAAGACAAGCATGCAAAAACAAAATATAAAGAACTAGCTGCTTCTTCTTTTATTTTTTTTTTTAATTTACTTTTGGGTTTACAGAAGATTGGGGCACATGAGTTATTCAAGAAAACCAGATTTGCTGGAGTCTGAGTATAGAAGGCATTTCCAGGCTGTGGCATGTGAATTGTCCAGAATACATCTTTTGGCAGCCTGAGCTCCAGAGCAGAATAAAATATTGAAGTTTAAATGTCTTCTGTCTTTTCTATCTGTGAGTAGTTTAGATCAGGAAATATTATTTATCCCAGGAAACGATGTGGTGAATCATAGTGAATGCAAATAATCACCTTCTGTGTGTGTCACACACTCTGAACATCCTCGTTCAACATTTACTGCACCTTTTACATCAAATAAGTATCCTTCTCACAACCCTGTCTGATTTTTGAGTATTATCGATTTTACAGAAATACATTTCTCCATCACTTCTCTTTATCCGAAGGAGAGAAAGGGAAAGTGAAACTGCACAAGGAAATTTGCCCAAGGAAATACCAGTGATAACAGTGACCCTGTGCTGGTTACACTCAGTGCAGGTACCACAGTGTTACTACCCCTGCATTGCTAGTGTTAGTCTGCCACAGCATGTTTCAAATACTAAGTCCTATTCTTTCAGTGCTACCATAAAAATAGACTTAGCCATGAAACTGATGACAGGTAAAAGACTGGACAAATTAATGTCATTTATCTTTGGCCATATATATCATATGCACAAAAATGTGTTTGAATATGACTGTGTGTGCACCTTTTCATGTGTAGAGACAAAACAAGCAATGGAAGAGCAGAGATTTTTAAAGAAAGATTTAAAAACTTAGCCTTAGATACATGTAATATTCATAACACTATGCTTGGCATTTACAAGACTTGACTCCTTAGACTTAGAAATGTTGACATTGTGGCAAAAGGAGCATATAAAATAGTCCACCTTGAAAAAAAGTGATTATATAGGACAACCCTCTGGAAAACACAGGAATTGTGACAGGACAAAAAGAGCCTCACATGTGGTAGAAAGCCAGGACTGCAACAAAACCTACTGAAAAGCTAAGTACATATTAATTATTACTGCAAAGCAACTTTAAAAAGGCTTGTGTAATTAACCTCAAACTTTTCCTCACCTGATTTTTTTCCTCTGGGCAGAGGCTTTGTCAGGAAGTTCAGCAAATGGTAGATGATTCAGCAACATTTTCACAGTGGAAGAGCTGTTGAACGTTAACTGTAAAAGACCTGAACTTGGAAGATTGTTATTGTTTATGATCCGCTATTGTCCAATGTTTATAAGGGCCTTTTTAGCTAAACATAGGGATACAGAGATTCTATCCCAAATAATTTGCAAGTTAAGGTAGCACTGTTGCTGAAAGCATGACTCTCATCATTCTGCTGAGAAAAGCACCTGCATGATTATCCTTATAGGTCCTTATAGGTATGTAATCACTTGCTAGCCTTTATAAAGGATACAACTTTCAATGGAGATCTCATTATTTAATTAGAGGTAGAGGATGAACATAAGGGGTTTTGCTACTGAAGTTACTGAGACATTCTCTGCTATTAGCTGAGCCATTTTTCTTTCAGATCTTCTCCTTTCTGTTCATTGTTTTCTTACCTTTTGGGCGAGATGTGCTTGAATGTGACAAGAACATGAGTGTGATATGACCTGGTAGTGGGCTCCAAGGTCTAGAACCAAAGAGAAAAAAGACATAAGTAAAAACAAGCTAAGGGAGACCAGACAAATGAACAAGAGAGACTAGGAGAAAATGGCAAGAAGGTTGAGATGAAGGATATCCCTGAATGGCTGATATTGGTGTGTGCAGGGAGCACTTTTCCTTTGTGATGTTACTGCCTGCACTGGTTTTGGATGGGATAGAGTTAATCCTGATATACAATGTGAAGGCAGGGGAGCAGGGAAAGAAACTGGGAAAGGCTGTTAGACCTCACAGTTCCCCTGGGTTCTATATTGACACCAGAGACATCCAGGGGTGACTGTGAGCCAGTTCCTTTTTAAAAGTCGGAAATGTCAATACTGTTAAGACAATGCCCCACAGTGATCTGGTTCCTGCTTGAAGAGTGAGAGAGCTGCACTCAGAATTTCTTCCTCTCAGGGCGTTGCATTGACCCATGAAATCTGATTAGGAGGACTTACCTCCAGGTGGCCTTGATGGTAGAAACTGAATGTAGTTTCTGGTAATACTCAAGACACTTGAAAGTCCAAAAAATGGGAACATATGCCTGTCTGCCTACCTCATAATATTAAACTAATAAGAAGGATCTTAGAATTCATATTTAGAAGAATAAAGCATTTCCTTTCTGGACAGTCTGTTTTGCAGTGTATATTGTTGTACAATTTAAAGAAGATACACTTATTTTTAATGTGTTTAATAACTGCAATTTATTTCACCAAGTGCAAGCTTGGTCATGGTTACCAAGCTCTTCCTGAGCAAAGTCCCGGAAGGAATTTGATATTCTGGAATTAGTGGGACTGGTTCAGTCCTGACATGGGCAGTTAAGTACACCACTGGTATTAGTGGTGCTGCTCACACCCTCTCAGGGTTGAAGACAGGCCAACAAAAGCATGAATATTACCAGGTAAGATCTCATTTTTTTTCAGAGTACCCGAGGGTGTAGATAATTTGGAAAGAAGAGGAACAAAAGAATTAAAGAGGAGGTTATCAGTACAGAAAATTGAACCTCAGTCAGATTCAATCAACCAAGCAATAGGTTTCCTCACCTCCTTTGATATAGATTGGCTAGCCCAATGCATGGGCCTCTTGAGGTTTCACCATTTAAATTGGTAACTTAGTCTAGCAGGTAATGCACATGCAATGACTAAGGTTTTCAAAAGGGAATTTGGATTTTCAGTGCCGTCACTCCAGACAAGCTCTGTCTGACTTCCACCTTGTTCCTTGACGTTGTTAGTCCCACTAAGGTGCCACTTTGCTGAAAAGTTGACTCAATTGGTTTGACAGGTTCTTCACTTCTATGGTGGTAGAATGGCACAGTTGTATATGGTTCTGGGAGACAGGAGCAATAGGAGATATTTGTTGATAAGTGGATAATTGTTTGTATACTCTTTCACACAGGGAAAACATATGTTTCTGATCTCAGGATATTGTCTTGTATTTGTACAGAGTCCCAACCTCTCTGTTTTCCCCAGACCAATCTGTCTAAATATAACTATCACTGTAAAGACACTTAATTAGGTGTTCTTAGGGGTTTTTGTAAGCTAAGCCAAGTCTCCTTAAATTACAATGTTAGACCAACATACTTGTTGCCATGCTTCATACATATATATACACTTGACGGTTTTGCCCTATATCTTTCTTTAGCAAGACCCATCATAGTTCATCAGTTTACACTTGTGGTTATTATTCTGTTCTGTAACATTGGATTTCTTTCCTTTCACCACCTTAAATTATACATATCTCTGTCCGTGGTAGTTATTCGTACAGAACAAATTATTTATCCAAATACACATCACATATATGACTATATGTTTGCATTGATATTCATACACCTCAAAGAAAAATCTTGGTATTTATGTTTACACTCAGAATATTGAAATACACATTTTAATGTCTCAATATTCTCTTTTATCATAGTGTCATTCTCCTCAACAATAAAATAAAAGATTTCACAGCAAACACCTGCAGGCAGGGACTGACAAGCAGCAGCACCAAAGGGCTTTCCAGAGCCACCTCCTGTTACTATGAACCATTCATGGGATCAGAGGCTGAGTGCTAGTGACACTTACCTTAGGTCTCCATTGTTATCCACTCCACTTGGTGCAGGAGAGCCCAGAAGTTCCAGGTTGAAGCTCAAGGGACATGTAACAACTGAGGTTCTGGGTCAGGACCTAAATCTTCCCAGAGTCAGCAGATTTTGTATGTTATCTATCCAGATGACTCAGCTTGCTAGTTCCTTTGCAAAGGCAATTCACGCATGATACTGATGATTCCTTGTTTGGGACCTGCTGGAAAAGAAAAGAAAATAAGGAAAAGCTTGAAAAAGAGCAGCATAATAAGAACTGTACCTTTTGAACCTCACTTTCTGTTAAGTCTCTCATGGAAAGCTCATATACATTTCTGCACTAGGCACACAACACACTGCACTGTATTCAAAGCTGTTGTCAGGTTTTCTGTTTAAGTGTTTTAATCAAAGAACATTGAGTTGGCACTGGAATCAAAGGGATGAATGCTTTTTTTTCACATGAAAATAAAAAAATATCTTTAACCGAGGGGAAAAGTTGCAGAATATATGTGCGATTGTGTGTGTTTGTATATGTGTGTGTATGTGTGTGTGTAGGGGGTAGCAGAGGGTATGACATAGCATATGAAGTCAATAGTGTAGTTGTTATTATTTATACATGAGTAAAGATTACAAATGCAGGCAATAGCTCAGATCTCTCACCCCCTGGATCTGTGAAACCTGTCACTCAGTCTCCTGCGGTGTGTCTTCCTGTCTCCGAGCCATTGGACCACCTGCTGCCATGACTCTCATCTATTGCATAGCCCGAAGGCCTCGATGATAACAGCATTGATTCCAATGTACATCTAATTACTTCTCATAATCTATTCATTTCACAATAGTGTAGTGAAACATCTGTCACATCATAAACTCTTTAGTATCCTTATCAAACCACCAAAACATACTCCGCTGCCAATTGGCAGCTACCTTGCTTTCTCTTCTTATTAATATGATGCAAACATATCTATGTTTTTTTGGTTGCTTTAGATGAATTTCCCTGATGACCAGTGAAAAAGAATTGGGCAAACTGCAATTGTAACATCTACTCACAACTTAGTGAGGTACCATTATTGATGTCGTACAAATATCAGCAAAAACGGCTTTGTTTCTTCCAGAGATAAAGGCTCTAAATAGGGTCTTTAACATTTATAGCACAGTAATAGATGGCTCCCTTCCTTGGCTCAGTGTGACTGATTCATTTACTAAAATAAGCATCTCAGGGATTATTACATTTGAGCAGTATATTGCATGGAAAGGCCTTTTACCTTTATAGTTTTTACTTTACCTGTGGGTAAATAATGCCCACTCTTCCTCTTTCTTCATGTGAGAAATCAAGAGCAAGGAGACCCATTAGCACATATTTTTATTATCAAACTATAGAGACTCTATCTATCCCAACAGGATCATGAATATACAGTCGCATCTAATAAAGAGGGCTGATTAGTCCACTGGAAGGAACCTCTGATATTCAGGCAATATCACAGAAAATAACCTCTGAATAGTGAGGTGTTGGTTTACCATAACATACTGAATTATGATGAACAACAAATCCCAGGTGAAAGGAGTGATGCATTAGCTGCTTATTCCCTTTTATGGTCAGTGTTAGCACAAACTGGTGTATGTTCTTGTTTTAAATCTGCAGTGGAAATTAATTTAGTTTTGATTTGATAGCTGTAGAAAGTGGAGTCCTTTGTGCATCTGCAGAAGGGATATAGCACAAGAAGCTGTTCAGGAACTTCCTCACGACATGTTTCAGACCAGCTTTTGAAGGACCTACTTTTCCATGGCCTTTCAGTAGCTGGTGAGGAAGCTAATTTGGATTCTCTGACAAGGCTATAGTATGTTGCCAGTCACTGTAGCTTCTTTTATTATCTGAACATCTGGCAGTAAGGAACTGGACTGCCATCGCCAATTCAGGCCACATTTTGTTAGTTCCTGACCTTGCTGGGATTCACAAGGGTGACCTAAAAGTAAAGGAGTCCATATCTCATTAGGAACCCCCAGGACAGCCAGTTCTCTTTTATCCATTTGTCAATATATAATGCAATCCAATATATAATGTAGCCTGAATATTTATCTGCCTCTATTTTCACCACTCGCACATTTTCTGGTTTGGAGTAGATATAACTTGTACACACTTATTTAAAGTTCATGTTTTCACATCCGAAGTCACTATTCTTGCGCAATAGGAAGCATACAGAGATTTTAGTGCTCGACATACCTTGCAATAGGCATATGTCTGATGCATAAATCACTTAAAAGTGAATGTTTGACCTATTCGGTCCTTGATGCTGCCTTACGGGAGGAATTTTGCGTTAGAGACCATCCCTCTTCGTTAGCGGTAAAGAAAGAAACATCTAAAGAAAAAGCTTTCAGAAAAGTTCAGCCTCCATAGAAGAGGTCAATGCCAGATCGGGACTGATCTCCTGACACTCCATTCCAAGTACCAAAACTACTTTTATCATGGCTATTGAAGAATTCAATTTGCACCTTTTTCTACCTCACTCACATGAAGTTACAGTCCATAGTTTGTAGAGAAATGGAGAAGCCTTACCTGGCCAGAGAAGAGGGTGGTGTATTTACTCAGCAGTGTAGAGTACAGCCACTGAGACTAACGACCTCTTTGGATTAGCTTGCCCCAGGTCTCTGCTACATGGGTGACATTTGCTGATCATGCTTCTCTTGCTGTGGTTTCACCATGGGCCAAAATTGCTGCATGGACTGAGCAGAGAACATGAGCCTGGAAAAAGACTGTTGCCACTTTCACAGTTATGCTATATCTGTGTAAGGAAACTTCCTTAGCTTCTCTGGTACCTAGGCATTTATATGCCAGGTGGGCAATAATATAATATAAAAGAAGTTAAACTGAAAAGAAAACAAAGATACATAATGTTTTCCCATAAACTTAGAATATTCATGAACCCTTGGCAAGACAATACTTGTTAGACCAAGAGAATAAAGAATTAAGAATAAAGTAAGATTGAACTACAGTTTTGAGATTTAAAAGAATAATTTGCAGAAGATAGAGGTAATTTACTTTTAATTTTTGAGATTTTCTTCATAAACTTTATAGCTAAGGTTGATGTTTTTTCTTTTGAAATGTAAATTGAATTCTCATGCTGCCACATGAAGATAGGACATTAGGATTTTTTAAGTTTCAAGAAAATAGCAGTCAAATCACTTGTAAAATACACAATGTCAGATTTATTGCAAATATTTTCCCATTACAACATCTAAGTTAGGGATTGCAGTTACCAGTCAATGACTAGTGCCAGAGTAGACATATGATCATTTAAAAGAGCTGGAAATTTGAAGCAGGGAGTCTGCAAATAAATTATTTCTCAACATTTTTTTAAAAATGAGATGTACAGGGAGCTAAGATTAGCATCTATGAGAGTATGGAAAGAAGCTATAATCAGTGCTACATTTGAGAACTGTCCCAAAACAAAGTGGATGAAAGATACCTTGGGTTGATACCTGTATTGAAAGTGGAATTTGGGGAAAAACAAAACAAAACAAAACAAAATACCGCCCATAACATGACAAAAGGAATATTTAATTTCCCAGTTTTAGATGGGAAAAAACCAATTCAAGATTAATCTAGATTAAACTTCAAAATTTTCTTCAGCATAAACAAACAGAGGTATTTTAGGATGTACAATGGCACTGGAGAGGATATAAATATTTGCTTGTTTTTTTGAAATTGAAAGTCAATTTTTAAGTAAAATGAAAAATTTCAAACCAAAAATATCAAATATTTGTTTTCAAAGTATCAAAATAGCATTTTTAAACATTATCAAAATGTAATCCTTTTTTCTCTTCTGAAACCATAAACTTGACCCAGATTTTTTAATACTTCAAGCTCTCCCCAAAGGGAATTTTTCAACGAATTCACTGTCCATCAAAAGTAAGTAGATAAATAAACAAATAGAAATGGTTCAGTGTTATTTCAATGTAAAACTTTGAATTAGGGAGACTTAGAGACCACATAACAGAAAAGCAAGTTGTTAAATATGTGTGCCGGTTTGGACAAATTTGGAAATATATCCTCTGATAGAAGGCAGGTTACAACCACCTCCCCCCACCAGGTTAGGGGAAAAAAGAAATTTTCCTCGAAGGAAAGTGAAAGAGATAAAAACTATTTATTTAGCAACCACAAAGGAAAAGGATAATGATGCTAAATAATAAAACCTCTCACATTGCTGAGAGAAACCTGGGAAAATTTCAGAGTCCTTCTGTAGATCTCTCTCCCCCTCCTTGGAGCTGGGTCGTCGTGGGCCCTCCTCCAGGGCCAAGGCCTCGGTGGAAAGTCCTCCTGATGTATTCTGATGTTGAAACTGTCCAGCAGAGAAAAAGGGAAAAAAACCTGAAGTCCCAGGAAAACAAAAGTTCAACTCTCCGTCTCTCTCCGGAGAAAAAAGGCTGAAAGCTGGCTGGAAAGCAAGCAGTGCTTCCTCCGCTCTCTACCGCAGAAAGCAAAACGCAGAGAAGTCTGTGTATCTGTGTCCTTGAAAACAAACTGTAAACTGCTTTGAAAGTTTTGCTGGGTTTTTTTCCTCTCTCCCCTCTCAGGCTCAGTTTAAAGGCACAGAAAGGCACAAAATTAGTTTCGTGGCATAGAGCAGAGATAGGGGATACACATCATAAAGTCACCCCAAGACATTATGTCTTACAGCAGAGTAGCACCATGAGTTAACCTTGGATAAGGTTCAAATTCCCACCAAGCTGCTCACTCACTACCTCTCCCAAACAGGGCAAAGGGAGAAAACAGGATGAAAAAGCTTGTGGGTTGAGATAAATACAGTCAGAAGAGTTACCAATTATAATCATGAGCAAAACACATTTGGCTTTGGGAAAATTAATTTCTAGACATTTAAAATAGATCTGGGTAGTGAGGAACAAAGCCAAAAAGTAATACACCACCTCTCTTCCACTCCCTTTTTTCTCACACTCAGTTTTACTCCCTTGTTCCCAGCTCCTCCACCCCCCCAGTGAGTGGGAATGAGGGATGAAACCAGTCCATAACAGCTCCTCTCTTCTACTCCTTCCTCCATATGCTTTTCCCTTTCTCCTGCATGGGTCCTCTCTGTGGGTTACATTCCTTCAAGGTCTGCTCCAGCATGGGCTCCACAAGGGCTGCATTCCTTTGGGATAAACTTGATTCTCTATGTGAGCTCTTCCACAGGTCCCAGTTCCTTGAAGAAATATTCACCTGCTCCAGCATAGGGTTCTCCACTGCTCTAGGAGGGAAGTAGCTGTTCTGGTGTTTTTGACACAGGCTGCAGGGAAATATTTGCTGTGAAAGCTGGAGCACTTCATCCTCCTCCTACTCCTCTGACTGAGAAAAAAATCCAAGTGTTTGCACTGCTATTTCCCCCTTATTTCCCTCTTTCTCTGCCTGTGTGGAGTGTTTTCCACCTTTTAAAAAGATTTTCCCTGAGGTGCCCCACTGTGGCTGAGGGGTTCAGCTGTGCCCTGTGGTGGGTTGCCCTTGCCATCTACACCCAGTACAAATCAGATGCGGCTTCTGAGTCCCAAATATTTTGTATTTTATGTTCTTTTCTTTTAGCTTGGAGCTCCAATGACTAGGATAATTTTTACATGGCCACAGACTTAATGCAGTAAGGACACATACTACAACTAAAAACCCTACTATTTCGTGCAGGTTGCATCATTTCTAAATCAGTGATGATGGACAGAAAAAGGGATAACTTCTGTAGTTTGTTTCAAATATTTCCATCAGAGACTAAGTAAATAGAGACATTATATACTGATTTAAAGCAGAAGAGCTCTGTTGAAGCCACCTGAGCTATGTTGATCTACCACAGCCAAGGAATTCAGGTGAACTCAGTGAACAAAAAATACCCGACTCTTCTCGTGCAACCTCATGAGTATGATACCATGACACCATCAACAGTGCAGTTCATACATGTACAGCTCTGGCAGCTACAGAGAGAGGGGGAAAGGAGGCATGCAGGCAGCGAAAACAAGCATTTAACAGTTTTCTGTTGTTTTGGATGTGGCTACTCAGAACCAACTCTAGAAAGCTGGTGTTCCTCATGTTCCTATGTCTCATTCTTCAGAGACTGCTACTTAGAGCTCAGCATCTTCATAATGAGCACAATACTTCAGATGTAGAATTAATTCCTGAACCATTGCAATAGTGGGACCAGGGCATAGTATAAAGCACTTTTTTTGCTACTGCCAAGATGAGAGTGTTCAAGTTTTTCACATGTTGGTTGAGTAGCACTTCAAGGATCTACAAGGTAGGGACAGCTAAACCCCACTGAGTCCCTGGCACACAGTTGAATTGGGATACTGAAGGTATCAATATCATAGTATGGAAGACACTGTCCACTGGAGAAGGACCAGGAGGAAACAGAAGGTGCTAGGTTTGACTAATCAAAAGACTATCTTTCTAGAGACATCTTTATTTATAGAGTTTATCTACAAAGAGAGGTGTTTAAAAAACTAAAAAATGCATGGGGTCTTTTTCGGTCTGTGTGAGACAACCTGAGACTTGCGTTTAGAAGATTATGTGTAACCTGAAAAAACTTGCAGCTAACTTCTAAAATTTGTAACTAACAATGTCATCAGGCAGGATAATTAATTACTGTTGCATATTCCTGCTTTTCAAAAAGTGCAATCAAACTTTATATTAATTCCAGATAACTCTGAGTGCCCGGCTGGGTCAACCAAGATACACAGAAAATCCTTGAATAGCAACAAACCTTCCCAGAGATCAAATCACCTTGTATCAAACCACCCTCTGAAGTCGAATGTAGATTTTCCACCTTGACCTCTTTTCTAATAATTACAGTGGGTACCTAAGGCTGCTTAGATCAAACTTATCAGTAAGGCACATAAATTTACATAGGAAGAATCTGTCCACATGTGGATTTCATTCAAGCAGTCTGCTATGGTTCCTCACATTCTTTTCTGTTGGGTTCTTTTGTCTGTTTGTTTCCTTTTATTTGACATGCTTTGGACTTGGTCCTCCTTTTAGTTGAAGTGGTTATTAGCCTGAAACACACAAACTAAAATGCAGTAGCTCATGAGTAGATTGCAGTCATGGTAGGACTTTAGTGTACATTTCCCTGGTGTTTAGGGCAATGGAATAAAATGTGGAGAAGACCTTCACAGTCACAGAAACATTGATATTGCTAATGTTTTCTTATGCAGTTGAATGCAAGAAGGGAAGAATCAGTCATCTGCTGGTATGGCATCAAAAATATTGTCCATGCAGTTTATTCTAAAATGTTAGAAAAAATATTTTTTCAAAATTTGTGACTTCCTCATCTTCTGACACAGTAAAAATGGTAACAATGGATAAAATAGTCTAATTTCACTGTCTACATGTATAGTCTTATATTGCTTTTTAGACAAGTTCTTATAGTCCCATCTAAAACAGCAGATGGCATGTTAATGTTGCCTTTAGGTATTTAGCTTCAGGTGTGTTTGACCTATATAGTCACAATTAGGTGCTCTGAAGCATCTCCTGGAAGAACCTTCATTCTATAATCCAAGCAGGAAACCCAGGCTTCTATCTTAGAACACTAAACAAGATCTGATGTGATGTCCTTAAGTCCTTCTTTTCTTAATACCGCATAGGTTCCATTTCTCTGGCAGAAGAAGCCTGTCTTTTGCAAATCTTTAGGTTTTTTCATCCCATATAAATCTGCAGAAGTAACAGTCCTGCATAACCCTATCATGTTCCAGCCAACATTTACTCTCATTGAGTATTAGAATTGTGAATGGATTGTTAATAAATTGCACATGCTGCACGGTATTGAAACAGTCTTAACACGTATAGGGTCTTATTCAACTGCAGTTGAAGACTACAATCTGAATACTCAAGCATATTTTATCCACGCAAGAAAATAGTCTCCAAAATTCAGCTAAGGCTCACCCACCCCTTGATATTCCTCCTGAATAGTCACCGCTGCTCTCTCACAAGGTCACAAGGGCCAGTGCTCATCTCCTGCATAGGCTACACATATACAGGTTTTGCAAGTGTGTTTGAACTCGCATCGTCTATGTTCAGGCTTATACTTCAGGCTCAAGCCATTGGAACCAGCAGTCACATTGCCACTTTAGCATATTTCTGTGGTCAAGCTAATAGCATGGGTCCTTTACAAAGTGATGGGAGTGTTGCCTTATTGGGGACTAAGCTTTGAAGAAAATCTAGGACAAAACCAGTTTCATTCATTTCTTCCATTTCTATCTGCTTAGTTTCAATGGCAGCTGATATACTAAAATTAGATAAATAGATTAAAATTTTTTAAGGAAACATATTCAACACTTTACTTTGGCTTGTGCTGAAGTTTCATTTCACTAGATATTTTGGAGAACACACACTGAAGTCAGATTTTCCCTGGGAATATCTTATTTTACATGATTTCCAGTACAGGTGTTAAACTGTAGTGGCAATGAAAAGAGAGAAAACAAACCTTTCATAGCACAAAGTCACACAACCTGATACTCTTAAATATCTCAGCTGGATGTTTCTGATAGCCCTCTTTAATGCCTTCACTCTTTGTTCTACTTTGACAAACAACAAATCTCCTTGACGGTTCTTCATTTTTCTGCTGTGTGAGAATCTAAGGGAAGTTGTGCTGTGGAGCAAGAGTGGGTTCAGGGATACAGTCCTCCCTGTTGCAGCTCAGTGCAGAAGAGATCACAGAGCCACAAAACTACAGAATCATTGAGGTCAGAAGGAACCTTTGGAGACCACCTGGTCCAACTCACCCCATCTCAAGGAAGGAAGGTTGCCCAGGAACCTGTTTCTGTTTTTGATATCTTGAGAAATGGTGACTCCACAACCTCAGTGGACAATCTGATTTTCCCTTAAGGTTAAATGGAAACTTCTGTGTTTCATTTTGAGGCTATTGCCTCTTATCTTGTCAGTAGGCACCACTGAAAAGAGTCTGGCTCCGTCTTCTTTGCTTCCTCTCACCAGATCCTCCTGAAGCCATTTTCTTCTGCAAGCTGAACAGCCCAGAACTCTCTCAGCCTCTCCTAGTATGGAAATTGCTGTCCCTTAGTCACTGCACGGCCCACTGCTGGACTCACTCCAGTATGTCCATGCCTCCATTGTGCTGGGATGCCCAGAGTGAGACCCAGCACCCCAGATGTACATCACCACTGGTGAGCAGAAAAGGAGCACCTCTTGGCAACACTCTTCCTGAAGCAGCCTGGGAGGCTGTTGCCCATCTTTCCTACAAGTGGATTTTGCTGGTTCATGGTCAACTTTGTGTCCACCAGAACACCAGCCTTTGCAGTCTTTCTCTGCAAAACTGCTGCCCAGCTGGCCGGTCCCCAGATTATACTGTTGCATAGTCATGCTATTCTTCCTGAAAACAGCCAGTGTCCAATACCTGCTCACTCTCTGCTTGCTGAGATGCACTTTTTCAACTGCTCCCTAAACTTTCAGACTTGTCTGTATTCATGGTCAACAAACAATGGCTCTGATGACTGGCAGGGTGTCCACGAGGACATATTTTTGCAGTACACTAATTTAGGTTGCAAAAATTTCATTTTTTTATGTACACCCGCAACTCTGAGTCTCACTTTATACAAACAAAGTCCTTGTATTAGCGCATGCTTTAGAAACTATGACATCTTTGAACAGATTTTTAGACTGAAATGGTATGACCTGCTGTTTTAAAAGGTGTTTTAGAGCTCTGAATCAAAAAGGAAAATATCCCCTATTGTTTGAAAGCATCTTTCTCCTTTTCTGCAATATGCTGATTTCACTGTACAATGCAAACTAGACTTGCAAAGGGTTAAGCAACTACACAGCCTAACAAATCTATTAGGGTTGGGTTTTGTTCTCTGAAAGGTAACAAAGATAAAAATTCAACATGTGTACATGTATGCATGCTTCTGGCACAGCATTCATGTTTTGATAAGCGTATTTTGTATTAATTCAAGGTCATACATGCTTCACAGTGCTGGAAACGTACAGCACTTTGCAGGTTTCTCTCCCCCACACTCCCTTCTCTCGTTGTAACACACACACTCTTTAATACCACAGAGGGGAATTACTGGCTTGGTGCTAGCAATTCCTTTCAGAGAATTGCACTGTCTTGCGTGCCACAGTGGAAAATACATCAAGATAATTCCCTCATCACTGCCTACCCACCCACCCGCTCCCTGTAGTCTGAGATGAACTGTCTAGTCACATATTCTAATGCTGCTTCTGGTAAAATGTTTGATTATTTTTCCCCCTCTCACAGAGAAAAGCTTTTCTGGAGCCTATATTTATTCTATTTCTTTTTTTGGTACATAGACATCAACCTGTGAAAGGTTCTTTGTATATTGTCATTACTGATACCATAAGAATTTCCAGAAGCAAAGAGTGTTTAAAGTGGATTTGTGTGTGAGGGATTTTGTAGAGGTCTTTTTTTCAGAAGTTTGTTGCTGCTTTCTACTTAGCTCAGCATCATAATGATTTAAGAGAAATGTACCCATGTATATGTGTGTTCAGTGGGATGGGCACTAGGAAAAAATTAACCAACGAATGAAAATCTTTTGTTCTTAATGACAGAATGTAATGAAACCTAATCTCCTCCTGCATATTATCATCAGGCAAATTAGTTACACATATAATAAGGTTTTGCTGTATAAATTATAAATGAAATAAACAATTCTGTCACCATGGTGTGCAATGAATACACCACATGTTATATGTAAATATATTAGTCATTTGCCTTTTGTTTATGTGTCACAGGAATCCATTTCCTTCATTGTGTAGTTTCCATTCCCTACGGGTTCCTACTAAAGTCATCTCAACCCTTCCTGTACAAGCTTTTTAAAGCAGAATTACTTTCCTTTTTTTTTCCCCATTTTTCAGCCCAGTTTTAATAATGGCTGCTTTCGTGCCAGTTTCATTTAGTGCTTCAAACTGTAATTTTATCTGAGGGGGAGGAAGAAATAAGAAAAGCAGAAAGGGTCTACATGATATATCAGTACAATACCAAAAATATATTGAAACCATTTTTTTTATTTTATTTTTTTTCCTCAAAAATTAAAATATGTCCCATAAAGCAACTATGCATATTTTTTTCTCTTACCAGACCTTTCATTCTTTAATGAGATAATCTGTTTTTTAAGGAATGCATCGTTCAGTCTTTCTTTTCAAGAGGTGACATTTTTATTTTCCAGGCATTAAACTATGTGCAAGAGTAATGTAAATTTGGGTGTTTTCACTGGGCATTGCACACCAGCCTGAGAGCCCTTTGAAGCCAACAGACACAGCTACTCTCTGTGACCGATGGCTTTAACATACACATTCCAATCAATAATACAGAGTTTTCTATTCAATCACATTCAGTTCACACTCATCAAGGATTATCTTTTGTGCTCCCATAGGCTTTTCCTGTCATCCATAGGGAGACAGAGTTGAATTTAATATACCTCGTTATATTTGGGATGGCTGTGGACCCTAATGGAGAAGGCAACTTACCACATAAGCAGACTAAACTTTCATGATCAAGACCAGCTAAAAAGGATATTTGTCACTGCTATCTTCATTTCTCACACAGTGTCAGACAACACTTTCTGCAGGGTGAATGATTGTACTTTGACAATGTTTACAAAGCCAATTATATCTTTATTTTGAGAGTTATTCCAAAGGCTATTAGAAGATTTTTTTTTCAACTTGTATTTTTATAAGGAGCAGAGGCAAGTAAGGATGCTGCTTTTTGCAGTTTACTTGCAGCTATATCTCTGGGGAGGATATTTTTATTTTTTTCTTCTTCTTTTTTTTTTAACTGGAGCAGACAGTGGTTAGCAATGGAATACAAAAAAGCAATTCTACTGCCTCATAAGCCACAAAGTGGACTATGGAATTAACGTATGAGATGTTATTTCTAATTTATTTATCAGCTCTCTCTCTATAGTACAAGTACTCTTGAAAGCACTTACGTATTTGAAGTCTCATAGAGAGATACCAGATAATGGGAAATGGTTTGCTGTGAGAAGTGATCTACTTGAGTGCATAGAAGAAGCTTCTTTCTATCAAATATTTCACCGGTAATGTTTTACTGTTTCTCCTAGATGGCATGCCATAGAGTGTAATAAATTTCAGTTTGTTTATATTCTGTGTCTGTATTTGCACTTGGGTGATTATATTTGAAATCATGAAAGATCCTCGTTTTTAAAAAAAAAAAACTTTAGCATAAGCTTCTCATTAATCCTGTCCTGTTTGTCTGTTATTAATAGGCCACTGTACAATGTATTCTGCTGCAAAACTCCACCAGGCATGACTAATTCAGATAATTAATTTGCTAGAACATTAACACCATCAAATGAGCCTGCTAAACCGGTAAATTTAAAGTAAATTAAACTTAATTTGCAGGTTATTGCAATTAAGTCTGCCTTGTCTTTCTGAGGGATTTCAACATCCTCAGTATTTAAGAGGCAATCATAATGCATGCAAGTGGGCGGGCTTTTTCACTAATTAACACGAGTCTAATCTGCTTTTCAATTAGGGTGGATGTTTATAATGTGCTGGTGACAGTGTTGCAATTCAGTACAGCATAACAGGAGTGCATGGCATAATTATAGCTGAAAAGAAAAGCTCATGCAGGGCCTGTTTAGGGGTTAATGAGACATTGGCAGCTTCCAGCTGAGGAGATTGAGCCAGTTTAGTGCAGCTTCAAGAGGAAACCACCCATAGGGGTTTCCTTTGAAGTGTCAAAAGGTCCCCTTGTTCTGGGTGGCTTATGTTTCATTTGTCTGAGTGGCATATCAAAAATTGATGAGCTGCCAGCAGCAGTCCTCATGACATTAATTCACCAATTGTGTTTCTAATAGTTTCATCCTTAAATACATTTGGATGATGATAATACTACAAAAAAATCAAGGTTCTGAAAACAATGAGAAAGTCTGTGCAGTTCCAAGAAGTGTATACAGACTACACAAATGCATCAGCTGCAAATGTTAATGATGCAGATGACCTACACTGCTCGTTACGAGCAGGAAGAAGACAAAGATGTATTGTACATCTGTCCTCTGAACAGCATTAGAGCTGTGACGCGGATGTGACATTTATTGTTATTTAGGTTCTTGAAAAGCATAAAATGGGTCACATTCATCCCTGAAGTAACTTCACTGGCTTCAGAGCAGCTATACCAACGATGGATTTGGTCTTTTATAGTAATAGTAAAGGAAAGGAAGTAAAAAAGGAGAGCTATAAGGAGCACTAGGCATCTCTAATGCAGATACTGTGTTATCAGTCCACTTAGGCTATGAAGGTCCCAGTCCAAGCACTGTGATCTTTCATTGAGGTACTGGAGGTTCTCAAAACTTTTGTACAAAAATGAATGTTCATGGACAGAGTGTACTGCTTGTCAGAAGTGATGATAACAGTGATATCAAGGAATGTTAATTACTTTGACAAGTAAAAGTTGTTATTGTACAGGAGTTGGCTCGATGATCCTGATGTATCCCTTCCAAATCAGCATATTCTGATTCTACGATTCCATGATTTAAATACATTTGAAATCCTGAAACAAAGAGAAAGGGCTGCAAGTGTAAGACTTGCTACATTAGTTATAGAATTCACAATTTACAGGGTTTTTTTTCTACAGGAATACAACCACAGTGTGCAAGAATTCCATGTTAGAGGAGGGTGCTCTGGTTTCTGCATGAGACACAATTTTCAATATATGGTGTGAGCCAAGTACCATGCTACTTTCCTTTTTAAGCCTGGGAGATGCATGATGTAGAACCTCACTTTTCTCATGTGATAAACAGAAAAAATCCTACCCTGGTCTTACCGCTTTTAAAAGTATTACTTGAACTGTTTGTAACTTTCTGAAAGTTTTGTATGGAGATTGATATACACAAGGAAGATTCAGTCCATCTCACTGGAGATTATTTGACCTGCATCCAGCCTAATTCCAAGTGGTATGAGGTAACCAAGTGGAAGCACAGGTGCCCTGTACTCCCATATACCTACTGGAAATGTCATTCAACCCACCAAAAAACCACCGCAAACCATTGTCGGGAAATGCTCTTTCTCTGCCTTGTCTATAAAAAAGTTTAGGCTGACTGGGCATGTAATTTAGCTGCTTGCATTTAGTCAGGCAGAATAAAGGTCATCTGTATGGGGAGGGGACACGTGCACCATTCTTTAGAGAGGTTGGGTTATCTCTTTTTGGGATGTCTTCTGTATGTGAAAGACCACGACTCTTTAGTATTTCCTTATAAGACATGGATGTATAAGTGCTAAAGTGAGAGTGTATGGAAGGTTTTTGGCTACTGCAGGGAGGAAGAGCTCTTCCTTTCTATAATCTGAGATAAATCAAATGGCTGAACAAGCTGAGCAGTGCACAAGTAGTGCCTTCAGTCAGAGAAGACTGTATGATAATTTGGTACTGTACACAGTACTGTAAACATATATTATGTATAGGTCAGTAAGACTAAATCCCTGTTGAGATTTTTTGATTTGTTTCCCTGTCTGGTCTTTTGACTGTGACTTGTGGCATCATCAGTAAATGGGGTTTACTGAGATAAAAATACTACTGCTGGTGACAAAAGTGACTTCTAAATGACTGAAACGTTCTCATCTGAGAAGCATTTTATCAACTCAGCACATGAAGTTCAAGAGCACCTGAGAGAATTTTGTGCTTAAGTTCTGTGACTGATGGACCAAAGGAGAAAGCAGGAAGTCCCTCAGTCAGGGGAGCGAATTGTCTTCTTTCAGAGAGTCTTTCTGTCTGTCTCTCCTGACCATCAAATTCAAGAGGACACAAGTACAGTTGAACCTGTTGTTATTCAGCAGCATAGAAAGGAGTGCAAGTCCATCAAAGAGCATTGAAGAAGTCCTGTACAAACAATATTAAAAAATATATATATATTCAAATGGCTTACAGTGCAAATGTTTCTGTCTTATGCTGAAGGAAAATAGCTAAAAAAAAATATGGATTATATTATGTAGACAGTATTGGCAGCAAAAACATAGTGTGGTATTCAGTTTAAATTTTACATTACCAGGTGTAATAATGGAAAGAAAGATTATTTGCCATGTAGCTATATTACATAAAGAAGTATATCTTGTTACAACTGCATTCAGAAGAAAGGTTCATCTTTATTTATTTGTCCAGACATCAAGAGATTTTCAACCATTTGCAAACAAAGATCATGATAAATATGAATGTAAAACCAAAAAGAAGGCACACAAGTTAAATCAGTTGTTGAAGACAGAGGGACAATCCCATGGAGATCACCCAATAAAAACCACATAAAAAGTGTATGACCTCTTGTCCTTCCCTTATCGGAGATATGAAAAACTGGAACACCCCAGTTCTGTGGAATATAAGGCTGTGGTCTGCAGACCACTCAGGTCTGAAAAAGGGACTACCTTTAGAAACATCACACTATCTGCCATTTCTGCTGAGCTCAGTACACTTAGAAACACAAAATCCCCTCAGAATCTTAAAGGCTAAGCTAGTGACTTCACTGGGTGCACTTTTGATGCTGCTGGGACACTGACAGTGAAGATTAATGCAATAGCTGCCACGTAACTGACACTGGTGAAATCTTTATCCTCTTTTTCACAGTGTAACAATAGCATTTAAGGGGCTATTGGGTAACCCAAGTTTTAAATAGTGTATGGGGTATAACATAGCACGTTCATAGAAAAAAAGATGCATTAGGAAGATTAAAGTAGGCATTCCTCTTCCAGATGTCTACCTGCCTCTCCTCTGGGATCACAGCAACACAGTAGTGCCAGGTCTAGTGTTGATTTTCAGTCTGTTCTCTGTGGGAGCCTTCCAGCATTCCTGTTTTATAATTGAGGCAAAGGAGCAGAAACTCTGATGAGATGCTTTTTTACACAGATCTTTAGTATTAGTTGAAAACATGACAGGGCATTATTTTTTAGATGGCTGAGTTTTTCAGGGAGTTTGGCTCTTGGAAAAGATCAGTGTACAAGAAATAACATTTTAAAATTATGGCTGAGGAAGAGAGAATACATGGTCTTGTTCTACTTGATGTGAATATCAGTGCATAAATTAACCAACGCAGTTGGCACTAGCTGGTTTCAAAACGCTTTCAGGGTATGGAGAAGTTTTGATCAACTCTGACATGAACATACAGTTACTATGAAGCAATATATAAAAACAAAACGCTATTATTTTTTAAGTGTAATAAATGTGCTTGAAAGTAGCAGCATACATAAAACTTCAGTGTTGTTATATCACCTGGGCAATATCTTGGACCTTCAGAGATACTGTTGCACATGAAATCCTTTTCCTGTTGTCTTGTGATAACATATGATTGAAGCAGGATTATCTGGAGTTAAAGGTATTTGATAGAAGCCTAAAGTGGCCCTAAAGGAGAGTTTGCATATGAGTATGCTTCCCTCTGATTTCCTCAGTTACTTTAGTCCGAATGAGGAAGGGAGTGACCCGGACAAAACTAGCCAGGAAGACAAATGAAATTGATAAACTGATGGGCAGTCAGAAGATGGGGACAATTGCCATGGGCAGATACTCAGTTTTTTTGTGAGGGTTGATTCCAAAGGCTCATTGGACACATTTATTGCAGAGGGTTGATAAATATTTGAATATATTCACTAAAAGGGAAAAGCAATTCATTAGAACAACTGTTTTTTCATGGTACCATGGTGAGCACAAAGTGCAACAAAGATCTAATTAAATGCTGGGGTGTATTGCTGTGAAACTGGGGAGTGTTTTGGTAAAGTAAAGGCCATAATAGAATATTGGTTGTAGCCAGGCAGGAAAAGAAATGATTACGTCTTTGAAAATGCCAGATGAACCTTCACAGAGTTTTGTGGTTATGTGCTGATTAGAGAAAACAGCTCTGCAAGGTAGGTCCATGGTCACTACTCTCTTTCTCCTATAACTTACTTTTTTAGGTGATATGGAAAGTGTAATATTGCATGATTTAATGGGTGGCTATCTTCACAAATGTGATGAAAGAAGATCCATCAAGATGCCCTATGTATTGTTTAAGGAAGTTGTTTTTTAAACCTAAAAATCACTGCTTTTGCAGACTGAAATTAAATAAACCTTGAGGACTAAAGGTATACATAGGTATGCATAGATTACTTAGTTTATTTTCTTAACACAGAGAAATAACATCGGAAGTGAAAGAATGGAGGGTAACTATAAATATCATGGTATCTTATGTGCCAGGAGGGGAAAGCATTAGGAAGAAGAGTAAAAGTACATTTCACTCCAGTAAAATCCAGTAGCTGGGCCAGAGTGCTTTGAAAATGCTTTTACTGGAAACATCATCTAGAGTTTGTGTGGATGGTGTTTATTACATTTTTAAAAATACACAGCTCCATGACTGCTGAGAAGCAAACTGCTGAGGCTAACAGCTACAAATGCAATTTATGAAACACATGGCATTGTACTTTGACCAAGCGAGTTCAATCCAGAATCAAAATTTGAAGATCACAGTTACTGTAAAAATTAAAGAACAACTCCATACAGCAAATAGAGATGTATTTATCCAATAAGTTAAGGAAATATGGGGAAACCAAAATGCATCAGTGGTTTCTTGCTCAGAGGGAATCGTTAAAGACCACTTAACATTGTTAAGGGAGAAAAGTGCTGTTTTCACAGCAAGAGTTATTACTGGTTTTTACTCTGAAAATAGTTTTAGATTACTTATGTTTGTGTTTTCCTATAATGAGTTTCCAGCCATTGGGTCATGGTCCTCTGCCCAAGGAGGTGATGGTTTTTATCCTGCATCTGAAACAACACCACCACCCCCCAAATATCATTCTGATTTTACAGAGACATGAATAATTAATTACTGTATTAATTTAAGGTTACTAAACTCTAAATGTGTGTTTGCTGTTGATTTTTTGTTTTATTATAGAGATATATTGATGTAGCTATATTAGTTGGAAGCTTGTGACATAAAAAATAATATCATATTCTATCATATCATATATATGAAATATATGTGGTTACTAGTTCATGATCCAAGCATTTAAAAGATATTAGCTCAGCCTACAATTCAGACATCTTTTTTATACTTCACTTCTTTATGAAGTATACTTTCATAGATTCACCTAAATTTCATGAGCTTCCTGGAAAGTAGAAGTGAAAAAATTCCAAAAAGTAGTGTAAATATCAAAACCACATCTACTGAAAACTGTCTACTAGGCACAGGAGAGGAAATGTCAAAACTCAAGAAGAGGAAACTCATCTAGATCTTTGTCCATTTTTCAGATCCAAAAAATCAACACATATATGAAAATTCTAAAAATTACCTAATTAGGCTAAAAATCGTGTATAATCTTGAGGTTATGTGACTGAGGATTATGTACTAGTATCTACGTGTGACATGGCATTCTAAAAGCCACCATAGCATCCTAAAGTTGCTCTTTATGCTAATAATCCGGTACCAAACAGGCAATAGATTTTGACACACCAAGACTTAGGCCCTCTGAACCATCACTGCAGTTTCAAGTTTCAAAGTCTTCTAGAGAACAAAGTTTTCACTATGGAGCTCTTTGAAGCTCTGCAGTCTAACCCTCTTTCTCCCACCAGTTCTCAGACTAGTGTCAGTCAAAAGCCTTGTGCTGGTTCCCCATTTTATGTCTGGCAGGACCCACAGACTTTCTACATACCCCATCTAGAAAGTATTTAAAGATTTTTGCCTGCTAGGTCATATTTTATGGGAGATATAGGTGGAAATACAAGAAGCAAATGTTATTATGGACTAACCCAATTATTACAGTTGTTAGAGTACGAAATAAATGTAAGGCTGCCTTGTAAGTTAAACTTCTCTATGCTTAGCATATCTGTTTCTGTCTCCATCAGCAAACTCAGATCAGACTGTTTTATTGTTGCAAAAATATATAAGCTCAATCATCTCCAGTAGTTTAGGAATCAATATATGGACTCATTAAATGTGAAGGTGGGGTAACAAATGACAACATGAGCTAGGCAGGTAAGAGAGTTCCTGATTGCCTCAGCTGTTATCAAAGAATTGACTAGTAAAAAATGAGGAAGATTTCTTCCCTGCAGATCCAAATCAGCTCAGTGCATTTTTTATAACGAGTTATTCCTCATGTAGTTCATGTAATTTGAAAGAGATGAATTGTGTAACTTCTGCAACTGACGAAGCCTCAGTTGATAATACTGATAATACTAAGCACTATCAATGAAACCTTCTCCTGAGGTTATATAGCATTTTTATAGCATAATAATTTCAGAAATAATGCCCTGTTCTCACAGAAAGACTAGGTGATATGTACCAGATTGGTTTATTTTACCCTGATTTGATTGTAAAAACTTGATACAGTCATTATATTATTTGATGATTCTCACTCAACTTTTTCACCATTATTGTTATTTGTATTCCAGTCCTGCTTAGAGTTCTTTGACAGAATAAAAGCCAGTTAGCACACAGGATTATAATGTGCACAGCCTCTTTTTTCTCTCCATCTGCTGCATTTGAAGGGTGCTCCCATACGTCAGTTTGAGCCAGTTAAAATAATGACAGTAATTTCAACTAGTGCCAAATTTCCTTCTAATACCAAGAGTTTATAAAGCATCTAGACCTAGACATGGACATAGGCAGTTACAAGCTGTCTAAGTGCAAAACTGTGATGGCAATCCCCCTCCTGCCTTTGTAACCACTACTTAGACAGAAGTACCCTGTATGCACTGAGCTCTGTAGGTGCTCAACTTGTTATAACCTACCTCCCAACTAGGAACGTCTAGAAAAGGGACATTACCCCTGGGAAAGATGTGACAAATCCAGGAGGAGTGTTTCCTCCTTCTGTGGGAGAGTGGTATCATGCTTTTAAAGAAACTCTCAAAACCTTCCCTCTTTGTGGCTGCTATTTATTATTCTGTCTGGTAGTCAGAGAAATGATGGGGAGAGTGAAGAGCAGCAAGAACTGTAATCTCCACCGCTACACGTCTTCACCTGGCATGGGTCTGCTTCTGACTTTCACATGTATGGAAGCCTTAAGTTCCCAATGGTTGTAATGTACAAAGACAGAGAGGTTGTCAGTTCATTCTCATTTATTCTGAGTACTGTCTCTTTTGGTTCTAAAGAACTAATTTTGTCACTGTAAGGGGAAGACTTTAGATGACCTAAGGCATATTCTAAAATTATAATTACTTTTACTCAAAGTACATAAACAAGGAAAAAACACCATGACAACAGAACATATGTTAGACACCAAAGCACCAGCATAATTTTTTATATAAATTTAACTATCTCAGAGTTACAAGTCTTTTATACAAAGTTATCAATATATCAGGGGAATGTCCAGATAATCTAACTGGTTGCTCAATTTCTTACACAGCTTTCATAGCAAACACTTTTTTTACCTGTTTGTAGGTTTTTTATATTTATTAAGAGGGATTTCTTTTTTTTTGAGAAAAGACATAAAATATTATTCTTCCGGAAAGAGAGAATTTTGAAGTAAGGAGTGATTACAGGATAGGTTTTTCTGTAAAAATCACATTCATGGAGCTTTTTCTTGCAGAAAACTGATAGAGACTGATAATGTTGAATAAGAATGTGCCCTCAGTTAATTCAAGCCCTCAGTTACAGGATTCATCTATTTGTAGGCTGAAGAGGGGAATTTTCTAGTGCTTGCATTGGCATTCTGTACAAAAAATTTGCTTAAAAAGGAATTGATATATTCTGGAAAACTTTGAAACTAGTTGAAAGCACTTTGTCTGGGTGTCATGTAGCTTTTGTTTTTTCTTCTATCATTTTTATCATTAGGGACGTGACAATATTACTGTTGCATGAGAGTGTACTTGCTTCTTAAGAATTTATCTGTCTTTCACCCTAAATTAATTCATGGTATCATAGTAATTCCCACAGCAACCAGCTGTGATGTAACAAGTAGAAGATTTGAGTTTTAGAGGAAAGTAAGACTGAGAACGGCATATATGAATGCATAAATTTCTGAAAAAATTATTTCTGTTTACATATAGGGAAGGTGGTGTAAAGAGAGAGTCACTTGGGTTAACAACACAAATTCAGTGTCCTGTGTTACTTATTCCAGAAATTTTGCATTTCTTATTTGCATAATAACGTACAAAATTTGTTGAGGGAATGAGTCACTTTAAATACTGAGGCAAATTGCATTACTACATTTGATAATGCTGGCTATGTAAGGTATAAGATGAACTATTTGTAAAAATTAAAACAGCCTTGTGCAAGTCATCAACCAATCCCTCAATAGAGTGTGTTTAGAAATATATGAGCATATATCATATAAGTATTCTGCAGCCTCATTAACCTTAACTTCTGTGTTTTGAATAGAAAATACCTGCACATTTTATGCAGATTTATGGAATATTAAAGAGGCCATCTACTGAAAATTGAAATGAAGCACTAAAATTAAAACCATGACCATTCCTTACTCCCTGTAATTGACAGGTTCCTCAAGTGGGGATGAGGCAAGCTGCAGGTATCATGCCTTCACTACAGACTACAAATGAACTCTAGGGTGACTGTATACCTTTGACACCTCACACTTCAACAGAATTTGTGTCTGAGGGTCTTTGCATAAGGATGCTCATGTGCTGCATGGGCTTAGAACAAAGTGCAACCAAAACAGTAAGTTTTTAGTTTGGTCCTGCATTCTGTGAATTATTTCATGCTTTATTTGAGCTAGTTGTTATCCTGATCTTTTATAACATATGTGCCTATCCAGATACAGTTAGATTCAGGTACCCTTAAGGTGAATCCCAAGGCTTTCTTTAGTTGCAGTGAGAACTGTTAATATACATATATGGATATAGATAATGTTCCCAGGTACAGAAGAGTATATAAACAGAAGAAAAATACCCTTCTTTGTGGGAACCTAATATGAAGTGTGTGCACAGGCTATAATATCTAAAAAATCTCTAGGATATTTTAATGATTATTGGCTTAGCAACTAATTAATTCTGTTGATATTAATTGCCTCTTTGAAATTATATGTGAATGTGAATTACATATGAATGTATCCCAGACCAGGTTTTAAAGGAAAAACCTTCCTGCAAAATACAGTCTAATTATGCAGCCACATTAATACTAAGCACAATATTATAGACTTTAGTTTCAAACATATTTTCTCCGTATAAGGACTTTCTAATGACATATGTGAGTCAGTTATCCTTTGCCATCCTCAAAAGCCAAGAGAGAGATATACAAAAAATAACAGCTCTCTTTTGCATGATCAGCTGTCAGTTTTCTTTCACATCTTTCACATTTGTTGCCACTACTTGACTTACCCAGTTTTTACATTTAAAGGAAAAGAGTGAAATATTTAGATAAACTCGTAGACTCAAAGAAAATTATAGGAAGAGGCATCTAGTCCAGTCTCTTACTCAAAGCAGAACTGCTAATCAGGTGCTTTGGGTTTAGTGATCTATTAAGTATTTGTCCTAGAATATTTAGGAGTTTGGTTTTGGTTTTGAACACCAAAATTGAACATTAGCCCATGAAAATCTTGAAAATGAAAAGTCTCTCATCCAAGACTGATGAGAGTAGTGGGCCATGATTTCATTCAAACTCTTATGGATTTAAGGATTTATTTAAATAACACCTTTCCCTAAATATATTTTAAATAACACCTTCCTACATAGGTTTTCTTTCTTTTTATTTCTTCAGGCAAATGAAAAAAAAAAAGTTGTGAACTTGGCACTGTACAGTTAAAATCATTGAAATCTCCTATTTCAAGTGCAGAAACCCCAACCAGTTTAGCCATATTGCAAGCAACCATTGTAAAGCTATTGATTAAAAGAAGAGAAAAACCAGGAAACAAAATAACCTAAGAAATCATTTCAGTAAGAGTGGAATCAGAATAAACTTTTTTCAGCAAAGTCTATTTTCAAAAAAATTACATATCCATGGAATCCTCTAATCTTATCAATCAAGTTGCTTTATTAATATCAGCCTTCATCAGCAGATAAGAGGATGTTAGTTCTGCTATTCAATTTTGAGCTGGCAGTTACAGTAATTTTGGTTGCTTCTGACAGGAAGGATAAATAAAGAAAGATAAAGATCAGATGAATTGCATCAGGCAGCAGAGCTTTCAGTTAGTATTTTAGGGCTGCAAGGCAGCTGGATAATTACAGAGGTATGGGGCAGGAGGCTGGCCATAGCAGCTTTTGTTCCAGACTCTGGCACTCCTTTCTTGGCTGGCATGTTAACTGAACTTCTTTTTCCATCCTGCTGTCCACTTTTCAGACTGGATATCCCCCATGCTGACATGTCCAGCCCTGTTGCTAGAAACCATCCTTAGATTGCATTGGCAGAAATTTTCATATGCATTAATCCTTTTGAAAATTCTCATTTCTAATAAATATTCGTTGCTATGGATGGAGAGTAGTCAAACTTGATCCTCAAGGTTTCAAGTTCCTTTTGCTTCAAACGTTCCTGAAATCAGGGCCTTTAGTTTTCTCTCTGCCCTTTCTCTTTACTGCTCTCCTCAAGGCATGAACCTAGTAGCATGTTCCTGACATTCTCTGTCCTTCTACTTCCTCAATGCTATAATCCCTTCATTGTGAGAATATACCTTTCCCAAATCCCTCAAAAGCTTTTTGCATCTACTTCCAAGACAAGCCCAGTGTGTCCCCACCTGTGGCTCTCTGGGTCCTGTGACTACCATAACTTCTGTTTCTCTGAGCTCTCTCATCCTGCCTGCTTGCAAACTTGTGAGCACGTCTGCACTGCTGAGTAAGAGAAGGCTAGACACTGGCTTTTGGATAACTTTGGACAGAGTGGTTTCAGAATTGTTATGGTCTTGATCCTTACGACTAAGAGACAAGGCCTAAACTAAGCAGTGGCAGTGGTTCTGATCTTGAGCTTGCCCATGTGCCCTCCCTCTTGTCTTTAACAGCACAAGTGCAACCCCTGTATCCCAATGTCTACATCTGAAATCCAGCCCCAGCATCACACAGGTTCTGAGACCCCCTGACCCGACAGGGAGGTGTGTTGGAGACCATAGTGGCTCCCTGCTGCAGAAATGGAGGTGTGGAGAGGCAGGAGAAGGGGAGAAGAGTGCATGCACCACTATTACCCTGACATATGGTCAGGGCTCAGCAGGAATGAACACCAGCTGGGAGCTGGGGAGCACTCATGGCATGGTGGTGTTGGATCCACACGCCAGTGTGAATCAGGGATGTATCTCAGTCTGCGTACCCATAAACGCACGCATTTATGCAAAACACATGGGGTGGGTGTGTGGGTGGGTGCATACAGATCTGTGTACAAACATATATCCACATAACAGCTTCCCTTGGTTGGCCACAAGCATCGAGAGAGATAAATATCAAAATGACCACAGACTACATTCAAATTCTCTCATCTGAAAGCTAGTAAGTTTTCACAAGGTATGAATTTGAAGGGGATATTTATGCTATATATATGACCTAGATGTATTCAGGTCCCCCAGGTAGGTTACCCTTTCTGGATGCTAATCAGTTTAGGTCCTTTAATTAAACATTGAATTGTTCTAAGCTTGCATCTTTATCTAATTTAACCTAATTGCAACACTCTAGTAAGTTCCAGATCAACACAAAGTTTCTAGAAAGTAATTTTTCACTATGTTTTTTAGATTTGCAGCTTCATCATTCTTTTATTCTCCCCTCCTTTTTTTTTTCTTTTTTTTTTTGCAAGGGGTTGGATAAATAAAATAAAATGAATAAAAATATATTAACATAGCCTTGAAAACTCAGGATAAACTGAGGGAAATAAAGACAAGAAACAGGCTGGGTGAAAATGAAATTCTTGATATGGAGAAAACTAGGAGAATAAAAGCAATCTTATATTTAATTAAGAAACAGACAAATATTTTTTCACTGAAACCTTACAACTAAAACACATTTCAGCTGGGACCAGAAAATTGCTACATCTGTACATAAAAGAAGCAGCACAAATTAAAACTGAAACTCAGCAAATTACGAATTCCAAATGTCTTACATAACTCTATTATGAAGGAGGCTTCATTTCTGCTAAAAACCCTTGAGTAGTAATATCTGTTAGCTCTTCTTGCTCTTAGCAAATTCTCTTTTAATGGTTTAAATAAATATTACATAAATTACAGAGGCATTTTTCTGCTTTTATAATCAGAATTTGAAATTAACACTGGATGTAAAAAGTGATTTTATACATGAATGTTTACAAGGTAAAATGTGTGGATTCAGAAAGCTGCAGAATTTTCATCGTTCATCTGATAGCTGGGGGCTTAATTCCACAACAAATTAAAACCTGTGCCCAGCCTAATGTTTGTGGCCAGTCCCACAGTCCCCAGCCGGTATGGCCACATGTTTAAACCCATGAATTTGTGGGGGAACCAGAGCTCAGGAGGCATGTCAAACATGAGCTCCATTCTCTGATGGGATAAACTGGGCAGCAGAAGCCTTCCAAGTGTTTTCGTGAATCTCTACAGCATGTGTCTGTTTTCTGAATACTTATGTTTAGAGCAATAAACATTAAAATACAGGCTAAAGGAAAGAGTGGGGAATCTGTGGTAGGTACTTCTATTAGCCAGTACTCATCTACTGCAACACAATGCACAGATTTTTTTCTAGGCCAAATAAATATGTCCTCAAGCAAATAATCTGTCCACTTAATAATTCAGTTACTGTACATATGGAGTCCCATTTTCTGTGACGAACATGAACAGGTTTCTGTTAAAATGAATACTCTATCTCTTCAAATTAGCAGACTGACTCTGCAGTCTCTGGAAACATTTTCACTGGAAAACTAGGAACTGGGAGTAAGAAGTACCAACCATATACTATTGAAGATTTTAATGGGAAGACTAAGGAGCTGGTGTTTGAAGGTAACTCTCTTTCTCAAATAGACGAAATTTCATTCAAAGAAGCATTTAAGGCCAAATTTTCAGTCCAAAAATTCCAGATGGCAACTAGCCTTCCAAATTCCTTACCTTTTTAATGACCATTTTCCCTGTCTTCTAAGAGTCTACCTTCTGACTACTGCCAAGTTATTTAGAATGAAAAATCACGTTTCCTGTCATGTGTGACCCAAATCAGGAGCCAGGTAACCAAATCCAGTGAACATGCCCAGAATATGTACACAGGAGACATAGACAATCATATAATCACAGCCTAGTTTCTAGGGGACTTCCAAAGATACTCTGGCCCAAATTTCCATGGGACAGGGACACTAGATGACATTGTCTAGCAACCTGTCCCATTCCATCTTGAAAACTTCCAGTGATGAGGATGCTACCACATCTCTGCAAAGATTATTACAGCAACTGACTGGTCTCACAGTAAACATTTCTTTCTTATGTCAAGATGAAATTTTTACCAGTGCAATTTGTACCAGCTGCCCCTTGTCTTTTCCATGTGGCTCCTTGTGAAGAGAGAGACACTCTGCCCACTTTGCAACCATCCTGTAAGTACTGTTATACTGTGATTAAGTTCCCTCAGAGACTCCCCTTCTCCACAGGGAAAAGACCAATCCTTTTCTCTCTCTCTCTCTCTCTCTCTCTTATTTTTTCTGATAACTGACATATTATCATGCTAGTGCAGGAAGCTCATTCAGAGATTGGTAGTTCCCAGAGCTGCCACAAAGGATTTGAACTCACAGCTATTCTTCTCTGATTATGTCCTTTATCCCTCCTCCCAGTTATTCTGGAAAACCATTTCTCTTTTGAATTTACTGTCTCACTCAGGGCTGTATCAATCATTTCTATGACATTTCCAGACCTTAAGGAAAGATATTTGGAAAAGGGAGATGAAAGGATGACCCGCCTAGCCAGAGGGACTGGAAGTTTGTGCAGCTCTGATGGTGCAGTCCATAGGAGAGGGCAGGTTTTGGACACATACTCTCTGCACTGTTAGCCTGACAGGAGTGGTTTTCTGGGCATTAGGAGCTATTGAACGGAAACCCCATCAAAGTGAGCGATATCTGGATGTCAGGATTTCATTTTCTGAGTAACTGCCGCAGTAACAATGTCATCATGGGGAGGGCGTGGATGTTACCTCTCACTGGTATTTTGGCTGAGGTTTCAATTAAACTGTTCTTGAAGTGTGCTTGGAGATGAATTAAATGTGATCAGTACATTTTCCGAGTCATCGGAGACCACCTGAAGGGTTCACATCCTAAGGAAATGGCAGGACTTCTACTTAGCAGAAGAGGAAAAGGGATCAGGACACATACTTCAACCAAAGTGATGGTATCTCGAAATAAGTAGGTGAAAATCAAGTTCCTAAACAAATTTGATTCCTGTGATATATCAATTCACCTGAGTAGAAAAGTTAGGCATTGCTGTTTGGGTACTTTTTGCACTGAGGCACTTAGGGTTCACTTATGGAACATAGGCAATACTTCTGGTTGTTTCAAAACCTAGCAATCTCTGGGTAGTTTTGCCTGAGCTCTGGAAAGCCAGCAAATGGAAGAATCCCCAGGAGGTGGGTTAAACCAGCAGTAATCAAAGTTCTGAGGCAGTACCAGCACTGTCAGTCCCAAGCAAAGGAAATGGGTTGTTAGCATTTGAACCACTCATTGTTTGCTCTATTTAGTTTGCATGCAATTATACTGCTATGGTGACTGCACCTTGGCATGAGAGAAATTAATGCAAGTGCTTTAAATGTTTCACATTTTTCTAAGTCACCAGAATTATGGAAACAGCCATAACTTAAACATTAATCACAAAACCTAAGGGTCAAATCCTTGATCTTATTTCCACAGACATGTTAGAGTCTATTAAAGTGTTTCCCCACATGCAACATACTGTGGATCTGCTGTAGGTCTGTAAAAGGCATTGCTATATGGGAAAACTTCCTATTTTTATGTCTGAGATGTGTGGGATTGGTCACAGGGTGAGTTCAGAATATCTCAAATCTCCTTGTATAACCTGGCTCTCTTTGTCTTTTAGGCTTTCTTCTGTTCTTGTTCTGTGATCCTTTCTTGTCCCCGCTGCAATGCTCTGAGGGCTTCTACTAAAATACTATTCCCTCATTCAAGGCTGAGACAATTCTGTGTTTCCTGCCCTTTTGTCCATGTATATTTAATTAAAATTCACCAAATATTCAAGAGCTCTTAAAATTATTCTCTCTTCTTTCTGCTGGGCTGAAAAAGTGATTGAACATTGGGGTACATTATAAACATGTAGGGAAAAGGGTTTGAGACCCCTTTAGAGGGCACTTTGCTTTTTATTCTGCCTGCAAGGTACACCTATGCATCTTTGGTTAGAAGTGTTAAAAAGAAAAAGCAGATGAAAGCAACAGACTTTTTTGTCAAGCTGTGACAGAAATCAAATGCAAATAGAGCTCAGTTCAAGACTGTTTGTTAAGTGTCACGTCAGTGAGTATTAAATGCAGCACATGTCGTTTTACAATGAGCATGCCGTATATGAATTTTATTGATTTTTTTCCAAAGAGGATACATCGAATAATGTACTCTTCCTTACCAGCGCCAGCTTACAAGTGTGTCTTCATACTTGCGTATGCACATTCATTAGGCTCCTAAATGCTGCTGCCTTACTTAGCACATCTTGCTTTGTGGAGGCTGGGATTCAAGCTGTAGAAAGACCTACACAAATGATTCTCTCCCTCTGAGAAAAGTGGGACAGAGTAATTTAGACTTCCCAGCATGAAGCTGTCAATGAGCAGCTTCTCAAAATGATTCACAATTAGTGCACCAGGCTTACACTAGGAACGGGTTCTCAACTGATTTCCTTTCCACAAAGGAGTGAGTCTGGGGCTTCATTTTGCTATTAGGAATGTTACAAATGTATTTAAAAAATCATCAGAGCTGTTTAAGTCTGCTGCGCTTATGTTGAAGTCTTTGTACTATACTATGTGAAAAACAAATCTGATTTCTCCATATTCATTCAAGCTATGTATTTTTCCAATTAATATTTAGAACAGCACGTGTCAACATTAAATTACATGTGAAAGGTAACAACAGCAGTATCAGACTTATCTCCATGAACTAGAACAGAACTCTTAATGATTCAGCAAAGGGGGCACTGCTCCATGGGAGATGCAATGTACGTCCACTGCATTCACCTGTTTGCTGTTGCCTCCCTATCTGAGCTGTGCTTGGCTTTGTGTGTGTGCTGCCTTCCCATTGTTTGATGTGAGATCTCTGAGTCCACAACCATCTCCTTACAGTACTCAGATCATCAGAGGGCTTAGCAAAGCATATTAAATTCTGTGTCAGGGAGGCAACTTGACAATATTATACATACTGGACCATAATGGTTAGGTTTAGACATTTAAATGTCGGGCTACAGCATGGTAAAATTGGGTGTAAAGCTAAGTAATTTAATGCATTTATTGGTGATTTTAAGTATCTTACCTGTTAGGCTCAGTGACAGACACTCAAGGTCCTATGGAGGCTGCAAGTTACACAGAGCATTTGTAGTCCAGGCTCTTGTTTCCTGATATTTTCTCACCTACAGGGAAACAGCAGTGTTACACATGAGCCAAAACAGACGCCAAAAATTTGGATATTACCCTGAAATGCTGACTAGCAAAAGGCTTATACTGAGAAAGCTCTTCCTTGCATACTGAGTACTATGAAGGTCGAGATTTCTGCTGGAAATTTGCCAGTTCTGCCTTCATCCCACACACAGATATTATGGATTCTTCTGAATGCATTTAATAACTGTTTATGATCTTAAGGAAAGGACGCAGAAATCATTGTATAGACACTGTTTTTCTACATCCATGTAATCTTAAAAGTCCTCAAGCTTTACATTTCTTTTGTTTAAGGAAAAACACATTTTTTTGTCTTTACTGTTAAGCAGTATCTAGTGGTACCTAAATGGGCAAGTTTCATTGGTATTCTCTTAATGAAAGAAAAGCTATTGTTAGCTTAACCGAGCTGTGCTCTGAAAAGTGTGCAGAAGCTGAAGATTCAGCTCCTGGAGTCATGTGATCGTGCCAAGCCTACCTATTTATCCATTCACTATCCATCTACCCTATCTATATTTTAGAGAAAATTGATAGACCATTAGAGAGCAGTTCCTTCCGCCTTGTAGATATTTCCTCCCTTCCAAGAAAGAAGGCAAACAGCAGTTTCTTCTGTAATGCGATAGAAAACATATGGGAAAGTACCAGTATTTCTGTGAGTTATGGAGTAATAGGCTGTATAACCCGTAACTTTTGGAGGGAAAAGATTTTAAAAAAATTGAAAGTCGTTTCCATTTAATTGAGTTCTGAGTAAACATACGGTAATTAAACTCACTGTGCTGTTTGTTACTAGTACTTTCACTGGGGCTTGAACTGTCATTTTAAAACAGTTATTTGGTTTCATTGAAAAGCTTAAGAAATAATTGTTTTTTAAAATTGTATTTAAAGTCAGTCAGATACATTTATAATACCAGGCAACATGGTCTGATATAAAAGCCTATGCCATTTACATACAGCTTTCATTCAAGTCTCATGTTGTGAGGAAAAAATTAAAAGATAATGCCTAGAATGCTTACCAAAACCAGGCTTCTTGGGTATGAAAAGCATTAACCAACTCTATTTACTCAAATAAGGAACAGTGTCTCATATAAAGGTATTTTTTTCTTCCTCCTCTCTACCGGCACTCCTCTCAGAGGAATTTTTTGATCCCTTCTTCATCTTCTTTGTCCTTTGCAGTAATGTCTCTTCACCATTTCGCTTTACTTTTTCTCCAAAACAATTTTTCCCCCGTTTGCCTCCTTTAGGGAGTGGTGTTACTTTTCTATTCTTTTGCTTCTTTTTCACATCTTTTATGATTTTATTCCAGAGCCTTCCTTACTCATCCCAAAGGTTCATTCTTGCAATCTCAAATCTTCCTTGCATTGTTTGTCTTACCTTCTCTTGTAGTTCTTCCCTATAGACCAAGCTCATTTTTATATGTTCTTAGAAATGCAGCCTGACTGCAAAGAAGAGCAGCACTTTGGCAGCTATGTTAAGAAAACATAGGTGCTGTATCATAACTACATTTTTTTTAAACAATTGCAGGTCAAAATAGCAAAATTTAGGATAAGTGGAGAGTAGAAGGTCCATGCTCAGCAGTACTTGTAACATATTTAAGAAGACTGAGCTGAAGCATTGAGGAGGGGTATTTCTATTTGTGAGTAAAGTCAAGGGGTCTGCATGTGTGGACTTTTCTTTATATCCAGGTATTTTAGTGATTTCACACAGATATTTGCTCAAAAATAGTCTTCAACCCTAAACCCTGAAGTTAACATTTTGCTTTATCAACAAACCACTAGAAGGCATGATGAATTATATTGATTTTCTAATTTAATGTAATTCAGGAAATGTAAGGAAAGTACATTTTTGTCAGTGTTTTTTGTCTTCACTTCTTAGTAAGAACCATGTTAAACCAGGGAATCATTAATCCCAATTTTTGCTAGTATATGACCTAAAGGCATCTGACTCTGTAGATAATTTACAGGAAATAAAATGGTTAGTGTAAAAGTCCAATTTAAAAGAAGAAAATTACTCTAATAGCAATTGCAGTCTTCCTCAGAGAGTAACATGGCAATATGTCCATTGAACATATAGGACTGTATCAACAGTCTAAATGTACAGCAACAAAAATTGACAATGAATCTGGGCCAACAATATTCTAGCACTTGAAGGAAAGAATTTCTCAGCATGCCATGGCTGACATGGCAGGTTTGGAGTGTGTCACAAAAACCCCCCATATTCCATTTCCTAGACTTATATATCATATGACTTTTGAGATTGTCCAGTGATGTCTGGACGAAGCTAGCAGATGTGATACCAGACCTACTGGAGACCACTCATCTTCCATAACCTCACATTAATCCCAGACTCTTGAAGAGAGACCAACAGCGCATTTTGGGTCAAGATTCAGGCATCTACGTTTAGATCAGCATGTAGCTCTCGGCACACAGGCTACATTTCAATCTATTGCAGTCGGTAATGATCTAAAATTAGATACAATTGTCTCTCTGCATGAGCAACTTGTGCCATTTTTAGTACCATAAGGTGTGTCAGTTTATCTCCAGCTACCACTCAAGAAAGGTAAGGATCTCTTGAAGGTCCTATCTGACAGCTGTCAGACCAAGAAGGCATCTAGAGCTCCTTAATGCGTCTCAAATGGCATTTTGATGGAGTCAGTGTAGTCTGGAGGGTTGTTTAGCTAAGGCACCTACCTCCAGTCTCTCCAGAAACTTTGGCATCTAACTCAACCTGAGCATATTGACACAAAGCAAAAATAGTTTGTGATCTAAAGAAAGGATATCTAGGCAAACACAGCAAGTAAAAGTGGGAGACAGGAATAGTTGTTCTGTCCTCAGCAGAGGAAGAGTAAAAGGCAATTAGCAGTCAGCCAAGTGACGTGATTTGTTGTGTTTCACAGAAGCAGTGCTTGGCAGAGGGAATTTACTGCAGAGTCTTTTCTGCCAGACCTCATCTAGTTCTCCTGCTGCTGCTGAAGACATTAGACAAAATTGATAGGAATTTGATGTGAAGCAGACAGAAGGGCCACAAGCTTTTTCTCTTTCCAAGACCTACTTCTGTTGAACACAATAGGAGTTTTACCATTGCTCTCCACGGCTTTAAGCAGGTTCTGGGAGATTCCCCAAAGAAAAATTTCTTGGTTCAGATAAAGCAAATAATGGTCTGATCTCCCTCCTGCGGTCAGAAACCTTTGAATAGAGGTGAAGGAGTATCTGTCAGTGTGCATGACCTGTACAAACTCCCTTGATGTCTTACTGGATTTATGGATTTCCCATGGCTGCAGCTCTTGCACACAATGTAACATACAATATGCTGCTCAGAGATAGTATCCTTTCTAATTGCTTCAGATTAGAGATAGTCTTGGTCAGATATGGGGAGGATTGCCCTGTCTTGCTAGCATGTCACAAGCTGATGATTGCTCTAACTGTGGCAGGGCAGAGAGATGCTGTTGGTAAATCTCAGGGAAGCTCTTGTGTGGGCATTTAGAAATGTCAGAGGGCCACAAGCGTGTTAAGGTGCAGTTCTTTTTTCTGGCTACACACCATCTTAGGTCTCTTTTCTATTTCTGTCAATAAAGACTCCATGTCACTGATACCTTTCAAAAGGACTTTGGTGAACAGTACAGTGTGGCTTGACTAAAATATTATGACTACATTTATAGTAATTAGAGAAAGCAAGGTATCATCAAAGGTATGGCAAAAATTAAGGGAAAAAAGGCCATTTTTAAAAATGTATGTAGAAAAGGAAGATAATAATGTGCTGTCTTTCATGTATTAATGGCAGAAGTCTTAAACGCAGCCAATTTTCAATGTGCAACCCTGAATGCAATAAGCAATTTTAAGAAAATAATATTCGGTTATGCCATGTTATTGTACTCATAACCAGCCAAATAATCTGACCAACTGTCTACAAATAAAGGGCTACCCGTTGCAAATGAAGTTTGGAGAATTCAGGCCTACTGCTTTTGTTTCACTTTTTGAAGCATTTTCTCACTATACAAGTATTGTATGATTTCAAAAACAAATATTAGCCTCCATGTTTGGAGTAAAAAGATCCGCAACACACCTAGTGGCTCTTGCTTGTAGAGATGAAGGAATACTTAAATCTGCAGCCAGAAATCATCTAGGGCTCAAACTATAGAAACAGGGCTTACAGAGTACATTTACAGTCAAGGCAGCTGACAGTCTATGAAGCAAAAAATTCTTTGCCTTCTTAAAATAACTGCATAGCATTTAAATAGCTTTGATAGATAAGGATTTGTTTTGTACAGTACTGTAGAAATTAGCAGTTCTTTTTTTTATGACGTGCTGAAACTAGAATATGTTTTTTGTTGGATCAGACTGTAAGAAATGGTTGTGCCAGTTGTATGAAACAAAAGGGCACCAGTTTGTATTTGGATAATTTTCTGGGTGTAGAACCCTCCTGTTAAGAGTAAAGCTGGCAAGATTTATCTTTCAAGTGAATGATTCACTGATGTTTGTCATCAGTGATAGTCAGCAGAAACAATGTGATGAGATGCCATTTTCTGTGGTGAAACAACTTGCCTAGATTTATTTTTTTTCACAGACCTGTAGAGAATTTCACTTTTACGAAGGATATAGTTTTTGCTGCTGAAACAAAATGCCCTTCCTTTCATTTTGCAGGCTTAAAAATAAGTTCTTAAACTAAAATTGAACCAGATTTAGGCCTTTATTTTCTACAGAGATCCCTAAAATCTTTCTTTGAAAACAAAACAAATAGTAGGAATTTTGGACTACTGAATACATACAATTTTTCCACTGATCAACCTGTGGGGAAAAAACTGTTACTGTTGCTATAATTTTAAAATTAGTGTAGAAATAGTGTAGTTCCCCAGTAGGTAACACTAAGTTTTAGGCTGGACCATATTCCTCCATTCTGATTAATTTTTATTAGTCCCTCTGTAAACCGTCTTATTTACCTGGCTACAGTCAGACTCTGAATAAGCTCTCAAAAAAAACCATTAAAATGATGAACTTAAGTCTAAGAAGCATGGTTCATTTTCATTCAGACTTTTATTTACATATTAGGAAGCTATTTTAAAATACTGGCATTCTACTTATCAATTAATTTTAAAAAAACCACAGCCACATTCACATGCTCATAATAGTTCAAATACTCACAAAATAATCTGTGAAATGAGTTTTTAAGATCCTCATCCAAGAAATGAGACTCTGAAGAAAGGCCACTTTTCTAAGGACTTTTGTCACCCAGATATGACTCAGTAATCTGCATGGAAAAATATTTCTGAGAAATCAAATAACCTTAGAACTAAAACTAATAAAGCCATTAAAATTAGGGCCAATTAAGATTTATGCAAGTGGCATAGGGATTCTAGCCCGGTATTATTAAGTAAATCAGCCTATTAGGATGGGGATTTTTTTTCCCATATGATCTGTTTGAAATTCTATATTGTCAAAATCTGCCACGGTAATGGCAATATGATGTATTGTGCCATCTCAAATGTGTTTTGGGTCTTGCTTGAAGATAATGACCAGACAAATAAATTCCTGGAAATTGACCGGGGTATTGTGATTTCTACTTTTTTAGCTGGAAATACATGTAAAATACTTTTAAATTTCTAAAATTTGTAAATTTTCCTTGAGAATTTAATCATGTTAAAAGACACAAAACTAGAAGGCTGCTGAGACTGCAAATATCATCTTACTTCTTAAAAATATTCTGTATTTAAATTTTAATATAAAAGGAAATCATTATTATAGGGAAAAATTGCAAATATGGACTTAACAGTTCTGGTAGTCATTATAGTCACATAATCCTTTCTTTTTTAAATGAAATAGCTTTAAACTAGATAGTTTCTAATGCATTTCTGTTCCACGTATTACATTACCTATATATGAAAAAGTCAATTTGCAAATGCGTGCTCTTATAAAATAACCAGAAGAAGTAAAATTGTTATGATTGATCTGAAATAATTGATTACAGTATGACAGATTTCTTAATTATAAAACACAATTACATTTTTGTGCTTTCATACCTGAACATTACAAAAGCTGAGAGAACTATTTCTGTTCTAATTCTGATTAGATCAGCAATGCCACTTCTTCAGGTCTTATCAAATTGGTTTTGATAATAATTACTTGGGAAGTGTTTGATCTCAATGATGAATACTTGATTAGTTTTTCATGAAATCATTCAACCACACCACTCAACACTACTCATGTGAGACCTTGTTGATTTAGCTGTTCGAAAGAACACATTCTTTTTCACTGCAGTTATGGGATGTCAGTCTTTGGGGAAAAGAGGGTGGAAAAAGGGCAAGTTTATGGGTAATGATATTGCAGCAGCAGATATTTAAGGTTTGCTAATTCTCTTCTCAATTATGTTCATTCTCTGCCTCGTCACACTGCCTGCTGCACGGCGACAGAATCAATCTTAGCAGTGGAATAAATTTTTCCTCTTTCAAAAAAGGGTTTCATGACACCATTGTCATCTTTGAAACCCTTGGAGGGTTTTGCCCTGATGAGTAATATTTCATATGTGGAATGTTTATGTGATTTTCACGGAGCGATAACCCCGCTACCACCTAACTTTGATGCATTGAGATTGCTGCTTTTCCCTGCTAAAGTGCTTTTACACACCACCTCCTACAAATTGGCTTCAGAGTTAGAAATAGAAGATTCAACAAAACTTCAACTCTCCATGGAAAAAAGGGTCTAGTGGAGAAATTTATACATTGGGCACAATCTCCTTTAATTATTTAAACAGGAGCTTTTGCTGAATAAGAGTTGTAGGCATTTTCCCTTATCATTTTTCTTTTACTTTACATGGTTAGAATCATTTATCCAGAGCTGACCATATATCCATACTTTAAAATTAATATTTTTTAACCAAGCTACTCTTAAGGATTGGTCTGCCGACCCATAGTTCTTGAAGTCAATAACATTGCCTGCATAAGTTAAAACTGCTCACATAAAGAGACACTCAATGGATTAGTCTCCAAGTTATAGGGAAAAAAATTCTATATCCCAGGTGCTTATGGTTGAGTATCTGCACAAGAAGATATTTTTAGAACAATGTCCTTACTTGTCAGTCACCAAATAGCAAGGAAAAGCCTTTTATCAAAAGAGGAGTTAAAGCCAGGCTAATTAAGAAGGACAATTTCGAAGGAGACAATATTTTCTCTAAAGATTTTCTTTTTAAAGTTGCTAATAGAATTATGACAGTTTTAACAATCAGAAAATACAGTGCAATCCAAATGTTTCCTTTGTTAATTATAAGATCTCTGGAAATTGCCTAGATCTTTAAAACTTAATGTTTCACTAATAAGCTTAGATCCCTTCAGGTTATTGTTTTTGGGGTTTATTTTATTTAGTTTTTAAAATCAACTGTTATTTTGGTGGCAATAAATTTGTCTTTGAAGATCCAATTTAAAGAGGCTCTTCTCTAGGAGTCTCAGACTGCTTAAAAAGAAAATAATGTTCCAGGACTATAATTATTTTGGTTACTGTGTCATCATGTTAATGTTGTACAGGAAGAAATGTTCATCTGAACGTTTCATTGTTTTGAATTAAGTCTAAAGCAGAAAGGAGAGCAGTCAGTCTGCTGATTGGAAAAATTGAACATCTCTCTTTAACTGGTGAAGAGCAGTTTGAATGCAGTTACCTCCAGATATAACATGAATTCAGCATTTTTTATTTAACTGTTGTGCACTGTCAAAGTACCTGTCATCCCAGGATATCATCTTTATGTAGTAGTTGTTGGCCAGCTTTTCTGAGGAACTCGGCTCCCAGTTAGAAGGCAAAATGAACAGAAAGATTTTCATAGAGGCTTATTACTCTGCAGCTCCCATTGAAAACAAAGGAGCTATTAGGTGCCAGTTCCTTTGACAAGTGTGTCTTCTTTGTTATTCCTTTTAGGAGGAACTGCAGCTGAGGTTTTCAAGGGAACCTAAAGGACCTAGCCCAGTTTCCAGGCAGGGGCTATACAAGAGGAAGACCTAGCCCAGTACCTTTGAGAAGTCCAGCTCAGGACCTTAGCTCTTAACATGCTGGATCACAGCAAATATCCACAGCTCAGAAAAGGCCCAAGCCTGAGGGATATCAAACCAAAAAGTAGTTTGTGAATCTTGTACTACAAATAAAGCAGGCCATCCAGGAGCAGAAAAGTAATTACTACTCATATTTTTCACTGAAATCAATTTATTTCAAATTACAACATGCAGGCTCTTGTTAAAGGCAGATGCACTAGTTACCCACAGAAACTACTAATACTCCTATTGTCTTCAAATTTGCGTGCATAGCACAAAATGAGGAAAATGAGAAAAGACTCTGGAACAGCATAGGGATTCCTACTACATTGTTCCCGTTATCAGTAAAATCCTTACTGACCTCTCACTTAATCCTTCTCTCATTATTCCCTTCAGTACGAAGCATGCATTCTGGACAACAATAAAAAAAATCTATAGTGTACTACCATTTCTGTCATTTGCAGCTAATGAATGCTTTTAAGTATTGACTAGCAACTGGTCTAATAATGACAATGACTCCACCGATTTAGAGCAATAAATCCAAAGACTTGGCAGGCTTCTACGAGTATAATAAGCTCAAACATTCATTCAGGAAGATTAAGAAAATGGGCAGTAGACGCTTGAATATTAGAGATTCTCATGTTTCTTTCCTTTTCGTAACACCATCTGTCTGGAAAAAAAGATAAATTTACACACTAAACACTGTGAAATAAAGTGACAGCTAAGGTAACTCTGAGGATTATTTTTCTTTTGCTGTAGCTAAGAGAGTGGGTCAATTACAATGAATATGATTACTGCAGGGCTATGAGAGCCCACACTAACAGCATCTATTAAGAAAAGTTTGGGGGGGTTAAATGCCTGTGTTCAATATCTACTGTGGACAACAGCTATTACCAGCGGTTCCAGATATTATCAGAAATGTATGTTTGATATTTCTCATAACAAACAGACCTCTCAGTGTTTTATCACTAGATGAAAGGCTTAAAAGACTTCAGATAAACAACAGTGATATGCTTGTCTTCATCAGTGATGTAGGAGTAAAGATAATTCATCAGGCATTCCTCATCTGGTTTATATACATTTATTTTTCTCACTCAGGGGAATATATTAATTATTATTTATTTTAATTATTACATGCACTTAAATTAAAGGAAACAAAAATTACTTAGGTTTCATTGGATCACCATGGAGGTACTGCTTAAAAAAAAAATCTAAATATAGTAAGAAGTAATCCTGCTGGATAAAGTGAAACAAAGAAGCCAGTCAGAAAAATTATAAAAGAAATCTGTCCAGTTGGTACTTTAGTCCAATCTGTAAATTACCCTCAGAACCAATGTTGCAAACTAGCTTCGGGTGGGATCCCCCTGTAGTATATTCCCTTTTTTGTTTGTCTGAGGTCTTGTGTCAAGCTGCAGAAAAACCTTTCCCACTCAAGGGACTATGACACAAGAGCACTGTCAGGCCATGTAGAGACAGCAAGAGCTAAAAGGGTCACAGCAGATAAGCTCTACCACACAGGGCAAAGGGACACATTTCCCTGCAGTCCTAAAATCATAGAATTATTTTGGTTGGAAGGGACCTTAAAGGTCATCTATTCCAACACCTCTGCCATGGGCAGAGACACCTTCTACAAGACCAGATAAATGTCCCATGATCCCAGGAGCATGCAGTACTAACCTGTGATAAGCTGCATGGGTGAAACAGCTTCTGATGAGGCTATTGGCCAAGTTGCCTGTTTCATTGCTGTGTTTCTTTAGTAGACCTTGCATTTGCAACTGAGTTTTGGCAAACAGAGGCTTGTTTAGAGCTGCATGGAAGGGACAGAGGCTTGCAGCTCAGGCACTGAAGCATCTGGGTGGAAGATGCTTCCACAAAATATTTTTCTTCCACAAACTATTTTTCTGCAAGTATTGTAGCAGCTGTAGATCATAACAGTATGAAGTGCAGGAAAATGCGGTTAATGCCAGAGTTCCCATGGCAGTTTGCATAAAAATTTGTGGCTGGAGGTGGATTCATTAATAAAGTCAATACAGAGTTTATGTCAGTTCCACCAAGGCAGATAACCATAGGAGAATCTGTCTTAGTACTTCATCTGATGTATTTAATTTGCTGATTTATTTAGTAATAATGAGTAGATTTATTGTGTTTGGAAATGGAAAGTGCTCTGCAGAGTGAAACATCCTGCTGGTTGAGATCTGGAAGCATATTGCAAGGTTGATGGCGGTGACAGAAGAAGCAGGAAGTGCATAGGTCACTGTAACAGAAATAAAAGCAAAGATCACCTATTCCCACATATTAATTTATTATTATTTTTGTGATCTTGCTGCCGTGCTTGGTCCTTGAGAGATGCTTATTACAATCAGTGTAGTGAATTTCAATCACATTGGCTCCAAAATCTGATTAGCAGCCTAGTGAGGAGGGAGGACAGAGTTGGGGGTAAAGATTTAAGTATTTTCTGACCCACATGCTTGTCACTCCATCAAAACTTTATTTCAGCAAAATATTTAACATTATTTGTCAAGGTAAGTGGCTGTTTATGGTCTGAGGTAAAAATAGAGAGAAACCTTGAGTGGGCAGCATTTAAATTCCTCTAACACCATTATAAATTGCAAAATGGTGCAAGAAAAGCCAGTTAAGGGTTCATTCCACCAACAGCCCAAAGCAAATGAGAGTTTGATGTCCTCAGGGTCCGCCACACAGATAGGCCTAGTACCCAGTAGAAATGGATGGCATAAACCAGCAATACTCTTGAGCATCTCATGTGTGATGACTAGCAAAACAAGCTCCATGTTCAAAACAACAGCTTCAGGTGCATGGCTTAAGTTCCAGCATTTGGTTATAGCCTCTTAATACTGCATATTAGAAGGCACCTAAGCAGAGCTCGTATTTCCGTGAAAAATTCAATGTGAAGCTGGAAATTATTTCAGACAGCAGTTTTACTGGCAAAGTGCCCGAGGCTTGCAGATGGTACAGCATTCCTCTGTCTTGAGTGGGGAAATCAAGAAAGCTTGAAATGAGAAGCCTTCAAACAGGAGAAGGTGTTTCTGTGACACTTGCAATTGCAAATACAGATGATTCAAGTGTAAGAGACATCAGGATCCACACATCTGGTCTTCACATGAATAAGACAGACAATAACTCCAGAAAGACAAGTATGTTGCAGTTAAAATGAAGCAGAAACAGAGGCTTTATGATTCATAGGCTTATTTCCAGACTCAAAGCCATTTTTAGCATTTTAATCATGGTCTGCACCCAGAAAAAAAAAAAATCAAAAAAACCCCAAACAAACAAAAAAATAACCCAAAAAAACAACAAAAAAAACCCCCAAAACCCAAACCAGTCTAATTTGCTGTTATTTCTTAGGATGAAACAAAAAATTCAGTTCAAATGAAAAAAAATTTCTTGTTGAAAACAAAAGAAAAATAAGAATTTTTGAGTTTTGACAAAGAATTATGTGGGAACCCATGCCAGACTGAAGGCTAAAGAAGACCCCATTTTGAATTTAAAGAAAATATGTGTCCTGGTTGTAAAAATTGTGTGTTCATCAAACTAAGTCTTGATTCACAGGGTACAAGCAAGGACAGTTCTGAATTTATTCTGGCACATGCATACTGCATTTCTGGGAGGAAAAGGTGACTTATGTGCTGCCTGTGACAAGGGAAGTCATCCTACTTCTGTTGATCAAAGTCTTCCTTAGAAATGGGGCTGCAAAGGTTTCTTCAACCACACAAAAGAATGTGTGGATGACGCAAAGAAGGAACAAATTCCTGAAGTATATGGGGTAATGCCCACCTGGACACAATACTTTGCACTTTGTAAGAAATTTAGAGGAGAGTCAGTGAGCAGATTGCATGGACACACACTATCACAAGCATGCATGACACACGCCGAGTGCAGAAGCAGCTGCTCCAAAGATAACCAAAGAGCTGTGGAACTACAAATAATAAGCACTCATGCAAACAGGAATAAGTATTACAGATACAGCTGCATATATCATGTTTTAAAACATAGACTGCAGGTCATATCATAAGACAGGAAAATCCTTTGAAGCTGTAACTCTGGAAGAAGGGTGAGATATCAAAGGAAGGGAATCAGTGTTCAGTGATGCTGTTCACCAAAAGGGCAACTGTTGTTGTTTGTATAAAGAAATCTATCTCAAGTAGGAGTTGGAGAGATTAAACCGCTTTTCCTTGCACTTTCTTGGAAGCATTTTTATTGCTATTGAAATTCTGTATATATATCTCAAAAGGGATTTTAGGAAAATTAAGAAGGTTTAGAAAAGAGCATCAAGAATTCTGTAAAGAACCTGCTATAATGAAAGAATTATGGAGCTAAAGCCATTTTAAAAAATGCTTGATCTACCATGATCTCAGCCAACAAGAACCTACACGGAAAGCAGAACTTTGATAATGAAGGTTCTTCTGACCTTTAAGCAAGGAATAAAAATCCAGTGAGGAAAAAATCATATATAGAATACAAAGATCTTTAATACTGAGCAAACTAAACACTGGACCAATTTCTGGAGGCTGATGGTAACATTTTTTTTATTGCTAGCAATTTTAATTAATATTGTTTTTGTTTTCCTTTTCCCCTGAGATTTTTCTCTACTGCAAAGTGGAATATTTTAAAAGAAACTTACTGTGCATGCTAAACACAAAATTGGATGGGATAATCACAATGACTATTTCTTGCATATGAATCCACACATTTATGAAAAGAATGAAGAGTGGCACAGATTATGAACTAACAGTGCTGTGAAGATCAGCTTGGAACTTTGTGGATATGGCACTTCCACACCCTGGCTGGGTCCAGTCTGAGGACAGACAACAAAGTCAAAGAACAGTTTAAGAGATGTCAGCCTTTTATGGCTGTAAGGCTTGCACCAAAATTTGAATGCAGCAGAAGACAGAATTTGTCAATATTTTTCAATAAAGAAAACAGTAGTATTAAAGAGAATAACTGATTCTAGAAACAAGTGATTTATCAAACACTATTTGGAAGACTTTTTTTGTAAGACCTTACCTGCGACTGTTAATGTCAGCCCTGTAACAGCCAGAGTTTAGTTCCTTCTCAAGAAGAGCCTTTGATAGTGTCCTCTCAAAGTTATGAAGCTTTGTTATTCATCATACCCAGAAGATGGGCAATTGTGTTCCCCTGTTGTAACGTAGAGGTTCACAAGCATCATCAGAAAATCAATAAGCATCATCAGAAAATCAATCAACATTGCTACTCTGGTGGAACAAGACACATTTGTCTATGTTGATGTGACATCTATGCCTTCCTGGAACTCTGGAGATGCTTCTGAGAAGCAGCACAGACAGTCCTAGGTCTACACCCAGAGCTGCAGCACATAGTGTGTTTGTCCTCTCACTTTGACATCTCTTTCTGTCTTGATTTACAGTCGTGTGTCTGTCATGGGGATTATGTCATAACCATTCTCTGAAGTACATCTTAACAAATTCCCCACATAATAATTAGATAGCAATCAACAATAACAGTTGCTTTGTTGTTTTCTAGGCTGTTAAGCCATAAGACAAAGAATAAGGTTAAGTCATTTTCAGTAGATTACCACAAGGATAGTAAGTGGCATGAAATTCATTACAACATCCAATGAACTTGCATTTTGAACAGTGGTCACATCTGTGACTGGGCACTTGACTCTCAGCTTTAAGGTTTGAAAAAACTGCAGTTATTTGAGTATTCCTAAAGGTAAGAATTTAACACTTATAACACTTTCTACAAGGACTCAAGACTGTATTGTGCAAAATTTCTGGTAAAGTCCTGCATTTATCCTTCATTTAAGCCCAGCTTTTCTTGTGGTTTCTGGACTGATCCTGCCAGATGCTGAGTTTTGACTGCTTTTATCCCTTCTCAGTGAGTCAGTCCCTGGCAGGGCTGGAATCTTGACTTAGTCATATTCTGAGAAGGGACTGTCTGCTGTTCCAAACTGTATAGGTGCTCCTGGGAATTAGACAGGAATGCAGCAAAAGTGTTGTCATTTGTGACCTGAGCCAAAGTTAGACACTAGTGTTAAAAAACAACTGCACTGAATTGTGGTACTGCTCAGCTCTATGAAATATTAACCTCCTCCCATCATCTCTAACTAACAACTGCTTGGAAGGACCATTTTTTTGTTTTGACTAGTGTATTTGAATTAAACTTGTTCTTTTTTTATTCTGGTTGGTAGAACGAGGACTTTCATTGTATTGTCCAGAAAAATGGATTTTTTCATCTGTTCTACAGCTCTGTTTTTAGATTGTCCTGTAGTCTCTCACCTGATCAATAATATGCACTGGGCTTTGTTATATTTCTTCTTCTCCTTTAAAAAGGTGCAGGGGAAAAGTTTTCCTATCAGGCATAGTCATCTAGGCCCAGGCTAAAAAACAGGCACAACCATCTCTTTCTGGACTGTCACATCTGTTGGTTCTTAGTTGTGACAGCCATGGAGAACATAAATTTGCAGATTGATGTATATATGAATTTGAGGCTTCTTGAGAATTTCAGACTCTCCTCACTAAGGTTTGTTCCACAAAACAGGTGTGGTTTTTGTTTAGCTTTGGGATTTGGCCTATTTTGATGATATCATGGATTATCCATTTCACAGGCAGTGAGTGTAGGGATCCTAAACTAGGGGTGAGGAAAAACAAGGAAGGAGTAAAGCTTTTCAAGAACAGAGCCAAATATAGAGAAAAAATGATCTAATATGTGGGCTGGACAAAGTTTCATAGATTGTTCTGGAAATCTTTGGGTCCTCACACTCCTGTCTCCTACATCCAGGAGCTACAAGTACTGCTGAGAGGTGCCCAAAGTACACATCTCCCTGTCAATCATGAGGCAGGTAGGCATGTTCTAGCCCACCACCCAGCATTCTTGTCATGTAAATAAATGTTTTGGACATACAAAGGTGCAGCAAGGGGAATTTCAGAGTCTCCAGTAAAATGGAAGCTCAGCTCAGGAGACAGCTACATGAATTAGGGTGATAGGTCAGACCACTCCAAGTGACTGTAAGTTGGGCTTCCTAGCCCACTGGTTAAAGATATGGAATCAACACACTAGCTGGTCTCCATCACATGCCTGGACAATGAATTTGGGAATGTCACTCTGCCAGTTTGTGCCTATGTTCCCTGCCTCTTATTTCTTACTTTTATAAACTGCAAACTCTTTAAGGCTGTCTCTTGCTCCAGTTTTTCATAGTGCTTTTTTTTTCTGAGCTGGAGCCTCTGGGACTACTATAATACAAATAAATAACTCTATGCCTATAGAGGTATTATGTGAAATGAGCTGGGATTTTGTATATGAGCCATTAGATGTGTGGGATAAGATGAATTCATTAAATTTGAAAACACAAATGTATGGAGTGTGAGTACTCTCTTAGTCTCTTGCATCACACTGAGCGTATATAGACTAACAGGCTTACATATATTATACATCCTTATCCTGTTATATAAAGTGGATCTAAAACGCATTATATTAAATAAAGTGTGTTCTCTAGTAGCATGTACATTATAGACACTCAGAAAATAATAAATAAAATTGAAATAGCATAAAAATTAAAAGGGGCTATATTCATCACTTCCTAACCACAATCTTTAGTGACATTAGCAAAAACCAAAAAGGGTCAAAGATATGTCAGCCTCACATTCCAGAGGCAGGCATGACTGGAGCTCATTTACTCATATCTGAAAAGCTTTGAAGCCCCTAGAACAGCAGTTGCACTAGCACAGCCTGGAGTTCCAGCTGCAAAAGCCTTCTTTCAACCTGATCCCAGGTGAATGCCCAGCAATCAAGTCACATATCACCTGAGCTATAATATTATTGGTATAACAAAACATTAAACAAATTTATTTAAAGCTAGATAGTACACTTGTCTGTGTGCAGTGCTGCTGGGCCTCTGGATTACTGTGTAAACAAGGTCCAAAACATCTTCCTCAGTATTTTTTATCACAAAAGGAATATTTAGTCTTTTGACATTGTGACTACTGCAGTACTACGTCTATGACTTGGTTTGCTGCCTCTGCAGTTTGCACTTCATGAGCAAAGTGAACTAGAAAAGATTCTGATCAAGTAAGCTACACAGAACCTTTTACTTAGTCTTGCATGTTTGGATTTGGTACTGGCATTGTCCCTGCTTTGGAGAATTTGTCCCCTTTTGCCTTCCTACCAGCCATGACAACAGGATGCACAATAAAAATCTGTGTTTACAAATCTTGCATGCAAATGATTACGGAACAGCCACGATATGCAGCAATTTAAATTTGTTGACAGAGTTGCTAAGAAACAAGCCTTTTGATTCTGTGAAACCCTTTTTGATACAGATCCACTCTCTGACAGTTGAAGTTATTGAACAAGAGTGAGGATTCTTTAAAAGAGGAATTTCTGACATTTGCTATGTTTTCAGAGGCTGTAACATAACATTGAATATTCCTTCAGTGTCAGTTTTGTTCAGTAGCAGAGTGTCTGATTCCATATATATTTAAACTATCCTATATTTCAAAAATTGGCTTCAGCACTTCAGTACTACCTTCAACCACTCTCAAGCACAATTGTTTTGCAAAGAATTGTGATCTTTACATGCTCCCCTGCCAAATACCTTGTAAGTTTCTATATTTTTTCCAATCTATTCTTTAAACATCCTTTCTCCAGGGCATTTTCACAAAGGACCCCATAGAATCTTATTCAGATATCAACAGTAAAATACACCATTATTTTGACATTCCAGTATTATGAAGACAGCTGATGTTTTAAGAATATATATTCACACTGTAGACACCAAACCATTAAATACTGTAGCAGAGCTTGGGAAAAGAAAAGGGTTTAGATTCATCCTAAGTCAGATTACTCGTATCACTTAGCTGATAAAATTAGAAGCACTGTCATGTAAAGTCTTGTCAGTAAAAGAAGATGGTTTAGCTCTTATGTGGGATGAAACACATTTGGGAGGCATCTAACCTTCACTTTATTACTAAGGCAGCCTATAGCAATTATAGTCCTAATTTAAACACTTCAGTTAGGTGTTTAAAATTAGACAGAATTAATCCTAATTTAATTGATCATAACCTTATTTTTTCTTAGCAGGCTTAGTTGCAATTGCAAGCTGCCTACACCTATACTGCCTTTTGTACATGGCTGTCACACAGTTGAATTCAATGCCCAAAAAGGAAAAGGCAGGTGACCAAAAATTTCAGGTTTTTATGGGGATGGGAGATAAACAAAGACAGTTACAGGACAGAAGCAGAAATGAGAGGCTCAAGAAAAGACCACGTGACATCTTCCACCTCTGAAGGCATACACAGCCTTCCAGGATCAGCCTATTACTTTTAAGGACATTTTGGATTTTTCTGCTGTGAAACACAGGAACCTAATGTCATGTGCCTGCCATTATTTTTAATCAAATAAAATAGCTGCAAAGTAATAAACTGAACTTGAAAAGGCAGGAGGATGACTCTGTGAGGAGAGGGATCGATCTATGCTAGTCAAAAAACCAAACTGAAACGGAGTGGAGTAAGAAAGAATCACTTTCAGGTTTACTCAGAAGCAGTGAAGACTATCTCTTCCTACCATTTTCTCTTCACATTGTGTTCATAGGGACCGTTTTTTCCTTGTGAAAAAACACATCTCCTGAAGTTGTGCAAAAGTGTTTTGAAAACGATTTTTAAAAATGTGAAATAAATGTAAAAATAATGAGTCATACTCCATAATGGCCATTGCAGTGTGCATTAGAAAGCAACCAAAGCACTCTCAGCATGCACTAATAGCTTGCTAATGCACAGCCTTTGGTGCCTTATTGCTATAGTCGACATTTACCACAATGAATACTTTGCAGCAAGAAATATTTTGGGATCCATTATGCTTTCACAACCTTGAGCTGTGCTGGGAAGGGCTAGAAGTAGAGTACTGTGAGCAATGGGGGCTGAAGACCTGGAGAAGTCACTGACACTTTTGCCTTTTGTTGGAATACAGGTGGAAAAGACCCACCCCAGGCTCAGTCTTCCTGTGATGGAAAACACTATTGAGAGAGAGACATTTCATAGAATCATACAATCATTTAAGTTGGAAAAGACCTCTAAGATCATCAAGTCCAACTGCTAACCTGTCATTGCTCTGTTCACCACTAAACCACACACCTTTTGATCACACCAGGGATGATGATTCCATCACTTCACTAGGCAGCCTATTCCAGTGCTTGATAACCCTTTCTATGACGAAATTTTAATATCCAATTTAAACCTGCCATAGGGCAACTTGAAGCCATTTCATCTCATCCTGGCACTTGCTACCTGGGAGAAAAGACCAACCTCCACCTGGCTACAATCTCCTTTCAGGTAGCTGTAGAGAGTGAAAAGGTCTCCCCTGAGACTCCTCTCACAGAGAACACCCCCAGCTCCCTCAGCTGCTCCTCATCAGGCTTGTGCTCCACACCCTTCACCAGTTCCATTTCTCTTCTCTGGACACACTCCAGCCCCTCAATGTCCTTCCTGTAGTGAGTGCCCCAGAATTAAACAAAGGATTTGAGGTGCAGCCTCACCAGGGCTGAGTACAGAGGGACAATCACTGCTATAATCCTTCTGGCCACACAATTCCTGGTACAGGACAGGATGCCATTGGCCTTCTTGGCCACCTGGGCACATGCTGGCTCATGTTCAGCGGCTGTTGACCAGCACCGCCAGGTCCTTTCCCACCAAGCAGCTTTTCAACCACTTTGCCCCTAGCCTGTAGTGCTGCATGGGATTTTTGTAACCCAAATGGTTCATCTTGAAGGCAGTGGTGCAAACCATCTTGTACCAGGGCCTTGGCTTGAATATCTCACAGGGTTTTCATCCTGACACCATTGCAATCCTTGTGTCGCTGCCCCTTTGCATCTGGACACCATAAATCATCTCTCTCTCTCTTTTTCTGTGTACAGAAAGAGGCTGAGTCTTAATCCCAGCCTGCATGAGACCTGAGGAAGGTACCATCAGTGCTGGGAGGGGAGGTGGGAAAGGAGGATAGGGGTTTTTTGCTCTTGGTTGCTTTTTCCTGATATATTGGACAAGTAGTTCCTTGGAAGCAGGAAGTACAAGAGAAAGGTGTTCGAGTATAAAGTAACATTTATAAGATCCCAGTATAAGAACTCATTTCACTGATTGACTCAAAGCTACCTAAGAATGGGCAATGCGACATTTTATTCAGTGGAGAACTCACTGTTTTTGTTCCATTTGCAATGTCCTCATACACTGGTATCGATAGGAACCCTTGTTACCTTGAGAGAGTCCCTCAGACCACCATCATCACACAGCTCCTGCTGTGCCTTGGGGTTTAGACTGCAAACTAGAAGAGACAAAAGTGTGGGTTTTATTATAACAATGCCTAGAGATATTATTACCAAAATGCATCATTTCTGTTGGCCTAAACCCGTGGCTTGTAAATTCTTCATGTGAGTAGTCCATGAAAATAAGCCTCTATCCTCCTTTGATCTTTGAGAGATGCCAACCCCAACCACAGCTCACAAGGGTTGGAACTATGATGGAGGAGAAATCCAGATTCATATGACATCCCAATGGAACAGAAGTGTTTGAAAGTACATTGTTCATGTAAGTAAAGGTATGGAGGATAATTTCCTCATTTGAAAATATTTTTAGTGAGAAGAAAGCTAATTTCCAAAAAAAGGCAAATTAAAATGTTTCTCTCAATTTTCTTGCTTCAGGGTTTTTTGTTGTTGTCGGGTTTTTTTTCATAGAACAGCAATTTATTTTGTTTTGCATGTGATCTGTATAAGCTGTTCCTATCAAACAAGGCAATGTAATGAATTGTATTGAGCTGTGTAAGTCCTAGCAGTCGGAAAACCAATACATTTCATGGCTGGCTCTGCTTTGTTTTCCTTTAATGCAGACAATTTAATGTTAGTGATTGAATCAGTGAGTTTTCCAGCAAAAATGACAAGGCAGTCAACTTGAAATGTAGCATTATTAGCCATCGTCTCTTCTAGTTTTGTGTGCATGTTGAGTGATCTGGGATGAAAAACTAACAAGCACCTGTCAAATCTGAGACATCAGGTTTTCTGACAGAGGGCCCACTGGACATTCCTATCAAGAGAGCCTTTATGAGTAAACCGTGGAAATCTCTCTCAGACAAAAAGGAAACAGAGCTCATTAGATTCTGCAGACCCTTGACTTGGAGGGCATGCTGTCTCCAATGAAAGGCTTTTGATCACAATGCTTTTTTTATTCAGATTTGACTTCACATTATGGCTAATCAATACCTTGCAACAGTCTAAGTCCCCAGTTAGATGCACATCTCACAGTCAGGCAGGGAGACCTACTAATTGAGAAAATGTCAGAGACCCAGGTACCATCGCCCTCAGGCCATAGTCTTGCCTCAACTCAATCCTTTCTTCCTATCCCTGCCTCTCTTATCACAGTACCCTAGAAATGGTGGAAATAAAATTTAGAGGCATGACAGGCACAGAAAAGCAGGATCAATTCCTGTCGTTTGCCACCAGTGTTTACTGCCTTTCCAGGTCTTCAAAGGGTGTTTTTCTTTCATAGCTTAGGGTAACTTAACCTTTTATAAATAGAAAGATGGTAAAATTAATGAATTTAAATTGTTTGATTTTTCTAGGCCTGATATTATATCGACTTTCTGAAAAAAGACTATCTCTTTAAAATCTCATTTGTTTACATAGAAACTGGAAGGTTTTTGTCATGTCTCCAATTTTTGCCATGTGTCCACTTTGAAAATAATCCCTTCTCATCTTTCTGCATCATTTTTCACCAGTCAGACTTTTCAGGTGAATAATACAAAGTCCTGTAGAAAAAGAGCAAGGTAACTTCAAAATTAGGACATGGGGCATGTCCTCATGCAGGGCAACACCAAGAGATTTTGGCAGCAGCAGAAGGATGTCAGGCTGATCTGTTTCCCAGTACCTGACTGAGGGTTTGTGTTCAGTGGAGCATCACAAGAGAGGCACTTGTTTCTGGTCTTCTGTGACCACAGATATTAAAAATGAAGGGTTTTTCTTTTGTTTGTCTCCTGCCTCCATTTGGCATTTTCCTGGCAGCATTGTTTGCCTAGCCTCTGCCATAGCCAGTTGCCTGAAAAAAACCCCCATGTTTGTAAACCTGCCTTTGTAAACTATGGTAAACCAACCGCTGGAGGGAGTCACAGATTAGGGAGCTGCTGGAACTACCAACGGCTGCTGGAAAAACACATTTTACTTTGGGAATCGCATTATATCTCCGTCCTGTGTGAAATGAGTGTTCCATGGCTCTGTAAACATTTTTACATGGACTTTGTCATGGGCTGAACTGGTCTTCCACATATACAAACAGTTCCTTCATCAAGGCGAGAGCTACTGTCCACTTTTTCTTCTCTTCCATTACCTCTTACCTCTAGCCAAGTTGTGGCTCTGGACAGATGTTTCAGTGACAATATATTAAGTGGTGGAGAGAGAAAGAAAGACTAGATGTAGGTTAAGAACAGGTAACAGTGCTGAGACAAGGGTGAGAAAGGAAAGCAGAAGGAAAGGAAGCAGAAAATGAGGAAACAAAGGACCTGCATTAAAGATAAATACTTAGCTTTTGCTCTGTGCATCATTTTTCCCCAGAATCCCTATCAGGAGCTCCTATTTTTGCTTCCTATTCTTTTTGACATTCTTCACTTATATCCAGCAGCCCTTCTTCCCAGAACAAACATCTTAGAAGGTCAGATTGGACAGCTGCTTGCCTTGCAAATAAAACAGTTTTAAAAAGCACACACTCCCATTAACTAACGACTAACCTGCCATATATATATCTACTTGAAAGTTCAGTCAAGCAATTATTAAAAAACACTTAGCAAATATACCTGCATATTGGTAAATCTCTGAAATAACGTTGTTTTTATAAAATCCTTTTATTTGCTTCAGTTTACATTCTCATTTCTTTTTAAAGTTAAAATATTTCTTTCTTGTTTTTTAATTATGTTGTGAGGATGGGGGAAATTACTTAGCTTTATTTTTTGAGAATAAAGAATTATTTTAAATTATTTTTAAAAATTATAAAAGGCCTTTAAAGTAGGTGACAATGAAAAAAAAATAAGCAGAGAAAATATCTTCTGCATTCAAAAATGAATATTACCCTGAACATTTTATGTGCAGTGAAGACTTTTATACACATTTGTCTTTTCAAATGGCTTAGACTGTAAACACTAGTAGCAGAAATTGAAGATGTACTGAGTTTCCAATGGAGCATTCACGGTCTGGGGTCAGGAATTCAACAACAAATGTCATATTTAGGGCACCATGTCCTGCTAACAGAGTAAATCCTGAGAGAGTCCCTACAGTCACTTCAGATTTAAAGCAGGGTTTTCCAAACTGTATTAGTAGAAAAAAACCTTCTAGAAAAAGACAATGTGCAGGATAAACAAAGAAGGATGAATAGAATTCTTGATGGTATAAGAGAAGGCAAGTATTTTCCAGCATGGGTGTCTGCTACCACATAAATATTTAAGTATGTAACTACTCACCCACATCTGAAAATGTTGGTTTGTGTGGTTTACCAAAGGCCAAAGCGGGATGAGTCTGGGAGACAGGGTTAGTCTCTAATTCAGTTACCTAGATTGGGTTGCCTTTTATGCTGCCAAGATGGTCCCTCCTGCCCTGTGCTCACCAGATTTGTTGGCTCCCGTGCAGGAGCACCAGCACTGTCCCAGTGCACACAGTGAGGACTGCCAGAGCACTGGGCTCTGATGGGGGCAGCAGTCACAGCCAGCACCAAACTGATCTGCAGTCCCCTTCCCCCTAAAAATCCCCAAATCCAACCCTTCCCCCCCAAAAAACCCACAAAACCCAAAACAAACAACAAAACACAACAACAACAATAGCAACAACCAAAGGGAAAAAACTCAAACAAACAGAATAAAGAAGGAGTATCTATAGAACTGAGTTTTATACAAAAGCATTTGTCTGGCAAGAAGGTGGGAACAGAAGCAGGCTGAGGACAACCAGTAATCTTAGGAAAAACATCTAAGCAACTATACCTACTGCTTTCCCTACTAAAGGATTTGTTAAGTCCCTGTACCTTCTCAGTCACCTACACAAAAAAAGTTCTAGAGAAGTACTTAAAAATATTCACCTTTATATCTTGAATTTTCAGTTTAATCCAGAGACTCTGTCAGCAAGACAAATCAAAATATTAAAATATAGAATAGAATAGAATAGAATAGAATATATAATGCCCACGAAATTTATGTTACTGTAGGACTAGCATGCTTTTAGCTACAAGTCACCCATTTTCCCTCAAGGAAGGAAAGTGCAGGTAGCCTATATTCAAAGAGCAGAGGTGGAATGTATTTTCTTTAATTCCCTCCATTATTTCACTGTTAGCTGGGGAAAACTGTTTGGCAGGATGTTAAGAGTCTGAAAATAGGGTAGAAAAACTGCTTTACAGGCTGAAATCTGGCCAAAGAGTCCTTTTTTCTTCACTGCTCTCACTTTTTGTTGACTGCCTCATGCATGCTATTTTATACCTGTATCTTCTCTGTATGATCACATTAATTACATTCCATCCATTCCACTTTGATATCTCATTAAAATCTTATAAATGATCATGCAGTGACCTTGAAGGACATGCATAATACATGAAAGTAAACCTGCAGTAAAATGTATTCTTTCACTCCTGACTGGCTACATCCCACATTTCTTTTTCCTATCCCCAATGACCCCAATATGGGGAGTTATGCTAGCTGAGCCAAGGTATGCAGTAGTGTGCAAATCCACTAACTCCATTAGCTTTCCTTACTGATGACAGCTGCAATATGTTAATGGCTTATGTTTGGATGTGATGGCCCTGCTACTACTTAGGGCACTATGCTAATTACCATAAGATGGTGACAACAGGTGCAAGTGTCACTTCATATTCTCATCATGTGTATGAGAAAAATAGCTAGCAGCACCAAAAGCAACTCAAGAAAATGTAAACTTTAGTCAGCAGCCTGTGATTCTCTGAAGAACTATTCTTTAATGCTTATGATTAAAGGATTTACAGGCGGATATTGTTGCTTTTTCTGCAAGTACAGTAATTTTGAATTCATAGGGATGTCTTCACAAGCTATTTAAAGTTATGTCTCAATAACATACTCTTACGTGGTAGTTCAAGTAAAATGCAGAAGGCCTGCATTTATGGAGGTTTCCTTACAGAATAAAAGTTTTACTAAACCACATTTGCTGCAGTGAATATATATTGGAACAGATATAATTTCCAGCTGAATGAAACCACTGTGCTCCACTGGCCTTGTGCTCGTAACATAGCTCTGCTCTATTGTCAGATTTGCTTATGTATATGTATAATTTTCTTCCTCCCTCTTTGTCAGGGTTTAGTACCTCCCTTTTTCTTGATAGGCAGCAATTTACTGAAGCCCAGTGGTGGTCCTCCAGAAGGCTGAGCCAGCAAGATTGTTGCCATTTTACCCTTAACATAGTCTTACTATGGTAAGAGAAATTTAATGGAGCACACATGGACTCACCTTAATCCTTTGTTAGAAACAAAAAAACCTTAGGAGACAGCTTTATATTAAGTTGGGAATACATATTCTATTCTGCTAACTGTTATTGGAGTAAAAAGGTTTTTCACAAAATTTTTTTCTATTACAAACATTTGTCACTATATTACCCTGAAAAGCTAGGATAAAACTGGAAAATAGAGCTACTTTTGAATTTCTAAATCAAGTGGGTTGGTCTTGAGATTCTGTATTGAGCACTCTCACAGCTCTTAGACCATGATGGGCATATTGAAGACAAGACTTTTTTCCTAAAGGCTAAACTGTGCAAATGCAAAACTAAAATGTAAGTTGCATTTTAAAATAAAATGCAAGAACTTCATATTTGAAGAAAATTTCAATTTATACAGAAGTAAAAAAGGGTCATGGGTAATCTGTCTCTAAGCTGAAGACCAGCACATTTTTTGCCCAGCTTGAGAATTTCTGTTTATATATGCTACTTCACAGAGCCAGTGCTCAAGGGCTTCATGGTCCCCTTCTTTTCATAGTTGAGTCTCACTGTGTGGAGTCATCTCAAAATAACTTATCCCTTCACTGTAACCCTTCCACAGATGAAACTGAACACATAAGGGGAATAGAAATTTGTCCATGGATCCCATTGGATAAATTAAATGGGAGCAACTACAGACCTTGTGAGGTCTTGTTTTCAGTAGAATAAGAAATTTGTCAGCATAAATAGTATTACTCTTATCAAGAGGATAACATTCTCCACTGAGGCCTTGCCTTCCTACGAGGGTTTTTCTTTGTGTTTGGGGTTTTTAAGTACCAGGGAAAGCAGCATCATATCTGATCTGAGAGGTGTATTTTCTCAGCCCAGGATATACTAATGCCATGTTGTGATCAGCTTGGTACTAACAGATAAAAATACTGCTGGGTAAATCAAACAAAGGAAAAGGTCAATGATGGGTCTCAGTTCTGAAAAAAAAAATGGTGGTGTAAATGCTTGGAGATTTGCCCTTAATGGTACTCTATGCTCCATACTGATTTTAAGACAGGAACAGTGATGATGACATGAGTATTTTTAATGAATCCAGGTGATCAATTTGCTGTATTTCAGTTGAAATGCTTTTCTGTCTTTTTTTTAATTTAGCAGCTCTTATAGATAAGTAAAGACTAGAGAGGGATTAATAAAGAACAACTAATTACACATGACTTTCCAAAGAGAGTCCTTAAGAATGGAAAAGTAAATTTAAAAGCAATAGATTTATCATTTTATGATTTTATGCCTTTACACATGGCAGCATCTGGCTGACATTACACTTATTTGTTGGGCATGAAGAAGTTCTGCTAAACACAAGTGCATCTTGACCCACTATAAATTCTCAGAGCTCTATAAAAAGGGAGGAACAAAATTCAGTTCACCTGTCTGCACAAAGTCTAGTCATACAGAGCTGTAAATGTTGCTTTATCCAACCTGCTCTAGTGTTCTCTTTCCCTGTATGTGCCACCATGCTTTACAAATAGCTTTCATTATTCCTCCTTGTGTCCCTGTCTCTCACTTGAGAATGCAGACGTAAGATGATGATCTTGTACTAAAAAGTCCTATCTCTTGTCTGTATATACATGGCATAAGAGTTGTATGGATTGAGATGTAATGTTCCTACACAGATTAAAGCGCTTCAGGCCAAGCTCAGTATATTCTATGGGCAACCATATCCTAATAGAAGAAATTATAGGGAATTTTCAGTGGAAAATGAAACAATTTCTATTTCCAGTGAACTTTTTTACCTCCCTAAATTGCAAGACTATGAAGAGATTCACATCCCTAACACACAGACCCATAGCTAAAATAGAAACCAAAAAATAAGAGTTGAAGAGTGAACATAAAAAGAGAGGACTGCCTCCTGAAAAACAGTTTACTCCATGCCACCATGTGTGACCCAAAAGTCTGATTTCTACATACAGGTGTACTCGAAAATGTTAAGATAAAAAATGAAAAGTCTTAATTTTTCCATGACAATGAAAGTGTTTGGACAAATTCCATGCTCTCCAGAAGCATATTATAAAAGTATGAACTTCTACCACAAAGTTAAAGAAGCTTCTGACCCTCCTCAACAGTATGACCTGCTCCCTTATCACATCCAGCTGCAGTGATTATACTGCCATGAAGATCCTTTCCCATATTCCTCCATCCAGGCAATTATAGGTACTGTGGAAAATCCTAAAGGCCAGCCCTTACTTGGCTTAAACACACAAGCAGCTACACTGAAATCAATGACAAATTTCCATAAATAAAACAAGACCTAGAAATTCTTCTCAAGTCTTCCCTGTATTCCATCTAGAAGGAGTGTGACAGAAGAAGGAATGTACTATTCCCTGATAAATCACTTAACTCCCTATGCCTAATAATCTCAAAAAAACCACTTTTTTAGTGACTATTTCCATTTTATTTGCTGTCTGCTGAAAATATACCATCTGCAAGAAAACCCTTTGTTCATACTTAGAATATACTCTGCAACCTTCTAGTCAATATCTCCTCTTGATCTTCTAATTAACTGTTAGATTTTGCAATTTTAAAAAAATGTAAGTGGAAGTCCCCCCCCCTTCCTAAAGCAGACATGTAAAAAATGTTGTTATTGTCACTCTGTTGAAGCACATTGTCTGAATTACATTCCCCCTGTTGAGACTTAGCCTGAATGAATTGTAACTGCAGTATGTCCAACTGTTTCTTAAATAATTCCCATTTTTTTTCTGCACCAAGTTTCCTACACAGTCATAAGATCTGGCATCATTTCCATCAAGATCATTCAGTTGTTTATGTTACCACAAGCTATTCCTTCTACTTGAACTGAAAGTGTAAGCAATTTATATTGTGACATATAATGAAAACCTGTTTATCTTCCAGAAAAACATCCTTAATTTATATAGTTAGCTCCATCAACACGCCTTATAGTATTATAAGTTTTGCAAAACTTCCACTGAGCCAAAACTAATTTTATTGGTTCATCCTCTTTTCTTTTCTGTATTGTGAATATGCGATCCCTAAATCAGCCCTGCTCTATTTATCAAGATGGGCTGATTTTCTAGCTCTGGGTGCCAAGAGCCTCTGATCATGAAGTTCAGTCAATAAACTGACTTCAGTAAGTAAGCAATTATGCATTGCCTCTGGAAACATGCTTCCCACCTTACAGGTTTTGCATACTTGTTATCCCAGTAAGTATCTGTGAAATTAAAATCCCCCATGATCAAAGTTCCAGATTTTTTTATAAGTATCTCTTAGCTGTAAACATGTTGTTTGTTTCAGTTATTCTAAAACACAATTTACAAGGTAAAGTGTCTACAGTCACCACTGTAAGTTGTTTCTTTTAATCAAGCAGCTATGTACCAGAAAAGTGAAACACTATTTTGCATATACACAGTTAAAATATACAAGCCATAAACAATAACGCTTCCTTGGAGCTCATGGTTTATTAAATGCAACAAAATTAAAATGACACGAATTTTGCTCTAACCTGTGAACAGCCAAGAAAGACCAAGCATGTCACCCTCGTCATTTACTTAAAGACCAAAAAAAATGCCATCTCCAAAATCTTTTTATTAGGGGTAGGATAAGTACTGTGCAGGGGTTTTCAAGTAACAAAACTAATTTGGAGCAATATAATTGAATATCCAATTCTAATATTAAAAAAAACTGAGCAAGAATTAACTAAATACATATGTATTTGAAGATTGAAAAAAGAGATTTAAAAAAAAGAGGTTGTAGTTTTGCATTTCTGCCTGTGTTTCAATACAGTACTTTAATCTCCCAAACACCAATACATTAAAACAAAAATTGTTGAACTATTTCTTTTTTCCCTTTCTTTACCTTGAACACAAAATTAGGACACTGAATTTGCAGAAAGTTATTTATAGTGGAGAAATACATACCAGAATATTTGAAATTTCTACCTGAATAAATGTTGGCGGGTGGCTTATTTTGACTGTTTGTCACCTACCAAATGCCTCACTGAGGCTTCAGGAAGCTACAAAGTAGGCCTAGATGTTAATTGAATAGACAGGCAAAATGATTATTTGCATTTTTCTCTAATCTTTCTTCTCCCACACCTTTCCTGCTACTTTCTTACTTGATTGCTGTGGAAAACACCATCATCCTACTTACTGTTCAAGCCCATAAACAAGTCTTCAGCTTGGATCTCTGCCTAGGTACTGTCATCTAAACTAATATATTTTAGATTTTATTTTTAAACAGCAGAAGATAAGTCCTTTCCTGCCCACTTACACAGAGAAGCCTTTTATCACTTCATTTCTATATTGTTCCTACTTTTTAATCTCTGTTCTTGACAAACAGAATGTTTCTCTATTTATATATTTGCTGCAGACAGCATACCTACCTGGCATTTTGACCACATTTGGCTTGTTCCATAGGAATGTTTTGCCAGTCACATCAACTTTAAAGCTTCCTCTTTTCACCAAGAAGATCCCTCACATGGAGTGCCAGATGCTGAGGTAAATTCTCAGGTTAACAGTTTCACAAGTTTTCCATGTTGCTGCTTAGAAGATCCCCCACTCTTGAAAAACAGTGTCCAATCTCCTTTAAATTCCTCCCTAAAGTTCTCTCTGACTACAAATATCTCTGGAAAATGATGCAATTAGATCAAGGCTTCACTTGCCTTCTCTTTTTTCTGCACAGACTCTCTGTATACCCTGTGCATCTCTCTTGCTGTGCCTTGCTTGAGCTCTGACTGTCTGCTCTTTGGAGCAAGGATCATGAGCTTTTGTTTAGGCTCACCTGCCCACAAAGTGCTGGTCGCTTTGTGCCACTAGTAGGGAACAGCCCAGACAGGGAACATCAGGGGAAAACCCTGGACACAGCAGTGGATGTCTCTGGGATGTCTCATGTAGAAGAACACATTCATTTTTAGGCAACTCTACTAAACCCACAGTGAATGCAATAGTAGTTGAAACACCTAGATGACATATACATAGCTACATTTAAGTCTTTTCTGGTTTGAGAGATTCTGGAGTTTAATTTCACCTCTGCTGACTACTGCTGCTAAGCAGTATGCTGGTGTATCCTCTTTCCATGACATTTTGTTGAAAAAAAGGAGCTGCAGATACTAGCTCATCTTTTCTGCTAATCAAAACCAAACAGCCTTTCCTCAAGCTCAGTTTTGCTCTGAATTTAAGCATCTGGCTTACTCTAAGTACATTTACTGCCCATGCAACAGTCAGTCTTTCTATGGTGGAAGTCTCCAGAGGTAGCTGTTTATCAATCCTGTAGTTACCTGCTGGACAAGGATCTGTGACAGGTGACTGATGTGAGGGAAAGACTGCCAGTTGCTCTATCCAATTTCCTGTGCTGCTTCTGGTAGAAGATGGCTTTTTCAGATAACTTTCCTTGCTGTTCACAAAGCTGCATCATCACTAACACTGAAATGATCAAAAAGACTGCTCTTGTGTCACTGAAGTTATTTTCGGGAAAATTAGAAACAAAGACAAAAGGAGATGAAAGCTTCTGTGAAAATATCTTTGAAAAGCATTTAACTTAGATAAACCTGTCCATTTTTTCTTGCCAATGGAAAAAAAGAGCAATCCCTTTAAAGCCAGAACCTTTGAACCACAGACTCTGAAGAGCATTCAGGTAAAGCTGTTGAAGTTTTGATGCAGTAGGAGAAGAAACTCAAAAGAGGGTTGATTTTGCCATCCTAGAAAGGATGTGTCACTGGCCAAGTACTTTTCCTTGTACCAATCTCCCTGTTTGATATGTTATACAAGACCTCATTTGTTAAGTCTTTGTTAGACTTTATTGTAAATTGAACAACTAGAGATGATAGACCTGCAAATAGAGGATGTGAGGGAAGAGAAAATAGTCTGAAGAGTTTAGGCCAATAAGGACCGAAAGGAACTAGAGAAATTTTGGGGCTAGCAAGAAGAACTAAGCAGAACTGATAAAGAATGGGATGTAACCAACTACCAACAATTACTGCATCAAAGCAAATGTCCTGTTTCCTGCCTCTAGGGCAAACAAGTGATACAAATGGAAGGGAAAAAAGTGTGAGGATCAAGACAAGACAAATGAAGTTGCAGTCTAAGGACTAGGTTAAAAAAATGGAAAATCTTTGAGACCTTTCTCTGGAAGTAGCCCGGTAGCTAGCTAGATTTGTAGGAGGCCATTCCTCTGCTTTCTCCATAAAAAAAGCAAAGAGAGGTGACAAAAGAGATTATTTCATCTTCCAGAATCTGTTCTCTCTGGAGAACCATGTAACATGCTTCCAATATCTGCTGGTCAGTTTTGCATCATGGTAGGTCTGAAAACCCTTTGGCATGTTCATGGTACTCTAGATGCTATACTAAAAGAAGAATGCATCTGCTGCATTATGTAGCTAGTTGCTATCCTGGAGCAACCAGCAGAGATACTATTAAGCAGCAGTGATTAATCTTTACACAGCAAGATTCCGCACAGTGAGAGCTAAGCTAGAGGCTGAAGAAATATGGAGGGTTTTTTCCACATTAGTTTGCTGTGCACCACAATAAGGTTTCTTTTCAAATCTTTTGGCTCCCATTAAACCTGTTTCTTGGGACTTTGAAAAGCTAGAATAAATCAAGTTTATTTTGTGAATATTTCAACCTTCCATCAACCTTCCTGTTCTTATTTCTTTATTTCACTTCACCCCAGAAAACTTTTGAGAGAGAAAATATGAAAAATATACCTTTGCACCTTCTTTTTCAGTCCACCCTCTTCTCAGATTTAGCATAAAGGGATCTTATTAAAATTAGTTTAATGTCTTGGCCCTTGTATGCAACGCTTATCTTGTACATCCCATCTTATGTGGAAATAGTGATGGAATAAGCACCTTTATGTATTGTATAATACTGTCTCTTTCAAGAAGGTGTCCTCATTCAAGAAGCTGTGCATTTCTTTTCTGTATTAGTTTCAGTGAAGACCTTTACTGTATCCTGACTGGCTTTTTTTTTTTGTCTCTAATACTGAAAACAGAAATTTTTCTTTATGTACTAAGGGAATTCACTGGCTGTTCTGAACAGACACTCTAAGCCTACTCCATATTCTGTTACCATTGAGAAAATATGAATTAACGCCACTGAAATCAAAAGATATTTACGAGTATAAAACTGACATGAATCAGCTCAGGAACAAACTCGTGTCTGTAAGCTCAAATAATGTGTTTGGTTCAGATGTAATACTTAGCCAGAAGTAATATTTACACTGCATCAAGATTAAGGAACTGATTGTGACATTTTTATGCTTGTGTTGAGAGCTTCTGCGTGGATCACTGATTCCAGGGTGAATACATAACTGTAGAGAATCAGTGCATTGAACACACTATCTTTTCAATTCTGTTTCTTGTAATTCTTGCTTTGCCCTGGTGTCAGAGCCCAAAGACATTACTGTAGAGCCCAGGTCAGAATTCAATGGACTTCCTCCAAAAGTAAAATGGAACAAAATCAATAAAAGCCCCCAGGAAGTTCAATAGCAAAAGATTCCATCTTAGACTGTGTGTACACACTGTAGTCTAGAGATTCTTTGGAGTACCTGAGATAAAAGCTTGGTCTATAAGTTAGTGCCATTAGTGGCATAACACAGAAGTGAAATTATTTTGTCTTTGAACTTTTCATCACATACATGTGTCAGTTGTAAACTTCATTATGTCGATCACTTCCCTGGTTATAAAACATCTTCTGAAATCTAGTTACTTAGGGATCTTTGAAACGTAGCACCTGTATTTGCTGTCATGCAGTAAACATGTAAATGTATCATGAATTTGTGTGAATTGGTTGATTTCCTGGTGGAACCACAGATGAAGCTACTGATGAGGGAATATATGCACTGTCTTTGCAATGTGGGCTTAAGGTTCTACAAAAGTTAACTTTTTATGTTCGCTTGATGTTTGCCTACCCTTGCAGCAAGTGTGAGCTTCAACACCAGGAGAGACACAATACAGCTCTGTAATCCCAGAACTGTGGCACACTGCAGCAAATTGAGTCCCAGTCCCTCTGTCTGCGCATGGCACCTATCAGTAAAGTAGACACATACTTTCTGTTCTCTTTCATATGGTGATGAAGGGCAGCTGAGGGGCTCCTCTGTGCTGCTGCTGAGTCTGGAAATGATGAAGAAAAAGGCTGAACAACATCTTTGGAAGGAATGAGACAAGTTTGAAGTAAAAGAGTTGATCTGACAAGTACAAATCTGATAGCTGAAACTATCACACTGCTTTGGTACTAAAAAAGCAGGAGAGGAATAGGAGAAGAAAGATCAACTACTGCACTGCAGCAGTTTACCTGGGGCTGAGGAGATCTCCCTTCTAGTATGACCTAGTTTGTTCAACCTTAGCCAACAAAAGGACAACAACAGATCTCAAATTACATAACATTTACAGGTATTTTAAAACATGCTGAATGAATAAAGTACCCCTTCTTCACCCTTAGGCTGCAAGTGAACAATTTCTGTTCCTTACCTCAGCATCTCTTTAATTAGTTGTTCAAACTATCTGCAGACATCGTCCGCTCCAGACTCCATTAAGGACCAAATATCCCCTTTCTTATTGTTGGGTTTCACTTAGGATATTTCATCGAGTCTAGAATGAATCTTTAAAAACTACTTCGTTGTAACAAATGACAAAAGTAAACTGCACACCACTGTTGAGCATATTACTGACATACAGTAATGACATTCAGTTCAGCATATCTGGGACTGGGAGGCAGTTCCTAATACAAAGACAGTTAAAAAAGAATATATCAAAGCTGTATTTTTAAATACAGTCAGCTCTTAAACTTTCTTCCAAGGTACATTATGGACTTAATAAATGCTGAGAGGTTCTACTGTTTGACTGAGGGAGATAAGTACAGCTTGAAAAATATTGGAGTATCGTCATTTCTCCCAGAGTTGGAAATACTGAATTTACATCTCATTGTAATCCATTCATTGGTTTATAGACCTCCAGCTCTCCAGGGAGCATCACAAATTCTGGTGATCTCCCTGAGTGCTGGATTTTGCATTTGAATCTCTGATTTAGCTGAAAGATGTATTAAGAAACCTCATGTAGCCAGAGAGTTCCCTATTGACTACACATCTGAGGAGGCTCAGGAGCACAAGTTATTCCAGCAAGGATATGGAATAAATTACACTCAGTAATTTGCCTCTAGATCAGCCTTTCTCCACATAGAGAAATAATGTATTCATCTGGACAAGCAAGCCTCATTTCAGAGAGTGTTTTATGCAGAGTATATATTTTACAAGAGAGCAGAACAGATCAAATATTTGGCATAGAGACTTACTTTTACAATCCCTCAAGAAAATAGCACTTATTTCAATTTGTGGAGGTTTGCACTGTCAACTGGAAAATTCATTTCCTAGCTATCTCTGTGACATCAGTACTTGGATAAATCACCTCTTCGAATAACTTTTCAAAGATCTTTGACTTTAAGGATAAACCCCACATTATTGCAGATGGGAATGGTATTCAGATCTCAGGATTTAATCTGTTATGGGTAAGACACAAAGGCTTTGATAGTTTGGTTTAGGTAGGCATGACTATCCTGACAGTTACAGATAAATGTCTGAATTCTAAAATATGCTCTTCACTTATCACTTTTACTCCTCCTTCATGGTAAGATTTTGTCCTTTTATCTCAGTGTTTTTCTGCCTGTATGATAGGCCTGGGTTTCCTCAGTTCAGTAATGAGCCCATAGTAGGGACAGCAAGCATCCCAGCTATCCCTTGCTGGTTATTCAGTGTTCCTGAAATCTTCCTGTGTTTAAAAACTAAAAGGCTCCAGCACTACAGAGCATATACTGAATTCTGCAAATTTAAATATCCTGGATAACATTCAGTCAGTCTGAAAAAACCCCAGATACTCGATGGCCCAACAGAGAGATTAAAGACTTATAACAAGCAACTTCTGGTTTCAAAGGATTCTGGCTATTTTAAGAGGAACATACTGCTAGATAAGAAAAAAAATTCTTTCAAGAATATAAGGCAGTGAAATAAGAAGTCCTCCAGGACATTTCACAAACTGCAACCTTCTGTCTGGAAATTCACAGTTCTTATTTTGACACAAGTCACTCTTCTCGTACTAGTACCAATCAACCTTAACAGGGAAAGGGAGAGACATTTTGATTTCTGCACACAAATGAAGTCATTGTGTTCAAGCAGCCTGTCAGATGATGAGAAAATTAGTTCAGCTAAATCTCATCCTTCTGCTGAAAAATTGCTCAGACTCCAAGGTTTCACCCTTCATCAATGCTGAATTGCTTGCCTGTGTTTCCAGGTTATCTGCATGCAATGTCAAAATACTGCAAACAGTGCTGTTCATACAGCATCTCTGGCAGCACGCAACCCACAAAACACTTGAAATGTGGTGCAAAATTGTGTTCACTTGGCATGAGAATTCCTGTCCTCTCTCAGACCTTCTCTCACCATATGTTCACATCATTCCTACTGACATTGGTGGGAATTGTGATGAACCCAGAGGAAAAGCCTATTAAAAACAAGTGGTGTTGTATAGCTTATAATATATGTTTCAGTCAGAAAAGGAGGAACTTAGCTTGTCGCTTCACATAAGTCATAGGAAACTGGATAAAAGGGGAGTAAGAGAAATTTCTTACCTGCTTGAAATCTTGGTATGAATGAACTTTTAGCACAGATGATCCAGAAGTGTTTCTGCAAAGTGTTGAATTCTTCAGGCTTTAGAAATATCTTGAAACACCTAAATTTGGTAAAGTATACCTTCCTTTCCCTCTGAAATCCCTGTGGAGAGGTATAACTCCAGAAAGTGAACTCAGACTATTTAGATTCTAAAAGAAATGTAGAAGTCTTCCCTATTGTCTGGAGATGACATTTCATTCTTACATTCTTTGTGTACTCCGGAACATTACCTTAACAAGTAGAGATTTTTTTTTTTTTTCTTCTAGAGAAAAACTTAGATTTATTCTACAAATAAAAGATGCTCTGATAAATTTAAATCAGTTGATCAATGTATTTCAGTGGTCTCTATATATGGATGCTGTGTTAACAAAATATCTGTCAATGGATTTAATCAGTTTTGTTAGAGACCTTTAGAATATTATATGAATTAAACGTAGGTGTGTAGAATTCCTTTGATTTATCAGTCTCCCAGTGCTACTCTTACCTACTTATATATGTGAATGCACATCAACTTTTAAAAATAATACCTTATACTTTATGTATACATCAGTTGGGTTAGATAAAATACTTTCTCTCTAGTATTTAGAGCTGAAGACAATAGGTAAAATACGGATTTTTCTTTTTTAGTTTTGTCGTTGTGAACAGTTGGTTTATTTATTCTACAGTTTTATTCCATCTGTAAAAAAGCATCCTAGAACAATATAAAGTATGACACAGAAAAAAAAAAGCAGTATGAAATACAGAAAAAGTACAATTTTTTTTATCAAAACAGGTCATGTCTACTCAGCCTAAGCAATTTCATTTTTCATGTTTTGTGGAACATAAATGTGTAATATGTATCTATATTGCTAACTAAAATTAAATTATTTTGAAGCACTAATAAGAGAATTTGACTGGACAGTTAATAAAATGAATTTGGGACTAATGACTGAGAAGCCATGTTTCAACTCCCTGTGTGGATGTGTTTGAACCCTAACCCTAACCCTAACTTCCATTAAATTGTTGTAGAAGTTTTTCTGAAAATTCTTCCTTATCAACAGCCCAAGAATCAACCAGGATCCATCTAAAACTTTAAGTAACCAGCTAATAATGGCAAGAATTTGTTCTTTTCTATGTGGATGGGGATGGGGGTCTGGAGATGGCATTTATAGATTAAAAGAGGATAGCTGCTTCGTTAGATAACATGTGCCATAGGAATTTCTCCAACCATTTCTTTTTAAATCTCGAAAAATATTGATGTTTCTATTTGAAAGTTCTTCCCTGATAGAAAATATACCACATCTCTTGATAAATTATAATTGATATTAACTTTCAGTATTAAAAATGTATATTGTATGTTGCATCTGAACTTGTCTGTCTTCAGGTTCTTTTAACCTTTCATTTGATCATCTGGAAAGACAGGTCTCCCTGAGTTCTACACTACCTTTAAAGTGAATTTCTGCTCTGTGAGCCTAACCAGAGCTCTTTTCTGTGGTTGTTTATTCTTGTAGAGAAAAAGAGGATTTGGCTCAGAGTTTTGGGAAGGTGTGTTCATTACAGGCTAGTCTTGTCCCTTCTCTGTCTCTCTTCAGATACTGTGCTGCTTTTCTCTGAATTGTCAGCCCTCATCTTGTTGCTCTGCAAGCCATAGTCATATCATGTGGCTATCACAGTTGTAATACAACACTCCTTTTTAATCCCATTCTCTTTCCGTAGGTAATTCTAGCTCCCTGATCTTAATTACTCAGTCTTTTCTTTACTGTGTTTTTGTTCAACCCACTTTGGACAAAATTTCCTCTCCTAAGCTTCTTGCTCCAACACCATTGTCTGTGCATACTGTCAATTTTAACCCCACCCCTTTGTCAAGTCTGCAGTCTCCTCTCAGTTTTAGCATATTTTCACGATTTCCTGATTACAGTTTCCTTCTATTGCTAGCACAAGTATCTGTCAATACACTCCTTGCATTAGTAGGTTTCAACTACCCAAACTCTGCTCAGATCCTCTCCCTGGCAGAGCTGGGAACATTTCATCTTCTAAAGCCATGGCAACATTGGAGCTTCTAAAGGAGTAGGCCACAAGTATTTATTTTCTAGCAGATGTATATTAGTGATTGTTTAATATAATAGCTTCCACTTTTAGAAACAGCTGAACAGTTTTTTTATCAGTTGTATCCCAGAATTTTGTCCTGAAGATTTCAGGCCACTGTTAGAATTTGATGAATTTATAAGGAACAGATAACAGTTCATTGTAACAGACAGGAATCATTTATTTTACTGTAGTGATATCAATTCTATCAATCCCATAGTACATAAGCACAAAGCACCAAAGTAGATTATATATCATCCCAATCAGAAACATTTAGACCACATTCTTTAAAGACCCATCTGATTCATGAGAGGTTTACAAAAACTGTTGGCAATGTTTAGTTTCATCATCAAGTACACATATTTTGTTTCAATCTCCAGCAAGGGAGTGTAACTACTTTGTGGAAGTTTAAAGCTTGACCTTCATGAAGCATCTTGGGTAAAATAATTGAAATGTCTGAGATTCGTAATATGTGTAGCAGGGGATTCTTTGCTTCTAACTTAAGCCACTAAAAAGATATCTAGTGTAAGCTAATATTATAACATCCATCAGTAATCAGCAGAGAGAGACAGCATCTAGTAATTCATCCTGTTTACCCTAGACACCTACCTGAGGAAGGATCAGGTCACCCTCTAGCAAACTCTACATTCAATCCACCAGCTGTGGATGTAGCCCACATAAGACTAAATGTCTACCTTATGAGAGCTAATAAAGTGAGATGAATCATACTCTGAGAATATAAGAGGATAGATTTATGTTTATTCTTTATTGAAAGAGACTTTTTATAACACTGAGATATCCCTTTGATTTGTGACAATTACTATAGTTTTCAATCCTATATTCTGAGGCAATTTCTGTATTAAAAGATATGTTATTCTGATGCTATAATTTAACAAAGGTATTTCATTTGCAAGTGTTCTTTATCAAGGTACACAGTTTCTCCCACTAAGGAATTTGTATCTGCTAGATATTCAGCAGTAAAACTGCTGGGACTGAGGAAGTGGCATTTAGCTGGAAGAAATGAAATGTTGAGTATGCAAATGGGTCATGGATGTTCGTTTGTTCTGAGCCTTGCAGGAAGCATGTCTTTATTCAATACTGCACTTACTTGGGAATGACCCAGAATATAAAATTTGTGCATTTACTCATCTGTGCAAGTTAGGATTCCACCAAAGCATCAGAGATGTTAAATTAGACAGAGGGATAATAGCAGATTATGAAAATCACAAAAATATTGGGAAAATGCTCTGTCTTGACAATTCAGGGGCATTCTGGGTTTTTTTTATGCTAACAACCTGTAGCTATGAATAATGTGTTCATTTGTTCTCAATGTTTAGCCATGTGAGATTAGTCTTGTAAAGATGGAAGAGTCTTTACAAGTAAGGAAGGGACTAAAGTGGTAGAAGTGTATGGGTGGATGCCCTACCTCTCTTTAAAGATTTGCAGATTTGCAGTCTGATTCACTGAGAGCAAGTATCTAGAGGGGAAAAAAAGGGCTCTTAAGTCCTACACCAGTATTAATTTAAAAATAGCTGTACAGCATTTCATGTGAGGTATTCATCTATCTCTCCTTTAATTCTAGATATTCATTATCATTTAAACCGTTGACACTGATATGTGCAAAAACAACAAACATAATAATTTTGAAGTATGTCACGTCAAATGTTTCTGTTTACAGAAAGACATAATTCAACAAAAAGGATATTTTAGTTGCTTTGGAAAATGATTAAAATTTCAGTATGCAAGTTTCTGCTGTTCTCACAATACAGACTGCTGTATTTTTACGCTACAGCACAAATCAGCAGGCACAATCTTGAATGTGGTCTCATGAGACCAGAAATTTGAATTTATTTCAATATTTTGAGGTTAATGATACTTCTCTGTGGCCTGTTTTCTTGCCTATCTCACTTGTGTTTTGATGGGCACAGACAAGTCCTAAATTCCAGAGAACTGCTCAGATGCTTCTAACCATTTTAGGAAAGGAAACTGACTGTCAGAAAGCAAATGAAGAGGGCAGTTGGCATGGGATAATGATGGCTTCTGAAGGACCCCGGTCAGAGGTAACAATTGAAAATCACAAAAATGCATAACAATTGGCCTCGCTGGCTGGAATGGATGAAAATTATTAAAACCATTCCTGCCTGGAGTCTTCTTGATAGCTATATCTAATTCAGCATGGAATACACTTTCTAACTTGTTTTAATGAAACAGAAATGTTCATCGCAAAGAGATGAGCACTTCAGATTTTAGAAATAATGCATAAAGTAGCCATTTATTCCTCTAAATGCCTCGACTTTTGAACAGATGATTCTGTATTGGACAGGAAATCATTTGTCTGTAAGAGTCATCTAAGTGCCAAAGTATAATGCAATGCTCACCAAATACCAAAACTCTCAAAATGCTGGCTACTGAAAACTTGTTATTGGAGATGCAGAGTAATCCTACTTTGCTGGAGATGTAGAATAAGGGCAGACATGCCATACAGACAGAACCAATCTCTCATCTTATGAGACAAGCTATTTTCCTCAGATCCTAGCTGAGAAATTTTGCTAGGCTGATAAGCATCCTGGATACCTATGCATAATGAAGAACATTTTCATTTTCCAGTATGATCACACCAGCACTTATTGTCATGGAGATACAAGTAATGTATGAAAAGGCCATTTTTCTCAAGAGAAATATGTTGATATTGTGGGTTTCAGAAATAAGTCTAGAAAGTGGCATGTTCCAGTGCACACAGGTGTAAAATTTAAAAGTACATAAGAATATATATTTTTTTATATTTTAGGCCATTATTCCTTCTTGAAGTAGAAGTCAGGGCAGAAGTAGATAAAGGGGCTTGGTCATTCCACATTCCCACAGGTGAATTTCATCTGCTGAAGACAAACACTGAGGTCTTCAAGGAAAGATGCTGTGTATCTTTTCTTAGGAATGAACAGAACAATGGATTCAGGGTTATTATTGATATTTCAATTTGAATAGGCATTTCCATCAGTTGTGTTTCTAAGAATATCCTACCAATTAATCCTAGTGCTTGACTGTTTGAAAACTACTAGCTCCTGTAAGTACAATATTATAGAAAGTGGACTTTTCAAAGAGGCAATATCAAGATTTTCTCTCAATAGTTAACTGCAGCTACTGTTAAATCACTTTGGAGTACCTACGTTTTCATGAGAAAATGCAAGTATTGTCTGCTCCTGCAATTTGCTCCTGAAAAAATGAGGGGAGACCTCATTTTGGCCTTCCAGTACTTAAAAGGCAATTTGTAAAAATTACGTACAGTGGCTTTTTACATGGACATATAGTGATAGGACAAGGGGGAATGGTTTTAAACTAAACAAGAAGAATTTTAGATTAGATGTGAGGAAGAAATTCTTTATTCAGAGGGTGGTGAAGCTCTGGAACAGGTTGCCTAGAGAAGTTCTGGATGTGCCATCCCTGGGAGTGTTCAAGTCCTAGTTGGATGGAGTACTGAGCAAGCTGATCTAGTGGGTGGCACCCCTGCCCACAGATGGGGGAGTTGGAACTAGATGATCTTTAAGGTCCCTTCCAACCCAAGCCTTTCTATGATTCAGTGATTCTATTGACTATTTCTACCAGTAACAAGAAATGCCTGTATCATAGCATGGTCTCAAAAGCAGTGTCTGTTTAAAAAGTGAACATTTCATACTCTGTTATCTATGGATAACTCTCACTTTTCTCAGTTCTGCATGGCAGAGCCCTTCACATAGTTTAGCCTCTAACTCAGCACAGCATATGTGCACAGGTTTAATATTAAGCATACCTCGAGACCCATTTAGATCCTCAGGTCAATTAAGAATTGCATACAACTTATTTGCTAAGTCAAGCATGGGTTGAAGTGCTTTGCCAAGATAGGATCTAGGTACCTAGAGTGAAAAATGGTGTATTCAGAAAGTTCTTCAAGGCAAGAGGGGAGAAATAACATGACAATTTTTTTCACATATGATACAACTGCTCAACCTGGCTTCATGCAGATTTTCCTATAATTCTTTCCTTCCCACATTGCCCCATGGCCCATTTTACTTTCTCAAACTTTCTGTTTCCCTGCTTGCAGCCCTACTCTCACATTCTTGCACCCACAGTTCTCTCACACACAAGTTCTGCAGCTCTTCCCTCTTACCCAGGAGGAATGCAGCACAATGTTGGGATGCCTGGGATGATGACTGAGCAGACTGGCCAAACTACATCCTGGCTGAGCAGATGACCCCTGAATTCAGCAGGCTTTGACTGGAATCTCTTTCTAGCACAGATCTTGTTCCTTCTTTATAGTCACCCATTAATGTGTCACTGTTGCTTCTTGTTTGTCTGTCACTAAATCAATAAGTAGCATAAGCAACAGTAAAAGATAAAAAACTTACCAGGACTGGAAGGCTACTAGGATGTAAGACTGTTAGGATGCCATATTTACTTAAATGTATCAGACTGAAAAATTATTTATAGGAACTATTTATTTCTTAGTTACTTCCACAAAAATTTAACTTTTGTTTCTTGTTTGGACATGACAATACCAAGCTTGAATAAAACATGACAGTGATGCAGCGAACAAAGATAAATACTGTCCCACTGAAAACTGGAGAAGTTGCCTAGGAGACCTAGTGAGAGGAACTCACCCTGATTCTCCACAGGACTCCTGACACCACTCAGTTTTAGTGCACTAAAATTAATCACTGTTATTAACCACTGACACCTGCCTGCTACATCCGTAGGTGCATCAATCTTGATTGTTTCCTCCTCACTTGGTATTATGTGAAGACTCTCTCACAGTCTGTGGTATCATCATTTGCACGGACTGTGAGTTAGTTCTCTTTACAAAAAAACAGGTGCAAAGCATACTCCAAATGTACTTTTAAGTATAGATAAACTATAAATTATTAATAAAGATACATTATTAAGTAAAAGAAATTAAAATATCCCCCATAAGGGGATATCTTCGGGATTTACCTGAGAGTTTAAAACTGTGATAGATGTAAGAGGCAAGGATTAATATGGGAAAAAAAAGATCTATGTAAATAGTTGCTAAGGCTAAATCTATGCATATCCAGAAAGTGGTGAACAAGTCCAAAACTGCTATCTTGATTGATCTGATATGTTACATTTTATCACCACCTGTAAAAGATATTTTAATTACTCAAAAAAAAGGAAATAAAAATGCATATATTTACTGTGTAGTTTGCAGTACAAAATATAATGAAATAATCAAGGAGTGCAGTTTATGTTGTACTCTGAGGTTTGCACTATGATCTTTGTGGCAGCTGAATTGACAGGGGATTTGTTTGGGCTGGTACTGAGGTAGCAGGTGCCCTGCAGTAGGAATGTTTGCATCATCAGAAAAGTGGGCAAGTGAGCTTACTTCATCTGTCTTTTTCCCAGGGTCTAGCAAATTAATTTTAAAGCCTGAGGAATCAAACCCCACCCTTCATTCTCACCAGTTAACACCAAGTAAGATGGTTGCTCTCACTTTGTATGGCTGAGTTGCTGCTGAAAGTCCAACAGCAGGCCTTCTTCTTTACAGGTTTTATTCTATTTTCCTCCACTTTGGTGCTTTTGGCTCTTCTTTTTCAGTTCAAGTTCCACTAATCCATTCTCTTTTCCTGGCTCACCACCAACATACACATTATCCATTCTTTTTCTTGAACCATATTCAATGTCTCTTGTCAAGCTCCACTGCATATTCATCCTTTCCTCTTTGATGCCTTCCTAGAGACCTTGGTCTACCTTAACTGAATCCCCAGCCCACGGTCCCATAAATAAACCACTTTTATAAATTAACGACTTTTAATTTATATCTGAAATCTCCCCTTTTTCCTATCTTCTGTTTCTGCTAGAATTTTGCTCTGCTTCCAAGAAATCATAGGCAACAGAAGTCATGACCTTTCTTCCTCACCTTGGTATACATTTCCATTTTCCTCCCCCTTTTACAGAGGTTGCACTATTTTCTGTCATAGACATTGACATTTCCCTTTTGCTGTCTCCTCCAAATTCCATCCTCATGCTCCTGTTCTATTGCAGCTTCTCACATCCTTTGTTCCCACAGACAACCCTTCTTTTACTCTTCTCCTAACCTTCACACTCCATTTTGACTTCCCCCTCATGGTACAATATGCTTTAGAAGCTTTAGTCTTAGACAGTGTCACCTCTGACCTTTCGTTCCTTTCCAAGTACAGCTTTAATTCCCTGCTCTATTTCATTGTAAATTCATCAAATAGCTTGTTTACAATAAGAATTGGTAATTCTTCTCCTCTCTTTTCAACCCATACCCTCTGCAACACAGCCTTTTGCCCCCTGCCCTGTGTGGAAACTGTTCTTGCTGGGCACACCCAAATCCTCTTCCTGGCCATTCTTGTTCATTCTCTTTGGCATGTCTACCATCTTTTATGCAGCTCTCTGGCCATTTCTTTATATAAGATTACATGCTCCCTTCCCATGATATTGTCTTCTACTAGTCTTCCTTTCTCTTCATGCTTTTGTCACATCCTGCGTAAATCCACAACAAATTTCTTCCCCATACAGGAAGGAGTTATGAAAAGGCTCTTCTTCCTTTAGATTTATATTATTCATATAAGAAAATGAATTGCAGGTGTTCAAACACATACTTTCCTTAACTTAGACCACCTTTTCCACTTCACAAGAAATTCTGCTTGGTGGCCTTCTACTTGCTTGTAGACCCCTAGCTTCTTTGCAAGTTAAAAATGCTAATTATTTTCTAACAGATACTTCCCAATAATACTTTTCTGAATAACTGGATCATATTTTCATCTTCATTCAGCAGAAACACATTGTAAAAATAAATAAATTAACAACACATATATTGTAGACCCTATCTAGACATTGCCTAAGTTTTCTAAGACTTTTGGCAAAGCCTTTTCAAGATGAATTTCTCTCCATCCTCTCACTCAGTTATTCCCTTCATACACACTAATACTCAAACGCAAATCAAGTCCTTCATCCAATCCTACCTAGCTTACTGTAGTGCTGTTTTCTCCACCATTAATAAACACTGTTGCTGTTGGATTGCTGTAGCAAAGACCATCTGCCAGCTCAGTGCTTTCATAGTATTTCCTTTCCTTCTCCTCTTGTCTCTTTTCTTGCTTGACACAATAGATGTAATAGCAACCTGTGAACACTATTCACCCTTTCCATATTTTACTTTTTTCAATTTTCTGTTGATTATTGGCTGCACAGCCAGTATCAGGACTTGTTCTTTTATTTCGTTTTCAGATAAGCTTTTTTTCCCCCAAGCTGCCCTTCATGGTTGCCTTAACATCTGCAAATGTAACTTTTCCTTTACTAATTCTCCATTCCAGATTTCCTCTCTTTTCTGTGAAAAAAAATCTTGAAAACCTATTTTATCACTTCATTGCTATAAAGAGCATGCTGTTATTAAAAATAAGCATTAAGCTGGCAGGCATAGCTGTATTGCTCCATCTATGTCCATCTACCAGTAAGTATACACTGTTTCTTGTTTTGTGGTAAAATTGTATGCTCTTTAGGGCAAGGACCAGCTTTCTCCTCTGTGTTTGCACATTTCTTAATACAATGATGTCCTGGTTCATGACTCCTACGTGGACAAGTAAATAATAATGATAATATCTCCACTCTTCTTTCTACAGAGCTCACCCACTGAGCTGACGGCCTAAATGAAACCCAGGGTGATTAATAATGCATTCTTTTACTGACTCTTACACGTTATTATTCTTGTCACCTGTCAGGATCCACTTTGAGGGAAATCTGTTGTTTTCTGATGAAAAAGGGAGTGAAAAAAAGGCAATTTCTTCTGCCCATTTCTTCTGAAAAGAAACTAAAAATGGGTGAATCATAGTGACAGTCATGGAAGAATTAACCCCCCCTCCTGGAAAGCAGTCCCATAAGTTGCCAGAGATTTGAGGGATTGTCACAATAATCCCCAAATGTTATGTTAGAAATACAACTTTCAACCTTATTCCAGAATTAATTAGTGCTCATTACTGCATGGACATTTGCCTGCTGAAAAGACCAAAAGACCAACAACCCTTTTCACGTAGGCTGCTGAACCATAAGTAGAAGATAATGAATTTTGGTTCCTACCAGCCTGTGCCAGATTTGAAGCAATGACCTAGAGGTGAGGAATTCAACATCTCATTACCACTCCCCTGAGTAAAACAGTTCTCGAATCATAGGATGAAAAGAAGGAAGGCAAAACCAGGCCTTCCTGGTGTGAGTTAAAGGTCTGCATGAACTTTGAATTTCAAAGCTTTTTCTCAATCATTAATTTAGTTCAACTTAAGTAGACTTTAAAGTCTTTAAATTAGATGACTGAAAATCTCAATCACCAAAATAAAAAGATGTAAAAACAATTTCAAAAAGCAGGGGCGGGGAGTTGCTGCCTCTTGCTCCTGTAGACCCATCCCCCTTCCATTTCTCTTTGTCACAACAAGCCCGATGAGGGAGATCGGATTAAATATGATTGCCTACTATTCTGCCTCGATGACAGCTCACCTACCGTGCTTTCAAAAATAAATGTTGTGGCTGGGTTTGTACAAACTTCAAATGTGTATTTGACCTTTTAATGTTTTGTTTAGTTTTGTTGATTTTTGCTTTAATACTTGAAAGTTTTTTAGCTGAGGAAAATAGTCAGCATAGTTAACTACACAAATGGACCAATTTGCATATGGATGCTTTTGAGATCCTCAGACTGATCTTCTCTATCAGTGGACTGATGGAAAAGCTATTGATAGATTGCAATGAAAAAATGCACATTTCAGCTGTTAATAAATGGGTCTTAGAAAAAAATGCTAACAGATTGTCAACTGGTACCACAGAAATGACAGCTAAAAAATAAACATAATGCAATCTAATTCATTCTCACTAAAATTTAGACCTTTTGCTATAATTCTTTATATAAAACTTTCCATTTTTTTCCTTGACCGTTAATACTGATAATTATATCTGTATTTCTTAAGAATATTATGAGTTGCCATTTCTGCATAGTAGCAGATTGAATTTATTCACCTTACGGATATATTATTATCACAGATAATAACTGCAGCATGATAATTATCATTAATTATTCATTTGGATTAAGAGGCAAATAGGCTTGCATTCAAGGGTCTTCCAGAGCAGTGTTCATTGTTCCAGGGCCCTGTGTGCCAGTGTGACTAATTCATACTCCTTTCAGTGCTACTGTTGACATCTGACCAGTCCCATATGTATTTATTTCAAAATATTATAAAAGGAATAAGTGCATCATTTCAGGACATAACCACTAAAATAGACATATGGTTCTTTTCTGCCCTCTGAGTGAGAGTAAGCAATTTTCTATTAGAGGAGATGCTCGCAGAGTATCATTTCAATAGATCTGTATGTATGCCCAATCTTTGCATTCCTATGTCATCCTACTTAAGCTTATATAAGCCATATATTTACATAATAGCTTTTAGCACAAATAATAACATGTGAAGCTGTACAATTTGTCTTTCACTGAACATAGTATTTAGTCAAACTGATTTTAATCCATCCTGAAGCTGAACTAGGTTTAATGTACAAGGATCTTCTAGTGCAAAGTTAGAAAAATCTGAGGGAGGAAAAAAATTAGGAAGAAGGGGGGGTATGGTTGATGAAAAAGGGACAATAAATAATATAAATGCTAATTCCTTTCTGTGGATTTCACCCAATACTTATTAGCAAACCTCTTTCTCTCTCAGTCCCTCTCTAATCTTTGCCTCATATCTAAAAAAATGTCTTGAAGGTAGTAACACGATCATCTGAGGACCAACATGACAGCTCCAATATGCACAGAGTGATAAATGTCAGTCTGGCTTTTATAGCTCTGAGGCTGCACTTATATATGCCTTCTGTGACTTACTATCTTTGCCTCCACAGATGATTCCTTTTTATTGTTAATATGTCAGCATGGGTCTGGTGCTATTCAATATTAATTGCTCTCTAATAGTCTGGAACCCTCCTTCTCTTACCCGTTTTAGTTTGTTCCACTGTTTCTAAGCTTAATTTTAAGGTCACGTCCCTAGTGTTCTGCAACAAAAGCAGCAGACTCCATGTGGAGCAGTATGTGCTTTATCAGATGTAAACACAGGACAAGGAAAGAGGAAAAGATGCAGAGACAGCAAAAGGAGATAGTGGCAACAGTGATGATAAAATATATTATGAGTATGTCAGCTACAGACTGCAAATTCCAACAGGAAAGAAGAAACAATCAGGGCAGGTTTTTATCCTAGTAGTAATTCCTTTTTGCACTCACATGCACCACCAATATATTGTTGGCATGGAGATGCATGTGAGGTGGAGAAATAAAAAGGTACTTGCTCAAAAGTGATAGCAGACAAAATATGCTTGCAGTTGTACCCTTCAAAATATGTGCCAAGAAATCACTCTGAAATTAGAAAGGAAGTGAGAAGACAGCAGAGTTTCCCAGCCTGCCTCTATTAGTTCGTCTGGGTAGAGATACACCTACTGTATATTTGATTTGAAGTTTAAAGCAGGGGAGAAGGAAGGAACTGCTTGCTTAGAGGGGGGTAATGCAAGCTGGGGACACAAGGTGAGCAGTCTGAAGAAAAAGGTCTGCCATTTGTATTTTGGAAACATCTAAAGACCAGCAACCAGAGTGGAGACATTGCACCAACATTTCATGAGTCTTGGCACTGCAGATGAATTCCTATTCCAACTACCCAGTAAAAGAGGTCAAATGACATTAGTACATCAGGGCATAACTGATATGTTGAACTGGCAGAAATAATTGCATTCTACTAATGAAGGGGATAGGAGCTGATATCTGTATTTATCAAAGTTGTGATATTCAAGATTTTTTTTTCCAAACAGCTGTTCATCCATAGAGTAGAGAACAATGGGGAAGAATTTATTCATTTTTGACAGTTTTTTGGGGAGCCAGGGATAAGGCTGGAAAACAAAAGTGGCACAAAATTATTAGAATTAATTCTAAAGTGCAATACTATACAGCAGTACGTGACAACACCACTTTGGTAAAAATTGTGCTGCTGATATGTGCAGGAATCTACCAGAAGATGTCAATAGCATCAGTCCAAAGTATAGCTTCTTTCAGTATAACTTGTGAAGCTTGGTGTTGAATCCCAGCCAATGCCAAAGGAAAACAATGTTTTTCTTGAAGCCTCTCATTCTGTACAGAACTTTTAAGCCATAATAGTATGAACTTGGAAGAAGTGTGATTTTAGTTCATTAAGTAACTTCATTTTTATAAATAAAGCATTTTAGCATTCAAGCTTGTCAAGAATACAGAGATGAGTGTGAAAACCTCAGTCTCTTTCTCTTATGTATTTTTTGGTTATGGTTCATTGTTTGTTACCAAAATAGCTGAGTCCCTGTAGTTCTTTTCTACAATGACCCAAATTTATGCATCTTTCCTTCAGAGGGGTTTACTAAGTCAGAATGGTGGCGTGCTGATTTCTTTAGAGTTAAGCGTCAGCATTGTTGGCGGTCCAAGATGAAGGCAATGAAGGAGCCAGTTCTGATTGCAAAGGAGGCTGCAAAACTAACTCTCAGTATGAGTTCATGCTGAAGAGAGATACAGGAACAGGAATTTTTCTGTTTGAAAATGGTCTAATATATACTAAAAGCAATCTAAGAAATCTTACAAATAAGTAATTTTAAAGTTTCAAATGCTCATCACCTCATTGAAGGATGTCTCCAGTGGAGAGGATTTTTTAGGTTTTTTATCATTATTTACTCAATTTTAAATCCCTTTTGAAAAGGGAGAAAAGATAACTGTCTCTTACACTGACTTCCTCATCAGCAATTTCCAGAAAACAAAATATTTTGTGCATTAAAAAAAAGAATTTTCATACCAGTGATTAAAACCCAGATAATTTCATTCCTTAAAAGAATGAATAGCTAAACTAGAGTTCTTAATGGCAGCAGTTCATTATAAGCAAGTTCTAGAATAAATTTTACAAAACCAATTATTTTTTCATCTGTTAGAATGTCAGAGCATTTTACTCTCGGTTTCTGAGAAGTCTGGTAGTACTACTATGTAACCCCCCTCAAAACAGGAGTGATTTTATTTCAAAGGTTGGCATAAATGTCATAATTACATACAGTATTTGTATGAGAAAACAAAGTAGATCAAAGAGGGTGACAGAGAAGAGACAAACAGCCACAGCAACAGAGATTTCATACTTAGAAAAGGAGCCAAAATAAACTATATTTGATCTCTGTTAACACTGTTATAATTTCACCACGAATAATCTCTGGCTCTTGTGTATTACTTCTAATCCTCCTCAGGTACTGGGCTGTCTGTCTAAGCCGCTTCTGTCTGATGCTGTCATCATCCTGTTCTGCTGCTGCAGCACTGAACGTGTTGCAGGCAAATGCACTCTTGAGCTCTCTGAGGATAATTTTAGTCATATCTAAGTTGGCAGGACATGAGTGAACTAGAACAGATGAATAACAAACTGGGAGTGACTGGACATAACTGAATATGGAATTTTCCACATCAGCAAGCAGAGAACAAAAAAAAGTAGCCAAAAGCTGACTATATCCCAAAGTTACAAATACTGACATTTTGAGAAGCGATCTGCACAGGATTGCATCATTATGTTATAATATTTTTCTCCTCAATTTCTGATCAAGCCCATTAGAAGAGGCTTCTTGACTGTTTGGTTGGGTTGGGGTTGTTTTCAATTTATTTATGGAAAGATATTTTTACAGGCTAACCCAGTTAAGCTTGACAGCTTGTTTACAGTAGGACCCAGAAGACACATTATTCTATGCACAACAATATAAATATACATTTGAGATGCACACTTACGCTCATAATATTTGTTAAACTTCTGAAGTGTACAGTTATCAGCTATCCAGAATGATCTAACTCTATTTAAATATCATGAAGGTAGAGAGATTGTTTAGCTTGCTAAGATGAGAATGACTGATTATTATCATAATTAGCATTTAGTGGTTTAGAAAAATTGCATAACAGTTACTTTCTTAAAAGTTGCATAACAATCTGATACAAGAGGTTTAAACTGCATAACAAAGCCAGAACAGTGTTTTATCTCTGTTTGCATATTTCCAATTTGGGCATCCAGACTGCCTCAAACTGAAATTAAGTTATGTAATTGGCCTTTTCCTTAACTGAACCTATATCTACCTTATTGATTAGAGTGGACAAATAGGAATGGATTTAGAGATCAAAACCATTTTTGCTGAGAACCCGAAATTCACTTTGTATTCACTGTGGGAAAGGGGCTTGCACTGGTCCTGGGAGGTACAATACAAGTACTCTGCTTTTCTTCCCTCTGGAAGAATCTCATGTGTGTACGCCATAGCTGCTTTTGGATGTGGCTCTAACCACTTGGAAATCTCTCCAAAAGAGCTCCCCTCGGTGTGGCCAAAGGGCTGAAAGAAACCAGGACTCAGAGTAATTAATGCTGTCTTTCAGTAAAATTATACTCCCAAATCCAAAAGGAGTCAATACTGACAAATAAAGGCCCAGCCAGCCTGCTCTCTGTCTGGAAGCTCAGGAGAGATCTGAAAGCAGCACTTTGTATTTCCTTATGCCAAATCAATATCTCCTTTAAAAAAATAAAATCTATAGATATTTTTTAATATTTTGTTTTTAATTACTTTATTTAAAGACTGCAGTGTGTGATCACAGGTGAATTATTAATCTGCTGCCCCACTGAGGGTATTAATACTGTGAAGCACTAAGACACTCAGTAGCAGCTGCAAAATACATTGCTCCTCAGCCTTGTTTGCTACTGCCTTAGAGTACAGCAGTCAAGAAAATATCTCAAAGTTTGTTCTGTAATTAAAAAAGGATTGTCCACTGCCAGAACACAAAGCTATGCTGGAAGTTCATTTTTCTCCATCTGTGCAGCATGAAACTTTAATTGTGAAACAGCTTTAAAAAGTCCTATGGCATAACCTGAAAGGAAATGAGCTAAAGTGTGGGATGGAGAGCATTTACACATAACTTTAGAATCTGCCCCTAGCCTCCAAGAATCATGGCTGAGTTAGAGACGATAGGTTAGAACAAGCTGCTGCTCCATCCTCCTTGTATTTCCTAATCAGTTCACGCTTCTTTTCAGAAGCATACTCCTCTTTCCAAACCATTGGATAGTGCTTATGCTATTCCTATTGCTGCTTAGTTCCCTTTATCCTCAGGAATGACTGATGTTTGATACAATGAAGCAGAAGAATTTGTTTTGGGGGTCAAGTCTCAGTGCACAACTACTCCACCTATTTTATCACAGTTTGAGGTCCTCTCTTTTGTGCACACTTTCTACCAATATTTACTGATTAATGCATCCTGGCAAAAACATATCAAAGAGTAGACTTGCATGGTACTTACCTGAATATTCATGGAAGATGAATTTGAGGGTAGCACAGCTTTGACATTCAGAACTTTACATACTCATTCTGTCAGGGAAAAAATATTATGTTGTGTCACAATGAATTCAGGCTTCGATTAAAAAGCCACCCAGTACTCGGGTGCTTAACCAGCTGGCTTGGTGCGTACAGGGAATATCTCTAGGTCCTCCTGAGCTGCACACCCCTGTGGAGGCACTCCAGAGGGCTCCCACATCTCCATAAGATCCTGGCACTCCACATCTCCACAAGGTCCTGGATCTCCGTACACACGCACTTGTCAGCACCCACAACTAATTGCAGAGTGTCTTGTGCCATGTTGAGACTCTTCTACTTAGGAATGGATAGCAGGGTTTGAGTTCCACATTGCCACAGCCCACCAGGTTTCTGTCCTAAAACAGTGCCTATTCAGAGAGCGCTCAGCTGTCTCTGCAAAGCACTGAGCTGTGTAGTAGGCACGAACTGCAAGCCACCAGATTTGCACAGGATATTGCACATGATTTTTCTAGCCACAAGTTTGGTTGTCTCTAAACAATCAGCACCAAAAGCATCCCTGGTTATCTTGTATTACGAGAACATTCTTGGTGATGAGTTCATAGTGTTTAAAAGTTCATTGGAAAATTCACTGAATAATTAAGGAAATAGTGATCTCTTTGTGGCTATTTCATGAGCAGAAAGAAAGGTTAAATCATGGGATAAATTATTCATTGTGAGTTATTCACTCAGCTTTAATAGTTTGTAATTCCGTAAAGAGCTTTGCTTAAGAAATGCACTATATAAATCAATCAATAGCCCTAATAATATGCAAGAAGGATTTTCCCTTTTGTGATCTGCTTTTCAATAAATTGTACCCCCTTGACACTGCAACTACCATCATATGACCATTCTTCTCGCCTCCACTGCCTCAGCCCGTCTATCACTGGGCCACAGCTGTGACGTTCAGACACGCAGCCTCCTTCCCCTTCTTACCACCTTAACTCTTTTCACTTAAGGGTCCATCAGTGCTTTCATGTCCTTTAAGCTTCTCCTTTATATAATTATTTTGTTAAGAACTCAAGCAAACACAGTTGCACATACACTCACACCTAGGTGTTTTGTTACAACAGTTAGTTACTTCACCAGTGCATTGGAAACAGCATCATGGCACAGGCTTCATGCTCTAAAATCAGCTACCCTCTCTGCAGCCATATGGTAGAGGTGTTGAAAGACCCTGCATCTAAAGCCCCTCCAAATTCTTACATCATGCCCGCAGTGCCTTAGGGATTGAGGGTTGGAGGAGACACAGCTAGGTCTGAGTAAAGCTGCAGCAACACATGCTTCAGGGAACGGCATCTGCTTGAGAAAATGCCTGGGTGCTCTGTTGGCTTGTGCTGCCCACGTTGGAGTATTTGCTGTCACAGCCTTATTCACCCTCAGTAGTATCCACCCAGTCAAGATTAAAGGGAGTGTGAATACGTATACACACACCAAATCACTGCGCAGCCATACCCTTAGGCACAAACAGTTTTACTGCTCTGGGCAGCCTATTTACTTCCTCTCTCCCATGCTCCAGCCCTTGCTAATTCAGAGGAGCCGGACACTACAGCTCCTGAAACGAACATCAAAACTCCCATTAAGTGGCATGGGCAGAAGTCCAGCCCTTCTAACTTTCTATTAGAGTCAGATACAGATCCTTTATATTATTCACCTCCTTTTTCCTCCCAGTGCAATCCTCATAGCAACTTCCAGATGCCACCTTCATGGCAGCCAGTACATCCCTTCTTCCATACAGAGGTCATCCAACTCAGCAGGACTGAGAAATGTACAGCCTCTGAGGCTGAGGTGTTTGTTGATGGCAAAATTGCTGGAAAGCAAAGTTAACAATACTTTTGTGTCCTCTTGTCACCTCCTCTCATATGTCCTTTTGGTCTAACTGGTGCCACTTGACACTCTATGTCATCCTAAATTTGGCTACATGGGAATGTTTTTTCCCTCTCCTGGTGAGGAAACTCAGTAATGAGGCACTGGAACAGGTTGCCCAGAGAAGTTGTGGATGTCCCACCCCTGGAAGTCCCCAAGGCCAGGTTGGATGGGGTCATGAGCCACCTGGTCTACTGGGTGGCATTCCTGCCTCTGCCAGAAAAGGGGGGAACTGGATGATCTTTAACGTAGCGTCCAACCCAAGCCTTTCTATGTTTCTATGATTAATAGGCATATATTAATATACTATGTTTTCCCAGTTAATTCTTTTTCTCTTACCTGCCTAAAATAAAATTTACATTTTATGACTGGAATCAAACCACTAATGTTTCAATAAAATCCCTCAGAAATTATGACTACTGACATAATTTAGATTTTTTTAGGGTATAATTGCATATATTGAATCCAATGATTAGTTGTACTGAAAATATCAGATATTTATTGATTATTGAAATATTTATTTGACTATTGGTAACCCGAAAGATTCCTTTTGGGGCACACTTCAACTCTTCTATTACTGATTCCAAACATACTAAGAAAGTGCAAAGACAATTGACACGTGTATAGCTGACTCATTCTCTCTATGTCACTATTTCAGTTTGAACTCATTTTTCTTTACTCTGTATATTTGACCTGCACCAAGTAACTCAGATGAGAACCTTTAAAATTTTCCTGTGGTTCCCCTAACAAATCTCCTGCACAGTTAAACACATCTTGGTTTTTCCAAGCCTTTTGGCTACTTATAATTTTTTGTTGACTAAGCATCTCAAACTGTATGATTTTCAGTGGTTTGTACTCTCATTTTCTGAGCAACCAGTTTGAAGCTTCTCAGTTCAATTTTTGGGAGGACAGAGTAGCCTCCCTTCATACTGCACAATGTTCAAGCTCTGAGTAAAACATAGATTGTTGGAAGAGTGATTGAAGTAGCACAGAAGAAGTAAAGAGTTAGATTCATTTCTTGACCTAGGGGGATACAAGAAAATTTAAAGAAAATGGTCAAATAATTAACACTGTTTATCCCACACAATAAATGAGGATGGTAATCCATGGAAAAAGGTTACAGATCATATTACTAAAGACTGTACCATAAGGTGTCTGCACCAGAGGGACAGATAGATTGCATATGTATAAGTAACGTTAACTGTGTTTCCCTTTGAAGTTTTTCATTCCCGATACCATTCTTTGTCTGTAAAACTTGCATGTTAATACTAGTATGGTCTATTATTTATTTGATTATTTCTTTATTTTAAGGTAGATCCTTGTGTTCAGTCCTCTAACAAAGAAATAAATAAAATTACTCATTTTTGCTCTATCTTAGCAACCTATGAAACAGGCAAGTAGAAAAGATAATGGGTTCTTTTTAAAGTATATACAGAAAGATTAGTCAGGGAGGTAGACGTATTGCTAGTGAAGGAACAAATCTGACCCCAGAGAGTCTGAGTTTAACCTTTTAAGCACTCCTCCTGCTGATATTTGTGAACACTACCATGAAGAGCGTTTCACTGCATATTTGTACCATTCCTGTATTATATATAGTTTTAATACCCCACAAAATAGGAGTGCTGAACCATGTCTCGTATTTTATTGTGCTACTAAACCATTATGAATTAAGTATGACAGATGCCCTCCTTTTCTAACTACAGAAGTTTTTTTCCCAGCTCAATCACAGAGCATTTCCATTAAAAGCTCAAGACCCCATCTCTAACCCTGGCAATACCTTCTCCACATGATTAATTATTTTACACATTGTGTAGTCCATTAGGGAAGTGTCTGATGGCCTCAGGACATGGATATCTGGCCTTTATATGCATTATTTTGCCAAACTCTTTTTCTTCTCTATCCTTTTGTAGTGAAATAGAAAACAGCATATTACTTTGGTTTTTCATTGCCATGTTTGTTTCATCCATTTATAATTAATATTTTTCATAAAAGGCATTAACTTGCACTTTCAATAATGTTTTTTTTTGTAAAGATTCAAATACCTTATCCAAAGATAAATCTTACCAAATATCAAGTAGTTCCAGAAATATATGTAAGATCAATGAAGTCTGTAGAAATATGTGTATCTCTTATTAGAAGATTGGATCAAATATTAGTTTCACAATGATAGTGTTAACTAGGAAAAAAGGTGTAGATATTGAGATCAATAGCAGCATAATGGAGAACAGTGCTGCGCTCCCACTTTGTCCTGCTGATGTTCAATGGTGCGTTGTCTTCAGTTTGGGGAGTTCTTGTGGGAAAAAAAGGATGTAACTGAACTTTGTGTGCTGTGGTAATAATAAACTCTGCCCTGCAAAATACTTTCTTGCCTTCTTGTATTTCAGATACAAAATAATAATCTTTTAGTTAAGGGAAGCACGGGGAGATTTCTAAGATATTTCTTATATTGTTCAGTATGCTGCCACATACCAAACTGGAGAAAACAAATATAATCCTGGCTGTTGTGGAAAACCCTGCCAGAACTCCCTGTATTTTCAAAACAATCCAGACTGCACCAAAGACACTGGCGTGAAGACAGAAATGTCACAAAATCTTATTTAACTGGTTTTCACTCATTAAGAGAGACCATACCTTTCTTTTCTCCAACATGCTGGAAATCGGACCACTGTTTAAATCAGTTGGGCTTGTTGATGATACCAGAGAGCACTAAAATATATCTTATCTATTGATTTATGAGAGATTTGGTGTTATGATTTTGGCATTGGGTTTTTCCATCTGTTGTAAAGCACCTCATTCATCTGAATAATTGCAACAGACAGTGAATATAGAAAATATATAATGAAAGTTTCTATGTTGATCTTGACTTAATTATCCATACCACTCCCCCCCCCAAAAAAAAAAAAAATTTTAACCTGGAAGCTTCAGATAAAGTAAGATTTGTTTTGTGACCTTTATATCAAATTACACTTGTCAGATGTCATGGTTATAAAACTTCAGAACTCAGGATATTTTAATTTCCATTGTAGTTAGTAAGAGCTGAGGCAATACACCACACAAGACGACCGAATATGAAAATGTTGGTCTTTCCCCATATGAAGCTGTGGTGAGTATACACCTCATTCTGGGCACCTATCTAGGTGCCTAAATTTGGGTGGAATGAACACAGCTTTCAACCACATTACTGACTTTTCTTAGCATTATGTTCTACAACTTGATTTGACTAAATTCCTTTTTGCAGGAGAGATGAAAAACATGCCCACTGGAAAAAAACTGTAGGCCAGATTTAAAACTCCCCACATAAGTTCTTCTCAGTCTTGCCCCTGCAAAACACTTTAAATGAAATTCTTGTGCTGTACTAAGTCAAGAGCACATCTGACCAAAAATAACAAAATTAAAAAAAAAGACCAAATTCAGTCACAAATCTTCATCCTCTGACATTCTAAATTACTCTCTATGGTCAGGTTCTTAATGTTTTGACCAGTTTGTCTCCAAAGGGAGATTTATCTAAGTCTATCAAGTATCAAGTAAACTTCAACCTCTGAGTGAGTCACGTTGCTTAGTGAAGAGGTGGCAAGAAATACATGCCTTCAGACTGAGATTCATCTGGCTTATTCCTGAGATCTCTGTTAGGACGAGAAAAATCATAATCTGTAAGTGACAGTGTCTCTTCATTGGTTGCTCTGGGAACTTAACAGCTACTTTAAATGTAAATGTAATAGTCATCTACATTTGGTCGGTTACAACACACAAGTAGGCAATTCTCTTCTGAATTATGGATGCATCTACAAAATAACTCAATTTTGGGATTTCTTGAATCAAAACTTGAGTTTTCTGAGTTTATATCTACTAGAGAAAATTGGAAATGAAAAAAAAATGTTCCGAAGGCAAGTCTGATGTTCATTCCACCAAACTGGAATGAAAAGGTAAAGCACTGGCTTTCCTTATAGAAATAAAGTTCTTTAATAATGACATGTGGCCCATCACACTTTTTCCTCTAAACAATTTTCAATTTTATTATAATATTTTAAATTTCTTAATAGAACATAAAATTAAAACTTCTGCCTTCAAAATCAAACAAAGAAGTTGAAATAACTCTTTACACCTTGATTCAGAAATCTTACGGTATACATCTAACTTAGGACAGCTGCATCACATCCTCAGCACACTGAGCCCTCTCCATGAGGTACAGGGTACAAGTTCCCATTCAGATGTGTGAAACAGAGCCAGCTCCCCATGGTTATATCTATAGTTCCTGTCCCAGAGCATGCTCTGGAGTTTGACCCTGCCAGATATCTCTGGACTGCTCATGGCAGGACAGGCAGCATGGCAATCTTTCCCAGCCTGTCCTTGTGCCCTGCCAGTCATGTAGGCAAGGGCTTTGAGTATCAGAGCCACTCACTGAAAGCATTAGTGGTAGATGTTGGTGGCTCAAAGTGGGGAGTATTTGAAGTTCTCGTGACAGGGATGTAGAGAAAGGCAATAACCACAGGCCATTCTGCTTACTCTCCCAATTGTCCTCTCTAATTTTCTTTTAGGAGAAGATTCCCTTTGCTTCCTACTCTCTATCCTTTCTTGCTTTCTCTTCCACTCTTTTTATTGCTGCCCTCTCCATCACAGTACATCAATGCCACAGAAAGCTTCTGAATTGCATGCAAATCAGGACACAGAATTTGCACTTAGCTGAGTAAAAGCAGTAGATGCAATCCAAGTGTCTTTCTTGCTTAGGTAAGTTGTTGTTCCCCAGATACAGTGTGTTCTGGGAAGGCAACACCATGCCAGCTTGTAAAAAAAAACCAAACAAAAAACAACTTAAACGGGAAAAGGCTTTCTTTTTTCCTGAAGGCCATGTTTTTACAGTCTGTAGTCACCACTGACTGTAGCACAGGCTGTGTGCACCACACCTCAGAAAACTGAACCAGTACAGTTATAGTTTCCATTCTGGAGCCAGTCAAGAAGCTAAATGTGTTCCTGATCAGCTCAGAGACACTGCTGTGTCTTTATTCTAGCATTTGATATTACATCTGGAACTGTTAAATAATACATTTTAAAGATATATTTAGTCTTATTTATAGCAGATGTGGCATTGCAAATGATCTGCCATTCCACCCTACCTTCCCTTCATTCTCTGAACACCTACAATAAATTTTCATTTTAAAAAGATTTTCACTTTCATTTGAGTTTTCAGATATCTGCTCAGTGTTGTTTCTTTTTCCTTTCTATTTCCTTTTCTGTCACAACCAGGTGTATAAGCAATTAGCTTATACAAATTTCAGTGGGATTTTTTTTTTTTTTAAGATCATAGACCTATAGGGAATATGTAGCTTTAAAATGTATCACAGATTTACACTGAAAGATGCTCCATAAAAGAATGGCACTACAAGTTACATCAAACAAGCAAACATTTGTTATGGGGACAGTAAAATTTACTTTTCACAAAAGGAGCCTACAGTAATAATGCATTCAATTCTATTTCCCAGAATGCTTCTTAAGTATGTTAATAAAGTCTTTATTGTGTCTGCTTATAAAAGTCGCCACCATTTCCCATTAGAAAGTCTCTGTTTATTCATCAAACATTTACTGACAGTGACTGCTGGGAGCAGGCTCAGATTTCCACTCCATTACACGTTTGTGGCATAAAACACATTAATTATAGATATATTACAATATTCAACTCATTGAGGAAAAATTAGATGATCAAGGCTCATTTTCCTTGACAATAAGCAAGTTAATGAAAATACTAATTACCTGATGATGAAGTGGAGCCTTCAGGATTGAACGCTTAGCATCTGTAGAAGAGCTCTGTGAATCTAGCACAGAATATTAAAGCCAGAAGCACTGGAAGTCTAAAGGGTGGTTCATGAGGTCATCATATGCCCTTTAATCACAGGACAGAGAGTAGTTAGTTCATAATATAAACTTTTATATGCAGCTTTGAAGGATGTCATGAAAAGCCACACCAGCACAGTGTTCATTTAAAACTAATTATTTTAGTAAACTGATAGGTTTTGAATTAGTAGATACATTGTCTAGCTCAACTATTTTAAATTAACTGTGGAACCTAGCAATGATGAATTTCAGTACACAGAGGTATGAGAATGTTGGAACGGAAAAGAATAAGACACAGCCACATGACTTCATTTTCTCTGGTTTCAGACAAAAGTCATAATCAAATTTAATGGCATATGAAGTTAAACCATTTCAAATCCAGGAAATTTCTTGTTACTTATTTGTCTTTATTGCAACCACTTCTGCTTTTGTGCTTGTATAATTCTTTTTACCACTTCCACATTACACTGTAAATTGGAATCCCTAAACTGACGATGTCATTCTTGGTTTGTTTCCAAGATCAATTTTACTTCTCATCTGCTTTTGAAATTTTACCAATACAACTGTGTAATTCTTGGGGCTAGGAGGTTCCCTTCACTCTGGACTGTTTACACTGTCTGTTAAAGACAGAATTATCATTTAGGTTTATTCAATTTAGTTCATTTTTTTCCTCAATTACTGCATTTGACAACAACTTTTTAGCAAGTACAGATTGCTAAATGGGATTCATAGTCAATAATAACAAAATATTCCCAAAATATTGTTTCTTTCTGAAGATAGTAATTTTCATGTTTTGTTAACAAATTACCTTCTTAAATTTTCTGCAATCATCAGCACTGTATCACCTGATAAAATAATATTGTTAGCTTCTAACTGCCCTAAAGCCCTGTTGTATGTCATGGAAATATTTTCAATGTGATTTATTCTAATGACACCTGTAATTGTAATATATTGTTTTTCTTATGAAAATATAAAGCTCTGTAAAGCTCACAACCTTCTTCCTGGGAGCAGGATATTGGGGTGTTTGCAGAGTGCCAATACCCATAGAATCACAGAATCACAGAATCATAGAATCATAGAATCATAGAATCATAGAATGGCCTGGGTTGGAAGAACCTGAAAAGTCATCTAGTTCCAACTCTACCGCCATGTGCAGGGACACCTCCCGCTAGACCAAGGTGCTCAGAGTCCCATCCAACCTGGCCTTGAACACTTACAGGGACAAGATACCCACAGCTTCTCTGGGCACCCCCACAATAAAGAATTTCTTTCAAATATCCAATTAAAACTTACCCTCTTTTTTTAGTTTGAATTCATTTCCTCTTGTCCTGTCACTACATGCTCTTACAAAAAAGTCCCTCTCCATCTTTCCTGTTGGTTCCCTTCAGGTACTGGAAGGCCACAATTAGGTCTCCCTGAAGCCTTTTCCAGGCTGTAAAAACCAAAGTTGTTCCCACCCTCTATTCAACTTGGTGGCCATATTGGTAAAGGGCTCCCCACTGTAGAGAAAGGCTTCATGGAAATACCATGCAGGTCTTGAGTTCGGTTTTCGTCTCCAAGCACCTTACTTATAGGTTTGAAACATGCAGTTTATGTCCTTGGTGTAGACCATTACTCCTGCTTTGTAACTAGATGTTATCTGTAGTACCATATAAAAGCAGCCATCCAATATCACTTCCTGTTTAACAGGAACATCTCTATGTGACAATAATCCAACATCTTTCCAAGGCATTTCAAACAAAAGTCAGTTCTGAAATAATTTTGAATAAATTTATTTAAAATGTTTCATCCCTCCTTTTCCATGTAATACCTTTTTGTATGACTTCCTGAGAAATCCCTGGCAATAGACTTCTGCTGAAATTAATAGAATGAGCTTTTAACTTGGCAAAACACAAGACAAGTCTGTTAGCTGGTATAGAAGACCTGTGGGGTATACTTGTTTTCTGTCAAACAGAAGATGGTGGAGAGTGCCAATGTAAGAACTTAGACTGAAAAATCTAAAACTGTACTTCTTATAATAATACCCCACAGGTACACCAGTTTCTTTTATACCAGTTTTTTTCCTTTGGACAGTTCATGGTTTTACAATTCTGCAGGTCTATTAGGAACATTTACAGTGTCTGCTTTACTTCAGACAAAATACCCTCCTATTTTGCCTCTGACAGTTGTCAGAAGGGGCTGCTCAGGAGAAAATAAGCAAGAATGCACTTCCATGAGCTTCCACACTCAGCTTTCAGAGATGTATAGGGTGAATGCTGTTAATTATCTGGCACTTCTCCACACAGTTTATTATTTGTTTACTGTAACTTAGACATGCAATGAAAATGGAAAATAAGTCTATCATCTAATCTACTTTTGCAGTCTAAAATTTATCATTCTTACACTATTCAAAATAGTTTAATAGCAAACTTACTGGTTGAAATCAGAAACATGGTATAAGATTAGCATTGCAGTTATAACTTCAAGCAATTTTGCTACTTATCCAGTCCACAGGAAGAAAGATGTGCCCAAAAGCCTGTACATGTACAGGTTGTTAAATGAGAAATGCCATGGAGAAGGTGGTAACCTTATCTTTTATATTAAGTGCGTATGTTCAGACTGGAAGGGATACACACATCCATTTGGCATTCATAATCCTGAAGCCAGCTGTGAGTATAATATTCCTTGTTAGCATTTTTATTCTGACAAAAACAGGAGAGATGTTGACTCTTTTTTTTGTGTAAAAGGTAATGCTCATTTGAGAAACAGGATATGAGGATTCCAGGCCTTTCCTATGGGATTTAAATCCCATAAACATATGAGGAGAGGCATTTGTCAGGTAGTACAGGCAAAACAGAGGAAAATATGAAATTTGTTAGGATTCAGACATGAGATAGATGCGCTGTACTGTGTTATCAAGCCTTGAGCGGTTCTTACCACTTCCTCTGCAAGAATGTAGACAACGTATGCTACACATACGTTGCTTAGTATAGCCACTCCCAGGAATCATCCTGCCCTACAGGCTATGTGCTATAGAATGGCTTGCATTTGTTCTAAGGAATAACTCCCTTAAGGCCAACTGGCCACCTTCACAGTGCACAACATTTGGTCCTGGCTCCATGCCTTGAGACCCTTGGCCAGGTCTTGATGCCGTGATGCCAGCGGCTGACTCAGGGGCTGGGCACTGGGTAATAGCCCTGCGTGCCACAGTAACAGAGGACAGGTGCCGAGGGAGAGTGGGAGGCTAAGCGAGGTCCAGGCAAGGCTCGCTTTAGCCACCGATGGAGAAGGCCCAAGGAGAGACGAAGCAACGAGGGACTCTTCTCGGGGGGACAGGAATGGGTTTATTGGAGACAAAAAAAAAGGGACCCATAAGAGCAAAGCAAAGTCTCTGACAAGTGGTTTTCTACCCCACTGCTCAGGGTGGAGCAACCATAGAACATCCAACAACAGAACAGATAAGGGGTGTTACATAGGCGGGGATTCATACAACTTAACCAATGGGGAGAGAGGTAGGCAGAGAGCGTGAGCAGGGGCCAGTGGCAGAGTGATGGGGGAACCAAGGCAGGGGAGAGTGGTGGCCATTGTGGACGTGCAGGGTGCCATGTCTTTCCTGCCTTGGCCAACGAACTTTCTTGCCAGACAGCCTGAGGGTGTCTATGTTGTGGTGGGCAGCTATCTTAGGGTTCCTGGGCCTCATGAGAATTAAACCACTGTACCTTTTTTCCTACGGGGTCCAGGCCACCCTGGCGAGAGCCATGGCTCACTGCAACATCTTGAGACCAGAAATGACCTTGGGGGTTTGTTTCAACAAGGTCTAATTGGTCGCTCTGAAAGAGATGCCTGAATCAAACAGAGACGGCACTCAATTTTGTGAGAGCATAGAAAGTATTTTAAAACTACAGAGATCTCCTGCCATATTCTCTTTCTGCTTTGACCTGTTCTCACTCTGTTTTCATATCCTTCCACCACAGATTAAAGAGAACTTCTTCAACACCTCTGTGCTTTGACAACAGCACAAACTGGAATTGCAAGTAGCCATGCATTGAGTCCCTTAGCCCTTTTACTCAGGACCATGCTTACGTGCACTATTACTCTTCTACATTCTTTCACATTTATTTCATTTTCCCAATGCTCGCAACTCCTTGTAAATATTGCTGTAGCTTTATTCATGTCTCATTGTTTCACACCTCCTGAGAAGAAATATATATTGAGAAAAAAAATTTTTTTGCAAACTATCAAATTGCAAGTTTTGATACAGGGAATACAGATACATTTTACACATGTACGTGCACTGGTTTTGTGATGCAGAAAGCTTTCCTACCGGTCCAATAATCTAAATCTTGAGTCTGGTGTTCCACGGATAATAGTGTCTCAGTAGTCATGGGGACAATATCTAGAGTTTCATCTACCCAAGCAACATAAGATCTCCAACAGAATTGAACAGAAAAATTAATTCTACTTTTTGAAACTGCATTAAATATTTTCAAAATAAATTTTGCTATGCAGTTCTCACTAGTTTCATAGACTCTGTAAAGCTGACCATATTTTATGTGGTTCAACAATCAGAATTCTCATTTATAGCAACAACACTTTTAGTAATTCTCTGTCACTGAGTCAAGCCTGGGTGATGTGATATTTTTTCCTCCATTTCAGGAGCAAAAAGTTTAATCCAAATTCAAAAACAGCATCCAAAATTTTGGGCAAAGTTATAAACAGAGACACAATTTTTTGTGTGTATCAAATATAGTAGCACAGATTTTGAGCAGTTTGTCACAGGGATGCCACGTCATGACACATGATTACATTTTGACAAAGAAATAAGCAAAAAAGCTTCAAGCAACATGGTTGAACTGGCAACCACCCATTGTCAATGTGCAATACCATTTTCTGGACAAGCAGAATACTTCTGAATTTTTTTTTAGTTCAACATCAGCCACTATTACAGTTTGTGGTTTCAGTAACCACCAGGTTAGTGCAAAACTCTAACTTTGCAATGTAAGTGTGAAACCCAGTCCACCTTTCCAAGCCACATTTAATCTCATGTTTCTCACATTTTATCAATCTCAGCTGACAGCTTTGAGATGTGCCAGTGAAGAGATTTAGGCGAGTGCCTTGGGGCATTCTCAGACTTGTCTGTTGTAGTTCTCCATGGTTCCTGTTCACCCAGTGGTCACAAGTTTCCTTGTCAAACTTCGACAAGGAGGAAATGCCACACCACATGGTCACAGCCATATTCAGGACCCCAGAAATACTCTCTGACCTGGAAAATGTGAGCAGAGCCATACAAAGTAAATTAAGACCCCCATGCTGAATATACACATCTGGTCCCATTTGAAGCAACACAGGCTCTTCCTTCTACTCTCAGCTGGCAGTTCCAGGAGGGAATAAGTTTTCTCTGGCTCCTATATCATATCTAGTAATCTTATGGATTTTTCCTGCATATCTTATAATATTTCTAAGGGCACCAAAGACTTCTGTTTCAGAAACATTCCTAAATTTCTGACTAGTGTGTAAAATTAGACAAGAACACCAGCATAGTGTATAGTCCCTCCACAGAACACTGTGCATCTTTATCCAGAATTTAAGCTGTATTTAGGTGTTTACATGGGCGGATGGGATACCAGAATAATTTTTCTAAACTGCTAAGCAGCTTAGGTGCCTATTTTCCATTGAGATCAAGAGAACCTGGGCACCTAACACATTAAGTAGTTTTAAATATTTTATCTGCATCTCTCAATAATTTATATTTTTTGAAATCCTACCTCTTGCAGTAAAAATGTACTGGTATTAACAGCTTAAGCCTATTCACATTTTCCAGTAAAAGACAAACTAATAACAGAAATCATTCAGGTTTCTCCTTTTACACAGCAGCTTAGTGTCCTTACATATTTTACTCCATCCCCCAAAAGCCTCAATAAAAACCCATTTAGTTTTATAGGGTTCAACTGCCTGTATGAATTTCAATGAAGAGTGAACACAAATTCCAGTTGTGTGAGTTTTTTGAAAGACCACTCAGCCATCAATGCTCTCATTCCTGGGAGCTGTTGCATCATCCTGGGTATGACTGTGTTTCCTGTGAGCATTAATTATTACAGCAGCAACTGCCCCTCTTTCAGACTTTTAGGAAAGGGTTTCAATTCCTTAAAAGACATTACATTACTGACATTTTTTTGCTTTTTTTTTTTATATTTCAATTCCACGTAAATAAAAATTTACTATAAACAAGACAGTGGGATAATACTGAAAAAAAATTATCATTCCATGAAGTGAGGAAGCAAGGAATCAAATCCTAATAAAGATTTCCAAATGAACATTAGAAATGTTCAGGGTATTAATAGTGCCCATTGTCACACAAGTGCTGTGTTGTTTTCTTAATTGCTTCAAACCACAGACATGGAACACTTTTTCTGGAGCCCTTGCTGAGAAATTGACCGCATTCATAGCAATTTGCAATCAGAGAATATTCTAGTGATTCAAAATCCTGACTCTTACGATGGAAAACTAGAGATGCTACATGACATCCACTACATCACCGTTCTACATATAGTTTGTCTTGAATGAGAAACTCACAGTGAAAACTTGCCTGTTTTTTTGCAGACTCTCTGGTAATACTGTTCCCCAAAAATGAAGCCATCCCTCTTTCAGAGATTTTTAAAAATCCTGTCTGTGATTCATATAGGGAACATTTTCCTACTGCTAACATGTTAGATATTTCACAGAGAGGCACATTTGTCTTTACTAGTTTAATCTTTGAAAGTCTGCAGAGGCTTAGTGCCTAACTCTAGATATTTGTTAATGTGATTTTTCTGACCTGAACATTTTTCTATAATTTCATCCCTCCAGCATGGCATGTTACATTTAAGTTAAAAAGACTGAGGGGATACAAAAAAGGAATTATTGTGAAAGAGTCTGAAGTTAAATTCCAATGTTTGCAAAGGACAAGTTGAAAAGAAACCCATAATGTCCTAATTCCTAAAGATGTTAATTTTGACAGCTAAAATATATTACTTGCAAAAGAATGAAAGGAAAGGAGGAAAATAGTCTTCTTTACCTCTAAAATGCTTTCTTCTTTGTGTGTAGCAGGTGCCCCAAGACACGTTATACTGCCTGCTTTAATTTGTCTTTAATATCAGATGTGCCTTATTGATTTCTTCTGTGTATGTTTTCATTTTGAATAATTCAGAGGCACAATTTTTTTCCATTATGGTCAATAGCCAGAGAAAATTCTGAAGATAATCAATTGAGCCCTGCCTGACGATTACTAGTGTTGATATCCCCCGAAGTGAGGGAGTCGGAAAGGCCAAGGATAATATGACACAACAGTCAATGAGTGCAATCAGTGGAAGTATCAACATTGGCTGCCTGATGAGAGCCAGATCCATGTCAAGGATCCATAACGGCTCCTAAAAGTTCAAATGCTTGACTTCTTGTCATATGCTGCAACAGATGGACTATGTAAGATTAGACTCAAAAGAGCTTCTCACCCTCTTTTTCAAAGTGATAGGATCATAAAACAGTTGTGTGGTATGACTTGCATAACACTTCATAACAATTTCTTTTTTTTTTTTTTTTTTCTGTTTTTAAGTTTTCCTAATGACAAATACCTTCATAAAAATGAGCAGGATGAACACTTTGCCAACAGACACTCACAAAACCAGAAATATTATTTTGGTTTAAACCTAATGCTGATGGATAACACCTTTAGCTAGAGATCATATATGACCACTATAGTAATTCCCACTGCATCCATCCACATAATAAGGGCACAATCAATTTATAATGAAAAAATGGGGTTTTTTCAGCATAGAAATTTAATGGAGTTGCCAATATTAGCTGACAAATGGTGGTCCTAATCAGTGCAGCCATGGACTTGAGGGTTGTTGCAACTTCAGCCCAAGTCAGGGCAAGAATGTGACTGAAAATAAGCATGCAGCTGTATACATAGATAGATGGATGGATGGATGGATGGATAGATAGATAGATATAGATAGATAGATAGATAGATAGATAGATAATTATGTGTGTGTATGTCTGCTGAGGTGACTATCTCCAGAGAGTCTCCTGAGCACAGGTATTGTCCATGCAGGCCAGTGAGCAGTGGCTGTGCAGTTCACCATGTCTATTACCCCAATTCATAAAATGGCAATATAAGGAATTAGTCACCAGATAGCTAATATCTAAATAGTTTAATGACAATCCAATGTGTACAAAGTAAAGGAGTAAATTGGCAGCAGTAGCACAGTTTCCCATGGATAACTTATTTATAAATCTCTCTGTGATTTATTATTAATCTCCTTATGCAATAATCACTTATGCATATAAACATGGCTAAGCTTAAAAATTATATTCTGATTCATGTTTCTTTACAAAGGAAATGTTTTGACTATGGAACTCAAATCATCACTATTTTAAAGGTTTTGAAGACATTAAAATGAAAAATTGTGGAAAATACAATTTTTGATACTTTCAGGTTTCTTTAGTTTTTTGCTTTTCATCATGATATTACGGAATAAATTAGATGAGACTCTTAACTCTCCACTAAATATATTACAGCTTATCTGAAGAAAATTTTTAAACTAGAAATAGATAATTAGAATTGACATAGTTTACTTTTAAATCAGAGATGTGTTCCCTGAAAAAAAATCAAATTTTTTTTTAAATTTATCTCAAAAGTAAAGGTACTTCCTCATAAATATTAATATGCTTTCTATGTTACAAACATATGTGATATGCTCCAATTATTTTCTTAAAAGTAGGTCACTATGCATTTTACTCCCGTTTTCCATATTCCCATGACCACAAAACACGTTATGATTCTTGTTCCACAGTCATAGAAAACACTATCATAAAAGAAGCTGATGTCTAGAACCAGAGCAGCAGACACAGTTGGGCTGGAGCTTTTATATGGTAAATGATCCACTCCATTGCAGCAGTACATGAAGCAATAACCATATGTTGCAATTGATTAACACAGGAGTGAAGCTGAGGTACTTAATCAGTCACAAAAGCCACTTATTATGAGTCTATTATAAAGCAACAGGGATTTTTTAGTATTCTATGAGCTAAAATATGAAACAGAAGGAAATAAAAAAAGAATTTGTTATTCTTTTCTGTAGAAAAAGTCTAAGTGCTTTTTATCATCCTTTCCAGTGAGAGGGAAGCTAATGTGGCTCAGAAACTGTAGGGTATAAAACTAAAACGAGGACAGACCAGGATCTTAGTGCCAGCTTTGGCATCTCACATTTTGCATTCAGACTTCCATCCAGTCTGCCATGCAGATTTCAAAGGAGAAATTCTTGCCCATGGCTCCAGACCATGCCCAGGCATCCACAGAGAAGAACAGGTCAGCACGGGCCAAGTCCACAACCGTGGTTGACAGGGATAACAAGTATCGCTCCTCAAGTCTGAGCCTGGGATCTGTTTGTAAGTATAAACCAAGCCAATAAGAATAAAAATGTGCCTTGGGCAGATCTGGGAACTGGAGAGCAAGGAAAAGAAATTCAAAGAGGTTGAACATTAAATATTTTTAAGATATGTTTCTTGTCAGGACAAAACACATGTTCTCAGACTCTAAGGCCAGGATTTCTTTTTATTAAAAGTTAGACATTTAGTTTAACCTGTCTCCTGAGTGAAGGATAGTAGGTACTTGCAGGTACCTACCTTGAGTAGGTACTCACCTCTCTAGACATTTTAGAATGGGATGAATTGCCTTCTGATAGCAAGAAATGCCAATTGGTCTTCTGTTATGGCATCATCTCTGTATGGCTGTTTTGCTATCCATAAAATTAGGCAGATGCCCATGACCAGTATAGTTGTCAATTCTTCTTTTCTACTGTAATCTTTTACTGCACTCAGCAATGTTTACCTCCCTGACTGAAATCATGTGGCTGGATGAGAGTATATTCAAGTCTTTCTGGAAGACCACCAAGTGCACTTTTTACAAGCCGCTCCTCCCTTTTCTCTGTGCAGGATTCATGTTCAGCTGTTGGTCTAGATCTGCAGCAGACGGTGATCACCAGTTGCCTCCTCCTGCCCCACAAAAGTGTTAGAACAGTGGTAAGAAAGTTGTGTTGTCATAACACATATTGTCTGTGTGACACTTCAGCCCTTGTGAAGCAAGGGCAGAGGCAAAGCAAACAAATGTAAGATCTTCTGAACCACAAGTTGCGGAAACCATTGGAACACTGGTGTGCAGCTGTCACTGCTTTCATGCACACAAGGAATACACCAAGAGACACCACGTTGACTTAAAAATTTCCCTTGCAGAATCCTTTAAGATGCTAAATTCTTCTTCTGACCCCAATCACTTCTAGATGCTTTATGAGTCATTTGGCAGATGTATCAACAGCCTTTGGAGTCTGTTTTTTTTACCCTAAAACAGATTTTAGTCAATACAAAGCAGAGCAACATTTGTTTCAGACATAATTTATTTTGTCACTTCTCATTTTTTCACAACCCAGATGTTGTAAAAAGAACCACACTTGGTTTTTCACATAGCAACATTTCTTTATTTCAGAGGGAAGGAAAATAGAATTTTTTGGCTCTGTGCCTTTGACAGAAAAGGGCAACCCAAGGGAGTCATTAACTGTGGGGTAATCTCTTTGCTCATGGATGTAATATTAATGTAGTTTCTATAGTCTACCTATTAAACGAATTGCAATGAAGGATTTTATCAAACCAAGCTACTGTGAATAAAATAAATCTTATATAAGATTCACTAATTAATTATATTATCACCAATAATGTTGCAATGAGCACATTAGTGGAAGCTGACTTTCAGGATTGATATATTTCATTGAGTAAATTATACTAGTACTTTGAATTTGGAGAGCTAGATTTTTTTCCTCTCATGTGAGGATTATTTCTTGGTAAAACCTTAAATAAAATATGTTGAAGTACATTAAGGTAAGCAGCACTAGACTTTCAATTATTGGTATCATTTACTGAAAAGTTGGTAAATTACCAAACTTCTGCTATTACTCAGAGAATTCTCACACTTTTCTTATGTTAATATTCTCTTTTATTAATACCAAAAGATACTAAGTGAAAACACTCATTTCACAGACATTTCTACTCATCTGAAATAATTTTTAAATGACATTTATGAATAAAGTCTTACAACCATTTTAGTAATATGCTTGATAATCAGATCAAATATGTCTCATTACTTCCTCCTACATCTTAGTTTTAAAAAATAATAGGGCACTTGGATAGAATTTTTGTTTATTTTTGTACAGTTGTTTTAAACGCTGTATAAAGATGCCTATAAAAGGAAAACGTGCCTGCGCATGATGCTGGTTCACAGCATCACAGAAACACTAGATGACTTGTGCTTGTATTTCTTAGATCAAGAGGTTACAGAACGCATGGGTTCAAGCTTTGTTAGAGGGTGGCTTTAACTATTTTACATGTAAAGTCCATTCTTAAGATCTCCTAGGATATGTAACTTTCACATATGTTGCCTGTTTCCCTGTTTTTCTTCAGCACACATAAATCCCAGTGCACAATTTTTTCCCATTGATTTGGTCATGAATCTCCCTTTCTGAACTCTTTTTCTGTTCTATCCATTTGATAGAGTATCACACATATATACCATATTTAAGCTCAGCAAACTCAATATTGCCTGCGTCATCAACATTTTTTTCACCCACTCTTTCATTAAAACTCACTTATTTGCAGTGCACTGAGCCAGATCCCTTGTTCCCATAAAAGTGTGCCTATAGTGAAACAAGTGGATTGCCTCCTAAGGTGTTTGAAGATGGTGTTGTAATAAAAAGAACAAGGAAGTAATATATTAAATAATAGTGACTGGCCATAAGTTGACTGCCTGTTCTACGTGTCTGTTCGAGATGCATTTCATTGTGCAACCAGAAACACTGGTCTTGCCTAGATAAAATAAAAATTTTCTCAAATCTGTTTGCCATAACGCTTCACATGATAGTAAAACCATAGGTTTTTGGGTGTCAGTTCAGATGCCCAAATATAGGTGCTAGCTAGTGCTAACTGATGTCCCAAGAGAATTCCCAGGCATTCAAATGGGGTTGGCAGATAACTTTAACTTTGTAATTCTGTGACCTTTTGTGTTTTTAGAATGAACCTTGTTTTCCTGTTTAGTTTGCTTAGCTACAAAACCTTTATCTTGAGTCAAGCTACAGCTGCTGGTTTGGTATCACCAAGTATCTGATTAAAGTGAGATATTCCGAATTACTCCCACTGGCCTGGGGTTTCTCTGGGTAGACAACCATGAAGAGGCAACTTATCCATGTTTTCACGTACTTCCTTCGTCTTCTTTTTTTTTTCACCTGTGTTATGGATTTATGAAACCTTTCTTTAGATCTTAAGTTTCTGAAATGTCATGTCATTCTTGTGCTCAGCTGGACTCTTGGATTTTGTCAACATCTTTGCTCAAGTGTGCAACCCAAATCTAAGAACAGGCTTCCTCTGAGGACTCACATGCAATGTAAAATGGTGATCTCCCTATCTTGAATATGACGCTCTTGTTCACACATCTCAGAATGACATTTGCCTCTTTTTCACCAGAGCTGATTGCCACCCCTGCTTTGTTTCTGCTGTGCTACTGCCTGACTACATATTCCCCATGTAGCTTGTGTGCTCTTGAATGCCTTTTTTTTTTTTTTCTGGAGATTCTTGCTCAAATCCATTATGTTGATTTGATAAATATATCTTTAATATAACAAAAGTATTTTGAATTCAATCTAATGCAATTAGATCCTGTTTCCCTTCTCACTTACAAAATCCTAAGTTTAGTGTCATGAACAAAACATATAAATGTAGTTTCACTTCCATAACCCAAGTCATAAATCCATATCCTGCCCTGTACATACTTCTTCAGAATCCATTTTGAAATGTTCTCCTCACAATAAAGTTCATATGTTATCTTCAGCAAAGTTTTCCACCTGTCACACACAAATGTAACAGTGATTTTATTCAGCTATTTTTCTGATTTGCTCCTGAAAGTCCTACACGAAAATGTTCAGACTGATCCAAAGTTAAATTATGTCACATATTCACCTTTCATTTCATCAAACACTGATTTTTTTTTCTCTTTTTCAATTAAAAATGAGGTTAGAATGACTTGCTGTTGAAGACACGCACGTTTATTTCTTGTTCCTTCATTTTCTCCCAGTTTAGTCCTAAATGGCTACACCAACATTACCATTTCAATTCAAATCAAATACATGCCTCTGAAATAAATCTCTCAATAGTCCTTATGCTTTAGTTCACAGTCTCATGAGCTCCTCCTGGATTAAATTAAACTGGAAAACAATCATCAAAAGCCCACTAAACATGCTGCATGGAACCAAATGGAATTCAGTTTGAAGAAAGGCACTGTGTAGTCTTAAGGTATTCAACTCTGCCTCTTCATAGCCCCTCCTGCTGTGCTGCACTACTTGCTAATTTAGACTGAGCCTCAGTGCCCTTCTTCCAGTCTTCACTTAGCTTCAATTAATTCCAAAAAGTGATAGCTCTGCAGCTGTTTCAGCTAACATCCTATGAATTTGGGGGTGAATTTTTTCATGTTATTCTAACACCTCCTCATTTAGTTTTGCTAATTTGAAAGCAGGAAAAAAATAGTATCGTGTCCTTTCTCTGTGTCTTCTGTTATTTATTTCCCTTCCCTGTTCCGTACTGATATGATACTTTTTGTTGCTTTCCCTCTATTGCCTCCCTAATGTACTTCTAGAACCGTGTCTGCTTGCCTTTCATCTCCCTTGCTAGTTGTAAGTCATTTTGCATTTTAGCCTTTCTGAGTTCATCTCTCCATGCTTGTGCTATTATCCTCCATGCACATCCTTATTCAGCTGTCCTTGTTTCCACTTTTAATAGATCTCCTTTTTTTCCCATTCTTTACTCCTTAAAGAGTTCCTGATTCAGCCGCATTGTCTCTTCCAAGCTCTCCTTCGCATCAGAATACTTTGCTTTGTGCCTTTAATACAGTCTCTTTCAATAACTGCCAGGTCTCCTGAATTCCTTTATCCTTTATATTATCTTCCCAAGGGACCCTACTTACCAGTTTCCTCAGCTGTTGAAGAGTGCTTTTCTGAACTCCATTATGCCTACTCTGCTGTTCTCCCTCCTTCCTGTTCTCAGCATGATGAGCCTGTGATCCCTTTCACCCAAACTTTTATTCCATCATCAGATTTTCAATGAGTCTTCCCATATTAGTTGGGTTGCTATCTAAAAGGGCCGTTCTTTCTACAGCCTTGTCTACCACACCAAATCCTGGACATGTAATAAAATGAATTGCATAATAAAGAGAAGTGTGATGATAGAATATGTACAGCCCAAGTCAATCCAGTTTATTCAGCATTGGTGGCTCTTCAGCTGCGTTGTGGTGGTCCGTGCACTTCAGTGAAAATGCACAACATCTGGAAGGACCTCAAAGCACAATGGTGATCAGAGCGCAAGAAAAACAGGGACTGCAAGAAAAGATTGGCATAATCAGGTTGTTCACTCTAGAGAAGTCCTGAGAGGGGGTGGGTTGATGTTCTAAGTATTTTTTTAAAAAGGTAAAACAATCTTAAAGAGAACAAATGTCTGTTCTGTCTTTTCCACAGAACACTACTTTTCTGTAGTGTTCTGTGGAAAAGGGTTTAAGTTGTTACCATAAGTTCCACTCAGTCATTTGTCACTTTCTAGCAATGAGGATAACAAACAGAAGAATAGATAGCCTAGGGGAGAATGGATTTAAGAATAAGCTATGCAATTACCTGTCAGGATAAAGTAACCACAGTAATCCACCAGAGTCTCACAGCCACAACCAGGGCCCTCTCGCAGACACACAAAATTGCAGCAGCATATATGAACCTCGTGCATGTATGAAGAGCTCACAGAACAAGGACTAAGAGGAAGTATTCTATGAACAGACATAAATGGAATGTCTAACATCCTTAGCACATTTTAAACAGCAAGCAAAAAATGAGTTCCAATTTTATCCATCAGGCATATTATTTCTTACATTTTCCAGTGTCCTACAGTATTACACAAATGATGACATTCCCCTTGCATGCAAACTTTTGTTCCCTAAAGAGAACAATTTCAAAGTCAAGTCACCTCTGCATAGCGTCAAGTATATGAATATTGCAAGCTATTTTCAGAGATGTAGAGTGACACTGTGTTCAGGCCTGCAGAACAGAAGAGCATGAACCTCTCTGCTAACCACTTTCCTGGTGGGGAGCAGATTTCACTGCAGTCCTTGTACTCTTCTTGATGGACAATATTTCCATCAGCCTCTATACTACACCTGAGCTAACATCCTGGGACACCATGCAGACCAGCGCAATCTTAAGGTACATCATCAGCACTAGACAGGATAGTTGTAACATGAGGTACAGAGTGGTAAACCTCTCCCAACAGAGTGCAAATGTGCTTTTGAGACACCTCTACAGTCTTCCAGCTGGATTTCTAAACAGCACTCATGTGTGCTAAGTACAGAGGAGAGACAACTCTTTGGCTTCATGGTGGCTCCTTCAAAATTGCTGCTAGGACCTTTGCTAGTGCAGTTGTTTCACAGAAAGTGAGGCAGGTTCATGAGCCTGAAGGGTCTCAAGCTCCAGGTCTTCTGAGGCCAGGAGGGTCTCCTGCCTTTGGAGTACATGCTGCAGCCCATGTAAGTGGAGTGCATTAGCTGCATTCCCCAGGAGCTGCAGGAGGCAGAGTGCATGCCTGAGGCACAGCCCCTCCTGTAGCTCCTGGTGAGGTGATGTGCTTCTGCATTATCTCCAGTGTGGTGCCATGCCTTCAAGGCACAATTGAGTCCTTAGTGTTTTGTCCAAGCTATTGCTTCAGAGCTTGAATTTATGATAGGAACAGAGATAGCATAGCTCTTAACCAAAGTAAATCATCAAATATTTATATACACTAAATACTACAGTTACTCACAGCCAGAGATAAAAATACAGGTTTTTAGACAGGGCTACCATTTAATATATAGGGGTTAGTCTTTGATAAACGTCCCAAATCTTCAGTCTCTACCACAAAAATACCCTCCTTTCATTCTTCCTATTAGAAAATTTATCCAGAGTTGCATCTCCATACCTGGACACTCAGTGTATCTCATCCCTTTCCTTTCCTCTCCATGGTAGGGACACCATGTCAGTCAGTCTTTTCTCCCAAGTAACAAGTGATAGGACAAGAGGAAATTATCTCAAGTTGCATCGGGGGACATTGAGGTTGGATATTAGGATAAAAATATTCACTAAAAAATCATCAGGAAACAGCTGACCGGTCAAGGGAATCACTGTCCCTGGAAGTGTTCAAAGACACAGAAATGTGGTGCTTAGGGATACAGTTTAGTGGTGGACCTGACAGTGTCAAGTTAATGGTTGGACCTGATGATCTTAGAGGTCATTTCCAAGCTAAATCATTCTATGATTCTATGGTGAAAAGCATTTCCCACACAGTATCTACTTTTCAGTTGCTCATAACAGTATGGAAAAATTTGTCCATTTATTTAAAAATCTGGGTGACTTTTAGGCCTATTTTATTTTAAGTGAATCATCTGAAGGTGTGATTTAATGTACTCATACCTCAGGAGCTATGAATTTCAAAAGGGCTGGTTGGATCTTGCTAAGATGAATTTGCCTCTGCCTGCCACAAATAAGAGAGAATAGTAGCATGGAACCATGGCTTTTGCAGATTTAGGCTTTGCCCAGTTATGGATATTTTTAGTCTGGGATTCAGCTAATTTACCTGATAAGGTCATGGCTTTTCCCGAAATTGGCCTCATCTAACAGCTACCTCCAAAAAGAGGGAGAAGTTCCCAGTCACCCCTTGCTGGTTTTGCCTTTCTTCTCCCCAGCTAACAGCTACATGGTTCCTCCTCTCTCCTTCTCGCTAACCTGGCACTTATCAGACTGATTCAGTTTGGTGACCTACCAGAAGCTAAATACTTGTTGATGCTATTGCTGTGTTATGACAGGATAGTTTTCAAAGGACTGATGAGATTAGCCAGCTCATCTACTGTGGTATAAGGTGAGCAGGAGTATTGCCCACATAGCAGCAAAAAGAACAGGACTTAGTAACAGCAGGGAACTTAGCCCATCACACAGTCCAACACCCCACTGAAACACAGTCTGAGCAGTAAAAACTGAAGCAAAGTGAGCTTCCAACAACTGAAAAGCCAAATAGAAACCTGAACCTGACAGGAAATCTCCTTGAATTTAGTACTCTGTACCTTGTTAATAAATAATAGCTTAGTTATTGACTGCTTATGTTTACTGTATAGAGACCAACACATAATACTTGATAGCCCTATGACATGAAACACTGTGATCACAGGAATGCAATCCTGAACCGAACTAATTAGCCCTGCAGAGGAGGAAGATTTCTTGTTTAAAGTGCCACAGTGCTGTAATCCAGGTATATTGTTTCCGGGACCAAAGCTTGTATTTGTTCTGCATGGTACTGCCTCACTCAGCAGTAACAGCTGCAATTAGTGGCAGTCAGATAAATCTGATTGCCTAATGCAGATATACCTCAAGAAATTTCGAGGTTTATTTGGAGATTTCTGATATTAGACAGTATCAATTGGCATAATGCTGTTTCAGGAAAAATACCAGTCTGTCAATATTCAAACAGAAGAAAATTCTTTGTAATGTGCATAACATTCATATTGGGCATGTTACAAGGATAGAAAAGGCAATTCTTCAAGCATGATCTGATTTAATATTGTCTATACTTCATGGTCACAAATGGTGCTGAGTATAACCCTAAATCTACACACCAACCAGAGGAGACATTCAGGTGAGCACTCTGAAATACCCCAGGACAAGGTTGGGAGGGCATCTGCAGCCCTCACACACCCACTATTTGGGGTGCTAAAATAACTAGAGCAGCATCTTACATTTTACAGGCAACCAGCTACAAAATTTTAAAGAATTTTGTACACTTGTCAATATACACTTTCTCTTACATGTTTGATGTAGCTGTGGAATTAAATCCTCACCCTCCCATTTCAAGCATTGCTCTACTATCTTCAAAATTTAGTACCCAGTGAATGCGGGTTGTGATTTTATGTCCAGGCTTAAGGTAAAAAGCTGAATTTACAAAAGCATGTTCTCCAGTAGGACTAAACACACAGGTGATGGGGAAAAAAAAAAAGATGAAGGAAAACTTTAGAAATACTTGAAGTTAAGTTGCCTTTTCTTGAGAAAACTTCTAAGGATGTCTTTCATATCCTACGAATCTCTTCTGCCTCTTCACCACTTGAATGTCATAAAAGGGATAAAGTGGAACAGAGTTAAAGCCTACTTTCTTTTCATAGAATAAAGCCTAGTTTACAACAAATGGACAGATTTTAGAGAACCATTGGGATAGAATAAGGCCAAACAATAAGTGGCTGTACATCACATCAAGAGCAGTAAGCAGAAAACTGAAGAACTATATAATGAATATACACTTTTTAAAGGGTATAGGAAGGGAGAGGTGATTTTTTTTTCTGGGTAAAGCATCTGGAATTAAGAACTGACATCATGCTGGGAGTATTATGCCATCTTAACTAGCCCATCCGCCCCAAGAGAGCTGGCCAATGCCCCTACTATTATTCGGGGAGCTTCAGATCTGTTTGGCAAAATCCCCTTAAACGGGAAGGTTCATGAGAGTGGATGTTTTAAATTTTTTTTTGTCTGCAGGCACTCTTTTCAAATGCCTTTTTGGGGGATTCTCTCTGCATCTGAATTATTTCACAGCTCAGTGCAGAGACTTCTAAATGCCACTGACATTAACAAGTTGTACAAAGATGATAATCTCAGTTGGGTGCCGCAGATTGAGAATGTGCCGGCTTGTATGAGTTGAACAGACTGTCAGGGATAAGAAATGGAAAGTGCATAAAGCCAAGTGTCATTTCCATAAGAACTCTCATGTTTGAGGGAAAATCTATCAGAAAGGTGTGTCAAGACCAATCCTACAAAATGCAAATCATTCTACAAATGACTGGCTTGAAGTCCAAAGTGAAGCAAAATAGAACTGGAAAGCTTTTGCAGGAGGAAAGATAATCTTTTCAGACAAAGAACCATTAACAAAATCCGTATAAAAATTGTGGACTTCACTGGAGAACTAAATTGGGCAGAGAAGCTGACATAGAAAAGGTTATTTACTCAGAAGCTGCCTGAGAGATCATATGTTTTCAGGCACTAGAAAAAAATTCTATAGCTATTAGAAAGGGAAGCTGGAAGTGGTATTCTTATAAAGGGCAACTTTGAGCAGTGACCTGAAGCATATTCAGGTTAAACACACAATTCTGATTGAAGCCATCAAGGACAGGCTTTACTCAAATCTAGGTATGAAGATTTCCAGTTGTTTTTATTAAATACCTCAAGCACTGAAGCTGGTATTCAGACTCTTGTTAACAATTCCAAGCAAGGTCTGCAGCAAGACTAACTGTAATTTCCAATTTTATCACTAATATTCAAAATGAATGAGCACATCTGTGAATTTCGGCAAGTGTTTTCCTTTTATTTTCCTTATTTTCCTTTTTTTTTTCCAGTTTATTAATTCACCCAATTAATTTATTCAGAAAATCATAACAAAGTCAGTGTTAAAGTGCATGAAATTGAAAGCAGTATTGACAATCAGTGTAGAGAAAATGCCTGATTGTGCAGGGTGGCATAGGAGCACACATCTGCTATTGGTGCTCTGTATTACAGCTTCACTATTGAAAAAGTTAAACTGTGACTGAGGAGCACAGACATTATGGACAAAAGACAGGCAAGTGTCCTCAAAAGTGTGCATACTGTGATCTCTTTAATAGAGAATCCTGATACTTAAATCTAGTCACAAGGACACGTGTGAACAAGAAAGAGTGATAGAGGGAGTAGGAGAGAGATCCACAAAGGGATTTAAATGACACTGAAGTGTTTAACTACTGTTTTATATATTTAAATCCAGATGCTATTTCTTTAGGATCTCTATCTGAAACCTGGTTGATCCCGAATGGCCTTTGCACCCATCATGCTCCCAGTTGCTGTCACTCAAGGTTGCCCAAGAACACTATCTCCTTGTTTTTCCCGTTCCAGAAGTGTCTCACTGCTGTGCAGTGTCTGTTTCATAACTCTAACATATTTAAAAGGTTAGGGTCCCTATGAAATACTGGCAGAAGAATGGATGATGGTGAATCTCAGTGAAGTGGTAACCCATGTTGTGCAAGGCTGAGATTAAGTCCCTCTGTTGCTTAAAGGAATTTGAATCCACAGCTTCAGGGAGGATACCACAGTCGTCTGACTACTGAGTAGAATGACCTCTCTTTTTTGAAGCTGTGTCACCTTTCATGCAAAGGTTTCAGCTGGAATGTCACGGTCACATGCTATTTCAGCCTGGGAGAGGAAGGTAGGGGCCCTTGGGAAGGTAAAATCTTTGCAATGAAACTTCTTAAAATATTCTTTCAATTTCTCTTATTGACTGCCAGTAGAGGATATCACACTGTGAACATCGCAGTCATGCACTGTATCCCCTAAACCCTCATCACAGTGACTGTAGGGAGATGCAATTCCTTTGCTGTGTTTCATTAACAGCCTGTCCTTCTTTTTTACGGTGGCTTGTTCCCTGAGTGCCTGACAAGTTTGGCGGTGCCTGATAAGTTAGCATAGTATGAGAATTTGAGAAAAACTTTAGGAGGAAAGAGAAATGAGATGTGTGAGAGTTCACCACAGGGATTGTCAAACAGACAGGATTTTGGATATAGGGGCCCTTGAGAGAATCCCCCTATGCCCTCCTCTAGGAAACACTTAGCAAGATTCATTACTTTAACCAAATCTAAGCACTCATTAGCCAGATGGTCACCTGGCCCAGTCCATACCAGTGGACGTAATAACGACGGCTAAGATTAGCTCTTGCTTGTTGCCAAAGTCCTCTGAAGCAGCACTTGTGGCTCCGGAGAAATGTCATGTCAAACTCAGTAGGCTTCTGCAGCTTGTGTAGAAGCTAATCAGCTTCTACTGAACACCCTCTATGCCGTAAACCAACACTGTGCACATGCTGTTTGCTAAAATTGCAGGGTGTTTTTCTATCAAGTTACCTTTCCATTACATTATGCCCTGTGATTTATATTGCTAGCTCCGCTGGATTGTGAGTACTGCCGTGGAGGGGTATCTGAAACATGCAATTCATAATTGAAGTTGTGGATGTATGCTATTGTATCTTCCCACGTTCAACTGCTGCATGTACAGTGTCAGTTTAAAAGGGGCTCCAAACATTTTTGAGGGTGTTGTTCATTAAAAAATTTCTTTTGTGACCCACTAGATGATTCTGAGTAGATCAAAATCAAAATGGAGTTTTAAACGTTGTTATACCTATTTCAGATGATAATATTATGCTTTTCATAAATAAAACATTCTGGCTTTATCAAAGTAATTATTTGTAATACAATTATTTGAAGTTACTGAATAAAAAATGTTGCAGGCTTTCTATGATAGGAAATAATTTGAGATTTCAGCATTTCACACATTTTAAAGACGAGTGCATTTGGAAATGTGAAAATTCCTATGAAATGGAAACTTCATTTTGCAACCAGTTCTACTGACTGACTTCTTTAATACGACAGATCACAGTTGTATTTTTATTGCGAATTCCTGAAGTCTGATTCCAAACATTCATTAACTGGGATTTTCTAGTAAATATTTGTCTCTGTTTTCTTACTCCCTTCCACACCTTTCTCTAAAGCTCTGACTAATGTTGTTATTTGGCAGATTATATGTTAAAGCAGATATTTTAATTAAAGGAAAAAATTATCTTGGCAGGTCAAGCCAGCACCACCAAGTGCTCCTGGATATTTAACAGCAGAGAACCCTAAGTGAAGTAGCAGAAAAGGACAATTTGCTTGTATCCACAGCCTTTGCTAGTTATTTTGGAACTCTGAGGACAACAGGTCCCCCAACAAAGAAGTCACAAATTCATCTGAATAGTCGATAGTGATGTAAATACCTGCAAAAGAAGTATTGTGTCCTGATACAGGGGTCTGCAAAGATAACTACCTATCAGCCAGCTGAGAAAGCCTTTTGCTCATTATTATGGTCTAGCATGAACTGTTCCAGAAAATTTATTCTGGATGAAGCAGCAGCTTCTGTAGTGTCCTCAGGAAATACGTCATCATGAAGATACCCACTTCTACCCCTCCTAGAGCTGGCTTTGCACTCTGATTATTCTCACAGCATATGATGGCATCTTAAAAATTTTCCTGGCAAGCGAATTAAGTGAATAACTTTTCTTCTTTCATCACCTATTTTTTTCTCCCTTCCCCTAGTCTTACATTAGATGAACTGATGCACTTTGGTATAATGCAAACATAATAGGAGTGTGTGATTAGATAAATGAGATTTTTCATTTCAGTTGATGAGATATTGTGTTTTGCTGCTCTTTACTTTAGATATCTATTTTATTCTGACTAGCAAAACAGAGCTCCTCACAAATGAAATGAGAAAATATTTCATCAGGTTTCCCTCCAAATAATGGATTTGAACATTTTTTTCAGATTTTCACAAATAATTATTTGTTTGAATTACATGTGGCAAGAACAGTTATTACATTTATGATACATAATACTCATGCTGTGCAGACTGAAAAAAAATTAATTTTTCCTTCCAAATGTTTCTCACCTGTAAGAAGTAATTAGGATTCCCATTAATTGTAGACTTTGGGGTTTTTTGTTTCACTGTAGCACTGCATTGGAAAGGGGCAAAATCAATTTTGTGATGGAATAGTATTTAGAGAGAGAAAGAGAACAAAAGAGTCAGATTACTAATATACAGGAAATGTACGTATACGTATTCCTTCTTACCATAAATACTTGCACTTTATTTATTTGCATTAATCAATGCATAGGAAGCCTACCAAAAATCATTAAAGCAATACATAGTAAAGACAAACCAACAACAGATGAAATTTTTTTTTAAATCAAGTATCAAATTAAATACTTAGCTAAAGAGCACAGAAATAACCATCCTACTTAGAAAAAAATCAATTTCCAGTTAGTCAGAGGAAAATGGGGAAAAAAAAAGATGGTGAGAAAGAAAATCAAGAGAACAATGCAATGAGCAAGCAAAGATAGGTTCCTTCAAATAAACTGAATTCCCCAAGCCGTGGAGATAGTTGCAATCAGAGATACATCATCACTTCAATATTTTCCAAGGTATGACACGTGTGAAAACAAAGGAAACAAACTGAATGGTTTGTGTTCTTTTTCATTCTAATTTGAGTGTTTTCTTGAAATAAATATTTTCTGTTGCTCAGTGTACAAAAGGTACAGACTAAATTAAAAGTGATCTCAAAGCAGCCATAAAAATAATGCACTAAAATGCAAAAGACCATTAGAAATATGTTTCTCCTAAAACTGTTTTTTCCAAAAGTATTTATTTACTGCCTAAATACAACTGCGTTAATTTTAAAGGTTTCATATACTTTCCTCTTTTTTTTTTTTCACACCAAACAAACAAATAAATATATGGGTCCCATAGTGTTATATAACTAACGCACCATTCAACCCTGTAGCAGCAGAACAGGTCTGAGTGCCTCTGACTATCCATGACACTTGACAACTAACTAACTCCCTTGTATCATTTTGGATCACTCCAATACCTCCTTCAAAAAGTAGTTTGTCCTAGAGGATCTCAGCAGTGGATGTGTGAGGATAATAAAGCTGGGTATCTGAATTTTGTACTAGAAGGTCCAGTTGATGAGAGTGCTGAAGTGCCTCCATATATTTTAGATGTGCATTTTAAGTGATTTTCCTGAATCTGTACCTGAAAAAATATAATATGTGTGAGGTTCCTCTGGGCCAGCCTGAGATGTTTTACATGTCGACATTTACATATAAATTAGTTGTCTAGATATTTAGGCAATGAGGAACACTACACATTTGTAGATCTCAATTCATTTGATGTATTTGGACATCTACTTTCAGAAGAGAAGTATCACTCCCCAGAAGCATATTTTTGTTGTTGTTTGTTGCCTGTAAAAGGAGTCTAAGAAATTAGCTCTTACTGAAGCTAATCCCATCCTAACTCATGTAAAGATATAAATGTTTCCATTGCCTTTGGTCACCATCACTTCCAAAATATTTTAACAGGAATGAGCTATCTTCTAACCAACCTCCATCAAATGAATTCATTTTGTCTGTTACCTTCCTACATTCTTGGTATAAACTGGTAGGTATTTTATTCTACGTATAAACCCACTAGAGGAAATGAAAGCAAGGCAGTGTCTTCCACCTAAGAACTTGTAATTAAAACACAGCTTTACACTGGTTTCTCTAAACGTGTCACATTGACCCATCCATGTCAGGATGAGAGCCTCTCTGACATGGAATCCAGTGCATGCGGACTCTGTACCAGCTGTGCCAAGAGGATGGTGGTAGTGAGAGCTAAGGAAAACTGCTGTTGAAAGTGAGATGATCCGCCAGAGAACTAAACTTGTGCATGGCCTCTGTTGTGGTTGATAACAAAGGGAAAGCAGAGAGAGGGCTCTGGAGGCTCCTAGCACCAAAAAAAAAAAAAAAAAGTAGCAGAGAGATGTGCTGAATCTTAAAGTCCAGTGCAAATGCATTAGGTCAGGAAAAGTATAAAGAAAAAGGGAGAAAAAGTCCTAAAGATGTACATCAGCAGGTTTAGAATTTCTTGAGACTGTGAAAAACAACAGTAGTCTCTAATGTTTCCCTCCTGTCCATTCTTCTTACAGTATCTAAATGGTCAATGCAGATAAACATCTAAGCGTGCACACTAATAACAACTGTATATTGAAACCACATCTCTTTTTATTCTACCTTGAATTTTCTTTTCTTCCTTTCACTTTCAAATAGAATAAAGACAGGATATTATGCCAAACTGGATGGTACACAAATTAATATTTCCAAAATTCTACTGTCTGGCTGCTTTTATACCATTTTTAGTTTCATTTTTTCTGTGATGATGAACTACAGGACTTGGTTTTCACTCTCAAAACTAAGAGCTTCATTAATGTAGGCTGCAATTCTTTTCACATCTTAGAAACTAAGTAATTTGCTGTTAATTTCACAGTTGTTTCTCATTAATTCTGAGTAGTACTCAGCAGGGTGAATACTGAAAGGGTTCTGAGTTGGTGGAGGGGATGGTGATGGCATTTCAGCAAATCTTTTCTCAAAACTGGTGACTTTGTTTTATTAGAAATGGCCAGTAAAACTACAGTTGTCTATACCTCCTCCCTTTTTTTCTGCCATAGAAACTGTTTGGAATTTTTCAGTCTTTCAGGAGTGTCTCCAGAGTATCAGGAGCTCTGACTAGGCTATAGTGACTAATGCCTTAAGTGCTATTAAGAAAATTACCAGAAGGAAAATAAATTTCATGCAGCCCCAAGATAGGCTTCATAGACTTCAATTGTTTAGATTGTTTAGAATTAACAGTGTGTGGATTTCTTAAAAGCTTGTAAGATAGCATAGCAGTATAACACTGCTAGGTGTACTAAGACACCTTCTTTATCATCTTTTCTTTTTTTTTCTTTTTTTTCTTTTTGCAACTGAGATGACTTTTCAGAATGCAGCTTTGCATCTATCAGCTCTTCAGATTGCTAACAGGAGAGAGAGAGAGAGAAGTTCCTAGAAGAACCTGATTTGCTAGATCTGTTCAGACTGACCTTTAATTGTTTGCGCTCTGCTGGGTACAACACCCCTGTGATTCCCAAATATTACACACTAGTCTGGTGGCTAAATCACTTAACCAGGTTATACAATAATTCTGGTGCTAAACTCCCCAGCCAGGTGTGGAACAGCCAGGTTCTATGTGCACCCTAGCCTGTGGTCTCACCCTGAGAATATCCTCCACCCCATAGGCGTATATTCAGTGTGTGTAGTAGGTGAAGTAGGTCCAAAGGGAAAAATTAGGGCATGCATATCTATAAATTCTTACCCTCAGACTGGGAGGGCTGTGGAATACTTGCCTTTCTTCTTCATGAAGTGCTTTAAACACCGAGTTATATTGCTAATTGAAGATCTGATATTGTCATGGGTTAGCATAAGTACTTAAGAGAAAGCAATCAGATACATAATTGCCCCTTGTTGCCCCTTTCCTACTGATTGCCATTGACATCACAGAAATCAGCATGAAGTCTCTCATGAATCACTAAATACGGGTCTAATTATTTTGGCCACTCTTCATGCCAGAGCAGGACACCTTACCCAGCCTGCTGACACTCAAGCGACTTTTTTGACAGACAGACTTTATTGACTGTCTGTCCTAGTGACACTGCAGAGGATCAGTAGCTCCTCCTTGATGCTAGACTGAGTGCCAGAAACTGAAACAGAAATGTAGAAACAGAAGTGCTGTCTCTGGTGCTTTAAAGCCCCTGATGGATTTTCCTTCCATACAATTGCATTGGCTGCACACATACAGGAGAGTCTGGCATTAATAAATTAATTTAGAGTGACTCCTTTAAAATGAGCATCAGCAGGTTGTGGTGGGAACCAGGCTTTGCTTTGCAAGGTGAGAAGCCTGTGTCTCATTCCTTAGTTAGAAGAGGGAGGCTTAGTGAAGAGGGACGGGGAAAATAGCAAAACAGTTACAAGTAAAAATATTCTATGAGCTTCCCAATGTGTTCCAAGAATCTTCTGAATGTTAATTAAAATGTGACCTAGCAGCATCCCTGAGTACTTCCCAGTCTAGGGTCTAATTGGAACATGAATCTGAGATGCCAGGGCAGGAGTGGAACACTGGCCAATATAGTGCCACCTGCCCCCTCAGAGTGAGCCACCTGCTCCAGCACTTCTGAGCCACACCAAGGAGCCCACTTGCTTGCTGGCTTCTCATTCCTTCCCTTGTTTTTTCTTAACATGACTAAATTTGGAATTATTTAAAATGTCTTCTCTCCTTTTATTTTTTAGAAAGGCAGATAGTGCAGAGAGCTGCCGGCATGTTGAAGCTAAAAAAGGGTTATTAGCAGCAGACAAGTAAGAGGCTTTAGGGAGAATTTCTGTATCTCTTGCCTCATCCTATCCACATCTCATCCTTAATCTTGCTCTCTTTCAGTCTGGAAGAGCACACACTTAATGTAACCTAATAGTTTTCCTTTCTAGTCCCATCTTTCTCCTTTGTGCTTTCAATAGATTCAAGGATCAAGGCCCAGATATTTCTTTTAGGTTGTTGAACTTTAGCGAATAAGAATAAAAATGAACAAAGCCAACAGTTTTTCATAAGTGATAGCCAACAGAAAACTTCCTCTGGCTGAAAAGTTCAAAGACTATTTTCAGAGACAGAGGATCCTAGCTTTCCTATCATGTCTTTCTGGATAAATATTTTGTTCTGTTGGGACAGAAAGAAGTAACTGTGAGTGAGTTTGCAGCCAAATCCTTCATTTAATGATGGTTTTGAGGAATATTCTATGCAAGTGAGTCTGGAATGCCTGTGGTTGGATAGAGGGATAAGAATGCAGGAAGGAAGCAAAAATAGCAGAAGGGAAAGAGGGAAGAAATCAAAGATAGAAGGAAACAGTAAAGGATTAATAGTAGGCAGGAAGGAGAGAGAGGACGAGAGAGAGAGAAAGCAAGGAGAAAATACAAAACGTGAGAAGGGGTTATTTAAGGTCTACTTTGATTTATCTTTATGCAGTCCCCTCTTTTTCCCGAATCCTTTCTTCCGTCTTCTTTCTGAGGCAAGGAGAACCAGTTGTTTATCTTTCCAGGTGAAAATTTAACTCTGGTTCATATTGTGACATGGCAAAGATTTGTCTGGTTGGTTTTTTAAATTCTTTTTCAATGTGTTCTATAAGGGAGTCAATATTTATTTTTCTTTTGTTTCTCTCACTGCCTAGTGCCAGAAGTTTTCAACATCCAATAGGTGTTTTCTTGGGCAGATATGAGTAATTCAGGTCCTGAATTAGAAACTTCATAGACATAACTTAATGCTCAGATTCACCCCATGCAACATAACCCTGAAACTTCCTAGGTCATCTGTTAATAAATGAGAGTCACATCTCCATTAGGCAAATTAGAAGTTCAAATTATTCACATCAATGTACATAAGTTTACATTTGTCAGCATAGCAACATACATGTTTAAAAAAAATCAAAGAGAGATATCCATTGTCTTTGCATCAAGAATTAAATGATTCTGGAAACGTGTGTTTAACAGGATCTATACTCTTTTTCCTTTGAAATTGCATGGGGAAAATGAGACATAAAAGACATCTCTGCTGGTACAGGTCTGCCCCTTCTTAAGTCCATGGTAAAATCTACACTGACTTCAAGAGGAGTTATGAAAACAATGCAAAATGTCGTTGAGAATTTTACCTTAGAGGACAGATCTGCAAGGGATTTTAGTTAAATATCACAGCACCTGTCCAACAGAGGTACTGTTGCAGGAAAATCTGCAGTCCTGAGTTAGTCTGTTTCCTTATAGATTGTAGGGAAAAGATGGAATCCTCAAAGACATGCTAGGCAAGGAAGCACTTCAGGAAATGTCAAGATTAAGCATATGCCTTAAACCTTCCCCCTGTGCTGCAACTTACTTTTGAATTAGAGAGCATGCTGTCTTCTACTTGGGATTCCATGATTCTAAAGTCCTGAATTACAGCATTCCTCTTCTAGCTTTTGGATGATAAAAGGGCCTAAGAAATGCACACTTAGTTTTCTTTGCCACATGGAAATACAATCTCCCACCTCCTAGAGAAGTGCTTGTTCTCCCCAGCCACATCTTTCCTGGATAATTAAGTAATCACTGGAACAGACAGAAAGTGCGAAGTACTTGATAGTCAACGCCCCTCCCCACGAGAAAAAAGAAGCTGGGTTCCAGTTCGTGAACCAGTGTATGTATTTAATACTGAGTAATCATTACAGCAGTGACTGGAATCCAGATCTCCCTTTTTCCCAGGTGACTGCCTTAAGTACCAGACTCTTTCTGTCTTCTGAGAAGCTTGTTCTTTCACTAGCTTAATGAATATTTAATCACTCTCTGTGAAGTGGAACATCACATCTCGAAAGGAGAGGCTGTGAGCAGCCAACCCCAGAAAATCTACTAGCCTGATGCTTAGAACATTTTGGTGAGAGATGTGGCTTCAAATCCTTAGCAAAACAAAATGAATTTAATCAGAATTTTCTACCTTTAAATGAAAACAAGTTCACACTAAACTTAAAGCATATGCTCTATTCTAGTTTTATACAACAAATCCTGAAGGGCTTGGCATCCCCCATTCATTTACAGGGCCACAGAACTTGGTAAGGTATATCAGTAGTTAAACACATTCTTATCACATTACATATACAATAAATGTGTTAGATAAAATAACAAAATCCAAAGATTGTATAGGCATGTGTTATATATCCTGGGGATCAGGATTTAGGTAGTTATCAGATTGTTCAGAAGCAGATTTTAGACTCTTGGATAATTTCAATAATGAAGTGCTGGCTGTTTGGGCACAGTCTCAGAGTTATATCATCTCCTAATTCCCTTTCAGGAGTTAGGAAAATTAAGAACATTAATTAGGCAGTCACAGACTGCCTAAATTGGGTACTTAGGCTTCCTAATTGATTAGTGGAGAGAGCTAAGCACCAAAGAGCAGTCCAGAGAGTTTGCCTACCGGGAGCAGACTCACGTAGAGATAGCAGCTATGAAACATCAGCCACAGAATTTGGCTATACCATTGCCTCCCTCTAAAGTTTATACACTGATGTTAGGAAATTCATCCAGTTGCCTATATATAGGCATCTGGAGCTGTAAATGTGTGCAGGGTAGACCTCCAGCTGCCCTTTGGTTGACAACGCAGGTCTATTTAGTTCATGTGTTATGTCCACCAGCTCTGCAGACAAATAAACCTGGGATGTTTCAAATAGCACTAGGGGCTCATTCATGGACAGCTGAATTAAACCTCAAGTTATCTCGAGCTGAAACAAGTCCTGAACCCAAATCTTAATCATAATGATAAGACTTTCTTAGAGAAAACAGCAGGATCAATTCCAGCTGTGTTTTAACAGACATACTTAACAGCTGTAAGGCATTAAGGCTCCTTGTTTCATTGGTATGACACCACTACACTGTTGGCTTTGGCACTGGACATCTATCAATTTATGGTCCTAAATGCTAACTTTGTTTCTCAGCTTTTCTATGAAATTCAGGGGAAGCATAGGAATTAGAAACTTAAATATTTTATGGGCCTTCCAGGATGAACTGGCAGCTGAACAGAAGATTAGAGAAGTAGGTTTTGGACTTGGATCTCAAAAGTAAAATTCAGCTCACCTAAATTTACTTTTACAGCTTAAATGCCCATGACTGGACAAGTCACTCCAGATTCCCTTTATCATTGACAAAGGCAACTTCAAGGGTGCAAGTCACCTCTCCATAAAATCAATGTCTCCTTAGGTAAGTGAGGGACTCCTTTTCCTAAATACAGCATCTAGTGCCACTCTAGGCAGCATAAGATATCACTCCTGGCCTTGATAAATCAGGTATATAGGTCCAGGTTTGTATCTGTCCATCCAACACACAATATAGATATCTTGGTTATCCTACCACCTCTCCAGTGGCGCTTGGCACCTCAGCAAGAAACGTAACCAAGATCTTTGGGTCTCCTGATCCAATGAACAGAATCACATCTCACTAGTCTATCTGAAACTTCCATATCGTCACTTTTGAAAGGCATTTGAAGGTCTGGAAAAGAAAAACTTTTAGTAGTACCACCTAATGTGTCTAAGGACCATTCTTATAAAAAATGAAGCCATCTGTATTTCATCACAAACCATTTTACAGTTAAACACCTAAAAACTAGCTCTTTAGTAATTTTGAAATGTAACTGTCCTAGAAAGCTCCTTTAAAAGGGAAACAAAATCATCTGTATACTCATTAATTATTAATACTGAAATGTAAACCATAAAACCACATAGTTTTACCTTAAGCCAACAATGTTGTATTTTTTTCATCTTTGTGTTAAATATACAACATTATTATGGATAAACAACTACTATAAATATTCTATCACAAACCAGTTATAAAACAATATCTTTTTAGGTATATTATTTGTTCATACCTTTAAAACTAAGTGGAAATAAAAATATATATTATACTTTAAAGTGATACATAAAGGAACCTCAGGAATAACTAGCTCAAAATTAAGGTTTATATGCTGTATCTTTCTTGTTTACTATGAATTTTCATTATAGAGAGAAAGTAAAGTAAAAGATATTCCTTAATACCCTTTTCCTTGTTTTTATGAGCATGATGTTTATGCATGATGAGTAGGAACATGTTTTTAACTCCTTTTTAAAGTGTATATATCTGAAGATATTTTCATTGCTTTCATTGTTAAAACTTTCTATCCATATTTACTAAATATTTTTTACAAATAGTATGGTTCAACCAATAGTCATTATAACTCCTGCTTACAAGAGCAGTCTGTCAGGGATTAATAAAGGCTTACTATAACTACCACCCTCTCCAATCTGTCTGTTTCTCAAAAGTCTGAAAGTGTAGTTTTCCCAGCTTCCAACAGGGTTAATAAACTGGAAATCTCCAACAGAAGAAGCAGGTTTTGCCTTTAAATCTTCTCCACTGGAACTATTTCATAGTGTTGCTCCCCTAAATGGACATGTTTAAGGCCTTGTACTTCTGGCTCCTGGAGCCCTATGAATGCCCGTGTATGTATATTGGTGTATGCATACAACACATCTGTGTTGTACAATATGCTCTTGCCTGCCTTTTTTATGGTCAGATGACTATTGAAATCACATAAATATTTTACAGGAGGAAAAGGATTGATTCTCCCTAGCTGTAACCCTCTAAAAATGAAGAGAAATACCTACCTCCAAGGAGTGATTCATCTGTCCTGCATGAGGTACTTGTTCAGAGGTGGACTGAATTCCCATGAGGTGTTATATCTTTACACTGACTCTAAAGAGACCTTGAACAAACAGTTCAGGTTCAATGCCTATTTTTTACATGTCTAAAGCCAGCTGAAGGGAATCTCACCCTAATTAATTGTTCTGTCCCAAAGGAAGAAATCAGTATTACTGTATCTACACTAAAGGAATTGATGACATCCATGTAGCTAGTATGGTATAACAGAAGATTAATACTGCTCTTACACCCATTCTCTGTTATTGCTTCCTTGCCACCTTTCTGTGGGAGCTGTCTATCATGGCTAACCATCTCAGCTACTTTTCCTTTCCTGTCTGTACCTTTGCCAGATAATCACCTAAAACTCTCAGGCCCAATGGTGCAGCACCATCCTGACCAGGACCAGTACCCTCACGTTGGCAGCACGTGCACTGTATTGTGCCTTGATCTTACCTAGGCCTTCTGCTGGGATCATGCAGCCCCAGTTCAGGGCTAGCAGGTCAAGTTCAGGGGTGAGAAGGGGAGAGGAGAAAAATATATCTGAAATATCTGAAATTCTGAAATACAATGAAGGATGCCCACTGCATTAGTTTTTAAGAGTAGAAGAAAGCAACAAAAATTAAAAAACAGCTAAATATGCAGTCATACAAAATACATTTTGCTATTGACCCTGGGGTAGACGGCACTTCCTCTTTTTATCCACCTTTTCTCTCCTCTTCTCTCTACCATCCCACTTAAGGCAAAGAAATCAAGCTGGATCTCTGAGAAGGTGAGGGAAGTTTCTAGCCCCACCAACCAATCTGTTGTTATTCCTTCCACATGAATGACTATGGAGTCATTCTCATGTTCACACATCTGCAGCCAAAACAAATTCCTGAACGAAGAGACTTCCTGTTTTCCCATACTCTTTTAAGACTCACCTGAAATTCATGTAGACCTGGGCCACAAAGACAAGGTGAGGAGGTACAGCTCTCCAAGGCTGGTTAACTAGCTGCGGCTTTATGTCTGTGCTAGTGCCATGAAAAGGATAGGCACCTCCAGAGAGCTATTCAGCTCAGCTATCACAGTCAGTTGTCTTCAGGTGAAATAAATCTCCGCTCAGAAATGACCACCTCTCATGAACAATAGCAGAAATCTAACTGTTAGTTTAGAGTAGGCAATTTGTCTCTTTTATGGTTAAAGGTAGGTGAGATGAAGGTACAGCTCAATGACCATTTTCTTTGGTCATGAGGTTCCCTCTGTGGTGATAAACACAGAGATGTCACCCACCATTACAGATGTGCATATGAAATCAGCCAACGCATGAATTTAATCAGATTCACTTTCAGACCATTAATTACAGCAGGTACCTTAGGGTCTGCCCCCCGAGGGTGCCTTGGTAGTGCTGGTAATCACATTTATTCTGAGAGTAAGGAACACGCACTAAGCCATACACAAAGCACAGTGCCAAGTAGTGCCAGACCTAAGGGGCACGCCACAGAATAAAGAAGAACGGGAAAAGATACAGACAAAATAATGTACTCAGAGATAGCAAATACAGTGTATCTTGTATGAAGAAGCGAGGGGTGGGATGGGAAGAATGAGCTCAGGTAAATGGAGTATTCTGTGCAGAAAGACGGGGCTAGGTGAAGGGACTGAAGGTCAGATGGGGAGAGGGAGCATTTTCTTTATGTTGTATCTTGGCAGTAACACAGAAACATTTTCCTTGGGGTCAGTGGGCATTCCATGCCCATGTACAGCTTTTAAAATTAGTATGTGAGAAAACTACTGCTTGGTGGTTGTGGGGATTATTGCCCATTAGACATTGCGTAGAGACCATCAAGCTCATTCCACTTCAGATTATGGAATGAACTAAAATTGAGGTCCTCAAGGTGAAAAGCTAGGTTTTTATCCACTATACTAAAGAAGTGGGGTTTTTTTACATTAAGCAACTGTGAGAGGAAAGATTGTGCAACAACTAGAAGTACACTGTAAATATCAAGGTTACCAAAAGTCACAGAGCAACCTTTCCAATAATCTGAAGTGGTGATAGGAAGAGTTACGCAGTGAATTTGTGTCGATGCAGAAATCATTAACCCTACACCCTCACTTGGAGTTGCATTAAAGAAGCAGATGACTGTATTTTCATGCTCATTGCTATTACCCTACCAAAACTGTTTAGCAGGTTGGCAAGTTTACTGTCTTTGAGTATACATGTGCATATGTGTGTCCACCTATGCGTCTGTGAAATGTTTGCTGGGAAACATATAATACCCTAAGTCCCTTACATTACAAAATAGTGTGCATATATAATTCATATATTTTAAACAGGCACTCTTAAAGACCACTTAAGGTGATTCAATTATGTGAATCCAGATTCTGCCAGTTTAGCAGCTGTTAAGGAGTATACTTTGGGCAATCCTACTGAAATATGTAAGATTCTTAGGAAATGAGTTAATTATGCAGAATCTGACCCAAACTGTTATTTCCACAGATCACTGTAAACAACTATTTGTGTTCTTAGTCTTATGCAGTCTGTTGCCACCTCTGTACTCCGTGGTTTGTCCCATCCTTTATAGATAAACTCTTGTAAAGCTAGAGATCATTGGGATGCCTGAGTCCCTTATCCACATAAACCAGCAACTACTCACATTATTTTTCAGTGACAATGATTTGAAACCCTACAGTGGACAGGCAATTTTAACTGGAAAACCAGGAAAGGCTATTTAATAGTGAAATAAGTAATCAGGAAGCAAGTAACAGTGAATCATTAGTGCTGCTAAGAAAAAATAAACAGAAAAAAAAGTAACTGAAAAAGCAAGGATAAAATTAAACAGTAATGATGATTTATAGTAAGATACTCTGAGACATGACAGAAGTCTCAGTACACCAAAAGGAAAATCTTGTTTGCTCAAATTATTTGTTTCTTCTGTCTAATGAATGTAATTCTAATATACAAGTGATAACACTGGCATTTCTTTGAAATGTTGATTCAGTTTAATTATGAAAATCACCAAGGTATTTTCTGGCTGCTGCATCACTCCCTGTACTAAGATTAATCACATCAACATCATTCATTTAATCTTCAAAGAGTAAGCAGTTGTCCACAAAAGCCTTCAAATAGCTTCATTAGTGCAATTTTTCAGACTCAAACACTTATCTGGCAGCATATGATTGAGAGTAAGGAAGGTCATTATATTCATCTGTTTCCTTACCCAGTTTATTTTTTTAATGTTTCTACATGTTTTTGTGGATAACTTTAAGCTCCACTTTCTTGTCCTTTATTATGGACAGCCAAACCATGTGCAGTTCAAATACAGAAAAAATTGCTAGTGGCTATCCTGATTTACTCAGTTTGTGACAGATGAATTTGAACCAGAATGTGCTCCTCTCCCAAGCCCAGCACTGATTTAACATACATATTATTTTTGTCACTAATCACAAAAAATACTTAAAATATGTTTACTTAAACATGCAAACAGGGTTAAAAAGGTGAAACACACCGTAATGTGCCTAGCGTTTTCAATGCCAGACTGAGACTTATTAACAATGTTATAGAGAATAAAAATAAGTCCAACCTCTCCCTATTATTAATATTTAATTACGTGCTAAGAGCATCATCTTCTTCAGTTTCCCATGGACGCTGAAAAGACCTTCCCTTATTTCATATTATTTCAAAACTTCTCTAGCACAACCCTGGGTAGTCTCAAAAACTCATGGTACCCAGTGCCCAATTAGCTGATACTGTGACACAATCTTTGAACAGTTTAAATTTTTTTTAAATATGGCATTGCAACCCAACATATTCACACTGAATGTGACAGCTCACAACCAAGATCACAATGACAACCTGGTCAGACACAATTATCTTACCTGTAGCACTAAAATAGCCGCTGATCAAAATGTGCTTATTTCTATTATCAAAAACTAAAACTTCCAGGTTTAGTTTTGAAGATTTAAAAAACAAAACTTTATTAAAGTTTCTGCTAACATATCTGCCTGCAGCTGTCAGTGAATTTTACAAAAAAAATCCATCAATCAGAAAAGGGGAAGTCTTGAAATGCCAGGCAGCAAACATATTTTTTTAAAAATATAAACTATTCTAATAACTATAAACTATAAAAATAACTATTAAAATTAATTAAAATTTTCCATTAATTTTAGATGAAGAAAAAATCAATTTTGCATTCAACAAAAAAAGCTTGGGGAAAAATTTATGAAAATTAATCTTAAGGTTCTGGTGAATTGCCACAGTTGCAAATATGCCAATCATTCAGAAGGTCTCCAAAAGGATGCAAAGATGTGTTTGAACCACTAAGGTATTTGTTTTGTTAACAACTGGATTTAGTTTTGCGAGATAGTTCTGCAGCTATAAAGCAATATATTTGCTTCAGTTGTCACTATATTTCACAGAGTTATTTTCATTCCTTTCCCTGGCATGTAAGCAGCACTCATGCCCCATCCTTGGTTTGCAGTGCTATCTAAAATCAATTGCTGTGTGAAAAAAACAGCATAAAACACAGACTCCAGATAGCTCTCAATCCAGCCACTCCAACAACGTACAGGTGAGGCTTTTCTAACCAAGGGTCCCCTGCAAAAGCAAACATTTTCTTTATGTTTGTACTTTAAAAAAAATAAGAGGAAAATCAATATTCTCAGAAGCAGATGTATAAACTGATACCTCACTCGCACCTTTTGGTAGATAAGGCCTCCCCAGCTTCGGTGCAGAAAGGAAAAACATAGGCTGGTGCAATATTTATTCAAGGCAGAGAAGATTAAGGTGTATCTCAAGATGAGTTTACATACAAGCTTTAATCCTTGGGCCAATTTATGAAATCCAGTGACTATTTTTCTCCTTATGAGCTCTTTGGCTACAGAAGACTCATGCCAGGGGACTCCTCACTCATGACACAAGATTTAGTCATAGAAATCATTTTATTTAAAGCAGAGACCAGGATGCAAGAAATTCACAACAGCTGGCATAGCTACTGGAGCTGAAGGGACACAGAAGCCACAAGAGTGTATCTCTACCGGTATTTATCAGGCATTTGTCATTGGGACACTTTAAGCCACGTTATCCCACCCTTAGTTTGAGGTGTTAGATACCACATAGAATTATTTCTATTGCAATATATAAGAACTTTCCTTCCAGGAGCCAAGCGCCTCTGCGGAGGATTTTTTTGTTGTTGTTGTTAAGAAAAACAACAAGTTTGAGATTGGAGAACTGTGCTTTTTAAAACCTTTCCATAAATTGCTTTCAGATCTTGTCCCTGGATCTTGGCAGTATGAGGCCACATCATTTCAAACTGTGAACAACAGAGGGAATGACCAGATTCATCCTGCAGTTTGTCCCATTTCACTGAAATACTTAGAAATTCTTATGCACAGTTAGCTTATTTCTGCCTCTACCTTCCCTTTGCAGGACATGGTGGAGTGGGGGGGACAGCTGTTCTGCTATGCACTTTTAGAAAGGAATCTTTGTGGAAAAAACCCAACTGTATATCCCTGGAATTCTTCCATCCACAGAATCGTCTGCAGTCGTGGTTCAGTACTAAAATCAGTATGTTCCTAATAACTTAGACTTAAAGGGCTATACTCCTTGGGTGACATTTAAGCTCTCCTTTTCACTTCTCCTTTTTATTTAGATAGTGTTATCCTCAGGAGTCCCAAAGCTTCTAGGTCTCAATCAGGCCTTAAAAGAAGGAAAATTCTTCAAACAGGTCTTGCTGTGACAAGTGTGAGTACTATGTGCTACTGTTCTTTACTGTCCTCCTCAAATCTCAGTTTCCCTAATCACATATTACTTCTCTGAATACTATGAATCATATAATGAGTCTAACCAAGATGTATGCTGCATGTACTGCTTCAGTTATCAAGCAAAGATAAGAAAATAAACTAATCACTGGGAAAGCATTTTCAATTAATCTGCCTCACTGTGCCCATTTCCAAGGCATTAATTTATGTTGGTTGCTTTTAATTTTAACAATAAATGAACTTTTATTGTTAATGTAGGAACAAATCCCTGAGTAAGTGACAATATGCAGGGCAAATAAACAATCAATTACAGATGTATTTATAGAAAAAGTAAGAGAGAAATAATCTGTAACCCTTAAAGACAACCATGAATACAAATTTATTTAGATCACCCACTAAAAGAGAATTCACCTCTCCAACCGTCATGATCTGCCTCTTTTTTTTATTAACAATACACGAGTTTTCGATCAAAATTGGTACCAAGTGAAAAACCTTCTTCATAGAGCATGAAGAAGTAGAGATTCACCTTTCTGACAACCTTCTTTCCTGTCTTCTATATATCCTCATAAAATATTTACTCTGCTTCTGAATGACCACTCTGATTATCCTTAGACTCCTTTTCAGATTCCCTGATGATGTCATGGAAATGTTAAACCCATTATGCTAAGCTAGGACCTCCATCTACTGTGACCTCTTGGCACTAGCTTCTGAGGACAGCATGACACTTCCACATAAAAGTTAGTCTTCCTTCAGGTCATCAATAGATGGACTCGTAATACATCAGCATTTCAATCAACACCAGTAAAATTTAACCAAGGCCATGTAAAAAGTCCAAACCCATTCTGTGCTTACAATAAAGTGATTAAAATATCTATTAAACAGTACAATTATTTTCCATTGGAAAATAAGCATTTATATTATTTCATGGGTCCACCCCACAGGTAATACATGGCATTCCTTTTCATTAAGCTATTAGGGAAGTGATTAGTGACTAGCACCCTGCTCTAATTATCTTTAATGTAGTGTTTCAAATTGATCATGCATAATGCAATTAGAAATCATAATTAAATTAATTTATATTGATTTAAGCCTTTATAAGTTGTTAATAACCATGACCCATTACATTAATTCCTACAAGCCAACATTAATATTTCCAATATGCTGAAATATTTCCCTTTTCCCCCCTTCGTTGCATCGGGTACTCCTGCAGGAGCTCGCAGGGGGTGACTGTCGGGGGAGGCTCCCGGGCAAGTGCCCCAGCGCCGGCGGCTCCAGCCTGGCCCTTAGTGGTCCGGCGCGAGTGGGTGCTGGGGAACGAATCGATAGCTGCCTTTAATGCGGGAATAATGACCGCAGCCCGGGCTGACAGCCGCCCCTTCGATTTCCATGGAGACGGAAAGACCCCGACAGCCGCCCAAGGGGAAAACTCGAGGGGTGGGAGTCAGAGAAGCGAGTTGGGGAGGTGTTTACTGAAGGAGACAAGCCGTCCCCCACCCCTCCCCCAAAACGGCTTATGTAGGAGATCCCCGCTGGCCGAGGGAAGGCCCCGGGCCGTGGCACTTCCCTGGGCGCGGGGGGCAGCGGGACCCCGCGGGGGCCGTGCGGGAGGGCCCGGGCTGGGGGTGCGGGCAGCCCCCGGGGCTCCCGGGGCTCGTGCCGGGGGCTGCAGCCGCCCCCCCCCCCGGCGGAAGGCTCCCAAACCTCCCTTCCCCTGGCACTGCTCTTGTTCCGTCCCATGCTTCCGTCCCCACCTCCCTCCTCCCAACACAAAAGCTCTTGAGAAAGTTATTTCCCCCCAGCTGCAATTACACTCGTGCCGCGCGGCCCCCCTTTAGGAAGAATTATGCATAAAAACAGGCGGCAAATCACCCAGCGCGGGACGGCACGGGCCAGGCAGCGCTCTCAAACGGGAGTACATCCATCCCATCCCGCCTGACACCTTTCCGTCATATGCGAACGCTCCAGGGTCAAAATAAGTTTTCCAGCGAGAAAGATGTCCGGCTATAATAAAATCTTACAGCGGGAGGTGCCACAAATCATTTAAGAAAACAATTTTGCTTAAATAATATTTCCTTTAAAATAAATTCGGGGTTCGCAAATCACGATTTCATTTGAAGAGGCATGAATTCTATTATATGTACAATTTAATCACGGGGTATTTAAAATAGACATTTCCATCTAAAATCCAATCAGAAATCAACACAGTACCTCGAGGCATTAAGATGATCATCTCCATTTTGCATTTGTAAACTGGTAGAAATAAATGTGGCTTGTGGATACCAAGAGGTCAAGTACGGCTGCTCAAATATTTTTCTTACAAAATGACGGATTTATTAGACAAATAAGTGGCCCGGCTGATGCAAAACCCCCAGTGATTGAATTTTGACGTTGAGTCAACAACAACTCGAACTACATCAGTGCTCCAAGATTTAGTTATGATGGTAGAGATTACTGAACAAATAGGAGGCAGAAATGAATACAGATTTCCTAGGATCTGCCCCTGGCACCCTCTTCTTGACATTCCCCTCCATATGCTATCCCTATTCACAGTGTATTCTAATTAAAGAACTGGGCTATGTCTTCTAATTTTACAAGAACTTTTAAATAATTAGTCTGGTGTGTGTTAAAAAGGACAGCTTCAGACATAAGGGAATTTCAGTCCCTTTAGGATCTCTCCTCGGCTTTGCAGTTATCATAGTCCCTTCCATGAGGAAGGGTGAAAAACGCCTCTGATTTGATTGCAGGAAGATGTGAGCTCTGATCAAACCGCAGTATGCAAACACAGGCGTCCGCGGTTCATTTCCAGCCCATTCAAAGAGAATGCCTGGGGAGGGGGTTGGGGGGGAGGGTTGTGTTTGGGATTTTGGTGTGAGACTGGGCTTTTTTCCCCTTTCCAGTGGAAAAGATGTTGAGGGTTCAACATTCCTGTGAAAATCTGTCCACGGATCCCAATCTCCTGTGAAACCAGGTTGGGCTGTAGCCTGCTGAGCCTTGACAGCGGAAATTTTACCACGCTGAACCTGCCCTCTCCCTCCTTTTCCCCTCCCTCCCTCCTTCCCCCCCATCCCGCCTTCCCACCCTACAGGTGTGTGTATCTAAGCGAGTTCCCCGGCCTGAGCGTTGCCAGCCGGCAGGGAGCAAGCCGTGTGCTGGAAAGCCTGCGTGAGCTGGGCGAAAGCGATGTTATTCCTGCTTCATTTCTTCAGCGCTTTGGAGCGTTACTTTTACTTGCTAATCACGAAGGGGCGCTTAAATAATTGAGAGTACGTTTAAGCATAAAGCAGTCAGTTTCTAATCTTTTCAGGGGAAAAGGGACTAATCTGCACCTGCTGTGAGAGCCCTTTTTTTATTTATTCTGTATATTACTTCCACTCCAAGCTGGACCTGATGGCTCCAATTACAGTTGAGCCTTGCAGAATCCATACCTTCCCTTTCACAGCCCTTTTCTCTTCTCTCCTCTTCTCCGCAGCAATAAACTTTTCTTTGGCAGAGAAGAGAGAGTGGGGTGATCTTAACAGACACCATTTAGTCGAGATTATAATTTATTTATTTTTTAAGAGAAGCTCTTCAGAATCCCCAAGCTCTCCAAATTTGCCTTCTTTCTATTGTCTCCACTGTTTCGTATGCATATTTGTAGAAAAGAGAAGCACACACTGGCTGTCACGGTGGTCTGGATTGTTTTTTAACGGGATAGTTCGAGAGGAGTGTTTTAAATAGATTTTCTTCTATTAAGCATTTGGGAAGAAATTGTTTAATAAGCCTTTCCTGTACTACCTGTATTCCCTGCCGTGTTTTTGCATTGGGTAGAGGCGTCTCAGAGTATTGCCAAAGTTAATTCTAGGTTTTTATCTCTCTAACCTACTTAAGATGCAAAAAGGAAAAAAAAATCCTGTCAAATTAAAGTGAGTCCTCCTGTCTTGCCTTCTTCCAGCAAATAACTTGCAGCACCTAATAAATCCAGATGGAGTTCCTCATATAGCCCGGTGCAGAAATAATTATTGTCCTGGCTTGTTTCATGTCAGAGGCCTCTTTGGCTCATCTGTCATGAAACCAATTTCACTTTATTTACATCCATTTGCTAGTTTAATTACTGTGCTGATGAATAGCCTGGAGGAATTAAGTTACGAGTCTTTGGAAACCTAAAACGACAGATATATGGGTTACCTTTTAAATAGAGGAAGAAAATGATGGGTGGTATGTGCACCAAAATTTAAAGGTAATAAGAGCCTCTTTGCTAGGTGGAAATGCAGAATCAACTGCCCGTGTATTTACCTCTGTCTTTATGTAAAGTATTGCTTTGAAAGGCATTCATATTTTTGCAGGTTTAATACAATCTGTATTAAAGTAAATGTTCTGCAAGATGAGTGCCAGCTTTAGATCTAAGCACAGATGCACTCATTATTTTTCCAGCCACAGAAAGAGGAAAAATGTTAGAAAATAAGGCAAAAGTAAGTTTTAAAGACGGACCAACATAACCTATGCACTGCACCATTCAATACATATCAATAGGGTTACTATCCTGTGTCTGCAATTGCAGAAATAGTCTCAAGCGCCTCTTCCCTCTAACTTGCCTGTGATACTCTGTACCATCAGAGGGAATTTCAACCAGCTAGAGGATCTTGTGCTTTTTATATAAATCTGCCAAAACCCAGAGCTTATCCTTGTATTAGCTGTAGCCTGCATCCTTTCCTCTTCTTCGGGTGTTTTCCATCATTTGCATCACACACATGGGTGTCACTTGACCTGGAGATCAGGGGTAGGGAACCTGTCCCATCCACCCACATGGTCCCTGCTGCAGGATCCTGGCACACTGATATGATCCTGCCCTCCCTCCTCCACCACTCAGTAACTTTCCTGAGCTGTTTTCCTGAGCTGCTGCTTTTATAACAATCTAGAATTTCAAAACTTTATGCAGCAGGTACCTGAACGAAAGGTCAGTCTCTTCAATGTTTCCTCTCGTTCATCGTGAAAGGAAAAAAAAATCCAGTGGTCGGGAGTGTCTCTTGCCGGGGCTGTGCCCCAAAGCGTCACCTACGGACTGGTAAAGGAGGTCCAGGAGGCGCCCGTGTGAGCATGTTCACTCTAAACCTGAAGACAAAGTCCCTGTCCTCCAAAGAAAGAGTAGAAACCAGACCTGAGAGCCCGTGCATCTTCTGGGAGCTGAACCTGAAAGGCAGAAGTTTAGGTGGGCACGCTCTGAGGGCTGCATGAAAAATTCACTTACAGAAGGGCTTTTACACCACTCTCCTACACAGACTGCTTCTTCTCCTTTTCCCCGTAATTTTGTGGATCCAATACTTTTGTGGATCTCACGTGGGACAAACCTTGCTTGAAGAAATCATGTGAGGCAATAGGTAGGTAATAGGGCAGATGTAAAAGTAGTAAGGATGGCCAGAACTCTGGGGAGATGATGCTTGATTCGCTAGAAAAAGCTTTCTCCTAAGACACACCCTCTGCGAGGAGATGGCTGAAGGGGCGGACAGAGACCCCCTTTGTCACAGAAGTTGAGCAGCACCTTAAAACCAAATCCTTTGCCGGGGGAAACGTGACACATTCCCCGCTCCTGCCTCAAATATCGCTACCGACTGACCCGAGCTGGTTACACCGAGGGTATAAAAGAGCAGATCAAAAGAGAATTACAGCTGCCTATTCGAGGTACTTTATATCTGAGAGAAATGAAAGGAGAAAGTGTGCAGCAACACAGAGTGGGGTATGAAAAGCTCCCTTCCCCCCCTCCCCGCCTCTCCCCTCTTCCCTCTCTCCCCCTTTGATTAATAGATCCATGTGGCTAACGGCCTGACATATGGTGTGCGAAGCAGCTTGAGATGGTACCTCGGGCGTACCCTACGGCTATTAACATATTACAGGCTTCTGTGCAGCCGCAGACGGACGGAGGGAGAGTCAGGCAGACAGACAGCCGCCCCTCTCCCCGCGCCGCCCGCCGCGGCCCGGCAGAGCTCTCCGTGGTGCTGAAGCTCCGCCGGGCCGCTCCGCTCCTCTCCGCTCCGCCCGCCCGCCGCTCCGCCTGCGCGCAGCCCCCGCTCCGCCTGCGCGCAGCCCTCCCGCGGCGTCTCCGCCGTGGTAGAGTTCAAAAAGCAAGCGTGCACGCCCAGGCGGATTTGAAAGTCCTGCGCCGCTTTCAAACGAAGAGGTGGAAAGCAGCATCGACATTACTCCTTGTACATTATCTAGGGATTTCTCTCCTTTTTTTTTTTTTTTTTTTTTTTAATTCTAGATTAAAAAAGGTGTGGCTAGGTATATAACCCCTTTACCACGGAGTACACAAAAATTGCCTTCTGTGGAATCCAGTCGCATATAAAATGCAGTGCCAACTTGCAGTGCAGAAAAGACTTTTCTGCAAATGATCCAAAAGTTAGGGAACTGGCACTTAATGCACGTGGCGGTGTGAGAGAGAGGTTATTCCCAGCCGTGGTGTTTGGAAGGAGGAATTATATTAGACAAAAAGATGGTTTAGAATGCAGAGAAACCTGAGGTTTATTTAATCCATTTCAAGCGTTCTGACAGAAACATACATCACTCCCTGCACTTTGCCTTTCAGTCTCCTGTAGATAACTGCCCCGGCTCTCTTTAACTTTGTTCTGCCTGTTTTGTTGGAAAATAAATGCCAACACCAGATTAAACGTTTCAGGTATCTTCATCTTCTGATTTCAGGGAAATAGTGTTAATGAGGAGCTTTGATGTTGTTTTACTTTCAGACTGTATGCCTTAAGGCAGAAAAGAGCATAAAGGTACCTGGGAAAGTAAATCGCCAGAAGCGAAGAGCATCCCCCTTTCAGAATCCTGTAAGTACTCCCTCTTACATCAAACCGACCCCATGCACAGCAGCGCTAGCTGTTTTGAGATTTCCTGGCTTTCACAAATATCTCTTCTTTCAACGCACACACGGCGACGTGTGCTCCAGTGTTTATGTGTGTGCACACTTCAGCATTAGTAGTTGCTAATGAAACTGAAGATTAGGGGGGGAAATACGAAAGCATAATTGCCATAGCTGCTTTTTTATTATAATTATTTTCTTTTCCCCTCATAAGACTACAAAATCCCGTGGGGTAAAGCCTCCTAGAGATTTTCAGTGAGGAGTAAAGCAACGTGAGTAGAGAACTGTAGCTCTCCACCACGCTGAAGTAGCTTGGAATAAAAGTTTCTTATCCTGTATGTGCATTTGGGGCTTTCTTAGCTATTTCGCCAGTAGCCTCCTCTATTCTTTCGGGAGCCCAGCACATCAGCGTAGCAGATTCCTCACACACAATCAATACATTTTGCATAACACGAGTCTCCCTCGCACGCACTCTTCTTCTCTTGCTCCCTCTCTATTCTGCTTCGCCTCTCGTCGGTGGCCGGGGTTTCTACACGGGGCTTTTCTTTTAAGAAATTAGCGACGACGATGGAGAGTCTCAAAAGCAAAACCTGCTTGCTCGCATCAGAAATTTCGCTGGAGCCCACCACAGCAACCTTTCAAGCATGCGGTTCGGTTTCAGACAGACACAGCTTGTCTCTCTCCAGCCTCTCCTCTCACCCCCTCCCCTTCTATTCCTCTTACAGCAGTGCTTTAATAAAGTCACATAAGTGATTGAAATTAACATAAATCATTATTAGTTATTAGGATTTGCTCTAAATTACTCTGTGAATATAACACCAAACCCCATCTGCCACTCCTGCTCTGGTAGCAATAGATTGCAGATAAAATAAATGTCCTTACCCCATTAGAATGTTCCTGTCTCTGTAGCCAAAAGCCAAACAAAAGCAATAAATACAGAGCTTTTTTCTCTCCACTATTCAGCTGTGACTGTTTTCATCAGCTCTTCCTCTAGAAAAGCTCAATAGCTGCCTGAAAATATTGCATTTTATATCACCAAAGGGCGATTAATATTGCATTAACTGTATTTAACATTTTTTAAGCGCGAGTAATCTGAAATGAGTAAGTTTCTGTTACTAAATACAGGGGATGTCAGAGCTGGTGAAAACAGCTTAAAATATCTGTATAAACAGATTATTTGTTTCATACTTTGTATTTTTATAATGTTATGGTATAGTGTGCTCTGTTTGAAGTAGAAGAAGCCATGCTAATGGTCTGTTTAAAGTATTCTGACACTGTCTGGAGACATCCAAGTCTCTGCCTTCATTAAATGTTTATTGTCAACACTTCAGTGAAAAAAAGTCTTGTGTAAGTGAATTTCCACTGCTGGATGCTGTCAACACTTTGTTTTATTCTGATCCGCGTGTACAAAAGTTTGTATACATTATGCTGAAGTGAAGAGAGGCAGAGATTTAGTGAGCTATAATTAGTTACCAAACAAACTTTTGTTAGTAATTCGGTTTATATAATGACCATAATCAAGGGCTAAGTTATGCCTATCGGCGCCTCGTCTTCTTTCCACACAGCCCGTAAAAAGATGTGCTCATGTTGACTTGCTATCCTCTTGTCAAGGAACACCTTTTTTAAAATAAAGTGAAAAACCAAACAAACAGAAAATCAAACCAAAGGCATACACGCAGATCTTACATCTTTTAGCTCTGCCGCACAATTTTAAATTTCTTTCTTCCACCCGGGCAAGGGATGAAAAACCCCCTCCGCAAGCCGGTGTTTGCAGCATGAGCCGTCTGTCTGCTCCCGCTGCTGGACCCGGGCTCGGCGCGGTTTGTCCCCGCACGGGGACCCGCCCCGTGCTACAGCCCGTGTGAGCGGCAGGGTCAGTCGGCACTCTCACCCAAGGAGGCACTTTGGAGTCTTTTATGGCTCGCTTGTACAAATCAGTGGGAAGTTACAATTTATCTTCACCGTACCAGGGCCGAGTGCCTTTTTAAAAAATTATTAAATTAGTTTTTATATCAAGCCTTTTAAATACTTCAGTCTTTAGAGTGATTAACGTCTTACGACAACATTTTTTTAAAAGTAATTCTCCCTACCCCCGACTGCCTGATAAATTTTAATTTCATATATATAAAAAAAGAAGTGTTTAACCACTTTTTCCCCCAGAGTTAGAGATGCTTTGGTACACTTAGGTAAGCAGGCTGAAGGAGTTAAAATGCAGTTCAAAGCAGGACGCGTGCTTTCCCAGAGGGGCTGTGACTCCAATTTGGGAAGCAGATTTTGCATGTGCAGCTGTCCCTGCACGACCAGCCACGGCGAGCTCCCGAGCAGGGCTTGGCTGGCGACACGGCCATAAATCCGCACCGTGCAGAGAGCGGGCTCCCTGGCCCCCTCTGCCCGCGGAAACTCCGCGCTGAGTCCGCCTCAAAGATACATCTTAAACCAGTAGGCGGAAAGGGACTCGGCGTGGGAGAGCGAGCATCTCGCGGCGCCTCCGCCCCCCGCGAGCAGGAGGCGCGGTGGGGGCCCCGCACCGCCTGCCGCTGCCATCGGTGGTGCGGAAGCAAAGGCGGAAAGTGCGCGCCTGTGCCCGCGGGCGCTGGCTGCCCTGTCCGGCACTGCCTGCCCCCAGCCGCTGCCCGTCCGCCCGGCCGCGGGGCTGGGGCCCGCCGGTGCAGGCGCTCCTTCTGCTACGGCTGCTTCTTCAAAGATTTATATGTGACATCTTATTTTAAATCAACTTTTGAGCCCCGGGTTTCATTCATCCCTCCACGCACCCACCCACCCGCCGCCTGCCTATCTGTCTTGCTACGATGCGAAGAGACTTGCTTGCAGTTTTACCACCTCGGTCTCATCTCTGGGATCTATATATTCAGCTGACCTATATATTCATCCACTGCTTTTCTCCCAAACCGAGCCTCCTTCAGGTGTGAAGGGGTTGCAAAGGAGGAAAAATAAAAAGCTTTCCAAAAGCGGAAGGGGGAAGGAGGGGAAGGGGGGGGGGGGGGGGGGGGGGGAACGCCGTGCAGCACGCCTCCCATCAAGCTGTCTTGACAACAATTACTAAAGTTTTTAATTAGCCTCTTGTTATAATTCATTTTATTAATTTTCTAAATCTCAGTCCATGAATTATTAACGGCGGCCCCGTAATTGTGTTTGCAGCGGCGCACGTGATGGCGGCGGCCCCGCCGCGCCGCGGCTCTCCCCGCGTGGGTCCCCTCCGCGCCCCGGCTGGGGAAGGGGCCCGGCGCTGCCCGGGCCCCGCGATTTTATCAACTCTTAAATAACATAATTACCGATAATCAGACCCTCGTCTGGCAGGTGGAAACACGTTCCCAAGCGGATTAGAATTCTGCTGCTGATCTTTTAAAAATCAATTAGGCTTGCCTCCGCTTTGGAATCAGCAGGTAAATATAATAAAGCTTAAAAAAAAAAAAAATAGCGCCGGCTGAAAAGCGAGATATAAATAACTGGAGGGATTTAAAATCGTTTGGGAAATGCCAGAATAACACAGGGCACCACCGGCGCTATCAAGCTTTATGCGCTCTAGTCCGTCAGAGTTAAAATAATTATCTTTCGACAAATCTATTTCTCTTCGGAGGAAAGGGGGAACACGGGGAGGCGGGGAGGGAGGCACATAAACCATAAAGTCAGTGCTGTAGGACACTTCATTCTCCTTCTGGGGAGCCTTTTTACTTGTTGAACCAGGACCGAATTAGTCTTAATATCACAGGAGAGTAAAAATCAATACGACCATGGCAGTGGGTGTCTGTTACTCACTTATGATGGCCTAATCTAAGTTGAAAGCAAGCGGAGAGCAAGTGTTAGGCAGAAATTCCGGGAGCCAAACCGCGTCTAGCAGACTTAGGACTGGAAAATCACACTAGGAAAGCAGCGAGATGCCTCGGTTGTGGAGAAAAAGACCACTCAAGGGATGACAGCACCGAAACGTTCTCGGCAAGGGGCACAGGCTGGAGTGCAGGAGTCGTCAGAGGTGGCAGCCGCCACCCGGCAGCGGCCTTAGCCCCTGGCACAGAGGGAGTGGGGGGGGAATATTTGTATTTTTTTGGTCACTAATGGCTCTTTATGCCAGAGGTTGCCTACTGTTGGGGAATAAATGTGAACACATGTTTTGCCTCTGGGTCTTTTATCTTACTTTCTTTCCTCGGATGCAAAAGTTTTAACAGTCCTTAGGTTAAACCTTATAAATTCTTCTTTCCTTTTTTTTTTTTTTTTGTTTTCTTTCTTTCTTTCTTTTTCTTTCTTTCTTTCTTTTTCTTTCTTTCTTTCTTTCTTTCTTTCTTTCTTTCTTTCTTTTCCTTCCTTCCTTCCTTCCTTCCTTCCTTCCTTCCTTCCTTTTTCTTTCTTTCTCTTTCTTATTTTCTTTTCTTTCTCTCTCTCTCTTTTTCTTTCTTTCTTTTTCTTTCTCTCTCCCCTCGATTTTCTTTCTTTGAATATTTTAAATGAGGCATTTATTAAAAAGGCCTCACTAGAATTTTGTGGTTTTATGAAGTATTCAGATTCATCTGACGGAAAGCAGGACGTTTTGGTTTTGCACAGTTTCCTACCATGAAAAATAGGAAACTCTGCAAAGCTTTTATTTTCACCATCTGTTTTATTAACATATTGGTTTTTTCTTTGTACTCGATAAAGATTGTACTTATTACAAAACAAACTCCTCAATTTTTCAATACATACATCGGCCATTACTGAATGATACAAATCTGGTATCAATTTCAACATTTCAATCATTTGGGGCAGATGAAAAAGAAAACCCAACATTTGTAATTATTTTTATTTGTTCATTCCTGACTCTCCAAAAAAATGATATCCGGTAATACTTTTCTATAAAATAATATTTTTACAAATGCATTTATTAAAAATTCTGATGACATTTCAAGTTAATAACAACAGAAACAAGTCAATTTCCGGTGGACGAGATCTATGGGTTTTTTTTAAAAATACCTTTAGTGCTTATTTTTTAACATCAACAGTTGTTTAAAATCACAGCTTTTTTGAACGTATTATTCTTTTCTGAACATCACGTGTCTTGATTCACAGATTTACCGGCAAAATTAAAAAGATTTGGCTAAAATATGTCTACAGAAGAAATAATCCCAGCTATTAAGTAACTTTTTACATTTGGCATCTGATCTAGTCACAGGTCATCAGAAAATAGAAAGAGGTTCTTTGATCACTTGAAGCAGTAGGTGGCATCCTATACGTTCCTAATGAACAATTGCATTCACAACATAAGGAGAGATCAGTTTAGGATTTTCATATTTATTAACCCAAAATAAAAATAAAGTATCTTGTTACATAATTAAGTGCAATTAGGCCAGTCAGAACAACATATAAACCTGAAACCACCCAAGCTTTTCTTCTTTATACATTTTTGTAGGTGCATAATCCTTTCCAGCACACTGAAAAGAAATACTTCAGAAGTCCTTTTTAAAATTTTACTTTGATTTATATTCTGCAGTTATAGAATAAACTTCAAGAAACACACGCAGCTAATATATAGTTAATTTATTCGGAGCACCGATTTTCACATAAGAGCTATCTCAAAGTAATGATTTCTGGATTTAGCAGAAAAATACATCTCTCACTATTTTCTTTTTGGTAGAATTAGTCTTATCGTCTAACGGCCATACCTTGAATTTACCAGCCGTGTCTCGGAAATATTTTTCTTTTTTTTAAATGCACCCAATAATAATGATAACTATTCTGTTTTCACGTTTGTTTTATTTGTAAGTATGCTGGGACACATCTCCCTGTTGTATTTTGACGTACAGAAATATTTCTGATAGAAATTAAAGTAATAAAGACACAACCAAGGAGAAAGCTCAGCAAACATACATGGACAGGTAGATTATTCAGTGAGACATTTCAGGATCCACACGTGGTTGCAGTTTGTAACCTTGTTGTTGTTGTTGTTGTTGTTTTGTGCATTAAAGAAAATATTTACAATCGTCTTTCTTATCTTTTTTTCCTCTTTTTTTTTTTCTTTTTTTTTTCCTCTTTTAAATCTAAATACAAGAACGTGACAAGAACGTTTGTGTTTTCGGTGAAAACAGGCAGTTAAACTGTGAAATTACACCATCCACAAAAGATTCTACCAGAAGCTAGTCTATTTAGTGCTCAGTTTCAAAATGCATAGAATGTTTGCGCTGCAAACAATGATACACAAAATAATAATAATAATAATAAAAATAAAAATAGATAAATAAATAAATAAATAAATAATATCGAGACTTTATCACGGATCTTTCTATGCCCTTTTTTTCCCCTCTTTTCTTTTCCTTTTCTTTCTTTCCCTTTTTTTTTTTTTTTTTTTTCAGGTCGTGTCATGCATAATTTCAGTCTATTATTTGTTTTGATTTAAACAGAATGGTATTTTCTTTTCAGAAATTCTTTTTTTATTTGAAAGCCTCAGCAGTCTCTCGGCAAGAGCCAGAGTCAGAGATGCCTTCTGCACGTCGCTGCCCTTTTTACCTAACAAGCCCTGATAATTTTGTTTGTTTGTTTTCAATCCGCGAGACATATAACAGACCTTGACGATTATTAGCAATATCAGCATCGTTATTACGGAATAACATCATCACTTCCAATCCAGGAGACTGTGATAGTGCAAATTGAACCCCATACATCCCTCCCAAAAGCCATCCTCTACACAACGTTTATTATTTACAATAAACGACTTTTAAGCCCAAGTGGTTTTTTGTCTTGTGTTTGTTCCCAACATGCACACCCCTCAGAAACAAATGTCATTTCAGACCCATCACCAGTGATTTCTTTTGCCTACCGGGTGCAATAACCTCCAGCCCTCGGAGGAAACCAAGAGAGGACCTTAACCTAAATCCAGCAGATTTGGTGGGGATCCGGGGGGGCATACGGTTGGGAGCAGCGGGGAGGGAGGGAGGAGAAAGAACGTAGTTAACCACGAGCCTTAATGAATCTGAACGTAATCTTTTGGAGAGCATCCCCGCTCTGGCAGGTTTGGCATCTGCCTCCAGATGCATCTCTGCAGAGAGAGGGACCTGTCTTTGGACACAGCTAGAAACGCAAACCACGCAGGCGAGGGAGGAGAAACAAAGGGGTTGTGGAGTAACTTTTTTTTTTTTTTCTCCTTTTTTCCTTGAGCTAGCTAGGATTATTGAGGCAACAACGGAGAGCAAAGGGACTGCTCCCTAGCCTCGGGGGGCCGCTCCCCCGGTCCCGGCCCTTGCCCCGCTCGCACCGTTCCCCCGGCACAGACAAGACCCATGGCCAAAGCCTCGTGCAAAACCGCGTTCGAGGGAAAATCAAAAACAACAACAGAAAAAAAAAACCAAAACCCCACAACAAAACCCCAAACCAAACAAAAAACCCAAGCCAACCAAAGAAAAAGTTCCCCCGCACGAAACCACCGCTGTCCTTATTCATTACCAAGCCGGGGGAAAAAAAGAAAAGCAGAAAGTAATGAAAAGAGACCCAAACCAAACGTAGCATCATCATCACCGACAATTTCGCCTTCCGGGTTTGTTGGTCGGTTTTGTTTTCCTTCGGAAAATTGTGACTTAGGTTTCTCGGTTTGTGGTTGTTGCTGTCACGGTATTTATTGGTGGGTGTCTGTGTGTGTTTACGCTTTAAGTTGCTCTTTCTCCCGCTTTCTGTCGGGGGGTGGGGGGCAGAGAGGGGATAGGGCCACAGAAGTGACCCCCATGGGTTTCTAGAGCGTTTTTACCTCCTCTCTCCTCCTTCTTCTCGTTGGTGTTCCGGTGTCTTTTTTGTTTTAATAATTGATAGCGCACCCCCCCCACACGCACGCCCCCCCTCTCCCGAGTAGTTCGCGTTTAATTTCTACATCGTCCCTTGGTCCCCAGGAGCCTCCCACGGCGTCTCAGGCGACGGTGGCGGTGCGTGGGCGTCCCCCGCGGCCCCGGCCCGGCCCCTCCCGTGCCCCCGGTGCCGGGGCCGCCCCTCCCGCCCGCCCCTAGTAGGTGGCGGAAAATTTCATCCGTTTCTGCTTCTGTCTCTGGTTGCAAAACCAAACCCGCACCACATTCTTTTTGAGGTCCAATTTCTCGGCGATGGCGGCGATCTTCTCGGAGGAGGGCCGGGGCTGGACGGCGAAGTACGCCTCCAGTGAGCGCTTTTCCGGGGCGGCGATGGAAGTCCGCTTGCGCTTCTTCTCGCCCCCGTTGAAGAGCTCGGGCTTGTTCATTTTTTCCCGCTGGGCACCCTCGGCCTCCTCCAGCCAGGCCTGCAGGATGGGCTTGAGGGCGATCATGTTGTTGTGGGAGAGGGTGAGGGACTCGAAGCGGCAGATGGTGCTCTGGCTGAGGGAGCCCACCCCCGGGATCTTCAGGTTGGCCAGCGCCGAGCCCACGTCGGCCTGGGTCACCCCCAGCTTGATGCGGCGCTGCTTGAAGCGCTCGGCGAAGGCCTCCAGCTCTCGCGGGTCCGTGTCCGAGTCGCAGATGGAGGCCAGGCCGGCCGCTCCCACCACCGCCGCCGCCGAGGCCACCTGCCCCGCGGCGCCGTGGTGCGCGGCCACCAGCCCGGGGTGCGGCAGCCCCGACGGCATGTTCATGGCGGCCGGGTGCGAGAGGTGGCCCAGGCCGTGCATGTGCGAGTGCGGGTGGGCCGAGGTGGAGATGAGGCCGCCGCCGCCCCCGCCGCCGCCGCCGCCAGCCCCGCCGCCGCCGGCCCCTCCGCCGCCGCCTCCCGCCCCGTCGTGGCCGCCGCCGCCGCCCCCTCCGCCGCCGCCTCCGCCGGGCATGAGGGCAAGGGAGGGGGAGGTGATGTGGTCGAGGAGGTCGCCGGGCTCCAGCGCCTGGTGATGGTGGTGGTGGTGGTGGTGGTGGTGCGCCAGGGGCACGGTGGAGGTGGAGGTGCAGGGCACACTGTTCATGGTGTGGTACGTGGCGTCGGGTTTGAACGGGTGGCTCTTGCCCTGCGAGACGGCGATGTCGACGGCGGCCAGAGCCTCGGCCCGCGCCAGCAGGGTCTCATCGAGGCTGGCGAAGATATTGCTCTGCAGCTGCAGGAGACACAAAACAGAGCGGGGTGCGGGGAGAGGAGGGCAAGGGGGCAGAGAGGGGGCAAAGTGCGGAGGGGGAAGGGAACGGGCGGGGGACAGCGTGGGGTTGCAGGAGCGCCGCGGAAAAGGAGGGGGAAAGTCGAGGGAGGGGAGAGAGAGGTGGGCAAAGTTGGGGTGATGGCCGGGAAGCCGGCAGTAGGATCAGCGTGTAAGGGAGTACGGGATCGGGGGGAAGAGCCGAGTGATTGAGGAAAGCGTGGTATAGCAGGCGACAGCCCGGGGAAATGAGGGGAAACAGGGGGATGGGGTAGAATAATGGGGGGATGGGAGGGGAAAGAAGCGAGAAGAGGGAGCAAAACAGGAAAAGAAGTGAAGAGTAGAAAGGTAAGGAAGCAAGGGGGGATCGGAAAAGGAGTGAAGGAAGGAGTGAAAGGAACAAATAAATTAATAAATTAAAAGGGGGAAAATGGAACGAAAAGAGAAGAGAAAGGAGGAGAAGAAATGGATCTGTAACTCTCAGCTGGGGAATTGTGTCAAACACAAGAGCACATAAAACGCATTCCTTTTCAGAGGCCGAGTCATAAAAATTAATACAGAAAGTGGATGAAGTCGGAGACTCGTGTGAACACCGCTTTCAAAAAAGATCACAGGCACTCAGATGATTGCAGAGGAAGACATGAAAAAAACATTAAGCGCCGCTTGTCAAAATGTGCCTCGCAGCGGTTTTTTTATTAATGCACATACACATACATGCAGTATACAGAAAAGAGAGAGAGAAAGAAAGAAAAGTGTGTGCGTGTGTGTAAGGGAGAGAAAGAAAGAAGAGAGCTGCAGCTGTCTGTCCCTTACCGGTGGAGTTGGTAGACATGCTCTTCTTATTGCTTCCGAGCTGGAGTGTAGAGAGGGGTATTTGTGCTCAGGTAGGGTGGGATGCATGGCAAAATGAGGCTGTTTGCTGTTCATGGACATCATCTTGAAGGCTTGGCATGTAAATCCACAAACACTCCTAAAGTCGGGGGAAAAGTGCTCTCCGGGCTCTCTCCTCCCACTGGAGGAAGCCGCTGACAGCGGCGGGTGGCGGTGGCGGAGCCGGTGGTGGCGGCGGTGCCGCAGCGGACCCTGCCCCCGCCGCCGCCGCTGCCGCGGTGGCCGAGGCTGGGCTGCGTAGGCGAGCGGGCGGCAAGGCTCCCTCCGGCCCCCGCCGTCTCCCTCGCTCCCTCCCTCACTCAGTTCTCTGCCTGCCGCTGCCCGGCGCCGGGCGCGCTGCGCTGCGCTCTGCCCGCACCTGAGCCCCGCATCCCGTGGCTACCGCCGGGCGGGCTCTCGCGAGAGCGCGGCGGCTCCGGCTTTGACAGACATCAGCTGTCTCCCCCCCTTCCTCCTCCTCCTCCTCCTCCTCCTCCTCCTCCTCCTCCTCCTTTTCCTCCCGCCGCCCCCGGTCCTTGCCTCCCCGCGCCTTGTTGCATCTCCCGCAGCCCTCACCCGTCTCGCCGGGGCGGCGGCGGCGGGGCCACTCTTATAGCGAGCGGCACCGAGCACCGGGCGGCTGCGGCACCTGTGGCTGCCACACGTGCGCGCTGCGCGGCCGCCAGCGCGGCCCGGGGCGCCCCGATGGGGCGGGGATGGGCGGGGTGCGGGGCTGGGCGCCCCTTCCCTGCCCTCGGAGCGGCGGAGGGAACCGGCCCGGCCCTGGGCAATGAAGCACAAAGGTGCGCTGCCCCTCCGCGCCGCGGAGCCCCGCCACAGAAAGGGACGTCCTCCGGCCGCTGCCCACTCCTGCCGCGAATTGTACACCGGCTCCTGGAGAAGACCTGCGGCGGCAGACATTTGTTTGAACCACTCAGAGGCTATTGTTTTCCCTGTAATTTAATTTTCCCCCACCCCGTGTAGTTTTATTGCACGTATAGCTGTGCCAGGCGCGGCAGGTGACAGCCGCTGCGCCCACGCAGGGCGTGTGTTGTGCGTGTGCGCTCTGCACGGGCAGCGCCGCGGAGGTCAGACTCTGCATCTCCTCCTGCTGCCCAGCCCCAACTCCTGCTCCGTGCGAAAAGCCAGGTTGCACTGGCGTGGCCTGAAGCAGAAAGCAGAAAACAATCAAAACCAGTCTTTCTCTTTTCTTTTCTTTCTTTTCTTTCTTTTCTTTCTTTTCTTTCTTTTTTCTTTTCTTTCTTTTCTTTCTTTTCTTTTCTTTTCTTTCTTTTCTTTTTCTTTCTTTTCCTTCCTTCCTTCATTCCTTCCTTCCTTCCTTCCTTCCTTCCTTCCTTCCTTCCTTCCTTCCTTCCTTCCTTCCTTCCTTCCTTCCTTCCTTCCTCTGTTTCGTACTCTTCTTTCCCTCCATTTTCTGTGGTTTATCCTTAGAATACTCTTGCCTTTGAGTCAAACAGTTAAGGAGTGACACTGTTAGTGTTATGAGTGATTCGGGATTTCTAGAGTTTTAGAGTACATTCTATTTTTTCTTGTAACTAGTTGCTTACGAAGTCGAAGGCAAAACTATGGAAGGAGTGAATCTGCTACTGTGCCTGTGAGATTAGTACGAATCTTTAGCCAACGGCCCAAGGTGAATCCTGTCCCTTGGGGCACGCTGGAGCCGTCCCTCGGTGACCGACCAGATGCTGCCTTGTTTGTTTCAGCAGGGCTGCAGGCAAGCAGGCAGCGGGGAGAGGCAGCGGGGTGTTTGGATCAGGGATGTGACAGCCTGGGAGTGCATCGGAATTGTTCTGTTTCTCCTGAACGCCTCTTATTTATGCGCATAAACACAGCCGAAAGGTCACGCAGGAAAACACACACGCGCACACACAGCACCACCACAACCCCAAGTGAAGTCCACATTTGTCTTCATAAGCCTTTCCCTAGCTCCCCAGCCAGTCCAGGAGGAAGGAGGGAAACGTCTGCCAATTACTTGTGCGAGAGGGAGCCAGGTCTCCATCCATTACCGTGTCCCCTGGGGTGGCGGAATGCAACTTCATCTCTGAAGGGGGTGAACTTGAAACTGGGCTTGGGCTCTCCTTATTTATCGAAATTATCGTATCAGAATCCACAAATCATACTTTATGTGTATTTATTGACCTTTTTTTTTTTTTTTTAAGCCATGAGTTACTCTAGCTACTTCTCAGCTACCATGCATTGTAAAGGAAAACCCTCCTGAGGAAGGGACGGGGAGGAGTAAGGAAGTGGGAGAGATCACAAATTTTCGCCAAAGTTGCTGAAAAGCACCCGGCTCCAGGAGCAAGGCCCGAGCCGAGCAGGCTGCCTTTCCCGACCATGGCGAGGTCCAGCCAACAGCCGCGGTGCTGCTGGGTTGAGGCCGGCGAGGCAGGGAGGCAGGTAACCGGGACCACGTCCTCGTCCCGTGGAGGAAGGCGTGGGATGCTGTTCCTCCTGGAATGCATGGGTGCTTATCCGTGTGCCTCTGCACGAACCCCACTCTCCAGGATGCTGTCCGGCCAAGTTCATCAGGTTTCCCTAAGGAAAACGCTGAGAGAAGGTGCAAGCGGTGGCAAAGGCAGCGGAGAGGAAGGTTTCTAGGCTAAACGGTGACCTGCCTTCCGGCCCACATACCACCGGGCACTTGCTTTGCCTGTGGGGCCGGGTCTTTAACTTCTGAGCTCTCAGGGGCTGGGTCAGGGCAGCGGGGGTAGGCAGGAAGTGCAGACAGCCAGGGCAGGCAGACACTAGAGGAATGGGAACATACGGCTATGGCAGGTGCTGCGGGGCGAGACTTTCTCCTTGACTGTAGGAACACCAACCCCCACTGGCACTTTTAAAACGACCCCTTCTGTTCACGGGCTTATTTTTGGGGGCCAAAAAGACAGAGAATTCAGCCCTTTTCCCGCCTCCGCCCCCGGCGCCCGAAGGCTGAGGAGGTGAGGACCTTTAGAAGTTCTAAGCGTCCCACCTCCAAGGTGTCTTCTGAACGCTGGGATGGGGGTGGGCACGCCGTCTCTGCAGCTTGCGGGATGCAGCCTACTGGACTCTCCTCGGGGGCGAAGCAGTCCCGCCCGGCTGGAGACACACCCCTTGTCAGGGGTTCTTCGCTCCATCACTCAAACTGCCCGGTCGCGGCCGCCCGAGGGACGGGGGTGACGGCGTGCGGGGGAGCGAAGCCTCCGGACTCCGAAGAAGAGGCGGGCTGCTCCTGGGGCTCCTGGGGCGGCTGCTGCCGGCCCCCGCCCGCTCCCCTCTGCTTCCCCGGAGGCAGAAGCCTCCGTAGGGAGTTGCAGCCAAGTCTTCCCTCCGTCTGGTCTTTCAGGAGAATAGAGGAGAAGGACAAGAGGGGGTTTTTTTGGAGCAGCGTTTGGTCTGTCACTTATCAAGTCCCGGAGGAAAAACTTTTCTTCGCAGTTCTCGGAACTTTTTTTTTTTTTTTTCTTTTTAAAGAGCTAAAGCGGTAACTTTACGCTAACTTTTAAGGCAACGCTAAAAATTACAACCTGACCGCAACTCCTGCTCCTGCGGTGCTGCAACTGGTCCCGGCGCCGCCGCTGCCCTGCCCTTCGCCACACCGAGTGGAGGGGCTGCTGCCCGAAGGGGTTCCCCGGGCCCGCCGGGAACCAGCACCCCTTGTCACCAGCCCCCGGCGGCCTCCCTCTTCCTGCCACACACTGCCAGCTCCCGGGGCAGACGGCTTCAGCCAGGCTCAGAATCGCGCGGGCCTGGTAATAGATTTTATCTTAATGTTCGCTGTTATTTCTATTCCTCGTGGGTACGTCCAGCCTCATGAATACTGATGGCAATAAACTCGCAGGCTTCGAGGAGCGAGTTCATTGGCGACACGACCATGCTGTAGCCCTACGTTTAAGGCCCGAGATGCTTAATAAAGCCAGGGAGGGGCACACACACACACATATATGTGTATATGTATAGGTATATGTATATATATACACATTTACTTGTCTCCCGTAGTTTTCTCCGGCTTCAAATGCAAGAAAGAAATGCAGAATTCCTTAATTGACTGACTGCCTATCTCGAGAAAGCAATAAAGTAACCCCTTATTCCCACAGTGAAACGATTTATAAATTAATTACTATAACCCATTGTATTTGATTTCTCTTTTTAGGATTCCCCAAAGATGAATACACTAAAGCTTATGATATTAACCATTAATGTCTTATCATAGTTTGCTATATATCCCGACTTAAGAAAAAATAGCTAATGTGGATCTCACTGCTCCCTCTAAACCTTCTGGATATTTTCATCTCAGCAAATGTTAGCTTTACATTTTGTAGTCGCGGTATTTGTCCTACCCTGAGTGTCACTGGGAGCACTGAGACAAAACCTACAGTACATACGTTATTTGGTGAAGTTCACAGAAAGTCAATATCCCATTTAAAGTAAAAGCTATTCTCCCTTTAAATGATCAAAATTAACCTTCAGAATTAAAAAACAAAACCCACAACAAAACACAACCAACCCTTTGGGTGAATGCACAAAAAGTATTTCCTTGTCCTAATGAGGACTTTCCTTACATCAGCAAAGACCTGCTAATTACTGATGTACAAGCCGCAATAATTGCTTTTGCAACCAAAGTGTAGAATGTTGTCATATTAAAAATTGAAACGCTTGATGGTAATTTAAGTCCCAAGATAGTTCACAACGTCCCCTTTCGGGAAAGGAAGGAGACCGGAGCAGCTAGGCTGGTAGAGGTCCGGTGGAAAACACCACAGGTCCTGTTGGTAGTAAAGTTTCTCGCTCTTTCTTTCAAGTGATGCGGAGGAATTAAAAAGCACACCGAGAAGCCCCTCCAGCAAAACACCTCCCAGACCCTGCTTCCTTCCACCCCCGCTCCGTGGGCAAACCGGCTGCTGCCTTTCACCCGCGTCTACGATCGCTCGCGCTGCAAGGACGCCACGTTTCGATGGGGTAGCCAGAAAACGCAGCCTTCCTTCCCCCGAGGGAGGCAAGAGGAGGGCTCCGCGGGGGCAGGGATCGGTCGCCAGCCGCGTCCCACGGCACTCCGGGGTCCGCTCGGCTGCCAAAACAGGGAGAGGAGCGCTCGGCTCCCCCCGCCCCCCCGTGCGAATCAAAGCACCTTCCGAGGGGCTGGGAAGTAGTTGCCTTGTCATGTAACACATTGCCCTGATTTATTATAAAATTTTAACGAAATCATGCATATTTTAACAGCCTTTAATCACTGCATGAAAATTTAATTCATGAACTGTAGCGCGTTTAAATAAATGAAGTGTTAATTCATTAGGATTAATTAATTTGTTAAAGGATTGTGTGCAAGGTTAAGGTGGAAGAAAAACTCTTTGTTAGTTTCGAGTCTTAATCACCGGGTTTTGTTAACAGTGAAGGTGGGGAAAAAAACCGCAGTGAGGGTTTGCGTGGAGCAGGGGAGCCCGGGGAGGACAGCACCGGGGGAGGAGCGAGCCCGCAGCCCACGGACGGGGGACACCTCGGCCTCCCCCGGCCTTTTTTCCGAGCTGGGGACCGTAATCCTGGCCGAGCAGGTGGAAGTCGAGCCCCGGGCGGGAAGGGATGGGCCAGGCGCATCCCCACGACACCCTCCGGGCAGGGCATACGGGCTCCGTGCGGCTTTCCTGGCTGGCAGCCAGCGCCAACACTTCTCTTCCCAAAATCTGGCGACAGCTCTAAGGCGGCCACGATAAAAAGCATCCCCGACACCGTTTTCTGTAAGATGCGTGTGGCCACGGAGCCGCCCAGCCCTGCAGCTGGTCCCCACTGCTTTCCCAGGCATGCTACTACGGGGAGAGTGACTCGGGAAAGGGACAGGGACTCCTCTCATCCGTTCCCCCTGCACTTTCTGCCGGCTTGGAACCCGATGGCCCCATGAGCATTAGGTAGGAGCAGCTTGGCTACTTGTCTGCTTAGCCTCCCTGAAAACCAGCAGACAGCACCCACACAGCCTGTAAGAGCTTTAGAGAGGAGATAATGCTTTCTACTGAGAAAAGCTGAAAAACCACGAATACTCAACTTCATTTGTTTTACAGCCCAGTTTCATTCTCCCCTGTTCTCTCTCACTACATTCACGGCTGTCAAAGCACACACAAGCTTTCCCCTCTGCCAGCTGTGCTTTTTCCTCCACCCTTCAGCTAATGAAGATGGCTTTTCCAGTTAGAACTGAGGGACACTGAGGCAGCAACTCAACGCTAGGCCACAAATGCAGGATAGACAGACCACCCGTCTAGGCCACGCTTGACAAGCAGGTGGCTCATCACAGCAGTAGAGGACTGCTGCAAGGGATCAAGGCACAGGGAGGGCTGGACCTGGATTAGTAGCCAGAGAGGCAATTCTTGGAATAACCACGAACCCCTATATTGAGTTACCTCAGAGCTGCTTTTCCCTGATCCAAACCTGGGAAGGAAGCATATAAGCCTTAGTCCATTTACATGGGGATGGCCTTATGCCAAAAAGTAGCAAGGAAGGAGTGTCCATGGCGTGCAAAACTTTAACCATAACCACAGCACAAAAGAGGTGTGTAAGGACTGTATTTCAAGCCTACAGTTGCTGGGAGTCAGAGGCATGACTTGGATGCCGTGCAAGAATTAGGACCAGACTCAGTCAGTTTAAACTGCCTTGAAAGGGCATTATTGGTTGATGGAAACAGTTGTGAAATGAAGGTTGAAGGATGGGAGACCAAGTTAGCACACCCTGTACTGCATATACAAGCTATGCATTGTCCCCCTTGCCCCCATTTTAAAGGTATTTCCAGAAGAGACAATAGAGCACATTTAAAACCAAACACAGCCCAAGTCAGTATTGGGTGCCGGCAGGCAGAGTTGTTCTGGTATCCCCTCACCCAAGGAAGCAATACCAAGTAGAAATGGACTCTCACAAGGCCTTTAGGGAATGATGGATAAGCAGGTCACTTGCCAGACTTTGTGTAGGTAAAACTGTGGATAACTAAGCAAAAACCTGACTTTGGCATCCCTACTCTTAAAAATAACCCAAAAGATTTCACTAGCAACAAACTTAGGTTGGTAGCAAACTCACTTGCCTGAGCTACTTATAGCCCTGGAGAGCATTCTCATGTGTAAAAATCTGCAAATTGCCTTGTATTTAGTACAGTAGGTATTATTAGATGAAGTAAAAATTTTATGAGCTATTAAATATCATTAGACATCATAGATCTCATCTGTACATCACTTTGAAATGTCTATTGTCTTAATAAAAATTCTAATAGTAAAGTTTTAGATCTTGTGAATACCAGTTCTACATTACTACGTAACTAGGTAACTACTGTGAAAAATTAACAGCAATGAACTCTAGTTTAGGCCATTTTATCAAGTGCAGAAAGGCACTTGCAGATTAGGCAAGCACAGTATCAACAGAATGCAGCCTGGAGAACTGAAACCCCGCGTACGGCAGAGAAATTTAAATGGGAAGAAACCCCAGGTTCTTCATGTATAGTTGAAATTTTTGAGTTGACATTGCACTGATCACACTACCAAGAGGAATGCAACCTTTTTAGCCTTAGGCTTGGCTCTTCTATCAGCTTGCAAGACATGTGTGGTCAAAACATCCATATTGAAAAGCAAGCCTGTATGTGGTGTTCCAGCTCAAAGGACAAGTAACATGAAAAAACTCCACTGTTTTCCTTTATTCCAGTTTGATTTCTGGCATGACGCCAGTTGTATTCATACTTCTGTAACTGGAAGTGAAACATGAAAAATCAGGGTATAGAATGAAGCCCATAAATTCACTCCCCCCATGCCACAACACAACAAACCCACAACATACAGCACGCACTTACTGTGCGTTTGTGATTGCTCTGCAACCCAAGGATGTTTTAATAAAGTGTTTGTCTCTTCTCCCAAAGAGTTGTAGCACGGCAGCATTTTTCGACTTTTAGGAAAACTAGCACATCAAGTAACAGATCATTTCCAAATGGTTTTGAGAGCTACTTTCTGAAAAATATATTAAAATTGAACAACTAGATTTTTCTGTGAAGATTAAAACTCAGGTGGTATACTGAAAGCAGTATATGCAAGCACAATGCCATCCTGCCTGTCGCCACAAAAGGGTCCTTGCATGCATGGCTTGAATGATGACGTTTTGGTAAAGCTCAAAAAAGGAAAGTCCCATTTTAGAATGAACACATCAATTGCACAAATGTATGCTCACATTACAACATGAAGTGTAGTTCTTGTTCACAGTTTACAGAACTTAACTCTACAAGATGAGCCAGTGTATTGAAATTTTCCAAGTGGCTATCACTCTTTCTAAAGGGACAAAAGGCAGCGTATGGATTTTTCATATCATAGGTATTGATGAAGTGAGGACCTCTGTTTCTAAGAAATGCCATCAGAGGCCTATACAGAAAGAAAAAAACCCCTGCATCTTGTAATTAAATATAGCCTTAAAAAAACTTAAAACACAATAATGCAAAGAAACCAATTTTGCTCTGCTGCTTAATTAGGTCTCCTGCCTGTAGCAGGCCATCACATTATGTTGACCTATGCAATACTTTATGGAAGAGTCACCTCCAGAGAGGCTGAAAGCTATTTCCATCAACTGTATCGATGCTGACACTGGAATGGTAGCATGTCTAACAAGAAGGAGGAAGGGAGATTTTTTTTTTGTGTATAAGCTCACGTTTTTGCTTTACAAAACTTAGATAATCTATTTTCCAAATTACGAAAAAAAGTTTCCCCCTTTTTTTTTTTGCTAATTCAATATTTGAGGCAACATCAAGGATTACAGTTCTTATAACATGTTTTATTCAATTCACATAGAAAAGCATGCAGTATTAATGTAAAATGGTACAGTATTAATGTAAGATGTTCAGTGCACATTAGGTAAACAAATCATTAGCATACAAACTCATTTTTATGGTCTATACAGGCATACTAAACACATTTAGAATAACAATGCTTTTTGGGAACTAAATTAAAAATTGTGCCTAACTTCAAAAAAAGACAAGACATAATTGCAGTGTTAAAGAAGTGATGTTTTCTGACTGAAGTGCTGTGACCCTGAAAAGAAAGAGGCTGCTACTTACACCCACTTAAAACAAGAGTTTCAGTACAGTACAGCGCTATGAAACAGTCCAAGCAGGAACATTTCCTCTGGGAGGCAAGTTTTATGGCAAAACTGACAATGTTTTATAGCAATTTCATGATTCCATAGGATATATAGCCAGTAGCTGCCTTACATACACAAAATGTAATCTTTAAGAATGGGAAACATAACCTTTAAAACTAATTCTAACATAAATGACTAATTTGACAAGACCACTTAGAACTGTCAAGAAGCCATTAGCTGTGCTGACAACTGAAAGATCATGTAATCTGAAAACTTAAAGGGCATCAAAAACTCCCAAGCCCCCAGGTAAATAAAATGCCCAGTCAAAGAAAATAATCTGGAATGGTTCTTCCTTGGGACAGAGCTTGCAATGGGCAGGGGAACATTCGGTTTTCACACAGTCGAAAACAACAGGATCGGATGGCATGGAAGTCATTAAAGATTAAGTTCACCTGTAAATATTAAACATCTGCAGGTTTACAACTTTGAGTCACGTTTGATTTCCAAGCAGAATCAGTTTTTGGTGGTTTTTGATGGACTAGCACTGGAAAGGCTGTTTTGAATTTTCCTCTTGGTTGACTGACTGACATTTTTATTTTTCCTTTCAGCTGTAAAGGAAGACACCCAAGGAGGAATCTGACCTTGCAGATCAGATGGCATCTTTAAAAAACATGAACTAAACTTCTGTTCCTCAAATAACCTTTGTGAGTTACTGAACAGTACATCTGGGGAAAAGTCCCTTTGAAACAAAGAGTTTGGAGGTTTGGCATCATTAGCCACCACATTTTGGCCTGTAAACAGTGGAAAGTGGTCATTCATATCTAGGTCAGATGGGGAGAGGTTGGAAAACATAGCAGGTTTCCAGCCAGTTCTGTCAGCTGCCAGATCGCTTGTCTCTGGACTCTTCATACTCTGCTCCTCATTCATCTCTTCCAGATTCTTCTCAGTTCCATTCAGAAGCTTAGTGCACTCTGTTGACTTTGAAGAACCTTCAAGATCAGAGGATTTGAAATTATAGCACGGACTCTTGCTGTTGTCTGACTCAGACATCATTGAGTCCAACTCAGAAATTTTATCAAGGTAGGCAGCATCCATAGAAGCCTCGCTGGAGGTTCTTGTGCGGTTCATTTCGGAACAGCAGAGAGTATGTAACCTCTTAGGTAAGCAAGAACTTGTTTTGTCGCTGGACTTTGCTGTTGTCTGATCTGACTCACCAGCTACTGAATTTTGCTCTGATCCATCAAAATCTAGGTTCTCAGCAAAATTTGTTGGGCAGGTGCCCCAAACCCCTGATTTTCCCGTAGTAAAACAGTTTAGCTTCTTTCTGCTATTACAGCTGCTTGTGCTGTGCTCAGAAGAATCTTTGCTGCAATCATCTGAAGTGTCATGAAACTCTTCAAATTTCAGTTTTCTCAGGAATGTTGATGGTTTTCTTGCATTTTCTTTTCCATCAGGAGTGTTCAATTGAAGGCGACTGAGAGACAGAAAAGGAGTGCATGGTGGTGGAAGATCATAAAGTTCTTCATCTTTGTATGGGGTACATTCCTCAATTTTATTCCACTGGTCTTCTAAGCAGGCATCCATATTTGTGCTATTTTCATCCAGGAGAACCCTGTGACATCCTGGAAATAGTCCTTTCTTTGGGGTATTTGAGCTATTCAAGCCATTGTGACTAGAAGAGCTTAAACAAGTTCCACCACTTGTCAGCTGCTCAAGACTGTCAGGACTTTGACTGGTATTCAAAGACTTTTTCTCCTCAGCTTGGGTTTTCAAACAAGTTGTATCTTCACTGCTCTCACCTCCTTCAGCATCTGTGGAAAGCACTCTCTCACAAACAGCACTCACTGTCTGGCTTCCTTTGCCTGCATTTTTCAGCTGTAAAAGCTGACACTCTATTTCTTCTATATATTTATCGCTTCTTTCCAGTGCCTTTTTCAGACGGTTTATTTCACGTTCACTTTGTTCCACTTTGGAATGAAGCGCAGCTACTGTAAACCTACCAAACCTGCAGTAAGTAAACAAGAAAGAAAATATTAAGCTGGAAAAAAACATTCTTGTGAAGGTTTGCAAGCTCATTTCAAGACAGAACAAAGCTATTAAACACTATGTAATTTGAAACCAAAAGTCAGAACTTTTCTCTGCTAGTTATGAAAAAAATTACTGAAATCATCACATATAACCAAGCATCACAAATAACATACAGGTGGAGGTGATACATGAAAAGACAAAATGGAAGTATTAGTGGTAGCAAGGCAATAACAAGCAGATTACCCTTCCAGGGGTTGGTTCTATCAATTCAACTCAAATATGCATGAAGAATTATCCCCTAAAACAATGGCAAAGATTTATGATAACATTTGAACAGTGGTCCACATCTTGAAATATTTACATTCAATCATTTTCCTACAGTACAGCAGTGTTTTACAATACATTTCTTTCACAATGTCACCTTGTCAAAAACAAAATGCTGATATGAAATGCCGAAATTGCATTAGTCCTTTGAGGTGGTTTAAATACTTACATAGACCATTTCAATTATGTTCCCATTAGATACACAGCTTTTCCTCACCCATCCTGTGCATGGTAGATCCACTTACTTAAGAGTTACCTGTTTTTCTAAGCTTTACAACCGGAACAATCTGCTTTGTATCTCGACTCCAATACAAAAACCTGCTGCTTGTGGTTTGTGAAAGTTGTGTGCTCGTGAGGTTTCCCGCTTGAGCACATTTTCAACTGCCAAGACAGCGACTTGCCTTCCCCTCATCCTCCACAAGCTTTCAAGACTGACCTTCCCCAGAGGGCAGGTGAAGGTTTCAGCTACATGCCCTGACTAATTCTAACCTGTCACTGACAGGTGAGCACCAGGGAATTCTCTGCTCCATCCAAGGCTTTCAATTTACAGAAAGAAAAAACAATTAAAGTTCTGATATTATTAGAAAGGAGGGAAGGACCTGCAGCCACCCTACAACTCTGGCAAATAAGGTTTTATATCACAAAGAAAGGACAATTCTGTATGTGGGCTTACACTGAATTTCCATTTTCCATCTTGCATCTCCATGTTACAGCACAGGTTTATATTTACTCTTTCAGCACAAACACTGCCTGAAATTTCTACCTTTTTTGTTTGTCTGTCTGCCTGTCCCTCCCTCAGAGTCACACTGAATTCATATTCCATTTTCCCCATTCTGTCACCTCACCTCTTCACAAAATGCTCCCACTGCAACTCTTGGACCAGTGAAATCTGAAGGTGGTGTTATCTGTGGCCTGCAACTATGATGGCAAAATAGCCATGGATCCATGCATACATTTCCAGCAATCAAACCATATTCTGCTTCTTCAAGTCATGAGCCCAATGCAGCAGGAAGCTGCTGTGCGTTGACAATTGCAATACAATTAACTGGACAGCTGGGGAAAGCAGTAAGGGCTATTACAAGCCCGAAATGAATCGGGCAGGAGTGACCAGATCTACTGATACATTTCACTGTTCAACTGCTTCTGCATACTTAAAGAACTCTGAAGACTTTGGTGTAGATGGTTTAGGGATGGGTAAGATTCACACAACAGTCTAAGTCACTTCTGTCTAGCAGACCACTTTTTAAATCTGATCAGCCTAAGCTTCACACAGTTTTGGTGTATGCCACTCACTTCCTTGTAGACAAGAAATGGCAAAGTAGAAGTTTTATATTTAGTAAGATTTCTTTTTTCCCTTAAAAGAAGCTATCTGGACTGCAGCTCAGTCGAGGCAAGGATCCCCTCACCTCCACAGTACCTCTACCCAATTATCTTCACCTTCATAAAAAAAAGAAGACAGACTGTTTTTAATTTGCTTACTCTCTGGAAAACAAATTTTCCCAATTGCTTATAGCAGTTGGCCCATTTCTAGCTGCACACAAGAGGGAAATAGGAGAAAAGGCACAGAAGACTTTCTCTTTCCCCTATGAAACTAGGTAAATGCAGAATCTCAGCTCAAGAATGTTTCTATTATATTTTCAGGGGAAGGGGGTTACATGAACTAAGCATCCTTACACACAACACATTTTGGCTTACTTCCTCTTTCAGTTAAAGGAACACAGATTTTGGTTTAACATACAGAAGGAGTCACTGTAGCGCAGCAGGGTCCAAGCAAGACCTTTTCCACTTCCTGAGGTGATCCAGACGTATTTATTTTGCCTTTCTCTAACAGACATTCACACAGTCTTACAGGAGCAAATCCTACACTCCTTAATAAAAGATAGAAGATGCAAAAATACAATTTAGCTGAATAGCCAAGTGAGAGAAAGCAAAAAATGCTTCTGTAAAATAAGCAAGATTTTCTGGAGTCTGCTGTAGCAGACACTCTGACATAAAAATTAAAACATGTTTACATTTATATGCATACCTGGTAATTCCTTTTTAATGGAAGAATGGTGTAATATGTTTATTTAATGCAAATAGCATTAGTGACAGCCTGAGATTTGCTTATGAGGAAGAAGCACTGTATTCTCAAGTGTAACTTTTATAACAAGTGTCCTCAGGTTAAAAAAATACAGTATGTTGTTCAAAGGCAAACAGCATCACTAATATGTTAATTGTTGCAGAGGGATGTGCTTGGGAATTTTGGTTTTCAGAAATGTAACATATGACAAGCTGCCTATAAAGTTCCTTCTGCAGTTAGGCATTAGAATAGCAGTTGCTTTCTGTTCCTGCTTTAAGACTTGCATATATTTATTTCCCAAATTTTCAAGGCCATAGATTTTATGACAGCCAATTACTCCAGATATAGGTGCTTTAGTGCCTGACCTAGCAAGTCAGAAGAGAGTTTAAAAACATTCATATTTTGGTTAAAGAAACCAGAACCCTCCCCATTTCCCCAAACCAAACCCCTCATAAGAAATTTCTTCTTTTCCCTTTAGATTTACAGTGAGCTGCGCTATAGCCAAAAAATTATGGACTTATGATTGTAACACCAGAATGCAATACAGTTACATGAAAATAAATTTAAGTTTCACCTGACAATCTAGATAAATTTTATTTCCTGAAACATTTGAATTATGTCACGCTTGGTAACAAGGTGATTAAATTCTTCAGTAGAACTTAATGTATTTAGTATACATGCAATAAAAAGCATATATATACCAAAAGGAAAGCCATTTCCTCACACATGGACAAAGACTTTTGAGCGTTAGGGTCTTGTTCTTTAGTCGTATCACTGAAACAATAACTTTGGATCTCACTGCATTTGTTTCAAGTACATCCTTCATACAGAAAACTGCAAGCTCAGAAAAACAAATTGTCCCTCATAAAGTGAACAAGAACACATTTCAGGTGGGATTTGGATCCTTCAACACATCTAACAGTATTTTACATCGCTTAAAGTCTTTTATATGACTGTTGGCCCCCAGATACCACCCTGGAAGGACAAATCTACAGATCCTGTATCGCAGCTACCAGCCCCAGGAATGCGTAGTGAGTATGTTACAGTGTCTGAGGTGACACTGGATGTCTAGGTGAATATTTGAAGCTCATATTTCAGGACCTTTCCTCAGTCAGAGTCCTTTTTCTTGTCCCAGCATGATTCTAACTTGACACGAATCAGAAAGCTGCAGTCATCTCTCATCTACAGTGAGCAAGAACTAATATTGTTGGAGTCACTCTCCTTTGCATTATTCCACAACTGCTCCCTCAGTTATATTTGAGTACTCCTATCCTGCTTTTAGCTGGGATACAGTTACTCTTCTTCACAGTAGCTAGTATGGGGTTATGTTTTGGATTTGTGATGGAAACAATGCTGATAACACAGGGATGTTTTAGTTGCTCCTGTGCAGTTCTTACAAGAGAGTCAAGGCATTTTCTGCCTCTCAACCCACCAGTGAGGAGGCTGGGGGTGTACAAGAAGTTGCGAAGGGACACAGCTGGGGCAGCTGATCCCAATGCACCAAAGGTATACTCCAGACCACAACTCATTATGCTTAGAATATAAAGCTGGGAAAAGAAGAAGTAAAGGTGGGATGTTCTAAATGATGGTGTTTGTTTCCTGAGTCACTGTTAGGCACAGATGGAGACCTGCTTTCCTGGAGATGTCTGAACACCTGTCTGCCTCTGGGAAGTGGTGAATAAATTCCTTGGTTTGCTGTGCTTGTGCACAGCTTTTCTTTCTCTACTTAACTGTCTTTATTTTAACCCATGTGTTTTTTCACTTTTACTTCTCTGCTTCTCTGCCCTGAGAGGGGAGTGAGAGGCTGTGTGGGACTTAGTTGCTGCGTGGGTAAAACCACGACAACTTCTGAAGTCCATTTAGAAACTGTTTGGGAAGTTGAACAAATTTTTCAGTTGTTTCTTCTCTTCTTACCTATCAGTTTTGCAAATTCAGCTTTAGAGTTTTATTTTACACATAAAATAACACATCAGTGACCACTAACTGCAGCATGTCTGTCTGGTTGAGTCCTTAAGTCAGTTTAAACCACACAACCTCATACAAACTCTTCTCTCTCTGGACAGCAAGCAGCTGCAACAAACAATTTTCTTGTATAACCACTTCCTGAAGACTGGGGCTGCATGGGTGCTATGGAAATTGACTCTCCAGTTCTAATCACCTGATGGCCCAGGCTAGGGACCACCCAGCAGTTCAGGATGCATGAGCATGATCCATCCTCCAAAGGAAACAAAGGGTGGAAAGTGGAAAATGACAAGGTACAGCCAGGGCTTATTACAGTTTGAGATAAGGGCAATGCCAGAGTGTATAAGCAAACCCAGTCCCATCATTTCGATACAGATTTTCCCTTGGGTTCTGCAGTTAGATGGGAAGAAAGGCAGGATATTCAAGAACAAACCAGCTGAAAGACCTATTAGTTTCTCCAGTTCTTTGGTGATGTCATGTACCAGCTGTACAAGTTCTGCAATTCTCCTCTACATTATCTATGAAAGGTGATCGGCAGAAATCCCAGGTTTTACGCAACTGCCTTAAAAGTATGTCGTATTTGCATAGACATCAGAACTAAAAACCAGTTACTGTCAGATGAGGGCCTTTTCCTAGCAAGCGAAAAAAAACCCAAACACAAGAAGTCAAGACATACCGTCCACTGGGAACAGGCAAGTCAGGTACATTGTTTGAAATGAGCTTCCCCTTTCACTTAGGGAATTGGCTGAATTTAGGCAAATATGCAAAGCCTCTCCAAGCATTTTAACATCTTTCAGTGAATCATCCCTGGTCTTCCATGTAAGAAAGGCAGATTATCACCAGGGTCAGCAAATAGCACAAGCTACAAAGAATTACTTCAGAACTACTGAAAAAAAATCCCTACTGGAAAACCCACAAAACCAGAGTGTGATCTGAATGTCCTTACTCACCTGACTAAGGTTTAGATCTTCGTGCCTGAAGTGGGCACTTTCTCAGGATTTAATGCTCAAGAACTCAGAGTTGTTTTGAAGGCTATTATATAGTACTTTCCCTTACTTTACTTCTAAGGCCACACTGCAGCTAGTCTTCAAAAATGGTCACTCCTCTGGACCAACAAACTTACACAGTGGTGAGACCATAGCCCAGTTTTCTATCAGGGAAGACACTAATATTTTTATCCTGTGCACCCTGGACACAAGTTTTTAGAAATCTGTTTGTAGGCCCAGTGAAATGCAGACTGAATTTAATAGCCTGGTATGTGCAGAAATAAATTTGAGTTACGTGAAAATTGAACGTTGTAAAGAATGACCTAGAAAGTCAACAGCTTTAAATTTCAGTGTACCTGAAGTCACAAATCTAGACAAGATAAACAGTAAAACTGAAGAAGAACTGCTCCTCCCCCCCTAAACTGCAACAATAAAACAACTCACAAAACCAGAGAAAAGAGATAATGCAACAATTTTATGCATGTTACAGATAGTTTCAGACTGGGATTTTAACTGGCAGAAGGAATTAAATATTTAGGGAAAAGACTCCTAGGAAGCCTAGAAGTCTGGTTCAAGCCAATCTGAATCTAACCATTCATAAAATACACTATACCCGGGAGTAGATGGACTTGCTAGTTATTTTCCTTCAGGTAAAAAGCAAACATCCCTTTGCCAAAAACGCTTTTAGATCCACTGTGTCCTGCCAACAGACCTAACAGTTTTCTATTTCAAGTAGAGCTGGAAGTAACAGGGCTTTATTATCTGGCAAAACTTAAGTTTTAGAAGTTTTTTTGTTCTGTATCGGGAACACGGAAGTCGTTGAAAATTCATCAGGAGAAAAGGTAAAGAAAGAACACACAACAACCACAAAACAGCCTGATTTGCCTGAGAAATGGAAGACTAATGCAGGTCTTCAGTAAGAATCAGAGCAAGAAACTTACCCTTATTTGTCTTTCAGACCTGTGTCCCAACTATATGATGGTATGGTATTCTGGTGAAAGTCTAGTCTCAAAAATGTTTCAAGGAAAAAAATAAAAAGCTAATCAATAAATCAGCATCATCAGTTTAAAAAATGTATAAAAATTCCTGACATGGCTGAAATATTGATTTTATTGGCATACATGACATTCAGGTTTTAATGGATAAGAACAAAGAAAAAACAATTCAAGTCTATGATAAAAGGAAAGTTTTTTATTGACCACTGAAGAAGGCTAATTATACTTTTCCCTGTGATGTAGGAGGTAGTTTGTGTTACAAAGGGATCATTCACCTGCCATTAGTGTTCCCTCTTCTCTAAAGCTAAGTCCACTAAAACAATTTATGTTGTGCTATTTAGCTCCAATGTCATCATGTGCAAAATGCACTACACTTGGGACACAGGGACTGAATACTGACAAAACCTTTACAAAATACTTTGACACCAGTTTTATTCAGTTACTTTAGTTAGTTGTTTAAGCATGAATCCATACCTGAGAATCTGAAGCTAAGGAATGTATGAAAAATGAAACAATGGTGGCAACATTAAATTACAAAGATCCAATTCAGTAGCTATTTTAAATTGCACTAGAGACTCATTCAAAAACTTTTCCAAAAATTACCTTCTGAAAACTTCTGAGTAAAGCCCACTGGCACAACTATACTGTCAAATCCATGTACTTGCACAGAAACATTTTGTTCTAGTGACATTGTTGGGCTCTGATATTTATGCCTTCAATTCTGATTTCATAAGCAAGTGAAAAAAACTCATTTATTGCAAGCCCTGTTCAAAGTGTGAAGGCTAGCTGAAAGACCCTTTAAATGTTAGCAAAGTTTGCCATCAGAGCTGAAACAACATTTAAAAAATGTCTTGATGTTAGGTCTGATTTGGATATTGACCAGACTAGTGACCACAAGGATGAAAGCTAATTTAAAAATTCTGCTACCAACTTTAACACTGGAGAGACTTCTCACCATCTGAAGGATGTACCTGGGATTTGAAAGAATGAAGCTTTATAGTCATCAAAACATCAACCTGAAGAAAGCCAATAAATGGGTTAACTCCCACACTTTGAAAGGGGACATTAAAACCACAAATGCAAAATGAGGTAGGAAGGTAACTTTCTAAATAGCAATTTGGCAGAACTGGCCATTTGTGGCAGAAGTGTCAGGTAAAAGGAAACAACAAAAAAAGGTATTGCAAATATAAGATGTTATAGAAGACAGAAGTCAGTTTTTCTACTCTAGTTAGTGCTACCAAGACTTCACTTGTAGTCTAGTACCAGTTATAAGCATTATGACTTCAGAAAACCAACGACACTGGAGATTCTTGAGTGCAGAACAAAACCAAATAAACACAAGTTTACTTTCTCTCTCAAGTCACACGTATCTAGAAGACCTGGACAAATTCAGTATTTCAGACATGATGAGGAATGAATGGGTAAAGGCTGCATGAACCAAAATTGCTAAATTTAATGTGCTGAAGGGTTTCTTCCAGGACAAGTTTTTCCTTGCACATACCTAAATTCTTGTAGCACACCACTGGGCTCAAAGAAAAGGAAAAATTCAATATAGGAGAATCAGGGTACAGACATACAAACTCCTGAAGTGTCTGAACTGTTCCTAGCCCAGTTTAAGCCTGATTCAATTCAATCCATACACAGCTCTGGAGTTACTATGGGCCAAAGATAATTCCCAATAGGCAGGCAGGATGTGGTATTTCTTCAGGAGACTAAAAAAAATAATAATAAAAAAATAATAGCAGAGATACAGACAGGCCAATCTAGTGGGCATCTGGATTGCAAGACAGACCCCAGCACTGTCCAATTTGTAATAACGTTTGGCTATCTCTGGGCTTCTAAAGAAGAAAGTGACAGGCTATTGTTTTAGGCAACACTGTCAAAAGATGGGAAAGTAACTGGCTTGCAACAAAGATGAGCTCTTCACACGCCTGTCCCTCTGAGGTATATTTTTTTCTGACCATGGTAAAGCATGAACAAGCTAGAAGAAAGGGAAATTGTCTCCAGTGCAGAGTTCACCTGATATCAGAAAAGTAAAAATCAATTTAGTTTATCTGGTCTCTTCTAGCTCTTCTTTTCTAGGATTTATTTAGTTATATCTATTTACTTTTTAAGTTTGCCATCCTTGCCAACTCACTCTTGAGTCTTACGGGAAAACATAATCCATGCCATAAAAGCCATTGCCAAGACTTTAAACTGGGCTCTATCTTATTAGGGGACTTCAGGGCAGAACGTGCTTTCATGTATCCACAGCACAAGGATCATGCATCTTCTTTCCTGTTGTCTCTAATGACAAGCAGTCTGGCAAGTAAGCTCTTCTATAAGTATGAATTTTATCTTGCAGCAGGTGTGTTGCCAGAACTAGAAAAAAATCCAGAGAGCTTTCTTCTCACATTACACAGGTGTCTCCCAACCCCCTTCCTCAAAAGCTCTGTATAAACCTTTGGCCAATATTGCTATTAGCTTTTTAATATCTAAACAAATGAGAGAAGAAAGGTAGAAAACCAATGAAAGAAAGGAAAATAATTTAAAAAATATCAGTATATTGCTTCATAAAGTACTCCCAAGAAGACGTACCTTAGAACACAGCTCTAATGAGTATGGCAAAATTTCTGCTTTTTGAGGGTACTGTCATTGGTGTTTTAACTGTTTAAGACAGAGTACTAAACACAGACGTCAGTTCTGGGAATGATGTTCTCATGCTGCAGAAGCTCAATTCTACATACGGGGCCCAGACACAAAGCTATCAGGAGCTTTCCTTGAACAGGGAGCCCAAGCCCACAAAATAAACCTTGAAGGCAGCAAAAGGAAGAACAAAAAACACAAACACCAGCAACACCAGCACTTAGTAACGGACCTTCTACTTTGACCATATACCAGATTTAGAAATTTCCCAATAACAGCTGTAGAATTCTACTAATGAATCCAGTACTTCCAAAGTACCATGTAACACAAGGCACAGTCATATTCCTTCACTGTGGACTTGCTGTGATTCTCTAAGTTGCATTTCTCACCCACTTGCCGCTCTTCTCTAAGTTTCATTCTTCACCTAAGTCCATGAGGATAAAAATTCCAAAGTCTACCTGGAGACACATACGCAACACCATGCACACCACCACAGTTTTAGGTTAAACAGTCCTACAACAGTTAAACAGTCTATAAATAAAAGATAGTAGCTTTTAAAATATTCACATACTTTTGGGGTGATCTACTATCGACTTCAGCTTTTAGTCGCAAATTCTCTCTTAAAAGGCTATTGTTTTCCACGCTCAGTTTCTTATTTGCCTAAGGAAAAGAAAAGGAAAGAAATAAGTATACAGTGAAACAGAAATGACTTCTAATATTTATAGGACAAGCTGTTTCTCTTTTTTAAAGAGACAGAACTAGAAATGTGCAGGCAGGAAACAGCCTTCAGACAGGGACACCACTTAAAAATCACCATGGGAAATGGTTTGCAAAAATGAATAGCGAACAGACATTTTTTATTTATATTCCCAAAATACACTGCAAGTGTCCTATCTAGGGAAATAAACACAGCTATGTTAGTTAGCACAGAACTTCATTAAGGAGATGTACTAATGGCAATTCCATGTTTTTTTTTCTACATGACTAAATACGTTAAGTACATTAACATTACAATGTGCAGGTATCAGCAAAACTAATGTTGAACAGCTTCCCCCATTCCAAATTAGAGCAAGGTTACTTTGTGGGTTTTTGGCTTGTTTTTAAAGCATAGTTATCCTGTGGATGTAAATCCATTACGACAAGCTATTTGCAGTCTTTCTTCACTTTTTTCCAGGACATTGTGATTAAGATTCCTGATTCACAACCCTTCCTACCCTTTGAATTGAGGTCAATTCCTTCTTCTTATTTCAGGAGACACTCTTGTTAACAAGACACTTCATATAAAAAGAAGTTTTCCTGCACACGTGTTTCAGAACAATGAATGCCACTATCCTAACAAGCAGAATATACTCCTTGCACTTCAAAGTCTGCTCAACCTCCCTATGCTAAAAACAGCAGCACCAGTCCAGGGCTCGTAATTCATAGCCTCAATTAGGTAACGCTTCCACTGCACAATAAAAGTATGATCTAGAGCTAGATCTGAAGAAAGAGCTATGCAACTGGGCTCAGGAGTGAAATGTACTTTTTCAGAATCATCGAACAATGCAGGAAGAGAGGCAGAGAACTTTAAATGCTCATACAAATATCCCTAGCAACCTTGCCAGGTGAGGAGGAGGGGAAAAGGAACAGAAAAAAATAAACAAACACCCCCACTCCCAACACCACAATATTCCTAAGGACAGAAAGAATAACTAGAGACTTGTGGCCAACAACTGAAGGGTGAGCCCAGGGCTGACTGTCAACTACTTGGTATTTAAAAAATAAAAGCACAAAAACTATCCTGAAAGCAATGAATGAGAATTCAGGAAAGCTCAGTTTCAAAGCACCATCAAACCACTTGACAACACGTTGGCCAAGACCTTTCTCTCTTTCCACAGACACAGCTCCCCCAGCTACATAACCAAGTAAAAGATTTCTTTACTTGTGTAGCCCAGGTAGGCAGGGCATCCATGTGGCACATGGCAAGGACTGAACCCCTCTGGTATCCTTCCAGAGAGTGCTCTACTCTCCAAGTCAGTAATCTGCAAGGGATCCCTACTTGCAGCACAATGTCTACATTAATGAGTTCATGTAACTGCATTTTTAATGAGTATACTTAGTCCAGGCTTTCTCCTCTGGAGTTTGTTTCACCACTCCCATACTTTTTATGACTCCACTCAAAGTATTAATGCCTACTTTGTGCATTCCTATATTTGTCTGCTCTAGAACATTAAATGAGAAAGGTGGTTGCTACTTCCTGATTCAGTCTAGTTTTGAAAAAGTGGTGGCAACCACATTTGCTGAGGGATCTTGTCTCACTGGGAAGTGATGTCTGGTTGAAACTCCTGGGTCAGGTACTTTCAGGCATAAGAAGGTTTCTGGTTCCAGATAGTGTGTGCATGGGAAAGAGGTCTTGCTGTTCAGAACGGGGATGGGCAGTGCAGGCTTACAAGTGAGACAAGGTCTAAAACAGCCAACTGACTTTAGGTACGTATGGGATTGAGCAGTTGTCAACCCGGGAACAGATGGGAAAAAAGGGTTGGACTCAACGATCTTAAAGCCCTTTTCCAGCCTAAATGATTCTATGACACCAGTTTAAGACTTCTTCCCTAAAACCTATCAAAGCCTCTATTTTTTTGTAACTCTTCACCAAGTTCAGAGATTGCCTACACTTGGACCTCTTTTCTTGCTAAGGCTAAAAGTATACTCAAAAAATACCCAAGCAAATCCCTTCTTCAGTTCCTGTAAAATTCTTCTTTTTACTTACCTAGGAAAAAGTTAAAAAACTTAGTCATCACAAAAAAAAAAAAACCAAAAAAAACCAAAAGAGGCAGTACAGCTTAACTTCATGAAAAAAAAAACTAACAAAAAAAAAGGCAGACAAGAACTTCCTGCTGCGACTCCTCTTTTGCCATCTACAAGTGAATCTGAAGCTCCTGGGGTCCTAGAAGCGTCCCATTAACAAAATGGCAGACCAGTACAATGTGTGCCTCCAAGTCCATAGCACAGAAAAAGTGTGAACACTATTAATGCTTAAAAAGTTAAAAAAAAAAAAAAAGTCCTAAACACATCACACTTCAGTTTTGCAGGAAGTAACTCAGGATTGTTAACAGAAGAAATAAAGGCAGCATTTTGAATAAATACAAGTCCAGTTTTTTCCACTCTGATTTCAAATTAATCTGAAATTTCATTCTTCTTCAATATTTAAGGTGATCTTACTTGTGCCTACAGGTATATTTTGCAAGATACTTTTATTCAGATGTATTTTCACATGCCTGTCTCCTTCATCCTTGCTTCTGCAGTATCAGATTTACTTTTATATTACACCAAGATATATAAAAAGGCCGCAGATTTCCAGTAAAGGATCTTCTGGTCATAAAATGCTGAAGTTCGTCTATTTTTGGTCAAAGGGTCAAGTTACTCTGTCTCAGCAAATTGCACCAAAAATATCGGCTAGCAGGGAGGGCAATAGTGCAAAATCTGCCTCAGCCAACTGTACTGTGTCTGCCCACTGAATGTTGTAAAATAGATATATTATATAGATTATTGCAAGCCTGAAAAATCTGGTCATCAATACTGTCGACAAGTGCTACTATAATCCAATTACCCAGTCATAGAGTGACAGAGGAGTTGAAGAAGAGTCACATACAGGACTCACTAGAACAAGCAATAACATCTGACACTTGCAAGGGCTATATGGAAATACTATGATACACCAACAGGCACTGGAATTCAATTTTTTTCCTCTTTCTTCTAGATCTATGAAGTACCCAAAGGTCATGGTAGCTCTCACTCCCATTTAGCTAACACAAAACAGTTATGCTACAAAATAGCTGAAGAAATGTGTTTGTTGCATTTATTACCTACCTCCCTTAGCTTTTCCACATTATCCATCAATTTTTCGCACATATCATTGGCAGTTTTCAGCTTTTTGCTCCATTCCTCTGGGGTTTCTGGGCCACTGGTACTTCCTTTGTTTGCTGACTGGCTAGTTTCCCCATTTTGGCAAGACAAAGCTGATGCTGCAGGATCCAGAAGAGATTTCAGCTGTATCTGTAAACTGAGGTTTTTACCTTTCAGATCTTCTACTTCTTTTTGCAGGGATTCTATTTCATCCTAAAGGTGTCAGAAATTCAGAGGAATTAAAATAAATTGTGAGATTAATTAAATAATACTGGCAAGTTCCCACAGCACTTAGAAACATGGGTTCTGGCAAGCCCAGATGCATGCCTTCACTTACACATATATCTAAGTATGCTTATGTATTGTGCTTTAGGCAGGATTTTAATCAACCTGCACACTCAAGCATACTGAAGGTTTTAGTGCAGGGAATCCCTTGACTACATAAAGGACCCTGAACAAACTGTCGGGCAGACCAAAAGCTTCAAAGCATTCAGCAACATGAATCTATTATTAGGGCACTCTGTGGGAGGATTTCCTGTATCAAGAGTGTTAAGGTCATCCTCTGCTGACTCATTTGCTGTTATTTAAGAGTGATTCTCTCATATCATTCTGAAACGTCACATGTTAGGATGCTGAAAGTCTTCAAATTCAAAACAGACAGAACACTGCCTGGAAAAGGCCGCTCCAGCTACACCAAAGCAGCAACATCTTAGGAAAGACTCAAAATGCAAAGAATAAAGCTCTTAGCTGCATCAGTCTGAAGCCACAGGGAAGCAAAAACCTTCCAGAGCTTGTTGTTAAAGGGATAAAAGAAATAATTTATCCTGAAAATATGTCTTCTACACTGTTCACCAATTAAAGTATATGAGTTGTTCATGGTCAGACTACTTAGGGAGGCCATACACAGCATTTACATAAGCATATTTTCACAAATAATCGCACCCACCCCTGCACCTGGCATGGGAACAAACATTTTAAATTAAGGTTTTTTTAAAAGAAATTTACATTATCATATAACTAGCTCTATGAATTTTGAGTTGATTCAACAGAAAGGCAGGAAGCCTCTTTTTCCTGACTCCTTCTCTCACAGAGAATAATAGAACCTGAGCTATAGGCAAGTTTGTCATAAAAGATAGCTCTTACTTCCCCAGTGTTAAGGGTATATAGAATCCATTTCCTTTCCTTCATTCTCCTCCCCACAACAGGTTTCCTCCAAAAATATGTGATGTCTTCACGCTGCTGCTACTGAGGAAACAACAGCTGAGAAAACAAACTAAGCACATTCCTTATTAACAGCTTTTCATCTTCTTCCCAAGAGAGTATTTTTCCAGCAGGAGACTGGAGCATTCAGCTCCACTTTCAAGCATTTACTCACTTTCAAAAAACAATAAAACAATAATGCTAAAAATTAACCTATGCCAGAAGGTTACAGCGGGCAATATTCTTTAACAAGGAATTTAGTCTCCCTGAGTAACAGGGGAAAATGTTTGTGTTTGTACTGAAGACAAAACAAAAAGCTCCCTACACCTAATATGCATAAAGAAAATGCTCCCATACCACTTGGGGGTGGAATTCCCACTAAACTAAAGAATTGGCAGTACTTGGCTACCTGTTGTCTAGAAAGACTATTACTGTGACATCAGTGGGACCACTTCAAGCAGCAGCAAATACTCTCTTGTAACCTTCGTCAAAAGGTGGCATTTTAATGCAACTGAGTTTCATGTAGATACAGTATACACCTTTACTCAAATTAAAAATAGCAGGACTCAAAGCAAACGGACCATTTGTATGTTGTAATTTAACAGCTGCAGTTCATCTGGAAAGTCACAACACTCCCCCTGTCCTTACCTCATATTCTTTGTGGAGCAATTCAAGCCTTGTTTTACGTAGGTGTTTTCTGACTGTTGGACTAAATATAGCATCACTTTCACTCGTTCCTCCTAAGGCAACATAGGATGAAAGAAGCACGAATATTGTTTCTTTTTCATTCAATTCAATACTAGTTATCCACCTCACAGCACTTTTCTTATTATCAACTACAAATGCAGCTAATATTGGACCAACTGGCTACCATGGAAGATTTAAAGTCCTTTCACTTTCAGAACAGGTTCAACATGAGTACCTACTAGTGATGTTTATTAGTCAAAATCTTGATTCACAACAGGAAGAAAGCTTCTACATTTTTCAACTTTTTTTTTTCCTTAACAGAATCCTATGTTATTTAAGACCATGCTAATAAAACAGAGCTAAAGGGAAGGGGCAGGGTATCAAGCATACATTTAATTAGTACAAGTTAGTGTAAGTTTTTGAAGTGAGATTATTCAGATATATTTTTCTCTTAGAATAAAATAGCAGAGCTGATATTTTATGTCAAATAAGGACAGCAGTATCTCCCAGCTCTGAGGAAGTTAAGATTGTCATGCAGCTGTTGTAGCTTTGTTTTATTTCTGTGCTAAGAGTAATTTTCTTAAAAATAAAAAAAGAAGGAAGTGATGAACAAAACAAAACAAACACAAAAAATACCACATACTCATTCAAGATTCTAGATTGAAGTACACTAATTCTCAGCTGAATGCTCTTCTCTTAGGTCAACAGGTTGCAATGCATAGGTGAGAATGCATTTTTAATGCATTTTTTTCAGTTAAATGCACCATCCAACCAAGATTTTAAAACAATCATTAGAGCCATGGGGTACTTATTGTGTTTGAATAATCTAGCCATTAATATACACAATGTCTTTGGAACTTTCCAGTAACATACCTAATAGCTACAAGGTTAAAGATTTAGTTAATTCTTCCTTAGATGCTGGTAAAAAACACACAGAGGAAAAGGCATCCAGACATCTCTGGACTCAAAGCAATCTCCTCTAGCAGTAAATACCAGAAAGTTATTTCAAAGCCTAAACTTATCCTTACCTATAATTTCCTTGCAGGGATTTTCAGGCGTGATGGGAATCCTGCAAGCTGGGCACTGATTATTGTTCTTCAGCCACACTTCAATACAAATGGAACAGAAAACATGGTTGTTCACACAGATAACTGGATGACGGACCTTTAAGCATCAAAGAGGAAATAAAAAGAAAAAAAAAAAAACAAACAGACTCTATGAATACCTTAAAACTCCTTCAAATAACAAAATACGAAAATATACAATTCCATTTCTCAGGGCAAGTCTGGCCTTGCAGGAAAGTGACACTGCTGTTTCACAGGGCTAGCTAAGAGCAGCCTCCTGACTCACAACACCAAATTTCCCTCTTATTGAAGGCACCAAAGCTATAACCATTTCTGCAGAATGGAGGTCCTTCTTTCCTCGTTAATAACCAGAGCAGCAGCAGTACCTTTCCTTTACCCCACAACCTCCAAGAACTACAGCCAACCACTCCAGTGAAGTGCATTCGACTCCCAAGGTAGAAGACAACCAAAGTATGTGCATTTTCAAAAGTGAGGCAAGGAGGGATTTCTACTGGCAACATCCAACACTTCAGTGGAAGAGGTACCATTGGAACATAAAGTGTTACAGATTAACTTTAGCCTGCGGACAATCAGCTTCACAGAAATCAGCTTTAAAAAGGATCAGGGCCAAAACCACAGAGCTGAAACATGAACCAGCAATCACTAATTCAAGTCTCCTGCTAGATACGCATTGCTACTAAATAAGTCATTACCCAAGAATGGGGCAGCTAACTGAAGGATTAAATATTCCAATCAGACACAGATTCTTTCAAGCTTTCCCTCCCCTTCCAAAACAGCAGGGTAAACAAACTTTTAGAAAATATTAATGACAATGCATTATTCTCTCTTGTCATTTAACTATAAACCCTGTTTGAAAGTAAATGTGCACAGAGGGACCAAATATGATGAAGAAGAAAAAGACTTTATGCCTTATTGCAGCTTGTTACAGCTTACTGCAATACACACTCTCGAATCTCTTACTTGTTAAAATTAGTATTTGTTAGGGGTGTTAAAATAATTATTTGTTTTTCTTCCACTCCTTCCTTTTCCTAGAAATGTATTTTAAGACACAGAAGTGTCAGAATATGTATTACTTTAGATTCTACTGTACTGCACTTAAAACCCAAGTTCAAGAGAATCTTCATCTTTAAATGAAGGCCTCATCATCTCCAAGATACTCCTCTTCCATTCTATTAGTAAAGTAGTCAAACTAAAAAGGAAAAATGAAATGTTAGCAGGGAGAAGCAAACACCTCGAAAGGACAGTCAATAATCACTTGGGCCAACAGGTAAGACATGTCCTGTAGCAATCGTACCCATACATCAGCGTTGCATGAGCTAAAACCCAACTGTTTTACCACTGAAATATTCATGGATATGAATTAAGGTCCAGATCTGTCAGCTTCTTCTCCAATTCACTATCTATGCCTCTGTTACCTTACAGGAGTCACAGTATTTTTAAGACCTCCAATAAGACAGTCCTGGGATTCAAAGGAATTATCTATACATAAACAGAAACTCAAGTTACTGAAGGCATGAACAGAGAGAGACTGAACTTTCACCTCTAATTAAGGAGGCTTTTTTGTGATTATTGCAAGCATTAGCACACCAATGCTTTGGAAACATTTAAATATTAAAATTTCCATTATTTTTGATTTAAAAAATCTTGTTACTTATTGCTTTCCTTAACAAGAAAAAGAGCTTTCTCACCTGCAGCTAGCAGGAAAAAAAAAAGAAAATACTTTTTCTCTAGCCATACCTTTTTCTTACTCTGAAGCAGCCTGAGAATAGTTATATGGATGGTGATGATAAGATACAGAGCAGAATAACACAAAATAATCCAAACAGGAAAAGACATTTCATGAGTGCAGGTTTTCCCCCCTGGGGAGCAAGAGACCCTCAGTTACCCCAAACCTGACACAGAAGCACACTTCTTGCACATGAATGATTACTCCATATCTCTAGCAAAATAGTAAGTCACATTTATTACTCTCCAGGGTACACTGCTTCTGATTTACACACCTTTACAAGTTTCATTTCAGGGCTGGGGTTTTACACTTTTGTTGGCTCAGGATCCACACAAAGCAACCCATGCCACACCAGCAGAAGCTGCTATTGAAATGTCACACAATAGCTGGGGCTGCCACTGCCCTTCTCATCGACTGTGACAAGCCCAGGGGGTGGGGGATCAGGACACACACTTGAATTACAGCACAGTTTCAGTTCCTTAATTGACCATAATGTCTAGAAAGGCTATAGTTTATTTCAGAAGGCTTGATCAGCTAGGCGATTTTGAGCAATTTCCTAATTTTTCCCCTCCCACATAATCCCATTCCTATGCAAATCAATATCCAGCCCTGTACACATCTATGTCACTTTGAAGGCACTTCTGGGCCTTCACACAGCCCTAAGAGAGGAGCAGGAACATGGAAAATCAGACACACTCCAGTGAACCAATCCCCAGACATCCTACACTGTTTCAACCAACACAGAACTTTGTCTCGAGTCCAAGTAACCTGTCTACACCAAAACCAACAAGAGAGACCTTCAGACATCCTGGGACAAGTAAACCTAACAGTCTGAAGCAAATGGCTTCTGATCTGTTATCTAATTAAAAAATACAGTTATGTTAGAAGACAGCCCAGACTGTGCTAAAAGAATATTCAGGTAACAAACATGAAATTGATCCAAGCAATTCACTCTTATTTTAAAGGGTTATTTGTACATTTTGCCAATATACTTTCTGACACTGTTCAATTAACAAAATGGGCTAACATTCCCCTGCTGCCCAAGATTTCAGCTTCATTAAAAACAATGAGTGGCCAACTCATTGAATGAATTTCTCTGCAATATTTCCTTTTTTACCCCCTTACCATTACGCACAGTGAATAGTTTGTATTTTGCAGTCAGACCTCTGCAAATTTTGCAGGGATAGCAAGAGATATATTATGAGTTTAGGGTGGGCCTTCTACTTGATTTGAAGTCTATGCTACAAACCACAGGGGTATCAGATTATGTCAACCCTCCATGATACTCCCTGCTCTCCACTAAAAGATAGCAAAACTTGACAAGACTTTTTCCTTAACTTAAACAAATTCCTTCCTCCAACCTTAATCCTGAGAAGATTGGTTGTTCTGATGGAAGTTTTTTAATGAAGTTCCAAGCTAGAGACAAAGATGCGCATTAAAAAGGAAGGACAGTCAGAGCTGTCAGCTTTGCCAACATTTAAATAGCTTTACATGTATAAAAATGAGCGCATTCAAATATCTTTATCACATGTCTCACCAACAGATTCACTTACATAATGTTAATGTATTATCTCAGTGCAAGAGAGCAAGAAAGAGTGTGGAAACCTCTTCCAGTACAAACTCGGGAACATCTAGAAAGGAAGTAGAAGTATGAAACAGTGGCTTGAAAGAACTCAGTGGCTTTATAGCAAGATATGAACGAATACCTAATCAAACTTTTAAGGGCTTAGATCAGAAAGTAACTAGGATTGGATTAAAATAGGAAATATCTTTGTCAGTTTGATTTCACACTCTTCTTTTCACTCTTTCCACTCTGCATTACAGACACAGTACACTTGGGTTCTCCTCCATTTCCATTAGAGAGATAAACAGAAAAAGAAAAGTAACAGGACAACAGCCAGGAAGTCTTGCTCGGCTTCCACAAAAAAGCCAAGAAATGAGTAAGCATGGTTGCTAAAAGTAACACACTGTCAGAATTATGAGACTTGAGAAAAGGGAGATGTCTGACTAGTTTCACTATCAGTGCGACACACCTACTTCAGACATCAAATGTGCTCTTGTTATCACTCCAGCAGAGAAGGTCTGGGAGTAAAGGCCAGGTGAGGTAGAAACAAACCAGACAACAAATGCCAGAGTACAAACATAAAATGCTATTTCTCCCCTTGTAATTATTGCTGTGCTTTAAGAAAAGAAAACAAGGAAAAGAAAAAAAAGAGTAGTAAGAATGAGCAAAGAATTTGAGAAGCAATTAGTGACAGCCATGAAATTAGCTCTGGGGCTTTTAGAGATGAACAGCCTAGCAAGAGCCCTCTGCTTCCCGAGGGAGAAGAGAAAGGAACTGAGAAAGGGTCTGAGAGAGGAAGCGGAAACTTTTTCTCCAGACTGCTGCAGTTTTGCTCAATACTTTTTAAATCCACTTGGTTATACACCACGTCTTTGTTTCACTCGTCCTCCGCGACACAGCACCACGCTTAAACACAAGCTCCCCGAGCATTTTATAACAGAGTATCCCACTGGTACCGGGAGAAAACCCCCAGACCTCAAAGCCTGCACCTCGGGAGCCGCATACTCGCCTTTCAGCGACCTCGGGCCCCCCAGGCCCCTTCAACACCTCCCGGGACGCTCCCGCCGGGACAGCGCGCTGTTCCCAACATCCCAAGGGTGCCAGCAAACCTCAGCCACTGCCGGGAACGGCCCGCCCCACCAATTTCCTTCCCCGCACGGAGCCGCAGAACTTTAAAAGACATAACGCCGGTGGGGGTCAGAGCGTCGAGCCGCGGCGGGGCCTCTCAGCTGCCGCCACCGGCCGGAGCTCCCCGCACCCACCCCCGGTCCGCGGCGGCCGGGCGGCGGCGGCGCCGTTACCTTGCCCAGGCAGATGTGGCAGGTGATGGGCAGCGTGAGGGACAGGGTGACGCTCGGGCCGTGCTGCGCCATGGCGGGCCCTGAGCGGCGCGGCCCGGCGCCAGCAGCACGGAAGTCCCGCGGGCGGGCGGCCCCGGCTCCCCGCCAGCCCCGCTACGGCAGCCGGCGAGGCCAAGCCGCCGCACGGCGGAGGGAAGCGCCGCGCGCTCTGGCAGCGCTCCCCTGGAGGGCGGGCGGGAGCCGCGGCCCCTCACGGCTCTGCTCTGCCGCCGCTGCCTTCGAGGAGGTGACCCAGGGGCCCAGGGAGGTCTCAGCCTACGCACAGCATTCATGCGGGGAAGCACAGCACCCTGGGGAGGGCAGGCACAGTGTCCGGGCATGAGGCGGCCGACGCGGTAGCAAGGGTGATCTTTCCCCTGAAAAACCTATGCTGTGCTCAGGTTTCATCATGCTGAATTAAATAAACGGCTGTTCTAATTGTGTTAATTGCCCTGAATCACAGAATCATAGAATTACAGAATCATAGAATGGCTCGGGATAGAAGGGACCTTAAAGATCATCTTGGTCCAACCCCCGTGCCGTGGGCAGGGACACTTTTCACTAGAGCAGGTTCCTCAGAGCTCCGTCCAGCCTGGCCTTGAACACTCCCAGGGATGTGGCATCCACAACTTCTCTGGGTAATCTGTTCCAGGTCCTCAGCACCCTATATCTAATCTAAACCTACTCTATTTCAAAATGAATCCGTTCCTCCTTATCCTGTCACTACATGCCCTTGTAAGTAGTCTTGCCCCATCTTTCCTGTAAGTTCCCTTCAGGTACTGGAAGGCCACAATTAGGTCACCCTGAAGCCTTTTCCAGCCTGAACAATCCCGATTCTCCTAGCCTTTCCTCATAGGAGAGGTGCTCCATCCCTCTGATCAACTTGGTGGCCTCCTCTGGTCTCACTTCCACAAGTCATTGTCCTTCCTGGGACATAGGAACATGTTCTCCCAGAACATGTTCTGCAGGAAACTCCCAGGGCATGAGCTCCTCATCACCTCCAGTCTGCCTGCAGCAGCCCAAACCCGGCTGTAGTCTCACACCTGGCATCACTGCTGGGTTCCCACGCTGCCGTCTCACTGCACAGACAGCTCGGGCCAGCATTTGCTTCTTGGTCCACAGCATTGCTGGTCAGCTCAGGTGGGATTTGCACAGCCCATGTGGCTTTGAGGGCAACAAGAAAATAAGGACTGGGATAAGCCCCCAAGCCCTGCAAGGTGCTGTGTGTGATGATGCTTGATGATGCCTAGTGGAAGATTCTGATCCATGGAAACCAAGGGGCCAAATTCAAGGATGAAGGTTTTGCATCTCCTGCCCAGCTTGTGCCAATGACTCTCCAAATTGTGAAGCCTTTGTGTTGCATTTTCTGGGCTGCTGGAGAGCATCTGGGAAGCAGTGCTGGTGGGATATGAGGCTCCTAGGAGTCTGCTCGCTTGACCTCAGTCCCAGGATTCCTGTAGTTTCTTGTAAATGTGCCACAGCATGCTGGAAATTATAGACCTGAGTAATTTAACATTGCACCACAAGATAAATGTTCATGATGCTGAGCAGCTAATTCAAACAAGCGTAAAGTTGTGGATGCAATGATTAACAAGGAAAGTATCTTAGACCGACATAGCAGAGTTGCACAGATGCATTTCAATTTGATATAGGTAAGTCACTGCAAACAAAGCAAGGAAACTAATGCATGGTGACATTCCAGCATAGACAAGGCCTTTGGTGGTGATGCAATGCTTGGGTAGGAAAGGACAGGTTTGAATAAGGTGTGCTTGATAAAAATTGAGTGCCTGCATGTTACAACACTTTTTAGTAAACTTCAGGAAGAATTACTTATTGTCAAATAAGAAAAGAACCATTTACCAACATAATGGACATACCATTAATTAACATAGGCTGGAGTGAGTGGGCATCTGCTGTGAGGAGATTCTTTTAGTCCTGGCAATACTGATGTGCCTCTTAGGTAGAATGGTGCTCAGAGAAATTTTTTCAAGAGAAGTGTAAAATTTTCGAGTTTTTGAGCTTTAAAGAGAACCACTGGAGCCTGAAATTGAGTGAGTTTATTGTGCAGCCAGCAAACTACATGGGAATGCAATGAATCCCTGTTATTTATCTTTCTTAGATTTATTTTTATATTGACTTTTATTGAAAAAATGTGAATAGACAATACAGAGAGTAGAAAGGGTAAATGCATGAAAGAAATCAAAAGCAAGGAAATGCGTCTTACATTTGACATGTGAAACTCTTTTAAATGAATCTGGGATAAAGCAGGAACCCTTTCAAAGACATGACTTTCACTGCTTCAAAAAAGTGTATGTAACTGGAAAGTGACCTGTTAGAGAACAAGGTCTGTTGGGATGAATATATTTTCTCTCAACCGAAAATAACTTGTAAAGGAGTTTATTTTTCTGAATAAGCTGCTAAAAGGAACGTGTTTTCTCTTAAGGAGGTTAAACATATTTGTTTAGCGGATTTCTGCTGCAGTTGTATGCCTAGTCAGTGAAGGAATACTTAAAAAATTATTTGTGATCTAGTAGTGCCTCAGGTTTTGTTGAAATTTATGGGTTGATGTTACCAACTCTTCAGGGGTATGGAAAATACTTAATTCTGTAGTACTGAAAGAGAGACCTCAGAGAGCAAGGAGAAAGGAACTGGAGGGGTAACAATCTGCTGCAGCTGAGGGGAGCTGAGAAATACCATGTAAATGCAGGAGGTAACAAATGTTTAACAGGTCCAGGCTATTGAACACCACAGTCCACGTAGCATGAAGGATACTTTTGCAAGAGGGCTGGAGCCAGGATGAAACAGATAAAAAATTCCTGGAATGCCTGGCATGCCTCTGCTGAGGCACTGGGACATAAGGATCAACTAGTCAGGGAATTTTCCAGCAATCTGGCCACTGCTGGTAAATCTAAAGAGAAAGGATGGGTTAAAAGTCGAGACTCCAGCCATGAATGATCTCCTAGGATTAGGGCTTCACTTGTGAAACACTTCAGCCACTTCACTACCTGCTTCCGAAATCTCAGAAATATGAGAGGATTAATAGTGAAAATATGAAAATAGCGTCTGTCACAAAATGTGAGAAGTTCTTTGATGAGAGCTTGAAAAGAACCAGTATAGGAAAAGAAAAACTGGTCAGAGTACTAAACTGAGACAATTAAGTATTTTCTGCTTGAGACATATGTTGTTTGATTCATAAAGATGAATAAAGTTACCATAGTTTTGGCTTAAAGTACATAAGTTCCTGTATCTTGGATCTGTGCATGTTTCCCAGCAGTGTGCAGAGAGAAGAAGGAGCAGGTGAAGGTATAAAATATCTGTCTTCTTGGCTGATTAGCCCAGTGATAAATAATGCAGTTGCATTGCTTCCAGTAATTTAGATATATATATATATATATATTTGGATGTGGGGCTTTATGCCTTGAAAACCTAACCTAAAGGTCATTTTTTGTACCAACACAAATAGCTATAAAGCACTGGTAGCCAAACTATCCACCCTCAATGGCCACTTCTGCAACAGTGAAATCTGTTCAAGTTGGCCTTGAAGAGCTTCCTCTTCAAGAACAAGATTGGCTGGATCTTCAGCTTTTATAAAAGGGTTTCCCATCTGGTTTTGCATGATTTAGGGGAATACAGAGTGAAATTTGCCTAAAACTGGGTAAAGAAGCATTGGATTCTAGGTGCCTAAATTCAGACCTGTGGTCATTAAAGGGTGAAAACAGGTTCCCGCTGCTTAGGATTTTACTGTTGATGAGCCCTGCAGAGTGGTGGCCTCGCTGGCTCCTGTTGTGAGACACTGTCTTGGGGTTTCACTGGCTGCCATTCTGAGGCCATTCAGTGGAAATATGTGGCTCTCAGATACCCCTGTCTATGCTGCCTGAGGACTGTAGGCTGCTTTTGCCACCTGCTCTTTGGGAGTTCACATGTGGCTTTCATTTTAAAATGTAAGTAAATTTCATGTCTCTCTTTAAAACAGTGTTTTGGGGTTTGGCTGTGAAAATACTTTGGTATTTCCAGAAAGGAAATAAAATGAATGCTAGGGGCCAGAAGTTTAATCTCTGGCCATTGGGTAAGTGAACTGGGACAGAGAAAGAGAGTAACTTTGTTGATTTAATAATGTTTGAGATTGACAGTCTTGTGGAAACTTGGTACAATTAGTCTTCTTCACAAGAAATAGTAAAAGATGACAAATCACTTTCAAAGATAGAGTTTTTATTTTGAGTTTAACCACTGTAAGTTTATCCTTTTAAAGAAGAATATACCTACTCTCAAGTTCTGTGACCCACAAAGGAATTCAGTGTGACTAGCTCAGATGTAGACATCTTGCTCTGAGGCATCCAAAGTTCAGTAAGAAAAACCTCATTCTTCGTGATCGCTCTTAGATTTTTTGATCTCGCGCTTCTGGTGTTTTCCATTTTTATTGACATGTCAGCAAGGAGCCAAGCAAGTAAATAGATGATGCTGGGTTATACCTGAAGACAGTGCAGCTTTTATACTTAGGACATTATGCTGTGCCATTTTTTCTTTTTGAGGGTCATGAAAGAGGTTGATTTCTCTTTAGACCCTTCAGATATTTTATCTAAACAAACTGTATTATACTAGAATGACATCTGAGGGCAGGAAGAAGCTCCACAAGTATTGTGCTGTGCAGGCACTCTCTACCCCACCCATATGTCTAAGCCTAAGGATGTCTGCATGGACTTTTCACCAGACAGGAGACTGTCTGGGTGAGGGCTGGTTGCAATGAGCCACAGATGTACCAGGTGCGGTGCTGACCATCAAGAGGTATGGATAAGCAGACTTTTTAATCTTATTTGCTTATTTTATTTGCTAGTACATACAGAGCCATTGTGAAATAGGCAATAGAACAGTGAAGAGGGGTGAATTTTAGCTACCTTTTATGTATATAAGGTCTCTCTCTAACCCATCCGCATAGATTTAACTGACTTAGGAGACAGTGCTTCTGCAGGGAATATATTCAAGGGCCATTATTCTGAAAATTTTGGTTGCTATTTTATCTCTAGCATTGCTCCAAGTGTTTGATGCAACAGGCCTTGATTTAAACCGTAATTATGAAAGCCTTTCAGAACACCTTGTGGTGGGTGCCTACTGCCAGCAGGGGATCTGTCCCCCCAGGATGTAGTGAAGAATGAAGCAAAACACTGCAAAACTTCAGAAAAGTTTGATAAAGTTGCAGAGATTACAGAAATCATGGTCTTCCCTTCCCTTCCCTTCCCTTCCCTTCCCTTCCCTTCCCTTCCCTTCCCTTCCCTTCCCTTCCCTTCCCTTCCCTTCCCTTCCCTTCCCTTCCCTTCCCTTCCCTTCCCTTCCCTTCCCTTCCCTTCCCTTCCCTTCCCTTCCCTTCCCTTCCCTTCCCTTCCCTTCCCTTCCCTTCCCTTCCCTTCCCTTCCCTTTTCTGTTAAGCAAGTGGAGGCTGGAATTAACAGTGTAAAATCTTAATGAGTAGATTGTGCTGAGCAGTGCGGTTCACCTCCGTTATTCTCCCACTCTCAAATGTTTACCAGCCAATCAGAGCATTCCTTAAAACCAGAGATTTATAGTGAAAAGTCAGCCCTAATTGAATTTCTTCATTAAGAACACCATCAAACAGATACAGAACACCTTACACCACCTTGTTTAAATTAGATTCATTTTTCTGATTAATTATTAAAAGGAAAGTTTAAAAAATCATAAAATCTTAAGTGCTATTAAAAATTGATTAGGAATGCATTTTTTCATTGACCCAGTTTGTATTTTTTTAAATTTTTTTTTTGTCAAAGCTAATACATTTGAGTAGCTGCCTCAGACAGTAGTTTGTAATCATTTGGTCATCAGTCAATTAATCACAGCTTCATAAATATTGATCTCAGATTACGTTTATTCTTCATTCTTGAAAGATAGTTTTTTATTAATTTAGGCTCACTCACATACATTGTGGTTTACGCTGAAATTATTTTTAAAAGTTCTATTAAAATTTAATTTGAGCAGCCAGTCAACAGTGCACTGCACATTGTGCCACCTTTTGGCAGGTTTTTCACCTCCTCCTGAAAGGTCCTGAGTGCCCACGGGTCATCCTGTAGGGCTTACTGACTGGCATCTGTCACCCATAAACCTCTTCATGTGGAAGATACACACCATTCATCCCAGCAGGAGTAATTTGTGACTAAGTGTGGATTTTTCTGAGAGGAACAAAGAGGGCTCTGATGTTTCTCTTCCCACCCTCAGTGACCATGTCCTGATTCCTGGTAGTTCATCACAGATGGTGGTGTCTTCCTGATTGTCATACAGCACTTGGCTGCCCCTTGGCCTCTGCCAGACATCTCACAAGCCATGTGAGGGGTGTGTTTGTGGGTACATAGGTTGAATGTCCTTAGCCCTCCTGCAGTCCCTGTCACGGAGGTCATACATTATTGAATGAGAGCTTTGGTGGATCAATGCTGCGTTTATTCCTCCTGGGTCCCTCGTGGAGACGCTCAGGCGGCGCTCTGCCAGCACCCACGTGTGCACACCATCTCACCTTCGCAGGCGGTCGTGAACAGCCGCTCACACACACAGTCCATGCACGAGCTGGAGACAGAGAGGCGAGAGGGGCTCTCTGCATGCAGCTCCGAGGTGTTTAATGGCAACACACCCGAAGGGGGAAAAGGCAAGAAGAAGCCAGAACTGAAAGCCTGCACCGGTTTTATCGCGAAAACTCCCTAAGGTGGGCAGAGCATCCAAAACCAATAGTCTGAGGGCTAGGGGGCACAGGCAAGGTTGAGTGACATAACAGGGGCCATTGGGAAAAGGGATGGGAGGGGGGAAAGGGCAAGTGACCAGCAGAATGTAGACAAAGGGAGAACTTTCCAGGACAGTGTTGTAGGGAGAGATCACTTTTAGGGTAACTTGGGGGGTGTAAAGTGGACTTAGCCACAGCAACAATACATGACCTGGTGACTCATACTAGGATGGTGAGGGTACCTGGGAGTGCTCTTGCAGGGCCTGCTACTGCCTCTCTTCTGCCTAGGAAAAAATCCAGGACTTTTGCAGAAGTTGTGCTTGAAAACAGAAATTCTAGGAATTTTTGAAGTGAGTTGCTGCAAGGAAGAGGAAGGGTTCTTTGATCCCAAGCATTTGGAGGGAGCACAGTCCTTCCTCTAGCATGTTCATCACACCTGAAGCAATACTGAAGCAATGCAAGCAATCTTTATTAACGTTTCTGATCCAGTTGCAGCTAATAATCTTCATCTTGACAATTAAATATATTTTTTTTGTGTGTGTGTTTGTGGTTATGCTTGATCTTGTAGTTTAAGAAACAGAGATATGGACATATTAGGGGTAAGAACACATATCTGAAGAGTGACCTGAAGCATTCCCCACACAGGATGCATCATTTTCTACCCCATACTTTGTATTTTACTATGAATGCTATACTTCACGCTGAGAACGACAAATTTCTTGGTTGGCTTCTGCAGTACATTTGGTTCTTTGTCCTATGCTCTGGTAAAAAAAGCATGTCAAAGTCAATGTTCCCTAAAATCTCACTTGACTGAGGACTTTGGAGTAATGGGATCATGTAGCAACTATTATCTTTTACAACTCTGAAAAATCCAATGATTCATCTTTAATGTCTGACATCAAAACTTGTTGCCCATTGTTGTCACTCCAAAACTCTTATTTATTCTGGCACAGCTCTTCTGAGAGGCTCTGAAATACAGCTTCAAATCATGAGCAGCAGAGTGTCCTGGTGTGCTCTTCAGCATCAGTACGGAGTCATGTGGACCCCTGTGAGCATTCCTTATTTTTGCTGACAGAGAATGGATCATTTTTGTGACTATCCATTTATCTAAAGTTGCAAAAAGCTGATGTAATTTCCAGAGTCCTATTCCCCAATCAAATATACTACTCGTTTACCATAAAAAATGAAATCACACTGCAGCAAGTTATCAGACCCCTTCCTTTAAATCTCAGTCACATGCAGTGCTTTTCTGCACTTTCAGAAAAGTCAGCCTGTAAGTATCATGTCAGAAACACGTGCAGAGGGCATTCAGATAACTCATTTGTTTTACGAATAGCTGTGAAGATTTAAGATGTTTCCACCTCTGAGCTGTTTGCTCCTTCCGTTCTTATCTGTTTGCTGCAGTTAGACTTGTTTTTTGCCTTCATTATCAATGGGCTATCAACTTGCTGGACATAATTTGTTTGTTTTGCATTATGGAAAATCTAGAAGGGCATTGTCTGCTATGGCACAGTCATTTCCAGCAGAGAAATGCTAGCAAGTGTATGTAATGGGGGACATTTTGAATTGCTCCAGCTGTAACCTTAAGAAATGTCTGTCTCTTCTCTGTATTGTATTATCAGAAGTGGATTCTCAGGCCAGTTGCAGCTAACATCTTCAAACAGGAGGGATGCCAAGGAGATCCAATAAATATATCACCCTCTGACCAGTTCTTTGCAATTGTGTGATGGCTGGAACCAGGTTATCCAGGTTATACAGTTTATTCAGTGGTTTGACAGATGCTACTGTGAATTTGAGCAGTGTTTTAAGTTGTACCGAGTTCGGTAATCCTGGACAATCTTTCTTGGCAGAAAAGAAGAAAAAGAAAAGCTGCAAAGCAATAGAGAGAGATGATTGTAACAGTGCCCCAGCTCTTCCTGGCTTTTTGCTGCAGACACCTGCAAAATGGCCCAACTGGTGTTTTCCCACTGAAGTATTGTATCACTAATTCACTGCTCAACAACTTCAGCACTTCTGAGAATGAATCTGGTAGTTGAATATAAGCTACCAGCTTATGAAATGGCATCTTTTTTTTTAAATTCAATCTTTCCCTAAACATGCAGCATTCTTTTAGTCCAGAATATGCAAAGCTGTGCATTTTAATGAAATTATTTGAACTTCAGAATAATGTAAGAGAAAAACAATGTATTTCCTGTGAGTATATGCAGTAGATATGTGTTTCATTCAATTTTGCATTAATTGGATTGAATTTATTAAATTCAACTGATCTTTGAAAGCCTTTCTTGTTAAAAATGTAAAAAAGTGTAGTTTTGCATTTTATTAATATATGTATGGTTATCCTTGGCTCAAAGTCAGAGACCTCTGGAGTGAAGTGGCAACAGGGCCATTGTTCATGTCTCCTTGCAGAACTAGGCATTTGCCAGAAAGATATAATAGATGCTATTAATCCAAATCAGTCCCAGATCTTTCCTTCTTGACTTACCTCTGAAATCCGTAATCCCAGTTTCTCCATCTCTTCATTGCAAGAATGTTTAACAAAGATGTTCAATATTCAAGTAATTTTTCTTCTTGTCTGTCATGGTAATGTCACCGGATTAAATCAGAAATCTCCCACCCTGTTTTTAGTATTTGATGATAGCTTGTCAGACATGACTTCAGAGACTTCAGAGTGCTCCTGGGACACCACAGTTCAGGTAAGTGTAGACTTAGCCTGTGAGGCTAGTTTCAGGAAAAACATAATTAAGAAGTAGACTGCTGTACAGATCTGAAAAAAGAAGAGAGGGAAGGATGTAACATATATCCAGGAACTGCTGGAGTTTTATAAGCTTTGTGCTGTTGTTTTTCAAATCTATCTGAGGGGGGGGTTATGTTAGGAGGGAAATGGAGAAATGGAAGAGTAAAGAGAGAAGTAATTGGAATGAACAACCAATAGGCGGAGAGAGGGGCCAATGAGAAAACTGCAGATACTGTGATGATGTTATCAATATCCATCAATTCTGGCTTGAACGATGGCTGCAGCTGTTCTTGCCAGCTTTGCTCCTTACAGCTCGTCCCTGCACAGCTCCCCTCACCCCTCTGTGCTCCTGGGGGTGAAGGAGGAGGTGTCCCAGTAGCCATGAGAGGGGGGATCTCTCGGTGTGTGTGCTCTTTTCAAGGAACCCATAAAGAGCCCTTTGTAGGGAGTGCAGGGTGCACAACTTCCATCTTGGCTGTCTGAAAAATGAGTAAGAAATTTTTTTAGATTCCTCTTCACCCAACAAAAAGATGGAGGTATCTACATATTAGCAGATGTCACCAACCATGTCTGGGAGTCACTGCCAAGAAACAGAGCTTTCTAGGATATGATACATCACATCTTCAGATAAACATCCTAAATAAATTTGATGAATTGTATTCTACAAGTGCCTAGTTTTAATCCAGGGCCTATAAAGGGATGCTAGAGTTGGCCAGACTTCATAGATTTGTCTTAGGGCTGACAAGGTGAATCCCACACTTCGGTATTAGAAAGCTGGGTGAAGAAACATCTGTGTTTCAATTTGACTGACAAAAAAAGGGAATTCTGACCAGTAACTAAAGATCTTGATTTCAGTGACATTTCTGTACTCATATCTTAAGGGCAGTGGGTTTTAGATCCAGCTGTTTATTATCTGGGGAGACACTAAGGCAGACTTTCTTACTATTCCTTTTTCCTGAGAGCAATCAGTCTTGCTTACTGACAAATCTATAAATGAACCATTTCACCAGGTGTACTGCACCAATAGATTTCTTTGTGAATCTTACTTGCTACAAAACATCCTTTAAAAAGGACTGTACTCTGGCAATAAAATTTCTCTTCTGGAACTTTTTTATACATAGTTTATTTTTTTTTTTCATCTTATCAAGTATTTTCTAGCATTCAGAGAAAGATCTTTGGTAACTTTAAAGAGTATAATAAAGTTAGTTGATGAATACATGAATTTGTTGAAAGTGCTTGTAGGAAAGCTGGACTGCTGTATCATCTCTGCTGAAATACATGGATAATTAATTTGCTAAGTGCAATGAGGAAAAATCAAGGACTGTTTATGTCTGGCCTTGGTTTTGATTTACGTGTTAATGTTCATTTTAGGAAGTCAAGTGAGAACTTTGATCTTACAGTGTTCTGAAAAAAAAAATTCTAACTTTCACTGGAATTGAAGACTGAGGAGGCAGCCTCCAGTGTCTGTACCCGAAGACCTCTGTGCTCAGAGCTGCTACTGACTTCAGTGGGAATTTTGCCTAAGTACAAAGAAATGAGCAGGAACTAAGAGTGGGAGCAGAGGCAATGTTGCAGTTTCACCAGAAAATTAAGCTTAGAGGGGCTATAAAAATGTTGTAGGTTTATTTTTGTTTGGTTGGTTTTGTGGTTTGGGGGTTTTTTAAAAAATGTAATAGGCTACAGGTATTTTAGATTCAAATTGTACACCTTTAAGCTGAAAGGAGAACTGTACTTAATAACTGATAACTCAATAGCACATCTTAATGTGTTTTAAAAGACTTCAATTTACCTATTAAGGCCAAATAGACTGTGTGTTAATTTGACAAAATATCCATGTTCCCTGAACTTAGGGCTATAAAAATTGTTCATCTGCTCAGTCACAGGCCATTTAATTTTGGATGCATCATTGCCAGTTGGTTACAGTAATTAGCATTCTCTGTATTGTAGCAGCTTCCCTGAAGCTATGCTAAGTAGGGTTACACTTCTGTATGGAAACATAAGCAGCCTTGTGCAAATGAGCCTGGCCACCCATCTTAGAGACAGAAGCCCTAGCTACAGCTTCTTGGCTCAGGGTGCCCTATATGCCCACCTGCAGATCTTATTTACTGGTTATTAATGACATGAAGTGTAGGCAGCTGTGAAAGGCACAGCATGGCAGCTTAAAGCCTCTGCTCCAAACTATTCTCTCAGCCTTGTCATTTCTTTGAGTGACGTTTAATTTCCCTTTTTTTTTTTTTTTTAATCTTCCCCTTTATACTCTCTTTTAATGAAGTAATTGGGCAGAAATTAGTTCTCTGTGTATAAGTTGTATATATATATAAACCTGTGAACTGAGTCATAGCATTTGCTAACAATTACTTGCCGCTTAAAACATGGGTTCTCAGATAAAATATTTTGATAAATCCTCTGTTACTATGAACATATGCTGCAGAAATTTTGGTTAAGTATGTTTTTCCGTATCTCCTAATGCCTAATGTAGTGTTTTTATTGTATTTTTAATGGAGAGACTAACTGCCAGCACCAGATTATGAGTAGTGCTGGATTTGTTCTTTTGTAAAGGCTAGAATAAACAGTACAATAGCTAAAACCATAAATAAATTAAAAAGAAGTCAAGATTTTTGCCACTTGTTCTGTAGCCTATGTGCATTTTCTTGTTCTGTGTGCATGTCTATGCTTTCTTTTGGTTTCCTGGGAAACAAGTAAGGGGTGGTATGCACTGCAAGACATACTCTAAGAATAATTCTTCCCATTTAATCCACTCTGATTTTTACTTCTTAATATACTGGAAGGTAACTAATATTTAATACCATGAAATGTATCTGTGCATGTTTAATGATTCAATTAATCAGAGAGAAACCTTCTTTATAATTAAATATGGATAGGCTATAGTCTTTGCTTCTCATTGACTGATGCTACTGAGAATAAGGGATAAGAATAATTTTATACCATTATTCTGTGTGCCTTTTATTAGAACTCTGAGCTGTTTGGGTGTAAAATCAATGATAGAAGTACATTTTTTTTTAGAGTTATGCACTCTGTACTTTCTGTATTCCATAAAAATCTAACCATATGAATTTAGATATCAATACTACGAAGACTGAGACGTGTTTAAGCACAAGAGAACTTGAACTGATGCTAATGCAATAACTCACATTAAGTTTAAAGACTATGCTTGAGCCCCTGTAGGACTGTCTCTTTCAATTTCTGGAAGAGGCCCAATGTGAGCTTGGAAAAGATTGTATATACTTGCTCTGTAATTCTTGATTTGATGGTGACTGGCAGCCATAGCTCATTTCCTTATAAGTAGCCATTTTATTAATCTGGTCATGGACCCCTTTTGGCTTGATTACTTAAACAAAGGTTAAAAACCACAATATAACTTATTCTTCTACATCCATACAAAATTCTATAAGTATAGGCTAAAAAAAGCCAACTGTTGTCAATGCAGTATGCAGATGGAGGGCATCTATTGGGAAGTTAATAAAAGAATGATGTACATACAGGCAGATTTAAATATGGAAATGGAGATTTCCTGCTTCTTGATTTTGTATAAATTGTTGAATATATTTGTTTAATGATTTATACAGAGCCTCAAGCCATAGCAACTAGGTGCTGTTTACAAAAGTTAAAGCATAAGTTACATGCACAGCCTACAATGGGCTTCATTAAATGACCACTTATGCTGCCAAGGGTGCCATATGTTAATAGCCATGTTGTGAGACCACTTTTCAAGTTTGTCATTGCTCATATTTCACATAGTCATTTTTACAACATATGTACCTACCATTTTAATAAGAAGATATTTTTCATTATCATTTTAACAGGGAAATAGTTAGCAAAAAAATCAAATGCCAAAATTTTCCCATATAAGTAGGCTAAGTTTACAATGGGTAGTAGGGTGCCTAGTCTGAAGAATAAAGAGGTGGTTGTACTATTTCTATAGCACTTCCGTCAAGAAAGACCCATTAATTTGTTTTGAGGGTGAACTTAAGCAAGAAAAATTAGTGTTTTGCTCAATTCGGGTCTCAGTCTGGTTTATATCATTTAAAGTGTTTCTGTTGAGACTTTAGAAACTGTGGACAAAACCCTGGAATCCATGAAATATCACTGAGAAAAGTTTTATTTCTTAGGGGCAGTAGCATGCTGTATTCAGGTGTTCATTAGGAAGGTAATATTCATTGAAAAGAAAACTAATAACCTTGTCTGGAAAAATAATCCAGTCAGTAAATAAGTAGGAACTCATGCCAGCTATCACGTTTGGAACACTTTTGTGCCTCAGTGTATCTACTTTAGAGATCAGTTGTCAAGGATTAAAGCACCCCTTCATTGCTGATGTTCCAATTTCTTTGACTGGAGTGAACAACTGAAATAGTGGTGTGCCATTAGAGAGTGAAATGCTGTTGATTGTGAGCAAACATGCCCCAGGTGAGGAAGCCAACAACTACATCTGTCCTGAAGGAAGTTCTTCTGTCAGTTATTATATATACAAACTGCAGGATGATCTAGTGAGGAATTTTGTCAACCTGCGTTTAGTGTAGGTGCAGAGTCAGCAGGTAGCAAAACCTCAAAATAAGGTGTGCAGGTCACCTGCAAATGAATAACAATGAAATGTTTGGACCACACCAAGCAGTCACATATTGGGAAAGAGTTTAAGTCAAGTTATTTTAGGGGAATTCACTATTTTAGAGTGTTCTATGCAACATTATTTACAGTATGTTTGAAATTTTTCCCTTTGTGAGGTCACCTTCAGTAGCTCTTCTGTGAATATGTATCATTGCGTGATTATGTCACCACTTCATTTATGACTATGTCACCACATCACACTACTGGGTGACAAATGTGTGAAATGTTCCCTTGAAAAGTTGAGGTTCTCCTTCTCTTAAAACTACCATTTCTAGCATGAGCAGGTTGGGAAATGGTGCTTAAAACCCTAACATTTTTATGCACAAAAAAATGTTATCACTTTAGGATGAATTTTTTGCATTTGACTTATGGACATTTGCAATTGTGGTAGAAGTCCACTTTTGGTGAAAATTTTTTTAAAGGCAAATATGACATGACTATTCCCTATTACATGGTTGTGCAAGTTAATACTGCCAGGTAACAAAGGACTGCTCGAGGAAACATCCTCAAGTTGTGCCTTAGATTGGATATTTCTTCAATGAAAGGGTTGTCAATCATTGGAACAGGCTGCCCAGGGAAGTGGTTGAGTCACCTGAAGGTATTTAAAAGATGTGTAGATGTGACACTTAGGGCCATGATTTAGTGGTGCTCTCAGCAGTGTGGGGTTAATGGTTGGACTTGAAGATCTTAAAGGTCTTTGTGAACCTAAATGTTTCAATGATTCTATGATTATAGTTTGGATCCAAGTACATCCTGCCTGGGCAGCAGTCTGGGATTCCTTATATTGAACTCAAGGTAATAATAGCAGCATAAAAATGTATAAGACTGCTGCATGCAGTGGCCTGGTGCTCCCAGTGTGTAGTTGAGATACAGCCAGAACATGTCCCTGGACTTTAATAATAGACATTGCTATTATGGGTAGTGATTTCTTCCTGTAAGTTCTGGCTTAAGCAGTGTAAGGGCAAACAACCTGAGCATGCTTTTTTCTGTGGCTCCAACTCCCTTATGCTACTTGCTGTCTTTGCACATTGCTTTGTAAGGAGTTCTAAAGCATGGAAATTGAAATTGAAAACCCTTACACTTTCTTGTGTACAACATGAATCCCAGTGACTCTCAATTCTGGCATTTTCCTGATAGCAGAACATTGCACATATTTTGAACTTGATATTTCAGCCTTTGAATTCGGTATTCGGAATTAATGATCTTTGTATGAAGAATTTTAATTCAGTGTTGGTTGTCACAGAGTTCCTCAAGTGTCTTTCTGGATTTGACTCTGTAGCCACGGTTTCCTAACCTTGACTCCATCATAGAAGCACTGTTCCATATACCAAAATAACAGCCCTGATTTGAATTCGTGGATTCTACAAACCTGTGTTTGGGATGCTGTAAATTCAGCTGTTTGGTTCAGCCTTCTGTGCCACTAGAAATTATTTTATTAATAACTTACCTAGGACCTGCCACTGTTTTTGTCGTATCTCTCAGACAAAGTAGTAAATTGACTCCACATTGTTCTACTCCCAGATCTGTCATTTTTTGGTTTTGAATTATGGTTGTATGAGTTGCATTCCTATGTTTCCTGTTTGGAAAGACTTATATTTCCATTCCTGTGGAATTTTATTAGTTTTGGCCCTCCAGTGAATATTTCCATTACTAGCTTCTTCCCTGCCTTTGACTCTACAAAAGTAAATTAGACTTGCCCCCTAGAGCTTTCTGAGACAGAGGTAATCTTCTGGTGTATTTCATAGTGAGGTTCTTGTATCTGATGGAAGGCTTTAGTTGTGACAACAAAACAAATAGTGAATAAATATGCTTTCAGGCTTGTAAGTGGATGTCAAGGAAAACAACTAAGAAGCAAAATCACCTGCAATGGCACTGTCCCTTTCATTTTCACTGGGAGACAGGGAATCAGAGAAGGGAAAACTCTGGAAGCAAAAAAGAGAACTGAGCAACTGTAAAGACCTGCATCTGTGTTAACAGCTTGCCAAGGAAGCTGATGCCTGTACATTAATCTGAATTATCACAGTCAGTTTTCCTTTTGTAACCAGCTCAATCACAGCATCATGATCTCATTCTTGAACTGGAGGTGAACTGAGCACAGCATGGTGACAGCATTAGGAAACCTAGAGAAGGAGAGAATAAAATTTACTGATACTAGACAATACAGAAACAGAAAAGACGGTGAGACCTGACACAGCTTTCTTTTCACCTAGGTATTAACATCATAATCCTGCTTTCTTCAATTGTCCGAGTTCTCTTTTATCCAAACAAAAATCTCTGCATCTTTGGAGTGTCTCTGTTATCTCAGTTCTTCCTGGCAGTTAATGCTTATTTTCCTCTTTATATGAAGTGTTCTTTTAAAATCCTATCCTAAGTTTCTAACTTGTGAGTAGCAACTCACAAATACAATTTTCCTAGTCATGTATTGAATGGTGTGTCGTGTTCAGCAAATATAGTCCCTTGATGTTGGATTGATGTTGCATTGTAACAGAGATTTAGAGCATTTTCAGAGTCATCCAAAAGTTTGTGAGAGGACAGGGGAATATTTGGCAGTGCAAATACTGAAGATATTAATTGTATTTTGGTTTTATTTTTTCTTTTTAAACTGCTAAGGCTTAGTGATTGGTCCTGAGCTATATCCAAAATAATGTAGGGAACAAAGCTTTTATTCTTCCAGGATGAGTACACAGTTGTCTGCTACTTTCTCTCTGAGTAAAAGCAGTAAGCTAGCTATCCCCAAAGTAGCAACTGGATTTGTTGGACAGCTATGTTCTGTGGCTGAGCTTAGGTGTTTGAAGGCCCATTGCAGTGGGAAAAGTAACAGATCCCAGATTCTTTCTCAATGCAGGGTAGAAATACTTATTCTCACTTTCAGAAATGCTTGAGGTTTTTTCATCTTTCTGTTTGTGTGGATGTTCAGGTCTCCTATTCCTTCCTTAGGCAGACATCTGGAAAAGCTTGAGAAGTGGGCCCATGGAAATCTCTTGAGGTTCAAGTCCAAGTGCAAGGTGCTGCACCTGGCTCTGGGGCAATCCCCAGTATCAATACAGGCTGGGGGATGAACAGATGGAGAGCAGCCCTGCTGAGAAGGACTTGGGGATGCTGGAGGATGAGAGGCTGGACATGATCTGTCAATGCTCACTTGCAGCCCAGGGAGCCAAATGTGTCCTGGGCTGCATCCAAAGCAGTGTGGGCAGCAGGGCCAGGGAGGGGATTCTGCCTCTCTGCTCTGCTCTAGTGAGACCCCACCTGGAGTGCTGTACCCAGCTGTGGGGTCCCCAGCACAGGAAGGACATGGAGCTGTTGGAGCAAGTCCAGAGGTGGGCCACCAGCATGATTAGAGAGATGGAGCAGCTCTCCTATGAGGAAACGCTGAGAAAATTGGAATTGTTCAGCCTGGAAAAGGAAAGGCTTTGTGGTGACTTAATTGCAGCCTTCCAATACCTGAAGAGAGCCTACAAAGAAGATGGAGAGGGATGATTAACAAGGTCATGTAGAGATAGGACAAGGGGGAATGGATTCAAACTGAAAGAGAGTAGGTTTAAATTAGATAGTAGGAAAAATTCTTTACTATGAGGTGGTAAGACAGTGGAACAGGTTTTCCAAAGAAACTGTGTCTGCCCTATCCTGGGAGGTGTTTGAAGGCAAGCTGGATGGAGCTCTGAGCAACCTGATCTAATGAAGAGTGTCCCTGCCCATGGCAGGGAGGTTAGAACTAGATAATCTTTAAGGTCTCTTGCAACTCAGAGCATTCTATGATTCCATGACACTCAACAGAAACCTTTTCAGCATCAGGTCTGTAGCCACTGTGGACTACCCAATCCCATGTGCTGGGAAGGCTTGAGCAGTGTGTTCCCTTCATCACAGGGCTCTTGGCTGCATATGTACATGTTTTTGTCAGTGTCCTGCGCTATTGTGTCATCTGAACTCCTCCTGCAGGGGTGAGCCAGCTTCTCAGCAGCATCTGCAGTTTGAACTGTTTGGGTTGGTGGCAAATATTTTCTGCTGACATGAGCCAAGGGACTTTGGTAAGCATGGAAAAGTACTTTCAAAAAAGTACTTGCAGACTGAGCTCATAACACATGGTTAGGATTTTGCAGAGACTTGGAGCTGGATTTTTAAAGGCACTTGGCCTATCTCTTGCATAGAGAGATTTTCCAAATCAACTTGAAGCAACAGAAGCAGGCCATTTGTTTTACCTAACTTTGGCTGTCTAATCAGCTGGCTGACTAGACTTTCTCTGCAGAGAAATGTAAGGACTTGAAAAGAAAGATTGCTTGTCTCAAACACTGTTAAGGCCACAGAAGGACTTTGTCATAATTTGAGCACAGAAGAGAATGACTGGGTGGTGCTGATTACAGGCCTGGCAGAGGTGAGATCTGGTTAGCATATCCTGGGTACTTCATCCAGACAAAAATTCCCACTGTGGAAAATTTGTAGAGAAGCAGCTGCTTGCACACACATCACCAGTCAAACAAATATCACCCCAAGTTATGGGACAGATGGCATCTGTGACCACCAACAACCACTGAACCGTCTCCCCGTCTCCCCACCCCTTCAAATATACCTCTGTGGATACCTGGAACTTGGACTGTAAGATAAGATACCACAGATAAGAAAAAGGTGATACAATTGTCTAAGTGTTATCTCAGACCTAGGGGGAGGATAACAAAGCTTGGGGAGAAGAATGCATCACTGATAACGGACACAAAGAATGAGAATTTGTGGGCCACAAGGAAAGTCAACTGCAACTGTGCTGAAATCAGATCAGACTGGGTGAAAGGTAATTCCAGCAGGGGGAGACCATGATCACCAACTCTCAACCCATCTACCCAAGAAACCCACCAACTCAAAAGAAGAGAAAGACTGAACGTGCAAACTGATTAGCATTAGAGTCAAGGAAATAATTTAACCAATGGCATGGGAGAACTGTGTAGGCAATGAGCATGAATTCCTTTGTTTGCTAAAATGTATAAATAGTGAAAAGTTTTGAACAACCTTGGACCCTCCACCACCAAGAAGCCCACAGTGGAGAACTCGTGGGATGCAGCTGCCTCCATGTGTTGTGACTATCTTCTGCTTAATCTGTCTTTCTCTCTCTATCTCCTCTCTTTTCTTTTTCTTTCTATCTCTCTACCTCACATTCATGGTTAAATTAAATCTATACTATAGGCTTTGGTCTATGGTCTTGTTTGCATCTTTATTTGGGCAGAGGCATCTCTCACTAATTGTATCTTAACAAGAGACAAGAAATTCCAGATTTCATCCCAAGCAAAAATAGCTGGGATTAGACAAGTCTCTCATATCCCACTGGGTGACAAAAGTAAGAGAAAGTTAATTTGCAAAAACCCTTCTTGTATTACTACTATCAAGACAAAACCATGGAATTGTGGAATTTTGCCATTTGGAGATTAGGGAGGGCTAAACTTGTTAAAAAACATTTTCTGCCAGACAGTGTTCTTTTTGTGGCTATTGACTGGCCTCCTGTTCTACTCCTATTGCTTATCAACCAAAATACTTACTGCCATTCCTAATATCAATGAGTACTTCTAGTTGAAGGAAAATGCAAATACATTTTATGTTTTTTTTGAGTTGGATTCATAAAACAGTTTCAGACATAAACCAAACACATTTTTTTTAAAGCTAGCATATATTCAAGTTACATTTTGTGAAAACTCTTTTTTTTTTCTTTTATTTCCCAATGACATATAATATCAAACTTTATTTATTTTTAGGTGATTGAGCCAGGAAATAAAGCATGAATGTTTTGCAGAGATCTGTAACCCAGTTATAAACTACTTTTTTGAACTACTTACAGTAGCTTTGCAGGATGATAACTGTTTTTACATTAAAAAATGTTCATGGAGGTTTCACTAACCTGAAGAAATGCTTTGCATTTATTTAAAATACGAGCAAGTTGTGTTCATGCTACATCTGTGCTGGTAAATGGCATTGGACATCTTTCAGCCCATGGTTCTGGCCCATGGCGAGTTACGCTTTCTCAAACTGCTCCTGGGGATGATATGGGAGATTATGAAGGGCACCTCATAATTATGAAGGGCACCTCTGATTCCCAGCAGGCAGCTTGGAAAAGAAGGCCACCTTGTTGCAGTGAATAGTAGGGTTTGGGTTTAAACACGGTTACCTTGGCTGTGTGATGCAGGCTGACCACAGTACAAGGGAGTATTTGATTTACTGATGTAGCTGTGGCTTTGGAGCAGTAAGTAGTTAACACAAGCCAGAAAACAGAGAAGGAAAACCTCCCTAAAATGATAGTAATTCTTGTATGAACACAAATGAATATACAGATAAATCTCATGGCAAGGTTATATACTTAACTTAGCCACAGTGATGGTAACCAGGCTTCCAAGTCATCCTATGGTAATAAGTGGGATTTATTTGTTTGTTTTTACTGCCATGTCCTGTTACAGACAACAAAATGCAAAGAGACATTTTAGAAACCTATATCCCAAGCTGCACTACATGAAAACTTCTCCTAACAGTGAGTGCCTTGGATTCTGAAAGCTCCTTCTTTCTGGAGTGTCATGTTCTTCAGTTTCAGTGGTTTTGTGAGGTGACATTGTTCAAGTCTGTCTAAATGGGCTTTGGCTGTGATTCCTTCTTTCTCTTACATTCACGTGGAATATTCTCTACACTGTTTAATCCTGGCCCAGTAGTTTCAATATATATTTGATTTTGTCTTCATTTTCTCATTTTAAATTTTCCAGCGTCTTCAGTTAAGCTCCACATGGCTGGCAGACTTAATGAATGATCTCATTCTTGTGCCAGACAGACAGGTTCTCTCACAAGCCCACCCAGTCTAAGTAATGACTTCCACTTTCAGACAAGTCAAACTCTTTAACTTGCTACTGTACATATCTTTCAAGAGCAGTTATTGAGCTAAACATGTTCTTGTTACTTCTACGTGGCTTTGAGAAAGGAGGCAAGGGAGATGAAAACAGATTTTGTAGAATTAAAAAACCTCCCCATATTTGCACACACACATATAGGTAGGTAGGTGAAAAGTACTTTTAAATTAACAGGTGTGTTATTGTTCATCGCATAAAGAAAACCTGTGGGTTAGTGGGGAGCAGGAAGAAAGGAGTGAGATGGTGACTGCATTAAAAATTCTCCTGCTTGGAGCAATTCCTGTCTCTGGGTGTCTCCCACGCCTGTGTCCTCTGAGCCTGGAGCACCTCTCTTCTGATCTGTTAACTTACCACAGTCATTTTCACTCCACTTACGTAATGGTTTATGGTGACACAAATCTGCTCTGTCCAAAATAGTTTAGATTAAAAAATGTCTGACTCTCTTTGGTGGATGGTATATTCTGAACTCATTCAGGCAGGAGGGGTGACATTAGCAGTTTGAATACTGGTTTAGTACCAAAGATCTTCCATCTTGAGTACAACCTGTAAAATCCATGATCTTATTGTGGGATGAAATACCATGCATTTGAGTGGGAATATGTTCTCTAGTAGGAAAAGAAAGTAAAAGGAAATCTTCTTTAGGTGTTAATTAGAATTAAAATGGTAAATAGCTCTTTGTCCTACTTTGACAACTCTGTTTTGAAAATGCAGCCTCTGACCCATGACTGGTGCACACAGATTTTTTCTTTCTTTAGAGAAGACTATTTTTAATGTTTTAGAAATCTATCACAACATTGGACTTGTTTTGAGCCCCGTGGTGCTGGTGTTCCTCTTACTTCTGTTTGGATGAAATCAGAAGAAAGGTCTTGGGTTCTTTGGTACAAATTGAGTTTGAAACGGAAGGACAAAATTATATATTAGGTCTTTGATCTTATACATGTGTCTTCCTACCACCTTTTCCCTTTATTTCATTATTTGTTTTAAAGTCATGCTTTTTTTTCTTGGAAAGTTTGCTGAGCCAATTGCATGCTTTTCACAGTGATGGGTATTTACTTCCCAATTAGTCCCACTGAGCCAGCAGGACTATTTGCCTGAGAGCCCTCATCACCATGAAAAAACCCCAACCACCCAACACAAAACAATGAGATCACAATCTGGCCCTTTGCAATGAGCTCAACACTGTCAGGGTTTCACTTTCCGGCTTAAATCCTGTAATGAGCAGCTATCAGAAAAGGAGGTAAATAAAGCTGTCATGCATATTGACAGTAATACAATATCACTGCTCATTTTTCCCCCCAAAGTTAGAGTTGCAGAATTAGTGTGGCATATGATGTTCTCCCCTCTCCAGCAAAACACATACCAGCTGCAGTCTTTTAAAGTCTCCTATCATTTTGTTAGCACAATGACTGCCTACGTGAGCAAAAAAACATGGAAACTGCATCCTACCACAGTTGACAAGATTTTTTATTTTCATGATTACTTCTCTGCCTTTTTTTATTTTGCCTGCAGGCAAAGGTTGGCATACATGTCAAGAGAACATTCTCCAGCTGGGGCCTGCAGTATAGAGAATTGTATACTCCAGAGGGCTCATGGGACCTTAGGCAGATTATTATGGTAATATTGGAGACTGCTGTCCTTTCCCTCCCACAGCTGGGCCGCCTCTCTCATTGTAAGTATTGAAGCAATATGTTTTGCAAATTATACATTGGGAACAACAGGGACCTGGGAAAGTGAGGGCGAAAGAGAAACATGGCAAAATGTTGCCTTTAATATGATATTTTTCTTGTTCATCAAGCAAAAATAAATTAGAGCTTTAATTTTTTTTAATTAAATGAGGCTCATATATTGGGAAAAACCAGCTATAATAGTAAAAAGTTAATATTGATTTTATTGAGTGAGAGTTTTAAAAAAAATATTGTTTATTATAGGGAAATTTCACACAGTAACCTGATGCAAGAGAACTGGAGTAAGATTACATAATAGCTTTTATTACAGATTTCAGAAATCCTTTTGAGTCCAATGAAGCTGGATTAACAAAAACTGCACAAAAAAATATCATTTTAATTAGTGCTAATGTGATCTCGTCATGGTCCAGCTGTTTCACACAGGATGAAAATCTGTGTTGCTTTATTAGCAATTCACCCTCCAAAATAATGTCACTTCTGATTTTTAACATTTCTTATTGATGTATATTTTAATAAAATAGCCAAATGATTTGGTGACTACCGTCATAAGGAAACTGAGGGGTTCTTGACTTGCTTGTTTTTAAATGAAAAAGAGTTTAAAACATTACTGGTAGATAAAGAAATATTTAATTTTTTGACCTTTTTTCAAAACATTACTATAAAAATCAGATTAAAGTTTTTATGGTTGCATTTTAAAGGTGATTCTTTATTTATAAAACTAATAAGGAAAGTAAATATTGCTAACTTGGTAACAAGTTGAAATTATGTCTTACTTGGGCCAGATGCTTTTCCTTAAAGACTTGATTTTGTTTATTTTTTAAGTAAGTATGGGCTTCAAATCACTGTCTTTAACCAATATTCCACTATTCTGTTAGCCAATAGTAACTTTAAATTTAGATCTCTGTTCATTTTTGACAAGACTGTTTCACAACTTGATTCCATTTGGAGCTAACTTCAATTTTAAGCTAAATTATTTTCAAGTTACTGAAACTTACTGCTTCATTTATATATGAAGCTGTAGTATATTGCCTTATACACCTGCCTGAATTCTACATTAAAAATAATCAAATGTAGAAAACCTCAGTACTCACAGCTCAATTTTCTTCTCCATTATTTTTATATGCTTTAATACAGTGGAGACCCCTTGCATATACCATTGTAGAGGAAGTCATTTATATTTTAATAACTTTATTCCTTTTCCCTATGTTACTTAAAATATTTCTTTATGCACTGTTGGTGATAATATATTTATCAGCTCTCTAATTTACCTTAGACTTTGCTAATGTATACCAGGATTCTGACCAGTTCTTGTATTTTTTTCTTAAGCATTGTACAATTTCTTTTCTTATTCTTAAATAGTGATTTTATATTAAACACTGTGTATATGGAAACAGTTTGCAATCTGGTGGCAATTGTTGTAAATTAAAGTGGGATTAATCTGTCTCAGTGGTGGATTTTTAACTATAATTTTCAATTATTATAATAATAGAAGAGGTTACTAAAGAAAACAACACAAGGACTGTATTGCACTGTATTGGTGCACTGTGTTGCACTGTATTGGTTGCTTGCCTTGTAGAGTCTTAAAAAGCCCCTGATGATACCATGACAACATTTCTCTTTCTCTCCTCTGTAGTCTAAAATGGCATTAGCAAAGCCACCCTTTGCTGGGTGTTGGTGTGCTGGTGAAGAGCCCCCAAATAACAATGGGTTGGTTCCATGTGTCTCTGGGAACCAGACAGCTGATACTCCTGAGCTTATGCAAAGACCTGTATTTCACAACATTTGATGCAAGGTTGTATGCAGCAGAATGAGGTGAAAAGGAAATTCTAAGGGTAAAGGATGTTGTTTTGTGGGATAGAGAACCCAGTGCAGTGATGCATATTCTCTTTGGTTCTTTTGAATGTCAGAGGACTCCCAAACCTGAGCTACCTTTCACATTTCCTTCTTCCTACCCTGCATTCCTCCTTCCAGGTAGCACATACTGACTCCCACTTTTTTGGATTATGGTAACTCAGTGTTTGAGGTATATTGCTTCTGAAAATTGCAGCCTTCTCTTTTTTCCTCATTATCTTTGTGTTGGGTACTTTTGCCCAATATACTTGAGGTTTCTCAGCTGTTTTCAACAGCTGTTCTGGCTTTCAGCATTGTTGATGACAGACTGCATTTTGCAACCAAGTGTGAACAGTTTGCCTAACACCTTCCTAACGCAGAATTTTTCTGCATTTGTCATGTGCGACTAAAGTGTGGCATTTAAAAAGACAGTCCAATCTATCTGGCTTATTCCTATCTTGTCTATGATGAAAAATCCCAGTGAAATGAAGAATTGAAGAAATTCTGCTTTTCTCCATTGGAGCTAGTATCTAAGGCTAAACCTCCACTTCCTGTGCACATTCATTGGATAGAATACAAGGGACTTTGATATTGTCAAGGGTTGCTCTAAAAAGGCAAAATGGAAATAATTACTTTAAGGATAATAAACTGTGTTGGGGAGTGAAGGAAATTCTGCATATTTCAGCAGATCCCATGATTTAAACATATTGAGAAATTAATTGGTGTGTAACTCTTTCTTTTGTCAATGTGTGGAGACTTAACCAATATAAAATGAGAAATCCCTCTACATAATACCAAAGTTCTGAGTGTATTTTCATCTAGGATTTAAGTAGTGAAACCCTGACTCTCTTCAGGGGAACAGGATTTTTCTTTAATGAATTTGCCTCAAAGACAAGGCTTGGTGAATCCTCTGGAGAAATTCACTGGGCAGTGATGGATACACATGCTTTTCTGCTAGTGGTGTACAGTGCATGTTCAGTATTTGTTCCAACTACCTTCTCCCTTGACTTGTCTTTATTGGCAACCAGGCCCTGGCCAGTGTGATGTGATAGGGAAGACTCATCATAATGCACTGTAGCTTGCCCATATAGTGAAGGGTGGGTGTTACAACAGATGCGTCAGACATTGTCCTAAAAATGTGTGACATAAATGTCAAGATGTTTCATGGCTGCTGCCACGTTTGAGCTCCAGTCTTCTTGCACACATGAACACAGATAAGTCTTCCTTTCAGTAGTCTTTCTTTACAATGGAAGGATGCTTTAGCCTCTGTTTCTCTCTTGTCTTCTATGACTTTAAATAACATTTGTTTTGGTTTTGTACTGTACTTGTTTCCTTGTATTCTTCATGTTTTGGTGGGGAATGCATTTTTTTTCTGTGATATTTTTATTATACAGCTGAAGAACCCCAGATCAACTCTGTGTCTCCAGACTTTTAATCTCTTATGAAATTAGAGTTATCTAACTTACTAGCATGTGAGAAGCTGGAGGTACACAAAAGCTTTGACTGCAGATGTTGAGATGTTGTCATCATGATCAAAATATGAAGGGACACTGTCTCTAACTCTGGTGAGCCCTTATGTATTGCATTCATCAGTTCATTGAGAACACACAGGAGCCAATGTATAATGGACAGTTAGGGCGGAACCATTTGTTCTGAAACAGGATTATCTTTCCTGTCCACGTCAGCTTCATGATAAATTTATTTTTATTTCCATTTCCAAATTTTCTTCCATTCAAGGAAACCCAGCGGAGTACTTGAAAGCCCCTCTCCCACAGACAGTTTTTATTAGGTTAGTAATCTTTTACAATAAGAAAATCCTTCCATTGTCATGTGCACTTTTCCTCTGAAATCTGCTTCTTTCGTTCTCAAGTTTTGTGAAGGTCATTCTAAGAAAACTTTGGCCAATTTCTTTTGATAAGATTCACAGCCTTACTAATTTAGAATAATGATATTTGATTGGAGTTGCTCTTTCTTGTATTTGAAGGCAAGTTATTGGGATAATCTAAAGTGTGTTACGTGGTTAAATTTATTAGCAGAAATTCTTGCATATTTAGGGATATTGTGATGAAATTTCTGGCTATTTTTACATGCATTTTTTTTTCAGACAGAAAGGGTAGGTAGGGTTCATTTAATCAGATTTTAGTGAGGGGGAAAAAACAACATAAAAATCTTATCTGGAGCTTTAAGAAATCTTAATTTAGAAAAAGAGAAAACTAAAAAGCAACTTGAACACTTTTAATGGGTGTTGCTTCTGGTAGAATGTGGCTTCAATTTTATTGACTTCCAGTTCCCAATAAAAGGGTTGATGTTGCTGTTTCTTTGTGCTGGTTACTTCATTAATTATATTCAAAATGTAGGTCTGAAAGCTGTTGCTACCCTCTTATGTTTTGAAAGTGGGTACTAGTAGCCTATCTTCTTCATCCAATAATCTATAATAAGGATTTCATCAGCAAATCAGAACACCTACTAAATTAAACAGGAAAATGCTGCTGTAGGTAGTTTGCTTAAAATTTTTTTGTGTATAGATTGGAGCCTCCACTGGAATACATATGAGGGATTTTCAGTATGGTAAAAAGTCTGGAAACTGCTGCTGTAGAAAACCACATTCTCTAGATATTAATCTTTAAACTAAAGACAGGCCCATCTGTGTGCACCACTAAATTGGAATTGAGAGATATAACTCAAGGGTAGGCCTCATGAGCCTCCCCCAAAGTGTAAATTTCACTTGTTTCCACATTGTGAAAACAACATTTTGAACATTAAAGGAAAAAAGTGCTTTGTTCTGTTGAAAGTCAAAAACTTCACAGATACTAAATAAAATAGAAGTCAAAATACTGAGTTTGAAGAGCTTAACAACTTTAACATTCCAGCTGTAGTGTTTTAAAAATTATTTAGGATAAAATACATGATAATTCTAATACATTTGTCTGTATGAAAATACTTAAAGTTACATTTGTAGATAAATAATCACTTACTATAGTGAGTAATTTTATTTACAGTAAGTGAATAGTCACTTACTAGAAATCTTGCATTCCTGGGCAAGGGAAATATAATTTTCCAAGGATAGTTCATCTCAGTCACCTTTGACATCTACTTTAGTAAGGAATGAATATCCTTTGAAGGTGCTTGTATTTCTCCACTGGTAACAGACTAGAGCCTGGAAAAGCATCTTAGACTAAATGGATGTTTTAGGTGAGATTAATTCTAGTCTGTTGCTATGGGCTCAAGTTGGTCATCCATACATAGGTGCCTTCAGCCATTGTAAGTGCCCTAAAGTATCTCAAACATGTACATGGGGCTGGCAGATATGACACAGGAGTTATGCGAGACTGGTGACTCTCTGTAGTAGTAGCAGAAGTGAAGGTATATTGCCCTGGGGCATCTCAATTGTCTTCAGGTGCCTGCGGAGGGTAACTTAATCAAACTAAAAGGATCATCTCAATTTTAATAATGTAAACTGATGACTGGCCATTCCCTGAAGTCCTGAACAAAGAGAGGTACTTTCTGAAATTCTGAGAGTGCCAGTAGTATTGCTCACTGGTTCTTCAAGTTACTCTTTCCTGGCACGCAATAAACCAGATTATATATTTAGGGTCCCTATAAGTAATTCTAAATGTGATAGTAAGTACTACCCCATATTCCCTATCATCCTGAGATTGTGCCAGCAGCAATGACTCCAATGTCTGCATGCAATCTTAAGGGCAATGTCTGTTACCTGACAATTGGCAACCTAACCAACACAACGGTACGGTATAACAACTCTACAACACCTCTGTAAGGCTGTGGAGCATGTTTGAGTAAGCAGTCTAGAACCCAAAATCTATCCAAGAATACATCTTGTTAAAGATTCTTACATGGTCTTTAACATAACTTCACTGATGCTGGATCTGAGTTAATGGTGCTTCATAAGCAGTGCTGACCATTGTTCTGGAATGACAAGTTGCTGACCAGCTTGTTCTGGAAAAATCTGAAACTGTTTCATATCAGTCTATTTTGTAATTGCCAAAGAAAGTGAATTCTTTTTTCCTGCTTCTGAGTCTTGGAGGTCTTGGAGGCAAGCTGGAAAGCAACGTTCACAGTGCATCTGCCAGCAATATTCCGGAAATCACAAACAGAGACATAAGATCCTTATCATGGATAATGAGGGAATCTTCATGCTGTATGGAGTCAAGTTCCTTCTACTGCTAACTAGCAGATTGTTTTGCAAGACCTTATGTTTGGTAAGTGTCAGAAATAGCAGACATATTCAGCTTTGCTCACCTATCATTACTGTGAGGGTGTATTTAAACATCTGTGTTTTTAAATTTGAAGCTTTAATGTTACATTCATGTTGCATTTCATTATGGATGCAGCAATGACTGGGAAAACAGAAAAGAAACTGTGAAGAGGCCACGCTTCTTGGTAGCAGCCTAGGAATTAAGATGACAGCATTAATTATTTATGCTGTAAAACATCTTCATTGGTAGGTGGTGGTGTGAGGAAAGGGGGGAGGTCAAAAAGCACATCTACTTATATTCTTATGGTGAAAAAGCAGAAGAAATAAGAAGCAAGCAGTTAGCCATTACATGTGTTTGAAATCAAGGAACGGAGTTGCAAATTGGTTACTGTAGTTTGCTTGTCCCATGCATGAGAAAGTACTGTGATCCTAAATCTAAAATGATTGTGTTTGAGGACAACTTTTAAGACAAAATACAAAGGCCTAATAAGGACCTCCAGGGAACAGCTTAGTATTTAACAGATAGAAAAGACAGGGCATCACTGGAGGTGGCTGGACTTCCACAGATTGCCTTCATCCTTTGAACACAGACTGCCATAATCTTTCAAGCAAGATGGAACAATGCCGTGAAGATGGATGCTTCAAAGTGTTCTGTGAAATAATGGTGAAAATACATACGTATAATACACTCCATCTGTTATTACAGCTTTTGTTTCCTTGTTTGGAAGGGAGCCTCTGCTTTGTGTGGCTTAAAAATAAGACAGTGAAAAGATCATTTTAAGACATTTGAATACAACCTTGGTAGATAAATAGATAGAAAATGTCATAGAGATAGAGACAATAAAAATGTAGGCTATCAATGCTGATGCAAGCATTGCATTTCAGGGGAAAAATTATAATAAGTTGTTTGGGAATAGCACCTAATTTAAGGAATAACCATGAAGAATAGAAATACTTTAGAACACTATTATTTGCTCTTTGTATCACAATAGTGTCTAGTGGTTCCAACTGGAAGACAGCACGTCATACCAGATGTTAAATAATACAGACAAAAGATAATCTCTTCCCAGAAAACTTAGATTTCAAGCAGACAGGCTAGAAATTGGTGGGAAGACAGGCTGCAGCTTGTCTGGGGTCACACAGCAGCAATTCCTTCATTGTTGGTCTAGTCAAGCATTCATGAAATTACATTGCCAACAAGTTGAACATATCTGAGTTGTCCCAGTCTCAGCATTGTGTGAAATGACCTCTAAACAGCTTTTGTCCTGAAAAAGTGATATTCTTTTCCTTAATGATAGAGGAGCTGACGGTTGAATTATCTTGTATTTATTTTCATGGAGTCATAGAACAGCTTGGGTTGAAAGGGATATTTAAGCATCATCTAGTACAAACTCCCTGTCACTCTCATCCATATCCCCTGGCAGGGATGTCTTTCACTAGACCAGGTTGCTCAAAGCCTCATCCAACCTGGCCTTGAACACTTCCAATAACAGGCCATGTACAACTTTTCTCGACAATCTGTTCCAGAGACTCACCACTGTCGTCCTAAAAAATTTCTTCTACCTTCTTTCAATTAAAAATTGTTGTTTGTCCTGTTACAACAGACCTTGGTAAAAAGTCTTTCTCTATCTTTTATAAGCCCCCTTAAGTTTTGAAAGGCCTTAATAATGTCTTTCTGGAGCCTTCTCTTCTCCAGGGTGAACAACCCCAACTACCTCAGACTGTCTTCATAGGAGAGGTGCTCCAGCCTTTTGATCATTTTTTTAGCCCTGGGCCTCTTTCAGACATGCTCAAATAGATCCATGTCTTTCTTGTGCTGGAAACCCTGAGGCTGAATGCAGCCCTCCAGGTGAGGTCTCACAAGAGTGGAGATGAGGGGCAGAATCACTTCCCTTGACTCACTGGCTACACTGCTTTTGATCTATGCATCCCAGGATCCAGTTGCCTTTCTGGGCTGCAAGTGCACATAGCTGGCTCATGTCTGCCTCTTTAGAGAGTGATCCATAGCACTGTAAGCCAGGTCTTTGTGTTGGGTGTCCACAGCAAGGTGCTGGCAGCAATGTTTTTTCTGAGAATACACCAGAAGTTGCCTTCAGTGTCAGACAGAGCCAGTTCCAGCTGGCTCCAAGGCACACCTGTTGCTGGCCAAAGCTGAGCTGATCAATTGATGGTGCCTCTGTGACAACGCATTTAAGAAAGGGTAAAAAAAGGTTTCAGGACAGCAACTGTGAGAGAGGAGTGAGAAAATGTGAAACAACTCTGCAGACATCAGGGTGATTGAAGCATTAGGGGAAGGAGGTGCTCCACGGTGGAGCAGATACGTACTGCAGCCCACAGAGAGGACCATGGTGGACCAGATACCAAACTGCAGCATATGAAGACCCTGGGCCAAAGGAATCTCTTGGCAAGAACTGCACCTCACGGAGTGGAACTCAGGCAGGAGCAGATTTTCCAGGAGGACTTGTGCCCTCTTGGGAGGACCCACAGTGGAGCAATGTGTTCTTGAAGTACTGTACTGTGGTGGGGCAGGTGGCTGTAGCTATTTTGTCTCCTGAGAAGAACTCAGACAACTAGCTGTGGTAGTCAGCAACCCAAGTTTAGCATGTAACTTTCAGTCACGGTGAGAACCCACGATTCCTTTGTTCCGCTGTTTGCATGTTTTCCCCTGATTGGTTAATGTTTTTCCCGTCTTGCTTTATGTATGAGGTTGTGTATATTCATTTCCTAAGTTTAATATGTATCAGGTCTAGAAAGTTCTTTGTTCCTCGATGCCCCATTGGTTCCTTCCCTAAATCCCTCCTTTGTGTTATTTCCATTGATTCCCTTGCACTCAACCCTGCCTCCTGTCAAGTATCCCATTTGCTGTATCCCTTATCCCCGCCTTTCCTATCCCCCCTATAAAATCCCTGGACCCTTGTCAGATCCTTGGCTCTCTATCTCCTTCCTCCGTTGTCTTACTTCAATAAACTTTCTGTGTAGAAATTACACGGCGAGGCCCTTCTCTCTCTCCCTTCTTTGCCTCTGCCTGCGTGCCTCCACACCCTGTTTAGGGACGGCCCCCTCGGGTGAGGAGCACACCCCCGTGTGCCTGCGCTTCTGTGTGTGTCTGTGCCTGCCCTAGTGCAGTCAGGTTGCGGCTGGACCTCCAGGCTCTCTTTGAGCTAGCACACAAAAACCTGACACTGTACCTCATGGAAAGCACTCATGCTGGAGCAGTCCTTAAAGTACTGTAGCCTGAAGGAAGGACCCAAGCTGGAGAAGAGGAACAGAGTGAGGAAGGGGCAGAGAAGAGAAGCTGTTATGGACTGAGCACAACCTCCTTTCCCCATCATCCTCTACTTCTTGAAGTGGGTGGAGTGGAGGTGAATGAAGGATAAAACTTAAGCCTGGGAAGAAGGAGAAGGAGCAGTGTGGATTTTTTTTTTAATCTTCCAACTCAATTTTTACTTAATTTTCCCTAAATGAGTCTGTAATGCCCATTAGAGTGATTTGTAAGTGATTTCCCTGTCTTTATCTCAATCCATGAAGTTCTCATCCTATTTCCTCACCCATTCAGTTGAGGAGGGGTATGAAGAGAGCCTGGGTGGATGTTTCCCAGCTGACCAAGGTAAACTTGCTACAGTATTGAAGACACCAGTGCAGTTAGAACAGGAAATCAAATCCCCTTTTTATGATGTCCATATCTCTATCCTCTATAGTACTCAGGTGGTATGTAAAATAGAGTTTTATAAGGTGGTTCTAGTTTATTAATGAGCTCACCTGAGACATAAAAAATAGCTGAATAAATTTCTTTAAAAAATATTTTGAAAACTCTTTCCTTTTGTGCACAATTGGAAATATATTTGTTCATGCACACATATGTATGAATTTAACCCATGTCCTTATCAATGTCAATTATGAAATGTGCATCCTTATCTGCAGACACACCTACAAAGAAGTCTTCCCAGTTCACATAGAAGTTAACAGTCATGCAGAGTTAACCAGAAAAAGTGAAGCATTTTCTTGTTTAAAGAAAAGCTTAGCTCACAAGGATTCTGGATATTGTTTACTCAGGCTTGAATTATATTGGCCTCTTGTCCATTTGAATAGGCTTCCATTCCATAGAAACTACTGCTGGTACGTCAAACTGTACAGTTCACAGATCCTGTAACAACCTATAAATGCCTTGTTTTCTGAGAAGTAGCCTTGCTTATTTTCTATTTTTCTCCAGTTGAGCTGTTTGTGCACAATTACCTATACAGAGGACATTTCAAAATAATTTGTCCATAGCATAAGCCAGTTTCTAACTGGCAAAGTAATAAATAACTTTTCCATTTTATCATCCCTGTAAAAAATGGTATCATATTGTCTCATTTTGCAAATGAGAATTAATGGCCCATTACTCACAGTCATTCTCATAGTCGCATACTGCCTATCTTTAGAGATGAGTGAACTCTAAGGAGAAAAGTTTTATGTCTTATTCACTCCCCTGGGAACTGGAAGGCTACTTTTTTTCCTTTCTGTGGCCGGGGGACCTCCAATAGTTCCAGTTGTGCTTCTCTTCCATTCCAGTGATGTTGAGCAGATTGAGGTGCTTGTACTCTTAGTTTTATCAGGTTAAAACCGTCTTCACCAGTAAACTGAACAGGCCCAAATTACAGGCTCCAACACTGGCATACACTGAGCCCCACAATTAGTCATTGATTGATACATGTAGTTTTGAAGCTTTGCAAACTAGCCCTCTATAATCTAGCCCTCTGCCAGATGATGACTAAGTGTTGTTCAGGAGACAGACTTAGACAAGAATGGTTCCTAGTAGGTGTTTTGGAAGGAAGAAAAGTTTGAGTTTTAGAGTACAGGTACCCATTCTGCTCTACCATTTCAGTCATGGCCTTGATTTTCTAGTGTAAGTATAACCTTAGACAATTCTACTCTCCAGTGCTAGACTGAGGATATGAGTGATATATTCCAACCCTTCTGATACCATGCCTCAAAAGGGAAAGATGGACAACATTGTATGAGTCTTTTTCTTGGAAATGATGTAATCCAATCGTATCAAGAGACTGGCTGTCCATCTAAAATATTTTGGATGAAGGGTGCTAAGAAAATTTTGTCAAAGAAAAGGCTGTAGCATAAAACCAAGGAAATAGAAGAGACTCCAAAACACGTAGTGGTCAATGAATTCAATAATTTTACAAGCCTGAGTTGCCCTACCATCCAAGTCAGGGTGCAAAGGAAATGTATCATTCAACAGGTATTTGAGATTATTGCTATTTTTTATAACAGGATTGAATTACCTACTTTAGGAGATTTTTTGCAACAGTTGGATGGTATCTATTTACATCCTGACTGAATCACATGCTAGGAATCAGCCCAAGCCTTATGAAAATGCTAGATACCTTTAAAGGTCAGGATTATATTTTCAAACAAAGGTACATCTCTTCTGCCTTATGTGCACAATCTGAATATTTTACAGTTTTCTATCACAAAACAATATTTTTTTTCCTCAAGGAGATGACAATAGGAGGTGAGACTTTTTTTTACCTCCTATTCTTAATGAAATATATGTCATAGTATGTTAACAGGCTCCCATTGCAATATTTTGTAGACCTGCCATTCATATTAGCAACAGGACAATTTATTACCTGGAATAAGAAAGTCACATCTGCAAAAAGCATGTATGTCTAGGTCAATAAGCTATGGAAAATTAATTTAAAATCCTTTAACTATGTCAATTTTCAGTAGAAAGGAAGTGTGGAAGAGCAAGCTGCTGAACAATTTTGTGTTTTGTGTGTCAGATGCTTGTCTAAATAAGAAGACAGAATCAGGTAGAATAACTGTATTTCAGAAATCATGAAGATAAATGAAAAGAAATGAGGAAGTGGAGCAGAAAGACTTAGAGTAGGAGAAATTAAAGAGGATAGAACTTCTTGCACAAATATGTTGAAACGAGGGGAAAAGGAAGAAAAAATAATCACAAGGTTCATAAGGTGAGTAGAAGCAAGAAAATGGACAATAACAATTTACTTAATGATAAAAACCAAATCAGCAAATAATTATGTTAATTGATTTGGGAGATGACTAATGTCATGGAATCATAGAATGGTGTGGGTTGAAGGGGAGGGGCCTTAAAGATATCTAATTCTAAATCCTTGACATGGGCAGGTACACTTTCTACTGGAGAAGAGACAGAATGGTTTTAGGTTGGAGAGCAGAAGAGAAAGAGGCAAGTAATGAGAGTAAGGAATGTGAAGTAAAATAATTTAGAGAGATAGCCCTCAAAAAGGGAAAAGAGTGGTACATTAAGGAGATGTAATTTAACTGACACAGACCTGCTGAACTTGTGAAAGAGTCAAGATCCTTAAGTCAGAAATTATTCTAGGAAGTGCAATTCTCTATACATGGTAACTGCAATCTGTGTGTGAAGTGTGAAGCTGGCTAAGAAGTCTAATCCTAGGGTATTTTCTTCAGTCATTATGGATGATGTAGCTGCTGCACCACTGGTACAGTTACCAATTTCTATTCTGCAGTGCACTGCTAATCATTCTGCGCTCGGTTGGCAGACTGAACGAACCAGCTGCCAAAGAGACATCTTTTCATTCCCTGTGCTTCCTGAGCAATGGTAGAGAGGGGAGTTTCTCCAGTGCAGGAGCTATTTAACCCAAGCACTCTCAGTTCTGCTAAACTTTGGATAAAACAAATTGAGAGCTAGGAATTAGAAGCTGAGGTTATTAAATATGCTGGCAGTTGTGTTAACAGCCATTTCCTCAGCTGGATTTTAAACATTTTTAAAGGAAGGCATAAAAAAGAGCTTGTTTTTACTACCATCAGGTGTGCAAGAATGCAAATATAGGCTGTTCTCACCTGCAGCCTAGCCAAGTCAATGGCAAGATTCCCTTTGCTCCCAGGGCAGCCTGGCCAAGGCCATTGACTTACCTGGTGTGCTTTGTCCATGCAGTATATAGCCTACCCTCTCCTCAGGAAATCCTAAAGAAACAGGTGGGCAAAGCAGAATAATCCTAATACCTATTGCATCCCATACATTCTGTGTAACTGAGAGATGTGTTTCCATCTTCATTCCCATGCTCTAGTAGTCCACAGGTGACTTGAGTTTTAATGGCAAAAATGAAAATAGTGGGAAGGATGACCTCACATTTGTGAAATTAGTTTGTTGCAGTGGTGCTGAACTTTTCCTGGTGACACTGACAGAGTAATATCTGAGAAAGAAAACGATTCAGGTACAGCTTTGTAAAGAAGTGTGAAACATCATACCAAGCCCAGGACTGGTAACTGCACTTCTTCTGGTGTAAGATGTCCAACTTGGAGAAGTGTCTTGTGTTCCTAAGCTTCCAAAAGATCAAGGTGATGGCATCCCTTAAATGTGATGCTATGTTTGCATGTATTTCATGGTATTAACTGTGTCAGCAATACTAAGGTTGCTGAATCTTCCCTAAATAACATAAGAGAGCAGCAATATTAATGTAGGTGAGGCATCTCTCTTGCTTGTTTCCAGTGACGGGCAATAAAAAAGCTTGATAAATTAGAAGCCTTTGTAAAAAATAAAAAATACTGATGCCTATATATTTATTAAGAGATCTAAATATATTTGAACAGATTGTTTTTGTCAGAATAACATTTGACAAAGCACACACACCTCCTAAACAATTCCATTCTGGGTAGATGATGGAGAAAAAAATAATTGTTTCTATAAACTAAATAAATCTGTTCTTGTGCCAAAGCTACAGAAGACAAATCTTTATTCAAATATGTAGTGAAGTAATAAACCTGTTTAAGAGATAAATTTAATGGGTTTTTTGTGACTGTATTTTTTCAATAATTGTTTATATTTTTATTTTAGTAGCAGTTTTACAAAAAGAAGTTTGTTCCTTAAAAAAATCTTGTTAATTCCAGCAATGGAGTAAAGAATTACAGTACCATTCCTTGTGGAACTGTTCTTCATATTTGTTTCAGAATCAAGAACAAAACAGCATGAAATTATGCAGCAAGGACGATAAGCAGCAAAAGAGAGGGAAGAACTATATAATTTGATCCAGGCATAAATTTCTAGAAGTAATGGTAAAAGTCATACCATTTGCTGGCATTTGGAAAAAGAGAACCAGGGCTATCCTACTATGTTATCTTTGTACTGCATTGAACATAATAACAGCTTGATTAATAGCTGGCTCTTGTAGGTACAGTCACAATGCAATTAAGCATGAAGCATTTTATTATTAACTTTCAAAAATAATTAGCCACCTTAGTCCCAGTTTGAAAAAATTACTTTAGTGGTTGGACAGTAAAACATTAATTCTGTAACTTGTGTTCTCTGAACCACCACACAGTCGGTGTATGAAAAATGATCACAGTCTGTTAATTCTGGGTGTTCAGAATCCTATGTGGTTAGATGTTTTATGGTGCCTAAAGTAGATTGCTCTGGACTGACAACTGCATTCCTTCAGGAGCCTTGATGGACACTTAGGATAGATAGATAGATACATACATCATTCTTTTCTCCCTCTGCAGACAGTAGGAAAGGGTAGGAACCAACAGCAGCCAGACTTTTGGATAACAAAGGGTGTACATAGTCATTTGAAAATAAATATTAATATGTTCTTCCTGGATCTGATACAAAACTGAAATGTGCTAATCAAAAGCATCTGTCAGCAGATGACCTCTCTTCTTCTACAGCAAGAACATATCAAATCATGTGAACTTACAGATTTTTATCTCATCACCAAACCTGGCACGAAATGTTGTATGTATTGGTGTATTTGAACATTGTCAGTATTCAAGTTTTGTAGCTTGAATTATGGTGAGGTAGTGGAATGATGTCAAACCTCTTCAAGCAGCTACAGTTATATAGCAGTTTTTATGACAGTATAGTGCATGTTACAGTAAAAAAACCCCAATGCCCTGTAGTAAAAAGGGTCTCCCAACAGGTATAACTTCTCTTTCACCAGCTTAGTGAAAGAAAAGAAACCAAACTCTTTTTCCTTTTTTAAAAAATATTGTTTTATACATTAAAAAAATCTACAAACGTGTAAACTTACATTTTACATCTCTGTATCTGAGCAATCACTATGAGAATAAAGGAAAAGTGCTGCCATGGAGCAGTTTAATTAACCAAATGTATGTATGTATTTCAGGATGGGATGAACACAGAATAACAATGCCTATTACTCTCTGTTGACCAAACAAGCACTTCAGCAAGTGCATTTGCTGTCAGATTCCTGTATTATACCTGAAGAGTATCATGTCAGTTATGTAAAAATTGGATAAACATTGTCTAGGCTCTCCATAATGAGGAGAGACAGTCATCTCCAAACTCAATGCTCATCTTCCTCATGTCAAAGAAAAGCAGAGAAAATAAAAAAAAAAAGAGAAAATGAGAGAAAAAGACAAAGTGAGGAAGAGAGAGACAGAGAAGAAGGAAGGAAAGAAGGAAGGAATGAAGGAAGGAAAGGAAGGAAGGAAAGGGAAACAAGGAAGGAAGGAAGGAAGGAAGGAAGGAAGGAAGGACGGCTGCTTATGAGTTTGGTCAAATATGATTTCCTTCTAATAAATCTGTGCTGATTAATTCAAATCATCCTTCCATCCTTCATGTTTTTGGAAATTTCCAGATAGATCCATTCCATCATTTTTAACAGGAAGGATTTGAGTCTTATCAGCCTGCTGTTCCCTAGATCCTCCTTCCTGAGGTTAGAAGAAACACTGCCTTTCTCTTAGTTGTCAAGAATCTCCTGTGACTTCCATGACCTTTGAAAGAGGTTGATCAGCTACTTCAGCGCTCATGGGTGTATCCCATCAAATCTGATGGAGTTGTGGGTCCAGCTTGTTTAAATGTTCTCTAATCTGATCCTCCTCCAGATCTTACTCCAGACTTTCCCACAGGCCTCATGGACCTGGGATTGCTAAAGGCAAGTAAAGAATGAAGAAAAGGAGGTACTGTGTATCTCATCCTTTTCCACAACAGGTCTTCTGCCCCAGTCAGCAGTGGGCCCTAATTTTTCATGGTCTTACTTTTGTAACTAATATACCTGAATAATCCCTTCTGGCTGCCTTTCATATCACTGCCAGATTCAGTTCCAGATAGGCTTTTGCTTTTCTTGTTCCATTCACCCTTGCCACCCTGGCCTGCCATACCTAAAGGACTTTTATCCATCCACTGCAACACTGCACCTGTGTGTGCTATCCCACCATATCTGTATTTCAGTAAGATTGTTACTCTGCAACTGCACACATACCTCTTGTTCCTGTGGTTTGCTCCCCATGCTGTGCACGCTGTGTGCACATACTGCAGGAACACTCAATTGTACTGATTTCCCAGAAAGGACACGAGAACTTCTCCCATGATGCTGTCCTGTATTTATGTACATGTGGTTGAGGTGGTCACCCTAAAACTCGGTTTTGATGACTGAGGTTTCTTCTGCCCACCTTTTGCTTGCCATCCCCCTCACTTGATTATTAGCTGTCATCTCCCATCCTAGTTTAAAGATCTCACCTGGCCGGCCAACATACTGACAAAGATGCTTTTTCCCTGCTTGTTCAAGTGGATTCCCTCCCTTACTGGAGATCCTCAGATGGGGTTCCTTCATTACTAGAGAAGGTCTTGTGGCATTAAAGCAGAATCCCCTGTTGTGAATACCAGTTGTGCAACAGGTTCTTGATTAGTTGTTGTAATAGTCCAAGGTTCAGATGATCTTTAGAGGTTTCTCCACAATGTCCCAGACCTAGGGCTTCCTGGAAGTTACAGACCCTGTAGTTAGCCTCACAGTGCAGAAGCAGCAACCTGACACTTGTTAAGGGTTCCCAGGAATCCCTGAATGATCCCAGAAAGTTTCCAGAAGATCTAGAAGATCTCAAAATAGAACCCAGAAGCTGCTGCCTTTCTTGGCAGTGCTCTTGGTCCTGAGTTCCAGGTCAGCTCCTTAATTTTGAGAATAATTCAAAACTCTTTGTCAGATTAGTCTTACTTTTATAAAAGGTTCATGTGAAATATTAATTTTTTTTCAATTTGTCAAAATAATTTCATATTTTCTCCTCATTTGTCAATGAATTAAAAAAAAAAAATCATTCTAAAAGCATCAGAAATAAAAAGGAAAATCCAAACCCTGCAGTTGCCTATATGGCATTTTCTGGAAAAGATGGTTTGGTGACTCCCTTTCTCCAGTCTTCCTTTCCTTCCTGTTGTCATTCTTTCGTCCCATTTTCTGCCTTTCCCCCTTCCTTTTTTCTCTTCTTCCTTTAACATATCTGAACGCTTTCTGTGAGTTTTAGAACCCGTATTTATCTGAGCAATGTGCAGTCTGAGGTTTTGGTTTTTTTTTAAAAATTTTTGTCCTGGAGTGGAAATTATCAAAATAATGCTTCTCTGTCTAACACGGAAAGAGAGTTGAGACAATCATGTTAATATGCATGGGAAAAATAACAGTATTAGGAACTGAAATGAGCAGGGGTTCAACAAACTCGCAGTTCTCCAAATATTTAATGCAGGAAGCTTCCTCAAAGTCAGTCAGTGCTCCATAGGCAAGGAAGCAAAAGACTGTTCCTTGAAATTACAAATGTAGTTGATTAATGCCATTGATTTTTGATTTAAACTGATTCAGTAACTTGTGAGAAAAATGAATTGCTTCCTTGGTGTTACTTTCATGCATAAAGCTGTAGATAGCACGATATCTGAGTAATAGGCACCAGAAACAGATATCACTGATGGCATAATTATGCATTTACTGTAGTTTCAGATTTATCAGCCCATAAAGTACATGGATTACTGCATGTTCCACAGTGTTAATGCAGTTAGGGCAATTTGATTTCATCTAAACATATTAAAATCAATGCTTAGTGTTTGGTTTAATTTCAAGCATAAATACTACCCAGGGTTCTCAAGATGTGGAAAGCAGTTTCTTAGTGAAATGCATATTTCATAGCATGTGTCGCTTATCCATTATTTGGCTGCAAAGAGATGTATCAATTGAGAAAGCTGGTAACGAACCACAAGTCACTCAATGAAGCATCAAATAAGGGTAAATGAGAATTTTTTGCTGTCAATTCAAATTCAATCTAAAGTAGTGCACTTTATGATTTTGTACAAAGTTATGAAACAGCATTTGGAATTTATTGTCTTTCCTATGACCTTTTGTGTTATTTTTTTCTTTTAAAATGTAAATTACTGTAAGTGCAGCTTCCCGTTTCAGGAGTATTTAACTGAATACTACTATTCTAGCTACATCAGAAGTTTGCTTTTTTTAATGCAAATACTTAATATCTTCCATGATCATGGCTTTTAGAGCAAGTTCTATCTATTGCAAATCTTTCCTGTTCTGGTTTCTGTTATTTCCACAACAACTACATTTTTATCTCCCTGGTGTTTCTAATTACCCTTCTGGTAATCTCCATGCCTTTCTTCTATTTTTATAATTTTCGGCTCTTATGTGCTGTTGACCAATCTTACCTTCTGTCTTTTGTGTCACTATCAATGCACGTACTTACCCATCTGCTCCTTGAAACAGTTGCAATGCCATATATTCTTGCCTGCTTAAATATTGCCTGTGCATAAAAAGCATTATATAAATCCCTCATCTGTTACGTCCTTCTGGCTCAGGTATATGTGACTTACATGCATCTTTTTTACATTATTTCACATCTATATATGATGATTATGAGTGGATTTCCACTCTATGTAATGTGAAGAAGCAAAGTGCAAGATGTTCCGACTGTTACTAGAACCAGAGGTAGCTCTAATCTCTAAAAGGAGATGAAACTTGGAGAAGAAAAAAATAGTGGAGGTTAGAATGCAGATGTTTGGGATTAGGTCACATATTTGTGATATTTAACCCTTTATAAAATAATTGTGGTATAAAGAGGATCTTCAAAACATTTTCACTTTGGTGACTATGGCTGCTGTGACTTGGAAATAATTGATAATTTTTGGTATTAAAAATACATTAAGCAAATGAGTAGGTCAGAGCAGGTAGAACAGAACTACTGTATATAGCAGTTTAATGCCTTACATCGTAATGGTTGGTTTAGCATTCATTAAGATGTCTGTGTAGAGAGAGAAAAAAAGTTACAGTTGCTTTGAAGCTTTGGTGCAATTAGCATTGTTCTCTGCATGAAGTTTAAAGTGATTACTGAAAAAATGGCGGTGGTAGGAGTTGCATGAACAGAAGTACTGTAAGGAACTGATGACACTGATTCACCCACCACTCTCAGGTTTAGAGTATGGGAAACCTGGGACTGTGCAGGTCGTGATTTGAGCACTTTCTGAATGTACTATGGTTTTATGTCTAAAATATGTAAAATATTCTTCAACTCCTGTTCAGAGAGTAGCAGAGTAACCCGAGCTTGAGGGGGTGCTCTGGTCCCCACTCAATGCAGCTTAGCTACATCAGGCTGCCTGGGGCTGTGTTCACTCAGCCTGAGTAAACTGTCTCAGCCTCCTCTTTGTATTTTCATCTCCAAGGCTTCAGCTATCTTGCTGGTCCCTTGCTGGACTTGGTCCAATATATCAATATCTTTCTTTTACTGGGAAGTCTAAAGCTGAAGATTATTCCAGGTACAGTCAGAGAGGTGTCGAATAGTGAGGAATAATCATGTCTTTTGACTTGCTGGCTATAATTTTGTCAGTGCAGCTCAGCATGCATTTGGTCCACATCTCTGCAAGAGCATGGTGCTTGACAAATGCTCAACGTATTTTCTTCCAGAGTCTAGGTTATCTTTTGCAAAGCTGCGTTCTAGCTTGCCAGCACTCTATACAGATCCATGGAATTATTCTGATGCAGGAACGGGACTTAGCAGTTTTCTTTACTCAATTTTGTGATACTTCCTTAGGCTCCTCTCTCTAGCCTGTTGAGATCCCTCTGAATGGCTGTCCTCCAGCATAACTGTGCTTCCAGTCTTGAACTTGCTGGGGATTTTTTCCACCTGATTATCTGGGATGACAATTAAGATGTGATTGGGACTAGCATGAAGCCTTAATGAATGCTACTTGTAACCAGATACTCCTTGGCTATTGCACTCCTGGTCACTACTCTTTGAGTCTGGCCATGCTTTAATGTCCAGTCACGTTTTCGTGACCAAGGTGAGTACCACATCCACTGTACTTCACACTTCTGATTTGAAAATATTGGCATATAGCATTAGGAATGTGTAAGCTTTAGGCTGAGATCCTTCAAAGCTCTCATGTAATAACCAAAAGAAAAAAGTATATGTGAATAGCAGCCCCAAATCAGAATAAGGAAAATTCACTCTGTGGCACTGGAAATGTGGTGTAATTCCAATGAATGACCATGCTGTGGGGGAATTAAAGCGGAAAAAGTATTTTGTTTGCACTTCTGCCATAATATGCTATGTATCACAAGAGTCATTTTCTGCACATTAGCAGTGATAAAGTTGTCACTGCTTTTATTACTCTGAAAATTAGTGTCTGATTTTTCTTTATTTGTGTAAAGCTTTTCTGAAAATTGTGTTAGTGTTAGCAGAAACACTTCTATAACACTGTAATGTTGAGCTGTTTTCTGCACAGCAACTGTTTACAGCATTTAAACCTTTTTCCTTATTTTTGATGTAGTAAGTAGCCATATTTTAGTTTTTGTGTCAATGATGGATTATTTTTTGTTTATTTTGCAGTTTGACCATGTACATATTTTGTAGTGTTTCAGTCTACATGGTTTTAACTCAGATTTGTTAAGATCAGACACAGAAAAATTGCTACAAGACAAGGAGCTACGGGACTTATGCATCAGTGTCAGGCTGAGCACCACGATAGCCTTTTGAGCTCTCTCTCAAACCATGTGTGCAGCACATTCACGTGGTGAATCTGAGGGCAAGGTGCTGAAGCCCAGGTGCAAAGCACAGGGAATGCTCCTGCCTATGCAAGCACAGTGGCTTGGGAAGGGGTAAGGCACAAGTGGCTGTTTTTATATCTGCTCTGCCAGCTGAGGGGTTCTGGGGAGCACCCAGTCCATTGCTGTGCTTGAGAGTCCCTATGGATGGCCCTATAGCAAAGGTCCATAGGAGAAGGTTGAAATTGCAGTGGCCTCACAGTTGTTCCTTGCAGATGGTAGAGATTGTCTTCTGCCTTTAATATGCAGAATAGAAAAGAAAGAAATATTATAGAAAAGAAAGTGATATTACATCTTTTGGGTTTCTGAGCTCCATACTCTGTGTTCTTCTTATTTTTTGATGTGCAACTGTTTATACCCTGCCAGGGATGTGTTGGCTAAATACTTTATTTAAAACCAATTTTGTGGAGATTTTTCCTTTCATGTTAATGAGGGAAACAACAGGGAGATCCAGAGTCTACCATTTTAAAGCATTAGTATTTAGAAGAGACAGTACATCTGTGGTGTATTATTTATTAAATTATATTTTATGATTCTTTTGTGTGAACAAATCAAAATTGACTGTTTTGCCAATATTAATTCCCCACTGGTGCATCTCACAGTGCAGTCTTTTCCAGGGACAGGCCCAGTTCCTCAGGGAAGTAAATAACTCAGTGATTTACTGAAAAAGCCACCCAGTACATATATCACCTATGTCTCATACATCACTGTCACAGGCAACAGCTTGCCTTGCTAAGTGATTCTGTGTTGCTCTTTTTGGACTTCTTTCTCATGTAATCAGGTCATTCTACAAACCCCACCTAATTTTGCTCACGCTTATATGAGTGGAATTATTTTTTAAATGCAATTCTGTGACCTTGACTATAATGGTTGTTGTTATGAATTTATAGATGGTTTATCTGTGGAAAAAATGTTGGTAACTACCAGTAACTGTGACATGGATTCTTCTCATGACTTTCAGGATAGTTCTCCGAATCCCTTAGGACATTTTAAGGTTTCTGCTCTGATGAGACAGTTTCAAATTCAAGGAGTAGTACTCACATTTTAAAGATTAGGATGGATGACCTAATACTATATATAAATTACTAGATAAAAAAAGGGTCAGATATTTCAAACACATAAACAGCTTCAGTTTTGAGACTACTCTTGAAAAACTCCACGGACCAGCCAAAGATGCTTAACATCTTGTCAATAGCTCTTGCAGTAACAGTTATAATCAAGTTCAGAGAGATTTCCACATTATTTATGGTTCAGACTTGCTTCAAAGAAACGTTGCCCTAAGTTTGAGAGGGATTACAATTGCTGATCTCAGCAATAAGGCTTAGATTCATAACACCTGAAGGCATTACACTGACCTACAGCAAGAAAAACCTAATCAAAATCCAGGATCTGAACCTACTTATCTTGAATTCTGCCCTCTGAAAACAGCAAGGATGAAGGGGGAATGTTTTCTACTTAATTGAATCCAATCAGTATTCTTAATTCATTGCACTCAGGAATGGTATTCCACCTAATTCCAGGTATTCCCTTAAAATGCCTCAGCTGAGAGTGTAGTCAGAGGCTTTTTACACAGTGAGTGGGGAGATGAGCCCCCCAAGGAGGCAATTCAGATAATCTGGTTTATGGCTATGGCCATAAAGGCTCAGGGGCATTGGGGTAAAGGCCTCTTCAAGACTTGCACTCTTTTCTCTACTGGGAATAAGAGTACCTGGATTGCCTAAATAAATTTGGATTTGTTTTTACAGCCCCAAGGAACAGTGCTGGTAATCTGGGAGGGACACTACAAAGGATGGTTCAGGTCCTGTCTTTTCAGTTAAACACATCAAACACCCTAAATAATCTGTGTTTACCTGATTTTACCTCTTGTTATCCTCATATATCATTACTTGAAACTTGAAGAGGGAAAGTTTTACTTTTACACTGTAGTAGATCCTTTATTCTGCCTTCCCCATCCCTTGAGAAACCCCTTAAAGAACCAAACCTGCTTGACAATTCTCCTGAGCTGCTTAACTTCTAGGGTTGCTCTAGATCTTTAATACCAGACTTTTTAGCACCTCTTTGGATATCAGAGTCATAAAAGATATGTGAATGCTGGGAGACCAGGCTAAGTGTGCTGCCCCCCTTGTCCACCCTGCTGAATTGCTGGTCTGTTCCATAGCTATATTTTGGGCTCCTTGGGTGAGGTCTCCCCAGCCACCTCTGTTCCAAGGCAGTATCTGTGAGCACTATGGGCTGTGGTCTGTTGGTGTCATTTGGCTGTGGACCAGGGACTGCTTGTTGGTCTCTTTTGTTAGCAGTAGCAGTGATATGTGTGTGGCTACTTATGACCCCAAAACATTACACATACATGAAATTCAGGGTTTTTTCCTTCCCTAGCCCTGATAAGTATCCTCAGAATGGAAACCCTTTATCTGTACATGCATCAGTGTTCTTTCTTTACGGGGGAACATGTAGCACCCAGGTGACCTGTCAGATGCTGTGCTGGCTCAGAGCCACCTTGGGCTGGTTGAACCACCTTCAGTGGAACTCCACCTTCAGTGGAGTAACATCCCCATGAAGCTGGTGTCAACAGAGTGGAAAATGAGAACATTTGATAGGGAATATATTTGTCCTTAAGTTGACATTTAACCTGCTTTTAAGAAGGAAATGCCTGATTTTATTTAAAAAAAATAATCAGCTAGAATGCAGAGATTCCTACAGGGTGGTAGACATTTCCTGAGTGTAGCTTGTGTTTTGAAGTCACTTATTAAACTGTTTGCGACCCATTTATGGTGCTTTCTCTTGTGCAGGGACACGTTCTCCGTGGATGGTCTCACTGATGTCAGAATGAAATAAGGCACTAGTGAGAGCAAATAACACAGCAGTATTTGTTCCCAGTCAGAAACTTTCACTTCTACAGACTATGCTGTCTAAAATCGATGATACCTCTAAAGCAACAACAACAGAAAAGGGAGCAAAACTGATCTGTTGCTTTGTTGAAGACTACACAGAGCAGATAGTAAATCCTAAAGGGATGCTTCCTATTTGACTGACTGTTAGATAAAGAGAAAGCTTTCAGTCTTCATTAAAAAAACCCCAAAAATTAAAAAAAACCCCTAAAAAACTAAAAGACCCTCCACCAAAAAACCCCACAATTTAAAAAGCCCCGGACAGTTTCAACAGAGTGGGTGAGTATAGCCTGGTGTCAGATGTAAGCTGATACTGGAAATGTGTTTGGAAGGACAAACAGAAGGGCACATCTCTCCAAATAGGGAAAGGAGCTGGAGTTGGTTTTTTTTTTCAAAAGATGTTGTTTTAAAAACAAGATATATAGAGATGCTTATAAAATATATTTGTAGTTTGAGTTCATGTGAAATCCATTCTTAAATATGTCTGAAAATATATTTTTTCTAGGTACCTATCTTTCAGACAGGAATTCTATTTGCAGCATATTTTTCTTTAAAGGGTTTTAAATTTCTGCATAAAAAGCTTATTAATTATTTGTAACTGCTTGCTATCATATTCTGATAATAGAGGCCTGGTTATGGATAATAACTACCACATCCCTATTTTGGGTCATATAGATTATATATATATATATGCATGTATATATACATATATACATATACAATTCCTGGTGCAATATTACCCAAAGCATCTCCTTTCTCCCTGTACACAGGACCAAAAGTGCAGGCACATCATTTATTGATAAGACAAAAAGAATGTAATGAAATTATCAATGTTCTTGAATTAATTATGAACATGATTAAGAAAGCTAAAATCTCAGGAGCCAGGATCTCATTACCCATTCAGTCTTAGGGATTGCTTTCATTCAGCAAGGCAAAAAGGCTTTGAGCAGTCCCACAATTGCCTTAGTCTCATTTATTTGTGGTAGTATTAAGGTTTATTTGTTTTCTGGTTTGCACTTCTTCTGAAATTATTTCTCTTAGTTTATTCATTTAACAAAATGTTCCTTCCTATGCCACAGAAGAAAGTGCCTATAAGGCCTACACAGGTTCTTCAGTCTGCAAACCTCCCTTTGAGAACATTTCTTTCAACTCACATTGCTGGAGCTCCTAAATATCTTTCAAGGTAAGTCTGAGAATGTAGCCAAAAAAGTTCTTTCAGATTTATGTCTGCAGCTGTACTACGGTACTGTCTGATTCCCATTCAGCTCGGAGCCTTAATGACATCATTATTACGCTGTCTGAACCAGATTTAACTTGGAGCCTGCACTATATTGTTACTTATCTTCCTTCCTATGTGGGAGATTCAGTATTGCTTTGTTTAAAAAATAATAATGAGCAGGCAATGGTGTTGCAGTGTTTCAGATACCAAACTTACAAAACCTGGGGAGACCGAATCAGTGTCGGGTACATGCAAGCATGTCTATTTTAAATTCATTTCTGAGTCTAAACAGTTACAGTCAAGTAATGCTTTTCTTGCACAATTGTCTGAATGAGAAATGTGATGTGTAGCTGCCTTATTTAGGGAGTTTTAATGCACAGTATTACTTAGCAATTTTGGCTTTTTTCCTTTACAAGGCCCTTCTGAATTTCTTGTTATTGCAGGGTTTGCCCCCCAATAAATGTCTGAATGATGGGGCGCAGTGATTAAATTCTAGAAGTAAGCCCTGCAAAAACAATGCTTTTAGGATTTTTGAAAATGGAAATAAAATCCAGTCATCTAAGAAGCAGAGATCTAACAGACTACAGGGTTTTGGTGGGGCTTTGTTGTTGTTCTTCTATTATTAGAAGTTTGATATGTCTTTTTTTTGTTTTGTTTTGTTTCTGTTTTTTTTAATGTTCAAAAAGAAGAGAGGATTCTGTAGCCCTGTATTTGGTACAAGCTATTATCTACCAGAATAGACCAAGGACAGCAAAGAACATATTTTAGATTTAAATAAGTGCTGTCTATGACAAACGAAAAAGATTGATTCTGGTTGTTTTCTCCATAATGCTTTGATATAGTGTTTTACTGCCTTTCCTAATCTCAGTTAATAAATATAAGTAAAATTCAAAGCAATTCATTTGCTCAGAGTATGTACATCACCTAAATGGGACAGTCAGACTGAAAAAACAATGATAATGCCTTCCTCCCTCTTGGTAACCTTGAAATGCAGGATTACATTTACAGCCTGGAACAAAAAGCCTGTACAAATACTACTGTTCTTCTGTTCCTGTAGGTCTGCAGACCCACCAAATGGCAGTGTGTTTAAAGAAATAAATGTAGAGGAACTTTTGTTAAAACTGACACCTGAAAGTAATTCATACTACTGACATATGCATTCTATGGCAATTAAAATACAATATTCCTGTGTTTTTTTAAGATTCAGGGATGTGGGTTCTTTAAATTTATGTCTAAGTGAAAGATTTTGCCCTCAATACAATTCTTTGCTGTCTGCTTCAAGATTTCATATTTTATTTAAAAAATGGCTATTGAAGATAATTTGACACTCTTAAAAACTATGCTCCATTGCTCTGGGCCTGGTTTTAGCTTTCATTTTGAAAATGTTAAAGCAATATGTGATATAAAGAGCATAAATTTTATTCCTGAATCAGATAGAAAAAAAAAAAAGATTTTTCTCCTTTTTAAGATTTTTTTTTGAAAAGGTACTGAAGGAAGAGCTTTTTAATTTAATCTCTTTCTGAAGAGCTGAAAATATCTCAGCCCGTTTTGATATTTCTCTCCCCTACCAGCCTTATAAAGCAATATTCTGTAGATGCAGGAAATTGATCAAGTTACAGAACAACTTCCAGTGTTATCAAGAGAGAGAACTTCAGCAGCATATTTTTAGGTGCCATCTCTCCCTTTAGCACTTGGATATTTTCTGATGCTCAAGCAAAATAATTTGGAAGAACAAATTTATTATCTAATAAGAAATATACAGCTACCAGTAAAGGCAGGAGTAAATAAATAGTTTGTCACCTGTATGGTATGAATCTAGAAAATAAACCTATTTCTTTAAACTATATTATCATAAGAAAATACACTGTTTTGTTTTATTAATGTTGCAATATATTTCTAATACAAAATTCATGCTGATTTTGTTATCTCAAAGAGTTCACATTTGCATAAAGTACTGTAAAAGCACTTACTGGACTAAAATTACACAGTTTAATAGGAAATGTTTAAATCAAAGATTCAGTAAGAGTGTAACCTTTTGCATTTGTGAAGAATACTAAATTACACTAATTAAAATAGTTCATATGTGTAAAGGTTTTCATTTGGTCGGTGAACCTTTGTAATGCAGACAGAAACAGAAATGCTGAGCTTTTGCATGTGTTTACCCTATCCAAATTTTTTTTTATTTCTGCTAGGGAGTGGATTTTAGACTAAGAGTAGGAAAGTATATGACTGGGGAAGGGTTATGGGAGGATTACAAGGTCAGGCTCTAAACAAGCTCTGAGAAAATTGGGATGAGAAACAAGCGACTTGTTTGCTAGAATCCAAATTTCTTTTTCTTTCTTATTATTATTCAGAAGGATAGTTCAGAAATAAAGGCAGTGTCTCCAAAATAAGTCACGAGGGAATCCAAGAAGTTTGAGCTCCTCAAATTACGCATGCTGATTATATGTCACTTCGATCCCATTAACTCCTAAGACACGAGGGACTGACTGTTGCAATCAATAATTTAGCTCAGACTGACTTTGGAAAGAGCAGGATCAGGCCCAGGATAATTGTGAAGGTGACCATTTAGTACATACAACTGCTTGAGCTGAAGTTAGCAAGTAGTGAGAGGGTGTCGACAATGTGTATTGTTTATGTGCTCTCCTAATCTCTGGAAGCGCCGTGTTTGTCTGGTGGGCCTCTCCTGGCTGGGAGTGGATTGGCATTTCCCAGCTGTGTCAAACTGAGTGCAGTGGGTTTTTTGTCTTTCTAAACACTAATCAAAAAGTAATGCTTAGAGACCTCTGTTATCTAATTACTGGCCAAATTAGCAAATCATCATTGAAATGAATTATATTTGGAATGTTTAAAAACTGTATCTAACCCCCTTACTTCTTAAGACATATGAAAGAATACAAGCAATTTTTAAAGGATTTTTAATTAAAACTTGAGAGGGAATTTCCAGTGATATAAAGTGAAAACACCAGAAATTAAAGTAGCTGTGACTTGCTAAACTGCTGACTGATAAAAATATTTTCATTTTACTTAAGGAAATTCAAGAAAAGTTACAATTACATTTTCCATTGCAAAAAATAAAAATATATTTACAGGTAAATAGAATCTGAAGATTGCCTTCCAATAAGTGTTTTGCCAGAAAATTTTGGTGAACAGTATTTAAATATTGACTTTTATAAAAAAAATAGATTTTCAGACAAATTGACAGCAAGACGATTTTAGACAGGCTCAATTAAATTAATTCCTTCTGCATACGGTATCCTAGTTTAGTTCAAATCAGAATTTTCAAGAATATTAATTTTTACTACTGCAAAGTATTATATCTTTGCAGAGTGATGAGGTTTAAATACAAGGATTTTTTTTTTTTTTTTAAAGTAGCTTACGGCATTGTGGTATTTTGTCCACACTTCTGCTGCTGCTACTACTTGGATTTAGTGCATGTCACATCTGGTAGCATAGAAACAGTTTGCATTACTTTCAGAAGAAATAATCCTGCGAGGAGGTCAGCTTTGTTCTGAATGGGTTAATCAGAACTACCTGCTTTAGATTGATTTAAATCAGTAATGGATCTGCTCATAAAGCTGCTGTTACTAGATATTACACTGCTATCTTAGTCCTCTGATAGCCCTGATAAGAAGTGCTTACCACAGAGGATGCTCCTAAAGGACAGATATTGTTTCCTGTACCTCAGGGAGTAAAACGCCATACTGCTGCATCAGGAACTTTTACTAACAGCAAGTAAATTCAGGCCTTATCAAGTTACAGCACAAACTGCACTCATGTTTTATTATTCTCATTAGAGATTTAAGGACTAATTCCAGTTGTTAGCATTTAGCAGTTTAATGTTTTCCATAGATAAGAATTAAGATTCTTCTGGGGGATTTTTTTTTGTTTGTTTGCTAAAGCTTGCAAAATATAATGCAGTAATGCACTTATTTTGAGGTAATACAACTGGATTTCCTAACGTTTTAGGGACAGGGTTTAAAAAATTTAAATCTAATAACTGAATTTTTCAACTCCAAAACACATTCCTTTTCAATCAAACAGGGGTTTAGAGTGCTAAAAAAAAGGCCAGATTTTGCTTTGAAAAATATATGAGACCAATATTGTTACTACTTCAGCTTTTCTATGCATTACTAATGCTGATGCAGATCAACAAAGTAAGCATTTCAGCATGCAGAAAATTATTAATTGAACCAACTTATTACAATCCCTTCTTCACAAGCAACGAAATTGTTTTATTTTTGAGTCAGAAAAGGAGGAAATAAAGGTTAACTAGGTTCCTACTGAAATGACATGTTCAAAGAGATAGTAAATCTTTAATTTTCCATCCATTAATTTCTCAAGAGATTCATGAAGACATGAAATTGAATTATGTGAAACAAATAGTGATATATTTGCATTAGGTCCATGAAAGTAATGATGTCAGAGGAATGAATCTGTGTTTTTGCCCGTTAAGGTGACTTGAAACTGAAGCTGGAGCTTAATTACCTCAACTTTCAGAGTTTAATTTGGTATGAGAAACTAAGAACTGGGATCTTGCAGGGGCCTTTCAGAGCAGTGCAGCGCCACTAATCCCAGCCGTAGTAATGGCAAACAGTTTTTGCTCACAAAACTCTGATGCATCTGGTCAGTTTTTGGAAATTAAGCATTGGCTCCCCCATGGATTTTCAGTCTCCATGTGTCCCAGTCATTCTCTCAGATCACATATATTGCAAGTACTGCAGGCATAGTGAGAATGACCTTGCATCTTAGGAAGTTTGGTTTGGGTAATTAAGTCTGCTTATCTAAATACTTAATATAACTTACTATAATCCTCCTGGATCTAAGAATCGTAATTTCCAGTCCTCACATGTTATGAAATTTTGGTGTGTGTTCTTAACATTTGTTGTATTCTGTCTGGGCATGTTTCTCTTCAATTCCTCTTTACATTTTCCCTCTAACTCTTTGGATACATCCTATTTGAAATGTTTTCCTTGGTTGATATTACCTCATAAAGGCAGGCCCTGTAAGAGCATCACAGTTAATCAATAATAACTGTTGTTAGTAATTGATTAGCTATGACATTGCATTAGGAAGACATTTTTCATGGAGCAGCAATATCAGGAATAATAGGATAAGTCCCACTGACTCAGAGGCATGTTTCTAGAAAAGCTTCTAAATAGGTGTATTTCAGTATTGCTTTCAGCTGGGCTATACAAAAGCTAATTTCTTGAATAGTTTACTTTCTATAGCAAAGTGAAGCTTGCAATTGGTACACTTCACTACCATGCAAAATTGTTTTCCTCTGGTAGTTTCCTTTTGAAGTTTAAGGTCGTACTTCTTGCAGTCGTGTTATTGGGTGTAATCCTTCCCCATACAAAAGATAAATTTATTATGAGGATTTCCCACTAGATATCTTGGAAAACTTACATATAGCTGTTCTGTGTCCAAAATGCTGTTCACTAGATTTTCCAAAGCACCCAGGTAACAGCTGGCGCAGGCCATGTGCCAGCCTTGACAGCCCATATGCTCTCTTTAGTGCTGTAATTATCTCAACACAAAACTCTGATAACCCAGTCTACAGGGTCCAGTTTCACTAGGTTAAATTGACTCAGTGGCTTTGTTAGTAAGTTCCTTTGGCACAGTAAGAACTTCATCAAGACTTTAAGTATTGTGGCAGGCTTGGAAAACCAATATGACTGCTAGTTTTTAAGACAGGTGTCTTATTAACCCTAGGAGATTGTAGGTTTCAGTTAATTATAGCGGCACCCAGCAGCACTGCTACAGTTAAAGGTCTGTTGTCGTTTCCATTATATGCCCTCCTTTTCCAGAAGACTTTTTGATTCCTTTGGTTTAACCTGCTCTGGGCTATACTTTGGCATATGACTCCTCAGCCTAAAGGCATTTTTCTTTTTCAACAAAATTTGATAGAATTTGCTTTATTTGTGGGGTTACTTTGTTAGTTGTTTGATTGTTTGTTTCATTTTTAATTAGGATAATGGGAAAAAAATAACACTTTGCTTAGTTTTTGTGCTGTTTCAGACTTGAGAAGATTATGAATATTTCTCTTTCTAAAATAAAGACTCTGAGTGTCATGATTTTGTGCAGATTTCTTAGGCTAAAAAGACCATAAATAAAATAAATTAGGTTCTACTGTATTCCAAATTTTAAGGAAGAAAATTGTGTGAAGGTCAACTTATCAACTGTTTTTCTCTTCAGTTATTCTGTATGGACAAAATATATGAATATATGGACATATATTCTATATGTTCAGTTGCATGAAGTTATCCAAAGTTCCTTCCAATCCTTTTGCAGCGCCTAAGCCAAAGTGCATGAAGAGACAGTAACGGACCTACGATTTTTGTCTGACTTGTGTGATACTGGTTCAGTTCCTTGTGGACAGGTACTAATGTCACTACTGGATCTTGGATAGTCCCCTTGTAGTGGCTGATACATGTGGGTCTCATCCAAAGCCAAAAGAAGTCAATGAAATCTTTGCATTAGGCTTTTGGTTTGGCATTTGGTACTAGTGATTATCTAGGTGTGGTCTCTGTGATTCAAACAGGTGAGGGGTGAGCATGAAGAGAGCTAAACTATTGCCTGCATAGCGCAAAGCTAGGTGAAAAGCTACTTGCCTGGTGTATTCAGAGCGCTTATTGATTCTCCCAGGGTGAAGAATCTTCTTCTTCTTTACACGGGTGAGGTAAATTACAGCTCTTGGCTTGGTAGATGATAGCTGTCGGCAGTCCTCTGCTTTGCCAGATGATTTTTTCATTAGTGCAGGAGTACAGAATAACTTTTAAAGCTCTGTGAATTGTTTGCTACCAGTTGCTGAAAGGAGGCTGTTGAAGTTAGGAAGTGAGCAGACTCCAGCTTCACTCTGCTGGAAAAGAAACACACAGATTCTCGTTATTGAGCTGTCTTCCACAGGTAGTCAGGCAACTAAAGTCATCATTTATATGTTGTCAGGAGAACTTACCAAATTTATTGACTTGCACATTATTCTCTGCAAATAAGTTGTAGCTGCTCTCTTCATATTATAATTAAAACGGCAAAGACTTTAATCATTTATGAACTTTTAAACTACATACTGAATATAAATGTATCATTCAATGTGATAGAATGAATTAAATTCATCATTGTCAAATAAATATATGAAAGATGAAATATCTCTCATCCCACATCATTATCCAATGGAAAGGTCTGTTTTCCAAGGCTGTAGTAAAGCATATGGTTTATATCATCTTTAGTGCATTTCCAGCAAATGAGACTTTCAAAATATCTTTAAAAAGTACATTTTTCAAGGATTGTGTTTTTAATAACAGCTAGGTTAGGCCAAAGCCTTATATTAAAATCTGACCATATAAGGAAGCATTTGTTCTTTATTAGTACTGAGAGCAGTGTCAACCATCAAGTGACTTGGGTAGAGCCTTTCTTTCATTACCTAATGGAGAGGTTTCTGTCAGTCCCATGTCTTTTATGTGAAAAAAGAGGTAGTCTGTTTTTTGCCTTTTGCTATGCTGTCCCAATGAAACTATGTCCTACTGCAAAAACTTTGAAGCTGTTGCAGGTAGAGGACAAGTTTGGCTTTGGGGGAAGCTCCAGCATCAGTGATGGAAAAGAGGACCCAGCATAGCAGCTCCCATGCAATCACAGTGCTGTGACACTGGGAAAAACATCTGTCCCTGAGGGAATTTTCCTCTGCTTTCTGTTGATTTTACGTGGTCATAAGATTTGGAAGTGAGTCTAGACATCATTCTGTGAGGTCATGCTCTTGTCAGAAAGAATCAATCTGAGGGATAAAATATGGCAAAATATCTCATTTGCCTCATGGAGTTGTCCCTGAAAAAACCTCATCCAGCTTCTATTTGTCCTTCCACATTTCACAAAAACAGCTGAAGACCAAACACAGGAAAACTCTTTCTAAAGACCTGACTGACACCTACTCTTTTTGAAACTGTCATCCTTTCCTGGGACTTTTCCTTTCTTGACACGTTAAATTCATAACTTTTCTTGGAATTGGTTTATTGCTCTGCACCTGACTCCCATAAACTCCTGTGAGTGCCTCCTGTCTTCTCTGTTTTCCCAGTGACTCCTGAAAATCATTGTGCCATTACAGACAATGAAATGGTGAGGTTCAGTCTTGCAAACTGAAGCTGCAGTTGTGGAATCTTGGGTTCCAAAAGTGTATAAAGTACCAATATTGGAGAGCTCCTCCCTACACCAGCATCCTTCAATGGATGGGCAGTTCTCTTGGATAGATGGACTGTGACAGAGCCATTTTTTCCAGTTGATTACTTACAGATTTAAGCTTATGCATGCTGGACACCCATCTTTACAGAGGAGCTCCAGATATAGAGATCATTGAACAATCATCAGATGGTGTATTTTGGACTCCTGCTTGAAACCCTGAATTCTCAAAATGATTCTGCAGAGTGGGCTGGATCCAGTCTCAGTTCATTACAGATGTAGTTTGTATTCAAATCAGTGACCTACAATTTATTCTGAGCTGACAAATACTTAAATTAATGAAGCAATCACTGTCTTGAATAACACCAACAATATATTGTGAATTCATAGTTAATATGCCAGTAGAAAGAAACTAAGAAAATAGAATGTATTTAATGTTTCTCATTTGTGTTAGAGGCATCACCCTCCTTTTTCACAAGTAGCATAAATTAGATGCTTTTCACTGTATGTATTATTTGTATAGTATTTGACCATATATCAGGATGAAATACAGTTCTCTAATTAGCTCCTTCCAAGTACTTACAGCTACCCCAGGCTGGTGATCACCCATATGAAAGCAAATGTGGCCCTGGTGATTGTTTGTACATGCAATTGTACAGCCATGGTAAAAATCTTTCTGAAGCTTTCTTGTGTCTCACAACCACAGTGTGAGCAGTAATTGTCAGAGACAATTCACAAGGATCAGGCAGTTTGCTTGTTTTGGTGAAGCACATATCATGAAAAAAGACATTTGAGGTCTAATCCTACGTTTCTAATAGCTTTATGGTGGGGTACCCTTTTATTGAAAGATTTTATTGGCTTGGAGATATAATTTTCATGAAGCCTCAAAATAAAGAAAAGGGTAGAAGTAAAGTGCATTTTCTAAACCCTTTCAATTCTTTTTCTCTAGCTTTAGTATTGTTTCAAAGACTAGAAGGTGATGTTGTATTCCTCAGTGTGCTGTTTAAAGTCAGGAGCGGCAATATTTAGCACATGCTTGGGCAGCCGTGTTTGAAATCCATGCTTCCTCTCTCTGGTGTTCTGATGTGCCTTTAGGGGATGCTTGCCTGTTTGTAGTTTGTTTTCTTTTGTTTAAGGTTTCAGCTACTGCATTGACTAATGATTATATAGCAGTAAACTCTCGTCCCTGCTAAATTCAGAGGTAATGCCTCAAAAGCATTTTTCCCCTGTGTGACATAAAACAATAAAAGAACTAGACAATCCCCTTTTGAGAAAGAATAATCCTTTGTTTAAAGAAAAAAAAAAAATCCAAGCATCTTCTTGATGCCAGAGGGTGTAGAATTCAAATCAAAGGTTAAGCTAATTGATAAAAATAAACCAAATGTCTCACAGTATAATCCTCTTTAGGCAGAACTAACATTTTTTGCATTAACCGGTCTCCAATATTAATCACCTTTTAGTATTACATTGCCATTTTAGTATTACATTGCACTTGATTTTGAACTGTGCAATGTCTATTTGATACAGAAATAACACAGGACATACTGAATCTGAATTTCATCTTACCTGTAACTCTAAAGTAAATTTCTGTCCTTCAGTAATACCACCTCAGTAGAGAACTGATGGGACCTTGGAATTCAGAGAAAAAATCAACTCATTGATCAACTCCTTGCTAATATAATTTACCTGCACATGTTTCACATATTTAATATAATATATTAGAAAGATATATTTATAATTTTAAGAGGATTTTGGAAAAAACCTGAAATACTCTTACTGAGGCATTATTTTCTACATTCTGGTGACCTATTGAAGAATTTACAGAAAAGTTCTAATTGTTTTGATTATCCAGTCACTTAAAGTGAAAAAGAAAAGAAAAGAAAAGAAAAAAGAAAAGAAAAGAAAAAAGAAAAGAAAAGAATAAAGAAAAGAAAAGAAAAGAAGAAAGAAAGAAAGAAAAAAAGAAAGAGAAAGAAAGAAAGAAAGTCAATGTGCTATTTAATTATGTACTGCCAGGAGGTTCTGAGCTTTTCTGTAATGTGTAATAAATTCAGCACTGCCAATTGAGTTCAGTTGTTTGCCTAAAACATTAGCAGCTAACTATAAATGAAGAGTTAGTTCAATTTGGAAGAAAAGCTTACAGCTAAGAGAGGACAGTGCAACATGGTTAAATTATGGCTTCAGCCACAGTCTGCAATTGTTGAATACATTTGTAGTGGACATTTTTTTCATTAGTAGAAGTTTGACAGCAATAATTATTCATAGCTTCATTTTTATCTGAGTAATACCAGAGCTTTCAGAGCTAAGTTTTATATTTAGCTTTCAGTAGACCTTTTTTTCTCTCTGTTTCTATTTTTTTTCCTTCTGCCTGCACTTCTGGGCTTGCAGTCAATTACTAGCATAAAACCGAACGGGCAGTTAGCCCCTGATGCAAATGCTATTGCTGACATATCTAAATAAATACAGAGTAATTATAGACTAGATATCCAAGATTGCAGTCTGTCACTCCTTTCTTATTCAGCTGGGTTTGTGGAAGTGGCATCACTGCCACTGTGGTAAGCGTGCACCCTAACAAAAACTAGACAGTTTGTGTTTGCAGGCTGCAGCCTAGTCTGCTCTTTTGCAATTGATTATGTCCGGAGTTGACGATGAACACAAATACAATGACTGGTTTGAGTCTCATGATAATCTGAGCCATTGCAAGAGCCTAATCCAAGAGACAGACCAGACACCAGCCAAAAAAGGGCAAATCGGATATTCCCAGTTTGGGTATCATGTTTAGCCTTGTTCACAGTGAAACAGAATGAACTGCTTCAGACACAGGTGCAAAATTACGGCAGTGCTAAGGGCAAGAGCCATGTGTGCAGTCTAAAACCACAACTTCCCTGTCTGCTTTCAGCATATAAACCCTGCTCTCAATGGGAGCACCTGTGTCAGGACCAATGAGGAAGACGGATACATGTTGCAAACACCTTCTGCTGTTTGTTGCTCACTAGGAGCATCACCCGGATTGACCCAAACATGCAAGAATGACTGACCATAAAGTTACTTAAGAAGAATTGCCCAGTGTCCATTAGCCTAATGTTTTGTGGGGAGACTGAAGTCTATAAAAATGTTCATATTCATAGAAAATAAGCATCAAAGCTGCCACTACATTTTCTCTGCAATGAGTTTTTAACATTTTGGAGGTTTGCTCTTTTGCAAAACCACTTATTCCACAAAGGTATAAAATATAGCACTTAATGGCAATAGTACATTTACTCAAGTGCATTAGACAGTTCTTCCTTCTCCTTCTCTTCCTGCTTGATTGGCAGCCAGAGATCCTAGATGCAGCACTACAGGAGATATTGTTTATAGCCAAAGCAGCAGGATCTGGCACCAGAGAGGACTCCACAGGCATTTGTATTGATGGTGGCTTTGCAGTTGCCTCTGGGTCTTTCATGTGGCTGGGCTGATGAAAGCTATCTGGGCAGTTATATGCTCTTGGAAACCATTTCTTTTTCCACTGACATTTTAAATGGTTGTGGTGATTAACTGTTTGTATGCAGAGAATTTTAAAACCTTCACCACAGTAAGTCTCTGCAGAGGTCGCTGGCACATGGTGTATGTCTATATTTCTCTTTCCTGCCTAAAATCCCTTTCCAGTATTAGTGTGAACATTTGTTTAACTGCATTCGTGTGTGTTGGTGGTGGAACTCAGTGGAAGGAAATCTGAGGCTCTAGGTACAGCATGGTGTGAGGTTCCAGTCCTGGCTTCAGGTCCCCTCCCCTGTGCTCAATTCTGCACATCTTAAGATGAAAAAAGTGTAGTATGAGAACATCCAGGAAGCTGATTGTACATTTTATAGCAGATCAGTAAAGTTGTAGATAGCCTCTGGGCTTTTTTTCTCAGCCTCTGCTTGTATCGTGTTACACAGAGCGCTGAGTAAGGGGGAGAAAAGGGTCGTTCATGGGCCCACAGTGGTGTTGCCTTGGGTAGTCCATCCAAACATGGCAACATGCTGCTTCATGGTGTTATCTGAGATTCTCTGCAGATCCAAGCACATGCATTGTCTTGGGTAAAATGTACAAGGGGTTTCACATTTGGAAATTTAAAAAAAAACCAGACCCAGAGCTTTTATTACTTTTCAAAGTGCCAGGAGTTCCAGCCTCTATTGTACCTTTGATCTCAAGGAATGTATTTCTCTGCTTCAGTGTTAACAAATGCATAAGTTTGTGTAGAATTAAAGAGTATATCTATTACACGAAATGGTCAGCCAGTAAAATGTCATGTAGACCAAATGTTTTGCTTTTCATTAGACAAAAAATTGTTTTGTGTGTGATTGTATTTTAAAGGATGAATTCAATAATTTGCATATTCTGGGACTGTTACAGAAGGAATGACTAAATCTCTACTCCTCAACTTTTTCTTCAGATACATATTTAGCTGATGTACACTGGATTTTACAGTCATGTGAGCCAAACTTGAGAGCAATATTTAGCCATATTTTCTGGTTTTGCCCAAGTAGTATTAAAAGTATCAGAGACAAGTATTTAATCATCAAGAGTCTAGAGATTTTCTTATACAAATGTAAGTTTTGTTTTGAAACTATTTTACATTTTAATGCTAACCTATGTATCACTAAAATTAAATTATGTTTCATGTTATTATTTTTAATTTGTTTGGTTTTTTTAATAATTAAAAAAAATTATAAATTTCAAATATGTGAGATCCCAAATCCACAAATCAAACCATGTTTGCAGTTCGCTGGTGTCTCTGAAACTTTGGACAAACTCTATGCAAATCTCGAAGCTGTGCTTTTGAAAGTGAAGTCATACAAGATATACATTGTGGTTTCCAGAATCATATTGTAAGATTAAATCATATCTAAAGTTTTCATAAAGCACTCTCTGCTTGTCAGTGATGAAGGCACTTTTAAAGTGGGTAACCTGGAAATTTTTTAAAAGTTAAGTTCCTGTAACAAAGCAGAGGAAAAGATTTAAAGAAAAAAAAAAATGAAAAAAGAGGGGAGTTCCACATACTTGTGAACAACTGTTCCTCCATTAAAATCACCATAGGGTGTTCAAGCCAAACGTTTCACTGTATGTTGCAGGCTTGCATTGGCTCTGAATAATCCTGGAAAAAATCCTGGTTTGCTGTATGTGGTAGATGGTTTATGGCAAGCATCTTGAATTCTTCCTGTGGACCTGCTGCTATCCTTCCATTTCACTGGAAACCAAGGCTGCTTCATCTCCTTTGTAAGGGATATAATGGAAGGAAAGGGAGAGGAAAACACTGGCAGACAAACACATTGACAAGAAAATACAGGAAAATTACATTTAATTATATAATTATTTCTCCATAAAGAATCACATTTTGCTGGGGCAGGTCTCTTAACTTCTGCATGAGCAGACTTAAATGCAACTAAGTCCAGGTTGTCTGCTGATCTACAAAGGGAAGGTTGGAGATTTGCAGGGGACAGATTTATTTTAGGAATATAGTGGTCATTTACCTTGCTGGCATTTTGCTAAGTTCCCTCACCGTTATTCTTTTTTAAATTGATTCCTTTCAACTGAGCAGCTTTTCCACCTCTTAAGTATTATGGTGGCATTTAACAGCAACAGACCAACTCACAAATTTTTTTTTTGTTAGGTTTATACTAAGGACCCTTTTGCAAATTCCATTGGATCATTAAAACTTCATTATGCTGGATCAGACTTCTCACCTCAATTTGAACAGAACTCCTGCTAGCTTCATTGGGAATTATGACTGAGAAAACTTTGACTTACTGAAACTCAATCAATACCTTATAAATTATCCTGATACCAAAATATCAACGGTATTATTCCCATGAAAGTGATACAGGAAAGAATAACCTTGCTGTAAAAAGTCTGGATTCATCAAACTTCTGTACAAGTGTATTGGTGCCAGTGATATCTTGCTTTGAAAAACAGTAAGAATCATTTAATTTTTAAAAATCAGCAAAGCTTATTTATGTTTTAGGTGAAATATAGTCTATTTTTTGTTTGTTTCTACACTTTGTTTCAAAAGGTATTGCATTTTATATTTTACCATTACTTTCTATTGTGTTGTATTATGTGAAGGTTTATACATTTCATTTTGCTATTCCAATTGCTCTTAAATAATATAAACTATATAAAAATCATGTTTTTCAAAAAATAAGCTGTCAAAACTTGTACTATTTCCTACCTCTCACAGTGGAAATTCCTGGGAAAATCAAAGCATTGAAACTTTCTTTTTAAGCTGCTAATTTTAAGTTTAGTTTAGTTTAGTTTAGTTTAGGGTAAGTTTAAACTTTTGAATTTAAAATTCGGAGTTTCAATCAGGTATATTTTTATCTGGGATATAATGTCAATCCACCTAGACAGTGTAATCCATCATAGAAGAGGAGAGACTCAAAAAAGCAGTAAGACTTCTGAGCGTTTCTTCATCTGTCCAAGATATAATAAACAGTTCTTCTTATTGAGATATTTTTATGACTTTGCCTTAATTTTTCCTTTGGTGGTAACAGAGTCTAACTGCAAGAAAACTTCCACTATCCATCCAAGCCATGATTTCCTGATTTTAAGAGGAACCCTTTGATCTGAGGAAATGAAGGTGATTTTAAAATTTTCTTTACAGCTGAATATTTTTTCTGTATAACTCCATTTAAAGGTGATGGAAATCTGAAAATTTTTCTATGTTTTACCAGTTTCGACTGAATTAAGTTCAATAATTTCTCCTTGTTTTTGAATATGTGCCAGGAGTAGCTTTTCATGCTTCACGCAGATTTGAACATGTTTTTGAAGTTCTGTGTTCCATCAAGTACAGTGATGTTGAAATTCAGCTATATGTACATTCATTCTATCTCCAGGAAGACAGAGGTTTGCGTCCAGACGGGATAGAGATGTAGCAAAAGGATTCTTTAATGGAACTCATATACTAACTTCTTTAGTATATACCTGATTTTTTTAAATGTAGAATTTTAACATAAGATTTTCCAAACCTACCTAGACTTTGTCAAACTCTAATTTTGTGTAAGACAATGGAATGTGGGCAAAGCTTGCATATAGTCTTAGTTTAAGTTTTTCCTACTGCCATGGAAACTTCAGCTGTGTTACAAGCTATGTAATTTGTATTATGTGAGTAACTCTGGGGCAAATTCATATTGGGTATACACAGAAGATTGATAACACTTTTCAGTAAAAAAATCATAGGATTCCAGAATCAAATAATGGCTGAAGTTGGAAGGGACCTCCATGGGTCATCTGGTTCAAGCCCCCTGCTCAAGCCTGATGTCCAGACCCATGTCCAGACAGCCCTTGAGTATCTCCAGGGATAGAGATGACTCACAGACATTTTGAGGAACCTGTGCTAGTGCTCAGTCACCCTTACAATAAAAAAGTGTTTCCTGATGTTTGGAGGGAACCTCCTGTGGTTCAGTTTGTGCCCATTGCTGCTGGCCCTGTCACTGGGCACCACTGGGTTAGTCTGGCTTAGTCTTTTTTATAACCTCCCTTCAGGTATTTATACACATTAATAAGAATCCGTCTGAGCTTTTTCTTCTCCATACTGAACAGTCCTGGCTCTTTCAGCCTGTCCTTATATGAGAGATGCTCCTGTGTCTTCATCATCCCTGTGGCTCCCCACTGAACCCTCTCCAGTATGTCCATGTCTCTCTTCTGAGCAACCCAGAAGTGAACACAGCACTCAGGTATGGTCTCACCCGTGCTGAATGAAGGGGAAGGACCTGCTGGTAACACTTTTTCTAATGCAGTTAAGGAGACCATTTACCTTTTTTGCAGAAGGTGCACATTGCTGGTTCATGTTCAGCCTGGTGTCTATGAGGACCTTCAGGTCATTCTTTTGCCAAGCAGCTTTCCAACAGCTGTGTCCAATGTGGTACAGATAAACAGGTAATAAGTCCTTTTGTGGTGAAAATACATTGTTACCAAAGACACACTGCATCATAAAATGTTAGGCTTGTGGTTTGTTCTTAGTGAGCTTCTTACAAGATTAAAGGACATTCTTGTTTCTTTCACTTGAAGTTTTAAAAATGTTACTCACACATGGTGCAGTTCAATTTTCCTGATCTTTCAAATGAAAGAGATAATGTAAAAAAAGGGAGTCACCTCAAAATCTTAAAAAGAAAGAAAAGCTAAACCCTCACATTCTGGAACATTTCAGGAAGCTCAGGTATCACAAGAGCTGATACGGTTAAACATATCATCAACAGACATATTGGTCTGTAGTTAACTAGGCTCCTGTTATAGACAGATTATTTCAAAGCAGTCCAGTTGAAATGGCCCTATCCAGATCTACTTTAGAAAGTTCATCTTTTATTAGTTGTGACTACTGAGCCATTCTAGAGATACAAAGAGCATTTCTGATCATGATTTCATTTATAGTTGATGAAAAAAGGCACAAGCTCAATGTTAGAACTAAAAATAATCAGTCTCAGAGCAGACATTTTCCTTTTCACCCATGTAATTTTGCTAATTAGAACAGGGCTGCAGAACTGGGTAGATCCTTTTACATTCACAAACATTTTGGTCATAGGTAGTGACCAGGTGATCCTACATAGGGTGGCAAACAACGTGAATTTATTGTATACTGATTTAAAGTGTTAATGATGTATTCATTTAAAAAAACAGGGTGAGCTGGCTGGATCTAACCACATGGGTCTTAACTTGTTTGCCTCATCTCTACGCTGAAGTTCATCTGCTTACCTAATTAAATCTACAGCTGACCTAAAAATTACTAAAGATATTATTGCAGATTCACCCCATGTTTAGAGGGCTAACTCAGAAAAGTGCACTAGTTGAAGTTAATTAAGCTGTATAATAGTTGAAAGTGTTCCTGTCTAGATAATACCAAATTAAAATAAACTTGTGAATATTGTTTTCAGATACCCCTGCACAGTAGTTATTCTTCCAAAAGGCTTTCTCTCCTTTAAACGTTTTCTGACACTATCTCACAAGCATTTCTTGGGTTTACTGCAATCAAACCAGAGTGAGTTGGAAAATGGGAACTCTGTTTGTATCTGTGGAACCAAATCTCACTGTTAGGGGAAGTCAATGTGAGAGACAAAGAGAAGATCCGGGCCGTGTTTCTAATTTGAACACTTGTTGCTGAATTGTCCGAACAGCCAAAAAGTCACAGAAGTAGAACTCATTTTGCCTACTTTTAGCCATCTAAAATCTAAGGCTGATCTCATCATTCTGGGCTTTATGGATTACCAATAAGGAGAAGCAACACCTTCAGAGAACAATTAACCTCATCCTAAGAGTCAAACCTGAGCTGTCTGGGTTTACTTTTGGAAGTCGATTGATTTTTCCCTGATGATTATAAAGTACCATACATCACTGGTTTGACTTAGATATTCAACTTGTAGGCATCCTGCCTGAAAAGTTCATCAGAAGTAGTTTTACTGTACATGACATGCTCACAATGACACACACACACATATATATATAAAAACATATGTCATTCTGAATGTGTGTGTCAGAGTGGCATATTATTCAATTTTGGATCCTTCACTACAAGAAAGACATTGAGGTGCTGGAAAGAATCCAGAGAAGGGACATGGAGCTGGTGAAGGGTCTGGAGCACAGGTCTGATGAGGAGCACCTGAGGGAGCTGGGGTTGTTTAGCCTGGAGAAAATGAGGCTCAGGGCACACCTTATCACTCTCTACAACTGCCTGCAAGGGAGTTGTAGCAAAATGGGGGTTGGTCTCTTCTCTCAGGTAACAAGAAACAAGATAAGAGAAAATGGCCTCAAGGTGCACTAGTGGAGGTTTAGATTGGATATTAGGAAAAACCTGTTTATAGAAAGGGTTGTTAAACACTGGAACAGGCTGCCTAGGGAAGTGGTTGAGTCACCATCCCTGGATGTGTTTAAAAGATTAAAAGATGTGTAGACGTGGCACTCAGGGACATGGGTTAGTGATGGTGGTGGACTTGACAATGTTAGGTTTATGGTTGGACTGGATGATACTGCAGGTCTTTTCCAGCATAAAGGATTCTATGAATGTTATAATTTTTGCCCCTGTGGTGTCTGTACATGCTGTCTTTTAGACTACATCAGCTTTAGGAACAAGGAACCTAAAGTTATACTAGTAAGCTCAGTGGGTCAGGGGCTCTTATCCAATCCTCTGAGCAAGTGGCAGAGCACAGTTAATTCCCCTTACAACAGGGAGAGAGCAGTCTCAGGCTGGAGCTGTTCCCTGAGATGTGTTCAGGCATTGCATTGGCAGGCCCATGCATTAGCCATACCATGAAGCACAGCAACATTTGTACAGTACCAGTGCTTGAACCAACAATCCAGACACCTACATTTTTATGGTATATAGGCTGTGTTGTTTTCCAGATAGGCCCTATTGTATGTAGGCTCTGCTTGGAATTTCCTGAAATTTTGAAGGTCTAAGATTCTCACAAGACAGATTTAGGCAGAAGTGTCCTTAATCTTCTTTCACGAGACTGACGTTAGACACTTCTTTTGTATTGTCCAGCTGCAGATAAAAGAGCTGTAAGTCTCCAGATCTTCAGCCAAGACGTAGCTATTTTAGCTATGCTCATTCCTGATTCTCTAATGGGGTTTGATTTCTCAGTTGAGAACAGGAATAATGGATTGCTCTCCTCAAAGTATAAACTACTGAAAATCTCTCCTGGTTTTTCAAACCATCAGTATTTCAGAGTGGCTGCAATGGCCCTTTCAGAGTGGAAGGGAACTCTCTGGTTGGTGGTCACCTGGCAGTTCTTGCTGCTCTTCTCTTTTATTATCATAGTGCTTTGGCTCTTCAAGCCTGTGCAAAACAGCCCAGCTGCAGAAGTCTTCACTCAGTAACCGTGTGATCACCTCCCTCTCCCATCTTTCTTTTGCAAGGTCCTGTCTGTTCATACAAATACTAATTTTTAATACCCAGACCTCTTGTTTGACTCTACTTATTTCCAGTTTAAAATTTATTTGTCTCCTTCTTTTTGTCTCTCACCTTCTCAAGGGTGCTCTTATTTCCCCTGCCCTAAAAATTTCTCTAAGTCTGATTCCATTCTGATGCAGTATAATTTTTAATTCAGCTAATTTTATTCTAGGGTCGCAAAGTAGAAGGTTCTTTACTGCTGTCTCTATTCTCATCCTACCTTTACAGGGCTTTTGATGTGTTGAATAATTAATATTTGCTAAAGTCCACATTGGTAATGCTGAAAAAAGGTTAAAATATGTTAATAAACCTGGGAAAAGTACAGAGGAAAGCATACTAAAATGAGCTATGCTAAATTGCTATTCATATATCATGGGACACTCTCCTAAAGAAAGTAGATATAAATGGAGATAGATACCTAAAACTGATTGTCAGTTTTATGCCTAAATATTCAATTGTCTTTCCAGTTTAAAAATATGCTACAAGTTTTCTTAGAAGGTGTAAAAAATATTACAGATTATTTTTGAATGCTGTTTTTATTAGATCTACTGATTTATAGCTAAGTGAATAGGATTATAGTCTTCTGTAGGAATAAAATTAAATTCTTATTCTGTATTCTGGTGATGCAGAGGGTGATATCATCTACCAGTAATTTGGTAATTAGGAGTTTTACACTGTTAACCCAGGACATCCTATCCTCGATAAAACCATTTTTTAAACTATTTCTTTCCATTTCCAGTTCAGGCACAGTTTGCTAAGGTACTGCCAGAATCTGAGGTCTCTATGACTGATTAAATGAGCTTCCTAAATATAATTTAAGGCATTAATGATAAATGAGTCCTATTTCTATCTTCTTTTTCAGAAGTTTAAGTTGTTTTAAACAATTAAGGCACCTAAAACATCTACCTGGATCCTCCTAGGATCAAGATATTTAGAGAAAAGGCTGTAAATCATCGAGTGAGTTTTTAATTTCTTATGTTGCACATATCCTAATGATCTTCCCTGAGTTTTTTTTCCTAATTGCACTCTAAAAGACAGTCTCTTTCTCAGAACATTTCAATATGAATAGGCAGCCATTAAACAACATCTTTGCTTTGTCAAAAGCTATGTCCCTTGTAATTTTTTCAAGTGCTATGTTTTTTCAGGCGGTCCTTAATCACAGATTCTCACCTGGATTAATAGGCATTATGGTGTGGATTTGGGATTGTGCTGGTCCCTTGTATAAAGTTTCACTGTGAAATGAGAATAGTGAGAAACATATCATTTTCTACAAAGATATAATTCAAGGAAATTGTTTGACAGCTCCTTCTGTGGTAAAACACTTTAGCTTTTGCCTGCCTTTTACCAAAAGCATCTTCTCAGTCAGTAACAATTTGACTAACACCTACTTTTTAATTAAATGTTGTAGCATTTAGGAAGATGCATGCTAATCTGGGCCCCAGATCTGCAGCCCTCAGCTTTACAAGATGCTGCTCCAGCAGGGGCCGTAAAGCTCTCGATAAGAGGGGTAAGGAGCAAGGTGCAGGTCCCACAGCGATAACCTCCTGACTCCAACATTATAGGTCTTTCTGCTGGAATTGAGTTCTACATCTTCCTCGATTGGTTATTGTCACAAATGAGTAATGGATGCACCCTGCCTGCGTCCCCAGGTACACGAGCCAGTCCATCAGGCCATCGGGAAGCACAGCTGCTGGCTGTGGGGGCAGGCAGATAACAGGCAGACCCCGGGAGGGATGTTAAAGGCACTGCCACCACCAGGACAGCAACCGAGTCCCTGCCCCTCCTCTGTGTACCCACCTGCCTGCGACCGCCCCTTCCACTGCTCTGCATGGGCATTAATCAACCTGCTCCCTGCCATCGTGTAGGGGACCAGATAAAGTGCAGCAAACAAATCAAAGGCAGGGAAGTGGCTGGAAAATGCACAGCATTCAGGCCATGCTTAGTTAATTTTGGTCTATTATTCAGAGGGGGAAAATGTTTGGGATGCCTTGTTCACACTGGGAATTACTGTTAGAAATGTATATACATACATGCATATGTATATATATACACACTATAGTATACATTTATCATATAGTAGTATATTTATTATTATTATTCTTATATATGAACATATATAAGATACACAACATATATATGTATATAAAAGATTAAGCCTTGCAAAATTGTCTAGCTACCTGCTGAGCTGGAAAATGCACTTGTCTTTTTTTTTTTTTTTTTGCTGTCAGTGATGATAGCAAAACAAGTAAGTGGTATTTTAGTAAACCTGTCAGGGAATCGACTCATGATGACTGAGAAGTGAAGAAGTAGGTAAATAAGATTTGTGTTTTAATTTATTAAGCATGTTGCTTTGAAAGTGGTGTGATTTGCATTACTATCACTAGTATAAAGGCTTGACTGGAGGTTTCCTAGAGCATACATGATAAAGAGGGTTTTGTTTAACATATCTGGTAAATTTGAAGGTCAGCTCAGTTTCTAAATACATCTAACTTAGACAAATGGTCCATGTGCCCCTCCAGAGGAGGACATTTGTAGTATTACTCTGCCTAGCATAATAGTAGCATTATCTGTAATTCAGGAAATTCCAATTTGTTATCATGTTAATTGTTGGAATAATAATGACTTGCAATGCAAAGGTCAAGAAATATCCTTTCGAAAGTGTATAATTAGAACCCATATTGAGGACAGATTTTCTAAAGAACATAACTTCTGATTAGTCAACTCAGTAGATGTTGGTAAAGTTTCCAAAACTGGTTGGAAGCCAGTGTCACAGAGAAAAGCAATAGGACCTGTGATACACTGAGCTCCTTTAATATCTAGTCATAACTATTACTGTGACTACAAGTGTGACTATATATGCAATTCTGTATTTCTGTAGGTTTTGATTCATCCCATTTGGGAAAGCCCAAATTTAATAGAAAGTCTTATACAACAGTTTGTCACACTAGAAAACACATACATTATATCACAGAAAACACATCTGGTATTCCTCTGGATGAAAATGGCACAAGGATTTTTGGAATACAAGGAGGAAACTTCCAAATTGTCAGGGCTGTACACATCACAAATTTAGCAGTTACGTATTCTGTGGGGGAGAAGGGATAGTGAGAGAGAAGGTGGAACAACCAGAATATGTAAAATTTCCATAGTAGAAGAATATTGCTACTAGAAATTTCAGACTTACAAAATAGTTTATTTATGCCTTTTTTCTTTCTGTGGTGGCGCAGAGCAATTCTGCACTTAGATATTTTCTTGAAGCATTATTTCAGAATAGCCAGATGAAAGGAAAGTAATTTTCAAAGCTCCACAGCTCTTTCAAAGCAGAATAATTCAGGGTGGAGCTCTCATGAACATATACATCAAGTTCTGTGCTATTTTCCCTTATGAGAGTCTTTGTTCAGTTGGTTTTAATTCAGCTGCTCTTTGACTATTTGGACTATAATTTTCTATGCCATATTTTTGCCTGAAACAAAATTGGTTTAGAAAAAAATTGGGAAAGATTGTTCAGCACTTTTGGGACTAGGTTTGATGATTAAAAAATAGTATTTTGCTAGAAACAATATTTTTTCGACCTTTTATTTAAAAGGTCAAGCATCTCAGAAAAGAGAGAAGCTCCTTAAACTACAGTTAATGCTTTTTCACTATCCCTATTCAAGCCTCCCCAGTCTCAGCCAAATTATAAATCCATGGCTTGCTTTCTTTTCACTTGCTTGTTAGAGATTGGTTGGGCCTCACAGAATTGCTGGGAAAGGAGACTGATGTTTGAAGTCAGCACTAAGGGCTCTAGATCCTCCTCCTCCTTCTCACTATGAGAACCTGTAGCAGGCACAGAGACAAGCTTTGCCTCCACAGCGCTCCCTGAGCCTGTTAACAAAGCTTTTACATTTTATCAGCCAGGGAAACACAGAGAAGCTTGCTCATATTTGTTTTCATCCTTTTCCCTAGTGATGCCAAGATTGCAAGAAAAGAAGGAGCAGTTTATCTAGGAAGATGAGTGAGGAGGAGGTAGTAGTCCGTAGAGCTAGGTGGAATTTTAAAAGAGAGGCTGCATATAGGCTGTAGGAAGGTAGAAACACACAGGATGAGTACAGACTAAGGGAAACTAACATGCCAAAGGCCAAGTGTATAAGCTCCCCTTACCTTGAGTTTCCACCTAGGAGTGTCAAGTGCAAACCTTAGTTCATACACTATGGTGACATTAGGTAAGGGTTGTACGGAGTTAATGGACCATCTCACCTCCTAAATTTTCCTTTGTTAAGAACCTGGGTGCATCGAGCCTCAGGCATGCTGAGGTGAGCAACATGAAACAAGAATTGACACTGAGTCCCAGAGGTGTCCATCTCCCCATCAGTTCACCTGCAGTAACCGTGCTTCTTTCCAAGGTACGCATTGAAAAAGTGAGAATTGCAGAATAAAATATGTTCTCAGATGTGTTTGGTATCTCCATGGCAGAAGTGGAGCGAGAACCCAGTGTGCTACTCATCTGTACCTTAGTACTGTGACACCATGAATTCCTTCTCACCATCACTCGAGTCATTCCCTGCCTATGTCCCTTCCCACTTCTGCAGCAAGAGACAGAGCATCTCTGCAAATAGCACCTTCCTTCAGTGCACATTCGTTTTTTTGAGCACCAGCTGTTGTTGGGCATTGAACAGTCTGGCTGGTCAGACCAGCCTTGGTAAAATAGACTCAAATTTTATGTATCAAATTTAGCTTAACTCAAATTTCTGTTTACTCTTTTCAAAATACTGCTGGGTGTTCTTCATCCTGGCCCTTGTCCCTAATAAGTCACAACACTGGGGAAAATAAGATCAATGCTGTTAAGGATGTAGGCCTGGGACTAGGTCCTACTCCCAGTGGGGTCCACAGGAACATTAGTTTAGAATTACTAGGCTGATAGTTAAAGTAAAGAAGGAAAAAGACAGCATGGTAAATGATTTAGGGGGACACCTACTATTTTTAAAGAGTAGGTAAGCACATTTAAGACAAAAGATATTACAACAGACCATGGTCAAGGGAAATAAAGCACGGGGAATGAATCGTGTCATATCCAGCTTTATTTTCTAGGAGCTGTATGATAGACTGATCCAAAACTTTCTGAGGGTCTTTCCCTTAGTGCAGCTATTTTTTATCTGTTTTTTTAAACCGACAAAAAACCCCAACCCTGCAAAACAAATCCTTCTAAAATCAATCCGATGAACTGAGTCTTGGAAAAGAAACCCCAGAAAACCAGCAGCAGGCCTTACAAAACTTGGACCACTTTCCATTTCTCCAAATGGTGGAAGCTGACTGCTTACTGGACCTGAGAGTTGATTTGTGGCTAAGGCTTAGATTCTTTAGAATATGTTACCTTTCTAACTGAATGGAAAACAAGCACAAGGGGAAAACACAGAATGAACCCTGTTTTGCAGTATTTTTGCAAATTTTGAATCACACCACCCTCCTCATTGGAAAGGTATTAACAGCTGAAACGCTGTTTTCTGCAGGAGACTGCAGAAATTATTTTTCTGAGCATATGGAATTTTGTTCTGTGTATTGTCTCTGCAAAGTGTGTTTGCTTTAATGTTTGACATATGTGGAATTCAGCTTTGGTGGTTATATTACAATCTTAAAATAATAATAATGTTTACCCCTACCATGAATTCACTTTTTAGAGTTTGCAGTTGCCTGGGTACTAACCTCTCTGCTGTGCTTGAAGTGCAGCCCCAAAGAAAGTTCTTGTTAGAATTTAAGATGTGAAGATCCATTTCTGCCTAACAATCTCCTATTCCTGCATTCCCTGAAGTGTATCCCATCTGCTTTTGGGAGCTCTCATTGCAATATGCAGTGATTGCAGGATAAGCACACCATTTTCCTGTCAATACTTTCCTATTAGCCTCCTGGATCCATACATCATCGTCTTGCTGGCCTGCAGTTTGCTTATCTTTGTCTCTGAGGCTGCCTTTGATTTATCTAACACCCAGGTTAATGAGGCATGGAGCCCAGGGTGGCTCCAAGGATAATGCACTCCTGTATAAAAATGCTTAAGGAAGGATCAAGTGATAATCCATTCTAGACTAAAAGGCCTAGCTCTTCAACAAATGTTGTATTTCTTAATCACTAAGCTAAGACTATAATAGCTCCCTGTTAAGCCGCTGCCATCAGTAAAACTAAACCTGCTAACTATATGAATTTACAAAAGAACTGAAAATTAGATTTTAATTTGTGTTCCAAAAAATACAAAAAAAAGTTCATTTCTTAGGAATAGTTATCACCATTATTTGACAGTGTTCTTATGCAAAAATAAGTTAGCTTTAATATTTAATTTACAGTAATAGTTTTATATTCCCTCACTGGGACCTATGTTTTTCTAAAGACAAAAATAACAGAAGCTAGAATGTTACTGTGGCAAGGATAAATCAAACTAGCTATTTCAATAATGGAGGTAATTACAAAGTGTATATGTCTGAGATGTACTGAGTGGTTAGGGGTTGTTTAATTAACATAAAAATTTCAATATCATCAGCAAGTGTGTTGGTATCACGAAAGCATTGTTAAAATGCATCTTAAAATAGTTATGCCTTTCTCTCTTCCTAGCTTGTACATAAGACTAATATACATTAACTTCCCATTTCTGCTAATTACCATCTTGCACAGAAACATTTTAATGAAAGCAAGGTAAAGATCCAAGTAAGCTTTCAAAGCTTTATTTATTTGTTTATTTTAAGGCGCTCTACTGCATATTACTTTGATGTCTGTTTTGTCTTCCTTTTTTGGTTGTTGTTTTGTTTTGTTATGCTTGGTTGACCTTCATATTACAACTCTGCTGCAGGCTCCTGAAATATGTGTAACGTATAACCATTTAGAAAATGACATAGCACCAAATAATGGGATCATTCCTATGGGATGACAAGCTCGTGTTTTGAAGTAAAAGCCACACACAAGGAAGGCGTTCACCAATTGGCCCACCATAGCCCACGGGGACTTGACCCAGGTAATAAGTCCTTTACTGGTCACTAACCTACATTATTGAGATTTAGTTTGGATTTTGATGACATGACATTGTTAAGGGTTGTTATTGAGATGTAAATGATCTTCCATTGGGTTATTTAAGACACGTGAAGGACCTAGTTTAGAATGAAAATTAGTTATTGATTATTCCAGCAATTAACCAAATAAATTTTAGCACTTGTATTAACATTTTTAGAAGTCTTAAATTATTTTTTGCTCAAACTGACCCAAGCAGCTAGATTGCTCCCTTAGCAATCTTTAAGATGTTTTGAAAAAGGAAAACAAAGGTAAGCAAGTATTGTGCTCTTTGTGGTATTCTGTTTTAAGTGTAATTTTTTCTCTTATGTCTACTAGAGATCACATTAGTATGTTATGCCGTTGCCTATACAGTTGTACAGTGTGCTCCATAGATGCTCTAGTATTAAAGACAAGTTCTGAGCACATACAAAAGTCTTCATCCTCTTTGTTCCATCTCCTTTTTTTGAAACTTCTATCATTAGATTAACATAATTTGTCAATTTCAGAGTTCATTTTCTCTACTCGCCTTCCTTTCATTAGTACTTCGAGTCTCCTGATGTAAAACATCCTGAGACAGGGGCCAGTCCTTCCAGATGCCTGTTGTTATTTATAAGCACCTTGTAATGGCATTGATATCACAAATATTAAAAAAATACATTTCCCCATCTTGGTTAAAAGTGTATTAGTTTACCTATTTTAACTGGAAAATGGGTTTCTTGCACTTTCACATGGAGTAGTGCTGAGAAAGCTTTAGAGGCTGTTACACCCACCCAAAAGGTCACATGGCATGTGCCACTATATATTCGGTTTGATGGTAAAAATCATAGAATACACCATATGAATATATTTTATAACTTTCTCAGCTTAGTCTTTTCTTTTTCTCTTTCTGTGCTGAAAGCTCCAGCTGATGAAGGGTATTAGGCACTAAAGAGAGACTCATGGTTTCTTGTTATAATTTCACTGTTTGGGTCCCAGTGATACTTTTATATATAAAATATTTAGGTAGGGAAATGGCACAAGCAGCTTGACTGGACTGCTAGAACTCATTACTTAATGTGCTATCTGTGGATGGTACTACTGAACTCACTGAAACTAATACTGTGGTCATGTGCTCTCTTTTGTGTTGTTGTATCATCTCAGGATCCTCCACACCTCAGATAATATTACATGGAAAATTAGCCGCCTCCCCACTGCACTTTGAACGAGGCTTTCAGAAAACTCTTACACACAGAGATACTTCAGTTTAAAAGTCCTTTCAAAATTGGCTGCTAATAGCAGAGGGTTGGCATTTTCTAACATTGACTTTCCTTAAATAATTCCCCCTGTCTACTTTTTTCGTGCTCTCTCAATTCTGCTGGTTGGATACAGACAAAGTACCCACAGATTAAAATGAGTTTTATATCCTCTTCTTATGGTCCCTGTCATCAGTTCAATGTCTGTATTATCAGAAATTGTACTCAACTACTCTTTCAAGTCATGACAGACTGCATTACCTCTGATCATAGTGGATGATTTCATGAATGGATATTTACAACAGCTTTCACATCAGTCTCTCTACCCACTAAACATATAATGCCAGTTTGGGCATTTTTAGTTCATTTGGTTTTATGTTTGCTGATCATTTGAATTAAAGATAAGCAGCAACTCCTAGCATATGATTTTTTTTAGCTTTTCTAACATAGGGGTTAAATATTAGTTTCCAGTGTTAGTATTTTGATACACAGAGAAAATCTAATGGTGTCAATAGATGTTAAGACACAACAATAATCAAAATACAAGCATGAAACTTTGCCCTTATTGGACTGGAAGAATATTCGTCTTTTAGATCTAAAAAGCAAGACATATCTGCCAAAACATACTAACAGATATTCACCATTAAAAAAAATCTTTAAAGAATTAGGTATAACATACAGCTATAACTCCTATGAAATAATGAAGCAATGAAAAGACAACAAGTATCTTCTGTTTTCACCCAGTAACTATTGATTTCATCAGATGTTCTCTTTCATACAGAGCTCTTCTAGTATATCTTATGAACAGCAACAAAGCTGCTTTTCAATTCAGTTTCCATCCAACTACCTGTGAATTTTTCAATAAACCACCTGGGTGAGAAGTAATCACCTGTATGGTGAGTGCAGAGACATTCAGCTTAAGAGATGAATGATCCTCTGGAAGTGACTATTTCTGTCCATTACTTCATAGGACTATGTACTTCTAGGTACTGATGTAAAGGTGGGGTTTCTGTGCCTTTCAGCTGATCTTTCCAGCAAGCCCATCACTGCTTTACTTAGAGACATCCCAGCTCAAACACCTGTGCTGAGTGCAACTAGGGCAGTATCCTGAAGAAATAATACCCTCAAACCAAATGCAGTTAATCAAGCAAAGAACATAAAAGGTATCCAAACCGATTCTATAACACATTCAGCAAGACAGCAGTGATTTAAATTCACTGGCCTTGTTTCCCTTATGTCACTGCAGCTGGGGCCACATTTCAAAAGTGTGGCTCACTTTAAGGGCATTTTTTTCAATGGAGGTTTTCTCCTGTTTTAGGAAAATTTTCTAGACAGATTTCCTAAAAAATTCAGGACTTTGCTGTTCTATAGGCAGCACAGCATCCCAGCTCCATCAGTCTTCCTTTCTTTCCAGATGTGCTATACCAGCACCAGCAGTGCATATAACCAGTCTTCAAAAGCATGCTCCAGCATGTTTACTGACCTCTGATTGCAAGTAAAGATTATTCCCCTCAGACATTGCCATAGTGGGGATGTGTATGATGTGCTGTTTGCATATAGAAATGTGTGAAGCTGGAAATAAGAATACGTCAGTGAATGCACTTTTGTGGCACTGAAGGCAGGGTGCTGTGGAACAGTCTACAGATGAGCACATATTATGAAATATACGTATGTGTCCAGCTCCCTGTTGAGATATCAGCCTGTGGACTGTGAGGGAAACATTTTCTGTGTCCCTTCCTTGAAATAACATGTGCTAAACAAAACAATTGCACCTGCAAATATCACCTGATACAACAGTTTTAAGAGAGATTGGTGTATCTTGCATTAATAATAAATATGAAGCAAAGCCTGATATTTTATTTTATAAAGATAAAACACATGGGTGTATACTCAAGAAACATTCATAATAAATGTCAGTTTTAGGGAAAAAAAAACCCCATATATTGTTTAAAGTATTAAAGGAGTGTTTTGCTTTAGTAACTGCAAAAAAAATTTGAACCACTTTTGATCCATGGTTCCTCTTGTGGACATTCTTAGCTTAAAATCTAGCAAGTCTACAGAATTCACTCTTATGCTTTACTATTTACTAGTGTGATTGTTAGGATTTGGATAAGTGGGTGTCATGACCGAAGACATTCAGGAAACTGTCTAAGGTGGCGGAATAGATCTGAGTGGCTCAGGTGCCTCAGGCCATTTGGATGTCTTCTACCTGTGATGCCACAGAAGAGCTGGATGCAGAAACCCTGGCTTCTTGCGGGCAGTGACTCAGATGGCTACCCAGGCAGGTAACTAATATACATGTAATATGCACCTTTACTATCTTACCTATCCTTAATCAAGAGGTGCCATTGTCATTGCTTACCTTGTTATGCTCTATTGTGTTTTGTGCTTAGCACAGTCACAAAACCTCACTAGTTTTTCAGTTATAACTGTGCAGATTTATACAAAATATTGTTAGTGAGTAATTGCACATTTGTGTATCCATTCCACACAGTGTGCAAGCAGATGAGATTCTTCATGCAAAGCAGTGAAATGCAGTGTGCAATCAAGTATTTAATTAGAATTTGGCCTAAATTAAATACACTGAGAATAACAGACTTAAATCCTTACGAGAAGAGAGACTATCTAGTGGTAATCTAATACAGCTTCTTGTAGCTCTTATTGCTCCATTTATAAAGTAGTTTGGAAGCAAGGACACCACTTGGAAAAGGAGAAAGTAATTTAAGAAGTCCAGATCTTTAGTAGGCCATTTCAAAGAGAAATTGCTTGGTTCACTAGGCAGTTCAAGTCCTGCTTTTAGGGAAAAGTACTGAACTCCGTTCTGCCAACTGTCATACACTGGGATTACCCTCTGACACTGTTCCAGAAACCCCCTGGCATAGTGAGCTCCCAGGCAGACACAGTCAAATGCAAAGTGTCAATCATGCAGGAATAAAGGCTGAAGAATTGCACTTCCTTCACTAGCAAGTAAAGCCCATGGGATCATGGAAGAGGAACAGGAGAGCATCTGTGCACCATAGCTGTATTTGGGCTGGTATTTGTCTTGTCTGACAACACAGCAAGCAGTACTGTGGTGAGGAAAGGGTTAAGGACATGCTTTTGTTAATGTGAATAAACACATTTGCCAGCAATGCTGACATCTACAGCTGAGCTCTGTGAAGCAAAGTGTGAGTCTAAATGGTGGGATTTGGATGTACACACAGATTTTGTAGTAGCATGACAGTTTCTGAAGTGAGGATATGGGGATTTTGGTGAATTCTTCCTTGGAAAACATGGTAACTTTCTGATAGGTCACTGTTCTTTTCTCACCTTTTCTGTTTTCCACTTGTCTTGTTTAGCTCTCCTTTAGCTATAGTTATCTGCACCTGAAGGACAAAGGGTGGGAGCCACTGTGTTAGAGCCTGAGTTCTCCGCCTACACAGAAGGATACATAAATCTAAATTATTGAAAAATACAATTTAGCCAAGTACATAAAGTCACACAATAGATGAAATCCGGAAGCCTTTCTCAGTCTTTTCTCAAAAACAACCAGCATGAAAGTCATCGAGATTTCACTGAGGTATGACTTACATTTGGTGATCAAGGTTGTTCTGTTTGAGCAAGACAAGGGGGAAGGGAATAGTGGGAAGAGAAAAGCTAGGTCACTTTCCTCATTCCTCTTTAATCAGTTAAAGATGACATATAAACTGAACAGCCAAACCAAAAGAGTTCAAAATCTCTTTCATGGTAATGCAAACAGCTGTATTTCACAAATGGATGATGTTTGAAATTATTTGTATTTGTCTAGTTAAAACAAAAAATGAACATAGGCATTTCTGTTAAATGGAAGTTATATACAAGAGCTTCAGGTGATTGGTCGTAAAACACATTTTGTACTTCTACATAATTTTCTCTTTCTCCCTCTTTGACAAGATCAAAAGCAAGAAAGAGTGATGAGATTTCAGGGATGAAGAGAGAATGAGAAAAGAAGGCAAAAAATCTTTTACAGTTAGTGAGTTCATAAAAAATTTTTGGCTGAAAGCAATTTGATTGAATCTTTTACTTATTAGCTGAAAGTTTTGCATGGAAAAAGATGGAGTCCCTTCCCAAAAGTCTTAAGACTGAAATGGAAAATGTGTAGTCCAAGCACTAGGGAACCTTTTTTCGTCTGTTGAGTACCCTGTGCCCGTGTGCTAATGGTAGACCCAATGTATATGAATAGGGTTTTCTAAGCCCACAAAACCACATTGATGTGGCTTGCTTCTACTCTGATTCTGAATCTCTCTCTTCAGATACCAGGCAGCTTCTAAGGGTTCCTTGTCTTCAGCTCTATTGTAATATGGAATTGTATTAGCGCAGCTGCTGCAAGTCAGAGGACTGAACCTCTGTTGTGTCATCAGAGGCTGTGGGTTCAAAGCCTGACTGTGCCATGGAGTTAGACTGGGCAACTCTGTTAGCCCAGTGGCCAGGGGTCTAAGCAGTCAAGTAAAATCACTGTTGTAGAAAACACTGGGCTTAGCAGTTGTGTGTATTATGATGTGAAAGCAAAGCAATTCCCTGATTCTGATAAATTTGATCTTTCCTTTGCCAGTGTCAGAAGAAAAAAAAACCATTCAATTTTCCCCCAGTTTTAGAGTGCCTGGCTTCCTTGAAATCCCTCATGAACAGAGAATTTGATAAGCACACATTTGAAATTTGTTGAAATGTAGTGCTGCTAAACCCTTCTTTATTTTATTTCCCCATTTCCCTTTTTATATAGCAGAGCATCACTAAATGGGTATGTTATTCCTTTTTCCCTTCTGCTCCTTTTCTTTACTTTGTTTATAAGACTCTAGAACAAGTATGATTTTAAAGGTAATAATAGTCTGCAGTTAGTTATTAAAAACAACAAAAATTGGACATATCAAATTTATCTTTTTTTTTAGATGCTTCTAACTGGTTTACATATTATTTCTTTCAGCTAAAAGATCTACATAGTAAAATTTTCACTCAGACAGAGCTGTTTACTTTTTTTTCTAGGAGCTATTTGGACTCAAAATGTTAAGATCCACAGTAGGCATAATTTGAAATAACAAAATCTGTGTCTATATTAAATGGGCTGTGTCCTGGCAAATTTTACAGTTAGAACAGGTTAGGAGCTGGAGCCATTATGCAGAAACACAAGCTAACATAATGCAATGGATGTTATCTGTAGCACTGTATTATCTCAATATTCCCACCAGTTAACATATCCATCAGATTAGTCTGAAGATGCCACATTACCTAGTAATGCCAAATATACATTAAAATGGGGAAAGCTATGGGCGTGATTGAACTGTGATCGCATATGGTTTGTACAGTCATTGGCCTCTTAAGAACTTACCTTCCAGCTGGGAACTGTGTAACATAAGAAACAGGGATATCACATTTCCCCCCTCTCTGCTTCTGGCAGGTGTGTGCTAGAGACTGACTGCTAAATACTTTGTAATTAGTATGCCTTGGAGCAGTTGCTGTCATCTTACATCTGTAACTGGAGTGAGGGCACTGTTAGCATGACTGTGTTCATTTCTTTAGTGTCCCAAGCCTATAGACCTATACAAGACAGCCTGAAGGATCAGTGTTTGATGCATGAACCATAGGCAGACCTCAGAAATGTATCTAATTATATCAGTATCCGACTGCACTATTGTAGCAAGATGTATTATTCATAGACAAAGATGAACTGCTATTCAAGGATAGAAAAATCTTGTATATTCTGCCCGTTCCAAAGTTCAATGCCTAATTGAAGATTAAATAGTTTGAGACAATCGATAGCTGTATTTTAGATTTTCAAAACTATTCCTGCACAACATGAACCATTGTCGTATTTCTCAGTGTACATTAAATTGTTGGCATCACCTTTCAAAGTGGGTGAGAAAGAGACAGAGAGAGAAAGACATATTTACTGCTAAGGTATAAAGTTAAACAATTTTCTGGAAATGTGTAGGAGTACCTGTAACCTTTGCAATCTTTACTGGATTCCAGGCTTTTTTCTTTTTTTTTTTTTTGTAGGTGTTGCTCATAAGTTTTAAATTTATTTAAAAAAGACAATTCTCCCTTGTGGTGGGAGGACAAATGAAAGCCACAATAACTGCTTTTGACAAATTGGTAGGCTTTGTTTTCTCTCAGTTTAATCCACAGTACCTATTTTAAAACCATCTGTACCAATCATAAGTTATATGCCACAAGTACGTATGAGCATTTAGACAGACATATCCTCAACACAAAATCCAGAGGAAAGGTCCCCACCCACAACTCCAGGAGCTCTGATTATGAGGGGACTCGGTTCTATTTGGAGATCATGGTGACTACAGGTGGTTGTTTGCAAAACAGAGAGGATTTAGTTTCCACTTCAGAGTCAGATGCATAGAAAGAGGATCTCAGAAGCAAATGGGTCCAATTGAGTTCTTCAAATACACCTTAAAATTGTACTCTCAAATCTATTGGTAGCATCTAAGAGCTGATATTGTGTGACTTGACAAGTTACATGTCTTTGCTGATAGATCACCACTTCCTTTGCTCTTCTTCATAAGTGTTTTACATCCGGATGAAGATGCATCTTGTGTTATCTCTTAATCACCACGAGACATGGAATTTCACCTTGGGATCCTTCCATCACACCCTATAGCTGAGGTTATGCCTCTTAGAGCCACTTCTAGATGTAAAATGCAGTTCTCAGTTCTTTCTTCCAATGTCTAATGTAACTGTTAACTGTAGCTGTTATCCAGGAGGTAATCCAACTAAAAACAATGAATGTTTTGGGGGAGGTATTGTCTACCTAATTGTTTCTTAAATGTTTTGGTGTTTAAAAAAGCAGACTTCTTAATTAAATTCTTGCATAAATACTAAAAAACCCAACCCAACCCAACCAAAAAACTGAGGTGTTTCTCAGAAAATTTGAAGGGTTCTCCAAAGGGCTCCTGAAATGTAATTGCTTTGTTTGGACTTGAAAACACCTCAATTTGATATCTAATTTGGATAAGATTTTTTTTTTTTTTTTTTAATCAGGTAGGATACGTTTCCATTAGGAGTATCAGTTTGCTAGATATCTCAGTTACCATCACTGGAATAGTATACATGCAATTCCTGAACTTCAGTTAGTTGAATAGACCAGATCCTGCTTTTACTCCTGAACATACTTACCTCTAGCTCTGAGAAACTGGTACACTTTTGTTTACGTATAAAGAACCTGCTATCAGAAGTCTTTTCCCTGTGCTTGCACTTTCGTACTTGTCAAATAACTTCTTAAGCTTCACCTTGATATACTAAATAAAAGAAGTATCTTTGGTCTCTAGGGCAGGTTTTCCAGGCCCTGGATGTCTGCTACTGAGACAAGATCAGTGCTTTAACATTGGGAGCTGGAAATCCTCACCAAGTCTCAAGAGGTAGCCTTTATCAAAAAGATTCCTTTAATGTTCCTTAAATGTTTCACATCTCAGAGTTCATTAACCTTCTTAAGAGGAGCTGGCATATGTCCCCATATATTTAAAGAATGCTTTGCATTAAATAGTCAATATTTATGTAAATGTCTGAGACAATATCTGACAGCAACTTGACTGTTCTTAGGCAGGTGAAATTGAGATGGATGACAGACTATTTTTGAAGTTCCAAAAGAAACATCTAATAAGCACAATAAATGAGAAAATAGTTCAAAGAAATATCTGAATCTGGTGTGTAATATCCTTCAAATAATTATGGATTGTGGCATGTGGGATAGGGAAAGATAAAAGCAAACAGGGATTTAGCCACTGCAAATTTTACAATACAGCTGCTTGAAGATATTTTTGGGAAAGACTGCATCTCTCCTCCAGTCTGAGCTGAATTCGCTATTCAAAGATCTGTCTTAGGGAAGTATTCCCACAAGATTGTGGGAGAGGTGGAGAGTCAAAGGAGGAACCTGACATAAGCTACTCTGTATAGCCCTGTCAGGAATCTTGGCTATCTGCACTGGCTGTAGAAATAAGGTATGGGAATGGGTCTGCTCTGAATAATAATCAAAAACATTCTTTTTATTCCTTATTAGATAGGCTGGTGATTGACCACCAGTCTATGTAAAGGACATTACAGAATTGTGCTGCCTGAGGCTACGCTGTAAAAGACATTGCATCCAGTACACTGAATCTCCCTCTCAGCTTTTCTTCCTGGCTGTGTCATCAAGGTGCTGTTTCAGCCTGGATTCATCCCAGGTGTTTGAGGAGGGAAGATGTGTTCCCCTCCAGTCATCCCTCTGTACTTCATGGTAGGAGTCAGACATTGCTGGAGGTGACACAGAGTTTGTGTGTATCCAGGAGAACAAAGTGACTTGATTCTAGTCTATCCTCCCCAGCTAAGTTAGAGTCTTGCTCTGAAACAACTTCTCAAGGAGATCACTTTGGCAAAGTAGCATCAAAACAGCTGATAGAACACAGAATAGCAAACACTGAAGTGCTGTAATTTTCAGAGTCACATTTCCGTTCAAGTACTGACACTTCCACTGTTTGCATATCTGATCCTCAAATCAACCCTATCATCATTTAGCTAGGAAAAAATCTCTGGGGCATGGGGAACACAAACCCTTAAAGAAAAACATCTTATGTAGTAAGAAAGGTTTATTGACGGTATCATGGATATGTTCACCAAGTGACACTTTCATCTGGGAGAGAAATGATAGTACTCGGCAAGTTCATATTAGTTATTCTTTCGTTTCTTCTTTCTCTCATTTCTTGCTATTATTTTCTTCTTTCCTTGCTTGTAGCTCCTGTTTTTAAACTGTCTTTAATTCCTGACACTTTGTGCTCATGGGAGTCCCTACACTTTGAGAGTACTTGACATTCAGGAAAATACACTTTATATGTTAAAAATCAATGATGACACAATATTTACAGCTCAAAGGCCAAACATTCATGCTTCTTTATAGAGAGTAAGTGCTTGGAGACCAGATTTGTGCTGCTAAGCTATAGACATCAAAGAATAATAATACCACGGTTTTAAACTCAATGGCTTGAGTGGGTTCCAGCACAGTTAAGTGAGGGACTAGCTGATTTTATGGATTACCTTATTTTGGAGATGGATATAAGCATTATTAGTTTTTCCCTGAGCTTTGAACCAGCTCTCTTTGTCTAAGAGAAGGTCATCTGTTCTCTGCTAAAATATTCATATAAAGTCTAAAATTATAGGACAATACTTTCTCCTTCTTAGGAAAAGGATGGATTCTCAAAAAAGATATTTTTGTTTAAGTCACAATTAATTCCTTGCAAAAAAATTTAATTCCTCTTGCAAAAAAGAGGTCATAATGTGATAATGCTTCCTCTCTTTCTCACCATTTACATAATAAATATGCAACATTTCTGAAAGCTTGATTTTTTGAGATGAAATAGAATCTATTTTAGAGATTAAGCTTTTCTAACACAAGAGGTAGTTTGTCATTTTAGAACTGTTTAGGAAGACTTGCTTTATATTCCAGACAAGATTTGTAATATTTTCAATTGGCATATTTTACTCTAATAGGCTTAATTTTGGTGCATGAGACATAAACACTGCGAGGCATTTATGACATCATTAGAAACTGCACTATGTACCTAGGGAACGCAGTGTCATTTGGTTTGTACATTTGACCCCTGCTTGTTATTAGGTGCACTTTACTAAATCAGCAGAAGGAGATAGGTCACTAACGACTATTACCAAGCTAATAATAATTATAAGGGGAAAAACTGCTATTGATGTTTCAGACATTGTTCCATATATGCTGTTCCTGAGACACTGATTTGTGATTTGCATTGTTAGGAATGAACTTTCTTTGACCTGTCATTTGACATAAGTTAGACTGTTCTGATAGTTACATACCATCCTTTCTGTAGGTGAAATTATTGTATTTGAATGTTTTAATGGATTTTTGAATTATTTTGATTTAATGGTATCTTTAGAATAAATTAAAAAGAGAGGAGATGAATTAGAAATAGTGCATATGAAAAAAAATCTTTTCAGGTAATAGGGGGACCAACAAAATTTAGACCACATTTGAACCATTGAAAAGTAATGTTAATCTTGAGCAATACACACCACAAGAGTTTATATATTATAGCCTCCCTCTCACTCTGAACATAATCCATGTGTGAAAGCATATGAGGAAATGCAATGACCTCAGCAGGGCTTGTACTTAAGGTCAGATTCTCTGACCTGTGCAACTAGTGTCTGTTTTACTGATTGTGATGGTCTCAATAAAACTGTTTACCCTAAAGTGTGTGAAAAGGAATATCTTGGACAGGTTTGTAGGTTTGTATATACAAAGTTGTTTCATTCTACCTTGTGGTACTATTAAGTCAATGAAAGCACATCTTTTAGAAAAAGGCTTTGCAATATGGACCCTGTTGTTAATATTGCTACATCTGGGAAAGATTGAAACTCTCATTCAAGGGTCAGTCCTTCAGGTTTGTGACATGGGACATAAGTGAAGCAGAAGGTTTTTGTTTGCCACATAGAACAATGTGCATTGTTATTTTCTCACTAGCAAATTGTAGGTTTAAAAGAGAGAAAAGGGGTGCTTGATAGCTGTAGAGCTGAGCCAGTGAATATTCTATATGCTTAAAATGTAATTTTTTTAAAAAAATGTGTGAAAGAATGGAAGAAAAATCTTCCCTGGACCATCAGATAGAGCTTCATTCAAGAAATCAATGGTGACAGGGAGACTGTTCTGGAGAAGTTCTATCAGCTGGTGATCCTGTTATAACATGGTTATAAATTCTTAGATCACCACTACTGGCCATCTTTGGAAGATACTGGGCTAAGTGGGATTTTGATCCAGTAGATGCTGCAATTCTCCTGTTCTTATGATTTGTGTCATGAAATAAAACCTTACAAAGCCATTTATTTCTATAAAATTTCAAATTTCCATTGTGTTCACTTCTTCTGTCTTTCCCCACCTCCTCCCATTTTCTTTAAAGGCATCTGTGCCATTCATTCTGGTGTGACACCACATGCAAGTGTATATTTCTGAATATATCATGCTGGTTTCTCACAGTTTGTCTTCTCTAGGAGGAAAGCAGACAAGCAGGTTTTTTTCCCACATGTTTATAGTTGTGAAAGTCCAATGACAATGAATGAGATTTGAGAGAGCAACAGTGTTTCTGTTGCCATACCGAGAAAAAAAGATGTATTCTCAGCATGTTAGTGAATATGTGGTAAAATCCTAGGGAGAGAAAGGCAAATCTCAGCAGAACTGAAGTAAAAACTGTATTCCTGTTTAATACTTTACATGCTAGCACGTTTGCAATCCAGAGATGGCTGTGGATTTCACAACATTTCAATAGGCATGTGATGAGAAGACAGAGGAATGCAGTCCCCAGTATACAGATAAGGGTCTCTGCAAAGCTAACTTGCCATATTAGATATAAAAGATAATGCAGATAAAAAAATCATAATGCACAACACAGGTTGATGGTGAGTAGGGAGGGGGCAAGAGAAATGCCAGAACTGACTGAAATTTCACTTCATTTACACAGCAAAACTCCACAGATAGGTATAATTTTTTGTTTGTTTTGTATCATCATCCTAGAATTGATATCGCTCTCTGTGACAGGTTGCATCATTATAGTGTACCTTTAAGGCTCACGTCAGAGGGAGCAAGAAAAAGTGAAGAGTGCTATCTGTGTTTCACATACACAGCAGATTTTTTTCCATTCTGATGTGTGAAAAATGCATCTTTCTGCTGAGAGGAGAGGGAAAAGGAAATACGAGTTAGTTTACTTGACAATCTCAATGTATTTTGTTTTCAGCAGAATAAATGTTTTCCTGGAAAGAAAAGAGTTTGCAAAGGTTCAAAGGACATTGGACAAATACTCTGAAAAAAATACTAAACTGATGCTTACTACAGATATACAATCCCAGGCTATTTCAGGAAGGCCCAGAGGTGGAAGCAGTTGGAGATTAGGAGAAGTCTAGGGAAAGGACCCTGTGTATTCTTACACTTTGTCTTTACAATCTTTCTTAGGCATCCATTTTTGGACACTAGTGGAGTCCAAAAATGTGCTGTCCACAAGCCAGAGGATGTAGCCCCAGGATATAGATCCTGGGTTGGTCCATTTGGGCCTTTCTCATGAGATTCTCTCTCTACCATGGGAGATTTTAAGACTTGTTTAAGGGTTCAAGAAACATTTTACATAATAGATTCATGAGGGGGAGAACAAAGCAGTTTAAGCACAGGATCACTTGCTGGGTGGTGCCCTAGGAGCAGAATTTGCAAGGCTGACTTCAGCATATCAGCTCTGGACCCAGTGAATGGAGGAAGTGTCCAGAAAGATGCTGATGCAGATTCATTAGATGAAGATCCACTAGAGATGGAGCAGGCAATTGTATGAGGCACAGGTTCCAGACACCATCTGTCTCCTGCATCACACTTCTGTGAAACTGGGATTTGAAACTTGACACAGGTATATGAAATTAAGTGACCAGGCAGGATGGGGAGTCCTCGAGGGGTTAATTTCAAGGCATCATGTGAAAAACTTCCCATTCCTCAGGGCATGGACCAACATTTCCTATCTGCTCAGTCTCAGGTGAATGTGCTGCCACTGAGCCCCACATACTCATCTGCTTGTTTTCCTCCTGCCTTCTTGCAATTTCCATGCAGTGACCTTCCCTCTCCCCTGCCCATGGTTCATTGAGCAGCAGAAAATATGCTCCCTAGAAATACACTGTCACTCTCTTCCCACAGGATTCCTCTGCAGCAGGACAGTATAGGATTCCAGCTGCCTGAAACTACTCCTTAGGTGTCATTTTTCTGGCAGGAGACCTCTAACCACCCGGCTATTTTGCAAAACAGATGCTAGACCACAGTAATTTAAAAATGGTTGATGGAAGCCTAGCAAGTGAGATTTCCCCAGAGGTATGAGTGCAGCAGTGCATACTTTCTGGTACTGAAGGAGCCACAGGTAGGTCATAGATAAACACCTCCCTTAGTCATCCTAGATAAAGGACACTACTCAGCATTTCAAGAAACTCAGGTGCCCAGGGTATCTTAGCTGAGGCAAGAATTACACAAATGCCTCTCCTCTGTTTAAACATTATCAGATGATTAGTTGTTTGTTGTCACAATCAGTTAAGTTTGTCGCATAGAACATTTGCTCATTTTGACATAATTTTTAATTATTTCTGTTTTTCTTAGTTCAGCCTGCCCTTTATCCTCCTTTCTGGTGCATGCTGAGGTTATCTCTCTTCTTTCAGTTAATTTGGGGCCCAGTGGACTAATTTCTGAACCCCGGCTTCTCTTTCCTCCCCACAGCAAGTGCAGGAGCTGGCTGAGGCCTCGAGTATGCCAGAACTGAAACTTGGCTGTTGTGCAATTAACACCGGGAACCTGATTAAAATTCACAGGAGCCAGGGGCATAAAAGGCCAACTTTCCAGCTGCCTCCAAACCTGATACTGAATTCACCCACTTTAACTTCATATTTACAAAGTGAAAAGGAATTTGTGTACAACAGGCAGACAGATGCAGCATTAAGAAAATTTTTACTGAGTATATAGTTCATATATTCCTTTACCAAAGTTGTTTTGCATATTGTTGATCACAGACTGATTGTGCTCTAGGTTATACATAAAACCTCCCTCCCAAACACGCACACACATTTGAGTATTTTTTGTAATAGAAAACTTAGTACTCTGCTTCTTAATGAGTGGTGCTGATGGGAAATGACCCCTGCTTTCCTAAACACACAGCAATCTAATTTGAACCTCTGTGCCAATTACTGGCCTCTGTGGAGCACTTTGCTGTGAAACAATCAAGTCACAATAGGATTAGAAAGCGTTGCAGGGAGACCACAAGGGAAAGCAAACACAGGCGTAACTGCAGGTTTATTCCTTTAAATTGTCTGTAAATAGCACTGATAGCTTCCTCAGTGCCACCTAGGTATTGTTTCTATAAATCCTCTGTAGGTACAATCTAAAATGAATATAGACAAAGAGTCTTTTACAGCATACAAACCTTACTCACTGAGCTGGTCTGTCCTTAGGAAGATTTTAGGTGTTTACCTAAGCGTCCTCAGAAGACAAACGTAGACAAAGCAGGACAGACATCTCGGCTGCCTCAAAGAATTTTTTTTTAAACTCAGACAATACATTTTAATATTCTTGTTGCTAAATGGAAACTGTCATTCCTGTGAGAGCAGCCATACTTCCTTCTAGATGTGCATGCATAGATCTGGCAGATAGACAAGATGCCTTCAATTCACCTAAATTAATAGTTTGTTCCAATCCTGAACCAACAGTTTTATATGTGGCCAATCCTGCATAGCTCAGCAGAGGCAATGCCTTGTCCAGTATCATGAATGGGCTGACTTACCTTGCTAAAATGGGACTGAAGCTACATCCCCTCTCTTGTGATGTGCATGTGCTCCTTGGTGCTACTTCTCTTGTGCGGTGGCCTCAAGCTTATTTTGTGTAGAGAACTTTTTCTCTAAAATTGTGCTGACAAACATGTGGGATGTACCCACATAACATGACTTACAGTTATTTCTACATAGCCTCTGTAGGTGAGGCTGCTTGACCTACGTGAAGGCCACCTAACTTAACTCTACAAACTGTTATATCCCAGTTTCAGGTGTCAGAGAAAAATATCAAATGTACTTGCCAATATTGTCAGTGAATAATAATCACTGTGTAGGCGGCATGAGCTGTGGCTGTCTCTGTGGGGAGGTTTCTTCAGCCCAGATATGCATGACCAACTCTGTTAGACTATGTCATGTTTGGAGTAACCATACTTTCTGACTTGATAAGTGCCAAAATAATGATAATGTGGCCCCAGAACTTATCTTTCCTCATCCTTCCACCACTGCACCTTAGGTCTTACACCAAACCACTTTCTACTGTACATCCATGGCAGCTACTTTTTAAAGCTTCATAGCTCTTCTGTGTGCAGTCAGAAGCACAGGCTGTAGCCCTGGTTGAATCCTGTGAAAAACCTTTCCAGTTCCAGGTGAGCCAGGGAAGGGAGCTCTGACAGATAGAGCAACTAACTGCTGTGTGCTGACTTCCAAACCTTACGAGAATGCCATGAAGAAGACAGAGCAAAGCTCTTCATGGTGTTGCATGATAAAAGGACAAAATACAATAGGCATAAGCTGAAGGAAAAGAACTGCTTAGACTTCATATAAGCAAGTCTTTGTTTTCCGTGAGGGCAGTGGGGCAGTGGAGCAGATCTCCCAGAAAGGTTATGATATCTTTGTCCTTGGAGGTTCTCAAGACCTGATTGGACATAGCCCTGAGCAACCTAGTGTGACCTTGGAGCTGCTCCTGCTTTGAGCAGGAGTTTGGAATAAAAAGCCTCTGAGGTCTCTTCCATTATGAAGGTCTGTGATTCTGTGCCTGGTACTTGTTATTTTGACTGACTGCAAAGTAGTGATTCCAGGTTACTCTGTGATTCCATATGGTCTATAATACATACATATCAATACCAGACTGAACCTTAATTAACCTATCTGTTCAGAGTGGTATGTACTAATTTCCTGTCTATCTTTGCAAATCATAATATTATTGAAATAAAGACAGTTCAGCTTGGAAAAAAATCAGGGCAAAATTGATCATACACAAAAGTGGTCTTGCTGGGTTGAGTCTTCTAAAACTATGAATATTTGATCTCTTAATTGTAGCTGTGCCTGGAATGACACTTAAAAACCTCTGATTTTATTAAGTTTCATCTTAATAATTTAATTAGATAAAACCAAGATATGAGGTTTAGTAACATACATTTTGAAATTAATGAGCTGAGTGCCAGAGGATGAACTATATTACCCACTTCAAGTGCACATACAACATTAATTAATGTAGTCTAGCTTTGTTTTAAGAGCATTTGATAATCTGCTATCTGCAGTACTTACTGCTAGTTTAAAAAGAGAAGCCAAAAAAGAAATAAAGAAGTCAAGATCATGCAGTCAGTGGAGAAAAGAATTAAATATTTTTTTCATAAACATTTTAAGAACAGAAGTAATGTAAGCCTCAGAAAACCAGAAAAGTAAGCTAAGGTTAAGACTTTCCTTTGGAATATCACTCTTCTTTGAGGGGAGAAACAATAGAAAAACAGAAGGAAAGGCATTTTTGTGATAGGTAAGAAAAAAATTATTTCAAACTGCTTAACAAAAAAATTGATAAAAGAGTGAAATGATAAAGGGAATTTAAATGTAAGAAAATTAAGTAATTAAAAATTAACATTTGGGTAACCTTTTTAGAAACACTAGTGAGAATGTCTATATTTCCTCAGCATTTTATACTGTGAACAATTAGTTACAGCTTTATGACAGCTTTTTAAATTTTTTGCCTAAAAGTGTTTTTAGAAGCCCCTCTGGTATCTAATTTTCATCAAAATCTACCAAATGAAAATTTATAGGCTTATTCCTGTTATAAGTAGTAGCTATGTTAGTAGGAATTGTTACAATACTCTTTAAATTCAGTAGCACAGACACAGGATGATAGAAAGTGTAAGGCTTGTAATTCTGTCATGCTGTTCTGGAGATGTTGTGAGTATTGGAGAAAGGATTGTGAATTTACTGTAATGCCAAGATGGACTGAGAGCCTTTATAGTGAACCTTGCTTCTCCCTAATATATGGATCTTTTAAAAGGTATTTTTTCTTCATCCTTTCTATAGAGGACATATTTTTATACATATATATACACACACAAATACTTCCCTGAGGACTGTTTTACAGTGGATTTCCAGATCCTACAGGTGTCATTGATTACACAGCAGCAACATCTTTCTTAACTCAGCTGAGAAACCTGGCTGGAAGGAGTATAATTGGGATCTTTCCTTCAGAACTATGGTAACAGTGTTAACAACAAGGCTCTGTTCAATTGAAACTGGGGTAATCTTTTCCACCAAAGTAAACAAGGAGTCAGGAAGCCAGAGTGAGGATACAGTTCATGAAGAAGTTTGTGAATATTCACACAGAGTCTGTTTGAAACCTCCTTGCCTTTCTCACTTTGCATTCAGTAATGCAGGTTTTACTGCTCATCTCATAATCTTTTTCCCACAAATGAACAAGAAGACAGCTTTCATAAGAGAACAGAACCTCTTGAATGCTCAAAATTAACTCCAGGATTATGTAAACTATGGCCTTTGTTCCTGTCCTTTTTTTTTTTGGTGTTATTATAATCCGACCTGTTACTTAAAGTCATCTCTCAACATGCCACCACCATTCTGTGAACTGACTCCAGAAGAGGAAGCAGTGTAGATGTGTCAATGCAGTGAAGCATCCAAACTCAGTAAGAAGTCACACTCATCAGTCTAAGCTCCCAAATGTGTGGAAATGTGGCTACACAGCTTGCAGGCCCTGGTACATATCTGCAAGTGCCCACTGTGTGCCTGGACATCTATCCAGAATCCCTGTCTTGGCATCCTGTTGTGTCATGTGTATACAGCCTTTGATTTTATGCTCCACGGAGTACAGATGTCCCTTTTTTGTGTTTTCAGTGAAGGACTAAAAATGCTTGTGGGTGCCTTGAAATCAATATTTATGATGATAATATAATATGAAGTCTACAAGTTGAAAATTGAGCCCTGGATTGCATGAATAATACATCACTTTATAACAACAGTACTGGAGCTGGAGATGATAGAACAACCAAATGTTAAAAACCTGCAGATGAATAGCCAACATGGTGCAAATGTTGGTAAACTGTGGAGCAAGAATGAGGAAACCAGAGGGAACTCATGAGATGTTCTGAAGTGTTAACTCCCCAGATATTATGAGTGTGCAGGAACAGGGGAAAGGGAAATAAGAAACTGATCTGCATGGCATGAACCTTCTGAGATCATGTAGAAGCATCTCAACTTCTGATAGAAGAGTATCATTGGTGGTCATATAGTGACAGTCCCTTTTTCCTCCCCACACTCTGCATTATGAACCAGAACCCAAAGTGGTTCTTAATTTGAATAGAATCATAGAACCATAGAATGGCCTGGGTGGAAAGGGATTGTAAAGATCATCTCTAACAGGTGGATGTCCTTCCTGTGCTGGGAACCCCAGAGCTGGATGCAGCACTGCAGGTGGGGTCTCACCAGAGCAGAGCAGAGGGGCAGAATCCCCTCCCTGGCCCTGCTGCCCACACTGCTTTGGATACAGCTCAGGACATGTCTGGCTTTCTGGGCTGTGAGTGCACAGTGCTGGGTCATGTCCAGCCTCTCACCCACCAGCACCCCCAAGTCCTTCTCGGCAGGGCTGCTCTCCATCTGTTCATCCCCAGCCTGTGTTGGTACCAGAGGTTGCCCCAGAGCCAGGTGCAGCACCTTGCACTTGGCCTTCTTAAACCACATAAGATTCTCATGTGCCCACTTCCTAAACTCATCCAGGTCCCTCTGGATGCCATCCCATGTTTTAGGTGTGTCAACCACACCAGTCAACTTGGTGTCACCTGCAAATTTGTTGAGGGTGCACTACGTCCCTTCATCTGTCATTAATGAAGATATTAAATAGCACTGGTCCCAATATGGAACCTTGAGGGACACCACTTGTCACTGATGCCCATTGGGACTCTGAGCCGTTGACCACTACCCTCTGGATCTGACTATCCAACCAATTCCTTATCCACTTAGCAGTCCACCTATTGAATCCACGTCTCCAAATTGAAGAGAAGGGTGTTGTGTGGGACTGTGTCAAAGACATTACAGAAGTCCAGGTAGATGGCATCTGTAGTCCATCCCTTGTCCACTGATGGAGTCACTTCATCACAGAAGGCCATTAAGTTGGTCAGGTGGGACTTGCCCTTGGTGAAGCCTTGCTGGCTGTCTCAAATCACCTTCCTGTTCTCCATGTGCCTTAGCAGAGCTTCTAGGAGGAGCTGTTCCACAATCTTTCCAGGCACAGAGGTGAGGCTGACAAGTTGGTGGTTCCTAGAGTCCTCCTTTCTACCCTTTTTAAAGATGGGTACGTTTCCTCTTTTTCCAGTCATCAGGAACTTCACCTGACTGCCATAGATTTCACCTGACTGCTGTGACTTTTCAGACATCATGGAGATGGTCTTGGCAACTACATCAGCCAATTTCCTCAGGACTATGGGATGCATCTCATCAGGTCCTGTAGACTTATGTACACTCAGGTTCCTCAGGTGGTCATGAACCTGACCTTTATGTACAGTGGGAGGGACTTTGCTTACCCCATCCCCGTCCTGCTGTTCATCTACTCAAGAGGTGGCAAGAGAGGTTGCCATTGAAGACTGAGGCAAAAATTTTGATGAGTACCTCAGCATTCTCCTCATCTGTTGTTACCATTTTTCCAGCACCATTTATTGATGAAGGCAATACACCTATTTGCACCATTCCTAGCAGAATCTGAAAAGTATATCAGACCTCTCATTCTTATGTGGACTTTTCCACAATAAAGTAATGTCCAATAGCTAAGGACAGTCATTTGCTTACAAGCAGCTCCCATGGCATGTTATTCCAATAGTCAGTCTGTTTACTTTTTGTTGCTTTGCATACTTATGAGAGAAGCTTTTAATTGCACAATTTGGCACATATTCTTCAAACTCTCCAGTATATGATACATGTGCTCTTCTCTGTGTTTGACTTCCATAGGAAAAGGAAGACAAATTTGTATTTTTCATGCCAGCTGTCTGAACAATAGGAATACTCCTCAGTAATGTGAATTTCAAGATGAGGGGAAAAGTCCTTGTTAAAGGTTGTTAATATAAAATTACTGTTCATCGTTCCAAATTAGCACCACATTATCATTTTTCTAATTTGGTTTTGGATGGAAAGGATGGAACCAGCTATGAACAAATTTATGACTTAATTCAAATATGAGGAATGCCAGTCTTCAGCAGGATTGCAAAACAACATTTTCTCCTCTGCAAGTAATGAGGTATTTAAAACACTAAAATCAACTTCTATAGAAATTTATAATAATAGTAATAATAGTAATAATATTGCCACCAATAACAATGATAACAAGAACAAAAAAAGCAATAATAATACGCTGGAAAAAATAAAATATCATAATAATGAAAAAAATAATCTTAGCTGATAGAATGTATTTCATGTTTTATAAATTTTTCCAACAATTTGGAAACCCCAAAAAGCTGGGCTTGTAATGGAAGTGCTGGCAAACCTGTAACTGTACTGGTGTGAATGGAGCTGCTGTAATGAGAGAAACTATTGCTTGGAATGAGGACAAGTATATTCTTCTCTGAGCTTCTACAGTCCCTACACCCCTGGAGTACCATTCGAGACAATGATGAACCGCGGTCTCAATTCCCTTATTAGCTGTAAGACCTAAAAATTATATGTGCAATTAAAAGGCAAAATGCTGATATTACTCATAAGAAGCACTTTGTACATTAGCAAGGTACAAAAGTCTGCTGACACTTTGCAACAGAGAGAGTCAGCAGGGCAGAAGATTAATAGAGCCTCATAAATTTGCAGGGTGAAAACAGTGGATGGGGCAGAATAAGCATGTTGTGTTAGAGATAAATAAAGGGCATGGTCATCATGACAAAACATTTAACAAGGAATACACTCCCTTCTTTTAGACAATTTGCTGGCCTAGCATTAGGCTGCTTTATGTAACTACATATAATTACCTCACAGCAGTTCCAGCTAGTATCACAAAGACCTTCTAGCATTTCAGGCAGCAGAGTGTTGGGAAAAAGCTCTTTAAAATGAAATGCATTGCCTTGTTTCTTTATTTTCTTTTCTGCAAAACATTCCTGTTGTTTCTTTCTGGTCAGAGGCATGTCCAAAGAAGTACCAGTTCTTCCAGATCTCTTTGGCTTTTTGGAGCTAAAAGTCTTCTTGGCTTTGCATGTACGAAATGGGAAAACAAGCAAATGCTATTAATCGTGTGTAGACTGTATCTCTCCTCAAGCCTAAGAAGGCCCCTTTTATTTGGAGAGAAACATTGGACTGAGAAATCTGTGACACTATTTTATCTCAAGCTATCCTGCTTTCATTCCCAGAAATGAAGTACAGTATTCATTAGAGGAAGATGTAAACATTAATAAATGAACACAATAGGAATTTAAAAACAAACTATGAACCAAATGCCACTAGTCAGCCAAACGTTTTTACGTCAAAAATGTGTTCTGTGTTTTGGTGGCAACTCAACCTGAATATGTTCAAACTTATGTGAAATATCTGAAATATAACATTTCCAGTGCTTTTTGCTTTCAGACTGACTGAACTGTAGTGTTGAATATATGCATAGGGGTGAGGAAACAGCAAGGGAGAAGCGTTAAACAAATCAGATTAAATATAAAAACATAAGCAAACATAATAATAAATAAATGTTGTGTTGTATTGACAGATACATCCCCAAAGCAGTGGAGGGCTGGTAAGAGTAAGGGATGTGCAGCTGATGTGGCTGTGAGTGTCAGTTTTTCTGCACCAGTAATGCTGATGGGGAAAGAGAGTAAGTGCCCCTTAGGCTTTTGGTAGGTTGTTGTAAGTGGGATAACTCATGGGGAGATATTTTTTTTCTTCTTTCTTTTTTACTTTCTTTTTTTTTTCTTTAATAAACACGGATGCAGTTCACCCATTATGTTGCTAGAAATCTGGAACTAAAATGAAAAAGGCAAAATGAAAAAGAGTGACAGTCTGATTTTTCTCATATTTTCATATGTGTAGTTTGTATATTCTAACACACACACAAACACATACATCTGTTTGTCTCATTCTGTCCAATACTACCCTTGATAGCAAGATGTTTCACACCTAAACCTGATATATATGTAGGTGTCAGCTATAGTTTTTATGGCATCGGTGTGTGATAGGAGATATTTATCACAAACGCTATGATTTTTCCACATTTTAGGTGTTAAAAGGATACTTTATAATATTGTAATTTTGGTCTAACCCAAATGAAATTTTAATATTGTACTTCACCTCTCTACTTCCTTGTGAGATGCTGTGTTAGTAACTGTATGAGAAAAAGAAGGTCACACATAGGATAGGAAGTCATCCATGGGATTGTGCAAACTCACCTTAACTCAGTTCCCTGCTTGTTCACATTGTCAGGAAAAACTTCTTGATGAATTTTGTGGATAACCTGTCTTGATGAGTTATGATGGGGGGTGAGAGAAACATCAGAACTGCTTAGATTGCATGTGAAATTTGAAGGAGTTGTGAAACTGAGTCCCATGGGCTCTGTAAAATGAAGGGTGGTCTAACATTGGCAGCTTCCTCCTGGCAGAAGGGATCCTACTGGTTGTCTTAAAATGAGTTTACCCCATTGATAATGGGGTAGAATTTGATCTCAGAAAAATGCATTGGCATTCTCACGGGAATCTGCAGTCTCACAAATTTGCAAAAACCTCCCATATAAGAATTATAATAAACACAGCTCATTATAGCAAAATGCCTATTTTGAAATACTTAAAAAAGTGAGAAGTGCTGTTCTGAAACAAGAGAATCAGGCACATTTTCATTGTATGACAGCTTTTGTTCCTTAGTGATGCTCTTTCTCAAGGTTTCGAGGAAGCAGCCAAAATATTCTGTCTCCTCTTTTATGGAGATTTTGCCTTAAGAGATGTTTAAACCATGCATCCCCACTGCAATTACCTAAGGAGTAGAGTATTGCGTGTAATCAAATATACTGAATTCACTATCAGTGACACCTGCTAAATGCCTATGAAGAGGAAAGGTTCCATAACATGACAAGGTCTGTCTGGTCCTAGGTCTTTGATGCCATTTCTTTAAAAGAGGAAAAACAAGTAAAAATTTTTCACAAAATTTTGAAATCCCCAAAATAAAAATACTCCCTTCTAACCAAGCCAGAAAAAACCCTTCCTGTTTTGTAAATTTGTTCTTTACCTGTATTTACCATTATTTGTAAAGAGTAAACATTTTTAAAGACCTTTTTTTTTTTAATTTATACACTAAATAATGCAGCCTTACTTGGGGAATTAATGCAGTGTAGATTTATTACAAGTAACATTAAAGAAAAACTATAACCATTTACATTTTAAATAAGGTTGTTATGCTAAATATAATTAGAGCATATGTTGATCTACTTTTTCTAAATATTGCCAGCAAAAAGCCTCCCTGAAAAGTAATATGACATTCCATTTTAGACAATTGAGTGCTTTACTTTCAGACAGAGGATGCTATTCAGGCAAAAAATTCAGCATTAGGTCTCCTGAGATGCTTCAATTTAAATTGTCTTGATAAAACGCTTGAATAAGCAGGTGATGCTTGGTAGTATACAACTAGGATTCTAGGAAACATCACCAGGAAACTTCCTAGCCTGGTAAAGCCCTCAGACTATTATCCCTTACTGCTCTTCCATGTGCGTGGTGATGAAGACACAACACTCTGCACAAACTAGGAGCTGTTCAAGGAATTAGTCAATAGGTCCTCCCGGGAAATGGCCCTCAGGGACAAGGGAGCAGAACACAGATGGTAGATCTTTAAGAATCATTTCCAGGGAGTGCAGGAGCTCTTGATGCCTAGATGTAGGAAATCAGAAAAGAGAGGCAAGAGACCAGCATAGCTGAGTTGAGACCTGCTGTCAAACTGAGAAGAAAGAAGCAAATGCGCAGGCAGTGGAAGCAGGAACAAGTATCCTTGGAAGAATGTAAGAATGCTGCCTGGTTATGTAAGGGTGGGGTCAAGAAGGCCAAGGCACAGCTGGAGCTGAACTTGGCAAAGGATGCAGAGAATAACTAGAAGGTGTGTCAGGTGGAAAAGGAAGGTTAGAGAAAGTCTACCTCCCTCCCCCATGAGCAAGGCTGACAAATCGGTAACAGCGGACAAGAAGACTGAAGTGCTCAACAACTTTCTTTTGCCTCAGTCTTCAATGGCAGCTTCTCTTCCCACACCTCTTGGGTGGATGGACTGCAAGACAGGGACTGGGGAAGAAAAGTCCCTCCCACTGTACGTAAAGATCAGGTTCATGACCATCTAAGGAACCTGAAGGTATGTAAGTGCATATGAGGTGCTTCCCACAGTCCTGGGAAATTGGCTGATGTAGTTGCCAGGCCAGTCTCCATGATGTCTGAAAAGTCATGGCAGTCAGATAAAAACATCATGGCATCATAGTTCCAGATGACTGGAAAAAGGGAAAATTTGCACCCATTTTTAAAAAGGGTAGAAAGGAGGACCTGTTAGCCTCACCTCTGTGCCTGGGAAGATCACGGAATAGCTCCTCCTAGAAGCTCTGCTAAGGCACATGGAGGATACAGAGGTGATTTGGGACAGCCAGCACGGCTTCACCAAGGGTAAGTCCTGCCTGACCAACTTTACTGGCCTTCTGTGGTGGATTGGGAACAGCCCTGCCAAGTAGAAGCAGCAAACATGAGAATAACCTTTGCTGGATATGGCTTTCTGATCTTTTCTGCAGACCAATTTTACATTCACATTAAACAGGAACAAATGTTATTAATTTCAGTGGAAACTATTGCAGGTTGACACTCACGATTTCGTAAAGTACTGGGACACATTTACTTTTCCAGTTTACACTTATTGCTGAATCAACAGAAGTTATATTTTTTGTATGCCCCTTTGACCAGCTACCAACACCATTTACACAATTGTTATATTTGCCACAGTGACCTCTAAACTTTCTGTTCTGTGTCAGTTTTCATTTCTCTGCATTTACTGAACAATGAAGGAACAGTAGTTACATTACTATTTATTTGCATATAGATTTACTCACTGATTTGCCAGAGGTAGCTGACAGGTTAATTGAATTAGTCCTCTGTAGCTCAACCATACAAACTTTTTGTTTAGCAGGTGTTTCTCCTTTAACCAGTTAGGGATTTTATTGCCTCTTCCCATATTTTGCAGATTTCCTGTATACCTGTAGTTTATTGCATGAAAAAAGCTCTCACTGTATATCATCAAAGTATATATTTGGTATATAATACCAAAGCATAACTACAAAAGACCTAAGCAAACAAAAAAGAAATGTAACATTTATGTTTACAGACTGGATAGCAAAGCCTCAATAATATGTGATTACGAGATATCCCTGTACAAACACTGGGCCAAATTTCAATATTTGCATCCTTTTCTAGCTTCAGTTCTCATTGAATGAAGTGTGTTTTCCTTGAAAAATTGTTTATGGCTAATTGAATCTGTGCTTTCCAGTAAGTGACCAAGGGCTGACGGGTTGTTTCTAAAGAAATTAATGGCTTACCTTCATAGGGAAAGAAATCTCTTCCTTCTGTCTCCCATTGTCTTGTGATTAACCAGGCTCAATTTGTAAATAGGAAAAAGGTGAAGCATTTGAAGATCTTAAGGTGCTGCAGCTGGGTCAGGGCTGTGCCGGTATTAACACAGGCTGGGGATGGGCAGGTTGAGAGTAGCTTTGCAGAGAAGGATTTGGGGGTGTTGGTGGATAAGAGTTTGACTTGGTCATGTGCTCTTAGAGCCCAGAAAGCCAAGTGTGTCCTGGGCTGCATCCAAAGCAGTAGGGCTAGGGAGGAGATTCTGCCACTCTCCTATGAGGAAAGGCTGAGAGAACTGGAATTGTTCAGCCTGGAAAAGAGAAGGCTCTGGGGATATCTCATTCAGGCCTTCCAGTACCTGAAGGGAGCCCATGTGAAAGGTGAGGATACACTCTTTACAAGAGCATGTAGTGGTAGAACAGTGGGGAATGGATTCAAACTCAGAGTAGGTTTAGATTAGATGTTAAGAAAAAAAAACATTACTGTGAAGGTGGTGAGTCACTGGAACAGCCCCATCCCTGGAGGTGTTCAAGGCCTGGCTGGATGGGGCTCTGAAAAACCCGGTCTATTCATGGCAGGGAAGTTGGAAGTAGATGATTTCTAAGGCCCCTTCCAACCCAGGCCATTCTATGATTCTGTGGTTAAAAAGGATTAATTGATACCAATATCATGTTAACGATACAGAAAATATGTATACATTGAGAGATGAAATATATCCGTATCTGCTCCTCCAACACAATTTTGTATATCTCACTCTTTTTGTCTTTTTTTTTTAAAGAATTATTGCTGTTTGAAGGAAGCAACTTGCCTTTCAACCTGTGAATTTTAGTAGTCATTAGATATAAATATTTGCTTTGCTAGTTGTCCAGAACATGGCCATGATTAGAGTAAATGTAAACAAAACTTAGGATATTGCTGTACTATGTTTCACTAAGTACCCTTTTCCTCAGATCTCTTCTGCATATTGGTTGTTCCAGTTAAATGGTGAACCATAATTTTGTACAACTACAGCCTAAAAGTGAACCAGATGTGCGAATATTGTAGTTCTTGTTGATAAGACCTCATGAGCTAACCTTTATGTACAAAGTTGTTTGGCTGTCTTGTAAAAACTGGAGGTTAAATTTCCTTTATTTGCATTCAGGCCTAAAGGAGGTGGAATATGCTGAGAGCTGGAAATTAAAGACAAAAAATGTGCATTGAAGGTTAAGGTTTAAGATAAAAAACATGGAAAAGAGTTTTGTTGCACATATGTTTAATAACTTATCCTTTATCATTTACTTGTTAGCTTTTTTCAGCCCTTCAATGTGAAGAGTTTTCACAGGGGCGAAAGAGACAGACCAGAAGTTAGGCTATGGAGATGTAATTGGAGCTGATTTCGAAGGGATATGAGTAAGAAAAGTGCAGCAGTGTTTCATGAGACTACTGGCTTTGGAGACTGTAACAAAAATCAGCTAAGCCCAGTGACTTCTCAAGGATATGTTTGCCTTGTTTCATCAAGGCGGACTGAAGCTGCAGATGAGTCAATATCACTTTCCGAAAACCAAATTTTGACATAACTTTTCATGACAGTATATGCTGTTTAAGATGGCAACACTTTCATTCTTCTGTAGGTTGCATGTCTTGTTCATCTAAAATATCCCTAGTTTTATTGTTTAGTTGGCAGACAGTGAAGTTGGCTTAAATCCTGGCAAAAGAAAGGAAACCCCTGGCCAGCCAGGTACCCCTCCTCCTGCTCGTTTCCCAAATCTTTGGTCCTGGTGGTACCAGCCAGATCCCAATTACTGGGTACTGCTTCCCATGTCTAAGCATATGGTGGATACCACTGAAGTTGTAAGATAAACATAATAAAACCATAAAATATGCTTTTACCTCTAAATATCAGGATCAGATTAAAGGGAAGTCCACACTGTCCAGTTTGTGAACCCCAATTATGATACTTAGAGAGGAGCATGCAAACAGCATGAGCAAATACCTACACTTTACACAGAACATGACCTCAGCCTTTAGCAAACTGCAATTCAGGTTCTTCATGAAAACTATACCTGAAATTATTTTCCTTAATTTTTATTTTTTTGCAAGATAACCCATTGATCTGGCTAACTTGCTCTCTACCCAAGTTCAAGAGACTGTGTTTACTGTCAGGCACTACACAGTCTGTTGAAACTAAGAGATAATGTGCTTTTTGGTGAAACTGGAGGGTCTCATTCTGCATTTATCAAAATTAGATTGCTGTGTGGAACATACTGGTGGATACCTATGCAGAGTTAATCCCCATAGAATTTGGAGATGTTTTCAGGACCATTACATTGGACTTGGTCACAGGCATTGCCATCTCCATCCTCATATTTTGTCTCATGTCTTTCCACATCTTCTTTAGTTGGCACCTGTGGGGGTGACACAAAGCTCAATGAATCTGAAGAAAGTAATGTAATAACTTTTCCCAGCTCCGTGTCAAACCTTTGAAGCTGATATTTGTCCATATTAATGTCTCCTTTTCAACATGAGAGACAGCTGTGATAATGTGTTTGAAGGCAGAGACAGATTGATTTGAATTTACTAGAGGTAAAAATTACTGGAAAGAACCAGAGGCAAAAACTAGAAAGTCCTGAATTCCCTCCAAAAATGAACAGCTCTCAGAGTTTTTAAAAGATATTTTAAAAGCACTAGATATCTGTTTTTATTGGTTTGATGAATTTTGAAAAGGAATGAGCTATTTCTATAGGCAGAAGTGACCACCAGGTGTGTGACTTAGGATGATTCAGAAGTAGTCAAAGTGCCTCCCAACTTTGTAAAGAGGATGTGAATCCCACATTCTGAGGAATCCTCATCACCAGGACTTTGGCCCTTCTAAAGTAGGACTCACTAATCTCCTTGATAAAGCTGTTCTGCTTTATAAAACTAATGGATTGTTTGCTGAACCAGAGACTTCAGTGCTGGTCTCCCATATCTCGGGCGAGTTCTGTAAATGCTGGGCTGTAGAGTCAATTTCGCCCACATGCTTTGGCTTAATTAACTTCTAATTATTTTTTGAACAAAAGAAACCATTTTGCAACCAGTGATCAAACTGACTCTTTGCAACACTCATAAATATTTTCATATTGCTCTTACTGATCTGAGAAGTCAGGTAGAGAACAAGCTGTAATTTTTGGTTGTTTTGTGGAGGATTCTAAGCAAAGAAACTCAAATTTTTAATAAGCTCCTCTTACAAGAGTGTTTATACCTAATGAAACACTGCTAATAACATTTGGGCTTCAATCCTGCAAAGACCTGGCTATTTGCCAAGTCCTGAAGACATGAAACAGGGCTTGTATGCAAGAAAGTCTGTCTGTTTTTTCCAATTATATCTGCAGTTCTAATGAAAGATAAGACTTCATATTACAAACTTTTCCTTGTTTAACTCTAGGCTTTGAAAGTAGTCTCCTTGGGTTTAATTACAGCATATAAATTCGAGCACACATATCCCTCTTTACAGGATCAGGGCCTCGGCACTTATCAGGGCAGGTCAGGTATTAAGAATTGTTGTAATTCCTTAGAACAACTCTGAAAATGTGTTGATGTGTTCTCTTGTATTTTCACGTGCTGGTATCCAATATCTTGTGAGAAGAGGAAGTATCTTCCTTAGATGGATGTATGGGGAGCAGAAAAATTAAACCCAGGCTGACACAGGTGGAGTACAGGTTCCAGACTGCCAGTCTGAGCCCTGCCCACTGTGGGTGGGTGCTGCTTTTTTGGACCTATCCTCTACTCTTCCAGTCTTTTTTCAGAAACACTGGCAGTCCTTAGACTCAGACTTAAATGTAGGCTTTCAACAGCTGGCACTTCTCCAGTTTAGCACTCTTTTCCACACAATAACTCTTATTTTTAAGTATTGATGTGCAGAGTTAGCCTCTCTGGTGCCAGCTCAATTCCTACTCAATTTCTGCTATTGTATTTAAAGCTTTGATTATAGTCAAGTGCTATTGAGGGTTTCCGGTGAACCTGTAAAAATCCTCTTAATCAATCTGCTCTGGGTGTACATTGCTCACAGCTCTGATTAAATGCACTGCATGTGTACTGTTTGAGTACATAGCTGCCAATCCATTTGTCTAACTATAAAGTACACATGTAAGCATATTTTTACATACATTCACGGGCATATGAAACACACAAAGCATATGAAGGCACATTTATGACCTCAAGGAACATCACCTTATTGCAAAAGAAGTAAGAGTGTAGCTCATTCTGTTAAAACAGTCAAAAGCACAGTGTTTGTCATCACAATTAACCTGATGGTTCCTTTCTACTTCTGTTGAATAATTGTCTAATAATAGGATTCATCCAAACCATTTGTCAGACTACTGGCCCAATTCCAGTACTCCTAGAAGTCATTGTCCTGTGTTAGTACACGTTTGAATTAGTTTGCAGACAGTCAATACTTACTTTATATGATTTTAAATTGTGATAATTTCATTTTGGGCTCGCTTGCAGATCTTGCAGTACAGATCAATATATTTGACCATTATTTCTCATCAAAGCACTCTAATTCCTTTCTATCTTGGAGAGACTAAAATAAATAATTAGCAGAAGATAGTTCAGCTAGTATTATATATACTATTTTGAGGTTAGGATTGTTTCATATTGAAAAGTTCAGATGTTTTAGGCCAGGAAGAGCACACAAAAATTGAAATTAAAACTTCCAATGTCTCAGTTGTTGCATCTCAGGTAAATACTTTTCTACAAGTCTTTCTCTTATACTGTGGACTTTGCCAGACTTTTCTTTCATAGAAAAATAGGTAGGACATAATGTGTTTTATACTGGCACTTATTAGAATAATGGGGCAGAATTTAAATGCCTTGAACCCACAGAAGAATAATTTCAGCTGGTTTTCTTGACTATGGGCATCTCTTTTTTTGCCTCCATGTCTCCTTGTCTGAATACTCCGGGTGGGAATGGAGCACAGACTATTAGACTGGGACCTGACAAGGGAGATAACCAGTAAAAACTGCTATTGCTTTCAGCCATGTGAGGCTGATTGTAACAATACGCTCTTAACACTGATAACATGTTATAAAGCTCTCTGAAAATCTGATTTATGCTGTTTCTCATTATTATTTCTAGACAGTAATTTAACAATGTGCAGAAAACCTCCAGGTTCAAAAATGCCTTTTGGTAACCAACTGAAGTTCTTTTGGAGAATAAATTTTAAAATGTTTTGCTGCAATAATTTTCAGATATGTATAAAATATTATATTTATAGTTGATATTAAAAGTTAAATACTATATATTATCATCTTACTATTATGTTCAGTATATAGACCACATACATTAAAATATATATTGTTCATTTCACAGATAATGCCTTGGCAAATATAGTATAATGAAGAATACTTTAAAAAGAGCTTATGGAACCTTTATTTGGGATTTCAAAGCTAGTTGTTTACTTCATAGTGAAAGACACTGAACTTTGAACAAGGCATATATTTACTGAGGGTTAATGGGTTGAAGATTTTAAGAGTTTTCCAATTATTGATCCTTACTGATAACTGGACTTTGAAGGATTTTCCCCTGAAAAAGGAGTATAGGATTAGGACTTTACTCTTATGGTGTAGGTGTACAATCCACATGGTGCCACCACAGAAAATCTGCACATAAAACCCAACTATGTAAAGTGTCACATTTTGAGGGCATAGTTGTGCACATGGGTAGGAAAACACCATCTTCTGCTGAAGTTTGCAGTTCATTAGTTGTATGATCATTTTAGAGTGATACAAAGTATCTCAATTTCACATTAAGCCACTTTATTGAACCATTGTTTGGCATGATGTTAATAGCTTCCATTTTCTTAATAGCTTTTAGCAATCCAGTAAGCTCTTAGCAGCAATATTTTGTCCTTCAGTTCGCAGCCTTATGGTTTTTGCTGTCATCGTGTAAAAACATAAAAGATTCTTGCTCTTTTGAATGCCTGTTTCTTCCCTGCCGCTTACAGATGGGTGTGCTCAGTACATCAGGGCAACTCGCCACCATGGGGCCAGCACTGGTGCTCGCAGTGCTGGGGAGAACTCAAAAATCTTGCACCATCTTCACACCTCTGTAGCCAGTGGCAGACAGTTCAGCTGTCTTGCTGGCCCATTTAACAACCACATAAATCATTCCCTGGAAGAACTTACACAACTGTGCTGGCTGGGATGACAAGCTTGACTTTGTCAGTGGCCCAGATGAAAGGCTACTAACACTTTTATACTTTGCTGAGATAACCACTGGAATAGGAAGCAGTTCCTCTTCAGCCCTGCTTTTAAATCGAGGTTCACATGGTGAAAATTCCACAGATATTTTTAAGACAAGGTAGCTAGGTCTTAAATATTAACACTACAAATTGTTAATATATATATTATATTTATAAGCAATAAATACTTAACAATAATTTCTGTCCTAAAATTTAGTGTAAATCCAATTCTTAAATTAGAAATTTCCTGTTGAGTGGCAACTTTGCTTCTCACTCACTCTTCTTTGAAATCAGGGGTATGTCCCTCTGCAGATGTTAATGGTACACCAAAGAGAAAATTTTCATTGAGGTCCAAGAGGAGCCAGTTATGCAGAAAAAAACCCCCAGTTTTGTTCCATGATCATTTGGGTATTTTCAAGTTCTCTATTTAACTGTACTTTCATCAAACACCTGTTATTCATGCAGGATATGTGCAGTAAATGGCTTTTATATCTTGGCAAAGTAAGTTGTTTTTTTGTTTGGTTTTTTTTTTTTTAATATGATGTTTGAGATTTAGTTCCATAATAATTTTTTTTAACTATTACCAGAATTCATATTCTGGGTAAAAAAAAAAAAGAAATTTAGTGTATTAGAACTGAAGACCCAAAAATGTGGTGTCTTTGACTTTGTTTAATTATTTTAGGGAGGAAACTTAGTTACACAGGAATGCTGGACTTAATTTGACAGGAAAGATTTTCTAATCAGATTGTGCAAGTGTGTGTTTATTTTTATTTTCCTATATTTAAAAATCTTGAAGCAGGGTTTTAGGCATAGAACACCCTCGGGTGAATTTCAAAGCTTTGAGGCATGGTGAGAATATTAAGATTTTTCAATGTTTGCTACAGTTCTTGAAATTTTCTGCATAATATTTTCTCAGTAGAGTCTTGCAATCTGTGTAGTCTCTGAGATGTATTGGTTTAATTCACTGAATAAAAATAGTTTAAACAGCTTTCCTCTCTCCCTATTAGCAATTAAGATTCAAAATCCCAAGTATCACAGTTTAACTTGGAGGTTCCAGATTAAATGTACATTTGGCTGTCACAAAATCTTCTCTTTACTTTTAGAAGAAATGATATTTATCTGTCTAAGATCACCAGAAATTAGTCATCACTATCCCTTTAATTTATCTTTCAAGTAATGATGGAGTTGATATAGTTGTAGGATATGATCTTCAGTATAATAGTCTACCTGCTGTTATTTTTATTGCTAAGATTATTATTGTCCTCAGAAGTCAAAATATGTCCTTATTTTGATTTTGCTTTCAACTTTAGGATATCAGCACTGGTTGATACTGGAATTCTTTGGGTTCCTGCAGTTTGGTTTCTGTACTTGGAGAAGGATATCTAGCAGAGCATAAATTTCTTTTAAAATGAAGACATTTTTCTTATTCTCCACAGCTGTAGGTGCTGATTTTTTTTTTTTGTTTTCCTTTTCAATCAAAGTATTGGTGGAGTGGAATTTCAGAAGTCCTACAGTGGAGGGGCAAGTTGCACTTATCTGACATTTCTACTTGGGTTAAAAAAAAAAGTAGTAATTTTAGAAAATTGTGGTTAGAAAGATCGATCTTATTTCTTTTGCAAAGGATAGTTCATTTACAATTAGTTCCCTGCTAGACATCTCAGAGCTTATTCAGTTGAACTTCTGCAGAGCATCACAATTCAGTATGTGAAGCCAAAGGGCTGTGCTCATCACTGTCATTTTTGAAGACAGTTGTACCCTATGTCTTACAGCAACTTGCCATATCTAGCTTTTTATCTCCTTAGAGCTCATGTGTTGGAGAAAAGTGAAGTATTGTCACAAGAACAATTAATGTGTCTATGCAGACCAAGCCAACAGCAAGGATGAGGCTATTCTCACTTTGTGAAAATATGAGAGAGTCTGCATAAGTGCCTGTCCACACAAAGACTCCCTCTCCTCTGCTGCATCTTGAAGTTCAAGAACACAGCTGCCACAGAACTGGATGAAGAAAACCAGGCTAAAATGGCATATAAAAAGTCTGCATAACTTTAATATTTTAAGGTGTTTCCTTAGAGATATTGTCAGTTGATGAAATATCTGTATCCACAAATGGGAAAAGTCACTTCTGTGTTCACACTGCACACTCTGAACTCAATCTGGCCAGGAGATTGGACTCCATATGTGCAGAGGATATGATTTTCACAACATGTTGTGGATTTTTTCTGGTTTAAAATATGTTTGAACAGTTCAAATGGTTAGAAGATTCTGTGCCTTGAAGAAGTTTCCACTGGTGTCAAGGTCAGTAATGTATAACTTCTCTAATATAGTGAGCAAGTCCTGCCTGCCACATGCTATGCTTGCCCTTCTGAAGAGTAATGTTTATATTCATGCTTTTGCTTCTCATTTGCAAAGTTTGCAATGCTCTGACTGCAAGTGTTTCACACTTGAACCACAGTAAGAACTTTTTATTGTACTGCTTGGCACCTTGGGATTGTCTATAATCTTCTGTGGAAAAGCCTAGTGGTTTCCATTTTTAGCTTTGAGTTCCAAATAAAATTTAAAAAAAAAAAATCTTTCTTTTTAATGTAAATACACACAGTACAGCATATTTACCTAGGAATGTGGTACATTCTTGTATGCAGTCTTTAAAATAAGAGTAGATGTCTTGCTAAAGAATAAGCTACAGCTTAGCTTGCTGGGTTTCCTGAAGGAATCACGGTGTTGTGCAAGAGGTCACATTAGATGATTACAATAGTCCCTTGTGTAGTTAAAAATCTACGAATCTAAAAATACACAAATATAAATAATAGATACATGTATGTATGTAAATAATTTGCAAAATCTTTTCCACGGAGGAAAGGAACGAGGAAATAATTACACGAGAGAGATACTTGTGATGTTGTGTAACAGATCACCAAGGTACCATAAGCCATAGTGAGGATTGTGACATGTGTCCTCAGCATGACAGAGCAATAAATGACTACTGTAAGCAAAAAACAGACCAAATGTCAAGAAGTCTTCAAAATAAATAGTGCTTCTTATTCATGTTAAAAGACAAATTTTGTCTGAGGCAACCACAAAGATTTTTTTAAAGTTAACCAGCATTGTGTAATGAACTTAGTGCCTGTTATGGCAATCTTTGCTTCTTGTAACAACATCACTGTGGGAAGCCTAGAGGAGGATATAATGCACCTGTGGACTAATTTAGTATTGCAAATTCTGGGTTCCCAGAGAGGAAAAAATGCCACTTATTTTAAGAGGAAACAAAAAACTAGTCAGAAGTAGGCCTTGAAATGAAGTTTCTCATACCCATTTATGGGCACTTGAGAATTTGATTCTTCAGCATTTCCACCGGTCATGTGTTAGTAACAAAAAATTATCTACTACATTAATTTTTGCTTCAAGATTTTCATGCATGAACACATTGTAGCAAACAAAAAGACCATTCTTGTAAATGCAGTTAATTTAGTATCTTTACATTTTCCATGGTAGTAATGGAATACAAGTTACTGATTTTCACCCAAGTATTTCTGAAGAAGATTTTTCCTCATAAATTCCAGAGGCACAGAGTTGCTGTTATTAGTGTGTGGTGACCTTGTGCAGCAGTGGCTTTGTTTTTAGAGTGCAATAGATTTTCCTAATTGTGGCATACAGAGCTTTGGTGTGTGCCCCTTGACACATCTTCTGCTAACTTGATACTGCGCAGAGGCACTGGAGATTGATGAAATTGCAGCAACATCAGGAGCATCAGAATAAACTGGCTGCAGGATGCAGAGGTGATGGTTCATCCTGCGAAACAAAATATTTCCTTGCTATTCACAGGAGTGGCTGGACTGTGAGACTCAAGCCAGAGGAAGAGTCTGGATGTAAAATCTTAATGAATCCTTTTTTTCCCCTCCTTTAATTGGAAGTTTGCCAATATCTTTAGTGTAGCTGAAATCAGACACTAATATTACTATATCCATCTCTATCATATTTGTTGATACTGCTATTGTTATTACCAACAACAGAAAGGTTGTTCTGTTTGAAATAAATAATTGTATCCTCGAATAAAACTTCTCAAAATAAGTAGCTCAGGTAAAAATAAACTCTAAAAATAATCCTTTGGAAGAAATTTATAATCACAATCAGAGGAATTTCTAAAACTGAAGTAATAATTTTTTTCAAAAGTTCCTTGGTGCCTTATGATCTTGGATGGTGCCTACAACAGTGAGTTAGGAGGTGTGGTTCCTATGCTTGAAGGGGTTCAGGAGCTAATAAAATTTGATGGGATTCAGTTAGTTAATCATGTAGATTTGAGACTGGTGCTGCATCACCCCCCTCAGGCTGCACTATGGTCTCTCTTTTGGTTTTAGTCAGTTCTTTTAAGCAACCTCAAACCTCACAACAAAGACAAAACCAGTTGTATTTGAATCTTACACTTGTGATCTCCTCAAATCTTTAAATTAAATAGGTAGTAAGTTTTTTTGCAAATGATCAAATCTTTCTCTCCTTCTCCCACTCACTCATGGAAGTAGACACAGTTTAGCCTAAAACTGATTACTTCTGGAAGGCTAAATTTGGGTCAAGGTGAATACTACCCTAACAGCATCTGCCCCAATGACTTAAAACACTTTCAAACAAGCATTTATAGCTACCAGTGACTCACCAGGAGCAACTAATACTTGCCCACAGAACAACCTATCCGTGATATACCAAATACCTCTCATACTTCATCTTGAAAGAAACATCCTAGATTTTCTCCTTAATACTTAATAGATCTACGTCTCACTTTGGGCCCCCCAGATCCTGCAGAGCTGTAATTTTCAGTTAATGGTCTGATGATTTTTCTCACTAAGGGAAGTTGTCTCTGACTTTCAAGTTGTTAACATTTATTTTTTTTCATTTATATTCACACTTACTGAATTCTCTGAGTGCCTAATTTATAGATTTGCCTTCTCAAAATGGCTCACCATTTTCCAAGTCTCTCTTCCTTGGCCATTTGAAGAGACTGCTATTTTAGCTCATTTTTCTTTGTTTCATTTCAAGCTATTTTGCTTCATTAAAGGGGAAGGTTGGATTTTTGAAAAGCACCACCACGGACCTTAATTACCATTCCTATTTCAAATAATGTATTAGATCAAAGATTGAGGTTCATCTTGTCTATCTTGCCTGTCCCCAAGTAACTCATGAAGGTCTGTACTAATTGGACACACTCCTTTTATAGCCAATGAAGAAAGATATGAACTTCTAGACAATTTAAATATAGGAAAAATGAATCATGAAACATTAAATGCTATCTGTCTTAAATACCTATTTTAGGCTGGAAGGACAAAGAAGTCTCTCTCCATTGGTTATAGAAGCACCCTAGAAAACCATCTAGGATAACATGAATAGGTTTTAAATGGCTAAAGTTAGATGAGGTGAATCACACAAGATATTTGTGATTTATTTGGAGATATACTAAGAAAAAAATCTGAACCAAAACCAGGCATTTTTTTCTCAATAACTTTGTTTTCAGCCATTGCTCTTCTTAATCTAGTTACTTCAAATCTGCATTAAGAATGTATGCAGGTAAGCTCATCTCAGACAGATTTAATGGACAAAAGATTGCCTCTGGAACTTTCTAGAGGTTTCTTATGCAGATTTTTTCTTATGATTTAGAGAGCAGACATCTGAAGAAATAAAGATAAGCAATGTTCCAAAGGGTGAAAAAAATGGCTGTACGTTGCACTTGAGTTTGTAGCATAGAATTCTAAATTATGACTTGAAGAATAAAGAGAGTTGGATATTTTTTCTTTATGAAAGTCAGCATCTGAGTACCTAGAAATCCTTAGGCTTTAGATCAGATGCGTTCGTCAGAGACCCCACTAATTTCCTTATTAAATGTGGATTTTAATGCCTATCCTGAAACACACAGGTTAAAAATGTTGCATTTAAGTTTTAGAGTTCTTCAGTTCAATGGAGCAAAATGGAGTGATTCATGGGGTGGCTGATAAGAAGAACTTCAACTACAAGCTGTGAGTTCACCACATGGGAGAGACTGAGACTAAAGATCTGTGTGCTGCTGATTGATTGCTCAATGTCTGAGAGTCACCAGCTGGCCCTCCCTGGGACAAAGCCAAGCAAGTATGTGGCAGAGATATTTCCCACAGGGAAAAAGAACTGTTGGGTCATCTATACAAGGTACTTGTGAGAGAAATGAAATATCAAATGCAATTCTGGTTCCCCCAGTTTTAAGAAAGAAGAATTCAGCCAGTTACAAGTGCGAGTCATTCTGTTAGTGCAATCAGGGGAATATAGAAAAGCAAATATGAACAAAGACTAGGAAGATGAAAGGGGAAAATATTGTTCTAGGTGTATCAGGAGGACTGGTAAGGGAGACCTGTTTGATGCAAAGGACAGTGTTTTCTAAAGAAAATGTGCACGGAGAGTCGCTCAGGCTGAGCTTAGCTGGAATTTAGAGAAAGTTCACACATTAAAACAGGACACTGGCACAGCTTTTCAGCACAAATACTGGTGGGGAAAGCCTCAGTAGTTATAGAACAGAAACTTGATCCACTTATCAAAAGGCTCATAACACAAGTATCTGTGCTGACCCAGGAGGTCTATTCCTCTCCTACTCATTTTTTATCCTTCTAAATTGAGCTTACGTATGTGTCAGCTGTTTACTCTCCTGGCATTTTATGGTTGGTTTCCATGCTTTTCTTATCTGCTTTTTTTTTTAAGTCAAGCCTTTTACATTTGGAATACTGATCCTGTCCCATCTGGGAAATATAGATGTATCTGAGTTAATAAAATATTTTTGAAGTGGTTTTAGTTTTATTAATTTACCTTGTAATTTCTTTGCCTTGTAATTAGAGCAGTATTTTAATTAAAGAAAACTTAACAGTTTTAAACACAAGTTTAAAAATGCCGAGAAATACTCTCCATCCCAGAGAAAAGACTAAACCTCAGCTTATGGAAAAGTCTGAATAGCGGGGTGATGACAGAAAACAACAGAAACTACTTTATGTAGGAGCTATTAAAAATATTTGTCAAATGAGCACATCCTTGTAGTTGGAAATTAATGCACCCTGTTCTAACAGAACAAACATTATTTTTCAAGAATTCACACGAGGTATCCAACAACATGTGTTACATGACTGCCACCTCTAATTTGAATTAGTATAATTTTAGCAGTAATTAAACTGTGATAAATTAATGTAACTTAAAGAACTGAATTAGCTCTCTAGAAAACAGCTAATTTGTCTGTATTGAAAGATTGTCATTGCATTTGCAATAATGGCTAACCCTCAAGGGGTGTCGATGCTCTAGGGATAAACACTACTTTTAGATCAGTGTATGTTTCTCAACAAAGCTTTTTCTCTCACCAAGACAAAAATGCTGTATCACTGCATCTGTCTCTCTGTCTGACACAATTTTTTAAAAATTGTGAATAATATCAAATGGACCTATTAAATACTATTTGGCAGATTACCAGCAGGCTGCTTGTTGACCTTTCACCTCATATTGATTTATTCTTCAGTCATGTTTCTTGGTGACTTTTACTTTTCCTTCATGCCTTTCAGTTAGGAATAGGGAATCTCTGCTATTCCTGCTGAATAGCACACTATTTGTACTCGACAGTAAAGAATATATCACGTGAAATATTTTGTTCCCTTTCAGGACTTTGTTGGTTCAGTATTCTCTCATGGAATAGAAACTTTTGTCTGTTCCCCACAGACACGTACGCTCCTTAGTTCCTCCTTCTTCTGATAGATAAGTTCCTAGGAGGATATCTGTAACCTAAAGAAACAAAAAAAAAAATGTTCCCATGACATTAAACATGCCAGAAACCTTCTTGAATAGATAGCAAGGATTTCCCTGTCTAATCACCTCGAAGGGCTCAGCATAAAAAGAAGCATCTTACCATATTATCTAAATATCTTAATAGGATTTGTACTTAGATGGGCCTCTAGAGAGGACAGGTTCCTGATGCATGAGAGCAGTGATGATGGGAGTGCCCTATCTCCAGGGCTGATGGGCAGTCTCATGGACAGGTGATGTGTCCAACCTGCTCCAGGGTGATGGAAGTTCTCCCATTTCCAGTGGGCTGTCAGAGTGCCCCTGGTCACAGGCTAGGTCTGAGGGATTTGAACCTGTTTCTTGCCTGTTCATAGCCCCAGACATTTTGCAGGAAAGAACTCAAAGTCATCTTTACTGTTAAATAAACAGCATCTCTGGTTTTCTTCTTACAGTAGTAAGCTTTATAAAATAGGTAAAATAACAGAAATAACAATAAGAACCTCCCCCGTAATCAGCCTACAGAAGTCCTTTGAAAAGGTACATTAGTGGTCTGCCTTTCTGACATCATCCCAAGTTTGCTTTTTAACTGCCAGCATGTACCTATCAAAGGGGACTTGTCTTTTAATCATCACAGGATCATGGAATCATCATAAAACGGTTTGGGCTGGAAAGGACCTTAAAGACCATCTAGTTCCAACCCCCCTGATGTGGATAAGGACACCTTCCACTGGATCAGGTCGCTAGCTCTTGTGCTCTAGTGACATTCCACTTTGGACAATTATGTGCTGACCAGATCAAACCAATGTTTGATTTAATGACACGGGAAAATCTTGCATCCCTAACATGTCTGCTTCTGTTCCTAACTGCTATCTATCCACCAATTTATTCTGCAAAAACTGTTTTCTGTCTCACATAAATGGCCTCTTTACATGGTCAGGGGTGTGCTAGAAAGATTTTACTATACCTCTGAAGGAAGCATCATGTGTCATCCATCATGGGCAAAAATAAAACCAGAAGAGAGGTGTTAAGCTTTAAATATGGTTTTATGTGACTATCACAAATCTAAGGTATACAAAGAAATTCAAATTGCAGTCCACTTTTATTTGAGTTGTAGATATTCAAACCTGAGGTGATTTAATTTTTTAAAGGTTTCATAGTTGGGTTTGTTTGAAAAATCCAAACGGATTAGGGTTTATAGAACTTGAAAAATTTGGACAAATACATTTCTGAAGGCCTTCATTTAATAAAAAGGAGGAACACTGAAAGGCCACAGAGTGAATTACTCTACCTTGCTAGCTGTGCTTTCTTTTCAAATTGCTAAAGGTCTAAAAGCCTGTATCATTTTACAAAATTGTGCCAAACAAACTGATTTAATAACAGTGTATGAGCACTTAGCAAATGCCCATCTGAGAGAGTGATTCCAAGTGGCTATTTCTAGATTCATACTGGTATAATCAGAGAGCAGCAGAATCTATGAACAAGCCCTAGGGGGTTTGTTGAGCTGATGCTACAGCTGATATCTCAGGCCATTTTTTAATTAAGCCTGCTAATTATGCAGAGTAATGATCTCTCCTTCCCATCCTTTTTTTCATAATGCAAACTACACGAGTCCAGTCTGAGACCATTGTTTCATGACCTATCATAGATTTTGTCTCAGAGCCTCCTAAGTGTATAGAAATCATTCCTTTCAAATTAGTGTTATAGTAATTACATTATTATTTCTTTAAAAACCAAAACAAGGAGAAGAGAAAGAAAAATGGTAAAGCAAGCAAAGGATGGTAAATTGTGAAGATAATTACTCAAGTCGGCTATGTCAAGTGGTGCAGGGCACATTATTTATTTTCTTTTGCTTTCCAACTGATTTGCATCTAATTCATCTAAACATGGAAAATACTGTTTTTGTTTAAGTGTTCTGTGGTGCTGGGCGAAGGCCTGTCCTACTGCCCTTCTCTGCTGGAAGACAAAAACCTCTGATTAAGAATGACAGACACTTTCAGTGAAGCAGTTTTTTAAATAGCTCTCTTCCCTCAGCCAGGGCTGGTATAATTTCAGGGTATTTTATTTCCCCATTCACGGAGTCGCTAAGAACAGGAAGAAATATCAAGTTACACAGCAGCCAAAGGGACAGATCTGTTTACTTGACAAAGCTAATTGATTATGCTGAGTTCACTCCAATACAGGGTCATTGAATAGTTCTCTTATTGATGAAATGATACTGTCTACTGAGGATATTAACCTCTTTAGCTTTCTGCATTAGCATTGCTGTAAGGTCTTGCTTCAATGTAATATAAATTCCTTGTGCTAAAGAGGAAAGCAACCAAAAGATTTAATTATCATATATGAGCCCAGACCTTCATACATGAGTACTGATACACATGTATATATACACATATATTTTTATATCCAGAAAATGCTATTGAACGTGAGGGGCTGAGTACTTAGACTGAAAGTAGCCTATGGAGATAACATTTGAGTTGTCTTAAATTTTCCACATTTTCAATATTTTTGTCAGTGTTTGGGGATTTTTTTCTTTTTCTTAAACTGGTCTTTAGACATTACAATTAGGTGAGCCTATATTATACCTTCACTATGAGATGGCTAATAAACCTTATAAGCACTACTTAAACTTATCTAATTTTAAAAATCCCATATGAAGAACTCTTTCCTTTTATGGTACCATTTTTAAACATTGCCAAGCATCTGCCTCATAAATGTTCAATATGTTCTAGAGTTTATAAAGCCAGCCTAAATATTCAGGGTAAGGAAATTATTTAGGTGTCTCTATTTGTTGCTACTTAGTTAGAGATGAGTAAGAGCAGGCCATTAATTTTGCAAAAAATTGCTGTATTTAAAAACACTGAAATTCAGTTAAAAAGTTATACTCAATTGCAGTATCATGTATTGTAAAATTTAAAAAATAATAAAGTACAGTAGTCTAAAGAAGCTACAAAATAATTTCTCTCATATAAAAGCTGAAGTTGATCTTCAAAACACTTTAAGTATCTTTAATTTTGCAATTGCAAAGGAATTCACTTTAAAATAAAAATACATGAGATAAATTCAAAACTGGAACAGGAATAAAATGGCCCATCTCTGTTGAAATAAAGTATTTCCATTCATGCACGTTGAATCACCAGGATGAAATGTTCATATCTAACTTCAGCCTTTAACAATTCCAGTTTATGTTAGTCACTGAAATATCCTGCTGTAGGGACAGAAAAATGTGGGCAGCTCCAAAAGCAATTCCAGATAATACATGGACTGAATTGCCCTCTGACGCCTGCAGAAGGAAATTCATTTCTGCTACTTTCTCAGGTGCAATAAATGTCCCTCAGAAGATGCTGGTGTCTCTCCATTTTCTAAAGAAAGATTGCAGATAATTTAGCACTGAGACCCATGGGGGGGCTTTACTCACAATAAGGATTTGTGCGGTATGATCTGAATTCACACACTCCTGTACTGAGCTTTTTCCTCATGCTGAGATATTTTGGGTCTGACACAGAGCTATAAACAGACAGGCAGTGGGAATTGTATGCTTAACTGGAAATAGAGATTCAGTGTGTTTGGTTTGGTAATGAAAGCTGAACAGTGTAGGAATGAGGAAAAACACTTTGAGTTTTTATTTCTGATGTTACTTGTTCCAGTTTTCATATGAGAAAGAACTTCTTCACTGTGAGGATGACCAAACACTGGAACAGATTGCCCAGAGAAATTGTGGAGTCTCCCTCACTGGAGATATTCAAGACCCATCTGGTCCCAGTCCTGTGCAATGTGCTTTGGGATGACCCTTCTTGAGCAGGGAGATTGGACCAGATGACCCACTCTGGCCCCTTCCCACCTTATCTATTTTGTGATTCTGTAATTATGCCAGAAATCTGCCCCAGAAAATGTCTCTGATTTGTGGAATCCTTCCCATACTCCTGCAAAATGTATTCAGGGCGGCATTAGGTTTACTTTTCAGCTGTCATTAACTGGACAATTCTATAAGTATATTTCAGTAACTATAAATTTTAAATATATAACTTTTTTAATGTATCTGTTTCTGTGGGGTTTTTGTTCTGATTTTGCTTTTAGGTTTTTCACCTTGTCTCATCTATATTAAGTCTGTAATACAGAGGAAAGTTAGAGTTAACTGTGTGCGTTTCCAGCCGGAATTTCTGACTGATATTCTCAGTGATCTAGTTTTATTGATAGGACCAGGAAAAAAAAAAGAGGAAAAAAAGGAAAGAGTGAATGTAATGATAGTTTCTGGCATGTATAGGCTTTGACGTCCTGCTATGGGATCCATTTGAAAACCAGGACTGTTATCATGCCACGGGAGATGTTAACTCACTATCACATTTTAACTGACACTACTGCATGTCACACTTCCATCCTTCGTGGGTGCATGCCATGTCCTTGACAAAGCACTTTTTTTTTTCCTATCCACATAGGAAATTATGTGAGATTTGGAGACAAATTCCCTGGGGAGGATGAGCATTAGCAGCCCTGTACTCTCCCCCAGAGACTTTAGCTGTGTGACAAGAAGAGGTCTGAGATGTGAGTGAGTAGGAAGAGCTGATTTCAGTTGCTTAATCTCCTCAGCCCCAGGCAAGTTTCTCATTGAGACGATGCCTTGGAGTTACTTTTGGCTAGTCTGTAAGCAGCTGCTTATATGTGGACAGGAACTTTCTTCTTGGCCCAAGGGGACCCATGCTGCAGCAATTGGTGGTGGTATAAACTGCACAACAGCCAGGCAAGGAGGCTAAAGGACTGAAGAGAAATGGTGTCTGTTGTCTCTGTACAGGTTTACTGTCCCCTTTTTCTCTTTCTGCAGCCTAGACAGTTAGAATCTTCTCTTTGCCTAATGTTGTGGATGGTAAAGGCCTAAATCCAAATTCCTGAGAATGAGGCAGAAGATGGTGGTTGACAAAACTGCCCACGAGAAAATTTGTGCATAACTTGTAGAGGTCAGTGCTATTAATTTACTATAAACTTTTATTCCATTTACAAATTAATGGCCAAGCAGAGCTAAATTGGATCAGTGTCTCAAGTTCAGAACTATCAGAAATATTTTGTGGTAAAACCAGTCACTACAAAGCTCTTTCTAGCTAAACTCTTCCTAGAGAGTGACTAATACACATTAAATATTTTGACATACTGTGTCTGTCAGAGCAGTCAAGTCCTAGGATTTTTCTGTATGTGATGGATTAGTTCTGTCTGGCACTGAGTTGTTTAAATACAAAATTCCGTAACTCCTAGTCTTTTGTGTAGAGTAGTTGCAGTTGCTTGAAGTGGACTGGCGAGGACAAAATTCTAATGCAGTCGAATACCCCAGTGCATAGGAAAATCAGTGTAATGCATTGCAATAGGGTGCTGTCCTCATTTAAATCTATCCAAAGTATTCTTCGGGTGGCTGTCATTTCACTGTGTTCTGAAACACAGCATTAGTGAAATGTCACTTTATGTTAAGCTCATCGGTGGCCTTTGCTATGTACATTCTTCCATGTTTCTGCACAAAGATAGTGAAGCACACCGGAGCCTCAGCTCCAGAGATCGATTTCTCTTCATGTCTGGTATTAACTTACACAGCCAGGGCCAGGGTGGGTGTGAAAGAGGTGGGCAGAAATGGTGTTTATTCACTGAACCTTGAGGTAGAACTTTAGCAAATGGCTGAGCTGCTTTGAGTTGCTGAAATGACTGCAGTTTTGGTACCTTTTTAGGGTTTGCAATGATAAGAGCAGATCTCTAAGGAGTTGAATGTCTGAGTGATCTAAAACCAGGGCAGTCAAGCTGAAGAGGATGTGTGCACTAACCTGTTTGCACTGAATAGTCTCCATAAATAATTTACAACTATGACTGCTAGCTATTATTACAAAAATACCGGATTGCATTTTGACACATGCAGCCAGCTTGTAAGTCAATAGATACATTTCACCTAGTGTATGCAGACCACAGTTTCAGCCATCCATCCATGTGTGTTTTACAACAGTGCAATCTAAATTCCAAAACAAGGCTGTGAAGACCTTCTGAAAAACTTTTTAAAAAATCAGAACAGTGATCTGACTGTTGCATCTTTTATTGTATTGGTCCTTCATATGTTTCTGTCCCCTCCCTGCACAAAACTTTCACTTTTAAAGGACTATGATGTTTTATTTAAGGATCCTACTCTGTGGGCAGTGCTGCAGTCACTTTGGATCTACTGCAAGGTATCAGGAAACCAGAAATTAAAGGATGCATGCCTGAAATTTCCTTTACTGTCTTTTCCTTTAAGACTTATTTGAGTCACTGAGGAAGTATTTCATTGTAGTTTGATTTAACCAGGAAGAGAATTAGTGGGTTTTGCCTCAGTCTTCAAGATTAGCAGAGCAGAAAAAATAGTGGAAAAGTACTGCTTCTATTACAATACAGTGAAAAGATGAACAACAGTGTCGTAATTAATCTCAGCAAAGTAGGGACCAGGAAAGACTTTTTTTCTGTAATCTAACAAAAATCTCCAATGTCTTAGGTGTTAGACTTCTTAACATGTACTTGTATGTGTAAACTGTAAAATTGTCTTCCCTGGACCTTATTTCTTTCACAGAGGAATAAAAGCCATTTACTGTACATTCTTTCTTATTTAACAACAACAAAATTTTCAAAACCTACTTTTATATGAAATCAAAGATCACATGTCCAGATATTAAACAAAGTATTTTCATTCTAGATGGAGCTATGACCAACCTGGTCTAGTGGAAGATGTCCCTGTCCATGCTATGAGGTTGCAACTAGATGATCATTAAGGTCTCTTCCAGCCCAAGACATTCTATAATTCTATGATTCCATGATTATGGAAACCCAAGATAGAAATAAGAATATGTGCAAAACCAGCTAAAATAAAAATATTGACTGTAACTATATTGCACTAAAAAATATATTTTTCTATGCAGAAGTCTAGAAAAGAACTGAACAGTTGGCTTTATGAGACAGTTGAAGTCATGTATTTACTAGTGCCTGCATGGGAATAGTGTTCATCCAAGGATTTGGTCTGATTAGCTGACTACTCTTGTTTGATATCAATCATGAATTTATGAATTCACAATCCAGCTCGCACATTTTCATGAAGGAAACCCTTTTTCTTTCTTCCTTATTGCATCTTTACACCTCTTGTGTCACGTAGTTATACAGTGAAACGTAGCAGAAAGAGCCTGGGAGGATGGGACAGAAGAGAGAATAGTTGAGGGGAGAGAAAGCTAGAAGACAAAATATCCCCCTTTTATTTTTCCATGTAGAGCACATCCAATGTGAATACAGCATGAAGCAGGGGTTGCTTGCCCAAGAAGTGACCACAACAAACTAGATAGACTTGTTACCTGAACATCATCTGCAGCAGGTAGATTTTAAGCATCAGGCCACAATTTCATTAATTCAAAGTTCATGCCCACTCCTCTCATTTCAAGCATTTAACACACCCAGCATGGGTTAACTCTGCCATTTGAGTAGACAGTCTTTGCTTCATTGCTGATCACTTCATTGGCCTTTGTTTAAAGAGTTAGGAAATAGAGATGCTTGAAGGGATCCAGGATCCAGCTCACAGATTAAGGTCTATAATGTAGGTGTCTGTGTATCTGACTGTCTATGTGTCTAAGTTCCCACTAATCTCAATGGCAATTTAGTCAATGCAGTCAATGGAGTTAAAGAAGGCTTTCGGCTCACCCAAAATACACCTATGTAAAATCAGTAGATCAGCCCATTAACACTATTAAATTGTCAAAATATGCATGTCTACCGCTTTACAGGGGCTCTAGTGTGTCTCTTGGCCATCAGATGACTTCCCCAGCCTATGTTTTTCTCCTCTAGGTCCTGTTCAAGATCTGTTAAATTCACGTAGTTGTTTCAGATATTCAGGTACATCTGAAACAGTAATGTTGTGTCTGCATTTGTGCAGGTGAATTAAAATCTCTGAACACATCCGTACCTAGGTGTGAGCATTTTTATTTTGATTCTAATTTTGTAAGGTACATTGAACCTTGTGTATCCTTTTTCCAATATGCACTTCACCTTCTTCTGGAAATAGCTCTTTCAGTCTTTCACAGCTGCAAACAGCTAATATTTTAAGGGACCTGTTATTAATCTGGGAAAAAGTTACTACCATCATCTGGATTCAACCTTCCCAAAGTCATGAGAAATGCGAGGAACTAGTGGAGTTTGTCAACCTATATCTTGACAGTATACTTCTGTGTGACAGCCCTTTGCTTCATGTTGTCTCCCCTCTACTCAGCTGCCCAACCTTAAAGAAATTTTGAGACCTCACTGCTGCTGCCAAAGTGATTAAAAATTGGCGCAAAATTATCAGAGCCAGAGATAGGACAGATGCAGGCACACAGTATGTGCACACGAGTTTCATTGCCTAAGGAACACGACAGATTTCTACTGCTAGTTTAGTTCAATAGGAAAAATTCCTTCCTAATTAATGAAGTAATGCCAATCAGATCCGTGGTATGATGCAGGATACTGTTCCCTTGAATAACTGATTGGGAGCAAGAGGTTTCTGAAAACCCCGTTCTGGACACCCCAACATCCACACTGGCTGATAATTGAGAAATAATTTCACTTCTGTTTACATCCCACTGCTTTCTCCAGATTTTTAGTACTATCTTGATTTTTTAATCTTTTTCCACATAGGTATCTAGACTCTACCTCATATGACATCCCGAAGCAGGCACTTAGCAATTTGGGATGTGCTTTTCACTTCTGCCTAGATCCCTTTGCACAGTGAAGGTAATGTAAATGACAATCAAATATATGGTATAGAATAGTATGAACTTATTGGAAGTAAGGCAACAAATTCAATCATGCTTTTGTACCTGAGTCACCATAGGACCAATAAAAAACCTGAAGTCCTTAACCTTGCTCATTAACTCCTACTTAGTACATTCTTCTAAATGTCTTTTCTTGGGATGAACAACTATGTTTGACATATTTGATAAATGACTGAGATAATAATGCATAAGGAGCAATAAACTGAGGAAACCAAGGGGGGAAAAAAATCTTTCTGTGTCTTAAACTTGTATTATTACTAACCACTAACTGGCCAGAGACTTATGAGTATTTGAAATTTGAGTTTGGTGCATCCTAGGACTATTGGCTTGCTAGGCTGAAGAAGCAAATTTGTAGAAGAAAAGTTTCAGGAAAAGGCACTTTTTTAGTTATGACTATTTGCTTCTTTAAAGGTGGTTTCCTAAACCAGCTCTGTAGCCTCCATTCTAAATCAAAACAATATTGCTGGGCTCTTGGTAAAATTGCACAGTTCTGTAAAGAACAGTTCCTACTGTATCTCATTTGCTTTTGGCTTCTGAGTTGTCTTCTTCAAGTACAGCCTTCAGCATGAGTAGGTTGGAAGGGGTTCAATAATCTATAATAATCAAGAAATCATTCAGGTTCTTTGATTCTTTCTGAGTGGCAAAACAAGACTAGCTGGCAGAGATACAAACTTAATTGGGATAAGAACGGATCAGAGACAAGGCCGTGGTCATCCATAGGCATACCTGACAGATAATGACTAGTGCAGCATTTTTAGTTATCAGTCTTTAGTGGGAAAAGACTGTGATAGCTGGATAACACATCTTGCATCAGCAAAAAACAACCACATGGCAAGGAAGGAGACAATGGTTCAGTTTGTAAAGATTACCTCTATCCTAATTTAAACTCAGTCCAGCACATGAATAATAAAATGAATAAAACTGTAAAGAATTCTTTTATTAAGATAGTATGTGAGGAAGAAACAACCCACCATCCTATTTACTACAAAAGATACATGGCAAAGAGAACTTAATGATTAATTCTATTTCAGAAAGGCTATCCCAAATATTACTAGATTTTTTAAAGAAGTACTTTCAAGAAAGACATTTCTGATTATTTTAACTATGGCCCTCATTATTATTTAATTTTGTGTGATTATTTTGACTGAAAAACAAAGAAATTTTTTTTTCTTTAAAGAGGGTTTTTGAACTCCTCCACTTCCATCTGTCAAAAAATACTATACAACTGACACATGATCTGGGGTTGACTTTGGAGACACAAAGTAAGCATGTCAAATTCCAATGTGTTGTGAGGAGTGACTGCTTACAGCTATAAAGAAGGAGCTCATATTTTTAAATAGATGTATTCTAATACACTATTTTGTTCACTCTTGTACAATCAAAATTTACATTAAAGTCTAGATTTGGATAAAAAAGAAATGTAAGTACAGATCCTTTGCAGTTTTAGGACAGTCATTCAACTAATTTTCACTCCTCTAGGAGACCAACATACACATACACTGGTGATCTAAGTGGTTTTCCTTTATTAGATCATCATTACTACTATTATTCATCAGTGAACTTACAACATCTCTTGGGAGATGTTCTAGGATGCTTGTCAAGAAGTGGCAGGAGATGAAGATAATTTTCATGTTATTGCTGTCATGAGATGCCAAAATTGAGAAAGACACGTAATAGAAAAGGTCAGCTAGATGGATTTTTGTTCAGGTTAGGGTCAGAGCTGCTTTTACTCTGCCACTACAAAAGGTTTGGGGCAAGGAATAGTCAAATCTCACACAGATGTTACTGCATTTTTAACATTAGAATGCCTTTCTAAACCAGGTGTCTATGACTCCTCGGTCAAATGTAGTTGTTTTTTTAACTTCTACATACAGGTACCTGTTTCTTCATTACCCCTAAGAGCAGGACTCCCTTCAAATAAATGGTGTAAACGCAAAAGAATTTATGTGAAACAGACATGATTTTATAGAATAAAATGTTTCCAGAGCTGAAAAATACAGCTTGCAACAGCTGACCTGATTCTTATTTGTGTAGTGGCTTCTATTAAAAACTAAATTAATGTCTACATGACATTATGTTGTAACATGAACATATTCATGATGTCACATAACCATGAGTATACTCCTAAATCCCTGTGATTATGTTCCACATGTAAGAGATTCTAAGACCCTTCAGAGCATCCTGTTCAGTTCGTAACCAGTGTCCAGTTAGAGCAGGGCTTGACCAGAAAGTTTAAATGATTAAATGACTTTCTGTTAAGAAAGGAAAGTCTGCTTTGTCCCATCCTCCATCATCAGCCATAGGTTCTTCTCTTCCTTTCTTTGTTACTGAGTCTAGTGAACATGTGGCTGCAGTGTGTCAGTTCAGGAGGCTGACCCACTGTGATTGTCTTTAAGTGACAATACTTAATATCTTCAGCAAAAACTCATTATTCTAGAAATCTTTCCCTATGCTTTGACCATAAAATGAATCTAAGGTAAGGAGATGAAATGATGAGCTTAGCTATAACTCCTGCAATATATGTTCAAAGATGATTTGAATCCTGCCTTGTTGTGACCTACTGAAGAATTACTGCAAATTATTTTGATTACATAGATATCTCACCAAATTTCTTCTCTTCTTTACTGTAGTGACTACTGATAAATCCTGGTAACCTGCAAATTGTTAGTGCTATCAACAGCGATAGAGGACGTTTGGAAAATAGTATTTTCTTGCCAAACCTAAATTAAAGTTACGGTGAGACATTCAAAAGAAGAGAAAGTTCTGCTTGCAGATGGATGTGGCCTGCTAAAGACAAGATCAAAGAGCGAAAAAGAACTGTGACCTGAGATACTGAATAGTAATGTGGGTTTTGTCCACAGCCACTCAGCAGTGTGGGAGCAGGAGGACAGGAGTTTCCCTTATGGAAATGAAAACATTTCTATTGCTTTCTTGAAGCAGACTGTAGAATTTAATAGAAAACTATATTCCTGCTACAGCATTTTGCTGGATATTTCATATGGACTATAAAAGCTTATTATTTGCTATTAGTGTTCTTTCTATGTAAGAGTCTCTATAGAATTCATTCAGTTTAATCCTAAATTTCATAGGATTTTTCCTTGAAAGATCACTAAAATATCTTCAGTAAAGAGACACATGCCAATTTTGCATTTACTGCTCTCCTGCCCTCAGGTGAGCTACTCTCTTAGGTCTGTTACATGAAATAATATTTTGCATGTTGCTTATTTATAATGTTTACTGCATGATCTGTTACCTGCTTTCATGAAAGGTAGCCTAGTTGCATGAACTTGCCAAATGCCAGCTGTAACAAAAATACTTAACATTATTTACTCCATTCATGGATTTAAAATGGAGGAGTCAGGGGTATAATAAAATAAATGACAGGAAGAAATTTATCCTATTTAATGTTAAGATTGACAACCAATTGCTTCTTAGGTATTTTTGTCAGAATAACAATTCTTTTTTTCTCCTCTCCTCTAAATAGACAGTGTCCCTGATACATAATAAGATGTAAGGGGTTTATGCTACTGACTTTTTAAAACAATTCTTAATATTGCTTATAAAATTCTGCCAGAAAGTACTCATTTTAATCATCAGTCAGCATTTTTATTATATTATAATCCTTAATTGATTGACGTTTAATCATAGTCTTTGTATTTTACTATCCCTTGTCTCATAAGAGGCAATTTTCTCTTTACTGTAGTTTAACAGCTGATGAAAAAGATTTAAGGAAACCTATAAACTTAAGATTGGTTAATGGTCCCTTATAAAAGAATATTACACTTCTAGGATCCATTGCACAGATGTGATACTCAATTGTAGAAATGTGCATGGGGTTTATTAAATTACAGCACAAATCTTCAGTCTTCTGAATTATTGTTCATGTTGGTATTGTTAGGCAAATGGGGAGACACATTATTGCTTCCAGTTGTTCGCATTACTGTGGTGTAATACAGTCAGAGACAGCTGGCACATTGCTCGAGGCAAATGCAGAGCTAGAGCAGCTGCAGAGTTCTGGGCCCCCAGTGAAGGTCCAGCACCGCTGAGTCAGTACTGGGTGGCTCATCAAAAGATGGCCAGAAATTAAAAGAAAAGTTGCTTTTTCTCAGAGGTAGTGTGCTGAATTTTGCACAGCTAATTAACATGGCCTTTTTCTGTGTGGAAACCAGTGGGCATGTAAAAGCAATAGTAAAGCCATTTTTCCTAGTTGTATTGCAGAGGGTGGACTGCAGATACTATTTGCTTTACTTATAAAAGCACAGAAGAAGATGAGTTCTCTGCCATGGCATGAAAAGTCAGTGTTTTCACCAGTTTTGAGTCCTACTGGCTGATGTTCAAAAAAGAACACACAGGTGTAGGTTACATCTGGCCATGTGGCAAAGTTGTGTAGTATCAAAGATTTTATTAATTAGGTCATAGACATTAGATTATTAGATAATATATTCCCATTCTTTATGGGTTTAAAAATCACAATAAATCATTTAAATAACTAAAATCATCTACTTTGAATTCTTTCATGTCTCAGCCTGCTGTATTTTATTCAGCACATCCAAATTCCATTGATTAAACATATCTTCCAAGAAGACAATGAAGACTTCAATTTTTCACAATTTCACAAGTCCCTTAGTAACTTGTTAAAATAGTTGCTACTAAAAATAAGAATCTTTTCCACTTTGAATTGCTGTTGACCCAAACCTTAGTGTCACTTTGTGGAATGGCAAGAGGTATCAGGAGCTCTGAGAGTTTTGCTCCTTTTAGCAACTAACTGGAGTGCATTTATCTTCTGAGTGGAATCTGAAACGTCAGCCTTAAAGCAGCACTCTGGAACTACTGCAGATGAGGAGGAAACTGCTATCGGAGCCATTCAGGGAGCTGGACCAGAGGTATCACCTTTCAGACTTCCATTTCCAACCTGAAGTTGCTTCTGCTGGACCATATATTAGAGTTCAAAGAAGCCTAAGCTCTTACCTGCACTTCCTAAAACAGCAACATGCTTTAATTAATGCAGTGTATGCTCCAATTTTAACCCAGATCTGTTCTCATAAAGCAATTATTGCTAAAAGACCATGTAAAGGTGTATGTTCTCAGTTTTAAACTGGTGCCTATCTCATAAGCCACTTGGATATTTCGCTATACTCCATAATTTTGTTTACAAACACATTATATTTGACTGCTTTTCTTCCTAATTTGGATCATGTGAGCAAACATCTAGAATGGTGGCTTGGGAAAAAAGGAGCTACCACCAAGATCTTGCCAAATCAGAGAAGATGTAAATAATGATGGTGCACTCAAGAAGAGGAAAGGAACAATTAGAATCCTTACAAGAACTTGGTGCGCCTTTGCTTCCCTTTAAAATCCAAATTTAAGTGGTTGGTTGGATCCTCCACCAATTTTTGAAAATCACTGTGTATAGAAAATTTGCCGATCCTTCTTGTCAGCTATGTGTAGCTAAGAGACTGCAACTTTTCCTTTTCACTGATACTCTGGAGATTTTTATCTGAGCTTTGGATGCTCTGAGAGCTGTTGCTGCTGTCTGGTTTTCACTGCATTACACTAAAGTTGCATGAAGGGTAAAGTTAAGGCAGCTTTGGACACAAAATGTAGCAGTTAGATTTCTGGGTAGAACTTCTCACTAATTTTGTCAGGACCCTGGAATGGCACAATCCTCCACAGACCTCCATAGCTTAATACATTAAAAATTACCAAGCCTTTAGAACTGGAAACTACCTTGAATATGAATTTTTTTTTTTCTTTGTATGCAAGGGTTGCTACCTCTGGTCAGCAGTTGATGCCCAAATCAAATTCTCACTAACTGAGATATTGATACTTATTGAGGGATAAGTGGATACATTCAGGGTATTCCTGAGACTCTAATACTTCAGCCCCCTTTTTGGCAAAAAATAACTCCATGCAGTTATCTCCGAATGACACCTGTTTAATAGCATTCTTTAACAGGGCTGAATGTATATTTCCCACAATGATAAAAGGTTGGAAAGGAGTGTCTGTAGGATGCTGGTTGGCTGAGTTCCTGTTGGTATGATTATTTTCATTCTTCTGGGATTTTATTGTATGATTAATGGTATGTGAGGGAGTTCAGATCCTTAGACAGACATCTTTTTAATTATTTTAATCTAAATAAATTAATTGTGGCCACCCTTAGAAAACCATTTCAACTCACTACAAGCTTACATGTTGGTAAAAGCCTATGTTCAGTTCTCATTTAAATTCCTTCCAAACTTTGCATTCTTCTGCAGTGACCACAAGAAATAAAGAATCATAACAATAAAATAAGATAGGCTAGGGTGTCTACAGGGCCCTCTCTTCTCTATATTTCAGACCATAAAGTCAGGGCAGGAACTGTCTTTTTTTGTGTCTTTTAGGTCAATAGGTCAGATTATCACCACTGGGGATAGTAAGATATTGCCTGGTTTTTAATAGAAGTTTTAAATTCTCAGGTCATGCTCTCAGTGAATATCCACATTTGTTTGCTGCAGAGCAAACGTGAGCAGCTCTGAAACATTGCTGAAGCAAATCTGCAGATTTTGTTCTCACAAATGTTCTCAAAAATCCCTTGCTCCTATGCTTTGCTCCCTAGCCTGGAACAAAACATTCAACTCTGTGAACAAAGAGCCGGAGCAGTGGGGTCGATATTTAGCATGCAGGCTATTCAGCAGGTGCGTGCTAAATTGCATTAGACTTAACACCAGGAATCAGATCACTAATTGGGCACCAATGTGAAGAATTTTTCTCATTTGGGACCTGAATTGCAACACTTATATCCCTTTAGGCAAGACATCACAACCTTCCTATCCCAAAGCAACAGCGCTACCGCTTGAGCTAAAGCAGAATCTCCATTAGCTAACAGTAGCAGCATTTACTGTATATCCTGTTTCTAGGCTGCAAGCCACAATAGGGGAAAGTCATTTTAATCCTTTAGTGATTTATAATCATTGGGATTTTAGGGCTCTGGTTTTTTCTAACTTTACGTTTATTTTTAATTCTATGTGAGATTGTTTGGAAAAATAAGCAAAGATGGCACTGGTTCTCAAAATTCAGACAAAAGAGATTTTCACTTTTTAAGGAGGCTGGAGAAATTAAGAATGCTATGCATTTTTTGTCTTTTCTCATTTCTTAGCTCCCTCATTCCTACTATTTCAGAACTGAGAAACCTTTTCTCACTGTTCCTTTACTACATGACACGAAAAGTTGTGAAAAGAACCTAATGTTACATTTATGAAAACTGAAAAATGACAGTTTTCCCCTCATGAATAACAGCGCCTGGGGGTGCAGCTCTTTCTCAAGCTTTTCTGTGATGGGTCATAGGGATATGCCTAGGTCCAAATAGAAGTATTGAGCTCCTTATGAAATCAAACCACCCAGTTCTCCAGTTCTGAGAGACTGCCTGACATGAAGCACACACAGCTGAAGGATTTCATCTGTTGCATGCCAGCTGTGAGAAGTAGATGGTTATAGATTCCTCCTCTCTGCTGAGATTTAAGTGTCCTGAGCCTCAAATCACACATTTTCCTCAAGTACTTAATGATCTGTGCATAATGATACGAGATTATATACAATTCATAATATTAAAATCACCCATATTTCTATTAAAATCACAGTGCTAGACACAACATTTCTTTTTTACGCAGGCTGTTGATATTATTGTGGAAACATCCATATAGTGTTCAGATTTTAATTTCTAAAGTCAACTTGTCATGTGGGACTGTTTTCATAGCCCTATACTTTTCTCTAAAATGGCTTCATTCTTATTAATTTTTGTTTTGCTAGGTTAGCCGTTTTATTTCCTTAGGTATTTCTACAAAAGGAATTCTATGATATTGTTTTTATGCTATTGAGAACATAAGAAAACACTTCAGATAGAAGGAACTTTATTTAGTTAAAGTATTGTGCATAGTCTTAATTTAAAATGCTCCAAGAGGATGCCCAGCATGAATGCAAGTGCTCTGTTGAAACAAGATCATAAAAAGCAGCAGAGAAAAATCATTTAATGATCATTATTTCCTCATCAATTAAAAAATGTATTCCAAATAAATGTTATTATTACTAGATCTTCCCCTTGCTAGAAATATATCTTTCTCCTAAAACACGTTCTGATCTAATTCCTAAGAAGTCCTGCCTGTTGCAGTGGGGATCCACGTGGGTGCAGCGCCTGCCAATGATTAGTAATAGTTGAAATTACAGAATTATCCTGTAAGGAGTTATTATATTTCATTTCCCTTCCCTTTCCAATTCAAATGAAAAGATGGAATTTAAATAATTTCCTAGGAAATCAGGCACTCAGGAAAATGCAGTCTGGAATTCTATGGAAATATATAATTTGAAAGTCAAAATTATAGAGATCAAAATGAAGTGATTTTGCTCTGCTGAAGCAAGTGCTTTAATTAGCTCACTTCTAGGAAAGGTTTTGGGGGTTGGGAGGGATAGTTGAGGGTTTTCTGTCTCAACCAACAAGTTCTTTATTATAGAAAACTCTTCTAACAGGGATGATTTTTTTTCTTATTTGTGTTTCTAACTATATTAGCCAGGATAAGGGAAGAAATAAATGGACAGAACCAAAACACAAATGTTTTCAAAGCAAAACACATTTTCACCTATGCCGGGGAACACTCCTGTGCTGCTCCAATTCATAGTTTCAGATAATTTCTTTGGGGATAATTTGTCACTCACTGGCAGCCAAAACTTGACACAATCAGGAAAGATTCGGTTAAAAATATGTGTAGGATGGTATTATTCCCTCCAGCTGACCGCAAAATCCTTCACAGAAACTTCTCCAGCTCTGAATGCCCAGACGTTGCTCCTTGTAACACATTCATCATCAAACACTGTTGCATAAACAGAGCATAGAAGTCGTTCTCTGAATATGTCATTTCTCACAGTCATTATTGATGAGTTAAAGGTTATCAATAACTCAAGAAAATACAGTAAATCACCTGTCTTTTGCCAGACTGTTAGATATCCTTTGCATGCCCTGTAATTGCATCTCATTTCTGAAGCTCGCTTGCTGTGATCTTAACTTTTGTTATAACGTTGTTACATACCGTGCATTGAAAAAAAGACTACAAACAGCCCAATTTCAGTCATGGCACTCTTCATAAAAAATAGCTAATCCCACTATGACTTTTGATTTAAAAACAGTAATTATGAATTCTCATTTTTGCCAGGTTGAAAAACTAGAGCTAATGAGTACATTTAATGTAAAGATGCCAATAGTGGATGCCTACATATAAGCACATCAATGGGAGGACTACACATTCCTAAGCTGCAGTTCATGCGTGCTGCCGTGTATGTTTGTGTTAGGAAGAATTGCTTCACTGAAAGAGTGGTTAAGCATTGGAATGGGCTGCTTGGGGAAGTGGTGGAGTCACCATCCCTTGAAGTGTTTAAGGAACAACGTGGAAGTGTCACTCAGCAATATGATTCAGTTGATATCATGGACCCGAAGATCTTGGGGGCCTTTTCCAAGCTTAATGATTCTATGACCCAGAGGAGAGGAGCCACATGTCAGACCTACCCTGTGCTCCACAGTTTTACCCCTAGGACACTGTCCTGGGGCATCTGGCTTGAGGCAGCCCATGTCCCATGTCTGGTGAGATGAATCCCAGACATAGTCAGAGCAAGCAGTCGGTGCAAAGAGAGAGACTCTCCCCTTTCAGACCACACATCTTTCAGTTAGTATAGCTTTTGCTATATCATATTCACTTAGCAAAATAAAACCTGATGTATTTTGAAAAGCTTGTCAGTGTTTCTTTTCTGTGATATGATGTGGAGTAAGTTCTTCCCAGAGACACTCATCTCATTTCTCATTAGCAGAATGTTTCTAGTTATTGTATGTGTCTTTCTTATCAGATCTCTCCATCCCCTTCTTCGGTACTTTCTTTGCTATCAGAAGGGGATGGTAGTAGATGCTCTTTGAATGATGCAGGAAGAGGACGTGATTTTTATTACAGCATGAAAATCCTGGTCACATCTAACATACACACTGTCTGCTGGTAATAGTTGTACTCTGCTGAAGCCTTTGAGAGCTAACAGTGCTAACATAGAAGTAATCCCTATGCGTGGAGACCCTGCATGCTTTGCCCTGCACATCTGTCCCAGTGGTTTGCAGAATTGGGCTCACAGCATGTACTTTCAGCTGCCCACATTCTGGGCTGAAATCACTAACCTCCTTAGACTTTTTTTCCTGTGCCTCTTAACAGAGAAGAAAAGAAGCAATTAAATCAAGGAGTAGGCACATGCAGTAAGGAGATGCATGTACTACAGAGGGGGAACTGAGACAAAGTAAAATCCCGCTGTGCTTGTCCTTTTTGTGGTACACGTGGAGAAGCAATGTTAAATCAGAAGAGTGAGGAATAATTAATGCTAGTTTGTAGGGGATAACTAAAGCAATATCACTGCAATTTTAAATTGCACAGAAAACCACCTGTGTAGTTGGGAGGTAAATAAATGTCTTCCTATGCTATTCTCAAAGAATAGAGCAGTTTTGACAACTCATCCTCTCTTTCAAATGTCACTAATTATTTAGGTGGAGGGAATGTTTGTTTTTTATGGACCAAGAAAAGCTGTTTTGCAAGTCTTGGATGCTGGAAGCATTGTAAAAATGTGAATCCCACTTTATAATACATCAAAACATCCCTTCCAAGACATCGCTTCTCATATTTGTGAGGGGTCTGCATCACATACATAATAACAGTGTTTTCTGAATATATCAGGTGGAACTGTACATCAAAATTTCTGTTCCCAAAATTAATTTATATGTCTGTTTGTTGTATATGTTTGAACACTTACCTTCCATGGCAAAGACAGTTTTGTCTGATAAGTGTCTTCTTCTATTTTGTCTCAGTCAAAGCCTTTCCTCTTAAAGCCAACTATGAACCTTCAAAAATGTTAATGTGGATGTCAGCAATATCACACAAAAGTCATTGTTTCATGAGAGAAAAGAGAGATTAACTTTAATAATTTAAGACCATCTCTAAATTAACAAAGAAGAAGTGGACAGTGTAACCATGTTGTACCTTGATGGATGCCCTTTTCCCTTTTTTTTTTCTTTCCAGATTCATAGTGGTGTCACTCAAGTTTCAAAATCCAGCATTACCAATTGCCATCATTACATACAGCCCCACATGCCCACAGCAAGACGCTAAGGCTCATAGCTGCAGCTTTGAGGATGAAGAGCTTTTGTGTCAGACTACACCGGATAATTGGACCCCTGTACAACTCAGATCAAACCCTGAGTTTTGGAAATGAATACTGTTTTAACCAGAAGTCTTGGGGTTGAAGAGGCATGCAGGTGATTACTTAGCACCAAATCTGAATATGGGTTTATTATCCTAATGAGACAAAGTAATAAAGAAGAGCGTTGTCAGATGAGAATTTTCTGTGCGTGAGTCTGTTCTTAACCCATCAACTCGCACAGCTCTATCCATACCTCCGTACCTTCTCCAGTCTGCAGTGGAGGTGCAGGGGTCTGGGCAGCGAAATACCATGACAGGGATCTTAGAATCATCCCGATTTTTCTTTTTGTTGTCAAGCAATTCATCTGTGAAGAAGCAGCAATACAGGAAATTACACAGTCAATATGTTACCTCAGCACTAAAAGAAGCTTTTACTTTGTTGTGCAAAAACACATTCTGAAAACTGATATTTTCTTTTTAGTTGAAAAGGACATTTGGGCTATTGACAATAAGGTACATATACAGATCAAAATTAATAGTCCTTACAAATAATACTATTGCTGTAGTGACAATAACTTTGCAGTCCTGACTGATTGACAAGATGCTGTGGCATCACATTATAGTTCCTTTACCTAAGGGAAGCACAGGCTGCCTAGTGCCAGCTTGGAATATTTTGCCAAGAGATCAAGTCATACAGATACAATTATAATGGCTTAAGAGAAAAAGAAGTATTTTGCCTTGTTCAAAAACATTGTGGACCAGAGATTTGTTCTTGGAAAGGAAGATATGAGTCGCTCACATTTTAAGGAGCCAGCCATATCCCCACTTTCTGAAATGGAGTCTCAGTGGTGACTGGCTGTCTGCATCAAGAAAACAAATTTAGGAAAAGCAGGCAGGATGGCAGTCTCCCCTGATAGTTTTCTACTCTTCAAGGACATGTACTTGGGAACTCTGAGGCAGTGAGCCAGTTTTCCATTTCAGCTTTATGTGCTGCTCCATCAGTGCACATACAGTTTTTAAATGCAGGTCTCCACCTTGTCTGAAGGGCAGTAATTAAGTGGGGTTTTGGTTGCCCCAGGCAGCCAGATAATAGGAACTTTCCTATCTTGATGAGCAGTCCCAGAGGATCTGTGCTTTTGGTACCTCCTGACTTGACTGCTGCAATGCACTTGGTATGGGGCAACCTTGAAAACTGCTCAGAAACGCCAGCGTCTGTGGTGTGTGCCACTGGAGGGGATTTCTAGCTGACTTTGGGCTGAGTTGTTCAAGTGACTAATGGCATCCTTTGTCCCAGCAGCAGCAGCTGGCTAAGGATGCTCCTAAACTGTCTTCAGGTTTGGCTTTAGAGGTGGTAACTGGAAGAGAAAAGACATCTCTGTTGAGAGCTGTTTTGGGGCTGGTCCAGAGAGATGAGACTTCCCCTGTTGTATGACGATCATTGCTTCACTGGCTCATTGTAGCTCAATAATTTCATCGTTAGCATAGTGTTTTAACTCCAGATTTCTAAAAGCAAGTTGTTTGGCAACTATACATTTATGAGGAGCAGTTACTTTCTGAATTGATTGTTTTTATTTTTAATTAAGTTAAATTGTGTTAATTCACCTGGAGATTATGAGATTATACTAATTGCACAGTGCATTTTTACAATCAAAATAAAAGATCTAGTTAGAAAACTAATGGAGAACACAGCTGGAAAAAATGGCCAGCCAGTTTTGAGGAGGCACTGTCATAAAGAGGATTTGCTGATCTGTAAGGCTTATATTAATTTAACTTTGTAATGCAAAGGGATCTCGCCTAAGTATCTTAAGTTAAAAAGAAATGGTGAAATAGTATTTTAAAAAAAATTATTTCTTCCTTGGCATACTTAATCCAGCATCTGATGTTAAACAAAACTTCATCTGCTATCAAGGTCTTCATCCCTCTTATGCTAGTGGTCTGACACAAATGGTAGGGTAATGAGAAGAAAGAGACATGTCAATAATATTAAATATCTTATTAAGTTAAAAATATAATTCATTTTCCAGGAATAAAACCAAAACGGCATCTAGGTGGTCAGAAGTTTGTCAGGGACTCCAGAGTTACACATCTGCACTGATGATACTTAGGTGTTTTCAACAGGGACGTAGTGAATTTGGAGATGCTACTGCGAGACATTGTCAGTCTTGATATTTATTCATTGCAACATTTTTAAAAACCTGTGTCACTGAAGCCTACATATTCCACAGAAATTCTTGTCCAATAATTTCAGTGAGTAGTTTGAATTTTGTATTAAAACAAAAGGAAAGAACCTGAATTCTCCAAGAGACAGAGACAGAAAAGACAGTTCTGTTCATTACCCAGCTTAATTTAGTTAATCTTGTTTCTTATCTAGAGGTTTTTTCACTCTTTTTTTAAAATAAAAAATGTCCAATTGCTTCCACTTCACAGTATGAACCCTCAAGATTTATTCACAAAGCACAAGAGATGTTTTCCACATGGAGTTGCTTGAGGGATTATAGGGGAAAAAAATGGCACTTTACTCCAATTAAGCCAAGCAGAGCTGAAGATAAAGGACTTCTGAATATCTGACTTAGTGCCTCATACTTTTAAGCAGTTCTTCTCAACAGGCTGTAGAGAGAAAGAGAAACTTTTACATGGTAGAAATGTAAGACTTTCTAAAACTGAGTGAAACAGTCTAAAAGTGCATAACAGAGGCTTTTACATGATGTAGAAACTCATGTGTCTTTTTTCCTAAAGAGCTCATATGGCAGGCATTACAATTTCAAAACAAAAGTTTCAGACTGTTTATTTCATATTTACAATCAAGTTTTATTTAGTTTTTTCTTTTTTAGGTCTCTAATAGATCCAGTAATTGTGAAAATAAGTGTGTAGAATAATTTTGCAAGAAAACTTTTTACTACCTTAGGTCATTCTATCGTACAGTCATGGAATCATTTATGTTTGAAAAGACCTGCAGGGTGAGTCCAGCTGTTAACCAAGCTCTGCCAAGTCCACCACTAAACCATGTCCCCAAGGGCCCCATATACACCTCTAAATACCACCAGGGATGGTGACTTCCCAGGTCAGTCTGTTCCAATCTTTGAGAAACCTTTCAGTGAAATATTTTTCCTAATATCCAGTTTAAATCTGCCCTGTTCCAACTTGAGATAATTTCCTCTTATCCTATCACTTGTTACCTGAGAGAAGAGACTGACCCTGACGTCACAACAACCTCCTGTCAGGGAGTTAGAGAAAGTAATAAGGTTCCTAATGAGCCTCCTTTTCTCCAGGCTAAACACCCTCAGCTGCTCTCATCAGTCTTGTGCTCCAGAACCTTCAACAGCTCCATTGCCCTTCTCTGAACTTGCTCCAGCACCTCAATGTCTTTCTTGCAGGGACCCAAAACTGAACACAGCACTCGAGGTGCAGCCTCACCAGTGCTGAGTATAGAGGGACAATCACTGTTGGTCACTGACAGTCCTGCTGGTCACACTATGGCTGATACAGGCCGGGATGCCATTGGCTTTCTCAGCCACCTGGGCACATTGTTGGCTCTGTTGAGTACTTCAAACTGATTTAAGATCTAAAGTAAATCACCTGTGTTTTCACCTGGTTTTTTTCTTTCCAAGGTTAAGTTTTGCATTTGAGGCTATCTGAAGAATAGAAGTAAGTTTTTGCTGTCTTTCAGCATTCTATTAGCAGAGTGGGTAAAATACATCATATATGTAGCTGCCAGCTGTTTTGATGGTTATGTTATCTAAAATTTCAACATTTAAATTTAAAATTAGGCCATGTGCTTTTAGTTCAGCAGAATGAAAAAAAATGCTGACAAAAATCTCTAATTCATTTACTTCTCCCTCCTTCTTTTGACAATAACTGCAGGAAAGTTAATACTAGAAATTCTTAGAAACATCTATTAAATAGTTTGGGGGGGTGAGCAGGTTTAAAAGGGGACTTCTGTCTCCCACGTTCCTAAACAAAACTGGAAGGTTCAGGGCAGTTCAAGAACTAGTGAAACGTGATTTGGATTTCCAGTGTAAACCCTTTCAAGTCCTCTCTGCTTGCTTAGTGTCTGTGATAGCAGTGTGCCAGGTGTGCATCCAGTCTGTACAGAAAACAAACAGCAGTACAGGTGACCAGTGCTTCTGGTACCTGCTGGCTAAGCAGAGCAAAACCAAGGCAGGCATTCCTACAAAACTCTTGGATAACTTTCTCCCGTTGCTACGAATACTGATAATAAATTACAATTTGTTACTACATTTAAGGGTCTTTCATTGCCAGGTTTGGGTCTGTGCTGAACTCAGTGCGGGGAAGTCCTCCAGCAGCGCCTGTGCCAGTTTTACTAAAGCCAAGGAGGTTACAGAGAAATACTGGGTCCCTGAGCTTCCTCTGTAATCTGCTGTGCCCCTTGTGCTGCTTTTCCCCATCCCTACATCTGTGAGACCCCCTGCCTGCTTTCAAGGGACCTGGGCTATGCCAACAGACAGGGCAGGAAGCATCAGTGAAAGGCATGGGTGCTTCTCTTGTTGACCTAGAGACCCAATAATTTCAGAAAATGAAAACAGCGACACTCGAAGAGCCATTTCTCTAAATCTTCTAATGGATTAAAAAAAAAAAAAAAAGAAAAATCTAGAGGAATGATCCGAAGTTCTATTGTTGTAGATTAAATCTGTAAATGCATTATCATGTTGCCTTTTCTTTCTTTTTAGACGGGCTGTGCTAAAGCATACAGGCTTATCAACTTACAAAAGTGCAGTTAAAGAAATCAAATTCAAAGGCAAAATGAAGTAGCCATTCCCTGCACTATATTCCTCTTACATAAAGGCAATATTTAATTGAAAGGCAATTTAAGAGCAAATTAAAAGATCCCTATTTCTATAGGAAATATACTGGCCCATTGAACAGTCAGCTTGATTTGTTTTTAAACAGCACCCTTCATGTAAAACTTCCAAAGGTGAGGGAAGAAAGAACTACAAGTACTGTTTACATCCTAGTCACTGCAGGAAGAGATCAGGGGAAAATGTGAATGCAACTGATGACAAGGTTTAGGAATTAGTCCTTAAATTTTCTGGGAATATATGAGACTGGCAAAAGGGCCTTGTTACCCCAAAGTGAGGCCTCTTAGTTTAACAGAACAGCATAACATAGTCTATATATCACAAATAGCTTAGCAACTGCATCACAAAATACTCCCATATTTGAAGTGTACAAAGTGGAACAAATTAGTAGCAAGTGACTCTAAGACAGAACCTAACCACTTTGGGACCGCTATGCAAAATTCCTACTGATTCCAGAGGTCCACGATCAGGTCCCTAATGACTGAAAGGCAGCATGACTCAGTTAACAACGAAAGACAACGTTGATTATTTTCCTCTATGACAAAAATTAGAAATTACTAACCTCCGTACTGGAAATTAAGGAAAAAACCAGCACGATGGGTTCGTGGACTGATTTAAAACCTGAGTAGGTGGTATGGCTGAAGTTGCCGGGAGCCAACAAGCGCCTTAGGTGGCGATGTAACAAGGCAGCGGCGCGAAGGCAGCCCCGCGCCGGGCCCGAGCGCTCGGCAGCATCGCCCCGCAGCCGCCGCCGCGCGATCCGCGCAGGGACCGCGCCACCTCCCGGCAGCTCCGCTCGCCGCACCCGGCCCGGCCGCCAGCGCCTGCCGCCCAACTTGCTTTCCAGGCCGGGAAAGTGCCCTCCTCCTCCCTTTCTCCTTCTCGTAAAAGTCCTTTGGCGACTGCTTCCGACTGGATGCCCTCCGACGACGGGACGTAGAGGATAGTACAGTGTAAGGCATTTTATCTCGGGCGAGGGACAAAGAAATGGGATTTTTTTTCTCTGTTGGGAAGTTTGCTGAGCTGAACACTCGCCCAACACCTCTTTCTTATATTCAAGTCAAATAAACTGGAAGAACTTGGCGTGACTCTGAAAGACATCACAATCCTGCTCCACTAATCCCCGGACAAATATTAAATATACATTTCTCCTCAAATTCCAAGTCGAGTAAATTCTATTTGAGCTTCCTCTCCTCAGATTCCAAGTTGGGTAAATTCCATTTTAGCTGCCAAATTTTCCATAGCTATTCTCTAATGATAAGTATTGTTTTGTAGAAACAGCAGGGAAGAACAGATGCTGTGTTTTTTCACAGAAATAAATGCATTTTTTCTTGCGGAGGCAAATTGCTTTTAAAAAAATCCCATCAGCTTCAATTATTTGTTCTGGTAAGTAACCCTTAGACACAGCAGAATGTGGTACAGATTTCATTCCCAAAGCAGAAATTCTAAGGCTGAATTATTTGGTAAATATATTAGGGACAAATGCTCTGTTTTCTGATTTCAGTCAGGAGGATTATATGGCAAGAGAGACACTTTATGCATCATTTCAAATAGGAGCCAGACCAGACCTAACCTTTCTTCTTCTTGAGTTCCTCTTGTTTTTACGCTGCCAGGCTCCTCAAATTCTACTTATTCTTATGCTTATATCAACCAATCAGTTTAAAAAAGTTCTTCTGTCGGTCTTGATCACCTTTCTCTGTTCTCACTGCTGCATTTTGAGATGTTAGGAACCCCTGGGGAAATACAGTACCTGTGCATGTTACTACTAATTGACTTCCACATCGCTGTCTAGTGGTGCTGCCTACTCTTATGTGTAAGGACTGCATGAACGGATTGTTATTAACTCTCCTCCTAGCCAATATAGGCAGGAGATCTAAATAAAACTCAAATATTTAAATCCACTTGGGTAATTTGGGTTGCATACTCTCCATGTAAGTTCCCAAAACACATCTTTGCAATACTTATTTCCCATTTATTTACCATCCTTCTTCTTCGGACCTTAATGATATAAGACAAACCATTGATCTGATTTGTACAGTCCTAAAACGTAGCCATTGTTTTCAAATATTTTTCATGTTTTTGTCTCCGGTCATTTATTTTTTATGCTTAGTTACACTAATTAGGTTAAAAACCTCTAGTTGTAAGAGGTATTTTTCTTTCACAGTTTGAAATTTGTTTTGTGTAGGCTGTGACAATCCACATGTTTATAAATTAACACGGTATAATATTCTAAATGGTCTAGCCAGCAGAGAATAAAATAATAATGGTAGGTATTTTTTGAATTTCATTTCAGTGGGAAAAAAAATCCTGTAAGTACAGAATGGAATTTGAATAACTAGCAATTAATGAATTGAGTAGAAAACTCAATACTGAAAAGATGTTTAAATAACATATTTATCCCTTTCATTAGACTTTCAAAATTGTTCTCACTGAGTCACATAGACATGAACGACTCTTTCAGCAATTGTTCCAAAAATATATCACTGAATCCAGTTCTTATCAAAGTTTAGGTGATATTTGCATACAAAAAGATATTTCCTGCTCAGGAAAATATTGAATCTGATAGTGAACACACTGAATTGTAAAAAGTTTGATAACAGAGACAATTACATCTGAATAACATTAACTCAGTATTATGCATTTTTGGTGTGTCCTTAGCCAAGGTAGAGAGGTTTGCTGAGGTAACTGGATTGCTGCATACATATATGCAGTTCTAAATTGTGTTTAGAGCCCAGCCTTGCATTAATACAAAGCAGGTCACCTGAAGATCTGCCTAGAATTTGCTCGAAACAAGAGTTAATCTCCAAGGTCATTTAAGATGAAGACTCAAAACAAAAAAAACTTTCTAGCAAATACACCTCTGGTATAATTTTGGATACAGAATCAGGCTTTGCAGACTTGCCCTGAAATGCATTGTTTCCAGTTACCTGAGATCAAACAAAAGCTTGAGATCTCTATAGTTCTCCTAAACTCACCAGTATCATGGATAATAATGCCATAGATCACCCACTTTTAAGACACATATTCAGGGTGAAATGCAAAGAATAAAAGATAAACACAGGGAGAAAATGTGTCAGTTCTGCTTACGTAGCAAATAATTAGATCGGATGTGTTCATTTAACCTCACATTCTTTGATCTGCATCTTAAAACTAGCAGTGAAGGCCTGGTCCCTCTAAAAGAAAAGAGTAAAATAAAGTAAAAGAAATTTTTGAAATTATTTTGTTTCTACCGTCCCCAGATTTTGGAATCTCAGACACTGTGTGCCTCTCCATGTGGTGCCAGTGGCTACAACTTTCACTTCCATCAGTACATCTCTCCTTGTACATGGGATTGGTTTTTTTCTCTATACATACTTTGAAGTCCAAGTGTCCCTGAACAGAACTTCAAAGCCTTAGTGTGCCAAGTGGGTTAGGCTGGGTTGCACATTTGCTGGAACTGATAGAAGACTGCCCAGTGATGTTCATGAGGCTGGGAAAAGGCCTTCAGCAATCTGCCTAAAGAAAAGCTGCAGGATGCATCTTCAAACATTGCAGGACTTCTCTTAAGGTAAAGGGTAAAATTTTTCAGGAGGAGAAGTGGAATTCAGCTCGAATCTTGGGTCATTGAGGATACCACTGGAGGTGACAAAAGAACTCCATTCTCCCCATTTAATCAGTCTTATATTTGTTAAATACACAGTGGAAAACAAATATAAAATCCCCAGCAAGACAAAATACTTTATCATGATTTTCTCATCACAACACGGTGCAATGTTATACAAAGCTAAAACGTGCTTACATGGATTATCTTTGTCTTATCTCTTTTCTTTTTCTTAAAACTGAAGCAGTTCACTTCCCCCCCCCCCCCCCACCCCCCCGCCCCCTTAAAGAAAGAAAAAAAACCCAACTCTGTCATGACTGTTAGATTTCCAGGTGATCCATGACATTTGACAGAGCACTGTAAGGAAAGGCCAGAAAGCAGGCAAGGATTAATGACACTTTTGCCAAGTGATGAATTCTGCTGTCCTGGAAACCTGGCATTTTGCATTCTGTCAAGATCAGAGCCGTTTTTAAGCTGTTTAAGTTGTGATTATTTTCTCATATCTGTTTCCTTGAAAACTAATTGTAGATCTGAAGTTGCCTTTTTTAAATAATTCATAAAAACATAAATCCAAAGGAGAGTGGCAAAGGTATACAGAAACCCAGTGAAGTACAAAGAAAAGGGTCAAGTCAGCTGTAGTTATCTGAGCACTTCTCTGACTCCTGAAGTACTTAATTAGGCCCGTCTGACTGTTTGGCCCTGGGTTGATTTTTTCTTTCAAGAGAGCTGTTGACCTGATGGTATATTAAAACACACTCAGCTGTAGCTTCAAAATGGTTACAGAAAACATTTGTAAATGCTGCTATTTTGGCAATAGAGAAAAAAATGTAGGCTAGCTAGTGAAACTTATGCATTTATAATTTTTTTTCATTACTGAATAGCCTTTTAGCTCTACCAATTACACAGATTAGCTAGACAACATCATTTAATGCAGGCAACAAAATGCCCAGAAGATCCTTATCTATGAAAACAAGAGCTTCCCCAAGTTTTGGAGGGTCTCCCAACCAGGCAATTAATTGAACTAATTCAAACAAGCCTGTATAAAGTTTATAGCTTCTGGAATTATTGCTGAGCTTACAGAAGCATTTTGAAGATTATATCCTCAAAATTTTAGATCAATTATTTTACAGTAGGAGTAGATCTCTTGTTTTAAAATGCCTCTTTGTGCTGATCCATCATTTTTCCTAATATAGGCTATTTTTACAGAACTAATTAGTAACTTATGCCCGGGAGAAAATTCTGTCTGTTGGTTTGTCCTCTTCTTAGAAAAGAGAATTTTTATACTTTTATTCATTGGGAGAAAATCCTCTTCTGTGAAGACAGAAGGAAGGAAGAAGATATTAGAAAGAAAAATTAAAAGGAGAAAAAAACTCCAAACCTACCAAACAACCCAGACTCAACAGAGCTGTAGCCACAGCTGCTTTGAGAGGGAAAAGGGTTTTATCTTTTGCTTGTTTGCCAGTCCAATGCTTTCCCACTAAAAGCTGTTCAAATGAGCAATCCTGTGATTACTAACACCCTCCTCTTAATAATTTGGATGTGACTTCTCCCTTCTTCCCCTCAGCATGGTACCAAGCAGGCTCCCGTTTTATATTTTGTTGTTGAAAGGGAGGCTGTCAGGGTTGACATTCTGAAATATCCATCTGGCTCCTTAAATGCTATCATGTCTCTTTTGTTTTCCCAAGTCTCCGATGAGAAGATGTTTGTCACTTAATTGCTGCTGAGGATCACAGATGATGGTTTATAGGTTTAGGCAAATTGCAGGCAGCACTTTGTTAACAAACGGTGGAGCACAATGGTACTTCATAATTATCCTATAGAGCTCAATTGGCCCTTAACGGCACCTGCATGTACAGCATCAGGGAGCCTTGTTTCAACACAAAAGCTCCTTCTTGTTAATTAACCTGTGTGCACTTGTTACAAATGAAACCTATTTGTTTCCACTTAATATATTTGCAGCTAGTTTAAATATTCATTTATTATTATGCTTGTTAAGTGAGGAGTGGAGAAAAATAGTTTGGATCACTGTCATTAGTATGCATTGAGCTTAAAACAGATAGCAAATAGACCAATATGTCAAGTGTGCTCCTTTGTGCTTTCCTTCTTCCTGCTTTGTAGGTCCCCAAATTAGGCTAACAAAGATGTATATCCATTGCTGATTGAAATAATACAAAAGGAATGAAAAGTATAGGAGCCTCTGTGAAAAAATCAACAATTTTTCTGAAAGGGGCTTTGTACCAAGTGACAAATACAACTCATTCTAGCTGAAAAATGCCTTTAGTGCACATTTAGAATTTGTATGTACACATACAGTTTTTATTTGTGTGTAAAAAGCTGTGAAATAAAACAGGACCCAGTGTATTTAACTGTTATGCCTTTATTCATGCAGTTCTAGCGCAGATGCCCTTTAATCTTTAACCAAAGAGGTTATTTCTATATTATCCTTATAAGCAAAGTAACCTTTTCTTTTTAACTGATAGAAATTAGAGAGAAACTGACAGAAATTTTTGTGTGTTTATTAGAGACTATAAGTACATACAAAAGACCATTAATTCAAGTGCATAAAGAGATCAATAAACAGTGATTGTTGTTGTTACCTTCCATTTTTATAAAGAATATGCCAAATGCTTTTATTCCTGTTACTGGCAAAACAAATGCATTGATTTTGATTATTTGTTTTTGCTTTTGAGTAGCTTTGTGGTCTGAAGATTTTCAATGATTTTTTAATGTGAGTAGTCACACAAATAGTACAGATTGCAGAGGAGATGCAGCTGAGCAGTCAGTAAAAGCTTAAGTTTCCTCCTTCTTTTTGCTTGACTTTTCCAAGTTATTTCTAAAGGATATCACTGCAAAGGAATCTTATCCAATACAGCAGAGTTCCTTCTGAAAGGAAGCACAAAGGACAGTCATCATTTCTTGATTAGCCAGTGTGAATCCTGAATAACCCCATTTCCTCCTGAGTAATTTCCGCTAGCAGCACTGACAGTAGAATTGAGTCCAAAGAATTTCCCCCTTTGCATGTCAGTATCAGCAGATAAACATATTAAAGCTAGGGGGAGGAGGGAGGAGCAAAATTTTGGCTGCAGAAGAGTTCTTGTAACAGTATGATGGACAATATCAAAAATACACTTAGATATTGATGTGAGATGCGTTCTAACAGCTGCTGATCTATTGCTGTGATACTTCTGTTTAAAATTGGTCGAATATTGCATTTTAGAATAGGTTAGTACTGCCTCTTACCTAGAGTAATATATCTAATTTCTATCAATTCATCATGATCATATATTCTGGCCATTTTATTTAAAATTTCAACTTGCCAAGGGGAATTAATAACACAGAGAAAATTATATGTTACTTGTATGCTGCACACTTAGTAGAGATAGCAGTCAATACAGGCTCAAAAATGCAACAATTAAATGGGGAAAGGAAAACTATACATTGAGGGGGGTGTGTGTGTGTGTGCATGTATTTGTGCATGATCATTTTATATGTATGTTTATATTTTCATTTTTTTAGACAGGAATTCAGTGTTTATATGACAGGTTAATATCAGAATGGTATAAATATTATCTAATCACAGAATAAGCATGACGGATTTTGTAGCAGAGGAAGATTCAGCACTCATCCTCTCAATCACATTGCTTTTTCCCCTAGTGAGAATATCTTTAAGAATCAAATGTTATTGTTCTCTTCTTTTAATCGTGGTTTCAGTGCTGAGGCTTCCAATATGTAAGTGCAGAAAAGGGCCCTGTGATGCATATGTATCTTGTAGGCTATAGATGGCACTAAATCAGCAGCCACTTTTGGTTATTACTGATTTGCAGTGGATTTCAATAGTTGTTTAGAAGTGAAGGTACTTATCAGGTCAATGAGCGTTCAAAGCCCTAATGAACTCTCATTAAAACATCTTTCATCTTCCAGGGCCCAAAATCATTGCAAGTCTCCAGCATGAGTTCTTCAGTTATTTCCAAAGCAGGTGGGAAAGGAAGGCATTATTTTTTGCTGCTTCTGTGTTTTTGTGATATTCTCCTGCCTCCTGGCAATTTGTGCAGTTACAAAAGCATGGAAGACGCTGCTGCTACCAGCTTATATGGCATCTGTTTCTCTCAGGTCTACAATAGAATCTGAGAGAAGCAAAACAGCACAACTTTCAGCAGTTAAAAGTATGTCTACCACTATTACAGTGAGCTGTGTTTTAGACCCTTTTCATCTCTCCCAAATGCATCCAGCTAGCGAGAGCTTTCTCAGCCCCTCTTTAGATATACTTTTGCACAGTCCCTAGACTAGATCACTGGGCTACAACCCTCTGTTTTTCACCTGTGAAAAAGCAGCAAATCCAGCCATATTTAGTGCCTGCAAGGTTGCTTCTTCAAAAAAGGGCATTATTTATTCATTGCAGAGTACACATCTTTCTGAGAAGGGAGATAAAACAGTGGAAGGCCTATTTCTGAATCTAGCTTATTCCTGTGAGTTTTGTTAAATTTTTTTTCATAGTGGACACCCCTTTCCTAGCCTAGGAGATACAGGCAGTTGCAGCGTTCCCTACTTTCACTACCTCCCTGCAGCAGTTTCTAATAAATAAACACTCCCCAAGCCACCCTTCTTTAGCCAGGGATTTATTTATTTTCTAAACAGTTTGGTTTTCTTTTTCTCTGAGGCTTTGGTCAGGCAAAACACACCTGTTACCCTGGCTGGAGACAAGCAGGTGCCTGTCTCATAGTTAATAGTTTGCTGCCTTCTTCCTTGTTACTTGCCTTTTCTCTGGAGATAGCTCATCTCTGCCGTTGTTTTGTTTCTAGCTTGGTTTTACCCTAGACACCTCTTTGATTTAATTCTCTGTAGTCAGGTGGAATAACACCAAGTTAGAAAATGTAGGTACCTACTGCATTCAGAGGAAATAATACTTCTATCTCCCTCATTAATCTCAGAGGGGTTTATGACTCAGAAGATAAAAGAAGTGGAAAGCACTTACGTTAAAGACTGTGTTCCAGAAGGGGATTGTAAGGCAGGATTTTAGCTAAGATGAGGACCTGCTATCCCCTACCTAGATCACTAGTATGTGTTCCACTACTGATGGGCATGTGAGCCTTATTTTTCATCTCTTTCTTGCTTCAGATTCTACACTCTCAGACCCCTCCTCAAATGTCCATACCAAGTTGTTTTCTACAGTGGTGAGTGGTATTTTGCTCACTTGCATGCTTTTTCATACCTTCAGCATGTGGAGCTGTTTACATCATGTTCACTGCTATAATCAGTGGTAAAAGCTGTCTAGGTGTCTATTCTGCCATGGCCAATCTGAGCATGTTCATAGTCTCATCTATGTGCTTCCTGTGCCCACCAACCTTGCTTTCACATTAGGAATGATATGTACTGCACTGTGTCTGTTTTAAGCATTTTCCAGCCGGTAAGGGCTGCCCAGCTGACACTGACCAAGGAAGAATCTCATGACAGGTGGTGATGATGTGGCAGTGTGAGTCATTGAGAGGCTGGAAGAGAGCTAAAGTGCTGCATGTCTCACTATCTGCCAGCTTTTTTAATGACATGTACAGCCCCTACCCTTGTTTGCTGCTGCATATGTCCAGGAGTCAAGTGTCTTTTATAACAGCACATGCCACTGAACTGTGCAGTCACTGAGGTTAGAATTTGAGTGGGCACTGGGAAGTGTGCTCCATCTTCTTGCAGAACTACTTAGAGTCACTAGACACTGGATGGGAAAAGTGCCCCTTAGATTTCTTCTGCTATCCCGTGAATACAAACACAATCCTATTGTTAAAATTGACATATCTCTCTGCTCCAGGTGGACTTTCTCTACTACCCTACTCTAACAGAAGTCTTGGCTCTTAAAATTTATATATATTCTGCTGGTATGGGGCTGCCCATATACACACCATATATAGATATAAAAGTGAATGCAGCTGGATTCACTGCTGGTGAGCTTTCCTGTAGTATAGAATTCATTTTAGGAATGTAAAATTCAGAGATGTAAGAGCTTGAAGCAAAATCCACAGAGTGATGTTCCGGATTGAAACCCCTCCAAAGTATCAAACAATGTTAAATATTTCATATCAACAGTGTGATCAGAACAAAACCCACTAGAGCTGGTTTACAGGGGGTCACACTGCCCTTGCTGGCTAAACTGAAACATGTAGAAGACGAATGGGTTTTACACCCAGAAGCTCAAGGCCCTGCTCAATGAAGGGCCAACATCAGCCTGAACTCATAAGATAACTGTATTAAATCCCTTTCAAAAATCAGTCTTTCTTGCAACATGTCTTCACAGTTCAGGTTTCCTGTTCAGTAGCTAGAAGACCCACTTTAAAGAAGATGTGAATTTAATTCCCCTTTCATTGGCAGAGGTTCAAACCCACCGTTCCCACCTCTCAGGGGACATCCTAATCAATGAGCAACCATCTGTTCGGGGTAAGGGGGGGAGGGCTTCCTCCACTTCCCTTCCTGGTGTCCTCCCGCTACACTGGAAGAAGATGTCATGACTAATCGGGCTCAGTAGCTAAATCACCCACCTGAGAACAGGGGAGATTCTGGTTCCTCCTCCTGGCTCAAAGGCTGCTTCTGCAGCAAGCAAGATGCACTTCATGTGAATAAGTTTCTACACCTTTAGGTACACGAAGAGCTGTGAGCACAGTGAACTCTGGGTTACCACCCACAGATCCATATTGATGCATGCAAGGGCATGTGTGTGTATGTATATTTACATACATGAAATTAACACCCTTGAATCTTTTTACGTATAGTAAATATGACAATAGAACCACTAGACAATAATCCTATTGAAAAATCCCAGTAAAAATATTTGTGACCAAAAAAAGTTATTTGGTTTTTTTAAGACATCACTTTTGCACAGAAAAAAAAAGAAAATAAAATGTCAGGTTTTGATTACTAAAGACTGGAACAAGATCTTGTTTTGCAGTTGACATGACAGAAAAAAAGACTGAAATATTTTGAAAAAAGTAAATAAAAATATGTGGTTTTAGGGAAAAAGTGTGTATGGGTGAAAACTATATTTTTGTTAGAAAAGGCATTACTTACTGAAGGTAATGTCATGAAATTAACTGTGGTGTGTCTTCGGAGAACATAGGAAATCTGACATGCTGAGTTGTTTTGCCTATAAAGTCCCAGAGACAAAACATTGGGAGTTGGACAGAATAAGCCCAACTTTAAGCCATGATATGTGACTCATGTCATTTGGCCATTTCCCTCCCAAAAAACACTAGAGGTGAAATGCTTTAAAAGAATTTTGAAACAATTATATATATAACAACTGTAGGAAATGGTTCTAACTTTGCTAGTACCTCTTGGTGATCACATACCTCATTTCTGTGTATTAAATTACCATAATGAGGTTTTGTTAACCCTTTGTACATCTGAGTGCCATGACTTTTTATGTACCAGCTTGGACTGTCATATGGTTGACTTAGCACCAGTGAACACTTCACAACCACAGATTCATTTTCCTCAATTTGTTAAGTGGCTAATTATAAAGGTTCACAAAAGAATTGACACAAGGGAAGGAGACAGCCATACTTCTGTCAGCAGCCCCATGAGGCCTGTACAAGTGTCACTTGTAAAACAGAGCACAAATTAAACAATGGCTATAATAAGATCTAGGGGCTGGTGGATAATGAAAGAAAACTTCCTGTGAAGATGCAAAACAGACACTAAATGGGTTGTTTTTATGTTTGACAACAGGGCCCTTATGTAACTCTTCATGAATTCCGAGTCTGCCGTTAAGGTAATGTTCTTGGACTAGACTAGATGGTAACAAGCTAAATAAAATGACTACTATTTATTTTGTGTCTGTGACTGTGATTTCCAATTTCATTTCCATACTGCAGTATATCAATAAGATTTTTTAAAGCAGAGTACAGTGCATGTACTCTTTCCCAAATAAGTAGATATTTAGGAATTTGCTAGCAGATATGACTGGAAAATGAACAGTATTGTATTTTAAGACCAAACGCAATCAATGTGTTAACAAATCATTCACTCTATCTATACTCATCAGCTCCTTATTACAAATAGTTGAATTTAAGCTAAAGAATAAATTTAAGCAGCAACCTTTTCCTCAACTGCAAGATTTCTATACAGTAAATTGGACTTTATTTTGTTGGTTTAAGTATTTAATGAAATGGAATGAAAGTCTTTTTTGTGCCTGTGCTGTTTCCCCCTTTCACTATAATGCTGCTACACTCTATGCATAGTGTTTGCATCATTATGTAAGACATTTGCAAATACGGTATGGTGTGTTTGCCTATGGGAAAACCCTCTCTTCTAATGTATTCATGAAAGATAAATTAACAGTGCTTTAGGTATGATAGAGAGATTCATAGTATAGTCTATTATAATGTCGATATTAAAAAGCAAGCTCATCATTTAATAAGAAAAATGTTAATCTTTTACAATCATGGCAATATGTTTTATTTCTGAGAATGCCTTCCCTCCACCATTGTCTTTTTATCAGTTATAATTTTAGCTTACCATTTGTATTAGGCTGATATCTAGATAACAGTCAGGACACCATTGTGCTGACACTGTACAATGAGAGCATCCCTACAAGAAATATCTTTGTTTCTATTTTCTTTTTTCTTCTGAGTTTCTTTCTTCCCTTGATCTTCCCCTTTTTTTCACAGTATAGACCCCAAGCACATCTCCTCCAGGATGCTGATATGATACTTTTGCCAGTCTCAATAAAAAAACCCCAACAAACTAAACCCTCAACAACAGGTATGAAACAATTTTCTGCAAGATGATGCAGTTCCTGATTTTCTGCAGATGCCTGATTTTCAGGTGGCAAAATTTAGGTGTTCTCTGGCCACCTGGTCAGAAATGCTAGAAACCTGTCTGCAGGAAGCTATGTGTCACAGTTACATTCTGCATTTATGGTTCTCCGGCAGACACACTGATTTCCTTGGCTCTGTCTATGCTCTTGCACCAGCTGACGTCTCAAATTGCACTGTAGCCCAAACTACCCAGCTGTCACCACCACATTGATTCCTGTGGCCACCCTAGTCCAGAGCAGACCAACTGCCCTCTCCGGCAAGGATGCCCAGACACAAGGTCCCAAATCTTACATTCAAATACACTGACACAGGCAACCCAGAAGCCACTTGTTTCAGCTACTTCACTCTGAAGAGTAGAAACCCAGCACAGCAGAGCTACCTTGCCTTTCATGGAGACATACAGTGGAACAAGGGAAAAGGACTACACAGGAGGATTATATTGGGCAAGGACAAACAGAAATCCAAGAGACTGAATCCTTTGTTGGTCCTTTCACATGTAGGGTTCTTATCTATCTCTCTTTCTTCTTCCATATGTATCTCACTGTCATCTTCTGGATGCTTGCTGGTACCACATCTCTATATCCATTCTGTCTCATACTAGCACTCCAAATTTCTCATTCACTTATTTTTCATTTCATGTAATCTGCACCAATTTCCTGCGCATAACCCCTGGGTTATGTACAACAGTCAGCGAGGACATCCCCTGTGGAAGTACCCTGCAGATAAATACATCTTCTTATTGAAACAGAAAGATTTAGCAGAAACTGTTGGTATCCATGATATTATTTTCATTGGTAGATTTGGACTCACAGTCTGTATCTAAGGAGAGAACCAGATTCAGGACCCTGTACAAGTATAGTCAGAATAAATTGTTTCACCCCACATGCTTTGGAGACAGCCTATGGAAGGACCTAAGGTTTCTCATAGCACACCAGGACACTAGTGGGTTATTTTACATCCTGACCTGGGAACTGTACTAACACACTTTCTCAATTCACAAATTTCTGAAATGTGAAGAACTTCAACTTTTTTGACTGAGATCCTGAACACCTTTTTAAGTGTGTTTTCTTCCTGCATTTCACTTATGACTGTTGTTTCAGAAAGGAAGTGCATCATGCTTCACAAGCACACTGGCCCAAATATAATTGTTAAAGAAAATACAGAAAGACATAGAAGAGAGTCCTCATACATTGATTTTTTCATCTTCATATTGTATGTGTTCCTCCCTGTCTTCTGCTGGTTCCTATTTCTTCACTGTCTGAGACATGTCGTTCTCTTGTCAATAACAATCCTGAGTAATAAAGATAGAAAATCCTTGGAGTTTGCCTTATGGTTCCTCATCCTGTCACCTTTTCTAATGTCATACTGATGTCTTTTTGGACTTGTTTGGTAGACTTTCCTCACTTGCCAAAGAAGTGACAAAAATCTGAGCAACTTAACGCGTGAGTCTGATTTTTAAGGATGCAAGTCATCTGAACTCCTGCTAGAGCATGCTTTAAGGGAAGGTCATCTTTCCCTTAGAAGTCAAGGTGAACATGATATCCCAGCCTGGGTTTAGATATAGCTAACAAAGTCTTAAATCTTTGGGCACATGGAAGGTTTTTCACCTGATACTTTGTCAAATATTGAAAGAGAGCTTTTTGAAATAATGGAATTATTGCCACAACCTAGTGTGGCAATTTTACTTTTTATGCTAGGGCAGAAAGGGCTTAAGGAGTGCAGGATGATAGCAAGTCTTGATTAAAAGCCTACACTAAAAAGATTTCCAGATTTATTCTGCAATTTAAAATAATGATCAGTATATGTTTTACAGAAGAAGGTGCTAACCCTCAGCTTCCTATTTTTCAAGGTAGATTATATAATAACTGAAATTTTTAATTAAATGTACAGTTGGATAGGTGTAGACTGCATGTAAATACACAGGCCTGATTCATGCAATTAAAATGCTTGTCAGAGGAAAGACAAATTTTTTATCATATATAAAAACCTATATAATAAAGTTCACGTTTGCCTTTAAAAAAAATCTTTAAATATGATTTGGCATATAAACTGAACTCCAGTGGGACTAGAGGGTCACTGTACAGAACTACAGGTGGAACCACCTGGCGTGCCGCAGCTATTAAATGAAGTAATTCAGAACTTCATAGACAACCCACTATCACAGTTTCATAAGCATACCTGATACATAAAATCAGTTTGATATCTGCCTAACCATTTATAAGTGCGGTCACTTGCATGACCATCAACATGCACGATCACTCTAAATGAATGCACAAATAATTGCACAAGCACGTCTGCACGTTGTCCTGAACCTTTAGAACATTAGGAATCGGGACGATGAGTTTTTTTTCTAAGTGAATATTCACTGCCCTAAGTTACATGGATTCATTTCAGCTTTGTATATAAATTCAAAATAAATGAATTTGCATTTTTAAAAGGTAAAATAGTCAACATCCAAATTAATAATACTTTCATTAAAAATATATTCAAAATATTCTCTGGGTAGCATTTGAATTTGAAGCCATCATTAGTGGATTCTGTTTCAGCTTGGAGTCTTTTTTTTTTGTAATGTCTATCCTATTCATTTTAAATTTTGAGCATAGTAGTGCTTCCACCACTATTTGAACCAAGCTATTATTGAGGGATTGAAGTTTTCTGGTGAATGAAGAAGTCCAACTGCTTTTCATGACAAAGTTGGTAATTAGAAGGCCAATTTAATGGTGAATCAGGCAGAAATATTCAAACCATGACAAATTACTTTAATAATACAGCTTGCAATGCTTGAACAGAAATAAATTTCACTTCTGAAACTCTCGCCTTTTTCTGCCTGCCTGGAAGATAAAACTGTCCAGGAGGTATTTTGTACCCTTTATTCAGTAAAGCTTTTACTAGAACTTAAGCAGGCCAAATAGCTTGCAAATGCAAAAACATTATTCAAGTTCTTATGATTTTTTTACCTGAAGGTAGGCTGTGTTGAGAATTCTGTACAAGTCAAAGATTTATTTTTTTTACATCCTGCTTAAACACTGCAATAGTGTTTTATTGTTTTATCTCAGACTTGAAGCATTAGCAGTAGTCCACATTGGCTTCAAAACTGAAAGCTAATTTCAGTGTTTGTCATAAGTTTGTTAAGGCCACATGCATTCCACAGTTTGAAAAATTTCATTATTCTGTCCATGCTGGGGCTTCGTAATTGGATAGTAAGGATGTTCAAAGACTAATTTAGTGAATTGCACAATATTTTAAATGGAATTATGCAGGTTTATGGGGCCTCAGGGGATTGAGCTAGGAGCCTCTTGAGAAAATCTGTTTATCAGTAAATGATATTAGCAGCTTTCACCTAGCTTTTGTCTTCATTAAATTGCTGCTCTTCCAATTGAGGGTCACATCTGAGGACTGCTTTGATAATTTGTCATTATTGTCTTGTTTATTGGAGCATAAAGTTGATACAGCAAAGGTTGTGCAGTTTATATACAATGTGCAAAGAAGTTTTACCTACCAGCCCTGCCAATCTTTTATCATAGCAAAACATGTCAGGACACAAGAAATTGTAACTTGTCCAGTATTCTAATATATTCTAAATCAGCATGCCCCCTGTATTTAATTTCCTAATATTTCTAATTGAATGCAACATTTTATACTCCAGATTATATCAGATTGTGTTGTCTTTCCTTCTATCATTTTTAACTGATGGTCTAAATACTTATTTTTTTTTAAATGAAGCCATTTTTTTTTCTGTTCGTGTGCCCCTTTTCCAATACTTTGGATTTACCCTGGTGTAAATGTGACCAGTGTTTGTCCCATCTATTGAATTTAATTTCCCATAAAATAGTGCATGCAGCAGACTTGGTCAGTATTTTAAAGCTCAAAGGCCATATTTATAGTATTGTTTACAGTATAGAATTTCAGTAAAAAGCCATTTCAATGCTTCTATTTATGGGAAGAATAATTGTAGATCCTGGCTATATAATCCAATTATTTTTTTCCTTTCATGTTACCAGCACCATAGAAAAATTGAAATTTCTCTAACAGTAACTATAGGTGAGATACATCAATGCTACAGTCTATATAGATTGAGAGATTATTGCCCAGCCTTAGTCATGTGTCTTCAGGCCTCCTGTCAATGAATTATGTATCCTTTCAAATTTTATTTACGTGTAGGGATCATATACTTTCTATAATGTGTGAATTAGGTTTATTTAAACCACTTGAAAAGGCTTGGCAGTACTGCTACCTTTTTTATGATTAAATTATCCTGCAGCCTAATGTGGGAGTGAAAGAGCACTCTTCTGGTTATATTTTATACTAGTTGCCCAAGTAAAACTGAAACTTCTAAACTGAAAATTATGCAGGTTTCTACCTAAAGCATTTAAGTGTGGGATAATTTGGGGTTTTTTTTGTTTGTTTCTAAGAACCAGTCATAAAAAAACCCCCAACAAATGCATATTTTTAGTTTTTTTAACTAAAAAGAAAGTACATTCTTGACAAGCACTAATCTTCATCAGTAGTTGCCTACAACCACATCAAATGAAACCCTTCTTACTGAAAAATTTTTCTTCTTAAGAAACTGTGCCTGCAATGTGATTTCAATATCAAACCAGATTTTATTGTTTTATGAGATTTCAGTGTACAAAGCAAAAGGCTTGAGCCTCAGTTTTACATTGTTGTGAAGAGGATTCAGATGTCAAAAGAAACTTAGGGAAAAAACTTAGTCCCTATTCATGACTGGATGTTCCAAGTAGATCCTTCAGCCTGAAGGGTTAAGCTCAACTGGTCTGGAGACATTATGGCAAAACATGCTATGAAATTTCATACATTTCTAGATGGAGAATCCCAAACTACCACTCCAGTTGGTAGGTCACACTTTGTTGTCATACGTAAGTGCTTTGTGCACCCTGGCGACAAACCGCCAGTTCATCCTTCCATCCTTTCTCTTTTTTCTTATTATTCCATGCACTGTTTTCCTTCCCTGCATGATTGCTGTTCCTTGAGACACTCACATTTTATATCCCCATTTACCCTCTCAAATAAACTCAATGTGTTTTCCCATCTTAATTTATTATACCTCTCAACCCTCTGTAATCTTTGCCATATCAGTTCCCTTTCCCTACCTACTCCGGATGTTGCCCAGAAAACGCAACAACTTCTGTGGAGTCAATGTGCAAATTTTAATACAGCCATAAAGGTGAAGATTGCAGCTAAACAGTTGGACTCAATGGTCTTAGAGGTCTTTTCTAATCCTAATTATTCCATGATTCTATGAAAGTGCTGCTGCCTGGATTATATCAGTAATTCAATGAATATTTATAGTTGTTCTATATGCTCCTGTGCACAATTTTATGTCTTTCACCATTTGCTGATTTTAGCTCCTTTCCATGTCCTGTTCTTGAGCTGCTACAGAACCAGTCTGAGCAACTGAGGGAACTATTTAAACTCAACTACAAGGTGTGTCTTACTTGAGTGGGAAAACCTCTTGTTATTGAAAAAATGTAAATAGCAACAATATTGTGGATGTGAGATCCTGAAGACGTAATCTGGTACAGATTCAATTAAAAAAACTTCTGGGAAAATGCAATGGTTCCATTATTCCTTTATTTGGAGGAGAGTAAAACCAATTCAGGCAGGTCACATTTTTGTGTTTTCAAAGAGAACTGTCTCTCTCCAGTGACCACAAGAGGAACTGCATTGCGTGCACTTTTACTTGGTAGCAGCTACAAAACCTTTAGTAAGGGGTTAGCTGGTCCAGATCCTGTTTATTGTTTCTGCAGCTTTTCCTTTCTTCTGAGACCAGAAGAGCTCCTTCTCTATTTTTTCTGTCTTGATGAGGTATCCACTTTAGAATGTGGGAAAACAAAATGGTCCTGTTGCCCAATGACTGTTTATGTGCTGTGCAGCAAGAGTCACTGCATAAATGACTGCAGGCATGGCAACCTAGAGAAAGGTAATCTTCTCCCTCCATTTTACTTTGATTTTTGTTATCACTGGCAACAGGTTTCTTCTGCCTTGTGTCTGAGCTCCAATGTCATCAATTTCAAATGTTTCTGGATTTTGCACACTTGTCTACACTGAGTAACACCTTCCACAAGAGCTAAGACCTGGTTAAGAGCTGAGGAGGTCACAGAACTTGTTAGGTGTGATTTTTCCAACCATCACACTTTGAAGATTCCTCCAGTTTCCTCTTAGAAGAAAAAAGACAGCCAGTTATTTTTCCCATAAGGGACTTAAGGAATTCAGGGTAAGGAGTAAGACAGTGGTCTCAGGCAGCCTCAGTCACTTCTTGGTGTAGGTTGTAGATTGTCCTGAGCTCGGTGCTGCTGCAGGAATCAATGCATGCCTGTCTTCTTTGCCCACAACTTTTATGAGAGGATGCTCACGCAATTTTGATAATGTGTACGCATGTGTGTCTTGCAATGGTCAGAAATACATGCGTGGGGCTTCAGTGCAAATGATTTTCTTGTCATTACAAAAAAGCTAAAGTATACATTATGTTTGTTTTTCATGTGTGAAAACCATTTTGATATGTGGAATAAATATTTTTAATACAAAGAAAAGAAATATTAAACTACCTGCAAATATTCTGAGCACCTGAATGTGAGGCGTTGTAGTCATATGTTAGAAAAAAACCATAAAACTTCAAAAATTGCTTTGAAAGAAAATTAAAATATTAGAGAATTCAAATATGAAAGTGAGTTTATCATGGAGGACAACGAAAAAGTATAAACTTATGTCTCCCAACTGCAGTAAGGGCAGCTAAGCCATTGTGAATACAAGGACACACACTCGTTCTCTGTGTTAATCTGCTCTGTGTTGACATACGTATTTTTCAATTCTCAGGGGACATCAAAATGGTAATGATTTCCTATTTTTGTAAACAAATGGAAATACAGCCTTTCATGACAGCTGTTACTTCAAAAATGATCTAAAATATTTATGCAAATTACAGATTTAAAAATCTTTTCACTGAAGGTGTTTTCCATTCTTGAGAAAGATCCTGACAATTAAAAATAAAAACAAAAAAAGCATCAGAACCATGCCTGTTATTGTTTAGTCCATAACAAAGACAGCTGTACATACCCTTACTGTGAGTCGCTTTTATCTGAGCAACCTTGCTTAGTAAAATTGGACAATTTATCACCCCGGTGCCTGCAGCAGTGTGCACTACATGCAAGTGATTAGTTTGCCACTTCAGCTACCAGCTTTGATACACCTCTGAGAAACTCAAAGTCTGAATGAAAAGGTCAGCATGGAGCTTAAACTAACTCTTGGGCACCAGATGGCCCAGGGGGACAAGCAGTGGGCCGTGGTGTCTCCTATCTCAGCAGGGGTTGAGGCCTGGAGCATCTGAATGTTGCTCTGCACAACAACCTAGAAAAGGGGTTCTGATGCTCTCTGGAATAGAAGGTAGAAGATATGAAGTCAGGCACCTACATGAGATGTCCAGATGCCCCACATGGTCCACTGACCTCCGTGCATTTTATCTGTTTTCTCCTCCTGTAACTGTGTAAACTAATGAGAAGAGCCACGTCTCTAAGTTAGACATTAACACTGGAAAGAAGGAATATGAGCTTCTGGTTGTGATTTCTGCAATTAATCCCACAAACCCCAGGAATCTGATAGATCTGAAAACCTCAGTCTCTTTTGAGTCTTGCCCACTGCTCAGGCCAGCTGGGCAAATGTACACTTTCAACACTTGGTGTGTGAATATGTGAGCAAAAGATTTCAATCTCCAAAGACTTCCTACCCACCCAGTTCAATTACATAATGCAAAACTATGTATAACTGTAATTTTTAGGATGCAGCCAGCCTTATCTGAGTTGAATAAATTCTTCACAAGTCATTGTGCTTTTAGAAGCCCAAGACAAAAGTTCAAAGAAGGCTTTGCTCTGCCAGAATACCAAAAAAATAACGGGAAAAATAATTCTGGTTGCCTTTGAGGGGTAACAGTGGAAGGTCTCCTTGTATCTGATAGCACCAGTAGTTAGACTGTACACAGCTGGAAAGAAAAGAAGGAAAAATAGAGAATTTTGATCTCTAGCTTCTAAACAAACAGGAATGAAAACCAGTACCGGTGCAATTTGGGCAGCAAGTCAATAGAGGAAAAAGGGAACCTTACTTTACCTGAACCTGAAATAGGTTTAGAGTTAATAGCCATTTAATCTCACTTAAATAAAAACAACAAAAGAGAAAATTTTTGACTGTAGCTTGAATGCTTATCCAACATGCTGTATCCATGCCCTTATTTCACTGGCAGCATAGGAAACTTGGACTTGAATCTTCAGATGGTTCTTCTGGGCTCCTAAATTCTAGGCACTGCTCAGGTGTTTGCTTGGGGTGGCTGCATCCTGTGCCAGCTTCCTGCCTGTTCACCAGCAAGTACGTGAGTTTCACAGCACCTTTCTTACAGACACAGTTTCAGTGAGGGGGTTCCCCAGCTGCTCATTGCAAGGTGCTTTGCAGCTTAGATTTCTGTTTGCAAGGACACCCCTTTCTGTTTTGGTGTGGGCATGTTACTCAATTTGATTTCTTTCCATAACAACTGCCTGGATAATTTTTGGATAGTAAGCTAATATTGCAGGTTTGAACTTAGCCAGAACATTCTGATACTGAAAGCTTTAGGTCTTCTTTTTTTCCTGTCATCCTAAACAATAAATCTTACAACAAATTTCTTCAGATCCAAAGTTTCTTTGTGAGATTTTATATGTAAAATACTTGATTCTGTTGCAGATCTTTAATGTTTCCATACTTAGTTTCATTAGAGCAGGAAATTTCTTTTGAATTCTGCTCTTTAGAAAAAGGAAGTCTTAGCCCCTTGAAGACCCATAAATTACTAAAACAGGGCAATTTATGATCTTCATGCATCTCTGCAAAGAAAATTCTCCCTGCAGGTAGACTCAGTCTGTCTAAGATTCAAAGATATTAGAGGCAATTTTATGAAAGGGATCATTAATTATAAGACATGAAATTTTAATAGGAGGCTTCTTTTTCCTGATATCTTGCATGAGCTAAGATCAAAGTAACTCCTATATGTTGACCTAGTAAGCATGATAACTGAGCAGATCAGCTTCTCTGTCTGTCCTTTTTAACCTCAGAAAAATCACAGAAGTGATGTGTTTTAGGAGAAAGTGCATTTCAGTGTCATATGTGTAATCATAGGAGGTGGAAAAATGCTGCTGCTTGTTCCCAACAGGAGAGAACTGGGTCCAACCAGGGATGTTTATGTACACTTGTCATGACCAGAATGAGTGTTCTGGGTGCCTTATCAAAGATGACCAAGGCTTGCATGTTGCATGGCCAGCTTGATAAGATGCCCAGCTGTACCTACTCCTTTTTAACAGGGTCATGTGAACTATTTTCCTTCCATATAACATCAGACACAAACCATGCTCCAGTCATTAATTAACTCCACTCTGATAATCCAAACTTAGCTGCTTTTTCTGCATGCTTGTGCTCAAATACACACAGTTTTTAAACATTAAGGCTGAGACCAGAAGGGATTCATATCACTCTGCATCAATGATCTTTTCTCTTCATTATTGGCTGCTCCTTCCATCTTTATGTCATCTGAAAACTTTATTAGCCATGATTTAATATTTTATTCCAGATCATTGATGAAAATGTTAAGTAGAAATAAACCCACTGGAATTTAGCTAAAAATGCACTTGGTCAACAATGATTAGTCATTTACAATTACATCTGGAGAGCTATCAATTAACCTGGTTTTAATCTATTTAATTGTTGCTATATAACATGTTGCTCTAATTTCATAATCAAAATGTCACAAGTCACCAAGTCAAATGTCTCGCAGGAATTTTAGTGTATTATATTCACACAATTACCTTTAGTAGCTAAACTCCTAATCACATTATAGAATCAAGACCAAATTTCCAAGAGCCCATATTGATTTGCATTAATCATATTATTGTGCTTTAATTCTTTGTTAATGAATATAATCTGAATATAATGAATATAATCTTTGAATATAATCTGCTACTTTGCACAGAACAATAAATCTATTACTATCTTTGCCTTTTACTTTAGGTTTTCTTCTATGAATTTTGATCTTCAAAGTAGTTTAAGAGCTATTGAAAAGATGGCACCTATGGCTCGGGGAGATGCTTTTTTAGAAATTTTCTATTTCTTGCATACCAGTCACCTGTTGATTTATTGTTGATTAATTCTGGTATCTGTGTTTTAACTGACTCGCTTTAGCACTTGAAGGTGTTTCATCATCCTCTAAAGAGACTCTATCATCTGGCTTTTTCTCATGTTTAAAAAGACTTGCTTATTGAATGTTTCTGCCTTTTCTGTGTTACTGCTCACATCGTATAATACCAATCAAGTACTTTTGTAAGGATTTCTTTTGTTGGTTCACTTCAAACATTGCTTTCTGTTATCTTTAATTCTACTTGTCAGAGTTTTTCATTGTGTCCTTTTACCTTCCTTATCCAGATCCTTCAGCTTCTAAATTTTCATGTACATTCCGCTCATATCAAATTCTTTTTACTTGTGTTATACAGAGATAATCTGTACTTTGAAGTTAGTACATCTCACAAGCACCTAATACTTTGATACTAGTAAAAAACCATAAATTTATGGAGAAACACTAATTTATCCATATTTAAAATTGCAATTCATTTCCAGCATGGATGTCTGATTTTGGTATTCATCATCAAATGTAAAACAAATATATATTATATATACATATGCTTCGTAGTGCTGTATGCAGTCTGCATGAGGTAGAATTTCCTATCAAATTTTAAGAAAAATAAACATATGTTTAATAAGTTATGAGATCTTAAATATCTATGTCTTCTTCAGAATAATAATAATAATAAAAAAACTAAGGTTTGCTCTTGCTGAGCAAAAAAAAAAATGGGAAAGACAGAGAGAGAATGTAGGATTCATATGTACGATATCGAAGCTCAAGACTGCTATTCTTCTGAGGAAATGTTTACATGCCTCACTATACACTGACAATTCACCAGGACACAGAAGTCTTCTCGTGGTGAGGTCTGCATGGGGTGAAGGAAACTAAAGCACTAAAGGCAGCACTTCAGGGATCTATTTATTTTGGAATGAGTATCTGGATTGATAGTCTGGAGATGGGACTGGGCAGACTGAGATGTGGCTTGGGGAGGGTTTGCAGGGATGCAGGAGCTGAGTACCAGAGACTGAAGAACATTTTGCTTCTGCATCACCGTCCACCTGTACTCCACTACTGGTCAAGGCAGCTGCTGTCATGCATATGATACCATATTCCAGATGGCAATAAGGGGCAAGAAAAAAGCAAGGACCCTTAGATCTACTTTATTTGTTTAACTCTGAAAGTGATTTATTTCTTCAACAGCATTGATCCCTCAAATAGAAACATCTAAAAAGAACATAAAGATAAACCCAGGAACAGGTTCATAGACAAGAAGTTACTCATGCCAGAACTACCTCAGTTTGCCCAGCCTGATAACTCTCTCTTGCTTAGCTTAACTGGGATAAAGGGAGTAGGAGTGACATCTCCTGGGAAATGCATCCTCCAGGAGGGTGAAATATTGCCAGGGACAAAGCTTAGGCAATAGCATCATGCTCTCACAATTTGGTTTCTTTCTCCTCTCCCTTTATTGCTTTTCTACAAAACACTGAACAATTTTCTGCAGAGCAGCACAGGTTTAACAATGCATCTGAAGAAGGCCAGTGGTCTCCCTTCCCATGTATGTCTCACACATACAGGGGTGTGAGGCTGGGCGCCATGAAGCCAAACAGGTTAAATCATGATGTCCCAGTTTCTGACCTACTACTGTAAGAACTAATTAATTAATTAAAGGGATAAATGTATTTTTCATGAAAGACAATGACTGTGGATTTCAGTGTTGCTACTGCAACAGATCAGACATGATCCAACATCTAATATGACAAGCTTAGCAAGGGACTTAAGCAGAGGGAACTCAGCTGGAGCAGTCTCAATGGCTTTATGCCTGGAGGTGCAGCCAGGCAACAGACTTTAGTCACTCAAATAAATTTTATAGCCAAACCAGAAGCATGCTTAGTGTCTCAGATACTTCTTCAGTGTCTGCAGGCTTTTGTGCATCACACTCCACTCCTGGCACCAGGCACCCAAGCCTCTCACTGAATTTGTCTTCCAGTGCTGATAGTAATGCATCCAGTGGATCCCCAGCCACACTCAGCACAGGCTCTAACAGAAAAGCTGCCAGCATTTGCTCTGCAGATGCTTTTGCTGAGTTTGCTGTAACTGGGTCCTCCAGAGTATTGTACAGCTTTTTCCAAGCGTAATAATTAGGATTCTTTGGACCAGTAGGACAAGCTGATTGCCATTAGCAGTGCCTTTTTCTCCCTATTACCACATGTGCACTAGTGTTTGTTTTTGTTATTGTAAAAGTAAAGTATGACTGCATTTTCCTCTTTTTCTTTTGATCCTAATGCTCAGTTTGCCCCTGAACTTGTGATATCCCCCCTCCATTTCACAGTATTTGATCTAGCTATCTAAAATCAGGGAACAGATAGGATCTCAGTATCCCGAGCTCCATGTTAAGAAATTAAATTCGAGAGCAAAAACTTCCCCTTTGCCTCAGTTTTACCGTGTCAGCAGAAAGACAAGTGAGTTCATAGTGAAAGATATGATTCAAGCTATAGCGCATCTTAGTTTCCTTAAATCCTGTATGGTCCCTTTCTGTGTGCTTGTCCAGCCTTGTGTTGAATTTCCATCCCTTGGAAGCAAAGGTGCAATTGAAGCTGCTGTAGATCCTTAGGGTTCCTCTTGATACACAGCAGTGCTACACAGCCAGTACTGCAAGGATCCTTGGGAACCAATTCTTACAACCTTTTCCAAAGATGTATCCTCACCTGAGTTTTAGATACCTCATACTTTCATGAGATCTATATTTATGCACAAATCACATAGGAACTAGAATAAAAAATTACTCTGTAATCTTCTCATCTAACTGGCAGCATGGTGTACAATTCATCACCACAGCATCCTCCTCCTGTTTCCCCATTCTGTGTTCAGGAAATGCTTGAAGGACTCATGTCTAGATGATTTAATATGATATTGATTTCTGATTTTTCATACAGTTTACTAAACTTATTGTTGTATTTCTTTGTCAGTGTTATGAGCAACAAAAAGGGAATGTTTCACCTGCTGGTTACCATCAGTCAGAGAAAATAAGTTCTTCATACTTCTTGTTAAGCATGACATGTTTCTAATGTTTTTCAAAAGTATTATATTTCTTGTTTTGTTTCTGTTCTGTATTTCCCAGAACATCTGCCCTTCCTTCTTCCCCATCCTTTATATTATTGTATCTTCCTCACGCCTATTTTTTACAGTAAATGAGTTCTTTATAAACAGAAGAATTTGCATCAAATAAAAAAAAATAAACTACTATTAAATTTCTATTCAAATAAACCCCCTGAAATCAACAGTACACCAATCAAAAGAGGTGCAGACAAACAGATGATTTTGTTAGCTGGTCAAAAAGATATTTTTTAGTAAGTACTAAGGAAAGAACAATTAGAGATCTCTCTAGACATCTTTGAAGAGAGCTAAATGAAGAGATTTCTTTCATATATTGAAAATAAAAAAACCCTGATGGATATAATAAGATGCTAGTAAGTAAAAGTATGATTAATATCATATAAACTATATAAAGGATGATAAAGCCAATTACCTATTTCCCAAAGACATGGTCATCACTATATTGATACTTTTCTTATACAAATATGTCTCAAAGAGCAGCAAAATTAACACTGAAGAATTTTTGTCTTGTGGGTATTGAATTTAAGGGTGATTCCTCCAACACAGTGATGAACTCAGCAAAAGGTTTAAATACAATGTAAGAGTCAGGGCCTTTCTTCTGACTTTGCCTGGGCAGAAAATGGACTGGGGCAGCCTCAAAACACAGTTTACAGGGAATTCACCTAACCCGGACTGCTGCAGGCATCTACACTAGAGCTTGTTGTCTGACCTCCTTTTCTGTTCCTTAAAAGGAAGAGGTGTTTCTAAGGAGGGAATGATTCATGCCATCACAGAGTAGGCCATGGAGATAGGTGAGAGAAACCACATCCCAAAACAAGTCTTTTTCTATTAACTACAAGAGCCCACCGTGACTAAGGTGGATAAAGATGTTTCTGCTGCAGACGTACAGAGCCAGTGGACCTTCATGCCCCTCTTGTTCAGGGGAGATTGACGCTGATCATTTCTTAAGGAAGCCAGCTGAAACCCTATGTGTGTTCCTTTGACTGTGTATCTCTTACTCATAGGTAACTTCTGACACCATTTCTGTGCTTCCACACTTCTTCCACATTTTCCGTTCTGACCGGTTTCCATGCTCATCCACTGTTCTTCTTATTCTCATTTGGATATTTCTCTGACTTTTCTGAAGACATCCACTCCTCGGCTTTGCAGTGGCCAGCTTATGCTTCCACAATTCATAGGACAGAATTCATCCCACATAATTTCACTGGTGTCTATTTTACTCACTACTTTTTAAAAAAAATCCTATTTTTCCACTTAACTCTTGATATTTTAAGTAGATGAGTAGCAACATGAGTGAAAAATGAATGGTGAAGTAGAGAGAAAAAATGAGGAGACATGTAGTAATATTTTTAAACTACATAAAGATGTTGAAAGAGGTCAGGATTAATGGGCTTAAATTAATGAGATTCCAGTTAGACATCTGGGAAACATTTCTAGCAGTAATGTGGTAGATTAAGTTGCTTAGGGAGGCCACAAGAGCTCCATCAATGGAAGTTTTTAAGAACAGGTTGAGCAAACCTCTGCCGAGATTGGTGCTCTTATAACTGAACCTGCCCTGAGGAGTCTATTAAATTTGCATGAATTATGGCCACCACTCACAAGACTTATATTAATGCCACAAGAGTGTCATGAGGCAAAAGACACACAGCAGAAGGCAACAGAGGCTTATCACGATGTGATACTACTGCACTGCTGAAGTTATGCTTTGCTTTCTTCTCCTTGCCTTCCACCTACCTTCTCTCTTTTCCCAACAAAATATGGGAGTGCAGTGCAACCCCTGAGAGTGTGGGATTGGAGAGGAGGGATATGTGCTGCCCAGGAGGGTAGAGGATGAGACTCCTTGGTGTGTAACACATACTCTTCCTTGCTGACTTCTTTCTTCCCCATTGTTCACTCTGGCTGTATTTCAGTCAGGAGGACTGGGAAATTACTTGTTTCCAGATATAGATGCCAAATCCTTTATTCACTGCCAGGATGAGAACTTTTCTGTCTCTGCCCCAGGAATCCTGAGCCTAAGGTTTACAGGAAAGACTGAGTCTTTCAAAAACTTAACTCTCTCTGAACACAGATGGTACCAGAACCTCGGTACCCTTCAGTAGAATCCTTACTTCTTGTTTCCTCCTTCCCATCTGATTTTTCTTCAGGCCTTTTCTTGATTCACTTCTTCTTCCTCTCCTACTTCTTGATTACCTCTCCGTTTTCCAGCTATAGCTTTTCTTGACCCATTTTTCCTCCCTTTGAATATCTCTTCTTATATCCAAAGCCAGTTTTTTTTCTAGTTTTATATTTCCTCTTTGAGAAGTAAATTCTCTCATTCCAAATTAGCTGAGTCCAGAATAATTAAATTAAAGTAAGATCTCTGTAAATATGGCACTGTATAGGTTTACTGTTTTTATAACAATAATTAGAAAAAAAAAAGGATTTTTGACTGAATTAAATACTTTTCACTGCTTGAATCATCTTCTTCCTCTGTCTACCGTGTAACTCTGGGACAAAAACTAACAGATTTTATGTTTGCTTGTGTCATTTTTGAGCTCTAAAGGTGTCTTAGTTTTTTTCTAGGAAAACTTTTTTGTTCAAAGTATGCAACATATTTAGTTCAACATCTGCCACATCTTATATGGAGCAATTATTTTATAATCAGAACATGCATATCTAAGCCAAAATCTTAATTCTGTAAATATGTTCCTTCATAGAAAATATCTAGCTCAATTGCTCTGTAAATTATTTTACAGAGTATGAAAGCACAGGTAAACAAATTCATACATATACATTTGTATAATCTTTTAAATAAATGTATCTGTCGCTTGATGACTAATTAGAAGAGACAGAAGAAAAAAAATAAAGGTAAACATATATTAAGAGAAAATACTGCAAGGTGGTCATCTATCCCTGGAATTGTAAAATTGAGAGAAGGGGTAAATTAAATAGTGTGGAACCCGGGGATACTTATTAGGCCACCAGCAGGGAGCAAGATGGTGATGTCACACCTAGCAGAAGGAGGAAGACTCATGTAAAGCTGGATGAGATCCAGTTTGTGCTGTAGATTTATGCAGTTAATTTTGTCCCTTGGCTGCATTCTGATGAGCATTTCTCCTCGACATACACCACGAAAATTGCTTGATTATAGCTGTGTTAATGGTAATCAGCATGCTAATGAGCACCAGAAGGTCGTTACAGAAAAGAGAGGTTCAAAGATGTATAACCTAGAGGAGAAGATGAAGTAAATCTTCAGGGAATGCAAGTGTCTTGTTTGTAGGTCATAGATTATTTGTTTTGGTCATTGTAGAGCACAGGGAGTTTAATTTAAGGACAGAAAAAGATTAAGCTTTTTGAATTTTAGGAGCAGCATAACTTAATTAAATATATGCCTATGAAGTAGACAGCAAACAGTGCTGGATTGTTTTTGTTCTATTCTAACGTGTTCCTTGATAGAGATTATACAAGTGTAGTTTATGTCTTTCATGACGTGAATCTAGCATTTATTCATGCTTAATATAAAAATTGGAATAACAGAGCATTTTGTATTTTGCTAATGACAGAGTAAAAGAGGAAAGGTTTTGCAGAAAGAAATTCAGAGCAAGCACGTCAAAATATAAAGTGAACATTAAAAGGTAGTGAAATCAGAGGAAAATGAAAATCTATCAATGTGTAAGAGATGCCAGTGAGATAAAAGAAACCATGCAAAACAGTAGTTATAAAATTAGTAAAAAAGTTGAATATCAGTTACATAAATCTCATAGCAAGCATGTAAAATGCTAAGCTGGTAAATATCTTCCTATTTAATTCAAGTTTCCAGTTCTGTTTCAAAAGGTTAATGTGCTCCCTGTCAGAAAAGAACATGTGTATGCATTTGGATCGTTTTTCCAGAGAGAAAATGACACCGAATAAGGATTACATATGCTTTAGGGGAAGCACTCAGGAAGAGGGACATCTTATGGAAATACTGAAAGAATAGGTTTAGGAGGTTTAATACCTCCTAAGCTCTAGGCAGGCCAGATTTAGATGGAGATATCAAAAAAAAACCCCAGCCATCCCCCCATATTAGCAAGTAGTTGAAGTTCAATGGAGAACTGCACCTCTCAGCTCCAGCAGGAAAAATAGGAACAAAGGCTTTGAAAGGACATTTGCACGTAGGTGGTTGAACAGGACACACTAAGCTTTTCCAGATTCTAGAAGCTAGAAAAGTAGAGAACATTAGGGAAGAAAACACCAACCCAAGCAAGCACTCCCACCCCACCGTTTCTTGTTTTGTTCTGGGTTTTTTTTTGTCCCTTTATCAATGGGTCTCAGAGCAAAAGAATTAATTATATGTTGAGTCACAGTGCCATCGATGGCAAACTCTGCAAAGAATCAAGCGTGATGGCAAAAGAATGCGAGAAATTATGAGAGTAAAGCCATAGGACAGAGATCAGGTAGGGAGGGATGGATATGGCATGTGGGGTGATCCCAAGACTGTTCTCAGAGAAAGGGACAAACAAAAAACGTGAATAAATATTGAGTGGGCCAAACAAGCAGAAGGTTGCATGGAGTCAGCATGACTGATTGCAGTATTGTTGGAGAACACTCACATCAGCTTGGGGGAAATGCCTTGTGTCGAAGGGCTTACTGAGGACAGGTGCAGACTCAACACAGAGGTGGATTCAGGTGCATAAACTTGATCTGGTGCTGGTATTTTAGTTCCCTTAGGGTATTTGTGTCACTGCACCTCTGTAGCTGAGAGATATGGCATGACAGCTGTGGCAAACCTAAGCCTGACTGAGGGGCAAGTGAGGTGGTGATACATGGCTGTGTTTCAACTATTGTACCGTATCCTGTAGAATAAAGAGTAAGCTTGAGAAGATGGAAGTCTGACACTGAGAACAGCTGAGGGCTAGGAGGAACTAAAACCAAACAGCATCTTATGACGTTGAACCACAAATCTAAAAAGGTGGATTAAATAAATAAGTTGCATGGGTTTCATACATATAGATTATACAGAAAAACTCAAGCATCAGCACTCCCAACACAGGTGTTTCAGTGAATTTATAAATATATTTTTAATTGTTCTGAACACAGCCAAGCCTAAAAGAAAAAAAAAGCCAAGGGATTGAATTACTTCTTTAACAACTTTCTTAGATAATTTTGGTTTTTTACCCATAGTGTGTCCCCAAAGGAAAGTGTGAAGTTGAAATGTTGCAGCTTCCTTGTAAAGAGGGAATAATGACTGAGTTGTTAAGGTTTGCTTTCTTTGGGAAATTGGACATGCTGGTAGGATTTGGCAATTTTCCACAGACATAGGAAAAACTAATGATACCTTTTTACAGTTGCCTTTTGGAATACAAGCTAATCAGCTCCTGAAGTATTCCATCATACATGGAATGCCTTATTAAGGGGTCTTCCAGAAAGGAAAATATTCAAAGGCATAGAATTTGCAACAGGCTAAGTACTATGCTCTGAGTGATCATGGTGAATGCTACACGGTGTAAATAGGAATCCAAACGAAAATTAAAGTGCAACTTTTTATAGGACTCTCTAATTCATAATGGATAAGAAACTAAAAATGTTAATACAAATTTCAGAATTCAGGGTTTTTTCTCACTAGTCTCTTAAGAATAAGAGAATAACTTTGAGCTAACAAACATATTATTATTATTTAAACTTCAGTATAACATGATATAGCTAAGAGAAGCTGTCTACAAAAAAATCCCAAACTTGCCGAATCTAAATTCCAGGTCCAGTCAAAACACCTGAAGGATACACTGCATTTTAAAAGACAAAAATATTGAATCACTAAGAAGTTATGAATCTAAATAGACTGTTAAAATAGTTCCCAGAAGAAATACTTCCTTCCAGATTATGCATATCAAAGCCATAATTGTTTCTTACAATAAACAAGTATAAAAGTAGAAACAAAAACCTTCAAGGCCAAGCTGCCACTGGACACTGAAAGAATATTAATAATAGGATGAAATACCTGTGTGTACAAATTCTTCATCTAGACAGCACAAGCTGAGTATTATGAGTCACTGTTTAAAGTAATTATTAGGGTATTTCATGCTTCCTACAGAAAAAGCCTAACATTACCCACTGTGATCTTCACTATATTTTGATCAATTTCTCATAAAGATTTTATGGTCATAGTTTCTTGCATTTATAGTCATGAAGAGAAGGAAGCAGAAGATTAACATTTCTGATGGCAAAAAAATTAGCAGAATTTTATGCTGAGGAGAAAAGCACATTGGAAGGAAATTAAATTAAATTGAATTGAATTAAATTAAAAAACTCTGAATTTACCTCTTTTTAAATTAGGGTATAGGGTTCTGGACTCAATTTAGTTGTCAATACACTGACATTCGATGACATTTGAGAGACTCAGTGTTTTCCACCTTACCTCAAGGTGCTGTTCCAGAGGACTACGCACCTACTGCAAAGATTATGTCACATCTGCCAGCACTGTGCAGCTGTGTGAGTTATTTTTTTGACATCCAAAATATAGATAGATAGGTTCCTATGAGATGGCAACTGCTTTTAACCTCTATATCTCAGGTTCACTTGCTTAAACAAGGACATCTATTGTCATTTGAGGTGCCCCTACGTAACCTATCCAACCTCCCAGTTCTCTCATGGGCATTCCGTAAATCCTTGGTCAAATCTACCAGTCCTGTGTAGACAGGAAGCTTCTGGCAGCAGCAGAAGGTAGGACCTTAGAAAAGGTTCAGAAAAGGACCTTTTGATGATAAGAACTCAGGAAAAAAAAGTGTAAATATGTAAATTTAATTTAGAAAAGATAAGATTATTTATTAAAAGTCAATAAAATAAGGAAAGGTAGAAAAAATGTGGTCCATATCTATTTGATCAATGTCATAATGCAAGAGACAGAGGATGGTCAAAGGCATTAATAGGGACAGATCCCAGCATCTGACAGAAGATGTACATGCAGAAACTGCCCAGAAAGTAGCACTGCTCAGAAGGGGGCTGGATATCACAAATATTTGGACTTTGCACAGTAAAAATGTGAATTCTGGGAGTTCAGGTGCTCTCCTCCACTCGTCAAATATGAGGTTGTAAACTTATTTATTAATTTTCTCCTCCCTTAGACATACTGTCCATGCTCCTTCACAGGATTGTTATCTGGCAGTATATGATCAGTATAAGATCTTTTATCACATTCCTCAGGGAGGTTCATCTGGCATATTTTAAATTCTCACTTTAGATTAAGTTAATCTCTTGGTAAATTTTTGTTCTTTTCATTAGTTTTAAAGGCATCCTAAAACAATGACTCATATGTAGACCTCTTCTGAGCAAATAAATCCTTGAGGGCCCATCATGTGCTGCTGTTTTGTGCCTTAAATGTACAGGCCAGCAAGCTGGGGACAATTCTACAACTAGTAGTAATGAACAAGGGATTTTATGTTAGAAGGAGCTTAATCTGCATCTGGCACACAGCCACTCTCGCATTTCTTCCTTTATTGGCTGTTCTTACAGGCATCAAATATAGGCATAGGGGTGCATTTAGCCTCCAGGAGTGCAGAACTGACTGTAATAGGTTGTTTGTATTTGGTATAATGTTTAGAAGTAATATGTTTGCGTCATTATATACCACTATCTATTTCTGTGTTATTAAATGTAGTAAATGCCATATAAATGTGGTGTATTGCCTAGTAATAACATTCTTATTGACCAAATATCTAACTTCAGCAGAAATGTTGGTCTGTGCTGCAGGTATTCCATTTCCAAGTTTCCTGGAAACTTAGCAGCAAATACATTCTCTGGTGGGATTTATGTGTGGCATGGGAAAACCTGCCCTTTCTTCCAATAGATATGATATTTTTCTTTCCTTTTGTACACTTCTTTTACACATTGTGGAAGTATGAACTTAAAGAAGAAAAGAAAATTTGACCCAACTTCTGAAATTTTAACCTTCATTTGCTACTTGTTTTCCATGTTTCACTGACAATAATTCACTTCATCAGTGAATCCCAATTCAGAAAAGCATGTATGAAAAAAAGAGTACAAGTCCTCTCCTACTTCAGGTGAATATCTAACCTAAGAATTGGGAAGTCAGTATGAATCATGGATCAGAATTGGAATACAAACTTTCACCGTCTAGCAAGTGGTGCTAGGTTTTCTCCTCTGTTTTGGTTCCAGCCTTTCACTCTAAAAATACAATTTACCCATTTTTTTGATCAAACCTCCCCAAGAATTCCAGGGACATCACAGACTTTATTTCTACACAACTACAAAAAGCATAAGGTTCTAGTTTACTGAAATCCAAGAAAACAAAGCATAACCAGGAGCACTTTTCTCCTTTCTTATTCTTTCATTGTGTGCAATGCCCTTAGGTTTTTTATCACTATATATGTAGATGTGGAAAGAAATTCAGCTACTTTTGCACAGGTTCAGAGACCAGTTAAATTAAAATGGTTAAAGGTAATTTGTTGATCTTTTTTACATAGTGTTTATATACTCGAAGCATCACCTCAGATCAGCTATTTTAACATAATGTAATTCTGCAAAATATTGGTTTAGTCACAAAAAATTCTATAGAAGGAAGCATATTGGATAAAGTATTGCTCATGGTGTAATTTTAATTCTGAAATACCTTGCTAAGAGGGCTTATTTAAATAGGTTCTCTCTGAGATGAATATTTAGAAAAAATTCCTACAGGATGATTTATAGAAAAATTATATGAACAGAATGAAGGACAGAAGAATTTTATTAGAAAAGAGACTCATTTCCACAAAATATAAATTATACCTTTTAGAAACTATATTGAATTTTATTAATATTCTGCAGACAGCCTGCAGTGTTAATCTCCACCCCTACCTATAAGATTTTCATTATGAGGTACAAGGTGTATTTACCCTTTAACCAAATAATTTTTGAGTACTTCAATACAGCTTTCACTGCAGTTTACATATCTTACAAAATATTTCCCTTTTGGAGGCACAGCTTATTTTATGGCACTATTCTACATAAAATCTTTGGTGTAACATCTACATGTATGTGAATATATATATATGCTGTTGCACATATGCATATGCATCTATGTAAATATATGGTTTCTACATATTGGTATTCAATTTACACAAATCTCATATTTCCACCACAGGTATAAACTTCAGTGTTTGTACATTGCACATAGGATCTTTGCATTTGTATAAACATTTTCTGACCTCAGTTATCTAACCAAGCTGCCTGACATTGAATTCCTATCTATCTATTTGGGACTCAATATATAGAGAAACATTCTAACAAATCACTATGTAGAGAGATTTGGATAATCAGTAATTTGTTTACAATTATTTACTCTTATTACTTTTTTTTTCCCCCACAGAACGCCTCCTTCCTTTGAAAGTCAAGAAATAATTTATAATTGGATTTTTTGGTAAATGAGGCTATTCTCTGCATCAATCATTCCAAAAATATAAAGATGTGTTGTTTGCAAGGAAAAAAAAAAGGGATAGAGAGTTCCAATTCTATGTTTTCAGATATTTCTTAGAAACAGCCGCAACCATGTGAATGTAGAAGACAGTGCCAACTCCATAAAAGCCAGAATCTTTACATTTTTTGTACAGGCAATATATCTTTCTTCTAAAAACTAAATACTAAGAACTCATCTTACTCACAAATGTTTCAATTGGAACTAATTTTTCAAAACTCCAGAACAAAACTCCAGAACAAAACAAAACTAAACAAAATAAAAATAATGGTGTGCGAAAATGGAATCAAATACGAAATATATCAGAAATTATTTTATTTTGTCTACATAATAAATTTAACTGTGGCTAATAAAATCTTTCTCCGGAAAATGTAGCATAAATATAAAGTTACTAGCTGTATCTCCTCAATGACATGCATAAATTATTTTCCCACCCTCTTCAACATATACATTTCATTGTAACATACATAATCAGCCCATTATATCAACATGTATACATTGATTTTCTGTACATTATAACTGGCTTCTAGCTCTCTAGAACTGCTTTATCCTATTATGTTGAAGGGATTTGTTCAGTTTTGTATGCTGTTAACCATAAATGTATGACTAACAGTATTAATCCTGAAAAGAGAATCCTTGCAATAAATCATGAATCATTTAATAGCCCTGTTTGTTGTACAGTGGGGATCTGATTCTGGCCTCAGTGCCAAGCTTGAGTAAATCAGATTTGCTCAAGGGAGTTCTGCAGACAACAGAGCATTACAGAATTGTCCTCTCCTGGACCACGACCTCCTTGGAGGTCTCAATTAGTCCTTAGAACAAAAGAAGTTTACGTGGTTGTTGACCTACATGCTTCATGTGGTTTGTTTTGATGTTCATCCTCTCAAAACAGCCAGCAATGTCAAACACAGTGTGAGGGATTTTATGCCAGTCCCTCTGGAAGTTAGCTCTACAATACATAAAAGCATAATTTCCCCCTTGCCATGTTGTCCCTGTATTGCAGTCCCGTGGCCACTGAGACTGTTTACAGATAGAGAGGTGGACGCAGTGTTTTTCTGCAGTAAAATCAACCAGATAGTATTGTGCTCATATCTTCTTGTTGTCCTTGAGATCTCAGTCCAACAGTTCCTCCAACAAATCTCATGTAGTTGAAACAAACGGTTGCTGTAAGTCCCTTCCAGGCTAATTGTTCTATTCTACAGTATCCTATACTCCCACTCTAGACTCTGAGACTTAGTTTTTCCAACTTTTAATCCCTGAGCTGGGCTCTAACTGTGATTGTAGTCAGGGACTGTTTACCCTAAAATGAGAAAGTTGCTTCATGTTTCTTGCAAAGACTCATTTGTTTTCAGCCAAAAATTTGCCAGTGTTTCACTGTTCACTCACTGTTTAGCCTAACATTGATAAAGAGTGAAAGGATTTAGACGGAGCCCAGAGCTATGCTGGTTTTTTGCTGGTTGGTTGTTTTTATCTGCTGAAGGCTTTAAGAGTTTCTAAAAGCATAGCTAGAAAAGTTACATTTTTTTGGCAATGTTGATGAGCTTTTGGTTGTCTTTGTGAGCATCTATTCTCATCTGGGCATTTTATAAACTTTTGGAAAGCTGCAGTAAAAATTCCCATCTCAGAACCCCCCCGAGTTTGTTTGAGGATCTCCTACCAGTGTAGCAAGCTGTACTAACATACACCAAACAAAGGAAGCAGAAGTTATAAAGAGTTGCTTTGCAAAGTTACCCTAGAGCTGGATGACTGAAGATCAAGCTGTTCAGGCAAAACACCTAGAACATTTACGGGAAACCGAAGTGTCAAAACAAAGTGTGATACGTAACCAGGCTGGCTGAGAGCTGGAGGCAGGGAAAGCTGATAAACAAGGGAGAATGAGCAAAACAAATGGAGCGCAGAAGTGCATCTGAGAAGAAACCAACACTCCCAAACTTGACCAGACAAAGTGTCTGTGGTGACCACTTAGCCTGCAGTACAAAGAACAGAAAGAAGTGTCTGGTAAGACAGCCCCTAGGATCAGAGACTTCTCCCTAGGTTAGGGTGAGAAAAGCAGCTTCCCCCAGGATGCTTCATGTGGCTATGTTAATGTACCCCAGTTCTGCATTCCCGGTTGGCCCGTGGCCCCTCCTCTCCTTTGTTACCTTATTTGTCCCATGCCCTAGAAAGTTCTCCACTCCAGGTTCCCCCCATTGGCCCTTGACCCTTGATACTCCCCCAGAGCTTCCCCATTGGCTCCCATTCCCTAGTCCCACCTGTGTACCGGCCCCGTGCTCTCAGATCATTAGTCCCTGATGCCCGTTCTGCTCCCGTACTTAAACCTGGACCCTCCATTGTCTTTTGTCTTCATTACTGCATCCTTTGTGCAGTTGCAATAAACCTCCATCTGTGGAACTCTACACGGAGACCCTTCCCAGCTCTTTGCTGTTGACTCATATTACTGGAGCTATCCATATGTGTGTGCATGTACATGTCTGTGAGTGTGTGCTGGTCCTGCCGAGCGGCTTTGCTGAGGAGATGCTTTTGGAAGGTCACGGCATCACGCTCCAGCACTGCAAAGCTGTGTGCGGAAAGTGACAGGTGTCAAGGAAAAGAAACTGAGGAAAGGGAGAACAGGATGCCAAAGTTTGGATGAGAATGTGAGGAAGGCACTAAAGGTTCTGGAGTAAGGAAAGAAACATGATTTGGATAATATCTGATTATTCACAGATACAGTCAAATACCACTGTGTTTATAAAATATAGCATGGTAAAAGGCTAAATGTTTAAAACAGCAGATCCTAGACATCTCAGACTACTGGAAAATTTAATCAAGTCTCCCTTGGTAAAACACCTCTCAATTCTGATAAATATTGCAAATGCAAATCTAAAAAATCTCAAAGTGTGCTACCATGTATCAATAAGCAACATAAGAAAGCCCACAAGAAAATTTGGAATTCTATCTTCTGAGCAATGGGTGTGGCATAAGAAGAAGGAAAAGTACCAATGAGATGTTCATTAATGTAGCACTTTTGCACTATGCACAGGAGGAATCTAGGCTTCTTGGAAAATACAGTAAGTGATCACATCCTCAAGCTTGACTTTAAAAATGTGCACAAGTGAATCAAGTGACATTGTGTAGGCCAATAGCTCTCAGGTGTTTGCTAACTCTATCAAGTTTTATTTTGTGATGTTCATGATAAGGAAGATTTTCCACATAACTGCATTTTATTTCTACCTGTGGTAACCTGACAGAACCCTGTTTTGTGACTTCTAAATCCCAGCATACCAGACAAGGTATTTGGAAGGTAGAGATTTTGTGCTCCCCAACAAACTTATTTCATGCTTAGCACAGAAAAAAGAGGCTTCATATACAAAAGGAAAACACATAACTTACCTTTCATAAATTAAAAGCATGGACTTCGCTCTGCATCACACTTGGATCTGCATGTACCAAAGAAGTGTTACAAGCCAAAAAGGAGATGAAGAATGAGACAAAAAGTAAAATTGAAAAAATAGAACACAAATACTGGATCATGAAAGAAAGCAATAGAATTGTTTTGGAAATTTGAATATTCAAGATAGACAAGCCCCCAGGCAGAGCTGACTTGCATAATGGAACCTTACTGAATTTGGCAGATACAGAAAACAAGCGTGACAGTCCTACACCTAAGAGTTTTGCCAGACTGAATCATTCTTCAGCAGTCACTTTGGTATACTGAATGAGGCACAAACAAGTGTTCCTCCAGCCTCCAGTGAGCATGTTTCTCTTATTAGCAGCATTTCTGTCTCTCAGGCATGGAAATGAATGTTACAGATTTTGGCAAGTGAGGATCCTCCGTGGGATTCTTTCCAGACCTCTCAAAAGTACATGTTGGCATTATTGGAAGATCAAAGGAAGACAAGATTTATCTTGTCAAAGACAGTCATTTAGTGCAATCTAATTTGAAGAATTTCTTTACTTTAGAACTGACAGTTTTTCATCATGTCATGAATATTTTTATTCTGCAATTGAAAACATTTGAGTACATCTTCTTCATTAGTCGTGTCCATGTGGTCGAAATGACTTATGAGTTTCCTCCTTCTTTTATGATTGTATTTAATAGCATTTTTTATTTAACTACTTTTTGCAAGGTAATTTAAGACCTTGGTGATGATTTTATTCTATTCATTTCTTAAATAAAGGGAGTTATGAGCTCAAAAGTGGATTGTAATTTTAAATCATATGGTCTGTAGCTTGTTAGATTAAAACAGTGATAAAGATAGGCCAATTAGACAGATACTTGTCCTTCAGTTAACTGGTCTAAAAGTCTCATGATATTGTCAAAGTTCTCAGAAATTTTGTGACACTGCATCTAAGAAAGAAAAAGCTATAGCATGCATTAATATTAATTATTGAGCAAACTTTCTAAAGGCTTGGCATGTCCCATACTGATAGTAGATTCTTTATCTAGGAATAAACTACAGGGCAGAGATCAGGAGGGCTCTTCTGCAGAAATAAGCTGATCTTCTCACTAAATATATTTTCCCTTCAGCTATGTAATTTTCACATGTATTTGAAAATTAAATCCCTTGATGAAGTACTTCAGAATAGCCTTAGTGTACCTATGTGTTGATTATCATTACAGCATTAAGGGAATCATGACACTGTCAAGGCCTAACCTGACAAATATCTTGGGAATTTCGTTGTCGTTTCACTAACTTAAGAGCACTTTATATGACACATGGTTCTGCTATCTAGGTTATGAACATTTCAAGCCTATTTATAATACATAGTTTATGGCTCTTACTGCCCAATTAACGACAGTGGTTTGGGTTTTTTTAATTCTAATGAGTTTTGACATGTTTATTTCATTCTTATGCCCAAGTTCCAGATACTCTTATACACACAACAGATACAATCAAAACTTTCAGTAAACCTCTACCAAACTTCTGTTTGTATATGTCATTGCAAAATGCCACAGTATAAATTACAAATATCCCAATAAAATCAGCAAGTCTATTTTTCCTACTTCTCCCTGGTTTTTCTCACATTTAACAAACAACTGGAGCTGTCAAATGCTAATCCTGACATTTTACTTTTCCCTTTTCACCCTGGTGTATTTTAAAGCTCAATAGTGATGGTCTGAACTCTGGCCCCAGGGCACCATCCACTCCTACATGCAGAAAGCCCAGAGCATTAAGTTCTGGCAAGGACTCTGTGCTAAGCCGTTTATAAGGTGGGATAAAAGCAACAGAACAGATTTTGTGCCTACTAGGGAGATCTGACCAGTTGCTTTTCTTTTGTACTACATGAGTGCATGAATGGCATAATGAAGCATTTTTTGAAAGCAGCAATTTAAAGATGTTTAGAGAAGATGTTGGGTTTGGTTTTGTTTTGTTTTGTTTTGTTTTGTTTTTACAGACAAAACACAAAGCCTGCAGTGTTCTCTGACACTGTGTATCATTTAAGCCATGAGCTAGAAAGAAAGCATTCAACACTGACATCTCTTGGAAACATTTCATTTTAATGGCAATGGTTTAAAAAAACCAAACCGAAATAGAATATTGTAAACATTTGAAAATGTTGTAAGTCCTTATTTTCATTGTTTATGGCACCTGAAATTCAGGTTAAACTCTTTTCAGAGCTTGTTTTCTCCCTTTCCTCCCAAATACATACCAAGAAACACTTAAGGCTTGGTTTAATTTTGTAAATACAGAAACTTTTTGTCACTTCACAGAAATTCTTTGCCAATTTACACAGCTTGAGGTATGAAACCTTAAGTCCCTGGCAGTGAGATAGTAAACGTGATACAGAACTTATGGCAGACCCTGGAACTTGCCAAGCGGAATGTGGAGACCAAATAAAATATCCTGGGTCACAGCCAGTGGAATCCAGCTTGAAGTATCTTTATTTAGATGCCTCTGTTGAAGCAGCTGAAGTAGGTCTGAGGGGCAAGATTCAGGCTGAAATTAAGAGCTCTGCATTTAGGAGTCTGTGTAGGTGAATGTAGGTGAGCCAAGCATGGAGATCTAATCTGTGCAGCTGATAAAGTCTGGAGAGGGACTTTGCAAAGCAGGTATGGATTACATGGCCTTCAGCTGCTGGTCCAGGAAGTTACCAGCCCACCACGAACCTGCTAGGTAGTTGCTCCGTCTGTAAACTTCTCTGTTCAGGCAACTGAATCCAGCACTGGCTGTCCTTTGGCTGTGATGGGAGTCACCACTTAACTCTCAGGCAGACATCTTCATGTAGACACCTAAACTCAGTAAAAAAGTACAGCTGTATCCCAGGTCTCGTGGCAAAACTGATTTACATCAACCATGGGATAGTACAATTTGTATAATTCAGGAGACAGGATGCCTAGCTGGTCTGAATTGATGCTGTTCCCATCACAGAAACCAGTGCTCAGAGCTCACACAGGGGCTGGTAGTTACTACTGCTCCCAGTCTGCAGAGGAGAGAAGAGTGAGTGCTTGCTCTACTTCAAAAAAATTATCTATGACAAAGTTTTTGGATCAAACCCATCTTTTTCCCCTTTCCCATTATTATCTTGTGCACAAAATCAAAAAAAAAAAAAAAAAAAAAAAGAAAAAGAAAAAGAAAAAGAATAGAATCATAGAATATTCTGAACTGGGAGAGACCCCATAAGGAATCATCAAAGTCCAACTTCTGGCCCTGTACAGGACAATCTATTTAAAGTAATGTAGCATTGAAAATACATCTTATGCAAATAAATAAAATTATTTCAGTATACATAAACCACAAAACTCAGCTAGATTTAACCTTCTTTTTAGATGCAAACAGCTGAGGAGAAGGGACTTGCTGAAGAAGAGCTTATGTCTGGAGAAGTCTCCTCAAGCAAGTATAAAGTCTTCAAATAAGGTACATAAAATTCATTTTGTATGGCTTCTACCCACTATTTTCAGTCAGTTTTGTTTCTTCATGAATGTTGTTTTTTTCTATCTCTGTGAAACATTTTAGGATTACAAATTCAGGAAAAGCTATTTGACATAGTGGTGATAATGTGGATAAGCTCTGGAAGAGAAGTGGAAGATTTCAGCATAGGAGAGGTTAGGATTCCCTGACTGGGAAGTAATATGGTTCATGAATCAAGGAATGTTGTTGCTCTTACGATATGAGGGCAACCCCAATGACAGCTGGACCTGGGAGTAAGGTGAAAGAATTGGCATTACCACCAGTCACTTCTCACCAGGACCTCACTTCAAGGAGTAGGGGTCCCCCCCCAACTAGGGCTGGCATTCTTAGCTCCCTTCTCATCCACTTTTTCTTTGATGAAATTAGGGTGATGATATTTTTGCGGAAATGTTGTGCTTCTGTTTAAAAAGTATTTGCTAACCTTTGATGAACCCCAAAGTTAATACAAAGTAGACTCCCCATCCATCTGCCCTAGTTACTCTGTGTTACACCTCTTCCAGTTTGAACTTACTCTTTCCAGAAAATGAATAATGAAAGCAGCCCAGGCTACTACAGACAAAATTTTGCTTACCTGTTGTTCAAAGGCATTGATGCCCTTTTATCTGTATTGAGGAACACCACAACAGACATACTTAAGGACTGCACTTTCTTTTTCGTGGCCACATCACCTTTGCAGCTCATAGTTCCCTCAGATAAAATTAATCTCACACAGATATATCTCAGTAGGCAACACAGGGTTCCTTTATGGCCAATTTACAGAAACAGGCACTAAGGGATCACTAATCTTACCAAATTTCTATTTCAGGGTGAAATGGACTATGCCATAAAAGTGCCACCTATTTCTCTCAGCTGATTGTAATGGCATACATCTGTCTTTAGTCAAATGAGTTTCTTTTCTTGCAATCAGTGATTAGGTCTTTCCTATCTCTGTCATACCTAGTGAATAAGCTCTAGGAAAAATTCTCCTTATACATCATAAGTCTGTGTGATTAAATTTAATTTGATTTTTTTTCCTTCGGTTCTCAATGTCACCTCATTCTCCCTTTATGATATCCCAGTTCAAACTCTTTGAACTAAATCTTTCCTGTATATGCCTGTTCATTTTTAAGTTTGTCAGGTAACGACCACCAATAAAGGTAGAAGTCAGTATTCCCCATCAGAAATTTAAGCTGAAGTCCTTCCTCATTTCCAACATATCTGTGGACTGACCTTTGAAAATTAAAAGCTGTATTCAAGTCAAATGCCTAAGCAAATTTGAACATCCTCAGCTGAAGCCTTTATATCCAGGAAAACAATTCTGACACTGACTGAAAATTCTCTTTCAAATGCATAACTTTTAAACAAAATTGCTTTTTGCACCTTTTTTTCAGAAAATTATGTTTTGGATCACTTTTTCCCTACATGTTCTTTGGTGTACTACTTCAGTTTTCAAAAATACAAATGTGCTGTGCATCACTGATTGCACAATCATCCACCATAGCCCCAAAAAATGAAAAAAAGAAATATAACACGCCCAAAGAATAATTCTTATCCTTGTGAGAGTTGTTTTTATCTTGGCAGTGATCTTAGAAATAAATGTTGCACTTATTAAAAATGATATTTCAGGACTCTGGAGAATAATAATATTTTAGGAAATTTAAACTTTTATGGAGAAGAAAAGTCTGCTGAAAAAACATCCATATAGGAATAAAAGTAAATAAATAAAGTCAACTGGAAAAGCCAGTTTTGCGCCAAATCTTTTTCTTCCTATATATAAAATAGTTTAAATCCTAACCTGTGGGACATTATATTTAGGAATCTTTGGGAATTATATTTGTAGGTTGTATCCTTACACATCCGATGACAATAGACTGAGAAATTGTTTATGTCAGGTTTAATGAAGGGTCCCTTAGTCAGTAAAACACCTAAATTTGTATTCACCTACCTTTAAACAAGAGATTATTTCAAAAGTCTTGAATAAATGTATTTATTTTTTGCTGTATCAGGAGCAGCATGCTCAGTATTTTGCAAAACTTTACTGATTGTAAAATCTTTCTGTGACATTTTCTTTTTTTTCTTGAATTTATTTTACAAATAAAATCCAGGATCAATATTGTTTAACCCAGGTTAACCTAGACAACACCCAAAAATCGTAGAAAGAAGTTACATGGTTAATGTGTAGCAAACCTTTTCATTATTTACTGAAAAAAAATGTAGATGAAGTTGTAACACCTGTTATCATATTATATTAATTGTGTTTTATGTCTGAAAATTATAAAGGTTATCCATAAACTAGAATGCATTTTGGAACCAAAATTTAAACTTGCTGCTTTTGTTTTTTTAAATGCTAGAAGTACTCTATTGAAAAAATGGGCAAATATCTCAAAAATAAAAAGTCTAAATATAGCTGCTGTATAAGTCCAAAGGCACAGACTAAGATCAGCCATTTCAACTGGTCTGCATCACATTCATCAGTTCCCCTGATTTATCCTTCCACTGGCCCTTCTAGGAAAGTACCTTTTTTTTTCCTTTTGCCCCCTATCTTCTATATTTCATTTCATGTGTCTATTGAGGCTATGAAAGATAAAGCTATCTGCTTTCTCCTGTAGTAAAGAACTATATGGAATCAGTTCACCTGTCTGTCACTCCTCATTAAATTCTTACCCTCTTCATTCACATTCTGATCTTTGCAAATGAACATTTGCTTAATAAATGTTCCCAAGACTAACAGTGCAGAGTGAAAATCCCACACAGCAGTAAATTATTAACTCAGTCACAGGGGGAGTGCCATATATGACTTTTCAGAATGAGTTATTATGTGGATCATCATGTAATTATGAATTTTTCAAGCCATGATAGAGGAAAATTGAATATTTAATATTTTATGGACATATTCTGCACTGAGGACATCTTTCAAAATTTTATGATAATTTTTGGAGTGAGCAAAGAGCAGAACAAAAGTTACAAAATAATTACAAAGTGGAATATTTAATCACCATGGACATTGTTGGCGATTTTTCAAATTGCATAATATAATCAAGGTCACGAACTTTTAATCACGATGTATTCAAATGGAAAATATATATGCATTAAATTTGATCTACAAGTATGTTTTGATTGTTTAAGAAATGAGAATATGAGGCTTCATGCTTTATTGTACGGTAGGTAGAACGATGTAAATATTCATGACTATTCAAATACTCCTGAACATTCATGGCTTGCCCCTACATGGGACATTTAGAAATACAGAAACATGAGCATAAACCTGTGCTGCCTGCTCCAGGAATGCTTGGAGAGAGCAGGGAGCATGAGGAAGAGCAGCGCAGGTGCCTCAGCACAATCACTCTGTACGGTTTTAACATCCTGGGGTATTCACAGCATCCACATGAGCCTGACAGAGACAACACAAGATCTGTGGGAGACCAGAGCCCTGCTGAAGCTGCAGCTCGATGCCAGGCAGGATGTCCTAAGGCATCTAAATGGTATTAGGCACCTATGTTTAGGCTTTTGAATCATTCCCTAGGAAGCTGAAACCAAGTGTGTTTTAAGGGGCACTAAATACCCACGTATATGAAACAGACTTGAGCTGTGAATTGGGAGAGCAAGAATCATTAAGGAGAGTAAAATATTTATTTTGTGTACTGATAAATAAGAATCTGAGCAGAAGAGACATATTTCTAAGGCAGTGTTTCCACAGGAATGTTAAAAGATTATTAAGCACTTGATAGTAAGCCAAATCAGATGCTGTTTGATAAGCATTCAACTTAGTGCAAATCTACCACAAAAAACCCCCCAAACAAATAGTGCTCTTTTCCTTAACAGTCTTTTACCTTGCCAGAAAAACTGATGAAAACCAAGGCAAGGGAAGTTTAAGGGACTTAGGAACCATAGAGTAAAACAAAGTATATACAGTAAGTACACATTAGTCTGGAACTCTGATGTCATGCATGTATAAAAATTATTAATTTTATTTAATTTATTTGTTTAAATAATTTACTTCACGTCCATTACTGAAAAGTATCTTTATGCCACACATAAAATAATTCACAGTTAAAATATAACTTGTGTCCACTATTCCAGATGCCAGGGCATCAGCCTGACTTTGTTTGTCCAGAGGGGTAAATGATGGAAATTATAAGGTTTGGACCAGAACGACCCTGCACTGGCAGTGTGCTCAAGTCTTAGTCACAAAAGGCATACTAAAAAACACATCAGAGAAGGGGACCAGTAGGCACCATCCAGATGCAGGGAGGGTCCAAACCACCCAATATTGAAAAGAAATATTTTGCTTCCTTTTACAGAGAAATGCCACACTGCCTTGACTCATGACTGCCTGCTTCAAGACAAAACTGCTTCATGCTCTTGCAAAGTAACTGGGTGAAGGCAGGTCCTGCAATGTGGTGGTCTGAGAAGAGCTACTCAAATAATTTAGTGTAACGTATCTTAATTTAATAAGATTGTATATATGTCTTTTGGGCTGTATATGGACCTGTATATACATTTATATACACTGTAAAATATAATTTTCAATATGACATACTGCTGAACTGCTCCCTGGCCATGGTTGTGTTCCTTACTCCAAGGACATCTCTCAATGCCCTTCAGAATGAGACACTTAAAAAATTTGAATCATCTTTTGATTTTGGAAACAAAATTATATGTGGGTGTGTCTAGGTGAAAAAGAAAACATTTTTCTGTTAAGGTACAAATAAATCTAGACTTTATAAAATGCTAGGACCCAAGTACTGAATGTCAAGTGCATGATTACATGATTACATACAATAAGAAGAATTTCTTCTTTTGCTTGCAGGAACACCTCTGATAAATGATCTGGCTCAAATCCTAGGATGATGGCATTAACAAATAACAATTTCAGTGCAGGTAATTATAGTTTTTCTGCCTGTGGTTACATTGGCAGTATCAAATATGGGTGATCCTTTTTGTTGTTTCCAGTTTCAATTACATGTTTGGGTTACTACATAAAGTAATTGCTCTCTCCAAAAACAACAGACTATCAGAGACAAGTTAAATGTAGGAAGGAGTTGGGAAGGGATGACATGTAGAAATGTGATTTCTATTAACATTTTTAAATAGTGTATGTTTGTTTAATGTTAACCAAAGAAGCTTTTTCATATCTTTGCTCACAAAATAAAGTAACCATGCTATTTATCTACTAGCCAGTGCAGGATTTTTGTGCCTGTTCCAGTGATACTACTTAGACATTTCTATCTTCATGTTGATCTACAAAATAAGTGTCTTGGCATCCCTCTCTGCAATTTCTTCGCAGAAGTTCAAGTTTTCTCACTGTCAGTAATTTCTGGCCCTGACAGTCCTGGTGTGGACATTTGGTAGGTTGCATTGACACCCTGCCCCATGCATGAATGTCACAGAACCATCTCTGTCACTTCAGTAGCACTTCAGGGACTTTTATATGTTACTGAGCATTTCTAATTATAACAGCAGAACAGCAATCACAGACAAATGCCCAGGTGGATTTCCTTGCTTGCTTAGGCATCTCCCTTCATGATTTTATATAGCAAACCATGATGCACTTTTCAGGATGCCTCTGGTGATAAATCTTCTGCAGTCTGTTCAGGAATGTAGATTCCATGAACCTACAAGTGTGCAGTGGCTCCTATTGAGATCAAAGCAAAAACATTTACTGGAGATGTAAAACACCAGCACTAGGTCCCAAGCCAGTCTCAGATCACCAAAGAAAATGGTTTATACTAAATTAAACAGCGTTGTAGAATACCACATAAAATACTGTAGAAAACGGATAACCTGAGTAAGTGAGATCTGACTGGGAGTCATGTACTAACAAAGAAAAATAGATGTCCTAATTTTGCAAATGCACAAAACCCAAAAGCATTATTTTTAGTGTTAAAACCCACTGTTCCCAATCGTAGTGTATGGAACAAAGTTCTGAGTGACAAGGGACATCCACAATACTCCCCACTAGTGTTTTCTATGAATAGTAAACAAAAGGCATATTTAGCACTTCCATAGCACTTTATATGCTCAAAGGACTTCACTAACCATTACTGGCATATCTAGATGCTTCTTATATGCAAATGAATGCAAATATGAGAGTAGGCATTAGGAGGCAGGATATTAGAATACATTAGCAAATGGACAATAGAAAACAGCTGGTTTGACTGAGTGTGGAGATGTGAGTAGGGAGTAGAAGATAGCACAATTCACTGCTCAGAATTATGGAAAGAATTGTGCTGATTACCGTCATGGCTTAGAAACTCATCACTTAATTAACAATATAAATATTTTAAAAATTAACATTTCATAAAACCACAATAAGAGGTTCCATTGTGAGAATGGGAAAGGATTAATTCACAGTTGGCTGGACCGATGGCACCCAGCCTTCATTCTCTTGGCTTACGACAACACACTCGGTGAGAATTAATACAACACAATTCATGCCCTGTCATGTCTTATTACTTAATTATGAAATGTCTGCAGTACTTTGGACATTACTGGGCCTGTTTGATTGGCTGTGACTGATGTCATACCCACTTTAACACTAGCCAGTACATGGATGGATAGGCCTGTCCCCCTCCTCATCATTTTCCTTCTTTCTATTCATGAATTCTATTTCATAACAGTAATAATATACTCCAGGCGGTGCATTTCCAGGGAATTATTGCATTTCTCAAGTGGGTAAAGTCATTTGGCCTTTCAGTCTCATGCCTTGCAACACCTTCCTAGGCATGTTATAATTGCTCAGAAACACTCTATACCTTGTGTATTATGATTCTTACATGCCACTCTTGCTTTTTCACTTGACTAGCCCAAATAGCATCCAATAGAAAAAGAGAAGTTGTCAGGTGTATTTTTTTTCAAATAAGTCTCTCAGATATATTTGCAAGGCTTTGAGTGTCTCATGCACATACAATTTAAATGCATTAATTTACAAATATTAATCATTTAGCATCCTATATAAAATATAATGGCCACATTCTCATGTCCCTTGACAATCCCAGAGCACTGCCTCCTGTGTCTCTAAGGTGGCAGGAGCACAAGATGACACACTTGATTTAATAAGAGCACAGAGCTGCATGCACTGATATAATAGAATGCTTAGAGTGAGATGCTGCAGTAAATGTTTATGAAAGCTTAAAAGGAATCATTCTTGTTGAGCAATCTTTGAGTCTAATGATTGAAGAAAGTACAAGGAATTCTTCTCAGTTTATGGTAAACTACTGAAGTCAAAACTTACTTTAAGTAGGAAGAGAAAATAAATTAGGCATCAAAAATATCCTCAGATTTAAACAGAAAAAAACCCAAGATATTTCTACTCCCTACAGCACAGAACTTTGACATGCAGACTTATGGATCAGTAGAAGTGGACTGAAATCCGAGTCAACATTATCTCCTGAGTTACTAAGGTTCACTTCTGAAGTTATGATTCAGCCTGCCATGAATGCTTTTTATTCCTGAAGTAATTTTCAACCAAATATCTCTAATAACTCAATGAGCTTTAATGAATCAAGCCTTCTGGCAAAGTCCAAAAGGAAGGTCAATTTAGTAGAAGCTAAATTATGGCAGTTTGCAGTGTTAGCACTTTTTATAACTGCAATTACATAATGGGAAACCACATTCCTACCAGAGTCACATATCCTTTCAGTAGTTACGTCCTTACCTTGCTTTTTGCTTCCTCTGGAGGGGATACCTCCCACTGCCTGAACTAGAGTTGTGCTAGACTTAACCATAGCAAATGTGAGGGTGGTGAGGCACTGGAACCAGTTGCACAGAGAAGATGGGATGCCCCATCCCTGGCACCATTCAAGAGCAGATTAGATGGGGCTCTGAGCAACCTGCTCTAGTGGCAGCTGTCCCTGCCCATGGCAGAAGGGTTGGAACTGAATGATAAATATTTAAACCCCTTCCAAACCACGCCCTTCTATGCTTCTATAAATGTAAGGTTGGAGGATGACTGGGTAGTTGTGCCTCATCCTGGCCTGGACTTCCCATGTCTGTTACAGCCACACTTCAGATGTGAAACAGTCCTGCACATAGAGCCTTCTCTGAAACTCAACCAATTAGAGGTGTTGACTTTCTCTCTACTAGAATGAGGTGATAAATAAAATGGAGGCCACAGTCAAAAATGAACATATTTCATCAGCTGGAAAGAGCATGAGTTTGTGCCATCTATGGCAAAGGGCTGTTAAAACTCTGAAGAGACTGTTCTCAAAATAACTGGGGCAAGAACAAGCTGGAGATTTTAATTTTGCATGATGTGAAATGTCAAGTTTATGATTAAATAAAAAATGGGAGTTTCCCATGTTTCCCCTCTTCAGTTTTGGTGTACCTGCTGTAGACCAACATGATCATGGAGAGAGAAAGGCTAACCAAGTTTACAGCCCTGCTTTGTGGGAAATAAAGCAAGGGGAAATGAACTAGAACAGATAACTCGGGTGTATTATATAAGAATTTTCCTTCAGTCTGTATATTTAAGACCTACTAAAAATGGCAGTGAGCCGAAGGTAGAGAGGAAGAGGGATCCAAACCACATTGTCAAATCCAATGTGCCTCGTAAAAGAAGAAAAATAGAAAAAAGGTCAGCATTAAATTCCAGAATAATTGTGGACTTAGGAAGACTGACATTTAAGTCACCCATGATCTCTAACCTAGCAGCTTCTTCTGTAGGCAATGATTTCAACACCATTTATCAGAAAACCAGAAAGTTTTAGTCCATGGTGGTGTCTTTTCTCCTCTTATAGGTATTATATTTGGCTCAGATACTTGAAAGACTTGATATCCTTTGGGACCAGCTCCTGAGTGATTGGAACATTACCGGCACTGCATTAAGTTCCCCTGCTCTCTGCCCGAGGGACAGTAATCAATGCCTCCCACCTGCATGAAGAATGCCTTCATCAGCAAACAACAGTATTCTGGAGCTGGAAGCTCTTAGTCTTCTTGTTAAGCTGTTTCCCTTTGTATAAAATAAACACTCCTTCAACACAGAGAGGGAACCAGTACTACCTGAGTTTCCTAACCACCCATCTATACATTCTTCTTCTGCTTTCTGACAAAAGAGAATCCTCTGCAATGGGACAGCCTGCATCCTACAACTCTGTGGTGAAGCAATGAGAGGAAAAGGTAGAAAAGTTCTTCCTCCTCTATTAGGTTGTGGTGGAAGCAGAGGCTTAGCTGGCTATTCAAGCACTTCAAGCAAGCAAACTCTTCTTTTATGCCTCCCAGAAGGGCCTAATTAGGAGGGTGAAAGGAGGGGCCCAATACAGCATGGAAATGCCAAGACTTACACAGATGTATATGTCCAGAGACAGAATATTCAGTTTTCTTTGCTTTTAGGATCATGCCTGAGTGTCATTATTGCCAGTGTTCTCCTACATTGGATTTAAACTCTTGAAATGGTGTGTGAGTGCCTCATTTTACCTCAAGAATCTGAACTTTAATGTACAGTGTGTTAAACTGTAAAGCAGCTTGGGAAATACTGGGATTGGTTCCAGGTGGGTAACAAATACTAGCTTACCATCTGATGTGGCACACATCCCTGGAATTCAACAGGTAATTGGCACCACTCATGCTCAGTCACTGCCATGCAGGTAACCCCTCGTTACAAGTGTGCATTCTATCATTTTCCTCAAATTCATCAAACAGTCTTTGAAAAAGGTTGCATGAACATCTGGTTTCAAATAGAGACATTTTCTAACAATTGCTGTCAATTAAACCCTGGAAACTACCAAGTGGAAATAATAAGAAAAAAATCAGGTATCAGGTCATAGTAGATTATTTTCTTGGTAGTGAAGAACGATCTGACAAATTAAGGTAACTATTTTAAATATCCAAAAGCATCTGTAACCTTGGTAGCCCTCCTCTGTGATACAAATTCCTTCTCTCTCTTCAGAAGAATTACGCTTAACACTTTTTGCTCTTGTTTATTATCAAAGTCTCTCACCTGAGAAAACAACAGTGTGTTTTCAGTGACTTTTCACACAGCACTATAAATAAATAAATAAGGAGTGACAAAATCATAGGTGAAGGTATTTTGTGAAATTCCAATGAAATTACAACTGGTTTCAAGAAATTTTTAAAGATTCACTACTAGATATAAATACTTTTGTAAAATTACAAACTGCTTTAAAAACTGTTGTGTGAAAAGCCAATCATCCAACATAATTTATGAAATTAATTTTACTACAAATAATGCAGTAATAATTATAAAAATTCATAAGAACCTGAAACTCAAGGAGTGGCAAAGTGCATTGAAATGTTATTTTTGCTACTCAAGGCAAGTGAAAAAGTTAACAGGCTAATGAATAGAATAAGAATGCAAAATATATTATATATTGTATCATATATGATATTTTAAATTATGGATTATCTTTATAGTTTGTTTTTCAGGATAAGCTCATAGATCCATTTTTTCATCAAGGAGTAAAATTTCAACAGTCTGTGAGTTTGAAGATATTATCATCTTCACCATGACATCACTTTTTGAAAAGAACGAAGTGACATTAAACAATTAAACAAATAAGGAATACTGCCATGTAAGTATTAAAATGTGATAGGTATTTTTACCCTGCAATGATAATAGGGTGATATGAATTTATAGATGATACAATCTATTTCTATTGAAGACATCTACTTTTACTCTTGGCACATACATTTGCACTAGCAACATCGTTTGTATTTAGCAGAAGAGCTGTCATTTAATTGACAGATGGCTCCAGTGGCTGGATGTAAAGCAACTCACTGAAATTGTTCAGTGATTCCCAAACTACTTTAACAGTGTATTCCAAATTCCCATCATTTTATGCGAAAATATAATTTATTTATTGGTGCCACTTCTTATACGGCTCCTATCACTCCAGCCTGAGTACCTCCTAGTATTATAAAACATATAGAGAAGATATACTATTTCTCCCTCTCCCTCTTCTTTCCAGTAAGCTAACATTTCAGAATTATTTTATTTTACCATATATCTATATCTCTGTCTGTTTGGGAAGAAAGAACAAATCTCACTTCTCTGTCATGACTTCTACCATATGTATGCACACATACACATACATATAAAAATATAAATATACCTTTTATATATACATATATCATCTTTATATCACATACACACTTAAATGGTAGAAGTCATGATGGACAAGTGGGATTTTTTCTTTCTTCACAAATAGATAGATTTCATTTCCTGGGAAGGCTTAATTTGCTTTTCTAGCCCCATTATTGTCAATGTTTTCTTCCAGAGAAACCACTCTGTGAGAGAGGTTTTGGGGTGCCTGCCTGTCCTCTGTGTGTACGTGACAGGTTAACTTTGGAAAGTCACACCTTGTCCTCAGTACCGCTGCTGCATCTTGAGGCAAAGCACATATCAGTGTTGCACATTTTATTTCCAAAGTGCTGAATATGACCCAAAATCATCCCTTTGTTCTAGGGGGTCTCTGATTTCAAATGACTACAGGCATCAGAGAAGAAATGCTTGGATTATTCTGGAATCCAAATTGTCATCTCATCATGGTAGTATCCTTTTCAATGGTGATATTTACTTGGAATACTTAAGCCAGACAAACCTAGACAGGAATTGCCCTGTACTTCTTGAACCCAAGTTCAGTCCTCCCCAGAAATAAAGATGAGGTTGAAGTCAGATAACTTTGCAAAAATCCTTTTGTGGGAAGAGAATAACTATGTAGTAGGCAGAGGGATTTCTGACCTGGAAAACCATCCTGCTGGGCTTCCTTTTGGGGAGTCAGCATCAATATCCACCCACAAAGAAAACCATACAGAATCACAGAATGATGTGGGTTGGAAGGGACCTTAAAGATCATCTCATTCCAAGCCCAGTGCCATGGGCAGGGACACCTTCCACTAAACCAGGTTGCTCAGAGCCCCATCCAACCTGAACATGAACACTTCCAGGATGGGGACATCCACAATTTCTCTGGTCACACAGCACACCCACTGAGGTTCTTAGTCTAAAACTAGTGTCAAGTATGCTTTTTTCTGTTTCACCTTTAATCAGCTTGCCTGATCATGCCACAGAGAAGAGAGAAGAAAAAACAAAGACAAACCCTTCCTCAGAAGGCACTGTTCCACACAAAGAAAAGTCACCTTCCAGACCAGGGAATGGACCTTCCCAGCTCAGCTGTTGAGCTGTAGGAGCTTGTGCCAGTTTTCTACCAAAAATATGTCAATAATCGATGACTGACAGAGCTGCGAGATGAATAAGTTATGTTGGTCTTGTGGGACATGGAGTATTCCCACAGGGCAGATGACACTTCTAGGGTAATCCAGAAGTGTCTGTGCAGTGTTTCTTTCATGTTCATGAATAAGAACTAGTCAGAGTTCTTAAGGCACTGGCAGGTACCATGGCAGGACCCCTCTCAACCATCTACCAGAAGTCTTGCAAGTCTGGGGAGGTCCCTACTGACTGGAAACGGGACAGTGTTGTTCCCATCTACAAAAGGGTATGACAGACCCAAGGAATTACAGATCTGTTAGTCTAGCCTCAGTTTCCAGAAAAAATATGTATAAGATTATACCTGGTACTGCTGGAAGGCATTTAAAAAATAATGTGATCATCAGGCACAGTCAACATGGGCTCACAAAGGGAAAGTCATGTTTAATTAACTTGATATCCTCTCATAAGAGGCGGAATCTTGATAGACTGGATCACTGGGCTATGATTAAAAGGATTATACTGAACCAGTCCAAATACTGGATTCAGCACTGGGATGGAGTAACATGGAACACAAGAATAATTTGGGAGAGTGGCTGGAGAGAAGGCTGCAGAAAAGGATCTGGGGGTGCTGTTGACAACACGCTCAGTGGGAGCCAGCTGTGCTCCCTGGCAGCCAAGAGAGCAAACTGCATCCTGGGATGCATCAAACAGCATCACCAGCCAGTCAAAACAGGTGATTATCCCATTGTATTCAGCACTGGTGCCGCCTCACCTGGAGTACGGTGTGCAGTTCTGGGCTCCACAATTTGAGAAGGATGTGGAGGTCCTGGGATCCATCCAGAGGTGACCAACAAGCTGGTGAGCAGGCCACAAGGAATGTCCTATGAGGACCAGCTAAGAACTTTGGGCTAGTCTTTACTGAAAAAAATGAGGTTGAGAGATGACCTCATTGCCCTCTGCGTCTTCCTGAGGAGGGGAAGTAAAGAGGGAGGTGCTAATCTCTTCTCCCTGGTATCCATGGGAGCAGTTCAAGTTGTGCCAGGGGAGGTTTAGAGTGGATAATAGGAAGCATTCCTGTACCAGGAGGGTGGTCAAAACCTGAAACAGACTTCCTAGAGAGGTGGTCGATGCCCTAAACCTGTCAGTGTTTAAGACGCATTTGGACAATGCTCTTAACAACATGCTTTAGCTTTTGATCAGCCCTGGATTGGTCAGTCAGTTGTACTAAATGATCCTTTTAGGCCCCTTCCAACTGAAATTCTCCTTTTTTATTCTAGGCTATGTAGAATGACACATCAATATAACCACTCATTAAAAGAAGCATTATTTAATGCTATTTGGGGCACATGATGTCCAAGCAAGAATGATCTTCCTGCCAGTCACCAGATGCATGACTTTGGGTAAGCCAGCTTCCTTGGCTTCCCTACACCCACAGAAGCTGTGATTTATGACAGAGGCTACTCTTAGGTCAAAATACTGTAATGACAATAAATCACTATTTCAAAGTCCTATGGGACATAGAAACAAGAGAGATTATATACCTGAAATGAATGCATTAATTTTATTAAGATTTTTAAAAAGTATGAATCATACTCTCTTATCAAGTTCATTAGGATTATTTTCACATTAATTTAACCTTATGTAGGCTGAAGTGAGGGAATATTGCTGGACTGCTTCCATACTACAAAGAGGAATTTACTGTCCCTGCACCTTATATTTACATTAGAAACACAATTGCTAAACAGCTGCAATCCATTTTTCTTTTATTTTTAGATCAACACAAATTGCAACAAATTTGGTTTCCACTGACCATTTGTTTAAGAGAGATGCTTTTATGATCTTGCAAGCACTAACATTCATGGCAATGCTTGAATTATTCAAGCCCATTTTGCTTAAAAACAATTTATGAAGCTCCATAAATATATGGAGTCATTAGCAACATATTGTAATACAGCTTGTCTGACTTGAAGACCTAACCCCATTAGATGAGATAATTAACGACAAAATCAAGTATATAAACATGGCCTTAATTTTTTCAGACTTATAAACTAACTTTTGTGCTTTCTGAATATGGGTATTTTCCCAAAAAGGAATTCTCTCAGCAGTAGACTTGGTGAGATTTTTCTCTTCATAAAATTTCTATACCAAGGGACAGGACTAAGCACTAAAATGTATTAATTTTCTGGCAAAAAAATTAACTTGTAAAAAAATTAAAATTAAAAAACCCTTCTTGGTTGGGTTGTCCCCAGCAATTTCTACAATTTTTGCACCTGTAAAACCAATTTAAAGATTCATATGTGCATATGTGTTTGTATTGAAACCACAAACTTTTTAAACTACTGAAAAATTGTTTTATAGCAAGAAAGAAATAATTGACAGTTTTTCTCATGGATATTTAGGTGTACGCAGAAGTTGGTTACTGGATGAGTTGGCACGAGGAACATCTAACAATGAAACCTTTACTCTTTTCTGTAGAAGCCAGTGGAAAGTCAGAAAAGATGTTATCAGGGAAGAGTTTGCAGAAATCAAAAAAGGTGTGCAGAATGTAGAGCCACATCTAGTGAAGATAGGGAAGCACTGATTAAAGTTAGCATGAAAACATTGCCTTTTATGTTACAAAGAAAAGGTGAATATTTTTGTCTTTCACATAGTATTCTAAATAATTCTGTTGCTTTTCCACCATAATTATCTAACTTAATTTTCTACAAGGTTTCCCACTTGGTCTGTGTGCAAACCTACATCTTCAGGGTACAGTTGAGTAGTGCAGATTGGCTTCTTCTCTCTGTTTATCAAGAACTGCAGGAACATGTTTGTAGGGTGAATTGCTGGACCACTGATATCCATACTGCACGTTTCAGGAGTTATGTCAGACACCTTTCAAAACTTAGGTTTTTTTCATCTAAGAACCCAGTTCATGTGCTCTAAGACTTTCCTGTAAAGCGAACAAAAGCATGTTGTGTGGGAATGACTGGAAAATTTGCTCCAGTACAGTTGTAGTAGTCCAGCTTAAAATAATAATACAAACATACCTTTTGGAGGTCAGAGGATGGGTGGCCAATTTCTCACCTTTGTGTTGGACAAGATTGTCTGCAAAAAAGAGTCCTTAACTAATAATAAAATAAGCCACATGATTTCTCATGTGGATCACAGACAGGAAAGGAAAAGGAAATTCTGGAAATTAACTTTTTTTAGGAAAAAGATAATCAGATATTTGAAAACCTTGTTATTCCATTGTATCTCAAAAATGTCTTAATATAAAATAGTAATGTAAATATTTCTATCACCAAAAGAAAAGTAAAACTTTTTTCTCAATTAATTTTCTGGTCCCCAAATATAATTTAGTCACTGCTGCTTACAGGATTCTTTCATTTGGTGACATAACAATATCTTTTAAAACAAGGAAGCATTCAGAAATGAATACATGACTGGCAAGGGCATGAGGATGCATGTCATTGGGAGAACATTAACTTGAAGGCATGTTTTGAAGCTCTGAACAAAACAAGCACAGTGTTTGTAAAAGAATATTTATGAAATTTTTACAACTATACATTGATGTCACCAAATTAGACTCTGGAAGACAAAACAACTGCCCTATATAAATTTTGGCCCCCATCACATTCTCAAGTAGGATTCAGCTCACAGGGTGGTAGTGAAAAGAGAGTCGAGCAGTCGGAATGGAGAAGTAGTAATTGAAAACCTTTTTTTCCTGATTCTCTAAAGACAGGAGCTTCACACTGATGAGAGCTTAAATAGGAACTGCAGAATTGATCTTCACCTTAAAATCACCCTCATCAGAAAACTAAACAGCCTGTCTTCTCTCTTTTCAGGGAATTTTATTCATAGTCATTGATGGAACTGAAAGCTAGGAGCTTTATTAGAACTACAGACTGAAAAATTGGCTTATTTTAATTTGTCTTAAAGCCCAGAGCTGTCAGCAAGTACCTTGCTGTCTGAAGAGGTAGCCTTAGGACATCTTTTGTCTGGGCAGTTAGTAGGATGTGCATGTATCAGGAAGAATGTACATGTACCTAAGGAGTGCACAGTACCCTCCTTATCTTGGATTGTATAAATCCTCTTGTTTAAGATGATATAAGAATTATATGAAATCTGAGTCCCTCCAAGAGGCAAATTTTCCCTTACATAAACTTGCAATAGAAATGTGGGAAGACAATAAAATTGCAAGGCTTTTTTTGGAGAAAAATAAAATAAAAATATAATTTTAAGAATGTTTCTACCAGGCTCTTTAAACTATAATTTAGAGGGGGTGGGAGGGATGTGTTCCAGATAACATTTAGAGATTGCAAGTTCACTACTGTCTCTAAACCTCTCAAGTGTTTTTTCAGTTTTCAAAGCACAGCCATCCCTTGAAGTCTCCTTTTCTTACAGTTTTCAAGGTATCTGACACAAAGTTCTCTACAATTTTCCTTTTCTGACAGTCTTTGTTTGGAAGAGAGATGGGAATGATAGATTTCTTTCAACTCAGTTTTGAAAGATCTATAGTCAGGATGGTCCTCATTCGGCTGAAACTTTAAGGTTGAAGAACCATCTCACTTCTGTCATATTTGAAGCTTGTCCCCTTCTTCTAAGGAATAAATCTGGTCAGAACTATTAGCAGTGATCAGGCATGAATCTCTGCCAATTTCAGAAATCTTGGTTTTGTGACAGGATGCACAGTGACTAATAGAAACATCCAACAAAGATTACACACAGCCTGGAAATTCAGAGCACCTAAGCCAGGTGCCTCCATTCCTGGTAAGTTGAATAGACTGGGAGAGGTGTTTGTGGAAATTGTCCAAGAGACATTCCTTTTTGTTTCTTTTTGTCTCATTCTGTATATAGTTCTGCACTCTGGTACAGTTTGGACTGTATTCAAACTCCTGTCCCCCTCTAGAAATAGAACCACTAATTCTGGATCTTTTATTTGCGCAACATTCAGCAAACTGAACCATACTCAGAGTGCTACTTCTTTTTCCAGGATTGAACACAATGACAAACTTACTCAGGAGAAGATTCAAAGCTGCAGATCAGATCTTGGTGCAGGGCCTGAGTGAGATGAACAGCTCAAGGACAGGACAGGCCACTGTGGGATCTGCTGGGATCTCTACCCATGGAAGCTGAGATCCTGTGCAAATAGGTGTGTATAGAAGAGACAAACATCTGGAGGAAGCCCAACTCTGTCATTCACTTCCTCACATGTGTCTGAAGATCATCTTTACCTTCTCTCAGTGCTGTTTATGCATTCTCCCTTCTGATTCTGCAATGCAAGAAGGAGGATTTAACCTCTAGCAGCAGCGTGCTGTTGTCATGGGGCCACAGAATCTTGAGATGTTCACCTCTGAGACAACTATTTCCTATCTTCATATCCTTCTGCTGGATAGTTTCATTGGTACCCTATATAGTATAGATGATTGTAAAATCTATGTATTTAATTTTCTACACATGTATTTTAATACTAATCCATCACAGGAAATGAGGCTTTTGCAAAAATATTTTGCAATGTATTACAAAAAGATTGGACAGACATGTATAGACAGAGACTGGCAAGAGGATCTAAGATTTTATGTTCTTTTATCTTGGAAAAGATGTGTTTTACTCAAAACGAATTAAAAATCTCCACTGCATGAGGTGACATATTTCATCACCACTCAAATGCAGCTCTAACCTTTGCTTTTAAACTTACACAGGCAGCTGCTTCCTAGAAACCTTTTATGAAAGGTTTTGTGGTATCCTGCAGATTTTCAAAGGACCTAACTTCCACACAACTTCATAGAAATAATAATAGAAGTCCATGCAATAGTTCCTTTTTTTTTTTTTTGGTGCAGGACGTATTCAGATATACCTATTAATATCCTGAAAATACAAGCTGATTCATGCTTTCAAAATATTTAGGACTCCTAAGTACATTCAAAGTGCTAGTCCATCATAAAACAGTGTATCTTTCCTGCAAAGAGCACGTCTTAGGTTAAGTATGGTTCTGAAATAATGTTAGCTCACATTATAACAGGAATTGAGTCATACCTGAGACTGCCAACATGGAAAAACTCTAATAGTTGTGGAGTTGAGACTCAGTACGGAGAGTTCTTTCTTAGAATCTAATATGGTCTTGCAACCCTTGACCCTGACAGATTTCAAAACAGAGTCATCCTTCAGCAGCATTAATCAGCGGGAAATATACCCCAAACAACAACTGAAATCCCGTTTCCTTACATTCCAGTCATATTCTACTCAATTAGTAACTCAATTTCAAGACAATTTAACAGAAACAACTTCTCTGATTTTGTGCATGTGTGTGTCTGTGAGTATACATCTATATGTATTATAAGGAAAATACTGTTGTAAGATTAATTATTGCCATCAACTGTGATGTTTACCACGCATGTATTTTTTTCAGCAATGCAAAATTTTTTAGTACCTCAATCTCCAGAGAAAAAGACTATCTCACTTACAAAAAAGCTGAAACCACCAGGCTTTATCCAACACCTCTCAACAATCCGTCTTGAGACTGGCTTTTTGTACCATATCACCAAGCATAAAGAGATTTCTTGATGCCATAATTTTTCATCCATTGCTTTATATACATTTTACTATAGAGAAAAAACTCAGTTTCTTACTTTCTTGGCGCTCCATTACACCATTGAAGAGAATACTTGATACATGATGGGTGTCCAGGATACAAAGACACTGTAGGCAAAATCACAGGTTATTTTTATTCAGTTGACCTGTAGTTCTTGAGGTATCCTCCCACTTTTGAGGAATTTCTTGAATTTCCTCATCCAGCCATTGTTTGGTTTTGTTTTTTCTTTCAATCAAAACAAAATAGCAAAATATGACAGGGTTCTCCAATCAAAATATGGATCTTTGATAAGATTAATGTATTTGTCTCACCAGAACAGCATATAGGCGACATGGAGAAAAGTTCGTCTGAATAGAGGGCTTTGACTTTGAGATTTTTATTGGAGTGAAATTCAGATGCAAGACAAACTTAACTCCCTAGCAGAAGCTGCTTCAGAAGAGAAAAAAAAATCTGATTAGACAGGAATAGAAAGACAGACAACTCCTGACAGTCTGTTCTTATTTGGAAATACCCAAAGGCTTGTGGGAAGACTGAGTATTTCTCATGCCTTTGACCAAAGTCCAAGACCAGTATATTTAGATATGGAGAAATTGTTTCTTTTATGTTGTGATCTCTCTAGTCTGCCTATTTATCCATATTCCATTTTACCCAGAAAATATCATATGAAATAAAAATGGCTTAGAAAGCAGAGACCATCAGCAGGTTTTGTTCACACAGCTTGTATGATGTATAAAAGACTGTATATGTATCCATAAAAAATCAGTCTGAGAATGGACAGATTAAGAAGAGAGGATTTCTCCTCCTAAGGTGGATCCATGCAAATGTGGTTTTTCCCTTCTAACAACTCTGGATCTAGAGTTTGGAAACTGAGGCTGAAGCCTGCAACAAACTTGAAACATTACAAAGTGAAATAAATGGGTCTCTTCCAAATGAATCCCAGATGATGGCAAGTGGAGGAAGATTTATGTATATGTTGTATAAATATCTAATGATATGGCCAAAAACCTACTGCCACTTAGCAAAAAGACATTTATCATTCCTGCGAATTATGACTTTTTTAGCCAATAAGACTAAAGTATGTTAATGACCTCAAGTGAACTGTGTTGTTATTCATTAAACATTTTCTGACTTCTGATTTGCTGAGTTACCTCTGAGATCATAGTCCCATCATCAGCCATAAGTTATTCTGTAACAGCCAAGAAATAGGTCTGAAATAATTTTTTGATGTATAAAATTTACTATAGATATGAAACAGGGCAAAGGTATATTTTGCATGTGAATTTCAGAAGAGCTATTCTCTTGAAGTTTTTGATGAAAGCAAAAGAATGCTTCATATAGCTGTGTGGGAACTTAACAGAGAACTTCACTAACACTATGAGACTAAAGTTTGAAGAAAATTCCAATTTATTTTCCGTTCTAAGTCAGGTTTTTTTCAACTGACCTTAGCCTTATAACATGATAAGCTGTTGATAAATGTTCTTTGTGTTTGATTTCAATGCCTTCTCAGATCCATTGAAATCTGTGGATAATGGATATGCCTCTAAATGAGAAAAAAATACAACTATTCAGTCAAATCCATGCAGTTAGAGTGGACAGACTGTGTCCTCTAAATTGCAACTTAGAGCTGAAATTATTTCTAGTAATTTAGCTGTTTTCTCAAATGCTAAATTATGCAAAGTCCCATATCTGGACAATAAGACTTTATCATATGGGGGTGTATGTTCAAGACATGTAGTAAAGAAGAGGAAGGGAGCCTCACATTTCCCATCCTCTGAAAGAGCAGTGCAGACACACCAACCTCAGCATTGCTAAACCCCACTGGAGGGAGCCTGCTGGTAACCAAGCATTTCGTAGGTGCTGTGTGGTGCTGAGTCCATCAGGACTGCTGACCCAGCTTGCTGCACTCAGTGCAGATCGCCTCATCTTGTTCAGGATGCTGCATTCTCCTTCTTGCCCATTTACACATCCTACGTGACAGGCAGCATCAGAGAATTTGTCCCAGGGAAAACCAAGTAATTACCAGAACACTACTGGAACTTCTCAGGCTTGGATCTTCTCAGTCCTGTGCAGTACTTTTTGATAATTTATTTTTATAATACAGACGTTTGTCAAAAGAAGTGATAACTTCTGGTGTAGGTGACAGCTAGATATGCTATGTGGTTTTGTGGTCTGTCCTTCAAAAAGGTCTACTTTCTTCTGTTAACTTTCCAGCTCATTGCCATTCAGACAATAGATTGGCTTGTAAGTTGTCTCGAACACTCAGGACATTAACAAATTCTAATTGGCTATGTAATAGGAGCAGACAGCATGTACAATGTTAAACCACTTCTGAACCACCTATTTTCTGTATGCAAATCAGACAGAAACAAATGTTTGGCCCCAGCTGGGTGAAATGTCCCATTTAGAATTCTTTTCCTCTTCTTTGTTCTTTGATGTTCTGCAAATGAGCTTTAGAACTCCGCTCTTCACACAATTCAATTTTACAGGCCCATTATCTGAGATATAATGTGGAGGTTAAATATATCAGGGCAGCCATTATGTGAAAATAATTAACAGTAATGAATAATGCACTAATTCCACTGATGAGAGATGGTTATATGTGTAATGAAGTGTTGGGGCAGCCCTGACAAATGAAATTAAAATATTTAAACACTGTTTTATGATATTACTTTGCTCATATAATTTCCTTTACCTACAATGAGCCACTTCGATTATCGTCATTATCTTGACAGCTCTGAAGGATGAAATAGTGCAGGTTAATGTGACAGCGATTAGTCAGAGAGAAAATCCATCACATAAAGCAGAACAGAGTGAGGGAGAAAGGTCTCTATACTTTCCCGTTTCAAACATGAGAAGAATGATACTATCAACATCACTTCAATATTAAATGGATAGAATTATCTTGTCATTCATTTACAGCCTCTGAAGAACTACCTATTTGTACCTGCAAAGGAAAGGTCAGCCTTTCTTAATCATCCATAAAAATATGTTGATGGATTCCTTATATCAATAATAGTGACAGGACCAGAGGCAGGAAACAAGCTAGGAAATTTAAAAGGAAAGCACTCTAGGTTCTGTATGAAAATATTTTAATGGTTTTGTATTTTTAAGTTTTGCTTCACATGCTGGTTTGATCTTCAAAAAAGGCATAGTAGAAAATAAAGTGAGACCACTGCCACAAATTTTGTGCAAGTTGCTTCAAATGCTTCTTAAATAGCAAAAGGGCCTGCCTATTGCACAGCTACTCCTTATTGTTTTGTTTTTTGGGTTTTTTTTCTTTTAAGGAATACCTGCAAAACTGAAAAAATATTCATATCTAGGTGCAAAAGTTGGGCTAAAGTCAAATTCAACATTTAAGTCACCTTATTTACAAAAGTACTGAGCACACATTTCTTCAAGACACATTGATAGAGCAGCAGACAAGTCAGTCAGAAATAAATTTACTTTTATGCATCATCCAACCAGGTGGGAAGTTAGGGATTCACATGAAGGATCTTCAGAAGAAAAATAAGCAGAAAGATGTCCAATCTAACCTGGGAGAAGTGCAAAGTAGAATGTGAAGATCAGGAACTTCATTCGGTCCCTGAGAGATCAAAGGTATATCCAGAGCACCAAAACACCTAAAAAACAACAGTTTTTCCTTTCCCAGATCAGTAAGAGGTTTGTGACTCCAATGGTTAACACACTCAGTTGGAATGTTTCACAGTCCTTGTTCAAATTGAAAATATCAGAGAGTTTAATCCCTTAATCTCAAATGAAATCTGAGATTTAATTTTTCATACAATCCTTTGTAGAAGTGCAGAGGAACAACCAGCTCTCACTAGTGCTGGCATTTCCCTCAATTTCTATGTGTAAAGCACTTGGGCATCAGTTTTCTGTTTGAGGGGAATTACACTGGCTTGGGAGCCAGGTGAACAAAGAAGATGTAGCAGGGTACTCAGAGCACTCACTCTTTTGAAGTGCCACATAAAGGTCTCAGAGACACCTGACCAAAAACACATTTAAACTGTTAATGATATCTTTGACCACTGCAAAAAAATTAGTAGCTACAGCACTCAGGACCCTGTCTGAATAACTGGCAATGGGAATGTCAACATGATATTTTTATTTGGGTGTCTAAATACAGCTTTTACAAGACTAACTTTTGCCATCTGCCTTGGGAAATGTAAAATAAACTTAAAAATAAACAAAACCATGCAAATTTAGAAAAGGGATGCCCTCCTTGTTCATGCAAATCATTATAATTGCAGATATTCTTACTATAATATTATTATTGTTGATATTATTAATAATAATGTTATATCCTGGTAGTGAACACACAGAGAATTGACAGGTGTCCCTTCACTTTTTATGTCCAGCATTTTCAATGCTGCACAGATACAGATTAGCAGACAACCCATGTGCTAAAGAGCTTGCAATTTAAATAAACAAGGCTGATAAAAGCTGTGTGTACACCAACTTTACTAGGTGACACGAATGATATGGTGGCAACAATTGTTACATGTTAGTCCTGCAATGCAACGATGGGAGTGGGAGGGAGGTGTTATGCTGGAGTGCAGGATGTGCCAATACTGCTCAGCACCACTGTCCATCCTGCAGGGCTGCAATCATGTCTTGAAGGCAGAGCTCTTCACTGGGGCAGCACAGAGAGGCACTGCCTCAGAAGAAATTCTTGAAAATGTCCTTTGCTTGGTATAGCACAGTGTGGCCACTCTTTCTGTGCACAAAAAGGCCTGAAAAATGAAGTGCACACAACATAACAAATCCTTTTGTTTTAATCTAAGTATAATGGGAACTTAAGTCACATTCAGCTAAAAATCTGACTGTAAACTACACTGAGAGGTAGAGGTGATAATTTGTAATTTACTGTTCTCCAGGATGGTTTGCAGCATCTTTATGCAGGGCAATTGAGCCACTACAGAAAGCAGATCTAAGGTGAGCAAGTCACAAATCCTACTCCCAACTGCAACTGGTTAAAACAGAATAAGCAAGAAAACTGAGGAAGACAGCCAGTAAAAGGAGAAATACATCAATAAATAAAAGGCTCATTTTCAATATTTTTCTTTGTCCTGAGTATCAGTCCCATTGGACTGGATGAATTCACACAGTACAAGTTGGAGCGAGTATGGAGGGCACAATCCCTCTCTGAGTCACTGCTGCACCCAGGTCTGCTTCTGCGTGGTTCAGGTTTGTGCTTTTGAGAGCACACACAAGCCCAGAATGAAAATCTCTTGTGTGCAAAGTGGGGTTCCTACAAGAGATGCATAAGGGACCTTTTGAACTAATATGCTTGTAAAAAACTCATTCAAATTTCAGTGGTTCTTTAATTTTGCTACTTTAAAAATACAATTTACTTCGTTTATCGGACAATGAAGTGCCTCTGTAATAAATCTAACATTAAAAAATCATTTCCAGCAAATTACTCCAATAAAATCAATGACAGTCAGGCTCAGCTGTAAAAACAAATAAATTACCTGCTATTGATAGGGTAGGCAGAGTTAATTGTCATTTAGAAAGGCTAAAATGGATAAGGAAATCTAATAGAAGGAGCACATTTATACAGAAAAAATGAGAAAACTGTGAAAGTTTTACCCTGACAGCTCCCATCCATAGGATTGACTCGGTCTCTGAGCAGCACAGGCAGTTGTTTTAAGTCTCAGTAGGACACTGGTATGTGCTTAGGATCTGTCAATATTTACCTGCTTCAGTGTTGCCTCGTGATCTTTTTACCTTTCATATATTGAAACCCCCAAACAGGATTTCTGGTAATAGGAAATGAAGAATTGATAGAATTGAACAATCCCATCTTTAGATTTTTTCAGCCAGGTTAAAAGCACTCTGACCCAATTCAGGCTTTTCAATAGCTCCAACTATTAAAGAAATATAAAGCTAGGCATTTTCTAGTGGGATTTGTCATTCTCTGATAACACAGTGATGATTTTATAGTTAAGACCCTCTTTCTAAAACAAATTTCTATTTATTTATTTTTAAAGCTGTCCAGCTGTTTCTGTGAGGACTCTAAAAATGACATTAACCTGATGTATTTCCATTACAGCAGTGTACTCTTTCTGCTTTCAGCACTTTTCTTCAAAAAGCATTTTTTTTATAACTCTTACTTGTGTTTATGCCTCCTAGTGGGGGTAAACAAAGGAAGACCAAAATGTTGGAATGCCCATATGTTCAATGATAACTGTCCCTGAACTCTTATGGGAGGAAAGTTAATTCAGTTTTAAAATTGTAAATCTTGCTCTATATCCAGTGCTATTCCAGTGACGTAACAGGATACAAGGGCTTATTCACCAGTGAAGGCTTTTAACTCCCCTGTGATGAATGCAAAATTCTCTGGAAATGAGCCATTTCCAAGATTTTGCAGAACTGAGCCATTACTCTTTTGGTTTGGATGCTTCTTCAGTGACCTCAAGAGAGCTGATGACCTTGTCAGTCATCAATTCTGCATATCAACACTTCTAACGGGACAGGAATTTCTACCATGTCACTCTATAAACAAACAAACCAAAAAGAGCAAAGCAAACTCAATTTTGAGTAATCTCTAGCTACAACAGGGAATGAAAAACCAACAAATGTCAGACACAACCAAATAAAACAAAAATTTCAGGATTCTTTGACTGAAGCTGTTTGGTCCAGAGATGAGTGCAGTAACAGCTGCTGCAATGTTTGCAGTAATAGATTTAAACCTGCATCTATTGGTAGATAACAGGGCTGGACACATCTTTCTAATAATTTATTCCTGGAAGCACTGCAACATGTGGCCACATTAAGAAGAGGCAGTCTAGAAGCTGTGGCAAAAGGAATCTCTGGACCCAGGAAACACAGATGTGTCCTTAGGAAGAAGGCATACTTGGCTCTTTGCATCATCAAAACAACCTGTTAAAGCCATGTGCTAATGAAATCTGCATGGCCAGGCTCTGGATGGAAATGTAAGGTCTTGGAACTACCACTCTTTCTCTCATTTTGGAGTGGATGGCCCAAGTTTGGTAGTGTTCAATGCCAGGTTGGATGGGGCTTTGAGCAACTTGGTCTACTTAATGGTGTCCCCGGCCATGACAGGGGACTTGGAACTAGATGATCTTTGTGGCCCCTTCCAACCCAAACCATTCTGTGATTATATGATTCTCTCACACTTAGGTGATAGGGCATATGTTTTTCTTCAACACCACATGAATTCAATGACAATATGAATTCCTTTGTCTCAGGGAATTTTGTTAATGCCTTCTCACTGTTTTCACCAGCGAATTCCCAAACTCTGGGCCAATAATAAATAGATATCTGTTGTTTTTTTGCATTCCCTGTAAAAAAATATGTCAGGTTATAATTCCTTTATTTCCTTTTAGCCCCCAAATTAAAATTTAAGATCTCAGTATAATACGTTAGCCTAACACATCTACTTCTGCTCAGATGAATCTCATTATGAGTGTGCTTGACTTCATAGTGCTTCCATAACTCCACAGACAAAATGGAGTATAGCCCTAATGACTGGTCCTTGAAATTGCTGTACTCAGCATCTTAAGGAAACCATTGAATGGTCTGTCAACCCATGGGAAGCTGTTCCTCTTGAGTCAATGACTGGGAAGAGACATGTAGAGAACAGATCTGTAGAAGAGAGTGGTAAGAAAAGATGAAAAGGTGGTAACCAGACATCCCACAGAACTCTCTCAGTGCAGTCACCATTTTCCCAGGAGAACACTCTGCTATATGTTGATCTAAAATTTGTCCTTCAACTGGCTTCTGATATTTGAATCTAAGTTCAAATATGTAAAAGTACCTAGATAATATGTTGGTTTTCATACAGTGGGAAAAAAGAGGTAGAAGTAATGGAGGAATCTATCCATAAAGGAACAGGGAAAGCCATATATACCTTCATTTTTGGTCAGTGAACAAGCATGAATGTACAATGCAGACAAAGAGCTGAGGGAGGAATCTTCTGCTCTGCCAGCAGGACTTATGAGACAATTCACAGAGTGCTTTGGCAAGGGGGCTGGGCACAGTGAGGAACTGAGGTTACTCTAGAGCTGTCAGTGTATGAGGGACAGATAAGGTATTATGGTCAGAGGGCCACCTGGATGGAAGATTATTGCAGTAGAAAGTTATGAAGTATACAGAAAACAACCCAATGGGAAATAAACTCATTAGTTCCACTCTTGATGGAACAGTTTGGTTTTTCCTATGTGAGAATGTTTGGAGTGGACATTCGCTGATTTTACCAGAAGTATATTCTATCAGAGCAGAAAGTTGTTCCTGCTGTGAATTAGTTCTAAACCACTTTTAAACCACTCCCAAAGGTTAAAAATACAAGCAGTTCAATAAAATTTGCCGTGCAAGGAGAAATACTGATTTGTGTACTCACTGCCACTACCTGTGTGTGATCAGTAACAGTGGACACCTCTTCAGCAACGTGCAAACGCCTTCCACTTACTGGACATGAACAACCAACACCACTTTAGTCCTGTGGCCCATGGCACACCCTCTTTGGCCAGCTGACTTCATGGTGGAGCCTTCCCTCTAAGCAGTGCACTGTTTAAAGAGAAATGAGCTACAGAGACTACTGCACAAAATCCAAAACGTGAGACACACACTCCTCCTTAGTAAGAGGGTGAACTTTTCTCAGTCCCAGCAAAGATTTTCTCTGCAGCTGCTCTCTCATGCATTTCCAGATGTGAATGATTGTGGTGAGAGAAACAGTCTGTTTTTCCCTTTTTCAGAGTTAAAAAAATAAGTTAAAATTTTAAATAAAATGAATATGTTTCTATCCTGTAGGAAGAGAAAAGAGGGTATTGTTTCCATCTGGCTCTGCATGTCAGTTATGTGTCTACAAAGAAGTGTCTGAACAAGTTATTCTGGGGCATTGCTCATCGGAACTAAGATAGATATCTATTTAAGAATGAAATTCAGTTCACCCTGGAAGTGCCTTTTTTCTTTCTCTCTTTCTTTCCACTGGATCTAAAAAGGAGAAGTAAGATGTAGACATCTGTGGTCAGGTAGAGGAATCTCAACTTCTTTTGCCAAAATTTACTTGCTGTCTGTCTGCCTACCTGTCCAGTGGCTGCTTACCTTCTACTTCAGCTATTAGCAGATATTAAAAACTAAGCACCATTTGTAAATGTAGTCATTATTCATCAAGTATTTCAGTGTCAATTTAGTATTTTGAGCCATTCTTTGCTGTGGTGTTTTGTAATTACAATTACCCATGCAGTTAGGTTACAGAGTGTAGAAAAGAAATTAAACATCAAACATTATTTTTCTTTAGAATAGCACTGGGGGAATATAAATGGAGAAGCAGGAAGAATTAAACAGATCTGCTAATCTGACAGTCACATTAAAGGTGAAATATATTGTGTGTGTAGTTTTACTCAGATTATTGCACATTTTAAAAGTTCATTTTTTCTGCCTATGTTTCCAGATAATGGAATAATGAATTTTACAGATATGTAGGATCTGGTCCTTCACATATCATCTTTGTGTCAAAAAACAGAACCAAAGGAATAAGATCTATTGTAAAATAGAAGCTCTGAGATAAAAGAATTTTCAAAATCTGTGACTAAATCAGTAGGCAAAGTCAATTCCTGAATTAATGAATAGTACTTTGAATCAAAAATTCTGCCTGACTCATATTCAGTAAAATAACATTATATTTTCAGTTCTACTGCTAGGGAAATATGTTGATATAAGAGATAAAATTCTTACATTTATTTCACAATTAAAAAACATGAGCTGTTGGGACACCTGAAGTAGGATGTCTCTTCTAAACCAAGGCAGAAATCAGTAGAAAGAAAACTCTTTGATAGGTGTGATTAGAATGGCATCATTTATTTCTGGTATCACGTGTTTCTCCCTTACCCCTTTACATTTGGTAGGAAAATAACATTTTTGCTGCTTTGGAACAAAGGTCTGGAGTTTCTATACTAATTTAAAAAATTACATATCAGGCATAAAGTAGGCTTGAATTCTTTGTAGAACATATATAATTAATTGAACCTTTTTTGTTTGCTTGTTTAACCAATGTCCTCAAATATAGAACAAATGTTTGCAAATTCATCCAATTTTGAATTTATGCACTGCTACTGAAATAGTAATGTGGATTTTTTGTGGGTGATTTGTGAATGGAGAATATGTTATTTCTGTATGCTAAACAAGTCCATTTTAAAGATTGTTTTTTGCAATAAGTAAAAATTAAGCAGGAGGTTTACTTTGCAAAACTCTATGAGAATGAAGTTCTAAAATTGTCTATGAAAGATTTATTTTAAAAAATTCCAAATGGTGTTAGGCGTGTGATTTTAATTTTCACCATCCTTGAGAACCCATGAGAGATCAACTTAATCATCCAAACACAGAAACACAGAAAGGATAGGTTACAAACAGAACACACTAAATGTCTCCTGAATTTAGCATAAAAATGTAACAATATATTTTTAATAATATTATGACATTTATGTAGTGGGTATGGTATTTATGCAGTGTATTATGTAAATGTAAAATATTGTGTGTTACTTAAAACAAGTCAGTTGAGAAAACATGTAAGTATTTTATATTTTTTTACAAATTATGTTAATGGTAATATACCAGTGTAGTGCAAAGAGTTATAGAAAAATATGTGTCATTCTAACACCACTTCTGATTATGATTAATTTGCACCCCAGTTTCAAATTTCCAAGACTGTGTCTTGCCTTTTTACTGTGTGATTCCTGGCAGCAAAGAACAGTTTGCCACTAACAAATCAAATTGGTTACTCTGGAATACATTTTGTCTTTGGGGTGCCTGTAATTCTATAATATTTTATCCATATAGGAAGTGTATGCTGTCCTTTCATTTATGGAAATAAATCCTTGACCAGAGGTCCACCAGTTGGGCCAGAACTGCTATTCTTAAAATGTTAGTGTTACTCTCATGACAGTTTTTCTTAAAGCCCCTGTTTCAGAAGTCATTAGATGGTAACCTAGATTTTTCCTTTCTAACATAAAGGTTTTCCTTAATTATATATTTGTGCGGAGAATTTTGAATATCAGACCCTTGAATGTTCAAAAACAAGTAGGCAAAGAAAAAGAAAATATATTTGTCATTTTGTTCTGCTTTGAACTACATGGCTATTTCAGCAAATTTTGTGCTTTTAATAAAAAGTCATGAGTCAAGATTTTTTAAACTAATTTTATTTCTTATATTAGTATATGGTTTCGGGGTTTTTTTGTTATATCCTGTGTTGTCAAATAAGTCTTTAAATGGTCAGAGTAAAGAAAATAGCTATGAAAATCAGCAACGTATTAGTATATGAAAAATATAAAGTGTATTTTCTATATGCAGTTATAAGAAAGAAAGTTTTTACAGTGAGGGTAGTAAAACACTGGAGCAGGTTACCCAGAGAAATGGTGGATGCCCCACTGCTGGAAACATTCAAGGCCAGGTTGGATGTGGCTCTGAGAAAACTGATCTAGCTGAATGCCCCTGCTCATTGCACGGGGGTGGGAAACAGATGATCTTTAAAGGAGCCTTCCAACCCAAACCATTCTATGCTTCCATAACTGTGTGGCAAAGACACAGTTTAGAATACAAATGATTTTTCTGTACTTGACTTTCAAAATTGCTTTTGCTGCAAACATTTACTTTTGTTTTTCCAATAGTGTTAAAAATTGGAGTTAAATTAAGATAAAACCGGAAACTTCTGCCCTGTAGTTTTCATGAGTTCTGTGGAGGTCGCTTTCACGACAGAGCTGTGATTTCCTCTCTGGAGACATCTCACAAATTTCCCTGTGGTTTTTCTCATCTGTCAAAGTGTTATGTACACCTGTAATGGCCAGGAAACTTACTGGTGTGCAGTGATTTCAGTAATACCTGATGAAATTATACACCATGGATTCCAACAGACCTGTGCAGACTACGGTGATCCTCCACAGCCAAAAAAAGAATAAATTGAACATAAAATATATAAAATCTTCCCTTTATTCCCTTAATCAGTGCTTCCTCTCTGACTGGCAAATTTACATAAGACTTTCATATCTGCAATTTCTTATCACAATTGAGTGATATGTTTAATTACATTTTACCCCTTTTTTAGGGAAGATATCCTCTCAAACTCCCACTAGCCACACTTCCATTAGGATTATAATATAACTTGGAAGTTAAAAATTAAAAATTAAAATCTTTTTTAAAAGTAATTAATAAGCTTGTTGCAGCCAAAAGCTTCATTAGACACAGACACAGTTATGCAGAATTAATGGTAGGCAGGCTAAGACGAAGCTGAGAGTGTTATTGATCCTTTACCAACAGGTATGCACAATTGTGTACCACCACATCTGTCAGTATATCTACATACCAGATGTTACAGGAGATCCAGGGAAATTTACCAGGAAACGGAAGATAAATTCAGTGAACGGGGCACTGTGACATCTACGGCTTCACAAGGGTTGGAATAAAACAATAACCTGACACTTATTTAATGAAGATGGATATAATAGACTGCAATCTGTGCAACAAGAAGAGTTTTCTAAATAGGTACATTTTACTGCATTTTGCTGATGTGTAGGGTTCCCTCTGCAGCAAAAATTTGAAGCCAATTTCATAAGTAAATGCGACTTTGTCTTGGAAAATTCTTAAATCTCTTTTCGGTTACTTGAACATCATGAAGTCACGGGCAATACAAACCTTATCCCAGGATTACCTTGATTAAGGCAAAAAACATTAAAAGCAAATTACTATGAAAGTATCAAACAATTTGCCCTTAATGTTTCAGTCATATCTGTAAAAAATATGACTTAAATCTAGTTTTATTAATAATACATATTTTAATTAAACGGCTAGAGGTGCATCTAGCAGGAAAAATTGAATCTTCACTGGATTTCACATACTTGTATGATTCATGGGCAGTAAATATGCAAAGCTTTATGCCCATAAGGCAATCACACTGCAAAGCTGATATGCATGTTTTTGTCTGAAAGAATGAAGTCTAATAAGCCTTAGAAATAAAAATAATAGCAATAAAAATAATAACAACAATAAATGCTCTAAAAATTAATCTATTTTTTGTAGATCTAATACATTTCTTGATACAATCCTCATTTTTTTGCCAGCTGCATGATGTTGAAAACATATTTATTGTTGTTTTCATTAATCTCATTACACAAATTTTGCCTGTATGGGTATATATATATGCACACACACTATCACAGCTTCGGCAATAAAACCATAGGATAAAAATTATCATGCTACAGTAGCACAGAATGAAATGCTTTCATTGCAAACTGGGGATTGAACATTTCTTCAGTCTGCTGATCTACTAACAAAGCCTCTCCTCATTTACATCAAGATTGTTTTTAAAGATCTGACTCTGCATGCCTAGTTTGCTTTATCTTTTGTTCACTTCATCAAACATTCAGCTCGCTTATATTTAGTGACAGCTATGCCATGCACACCACCACCACCTCTCACCTGGTGGTGTCAAAACACAAAAGCAGACATGAAGTAATTACAATCTACAATGCTTCTCTGAAGTAACTCTGTGGTGCCAAATTGCCACCTCTTATTGAGTGGAGCACAGCAACTGCTCATAACACCCTGCAGTAGCATGGTGCAGTAAATGCATGCATGTTAAGGATATCGAACTTTGCTGAAAGTACTAACATGGTGAAACTGAGCTTAAACACTTGCTTTCCAAACCTCAAACACCTGTCTAAAGACAGAACTATTATTGTCATCAGATTTTCCATCACTGCAGTGATCAAATGTTAATGAATGCCATCTCACACTGTCCTTATATGAATAAGAATATGAAGACCCCAGTCATGGTCCCATTTCAGAGAAAGAAGACTGATGAACCAAAAAAACTTTAGGTCTACATTTCTCCTGATTTAGAAAGGCCAGTCAGAGATGCACAAGTAATGGATTTAGAGTTTGGCTTGTTGGGGGTTTTTTTTTCTGGGATTGGTATTTTCATGTTGTATAAGCCCAGAGCACAGCTCTTGTTGTTGTAGAAGTAACCAGGAGTTTCTGGTCTCTCTGCAACCTGTTGCATAGTGGTTGAGATAGCACATCCATTAAAAAAATTAAATCATTTATAACTCCATCTGAAATCTCTTGTTTAGCTACCACTTACAAAAAGTTTGATCATCAGAGGGATGGGTGTTGCAGTGGGGATTCTTGCAACATGCTTAAGACAGCGAGGCCCATGGAAAATTATAAGGACCGATTCTTGGTAGATGTTTTTCAGAGATGTTTATTTTCCAGCCGCGTGGCCGGCGACTGCCGAGGAACTGTTGCAATCATGGGACCAGCAGGGTCCTCCCCGGGCAGGGGAACACAAAACAACCAATGGGTAATGAGGCTGACCAGGGATTAGGGAAACCTCATGCCTCCACCCCAGGGTCCTCTCCCCCCAGACCCCAAGCTGGGGGGGGGACCCCAACACTTCACCCTTTTGTTTTAACAGAAAGAGATTTAAAACTTAATATTGAAAACAACTGGATAAACATAAGATAACAAGAACAATTTCAAAAGAAAACAACCCACCCTCCTGAGTCTCTAAATGTCCAAATGGATTTTTTTTTCCTCTGGAACATCTTAAGGTTGGAAGAAGGGAGACAGGACTCTCTGAGCGTGCTTTGTGGGGAAACTGAGGCAGGAGATGGTTTCTTCCATTTGTACCTGTTGGAACTCTAAACAAAAATAGTTAATTTCTTCCCTCTCCTTTTTCATCCCCCCCCTCGGCATCAGAGAGGAGTTGTGGGGAAAGGGAATTGTATAGGGAAGCCATGGGGTGAAAAATGGATTAGGAATAAACTGAGGATGGGGTAAATCTAGGAAAGGGTTCATATTGGGTATAGGGTAAAAGGGGAAAGTAGGCTGCAGGTAGGGAAGTTGCTGGGATGGATAGTGTTTATAATTTTGTGCATAACGGCTGCCCTTTGACTGGAATACCCCCAGGCCCTGTTACATGGGCTGCTTGTCGGCCTTTTCTTCCGTGGACAATATCAAATTGTACAACTTCTCCATCTCCTACACTTTGGAGAGTATTTTTCAGGGTTATTCCTTTTAATGGCAGTTCTATGGATGAATACATCTTCCCCTGTATCATCTCGTGTTATAAAGTGTAGTTGTTTTTGACATTGTACCATTTCACAATTCCTGTGATTTTCGTTGCTAGAACTTCTCCTATTACGTACTTGCATCTGTGTCATGGCTGCTGGTCCTGCGCAGCCGCTGCCTCACCGACTCCAATGTCTTGGTCGGGCCCCCGCGTTGCTGCTGCTCCACGCCCTCTGAGTGGCGCTGCTTCGGCTTGGTTCTGCGCTGTGCGGCTTCTCGTGTCATTATGGAAACCACCATTTCTCGCTCTACAAAGCTCTCCGAGCCATGTGCTCGGAGAGGGTTTCCACGCCGACCCCCGGTTCCTGGCTGCTCGTGGGGGCCGCCTCTCTGCTGCACATGGCCCACAGTACCAGTGGCGCCTGCGGTGTCGCTCCCTCACTCGCGGTCTCGTGGCAAGGGGCCACAAGACAGGGATGGGGCCCGAGATAAGGCGTGGGCTCCTGAGGGGGCTGGGCGCATCCAGCACAGGCACCTCTGCCAGCATGGGTAGGGGAAACCCTGCGGCTGCAGTCACATGCTCCTGGGATGGCCACCGCGCACTCTCAGCCATGCGATGACGGTCGTCTTCCACCACAGAGGTAATGGGACCATGCAAATGCTCCTGAAGAGCTTCACTGATTACAGGGGATGCACGGAGAAGTTCTATCACTAGCGCATGTTTTGATTGAGCTATTATCTCACCCAAGACCACAGACCAAAAATTCAAGGTACTTCCAGGAGGTTTAATATCAAAAAGTAAGTCTTGAGAAATATAAAAGAAATTTTTGAAAAGCCAGTCAAAAAAATATTCTAGATCTCCCGGAGCAAGCTTCCTGTTTTGCTGTGCCAGGATTCCTTTAACTTCTAGATACATTTCTTTCTGCAGCTTAGACAGCCACATTTCCCACAATTCCTCCATAGTCCAGAGAGAACAGCCAAACCAAGGTGAGAAGAGATAGATCTAGAGTGGTTTTTACTCACAAATTTTTGGGGATCTTCAGAATTTTAGTTACTTCACAGGTGCTGTCTCCAAGGGATCATTATGCCCGCATTCTCTACCATTGTTGCAGTGGGGATTTTTGCAATGTGCATAAGACAGTGAGCCCATGGAAAATTATATGGACCGATTCTTGATGGATGTTTTTCAGAGATGTTTATTTTCCAGCTGCATGGCCGGTCTGCCAAGAAACTGTTGCAATCATAGGACCAGCAGGGTCCTCCCCGGGCAGGGGAACACAAAACAACCAATAGGGAAGGAAGTTGACCAGGGATTAGGGAAACCCTGTGCGTCCACCCCAGGATCCCCTCCCCCCAGACCCCATGCCGGGGGGGGGGGGGCACCCCAACAGATAGGTGAGGTTTTTTTCTTCTGAAAAGAGATTACTCCTAGAAGTCTTGAGATTTTGCTGGATAGTGTTTTGTTTGCTAAGAGTTTTCTTGAATCCTGCTCTCCATCTGAAAAATGGTGATGCAGGGGCTAACCCAAACAAGTAGGCACCTATTGGCATTTACACCAGCTGATATTTGCAGCACTGACTTAGGCCACTCTGTTCTGCATACAAAGAGTTTAAGGGGAAATATGAAGAAGGTTGTTGTATGTAAAAGGGGGAGGACTAAAATAGTCAAGAACTACTGAAGAGAAGGATGCATCAAGCCTGAAAAATTTATGCCTAATTCTAAGGTGAAGAGAAAGATCTATTTCTATCTCTTATTCATAATCCTGAGCTCTCAATTTGGCTGAGGGATGAAATCAGTCATTTTTGGAAGTAAACTGAGGTGAACTATCCTATTCGATATTTCGAGGATAGTCAAGTCTATGTTCTTCCTCCGATCAGAAGCAGCAATTTTAGTCTAAATACTTTCTCCTTTCTAAGGGAGCACACTGTGCAGTACTACGACATATTTTTGGATATTTTCTCTCAATTTCACCCCTTCAGATTGTCCTACCTGATATTATTTGTATAAATATATATGTTTTATATATATGTGTGTATAAGTTCACTGGACTAGGGAGTAGACCACAGATCCTGATGCTAAATGTTTGAACCAACAATTAAATTTACAAAAATAAAAACATGAACCTCCTGCATGAAGGCTGCATTTTAAAACAGTATCTGGAAAATAATGGGTGAACTGGACATGGAGGCAGAACCAACCAAAATGGAACTTCAGACAGCATCCTTGGCACTTCAGGCCTTTTCATCTTTCTTTTACTTTCACATGTGTGCATCTCAGGGCTTGCTCTGGAGCAACAGTGAAACCGTAGAGCCTATGAATCCTCTAAAATATGTTCATCTTCATTTGAAGAAGGGGGAGTGTTTCTTCACTCTACTTAAGAGAAACTCTGCCATAACCTATACCATTTCCTTCTTAGCCTGGACCAGTCCACAGACCTCAGTGATTCCATCCACAAGAGCTGAGTCTCTGTTCTCACCTGGGACAAGGCAGTACTGTCTCCCCACTCAAGTTAACCATTCCATCTGTCACAGTGACTTTAAGGTAAATAGAAAGGAATTTGACTTTGGGTCTTTCAGCTCTTCTCTTGCAAATCACTGAAAAATTTGTGTCTTGTGTCACTAAAGTGACAGGTGCCAGATGTCAGCACAGTACAGAAGGTTGAGTCCTGGAGGCACATTGAGTCTGAAGTGAGCACACCACCCTCAACCCATCAAAGACCTTCTGGTACTTCTTCTGCCTTGATTTCACCATCCAGACACGTTCAGCTGTGGTGAGCTACTCAGAATATGTTGAGTAACGTATTAAGTATCAAATATATTAAGTAATTAATCCAATTGCTTTTCAGTTAAATTGTGCCAGCTATAACTTCCATAACAAATACAATACGTGAAATTTAACAGCTTAATCATGGGTTGCTACAAGGGTGAAGAGGAGAAAATCTTGTGTACCCAGCATGGGCATGAATGTAATTATTTGAGTTTCATTCTACAATTTGACCAACAGTCAGCAGCACAGAGCACTTACCTGTGTAATTTCCCTGGCAGTTTAGCTCTGGATGTATTCAGACTGTTCTTACTGATTCTCAGGAGACCAGTAAAACAAACTTATAGGCTATGACATAATATTTTCTTTGGGAGGAAGAAATGTGAATGTATATGAACTGTGATTAGCTATTTATCAATTAACACAAAAAGTAACACTGCTTTCAGCCCATATTGTTTTAATCACTAATGTCACTAATGTGGCATTATTATGCTTTTATTTACATTGGAAGAAAATTAATGCTGCATGTCATCTTGCTTTTAATATGATGCTACAAGACGAATTATTTTTGCAAGACTAGTATTTTAGTGTATTGATAATTGTTCTTAAATAGTTGATTCATTGGAGTTTTATATTGGTTTGATTTACAAATAGCTCAGTAGTAAGCACTCCAAAGTACGAAGTTCGTTATATTAATATAGATATGTTTATACACTCAGGAAAGTGACAAAATAAACCAATGGCAAAACATAAAATTATGAGACAGTATAGATTTCAAGCAATAGCAGAAATAATTTATAAATTGTAGCAGTGATAAAAGAACACAGACATTATTATTGTCTAAATTGTTTTGTTATAACGTTTCATGGACATAGTAAGAAGGTCTTCCCAATGGAAAAGGAAAACTGTTATGAAAATCAAGTTCATGAAGAAGGAGTGGAGGAATTTAAATATGTAGGGTATGGATTTCAAAAGCACTGAGCTTTGACTTTAAGCTCTGTTTCAAGTGAAGTCAACTGTCAAACTGTTACCGACTTCCACAGGAGCAGAGCCACTCCCATATCCATGTGTCCAGAAATTCCACCTGTGAATCCTGAAACACATTTAGGTCTCAGTGAGACACATTCAGTAGATCTGACGTGAGTGGAAGATAATGAGAGAAGCGCTTTGTAATTCTTCCAAACAAGAACCAGAAGAAAACAGAAAGAAAGCAGAACTACCATCTGTGATTAAGAAATTATTCCTGATACACAGCACCCCAAAAATCTATTGCTCTGTGACTGAATTGCTGATTTTGGACACAATTAACATAATCAGTCTTCTCCAATGTCTGCTAGGAATGACCAGACCTTTTACAGTCATGCACAGTGGATGGGAGAAGATGAAGGAGGAACACAAGGATGTCTGAGTTCCTTGTCTGAATTGCCTTCAAAGAGATCTGTTGCTCTGCATGGATTGCAGAATGGAGGAGAGGTTTGGCTTCTTTCTTCCCCTACATCCCTCCAGCATTACTCCAGCAAATGTTGCAGTCCTAGACATCTCACATGATATTACACCCCACACAGTCCCAGGACATGTAGTTTCATGCTCCTCCTAAAAAATGCAACTGAACACCCTCTCACCTGCAAAAAACCCAAGCCCCACAAGATTTATAGAAGTGAGATCCCATGGTCATCACAGAACTCCAAAGGAGATGCAGGGAAAAACAGTATCTGATGAGGATATTGAGATTAGTTCCAGAGGTAGCTGGCTCTCAGCACTGTAACACAGTAAATCAGTCTCTGTTACCCGTGCTTTGGGCAAGGGTACAGTAATATAAATCTACCTACACTTTCTGCATAAGCAGAATAACAAAATTGCTTTCATACATCCACAAAGCTCTACTTTATTTTTCAATTTCCTTCACAAATATGATGTTAACTCCCCAAGTCAAGCTTTAGGTTACCCAGGCTGCAATTTATTTTCTATTAATAAGAGACAGGTTTTAGAATGAAATCCAACATAGTGAATCAATGCATTTATAGACCCACAGATATGACTGAAGGCAGGACTGAATGAATTTTACTCAATCCCTCCTGACAGTCATTAGTCCAGTCAGCTTTTAAAAATGTCAGTGATGAAGATTTCATGAATTCCCCAAACAGTATATGCCAGTTAACAACTACTCTGGTTCTTCTTTCTAGTGATCTCACCACCATCAGAACCAACTAGATGTATGAAACTGTTGTGTGACCTTGAAGCTACCCCTTAAAATCTTACTGGTTTGATAGGACATAGCAGGACACAAACATTGTGCAACTCATGAAGTACCCTGCCTCCACAAATTATCCTGAAGCAGCCTAAGCTGCCAAACATCTATTTTCAAAGACCACTTCAGCTGTCATTTCAGCAATTTGCTTTAGAAAGAAAAGAATTGGCTTTCTCAAGAGCTATTCAAGATTACATAGTGCTTGCACAAAGCCAGAGTATTTAGTTCCATCACTAAAAGAAAGAGGTAGACCAGGTCCTAGCTGCTCTCCAAAGAAGATGAGTCATCTCTCTTCGACAGGATTTATTTAAGGACATTGGGGTGATTAGAAACACAAGCACTTCAGCTGATTGCCTAAAGTTTGGTATAATGAATCCCACACAATACTCTTTCCTAGAGATATGTGTAGCAGGATATATGATTTTGTTCTCTTTTTTTGTTCTCTCATTGGATTCCTAGTGGCTGGACTTGTCCAAAGCATCTGACACTGTCCTGCGTAACATTCTTGCCTCTACACTGGAGAGACATGGATTTGATGAAGGAAACACTGAGTGGATAAGGTATTGGTTGGAGGCCACACTTAAAGAACTGCAGCCAATGACTTTGTGTCCAGGCAGAGACCAGAGATTACTGGCATTCCTCAGGGACTGGTACTGGGACCGTCACTGTTTAACATCTTTGCCAGTAACATGGGCAGTGGGATTGAGTTCACTGCCAGCAAATTTTCCAACAACTTTGCCGAACTATGTGGTGTAGCCGACACGCTGGAGGGAAGGGATGACACCCAGAAAGACCTTAGCAGCCTTGACATGGTCCCTTCCAACCCAAACCAGATCACAAAGTATGGCAATGCAAGTAAATAATAGACTGAAATTACAGAGCATGAGGCTTTTATCTCAAAAGAAAATCCAACCCCACAACACATTCGCTTTAGTGTGTTTCTCAAATGTGTCGTGTCTCGAATGTGTCATGTCCTATTATATCCAGCCACAGTAACCTTATGTGACCAGCTGCCTCTAAACAGGATGGAGAAAAAGCCTGATCTTAAGCCAGATGTAAAAGAAAAAGATGATGCGTGAAGAAGACTGTCTGTCGTACGGTTAACTGGTGGAGTTCTAGACAAGAAATAATATTCACTCACAGAAATAAGATACATACAGAGCAAAAAAAGTGTTCAGTGTAAAAGTAAGAACTTTCCCTAGCACACCTGTAAAATAATTTATTGGAGCACCTTGGAATTGTGAAAATATGACTTGTAGAGAAATATTACATCTTACAAAATTCATACTCTTCCAAATAAATTCAATTTTAAAATAGTACAGAGAAACAAGAGCATGTTTGTGCACAAGAACTGATGTGCGCAAGGATCTCTGAGGCAGCGCACTGGAAGAAGGAATAACTATGCCTGTTGTGAAGGTTTTTTACACTTCCCTGTAGTATAGGATTCATCTCACTATTTAAAATCTATTTATTGACTTCTAAGCCAATCATAGAAGATTCTGTCCAAGAAGGAAAATGAGCACCTCTCGGGTTTAGCTCATGCCACCCATGTTAGAAACCTTAAGTTAGCTGGTGTTAATTTCACCGTACAAATTAGCTCTATGCCATTGCAGCTAATTTTTCTTTTTACTAAATGTGGATTCAGATCTCTCTGAGCTGACAGCAACACTTAAAACTGGGATTTATGCCCACCACTGTTCCTCGTAACTCTCTCTTCTCTTTGCAATTTCCTGCAGGAAAGGGAAAGTATGAAATCATGTGACTGTGGAGAACTCTTACTCTTGTTTTAGGACCCTGGTCTTCAAAGTGGTAATAAATAGATGGATACAATACTACTTTTCAAACATTCTTCAGACATTGTTTTTTCTGTGAAAGTATTAGGAATGTTGTAAAAAACACCCCAACACCTTTGTTCTTTAGGAAGATTACATGGTATGTGATTAACATCTTAATTCAAAGTGGGTTTGAAGAATTTCATGGTAGTATTTAGCAAGCTCCTCTATTTTACCCTGTTTTATGTCAGAACAGGAATGTATTGTTGAAATGAACTCCCTGGTCATCCTTACCTGCTGTCTTAATTCACACTGTGGTGTGACTGCAGGGAGCCATCATTTTCAGAAGGAGCTGTTCTTCAGGAACCACCTTACATCCTTTGACAGCTGAGGTGGGCAACATTCAGTATGGGAACAGAACCATTCCAAAGTCAACTCCCACCCCAAAAATGTCAGTGTGGATGTCACTGAAGTTGGTCACTTGCAACCATTTTCCCTATGGGTCTGCTCCTATTGCTCTTCTAATGCAGGTGTAGTCTCAAAGAATCCAAAAAGGACAAAGTAGTAGTTTTATCTATCAAAGTAAATTAAGATGACTGATTTATAGAGGAATGCAGAAGCTTGCAAGTATGATTTTACAATTATAAGTTTTCAGCAGACTTGATCAGTGTTTCTCTACAGCAGAAATTAGAACATAACACTGGTCATCTTCACTTGTTTAACTTGTAGATTAGGGTAAATTTTAGTTGTTTTCTTCTATTTACCTTGGGGGTTCAGTTGAAATCCCCAAAGGAGAGAAGATTCAATGCCCCCAACAGCAGAATCGTGTATGTCTGCTGCTGGTGAACAGAAGTGCTGAGCTGCTGACAGCTCTAAGTAAATGGGATCATTTAAAAGATCACACATACTCTGTGCACTTCTGCTCTTCATCGTTCTTATCTCACCATGAACAGAGATAGTTACACTGATTCATGGTTGGTGGCACAATGCCACAAACTGACATCTCACAGAAGTAAAAACAAATCAATAATCCTTCTGTAGGAACTAGAAGAGCACTGCCCACGATCAGATTTACTCCAAGTTTACAGATAGCTTATTAACTACCCAAATCAAGTGCATATTTTAAATAATGCATAGCAATGTGATCAAGATGAGAAGGTTGGTGAAATGATGCCATTTGTTTGCTTCATACAAAAATTGGGTTCCATCAACTTAATGCCTTTTCCCCTCCATCTAAATTTAATATGTTTAATTTCAGAGTGAGTTTTGATCAATGTGTCCAAATGACTTTTAAATGCTTAGATAAGGTTTTACCGGTCTTCATTTTTCTCACTGGAGCCTGGGTAATATGCTCAGTGTTATAAAAAATCAGTAGCTCATTCCTGCTTTTAAAAGAAAGGAAAAAAAAGAGAAAGAGGATGAATGGACCAAGAAGAAAGGTTTTGTTTAAATTATCTGCTTACAGATTTAAAAAATGCCCTAAATATAATACAGCATAAACATTCTTTCCTTATTTCACTTATGACTACTTCCTAGATTAATCCTCTTACCCATCAGTGTAGTCTCTTCCAGTTTATTATGCATCTTTCTTATTGAATAGTCCTTTGTTTCTCAACAGATTGTTTAGGTTTTTAATATTGTTAGTGTTGAGAGATAAACGTTTTGGTACATATTGGAGAGTAATAAATTGTGTTGAACATTGATAAACTAACGCAATTACTAGCAAGGTCACAGAGTCAGCTAATTTAGAAATATCAGTACTCGGATTTTGAGTTGTCCCCTGGAGAACTGCAGCCACTTTATTAAAGCAGGAGGGTGAGGAGAAAATGGTACATTAGGATTGATCTTTTGATCTAATTGTGGACCTCTGCCATTCCTTGTTTGACCAAAAGTGCTTAGCAAGCAAGAGGAAACACAGTTCAACTAATTGAGGAACATCCCTTAAAAGCCAAAGGGATTGTGGGAAAAAGAAAGAAATTGCAATTTGTACAGTTTTATGGTGTTAGTTATCAATGAAAAGGTGTAAATACTGTACAATTAATCTTTGCTTTTCACATGGGAATTTTTGAGGTTTGCAGACATATCACAGTCATACTTCCAATGTGTTCAAGAATCTAAATTTCTTGTACTGCTGAAGTCCCAATTAGGCGATATTGAAAAAGAGTAATATTTTCTATGTTGTGACTTATTTTTAAAGAATTAATACAAGACCCCTGCAATAGCACTCAGTCACTAGACAACAGGCTGTACTGTTGGACAGCATCAGAAATGCCATGGAATGTTCCTATTGCACAAGAAAAGCAAAAAAAGTCCATCTGCTTTTGAGTTAAACTGAGGCACATATTCAAACTTAAATGCATTTTTGTCTGTGAAAGATGATTTCATTTGCATTTTTTGATCTCTCCCTAACTGATGTGTATCTGTTTATTTTTCTATACTGGAATCACTAGTATGATGCTGTGGTGGTGTATTATTGCCTCCGCCCCCCAGGCCACGCTATGATCTGAGGAGTGACCTTAAAACACTCATTTGTGAAAAATACAGCTTTCAAAGGTATGTATTAATTTGTGGGTTGGCATGCTAGAACTAAGGGTAATGATAATGGGAGATGTACCATTATCTCTATAGAACTCTTTTAGTTTGATTCTAGACAGTATCAACTCTGAATCCTCACTTTCTGAAAGGCAATTGGCTGCCTAACTCAAAGAAACAAAGAAAGTTATTTATTAAAGGACACATAGAAACTACACCAAAATAATATTATCATCATAAATAGTGCGTAGTCATCATATGTTTTGGAAAAATTGTATTGGCATTCTCCCTTTCTCTCTTTGTTTCTTTCGTTCTTTCTTCCCTCTATCCCTCCATCTCTCTGTCCCCCTTACCCCCCCTCTTTTTTTCTTGTTTCAGCATAAACACATGTGGGAACAAAGCACTCATATTGATGCTAAAAACTGCAGGAGGAGAATGCTTCAGACCTATTTCAGTTTGGAGATTCTGGGCTTTATCTCTTTTTCATGTTGACATTATTTCATGGACAGTCAGAGACATCTGGACACAGCTGCAGATCTTGACATCAGCATTTAGACACATCTAGGCACTATGAGGCATGTGTTCAAGGAGAGATGGATATCTAAGCTCTTACTGTAGTCAGCTGGGAACAAGTCACAGTCAGAAGGCTCTGGAAAGCTATTCAGCAGATCATATGAAGATGAGCATAGACTGTATTGACTACTCCACTGCCTGTATGATGATATCTAGTGCAGTCTGAAAGTACCTTATGCCATGGCAGCGTGGTGCTATGCATAATTTACCTGACTTTTCAGTCATACCATACTTTTGCAGCCTGAAGATTCAATTCTCCTGTCTGAATTGGAATGAAACAGGGTAACCACTGACACAGTATTACTGAAATATCATGAAAGAATTTAAATGTAATTGAATAGAAAAAGAAATGAAAACGTATTAAACTCTAAGTAAAATTTCAGGGTTCTGTCATGCAGTAAGTACTAAAATCACTTTGGTTTTTTCAGCTTTTTGCTTTGTATGATCCTGATGTGAAATTAAATCCGATTTTAGAAGTTTAAGTTTCCTGATGATTTTTTTTACTTCCATAGTCAATCACTGGCTTCAGTAGAGAATTGGTGGTCAGTCATCCTTACAGACTAGAATTCAGTTTTTCTATTTGAAAAACATAATCCTTAGTTTAAAACATTCCTATTTGAAAAAGTAATGTTTCGTATTACGGGTCTTAAGAAAATCTCTATAGCTCAGGTGTTAATATGACCCTATCACAGACAGTCCCTCTTACAGCCACAGGCTTGTACAGAGGTGTGAGCCACCAGTTTAATATGCATTCAGACGGAAACACATCTCCTTTCAGTTCCCATGAGAAACACTTTTGTCCTTATGAAATCTACAAAAAATTCCCAATTTACATTTGTTAATTAGAAAGCTTTATTCTAAATAGACTAATTAATTACAGCCACATTTACATTTTAAATTTAAGTGATTATTTTAGAGGATTTTGTAGACTCCTAATTACAAGTGTTGTTGTTCTCATTAGGATTTCAAGCGCTGTCCCAAATGAAAATGGCAATTGATCTACGGAGCCCCGCAGAGTCATCCAGTTTAACTAGTTCTGTGTACTGCCTAATGCACACACAGAGATGCTGCTGTGTGACCCAGTGCATTCCAGAACCAAATCACTGTGGAAAAATACCTCTTTCTGACAGAACACAAAGCAGTCACCCAAGTTCCTGTGGAGTACGAGTGGACTACGAGTTGCCCAGGAGGAAAAAGAACTTGACGGTCGTGCTGCTCATCTTGAACAGGAGTACAGAGATCACAATAAAAAAAGGACTCTTGGTTAGAGATCAGACATATTAAAAGTATATAAGGCTATTCAGAGACTTCTATAGAAGTTATAGCTTACATAAACAAGCTGCCAATATGAGCACAGCAAGTACTGATAGTTCTTTCATAAAGAATTGGAAAAAGAAAAATTATACAGGAAAGGGAAAAATTATACAGCAGTATTAAAGTTCCTTAGAAGGCTTTTGACCTTATACAATTCTGCAAGTGCTTATTCCTGAAATGGAATCCAGTTGGTATAAATATAAACAATAGTAATAATTATATTAATAGTAGTATTATAATAAAATCTTCACCATCATCATCATCATCATCATCATTATCTACTAGTGCAGTGAAATGAAAGTTAAAATTACTTCTTTTTATAGTCTAGGGAACGTGCTGCCTATGTACTGGTTGAGGAATGTAAAAATATCATTCACATCCTTTTAAAATGATGAGTAAAAACCCAGCAAAAAAGTTTTGCAGAGAGAGTATGTACTTAACCTGTTCTCCAACAGTTTGACTGAGAGATCCAAAAGAATAAGAATGATCCTGTCAGATGAATTCTTGGGGTGTCTGTGAGGAAGGCTGGGTGCCTCAATTCCTCCTTGGTGAATGACTAATTAGCAGTCAGAACAGAACTGCCTCTGCAGGAAAGACTCTTTTCTCCCATCACAGTATTTTACAACTCAGCTAATGAGGCCAGGTCACCAGGAACCCGTTGGGAATCTCATCTCCTGCTGGCAGTACTGTTTCTGCCCAAGAAGCAATTGAGAGTGAAGATCTTCCTTAAAATTACGCAGTCCCTTTATTTAGACATGCATGAATTATTTTAGTTTGAGGAAAACTACTGCAGCAGAGGACTTCCTCTGGCCACAAAAAAATGGAGCATATATAAACTTGATATAGTACAGACCCAAAAATACATTTTAAAGGCTTCATTTTTTTCTGTCAAGCTCAAGAAACAAAGTTTCATACAGCTCTAACAGCATTGCAACTGCTCCAGATACAGTGCTTTCCTGCAGCCTTTTGCCTGATGCCATGCCTTTGAACACTTTGGTTCATACCAAGGAAGAGACATTCACAACATAAAGCTGAAAATGCAGAAATATCTTACTTTCTTTGGGCCAGAGGGAATAGACACAGAACAGATGAGGAGATTTGACTCAGTAGTCAAGGACATGGGAGTGAATAGTCTCCTGAAAAGGACACAGCATTGGCCAGTCATGAACATGTTTTCACACCAGAATTAACTCTACTCTTCCTTAGTCTTGGTGCCCATTCACAATTAACCTGTGCAGTTCGGCTATCAACTTACATTGCAACTGATCTCCCATGGTTCTGGACAGCTCAGGTGGACTTTGAAATGAAACTATAGCCAGGGGGGTCTCCTCTTTGAATTCAGACTTCAGTGAGGGAGCTGATCTCACTGTCCAGAATAGCTCCTTTGGTTCCAAGTCAGTTGGAGCTTACGTTAACATTATACAACGTTGCATTGGAGATGAATCTTTACTTTTCTCATTTTACACAGGACCCATAAGAGTAGTGTGTGGAGGTCAAGGAAGATACCCTACCCTGTGTACATATTATGTCATTCAACACCTATATTTAGGCAACTAAATCCCATTTTGATAGTCATATATTCCTGCCATGATCAGGACTTAATTTGTATTATGCATAAAGACATTCTGTGATGTGTTGCAAACAAAAATGGTAAGCACTGAAGGAAAAGAAATTAATAATATTATTATTTGCAACACTGCCCAGAGATGCAGAATGGAAGTTCTAATAACCTCAAACCCCATCAATATTCACATCCAGAAAAATATTAGAGAGAAAGGGAAAAAAAACCCCAACAACCCAAAACATAACCATTAAGACATTCCTTCAAAACATTAATTTGCACCAAGAAAATAATTACCAGCATCCATCCTAGATGTTTTATCTTCATCCTGGGTTTTATTTACTCTTTAATGAAGTTGGTTTTCTGTTTTCTTTCATGAGGCAAATGATGAGGTACAGCAAATGACACCAGAAAATTACAAACTAATCCCTTCAAGATACACAAGGAGACAGAGAATCCATTCCACATGATCAGAAAGTACAGAGTGATAATAATAGCAGGTTTGATGGAGGTTATGTCTCACAGCTCTTTAAGTCAGATAATAATGTGCTATGTCATTAAGGTGCAGTATCACTTTCCTGACTATTGTAATTGATGGTTCATGATATGGATATACTATAAAGAAAGTAGTATGTTTTGAAATCCCCATCTACAAGATTGAGATGTGCTTTCTGTAAGCTCTGCATTTCTCTTTGCTCTTCCTTAGGCTATTTCTTTGCCTTTCTGAGTCATGAATAATAAACACAAGCACCTTTATTTGACAGTTCAAAGGAATCTAGCAAATTACACACGTGTGCATGCATATTCATCAACACTTACATACACCGTAGCATGCACATAGATGGCATTCTTTACAAATAGCATCCAACAATATATATGTACACACACACTGTCATGTATGTATATTCAAAGAGAGCAAGAGAGTGAAAGAAAGTGAGGAGAATTTTTATTTTGTTTTGGAAATCTTGGCTACTGTGCTGATAAGCTTTGCTAGTACAGCTAAATAAAAGAGGCCTCAGGAACAGAGGGATGGGGGCACTCTGCTCTAATTGACCACACAGCTTAAGTGTCACCTCCCAGTAATTAATTGTCTGCCTCACAGAAACATTTTCAACTACTGAAACTACTTCTCTTCCAAGCACAGTTTGGGAAATAGTTTATCTAGAAATCAAGACATAAACAAAATATTCTGGTTTATGGCCCAAGGGGCAGCATGTAAAGCCAAGGGAAAACACAGGTAGGTATAACGTGGACGTATCCTGTCTGCTCTAGAGAGTGCTATCTTGAGCTATGTGAGTGACCCTCAGTTGTAACATCTAGCTCTCAGCATTATGAGGGATGTCCAGCTCACAGCACTTGGCTCTAGGGCTGGGAAGAGGTCATCTTCTTTTTTTTTTTTTTTTTTAGCAGCATAGACAAATCACAGAAGTATATTTAGACCGTTTTTTACTGAATGTCCACCAAAAGAGCCCAGGTCATGGCACTGCACTGGCAGTGTACTCGGTAAAAATGCAATAGTTTTGACACATTCGGATGTGGCTTTCTGTAAATTTCTTGCATATGCATAAAAAGCATGCTTGTTACCTTCAATCCCCCTGAGCTGACATCCCAATAGTATGTCTGCCATAAGTATGGGAAGAGGTGTGTGCCATCCCTTTTCACATAAGGCCACAGGATTTCACCCTGGATGGACCATCCACCTTTAAGAGTGGTTACATATTTTGGATCTTTTTCACGTCTTGGTTCTGGATACATCTTTTGCAATGGTCTTGTCTATGACCCACAAAATCAACATACTGCTTGACCTCAGAGAATCAGAAGAAGACTACAGAGTTTGTAGTGTGGATTTCAGTAGACTATGACTTAATGATGCATGACTTAGTTTGGTACCTTAGGCCAAGTCTGCATTACGATTGCTTTGGCAGTGTGCAGTACCAGGATCCCTGCCTGGGAACAGTTGGCCTCTGAATACTGCTTATACCAGTGAAACCAGCTTAACAGCACTTTTCAGTCTTGCATTAAGAAAGTGAACTACATCAAACTGGAATAAAGGCAGTTGTGCTGCTGCTACTACCCTAGAGGTGTTTGCCAGCAGAACTGTGCCAGTCTCAGTGCGCAATACCCAAAGACTGCATCATTGATGGGTTCTGGAAAGATATTCCTCCACTTCTCCAAGAGTAATGAATTTTTCTTTGTCATTCTTTGGCTTACCAGCTAAAGATTACTGTGAGTGTATTAAAATGAGAAAGTTAAAAAGAAAAAATTTGTTTTATCTGATAAAGTTGTAACTTAAACCTATGGACTATCTTGATCAACATATCTGAATTATGTTCTTAAGTATTTTGGAGGTATTTCTCAACTCACAGGTTCTCAAGCTAGGATTCTTACCTAGATGGAGAAGCTGGGACTTTTTCATCTTCATGAAGTGTTACTAAAATTCAAAAATGCCAACATCTCTTCTGTATATTTATGTACAATTTCAACAAAAATCCTAAATTTTAAGACTGACTGATCTAGACAAAAGTTATAAACCATCATATATTGCAGGTATATGAGTGTTTATGTATATGTTAAGTATTATTTACCCTATTAAATGTTTCCAGCAGTATTTATAAGCCAGTTATTAGACATTTAAAAGTAAAAATGCAACTTTTAAAACTATTCACTTTAATAATTAGGGTGACTATAAGAGGCCACAGTAATTGTACAGAACTGTTGCATTTCAAAGGAGAGAAATTATAAGTGACAGTAACCCTTTATCAATTCATTCCAAGTCAGTTAATTAAACCTGGAATTATTTAAATAAGGTGACAGTCAAAGTAAAAGGTCAATGTTCTCAACATTTCAATAGGTCCTCCTCATCTCTGGAGTTTAATTAACTCATTTTGAACAGAATGGTCAAAAGTACACTAAAACTCATAATTCCTTCCCTGTTTTTTAAATGCAAAATCCAATTCTCCCAAGGTCTGCACAGTGGCTTTTCGAACCACCAGCAAGTGAAGGAAGTTCTGTCCTCCCTCCCTCCCACAGATTTACACACCTGGAATCCAGAGGAGCTAAAGTGGTGCCTCACTAGTCCATGGCTAACACCTCCTGCTGCTGCAGAGTCTCCATGACAGTGGTTATGCTTGCCTTTATGTCAGGAGAACATCTGCACATCTCTTTAGTCTGGCACGAAAGGAGTTGCTGGCCTCTCCATTAACCTGCTCTCACTCCAGCATCCTGGCATTCTGAAGACCCATCTTCCTTGAACATACCTGCTAGAGACAGATTCATGTCACTGATTATTTCCCTCTCTCTCTCACCTGCCCACACTCCATTTCACCAGGTCTGCTCAAGAATTCAATCTCTTGATGTGTGAAATTGTGCTGGGAGTCACATGTTGAAACATACATAAGGAGCTTGATTCAGGTGCTGAAACAGAGCATGGGTCCAGAGAGAGTTGGGGGAAACCCTAAAAATAGAAGCCTACAGAGAAAAAATTTTGGAGGCTGATAACCAAAATGAATTTAAAGTTATGAGCTGGGGCTTGCTGTTTCTTTCCACTTCAAAAATTGAATTAATAGAATTGCACTAAAGAGAAACAAGACTCTAAGATTAATAACCATCTTACAAGAGCAACCTGAAAGACCCTGGATCTTTGGTTAGTCCCTTTCAAATGAGCAATGGCAGAGATGCCTCCATTGTAAGTGCTTACACCCGTGCTTAACCCAGTGAGAAGTGGTAGGATGCAAATGCTCCTCAATGCACCAGCTACTTCATGGTAACTTTTCATGGTTTTACCTTCTCTCAACAGTAAGCACAGCTTAGCGAGCTAAAGGTATAACACCTCATCCATGATGGAATGTACATAACCTGTGCACCATGGAAAAATGGAGGTGTCATAAATGCATTTCTAACACTGTGATAATTTGATTTTTTGTTCATACTCTCAAACTTGTGGTAAGGTCAAAGCAAGAACATTAAATGCAAAAAAAAAAAAAAAAAAAAAAGCCCGAACCCTTCTATCCACTGCTGCTTCCTCTGAGGAAGATCTGTTGGTCTATGATGAGAAATTAGTATTCAAGGCACCATATCTCTCATTATTGCTGTGATTTTCAGAGAATAAGGAATTTTATGCCAACAAAATATTTTTCCTAATTTTCAGACCATGTACAATTGATCTCAAGCATTTAATATAGACCTGAAAGGAGCTGAAAAATATTTTACAAAAAAACCCAAGAAATCTGACACCTTATACTACTGTATCTTTTAATTATTTTGTTGCAAAATGCAGTGTAAAATTGTACAATCATGGTGACCAAAGAATGCCAGTGTGATTTTCCTGACTGAAAAGCAAATTTGTAAATAGGGTCTTATTTAGTTATATCTGTGTAGTTTTACATAGGATCCTTGTTCCTGTTGCACTCTGGAATCCAACAGTATCATGAGAGGTAACCCTCACATGGAGCAGTCTATCTTTTGGTTAAGGAAAAATATCTTTTGTTTTGAGAAAATTTTTGTGTGATGAAAGCTGATTCCACTCTGTAAAGTGTTTACTTGTTTTAAAAAATGACTTGAGCCCTTCTCTTTTGTCTGATAACTTATACCTTACTTTTTCCTTTGAATTTTTGTTTTCCTTTGTTTTCTCTTTAAAACATGCTCTTACTCTTTTATTACTCCTTTTTTTAATTCAGGCACAGAGTCTGTCTCCAGACAAATTTGCTTTTCCTTGTGCTTTTTGCCTCTTTATGTCTTAGCAAACTGTGAGCAGTTTCATTAGTAAGCCAAACCTTATGCTTCACGGCAGTTTACATTAAAAATTGCAGATGCAGTTTTCTATAGTCTCTCAGAAAAATGCAGCCACATCTATGAAGCTATGAAGCACTCTCTGTCAGAGAGTAATTTAAGTGAACAAATGGAGGGTAAAAATTAAGCTGGTGAAAATAAACCACTTTTAATTTCTAGAAACACAAAATAAACGACTCCGTTGCTTATTCATTGTCGGTTTTATATTCTGAGCCTTAAAACACTTTACCATGACCTGAGGGCAACCAAAACAAGTTGGCTGATTCTTCTCCATCATGGAGTTAGAACAACAAAAATTGTTTATTGTTGCTAGTAACGGTGCTAAAATTCATCGTATCCTTTTTTGTTCAGTGTTATCATAAATGTCATTTGAAAAACCAAATTGCCTTCAGAGGATCTATAAAGAAAAACATCTTCTCAGTTTATTACCTCTTACCTTATCTTATCCAAAAAATCTCAAAAACCTCAGTAACTACTAAACATCTGATCCAGAATTATGATCCTAATGGTCTTCTGGACACACACACTGGTAAGGCACTGTGCTGTCATGGAGATAAGCACAATGTAAATGATTGCACGGAAATCATGAACAGCTGTAAGATTTAAGAGCACCATTTTCAGCTTATTTGGGAATCAAGTAGCATTCGAGTTTCCCACACTGCACAGGATCAGCAGAAATGAAATATTAGAAGCACAGTCCTACAAACTGTCTTCACTAGATAAATCCTAATCACCATAAATTTCTATATAGAGCATGTAAGCTCATGCCCTAATGACACTGGTTTACTTATACAAATGTTATAATATCGGAGCCTCTTCAGACACATATAAACTACAGATACCAAAGGACTAAAGGGGATAAGGTACCTAGATGTCCTTGTAGAGTGACCGTATGTGCCCACAGAAAAGCCACAGCTCAGTGAAGAGCTTTGAGCAAACAGACGTTATCTCGGTAACTTTATCTTCTCAGCTACTGCAAGCTAATTCATCCCAACAGCCCAAAGAGAGCTGAAATAGGAGAACTAAACACTTAATTCTTTTTCCTATTTCTTAAAAAAACAGAGCCCTTGACTTCACGTTGATCTCGTTATGCTACAGAAAGAATAAAGTTAACAGTCATGACTTTACTCCAGCTTTTCTCTGCCCACAGGAGGGCCAAGAGCTCAGATGGGCATTACATAGCCTTGGTGAAGACATTTGTTAATGTGGATAAGAGGTGAATTGGGGAATACATCTGAGTTTGGATCCAAGCTCAAAAATTAAATTCTTAGCCTCATTGCATGCTCCCTGCAAAACAATTTCTGTTGTATTTTCCAGTAAATTAAGATTGCACTGTGAAAATACAGATATGAGAAAAGACAGCATGGGAGAAATATAATGTTTACTGGCTACCAGCTACTTTCCTTCAAATACAAAAGCCTCATAAAATAAAAGAGAACTTCTCCTACTAGGTTTTGTATGAGCTGGCATGTCCTTGTCTTACTGTGTATTTTATCTCATAGGAGACAAATGTTTAGATCTTCGCTGAAGTAAAAAAGCTGGATAGAGCTGAGCTCTGGGTCACTTTGATGTGCATTATTCTAGTTTAACACACTTGTATTTGCAAGTAACAGGAAAACTAGTTGCAACAATAATCTGTGCAAAATCATTTGATTGTTTTCTTCATGTTGCACCTCTTTCCACCATTTGTATGAGAGGGATTCAAAATTACTAGAGCAGAATCAATTGTTATAAGAAAAAAATATTAGATTTACCTTAGGTTTACATTTCTTCAAATCATTTATTACACTGAAAATGCAAGGTCTACCATTTCACAAAGGTTAAAAGGCAAACAGATTAAATGTTCAAATTCTATTACATATCTTGTATTTTTTCACTTGTATAAAATTACTGCTAAACTAGATCCTCTTGAGACTCTTGCAAGAATTGTCTCTGAGTACTTCTGCTGAAATCAATCTAAAAATATTTAGCATTGTGTAAATCCTATAATAGGAGCATGCATCTTTGTTAGATCTTGCCAATATGAAAGAAATTTACAAAAATCCAATGTGCTTGGTGTAGTACATTCCTCCCACTATGATGATGATTATTAAATTATTTGCACATCAGAAAGGTAATCTATTCATCAAATAAAATGGTATAATTTTAAACAAATATCTATGATTGCAGCTGGATTTCTAAGGATACATTAAAAAGTATCATTGTTTAGAAGGCCGTGCATTTGTTTGTATGAGTTAATGTTTATATTTATATGTATATAAATATATTTAAAAACTGAAACTAAATTGCTTCCTTCCCCTCAAAAAAAAGCTCTCTTTTTAGATATTTCAGAAATGGTTGCTTTAACACATTTCCAATGCATTTTCATTAATATTTTATTACACCATCTTATGAACCCACTTCAAGTCACAAACAATAACAAGCACAGTTAGAATGCCTACAAATGTAGCCTCTTTTCAGTGACTTCCAAATACATGGGGATTTAGTTCAATAAGGCAATGCACCTGAATGACAAAGGAACTCAAGTGAACCAAAGTGAAAAGCACAACAGCTGTAGGCTTCTGAGCAGACGATATGCCTGTGTATTCTGGCACTGGGCTGTACTAGACCAAAAGCAACACTTTGCATCCAACTTTTCTTTCACAAAAGTAGGACGCTGAACTTTTCTTGATTGCATATTTTATTTGAGACTTAACAAGCGTTAGTTCTAACTGGCCTGACCATCTCTCTGACTCATTTTCACTCCTTACTATTTTATGGCGTGTGCCTTTTCATCTCTTGCATCTTTTTCTCTTACCAGTGCTACTCCCCAACTAAGTCGGGCTCCACATTTGAGCCTAGTTCAAGTTCTTATTCAGGAATGTCAGGTATCTTTGGCTTCTAACAGAATATCCTATTATTTTCCAAAGACATAATTTTTACTGCAACACACTGTGCTTGACTTTGGCCAGTGAATTATAATGGGTGAAAAGGGCATCAAATACCCTGACTTGCAGTGCAGGAAAATTTGGAGGTTCTTTTGCAAACAAGTAGTCTTTTCATTTTAGTCTATGATTTTAGTTAAAGTTGCAGGTCCTAATTAGATCTAAGGCAGCCATAAAAAAGAAACATGGTAACATTTCGGTTATTTTGACTGAGTTTTCCCTTTTCAAATCTGCCACAGCATAAACAAACTCTAAGGCAAAATATACTCCAAAGTAGACGTGTATAAGTATGTAAGTGTATATCAAGGGGCATTCACAAGTACATATATATGTACACTCAGAAAGGGTATTCTTCTTCCTTTTACAATGCTAAAATTTAAGTTTACCCAGATAGCCATGAATCCTTGCTCATTGGCATGTCTCCGGACACACTGCCTAGAATAGGGTTCGGAGCAGGAGAACTCATGATGACTGGCATGTCAAGGGAAGACAATCAGACACCAGAGAAAAATACTCTGTTTCAAAATCTGTGTATGTAATAAGTATACTGCAGATTCAGTGAGAGAGATTTGGTTGTGAAACTGAGCTCCAAACTCTGATCTCCTCCACACTGACAGCTTTGTTTCAACAGCCCAAAGTTTGAGCAGTCACTCAGAATGGGACGAACAAAGTCCTCCTATTTCTGAAGTCTCTAGTCCCATAAATCACCTCCATTTCCAGAAATATACTCTAGTCACAAGCCTAGAGTGGAGGAGGAGAGAAGCTGAATTTGCTGTCCAGGAATGTAATATTCATGGACCCAAATGGAAGGGAGCAAGAAATTATGATGCAATATTTTTTGATTACAGCATCAATTGTTTGAGAGTCTGTGAAGGAATTCAAACCTAAGAGAGAATGAACATGTTTCATCTCCAAGAAATCAGGAAACACCAATGCTTTTTTGACAAGCAGACACCAATAAAATTAAAATACCATCAAAGTGTTGACAATTTTTTTATTTCTAGTTTATGCCAGTTCCAAGGTACTCTGCATGAGGCACTTCAGTTTCAAAGATACTGAAGACCAAGAATTGTTATTCTCATCTAGAGATACAACTTGCAATATAAAGTCGAAGATGGTATGGCGGTGTGGTGCTGAACAGCTCTAGACTTATCCCCAGACTGAGGAATTCATTAAAGAGGATATCTGCTAATTTTTTCAAGAGCCACCTATTTCCCTTTAAACAAAGGTTTAGCAAATGCAGTCTAGTATTTAGAAATAAAGATGGGAAAGGTAGATATGTGTTACACTGCTTTACAGCCAAGGTGATTAACTTTGCTTTCCTCATCCTAGCAGATGTGGTCTGGAGGAGTCTGGGGATCTAACCTGAAGTCAGCAGTTTTCAACGTGGGTAGAAGCTGCACTCCACCTGTAGCCTAAAACAAGGAAAAAGGAAACTTCATCAGTAGCATTTCAAAGTTAGGACACATTTCTATCTTGGTTTGTGTAAGATGAGACAGGGCAGCATGAGAGACTTTGGGAGGGGATCTAATCAGAAACACTCTTGCAGTCTGTAGGACTGTAACAATAAAAACCAGCAACTTTATGAACTGAAAATATTTTTGAAGGTAGGAGGGATTTGCATTCATGCTGACAGCTTCTGTATCAAGTTTAGCCCAGTGGGAATTGAAACCGCTGAGATATTAAACCTTGAAAAGAGGGATTTATAATGGAGAGGCTGACAGAACTTTAATTATAGCCAGTAGCACTTTAAGCATACTTAAATGTATTATGTTTTTATAAGGACATTATAAAAACCAAAGGGATAGAGGTCACAGATTAGATTGTGCTGGAGTAACCACTGGAACATCTAAGCCTTTAGGCCACTTTTGGCTCATGTTGACTGACTGAGAGATAAAAAGTCAAGTACCTAAGAATCTAGGCAATATTAGACAACAAGATCTCTTGTTTTTAAAATTATTTCACTAACAATATTCATATATATTTTTGGGTTTTTTCCTCAGGAATGTATAATTGGCAATCATTTGCCTTATACAAATAGATTACAAAATGAAAATAAGGATAAAGAATTCTTTCCATATTCATTCAGTTTTATGCCCAACCCACCTAGTATATTATCATACTATCAGGAATACACAATGTCACTAAGAATTTGCTACACTGTATCTTTGTGATTAGTTCATTCTCATAGCTCGTGTATTTTGGGGCTCTCAGTGTTAAATACCATACTGTATTAAAAAGCAAACTGCTTATAAATGTCTGATTTTTGAAGAAAAAATCTAACACTAGAGAAAGGAGTGAGACTGGCACCCTGGCAAATGATTGGTTTTGTATGGAGCAGCATTGTGCCAAACATCTCAGTCACAGAAGTGAGGTGGGGACACAGACCTAAAGTCTGAAGGCAGCAAATTTTGCTCCTGAAGAGGTCACAGTGATCAAAAGTCTCCTTAGAAATGATTAATTTCAAATCTCAAATGACTGAGTTGCCTTCTGGTCATGAAGGAACAAAAGGACTGTAAAAATTAGTTTGCATTAATCAGTATATGTTAACAAATCCATGTTCCCCAAGTAAGCACCAACAAGGAGTCTTATAAACAAACATTTATATTACGGGTTATACTAAAAAGGTTAAAATAATGTAATACAAGTGATGGTTGTTGATAGTTTCAGCTCTTCCACTTTAGCAAAGGATATCACAGGACAGCTGTTGACTGGGATCATGTAGCCTTTAAGAAATCAGTTTACGGGAAACTGCTGTGAGACAGAAGAAGAATCTCTTCAGGCTTCACTCTTGGCTTTCTGAAGTCCAAGGTTTAAAAAATAGTTATCCTTAATACCAAGATTTAGCATACCCAGTGTAACACAAGAAGACTCACTATGAAACTTAGGTCAGCTCTTTCACAGTCTTGGCTTCTATTTCCAGCCAGGATCAAACCAAGAGTGAGTGACTTCCTGGCTGCCTTATTTGTAAAACAAAGGGAAGACAGCTGAGTAGTTCTTAAAAAGGCTTAGTTATAAAAGTAATGTAGTTAACAAAAAGCATTTTATAAAGGAGAAGGTGTTCAGGCTATTTGATACTCTAATCTCTGGTTATAAATATCTTCTATAAGTCAAAATGCATATTAGAGAGAAGAATATGCTCCATTTTTTCACAGTGTCTATAACATCTCTTTCTTGAGACACTTTCTGGATAAAGCTAACAGGAAAACCCAAGCTGAATTTTGTGAAGCATTTCTAGAATTAAATGTTTAAAAAATTTATACAGTATGAAAACTAGATCTGTTCACAAACATTTGTGAAAACACATGAGACAAAATGTCCTCTGTAATCCAAAAACCTTAAGCCAAGACATGCAAAATCACCACGTAAGTCCCTGCTTTGACAGACGCAGATTAAGGATCTCCTGTTATCTAGATAAACAATTTACCACTGTCATGAGTAGTGATTGATAGGCAGTAGTGAGTTATAGCTCGTATCATTAATATTTGCTAGCCTACAAGTGCTAAGTTACCATATAGTCTCAAACTCCACCTTGGTACCTTTCTAACCAAAGTCATGTCACAATCACTGTTCACAAGAATATTTTTGATTTCAAAAAATATCCACATAAAAATCAGTGCTTATAAATAAAAAATATTCGTGCTAAGCAGTTTTAATGCTTCAGCTTCAAAGGGCAGGAATGTTAATTTACAACACCGACGTATTCATCATTTCAGTCTGTACTTAGGTTGTGTCTACCGTTGTTTCTGACTATTTAGAGATGCCAACTAGATAACATAAAAAACATAGAAATAGAGTCAGGAGACAAGGGATCTAATCAACAATGCATCAAGGACCAAGTCTTATTTCTTTATTCATTTGTTTATCCATTATTATTATTACTTTGGGATGGTTGAAAGACAGCCATTTATCAACTCTCCTTATTGCCAGTCAAATCTGAGGTCTTTGCAGTTTGTTCACTGTTAGAATCATGGAGAATAGAAAATGGATCTTCTTTGGTTTTGACTGCAGCAAAATTTCCAATACTACCTAACCTCTCTCTTGCATTGAGCATTGGATCAGGCTGATATACACCCCTGCTGTTTCTAGGCCAAACCAGAAAAGTGCATGCATAGATGCATGGCATTTTGGAAACATGCAGGATTTTATGCAGGGCTGTGTTGCAAGGATAGGGGAAATGCAAGCATGCTAATCATTTGTGAAAGACTGCAAAATGGAAGAGGGGGAGTACAGTCATGGACCAGCTCTACCAGTGGAACCAGAGATTAATAGGAACATACCACATATAAAAAGCTCCAAAGGAATATGTATAGGTTTTGTTCCAGGTGTACCTAAAGGAATCACAAAGTTTAACCTTCAGAGATAGGTGAAGCCGGCCTGTCCCTTAGGGTAGCAGCCAGCCACTGACCATATCTGCAGGAGCATGAGAGTACAGAGATTTACTGTGTCCTCCTGCTGCCCTGCTACAGACAGTTCATATTCTCCAACCCAGTATCATCTGAAAACAGTACTGCTTTTAAAATAGTAAAAATAGTCTCTCTCTTACCTTTTTTTTTCTTTTAAAAATACCTGTTAGCTCACTTTGCATATATCATGTAACTGTGGCACACTGTTGTGCTGATGTAGATACAGGAAAATCAGTAAGCATAATGTATAGACCATGCAGAGTGATTTATTGAACTGGTTGTTTGGTGAAAAACTAAGCAAGGGGCTAATCTGATTTATGGTTCTAATTTTGTTTGGTCACAGTATTACTTGTCTTCTTTGTAGTATGAAAAGATTACTATGAACGATAAACTTCAAAGAATCATTACCTCTGGCACTTGTAAGTGTGCTCAAATGGAGTACTTAATTACAAAATCTCAAATGCATGTTTTCTACAACTTTACCTTATTAGGGAAGAGCTGTTAGAATATCTGCCTCATAGAAATGAGTACAATATTCTAAGCAGCAAGCAAAAATGCAAAATCAACTTGTTCTTTAAAAAATAATTAAAATTATTTGTTAAGCACTTTTCAACTTTGCAAAATGTGATGATTCTAGAATACAAACAAACATATTCTGCTCACAACATGAGACTCATTGAGAGCTCACTTAAATAAGGTAAATTTTTTTTTCTGCAAAATTCAGTGGTATCTACTGATGTCATCAAAATCTATCAAGATTTTTTGTTTTCAAAACATCTACAATGTACTCTGAGAGAGGGACTGAGACAAAACCCACAATACTATTACAAATACAGATCTTGAGATTCAATTATATGAGTGGCTGAAATTGCAAGGAAGAAGCAAGTGGTTTCATATTTCAACTGGTACTCATTTTGTATTTAAAATATATTGGGTATATCTGTGTGTGTAGTTCTCATAGAACAGGATTAGACCTGCTATACTAAGCTTCTTGCAGCAAATAGATCCTAAGAGAACTTCTGTCTCTAAGAAGTTCATTATTGCAGAATAAACATCAACTTAATTTCTTACTTCTTTTTACTTTCCATCATTTTGTATCACAATAAACAAGATTACCTAGTATGAGATTAATACTTTTCACCCAAATACCTATGTTTGCAATAAGTAATCAAACACTGCAAAGCTACCCACTGTATCTGAAATTATATTTATAAATAGAGAATATAGACCACGTGAAGTAAAGGTTTGTCCTCTGCCATAACTGATCCTACACCTATTGAAAGATTCCAGCTGCCTCCAGTGGACTTAGAGCAAGGCACAAATTAGTCTTTGGAGAACGTGTTCCTGCCCACAAGTCTCTGGGGAGCTGTCTATCTTAAACCAGTGGGATATTTCACTGATTTGCATCCTTTTAAATTGCTCTACATATAACAATAAATGTCACTCTTAAAAAAAATGTCTGCCATATGTAAGATATGAGTAGGGCTGTCAGCTATCTAGGACCAATATCCTGGAGGAAAAAGAAGTTTCAGTTTCTTTTGCAAGTTCAGCCTTGCCTACAGGAAAACATTTTCCTTGCTTTTTCCCTGTGCCAGCCTTGCATAGTTCTCTAGTGCAAATTGGAGGACCTGACCTCTCACATTCAAGAAGGAGAGTCAGTATGTATATTAAAAGCAGATGAAAGGACAAGGGGAAGGGCAGATAAAGGGGGATGCTGAAGGATTAAGCAGGAGTGGAGCAGGAAACTTTATAGTAAGTATTCATGAGAGTCTGGAATCAGCAAGCAGCTGGCAAGATCTCCTCTTGGCATTAGGCCTAGAATACAGCAAGTATCAAATAATATTGAATGAATGGGTTTTGAATAAATGTGATAGTCACCAATGCTGAGAAATCAACTTTGGCATCTTCCCCTACTCTTTTGGAAGGCTTGTAAAACATGGGATCACTACAGTGACCAATTTTATGTGATTGCTGCATAAGCAGCTGAACAAGTATTGCTGCATAGGCAATACCTCATGGCAAGTGGGGAAAAAGAGCAAATAGATTGGCTCTGGAAACTCTGTGCCTACCAGAAAAAATTAGGAAGCAAAACTGCACCTTCAGTGATTTCCTGGTAAGAAGGATGAAATTTTTTAGGAAATGTATTGACTGAGAAGCAGAATTATCAATCTTATCTACAAGTCAACACATTGATTACACTGAAAATGAAGAAGTACTAGTGTTACAGAAAAATACTGGTGCTGTTTCTACAAAGAAAAAGGGGTGAAGTTACCTTCTAGACATTGCATTTCTATTTTTCTGGGTTGGTGCACTTCAAAACCACTTTTAGGTTTTACCGAACTACTAGGATGGCAGCTTGCCTTCAAACACGGCCTATGTGACCTTTGATGCCATGGTTATCTTGCTGCTGGCCACCCTGCAGAGAGCTAGTGTGGGAGGCTCACAGGACCATTTCCTGCTTTTGGAAAGGAAATGGATCTCGCAGGCATCAAATGTTGCAGGCCCGTTCCACAGCACTCGTGTTCTGTTTCAGATGTGCCACAGCAAAGCAAGGAACTGCCTTATCACAGAACCACAGAATGAGTAAGGTTGGAAGGGACCACAGTGGGACATCTGGTCCAACCGCTCTGCTCAAGGACAGCCATCCTAGAGCCCACGGCCCTGGATTGTGTTCAGACAGTTCTTGAATATCTCCAATGAGAGAGACTCCACAATCTCTCTGGGCAATGTCTTCCAGAGCAGGTTCACCTGCACAGTAAAGAAGTTCATCCTCACATTCAGGTGGAACTTCCTGTGCATCAATTTCTCCCTCTTGCCCCTTGTCCTATTGCTCGGCACCGCAAGAAGAGCGGGGCTCCATCCTCTTGGCACCTTCTCTTCAGATACTTGTACAAACTGATGAGGTCCCCTCTCAGTCATCCCTTCTTGAAGCTGAACATGCCCAATTTCCTCAGCCTTTTCTCTTAAAAGGGATGCTCCAGTCCCTTGATCAACCTTGTGCCTCTGCTGGAGCTCCATGTCTCTCTTATGCAGTCTCACAAAGTTACAAATTTTAAAGGCTAACTACAAGTCCTGCAAAAAATGATAAGTGAGTTATAGGTTTGTGTGATCATGCAGCAGATTAAATGAAACACAGCTTTTGATGTGCTATTGATCATCCTTCCTCAGTATTTTAAGGAAGATTAAAGCATTCTGTACAGTTGATCGAAACTGTTGGGCTGGTCTTTTCATCTTCATAGAGTCATAGACTCATTAAAGTTGTAAAGGACCTTTAAGATCATAGGATCCAACCATTAACCTAACACTGACAGGTCCACCATGAAACCATGTCCCTGCATGGTGCATCCACACACTGTTTGAACACTTCCAGAGACTGTGACTCCACCACTTCCTGGGCAGCCTGTTCCAATGCTTCACCACCATTTCAGTGAAGATTTTCTTCCTAATATCCAATCTAAATATGATCTGGTGCAATATGGGGCCATTTCTTCTTGTCCTATTACTTGTTACCCAGGAGAAAAGAGCAGTCCTCACCTTCCTATAGTCTCCTTTCAGGTAGCTGTAAAGAGCAGTAAGGTCTCACCTGAGTCTCCTTTTCTCCAGGCTAAACAACCCCAGCTCCCTCAGGCACTTGTCAGAAGACTTCTGCTCCATCATAAGACTTGTGCTCTGTTTTGACAAGCAAAACCTAGGAAAGGTGTTCACAAACTCCATTGTTTCAAAATTTATGGTGTCCGGGATGCCCTTGGAGAAGACATCTCCCATTTTAGCCATCAGGAGAGGAAGCAGTGAGTGGGAAGACAAACTGTGAAAAGACAAAGGTTGAAGGAAGTCAAAAAGCCAAAGCAAAAGGATGGTATATAGGGTCAAAAGAGGCAAAGTAGATTGAAAACCTCCAGAAAAGTGCCACAACCCTTTCTGACAAGAGGATGCACTGGGACTGAAAAGGAAACTGAAGGATGCAGCAAACTTTGCTGATAAAAACAAACTCATTATACTTCTTGCTCATGGCATCAGCAATTGTCTTCTTGATGCTGTATGAACCAACATCGTCCTTCACAAGTGCTCATTAAAATGGAAACTGCTTTCCCATTCTTCACGGCAGGGCACTACAATAAGTGATGACTATCTCAACTGGTATTTTACTCATGTGCTGTAAGTTACCTTGGCCAAAAAGCCAACTTATCAAATAATTGTGCCTAGCTTTTTTCCCCTTAACAGCAGTGTGTTGTTTGACTTAGAGGATTGCTCTCTGGAAACTTGTGAGCAAGTAGGCTATGTTTAGAGTGAGTGTCCTTCCCCTTTAGAAGTCCTCTGTGGAGCTTGAATGCTAAGGGCTTCTTTAACATGATGTACATTTTCTCATTTTAAAAAATTTAAATATGCAATTTACAATTCTGTTTTTATGTTCCAATATATATCATAAAATTAATTATTCCACAATCCTTTTTGAATTCTTCTAGTTTGCATATCAAGTGTTTCTCCTACTGGAAAAAAAAAATCCTTGAATTTTGTTCCAATAAAAACAAAGGAATCCTTAATATTTACTGCTCATACCTTCGCACATTTCAAAGTAGCACCTTCCTTTGCAGTGCCTGAACAGCCTTCCTTTAGGATTTTGCTTTTTAAAATGTTAATGACTTCCTCCTCCTAGGAGATGACTATTTCTGGGCAAGTTTGTCAATCAGCATTGTATTTGTATAGATACAGTATTAAACATTATACATTTACATGGCAAATACAAACCATATCAATCAGTCAGTCTAGAGACTTCTCAGTAATCTGTGTCTGTACTTTTCATGGCCCAAGGGAATAATATGAAAGAGATCTGCGAATATTCATTCAAATGCAAATCTGAGTTCCACATCACCCTTTCTTGTGACCCATTTGCTTTTGCTTTCCTTGAATGCTAAAGCACTCAAGCAAATACATGTGAAATTGTATCCACCAAAGACCAGGCAGAGCCACGTCTGACCCAATCCAGCATCGACCATATTCCCATTTCCAGCAGGGAGCTGCCCCAGATCATCTTCCAACCAACACTTTTATGATTGCATGATTCTGTGGTTCTGAAGCTGATTTCCACACAAAAAAGTATGCAAATCCACATCCACAAAATCCAACATTGATCCCTATGTTACATTCTAGTCAATGATCAAAGCCAACAGCAAGGGAATATGCATAGCTAAATTTCTCAGAACTGCACACTTAGTTTGACCACTAGCAAGTCACTCTGGGCTGACGAGCTAACTACATGAGCTGTGCCATCAGAACAATATTTTTCCGTGAGTTTGTCAATTGAAGAAGTTGCCATGCTTGAGAGAAAAGCAAAACAAATCTTGCATGCTAAGAGGAGAAAATATGGTTGAGTAGCTATTTATTTTTGTACTATGTCCATTACTAGGGGAAAAAATTGACAAAAGAGTAAGTTTTCACAGAAAACAAAAAATAAGTGTTTGATAAAATACTGACAACTCAGGGATTGTGCTACAAGGACTTTTATTGGAATAGAAGGGGGATCTTTCCAGTCTTTCCTAGAATTCTGAGACCAAACTTATTTAACATTTTAATATCTGAGTTAGGCAAGAAATATATCTGTGTTGAGGAGATGTTTGTTGGTGACACGAAATTGCATCATGCATCAACAAGAAGAATTGTTGAAAGATTTTATAGAAGCAGGTAAATTACTCTGGAGATTTTAATAAAGAAAATTGTTTAAAAATTAATTTTACCAAGTGCAAAGTGATGCACTGAGAGATGAATACCAAGAATTGCTCTAACACTTACAAGTTTGCTAGCTAGAAATGGCAGAAGTGAGACACCTGTATGTAGCAATAGCCCACATTGTGACTATATCATTCTGCTACCTACAAATATCAAATGTACTATTTCATCTCAATTTATTTTTTAATGAAGTTTTAGAGTTTCAGTTCACATGACAAAGGAATGACTATATGAGATTAAGTAAACAGCCAAAAGTATAATTTAGAAACCACAAATATTCATAACAGTTTATTCTGACAATAAATGTATTTATCATAAACTGCAATATTCCCACACGAAAAAATAATGAAATAAAATTTGAAATTGAATAAATAGATGAATATGCATTGTATTGGAAAAGTTTTAATTTTCCTCAATAAAGTGATCTCACCCCCCTAAAGAAACACTATGTCCAATCTGTGGACAAAAATACAACCAGGAGATGATATTCATATCCTAGGCTAGGAGAATGTGATGTGCCTAGCTCTCCCTTGCACAGAGGAGTTCTAAAGTCACACAATTCTGAGAAAATTTTTCTTAACATACATTTAGGTCTTGATGGGAACTCATCTGTTGGAAAAGGCACAGAAAGGAAAGGACCTGAAGGCAGAAGTTTGATATTTTGTTGTGAATACTTTCCCCAGAATATTTCACTTTCTCACAATTTCCACTTGGCAACAGAAATTCACCACCTTTCCCCAAATGAGGAAAATTTTGGATGATAGGGAAGTGGGAAGTGACAGAACAAATGACAAAATACATTATCCTTGTTTCCACAGAGTGTTGCTCTGCCTGAGACCATTGCTAAACACAGGCATCTTGTCTCATTTCAGCCCTTAAGTGTATCTCACCCCAGTGTACAGTTGCAGAAGGCTCCCATAAATCCTCTGTGAGAGCTACCAGCCCTGTGCAGATGTTTTTTATTCCTTGAGGTATCTCCTACAGCCCCATGTGCAACCCAACTGTGTCACAGATCTACTTTCAGGTGAACTTAATGGCTCTCTAGGCTCTACTGACTCTATCGTGTCCAGGTGGGATTCAGCATCTTCAGTTAACCTAAGCCACGTGTGATATCTACGCCGCACATACTAGCTGACAGGACAGGTGCTCAGGATGTCCAAAAACGACACTATATTTAGGTCATCTATTTCCACTGTCTTTAGTGGAATTTAAACAACAAGCTTACAAATATAGACAGATGCCTGTGTTTATATACTGAAGGGCCTGGATGCTCACTAGCAGCTGGAGCAGGCAAGGTGCATGTCTGGAGTACATCTTTCAGACATGTTTCAGTCTGGAAAGAAATCTGATTCATGCACAATCATTTCTGTGATTACATTTTCATTTTTGTGATGGAAACAGGAGTATAGAAAGTGGGGGACTGCAGCAAGCTTTGATTCAGTAGGATGCTCCTGCTCCCAACAAAGATGCTATTGTAGACAGTCATATGATCTACCTCAAGTTCCAAAAAAGATGTAGTTGCAGCAGCCAAAGGCTTTCTGTCTTCTAATTTGTCCCTTCCCTCCAGAGGTAAAAAAGGGTGAAAATGAAAAGAAAGATCTTGTCCTTACTATGTTGAATTAATAAAAATGAGGGTTTTCACTAAAAGAATGCATTGTAGTGCAACCTTATTTTTCTAGGGGGAAAAACATATCTTCAACCAGTTTTAGCTATTTGCTATATTGCCCTTCTCTGCAGCATTGGAACTGAATTGTTCCCGGTAGCACAGCACTGAACTTCCATAGGGCAATAGTCCAATCCTCTCTGATAAATGCTCTTCTCCACTGTGGTATATAGCTAAATTCTCCCTGCTCTTAATTAGCTGCACATATCTCATTAATGAGCTTTAAATCAAAGCCAGTCAGAAAGTGGCTACTATCTCCACTTGCAGGAGAGAATATTTCCTCCCTGTTACCCTTAGAGAATCACTAAACAATCAGCAAAGGAGATTTCAGAATAATGTGTCTCCTTGTCCCCTAAAGCTATGCAAATGATCTTTTTTATAACACTTTTCAATCTAATTGACACTTGTAATAAAATTCTGCCTGTACTGATCAATCTTTCCTTAGAGTCATCCCACACCATCCCTTTAAGTAGTGCCCTTCAATTAAAACTTCCACAAGGCTGTGAAGACTGTAATAATCCACTTGTAGGGAGAGGGAGTTACTTGTTGCTCTGAGGATTTCATTAAAGAGGCTTAAGACTACACATTTTAGGGCAATGGCTTTGTGACAGGAGCTTTGTGAGTTTATGAATTCCACATGTTGTTTAATTATATCCAGAAGCCCATTGCATGGCCTCAATGAAAACTGTCCCATGACTTCAACAGAATAAAGCTCTTTTTCCTGTTGTCTGTAATAGGCAGCTTCAGCTATATTTATTTGGAACCTTCTGCCTCTACAAATCAAAATAATGACAGAAACCACACACTTTCAATAAGTGAAATACTGTTTTAAGCAAATAATCCCAATCACATCATTCTAAATTGAACATCACTTGAAAATGCCAATTAATTATTCTGTGCAAGATGAATCACCACCAGACAGATATATTTTCAAGACAACTGGTGAAGTACTTGATAGAGCATTAGAAAGCCATCCAGATAACCAAAACAAACTTTGCAAGAGAGGTAAGCCATTTGTTTTTAGCAAAAAGGTACAGCAGTTCTCCAGAATTGTGGCGGAGTTGTCTATATCATAAAACTTTTGGTATATAAAATGAGCAGTCCTATGCACTGCCAGCCTCGATCTATGTGGTCTCTTCCCATGAGGAAACTAGGGCAGGTTAAAGCTGTTGCCACTTCTGCTTGCACTGAGGGCAGAAATGGAAGAAAAATGAACAATGGTGTTCACCTTATATTTAAGATAGTTTTAAGAATTTTTACATGTTGTCGAAAAAGTTCATTATGCATTCTCAGGAGCGCCTGCAGTTGGGTAGATGGGAACTTCACCTTACAGGAGGGTTTGATTCATTCACTGTAATTAGATTCTGTGTACTTTAGTGAAATAGCATGGTGTCAATCTCAGAAAGCATAATCAGTGGTATGGTTCACTTTTTACTCCTATCCAGGATATTTTTTCAGACCTTGTCTCTGCCTACCAGGAATATACCTCACTCACCAAGCTGGACATGACTGCAGGACAAGAAGAATGTCATCTTAGGTGGATGTATCTTCTTTGTTCACTCTGATTCTGATGTGTAGAAAGGCATATAGGATTTACAAAGGTAGATGAGAGGACCAAAACCAGAGAGACTATATCTTGATAAGCAGGTGACCTCTTAAAAGAGCACTGAGTTGGCCGCTTCTTCTAGAATCAAAAACTGAAGCAGGAGACACAAGCCTATTTTCTGGGAATAAATTTCATGTGGAGGAAGGAACCTCTTCTCTCCATCTTGAGAGGCATCTTCCATAAATTTTCTGCATCCCAGCAGGTGAGAATGCCTCTGTGAGATGCATCCAGCTCGGCCTTGAATCTACTCATGCCTGAAAGTTACCTCCAGACTGTTTCACACTCAGTCTCCTGACACTGAGTCCCTCTACAGAGGTGCCATACATCCCTCTGTGGTTGATGCAAAGTAGTAGAGTTCTGGCTTGCTGTCCTTTGACTGGTTTTCAGAAACATTAGCTCCCTCTTTTAACCTTGCAAGCTACCTAGACTTTCTACTTGGGAGGTCTTAATCAGTACAAAGACCAGAAATCCACTCTTAATGTTTGTAATGTGGTGCATATGTTTCTACATAGGCCCCTGAAGATGTCCCTCCGCCTCCAATCCAAGGACTTGTTTGACTTCTTTTAAAACTTTGGCACTAATTAGGCATAACTAGGCTAATTGACACGAGTAATCAACAAACTAGAATGATCACAGCTTACTGCTATTTTACAGATGACAAGAGGCAGTAGAAAATGAAGCTCCAAGGCTGTACATTTCCACAGATCTCAGCTTTTGATAAACCTGGTGCATTTTAAACAAAAGTTGCATATGAGAGTAAATCGCTCCCCTTAGAAGCTCCTGTTCTTCCATTCCTAATGAGAAGACAGCACATTCAGGAAATTTCAGAGATGTTTAGTGGCTGAATATCCAGGAGAAGACACTGAATGTTCCACTCATTTATTTCAGCCCAAGTTTGGCTCAGAACTAGCTGAGATGTTGCAGTCCTGAACAGTTCCTTGCCATTTTCACCACCTACATTAGTGACATTTCCTAAAAGCATCTTGTTGCTAGCTAACACCAGTTCAGGTCCCCTGGGGCTAGCAATAATTTAAAATATATTTATCTGCTTAGGAAGAAACAGATCAAAGAGCAGCTGGGTTGGGGGGCAGGGGGGAAGGAAAGGAACAGCCAAGACTTGAGGGGATTCTTAGGTTTCAAAATAGAAAAGGTTGCTTTTATACTTTTTTTTTTATATTATACATTTTTCTAACATCTCCACAAATATGCTGATAGAACAAATGAATGCATTCTGCGTGAAAAGAAATCTGTGACAGTTTGAAGGGCACAGGATTCTTCTGTTCCAAGATCTCTCTGTGGACGTTGCCCAGAAGTGATGGGAATTCCTAGACTCCAAGTGCATACCACTTACATTAATTATTGAAATAAACTTCATATCAGGTTCAGCATTTTAAAATATATTTATTTGCACAGAAGAAGAAGGAAGTAGGATGACTCCAATGCTTCTGCCATCTGCTCCTTTGAAAAGAAGAGTTGTCTCCTTGTCTCTTGGCATAGATAATTTCTTATTTACAGAGCTGAAAAAGCAGCTCAGAAAGCCTGTGTTAAACTGAGGACTTTAGTATCTTAAAACAATGTCTCTCAGTTTTATTTTCCATTTTACAGTTCAGAAATCCTCGTCATGTATGTTCGTTCTTGAAGGTCTGTGTCACAAACAGCTTTAGGTAAAGCTGAGATTGAAAACTCATCCTCCTGTTTACCCTTCTCTGCTCACTGAACACTCTGTCTAAGGCAGCTGAGATCTCAAAGTGTCATATTTAAAACATAGTTATTAAATAAAAATCAAGTTAAAAGTTAAAACCCACTCATTCTGGTGTTCCAGATCCTCCCCATCCACCACACCAGGCTTTCAAATTCCTTATTTTTGCACATTTTTCTTTAGTAGGTAGTTGTTGTACAGTTCACCTCTAAAGAGTTTTTATGTATCTGGGATTCCAGTGTCATTTCCACAAGTAGGAAATTGATTCACTCTACCCCTACAGATTTTTCTACCATGTTTAAATCACAGGCTGGCATCTTAAAAGCTAAAAGAAATAAAGGTCCAAAAATATGTTCTTCCCATAAGCTTGTGCTCAAAAGCATTTTGAAAGAAAATATTGGGGAGTTTCATTGTGTTCAGCAGGAAACCATTGCCAGTGAGCTACCACCCACTCAACCCCCAAAACAAGAACACAGTAGCAGCTGGCCTTTCTCTCAACAGCTGATTGATTTTCCTCTAAAAACTCTGAGAGACAAGAGATATCTCATCACTAGGAATATTTTCACAGCAAGGTTCCTAGCAGCCTTCCCAAAACCAAAAAACAAAGAATGGAGTTTGCATGAAGGTAATGAAAATGCTTACAAGCCAGTCACTTCATATGTCCTTTATACACATGCTAGGCTTTTTTCTTCTGTGCTTTGATTGCTAAGGTTCAGTCTTTCCAGGTTCTCCCATAATGGTTCTGTCCTCTCACAGATTTGGGACTTACATACTGAAGACTATGATTGTGTTCATACTTGATCTCAAAATCCCTTTTGATTCCCTTTCTTCTCATAGACGATTCAAATTAATTTTCTTGCTCCCTGCTACAAAGTCCACATGGTTTTAGAGAGTTATCAATGAAGCAGGACCTTCCCCCCTCTGCAATTAAATGTGTCATTTGTTCTGCCTGTTCTTTCTTTCTGTAGTCACTATGTGGTTATTATTTTGCCTCAACATTTACAGCACACTGGCAACATGACATGTTAGTTCAAAATACTATAGTTTCTTTATTTGTTGTGTATTTCTCACCTAAAACCAGCACCAATGTTTGTGAAGAACATGAATTGATCGTGAATCAACTTGGGAGTAACTGTGAACTAATTAGCACAGGGTATTTTAACGTAAATTGGATGGATGAAAAAACCTATTCAATTAAACACCTGTTTGTTGAATGAGGTTTGTCCTACTTGATTAATGAGCCTGCAAAGTTAAATAACCACCCAGGTAAATGCTCTTTTATCTACTGAACTCTTCATCGCTGTCTATTGAGATTCAAACCAGATGTAGAAATTAAGACTTTTTAAGAAGTGATTTTGAATTAAATAGAGGAAATAGCCATATGTTAAATGTTTGGCAACATCTTTCTGGGCTCACTTTCATTATTATTGAGTGATGGACAGACAGCTAATGAGGGAAAGTTGTGGTCTGGACTCACCTTCTGACACAGACTGCACTGCTGGAGTTCTTTTGGTGAACATGAAGCAAAATCAGTCTGAGAGTAAAGACTGAGAGATCTTTCTTTGCTGCTGAAAATTAAACTACACACCTTTAAAACTGAAAAAGACTATTATAATAATGTAATGGAATTTGGATTAATACAGGCTTGAGTGCTTTACTCATTAAACTCTATAAAGAGTACATGACTCCTGTGGGGGATAGCACATCCCTTATGAAGACATCCAGCTCGGATTTTTAAAAGAGGGAGAAAGATGCGAGAAGAAAATTCTCTGTCTTGCTGCTGACCTCTGCTTGGAAAGTGATCTTTTAAAGTCTAGAGTAATGGTACATTTAATCAGGAGAAGACAGATAAACAAAGTGCCTGGGGAGTTACTTGTGACAGGTATTCATGAACCAAAACAAGGGAAAAGACAACTGAAATCAAATACCTATTGGCAGCACAAGAGCAATACCGATAAAAGCAAACTGAACATTTAGTTTGAAATCAATTCTGCTGAACTAGAACTAACAATGGCTGCAATGTAAGGATTCCCTAAAACAATGAATTTTAAGACTTGCATATATATTATTTGTTGATTTGATTTCTGAGGAATCCAAAAGTTACCTTCTAAAGCCACATGGTCATTGGTGATATTTTCTTTCCAAAACTAGCCTAAGTTGTTGTGATTCTTTTTCCCCTGCAAAACAGTATTCTGAAAGATGCTTGATCAACAAAATATTTCTAGGTTACAGTAATAACGTGTTCTGAAATAATTCTGCCTTGGTTATTGCAGTGGGACCTCGCATGCTAGGGTAAAATTATGACCACTGGTAACACACTTCTCAGTGGAAAGGATGTAAAACTCTGTGAAGAATTTCTTTAAGCATTTAAAGATAAATAGATAAGAAGTCTATGGGGGACCACTGTGAAGTAAAAATCATAGTGGACTTGATCTGCTTGCTAAGCAGTTATTTCTCTTACTATATAAAATTGTTATAAAGTAATTTGGCAGTTTTTTACTTTAAAAATCAAAATAGCCTTCTCTCTCTCTCTCTTTTGTTTCCAGCCCAGAGTATTGTAAATTGAGGATAGAAATTTTTTTAATACTCTAAAATTATTGGCATATACAGAAGGCCATATCTTAGTCTTACTCATACCTAAAGTCAGTTTACTTGTACAGATGAAAATGTGTAAGAAATTGCAAGAGATTTCCTGTAACATTTCCTGCAAATTTTTAATTTCCCCAGAAATTAGGGCCAGGTCTAGGAATGTGCAAGCAAGAGTTTGAACTTTAGCTTTCAGGAAAAAAATTGAGGATGATCTGTACCTCTTCTGAATGAAGCCTCACAAAAGTCCTCTCCAGTACTGCAACAGAGGCAAAGCAAATTACTTTGTCTTTCATTTAATCTATTTAAGAAGTAGCATGAGAAATTATCAATGAAATTGTGCTAGCAGTCCAAGTTTTTCAAGCAAGCAGATAAAACTCTACCACAGGCACAGATTGTCAAGGTTTTCTTACCAAAAAAAACCCTGAAAACCAAAAAAACCCCACAAACAAACAAACAAAAAACCCACTCAAACAAAAAAAGGGGTCCTTTTATTCCCTTCACGGATTTTTAGCTTTCATCCTTAGTTCTTCAAACTTTTCTTTGCAAGTATAATCAAGTAATTAATTTTTAAATTTATTTTTAAGAAAAAATTACCATCTTTTTCATGGGGACTTCTTTAAAAGAAAGCCACGCTTGCTATAGAATGGGACAGTGGGGTTGAATACAGGTATTTTGTTAAACATAAACCCATTTGAAAGTTTTCTCACTGTTGGCTGGTCAGGACATCTCTCCTGTGTGGGAGGCCATGGGTATTCAGTAAGTCATAAGGTCAAGCTTGACTCTTCCTCTCAGGGTTACTTTGGCTTGGGAAGCCTTTGCTATGCACAAAGAAAAACTGATTTTGTCCTTGTGGAGTAAGGTTGTAAAGCCAAGTGCATGTGCTAAAGCTGAGCAGTACGAATGATGGGAGAGTGGGCACAAAGATGCCAAATATTGACAGCTGTGAGGTTAGAAGCTCTGGGGTATAATCAAGGTTATGACACTCTCTCAGTGAGAAATGTTAGACAACTGATCCATCTGCTCTTTCATGAATAACCTGACTGAAGGAGTGATGATTAGCTGCCTCCAAAGTATAACATAATGCATAAGTGGTGTTTGAATACTGTCTTAATTGGCTTGTAAAGGCAAAAAAGGAAAAGAAATTTAGTTTAGCTAGAATGCTAGACTGAGATTTCCGCTTAACTGGAGAAACAGGCCTTGGAAGGCTGTCCTCAAATCAAAACAAGAATCAGCAGGTTGCCAGAACAGATGACAGTTGGGTTGGCAGTCAGTCCTGGTAAGGTCTCCTGCTTTTTGCTATACTTGGCAGTGACAGGTCCCAAACTGTTTCATACATGCTGCAAGAGGCAAAGTATGTGACCTGGTCTCCCTGGATGAACTGGGATGGAGCAGGGCGCGGGGATACCTGATTTTCATCTCAGTTGTCCATGCTCAGAGAAGCAGGATGAAGAAGTATACTTACAGCTTTTTACCGGCTAGGCTAGTAGTTCAATGCCTTAGAAAGCCTCGGGCAGCCTAGAGAGGTAGCACGGGCAATCCAGCATTTCAGTAGCTCTAAAAGCGGCAAAATGGCAGCTGCAAATCTAATACCACCAGCAGAAGCAAAGAGGGAGAACTATAGCTCCCAGCTTGCCTAATTTCCCGCAGTTAGAAGCTTTCAAAAAGAAACAGAAGCACACAGATGTTCGCAGAAAGAGTTGCAAAGCCAAAAGAGGGTGGGGGGTGGGCCCCATCTTGGTCCTTTCTTTTTTTGGGAGAAGGGGAAAGGGGAGGTCTGGGGGCGGACCTGGGGTGACCGGCCAATCAGACACTGCTAAAGAGTTTGAGTTACATTTGGTTTCTCCTGCGCTTTGAACAAGGAGGTTCAGAACACATGGCAGAGGCAAGTGTCTTGGGGAGGGGGAGGGGAAGCTCAGAACAGGCAGCAACACAGGACTTCAGAGATGCAGAAGTTCCATATCTAGTCCATGCAAGAATGCAAGTGAAAGTTCCACAAGGAGAACTTACCTTTAGTGCCCAAGCTAAATGCATATTCATCTAGAATGCCCCAAATCACCTGATGTTTTCTCTTGACAGTATTAGAGTTGAGGTACTCTCTTTTGGGGGACAATGACACTGCGTATCAGCCTCTGATGTACAGATCACAGAATCACAGAATGGTTTGGTTTGAAAGCGACCTTAAAGACCATCCAGTTCCAACCCCCTTGACATGGGCAGGGACGCTTTCCACTAGACCAGCTTGCTCAGAGATCCATGCAGCCTGGCCTTGATCACCTCCGGGGATGGGGCATCCACAACTTCAGCCAACCTGTGCCAGTGCCCCACCACCCTCACAGAGCATTTTAAACAGATAATAAAGTTCCTTTGTATTATCACATTAGTCCCTACACAGTGCCCTCAATTGCACAAACTTTTATTAAGCAAATTAAACACTAACATTAACTTTGACTGCAGTAAACCCCCACTATGCGCCCCAAGCAGTTTTACATCTGGTAGTATCTGTATTGAAAGTACAACTCAATGTTTGCAGTTACTGAAAGGGTTTTCTCTGCATCAGAGACAGACAGGTTTCTTTTTCTCTTAAAAAGACACATAACCATGTAAAATTAAATACAGTATTTCAGCAAACATTAATTCTTATAGAAAGTGTCTTGTAGTGTTGGTTTTAAGTGACAGGAATATACTTATTTTTCTTGATATCTTTCCTAAAACTTTTCAAGGATATGGTCATATGAAAAATGTAGGTTTTAATGTGGTGGGGTTTTATTGGCCATTACCACAACCTCACAGACAGCACCACTGAATGTTCATCCCATACTGCCCACTGACCTGAATATCACACATGTACTTCTCTTGCACATCCCATTGAAAGGCATTGAAAAAATGCCATTAGCATTTTCACTTCCACAATCTCTAGCTTCTGGATTTTCTTTTGGGGTTGCCTGTGGAGAAATGTCTGTTTGTTGCTGTGGGAGCTCTAGTTTTGTCATCATTCTTATGTGTAGCTTTCTGTCTTGCACATCTGTTGCTTTGTCATTAAGCTAAACAGTAAACTTTTCATAACACTAACTGCTTTTGTGAGATTTCGCAGAGGATTTGTTAGATAGTGTCATTACAACAGGTCCTGTTACAGAGTGGAAGACTTCTGAGGCATAAAATGTTGAGAAGCTGGTGAGCGACAAGGGGATCTCACCCCAGTATGAGAGCGTTGCTATTCTAGCACATGCTTCTCACAACAACCCTCAGCCAAAATCCTGACACTGTCACCCACAAACTCTGCTAGAGGGTGAAATGGCACAGGCTGTTCCTGTAGCACAGGACAGAGTGAAGAAGTCCTTAAAATACTTCACATTTTGCTGCTTGGAATGAAACAAGGGCTTTCAGAGCCTGCTGTGGTGATAATGGACCTGTGCTGAGAGAGGGCACCCTCTCTGGCACAGTGCCTCAAGTTTGTGGTTTTAGCTTCTCCTGCCTATCCAGCCAAGGACCCTGCATTTCCTACAGCAGTAAGTTGAAAGCTATTACATACAGGTTCATTTTTAAAATATGAGCTGAGGAAAATAACCTCAGTGTACTATCTTCCTGTTGCTGAGACCGTGTGATGGTGCCTTGCGTGAGAGTTGCAGTCCCTGTGACTGAAATTCAACACAAAAGTTCTCCTCTGACACTTTGCTGCACTAGAAACATGCTGAGACCTGATGTGGCTCTGCCTTAATATCTCTGCTGCCTACCCTGGGCCTGAAAATGCTGGATACTTTTGCTGGTGTGAGAATGGAGGAAGAGGACAAAGACTGTGGATCCTCTCATCCCCCACTTCATAGAAAAGATGTGCTGACAGAAAGATCTTGGGAAATAACTCATGCTTGATCTTGACATGAGATGTCACACCTTGCTGCTCTAGTCATGTGAATCTCCCACAAAGGAAAATACCTTAGGAAAGTGTTTGTTTCTATAAGCAGAGGAGCAAAAAGGCATCATTTTCTACCCAAGTGATCCTCTGCTCTGAGGAGAGTATCACACTTAACTAAGAATAATACATCTCCCCACACACCCTGTGGTCACAAGACTACTCATCTGAACCATGTGTGCTGCCTTTTCCTCTATGCCTGTGTCATCCATTATTAGTGGAAAGGAAGACAGAAGTGAAAGGATTCTGGAAATTTAGGAGGTACCAAACAGTTTTCACCCAGTTAAAGGACAATATGTTCCAATAGCCCTATGTAGGAAAGGATCAGAACAGTGAAACCAGTGGCACGGTACTTTTCTGCAGACACTGAGGAATTGCTTTACGGATTTAAGTGAAGGGTGGGGAAGCAGTGCAGGGCTTTCTCTGTCAAGCAACCTATTTGATGCCACTAATTTAAATGACAGGCTTTGGGTGCAAATTCCAAGTGCCTGAAAGCCTCACTCAGCATGAAACAGTCCTTTAATCTCGGGACAAAGACAATCCTTTGGTTGCCTCCAGCCATTAATCGGAAGTTTGGAAATTTTGCTTCTTACACATCTCTATCCCAAGAGCAAAATTAACTTACACCTCTTTCTCACAGAGATAAAACAGCAGAAAATGTAAAAGGCGAGTGATGCTGTGCTAGGGGAATAAGGCAAAGGAAATGTTAAAAACTGATAGCTTATTCCCAAAGAAACAGTATGAGCTCAGCCAAGCAGAAGAATGTGCAAATACTACTCTTAATTCACTCTAGACAATTTGTCATTTATCATATTTTCTTTAGAGTCTATGAAATCACAAACTTGGTGAGTAAACTCCTGCTATTTCTCTTGTTTAGTGTTTTGCCCAGGGAGGAGAATGGGAACATGGGCAGGGGGTTGTAGAGAGCTATTTAAAAATTATCTGGAACCCTAAATGTTAATATTGAGGTGCTTGTGGTAGCAGTTTCCTCTCATTTGTGTATTTAATTCTTTCAAAGCTCAAATAAATGATAGGTGAATTTCACAATTTCCTTCTAATGTCTCTTTTTCATAATGGTGTTTTAATATTAATTCATTTATAATAAATTCAGTATAGACAAATCTGTACACACATGTATGTGTAGGAGTTTGGAGGGCAATTTACTAAAATGATGAAGTGACATAGACTCTTTAAGTCTTATTGACTTTCAGGGGAGCTATATTTTCAGCTATTTTTTTCCAAGGAAATTGATGGATAAAGGGGTTTTTTTGGAGGTAATGAAAGCTGTGCACATTAGAGTTAACAAATATATGGCCAGAAATTTAGGAATAAGTTACCTTAATTTGTGGATTTGTAAAATACCAACAAAAGATGTAGTTCAATAGACAGTATAGCTCCTTGTGAATTTGACAGATAGCTGTGATGCAAATAAACAGAAAAATGAGGCAGTCAGTAAATAAATTATCGAGTGAGAAGTTTTCGTTTCAGCAGTTTTAGGATGAAATATTTTGGTTTCTTAATTTGAATCTTTTCAGTTAAAAATCTTTTCAAGTCTACCTGAAAGGAAACGTCTTGGTTTTATTTTTTAGCCTGAAGAAAAATAAAAAGTTTATTATCTCATTGAATCTCTTTTTTTTACCCCTCCCCACTTATATGGCATACTAAAAATCTGTCATTCACACTTATTCCATTAATTTTGCTATGATTTTATTTTTTAAATCCCTTCTCTTTTTCCCAATAGCAGCACATCCAATGTTGAAACTATAATCACTGCAACTACACAGCTATTCCAGGTAATTACGTGTGCCTGTTTCCTCATGAAAAATGACACCTCAGGCATGCAAAAAGTTAACTCTGGGCCCTTAAGTTTCATTATGTATGTACTTCTTGTCTCACTGTCAATTTGGAGGTAAAATTAAGAACTGAAATAGATCTCCTAAATCCTGACTACAATATCAAAATTCCTTTTCATAAGCAAAACACTTGATCACCCCTCTGAGTCTTAATCAAGTAGATAAAAATGTATGGCCTGATGAGCTAATAAGAAGCTGAGACTATTTTTTTAAATTATTGCTTCACTGCATTTGATGATGAGAGTCTGACTCCTAAATCATGTAGGTATCTTGGCAAAATTGTCCAATTATTGCAAAACAATCCAACATAGTTTTGTGGATAATTTTTAATAGCAGAAAAAATTCCACAAAAAAACCCCCTACAGTTTATGATCATACTTTTAGTGGAATTACTTTAATGAAAGCTCTGTTATTCTGTTATTTCAGTGTTTTCAGTCTTCTGCTGATATATTAGCTGTCAAAAAAGAATTGTCCTTTAGGGAATTCTGAAAGATTAATTAGTAAAAATTTTAGGCTTCTTTCAAAATATTCTTCTGTCTTGCTTTGATTCCTGTGTATTCCCAATATATTCCAGTTGGCACAGAAATCAACATAAGTTGTGAACCTCTTGCCCATAGCTACTCAATGCAAGGTTTCAGCCCTAGTAATTCTGGATTGACTTGTTTCTTTCCTTTCTGTCTAGGTCTGGAAGGCATCCATTCATGGACTTCAGCAGAAGCCAAGTGGCTGTGCAGGGATAGGCATCTGCCAGAAGAGCACTTTGCCTCAAAGGACTTTTAGTCTCTTGGTTGTTTCAAGCTACCTGCATGTTTTGCTCGAGGCTTTCTGGGTTTTATCAAAAGAAAAATGGAGGCCTTTGTTACTGATCTGTGCTTCTCTGAGTGTGTTATCTAATGTCTTACTGTTCTAATACCTGGAAAAATTTCCTTTCTTGGGGAAGCTTTTTGTCCATCCATTATCCATGGATAATGGTTTTATCCATTAGAGTCCAGGATGTAATCTGATATGCATTTTAGGACAAAGTGCAAAAGAATCTCATCCAAAATACCAATATAAGCTTTCTGTCAGCAGACTTTTCCCAGTCACTTTTGACCTGTTCATGCACCCACTGGAAGTGGGGCAATGTAATATTAAACCCAAACACCTAATTTTCACAGCCTTTCTCAGGGACTGATATAACAAAATGTAGCTAGTAAAAGGTCCTGGAGACCTCATCACTTTTTCTCAAATATGCTCTTCAATGGGAAATAATCCACAACTGACACACACAGACTATCCCAGTGCTTCAAAATCTCTTACCATTAAGGGTACTCTGCATTATTCTGCAATTCATCTGTTATGAATGTGTGCATTCCTTCTTTTCCTGGTCACATGAATGTGAAAAAACACCTTATTTTTCTTCTTTGAAAATAAATATATGAGAAAAAAATTCATGTTCTTGGAAATTCCTACCATGTTCCCGCTTGAATTACTGTTCTTTAGACTAAATAATCCTGATTATAAAAGTCAAAAAGCTCTCTAAGTCTCTTCTAATTCTTGAAACTCGCTGCACTTCTTGCTTTAGCCCACATCTGCCTTGAAATATAGTACCTATAAATAGATAAAGTTTACAGTAGAGGCCTTGTCAAGGCTGTCAAGACCAGAAGGATGTACTGATGTGTCTTGAAAGCTGTGTTCCTATTGATAAATCACATTGTGAAATTTTTCTATCTGAAAGAGCAATATTTTCAATCACGTTTAGTTTGTGATCCATTAAAAATCCTAGTTTATAAGTTGTTTTCTAGATCTTATGTAGAGTGTTGCTCTTACTCATCAAAATAATTCTGATTCCTTACTCATTCCTGAAAGTCCTCTTCTGCAATGGAGTCACACATAGGGTCTCATATACCAGGATACAATTTTTAATGTCCCTTGACAAGTGCAATTGCAGCCTGGGGAGCCTGTGCAGTCATGTTAAGCCTTCACAACACTGTCTTCTTGCTGCTTTAACTGCTCCCTTTGATGTGTGTATTGTGAGTAGCCTCAGCTTGATGGCACATCACTCTGCTTTCAAACATGTTTTCAAAGGGGCTGTTTCTGCTGTAACATCCTGGAAGAGACACTCTTCAGAGCTGTTGCAAAGGCTTCTTGTAAGTGTGGCCACTGTGAGAAAAGCCAGCCTGTTTCCTGACGTCAGGCGCGTTGAAAGGGAATGCTGGATGAGCAAGGCTGCTGCTGAGCTTGTCCCTGTTCTCTCCATCTTTGATCTGATTAAGAAGCACAACTAAACATCACTGGTAATCTGGAAAATAGTGAGTATACAGTTCACCCTGCTTCAGAGAGTAGTAAACAAGGAATGGCAGAGTCTGCCTGTGCTGCACTCCATACCAGCTGGAAGAGGGATAATGTAGGTTCGGTGAAGGAGCTGCAGCATAGAAAACATATTAGTTTCCCCATTGCTATTCTTTCAGTTTAATTTCTACATCACAGAGGTGAAAAGTAATACCAGGGAGAGAAAAAGGAAATAAATCCAGATAAATACAGATTTGGGCTTTGATCTAGTTTTAAAACGTATACTGCAGGACTTGCTTTAGGACAAGATAAGAGAGAAGTATGGTATTCCCTGATAGTCAAAAAGTTGAGAAAAATGTAAAGTTCACTTAGAAAATCAATGTTTCATTTCTGAACGTTTTACAACTTTTAAAGTTAAAATAGAAGTCAATGTTAGGGAGAAGATTGTTTCAAGTGCACAGAACTGGGCCATTTTAGGCTTTTAGAGACCAAGGAGGATTCCTCTCAAATTAAATCATTTGCTGAAAATGAGACACACTGCAAACAATATTAGTGTCTTCAAATTGTCCTTCATCTCCCTCACCCAAATTGCCCATCATAAAACTTCACTCGCATCTTACAAAGAAGATAGCAAGGATAAGGAGTTAAACACAATAAAAAGCAAAAATCTTTAGCAAATGGAAAGGAGAGTGATGTCTCAACTTTTACTCCCCAAATAAGGAAGGATGTAGAGTCCTTTGGGAAAATGACTAATGTAGAAGGAGCAAAAGACTCTCTTTCCTGGAATAACAAAAATACACATATATTTTAATCTCTCTTCTGGCTTTCATAATGCAACTACATGCTTTTGACTCTGTGGTGCTGTCAGCAAAAATTAATTTTAAAAGTAGTACACATGAGTGACTTCAGCCTTTGCCTTAATTTAGTTTTTCACTAAGAGCCGAGATAAGACCCAGCCGCACAGAAGCAGAATGGACTGCTGTACACTATATTGTAGGAGACGATAGTGCTAAATTAATCATGTTCTATCTGGAATTTGCAATTCTTTCAGAGATGCTCAAGAAAATATAAAAAATTTAGTGGTAACAGTGAAAGTAGGCAGGAGGTTGTGAGGCAGAAAGCTTCAGAGGGCACTTTAAATGTGAAAGATGCATTACAGTTTCTCACACATGAACAAGATAGCATGCCTTACTGAAAATATAATAAATACGGAGTGTATTCTGCCAGATGCAGCTGTGAAGGGAGCGCTCTCCCAGTCAGATGTACCGAGTGTGATTGACTCCCCCTTAGCTTTGCTGTGATATGACTAAATATGAAAATGAACAGCCTCGGAATGATGTTTGCATTAGGAACAACATACCACTCTGTTCCTCTCAGAAGCCCAGCAAATATATCAGAAGTTTTGGTACACATACTAGAAGAGTCAGTCTGTTCCTCAGTCAGGATTTCACTTTTCCTTTGCTTTTCTGCTTCTCCTCTACTTTTCTTCCTTTCATTTTCATTGTATTGTCTCAACACTTTCTCCTGCTACAAACATCAGGGGAATGAAGGGAGTCATGAATTACCCCATTAGTGGCTCACTGCTGATCGTCTGCTGTAATTTGAATAAATCAGTGCACGCCTGGCTGCAGCAGCAACAGGAGGAAGAGACAGATATTCAGGTTCCCGCTCCATCCTTGTGAGGCTTTTCAACACAAAGACAAGCCTGCACAGCTCACTACTACAAGAGGCCTCACCTTGCAGAAAGTAAAACATAAAAGAAAGACTCCCCTTTAAGTTTGGAAATAAATAACAAGTCAATTTTCTTTTCCTTGCAAACCTATCCACTGCAGTCAGTGGAGCACAACCAGGTGTTAAAAGCTGCTGTGGGAGTTTCCACAGCAATCAAAAGCTCTTCATGGCAGCCCAAAAGTCACTCTGTTTCTGAGCAAAGAAAAGATTATTACTGACTTGATCAAAATTAACGAACAAATTTCCCCCTTTCCTATATGAATGCACTATTGATGCTTTTGAGCCAGGGCCACTTCTGAGGGTCTGTATGGGCTTCTGAATGCAAGGAAGGATCTCTCTCTCTTTTTCACATTGGGGGTTCAGAGAAGTGGGGGGAGTGACAACCTTTCACCAGGGAAACCCTGCACATAACTCTTAATCTTGACTCTAAAGCGGACCGTGGCTATGTAGGTGAATCTAAGAACTGTGGGAAAAGCAGCCAAAAATATATGTGAGGAAAACTTCTAGAGAACTTTTCCTGAATTTAGAGGATGAGTATACAATGAACACAAAGGAGCACCATGAGATAGTGACAGTGTAAGTGAGACACACCATACAGTGCAAGGAAGCAATTTCTGAAGTCATTGCCTCATTATTTCAATTATTCTTGAATGTCCAGCAGCATCTTCCTATTTCTGGTTGCAAGACCTTTGCAACCGAATTTTTCTGAGACATCCCAGCAAAAATTACACCTCACACTTTTGCTCAAGAGCCAGTGGTTTTGGAAAAAATCAGTGCCATAAAAGATTATTTTGGATCTCAAAATATCATCAACGACCACCTGGAGTACATTGGCCACTTAAAAATCATCTATGACACTGCATTGGTGTAAATCTGCCAAAAAATAAGAATACCTGTAGGCTTCATTTTTCACTATACTATTTCTTCTGGGAGAAAACATTGTAAAACTAGTACTCTTAGAAATGGGAGGCTGAAAAAACTCTAATTTTTTCACATTGAGCCCTTTTGGCTCCTTCTCCTTTCACCCACCTTTGATGTTTCCTGGGAAAAAACAACCTGAGAGCCCACAGCTGCCCTAACTGTGTCTTTAATGTACCAGTAACCCTGTAAGCAGACCATTTAAAGAGCAGCAAGAGGTGGGCAGATGAAATTACTGGGCAAACAATTTAGTCTGTGCTGACTGAGTTTAGTAAAACACTTCTATATATTTTAATTACAAGCGAAGATAATATTTTATTGTGTTCCTGCTCATGTCTCAAAAGATTCACTTTTGAGTTACCTGAATCTGGTGATTGTAACCACTTAATACAGTGGGTATTAATAACTGTTTCATTACAATTGACTCATAATTTTTCAAATTCAATTTATGTATGAAATTTCATTTAACTAATGGAATTCATTTAATTATAGATTATGTGAGGCATATATGTTATTCTAAAAAATCTAATAATTTGTAACAAAGATTGATAAGACTCAAAAGATCTCACTAGATACATTTTCATTATAGTGTTCACAAAGTAACTAATAAATCATAAAAATTCTTCAAAATTCTTTCTTTTCTTGGAGTATGCGCACTGTTAAGTATTGTAAAGTCAGTCTTGTCTGTAAGTTTTTTACCCATTCCTAAAGGGACCCATTTCTGTGGAAAATCAAGCATATGCTCTGCTTCTGAGCTATTATTTGAGTCTCAACAGCTTTGAACTCCTTTCAGTGTTTAAAAATATTAATCTGGGTTGGAGTATATTACTATTACTTTATAAGTTTTCAGTTTGCAATAGAAAAAGTTGATCCCAAACTAGTGAATTCATGATGTCGACCAGATGGTAGTTTGTTGAAGTAGGTTTTACTTCCTGTTTTAGCCTTATTTTAAATGTCCTACACATTATTATTTCCTAATTTCATACTATTATTACCAGCTATATACCATTGCAGGAGGATTTTTCTGGGTTTGGGTTTTTTTTTCTCTGTAGGTAATTCACCTTGACACATGAGCTGAACCCTTTGGTTACCATGAACCACAGAAGCAATTTTTTAAGCTGGATTCCTTAGGTCTCTCCTTGTGCAGTAAGCAAAGGTGTGATGGCAGCATGGATAAGCAGCTGCTGTTTAGTCCAGCTTTTACCTGGTCAGCAGGAGCAGCAGGAGCAGGGAAGCCATGGCTGACTCCACTCAGCATGGCCTGTACAAGCACACACGAGATTCTGGATCTCTCCTTCCACACTGAGGTCTCTGCTATCCCTGTGTTATTATGGCTCTTAAAGGCAGTGGTAGAGCACTACAAGACCGCTGTAAATACTAATTAAACCATTGATAACTTGGACTTAACAAACCACCAAAGCTCTCTTTTCAGTGTGGACATATTAAAAGGAGGAAACAAAGCTCTGTGCAAGTTGTCTTGTTATAAAATGATGTAAAAGGGTGAGGCGAGCTCCAAAGCCAGGCAGTTATGACAGGCTGTTCTTGAAAATTCTCCATTTAAAAATAACTTTCCAATATTGCCAATGCTTATAAAGAACCAAGGAAAAGTTATCTTTATCCAGTGGGGTGGCTAGGAAGGGAGAAGTATTAGGTCTTTCCAAGTAGGCAATAATTCAGTGGTTTAGTGTGATGGCTGATTTGTGTATATGAGAGAGATATTTCATGTTAAAATAATTGTAGAGTAAAAATATTCTGGTGCAGTATCAAATCTTCTAGAGAACAATTTTAAAATCAAATGTTCTGACTCATGAATATTTCAATATTTCTTTGTAAGTTGCCAGAATTTTTTTTCACACAGGTAAATAACATTTTATAGGTGGTTCAATTTTTTGTCTAATCAATTCAATATTTTGAGGTTCCTTCTATAGCAGTCAGTAGATGAACCCCTTCTCTAGCTGAACAATGAAGCACCCCCTGGAGCTCCTTCTATAAATTAAGGTCTTCTTCCCACCATTAGGGTGAGAATATTTTAAATGAAATGCTGCAAAGCATGTACATATCATCTGGGCTACAAAAATGTATCAGGTGAGCACATATTGTATAGAAGAGGGTTTATTGCAGATGGGTATTAGTACGTTTTGAAAAACAGAGAGTAAGCATTTCCATCAGTTGCTCTTAATACAATTTTGCTTACTGAGTGGTACTAGCTCTCTTCTGACACTAGGACAGAGAATGTTCCAAGTGGGGAAACAAATTCTTAGTGCTCTTTTCTTCTGTGTGAAGCTGTGCAAATCCATGACTGGTTGACACAAGTTAATTCTTTTCAACTCTAGGAGAATATATATTTTTATTTATAAAACATATGATTTGTTTGGGATAAGATCTTATCTTCTCTGGTCTTTGAGTACATTGAGATAAATCAGCCATATTCCAGAAAGGTTTTATCTGCTAGTCTGTGAAAATGGCAAGCTCTCTTTTTTGTCTTTATTAGGATTTTACATCATTTTAATTACAATATGGTTGCTAAGTGGAAATAAAAAGCAGGTTTTTGTGTTGATGCACATTAAAACTGAAATTCTCTGTCTTACCTTGCATAAGAGAAACTGTAAGGGCTCAAACAGATCCACTACATTTTCTGTGTTCCCATTGAAACACCTTTCTGAAGAGACAGTCCATATATGTGTCCCCAAAAAATTTTATTGAGCAAAAATTATTTTAACTCTTCAGTTTGGTCGTTATTCATGTATTTATATCAACTTAAATTGCAAATTAGACTTTATATAATTTGGAATTATTGCCAAATTATCTTCAGCCAAGGGTGAATACATTTTAAGCCTTCAAAAGCTGGGCTAGGGCAGAAAAAGGCCCCAAATACTTTTCTTGCTGATTTCTGTATTGGAGAGATATGGGATTTCTACTACTGGATTGGACTGTGTGGCTACTGGGGACAGAGTGGATGAGGAAGAAGCCACTCAGTCCTTAAGGACATTGGCCAGAGTTTTATCCAGAATGGGGAAAAGATTTCAGGTGGGGCTGGTGTAGTCAAATCTGAGAGAGTCTGAAAATTCTGTTTCCTCCCCCTCACTAAGACAATAAACAGAACTTGGAAACCGTGTTGGATTATCTGACATCCTCCTCTCAACAGCTTATATCTCAAACAGCTAATTAGAGATTATTCTCTAATGGTGGTTGTACAGTAAGAGTGATTTCTATTAAAGACATCTTCTTGTTGCCTTTCACTGGCTTTGGCATTTCAAAAATTTCAGATTTTCTATCAGACTGGGATTCCACAGTCCATATTGTAATTATCACTTTGTCTCTGAGGAGATTACTATCCAGCAAAGATGGGTGATATGCTCAAGGGCATACCTTGTGGAAAAATTCTTTAGCTGAATACATGAAAACATAAGAGGGATGGAACAGCAAATAAAGAAATAACCCAGAGAGAATCACTAATCTAACAGTTGTACAGGCACATACAAAATCTAACACAATAATGCAAGTTTGGTGGCAGTTCTGGCTCTTTTACTGTTGCCCAGGACTCTTTCCACCTCTTTGATTTGTGGTGAGTACTATTTGTGCTTGATTTTGGCCTAAAGAGCAAATGTTTTTTTACTGGAGTGGAGCAGCCATGTTGACAAAGGGATATATTCCAGCCTGCTTCTCCTGGCAGCAGAGTTTACTTGAGAAGAGTATTCAGCTGAGGCGGTTTGTAGGGCTCCTCAAAGGATGTCTTGCTCTTGTGACAGCGACAGCAGCATCTCTCCTGTCAGTTCACATTATCCAATGGCAAAGTAACATTTCTCTTACTGTGAGTGGCAGAGATGATAGAAACTGTACTTTTTAATTAGGAAATATCATACATGCAGACACAAGTCTGGGCAGGAATTCTGTTCCTGGCTGCTTCATTTATGCTTCTGCCCCTCATTTCCCATTCTGTTTGCGTCTACTCTCTAGTCTTGAGTTGACCTCGATTTGAGGCATGGGGGAAGGTGAGGTTCTTTGTGGTGGCAAGTATAAAAGTTTAAATTACACTAAGTTTGAAGTTTAATTTAAGTTTTCCATTAATGAAAAGTGTAAGAACTCAATTTTATGCTGAATACAATAAAATACCTTGATTTTAGGAGCTTAGGAGAAAAACAAGAGCATGAAAAGATACATTGGCAGGGAAAGAGTCTTTGTCCTTTTTTGTGGTAACCTATTGATTAGGGCATGCATCCAGAGTGTGAGAGATCTGGACACCAGCTCCTTCTTCCATTAATATTTAATTATTATACAGAAGGAAAAAGCAGCTAAAGAGAAATTAAGAACCTGGTACGATTGCATTGGCAAGACAGACCCTGGGGCAATGGGAGACTGACAGTCAAACATTGCCACACAGAAGTGTGAGTTGAGCCTAGGGCTCTTATACCCTGGCAGGTCCTAAATGTCAGGTTACTGAGCAAAGGAGGAACATCTTTTCTGCTGATATATCCTACCAGAGTTTATCAGCTCTTCTCTCTTTCTTCACCCTTGTTTACTGCAAGGTAACAGGTCAGAATGCTTGAAGAATGAGACCTACACATCTGACAAATAATTGAAGAATAAATAATATAAAAATGTTTATAACATTGCCTCTGCCAATTGCTCAGCACTGCTGGGGAGTGGTTTCAGAGGTGTGTAGACATATTATAACAAAAAATAACACCATTGTGATTCAAATTAGTACTGTATGTTTCATGGGAAATGAAATCAGGAAATTCAGTTGGAAAGATCTCAGCTAAATTTAAATAATTATCCTTAAAAAAACAAATAAAGAAAACACATGCAAAATAACTAAAGGCAGTATTAATTCAGAATTTAAGAATGATAAGCATTCATCCATTCTTTTCTCTTATATAAATATGAGTACCTATATGTATATATTTCTATGTATTTTATGGCATATATATGCCTTCAGCTATGTTTATTTTCCTTTTTCTGTAAAGTTTTTCACCAATAGAAAATATTCTTAGTCAGAATGTCTTCCTTTTATATGCAGCATATTCTGTTCTGTATTATCAAACAGAATTGTTAATGAACAACAAATTAATGTACATATTTAGACTTGCAAACAAACAGATGTGATCGATTGGTTTAAGTGTATCCACAGCAATCCTTTTCCTACTTTCTACCTCTGAAAACTAAATTTGACTCCTTGGTCAGTTCCAGGCACAGAGACTTCAAAAACAAACAGGAGCAAACTGTTCAGAACCTACCTCAGATCCTGAGGCAGAAATCTCCTAGCCTTGGCTTAATTGTGAGGTGCAGAAAAGCAGTCCCCTTAAGTAAGGTACCAGTTCCCAGTCTGCTGGAGCAGTTAGGTGCACTGTTTCCTCAAAAAGCAGGAGATTATGTCCAAGTTTAGATTAAGTTAAGGTTCTTTCCTTTGGGATCCTTTGAAAGCATCTCCACCCTCCTACTGACATTACTGAGAAATGAAGTCACCATGGCTGTAGGATTAAGCAACTCGTACTATGGTTTCAGGCAAAGTTAAGTGTCTGTGTTAAGCAGACTGTTTTTAATATCTTGTTTCTACAGCTTCTGCAGGTAGAGTCTGGGATACAAATATACACAATTTTACCACATAATTACTTTTGATTTTGTGGGCTGATAGCTGGAGTCAAAGCCGTCTGCATTTTGCTATCACAATACCTTTCAGGGGAGACTATAAATATGCATGAAGATGGAATGAAAATAATCTTCTTCAGGTCAAACATTTATCGAAACGATTTTGAAAAGTTTTCTCAGAAATCCACCATGTAAATCCACTTTTTGTTTATACAGCTAAGGATTACTATGCAAAAAAAAAAAAAACAAACGTTCTGAGTATTCAAATTGTAGGGTTGATCTGCAGTTCTTTATGGGACTTTGCAACAGTGCATTTACAAACTGGCAGCCTCCCCTACCTCTTCAATGAGCAGACATTTAAAGAAAGCTGGGGCAAACAGCAATAAAAGTGAAGCTCTTCAGGAAGTCTTGCTTTACCTGCAAGTACTCCTTCACCTGCAGAAAACCAATATACACAGAGAGGTTTATGATATCTGTAATCTGGGTTTTACCCAAACATGGGCCAAGAGGAAGTGGACTGGAAAACGTCCCAAAAATTGGGAGTATGGAGTACAGGACATTACTCTTTCAGTATTTGTTCTGTATTTGGAAGCTCAGAGGAGGGAATCCCTCTCTTGTGCTGGTTGAACTCCTAATTTATGAATCTGTAGAAATTTGGGTCCTGCAAATACTTGTGCAGGACCCAAATGCCTGCTTGATTTTAAGCAGCAGCACAGCTGCAATCAGCCTACCAGCACACCTGGGGCTCAGGTAACAGAATTTCTTTGAAGAGCTGGGCACACTCGCTGGCTGTGCCTTTCAAGTGAGCCAGTATATATAATGGTGGTGTCAAGGGGGAGGACGTGGGGCACTGGCAGCAGCAAAGGCTGCAAGTAATAAAAAGTGTTTTTCTAATTGGCTGCAATAATGTTTAAATTTTCTAATAAATAACATTCGCACACATCACAAATAAGCCCTAGGTGAAAGTTCCAATGGAGGTATTTATTTGGAGTACTGAACAGATTACATTTACAGAGTTATACTGCACAGCAGGGAAATCACTCTACATGGAGTGACAGGGCAATGGTCTTACAGCAGTCCCCTTCACAGCAAAGCACTTAGGCATGTGAGGATCGATTTCCGTGGAGCAGCTCAAGCTCAGTATTATGGATGTCTGTTGCTGAATTGGGTTGTGGAGAGGTGCAGAAACTGAGCAACCTTTAGGAAAATATTTATAGGATCCAGGTGGGGTGTGATAAGCCCAAGTCCAAGTGAAAGAGGAAGACTGATTGCTTGCTTCCTTAATATTATGCCCTTGCATTACAGGTATAACTGTCAAGATAACTGAGTTAATTTTTTAAATGTGCTAACAATTGCATTCTGCAGAAGAGGAAACATGCTCTGTCAAGAGAAATATACTCACAACAATTAATTCATTTTTTAATTAAGAGATGTTATACTATTTTGTACCTTAAGCCATGCAGCTGCTAGTGTTTACTGCATCTCCCTATGTATGTGTGTTTGGCCCTTCCATCAAAATGTTCTCCTCTGAGTATTTCTTTTTTTCCTGTTCTGTGCTGGGATGCATGAGGGAACAAGTTGAAACCTGACTAATGTTGTTTGGTAATATGGTTGTTTGCAGTTTATTTGTTCTCTGGTGGATTTTATTATAGCTGCTGAATTTTACTCATTAGTTTAATGGTGGTTATTTTGAAGATTTCTTTTATTCTGTATTTTTTATTGAAACCTTATTCACAATACCACAGTGACTTGACTATTCTCTTCATGATGCAAAATTTAATTAGATACTAACTAAGTAAGTGGTCCATTAAAATATTATTCAGATTGTTCAGGGAAATGTTTTGGTAAACATTTTCTTTGGAAGTTGACTTTTTGGTAAGGGAAATGGAAACAGACAAATGAATGCTACTGTTTATTTTGTCTCTCAGCATGCAAAGGGTGAGATAGTGTGCATCTGAATTACATCTCCATTTGCAGTGGGAGAAAGGACCTTGCCATTAGAGGAATCATAGCATCCATTTATTATGCAGTTCAGGTCTAGACTGCCTATTCTGCAGTCCATCAAAAAGTATTTTAGGGGAAAGATGCTCATAATGAAGCAGGGAGCTCCACTGTTTGAATGATGATGATGATGATGCACTGCAGTTGCCAAAGCCACATAATACACATTGCTGGAAAATGTCCCATAAAAAAATTTGAGCTGGAAATAAAGATATACATTGTGTGTATTTAAGTATGGCTCCATTCTCTAACAAGAGAGGCTTTAATTATACATGGGTTTTCACAAACAAGTTAGTTCAGAGAGTGTTCAATTCACAAAGGTCTCTTTCTCTATACTCTGGGCTCTCTGTTCTAAGTAGTTTTGCAGCTATTGAAACAGCTGCACAATTTTTGATTTGGTCGTGGATACTTTTAATGTGCACATAAAATGAAGAGGAGAGGGAGGGAACATTTCTTTGCCAGCTCCATGCAGAAGAGTGAGCCAGCTCGGTATCTGAAGAATATTGAACGAGACTGTGCTGACCTAATGGAGCCAGAAATCAGACCTCCCTAAGTCACACGCACAGCTTTGATGTCAAGCAGTTTGCCAAATGGCAGTACATCCCTTGATGGCAAAAGGGAGAGAGAGAGACTTGTTGAATAAGGAGGTCAAAGGTCAACTGTTGGAAGGTCAGAACAACATGTGAAGTAAAGGGATTCACAGAAATGTCAGAAATAAAAGGGAAGAAAATTTCTCTCTAGAAGGTGTGTTGAAACATTTCAGACAGACATCTGTGGTCAAGGCTGTCCCTCATCCCCTGAATAAACTATTCAGTACCATGAATCTCCTTTCTGCTCTCAAGGACTCCCTGGTCTGAAGCATCAGCTGCTTTCTGCTGGGGTATGGCCACAGGAAAATACAGGCAATGTTGTGGTGTTCATGCAAACACACGATGTGGAAATACAGCTATCAAGCAAGCACATTTAAACCATTGCTACAAATAAAGGGGAAACTGAAGTAGGAGGCAGAGGTCCAACCTAGAACTCCACCAGGAACTACTATTCTTTGATGTTACCATTCAGCAAATTAATGACCCTGCTCTGCAAGAAGTTCATCTGGCAACTGAACTGGAATAAAGGACAGGGTCTTAGGGGAATATGGAAGGAGTGAGCCCTTCAGCATTGCTAATGGGATTTTTTTTTTTGTCCTATGTTAAAGGATGTGTTACTTGCTCTAAAAGGAAGACAAACCCAAGTGCCATTCAGGGTTCTGGATGTGAAAGATGGCCATGTTCAGGAAAGGCAAAATGGTCTCAAGATACCTTACAGCAGAGACTTGTTTCTCAAAGAAGTTATCAATTGGTGTTCTGGTAGTTCCAAAACCTGCTAGATTTTCCACCAGCAGAGTAGCTGATATCTCATTTGTTAAGAATTTACATCTTCAGGCTCAGTTCCTGTGTGAATTGCCTGTAGTGTCAGTACTTGCATTGCAGCCTTTCACTCCTCTGGGGAAGGAATGGAACTCCTGCCGATTTCTATAACCACTTCATTCTACAACACTTGTAAAAACGTTGCAACTTGTCAATTAGCATTAAAATCAGGTAACATATTTGTAACTATTATCATGAGGCGTGCAAATATGAAGGCATACATGCCTGACAATGTATACATACACAAATGATCACAGAGCACAATCATGAGAGTTTCATATCCTTGGGAAACCAGATGAATGATAGTATTTCATTCCAAAGAAAGTAATTATGTTTGCTGATCTGAAAGGCTGAGAGTTCTAGCTGTTTGAAAAGCAGCAACAAGATTGTAATAAATTAAGAACTTTAGAAATTAACTAGATATTTTAATATTTTCAGACTTTTTTTTGCCCCAAAGTACTTACAAGACTACCTTAGTATTGCCAGCTTTGTATTCTCAGCCCATTTTACACTCCAGTGTAAAAATTAAATGTAAACCTGAAAAAACATGCACCCCAAACCCTCCCTACTGAAACGAAAAAAGAAGCAAGAGCAAAAGAACCTTATCTATGGATGCAGGTTTCTAGAAAGTATTGTCTCTCTCCCATCTCAAGCTGTAGCACTTAGAGTCTCTGGGGGATGCCTTTCTGTGAGAGAGGTGGAATGGATTATGCTGCCTTCCAGTGTCCTCTCAGTTGGATGGGCAAAACAACATCATTTTGAGAGAAAGGATTTTCCCCATTTCCCTTCCCCGAAGTGAGTGTGGAGACAAACAGCTTCTGTGGGAATTTGTGCCTGATAGCTGCGGGAGTTGTTGAAACTGTTAGAAAGATCCTAGAATGCATTCTTCCTGTGAGAGCCAGATTGGACAGGGAAAGACAAAAAAGCATTGCAGGAGATGAGGGTGGAAGAGTGGTGGACTATTAAGCCCCTGTTATCCATGTCAGGGTCACTTCCTCCCTCCCTCTCTCCTCCATGGAAACATGTTTAGTCAAGTGGCATTTTAACTTGCAAAGAGAGAGCATCAGTCTTCTCTTGTGTTGCACTGTTTCAGGTTTCAGCAGTGCTTGGGCTGTGTTGCTTTTAAATGTTTATGTTTTATTCACAAAGCTTAATTGGGAGTTTTTCCCATCTTACTGAAACTATGGATAGGAAAATTCAAAAATGTTAGCAAATTGCCACTAAGGAAGTAATTTTTAAAGCATGAGGCACCAGAAATTGTCTTTTGAGGATCAGCAGTCAAGGACTATGGTGAATGGACAGTGAAATTGTGTTTTCATTGCAGTCATCACAACAGTGTCAGAGACAAGAGATACCTGACCTCATCTCTCTCTCTTTTGATGGAGTTAAATTAGGTACTATCAATCCTCTTATGTTTTTTAAGAGTAGTGGAATAATTGATGACACTAGAGACACCGTCTATCGTAATGTGTTTTGGCCGGGTCTACCCCAACATGGATCTTTGTAAAGCATGGGCAATGCTTCAGGTGACATACCTGAGATTCCTGCTCATGATTCATCAGTGGTTCAGAAAAAACTGTGGGATCCCAATCCCTTCCTTCTCCTTTCTGCTTCCCTCTTCCTCGTTGCCTAGCAAGATTCCTTGTTGAAGACACTGTACCCACTATTTCTGGTATTTAGTGCTGCAGATTCGTGTTACTCTGTCAAACTTGCTTACACTGAGCTGTATAACAAAAGTGCTTTTCCTTTGAGCTACGGCTCAAACCAAAGATGATCAAGAAAGGATATAACAATAATGTTCAAATGACAAATTGTGGAAAACTCACAGATGTCTCAATTAGAACTGGACTATTTTGTTAATAGATCAGGTCAGGTGCCTCTCCAGAAAAAGAAAAAAATCCAAATTCATAGTGTGTAACTTTGCTTGTACATATCCCTATACAATTCACCAGCGACACAGCAGCTGTGTGCCAAAGACATGTTTTCTTCAGAGTCTGGAGGAGATGGCTTCTACCATGGGTTGGCACAAGACTCTGCTGCCGAAGCCCCTGCTACATAGATTATGTAGGTCCCTGCTGAGTCTACCTGGCTCATTCTACCTGAGTAATTTGGGATTCTATCATAAAATACACTCCCAGTGAGGTCAGTATCAGTTACAGTTATTTCCAAGAAGTAATTTCAATGTTTCTACTGTTTCTACCTCCCAGTAACACCTCTTCCAGAATTTCCTGTGAGAGATCAGCTACAGTAGGAATGTGGAAACCAAAGGGTTGATCTGAATACTATTTCAAAACATGGGTCTCTGTATTAAAACTTAGACCAAGTACCAGCGAAGGTCTTAGAAAAGAAAGAAGCATGAATCCATTTGCAAAGTCACTGTGCTTCATAGCCAGTTACTTCTAACTACTTTTCATCTCAAGAGGTGGAAATTCCATGGGAAAGTTTCCAGGGGAAACTTTTTCTTACATCAATACGTCAGTATTTTTCTGTAGGGTCAGGGAAAGTCAACATTGGCATGTAGCCATTTTGGATTATGGGGCTTTGCAAGTGCATACTTGTGGTGTGCCTGTGGATCTCCTTTGACACAGTGCCACTCAGTGATAGGGATGCAGCATGGTGAGGGGAGAGGAACGCAGATTCCATGAAGGGGCAGACATCTGCCATAAATCAGCTCATTTATTCTCACTCTGCTGGGGGCGGGAGCGCAGGGTTTTGTTTCAGTTTCAACTGGATTTGGTTTGGTTTTTTACACAGATAGTTTGGAAATAACTTTTTGCTTCCAGTCATCAGAGTTTACAAGGTTATTACTGGTTGAAGTCAACATGCCTCTTAGGTTAAAGCCTTTTGCTTGTATATTTACACACCCTCTTCAACGTTCCAAACTTCTCTCTCATGCTTTGCCTGCAACCTATTTTGTATTTGAAGTTGTCTTTGGATATGAGATGTAGCTTGTTGAATCTGATCTAATAAAATTAAAACAAATCTCAGAACTAGGGCACAAGAACTGAGATCCTAAATTTTGTCTTGATTGTATCTTGAGTCCCAAGCTACACTCTCTGGATTTTTCATTGTGTGATCTTTCCAAGAGCATGAATATCCCTTGTAAGAGGCACTGCTAGTGATAAAGTTTCATGTAGGTTTCATTTTCATTACAAAAATTTAGGACTCCAAATCAATGTTACTGACAATGAGTGGGTAGAACACATTGTCTCTCTCATGAATTTGACAAACTCTACATTAAAACTGTTCCTTCAGGGGCTTTTTCCATATTTTTCATGTGAGAAAATTTATTATTGTTATTGTAATTAGTAGAAAAAAACATTGTCATCTCTCATGTACATTTATTATGAGAAAAACTTATTTTATGACATGGCTGAAACTCTCTAATTTTCCACATAAGTGGCCTGATAGGCTTCTAGAAGACAGTCTTATCCTGTTTTGGTCCTTGCTTTACTGTCTTAATTTCCATTCTAAATGTAGGCTTAGACTGTCTAATTGTCTCTTATGACAGAAAAATTATATTATCACTTAGAAGAAGATTAATTTGGAAAGTTATCTAAGCTAAACTACAAGTTACATTTATGTTGTCTCACTGGTGAATATAATGAGATCAGCTATCAAGTTTTTGGGTAAGTTCTATATTTTTTTATAGTTTTAGAAATGATAGTAGTCAAAAGATCTATTCTGCTGGTGATTGCTTTGTACTTTCCCACCATTTGCAGTAATAATTGCAAAAGCAAGTGGTGGAATGTGAGGTTTTAACCCATATTTTATGGGTCATAAATGGGCTCTAAAAACACTGCAGTCTTGCAATTTCATCTAGAGATAATTATTAGATAATGCCAGTAGTAAATTATTTGCTGCTCATATACTTCCTAATATTCACTACCCACAGGTAATTATTTCACCATTTTAAAGAGAAAGTGTATTTGAAACTATTAGCTGTCACTTTTAGGGGTTGTACACACAATGAGCAAGCCATTGTCCCAGCATTGCGATCCAGAAGAGTCTTTACCTGTCTTTACCTTTGCTTCCTCATCCCTGATACATCTCATTACAATTGCTCTGGGTTCACACAGGTGTAAGAGAGGCTAGAATTTTTGTATCATGTCCTAAATGCACCTGTGTCTCCATCAAATACCTGAGAGGTTTTTGGTTCATAAAACCTGTTTTGGTGCAGCTGACTTCTTCAGATGCCTCCTACTTGATACAGCAAGAATTCACACAAGAAAAATTTTTCTGTCTCAAGGTAGAAGTCAAAGGCTGAAAGATAGATCATGAAGCCATTTTGATGGCATAAGCATAAAGAGTTTAAAATCCCTGTTTCTTGGAAAATATTGCAAAAATAAGGAGGATTGCTAACTTTCTTTTTTAGAAAACCTAACTCACTTGGTGATGGCTGGTGTTAATTTTCCTGGAGGATAATCAACCACGTCATCACCTATAACTTATGTGCAGAGTAGACTGCACTTTATTTCTGATCAAGTCCATATTCTATTTGCTTGTCCACTCCAGAGACCTCAAATCCACCTTTTCTCTTTTAAGTTATAGTCAATTCAGGCGACTCAAATTGTTTCCACACTACCACAGATCTGGCTGCCACACACAGAACTGTTCTCTTATGGTCAAGTAATTTAAATGACAAATTTAATAGTAAATTAAATTAATCCAAAACACACTCTTTTACCTCCATGAAAACAAGATTGGAAAGAAAAATACCTTGACAGCAATTTCACTATTAATGTGTTGTGCTGAAAGCTCTTCAAGAAGTTGTTTTTGTCTCTGACAAAATCACTTAGAAGTAAACAATATGGTTGCAAGGGTAGCCTTGACTGAAGCATTAAGTATCTCTGGAAGCAAAGGTCTTCTGCAGAAGTTTTTACAATATCTTACCACGTTTAGTAATGGCATCCGAAGGATGGCTGCAGGGATGGTGAAGGGCCTAGAGGGGAAGCCATACATGGGGTGGCTGAGGTCACTTGGTCTGTTCAGCTGAAGAAAATGAGACTGAGGGGAGACCTCATTGCAGTCTCCAATTTCCTTGTGAGGGAAAGGAGGAGCAGGCACTGATCTCCTCTCCATGGTGACTAGTAACATTCCCGGGGGAATGGCCTGAACTTGTGTCAGGGGAGGCTTAGGTTGGCTATCAGGAAAGGATTCTTTACCCAGAGTGGTTGGGTTCTAGAACAGCTTCCCAGAATAGTGGTCACAGCACCAACTTGATAGTGTTTGGACAAGTGTTTGGACAATGTTTTCAGGCACATGGGTGATTCTTGGGGTGGTCATTTGCAAGGCTGGGAACTGGACTTGGTGATCCTTATAGATCCCTTTCTACTCAGGATATCCTATTCTTCTATGATCCAGACACCTCTTCTAGAAAAATTCTTTTCTGTAGATGCATCTACTGCATGATTGCTCCTATGCTTTGTGTTAGGATCTGGGACACCCAAAAATAAAATAAAAAATCCTTTAAAAAATCTGTGGCATGGTGTAAAACCTCAAAAAATCCCCCAAACCCAATGAAACACCTGTTTCGATTCTGATTACCAGTAACATTGGCTGAGTCACATTAATAAAACTATACTCATTCCTCAAAACTGAGGCTTAGGGAGTTCCCCTCTACTGAAACCAACCAAAGCCAATTCTCTGTTAAGTGTTTTGTGAGTGAACTTTCCATTGATGGAGGCATGAAACAAGTAAGTCCCAAATCCAGGGGAATTTCTTATCTGTATCCCCTCTTCGGGTTTGAATTCTCCCTTTTTCAACAAAATTCACTGCTCAAGCAGATATCCCTTACTAAAACTACTGCTGGCAGGTGGAGGGGACTTGTCAGAACACTGCCTGGAAGCTCACAAGGCACCCTGGCATGGTATCTGTGTTAGCATCTCTTTCATGAGTACTTAAGTCATCCCAAATTTTTTAAAAGACTTGTCATTTTTTCTCAAGTAGATAAAAGCTTCATTACATTTCAGGCTACCAATGCAGACTTCTTCATGAGTTAGGGGATGTTAAACACCACTAAAAATTGATAAAGAATCAAATCACTGCCTAATTTACAAAAAACCAGTCAACTGATACCACATTAAAAGGCTGATCAGCCTTCAAAATTATTCCTATGTGTTTATTTTTTAGATCATTTTTAGTCTTTGAAATGTCAAACATAGTGATCCATCTGAGCTGCAAATGTGGATGAACATACACAGGACTGTCATCCGCTTGGAGAAGAGTTGAAAGCAATTGCACATGGATTCATTACAGAACTTATACCTGTTCTGCATAAAATTCGTGAAGAACAATGTAACCAGCCAGCCCCAGTTCTGCTATTCAATTGGTTTAACTTTTGAGAAGAATACACAGTTTTTAGCTAACATTCATTCAGGAGTGCAGTAAAGCCAGGGTCATCATACCTGCCCCCTCCTGACCCTTTTGTTGCTGAAACTTTTGAGTATACAGTCCTTATCTCACACTTAGAATCATAGAATCAAAAAAGCTTTGCATTTGAAGGGGATCTAAAGATCATCCAGTTTGATCCCCTTGACATGGGTAGGGACACCTTCCATTAGACTAGATTGCTCCAAGCCCCTTCCAGCCTGGCCTTGAACACCTCCACAGATTGGACATCTACAGCTTCTCTGGAAAACTTCTTTTAGTGTCTCACCACCCTCGCAATAAAGAATTTCTTCCCAATATCTAATCTAAACCTGCTCTCTTTCACTTTCTGTTCCCTCTTGTCCTGACACTATGTGTCCTTGTGAAAGGTCCCTCTCCAGACTTCCTGTAAGCCACATTCAGGTACTGGAATGTGCTCCAAGGTCTCCCTGGAGCCTTCTTTTCTCCAGGCTGAAAAGCCCTAACTCTCTCAGCCTGTCTTTATAGATGAGGTGGCTCCAGGGCTCTGATCAACTTAGCAGCCTCTTCTGGACTCATTCCAGCAGGTCAATGTCTTGTGTTGCCTAATACAATCCTGAAGCCTTGCATACACTTTTAAAGCAAGAGTCTAAATAGTTTCCTAGAGCCATGTTTGAGTTCCCCAAAAGACCTGAGCTTCTGCAGCCAGAGGACCTTACAAATAAGGCATGCATGCTCACCAGTTCTGTGTATACAAGTGCTGGGAATATGCAGCCCAGCGTATGGGCTCCGTAGAAACTGTTACATTTAAATGGAATTTCTTGTACGACTCTGGTTGTTACTGGTTTTCTTGCCCAAGCTTATGCTCTACACAACACATGGTTCAGAGTTGCAAGAAGGAAGCTGTAGTGGGTTGGGTTTGTAACCGGGCAGAAACACCAATTTAGTGTAGTGGTTTGGTCCAAAATACTCATTACTGTTTACCTTCTGTGAGACAAGAATTAGGAGAAACGCAAAGCAGGCACAAAACTTGAAAGAATATAAAGAACTTTATTAACAGACCTAACAGAAGAAAAAAAATTATACCACACCTTCAGAACACTTCTCCTCCCCCCACCTTCCTCCCTTCTCCCAGTGACAATGTAAAAAGCCAACCCTTGAGATGTTCAGTCTGTTTAGCACTTCCATAATAACCTTGTTCAGTCCATTTAGGAAGAGGAGTCTCTCTTGCCCATGCTATGAAAACATTATCACAACGAGCCAGCTGCCCGGGTTGGTTCTCTGCCCGCATGTGAGTCCCTTCCCCCGACTTGCAGCTTTTCCCACAACTGCTTTCGAGGGTCCACTCTTGACATTTTTTGGGGTACAATTTTAAGGTTGAGCCGTTCAGAAACAAAAGTTCTCTCCACCCATCTCTGGGAGCATTTCATCTCTAAGAACAGAGGCCCTTCTCCTTCCCTGGGAGCAAAGGGTCTTCCTCATCTCATCTTTAGGACTATGTCTGGGAGCATCTCCAGGAACTGAGGTTTTCTCCTTTTCCATTTGGAGCAAAAGTCCTCATCGTTTCCATCTCTCCCTGTTCAAACTTCTCATCAAATTACAGCTGCGTCAGCATCTGCCTATCTCAGCGCAGGTGCTTTTGCTCACAAGTACAAGTTGAACGCTCCACCCCCCATGCTTCATGAAATTACAATGGATACTCTGATATATCATAGCTTTACAACAGAATTTCAGCTTTAAGCATCTCCTCTTTCTCTTCCCTCAGGTTTTCAGCTCTTCACAGCACTAAAAGGGTTAATCTCACCCAGGCCTTGCAGCTGGAATTTCGCTTATCGCTGTCAGTCATATGATCTCTGCTGGACAGCGGTGGGCAGCTTTCGGCTGAATCTTGGCTGCGCTGGAGAGGGGGAGCCGCCCGTCTGCACAGAGCAGGGCTGTGGGGGGGTTCCGCAGGTGGAACAGGGACCATCAGCCCCAGGATGGCCGTGGCCGGCCCGGCCTGGCTCGAGCAGGGCCTGGGCCAGGCCCGCTGGCCCCTGCACTGGGCCCGCAGCCACCTGTCCCAGCACCGGAAACGAGAGAGAGCTGGGGGGGCGGGGGGGTTAGTCCATTCTTAAGTGTGGATCACAGAGGTGGTCACAATTTTAAGTGGCTCAAAGAATTGTCCATATTCAAACTGGCCAACTGATAAGTTCTGTCAGGTCAGGTCACAGACGAAGCTGTAAGCACCCCTTTGCAAGAACATCACTTCCGGGACTATGCTTGCTAACCCATGACAGAAGCAAGCTTGGTATACCTGAAGCAGTATGGAGGTTATTTGTGGTTTGGGTGCCCAGTTTTGAGAATCCTTTTCTTGCTATAGGTGCCCCGGCCAAACTTGCTTCCTTCCCACTATGCTGAACTATGTCAGGAGCAATAGACATACAAAATGTTTAATGCTGTTGAACTAGAAAAAGGACATTTTTCTGAATTACGGAAACAGAAGAGGGACTCACACAGAAGTTTCCTCATAGTTCAGCTAAAAGTCAATCAACTATGTGACACAGTTCTGTTGGAAACTAAGCTTCATTAGTTCTGGTGCTCATTGTTTTTAATTAAATTACTAAATGAGGGATTACGTGCAGAGACTGCACTGATGCTGTAATTGCTTCCAGTGATGAAATTCAGATTTCAGGCCGTGAGCTTCTGTAATACAAATGGGTTTTTTATCTAGCCAGAATGTAGAGTTGCAGCCGGTTACAAATAAGGCAATATCTTCATTCACCGCCAAAGGGCTGCTCTGGCATTAGTGCTATGATTATTGTGTGACCTTTTCAAATAAACATGCATTTAAACATGCACTCATATCAATGCATGAGTAATACAGATCTAGAGCCAAACTTTATAGTAATAACAGCCACCAGTTTTCTTCAGTTATTATCTGAGTATGAGATGTAAGTATCCATTTTAACACATTCAGAGTTTGCAAAGCTAGTAAGGAGTGGCATGAGCATATCTATTCTGACCTCTATATTAACACCAGCTGTAGAACTTCAGTCAGTAGTTTCTGCATCATGTATAGTAATTTATGGTTGAATTAAAGCACAGCACTTAGGAAAGAGTTGCAAGAAGAAGACGCATCCTGCCCTTTCATGTTCTCAATGCAAAACAGGCAGTGAGGCAGGTTGCTCCAAAGCTGCAGGCTCAGGAGCTGAAAATGCCTGCGTGCAAGAGTGAAGCATGGATACAGACATTCGCTTGATGGAGAGTTGGCTCAGCCTTGTTCTTAAGAAGACATCAAATCTTAATTTAAGAATGCCATATAACACTGAATTATTGTCTAAATTATCCTTGTTAAAATTTACCCCCACAGCTTGAAGAGCTTTCTGTTCATGTAGAATGTGTTAAGTCACTGCCTCACCTCCTTTTTTTTAAAACTAAACTAAGTACTATTTACATATGTCCATTAGGCTATATTCTTCAGTTTTATCTGAGGTTTATCTTTATTTTGATATACACACATATATACACTGCATTTGCCATATCTATTGTGGTGCAACTAAGCATCCACCAGCTGCTCACTCACGTGCCCTGCAGCGGGATGTGAGAGAGAATTAGGAAAGCAAAAACTAGAGGAAAACCACAGGTTGGAATGAAGATGGTTTAAAAAGTGAAAGAAAAAAATCACAAAGTAAGTGATGCAAAGGCAATCACCTTCCACCAGCAGATCCGTGCTCATCCAGCCTCTGAGCAGCCTTGGACTACTCTCCAGTTTTATTGCTAAGCATGACACCATGTAGTCAATCAAATACCCCTCTGGTCTGTTGGGGTCAGCTGTTCTGGTTGTGCCCCCTCCCAACCTCTCACCCACTCCCAGCCTCCTCACTGGTGGAGGGGACAGTGAGAAACAGACAAAGCCTTTGAAGCGGTTCAAGTGCTGCTCGGCAGCCTCTAAAAAATCAGTGAGTTATATACTCTGTTTTGGTCACCAGTCTAAACCATAGCACTACATGAGCTGCTATGAAGAAAATTAATTCCTTTTCTTAATGAAGAAAAGGAAGCTGGGATTTGATTTCTTTGATTCACAGAGAACTGATATCCTGATTCATGTATCTGTGGAGTAAGACTACAAGCTGAAGTACCTACACCAATAATGCAAACTAAATTGTAATGGATGATACTGAAGCTGGAGAAGCACCTGCCTCCAAAGCTTGATAATTATATTTCTTCTGAAACAGAGAATAAAAAATAATGAAATACCACTAGTACTGGAGGAAGTGTATAGTCAAGAAAACATCTATCCATTACACCTCAGTAAAAAAAAAAAAAAATAGATATAAATCACTTTTCTGATTGCCACCACATTTTAAGTGAAGCTTCTTAAACAGACAATTTTGATCCCGTCTCTTTTTTTTGGGGGGGACACCATTTTTCCCTTCAAGTCCTGTGGCTATCTCTACCTGCTTCCTTAAAGATGGCTGTTCAAATTCCTGAAGTATATAGCTCATCAAGGTACTAGTCTGTGCTAGGTTATGTGATAAAAATTCCATCTCTACAGGCACAAAGGTGCACAAATGAGCAATGGTAACTGGGGTAACCCAACTAAAACCCTACTTCACAACCTCCAGCCCCATCACAGATGAGATGTCAGCCCCAGGGGTGAAGCCTCTCACCACCAGTCAAGGGAAGCAGATCTCCAGAGCACCTTTTGGACTGAGGGAGATCACTTCCTAGGGACATAGGCCATGTTATGGGATGCAAGGGAAGAATGGTTTGGGATTTCACAGGACCTGCTGTAGGATAGTCAGGGTAGGAACTAGCTGATAAGTAGGCAAAGTGGCTCAGGAGCCAGAGGGTATCTAAGGGTAAGACCATGGGAAAAGCTGGCTACTGGAAGCCCCATGGGAGTTCTAAACGACTGCTTGACAGATCTTGTGGGCTGGCTGAGAGACCGGTGTGGAGGTGTACATGAGACACCTGGAGACAAGAGGATCCAGGGGCAATTTACTGGACAGGCTGCATGTCCAAGCCCAGCTGCTGGAGAGATCCACATTACGTTTATATCTGTATTTTTCCCACAAGCAAGCATTCATCTTGATCAGCCAGAGAGAACAGGATGAAGCCATGAGTGCCATTTGTGTTCATGTATGTCTGCCTGTGTTGATCTGTTTGGTAGGACAGGTATGTTTGTTTATACACATGTATTGTACACACACATTTGTGTGTCTGCCTACTGGGAATACAGCTCCAGCCTCATCACTGCTCAGAGCTGGGTGCCTGAAGCTGCATCTCTTTGGGGACCTCAGATTTGGCAACCTCTATGTACCTGTACTGACATTTTGACATATTTTACAAATATTGAAGACTTCTGGATTAACTGTGCTCTACACATACAGAAGCATAGCAGCAGTGATCTTTGTTTTGTTCATGTTGAAGTGTTCCTTTTTTATTTATCCCTTTACTAATGCATGCCCTTCTGCCACATCTATGTATTTTAGTTTGAAAAGGTGTCTGGCAACTTACTTTGTTAGAATAGAAGAACTTCTTTCTCTGTGTTGGTAAAGATCATCCAAGTTCAGAGGTATCTTCTGCCAGACAGGTAAGAAACTCCTCTGCCACTTCTGGTGTCTGTCTCTTTGCAGCACAGTGGTGGCACTGCATGTGGAAGGAAAGCTGTTGAAATCAGCTGTTTACATACATGCTGTTTACATGCATACGCAGATCCCACCAATTTTATTATTCATATTAACCTCAGTTCATTTTAATTTTATGTGAGCATTTTGATTCAGGTATAAAGCAATTTTTTATTATATAATACGTTTTATTATTATTCTTCCACCTTACACCCTGAAAGGTCCCAGAGGACTCCATTTCTACCATTTGACTATTTGCAGTGTTTCAAAGTAACCATGGGGTGCCTGTCCTTTTTAGCATCTAATTACACTTTGTAAGGGCTTGATTACCAAAATGCATTAAACAATAATTAGATAAGGATAATTTACATCCAAACAATAAAGTTGAAAAGAACAATATAACTGGTAATTGGCCTTGACCAAGGTAAATAATGTCCTCTTTTTTTATTTACATTTGGTTTTCCCCATAAACTGCCTACTGGGTTGTACAGAAGTAAGAGGCTAGCAAAAATCTGAATCCCCATCCATCAGTATTAATCTCACACTTTACTGAGGCCCCATCCATTTATCTTTCCGACACAAATTAGAAATTCAAGAGTTTTAACAAATGAGCCTGCAAATGTAAACTTATTAGGCCATATATTTTTACTACACACTGTGCAGTGCCCTCCACAAAGCTGTCCCTTCAGAGAGTGTTTTCCTATTTTGTGTTATTGATGGCAGCTAACTAATCACATTTTTAATGTTGTCTTTGGGGAGGGCTGTTTGAGTGAATGTGCAAACTAAACTACCCAGAATAAATCTACCTTATTAAATGCTTGAAATTATGTGTCTTTTACGATAAAGAAACTCTCGAGCATTGTTACATTTGCTAACCTTCTTTTTTGTAGAAATCAAAAGACTGGGATTAATTAAAATAATACATCAAAACAGGGGTTTGTACAGAATGTGTCTGCGCGTGAGAGAAAGGCCAAGAAAAATTGGTTAATTGGTCTCTTCACCCTTTCTGTCTTTCTCTCCATAGAAATATCTTTAAAATTTGCTTTTAAACTAACCTTTCTTAGCTAAATGTTGTCATTATCTTTGCTTTTGGAGAATTTACTAGTGAAGAGATCAAAATGCAAACCATGAGAAACAGCCTTTCTGCACTTGTCACAAGTTTTTCAAAGCTCCTGCATAGCAAGGACACTCTCTGAACAAAGCATTTCAGATTTTACAAAATCTGGTTATTTTATTAATATTTTACTGATTATTTTACTGAATTTCTGGAGGTTTAAGTGATACATTTAGTGATCTATCTGGTTTTCTAAGGCACATTCATTTGTATGTCTTTAAATTTGTATAATTTTAGAGAAGACTGGGAGAAGGGACTGATCTGAATGGCATAGGCTTTTTAGAAGATAAACATCTTTGACCAGTAACATTCAAGCTGGTTTATCCCACCATTCTTAGCATTTAACAAAATGATGTAATTACTTTGAGAACCTTTACCGCTTCGCTAAAAGATTGGTTAAATAATTTTAACCAATCATCAGTAGAAATGGAAATTGCTCTTTCATTGCCTCCTTCCCAGCAGCAAATACAAGTATGGGTGATATCTGGATTCTTGTCTTTAAAAATAAGACCTATTGTCTGTTTCAAAGATTTGAGCAACAAAGCTGGTTTGGTTTGATGAGGACCTCTAGGACTGCTCAGTGTACATTTCATTAGTGACTCCTATAGAAAAAGCAGAGAACATTTTCTCATTTTTCAGATAGATAGGAAATGAAACTTGAGAGCTAATAAGTGATAGCTTCACAAGGCAAGGCAGGGAATGAAATTCAGTTTGCTTTACATGTATAACAGTCCAGTGCCTACTTCTGCCCTACTCACCATTTAAAATCAGATTTCATTTGTAACAGACATTTTATAGAAGTGTTTCCATGAAAATGAAAATTATGCACCACAGTTCTTGATATCAGGCCAAATAAAAAAGATCTTCAACACAGGATAAGAGAATCATTGTGGAAAGTATACAGATTTAGGCTTAGTTTTCTCTATTTTTGCCAAAATACTCCAGTTGGTGCAATGGACCAGTCGGTCATAATTTTTCTTTTCTTAATTAGACTTCAGATTCTACAGTAGTCAGCAATTAATAAATTATTTGGATTCTTTTATATCAACAGTGTTTTTACATTAAATATATGGTTTTGCAGCTGTTGTCACAAGAATTTGCTTATTGGATGAAGTCACATTTTTAGCAAATTGCTGGAAATTTTGTAAGATTTTTTTTTTGTTATTAATACATACCAGCAGAGAACCCTGTAGATAACACTACAGTAGTAAAATTATCCAGCAGAATTTCAGAGCAATGAATATTCTTCCATTTCAATACAATATATATCCTATAAATAGCACTCTAATGGATACGAAATTACAAATACTGTTATGTTGTCGAAACCCTATGGCTTGTACTATAGAGGAGGTCAGGCAAGATGATCATAATGGTCCCATTTGGCCTTACGATCTATGAATTTCCAAGAGTTATAGGTCTAGTTTAAGTGCACCCTCAGCATGAGTTGCCTTATTATTTAGCAGAAAGGGGGAAAAGTAACCTTGTTCATGCTTATACTGTAATGCAGTAGGTCAACACACATTTTACCCATAGTGTAAATAAGTTTACTTTTTAATATAAAAAGAACAGGCAATTTAACACATGACTTTCCTCATATGTACCCCAGACCACAGAGATGTGTATGTGTAATCTGTTAATCATATCTGTGTGTGCTTGTTCTTTTGCATTTAGCTATAGTCAAGAGCTAAGCTCATGGGAAGGAGGTCATCCTTGTATAATAAAATATATAGGGAAAGATGGAGCAGTTATCTCTCTTACATGCTGATGAAGTTACTTGCAATCCAAAGCAAAACAAAAAGCAAGCTAATGGAAGTTTGTTTGTTCTAACATCCAACCTAAGAGACTGAGCCAAGGAGAAACCTTTATTTACCCAAGCAGACCTGGGAAAATGAGAAAATCCCCATGAATTACATGAAGGTACTTACAGAAGAAGGGGAGACTGTTTTTAATCAAATAGATACCTAGTAGAAGGATAAATGAAAAGTGTACCTTTTATTACAGCTGAGGGAATATGGCAAAACATTTTTCACTAGTACTTGTTCAAAATTTTAAACACATTTATTGCCCTCACTCTTTAATGTTTCCCTCACTTGGCTAGCAAAACATTTTATGGATAAGGATATTGAAGGATATAGAATTTAAAGAAATTCTGCACAGTAGTTTCTGAAATTATAAATCAGACATTTACATCAAGAACCAAGTCTGTAGACCTGCATATTCCCATTTACTTAGGAGACAGATTAATTTAATAAAGAAAGTTCAGAACCTAACTTCCCTTTTCAGAAACTGCCTTTAAGCCCTACTGTCACGGGTATTTTGACCACAAAACTCACCCTGAGAGCTGATATTTTGTTTTCTGGCTGTTTAATTTGCTCCCTTCCATTCTCAGTTTCTCACACTACTTTAGAATAAATATAACACTACGCATAACTAAGTTCAGAGAAAAGCAAAGAAGGTAAAACAAGGGACGAGGATTATTTTATTTATGAATGCAAAAATTCCAGGATTTAACAATAAAACTTCCATGCTTCAATAAGCTAAGTCAGAAACAGAGAAAGACATTATTTTGTATTGTTTTCTGGTTAAAATCTGAGAAAAGAATCTTATCCATAAGCATAGTTTTTTCTAAGACTGATATTGCATACAAGCCCAAATACTTAATTCAGTTCTACCAGTTTTAACATATCTGTGGGATTTCCAGATCAAATCTTTGCATGGTAAAATGAGATAACAGATTAGCAATAAACATGAGCCCTGCTGTTAAAGAACAGGGTAACAATTTTATTCTTCTCTTTATCTGAAGAAAATGGATTTTGAAAACTACGTATTTTCTTGAGTAAATAAATCTTCTTCTGCCTCTTTGGTCACAAGGATATCTAAGGATATTTCAGCTACTGGGATGTACTTTATAAATGAGAGAAGCTGGGAGGGAATATTAGATTCACTCTAGACCATCTTGTTGAAGGTTACTCAGAATAACCTAAAAGATGTAACAACATTCTGGAAATTCACAAGCAATCTTTTTGTTCTGGACCAGGAGCTGCTACTTCATTGATTTTCAGAATCAAACCTGTTGGCAGCATAGTTGCAGTTTTTCAAGTACAGAAAGTTTTCTGTTAATTAACTTTAATTAATTTCTTGAATTTTTGCTGCTTCTCAGTTTGATGCTGTGGGCTTGCTATGCTAATGAATAGTCTCTTCCAAGTATCTGTATCCACATTTTCCAAACATTTTATTTTGCAAATATGATTTATATATTTAGTGTAACTCATTGGCAAACTTGAGAAAGAGGGCAGGAAAGGAGGTCAACTTTGAAAAGCTGTTAACGAGGAAGAAGGAAAAGTAGTATGATGTGAAGGATGAGAAAAAGGAAACTGATACTATTCTAGTGATCACAAGTCAAATGTAGGAGCAGAGTACAGCACAAGTTATTTCTCCAGGTGCATTTTTAATGACAGCAGAACTCAGTGTCAAAAATGAGGAAAAGAGCAAAATTTAACGGAGAAGGACAGTGTTCTCCAACATACTGATTTCTGAATGTTACAATCTGATATTGCTGCAGTTAAATACACCAGGCTTTGTCAAAAGCCTTTAAGAATTCAGCCCATTTAGCCTTGTGAAATGAAGGCTCTGACTTGACAGCTGTTGATGAACATATCAAGGAAGTAAACATCATGAAGGGAGAAAAGCCATTTAAAACAAAGGACAGCTAACCACAGATAACCTGGATTTAAGTCAGTTTAGGCTACAAATTATATAAATGAAAATATGGGGAGTTTTTGTTTGGTTTTTTTTGGTACAAACTTACCAGAGAAACAGTTGGAAGTATCGTACAGTTTTAAGATACAACTTGACCAGTTTACAAAAGAGATTATGTCCTACTACTACAGCTGTTTTCAGTGAACTTCACTTGACATGAAGTCACTTTAGGAGCTTCTACCTCTTCACAGACACAATAAAATGAAATTAATAAGGATTTTAAGAAAAATAATTTCTTTTTTTTTGACAATGTTTCAGCCATAACTGCTGATGAATAATTTTTAATTTGAAAACAAATATTTTGATATTTTAGAACTTCTAGAAAAATAAAGATTTTTGCTATACATCTAAATAACAGTTTTTCTTATCAGGTTGTTTTTAGATGCCTTCAATAGTCTTGATAGATTTATACCCACTACGCCCATGTTATCATCCACCTTCTTAAATGATGACAGCTATGGGCATTCAGAGTATAACCAACCAATGACAATACCAAAGGGATGAATGATTTGGATTTGTAGATGATTCTATATTTTTATAGATAATTGTTTGGCTGAACCTCCTCTCCCCTCACAAAAAAGCAGTGTGATATTCAACTGTTTTAATTGGTGATCTCTTGGTATAAATCATAAGAAGTGTTTACAGATAACTAAAGACAAAGTGTTCTGAATTAGAAACACAACAGCAGTTGTAGGCACATTTCGAAAGCAGAGTCAAACCCCAGAATTTTGAAAAATCACAATAATTTGAACAATACTTCATCCATAATCTTTCAATGCCAGTTCAAAAATGGGTCTAATTTCAAATGAATACAGCACCTCTGTAATTAGCTGCCACAAAGTACCCAGAAACAAGAGTGTGTTTTTATTTACTATTTCCATTTCAGAAGAAAATATTAGTTTTCATTTTGAAATAATATATCTCCCTCCTATATACAATCAAAAGCAAGGACATTTTCAGGGTTTACAGGAGGATGAGATACAAATGGCAAAATGCAAAGGCATATACCAGTAATAGACTGCAAAATCAATTTAAGAAGTGCAACTGCAGTTGTCTTTCCCAGGTTTTTAATTATGTGTTTGTTTGCCATGGTGGCCTAATTTAGTCAAGTAGATGAGCCAACATTAAAAGCTGGTAGGAGAGGTAAGTAATCCCCAGGGTGGGCTGCTTGTGTAGAGAGTTTAAAAGCTACATGTACAGAAGCAGAAGCCAAGGCAAATTTGAGAAGGGGGTCCACATGATAAACAGTGAAAAGCCAGCAAATCAAATTTTTCACAATTAGTTGAACAACAACTGTGACAGGTTCAGCGCTTAGCATTTTCATTTGTGTGCTCAAATTTGGTTATCCGTCCTCTTTTATGCAAATGTGATGTGACAGGAGAAGCTGGGAGCACTCAAGCAGGCCGATCACTCACAACAGGAGCTAGGTCTGTACAGCTGAGAGGTCTGGATTAAATGGACTGAGTGCTGATGGATAAATGACATAACCTAGGCTGAAAGCCTCATGAAGTGATTTAGAACTTCCACAAGATGATGCCCAGAATATAAATTATATTTTATCCTCAAATGTAAAAATAGAGGGGAGAAAAACATCAGCTTCTGCTAGTAAATAACCATGCTTATAATCTAGCTAAATCCAACACGCTTGTTGTTTACCACAATAAGGAACTTGGGAAAACTCTAATAGGTATCTCTAATAATTGCTTATACACCAACATGTAACTCTACAACTCACTGTGATGTTTTTGTATGTACATGGGAGACTTGGAAAGCTGATTAGGCAATTAAATCATTCAATCTATTTTGACAGATGGGAGGATGGCTGGTGAAATACATGCATAGACACAGAAAATGTTTTCACAATGTACTTGCAAGTAATTTGGTAGCATGAATTATCAGGTCCGAGAATTCTATCCTACTGCAGAAGGTATAATACTTAAGGTGATGTACTGTGCTAAAAGCATACTTACACATGAAGGGCTAAAGGATGAATTATCTGTGTAGAGCTCCCCCTTTGTCAGTTTATAGGAAACTGAAATTCTAGGGGAAGGCGTGCCAGAAAAGTATTGCAGCTTGCCCCTTTGACTACACCACTGCATTATTGCTAGGTTAATTTTCAAGACTGCTGGTAATACTCAGGGATAGTTCAAGAGACCTCCAAACCTTACTAGTGATAAGAAAACTTGAATAGAATCGCCTACATGAATTTCAACTTGAAGATTACTATTAATTTTCTTTAATAAGGTTTCTTCTAACTCTGTATCTCACAAGACTGCCATGTATTTTACACTTCTCATTAAATCCAATAGTTACTATGGTCTACAAAATTTTAATTGTTAATTGCCATTCATTTGTCCATTAGCTAAAGTACTAGGATTTTTGTTTTTTTAGCACCCATTCCCTCTTTCAGTTAGCGACATTCATCTCTAGAGAGGATGGATTCCTTGCAGAACATTGTTGACAATTGTCACTGCTTTGGAAAAGAACAGATTTTCCTCTAGGCCCCTTCATCTGCCAGTGGAAACAAATCATATTACCTGCTGTTGAACAAAGCTTGGCAACTCAGACACATCTGAATTAGTGAAACAAATGGGTCCAGCATACATCATAGGCACTGAACCCTATTGTGGGTTCCACAACTGTTACATTGTCAGGCCACAGCACCTCAGAGACCCAGATCAACTATCTCAAGACAGACTATTTACAGCAGAGAATGTGGATATGGTTGTCCTGTTTTGAAGCCTAATAGTGTGTGTGAGAGTTGTTCCATGCCAGTTGGCCTCAGCATCAGAGAACAGTCCCAGCCATGTTTAATTTACTAGTATTTATGTAGACCAGGAGGCTGAGTACCAACATTCCGACAGGGAACAAGACACTGAAATAACCTATGTCTCTAGTGAGTTCTACTAAAAAGCAAAAGCTATGAAGACATGCTGAAATGTGATAGTGCTGGATAGGCAGCAGACTAAACCACAGCATTATTGCATGACATGAAGGTATTTGGAAGCCATCACAGTCTACCACCTTGCAAGATCTTCAGGCAAGTTGCTACAGGCAGAAGCTGGTGTTTCAAGAACATTCATGGGCTTTTCTCACCATTCATTTGGTTGTTGGGGTAGAAGAAAAATTCAGAAGGGCCTAGGATACCCACATCAATCTAAAATACCATTCAAAATTCATGCAGAGGGTTCCTAACACATTGTTCCCATAACCACTATACAATACTAAGCAGAGTGGTTAGAGAAGACTATTTATTTTTTGTTCAGACATTTGGAGGAAAACCAACAAAATGCTGAGTTCTTCAAAAGCCAATGTGTATTTTTACTAGTAACAGGTAGCATTTGAGGATATTTTAGAGATTTGCATATGGATCCATGGAGATAAAAGTAGATAATTACTTTTCATTGCGATTTTTGGACTCCAATAAAGACTCAAGATTAGACTCTACCTTTTTTTCCACATAAATATTTTAATTTTGAATGGTTTTGATTATCTGATTTTAGAAAGCAGTCATCGAAGCATACATAACCTCTCTCAGATAAGACAATGCTAGGGATAGCTCCTAACACTTTAAAGGTTCAGAACAGTTCCAAGTCAGATCAGAGAAAGAAGGTCATGACAAGACCATTGATTCTTTGTGCAGCTGGAGAGATATCTGAAAGGAGTTAGGTACTGAAATTCTTTGCACTTCTAAAGGTTTAATTGACACAAGCTCCTGCTAATGTAACCATAAGAGTTTAGATGAGTACCTTTCATCATATTCTGCAGCTATGATAACCAAAGAGGATTCCCTTGTCCTGTATCATGACAATAATTCAGCATCATGCAATTTCCTACCTAATATTATGATCTGCCCATTTAGTTGCTCATGTAACTGCTTCCTAATTTGTTCACTCAGGCAACAGGTTAAACAGCTTAAAAACCAGGAGAGTTCCATTACTTAACTTGTTGATGTTATCCTACCTTACTTGGATGAACAGGTTTGAAAAGACAAACACACACCCACGTAACGCAGTTCTTGCTGCTCGAAGCACGAGCTCTGGCGTGCCCCAGGTCAGAGACAGTCCAGCTGCATTCTTCTGCGCGTCGCAGAAGCGACTTTGGCATCAGGCAAAGAGCTGCTTGCTGGGCTAGCTAGCTGGCTTCTCGGCAGAGGGAACATGGCAGGGATCGGCTCACATTAGCTCGGAGACAAAGGAAGAGAGAGGCTGTTCAGGTCTCACTCCTAACAGGTTTATTGTGAGAAGTTTCACAACCCGAACAAACTCGAGAGGGATGGAATGTGATGGGATCCTTCCCCGAGGCTCGTCCTCAGTTTTATAGGGAATTTGAAAACCAGTTACAAGGCAGGGGAGGATACAATGTAACAAGAGCCACTGTGGGGGGAAACCGAGAGGCGGGAGTTATAACAGAGAACCAGTGAACAACGGAGTAACCGAGAATTTTCCCGAACCGGGGGAGGTGGCTCGTACCCAGGCTCTGCCCAGGGGGTGCAGCTTAGGTTTCTGAGCCGCCCCCTGACCCACCCTCTAGGTCTGCTTCTTCGGGAAACTCGATCCAGGGGATGGGCTGGGATTGATTGGCATCTCGCTGCCCCAGCCCCGCAGTGGGCTGGGTCACCACAACATGTTGGGGAAGATGAAACAGGAAAGCCTTATAAATATGATTGCCTGACAAAAGATTTTGGGAATATGAAAACTACAGGCAACATCGAAATGAAAGCCACTTTTGAAATACCAAGTCTTAGTTACTGAACAACTGGAAAACAATGGTATGGCCGACTGAAGGTAATCCCCTCTTGATTGAACAATACCCTCTGCTTGCAAGCAGGTCCAAGGGTCAGAGCAGACCCTACTAGCTCAGCAGAAGGGGTCCAAAGAGTAGTTTTTAGAAGTTAAGATGTAACACTCTATGGTAATATAAGAACTCTTATAGGCTGTATGTAAATGCTATAGGATTTGTATCTTGTATTAGATTGGTTAGTGACAATTAGAATATTCAGTACAGAAGATGATTTATTGTATTGTAACCAGGACTTCACCATTCCATTCTCTTACTCTTGCTCTCACTCTTACTACTTCTTCTTCACTCTCTTTGCTCTTACACTCTCTCTCTCTCTCTCTTACCCGCTTACTCTCTTGCTCTCTTGGGCCTGCTCCGAGCTGAGTCTGGCAGCTCTGAGCAGTGCCCCTATACCCACGCCCTTTGCAATAAACCCCATGTGTCCCAAGATCTGCCTATAGAGATCTCTCGTCTCCGTCCGTCCGAGCCCGTCCATAACCTACAACAACACCCATGGACTGGAAAAGTAGTCTTTCAAAAGAGAAACTGACTGTTGACACAACATGCTCCACAGGGACTCATAACAAGGAACACTAAATTCTGCAATCACTAAGCCATGCAGAAGTAATCAGTAAAGTGAGGCTTCTCTAAACTTCTAGGTATCTTGGATGATACTTTAAAGTTCCAGATGGAAGCCTCTGTGAAAGTACTAGGCAGACAATCAGTATTTCCTGGCCCTGTTCTCTGGATTTAGCAGTATTTCCCAAATCTTTTACAGCATGTCTCGTCTGCAACAAACTAGGCTACCCACAGGTGTGGCAGAGAGAGGATAGATTGCAGGAAAGGAGACCTGCACATAAACAATTGTTTGGCCAAGAACTTGAAACCTCAGCTTCCATCTGCCTCAGCACCTCTTTCTAGAAATTTAATTTCACCAACACCCAACAAAATTAAACAAAGCCAGCCTTTCTACCATCTAACCTAATTTCAAGTCCTACAGTGCATGATACATCCCTACACTTACTGTTTTCTTCCCACCTGCTGGGTTCTCTGACTAAGGTCCCTAAATGGTGTCAGAATTGCCTTTGTTCCTTGCCAATGGTTTAGCTTGTCTACACAGATACATTAGAGAAAATGATCTCATCTTGCTCCAGCCTAGCCTCAGGGCTGCTTCACCCATCTGGCAAAGCTGAGTTTTCCTAGGAAGTGCAAGTCCAAGCACTGTGGCTCTGCTGCACAATGGTGAGTAGAGGAGGAAACCCTGCTGCTGCTGCATTAGCACTGCACTAACATACAAGTCACACAGCCTTTGACACAAAGCTACCACACTCACAATAAGCTAAATGAAGATGCTAAAGGTCTGACAAAAATCTTTCATGGCTTCTCACACCTCTTTTGGAGGTGATCCTTGACTGATCTGAGACTGCCTTCCCCCCACCAGAACAACTGAGGGATATGCCAAAACGAGTAAGAGCTCCTACAGCAAAGTCCCTGTTTGTAGGGCTATTAAGAATGCAAACGGGTCCAGAGAGTCAGCTCAAATGCAGGGCCATGCAGCTTTCAATTTAGTGGGTCACAGATGAACGACAGCATGTCCTGTGTTTGTGATGAGTCCTGTGCAAGTGCAAGGCTTCTGTTCTCAACTGCTCTTCTGATCTTCTGTGGAAGCACTTCAGCTTCCACATTCTGCTCACTAAAGGTTTTATTAAATGTTTTGTCCTGGCTCCTGTAAATCAGGGGAAGAGAAGAGACAAACCAAGAGTTGAAGCCAAACATACGTAACCAAGAACAGCACAGTGGTGTGGGTTTTTCCAGTGAACGTAGCATGGCTTGAAACAGAATAACGGGACGAAGATGTCTACTGATCTCACCTCCTCACTCCTGCCCCAGCATCTCCCACCAGTAACATCTTTTCAGTCATTTGGCAAAGTAGATTAGGAAGGTAATTCATTTGTACTATCCCATTTTTAAAGCATAGCCCAGTTCCTCAATTACTATATTATCACTCAAATACCTGCTGTGTCAAGCACAGAGGACGGGCACGAGTGACCAGCCAGGGTCCTCTCTGATCCTGGCATGGAACAAGACTATAAGAACATTTTTCACAACTTAGTGCTGGCCATCAAAGAGTTAATACTGCTTTATCTAGAAAATGGATTATTGAAAAACACTATAAAGTTCAACAGTGGGTAGAAATTATTTCACAGAAAGATTCAAATGCTAAAAACTAGCTCAGTATTTGTTAATTCAGGGTGACTCCAGAGAGCAATTCATAAGCTTCTAAATTAATATTTTTAAGGAGGTCATAAAATGTGAACTTTAGTAACTGCTACAGCCAATCAAGGTGCCATCAATCTTGCCTTAGACTACTTACACACTAGTCATTACCTACTCAAATTACTTTAAAAGTTTAACAAAAGCTTATCTACAGATAGTATTGTAGCATGACATACTGCCATCTTAAAAATGGTAGTGTACTGAATACTCTTGGTTAATATTTTAGGTATTTCAGATTCCAATTTCTATAACTTATTCTCTGTTTTGTCTGTGTTTTCCTGGTAAGCTGTCTTCAAAAAATTCAATACACAGTAGATTTGCAGAGAAGAGCTACTAAAGAGCAAAGACCTCAGTATTTTTAGTAGAGAAAGGATTACAGAAAACAAGGATGGAAAAAAATAGTACTTACTTTAAATTCACTTGAAAGGATATTTGGAGACAGTTCAACACAGGAACTGAAGAAATAAATATATTTTAAATTATTTTAATATTAAAGTTATTAGAACATAAATTTAGTGAAGACATGCAAATAATATTGTGGGAGTTCACCAATATAAAACTGCAAATACAGAGAGAACTAACCAATTAAAACTTAACAAGGTCTAATATAACTTACATTCCTTAATTTTTCACTATGTATTGACAGCAAAAAGTTCTCTGTATCTTCTGTTGTATTGCCAATATCCTTACATAACTTCTAATAGAAAACTTATTTTATAAATCAGGTCAGGCAGTAAGTCTGCTGACCTGCACTTTGCTTCTTCCACCATAAAGGCTACAGCTATTGCTTTTTGCTCTTTAATCTCACATTTTTCACTAACTGAATACTCTCACAGATGTATTAATGTGATGTAGCCAAATTTATCTAAATACACAATACACAGGATGTTGCTTCTGGGAACAAAGAATTACAAATACTAAACAAGAAGAGGTAGTTTTGCAAAATATCTGATGAAATTTTACCACCGGGGAAAAAAAAAAAAACCTAAACAAAACCACAACCCTCCTGTCCCACCCAAAACCCCCAAACCTGAAACCAAACCAAACAACAAAAACCAAACAAATAAACAAACTAAAACCCCAACAAAACCAACAAAAAAGCAAAACAAAGAAAAAATCCAACAGAAGTAGCTTGTAGGACCACCGGAGTCCAAATTTCGGAATTCTGGAAACAAATACTCAGCAATTATTGACTTAGTATTTTAAAAGTAGACCGATTACCCCACAGATACTGAATATGTACTCTTGGATGTAGCAGCAAAATCAGATTTTTATTCTCTCTATAGAAAGATTAACCCATTTAAAATGTGTTCAAGTACATAAGCAGTTATGAGCAGGTAACATTTGCTTTCATTGTAAGAACTTGTTTGAAAGATGGTCAAGATTTCAATTACTCGGGTATAGAAAGTCCACCTTTCTTAAGATCTATACAAAATTCTATGCTGCAGGAAAGTTTTCTAAGCCTGCTCACTTGCTTACTGGATATTTCTATTTTTGTGTTCTTGATAAAATTTCAAATTCTATTTAACCTTACACAAGTGTTTTTTTGCCTAATATGTGAAGGATGGTACAACCAATAGGGGAGTTTTGAAAACAGCATCAATGGAAAAGTTGAAGATTGTAGAACTATGCAAATAAATAAACAGTATCCAAACACACTCTCTGTTTTCTGAGGTAAAGTAATACCACAGAGAAAGAAGATGGAAAAATGTAATTAAAAATTGTATCAAAATACTCTTTGATTTTCTATTAAACTGGTAGAAATATCACATGGGGGATGTATCATTTTAAACATTACCTAATACCTCTCTGTGAGCAGCAGTGGGTAAATTTTAATAATCTATAAGATCTGAATGCAAAGAAATAATCATGATAAATAAAACCAAATAATTTTTACAACCAGAATTCTTCTTCTCACAGTCACTTCTGGTAAGTTTTCCATCTTTAGGTGAATTCAAAGATACCGACTTCTTGCAAGTCTTGCAGCATTTTGTGATGTTTATCCACAGGTGTTGATACAGAAGCCCCCTTCAAGAAAAAAAGAGAGCATACGATAATCTCCACATAGCTATTTTGTGAGTTAGGAGTGTAACGAAATCTGTGGTGCCACAGCACTTTTTGACATTGCACTAATGACTGAAAGGGAATAGAAAACAACACAGAATGAGAATACGTGTCCTGCACGGTGTTGGCCTACATCTGATTCGTGTGCATGGGCATTGCACTCTCAGACTTCCAAGCTGCACAGTCAGTGTTCCAATGCATGGGCTACCAGCAGCTTCCTGGTGCACCCAGGCAAGACAGTAAGAGACAGTATAGTGGGTGCACAAGGATGAGCAAGTATTCCACATCATAGCTGAAAAATTGTTTTGTGTAATTACAGTGCACCAGTTGGTGGAGCTACAGTAGTAATTATTTGATGTATTTAAGATGAATCTATCATAAAGCAAATATGACTGTATACAGTGGTGAAATTTATTCTAACTATGTTAGGCTGGTGATTTCTTTTGTAGTTTATATGAAAACCCAGTGTTGTGTGCCATTTCTGCCCCCCTCCACTTTCCAGCAATAAGTTTTATCTTTCCCTATTCCAGAGCACAAACATGTTTAAAAGATTAATTCTTATGAAAAGCTTTGACAAACAGGATAGAGCTACCCAAAGTTTTCTGTAAGTTCAAGCGTAATCTATCAAACCTAGTTCAACTCCCAGAGCAGAAAAGGCAACGGATACATGCCTCTTGCAACACTGAAACATTCTTCTGTTTTATTCAGATTTAAACACCTGGAGTCATGTTTTATCATTGGTACCTAAATCCAAAGAGAGATACTTTGTCTCAGTTCACACAAATAGAATTTCTGCTGACATAGTAGAGATGTATACAGGTTTTTGCAAGAAATGCAAATATTAGCATGAGAACTGAAACAGGAAAAATATCACAGAAGTGTTAAAATGGGAGCACTTTCCAGCTTTTGTACTTTACTTGTGTAGCCATAGTGCCCTCTAGCAGCCGAAAGAGAAAATACAAGGCTTTATCTCAAGGAAAAGAAAAAAAAAACCCACGAAATCAGAAGTAGGGGTTTTTTTTAAGCAGAGAAAGGACAGTTTGCAAATGTGAGGAAGAACATTTCTTCATGTTAAAACAAGGTACTTTAAATGGAAAGGACACTTCTCTTGGCTTTTATGCAGCAGAGCTCTGCAGAACTGGGAAGCTCTATAAAAATGAGGGTTTTTACCCTAAAGGCATTTCTGTGCTTTGGTAGATCTCAGCTACACCATACATGCATTAGCAACATGCACATGATTTTAGCAAAGGACATAGATTTTTACATGCATAGATCAACATAAACTTTTGTGAAGTCTTTGTCTTCTCTTTGGATCAAACATCTTTATTGCACAAAATTTTGTGCAAGACGAAGAATAAATTATGACCTTTAAAACCCAAGAAACTTTTCTCATTTCCCTAGAGAGCCAGTTATTGGTTAGAGAGAAGAGTTCATATGCCTTAGAGCTGGGAAATATCCTGTCTGGCTGCAGACCATCACAAAAACATTTTTGGGAAGCTAGTGTTTCTTTTCTTTTTGCATTTAAAAGAACACTAGCTTTAAGAAAGAGAAGTCATTCTTCAGGACTGGGAAATGAACATCTGCACTATTGAAGTTTTGGGGCCTGTAAACATTTCTAATTTGAAATAATCGTCACAGCTTGTCAGGAGGAACTGTAACCCATTTACTTTTCTCCCCTTTCTCTGAAAACAAGTGTATATGGTAGATGATACAAAAAGATCTGATTTTTTAAAGAAAACTTTTACCCATCAAATTACTATAAAACATTTATGCGCATCTGCAACACAAAAAAATAAAATAGTGTAAACGAGTAAAAAGACTATTCTACCCTCTCTGTGTCCAAGAGGTCAAAATGAAACAAACAGGCCTAGTGAAAACGTTTTTCAGAAAAATGTATTTTGAAGAGTACACATCTCAAACTTTATTATTCCATTTGCTGATAGGGAAATACTAAAATCCAGTTCATCATGTAGACCAGACAAATTTGCTAAATATGGTATTCCAGTCTTTGGCAGAGAGAGGCGAGAAACTGATTTAGTCTGTTCTGCTAACAAAGCAGGAAGGATCTTGGAATTCAGTAATTAAAACTCTAACATCAAAATTACTACAATATACCACTGGGTCAGATGAGACGATTTTCAAAGACATCAACTGGTCTCAGGATTACAAGCTTACTGCAAGAAGAAGAAAAAAAAGTTAATCGTCACTCACACAGATCAAGAACAAAGTACAATCAAGATAAGTTCTAGCATTAACACATATAGAAGGATTTTACAAATAATTATCTATTAGGAAAAACAGATGGTATGGGTGGTATAGGTGGTATGTTCTTGAAATCCTTCTCTTTAGAGTTCCCATTAGATGTCAAGAGAATTCAAATAAAGATTGAAATCACCAAAGTCTATTTTTGTTGCAAGTATTTTTGATATCCTCAGAGTTAAAACACTGTTCAGAATAAAACATGCAGAAGCATACTTAAATAAAAAATAGTTATTTTATAAAAGTACAGTATTTAGGTACCTGTGTAACAAGCACACTAGTGTGTTTATAAAGGTCTACATTGACCTCTTTACACTGAGTCCACAAAAACTAAAGGTTCATCATCCCCAAGGATAAGTTTACAGCTATATTGGCACATTTGAGAAAGATGAAGCTTTTTTCTTTAATCTTGATCAAGAACTTTTACTTTGTCTGACTTAACAAGTTCATCTGAAAGTAATCACGTGCTATTATATCAGTACAGTAAGATACAGCTCCACTCAGAACAGTATGATGAAGAACAATAAAATTGTTTTGACTTTCACTTGTTTTCCCAGAAACCCTTCAAATTTCTGTTATTTGTTCCAGTTGTTCTAATCTTAAATTGTAATTTATTGTCCTAGGTGCAATAAAAGATAAGTAATGCAGGATTAAATCTGACTATATCTTCATTAGTTGCAACATAAAAAAATCTATGTTGAATTAGAGTAAATGAGGCACTTCACTGAAGGTCTCTGCCTCTTTGTATTTCTTTTATGTATTCGTACAACTGTAGTGTATGACTGGTGTTAACAGAAGGAAAAATATAATAGTACTGGCCATAAGTGTTGCTTCAAAGAAATATTCTTGTTAATTTATTGTTTTGCAGAGATCATAATATAGTCTGAATTACTGACTCCCATTACTTCAAATTTTTTGTAGTTCAACCAAATGTGGTTTTAAACAATACTGCCATTGAACTGCATGTCAGCTCACATCTTACTCAAGCCCTTTAGCATCCAAGTGGAAAAGAAAATACCTTCTTAAATGCTTACCTTTTATTGCATGGGAATTTTGAAAATCTGTTTTGAGGAAAACCAAGCCAGCAGGATGGTTTGTTGAGTCAAACAAGGAAGGTGACAACAGGTTTCACTGAAAGCTAAGTTAACAAGGATCTGACTGAACTGAAGTGACAAGCGTTGGCTAAGGTAGTAGCAAAAAGATGGAAGGCAGCAGAGCTAGACAAGGAAAACAGAGCAAGCCAATCAAATGAAGAAAATAATTTGATAATGACAGAAATCTGTACAGAATCCATTCAGACTGCAACTGGGACAGAGTTTTCTTATGTTGAATAACACAACCACAGATTAGTTTTGACTGAAACAAATATTGGGGGTTGGTTTTAAAGTGAGAATAATCCAAGTCATTCTGATCCAGGTGTTTTTAAACCATTCAGAATGTCACAAGGTAACAGCAGGGAATAAAATACACACCAGTAGGAAGTTTGCAGAAGGAAGGCAGTAAAAAGAATTTTAAAAGGTTTCATCCCCTTACCAGCAAACCAGGGTGCAATTTCAATGAAGTGAATCTTAGATGGATGCATTACCAGGCTGAATTCAAAACAAACAGGCAAACTTGGAACACAAGTTTTAAAATTATATGATACAGCAATTTCAGATGATTTGTAAGAAGCATCCATGTAAAAAACACAGTTATAGTTGTCATTAGCTTGTGTTGAGTGACTGCAATGAAAAGGCAGGTTTGAGCAGCAAAGCAGGCCACACAAACACTTTATGGAGCATGGACAGTGTTTTCCTGTGCTGTACCTGTTCGGTAAGACAACACACAAAAAATTTCCACCTCGTGGACTGTCAATTTGGCACCCTTCAAATGTACTAAATTAATTAAAAAAGGAAAGTAGGAAAGCTTGTACTTACTTCAGTGAATTAGAACAGCTCATTCAGAGCACTGGATAAAAAGGTTCTTAAAATATTTTATTTTGCCTGAAATTCAGTGTAAAAGGAAATCAATTTCCCAAATACAATTCCTTATGGCAAAATGTAGAACTTAGTGTAACAAGCATGGCAGTCAATTGTGACATTTCAATGTGAAACTAGGACTATACAAAAATTTAAGTGCATATTTTTTGCAACAAGATATGCATACACATCAGGACAGAGGGGAAAACCAAACCAAATCAAACAAAAAGCTCAACAAAAAAAAACCCCAAACCAGGATCCAGTCCTTAAAATCCCTTCAATTGAAAAGCATGAACAAAAATTCTACAGCTGGAACTCCTCTCTGGAATGCTACTACTTCTACTTTCCTCCATTCCTACTCTGGAATTGAAAAAAAAGGACAGGGACATGACTTACACCAGTTCTCCCCCTCCTCCCAGCAAAAGACAAAAACATTGACTAAAGAAAACACCCTCTTAACTGAAGTACTCTCACAGAATCATGGAATATTCTAAGTTGGTAGGGACCCACAAAGATCATGAAGTCCAACTCTTAGGTGAGCAGAAGTACAGGCTCATGTCCATCTCAGAGATGTAGAGACAGTGGTTTTATGATGAACTCATCAATGAATTAATGAGAGGGAAAGAAAACATTAAATCAAAACACCCCACCCACTACCTTCAGAACAAAAACAAAACCCAAGACTTTAATACTTAATAAATGGGTTTTCTTTTGAAAACAGTCCAGCAAAATGCCATTAAATGGATATAAAAACATGTCTTTGTGAGAGGTCATTTACTGCAAAGGAGTGGGGAATTCCCCTTCCTACGAAGCAAAGAAACGCCACACCTCGCATACCAGAATGACCTGTTAGAAAGAGCCAATGAAGATTTTCTGTGGGGTACACTAATATTTCATGTATTTTTGAATGGTGAATATGTGCTATAGTGTGAACTTAGGATTTTCCAAGTGTTACTTTTGAAATGAAAAAATGTAATCATAGAAACACAGGAATATAAAAGATGCATTAGTTGTGTACTCAAATTTTTAGAGTATCTACCAAATACTCTAATTCTCCTCACATATTTTTCTAAATTATATTTCATTACTGCATGTTATTTTCGTGGGATCAAATTTTCTTCTACAGTTGCACAGTGCAGAGATAAAAAAAAATTCCTTATTGTTGGAGTAGTATTCTATTTACCATTCGACTTGCATCACTTTAAATTCAAAACAACCAAAAGTTTTTATGCAGAGTACACCATGTGTTAATGTAAAGCACGATTGAGATTAGTTTCATATTTTCAGTATTATTTTAGTATAAGTGATAGTGATTCAAGCTCCTTTTGTGAACATGGGGGTGGGGGTTGCCATTTGGAATGGTCTTTTCTCTTTTTTTTCTTTTTTTTTTTTTTTTTTTTTTTCGTCATGAAGGACCATTGCCTTAGCTTTTTTGGTTATTGCTTTTTTTTTTCTTTTTTTTTTTTTTTTTAAGACCATTCCATTTCTTTATTTTTTAACATCTTAAAGTCATAAGGACTTATATGCAAAGCAGTCATACACTTTATCATTAAAACCCATAGGTAAAATACGTACACAAATCCAACAAAGGCTAGTACATAGTAAAGCCTAAGCATACTACTATGCAATATTATGAATACATAACTTTAGAGACTTCGGTTTAGTACTGTTATCTATTCATTTCTGAAAACATTCACAAAGATTTTAAATGCAAATTTTCATTCCGTATCTGGAATAGAACAAAAATTATCTATGTTATAACAACTTTTGGTCATTTGTGTTTGACCAATTCAGTAAATTACAAAGAACCCAAAGAATTCTGTAACTTTCTGTAGAACTATGTAATAAAAACATTGCATATGTTCCTAGTATGATGTCTTTAGCATTCATTTACTGAAATGTAACTCAAACATCAATCTCTCAAAATGTATAACCAACCAGCTGCTTTTTAATCTATATCTGAATCCAGCTTCATCACAAAACCCCTTTTAATACAAAGATGCAGAAGTACATTAGGTAATACTAATGCAACACAGGTGCAGTTCTAGCATTATCATTGATCAGTTGAATCATCTTCTCCATGAACGAGATTCGTTCTCCTCTTCCTCTTCATCATCATCTTGAAGCAGCGAGTCATCCACCAAAGATTCTTCCTGAAACTTCAAGAGAAAAACGTGATACTGTTGTATCAGAAAATGTTAAAAATCAAAAGGCAAAATACAAATCTCTGGTATTTGCACTTTAATAAAAAAATTTGGTTGTGAATAGGTAAACATTAATGCTTTCAAAAAAGTACACTGGATGTATATGTCTAATATACATATATTACTAAATGGCAAATTAAACTCTTTTCTTTTCAACAGGCTTCAAAATGACCATGACGCATGCACCTCGTCCTTAGACAGCTCTTCTGATTCTTCAACGTATCTATCATTCATGTGCAAACTGCTATGTTCCCATGAAATGTAATATGCTATACTGAAATCTAACGGTTTTTGCATGTTCACAGTATCTATGTTTTCATCCAAAAGCTTAATCTACCTGTCCCATAGTATCAAAAAGGTTGAATCTGGGATTTTTTGATTTTGACACCTTAATCAAGATTGAAATCAATATAAAAATTTAAATGATTGAGGCAGGGAGACAGGTATTTAGAGAAATTCAGACAAACTATATTACTATATTTTCAATTCCTTTCTGTAACAACATAGAAACTTGACAGACTTCAAAAGCCCTTGAATATAAGTTGCTTTAGTCTCTATCTACATATAGACACAGGGGTGTATATAAACTATCCTGTCTTGAAACTTTTTTGATGACCACACCTAACACAGTAAACTCTGCACTAGCTAAAGAAAGGACTAAAACACAAGGATATCTTTCCCTAGCAAAACTGTCCATCTGTTAGATAGCAGCTGTGGTCTTCCTTGCTTATTCTTTGTGTCTAAGGAATTGCTTTTGCTACAGTATTTCCAAATTCAGCAAGAGGTGTGAAGGTTGATTTGCAAAATTATGAAGTTTTATGAGCGGTAAGAGGCTCTAGGCTGAAGAAAGCCTAGAACTAAGCCTTCTCTCTTTCCTGTAAGCTCTTTAACAAGAGGGAGAAACTATCTTCATTACTCTTGCAGAATTACAGAAAGCATAGTTTCAAAGAGTTCTGTTGACACCTGACCTGTCAGTCAATGTATGCCTGTGTAGTCTGACCCTGACTAAATCACAGAAGCTTCTGAGGACTTAGATTCTTTCCCAGTATCTCCTGATGTTCAGTGAGCTAAAATACAACAGTGCTACAGTCAAAGAGAAGGAGTCCTGGGCAGTGCACAGTGCAGAACTCTACAAAGCACAAGGCTGAGTGGCAGTAGAGATGACCAAAAAGCCAGGCTTCCATATAGGGGAACAACTATAAGGAGAGACAGTAACTGAGGGGAAGTATGACAGTATTCCTGTATATTAAGTATCTTAAAGAAAGCGAAGAGAGAACATGCAGGTGGCAGATGCAATAGAACAATACTTGTTCTGGGTAGACATAGTTGAACAGTAGCATTCCCTGTTACAGGACATTACAGATGTTATTCTGATTCCAAAGGAATCAGATAAATTAATACAATAAACATATATAAAGGCCTTTCAACTACAAAGACACCACATTTTTGACTCAAGAGGTCCCTGAACTGCAAACCCCTAATGATTAAAAGCTTATCTCTACTTACACATTTCATACTCTGCATAACGATCAGTTGTTGACTCAGCAGAGTCAATTCTTTTGTTAGGCACCCAGGTGTACAACAAAAGAGTCTAGGAAGACTAGATTTCATAATTAGCTGGCTACTCACCAGGGATTTTCTAAAGCACTCAAGTCCAAAAGACTTTCCTCTTATTTTCATAAATGGACTAGGAACCTTGTTTTGTTATTAAGAATCTCACTCAGCTGAATTATATAGATCCTTTTTTTTTTGTTTTTTTGTTGAGACATCAAGGTACTCAGTTTCATTCAAGCCTTAAGCCTGCTACCCTCTATAGCATAGTACTCCTCAGCTGAACTAACATGGTAGTGATAGATATGGAATAATGACAGAAACCTTTTTCATGTATTTACAACAGCTGCTATAAAACAAAGTTAAGTAGAAAGCCGACAAAACCACTGAGCAGCTAAAGGTTTTGAGCCAAGTTCAACTCCTAGGTATTTTCCAAAGGAATAATTAGCTGAGGCAGTTAAAAGGCAGATCTCTCTGTAGTCCACCTACCAACAAATCTGTACTTCCCTTCCTTTACTCTGCTGAAATGTTTGCATATCCCTGCACGCCTTTCCTCCATTACACAAAAAGTCTCAGTGAAGTGGCTGCTCAAGGAGACCTCTCAATAATGCAGACTCCTTGCATCAACACACTGCTGTTGATCTTCCCAGGCAGTAACTCCCTGAAGGAGATGTGACAAAATACCTAAGATGCTCTGAAGATTCCACAATGCAGTCTCTTGTTCACTCACAGCTCATGACCATCTGACAATGCTTGAGGTTTGTGTACATGAGGAAAGTAGCACTCAGTAAACTGGAATGCACAAATGTCTAATATGAATCCACAGAGGTAGAGGTATCTGTCATCAACTGGTACACAAAAAAAAAGTAGCATTTTTGGAGACAGACAGCAGACAAAGTGGCTTTCTTCAGGAAAAAAACAGAAAGTGAACACCTCCAAATGTAAGAAAACTAACCAAATGTGGTTATATCAAAGCAATTTCTGAAGCTGCTTTTATGGTAGATCTGCCAAAATGCCATAGGAAAAAGATACAGACAAAATACTCTCATCGAGTAAGACAACGTGCACTTCCACTTCAGCTTTTCTATGCCAATTATGTGGATATAGTTAACTGACACTAAATAAAATAGGAAGAAGATTGCTTGACTTTATCCCCAGCTGGCATTTATTTTTCTGAATTCACAAACATTGGTATTTTGAGTGTAATGAGTTAGATTGCATTAATACATATTGCCCCACTATTCCTACATTAACCAATTCAGGTTATTTGGACAAGGCTTTAGTATTTCTCATGGACCATGATGAAGACTAACACTCAGCAAAGGTACTTCAGATGTCTCTACGAAGTCAAAAAATGCTCTGAATTATTCCTTCACCTGTATCCTCCAAGCCATACCTCTCTATAAAGAGAAATTAAAGTCTGAAATATGGTCCTCTAAGAAATCAGTACCAAAAGCAGATGGCACAAACCTGTGTTTTGGGCAAAATCCTCAATCTCTCTCATCCAAGTCCAAATCCATGCCTTCCATTTTTTAGGTATATCCTCTAGAGTTTTTTGTTGTGTAAAAAATGAAGTATTTCCGTAAGGAAAAGTGAAGTATCTAAACTTTTGACACCCTAAACCCCAAGAAATATAAAGAAGTCTACTTTCTGATATCAAAATACAAGTTAGATTAAAAAATACAAGTATGAATCCACAGATAAATTTTCTTTTTGAAAAAGCTGTATTATTTCATATTAAAAAAGAAAAAAAAAAAAAAAAAAAAAAAGCAAGCTTACTTCTTCCTCATCAGGTTCAGCTTCTTCTGTTTCAACAGCTGACATACTAGCAACAGGCTTGTTCCATGCCAACTTGAGCTCCTGTCCTTTGAAACGAGATCCATGAATTGCAGCCTAAAACGAGTTTAACCATCTTAGTTATATGTGACTTTACAAAAGAAAGTCTAAGTTGTGTTATGTTCATATGAATTACTGTTAACAGGTTAAATGAAACTACTTCATTCACTGCACATGGAATTCATACATCCTTTGAGGAAAATGATGAAAATACATTCAGAAGAAAATAAGCTTGGAAAACCATAAATAATTTGGTGATGTGGGTAACATACTGAACCAACACATTCCTGTTTTTTAGTATTATTTTGCTGGGTTCCTCATCTTTCAAAGACAGATACAAAACTGTTAATGTATAACTTACTGGAAAAAGTAAGACATCCCACAAATGATTTAATACATTTTAAAAAACCCAACAACCAAACAACTAAAAAAAACCCCTTTGTGATTACAATTTAATCTACTGGAAAATGTTCCACTTCCTGTAAAGCTGTTGTAATTGAAATGCAAAAATTTTTAACTTATGGGATATTCATGTCTTTCTAAGTACCAGCTGCATTAAGTGGATGCTTTGGAAATAGTATGTTCAAATTAAAGTAACATGAATGAGCATAACTCAGCGTTAGCAACATTCCGAAATAACCGTCATGGTCACAAAAGATTTATAGTACAATCTGAAAGTACAGCATAATGTGAAATGTAGAAACAATTACATGTTCAATGACATCTGAACATGAATTGTGTGATATTAAAGTCCCCAGGTATAAATTTTAAATCTGTACATATAAATTTATGATAAATTTAAAAGATTCTATGCTTATTAAAATGCAGCTCAGGAGCTTTTTGTCCATGGTCTCATCACAATGTCACACAACTAGAATGTTTAAAAGTACTTATATGTGACATTTAGGTTCAGAAATAACTTGTAATCTTTGGAAGAAATTACTACTACATAAAAATGCAACATTTTACAACAGGGAATCTCCCTCTTCCTTCCAGGCTAAAACATATATGATCATAAAGCCTAGGCCTATTTTCAGTTAAGAAGCTAAAATATTAGCTGCATTTACTTCACAATTTGTCTCGGCAGAGGTTTTTAATGATTACCTTCTACAACTTCTCAAATTGCCAGCCTTAAAGTCTGCTTTAGTTGTAAACACAGACATTCCAGTGGAAATATATTTTTATATAAGAATATCTTAAAGAAAATACAGCTTTTCCTAGATTTGATGGAACCCCATTTTCATAAAATTTTCATTTAGTAATGAAGGTGAAATTATACACAAAGTTGTTTGACAATTAAAAGTTTTAATGCTCACTAGAATGTGGACATCTCAAACACTGATCATAAATCCTGATCCATCTAAAGTATCCCCCACTTTCTGAAGCATATTCTGAACTTCACCTTGAAAACTCCACCTATTCTATTTGAGAATGACTGAGGAAAAACACACTGCTTTTTAAATGCACTGAAGTGCATTCACCAAAAAAGTTAAAAAAAAAAAAAAAAGAGATGTATGTAATGCTGACTTCAACCTTACCACCAAACGTATGTTTTCTCCCCCCGTCCACATCTTTGTTCTGTGCTACCTTCCTTTTCAGGTGCTTCTTCTTCTTGTCTCTATACTTCTATATTTGGTTCAAAATACTACCATTCCCTGCTTTTTAGATATAGAAATTCAGCAAAAGAAGAGAAGATGTTCCGTGCCAATTTTTAGGCAAAACGTGTTCTAATATGTATTTTGCTGATAAACAAGCATCTATAGCCAGATACTGAATAGATCCTTGCAATGAATCATACTCCATCTGGGAGAAGTAAAGACTTTATTTGGACAGTCCATAAAAGCAGATTATTGTTCTAGGTGACCTATTTTTCTTGTCAGGGGAGTAGAAGTTTCTCTCTATACTTAAGAGTATTTCTTATGTAAACTACAACGTCAAAGAATATAAAGCTGCATAAAGAAGTACCCAATACCAGGAAGCACCAAAACTAAAATCCCAACTTTAATTCAATTCATTTGGGAGTATACTAATTACAACAGCTTTTATCTCTGAACAGAACTTTTGTTCACTGTAGAACTGTGTTCCTTCAGTACAGCTGTACAATACTCTTTTACCCTATCAGTCAGTATACACCATGTACCATTAATTGTACCTCCTTTTTTACAGAATAAATACTATCTCATACAGTTAGTGCTCATCATTGCTATAGCTAAGACTTTCACAAACAAAACAGAATTCTGTGTTTTTGTAAAACATCTTTGGCACATGGATCTCAAAATATCTAACCATAAATGATACTCTAAGTGTTCAAAACTATTGACCTCAGTGGCTTAATTTGCATTGTAAATAGCAGTTATTTCTGTCAATCAGGTCACTGGTGTCTCAAGATGAACAAGAGAATAGCCTGGCCAGGTATGAAAACTGTGTTCAGGTAAACTCAAGATAAAATTTGTGCAAAATATAAACATAAAATGAAATCTTTCCATACAACCATACTGTAAATATGAATCCATTCTTTCTGGAGTCCCTACTATTTTCAGGAATACTCCCTCCCAACAGTGATGCAAGGATTTTAAAGAAAACAAAATCATTTGCAGAACAACTATATTCATTGTTTTGTTTAGGATCACATAATGCCTATACCATGGACCAAGTAAGGCAAGAGTCCTGCTGAGCCAAATGTATAAAGTCCTAATGATCCACACGTAATGATACTGAATTATAATGTAAGTCAACTCTGGATTTTTGTTTCTAAAAGTTACTTCTGCAATTCTGTGCTTCTGTAATTTCATAAATTTCTAAAAAATATGCTAAAAAGGGGGGAAAAAAAGAATCAGATCAAATTCCATTCACACTACCACAAGTTTTCAGACAAAGGTAAACAAAATTGATCCCAAAGCAAATATATAGGTTCACTCTGCAGGATGTCAGTGAAATTTCTGGAAGACTATGAGGGTACCAAGTCTTCAGGTGAAAAAACCTGGCAATTAAACAGATAAACCCAAACATCTAACTATCAATTCCTAAATGTTTCTTTTAATTTCCCTCATACATCCTACACTTCACTTTGCTATAAACTCTTAAATTCCTAACTAATTCAGTATTATACAGTTCTGACATTGTTGTTTAATTAAAACTTTTGTATCAATAGATTTAAAATAGCTAGCAGTATTACATTTAATCAAATACAGAAGTGTAACATAACCAGAAAGTAGTTCAATGCTGCAGTGTATTTTCAAGAAAGACTATACTCACAGCTTCAGCTTCTGCTCTTGTTTTAAAAGTAATCACCGCATGGAGAGAAGAGTCGTCTATCTGGCAATCTTCAATTTCACCATATTGCTTTTGATAAATAAATTTTAAAAGAAGTTTAGTAAAATAGTTCTCCACCTCTAAAACTGCAGTCCTAAATCAAATGCCCTCAAAAAAAAAGTAGATCATTAGAACAGTGTATATTTCACAGTCTTAATGCCATTGTATTTGTCTTAGCCAAGAATACAGTTACTTGTACTTGCATTTCTAAAACACCGAAGTGCTTTTGTCTCTGGATTTCTCAATTCCTACAGGTATGAGGTAAAACTATGATAGATATGATTCCACTAGCCTATTATAAAACTCTTCCACAAAGAAATATTTCTTAAGAGTCAGGAACTGTAGAAAGAGTTTCAAAACTTAACTGTATTTCAACATCTTAATAACATGACCCATCTCTTCCACTAATGGCCACTATGGTACTGCTACCTTTGATGCTGCCATCACTGTAAGCTGCAAAGACCAACAAAAAACCCCATCTGTGCAAGTGGACTGCACTGCTGATGTGCACAGAGTTTGGTATCATACCACAGAAACAGAAATACAGCTCAGAGTATTTTCAGTGGAATTTGGAGGAAGTTTAAAACAGCAAACTTGCAACCCGCAAAATTAAGTAATTGATCTTCTTCTCAGTGTTATCCTACTAACACTGTGAATGAGATTTTATTTGCTCATATTACTAAGTTCCTTTTTAACGAATATTTTGGCTTGTTAAAGATATTAAGTTTCCTGTAAAAAGAAAGACAGGTCCCTGTTGGATTTTTTTTTTTTTTTTTTTAAATCCTCTTGCATGACCGCCTGACAGGAAATATTAAGTACACTGAATGGAGTAGAACTTAGTGGACAAACTGGCTCCTGGACTTCTCCTTTCAAAGAGGACCACTGCAATTAAATGTTGGGGAAAAAACCCCAAACAAACAAGGGGGAGGGTGGTACAGATGGAGAGTCACATTATATTCTTAGTATTTATTCCACAAAATAAACAAACTTGCTTTTATTGTACTTTTTTTTTTAAATGGAGGATAAGGGCTTTTATAAATTTATGTTGATTTTTCACCATTATATTTGCAAAGAAAAATTTGCTAAAAATTACGTATATCACTTTATCATTTTTTAGACTGAAAACAGAAAAAAAAAGTAGAAAAAGCTCTGACTTCTTAAGCTGAAGTACATGAATAGACAGAAATGTTTGGATGCCTTTTCAAGATCTACATATAATTGCACAATTTTCACTCTGACTCTTAAATTCAAAGTTGGGGAAAAGCACTAAAAATGTTCAAAGAAAATTTTCATTAAGCACTTGTTAAGATACTTCAACAAAGATAAACACACTACAGGTACCGAAAATTTGGCAATAAATCAACCTTTGTTCTCACCATCCCTTCAGCTATTTTACCTTTCTGTACCTAAAAATATGTAAAAAAATTACATATATCCTAAGCAAATAAATATGACAAGCCACTTTTCTTTCTTTTTAAGAAAAAAACCCCAGCCTTGTAAATGGTATGCGATTACAGGTACAACTAGTTGAAGCAATAGTGTAATTTTCCTATTTTACCTTTTCCTAATGCATCCTCTGCATATCATGCTAAAGATTCATTCCTACATAATATTTCCAGATGAACTGAATCAGGAGAAAGCAAGTCACTCAACAGGAGAATGTCATCCAAAGGAAAAAGAAGTGAAATTGTGACATACCGCAAAATGAGGCAGAAGATCTTCTCTGTCGCTTTCGGTAAACGCAGAGATTTCCAACGCCCTGGGTCGATGATCCACCACTGCGTGCACAGGAACTCCTCTGCCTCGGCCCCGGCCTCGTATTCCTCTGCCTCTGCTACGCGATGCACCCCGACCTCTCGCGTGAACCCCTCTACCACGAACTGAAGAAAGAATCCCTCGCTTGGCAGCCTAAGATGTTTATACGTAACATATTGAGAGATTAAAATTCACACCCTACATATTTAGACAGAATTAACAAACACATATTCTGATGTTTCCTAAAACAACATCCCCAAGAAAGCCCCAGAAAGAGCAGCTTGCAGGTCTTAAAATAACGGAAGGTGAACATTTAAATAACATTCAGAAGCTAATTAACTAAAAGTTAATTATTACCAGATCAATAATAGGATGGAAATAGGAAACAAGAACCAGGTATCAAAAGAGCCCTTATCTGTGAAGATTAAGTCCTCATAGGAAAAAGAAACTGCAGTACAACTGAAATTCCATTACCAAAATTTCTTGATATGGTGTCTAACTACTTAGTCTCTTTATTTTGTTTATCAATTTGTCTCTGAAGTTCAGGCAAGACTTTTATTCTGACCAGAATTAATGCAGCTTAAGAGCTTTTGGCCACAAAACTGAGATGTGAAACAAGGGCTTCTAAAGGGCCCCTCCCAAGACAAAATATTCACTGAACACTTGGCTCTAGACACTCAATAATATCCATTCCCACAGTACCTGCGTGTATCCCTTCTAAAGAAGTGGCATACACTCTTCAAGAACAATCAAAGGGCCAGTGACACTGACAGTCATTTAAAAAATAATTTGCAAAAGTTACTCTAGGTTTCAAAACCCCACTTACAGGTATCCAATTTCAATGTTTATAACAGGGAAAAAAAATCTTTTCAAATGCAAATAAATCTGCCATGTGAATCAAATATTAAATGAAATCATCATGTTTTTAATAAATCCTACAGTATTTACAACCCAAACAGCGATGGCACTACTTTAATGGATGTCAGTGACACCCCTCATGAGATCAATCTCTTAAGCTTTATATGTTAAATTCTTCAGACAATTTTACAATAGTATCTAGTTTGCTTTTTATTTTTTTATAAGCAAAATTCTGAGTGGTTTGGGGTTTTTTTAGTTTTGTTCTTTGTTGTGTTTTTTTTAAACATTTAAAAATGTTTAAATGAATAATTTGGGGCACGCTGACTCAACAAACAAGCTGTAAACTATTTGGATTTTCTTTCAGTAAAGGCAGGGTCACCTGGAACAGAAAAACAGGTTATGAGTCAAAGAAGCAACACATAAAATATTGTGGGAGTCAAAGTCAGAAGCACAATGTGTAAATAAACTGTTTTTTAAAGAATTTTTAAGAATACTGAAGAATCAAACAAACATCAAGGGGAAAAAACCCCATACACCTCTTGTAATTTGTACAAGGGATATATTTCATGCTGTTCCCTGAAACATGTAAGTGTGCATCACCAATGACCTGTTTTTCTCCATCTACTTCTGCTAGTATTTGCTAAAGGCTTCAGAAATAATTTAAATATTACTGTCCTGAAAGAGCTCTTTTTTTCCCAACTCAAAATACAAACAGACTTTATGAGAACTGGAGTAGGACTGGCGTGCTCAGCTATGACGTAACTTTTTTTTGAATGTGCACCTACTTTTCTATTCATATTTTACATGTCATTTAAGTCACGTATATTCTGAAATGTAGAATTTATAAACAAGCTTTCAGTACACTTATAAAGTACTACTCACCATCAGAAAATATATTGTTAACTTTTGTGTCATCTCTATTTAACTGGCTTAGTTTACTAGCAAAACTATTTTCACAATTACCAAATCTGCATAACAACTTAGTTTTAAAGTAAGGTTTTAATGCAACTTCGCCTCACGTATGTGCACTGCATTCATAGGCAGTTATACATAAGACATGACCAAACTTCATTAAGACAAGAGCGATTTAAGCGAAACAGTAGACCTGCTTAACAGTAAAAAGAGATAAGATTATCAGGTGATTTAAGCAGGTATTACACAAGCATATAGGTAAGAAAGTGCACTATAACACAGAATAACACCCACAGCATTCGTAATTTCGCAAAATTAGACACACATATGAAGAATTTTTTACGGCCATCTCCATTTTCTTTTTAAAAGCAAGTACTTGAAGAAAAAATTGTGTTTCTATACACTGAATACTTCTTGAAACATTATTTGTTTTTTTAAAGTTATCCTCTTGAAACCAACACTGTAATAGTATTACTTTTGGCACCTCAAGCTTTTTGATTAATCTCATTAAGAGGATGCTAACACTTAAGAATAGAAGATCAGGCAGTGTTTTTTTAACTCTTCTGTGCCAAACACAGAATGACCTTCAGGCAACAATTTAAAAACACTCCATGTTCTCAAGAAAGCATTACTACCACACATCTATAAAATATGTCATCTAAATAGTTACAGAATTTAAGCAGATTAGCAATCACAATTAAGGACAACACTATTTCTGAATTCCACTGAAGTAGTGGAAGTGTTTTTTTAAAATATTATTGCTAATTGTCTCCATCTACATGCAACTTAATACTGTACTCTGGCTCAAACCAGTTCATAATACAATACACAAGCTAATAAACATAAAGGAAAATATTTGATTAAAAGTTAATTGCTACAAAAGAAGAGACAAACATACTTCCAGCTGTAGTTCTGTATATTTTCGTCTTAATTCAGTAACTTCCTCCCCAGCTTGCATCTTCTTGTATAAATCCAGTTCAGTATCTAGTAACTCTTTCTGCATCTAAGAAATTGTTATGATAAATTATTAAGTTCCACAGTTCACATTCTCTACTAAGGGAACAATTGTTCAATAAAAAGCTGTAACTTTTCAGGCATACTGCTTGTTACACTGGGTTTCCACCTTCAAAAACAAACCAAGCACAACCTAATTTTTTCTCAAGATACATACAATAAAAATTCAAGATTATATGGTTATGATGATGAGATAAAAAGAATTTTTTAAAAAGCTGTACAACTATGAATGAATAAAAAAAATCTATAATAAGTACTGAGAAAAAGCGTCTAAATTTATTACAATGTCATAATGCAAAAGCACAAATGGTAGTTCTGTTCAGACCACAGTGGAAAAAACACAGAAAGTAACAAGACCTTTGCTAACAAAAGACTGGTCTCTGATGCACCTGAATTTACCCTCCAGGACACAGTATGTTAAAAAAAATTAATAAGGTTCAGAAAACATATATGAAACTGAAAGGTATCTCTGAACCCAAATTAAGACATGTTCACTGCAACCACTGAAGTGCAGGGAAAGATTTATGTGACCATGAAAATTTAATCTGAAGTTCTGATCCAAAGCGAAACCTCTGTTTTCTTCTTTTTAATGGAAGAAGCAGCACCCAAACACTTCAGTGACATCACAAATTAAGGCTAAAACTATGGAGGACTGTGAAACAGTTTACGTTTACACCCACTGATTCTAAACAACAGCAAGGAATGTTTGCAAAGGCTGCCTGTCAAGAGATGAAGGTTTCGTACTTGTGACAGTTGGAAACCAAGTATCAACACTGATAAAGAAAGGTGGTTTTGTTTCTTTGTTTTTTTCCTGGAAGCTTTAGAAGAAAAATAGCTGGATTATTCAACTGGCAACTTCAACCTCAAGTCCATTCAGCCCCATTTTCTGATTATCTACAGCAACCACAGGAAAAAATCCATTATCTCTTGTATAATGGTTTTCTAAATTTTCAAAATTGGAACCAGTGCTTCTCTCAAATCCCACTGTGTTGCAATACATCAATGACATGACAAAGAAGCGCTTCTGAAGTTTAATAATGACCAGCAGTCAGCACTCACAGAGCAGCCAGTGACGCTGGTGTAATAAAGACTTTTGCGTTTATTATTAGTGGTCTTAATGAAGACTTCTCTGTTGCAGAGCTGTGCCAAGTCTGAAGAAGAAAATACCTCCTTCAGGACACATCAAGGGGCAGCAAAGTTTTCTCAATTAAGGGGGAAGAGCCTTTTGTAATCTGATGAACTGGAAGAAGCAAAAATAGGTAAAGATAATGGCACAGTCACATGGGCCTCATCTTTCATGTCTTCAGAGTCTTCTTCAGAGCTGTCCAGGTTTTAAACACTTAAAAATGCAAGAGAATCAAAACCAAAGTCTTTCAGAAAATTGTCAAAGTTGTAGATTTTAACCAAAGACTCTGTAAAATCCTCACTTCCACAAAAGTCAGATGGGGCTGATTGGTTTTGCTATTTCAAATGTTAACAAAACTGCACACAGATAATGGATACTTTGTCTACTATGAAGTGGGTTTACTTAAAATGTTTCTTCATTTTCTATATTACAAAGGAAATGGAAAAGCAGCTCAAAAACTTCATTAGAACTTCAAAATTAGTATATTGCCTCACTTTTTCTTAGCAAAAACAACTATCACATAAGGAAGTGGTGGACCAGGTTCCCAAGCGAAGGGTGATGTAGGCAGAAAAGATCTCTAGATAAACAAAACTGGGCTGAAGAAGAACCACCTGAAACATAAACACACCAATCCATACAACAAATTAGGGATGGCCTACACATCACCATCACAGGAGCAAGATCTCCTTTCTTTTCTGGGAAATCAATGCCTCTCTAAAGAGCCTATACACTAATACACAAAACTTGTGAAACAAAGAGAAGGCACTGGATGTCTGTGTGTAGTTACAGGGCTACAAACTCCCTGGGACTACAGAAATATCATAGAAAAACAGACATGAGTGGAGTCGTACAGTGGACAGACAGAGCCTCTTAAGGACAAGCAAGGATGGTAAGGAGTAGGAGTTGCTCTTCATTAGAGAGTGTAGTATGAACACAAAGAGCTGTGCCTGGGGACAGATGATGAGCTAGCTGGAAGTTTATGAGTCAAGACTGGTGGCAGATCTATGCTGGTGATATTGCAGTGGGTGTGTACTACACACTATCTAGTAATGTAAAAGTAGATGAGGCCTTCTTCAGACTGCTGGAAAAAGCCTCCTGTTTGAATACCACGGGTCTAGGTATCTTCTGGAAAGGCAGCATGATTCTCAAGAATTGCATCCTCCAAGTTCCAAAGCACGCAGGAAATAAAGTTGGCAGGATGCTCGCCTGGATGAACGAGATGATTCTAACAAAACTTATATCCAAAGCCAAGATATACAAGAGGTGGAGCACAAAAGGAACACAGTGAAATTGTCTGAGCATGCAGGTACTGGTTTGGAAAGCTAAAGACCACCAAGAGTTGAATCTGGCAAGGTGGGGTGAAAAACAAGAAGGGCTTTAACACAGCAATCAGCAGCAAGAGGAACACTGTGCTTTGAAAAATGTGGTCTGACTGCTGAACATTAAAGAGGACCTAGCAACAAAGGACATAAAAACAGTGGAGGTACTCAATATCTCCTACTCCTCAGTCTTTACTGGAAAGACTTGCCTTCATCAATCTCACATCCTGAGACTGGAAAAACCTGGAGCAAGAATCATAGAATCATCAAGGTTGGAAGAGACCTTTAAGATCAAGTCCAACCTTCAAGCCAGCACTACCACTATAACCCTAAACCCTAACCCTAAACCACTAAACTCTATCACCCAGCACCTGATCCAGATGCCTTAAACACCACGGGGATGGTGACTCCACCACTTCTCTCAGCAACCTATTCTGTTGTCTGCCCACCCTAACAACCTATGCCCATTTATCCATCAGGATAAATACATGCTTCAATTTTTTCTTAAAATCTATATAAGAAGCTACAGTTGAGTACATAGAAGTAATTTCAGTATTTCTTTTTGGTATTTCTTTTCAAGGCTGTGATCAGTTTAGGAACAAATATTTCTATAAAAAGCAAGATATTCCATTTTAAAAAGGTGATATAACTGCATCTTTAGGCAGCTGGTTAACTGGTAACAGCCATGTATCAACAAGAATGATAGCAGAGGAAAAATCTCTTCTCACAGGAAAACCCAGATATGGGCACCTAGATCAAAGGAAAACTGACCAGTATAATCTTCAATCTTAAAAGGTTAATATATAGACAAATTAAAGTGACATAAAAAGTCCCAGGAAATTACGTACCGGTACCGTTTGTTTTGTGTACTAAACCTGACCAGAAGATATTTGTGCTGCCTAACCACAATCTTTTTGCATAAGAAATATTATTTTCATAATTTCTATTAAAAATGTAAGAAAGCAATAGACTATACACAAAGCATTGGACAACGTAAAAGAAAGAATCACAACACTTTTGATTTGGTTTTTTTGATCTTCCAGATGATGCAGTATCTGTGTAACGGCAAATACAGCTTTTAGACAACAGCATAGTTTTAAAATTAACTGTGTTCCTTTGAAAAGAAGGCAAAACCAATCTCACTTCAAAGAGGACTTAAAAATTAAACCAGTTAGGGTTTGGAATATTGCTGATTGGACTACATATTTTTATTCTTCTGAAACAAACATGTGAATTCATCTATTAAAAAGCTGATCAAAACTTGAGTACCTGAGTTTTAGTTTTCATGCTTTTTAAAGGAGTTCCTCCTGCTGGTGATACACCTTTTAATTCATCCTTTAACTTGGTAATGCTATTAGTCAAAATTTCCAGTGTTTTCATGATTTCTGCTTTGTCTTCGGACTTCATGGCTTTATTCTTCTCCAGCTTTGAAATCAGCATCTGTCCAATTCAGGAAAAAAAAGTCTTTTTACTCAGCAACCAGTATTACAGATCTGTTTTCCAGTGGTTATTATAACTAATGGAAAAAAAAACCACTGCAGTTCTTTTGCTGCAACCTACAAATCAACACATAGGACTTTTAACAGATTGTATTAAATTAAAATCTTTGAATATCAGATTTGTTTCCTAATGAATATCTGATATTTCCAATTCATTTGGACAGATTTGCTTGACACACTTGAATTATTTGAAAATTTTATTCAACTTAAATGACATTTTGGCTTTTTTCCTAAGCCTAAGTGCAGTCATGCATAATTTTCTACATCATTCTCACCTGCTCTTGTCAAACAGAACTTAGGCGTTCCTTTCTCCCAAACATATGCATTTTGCTCCCAAATTAGGCAATATCAATTAAAATTGGATATGAATGCATAAGCTTGTAGGGTTATTTTAAGTAAAACAACAGGACAAATTAGATTAAGACTATAAACTTAAAATAATATGATAATATCATTCTAAGAGAATGCTTATTTTATAGGCCCTTTCTTTGTTCATTCTTACAAATTCTGAAATATTTTACACTGAACTGAGATTTTATAACTGAATTGGTGACTGTCTTAATGCTAATATTTTACCTTCTGTGTTTCAATGTGCTTCTCCAAGATTTCTTGCTTCTTTTTCCTCACATCTTGTTGAAGTCGCAATGCTTCCTAGAAGCATAAAAAGATTACAGAAAGTTTCTAGACTTTGAAACATAATGCCAGAATAATATACTATACCTGGCAACTACACAGTAGTAACTTACAATAACAGGGAAAAAATTAGTGACAGGAAATGCAAGGTACTAATATTTCCAACTATGTTTTGGAACACAATACATCACCAAATTAAAGAAAGATCTAATTATCTTAGTTAGATCTGTGCTGGGAAGACTTTATTACTGCTCACATACAAAGTAACACCTTACACAACTCCACTGAAAGCTGAAAGGCAACACATTACACTACCTCAAGAGGTACAGCATGCAAGTGCTTAAATGTGCAAGCACAATTATCTTGAAAGCAACTGTAAATCAAGTTCATCAATTAAAACACAGTCTCCAAAACTGTTACAAGTAAAAAGAAAACACATTCTATTTTCTAAACTTGAAGTGTCACCCAAAGAAAAGCACCTCTTTTGTGTCTGAGCACTCTAACTGGGAAGTGACAAGTACAGCTACTCCATGTGCCAACAACAGAACCTTGACAGGCAATGGGCAAATCAAAATGAACTGAAACTGATCAATAAGTGACATAATTGCACTTGGAATGAGAAGCAGGAGGAGTTGCCACCCCTGCTGTGCTCAGCGCCTACTAATGGTGCTTGTGAGAAAGCAGTTGCTTCTTGTTCTCAAATACAGAATATAGAAGTCTCAGACAGCAGAAAACCCTTAAGAGCTTTGATATCAACATCTTTAATGTAATAGTAGAGGAGAGGCAGAAGAGGATCAACTGGGATCAGATTGCAAGTGGAGTATCTTATACAAAGACTAAAAATGCACAACAAGACTGTAAATGCACAACAGCCATAGAAAAATAAATAGTCAAGTTTCTGTATGTCTTCCCAAATACTGACAAATTCTGCTGCATGAAATGTTAGTTTTCCAATATAGTGTGCAATCATTATTCTGAAGGGAAAGGAAGGTAAGGGGATGAACGCAAAAAAAAAGCTAGGGAGACAGGAGGAAAAGAAGGGAGTGAGTCCCACAAAATCATGTTTTTCCACAAGTACTAGTATATTGTAACAGAAATCTCTGAAGGCAGGAAGGAGCACAAGATCACATGAAAAAAGAGCCAATCACTTAGGCACATCTTCAGTGTCTTTTCTCAAGAAAACTTCTACAGCTGTTATGATGAGTCAACAATTTTATTACAAGTTTTTTGCCATTTTACAGGCATTTAGCATCTTAACTTGAAAGGTAAAGACTCTAATTGTAAAAAACATGTTAGGGGACAAATACGAAATGAAATTCCAAAATTAGAACTGCTTTCCTTAAAGTCTGGACCAATGGCAAAACTCACATGCAGCTACAAACTGCTAGTTCAAATTATATTAGACATAAATTACAGCAATTTACTAGCATTTGACCAGAATCTTTTGTTTAACAATTATACTGATTTCAACACTTATGTTTGGACCTAACGTATTATTGTATTCGTAACTTGTGGTTAAAAAACAGTAAGACAAAAAATGTCCTGTGATTTAGTTTTTCTAAGTGATAAGAATAAACTTGAAAAAGGAGCTTTTCTGGGCTCTCTTTAAAATTCTAAGCAAGCTAAAATATAACTGAGTGACCTGTTAAGGCCAAATACATTTTTGTTGCAAAATTGGTGCAGAAGAACTATAGCTTGAAACAACAAAATGCAGAGTCATAAATTCTCAGTTCTCTCAAAGAAACAATTTTGGTCGCAAGTACGAAATACACTGAGAATAAAGGCCAGTTCCAGAAAGGTTTAAGAGAGCAGAACAGTGACTATACTATACTCCCTTTCACTCACAATAGACAAGTCATACCTCAACGTGTAGATTCTGATTCCAGGAAAAAGTGTGTCACATTTTGAATTTCTACAGTTTTAAACCTGCTTACACTGCCTGAACATACACTGAAAAATAACAAAACAATGCTGAATTTTCTTGTAATATGTAGGGGAAAAAAACATAGTGAATTTAATCTTGCAACAAGTTTCATCTATGTTCTTGAGATGAATATACATAGTGCTCTATCTCTAGGTCACAAGTTCCCAACCTAGGTCCATTTTATAAAGAAGCATATTTAATTTACCTGTTTTTTCTTCTGTGCTTCATTAGAGTCTAGCACGGAAGTGGAAACAACAGGCAAAGATTTCTGTGCTGCCTTCAAAGCAGCAGGGTTGTACACAGTTTTTGTCAAGCCAGTAGAAGTAGATAAAACCTATAGGAGGAAATCATTTTATTTTTTTGCCAGTGAATTTCAGTCTTTTAAAAAACCCGCATGAGTGCTTAAAAATATATAAGCATCTTTTCTTTTATCTCCTTTGATGATATGGAATATAAAAATTTGGTGTAGCAATTTTATTTGGAGTTGTTGAAGTTAAACAATTTCTGAAGAGGCAGCACCACGTCAGATATGTAAGCTATAAACATCATCTTATAAATCCTCTCCACTGAGATTTTGTATGTACTTCCAAGTTTCAAATACATAAATATTTACGTATTTGAGCATAACTAAGGAAACAGAAGATTGAGATTTTTGCAAGAATAACTGTTGTTTTTCTTTTGTGTTTTGAAGTCTCAAATACAGTATTTCATGGCTGCATGAATTTTCCAAGCAAAAGTTCAACATGATTTTAGAGACTAAGGTCCAAAGTAGAGACAACAGTTTCTTTTCATATGCAGCTGGTGCAAAGTAGAGCTTGCACAATCAGCAAGAAGTAACTCAAGCACAAGGATGTGCTTCAACATCATACAGCAAAGGAAGAGACTCGTATGTCCCTCTGTTCTCTTTCCTATATTTGTAATGAGGAATGAACTTTCTCCATGACTTACTGAGAACACTGATGACTGCTTTACAATCTCTCTAAAACATACTACGCACATCTCCACAATACCTGAAGATTTCAACTATTTTGTTTTCTTAGTATGTTCCTTAAAGTATATTTTGGGGATGCTAGTATTGAAAACTCCACAGCTATATCCTAGAGATAATATAGGCATGATCTTGTCCACCTTGTTAACAAACAGCAGAAATTATGCAATTGGTATGATTTCCAGGAGTTTAAAAATACTTTCTATGTATGTGAAAAAACTAAAAGATGCATGCAGATTTTCTATGGGTCACCATGCACTCCATAAAATAGACACAATGTCCACCAACAGGAGGAAAAATAAAGAGACAGACAAGAAACAAAGACAGAAAAGACCAAGCGATTAGAAGAATTTATAACAGGAATGATTCATATAAATCCTTTGCACTTCAGTATGATGTTTATATATTTCTTCCCACAGTAAAGTGTTTTGATTCAAGAGTATGCAGTGCATAGAAAACTACAGAAAGAACAAGTCAACGCACATTATGGGGTACTATAAAAGGTGGTACAAAATGCTTTAAGCAGGCCATTACAAAGATGAAGGATTTTTTCTAAATTTATTAAAGAACATTAAAGTATGCATATTCCAATCATACAATTTCTATTACGAAGTAGCTTTAGGACAGGCTACAAGACAAACAAACAGAGGATCAAGCAAAGACAAAAAATATTGACACATTCCTTTTGCCCTGAACTGTCTTCAGGGCAGAGTAAACCACACCTCCTCATCTCTTTTATGTAGGAGATGTAAGGAGATGCCACAGCACCAATACAGACAAGTCAAAAGCAACACTAACGTTTTCTAAATTGTTTCATACTATTCAAGAGAAGGAATAGTGTGAATAGCATGAATTTCTTCACAAGTCCACAAACTGTAAGTCCCCATACAGATCTTAAAATGCCTCATAATGACTGTTTTATCACCTTTTTCTCCTGCTCTTTGGGAATAGCTATCCCCCTTTCTCATTGCAAAGCTCTTGTCAAACCCCCCCGCACTCCATCAGGAACAAAAAACCATCTAGGACATGATGCCTCGTTTTTTTGGTGGATGTCAATCATTTAATTTCTAATGGTTATAGAATACAGTGACTGCAAACTAAGCAAGGTATTTCCTTGTAAAGAGGTAGCAGTAGGTAAAAACAAGTCAAATGAAGTTTCAGAAACCTACTAAAAATGTCAAAGGAAACTGCTGTTTTTCACAGCAAATCTAGTGAACAGCCCAGCAAAATCACATGTGTACTATAAGACAACACAACAGAAGAACATTCTAGCATGAATTTACTCTTTGTAGAAAAATGTTTCAGGATAGCTCAACTCTTACAGAATGAAGAAAAAAAAGTATTTTCACTCAAACTGCAAGCTGAAGCATGTATTTTGTATGTAAAATGTAATTCAGGTATACACAGCAAGATTTAGAGTGCCAAGAATGGAACTAATCAAATTAACAACAAAATACATTTAAGAAGCCTAGATCAGTGCATTTAGGCAGACTGCTTGGCTTGAAATGAAACAAAGACCCATTCTCTAATATTACAACTAATATTACCAACTTCAAGTATTGTTAACTTTGTATGCTAGGTATCTCTGGAGCGAATTTTACCCGTTAGATTCCACTTAATCCATCAACTGCCATACTGATCACACTGAAAAGGGGTGGGAGGGGATGTATGTGGGGAAATACACTGGATGCTTCATTTATTTCAGGTCAAGCTAACTCCCAATAGACAAGATATATACCTAGACAGAGGAATCCTGTTACAGGGTAATACTTGCTGTCTTTCTACGACAAGTCTTCTCAAATGAATGTTATAAACATTGGGGAAGCCTGTCCCTTAAGTGCTAAATAGATCTGGAAACATGCATTACAAACTTTGCTACTATAGTAAACACATCAACAACTTTGTATTCTGAAAATTGGAACCACTGGCCAAAATACATAGCTCATAATCACAATTCAGATGCACCTTTCCCACCTTACCTCTCTTTGTCCTTTCTATACTGATTAATTTCCACCTTTATCTTTTCACAAGTACTGCAAATTGTAAAACCAAATAAAAGGGTAAATATTTACAGCATCACCTTTTAAGGGGCACAGAAGACCCCTTAAAAAGAAAAGTCACGTTTTTATAGAACTGCTTTCTATAGTTTCATATGAGGTATAAAAATTTATTTAGTTTTAAAATTTATTTCTGTATACTTCTATACAACTCAGGATTATGGAACAGACCTAGTTATTTTTATGACTGAATAAAAGGAACCTGCTATATTAAACAAACTCCACAAAATAGCAGCTTTTGTCCTATTATGTCTTATTCTTCTTATCATAATTTAGCCATCTGCTGAGTTTTGATATATTATACTGCCTAAAACTAATCCTTAACAAATTATTTTATTCATAGTTATGAAACAAACTTAATATTCACACAAAGGGTTCCATAAAAAAATTAATTCTACTGAAATATGAGAGAAGAGAATATGAGACATTTTCTTACCTTTTCAGTTGTTGGAGTAACTGGCTTTGACACAAAACCCAGTCTATCCTTCACAGATAATTTAGTCACATTCTAAGAAAACAAAGCAAAATTATAGTTCAAATGCACACTACAAGTATTAGCAATCTAGAAAAAATACTTAAATAATAAAACCATAGACTTTTAAGCAACATTACAAGAAAAATATTCAACCAGTTGATAAAATTCATTATTTGCTTCTGCAATTAATACACATCTAAAATTGGGTAAGACAAATATGAAGCCAAATTTGGAATCAAAAATTATACTACGTACTTTTTGCAAGAGGTCCAAGACATGCTAGCTGGCAGAGGATTATCTGCACAGGCCCTTTTAAATACACTACAGTTCTTGTGTTCTATAATCTGCTATTTGCAGATTGCATCTGCATCGAATGCAGAAAGTTGTTTGAATTTAAACTACAGATGTGTTATGATTTGTGCTGGTCTTCCTCTCCAGAAATAAAACCAAAGCGGTGGCATAATGCTAATAATGAAATGTTGCAAATATAATAAAACATTAAAGACTATTTCTAATGGGAGTAACACACCAGATTCTGTCATTATTCACATTGGTACTGCGGCGACACGACACTCTTCCTTGTATGAGGGGTGATGTACAAATCCTGAAAGCACTTCTAGATACAGACCATCATTCTCTAATGGTTTTAGGTGTTTAACAGATAAAATATATATATACGTTAAAAAAAATTAGCTTTTAGTTCTTTGCATAGAAACTCACTTTATTTTGAAATCTGACACCAGCAATGTAACACAACAATACTGAAACAATTTCAGAGCCTTTCAGTTTTTCTTTTTAAACTATGTAAAAAGCTATGATACTTAAAAATTTAGTACCATGTCAGGTAAAAAAGCCAAATGTCAATGCACTGAGGAAAACTTTTAACACGAAAACACCACTAACAATATAAGCAGATGCACTTGCAAGCAGTAAATGCACACTTGCACTATAGGAGTAACAGTAACTGGTACATTCATACACTACAGAACCTACTCTAGGAAGAACAGGCAACTGAATTTCTCACTACAACACAAACCTGAGCGACTTCTGTGTTGGCACCCTGTGCTTCCGTGGGTTCAATATTACTCGGAGGTACCGGGCCGAGCCGCTCCTTCACCGACTGCTTCACTACAGGCAAAGTGGGCTGCTGCACTAAGGGCTGGATCACCTGGAACACCGCCCCAGCCCCCAGAGGCACAGCATAAGGTTAACAACAGAAGGCTGCTACACGCGTCATTCAGTTAGTACATAACGAAATTACTGCAATGGCATTTCCATTTGCATTTCTTCCCTTCTACCATTCAATTCAGGCTTTTTCACCTGATGGGAAAAATTACCTCTTCACGAGATTTATTATGTTATACTGCATATTTGTGCAGTGCAAGTGGCAATAATATCCATTATGCACTTGCAGCTTACAGAAGTGACCGAACAACTCTGATTTATTTCTATTAATTACATTTATTCAGCCTAACTTAAACTCTACCTGTTAGAACCAAATAAAACATAATAAAGAAGTCTTCTGATTCCTCTCACAACTCTTTCACCATCAACCATTTAGTTATGAAAAGACAGAATACAAACTTGTATGGCAAAGACTTTCACTTTTTACAGTGATACGTCACTTTTCATCTCCTGTATGTTAACTTGGACAAAATAGGAAAAAAAAGGTTATAGAAACATGCAGTCATGAGACTGAAGAAAAAGAAAATAGAGCAGATAATCTTTGAACCTACCATGGATACCCTGACAGCTAACAGCTTTCCTTTTTTTTCTTTGACAAAACCATTCAACAGTTAAGACCAAAAAAAATGCTTCCAAGCAAGCTTATTGTCATATTTATAGCCCTCAGAAGGTCACCTAATCCATTTCTCCACTGTAGGGCAAAGTCAGTTATGCCATTACTGACAGTATCTATCTATCTATCTCGTTCTTACAGATTTCTGATGAAACAAGTCCTGTCACCTCTCTAGGCAAAAATGTTTCAGTATGCTTAGGCATTAGAAAATATTTTTTTAATATTTAACCTAAATCTCTTTGTGCTGCCTTTTAAGCCCAGAACTTCCTGTTTTATCTACCTCAGATGTGGAAAGCATATTATTTCTGCTTCCTGGCAGAAGCCTTTTGTTTGATGATTTATTATGGTTGACTCCCACCATCTTTACCTAAGTACTTCCACTCCTCTTAGAAATTCTACAGCAAAAATTTTCCAAAGTAATCCTGCTGATGAAATAGCAATGGTTAAGCAATTGTGCTGGACCAGATGAAGGGACAACTTAAAAGTCAATTGACTTTACATTGAAGAAAATTCAAAAGCCTGTCTTTGGTGCCTGGCAGACAAAATCTGGTTGGAAGCCATTACAAATACAGGTGAAATTAATTAACCCATAATTAATTAACACAACAGAAATCTTGACAAAAATAAAAATATTTATAGTGTATGAAGAAGTATAAAATTTCCATACTACTAACTGATATGATAGCAAATATTAATTTCAATGAAAAGAGAAATAAATATTCATGCTTCTGAAAGACTTATGAACAAAAAATACCTGTTTACTGACTCAACAGTTTGTTAACTGTTATATTTTGGGGTAGAAGAACACAGAAGCCTTGCACTTAAAATTTTGATTTCCTGTTTTAAGTTTTTCTTGTTACTGTGTACCTTCTGTCACCGATAACAGACTTCAAATTGCAGTCTGCTGACATGTGCTGAATGGCTGTTCTTGGTGAGGCAAGAACACTTAATACTGCCCCTAGTACTAAGGGAATTCATTCTCAAATCAGCAAGATCAGCAAGGTTAACTTAGTAAAGGTGGTGTGATGGCTAAAAATTAGGGGACTGCTAAAAATAACAAATATATAGATCGGATGTTTGCTTGGAAATACAGATTTAATACTCCAATAACACTCTGGATAGCATCATCAGCAAATAAGCTGATAGCATAGTCCCAGCTATCTTTTGAGTAAGAGGGAACGTCTGCAGGAATGCAAATGGCATACTCCACTGCCCTCTTCTGGCTGAGATGGAAATCAAGCTTAGAAAATAAATACCATTTTGAGCAGCACTACTTTGGACGAAGCATCAAGGATATCTATAAAATCTAAAGGATGATAATTGGGAAGATAGTAAGATGGATGTCATTAAAACCGAATTTTTGTAGATAAAAATCAGGGCATTTGTTACAAAAGAAGGAGAGAAAGGAAACGGGTAAAATGCTGTACAGCAGGATTGCCATGGAAAACTGGGTCACTGATTCTGAATGATGATGAAGTACACATGAAGAGAAAGCAGGAATTCTCAGAGCAGCAATTGAAAGAATCCTCTAACAAGTCATTCACACATTATATCAGCATATATAATCAAGTGACCATTCTTCTACAGAGCCTGGCTCATACTTCGAGGTGCAGAACTTGTTCCACACTGATCACCAATCTAATAAAGCAGGATACACAAATATTCTGAAGGATTTGCTACACCAGCTGCTAACTGAGAAGACTCTACTCAGTAACCCACAGAGCCTGGGAGAACCCAAGGTTCCTCTTGTTTGAGTACAGACACTATGACTGCTGAAAAGTCTGATTTAGCTTGACACAGGTTACAAATCTACCCCTCACAACAGTAATTACTGGTTTGTTTTTTTTTTTAATGTTGCCAGTGCTGCTACAAACATGACAACTTCCAGTAGGTGTTCCTCTGCAATTCAATCAAAAAATGTAGATTTAGAGTATTTTAGTTGTAAGGGACCTGCAACAATCATCTAGTCCAACTCCCTAGTCACTTCAGGTTTGACCAGAAGTTAAAGCATGTTGTTACGGACATTGTCCAAATACCTCTTAAACAGTGACAGGCTTGGGGCCATCAACTACCTCTCTAGAAAACCTGTTTCACTGGCTGACCACTCTCTCAGTAAAGAAATGCTTCATATCCAGTCTGGACCTCTTGTCATACACCTCCGATCCACTCCCAGACATACTGACCCTGGATATCAGAGAGATCGGCAACTTCTTCCCTAATTAAACATGTCCCCGATCGCTTCCTACAAAATTAGTCTCTCTAATGAAGTTCTCCTCTTCCACTGTTGTTTTCAAGTCCTTAGATCTATGTGTATATATACCTGTATATACACATAGGTACCTCTGTGTAAAACAAATTCTTCTGCTACTTTCCACAATAATATGCATGCTCAATAGGAAAGGGAATAGGAAAGAGGGAAAACCAGCACCTTTTGGAAGAAAATGGAGATCATTTTTCAAGAAAAGAAATGTAACTCTGCTGCCTTTCTCATGCTCACCAGAAGAAATAAAAAAGCCTATACTAATCAAAGCAAAACAGATGTTATTCAGCAGAGAGCTACACCAAATCTTGCTTGAGGTGATAACAGAGTGGAATTCACCAAAAATCACTGAAGAGCTTTCTATAAATACCTTCAGTCTCATCTTGTTAATCAACTCCTGAACCTTATATATCAAGTAAAAAAATTTACAACTGAAGAGTGACTTTTGGAAATGCTTGATATGAAGTAGTCATCATTTCAAAAGGATTTCGTTTACTTGATATAAACGTTCTCTTAAAAATGCTTCCAAGATTCTATTTTACATAATATGCTAGAACAGACTTAAATCCTCTACCTTCTGTGTGGCAGTCTGGATTTGTGGTGCGCTGCCTTCTCGATGCCAATAAACTTTAATAAAACGATTATTTAATACTGCTTCTGTACTTGATATAGCTTTCTTTGCTTCCTCATGTGTGGCAAACTGAATAAGGGCACCTTCTGGATCACCTTGATATGCAACCTAAGATTTAAAACGGAAGAACAAAACTTACCACACAGAGGATTCTCATTTGTGTCTAGATGATCATTAAATAATTAGTTCTAGGCTTAGAAGCTTACCATTTACACCCAATATGTGTCATTAGATAAATACTTCCCATTCTTGAGTCCATTTAAAAGGCCTGGTGTCAAAAGCAACTTTGACTTTATGCTAATAAACCTTAAGAATAGTTAAAAAACCTCAAACAAACAAAGTAAAGCAAAACCCCCAGTCAACCAGTATTTCTGTCTACAAATATAAGTCGTCGTTTGACGGACAAAAGGAAATATCGACAATGTAAAGAAAATTACTACAAAAAATGCATGGGTCAGATAGTAAATGTCCCTATTTAATATCAGAGCTAGACAGCAAAGTTCATTTTGATTTTCCTCCTCTGAGCATTAATATATTATTTTAGCTTCAAAAGCCAAGATTATACTCTTTCCAAGAAGAGCATAGTTTGCAATCTCCATATGCTTATCTATGTGTCTCTCTATACACATCCGTATTTTACTTGCCTTAATGAGTAATACTGCCTGCTAATACACCCATATTCTTAGGTAAATTACAGAAAGGCTGAAAAAATATTTAATAGCAATCAAGAGAGATTTAAAATCCCTCCAGTGTTCAGACAGGCACAGAAGGTTTATTCCGTACCTTATCAGTACGCACAAAAACATTGTTACACCTCTTCATTCCAGCCCTCAGTGCAAACAAGAAAGGGTTTAGATAAATGCAAGGTAGCATCTGAAACTTTTTGATGATGAAGCACGGTGAAAGGTCACACTGAGTAGCTTAGAGACTGGGTATGAAATACTGACATTACACGTGCAGCCTGCAATATGTAACATCAGCCTAAGTCAGGCCCTAGTTCTTTCATCACTTTCCTCTCTCTTTGATTGTGTATTGTGCAACTCCAATAAACCACAAAATAATTTTAACAAACAAACTATCACTACTGTGGGACTAGAAGGCAATTATATCACAGGGACTGCTTTCTGGATGAGAAATACAGGTATTCTGTATTTACAATTTATCTCTGAAAACACAGAGGGTTTATGATCACAGATCCAAACTGGAGAAAACTGATCCAAACTGAGAAAAACCCATGTGCAATCAATTTTCAATGTTTTAAACAGTGTATCTTAAAAGTCTTACCTCTGAGGAACACATTTTTTCAAAATCTAAAAAATGACTAGAACATTTCATTTCTGCTTCTTCAATGGCAATGTAATTAAAAACAATGAGATCTTGTTTAATAAACAAGTTAGGAAAATAATGAAGAGTTTCAGGGAACCAAGAAAAAACCAACTGGCATTCTGCTGCTGGCAACTACCACTGTCTTTACACCAAAGCACACTGGTTTCTCTTTGTTGACTCTCACCTGCAAGTTGACTAAGTTTCCAAACTTACTGAAGTGCTCATTAAGTTTGCTGATATTGTTAAGTTCTGGGGGAACTTTTCGCAATTCAAGTTTTGTATTTTCATTTCCAAACTGCACCTTCTTCTGGAAACCTGGACTATTCGTTCTGTTAAAATTTTGCCTGCAACAAATAAAAATCAAGCCAGAAATCCATAGCAAACCAGCAAACACAATGTTAAACTCTATATGCTAACACAGAAGCATGTGTGTATGAGACACAAAGATCTACAGATTTAAAAAATAATGCAATTTTAGAAAAGTGAAGGAGAGTACAGGACACACACCCATACACCTGCCGTCTTCCCCACTAATATTCTCAGCATACCCCAGCACATAAATCTGTGAGATAATTCACACTTATTTTCTCATGTCAGTAACTCCTGACTTCCATATTGCTTCTCTCCAAAAACTATTTCTTAGCTATTGCACGAAATTTCCCCACTACTGATTCAAATTACTATTATTTCAGGGCTCTCCTGCAATCTCTTAAAATCCCTTCTAACCTTGCACACTCTGTTTTTTTCTCAGCAACATACCTGGCAACTCAAATCAAAACAGCAATGATAAAATTCACATTTCACAACTAAAATCTGTTATTTCTAACAACTATCATCCTGCAGCTCCCCTGTTTCTTAGATTGTGCCAACTTTCAAGGAATAGATCTTAGTATCATCCAAAACAACTTCATCCATCTGTATACTGCCTCTGATAGAAGACAGTCAAATACAGATCACACTAGAGCGTGATTTATTTTAGTACCACCAGTGTACTCACAGTTTAACTTTCTTGTAATGCATAGAGATACACATACATTTCAGATTACAGTAAAGCGGTTCATGAAATTCCAGCTATTAAGCCAACACTGTGTTAACGGTCACTCACTTGTCAAACCAAGTCTTCTTTGTAGGAACTCCACCATCCCCTGCACCAATTGTTCTTTTCCTGGATTCAGCATCTACCACTATTCTCATACTACTTTTATTAGGAGGTTTTTCTGTAAATAGATGAGAAGATTTTACTTTTTTTAGAATTTATTTTCTGTGTATTTGATTGTAAAAAAGTATTCTGCTCACACTGAATTTGCACTGAAAAGCACAATTGTTTATTTTGAAATTACTGTGATTCTTGTTCTGACTGAATCAAACCTTGGTCACAGACTTTTCTTCTTAACTATCAACAGATGCTGTGACAGATCAAAATATCTAATAGCACTCATTTTGACACTGTAACATCACACATACAGAAAACAAAAGAGGTGTGACAGAAGGCATCTGCCTCAAGATGACTGCACTCTGAGTCACAATGATTCACAATGTCCCATGCAATATTCTGAAGCTCACACCACTCCAGCTAACACCTCCATTCTACTATTAGATGGCACACACAAAAATGGTCATGATAGGAAATGCACAAGTACTCCAGGGCACTAACACCTAGGAGCAAGATTTATGGATGGAGTGGGAAAGGAGTCACTTTTGCTGAAGAACAGGAATCACACTGGGGGACTCCTCACTGAAAATACACCAACAGAAACATAGTAAGATTAAATAGAAATACATACAAATGCAAATAAAAACCACATTAAAAATGGTTTTATCCCTCTTCCATTCTCATTTTGTGTGCTGCTGCTTCTTCTCAGGGCCACAGGAACTGCGAGGTTAAGATTACTCATGCATAAAACTTCTACCAGATAAAAATTACTCTCTCTTCTCTGCAGCAAAAATCATCCTAAGATTCTACTACAGAAACATTAACATTTTTCTATACAAAAGATATACACAGTGACCAGTTACTACAGCTAAGCGAAAACTGTGCAATACTCTAGCAAGAGATTTCATTTTACCTGTAAAAATGCACACTGTAAAAAAGCAATTATAGACATAGTTCCCTATTCAATTAAACATCTCTTAATTCCAGAAGGTTTTAGAAAAATGTGATGTTTTCCAGTATTACATTCTCCGAAAAGTTCCTCAATCTGAATTAATATAAGAAAATCAGCTAAACTAAGTACAGCTTTAAGAGCGTACCTCTGGGTGGTAGATCCATATCACCTGATGTGAGTCCTATCAAATTTGGTCTTTGGGCATGTACTCTATGTCTATACATAGGTCTTGAAGTATTTGTTATACTTGGAGCTTCTGGATTATAGCCATCTGTGTCATACGTTTCTGGTAACAAAGAAATTGTCTAATTAAAATAAATTGCAGTTAAAACCCCTAAGGTTTCAAATATAGTATTTAATTACAAGATAGAGTTACAATAAAAGAGTTGTATAACCACTATCATAAAAAACTGTCGTGCCAAGTTTTCTGCTTAAACACAATGAAAATATTACACTCCAGTCAAAATTCACACTTTATATGCAAATTTTACTTCCATCTTGAACTAAGTCTGAAAAGAAGAATGTTAATTTACTGTCACAGTCTATATGATACAAACTTATTCTCCCAAACTATGACATTATAAACTCTATAAAGTACAGTATAATATGAATCAATGTTATTCTATTTAGCAAACCTTGTGGGCAAAGCCTCAGTACTACACCTGCTGTGAAAAGAGAGGGTGGAGCAGGAGGCGGCTGGTGATGAATACCCGTGGTAACAACAGTAGGAACTGAGCTGGTTGCTGAGTTTGGGGGGGCATCCATGCCAGCAGGCTGTAATGGTGGAAGGGGAGGGGGTGGTCCTGTCAAAAACAAAGGAAAACACCACATTCATTTATTATCCACTACACTTTCATTACACTCTACTCATAAGGAAACTGATCTGAAATGCTTTTAAGGCGATTTAAGAATAAAAGGAGCTGAGATGGCACATCTACAAGACTTGATGCTGTACCATAAACTCACATGAAACCACCCCCAACAGCAAATGACTCAGAACTTGGATTAGAGAGAAAAGCATTTAAATCATTTAACATTTCTCCAAACACCTTATTTTTACAAGCAAAATTTAATTGCTAGCCCAGTATTCATCTTGACCAATAAAAGCATTTTAAAGCGCGATAAAAACTCATCAAATAAACAAATACTATTTTTAAAATAAAAAAACTATTTTTTAATATAACAAAAATATTCTATGATGACAATAACTAACGTGACTGAAATTATTTTTCCAAACACCCAAGAAGAAACCTTCAACACTAATAGAACTCTTCTTAAAATTGAGGGATTTTTTTGTTTGGATGGTTTGACTTTTTTTACAACAGGTAATGTGACACTTCCAAAGCTAAGCAGTCAAGCCCTATCTTCAGTTTAATCATTGACAAGAGCAGGAAAGTGTTATAAAGTGATCTGAACTTGTCAAGCCGATCTGAAAATAGCATGTAAGGTAGAACTGACCAACCCAGAGAAAGTTACATTCTATCTTGACTGAAATAAAAACATTCATTCATGTCTTTCTTAAATATACTATCAACAGAAAACTAAAACAGTTTAAGAAACTTCTGAGCAATATCAAATATCAATTACTCCTGAATAAGTTTACCAAGTGGGACACCTAAGTTAATAAAAAAAAGAGAGAAAGGAATAGTCACATAAAACTAAGAAAACAGCTCTTAAACCACACAAGGCAAGTGAGCACTAAACTTTAGTTACTTTATAAATGACAGCCAGGCACATAATCTCCATGTAATTTTTAGTGCTTCAGATGAAGTACTTTCCAGTGAAACAGTAAACAGAGTGGACAATTTTACTTAAGTTACTTTACAAGTTTAGTTTTAAAATTAATCCCAAATTGTATTTTCAGGTATAAATTTGATGTTGTCATTAATTATCTTTACTCTATTAATACAAATGAAACAGTAAGTATCTGTTGTTTCCAGGATTTTCCCTTCTTCTCTAACAGCAGTCAATTTTGGACAACTTCTCCTGTAATACTCAAGGAATTGAATTTTGCCATGTCATGCTTATGCTTAAATACAATAAAAATATTATTCTATATTAAAGGGTCACATTTAGTGTGCAAAATTTTACAACAACCAAGCCTGCAACAATTATCATCAAAAAGAGTAATTCTGAGGTAAGCTATGCCATAGCAGAGCATAGTTCAACTTTCTAAAATACAGCTGGGATTCTTCAGCTTTTTCAAAACAGCTTTTTGCACTGCCTACAACTCAAGTAAGATCCAGGCTTTTCTGTCAAAAAATGGGGTTTAATCTTTTTAAATTACCTGTTACAGGTGGAAGGCTAGGTGGTAAGGGGCCTGGTGGTGGTACTGGAGGTCTAAGGTTAACAGGAGGAGGACTCAAAATTGGTGGAGGGGGAGGAAGTCCAGGAGGAGGTGGTCCTTCGACAACAGGGGGTTGTGCTGGAAAAGGCAGAATGCCAGGAAGATTCACATCTTCTACCACTACTGGATCGCTTCCATGATCAAAAGGGCACATGTCTCCTCTCATACAGAAACCCTTCTCTGAAACATCAAAAAGAACTGATGTTAGTATTCAACAGCTGTAGCTTGATTCAGGGTAGATATGAGACAGTCAATGTGTAATGTGGCAGTTTGTAAAATAAGAGCTTCACATACCAGCAGAAGCTTAGATTAGAAAATGAAATTGACCATTTAACTTATTCTTAACAGTCAGCACACAGGGACTTTGCAGAAACCTGCTAACACAAAAGCGTTCAATTCTTCTTGAAGAACTAATTCTGCACTGAATTATAACGAATGGTGAAAGCAAAGAATAAAACCTAGATGTCATCACATTAACATTGTTTCTAAGCAAGAAGTGCAGACACTAGGATTGAGAAAGCCCTACTAAAAGTTAGAAGTTAATATGAAATTCCAACATGAGAAAATTGACTCATTTTTTCCTCTTTTCCAATTATTTCAGGAACCATTATAAGCTTTTGCCATAGTTTAATGTGATTACATAAAAAATTGCTATTTACATATAACATATGCATTTGTAAATATTAATTATATATAAATAAAAATTAATATATGTTTACTTCTTTTCTTTTACACACAAGTCAAACATAGGAGCGGGTCAGAGAAGGGTCACAAAAATCATTAGAAGCCTGAAGCACCTCTCTTATGAGGAAGGGCTGAGAGAGCTGGGGCTGTTCAGACTGGAGAAAAGAATGCTCAGAGCACTGAGTTTAAGTACTCACTGCAGCCTTTAAGTACGTCAAACATTTTGGTAGGACCTGAAGTGGTAAGAAAGGGGTAATAGTTTTAAACTAAAGGACAGCAGAATCAAAGCAGATATAAGAAAAATAAATTATTATAATGAGGGTGGTGAAAGAGTGAAGAGGTTGCCCAGGAAAGTGGTGGATGCCTCACCCTGGAAACACTCAAGGTTATGCTGGACCGGGCTCTGAGCAACCAGGTTTTGTTGAAGATGCTCACTGCAGGGTTGCTAGACTGGATAACCTTTACAGGGCCCTTCTAGCCCAAACTGTTCTATGATTACCTGTTTAGCAACAGCACCCACAGAAACAAACAACACCAAAATACCAGTCAATGCAATACAGGGAAAAGGCTGAAACACCTGGTAAAAAGAGGAAGAAAGAGGAGTGCCCACTTCCTCAAAACATGATGTGGAGAAGAGGTATGTATTACCTCATGTTCAGGAAGAATTAATAGAACACATTAAATTGAAATACTAAAGAAAACCAGAAGTTCAGCAGAGGGTAAAGTTGAAAATGTGAAAGTGCAGATAGGAAGAGCAGTGTGATGGAACCATGTAGTCACTGAAGAGAGAAAACTTCAAAACAAAATGACACATTCACAACTGCACTTCCTTCACAGCATTGCTGTGATGTACACTGGCAAAATTATTCCTTGTAAGTACAACTCTGCCAACACTTGAAAGCTCAGTCTCCCCTTTTCTTACTTAAAAAAAAAATTCTAATCAGAGTTCTGAATGTAAATGGCCTAGAATGTAAACTCCTCATTGTGGTAAACAACAATAACAACAACAAAATCCCTCAGAAGCAACTTTAGGGGGAGATTTCAACTCTTCTGAGCTCACAGGTTCACAGGCTGATTTTAGTTAAGACACTGCCAGCTGCAGCAGCCTCTTGTGTGAATTTTGGCACAAGACATTTAAAATGAAAGCTTAAGACAGAGATAAGCAAAAAACCTAGCCAGTTTTAAGAAACATCTACATGGAAAGAAATAATGGTCTAACATGAGACTGGAAAGTTTCAGCTCTAGACCTTTCAAGTTAAAAATTGTCTCTTAGATAGGATGGAATGAAACAGGATGAGATCAGTAAGGAGCTAACCATTGTCAAAACCATCAAATACAGTATTTGGTTGGAACATAAGACAGAAAACCTGGCTAAAACTGGATTTTTTTTGTAACTTTTTAGTATACTATTTTTCATTTATAGAAAGAAAGTTCTAGCAAGCAAAATAAATATACAAACACTAAAAGAGCATGCTGTCTAAAGTCAGTAAGAAGTGGCACAAAATTTGCATTCAAGAATTGTGCAATACAAAAACCTCACTCTATTAAAGATCAGAAAAAGAAAGGTGAATTACCTCAATCTTTTCAGAAAGGGAGCAATCATAGGTGCAGGAAGCAATTAAAAATCCATGGACTTACCATCATAATCTCTACAGCGTTTCTTTGGCAGCGGAGGTCTTCCATAGGAGTTGTGGTCCAGCTGCTCTTCATGGAACTCCGACCAACTTTCAGTAGTGTTATTTCCATGATGAGCAGGAGCAATAACAGTAATAGTACTGCTCAGTGTAGGGACAGGGTAGTGGCCAGATGAAATATTTGTCACAGAAGAAACTGGAGTATAATTGTTCTCTAATGGGTCTGTTCTATCCATGTCATATTTTGGCTTTCCCAAATCCCTTTCTGTAACAAAAAGTAAAAATAAAAATTATATTGGGTAATTCCACATCCACCTTTTCACCAGAAGCAGCCACTACTCTATAAGTATCTTTATTTTACATCAACTCAATACACACACATGATAATTGTAATGTTCTACAGGTTGCCCAAAGTGCCTGTGGAGTCTCCACCCTTGGAGTTATTTATAATGCAGCTGGTCCTAAGCAACCTGCTCCAGTTTATTTGCTTTGATAAAGCGTGTTGGACTACACCACCTTCAGAGGTCTCCCATAACCTCAGCTATTCCATGATTCTACATTCCAAAGGTTTAATCAGAAAAATAATAATCTGTGAAGTACATAGTCAGACTCTGGGGTATTTTAATAACAGCTATATCCACAGTAGAGCAGAGATCCTATTTAACTTCAGGCAGAGTACATCTTCTTTAGTGATGGACATATTCTAAGAATTTCAGATGGAAAGTTTTCAATAAAGGGAAGCAATGGCAAGAAATCAGTAACCATCACTTGAAAATACTACAAAAGTTAGAAATCTTTAATGTTTCAAGACAATGTTATTGTTGTATCTTCATTTTTTGATCTTCATTTTACATGTATTTATTGCATGAAAAGCTTTGCCGTAATAGGTGAAATAATAGTACTTGACAGGTGTGGAACACTCCCAGGCAGATACAGCAAGTAAAATGACCTTTTATTCTGAATACATACTAACTATTCTCTTCATTTTCTAATATTACCACCAAATAAATAGTAAATATCCCAATTAAAACAGAAGAGTTACGTCATGACATAAGTTAATAGACTTAAATAACTCCACATTGAAGGAACATTATGAAATATCTCAAAGATGGCTCATCAGTGTGGGTAAAACAGGCATTTCTTCATGTTCTAAGAAAAAGAAACAAAGCTTTCACTACAAAATATTGTCCATAAGGTACTGTCATTTCAGTTTATGTAAATAATCCTTAAATCAAGACTTAATCATGCTGTAATCTTTTAGTTAAACTGCTGCATGTTATTTAATTTGCTTGTTAATAAGTTGTTTGGAAAATATCTGCTCTCATATTTTCAGAAATCTGTATTCCTACTCTGAAGTCTGGGTTACCAAGGCCTGTCTTACAGAAAGAAAAGTAATACACAGGACAGTTCTACCAGACTGTTTTTACCCCTACATTGTCTAATACAGGACAAAGATATAAAATTACTCTCACTGCTCTTTTCCAACTTACTATTAAAAACTATTGAGGGAAAAAGCATTATTTTCAGCTGAAAAAGCAACTCCCTTTTTAAAGAAGTGTAATTCTACAAAGTACTGTACTGAAGCCTGAAGTCCTACAGATATGTACACAAATGCAAATACTTACTGTAGTGATTTCAGCCCTTCACCTATGACACTAAGGAGGGGACAAGACCAAAAGAACTGAGCTGTAGTGTTCTGCTTGACAAGTCATTTGCTGCCAAACAGACAATTTCTGCCAATTCCACCTCTGCAAACGAGCATTAATTTCTGTATCTCCCTAAACCAGATTCCAAGTTTCCTAAAACTTAATGAAATGGAAATAACTTGGATTTTTCTGCCTCTCTTGCAACAATGCTTAAAAAGTGGCCAGCGCAGTCCCCTTAATAAAAAGGTATTAAAGAAGAACAGAGGGAAAGAGAGGAAAACAAGCACTGAGAACACAATCACAGAAGCCTAATTTCCACAGAAAACAAAGCTAAATTTGAATAAGGGACAAGAACAATAGAGGAAGTTCTAGTACATTTTGAACATAGTTTATAAGTTTAGTTTCTAAATTTTGTAGAAAACATTCACCGTATTTTAGAGACCAACTGTTGGTACCTCTGCTTCGTGTTCTGCTCCGGCTTCTGCTCCGGTCTCGATCACGGTCCCGCAACCTCTCTTTGCTCCAACTCCTACTTCGACTCCTGCTGTAGCTCCGACTCCTCCCCCTTCGTCTGTTGTATCGATCCCTATAGGAATCTCTTCTGGGAGGATTTCGATCATAGTCCCTCTTCCGAGAACGTTCATCTTTTTTCCTGTCATCACGGCTTCTAAAAATGAAATATTAGAGGTTAATTACAAGAATTACGAAGCCATAATTTGAAATCTTAACTACCTCAAAACTTTAAGAAATGTCAATGGAAAACTAGAGAAAAGCTACAAATTGTATCTAATTTATGGCTACTCCTTTCTTCTCAGAAGGATTTTAAAATAAGTTTTGCTTATTCATTTTATTTTTACCATACCTAAGATTTTAAAACATACATAAAATTCCGTTTCTGCCCAATATTGCATGTTTCCCAAGCTGGAAACACAGAGAGTTATTGAAGGGAAGGCTTCTAAATCAAAATTCAAACTCAGTATTGAGACGAATAAGTACTGCAATATAAACCACAAATCTAACATCAAAATTACTCATAAAATTTAAAGGGTGATAGCAGTGCACAACTTGAAAGACAGGTTACAGTGACATTACACACTCGCCATTTACCTACATCTGCATAAAAGCCATAGAAGTCTTCTTTTTAGGCTTATTGGATGACAACACAGAAACAAAATATTTATTATAGTAACACCACAAAAATCCAAATCCATCTGATTACTAATAAAAGGAGTTAAGCAAAAATTTTTACCTGGTGTCTCTGTAGCGAGAACTTGATTGAGGAGGGCTGTGATTTAATCTTCTAGAGAACTTTTTCTCTCGCTCTTCCTCTTTAACTATCTGAATTCAAAGCATAGATATTAGATCAAAACATGAGCACACTATAATGCAGGCTTCTGCACTACCAAATAAAACCAAAAACTCTGAACACTGAGAAGCAGTAACACATTTTAGTCTCTAATGTAATTAGAGAACCTTCTGTATTAATTTCTATTTCTAGGAATATTCAAAGCACTGTTTGAGAGAAAATAAAACTATCAATCTTTATCGTGTCGCACTGAAAATACAGCTGCTTTTACTGCAGGTAGACAAAAAACCACTTTAAGGTTTTGAGAAGATTTAAGAAGGCATATTCAACAACCAACAGCAAAGTCTTTTCTTCATCAGCAGGTTATCTGGTTCAGTTCACACTTAAAACACTTCCATGCAGGCAAACCTAGGCTGCTACTGAAAAGCACAAACTCACTCTTCTGGCCCAATGCACAAGATAAACACTTGTGACAAAAGGATGTTATCTGGATCAAGCAGCTGAAGGAATGAGAATTGCCATTTAGAATGGCAGCCTGGATTTATGGTGAATTAAAAGTTCAGCACAACTACAACAGCAATCTTGACCAGAGAACTAATGTAGATTATACTGCAGCTCCTACACTACTCAATAACTTCATTTACCTTTGCCTCATCAAAACTACTTTGGTTTACCTTTGAAGAACCCACATGTGTTAGAAAAACCATGCAGCAGTGCTCAACATGCCAAGCACAAATCTTCTGACTTATTTTAACGCTTTCATGTAATTACTAATAATATTATTAATAAACAGAAATTATTATTGACTTGAACTAGAATAAATTATTAATAACTTTTACTAATAAACAAATAAGCACTATGAAGTTAAACACATAAGCAAATTACATGAATGAGGAAAAATATGTACATTTAAATTAAAATCAGTGCCCACCTCTTCTTTTTTTGTCTCTTTTTCTTGATGCTGAAAAAATTCTACTTTCAGGCTTCCTGATGATGGCTGTTCTGGTGGAGGTAGGTAGCTTTTTGTATTCACAGCATCAAACAGTTTTTCCACAAATATCTGAGTTTCTAAAAGTAAAGAGTGTACAAATATCCATTATCCAAAACCACGGTTAACATTTGCTTTAAAAATAAATAAATAAACCCAAAAACCCCAGACAATCAACCAAAACCAGCATTCAACAAAAGGTTAAAAACAAAAAAGACTATTTTCTTTAAATACTGTGTTCCTAATTTTAGATTTAAAAGGACATTTACAGAGTCAAAAAACATGTCAATAATGAACAACGTTTCACGAAAGTTTTCAATTCTTGAATTATTTAATGTCTCTTATAAAACATCTGGAAGAGTATTTCTGGCATATATATACAGAGCTTCAGTACTTGCCCATGGAAGTTGTGGATGCCCCAACCCTGGAAGCATTCAAGACCAGGTCAGACAAGGCCCTGAGAAACCTGGTCTAGCAGGATGTGTCCCTGTCTACAACAGGGGGCTGGAATTAGAGGATCTTTACAGTCCCTTTCAACCCAAACCATTCTATAATTCTGTGTTTCTATAAGTACTAACAAAACATATACCTAATGTTACCTATGCTATGCTAACCTATACACCTGGGCTTTTAAAAATTACTTTAAGAAACCTGAATTACATTCTACAAAGTAACAAAGCTAATAAAGAGATCAATGCCCGATTCTATGGTAAATGATTGCTTAAATAAAGTGAAAAAGACAGAATTTTCACTCAATCTTAATTGTTATGACAAAGCCCATACCTTTCTGAAGAAATACATCCAGCTGATCAACACACAATGCCTTCAGCTCCTTTTCACTTTTATCCTTCTTTACCAAAGCCAGAACATATTTAGCTAGGGCAGATGGATCTGCATCACATCTGCAAACAGATTAGTTAGGGGAAAAAAAGCAATTTAATTATGGAAATTAATGTCCGAAACTGGCATGACCAATACATATATAGAGCAAAACCATTTCCTACCACAGCAATTGAAAAATACTCAGGTGTATTTTTCAAAACAGAGTCCAGATACATAATATTTCTAAGCATCACTTTCCTTTTCAAGAGAACAATTGCCTAGAATATTTCCTAACAACACTGCACAGAAAACATCAGAACAAACTAGAACAAACTATTTAGTAAGAAACAGAGTCAACTGCCTAACAGTATTAAAAACAAAGACAACAAATACTTCCCTAATTCCCCAAAGATGGAATCAATAATTCCGAATGTAACACTGAGTAACTGTTAACTGGGAAAAGTCAGTCTATCCAATTACAAATTAATACAGTGATACAGTAGAAGTGATCTGCACTACCAAAAAAAAAAAAAAAATCAGACTCTCGAGTATCCACTTAAATACACTTTTGAACATTCTAACTACTACTTACATATGAACACCATAAAAATGAAACTGATTTTTTCAGTTTCAAACTTGGTTTCAAAAGCCTAAATTCAAATATTTGTAACAGATACCCCCATAAGGAGTACACTGAAAATGGAGGGAAATTTAGGGGATCATTATCCATTTGACATCTGAATTCCACCTACGATTAAGTACAGAGCACCTCAATGTAGAAGCTGATGGTCTTACGCACATCAACAAAGAACTTAGGATAAAGAAAGCCATGTATTCACATTCAGCAGAACATTATTTAATATAACTGGCATACTTTTTTTACAATGTTTCACCAATAGGGATCTACAATGAACTTTGTGGCGGTGTTGTAAAACCTGCCAAAGCAAGTGAGACTTCTGCAGAAAACCATTCATGTTTCAAAAACAGTAACTAATGACATGGTGAGACACTGGTCTTAAACAATTTAATCTCGTTATTTAGCATATACCAAAGGAAGACTTCAGGCCTCACAAAATAAGGCAGGATTTAATGGATGCACACCAGTCTTGTGATACAAACAGCTTATTTGGGTGGTAATTAAAGTTTGTACTAATGTTTTAAAGAGCTACAAGAAAAAAAAATTGCATTGATACATCCTAACTGTACATATTTTCTAGAAAAAATAACCAATAAGAAAAATTAATCTGTGGTCAGGGAGTTGCACTGAATGTGAACATTACACAAATACTGCTCTAGCATAGAGCTCCAACAGTCATAACAAAGGAATAAAACAGAAGCTCCAAATCCCTTCCATAGTGAGTAAGATACAAATGCTGAAGCTTAATTATTAATCTAAATGCTGATCATTGAAATGACATTACTTTGGACACTAGGCAAAAGAAACCAAATCCCTAAATGCACATATCACACCACCTAATTCCTCTCACCAGAGAAACTTATCTCCTGCACAGCAAGCAACATCCCCCATGCAAACATATCCACTAAGCAAAGGAAGCCGATCTGTCAGCATCACTTATGGATAGCCTGGGCCCAGCACACAGGGCCCTGAAGTTAAAGGTCAGAGCTTCAAACGTAACCCAGCATCCTCTAGAAAGCAGGCAATAGTAGAATTTCATGCTGAAAAAGCAACTTGGGCTGCTATTGGACGCACCACAGTATTCCATGTTAGTCTGCATTATTTATAGATATAGGAAATGGGAGTTCAGAATCAGTCTACATTCCAAAAGAACCCACACACGCTAAATGAACAAAATGAAAATATATACTGTGAATCAAAAACCAGACTGCACACTGACGGAAAATTCTTCAGGAATTTTTCACATCTAGTTTGCCACATTCAGCTCTAACAACTCTTTACCCAGACGAAAATACTGCCCAAGCACCAAGTCAGTCATCTTGGAAGCAGGCACACAACCTCCTACAATGAGAGCTGTAGGACTCTTTAACGAGTCTCTTTAATGCTGCAAACACCTGAGCCCATCAGCCAAGCAGATTATCTACAAGTCCAGTGTTGAACAGGTATTCATCATAGGCTGCAATGAGGGTGCTCTCTCAGCCTTCAGCAGACCCTAAGACCAGCATTTCATATCCTCTCAATCCTTGAATTTGCAAAATTACTAACTTTTTTTACTGCTTCTTCATGCAACTTCAATGGCACTTCAAATTTTCAATACTTTCCCAGTTTCAAGCTGACTCATAACTTGGAAAATTAATGTGCTGTTTTCATCATAACAGGTGGAGAGCAGACAATTTTCACATTATTATCCCCAGTTTTTCTTTTTAAATTTGAATTTCCACAAACTTGGTTCTCATTTGATAATATGAACAGTCACCTGTCATTGTTCAAAATCTGCTACAACTTACTTAAATGACACATGTGCACTCAAAATTTAGTGAGGGGGCAAAAAAATAAAGAAAAAGGGGGGAAAAAACCCCAAGTCAGTCTAGAAGGTAAAAGCCTACTGCTCTTAGCTACTACAATGTATTTTAATTCTCCAGCTCCTACAGTATTGACTATACAACCTCATATTCAATTTAAACCAATTCCTCTATCATGAGCAGGATAAAAATGAGAAAATCTTCTCTGGAAAGACACCTAGACTGTAACAAAATAAATAAACCATTAACTAACCCCCAAAAAACAAACCAAAAAAACCCCACAAAACCGCAAAAAAACAACAAACAAAACCTCAAAACCCAAACAAACAAAAGCTGTTTAAAAATAATGAACAGTTAATGCTTTCATCCTCCCTACCATGATGACTTCAGAAATCTTAGCAATCCTGTCCACCCCAGGACTTGAACTCATTCACCCAACTCCAAGATATGCTTGTAAAAATATTCTCAGTGAAAATGTACTTTTAATTTGCAAAACACAGGATCACTTTCTGCTGTGCACTCGTGCACACGTTTCAGCATTAACACCCTGTACGGCCACATATGAACAATGCAAAACAATTGTACTGCATTCTACAATTATTATTATTCAGTGTGTACAGAAGAATTTCTAAAACAGTAAGAATTTACATGCTTTCAATTTTGGCTACTTAACAAATACTATTTTTTAAAAAATAGTAACAGACAAATTATTTCAAATTGACACTAATTAAGTAATAATGAATACAATGAGTTTTGTGGTAGAGTGAGATGAAGATGTGTTTGTAAATCAACATTATGATTTTACGTGCTTTCATTTTTTAAAATTAAACTAACTGCAAATGATCTTTACACAGAGGCTGACGTCCTTTTTTAAGTACTGACTTGAAACAGAAGTCTCTTCTATAGCTGTTCTTCAAAGCTTGAAAAAACCCACAAACACTTAATCTGTTTTCTCCACACTACTGTGAAGACTGTTTCTGTAGACAGTATCTTAAATAGATCTAACAAGTTTATAATCTGATCTTTTATTGCTTTTTAAACTCTTATAAAATGCCTTTTTTTAAGATGATGCTAAAATTAAATTGCTAGCAACCTCAAGAGGTGGAAGAGAAGACCAACTGGTCTCATAAGTAAAAAAGAAACTTAAAGTTTACAGAACTGTGAATAAAGGAGGTCTGCCTGATTCTTTATAGCTATCAAGAGCTCTAGACATGATCTTTAATCATTTTGTTTGGGGAGAGCTGCTTTTTTACAAAGCAATTCCTTTCCACTTTTTCACCCAAACTTAATTCTGAAATGTTCTGTAAATTCTCAATCCACTGGTTTAGTCAAAATCCACTGGTTTGGATTATGGGGCCTCGAGTTCTTCTGATAAACAAGATCTTACATTCTCTAGTTTAACAGTATTTTCTTACAGAATAGCAGCCTTTGTGTGTGAATGATACACAATATGCTTGCTCTTTGTTGTGCATACATGGATTTTTCACCCATTTTGAGCTAGCTTTATTTTAGCTACAGAATTTTTATTAGAATATTTTTAGCTTTTTTTAAACCTCTTTGTCTTGCATTTTATGCTCTTATAATCGACTTTGTTCTGTTAACAAATAACGTGAGAATAAAGAAAACAGGAAAGGTACTGATGGCAGCAAATATACTGTGTAGCACAAGGATTTATCACACAATATATGTATCATGCTATGTTCTTGCAAATTGAAATAGTGAAAGATCCTTAACTGACAACTCAGAAAAATGAGAATACCACCAACATATTTCAAGTACTCTAAGTTGCACTAAAAATAATCAGTAAATTCACATGTTGATTCTACTGCTCTCTGAATGATACACATTTTCAGTTATTAATACAGGTTTGAATCCTTAGCTGAACTTGAACATGGTGTGGTACATCAGTCCTCACCATAAACACAATCTGCGCATTAGAAGTGTGACAGAACTTGATACATAACTTCATTCTTATGATAGAGTCTGGCTACTTGAAAAATGGTCACATCTACCAAAACATGTAGAAAAACATTTCTCAACTCTGATTCCCGTATCTCCATCCCCTCAACGTTCCGTAGGCAAGTGCTGCAAGCACTAATATGCATCTGTAATCACAAATTTCTCCTCCTGTTTTTGCAATTGTGTTTTCTTTAACAAACAAACTCCAGCTGGCACAAGTAATCTGAATTCATTTCCACTGCAGCAAGTACATCCCACTGTGTGCTGCAATTAAACACCATAGCATGTTTTCTTACACCCAATTTCTGAATATATATCATTGTTACTAACAATGTTAAATGTTTTTACCTCTAGTAATACTCTTCTGCAGTCTGTACTCTCCAAGTCAGAAAATACACAGTGCCTACTTCTCCCTATTAAACAAGGGAGATGGCTCATGCAATCCTGCTTTAATAACACTATTGAATATACAGGCACAGACAGAAGAATTCTCTTCCTAGATCTCTGCATGTTCTTCAGAGAATTATATGTATACCTCCAACTGCTATGCAACAGATAAAAGCTTCAAAAAGGAAAGTAATTCCCAAGCAAATATTTTGCTCAATCACAGAAGGAACGGTTCAACAAAGCTCCCAGGAAAGTTCAAAACCCCGTGTTTCTGACCTCACCTGGTTTTGAGTCATTATTTGAAACTACTATTTCAAGTAAAGATAAACCAGAAAAGCTGAAGCTGTCAGAGTAAAATTGAGCCTTAATTTTTTTGTTGTACATATTATTTGAAAAAAGAAAAGTAATTTGACTGACTCACCCCTCTGTACAGTCTTTTCTTCTTATTTCAATACTTCGCAATTCATTAAACTTTTAACCTATCCGTTTCCAATACTCAGATTTTTTTTTAAATATAAAATACGTTCTGAGAACCCCCTTTGACTTTTTTAATTACCATGCATCTATATACATTAGCCTAACTGAGAAATGGAGTTCCTGGGGAATAGATATTAAAGGTGTTTGCAAAATCACATTATTGGTGTAGCTGTATGTACAAGAGCCCATATTAACAGAGCTTATACTGTACGCACACACTACTTTTTTAAGATGGTAAAGAAACTACACAAGGGGTTTCTTTCTTCAGTTTTAAAATTAATGTACAAACCAAAAAGATGCTGCAAATCCTGCAACTAGTTCCTTCATAAATTTAAACTACCGCAACACAGTGAAACCTCAAAAGCATTTCTGTAGTCCTCCAGGCAACGAATGGTGCTGCTGTGAAGGAAATAACATGTAGGTGCACGCTATTTGTTGTGCTCTGATCCTGAGCGTTAACAACCTAAATTTCAGAGTCTAGTTTTGTTGCCTGCAGACTGATTGCTAAAAAACTGCTCAGTTCTTGACATTAACCAAGGTGGACATGGCTGCGTTTGAAGGCTGAGAGAAATGCTTTGTACTTGCAGGGCTGAGTGGGTGCAGAAAGATGTACACTGCATACTGGGCAGAGCAGGCAGCCTAATTCAGGCAGTTGTACCACTCTATTGTTACTAAGAAAAAAGAAATTCTATAAAAAGCTACACTGTTCAGTAAGTAAAATAAATTACAAACTCATTCAGCAAGAACTAACTCTTAAGACACTATCGTGGCTGAGAAGGACCACTCTTACGATACTCACTCTCATTAACTCTCTAACAGTACTTAACGCAATAGAAACACATAGAGGAATTCAGCAGCCTCCAAAGCTGCTAATCAAGCTAATGATGCCATTAAATCAGTTCTAAATTATTATGATACCCAGATCTGACATGTTCATACAGCTGCAACCAGTAATTGGCAGCCTAGAATGCCACCCCTAGATTCAAGACAGCTCTCATGAGGCAGAACAGCTGTCAGCTTGCTGGCTCTCCAACACCCATTCACTACAGAAAGCAAAACTCATCAGAGTGTCTCTATGACTTCCAATGCAGTCAAAGGGGTTTCACTTCACTGCTGATGTTCACGGTAAGAACAAAAAAGGTTTCCTGTAACAGGAGTATTTTTATTTTCTGCTCTGAACTATACCCAATAATACCAATATTTTAATACTAACATAATATTTTTACACAGAAGCGTAGCAGTATCAGCACTCTAAGCTAGGAAGCTTGATTTCTCAAATACAGTAGCTCTCAGTCAGGTGAACAGACTATCAAGTTTCATAATAGATGTAGAAAAATAACTAGTGTTAAAGGTGACATATCAGTGATGTGTATTGGTGCTTTAGTTATTTAGGTTACAAATAACTTCATGCAAAGTGTTAACAAAGTAATGAAATGTAGAGAAACATTTATTGCTTCTGAACTTCTTAGGAAGTTTCACAGAAAATGGGAGAAATTTCATGGTGGGCCAATAAGTGTTATTGGTAGGATAGTGTGCCAAATGTATGTGGAAAGGAATGACAAGGTTTTTCATTTTAACTTATTTCTATGCTTTCAATGTCTGGCTTACTAGCATATTCCTTACACCACCTTTTTTAAAAGCTAAACCTTTTTTATTCACTACCTTTTGTCAGTAACATGTGAAGCCAAAAAATAAGGGTTAAAAAGCTTGACAAACAAAGAGTAGTGAGGGCATAACTGAACACAATAGGACACAGATAATTTGCCATAAAATATTCCAATCATAAATATATTCAAAATATACTTTAAACAATTTTCATTTTATTTCATCTGATGTAAGTCGTTACACCACCATGTTCACTTACAGAATTCACCAATGCAAAATACCTTTCCATTTCAATGAGGTATGCCTAAATATGGCATAAATGTTGTAGGCATTTCACCTTTTTTTCAAGTTTGATTTAGTACAGGAAGAAACCTTCACAAAAACATAAATACAGTGAACTGTAAAAAAATTAGATATGGGAGCCTTAATCAAACAGAAAGTAAAATTCAGTGGGCCACAGAAATATCTTAATTTAATTTATTTTACACAAAGTAATTAAAACCAAGGAAACTTTCCACTGTAGAGAATTAGGGCAAGAGGAAGAACATTACAATGTCTTAAAAGCGAAATTGTGAGTGTAGCATTAGTACAAAAAGCTAGTTTTTTCACAAGCAGAGATTAAAACAAATTCAAGAAAAAAAATTAAAGAAATCCCTACTTGGAACTTTGCCAAGCCAGATCCTGATATTCCAGCAAGGACTATATACACAGTTTATATAGTATCTGGAATGGACTTGCAGAAAAGAAACCCATCACGATTGACAGGCTCAGTGAATGCCTTGTTAGTATAGAAATCAGAAGTCACAGGCATACAGTTATATTCCAAGTTTAACATTATTTTCCAACACTTGACAGAAACCATGCCACAGACATGAAAGTGGGTAACACTAGAAACTTAGCTCATTGCTGTCTGCAAGCAAAGAGGATGACTAGTAACAAATGCCTTCTTTACAGAGCTGACTGGAGTTGAACATACAAGATAATTCTAGTCAAACACAGTAGCCACAGCACAAAAAGCCTCTTGCCACTTTATTTACACTGGTACTACATTTACATGGCTGCATCTGCAATGATTCCATGTGTATATTTAGCAATTCTCTGTACACCAAACAGAGCTGCACAAAGAGTTATTTCCAAAACCACAAAAGCAGCCTCTTCTTGAAGAGCTGTAGAAAGCTCCTAGAGACCTATCACCCCTCAAACGGAGCTGGACTGTGCAAATGCTCCAGCATGGCAGCATTTGCAGTTTCTGCCTCACTGCAACAAGACAAAACTCAGATAAGGCCTTTTTGTATGGAGGATCACCAAGGCTTTGCCAAAGGCATTAGAGTAGTCCAAAACAAACAAACAAACCCAACAACCTACCACTAACAAAAAATTCCAAATCTTAAATCCTCCACCATCCCTCTCCTTCCAACATTCCTGTCTATGAAGAGTGCTTCCCAGAGACTGCACGTGAAAGCAATCCAACAACTGAATCATGTCCAGTCCATACAATTATGTAACACACTTGTTTCATTATACTAAGAAGTTAGCGTTTTAGAGCAGTTTAAAGATAAAATGACACAATTTTTGTGGCTACTGCTATATTTTAATTCTGAAACATTATGTTTCAGAAGGACATGCATTATGGCCTTTGGAGTAACTTACACATCCTGATTAAAAAACGCTATCTGCTTGGAAAGGGCAACTTAGAAGGTGCAGCATGTTCTAACTCAGCTAACTCTATACTCAGCTCGAGGTAACTAGCACATTAATATAGATCTATACGTGTTTGTATAAAATTTATTTGCATTTCTTCTTAAATGCGCTTCTCCCCTTAAAACCACCAAGAAACCACCTCCGTAACAACCTAATACAGTGGTGTCTTTCTTAGTGTAGTTAGGAGGTTAAGCTACATATCTTGCAGCTAAAGGTTTCTGAGAGAGCCACTAGACAAAAATACTTGGCACTTTTGTTTCATTAACGGGAAAAGACAAGTCAAAAATCATTTCTGGGCTATGGCAACACCTCCAGAGGATCAGCACTTAGAACCTCGCTGTACTAGTACTGCAACAGTTACTTCTTTAGAAGTAGCTGCACACTGAAATTTTCATACAGCCAGAAGCTATGGCTGTAGTCACACATTTCAGATAGCTGACACCAAAAGCACCTCCAAGAGCATTTGACTGCTAAGAAAAGACAATACATCTCCACCAATTTCAGTATCTATTCAACAATGCAGAAAACTGAATGACAGTCCTTCCTGGTTTGTTTCCTCCCAAAGCTAAAAATTCAGAGAAGTCAACATCCTTCAGACCAGCAACTCCCTAGCTCTCCATAGTTTTCCAGATCGACAACTACATTTGATCTGCTCACATACCACATTTAACCTAATAGATACATGCTGGTCCTCTTAGTGAAAAAAAGCAGAAAATTGCACTGATCACGAAAGCTGAAAATCTCAATTTCACCCTTTAACTCCTGACTATTGCTAGGAGATCTCATGGTTTAATATTCAAACAAAGGAACATGGACCAACCTGAGTCTGTTCCAAACCTCTTAACCAGCACACTCTAAAATACTAACATCGAACTGCTGATTTCCATCAACAAAATATTCATACAAGAAAGTATCCAGAAACTAACAGTGAGCATTATGCAGCCAAGGACTAGGAAAGTCTACTACCCCAAAACAAAACAAGGTACATTATTTGAATATTGCATTATATTGACTCAAGAGAAAAAGTAATTCACCTTCCCCAAACCACAGCTTTACAAGACGATGATCTTTTTTCCCCCCAAAATAAAATCTTAAACGTCAAACCTTTTACAACAAAGACACTCAGTGTAATTTGCTGCAGGCCTAATTGAAAGTCCACTAAAAGTAAATTCATGGTTCATCTACTTCAGTGTGGTGTGGATCAGACCCCATGGAATAAAGCAGCACCACTACCTCCCCCCCACCCCCTAAAAAAAAAAAAAAGCCCCAAACAAACAAAAGAATAACCCAAGTGAAGCTCTCCTTAAAATGTTCCAGCATATTATACCTTTTCCAAGTTATTTCAACATAAGCCCTACAAACTGTATCCGTACACACATATACTTAACTAATGGCTATGGAAGCCATAAAGCAAACTCTGCCCCCCCCCGCCCCCATCTGAACTCGTCAAGAGTAAAACCTACAGTGGGCAAACACCTCAGGGCAAAAGTTAACACCAGACTGAATTCAGAAGTTCTAGTTCATTTGATTCAAATCAAACTCCAGCAATTTAATTCAGACATGTTAAAAAGTGGCTCAGAATGACAAGAAAAGTGTATCCTTTGATCTACAGACACCACACTTCCAGAAGATAAACCTTTAAAACTAAGTTCACACCTCAGTTCCACTAAAATACTATTCAGAGAAGCAAGATATATTTGCAGAAGAGCCTCACTTACTCACACGAATGTTATGCTTAGAGGCCACGCAGGTATTCACAAACAGGTAAATTATTCTCTGGGGCTCCTACTCCCAAGTCCTCTACTGATGCAATTTTTATTTGGGGGGAAGGAAAACCAGAGTGTGTCACATATCCAAAATAACCAAGAATGATGTGCGACGAGTCTGTAGGAAATGCTACTGGGAAGATCCCAGGATCCCGCAAGACGTCCCAGTGGCACCTGAGCTCTCTCGGAGAAGGTCCCAGAACAGGGCAGCGGGCCGTGCTCATTACCGTAGCCTCTCCGGGGCTGAGCGCGGGGCATAGCGAGCTGCACACGCACACACAGCGTCTCCCGCTCTCCCTGGGCTACAAAAGGAACAGGAACGCGGTCGCTAGGGGGGGAAGCTGCATCCTCCGGAGGGAGATGGTCCTACCTCCCGACCGAGGAAGGCGACGGGAGAGCGGGAGAGCAACGCAACCCCTCACACAAGGCGGCCGGACAAGAAGAGCACTGAGAGAGCATCTCCCGGGATGCCCTCCCGGGACTCTCCTGCACCACGTTTCCCGCCCCTGCGGACCCCCATCTTCTGCAGGGGAAGGTTTATTTCGAGGGGGCGAGAGGGCAAGGAACGGTCGCGGTTACTCACATGGGCTCCAAGGTTTTGCTGAGCCAGGATTTCAGCGCCTCGAAGTTTTCTATGATCATTTTAACCACCATCCAGAGCGGCCCGGGCCCCCCGCCTCCCCGCCAGCAGCAACAGCAGCAGCCCCGGCGGCGGGTCCGCGCCGCCCCGCCGGCCGGCAACCCGGCTCCCGCCGCGCCTCCCCGCACCCTCCGCCGCCTCCCGGTTCGGCAGAGGCCGCCTGGCAGGGGCCGGAGGCCCAGCGACACGGAGGGGGCGGAACCAGTCGAGCAGCGGCTGCTTCCCGCGGGCCCCGCTCTCGCCGCTCCTCTGCCAGGGAGCGGGTCCCGGGCGCTGCGCGGGTCCCCCCCGCCGGAGGGCGGCGCGGCCGAGTGTGGCGGCGGCGCGGCCGAGTGTGGCGGCGGCGCGGTCCGGGACGGGCGGCCCCCCCGCCGCCCTGAGCCGCAGCGCCCGACGGAGCGAGCGCCCGAGCGAGCGGGTAAGATGGCGGCGCCCCGCTGTCGCGAGAGCCGGGAGTCTCGCGAGGCCGGGCGGCGCGGGGGCTGCCGGGAGGCGGGGCCGAGCGGGGAGGCCGCTGTGCGGGGGTGAGGCGGGTTCGAGGGGCGGCCTCGGTGTCTTTCAGCGGTCACCCGTTTCCTGATGCCGTGGCTGGACCGAACAGGGCTCTAGTGGCAAAAGAAATGCCATTTTGTATTCCCGAGTGGTGTTTGAAATGCGCATGTACTTGTTTTGTTTCCTGGGAACGCTGTTAGCCTTACCTAATATGATCGCAGAATCACAGAGTGGGTGAGGTTGGTAGGGACCACAGTGGGTCAGCTGGCCCAACCTCCCTGCTCGAGCAGGGTCATCCTAGAGCACACTGAACAGGGCTGCTTCCAGGTCATTCTTGAATAACTCCATTGAGGGACACAACCTCTGTGGACAATCTCTTCTTGTGCACGGTCATCTGCACAATCAAGAAGTTTTTCCTTGGATTCAGGTGAAGCTTCCCGTGCATCAGTGTCTGCCCATTGCCTCTTGCCCTATTGCTCCTCACCACCGAGAACAGCCTGGCTCCATCCTCTTGGCACTCTCTCTTCAGATACTTACAGACACTGATGGGACCCCCTCTCAGTTGTCTCTTCTTGAGGCTGAACAGGCCATAGCATCTGCTGGACCTGCTCCAGGAGCTCCATGTCTCTCTTGTACTGAGGAGCACAGAACACACATTTCAGATGTGGCCTCACCAGGGCTGCATAGAGGTGCAGGATCACCTCCCACTATCTAATGGCAATGTTTTTCCTGATGCATCCCGGGATACCACTGGCCTTCTTGGCCACCAGGGCACACTGCTGCTCATGCACAGCTTGTTGTCCATCTGGACCCCCAGGTCTTCCTCAGCAGAGCTGCTTTCTAGCAGGTCACCCTCAATCTGTACTGGTGCTCGGGATTATTCCTTGTAATAAGCCCTCAACTGGACAGAGTTGCTGCCCATCTCCACCCTCCCACCAGTGGAGAGCAGCCCCCAGTCTCGCAGCCAGTCGGGAGCTGCAATAAGGAACCGCACCCTGGACAAGCAGGAGGGGAAGCACAGCCAATACTCTCTCGGCTCCCCATGTGCAAACTCCCAGAAATGTTTGCCACTGATAGGAAAAGGAAAAACATCCCTTTTTTTTTTACTTTTTAATTTTTTTTTTTTTTAAGAAAAGCTGGGACCAAAAAAAATGTTTTTTAAAACATGAAAGTTGGCTGCAAAGTTCCGTATCTTCCTGACGCGGGGGATCCCAGCTCCTCAGGGCGCACCTGGTGGGGGAGCCCAGCCCACGCCGCTGCTCGGACATCCCCACGGGCTGCGGCAGTGGGAACACATGGAACAGCTCCCTGCACAGCTGTGCCCACCAGTGTGGTGCCTTCCCATGGAGAGTTATGTATGTGCTGCTTTCACTGGTGCCCGAGTGCTGAAAGAAAATGTCCCGGCTCAATGTCCCTCAGTCAGATTGATCTGGGCTTTCGAAAGATCTGCATCGCACCTGAGCTCCTGAGTCAGGCATTGTGCACAGGCAGTGCACAAAGGCAAGTGTTTCAAGGAAATCATTCACTCTGCCTTTCTCGGGATGACTCCTGAACTGCCTGCCTGGTGTTCACAGAGGGAGAGGAACTTCAAGTGACTGTCACTAAGACAGCTAAATGAGAGCTGGAAGAGGCTAAGGCTGCCTGCACACAATTATTTATGGCTTGATTATCATCCTTGAAAGCTTGTTGAAGACTGGAGAGTGTAGCAAGCCAACTAAATAAGCTGCCAGTTTAGTAGGTACTTTGGTGAGGACTTCCCAATTACAAGATATACTTTGGTTTTCCTGCACAGTGGAGAATGAACAGCACATCCAGTCAGTAGACAGAAATTCACCAGAGCCTGAAATATTCTGGAAACTGTTCTGTTAACATGTAAAAAGTCCTCGACTCACAGTCACCAACTTGTAAGTTAAACGCCTCGTGAACATGTAGAAAAGGTCACTAAGCTTGGGATTGTGATGGGTCTCTGAAGGGACAGGCGCACAGAGATTAGGCATTGTGATAAGAATCTTAATTTTATTTTGGATCTGTCCCTTAATTCTTTGCAAAAGTCAGTGTCTAATGGAAATAATTCAGACAAGCACTGCATCAGTCCACTCTCATCTTTGCAAGTACCTTTGATCCTTGGATATACAACAGCCAGCAAAAAAACACAGCCTCTAAGGCTTCCCCACATAAATGTATGGATATAATCACAGTAACAACTTTTCTGTGTTTGATATTTCATTTTCTAAACTGCTTTTTCAACCATTTGGAAGCACAATGCTCTAACTAAATGAAATTAGTGATCACAAAAAGGTTTGCACAAATACACTTTATGCACTGGATAAGACTTGCCTGCATGTGGTAGTTTTTGAACATTTCTGTGTTTACAGAAATGTGCTGTTATCACACTTCTGTGGCTATATTCATTGTAACTGTAAATAAATAAATAAATAAATAAATGCTGGCTTTCCCAGTTCTAGAGTTTGCAGACTTGAAATATTAAAAGCCTTATAAATATTTACATCCCACGTCTTCAGAAGTGACTGCACTGTTTTGTAGCATTTTTGGGCAATGTTCATTTCATTTCACAGCTGGAATTAGAGGAGTACAAAATAAAACTATTTATTAGGTCTGAGGCAATAATTTCCTCTGAAAAATAAAGTGTCTTCTATATATAAGGTGGTTTCTACTTAAGATACAGTATCTTTAGGTTGTTAGTAGCAGTTTTTAAAACACACAAAAAAGGAATAGTTTTTACTTAACTCAAACTTCATTCACATGTGAAATCAGTACTTTAACTGAAAAAAAAATTGTAACGATCATGTTTCATTTAATGCAACGTAATGGAGAATCTGTACAAAGGGTCAAAGTAATAATTAACTTCTACAATGTCATAAAACAAGTAAGTTTTTATTTCTCCTGTAGCTGTTCAATGTAAAATTCACATACAGTCCAAAGGAAAAAACCAGACCCTAAATTTCATCCCTACCTGCACAAAAAAGCCCTGAAGAAGATAACAAGGAAAAATGAATCTTTGAAAAGGTTGGAAAGCAATAAAAGAACACGCTGAACAGCTGTCATTAGGTTTCAACAATTTAACACTTTCATTTAAAAAATCAGTTACAGCTGATATGTGATAGTGACAATCTGTATCATGTATACGACCTATGAGTATCAAACATTTAATAGGAACTAAGTAACTACGTCATAATTTCAAAACTATGAAAAATGACATATATATTCTGTGGATTAATATAAATGTTGCATTTTAACATCAATAAACTCAAAATATAAATAAGCTGTTATGCAAATAAAGTAATACAAATCTAATGCTTTTACTTATTCGTGCATCACAGACTCCTAACAGTCCTTTTGGCTTAGGAAACCTTTGTTAAGTTCTTCAGAGTAGTATAGATGTTTTCATATATAATAACTCCCAAAGTTCATAGGTTTGGTGTACACTTAGTTTTCGGTAATCTTATCAAACACAATGTAGTGACCTTTGATGTCTAAAAACAATGAGTTGTATTTATCCACATTTTTATTGGATCACCTGCTAACGTGAGAGCTGAATGCGGCCAGTGAAGTTAAGAGAGATTGATCCTTCCTGACATTTCTTGAGATTTTTTTTCTCTGACTCCTTTCCAAAGCCATGGAACTTGTGCTCATAAACAATCTTTATCAATGTGTAAAGCTGCAATTTTTAACTGTTAAAGATTTTTGTTTGAAAGCTGACATTTTCTTAACTGTCCATAGATATTTTCTTAACTGTCTTTTTAACTCAGATTTGTCCCTTTTTTTTTAAATACAGAAAATAGTTGTAGAAGAGAATAAATTTAGGCACATCATCCATCTTTTTGCCAAACCTATCCTACCTTCATTAGTCAGTATTTCTGTCATACAGAAAAAAAAAAGTTAATTCTTCTTCTTTTTTATTTTTTTGTGTATGGTTTGGTTGTTTTGGTTTGGCTTGGTTTTTTTGTTTTTTAAGTGATTTTAATTTTCTTTTGAAGACAAGCCAGACTGGTCTACGTCATTACAAAATTCTTCAATCTATGCTTCTAACGCTTCACCTTTTTATTTAGGAAAATGCAATTGCATTTGTAATTGTATTTAAACATTCATCTCTGACTGGAGGGTTTTTTCTGGTGTTAAATGTGATTCTGGTTTTGCATAGGAGGTATAATACACCCGTTCCAGACTTGGGGCTTCTAGTGTCTCCCAGAAAAGGCATTTCAGCATTATAGACCTCAGATGTATCAGAGTGGATGATCTGAAGATCAAGGGTTCTATGTCCCTACAGCATATTACAGCCCCTAGCATCAACACACAGTCTAAAAAAGCAGGGCTGATGAAACTGGATGGCATCAAGATGGATTGATGGAACTAAACCATTTTTGTATGTTGTTCAGATTTTTAGTTTGTACTTACAGTGAGTTTTGGGGTTTGCCATTGGTTGCTATATAGACATGTATCTGTACATGTACTGTCTTTACTCCGTGTTAAGGAGCCAAATGTTGTTCCTCCTGATGCTCCTTGGCTAGCTAAAGCGAGTTTCATTTCAGGAGGCGTCAGTATAAGTTTTGAGGATCATGTCACAGAATTGATCCAGACCTGAGGGCTCCCCCTTCCATCCTTCACAAATAGGAAGTGTTTATCAGTTCTTGAGCATCTGAAAGCTGAGGCACTTCTGCCTTTCCCCATGAATACACCTACTTGTGCTTTCACAGGTATCACAAAGCAGGTCAGCTTTGTAATACTCTTACTTGACTGTGATCCAAAAAGATCAATGTTTATATGAATGTTTAGTCCTTTGCTTTTTTACTGTTGACTGCTGCATAGTGAATTTAATCAAACAGAGCCACTGCCACTTAAAAAACAGGGCCTGTAAAAGCTCTCAGAGCAGATGGTCTGTAAGATGTAAATGTCTTCCTCTAACCTTGAAACCAGAAATTCAATTATTAAATAAGCTGTGGACATTAGACAACGTTCTTGTCCATAGTCTTTCTAGACAGCAGACCTAAACTTTGGGATTATATATCTCTTCGGCCTCCTCTTGCTGCAGGAAGCAGATAGGTGACATAGCTGGAGAAAAGTGGTCTATGTGGCCCTACTGAGCAGGGGAGGACTCCAGAGGTCCCTTCCAACCTAAACCACCCTACAATTCTATAAAAGGCTTTGTGCAGAGTGTCCCAAAGCCACAAGTGTTTGAAGTATTCATAGCTGGTGCACGTAGCATTTAGCCTGAGATTGCAAGTCATAGAATAGAGCATTGCTTTTTTGAACTGACCTAACAGTTGTTCAACAGGTTTTCTTGGAAGCCAAGGTTGTAACAAGTCACAACCATCAGAAGTCAAACCTACAAATTCTGTGGTTTTAATTATTGCTTAGAGACCAGTAGTGGGATATTTAGTTGATATTTATCAGAATACTTCACACTTTGAAGTCACACTATGCTAAGCCTGTATTGTGTATCTCTAAATGTCCTTGTGTTTTGAAAAGTAGAAACTGTTGCTTTTGTAAGTCAAGATGCTGGTGGTGTCGAACCTCATTAGTTTGTATTAATGCAGGGGTAGCTTGTTGTGGACTTGCTTGTTAACTTGTACTAGCAGAGGCAGGATTGCTCCACTTTGCCAATGGCAGCAAAATTAAGCTTAGCCCCTGCTTGCGCCTGTGGGAAGGATGACTGGAAAAGGGGCCAGGGTGTAATTAATACCTCCTTCCTTTCCTTCCCAAGTTGCAGAGTAGCAGGAAAGGAAAGACATAGCTCATAACTCTGCCCCTATGACACCAACCAGCAGAACTTCTTCTTCCAGAAATCTTCTTAATGGAATCTCAAGCTACTGTGTCATCCTTTGTTTGCACGAGCAAATGATTATGGGGCAGAGCCACACCTGAACTTATGCCTGTGTGTGGGGTAAGAGGCTACCTGCGTTCCCCAATTCCCTCGGGCAAACTGCTGTGAAGGAGGGGCTGAGGCTGGAGGCAACTGTGACGATGCTGGTGCTGCTTCGGTCTCAGCTGTCATGTCATGAAGAACACATGCTGTGGGTAGGATTTCCTGTTAGGGAAGAGAGGCTGCCTCCCTAGTAATTAGGTTGGTCCATCCCAAATGTTATTTTCAATGTCCTGTCTACAGTGTGTCTTAGACGCCACCTAATGCACTGTCCCGTTTTTGGCCATAAGCCTACAGTTCTGGGTCATGCTACACAGTATACGGACAGTTGATTCCTGAAGTAGCAGATTTTCACTTAGTGCTGTCTAGTGTATTTTGCTTTGCAAATCTTGTGCAAAAAATTAAAAAAGATATGGTATCCTTTCCATTTCAGATGTTACTAATACAAAAAACATTGGAGGAAGCAAGCAGGATCTCTATTTCGTCCTTCCTGCTACCCCTCATGCCCAGCTCACCTTCTTATTAAATTGAAGAAGAGTAGAGGAAAATTGTTTTTCAGAGTTTTTGTGTAGGGTACACCACGCCGGAGAGAAGGCATTCCTGAGTCACAGTATGAACCTTGTTGCCTCTGAGATGGCTCAGCTATCTAAGATCATATTCAAATTGTAGTAAATGGAAAAAGTAATCTCAAGTGCCAGGATGCACTTTATCCATTTATCTTGAAACCACTAATTTATTTTCAATTATAAATAAAAAATTTTATGAGTTAAAACTGAAAAAACCAGCCATTGTTAAAGATTGCTGTGAGATGCCACATGACTAATCCAACAAGGATGGCTTCGTACTACAGATGTAAGCTCTCTGTGTTAAATTTAGTAGAACCACTGCAAAGAATTTTAAAGGATACCTTCTGTCACATTTGAGGTGAAAGTTGTATTGTTCACACCACCTATTCTTCTTCATTGTAGACTATACATAATCGCGTACGGTGAAGTGACAAAGTCTTGGTTCTATGAGTTCGTCCTACAGAAATATACAAATAAACTACTCCTGAGAGGATGAAGCTATCTACTTTTTATTTCTGGTACCATTTGGTTTTGGGGAGCTACTGGGTTTACAATTACACAATTAAAAAGGATCTAATTTTAGCATTAAAAAGGTTATTTAAATCTTCTTTGTGAAAAATTTATTAGATAAATTATTATTTTAAAGATTTCAGATTACCCACAATGGAGATCAGGATGTGTGTAACTAACTATTCTTAAAAATTACCTGCAGCATTACAAATATGGGAAAAGTGCTGTTGTCCCTTGTGCAAGGCATTTTTATATTTTTTAACTGTCAGATCTTGGAAAAAAACTTTCGAGAAGCTTGGAAATAAAATATTTTTTAAATAATTTTAATTTCCATTTGAAGCAACTTTTAGTTTTTCTCAGTGAAGAAACTGAAACAGTACGGTGCTTTACATTTTTGTTCTTTCTGTTGTGCACAGACCTCAGGCCTGATGTCAGCCTGGTTAGAATTTGCCCAGGTCAATGTTGCTGCAGAGCCAGGAGAGGGAGCACAGACATTGCTGCTTCTTGGTCATGCTTTTAGAGGCAACTTGGATTATTTCCAGAGGAAAATCACTAAACTTGTTGTAAGAGGAGACATTGTGGAATCCTCTTTTTCTTCTCTTGTTTTTTTCTCCCAAGTTTTTTAATAATATTTAATTAGGGGAAGTTAAACACTGGATATTTTCCTCAATTCCTATAAAACAAAACAAAACAAAAAAAGCAAGGAAAAAAATCTCTTTGCAATTTTATGAATGGCTGGTATACTATTTTAACATTTTAAAAACTTTTAAGGGGTATTTTTGCATTTTCATATGCAGACATCGAGGAAGGTGAAGTTTACCAGAATCCAAATACAGGAGAAAAACTTGATTCACTGCAGTCTAATATTAGAACATGTCTTTCAGTGTGTTTTTATAGTTTTAGTCTAACTTCAGATCTTATGTTTACTCAGAAATTTTCAGGTATTAAAAGCATTATTTTAAAGACACAAAGGGTACATAAATTCTCTCCAACTTTTTAATAGCAATTGTTAGAACTTCCCATATCTCACCTCTGTCATAATTTCTTAGATTTCTCATTTATAATTTCTCATACCACTTAGATGTTACTGACTTTGGAGAGAAAACCATCAGCAAGTGCCTTGTTTCACCCTGATAATCATTTCTACTACTTAACCAGTTGATACAGAAGAGTTGCATTGCTTTCCTGTAGCAGGACTTGGGTGAAGCTTTTTAAAGAATTCCCCGAATAAAATTAAAATGTATAATCTGTGTGATGGCTTTGTAGTACTGAAAAAAGATTCATTCTTATGTCCTTGGTTTGAGATCTGTGTCCAAAGAGCACTGACAGCACTACAAGGATGACAGCTTACAAGTCAGGCAATGCCCGAGTGAAGGCTGCCGGTTGTGCTGATGGCCAGCTCTGTCATTCAGGGCCACAGACTGTCTATCCCAGGCACTCAGGGAGCAGGAGGCTGGCTTCTCACTCAGACTGCACAAGGCAACATGTCAGGTCACTTCATCGCTCTCTGTGTGTCTTCCCATGGTTCCTTATATACTCAACAGATAAGATCTTATCACCTCTTATCTGTATATAGAGGACTTGTAGGAGAAGTGATGGTAGTACGAATGATAATCATCTGGCTACACTGATCACAAAGTGGTGGAGTTTAAAATTTTCAGTGTAATGAGAAAAAAGATCAGTGGAGTCACTATCCTGGACTAGAAATGAGCAAGCCTTACGTTGCTGAGGGAGCCAGTTTGCAGTGCCCTGCCTTTTGAGGACTTAGGGCTTTCTATGAGAGCAAGTCAGTTTTGAGGAACCACTTTCTACAAGCCCCAGAGCAGGCAATGCCATGGTATTGTGAGTCAAGCAAGTGGGACAGAAGACTGTTTTAGCTGAACAGGGAACTCCTTTTGCCACTTGGGTGGAAGAAGAAATTGTATGTTCTCTGGGAGCAAGGTCAGGCTTTGCAGAAAGATCATAGAGCTGTAGTTCTCATCTGTAGGGAGAAAACACAAAAGTCCAAGAACTGAAATTTGTCAGTGTTGTGTCAAGACAATAAAAAGGGCTTTTTAAAGTATGTTGATAGCAAGAAGAGGTCTAAGGGAAATACTGAACCAACACCTGATGAAGCTGGTCACCTGACAAATGGTGATGAAGAAAAGACAGGGGCATTTAATGCTTTTTTTGAGTCAGTCTTTAGTATTACTGATAAGCCTTGGGGTGCCGAGTCACCGAGTCACAGGGCTGCAGGAACAGTGGTTCTCCATTTGTGGACACCAGAATTGTAAGGGACCAGCTGTATCAGCAGAACATTCACAAGTCCATGGGACCTGATGGGATTCATCCCAGAGTTCTGAAGGTGGATGTTATGGCAGGACCTTTCTGGACCATCTACCAAAGGTATTGGGTGTTGGGAGAGGTCTCTACTGACTGGAAATAGGCCAGTGTTATTCCCATCCACAAAAAGAGTGAAGGAAGACCCAGGAAATTAGAGACATTTTATTCTACCCTCAGTTTCTGTAAAATCATATAGAAGATTATACTGGGTACTACTGAAAGGCATTTAAAGAATAATGTAGTCATCAGTCACAATCTACATGGGCTCACAAAGAGAAATTCCTGTACAACTATAATTTGATATCATTCTAAGACAGGGTCATCCACCTCATGGAAGAGGGGAATGCAGTGGGTGTAGATGTCTAGATTTTAGTAAGGCTTTGTATACTGTCCCTCATAGCATCCTTCTGGACAAGTTGTCCAATTGTGGAATGAGCAGTACATAGTGCACTGGGTAAAGAACTGGCAGAATAACAGGGCTCAAAGGGTTGTAGTGAATGGCTGGTGTAGCCACACAAAGTAAATGAAGGTTTCCCATTTTTAACACCTTTTCCAGAGTATGTTTACATTTTCTTCTGCAGCCTCTGAGGAAGGTATAGCTTATCAAAATGGATGAAGCTTATCAGCATTGATGAATCACAGTGGATGAAGGGAAGACAGTCGAGACAGTTTTTCTGGTTTTAGTTAGGCTTATATGTTAAATGCTGATACAACAGGAACACGGAATTTTCTCAGAAATCTGAAACTGGACTACTTCCTAGAATAATCAATAAATAAACGAGGATTTTCTACCTGCTGTTTATGCAGTCATGTTATTAAGTTCTGAAGGACTTTCAAATATATTTATACATAAAAGATGCTGCACATCTGATATAAGAGAACTGTTTTTGTTTGGGGTTTTTTGTTGGTTTTGTTTGGGGGTTTTTTCCCTTTGGGAAAGGCAGAAGATGATAATCACCTTTTTATACAGTTCCATAAAACACTCTGAGGTGGTCCACAATGATTTTTTTTCCTGCATCTAGCTTCTGATTGTAAGCAAAATGCCTTTTTTTCTTTCCTCTTCCCATATTGGAGCATCGACCCATCGTGTATATCTGTCATGTGGTATGACGGAAAAACACCTCTTCCCAAAAGTCTTCTCTTTTCCCACTAGAGGGAGAGCTCTCCCAAAATACTCATGGGAGACAGTTCCACTGGCAGAAACTCTTCTACTCTAAACAAGCATTTTTAGGAATGTTTTCGGCTAATGGTAAGGGCTATCCTGAAATGAAATTATATGAAATGAAGTAAAATGCAGTGAAATTAAATTTTTGTCAGGTTTTGAAAAAAAAAAGAACTGGATATTGGTATTTGCTCTTCTTCCTTTTTTTTTTTTTTTGTTTGTTTATTTGTTTGTTATGTAGGTATGTTTTTGCTGTGTTTTAATTAATAAAAAACCAAAACAATCCTATGCACGTCCAAAGGACTGAAGCTGACAGAATTTTAGATATATAATTCTTGGAAATATAACCAGAATTTGTACACAAGTATTTGTATCCTCAGTATCAGCCATATTAATATGTCCACGAAATTGTTGGCTCAATAAACCTTGACTCTGTTACAAATCTGAAGCCAAACACTTGCACCAGCACTCAGTAAATACGTTGTTCAACTAAAAATAGAAACTACTGTCACCAGCAAAGGGTATTGAGGGAATGATATATCCTATAAATATACTAAGATACATGTGGATTAGTTTAATCTAATTAAGTATATGGAAACAAACCAACGGACAGAGCTTTGAATGGAGGAAGTAGGATGAAAAGAAAAGGAAATTCAAGGGAAGCTAGTTAAACTTCTTAATATTATGCCTTTATTAAAAACAAAAAATCAAAAAAAAGTTTCTTGTTTGTTGAGCAACTATTACATTAAGAATTTGTACACTACTGTCCCTACATAAGTCAATAAATTTTAGGAAGAACTTGAACAGTAACAGGATTTCTTCTATATTCATCTTACATTTATGAATATCAGCCTGTGATTTCAAGTGCTTAAATTTCATTTTCCATCTGAGATACTTGAAAAGGGACAGATATTCCGAGGGTGATTGCATAGTACTTTCTGATTGTAGCATTTTGTCAAAATCAGGCCCATTTATAATTTAGGTGAGTTTCCCAAAAAATCGTTCAAAGTAACTGATGGCATTTTAAAATTTAGGCCGTGGAATTAGAGATATGAGAATGTTTTATAAAGAATAATATATTTGTTTGCTGTGTCCTTTTCATATTTCCATGTTGATCTGTAATCAAGAAATCCTGGCTAGAAATTACTTTGATATTTGTGTTGAGGAATACATTCAGTGCTGGTAGCTCGGGATACAGGTGCAGTTTGAGCTGCAGGTTGGGCTCTGGGTGTTGGAGCCCCAGGCAAGAAGCCATGAACTGCTGGCCCTCTGCAGAACAAAGGGCACAGGGACCTGTGGCCCAGCCAGGTGACCAGACAGTCAGAGACACAGCAGGAGCTGAGGACTCAGCTGGAAGACCCCAGACTTTGCCATGCACAGACTGTGAGGGTGTGAAAGTCCAGGGAGCTCATTGTTCAGGGTCTGTCCTTGGAGGCACCAGCTTGGCCTGTTATTCTATGACTGCACCATGATTAAATTATTTTAAGGATCCAGATATCTGAGATTCTGCTATGGAAATCCTAGGGTTGAGCCAGTATGGAAACCTGGTCTGACTGTGTGAGAGTGGGATGTGTGGGGTATCAAGACAGGCAGCTGTCAGCTCCCTAGAGCCACCCACTGTGAAGGGACCTCAGTCCCAGCAGTGACAGTCTCAGGTGGTGACTGTGACTGCCAGAGTGGCTCCTGGATGGTCAGACAGGGAAGTTTCCTTAACGTTCAAATAGCTTTGGCAAAACTCACACATAAATCAGAAGTTTTAAAAATATTGATAATAATAATGAAGTCACAGGTTGCAACAGGACTTCTAATTCCTTTAAATTTATTTGCAATGAAAGCATAGACACAGACACACAGAAAGGGGTATCTTTCAACTCCCGAATCTGACTCTTGTCAACATTTATTATAATCTTGTTGGTTTAAAAAACAGTGCTCCTCACTATTTATTCAAGAGGGTGTTGAAAGTCTGTGGATAGATACCATGTCAAATTAGGTGGAAGCAAGAGGAAGACCCAGCTCTGCTGACTGAGGAGGTCTCAGCTAAGCCATGTGGGGAAAATACCAGCTGGCTTTGAAGTCCAGCCATATTTAAGTGGGTTAAATTAATTCGTGTATTGTCCCATTAAGGTCAATTTTTACATGGAGTCAGTGGGCAGTTTCAGCTAAGGGCATGAAATTACTTTGGAAGAGATAATCTAATTTTTCTTCGGCAAAAATTATAAAGTTAATAAACTATAACTTAAGTGGAGTATAGTAATTTCCCCACATATACACACACACAAAAACCATTTTAATAAGTGAAATTAAAGAATTAACATCTTAGCACTAAAAAAACCCCTGCAGACATTTTCTATTGATTTTCTCAAGGTCACAGCCCAAGATTATTTGTGCTATATATAGCCCAACAGCTATGTAGCCAGAATAATCCAATATATATTGGATAATTGTTCTACTACAGGATAATGAACAGGAAGAGAAGATAAAGGACTTTTATATAGTTAAACAATAAAAAATTTTTTGGCCAGATATACTGTCTACACTCGGCCTTTTTACACTGTAATTCTGGCATCTTCTAGTTGGTAGAGGTCGTATTTCTCTGTTATTTACTGAGCCTCAAATGCATGTTTGTGTTTGTGCAAATACACAGAAAGTAGCTGTGTTCATGCCTAAACATTATCCAAAACATTAGCTACTGATACTTTGAGGCATACACAAAGCAGTGAAGTACAAGGCCATGGTGGGGGAAGAGAGACAGTTATAAGAAGAGAGTTGGATGAGGAAGAAGGATTATTCAGTTCATAACATTACAAGTGCTTCCATGAGCAGCAGTAGTACAACCTAAAATAAAATTATCCATCTGCATCTCCCTGGTGTGAGATACAGCTGTGTTTGCTGCCTGCTTTACAGCTAGGCTCTGTCCGGAAGCAGCAGCCCTGGGACAGTCTACAAGGCCACTGGGGCTGGCAGCTGGGAATGATGGAGGGGCTGGCAGGGCAGCAATTCCAAAGAGAAAAGACAAGAGGTGGTGATGGGAACCAGGTGAGCCAGCAATCTGGGCAACCAGACATGTCCGTGGGAATGAGGCAGGTCTGGGGTCAAGGGAAGTCAGATGAGTGTGTGGGAATTGTGTCTGTGACAAACTATCAAGGTCAGCCACCATCCAGTGATCTCCAGGCAAGCCCGTAGTGGTGAGGCAAATCCAAGGTTGTGGTCCTGATATAATGGACAAATGGATCAGAAAAGGATTCTTGCAACCATTCAAAATAGTAATATACTGTATGGTTGGTTTTTTTGCTTTAGTCAGCATTTCATCTTTAGTATTGAAACACTGTGGTTGCCAGCAACCTGGCCAAATGCTACGTTGCTATTTTTCTACTTGACTGTTCCTATTTTTTGAAATACCTACAAATTACAGCTGATGCTGAGAAGTCAGAATGTCAATGCATAGCAAAAGATTGTAGTAGAAAAGGTTAAAAGCTAAGCAGAAAATACCGATATTAACCCAATTTTCCAGGTGAGGAGCAGCACTTGGCCAAAGTTATACAAGAAGACCTAAACTCTGTTTCGCAATTTCTGTGCAGGACAAGTCTTCCATCCATCATTTGGCTGATGAGTGGTCCAGATGCCCTGGTTGTGACTAGCGGTTGCTTCCTAGCTGGAAGTGGCCATGACACAGAACTGGAGTCAGTACTAGGGGATTTCTCTTCTCTGACCAAACTGGATGAACCATTTTCACTTCTTGAGCAGTGTGTGACCACAACGATAATGTTTGCATTATCTAACACAGAAATATTTTCATATTCAGTTTTGGTACTGAATCCGATTTCCTGTACTCCCCAGTACAGGAAATTGAGGTGAGTTCAGTAGAAAACCATCAGAGTGGTTGGGGCAGCATCTGGCTTCTGAGAAGATGCTGAGGACAAGAGCTTGTTCAGCCTGAAGAAGTCATGGATTCAGGGACACTTAATAGAAGCCCTCACCTAACAGTGCCTGTGGGGAGGTGAGCAAGAAGGTGAAGCCTTGTTCTTCCCAGTGGAACATGGTGAGATGAGAAGAGATGACAGGCACAAACTGAGACAGACTGGACATAAGAAAGATTTTTTTTCAACCCAAGGACAGTTAGGCAGGGAAGCAGGCTGCCCAGGGAGGTTTTGCCATCTCTGGCCTTGGAAGTGGTCAAGACTTGACTGGACACAACACTGAGCAACCTGGTCTGACCTCAGTGAGCAGGAGGTTCGACTGGAGACTTATTGAGGTCCTTTGCAGCCTGAATTATGTTGTATGTTTATGTTCTGTGTTTCTGTTGGTCACCTTGGTCTCCCTTTATAATTAACAACATTTCTAGGATGTGATTAATTTGACCTATTTATTATGAGTATTTATTTTAACTGAGAGGAAGGATGCTATACAACTGTTTCTTCACTATGAAGATAGTCCAGACGGCTAACTCAGATCTAATTATCAAGATGTTAAGTGTCCAAAATTAGGTCAGATAGATCCCATCTGGATGTATGTGCTCCCTGAAGGGCCCAGTTAGATTCCAGGGAGGGAAGGAAGGACTTACTTCTGTGCAACCTTATAGCAGTTAAAACACTTGCTCCAAAAGAAAGATATCTGAAATCTGGACTGCATTTCTCAAATTCTTATGTTTTGACCCAAGACCTCTTTGATACCAAACTAATCAATGTATAGAGCATGGCATTTTCCATCTCTCTGTTAATTCTGTCTGGGTTTTTGCCCTTTTCCATCTCAGGCCCCTTACACCTTGCACAAGGCTGTGCCTCTGCCCCTCTCTTCCATGGACCCATGGCTTCTTCTTGAAGCAACCACAGGGCCAGCTCTCTCTGTTCCTCAGGGAGTGGTATGGCTGCTACTAAACCTAGCTTTTGTTGGCACCAGCAAAATTATAAATAGCTCACTTAGGTGCTTCTGCTGGGACTTGGATTTATGGCAAAGGGACACAGTCTGATTTTTAAACTGAATTGTTTAAAAATACCTTTTTTCATGTAATTTGTAAATAGGCTAAAAAAATAACATTCATGCTAGCATAGCATCTTGTCCTTTTTACCAGTGTAATAGTAACTCAGCATAAACTCTTTAATACATTTCACAACTGTATATATAGACATAAAAACCACTGGCATGTTTATTTATGTTACTAATAATGTGTTGGCAACAAACAATACAATATATTACATCAATAAATTATCATAGGGATAATACTGTTGATTTTTCCCCTGAATACTCTATTCAGGTTATTTGTATGAAAAAGGGCAGTAGTTTTCTGTTGGGGAAGATGAAACAGGAAAGCCTTGGAAATATGATTGCCTGACAAAAGATTTTGGGAATATGAAAACTACAGGCAACATCGAAATGAAAGCCACTTTTGAAATACCAGGTCTTAGTTACTGAACAACTAGAAAACAATGGTATGGCCGACTGAAGTAATCCCCTCTTGATGGAACAATACCCTCTGCTTGCAAACAGGTCCAAGGGTCAGAGCAGACCCTACTAGCTCAGCAGAAGGGGTCCAAAGAGTAGTTTTTAGAAGTTAAGATGTAACACTCTATGGTAATATAAGAACTCTTATAGGCTGTATGTAAATGCTATAGGATTTGTATCTTGTATTAGATTGGTTAGTGACAATTAGAATATTCAGTGCAGAAGATGATTTATTGTATTGTAACCAGGACTTCAGACATTCTCAATTCTCATTCTCAATTCTCTCTCTCTCTCTCTCTCACCCGTTCACTCTCTTGCTCTCTTGGGCCTGCTCAGAGCTGAGTCTACCAGCTCTGAGCAGTGCCCCAATACCCACGCCCTTTACAATAAACCGGCTGTGTCCCAAGACCTGCCTATAGAGATCTCTCGTCTCCATCCGTCACCGTCTATGTCCGGCCGTCCCGACTGGACCCCAGAACCCCGTAACCTACAGTTTTCCATGCATTTCGATGTATGGATCTCCTATATAGGAGAAAAATATCCCAAAGTTAAGTTTGCTAGAAGTACCCTTGCCATTCTTGCCTATTTTTATTACAAAGAGTCCACAATTCCATGGAATGTCAATACCACTCTGATTTCTAGGCTTCTCAAAACTAAATCTTTATCTTAATTGTAACCATGGTTTTACATAACTTTTTAGTGTTCTGTGCTTTATGACTTTTGATTTTTCATGTATATTCATTATACCAAGGCACTTTATGTTGCTTTTCTTCTATCACTTTGTACGTTATTACCATTTTCCTTTGTGACTCAAGCAACATCATCTTTGCTCATAATAATTCAAAGCAAGAATGTGATGCTGCATTTGAAAATGTACGTCTTCCTGACCAACTCCTCCTTCTATGTGGTGTATTTTGTCTTCAAACATTAGCACCCTGAGGCACATGTGTGACTGAACCTTGGGAATGTGTACTTCCTTTTGAAGTTTGTTTGCATTGCTAATTCACAACAGGGTGCAAGTCAGGATTCCTGAGCACAGAAATAAGGACTGGCTATCATTCTTTATTTCCGCATCTCATTCACAGACATGTCTGTTTTGTGTCCATAATTATTGTAAACTGTAAACTTCACACATATTGATAGATTAATTTTGTACTAGACTATTACAGAAAACTCTAACTGAATATAATCTTTTTTATTATTGTTACTTGACAACATGCTTTGTATCATTAAACTGCAAGTATGATCCCTGGGAGAAGTCTGGGCTTTGCCCAGGTTTCTAACAGTTCCTAGGCATGGTTTGGGTAACAGCATGGGTAAGGGATGTTTCCCAACAACCAATTTAGGTCAGGCCACCCTGTTATGGACAGCCTAGCCACATAGCTATGGGGGTGAGGGCTGCTCCATGCCAATTGCCTTTAGTGCCAGAGAACAGTCCTTGGTACGTTTGATTTCTTAATATAGCCCAGCAAGCCGATGTGGAAATTTCCAGGTGCCTGATAATTTAGAAAGTTCGATTGCTTAAGTTAAGTGTATGGATTTAGGGCCTAATTATAGACCAATTTTAAAAAATACAGTGGCCTGAATAACTGAATGAGTACAGGGCAAAAAATTCCTCCTTAATGCACGAGGACACTTGATGGCTAGAAGACATGCCAGATGCCACTTGCTAGCTGGATCACTCCTTCTGAGAACTGTATTGGCTTTCCCCTCCTCTGACTGCTCAGTAGATGCCCAGAAATGCTCCTTCCATTGCCCATTTGTATATAATTTAGGCACACAAAAAGACTCAGGTTATCATCAGCAAATAGTTGTGAATAAAACTGCAACACTAATGACTTGGCTTGGTTTGCTTATACTCCTTTACCTCCTTTGCTACAGCAATGCATCTTCCAGCAAGTCATGTCTAAAAACTAGTTGATAAACTAACAACTTTCAGGCTGAAAATATGTAAAATATGTCCTCATGTTAGATGCTCAAAGTGGGAAAAAAAAAGACTCTGCACAGACTTCACTCTTTGAAGTGCACAGCTTCTTTTGGCTTCAATGAACCATGAAAATATCAATGACTTACAACTCAGTATTTTGATGTTCATCAGTCCTCAGATTGCTTTAGTAAGAAAAACAGTGGCATCAGTATTGTACAGCATTGCATTACACACTTCAACTTTCTTTTTTCTGTCGGTATGATATTAGTTCTCTTAAAGAACACAGAATCTCCAGTGGTCCTTGTGAGGTGATGATCCTTGAAAAACTCCAAGTGGAAAGATTTTCAGGGAAAGTGAAAAAATCAGCCTATTTCATATGAAAATGATATTTGAGTGTATCCTTCCTTTTGAACCTATTTATTCTTTCAAGGTATTCTTGAAGAAGGGATGGAAAATTCAAAGGACAATTGTGTTCTTATAAATTTATGAAAAATTAAATTCACTGACCCAAATATAGGCTTGTACTTAATTTTATAATATATTGAATTGTTTTTCTTACTCAAATGTTAAAAAAAAAAAAAAACCTGTTTAGAATCTTTTATATGAGAAACTATTTCACAATTAATTTTTGGTACTGAAATTATCTGAAGAATAGTTATAAGCTTTCCATCTTTGCCCTAAGGCCTTAATTTACTCTGTCCCCAAATAATTCTCAGTTAATGCTTGTAGTAATTTCAATTGCTCTAACTTAATAATATTTATGTTTACAGACTGGTGGCTAATATCATTTGTCATCTTACAATAATAAGTTTCTTCTTGTTGCTGTTGTTGACCTCAAATTCTTTTGTCCAAATCCAATAATTATTTTTTTTCCACATCCTATGTATCTTATTTCATAACCAAATTATTAGCATATCTAAAAAGATAGTGGAACTCTTCTGAAGTTGTGATATTCTGAAAATTTTATCTTTTTATTGAACCATTTTTTCAGTAGTCATTTTAAATAAGCTACCATATATCCCAGAGTACTCCTAAACTGATATACTGATGAGATTTCCTTCTTTATCTATATAGTACATTTTTCAGCTTCCAGCACCTAATTTTATCATTCAAGTATTTTGAGATTCCTAATTTGTCATTAAAACCCAAGGCTATTTTACAGATTGTCACAATGTGCTCTTCCCCCCTGTCCCCCGGATTTTATAAAATCATTATGTTTAATATTATTTTTCATGTTTTTCTTGAGTAGCTGACAAATATAAAATATTTGATCCCCTAGGAGTAGCTTTATTTTAAATCTCCTATTGATGTTGCCTTCTCATTTCCTTTGATTTTGGGATTGTGTAATGAAGATGGCATTAATGACAGAGATGCCAAGATAATATTTCAAATTAATCTCATCATGCTTTCTCCAAAGTTGTTGTGTCTAACTGTTCATCTGTTTCACTGTGATATCTTCAGACTACTAAACCTAGCTTGTTAAGTCTTTTTGTTATCTTTTTCATTTTATAATTAATCAAGAGATTTACCAGGATGTCATTTTGCTGTTCCCAAGCAATATGATTTCCTCTTGTTCATTTAAAAATATATTTCTGCCATATTAGTTTCCAGAAAAAGCTGTTTTCTTATGAGATAATTAAGAAGCTTAATCAAACATTCTCTCAATTTTTCTGTAGCTGTATTCTTTGCAATAAAAAGATATCCATTTTTAGTCTTCATCAGATCTTCTCCACTTCAGTGATAGTATCTTCCGTATTTCCCTCTGCTCCTTCAGAGCTATATAGGCAGTGCTTCTACCACCAGCTCTTCACTGGTTTGGAGGTCAGGAAAAGAGAAGGCATCAGTCTACATAAGTAGGGTGAAGAGTGGGGATAGACATCAACTGCTGATTATCTTTTTGAAAAAAAAATATTTAGCAGTATCAAATGAAGTGGTGAGGGTCAGATTAAAGCAAACAAACAAACAGAAAAGGAAATAATTCTTCACAGAATGTAGAAGTTTTGGCCATGTGGCACTGGAATATTAAAATGTCACAAGAGTTCAAAAAGCAATGAACAAATGTATTGAAGGAAATTCTATGGGGACTGTTAGATACAAAGAAGGTGCATACACTTTGCAAGCTACAGGCTGGGCAGTTATTCTGTGATGTGTCACTATGTGCTTGTCTTGTTCTTACTCCCCCTCTCTGAGTATCTGGCAGATTTTTGGAGCAAGATCAAGGTAGTCAGCTTCCCTTATTAGTATTCTGACAGACAAAATTAAGTGGCCACCAGCCGGCATCATAATTTTTCAAAGCATCTTCTGAACTCATCTTTTTGAATATGTAAAGTATATCTAAAAATTCTACATATCTGACATAGAAAAAAAGTCAATATGAGTAATGCAAGCTACAGATATCTCTCAAATATTAAATGCTTGGGAGGTAGAGGCTATTAGGCTAGTGTAATTACTATCCATAGTTTTTACTTCTCATCAATACTTAATTGCAACCTAGTCAGATTCCAGGAAGGAATATTATAGAACCAAATGCAAGGTTATTATACTCCAAGTGCATGGTGCTGCTCCTGGATCAGGGCAACCTCCATTACCAACACAGACTGGGGATGAACAGATGAAGAGCAGCCCTGCCGAGAAGGACTTGGGGGTGCTGGTGGGTGAGAGGCTGGACATGACCCAGCCATGGGCACTTGCAGCCCAGAGAGCCAAACGTGTCCTGGGCTGCATCCAAAGCAGTGTGGGCAGCAGGGCCAGGGAGGGGATTCTGCCCCTCTGCTCTGCTCTGGTGAGACCCCACCTGGAACATTGCATCCAGCTCTGAGGTCCCCAGCAGAGGAAGGACATGGAGTTGTTGGAGCGAGTCCAGAGGAGGCCACCAAGATGTTTAGAGAGATGGAGCAGCTCTCCTATGAGGAAAGGCTGGGAGAGTTTGAGTTGTTCAGCCTGGAGAAGAGAAGGCTCTGGGGGTACCTTATGGCAGATTTCCAGTGCCTAAAGGGGGCTAAAAGAAGGCCAGAGAGAGTCGTCTTACAAGTGCATGCAGTGACAGGACAAGGGAGAATGGCTTCAAACTGGAGGAGGGAAGGTTTGGGTTAGGTGTTTGGAAGAAATTGTTTACTGTGAGGGTGGAGAGACGCTGGAAGAGGTTGGCCAGCAAAGCTGTGGGCACCCCATCCATGGAAGTGTTCAAGGCCAGGTTGGATGGAGCTCTGAGCAGTCTGGTCTACTGGAAGGTGTCCCTGTCCATGGCAAGGGGATTGGAACTATGTTATCTTTAAGCTCCCTTCCAACCAAAACCATTCTATGTTTCTATGATACTTTATTATCGAAAACTTGGATAATAAGTAAACCCTATTTTCCAACACAGTCAGATAATGGCTAGAAAAGAGATTCTGACATCTCAAGTCCTGGCTGTTCTCAGTATTCTTGATCTCTTGCTCTGCCTTCTCTAGAGTTTACTCTTTGCTTCATATATAAAATATGTGTAGAAGTAGTATTAAGAATTTCATGGCAGTCCATCCAAGAATAGAAATGAGCCAAGATCTGTGGGAGAGAGATTTTAATTTACTAGATAACTGCTAGATCTGGGAAAAGGCAGGCATAACTGGTTTTTTTCAGGATATTTTTTGTCTCTACACACTTTTCTTCCTTTATCTAATAGCTGCATAATTTAAAATCCCCATGATTTGTCTGGGCATTTTTCTTGTAATAGTAGCACATTGTTAGTGGATATAGTTGCGGATCTATACAGTATTTTACTCATTTTCTATGCCTTTGTTGTCAGCATGCTTCTGTCTCACTTACTAATGATTTGTTTCTGTGAAAATTTAAGCCAGTCTGTTTGTTTTTAAACTGAGAACTTAAAAAAAAAATATTTCAGAAAGACAATGTTATCAATTTAAGAAAATGAATTGCTACTGTGAGCTCCTTCTTTATTTCTTATGAGGATTTCTTATGAGACTGCTGTGTGGGTTTCCTGAGCTGAGTGGGGAGAAGGAAAATAATTAGACAGAAAAAATACCAAAGTTTGGTTCAGTTGCTTTAACTTTCGTTGCTGTTTCAAAGGCCTTCTGGTTTCCCAGACAGATGCCTTCAGGCACCTCAAAAAAAGCTGAGGTACCTCCTAGGTTCGGCCAGCCCTATAAGGATGTCTTGATTATCCCAGGGAATTTCAGATGACCCTCACCTAGAGTCTCGAATGGTGAAAAGGGTGGGGGTGGGAGTGTTGTTTGCTTGTTTGTTTGTGTGGTTTTTTAGTTTTTATCTAGCATTTCCAGTTGATTTGGTAACTTGTGTAGCACAACTAAGCAAAGGGAGACAATGAAAGGAAATAATTGCAGTCATCCAGCCTTACTTTCCCAGGAACTGGGGCAAATCTAATCACTGCCACAAGTTATTTCACAGCTTTGCTTTTTTAAAATCCAGTAGTCTATGGGATAGCAACTCAATTCCAGAAAATAATATTTAAGGAAAAAAAAAGTTTTGGCGCAATATAGCATTTTGATGACACCTGAGTTTATTTCACTGGGATTTATGAATCCTGTTTATAAAGCTGCTTCCTTTCTTTGAGCATATGAAAGTAGTTAAGGATATGCAAAGTATCTGGCCCTCACAGTTCAAAGATGTTTAGTTTAGCCTTGCTTACTTTAAACATAGGAAGTTCTACTATTGTGGTACTTACTGTTAGTGCAAAAGCCACTCTTATTTTATTCTAGACTTATTTTAAAAGAAATTATAATGACTCACTGAATCAATTATTCATCCTTTGCTGAAGTGACAACATGTTACTTTACTAAGACACAGGAAAATATAAAATTGTATTTGTTCCTTAGCTTGGGACACAATGGTATTTTTAAAAAATCAAATACTAATGTGTACTTTGGCACAATATCTTCAGCATTTGTGCCTCCCTCTGATAAAGTACAATGCAAGACCTTTCATCCAGCCTCTGTAAAGAAAAGGACACTGCTTCAGGGGAATGCCAGACAGTGTAGTAGCTCTCTGAGGTAGCCAGGGAAAACATACTTTCCCTTACAGTTAGCTGCTGGAGTAACCTTGTTTTTATCATCTCCCTTTTTAAGTAACCAGTTCTGCTCTCATTCAGGTGAATCAGTGTTTTTGCAGGAAATCTGCTCTTGTTCCATAGAATTTACAGGAAGGAAGTGGTCCTTCAGGAAGAGTTCATTCGTGAACTCTTTTGAATTATAAATTTATGAATTTTCTATAGCAAGGTTTACAGCAACAGCAATTTCACAACATTTACCTGCAATTCAGAAATAACCTTAAACTCTCATTGCTGTCAGCTACATGTTTATTTGTCTTTAAATCATGACAGACATTTAAGATCCTCCTGTGGCCTTAGTAAACTAACTCTATGTGTTTTCACAAAACACCAAACAACTTATATTTATGTCTTTTTGCATCCACTGCCACCCTCTTGAGGAGATAACCGGTGCTGAGGGGCTGCACATCAGATGCTGCTTCTGTTTTGCTCTCATAATGGGAAATAGGTTAGTTTGTACCATTGAGTGTGCGTTACTGTGAAAGAAAATTAGATTGCACCTTGAACTTTGAAGTAATAAGAGGAAATTATGGCAGATTTTAGAGTCTACGAGAGATATTGAATCACAAAGAGATTATTCAAAAGTCACAAGCAATCATTACACTCACTCTTTCAAGCTTCATTTTGTGAAAACAGCAGACAGCTGTTTAAGATCTACAGTTTTCCTGGTTATTGTGGACTTAAATAAGTTACAGATTTAGAGGCAGGTGCTCCAAGTCTTGAACTCTGCATGACATTAAATACAAAGTCAACATACAGTTGTTTATTTTTCTGGAGAACCAAGTTGGAGCACTCATCTATGAATATTCCAGTTGTGGTGTACATAGTGCACATATTTAAGACACATTCAAGACATATTCTAGTTAGCAACATCCATGGGGATTGTGTTTGTGTCCTGAATGTTGACAGACTTCTGTACTGAAAATCTGAAGAAAGATGCCTAATCACCACATAGTGGTGTGGGCTTTTTCCCCTACTCATGCTGTTGGGAAGTAAGCCAGTCACTAATTCCTGGGGCCATCGATGGACTGACTCATTGTCGTTTTTGCCTTAGTAATTTGTTTTTGTATAGGCAGTATTTTTTTCCTGAAAGAGGTATTTAATCTAAGTTCTTCAGATTTAAGAGCTCTTATAGCCAGGCTGTGAGATTAGGATAACGTAAACCAATTCTAATGGGGTTTGCAAATAGAAGCACTAAATATAATTACATGTTTTTAGTGGCAACAGTACTACTAGTGAAATGAATTAGCAACTTGATCTTTTGGATATATTAATTTTCCAGCCAGATTTGGACAAAATAGCCTCTTTATCTTGAAAAATAGAGGATACTGGCATTGATTTCCTGTATTGCTTCAATATTATTCTCTCTGACACATGAATCACTACGCTTTTCAGTAATATATGTCAGGTATAATGTTTAGAAACAGCAGAGTAACAAGTTACAGCAAAGATTCATACTGCTTTGTCCTTTGTTTTCTCTGAATTTTGTATCCTGGTGATAAGCAGCCTTCTCAGAGCTAGTAGAGGTTAATTCTGTGACAGATCCCTAAACTCCCATGACAAAAATATTTCCTATTTAAGCAGTACCTTTCTTTCAGGGGGAAAAAAAAAAAAAGCCTGAAAAGCTGTATTTTTTCCCCTCTTAGCTCTGGTCTTATGGACATCTGGTTCAGATAGAGTTAAGGGTCTTCTAGTTCTTTCAGACATCTGGTGCTAAAAATATTCATGTCTTGGTATGATTCCAATTTTTTTGTGTCCATTGGCTTCTTTCACTAAAAAATATATTAGGAGTTTATATGAGAGGAACTTTCCTCCATCTGAATGCTTGCTCAGAGCTATGACTGTATCTCCAAAAACTGCTGAAAGAGGAAGAAAATTGAGGTTGCATAAAAGCATTTTAACTAGACTGAGTCAGACAAAAAAACCCCACAAACATTTAGATCAGCATCCTCTCCATGACACCAATCCACAATTACATATTCGACAGTGATTTTACATCAGGTTCCTCAGTGTTTCATTAGTCCTTGTCTAAAGTTAGCAGAAAAGCCCTTCTTACAGTCAACAGAGAGAAAAAGAATTAATGTTTTCCAGTTGAAACAGATTCTCCATCCTGGGAGATATCCAAAACTTGACTGGGCAAGGCTTGAGCAAACTGATCTTATTGGGCCTGCTTTGAGCAGAATTGGCCTAGTTGACCTTTGCATGTCCCATATAAGCTACAGGATTCTGTGACTCTGATTGTTGTATTTAGCATCCATGAATCGACTGCTAGTACCTGGCATCTCTTCAGTTATACAATGAGAAAGTCAAAACACATTTCAGTATCTTTTTGAAGGCACACAGGGTATAGCTAGATGCCTATATATGAGCCTGACACCCCACCTCCCACTACAGTCTGTGGAAATCAAATCAATAGAGTTGGTAGTTAGATCAAGATTTAAGAATCTAGGCCCACAAACTAGGTTCTCCACAAACTTAGTACTGATTTGTTGCATTTAAATTACAGCTTAGGTCACCCCTGCCAATTTGGTGCAATATAATTTATGCAGTTTATGTGGGTCACATACATTTTATGCAGAACTGGGAATTTACTGCTAGTCTAATTAAAGTCTTGATAGTCTAATCAAAGAATTTTTATTAGTCTGAACATAATGATACTCTCAATTATAATTCCAATTATACAAACATTATGGTTCATCCCTATAATCATAGAGTGAAAATCAAAATACTCAAACTTTATAGTAATTGTCCCTTTCTCTGGTATTATGCTCACCCTTCTGGTGTCACTCTGGTGACATAGAGATCCTGTCCTGAAGTTAATGGCTTCTATCTAGGGGGTCTGGGTATGTCATAGCAAGATATCCATGGAAGACTTGTGATGTGGGGGGCTTCTTACTTCTCTTTACTGAAAATATGGTGTTGGTATTGATGGTTTCCTCCTCCTCACTCTTGGGTCTTCTCAGTGTCATTATAATGTACTTCCTAACACAATTTGCTTGCTCCTTATTCATTGGTTCACAATTCCATATTACAGCAAAATCTACTATGTACAGCATGTTTTACTTATATCAGATACCTGTTTTTTCCTCTTTTTGTCACCCTTAAATTCTTTTACCTGTCTGCCCAGGTTGTATTCCTTTGGTAGCCAGTAACTGGCTGCTCCCAAGTTGCTTACAACCAGGGGCCTCTGTTATCAACCTGTGTCTCCACTGTTAAGCCTCCAGTTATCATCCTATGCCTGTACATTTCTACCCTGTATTTTTATTCTAGCATCATCACTAGAGAAAGAAAAACTACATGTTGTATTTACTACTTATAAAGATATATATTGCAATAAGCCTTATACCATTCAGCTGTATGAAGCTAAGTAAAGGCTGAAACAAATCAGGCAACCGTCACCCGGTTATCAGACAACTGCTGTTACAGCTTAACAAATTAACCTCAACCTTCAGGCAGGCCAATACAAGTCCAGATGAATCCTGATATGTCTTAATAATTGTCTTGTCAACTTAAAACACACAGAGCCTGCAGCCTGCTACTCGTATTGGTACTGTATGTGTTGGGCTGTAAGGTTGAAGAATCTGGACAGATAGCTCACCTTGTAACAGATGCCTCCATTTGAGGCACCCAGTCCTGCCTACAGTGTCCTGAAAATGTTTTGAATCCTGGCGATGCATTCCTTGATCTTCAAGGAGAGTGAATTATTAACATTTACTTTACCTAGCTCTGATAGCGCTCAGATCGAATAATGTTTCTAAAAGTCATTTTGAAAGGCACATGCTTGGCGAAACTGTTTTGAAATGCAAATACCAAGGTCTTATCTCAGATGTTTTACCTCAGCAAGAGCTCATACATCAGAACAACTGGTATATGACACTTTGGAACCAGGTTTTCTATCACTTGTAAGTCTGATGTCCCAATGAGCCCAACAAATACCACACTTCCTTCATGACTGAGACATCTGTCAATGAGTGAAAGTAGTTGAGACCAGCACATCCTACCAAGTGGATATTTGTGTGCTGAGCTGAATAACATTCTGTGTCACTTGTTGGCACCTGAGTTGAAGCCTTGTTCCTGTAGCACTTCTGACTTCTAACTACAGCTGCTACATGCAGATTCACTTTTACTGGGATTCTGGCACAATTCCAGTTGGAAATAACAGAAGAAGATGCTGTAAGATGCTACGGGTCCTATTCAGCTCACAAGTCCTGGCTTTGTTTCTATTGGAACATGGTATGTTAAATATCAAAGGCTAGGGAATTTGGCATAATGCATGCCTGAGTATGTCCCTCAAATGGAGTTGGGATATGGTCAAGGGAAACTGGACCTAGGAAAGCAGTCTCAGGTCTCTAAGTATTGGGAACGAAGGACTATTTCTTAGTTATAGTCAAACTCTCTCAGAGTAATCAGCCAGCATCTTAGCCAATATGGTTTCTCCCATTTGTTGGTTTCCAAGTTTCCAAAGGTTTTGCAAATTATTTTTCACCTGTTTCCCCTTGTCTGGTGCCTACTCTTCCTTCTGAGACTCAATATTGCCTGCAGATTTTATAGAGGCTCCATTTTCAGTTCCCACCATCTTAATAGCAGTATTGTCAGCACATGATCCAGCACTTCTTGAAGCTCTCACTGAAGAGCTTTCTAAATTAGATGGAAATAAGCTCACTTAATTGTCACTCAGTGTCCTTATAGAATTATGGCTGGAACATGCTGCATTTGAATGGTCCTGATTCCCAGTCACTTATTCTCTTTTCTGAGATATGCACCTGGTTTGTGGTTTTTTAAATTTATTTCTGATTTGGCCACAGAACTAGCATGGTGGTTGATGCCCACAAGGTTTTCATCTCAAGAAAATATGGCTGGCATATGAACAGAGTTCCAGAAGTACAGGAGACATGTCTCCTATTCAAACTCTTGAATATCCTTTCCCTCTTTCATCTTTCCTCCCTTATCACGTGGTGAGAAAAATTAGTCCTTGAAGGTCCTTCTCCTCAACTTTCCAGGTAGAAAGGGCTAATCAAATGAGATATTAAAATAAAATAAAATAAAATAAGCTCCAACACTGAGATGAAGTATCTTCTGCTAATTTTTTTGCAAAACATACCCTTAATAAAGATACATTCTGCACACCCTGTGGGTCACCTGTCATTTCCCTCATCTCATGCACTTCTTTTTTATATCTGAATTAGTTTAGGAGCTCCTTGCTCATCTATGCAGGATTTCTGCTGCCTTTTTTTGATCTCTTACTCGTTGGGATGGAGCTTTCTTAAGCTTGAAGGAGATGATATTTTAATATAAACCAGGTCTCCTGGATCCTTTTCCTATCTAGAGTTATATCCTATGAGATTATTCCAAGAAATTTTATGAGGAAGTTGGAGTCTGAGCTCCCAAAATGCAGGCTTGTGGTCCTGATTTTTGCTCTGCTTCCTCCTCTCTGGATAGTGTTCTCTCTGTGTCCTTCTGTTACCCCCGTGGTCATATGGCCACTGCAGCCAAGGCTGCTCCAACTTTCATATCCCTGACCAATTCTTCCTTGTTTGTAAGTACCAAGTCCAGGAAAGCACCTTTCATTGTTGGCTCCTTGAGGAGGCTGAGAGAGTTGGGCATGGAGAAGAGAGGCTGAGGGGGCTCCCATCCATGTGTATAAATACCTGCAGGGAAGGAATGAAGAAAAGGTGGTCACACATTTTTCAGTGGTGCCCAGTGACAGGACCAGGAGCAAGTCTCTCAGAATGAGATGAATTGCATCACGGAAGTGCCTTTTTTCCTCCACTCACTATAAAAAATACCCAATTATCTGGATCCAATGCAGACATCTGTGACAGAAACATCTAAATTTAGGTGAGCTAACATTCTGCTCTATAGTAGAATAAATCGGGGCAACATGTCTGACAAATACTTCAAGATTAGCATTCTTCCTTTTGATTAGCTGAACTCACATAAGCATATGCAGGATCAAACCCTTGCTGAACTGCTTGTTTTAGAGCCCTTCTGCATATAACCAGCAGCATTTAAGACTTTCAAGTATAGCACTGCCTTCTTTCCCTCCAAACTGACAGGAATGCTGAAATACCATGCCTGAAGCTACCTACACATACCACACAATGGAACAAAAGCTAGCTTCAAGTGGAAATCTCCACTGAAGATTATTTCTCAAAATTTATTCCTTTCTACCACTGCCTACCTACCTAGGTCAGCTCAGATGTTGATGGACACTTCCACTCAGATTCACTGAACTAGGCATTTTTTCCAGAGAGCTACATACTTTTCAAAACAAGAGTATGCAAAAGACCCGAGAAACTTTTATGTGTTTGCATATTACTAGTTCCTCAGCAGCTACTGGGTAAAATTTAAGCAACTGTCTCTATCTGAAATAGCACAGTATATTCTGACATTGGGGCACAACGTTCTTTGACTGTTAGTGTGCTGGACCAGTGAAAAAGAACATTTTTCTCCATGTTTAACGAATTATCTGTTGAGGTAAGTGGTCATATTCACATGCTACCTAAGCTTATGTGGCTAGCTAGTAGGTAAAATCTATGTACCTCAGAAACCCTCTGAAAGTCATTTGAAGAGTCATTTGAACCAAGAAACAGAATGCTTAGTCAACAGGAAACTAGAGGCATGGGGCCTTAGCCAGAATTTAGGCTGAGTTAGCATTGCAGCTGGCTAGGTCTGGTTGATGATCTGGTGGTTAACAAAATTTCTGTTATATTTTGCTCTATTCCTGTTTGTATTCTGACTTATGTTCAAAGGAGACTAAGCTGGCACTACAAGGAGCCACTGTAACAGCTCAACAGCTGTGTAACCACTGTGTGATTTTTAATGCAGTTATGTTACAAACACAGAAGAAAAGGGGGGTTCAAAATAAAAGAGGTTTATAATTTATGCAGAACTTTATTTTATGTAGAAGAAAATCAATTTGGGCATAAAGCCTACCCAAGAGCTGTGTATATGGGGAACATATACAATGATGAAAAGACTGAGAGTTATTTAGAAAAAAACCACTATCAGTACTGTGCAGGGCAGTGTCACCGCACATCTGATTTGAATGATCAGCATCATTTGGGTACTGAAAAGATCATTTTCATTTTATAGCTTTTTCAAATAGATTTTTATATTGTGTTATAAGCATTAGGAGAAATGCCAACACATCAGACTTACTGACCTAGCAGTAAATTACTGTGAATATGTATCCAGCTTCCTTCTGTTCCATTAGGACAGAGAGCATACTTTGCAGTTAATACAGCAACACTGGCCCTACAAGAGCATAGAGTTACTTGTGTACCTATTGCTTGGTCTTTCCTCTTGTAGTTGTATAACAAAATGATTTTCAGATAACATCAAGGCCTTAACTGGTTAGATTTTGTTTTGCATACAGACAATTTAATATCAAAGTAGCTTTCAGATAAATGGACTACCAAATTTTTGATAATCTTTTTCCTAAGGAATACATGCTAAAACTGTTTTCTACCTAATCATGCCTTATTGATATTACAAAAATGACAAGTATTGCCAAGATCAGAATAGAAATATCTTGTCCAAATAAGACTTCATAACAGCATTGGATTTATTCTTGTAGCATGCATCTGCATTGACTTTCAATGCACTAATCCTACAGATGTCTGTATTTTCTACTATTTCCTCCATTTTTTCCCCAACAGACCACAAGGGTTTGGGGATTGTTTTGTTGTTCTTTGTCTTCCAGCTGGAGGTATTTTCTCACATATTTCCCACATTCCTTCACAGTTTGGTGTATATTTACATTCTCTATTCTGTATTTCAATTTTGCTGTCATCGGTTTTATCGGCTCTGACTGACTTCTGCACATTCCATTCAACATCACTTGTTAAATGAAAACTTCAAAGCCATAGGGGGATTGTTTTGTTTGTTAAACATTGTGTATTTACATAATAGCACATGTTGGCAACTGTCAACATCAGGTTTTTAACATCAGATCTGTAGCTAAAAACACACTGAAAAGCTAGGCCATATAAATTTTAGAAAATTCTAGTTACTTCTCAGCTTTTGACATTTGTGGTGTGTTTAGGTATTGTCTACCATCAGTGTTCATAACACACAAATATTTAAATTATTATATTTTATTACAAGGGATTTAAAAAAAAAGTTATAAACTCACAGATTTTTACCAGACAAACTTATTTTAAGTGAAAAACTTCAAATTAGCACACATTCATGTGTTCACCCCTGTGATTCTTCTGCTTTAAATTGACTTCTTTCAAGTACATGTGCCTCTCCAAATAGGTGAGACTTGGCAGATCCTTTTTACTCAGTGTTAGACCCTCCTCTGCCACCTGTGTGAAACACCAGCAGCCTTTGCATTCATTCTTCATTCTCAGTGTGTCACTTTACGTAGAAATACGACTTCTTAAGAAGAATCTACTCTGAGAGCCAAGCACACACTGCCTCAGCCTTTATTTATGGACTCTCTACCATTTCCTCTAGGCTCATAGCTTACTGCACAGAACTGGCTAAGCAATCATCTTGCAGTGGCAGCTCATTATGCCCCTTTTTTTCTCCTTGCCAAACCATTGAGCTGTACTGAAGAAGCTGTGCTGCTGCTAATGTGAGCACTGGCTCCCTGAACTTGTCTGAAGCCTTTTTGAAAGATGATGTTCCTTCACTTCTGTGGTCTCCTGCTTTAACTGCACTTGTAGTCAGCAAACGTAATTAATGTAGATTGTAAGGGAGACAACAGAGATGTAGGGATCTAACCATGCTACCAGCTTAGACAAAGTAGGAGGAGCTTGTCAGAATATACCTGAGCTAGTTCAGAACTGTCTCTGTGAGTTAGCAGGAAATAGCTGTGGCAGTAAGGAGATCCATGCAGGCTGCCAAATCTGTCCTAGACCAAGGCAAATATTTGAGATGTTTCCCAACCTGAGCTCTGTGTTGCAGTAATGACTTTTAAACCTGGTTCAGACACATTTGCATGGTATTTGGGCATATCCCAAGGCCAGATTTACAAGACTGTACACATGTACATACACACTAAACACAAACGATGACAGTGTAATTGAAAAACCTACATTTGGCTAAAAAATATTTAAAGTAGCCCAGTTTTCCTACTAACTATGGCTCTGGCATTGCCTATGTTGCCTAAAAAGGAGAAGAAAAGATGAAGAAAACCAAGCCAAAGTCCTGCTGCTTCTTTCTAAGAAACTCAGTTCCAGTGGTTTGTTTATGCCAGCTTCCTGCTTAAATAAGTATCTAAGCTGATAAAGAGATTGCAAATTTTGTGCAGTTTACATAACCAGGAACATAGATTTAAAAGCAAATAGTTTATAAAAGGAGTTTGAAAATACAGATGAAAATAAATACAGTCAATAAATTCACAGCCTGCTTTAGGATTGGTCCATAAGTAAATTAGGTATATTAATTTCATTAGATTTACATTTGGAAAAAACCACTTTATTTCTCACTGACATGATCTGTATTAGAGGTGTAAAAACACATGTTAAAGATGTAAAACAAAGCTATAAAACCTGAAATTTTACTTTGTTTCCCAGGCTTTGAATAGGAATGTACAGCTTCTACTTTTAAATTTTTAAATTATTTATACAATACAGAAAGTAAAATATTATAGTAACTGCTATATTTACTTAAAATAGTACAAAATTATAGAATAATATAAATATGTGTGTATTTGGTTTAAGATAAAATTAACTTAGTTCTGAATTCTACCTTCTCTGTAAGTTCCATAAGAAACCTTAAAAATTTGGATAGGCTTATACAGGAGAAGAAATGTAAAGACAAATACTGTGCTTTCTTATTTGCTGGCCATTGATTGAATAATGAATGAAAAACAAGATTAAAATTGCTAACAGTCCTGTACTGCTTGCCTTTGTGCAACTAAGTTCAGACTTGTCTGAATTCAGATGCCATCGTTCAAGACAACTTTTCACAGAACTGGGCTTGCAAGAGCTGTTGCTACTGAGAAGAATCTTTTCTTGGCTTGTTTTCATGGTGGAACAAAGTTTAAACTGTTGTAAATTTGCTGACTAACAGCAATTAAATTTCTTTTTTCCTAAAAAAAAAAAAATCTGAGGCAATACTTCCTTTTAAATGTAAACTTGAAACTATTTTGATGACATGCTATTTGAAGCACTATTTCTGTTTCTTTAAATACAGCTCTTTGACAAAAAACAATATTCAGTAAAATAGTAAATATCCAGAAAATAGTCCTAAACCATTACTGTCATTACTTAAACTTAAGGTTTAAGAAGGTTAAACCGAAAAAGTAAATCTTAAAACTAGCATTCAAGTGTTTTAGTCAACAGGACAATCTGCATGATTTGTTCATCTAAGTAATAAAGCCCTAGCACTTCTGAAAGACACATTTCCTACATTCAATATATATTCTGTACAAGAGAGTACAAGAGAAATATGAACTCTCTGGAGAGAATCCAACAAAGGGCCACCAGGGTGATGAAGGGATAGGAACATCTTTCTTGTGAAGAAAGTCTTTGAGATGTGGGACCCTTCAGCCTGGAGCAGAAATGGCTCAGAGGGGATCTCATCAATGTCTATAAATACCCGAAGGGAAGGTGCAGAGCAGATGGAGCCAGGCTCTTCTCAGCGATGCTCAGTGACAGAACCAGGAGAATAGGCCCACACAGAAACACCAGAGGCTCTCTCTGAACATCAGGAAAATTTTTTTACTGTCACAGTGACTGAGCATTGACTTAAGTTGCCCTGAAAACTTGTCCTTGGAGATATTCAAAAACCCTCTGGTCCTGGGCAGCCTGCTCTAGGTATCCCTGCTTGAGCAGGGAGATGGGCCAGATGGCCTCCAGAAGTCCCTTCCAACCTCAACTATTCTGTGATTCTGTGATTTGAAGGAACCTTAGTGCTTGCCAATTGCTTTGCCTTATAGATTAATACTATGCCATGGTCAAATATACAGATAACACTCTTTAGAAAATGCAAAGATCTGAAAAAAATGCATGATCTTCCATTTTTAGCCTTTTACCAATACAATGACATAACTTCCTATCCAGTTACATAACTTTAAAATATATATTTTGATGTTCCAGAAAGAATAGGAATTAAAAGAAGGGCATATTTAAAGCCTAAATTAGTCATGTGGTCTGCTTTGATACAAGTCCCATAAGTACACTGATTTTACTGAAGTAAAAGAAGTTTGGTCTTGTATATAAGCTATATCACCCGTCCAATATTTGCCCCTAAATATGAAACTCCCTCTCCACACACAACTGTGTTATCTCTGCTCAATCTTCTCCTGCCTCTACTGACTCTTCTCCCAAGTGCTATGGAATATTTTCCAGTTTTCCTATTAAATACACTTTGGTTCTCGCCTATTATCCTTTCTTCCCTTAAAAGACATGAATTGCATGAGTTCAGAACTGAAGGTTACATCTTAATCAATACTTACTCAATTATATTCCTACACTTTCAGGCTCAAATTCCATTCGGCAGCTCTTAACTAGTTGGAGTTTCTAGGACAGTGTATTGCAGAGCTGAGATACAACACTTTAAAAGCTATGGAGGTCAGGTGACAACTTCCTGAGCTGTCATGTGAAACACTTCAGAAAAAGTTTACTTTGGAGATAATTGTTGCTAACAATACAGAAGATGTTAAACTGATTACACAGATGGTCTAATTTCCATGCCCCATGAAACTTGGAAATATAATTAAGAGCTTTTGGTAACTGAAACACACTGCAATACTCTGTTTAAACTTTCTTAAAGTCAAGATGACCTTAACTAATAACTGTTACTTTTAGGACAGAATAATTAAACATTCATTATGTATAAAGATGAAAAAGGAGAAAATCCTATTAGGAAAACAATATTAATCCATTTCTAACCTATATTTCCCTGCAAACTTTGTTTCCTAACTGCTGGGGCTTTTGATGTGCAACAGAGTTGTACAAGAACAAACACAACAAACAGAATAGGCCCGAACTTTCCAAACTTGTTTTTCTTTTCATTTGGATAGCTTTAGTAACTGCTGCATTAGCCAGGTATGGGCTGCAAGCAAGGTACCAGGCACACACACAAAGTCTCACGCTTTCACCTCCTCCCTTATAATCCTGCCTGTCTCTGCTCCCACCCCCATCTAGAGACATAACTCCAGTAATAGAGCTCGCTCTCCACTTCTCTGCCCTCCCACGCGCACGTACTGGCACTTCACTCCCGCAAGCCCTCACCCAGCTCGCCAGTGATGACTGCCTGCACAAAAGCACTTACCCTGCTGCTCAGGTCAGCAAGCAGCTACGGAAAGGTGATGACCTGAGCTGCAGGATAAAGTTCTGCGTGCCGGCCATTAGCGATAGCCACTTTTGTGAGAGCATTTGCCTTGCAGATCAGCTATATCTGCTGCACAAGCGAACACTCCTCTCCAGTGCAGCCAAGAGATGCATCTATGACTATTTGAAATTGTTGTGTGCCACAGCTACGCATCTGGCAGTTCCGGAACCTAGAAATGAGTCAGCCTCATCCGATACACCTTTATGGGTGCAGGCGTTTTAAACTGGTTTTACTCCAGGAGGTCATAAAACATCTGAACATTTAGTTTTAGGAGGAAGAGAGAAGAGGAAAATCGCAATAATGTCTTGCCATAGAACGGTGCTTTGCCTTCACAGGAACAGCAGGCAAACGGGCTTAGGACTCTTAATTACTTTAGGTACATGCCTATTCAAAATCACTCTCCGGATCCCCAAGACGTCTTCTGTGCCATGCTCTGCTTCTTCTTGCCCCATGGTGATCAATAGCGACAAATATCTAGGCAAGGCTCTGGGCTTAGGACGTAACAGCCTCACAGAACAGAGTTGCCGAGCGAAGAGCGGGGAAAGAGGAAAACCCGTTCTCGGCAGCCCCGGCAGAACGGCCCCGAGCGGAGCGCGGCCGAGCAGCGCGCGGGGGCGGAGGGCGCACACGCCCAGCCTCGGGCAGAGCGAGCGCGGCTCCCGGCGGGGCGGGGCCTGGGCCGGCTCCGCCGCCGCGGGGGCGGGCGGGGGGCGGCCGTAGCGGGGCAGGGCCGGGGCGGCGGCAGCGCCGGGCGAACGGGCGGGGGAAGGAAGGAAGGAAGGAAGCAGGGAAGGACGGACCGAGGGACGCGGCGCCAGGTCGGAGGAGCTGCGGCCGCGCCCGTGCGTGTCGGCGGGCGGCCAGGATGGATCGCCACCAGCCCGTCAGCCGCTACCAAGTGGTGAGTGCGGCGTCCCCGGCGAGGCCCCGCTCTCCTCCCCCCGTCCCCTCGGGCCGGCGCGGCGGGGCACGGTGCGACCGGGGCACCCTTCCCCCCGCCGCCGCCTCTGCTCCCTCGCGCGGGGGTCTGCCAGGGGCCGGGGCCAAGCGTGGCCCGTCCCACGGAGGGGCTCTGACAGCCGGGCCTTGCTCGGGCGGCGGGGGCTTCCTCCTGGCCCCCCCGGCGGGCCCGGCCTCGGTGGGGGCGGCTGCCCGGCCTGCTCGGGAGGCCGCCTTTGCCCGCCTCCCTCTCCCCTCCCGCCGGCTCCCGTGCGGCCGGTCCCGGCCCGGGCTCGGTGAGCTTTCCCGGGCGCCTCCCCGTGCTGGGAGCGGGTGGCGGCTCCTGGGAGAGCGCGGCCGAGGAGGAGAGCGGGGTGCGCTGCGCTGGTGCGGAGCAGCCGGGGGAGGAAGGGGCAGGGGTCCTTGTCTCTGCTGAGTACGTGCCGCGGAGCGAACCTCTGAAACCTTGTGATTTCTAATAGCCCGTAGCTGTCTGGCACAGGGATAGAGTGCAAGGCCTGTGTGAAGATTAGAGGGAGGGAGGGAAGTGTAAAATGCAGGGGGGAGACTGACCTTCAGTGTGTTTGTGTCTGTGTATGCACATGCACGAGCACACTCTTCTCAAGAACAGTCTGCAGCTTTGTGGGTCACTGGGACCAGTTTTTCTTTCGTTCCTGAGCTTAACCACAGAAGTAATCATGTAGAATACAAAGATTTTCATCCTGCCCGAGTTGATTGTCCTGCCCGAGTTGATTGTCCTGTTTGTTTCTCGCATTCGTTTGTTTAATGTCAGTTACATAAATCTTGCAGTCATTAGCTTAATGTCAGTTATACTCAAAATATATAAGCTTTTCTAGTTATTGGGTGCAAAAATGACTTAGGTGTAGTTAATCTCCTTAAAGTTTCAATTTTATTCTTAAGTTCCTTGTACTTTATGGCTTTGCTATGAATGTAAAGATCAGGAGCTCTGAAATCTTTGTTACTCTCTGTGATTCTAATTTCTACTGCAATCTTTCAGCTAATTCCTGAATTATTTATCTTAGTGTTTGTGCTTTACAGCTTGAGCAGTGAAAAGAATGTCCACAGAAGTAATCACACTTCTGTGCATATGTGAATACTGGTACTTACATTCAGATTGTTCCTAGGTTATGATTTAAGAAAAAAATAATAGGAAACACCTTTCTTGTATTTGGAATATTTGTTTGGATAGTCTTACAGCATTGTGGATTTCTGTATGCTTTTGGGCACTTAGATACAAGGATTGTCATAGAGCTGATGAACACGCCACGCACCCTGTGACGTATGCCTTTAGGATGGTAGTTGGCCACCAACTGCTTTGTGGCTCAGTGCTTTCTAGCACACTTCTTTTCTTGCACTGTGCTTCCATAACTTGAAATCAGTAGAAGTCCTAAAGTCATTCCTCCTTCTCTGCAACAGAGAAGGAAAATGCTGGCAGAGCATTTTCTCGAGAGCCTACAAACAGTATCTTCCCTGAGGCCTGAGGTAACCTGGCCATGTTTTAAAAGGCCTTGAAAGCATATGTTATTAAAGGCCAGACAGGTAGAAGGGAAACTTTAATTTCGTTACTCAGAGAAGTACAAAAAAAACCACGTGAAGAAATAATTTGTCTCTGTAATATTTTTATCTTATGCTTGTTAGGAACTTCCAGTGGTGGTGCTGATGCCCAGCTTTGGGTAAACACTCTTTGGTGTGGCCTTCCAAAAGGGCTTAATGTTTGACTGCATAAGTTGGCCTCCTCAGTTTGCTGTGTATATTAATCTGTGTAGTCATTTGTTGGAAATCAGTCTGATGTGCTCTAGAGTTTAAAATACAGCCTTACTGATTACTGTTCCATAGGAAGGAGTATATGTTTTAGTTTCTTTGTTATATCTGACTGCTGGAGATAGACATTTTTATAATGTTGTTTACTTACTGTTTTGGGTCAGAGAAAGGAAGGAACAAGGCAATTGCAGATATACTTAATTAGCAGCTGATTATTCAAGCATGTGATCTTAAGTGTTGTGATGTATTTGCTTACATAATGACTGTGATAGGTACTAAGCAGTAGATCATTGCAGATTTTATGGTTGTGTCCTAGTTTTTAAAGACAAAATATAGGAAAAAAAAGACTAAATATGGCTAATATCACATTTTATGAATGTGTGGTGAATTTACTTTTATGAAATCTGGCCGGTTCTGCTGTGTTCTCTGTATTTTTTTTTTCCTTTTTTTCTTTCTCCCATGATTAATAATAAACACTTTTTGGCCCAGCTTGTACCCATTCTGCCTTTACTTCTAGCTGATCTGTTTGACTCTATTCAGGGCAAGTTCTCTTCTAAATAGAAAGATTTCTAGGTGTATCTTATTATCAAAAGAATTACTGACTTGTGTTTCTGTTCCTAGCAGTAGCACTTCAGTGAAGTTGAAGGAGCTATCTTTCTCTTTTTATTTGTGGTTTCTTCAAGTAAGTTAAACTAAATCAGACTTTGGATTGACAGGCAATTTAGTTTAGAGTTTTATCTCAAAAAGCCAATTTTATGACTTCTTATGAAACAGAGAATGTCTCATCATAAAGCTGTCAGTTTTTCTTATTTTTATCTCTGTTGGAGATACATTATGAAGCCTTAGAGCTATCTTGTTCTTCCTTGTGTGTATGCATTTTATTTACAAAGCAGTTTAAAACTGTTCTAACTGGGCAGCTGTTAAAAGCTGGTACTTGGAATTGCAGCAAAGTAAGTGTAGTGAGCAAAGAGCAGGCAGTACGTCAGCATTACGTAACTATCTGCCGCGGGCATGTGTGATTTGTATTGCTTTCTGCCCCTCCTGTTTTGTCTCTCTTCGTAGGGCAAAAAGACAAGTAATTGATGGGTAAGAATTTGTCATGCTTCCCTGCAGGAGTGTGACATTAGAAGTAAATTAGCCAACCTTTGTTGTCTTGCTTTACTTCCTTTTTTCTTTTCCTTAGTCACTTGCATGACTGCATTCCTGTTGGTAAATGTGTCTTAAATTTTACATTTGACATTCCTTGCAGGTATAAGTCAGTTCAGCTGTATCATGTACTTATTGCTGTATTTTTTCTATTTCTTCCCCTATTCTGCTCTTCGCTGGATTAGGCATCAACTTTAGGAAAATTATAATAAAAATTCTTCAGTAATCATTATTCTGATTGTTTTTACCTTCTAGCTTTTGTCATATGACCTTAATAGCATTATTATCTTGTCTGAAACATCTGCTTCTAGTCCAGCCTGTTTGCAGAAAAAGTGATTGCAATGATGCTTTGTGAATCTGTACTGAAACAAAGAAAAGGAAATGCAGTTGTTTTCTGCAGCACATAAAGCTGAGAGAGCAACTCAGCATTAAAGCTTGAGATTGCCTGTTTTACTTAGAAATGTGGTTTTCCAGCTAACTGAGTCATGATGGAAGGCTTCACGTGCATGTGAGTGATGTAAGCACAGAAATTGTATTGAAGGCTGCAGGACTTACCAGCTTTACTGCTCACAAGTTATAATAACCAGTCTTTCTTGATTAAAGTTTTGGGTAACCAATTTTGGGTCAGGTAGTCTTGAGTCTTTGACTTAGGGTTTGGTCAGAGCTAAATAGGTAAGTGGTAAAATGGGTAAGTAGCAAACTGATTCGGGTGGAGCCGAAGGCAGCTGTCCACAGGGATGTCAGTTCAGCTGTTCCTGGACTTGCCATGCCACTGTAGCACTTGGGTTTGGTGGGGTTTGTAAGTGATGTGTGAGGCAAGACTGATGGCAGCCTGCTGGCACTATACAGGGGTAAAGAAATTGTGGTTTTTAAAAGGGATGTCAATCTTGTATGAGTGTGAGTTGTGTGTGCTTATAGAAATGGGGCTAAGAGATGAAAATTTGTACTGTAAACACTATAGGAAAACACAGACTCGGATAAGGCTTTAATTTCTGTATCTGTTACTTGCATTGTTGCTGACTCTTTACTCTCCCAGTGTTACTTGGTTATAAACCTTGATCAAACTCAAGTTGTCTTTGTAACTCTCATGAAAGTCAATCTACACAGGAAATATGAAGAAAGAAAAATGCATTCCCTCTTTCTTTTCAGGGGATTGAGTCTAATAGTGATTGGCAAATAAACTCCCAAATATAGGTAATGCTATGGCTTTGACGTAAGACCACTAGCTTATATCTATATATCTACTGTATTTTCTACAGTATTTATTGTCTTAGGAAAAATCTTATGTAATGGGTGTTACTGAACAGCTCAAGCTAGCTTAGGGAAATTCTGTTGCTTTCCACAGATATGAGGTGATGTCGTAACTTGAAGATAAAATTCTGCATCTGGAGGGCTAAATCTATAATACTGAAAAGTACTGAGGAAAGATGCATTAACTGATAAGTGTCACAGTTGTTTGCTTGTGACAGTTGCAGTGATATTTTTAGTGATATGAGCCTCAATTGCAAGAAGATAAAATTTTTCATTGCACTGACTTGCACGACACACCTAGTACAGACTTTTAATAGCTTAGAAAAGCAAATGAGAATCTCCTGAAATGAGGTAAATGATGCTTTCAGACAGTGATCTGTCCTTGCATCAGTTGTTTTTTGGAATGTAATAATAGACATTTTAAATTTTTAATTTATTTTTGTAGCCCTTACCTGTGACAAATTTCTCTATTAAACAGTAGTCTTTTTCTTGAAGGAATAGCTTTACTTTTTCATAAACATTTTTTCCCTATTTTTTAATGAAGAATCTTGCCACAAACAAAGAAAAAATTATAAATGTTGAGAAATTTGCAGATGCAGTAGGGATGTAGTTAATACTTAAAGGACTACATTTTACTGGGGTTTTTTTGGGTTTTTTTTTCCACTTTTTAGTTAAGTTTCTAAATACTTTCTCATTTTATACAACCAAGGAAATAAGCTTCAAATCTCTGTATCCATTGCTCCTAAGTAAAGGTGCTGAGGTACTGGACAGGTACAATACTTTTTGTATAAATTTAAAGCAGGGTGGTTTAACTGTGTATTGCCATTACTATCTGATTTCTGAATCTCTTGGAGGGCCACTGACATAATACCCTGCTCTGCAGCTGATTCATGGGAGGAAACCCTGGCTTACACCAGGAATATCAGTGGTTACAGTAACTTTCTGGGTTTTTATGTGGGCAGTTTCATTTCTTTTAGGTGTGGGCATAGAATGACCTAAGCAATTTTGCACACAAATTGGCTTAGTTTTATAAGGTACCAGTTTTACCATACTGAACAACAAAAAAAAGAAGAGTATGTAGAACCAGCAAAATGTACCTGGGTTGCTCCACTCAGGTTTTTCACCAAAGGTCTTGGTAGGCCAGTATCTAAGGTTGGATCTGTGCAAAGGTAGTACAGGAGGAAAGGCTGGGAACAAAACTGGCCTTTCTAGTGGCAGCAAGATCTTGGTGTGGCTGAGCCTATCTTGTGAAACCGGGGGATTTTTAGGTTCTTGAAAGATGCATGAAAGCTCAAAGAAAGGGGTACCTGATCTGTGCAGTGACATGAAGTCATGTAATGTAAAAAGGCAGCTTCAGGCTGTGGCATGCATGTCACATCTAGTAAGTCTTCTAATCCTAGTAGGAAAGTTCAGTAACATGAATAAAATGATTTCAAATAGCAAGGTTCTGAGTAGGAGTCAGTTGTGTTGTGGCCAAACTAGATGTTCTTTCCATGGTATTTTAAAAAGGAGAAATTGTAAACCCTTTCTCAGCTTGTTTGTATCTGAAAAATGTGGTAGGGACCACATCAGGATAATGTCAGAAATCAAGCAGTACATTAATACAAAATATTAGTAGATGGAGAAAATGAGTTACTTTTGACAAATGTCTAATTATAGGCATATTTTGAAACTCTCTTCCCAGAGACAGTGTTGACAAAACAAGGAAGATTTGGCAACCAGTAATGTCATCACACCTAACTTTGTGAGACCTCAGTGTTCAGTTTACAGTAATAGGTTTCAGTATTTTCTAAAGTTTCATAGCCTCAAACCTCCCTCTAGATTTCTAGCTGTTTTGGAAAGGGAAATGAACAAATAGACATATACCAGTACACTCAAATCAGGGAAACCATTTTCAAATGAAGAAGAAAAATAATTCTAAGAGATTGAGTAAAAAAAGAATGAAAAAAAAAATTGGCAACTTGTTAGGTTGGAGAGGCACTGCCAACTTTTCCTACTGAAACTGAACTACTGCAGAGCCAAAACTGTGGGTTTGAGCTGCCTCAGGCTTAGGTCTCCCACTTCCTGGGCAAGTACTGTCACAAGTAGCTGATTTTAGTAAATTGGGCACCCCCTTCACCAGCTGTGTTTTTTAATGAGAATGACTAACTTTTTCTGGTTTGTGCTTAAGTCTTGTCAGGCACTCAGAGCATGTCTGATTTACAGTGAAAGTGAAAAATATGTTTCCTTTTTAACATTTACCTGTTTATTCCACTTAAGTATTGCTTCCATTCTTGTAGGCGAAGATTAGCCTAAACCTGAGATAGTCTAACTTTCTCCTCAACCACTCCATAGCCAAAACATTAGATATTGAGTCATCCCCCCACAACCTCATCCATGGCTGTGCCTCCAGCTGTGTTTGGAATGCACAGAACAATTTAGAAGAAAATCCTCCAATCTTTGAGTGGTGTAGACACGATAAAATCTGGTTAATAAGCTGTATATTGCTTTATTTTTGTTTGTAAACCTATCTTTCTTTTTCTTTAGTTACTAGGTGCTGGGCAGTGATTTGTCACCTTCTTACTTGTAAAAAGTGGGTTTCCTGTAAAAAAATGAAGAAAAAGTTGGTCTCCCCACTATTGCAGGGTAACAACATATGCACAAACATAGGTTGTCTATTTTAGCTTCGAAAAATATTTTACCTGTTGAAAGTAATCCTGTAAATGTTCACTGATTGTTCTTGTAGGGGAGGTCAGAATCATGTCCTCTGTAAAGATGTATATGTAGCTTGAGCTATTGAACATGCTTTTTGCTTTTCCCTGATTTATCTGAAAAGGTTATGTAGAGCAGCCCTAAGGAGAGGTTATTGAAAAGAAGATACTTAGAGTAGCAGTTGTTTCCTTACTGCAGGGAAGAAATTTAGGGTTCTTTTAAAGTGGCACAAGCACATGGTTAAGCTTTGCTTTGGTAATGGTTAGTGTAATTAACACTTGTCATCTTTGAGGAATAAGGGGCACCTTTGGTAAAACATGAAACAATTGGGATAGGGATCTTGGCTGATACTGAGGCCAATTGTCCATTTTGATCATGGTACTTAAGAATCAGTTGGGGTTTTTTTTGAATTTAACAGAAACAGTCCTTAAGGTATCTTTCAAGGAATGTACTGAAGCATTAAGGCTCTTAATTGAATCTCCAGAGTTGTGGTCATAAAATTGACTTGCATCAAATACATGGAATAAATGGTTAGGAAAAAAACTTGCACAAACTGTTTGCTCTTTAAAATCTGTTCCAAATTCTAGAATGGGTGCATAATTCAAATAAATGAGCTAGCCACTAAAGCCCTGCAGTGCTGGGCCACAGCTGATGTTGAATGGTGTGGCTTGTGTTCCTTTCTCACCTGCCTCAATGTCTACTATTTTTTTTTTTTTTAATTTCCTCCTGAAAATACTTTCTATGATTTAGTGATAGCACTGATATGGTCGTGTTCTGCTGTCTTCCAAAGAGGTGAACTTCCTGGACTGCTGCTTTTTTGTTTTGTTTAGATGCCTTATAATCAACCAACCTGCTGGAAAGTGCCTGCTTTCAGATATGTGCGTCATCTCTCCGGCAATTGAGAGGTCCAGAGAATTGTCCTTTGTGCCATATATTTTGTAGGATTGCTTTAAAATGCTCAGTCAGCACTCTTTTAACAGTAGGGTTGAAAAAATTCTCAACTACCTGTTGGGACATAAATGTGTTTTTTTTAAAGGAAAGACCTTGAGTGTTTATTAGTGTTATGTGAGTTGCAAATCAAAATGAAAATCTTTTCAGTAGAGTCTGTTCTTGCAATTCACAGTAAGTGGGTTCAGCTGGTGTTGTGTATGTGTGTGTTTTTTTTAAGCTGTTGAAATTTGTCTGTAATATCTCTGTGAGTTGATGAGCTTGACTACTCCATTTCCAGTTACTAAGAAAATGAGTTATACTGAAAAAGTCGAGCATGATTGACCCGCTAATAAGACTAGAGTTTGGTCTTATTGATTAATAGTATCCTCTGATTTATATTTTATTTAATTAATGATTTAATTTTGGGCTACTGAGTCATATTGTTGAGTAGGAAACTGTTCTGCTTGGCTGGCTTTATTTAAGTACACATGCAATAAAATTCTTGGGTTGTCGATAAACTTGAGACTTTTAAAGTTTTTTATAGTTTTTCTGAAGGATTTTCAATGACACTTATTCATGGGACAAGAGACACAAACTTGAGTCCTTTTTTTCCTACTTCTTTCAAATCATGGCCTTGAGGTGAAACTGTATGCTGCTTTAGCAGTTCAGTTTCCATAATACATCTCCAGGAAGAAACCTCCCTTCATCTTTGTTACTCCCTTGTAAAATAAATTTATCGTTACAGCATCCTCCTGCCCTGTCTTTAAGAAGCTTTTGTGCTTGAGCTTTCCCATTGTACTTTAAGTGAAATATGTATAACATATTTAGAGCTTTTATTTAATTAAATTTTATTTAATTTAATAACATTTTTATTATAATATTCAGCTTTTTCAATCTATGCTGAATTTTGCAGCCCAAATGCATGTAGGCTAAAATGGAAGCTGAAACTAATTGTTGAATAGTGAGTCTGCTCTTTGTGACATTTCCTAATTTTACAGGCTTTCCTGTTCCCTCTACTTTTACTGTTTACTTGTTGTGTCTGTTCTGTGTGACTTAAGAGTGACCAGGATCTACTTTCTGTACTGATTCTGTAAAGCTGCTGCTACGTAAAGACATGACCTGTGACTGCTGGTTTGCTGAAGCTGTTGGTTAGTGGCAGCTGCCAGCAAATCCCGATGCAACATTGTCCATCATTAGGGAATATAGTGAGAATGAACAGGAAGTGTCATTGTATGAAACACAGGATCTGTCCGTGTGTTGGGTACTGTACGCAGTTTTGGTTGCTCACGAGGGGAGCTACAGAAAGGAAGGGGAAGCAGACTTCTTAAAAGTGGTCTGAAATGGGTGGTGGGAGTTGGAAGTGACCAAGGCAGTGGGGTAAAGCGGTTGTGGAGCTGTTATTCACCAAATTGTGCAATATGAAAATTGTAGAGTGCTCATTGAGATTTGATTTAGAAAAGAAACTACACAAGGAGAAGCAAACATATGTAGTTTGTTAATACACAAGATTATACAGGCAGATTATATTAGCAGATTCAAGAAAACAAACTCACGTGCATCCAATCCGTAACAGACGCAAGCGGAATAGGCAGAGATGTACACTTTACCAGCTGTAATGGACCTGCTGTGAATATTGGGGAGTCTGAGGAAAATGGATGTCAAATAAGTGATTAAGGCTCGTGTGCTGGTGATTGTGTTGGAGACAGAACATGCCCTTAGACTGACCTCTGGTCTTGGTAACACGCTTCTGTTTTGCTACTGAGTTTCTTCTATCCAGAAAGTGTTCAAGGAGGAAAACCTCATTTTATACTTTGTTTACAGAATTTAGACCAGTTCCTCAAGCTGTTCTCAAGTTACTATTTGACAAACAGAAGGCTACATGATAGGTGGTAATGTTTTTAGTAACGTCTGCATTCTGGAGTAGATCATAACTGCAATACCTCATTGTGTACAAGTTTTAGAGTAATCTTTTAACAACTTTTTTTTTCCTAGAGTTTTTTTATACTCATGTGTGAAGATTTGAAAATGTTGGTCCCAGCCATTGTTGTTATTAATATTTAGAGACATCAGTTTTTTGTTGGCAAATTTATCTATTCCTATAATTATGCAATAGGAAGAACACTAGGAAACAATGCCCAATTCATAGTTTTACAGTAAATATGAAGCATGTATCTGTTTGGATCATACCAAAATTCCAGTATTCAAAATTATTGTGGCATAATTCTCAAGTAGACAAGAAACCTTCAAAAAAGGTGGAGAGAAATGGATATACTTTAAAGAATAAGCTCATAATTCTAATATCATTAGTCTTAGAACATGTACTTTTCTGGGAGAGTTCACACATTCACACCAGGTACATTCTCATATCCACTAATAGCTCTAATTTTACTGTTAATGGGAGGGATTGGAAGGAATACATCTCAATAGAAGCCATAGGGAATGAATGCAGATGTGTATGTTGCGCTACTAAATGTGTAATTAATTGGTTAAATCTGGGTTATAATCCATGTAAAATGAAAGAGCAAGTAAAATGTTATATGTGAGGTCGTCACTGGGATGGAAAGAGAGACCTATCTATACAGATATATCTACACACACATTATAATGTTTTTATTTTCTTTTCCTTCATGAAGTCCTGATCACCATTGTTTTACTTGGCTTATGTTTTTTTTTTTTTTAATCAGACTTACAAGATTCTTTTAAAAAACCTTGAAAAATTGAGTAGCCTAAAGATCCCTAGTTAAAAGATAATTAAGATAATATAAGTATCACTTACATGCATGTGAAACACTTTCACTTGCTACAGATTACTTTATTTTTGCACAAGGAAATTCACTGTGGTAGAAAAGCCATTCTCTGGCAACAGCATTCAGTATAAATCTCTGGATTCTTTTCAGTTGAAGTTTGCCGCCAGAGGTTCTGGGTTTCCATGGTATCTAATCCCTGTTTGACAGACACACTTGGTATTTCTACACAGCTGTGGAATGGCAGCAATGGACTTCTGTTCAGCTTTCCTGCTTCTAGTTCAGATTTTACATGTTTGACTTTCTGACATATTAACTGCTGTTGAAAGCATGCTGCAGAGATGCCTCATGAAAAAAAAAACCAACAAACCAACCCACTTCACTTTCATGAAAGGATATTGTTAGATCTGGGTGTTGGATGGTTGATGCTTGCCAAGTGATGGGATGGTGAGGAAAAGAAAATGATGTGCATCTGTGCAGTCAGGAATTCTAATCAGATTTAATCACTTAGTTTTGAATACATAAAAGTGAAAAGTAGCTGAAAATTTCATAGTATTCAGTGTTTATTAATCTGAAGGCTCACTAGTCTTTAGAGGATGTGGTTTCTCTGGAGTGCTGTGGCTGTGGCCAGGACTATATTTCAGCAGAGCATGCATTTGGTAGTGAACTGCAAATAGTTGCCTTCCTGATAGCTGGTCTGCATGGATTCATGGTAGATTGGTGTTAAAACATGCATTTGAAGAAAAAGGCATGTTGTAAACTACCTTATTTGTGGAGGATAAAAACCAGATACTGAGGAGAAAGCTAATAAGTTAAAGTACAATGTGGTTTGTTTGGCTTATTTTCTCAAGAATTCTTGTATTCTAGAAAACTGTGAAATACTTCTTTCAAATAGCTGTTGTGGATATGTTTTTTTTCCAAATAAACAAGAAGATATAAACATTTATTTTGCAGAAGGATTTATTTATCTCTTCTGCTCTTAAAGTTATTCTCGAAGTGTAACTACAGAATATTGGTTTTAGTTTCGATTTTTCAGTGGCTACCAGTGACCTAAATCAGAGCCAATTGATCTTAGCACTTGCCTGCAGCAAGTTTGCTGATGACACCAAGCTGTGTGGTGTGGTTGACATGCTAGAGGGAAGGGATGCCACCCAGAAGGACCTTGACAGGCTTGAGAGATGGGTGGGTACAAACATCATGAATTTCAACAAGGCCAAGTGTATAAGGTCTTGTGCCTGGACTGGGGCAATCCCAAGCACAAACACAGACTGGGGATGAACAGATGAAGAGCAGCCCTGCCGAGAAGGACTTGGGGGTGTTGGTGGATGAGAGGCTGGACATGACCCAGCCATGGGCACTTGCAGCCCAGAAAGCCAAATGTGTCCTGGGCTGCATCCAAAGCAGTGTGGGCAGCAGGGCCAGGGAGGGGATTCTGCCCCTCTGCTCTGCTCTGGTGAGACCCCACCTGGAACATTGCATCCAGCTCTGAGGTCCCCAGCAGAGGAAGGACATGGAGCTGTTGGAGCGAGTCCAGAGGAGGCCACCAAGATGTTTAGAGAGATGGAGCAGCTCTCCTATGAGGAAAGGCTGGGAGAGTTTGAGTTGTTCAGCCTGGAGAAGAGAAGGCTCTGGGGGTACCTTATGGCAGATTTCCAGTGCCTAAAGGGGGCTAAAAGAAGGCCAGAGAGAGTCGTCTTACAAGTGCATGCAGTGACAGGACAAGGGAGAATGGCTTCAAACTGGAGGAGGGAAGGTTTGGGTTAGGTGTTTGGAAGAAATTGTTTACTGTGAGGGTGGAGAGACGCTGGAAGAGGTTGGCCAGCAAAGCTGTGGGCACCCCATCCATGGAAGTGTTCAAGGCCAGGTTGGATGGAGCTCTGAGCAGTCTGGTCTACTGGAAGGTGTCCCTGTCCATGGCAAGGGGATTGGAACTCCGTTATCTTTAAGCTCCCTTCCAACACAGACCAGTCTGTGATTCTATGAGTGGTGATTATGGTTTAATGATATATGTTTTATGTGTTTTTCTAAAAATAAAAAAATGATAGTATGAGCTGTTGATACTATTAGGTGGCATTCAGAAACAAGAAACAACATGAAGTATTTTTCTAACCGGTTCAGAATCAAATTTTATTTCAAGATTTTTTTTTTTGTCTTGAAAATCCCAAGATTACGATTTTGCTATTAACAGATAAATAAATCTTATTTTTAGACTAGCAAAGCTGAAAAATGCAGTATGTGGTTACAAAACAAGCATTAAATTTGCAGCCTCTATTTGTTCAAGTGAAGTTATTTTTATGTAGCAAGAGTTGTCTGCTTTCAAGCCTCATTTGTGGAGAGTAGTTTAGTGCAGACTTACAAATCACTACCAGTAGGCAAGTGTAAAGGGATCTGAATTTTTCAGCAAAATGAGAGCATCAGGTGAAACAGATGTGAGAAGCTCCCTGTAACCTTAATGAAGATGATAGCTTTTTTCCTAACCCATTGTTATATTTACTGTAGTTACCCACCTATCATATTTACAATGTTATGATTTCTGTGGAATAAATACGTGTGTACCAGTATGGAAGATGTCATGAATCTAATGCAGAATTGCCAGAGTTCTTTTTATGCACTGCACTGGCAATCTTGAGTCTGTCATGCCTTTCCCTCTAATGCTAGAAGCTACAATAAATGGATATTTTTTGTTGACCTCTTGTCATAATCTGAAAAATAGATAATAGAAGGCGAAAGTAACTTCTACCAAATGAAGAAGATAAATCTCAGATGCCAAGAGTTCCTTTTTGTGAAGGAAGTGTATCAATGGACTGTTTTGCATACAGAGGTTGAACTTGGATGATCTACTTGATTGCCTCTACAGTTTTACTTAAAGCAAAATATTAGGTCCAGCATTGTGGAATTTCTGTGTATTGTAATATTATTAGTTTTAATACAGTTTGGAAGAACCCATGAGGGTTCACATACCCATGACCCATCATTATGAGGTCAAAACTGGAGGAGTCAAAGCTTCTTCAAAAACATAATTTCATTTGAAGGGTAGAAAGAAGGATATGTTAAAAGTGCTTTGTAATTTATGATTGCTAATGAGAATTTTGTGTAGCTCTGTGGTGCCCCAGACAGAACCATCACTGCTAAAATTTACCTAAAAGTCACATTTTGACAAGATGAGCTTGTAATAAAGGTATTAGAAGAAACAGGAGAAGAAAGCTGGCTAGTTGTTTGGTGTTTTGTTTTTAACTTATATGGCAGTATCCCCTGCATAATTTTGTGCTACACTAAAGAAATTATGTACGCAGAGCAAAAAAAGCATATGTTTATAAATAAAGGATTTTTAAAATATCTGCAATATGCTGTTGAAGTTGTGTTGTAGTAATTTTATAATGTACTGGTTTCCATAAATCATATTTTGTGAAAGGAGTAAAGAGCAGCTTTTGAAATGTAAAATCAGGTAACAGAAAATGAGTGGTGTTTTTACACTGACTAGAATTAGCGTGTTCTACTTCAGTGCACTTTATCAGAGAGCATCATTCTAATCTTGTGTACGTATGGTACAGGTGATATAAGACATGTTATTATATCCTTTTCTCCTGATTTTTTTTTAAGTGGCATAATTGAATAACTTGCCTATATTGCCACTCTTGTACAACTAGTCAGTTCATCAGAAATGAAGCAAACTGTTTAGCCAGGAAAGCAAACATCTGTAGGTCAGATAGTTACTACCTGCAGATAGATGAAAAGTGTTCTGTAGAGAATGAGATCTTTTAGTTTTTATTTTGATAAACTTAAACATTTAAAATATCTGCATCAGTTCCCTCAGTAAAAGCTTCTGTTCTAAGCACTTTCTCATGGGTCATGTTTCTTTGTAAGCTGTCAGCTGATTTCATATGTTGCATCTGATTACTTTGGAAATAATTACACAAAATAACAGACTTAAGGAAATCAATTTGTAGAAGGAATAATTGTGTACATTGTGAAAGAATAATTTCTTTTTTTAAAGAAATTATTAATGTAAAACTAGAAAATAAAGGTAGCTGTATTTTATACAATATTTTGGTGCTGAAAGGTCTGGCATTGATTTTAACTTCTTTGGAAATGAAATAGTGAATCACTGTTCTGTAGATCTTTTCTGGGAAAGAAACTGAAGATAGTGTTGGGCAAAAATCATATGAAGGAAACAATTATGTTTTCCTGTGCTGTTCACCCTTTAGTAGTTACTACAAGATTGAGTTGTTGTCAGTAGAACAGCCATTGCTCCTTAATTGATCTTTGAATTTTACATGTTCTAACACAGATACATTTTGAGAATACAAGCATGCAATGTACTGTAGTTTGAGGGCTGCAAAAGCAGAGATTGAAATACTGGCATTAACAATTTAAGAGTAATGTGTCTAATAGCAAAGTACTCACTTCTTTTTTTCAGTAAAGCTCCATACAGTCAGCCAGATACCCCAAGTACAGACTAAAACATGAAGGAAAAATTTCAGTGTCACCAGCTTTTAAAATGTGAGGGAGGGAATAGGGGAAGGTACCAATTTAAAGTTGTCTGTGGTTTAATAGGTCTTGATAATTGTTTTGACCATGATCTTGACAAAAGCAGCTATATTGCTTACTACCAAATAATGGTTCATTGAGGGCTTGGGAGGGGCTGAGATGATGAACTGTAAGTTTTCCTTTGTCCTTTAATTAAAAAGTAGGCAAAATATTCTTCTGTATTAGAAAAACAAAATCATCTATACTGTTTATATACTTTCAATGTTAAATGCTGCTTCAGGTGACATTCAAGTACATAGCATAAGTAATGCCTTGAAACAGACATTTTCTGTTCTTTTCTGGGTGTTTTTAGCTTGGTTTCTATGGCAATGAAGTCTATGCAGAATGTCAGGCCTCTTCTTCCCCTGTCTCCAAAAATAACTTCTAAATTTACTGCCAGTAGAAGCCAAAATTAAACGTGAAGGGGGAGGCTTAGAGGTAGTCAGATTCCTCCTGGTTTCAGGGAGGCTGGTTATTCCAGAGAGGAGAGTGCTCTGTGAAGACAAGACAGAGTTGCTTCAAGACAAAAATGATATAACTGGTGCTGTCTACCCTGCTGGTGTGGGCAAAATTTCCAGTTTACTGGGGCAAGTTCTGGTGCAGTTGTGGCGTTTTGTTTTGTGTTTTTTAACCCAGCGAAATTGTCCTCTGAAAGGAGTTGAAGTTACTGCCTTGAGGAGAGAGTAGAATACAGGACATTTGAACAAGAACTAACAAAAGCTGGTTTGTGTTTGTGGAACAACTTGTGTTTATTATTCTAGCTGTAAACACTCAAGCTACTTAATCCAATTCTTGTGATTTTTTTTCTTTTCTTTTTTTTTTTTTAATTAAAGGGTTCAGGATTTTTCTTTAAGTTGCTGCAGCATTGGGATAACCTTGGTGCTTTTCAGAATTTCTGAGAGGCCTTTATAATAGAAGAGAGGATAAACAGAAATACTTGGTTCCTGAATATAAGTCTTACAAAATAAAGACACTTTGAGTGAACTAAAGGGTATAACAGGTCTCTCTATTGTATGGAGCCCTTCGGATGGAATTTTTCCATTGCAGTTGCTTTAACCATTGAATGACCTGTTACCTTTGTCTTTGAAGGCAAGAAGTCTCATGTACATGCTCTTGTCTGATTTTCATGTTAACTCCATCGTCTACTAATTACTCCACTGTTAGTATATTGCAGATAATTTGCAGTAAAACAGCTTTCAAAAAAGCATGTAGGAGGTGTAAAATTAAATTTCTGGGGAATGGCAACGTTTTTTGTTTGGTTTCTTTTAGGAGTAATCTCTGTATCTTCAGAATAGTGATAGCACTTACTGTGGCATGGTAGGGAAAAAAAGTTGCAGTGATTGAAGAGGAGGAGGACAGGAGAGGAATAATGAAAGTAACAAAGATCCATTTAAGTTGGCTTTACTTTTTCCCCCGCCCAAAGACCAGGTTGTTGTGGTGGGGTAGTCAGAGCTACATACACATCCAAAATGAGGGTCAGTGTAAGAGCTATTAGTGTAAGAACTATGCCAGTAGTGTATTTTTTGTATCTTAGCTAATCAAATGATGGTTTTATTGAAAAATGGGCTTATTTTGGCTATGTCCATTGCAATACTGTATTTTTCTTGTGAATGATTGTACTTAATTTAGAACCATAACATTTGTAGCTCTCAGCTTGCTTTTCTGGTCTGTTCAACCTTTTTAGAGTTGAGTGGTTTGTATTCTCAGTTGCTTTCTGTATCCCAGCATGTATTAGGTTATTTTGAAGTGTTTTTGTTTTCTTTGGCTTTAACTACTCTAAATGGATAAAAATACTTCTCATATTACTGCTACTTCTGGATTACTGATTAGGCATTAAATGACCTGATTGCTCATGACCCAGAAACCCTCAAAAGCACCTATCATTTCTATTGAAGGTGACCTCCGAGCGTCAGGAAACATTTTTTTCTTTTTTTTTTTTTTTTTTCTCCTTATTTTTAGTAATGTGAAGGTGACTGAGCACTGAAACAGGTTTTCTGCACAGCCTATGTAGTCTCTATCCTTGAAGGTATTCAAAAGGCGTTTGGATGTGGTCTCATACATCCAGCTGTAGGTGTCTCTCCTTGAGCAGAGAGGTTGAACTAGATGGGCTCAGAGGTCCCTTTCAACCTCAACCGTTCTGTGAACTTTGATATAATCTGCATATGAAAACAATTTGGAGTGTTACACTGCTTAATAAGAAATTTAGCATTCTTTCTTCTCAGAATGCACTTTTTCCAGTAACCTGATTGTACTTTGCCTAATAGGAAATAATTGTAGTTCTATTCTTAATATTTGTTACTGAAATAATATTTTTCTGTAGGGTGTTTGTAACAAGTACCAATTTGAAATTATAGCATTCTTCTTTTAGATATGTAACTTAATCTTATTTTTTGGTCTGGGTTTTACATGTGGTGCTTCAGTTGTTGCCTTCTAGGCATATAATCTTGTAGTTCACACTACTGGAACTAGCACTTTTTAAATTCCAGTACTCTTTCTTTTTAAAAGCTTTATACATTCTAGCACTATCAAGTTAGCTGAAAGAGTCAAAAATATCTTCTCTAAGAAAAGATATTAGCTGCTGGATCTGACAGTTTTAATCAACATTCTTCCTTATCTAAATTCTTATTTCTGCACATGCTTTACTGGACATGTCTTTTTCAAAGCTGTATCTTAATCAAGAAAAAAAACCAAACAACCAGCAACTTGAAGTTTTGTTGGGAAAAGTTTGTTTCCAGAGTGTAAAGAAAAGCAGAATATTTTGAGAAGTCTTAGAATTTGCATGGAGAAGCTCTTTGACAAGATGTAGGAGAATGAAAGTCCCAGTTACAGAAGTAGAAATGTGTGTTAATTCTTTCTCTTCCAGATAAATACAATAAACAATAATATTTCTCACCTGATGGGTTTTAAAATAGATTAATACATTTTATGACTGTATATAAGAACAAAAATATAATGGTATTAAAATATTCATATAGTAGTATTTTGCCATATAGTAGACATGGAAAACTCCAGATTTCCAGTAAACATGGAAGACTCCCTGAACATCACTGAGAAGAAAACCATTCCCGGGGGAAAAAAAAAAAGGCAAGGCAGTTAAGTTAATCTTTAGCTGATTACTTAAAAGAATTTAGCTGGACTACTTGAAGTGGTCACGTGCTGTTTTGTAAATAATTTCTTTTGTTGATGGCAGTAATCTTGTCTCTCTTTGAGCATGTCTCTGCAAGTATTAGGTTGTCATGGGAAGTATTCCCTGAATGCCTCTGAAATGTGTGTGTTTCTCTCCTAAGCTTCACAATGAGGATGACTCCCCAGAGCCTTCAGCAGCTGAGCAGTCTTCGACGTCTGCAGAGACTCCGCAGCCTCCGCAGACAGCAGCCTTACCTGAGGCAGATACTTCCCCTCCACCTTACTGTAGCATAGCTGTGGAAGCAGCTGCAACCTCAGGTATTTTTCTTGCACAGCAGGTTGTCAGGGACGAGTGTGTATCAATCAGCCCTTGGTTCAAAGTGGTCTGATGCTGCCATGTATTTTTTTTTTCCATGCACACAATTGCAGTAAAAAGCTGTCCTTTGATGTGCAGCCCTTTGGTTTGTTCAGAAGAAGCATGCTTGTAAATTACGCTGATTGTTCCAAATTGTTAGACTAAATGGATGTTCATTAAGTAGTTTAATAGGTTTTATTTAAGTCTGCTTGTAGTTCATTTCCACATTTAATCTACATCTTTGAGTAGTGCTCCATTATTAGACCTCATTAGCAATTTTCATTGCCTCTTTATAAAAACCCCCTCAGATTTCTTTAGTGTGTGACATGGTTTGGTGACAATACTGCCATGAAAAGGTTAATTTTACTTTAAAGGCTCTTGATAAAACTTCTCATGAAAAATGAGTAATGGGTCTCTTATCCATTTATTCACTGCTCCCTTTCTTAGGAGATTGTGACTTTTCTTGCGGATACGGGAGACTTAACAGCAGGCAACATTGAAGTTCCTGTTTAAGTAAAGTTGCATGGATTTGTGTCTCCCATGTGCCAAATAAATACTTTAGGAGTAACTACCAACCTAATTTTTTTAATGTTGGTTAAAAGAACAGTTTCCTCTCCCTGTTCTTTGAGACAGTGTTTGCAAGTATAATACATAGCTGTGTGGAATTATCCCTATATATAACATCCTTGTGTTGGTGTGCTGACAAATCTGTTGACCATGTGATCTGTGCTGACAAATCTTTACCGTGTAAGCAGCCTTGTAATGAGCTACTGCTTGCTTTAGGAGGAAGCTCAAGGCATATTTTAAGTACTTTTAATTAAATGCTGTTAATAATTCTATTCTATACAGTGATGTTTTACTGTTACAACACAGAAGAATGAAGTCTGTGCTCCATTTTGATGGAAGGAATATTTTTAAAAGAATGTGTTGAGATTGAAATCTTGGAAAAACTGATTTTCAGAGAGCACCTGGAGTTGGCAACCAGGCCACACTAATAAGAATACAGCATGGCTGTTACCAGACTGAAGTAACAGATTGATAATGATATTTAAAAGCTTTTTTTTTTTTCCAATATTTTTGTGTGTATGTCTTTTGTATGATTGGATAAAAAGCATTTAGTTGGAATGCCTAGGGATATAACTAAACAAATATGATTTTTTTTGTTCATAAGTTTGTTGACTCCTTGCCAGCATCTGTGTTAAGGTTTCTGCCTTGGGTAGCCGCAGCAGCGTGCGGAGGTGGTGAAGTGCCGCGACCTTCCCAAAACTGTCCCCAGATAGAGGGAGCTGCTTTGGCGCTGAGGCCAAATGCAGGCACAGGCTCACACCCCCTGGGTGGTGCAACCACTCAATCACACGTCCAAAGGTGATGATCAGTGGAAAAGAGGCGAGAAGGGTCTTTTGTATGGGGTTCCAACAACGAGGGTTTATTCCACATGGGGAGGGTCCAGGAGCAAAAGACAAAATGGAGGATGAGGGTGCAGGTTTCTATATGGGGCTGGTTGGGGTGGGGAAACATCAGAACTGATGGTTTGAGGGCAAGAAGGCAGAGTGATGGTGGAACAAAGGTGCAACAACCAATGGGGAAGTAGGAGGGGTGGGCAGGAGAACAGAAAGCACTGGGAGAACCAGGAGAGGGGAACTTCCTAGATGGGGGCCAAACAAGGTATAAAGGGGTGGGGACCAAGGGGCCAATCCAGAATACAGAAACAGCATATATCAACATAATGACACAATGCATTGTGGGAAAGCTCCTTGTGCTCACCACAACCTTGGGGGGTGGTTCAGGACTTAGGGGCTGTCCCACCAGCAGACCTCTTTTGTTCCTGGGCCAACTGGCCCACTGGTCCTGACCAGTGCGGTTTCATACACTGCAACATCTCCCCCTTCTTTATTTAAAGACAGGGCCTGCCCCAATTATTTGTAAAGTAGCCTCTTGAAGCAACCAAACAAACATACAAAAATAGGAATTATCAAAAGAACCCACAGAGCAAGTCAGAGCAAAGAATTCAGCCACCCTTTCAACCCCCAAGGTCCAAAGAGCTCTTCAAACCACTCTGGTTCCTTTTCCACCTGCAGTTTTTTAATATGGTCCTGCATTTCTTGAGTTGTGGCATGGATGCCCTTACTATGCGATGAGAGGTTGAAGCAGCAAAGCCCTTCAAAATCTTTGCAGTCACGTCCATGGGCCAGTAGCAAAGAATCGATTGCGGCCCGATTTTGGAGGGTCGCGTGCCTGGTGGTCTCTTCGTCTTCAAGGACCTGACTTAATGCATTGGATGTCAGGTTGGCCTGCTTGCCTAACCAGCGTTCCAGGTGGGAAATCTCCTCTAATGCTTTCGCGATGGCCACCCATGGCAGAAAAAGGGTGACTGCCACTTTCTTTACCCTGGACCAATCCACAATTGCATCATTGCAGTTTGGATCTAATTGTCTTAGGTCTCTCTTTTGGAGACCCAATTCACTTTGATGTCGCCAATTAAGAATTTGAGTTTTGTTTGGAGCTAGTAGGGAAAGCCGGCCAAGCATGCATGGTCCTCCTTGAAGGCAGGATGGAAGCCCTGCCCATGCCCTATCTCCACAAATTAAGAACAAGCCCAGTTGGAACACCTTGGGTTTATTGGTGGATGCTGAAAATGTTTTAGTGGTATGATTGCACCACTCTTCTGAGTTATAAGCCTTTTGTACAGGATTTGTCACATTCTGTTTTCCAATTCCCTTATAAAAGAAGTGGATGCAATAGGGAGCTTTGGAGGACCCCAGCAGATCCAATTCCTGGGGCTCCTCTGATGCATGTTTTAATGTCTTTGCCCATACATCCCAGGTGTCACACGGGCTAGGTCTCTTCCCCGTAGGGGATATTCACTCGGAGATAGGGGTATCCCCACCAGGCACAAGGACAGGGGATTGTCCACACTGCCCATGGACAGGCACCATGAAGCTGTTAAAAGTTTTTCTTTTAAAAATATTTTTACAAACTTTAAAATGCAAATATCTTCAGTCTCTGTAAAAAAATATACTTTAAAGGTAGATAATTATGTGCATGTGAAAGTTAATATTCTTGACATCTTTCTGGTTTGAAAATAAATAACTTTTTTATTTTGAACAGACACACACAATGAGTTTTATCCTGTACCACCTCCATACAGTGTAGCTACCTCTCTTCCTACGTACGATGAAGCAGAGAAGGCCAAAGCTGCAGCCATGGCAGCTGCTGCAGCTGAAGTTGCCCAGCGAGTAAGTGATACAGTTCTGTTGTATTTCAGTTTTGTGGAATGTGTTAGGCTAATTATTTATAACAATTGGGCCCATATTATGACCCATTACTGTAATAATGGTGGGTGGATAATATAAATATTTTGGATGTTTAGGCTTATATAGATAGTGTAAGTTAGTTGTAAAATACTGTGACAAGAACATCATATTCAGTCTTTTGAGAGACATAGCTGTCTAAACAGTTTTAAAAGCTGAATGTTGCCCTGTTTTAATAGTTTATCTAGTATTTTGTTGACTTTTAATTAGGTATTTCCTACTAATGTTTGTAGAGTTATTGCTGTTGTTTAGTGTTTTGGATGGTAGAAACAAAAGAATTACCATAGACCTTTAGAGAGAAAGGGAGAATTCCAACAGTCTGGAAGTGTCATGACCCCAAATCATGTAGGTAGTTTTTAAAAGGAAAGGTTCCTCTTGTTTGATCTATGGAAACTTAAATACTGATGTTCAAAGAAATGTTCCAAGTACTTAAAACAAAAAAGCCCCTGCACAAGTTGTGGTAAACAATAAATAGGCATATATTCAGTGTTTCTAGTTTTGTAAGAATTAACCTTAAGAAGAATACAGTCTTCAAAACAGAAGATTGATGTCTGCAGTTAGTGATAAATGTTAGTTTTGTAAGCAAGTTTGTTATTTTCTCTCAAGTTTTGGAATGTGGAAGTTCTGCTTGGTAGTATTGACCATAATATACTATACCCAAAAAAGACTTCCAGTTCTTTCACTAAAAATCTCCTCCTTGAGATCAAAAGTGATTACATTTGATATACATTTAAAACCTTACTGGCTGCAGTGTGCTTGTGGCTGGAAAAAGCCCTTTACTCACCCAGCAGGAGGTAGGTCCTTCCTGGACTGCTGCACAGTGCTCACAGTGCACAACACTCACTTTAAGGTATGCACAGCTAAAGTTAAAGTGGATTTGTGTAACATCACCAGTGACAGTGTCACACAAATCTGTTTGGCTGAATTTAGGAGGAAACCATGGTTTTTGAATGGTTACTTGCCAAATTTTAGCAGTGAGGGGATGATCTCCATTGTAATATTTTATCTACTCTAACAGGAGCATGGATTCTCTGTAGTCTGTCCTTACTGCTTGTCACATAAGTAAAACTTTTGCTGAAATACTGGTCTGAATGAAACCCTTATTCTGAAATTACAAACTTGGAGCATTAACAACCCAAACCCTAACTTTTAGAGTACCTGTGACGCTGAAGGCAGGATGTGCAGCTCTTGCAAGATTCTTGTTCTTACATCTAGAACCCTATGAAGTGCAAACTTCAGACAAACAAGCAATCTCCCTTGACAACTCAGTCTGGGGTTCAGCCAATTGCAAGAATAAACCTAGCAAAACAAACAAAACCCCAAACCAAAACAAAAAGTATTTTTTGTCTTGTCATTTTAAGCTTTTATGTACTCCTTCTTACAAGTTCAGGTCGCTGTGACAGAAACTTCTTTTGCCCTTCCTCAAACAGTCTGCCCGCTTTTGGTCAATCCACAGATTTTTGAAAAATTAATTTCCTCAGTTGATACATATAGCTTCAAATTTTGTAAATGCATGGAGATGGTCTTGCATGAAAATGTTTAGGCTGCTTGTAGCTCTGAAGGGGATGGGATGTAAGATGTGCTGTTCCCAGAGAACATTCTCAAATGTTCTGTATCAGAGTAGAATTACAGAACTAAAAGTAGATACACCTTATGGCTGCTCTTCACTGCTTTCGGTGAAATCATTGAACCTGAGAAATAGCAATTTCTGGTGTGCCCTGAAGCAGTTTTATTATTCTTAGCCTTCAGTTAGAAGGGAAGGGGAAAGCCACTAGATTCAGCTGTCTTCAGTGATGGGTGGTGGGAAGAAACACCTGAACAGAGGCTGAGCCTCTGAACCTTACATGTTGTGGGAAGTCTGGTTTTGATTGAGCAAGCAGGTAACTGGCTCTGGCAGAGATCAGAGAGGATGTGTCTAAGTCAAAACAAGAAAAGGCAAGGATGAATGGAGAGCAATGGCATGGACAGAGTAGAAAGACTTAAATGACAAACAGAAGGGAAAAGGATAAACTGGGATTGGTGGAGAAAGGAACCCAAGTGGGGACAAAATGTAGTACTGGGAAAGGAGCTGAAGCTGGCGTGTGAGAAAAGAAGAGCAGGGAGGGAAAAGGAATCTGGAGTTAAGAGGCAAGAGAGCTGGATACAGTGATGAAGTGAAAAATAAACTTTTTCACAGTCTGCTTTGCTAGAACATACCAGAGAACTTGACATTCAAGAACTACGTGCTGACACCACAAGAATTTCACTTACTTATGAAAAATCAGTAGGAACATACTATCATTCCCCCAATGCAGAGATTGACTAAAAGGTTCTAGACTTATGGCAGTACTAAGTATCAGAAGTCTGCACAGTGTATCTGAAAATCACATTCTTGCTGACTGCCGAAGAGCTCAAGTTTGGCAGTAATTCTGCTCAGTTTGCTTCTGTGGTTTTTTTTTTCTTTTTTTTTTTTTAAGCAAATGCATGCACACACACAAGCTGTATTAGAGAAACAGCATTAAGGTTGCAAAGTTGGGATTTGGGAAAAAAGTAAGAAATGCTGAAGCTGAGTTTCAGTTTTGTAGATGATATTAAAATTACGTGCCAGTGCAGTTTTAATTACTGCCATTTTAATTATCTTACCACGTGATGCTGCCGCAAAATCCCTACCTTATTTATTACCTCTGGACTTACACTGAGATAGACTAAGGCTGTGTAATAAAACTGTCTTAATGTGGCAGATGGTTGGAATAAGAAAGAAGGGTCTTGTTACAGTTTCAGTGGTGGTATGCCATCTTTGGGGGAAGGCTTTAGCTCTGAATACCCATGGAAGAACAGATAAGTAACTTAATTATGTAACAGTAGTGCAAAGTTTGTTTTCTCACTTTCACAAGCGACAGCTGCAGACATTACCTGACCTGCATGTTACACACTTTGCAAAACATAGACAAATGATGTAACATGTAGATTTTTCAGTTTTTATTTTCAGCCTTATGAAATTAGTGCTCTTACAAATGTGAACTCTGCTGTGTTCTGTGCTTCTGGTCTCGTAAACTGAGGATATATTGCCTCTACTGCAATAATGTGAACAGTTGGAAAAAGTTAAATGTTACTTTGAGTGATGTGTGAAGCTGATAATTTTCATGGTATTCTCCAAAGTGTGCAGTGAAGGTTACAAATGTATTCATTAAGCAAAAGAGAGGAACATGACGTGAAAGGGCAGGACCCTTAATAAGCAGCTTTCATATTTTTTTCCCCCAAATCATGTGGGGCACTTAAAAAAAAAAAAAGATCCTTAATGTGATCATATTAAATACTTCATCATAGGCCCTGTATTAACAGATAAAATGAACAATCCAAACTTAATATTTACTGAAACTTTCAGTAATTTTATAGTTCTTTGTGTAGCTTGTCTTACAGGAATAGATTGTGTATAAACATGCATGCCTTTCAAATGCTCCCAGATGTCTCATTTCAACAAAGAAATTCTACTAGCCCTGTGTCATCAGTAGTGATAGCATTAGTTATCCTGGCTTTTTCTTTCCAAATTCTCAAGGTCAGTTTTGGAAGGTCAATTAATATGGACAAAAATACTGCTAACAGTTTAATGACTTGTTTGTATGTTGCAATGAATGGCTTTTACTTAATGCTTTTCAGTTGCATTTGTCTTATGTTTTTCTGTTTTTACATGCTTAGCACGCCCAGTTTAGGGAATCTAGGAGTCTGTTTGATGAAATATTCCTCAGTCGTCCAGAGGTATGGTATAGTTCTCTCTAGTTTAGACTTTGCTATGAATTTTCCTGCTGGCAAACAAATGCTTCTGGGGTTAATTGTGCCTTTCCCCCCCCACTATTAATTTCTCCATATTGGTTCATATACTGAAGGCATAATTTTTGGGGTTTATTAAGTAATTTAACCCTTTCCTCTGAAGTTTTTCTCTGTAAACATTGCATTGGGAAGAGTTATATCAGTTTAGTGGTTCTTTACTTGATTAAAGGTGGTTGTATGCCATGCTAGATTTCAGTTTGAAAAAAGCTAAAAAAACATTAAGGAGAAAAAACAGTCCTCCTCTTGCAGAGTACTACAGAGAGCACTGTAGTTTACAGGGAGTTAATAGATTCAACTTCAATAGATGCTGTGTACCATTGATGTTCTTTTGCTTAGAGAAATTACTCTGTGTGACTTGCCATTTATGTTGATAATATAATTCGCTGTTTAGATGTTTCTCTGGTCATAGGAACAATAAATTTTCTGTTCCTACAGATGTCAGCTTATTTAGAAGCGAGAAATGCTGTCTATCTTCCTTAACTTGTCTAAATTCATCAGAAATCAATGAGATACTGAAACAGTGTTAAATATCTTAACAGATTTGTGTGTGTTGTGTTACATACTTCTCATTAAAAAGAAAAATATAAATAAAATATATAATCTCATTCATAAAAGTGTCACAGAAGTATTTGATGAAAATATGTTTAAGCATCAGCGTAGAGGACAGTTGGTCTTCATTGCCCATTTTCACTCCTCAGTACATGGTGGCAAACAATTTTATTTCGAAGAAAGACTAGGGCAATTGACACCAACCAGATCAAATGAGAGCACTGAAAGACAGCCAGTATTAGTGGGACTTGAGCAGTGGTCAGTTAGGGTTTTCTGTCTGCAGGACTGCTCATAAAACCTCATAATCCTAAATGATGTAGATATAGGCTGATGTAATTTCTTAGTATTCTAAGTATTTAATTTCTTAAACACTCTCATAATTTATGTATGCCAGTTTTTACAGACAGTAAAGAGAACTCAATTTCCCCTTCTTTTCTATGGAGTGTGATAAATTACTACTTGTTCACACTTAATACAACAGTGCTTTTTGCAAACGTCTGCTCTCATATTCCTGGGCTGTACTTACTGACTTGTGCTTCTCACATGTGTAAGCCTCAGAGAAGCCTCTGCTAAACTTATTACTGTCATTGAACAAAATTTTCTTTTTTCTGAGGCAACTTTTTCATGGAGCATAATTCACTAATTGTTTTGGAAATACCAGTATTAAGTACAGTAGTTAGCAGACAGTTTAAAAAAAGCCCAAAATTATTATGTATGGGGTTTTGTGGACCTTGTGAAATTAAAATCGAAAGTACTTTTTTTTTGTCCTGACTTGAAAAAGGAACTTTTGTGGCATGCATTTCAGAGATAAATGCATTCAAATGCAGCTCTTTTTAAAATGCTTTTTCAGCCCTTCCTTCCCTCCCATTCCCTTCCTCTCAATCAGTCTTGTAGCTGCAGCAAAGTTGAGCTAAATAAATTAATGCTTTCTTAGTCACTTAAGATGACCATTTAGAGACACCTGAAATTATGTGGAGTTGAATTATAGCCCCTTAAGATTGTTGTTCAGCTGGCTTTTTGTGCTTTCCTTGGAATTGTCTGTGTGAATAGCAGTGTTTTTAAAGTAAGTTATCTGATACAGTGTCTTGGTTAATTAATCTGAAATACAGAGCACAGCTGGAATTTCACAGCCATGTTACTAAGGGTGATGCTGACTGCTCTGAGTTGGTACAGCAGTCATTCGAGCACATTTTTAACCTAATTGCCATACCTTGGTAAATTATTTTGCTCTGTTGACAAAGGGGAGCATGTGACCGAGCTTTAGACCACTGTGCTTGTTTAATGCCCTTTCAGTCATAAACATTATTTCTGTATTAAGTGCTTGTGGGTGAAACAGCCAAGTAAATTTCAATTGAATTGATCTCTCTTGATTTCGTTTGTTTTTATAGGTAATTTCTTATATCAGTTCCAATACATTATGTTAAATAGGAGCAAAAATTAGGAAAAGAATGTTACATGTGCTTCTGTTTAGACCATATTACTGCTGCTACTGACAGCATTATTTAACTTGTGTCATCCTGCATTGTTTTGATGTTACTCATTTAAGAATAAAAATGGTGTTTGATTGGCCTTAGTTTTCATTAGGCTCTTTAGGAAGTGCTATAATTGTGAAAACTTTAGTGTTTGCCGGGCTACAGCTGAAGCAATGTTTCACCTGTGCATAGAACTGCATATATAATATCTGCCAAGTTCTGTTGAAAATCGAGTGCTGAGAAGCAAAGCAACTCTCCCTTTCAGTATTTTAAGGTCCAGCATTTTGACACAATGGGAGAAATCTTTGGATCGTTTTGACTGACATTTGTTTGCTTTGTTTGACTTCAAGTACTGTGCTTTTTGAGCTTAGAAGCCTTTTAGACACTTCTAATGTCCTCGCGCCCTCTAGTGACCCTGGAGGTGTTCTTTGCCTTGCTTATGTTTTGCTGTGGGTTATAAAATTTGTTAGTGCAATGCTGTTGCATCAACACTTGATTTTAAGATACTAACCTTATTCCATCACCTATTTTATATTTAGGGAATTATTAGAAGACCTTTCCAGCAGGAAAACTATAGACCATACTGTGTGATAACTTTTCAAAAAAATATTTAGTAGTTTGGCTACATGTCAAGATAGTTACAGTAAAAAAAAGAATTATGTTGGTTTTGATTGTTGAAGTACTAATCTGAAATAATTCTAGCTTCATTTAAGATGAATAGACAGTATATACATATCTTCTACAGAAACTTTTACAGAAAATTTGGGCTCTGTCAATATAAGCAACAAATAAGACTTGTTTTATAGTTATAAATTATTTTTTTAAAACTTCCTTTATGTGGACATGTTACGGAAATGTTAATTTTCTTCTAGCTTTAGAAACATGATTAATACTTTATCCTATAGGTAGTTATTCTAAACTTTTCACTAAATTATCACTAACCTGTAAATCCAGGAAGAAGAGTATCCACCACGGGATGATTTCAGTGATGCAGATCAGCTTAGAGTTGGCAATGATGGCATCTTCATGTTGGCATTTTTCAGTAAGTTATCTTGTATCCCAGACCTACTGAGGTATATATTAATTGTACCTTTTTTCTATGGACTATAAAAGAGAGCTGTGATAAATTGCATTAATGTACTGTAATGAACAGATTTTTCTGACTGTGCACAGATATAAACACTTCCTGTTCCAGATACAGCAAATATCCTGCCTTTTTTTTGGTGGCATCTGTCACAGATAAGGGGATAAAGCAAAGTCATAGTAAATGCTTGAAGGTCTAGCACTGGAAATTCTATCATCTTCTAGTTGGACCACCAGCTTGAATTAAAGGCCAGGTCATGGTAATCTGGCAATTGATTTTTTTACTAGAAAAAAATTGAGAGAGGTGTGCTGTGTAAAAGTTGCTAATGTTAGCATAGTGAATTAAACAGCCGTGGATGGATTTTTGGAACAAATCCAACCATACTCATTTTCAGGTTGAACTAACCACTGTCATATAAAAATGTGTTGTCTTCAGGTAACCTCTGATTGCGAGCCCTCCTGTAGCTCTTCATCGTGTACTGTGTGCACACTGTGCACGTCTTGTAACTTGTGTACTGCATTCAGCAAAGTTAGATTTAGCAACTAGAAGCTGTTTCTACAAGGAAGCTGTGTTAGTTTTACCAATTACTTATTTCTTTCTAATTTCTGACGATTTTTTCCCTTTCTGAAATAAATGTATTTGGCACCCTGGATGGAAGCTTGCTATTGGGGATATATCTGTTCCGCTGAGAATTCATCAGGATTAAAGCTGATTGATTATCCACTGAAATGTCCATGTCTTTCAACCTAGGTTTCATACTAGTTCTTTCTTCTGTAATCTTTTTTGCAATCTCTTTAACTGTTACAGATGCAGATTACCATGCTTTCACAGAAGGTTTTTTTCATGTTGGTGTGTGATGTACTGGGACAATGTGGTGTTTGCATCTTGGGGTAAAAATATGTGTCTGCCTCACATAGCAAATCTATAAAGACACAGGGTAGTGAGTTCTGTAGTCTGACCTCTTTCTGTGTGGGAGCATGGAAAGAGTATATTCTTGGGGGCAAAGGGAGGTGTGACTTCATTTTTCTTTTTCTCCTTTTTTTCCTCTCCCTTTTCTATGTGCTGTAACTTTTTGTGTTTAAGCGATTTAGGTCCTTTATTGTGTGAACTTGTTCTTGCTTTTAAATTCTGATTCAGGCCTTCATTGGCACTGCACTTGGAGGTCAAGGGGATTGTTGGCTTTAATATGTCAGTCCTTTAAGTCACAGTTGTCCAAAATTGCGTTTCCAGAACCTTGTGTCCACCTTCAAGAATGCAAGTGTGTATTTGGATAAACTGGCAACTTTCTCTTCAAATATGTATTTAGCTGAGTCTGACTGCACAGAGCAGTACTCTTCCACATTGGACAAAAATACTCTGTAGATCATAATTTTTCTTGATTGTTCTGAGACTATTTTATTGCAAACTTGGCTTGCCTATGAAGGAAACGCATAAAATGAGTGCTTACACGTTGTAAGGTATTTATGCAAGTTTGTGTTTAATTGGGATGTGTAGGTTATTATGGATACTGGTTACATGGGGAAATTGATAAACTTGCTGTCTGTGCTCAGAGTACGAGGAGTTCACAAAAACAGTCATAGTAATAGACCTATAATGTTAGTTTTTGGTAGTTTTTCTTAGGAAATTGGAGAATTAAATGAAAAATGAGCTTAACATAATGAGGGTATGTTGTATATAGTGGGTCGTGTATTCATGTTTGTCCAATAAGGAGATTAAAGTCTCCAGAAAGCTAATGTGTGTAGATTTAAGAGAGCTGTAATTAAAATGAAATTTACAGTAAGGCTATCTTTTGGGTTTTTTTCCAGGGTGGGATAACTTTAAATGCTGCAAGTAGAGGCGGCAGATCACAGCCTCAAATAAATTCCCTCAAATAGTTAAAATGTAGGAGAACTGTATCAGGAACTGTTCTCTATGAAAGGAGAGGGAACGAAAGGTTTGTTCTAATTGTGCTCTCCCACCTCCTCCCCTGACTGTCGAGTACAGCGTTGGAAGATCTTGGGGATGGAAGTGGGAGCAGATAGCTTTGTTTTAAGTATAAGAGTAAGTTAGCATTCTTTAATTTCATTTTATTCAAGTGAAATGTAGTAAAATAAACTTTTCACTGAGCTTACCTGCATATTGCAATCACTTAGTGATATGTAGCCACCATCTAGTGGTAGCTGCCCACGTTGCATAAAATTGCTGTCTCGAGGCCATCTCGTGGCCAGATCTGTTTCTTGTTTGTTGGGGAGTTTTGGTTGTTCTAGGAGTCTGGTGCATGCCAGTTACAGGCCTGTTTCCCATCTAAGCTATAGAGTGTTGTTCTGTTTAGCAGAACTAAAAGAATGAGACAATACACACTAAAGAAGAGAAGTCTTTTGCATGAAGAGGTGGGGTTTTTTTGCTTGGTGCAGAAACTTGGTGAAAAAATTTGGAAAACAACCTGTTTTATTTCTAATGGGAAAATTGTGTTTCAAGAAATTGGTGTTGCTCTTGAAGTCTGTGATTATGTTGGTGATCTGTCTAATGATCAGGGCTGATGTCTATCAGCTTCTCATTTTGAGGGAAATGAATATATATGTGTATATATATATGAATATATTAATTTTGCTATGAATGCAAAATGGAAAAAAAATTGCTATCAGACCACTTCATGTGTTTTTTATTATGTATTTTTAAGTCAGCTGTGCCTTATGTAGCATAGTAGAAATTTTTCAGAATGCAAGAGGAAGTATTTAGTAGGTGAGTTTCTCAGTATTTTTTTTTATGCACAAAAAAAGGGAGGAATTTCTGAGCTGTTTCTTTCCATTTTGAACACAGCTATAATTGTGATAGAGCAAGTAACTGTCATGACCAAAGGGTTTGGTTTTCATGCTTAATCTGCCTTTAGTGGAAGTCTTTTGACCTATGATAAACTCATCCTGGTACTTAATCTGAAGAAGGTTCTTTTGGACATTAATAAAAGGCTTATATGGTTTTCCTTTACATTTAAGGAATGCTTTAGACCCAACCTTTTTTCCTGTGGGCCCCAAGAGGAATTGTGGAGCTTGTCTCGATTCTTTGAAACCGTGTAAAGGAGTTTTGGATTGTCCTTACAACATAGAAAAATGAATTTGAACTTCACAGATGGGTTAATAAGGAGGAAAAAATGGAGAAAAGTGTTCAGTAGTACAACCGAAGCTTAAATTCTCATACAGAAATCTGACCTGTTCTTTTTGAACATCTGGCCTGTTTAAGCACTCTATACAACTCACAGCAATAAAATCTTGTTTTACAGGGAAATGTAAATGTTGTCCCAAACACTGTATTTGAACAGAAAATAACCATACCAAAGTTTTGCAAATTAATGTTCATATAGTTTTCAAACTGTTAGGTGCCTCAAACAGTCCATAAACTGCACACAAGCTGGGGGATACCTGCTTTGGGGGTTTCGGTTGGGCACAAGTTGGAAGGCAGTGTTGTAGCACAAGCTCAGGGTGAGCACAGCCTCCTGGTGTATGCTTCCTGAGGAGGGGTAAACATGGCTGAATTTCCCATGGAGGATTCCTCTGTGTTACTTTATGCCTGTATATACTTCTGTATGCCTGCATCAGAAATGTTATGCAGGTTTCCCTTAGTCATGCAAGAGAAGCTGTGGGGAAGTCACTTCATTAAAATGTTAAATGTTGGAGGGAGATAGAGGAACTGTTTTGAGTGCTTATTTCTCTCTGGTAATTAGGGGAGGCAGATTGATCTTCATACACAATCACCTAACTTCTTTCTTACTGTAGAAACAATCTGACTTAACATAGTTTTTCTGTATGCATTAGATATAATACAAAACAATTGGAATGAGGAAGCTTCTAGTTGGGTAGTAAGAAAAACATAGTAACAAGGGCAATGAAGAAGTAGGAATAAATTGCCAAGGAATGTTTCTGAACATTAACCACTGAGAAAAAAAATTGTCTGTTTTCTGTGGAAACTGCTAGCCAATGCTTTTAGTGATCATCATCAGTATATAGGTGAACCGTCAGGCTGGAGCAAAGATGTGTCCCAGTTAATGAATGGAACAAATTGTATGCAGGAATGGGAAGAACAGTTCCTAGTGGCACATGAAGATCTGGAGAGGATTATTTATTGCAGTATGCTTAGTAAGTCTAGGCCAGGTATAAAGCATTAAGCTCTTTGGTGTTTGCTATATATTAAAATAGTAAATGAACAAATAAATTCTGGAATGAAGACTACAACTGAGCATAGTTGCTTTTTGTATATGTAGTTGCCATTATAATCTTATTACAGGCTTAAGCCATGGCTAAAATTTGGAACATAAGGCTTCAGATCAGTTTTGCTGGCTTCTTTTCATCACACTGAATATAAACTTAAGTGATTAATGTGTAGCTGTGGAAAGCTAAGCAAAAAAGATCAGCAGGTGAAGTGCTAGAGCAACTGGGGAAAAATCACAGTGTAGTGTGCTTGTCATCATTTCGTGTGATGTATTTCAGTATGAACAATTCAAAAGTCATGTACTTTGTATTTTGGCTGGAATTATCTTACCGAAAACCTTAAGGAGAAATACAGCATAAATGTAGGCACTGCACTGGATCAAGAACACTCTTTATTAAAAAAAAAACCACCTTTAGTCCAACCCTCCTCCTCCCAAAAAGCAGTTTCTTATGTGTTTCATTATGAGTTTTGTTGTCATGAGGCAGCAATGCTAATGTTTGCTTTTTTTATGTGAATTACATTAATACAGACTTACTCTCACCTCTTGTCATCACCTTAGGAGTTGTAACATTCAAAAACCAGACTTTTTATCAGTTCCACTTGTCTGAATGGTGCTAGAGTATCAAAAGTAGACTCTAAAATCATTATGCCAGTGTAGTCAGCATGAGTTTCATCTAAATGTCTGAAATTTATTAAAGGAAAGTTGACAATAATTGAAAGCTGGGCTCAAGCAGGAATGTAATCACTTTTGGGATAGAAAACAATTCTTGTTGCAGTGGTTTGATTTGCAGCAGAGATCTACAGGATGCACACAAAACCTGGCTGCATGAAGAGGATGGGCAAGCAGAAGTTCAGAGTTAGAGGGGAAGTCATTATGTGGTTGTAGCAGCTTATTAGATGCTTTCCCCTCATTTTTAGGAATGACTTTCCTTACGATAGCATGTATTAGTGTCAAGGCAGGTACACTGTGTGGGAATGTCATGGAAGCTAATATGGTATGAAGGATGAAGTCATCTCTTGAACAGCTGAGCAGTGTCATTTACATTTCACAAAGTGAGTGGATGCAGAAAAATAGTGGAGGATAGCATTTGTTACAGCAAGGAACTTGTACAATGAGTTAGTTATTTCTAGTAGATAGAGAAGGAAGTTGGTAATTCTAGAGAAATTAGTACATAATTCCTTTTACTGGTCACTCCCCTCACCAATCTATTTTCTCCCTCATTGAGTTTGATGGGTGAACTTGTGCTGTGGCTTCTCTATGGCCACATAGGGATGAAAATTATGAACAACTTTCATTGCAATAATAAGTTTAGACAGGAATTAACTGCAGTAACTTCTACCAGATGCAGTGTAAGTTGTAAAGCTCAGAACTTGCATGGCTGACAGAAGATACACATGGATGCACATTGTGGAAAAAGATATACAGATAAGCAAATGAGGCTGATCTTGATGTAGAGGAAAGCAATTGGAAGGAATTGTAGTCTGCTCAGAAGCTGGAGATGCGTTTCTGAAAGCAAATAATGTATTTTGACCAGAGTGAGACAAGGAGAATGATTTTCAGAGTTAGCAGTAGGACGTGGGATGTGAGAGAGAAGTAATGGGAAAGATGGAAAACACGTATAGATTATTGTTGCCCATCTTAAGTTTATTAAAATGATGCAACACCAAGGCAGTGTTGGGAGAATCTCCTTAATACATTGCCTGAGTTTGAGAGGTGGAAGTAACATATTCCTTATTCTGCTGAAGACAACAAAGTTTTGATTAGGTCCTCACTGTACAAGTTTTCTAGCAAATGGTTACAGATAAAAACTTAAATAATGAGATTTTTCTTCTGTATATAACTCAGTTTTATTGGAATGTGTGAACTTGCATAGTTTACAACTTTTATAAGGTTTATATTTTTTCTGCTGGCATTAACTGCTCATGTAACTTGATGGAACAGCAGACTGATTAAAGAGAAAAAAACCCTTACTGTGAACAAGACTGGAACATTTTGATGCCTTTACTTTCAAGAGTTACCTTGATGTTAAATATCCATCAAATACCTATGCAGTCACTGTGGATTCCATTTTGAGTATTCCTTTAGTTCAGATTGAAAGTAGGGTAGAATTGTCAGTGTTCATCTTTAATTATAAAAACCAAATTTTTCCCCTCCTATATTTATGATTGGGAAATCTCTAACTTTTATAATACATTTACAAGTGAGTTGAGGTAATTTTTAAAAATATATATCTATTAAAATTGTATATATTCTGAGAATTCCTCTAGTCCTCATAGACCATTAGAAACATGTCAATCCTGTGTCCTTTTTAACATAGGTAACTTGTCTTTGGAACCATAATCAAAGTCACCCTTTGTAGCTTGAGTAGTGGGGAGAAATAACATTGAGCTCTTATGCTGAGACAGGATCAGAGAATGCATTGAATAAGGAGCATTTGAAATCTGTTACTGTTAAAAGATGGTGGGTTTGGAGAGCTTGCTTAAAATAGGGAAATCAAAACAGTTTATATAGGCTCCCTTAAATATAAAGGTGTCTTGGAAAGATAGATAAATGTTAGGGTCCCAATGTTGTTCTGCAGGTGTTTTTTTAGGGTTTTGGTTTTTTTTTTTTTTAGGGTTTTGGTTTTTTCCTCTGCATATGCCAATTTGGATCAGCATCTGTTCAAAGTTGTGTGCGGTTTTTTTTTTAAATTTTTTTAAAATTTTGTTTCTTTTTTTTTTTTTGGGGTCCTTTTAGATTAGTAATTTGTATAAAAGTAAGAATTCTTGTTGCCACTGTCTGTTACCCATGTGTCTGACCAAAGCAATATTTCAAAATTTCAAAAAAGCAAAATTTTTTTTTTTTGCTTTTAAAAAGCAAAATTTCTCACTTGTACTAAATGACTATGTTGATGTGAAGCCTTCCAAAACTTCTCTTGGAACTTCAGTTTCTTTACAGTTCATGGAATCCTGCTGCAGTTTTACAGACTAATTTTGTGAGCATATCATTGCATCTTCATGTGGATTATTGGAAGAATTGTAAGAAGGTTTTAAAGTATAAGAATAGTTGTTTTTTATAGATAATACTTCAAAATGCTTTAATTAAAGAAAACTATTGATCAATTTTCTGTTCCTAGTTCTTGTTCAAACTTTAACTGAAGAGACAGACTTATTTTTCCTGTCATGATTTAATGTCTGAATTTTATGTAGCTAAGTTTGGGATTTTAAACATGAAGGATTTGTGGGCAGGGGTTTTGTTCCCCTCTGCCCCATTTCCATTCCTGTTTCCATCCTCTGTGATTCTTGTGTTTACTGTGGAGTTCCCTAATGTTTTCAATTTTCCCCTGTCATGTCCTCTCCAGAATTCCTGAGTGCCGCCTTCTACCAGCTCCTCCAGCTTTTCTGTTCGGTGGTTTTCTTTTTATATGCCCTCACTGATTCCCAAGCTGGGACATTCCCCTAATTGTGAATGCTCACACTCTGATGTAATGTATGCAACCTGAAGTCAATACAGATGATGCTGATTGCCAAGTACATCTGCAGATATGAAAATTTAAGTTGTTAAACTGGGGGTTGTGTAAAAGTGTTAATTGAAGCAGCAGTGGTAGTTATGCTCAATGTCCTATTTTGTTCATTGATTTCTTAAACTTCTGCGTAAAACTTCCAAGGCTTCTTATGTCTTATGAAGATAGATCTCAAAGAGAAGACATGAATATAGATCTGAAGGAGACCCATGAAACATCAGCTTCTCAACTTATCTTCCTTCCTATCCTATGTTTACAGAGCAAGAGTGGATAGTTTTATTCTGTTCGATCCAAACTGGATAAAGTTGATACATGCACGTATGTGTGCATATAACTGTATTTTTGGTTATAAAAGTGTAGCAAGGGTGGTTCTTTGTTTTAATCCAAATCTTGTATGTTATAGTCCTTTTTGTGAATTTACCCTTCATGTCCAGTATAATCTGTTTAGGTGTCTATTGCAGTGCAATACTTTCTTTTATGTTGGAATTTTCGCTTGTGTAAAGTAGTAGGTTCCAGCCTGTTTACCATTTGCTTTGTCATTAAGTGACTATACCATGGGGAATGTCTGGGTTCAAAGTCAATCTCTGAAAGGCTGAATTACCGGAAGGGAATTAACTGACTGTGTAAGCATGTCCTTAGTAGTTTAAAAGTGAAATTACTGTTAAGTCTGTTTGCTTAGCTATACAGATTAACAGAAGCTACTGTTTCTTTTATTTTATAGTGGCGTTTATTTTCAACTGGATTGGCTTTTGTTTATCCTTCTGTATAACAAATACCATAGCTGGAAGGTATGGTGCAATCTGTGGATTTGGTCTCTCCCTGATCAAATGGATTCTCATTGTACGGGTATGTTTCTTGATTCACACTGTACAGACTCTGTAGAACAAACCCATAACAATTTATTCAAGGATATAATAAGGGAATTAAAAATAAGTATTTTTTCTTTTTTTACCTGACATAGCATTTGATGTTCACATTTCCACTAAAATAAATGCAGAATGACTCATTCCTTGCACAGGTATTTAAAAATCTACAGAAAAAGTGGAGCAAGTACCTAAAATATCACTGGTATTACAGTGTCCTGTATAAAAGATTTATAAATATCTTGGTCTGTTGGGAAGAAAATATAAGAAAGCATTTCTTCCTTGTATTTGATTCTTTTATTCAAGATACATATGGGATCAAATCCAACTTGAATATTAAGTTAGTCACATTTTTACCATCTTAAATGCTTGATTCTTGATGTTTTCACTGCAAAACTAGATACTTTTCCAAAAGCTATATTAGCCAAATGCAAGTTACTTAGCTAAGTGTGGATGCTAGATGAAATGTAATGCTGCTTTCTGAACTTGAATTCTATATATCTGTGAGACACAACATTTAAAATCTCATCCCTTTTTATGAAGAAAAAGATCTTGGATAACCTAGATAACTTCTATGTTCTTCCATCCATGACTTTTTAAAATTTTTTTTTTTCCCTGTTTGTGTGTGTGTGTGTTAGTGACTTGATTTGATTTTAGCATGATAGTAAAAAAGTTGCAGAAAGGTTGCATGGTCCTTCCTGGACATGTACTGCATTCTTCTTAGAGCTTTTTTTAATGTGCTTTTTGCTCATTCAGAGCAGGGGAATGCTGCTGGACCAGATGTGATTCTGGTGTATTTGTTGGAATTCAGGGGCTGAGATGGAATTTATCTTAATGGAGAGAAGAGACATAAATTTTTCAACTATGCATTCATTGGGGATATTTTCAGCTTCCCTTAAGGCATGCTAAACAGAGGGCAGAACTTGCTCATTATGTCAGCTTTATTATTCCTCTCTGCTGGAAAATGTGCTCAAAACAAACATAAAAATTAATATGTAATAAACTTCCTTGTGGAATTACTGTGTTCTAGACTATAATTAAATTATTGTATGCAATCCACTACTAATTCAAAAATATTAGAGCTGGCTGATTCCAAGACCTCAGGAGTGGGGTTTTTTCATAGTGAAGATCATCTTGTTGCTCTGTTGTCTCCCTTCCTAGAGACAAGAGCAGAAAGCCCATGAGGTGTGTGTTGAAAGCCAGTTTAATGGTGACACACAAGCAGGCCTATGTGCACCAAATTGTTCTGTTGCTTTCTTTCAAGCTCTTCCGAAGGTCTGTGTCACCCTTTTTCACTCAGGTTCAGTAGTACAAAACTTTTTAGTGTCTAAACAGCCTGAATTCACATATGCTTGATCTGTATCAGTTTTTACTGGGGAAAAGGAAGAGCAGGGGGAGCAAAAGCACAGTTTTACTATTGGGGAAATTCTGCACCCATGGCTGTTTCGGCCTGAGGAGAGTAAGGCACGTGGGGAAGTATTTGATTACTGGTTTTAGTAAATCTTCTTTCCAGTTAAATGAAATTGTATTTTTTCAAAAAGTGTATTGATGTGTGTGTATATATATATACACACATAGATGATGTTGAATTGAAAATACTGACTAACAAGTGAGATGGGATCATTGTCAATGTGTTGTCAATATCCTAGGAATAGAGTATTAATATAGGGATAATGTAAATAGCAATTCTTTAGTTCAACTTAGCAATTCTGTTCTATTTTTTTCTTTGATGATAGAAATGAAGAGTATATAAGATTAAACCCTCCAAGAATTCACATGATTTGGCTTTATTCTGGAAAAAACGTGTGGATTAATTGAAGAAAAGAGCCAGCTATACCTAGAGTTCTTTAAATGTATTGGATTTTTATCTCGTTGCATATGTGACCCAGTATCTTTTGTTTGGTTGATTTTGGTGGTGTTTTTTTTTTTTTTTTTTTTTTTGGTTGTTGCTGATGTTTTGTTGGTTTTGTGGGCATTCTTTTGTTCATGCAGGGTTTTTTATTTCTCCCCCACTACTTCTTGGTTGATATACTGAAATGTCCTAGAAAGGGCAAATGGGAAGTACTATCAGGATGCAGTAAACATAATGAATGATAGCAGGGTGGAAGTGTATGGAAAGTGTGCAGAGCTGCTAAGTAGGTTATTTTATTCCTTCTGGAAACTCTTCACACATGTCCCCATTCTACTTTTTGTGTGGGTTTTAGAGACATTTGATTAGCCTTTTTATCAGTGAAGCATGAAGTCTGGAGTCTGGTAAAGGCACAGATACCTGTCTCCAGTACGATCACACCCTGCCCTCCAGCTGCCTCCCACATCACAGGGAGGACAAAACTGCCTGCCATGGTCACTCGAAGGAACAGTTGAAATGGCACTTCAAGGTTCATTTGGTTGCGTTCAGCTCGCTGCTGGGAACTGAATGCTGGTTTGAAAATGAAAAGACTTTAATGAGTTGGGGGTCTTTATGGGGCTGGTATTTGTGGCAACGATTAACAGTAGGGGGTATACAGAGGGTCAAAAGCTCTTCTTTTGTGGGGTCAGCAGAACATCCCTGTCTGATAAGATTAAACTAACGTGGCTTTTCGTGTTAATATCTAAAGCAGCAGGCTGCTGTAATGTGTTTGGCATGGCAGGCATGGGGGGAAAAAAGGAAAATTGACAAGCGGTGATTCATTATAATAAAAAACATTGGATTACTGGCAATAATACAAGTGCCTTTTTAATATATATATTTTTATGTAGGTACACACACACATTTTTTAGATATTTTAAATGACTTTGCCACAAACCAACTGATACTAGAAGTGTTTTGTGTATTAAACTGCTGCACAAATACTAGTTTTGCATTTTAGTAGGATACATTACTTTTATTTAAATTTGCGTTTTTCCTCTGTGCTTTCTCTATTTGCATTAAATATGCCTTAGTCATCTATCTTACTGCAGCTAAGCCTCATGTATGAATTTCAGTTTTCAGATTATTTTACTGGATATTTCAATGGGCAGTACTGGCTTTGGTGGATATTTCTCGTACTTGGTAAGTGGCAGGTGAATTAATTTCTGTTTTGATGTGGAAGTACTCAGAGATGAATCATGTCATTGTAAGTAAGAGTTTCGTCACATGTTTAGCTGCTGATAGTTTTGTGCGTTGTTTTGATTTCCGTAGTATTCATGAGGTTATTGGTTACCATAGTAGTGTTATTGTGTGAACTATGGACTATTCAAATACACTTCAGCTCAAAAAATTTTCTTCTGCATAAGTGATTATGTGTAAAACGGAGACTTGTAATTTTAAGAAATAGGACTGAACCCAGGAAGGTGGAGTCTGCTGTCTTGTGCACAGGTCACAAAACGTCCTTTTTGAGTCCTTTGAAATGCAAACTGCATCAGCAGTTGCTCAGTAGGATGAGAGAATGGCTTCATGCTTGCTGATCACAGTGGTCCCATGATGTCAGCTTTCTCTTAAGAGCTCTGCCTGCCCATGTTCAAAGTCTTATGCACATCAAATTCTGCTCTTCTGTTTGTTTGTAATGAAGGCATACCAAACCCCAACCACTATACTTTTTTTCCAACTGTGGATTTTGTAATTTGAATATGGAATCTGGAATGATTTTCTTTTACAGAAGTGAATGCTGCTATGCATTTTAATTTCTGTTTCCAGCTCTGGAAGCATGCTAAACTGTTGCTGGTTCAGTAGGTGGCACTCTTCCCTTTGAGTCAATTGATGCAAGTGGCTGACAGCAAATGATAGAATGAAGTGTTGAATAAATTAAGAAAAAACACCAATTCTGAGATCTTGACTGTTTGTGACTTGCTATTTATCTTGCGAGAAATGCCAAAAGTCTTAAACAACATTACCTAAAACTTTCTCTATCTGCCTTTTAGTGTTCAAGGGCATTCATCAGACTTTCTAATGCTCACCTTGCTCTGCTGTGGTGCACTTGGTTGCTTGAAATATGTAGAAACTGCAAATGTTTAACACATCACAGCATTGGTCCCTTGAATGTTTTTGTATTGTTTGAGGTTACTATATTGAAGTAGGTGAAATGACTCTCTGTAGGCACAGACAGACATTGAAGTGAAATGACTTTGCAGGCACAAACATCTCCAGATAAGTCTTTAATTAAAACCAAGCCCTGTGGTGCCTGAGACTGAGGTTTTACACCTTTTTTCACTAGGATGAAATTAGTGTTCTTCCCCTAGCACTCCCCCCGCCCCCGCATGTCTATGGAAAAAGCTGTAGTTTTTATTTTTACTAGTCTTTTGCACATGTTCAGGAAGTAGCTCACTTTAATTTGGGATAACCTTATTTTTGGTCTGATGTGTCTGAGGATTTTTTATTTTTTCTTTAAATCACAAAGTTTATAATATGCCTTGGAATAAAAGTCACTCTGAGGCATACAGTGTGCATCCAACAGTCAGCATTCCCTTATGTATGTTTTGCATGAAATATACCAACAATGTTTTTAAGCTGATGAAGTGGCTGTATGGGATTGCTAGGACGCCACAGGAGGATTCAACCCAAAAAAGCTATTATCAGGACACGGAGGAGTATTATCATGTCATAGGAACACTGCCAACCAGATCTGTATTTTGTTGTTTTCAATAACCTTCCCTTAGAGCACACAAAGTAGTATGTCCAGCATCTCTCCAGAAATGAATGAGTTGGAGCCTTTCTTTTGCACAGTGCTTTGACACCCTTGAGCCCACTTACTGCTATCTTCTCTCTTCTGGTGTTCACTGATCTGTTTTTGCTCGCTCTCCTTCTTTCAGCATCTGGAAAGATCCGCTTCTGCGTCGCGGAAAAGCAAAGTGGTCTAATTCCAAAGAGCTGTCATGTACAGTGAAAAAATTGGAGAGAGACAATTCTAAATTTGAAATTTAAATGCTAGCCAATTTTTCTTATTGAGGAAGACAATGGCGAGTGGGGTGGTTTTTTTTCTTCCCTTAACAGAGAAATTTAAAATACGGGTTGAGCTTGGACTGGTTTTCCAACATGTATAATGCGGAAGGTATGCTATCAAGCACCTAAAGAGCTGCCTACCCTCATTTTGCTGTTTCAGCTGCTTTTCAGTTGAAAGGGGGACTTCCTCTGGTAGCCTCTCAGAAGCAGGTTTTGTAGTAGACTTGTGGTCAAGAACTTACTGCTTTTCTTCTCTGTGCAAAATTCACCTTGATCACAGAGGTGTGTCCGGCTTAGTTGAAGTTCCACTGGTTAGCAGAGCATTCTCTGTTGTCTTCTCTTTTTTTTTTTTTCTTGCTTGCATGCATGTCCTGATGAAACTTTGGTTTAAAAAAGCAAAAGTAAAGTTAAAAAAAAACACAAACAAAAATCATTTAGAGAAGAAATGATCACTGGAAAAAATCAGGGGCTCATCCAGGACAGCAGGAAGAAAAAGTGCATAATGCAGGAAAGAAAGGAATTAAATCTTTTGCTGAACTTGTAAAATCTTGGTGTAGATTTTCATTTGAACCTTTGGAGTTTAAATGCACATGTGTATATGCACATAAGCATATATCTTCAAGGTACCATTATTGCTAATGTAACTTCTCTGTGACTATTGTGTACATCTTTTTTCCTCTTAGCTGAAATATTCTTTCAAATGCAGTGAAATGTAAATATTTTTAAAGGATTTTGAAACGTGGAGTTGACAAAAACTGTAATATTGACATATGTTGAGTAATTTTCTTTGGCAACTGTTCTTCCTCCTCTTGGACAGGTGTTTTTTCATAGATGGTTAAATCCCAAGTCATAATCTTCTACAATTCATTATTGGCTTCTTGCTAGAGCAATCCTTACTATGTCTTTTTTTTTTTTCCTCTTTTGACTTGCAGTACATTTACTGTATACATTGCTAAATGTACATTTTGTGAACCAGGTAGTCTTCTAACACATTAGTAATTTATTTTGAGAATTCTGCTTGAAAAGAATTTGCAAATCAGACCATTTTCAGGATTTTTTTCTTCTTTATAAGTATTTTCATGCAGTCTTTTTAGCAGATGATACTTGAACTGAAAATTCTGAAAACTAAACATTTCTGAAAAGGCTTCCATAAAATTGAATCTTTGTATCACAAGATAAAAGTTGACTTGCTTGGTGAATTTGTGAATGATAAATAAAGTCTTCAATTTACTTTTTAGGCTAATTAAAAATTTTTGTTAGTAAGAATAATGTAGGATAGTATGGATATATGTTAATATACTGAATTTTGTGCATTTTCTACACTTTCAGGACTCCTTCTGTTCTTTCGAGGCTTTGTTAATTATCTTAAAGTCAGAAATATGTCTGAAAGCATGGCAGCTGCTCACAGAACAAGATTTTTTTTCTTGTACTGAAGGTAAGCAATTTTCAGTGATGAGGTTATCTTTCCCAGGAAAAATGGAGAAGAATGAAATATTAAAAATAAATAATCAAACTTCTGTCATGAAGTAGAAGTTGCATGGTTTTTGAACATCTGTCATGAATATTGCATATATATTCTTCGTGGGCTTGGAGATGTGTGAAGTCTCTTATTTGAAGGTAAATAATGCATCCTCATTGCCTCCAGTCTTCCCTGGAACTCATTTTCAGTAACAAAAATGAAGAGGAACATGTTGTTTTTCCCCAAGAAAGTATCTGCTGCTGTCAGGATACTGTCCTTTGTGTTGGAAAACTCGCTTTAGTAGTCAACCTGTTGTCAGCAAGTTAGGAAGCACTAATCTGCCTGCATATTAAATCTGATTGACATGGGTCTGAACATGCAAACAATAGTTGAGTATTGTCTCTCTTTACATGACTGGATTAAGACAGTCATGTACAAGTATGATTATTGTGTATGCAACAATGTGCTTTATGTATCCTTCAGGTAGCTGACTAATCAATCTGGCACATATCCACTCTTTTTTTTAATGCTATTTATCCGTTAAGTGGATTTATTGGACTTCACTATGTAACTTAAACCAGGGGTCTTTATTTGCATTCAACTTTTTTTATTTGAATTACATGACAAGATAAATTTAAGCCTAGAAACAAGTATTGCAGCATTTTCATTTCTCTGCACTTTACTAAAAATGCTTAAAGACTGTATTTTGACATTTTGACATACCTGAGAAGCTATGTTTGCTGCAAAAAAATGAAAAGTTTATTATAAATTTTCTCCAGGATCGGTCACAGGATCAATAAAACAGTGATAAACATGTAGCAACAGCTAATGATGAATGTGTGCTATACAATATACACTTGATCATGAAAAAAATCTGTTAACATAACTGTGACATAATATTTCTTTTAAATGTGCCATTTTTTCCAAATTATGCAGTGAATTAATTAACTGAGGCCTATATTGCCTTTTAGTAACCAATCTAAATTGGCAGCTACATGGCAGCATTGCCTTTTTGCCTTTATGGCTTCTTTTCTTAGTGTTGTGGTAATCTCTTCAGAATACTGAAATTTGTTGAGGTGAGACTGAAAATATCTGTTAGCTTTCAGTACAATTCTGTTTAAAAATACTATTTTAAAAGCAGTTGTTAGGACTAAATGGTATTTGAGAACGGTAGTTTGAAGAGAACAGTGAGAGTGTAAGATAATGCACTCTGGGATTCCTTGCTCTTCTGCAGTTCTGATTCTGCATTGGGACAAAACACTGTTTAACCCAGCATTTACTGAAGTTAATGAGTTGTCCTAAGTTCAGTGGCTTTGAATTTTTTCTTTACCTGTAAGCACCACTGAGATGTATGGGTTGTGGGCTCATAAGGTCTGTGTAGTGTTTAGAGAGATGAACACATAAATATTATGTTTTTGAAGCATCTTAAGTACTGAAACAAGAAGTTCAAATTAATTGCTATCACATTAAAATGTCCTTGTTACAGTGACTCCTGTACACTGATTATTAGTTTTAATAAATAACAAGTAACACCCCTACAGTTAAAAATATTCTCAGGTGTTCTTTTGAAATCATAACAAAATAACAGTAAATTTTTGGGGTTTTTCTCCCATCCTGACATGGGGGGTGGGGAGGCTGCTGTTCTGCTTGCAGTTCAGGTTTGCTGGTCACTTAGCAACGCTGCTTCTGGTGAGTCACGGTGATGAACTGAAGTACAACTTTTTCTTTATCTCCAGACTGCATCGAACAGACATTCCTTTCCTATGCTGGTGTGAAACTTCCAGATGATCTGTAACCCTCCAAGTTAATAAAATAGAAGACTACTAAAACCAGAAGATAAATTAGTGAAAATATGGCTCCAAAAATGAATGACAGGATGGTTATGCTCAAGTACCAGTTCTGGTCATTCCAGTAAATATTTATAATTGCTGCCTTTTGTTTTAGCACATTTGTATATGTGCTTGTTAAAAAGATAGTACTGAAGTAAGAACAAACTCTCTGTAAGTATAGATTAGGTACAGTCAGACTCAGTTAATCTGTGCTTGTTGTATCTGAAAGATTTGAGTGGTAACTTGTTTCACAGCTTGTATGTACCACTGACTTGGTGATCTGAACTTATGAGTACAATGAAATGCATTAAATGATTCAGATTAACCGGTTCAGGCAGGTTTTTTTTTATGTAATTTAGATTCATCTAATGATTGTAGAGAACATTTTTAAGTTTACTAAACCCCAGAGTTCCTTGTCACAAACATATATTCACCAATATTTTATTAAATTCAAACCAATATATTGGTTTGTGCTAAAACTGATACACTTTGAGTCCCCTGTAAATAACTCTGCATAAATGACTGTTTTAATTGCTTCCTAGGAAATATGTCAAAATATATTTTGTAACAGCATATTCTCTAAATTTTGTTTAATCTTAGAGCTATATACATATTTTTTGTTAATTGGCTATTAAAGGTTGAGTTAGTAGTAGATGTAATTTTGGAGGTTTGCATTCTTGAGGTCACTATAAATACAACATCCACACGGAAGGCTTCTCAATAAAAATCATTCAACCACTTTATAATGCTTGTATAGAATAAATACTTTGCCATTTCATAAGAACAAACTAGTTTAAATGCAAGGTAATTTTGGAAGTAATCTGTGAAGGAAAAAAATCTTAAAGCTCTGAAAGTAGAAAATGTGTATTTTACCTCTCCCTTTATTCATTTAAGGTATACAATTACGTTCTTATAAATATCATCTCTTTAAGGGGTACTGTCTACTGTTCATGCATGTGTGGTTTCTTTTAAAGTTTGTGAAATTTATGCTTCTTCTTTAAATAGGAGAAGACATCTCTCAGTCCTTTGTACAACTGGAATCTCAGTTGCAAAATTACATTGGCTGTTGGTTGCACCTTTGAGGAAAAAAGTACAAATAGTTTCCTCCATTTTTCTTTTTAATTAGAATTCTGCTTTTTTATTACTAACATTAAAAACAGTGAGGTTTATGTTGTGTTAAGCTAGTGCTGAATTGAGTTTTGTATCTATAATGAATGTTTAAAATATACATATGTAAACATTTTCATTTTCCTAATCTTTCAGATATAACTGATAGTGACTAAAATTTTAGGGGCACCTCTACTTCTCAGCATTTTAAGGAAAGAAGAAAGTTAAGTATTATGTTCAATATCTTACTGATATTTCCTTCTAAACTTCTGTTTGTTTCTGTGTTCTTTTGCATTCATTGTCCAGATGAAAAAGAAGCGAATAATAAAGCATTGCTTTGTTTTGCTAATTAAGACTTAATGCTTTTTGGGTTTTTTTTGTACTTCGTGTCGAAAAATGCACACAGTATTTTTATCAACATCGAATTACAGACAAATTACTTGGCAAAATAGGTACTAACTAATCCTCCTTGCTCTTTTTCATCTCATATTTTATGGCAACAAACTGTGAGAACATTTATTTTAAGGAGTTAATGCAACCATGCAAAGCAGGCGATATTGCTTCATTTTCTATGCTTACCACAGTCAACTAGTACTATTTTTGAACTATGTCAATTTTCCCATATTAAGTAGCAACTTCTGGTAGAATTACTTCTGTTTGATCCATGCATTTTATAGAAAGCTTCATGCAGATACTTTGTGTACTACCTTGGAAAAATTCTTATTTGGTCAGAAAGAATATGTAGGGTTAAAAATGTACACGTTGTCTAATCCTCTATAGTTGATGCATCACTTTGGAAGCCTGAAATCTCATCAGCAGGAGGAAGGGAACTGGGACACTATTTTCAAAGACTCTGCAATCTATTCCAGATGTGTCAAATGCTGCATATTTTCCTTGCTATTTCCTGTGAGCTTGGTTTGGAGCAGCTGGCTCTGTGGTTTAGAGACACCTGGCCAGCTTTGCTTTGTGTCTTGGGGGTGCAGGGGGAGAAGCTCCAGTATCACAGTGAAGTAAACAGATTTTGTATGAATGCAAACAAGGCTTTGAAGCTTGGGGCAAAAACAGCTGAAGAGGGGAGGTGGGGAGAGAAAATTTTGGTTTATTTGAGCAGATGGCATTATCATAATTTTTCCAGTTTTGTCATCTACTTCTATTGATGTGGACACCACAAGAAGATTGACATCTTGAATGTGATTCAGGTAGCCTGTGGGACTTATTAACACATTTCAGAAATGATCTGTCACTCACACTTTCAGTCCTCTTTCAGAGCAGAGGTTGTCTCCAAGCTTCTGCTTTGCTGTCTCACCTAAAGTATGGACACAGTCCTTGTCCTGCAACACCTTTTCAACACCCTACTCTTTCTGTGTCCGCTTCCCTCCCTTTGAATGATGACAGCAGGTGAGGAAAAGTGGCTTTGTTCGTGTGTTATCATAACATCAGAAACCTTTTAATCTCTCTTCCACTTTTTGAGAATGTTTTCCTATAATACTCTGCATTAGTCCCTCCTGTGTGGTTGCTTGCATTGTTCACTTGAGCAAAATGCATTCATTTCATGAAATGACTATAGATAGCTTCCTGGCCTTTTGGAGAGACGATGAATAACCTCTGCTATGGAAATAACATTCTCTCAGTAAGGCAAAAAAAAAAAAAAAATTCTAATCATGCTGTAGCATGATTAACATGTGCACAGCTACCCAGAAACAGCAGAGTCCATGGTATTGTTTCTCCAGTGTATGTTGTTCTTTTCCATCATCCAGAGATTCTTTTTTCTTTATAATTCTGAGTATACTTTTACCATCTGTATGTTCTCTACCTAGCATATGCTTTCCAGTTCCACATCCCTTCTCCTTTTTCTGTGCACTGGCTATGCTTCCTGCAAGGATGGGCAGAAGGCTGCTCTACTGCATGTGGGCTGCAGTTAATAAATAAAGCACCTAGCAATTCTGAAGGGTATTTTTTTATTTTTTGCAGCGATGATTTGTATCCCCATACATCCATATTTTATTTCTGATAGGTAATTGCCTTTCGCCCTCAACCCTTTTCAAATGAAATAGTCAGCTTTCTTGGATTTTTAATATGGTATATTTTCTGCTTGAGGTAAGTGGAATGCAATGAGGCTTAAAAGTATTGCAAACAGCATCCAGCTCTTGTTCCTTTTTTAATGTGTAAACAAGAATGGTGCCTATTCAAAAAAAGTTAAAAAAGTTTTGGTTCTTTCATGCTGAGGGATGGTCATAGTTATCCTCATGTTTTTACTTTTGTTCTTGTAGTCTTCACTTCTAATCTTTCTTGTGGTCAAAGAAACACTGTGTTTGTGTGTGGATCTGCTTAGTGTAATATGAGAAATTCTTCATTGGTTCTTCATTATACATGGCTGCACAGGTGCCCATCCTTCTTAATTTTCTAGGATGGTGTAGTCCCGTGACTTTCAATTGCCCAGTTACACATGGAACGTGGACTCCTGCTGCTATAAATTGTTTATGAGTTAAATAACTGTAAAGCATGCTTCACTTGGATGCATTCATTAACTGGGTCTGGTAGTTTAATATAATTGCAGTAGTGTTGCTGGTTAGTTCACTTCTACTACTGTTCTGTTCTGCCCACTTCCAGCTTTCTCCTGGAGTCTGAAGTGCTGGGTGCCGCGATCTTCCCAAAACTGTCCCCAGATAGAGGGAGCTGCTTTGGCACTGAGGCCAAATGCAGGCACAGGCTCACACCCCCTGGGTGGTGCAACCACTCAATCACACGTCCAAAGGTGGTGATCGGTGGAAAAGAGGCGAGAAGGGTCTTTTGTATGGGGTTCCAACAACGAGGGTTTATTCCACATGGGGAGGGTCCAGGAGCAAAAGACAAAATGGAGGATGAGGGTGCAGGTTTCTATATGGGGCTGGTTGGGGTGGGGAAACATCAGAACTGATGGTTTGAGGGCAAGAAGGCAGAGTGATGGTGGAACAAAGGTGCAACAACCAATGGGGAAGTAGGAGGGGTGGGCAGGAGAACAGAAAGCACTGGGAGAACCAGGAGAGGGGAACTTCCTAGATGGGGGCCAAACAAGGTATAAAGGGGTGGGGACCAAGGGGCCAATCCAGAATACAGAAACAGCATATATCAACATAATGACACAATGCATTGTGGGAAAGCTCCTTGTGCTCACCACAACCTTGGGGGGTGGTTCAGGACTTAGGGGCTGTCCCACCAGCAGACCTCTTTTGTTCCTGGGCCAACTGGCCCACTGGTCCTGACCAGTGCGGTCTCACACACTGCAACAGGCCACCAAGATGGTGAGAGGGATGGAGCACCTCGTCCTATGAAGAAAGGCTGGGAGAACTGGGATTGTTCAGCCTGGAGAAGGCTCTGGGGAGCTCTTATAGCAGCCTCCCAGTGCCTAAGGGGGGCCTACAGAAAAGATGGGGTATAAATATTTAGCAAGGTCTGTTGTGATAGGACAAGGGATAATGGTTTTAAGTTGAAAGAGGTTAGGTTTAAACTAGATCTAAGGAAGAAATTTTTTTTTTTATGAGGGTGGTGAACCATTGGAAAGGTTGTCTGGAGAGGTGGTGAATGCATCATATATGGAAACGTTCAAGGCCGGTTGGAGGATGTTCCTTCCTATTGCAGAGTGGTTGGACTAGATGCCCTTTAAAGATTTCTTACAAACTTCATAAATGCTATCACAGCATTTTTGATACTTCTTGTTCTTTCCCTGTGGCTTTTTTAAAGATTTACTAATGGTATTTGGGCTATATAAGTACTATATATAGAATTTGATCTCTGTCTGTGGTCCCTGTCTATAAAGTGACCTACTGTATTTTATGTGTGGGCAGTATACATTTAAGTTATCAAGAGAAAAGATGGTGTGTGGGTTTTTAGTTTTTTGGTTTTTTTTTTAATAAGTCTAGTGAAGATTGCTTTTTTTGCTTTAGAAGTTTCAGCAGACTGTTTATTACTTCTGCATCTCAGCCCTAAACTGTTAATTGTAGTGGTAATGGTGATTTTTGTATATTTATTTCATTGGATTTTTCTCATTCTTTTTTTGATGCCTGTGTTAATGCTTGTGCAAGTGTTCAGCTCAATCCCACTGCCCATCTTTTTTAGAGCTTCTAATTATAGAGCATCTGTGTTACAAAAGTGATTAAACAGTTCACATTACAAATCACGTGTGTAATTTAATCCAGATTTGGTACTTGTGAAATGCATAGAATCCAGTTCAGTATTATTTGTACTCCTAATTAGTACAGGGTTGTTCTGCACTTCAAATGATAGACCCCATACTATTAACTCTCAGCTATCCAGAGGCAGCTTATCTGCATGGTGAATCCCATGGACTGACACCTGCACTGGTCTTGTTTGGCGCCCAAGTCTGTGCTTGGATCTGTTTAGTCACAGCAACCATGCTAAGAGCTTTGGATTTAGGTTTGAGTTTGGAAAAGTTACCACAGCCACCCAATGTCCCTGATCCTGGGCTAATAAGTCCTTTGCAACTGATCTAGCTTCATCCTGAGCCATCTTTAGTTTCCTAGACTGTGACTAGTATCATCAGGACTACTGGGAATTATGGTGCAGAAATTTAGATATGGAGCCAGCTTGGGTCTGATGTGGCTGGTTGTAATCTGTAAAACAGATTTGGTGAGGCTAAAGCATTTGCCTTTGGGGTCAGGCTGAACATGAGCATCACACTCTTCAGCACATTTGAGTATCCATATTAACCAGTTCTTTTTTGTGATGATAGTGAGAAATGAGTATCAGTCTGATTTAAGTTCCTTTATGAAGCCAGATTTGGGTGTATTGCTTGGTTGTCCTGAATTCCTGCTTTCAGGAGTATTTCTACATTTAACATAAATAAAAATCACCTTTCCCAAGAATCCCAGCTCCTATCTGAGTCCTATAGCTAGGTTACAGGGTTGGGCAGCTTCTTACCTGCTTTCCTTTGGACCACTAAGTTCCACACTCACTACACAACCAGTCATTCAGGTTGGAGGGAACACAGGAGGTAATCTGGTGTGAGCTCCTGTTCAAAGCAGGGCCTGTGCTGAATTCAGACTACATTGCTTAAGACTTTGTCAGATGGATCTTAAAAATCCCAGAGCACAACGATTTTCCTCACACCGTGGGTGACTTGTCCCAGTGCTTGATTATCCTTGTTTGTTGTCATGACTGACCCCACTGACATCACTGAAGTTTTGATGAGGGATGTGCTCAGTGCCTCCTTCCACAGCACCCCGGAGCTCTGAGCTCTCTCTTGACAGGGGAATCCTGCCATGAGGAGAAATGTAAGCCAGGTCTCTGGGTTACTGAGCAGCCCTGAAAACTGCTCTGCTGTCAAGTGACAAAGGGCAGAAGGCATTTGGAGGGAAAGAGTGTGGAAACTCTAATGAATTGCTCACATTTCCAACACTGAAAAAAGATTGTGGGTCTTTTGCTATGTCCTGCCAACTTGTTTAAGCATTGTAGCACTCAGGGTACTGGATTGTTCCTGAAATTATCTCCCTCATGAGGCCTCTTCCTCAATACCTGGCAGCTGCATATTCTCCTGTGATTCCTGCTTCAGACTAGCTGTAGGTTTAAGTGTGTGAATCACTTGCCATAGGACTCACGTCATCTAATTTCATTTGCCTAAAAGTTTGCATTAATTTCCCATCTAGTCTAAGCTAGTTACCAGGGCTTACTCTGTCACCAGATCAAGAAATGCAATTTCAAATGATGCTTTTTTCCACCCGAAGCCATATGTCCAAAATGGAGTCAATGGAATCAGCATTTAAAATATTGGGACTGCAAACTGCGCCTTTCAGTACCTTTCAAAAAATGTACCTTTCAAAAAATGTGTCTAAGAAAACAATAGCTTTTGGTCTCTCTGGAGCTTGCTGAAGAGTTCTCTATTTATAGGAAAATTGCTTTTCTTTCTGTGAAATTCAGTTGTGCAATTTTCCACGGTTTCCAGTGTTCCTGCCCTTCAGGACCATCTGTCCCGTGGCTGAGGATACCACAACTTCCAGAGTTGCCAGTCCCCTGGGTGCCTCCTGGATCCTGCCTTGTATTTGGCAATAGACTTCCGTCTGTGGTGTTTCGAATGGAATGGTTTGGGCTTTGTGAAATCCTGTTTTCCTACAGACTTTGTTTCATAAGCAAATAAGGATCAGCTGTTTGCTCCCTTCTGATCCAAGAATTGTCAGGACATAATGGAGCAAGTATGCAGATGTCAAAATTTTTTCACAAAACATACCATTGAGCTGTGGGACTCCTTCCCCCAGTATTTTGGTATTTATTGTGATTAAAGTGGCTGAGTTCTTTACAAAGACCAAAGAAACCAGTTTCCATGGCCAGGCTACTTTTTGGTATGGCTTGTGGAGGCTGTATGTTTCCATGATAGAGCTGGCAAGGTGTGTTAAGAGTGCCACACAGCAAGCTGCTGGTCAAAAATTTTCATGTTCCTGGCTCATTTACTTAGTTTATGAACAGTCTTTCCAGATGTTATTTTGGGATTAATTGCTACTTGAGTAATTTTGAGATTTTGAGGGGTCACCCAAGTGCTCTGAGGCCTACAGCTCCATTTGATTCTTGAATCCTTCCCCTGTAAGAATGAGAGCTCCCCCAGTTCTGAGTTTTACTTAGACACTTGGCACAAAGAACAACAATCCTGCTGCAGGAGTGCTGCTCAGCAGCTAGGCAACACTTTCCAGATGGGGCTTAGGGACTTGCACTGACATGAGTTAAACTGATTTTCAGAGGCAGCCTGGGACACTCAGTGCAGTGCAGCTGCAGGCAGGGATCCTCAACACCCAGGCCAGTGGTGCAGAACAGCTTGCATTTGTGCAGATACAGCAGACCTGCAGCAGACTGACTGCATCCATGCTGCATATGTATATAATGCTCAATTGTCCCAGGACTTCTGAGACAGTGTTTGGAGGACTGAGACAGTAGAAGAGGAAAGAGAGTCAAAGCTGCTGCAGTCTCAGTCATACTGCCTGTTGGGAGCCTCCTCTAGAATAGTTTCATGCCTGAACTGCATCCAAGTCCAGTCAACGGGGAGAGAACTTACTCAGAGCAGTCCAAAATAGCACCAGAGAATGACCTAACAGTTCTTCAGTGCAGAAGATTTGGGCTCTGGTGCTTGCTTTCAACCCATGATTCCTTCATTGAGCAATGTGGGCATAACCTTAAAACCTATTTTCATGATACCACAAATTTACTTTGCTGCAAGCTCAATCAGGTAAAACCTGAGAAAAACCTCCATATTGTTTAAGAAGTAGTGGAGACTCTTCTCAACTCTGGAAAACTGATTCAGTTGCTCCAAAATAAGCAAGATTTTCTTGTGATTTACAAGGTTAAGCCTGAATGTTTTAATGTGTTACATGAAATGAGAAGTCATCCAAAATGGGGAATGGGAGAGTCTAACACCACTTCTAAGCTCAAACTTACCCTCGCTACCACTATGCAAGTTAAAATGCTGTGACTGTGTGACTTCCAGGCAGGTAGCAGAAGGAGCATGTTAATATTTAATTTCCATACTGTGTGACATAGGAGTGTCTGCCCGCTCCCACCTCCACCCCGCATCCCATCTTCTGGCAGGGCAGTTTCCGTACAAAGGAAGGAAGTTTCAGAGAGCTCTGAAAAATATCCTCAGGTCCAAACAACTATGAAAGGAAGGTGTGTTATGGAATACACTCGCCCCACCCAGGCAGAGAGACCACACTTGGGGTAGTTTCACAAGCTGCAAGGCCTCAAATCCTGCCAGCGTTAGCACATAATCTTTGCTTTGCGTTTGTAAGTGGTACCCCTGCTCTTGAAGACTGGGGGAGTTTAGAAGAGGCGCTTTTCTTTGTGGGACTGAGGCTTTGTCTGATTTTTTTTAAATCTCAATCAATGTTTCTGGTTAAAGAACAAGCACAGAAAATGTGACTTGTTTAATATTTTAGCCATGTTTTTCCTCCTTTGGTTTTCTGTAATGAGGTACGGAAAGGATGGCAGAGCTGTTGGCACAAGCATAAAGGATAACCAGTTGCTCTTTGAGGGGCTGGATGGGTATCTGGAATGTAATGCTTCACCTGAGCTTTGTCTTCATCCTTGGTGTTTGTGCCCACCCAGAAGGCTCAATAAAAACCTGCTTTGTTGGTTTTTTTCCTTTTGCTCTTGTTCTAGTGAGAAGAGGCTTCCTGAATTCAGCTATATAAAGTTTTAATGAGTGACCTATTTGTGAGACTCCTTTCCACATTGGCAAACAGTGTGGATGGGAGGCAGCTCCTTGTGCTCTCTGGCCCACAGCCGTCCCCTCCTCCCCGTCCCCTCTCCATGGGGCCTAACTGGGCAGCGAGAGCTTGACCTGAACTCTCCAGCCGAGAAATACAGCAGCTGGACATGGTGTTTCTGCGCCTTGCTGTATGGACACCAAAACAAACAGGGGCCTTGTGGTGAAACTGGTGGTGTGTGCTGTCTGCCCCGGCTGATGAGAAACTTCTCAGGTCCAATGCAAACATCTCTTGCTGAATGCTGGGGCCCACACAGTTGTTGACATAGCGATAAAATCCCGTTTGCTCCATACAGCGTCCTTTCTTTCACTGCTTGTGAAAGGTGCAGTGCGTCCCAGCACCAAAAAAGCCACGGATTGGGATCTGGTGTGTTATGCTTTGCAAGGAGAGATCCCTGTGTCTGTCTGGATGGGGCATAACAAGCCCTGCTTCCTCCTTCTCTACCTGCTGCTCTCAGGTTTGGGGTTTTTCTCCAAACACAAACTCTGGATTAATTTCTCCACCAAAAAAAAAAAGACAGTTCCTTGAAATAATACCTTTTGCATGCTGATATTCTTTAGGCATAATGTATTCCTGAAAATGGGATTAAGAACTAGAACTGGGGGAGAAGTCCCAAACCCAGAGTAAAATAATTAATAAAAATGATTGAAAAAGTGAAGATGTAGCATTACACATTCTTTAAAACACAGATGAGTTCATAGTATGCAAGACAATATGACAGAAGAAATTTATAATGAATAATCCAGTTCATCATATGATATTCCAGTAAATACTGAAAAAAAAAGAATTATTGCTCAAGATTATGTGGCCAGGTATTTTTTATGAAAACAGTGCTGAGTTAACTTCCACAGGCAGCTTTGATCAGATTTGTTCCACAGACAGTGGAACAAATCTGATCAAAAGACTTTTTAAAGAAAATGGCACTCGTTACTTTAAAGACAACTTTTGCTTTAACAGAAAGGAGTTCATAGGCTGTACTGATGGCTGCTTAGTCCTCCATCTCTGACAGACTTGAAAGATGTTCATACTGCTACAGTGAAGATGAAATATGAACATTACATATGTTGTAAAGAGACAGGATACATAAAGAGGAGAATAAGCAGGCATCAATTAACATCTGGTTTCACCTGAGGCAGATGTGGGTTTCACATCTTGGATTTGGTTCCATTTTACTGTTCACATACAGGCTTTGTGAGAGACCAGATGCACATGTTGATTGCAAGCAGAGTGCATCTTTTATGTCTCCATACGTAAGAATGCACCATTTAATGCTGTGTGCAAGGAGAAGGACAAAACCATCCATGTTTTTCTTGAAGTTGTACTTGGAAAGTGAGAGAAAAATGCCCATTTCAAGTCTGCAGCATTGCTCCCTTTTCCATGGTTTTCCAGTGAGCTGCTCTGTAAGCCCATTTGCAGCTTTGTCATTACAGTTTGCATCCCAGTATTTCATCTCCTGTTTCTCTACAGTAAGTAATAAAAGCTACAAGAGTGATATCCAGTGTCCTTGAAATGCCCAGATTTAGTTGCGACAGAGTTCAAGGTTTGTGTAAATAATCTTCATCCTGGAACTTGAATTCAAACATTGGTTTATTCAGTGTGTTGGATAGTTTATTTGTATGCATCTCAAAACCACTGCATAGTTTGGCATGGGAAGGGAACAGCAGCCAACTGGTGTGTCAGGAGTGAGGTCAGCTGGCAAAATGGTGAGGAAGCTGGCACAATACCTGCCCGCCACTGGTTTTGCTCCAGCTGATACTAATTCCCCATGCCATCAGGAGCTCTGAAGTCACCCACAAGTCAAACAACATTAAAGAAACATTGTAGACATTTATATAACACTGTAAACATGAATCATTTTTTGCTAATGGAATGTGCTGTATCAATGGAACCAGGAATCTGGATTTGGGGGAAAGGAGACTGATGGGAGGTGGGTTGTTTTCTGGGGGTGGGGTGAAGAGGAGTCTTTTCTTTGAGAAGAGTGAAATTCTTTCCTCTGGAAGGTCCCCACCAGGTGTTTTGGTGAAGTCCTGTGGAGGAATGTGAAGTAATAAAAAATTCAGATTCAGTGAACAAACCAGGAGGGAAGGATAGATTTATGTCCTTGGCAGCTCAGGCCAGTCTCCATATGTTGTTAACATTAGATAGTGAGAGAAATTAACTATATCATACGCTATTGCACAGCCTGCATGTTAAGCCTCTCCTGTTTAAAAACTATTTAATACAAATGGAAGAGATAAAATGAGAATTTTCCTCAAGTGAGAACAGATGGCAAAGTTTTCAGGCTCTGGAAGTCAGAGGGAGACTTCTCCGTGGCCAGGAAAGAAGTGGGACAAGGAGCTCTCCTCAGGGCACCGTGTCACCACTTTCCGCAGCAGGAGTGTCTAAATCCTCCAACAGCATGCATTGTGTTGCATTAGCTTCCCTTTGGAGCTAGCCATCTTCCGTTTCTGTGCTGTGGTTTGAAGCTGAAAATATTATGGGCATAACGTTGCATCTAATGATTGACATGGTCATTATTCCTGATGACACTTGATTCATTAAGCTGCATTTCCCAGTTCCTGCTTCAGCAAGACTTGGGGAGTATGATGTGGCACTGTTGAGCACCTTGGTCTTCTTCCTTTCTTATATCTCAGGAAATCCAGGAGCTTATTAATTTTTGTGGTGTCTAAGTTGCTCTCAGGCTATTTGTCTGTCTCCACCTCTTCCTGGGCTATGGTGCCAGTGAGCAAAGGAGCTGTAGCAGACTTTGGTGGGACCTGTAGGTATCCTGCCCAGCGTCCAGAGCCTCCAAATAAAGCAGGGAGGATGCATTTAAAACAATTAGTTCAGGAACTTTGCAGTTTATTTAAAGGTGTAGTCTGACTTGAGCTCCTTAAAAGCCTGACTTGCAATTCTCTTCTTTTAAGATATGAGCCTTTTCAAGGCTCTGAAACAAACTCCACTTTCCATTTTATCCAAAAATTGTGTCACTAAAACACCTGCCGGGGAGGCTGCAATTCTCATTTTACCTGCAGGGGACTTTTTCAATCCGTATCCATTTGAAACGTGACAGTTATGCCATGCTGAAGCAGCACCCCCAAGTGACAAGGTGTCTGGGGCCTATTTTCCCAGTCACTGATGATGACTTTTTTCTTAACCAATAAAAATTTATTAGGTCTCTGAAATAGCAACATCATTAATGAATTATTTACTGGTTTGCTTTACCTCCCAGCAGAGTGCCCTAACTGATAGGCCTTAAAGTAATTTCCCTCTCTCTTTGTTCAATGTATATTTAAGTAATTACTTTATACAAAGGAGTGGAACAGTTCCAGGAGCAGAGCTTGGCAGAACAGGGCTGCTTTGTCAGGGCAGGCAGGATCCTCTCCCATGAGATGACTGCTAAGGATTCCACATCCTGAACCAGTATCTCCCAAATCCAGCATGCTAGCTGTTGAATAAAAGCACTACTGCCTTCATTTTGCAGATAATGCTGAATTGCAGCCGCTTGAGCATTTCATGTGCCCCAAAACAGCTTGGTTTGTTTCAGTGTCATTAAGAACACTGCTCTTCAAGTCCCATTTTGCTTTGAAAAAATGCCTTTTAATTTCTTTCAGTGGTTTATTTTCAAGACTTAAGTAAAATGAAAAAACCCAAGGAATTTATTGACACATCTATAGCTTTCTGGGCCTTGCAGAGAAAAGGCAGCAAGGGAAAGGCAGCTGCAGGTTGATCCCTGCAGGGCAAGGAGATAGCTTTTCATTTTCTGTCTGCCGCAAGATGATGAATTTCAGTTCATCTGGAAAATAGTCATGGCTGTAGGATCTCAGTTCAGCTCTGACCTTCTGGGCGGTTCCTATCATTGCAGAGCCTGGGGGCTTGGTTGGGTTTCTAATCACTTTTGCACTGCCTTATGCTCAGTAAACATTTTGAAAGCTGACTGCAGCTCTAACTACTAGAGACTTTATTTTCCAGTGTAATCTGAGATCCAAGGCATGTTTTGCAGAAGGGTTGAGCTGTGGGCACCCATGAAATATACAGCAGAGGCTGCCATCGCTCATGCCTGTGCTCCTAATTGCTGTCAAACCTGCTAGCAACTAAATCACTTTATAGCCTCTGCAAATAGGAACAACTGAAATACCAGGCTTGCCAAATGTTGTGGTATGACTGCAAATAAACTGCAGTGTCTGGGTGATTTTGGGGTGGATTATCTGACTGATCAAAATTGGTAAGGTGTAGTCTCCAGTATAGAATCTGAATTTCTCAGCAGCAAGTCATCAAAAAAATTGAATGATTGGCCAGGAAGTTAATTGTTTACACTAAAACAGCTTTCTTTCAAGACTTTGGGTGTGGATGAAGCATAATATTTATTTAAAGATGGAGATAAAACTTTACCATTCTCACATAATCTTGTATGTACATCTCTGATGTAAATACCTTCTTATCCCTAATGCCTCTGACTGCTGTAATTGTGTATTGCACTATTTATACAACCAGGAAGCGATGAATGAAAAAGAAAATCCTGTACGTCCTTTAGGGGTACACAAAAGCATCCAAATCAGGGAATCAGAACCTTTTTTTTCCTACAGATTTTGTGGGTTTTAGCAAAGAGAATGGCTTCCAAGCACACGTATTTTCTTCTTACCACATAGTTTTTAGCAGTTATGGTGTAGTTTGTGCCTAGAGAAGATCAATATAGACTTTTGTCCCGTCTTTGTAATAGCAGTACAGCAGAAGGTTGTGGGTTTGGTGCTTCATCCTTCACCTCACTGGGCTGCAGGCAGGGGCTCTGAGCTGCAGCACCCTGTGAGCAGTGAATGGCACAGTGATTGCTGTGGTGAGGAGGTGCTTAGCAGGCCAGTCCCAACACGGCCTATTTCTCCCTTACCAAGGATTCCAAACTTGTTGACTGGGAAAACCCTACTTGCCAGAACAAGATCTTTTTACACACAGTGAGAACAATCTCCTATTGTCTCCAGGGATAAAATGGTGCCAATAAAAGATGAAAACCCCATGCCAACACGATGATGCATAAAACTATGTTAACTGCTTCACCACTATATTTAACTATGAGGTAAAAGCCTCTGAGAGAAGTGTTTTTTGGTCTCACAAATCCAAATACATGGAATGTAGTAATTACACTGAAAACCCCCAAATGTTGTATTCACAACTCTGTAACTCTGCAGCTATGAATATTACAATTTTTTTGTTTGTTTGTTCTTGTGCCCTGGCTGAGTGTCTGTATGGTGGGGTAGGAGCGAACATTCAACTGTCCCCTGCTGCCTTCCCAGCTTTCTGGGGCTGTTGTCAGAAATGAAGCATTCACATTTTTGTTCTCCACATCTGGAAAGAAGATGCTATGACACACTTCAATTTTTCATGGGAATGTGCCGTTTCTTGTTCCTCCTCTCATGGTGCTTCTTCCCTCTACAGAAATAGAGGGTGCCTTAGTTTCCCCTTACTAGAGCAGCTCAGCTCTCTATGAGCAACAGCTCCCTGAGGGTACCTGTTTAATGTAGCTAGGAATTTTTAGGGAATGGAAGGAGTCTGGGGATGGGTTTTATCTAAGACATGCACTGACTCGAAAACTGGAAGCTGGTCTGATATTTCTGATTCCCCCTTCTCAGCTTTATGCCCTGACAGTGAGCCTGTAGAGTAGGGTTTTCTCTGCCTCTGACTCCTCTTCCTCCTCCAGCTCACACTTTTGATGGCCTGTCCTGCCAGGTAAAGGTGCCCAGGGAGAAGGGCAAGGTACTTCCAGTGGCAACGTACTTCTTTTCACCATGGTCTCTTTATGTAAGCTTTGTAGGTGAAGCCTGAATCACATTCTCCAGAGACATTCACAGAATTACAGAATATTCTGAGCTGGAAGTGACCCACAAGGATCATCAAGTGCAGCTCTTCAGTGAATGGCCCATACAGGGATTGAACCCACAACCTTGGCATTACTGGCGCCGTGCTCTGACCAGCTGAGCTAAAATTGTGCACAAAAGGCACCAGAGGTATGCCCTGAAAGGACCCCGGATGCAGCAAGCACCTCTTTCAAGAGGCGGAACATTTTAATATCCCAGGTCTGTCATGTTCACTAGTAGAGGTAAGGTCTACAGGATGTGGAGCAGCAGCTTGCAGAGCCTGTGTGGAAGATGCATGCCTCTTGACAGAGAGGAGTGTGCTCAAGGCAAGGGATTCTGGAAGCTCCCAGGCTCACCAGGGAGGCTCAGAGGGACTGTAGGTTACTCAGGCTTTGGTGCTGCTGTCCAGTACAGGTTTTCAGAATCTTTTGTCTACTTGGATATAGGTAGCCACAAGGAGAGCTTGGTGGTCTGAATCTTGACTGAATCTTGCCTTCACCTGATTTTCCCTACACAAAATGGTAATTCTGCCGACAGTTTTGAAACCCATCTGCTGCTTATCCTTTGATCTTCCATTATTCTTTTTGTCCTGCTTAAGCCCATTTTGTAAATTAGCTGGATCATAGTATTGGCATTGCCTTTGAGCAGTCTTCAGATGTTTGCTGAGGGGTGGTTTACCTCGAACCATTCCAGCCCTTTCTTCTCTTTTTCTTCCTCCCCTCCCCTGCTCCAGCTTCCCTTCGCTAAGCTCAAACAATGTATCTCCTAGAGATCAGGTAGAGAAGCAGTTTGTGTTGTATGAATATGTATGTAAAATGCACATGTATATGCATGGGTAGTGCAAATGTACACACACAAAGCATGTATTTATATATGTATGCACATATATGCATATATGGAATATTGCAGAAGAGCTCGAAATGCAGCACAGCCTCTAGATGCTACTGCATGCAAACAACCAGCCCCTCTTTGAAAATCTCCTTTTTTAAGTTTGGATGTGCTCATTGTGGAACGCTGGCCCCATTACGGGGCTTGCCCTTTTCCATTGATTACGTGGCACCAAAATGTAGAATTGAATGCAAGTCTAGGTTCATGCTGAGAAAACCCTGCTAACCTCAGGGAGAAAGAATTAGTCAGTTTTGGAATTTTAATTTGGTCCCAACTGTATTTCAGTTTATTTCAAAAATCTGAAAGCATAACAATCAGGAAAAACATGCTACATTGATCCATGCCATTGAGCTAAAATGTTTGTTTGGAATAAATAAATGGAAGTGCAAACCACTGCAAACAATCTGGTTGCAGATTGTTGTCAAAATATATACACATATATATGTTTTCATTTCCTTCCTTCCCAAGGTAAATTATTCTTTAAGCTTCTCCTGTGGAACACGTGTCTCTGGAATTCCAGGGGACTATAATATGTGGAAATGCAACATGTGAAGTCAAATTACATCTGGTTATGTACTTTTTAACTCCAGTATGGCTCAGTCCCTTGCTTCCCAGTGATGTTTAGATTAAGCCCTCCAAGATGAAAATTGATTTTCTTTGTGTCTCTGAATTTGCAGACATGAGAAATTAAAAAAAAAAAAAAAAAAGCAAGGAAGACTTTTTCTGGTGTAGTGTTTTCCTGTATTGCTCTATGTATTTTTTTTTAATTGATAAAATCAGCTGTTATGACAGAGGCAGCATGATAAATAATAAGCAGCAAGCTGTCCAAGCTTCTTTCTCACGCTATTTCCTGCAGAGTCAGGTTGTATGAATGCCTGCAAATATCTAAACTTGGGGCAGTATTTGAACATCCCTATTACCTTTCCGAGCTTTAGATCCAGCTCTTTGATTTGTTCTCTCAAGCTCCTTAAAGCTCCTTCTCTGCCAGTTTGGATGATGTGTAGGAGTCTGTAATGAATACGCTCATTATCTAATACAAAGTGGCATAAAACACTCATGCCATGAACTCCGCCACACAGCTATACCCCGCTGCAATTCTCTGATTCATGCTGTACGAGATTAATAGCATTTATGTTATTCATCTATCTTGGTTGACCTTGATCTGTTAGAAACTCCCTCCTTTTTATCTCTGTCCCATACTGGGGAGGTTTTGTCCCACATTAACAATGGAACTTTTGTACTTCAAAGCACATTCCCCCCACGCCCAACATCCTGAGTTTTAATTTTCCTTACATATATAATATCTGTTCCCTTCTCTTTCCCTCTCATATTCTTACCTATGTTTAATGGGCTGATACTATCTCAGGAGCTGTAAACTTTTATTTTATTTTTTTTCCATATCATAGTAAGTTAACCCTTTGAAATCTAATTGCAGAAAAATATTTAAATTCTACCAGAAGAAATAAAAACATGCTCTAAGAATAAACAGTATTTGTAGCTTTTCTCTGTGGCATTTGTAGGGCAAATACTGTCATTTCAGCTGTGATAATACAAAAGATGTTGTGTGTGTATGGGGAAAAGATGATATAGAGGCTTGAATAAGAGAAAGAAGGGGTCATATAGTTATAGATGTGATTTTTCAGAATGTTATGAGTCTTTCCTTGGGCACTTTGCAAAACTAAGGCATGTTCCTGCCTCTTGCATTGCTCCTGCACTCAGAGAGATGAATTGGCTCCCATGATCCCCCACTTCTGCTTCCCACTGCAGCACACTGCTCCCTGCTCATGGGGATGTGAGAGACCCTTTGTCTGTGAGAAAATCTGGGCTGTGCAGAAAAAAGATATCCCGTGGGAAGTAGGTGTCTGTGGTCTAATATGTCTCAGTCAACAGGTTTTCCTTTGCTGGTTGCAGCCTCTCACCCCTACTGGTGATGCACAGGGAGCTGGGGCTGGGAGGAGCTGTCCCCTGCAGATGAGAAGCCTCCTTCTGTCCCCTGGCACAGCAGAGGTGCCCTGGGGACAGTTTGCTGCCATGCTGGTGGGGAAGGAGCTGTGGACAGGCCCAACAGCTCTTGTCCAGAGCTGGGGCAAGAGCTAACAAGGCTCTGGGGTGAATGTGCCGAGGAAGAGACAGAGGGACAAGAGCGGAGCTGGGCAGGGGTTCTGGCAGTGCAGTGGGGCAGGGAGGTGCAGAGGAGCACACAAGCAGATGCAGAGAGAAGACAAGATAAAAAAAAGATCAAAAGTGGGATGTGGTGACAAGCATGAGCAGCAGTCTAGCGAGAATAAGAACAGAGCCCCTACATATGGTGCAAGGAGAGATGCTGCCTGTAGCACTGGGGACAGAGTCACACCTCGAGGAGTCATGGCTCTGCTGTGCACTGGACATCCTGTGTCCTTACTGTCCTTCCTGGCCATCTTCCACTATAGCTGGAAGTGGGATCCAGCTCTGTCTGCATTCCAGTCTGTCAATTGCTGTGGCACCATGACAGGCAAGCAGGAAACTCCAGCTACCACCTCCCTCCGTTTTCTTTTCGTCAGCACATGCCAAGACTGAGAGCTGTCAAAACAGGTGTATGCCTGAGTCCAAAAACTGCAACTGGCAAGGACCATGTGGTTCTTCGGCTTGTAACAACTTTCCAGTCTATTTATTTATTTACATCTCCCTCCAACTTGCGATTGGTGGCTTCTTAATTTTTATTTTCCCATCAGCTTTCTGGAAGGCTGGATTAGAAATGTAATAGCAAAAAACACTGATCTGGAAATACTTATGAACCCCGAGTTGCAGGGACAGGCAATGTCTTTTATTTAGACACTGATACCACTGAAAAAATAGGCAACTTCCAGATATAATGGCTCAGCTTTAGGTTATGAAATCTTGTCTTTATTTTTTTCTCCAGTGGTTAGGACTAATAAAAGATATGACATCTCCTTCCAGCTCCTTCCTTGCCTATGTTCCTAGACCATCATCACTCCAGCAGCACTTATCAGTAAATATTTGTGGCCAGAGCTGTGCTGCTTGGAGTGGTTTCTCCCTCCAACTTCTTCCCTCCCCATCTGTTGTCTCTCTGTGACCCTGCTGCTGCTGGCCTATAGCCCCTGTGGTGGGTGGCAGCAGCCCCAGGAGCATAGAGGTGTCTGGCTCTGCTCCACATCCCTAATTCTGCATTCACTCACAGGTCTGCTTTTAGGGGATTTGCTGCAAGGGAAATAAAACAATTGCATTTAATGCAGAGTAAATAGAGCAGATCCTACAACCTTTCTTTGTGAAGTATGGTGAGCTCTGCCTATTTTTTCGTTCTGTTTTATAGGTTTTTTACAGTATATGAATAATCATGAATCAGAATTTTGAAGCTGACAGTGCTCTGAAATCCCTGTGGGTTTTCCTTGTGTTGCTGCCCAGGTCTGAAAAATGTTAAGATCCATCTGTGTTATAATGCACTGAATTAGCTAAGGGAGAAAAAAGGAGCAACCAGGATAATTTTTTTCTAATCTTTGCTTTAATCTTGCAAAAAAGCTCCTGACACTTTCTAATAGAATTCCTAATTGATGAGTGGCAACCTTCCTGGTATTAGGCCCATGGTTTAATTATACTGTACCAGTATTAAAGGAAAGCTCTGTTGACTCTGGATTTGTGGCAGAGCATATACTACTTTCATGGGATTAGAAGCCCATATACTCTGGCCTTGTGAAATTGTTTTGCTTTCTCGGCATGTTCGAACTTCTTGAGGAAGTGAAGGACTTCCTCTATGAAGGGCTGTGCTTACTTCATTTCTTTGTGCTCCAAATACTGAGACAGCAAGTTCCTCGGGACATCTGTTCTTTGTTCGCTTTGGGTTTATTTATGACATGCATCTGCCTGCCTTTTCCTCTCTGCATTCAGTACTAAGAAGAAAAAAGAAAGGGAAAAAAAAAAAAAAGAAAGAAAGAAACTCTCGGTACTGCTACAAAACCATATCCCCTAGTCTTTATTCAGAGACAGACTGACGCTTTAAGGCACAGTTTCGCACTAAATTAAATTGCAGGATGCAGTGCCAGGAAGTGTATCTGAACATCAGCAAGGAAAATATCCTCCCCACCACCATCCTCCTGGGCTTGGAAAGAGCTGAGCTGCTTTCCTTTTTTTTTTGTTTTTTTGTAGACCATAAGAGGAAAGACATGCACCAGTACAGCCAAGCATTTTCTAACCTTCTGGTCTTCACCAGGCCAGAGCCCATTAAAAGGTTTATTTTCTGTCTTTTTAAGCCTTTTTGTCTAAGTTTTTCCTGTAACTTAATGTGTTACATTCCTTGTTTCCATGCAGGCCATGTGAATTCCCACAAGTGCTACAGGACTCATTTACTGCTTGCAAAATTGTGCAAAAACAGTCCTTAAACAGGATGGGCCCCCAACATACTTTGGGTAGGATCAGGCTGTATTGCTGATGTCCTACAGCACCACACAGGACATGGATTGAAAAGTGGTAAAAACTTTCTTATTGTGTCTCCTGAAAAATCTGCACTTGAAAACCACACTTTTTTTCTGAAATAGACATGTAAAGGCACAATTTGTGATGCCAGAGTTGATTGCTAGGCTTAAAGTCTCTCTCACTCCAAATTAAACTCATCCTTTAGGGTTCCTCTGTGGTCAGGGGTGATGGATTCATCCCCATTCAAGAGGAATGGTCTGAAATAAGGATGGTTCTCTCTCTCCAGGGATTCTTCCCTCCTTCATTCAGGGGTAGCCCAAGCAGTATGCTTAGGTTAGCTGACTATATGTTAGATGCTTAATATTTAGACAAGTTATATCCTACCATGAGTGAACAAAAGCAGTTCTCAGCTGAAAGTCAAGGTACCCAGACAATGACCAGGTTAATACAGAGACACTTGCAACAGTTCCTCAAAACATTCCACAGCACAAAACCACATGTGGGACTTCTTTAAATTGAATGGTGTTTCTGCCTTTAATGCATGTGACAGTTTTTACTTGCTAGAACTATTTGCTGATTCCTCGCATTACATAAGATGCAATGGAAGAAGGGAGAGTGATTATAGCATTTAAATTTAACTCCAAAAGGAGGAAATTCATCTTCTTTTCAGGTCCATTGGGAAAATAAATAATTTCAACAATTTTATTAAACTAGAGTGGAAATGATTTTGGTCAAAAGCCTTTCTAACATAAGGGGTGACTAAATGCTAAACTAGACTAGAGGCTATGGAAACCTACCACTAGAGGTTTGTGAATAAGAGGTTAAACAAACTTTGGTATAGTTTATATAAAGAAACAAGATCAGTTGAAGAAAGATGGACTTGCTCCAAAGTTACAGAATGAATTTCCCAACACTGATCTCTGGGCACTGAAGTATCCTTCCTACTGCTGCTGCAAAGGAAGGAGAGTCAAAGCAGGAGTCTGTCTCACAAAGAACTGGGGAGTGACTGATCTGATGACTCTGAACTTGGGGGAAATTTTTGCATCGTGCTAAGAAAGTGTGAATAAGGGGTAATAACAGAAACCTGAATGGGCACTGCATTTCTCAACAAGGACTGATGAAAAGCCATTTGAGTTAAGGAGTTACATGACACAAACCTGGAAAAAGGCAGCCAAGCCCAGTCTGATGTGAATTTGTGAACTTGGTAAAAATTCTTTCAGGATGAATGTAGAATAGCTAAAAAATGGTAAGAAATTCCTGGAAATACAAGGAAAGGGAGTAGCAGTCAGCATGAGAAAGAAGCAATGTTGTGTATAATGTTGTGTCTTGCTGTGCATGTTTGTACATCCCTGCCACTCTGTCCCCTATAATCATCTGCATTTGTTGCCTGCCTTGTTTGGGATCTGGACAGGGGCTGTATTTTTAGCTTGACTTCAAACATTGTCAGAGCTTGGCTCTGAGTTGCAGAGACTCTTGCCATTTCTAATATTCATTGTTTGGGACTGGAAAGCCTTATATAGCCTTGAGCTGGAAGATAATGTATTCAGATCCTACTGTCACAGGAACCAACTGATTTATGTCCACTTGGTGCTAAAGATTTAGGTAAAATGTTCAAAAACCTCTTCATGTTGTTGTGTAGAAACTGGGAAAATTTCTAACTGGTACCACATTTCACAATTTCCTTTTACCTTGTTTCTTTTATAAGTTCCTTTTAAAAGTGGATCCAGCCTGGCATTTGAGATGGGGCTGTTGTGGCAAGGGCTGTGGCTCTGTCTGAAAACACCAATTCCTCTCTGCTTACCATAGAGGGAGCCGAGAGGGCCAGCTTGGATTACACATTCATCCTTCTGCCTGCTGACATTAGATTAGAGGAGTCTGTGTTTCTGTCAGTAGTGAAATCAAGCCACGAGGAGAGAAAGTGCCAGAAAGCAGATCCACAGAAGTCAGTATAGACTGGAAAAGCTTAGCTAGCTTTAAGGAAATACTTATTAGATGGTGTGGTTTAGGCACTACTTTGGAAAGTGAAACACCGACTTTGAGGTTCCAAAGAAACGTCTACTGCTGATTGGGGTTGCAGCTGTGAAACAACTCCCAGAGCTGGATAAACCTTACTGCATTTGTTCTCATAAAGGCCAGCAGAAGAAGCTAGCCAGGGTTAAATTATTCTCTGGACATGTCAGAAATATGAGGCCTTTCTCTCCTCTTTTGACTGCCACTTGCAAGAAAGGGCTGGTTTAATAGCAACTGTCAAAGAGACAGTTCTTAGCCATGAGTTCCACGTGGAGGACTGCATACTGTGGTTCAGACTCAAAACTTGGAGCCCAAGTGCACCAGAAATCACAAGAGGTGTCTAAGGTTAAAAGCACTGTTCCTTTGTGTTCACCCTTTGTGAACAGTGTTTCCTTTGTGCGGACAACAAAAGAGCAAGAATCACCTACAGAAAGGAGGTACCCCTGCTTCTGGGTTGAGATGAGTGTCTGGGACACCTCAGGAGTGTTTGAGTGGGCACCTTGTACTGTACCACTACCAAAAATGGGACTTCTGCCACAGAATTAGTGGAAATGGACGATCCTTGTCTCAAAAACTTTTATTTGCACAGAAATCAGGAGCAAAGCTGTGCTCACCTATCATAAAAACAATTCTCTTGTAGACAGTGTGAATTTGCCCATGTCCTAGATACAGATGTTTTTGAAACTAATCAAGTGTTTTGATGAGATCTGTTTCATAAATCCTGTTGTATCATATGATACTACTACTGATCCTATGTGTTTAATTTCAATTTACACTGTTGGCTCTGTTTATTGCATTTTATTAAAGTTCATCACACAGGTTATTTTTAAGTCCTGTTGTGAGAAAGATGAACTCCAACACATGAAATAACCTAGATAAGAAAACTGAAAGTAGTAGTTGAAAGCTTCTATACTCAGGAGTGCCTTATTTGAATTTCTTACGTGGGAGTATTTACTTGCAAAAGACAGGATATTGATGATCAAACATGCAATTAACTGAAAGGGTTCTCTGTCTTTGTACAAAACAAAAGTATATTGCATAAAAGCTCTGGCAGTTTATTTTTTATGTTTTTTTCACTCATTTAAATGTATGAATACATATGTTTCAGTATCCTTCTACCACAAGTTGACTAAACATAGTCACACAGTTGTTAAAGGAAAAAGATCAGCTTTCAGTGACTTAAAAGCTCACAGAACTGCTGATATAAATTGCTTCATCTTGCAAGCTGATCTGCCCATATGTTATATTATACTGTTTCATTTCTATATTTCAGTCACAGGGTCATTGAAAACATCCCATCAGATCTCCTATGTGATGTAGCCAATAGGTCAGCTTGCAGTTTAGAGTCAAGCCTATAGTGTGTATAGGAGCTTGAAAGCATCTCAAAAGACATTCACTTACAAAGACTGGTGGAAGGATATTCTGCCTTAATATTGCCATCCTGTCACGTTTCAGAAATGCTTTTAGGTTATCATCATCCCTCTGTGCCAGCCATCCAGCCTTCTAGTGCACCTGTTGGTTTTTTTCCTTTTTTTTCTTTTCTTTTTCTTTTTTTTTTTTTTTTTGTTGTTGTTGTTGTTTTTTTTTTCCCCAGGCTCCTCACAAGTGTCTGCATTCAGTTTTTGTGTGTCTGTTTGTATTTTACTCTGCCATCTGACACCCTGTTTCTTTGCTGGGATGTACCTCTGCAGTCTCAGTCTTTCACATTTCCTGTTCAGTTGTCATTTTTATCCTACCCTCTACTCCCAGACACAGAGTTACCTTTGTGCTCTTGACATCTCTAGCAGATGTCTTCATCTGACCTGAGTGCTCCCCAGCACCTGTTAGCTTTCCCCCAAATCCTATTTGAAATTATGCCTTCCCTTTGCAATTCCATCAGTTTTCTTGAGTAAATTGGCTCCACTGCACTAAGTAATCCTTTCCTTGTATGATCATTTTCATCTTTATTCCTATCTTAGCTGGTATTCAGGAAGAATAATCTTCCTTTTACGTATCTTTTGCAAACACTGGGCTTTCCTTGCCAAATGCTGCAAAGTGTAGCGATGCAGAGCAGTACAGGATGGGATTTGTGAGGCAATTTCAGCCCTAATGACTGTAAAGTCATACTTGCATAAAGAGATGTATTCTGTGCAATGTCTTGCAAGAATAAACTGCATTAGTACCTCACTGTTGCATTATGGACACATGAGGTTGAACTGGTATGTAGAACTGAAATGGTTGAAGAGAGGATTTAATAACCCAGAAGTCCAAAATTTAAACCATATTTTTGATAATCAAAGCATCACTCTAACGATCTTTTAATTCCTCAGACATTTGTGAGATACAAGGTTGTGGTCATTAGCAGAGAAATGTGCATCCATGGAAAGATACCCTTCGATCTTGTGAGGCACAGTTACCCCTGATAAGTGAGGTCTAAGGGCAGAAGATGCTGAATCACAATTGCTGCATCTGATGGGGGCAAATCCTCTTTTGTAGGCACACAGATGACATACAAAAGAAGAATATGACCTATTGTTGGTTTTCCCTAGCTTTTCTAAAGCCTATATGGCAGTGACCCAATTTTCTGCACCCTCTAGTGACACACAACCCAAATTCTGACACACAAAATGGGGTTGCCCTTTATCAGAGAGTGTCCTCATCTGCTGCTTTTCACCCATTCCTACTCCAGTGAATGAGTTTCTCTGAACTACTCTGTACCATGCTGCAGATATTTGAAGTGTTGTGCAAAAATATTTGACTTGGTCCCACATAAAATTTATTTGCCCAGATTCAGTTCTCTTATTTAACTGATCTGCAACCTTCCCATGCTTGTGTCACATCAACAAGGCATGCTTTTCTTCTTGGGAACTGGTGACATAGGCAACAACTTAACACATGGAGCAAACTATTTGCTCTGTTTAAAAGTGAAGAAAACTTTTCTCTTTGAACTCTGTGGTGTGAACATTTCTTTTAAGAAATGTTTGGGGTTTTTTTTGTTTTTTTTTTTTTAAGGAGGAAGCGAGTACATCATCCAGAAACCCATCAAAAAATTCTTTCCAAAATGTGTAAAATATGATCTCTGCTAAAATCTAGCTGGTGTATTTGAATTTAAAGAAGATGTCGGGGTTCTCCTTTTGAAACTTATTTCTTATTAATCAGCATTGCTAAAGTACAACAAGGTGTAAGATTTAGCATGGTGGGATCCAAATATTTTCTGGGCTCTTCCCCTTTTTCTTTCTTTCATTCATTCACAGATCACCTTGCCCTGTCTATGAGTTGTGCCATTAGGCAGTGGCTATACTTACTTGACTCTTGATTCTTGGTCACACATTGTATGAGCAATATTTTTGTTTGTTTGCTTGCTTTATGTATGGGCAGAGAACATTTAATACAGTGCAAAAGTACATAGGGAAAGTGTAGGAAAACACCCAGGAGAGTTGCTTAACTCCTTGCTGAACTGTGGCCATTTTCACTGCCTGCTTGGCCACCTCTCTGTACGACGGGGCAGCCTACACCACATCTGTTCAGGACCTGCAACTGCATTAACCTCGGGATTATGACATCAAGAATGGCATTTGTACAATTAAAAATGTTATCTCACAGGGCAGCCCTTGTTGCCCTCGGCCACCTTTGGGTAAATTGTGTTGTAGGAAAGGTTAAAAAAAGCTGCTGGAACTAATCCTTTTGATGAAACCTTTAACAAGCATGTCAAGCTCCTCTGATCTCAGCCCTGGCAGAGTATAGTTGTAGTTAATGTCCCCGGCTCTAACTCACTGTCTAAGACCCTCTTTCCTGCCGCGTGTTTTCTTCATCAGTTTGTATTTCTGCCAGTCAGTGTCACAAAGCACTTCCTGCTTCATCCCCGCCTGACGGGGTTAAGCCATGCTGATGGTCTGCAGTTGTGTGCAGCTTCATTTTTCATAGATTCTTTCTGATAACCATAACATGAACTCTGGAGTATGTGTTAGGAACTGAAAACAGGCCAACTGTTTTGTATTAGAGCCTGTATTCCCACATTCACCAATTCTCCAAGGGTTGAAAATGCATCAGTGACATGTATGAGAAAAAAAAGGCTGGGACTAAAATCAATTTTCTCCCCTCTTGCCTACATGAAACAAAATTAAAAGCACAATGAGCCTTATTCTTTTTTCATTTACTGTTGAAATTCCTCTGCCGTCTGTGAAGCAACTCTTGTTACACCACTGTAACTGGAAGCAGAATCAACCCCGGTATCTGCTGCAGATGGTTATACCTTAAAAAGCCAGGAGCACACACGGTGTCTCTATCTACTAATTTTTTAAAAATCCAGTAAACATTTTATCTTTATGGATGGAACTAGACCCCGGAGAAGTGATTAACCAAAACTTGTAACTTGCTCTAAATGAACAATTTGATACTCTCTTTTACATGACTGGCTTTCAATATCCTGGTGCGTATGGTGACCCTAAGCTGTCAGTTTAATGCCTGTGTTAGCACAGATCAAAGGACAACAGAAACAAAATACAAAAACACAGCAATAAATAACCTAGTGTGCTTTCTTATCTCTAGTGAACATTTTATATTAGGCTGGTTTATTTGCTTGGTATTACAGAGTCATCTTTACTTCCGCTGAAATAAACTGGGGTGAAAAGCCACAATAATCCTTCAGATAAAATGGAAAAAGTTATTTATGCTGTGCTATTCATAGATGTCTCTTCTTAGAAACCGGCCATTTGTGGTTTTGTTTTTTTCTGTAGCATCCGCTTTTTTCCTTGAGATCTCACAACCTTTTTATTTTCAATTAAAAAAAAAAATTAACCACAATGCAGACCCATGCTAACAATTCTGCAATCCTGGCTGTCAAAAAGATTTCCTGAGGTCTGTTTTTGGCTGTGCACTCAGCCGGTTGCACTGTATCTCAGGCATTTATTTTAAAAGTAAACAGCTACAGTCATCATCGGCATAAAAATTAACCCCTGACGTGCGGGACTTTTCACTTTTTTAGTGTCTATCCATGAGCCACCTGAAGACTCGTTGAAAGGTGGACAGCCAAGAGGTTGAATGCATCTGAGGGAGGTTGTTGCCGTGAGAAAAGCAAGCCAAGTGTCATCGCCTGAATGCTAAACAGGGGTAACCATGGATTTGCTCATGTGACTTGGTCCCTTTATGCTGCTCAGAGGAAGGGATGGAAGAAATACTGCTGAGGCCTTTACAGCTGAGGACAGAAGGGGACAGTCCCTCCCTCCCTGACAGCACAAGGCTGTACAGGTCCCACACACACCATTAAAATAGATCAGGTTCATTTTCTAAGAACAGATCAGCTATGGATTTTTCTCAGTATTGTTTGAAAAATAACTGTGGTTTCACAAGTTATTTTTCACAATAACATGCGAAGAAAAGGCTAAATTATTCTACTCTGTTCAGGATGTAGGGGTATGTAGAAACATTTTCCAACAGTAGGTGCCTTTTGACTTAAGAACTTAAATAGATTTTGGGGTTTTTTTTCCCACCTCTGTTGCAATTTCGACTTAAGGTGCCTTGTCCTGCTTTAAACATCAGATCACTGTCTGGCTCAATCTCACAGTTCCTAAGTATTAAAAATGTATTTTGATGCTTGCCAAGAATGCTATATGAGTGAGTAATGTGATTTGACTTACTGAAAGGGTTCTAATGCAACATTAATTCAATGTAACAAACCACTCATGGAGCAGAAATACAGCTTTCTTTAAAAGCTGATGAGATACCATACTATAATGTTGCAACCATAAAGATTTGCCATACATTAATTTTAGGCTGCCTATTTAAATTTGGGCAGTATGGAGATTAATCTGCATAATTATTTGCTTTAAGAATGAATCAGAATTTATATTTCCTGCATTAGACTGTACTTTTAAAGCAAGTGTCATTGGAGATAAATGCCTCTGTTTGCAGCAGCAATGTATGTTAACACATCTTACGGAAGCTGCCTGTTCTTTGTGATACAGAAAACAAAATACTGATAAATTATGTAGAGGTCCACAGGTTTTTATCAAGCTTGGAAAACCAAACCTAGGGTTATACAACTAAATTCTTTACACACAAAAGAATATACCAAGGCATGTTACAGGGTTATATGGAATAGGTCTCATCTCATCTAACTTTAGCTCCTCAAAGGTAAGTCTGCAGGCAGATGTGCTCCTAGTGGATTATATACCCCCATCTTGAAGTTAAATGCTCTCAGAACAGTGGCAGTGCCTGGTTCTAGGAGGGCTTGTGAAAGCACTTCGTGGTTGGGGGTCCTTTATGGGATGTGACATGAAATCACTTTCTAAGCTGAAAAAATGTACTTCCAGCACTGATAAAGATGCCACTGCAAGTCACTAATTTCTCCTATTAAGTGGATCCATTATTTTGGCTCTCTGACCTTCTAGTTCCAGGAATGCTCTGGGCTTTTTTTTCTGAAGCTGTATTTCTTTTTGTGCAGACCATGAAGTGAATTCGTTTCTCTAAGGAACATGAATAAAGTTTGTTTTTCTTAAATTCCTGGCAAACAAGTTGATGAAATCCATATGGATCACAAAGTCTGAAGCTTGAATACAATGTTCCTCGGGTGAGCAAACACTTGTCTTTTAAAATAGATGACTTTTAGCTGTGGGGATTATATATATACATATTTGAGATCCGTCCTGTGAGCCATCAGCTCAACTTCAAAAACATAAGACAGGAAGCTGACTGCTTCTGAAGGTGTTTTCCTTCTTCCTCCTGTTAAGCATACATGCTTTTCAGATAAGGGCTTTTAATTTGATTTTGTCATCATATCTTAAAATTAAAGAAAAATTGTTAAAAAGTGGTTTGAAGCTTTCATTTTAAACCCACTCCTTGTCAGCCTAAATGGCTCAGAGTTTTAACTTTATTCTTACTATTGTCAGAATCCTTTCAACATGTACACATACACACACACACACACATCATGTGTCTCCTACCTTGGCCAAGATGCAGATAATCCAGCCTGCTGGGATTTTGAATCAATCTCTTTTCAATATGTCCTGTGCACATCTCCATGCCCCAGCATGTCTCCAGCCACACCTTCTTGGCACCAGTCTATCTAAGACATCCTCGAGTGCAGGCTAGGATGGGAAGGCATCTTTGGGAGAAAGTGCTTTGAAAGGCTGCAGAGAAGGTTCTTTCTTATATGTCCCAGGCTGCTCAGTGGAAGTCTATGACCTTCCCTCCTTTGGAAAAGAAAGGGGGCGACCAGCTTAGTTAATTAAAAAATGCTTGTTTGTGAAATGAATAGCAGTGAAACGAATCTTCAGTTAGCAGAGCTCTTCTGTATGTCCTTAAAATCTGTATGGTGCTTTCTTATCCCTGTCTGTACATGAAATGTAGCCACTTCAGATGCTAAACCCTATGGCTATGCCACAAGGGGAGTTCATGGTCTTCCACCGCTGCACCTTCTTTGACTTCCCCAAAACTTTTCCTGAGGGCTTCCACACCAGCCAGGTGCTTTGCAATGCACAACCTGCCCTCTATTAGGGTAGAAAGAAACAGACATGTTTAGCTGTGTCGTTTACTATCTTATCTCCTCACCTCCTCAAAAGACAGTAGAAGTAGAAACAGCCTGAAAGTTCCAGGAGAAATGTGCATGGAGATGAAAGCATTGGTGGGAGAATGAGCAGCAAAACTGGGAAACAACAAAGTGAGATGTCTGTATTTGGGTGGCTTGGAGGGTGAGGATGGGCTTGCTGTGTCTCTTTAGGGAGGCTGGGTAGGGCTGGGCAGCTGCCCTCGCACCTGGGAGCTGGAGGTTGCTCCTGGCCACCTGCGGTGACCCTACACAGTAGTGCACAATCATTGGTCTTCAAAACAAAGCATAAGCTTTTTTGTTTAAAGCCTCAGAAACCTTTAAAATTGCTTGAGATGAGAACAAAAGCAATTAGCAAAATATGTTTTTAGAACTGAGGCAGTTTCTGCTGATTTTTTTCCTAAATATTTATTTTGTAAGTGGAGGGAACAGTGCATAGTAAAAAATTAATAATTGTGAAAAGTTTTCCTTGGCAAAAAGAAAGCATTTTGAAAGCAGCTGAAGATGAAATGTCAAGGCAGCTGTTGGACTGCAGTCACCATGGCAATCATAACACAACACTTTGATTAGTTAGGCACATGGTGCAGCCTCTGGGTAAGAGTCCGGGGGTAGTGGTGGTGAAGGGCAGGTTATTGTTTTTTAAGGACTTTAAAAAAAATTCAGCACAGAGAAGGATCTGTCCTTTTTAAAGACCAGAGTGTATCAAGTTCTCTCTCAAAATGCATTTGTACACACATTTTGGCACTTAAAAAATAAAATCTTAAAATTGGTAACAGTCAGATGCATTTTGCTAAAATAATTCTTGCAGAACAGGAGGATGATTCCCTTAATATGGGATCCAAGCATCTTTTGTCTTTCATGTATTTGTATTTTCAACACCCTGTAGAACAAGGAAGTCTTTTATTCACATATTTTCCTGTGGCGACAAGAAACCAGAAAGGCTATGGTATGGATTCAGGAGAAAAGGCAGGTGTTTGGGCACTGCATGACCCAATGCAGGCACATCCAAACTACTTGCCAAGTGAGCAGGGCTCACTTGTGACTCCATTTGTGCAGAGTTTTGACAGTGGCATGAACTGAACACACTGGAGGCAAGGCAGAGCTTCCTCGCCTTTTGCTCCTGCGCTCCTCCACTTCCCAAAAACCAGAACTGAGCATTAAATACTGTGTTATTGGTTAGAAGTGGACAGTCCTTCCAGTCCAGGAAGGAAGGAGGGTTGTTCAGCTTTGAAGTAAAGACCTGGCTTCCCAACTTCAGTAGTGGGTTTAGAAGTGGTAAAACCTCCTGGTGGAAGTGAGCATGGGTATGTCTGGGTGAGGATCCCATCACCATGCTGCCTCACTGCTGCCTCGCTGTAAACAAGGACATTTCAGCTCTGTAATTGTGGGTTCTCTTCAGACCTTTTGCCTGCTGTGTTTATTTTGACTAGCAATGGGAGGGAGGTGTGTGTGTATGTGTGTGTGCAGGGACATACAGGGCTGGCTCCTGTGATGTGTGCACAGCACGGTTCACCTCTGAGGTGATTTGGATGCTGTAAGAATGCATCACCAACACAAACAGCACAAATAATGTTACACATTTCAAAGTGGTAAAATATGTGAATTACATAAAGTGGCACATCACCTGTTTACCCTTTTTTCTTTCAAAAGCCCACACAAATCAAGATCAACTTGCATTGGTTTTTTGTTGGTGTTTGTTTGGTTTTTTGTTTTTTCATTGGAAAGCTTGAACAGGAAGGACAGTACCAAATCTTGTAATATGTTTCCCCAGGATAGATTTTCTTACTTCTTTTAGAGCTGCTGCTAATTCTGTGCAGTGCTATTCTGCATTCTCACAAGTCAGGGGTTTTAAAATCAATCCCTTCTTCATTTTTTGTCAATTAAAAATCTCCTCTTGCCTTTTTGAATTCAATGATTATTCCCTTCTTTCAGCTGGCACTTGTTTTCCTGGGTAGCAGCCGCCTTCCTCCACTGTCACTTGCCACCATGGCATCTCCAACACTCTCATCTTGGGGAGCCCTATCCCCAGCACAGCCCTTCAGCTGTGCAGAAACTTCTCTGGTCTGACTTCATGGATCAGCTTGCAGGGCAGAGATCTCAGCACACAGCCAAAAGTCCTTTCAGGCTGAAAAGTGCAGGCGTAATGCAGTAATGTAAAGTGATGCCCAAACAAACCACAAAACCTAGAAGAGAAGAAAGTCCTGTAATTGTCCTAAACTTTGCTAATTGTGAGACCTCCAGCTCTGATAAAGGAAATTGGTTTCATCAGTTGTCAGTCATCCTCCTTTTTTTAAATGATCAGAAGTTCACTTCTGCTCCAGGCAGATCAAAGTCCTGCTTTGCTCTGCTCCTCTCTTGTCATGCTGAAAGCTTTGGCTGTAGCCAACCCTTGCATGTTAGGTGGGAATTTTCTCTCTCCCTGGTGGTTTCCCTTGCTGGGATCATGCTGAGACGAGTCCCTGTCTCATCACTTGGAACATCACTTGGAAGTTTCTTGTCAAGCTTGTTCCTTCAGCCCTACACTTATTAACTAATTAATACATCTGACTTCTAGGGCAGAATTTGTCTGTGCTGGGTCTGAACTGGTTTCTGCTAAATACAGCTGGGCACCCTGAGAGAGTGTTATTAACTATGATGGGTAGTACAAAAATGCAGGACAATGCTGACTGTTTCTAAGAAAAAAAGGGGCATGCTTATTTCAAATTTACATGAAACTGAATTCAAACAAGCCATATTGCCAGTGAAGTTGTTTTATTTGACAACACATCAGGGAATGTTCCTTGCCACCTCTCCTTCACTCCAGTGCAAAGCTAACTCTTGAAAAAGCTGTTGAAAGATGGAATTTTATCAGAAGGGAACTTGAAATTTTGCTGGCTGCATATCCATTGGTTCTTGCTTGTTAGGGTTTCAGTTTCAGATAGATGTGTATTGACAAGCCTTGGTACTGCTCTCGGGAAAATTAGAGAGCTCTTAAAAATAAAAAAAAAAAATCGAAAAAGAAAACCAGAACAGGCATGTCCTCCTCCCTCTTCATTCTAAGTAAATGACTCTGGCAGTGCTTTTCCAGCTGACTGCATGTGTATAGAGTAAAAAGCTGTACCAGAGTTTCAAACTGTCAGCACTGAACTTTATTCTCAGTAGAAATACATTATTTAAAAATTTATTGAAGGAACATTGTGGAGGGAAAAAATAAATGCTTTGGGGTCAGATGAGAGGTTTTGCTTAAATGCTGAGGGATTTATTTTTCCTCTGTTTGCTGTATTCAGACTTGCCCATCTAAGATTTAGACACCTGAAGTAGGGCACATGAACCCACTCCTGAGGTCTGGTAGAAGAGCTGGTACTGTGGCATACAAGTGCTGCATTTAATCAGTGTTCCCAGTAAGTGACTATTCTGAAGGGACAATACAGGGGACAGCATTGCAGTTCCTGTCAGAACTGTCTTGCTCCACAGTCACTACCTAAGCATTGCTCTTGACTTGAGGCAATGTCACCAGTGCTGGAGTCCAACTGGGATGCAATCAGTCAGAAGTCAGGGAACAGAAATGTCAGTCATTACCATTGCTGGGTGGCTCTGCACTGAATTATTATTTATTAGGGTTTTTTAGATACAATTAACACAGATATAGATTGAGTTAGATGTGCTAAAAAGTAATAAGCCAGAAATTAAAAGCCACTTCCAAACTCTTTTGTTTTCATCTACACTTGGGGATATGTGGCACAATTTCACCTCTCTATAAAGTTCATGTGGGACTTCCCTCTGTGCTGTGTATTTTAAAGGTCTTTGTTCTGTTATAAAATCCTGAAGCTGTGTGAAGCAAGTGCAGCGTGTGAGTGCAGGCAGCTTGCTGCAGCTCTGGCTCTCTGGAAGTGCCACCTCTGACAGGCACGAAGCCTGGTGTCCATTTGAAGACTGTCTGCGGGGGAAAGTAGGTATTTTTAGAGGCACCCTCCAGTAGCAAACCATTCACTGCCAGTTTGTCTCTATGTTTAAACAATAATCTTCCGGTCTCAGTTGGTGATTCACAGTAATTTTGTGCTGTACAGGCTCTAGATTAGATGAAGGCAGCTGCGTACATTTGATCAGACTCTCACATCAGCTGAATTCCGACAGGCTGGCACTGTCCTGCTTTAGCACCATCCTTCATGCATACAAATGCTCTGGCATGAAGATTTCCTTAATGACATGGCTGAGGCTGACCAGCATGGGAACCCTGCTACTGCAGAGAATGAATAAGTGCCTTGCCTATGAGGTTCAGGCTATTTTGTTTCCCATTTAAGTTGCTGCACTGGAAATGTGATACATCCAGTTAATCTTCAACAGGCAATCTCAGACGTTATAGATCCACTTATACTTTGTGATGAATTGCTTCAGTATTTGGAAAATATTAAATAACATTTTTTTGTTGACATGGAAGTGTGACCTGCAGGCTGCAGCTGGTCCCAGTGTTTGGTGCTGTTTGTGTCCTGCTGTCTGGCTCTTCCTCCCTCTGTTCTCTCACTATTGAGACTCAGCTGGTTTATGTCCATCACTATCAATGGAAGGAGATTTCCAAGCTGGTAATTGCTGAGAGGATCCGGTGCTGATGGTTTCTGGAGCTGCCAATCTGGGGAGCAGCCTTTGGCTCCTGCTGCATACAGTATGTCTGCAGTTTGGCCATTTATCTCACTTTACATACTTGAACTGAAAGAAAGGTTTGTGCAAGCACTTGCTGCTCCTTCCCTGGGATGTCTTTCTCCCCCTCGTTCCCCCCTCCTGCTCTTGTGTGTTATCAGCTATTGCAATAGCACCAAACCGTGTCAAATAAGGTGAATGCTGTTATCAAGTTCAGAGGTAACGCTTCCCAGTGACTCCATTTGGAGTTGGGTGGGGACTTCGAAATAATCACGGGTTCATGATCATGGGAAAAGAAACAAAATTATACTGGCTACATTCTGAATGTTGAAGACCCAGACTGTCAAACTGTGATCTGTAAATGCAGTTGCAGAAAATCTATTTAGGCATTCTTAAATGTGTTTGTAAGCTCAAAAGCCAGTGAAAACTCTCTTTAAGGAGACACAGAAGGTGGAAGAACAAAGAAATCTGCCTGATCACGCAGGTGATTGAATCGCTTCATTTAAGGTATCAGATGATAAAAATGTTGAACAGGATTCAGTCTGTAAAACCCCACCTATGCTGCGACTTAGGTTCCCAAAAGTCAGTCAATTTCCAGTTTTGCTTAATCCTGTAGGTATCTAAAATTCACTAAGCCGTTAAATCTTACTACCTGTTTGAAATTTTCAGTTCCTGTTTTGATTCACCTTCAAACACTCAAATTGCTGTTGCTAGGAAATGAGTGTCTGTCTGTCATCTAAAGCAGTTTGGGATTCAAGATGAGGAGTACAGGCACTCAAACACTGCCCAAGCCCCTTGGAGAAGAAAATGAAAAATGAGATTTTGTCAAACCAGTGATTACTTTCGTTTGACACAATGACAATGCCCATGTGCTGCTGATTAGAGCAGTGTCTCGCATGCTGACAGAAGGAGGGAGATGCTGGGTGGTTAGCACACTGACAGAAAATTGACAACAGAACAGAAATGCTATTTAGTATCTTTCATCCAAAGAGCCTGTGGAGCCCTTAGAGCTATTAGTGGAACACAGCTGGACATAGCTAACTCCTTTCTATTAGATTATCAGTGGATAAACAACCAAAACTGACTTGAGGATCAGGATAGTAGGTGTCTATCCTTTCTCCTATAGTTTCTCAATTTTTTACTAAGTTACACAGAAATTGTACTGAAGAAAGCTCCTAAAATGAAAATGTTACCCTTCCCTTCCCTTCCCTTCCCTTCCCTTCCCTTCCCTTCCCTTCCCTTCCCTTCCCTTCCCTTCCCTTCCCTTCCCTCTCCTTGGCTGCTCAGAGTGTGCAGGGAGGAATGCTGTCTTCCTGATTTGGCATCTTTGTTTCACTCACTTGTTGGTCGAGACTGCTCACATCCGTTTGCTTCTCAGGCTCCATGGAGACTGAGTATAAACCCAGAGTGAGGTGACAAAGACCTCATAAAAAGGTGTGTTTGCTTCCAGACAGATATTGATAAATATCTCATAGGTAGCCACCAGATAAGTGGAAGTAAACATCCTTCTGACTCTATGGGATAAAGTTGACAATGATCCCTCTTGTTTCTTATCTCATGCCTTCAATGAGACATCACCAGATAGCAAGAATTGAAGCAACCTCCCCCCCAAATCCTATTTTTCTCCTCACCATTTTCATCATAGGTCTATCACATCAAATCTGTACTAGGTGCAGAATGGAGAACATCACTCTCTTCTTTACAAAAGACTGGGTTAAATAACTATAGTACTGATCTGTGGAGAAGGCTTAGTCTATGTCAGACTCCTCTGTCTGCCTGTGTTCTGGTCCACATACAAATAGTGTGCCATGGTATTTGGAGGAGGAAGGAAAAAAGAAGGTGTAGGTCTGTTCCCCTCTCTTACACTCTGTGACTGGGTGCACACAGCTCAGTTTTGCAGGGATGGCCCCCAGAAGGAAGGAGATCAGCTCAGTGCCATGTCTGGTCTGGCTGTGGAATTCCATTCCTGATCCAGTTCCTTGCACTTGGGCAAAAAGAAAAAGAAAATTGTTTTAGAATGACTTTCTGGCTCAAAACTGCTCAGTCATTGAAATGTGACAAACCAATATGGAAAGTTATTGATGATTAATTTGACAAATGACAGAAATTATTTGTGGCACAATCAATTTCTAATTATTATTCAATTATAAGTCTTAAAAAATCTCACCTACAGCATATTCTTAAAGGGAAAGCTCTTTGTAACAATAGGACAAAATGTGTGCAAAGCCTTTTTGTACTGTCTTTTTAGCAGTGTTTGGCAGCTTTTTATGGCTGCAGATGACTACAAATAGAACATGACAGCAAATCAGCCACAGCAAAGAATCAATGACAGCTAAACTGGTAGGCAGTAAAACATAAAAATAACTCATACTTCCCTTTTAAAAAATTAATGGAAATATTGTGCTTTATTCCTATATTCAATTGGACATGGAAGATGGGAATTCAAGGACTTTCAGTATGATCTAGGAAAGCCTTGTTAGACAATATTTTTGAATTTTTATGGAAAATTTTAGTCTTTATTAGGTTTTATAGAATTAGGTGTTTGAGTAGAGAAAACCTCATAGAGAGAACACTTGCAGCATTTCCCACCATCTAAGATTTGCCTGAAGGAGTAGAAATTTTTGCCTTTTTTTGCAAAATATAAAAAATGTAAATATAAATTTTGAAAAGAAACTATTCTAGGATTTATTCACAAGAAAGGTGAATAAATAGATTTTTTTAAAAGAGACAGATATCAATCAAGGTTGAAATGCTCCTAAATGGCAACACTTCTTCACACAATTTATTGTAGTCAATAGGAAAATCATTGTGCATATGTTCTTATCCTAAACCAAACAAATCATTCACACGTAAGAGTGTGATATATTTGTCTGTAGGTAAAAAGAATAAACTACTTAAAATGACAACACATTCATAAAAGTGCAATAATAACAAAGGAGCTGGAAGAACTGATCTTCCCATTTTCACCAAACAACAGCAGGTGGATTAATCCATCTGACCGCCTTGTAGAGACAAACAAAATATATAACTCCCATAAAATATCCCTCCCATAAAACTCTGCATTTCATTTTCATTTCCTGGGTAAACACTGGAACTCTGTATCAAACAGCAGGTGTCCATTGCCTTGCCTTAAGGCCTAAATAGAAATATTTGAATGTTACATAAACACTGGGATGTGAATATGACTGGAACTTCTTTGACCTCAGTGGATGAATGCATAAGCCTCACTAGAGAACAGTCATCACACAGGACTGAAGCACATGAAGATGCTCAAAATGATAAATGACACCTTCAGAACAGACTCGAATCACTAATTCTGTAACAGATGAAGAAAACAAAAGGCAAATAGTAACAGATGAATGCAGAATCCAGATTTGCCAAATTCAATAGACGATAAAAATATTCCTTGGCAGTGACTTTATGTGTTAAGTAAATAGTTCATGCATTGCAAACCTTGGACATCAACAAATACATATATATATGTGTATATACACACACACACACACAGAGAATAGTACTAAAGTTCCTTCCCCAGTGTTCCCTCTTCTGTGAACATATGAATACGCTTGCTACACTGGCGTCTCTCTCAGAAATTTATAACCACTATTTCTGATGCTGTTGTATCTGGGGTGAGGATGAGGAAGGGTAAGGTCCTTCAGGATTCCATTAGCTCCTCTGCCACCCCCATCTCATGTCACCCTGTCCTTGGGGTCTATGGGACCCTACAGCTTCCCTCTCCACAAGAAATACTATGGCATAGATCAGCTACCTGCTACTGATTTCCCCACCACATCCCAAAGCATGATTTTGGGGCAAACCGTGTTGTTTGATACAGTGAAAGCTGAGTGCCCTGTCACTTGACACAGATCATGGGCCATCTACTCTTCCAGTTCCCATCAGCCCATTATCTTATTCAGAAGTTAAATGTGCAGTAAATTTGGAGTTTCTTGGAGACTTATAAATTTGACAGTGACTTCTCAGAGAAAGGTGGGTAACCACATTCTGGGAATAAAATTGAATTATGTTCTCTTCAGCTTCCATATTTCTTGAGTTAGGAAATACAGTTTCTCTTCTAAACCAAACAGTACTAAATTATAAGATTCTTGGTCAAGTTCCGTAAGTTTCTGCAAATAGATTTTATGTTTAGTTTGACCTGTTCACGATTGCAGCTCGTCCCCAGTACAAAATGGCTGCTTCCCTCAAACTTCTGTTGTACAAGAAACTGGGCTGTTGAGGAAGGTCATTTCTGAGCCTGTACTAAGAATGTTTTGTCTTATATACATAAGTTTCGGCATTAATTCACATTAATGGTTTCATAAACTTTATTGTCCACTGTCAAAACAATGTTTCTTGCATAAAATTTGGTCTTAATATACAGCATGCACTGAGTACTTCGCTGGTCTTCATCATAACATTTTACATTCCTCCTATACTAGTGATGAATAGTTTTCTTCCTTACTGCATGCCAGAAAATTCTGCAAAAGTAGTTTCTAGCCCATCAAAACAGTACTTTGAACTCCTACCCTAACTTTAGGTGCTTAGACTTGCATCTCTGAAGTGTGAGCAGAGAAGGAAAAATGTTACCTGGAAGGTATATTTGGTTTGCAAAATTCTTTAAAATTCAACCAGTGAGAAGAGATGGATTCTCTGATAACTGCATTCACTGGGTACTCTTGCACTGCACTGGGTTTTGATCTACGGTCTAAAAGACAAGCCCACATTTAAAATATTTTTATTGTTTAATACAAAGAACCAGAATTGAGCATCCAGAATTTCCCTTTCAACATATTTACTGTTCACATAAAATGTATTCTCATCTCAAACTGTGAAAGCTCTGACTGTTCCCTTTGCCTTTCTTCACTTTGATTAGTATGTGCAAGGCACACTAAATACTTCATTTGTTATGCCCTGAATTATAGCATCTCACCTGCTTGGCTAAAATAAATCATTAGCACATGGGTTTACAAATAACTTGGAGAACATCCTCTCTGAGAGTATTTCTGATATAGTCTAGTCAGGTTGAATTCAAAACATTCCTCTAGCTCTAAAAATATACATACTCATGGTTTCTTCTTTTACAGATTGGTTATTATGCTTGATACCAAAGTCTACACGCGACACACTAGCAGCTCCAACATGGAATTTTCTAAAGCGGGTTGATTCTCAGCTCATTTTTAGACACAATAATATTGGTTAATAACTGCCTAGTTGTGCCTGCCCTCTAAAATATCTAGAGCATTTGCTGTCCTTTGCTATGATAACTGAAAAAATAAATAGTAGTAAAGTTGGTTAAATCTGATGCTGACGGGGTTAGGCTGTGCAATTCAGTAAAATCTTCATGAATTCTGTTCTCTACATTTTGGAGGCTTAAATCCCTTTTCTGTTTTGCACTTTTCTACTAAGGACTGTTTCATCCAACTTAATTGCAGAAAACCTGTTTCCAGAAAACTTCCTCCAGAATTATAAAAGCTGTAGTTTCCATTATTTCATTCAGGAAAGAAAAATCAAACTAAAATTTGTGAGAAAATTTGTTTTGACTTCCCACACCCAGTCTCTTTGAAACATCAGAATAATTTTCTTCTTGCAGACTGCATGGGCTAATAAAGTTAAAGCCTACTTCCATTCTTATAAGTGTTTTGAACTTGTTCAATGTAATAGCTTTACAGTGTGAGTCCTTGACTAGCAAAATAACTGGTATTATCTCATATTTTCATCAAAATAGTTCTGTTTTTCTCCTAAGAGCGCTGAAAACTTTGTGATCTAAAAAAAAAAAACCAGGAAAAAGAGAAAAAGATAAGTACTTGTGGATCTTTGGTCACAGGAAGAAGCTTGAAAACTTCCAATTCAGCTCCTATTAAAAAAAATTCAGTGAATATGAGAGCTTTAACCGGGCATTTAGTTGAAGGATAGCTCATGTTTAAATGGTACAGACAGATCAATAAAATTCTGAGTCACTAGGTGGACAATCATTAACCATTTAAGCTCTTTGAAAGTGAATTGGTTACCCCTGAGTGAAAAAGGTTTGCAAGCTGTTTCACGAACAGTGGAAATGATGAATCTACTGTGTTATAAATGTGTTTCCTACGTTCCTGCTCCCTCATAGGTGTTATTCCTAATGAAATACAAAAATAACAATAACTAGTAATTATCACTGATGATTCAACAAACTTGTAAATGACCTGGGTTCCCTTCCTACGTCCCCTCTGGAAGAAGAGGTAGCCTGTGGTATGTCTGATTTCATATTTTGCACACATTTGCTGGCTGGATAGGAAGTACAAACCAAATAGCCATGTTAATCAAGGATTTCTATAATCCTTTATTGGGAAATCCAGATGGAAGATGCATGGATAAATGGAGTAAAAGAAAGGACTTAATTTCTCATGGACTCTTCTGAGTGTGCAGGAGTGAGCCACTATTTCTGCAGCACACATCCTTTGCCTAGCAAGGCTTTATCCTCATACTACCCTCATGGTAGAAAGAAAAGTAGCAGCCATAATTACAAAGAGGGTGACCTCTCACACAGCCAAGTCCTGCAAGGGAAACCTACCCAAGCAGTGATAAAGTTACTGTGAGCTCCAGCAGGTCTCATGGCATGAGCAGGAAACTTTATGGCAAACATCCGTCTGCCATTTAGATGTGTCTTGATGTGCTGTGTGCTAGGCAGTTGTAATTGCATTGGTTCAAGTTACCTAGTGTCTGGACTTGGAGCTGTTGCCTTTAGTTACCTTACTGGGCAATTAGCTCACTGACATTCATGTCCTTCCTTTCTGGACTACGGAGAAAGGCTATTTGTAAAATGGCTCCATCTCTGCTGCTGCTACAGTGCCGTGCCGGCTAGCACGATGTCCCGGGCACCGAGCCATCTTCTGCCTGCCTCGAGCGAGGATGGACAGAGACCGACCATGGTGTGAGAGGGCCGGCGAAGCACCTGCTTGGGTTCGCCTTGCCCACCGGTGGTGAGGGCATGCGAAGGAGATAGGAAAAAGGTGGAGGGACTTCCCGTGGGGAGAAGGAGTTTATTCAGGAGCAAAATCCATGGAGAGAAGCCAAAGCCACGCGGCTTGCAAAGCCTTTTGTACCCCTGCCAAAGGGGTGTGGAAAACACACAGTAACCAATGATACATCAGCCACAGGGTGTTACAGAGGCGGGGAGAAGGGATTACAGCAAATGGGGAAGGGGTAGGCTGGGAAGATTAACAAGGACCAATTAGCTGCTGACAAACATAGAACTCTCTGGAAAAGCGGCCTGATATGAGAAATGCGGGGAAGGGCGAACCGTGGCTACAGGTAAGGCACGGATCACAGCCTTATGAGTGCTCAGGGCTTTTGGGCTGGGGCAGCATCAAACCAATGGACCTTTGGGTCCACTTGATCTGGCTGACCCTGGCTTTGGCCACGGCTCACTGCAACACCATGATAAAGAAGGCAGTCTCAAGCACTGAGGCCCCTGCTGAACTCCTGACTGTCCACAGAGCTTAACTGCTTGCTCTCTCCATTTCAAAGTGTCTCAGGATCACAGAGCTCTTGAGATCACTGTAGATGGAAAGCTAAATTAGAGTCAGCAATGCCCTGGCAGCCAGGAGGGCCAGCCATGTCCTGGGGTGCATCAGGCCCCGCATTGCCAGCTGGGCAAGGGAGGGGATTGTCCCACTCTGCTTTGCTCTGGGGTGGCCTCACCTTGAATATTGTGTGCGATTCTGGGTGCAGCAATATAAAAAAGACATTAAATTATTAGAGTGTCAAAAGGAGGGCCATGGATGGTGAAGGGTCTGGAGGGGAAGCCATATGAAGAGTGGCTGAGGTCATGTGGTCTGTTCAGCCTGGAGAAGAGGAGACTGGGGACAGACCTCACTGCAGTTACAACTTCTTGTAAGGGGAAGAGGAGGGGCAGACACTGATCTCTTCTCTGTGGTGCCTAGTGACAGAACTCAAGCAAATGGACTGAAATTGTGTCAGGGGAGGTTTGGGTTGGATATTAGAAAAAGGTTCTTCACCCAGAGGGTGGTTGGGCACCGGAACAGGCTCCCTAGGGAAGTGGTCACAGCACCAGCCTGATAAAGTTCAAGAAGCATTTGGACAATGCTCTCAGGCACAGGGTGTGATTCTTGAGGATGGTCCTGTGCAGGACCAGGAGTTGGGCTCAGTGATCATGAGGGGTTCCTTGCAAATCGGCATATTCTATGATTCTATGATCTAATCAACTCTTTCTACTCAAATATGGTCACCTAGAGCAAGCTGGCCAGGAAAATGTCCAGTCAGGTTTTAAATATGTTCAAGGAAACTCCACAACCTGTCTGGACTTCCTGTTCCAGTGTTTGATCAACTTCAGGGTAAAAAATACTTTTTTCTTGCTTTCAAATGGAATTTCAGGTGTGTTAACCTGTGCCCATTGCCACATGTCCTATCACTGGGCACCACTGAGAAGAGTCTGGCTGCTTTTCTTCATCAATATATCAATGTGTACTTTTATCACATTTGATAAGATCCACCTCCCCCTGCCTCCAAGCTTTTTCTTCTCCAGGCTAGGGTTCCAGCTCTCTCAGACTTCTCTCATTATCCGATTGCTAGGTGCATGCTTTGACTGCAAAATCTGTTCTAGTGCAGTTTTGTTCTGTAATCTTTATTGTGTCATTGAATTATTAAAGATATTCAATTTCCAAGCCATACATGCATAACGGAAGAAAGGTATTCCTCTGTGTATTCTCGGGACTTCCATGGCAGTTTCAGTTACCTGCAGCTTTATCGGGTAGCATCCCGTACATTTTTATAACAAACACCATAAACAAAATTGTCTTTTTGAATGCTTAGTTTTTGGTAGGACATGCACGAACCACTGACTTGCACTTTTTCCTCCTCTGTTCAGTCAAGCAGGCCATGATGATCCTGACCTTGCTGCAGTCCATTCTCTCACCCCAAAATACTGTTCTTATTTGATGGAATTTCTATTTTGATTATTATAAAATGTTAGTTTTGTTTAGCAGAATATCACTGTATCCTTCCAAAACTCTTCAGATTCACTGATTATGGTCCTCTATTGTCTTTCCTCAGGAAAAAAAGGCTATTTACTTTGACCTTGGTAGTTGTCTTACCATCATAATGTTTACTTTATTTTCAAGCAAAAAGCTTGTTACCAAATACAAGACAGATGGTGGCTTATTTTTCCAAAAGATAACATGTAATATAGACAAACATGCTGTGATGTCTCTGAGGACAGAAAAATATTTTACACCAATGATGTGTCTCAAAAAATTTGCTTTGTAGAGACCATATTATCTTTTACCACATTTATGGGTTGTTCTGTGTCTGTACAAGTGAATACATCCAACTTTCCTGTCTACAACGGCCCTGTTTTTGGTCTTTACTTGTCGTCTGATTTGAAAAGAAATTAATCATCCTCTGATTTTGCACAAAGGGACCTTTGCAATGACTAATCTAAAAATTCAGGTTTGATCATATGCTGTTGGGATTTTACTTTAATGCTGAAGAGGGGAGAGCTTTCTCTCGTAGTGTAATGAATGATATTGATCTCCAAATACATTGCTCTCATCCACTGTATAAATTTCCCTTATGGGTGTAAACCCAGCTTTGAAAGATGCTTGACTTTTATTTTTCGTTTCTTTAGCGTATATATTCCTTGCAGTGTTAGTGCTGTTGTCTCTGACCTTGTATTAGCCTGTTCATCTGTTCAGTTTAAAATTAATGATATTCCCCTGACTTTCAAGATCTACTGATGTTCTGCTGTGACATAAGCTAACACTCCACTTAAGAGAGGTCATTTAAGGTAGTCCTTTTGTTGCCATCTTTCTTGTCTAAACAATGAAAGTCCTGCTGGAATTTGGACAGTTTTGCAAAGTAATGCTCTGCATTGCAATCCTAGCTTTTCTTTAAAGTGCCAGGGATTTTCTGGGCTTGTTGGTCAGCATGTGTTTAGTGTGTAGTGTTTTCGGGATGTATGCGAACACAAGGTGCTCAGAAGTAACTTCGTGACATATGGAAAGTGGACATGGTCTTCTCCAAAGAGGCTAAAGCTGAACAGCGCTTCTGGGTACACACTGCTCGCAGAATTTGTACCCTGTGGCACCAGGCAGAGGCACCAAACTCTGATAATAATGCATTTCACAGTGTTGCTTATTTATCTACGATGCGTGCTGGTAAAAGGCTGGCAGCCTTCAGGCTCAGCTCCTCAGCAATCCACTTGGTAGCTTATCAGCAAGGCAAGCAAAAGAATAGGAACAGTCAGCTTTCATGTGGAAGCTTTCACAATCAGCAGATTCTGAAATCCATGTGTTCTTCTTAACATCTTTGTCAGTGTCATATAATTTCTGAGAAATGTTTCACTTTTGATCAATCACCTGTCTCTGTCCAAAAAAGTTCCATTAAGAGACTTGTAGCGCGTCACATGTATGGCTGTAATTTCAAAGAGTCCTACACGTACAAAAGGAATTTTTAGGGCATGGTTTTCTAGAAACAGAGAGTAAAAGTCCATTTCTATCTCACAGATATAGCAAAAGACTGCTGACATTGGAGTTCAAAGCAGACTACCTGTAAAGAAGATATACAATCCCACAATATACTGTTATAATGTTAATCTGTGGTATGATCTTATCAGGGGACTGCCTATGGATTTTTGGATATATTCACAATTATTTTTTTAATTTTTAATTTTGAAGTAATATTTTAATTTAAGCAATGCCTTAAATTAAACAAACCACAAGAAAAAGAAAAAAAAAAGGATATGAAGTTATCTAAACTACCAATAATACCTTTCATTTAGAATTGAAACATTTAACATTTTATATTAATCCAAAAATCTTCTTTCAAAAGTGTGGCATGGTTACAACACAAAAGCTTGGTTTGAAAGCGAAAAAAAATCTTACCTTGATTACTTATTTCTTTTGGAACTGTTCTCACTTTTCCATTCTCTGTTCTTTTTTATTATTCTACCAAACAAAAATATGAATATTCATACAGTTCTTTCCTGAGATGTTATTTCTCTGTGTATGTTCCAGTCCTCATTAGAAAAAGCTGAGACTGCAGCTTTCACTAGGAAAATGCTAGTACTACAAAAAGTTACTAAGATGTTTTTAGTTATTATGTGAAGCCATTGAAAGAAAACTGAAAGCTATTAAGAAAAAAATAAAAAAATCCAGCAACTATGAGTTCTTCTCTTTCTTAACAATATATTTTCCTAAGGATACCTTCCTTTTCAGTACAATTCATATTGATAACTCCCTCCTTTGCATACCAAAAGTGTTAACAGGGATATACTATTTAATTTCAGTTCCAGATGTCAAAGCACTTGTTGTTTATCTTTCCAGCCTTAAGAAATGTTTCTATACCTAAAGGCTTGTCTAATTCTTCCACCTACATCAGTAATAGATATTAACTCTGCCTGCAAATAATGTCCTACATGTACTTTTTGTATTAGCATTACAACAAAATACTACTTCAGAGAGAGGTACTAGCCAGTATTTTGGAGAGCCTCTCTAGTTTTCTCCACTGATTATAGGGAAATGCAAAGGACACTAATCTCCTAATTTAAGCACTTCATTATGTAATTTAAAACTCATCTGTCCATGTGGATACAAAAATGCTGCTAGCAAGGATTTTCTTGCTATTTTCTAAGCCCGTGAGAGACTTTTCTCTCTCACAGAAGAGGTAGCAGAGTTATGTAAACAACCAAACACCTGCAGCCTTGAAAAGTCTTGTTTATGGTATAGTAGAAAAATATTTTGATAATGGATGTTTTAGGATTCTAGCCAATCACCCCCAAGGGGTGGCTGATCCTTTCTCCAATTAGACTATGAAGAAAAAGTCTATAAAAGAGTTTGTAAAATAATTAAATAAATCAATCTTGCTGCACAATTCCTGCCTGCTGGATCTTCTCTCCTCCTCCCTACGGCTGCGGGACACGGTAATATACACTAGGGCATAGGATTTTTGTAATATGTCCAAAATATATACTTAAGTCTTGATCCTTGCTGTTTTACCAGGTAACCAACTATTCACACAAGTCTAAAGATTTGTGTATCCCATGGTGAGAATGTCAGTACAGAAAAATCTGCACTGTAGAAGTCAGAACTCAGCAATGATTTCAATCCAATCTTTAGACATACAACTTTTAGATTACAGAATATCCTTCCACAGAAAGACTTACAAATACCTGAGCTTTATCTAAGGGCTCCTTGTCACCAGTGGCCCTAGTGAGAGGATGCCTCAGCCTCTGGGGACCTGCAGTCTCACTCCAGTATGTTGCAGCTTCCAGGCACATGGTGAAATCAGGGAATGCCATCCAACATGTACCATGTGATTTGTCATAGTCACCATGAAATCACTTTCTTATGATATTTTGTGCAGATTCTCTTAAAACCCCCACTATTTCTCCATGCCAGGAAACTGCCTCTGTGGCAATTCTGGAAAACTGCACTCTTTCAGGGGCTGTGTGCTTTTGCTTTCTCTGGTGCCTATCTGAGTGCTTTGTGAAGGCAAAGGAAACTCTAAAAGGAAAGGCTGCAGAAGTTAACAGGAAAGGTGAGACAATGGCACAGATAAGAGAGTCAGGTTCTCAGCTTCAAAGGAGTTCCGATAATAATGGCTAGGACATGAAGTGATGGGAAGCATTTGCCTGTCTGGCTCCATCCTTTCTATGATCAAAAGACATGGAAAAAACCTCAAAGACTCTTGAAAAGGGAGTTGTGTCAATGAAAAAGCGCTGGTGGGCTCCCTCCTCCCACATTAGAGAGAGAGGTCACTTTTGACAGAGAAATTGGGAGTAAAGTAGGGCTTCCTTTTGGCAGAGTGGAGAAAACTTGGTAAATAATGCATCTGATCAACATAATTTTAAAAATAATTTTCCCAGTATTGCATTCCTTCTGGGGAGAAAACAAATGTTTTGCTTTCCATTACAAATGTTTTTCTTACTACTGTGGAAGATATTCAGGCTCCAAGAAGAATGACTAGTTATATCTGTCTCCTGCTCATAGCTAAAAGAGGATAAAATGCTGGAGGATGTGTTTTGGATACCTCTCTGAGAATGGGTTCAATGAAGCCAGTCACTCTGAGGGTTCATTCATAAACGGTCAGTAGTGTCTTTACCCTTTGTATGTCACTCTGTGTATAATAACACAAAGACCAGGTAGACTGCATTCTGACAGAATGTTTATTTTTCCCTCAGGAGACTCCTCTGAACAAAAACATTGTGGTGATCACATCCTCCTGTCCAGCATACACAGCATTTCCTGCTTTCTCATAAATGTCTGCAGCCCATGTGCAAGCTGATTGCAAGAAAACTATTGATCACAAAAGCATATAAGGAAGAATAAAATTATTCATGTTTCCCAGAGGCCGTTGGTCTCTCCTTGGGCTTGTGGTGGCTGCTACAGGAACATGCCACAGGTGTTGTGGTTTTCAAGAATTCAGGATTTGCTGATAGATGATTTGGCACTAGCAATAATAGATCACGTCTCTTTCTCCAGCTCTTGTTTTAGCAACTCTCTGTAAATCTTTCATTAGGAATTAGTAAAACTGGACTAATTCTGTTGTCAGCAGTTAGAAATAGGTATCTTTAGAACATGCTCATCATACCTCAGTTAGCTGTTTTTGCATGAGATGACTCAGCCTCGGGAGCTGGGTATGTCTTTACATTGACAACAGAGGATGAGTCAGTTTACTGGCTGAATTCTTATGCTCTGTGAGTTGTCAATATGTTGACTTAAATATCTCATATATGTGTGTGATTTCAGAGATCTGCCGACCATGACTCACAAGAAACTTTAAAATAATTCGGTATTTTTAACTTTAAGAGGAAAACACTGAAACCACGTATCGTTATCCTAAATATTTAAATGGTAGCTGCAAAGAGAAAAGAAACACAGTCTTTCTTTAGTCTACTGGGACACAAAAATAGCTGCCTAACTTTGCTCTAGGGTGTATCTAGGTTAGATTTGAATAAAACCAAGCACGATTATCAATTTAATGAGCAGCCAGGGGTGATTATGGGATCTCTGTCCTTAGAGATTTTTGAGAACTGTATGGACAAACATCTGTCAGGAGCACTAAGCATTTGTCAGGCACGATCTGCCCCATCTGCAAGAAGCAGTTGATCTTTTCAGGCTCCCTGTATCCCTGTTTTCTAAGGCTTCATCTGTATTGATAATTTAAATCTGCCAAGGTTCATTTTCTGGCATGATTCCAGCTAGTATAGAGCAATGTGTATCTGTAGTATTTAAGCACCTTGGTCACCCAAGATGAGGTGGTCAAATCCACCCTACTCAAGATGGACACTATCCTGTACCAACTGCCAAGTCACACCTAGAATTTGTTCAGGAAACTGCTAATTGATGTCATCCAAAGATGTGTGGAGTCCCTTCCAGCATTTGGACAATGCCAATGATCAAGACAAATTGCTTGGGAACATTCCCATGCCCTGTTTAATTTACTAGGATCCCTATAATTTGTAATTCTGTAGCCAAGTCTGTCCACACACTCACCAGAACTGTTCTCAAATTGAAAAATGAAATAAAGCTCAGTGTTCTCTACACCTGAAAGCAAGCAGTCTTTTATTACTTGTACTAGCTGGTGAAGTTTCTCTGTAGCTCTCCTTAGATTTAGACTCCTATCCTTTTTTTCTCAGTAGAGGGCATCCTTAGTACAGTCACTTCAGCAGTCTGTATCCATACAGCAAAGAGTGGGGGAAAACTTCATATTGCCTCCAAAGCAGACTAAACTGAGTAAACACTTGGTACATGCACATATTTCTGAGAAGCACTAGGTCTTCTGGAACAATTTGGGCCAGTGTTCTCTTGAACAGACGTTCTCCTTTTCACCATAATAGGCAAAAAAAAGGGGAATAGGGACTGGAACACTAGAAAACACTTGTGAGTGTTCCTTGCTTAACCTTTTTTGGGGGGTAGAGAAAAAGAACCAGTTTGAGCATAGAGTCAAAATAACGTATTTATGTTTTTGTCAGAAGAAGGAGGGGAGATTTCCCCATTTACTTTAATTAAAGTTCTCCACAAGCTCTTTTTTTTTGCCTTGGGTTTGGGAGTTTGGCAGGCTTTATGTTTTTTAAAAAAAATCCAGCAGGCTCACTCGGCAAATTTTCCCATGCTTTCAAAGCTGTACTGTTTAGGCAATCAAATGTTAATCCAACCACAGTCTAGCTTTTGCTTTCTTCCCAACAGCTTGATATCTCTTGCCATTACTATTATACCCTCAGATGTAGAGTAGACAGTGATGTCGCTGTCCAGCACATGAGTGGTAACGAGCTGCAGCATAAATAATGAATTGATAACATGCATGTGTTCCTCACCCCCAGAGCATGTGCAGGGCTAAGCCAGCTGCAAATGATTTATTCAACGTACCAAAGCTATACTAAATCAAGCCAAACAATATTGCCTTTTTTTTTTTTATAAGGGTGAAGTATTTCCCACGAAGCTGGTAACTCATATCTATTAACTTATAATCTCTATAACTTGAATGTTTTGCTTCATAGCACTCTGCCAGTGGTGAACATCAAAACAATTGAAGACAGTCTCTAAGGGCTGTGTTAGCTTAATCACTGTGAGAGTGAGCATGCAAATGAAATGAAGATGGCACATCTGAGGAAAGAGAGAGTATAAAAGTGAAAGTCTAAAGAGTTAAGCGATCTTGGCCTTTGAACAGTTTTTCACTGAGTCTGATCTGCAAGGAGTTACCAACATGAATATTTTAAAAAGCAGACCAATATAAAATTTGAATTACAGCCCTTAAATCTACCTGATCTCTATTGCTCTTCATTGGTGGCCTTTACTGATAAATTTAAAGTTTATCTAAGATATCTGACAACAGCAAAAAAAAAACCAAAAGAGAGGAAGTTTTTTAAAAATGCATTGTTTCATCTTTTTCTAACAAACATCTTCATTATAAAGGAGGTTTGTAACATTTCTTTATTAGAAGCTAAATTTGAATGACAATAATTTCGCTATGATTGTTTTTGATGATAAACTGGAAACAGCATACAGTGATCACTACCACATGTATTTAGACTTGGGTTGGCTAGACTTGTATTCTCCCAGGGAATCTGGGTACTTCAACTGGATTTCATTTTTTAAAATTTATATCTCACTGAGAAATTTCCAGCTTAGTTTCCAATCTATTTATTCACAAGAATTCTTAGGGTTTCCACTAATGGCTGCAGATGTTCTTTGCTAGCCTGGGTTCCACAGTTTTGGAACAAGCTCTCGGGAGAGAAAAGGCCTATTTTATGGGATCAGACTGTTTATTCACACTGAAGTCAAAAGGACTAGCTGTATCACGTTGCAAACAACAGCAAATTATCTGAACAGATAGATTCCCTTTCATTACAAGGATAAATGTGCACGTACGCACACATGCACACACAGACAGACACACAGGCACAGGCACACATATGCATGAACTGTTTGGGAATAAATCTGAGAAAAAAAATGAGGGAGGGATGAGGTTAGAAAAAGTTAATGGAAGAAAAATAACCCCCTTGGGCTTAGTGCTACTCCTGTCAAAGAGTAATAAAGGGGTTTTGTTTGTTTTGTTTTGTCTTGTTTTTGCCCCGATGAAAACAGATGACTGAGGCCTGATTCTGTTCTCAGCAAAACTATTGTAAAAGCCAGAGTTGGAAGTTGAGCAAAAGTGGGCACTTGTTGGTGCTTGCCCAGAGAGAGGAGCTTGAAAGTTTAGGGCCTAAAACAGTAGTGTGACATTAACGTCAGAATGTTTGGACTTCTTTATTTATTAAAAAAAGTGCCCATGTCTTTTTAGATGCAGAAGTTAGATGGATGCAGCAGTAACAAAGGACTCAGTTTCTCAGAGATTCTTAAGACCTGCCAGATAAAATTAGGGTTTCATGAAAGGCTGAGAGAGTGCAGACGCTCATAAATAACGATGCTGTCCTCCTTCCTTCAACAGCACTGCAGTGGACTCTTCTGGCAGCAGGCACTGTGTTAACGCTTTTAATACACTTTAAAAATTAGGTTTATAATTTAATGAAACATCCATGTCTGTTTTGAAAGAGATTTCTGTTTTTAAACAGAAACTCGGAAGTTATTTTTGTTCAAACAAGATAGGCATCTCTTCTTCCTCATCCAGAATATGGAATTTCTCCCTTGAAAATTCATAGTGAACTGGAAAAACCACATAGCCATGAACATCACTGGAGCCACTCTGACTCCCAGCAGTGCATCTCTGGATCTCAAATGTTCCCTAGGTTGCACCTTAGTCAGTGAGAAACGAAGAAGGGGGGAGTCACGGTTTGTCACTTGTTATATTTACAGCAGAAGCTATCCTGTATCATGCAGGCTCTCTCCCCGTGGTCAGCAGAAAGCTGAAAGTGAAGAAAGGTGATCAAAAGGATTCCCCTCTAATCCTTCTTAGCCCGGAAATAATGCAAACATTTCTTTATAAACAGGAAGGCTTCATTTCATTTAAAATCATGACAAAATGCATACTTGTGTCAAGCTGCAAAACTAACTGCTGTATGGCTATATTTTGTGCCTTAGAAAACAGGTGTCTGCACTGGCCTAGGCATTGTCACATGAGTGAGACGACCCAAAACAGCTCAGTGTAAATGAGATTCAGTGGAAAACCTCTTACCGAGTTTGTTTCTTACTCCTTATCTGTTAGAAGAAAAACTATTCCACCGAACTTCTTAAAAATAGTTTTAAAAATGCAAACATGAGGGCAAATCACCAACCTCCCCTTCCCAAAAAAGCTACAAGCACTAAGGAAACACATAATATTTAGCTGGATTCACCCTTCTGTTTGAAGCAAAAAACACACCAAAAAATCAAAATGACAACAACAGTAAGCCTTTCTTGACTCTGGAGTGATGGCATCCTCCATGCCTTTTGGTTTTGTTTCAGAACGAAATCCACCTTCCAGCCATTCAGTCCCAGAAGCTCCTTGGAACAGGTGGTGTCTAAGCTCCAGGGGGAACCAGGAGGCTGAAAAGGAAAAGCTCCCAATTGCATCCTACCGCAGCCAGAAAAAATACTTCATTATTTGTGTTTCTTTTTTGAAATTCAGCTCCTTTTATAGCTGAGGCAATACAGACAGCTGTTCCGTTTATTTCAAATGCTGCCTGTTTCTGAGGTAATCATTTAGATCTGGTAGCTGAACCTCTGAACAGAGTCTGCTTGACTTCTCAAATAGAGATGAAAATCCAGCCTGCAGATCAACGGGAACTTTTCTGGTAGTTCTGGATAATTAAGATAAATTTTCTTATTATTCTTTTCTTTATCTTGCAGCCAGGCTGTCTTCCTGCAGGAACTGAGGGAAAATAAAAAAGCAATTTATAAAAGCCAGCCTCAAAACTAAATCTTACTGTGTAATATGATCTCTCCTTGGGAGTTTGTTTTTCACTTGACCAGGCTATATTGCTGCCAGTTTCATGACTCCAAAATTTGTGAGTCACATACTGATCTGCAGAGGAGCTGGGTCATGTGCATTGTCACACATTGCACTTGCCTTTCCCGTTGCTACTGTGGGTGAGTATTGCCAGTTCCATTAGCATGGCTAACGGTTCTAATTTGCTTCTGGTTTACATTGGCTGCAGAGAAAGCAAATACAGTAACCCTTCACTTTAGGTGGCACCAGTAGAACTAGGTTTGTCATGCCATGGAGCAGCCAAAAGAAATACAGTCATTTCTGGGGAACAGACTTATTTACATGTTATATTCTTTTAAGTGCTATACTGTCATAGCTGTATGTCTGTTTAACAGGCTTGGACACAAAAGATCTGGATGAGGCCTATAAAAGAATCAGGGGAAGGTGGAACAAAATAAGGGAAGTACTAGAAATAACAGAGAAAACCAACAATGGATCCTTACTGAAATGCAAACTTGAGACAAGAGAATACTGAAGATAAAAACATTGGTAACATAAAAGTAGGAATTGAATGTGGTCAAATTCAGGCCCTCTAAATTTAAAAAACGAACAGCAAAGGAAAGGTGAGAAGTATAAATAGTTGCATTTTGGCTTCTCTAGTTGTGTAGACCCTGTTCTCTCCAAACAGCCAAAGTTCTTGGCATCCATAAAAAACATAGTTGGGCCCCTCACTTTCTTTGTCACTTCTATGTCTAGGACTTTTGTCCCTGCTATACCTAAGCAATAATTATGGATAAACAAAAAATACCTACAATGTATACGTGCTAATGTATTAATATAGTTTATTTTGTCCTGAACAGAAATGGAAAGTACCAGACAAATCTTTTACAACACTGATGAAAGAAAGTCACAGGAGGGACAAGTTTTACCAGAGCATTCTTGTGTGATGTTAATCAAAATGTTAATTCCCATAAGGGAGAGAGCAGGGGTCTGACTTTAGGACACATAAGACATTAGAGAAGCATTGAAAGCTGCTGGGCCTTATCAAACTCAGAAGATGCCACAAAAATTATAATCTTGGCTTGTGAGAAAGGGGTTATGGGGAAGGCAAAAGCATTTAAAGATTGATAAATAAGCATGTATTTTTTAAAAATTTGTCAGAAATAACCCCGAATTTCAACCTATACTGAATTAGTAAATCTGCAGTGCACACTGGAGAAGTGTTGAAGCAAAATGATGTTCTTCATTCATTGACAAACTGGCAGAAGAAATTAATCACTATTGTTTCCTTCAGTAATTTCAAGGGGTGTGGAGAAGGCTCTCAGAGCAATTCAAATATCTGAATTGCAGAGCACCAAGTGAAAGGAGACAACTACAGCTGATACTTGTGAGCTATTGCCCAATGGCAAAATATCTTTTCTCTTTGAGCAACACGTATTCCAAATATCTGCTGCTGGCACTTTGTCATCTACTTCATCGGATGCTGTGCTTCCTGTTTTGGATCATATACTAAGCACATGTGGTAACTAACTTTTATCAAATCTGACAGCCAACCACTGTTTGACAGACTAGTTTCTAAAAAATGTGTAGAATTTTTGGACTTAAATGCAAGGAAATTCAAACCCAGCTGGACACCCTCCACTGGCCTTTATGTGAAAAACCTCTACTTGACAATTATTAAGAGCATTCTCTTAGAAATATCTCTAACTCAATTTTGAGACATTACAATTCCATAGCTTGTCTCACTATGGGGAAATTGTCTGGAAAGTTTTATTTCTTGAAGGCAAGTAAAGATGGCTTTTCCAGCTATCAAGCAGAGGAAGCCTGATTGTGACATCTCCATAAATGCTCAGGTCACAGCTGCCAGTTGAAAAGCCAAGAAATGTACTATAAAAGAGGGGTGACAAATGCTGTCTTTGGAAACTCTGGTTTCAGTGTCTGCCTGGGAGAATACGAATCCTAAAAAGACATGCCTCTGTTTCTACACAATTTCCAGTCACCAGAGGGAAACCACATGGAATTTAAAGTGAATCGCCACCTTTCAATCAACTCATCAATTTCTAAAGCAGAGATGTAATCTGTTTTGAATTTTACTGGATGGCTTACAGACTTTCAGAAAGGATTTAATTCTAAATTAATTTCCACAGAACATTTCTCTACACCTATATTGGCTTCATCTCTATTATATTTTATGGGATCTTTCACATCGATGAGGAAAAGTCCTTTACTACCTGAAACAAGGGAAACTTGCCCATTTAAAAGCCATGGGCTCAGGATACGTATCTATGGCACACTACCCTGGATATTCTTGCTAGGTTATGGGAAGCATTATGGCTGTATTAACACAGAACTTTACCCAGACTCGTATAATTTGCTTCTCAGCTGAGCTTATTAGGCTATAGAAAGTGCTGTATGGATGCAAAAAGTATTTTGTTCCACAGTAACCTATTTAGATTTCGCTTGCCCTTTTTGGGACATCACATCCTGTGATGACTCTCCAAAAGCGGCTGGAAGGAAAAAAACTTTTGTGTGAGAGGTGATTCATCCAAAATAAATTAAAGTCACTGTATCCCCTATGGAAGGTGTCAACAAATGGGAACGCCAAATGCAATTATTTACCGTTGATCCTGATTGTGGTGATTATCTTCCAAGAAGTAGGCAGATTAATGTGCAGTGAGGAGGAGGAAAGTGTTTCTAGTGTGGTTGAGTAGGTTAGCCACAGGCCTAGTGATCTGATCTAAGGCACTTGAGCTGAAGTTTTCAAATGCCTCTGCCTTCCCACTTGTGCACTTTAACACAGTGAGAAGCTAGTTTTTCCAAAGCACATATGAATCTGATCCCAGGCTATGTCTGAAAATTTAAAGTAAAGGTTCAGAGCTTCCTGGAATGTACCTAGAATGAACAGTATGTACCATAATTCACACCACTTTGTGGTGATTTTTGTTATTCTGAGGGCAGTCTCCCCATATCATACAGCCTGTGATTTCCAATAATAACAAAGTATTTTTTTAGTTTTTGTTACAAGTGGCTGGCTGTTTTATCTGTACAATGATAACTGCAATTTCAATTTAAAAAATCACTCCCTTTGCAAGAGCCAGGAATTTCATTCACCACATGTGTCTAGATTCCTTTACATTATCCTAACACACACACAAGTGTCAAGCTAGACTTTGACAATGAAATTAGTGTCATGGATAAAAAAAAATAAGAGCTTTAGCCTCTAGGTGCACCTGTTTACAGCAACTAGGCAGGCTCAGTCAGGGTGTGTGTGTCAGTCTGCCACTGCAGCTGTTCCATTACCATAAACCCCATAGTATTTATTAAGTTTTAAGCCTTTCTGAACTCTGTAACTTTGGCTTACAAAGGGAGGCTGTAATGCTATGTCTGGACTGTGATAATAGTTCAGATAAAGATCCAGCATGTGACTCCTAATGAAAGCATTAAGTCTATTGGAAGGAACTGTATCAAACTATATGCAGTAAGGCAGACAGCAAATATGAACCATGAAGAATTAATGATTAACTACTCACTGCATGCTTCAATTGGAACAGCACTGCCATTGAAGGAGTCTGCAAACTCTGTGGAAGAAGTTAACTCACAAACTGGTATTACATAACAAGGTAAAAATCACAAATGCATTGCTAACACTTTGGGTGGCTGTTTTTTAGTGCAAGAAAATGATTTCCTTTGCAAATAAATGTTGGGTCTTTCTCATGTCCCCAGTTCTGCAGCTGATTGTACACAGACAAGACACTCCACACAGACTACCCAGGCACATTGAATTTATTGGCTGTCCCAGGCATGTCCACATGGATTCACCTAAAGCATAGAATTTTCAGTCATGATAAACAACCAACTCCTAGATTCTGAATTACATCTTTATTATTCTTTAAAACTGCTTGTGGTTTTTCTTTTCCTAGGAGAAACTTGTGTGGGATTGCACTCGTTAATCTTTGTGCATTCTGTTATTTCAGCAAACCGTAACATTTGAAAACCGGCTTTGGAGACACCAACTTGTAAATGACTTCTGTGTTAACATTCAAAACTTCAAATTAACATCACTGACAGAACTGGAGGGAAACCGTGGTGAACCCAAGGCCACACCTACTGACAGGCTGTGAAGATGACATCTGTCTCCCTCTGTTCCTGGCAGCAAGGAATTGCAACTGGTCTCTTCTGTGCAAGGTACAAGTCTTGGCTCCTGGGACTCGTGTGGGAGGCAAAACTACCCACTCCAGGAGCACCGCCCACTCCACGGGCAGTGCTCCTGCAGGTCCCAGAGATTAAATCCTGCTGTCAGCTGGTGCGTTGTGGTTCACCACTGTCCATGTCAACAGTGTGAGAGCCAGCCTGCTCTGCTGCCATGCAGAGTAGTGGTGTGCTGGGGATCTGCTTGGCCTGCCAGGATCTGGGTGTGCCCCAAGGGCACGCTGCAGCTGAAATCCTGACCTGACTCCCCACCCTGAGCACCAGAGGAGCAGTCTTGTGCAAAGCTCATTCTGTAATCAGTGGAGGAAAGCAGACAACCCCAGCAGTTAATTCAGCTCTGCCTCAGATTTAAATTGCCTAACTGTAGAAGACAGCATTGACAGTGTGAAATGATGAGGCTCCAAACTTGAGGCTCACTGGAAGTGCATGGTTGTTTACCTAAGTTAAGTGCCAAGTACAGAAATTATGTTTATGCCAACACCGTTCTATTTATGGCACTTCTATTTATCTTGCAATCATGAATGGGCCTAATGAAAATGAAGATGAGCTACAGCATATTGAGGAAAGTAGGTTATAATGTTCTCTTCCTAAAACTACAGAAAATTTTCCATGTTAAACAAGAAGTACTTAATGGTTTGGGCCAGCGTTTTGGTGCAGAGTGATGCAACTCTTGATTGCTCCACCTCCTGGCACTGTATCTTATCCCTTTATAATCAGCACAGTGCATGTGAATTCCATCTATGTTCTTGCAGGAGCTTTTCCATTTGCTTTCTGTTGCTAGATCAGCGGGAACTTGAAGGACTCTGAATTAGTTATGTTTTATGACAGATATGAACACTTTAACTTCCAGTGGTAGGCTGACCTACCAGACACCCACCAAGCCTGTCTCTCACACCCCCTCCTCAACAGGACAAGGGGAGAGAAAATAGGATGGAAAAGTTCATGGTCTCAGATAAGGGCAGGGAGATCACTCACCAGTTACTTTTATGCACAAAACAGATTCAACACAGAGAAAATTAATTTTATTTACTGCCAGTTGGAAAGAACAGAATGGTGAGAAAGACTGAAACTAATACACCTTCCCCCTCCTCTCAGGTTCAGTTTCACTCCTCAATTCCCAGCTCCTCTACCTCCTTTCCCAGGAGTTTTACAAGGGGATGGGGGACAGCTCCTTCCTGTCATTCTTTACTCCTCAGACTTTTCCTTCATCCAGCTGCAGTTTCCAAGGGCTGCAGTTCCTTTCAGGAGCCTGTTCAAGTGTGTTGCAGGGAAATACCTGCCAGACCATGGTCTCCTTGGGGAGCCAACTGCAGGGAAATCTCTGGGGGATGTCCTCCCCTCCTCTGACCTTGGCATTACCTCTGTTGTTTCTCCCTTTTTTCATTTCCTTCTCTGCTCTCTGGAGTTCTGTGTTTTTTTCCACCATTCTTAAATATGTTGTCCGTGAGGTGCCACCACCTTGGCTACAGGGCTCAGCTGTGCACTGCAGTTGGTTGGTTGGAGCTGTCTGGAGCCATCTCTATGGGGCATGGTCCACTCCTCACCCAGTGCAGCATCTACAAAGGCCCAGATCCACTGGGATATTTGCTTCTGTCAGTCTCATCTGATCTAAACATTTCAGGCAATTTCATCAAAAGACAAGTTTAGTCATGTGGGAACTCTCGCACCTGTTTTATTCATCCAAAGGTCAGCTCTCTGGTTTACTGATTGGCGAGAGACAGGCTTCTTGAGGTGTGTGTGCAATATGTACTAAACCATGGGTGGATGGCAGGGCTGGACATCCCTTCAGCAGACTTGTCCTTCTCCACTGACTACAGAGGTAGACAAGGAAAGGTGTTATTTCTTTCTTCCTCTTTCCTGAAGTCTGCTTCATGTCTACTCTAAACCAAAACATCTCTCTGCCTTTCAGAGAGGAAACATCCGTTCCTTCATGACAATCTGATTTTAGTGCTCTATGGATCAAAGAGCTTTAGAATTTCACCATCATGGCAGACCAGAATTTTAATAAGGAGATATGACAACCCACTACTGCAGTAGGACTTCATGAAGCTTCACACAAACTTTGAAGTCTTTGGGTCTTGTGTGTGTGTGTGTGGGTGTGGGTGCTCCAGTGGAGAGGTTACGGTGGGGGTTTAAATGCAGGACCTGTGATGATCCACCCTGCTTAACGACTGCCTCTTTGACTGTGTTTTGGACTGCTCCAACTACCTGTCTCCAAGACAAATTTCCTCGGGGGGCCCAGACCAATCAGTGTCAAATGGGTTTTGATTTATCAGCAGAGACACAGCTGTTACTTGTGCTATCATAACACTAGAATATTGTGTGTTGAATGGGCCCGAGGTACAAATAAAATACTGCGTTTCAAGGAAGAAGTTAAATAGTGCTTTCAAAAATAAGGATGGGGAATGATGACCCTGTGGGAGAGGTCTAGTTTCAAACAAAGGCATTTGGAGCAATTTGAGGTGCCCTGAGGTACCAAACATGTCCACTTGGTGCTGGGAAACACAGCCCAGGGTTCATGGGGAATGTGCTTCTGGCATGGAAGCCAGGCACCCACTGGGCTATCCTGTGGTGACTACAGCCACAACAGGGCTATGTGTTTAAACAAACCTATCACACACTTATCCATTAATCACAGACATATATTTTCTTTAGGGAATTGATTTTAAAATCTTTTGTCTTCTTTGCTTCTTTTTCAATGTGTCTATTTAGGGAGTAATGACATCCTTACTGAAAATGAGTAGCGCTTTACATTATGAGTAGATATCAGTTTCAGTGTTATTTTCCTCAGTGACAACTTTGAATGTGAAAAAGGCAAAACCAGTCAAAAACTGAATATATGAGAAAGGGAAACTGTTCCTAATAATCACTGTTAATTTGAATTACTTTTATTTGGAAAGGAATTCCTTCCTTATTTCTTTTCCCCCCTTTTCTTTAAAATAATTTAGAATCAGCTAAATCTTTCTCCAGCTTGGTTTTTAAATTAGTCATTGCTTTGGGTTCTCCAGTTTTATAATTTAGAGAAAAAAAATCTTCCTTGCATTACAAAACCACATTTCCTTTTAATTTAGTGGCTGCTTTCCAAAGCGGGAAGTTAAGAAAATAAAGCAACTTTATACCCAGAGTAAGATAAATAGTACTGTCCTAAGAGGCAATGTTATTTATACTCCCTTTGTATTTTTATTTCCTACTCTGCCCTCTTCCCCATTCCACTGACTGTAATTAAAATCATGGCTTCTGAAGTAATTTTACATTTCCTTTACAGTGCTAATGCTGTTCTATCCCCTGCAGAAATTATAGTGGTGTGATTGCTAGTGTAGGCAAGCTAGAAAGGACAACTAGCACTTTAATCTGTTCTATTTAAACCTTCTCTTTTTAGCTGGATCATTATGATGAAACAGGGGATGCTTTCACAAGTGTTTTATCATGAGTTGAGTCTTGATGCTGCACATGTTCTAACAATTCCACTGCTCTGCAAAAAATACTTATCTTTCTGAATGCGGGTCCTCTTCTTGGAAGAATGGGAGATGACCTGGGTTTCAGTTGGGAAGGAGCCACACACTATTTACAATGACTCTTTGTTCAGTCTGCATAGAGAAATACCTGCGAAGGGTACTTGGTTTATCTTCTGGAGCTCTTCACAGACACATGTACCTCTTCACTGAGAGAAGAGGGAAGCATGTTACATCATTTAGCAGGACTGTGTTGCTCAGGGATGGGGATACGCACCAGGTGCCCTAGAGCTGGATGCTTAAATTAGCTGCCCTGGACCTGGATATAGGCTATTACATAAAAGTGGTGTTATCGTTATCATCAGCAGAAGCTTAGTAAGGAAAATCTGGAAATAATTCTGGCTCACAGACTCCAAATAGCCGGGATCAGATAAGGGACAAAGAGAGGAAATGTTTCAGGGACACCTTTGTCCTCAGAGACTGTGTCTACACAGCAAAAGGCATTTGTTCGAGCTGGTGCAAAACAGCCACGTCACTGCAGCCAGGGCTGTAGAGGTGGTGGGCTGGTGGGAGTGATCCCCAATTTGTGTCTGCCTGGAATGGCTCACAAGCCTGATGTCACAGAGAACCTGTTGTTTCATTTCAAAAGAAAGCCAGAGAGCTAATTAGTGCTTATGAGTTATCTTGTTTATGGTAATTGGGAGTGTATGGGGGAGTGCCAAGATTGTCTGGCAGTGTAAGAATTTTAATTTCTTTTTCCTAAATTATTATATATTCTTTCCTAAATTGTTTCCCTATATGAATAATATGGTGGCCATGGTGGAGTCCTCCTAAGACACCCATCCCTCACTGACTGACTAAGTTAACTGGAATTAACTGTAGGTGCATTTAGGCACTGTAGTTCTTTAATGAATTTAATTATAAGGACATTAAAAATGCGGTACTGGGCAGGAACTTTGTGGGAATGAATTCCATTAATACAAAATGCACTCCTAAAAAACAGCAACAGAATTATCCTGGTATCTTAAATTCATATTGTTTGGGACTTAAGAGTCACTGTAAGCAAATGGCAAAAACAAACTAAAACAATGCAGAGTTAATTGGCAAGGCTTTTTTAGGATGCATAAATATCCTTTCATACAAATGCAAACAAATGCCAACTACAGTGAAGGCTGCTCCCTCTTTAGGATCCACAGGCAATACAGGAAAACTGCACAGTCCCAGGCTACCTCGTCATGCTCCTTCAAAGGTGAAATAGAGGTGGTAGAGTTAAATCACTCAGAATACCAAGGCTCCAGTAAGAAGCAGCACTGTCCAGTATTGAATGACATAAGGAAAAGCTGATTTAAACCAGTGAAACATACCTCTCTCCATCCCTCCTCTAAATGCAGTGACTGGTTTGACTAAAGCTCAGTCATACCTAGAGCTTTTCCAAACTAGAGATGTGTGTAAGGGGTGTCTGGCAGATGTGGAATAAATCCAAGATAAATGCAGGACCTGCTGGACGGGCTGCACGTGCAGCACAGGGGGCAGTGCTTGGGCTGCCTGTCGGCTGCTGCTCCCTGGAAATGTCAGGGGAAGGTGGGTGGTCAGACAGGACACCTCGGAGGAGACGGGACTGACCTGTCATATGGCTGGCAACTCTAGGTATAAAGCTTTTGACCTGTGCCAGGGCTACCAGACATCCAAAAGTCACAAGTAAAACTATAAATGTATCAAAATATGCCTAGAGGGAGCCTCTCAGCAGGAAGGAGGAGGGGTGGTGGGGGTGCACGTTCAGAAAAATTTGGAAAAGCCTGCTACGTGCTAGATTGCGTGCAGTGACATGAAACAGATCTCATCTCTTGGTGTTTCTGAGGCTAGTACGTTCTTTTTCAAATATTGTTAGGGATTTTTCTGAGTGTCTAAATGTTAAAATGTGATCAAAGTAACAGTTTTTTCGTTAGTGATGTGCTCTAGAATGGAGCAGTGATTCCTAATTGCAAAATGGGTAGTACTCAGCCTGGCTTTCTGATTGGCTTCAGGGAGCTTGAATGCATGGCCTTATTTCACTGCAAAGCCCTGGCAGACTTTGCACATTAAAATTCTAAACTGTCTAAGTAGGTGTGAAACTAATTTTATGTTTATTTTTTAAAAACCACCTATGATCATTTAGGGCCATCCACTTCACTTTGGGAGGCCCTTACCTAGCTGCAGGTGGGCCCTAGGAGACAATAAAGCCCACCTCAGAGAGGATAATTTCTTGAATATCATAACCTGAATATTTATAGCTTCTGGAATCGTTGTAGCTACTTATCCATGTTTCCAGCCACAACTTTTCTTAATAAGAAGGGCTTTGAAAAACTTGCTAAATCTGGACATAAAAGGAAACAGAAATTTTCCTAGTGCAGTGGAATTTTTTAAAAGTCACATAGTAACTTTATTGATGAAACAAGGAAGAAAGCACTTTTCCACCAGACTTTGCAGAGCTTATTTACAAAACACAAGATTTTTTCATTAATGTGTAGGCACGGCAAAGTCATGACGAGGTTTCCTGCAGAGTGAGGGTGCTTATGTGGCGAGTCATTTCATCAGTGAGTTATCTTATTTGTTTGCTTGTGGTGTTTTAAGATGTTTATGAGAGATGAACCTTGGGGGGGAAAAAGGCTTTCAAAGAGAGATGAAAGAACTCAAAGACATTTTTGAGTTTCAAAGTTTTATTTTACATGTGAAAATGTGTGCTACATCCTATTTACACAAATGCAAAAATGTTTGCTAATCACACTTTGCATCTATAATTCCTATGATCACTGACTCTGCTTCCAGGTTCACTCAGTCACTGACAGAGACAAGCTCCAAGTCACCAAAATTGGTCAGTGAAGTCCAATGAGCACTGAAATCACACTGGCTGACTAGGGTTCACCCTCAGATTGAGACACATAATTTTGGGTAATTTATTAGTTTCTGCATGTAAACTAGAGAACTAAGCTTCTTTCCCTGTCAGTGGGGAAGTGAAGAGCTAGAAGAGGACTCAGTTACCTAAGAGTGGGTATCTGTTGTCACATGAGATGCCCAAGAGTCTCCCATCAGGTTCCTTCTGGTGCCTAAGAGAGGTTCAGGTCACTTGTAGGTGTGGCATATTAATGGTAAGCACGTAGTTAGGTCAGTGTGGAAGCATAAACACACACATACACATGACACATCTTACTGGCACATATTGAAGGAGGTGTGGTGGATAAGTAATTTAATTCTCAGTATTTATTTTTACATTTCTCAGGGTCCAAAGTTCTGAATGTTAAGGGACACTTGGGATGTAGGTGCTAAGCAGTTGCGTGTCCCCCCTCCACATGAGTGACACTAGAATGACAGAGAAGAATGCAGATAGAAGGCAGTGTCACTAACTAAACTTTCAGAAACAGAATCCGATTTTCAAAGATCCTGCAGACAATAACTTCTCTGTCCTCTGCAGGGATGGTAGGCTGAAAAATGCTTTTGCAAATGTGCCCCTCTAGTTTTAAGGTGCAAAAAGATACCACCACTACCAAATGGAGTAACTAGCTGCTAAATGAGGTTTCAAACTTAGTGCTAGCAGGATATATAAATCATTTGGGGAAGCTGTAATGCCTTATTGCAAATGATGGGAGCTAGGAAGCATTGCAGTTATGTGAAAGTGTTATTACTATGTATGCTTAATTAGCTTTTATGTATGTTTATATGACTATGCATGCTTGTATTATTACTACGTTTATAATTGTAGGGAATAAAAGCTAAAGTCTCATTTTCCCGCTACATATAGTCCCTCTAAATCAGGACTATTCACTGTAAATTTCTTAAAACAGTTAATCAGCAATGCCATTCTCTGTCCTGTGAGATAATTGCTTTGGAGATGATCTGTGCAACAGTTTTTACCCTAAGATACTAAAACCACAAAAAACTGTTCTTTCCAACCATGAGGACTTCCCTCCTTTAAGAAAAATCTTGCAAATAATTGACTGTGACCCACATCCCGCTGCCTCGTATCCAGAAGGAAGAGGCTTTGGTTCTTTAATTAAGCAGTCCAAGTCCTTTTATTTTTTTCTGCAGCATTGGAAAAATAAAATAAAAAGACTGATTGATTATAATGACAAGCTGAACACCAGATGTTTTATGAATATATGGCTTCTCCAGCCCACACCCTCGTGCATGTAAGAGAAAAAGAAAAAACAAAGGACTGTTTATAATTGTCAGAATATTAAAACCTTTGCTTATTCAATGTTCTTTCTTTGCTGGCCTGTTCATGCAGCCAAAAAATTCATTTATGACATAGACCATTCATTGCTTGAGTTTTGCTTTCCAAACTTGGTAGAAGTATTTCATGGCCATAGTCAGATGTCTTTCTTTATGTAAATTTTGATAATTTGGAGGCTATCTTTAAACCAGTTCCTGAAACCGCAGGCTGCAATAACTCACTTAGTTTCATGCGCTCTGCTCAGTGCCATCAAGACAAATTGCTGGGTTCAGTGTCCTTTGCCAAAAGAGAGGAACATTCCCTTCTCCTGTTACATAACACTGAGACACTTGAGCAGGAGAGACGGGAATCAAGGCTTGCTAACTAGCAGGTATTCTGCAGCTTTGGGGCTGTCTGCCACTCTTCAGAGTATCTTTTATGGAAATCTAAATACTGTTCTACTACAAATTTGTGAATGCAGCTATTACTAGGGCATCAGGCTTTTCCTAAAAGACAGGCTGAGGACCAATGCTTTCCTGCTGTACCCCTAAAAAAGCTTCTGTTTGCTTTTAAAGGATTTTTTACAGCAGTGTAAGAGTTGGTCCAAGAACACCTAAAAAAATAGTTCATCATACTGTTTTATGGTTTCTATAAAAATCTATGGTTATTTTTCCAGAGTTGTCAAAAAGCAAAATCCTTCTTGGATTCATTGCTACCTTTAACTCCTTGGATGACAAGGTACCTGAAACTGATTTTTTAATGGCATTACTGCTTTCATGAGTTTATTGTTTCACATCATTTGATAGAGTTCCAAAACACTTCAGGCTTCACATATCAGTTTGAGCCTGTTGCAGCCACACTTTTAAAGACACAGAGTAAAACTGAGAAGCAAGCATTAGCCTCCCTTCACAAGATTACTGTTAGCTTGAATTAGGATCTTGAACTGCCTGAATCTATGCTTTGCGTGTGCTACACTTTCATGTAACTGAAATGACAAGTGCCATGACTGCTTTGTTTAAACTATGCAATGGCTAAAAAAGTATCACATAAAATCCCATGCTTTTCTGTTTGAACTGTTCTTCAGCAGTTTTTATAATCTGTATATTTAAAATGAGATACCTGCGTTAGTATTTTCCCTAACTTAAATATATACACATATGTGCATGAGTTTAGTTTAGTTTCTGAGAGGAATGAGGCTTAGGCCATCACATGGTGAAGGGCATGTCCATATGTCTTGCTCGTTCCTCCTCTGTAATAATTTTTGAACTGGTTGCTACGTGACAACCAAAACTAACAAGCCAGAGGAACCCAGAACCCCAAACTTCCTACACATTTTGCAGAAAGTGATGGCTGTGAAGGCAAGAGAGACCCAAATAAGGGCTGCTACCAAATGAAAAGCCATTGTAATCCATCTCTGTAATGTTTGAAGGGATTGCAGGTGACCAGTTTGCACACACTGCTGTTTGCAGGACAGCACCTGCTGCTGCTTTGCTGACCAAAGAGTTGGGGCTCTCAGGGGACTGCGAAGGGACACGTGGAGTGGAAATACATGAGCAAAAACATCTAGTTAATCCCACTGCTCACTGAACAATTTATGTGTATATCTGTACATACATAGGGTGATTAAAAATCAGAATAAGTTTTATATGTACCACTGAGGGCAGTGAGAACTGATCTCTCCTGCCATCAAGTCGGCAACAGCCAGCTGAGGATCTTGGGCTTTTCTTAGGCAGCATTTAACCAAAGAAGGAGAAAAAAGGGAAAATAGAAGATTCAGATCCCAAGCTATTTTTTTCTGGAACTCAAATGTATTTTGTTACTTTACTAGACTTCCCAGACTAGACTCTGATGCTTCATTCTAATTGACAGATCAGCAGGTGTTTTTCTGGTGCAGATACAAAGACAATATTCTGTCAGCACATTTATCCTCGGTAAGACTGTCAAATAGACTCTAAAGTTCCTCTTCAGTCTATAAGCAGATATGCCTGATAATAAGTAAATGTTTACCACTTTTCCACTTAAAATAGAAGCAAAAGGATTGCCTTTTACAAATAAAACTTTAGAATTCCTGATGTTAAATTTGTAAAAGAGAAATAAGGTTATGCTGTAGTCTAGAGAAAATACAGTGTATTTTTAGCCCTTTTAGAACAGTTTTGATTTCTTGTTGAAATTTTATTTCCATTGGAAAAAAGGTTTCTGGAAGACTACCAAAACCAAAATTAGCACATGAATTTTAGTGAAAGGCTTGTGAGGATCCTACTTATCCCTAGTAATATATAGAAATTAATCTCCTCTGTTTTTTCTTCTGTATTTCCCTCCTAGCATGAGGTCATGGATTGAAAAAAGCCTGTGAACTAAGATATGGATTAATTTTGAGCACCTGATGGCAGTGTACATGGTCTTTCTATAAAGCTCTGTATTATACAAATCTATAGATAGTTATAATGCTCTGTAACATTGTCACTGAAAATGAGTTTCAAAGATTTCAGCAGCTGACACATGCTGGGTGGTTAGAACAGGCCCAATTCCTCACTATCGCCTCTGACAGAAGTTGCCATCTCCTCTTTTCCAGTTTAAACACTCACTTAACTGTGCTCCAAACCAAATTTTAGCAAGTATCTTGCTTTAAATATATATGTATACACACACACACGTATTTTAATATATATAATTTTTGGTGCTGGGGACAGAAATAAGAAAATGCCCCAGACTGGGGGGAGCAGTTTCCCTATGGGCTCTCTCAGATTCTTCTGGTTTCATTGGGGGCTGCTCATGAAACTGTTTTCTAAAATCTCCACAAAATCTTTACAGGAATTTCCTCTTTTCTCAAAATCCTGAAACCTATTTGGGTATCAAGCACTCAGTACTTAAAAGAGTATGTTCCTCGTGTTCCTTTGTGCAAAGAACTGACTCAGAGCTCTGCCACACATTGTGGGAATTAAGGAACTGCTGGCCCTGTGGTCCCAGGGAGCAGGTGCTCTAAATGTGTATTACAGCCCTGCATTTTCAGCTTGCCTGCTTCAGTCTCACATCAGAAAATCTCCTTTACAAAGAACTACATTTCCGTATTTTATACCTGATTTCACTTGAATTTACATTGAAATATACCAATATTCCTAAAGATTTCTGTTTGTGTATGTAAAATGCTGCTCTCAGTAAATAAATGTGGATTTTGAGAAAATGTTTATGGTAACATCTCCAAAACTGGAGCTGCTGAATCTATGAGAGTGTAAAAATATTCTGTGCAGCATTTCAGCTTGTTGTAACAAGACCGAGGAGTGGACAATGTAACTTTGTATAGCTGAGTTTTTTTTTTTTTTTAAAGAAGAATGGAAAATACATGAAATATTGGGCAGTTTGGCAGTTAAAACAGACAGGAGAAAGAAAGAGGAATCGTGATATGATAAATATACAATGGGAAGAAATAATTCTTACTTTTATCCACACACAGGAACACTTAGATGCAACTTCCTTTTTAAAATCTGCCTATGTCAAATTCATGGGGAACCTGATAGTGACATTAATACTAACAAAAGAGGAAATTTGATAGACTAAACTATGCACACTGTAATATCAGGTTTGTTTTACACAAACCAGATAGTATCAGCCAAAGATAATCCTTGCCACAGAGCAGAGACTGTGTATCTCTTTCAAATACAACTCTGCTATATATAGCCGACTTCAGTATAAACTTTTTTCTTCAGAGATGAAGTTATTTAGCTTCTTATGAGGTGTTATAGCCAAAAGTACCTTTCAAAGTGGATCACTTTCATTAAGGTGCATTTCACTTTCATTAAAGTGCATGTCATGATTCTCAATTTCTAAGTTGGTAGGATAACAAGACAACTATTTTGAATTCCTTCATTAAAGGAAAAGAAGAGAGAAAAGCAGTTGGAAAACAACCTTTTTGGGAGTTGGTTCTATGGTGCTCTGGTTTTGAGAGCCACACAGTACAAAGCAGACACATCCTCTTCTATTCAGAAGCACAGCCCATGGAGATGTCCACCTTTTGTGCAACAACCCACAGTTCAAGGCAACTGGGAGACCTGAGTGCAGCTGCATGAGCAATGTCTGAATAGAGGAAACTTCTATCACTCCTGTGGAAGCTGGGCTAACAATCAGTCAAAGTGGGAGAAATTCCATAGATCAGAGGAAGACTAGTTTGCTCTCCTTTAGATACAAATGCTAGTGTTAAATGTAGAAGCTGGTGGTGAAGGAGGCACACATGCATTTAAATCACTTTCATCTAGCTCATCAGATCTGGGCTCTGCGTTAGGACTTTCCACCAGGGAATTAAATTCCTGTAACTAAATACTAGGAACCTTGAGAGAGGTCCTACTTTACTGTCCTACTGAAATCTGCACTTGAAATAAATATGGATTGGGGGAAGAAAAAGACTAGAAGTTTATAGTGCAGACAGTGGAGAGAGAAACATCGTTGTTTGACTGCACACCTGGTGGCTCCCATTTGACATGCAAAGCAGAACAACTTTCCACTGAAAAGCCCATGTGTTTGCTAGGCTGGTTATGTGCTCTGCTACGTCAAAGGACACATTTTAAGCTCACACACTGAATGAGGCAATGGGAAGATTTGAGTGTTATCTTCATACACTGGTTAATATTATCCGAACCTGTAAGGCATATGCCTCCTCTGATTCGTGAATTGTTCTAAATCTCCATCATAAATGTAGCCTCTCTTTACCCTTTTCTTTCAGAAAGACTTAGATGAGAAAATTTGTAATTTTAAAAATTTTTTCTTCTATTTTTTGCTCCAATCCAAATTTGCCAAATCTGATTCACTTTGGAGAATCACTTTCAGTTGAAATAGTCTTCCAACCCCCCCCCCCCCCCCCGCCCCAAATCCATTATTTATTGAAAGTAATTCACTTGACCACCAAGTCAAGTTATGGTACAACATTTCTGGCTGTGTTATAGGAGAGCAATGTATTCTCCTCAGTTCCTGGACCCCTAGTTTGGTACATTTTCTGAGGTAAACTTGGCAGATTATTTCTGTGTTAGCAAAATGATCAGAGGGCCAAACACAGTGGAATATTAATTTTCCATCTGCATAAGTCCCTGCAGTGGGAGTTGTGAGCAAGCTGGAACCTTCTAACCCTACAGGGCAGAAGTGTGAAGGAAGAAATTCAGCCAGGCGGCAGCACAAGCTGCCAAGTGTTGGGACAGGAATAAGAGAGGAATCTCTGGCTGCTAGCACTAATCCTCCCAGATCTAGGGTTTGCTGATGGCACTGCCAATCATTCTGACTCTTTTAGTGTACTTCTTTCACATATGCTTTTATTTATCTTTTTGTCTATTGCTTATTTATTTATTTCCTGGAGGATTATTTATTAAATTAGTATAGAATTTAAATAATTAAAAACTGCTTTCAAGGATACGGATCTTCCTGTCAAAGCATTGCGATGTCCAGCCCTATAAGGTGTTGTGGCCCAATGTTACTGTATTCCTCAGTTGATATTTACCTAATGCTAAATTAGAATAATTGTTTTGAGGCAGTTTATTCAAAGAGGGGAAATGTGGGAGATTTCACATCCCATCAGAATGAGTGAGTGAGAAAAATGGTACCAAGTGTTTTTGTAGATGTTTTTTCGTCCTGCATTATAGAGCAATGCAGGATGCCTGGAACCATGGAGGTTCCCAGAATCTTGCTTAAAACATAACAGGGGTCCCTGTTTCTTTTCAGCTTGAAACCACCTGATCCTCATCTAAACCTGGAGGGCTGACATTCTCTTTGTTCTCCCCTTCAATCAATTAAGTGTATGTGCACAGCTTTTTCGAATCTGCTTACTGCTTACTTCTGACACCAGAAGGATGTTCCAAGCTGGTGGTCACTGAATTCCTTTGCTTAAATCAAAACATTCTGTGGAAATCTAAATTTAACCATCTTTTCTTTCCCAAAGACTGATAATAAGCAGACTCATAAACCAAAGGGGTACCATATCTTTCCAATACAGTATCATATATTTAGGCTAGCTGATAGAGGCCAAATTCAGTCCTCTGCTGCATTCTTTGGGATCATATTGAATTCAATGAGAACCACCTGCACACAGAGTTTGATGAAAATGAAGAGCCTGGTCACAGATTTAATCTGAATTACTTGACACAGAAGTGAGATAGACTTTTTTTTCCACGGTATTTTTGGAGTAGTTGTTATAGTAATAATAAAGATAGGACATTTTTTTATGGAATAGGCAGGAAAATATTTAAGAAATACGTAAGAAATACGTATTATCTGAAAAATAGTGAGGATCTGCTGTTGCTGTACCATCTATTAAAAAATGCCATTTTCCTGTGATGTATTGGAGCCATTATGTTTGAGATAGTATGGCTATGTGTTGCCAGATGACTCAAAAATTCAGCTGAGCAGGAGTTTACAAGTGGGTTGAGTTTTATTAACTAGCAGAGCCGTCTGGACTGCTTCAATTTAAGCAGTCCTGTAAACCCACCACACACTGTGGTTTATTCCCTGTACTGGTAGACAGGGACAGAGAACAGAATGAAGCTCCCATAAATCCAAAGGGAAATGGTCAGTGACTTGCTACACCACTTAGACACACACAAGTCTATGGGGCTGGGTGGGATCCACCAAAGAGAACTGCAGGAGCTGGCAGAAGTGCTCACTGAGCCACTTTCCATCATTTACCAGCACTTCTGCCTAACCAGGGCAGTTCCACTTGACTGAAAGTCAGTGAATGTGCCATCCAACTACAAAGAAGGCTGGAAGGAGAATTCAGGGAACTACAGCCCTGTGAGCCTGACCTCAGTGCTAGGGAAGGTCACAGAGCAGATCATCCTGAGTACCATCACATGGCATATACAGGACAACCAGGTGACCAAGGGCTGCCAACATGGGTTTATCAAAAGTTGGTCCTGCTTGACCAACCTGATCTCCTTCTGTGACGAGGTGTCGCACTTAGTGGATGAGGGAAAGGCTGTGGATGTTGTCTACTTGGCCTTTAGTAAAGCCCTTGACTCCTTTTTCCACAAAATTTTCCCAGAGAAACTGGCTGCTCATGGCTTGAGCAGGTGGTCTCTTCACTGGGCTAAATTGGCTGCATGTCTGGAGCCAGGGAGTGATGGTGAATGGAGTTACATTCAGTTGGCAGCTGGTGACTAGTGGGGTTCCCTAAGGATCAGGATTAGGGCCTGTTCTGTCTAATAACTTTATTGGTGATCTGGATAAAGGGTAAGTCAGTTAATAAACGACACCAAGTTGGATGGGAGCCTTGATCTGTGGAGGGTGGGAAGGCTCTGCAGAAGAATCTGGACAGATTGGATTGATGTACTGAGGCCAGCTGTATGAGGTTCAACAAGGCAAAGTGTCAGGTCCTTCACTTTGGTCACAACAGCCAAAGCATCACTACAGGCTGAGGGAGGAGTGACTGGAAATTGGCTCAGTAGAAAAGGACCTGGGGGTGCTAGTTGACAGCAGCTGAACATGAGCCAGCATGTGCCCAGATGGCCAAGAAGGCCAATGGCATCCTGGCCTGTATCAGCAAGAGTTTGGCCAGCAGGACCGGGAAAGCAATTGTCCCCCATACTTGGCATTGATGTAGCCACACCTCAAATCCTGTGTTCAGTTTTGGGTCCCTCACTAAAAATAAGGCAATGAGGTGCTTGAGAAGGTCCAGAGAAGGGAAAGGTCTGGAGCACAGATCTTATGAGGATCAGCTCAGGGAACTGGAGAAAAGGAGGCTCAGGGGAGACCTTATCACTCTCTTCAGCTCCCTGAAAGGAAGTTGTAGCAAGGTGTGGGTTGGTCCCCTCTCCCAGGGAACAAATGACAGAAAGAGAGTAAGTGACCTCAAGTTGGACCAGGGAGTTTTAGATTCAGTAGTAGGAAAAATTTTTTCACTGAAAGGATTTTCAAGCATTGGAACAGTAGTCAACATCCCTGGAGGTATTCAAAAGGTATGTGGATGTGGCACTTAGGGACAGGGCTTACTGGGGAGCATGGCAGTTCTAGGTTAAGGATTGGACTTGATGCTCTTGGAGATCTTTTATGACCTAGATGATTCTATGATTCTAAATTGTTTTTAATGTCTTGTTAAATGCAAAAACATGTCAGGTAAGGAATTTGTTTACAAGCAAGAAGATAAAAACAATGACAATCCTTTAATAAGAATTGTCTCAAAAAAAAAAAAGAAAATATTTTATTGAGAATATATTGAAGTACTGACTTCACTGTAATGTACTTCTGTTAGCTCTACTACAGCTAAAAGGATGACTGGAAAATTTTGGCTAGCATTTCTTGAGTTTTCCTTAATTTCCTCAATTAATCATGGCAATGATGAAAAATAAGCATTCCATTATTTAATGTACACTTAACTATGTGCCTGTCAGTAAAGCAAACTAACTGCTGAGGTCAGAATATCTCTGGTTCGTGTTCCTTCTGAATAATAGTCCAGTGGTGGCAGCAACGTCTAGTTGTTAGAAGCTAAAAGAAGTGCCCTTAAAATATTTCAAACACTCTCATGTACTTGAAAGTGAAACACTAATTTAATTAAAGTGTAATCTTGAACAATAGAAAGTGATAGTGATTAAAACATGTAATCTTTTGAAATATAGTTTCTCCTTCTCTTTCTTTGTACCCTTTGTAATCAGAAAAACCTCCACAACATATGAGTGAATTGTACAGGCACCTCAGAGATCTGCACTTAAAATTCAGTGGCTGCATACCAATGGCATTTTCAAGGAGATGGGAGACATTGACTTAAACCAAGGACTGAAACCACTAGAACATGTTCTTAGGCATATTCTCACTCCCCTTCTTCTCTTCTGCTCCTTCAGTTTCTCCTTTTCTCTAGAAAAGTGTTTGATTAAATAAAAGAGTTCTCTTGCTTTTTGAGTAGTTACCTGTTTAGGATCAGATCAGATACCTTTTCTTAGAATAAGTAGTACCCGACTCCACAAGAGTCCTTAAGATTGCAGCAAGAACTAATGGCAGTGTACAGTGTTCCTTCGAACTAACCATACCTTGGTCATTTAAACACATAAAGGTCACCTATACAAGATGTTTCCATTATGTATTGCAAGGTGTACAATTATCAAGGGCAGTCTGGGCATCCAAAGCAGTGTCACTGAAATGAAAAGGAGGTAACACAAGCTGAGCAAGCTTTTCCAGGACCCTGAACATGGGTGTGAATAACCAGACTATGTAGGAACATGTGTGCCAGAGTGGTACGAGTACCAAAGAGAGCTCATTTTGGTACATGCCAGAAGGAGGGAAACTCATCTAGTCCAAAGTTTAACACAGCTAAACCTATTTTTGCCATGCAGACATTTGGACTAGAAGTTGCAGTGTAGACTGATCTGACAGTATGTGGCTTGGCTGCATCTCAGGCAACTTGCTTCAAATACATTATGAGTGAAAGTCACAGGCTCCCAAAGCATTACTTTTGCTTTATTCTCAATAAAAGGATAGTTTTGCATCTCCACATTTGCTGTGATCCTGTTGTTTGATACAGAAAGTACTGGAACAAGCTTTGAGCACCCAGGCGACAGCACCCAGAGGACATCGACCCTCTGGGGAATTTGGCTGTCTGGGCTCAGGGGCAGCATAGACACAATTTATGTGTCCACCCATGGCACACCTCGCTGGAGCTACTTCTTCTTTTCTTGGGAGCTGCTTTTAAGCTTTTAAAAAATTTTTTGGTTGCAAAAATGAGTGTAGAGATAGTCCATCAAAAAAGCTTACATGGTGTACCTTTTGAAAGCTGGACAGATGAGTCCCTGCTATGTTATTTGTTCCTGTCTCTGACTAGCTGTTGGTCAGATTCTTTGTTACCTATGTTCTGCTCTGGATATTTTGAGTTTTTTATATTCTTCATTGTGGCACAAGTGGTCTCTTACTGTCTGGCTCTGTAGATCAGAACACAAAATGCTACCCCACAACCTTGGTATTAGTACTGTAATTTAAATAATAACTCCAGCATTACATTAAATAATAATGTTCCATCTCTCTGTGGCTAAAATTATACTGAAGTCAAAACCTAATGTCAGAAGAACAATACAGCTTGGTAAAAATTTTAGCTAATACCTCCCCTCCACTCCACTACGTATACATTTGAGATATAGAAGCACTTTGTACATTCATACCAAATTTGTCAAATCTATTTCCAGGGGGTTTTGAATGACAGGGAAGAGCTTGGTTACTGAACCATAGAATCTGTGACTTTGTCAGTTCTAACAACAGTTATTAGTATCTTTTTAATTTCTGAAAACTCCTCAGCCTCTTTAGGTCCAGTGAACCAGTTACTCCCCTAAGAGAAGAAGATACTGGCATAACCATTGCTGTCTCATCTCTGAGGTGACAATGCCTTCTACTGTGGACAGTCTCATTTCTACATCTGAAGGTGGTACTGTCTGGCTACCTTTGGTACCATCATCCCCTTTGTGTTTATTGCATTTGGTGACCTGATGGTTGCCTGTTTGAGATATTCATTGAACAAATAGTTCAGAATTTTTAAAAGTAGAGTTGAAAGGTTAGTTCATGTAAAGAACCAGCCTGATTTTGGAAATTCCTAAGAGCATAACAGCTTCCATATATTTAAGCTGCAGTCAGCTTCTTCTCCTTAGTGACTCAGCTTACCTATTGAGCTGTGTTTGATTTTAAGCCCTGGCAGCTCATAGATTTCCTTTCCAAACAGGTGTTTTTCTTCATTTTCATATTTCTGGAATATGAACATGGGTCCTAAAAGCCCTGTTTGGCTACAAATGTGTCCGAAACTCAGCTAATGGGGTACTGTGATGTGTTTCTTTGCTTGCTAGCCATGGTCAGCATGTGGGTACGATTTTGCTCTTTGAAAGTTCTACACATGAATTAATGAGTTAATCTAAATTAGCAGAGGAAACATTGGCAGAGTTGCCTACCTCTTGTTAGCCTGAGAGGTGGGAGCACATGAAGGCTCTCAAATCTGCATCTCCCACATGGCATCCCACTGCTGTGCCCACTTGAGTCAAAGGGCAAGAAGCAAGTACTCCTTTGAAGTACTACCTTAAACAAGAGATAAGGAATAGTAAACTTAACTGAAGCCTAGCTGAAGCCAAACAATTCCGTCTTCTCATGAACAATAAGCAATTGCTGAAACTGTCTTTCAGCCTGTGCAATGTAATCATGACAGCAATCAACCAAGCCCAGTCTCCTTTTTTGCTCTTCCTATGTTATTCTTTTACTTCAGCAGATCTTCCCTATAAAGCTGAGTGATAAGACTTTGCAATTGCATCCATGTTTCTGAAGAAACACTGCACAAGGTAATGACAGGTTTTGTCACCGTAGCAGTGGTGGCTGTAAACAGTTCCCAAGCTTCCTGTTCCTGAATGATATTGCACTGGCTTCCTGCAATTACACAATACATTGTCATGCAGATTAACCACGGGTCACTGAGCAGGGATAGGAAATTTCAGAGGTTTCTGTTGAACCTGTCAGGTTGGCAGATCTAACATAACGTTGGGATCCCCTCCAGCATTCCTCCCCATAAGCCACACAGCTTATTGCAGACTCTCTCTGAGAAGGGGGTGTAAAACAAGTTGCACTGTTCCCCTGAGGAAATGCCCCAAATGCCTGTTTTAGAAGCAGGCATTCAGAGTCTTCAGTTCCTTCAGGGGATGATTAGGGCCGAAGGCTTGCAGGAAAGCAAGCTGAAGGAAACTGCAGGGATACAGAAGAGTCTATTTTAGGAATACAGGAGAGTTTGAGATCCTTATGGGCTTGATCTGTCTTTCTGTGAAACCCAGACATTACAAACATGCACATATACAGCTACAGTCCTTGGAATCAAAGCGAAAAGGCAGTGAATGTGTGTGTGCGGCTTTTTCATTAAGGTGCCAAGGACAAATCTGGGGAAGAGATGTGCTTCCTCATGCTCAGGAGCTGGCATTTAACGCTGGTCTTGTTAGGTATCTAAAGTCAGGGGAAATAGCCAATAAACCAAAGAGAAACAACATGTAAATTTAAGTTTAGAAAGGGTAAGCTGAGAAAAGGATCGGAGCTAACATAAGCAAGGAAGGAACCAGTCACAGTCTGTCTGTCTGCAATTTAGAAAATCTCACTCATCCAAAGGAAATGACAATGCATTTGGAGCACAAATCTCATGCTGGTACTGTAATATAAGCCATGTATATTCAGAAGTGCAAATGCAGTTTGCATTTAATATGGAAAAATCCATGATTTGGAGATTTTATGACAAAGCTAAACTTAGGAACTAAGCCTAGGCTTAGGAGCAGATGTATCCTGAGTTCTATCAGAAAGCACAGTGGTGTGCTATGACAAGGTTAGACAGTGTTTTGGAGATCTAGAAAAGCTGCTTGCTCACCTTCCATCCCTTACTGTGATATTTTTGTATATATATAAAATCAATTAAATTGTGTAGCAAATGCAAGTGATTCCAAAGTACAGTATGATTTCATGATGTTCTTTACAAAGAACCTTAAAAATATTTTCTCCTGTTTAATGGGACTGTCTCTGAGAAAAGTTTACACTCTCCCTACCTTTATAATAGATAAACTAATTGTCTATGACAGTATCAGCAACTATCTCTGTTAACCTTTTCCCTGCTTTTCAGGGATACTGAGTTACAGGTTTGATAGTTTTGTGAACATTCGAAAAACAGAGAAGGGTAAAAAAACCAGTTGACTAGTCTAGGAATATTTTGGTTTCTATTTCACCTCCTTTTGCTTAAATATTCTGCTGAAGGCAGGAGTTCTGATCTGGGGAACCTAGAAATCACACCTGTGGAGTTACTATGGTGGAAGAAGAAACCATATTTTTATATTCCTACCTTGTTTTAAGCACTCAGTAAAGCTGCTGACATGAAAAGCCTTCCCTCCTCCCCCTCCCCTCACCCATCTTTTTCTCTGTTATGTGGGTGAACCTACAGAAATTGTTTTTAAAACATGATCTTCACTATCACTCAACAGATGACTGTTCCTCCTTTCTGTGTCCCCACTGCTGCAATTATCTTCTTGAAGCCATATGGGGAGAAGCACAGGCCAGACATTCACTGAATTGACTCATTTATTATTCATTCATTATCTTTTGTTAGAATGAGCAAATTTACTGGCTTGTGTCTCAACAAGCGTTTTCTGAGCAGATTCTACAAGTCAGCATTTTCTGACGTTGGAAAGATCCTGAAGATGAGAAAAGAGCTGTCTTCCTCCATTAACAGTGCTTCTCCACTAATCTGCTGATTACCCTGAGTAGCCGGAGTAGCCAAAATGCGGATTATGCCCTGGCACAGGCTTCATGCATGCAGAACATCTTAACTTCTGTCATGGTAGAGGACTGTGTTCTAACAAGCTGGTTGAAACTTATGCTTCAGCTTGCAATGGTATGTTTATTTAAAGGCTTAACAGCTTGCCATGGTTACACTTGATGTTATTATTAATAGGAAGTGTTTTGTTTTGACTCTCTTTCCTGCCTGACTTAGGGTCCTTTTTTACATCATGGCCATCCCCAGACATCTAAATGCACCTTCCTTCGATCCCCTTCCACACCTTCTGCTGTCACAGAAGTTTGCGTGAGCAGGTAGGCAGCACAGGAATCACAGCAGATAAAATCTAGGCCACAATGGTCACAGCATCTGTGTAGGGCTGGCCTGATTTGAAATCTTCTATTTGGAACAATTTTTCACATATAAAAATAACCTTTAAGCCTCAGTTCTCTTTCTCTCCCCCTACAGAGACAGAGTCTGGTGGGAAATCTTTTTGGTGAGTTTTATAGGGAATTCAGGTTTCATATGTCATTTCAGTTAGAAGAATGTGATAGATGACTACCTTAAAATGAAACTTTTTACAGAAAAATATAAATTAAATGCCTACGTTTCTGTGAAGAAAACCAAACCCACCCAAATCTTTTATATTTCACTGGAATTAAACTTTAGAGTGAAAGAATATGCCTGAAACAAAGGTAAGTTCTGTTAAGGTGAGTAGCGTGACTCTCCTTGACCCCAACAGAAGCTTCTGGGTCAGGGTCTGCCTGACTTAGCTTACCCCAAAGAGGGCCATTTAGTAGGTACTTGATTGGTGTAACTAAATTCCAAAAACAAGTACAGTAACTGCAGTGGACTGATGAATATAGCTAAGCTGCTGTTCTCTAAACAGTCACATAGCTAAATATCACTTAAGCAGCTTGGCTTAAATTACCTTGGAACAAGTTACTGTGAAAGGGAAATGAAAGCATATAAATGAGTCTGAGACACTTGTATTCATTTGAGGAGAAGTGAGGGAAACAATTAAGATAAACCAGAAAATGGCAGGCCTGTCGAGCCATATGGCCCTTTCCTCTTTCTAACACTTCTTTTGTTTAACTTTTCCAAAGCAATTTTGTCACTATTACTACTGTGGTTGTTTCAGTTTTAAACATGTTTTCCTAGCATTCAATCTTTTCCCCAGCTGCCTCTGCCTAAAAAAAAAAAAAAAAAAAAAAAAAAAAAGAAAAAAAAGAAAAAGGAGAAAGAAAGAAAGGAAAGGAAATGAAAAAAGTCTCAACCCAATTAAAAATAAATGCTAGGAAAATCTTTAAGGTGCTCTTTGGCTCATGTTGCCTTTAAAACTTTGCACTGTATGCTAGTTTCTTTTGTTTTTTACTTTCTGCCTGTTTTGCCCAGCTGTTGGCACTCCTATGTTCTGCTATAGCAAAACAAATGCAGACTACAGATCACATGGACTGCTTCAGTTGAATGAAAGCAGCCTTGGTCATTAATCCTGTCTATAGGCTCTTCGGCTTTTTTTTAACAAGTTGTCTTTTTTTTTTTAATTCTAGCTTTTAATTGTGGTTTTCAAAAAATTAAGAAACTGGTCTAAAAAAGTGTGAGAGATGGAGATCAAGCAGGCTGCTGTGAGCTTTGAAGCATAAAAAATAAATGAAAAAAAGGAACTTTTATTGTCAGGAAATGGCAAATACCTAGCTCAGTTTAACAATTCTGTCTGGCTGTAAGATAGGGAAGTAATGCCTTTGGCAGTACATAAACTCTTGTTTGCTTGCCCTTTGTCTTCCGGTGTAAAACACTGTTGAAAAAATCACCTGTCCATAGCAAAGTTAAACTCCTGGCTTTAACACAGTTGCATGGGAACTTCGGTTTATTAATGAATACAACATACCCTCTTTGATTTGAATGCTTTCAGAGCGCTGAAAAGATTCAAAAGGCATCGCTTCCTGCACCAGCGGCGTGCCTTTATACATCTCAGTGGTTCACCCCTACCCAGCTGCTATATCTCATTAACAAGCGTTTGGCCATCGCAGCGAACTTCGCAGTGTTGACACTTGAAAGGCCCAGGCAGGCGCTGGCAGGCTATCAGCTATGGCAACAGGAAACTGCCCCAAGACAACACTGAGAAAACAGCAGCTGCAAAAGCCAAAAGCAAAAGAGGACAGGGAGAGCTAGGTGTTTCCAGGCTGTGCTGTTTTCCATATGGGCTGTTTGTGCAGCAGAGCAATGCCAAGGGAGGGGAGGAGAAGAAAAAGAAAAGAAAGGTCTAATAAGGAGGTTTATATAAGCTCGGTAGGCGCTGGGGCATTAAATACTTTTTTGTTACATTTTAATGGCTTCCTAAAGTCTATTTTCATGCAAATAAAAGCCTGTCTGTCTAACAAGTTCACAAAAGCCAGGCCTGGGGCTGGTTCCCTGAACCACCTCTGGCCTGGGGTGGCTGGAACCTGCCACCTTTCTCTAAGGGACATGCTGTCCTTGTCGCTGTGCTTGCAGCACGTTCCCTCTGGAGACATGCTGGACACTTAACTCCCACCACTTGGTATCATTATACCCTGAACAACCGTGGCTGCAGCCTTCAGGCCAAACAAGCTCTGTGTCCCAAGTGCCACTGGAGTAGTGAGGACCAAGCCTGTCAGCCAAAATGGGGCACCTGCTCTGCCACTCCCTGCCCCAGGCAGAGTGTGCTTTTTTCCAGCTTTGTGTCACACAGAGAGTTACGGAGCTCGGAGGGGAGGCATGGGAGGGATCCTACAGGAGGCAGCACAGTGAGTGCCTTTATCACTGTACACTGGGATGGAGGAACCTTGGTGTCAACTGATGACGAAGGGATGAATAAGTAAAGGAACAGTGAAATATGAAGCATTGAAATTAGGATCCTTACTTAACCATATCATGCTTCTATTTCACACATGTAAAGGAAAAGTAAACCCTGGATGCAGTTTATCCTCCCTCTTACTCTGTGCTTCCATTGGCGTACCTGGTGTACCAGGTTAACTACAGCCTATTCTGCAAACATTTGCAGCAAATCTTTAGGTAACAATCTTTAAGTAACAATGTGTTTAACAAATCTTTAAGTAACAATTCATACAATACTATTGAAAGCACCAGCAACAGAAAGCAAACTGACATGAGCTCAAGACTCACCACCACCTTAACATTTTCAATGGTCTGGAAAAAAACCGTCTCAAATAGTTTTAAGTTTTTAATAAGGATCAGTCTTTATTTTTCCAGTGGTTCAAATGTAGCACTAACCATTGCCATGTTTCTTCCTTCGGCTACTTCAGGGGTTTTGCAGCTGTGAGAGGCTTAAGGGCGGATGTTTAGATAATTCAAGCTTGTATTTTACATTTACAGGTAGAAGTTGTATACACTATCACTATTACAGAAAATGGAAACTATTTTCTCAAGCCTCATGCACGTCAAGCTCTGTGGTTTATACTAAAAGTGGATTTTATAGCCTGTTGTGTACACTTCGTGTTTCCTGTGCCAAGGAACCACAAGACAGAAAACCTGAGGCCTGTGAAGTTCCCCTGCCTTAGACCTTGGTGTAGCATCGTCACCAATGGTTTCCAGCACAGCAGCACACACTTCCAGTTCTGTAATCTGTGGTTTAGCTGCAGGGTGACTCAGGTGGTGATTCAGTAGGTGGAAAGCTTTCTTCTGTCAATATTGAACTCATGTCCCACTATCCAGGTACACAGTGCTGTTTAAAGGAGTAACCTTCTGCTGGGATACAAGAGAAACGGAGTGACCGATGACTATTGTTCAGGATCCCATGGTGCAAGTGGAAATATTAACTCTTGGGCACACACCAGCTTTCAGTTCGATGGAATGCATTCTGCTTAAATTTTCCTTTCCCATCCTTATGCTGGTTTGTAATCTTGCTCTTCCTGATGGTTTATTTCCACATGACAGAAGGCTGCATGCTTTAGTATGAGAGATGATTTTTCTGGATCCAAGGGACAGGGGATGGTGCTGGTATCCCGAGTAAAGCAGAAATAAATCATAGCAAGAATAATGTTAATCCTCATTATTAAAAGAGTTCACACACCCTTTGTTCAAAAGTACAACAGTGTAGAGAGATTTAAGATTAATCCTGGATTCTCACATGATATCTGTTGGTAAAAGAACATGCATGTGAGAGGGTAAGTACAAAGGCCAGCTTACCATGCTGCTTATTTCCACTGTACAGGTGGGAAATAGTACTTAATTCTAAGAAAGGCATTTTGCTAACAAGAGTTGTATGCTGCAAGAAGTATGTAAGTTCATACTGTTTCCATTTTATCTAACTAAACTCTATTATTGTTATTATTATTAATTACTATTAATTATTATTATTAATTTACATTTCTGGTAAAATATTATGTGTTGAAACTGATATTCCTAAAAACCTTCCATACTTCAGATGTTTGCCAGTTGAGAAGTGGCTCCTGGCAATTTAAATGAGTAATGCTTGTTCTGTGGCTGGCACATTGCTGGAACAGAGCAGTCAGCTAGCACGCTTTCATGCCAGGAGGATGTGCATGTGCTTGCCTCAGTGTGTAACTCTCTTTTGCTCATTTGTGCAGCTTCACGGGGTTTTTCTTCCCCTCTCCTGATCGGATATTTTCATGCTTTGATATGAATTATCTGTTGTTGCCCAGATATGGCCTCTGCTCTCTTCTTGAGAAAGAATTGCAGTATTACCCCTGTGACTTGCAAAACCATATCTAGAATATATAGGGGTGTTTAATGATTTACTTGTCATGTGTGTCACCCAAATAGGGAATTACTGGTCTGCCGAAAGAACAAATAGAGAATTTGGAGATACCCAGTGTTATTTCCCCTGGGTGCTACATTAAGACAATAAACCATTTATTGATACTGGAGTTGGTTCTTCAATGTCATGAAAAATAAAAACAACTTCCAGCCAAAGCAGGCTTATATAAATAAAAAATTATTTTCTGAGTCTATATTAAGAAGTATTTATTGCTGATTTTGAGAAGCAGCAGGATATATGACAGAATATATCCTTGCTCTAGAAGTGTAGAAAAACCTGTGTATCAGTCCTGGTAGAAAAAAACAGTGTTCTGGCTTGCTCATGAGACAGCAACATTTTAAATATATGAAGACACATGAAGACAAACATATGAAAAGCAATTGCTAGATGAGAAGATCACCAAATAGCTACTTTATTGTATAACTGTGATAAACTATGGCTGTGTTTGAAAAAAAAAACAAACACTGCAAAATACAGAGCAAGTCTATGCTCTTGTTTAGGGAGCCAATTTTTTTCTTTAACTTTATAAATTAAAAGTTCCTTCTTCTATGAAATCTTACATACCTCAGATAACATGAAACATTATGTATGCTGTTAAGACTAAATCAATTAATTGCGATGTCCTGCAAGAATTCATACTAGTGTATGTCTTTTACCCCCTCACTGAATCTGAAAAAAAGTTCATCTGACCTTGCATGTAAATGAAAATGTAAATTAGTTTTTCCATGTTACAGTTTGATCCTTATACAGAATCATTTTTATGTATGGGGAGGCTAGGAGAGGAATAGAATTTCTAATTTTAAATTCTATCTCTTCGATTTCACCAGACTTTTGGAAACACGGACTATACAAAACAAAAGTGTGTACCCATTAAATAAAACTTACATTAATTTCTTTCTGGAATGAGATTTTAATTGCGAAGTTTTGCTCCAAGGCAATTTTTTTTCCTCTTTCTAAACCTAGGGTAAGATGAAACAATATATATAACAAAATGTTAACATTTGCTTGATTCCAAGAATTCTACTGAACATTTTTTAAGGAAACCATCATCTCACAAATGTCTTTTAAAGGAAGTGAGCTTTGAGGTAGTAACTTGGCCATATAGATTATTTAGGAGTTTCTTGGATTTGTTTTTTCACATGAGCATCTAAGATTATTTCTAGACAAAGCAGTTAAACTCCAATCCACAAAGCCCACAAACATTTACACATTTTCCAGTTCATAAAATGTGCCATGAAAAAGACCTCATTATAGGCATATTTATTTGAAAGATTTCTTGGTGTTCTGCTTCCAGAAACGATGGCTGACTTGAAATTGAGAAAAGTGCCATAAAATGGGTTTCTTCAGCTTGATCAGGTTCAGTGAAGATCGTAAAGGACTGTAAAAGCCTGGATTCATTCAGTCTTGTGCCTTTCCAAAGCTCCTGTGAATGTTTTGTATCATTGCTGTCAGATGTGATTTTCTCTGCTGCTGCAGATGTGCACAACAGATTTACTGTTACAAGTAATAGATAGTAAATTCCTGACATAGAGGCATTTAGGGCCACTGCCAGATGTCTCATTTTAATAATACATTTGTATATCCGAGTTCCAGAGGGACAATTAAGCTGTGAACAATAAAGATAAAATCCTTGGAGGACAGGTATAACCACTTTATTGTTGTAGTCAATCTATGGTGCTCAATAAAATGGATGAATTCAGTTTTGTTTTTGTGTTGTTACAACAGGATTACTATTGCTTAGGTCTCATTCAAAAAATAGTTGATAAGGACGTGTCTTCATTACAGCTGTCTGCATGGGAAGAAGATGGTGGGCTGCTCCAACTTTTCTCTGACAGTTTGGATGCAGAATTATCTCCGTCAAACTCCAGAATGCATTAGACAAATGCAGTCTCCCTTCTATCCTCAGCAAATTGGGGATTTTGAGAGATCCGTTGGCTGGCTACTGACAATTAGTTATCTGTGCAATCGAATTGCCTGGGAAACACTGCCCAACCTTGTGAAGGGCTTATCTATTTGCTGCAGGTACAGGAAAACTGTGCAGGGAGGTTTCAATGATTACCTGCTTTCTGGATTTCCCTTAGGCAGAGTTTTGAACTAGTTTTGTTTAGCTGGTGTAAATAACAAGGGCTACGTCCACAACTAAAGGGTGTCTGGGAGTGCTCAATGTAAAAGCTCAATCACAAAGAGAAAGAGAGGGAGAGTGCAGGTCAAAATAATATCTTTACTTAAAATTAGCGGGACCATGAAGACATTGTTAAAAGAAACAGTCCAAAGCATTAATGGTAATAATAGGTAAGTCAAGACCTGACCTTTCCAGAAATTCAATATTGTTTGAATTGAATATGAAATTCTGATATAGATACTCATTTCTCTGTTTGTCCCTGTGCCACTCTTCAAGATACACTATATTTAGGTGTTAAGTGTTAAGAGGTAGATGGATTATTACAATCAGAACCGAGAAGAAATAAAGAGATTTCTGAGGGAAGTCTTCTCTAAAAACGTGTTGGTTTACAGTGAGTCTTACCTTACCTAAAGATGCCATAAGTCCTTCCAGTCTACTCCTACACTTTGAAACTGATTGGCTTTGACTCTTGGTCTTCCTTTCTCATAATGCCTAAATGAGCAGTTGCATGGGCCCAAAATGCCCTTGTCCTGGTTTGCAGGGGTCTGGTTACAAAAGGTGGCTGTGGGCAGTGAGCCCTCCGGACTGTTGTTTCCGATGATGGCAGTTGTCTGAAACTGGCAGTAGCAGAATGTGGCACAGCGCCTGCTCCTGCTTCCCATTTTCAGGGCCTCTCTGTGGCTGAGTCAGAGTGGTGTCCTGTCTCTCTGGGTCACCTGGGTGAGGCCCCCTGCTGAAGGCTAAGCAAGGTGGGCAGTGTGCCCCGTCTTCATGTACCCCAGCACCACTGGGATGCACATTAGGGTCAGAAGTGGCTGTGGTCCACCCTCACACTTTGGGGGAAAAACATTTGCAGAGATGAGGAATGAGCCTTTACATCTTCCAGTACATCCATCAAACTAGAGTTCAGGGAAAGCAGGATGTAGGCCTCCATCTGCCTCAGTTTAAACACATCCCTTGTGATACAGAAGAGACAGGAAAGGGCTATAAAAAATACACTTTCGGAAGGTTTGGTTTTGAGGCTGACAGTTAGAGAATCCCTCTCTTTTCACAGTCATAAGAACACCGTTTAGTGTACATTATAGCTTCCCACCACAGGGTCACCCTAAACTCTGGTCTGAAGGAAACATGCTTGACTACAATCAATCTGGATCACATACTTCAGTGTATTCAATTTACAAGTGTCCTTCTTCAAACTACCCCTCCTTTCCTAGTAAAAATGAGGCAGCTTTAGACAGACAGTTTTAAGAATTATCCCATGGGTACTGTTAAAGAGACCAATTCATAGATACTCATGTGTTAACCACATGTGTGTCACTGACAGTAAGTATTTAGAACCTAACAGTGATGGAGTAATGAAAATAGCCGAAATCACAGAAAATCGTGGCAAAAAAACCCTGTGCAAACTTCTTTTAAAAACAATCAATTAACAAGCCACTGGGCTATCAACATGGAATATCGGAATAAGAAGAAAAGCTGTTAACGGTCCTGCCATGCCATTATTAGCAATTAGTAGCTTTCTTTAGATACATTCTACTCCACTCCCTCCCCACCGCCTTACGTTTTTCTTTGTAAATAGTATAAACTGAGTGCCAAATTGCTTCCCTGGTTTCAGCAGCCCAGAAAGTCTCCCTGGCATAAATCAACCTGTTTTGGAGACGTCTCCCTTCAGCTTGGTCTGGCAGATTAACAATGAAAAGGGAGGAGACAATGGTACAGTCAGACAGCCCTCCAAGAACACATTAGGTGGGAGCTAATAGCCGATTAGTAAAATCTTCCCATCATTTAAAGATGCATTTTCCTTAGTGATGAAAACCAGGTCTTCTTAGATCTCGAGTCAGTGTCTGGTCTTCTAGGTCACTTCCAGGGTAGGTTTATGTTGCGATTAGAATGGGGTCTGCAGTTTGGGTAGGCATATGTGCAAGTTAGCTTTTAATGTCAGTTTGGGCAAGATTCAGGGCTGTAGCTGCAGCAAAACCAGAGAAGCACACTCAGACTGAATTGTGTGCTGCTGTTGAGGTCCAGTTAAGCTAATGAACCACATGAGGCCTTGAGTGAGGTGGGAGCAGAGCACACACTTCACCACTGTCCTCTGCAGTGATTTCAGCTTTACCTCTACATAGAAAGGCAAGTAATGTCATCTTCCTCGGTGTTGAAGAGTACATTGATGCTTTACCTTGCTTTTCCTCTGTAAGACAGAAAGATCTTCCATGTGGAATTTGCAACATGTGAGCTATGATTATCTCTAGTTTTGAGAATGACATTTGTGCAATTATGGGTAACTACTGCATCCAATCTACGTTAAATTCTGACTAATGATTCCATGAGTAATTTTCCTTCTTGGTCTGCTGTTGCATAAACCCAACTTTTAAAGATGCTGGAACGCAAGGACATATGAACATAAAAGAAGTTGCAACTAAGTGAATATTCAGGGTCAATTACATATATTTCAAATAATTTATAAATAATTTAATGATTTATAAATCACAGCTTTCTGTATTTAATCCCATTTTATAATCAGATTGTAAATCCTTTATAAAATGGAAAATAAGATTTTGCTACAGAAATACTTTTCTATGAAAGAGCTCACATACAAAAAATGTTTTTTGAAACACCTATGACTTTGTAGTCTTTCTTAATTTTTTTACTGTTGTTGTTCCAATAATATGAAATATTGATTATAAATAATATTTTTAAACACTATGGAAATCTATTAAAATCTATTATTGTTGGAAAATGTTTTAATGTTCTTTAGAGCATCTACTAAATAGGTCAAGAATAAATGGATTGCAATAAGTTAATATGCAATTTAACCTGAATCTAGCAGGACTATAGATATGTATATATATATTCATGTATATTAAAAAAAAGAAAATAGAGCTATACAAGACACATAAACACCACTCCTTTTCCCAGAAGCACCTATACTAATGTCTGCCAGATACAATTTTCATATAAGGTGCCTTACAATATGAATGCTTCTAAGTCTTGTGATACACATCTTTTTGCTTTTTTTACAAAAGCTTTAATTGTCAGAGTAAGGGGATTAAGGAGGAGCCTTGGCTTTCTTAAGAAATGTTAACATTGTCTCCTATCTGACAGCTTCTACAAATGTATTGACTAAATCTGTTTGACTTTTGTGGTCACCTGGACCCCAACAGGCATATTTGCAGAAGGTGAAACAGCATCTTCTCAATATTTGGGTAAGTGAATGTCTCCCCTTACTTCCCAGGCATTCTCTGATTGTACAGCTACCACAATAAACAAAAGAGATGCCACGATCCTCTCCTCAAGCCCTGGGTCCCTGATTTTCCGTATTGCTTAACTAGTGTTTCATTCCCTGACTCCCTTTTGGACTGCCCCAGTTAGCTTCCACTGTGATGCAGCTCAGGAGTGGCTAAATAGGGTTCATTTCAGATAACATGACTGTATCAATCTGACCTCAGTCTATCCTAAAAAACCCTCTGACAGCATCCCAAACTTCAAACACCCATATAGGCCTTCATGACATTTGCTAAGGAAGGCAATAAATAACTTCAGTCCTCCCTGGCGTCTGTGACACACTCCTTTTTCTATTTTAGGCACTTTAAACTGGAACAAAACACAAAATGAGTAATAAGAACATCTCAGGGACTCATGGTACTGAGGACCACTCTGGACAATCTGCTATATAGTGTGGGTATGGCTATCTTGTTCTAGGTGTCACTAGCCCTTGGATCCCAAATCCAGGCAATCTTGTGATCAGTGCCAGTCTCTAAATAGTATGGTGGACTTTGGAAAATGAGGCTTCTGTATTTGTATGCAAATATAATTAGAACATAATTATTCATTGTGCCAATTTTCCTCATCAGCAAAGCCAGTTTGCCATTTACCAGGTCATTACTGACTCATCTGATAATCAAATCTAATTTGACTTTAGCTGTTTGTTCTAAATTCCTGGGGATTAGAATACCTGGATGTTTTAATGCTATTGGGAACCACTGAAAATCCACTGACAAAGAAATGCTTTGTATGTTTCTTCAGTTACTCCTGACAGCTCAAGCTTGTTCCTATTCATTTTGTACCTAGACAACTGTCTGAACTTTTCAGCATATTCTAATAATTTTGTGTACAGTGTACAAATCATTTTAAACCAGAGTAAAATAGAGCAATCTGAATCCCACCCAAGTTTTAATGCTTATGTAACATCTCTCTGGGCACTAAGAGAGAGCCCTGCTTGGTTTATCCTATGCAGCAAGCATTTATGTCTGAGCTTAGCTTCAGCACATGAAGGGTTGTGCTGGAACTGGTGCACCTATGCTTAAAACTCAGACTATATATAACTGGACTGTCTGAGCCAAGACCTCCATTTCCTCAGGGCAGGGCCGCTAGCCACTCTTGTTGGGAGACTTAAAAAGGAAACATTTACCTATTGCCCATTTTTCCTACAAGTCTGGTTTGCAGCATGCAGAAATTGCAGCTCAAAAGTGTTTTGATAGGAACCACCGTGTTCTCCGGGGCCTGCTCAGGTTAGGCACTGTCCCACAGCAGAAGCAGAGACAGCCCAGATACCCTATTTACAGGGCCATCTGGACTATCTTTTGGTCATGAGCTGTTCAACTGCCCAACTTCCAGCAAAGCTCTTCTTCAAGCTGTGCTCTCTCTGCTGCTCTCAGGAGCTGTGGGATGCTCTGGAGTGGTGAAGAGTGGTCATTCACAGGAGAGATGGGGGGGAACTGCACCATCTGCACTGCTATCAGCCCTCATTCTGAGTCATTCTGAGATTGTGTCCTTTCAAATTCACAGACTGTTACTGGGTAAACAATTTGGTCCTTTAATCAAGAGCTCATACTACGCAGCCTGTTATGCCTTTAAGCCTGTCAGACCTTTAAGCCAAAGATTTCCTTAAGGAAAAACTTTAAGGAAAGGAGGTTTTATTCAATGCCAAGTATACCCAAGACTTTATCCATCCTTCTTGCAGAGGAGTAACTCTCAGCTGCTGTGCACACAGTTTGCCCTTCTCCTGCTTGTTTACAGAGCCAGAAATGGACTCAGCAACACCCCGCTCACCAGTCCCCTTAGCCAGGGAGGGAGGAAACTCCTCCAAAAGTGGTACAAGCTTCTCCTACACTGCATCTCTCAGGCAATTCACCTGTTCATAAAGGTGTATTGGGTATGCGTGACTTCACTGGATGGCTGGTGGCCTGGTGTCTGGTGGTGAAGCAGGGGGTGCCTGAAGAGCTCAGGGTCTGGCAACCAAGAGGAGGCTGGGAGGAACTGCCTTGGAGGAACTATTGGACAGGGAAGTGCCATATTCTTGTGAAAGAGGGGGCAACATGTCATACCAGTGTCACTGATTTGGAGGGGGATACTATGCCTACCCGTGTGAGTCTCCACGTCATGCATGATTCTAGTGACCAGTAGAAGTTTGTCAGTAGGCCATTCCCAGGGCACCTAAAAAAGCCCACTGGAGGGTATTGGGAGAGGTGGGTGCACCTGAGGTATCATTTACTTTCAGAGCGCCTTGAAAAATCACACGGCAAAGTGCCTAATAGGGAGTTCCCCACTCACAGCAGAAGCCAGTATCCTGATACAATTTGTGCCAGCAGTGCAGTGCTGGGAACAAGGAAGGGGAAGGGGTCCATATTCTCTCCCAGAAATACAGGCAACTTACAGAGGCAAAGAAGAATGAAATGAGGATCACCACGACTGGCTGTAGGTGGTTAGCACTGACTGCAGTGTCCCTGCCGGGTAGCTCTCTCTTGCCTTCTCTACCCCCAGAGCAAGAAAATAAGACAGTGGTTTTTTGTTGACAGCTGCAAGAAAAACAAAAGGCTGGGGAAAAGCTCACTCCCAGCCCTCCTTACCTTCTTCACAAAGGGAGGTCTGGAGTGGGGAGAGCTCAGCAGGGGTGAGGCTGGTGTTTGGGGAGTGATGGTGGGGCTGGGGGGAGACAACAGGAAGCAAGAACCCACTGTCTCCCTGCCTGGTGCAAACACACACAGACTTAACCTACAGCTGAACTTTTGCCCTTGAGTGACCAGTGCCATTAGGATGCAGGTCAAAAGGTTGCAGGGTGACAGAAAATGGAACTTTATTGAATGAAAGAGAAAATGAAAAAATTCCTTTGTTTGCTTAACTCTGTATGGTTTGTATAGCCACTGTGATCCCATAATGGAGTCCAGAGTGAAAAAGTAACTTGATTTATCACATGAAAAAAAAAAAAAAAAGAGGAGGGATTTTACTAAGGGAATAACTAAAAAAACAATGAGAGACTAAAACCTGCAAATCCCTAAAACATTAGAATAAATGTGACTTTAATCAATAAAAGCCTTTTTATAGATATGAGGTAGAGGAAGATTTTTCATTCTTTAGGAACAAGTGTATATTAAGAACACCAGTGTATATGTCAGTGTACATGAAGGATATCAGCGAGGCATGTTAAAAGAATATTCTTCCTGTATGAGTCAGGAAAAACATGTACATATATGAGCATCTGGCTTAAAAATATTTTGGTTTGACATGTGTTTGAGTACCAAAATCACAGCTCTATATGCATAATCTGTCTGCATTTATATGCAAAGGCAAAACCCAGATATTTAAAATCCATTTGAAAACAAAGGAAACATCTCTGGATAAGTAGAGAGAAAAAGGGTACAACTGGTAGGGCTCTGTCTGGAACTGGGTATTCCAAATGAACTTAGCTAAATGTAACCTGAAATTTCAGCATGTTTGGCATGCTTAATATGCATTGGGTTTTTTCATTTCTCGATGTAATGTGGTCCATCAATAAAGACACAGCTGGTTAAAATCAGATGTTTTGAAATACTGGATTTTTAATAGAGTGGCATATTCTGAATCAGATCCAAAGGATTTTAAGGGTTAATATGCTAATTCTGAGCTGTCTCAGCAATGAGATAGAAATCAGTGGAGCTAGAGGACGAGAAATTGAACAAAGTCCAAAGCTATGCCAGGTAGTCCAAAGCTGTATACCCAGGATATATAGATACTCCCAGAAACAAATTAAAAAGAAAAGCCTTAAAGTGAATTAAGATCTCACACCTCTGCTACTCTTCCCCCTTCCTTTGCATTGTCTCCTCTCTCCCTCTCCTTTTCATCAGTCAGTCCACAACCTGCAGGGCTACAGCAATTATATCTACAAGTCCAGTGTGCCCCACAGCCTCTTCTTTTTGATCCCAGTGAACAACCAAACCTTCTGGCCTGACACAGCTCTAGAGAGTGACATCCTCTGTAGGGTGTGTCTGTCTCCAAGGGTCCTCATTTCCAGAATATATTCACTTCTTGCTGATTCTTTTTTGCATTGTGTCACAAGCACAGACTTTTTTCCTCATCCATATAGATAAAACCCATATCCAGACTAGTTTTGGTGTTGCAGTCATGTATCTCACTTACTGCAGTGTCCTGTGCTTTTGTTCCTGACAACTGCAACCATGCTCTCGTCATATCTATTTGGACTGCTGCTGTCAAGATTGTTATCCCCATCTGTTGCCTGAGTCTGTCATAATTCTGTTTGTCTCTTTGCAGTCTCCTCCTTCTCTGCTATAACAAATGCACTACCTTTTCCTATTCCCACTTAAATGACACTGTAATCAGTACTAAAAGCCTGACTGCTACCTCCATTAGGATTGTGTTACCAATTTCCATCATTTCCGTTCCAGTTTTCAGCCATGCATTTTCAATTTTCCATCTTTCTCTCTACCCAGGTGTGGGAGGAAATCCTCATAAACTCATGCAAACCTACTTTGTTTCCTGACCTCTAAAAGTGCTACTGCAGTTTCCCTCAGCTCTCCCATCAGGCTGTCTGATTCCACCTAGTGTAGGCACTCAGACCCCTGAAATCTTCCTTTTCTTGTTCTCTTTGTACAATGCCTAAAGCAATGTGGTCCTCATTCCTGACTAAGTGTTCCAGTTTTCTTGGGTAATACAAATAATAATTATTTGTAATAACCTTTTTGGTCAAATAACGTTAAATAAAGAGTAGCTCCATTAACTCTAAGCATAGAGAACCCATGTTTATACGGGTATAATGGATAACAAAAAAATGTTTCTCTTTATTTTAGTTTTTCTGTTCACCTACAGAGATTAATAATCACCATACACCTCCCCTTACACCCCTTGAGACTGTAGAAAATGTGTCTTTAAGAAAAATAGAAAACACAAAACGTATACTGAAGTGTATTTCATGTGCAATATTTTGAATGAACTTTGAGGCTGTGAACTAAATGCCTATGAAATTCCTTAAAATGCTACTTAAATATAAACTTGTTTGTACATGAAATCTTGAAGGCACTGTAAGTCTCTTTTTTCATCCCCTCTTTTTTCTTCCCACAAGCATAGTTAGACACACCATAGTTTACTGGCTTGCAACTTGTCTCCTTGAAAACATTAAAAGTTGCTTTTAAGATCATGGAAAGAATATGAAAGAAGAATTTTATATTTTGTAAAGAACTCTTAGTTCTGGTCTATAATCCTCTATGCCAAGTTTCAGTGAATTTTTACAGCCAAGTTATACACTTCCTCTGACAATTTTTAATGCTACCAGACAATTTGGCTATATGGTATTGTTATCAAAATGCTAAAAGAAAAACTCAACAACTCATTATTTGGGGAACTAGTGTCAGTAGACAGTTATTATGACTTTTAGTGTTGTTTCTGTTCAGCAGATAGTAACATGTTTGGAGAAAGGGGAGAAAGGATGGTAATAAAGGCTAGAATTTTTTTGTGGGTGGGTGAATGATTATTCTTCCACACACTGCCAGAGACAGAAAGTAATTTGTGGAAGGCATTGTTCAAAGCAGAGATATTTTGGGAGCAAAAGTACTGTGCATTGTATATGTTATGTCAGTCTTTTGGGAGGTCATATCAGAGTGGTGGGAGAAGTTTTGGGAAAGAAACAAGAAGCCCCACTGCATTTCACTATCTTCAACAACTCACCAGGAATCTGATACCTGGAAAATATGAATTTAGCAATTAAACTTGTCTTTCTCAGCCATAATATCTGCTAGACAATATATATGGATCCTTAAAAACAAAGCTGATTTATTCTGTACAGGGATAGAGGGTTCCTGCAGCTATTACAGAAGGGAGTGTAAAAAATGCTTAAGATTTAAGGTGGAATTCTTCTGAACGCAACTACCACCTCTGCTTGGTTTAGACAAAGCCTCTGTGGATGTATCTTTTAGTGGAGAGATTTGGAGTACAGTGGAAGTCTAGATGATTCATTTAGGCCAAACAGATGACATAGATAGTTGAAGTTAAAGGCTATGAATCCCACTCACAGAAACTACCTATGCTTGTTTTGGCACTCCTCATTGTGCATGTAAAGAATCAACCTCTGGCCACTGCCAGTAGCATCACAACAGCAGTCATGGTGTTGAATGCAGGCAGAATGCATTTATACAAAAGCAGCAAGATGAGCCCATTTAATATTTTAAAAGATTACCATAAAAATATATGTCTTACTTGAAAAAATAAATACACTCCTTACAAAACAGAACAAAAATAGGTTAATCACTTTTCAGATATTTGCAAGTGCCATGTGCAATCAGGCCATAGCATCTCTGTGAAAACTGCCAGCTTGTTCTGGTACTGAGAGAGAGGGGCTACTGCTGGGAAATAACTAGGATGTTCCCTCATTTAACACAGACCACAGAACAGCTGCCGGATATGAATGCCTTTCAGTCACCATTGATCAGGAATCGATTCAAATTAGTGACCTAGAAATAAAAGGCTGCATATTAAAGAACAAATTTCCTATACCATTCTGTCTTCAGTAATGAGAAATGCAACTGTCTGCCACATTTAACTTTCAGCTGTCAAATACAGAAGAAATAGATGACCTCAAAGCATGACAATATGAAAAAGAACTCTCAAATTTCCGGCATTTTTCCTGTTAAGTGCTTTTTCTTTTGTTTTGTTTGTGTTTGTTTGGCAGCTTCCTCACAAAGTTGGCAGTTAGGTATTTACAATATTAGGTGAATGTGGGAAACTAATAATTTGTTTTCCACACTTTCTCATAAAACCTGACTCTAAAAATGGTTTTTCAATCCTAAACTTCTTGTGTTACATTAAAATCCACAGGGAGGGTGTGCTTTTAAATGCTAGGCTAAAGAACTCACAATTTGGATTCCAGTCCTTGGCTTTGCAAGGACTACCTCCATGGCCTTGGCAAGCTGCTCATATTTTCTCCATCTCAGATTCCCATTTACAAATGGAGAAAAGTAATGTTTCCCTATCCTGGGAATATTTTGAAACTAAAGTCACAGGTAACTGAAAGACACTCTGCTCTGCATATACAAATGACCAATCTGACAGTCTGACTTGGCACTTTAGACTAGCTAATGTTTCCTTTGAAGGCTGAGTTGGGAATGCAAGGCTGAAATGTAAGATTTACGGATATCATTTTCATGCTTGTGGTCCTTAGATATAAAAACAAACAACATTCCCCTCTCTCCAACCACTGAAGAAAATGGGTCAATCGAAAATTATCACAGTGACAGGTTTTTCCTTTCATTAAGATTACAAAACACCCAGCGTTAGTAAGAATTGTAGAGATTTTTCTGACAGAATTAATTATTCTGAATGATTAGTTTGTTATGCTCCTTGCAGGCACCAAGTTTGGAAGAGGAAGTGCTTTGTCTTTCGATTAAAAATATCCAAACAGCTCTGTGGAGTCATGATCTGAGAAACCAAAACAAGTCCTTTACCATAGATAAATGAAGGTTGGCTGATCCCAGTTTGTAGAAAGCCAGAGGAAGCCCTCTGCTCTGACCCCGTGCCCTCTGGCATCACAGCTGGTGCATGAGCACAAAGACAACTTCGATGTAGATGCTGCTGTGGGCACTTTACACAGGCTAGATTGTAAATTTGTCCATTTATGAGTGTCCTGTGGGGGTTCCCACCAACTTGGAAGACAAAGCAAGAGCTGGAGTGAACAAAGCATATCCATAAAAATTCCTCTGATTGCCACTGTTAATAAAATGGAGGCCATAAACAAATTCTCTGTGTACTGTTCTTAAGTGGGAGAGCAGGAAGCTGGGGATGCTTCCCTGGGACTGAAGGAGGTGTGTGTGCTACACAGGGTAAGAGTGCAGGTAAGGTGTGCTGTGAGAAGTTAATCTGCCTGCTGGAAATGGTTTCCTTTACACTTCCTACTACTGGGCTGTGGACAGGAATTTCATACTACTTGAAATCCCAAGTTGCCTTGGCAGAAGCTTGCACAGCATACATAAAATGTATGTTTGGATTTCTGGAGCTGTTTTGTTTTGTTTTGTTTGTTCTTTATATAAATTCAGAAATGGAAGAGTAGTTTTAAACTGCCCTGGCATGTATCAGAATAGTCCAGGGCACATCAAGGTCCACCTCCAATTTGCATATTTTTCATTTTCATTCACCCTTTCTAGCAATAAGGACAATATGCTTATTTTTGATGCCAAAGACTATTATGAAGCATTAGATATGGTCCAAAAATCACAGCAGTTTTATACAAGTGACTCAATTTTGAAGGAATGATTGACAGAGAAAGCTACATTTCTTTCAGAATGCCAGGCCCAGTGGTTCTTTCCAGTCCTGGGTACAGAGACGGGTTCAGACAGTGGTCTCACATCTAAGCCATAGGTGTTGCCTTTTCCAGGACTCTCTGCTCTGGTTTGCTGCTCATGGTAAGGAGTTGTGCAAAGCACTGCAGTAGTCAGCAATCTGGGGAAGAAAGCTTGGGTGGAGATGATAACACAGCAGCCTTTCAGTTGTCTTGAAGGAACCAGTTTCTGTCTGACCTGTTTCGGTGTGTCAGTCGGACTCCCGTCCTGCCGTAGTCCCCCTTGAATTGCAGGTATCCATCTAGAAATCTTTGCTGCTTTCCAAAGCTGCTGACATGAAATTAAATACATTGGTTTCTGGCTTGGCAATGAAGACCAAAAGCAAGAAACAGTGCATATCCCCAGTGTGTCTACAAGTCAAGCAGCTTGTAAGGAATATCTCTGTAGCCCAGTAGTGGGATCTCCCACAGGAGGCACAGCCCTTTAGCACACCTGGGTTAGTCCCTGAAAGTTTGACCCACTGAGGTACAGAGAAAATGCCTAAGTTACTGGGTATTGGAACATGAAGACACTACTTGTGCTGTAGCTTTCTGCATTGCACTTGGATCCTTTTTCAGATAATAGTATTTATTACTTAGAAGAAATTTTATACTGAAGAAAACTTGATAACCAGCATGGCACTTAATCTTCTCCCCAGGGTACCAAGCACCAAACATAGCCAAGAGATCCATGTGGGGCTTTTTTTGTTTTGTTTTGTTTTGTTTTGTTGTTTTTTTTTTTTTTTGCTTAACTATAATAAGTGCCGGGTAAGTTCTGGGCAGAAAGCAGACACCTAGCTTAGCTGGAATTCATGGTCTGGAAACCACTAAGAAAAGCCCACTCCTGTGTTCTACATCCCAAGCCCAACATCATGCGGTCACACTGTCATGCAGTAGCACTGACAGCAGCACAGGAAACAGCTTGGAGAAACGCCCTCATTCTGTTTCATTTGGAGCTCATTTGTTCTGAAACTTCCAGTGGCAAAATTATGGTGCAGTTTTAATAGGAGTATGTGTCTAAACTCATACTCATGTTTTTTCTGCAAATATGGGTTAGAAGATCTCATTTTTCTCCTCCCACACATGCACTCGCTGCCAACTTCACAAACAATGACCTGCATTCATCCACGCTGTAACTCTGTTGACATCACCAGGCTACAACAGAGATAAATTTGGTCCAGTGAGGCAAAGTGCTGTGAAATGGTTGGATTTTTCTCTTTTACCCAAGGAAAAATGCATCTGGAAACATGTCATACTTTCATGCTGACACACAGGAATGTCTTCACCATTTTCAGGTGATTGATTTTCCTTTAGATTCATGAGACTCTTTTTAATAGATGCTTAAATTCCAAATGTAGTACATGATATTTTATTTTCTATTGCAATACAAACAATGCATGAATTTGTTATTATTCTGCTTATAAACAATTTTTTAGAATTAGTGGCATGAATTGTTTTCTTTTTCTCTGTATTTCCAAAATGTTAGGTGTTTCTGGCCTTTCTTTTGCTTTTAAGAACATTTGACTTCACTTCCATGGGATCTATGATCTAAAGATGGAGTATTCAAGAGCACCTGAGTGTTTCTAGAGACTAGTTGGCATTTTTAAAAGTAGCTTGAATCATTCTATCAGCAGGATTTAGGAACATGGAGTCAGGGAGAACTCAAAAGTGGTGTCACTCAGTGCAATAGTGTCATTGGTTAAATGAGAGGGGTGCCACAGCCATAAGCTAGGAACCTAAGTTTTGTAGCTCGTGAAGAGGAAGTGGTAATGCCAAAGACTAGGATTTACAGCACATCGCACACTGAACAGAGGTACAGCTAAACAAAACAAAAGTAAAAGCTGTGAGAAAGATATATCTGAGACTGTGACCATTGCCCAGAAAAAAAAAGAAATTACTGCACCCTTGAGATAGGTGCCTCTGCAATGATGATCTAGAGTCAGAAGTTGCCTTTGGATTCAAATGACCGGATTATTGCTGTTTTCCTTTAAATGCAGTTGCTTAAGAACAAAATGTCCTTTATTTAAAGGAATACGAACTTCCTTTTCTATACACTACAGTGGAACTGGAGAAAGAGATTTCCTTAGGATGTATTTTATTTTTTATTTCAGATTTATAACAGAATTATCAAAGGTGCTGTTCATATAATAAAAAACATTATTAGTCTAGCTAATACAAGCAAGGAAGCATGTGGCTAATAAAATCAGTTATCAGTATGATAATGAAACCTGAATGAAATCTGAATCACCAGTCCCTGATACTGACAGGTTTTTTCCCAGAGCTCCTGAAAATATGAAATTCTGCTTTAAAATGTGTTGCAAGCCTGACATTTCAAATTCACCTGTAAACTACTAATTACAAGTGGGTTTTAGAAATGACCATAACTGACGGTTTTGAGTGTTCTTTGGCTTTGAAAAAATCAAAGTCAAATTATCTTCCAGAAAAATTGCTATAATAATGTTTAAACACTTAAAAGGGACTTAATTAGTTTATACAGTCATCAGAGATTCTTGTCTTTAAGATATCATGCTAATTTTGCTACAAGGAGTTTAACTGAAAATTTAATTTAGAAATGTAGCACAAGGATTTAAATTCCTTACCATGTTATAATTTAATGTATTTAATTTTTTTAATATTCTTTATGCAAGATTTAAAATGAAATTAGTTGTGCCCCCTCAAAAAAAAAAAAAAAATCAGGGAATCAAAGGCATGAAGATTGTGGGAGCAAGAAATAAAGAATCATCCAATGAGTTTGGAAGGGAACCAGATCTTTCAGCTATGTCCTTTGAAGCTGATTTCCACCTTGCTGCCTGGTTTACAAATACCACAAATAAATCCCATGCAGAAGACAGTTCTGCATGATGGGAATTCAGCCCCTGGTACCAGTGCTTCAAAATAGCACCTAGAAAACTGGATAGAAGTGAAAACAACTGGCTGCCTCAAAGTGAAGCTATAGTGTCTTTTGGGACCACTTGCTCCTTGCCCAGATAACTTTTTGCAGCTGTTTTCTTTCATTTGTAATGAGGAAAAAGGATACAAGAAAAAGAACTCAAAGTTAAGGAGATTAGGGAGACTAACAAATGCATTTTGCCCATATCTTCTGGAGAAGATGCTGAGAAAAATTGTACCCAGGCAAATAGAAAACGGAATCCCCTAGAATCAAAGAAAGTTTGAGGCTGTTTTGAGACTCTTCATAGGTGTTTCTCCAACGCAGAATAGAGGGGAAGGATCACCTCCACTGTACTGCTGGCAATGCTCTAATGCAGTCCAGTAGACTGTTTGCTTCCTTTTATTTTTTACAAGGGCAGATTGCTGACTCACTGGTGAAGATGATATGTGTGTTGATGATATATATGTGCCCATATTGGGCATCTCAAAAGGAACCAGTAGATTCATACTAGCAATTGTGTGACAGTGAATATTCTCTGTTTGGATTATAAATAATAGGATGGCCTTTGTTTGACTTGTGAGGTACAGCAATCAATGGGCTGAGTTCTCTATTACACTGATTTATTTACTGGCTAGGAAGCCAGTCTCAAGTAAGTTGTTGGTACCTCTCTGCACAGAATCAAATTTGTACGTGATATACAAGTCCGTGCATGCGTAGAACATACTTGGAAAAATGAAATTATATTGTTGACAAATTCAGCCTCAAGATGTACTTTAGTCCAGCATAAAACCTGTCTAGTGACAAAGGAACCCTGGTTAGCTGCCCAAAATCTATGCCATTTTTCTCCACAAAAACTCTTCAATGTTTCATTGTAGATTAACTCTAAGAGCCCTGAGTCTGACGGTTTGAAACCTCAATAAACCTTTCAGATGCATAAAAAGCCCACTTAGCTCCCTGGCACTTCCTCTGTCTACTGGTTCTTCAGGACTGGGTATGGGAATGAGACTGCCATAAGAAGACAACGGGGAAGAAGACCTTGTCCTCTTCATGACTAGAAGCCTTTTCTGCAGACAGGAAATTTCAGCTTGGCAAGAGAGGACTGTGCTCTGAAAAAGAGTAAATGATGTCTTTTAAGCTGGACAAATACTATGGAAAACATAAACTTCTTATCTGAGTAATAATCAACCTCTTCAGCAACCTTTCTGTTGCACTTTTTGGCTGGAAGAAAATGAAGGTGTTTCTGCTTCCAGTACTTTGTGTGCCATCTCAAAGGGATGCTGAGTGATGCAATATACAAATCCCACTGCTACAGAGACAACGAATGCTTGAAAGCTAAATCTGCTACCTATCAATACCTTTGAGAAATGTCAGACTTGGAAGGAAATCTCCAAAGGGAAAAAAATTACCCACATGCTGACAGATCAGGCTTTCATTTCCCTTCTGCTGATGAGAAATGAGATGAAGGTGATAACTACTTGAGAGATGGTTGTATATTGATCCCCTTCCCGAGGAAAGGAAAACGTAATGTGTGATAGTTCCTTACCTTAGTTTGCACTTCTTAGGTACTGGGAGTGTTAAGCAAGGTTTCCACATGAACTGAACTGAAGTTCTAGAACCTTGCAGCTCTATGACAAATACCTCTGTGTATACACTCAAGCATGGATTTAGATCACCTCTTTCAGTCCTGCAAACCTATCCAAGCCCATGCTGCCAGCTTCTGTACCACAACCTCTTGTTTTCACAGTGCAGCTCAATAGCTTCCTGCTTGAGGGACAACTCAGTATGGTGTTTTCTAAAACCCAGGAAAAAGCTTTGGTGTTACCCTGGACTTTTCTGGAAGGGGTGTGTGCCGGTTTCAACAAATTTGGAGGAAAAATATCCTCTGATAGAAGGCAGATTACAACCATCCTCCCCCACCAGGTTCAGGAAAAAAAGAATTTTTCCTCGGAGGAAAGTGAAAGAGATAAAAAACTATTTATTTAACAAACACACAGGAAAAGGATAATAATGCTAAATAATAAAACCTCTCACTGTGGAAACCTGGGAAGATTTCAGAGTCCTTCTGTAGGTAGCCTCTCTCCTCCTCCTTGGAGCTGGGATGGGGTGGGCCCACCTCCAGGGCCTTGACGAAAAAAATCCTCCCAATGTGTTCTGATGCTGAAACAGTCCAGAAAAGAAGAAGGGAAAAATCGAAGTCCCAGGAAAACAAAGTTCAACTCTCCAGAAGGAAAGAAAACCAAAAAAACTGGCTGAAAAAAAGCAAGCAGGATGCTTCTCCACTCCCACTCTTCTGCTGCAGCTGCACACAGAGAGATGTCTCTATCTCTGTGTCCTTGGAACAACTGCTTTGAAGAAGTACACTCGGTTTTTTTCCTCTCACACCACCCCCCTTCCTCTCCCCCCCCTACCCCTCAGGCTCAGTTTAAAGGCATATAAAGGCACAAAATTAATTTCTGGGCATAGAGCAGCAGGGGATACAGCATGAAGTCACCCCAAGACAGGGTGTTTCTTTGGTAGCAGCCTGACTTCAAACTCCTCCACGATGTTCCCCTTGGTTTATTTTTCAAACCATGCCGAGAGCCTCAGCTGCATGACTTGGACATTGTCAAATGGCTGCCCTGTCAATAAACCAGGAGGTTTGTCAAGAATATAAATAAATTACATTTTTCCCAGTCTTGGTTCTGTAAAAATATTTTAATCTTCTGTTCCCCAGCTCAAAATCTGCTCATAAAATTTCTTCCTGAAAACTACGTCATGATTCAGAAAAGAAGTATTTATTTAAAAGATATTTCTTATAACACTCTTAAACTAGAATAAGCCAAAGAAGTTACAAAGAAATTGTTAATTAGACTCTGTTTTACTAATACATATGGTCCCATTGGTTTCCATAGAATTACATGACTTAGTGAAATAAGCAAATTTTCCCTGAGGTAAACCTTTAAATTAAAAGTTGATGGAAATCTTGATATGGGGAACTGTTGATTGAGTTTGAAAGATGTATCTCTGATTCTGGACTCATTTTTTTCTCTAAGGCTTTGTGTGCTTGTCTACATACATTCTACCCAGCAGAGGAGAAAGGAGTATCTCACTAGAAAAATAAAATGTCAGTATACTTTTATGTTTCTTCTCTTTCTTCTTCATGTGAAATAAATGATTGTTTTAATGTGTTGGGTTTTTTTTTTTTTTTTAATTGAAATTACTGTAGAAAGCTAAGTAAAAATATTTGGTTTATTCTTTTGAATTAAGTTAAAGTTATATTCTTATCTGCTTCATGCTAATTTTTTGATTGATATATTTAATTTATAGGATCTAAAAGCCTGGATCAAGATGGCACTGTGCTATGTTTGTTAAATCCTGCTCTCAGTGGAGCAGAGAGTAGATTTCATGGCCCCTACCAACATCTATTATATGCACAAATGTAAAGAGGCACATTCCACAATGTAGGGCTATTCCTATGCACGTGGATGTGAGTGTGTGCATGCACAGTTGCTCTTTCGCATGTGCATTTTGCCCTCGCATTGAGAGTCTGATGTGCAGTGAGAGAATTTTAATCCCATTTATTGACGTTTCTGAGAAGTGAAGGGAAAGAGGGGAGGGGGAAGCATATACACCTGCAATTTATTTCCTTTAAGGAGATGACTTGAAGATAATAGAGATGAGGTAGAAGAAGAATACTGCCCCTTGCCAGGAGCTTTGTTCACAATGCATACAATACACGGCCTCAGAAGCTGACTGGGAACTGTTGCCACTGGGATGAAGAACAGTATTGCCGGGGGTCATGGAGCAGGGAGTGCAATCGATTAGAGGTATAAGTCTTAAGATGGCAGCAGGGAAAATGTTCAGTGACCAAATCAATCTGCTAAATGACCTTTCCTTCAGATGTGTATAATGTTGTTCTTCTAAAGCTGAATTTGCATTCAGGTGCTTTAGCTTAGCTGGTTTTGAAGGCACTGGAAGTGGAGTGACTGTCTGTGGGAAGATAATTTAGAACAAAGGATTCATAAGAGCATTTATTTAGCATGAAAAATACCTACCTGATATTTGAAAATGTAACTGCAAGGGAATCGAGAAATAAGGTGCAAGAAGCAGAACTTAGCTAATGTTTATTGGTGATAGGTAACAGATTATCATTTAAAGGGCATTCCAAGTCCACTGATGTCAGTGGTAGCTTTTCAGGAGAAATTTAACTGGGTCTTTGGTGAATATCATCCCACTGTGTGGAGATAATTTTGACAATGTCATTGGATACTAGTTAAGGCAATGGACTCCTAAGTAATTACATTGTTTATGACAAGCTTCATTTATGCCCATTATATTATGACATACTTTGTATTTCTCTTATGAACTTCATGACAGTTTTATTATATAAAAATTAAGACCAGGCTATTTTAACCATGTTAGAACAAGATGCCTCTTTGGCCTTACTTCCTTCTGTCTTTTCTTTGCTCTGTGGGGAAAAAAAAGCACACATTGCAGTATGCTTAAATTTAATCCATTCACTTATTTTTGTCACATATTTCTGTATACTGTCATTCAATCCCTGCAAAAAAAAATCAAACAAAAAACAACTCTCTTTTGGTAATGAAATCTTTTTTAACAACAGAAATCCTTTCTTCTTCAAATTCTGCTTATACCATACTGTGACCTGATTCACTAGTGTGGAAAAATTCACAGCTCTTTCATGATCTAAAGCAGACCTGAACATAACATTCCGAAGATGAAAGCTGCATGAACAGCAGTGTGGAGTTCCTGGCAGAAATCTCTGTCCTCAATATCCTCTGTCAGGAGAAATGTTTTCAGCTACCAGATCAATTTATGCTCATCACAAGTGAGGAGTGAAAGTGCCTGCTCCCAGATGAACTGCAGTATTCACTGCAGAAAGATTCACTGGTCATGTTAGTATTGTATATTTACTCTATAAAAGTTTCAACCAAAAAGACAGGTTACAGTGTTGAGTTTCAAATGTTCTTTGATGGATTAGTGCATATAAATGTCTTAATTCTGTCATGATTTTTGATAGAATTCACTCTCCTAAAAGCTATTAATTCAGACTGAGTGAAAAGTAGTATAAAACATATAATACAAAGTTACATCATGTTTTTTGACATATTGCATGATTTCAAGATCATTTCTCAAGACAGATTTCAATTTCTTTTAAGTCCGACTGCTGACTATATTTTTTGTTATGACAAGAGCACTAATGCTCATGTCAAAGAAAGATACAAATGTGATGGAAAATGTCAGAGAAGATTTCCATTCCTGCACTAGGAAGTATAAAGGTTACACTACCAGGATCTGCTGTGCTCAAATGTAAAAATAGTACTTATTGAAAAGCCTTGAACTCCCACATTTACTTCTTTTTTTTTATCATAAGAATTCTTACACTAGAATACCAGCTAAACTAATCTTTGAATAGTATTTGTTGAAAATTTGTGGGTTCTGGTAATGATGGATTTCCCTCAGTGTGAGTACCCATATACAAGAGAAATTCTGTTGCTCTCACATCCTGCTTTGTGGTGTCCTACAGCTGGCATCTGAGCAGCACAGTAAGTAGCCAGTATAAGAAATTGTCAACATTTTGCTGTCTTTAGCAACTATCCGCAGGAACTACTCTCATATAACCTCTGCATCCAAAACCAAATCTCCTATTTCAGTTATGATATACAGCGTTAAATCTCCCTGTTGCTGTAGCCAGGAAAGAAAAATGTGCTCAAAGCCTTTTTTTTTTTTTAAAGAGTAGCACACTTCAACAATCAAAGGGTGAAACCAGCTAAAAAGTCACATAGAACAATATTTAAAATCATTGGTTTGGGAGTATGGGGTGTGTGTGAGCGAGTTATGTATGGGAGAAATCCCCTTAACTAAAAGCATTAGGAAAATGGAATGAATGTAAAATTCAACAGTTTAATTGGATCCCGAGGAATTATCTTGGAACCTGCAAACTGGCTACCAAGCCCTGCTAACTAACTTACCTTCATCAAATGCTTAAAGGCTTTCCTCACATTGTCAAAAGCATTTTAAGCAAGCACAGCACCCAGCTACATACCATGACAAATTTTGCCTGTAGGCTATTAAAATGGCTTTAAACTAGTGAGGCGTGCTCTTAAAAATATATATATATATACACTTTGTACATATTTCATCCTGAGCTCGCTCCCTCCTACCAAGCTGCTTTCTTTGTGGGTTTTGGTTGGGGATTTTTTTCTGTCAGGGTTTGTTTGTTTTTTGTTTTTTTTTTCTTTTAGCCTTTATATCTTTGGAGTCTAGCAGGGTTATTAATTAATGAACTTGTGTATTTTCCGTCTTTAGCTGCTGAAGAGTGAGGAACTGTCAATCAGCAGGGACCCTCCTGAATTAGGTGAATGCTAACATTTGGCAAGTGTCATCACAGTTGCTTGCCCATGCCCTTGTAATGCTCTAAGCCAGTGACCCTTCCCTCTTTGTCACACATTTCAGGTAGCACTCAGAGCTCATTGTGTGCAGCTGAGGTCAACCGCCAACCAACCAAGTGCTCTGTCCTGCTTGCACAAAGCTTTCCCTGAAGGCAAGAGAAAAGAATAATAAAAGGGGGAAATGGCCTGCTGAGCAAAGACTCTGAGTCTTTTATAACAGGAGGTCGTTTTTGATTATAGGAAGGAACCTTCAGTGGCCATGGAAACCAAAATGCCACACAAAAGCCAGAGGGTGCTTGGGAGGTAAACAAGATAGATGAAAGGTGATGGTGTTTTTAATCTCCACAATCAATGTGTTTAGGTGGGTGACTTTAATTTAATCCATGTCTGATTAACCCTCTCCCTTTGTTTACACCATTATAGGAGTTTTTCTCCTATAAAATTTTTAAACAAATGTTAAAAGATTCCAGGAGAGGGCTGGTCGCCACAGTGTTTTCATTCTATTCACCCCACTGATGTAATCATGGATGTTCTCATTATCCACATAAATGCCTAATCCTTCTTATTCCTGCTAAGCTTATCCTCAGTGCTATATTTTTGAATGAGAGAGTGAAAGTTCTTATACAAATACAAATTCTTGTGACTTTCTCTTTTAGACACCTAGCAGGATGAAACAACTGGGAACAATGGCACTCAGTAAGGAAACCTTTTCCATCAAGAAGCCTTGGAGCAGTTTTGTGAAAACTGGTTTTGATTTGGTTGAGTTATGAGTCCTTGAAAGCTGCCCATCATACAAGCTTAGACATTTTTAAATAGCAGCAGAGGTTTTAATGACAGCTGAATGTTCGGAAGGAAGTTGTGCCGTGCATGCGTGCGCGGCTAATTTACCTACTTACTGAAAAATATGCTCAGGGGTAGTGCTCCGAATAAACCCTGCCACATTCAGTTTGGCTTGGCTTACACGACTGAACTCTCTCTGATGGCTGTGCAAAGTTTTCCACAATAATGAGCATTTTATGGATGAGATTTTCAAAAAGCCAGTCCCCCTTTAGGAGAACGGATCCCATTCAGACAGGAAAGGGAAGGGAATTAAAAAAAAGGCCCAAAGGAATTTGTGTTCCTACATCCCTTGGGGTTAAGGGGTACAGTCAATAAAGACAGGTATTTAAGGACTTATCTCAGTCCCAGTGTCATTAGAGAATGAACTTTAAAACCCCTCTGAATCTTGTCCTGGCTTCTGAGTGAAAATGAAATGATCACTCATTGAGTTAGGCTTCCTAAACAGTCTGGAGTAAGGGATAGATGCTTCAAAATAACATTTGCAGGAAGAACTGTCTAAGCTCACTGACTTCAAGTTGTCATAGCCCTTTCCACAGCTAAGATGTCTTTGCCATGGTATCCAACAGCTGCCTGTATCTGGCCAAACACTAGGTCCTTTTTTGAGAGCAGCTGCCTATCTCAAGTCTTTGAAAAAGTAAAGCAGAGCTTAGTATCTCCTTCTAAAATACAGGCAGACAAGGCACTGCAAGTGATGCTGCCCACTCTCTGTGTAATAACCTGGCAGTAGGAGTGCTTGGGAGCAAGAGACCTGAGCACCATGCCTTCCTCAATGCTGGGGTGATTGAACCTGTTTTTCTGCTGTCCAGCCAAGCAGGTCAAACCTGGGAGGAAGACATTTCTGAAGCTGGGATGCTCCTCAAAAACAAACAGGATGATTAAGGCCCACAGAGAAAAAATGCCTGTGAGCTCCTAACTCTGTAACCTGTCAGAAAGAAGTGGTCCATATGAGAAGATATTGCTTAGGTGAAACAGGGAACGATGTGCCTGGATGACACAGCTGTAGAGTTTGACACTTTCTGAGGAAAAACACTGATGTTGCTAGTTGCCTTCAGTGAGCACTCACACGCCCATTGAAGTATTCAGATTCTGACCTTCTGTTCAGTCTGGAGCTCACTTCTTCCTCCACAGCTCCCCAGTGGGGTCTTTATCCACTAAACCATGATATATTCTGAGACAGCCATCAGAGACTGGCTAAGAAAAAGTCTTCTAAACAAAGTGAGAAAGATTTTGCTGTTCATTGAATCCATGGTTATTTCTTATTGAAAAGACTGTATCCAAGAATCTTACGTGTGCTAAATTGGTGTCATTATCTCTCACTCAACTGACATTTAAATCTTTTCTATAGAATGGAGCAGCATTAGCAAGCAGGAAGTGAAAGGGGCCTACACAAGCATCTTTCAGTAACTTTCACCCTGACAATAGAAATTTTAGGTTCCAGTATCTGTGTGATATGAACTTGGTCATGGATCAGGGACACAACCAATTCCTCTTTATTCTCTTCTACTTTGATTAACCACAGTGAGAGATTACCTTCCGGACCTCCTTGTTAGCAAATCTCCACCATACAGCTGTGCAGTGCCAGGAGTTTGAATACTATGTCTAAAATCAAAATGGTAAATTTCAGCAAATGGAGCCTTCAAGGTGACAAATCAGCAATTATGCTGGAGGTACTTTTAGGATTAGCTATCAAATGATCAATTGTTTTTCAGGGCCTTTGTTAGGAATAAGTTTTACAACTCATGTTCATGAATCTTTCCATGACTGAAGCTTTTCAGCACTTTCAAAAGTCCCAATAATAAATTGTTCTGTATCTAGTATTTTGAAAGGTTTGGGGCCACTCTGTTGGCACAAGAATTGGTCTTGTACATGTAACATATGTACAAATGCAGTGGGAAGCAAAGAACTTTCCTTCCTCCCTTCCTCCTTTTATCAGCACGAAAGTTGCATGGAGCTGCAGTGGTCCTTGCTATGAGGATTCAAATTTGAATCAAACTTGCTTTGACTTCACTGGTAGGCATCTTTCAAGAAGTAGTAACCTCTGGTAAATATCTTTTTTGGCTTAAGTATGTTCAGGAAAAGTTTTTCAAGATTCTCTGCAGTGAGCAAAATTTGGCTTGCTTCACCTAACAAACCCAAGGATTATTGTTGACCATGTATTGTGTGACACTGAAGTATTCACAGCACCATTCTCACAAAGGAACACAGAAAAAGCTGCTAATGCTGCAATCCTTCCCTAAATTTTGCTCAAGCAAAACTCAGCTTAGTATGCTAGTCTATTTAATGAGGACCTTGTGATCAGCAATACCAGTTGCATTTGCAGAATTCAGGCTTTTGACAAAGTACACTGAATCAAAGAGCCTGTGAAATATTCCTCAGATAACTACATAGCAGTAGGATAGAAAAGGAAAGAGAAAAGTTTTTCCAGAATTTTGGCAGGCTTCAAAGGGCCTTCCACTCATCCGTCAGATGATCACATTCTCATTTTCACTCTGAAATTTTGGTTGGTTCCTTTAAGGAGGTAAAGAATGAACAGAAAAATCAAAGAAAGTAAGTGGTGGAAATACACCACATAGTGGAATCTGTATCTTACTCTGTAAAGATAAAGTAATATATTATGTTATCTAGACAGCAGGTCATAGAACTACTCAAGAAATAGAGGATAATGATTAAATGGAAGGGAAAAGACTTTGACTGATTTGAAGGGAGTGTCAACAATACCAAGTCTGAAGACTGAGAACATTGCTATGAGGATGGGGAACTGAAGAGAAAGGTGACTAAGTGGTATTTAAGATTTGGCTTGTGGACCTGGACTTTTGGGCTATTCATGGATGTTTGCGACTGTTTCCACTTGTCTCCTTTGACTGCTTTAGCAACAACATCCAACCTCTCCACATTCAATAATTTGAACACCTCAGAATGAATACATTATTTATTACATGCTCCACTTGGCTGAAAGAGTGCCTAAGTTGCAGTGGAATAAACCTAGAATTCCGAAAAAGACCATTTCTCTCTTCACTGTATGATTGGATTGTGACAGGCACAGCATCTGAATCCAGACAAATTGCTAGGGTCCTAGAAATAAGAATCATGCTGTTTTCTGCCCAATAAAAGAAATGTTATGTGGCTAAATTAGGCAATCCGGTGACCACCATGAAATCTGTTGAAGCTTTTTCTTAGAGGTGATGTGGATACTTAGCCAAACCTCTTTGGCTGAGCAATTGAGCTTTATCATACTCTTCTTCCAGCTAAAATTATAAATACCCTTATATTTATGCTAGTGCAACACCACCTACTAGGAGGCAATGGTAAGAAAGCTGGCTCTTTTAAAAATTAATGAGCCTTGGAAGGAAATGAAGCTGAGAGAGTATGAAAGCATATGAATTTCTCCTATACAGAAGAACTAGCATTCATTTAGCTGTAACTCTACACTGTTCAAAGCTCCAGTCCACTTCAGCAGTAGACTAGTATGAGTAAGACTACAGAGTTTGAGGCATGTGTTTTTCTGTTGCCTGGAAAAATATATTACTGCATCTGTGGATAACAAGATCAGCAAAGACATTTGCTTTGTCACAGAGACATGTGCCTACCTGTACATTAAATGTAATAAAGTTGGTTTTGCGATAGTCTGAGAAAATAGGAGGTTTATGTCCAGTGTTCAATTTGGGGCCCTTTGCAATGGTAGTAATTGTAAGCCTAATCCTATTTTTACACTGTCATATGGTGGGGATAGCATAACTGAGTATGTTAAAAATGGAAGTCTGAAGGTTTTGGTACTCATTAATACTAGAACTTAGAAGAGGTGAAAATGAATGTTCATGCAAAAAATTATATTAACTAAGATACCTTTAAATTGTTCTTTTTTTGCTCTTTTTACCTAAAAGTATTAAAAATGTAACCCTTTATAGCTCTATTTTATGTGCAAGGAAGTGGAAACTATTGGAAACAAATAGTTTGGATTATTCACGGATTTTTTTCCCAGCTATGACCACATAATTTGGAGGTTATATATGAAGGGGGTATGTTAGCTATTCTTTCTCATCTACCAAGAAATAGTCTCAAAGAACTCATGTTCCAGGTCAGAAAGTTAAAGAAGGACATATTGACCTGGATTCCTTTTGTTCTGTATGTTTCAGACTTTTTCTCATATTCAGTCTTCTACTGAGGTTCATTTCTATATGAAACATTTCTACCAACATGCCTGTATCAAATGAAATTTCACAGTTATTGAACATACTGTATTCATATTTATGCAGCTATTAATGTAATTCCTTAATATCATCTTGGGATAAGCTATACAAAGGCAACACAGACCATACAGAAATGATTGTGCCTATGCTAATGAACCATTATACCTTCATCACCAAGTGTAAATAAAGAAATACAACCTTACAACTCTGAAAGGAAATTGCTGTCAGATATGATGGATTGCATTTCCTGGCTCTATGGTTGACAAATTTATATTTAGTCTTCATTTGATTACTGGTCACTATATTGTGTTTATTGCATCTTCAGTCACTAAGGAGTGATGAAATAATTTTCATGAAGACACAGATTCAGCATTAGAAATTAAGATTTTTGAGGAGACACACTTTCTTTCACTTTGAAAAAGCAACCATGCAAAGGGTGAGCTACCAAAAATGGGGAAGATTAAGTCTGTATTCTTTCCAGATAGCCACTGCGGCCATTTTTAAAGAACATTAGATCCAAGTAGAGGTGATCTGATGGAATCCAGTATCTAAACAGTGCTGTTTCTCTCAAGAGTACGCAGGACATGTAGTCCCAAAATCAGAATAGTGTTCAGGTGCTAGTCACAAGAGGGAGCTCAGTGCTGCAGAGCTATAATAGAAATAGATCCAGACTGAGGAGGAAAATTGGAATTGTTTGTAAAAGGATATAGGGTTGGTAAATCAATAAAAATTTTCGGTGCTTGGATTACATTTCTTCGGCTTGGATTTATCCTAGAATATCAATCTTTGGCATTAAAAAAGAAGAATATTTTGCACTCAGCTTACATACAGCTCACTTTCTCTGGCTTTCATCTCTCTAGTTTCTTATCTTTCTATTTCTTTATCAAAAGTAAGGTTAAAATGGAATGGAACCTGACAGTTCACAGCAGCATTTTAAGGCCAAAAAAACCCCCAAACCAGTAGTATTCTATTTACTCTATTAATCTTAGGAGTGGACTGGACACAAACTTATTATCATGGTTAAAAACATTCAGAACTCTAAGTTTGAAATATCATAATATTTAAAATTATATGATAAATAAAATGCAGACAAATGGAAAGGGAATCTTTCAAAAAATTCCAGTTGCACACCTAAGATATGCAGGTTTGATAACCACACATTGTAGATGAACTCCAGAACATCACAACTGGGGGATGTTGTTGATTTGCACCCAAATGGACGCTTACACCAACAGCCCAGGAAGCAGAGAGTGGATGAGCTGCCACAGAGCCAACCTGGTTATTTAGGCAATTAACATAATTGCCTGGAATATTTTAGTTTTAAAAAATGCCATTTTTGAACTGAGGAACCATCGACTGATAAAATTGTGACCAGGCGATCCTGAAAGTAAGGGTATTAAAGCTAGAAATTGTGACAATTAACATGAAATTTTCAAGAAATCCAAACTTACTTTAATCTTTGGAGGTGAGCAATTTTTAAATTGTGTTAATTACCCCCAGTTATATCATGAAAAAAAACCTATGATTTGTGCATTCCAGACTTTGTTGTTCTAGATTAAACTAGGCCGATTCTTTAACAATGGCTCATTTCTTATTTGCCTCACCCACTCCTGGCATTGCTTGAATGATGTAGCTGTTCAGATGTTGTGGGCTTCTTCAAGTGTTTGCTTATCAGTAGTGTAAAGCCTCTGGAAAGGATTGGCTTGCTGAATTGGATTTACAACTGTTGTTCTTCCCCAGAACAGTGGAAAGTAACTGAAATGGTCATATTCCTCCTTCTTGCTGTAGGTTCCCTTTTCTTCATGTCTCTTAACTTACATTATCTTTGACAGTCTCTCCCTTTTTCATGCTGTACATTTTCTGTCTTGTTTCCCACTCCTTCTTGCAAAACCTACATTTATCCTCATCTTTTCTTGGCCATCTGCTTTGAAAATGTCTGGTGAAGCGGGTAATTTAAAAAAGTAGAGTCTATACATATCTCACCAGAAAAAGATTTGACATGGTTGAAAAATAGATGCTGAAGAAAATAACCTCTGCTACACCCTTTCTAGGAAGTTCTGGATTCTGTGGCAGTTACGGCACTTAAATCAAGTTTAGGTCTAAAAGGTACACTTTCAGACTATAGTCATGGACTTCATGACAAAAGTACTTGTTAAAATTCCATACTCTGTGTTATGCAGTTGTGCAACATAAATCAGCCTAATGATCCCTTCTGGCCTTACAAAGTTTTCCTCTTTTAATTTAAAAGGGCCACTGTGTCCCTTTGGTGAGCACCAAATCAAGTACTAGGGTGTTACTAAGGTAATTTATTAAGAAAAAAACCTAAACATTAAATATAATAGTATATTTCTTAAAATATAGATTTTAAATCAATCACTTTATGAATTAAGTTTATTTTTAAATTTTAAAAATATTTTTTCTAAAGAGAAAGCACTAAAATTTTGAATAGCATAAGTTTGTGCTCGCAAATAGTTGAATCCTTGAATTAAGAAAAAACCCAACCTCAATTTTGAATACTATCAATGCTTGTATGATAGACTTGCACAAATTGAGATTCACAATTTATATTTCCATGTATAAATAATGGATATATAATGTATAAAGAAAAAGAGGCTTGATTGAAATTTTCCACTTTTATTGCCTTTGTCAGAAGACAAAATGATAACTAACATGCTTTTTTTTTTTTTTTTTAAACTCTCAAGTACCTTTTATCCATTAAAAGTTTTCTTCAAAAATTTTTGGCCAGACTACGTGAATGTCTGGCTTTAGAACTATTTTCCCCCTTGTTTCCCAAAAAAGCAAGGTGTGCATTACTACATTGTCTGAATAGCCTTCTATTTCTGTATATTGTCAGGCCCCTAAAACTGTAAAAAATTGTTGGCCACTTTTTGATATAATTCCTATGAGTTTAATCAGCAGTAACCAACTGACTGAGAAGCACTTGCTTCAATAACCAGACAACCAACACATACGTGATTCAGCCATAACAAATGATGCCCCTTCCTTTCCAGCAGGTCAGAAAGTGGAGAATTTGCAAGGCGAATAGGGATATTCCAGTGTGTGGAACAGAAGACACAAAGCTATAGGAAACCAGGCTTCACTAGTTGCTCTTTTCAGTAGGAAAGTCAAGTCACAAAACAGAAGAGACACTTTCTCATATGGCCATTAATTAAATTCAAAAGAGGCTGAGTATCTTACCCTCAGAGCAAAATTGGGGAAATCCTGCTTTTAACCATCTAGCTGCTCTTTCAATCAAGGCAACAAAGCAAGGTATAAATAAGTCCAGGACAATTTGAGATAATTCCAGTACCCCTTATAGGCAATGCCTTGGCAGCCAGGATCTGAGGGCTGTGAGACTCCTCATCCGCACTTTTCACCCAGAGAGCTTCTTATCCCCAGAGGCTTCTGGCTGTATCCCATTGCTCTTCTCTGAGGAAACCTGAGGAGGCACAGATGGTCCAACTCTACAGCTGTAAAGGCACTAAGAACATCAAAGTCAAGACTTCATTTCCCTCCAGCACAGCAGGTTTTAAAACAACAACAACAACAAAAACCTCCTAAACTGTCTATAGCTCAGGAAGTAATCCCAGCACAAATTGGCAAGAACTTGGATAACTTCAAATTGGAAAATGTGCAATTAATTTGCTAAATGCAAGGTGACATGTCTGAGAGGATGGCCTGTATTTTAAATCAAGGACAGTTGATTAAAAATTGTGCTCTCTACTAAGAAGGAAACAGTCATCCTTAATCTATGATTTAGAGCATGATTTTATTGTACTCTCATACAAGTATGCAGTGCCTGATTGAAAAGGAAGCAAATCTAATTAATTAATATTGGCCTCTCATTATCATGCATCTGCCCTGCACTTCCTGAAATGACAATCCTAAACATCAGAAGAAGACAGAACTCTTTATAATCAAGGATCTTATAAACAACAAAATAAAATAAAAAAACCCCCCATGACTCCTCGAACCGTATCCTATTGCTAAGAATAATCTGACGGCATTTCAGCCGCCCCGCCGAACAGACAGGCCTTACATCGAGCTCCGGCTTCGGCCAAAGCGGGGCCCTGGCGCGGGGCCAAAGGAAGCAGGTTTCAGCGGCGTGAGCCCTCCACTGAGAACACCCTACTGCCGCTCCCCCCCGGCCGGGGCACCGCGCATTTATTTTATGTGTAGTGCTCCTGTGCCTCACAACTGCTATGGCTGATATTTTCTTTATGACTTCAGCTTATTTGAAGATTTGGCTGCAAGATGTATTTTCACACAGTGCTCAATACAAAGTCTAAAACTCGAGCTCAGAGACGCAGTCTACCAAACTGAAAGCTAACTTGATCTCTAGATATAAATAACTGTGGAAAGACAGCGGGATCTACTCCTATGCAGTTTTCATGATTTCTGGCATGTGTGATGACATCAAAAAATGTTACACCAAAAGTACATGCAACCTTTGCTGTCAGTTGGGTGAAATTTGTTCACAGATACCCAACAGAAATATAGAGAAGTCAGAAAAGTAGCATTAGGTCACTAGTAGCAGACAACAACCACAAATATTCACCACCACCTTTATATTCTATGCCATAGACTGGCATTCCAACCTCTCTAACTCTTCTAACTGCAATTTCCCTCTAGAAAGATACCAATGACCAGTATATGGGTTTTTATGGATCTTTGTGCCTGAAGGACTTAGTTGGAATTTGGGGAGGAGAGGGGAGTTGTAGAGAGGGGAGACAAGAGGAGGGGAGGGGAGAGGAGGGGAGAAAAAAAAAAATATATTGGATGTGTAAGCAGAGGCGAGTGCATGAATTGCAGGTACAGTGTCACAGAATCACAGAATTTTCTGCATTGGAAGGGACCCACAAGAATCTTTGAGTCCAACTCCTGGCCCTGCACAGGACCATCCCCATGTGCCTCAGGGTATTGTCAAAAAACTTCTTTAACTCAGGCTTCATGCTGTGGCCACTTCCTTGTGGAGCTCATCCCAGCACTCAACAATCCTCTGGGTGAAGAACCTTGTTTCTAATACGCAACCTAAAAGCCTAAACCTTCCCTGACACAACTTCAGGCCATTCCCTGTGGTCCTGTCACTGGTAATAAGAGAGGACAGAGAGATCAGTGTCTGTCCCTTCTCTCCCCTTCACAAGGAAGATTTCTGTGGTCTTTTTAAAGTTATGGATCGGTAGATGGAAGAAGGGATATCTGCTAGCTGGACATGGATTTCCTTTTCTTTTCTCTTTGGGTTTCCAGATTGTGTTTTGTATTGTACTGTAATGGTTATATTCCACTCTTTGTAAAAATAAAATAAAAGTCAGCCTGCTGAAAAATATGTTGTTTCAGATGTTTATCTTAATTGTTGATGAAAACCCTTTCCAATTTGTGCATAGACTTCCATTAGGAATTTCTTTTCATAAATGCAAACCACTTGTTTCAACAGATTTTCTCCCAGTGTTTCAAAAGGCTGAATAATATTGAATGAATGAAAATAGAGATGTTGTCTGTTGTGAAACAAAATCTCTAAGCCATTAGGAGACTGCTGTGGCTGGATTCTTCTCTGTCCATGCTATTAGGATTCAGGGGTTAAAAAGAAAAACTGTATTTGTATTTCTCCACGGAAAAAATATGCCAGTGATCTGACCTCAATCAATGAACTCTTAAGATGCAGCACAGGTGCTAGAGATGGCTAAGAAGAGACAATTGGAGACACATATTGATTATTTTTACTGTACACTTCGCACTGAGACTTGACTGATTAATCCAAAACACCTAACTCTTTCCAGCAGCTGGAAAAGAGGTTGATTTTTATCTCATCCTTAGCATTTGCATCAAGTGACAAACTATAAAATTTTTCCCTGCAAACTCAAACAAAAAAAGGTCAGACAGAATCTATATTTTTTTCACACACTAAAACTTTAAAAAGCTGTCCAACTGGATATTTTCAGGTCTGCTGTTAATATATGGAGTGAGTTCCACGGATGATACTATGATTTGACAAAGTACTTAAGCATATGTTTGTTTTTAAACTCTGAATAATCCCATTTGCAACAGAATTTAAGCAGGCACATCAAAATAAAGATGGAGTTGGAGACTGATAGCAGCTCTTCCACATCCCTCAATCATCACCTCTAGGAGTTTTCCTGTTTGGATGTAGGTGGCCCAGCTATTTTGCAGGAATTTAGGTTTGGAAAGCATTTACCTGGAAGCCAGGATAAAAATGCATGAAAAAATTAACCAAATTATATGACAGAGAAACAGCAAAAATCTGTTATTATGAAAAATAGGCAGGAAAAAAAATAAGGCATTCATGAGCTTTAGGATTTATTTATGGCTTCAGTTGCTTCAAGACCATCATGATTACAAAGAAGTCTGCAATTAATACTTCCTATGATATTTCACAGTCCAGTCATGAAAATATATTTGAGCATGTGTGTAGGAACTTCTAACTGCATTCAAAATGAACAGTCTGGAGACAAAATAGTTATCTGAACATACAATGGTATCAGTGAAAAATTCTGCTGGACTCTTGTTTCACACATAGAGCAGAAAGAGTAAGTCTAAATATAGTCACCACGGAGGCTGAATGCCTCATTTCTCTAATGCAGCCATTCTTCTGGCATTAGAGCCAAGTTAAAAATTATTAATATTTCTATTGCCATGAAAATCTAGACATTGTTTGAATGTATTTTTGCATTTTTATAGTTCACCTCTCAAAGTATTCAAACATGGGGCTCCATCTTTAGTTTGTATGGATACAGTACTGCAATATTGGAAAGCAGCAATACAATAACAATAGATGCAATACCAGCCCCAGTCTTGCAAGTTATTTTATATGTAAAATGAAGGGACAATTAAAATAACCTTGGGCATGGCTTTAAAGGCCTAATTTACTAAAAATGCTATTGTCTAGTTACATAAGAGAACTACTTGGTTTTGTTATGATGTCTTAAATACTGGAGCTTTTAAATTCTCTAATCACAATCACTGGTGAGTCTGTCCCGAAGATTTCTGTGTCACTTGTCATTAAGTGTTTTCCCCTTGCCTTCACAAGGGTGAAAAAAACCCTAATCAGTCTGGATTCATCATGCTGAAGAGTATTTGCTGAAAATTCATCACATGTGGTCAGTGTAGGTTGGTGAGTGCCAGATTTTGTTAGCAAACTCTATCTACTAATTTTACCACTGAAATTGAACCTGCCAGAGACCACTTTCCTTGATGGCACTACTCACAGAGTCTTTGTCGAATCTGGAATGGAGAAACAAGCTTAAAGAAAAGAAGAACTGACTTAAACAACTGTGCAAAACTCAAAGTGTGTTTCCAATGAATCAGTACTTTGGTTTTAAAAAAAGTTGACATAACCTTTCTTGTCTGGTTTTTGTTCTGTAGTCACTTTTAAAATTCCTGGCTCAAGCCAGGGCAGTAAGTAGAAACAGAAGATGCTACAGACCTACCTTTCTTGTGGATTTTTTACAAAAAAAAAAAAAAAAAAAAAAAAAAAAAAAAAAAAAAAAAATTAAAAAATACACACACGTATATACATATACATATATAAATCTCTCAAGAATATCTGATTTTGCAACTAACGCCAAGTTTTGCTAATCCAAGTTAATGCAAATTTAAACCCAACTTCCCACCTGCCAAAAACCCCTAAAAACATTTATTGGTAGTGACAGTTTATGTCAGAAATCTGACGTGACTCCAGACTGGATTTATACATGGATACAAGTTTCCTTAATGATTTAAGAGATAGAAATATCATCATATTGTGCTATTAGGAGAAACTTAATTTCACATAAATAGTCTGAAAAATATTTGGATTTTATATTTATATCATCCTGATATAGTTGGATTTGAAGGCTACAACTTTTCTTTCTGAGTCACAGAAACAACAGGAGGTAAGGCTTTTATCAGTTTTGTTTTGGCACATGGTAAAGAGATAATGGAAGTTCTAACTGTAACATAGAGCTTTGAATCCAATATGATTTATTTTAAATTAAATATGAGAGCAAACAAAGGCTAGACAGTCTCTGTTTCAAAAAAAAGCACGCCTGGAGAACCTTATGAAAATTATCCCCCAAGATTTAGTGAAAACAGAGTTAGATGTGAGTTCTCAGTGGTGAGAACAAGATTTAGACCCAACAAAAAATGGATGTGACAGAAAGAGAATAGTGCTTTGTGTCATCCAGAAAGAGTGACATTGGCATTATGGCCAATAAACTAAGGTAAACTAGGTAAATTAAGAAATATATGTAGCAATTAAGATTAATGCAGATAAAATGTAGGCAAAACCAAATGTGTTCAGCAGAAGTTCAGATAGTCTCCATCTCATGTTGTTGAAATTAATCTATGCTCTTGCAAGACCTTGTAGGTAGGACTAATGACAAGTTGGATGCGTTAATTCACCAAGAGGTGCATCAGCTCAGTAAACTTAAAGCACAGACATGTCACGGAATCTTAGAACTGTAGAATTGTTTGGGTTGGAGAGGACCTCTAAGATCAAGTCCAACCATTAACCCAACACTGCAAAGACCACCACTAAACCATGTCCCCAAGTGCCACATCTAAGCATCTTTTAGACACCTCCAGGGATGGTGACTCCACTATTTTCCTGGTCAGTCTCTTCCAGTGCTTGATAAGTCTTTCTGTGAAGAAATTTTTCCTAAAATCCAATCTAAACCTCCTCTGGAACAACATGAGGCCCCTTCCTCTCATCCTGTCACCTGTTCCAGGGGGAAGAGACTGCCCCCCACCTGGCTACAGCCTCCTTTCAGGTAGCTGTAGAGAGTGATAAGGTCCCCTCTGAGCGATAAGATCCTCTTCTCCAGGCTACACAACCTCATCTCCCTCAGCCACTCCTCAGAAGACATGTGCTCCAGACCCTTCACCAGCTTCGATGCCCTTCTCTGGATATGCTCCAGTACCTCGATGTCCATCCTGAGCTCAGGGACCCAGAACTGGACACAGATATTAAACAGAATCAGCCCCCATACTGAGCTCTGGGCAACATTACTTGTGCCCAGCCACCAACTAGATGTTACTCCATTCCTTCTCAACTGTCTTTAAGCCTCTGCACTGCAAGGAATGATGAATCCACTTTAAACTCCCCAGACTTAAGACAGAGAATAAGATTACCCAGGAGCAAATGACTCCATAGACTTCTGATGAGAATAGTTGGACTGTCTGAAGTTCTGACCTTTTGCTTTGGCTTTGTGTTTTGGTCAATAATATCCTAATGAATACTGAACACACGTGGTATAGATAAGAGAATCTAAAATCTTGGGGTTTTTTTGAAAGCACTGGGCTCAATACTAAATAAGACAACCAGCTTTCTTCTTGCTTATTTTCCCAATGGCCCCATTTTGCTCTGCAGAGTGGAAAACTTTCAGCTTAAGGCTCTATGGTGGTGAAGGTATGTTCCAAGGAGGTGGGAGCTGTGGGACTGTTTTTTCTGAAAATGACAGAAAAGGTCTTACACATCTGGTGCTCTCTCTGCTAAACAACTGTGCAGAAGTCTGAGCACAACTTGTTCCTCTACCCATGTGCTTAAAAAGAAACTTGCCAGATGCATAATGAGGAGAACCTCATTCTTACCTCCAAGTCTGGGAGATTTCAATCTGTAAATCCCAGGTGCATGTAGGTTTTTATCTCAATTGTAAAAAGATCCTTCTATGAATAAGAGAGAGACAAGAATTCAAACATGCTTCATTCCTAAGTAGTGCTTACTTGGCTTGAGGCTTCCTGTCTCCTTCTTAAAGGTATAGGCATCTCTGAAGTCTGGAGTTTAATACAGATGAGAACCCAACTCAGAATTTTGAATGACATTCTCGCTGAACTTCAGGTTCTGTTAAGCTTAGCTGGGTATTGTCGATATACTTCTGGAAAGTGTTTTATGAAGACCAAAACAAAGTAAACTTTCCATCATTATATGCCTTTGACTCCACCTTCTCTGTGAGCAAGCTGCCTTTCTTAACTTTTGCACACGTCTTTTAGACAGTTGAAAATGAAAACAACCTGTTAGATCTCACTGCACCTTAGTCTTCTTAGACTGCTCTTTTTCAGAAAGCAATTGCACTTTCTCTGTAGGTACAATGGCAAGCAGAAGTCCACTCTGTGTGATCCCTTTCTCGGTTCTTTGGAAACTGTCAGAAATATTCCTGGCTTTTAAAGGACATTAAGGATTTGATCCCTTAAAATTGAGTATTCTTAAGTGGTTCTGTGAGGTAAAGCCCAAACCAATAGGCTATTTTAAACATACGAATTTTGTCCCATAGTTATAAACTTAACTGAAAAAAAGTAGTATGGCATTCTTGTGAGAAAAAAATACAAGGGGAAATGAATCCCATTTATATGTTTGGTGAAAAGCTGATTTGGAGTTTATATGGTGAGAAAATGCTTTTTTTTATGCTTTTTTTTTTCCTTTGCTATTATACTACCACTCATATTTTTGCCTCATGCTTTAATGACCTTCTTTCAAAAAATCTTTTGAATGGAAAAACACAGCCTGAATATTTTTTGGACATCTTATGGTGCATGCTAGCAGCTGTATGCTTGACACTTTTAAAAATCAAGAATGTGCAACTCCTCTAACTATATCTCTGAAAGAGCAGCTAATCTCCTCACAGATCACACATGAAAGTACAGATTTTTGTGAGTAAAGGAACAGGTTGATTACTGTAACTTTTATTTTCCTTTTTATTCCATTGAATTCTATGGATTCTACCAGATTTACAGAGATGTACGGCTGAAATAACACAGTGTTAAATCCAGCACATTAAAAACCTAAATATTTCTAGTGCAGTATTCATCCAAATATCTCTACAGTTACATTCTCCTACTCCTTGCCAGACACCTTGTTTTTGTCTGCCTTTAATTTGGAAGCTTTTGGAGAAAGAAAATATCACTATTTCTTTTTGTAAGTTTACATAAACTTCACTCTTTACTGCAGGATAAATAATGAATGAAGTCTACTCATGCTGTTTGAACAAGTTTGAGGAAACTTGCAAGAAGAGAGCTGACAATGCAGACTTAATAGTTTGATCAGTCAAAGCCTATTCCCAACAGTAGAATCAGGCTGATTCCCAGCAGTCATCTGCCACTGAATGCTTTGTGATTTTGCATTATCAGTTGGAAATTGATTGAATGACAACCCTTGAGCTTCAATCTTTTTCCTAATTGACTGTGATGTATTTTTCAGGAAAGTTGACAGCTTTGGAAGGGTTTGAGTTGCTCTGTCAACATATCTGTTTTCTCATCTAGTGGCATAGACTGACTGGAAATCCAGGGATAGTGGGCTTTTGTGTAACTTCCAGACAGATTTAATTTAGTAATGACATAGCAAAACAAGCAAAAAAAAATTAATAGAGTGGTTTTTGTCATACTGCCACCCCAAAACAAAATGCAAGCATAAGCTTCTGAGAGAAAAGGAGAAGCTGAGAAGGAATCAGCACTACCTTCATGCAGTAAAAATTGATTCTCTGGGGGGTCCCATGGAACAAAGCATCTGATCTGTGCTGGACATCTACATTTGAACTAGTCATCTGAGTCCTCTTTAACAGTAGGAAGGGGAAAAGAAAGATTAATCTCATTCTAATGCAGACAGTTAAATTATGTGAAATTAGTTATTCTTTAGGAGTATGTACTTTACTCTTTGGCTATGAAAGCAACGTGGTGGCATTAGCTCAAGTAAAGGCATCTGCATTGATGACCTGTTCAGCTAGGCTAGGTGAATCATTCCTTCATGGTTTTGTGTCTAATGGTAAATTAAGCAATGCCAGCGAATGATCCTGGCTACTGGAATTCAGTCATCTATAATATTGTTATTTAAACAGCCCATGGTGACAATTGACTTTGGTCTATTCCACTTAGGACTACCCCAAACAATTTCTTGGCATAGTTTGGGAGCACACACAGCCATTCCTAGCAGGCAGTGTAAATGTAGGCATTCTATCTTTGAAGGTAAAAGACTTTAAAAATACAAATGCAAAAACCTCTTCAAGTCATGTTTAATTTTCTGCTATAGATGTATCTGGAGTACCTAAATTTGAGAGTAATGGTAGGGGACAGTAAGCTTTCATAATGCAATATGTTGCATGTTTTCATCAGTTTGTTCACTACAGCATCTTAGTTTATCTGGTAAAGGCAAATCTGTAGACAAATGAAATCAGGATGAGAAGTCTTGGAGGATTTCCACAGTACGCAGTGTGAATCACAGTGAAACATCTTCCTGAATAATGTTCATACATTGGAAAAACATAATATGGCCTGCTGTATCTGTGAATCCATCAATTGCTCCAGTACAGCTTGTACATGAGGGTCCTGATATAAGCAGAATTTTAAGAACAACCAACATATTTTTTTGGTGCAGTCAATTTGCTGTACTCTATCTGCCTTCTTTTCTTGTCTAAATAATAATATTGAAAATTCATGAGTCCCATGGGATATATTTTAATGAAACTGCTACCATAACATCCATCTTCTACTATGAAAAGTTGTTTGACTTCATAGACTTTAATGACAGCCTATCATTCCCATTATAGCAAAACAGTACTTTAGACTTGGTGTAAGTTTTTCTTGATATAACTAAGATTTTCACTTGTAATATGGAATTATCTGCTCAGAAGCTAAATACATATGTACACTTTGCAGAGTCACCAGTACAGAGTAATCACACAGGTTCCCTCTCCATTCTAGATTTTTATATTTGCTCTCTTATCAACAATGTCAATAAAATACTGAATGTCTTTTGAAAGACAGAATGTCTAATAGTTGATTCGAATTCTGAGGTAAGTTATTCTATGAAAATGACATCTGCAAAGTGTATACTTTAAAGTGAAACTTATATCAAATAAATAATGTCTTTAAATATATTGAATTTCTTTTACGAAATAGATACTATGCTCTCTGATTCAAATGAAAAATTACAAAGTCAATGAGAAATGAGAACAGGCTGTTTGTAATTTTCTGAGATATGAGAAACTGCTGAGCCAATTGGTAATTTCAATTCACATGCTTATATCCCTATTAAGCCTACTGTAAAATAAAGAATAAACAGGCTTTGCTGTGCCTGTTGCTTAATTAGCCATAACAAAACTTTCTGAAGTGTGGTACCTCAGCAATTGAAGGTACCATGGTTGTAGGCAGTGGCCTGCCAACAATAATACGAAAAGATCCTGATACTTGCCAAGACTTTTCCTCAGCCAGGCTGGGGTTTCTCCAAGTTATATGCACCATTTCCTGCAGATGCGTTGGGCTTTTTCATTCAAACAATTTTCAGAAGTTATTTATTTGTTATATTCTGGGCATCTTCTCTTAACAACACTGTCTTGAGGTTGTTTCTGGAAAAACTCAGATAACTGGATCTGGGTTCCATGTAGTAAGAATTTTATTTCAGGAATTCATGTTTTAGTAAATTCCTACAGTTATACTGCACAGTATAAACCATATTCCACTGATTTTCCATCAGCACTTAAGATGAAGAAATGTTTGCCATAATATCCTTCATGAACTTGATGCTGCACAATGGTTTAGATCACCCAAGGGAAAGTCGGGTGCAGCAGACCTGTTGCTCCTCAGCCAGTGATCTGCTGAGAGCAGGTGGACAGAGAGCAAGTGGGATATGGTGGACTGGGAAGGTAGAGGGGCCTTTACTTTCTTACTGACTGGCTAAAGCATCCAAGCTGACAGGGAAGTAGCTCAATGCTGATGAAAGCCTGCAACAAATTAGTAGCATTTGGGAGCAAAAGGGAAAAAGGCAGAAAATTGTGCCACAGCATCCCAGAAATGCTCTGCCTCCCAAGACTTTTCTTGGGTAAGTGCCACTGAAGATGCCATTCTTTGCTTTGGAGAGGAGCTAAGTTAAACCCTGGCTCTTGCTGAGTGCCTGCCAGCCTCAGGCAGGTGGGAGCTGCAGGGAGACCAGGCAAAAGGCATGTATGCGTGCCCATGGTTTTCATGGAGGTTCTTTTGTGGGGAGAGTTCTGAAACTGTGGCCCTTTGCATAGCATAGATATGTTAAATTTGTGTTTATGGATATGCAAATAAGTCCCTTGTTTGGACTCCTGAGGTCCTCTGCCTTAGCTATAAACATGTTCTTTGACAGTCACGCTATCCTAAACACACAAAGGAACACTAAACATAATACAAACTTGGCCCAGAAATGCTCCCTATTTTCTTAGATTAAACACCTTTCTCTGGCTGCATCTATTTTAGTGTCTGAAAACTTTATAGTTGACTCCTATAAGGTTAATGGAAACTTGTGGAGAACACATAATTTGTGCAGCAATGAGAAAGAGCAGAAACCTTCTCGAGTAAGAGATGCAGTTACTGTGGCGTGCACAGTGACACCTCTACAGGCATTTGTATAAAAATTACAGATTCTCTTAAGAAGGAGAAAGGATAGAAAATGTTGGTGAGAAAAATTGCAAATCAAGCTACAAAAACCCAGTATGAGACCTCTCCAGGCAGTCACTGGCCATGTGCCATTGTTCGCAGAACCTCCTAGTATGCTTTCCAAGAAGTCTAGATTTCTCTAGCATTTGTTCTTCATCTGGTTAGGACTGTTTGCTCACTTGCTGAAGTCTAACGTGTTATAAAAGACATGTCCAAGAAGCCTGCCATCTGCTTTATCAGACAGCAGTCTTGTCCTTCAGCTTCCATAATAGCCATCTAAATGCAGTTCATTCTCAGTTGGCAAGTTCTATTGGCATTGTGGGTCAATAGAAATGGGGATGGGAGACATTTTCCTTAGCTCTTTTTTACTGTTAATGGCCTTTGGGGAGACTGCCACTCATGAAAGCTGTCCTTTGGCTGGAATTATTCACTGGAAGAACAGCAGACCCCAATACAAAAACTCTTGTAGTGTAAACAGTAGTCAGCTTGCATCCAGAAGCAGGATAGCCAGCATCAGTCTTGATACACCCTCATTCTCCATCCCCAGACCCATCTGCTGCACTTTCTGCCTGCACTGGCCTCGCAGGTGGTCTGGTTTGTGAGTCTGTGAGAAGAGTCCCTTGGGGAGTGGGGTGTGTTCACTCATAGCCAAATGAGTGTTATGCTGAAGGGAAGATGGAGACATAGGGAGAGTCTGGGAGAGAGGAATGTTTGTGAAGAAAACACGTGTGAAGTTATGCCTTTCTTGTTGCAAATCTATAGTTCTTTGTTCCTTTGGAAAGGCAGGTGCAAATTGGGTGCCAAATGGAAACCAAAACTAGCACTATCTGGCTCTCATCTTGCAATTCTTTTGGATAATTTTGAGTGAGCATGTATACAATTAAGACAATGGATAATCAGGCTCCTCAGGTAGGCAGGTATGTATCTTCCACTATAGAAGCCAAAAGAAAATATTGTGTGATGTGGTTGCTTTGAAGGTGTTTTATTTTGCTTTTTAGCTGGTTCTCTGAAAAACAGGAGTAGTGCCAAGTCTTCTAAAATTGAGAATTAAGAGATACATCTTATTTTGGGATATTTTCCTCAGTGATGAGGACTGAAAAAAAGGATTTCAGAGGTGAAAAAAAGAATGAGAGGATGCAAAACTATATTAACATTTCAGTTAGTTATTTTTTTTATAAAAAGGAATAATTATTTAGCTTTCCCTGTGCAATACACTCAGTGTGTGCTTTCTGCTGTGTATCTAAGTAGAAAATTAACTTACAGGTTTATTTTTGGTACTTTAGCATTGGAGATAAATTAATTTTAATTTTTAAATATCATTTTGACATCCTTAAATCAAAAAAAATTTATTCTACTCTCCATTCTAAAGCTACTCCCCACTTGCTTTTAAAAAATTCTCAAATAAAAAAAAAAACATTTTAAACTGTAATTCGAAAATTATAATTTTCAGAACGGCGTCACTGGGCAAGTGCTAGCTCTCTTCTCTGTTCTTCTTTTCCTTCTCTGAGAACTCAATCTCCTCTTTTTTTCTGGTTTTTATTTTTTAATCCTTTTTACACAAGTCACATCTAAACTTTTTTGTTATCATCATCTTGCAGCAATGTTACTTACCATTGCAGCCACAATACCAGAGGCTGTTGAATTTGATTTTCATGATTCCTTTTACTGTCCTGGATATATGGCATGTGAAGGTTTTAATATTACATTTCTTTTTAATCATATTACATCTATTTCTATCCCCCAAAACATGAGTAACACTAGTTTGCCAGGTAAATCAAATCATCATCAGTGAGTCGGGGTGACTTTTAACACTTCCCAGTAGACATGGGCTTTTGATAAGAACTGCAGCATGGGCTGATCGTACCTTCAAAGGAAGTATGTGGGTAAACCCGGGGAGCATGAAACTAAGGCTTTATTTCAAAAAGACAGAAGCAGGAAATGGAGAATCAGAATCCCACCTCCAGGCAAAAGAATGCCTCTTGGCCAAGGAATTACAGATGCTCTTGGTAGGATGGGTTTTGATTCCTGAATTCTGCTACCAAAGCAGTCCTTCTCTGCATTTGAAACCCAGGCCAGACCCCAGGCTGATACACCCTGTTTGGTTGCTCTTGAGTTCCTTACCAAGTTTGACACTGTCTCTGACAGCAATTAACAAAAGCTTGGGCCTAAAGTTTGAGTATGATTACCATAAGCATCTACTACAGTAAATATTTCACTAAAGTCAATGTCTCCTGTTCAATTTAAGTCCCATATATTTTATTTCACATCTTAAAATAACAACTTCATGTAATCTACTATAACTTTCAACCTCAATATAATAAAGTCTCAAAATAATTGGCAGACTTCAGAAAATACATGCCAGTTTCTGCCGTCCTTTGCATCCTTTCAGTGAAATCTCATAACGAATTCAATTGGATTTTCCTTGAGAAAGGAATGAGTAGGAGTTGAGTCTGTCAGAGTCAACATTGCTGAGGTCAAAACTAAAAGTGAGTCACCTTTGAGGAAAGGGCAAGGGCTGCATGCAAAGTGGCAGGGACAAAACTGGGAGGAAGAAGCTTTACAAACATCTCTCAGATGTGGCAAACAGCTGAGAGCTCTTTATGGAGCATGGGAAGCCTGTCTTAAGCAAAGGGGCATTTCTGTCTACCTACAAGGTGCCACCTGGGAATGTCACTGGCCAAAAGTGGTCAGCAATCTCTTGGAAGTCTGTCCTCACAACAGGCTGCCATCTCCTGTGAAATGACTGTTCCTCACAATGTGTTCCTATGGTATGTTAGCACAAATTCTCTAAATCCCAAGTAGATGGGAACTGAGGCAATTCTATGAAGTTCCACATGTTGTAAAAATAGTACTGCTTAAAAGAATTTAGTATTATTAGACTGGATTTCCCAAAAGAAGAAATATGTTCTGAATGTAAGATCACTTTATGCTTTTAGCCTCCTAAATCCATCTTCTTGTTACAAATTTCCTGACTCTTTTTTCAACCTCTGTTTCTACAACAAAGTTGAACAGTCTGTTGTGGATATTTCTGTTAATGTTATTACATATATTTTCTGGTCCAGGCAATCAGTACCTATCCAACTGTATATCTTTAGGCAGCTCACTAAAAATGGAGCTAAAAAGGATGTAAAAAATGGTATTTCTGTGTATAGGAGGATGTGAGTGAGAACACAGCTCTTTCCCTCAGCCCTGGTGATTTATATGGAGTAACATCATAAACCTGTCTCAGTGTGGGAGGCTCCATGAACATAGCATGAATCTGTCAAATTCCAGTCTCTCTGGTATACTTGATGCCAGTTCAAAATCTTCTAGAGACTGAAAAAAAGAATTCTAAAAATAATATCTCCCAGATACATAGAATAGACACCACAAAATGCAGTGATAAGGATTTCATAAGCATATTAGTGGGTATTTGCTTTCTTCTTCTGTAGTGTTTCACTTCCTACAGTTTTTTCCCTGATTATAAACCTGTCTGCTTTATCTACAATGGGCTCTGCATCAATATTGCCACCTGCAGACTGCTGACTCTTCATAGAACTGTCTCCACCGGAAAGAAACAATAAAACTTATTTGATAAATAAAACTTTTATCTATGTGCTTGGTCAAATACATTTTGCTTAGACTTTGAAAATCTACATCTGTTCTGTATGCAATTTGTATTGCCATTTGTTCCACAGATGTGTAACAAGACAAATACCTGTCCAGGCTTACATGTGATTCAGAAATGCATATGTTAATCATGCTGGTGGAAGGAGGTGAAGGAAAAGACAATAAATCAGCTTACAAGTGGTTTCACTTGGAAAGGTCTAACAGAACAGGGTTATTTTTATCCTAGGATGCTTTTAATTTGAATCAAAAATGCTTTACCACATGTTCTGCCAGCAGTTCAAAAGAATTGGTAACAAACATTTAATCTTTTTTATTCTGGGATTGGCACTAAGCCCTCATCAAAAAGCGTATGCAGTCAAACAGCTTATCTCCACTGAGCTGTTTTCCTTAATGTGTTCCTAATTATAATCCTATATATTGCTCACTGTGGCCGATTGAACAATATGGCAATAATTTCTTTACAGACCTCGCTGTTCTTTGAACTGCAAGTACAGAGGGCTAGGACGGAACCAGATCAATGGGATTTGAGTGCAGAGGAATCCAGCCAGATGCAATCTCTGGAGAATGCATTTCCAGCTGTTCTCCAGAAAGGGACCGGAGCAGACAGCTGGTAACTGTGCAGCCCCTTTCATACAGCCCCATGGATCTGTGCTGCAAGGTGTAGTCCTTCTTATCTTTATTGCATTCTGCGCCTCTGGGGAGGGATTCCCACAAATTCCACACAAAAGATGTTTTTCCAACAACAGGGATTGGAGTAATAGCCTGCCCACCCTCTCCTCTTAAGATTTCATTAGACTATTAAAAAGTTTCTGAAGGACTATTTGAATCAAACTTGGACAAATGTTTCCATAAGCTGAAAGCTGTAAAATGATGCTGAGAGGAAGTAAAAGTATTTGCACTATAGTGTTAGCTGTGTTTGTTTGTAAAGGGTTTTAGAATATATAAAATCTGAAAAGCTATGCCTTTCATTCTTGAAGTGCCTGCAGCCTTAGGAATTGCAAGCCTTTCTGCCTCCTTTTCCCTGTGTGAACACCTGGTTCACGAAAAACACGTATTGCCATAATGTGATAGATACCGAGCAAATAAAAATGGTTATAGCTGAAATTATGTTTATACCAAAACAACTGTTTTTATTTGCCAGCTTCCTTTTAGCTCTGATGCGGTGATAGTTAACAAGGAGAAGAAAGCAGTTGACCAAGGATTTGGTACTCCTGTGCTTTTGATAAAGCTTCCCCTAACAGATCATATCCCTTCTTTCCTGATTGACATATGCACTTCCTTTACTGGGATGTGTTCCTCTTGCCCACACAGCTCTCACATACAGAGGACCCAAACAAAACAGATTACAGTGCTTAGTCTTTAAAACAAGGCAGATCAGAGAGGCAAACTCCTCAGACTATCCCAGCATAATTTACAGGACGAACTGGGTATTCTGGGGATATATATTTGTTTTAATGGAAAAGAGAGCATTGTACAAAGTCTTTCTAGAGACCCTTCAATTCCTCCAGAGGGTGCTTGTGCAGGTACTGCATCCGAAGCCTAGAAATCAGGAAATGGTATATTTCATATGTGTATGTTGCTGATGTTACAGGGACTGAAAGGCAGATAAACTCATTTTTACCACCCCTAAAGGAGCCAGATACAAAGATTTTTTTTATCCCCTCACACACAGTGAACACTGCTCTGAGTTTCTGACTTTAAGGTTTCATAAAACACATTTGCTCTGTACCTGGGTCTAATTGCCTTTGCCAAACAATGTTGAGAACTTCACAGTACCCTACTCACACTCTTTCAAAGCACTGGTGTCTGTGAAGTCAAGGTGTGGAATAAGATCCCTTGAAAAACAGCATTACTTAATACATCATTGCACATACATGTAATCAATCAAATAATTAAAATTACCGAGGATATTCAGCTGGTCTGTGAGGCAGTCAAGGCTCACTGAGGCTCTCCAAGTAATAAAGATCATTGCTTTCAGAAGATAACACTACTCTCAGGTTTTTACTTTTGTGTCTTATGCCTCAACTTTTGGGATCATTGCCTGCCAGGTATCTTGGTTTTCCCCCTTCAGACAGGTGGAAAACGTGTCACCGTTTCCATGTGGCTCTCTTAAGGTGCCAACTTCTTAAGATTGCCAGAGATTGTACTTCTCGCTACATGTTCATTTTCATTTTCCCCCCAGTAACAGCACTATTTTCACAAAGTGTGGCCAGACACCAAACCATATTTTGTGATACAAGATATGTGTCTTTTGCCATAATTGCCTTTTATATACTGTCAATTCACCAGTGACCTTCTTTCAATTTCAAATAAAGATTGCACACTTTCAAATAAAGAGATGGATAAGCAATTTTTTGGATGAATGTTGATCCCATCACTTCCCTTGAGTCCTCTAGAAAGGATGATGGTGACTGTCAGATTGTTCTGCAAGTCAGCCATTTTTAACTGAAAGAATATTCCCTTTGGGCTGGTACTTCTGGGCCACTTTCTAGCCTTGAGAACAACTTTATGGGCAGTTTAAGCTCCTAGAACTCTCAAATGAACAAAAGCATGAACATTTTACACCACTGATCAAGGCCAAAGATTTGAGCAGATGAATAATTGTTCTTTGTTAGAATCTATGATGAATAAAACACCAATTGCCAGTTTCAGCTGTGCTGTTACATGAAGACCTAGTCAATAGCCCGTTAGCAGCATCTTCTAAGAATTTAATGTTGCTCCTCATGTCATTATTTCAGGATCAGAGCTTCTTTGCTTCAGTTTCACGTCTGTTGAATAACTTTGCACTATAACATTCCCAGGTAGTCAGTTTAGGCTAAGAGTATATACATTAATCGTATTTTCAAATAATTTTGTATCAATTTCACATCTATTAAAACACGCGTGCTATTAAAAGCTTCAACTCTGATATGACCTACCACTTACTGTCTTACACACACATATTATTGTCTTCATATAGAAGTTACATTTCTGCTAGTTCAGATTTATCTCAGCTGATGCATGCTTTCCAAAGCTGCTGGTTGTGCAAGATGACTTTTTCTTTTCAGAGTTAAACATCATCTTTATAGCCTTTTGTATCCTCCCTACCAACAAAAATATTATATTTTGCAGTCAAACCCCTCAGGGGCTGGAAAGAACCCAAATGGTAGTCTGCAGAAACAATATTTCTCAAAGGGACTGTTGAGTGTGAACGAATACCTTCTGTTTTTCTTAGGGCACCCTGTTGAAAGCTCTTTGGCATTATCCATGTTCCCCAATATGTCTCCTCTCACAGGCAGAGGAAAATTGTCACATTATATATATATATATATATATCTCTAATTCTTCAGAACTTAAAATAGGCAGAGATTTGTCTCTTTTTTTATTCTAAAGGGCTAGCAAATGAATACAGTCTAGTAGTTCTTTTTTTGTTACATGATTCCCAGAGCAATAAACATAATAGTCTGTTTTAGGGTAAGAGGATCTTTCCTTTGCATTTGAGTTGCTGATTTTTTGGCTCATTCAACAATTTTCTTATTCTTACTCCTTTTTCTTAAAGCGGTTTGAAACCTCTCACTAAAGTGTCAGACAATGTCTTTGGGAAATTTCATTCTTAAGTTAAAACTTTTGCTGCCTGTCAAATGCCAACTGTTTTGCTAATAAGGATTTCCAGGTTCATCATATGGATCATATTTTTTTTTACCCACTCTCTCTCCTCCATGTTCCTGTGACCTGTTCTCTATCAGGGAGTTGCCAGCTAATATTGCAAGCTTTTTAGTCTCAGATCAGTTCACAAATTGTTATGTTGGTTTTTCCCTCCTCCTGCATCATCTCTTACATGAGATACATTTCTGTGAATCTTAGGTTTCTAATTACCTTAGCTGACTGAAAACCATTCAGAACCATCTGTTGTAAAAATAGGCTGCTTTCTGAATTTCATTGTCTTGACTGTCACTCATGTCTCAGACACACAGAATGAGTGGTCTGTTTCAACTTGATCCAGATACATCCCAATTTTCCAGAGAGCTACAGGTTTGATACAGGTTCTACTGCTGCACTATGCCAACATTCACATGGTGCATTCTGATAATTTCTTATTTCTTTAACATGTGATAACCATATGATAATCAGTGAGAAGATTTACAAGGGATGTAACATTTAACTCCAGTCCAAGTCAAACACGAAAATTTCCATTTACAGCTTACAGGAATTTTAGTTTCCTAATTTTATATGTAGGTAATTGTCACGCTTAGGTACAAAACCTGTTGCTCCTCGCTGCTACTAAAGAAAATGTACAACATGTGAGCAACAATTGCAGTGAATGCACAAGTCAGGACGTCAGTACTTCCATTCCTACTAGAGACAGACTAATTTTCCATTAAAGTCTCACTAAATTTTGAAAAGCATAATGAGCATGGCCAGCAAGGTTGAGAACTTACAACTTCCTTTATAGGTAACTATCACAATCACAGAGCAACACGATAACAAGATGTCCCCTTATTTTCTCTTTGACCTATAAACATTGAATTCTTCTTTGAACAGTGACACAGGTTCATGAGGAAGAATGTGTTGTGGTCTTATCCTGGCTTGCATGGCCTTTACTGCAGTGGCTGAGACCATAATCTGAGAAACAAAATGCAGGAAGTTTTGAATCCCCTCAGGTAGAATTTTTTTATTCCTGTTTTCTTATTTTCCAGAAAAATGTTTTAGCTGTTGGTGACTGCATCCTCTTTCTGCTGTTTTCATATTTTTTGGGTGATTTCATGTCATACTGCAGACTTGGTCTTTCTTCTTCCACGTTTCCTAATGAGGCGGCTTGAAAGCAAAAAGAACATTTATTTAAATTAGATTCAGTTCAGGATTGGGCTGGATTCATCCCACTGAACCTAAGAATTTAACTGTAGAGACCACTTTGCCCTAAGCTCCATCTATATTCAATAAATCTCCCAGTAGAGAGAGAGGAGGGTGACAAGCCTCCTATTTTAGGTATGTCTCTGCTGCTAAGTGGTTGAAAGTAGGCAGATAAATCCAGGGCCGAGGGGCATCCTCTCAGACCTTTAAGGCACCAGTTCAATACTGGACTTAAGCACTTGCTTAAATACACTTCTATTTGGAAAAGCACAGAAGCACATACTTGCAGTTAAACACCTAAAACTTAGGCATAGAATCCTGCGACAAATTATCTTTTTCAGGACTACTGACTGTGACATCTTTTTTAAAAGAGAAATGGCTCCTGCACTTCTATTTTTCTGGAGCAATTTAAAACCTCCCTCTGGTAATAAAATATTTCCTACTAAGCTAAACCTCATTAACTTTCTCAGATTTCGATGTTGTCTTTCCATCCTGTCTTTCTGGTTTGGAAAATTCCTGAAGTTTACAATTCTATTCATTTTAGTTTGGAAAGCTGACACTATATGTTGTATTCAAATTAATGGTTATAACTGAAGAGATAATCTGGCTGTACTTGGAAAGATGAACTCTTACAGTGATTATAGTAATTGCAGCAATAGGAAAATCTCTTTCATGTTCTCTTTTTGCAGATTGGGAAAACCAGCATATGAATAGAAGCATATTAAATATTTGGTGTTGTTTGATCTTTCAGTGGAACTACTCAGCCATCTTATTAGTTAGCACCTAGTAAAATCCATGCTCTTTGGCTAATGCGAGTCTAGCAGTCATGTTTGGGATTCTCTGAAACAAGTGATCTAATTTTTCTAAGCATAAAATAAATACAAGATATAATAACTGCTGAGATTACAGTATGTTTTTAAAACATAACCTGAGCTAGGAGCCACCTATTCCCCAAATACAGGGAACAACTGTGCACCAATTCAACCAGAAGGAAAACCCCACCTCAGATACTGGAAAAGCAGAGCCTTGTTTCCTAGGGTCCCTTTCATTGCCTTTCCCTGTGCTAAAAACCCATCTTGCCTCCTCCTTGTCTTTCCTCACTCCACAGCAATGTCTTCTGCCCTGTATTAGCATTTCTGTAAAGACCTTCTCCAGATCCTTTTCGCAAGCCAGCTTAGGCATTTTGTTTGTAGAAAGAGACCAAAGTACTTCCCTAAGGAGAGAAATATTTAAGTGAATTTCTACATTAGGGGTATGATCATTACTTGGATTATGGTAGAAACCAAACATAGATACCCATCTGATAGACAGCCATTGAGCCTGAAATAATTTTACATAGGAGGACAATTACCTTTTAATCTCTACTACATCTAGAGATGGTCTCCACTGCAGTTGTCATGTTCATCTTGATGGAAATGTAACTAAATAAGATCAAAATGAAGCAGTTGAGGCAGAGGGGTTTAAAACTGGCACCAAAACAAATCTGTGGGACCAGATTTTTTCCACATAGATTGTTTCAGTCTAAACAGACTGAAAAGTTTTCCCCCTAGTAAGAGAGAAGCCATTAAATAAGCAATTTTAATAGTTCAGTCACCCTCAATTTGTTTGGTGTCCCTTTGAGATTATCGAGTGAAACAAAAATAGTACCTTTCTATATCTTTATTTCTGTAGTAATTAATGAATACAGAACATACTTTCACACTTTCCAGACTTTTGCTTCTTGCTGCTTAGCCACATTTCCTTATTTTTAATGATAAATAAATTAACATTAATTTTCAGTGTTCACAGCACACCATATACATCAGCTAAAAAACAAAAAGAAAAATGGTTAGTAAATTTTTTTTAATGGAATGCAACATGTGCTGCCCCTTCTGTGAACTCAACACTCATTCAGGAAATTGATTTGTCAAGATGTAAAGAAAAATGCATCATTTCATCACATTTTTGGAAAATATGGGTCCAATCTTACAAGATGCAGAGAAGGCTTAGCTCCCTTAAAACATTTCAATGGAAGCACTTAGCACCTCACTGTAACAGGCTGATTTTACATGTCATTTTAATGATCCCTTTAATAGTTAATTCTGAAACCAGCAGCACTGAGTATTGCAGTGCCTGATGCCCTTTGCTGGGCCTGGCTCTGAGCCAGCTTTATGCTTTGCAGATTATTTGTACCCAACAATCTCACCTTAAAAAGCATTTGTTTTCCCAGGATGCAGGTGTTGATATAGCTGCATTGTAGGTAAGATTCTTGGATCAGGTTATAAATCAGGGCATGGTGCTGACTGGGGAACAGAGTTCAGGCCTCGGGGCGGATCTGAACAGTCTCTCCCCTCCTCCTCTGCAGTGATCCTGTGCAGCCCAAGAGTGGTCCAAGAAAAGCAGCTTGTGCAGGCACTACAACGTCTGGAAAACCTTGCTAATATTGGTTTTCAAGCAAGAGGGGTAGATATATCAGGCACGGCTTTCAACACTTTACACAAGTTTTATACCAGTGCAACTGAATTTTACTGAAACTTACCTGGCATAAAACTGGTCCTGCACAACTGACAGTGTGGCTCACTGCTGCTGCTACTCTTTTTTTTGGCCATATGAGAAACAACAATTAACTTTGCCACATTTTAGAAGATGATCAGTCATGACAGAATTGTTCATGGACTCCTGATCCATGTGGTACTGCAGCCTCAAAGACACAGGGTGTAACAATCCATTATTATTCTCCAAAATTAAGAATTAACATTTCTGAAAATGTATCAGAGGGAGAAAATCCCTTGTTATCTGTTCATATCTTTGATTTGTATTTATTTTGCACCTTGAGCTTCAAGGTTGATATCTCTCCAATGATTTCCATCAATCTCTTCTGCCAGATATAAAGGTTTTGAGTTCATAATTTTACTCTGCAGTATTAAGACAAGAACCTTTTTTTTTATCTTCACAATCTTAATTCTCATCTGTTTGCACATCTTTCTCATGTGACACCTGTACACCAGCCAGATGCTGGAGTCCTACCCACTACTTCATTTAGTTGTTCATCAATTGATTATTTTTCTGGAATTAATTTAAGTTAGAAAATGTCTGCAGGCCAACAATTACACATATCATCCTCAGCAAAGTGTGGGAAAAGACCAAATATACTGACTGTGGCAGTGGAAGAACAAACCCCTACCTAATCCATTTTTCCTGCCATTGTTCAAGTTGGATGATAGATCTTGTCTTGGATCTTCTGGTATGCCTAGCAAATCCTGAAGTCAATAACTGGCAGCTGCTCTCTTCTTAAGCTGCAGGTCTTGATGAGCTGCCTGCAGCCCTCTGGGTTCCTGGTACTCACACATCTACCAGAAGGTAAAGAAAACTGCACTTCCAGAAACCTGAGATACTGAAAACAATTTTTTGAACTTTCTTACTGACTGTTTTTCATCAAAATGGTATATATTTGAAAACTGCTAACCTCTTCTACGTACCTAGAGCAAAGTACCACAATGAGGAAGGGAAAAATAAGTTAATAACTCCTGGAAAATCCCTTGATTTTCATTCTGGTTTAACATAAGCTGGCTAGCTCTTGCTCTTCCAAGGGAAATTATCTGAGTAAAATCTGAGTAAGATCCTCAGAACTTGGTCCACAGTAACTCAGAATTCCCTAAAAGTTATTAGCCAAACGTTTTTGGGAAAAGTAGCAGGCAGAGACAGAGTATGTTCTGTGGAATAGTTGTATAATTTTGAGATCAAAGATTGTTAGGAATTTCTAAGGATGGGTTTTCTGTGCTTCTGTAGTGAATGCTAGATTCAGAACTTTGGGGTGATATTTTCATAAATTGCCAGTTACCCAGGTGAACATGTAAAAGAAGTCAGATTGTCCCTTAAAAGTATGAAATTGTTTGGTTTTTATTTTTTTTTCTTTATTCATAGCTCTCTGCAACAGACAATCTATCCAACAAAACTATATTGAAAAATTAAAAGGCAAACTGGGAGTGGAAATCCTAGACACAGGATGCAAAAGTGGAATTACATTAATATTTCAGAGGCATCTACAACTTGTACATACAGAATATGTCTACTACTATTTTATGAGGAATATACAGCAAGAGATGACAGGTAATGTTTTATTTCAGAGTAGGTAGTGGTTGGTATAGGGCATTCAGGACATGGGATGGTGATGGCTGTAGTGTGAATTACACTGTTAGAACAAGACTGTGGTGTGGCATTTGGCCAGTGGCTGAAGTGAAAACTGAAAAGCGACAACTGTATCCTGCCAAAATCTGCTATTGTCCCACAGGCTTTTCATTTTATTCCAAAGGTCATAATGTACTGTACAGCCAAATCTGCTTCAAGAAACTCCCACTCTAGGAAAAACACTTCTTGACAGAGTAAGTGCTATGCTGAATTTTTTATATTTTGAAATGAATTTTCTTTGTACAGAAATAGGTTTATAAGGTAATGTCTGTATGCAAGAAGGTAAAATCCTGTGAAAAATGTGGCACAGGAAATGGATAAATCTTGTAGCTCAGCAATTTGTGTCAATGTTTTACATAGGAGGAAATCCTCTGTGACATGTATCAGATAGTGGAATAATTTCCTATAAGGGTGCTTACTGCATGAGGGCTTTACTCTTTGCAGTGCCATACAATGGAGCACATTAGCAGCACAGCACCAGTTTAACACTGGACATCGAAGGCTGAGCCCTGCTTTTAGTTATTGCATCAGCAGGAGTTAAAGAAGCCTTGTTCTAAAAGTAAAGGCCAGAGAGGCAGGGTTGAGAATTAGCAAATACTGAAGAGTGAGGCTTTTTGCATAAGTTGGACCAGATTCCCTTTCCATTGCTGTTTTTACATACTGTTTTTACATGAGTTACCCTTATTTAGAAAAACACTCCTCACAAACCGCTGGTTTTGAGAATCAGATCTATTTTTCCATCTAGGTTCTTTCACTTCATTACCTAAGTGGCTCCATCATCCTAAGTACCTAATACCCCTCATTATCTTAGTGAGTCATTTAGGGGTTGGCTATTTAATATCATTAATTCATCATGAATAAATATTATAGCTAAAATCTACATTTGCTCTGGAAAGTGGAAAGCTTTTTTTAGTTTCTGAGGTCTGGGTTATTTAACAGCGTTTGAAACCACTGGAAAGGTTTTATAAAGAACCCTGAGAATGACATTAACAGCAGCTTTCCAATGAGATATAATATTTTGCCTAATAATAAACAATACCGTTTATTGTTAAACCAAGAGGTGCTTCTGAGCAGTAGATAAATTTAGCTCTGTTGTGGGTTTCCTTCTACATTGGACTTTCCAGCTCTGTAAGAAAACTTTATCCTCAAAGGTGAGGAAAAATTCAGTCATGTTTCGTCCTAGAAAAGCCCTTATGTGCCAGAAGAACAGGCAGGTTGGAGATACCGAAGCAAGGTGAAATGTGTTTCTTTTTCAATGCCCAGACTGTTTTTTCAGCCATACAAAATGGTCTCACTTTCCCTCACTGTAATTCTGATGGCTACCACCTAATGCTATGCTATGATGAGGGAGCTCTGATTGCCAAAATTTCTTTTGTAGGATCCCAAGGGCACATTTTACCTTCTCCAAGACTATAGTACCTATGTCTACACTGCCTTAGGGCTCTTCTGATCATAATTTCAACTTCTGCAATTTTTAATTGCTTACAGTCCACACTTACCCACATTTCTGAGTGTGCTTTCTGCACGACAACCTAGATGGGCACGTCTGCCTGCTCTACCTTGAAGGTAGCCCAAGGATGTGTCCTGCGTGGGTAGGGCATAACCACAACCAGGGCTGTTCAGCAAAGCCATTCACCCAGTACTTGGTGATGTCTTATGGGGATGTCAGATGCTCAGGGTCAGGCAAGCAAGTTGTATGAGTGTCTTACAAATAGGGGCTTGTGTTAAATATTTCAAGAAGTGATGGGAAATGTAGCCAAAATGCATTTGCAATGGCTCATACTTTGAACTAGCCCTCACTTACACTTTTATTCTTTGCAAATATGAGGTAGTCCCTTCATCCCTTTTTCTAAAATTGAATCTCCTTTCAGTCTGAACTAGGACTGAAACCACTGGAAATGCTGCTTTAAATTAGGGAGTTTGGGTGAAAGAAAGGCCAATTGCAGTTATTTAGAAATAGCTATCTAGATTGAACAGAAATTTGGAAGACAGAGAGATCCATGGGTTTGCATTTTGTCTTGCTATATGTCTGGCCACTTGCTCAGAACAGTAACTAATAGGAAAAAAATCTTTCCCATTGGCTGTGAGAAACACTGCAGAGCTCAGACAGTGTGGTACTGTATAGGAGCACAAGGAATGCTGCATTCCAGCCTGAGCTCTCCTGATTCCCTTCTGACTGAGTAAATACGACTCTTTCAGATGGGTCTGGTGCCTACTCTGTTCTGCTTCCTACCACATCTAAGCCCCCTCTCTTGATCAGGAAGGAGCAAAGAATTTCAGAAAGCAATTTTTAAAAATGATCTACCTTGTTCCTCTAGAAGGCTACCTTTCAGGAATGTTTCTCATCTGAATAGTGCCATGCCCTGTCTTCCCTTTCTCTTCCCCCAGCAGATTGTTGCTCTTTTTTCTATATGAAGACCATTTCTTATAACTGTGCTTCCATTTTGACTTTTGTGAACTTGTTGTGTTTCTTCTTTCCTTTTCCTCCATTATTTCTCTTTCTATTACTCTAATTCTTTTGGGCTTTATTTCTTGCAAAATTCTGACTATCAATATATCTGTTTCTTTAGATCTCCTGATGCTCCACTCACAATACCTCTTGCAATCGGCCTCAACAAAATTCAGTAAAGCATTGTCTTAAAAATACAAAGTTCACTCAAGTTTTCTAATGATCAATGGATGATTAAGGGTCAAACACTGCAGATGGTCTAATATCTTTTCCTCCCCTCAGTGCTTCCATCCATGAAAAAGCTGTGAAGGGAACTCCACAGTATCTGCTCTGGCACGCCAGCTGGCCTGTGCCTTAATGTCTTCTGTCTCACTCGTCAGCACATGTAGAACATGGGTCTATCATCTGGGAAGAAGGAAGGCAGGAAAAGAAAAGAGATACTGGGAAATTCAGAGATGTTACCAATATGCAACACCTCAGGTGGGTTATGGTCTGAAAGCTGATGGAAGAGAGGAAGATGCATATCCCATTTCTGCTACTCAAGAGATAACTGGCTTTCTGTGCCAAAAAGGACTTAAGATGTTCCTTGTCTGTTGTTCAGGACTTCTTTTAACCATTCTGCTAGCACTGATATTTTATAGCTTTGATTTCAATTTTGATACACAGATGTACCACATTGTGATGACTCTCACCTGATTTCTAGCCATGCTGTGTGGAAGGACCAGGATTTATTTTACCTGTCCTACTTAATCATCTTTGAAGGAGGAGTAAATACTCATAGGTCAAGAAAGAACCTGGACCTGCACAGTTTTCTCTCTCAAGTTTTATTAACGTGATGGTTTTCAAATCTGTAACCCTACATCTGTGCAAGTCAATGGAGAGTTTGGAAGTTCAGCAATGCATTTTTAGTTATTATGTATGGAATAAAGATGCGAAAAACAAGTGCAGTGATATCTTTCCATATTATTTAATAAAAACATATTTTACATCAGTGTCGTAAGGGGGTTTCTTTGGTATAAGGGGTAAAATTGCTGTTGAATGTTTCCAGGAAAATCCCTCAGTTTTATTTCTTAGCCAGAATCCTTTTGAATGTTTCCTTTAAACCAAATCATTTTCTTTCATATAGATGCAAAGATTTGAAAGCAATAAACACAAGCATGGACTCAGCATTTTGAGAGTGCATGAAATATTCCTTCTGATACCTAATTTCCCCAGAGTATACATACGTGGTTAACTACCCTTTTGTTGGAAATCTCTAGGGAGTTAGGAAGCTGGCTATCTTCTGATCAGGAGCATGAGCCAAAGTATTCCTCCCAGTACATGACATCTGAAGTGTTTACTGGAAAATTACCTCCTCTTAAGTACTGCAGAGGACCACAGCCTTGCAGTACCCATGTTAAAGAAAGCAATTCATATATCAAGCAGGCCGTAATCCCCAAAGAGGATGTGATATGCGAAAGGAGTCTGGGAAGACGGGATGTTTTTTTCTGCACACTGTGCCTAACAATGCCGAAATGTTTTTTCCCTGTCCGTTTGCTTTAACAATGTGCCATTCTGTACCTCATAAGCACTTAATTTATTCCAACTCTTTGGCCTGACCTGTAATCCCCCCTCTCCTTACCCATCTGACCCATCTGTGTTTCATTTCCCACTCATCAGCATCCAAAGAGCCAGGCCCAGGCCCTGTTTGGAGCCATTAGACAGAGATTGGCACTGTTCCCTCTTCCTGCACCACATCCTCCACTGAAAAAAATGACCATCAGATCAGAGAACAGAGCCTGCTTTGTCCCCGGCAACCAAGATCTGGAAGCACTTTCAATCATTTGCACTCTATACCCACTCAAATGCATTAATGTGATCAACATTGGGCCTGTTGTGGGCATTTTTTCCAGCAAATAGCTTGCTAACATTCCAGGCATGTACTTCCCTGAAAACAAGACCGAGACAGGGCCCTGAATATTCAATTGGAAAATCACCAAGAGCAAGAGCTTAGCTTGGCACGGCTGGTGTTGATTCTTAATAAGTGACTTCCTAAAGCTGAGGCATGGGGCTTACAGCTTCAATGACTTGTTTGAAAAATATTTTGTAGGTGCCTCATACCACTTTATTTCCTGTGGTATGCGTCATATTGTGAGCTATTCTGAGCGAGGCTGTTTAAGCACACTAACATTTTTTTCCAAGATTGCGGTGTTTAACTAAAAATGTGCTTATACAAGATGAGCTCATAGCTATTAGTGCTGATGTAGTTTTAACTACTTGGATACCAATAGCCCGGGGCCTAAAACCTGATGAAAGGGGGAAAAACCTAAGCAAAAACCATCCTTCACAGTCATTGAAGGCTTTTTGAAGACAAGACAATTGGAAAAATATTTTAAATGTTGGATTTTGTTAGTGTAGGACATTTGCTGTGCAAAATGCCTTTCAATATCGTTACAAAAACTTGCTATTAAAAGACTTACTGATGTGAAGAGCTGAAGAGATTTCAGAAATCCTCTAAAAAATAATTTCTTCAATGTTTTTGGATGTGCTACAAATATCACTTCCAGCAAAAGCAGTTTATGTGTCCTTCTCCAGTGCAGCTGGATGGACTAGGTACATCCTAATGTTTTATTCATTGGAATAGGTCTTTCATTGACATGGCTGCCATGACAAGGCAAGTTTGACTGTGCTGAAGGGAGTCAGCAAAGATTTTTGTCAAGGCACGCCATTGTGGAAGAGGGTGTCTGGCTGTCACAGCGTTATTGTTCAGTGATGTGCTCTTGTACGAGTCCCATTCTTCAAACTGAGAGAAGATGGCAGCATTTTGCATGAAACACTTGAAAAGTCAAGGGGTGGGATTTTTGGAGCTTACCTTGGTGCCTAAAGAGGACTATGAACAATGCGAGGTACCTTAAGGAAATCTTGTTTCAAGGACCATTTTGACACTTGACTAGATTGTATAAGGACATGTCATGTATAAAGGTATAAAAAAAAGAAAACTAAAACGAAGGGGATGAATGTATGAAACGCTAGGACTGTTCATTTCTAAGCCAAAAGCTGCATCCTGGACTTAATCTGCATCTAGAAGTTCTGTGTAGAAGACATAAAATGGAACGAAACACAGGAAAGAAAATGGAAACAACTTACATTTTCCCAAAATATGATATGTATGGAGCAAGGCAATGATATGCAAATAACACATACCATGGTCACTTTTTCTAACCCAAACAATTAAAAAGTCAGCTGTAGAAGAACTTTTATAAAAGGACATTTGAATGTACACTATTTCTTTTCATCCAGACTCCTTTTCTGTATTTCAGAGAAAAATAACTGAGACAGGATTTACAACTGAAATATCAACAAGAATGTTTTACTATTTGCATTAAAAGATTTATTTAAAAATTATGTTGGTGATTATGTTGTATTTTTGTTACAAGTACATACATGTGAAGTATGTACTTGTAAGTTGAACCCTTTACTGTTAGAGAATATAATAGTTTCTTCCTGAATTGCTGAAAAAAAGTGTCCTGTGTAATTCTAGAATCTCTGCTTATCCTTTTCTGTGGATTCCATGGTAATTTATGGCACTTTGGCAGAGCTTTTTGACAGGGTTCAAGTACCTATGTTTGTACTTGCACATCTGAGTCTTAACTATGCATATACCTCACAGGAGACACAAAACCCAGTTTCTGACAGAAATTTGCGCAAAACACTGATTATGCTAAATATCCTCCTCCCCCCCCCCCCCAGTTTTTGTAAAGATCTTCCCTTTAAGTGGGTTAAGATCTCGGGGTACAGTATAGTTTCAGTTCCCTGCAAAGCAAATTTCAAAGCTTCAAATCCCTTTTATAATATGCTATGTTTATTAGAAATTGTTTTACATTATAGAAAATAAGCTTCCAATTTAGCAAAGTAATGGGAAGAGAATGCATGTAATAGAATGTCATAATAACAAACTCTGTGATCAATCACAGCATTTCAGAGCAAATGCAGAAGTGCTAGTGGTGCCTGCTGCAGTGGTGCTGGAGTTTTACCCTCGTGATGTTTGAGCTGATTTGAGCTTTCCCCTCATTTGGCCCCGTAACAGAGCTTTAATGTTTAACACGGGCATAAATTCACCATAGCCCTCAAGTGAAGACTATATTTAAAAACTGAATAGAATGCTTGAATTTACTCTCCAGATTTTTCTTCCATGATCAAGTAAAGTTCCATGTAACTTTCCTTCCCAGCGTAGTGCACACAAAATCTCAGGAAACAGCAGGGCTTAATTAGGACCCTATTTTATAGTTTCACCTGAAAAAATACATTTAAAAAATCACATATGTTTGGCTGTGCAGATTTTTTAGCCAATAAATTCTTGTTAATTAATCACATTAATGGCACTCCTTAAAAGTTGAAACAAAATCACAAAACAAACCAAATATCCCATAAATATAATGTATAAAGAACCATTCACCAATGCGTAAACTACATGTCTAAAACATTTACAAATATTTATACCTTTTCTTCCTTTTCTTTTTCCCTTTTTTTCTCTTTCTTTTGCTCTTTCCTTCCCCCCTTCTCCCTCTTTTACTTTCCCCTCTTTTTTACTTTCTATTCTTCTTTCCATCTCTTTTCCTTTACTACAGGCACAATGCCAAGACAACAGCTGCTATCAGAGGTAAGAGTTCAGTAGATAAAGCCAAACACTTTTTTGAGGGGGGGAAATATAGGGTATTTGGTTAAATGATGTAACACTTTTCTCCTTCTATCTTGACTTTAAAGGCCTGGTTTAGAATTTTAAACAGAAGTGACTGCAGTCACCCTCCCTCAGAATAAAAGTAAAATGTAAAGAGAACTCCCATTCAATCATTGTTTTGTTCCAGGATGCCAAAATCAGTAATCCTCAGTGCAAACTGTGGCACTGAATACTGCATTATGATCTATGACTGTTTGATGTAAATTTGATGACACAAAGGCAGGATTATATTGAGCCTAACTTATAAAATAAAAAATAAACAAGCAAACAGAAACAGTCTGGGTTTCCTGGATTATCACTTATGACACAGCTACTTGTTTAAAAACATCAGTGCAAAACCACAAAAACTTAACATTGTGGCAACTTACGAATGGCAGACTCCTAAATCATGGAATATCTATTTTTGGTCAAAGTGTTTTGGATGAAGTGTGAGTGACAGTAAATACAACATGTCATTCTTTCCCTTAATAAGAAAATTATTCTTACAGTAAAATGATTCCCACCATATTTTATCTTCATTTAAAAGGCAGTTTCTTCTTTTTATATGGTTCCTTCTTTGTATACAGTTGCAGTTCTTTGAGATAGACCGAAAGACTACCAGTCTCTCTTATCATAAGTAAATTAAATTTTATTTTCATTGTTATGTTTAGAGGATTTATAATGCTTTCCTAATGATGAGCTTCGCATATAAAAATGTCTCTGTGCAACCTCTCAAGTAAAAAAATCTGAAAATTATCAGCCTAATTACTCTGGAAAACAAGGAAGAGAACTTTTATTTTCGATGCCTGTACTATTCTGACTTATCCCCCTTTATTTATTTTTCAATTACTTCTGGATCTTTATAGTTTCCTCTTCAGGTTCTCCTCAGTGTTTCTGTGTTCTCTCTTAGCATTATCACTTTTCTGACAACAGCCTGGCTCCAGGAAACCTGCAAGATGTTCACAGCAAGTGGTCCTTCTGTAGTCCTCTGCAATGACACTTTTTTTAGGCTCTGTATATAAGACACGATTCGAGCATCAAAAGTCATTACACAAAGACAATTCCTTTTCCTTTATATTAATTATTAAACAGATATTATTATTGTTTTCATTTATTAGAATTTTTTAACTCACTTGAGTACTTCTTTCAGTGAGACAGGCAAGAAACTGTTTTAACTTATACCAGTCAGAATGTGCCTGTTGGAAAACCAAGGAAAAGCAGAATCATTTGAATTTCACTGACTTTGATAATGTTGCTGCATATTGTGCTCCTCACAGGCAGAGAGCTTTTCCAAAGAAAGTGGGGGCTGACTACAAACCACTGGCCTTGCTGCAGCCTGATGGTGTTTACGTGGATAAAAGTGTCTTTGCTGGCAACAGTGCATGGGGCACAGAGCAGAATGGTTTGAGTACAGCTACGGATATTTACTGCCTACCTTGGAAACCAGGCCAAATGGAGAGAAATCTGATTCAAGACTGGGTCTGTGGAAGCATCTGTCAACATAATGGCTTCAGTTTATTTGTGATAGGGTACAAATTAGTTGGTATCTGCAACTGATTTTTCAAGATTTGCCTGCTTACCAACCTTCCTACAGTCCTTATTTTATCTAACTTCAACTTTCACACACCTGTTAAAAATGGATCAGGACTCTGGATATGAGACAAAGCTTGAGTATGAAGTGGAACAAAGGTTTGTCTGGTGAAACACAGTAGTTTGGAAATGCTGAACAAGCAGAGATGTAGGAAACGAAGGTAATCTGTGCTATGAAAGAAGCTGCTGGAAATGGTGGAAGCTACTAAGAGCTAGGGGTGGTTGGACTGACAGAATATATTTCCTCTCTTGTTGGGTATCAAGGCATGGGATATGAATTTCATCTTTTGTTACTTCCCCTGTATCAGCATTAACACAGTCTTTCAGCTTTCCTCCTCAGCATCTCTATATCCTTCTGAATAACATACTGAGGTCAACTAACTAGCACATCTATACACTGCCCTTTCTCTATGGGTTCTGGGGGGACCTAAAGATCACGCTTTCTATCACTTCATTTTTATATTTGTTGTGGTTTAACCCCAGCCAGCAGTCAATAATGTCTTGCCCACTCCTCCACCAGCAGGACTGAGGAGAGAGTCAGAGCATAAAAGCTAGAGAACCCACGGGTTGAGATAAAGACTGTTTAACTGGGAAAGCTGTACTTAAAAGCAAAGCAAAAGAAGGAATTAATTCACTGCTTCCCATGGGCAGGCAGGTGTTCAGCCATCTCCAGGAGAGCTGGGCATTTGGGAAGACAAACAGCATCACCTCCAAAAACCCCCTCTTTTCCTCCTTCTTCCACCCACTTTATGTACTGAGCATGATGTCATATCGTCTGGAATATCCCTTTGGTCAGTTGGGGTCACCTGTCCCAGCTGTGTCTCCTCCCATGCACTGCCAACTTCCTCACCAGTGTGGCCGTAGAAAAGCAGAGAAGGCCTTGGCTCTGTGTAAGCCCTGCTCAGCAACAACAAAAACAGCTCTGCATTATCAGCCCTGTGTTCAGCACAAATCCAAAACACAGCTACTCTGTGCCAGCCAAAACCAGCACAACATTGAAGATGTTCAGACTGCTAGGCAGTGTGCAACAGTGCATAATCTGAAGATAAATATGGCCTGTGCTCATGTTTCTGAAAAATAGTGCGTTTGTATCATGGTAAACACATCAGCAAGGCTGAACAGGGGTATTTTAACACACAGACACCTTTTCCATATATGTTCTCAGAAAGAGGGACAGGATACACATCATGGACCACGCCTCCTCCTGTCAGTTCCAACTGGAGGACAGTGAGGCAGAACAAAGGCTTCTCTCTCCTGGGAAAGATCAAGCACAGCCACACTATTCGTTCTCAAAATCCCACATTTTCTCCATTTGGTGACTTCTAGATGCAGGCACAACACATGGGGTACACCACTCATTCCACACTTGCTGCGGTTTTACACCTCAGCACTTTCACCAGTCCACTGCCATGTGCTGATTGTATTTCATTTTGAAAAGAATTAGCAGAAGGGGAAAAGTTTTTATGATTAAAAATTAAGCACACTTTACCATTCTAGAAGGAAGCAAGCATGGAACTTGCTTTTTCATTTTGCTGTTAGACTTTCCATCTCTGTGTTCTCTTTTATGATACCAGCTCTTCTGTTACTCAGTTCATTGGAGCAGTCAACTTTCTAGAAAAAGAAAAGTGCTAATTATTTTATCTAAGTGCATTTATGTGATCATCTTAATAATAGTAGTGGATAATTTTTTGGCTAAGAACTAAAATGAAGACGATTTAAATGGTAGTATATGAAATTATCCTGAATAAACGTCATATTTGCTGTTACCAAAATATTTTTTTTGCTGTTGTCTTCAAGTCGTGCTGTAGTCAGAATTGCCTTTGAATTGGTAGCACTAATAGGGCTGTTAAAATATTGAGTGTTGCAGACTGATCGGGTATGACTCCACCAGGAAATACGATCTTCTGTGGCTTGACTGTACTCCAAATCCTCTTGATTGCTTAAGATTTTTGCAGAGCTTAGGGAAACTGAATGATGTTGGTGACATGCCACAAGATATCAAAATGCAAAGCCAAGAGGAATTATCAGAGATTATGCAAACTTGATTTTCTTTTAACTGCATTTTCTCAGAAGTGAAATGTCATTATATTGGTCCTGGAATAGAAACAACATTATTAACCCAAAAATTAAGATATTCCCGTGGTCTACAGGTCCCAGAGTTTTATTAATAATTATGGTCTTGGAAAAATTTTCCTGAAACAGTAAAGAACATTCTTTCTTGTTCTCTGTTTTCCTTTCTCAGGTGTCTACTTATAACCTGCACAGTGACAAAGCTACTAGTCAAGAGAATTTGCAGGTGAGAATCCATATGCAGTTGGCAGCTGTAAAACATTTTAATTTCTTTTTTTAAGATCATGACTGTGGAAATACTTAGAAGACTGTTCATTATTAAAAAAGAACAGAAACTTGAAATTATCAGGAAAATACTTTTATTTATAAAGGTAGAAGGATTAAATATATTTAGTTGCTGCTGAAGATAGACTCTCACTTGAGAAAATTTTGCATTAACACAGTAACTACGTTTCAATCCAAAATCAAATAATTTTATCTATTTTGGTGTAATTCAATGAGTTACCTTAACAAAGAGGTTTCAAAATACTTAGGGGTTTGTTTTTTTTTTTTTTCCACATGCTCATGTGAGAAAAGTTTTCAACCACTGTGGCATCTGGGACAGAACAGAGCTATAATCTGCACGTTGGCAGTATTTGGGGACTGAGTGCTTTTGGCAACAGCTTGCTTCCAGATGCATGATGTTAAGGGCTCCAGGAAACTAACAAGGGTCATCACACTAAGGAAAGGTAGAATATACTGGTAATCTTTTAGTAATCCTGCACTGCTGTGTACTGCTCTTCAGCAGTGATGGGCAAAGAGGGAGGTAGGTGATTGCTAAGAAATTTTCTCTTTAAGGGTCCATGAGGACAGGTTGGACAAACATCTGTCAGGAATGACTCTTCTTATGATCTCCTCCAGTTCTGGGATACTGAAATTTACAATAATTTGAGGAAAAAAACCCCTCAAAACAGCCTATGGATATATATAAGTAATGCCTTGGAGTTTAATCATATTATTGTGGTGAAAAAAGCGCATGGTTCAGACTCATCTTTCATTGTGACAGTTGTAAACTGTGACTTCATAAAAATAAATTGCAAAAGGGCAAACATAATGTAAGATTCATCAATAAGCTCAAGCATTAATTATTTTTGGGAGGAGAGTTTAATAGTAATATTAATGAAATTGAGTAGCATTAGTAATAAAAAGCAACCAATTACAAGCTTCATAATTACAAGTGATGAATTCGGTTGAAAAAAGTTCATCTTAAAAGTGCATATCAAACTGGATTTTGCAAACTGTAAAAACAGATAGGCGTTTTCAAATTTTTAATGCATATTATGAGTTTAATAATAGTATCCTGCCAAGGCAGTAGAATGCCTTTGCCATACAAAGGCAGTTCCAAGGGAAAGCCTAAAGTTTTTTGGGGTCAGATCTCATTCCTTTAGTAGCAAAAGGCATTCCATTCCTGGATTAATGCACAATATTCATTTGGAATATTAGTTAGCTTACTGAAATAGAATTTAAAACCCCCAACTATTCTTGTTACCCAGGCATATATATGAAATGTATGGAGGAATTAATAGTCAAGTCTTCCTTAGAGGAAACAACTAGAGAAAATAAAATATGATGTTGCATATTAATCCTTGAGACAAAGTGGGGATACATCCTTGCTTAATTAACTGCCCAAGTGATCCTTTGCATGCTACATGGCATAGGCCATGGATGGTTTTATTTGAATGTATAATTTAAGTTAAATGAATGAATGGATAAATACCATATGTGGATATATAAATAGAAATTTGAAATAAAATGTTTTCTGCTTCAGCTTTGTAATCAGGTATCTCAAATTAAAAGAATTTTGTTTATTTTGATGAGACCTTTAAAATTTTATAACAAAGAGGCTTTTATGAAATTAAGAATTTTGAAACAAGCAAAAACCAGAAAAAATAAACACATAAAGAAAGTTTCCATTCTTTATTTTGAGCAGTGTTTTTTAAGAGCTGTAAATAGAAGATTATTTTATGTTGATATATGTGATGATCGTAAAATCCTTATGATACGAACAATTAAATTACAATTCAAGCTATTACACTATGACTGGTAGATTAAAGCTGAGATCTGAACATCAGACTGAGAGAGGTGGTAATTGAGACATCTTTCCATAATTTTCTCCCTTTAAATTTTAATAATATGAAAAGTTTCTCCTCTTACTCTGGTTTACTTATTTGGTTTTAAGACAAAGCATGATATTGTGATATAGTTGTGATTAGGTGATTGACATTTCTAATGTCTTTAATACAGCCATTTTTATTAATTCTTCAGCTGATAAAATGTATTCCTATCTTCAAGCTTAATAAATTTGGGACCTATAAAAGAGTTTCAATAAATTTATTGACATATTTTCACTTCCCATGTAAATAACCACCTAAAATTACTTCTTAAAAAATACCTGTCCTATGAAGATTTCCATAGCTGAGGCTTTTTGCTCCAAGAGTTGTGGCAGTTGGACTCTTGTCAAACACCCAAAGACATTAAGCAGAACAATGCTTAGGGATGTATTATGTAAAGTAACCCATTCTTCATATACATAAGAGTATGTGAGGACTAAAGGCTTGCAAAAGAGTGGTTTAAACTGTGAAATAAGATACTATAAAAATCGCATTCAAGCTATTTTAAGAAAAAAGTATTCTCTTTGGATCATCATATTATTCTGGTATTATTTTTTTTATAACATGGTCTGCAGCTGTGCAAAAAAAATAAAAACAACACAAAAACCCATCTGGGTAGATTTAGGCTGAGACATGGCCAGATTCTGACAGGTGTAAACTGGCATAGCTTTGTGGAAGATTGGCTCAGAAGGCGTCTCTGGCTTGGGCTATGCATAATTGAACATACAGACATAGTGACTATTTGATTTAACCTTGGTTAATGCATCTGAGCCTGCAGTATTGCTTAGGGGAACAAAATAAATGGCTTTGGATATAACCATTAGCTTTTTCTTTCTGATTACTCCATTATGTTTGAGCTTTGACTGAGCTCATTTTTTTTCTGCCCAGAAGCTTCAAACCATGAATTGGGAATGACATTTCACTAAGGAAAAGAGTACAGATAAGTAAAAAGCACATGGATATATTAACCTTTCATAACTTTCTTTGATAAAAAGACATGAAAATGCTGGAAGATATGGTGATAATTACACATTATCTGTTCAGAAATATCTGGAATAGCTGAAGAAAATACCCTGGTTAGTCATTGCATAGAGGTGACATAGTGGCACAGTATTATACTGACAGAACCAGTACAACTTTTCTATAGCAGAGATGCCAGGCTGAGCTCTGACTTGCATTTTTATAACCTTGGGGAAAATATTCTGGGATCTGCTGATACAGAGAGAAAAAACCCCCACATTTTCCAACACAGCAAAGCTCCTTTTCCTTTTTGTCTTAGGAGAGTTATGATGGAAATTGGGATATTCCTCAGATTCATTTGACAAAGCATGTTGTCAATCTTTGATAAAATATACATGAGTTCAACGGAACACACATTCTAGACAAGGCTCCTTTTAGTCTTCTATTTTTTGGAGGGAAAGGGAAGACAAAAAGAGAAAGAAATACAGTGTTTGGAAAATTTTATGTTTGAGATTGACATATATAATATCAGTTTTCCTTAATTTCCTTTGCTTTTTCTCTTGGCAAAAAAAAATCTTTTACTTGTGAAATATAAAAGTTATATTCTGTGGAATGTGGACAACTGGCCTTGGACAGGCTCAAGAGGAACAGACTTACAGAAGAATTAAAAGCAGAAGTGAAAAATTAATCTTTTACTTACCATAAACAGAAGCTTATGTTTCATTTGTATTATATATGAACTAACAACTTCCATATTTTCTTTCTGAAAAGTAGAGAGATGATGGGTTAAGCTAATTGAAATTTTATAGTTGTTTTTGCTGAGAGTCGGCTCCTTGATCTAATATTTTGCTGACGGCTTTTGTTCCTCCTAAAAAATAGGAAATTTGAAGTCTCAGTTTTCAATTCCAAATTTCTTGTTTTCCTCTTTTTACTGAGGAATTAAAAAAAAAAAGAGAGAGAGAAAGAAAAACCCCTAAATAACTGGTTGTCTCCAATTCTTCTTTGTTATATTCATGTTCATTAGACAATGGTGCAATCACAAGCACCTTCCCCAGGGAATAGTATGGAACATATGCTGAGTTTTATTAACACAAAGTGGTGATAAAATTAGCACAAATAATCAACTATTCTCACAGCAAATTAAGAATGGGAAAATGCCACTATATAAAGTAAATTCTCATTACATCAAACATAAATGAGGAATAAAGGCAAGTTTATAATTTCTCAAAATGAAATGTGCCTTTCTCCCATCTCCCTGCAATCGACATACACAGACTATAAATACGTTTTGCTCTAAAATTTTCTCTGGAATGGTCTTTGGAACTTTACCAAACTGGACATAAACCAGAGCAATAGTATGTGGCAAGAAAATAACAGATGTACTTGACTTAGGTCAACTTGTAGTTCTATCTTTCCCTTTTAATAGAAGATATGTAATCAAGAAGGAAGATAAATTACTTCCTGCCTTCCATTTTTTTTTTCTTTTCTGGAGTAGCTAGATGAATTTACACTGAGAATCAGTAAAAAGAATGTACAGAATGACCAGCATTTTTTCTTCTCTGCACACAAAATAATATATTGGAGGTAAAGTGTTCCATTTACTGTAGCAGAAGTTTGGAGATTTTTGGCACAGCCAGGAAATTGGTAGGCAAGTTTCTCCTTGAACATTTACTTTGGCTTTTTGTGATTGATTTTATTAAAGGGCCCTTCAAAATGGGTATTTTGCAGCTTGGTTGGGACAATGCCTCGTTCTTAAGACTTTTCAAGACTCAAAGGAAAAGGACAAATCATGCAGATTGACCTTACAAATATTGACAGTAAGGACCAGGGTGCAAATATGTCTGGATAAAAGAAAGAGAAAATGGCATAGATGGGCAGACATCTGGGTGGGACAGGGGAAGAAGGGAAGAGTGGGTCAATTTATTCTTTGCATATTTTGTCCCCGCAATTTACAGTGTTTTTAAGGCATTAATGTCCTCATTGTTCTCTACCAGCAGCCAGAAGACTTTTCTTCCTCAAGAGTCTTCAAGAAATTACAGTCTCCTTGAAGACAGCTTCCCCTTCAGTCACTGGGCGTTCACTTGATCCACTTGAGGCCTCTTCCAACCTCTTGAAGTTCCCATAAGTTATAACTCTCTCATGCTGATCATAAAAATGGAAACCTGCATCTGTAGTTGATAACCAACAACGACAGCATCAGAATGGTGGATTTGCTGCACATTTGGAGAGACACATGCCCCAGTCTCTCTGCTTTTTCTAGACATTTTTTTCCCTTAGATTTTTAAGTCTCCTCTTGAAGTGAGTTCCTTTCTGCAAACTTCGTGTAATTATGGCTCATCTTTCTATGGGTTGTGAAAAGATAGAAGAGACTTTTTGCTGCATAATCCTTTAAGGCTCTGTCCACACTTAACTCATTGAGAGTCCTGCCTGAAGGGTCTGGCCTTTCTACTGCCTTAAGTGGAACTTGGAAATTCCTGTCCATAAGCCCTAAACACAGCTGAATGAGAATTACACGTGGCTTGGACATTGAGTGCAATTGTTTTGGAATTTTTTTGCAATTACTCTGGATTTTTTTGCAACTGCTCTGAATTTTTTTTCTACTACCACAGTAGACATCCTGTCAAGGAAAAATGTTTTCAAACTAGATCTGTACCATGTGGGTGAAGGATAGAGGGAGTGTGCAAAATCCTGCACTTTGCAGGCCAGCACCTGTTGGAAAGCGGTAAGGACCCAGCCCTAATTTCCTGGTTTCATTGGCTGAATTGTGGGTACTGGAACTTAGTACTGAGTTTTCCTTAATTAAATGCCTCATTCTCATGTTCTTGGCATCCAATGACCTGTGGGGAAGAACGAGGTCTATTATTTGAAGCCACTGTCACTAGGCTTAGACTGCCAGTTACTACTTTCTAAGAGTAAGTATCCAAAAATAAAATCAGTTTAAAAAGTTTTGGGAGGTAAGTATGGCTTCATACTTAAGGGCAATAGTCAACCTCTAACTATGGGATATTAAAATAAAACTCTCCCAGGACAAAGAATATTTTGTAACGGGGTATTCTGAAGTTTTTTTGTTTCTACCACTGAAGCAACAGGTACCAAACACTGATGATGGAGAGCTTTTATGCCTGTCTGCTCCTCCAGGGTGGGACATTTTTATCTCCGGGAAGGAAAAATTGTATAGGCACTTATGTCTACAAATGATTTATTTAGAATTGAATATTCCAGACTTTGCTGGGATTCACTTAAATGCTTTTTAGTGGTTGGCATGGATTGATTTACCCTCTGTCAGGCAATAAACAGGTATCATTATGATCCAGATGGTAAAGACAAATTATTACTCAGTCTGCAATGGCAAATAGCATCAATCATTATATTAAATTCTACATAGAAATATCATTGGATAGATCAGTACTTATGGTCCTGTATCATTCTATGTAAATATTTTCAGTGAGCTGTTGAAAGTAGTTGCTATTTAGTACAGAGAATTCAGCTAGTGTGCTGGACAACTGGCTGAGTGTTTCTTGCAAGGGCTACGGATTTGCACGAGAAGGATCTGATGCTTGTTGATTGGGAAGGTTGAGCTGAATAGAAAAGCATGAATTTGTCTGTAATTGAAATGTTGTAACACCTATTTGTTTCAAGAATTTGGAGCCCAAGAAATGTCCTGGTTCAGCTCTGCTAAAATAGAGGAATGGATGGGAAATCATTCAGAGGCAGTGACCAGAAGGTTTTGTTTTCTTGTGCATTTGCCAACACATGGCCCTGCCAGAAAAAAAAAAAAAAGAGATGATGTAATTTGCCTCTGTATTTGATTACTAATTGGTTTTCATAGAATTACATATCGCGTCAGGTTATGTCTCTTCCTGGCTGAGTGTGTGCCCTCACTAACCTAAGCTACATTTAGTGGTGAGATCCAGGTGTGCACCAGCACAATATAAATACATATATACAAACATACACATTTTCATGCACATGCACAGACAGATATATATATATAAACTATATATACACCAAATAAATACCCCATATGTGGTGGTAAGATCCTGTACATAGCAAATTCAAACACATGCCTCCAGTGGGAGCAAAGACACACTCCATGAAGGTTGACAAGCAAGATGGCTTGAGGGAAAAGCCCAAAAATATGCTGTGATAAGTATCAAAAGAGGAATTCTACATATAGCTACAAAAATGGATCATAGAGCAATACACTAATGCATTTGTGAAGGACTAGGTGGCAGTTCTTGCTATACGTATGACACCAATACCCTGATGCACACTGGATGGTTACTGAATTATGAGTAAAGCTTAAGAAATTGTTTCTGAGAGTTAAAGCCCTTCGTGACACTCACTTGGCCCAAACACTGTTGACATCCTCTGACAGAGGATCGGATCTTCTCTCTGAGTGCAGACACTCACCTGAGCAAGAGTGGGCTTCTGGGTGTGTTCTTTCAGCAAGGAGCCTTAAACAAAGAAATTCACTTCCATACACTTCCTCTAAATATCAGAGTAATTGCCTGCCCCACTTAGATACATGATACCAGAATTTCTTCAAATTTTTATTTAGGAAGAAGAAAACAGATATATTTGTCAGAGTAGTTAACTCAGGTCTCTGTTGTATCTGTGAGGTGAAAAACTCAACACCCATTTGTATGAGATGAGTAATTCCTATTTTTCTATGTTTGTTCTCATAATTGTGAGAACAGTGTTTCTTAACAGCATTAGTTTTTTTACTTTCCAGGAGGTGAATTTAAATTTTCTTTTTCATTTTTTATGTACTTTCTGATTAAAAAACCTCCCAGGTATGCCCTGATATAATTTTATTTTAGAAAGAGAAAAGGACCAGGTTTAGAAAGTTCACATAAGAAATTAATTCTTTTATTCTGTATGTAGTTTAGCACTTTTTCTATATGATTTCAAGACTTAGAACACACAGCAGTTGAGTAACTACACTCTGTTTTTCATATAGTCAGATGCACCTGATCAATATATTGGTAAAAAAGCCTTCACAATAATTTTCCACTGAATTTTGTGTAAAGATAAGTGACTATGGTGTGAAAGCCAATAATTAATGTATCTTCTCTACTGATCTGAGCACCTGGTATTAAAATATTTTGCATTAAAGACCATTAGTAAGGGATTTTTCTTTTTTTTTCCTTCATCATCATGTAAATTCCATTTTATGTCACTCATTTTGAAATTTCCCATCTATACAGCAACTTTCTTACTCAATCTGTACATGGAAAGGGACAAAAGAAAGACAGTAGCCACTTGTTTTCAGGTTGAGGTTGGATATTTGACATTTAAGCTCAGAGCACAAGCATTGATGTCTAGCTCCACTGATATCAATGAGAATTTCAACAGGACCTGATTTGGAAAGAAAATATTAGGCTCAAGAATGAACTGTTAAAACTAGGATGAGTATTAAAATATACAACTTTGGAAAAGAAGATGAAAAGAATAAAATTAGTTAGCAGAGATACGTGTGTAATGGAATGAAACAGACACTGCATGGTGTCATCCAACTCACCTTGTTTCAGTTCAGTAACATTTCACAAAGCCTCCTGAATAAAACTGAAACAAGAATATTTTATTGAAGCAACTTCAGTATTACACCCCAGGAGGTCTGTAAACTTGTTAAAATATTAAGACAGACATAGCTCTTAAAACAGCAGTTCTTAAATCAGCTCCCAGGTGGAATATGAAAAAAAAGTTCCTAAGGTTTCAAAGTAACACTGCTGCATTGAAAGCTGATGTTGCTCAGTTCACTTAGAAAATACTATAAACTACTTTACTATGGGAAATTGGTAAAGGAATCTTTCATTAATAGGAAAGATTGGACTGTGCACTGCAAATAAAGTGATGTTTACATAATTTTGAAAGATCTTTCAAAGAGTCAATATCCTTCTGGTGTGGCTTACTGTAAGCACCATACTAAACTTGCCATTTTTAATAAAATGAAAATGTCATAATTAAGTAATTACATCATGGGCGAAATGCTTGCACTTTGGACAGATACACAATTAGATTTTTTTGTCATTCCGGAGGTTTTTTGTTATAAACAAAAGCTTTTGCAGTAAAACACAGCTCCAAGGGGTACTTGTCAGCATGTGTCAGATTTAGTCTGAGACCAAATTCTGTGAGGTTTCTAAAACCTAAAATTTTAGGGTAGCTAAAGAATTTGTTTAATTGCAAACAAAACTCCTCCTGTTCATTTAAGCCTGACTAATTTCATATTAGGATACAATATGAATAGTCCTTTTCAAGGTTCAGTTGTTAAAAGAAAGTTAACATAAATTGTATTTACCTTTGTCACAATTCATTCAAGAATAGGTCAAACAGATTTCCTGACCATTCCCTCCATTGTTTGGTTGTTTTTTTCTTTGCAGAAACACTGTTGAATTGAGTCCCAATGTTCCCCACCTAGGACAACAGGTGAGACACACAGACTTTAGTGCACACCTTGGTTTTGTTCTGAGCCCATAATTTCAGAGGGTTTGGCTGTCACTTATGCCTTTCATGTTAGTTTTGAGATAAGAAATAACTCAAACCTTCATGAAGACCTTGTTGCCCCATGAGATTTTGTCAGAGATCCTGAATAGAAGTGGTATGAGGAGGTGTGTGGGCTTGTTGAGCGTAGCCATTGCCTGGACAGCTAGCACAGCCCATCTGACACAACTCGAAAAAATATCAGTTTATATGCAAGGCTGTAGAAATGGAGAGGGATGTATTTTATATCAGACTTTGTTAAAATTAAATATTTAAATTTAGATATGTAATGCAAATATAAGGTATGTACAAGTATTTCCAGATAGGCTTGGTACTTTGGATTTCGTAGAGGTTTCTGGTTTATTTTAAATACATGAAAATGAAGAGTTTGCAAGATAAAAATACGTGAATTTCTAAAGGAATGAAAATTATTATTTTTATCTAGCTGTAGTAGCTAGTCTTGATTGGCTACAACAAAACAAAACTCTGAAAATGGCAGAACAAATCTGGTTGGGAGAAAGGAGGGAGAAAATTTCAGAGAAGAAAGATGAAGGAGGTATATATACCTGAATGTAAACAGTAACAGCCCTTATATTTAAGCTTCATTAACAGAGATTTAAGATTCATTATGACTATTTTTCATAGAGCTTTTAAGAGAACATCCTTTGTGCAGCATCACATAACACTGCAATGAATAAATAAATTAACAAGATACATCAGAAATTGATTTAAAACATTTATGGCCAGTCTAAACTCTTTTTAGTGCCTTAATTTGATATAATATACAGGACTTTCTATATATTTAGGAAAATACACAGAGTAGCCTTGTTCACTTGCGTTGAATAGAAAAAAAATTACAAAATGTTTTTCTAATTCGAATGAATAGACATCTAAGGTTTCTTGCTTTTTAAGCTTTTGTACTGTTTAACAAAATCAAGAGAACAGAATTTGTCTTGAAATTTTGATATACACCTCACAATACAAGGGTTGCAGCTCATAAAGAAATCCTGATTGAAAGATTTATCTTCTGGAAGAAATCCATGTGGATAAAGTGGCTAGATAAGAGAGGATGGAATAGCATACAGTAGAAATAGGTTCTTATGCTTTTTGCAAATGGCATTCTTTTGTTCATTGTGTAAAATATTCCAATAGAAAGGTTCAGTGTACATATTAAGTGATGAGATTTAGAAGCACCAGATATGAAGCCCACACACATTACCTCTGGCTCAGAAATCAAGGTTAATGGAGTGTAACAAAATAATAATATAAAGCTGGCTTTCTGGGTCATCTGAGAAACACCTGGACAGCAGTCAATTGGGAATATGCGCAGAAAAATAACAGGCTTGCCTCTGCAGGGTGTTGTCCCAACAGGTAGCATATTAGGAAGTAAGTTTGATGTATAAGAATAACAGGATTGGGTCCCACTGTTATTTTTTATACTTGCAGCAATAGTTTGGTTACTATATTAATTAAAGAGCAGTTTGGCTTTTGGGCAAAGAAGCCTGAAAAATTAATCTAATAAAATCCATTATTTCTTCCTACAAATCTTATTCAGTCACGAAAACATTTTTTTCTGTTAAAACATAGCATAGACTTGGTTCAGGAAAATGCTGAGGTTTGCACTGAAATCTGTCCCTTTCAGATTAGCACCTAATGTCATAACTGACTTTAAGCACATGCTTATTATATTTATTGATTACACAAGAAGAAACACACACTTCAAATTCAGCATCTGCTTCAGTGCTGTCCTGCAGAGAGATGCTTTCCAGGAGTGGAGTAATAATAATCACAATTAGATCAAGCTGAACATGGCTATACACATAAATTCCTTTATTACTTCATCTCTCTTATTACCAATAGTCCTAAAAAGTATAGCCACTTTTTTTCAGTTTGACCTGTATTTCACACATACAGAAAGCTTGCCATGGCAGTCTTGATAATTCTTTTTATAGTCCATGACAGATTTCACTTTTGAACGTTGGAGTAAACATAAATTTGGTTAGTACAGGAAGCATAGGAAGAGTTTACATGGTCTGTAATTGTGGTCATCTGTATCCAGCCAAAGGGAAACCTCTAATTTTCTAGTTTATGTAATTGAATTTTTAACTGGCACAAAGTGAAAAGTCTATTTTTTATTTTTTATGGGAGAAACAAATTAGAATTATAATGTATGAAGGCTTCAACATTTAAATAAGCAAACAGTGGTCTATTCTTGACATTTCCTCTTCTGAAACAAACAAATCTCAAAAAAACTGAACAAAACCAGACACACACCTACACACACTCTGAAACCTGGAGGAAAGACCTGAATGTTTTACAAATTAATTACTTCCTATAATCAAAATTTCCTTGCTATTTAGTCAAGGAATTTGGCTCTAGCAGGAATACTAACGATTTTAAAGGACAACCAGAGGCATGTTTCATTTTCTACTTTCTATTTTTTTCTCATTTCAGTAATAGCATATAAACAGTTGGGGACTAGCAAGTATCTGAGAAACTGAAAAGCAATAGCAGCCTTGGCTTGGAATACTGCCATGGAAAAGAAGTGACCCAGGTACATTGTCTTGTCTTAAACTATACCTCGCTGATGAGTCTCATTTAAAACAAAGGAGAAAGAAAAACCATTTGTGGTAACATCTATAAAGTATTAAGATCTCTCTGGAAACTGACACAGTAGTGAATTATGCTTCAAGAACTCTGGAAACTGAAGTCAACCACAGTAAAAGAAAAATGGTAGAAGGAAGAAAAAAGGTTTGGGGGTTAGTTCTTCTTCAGAGCTACATATAAGCAAATGCTCTAGAGCAAGCAACTTCAATAAGAAATTATATTTCACTTCTAATGTTAAAAATGAAGCAACAATTCCCAAACCTCATTCTTCTAAGAAAATACAGTCACTATAATGTGAATTGAAGGATAGGAGACGTATTTCCAGGCTTTATGCATTTGCATAGGGTGCTTTGTCATGAACTGATTTTACAGTACCCAGACCTACTGTCCCTTAAACTGTGTGTAGGAGGTCTCATCAAAAGCAAGGAGCCCTCCCAAGGCTCTTAAGGGCCTTCTCCATTGATCTTTCAGGTCTTTGTCTGTACCAGAGAGAGTTGGGCTGTTAGGAGATGCTCTCTGTTGCAGCAGTAATGCACAGAATGAGCCTTGTGGGCAGCAGTTAAAATATGATTTAGGGATTGGGTTGTAAATACTACTGGCTGTACTCTTCTTCAAGCACAGTCTGGTTCAATATGACCTTTTGCAATTAGTAAACCTAAGTCACTCTGATGGGGAAAGGCATGGCACAGATATATTGCCCTCTCTGTGCCCTGCCATTCCTAGGTGAGTGTACTCCATACCCAGCTTACCCATTGACATTAGTGGAGAGGGCCACTGCGATCTTGTTTTGGGCCTAAGTGTTTGGACTCATGGAGAAAAAAAAGGACCATTGTACTCTCTCTTTACATGCTTTTGCAAATTTTCACAGCAAAGCTGCATTCAATGAAGCCAGAAGGTTTCTTTCCAACAACCCACAGAATGATGCCATGAGGAGGGAATGAGATTATCAAGAGCATAGAACCATGAATTGGTCTCTCATAAATCGTGTAGGGAACAAAAGAACAATAACCATCTAGACCTAACTTACAGTAGAGAAACTCTGATAAGAGAAAATTACTTGGACCATCGAGTCTAAAATGTCATGGTATTCAATTTCAATGCATCAAACATAGGCATATTATCTTCCTGCAGATAAGGTGAATGTATCTGGATGCTTATCTCTATTTCGTTATGCACTGATATGATGTCTCCTGCAATTCACATGGGCATTGATCTGAAATTTGCTAAAATCAAAAGGAGTCTTTGTATAGCATTCGTTGGTTCGTGAATCAGACCTCCAAGGAACTATAGTGAGCTGAATTTTTGAAGTTCTGAACTGTGTCTCATTTTGGACAAACATTTGAAAGCAAGAACATTTCTCCCAATTCTACCAAAGCCTGCTTTTTTGTGATTTCTAGAAATCATTTTAAGTTCCTGCAAGAAGCGGTTTGGGATTCAGTTCATTTTCATTCTGCCTGGACTGACCTGTATCACAGAGCCTGTCATTATTCTGTTTCTTATAGAATTTCTGTTTACAGGTTATCTAACATCCAATTCAAATTATCCTGGGCTCACTGGAAAATTTCTCAAGCATTTGATAATCCTGACCCTGTGGGAATATCTGTCAAGTCTTTTGAATAATTTACTGCAAAATTACCAGTGTCATTTGCATCCTTAGACTAATTTGCCTGTTATTATAGGTGAGAAAGTTTCTGCCATGTATTGATCAGGAAACAAAGGAACTAGGAATAGTAAATGCATAAAAAGGAATAGAAATAACAAGGTAATTATTAAAATGTAGAAATGGAAAATGGTATGCTTTGACCTAGACAACTAATGTAATTAGGAGACACTCTTAAAGAGAAAATATTATTTAAAATAATCAGGTAAAAATGGGAACTGCGCATTAGGTCTGCAGAGATACTTTAGCATCTAATTCAACTGCCCTGTAGTCTTTACCTAGATATTTGTCTAAAATGTGTAATTTTTCCACTGATATGTAGGTATAGTAGGATAATTGGGCTCCCCAAAGCCCAGAACTCTACCTTAAGCAAAGTCTCACTGATTCTGAGGCAACCTTCTCGCAAAAAATGGAAGTTAAATCAACTGCAACCTTTCCAAAGTCCTCTAAAAAGCTTAGAGATCTGTACAGTTTGGATTCATTGCATGCTTCGTAACCTTTCTTCTGGGATGAGGAAGGAAGGAAGGAAGGAGGGTTGAGGATCAGAGCCATGCTGCTTCTCAAGGCTCTGATGTAACCTCCACCTCATCCCACACAGACCATTCTAGGTGCTGGACAGTTGTCCAAGTTAGGATTCAGTATTCTGCATAGTGTACATTTCAAAATGCACATTGGCACCTATGTCTCATAAATCAGCAGCTAAACTATCAAGTCCACATCCCTTTCTTCTCCATGTCATCCTGATTAGCTGCTATTGGACTATTTAACAGATGTCTAAACTCCACTACTACTGTTAGAGGGGATCCTGGGAATATAATAAGGTCCACAATCTGACAGCAGGACCCTTGAGACTTAGCTATTGAAATGTCTACATGCTTTGAAGGAACTCATCTGTGTGAATCTGTTACTTGAGGTAATCATCTGGGGGAAAAAACCACAAAAACACCAGAAAGATTTCGCTCTTCAAAAAGGTACTAAGATATGAAATTGTTCAGCCATAAGGAAGGAAAGCATTGAGAACTTACAGAACTCATAGCTCCAGTCTGCTGCAGAAAACTGAGACAAATGAAACATAGTCTTAAAAAGGCTGGATAAACACTACTTGTTCTAATAGAAATTAATAATACATTTAGTGGTATTAACAGACAGAAATTAGATCATGAAGGTCCTTGTTAGTTTATGACTTGGGTTAATAGGGTAAAATCCAGCAGGAAGTAATTTGGAAATTTCCTGAGCAAAAGCTGAGTGAGAAATGAGTAAAACATGATGAACAACTTTATCGAAGTAGACTATTACTTACAACTGGAGGTCACTGTGACTTAAGCTGGAAGAAATCTATTTAACACAGGAAGATCTTATTTGGGTATCAAGATCTAGAACACACAGCTGGAGACCAGAAAGAAGTTGCATCTGCACATACACCACCTTGTATGAATGATCTGTGGAAGCCATCATCGTTGCCATCCTGCTTTGTCTAACACTGGCTACTGCCAGAGGCAGGGTGCTAAAGGAGAGTTTGCTTCCCTAAGACATGACCTAATGGCTGTTGGGTTTGGGTGCCTAAAGCATGCTTTCATTCCTTATCTTCTAAGCCAAAGTGTTATGTTAGTTAGCAGCACATTTTTGTGGTAAACAGTTCTAATGCGTATGATAAATTTAGTGGTAAAATTGGAAGCAGAAGGGGAAAAACTGGTGATGTTGAAAGACCATTTCCACTTAGAACTACATTTTAGAATTCATCATCAAAAGCCATGGATGGCCTCAGATTTAGCATTGTCCGTGCTGTGAACATCATTTAGGAAGCAGTTGGCTAGAGGAAGTGTTTAACCCATTACACTATTACACAGAGCTATTTTTTGATTGAGTGCTTGCTTATTTTCTTAAAGAAAAAATCTGCTGTTGAAATGAAAGCATATTATCAAATTTTCATTGAAGGAATTGGCAATTCAGGAAAAAAAAAAAGGAGCATTATGCCTCTGACAAATGTCTCTGTCTCTGAGATTGTGCTGCTTATGCTGACTGCAAATACTGATGAGACTCCAGCAATATTATATGTTATATACCAAATGTGGGACTTCTTCCACCGCTCTGTTGGAAATTCTCTGATTTCCAGCATCCATGATAAAATAAGGTGCATTGATCAGCACTGCATACCTGTTTATCTTAACATCTGAAGGAAATAAAAAATAAATAGAAGGAAAGAAAAAAAGCTGCTACTTTATCTTTGAAGTGGCTAGGCTGCAAGGGGAAGTAGTTAATTCCCCATGGGTAGGCACAAACATTCCTTCACTTGTGACATGTGTAAAGGTTGCTGTTTGGAGCAGACTCTTTTCAGGACCCATTTCTTCTGGGCACTTACATTTCTAAACCCCTCAAGAGGGCCGTACTTCTCAAAAAGAGAGTGGAAGCTCTGGTGTTCTGGGCTAAGATTACACCAGCATTTTTGTGAACAAACTTTGGATCAATCCAGAGTTGGAAGTGAACATGAAAAGTGTCAGTAACTCTTTTAAAAGTCTTTTTGTGGTGCATCTGATTGACCCGCATTACGATGTACAATAGCATGAAAGAGTGTTAGTAATCAGTGCTAATGAATACATGTACCTACCTGATTCATATCCTGGGCATTACCCCTCACTAATGCTTTTGTTTTGCATTCATTAAAATTCCCATCATGACACAAAATGCTGAACATTTACTATAACAAAAACAAAAGCAAACAAAAAAATGAGACACATTTATTGCAAATTTCAGTCAAAAAAGATATAAATAAGGAAATACCATAGCACAGAGACATTGTCTCAATCCTACTTTACTTTAGTTCATTAATTGTTTTTAGAAAAGATATTTACAGTGAGACCTCAGGCGAATACTCAGAGAGATCTTGCAGCATAATCCTTCTCTATCCCCCCCGCCCCTCCTTTCCCTTCCCCCACCTGCAAAGAAGACTGGTTATTCCTTTCTTTTTATTTTCTCTTTAGAGTCCAGGAAGGACTTAGACAAATTGTCTTTATAGTTTAGATTTATGTTGGCTTTTCATCAATCTCCTACAACACGTTTACTGTGAAGGGAGGGAGAAAAAGTGTTCATTTGGGGAAGGCACTGTGATATCACAAAAAGGATTGGGGAATGTGAAATAGGCTTGTACAGTGACAAGACAAAAAGGCCTCTCTGGACGTAAGACACCATCAGAAAGAAGGCAAAAAAATTGTTTTTCTGCACTTTTCTTTTTCTCTGCCACTTACTGCCAAGAAGATACGCTTGATGTGATTATTTGTAGAAGGTCAGGAGTGGAGAAACGTGGTGTATAAAGAGAGGTGGATGGCCAGCTGTGCTCAGAAGGATGATTGTGCAACTACAAGTCTCTCAAAAGCCTGGACAGGTACACTTTTCCAACCTGATAAGGAAAACCAGGGAATTTTTTTTCTCACTGAAAAATTAAGAAAAGAACACACATTCTACTCTTCTGCTCAGTGCTATGAGAACATTAGTACTTGAGCTAGCATGAAAAGGCTAGCTCAGGGTAAAGTAAAACATAGAGGAGCTCTTTGTTCAGATAGCATGCGGTTTATTTGCTGATGTGAAGTCTATCAAACTGAGCCCTCCAGCACTCTAGGTAAAAAAAAATTCTTAGTTTGAGGATTAATCTGAGGATTCCTCACGGACATAGGTATAGGAGCTGTGCTACTCACACCTTCCAAGACAGCAGCTATTGCAGAGGTGCACGAAAGCAGGTATAAATTTACTAAAGACACACATATTAAACATAAAGAGTCCTAAAGCATGAAGGACCAGTTTCTTGAGCACGGACTCCAAAATCAGACTTACATTTCCCTCCAGAAAATTAGATGGTGGTGTCCTTCAGGGGCCACTTCTATTTCATATCTTCAGTAGTGACACAGACAAAGGGATCGAGGCCACTCTCAGCAAACTTGCAGGTGACACCACGCTGAGTGGTGCAGATGACACACCCAAAAGATGGGATGCTATCCAGAGGGACCTGGACAAGCTTGAGAAGCCTGGGAATGTCATGAGGTTTAATGAGACCAAGTGTGTCGCGGTGGTATTGGATGGTATAGCGCCGTGACCCTCCCAAAAGCACCTCCAAGGCGGAAGCCGCTTGGTGCAGCCACCACGCTTGCACACACACGTACACACACACACCAGAGAGCTCTCAAAACAGTCCAGCGGTGAATGAGCAGCAAGGGTCTTCACATGGGGTTCCACAGGAGAGATTTAATGCATCCACAAACGCACAAGGGTCCAGAGAAGTAGGGGCAGAACAATGTGGGGTCCAGGGTTATGTAGGGGAGCGGAGAAAGCCTCAGGGACCAATGATCTGAGGGCACAGGGGCGGTACAAAGGCAGGACTAGGGAATGGGAGCCAATGGGGAAGCTCTGGGGGTGTATAAGGTAACAAGCCAACCAGGGAAGTAGAACTGGGGTGCACTAACAGAACAGACCAGAGCACTCTGGGGGAAGTTTTTTCAGTCACCCTAAGCTGGAAAGGAACCTAGGACTTGTCCTACCATAGGACTCCCATTGTTCCTTGTCCAGCAGGCCCACCGGCCCCCACACAAGTGCAAGTTCTGCACTTGTGTTGGGGCAATCTGCATTGTTGATACATGCTGGGGAATGAACAATTTTTCCAAGAAAGACTTGGGGGTTCGGGTGGGTGAGAGGCTGGGCATAACCCAGTAATGTGCACCTGCAGCCCAGAAAGCCGGATGTGTCTTGGGGTGAATCCAAAGCAGCAGGGCTAGTAGGGCAAGGGAGGGGATTCTGCCCTTCTGCTCTGTGCTGCTCTGGTGACACCCCACCTGCAGTATTGCATCCAGCTCTGGGATTCCCAGCACAGGAAGGACATAGACCTGTTGGAGCGAGTATGGAGCACCTGTCGTATGAGGAAAGGGTGAAAGAATTGGGATTGTTCAGTTTGGAAAAGAGGTGGCTCTGGGGTGTAAATATATAATAATTACAGCCTTCCAGTACCTGAAGGCAGCCTACAGAAAAGATGGATAGAGAAAATTTATGGGAATGTAGTGACAAGACACAGGCAAATGGATCCAAACTGAAAGAGAGTGGGTTTAGATTAGATATAAGGAAGAAATTATTTTCTTTGAGGGTGGTGAGACATTGCAACAAGTTACCCAGAGAAACCATGGATGCCCTGCACTTGTAAGTGTTCAAGGCTGGGTTGGATGGGGCCCTGAGCAGCCTGGTCTAGTGAAACATGTCCACTTACAGCAGGAAGTTTAGAACTACATGATCTTTAAGGTCCCTTACAGTCTACACCATTCTGTGATGATTCTATGAGATAAATGTGGTTTTCCTCACTGATTACAGATGTGAAATCCAAAAATTCTGCTTTATATATAGAAAGTTCCACAGTTTAACTAAAACCAGAATGTTTTTCATCTAGATTATACTGGAATCTCCTCAATGACTTACCTGTATGCAGTTTCTTAGCTCATGAGATGCGAATCCTCTGACTGGGATTTTTTTCTCTAATATTTATTCCCATTCAGTCAACATAATTAATTCTACTCAAATCTCATTTTCCAGACAGTTCACTACCATTAAAAGCAACTTGTGTTTGTTTCTTTGGAGGGAGGAGGGTTTAGACTTTCTCTGTAATTCATATAAAGAGCCCTCTGATTCTAGCAATGTATGAGGCTCATGCAGCCGAGTAAGACATCCTGGTTTGTATAATTCAGCTGCAGTCCTATTTGGCTGTGTCATTACACGTTAATCAGTATTTCAGCTGTGCTTTTATGCTTCTTTCATGGTGGTGTGAATATTTGCAACTCATTGTAGTCCTTCAGATTCCCCCATTTCATAGGTGGGGAAAGTGAAATGCAGAAAGCAAAGATTTCAGTTATTGAGAGAAGGAAGTGTATAGAAGATTTTTGTCAGATTTCCTAAAGCACAGTACTGGAGTAATCGCCTACTACTGAACACAACCTAATTCCACATAAACACCTAACAATATATTTTATTATATACCTTTTCTAGAAGTACAAATATTGGATTCTGTTGTTCCATCAGTAGTCAGATGGAGTACTGGTGTCAAACCATGGCTGTCCTTCAGACTTTGTCATCATTCTGTACAACTGAGGTTTCTTTGATGCTGCAAAAGAAGGAAATCAAACAGAAACTCCAAACCAAGAAACCCCAAACAAATAAACAAAAAGTTTCTTTTCCTGCAAAAGAGCAAAAATAGACTGCAGCCAATCCCCACTAATTACCCTTGTTGAAAGCTTGGCTTTTTAAAGATGCTTAAAAAAATAACTTTGCTCAGGGCAAACTCTATCACACTCTGAGTGACGATGGGGAAGCCCAGATTTAGGCATGCTGTATTTTGGACCTCACCCAAATGATCTGTTTCTCATCCTTATTTACTTCATGATATGACGCAACTCATTAAACATTTCAGACTCAACTTAGGTCCAAGAGAAAGTGTTTCCCTCCTGCCAAGGAGTTCTGAGATGGGCCTCTATAATCCATCACACTACTAAACAGGGACTTCTTCCTACTCAATTATGAGTAATAATTTGGAAGTGAGACCTTGGTATTCCCTCTGAATAACTGCACTCTGGTTCAGGATGAATCACTTTTGCAGTAGGTACATTATGGAGAGGGCAAACTCTGCTGTAATTGACACTTATTTTGTAGCTGGAGTAGGTATTTTTCACTCAGTTCATTTGCTTCATCAGCATCAATTCAGCCTTCCTGCAAACCACACCCTTTTCAAAAATTATTGCAGGAAGAGGAGGCTGAGCAAGCATGGCCACTCATTTCCCTCTGGGCAAATTGCCTCATATCATCCTTCAGTGGATGCTCTCGTAAAGAAAACTAGAGATCTTGTAATTTTTTATTCCTTAGTGATAAAGTCACTGCACCTGCTGTGTCATGGCAATCACACCAAGTTCCTGTAGTTTCTAACATCCTCCAAGCAATGTTTTCACAGACCTTCTTTGGAACTCTTCCACTTGCCTCTCCTGGATTCTCTCTGTTTCCAGATGGAAGATTCATAGCTCGCGAGATTGATAACCTGGAAAAAACAGTAGCCCAGGAGGCTTCATTTCAAAGTTAAATTGTTCAAACTGAACTAGCTCAGAGCTGGTTGACATTCTTTCTGAACACAATTTCCTCTATAAAGGCTGAACTGACTTTGGAACATACCTTCAAAGGTTTCGTTACAAAGTCTTATTACATCCTTTCTGTATTGCAAGGGCCATAGAGCCAGGATTAGGGCCATAGAGCAAGGATTTGGGCCAAAAGCTATACTCATAAAATCTCTTTTAATTCTGTATCTGGTAACATAAATTATAACAAGACTGGGTCTGGAAAGAAATCAATCACCATTGTCAAAAACCAGACACCTTTTCCCCCGTGAACAATTTGATTGTGCATATTTCACACATTTATTGGCTTACTCAGACAAAAAGAAATGATGGCCACAATATTTACAAGTAGACAGGAGCAACTGAAAGCTGGTTCATAAGAGACAATCAAGACTTTTAAAGGTTCCAACCTCTGGAAGCTGTCATAAATGGAAGAAGAAAAAAAAAGAAACAGCTCATATTTAAATGTCCATGTATGTATTTAAGTCCTGAAACAAACACGGATTTACAAATTGTGATGTTGAACATAGTGATGCCTACAAGATTCAAGGACAGAGGTGAAATCACTGAACTAAGAACTGTGATCAGCAGAGAGTGAGGCTCCTAGAAGTAGGACTTAGATTGACTATCTGTTCAAATGGTAAGACATCTTCCATGAGCAGGAACAGGTAATAGGGCATGTCTGAAACTGTAGAAGGAAACTTTAGGAACTCATTTTACACTGACCAAAAAAACACATTCTGCAAGAGGTAATTCAGAGCATCTAAATTTGGATTTTCAGGCAATTGGCTCCCTTTTTTCCTATGAACATATGGGTGAAAGAGGCAAAACCATGTCTCTCAGAGCCATGAAGTGAACCCAAGACCACAAACTACGGACCCACTGGGTATATCTACATTGCTAAATGAAAGAGGGTCAGGGAGAAGGTTGATCATTGAAACTGATTTTGCAATGTATAATTACTAACTGTCTCTCTGGCTCTGTGCTAGACTTCTCCATCTAGATTTTATTCAATATCTATCTGCCTGAAGGAGTCTACCTCTTGGCAGAAAGCCAGCACCTTGGCATTCTCTTTTATTTACCAGTAGAGCTGATGTGATTAGTGTAAGCTGTTGTTTTAAGTGAAAGAAATCACTTCTGAAGGATTTGTGTATATGCTCCACTGACTTTTGTCAGAGCTCAGGTAAGCATCTGACTTCAAAAAAAATTAGTTCATCTCTTCCTCATCAGAGCTAGATGCCTAAAATATTTAAATATGCCTGCATGTTATTTTGTCACACTAGATGCTAGATTTAAATACTTATTTTCTATTTTACACACTGAGCACACGAGTGAAAACAAAATAATAGCAGGCAAAAGGGATCTGCATGCAATTGATATAGGATCACTAAAGGTAGGACAGTAAGAAACTGGAGAAAGGGGAAGATATATCACTGTTCTAGACCTGTGAAGGAAAAGTTTTCCAGAGAGGTCCCCATACCTTGGATCCACTAGATGTGATAGATGTGAGATTGCGCACTGAAACAGAACTGAAGCACTGAGACAGTCCTGCCCTGGAAGGCCTGAGGCCAGCTTTGTTCCAGCTCTGCAGACTGGCTATAGGGAGGTATATTCACAGCTTAGTTTCTCCCCTGCATAGAGGAGATGATAATGTCACCTTTATCTGCTCTGCACATTTGTCTAGAGCAGAGTCTAATGCCTGTGAACCAAGGTGCAGAGATGAATGCACTATGTTTCAGGTCCTCTAAAGAAAATTAGTTTTCCAGCAAAAACTTGTCAATACAACAGCACGTATTTCTTCATTCAGAGTCTATATCTGCAAGACAAGTGAAGATCATCCTCTTTTCCCCTGTGCCTGCTACCAAGAATGGAAAACTTGAGGGTGTGCGGAGCTTTGAGGCAGTGTCTGATAATTTGCAAGTTACATCTTGTACCCTTTTTGCAGAAGACTTTCCATGGTGAATGCGATTGTAGTTACCAAACTCACAGTGTTCACATATCCTTGTTAAGAATATGCAGTAACAGGTGTCAGTAGAATTCCTGTTTCTTATGCTGATGCCAGTTGAAGCTGAAGGCTGCCATATACCACCAAAATGTCTGCAAAGCTACACAGAAAACTTCACTTGACTGTGTTACCTCTTATTCATGGGAATCTTTCCAGGGTAAGCAGGGAAACATTTTTCTACTCTATCTTAGTTTGCTCAAGGAGCTGAAATCATCCAGTACTGAGTCACATGCCATTTGCAGAGCCCCTGACTACAGCAGAGCAAATTCTAAGAAATCCTTTATTCAGAGTGTCCTCTGGTTCGGCAAGGCCCTGGAATTTTTGTGACCGCAGGAAGCAGTTGAGAGGTTTTGCAGCCTGACCATATCAGCCGTCTCACCACAAGAACTTCCTATTTTGGCTGAATCCCTTCAATCAATTTGAGTCTGCTCTGTATGATCAATAGGAGGGAGTTTAAGGACGGCTTGTTTGCCATATGTTTGTGAAGTGGTTCTTGTTCCTTGGTTTCTCTATCATACAGCAGAGCTACTACTGTTTGCTTTAAGGCTTTAAATCACTGCTAATTTTTACAAAGAGTAAAAGACATATATTTTATACTAAATCTCTTTAAAAGTTAACAGTAAAATAAACATGAAAGAGAACCAGAAAAGACTTGGGATAAATTACATAGCAAGTATAAGGTAGAGGGTGACTTTACAGGTAAACTGCACCTAAACAATAACATAACATATAATGTCCAAAATACAAATATTCAAAATATTTGTAAATGCTATTGAAATCAAACTGAAAAATTCAATTGTAAAACTTATAACACAGGCAGTTAATACAAATATGATAGAAAATGTGTAGAAATGGAATAATAAACCACTAAGTACTCTTTACTTTCATGCAACCCTTGAAAAGTTTTATAATCTTAGGGAGAAAACAACAGTCACAGTACAAAGCCATTAGCGTCTCATGAAAATAAGCTAGTGAAAGCTACTTCAGTATGTGAAAGAGATTTGCGTTCAGAGTTTTCTAGAGGTGTGGGTAAATGAATGATTTCAGTTACTGGAAAATAGTATTTGCATTAGATAGCTTGACATTTGAATAGGGCAAAAGGAGTGCATCTTATCTCTACCAGGTCACTACACCCTATCTCAAAAGGAACTATGAGTTTGTTGTTTTTCTTTCACAGAGAAGCTCTTCTTTTTCAAGAAGGGATATGGTAGAACAAATGTTTAATTGTTTTCGTAGTCCCTGATCTTTTAATCTCAAACTCGGCACAGACATATAACACTGCTTAGTAGGGGAAAACAGATTTATTTGATTGAAATAAATGTTTGATCCCTAACAGGACATATAGACTACTTGGAATACAGTGACTATCTTGTTCAAAAGTTATGCAAATTATAGTATAAGGAAAATTAGTTGATTTGGAAGATTTTTGAGGTAGGAACTTTCTATCTTAGGTGCTGCTCTTTAGGAAATCAAGCACTAAAAAGCTTAAATATAAAACTGGTGAAAAATATTTTTTTTACATTAAAGAATGTCATTAAACCATGACAACTAATATCCTTCAGGCACAGAGGAAGGATATTAACATGGAGGACCAGTGTTGGTTTAGTTCTTTTAATATACACACCCACATGTACAGTACTGGAAATGAAAACAAATTCCTTCCTTCCTTGGTGACTGGTTTGCAAAATCTGGAATGAAGATTACTGTCCATAAAAGGATAATTGTTCAGAGGGTGTTCAGCTGATTACCATGTAGGAACCAAAGCCTGGTCCATGAGACACATCTAATTCCTAATAACACCCAGAAGCAAAATCTATAGCTAAGGGAATCCTAGTACGCTACTTGATGGGAAAAAAGACACTTCCAAAATCTAAGAAGGGTGAAGAACAGAAGCAACCTTCAAGCTTAGCTTCCTGGTTTCACATTCACAAAGAGTCCAAACAAAATTAATTTCAGACAATATCATTAAATATAATATATCATAGACCATAAGAATTACTCTGACAAAAATAATTTCATCTTAAAAGCAACAGTGGTGAACAGTGGACACTGCTTTAGTGATTAAGGTTCCAAAGTAGTTCAACCCTCTTCCACTACTATACTTGTGCAAAGTTCAGCTGTGAAATTTCACATGTACTCAAATGAAATATGCAGAAGTAAGAGAATTTTCAAGGGGTGTTAAGATGTATGAAAAGTACCTTAATGGTTTTTTTTCTTTCTGTTTGACTCTCAGGTGTGCTAATATCCCTTTGCTCAGTTTTTGTTGTATGCAGAAGCTTTGAAATATATGTGTGAATAGTCTCATGATAATAATTCCAAAAGGAGATCCTCCTAGTACAACAAAAGGTACATTAAGAGGTATTTTATTGTTCTGCTCCTCTCATAGATCTTCCAAAACTGGTGGAACAAGAGCTGTGTTCTGTTATTCCCAGGACACACCTTGCTAGACAGCTTACTGCTCTCTCTTGTGGCTCCCAGCATCCACTTTTCCTTCAGGCCGGCCCTCTGGCACAGCTCTTTTGACTTCAATACTTTTGTCCAACAAAAATTAAACTGATTTGCAGGTTTCAGGCCAAACCCTTTTGAAGCTTTGGCAAGTGAAAAGAGAGAAAACAGAAAAAAAATCCTAACGTAAGATCACTTCAGTTTGAACCCTTGCATTGACAGAAATGCTTTGCTTGATTTCCCTCAAACTTGACCAGATAATTTTAATTCTGGCATATGATCACACCTGTGGCATTTCAGAAAGATTTGCTTAGGTTTGGTGATGTGACCACAGGTCAAAATCTGTCTTATAAAAGGAAGCTGAAAGAGAAAACTCTGGAGTAACTATTCTATTTCCCATAATTATGGGGAAAAGTTATTGTCCAAACCCAGCTTTGTCTCTGGAAGCACAGTTGGTCATCAAGAAAATAGCTGATAAGAAATGCAGCATTAACATCAGAGTCACTGGCATTTGCCATATTTCCTCAGTGAAGTTCTTTATGACATCACTAAGGTAGAGTCATAGCTAAAGCTGAAAGTGATAGATAAATCCAAAACTTCCCTGTGGTGAGAAGAGGAAAAGAAACTGGAGACCCCACTAGCATGACACACATTTCTTATATGCTGACCTTCAGCATAGGGAAAGTATGAAAAATGTGAAACCAGAACAAAGAAAGCATTAGACTTCAAAAAATTAGTTGGACGTGACATTTTTAAATGATACTGACAGAAATTTGTTGCACTATAGAAATGGGCCCTGGATTGGTACTTTGCCCATGGTGAAGTCACAAAATTTATTCTTCAAATATTTTTATTAATCTGCTGTCAAATTTTATTAAAGTTCACAATTGCCTTACACATCACAACTTACTACGGCTCCCTGAAACGAGGTCATTATGTCTTAACTGTTTAACACTCCTTAATATGTGCACTCGCTATTCCATGGGAAATACTTGGCTGTCCCTTGCAGCTTTGCATAGCTGTCAGGAAGGAAGGCTTTCCCCACAGTTTAATCACACTTTTCTTTTCTCACTCACACTTCAAGACTTCCTCATGCTGCTATAGCTTTTCCAGCTAAAATCAGACATACAGAATCCTCCTGTCTCCTGGGGAGACCAAAACCCTCTCCCAGGGTGTTTCTAGTATTATGGCTGCATTCCATTATTTTAATGTCGAGGCAAAGTGGACCACAGCCAAGAAACAAAATTATACCAAAGTCCCTGCATTGCCACCAGATCATCTAAGCCAATGACTGAAATACAATTAAAATTAATTCTCCTTATTTCTGTGGAGCTGCAGTGGACATGGAGTGCAGCTGTTGTAATCTGGTTTATGTGCTATCATTCGCACCTCACTTAACTCTTGCTGGTGCATTTTCAAAGTGAAATAGTAGATGTTCTTTCTGCTTGTTTGATGGAAGATGTAGTGCTCCAGATTTCACATAATAATTTTCCTTCTTTATAGAGTGTCTCAATTATTCAGAGCTCTTTTCAAAATAAGTAAAAAATAAGGTGGCTGGCCTCTGCACACCGTTATAGTGGTGTGAATCTGTAATGGTTCTCCTGATTACACAGGGAGGAGATTGGGTATAAACCAAGATAACAAAACAAAATCTGAACTGAAATTCGGTTGCTATTCACACTTTGTCAGACTCCATGTCAGAGGCCTGATTACACACATATATATATGTCCTATATAAATACTTCCTGCGGATCCTACGCATTTGTACTTCATGGATTTTCTGTTGGTGTTTCTGTGGGCCTTCTTATAGGTGCACTACAGTTATTTTGCCAAGGTGAAGTTATGGTGTGACAAATGAGGGCAGAATATATTTTTTTGGTCTTCCAGTTACACCTGTATAATACCTGAACAAAAGTTGATAGAAAAATAAACAATTCTAACGTGACATATGGAAACCTGGATATAGCATTTCCTTAAGAATTGCTTCTTATAATAAAAAAATTCTGAATCACCTTCATCATTGGAGGAGTCATGTAGTAAATATAAGATACTTGTCCTGTATAATTTTTTTCTATTAATGATTTCACAGATTTCCACACAGAAAAATTTGATTACATAGAGTAGAATAAAAAACCATTTTCTGATAGGAGTGTTAAAATTCAAATGAATTTAGATAATGAATTATTCCTCCTGGCTTGGACACCGTGATTTTGTATCTGCATATGCACTATATTATGTTTGTTATGTATGTTCTATGTAAATTAATCATGTCAGTTTAGAGACTATAAATTGTACATGTATAAATAGGTGACACAATGAGTTCTGCCTTCAGTTAAGGACATGAAGATGTATTACGGAAGGAACATTTGTGAGAATATTAATTCACATTTATATTTCAAACAATTTTTTTGATTTACTGTTTTTCTTAAAATGAGGTTCCAGATCTGATTTTATCCCAATTAATATCTTGGTCAGTCAATATAAATCACACAGGTTGGTTATGATTATCTATCAGACCCTAGGTCTCAGTCATGCGCAATAGTATCATACTTACTGATTGTTCATTTGAATTTTGAGAAGACTTCCAAGATAAGAAAATATGTACATAAACAGAGACACATAAAATGTGTTTTGTTCTGTATTCTGTCACACAAAACACTGGGTGAACACAAAAAATTAATGTTGTATATGTATAATTCTTCAAAATCATATCTGTATAATGACTCAAGTGACTAAGCATAAATTGAAATTATTGTCCCATGTATGCTTACAACCTTGGGGTTTTTTGTCATTTTGTTTATTCTAATGGAAAAATAGAAAAAAATTAAAATATTTTGCAACAGCTTGGAATTTCATACTTTTCAAGTTTTTTAACCTGCAAGTAATTTTGAGGATAAATTTTTATCAATATGCATGCTGAAGGACACTCTCTTTTTTATGGAAGAATCTACCTTTTCAAATCTGTTAGCGCAGGTAATTCATTATGTATTTTGGAGTTGCAAATCTCAGTTTTGTTCAGCTAGGCAGGCACCTCTGAATTGTCTCCATTTGTTAACATTAGTGCCCTAAATAGAAAGGATCCAGGTAGACTTTAGTAGAATTTACACTTCTATCATGCTTGCATTTAAAGAACTATGTGACGTTGTTTTCAAATAGTAAAGGCCTTGCTACAATATCTGTTGAACATTTCAAGATGTCTACAAGGAGAGCTCCTGCCCATTGGCGGAGGAATTGCTTCCACACTTTGTATGAGTTTTGTAGTCAAATCCTTGTCCATACTTGCTTAAACAGCGCCAGAAAATGTTGCCAGGCTCTGAAAATAATTTATCCTGTTAAACATTTGAAGTCTGGGTTGTGCTAAGTCTCCCAAACTCTCCACACTGGGAGTCAGTACAGTATAAAATCCCCTCTGCTGAGCAGTCTACAGACATGGCACAGTGAATCACAGGATGGGTCAGGTAGGAAGGGACCACAATGGGTCACCTGGTCCAACCTCACTGCTCAAGCATCCTAGAGCACATGGCACAGGACTGTGTCCAGACGGTTCTGGAATATCTCCAGTGAGGGAGATTCCACAACTTCTCCAGACAATCTGTTGCAGTGCTCGGTTGCCTGCACAGTAAAGTTCTTCCTCATATTCAGGTGGAACTTCCTGTTCATCAGTCTCTGCCCTTTACCCCTTGTCCTATGGCTTGGCACCACTGAGAAGAGCCTGGATTCATCCTCTTGGCAACCCCACTTTAGATACTTATATACCTAAGTGCAGTCAAGTTCTAGATTCAAAATACAGTTCAAATAACTGCTGGTAAGAGCAACAAAAGTTTTTCCAACAATATTAAATGTTTACCTACAGGAAACCTACATTTTCTGTTCAGAACTAAATAATATGAATTCCAACAATACAGGGGTTAAACACAGCCTTGATTCAGTCTGGAGTTAAAGTATATTTGTAGTTGTAATTTCAGTAATTGGATTGATATTCTGGCTCGATGAAATATATGGCTTTTTTGATAGATTTGGGAGAATACAGAAGGTTACAGCCATGCAGCAGTAGATGCAGAAAGTAATTCAGCATAGTTAGTAAAACTGGACAGGTTAATGAACCTATGTGGAACTCTGCTAACTTAATGTAACTATTTTAAGTTCTGTAGGAAGTTAATGCTGCTCCAACAACTTGACTAAAGACTGTAAAATTATCTTTGTCAGGAAAGGATATCAACATTTTAATCTACTTTGTGCTGATGAAGAGGGAGAAGGGAGGAGTACTTTTTCATGGAATAAGATGAAGGTGAAACAAAAAAACTCTTTGTCTTGAGAAATATTGCACCTGCATTAAGTTCCCTGCTGATTCCTTAGTAGAAATTTGATTTTTTCCCTCTCCTCCCTCCCTTCATTATTTTCAGCTCTGAGGAATGTGAGGAATGTAAGCCATCCTTCTTGTCACTGACAAAATTCTTTCTTCAACTGCGAAAAAGAATAGATCTTCCTCACCTAAGTTACCATCATCTCAGCAATGCACCTGTACTGTGTAACACTATATTATACTTTCCATGGCTTCATATTTGTGTGACAGACTTGAGAGATCCATTTCCTTGTCATCTAAAACCTATGGTTAGGATTTCTATTCTGATTAGGAAGGTCTTTTAGGAATGTATTGTGATTTCCAAGCAATGGAGAAATTACTAGTTCTTTATTTGATATAAAACTCTTTTCTTCATGAAAGGTGCAACTTCCATTACACCCCCCCCCTTCCCCAAATGAATGTATAGTACCTTCAACACATTGCATAGAAACTAGTTTCTCTTGGATATACTCTTCTCATTAACTTTACACTTTAATACTCCAGACTCATAGAGTGTATGATCAGCTCAGACAGAAATCTGAGGTCTTCCTAGAGGCCTTGGTCGCTGTGGAAACCTACAAAAATGGAGGATGTGTCTAGGCTGGTCTGATAGCCCTAAAATCATTATGAATTATGTAGGCAGGCAAGCCTACAAAGTCTCTATACAGGCTGTGTGATTATGAGGACTCAGTAGATTACACAACCTTGTAATAGATAATCATGTACTCCAACATTCCCCAGTTTTTTCAGACCCCTTGGGCAGGCCTTCACTGAGCAATCCCTAGGCTGGCAACAGTCGGGGAAGATTTATCTCCCAGTACCACCCTCTGCTGATGTACCAACCTGATACTGAAAGAAGCAGAGCAATGTAAGTGAGGCTAGTTTGTTTTCAAATTGGATCTAGTCCAGTCAATCAGGAGAGGGAGAATCTGTGTATCTTGCTTCAAAGAATGCTTATCAATACATCCATCTCAAATTTGCAATGTATTCCAAATAGGATTACCTAAAAGTCTACCCTGAGCCTGGATTTATTAGTTCTGAGCCGTAACAACCTCAGTTGCAGAATAGAATTTATATTGATGGCATTTGCAGATGACAGCAAGGCCACAGAAGCTGTATAAACTTAAGAGTCTGTGATCAGAATTTAAAATAAATTACTGAACACTGAGAAAATGTTCAAATTGAACAAGATGGAATATTGAAAAGACCAGTGCCATATGTAGGAATCGGAAAGCAAATTCTTTCTTCTGGGAAGCAAAAATCTCAAAATACTGCCTGGCAGGTTATACCAGTAAAAGAAAACTTAAAAGGAAGTCCTTAAGATTAAAAACAAGATCATTATGGACCAAAATAATTTATGCACTTTGCATAAAATGCTAGAAATAATAATTCCAGTTCTACTTTGCCCTAATATATTCAGATGGGATTCCTGTGACTTTCAACCTCCTTCTTAAAAGAAAGGTATTACTGGCCTGAATAGAGACTGGAAGAAAACATCCTAGACAACAGCAATGTCAAATATGAGAAAAACGAATTAAAAATTACATCGTGTCAAAGGCCCTTGTATACTTTAACATAGGAAGGACAAGTACAAAGAGGAACCTTGTCTCAGCATGTTGTAAGACAGCATTGATCAGTTCAGCAAATCTACTGGCATAATGACAGACAAAATCCATTTGACTGCTAACAAGATTTGAGCCACTTATTCAAGAACTGGCATGTGGTTCTACAGAAGTGGAAACACTTAGGGATTATAGTATCTCTCAAATCTAAAGTTGGAGGAGAAACTTTTACAGATAGATTGTATTTGGTCCTGCAGCAATGTGGAATTAGATAAGGTTGGTTTCATGCTTTCTCAAACTTGTTTTCTCAATTTAAATAGCATGCCGTGAGTCTAATATTTTATTCCTCATAAATCTGTTACAATTGTCATTACTGGTGGTAGTCTCTTAATTTTTTTGTTGGTGAAATCCTGTATCTACTCTTACCTATATTGACATATTAGCTATTGGTATCTAATATTTTCCTTTTTTAACATTTTGAAAAAATAGTAGCTTTCTGCAGCCCTTTGTTATTTCCAATTTTCCAAGACTTCTTTGAAAGGAAGAACTTCTCACTGAAGTTCTAATAAGAGATACTGTTCCAGACGTTTTGAATATCTAAGGTGTGAATTTTCTACTCTTATGATTTAAAGTGTCTAACTTTAGAGCTTGCTGTTTAACATCCTGATGAAATGGAAATAATTTCATAGTTGTCTTTAGTGACAGGAACATATTACCTGTCTTTTCCTTATGTCTGTTTTTTTCCTTTCCCTCCCATTTTTACTTCTAATTCATCTTCTTGTTTTGTAAGGTGGGACGTGTGTAAGAGTGTGTTTAACCAAACTGAAAACTGACTGTTTAATTACAAAAAAAAAAAAAAAAGACTGTAGCATCTGATAGCTCATATAATGCCTGCAGCAGATGAATTCATGATCTCAGCTCTGCTCCCACTGAAACACACGGATCTGTACAACCAGGATGCACATAGGCAGGGGGCCACATCAACCATCTCATGAGAGGCTAATTTGGGATGCTTTTGAGTGCCTGCATATTTAAAGTTAAACATTACCATAAGCCAGGTGAGTCACCATGAGGAACCATTATGAATTGGATGACATTAATTTGCTTTCAGAGCAAATTATGCCTATTTTTATAATCACCTGTTGGGGGTCAATACCTTCTTAAGGTGTTGCAACCCAATCACTTGCCTGAGATCTCATTGTTATAAGAAGAGCTTCACTGGCACTTCTAAGGCTCATTTGTACCAAAATTGACTGAAATTGTGCACCAGGTGCTGATTTATATAAAAGGTCATTAAATGTGTTTGCATATAAATATTTTCAAAATTCCTTTAAGCACAGAATTACTCTTAGACATGAACAAGAAATTTTTATCCCAGGGACACAGCCTGTATTGGCAAGCGATTGGGGGCATTCTAATATATTTTATATAGACTCTGAAGATGAAACAATGTACATTGATAAATTATCCATTTTTGTAAAATGAGTAAGTTTCTCACAGTGCTATCTGTTCGTTACAACCATGAGTTTGTTCATGCACTGGACTTAAATGAAAATGTCAGCAAAATCAGTTCTTTCTGTTTAAAAGATAAAAACATATGAAAGTGTATAATCCATTATAAAAATGACCACCTTTAGCACAACTTTCCTGTCAGTCAAACATGGAATTAAATGATGTAATGTGACGTGACCATGCCCCAAACACAAGTTTCACAAGCATGAAATTAACACACTAAATAGAAATTTTAAACAGAAATTTCTCTGACTGGAGCTGTAAGAATTGCCTGAAGTACTGACAGTCTTCAACAATGTCCTCTTGTTGACCACCTATTAATCTCTGGTATACACCTTCTATCTGGATATTTTTTCCTTCTGAATATTGTAACTATTTGTGGGTCACCAAGTTATAACAAACAGGAAAGGACAGGCATACACACACTTAATAAATATCTGTATAAATATAGATACCTGTATAACACTTTGAAATTTGTTTTCATGTCAATTGATACCACACAGCAGCATTATTGTCCTAGAATCCCTAGGCATCATGCATCATATGTTCTTCTTCATTCCTTAGTATATCATTTGGTCATATTCTATTTTGTAGTTTCCAAAATTCCCCTTCTTATGGAATATGGATTTGTCATTATATTCACATCAGTGTCTCTAATTATTTTTATTTCTGGGTGAAGAAACCAGCAGACGAAGTTTCGTAGCTGAGATCAAACCGAATTAACACTCATTAGCAGATCCCATGTGTTTAGTAAGCAGTCAGTATTAGAGTAAAAAAAAAGATCTGCTTTTAAAGACATGACAATTAATTCTTTTCTGAAATGTTGATGAAAGAAGAATTAGTTTCCACAGTGAATGACAGCATCTTCAAAAGTTAGCCATTTGTCTGAAGAGCTAACAGAACCCTGAGTCTTACCTAGTGGCAAAGATATGTGTTCCACACAGAGCTACACAGTAATTATTCCTTTAATCCTAAGAAATTAATAAAGCTTGATGGATTATGAGATTCTGTCCCAATGGATGTAGACCAATTGACGACATTGTTGACACTTTAGAGACCTCTATTAAGGGCAGGGTCACCGAACCTGCATCATTTGTTATTGCATTACAGCTCCATGTACTCAGCTACCAAAGGGACAAACACACAGCCTTTCCTTGCTCCTGGTTGCAGATAACTAAGGTGAAAAAATGTTTCCCATTACTTCCCCTTGATCATTTATTCGTCCCTCAGTTCTTCTTTCCATGGAATTTGAAAAAAGTCCAGGAAATTGTGTAAATGCCCTTCAGTGCAACCACTGAGTTATTAAGAAATGCAGAACAAGGTCTGACTTCAGAGCTGTCCCTTCTTTGAGCAGAAGGGAAGAATAATGGATTCCTGGAGTCCCTTCGACATGAATTTTTTTGTGATACCATGATTTTAAAAAATATGGCAACAATTAAAGACTTTAAGACCTGAAAGTGCTTATTATCTAACAGTACTAAATTTCAAGCATGAAAAATCTTTGTTTTCTTGCAATATGTACTGTCTCTCTTAGAATTTTTTTACAAATCAGTAAGAGTTAGCAAAATATACAATGCAAATACATAATCTTCATAAGAATCTGAAACTGCCCTGGAATCTATTCATTTTTCACAGAAATCAACACAATCCACCTTCCCTTCAGCTTCAGTTATTTGACATCCTATCAAAAATAATAGGTTAAATACAACACATATTAACCATGTGGTTGACCTTAATGTAATGATGTGAAATTGTCTAAATCTATCCCATACTCCTTAATTTGAGTAGCAGTTATGATCTTCCTCCTTTGAATAGCATTTTGTGGGATGGTCCTGGATGAGAGACCTCAAACAACTGACATAATGTTGTGGCCTTTTCTGCAGTCTTGCAACTACACCAACTACATCACACTTCCTGTAACTAGGATGCATGAGGAAATAAGCAGTTCTGGTAGAGAGGTTTGACTCAACTACAGTTCTTTCAGTTACTTAGTATTGGCCACTACAAATAAGTAAGCAGTAGAATTTAATACTGAAATTTGGAAAAAAATAAACAAACAAATGGTTCAAACACACATTTAAAGCTCTAATTTGTCCACTAGCATTATCTAAAGTGTTCACCAATCTCTGTGAACAATATTTGACACTTGTTTCTAACTTCTCAATGTCTCATTACAGAAAAATGATAATGCTACTGAATTTCTTACCTCATCTTCCCTCGTTCTTTTTTTTTCTGTTTTTGCAGCCTGAGTGCTTATGTGGCCTGCTAGGTTTGTCTGACTTGATAGGGCAACTGATCTGTCCTTTCTCTTTACCTATCAATCCCTTTCACTTCTGCCGTAGGCCTTGTGAAGGACAGCAGGCAGAGTCATAAGTTTTAATGGAGTTTTGTCTGCAACTCCGAACTGAAATGGTAAATACTATTTAGGAGCCTGCTACTCCAGCAACCCCCTTCAAACCTCATTGTTTTTCTCCCCTCTTTGTGCAGGAGAATTCCCACACTATGTCCTGTCACCTGACATGGCTGCTCGTCAGGAGGTAGGAGAACAAAGAAGGTTCAGGACCAGATATGGAGGAAAGAAAGTTGCTGTCTTAAATGCACTAATCTGAACTCAGGCACTTTCAAGTAGATGGTGCAGAAAACCAAACCAAAAAGCCTGTGATGTATCATGAAGTAGAAACAGCACAGCCTCTACCTAAGGCCTCTGCCTGTTTTGAAGTATGGCTACCCCATATCCCTGTGCATTGCATGACATTCTCCAAAGAGAATATGTGCCTTACATAAAACCTTGGTGTTCTTTCTCTACCTAAATACACTACATACAGACACTGCAAACACAATCCCTATTGTGTTTGACCCTGGAACCAGGTTTTTTGATGCCTGGTTGTCCGCTGGTATTTGTTTAAGAGAAAAGGTGCACATGATTTTCTGTAGTCTAATCAGGAGGAAGATTTCTGTCTCAGGAGGAAGACATCCTTCTCTTTCACATCTCACCTTTTCTTGGAAGAATGAAGTGCCTATTTAAATTAAACTGGATGGTCAGCATTACATTACTAAAGTTGACATACAAAAAGTCAGTGAGGACCATATGTTTCAGATGACAAACCTCAAGTACTCTTGACTATCCTACCTGTTATTTTGGATTAAATATTATGTGCTACCCACTGCTTTGATACTGTTCCATTATCATGTTTTTTCATAAGCTTCATTAGGCTTCTTCTGCCTCTGTGAGCTTTCCTTTCTGCACAAGGATACCTAGAAGATATGACTTAATTTCTGTGCTCTCCAGCAAGATGTTGAGCAGTCTTCAGGAGAATCTGCTTTTCATGGATTGTCTCCATAGTTGGTGCTTTTACTTATTTTTGCTGACAAAATATTTTTTCACTAGGACTTCAAAATGAGTTACATTCAATACCAAGTCATTAAAACACAAAAGTAGACACATCTCTATTGCAAGAAAGATGCAAGAGAATTTTTCTGAGGTTAATACTATTCACAGATGATAGCAAGTTCTCACAAGTTTTACGTAATTGACACTTCCAGACTCTAGAGGTTTTGGTAAGTTGATGCTAGGCTATGGTGAACTGAAATGGCAATGATGGAGTAAACTAAATGATTTCAGGTTTGCAGCTTTTCTGCTTCATCCGTCATGTTAGGACTAAGTCTGCAGACTTATCTTATCCCACACAGCATTGGTCCCTGCTCTAAGGCTGGAGACCAATAAGGCTAGCTGAAGAATTAGGTTTCCAATTAGATCTTTTTCAGAAGTTGCAATTTGAGCTGGTTCCAAACCACAACTGAATCACAGATTTCTTCCATGTTGCTACCATCTTGGAAACATCATGATTTGTTGGCAATAATAAAAAGTATGTGAAGTACATAGCCTACAGATTAAGTACATGCTCACATAGATAAGACTCCTAGGGTACACCCTGTCCTTATTTGTAAGATCTACTCTTTGGTTTTTGCTTACTTTCTCTTTTTAGATGGAATGGTTTCAGTTTTTGCAATTAAAATGTTCTGTTTAAAAACCCTCTGAGAAAGCAATGTGTAATTTTTCTGTGTGCCACAAAGTATAAAAATACTAATATCAAGTCCTTTACATTCGGAAGTGCTAACAGTGGATACTCAGAAGGTTTCTCAAATCTGTTTAAGATTAGGACTAAAAATAAATTGGAGTAAAAGGAATGTTTTTATGTGCTCAGATATTAGGACCAGCTTGAGCTGCAGATCATCTTGGCAGCCATTTCTGGACCTCCCTGGTGTCTAAGGAATTGCAAACTCCTTTCCAAATCCTTTCGGAAATTGCCAGTTTGATAGAATAACATTTCAGGAAACCACTCAAATTTAACATATTTGCTGTTTCATGTTCTGCCAAAACAATGACAGGACACCAGATTAGGTCATACTTTGAAAAATAAAACCTCAGACAATAGATCTGAATGCTGCATTTTATTATTTAAAAGATATCTCTTATTTTTGAAAATGTAGAGTCAGGAGAATGTCTACAGTTCCCTATATTGTTCTTTTGTGGCTAGCTTCATAAAATATAACATGAACATTTTGTTTCAAGGAATAAATGCTTCTTTACAGAAAAATGTTATCATGTAGCTGGAAGGATATTATTTATGTTTTATATTCCTGTCACTATATAGAGAATACATTGGGAGAGGTCATTAGAGAAAAAGCCTTGGTTTGCTCCCAAAGGATTTAAAATTTAAGTAAGGTACAGCTAAATAGTTCAGATTTTAAAATTATTACATTCCGTCAACAAAGAAAACTAGAAATCATTGTCTGCTTTCTTAACTTTTATTGTGACTTGCATTAGAGTACAAATTCAAAGATTAAGAAATAAATTATTATTAAAAAATAAGTTTCTGAAAGTGGTGCGAATAATAGACTTCCCCTAAGCCAAGTTGCAATGAAAGGAAATATAGAAGCTAAAGGATGTCAACAGCAGGTTCTATAGGAGCTACAGTCATGATGACAGAGACAGGTAGCTAAATGGTATCCTTAGAGATACAAAATATGTGTACTTTATATGTAGATATATCATGATGGGAACTCTTAGTAAAGAATTTTTTTTCTATTTCTGGCTTTTAAACATTAGTTGGCAGGGTCAAACTCATGACAGATCTGGAAGGGTTATGGGAAAGGATATGACAGGTTTTAAAAGCCACTGAGTGTTGTTCTAAAATACACTGAGACCATCTGTACTAATTCCTCAGAAACAAGCTGTCTGAAGCTTGTGCGTTATGTTATTAGCATGAATAACTGGAGTTATGCACCCGTGGAAATGTTTTGGCAAATATTGATCCTAAATCTAGCAGTTGATGGAAGATCAGGTAACTCTGCTGTTCTATGTCAGAAAAGAGTTCTCCAGCAGAAGATGGAACTTCCCTATTAAAATTCTGGTCTTGCATCCTTTTGTGGGATATGGAACTGTGACTGATTTTGTTCCCAGCCAACTCAGCTTTGGAGTTTGAGCATCTCACTGAACACCTTTCCACTAATAAATGATGATTCAACAAAAGCAAAATATTTCCTAAAAATACATTTTCTGCCCTTTCTGTGAAAATTATAGATATCTTTTTTCAAAAGATTTTATTTTATTTTGATGATGAGTCTATCTAGAGTAGTATAGAGTGCCTTGGCTTTTACACCATTTTATGGTCAATATAAATAACAATGTTATTAAAAAGAAATATATTGAAAGAAAATTTATATTTTTTCATTTGCTTAAAGAATTTTTCACTTTAATGATTTTTTGAAACTATTAAACTTTATTTCTAATGGAAATATACAGCATCTACCAGGACCCATCAACACTAGCTTTATTTTTCCTTTGTCTGATATCTGCTGAACAAAAATTATATTTTTTAGTGGGAGGGTTGACCTCTTTGGAAGCACTCCCATCTTCTGCAGTTTTCAGTTCTTGTAACCTTGATACATAAAAATGCTTTAGCATAAGAAAATAAATTATTTTAACCCTTAGAAATGCATTTCAGTATTTTGCATAGAGGTTGATATCTTTTTCAAATGTTGGCTCTTCTATGTCTTCAAATGTGTTTAAGACACACTAAAAGTGAATGGAAGGAGCAGTCCATTTTTCCCTCCACAGCAGATAAGAGGCCCTTGTTTCCCTTTCAAAAATTGAAATGGCAGCTGTTTTGGCAGCTGCATAGCCATGTAAACAAGATACGGTTTTCAAGTTTCCACATATTTATCATATTACAGGCTTTGGGAGACTGAATCAATGAAACAAAAAACTCTAAGTAGAGATTGAGTGAGTTAGACTACCAAGAAGGAGATGTGTTGTTGCCCTAGCTCAAAAAACTCTAGGGCAATGAGGAATTAAAATATTAAAATTAAAGCACAGTTTCATTCCTAACAGGAAGATTGATATTTACAGAAAATATAGCAAAAATGAAAATAACTGAATGCATAAATAAATATATAAATAATTCATAGTTTTTTTCCTTTTTTAGGAAAAAAAAAAGACAACAGTTAAAATATCTATTAAGCAAAATGACTCATAAGATGTACTCAGCTTCAAAATACTCCTAACAGACATAAAATGTAAACCAGAATAATAGCTATCTGTATTTTCTTCTATACAAGCAGAGTAATTAATTCCCTTTCTTCTTGTCACCATAGAAAACTAGTCTAATAAGAAATAATAATATTCCTCTGGAAGTGTGGAAGGTAGAATATAAACTAGTTTTACCAGAATAGATATGACGATATCTTTGGCTTGCATTTTGTAGGTTTTTATATTTATTTTCAAGCCCTCTACATCTGAATCTATAATGTAGATTTTGAATGCTGAGACATCCATAAATTCTGGTAAAGTCAAATATATAAATTATGCATTTAAAATAGCTGAATTTTGGAACTCAACAAAGTGGCTAAGCATTTTTTTTACTTTAAACATATGAACAGCCTCACTGACTCTCCTAGAGCTCACTTCTTCTCTTGTCTCTGTGATAGTAAACTTGTTCCCAAGGTTTTGCAAACTTCTAGTTGCTTTGCTGGATAGGTAACTGTGTTTGTCTTTCTGTCATATTAGACAGCTTGATGTCCTCCATATGCTATAGATTTTTGCAGAAAACTCTTGCTTAGATACCCTTTACAGATTCCAAATTTTACTTCTTCTCCATCCTTGAAAGTTATTAAAAACTAACTGTAGAGGGCTTTCAGAAAGTTATAAAACCTGCAAACACTGATCACAGTTTGGTCTAGAGTATAATGTTGGGCTTTTTATTTACAGAATAAAACCAGTTGGGAAACATTCAGACCACGTGAAACTTTCTTGTTTTGTACTCAATGGAAATACAGATTGCTGTTAACCAAGAAAGTAATCCAGAAATCTTATTCTCAGCATACCTTTTACTATGTGGAGTAGGCATGATGCATTGGACTATGAAGTTACCTAACTGTAGGTATATATACACACAAACAAATTACGGTTACTTAACTCACTGATATGTTTGGCAAATCTGGTCTTATGACCCTTCTGAAACTGGAAACATATTCTTTCTAGAAGGTCAAACTTGATGCTTCTGGTTCTGCAGGGCTGGAAAATTATAGTGACTTTTTTAACTAATGAAGTATGTGTAATGAATGATGTGTAGCTGCCCACTAGACCAAGTTTTTTAGATAATGTTCTGTCCTTGGGGAAGAAGGACAAAAATAGCTTATGGTCACATAGAAAAAAAAATGCAGCGGCTGTCTGAGGTTGCTTATGTGTGTATATAAATTTCCAAGACTGTCCAAAGGCATCCAAGATTATGGAGCAAAGCATATGCAATACAGCATGGGTAAAAGCATGTACCTCAGTTATAATGTAGCTGTCTCAGATAATTAAATATGTTGCATATTGTGTGTGTATGTTTGCATGTATGTGCATAACGCTTGTAAACAATCATATACCAATACAAATATCTATCAGTTTTTAAAATATTTTAACTGGGCATGTAACAAGAAAACTTAAAAAAACCCAACAAATCTATCTTGCCTAAAGCACTGAACTTCTAAGGCCAGGCCTGACTTGTAAGTTAGTTAGCATCAAATGATGGTTTCTTGTGGAAGAACTGGACCACAGCATGTTTAATGTTCATTGGCAGCTTTCCCTCGCTTAAGGCAATAATAAAATACCTTCTTTAACAGTCAAACCACCAAACCTAATCAAGGGATTCATGTGAAGGTGATATGAATCGAGAGGAAAAAATAAATAAATGGAGTGGTCTTTTGGTCTTGCCGGAGTAAAGAAATATTGTATTCTTCTCTTAAATGCAGGGCAGAGAAATTGAAACAGGTGTCAGAGACAAACCAGGTCTGCATCCCATAGGTCAGGCTGGAAGGTTCATGTGTCAATGCTGTGGTAAGCCACTGGTGACAGGATCCCTCCCTGGGTGGTCAGGCAGATACCTATCAGTGCAGAGCTGAAATATAGCCAAAGCATCAATCTTGAGTGCATCTAAACTGAACTGCAGGTGTGCACTGCAGTATGCCCTGAATCAGAAACCTGGTAGAAGCATGTGATGGCTCTAATACATACAGCACTCCCAGGTAACCATCCCATAGAAAATAGATGAGAGAGAGAAAGTTTGCTCTGGTTTGGAGGCAAGGCCCTTATCCAGACCCATGAGCTCTGAAGTGCTCCCAGTTTACCCCCCACTTTAGATTGCAGCCTCCAAGTTTTTAAGTACCCACGGTACTTCCTGTATATCTCCCAATTTGTTTAATAATAGTCATACCAATTTTCAGGGTGGAGTAATAGGACTGTAACTCCTAAAGCAAAAAAAAAAAAAAAAAAGCTTTTACCTTTCTAGAAAATAAGTCATATCTTAAGAGAGCAATTCAGTAAAATATTTTGGCATCAAATATGGCATTTAGGACCCTAAATTTTGGGAGAAACAACCTAATCCATTTTGCACTAGATATATGCTAAGCACCTTAAAGGCCAAAAAAACCCCTGCCTGTATGTTCTGTGTAAAGACATAAATGCTACATAGGGTCCAAACTCTGTGACGTGAATGTTTGAAAACTCTTTTCTATGACAAACAACATCTGTTTCCTGTACATGGTTTGCTGAAGTAAGAGGAGAAGGGGATCTAGATTTAGCCACTGTGCCACGAAGGCCGATGATTCTTGTATCTCCTCAGTTATTATGTAGTACATCAGTGAGACATGTAGTTATCCTAATCAACACCTGCAATGAACATTTCAGACTGCAACAGGTCAAAATCAGTTTTGGTAGCAATCAGTACATGTGATTTATATATACCTGCCTAGATGGCTAAAATTTCTAATGAAACCACAAGACCAAGCAGTCCCAGAAAGAAGGCAAAAGAGCTTGGGAAAAGTTACTAATTTTTATAGCCCATTCCTGCAAAATTTTATAGGTGTCAATAAACACTCTTTCCTGCTTTAAACTTATCTGTTAAGACTGATAAGCCAGCAGTGCAAACCCACTGTTTTGAACCTGGATAAATTTTAAGTGGTTTAAAATTCTGGAAGAGGGATTTGTACCTACTCGGCAGAAGTTTCAGTTTGTGACTAAATGGCTGCCACATCAGCAGCTAAAAATAAGAACTGTAATTTTCATAGACTTAAGGCAACTCTGATTTAAGCCTGTGACTGGTATCTGGTCTCCTCTTCATGTGGTTCTCTCTCCATCTGTCAATCAAACCAGGAGTTTTCTGAGGACAGAGAGAAGCAGCTGCAGATTCAATAGGAGCTCTGAGTAGCTCATCAGCACAGCTGTTCCCCTACATTTGTTTCCAAAGCAAAAAGTCTTTTGTGTTTATATTAGGTAAGGAAATGTACTATTTGTGTGTATGAGACTTTTCATAAAAGCTTCTGAAAGGCAAAGAAAGCAAAAAATATGCTTTAGTAACAGCTTTTGATGGGAACTTAGAGTTAATTTACGTAGAAATAAAATGCTTGTTAATATTTGTGAAGATTTTGTACTCTAGTGCTTGTAAATCATGATTCATGCTTGAATCATGGCCTGGCTGTCAGTCAAACTACCTTTTATGGACCTCTTATCTGCCTCTTCTCTTTTTTCTTTTTCTTTCTTTCTTTCTTTCTTTCTTTCTTTCTTTCTTTCTTTCTTTCTTTCTTTCTTTCTTTCTTTCTTTCTTTCTTTCTTTCTTTCTTTCTTTCTTTCTTTCTTTCCTTCCTTCCTTCCTTCCTTCCTTCCTTCCTTCCTCCCTTCCTCCCTTCCTCCCTCCGTCCCTTCCTTCCTTTCTTTTTCTCTCTCTCTCTCTTTCTTCCCTTTCCTTCCTACTCTTTTCCGCCCTTCTTTGCTTCTTTTTAAAAAGAAATAGATTAAATACATTTAGCAGGATTATATTTATATTCATAAATTAATCTATAAATACAGGAAAGTCAGGGTAGGGTTCTCTCCAGTGCACATGAGAATAGTATTTGACTTTTTTAAAAAAAAGACAAAATAATTGAATATTATCCCAAAATTCTGAGGCATCCTACCTCTGAAGATCATGGACAACTGACACTAGACCGTCATCTTCATGAGAAGATCTATGTTTTAAGGAGAGAGATATTAAAACTTGTTTCTGCAGTAGAAAGATTTATCTGACACTGCAACAGAGATTATTCTCTGATTCCAAACTGTTCCAAAAAGATTGCAATTTATCTTGATGTTGTAATGATTTCGCTCACATAAATTCTTCGTTGCCTGTCTAATGAGTATATCTAAAGTGATTTGTGATTTTTGTTATTTTCTAGCAAGATTTTGAAGTAAAACTTGTGAGCAAAAGTGGCAAATAAAAGAAGAAAAAGTGATTTCTTACCAAAATAAATTAAAAATCACTGTTTTTGTAAAAAAAAAAAAAGAGTTAAGCAGCTTTCTTTTTGTCTTTGTGCATTTAGATGCAGTGGTTTGTAAAAGGACAGACTCAAACCCATTGAAATTGATGTAAGTTTCTGTTGACTTCCAAAGGCATTGGACCAAATCCAGAGTACACATTCATGACTTCAAAGTAGGAGATCCATTAAAAAAATGCAGTTCTTGGTGTGTAATGCTACAGTCTTTTGTGTTTTCATTATAACAATTACAACAGAAGACCTTTGTGCCAGATGTTGGGTCACTCACGAGAAACATCTGTTAGTAGCACGCAAAACCTGGCTGGATCAGGGCCATTAGGAAAAATAAACAAAAATACATTCTTTGTTTTCATTACAAGAATTATTGTAATTCTCCCAAGAACATGATCTTTCTCCACAAGAGGAAGATTTTGTGAGCCATATACACTAAAACCTGAAGACATGAGAACAGTGCCAGCAAGAGCTTTCCTGGAAACTTCTAGACTCATTTGGATCTGGCCTGAATCAAAGCAGAGAACCAGCTTCTCTTTTCTCTGGCATAATAGATTTGTTTTTTTCCCTGCTGTCTGAGGGTAAGAAACCAGCTTGAACACAAATCATGCGTAGGATATACACAGTTTCTTCTTCCTGCTCCATTTTTTTTTCCTTTTTTTTTTTCTCTTACTAGGTAAGCCATTTGGACTAGGCTCTATTTCAAGCTGTTTGGATCATTAAATATTTAGCAAGAAGTTAGGTCAGACTTTTAGGTAAAAGCTGCATGTCAAGTCAATTTTCAAAGGCTAGTAGCCAAAGTCCACACAAGGTAGTCTTGTACCCCAGCAGCGGATGGGAAGCAGTCCCAGTGGATTTGCTCTTGGCAGAGCATATTTGTACTGGTTTGTGCTAGTGGGAGATATGTGGCCTGGGACACAGGCTGGAGGTCTTCGCTCTGGGAAGGGTCATATGCTGAGCTGAAAATTTGGGGCTATGCCCAGTCATTCTTAGTAGCTGAGCTCACATCTGCAGAAGATCTCTGAGAGGAACTCCCAAAAGTATCCGGACCGATCGAAGGAGACAGCCTGGTTTTCCTGCACAGGAACATAGCTACTGTGCTATTAAAATATCTTTAAAGTGATGAGGGAAAGTGGAAAGTTCAAAAATAATGGCAATTGCACAGAGATTGTGCTTTCAGCAACAAACCTGTTGACTTAAATAAAGTTTGCTGGGGTCAGTGGTGATGGTGGAATATAGCCGAGGGGCTCAGGGTAAGGATTAGGCCTATTTGAGGAAGATGACGGAAGGAAGACCTCATCAAGACTTTTTGTATAAAATATTGGGGAGACAGAGGAATTTGCTGAAAGTGTCTCAACATATATAGGTTTTTTGCTCTTTTATTTTCTGTGGAGCATGTGGATTTGCAGATCAACAGTTTTTCTCAGATCAAAGGTGGAATTTCTCATGATACAATCAAGGAAATGTTAAAACCTCAGGAGAATCAATAGTTTAATGACAACCACTTCTTTTTCACCCTTATTTTACTCAACCTATATTTGGTCACAACATTTTTCTTCGCTGTGCCCCCATCCCCCCTTCCTGTTTTTAATAAAAACCTTGGGTTTTTTCTGGCACAAAGAAAGGAAAACTGGCCTCATGGATACCAGTTGCCTGTTATAGTCTTGGTGTTGGTCCTGTACAGACAGACAAGAGACGGATGGAAGTGCAATTGCTGCTGAATACTGCAGGAGAGAGGAGGTTTAGGGGAATATTAGCCTGTTCCTGTTCATATGTGAATTTGCCTGTGGAGCACATTGCATGCACTGTCCATGTGGGAGGCTGCAGATGTCAGGCCATTATTTTTCATGACCTGTCTCAGTATTATTCTCTGCAAGGACCTTGAGGGTTATACTGTGAATCCCCTTAGTGAATTTTGCTTTTGCTGGCTGACAGTGGCTCAGTACAACTTTTCTGCCTGGAAGGTCCTGCTCATATAAGGGAAGGAAACGCGGACGGTCACAAACCTCATCCTCCTGGAATGAAACAAAAACATGCCTCTCTGGGAACACCTGTTACTGGTTTAAATGTCTGTTTACACTGACCCTTAAAACAAGCTGAAACTCAGAGAAGGGTGGAGCTTGGAAAGGAAAGGACAGCTGAGAAAGATCTGTTCTGCATGTGGTGAAGATTTTTAATTTGCAAAAAACCAGAACTCAGACAACACTGTCTAGTGGTGTCTTGATGGGGCAATAGGAAGCCGGGTCATAGAATATAACTTTTGTCTAATGTCAAGCCAAATGCCCAACAGGTGTAAATTCCTGTAAATCACTGGAGCTTTCCTTCTGTCTGTTGTGCTGCTCTGTGTTGTGGGGCATACAGACAAGGCTCTGTTTGGGCTTTCTGTAGGGCATTAGAAATTTTTGTATGACCTGCTTCCTGTTTTTGACATTCTGTCAAAACCCCACTGGTCCAAATTGCATTCTTTAACCTCTTTTAGTCACTTGTTGCCTCCTGCATGCTCATGCTATTCGCTGACCTCTGTTACACTCATTCCTTCTGTTCATGGTCAAACACACAAGATAGATCTCCTAAAAGAGAAGCTGAGAAACGAATTTAAAGTCAGCTGGACAATGTGATGACTTGATAGCTGTATGACCAAAAATGTGCCTTGTTTTCTGGACTCACCATGACAATCCTACATAACCTCCATGGATGCAGAGGGAGATGTGCTGACCATAGCCAGCATGTGTGCCCTGGCTGAGGACAAGCTGTCAGGAATTAGTCATTCTGGTTTGGAAGCAGAATCATTGATTGCCCTTTCAAAATTATAACTTTAGTGTTTTAATTAAGTGAGCTTGCAGAAATATGTGCAAGAGCCCCTGGTGCTGGAGTGTGTTGTTTTGAAAGGGTCACCTACAATTGATGATGGAAATATTTAGTTTCTCTATCACTGCTCGTCTCGGCTAACCTATTTCTTTATTTTTCTCCTGAGCATTAACTGTTCTGTCTGGAACATATTTTAAGAATTAAGAATTGAAAAACAACCACTGGCTTTTCTCCACCATATGATAGCTTCTTGGAATATCTTAACAGCCTGTATTTATCTATTTCTAATACTGATTAACTGGCTGAGCAGAAATGATAATTTTTTTAATCCTTACCTATAGAGTGCATTCTTTTCCCTGAAGCAGTTCAGAGTTCAGGTAATGAAGGTAGTTTTCTGTGCACAGTGGATGAAATGGAGAGAAGTTAACTCTTACAGGACTGTGGACCTGTCTTTAAAAAGGTCTATCTGCTATCCAGGGTGGCTGAATGTGATACAGAAAGCAAAACATCAAAACAGAGCACTTTGCCACGATCATTTCTAGGGGAAAATGGACCTCAGAGCTTTACTTTTCCTTGTAGGTCTTCAAAATTGGCTATACAATATTGCACAGCCCTAACAATTACTAAACTTATTGTTGCCCTAGATTTTAAATGTGTGTACAGAAAGCAGGGGGGAAAAAGGAGAAATTCACATTGTTGACAAGCTAAGTCAAATTTGGATTGATTTTTCCATTGACTTGCCATCCATGTAATACAGGAAAACTGGTGTAATCCAGAACAGTTCTGCTGTTCAGATACTGGGACTGCAAATACCAATTGCTCTATCAACACCCTCCAGGGCAGTTCATTACCCACAGTGTCTAACATGTCATGCATGGTTGTAGCTGCAATCTATCTTTGTTTTTCACATCTGACATCTGAGGAACAAATACTGTATGGATCTGTGGTATAGGATACTGTAGGTTAGGGCTTCAATAGAAGGCAAAACTCTCATTTTCCTTATCTAACAATGATGCTTATCCTGGCACCAGAAAGTTGTTTCTGTCCAGGTTTCACTTGTTGTTGTGATTTCAGAGCATTTATAACTATAGGCACGTTGCTATGGCACACACAACACAGGTCGAGAAAGAGGACAAAGCTCCATAATAGCAGTTGTTAATTAGGCTTGCCTAAGTTATTACAGATCTCATGAAAATACCAGAGCAAATCTTATAGAAACTAAGAGAAAGGCTCATCCCACATTTTGTTTATTCAATGCGGTAATAGATAATGTTCAAAACCTATTTCCCAAGCTGTGGTCTTGAAGTTTGACTAGAGGTATAATAACATTGATATAATAATGGAATACTAGAAAGTAGAGGTTTTCTCAAATCAATCTGCAACTGAATTAATAAGTGCTTTTCTGCAAGTTTTGCTAGCTTTTTGAACAGCAGCATTTTAAAACCTGACAGAAAAAGTAGTTTAGTTAATGTTGGAGATCTACTTTCGACAAAGAAAAAATTTGCTAAATGCTGCAGAAGGTTTTGTTTCAGCATAAGCAAAATAACAGCCATACTGATCACCATTATGGTACAGAAAGCAAGGCAGTACTTATGGAAATGTGTAGATGCAATGTGGGAAAGAGATATTACTCAGTATAAATGTATTCAATAATAACTGAAATGCAATGTGAAAATCTGAAATGCCAAGTCATTCCGATAAGAGTTTGTCCCATAGAAATGGTGGTAGCAAGTATTGCTCTCATATATATTACTTTTGATTTTGGAATTCCTATTCCTGTTAAAAGGGTAATTGAAACTACCACTGTAATACTTTGACTATTTCTAGGTGCACCCCAAATGCTCAAGTTCATTACACTGACTATGGAATTATGATTTTCACCTAAGAAATGAAGGGGCACTTATTTAAGAACAGAAGATTTCTGCGGTATACAATGTTATTTTGTTACCTGAAATATTTATATATCCCCTTTTTCCAGATATTTGTCTAACAAAATCCTGAAGTTCAAGTCATGGGTGATTTTGATCATCTGATTAAACAGGCAGTGAAAAATTGAAAGAGACTTTTATGCACAAAATTGTATCACATCTGTAATTATATAGCCACATTGCCATGGCACTATGTGAACTGTGAACAGTATAAGGCAATGAATTATTTCAATTTCTCTTTTAAACCCTAGTGCATGCATAAAAACATTTGAACAGTAGAAATCTCGTTTATTGCACAATGAGCTCTGATAGGTAAAATCCTTTAATATGGGGGGGAATTTGTCACCACCCAGCCCATAGTGAACAAACAAAATCACTTCTCAAGACTTCAGCTCCATCAGGGTATGGAAATTAACTTTCAGACAGATATTTCAAGCAGGTGAACTTCAGAAATTTAGTGTTGAGAAACCAACTCTTTGCTGTATGTGCATGTCTCAAACACTGATAGCTGGAGCCAAACAAGGATCACTGGTAATAACACACTGTGACAAAGAAGAGGATGTGGCCGAAGAATGAGGTCATATGGAGGTAGAGTATCACTTTTCTGGGACAAATATCCTTGTTCTAGTTCCTGGAGATAAGGACAACACAGTGCAGGAGGGTAGGGGGGTATCAAGACCTCCAAAGACCCCTGAAAAGAAAGCAAGAGACTTATGTCCAGGTTGGGGAAAATTTATCTATAAAAAAGCAACCCACAAAGCCCATGTGTGTTAATGCCAAAGGACCATGAACACCCCAGCTGGATTGATGCTGGAGCCAGGACTGATCTCTTGCCCCTTCTTCTGTCCATTCACTCTCTCTTCCTCTCTCTCTCTCTCCCTCTCATTCATCTGTTTCTTTCTTGCTGCCTGTTCACTTTACCCCCTTATCCAAAATCCACTGCTGCATGCTTATCCTAGGAGGTCAGGGGCTAACATACCAATTTCCACGTCAAGTGTGACATTTACTAATAAAACTTTGTAAGCTCTTGCAGTCTGTCTGACTTGTCATTCTTTCCGACCACAAGCATCTACGAATCTTGCGTTCCCCTTAATGCTGTGGGGCCACAGCTGCTGTGACATGTTTTTGGGACACATAACGATAGCCTCAGACGCAAGAAGCAAACGCCTTTTTCCTTTGGCCTGACCGAATGCTCCCTTTTTTTCAAGTCATTATCAGTACACATAGGGCTTTTTTTGCATTTTGAATTACTGTATTTAATTTTTGCATAATAATTATTACTGTTGTTGCTATTCCATGCTAAGGTCAAGAAACTTATGTATAGAACTTTTTAATGGTCAGTCACTAAAAATCATAAGTGTTTTTAGGGTGATCAGTTAGAAGAAACACACTCACATTGCTGACTAAGTAGCATATTTTGGCAATGTTGATCAGATAAATATTATATTTAAAAGTGTAACAGGTTTACTAGCAGCAAAAAGGTTGAAAGAGGTTTTACATTAATTGAGGTATTAAATATTGCAGAGGTGATGACTCATTACACCCTTTCTGGCACAAAATATGTCTCAGAAAAACACATGCCTATGTTTTGAAAATCTTCAAAAGCCTTGTGGGAATGTCAGACCTCTTTTGATGAGGTCATTTTCTACATGTTTAGTACATTGAAGTACTAAGTGCAAATGAAAGGAGCAGATATCAGTCTTATAGAGCATTTAGCCACAGCACAGCTGGCAAAAAAAAACTAGTTAGTGTAGTTTGGCTAAACTTTGGTTTTAATCTCAAGATGAAGAGTTCAAAAACAGCTCTATAAAATATCATGAAGGAAAACCATATGGAGTTCCGAGTTACTGGAAAGCACAGATAAACATGCTGGCCTACAAAAAGCTGATTGGCCTTTAATTCTCGACAACAGCAGTGCATTAAAAGTGGTTTTCAAAGTCAAGAGCCGCATTCAGGTTTATGGCAGCTAAGGGACCCCTTTTGGTTTGAGATGATGAAAAAGAACGGAGTCCCAGGCAAAAAGGATGTTATTAGTAGAGCTCTTCTTTAACATCTGTGAAAGCACACAGAGAAAAACTAATATCAACACAGGAAAAACTTTTTTTAAGTAACTGTGTTAACCTATTTGTATCAATATTGGACAAACACAGCAAAATCTCCACCCACCAAAATCATCTCTGGTCTTCCCAAATGTCTTCCCATGTACTGAAAACCCATTATAATAAGAGCTGTAATCTGTGGTATTTAACAACTTCTAATTGGCATGTGTAAGCGTAGACAGAGTTTTATTATATGAGTTCAGTCGGGTTCCATTGTACACCATTGTCTCTAGCTTTGGTGATCCTGATTGTCAGTTGTACATTAAAACAACTCCGTGATTGAGAGGCTGGAATTATGTTCTAAGCATTGCTCAGAGCAAGACAGAATAAGAATGGAAAGTTGTGTTTCAGATCAACACTGATGAGTAGTTTATTAAAGTATGAACAACTGACTGCTAATAAGAACATAGCCATGGTTTCCTGATGAATATGAACCAGTTAAATGAGTAACTCTTCTGTAAGTTTATACTTGGCATGGCTTGTTCATTAGTCTGCAAGCAACTGCTTTTCTCCATTTAATATAGAAGGTCTGGTGAGTTAATAAAATGAGGGAAAATAAAAATACCACAGAGCAATTCAAGCAGTGAAAGCTAAATTATACTCTTGTATATTTTGAGACCAAGTGTTTTACCTGGTTGGTTGCACTCCAATCCCATTGACATCAATTGACTTTGCTACAGTATGTGTATATGCTACAATAGCGCTGGAAGTTATATTATGATATGCTGCATTGATTTTGCAGAACTGCTGATAAAATGCTACAAATTACATATTAAAATACTTGTATTTAAATAGTAAGAGAGGTCAGAAGCTGCAAATATGTGTTATTGTCACCATGAAGTATTATAGCTAAGGTTAACCTAGCAAAATCTTTTGTGGTGCATGAGAGGTGTTTCAGATCTTATTATACATTTGAGACAATGTCATATTTAATCTTTTACCAAGACCAGTACAAAATCCTAATCCCACTGAAGATTCTAGAAGATTTTGCACCAAATGATGTTGAGAATTTATTCAAGAATTTCTGAGCTTATGGGGGCATTATATGCCACTGTTTATTTGACTTGTCACGAAAACCTGATTCCGATTAGTTTGCAGTCATATTCTGCAAAAAGCAAGGGCAGGAGGGATCAATTTTCCAGTCAAATAACTGTAATGAGAAGCCTGTTTCATACAGTGCAGATCCTGATCTAAGGGCAAAAGGGAGTTGGAGAATAGGATGTAGATCCATACACTGGGATAGATAATAGTCCTCAGGATTATGTAGAAAGCACCAAGACATGACCATCATTGACGTCTCCCAAATAGAAAAATTTAAAGTGAATCCTCTTACTCTAAAGTTACTCAACAAGAGAAACCTAAGCCTTCTGAAGGTTTGAAAAGTAAAGTTGATTAAAAGGCCCTTGAGATTTCAAAATGTCACCAATAAAATGTAGTCCAGGTAAATCAGGAATCTGGGCAAGAGTAATGGGAAACAAATGAAAATTCTGCAGGATATTTACTGTTTTGTTCTCTGTTCAATTAGATGCTTATGAGGCCACTACTGTTATGATGTCTAAGACACCTTAAGTTTTTCGGAATAGATATAATAATTTATTTTCTTTCCAACTCCATAAACAAAGCAGCGTAGGGATTTCTCACATAGGAATTTTCTTCAGCAGAAGGATGTAGTTAGGTCAATACAGAAGTGGTGATTAATGTCTTACAAAGATTGTTTTTCTCTAAAAAAGGAGGGAGATTTTTCTCCCATTTGTTTAAGGTACTTTCAAAATGGAGTACATTAAACTGGAAAAATATGTACTTTATCCATAGTACAGTACTGAGATTTTTGAAACAATAGTGGTTCCTATTCACAACTCATTTTTTGTGATTTGAATTTTTCAGGCAGATAATTCTTACATCATTAGATTTTGTCTTTTTTACATAGATATGTAGCTGAAAAGATAGCCATGAATGACCTCGTCTACATGAATCAAAACTGAGAATTCTTGTTTAAAAGATATTTCAAAATGTTCTAAGACTCACTTGCTAATTCAGAATGTCTCTGTGTGTGCCATGAGATGCATGAGCAATGCTTGTGCTCCAAGTGTGGGACAATCTATAAATAAGATCTCCAAAGTACAGTCAAAATATTATAGAAAAAGAAAAAACCCTCAACTTGTAAAATATTTCTCTTCCATTCTCACTGTTCAAACTCTGCTTCTCTTTTTGTGGATCTCAGTTTTTTAACAGTTATCTCTGCCAACACATGAAGGTCATTTGTTCCTTAGAAAAACAGTAGCAGACATTCTGCTAAATGAAAGTGATGGATTTTAAAATTAGCTGAAAGAATAGAACAACAGCTGTGCAACAGTCACAGTAGAGCAGCATAATAACTTCCACCTTGGTGCAAGAGGACACGATGTTGTCACCTTCCCTGGATGGCACCTAAGTGATGCTACCTGTTCAAATACTACCACTGACAGAGTTCTGAAAAAGAAGTATGAATGTGTTTCTCTGCTAGACAGGTATTGCTTGCCGAAAAGGAACATTCCTTCATAGTTTTTTTTATAGCTAAATTAAAAGAGCATCTAACTGGTGTATGAGCATGAGACTGGTAATAACAGCTCACAATCTCTGCAGTTCTACATGAATTATTTTTTCCATGTAAGGGAATCTTACTCAAGAGCAAAATTGTTCATTGATCACTTGTCACTGATTAGTCATATCAGCAGTAAAAGCAAATGCCTGGGATAAGGAATTTCTATTTTCTGAACAATGAATTTAGATGTGAAAAGAAGATGAAAAGAATCTAGGGGACATATCTCTATCATGGAGATTTATAACATTTTAGATTCTTACCACTTCTCTGAGTACAATGCTAGAGAATGACAGGGGTATAGGTCAGCAGAGCCTAATTTATATCTCTGTTTCTTCATGGGAATTCTGTTCTCTCTCACTTTAAATCACAGTAGTAGTTACACACATACACACAAAGACAAAAACCTTTTGTTTTTTCATGCAGTAAGATTTCATTAGCCAAGATTAATGACCTAAGTCACAAGAAATCCAAATGTATTCTTGGAAAATGAAACTTCTATCCCACTTTCTTAAACTATTTTCTGGGCTTACTGACATGAGGAAAATCAGGGATCTTTCATTTTCTATCTCCCCATCTTTATCCACTTAAATTTCATTTCTAGTTATTTCTGACCCTCTGACCAGCTTTATAAAAGCTTTGCAGTCTTGTGCTGGCTTTCCCACTTCCTGGTTGTGTCACTGCTCTTTGTAAAGAAATTTCTGCAGTTGCTTTCTACTGTGTGAGTGATCAACATGCTCAAACTTTCCCATGAGCTGTACTGCTTCTTGGTCATTGCTGATCTACCAACAAAAACATCTCATCTTTTAAATTCAGCTCATAGAATTTTACTGAGCTGGTGTGGTAGCTGTGAAGAGCAGTACTTTGCAGCTATTCTTTGTGCCATTAATAGCTTTCTTCAAGTTTTAGTAAATGAATCATGGGGTGTTCTAGTAGTGACTCAGAAGTCATCCCACTTCATTACACAATTCATTGATGTTTGATATTTAATCTATGTATGATTTTTTTAATGAAAAAGCTGGACTAAAGAAGCAGGCAAAAGTCTACCCTAAATCGCTTGACAGAAATCTTGCATTCTTGACCTTAAAAAATTTTTTTCAAATTATTTTTTAACAACTTCCCAGACTGGAGTATTAACAACACATATCCAGAAGTGATAAATATGATTCAAAAGAACAATAAAAAGAGAATGAGATATATGTGGGGTGAAATATTAACAATTCAACTAGGAGCTTTCACATACAAAACAAAAAGAGAAATCTTTTTTTGTTGCCTGTTTTGTAAGAAGACAGGCAAGAAGGTGATAGTCCAAAAGCTGCTTTTGTAGAACACTAAAATATGTGCCTTGAAGTTTTAGATATTAGATATTCTCTAATTACAGTTGGCAAATTGTCCATTCAAAAAAAACCCCTACAAACCTGATATTTATTTTTTGCTGGGAATATTGTACAACTGGGGATAAAGGTCTAGATTTAGACAAGATGGTGGTCTGAGGGTCAAAGTATCTGAAGAGTGATTTGGGCAAGATCAAGATACTTTAGTCTAATAGGTCATTCTAGAAGACTTACAAAAGGTTCTTACTCTTTGTTTTATACTTGTGGAAAGGCTGAGGTTGCATACTCATGGTGTTTGCCTGAATTACGTGGGTTTCCCCTAAATTATACAATGACAATGACAGAGACTCTAAATCTACCTCTGACCTGATCTAAGATATCTGCAATGAAGAATTGTTTGGAGAGGCTGGTTCGTGCCTTTGTGTAGTATAGCTGTGTTAGCTTATTTCTGAACCCCAAATAATAAGCTCTGCTTTTCAAAAGGGCGGATTTAGGCTCAATTATGTGTTGACAAAACTGTACAATTTGCAGTTTGGGTAAGTCCCAGCTAAAGCCAGCTTGGATATCCATGGGTCATGGTATAGTCCATGCTGCAAACACACAGAACCATGACTAGCACTGCTGAACTGAGTATTAGAGTTGGAAATAGTGGTGAGTGGACATCAACCACAACAATAAGAAAATAATTTTTTGGACTAAAAAACCAAAACCAAACATTTGTCAATCTAGGTGCAGCCAAATACATATTCCATGTCTTAGGTACAGAGAATATTCTAAGAATTAAGTAGTATGCTGCAATTATTTAAGTATTACCATGAAAAAATTACATGGTAAATAGAAAGTGATAGGAGAAAAAATGCTGGTGTTCCTCCTTTGGTAAAGCATAAAGATTGTCTAGATTTTCATTGTAAGCTTTGCCCTAATTAGACCTTCAGAAAATGAGATAAAATCTAGCTTGGTCTTTCATACATATTTGTAAGAGAAGATATAACTCTTAGAATTCATGGATTTAGAAACTTATAGGTTTTCCCTTGAAGATGATCCACAGTCTCAAAAATAAATGGATGGATAGCCTCTTCCAACATTTCTGTTTGCTTTTATTTTGGGGATCTCTGGAAGATGTGAGTTGCTCTGGTATCATCACTGATAGACTTCATTATACATGCAGCAGTGTCCCCTAGGAAAATATTTTAAGGAAAATGAAGAAAGCAATATATTCCTTTCCATTATTCCTTCCCATTAAATGCAGAACCCTTAGAAGTAAATGTATAGATGACAAATTTTGTATTCAGTTGTTACTCTGAAACCTTGCCTTTATCTTCCAACAAGAGGGTCTGTGCACGGATCTTGAAAGATTAGACCATTCACTCTTCACAGGTTATGAAAGAAGAAAGCACATTTACTGGAGTTTTACTGGAGGCTGAAGAAAATCTTGGTATAGCTGTTCTAGGAATTTGTACGTCTTTGCAGTTTTACAGTGCTCTTTACTCAAATCAGAGATAGTTTTCTGATGACTACTTAGATTATAAAAGTCATAACTTGTCCCAATCCTAACAATTTGCAGGTGTACAGATTCCTGGAAAGTATTATCCTTCTTTTCACAAAAAGTACAAAACAAGAGCAGAATAAAGCTAATGGCTTGAAGAAATGAGTAAAGAAACATCCCTTTCCCACATAACAAATTGCAGTGAAAGCCCATAGGTCAGTTTAACATTTTTGCAGTATGTAAAGGATGAAACAGTTGTATTGGTTTCTTTCTTTCCAAAAAGAAGATACCCATATGGGTGGGCAGATGTGACACGTGGCCAATGAGAGACCCAAGATATTTAAAAGGAACATTTGAAGACTAGCCTGGATGTTTTGAAATGTAAAAAATAGACTGACAATAGATGCATGCTTTTCTAATTGAATCCCAGTCCTAGTTTCAGTGATGGGTAGAACAAAAAGTCCCAAATGACTATCTTAAGTTAGAACAGGAAAAATAAGGGGGCCAGTCAGGCTGAAAAATTGACAGTCTTTTTCTTCTGTGTTCAGTGCAGGATTTATGAGACCAGTTGTTGTCTAAATATGAAATGAGGGGGATTTTGTTGTTATTTTTCTACAAAAAAAAATGTTATAATGAGCTATCAGAACAACTTGTTCACCCATTTCTGCTCATAAAGAGAATTTTTGCAGTCATTAGTAGTAGACTATTCTGGAGCTATAAAATTCCAGCTACACTATTCCATTATTCTGGAGCTATAAAATTCATTAAAAGCAAAAGAATAAACAGAGCAATAGTAGATATGCTTTGAACTCTTAGAAACAGAAAAGCTTATATCCTCTTTAAGGAAGATGATATTTCATAAAGATTGACTCAGGCAGTAGAAACCATAATAAATATCTAGAATATGTCTAAGTAATGTTCAAAATCTATTTTAGATTGCTGTAATGTATAGTGATACAATGGTACTTGTGAAAATCTACTCATTCATATTCATAAATTTTTGCAAAGAAATCTGTAATAATGATCACACTGAGAGCTGCGAGCATAGGAAAAACACACCATTTATGTCTTGCTTTGATAAGTAAGGAGGAAATGTTCCAGGCTAATATTGCCATGGTTCAGGATATGTTATTGTGATCTTACTTGGATAACCTTAAATGATCTCTTCTTCATCCGTAACTAAGGTATCTGTTTAGCAACAATAAAGGTGACCACACCGAGGTTAGGCTGTCTTTAAGCAAAATTAGCATAAGGACAGAAAGAGAGAGAAAAAATCACTTACGTTTAAATGATAACACCATATGGTCTTATATTGGCTATTTGAGGTTAATGAATATTCAAAATAATAATGATAACTAAGCACATGAGCTTGGACATTAAGCTAGGGTATCAGTTTTGAGTTAAAACCTTCAGAAGAGCTCATACTAAGTACAGATTTCTTTTGTTGTTAAATTAGTTCAAAGCATTTGATGTGAATTATGCACACTCTAAGCTTAAGCAGTTCAGACAAGCCCTGAATGGGTCCAGTTTTGCAGCTCTTTCTCTCACATAAGCAATGTGAGAGAAAGCAACCCATATTTATTCCTTTTTTGTAAACTTAAGTTGCTCACTGGACCTCTATGTTTTAATAAAGTCCATAGGATCAGCACCCCCTTTACTAAAGCAATATGAGCATAGAAATATTAAAAATTTATTATACTGGAGTTGAGAGATGTTACAGTGCCAAATGCACAAAATTCTCAGAACAGAGATGTGATGTCACTTTATCAAAACTACTGCCAGCTCTAATTGCAGATCCATGTTAGGAAGTTGGCTTAAAAGCATGCACTTAATTGTAGGTGGCTATCTATGCAGACATGTATCAGCACTTTTAGCTGGCTTTGTATACCAAAACTGGTTTGTTTATGTAAACACCAGCCTTATTACACAGTACTAAAATGGCACAGTTAGCCAGTAACACATATTATTTTTTTTTGACTATCAGAGAAAGCATGTCTGTGGCTTATTCTGAAACATTGCATTGGTGGCTCTATCAAAATAGGTAGATCAGAAGCATATATGTATATATATGTATATAGATATATATACACACCCCAGAACAACATTATTTTTCCATAAATTGTACTACACTGATGTGAGAGAAAAGTGGGACAAATTAAGCATCAACTATCAGCCCTTTGTAGAAGTACTCATAAGATATCCTATACATTTGGGTTTTTCTAGATACACAGTTTATGAGCAGGTGTATGTATGTAACTGATAAAGTTCAATAAAAAGCAGTTATTGTACAGAGTCAGCATTGAAAAGGGAATTTTTGGCACACTTTGAACTTTGAAGCAACTGTAACATGGTCAAAGAATGGATCTAAATGAAATAGATTAGTCAGAACCTGGTTTATGTTTTCATTTATGTCAATGGGAATTAAACAGATTAGGTGTTTCCAGAATTATTTCCAGCTGTAGTCACTGCCTTGCATGATAAATACCTCATTTTCTGCAAGGCTTTTAAGGAATTCCAAATTCAATACAGTTCCCAAGGTGGAACCCATCCCTCATTTTGGTCCTGAGTTAGGCATTTTCAGTTTAGGCTTTTCTGCAGCCTGTTAATGTTTCCTCATGTTTTTGTATGTTCTCCTAATTGAGGGTCATACTAAGTTTGGTTGTTTTCCAAATTATCTTTAACAAACACAAGTCAACTGTACTCATATTGGTTTTTACCAAAGAAATGAAGAGCATCATATTTCCTCTAAAGAAGGGGTTTCCAGATATTTTGCAGGTAATTCTACTTCTGCTGCTTTCTTCCTCTCTTTCTTCTGCTCTGATCCTGCCCATCAAACTGCTTGCATCTTTATCCTTGTGACAGTTTCAACTCTTGAATAAAACATAAGCTAACAAACCCAGGAGAAAACCCGGGCTGCTCCCATCCCAGATGTTTAAGGTTGGATTGTCTTGCTAGTAAGAAATTGGCCATTGTGGTTCAAAACTCTGTTTCACAGAATACTTGAAGGCTCACCAGTGTGTGCTTTTCCATGCTCAGACTTGAAGCCTGAGATAGATTCTTTCAGCCATGTTCACTACTAGTGAGCAGAATGGGCATGACTCATTTACTTTCTCCACATATATGACACCTTATGAGAAATATCATTTTATGAAAGCTAGCATAACAGAGTAGTCCATAAAAATCCATTCAGCTCAAAAGGATGCAAATTCAAGAGAGATGCTGGATTGATTTCACATGAGGTTGGCATGCCTGCACTTAGTTTCTTATAGGTGGAGAGCTTATGCAGCTTGCTACAGAACTGCAGGAGAAAACAGCCCCTGTTGTATCTCTCACAACAGGAAAAAAGGACATCCACTATTTATCTAGGAAGAGATGGGACTAATATGTTATCTCTTCATTCCCAAACTATTTTATTAAATGCAAGCAGAAAGGTATCTATCGCTTTTTTTTTTTCCCTGTCCTAGAGACTGAGCTCATGTTTGTCACCTTACTTTGTGCTCCTGAGCTGGAAACATTTCTCTTGTGTTTACATTTTGGATATGCAGTTAAAATTACGTTTCACAGAAAAGTCAATAATGCTTACAGAGGACAGTGCATAGCTAGAGGGTAAAAAATGTCATTACGTAATATTAAGGAAATGTGACTAATTAATATATCTGTAGTTGAAATGAGAAGAGGGCCCTGCAGATCATTGTTGCAACAGTGTTTAATTAACATTTTTTCCTATCTTTCTCAATGACTGATTTAGCCAGTTAGAATGATACGATATTCCCAGAAATAAGAATCAGGAATTAGCTGGGTTGGAAGGCACTGGGAATGCCTGCTGATTGAGATTTCTTGAGGTTTCTGTTTTCAGAGTAACTGAGGTAAGTGTGACATAACTCCTGCCAAGGTATCCTTTTAATACACAGTATCATAAAGGAAAGGAATCTGGACCTGTGTATTCTGATGACACCTCAACACTCTTCACTTCACTGGCCTTTTTTTTGGTACTTATGGATATGATTTCTTTTACATACTATTGGTTTAATTAAAAGATTTCTAAATGCAATAGAGTGAAAAAAAACTACTTAGCTTGCAGGACTTCAATTATTTAATTTTCTTTTTAATACAGCTTTTGATTCTCCTTGAATAAGTGTTTAATTCTTGAATCCCATATCTCAAACTAGCTTCACCTGAAACAGGCTGAAAAAATGAATTTGCTCAGGTCTGTTTGGAATTTGGTTTAACCACTGGGTTTTTTTCTGCAAATTGCGAGGAACCTTTCAATGATCATTGACCAAACAGGGAGCAGCAGTGTAAGTGAATCAGGTATGTGTGTGTACTTCTTAAGTTTTACTGCAAATATTTTCCACTCTCCTTGGTGGGCCAACATCATCCCGGATTTAAATTTACCAAGGTCAATGAAGTTCTACCAAAGAATAAATTGGCTTGTTAATTTTTAACAGAGTGCTAAAGGAAACACTGATTGCATTTTTTAAACTCCAGCTCTTTTCCTTCAAAAGGGAAAAAAAAAAAAGCCAAACAAGAAATATTTATACAGAAAGAATATTGAAGCATCACCTAGTTAGTGAACTGCATACTGGTGTGACACTGAGCATGTTTGCTCATGGAGTTTTGAAGTGTTTGGAGAACATATACATATTACTGAAGGGAGTTTTGGCACTGTCACTTGATGTCTGGATTGCAACAAGTATTTCTTTTATTGCTGACAAATAGAAAGCATGTGTTTGGCATTATTTATTGTTTTCTGCGGAGCATATGTCAAGGTCTGAAAGTGCTTATTTCTCTAGGCACGTACCAAGTTTAGTTGCTATAATTAAGTTGCTGATATCTGGCATGGTAACCAGTCAGTGGGGTTTGACTTGACAGTTTGGGAGATGAGCTTGACACCTGTGGAAGTTGAGGAGGAGACACTCAGCAGCACACTGAGATAAATACTCACACTTTCTTAATGATTCAGATCAGACTTGCTAAGAAGTCACTAATTCTGATCTCTTCATTTTTTGGTGAAAAAACCAGAAAATGTCCATCAGTAACCACACTTGGCTACAGCTGTAAAAAATGTCACTCGGTGAGAGACCTGAAAATTAATTTTTTTTTTTATTATAATAATATAGTCAAGGTTTGAAAAGTTGCTATACAATTTTCCACCAAAGTGGTAATTTCAACATTTTCCCCTCTGATTCTGAAATCTCTAGAATGGCTGGTCAAAACTGAGCAAGTCTATCCCATGAGAAAATCTCACAATTCAAAATTACTTCAACTTTGCATTAGAATGAAAACAAATTACTTTGCAGCTTTGAAGCAAATGTTTCTGAGTGAATTATATTTTGCTTCATTTTTGTTATTATTATCACTTTTGCATATGAATATATGTGTATGAATTATAGAAAATATTCTGAAATGTGAGATCAAAATAATTATTTCTAACATTCAAAATAGCATCTGACATATCTAACTGAAATTTCAGGTAGGTAAGTGTACTTCTACAAAACACTTATTTTGAGAATTTTCTTTCAATGAAAATAATATTACACAGAAATTTAGACTTCTGGCAGTATTTGGCTATGAAAATGAATGTGGACTAAATATTCAATGATACAATAACTAGCAGGTTATAAATGTTATACACACAGTGAAATCTGGAGTTAAATGCTACAGTTTAAGAATTTTTCTTTGTCTCTTTGTTTCTTCATAATGTTCCTAGGAATTCAAATATTCAATATACATAGATATGCAAACAGAAAATTTCATTAGCTGGACAAAATAATCATAGTGGTTGAGAAGATCAGAAAGCCCCTATTCAGACTCTGTTTTTCATATACAAATTATAAACTTTTCATATAAATCAAAAGACAAAAATGAGGGATGTAATCCTAGGCTACAGCTATACTGCTACATAAAACAGGCCAGGGAACTAGTCTCTGGCCCTGAGGCAAGTAGCGTGGTGCAGCTTGCCTCTGCACAGCTGCACTACTCGTTGTCAGGAGCCAGAGCATCTAAGCACCATGGTAAGCAGCATGGATGATTGCAGATCAGTGCTCCAGCCTGTGACCAAGATCTCCCAGAAACACAGAATGGGTTGGAAGGGACCTTAAAGATCATCAGGTTCCATCCACCCTGCCATGAGCAGGGACATCTTCCACTAGACCAGGTTGCCCAAAGGCCCATCCAATCTTGCCTTGACTGTATTATTGACTAGCAGAGACATTGCCTCAGTGACTCTTGAAAATCTACGAATAAGGATGTTGGTACAGAGAATGGTATAGAGTCAAATAGAATGTTTGATAGTTTACCTTAAAAAACAGCAACAACAGCAAAATTCTTTAAAGGATTGGAGCCCAATTAGTATCAAGAAACTAAAAGAAAGAAAATATCTGTATGTCTGTAACCTACGCTTCACTAGGAAACAGTTTGGGAAGATGAATAAACTACACTGTACTTTTGTGCTATGAGTAAGTAACAGGCCAGGGTTTTCAAAATTGGAATATGGAGTTATGTTCCCAGAAGGGGAGTGACCACATGACAGAGACAAAAACTGTAACAACAAACTCTTCGTATGTCCTGTTTCCAGTCATAGTATATTTTGAGGTATGGGAGATTTTGCCTACTCACATTAGTTTTTGTCCATGACAACCATGGCATTACTCCCTATTTTTTCTGATCCTCAATTTTATAATTTTTTAGTCTTAGTCTTTCTAGGAAAGAGTCTTTCCAGTTTTTCTAGTCTTTCTGAATCTGTCTAGGGAAAATAGATATGTTAGAAGGAATATGACAGTGGAAAGTTATCTGGTTAATTTTTTCACGAAAAAATTTCCTGGATGTCTCAAGCAGAATTAATGGATCCCAATACCCCCTGTGTTAGGGAATGGGCACTGTTCTTTCCATAGTGCTGTTAATCAGTAGAAACCATTTCATACACAGATCCAGGGCCAAGAAAAGCTTAGGTGCTGCTTCAAGACATGTCAGAAAAAGCAGTCCACATGTAAACAGATGACATCTTACCAGTAGTAGAGATGACCTGAGGACATTATGCACTATAAATCACTATGGGGCAAACTCTGAATGGGGTGCAGGTCTTGGTCTCTGTTTCATCAAGAGATTTGTTCCCTCCATCTTAAGATGAAGTGAATTGAGCATGGTTATTTTTTCACACCATATGGATAACTGGGTCTTGTACATTAGGAAAAAATTCTACACTGAAAAGATGGTCAGACACTGGGACAGGCTGCCCAGGGCAGTGGTGGAGTGACCATCCCTCAAAGTGTTCAATAGATGTGTCTTGATAACATGGCTTAGTGGTGAACATGGTGGTGCTGGGTTAAAGCTTGGACTTGATGATCTTAGAGTTCTTTTCAGCCTTAACAATTATTTGATTTTATATAAATCCCATTTGTAAATAATAACTTCTGTTATCATTAATGACCATAGATTTTTTTTTAGCAAATTTTATTATGACTGGCATCTGCCAGAATATCTGTCAAAAGGAAAAAAAAGAGCTCAAAATAATTGAGCACTCCAAACAAGTGTTTTTTTTTCTTTAAATACTTGTAGTGTTATCAGTCTCATTAACATTTTCCATCCGCTCTCACTCCTGGTTCCCCTGGTTTAAGGTGCTGTTATCTGAGTTAGCAGGGCTCACACAGGTGTGACTGAGGGCAATAAGTAGCCCATTTATTCCACATTCTGTGCTTCTTTGAGGATCCCCAGAGAACATATTACTGGTAATGGGTATTTGTGGCACTTAGTAGTTTCATGTTCAAACCTGAATACAATATCTTACTGTGTAAATCTCCTAGGATTAACACTTTGATTAAATATGAGACTGGATGTGCTTGCCCAGGAAAATAGGGAAGAGTTTGCTTTGTGTGCCTGGAGGGAGGAGAGTAATTTTCCTGGGCTACTGGTTGATCTGACAGGTACACACTGTTTACCCCTTTCCCAGCAACACCTGGCTGTTTTCATCTGAAAGCTATAAACTCTGAAAATGCAAGCTCTGCCCAAAATGCATGGAAATTTGGACTAATAATTTATGTCTCATTTCTGCTGATCCAGGTGGAGCAGTGCCTGAGCAAAGACAGCTGAATTTCACCCACTGCACACTGCCAAGCCGGAGATGCTGGTCAGGAATATTTTGGCAAGAGTGTTACTTATCACGATCCAGAAGGTGTTATAACACAGTAAAACTGCGGCTGTGAACACCAGAGTCCAGCTCTGCGGAGTGACGTTGTGAGGCCGCCATTCCAGTCAGTGTTTAAAAATTCCTGTCACACATAGCCTTATCAGATGGCCTTATTTACGTTTAGCTACAGGTGTCTTTACTCATACTGCATGACTAAGGGGGTGGAGATACCTACAGAAAAGAACTTTTCTTCATTCACTTCCAAGAGCTGCAACATGCAACTTTAGCTGGGCAAAGCAGTCAGGGTTAGGGGTTCAGAAGCATTTCACACTGGCCTAATTGCTCCTTAATTTCAGCTGATAGGAATTTTTTAATGTGTTGAAAAAATTCCAATACTTGAAAATACCAGTACTTCAGGGTTTGGTTTTTTTTTATATTCAACACTTAAATCTGCTTGCTGTGTCCAGAGTTCTTCTACTTCAGCTAACCTCCAGATTTCATGAGAATAAAAGCTGAGGAAGCCTTCTCTCATGAATTTATGTCTTGTCCTTTGATACTTCTACAGCAAGGTGTGAGGTTTCATACATCTGTATTCACACAGCCTTCACATGGATGGACTCTACTGTGTCTAATAATGTAGGATCTAATGTCTTCACGAATCTTAGGAGAATAACATATCTCAGCCAATGTCTTCTAAAGTGAGAGGCACCAGACCCATCTCAGACTGTGAGGGCAGCATACCTTCCATTTCCTAGGAAGCCAGGCTAACAAAAAGCATTTAGGGAACATGGCACACATTTAACGTCACTCAAGATTTAGGAGCTAAAGCAGGGCTTTTTAATTCCATGTGGACCTAATGAATGCTTGTGAGTTCTTCGGGTGGCTCATATGTACTGTTGGACAGCTGCATAGAAAGAATAGTGGGAGAGGAATCAAAGACATTGTATATTAATTAACTGATGTCTTCTGTCCAGCTAATGAGTAATTTTTCCTCCAGACCCCATCCTGCAGGTTTCTGTAAAACTATACTGCTCATGTTTTCCATAGCTGCCTCAGCATTTGGTTTTGTGAACCCTGAATGTTTCTTTTCACTGAAGCAGAACTATAGAAAATTTCAGAATAAAAGAATTTTCTGTAAGGGAAGTGGGGAGGGGGAAGAAGAAGAAGAAAAAAGAAGGAAAGGGAAGCTTTAAGCACTGCTTGTGCACTGAATTTGCAGCAATCAATTTCATATACAGATCCTTGGTTTTGGTGCCCTTGCTGCTCCCTATCTCGGCTCCCCAAGGTGTACTCAGAGACGGCATTGAACATTTCCTGTAATCGGCTTTGGTGGATCATGCTCATGGCTTGCACTGCCACTGACAGTTTTTTTGCTGATTTTTTTTGGATTGCATGTGAGATATTACTCATCAATATGACTAGTCAAATGATTTAACAAATGAAGTATCATCCAATGAACACACGCTTGTGCTTCAGCCTGACTAAGCCAGCTGTCAGGGATGGCAACCGCTGCTGATTCATGAAAGGAATGGAAATATTTCTTTGTTATATCAGAACACATCCAGCAAAATCTGTCTTAAATGAAGATGAGTGACTATAGCTGTGCATCAAATAATCCCAAGTGGAAGTCTGAGGATGGGGAGGAATTTTGCAATTGCAGAAATCTGTTTTTAAGAAAAAGTTGTAAAGAAAGGGAGCATTGATTCCTTGATTTAATTTCCCAAGACTTATTCAAAGTCCAACGAATTTAACACAAATCCTGATACACGCAGGTGATTCTGCTAGGAGAAAAATTCTGCGCACAGATCCCCATTGTCTTCTGCCTCTCTCAGTTTTCATCTTAGTCATTTTAGGTTGTGAGGTTCTGCCGTATTCTTCCTTTCTTAAAAGGAAAATTATCACACCCTCACATGCCCTCAGTTTCACTGCCCTAATTACAGTATACGTAGGTATAGGATCCTGCTGAAAGCTGTTTTTCCCAAATCCTTCAGTTCACATCACCAACAAAATTAGCGTGGTCCAGTGTATGCCATGTAAGAGACTTGCTAACATCTCTGTGATCCACACAGCAAAGGCTTTCAAGGCCAGATCCATCAAAATTCTTGGACCTTCTATAAACCCTTCTCATAATGTAACATATTTCTCCCATGGTAACAAATGCTCCTATACAAACTATAAAGACAAAACAAACCAATCATCACAAGCCTGAATAACTTTGCTCAAGCACTCAGTAAAGGATGAGCACATTCAGATCCCATTCATTCTCCCAGATAAAGAATATCTTCCATCACTAATGTCTCAGCCCTGAACTTCAGAGTACATCTATAGAATAATTTTCTAAGTGAGTCTAGATATTAAAATCACGGACTCAATACATATATTTGTTTCATTGTACATATTGATTTCTCCAACTAACCACTTCAAAGGTGTTATTTCATGGCATATCTTTTCTTTGCACTAAAGGTGCCAAGCACTTTTTTTTCTCAGATAATTAGATTAATTAGAACAGTAGGCTTATTATTATTATTATTATTATTATTCATGCTGAAACTGTATTTAGCACTGAAATTTTCTTCTTGAACTTCAAGCTTGTCTGAAAGTTAGTGTTTCTTTTCCAATCAGTTTTATAAAAGGTATAATCCACTACAACATTATTTTCCTATTCTGCACCAAAAATCATTATGACTACTGGTACAGTAATACTACTCTATGCATTTCTTTTCCACACAAGCTGTAAAAATATAAAAGAACTTAATAAGATTTCATTCAGAAGTGTCCACCCCTAGAGGTAATAATTAATGAAGTTCCACATAAAAACTTCATTTGAAAAACTGGAGGTTCCAGAGATAAGCAGTAATTTTAAAATTCCATTCAATTTGTTATGTTTATTCTATGTTGTCATACAGGAGAACAGGTACATTCAACAAAATTGAAAGAACCTCACATTTTCTGAAACTGTAAAGCTTTTCAAAGCTAACCTAATTTTGCAGTTGCTGAATAGAGTCGATCCAGTGCTTTTATCTCTTACTGTTAATAACATAGTTCCTCATATATCAGCATTCTCCATAGATTGAAAAATGGCTCTCCAATGACTTCTCCTGGGAAGGTTCCTTCTGCACATTGAAAAGAAGTGTTTTCCTGTTTATATATTTTTTATCTTCCCATACAATATTTCATAGTGTCAGGGGCGTGACAGTGTTTACTCAGAAGGATGCAAAAACCCCTGAATGAAACCTCTGGGTTGCAAAGCATAATTTCTGCTTGCTGGAAGAAATACATTCCTTGCTGTTGGGCTATTTTTTTTCTAGAGCTAAGAAATCTTATTTCATGACAACACTGTGAAGAAATTTGAGGTGTTTCCTGCAGAAAGGTATAATTCTCTACCAGGAGATATATTTGCCCATGATGTTTTTAGGTCTGTTTTGATTTTGCAAGGCATTCCCCTAAGCAGGTTGGTTAATCTGTCCTACAGAAATTGGATGTGTTGCCAAGTTTCTGTTTAAACAAAGAAAGAAGTGAATATGAGTTTACTTTCTGAAAAGTAAATGTGAGGAACAGCCTTTTGTAATAGGAGTGACAAACTAAACTGTTGGTGCCTAAATTCTGTCCAGTGAATGAAAATTATAAGTTGTCCTAAAGAAGATAAATACCTTTGTAATATATTAATAACCTGTTTCTATTATCTACTCAACATATAGCTGCCTGTTATAATGGTGTCTTTACTGTTCAGTTATTGAACTTCAGTTGGCAGATAGGTAAAAATTATATCCCCCAATAAACCAGCCCTGGAATAAACCTTTGTCATAATGAGCAGACTAGTTGCTTGGGTAAATCTTTCATATGGTGTCTTAATAGAATAATTGTAATAATAACATTTGAAGAGACTTAAACCTTTCCCTGTCTCTTTGAAGAGCCATCTCACCTTTCAAGTGTTCTTCAGTGGGAGGAATTGCAGTCTTTTTAATATATCAATGATATGGATCTGCTATTATTTCTATAACGGGAAAAAATGAGCTCTAGATAATAATAAAAACTAGATATTGTATATAAAAGATCAGTTTCCTTTTAAGAGGATGAAGGAAAGAATATCCCAGGGATTTGATCTTGCTCTGTGTTGTCAATGGGCAATTTCTCACTGACTTCTAAGGGCATAAAGTCAAGATTTCAATAAATGAAAAAGAGTACTAAATAATTCCATTGGTATATTCATCTTATTTAGTAACTAACTTAGAAGAGAGCTTTCTCTAAGTAGGATGCAGCAGAAAACTAATAGATACTAAGTGAAAGACTATCACCTTCTCTGTGACACGGGTGTTTCAGGAGTGAAGGACAATGTAGTGCTCAGCCCCATTGCTATCGGACTTACATCACGTTCTCTTTCCTTCAGACCCCTTGGTGGTGGGCAGCAAAAGACAGCACAGTTGCCCACATCTCTACATTCACCCTTCTTAAAGATCAAGCATATTTTAAGTTTTACTCTTCCTTCCTTCCTTCCTTCCTTCCTTCCTTCCTTCCTTCCTTCCTTCCTTCCTTCCTTCCTTCCTTCCTTCCTTCCTTCCTTCCTTCCTTCCTTCCTTCCTTCCTTCCTTCCATGTTAATTTCTCTTTCTAGTCTATGGTTGTCTCTTTTGTTGAACATTGATAGTACAGGCTTCACTTCTGTTCTATTACCTATGTAGAAACCATGAGGTGCCTCAATTAGGAATACAGTTGTGTCAGATGACCTCCATAATCAGTAGTGAGAGGGAGACAGAAATCTCACTATGGAGACCTTGATTACCCTCTGAAGGTCACAGTCTTTCTCCAGCCATGACAAAGGGAGCCAGAGATGACCCCACACCATCAGGCACTGAAATCTGGGCTGAAGAGAATGAGCTCTGGTGCCATGGTGTTCTCTGAAATTACGGAGAATCAAAGTTACATCATCTCTTCTTGGTGTGACCTGGTTTGTTTATGAGTATCCTCATGTGAGGATTGGCAACAGTTTTTCCACTTCAGTAAGGTCTCAAGAGGAGATGAATACGGTTCAACAATTGCGCGTTAGTTATCAGCTGCTAGACCAGATTTTCTTCAAGTGTTTCAAAAAAAATGACACTGTTGAAAGTAAATAACATTGCTTTCATTTTTGTTGGTATCTCATATTTCTCTTTCCCTTTTCATTTCCCATTACTCATTTTTTGGACATTTTTTTCTCACCTGTCTGTTTTAGAGCAATTTAGCAAATATAGGTCTTTATCTTTTGAATACTTTGAGGGAAAATAAACTTGCCACAGTGGCAGGTTTAAGCTTTTCCAATTTTAGCCAGAATAAACCTTCAGTCTTTCTGTATTTTAGCAGAATTACAGTGACAGACATCAGAGACAGAAAAATAAATCTTCCTCCTTATGCTGACATTTATTATGCCCCTGGTCTTATAAAATCATTGCATGCTAAAAAGCAGAAGATCATTAGTATCATATCATTTAATATATATCGTACTTCCATGCAAACCAAAATGATTTTAAACACTGATTCAGTGCCTCTAGGAAAAAAAAAACCAAAACCATCCTTGTCATGAACTGAGAAAAGAACAAGGAGAAATTAAGAAATAGTTTGAAAAAACTATTTGATCCTTAAGGCTGAAATAATCCAGCCAGACACAGATCCAATACTTCCTCCACTGTGCAACAAAGTTTTCAGATATGTGAAAGACATCTTCATATTTTGAAAACCTTTTTGTTATTTTAATGCTGGGTGTTTATTTCTTTCTGCAAGACACACTTAATAACAGTCCAAATGCCTTAGCCAAATGGAAAGAGTCTGTGAATCTAAGAAATGCCATTAAGACCAAAAGCCTGATAGACAAACACATTTTTCATCAAAAAAATATTTAAGTTTAACAAAATATTGGGAGATGACATTTTATCTGACTGTTCATTGCAGAGGAACGTTTTTTTTCATGTGATGTTTATACTGGCTGTGTGAAATAATCTGTTCTTCACCACCACAGAGTGGGTTCATGCAGCACTTTTAACACTGTCAAATATTCTGTTTGTAAGATAAAGTAGTCAGCTGCTTAATCATTATGAACTTCTTTTATAAATACTTATAGATTTATTTTAATTAGGAAGGTATTTATTTATGTATTGACTATGAAAATGTTTTTCAAAACTGTTTTTTCATAAAGAGAAAGCTCTCCTAAACTCATTCTGTAAGCTGCTTAGATGGCCAAAACAAACACATCTTCCTAAAAGTGTTTCCCAATATATAGCTGCCTGGATGTCACAAGAGTGGTAAGAAATATAAAGGTAAGAACTTCTAATTCTTTTTTCCTAAACCTGTAATTTATTTTGTTCAGTTAAATTTTTCTTTGTTGTCACTACACTGAAAAGACATGCTTCTTCACTGCTGATATGAGTGACTCCTAGCCACTCCAATCAGTTAAATAAAAATATCATGGAAAAACATGAGATTTGCAACATTAGGCATTTAGCAGTCTTGTGTCAATGTTTTGGATCTACTTCAGTTTCACCTCACTTCAGGTGATACAATTTTGGAGCTGAAGCTGCTTGAACGACCCTTATGGACAACAGAGAATCCACTCAGCAGATTCTGAAGACAGTTTTTTTGGGGCATCAGTATCAGTTTAACGCAATATGACAACTCACTTTACTTAAAAAGTCATGTTGATATTTCCAGGTGAAGAGAATATAAAAGGCAATCTAGACATCGGTTATCTTCTGGCACTAGTCTGTCATTCTCACAGCAAACCATGCATCATCTTCATTTATTTATTTACAGGACTACATACATATGAATCCAAACAATGAAAATATGCTTTTTTCATTTGGAGAAAAAAGTGAAGAAAGCTGAGGTTTTTCACTTAGGAAATGCACTGTTCTAAGAAGTCATGCATTCTGCCCATCTTTTCAACATCCTACTACATCTTTTTTGTCTTATGGAAATCAGTAAGAAAGAGAAATTGTTCTATATATAAGGGTCACTATGGACTTAAACCAGAGAATTTTGAGAAAAATTACAAAGAGAGGGGCAAACTGTGGCTTTTGAGAAGTAACAGTTGATACAAGTTTATTTTTCTATAATTGTATTCATTTGCAGCATTTTTTCTTCTTACAATCACTTGCAAACTAGAAGTATTTTGCAGCAAAGTTGATTGAACTTGGCTGAAAAACCAAATCTTGTGGGTTTAAATCCTATGGAACTTTCTGAGACCAGAGTGCATGTTAGCGAAAATAGTGGTAGTTACTTTGGTATAAAAACATTTATATTTCATGTTAGAATAATTTATTTTCCTTGGGCAAATGGCTGTAGCATGTATTCTACAAGAACTTGTTGTTGATGCTTTATACAGTTTGATGCTGACAATTTTAGCCATTTTTGTACTTGTGCTGGAAGGATCTAGCTACCAGAACGCCAGATCAAGTTTCTCAGCTCAACAGCGCTGTTCTGTAAAATCAGTTATAACACAGACCATCTCTGTATATGCTGGCCAGAGATACATCCTGCTAGCAAGAACACTGTTTAAAAGAGTCTTTTTTAAAATGTTTCCGGGACAAGAATAGACCAAGAATTTTTCCCCCATTCAGATTACCACTAGAATTTTTTTTTTAAGGAAGTCACTTTGTTTTCAGAATAGCCTAGGTCAGAATATATCGGAATGGGGCAATATTCTTCAGCATTGGATCATTATGCTCTGAGAGGAGTGGTTAACCAGTTGTACTCTACCTGAAGGCCAGTTACAAGTGTTCTGGGACCTGTCCTTTTTAATGTCACTATCAGAGGCATGGAGGAAGTGAAAAGCTATACCTTCATCCAGCTTGCAGATGGCACCAAACTGGGTGTATCAGTCAGTGTGCTGAAGGGCAGGGACACCTTTCAGAGCGACCTAGGCATGCTGAAATATTGGGCCAACAGGAACCAGGCTCTTTATAGTGGTGTGTGCTGGGACAATGTGGGCAACAGGCACGCACTAAAGCGAATAGCATATAAGGAGAAACTGGATATAGAAACATCAGGTGGAGAGTTGAACAGGTGGAACAGGTTGCCCAGAGAACCTGTGCTCTCCCTTGAAGATTTTCAAGAGCCAACTGGAAAAAAATACAGCACTCTCTGATCTGACCTCTGAGTTTCTCCTGTTTTGAGCAAGAAGTTGGACTGGGGACATTCGCACCGGAATTACCCTGTGATCCTGTGATTGCACCTCTTTTCATTGCCATTTGTTTACTCATACTCTCCATTTCCATATGAACAGCATTTGTGGTAAAACTTCTTCCAAAGGCATTTTATAATATTGTTCTTCTGCCTTGATAGGGAAGAGGCCTGAAGAAAAATGCAAAATGAAAATACAGCTATGCAGAAGATATTTTGTTCTAATAAAACTGTTTCAGAGTGAAATGACTGCTTTAATGAGTAAGGTGGAAATTAGGCCAATTATTACCTGTCACTGAATGTTCTTATGTTAGTTCTTTAGAGCCTTTCACGTTTGTTGAATGTCCACATGTAGTAGCAGTTTTAGACACTTGAGTTTTTATTTTGGCAAACTTTATCTTTCATCTTTTGAAGAGAATATCATATTTGTCTGATCAGCTGTTTCTCAGTATATCCAAGCCATTTCATATCCTGACAGTGTATAAAATGATTTTTCTTTTGGACTAGTACACTGATCCTTGCTTTTTCTCTACATTACTGTGTTCAAATTCCTCTGCTAATTTTCACATTTTACCAAACTGATGAGACTAATTTACTGCATCCTTTCTTTTTTAGCTAAAACAGAAATGAAGGCTAAAAAAACCTCAAAACAGACCCACAGAGACAAAAAGTTCCATCTAATGTTTTCATTGCATGGAGTGTATTAACTTACATTTTTCCAATTTAGATTTTATTCTCCCACTAGTATTTAAATTATCTTAGTTATTGTCTTCCCAAGAAAAAAATCTCACTAGTATTCTGGCACCTACTAACAGCTTATATCTTAAGCACTCTATAACTTATTTCATTAAAAAGCTACAGCTTTTTATGCCTGCTCTATAATCTTCCTCAGCTGCTGTCTCAATATTTCAATTACACTATTGTGTCTCGGTACAAAGAACAGGTAAAACAAACATGATGTCAATGAACAGATATGCAAACTGTCTTATGAAGCAAAAGCCTCAGTCTTTCATCAGTTTGAATGTATATTCCCAAATTCTGCCTCTTTAAATTAGTTCTTCTTAAGAAAATCAAACTCAATAATTATTTCATTTCCCCCACCCAAAGGCTGAGCAAAGCCAATGAAGCAATTTCTTTGTGATAAAAAGTATTTATTTGCTGGAGGATTTTTAGATCCAAGATGTCAACTGACATAAACTCAATTGTTATTTTATTAAATGGGTTGGCAGCATTCTCGGAGGTCCAAAGTTTACCTGGGCTATGTTGGCTTTTCTTTGGTGGTAAAACTGTTCAATTTATATATATCATATCCTTTTGTCCAAAACCTTTGGCCTTGAAGATGCAGTCTAGGATATATTAGAAGTGTTGAGAAGTGTTGAGTTTCATCTGGAAAGGTGGCTCCAGGGACGAAAAATCAAAGGAGGAAAACAGGGACAGACTCCATAGTTAGTCAGTAATGGTATTAACCTGAGAAGTAAAAGAGGCCTACTACAGTTCTCATTTTTCTGGATGTGGAGTGAGTGAATTTGCCCCACCACTGTCAATTTATTATCAAATTCTTACTTGAGGCTGAAAAAAGTGACCCTACAACAATAAAACAATCCAGGTCAAATCAACATGATGCTAACACTGAAATATCTTTTACAAAAAATGAGGAAGAAGCATCTTGGATTGTCAAACCACTCAATGACTACAAGTTGCTACTACCAGAGAAAGAGCAAGCAGAAGAAAGCCAGTATTTGGATCCATCAGCTACTAATGTGTGGTTCTGAGGGATATAAAAGGATGGAAAGTAAATCAAAACAGGTTAAAGAGGCCGAATAGCCTAGTTTCAAATAAATGTAAGCTCATGATATTCTGATAACTATCAGACAGTTGCTGCTGCAGAGAATTCCATATGAATCTCAGAAAATGGCATTTGTACTGCCTGGATCTATAAATGTGAAGATTTAGCTACTCATTTCAAAACTAGACTTTGCTACACTTGAAAATCAGCTCCATTTCTATGCACACTGCCTCAGCAGCTATAAAACAGAGACTTATTGCACAGGCATCAATCAGACATTAAAGCAGCCAGTACTGTACCATTGCTTAAGGGTATTTGTACAATCTGACTGAGCTACTGGAGATGCAAAGTACTCAAGGATGGGAATAACTCAGCTATGTTTGCCACTATGTGCTATGTTTGTTGTATTTCCACTGCTTAGAGAATTTGAGACCTCATCTTCGTCTTTTGTCCTTAATTGTTACTTCTGGATGTCCTTGATGCATATTTGTAATGTTTACCTATCACAGAAACATGCTGCTATAAAACCTGGGCAAATACCTTCACTTATGTGTTTGCTATGTCCATCAGTATAAATTTAGTTATTAAAATTTCCTGTCAAATATGAGTGAATACATTCTACTAGGAAATTCCATTTCATGGTAGGTCCTGGCGTTCTTGCTGTCTTTGTAAACTAGATTTAGTCCTAGTTTCTCTAACATCTGAAGAAATGCCTCTACTGCAGGTAATACTCTACAGCAAACAAATGTTCACAGCAGGTAGAATAGATACACATCTTAAAACCTCTGAAGTGAGTGATATTGATCTCTTAGTGTCCTAGTCAACACTCCTCTGCCCTAGCTTGCAGGAAGGAGGAAACAATGAGTACTCAGCAAGAAGAGTAAGAATAATTATTGCCTCATCTCATCAGAGCCCATTTATCTAAACAGAAAGAAAAGATCTCCCCATTGGGCTGCTCTCTCTCCTGGTTAGCTGTTTCAAGGTTGTTTTTTTACTTCAAACAAATGGACAACACCAATAAGAAAGACATCCCAGTTATCTTGGGAAACAAGATAAGGTCTTTTATGCATCTAGTTTTCTTGGCAGAGTCTGTTTTAACTATTTAAGCAACTTTACACGACCATGAACCACTGCAATCTCAGGTCTGGACCATACATTTAGAGCATTTATACATTAGGGAGTCAGTTGGAGAATAAAGGTTTACCTTTCTTCTATCTCTATCATTACCACTGACAGCACCAGTCCTCCTCTTTACAAGTGTAAATCTGCACCTTTGTTGAAATTAACGGCTCTGCCCAGCACATTGTTAACCTGCAGAGAGAATCAGATTCTGGATATCTGCAGTAATAAAACTGCAAGGCAGTGGAGAGCCTAATTATCACTTCAGACTCCTTCTGCCTTCTAGAATGCAAATTGAGTGAATCACTGGCACATGGTATGCCAGGTAAGGTTGGCTGTAAAAGAGCAGACAGCAGCAGTCCCTGGTCAGCCTGGTAACCAGCAACTTGGCCACATGCTAGTTCATACTATTTAAGGGGATTCAGATGCTACAGATCTGTTTTTTATTAGCAAAATGGAGATAAATGCCGGGCAGTAATAAATGTATGTGTTCTTAATTTCTAATGGTATCCTGCCAGTAAATGCCATACAAAGATGATGATGACATCTGATCCAAGATAAGGCACAGATGCACTTTTATAGAATAGCGGTACATGTGTAGCACTACATATATAGAACACATGCATTTGATTTTGTAAATGCTGTACTGCCAGAGGCAATCACTATTTATTTTAACCTTAGAGGGTCAGAGAAGTTCTGTCTATGTTGCAGGATTCTGGCAAAACTGTAATTAATGTACTAGATGCTACATGCAAGTATGTAACCACTGTTGTGAGGGCATCCATACTACCTCTGAGACTGCCTTCGCACTCAGCAAAGCTAACCACTACATTCTCCACCATCCATAAATCTACCTCTCTTCAGTGCAAGTCTAGGCAGCAAAACTGGGCATAAAATTGGACTCATACAGCAGAGTCCTCTTGCTCTCCCGGGTGATACTCTGCTTTAAGACAATGAGTTAATCTACTTGAAATTGTTCAAATGTTGTCCCAAAAGAAAACAGGAATATAAACAGGAGTATATTGAGAAATTCTGCTTCCTTCCGTTCTGCTTCTTCTCAACAATAAACAAGAGGCATCAAAGGACCCCTTCTGATCAACATCAAAAGCCCAAGATTTTACCAAGAGAACTCAAAAGAGTTTCCATTTGTGGTCAGTGGGAAAAACTTTTTTAAAAGCATTTAATGAGTTTTCTCTACTTTTAAAAACCCAAACGTTTTACACTATACCAAAGGTTTTAATTCAGTGCTGCAGTAATCTTTATTCATCTTAAAAAATGGAAAAATAAAAACCACAGCAAAGAAAAAGCAAGAGAAAACCCTTCACAGTCCTGAAACTGTGGCCTCTGCTCTCTGCCATTTTCTGGTTTCAGTTGTAGATAAAGCAGAGAATTATTTCTTGGCTAACAGTAATCGAGAAGAAAACATAAATAAGTATCAGATATAGAGCAAGTTAAGAATGTTTTCTATGGTAACCTGCATGCCAGGAAGGAGCAAGTCAGTGAAAAAGGGGGAGGGGGAGGGGAATGGTCTTTAAAGACAAAGCACCAAAGGACTCTATGAAGTAGGTCCCAACCCTGTAAGTTTCAGTGAGTGCAGTCCGGGCGTCAGAGAGTAACCACCTGATAACTGGTGCTCTCAGGGCTATTCTTAGCAGAATACAAGTACTGTGATAGGAACCAAGCAGCAGGATTTCAGCCTTGGAAGATTCATTGCTCACTCTAATAGAGACCTATTGGGCATTACATCGGAGTCAAAAGAGATGGAAAATTACGTGGAGAGGGTTTGAGGAGGTTTCTGTTACATCCAGGCAGCTATTAGTGGGAAAATGTGCTATTCATGGCAGTCCTGTCCAGGTGCTTTGACTCCCTAAGAACCCCTCAGCTCATCAGGCCACCACTGATCTTTTGCCTGTCCCAGTGCATGGTACAGCCCACAGGGCACCAGAGCCACTGAAGAGGTGGGTGCAAGGAGGGAAACAAATCCGGCAGCAAGGAGCTTCTGGAGATATCACCTCAGCCCTCACCCTGTCCCTCAAGATGTCTGTCCCTCCACCCTAAAGGGTTAATAAGCAGATAGCCTGCTAGCACTCTACGTTGCTAAAATCCCTTTGCACAAGGTGGGAAGAATGGATAGGGCCAGTAATGGGTGCCACAGCAGGGATCCTGTGATGGGCCCCTCAGGCTCCTGTGAGTCGATGGAGGGGGTGGGGGAAGGTGGCTGGAGCCCACAACTCCACCCTTCCCCAGGGGCAGTGCAGTGAAAAAGGCTTTTCTCTAATATACAGGCTCAGACCCTTGGCAACACTCCAAGTTTAAGACTTAAACTCCAGTTTAAGCCACTGGTAGGGGAGAGAAATGGGATTACAGGCAAAATAAACAAAGGGAAGTTATAGCTATATAGCAGAAACAATAAGAGACTGAAATTATTGATTCTAAAGATGGAGGTGGGTGAAACAGGAGGCTTGGTCAGGCCGCCAGGAAAGCCAGTGTGCTCTCATGGAGCTGCAGAAGTCTCCTCTACCCGATCAAGCAGTTGGTACAGCCCCAGAACTCCCTGCAAGATATCTGGAAGGCCTCATCTCAGCCAGCAAGCTTACTGATAACATAGGGCAAGCTAGCATGGAGGAAAGTAATGGGGGGAAAAATAAACCCACCTCTTCATCTTTTGTAGGACCTCACTGTGGCCGGGTGCAGGAGCAGTTCATTACGGGTAGTGCCTTCTAGAAAGAAATGGAATTTCCCAGTGTTTCCCAGCTACATTTTTAAGGAGCATGTTGTGAGCTTTCGAGGCAGCTCATCTGAAATTAGAAATGACTGTGTCTTCCTGACTTCATCAGGTTTCTGGATGTGAAAATGAACTCACAGGGTTCTACCTCTGGAATCCTTATGCAGGTGGCAGCTGTAAGATGAGGTTGTTGCCCGCTCTCACAGTCAGAACTGCAGTTGTTAGTGTTGAACCAGAAGTTGTTCTCTGCTGGTGAGCTTTGAACTCTGCAAATACTTCACTGTGAATGGTGCTTCCTTTCAGACCCACAAGTATTTCCAGAAGATGTGCCTGATTTGGGAGGAGAGGGAAGCAACCAGTTTCTCTATGGTATGAACTTTGAAGAAGCTATATGAATAAAGTATTGCAGCTACTGTGCCGTGCTGTTCTTAAATAGAGTAATGCTGCACGTGACAACTAGGCAGCTTGTACCTATGCAGTCCTGTTTGTATGTGCACCTAACTGTGCAGATAAAGCCAGAGGTGTTCTTGTTTGCTAGAAGCTCTCTGCTACTGCAACCTCAGGTCTTGAGCAACAATTGCTATGCTAAAACCTTCCTGTGGTGCTGAAATCCCAGTTTTTCAACATGAAATATTTTATGTGTTTTCTTTAAGTGATGGTTGCACGAGGGGAGAAAAAACAGAAGGTGGGTAAACTGAGGTATAAAACTCCATCACTAAGTTTCAACCTACTACAAAAGTTCAAACACACAATCCATTGTCATGCACGTAGCAAAGCTAGACATAGAATAAATACTTCTGGAGTGCTGGCTAGAGAGGCCATCTCCTTTGCAAGCAGGTACCTCATGGTTACCCTCCAGATACTGCTTGGTTTTAACTCCTCCTTCAGATAGGCAATTGGGAGGAGTGACTTGGGTTGTGCCAAGACCTGAAATGGGAGACTGGTGCAAATGGCAGATAGCCAGCAGTGAGGAGACACCTGGCATAAGACAAGGCACTAAGGTGTGTTGTACATAGTTATGAAACTATTCTACCTTTGTTTTCTGTGAAACGTTATATTTTTAAGAACCGTGCCTGCCTGAGGAGACAGTAGTTGTTTTGTTCTTTGGTTTGCTGTAGCCTCAGGGTGTCAGTCTTTTAAGCACAGAGGGTTGAATTCCATGTTAAATTATGGTTCGTGGGTCACAGTATAAATATACAAATTGCATACTTTCCAGAACAACAGTATCCCAGTGATGTCAGTGGAAGTTCACAGAGAGATTGGCATCACTCAGCTGAACAGTTTGCTCCTTTTTAAGATCACAACTCTCAAGCTCCATATTACCCTCATTCCACCAACTCTTCATTTCAGTTCTTTGAGACATGCATTTCTGCCTCTGCTGCTGGTTGAAAGCAGCCAGCAGTGATGCAGAAATTTATTTGGGCGTATTCATCACCCTGGGAACATTTCAGGATGCCAGTGATCATGGGTACGTATGTATGTACGCAGGTATGTATGTATGTATGTATCAGCTCTGTGGAGTCACACTTAGGAGCTTCTCTTTGTAACCAACAAGCCTAGAAAAAGGAAGCAGGATTTTATATCCAGTGTCCCTGGATATGACCTGCAGGCTATGTTTTCATCTCCTTAGTGCAGGATGAATGGAAACAAACCCACAGCTCTGTGTAACTGGATGGTTTTTTTTCTGCTAGCTCCAGATCTATTTGAACCATGGACACGTATATGGAAATAAAATACTACCATGGAACTTTCCCAAGCCTCTCCCACGTGGACCCTCTGGTGTCTGATAGTGTGATGAGCCATACTCAGCCTCAGCCTTTATCTGCCTGGTTGCCTATTTCCATAAAATTTTAACATAATTATTTTCTTTGAAGACATTCAACACATGTAATGAAATACAGTTGGTTTGTTTGGAAAGGATGTAAGAATGTGAGCAGGAAGGAAGAAAGGAAACAAAAAGAAGGATGTAAAACTCTGTGACATGGCTAGTTACTATTTGTGCTGCTCTGAAGACATTCTAAATGCTGACATTAATGTTGAGCTGCTGGTCCCCATCACAGAGCATGAGTTGCCTTGCACATAAAAGAATGGCTGACTTTCCACATGGGGATGTGTGTTTGAATAAATCTTGGTATATTCACATCCTTAAATCTCAACTTCAGCCCTCTTGTCTTGCTCATCCCATCCCCTCCTCCCTTTCCTCGGTGTGGGATGCGGATGTTGTGAGAAGATGGTGAGATTGGAACATCAATTTTCTCTTCTCCCTCACAAATGAACAGGAGATTGCTTTTAAAGGTATTAAATGGACACAGGTGGGACTGTAAACTTAAGTGCCTCCACATGGAACATCTGCTGCGTGTTCTCCAGTTCCTGTTATCTTTATAGCAGAACTTGATCTTTTAACCCCTTCACAACTGCCTCCCTCAGTACTTGTGCGAAGATGAGCAGTGACTTTTCTTTGATGTACAGAGAAGTCACAATGGATCTCTGTGATGTGACTGGCGTATGGTGCAGTGCTTTGAGCTTCAGTGTGCTTAGCAATTTGCACAGGTGGTTGGGGGAGGAAGACAAGTGTTGTCCAGGTGTTCTCAGTCTTGCTAGATAAGAGGATTCCAGACATACCGCAATACATCGAATATCCCCATTCTCCAGCCTTCTCCCCTCCCTCCTGCGCTCCCCCAGCCCCAGGAAATGTCTTTCTTGCGGGAATAACATATTTGTGGGATACTCCAAGCCAGTTAATATAACCTTAGCCATTTGGGGTGTAAAAGAAATTCTTTGTAAACCTTTGCTATGGACCTAAAGAAAATTATTTTCCCTTTCATCTCCAGAATCCATCCCTTCTCCCTTATGCTTCTTCCAAGCCTTCTTGCTTTCAAATTCAGGTACAAAATAGAAACCTGGACCATGTTAATGTATCTTTAACCTCTTCAGTGCTGCCTCTCACCACTCCACAGCATTTGTGCAACAGAGCTGTGTAGCATTTTCCTTTCAAGTCCTAATGAAGTCAGAGTGAATCCTTGAGCTGGGACTGCAAGCTGGTTGCCAGGTGAAGAATTCACACATCTTTTTCATGTGCTCAGCCTGAAGAAAAGAGCAAAACTTGGATGAAGGCACAAAAAACATGCAGTTCCAAACTAATTTTAAAGTAGAATGAGAGTGAAAGCTGTAGACTCAGAATGAGGTTTAATATCTATTGCTGAGTGTACCTAAATGTTAAAACAGTTAATGCTGTACCTGAGAGTTTGTTTGCAGCTGGAATGGTGAAGAGAGATAACATGACACAGAACAGGGAAGAGCTGCATCAGTGGAAACCATAGTTTCTTTTAAAGCTTGGTAGTTTTACCATATGGGAGGCATCCCAACAATCCAACTTTTCATGGACAAGGTCCAGCATTATGCCATGGGAGCAATAATGAGACACAATTCTCATCTATCTGCTTGAATGCTAAGTACATGGAAAATATTACTATTCTGTTTAACAGGTTACACCCAATTGTGCAGTTGTTCATACTGAAGCAACTGGACAAGGAAGTGAACAATCAGGAACAAACAAATATTCCCAAGCAAAATGAAAAGTACCTCAGTTGTCTTTGAAAACCCATGCCAGTGCTCCCCATTCTGCTCTTCTTTTGCCAGGACTTTGGCACATGTGTTGCTCTGTTTGAGTAGATTGGATTTGTAGTAAGCACATGTTTTGTTCTTCTAGTTTTTAGGAATAGATTTGCTTTCTAAGATAGGGGTTGGGAAAGTAATCAGTGCTTGCAGGTCCCTAAAAATGTGTCCTTCTGTGTTCCTTCTCCATGCAACTTGAACAAGAGTAGATAAAACTCTTCCATAAAGTGGTAGTGTTTTTGGCATTTAGCCATGCAAATACTAACTGATCTGCCAGTTTCCCTCACTCTGATAGTGACCTTTTCCAATAAGGTGGTTACTACAAAAGCTATGGAATAAAAATGCTCGCGTTTTCGAAATATTATTGTTGCTTCTATAAAAGGCATTGGGAGAGGATCAGTTTCTGATATCAAAGTAGTCCACTCCATCCTGTCTTCTCACAGCCCCTGAACTGCTGTTAGGTCTCTTTAGTCACACCCCAAACATCTTGACATACTTTGCATTGGTGGTCAGGATATGCAGGAGCCTCCTGCAGTGTTTTTCTGCATGCTCTCTTTGGCTTGGATTCATTCCACTACTGTTCTAAGCTTCTTTGTCTTGTGTCATTTCCCTCCTTTCCTTCGTCTTTCAGCTTAGTAAAACACCATCTAACAAAACCCCACTCTGGTAATTTAAGAAAGTGACACTTAATCTCAGAGAAAAATGTACAAGCAAACAACCAGGAAGACTCATGCAAACCATCCCACTGCTCAGTAGGTATTCCATCAATTCTCTCCAGCCCATTGTCCAATTTGTTTACTTAGATCACAGCTCTCTCAGATAATAAATCTCTTGCTATGCCCATACTTACTGGCAAGGATATGTCATGGCACTCTTCAGGTCTCCACAACACCCACACCTGATACTTCTTAAAGCAGTCCTAGTGTTCACCTGGAGCAGGTGCCTGGGCTGAGGTCCACTGGGATCAAGAACTCAGCCAGAGTCTGCTCCTGGGGTGGGGACTTGGAATGGCTCCTAGGCTCTGCAGTGTAGATGTCTCCTCTGCTACTCTCTGTGCCCGGAACAATGATATTTTTCTTAATTGCTCTCCGTTGGCCCCTTGGCAGTCTTGTCATTTAAAGAAATAATTCTCTAAGAACATATGCCTGGCTGTCATTCATAGGATAAGCACTGCTCATGAACACTTAATATTTTATATTTAATATTTATATTTAATATTTTAAGCTATGTCTATGCTTTTTGTTGGGTACTAAAAAAAAATAATCATTACCTAAACAAGAGTTATATCTGAGAAAAACTGCAGTTTCTGGGGTAACAAATGGGACAATGTTTCCAGAATTGTATTTAAAACAAAGAGAAACGATCATGGCTGTCATGAGAGACAGTGTTCCCAGAGAGAGTTAATTCGGCATAATTTTGAGGGATACCTTGTAATGAAACAAGTCTTAGTGGGACATAAAAAGTACCTCCCTTACTGTAAGCCCTGTGAGAGGTGATGAAGCCTCCTGTTCTTTGTGGTAAATGCCTTAGGTCAGAAAGGGCTTAGTATGTACAGGGAGGCACAATTTCAGTTATGCTCCTGTCCTGAATCCTGGCCCTTTTAGTTGTAACAGAAATTCTAAGCCAACCCATACTTTTTGGATTACTTTAAACTCCATCACAGTGCTTTTCTTAAGGCACTTTATTTTGAATAGGAACAGATCCATGAAAGGATTCTGATATGGGCTGAAACTAAATCACTTTCAAGGAAATGCAGCTGGAAGCACACTAATCTAAAAGCTTCCCAGGGAAAGCAGCACAGGCCTCCATTCTGCTTCGTCTCCGCCCCCAGCTAAAGTGCACCATGGCTCTCTGAGAGCCCTTAACCCTTGCGCTGCAGCATTGCCTCACCAGCAATATTCAGGGGATTCAAATAAAGCAGAAATGGTGTTTTCTTTCAACACCACCTCTGTGTTGCATGCAGTTTTCATCTAGTTATCTGGGTAGAGGATGGAGGGGTTGTTTTGGCTCTCACAGACCTTATGTGTTGAATTGCAATAGTAGTTCTAACCCTGGGATACAAGTTAGGGCTGTTCCTGTTGTGGACTCTTCCCCTGAATCCCAGTAGGGATGACACAGTGTATGTTACATTTTTTAAGGCCTCTCATTCTCGCCGGCCCCACCTTGTGTGAGTGTGCAGCTGAGGCTGATGTGTGTCAGGACAAGCTGTGACGGAATTTTTAAGTATTTCAGCTGTTTATTAAAGGATTAGAAAGGCTGTAACTAACAGAGTTTATGTTTTAGTCGGAAACAAAGCCAGGCAATGGTGTGGGGATTGGAAGAGGGGGAAATGCCAATACGTACATATATATTTGGCAATGTATATGGAGTAGTTCATACCTCCCACACGCTTTCCATAGAAACTCTTTTTTTGAAATAAAGGGTGCGAGGGAGCTGATCTGTGTAGATGAATCTGGGTCTACCTAGGCTGTGGAGTGACAGGGATTTGTTTCGCTTTTCCCACATATGATTCGTATATTTTCTTTTTTCATTTTCTCTTATTACCACCTTCAAACCAGTTATAGCCTACACAAGTATCAAGCCTACTGCTCTCCATGGACTCTTTCAGGATTCCAGGTAGTGACATGTCTATCCAGAAGGTAGATCAGAGTTTCTTTTTGTTCATTTGAATGTAAGGGTTTAAGATTGCAGGAGGGTTCATTTCCCACATCTAAAGAGTGTTGTCCCCCCACCTCCATTCCAGGCAGCTGAATTTTTTGTCTGTGGAGAAACAATCACTTGTAATGGGACAGATAAGCTTTCTGAACTGCTTAATTTCCTAGCCTGGTGTATTAACATTAACCAGTATTCCTGAAGATTTACTTACTGCCTCCCCTGTTGAGCAGTTCCTGCTAAGAGCAGCAACCTTGGGCAGGGGGGTGGGACAGGTGGATCAGGGGATGCCCTGTGATTCAGCTGTCCCAGCAAAATCCACCTTCAGCAATAAGAGGAAGCCTTCCAACCCCACTGCAGTCCACAGCTGAGACAGTGCTGAGTGTCTTTCAACTGCTTTTGCCCATGGAAATCACAGATTACTTTAATGAGCTCACTAAAGTCAATCATTGGTATAATTCAAAACTATTTTAAAAGGCACTAAAGCCTGTTTAGCCCTAGAAGCAGCAAAAGTAAAGAAAACAGTAGCTGACCAGGTGATTTCATGCTGTGTCAGGTGATGCACTTACATTTACTTTGAGAAGTGTTTGTATACTGCTTGACTTTTAGCCAGCAAAGATAAGCCCACATTCAGGACTGAACATCAAGGTCCTAATGGAGTTTTCCAGTGTTATAATTAATGGATTCAACAAAAAGGGCAGCAATGGGGGCAAGGTTTACTTCAAACACTAAAGCAGTTACACGACCTGTTTTGAATCTGCTTTTATACTCACATATTTTAACTTGTATATCTTCATAAAAGCCTGTCCAAATGTATAGATATAGAAAAAGATCAACTGATATAAGATATATATACATGAATAACACCATATTACATTCTCAAATACCAGAATGTCTGATTTTCTGTACTACAGAATACTTTCATGTATTACAATCCTTTAAAGGTTTCATTGCATTCTGAAATGGGGCTATCAGTCTCTGTTACCTTTTGCAAATGTGTTTCACAAGTTTACATAGAAGCATGTGGAATTAAAAAAAAAAAGCTTAATTACTGTACTATGAATCATGTAGCAAACAAAAGCCATGTTAGGCCCGGAAAACAAAAGGGGGAAAAATAAATTTTGTTACTGATACCTGTCGGGACCTTACTGTTTAGTCAGAGGAAGAAAATTATTTTATTTGATGTATGAATGGTTTCCCTGCATGCTTACAGTGAAGTCACATACTCTTATCATGGAGAAAATAGGAGTTCAACCTAGAACTGACACTACAGGTCCACTGCCATCAGGACAATAATCCTACCATCCTTCCTCAAATAGCCTTGTGCTTCCATTGATGCTTGTGCTGACATGGTGTCATGTCCCTTGAGAAGAAGCTGCTGGAGAGGGCATGGGAGCTTGTGGAGAGAGAGGAGTGTGGCTCAGCCCTTCTGGCAGCACCACGGGGCTTGACTGGCGTTAACCTGGTGGCCAAACCTCACTGTAGCTCCCAGCACAGCCATGGGTGTGTTGCAACTCCTTCACCTTCAGATCCCCTCCCTTTGCTTCAGTTCCCCTGTGTTTAAATTGCTCGTGCTCTTACATAACTTTGGAAAGAAAGTCTGTTACCATTTACCAAAGTTGCTATTTTTTCCCTCTGGATTGTTTAGATGCCACGAAGATGAGAAGGAGCATCCAATTCCCTCCCATCAGGAAGCTGTCCTTTGAAACATACTTAGCTGCCCTTGTTTCAGCCCAGATGCTCCCTCCAGAGGGAGCGCTGTGGCTTTAAGGCCCTTGTCCCAGATCCGCAGCACACCCACATATTTGTCCTCTCTTTGCATAGCCAGTGCCAAGCGGTGACATCTACTATAGTCTCTGGGACACGCTGGTCTCTGCAGTGCAGGGAAACGGGGCCGAGGGGGAGGGGGCGGCAGAGGGAGAGCACAAATCCCGCTGTGTTCCAGGAGGATGAGTCACTTCCTCGCATCAGCTCTGTGATGCTTTATTTATTGCCGCTCCACTGATATGAAGGCCGCCTCCCTTGTCCCTCTTTGGCATCCCTGGACTCGGCCACCCCATTAATCAGGCGGGGCCACTGGGGAGTGCACAGGGAGCGGGAGTCCTGTGTGCTGGTGGCCTTTAGCTGTCTCCAGTTCAATGAAATTACCTTGTGTGAAGACTTGTTTTATGAGAGATTGGTTTATTTGTAACTAAACTACTTCCTCCATTATTTGATAAGCTCAAATATTTGCTACTGATAGTCAGAGAGTGTCACATTTATTATCCCATTTCAGGCATTGCTTAACTCCTTTGTATTAGGCTTTTTTAAGCCCTTTGAGGACAGCAGAAAGCAGGCAGGAAAACTCTTATTCCTCTTACTCATGCTTCCAAAAGTATTGGGGTTTATTCTGTAAGGGATGTGGCTTGATTAAATTAAATTGCTTTGGAGTAGTTCTTTATATGTTTAACACAACACTTAAAAGGACTGACTCATGCTCTTTGTTAGAAATCCAAAGTATTAGAAAAAGAAAAGAGAGCAATGCCTTTTTCTTCCCTCATATATTGTAATACTTCAGGGTTTAGACAAATGTGGACATGAAGCAACATTGTCTCAAGGCTGGGGTGTGAATATCATTACTAAGTCCTGTTTGCTATCTTGCCCCAGTGGCTATGACACTTGTGACCCATTTGTACCTTGATTTGTGTTTTATTAACTCTGGTTGAAAATCAGGTCTGCTTAGCTTTTTAAGACATCTGATGTCTTTGGAAAATGAAAAACCCTACAGCCCTAAGATGTAAGTAATACTTTTACTATAACTTACTGCCATACACTTTCAAGTTTTTCTCTTTGAAGAAAAATTTTTCTTTTAGAATATATTTATATTTCTTTTAGGATATATTTAGAATATTTTTCTTTTAGAAGTCTTTCAAGTTTTTTTATTTTCATGGAGGTCAAGGGGTTATTATCTATTTGCTTCTGTGAATTCCAGCAGTAGATCACAATCCCAATACAAAGAGATATTTGTATATGTTAGGAGGAAAAAAATTGCTTAACTGTAAGAGCCATCTTTAGGAACCCCATCTGACTTCCCAGTACTTCTGACAAAACTTTTGTGGGTACTTGATGTTCCAGTCGTATACATGCTTTAAGCAGCACTGTCTTGCCTAATCGGAGCATTTTCGCCAAGACCACAGACTTCCACATCACTATCCCCCATAAATGTATGCTCAAATGGAGACGGGGTGGGGAAACAACCACTCTTTGTCTAATAAAGAGAAATAGGAGTTTGGGATTTGGGGTTGTGAAATGGAGAGGCTCTCGAATCCCATTTGGCACCTTCATAGCACCCCACGTTCAACACCTTGAGATACCTGAGGCCAGAGGAAAAATTTTTAAGAGAAAGCCCATACCTGCCACACTCCATGGGAAATGTGGTTATATTTCTGTAATGAAAATTAGAGAATGGTCATTATTCTTTAATGGGAATGGTGTCATTCCAGGACTGCTGACTCGTGCACAGAGAGTTTTCAAGGCATTTCTGTTGGAGCCAGCAGGCCCTGGGGAGAAGCTTTGGGCTGGGAAAACAGCAATGTGCCCAGAACGTGCAGTATGTTTGAACACAGAAGCAAATTGCTCTATTGTGCTTGTCAGGGGCTCCAGGGACCCAATCCTGTTGCTCACAATCCAATACACTAAATCCTATCTGAAATTAATGGAACTGCTCTTATTAAAAAAAAAAAAAAATGGTGAAAGGGCTAGTCTACTGAGAACAGGATGAGACTGGTCAGAAATCTCCCTCCTGTGGAAGAAATAGGAGTTTTGAGAAAAATATATTTAAAGCAGATTAGCTAAAAATAGACAAGAATTTCATTTTCTAAATCCTTTTGAAGTACCTACATAAGTGAATTTATAAAAAAATTTTAGACGTGTGAATATTCAAGTGGAGCTTTTAACCTTGCTGAAACTTTATTGTCCCTTAAAGTTCAGAGAAAGTAATTTTTTTTCTCTTTGAGTTAGAAATGATTGAGGAAAAATATATGTTCAGTGTGCTAACTAAGAAGGAAGTAATGGTTCATTCCACCTCTGACAGATGTAGAGATGTATGCAATCACTTGGGCACTTCCAATCAGATACAGCAAGCTCACTGCACGTGGCTTGGTGTCTGGTGTTAAGGCTATCTGAAATGATAAGGATACGTCAGGCTGGCTTATGACTGTGGCCTTCCAGAATCTCTTCAGGGAACATCAGGCCTTTTGCAGGTGGCTGATTTGATTTCTAACAAAGAGCCTGCTGATGAGAGTCCAAATTGGCTGTTTCAGCTGAGGTCTGCCCTGGAAGTCAGGGAGTGAGAACTGAGCCTAGGGAGATTGAAGGTTCATTAAATGTGTGTTTGTCTTGGACTTTGACATGAAGATGCTGCTATTCCAGGTGCAGCTGAACTCCTAAGGCTTTGGACTTCTTAGGAGTTATAGGAGGAGCAAAGCTTCAGCTGTGATTTCTGTACCACAACAGGAGCTCACAGAGACAGCATTCTTCTTTGCCATATCAGTTTAAAATAAATGCATTGCAAAATCACAATAAGTTGGATTTTTACAAGAATATGTTCTTTAGGTAACTGCAATTTTAAAAGCAGATGTGCATTCTAGATTTTACCATGAGCTCACTAGAACACAGTTAAGCCTAGGTAATTGGTGACTTTCTTTTTCATTCAGTTTTCAAGGCACAAACTTATAATTCTTGGTGTGAAGATACTAGCATATTTACAGGAATTGCAAACCAAAATAATTTCCAAAACTTATGTGCAAATTAAAGTACACATCCTTTCATGTTTTGCTATTGCTCAGACAAATGTTCCTCTCTTAAAACACTTCGATTCCTCAGGCAGTGCCTCCTCTCTGTACTGATGATTAATTCAGTCAAAACACCAGCTTAGTAGTTTCTTGAAAGAATTAGGTTCTCTCAAAGAAATTATTTTTTCTTTGATTATAACCAAAAACTCCTCTAAGTACCTCATTTTTTCATAGGTGTGAACTATATTGTTGCAATTACTAAAATAATTCTCTGTGTGCTTCTTCCAGGTATCATCTATATTTGGAACTTATTGAATGAGAACTGATTTATACCTTCAAAATATGAAAGTATGCTTTGTTGAGCAGAAAAAAATCATGTCCAGGCCTGTGTCCACATTGCTAACTCATTCTTTTCCAAAAATTGGGTGGGTAAGTCTTACATATGATTAGATACAGCCCTAAGTGTTTGCTGTTTGTGCTTATCCCTGTATCATTGTATTTTTTTTCTCCTAACCCACGACTGCTACTGAAAAGTTATTAATTTACTCCTCTGATAATTAGAAATCTTCTGGTTTTTCTTCTCGTCCAAAAATAATTTATACTAATTTTTGCTTGTGCCATCATGATCTGTTAGTTTTTAAAAAGCACTTTTCCATCTATGGTGTTTGTCTGCTTGCTTTTCTAAATAATGTCTGGATCTGCAGAGGCTTAGCCTTTGTTTTGAGAATCTGAATTTTCTTCCAGCTGCATCTGATTCTCAGGGAGAAATTTATTTGACTGACCCTCTCTGTTCAGCAGGTCTGCATCCTTGCAGGCATAAATACCTGTTTGCACTTGTTCTTCTTCACTGACTCTGTTGGAACTATTGTTTCACAATAAAAAAGAATGACAGGCAGTAGTGCACAGTCTTCTCTACAAATGGTGGAGAGTAAATGCCTACAGCCAAGGAGACACAGCCTAACTTATTAGCTTCTCAGGTTCAGCATCTGTCCAGAAGCAAGCACTTTGAGTTCCTGCAGGAGACACCTGGTCTGCTACCCCAGACTCAGTTGCCTTCAGCACCTGTTGTTACACAGCTTTGAATTGTGAACCATAACAATATTTTATGCTGCTGTTCCTAGAACTCGGGTCTTTACTATGACTTTTATCTCTTTCATGGAAAGCAGTGACTGACAGGACTTGATTCCTTAGAGTTCTAATATATGTTCTGCTTCCTTTCACCCTGGTGGGGTAACTGCTGGAGGGTTCTTCATTGACACTTATCTCTGCCTAGACCTAAAAGTCTTTCTGTTTTTAGGACATGAGCCTTCTCACATCGGAACTGTGTCCTGTCATTCATGTTTGCAAAAGAGTTTGTCACTAAATCATATGGGAGATTCATATTGTTAGCAATTGTTAGTCTAGTTACCATCTGAGGTTATCTAGGAAAAGAAGAGAGTTTAGAGTCCACACAGAAGTGTTCTGTTGACTTTTATTTCAGCTAAAAATGTCTTAAGTAATGTTGGGAGAAATTTTCAGCAATTTGAAAATGTAAGTGTCCTGCCAAAAAAAACAGGAGTCACAATCTACAAGTCCTACATGGCAACAAGTGCATTGCCAGCCCAAGATAAATATCATAAACCAAATGGAAAGAAAAGGTATGATGAGCTCATGATCTCTGCTAGGAATTGTGGAAGAAAAGATGATAAAAAAAGCGGAGGGAAAGAAGGCGTGATTTGGCTCAGGATATGAAATAAGTAGCATCTAAATAAATGAACTCTAAATATAGCTTCATGAACAAAACATATTTAAAGACTACTTGGATACACTTGCCGAAGGGAAAGTAGTAAAATGAAAACAATGTTTTCCAAATTTTGGTCAAAGATGCAAGGCAGGATACTCTAATGTCAATGGAAATATATATATATATTCAAGGACAGCATTTTATCCATGATTTATCTATGTTTTATTTAAATGTTTTGTTTTGTTTGTTGTTTTTTGGTTTGGGTTTTTTTCTTGCATATGAACCATGGTAAAATGTGAAGAACTTAAACCCTTATATTTGAATTTATGACATATATCATGAGATACTGGAGCATGCTTTACTATCCACTTTCCATAGTGGAAATCCTTCTTGATCCCTTTAACACTGCCTTGGGAGACCTGTTTTCCTGTCTTAATTTAGGTTTTATTACATCTTTGTGCACTATCAGCACAGTAATAAAATTTATTTAATCTTCATTATTTTTAAATTATGTATGGAGACACTGTTTCTCATCCAATATTCTGGAGCTGCAAATTGCACATGATTTGATCTGCCAGAAATTTAAGGAAATAAAAAATCACCAGTTCCTTTAGGGCTGGCTGCTTCTTCCATTGGAATCAGTGGGAATTTTGCCATTGACTTAAGTGGGAGTAGGATCAGGCCCTTAATGCTGTGTATTTACTTTATTTAGGCCAAAAGACACAGAGACACAGAGAAGATACTGTTCAATGGTTGCAATTTTAGTCAGTAAGTTTGCTGCTTGCTGGCAGTGTGGCACCTCTCACGGAGCAAAATATTACAGCATTAGGGAGTGCTTTTAGTAATATGCATAGTACAGCATGAGGCAAAACACTACGGTTATGTTTTCAAAGATGTAATGAAATCCTAGCTGCTAGACTGAGAAGTTAGTTGGAAATGGTAGACTGAAAGCCTATATAAGTCTTGTTGGGAAGTGGCTGATTTTTAATTTGTATTGGTTTTTTTTTGTTTAGTTTGGTTTTTTTAATTATTCCTTATGAATTAAACTTGTCTGGGTGACAGACAGGAAGGTGCACCTTGAGATGTAGATTCATTTCCAGGGGTCTGCCCTGGACATCCTGTGTGACCTCGAGCCAAGCATTTAATGTCTCTGCATTGCTGTGCTCTGTTTGTAAAATGTGGATGACAATTCTTCCTTTCTTCTGTCCCTAGCCCTGCCTGCCTAGCCTGTAAGCCCCTCGGGGAACAGACTGTTGCTTGCCCTGAGTGCCCTTCCTCCCAGATCAGGGCCTTGACTTTGGCTATGATCAGAATGTTGAAAATAGCAAAATAATACCTTATTTTATAATGCTCCTTATTTTACATGCAGATATTGAGCTTTAATATAGTTTAATTTCAACAGTTTTTTTCCTTTGGGTGAATCTGTTGATGTTTGTCTGACTGACTCCTCTATCTACAGTGAGAGTCAGCATGACTTCAAGCCTACAACTGGCCTTTCACAGCTCCTGCTTTCTACTCTGGCCTCTTCTCTGCCTGGGTAGGGTTGCTGACAACTTCCATTACCCTCAGCTAACAATGACTTTGCATATATAAATAATCTGAGTATGGGCAATAGCTCTTATATATCTAGAACACATGAGACCTGCTGTACATCTGCAAACTAAATTATACTTGTCTGGAGAGCCCAGTTTGTGCTGAACATTGGAGGGACCATATGTGAACTTATCAATGCCAGGGCACACACCACAGGATCTGACACTGCACCGGATGTGGTGCTCAGGCACTATTAATTCGTGGAGAAGTGTGAATCCAGTGTGTCCAGGATGCATTGAATTTCCTGCATCTGCTCAGCTCAGCTGTGTTTGAGCAGTAAACCAGAGGCTGGTAACTGGTAGTTTATAAAAGCATTTAACAGCTCTAAACCTGATCTCTGATGTACCTTCACACTTCACTTCATATATGTATATGAAACACCTCAGTAAAATCAGTGAGCCATATTCATGCACAAAATTTCACTTGTGGCTTGGGGTCAATAGGAGCATGTGGGTGTGTTACATTTGTTCTGAAAATGTTTCTTGGATAAGCTCTCCAGGGACTTTTAGGAAGGGTAAGATATCTTTTTTTCTGGATCCTAGCCTAGGATCCTGACAAGGTGGATGATGACATACTTTACCATGCCATGAATGGTGGTGTTCTGGGTACATGCTAAGGAACAGCTCTGTGTGCCAAAGGAAGGAGTATGAAAATTTGAAGTGCTCTTATTGAATGGAAGTGTTTCCATGACTTAGGTAATTTGGTTTTACTTTAGCCTTTTGAGAATCCAATTTTTGGGGTTTTTTTTAAACTATGGCCCTAAATTATTTCATTTAACGTAGGTGTAGGGAAAAGAATCAGATCTAATATCACTGAAATAAAAATACAGTTTCTACTAGAGCCTTTCTGGAATATTGAAGTCATACCTGGATATGCTTTGATTCATAGAAGAATGAGACTAATTTTTTATGTAGCCTCTCCATATCTCATACTGTTACATCTGTTGGAAGTACTGGAAGGTCCAATTGTTTATTTCCAGGTCAATCAACTCATGAATTTAGAAAATGAGGATCGTTTTTTAAGAATCCATCTGTCTATGAACCCAGCATCACAGTCCTTAGGTCAGATGCCAGCTGGGAATAATGGGGAGAGCTCATACAGGTTCCAATTCAACCCAGGAGATTGGTACCAGAAAGAGAGACAGCACAGTATCCACAGGCTATAGCACAATGATTTCATTGATGTCTTTGAGCACTGTTTCTTCCATGGGTTACTGACTTGATCTAGCGCAAAAGCCAATTTGTTTAATGTCTTTTATAGGCAGAATAGAACCTTTCTTGAGGGAGAAAATAAATCAGTTCCTGTCCTTGGTGGTTTCCTTATCTCTGCATGCACGCCAAGTGGGGACAGGATGAACACCGTTGCCTTACATGTCACAGGTTAACACTAAACAGGATGGACCTGGTGCCCAGAGATATTTCTATTTACTGTAAATTATTTTAGAGGGTTGAGGGTGGCTTTGGCTGTGCAAAGACTACTTGTGTGCCCAGGTGCTACTCTGCAATGAGGCCATAGATATACATACGTGTATCAGAGCTCAGTAACATATATAACAGGTGCCTTATCAACATTTCCAGAGTCCCCAGAACTATGCAAAAGATAGAAATAAAAGTGTAGCGGTGGTGGTCTGATTTTTTGACTGAGAAAATAACAGTTCTTCAACCCCAACAGCTCAGTGCTAAATGATCATGTGTGTTTCATTACATAGACCTCACTGTAAAAATACAGAACCCATAGGCTCCAAATGGAAATCTGGATGAGGTGATTTTTCATTGCATTAGTCTTGAAAAGAAAATTGTTTATTCATTCATTTTGTACATAAAAACATTTTACATTCTTGGTATGTTCAGGAAAAAGAAGCACTAAATGTATCAGAGCATTAGATATTTCCTAAGGTCAAGGGCTTGTTATTGTTACTTAGTGTGTAAAACAAACCTAGAATTTTATTCTCCTGTTTCTGGACTTGCAGTTCATGTTGCTTTTTTTCCAACAAAATAGGCTTGGTGACCTTTAGTTCCAGTATCTGAGGCTGTCAGCTTTGTCAGAAAAGATTTGTACTCAAATTGTGATAAGAACTGGACTCTCATAGATTCACTTGCAAAATCTTTCTCAGAGATATTCTTCTCTCAGTAAGAAGTCAAGGTACCATGCGCACTGCAAAGAGAAATTAAGTTTCCCATGCTGAGACCTGAATTGAGTGACTGACTATATGATCACTAGTACAGAAATTCACCAAAGTCACCTAATATTCCATTTAGTTTGTAACAGTTACCAATTCTTGGCAGGAGTCTTGTGAGCAGCCTTCATTTATTCTAGTCAAGCTCACTAACTGCAGTCAATGTGCATCACCAAAATTTTTCAAGTAATATGACTGTCATGCTCTTGGTGTCTCTTCTGGAGTGAAAAGCATGTTGCTGTAAAGTACTTTACACTAAGCCCATTTTCCCTGTCCTCATTTTATTCTTCTGTGTTCAAAGATGTGTCTGTATTCCTAAATAATTCTTTTCACTCTGCAGTGTTAGCACCTTTCAGGCATTTGCATGCTTATGCCTCCACGTTTAGGAGTCCTGGCCCTACAGGCAAGATTTTCTGGTTTTGCTACAGAAATTCAGTGAAGCAAAACCTGGCAGCTTTGCACAGTTCTGTACATGTACAGTACTGTAGGTCTTCTGTAGCATAGCTGTAGGTTTTACCTTGTACAATACCATAGCTTTCATAGTAACTTTCATTGCTTTTGACATATTCATGTTCAATATTCTTCATAAACTATTTATCTAACCTACCAAGGAATACTTCGTGCGACAAACTACATTTTCATCTGGATTTTTTCCTGTAAACTTGTTGAATATGCTTGCTTTTCTAAATACTGTCTGTCTCTAAAGTAATAAAATGAATTACGCTTATCATTTTTCCTGATTTGTTTTTATTCTCCTTAAAGCTAAAACTAAGAGGGGAAGAAAAGAAAATCCTTCTTTTGTTCCAGTAAAGCATTTTTCAAAATTGCATTCAACAACTCAGAACCCCGTGCTTCTGGAAGGAAGCTCCCAGAAAGTGCTGGAGAGCTTTAGATCCCTACAGTCCACCCATCTCAGCACACATGGAGTTCTGTGTGCATTTCCATTTGTCATCGCTGAGCTACATCTCCACCATTTCCAGGTCTGAACCCAAGTTAACCCAGAGGTGCCCTTCTGTGATTTTGTCATGTGTTCATTAAAAAAAAAAAATAAAGACAACGGGTAGAAAAAAAGATTGAAGATTCTGCTATTAAGGAAAGTTCTAAAGAAAAATCTGTTGATGTAATTAGTTCAGCAAATGCTGAAATGCTGGCTAGTGAGATTATACTCCGTTTGCTTTCAGTATGAATACTGCAGCATTAGCACCTCTGGCATACTAAGCCAATTTGTATTCTTTGCAATCTAATGCTTCATCAGGTTTCATTACATGTAAATAAGTCTAGCATTCAACTCCTTAGAAATTGTCAGAGTTAATTAAACTAATCAGTCTCATCTGGATTCCTGTATTAACTGTATTGTTTTCATCTCCAGATGAATGTCCAAGAGAGTTCACTGAAGATACTTTTGGAATAACCTGCCTGTAGAGACAAGATATTCTGAATCTTTCAATGTAGGAGGTACATGGTATGATTATGATTTTCATTAGGACAGTTTAAACTGCATAGTGTAAGGTCATTTTTTGCTCTGTCCTTATACATGTAATTCTGAGCTTCTGCTCTCTACAATATCTTATGCCAATAAAGTTCATAGCCTAATTACGCATAATTTGAAAGGGAATTTTCTTTTCTCAATTTTTGCTTTGTTTTTTTAACGTAATGACTCCCTCCCCTCTGTTATCAAAAAGAATGAAAAGAAGTGATTGGTATAATTTCCCTCTGAAGTTTATTTCCATATTTTTATCATATCATTTCTTCTTATCATAACTGCATTTCCATTCTGAAGCCCATTATTCTAGTCTTTTCATTGAGTCTGCTTTTGCTGTCTATAATCTTGATGGTACATTTTGTTTTTTCTGGATTATAAAAAGTCACCTTTAAGTAATTGGTTTTCAGTTATGAATGTTTGAATTAGATGATATTATTATTTTACTTAAATTTTTTGCAAGCAAGAATCAATCAAAATTTTATTTACTACTTTGATTAAGGGGGTTTTGCTAGACATCTGTAGAAAATCTATAGCATTCAAGGTTTATTTTTTCATCAGTAGCATAAACTTAGCAACTCTTATGCTTGCAACTTTGATACTTGCTGTAGATTTTTCAGGTAACCCTGTGAAATAAGAATTACACATGCAATGCTCTCTCAGACAGCTGAAGGTCAAAACTTCTGTGCTGTCTCTCCTGAAGTTCATGAGGCTTTTGAGGTGAGTCAGATTAGCTTTCTTTTTTGAGTACCTAAGCATGTATAAAACAAGTTTTAAAATAAATCAAGTGTTTATTTTTATCAAGTCTATATATCATTCTGTCATTGTGATTATCACACTTAATTATTCACTGATAGAGTCCAAGGCACTGGTAAAGAATTCCAAAGCTTTACTGGTGTTTGAAGCTGGCTCCTGCTGTGGGTAGTGTGTGCCCACCCACATGTGCATGTTCAGATGCAGTTTTGGGTCACAGGACTACTATTGTGTGATGCAAAAACATCATCTGGGGTTCAACTACAGCACACTGACTCTGTGTACCCATCTTTGGAGTACTCTCTACTCTTTGTGATGAACATTTACACCAAGAAAACTGATATTTTTGTTTCCTTAAGGTCTACAAAGAACTGACAGTTACTGTGGTCTGAGGCTGTTTCCAACTTTTTGTCTAGTACAAATTTTTTTTGCACATCAATGTTGCTCTCATGTTCAAGTTAAATCATACTTTCCTTTTTGTAAATAACAAGAAGAATATGATAATGAAGTGCAAAATGGGAAAAAAACGTTGCTCATTGTGTCATTTTCCAAGCTGCAGAAGCACATTTGGCTTAATACATTTAATGGAAGTGTTCTGCATCCTGGCCTCCCTGGTGCTCCAGCAGTTTAGTCAGAGAGTTTAGGAGTTCAGTGTCCTCAAAGTTTCACAGGGGACACCCTCACCTACTCAAAACCATGGTTATGGAATTCCTGTAGGCAAATACATCATGAGAGAGGGTAAGAGCAAGGAACCTGAATTTCTTGGTATGAATCTCTGCCTTCCAGCAGGTTGACAGTAAGAAAACCTGTACTACCACTTGCATGTGTGTAGCTACAACTTCAACCCTTAACCTCTTGCTGATTCCCTGAATAATCATCTTGATGCATGAATATACACCTTTTTCTCCTTCTGAATGAGAAAATGTCAGCTATGTGTCAGGGGTTTGCTAAATACACTCTACTTCTTACTTGGACTTTTTCTCAGGAAGAGGTGCACCTGGAGCCATAGCTCTGCAAGGGGTGTAGCAGCCTCTGTCTGGGAGATTCATGTGTGGAGGAGGGAAGTGTGGAAAGGCTTGAGAACTTCCATCACTATGGTGTGATTGGGTTGTCCATAACCTGCAGGGGCACACCATAATCAGGCTGGAAAGAGTTTAAATTTCTTCATCCAGACTCCCTTTTATATCTATTTTCTTTGCCTCCATCTGCCTTTTTCTGAGGTTTGTTTTTCTTGATTCTTATGGCTAAGTTTCCCACTCTGTGTTGGATTTCAGCCAAAGCATGCTTTTATAGGCTGGGAAGAACTTTTCCCATTTTACAGACTGGCATCTAGTGGGTGCACATTAGTAGCCTTCCTAGGAGCACATAGGGAGCCTGTCTAAAGAGGGGATGTTACTTTATTGGAGGTTCTTTATTGCAATCATAGAGTTGATGATTCTAAGAAGCTAATTGAGGTAGTTATAATTAATGATGCTTCCCATCCCTCATAAATATTTTGCCTCTCTTTATGCATAATATCTGTGGTTTTAATATTTTTTAATTGCTTTCTAACAGTTCCTGGCTATCAACTTTTATTTCATTTAAGTGTTTCAACATTACAGCTGTCCATTTCTTTCATTGCCTTATGGCTTTTGCTGCTGAAGCCAGCATTATACTGTTCCAGAAATGTCCTTTTATAGTTTATATCACCATCTCTATAAAGATGCTCTTAAAGTCTTGGCTTTCAGATGGCTTTTGGACAGCCTTTTCTAAGGCCTCTCTTATTTCTACCAAACTGAGTCTGTCACCTTGGCTTGCTGGGTTCCTCTTTACTTTTATTGAGCTCAAACTTTTGTGCTATTTGTAAAACACCAAAGTGAAGTGCAAGTAGACTGCTTCATATTCAGTCACCATTCTTTAACACTTTTGGCTTAAGCAATCCTACAAGAAGTTAGAATTTCCTAACAGCACAGCTCTTGAGAACATTAGCACACAAAAAAACCTGTCTATGGTGTCAAAGTGTCCTTCTTATACAGGAATATCAGTAAAAGCATTTGCTCTTGTGCTGTTCCTCTACTGTGGAGGGCTACCCACTGAGATTATATTTCAGAGATTTTAAAAAATACTTAGATATCTTTAGATGTTTATTGATGTCTTTTGCTGTTGCCACTGTTTTTATGTCCCCATTTAAAAGGAGATATGACAAAAAGCAGCAAAATCAGATGCATGTGTTGGACACATGAAAGCAATTGAATTCACTTTCTTTCACCAAAGGTGATGGAAGGAAAATTATAAAAAATTCTGTTGTCTACAGAATAGAATTTTTTTTATATTGGTGACTTATCTGGGATTTTTTTCTTTTTAATGCTGCTGTAAAAGACATGGACATAAAATTCTTCCACGGACAGTTTTTTAGTGAGGAACTATGTTGTGTGAGCAATAAGCTACAATATTTACAACTCCAACTTGATGCACATTCATAACTAGAAGGTTCTGTAAGAATTTTGCTTTTGTTTTCTATAACCCTCAGTTTTATTTCACCCAGATCATTAAATTTATAACATTAATTCCATATGTTGAAAATGTTGGCAGAAAATACAGTACCTTAAATCCCATAGAAAAAATATGATACAGTTAATCCATAAACTTCTTTAACTTTCATCTTCTAAACCTAGGAAAAGTCCAATAGTACTCAAGTGATTTTACCAGACCCTATTTATATTGCTATTCACACTGCAGTTCCAGGGAAATAATACATATTTCTAGGAAGTACTTACTACCAGTTTCAAAGAATTTTTTTTTTTTAAACCTTGAATAATTTAAATATTGATTCTATAAAGACAAAAAAAAGCACCAGGATACCAAATACAATCAATGAACTGTTTCTGACAGCTGATAATTTGTTTGCTAATGAAAAGGTTTAACTCACCACAGCATCCTTCCTTATGTGAATGACCTTATGCTCTTAAGTAGTCCTTTGTTTAAAGAACATTTTTTGACTGTTTCCCAGGTACACATCTTAATGATGGAAACTGTTGGCACTTCTTACCTCTACCATTTATGTGAAAGAGCTGGTAAAAATTTGGCCTTGTCTGCACCTTGGATATTGCTTGTGACTTGGTCTGTATGTGTATGGATTCATACACTGCCAGTATTATTGGCATGTCAAATCAGAGGAAAGGGATGTCATGGGCTTTCAAACCCATGCTGCCAAAGTGAGCATCCAGAAGGTTATACTGAAGAAAGTACATGCTACAATGTCCAGAAAATATAGCCTGACTCACTGGGGAACCTGTTGCTTCTTTTTTCAGATCCTTGGGGTGGGAAGTGGAGGACAAACTTCCACAGACCTTTTTGCCAGAGAAGGCCTTCTGAACCCTGTCCAGGGATAATGTCTGGTCTGAGATAGGAAGATGTCCCTGCATTCACCAGAACCCCTTATCTTGTTTTATTCTTTGCCTATGTATAAAATTGAGCTTTTCACAAACATATGGGATAGACCTGTACATAAGACTGTACACTATTTAATTTTTTGTTCTGAGCTAAGAGGTCAGATGCCTACATTTTTTCTTGATGTTTTAAAACACACATTTTTCATCTGTATTTGTTTCTAGGCAGGTCAAATTTATACAACAATAACAATTCAAACAGCACAGGTTTTGAAAAAATGCAAAGGTTTTGCATTATATTAGGTCCATCTGTAAGTGGAAATACACTGGTTTGTACATTTTCAATGAATCGATTTTCTGAAGTAAAAAAGCAAAGCGCAGAATTGGAGGTTTCTGAAACTTGTGAAAATTCTGAACAGCCCTGTGTAACAGTAACTTCAACTTGACGCAGGCCAGTTGTTCTGGTTCTTTATTTCAGGCTTCTTTATTACATGCACCTGTTTCAACTAACTTGTAGCTGTTTCTGAAACTCCTGACTGGCCTGCAGCCAGGACGCTCTGCGTGTTCCCACAGTTAATATGATCTAGGTCTTTAGAGGGTTCATGGGGATGTGGGTAATATGAAAGTCCAGACTGATAAAAGCTTTTCCCTTACCTCTGCTCAATAATAGATTTGCCTGTTTACTTCTGGTCTCCCTGCCAAAAAATTTGGGAGAAGAGGTTGTTCTTTGAAACCCTCTTCTGCACAGGTTGCACTTAAAGTTCATGGGTTCAGGGGAGTTTTCCACCCTTTTGGATTTAATTACAACCAGCTCATGCCATTCTGGACTAATCCTCTCTGTCCAGTTCCACAGTAAAAAATGTGGGTCTCTAATGACATCAACAAATTAAAATAACCAACTAATTTAATAAGTGCATTTTGCAGTTAAATGTTAATGTAAAGATGCATTTTCTATTTGCAGTTTCATGTTGGTTCTGGGTAAGATTAGGTAAAGTAAAGCTTTAATAAGAAAATATTATATGGTCACCTTATTTCTGGGAAAAATTAGGCTTTGTATGAGAGTGCTCTGTGGCTGGGAAGTGAGGAATAGGGCAACAAGCTCTCTGGAGAAGGGTTTGCCCACGGAGTTGCATTCTCCACAACTGGTTACCACACTTTTGTTTGCAACAGCCACATGTAAAAGCCTGCCTCCCTCTCTAGCAGCAACCTACAGTTTCAGCATCTCCTCAAAAACAACAATTGGGACAAACCTTCATTAAATTAATTATTAAACTTTCTTCACATAAATTCATTTTAACAGAAAAGCATTAAGAATCTGTTTCACCACTTCCTAGACCTCAATTTTTCCCCAAGGGGCACAAAGGACATCTATTTTTGTGTGTCTCAGGAATATTTTTCAGAAAACTCAGCACATTAGAAAGTAGCTGCACACATTTTATATGATTTTTTAGAGGATTTGCTCTTTGATAGCAAGGGAGATATCAGTCAAAAGGAGCAGACAGATTTTAACTGCAGGCATGAAGGGAAGCACTTAATAGGGTATTTTTCCATTCTGCAGGTCTGTGGTTGCATGAAAGCAAAATGTGATACTTGGTGAGATCAGAAAATCAGAACCGGAATCAATAATGCTGCAGTTGTTTCAGGGAGGGTCAGTTTAAAGAAACAGCACTAAACTGAGATTTAATGGAATTAAAGGAGAAAAACTGCATTGTAGTTATAAGAATAGGTTATTTTATTGTTAGTAAACATCCTTTACTAAGCATTTGGGAGAAACAGATAGATTCTATCTAAGTGTAAATGCTGTAACATTTCTAAATGCTGTAAAACAGTTACTTAGGAAAAAATAGGTTTCTCTAAAACCTCTCTAAAATAGATTTCTCTAAAGATTACTCTAAAGTAAGTAAGTTTGCTTACTGAACTCTACAAGTAGTGAGGAATGCACACAGCCGAAAAAAAAGGTGGTGGGCAGAGGAAGAGAGTAAAAATTTCTAGAAAAGAAATTCAATTTTACTTCTGCATTAAAAGCCTTATTATCTAATTCTTTGACCACCTCTATGAAGAAATCAGGCTACTGGGGGGAAAAAGGGCTATATTTTGAACTTCACAAGCAGTCAGCCTGAGATAGGTCCACCCAGACTATTCGGAACACCTCATTTACTCAAGGTACAAATGGCCTTTGACACAAGAAGACCCACTCCTTGCTGTGGGTCACCCTCAGCCAGACAAGCTGGTGGAACAGGTTTCACTTTGCTTCCTGTTCTGATCACCATTCACAAGGTTTTAAATGGGAAGGTGGGTTTGATATTAAGATGATGAGAAATGGAGCAAGAGTGGTGTCCCCTTTTACCAGCTCTGGCTGTGGGAGACCAATAACCAAGAGCTTCAGGCCAGAGCAACTTCTCAGTGAGTCACTGCTGGAGAGGGTTGGTAAGACCAGACAAACCAGCCAGAGAATTGTTACTTGTGGTCAGTGGTTTCTGCCAAAGATTTGCTGAGATCCTGGGACCTTAACCTCTGTTAACTCTACAGACAGCAGTGTGTGCAGAGGATGGAATTTTCTTCCCCATCCCTCCCAGCTATCTTCCTACCTGTGTGATCTTTTCACATTTTGTTACCTTCTGCTTTAACTAGGCAGACTAATCTCTCCTCCCACAGTCTACACATCTATTTGGTTACAGTATTTCCCCACTGGTTCCCTCACCCACCCCTCCCCTTTCATTTTTTTTTATTTTTCTTCCAAGCAATTTCCATTTCTCTCTAACCAGACTTTCTTTTGTCAACCTATCCTGATCATCATAATAATGAAAATTAAAGAATTAAAGGTTTGTTTATCACTTGCAGATCTTTAGCATGCAGCATCCCATATTCAAGACCATCCTTAAAAACTTAATTGTGCTTTTCTCTATATTTTAGGAGAAGGTCTTTTGTGCAGGATGCTGAAGAAACGCAAGAGCTGTAGGCTCTTTCTTTGCTTCTTTATTTGTGACCCACTTTTATTTATCCACAAAGGATAACATGAGGTGACTATATTAAAAACTATAGAAAATAATAATTTACATAAAAGAAAAAATGTTTCCATCAATAATTAGACATCAGAATTAGAAAAATAGTTTGAATTACATTATCTTTTTCCTGAACTTTCTGGTGGCAGTTTTAAGACCTTATGATAATGATGAGGCACTAACAGGTTTTAAAGTATGAAGAAAAGGAGTTATGTGAACAAAGTGATCAACAATAAATTATTAAACTGTATTCCAAATGAGCAAATACTAAATGACTGGTGGATAGCATTAGTAGAAATTTGTGTTTAGAAAGCGGTGTTTCAGAAAGTGAGGCAAATGTTTAGGTACCAAATCTCTAGTGATCTATCAGCATAAGCTTTGATTCAATCAGTAGGCTTTCAGCTTTCTCATATACCTTTAACATCTTTGTCCTCTCCCGTTTTCTATGGTCATTTCTCTTGCTTCCCCTCCCATTTTCAGTGAAACCAAGAAAGCAGCAAAATTTGCTAGTAACTCAGTGTTATTTAAGTTACCTAGGACAGGTAGATACTGTGCAGAAATATGGGGAGATTTAATCACTCCAAATTACGCAAATTATGTTTCATGTTAAAAAAAATAAAATCTAACAGCGTACTTTCTGGGGAAGTAATTCATTGTTAAGACCTGCAAGTGTGCATGTTTCCAGAAGAGTTGATGGTATCCCAATAGGCAGCATTTGATCACAGTGTAAAATGCCTGTTTGATTATTTTAAGGAAAGATGAGGGAAAAAATTGGGTTGAGGGTGTGAAAAATTGAAATGGAAGGACCTTAGCAAAGAGAATATGACATACTGCTGAATAGAGTACTAGTCTATAAATTCAATTAATTCTACGTTACAAAGAGGGGTTCTGTCTATTGCAAACTATTTCTGTGGTCCTGTCACTGCTTCATAGTGTGGGGCAGTGGGATGATGGTTCAGGGTAGCATTTTTGGTTGGGTTTTCTTATATATAGGTGGTTTCATGTTTTATATTCAGTAAAAATTTTAGGTAAAACAAACATAAATATTTTTATTAAGAGGAACTAGACAACACAGGACTTCCCTAAAATTTTATTTCTCCCACAAAAGCAATGTTCCAGAATCAAGCTCTTCCTTACCTGTTACCTTTTTGGCCCCATGACTTGTACATTCCTGGGAGTACAGAGAAGATTTAGGAGAGAATGATGCTCTCACACAAAATCCTATTAGTTCAGGTTCTCAGGGTACCTGAGAAACAGCTCTATGCAAATACCGCTGGCTGCAGATCTTTCCTCTTAAACAGTTATTTGAACAACTAGGATATTATATATATATGTGTGTGTGTGTGTATACACTCATTCCTTCACCTTGAGAATACCTTGTCCATCCACGGTTGGTATTCTGGAGATGTTAGGGTGTCTAACTCACTGGTTTGATTTCCATTCTGGTTACTAACTACTTTTTGGGCTCACAATATTCAGGATCCCATATTGGATCAAAGCTGCACTTCCATACAAGAAAAAAAATAAACAAAAATTCCACAGATTCCCAGTCTAAAGATAATGAGCAATACCTTTTCCTTATAAAGTTCAGCTTTCCCTTGCACAGGTAACAGGTCACAAATAATGTTAGTTTAAGCACTCCTCATCCCTACTTCTAAACAGTAATTTCACATAAGCTTTTTGAGTTTTTCATCTATAAACATATCATCTGCAAGTGTTGTTAAAAGCACCAAGGTGCATTGACCCTTCTGTTTGTGCAAACTGAGAATGTTATGTAGTAGAGAAAATCAGAAACAATACACCTCCTTCTGTCTCCAGCCCTCTGACATGCTCAGAGATCTCAGTGACATGAAGCATGCATAATTAATCAACAACCACTTTCTGAGTACACTTTCAGCATGTTTGCCAATGGAAGTCTGCAATCTACTACTAAGCAGTTTCTCATGGCAAGGTCAGGGATCAAATAACAGGTGGCTTAAATGATCCAGCAGTCAGATTAGAAGACTTGCTCCAAAAGGACGTGTTACCTTTTCTCCCTGCATCTCTAGCTGTGTTGATAGAACAGCTTCTTATTTTGTGAAGAAAGGCTAATAAAGATGGTCTGATGAAAACCTTGTTGAGACAATCATCTTTAGGGCAAGAGTTTTATCTGAAAAAATCATCCTATTTTATTCATAGACAATAAGTTGTCCATATATAAATAAATAAATAGATAGATAGATAAATAAATAAATAAATAAATAAAGATGACTTGGTGATTTTTTTCTTTCCTTTCAAATATATATATAGTCTGTTTTCTAACAAAAAATAGTCCTAGAAAATGAGAGTTCTGTATCTAAATGATGTTCCTAGTAGTAAGGTCACTTATTGAGATTTAAAGTACGTTATTCTAACATCATGTCTACAACAGTAGCTGGTAGATTGGACTTTCTAGTGACCTTTCAAGATTTCCTTCACCAGACAACCAGGGGTGCCTTTCTCTGAGCTCCAGATGATAGAAGGATGTTCCTCATTCACCCCAGCCCACAGAGAGCCCACACTGGTGCAGGGAAAGAATGTGAGTGGAAAGGAGCAGAAGAGAGAAGCTGTTACATACTGACCATACCCACCTCTACCCTGGGCCTGTGACACTCGGGGAGGGTAGAGGAGTATTAAGTGGAGGATTGATGCTGAGCCTGAGAGAAGGACGAAGAAGACAGTTTTAATGTTTGTCTTTGTTTCTTACTACCCAAATCCATCTTTGTTATATCTCACCTCTGAGTGGCTGAGCCCGTGGACAGCTGAAATAGGACTCTTAGTAAAGGGAAATAAAGAAGGCCCTCAGCTCCTTGTGGGGATGGTGTCCAGGGTCTGCTCAGCTGGGAAGAAGAGAGCACTGGAAAGGCAGCACATTACCATGGAGTATGTGCTGGAGACAGACTATGCAATCCTAAACCAAACATTTTATCAGTTTCTATAAGGTTCCTATTTTCTTCACTTGGCTCAAATATACAGTCAGGCACTAGCCTGGAGCAATGAAACTCTTATGTACAAACTGGGAATCAACGGGAACAGTGCCTAGTGAGGAAGTATAAGGAAACAGAAAATATACAGTAACAGTATTCCCTTTCTGCAGTTAAGGGATTTCCTGAAGCAGAGGACAAGCATCTGTCCTCCACAACTTTTTTTAACAGTTGTATCCAGCTGCACATTTGCCTCCTTGTCTTTCTGTGGTGACAAATTTCAGCAATGTGAGGAAGAGAAAGGAAAGGAAAGGAAAGGAAAGGAAAGGAAAGGAAAGGAAAGGAAAGGAAAGGAAAGGAAAGGAAAGGAAAGGAAAGGAAAGGAAAGGAAAGGAAAGGAAAGGAAAGGAAAGGAAAGGAAAGGAAAGGAAAGGAAAGGAAAGGAAAGGAAAGGAAAGGAAAGGAAAGGAAAGGAAAGGAAAGGAAAAAGGGGAAAGGAAAAAGGGGGAAAGGAAAAAGGGGAAAGGAAAAAGGGGAAAGGGGAAAGGGGAAAGGATAAGAATCAAGAAGAATTTTATTCTTTGATTTTATTGATTTTATTTTCTGGCTGCTATTTTTTGCTATGGTGTTTCTGAGGCAGGTTACCAGATTCAGAAAAAATGTCCAAATGGGATATGATGTTGATTTATAACATAGCATAAGGATGTTTTTATTTTGTTTTTAAATATTTTTCCTCATATTTTATAACATTAAAATTATATTTCTATAGCTGCTAATATTTAAATATTTTTAAAAATCTATCTGTAATGACTCCAGTGTCTCTTTCCTGGGTGATAATATGTAGTTGAAAATGTATATTTAGTTAGGTTTATTTTTCTCCTATGTTTTTTTCTGCTTACTCAGATTGAATTTCATCTGACATTTTGTTCCTCAGAAATCCTATTACCCTGTGATCCTGCTACATTTCTACTCAGTCAGCTTTGACTGTCCTTAATAATTTTGTGTCATTGGCAGCAGGCTCTGTTACCTGAGTGTTCGTCCACTTTTTCTGTCAGTCCTGAATACATAGAACACAATGCACCACTGAGTTGATCACGTATAAACACCAAGTGTTTCCAAGATCCACTAACCACAAGGTTAGTGGTCTATCTGGTAGAGGTCGGAGTCATATGGAAAGTCTTTCAACTTTGCCATCACTGGACTCCTAAAGACTTTAGAGGCTTCCCATCTTTTGTCTGGAATTAGTGACATTGTTGGAAGCATTTTCTACACCCTTAATCATGTGAATACAAATTTTATAGCAAACACTGCCTTGACTTACAGCTCTTGAGCAGGAAACTCCAGAAGATATTCTGGTTGACATAAGCAGAAGTTCTCTTGTGTAGGTTGCCGAAAGTCTAAAGAAGATAAGAAACCTAGGAAGTTTAATTCACATTTATGCACCTTTATTTTTAGCTGTTTGGCTTTTTCTTTCAAAACATATGGCTTATCTTTTTGAGGCACTAAGTGACTGTGTCCCCACATCCCAGAAGGATAGTTTGCAGTCTTTTCTCTTTAGATGTTTAAAAACAATGGAAAAGCAATGTACCTTAAGACCTTCACTGGGAACAGCTTTATTCTCTAGTACTGGCAGTATAATAGAAACAGGAGAAAAGGGCTTTTAGTGGTGGCTGAACAATATCTAAGAAAATTATAGTCATTGTTTTTCAAGATACTGTGGCTTTAGTGTATTGCTAAAGTAAGAGTCTTTAATTTGTGGAAGCTGGCATACGTAAGAATCTATCCCAGGATGTGTGGCATTCACCCGCACATAATTGGGCCTGTAAGTATTAGTGAAAGATTTATTTTTGAACATTTTAAATTAAAGGTCCTGTCTTCCTAGAAAATTATCAGAGTAAACTATATTCTTCCAAGAACATACACACTGTGGATACTAACTTTCCTGAAAGGAAATATTTTACAATAATTATTACCAAAAGTGTAATTCTGTGCTTTCTTGGAACAAGAGAGTGCTGGAAAGAAACCAGTTTATGTATTTAGATGTTTTAAACACTCAGGCTGAATATTGTGTTTATTTTAAATGTCTATGTTTTTTATTGATTGTGAGCATTAATTTGTGAAAAGGTAAGAAAGAACCTTTACTGTGTTTTATAAATTAAGGAAATTAGGAGCTGCTCAGGAATTTGCAGGTTTGGATTCCAGTTATATGGGGTATTACGTAGCCAGCTACTGAGATGAAAAGGCTTGTTTAGCTGAAAGACCAAGCTGAAAGGAAATACTTGTTTAGAGGATGCCAAAAAGGTAAAATGAGGAGAGGTTTTGGGGAAGAGACTATGGATGGGTATAATTAGGTGAAATATCAGGAAAAAACTTTCTAATCATGAGGATTATTGACCTAAAGAATAGTGTCCCAAGGGAACCAATTCAGAGGTAAAGGAATATACTAGCTGAAATGCAAGTCTTAGTCTTTGCTTTCCCTATGATTTGTGTTCCTTACCCTTTAAAAGTGTGGTTTTTCATAGGCTGTGTTTCTATTTAAAATATATATTTTATCTATATCTATAGAGATAGAGATATATGTATACACACCTTTAGTCTTGCCCTCCCCACCCCGCTCTTTCCACAAACATAGAAGCTACAGCATTTAATTTCTGCTCACTGTGTCTGGGACAAGCTCAGTGCTGCATGGTCTTGATCATGCAAACATACTCACGTAGTTTATCTTGCTTTTAGACCCAGCCCAATCACTCCTTGTAGAAATCATCAGTGTATTTGGAAGTAAAAACTTGTGTGGTAGTGATTGTTAAGAGCACTGGGATCTAATATTGCATTTTATACTGACAAATTAAAGAACCTGTGCTTGGAACTGCAGTCAGCCGCACTATTGCTTTGCTAAAACTGCTCCTGCCATAGTTTTTTCCTGTGTCAGAATTCTCCAATACAGATTCTGGGACTGGTTGGAGAGTTAGAAACTCCCAACAGGTGAGGGACTGAGTTTTAAAGAATAAGAGAGCTAGATAATATAGCTGTGGGCTCTTACACACCATGTGGCCTCAGAGTCAAAAAATGATCCTGATGCTTCCAATATACAGTCAGTCTTTAGTTTTGAAATGTATATAATCAGATTACACAGCTTCTTAGTTTACAGAAAAGCTTATTTGCTATCGTCTCAAAGATATTTTGTTTTCTTTGCTACTGAAGTTAATACTTCAGAAAAAGATTATTCACTGATACTCAGTCCCCTTTTTCAATGCTAAGTTAATTTTCAGAGTGGAATTTTTTCATAATGCTCATCTGTTTTCTCAAGATTCACCTGATGAGTTTCTAAACTAAGTTTTTGTGTAAGACCAGACCACAAGATTACTAACAGACCTCAAATAAAGTATATGACAAAGGGAATGAGTCTGACTATAACAGTTTTAAGAGAAAAACAGCAATTCTCTGTTTACCTCTTCCTCCTAGTTTTGCCAATTAGATGCTTTTATTTTCAACACCATTTCTTTAAAATTTTTAGCTAGTTTTCCTTCACGTAATTCAGGGCTCAATGCCAATTCCTAACAATTATTGTGAATGCATCCTGACTGCTGTCAGTGCATGCACCATTATCAGACACATGTTAATGTTAACTTGTCTTGGAGTGGGGGTTCACAGGAAGAATTTTATTTCATTTTTTCATCTTCTGTATCATTCTGAGTAACTAATTCTTCTTTTATAGATGTAAAGCCACTCTTCTGTGGTTTCCCTTCCCTTCTTCTGTGAGTTTTGTTCACTGTTTTCTCTTTGCTACCACCCATGTCCTGAAGACAAAGACGTAAAAGTAAAAATTTCATGTCTAGTGGTATTTGTAGTCTTTACATGTAGTATTTTAAATTTAAGATATCTAATGTGAAGGTCATGATAAAATGCAGTTATATAAGGGGGAAACTAGTTTTCAAGACTCCAGTTATATAATTCTTCCGCATGATTAATTTTGTGACCTCTTCTCTGGAGCTGTGGGGTGGAGGTATCAATCCTCCTGGATTGGTACCTGCTTCCACCCCACCAGTTGTGCTGTGAGAACCCTCAAATCCTGTGTTACATATGTTGTATATTGCAAGCGTTAGAGAGCTTTATCTTGGGGGATAATTGCCCCTGCTTTTAAACAGCACACTGGATTTCAAGGCTGTCTCTTGTCAACCTTTCACTTCATGCAGTTCTGAAAATCCCTCTGCTATAAACGTGACCTCATTAAAACTTTATCAATAACACTCAGTTTCCAATTCGTACTTATTTGTCCTCTTCTGTTTTTGTACTATCTCTGGTGCATGCTCCCTCCAGTGCAATAGCACATCCTTCAGGTGTGGATTCTGGGTATGGACTAAGGGTTGCAATAGTAGTTGCACCAGAGGTAATATGATCCCCTTACACCTACTTCATATTTCCTGCTCATAAATTCCAGAGTAATTTTAGGTCTTTTTCTACTGTGGTCCTTTCTTAGATAACAATGACTGAAATAATTTCTCATCCCTAAAGAGTGGCCTGAATTGTTTGTCCTGATATTTCATAACATATATTATTTCTGCTTGACTTATCAAAGGGTGCAAGAGACACTTTAGATGAACTGTACTCACCATTTTGTTGGCTTTTTTTTGGTCATCTACAAACTTCATAAGCAATCATTTAACTTTTTTTTTACAAATTATTATAAAAATATTTAGTACTATATCATAGAGATGCATTTTCTTTGGAAACTTATCTTATAAATTCTCAATAATGACATTTTATTGCAGTTGCATTTAATTATGAAAGAAATTATGAAAAATCCTTTTTTCTCATGGAACTTCACATTTTTTTTATTCCAAAGCAGTCACTTGAGAAAAATTCAGCCTACATAAATTAAAAAGCAATTAATTAATGCTAATACAATGAGCAACATAAGAATCTTTCTTTCTGCATTTGATGTGCCACTTTTATCTATAACTTGACATATCAAATAATAATATTTTATTATGCAGGTAAATATAACTCTGAATTTATAGACATAAACCTTACATGCTGAGGAAAACGTGCTTTTATACATATAATTGGAGTTAATAGAAGAAAGCTGCACTTCAGTCTTCACAGACAGTGCTAGCCATAAAACATGGCAGAATAGCTGTGCTCTTATTGATCCACTTACTGCTGGAGATACAAGCTTGTGGGTGAATTTTGAATTCAAAATCTGACCCTATTCTCCATTCCTTGAATGACTTCTGTCTGTTCTCTTCCTCTCTAAGTGTGTAGATATAGTTTATACTGCATTCCAGAACTTGTACACTATACACATTCCCCTTGAATGGATATTATATTTCTGTAACTATCCTGAGACAAATTTATCTTTTTCAAAATTATTTTATTCAATTCCCAGTTTGATCTATATATCTTGTATGAATGATCCAAAAAATGAAATTACTAATTTTAGTGTTCATAGAACAATTCTCCAAGAATGCAAACAAAACAACACAGAAAACAAGTCCCATAAACAGAACATTAAAAAATATAACTTCTTGCTGGAAGCTCGAATGAATGATTCACTTGGAACCTCTTAGGGATTTTCATAGTATAAATATCACGGGTTTAGTCTAAACTTTAAAAAAGTAAGAAATTATAGTGATGCCAAATGTGATTACAAAAGCTCTATTCTTTATGGAGAAATAGTTATTCACATTTACTATCTCCCTTCTCAAAAGAGGAAGAAAATAATGAAAAAAATGCCACAAAAAAAAAAAAACCTTGTGAGAAGTCCAAGGCAGAATGCCAAAGACAGCATTCAAAATTAGAATTAGTTAAAATGAGAGGGACTGAAGTTGAATAAGTAGAGACTTAGCAGCATGACAAGTCACCTTACTTACAGGCACATGTGTCACTGTTTTTTTTTCCCCTCCTAAATATAGAAAAGAAATAAGGAGAGTAATTATGGTTTTGTGGCTTGAGTATTGGCCTGGGTTTGGTTCCTGTTCTGCTTCCAGTCTTACTTTGAAGAAATCACTGAGGGTCAAACCACATTTGATGTTAATGCAGCACAGTCAATAAAGTCATGCTGCTTTAATCCTTCTGAAAATCCTGTTGGTAATTTTTCTGTGCCTCAGTTCCTTACTTGTGACATTATAGCCAATACTATTTCCTTTCTCCATTTGTTTGTGAATCTTGCCTATTTACACAAAAAAAAAAAAAGAAAAAAAACCCTACACAGGAATACACTACAGTTTCACTAGCAGCTGAACAGACGCAGTCTAAATCCTGAAAGGCATGGAAGCTTTGTAGGTATTTTCTTTCTTTTATGTATCCCATGGTGCAGGCTGAGCATCCAGCTGATCACTGCGGTCATGATTTGCAGTACTTAGGAGGTCTGAGGTACCTCGCCCCCTCCTTGGCCTCTACAGAGCCAGATTCAGGTTTACAGACAACCACTGTGCAGTTCTGGACATCTGTTTCTCAAGTTCCATTGAGATTCAGCATCCAGGGATTTTGTCATTGCTTTTCTTCACTTAAGTAGACTAGTGATGCACATACCAAAAAATTGAGCATGAAATTTCTACCCCGCCTTAAATACTTCTGGTTTCTTGAATTCTGAGTGAATACACCAAGGAAACAATCTCCTCACAGGTGGTTTGGTTGGGGGCTTTGTTGTTGTTTTTTTAATGTGGGTAGGTTGGTTGCTTGTTTGATTTTTTTTTTCTTTGATTTTGGGTTGGTTTGAGTTTTGGGGGTTTTTTTTTGCTTGTTTGTTTGGGCTTTTTAGGGTTTATTTTTGTCCAGTGTCTAGGAGGTAGATACATAAAGGCAATGGAAATGAGATGGAGTTTATTTCAAAGTTTCATTAATGTATCTCACTTCCTTGAATGAGAAGGAATATCATTCTCACTAGGCAGAACTGATGAAGACAAAAGGTATAGACGTGTTCAGAAGGTATAGAACTATATTCAGAGCACTTACGTAGAACCTGCATATTCTTCACTACCTAAAATTTTTGTAAAATGCAAAGGAACTTATAGACTGCTTTCTTCAGATCTAATTGCTTTGGCTACCAGAAGATTATCTCTTATGGAAAGTAAAGATTTCACAGTAGCTGGTCTGGTTTTTAATTTTTTTCAAATTTTTTTTTCTTGTTTGTTTTAATGCAATGATGGAAATTCCTTGTCTGGAGAACTCAAAAATAATTTTCTGACAAGTGTCAGGTAAATATATAGAGAAAAGCAGATCTCCATTCATTAGAAAAACTACAGACTGTAGTGCACCACAGTAGTCAGCTGTGCCAGTAATTTTGACATTCCTTTGCAAATTAGCTAGGCTTTGTGAGTACAGGTCTACTTTACTGCACAGGGGGGCTTTCAGCTCTTGGAATCTGGCAGGGGTTCAAGATCAAAGTGTTGCTTTGAACCCACTTGTTAGCCATGCAAAATAAACACAATTTACCTTGCAATAAAAAGCATCAGTGAGGGAAAAAAAAAAAAGAAAAAAGAAAAGAACATTTTGAAAACTCTTCAAATGCAAATTCAATACTTACACTATTTCTACTAAATTAGAATAAGGAGAAAAATTATTAAAATGTTGTAAAAAATGACCTACAAGTAAGAGTCTTCTACAAGGAAGGAGAAGTGAGTTTGTTTTTTTCCTGATCACAATTGCAGACAATGCTTTAAAATACAGAGAGCATCCTGATGTTGCCATAAAAAGTTCCCTGGCTAATTATTTGCCAGTACAACTGTTCACTTCCTGTGGTGGATTTATGCTAAATCCTGTTATTAGTCTTGCTCTGCAATTGCCATTGTCTGTGACTGGAAGCAAGGCTCAAAGGCTATGGTCAGCCTTTTATTACAAAACATGTGAATGGAGATTTGACCCAATGTTCGACCACTTCCACTTTTGGTTTTATGTAAGCTGCTGAGCCTTTCCTTATATATCACTATGTTGAAATGAACTTTTACTCTTGTTCTTCTCCTGCAACCCTGTTGAGTTTGGGGTTTTGGTTTGATTGTGGGTTTTTTTGTTGTTTTTTTTTTGTTTGTTTTTTGGTTTTTTGTTGTTGTTGTTGTTGTTTTTCTTTCATTTTTATCTTTTTTCTTTTTCTTTTTTTTTTTATAAAATTAGAATCGTTTAATTACAATCCATCACCAACGTTTCCTACATCATGAGAAACAAAACAAATGCTTGAAGTCTTGAGAACAGTGCAATTCTTGAATCCTTTTGAATTTAAAAAACAAGCAAAGGCCCTCCCTTATGAGTGCACATTAGACTACACATTATTTAAACTGTAATTTAAAAAATAGTTTACTGTACAAATGAAAAACTCCCTATCATAATACTGGCTATGCATTTCTCTGCAGTATTTTATACTTTATGTGTTCAGGCAAAATTTGGCATACTTTTTTTATTGGACAATAAAAGCTTGCTAAAGTAAGTATACAGAAATGCAGGGATGAAAACTAACTGTAAGACTGAAACATATCTGAGATATTTAGTCATTAGAGATGGAGGACTTAGTCCTGCAATCATCACTCAGAATAAACTGATAGAGCCAAGCACTCAATAAAGACAAAAGTAGATTTACTTGTATAATTATGTCCAAGCTGTTCTTGTTGGCACTTGAGTCACATACCTGTTGTTCTTTTTCATTTAAATTAAAATTAAATTATTTAAATTAATTAAGCCCTTGGAACTAAAACTTATTATTAAAGTATTATTTGCAATCTTTTTTCTCCTCGTACCAATAAAAGTTGGAAAACTTGAACTTAAATTAAGTGGCTGAAATCCCTTTTTCTCTAGTCATTTTCCTGGAGATTTTCCACTGACTGCAAGAAAAGTAAACCCAAACTTGCAAACAAGTGAAATAGAGGTGGATTCAGGGAATTATCAGACTAGTTCCTATCACATTTCCAAAGGAGTAAAGGAAATCTTCCAATGATATCTAAAATACTTTTTACTGATTTGATAACCAATTGTTAACAAATAATAGGGTAACAGTTTGTGGGACTTTTTTTTTAAAAAAAAGCTAGTCGGAGCTCTCCACAGGAAAAACATTAATAGCTAGTGGCTACTATGCCAACATGGATAAAGTGGCAGGCTGTGAGCACTTCCCTCCAACTCATTTCCCCTACCAAAATAGCTTCTTTCTTTCAGATCCAAAGTCTGAAGTGACTTGTCCATGCTCTTACTAAATGCAACATCTTTATGAAGGCTGTGGAATGGATTTACCTGTATTTGCTCACCCAGATGACCACTACATGTGCCTCTGACAGGGGACTAGTTCATATTCACCCTCCAGACTCAAAACACCCCAGGAGCTAAGAGTTCAAACCACTAAGGTAGTGTTCATGAGGAGTTTATTAATAGTTGGCTACTACTTGGATTAACAGTTAATTTGTCATGTTAATCCGCTCATGCATCCTGTTGAGCCAAATCCTGTCTTCCCTGACCCAAGCCTAAGGAGCTGGGTTTTGCTCAGGAGCATGCCTCAAGCAGCAGGAGGGTTTGATTGCTTTTTTTCCCTCTTTGCCACAAAGAAGTATTGAAAATGCTCTGTCTATTGCCACCATTATAACATCCCCACTAATTTTTCTGTGGGCAAAGCCCACCTCCCAGCAGAAGGAGGAACAGGACTTTTCCCTTTCTTTTTTTGTGATTTTAAGTTGTTTTAAGATTTTATTCAATTTTTTTTTTTTGCCACTTGCTTTGACTTCTGTTTTCTTTCTAAAGCATCTTTTACAGATGTTTTTTTCAGTTATTTGTTAAGAAGCAATGTCTAAAATAAATTACGTTGTGCAAACTGCTGATCTAATTTGAGGAGAATGTATTTAAGGAGAATGTTTTACATACGACCTTTCTGAGAAAGTCACAATTTCTTCATGTAATCTGAAACGCCCATCATAATTTCTATAGACTTTGTTGACATCTCCTGCTGAGCGTAGAGCTGATCAGCTCCTGATTTCCTGGGAAAGAGTCCCGTGAACAAGGCTGCCCCTATTCCTTCCTGTTAGCCAATGTTTCTGCCTTCTGGGCTGAAGCGTCCTCGCACTGAAGACAGCAGCAACTGGCTCTGTTTCTGTCAGTGTGTTGAGGATCAGTGTGCCTTTTTCTGTGGGAAGCTCACAAAGAATCTGTACCTCCTAAATCCAAAAGCAATCTGACAATTTGGTAAATCTGGTAAATTGGACAAATTTGCTTTGCTACTGTGTCCACAAAATTCCACATTTATTTACACAAAATATTAGTTTGAATATTTTATGTGGAAGGGGGATGTCAGTCCTTTGTAGAAAGTGATGTTTAGTTCCTAATTAACAATCTATGTCCTGTAATTGTAATCAACTTATTAAATGCACAGTGAGCTGAATTTTAGTGTGTGCAGACAGCGATGAAAAGAAACCATTCCCAAGTCAATTAATTCTACACGGTTTATTTCTTCCTAGGATTTAGAGTTTTGTTTTGCAGGTTTAATGTAACTATTTACAATGCTGTTAAAAATAAAATTAGTTGTGATTTAGCATGAAATTATTCTGAAAGTTCATCATGTTTTCACCAGTAACAAGACCACATATAATAAAAGCTATTAACAATCAACATTTGCCCATAGTTAGTGCACAGTGGGTATCTCCAAATATTTTTAAAGAAGTGTTATATAGCACCAAGTGGTAATTGTTGACAAATGTTAGTTTTTGTAGAAAACTTGGAAGATGGAATTTACAATGAGCGTACAGAAAACATATTTTTAAATTAACATTGATTATGGTTTCTATGAAAGGAAACATTCTTTTTTAGATTTTTTTTCTTCTTCCCTACTTATTTTTAAATTTTGTTGACAAAAAACTAACTGTAGATTGCAGCTCATTTTGCAAGGGGCAGTTTTGGGACAACAAAACCTGTTTTTTAAAAAAACCCCAAAAAACAAAAAAACCCTCTACAAAACCCACAAAACTAATGAAATATGTAACACGTCTAATTTTGTTCTGGAAATTGAAAAAGGTAAAAAACTGTGTAGATCTTCCTGTTGCAGAAGAGAAAGGAATCTACCAATAACTGCTATGCAGGAAAAGATGATGGAAAGAGTTCTTATTCTGTGGAGGGCAATGCTCAGAATGAGATTTTCACTTCTAAAGATCAAGGTATTTGCCATGCTGCTGATGTACCCTGATGTGAAACAGAAAGCTAAGAATAAGTGGGCTGCCCCACACTGTGCAGTTCTACATTTTTGCAGGGGACTATTTATTTCTGCCAGAGGAGAAGGCTGTCAAGTCTAAGCTACCTATATGGAAATGTGGCCCTGTTAAAAAAAAAAAAGTCAATCAGACCAGATAGCTGGTCTGGGCACTGTTCAGATAAGATTTCATGTAATTCTCAAAACAGAGACCGGTCTGTGGGGAACATGCCTGAAAAAGAAGTAAAAATTGTGTAAGTTAGTACTGAAGGTGGGACAGATTTGCTGCTGAAGTGAAATACCATTACAGTGTTTTTACCTCAAAAAAAAAAAAAAAATCAAGTGCTAGAGATGACAAAACAAAACATTCCCTAAATAATATATTTTTTCCTTTCTGAAAGAGTAAGGAGCATAACAAAACATTTTGCAACAATATTGAAGTTATATCTGGCTCCAGCTGACATTAAATTTGAGACTTCAAAATGGTTAGAGTGATCTCATGTACTTGATGAAATTAGTACTGCAGTAAGAGATCACCGTAGAATTTTACTACAGAACTGAATGCAACAGCAGCTGAAATATTTATTTTTTATGGGGACCTTGTCAAAGCAAAAGAAAATTTAAAAGAAACAGAAATTATTAACAGAAATTATTAGCATTTGGAAGGACCATATTTTCCACAAATTTAGTCATTGTTGTCTATAAGAATATTTCCATCTATAGAACAGTTTGCACTGTATTTTCTGGGTATCTCTCATATCTCTTTGCTAGGCTGTGTCCCACCACTCTTACAATTAAGTCCTTGGTGTAGCTTCACAACTTCTGTGATGCTGCAGGTGTAAAAAATCAAAGGTCTGCATCTCTTCAATCCTCCCTTTGAGCTTTCAAGTTCATATTGCCTGTATTTTGTTATACACCAGGCTGATGGGTCTTCGGCCGAAATTTAAATTATTGAAGAGGAGACGTACTTATCCTGACACATAAAAGTCTTGATCTCCCTTTTGGGTCAATGGAAAAAGAATAGGTACCTCTAAGATATAGTTCATCTTATCCCAAAGCAGATATCTAAAATAAGTCAGATGAACTAGGTCTTTAAACTGTTTGTTTTCATCTGCTTACTGTAAGAGGAGCCTGGGGCAGATAAATTCAGATATACACAAGTCAATATTTGCTTCAGTGAATGCCACTCTTGAGAAAACAAGTTAAATATACAGATACCATGTTTTCAGAAACAGGGGCCTTTCAATAGTTGCCATTGTTTTCCATATTTCATTGGGAACATTGGGAAGTATTAAAAACTTCTTTACATCGTAAGATATGTTTACAGTCTATAGTATGAGCACACATGAGTAGGTTCTGCTTGTGTTCCAAGCTGTAAAAAGCCACATGACAAACCCAGCACATTTCCAAACCCCAGCTAATACACCCTGGAAAGGTTTCCTAATTTAATTCCCAAGCTGTATGAATTCTGGCAAAGAGTGAAAGAAATAGAGTTTATGTACTTGAAAATCAGGATGGAATTTGGTAGTATCCTTCCATTTCTATTTTGCAACAATGTTCTAGTTCTTAGTAGCTCAATTAGGATACTTACATTGTTTCATAATTGATTTAATGAGGAGGATGATTTAAATGCAATATGTTGAGACAAATAATTAACTACTGTGGGTTTTTTTGGAACGATGATTAATGATGCTGTCGTAGATCCAAATGCATGTTCACAATGATGCATTCATAGGGATGTGACAGGTGATAATAAATGTGTTAACATTCAACTATTGTACTCCAGTATGATCCAAGCAGGATTTCCTCTTATTACCTAGTTTACAATAAACTTTACTACAAAGCTGAAACAGGAAAGACTGCTCTGGTGATTTGTAGACTGCTGTAATTTTTGCTGTCTTGAAACCCGTAATTTTATAAATTCCATCTTCCACCAAAGTGAGTTTTGAGCTAATGTACTTTAAGAGACCTAAAAGGAGATTTGCCCTGAAGGTCTTTAGCTGCACAAATGGCACAATATGCATTTGTTTTAATGCATTTAGTGCTCCTTGTCACACAACATGCATAATTACCAATACTGTGCTCAGTGGAGCCTCTTCCTGTCTTCTATCTAAAGCCAGTATTTTCGAGCTTTGCATGGGAGATTTAGAGTTACAGGGGAGCCAGGGTGTTATCTTGGTTGGATCAGGGCTCTCACTTGTCTTGTCTTCTTTTAAACTCTTAAAATCATTTGAGAATGACATGGTGATCCAACACTAATAAAATCTTCCAAGAAGTCATGGGGAGTTTTCTTGTTTCATCATTTCTTGTTTCTCCATCAGCAGATCCAGGATAAAGTTTCAAGGTTAAGTGCTGATCTGCATGGAAGGAGATGGTACATGAGGGTGGTTGTGTTGGCTAGAGAGGACAAAAAGTATGAAGAATAAAATACAGATACAGAAGCATTTATTTAATGTCTAGTTGCTGTATACAGGCAGATGAGTCTGTTGTTTGGGAAGTAATTACGCTGATTAACAAAATGTGAGGTTTGTGAAGCTGCAAACGGTTGATAATTTTCCTTAGAATACAAAAGAGTTCGTCTCAAAAATATTTTGGTTAATTAGTGCTTGGTGATTTTTCTGGCTCTGTGGAAGCTTGGTTTTCACAATGAAATTAATTTTCCCTTTCCATTTTTTAACATATCTACACACTATTTAATTATATATACTCACAAAAATATGGTGCATATCTGTGAGCAGGCTCAAGGCCCAGCTTTTGAAAGAATGCTTGATACCCATATGAATGCAGTTGAATTGTATAATAATGCCTATATACTTTAAAGACGTGCACTGTAGCCAAAACATGACTGCTTGCATTCCTCATTTCACTTAAGTGGCTTTTCGTATGAAAAGGTTTTGTTTGTATTCCTGCAGTTGGTAAAAAAAAGGAGCTCCATGCCAAAAAAAAAGCCCCTAAAACACCGTGAAAAAGGTCCTGAAAAGATCTCTGCCACCTGTTTTAGTTCAGATATTAAACTAAATTTTAAAATACTTAACAAGCCTCTAGAATTTAACATCACCAGTTTACAGCTCAGGAACTCATGATTCTGAGGGGTGAAGCCTCTTTGCGCAAGCAAGGAAATGCCAGAAAAGTAACTGCACAGTGTAACCATTTAAAGAACAAATGTGCAAAAGTGACATTTTATCTCTTCTTTCAGGAATCTGTAGAGTCAAACTGAAGCAATATGGTCCACCACAATTTACTTGGTTTATTTACTCACTACTGTAAAATTCCTAGTGCAGTTCTTGTTGGATTTCCTCAGGAATGTAGAGTTCAAATATACTAGAGAAGCACAAACGCAGTCTTAAGTAACTTCAGTCAGTTTTCTCAAAATTTTTTAAAGCAACTTTAGTTGATTTTTTCTGCAACTCTAAAACCTGCTGATTTCAGTTTAATTCTGTTAAATTTTTGCATTCCTCTGCAATCTCACAAACACATCACAATCACTGTAAATGTTTTCACATTGAAATTAAAGATGTAAATGAAGTGCTTCGGTTTCTGTCTGGTTTTAGTTACAATGTCTGTTTGTTGACATCTCACATGAAGGCCTGCTGTGTCTCTGGCTCTGTCTACTTCATTTCCCCTCTAATTAGGCTTTGCCCTCAATTAAGTTAATGATGCAACTTTTCCTATAGATCATTTGCCCCTTCAATCAATTAGCGGAATATGAAGGGTGCATCCCTCTTTGGCTTTGGATTTGCTTGCCTCAGGGCAGTGTTCAGTTCACAGAAGTACTTAGGCAAAGCAAGCTGTTTGCTCTGAAATATACAACCTGACTAAATTAGAGCTCACAGAAGTATGATCTTGATTAAAACAGAGGAACCAACCAACCAAAAAAATCTCCAAACCCCAAAAATAGACAAACCTCAGTTATTTATGACAGTATTGAAATAGCTACAGCAATCTGGAGCACCAGAGAAATTACAGAAATTCATCAGATATTAAATGGCAAACATTTTTGAGTGCATGCATTCACGGCCAAAAGAAGAGCAAGACTAAGCAGTGGCTCCCCACATGCTCTTTCTTCTAGATTCCTGCCTTCCTTAGGTCCCATCACTGATTCTTGTGATAAGATCCTCCCTTTCCTGAATATTTTTTGACCTCCTTCTCAGGAAACCGCTCAGTTGGCAAAACTTATCAGCAGAAAACTGTCCTCAATGTCCTGTGCTACCACCTGCTGCTCCCCTGTGAGCTGGGTTCATTACCACATCCCATTGGATTTCCCATGGTCAAAATCAGTCTATCCCTGGTGTGGTGTAAGCCCATCTTGCTATCCTAACACAGTCATGGGTTTGTTGCTCATGCTTGCTCTTTTAGCTTCACCATCCAGTGCACTTCCAAATGCAGCCCATCTCATGTTTTCCTTACAGGTTCTTATTTTTTAAGTCTCACCAAAAGAATATTTGTCTGCATTGGTTAGCTCCACATCATTACTCTACCCTTCATTTCCTTGCTTTTCAACCTCATTTCTCCTCTTTCCCTGTCTTTTTTGTCTAAAACTTTACTCTGAAGTAGTTATATATATTATTCAATCATACTTACCATTTCTGCAATATATTCTGCCTCTTATCACTTTTGTAAATTTCCTTTTTCCTCTTGAGGAAGCAAAATAAGCTCTGCATCCCCTCCTTTGAAGTCTATATGCCATATATCAGCTCATTTCTTCTTATTTCCAGTCTGTTTGCTTCACAGACTTAGCTTTGGTGATAAAAGAAGGTGTGATTTTTACCTTCAGGTAACTAACAAGCAGGAGCTGTCCTGAGGTGAAAACAAAGTAAAGATCAAAGCCTTTTAGTTTTACCACAAGGTAAACTTGCTGAGGTCAGCCATACACTTTGGCCAGGAGCTGACCTCAGCAAGTTTACCTGGTGGTAAAATGACAGAGACTGCTCTTCACTGTGTTTTCATACAGGAATCTACTGTTCCTTTTAATTATTTGGTGTAAAAAAATATTACCTCTTTCATTAGGCAAAGGAAACCCTTCTCTTTTTCCTTTTTCTTAGTCATATCTCTTAAACTGCATATGACATAACTCTCTTTACTCAGAGAAAAACCTTTATTTATAATAATCCTCTTTCTAAAACCAGATAACTCCTAACTAGCCCTGCCTTTTTTTTTTTTTTTCTCAGTTGCTGACCACCAGTTTGTTTGGATTCATTGTCTGGTTTGGAAGACAATCTTTGGGTGAAGTGATCTGCCTTGGTCTGTGCTTGCTCACAACTATGCCCACACTCCCCCTTAAATACAAATGATCCTTAGGACAATGGAGAAAAGAGGTCCTTGCTTAAAGGCTTCTCTTTTAGCACTAGCTAAAAATAGAATGTTCACAACGTCTAATACCTGCTATTAAATATTTCTCTTTAAAAAAGAACCCAGTAACTCGTAGTTACAGTGGGAAGATGCACTGAGGAGTCTTGAAATATGAAGATTGTAGACACCACAAAGGCAGCTCTAGTGAGGTGAACCCAGCAGCAAACAGGGAAGATTCCTACCTTGGAGATGCTGGGACACATTCCAACCAGGACTTTATAATCCTGAGGAAAAGCCTCCTGAATCTTAATTTAGCCATGGTGAATTCAACCTAGGTATCAGCATATGCTAGCACCAAGCCTAGCAGTGCAGCACAGCAGAACAGGAAGCTTTCTTCACCTGCCCAACAGCCCCTGCCAAGATGCTTCATCAATTACAAAGCATCAGGATTTCCACTGAACAGAAATATTTTATACTGACAGATGGCAGAGTTGTGTTTTACGTTTGATTGTATAGCCTGAAGAAGAAGAAAAAAAGAAAAAAAAAAGCCTTAGACTGTATTTCAGAACAGAAAATCAAAAGAAGTTTTATAGTATCCTTATTATCCAGCTTCTCTCACACCCTCTTACCTCTCCTGGACATAAACATATCCATCTTCAAAACTGAGCATTGTGTAAATGGCTCACTCTGCCTTTCAGTACTCAAATGACATTCTGACCCTGCACAATTACCCTATGCAAACAGGCAAATCTAAATTATACCCATTTTACTAAGGGGGGCAGTAAAAATACGTCACAGAAGATAACTCATCTGAGACCCCACAGCAGGTTGTTTTCAGCACCACCATGAGCCCAGAACTACTGTTGCCTGCCTGTATCCAATCCCCTGTGCAACTTATACCGTAGGATCCTATAATGGTTTCAGTTGAAAGGGACCTTAAAGATCATCTGGTTCCAAGCCTCCCACAAGGACACCAGGGGAGGGACACCATGTGAGTGCTTCAACTCAATTCAGTTTAGAAATGCGATAAACTTGGGGTTTTTTCCTTTTTTTTTTTTTTAGAAATGTAAATTAAGCATTACTGAGGATCTGTATGTACCCTTTTGAGTTGTACATAGAATGATGTCTGACTCCTCTGAACTGTTTGGCTCCATTCCTTTGCCACCTTTGCAGCACACATTTGAGTACACTCCTAAGCATACAACGTGTGTGCAAAGTTCACTTCGATATAGCAAAACATTCTTCCAATGGTAAGGGTGTTATCACTCTGTTGGTTTAAATCTAATTTGCTTGTCAAGAGACAAGCAAAGGAAGAGAATGTTTTACCATGTTTTGAATAAGCAGATAGCCAAAGGCTCTTCTTTTCAGCTAAATAGGAAAGAGGTCATTTATTTATTTAATAGACGTAGTTAAATAAGGTCATTTTTATAAAGCAAGTGTGTCTTTAAATTATACTAAACATACAGTATTTGTTCCTATCATAGTTCATGATATAGCTGTACAAAAAATGACAAGGGCATGTTCTTAACATTTATACACTGCACACAGATTTCTTAAGGGAAATTGAATAAAATGCAGGGCAGCATATAAAACTGGATGCCTTGAATCAGCAATTTGAGAGGAACCAATATCATGTAGCATGTATTTGTATGTGTATTTGACACATCACGTCCTTGGAAACACAGCATTTTGATGAACAGATGTTTACCACCTGAGCCACTAGCTGTTTTAATGAGTTGGGTAAGCAATAAAGATAATGCAATCACAGTAACTGTTAAACATTTAAAGCAATGGGGTTGGAATGGTAAAGGATAGGATTCATGTCAACCAAAATAAGGTATCAAGTCTGAGTTGGATTTTTTTAGGCTCTTTATATCACAAGGGAAGTGATGGACATCTCCAAAGGGCAGATCATGACTTTGTAACACCAATGACTAAGAGTGTTGGAAAGAATTGCCCGGTGAAGGTGGCTTTTTTTCTTGATTGGTTATTGAGCCTCCTAGATCCTTCTTTCCACATGGCTTTCAGCAGCAGAAATTCAGCTCTGATCCTGCAAGAGCTAAACTCATACAAATATAAGCACTTGGCTAATCCTAGCAAAGTGGAGGATCATCTTGGAGCGCTTACAGTCTAACATGTATGACTGATTGCCTATTTAGAGAATAAAATAAGTCTTCATCAACATATTCTGAGAGTCTGGCTTGCCATACCTATCTAGAAACTCAAACATATCTGTGATTTTCTAATTTTATGATGTGGAGTCTAACTGGAAAAAAAAGATAATCAGTTGCATAGACATGATCTTTTTAATTTTTAGTAGCATAGAAACCTTTGATCTGAGTAAGAATCTGTTTGAAATAACTTTAAGGCTGGATTTTTTTTATCTAATCTACTCTGGAAAAGCAAGAAAAGTGAGTTCTCACAAGCACACACTTGAAAGCAAATTTTGCTTATAATATGGTACAGCACTCTTCAGAAAACAACTATGTGGACATGGTGGGAAGGACCAAAAGTAAACCTTTGCATTAGTTATATTGCATCAAAAGAAAGAAAACAATCTGTAACATGATGGATGTTCAACCAGGTAGAGAATGGTCAACTCAGCTTTCCACCTGCTTTTATCCAATGCTATGATGTAGGAAATTATCTGCCAATGATGGAGCATATACTTCTTGGAGGAGTACATTTTATCAATTAATCTTGGTGACATTTTTATGTCATTTCATTGCACTGGTTTTAGCATACATCAAGAAATCAAAAATTTATTGTGTTACAGCTTTCAGATGCAAATGGCAAGAGGATTCCACTACTAAAATTAATGAGAAGGAATGCTGAAGTCTTAAAAAAACCCCCTATTTCTGCAATTTTCTTCATATTTCTTTATATTTGAATGATTCCTTTCTCTTACAGAAAGGAAACAGAAAGAAGAAGAGTGAAAGGGTATGTATAAAGAAAAGAAAGTGGATAAAGATTGAGGAAAACCTCCACCATAGGACTATGTCTGTATGAAAGCTTTTGTAATTGAGAGAAAAAAGTGCATTTCTTCCCTCAAAATAACCGAACGATCTCACATTAAAAATTAATAAATAAATAACAACAGGAATCTGTTTCCATCAAGCAAAATTTGAAAGTTTTATTGATTCAAATAAATTCAAAACATTTGATGAGTAAGGAATGTGATAGCTGATCTCTTGTCCCAGTACAAAGGCCCTAAGGTTGAAATAGCTTTCCTCCTCCTGAGCTATTCTCTCATCTGTGTAAGGAGTATTTAATTTCAATGATCTTGCTTTGTTTTATTTCTCTCAATAATCATAAGATTCCCTCTGTTTTTCCCTTTGCCTTCCTTTCAAGAGGAGAGATGGGCTTTCTCTCCCAGCTAGACAAGTCAGAGTTCTCTACTTGCTTTTCTTCTTTCCTAATGCCTCAAAGAGTGCTCATTAAAAAAATTAATAATCACTTTCCTGTGGAACGGGGAGTTGGAAAAAAGAAAAGAAGGAGTTTTTGAAAATTGAGCTGTAATATATTTGAGATTATTTCTTCAAATTCTGTTGCTTTATCTGTGGAGAAGTAACTCTTTGTCTATCACGTATGTCAATGCAACATTGTCTCCAGAGCCAGAGACATGATCTGTGTTGTCTGGACAGGGGAGCCTGAACACTGAACACCAGCATCACTGGTGAAGAAGGCTCCCACTGTGCTTTGTGCTGCTGTGTACTACACCACACATCAGAAAGCCTAAGACTTGTCAGTGACATCCTTCACCTCCCCCAGGTAGATTCCACTGGGGAAACTGTGCAGAGGTGACAGAGTGTACAGATCACAATAGTTAGGAAAGACTCTGTGTAGAAGAACAGACACTGATAATGGGTGTCTGCAAACCATAATGAATATAAAAAGAAACACAAGTTGAGAGAACAACTTTGATGTTGTAAAGAGGTAATGTTTGTGATTTGGGGTTTTTTTCCTTTTTTAAAAAACTTTTCCTCTTTCCACCATATCCACATGTGTCTTGTCTGGATTTTGTTTCAGTCAGCTATTTGGCACCTATCTGCACATTTCAGCAGTTTACAGTACTGTATTCCTTTCTGCAGCCTTGCTCTGTGTGACTGATGACTGATGTCCAAGTCCTGAACTGTCTAAGGACTCCTGTGTCAGTAATTCTGGACTAACTCCTATGATGCAGGCAGCAGGCTATATTTTTCATTATAGCCCCTAAAAACCGGAACGGCATCATTTAAAATGGAAAATAATAACTAGATACATATTTTCCAACAGCTGCAAGTAGACAAGTAAAGAAGTTTTTTTTACTTGAAAGTGACAAAAGTTTTTTTACTTGCAAGCTGCAAGTAAGAAACTATTTTCTTCCATATGTTTGAACTCTAGGAAAAGATTGGTTACAATGGGGCGAAAGTGAGGAAAAACTGGAACAGCATCAGTGCCCAGAGCCTCAGTGGGGCTCTTGTTCTCAAGCACTGAAAATTGTGTTTTCCAAAAAGTTTCCTGTTCGAACAAGTGTAATCCTTAGCCACCACACTTCCTTTTTAAAAAGATTGAAAGGTTGTAGGCCTGCACAGAAATTATTCACTTTTTTCAAGCTGTCTGGCTGAGAAGAAAGGGCGGTTTACAATTCCCTTGAACAGTGGTCATTGAGCTTATGAATTATCTGTGGGCAGATTTGAAACAATAATTTATATAGCTGTTTAAGAGAGCAAAGACCACTTACAAGGGAAAATTAGTATTCATTTAGAAGTGTATATTGTCAAGCTTATTTAAAGTATTTTATTTAGTATTGTCAGGGTACATTCACTCTGAAACATTCATAAAGATCTTTCTCATGAACCAGAAAAAAATGGAGGGAGTTTCTTTTTATTCTTGTTGGGTTGCTACGATTCCAGTTCCACTTACACATTTTTTGTCGCATATCGGAAAGGCATAAAGATGCTTCAGTGTAAGAACGACAGTAAAAGAAATTTTTGAACAGTTTTGTTTCCCCTCCAGACCTCTCTGTTCTTACAAGAATGTCACCAGGAAAGATTAAACACACAGCTTTGAGGAAAATGCATGCAAACTTGATAGCTGGATTTAAAGAAGAGATCAGTCACAAACTATATGGAGAATACTGAAATTTTTTAGGCACTTGTTGAATGAATTTTTTTTAAGTTTGTACAGAACTACTAAAGAGAAAACAATACCAATATAAATGTTCCCTAAAGTATTGTTCATTACATTTTCTGGACAGTTGAGGAGGTATCATTGTGAGGCAAAGCATATTTTTAGTTTAGGAAGAGTCATGATGGTAACTTTTGATCTTTATTTCCTACAGTTAATACCATAATAATTCCTTTTATCTCATCTTGTATGTACCCATTCCTAGGACTTAAAGCCAGTGGTTGTGCAAGAAGTTATTTGTAGTTGAAATTAAGTACTTGGATGATAAATCAAGAGGTTTTTCTACAATACTAACTTGTGATATATCATTTTTATGCTGTTTTGCTGTCTCCAGTACTGCACCAACTCCAGTTCATACCAGCATATAAAAGATGATGTATGAGCTACTGTCTGCTTATTTATTAAATTGCAACCTTTTGGAAGAAGAAGGCCATTTTTTGTATGTCTGTGTGGCACTAAGCACAATCTGCGTATTGTAGTAGCAAGTAAAGGGAAATAAACAAAAGTGAAATGAAAGAAAGACTGACAAGTTTTAGTTGGAAAAAACCCCCCGGTTTTCCCTAAACTGGAAAACTACTTAGTGGGATCAACCTCATCCAACTTTCATCTTACCTTAAAAGAGTTGTATCTAAAATATGTCAGCAAAATCACTGTCTGGGAATGTTTCCTTTTTGACAATAAAAGGAGCCTAAAATGACTAGGTTAGATGTAGACATCAATATTATAGATAAGGAAATGCTTCCTAATCTAAATTATTCCCTACAGACCACATAGAAGTTTTAATGTTAAGATGCTGAAATTAAAATAGTTTCTTTATGGTACTTGTGGTCCATCAAGCCTGATTACCAGAAATGCCAAATGTTCAAAATTCCTTCATATTTCAGAATTTAACTGTGTAAAGTCAGTATAAAAATCAGTCTCATTAGGGACCTTTTAAAATGAGAAATGGAGCATGTACACACGTGCTCAAGGGCAGCTTGAAGGACAAGACTGTAATCAGGAGTGCTTTGGCAACAGTGACAGCAGTTTGTTGCAACACTGATCAGGAAGAGGAAAGGGATGTGGAAAGGGGCTGTCTAACTACCTGGCCACTTTGCCATCATGAGACATGAACAATTCTTCAACATTATAGTAGCACAATGCTCTCTTTCCTCTCCCTCTACTCTTCCCTCCCAACAGGGGAATTTTTCTCCTGCATGGGTAGTATCAGTTATCCTGTTTACAACAGTGGGCTTTAGATAGTTTCCATCATTATTCATTTAAATAGATTCTAAACTGGAGAGAAAAGTAAAACTAAACACATCTATAGACAGGGTTGTCTCTAGAATGCATTTTTATGATAAAGGGTAAGCACATAGAAATAGTCCTTAGAACATGAGAAACATAATTACAGTTCATGTACATAATTTATCTTCTCTCTTGCGCTTTGTTAACTTACTATAGTCAATAAAGCCATTTTGCCTTTCTCTGAATACAAGTCTGATATATAACAGTGAATTATCCTTCCAGAATAAGAATGCAATCAAAATCAATGTAATGCCTGATTAATAACACAGAAAGCTGTCCAGCAGCCAAAATAGTCTCAGTGAGTCCATACATATACTGCATGTATATATAGAGAAAGACATATGTAGATACACATACTCGCCTATTACTCTTATCATATTTGTTCCTGTTAAAAAATTTATGAGTCAGTACAGGAACAAATGGACAAGCGGAAGAGATAAATCAAATAAAAACATGAAATGTGTTTCTTGTACAGCTAACTATGCACAGTTAGAAATTACACATATTTCTCAGAAAGGGCCATACACAACCCATGTCAGATATAGCATTGACATCTATACAAGTTTTGAACAAAAAATAGAAGTAGATGGCAACTAATGTGAACCACATTTGTTCTTGGTTATATTTGCAGTGCCATTTTGATTCAGTCCTGAATATAAACTATGTGTAAAGAATTGTTTTAACTAAGTATGGATCAAAGGTTGAATTTTACAAACTTTCACAGCAGAATAGTGCTACTGATAGGCACCTGATCCTGGTTAACTCGAAGTGCAAGGCAAGCTCCATGTCCACAGGAGTTTCCTTAGCAGTAGGTTTAGGCATCCTAAATTTAAATCAAAAGTGAAAAGGTGCTTTGGAAAAATTCTTCCCCTGATGAATTTCTCTCTCATGTCAAAGTAATGTTAAGTCCAGGACTAATTTGTTGTGATATTATGCTGTAATATTTCCCTTGGCTTGTGTCCCTTTTTATTTAATTAAATGTCATCAAAGATTTCACTGTCAGACTAAAACATTTGTATTCTATTTTTTTATATCTTAATGGAGCCAGTGAAGAAATAAAAAGTGGAAGTGCCATAAGGAGTGCTTTCTTCCAAACATTTTATGGCTGTGGACTGTCTGTAGGTAATTTAATATACTCTTTGCCTTTCTTGGTATATTGTGTACTAAAAGATCACCAAGATTAATTTAGATTCAAATGAAATATTGGATCCAAACCCATTTTTGTTGTTCTATTTCCATTCCTTGCATTATATGATTAACTTGTGCATTGTTGATTTGCATGTAAGTCAACCTATTTCAATTCAACTCCACTGTCTTAATGGAGGCAGAAAGAGAGGAGGCTTTCACTCAGCTGCACAATCTGGTTTTCTTTTATCCTCTCCAGGATTTACTGGAGGTATGTGTTTGCAGCTAGAACAAGCTTTGCAGAGATACAGCATAAAGCAAACAACGTGTGCTTCCTCACATTGCCCTGCTGGCATGTTTTAACTCAGGGGTAACATAACCAGCATTGAGGAGATCACTGTTTTACACCTGGGGCTGCCTGTTGGAACCATCAGAAGGTGCGCCAAGTGACATCCACTGTCCCACCACACAGACACCCTTCCACTGAGATCGCTGTGACACTACCTCCTTTCGTCACTCTGTAAACCAAGCCTTACAAGATTCGTATTCTGGATTTGAACTGGCTACCAAGTGCTAAAATATGTTTTGTTAACATTACTGATCTCACAGGTGCTATTGCATGTTGGAAAATGGCTTTAAATTGGCCCTTTGAGTACCATGGGAGGAAGAGTTTTAGCTGTTGTATACAGCTGTGACAAGACAATACTCTAGAATATTTAATAGGGTGACTGTGCCCTTGTGATAAAAACACTTGTAAGTAATGAGGAAAGCAGAGAAAATTTGCCTTCACAAATCTAGTACTACTCTTAGCCCATGTTCCTTTTGATGAGATCAGATGCCTTCACATGAGCTGTTCTTAATTAAAACGAGCTCAGCAAAAATGGGGAATTATTAGGGGTAACAAGAAAAAAACCCGGAATGTTATTTGTACTTAGGGACAAACAAGGTAAGATTAACTGATTCCCAGGGAATAAAATTTGTCTTGACCCCAACCAGCATGTTCCTGGTTCCCCTTCTCTGCACTCCTTCCTACTGTCATCTCACAGACTCCATCGCCTCATTTTGAAGTCAGGAACCTGCAGCTCACTTGCTAAAGAAAAGAAAATGAGTTCTCTGGTGATGGGTAATGAAGAAAACCATGAGATCGGCTGGCATTCATGGCAGCCTCAGTAGGGTAAAGGAGTAGATGTGGAGGGCAGGGAAAGGGAAGTAGAATGAGAAGGAGGTAGTACTGACCACAAAGAAAACTGTAACATCAGCAAGGAAGAGTGTTGGCATGCTCTATTTTCCAAAATGAAAAATAAAAAGCAAGATAAGTAAAAATATTTCAATTTCATCAGACAGATTAGATGTCAGTGGCATAGGTGAATGCTGGCCTAGCATTTATACCTTGAATGTCTGTGGATTCAATTTACCCTTTTTTTAAAAGATCTTGAAATCTTCTACACTGAGAAACAAATCCACATGAATATTGCTTAGAGAAAAACAAATCCACATGAATATTGCTTAGAGACTCAACATTCAGGAAATATGAAAATGAACAAAGGTACAGACTGTGTTGTTTTATTTTGCATTAAATGTTCAATGTCCCTATTAATGACAAAACATAAAGTGACATTAAATTTAATGTGAGAAATATCAAAATTTAACAACAGAATTCAAGACATTAAGATTTTTGTAAACATGAATGGATTCAGGCCTGTACTTTTCTGTATCTGTCACATTATTCATGAGCTCAGTCTCATGGACTGTTTACATGAGCAAATGTGCATATGTGTGTAAGCATTTAGAGAACAGAAGCCATTACCAATCAAAGTTTCCAGCAAGAGGAGTTTTATACTTCTGGAGAAACTAACTCAAACAGAAGAGTGCACTTTGATGGCTTGGTTCAGACAGATGAGTGATTCAGAGCATCTTTTATTTATTTATTTTCCTCCTGGTATTCAGTAAATATAGCTGGGCAATTAGCAACAGTTAAATAGCTACAACATTACCAGCACTGAATAATTTACTAATTGGCAGAACAATTCCCATCTCTTCCATTTGACCGGATATTTATTTTATGTGTGTGCTTGATATGCAATATTTACTCCTGATAAGTTGGGGAGGCAAGTGTATTTGCTTTTGCCAAATCAGGAGTAGCAAAACTTGTGGTTGAAGTTATGATCATTATAAATATGACATTGAAAATTGAAATAGAAAAACACTCCCATACTTTTTTTGTCAAATGTAAGATGCCATTTGTGCTCTACACTTTTTAATCATGATTATTAGCTACCCAATGAAAAAGATTAAATGTTGTAGGTCTCAAAAAGTTCTTCAAAGCCTTTTTATCCATCTGTTAACTTTTATTGCAGCTTTTTTGCTAAGGTAATTTAAAACATTTTGCAACATTTTTCCTCTTACCTTTTTTCCTCTTAAACAAAAATAAGAATTTAAAAGTGAAATTCTACAAAAGGGGTAAAATGATGAGCTCTTTGTAAGAATACATTTGTAATACAATTTCTCCTGTTTTTATAACATGGGCAACCTATATTCTGTTTGTGTGGTTTTCAAAGAGGAAACTTCTATTTTCCTCATTTGGTATGAAAACAGTATCAAAGTAACACGGTTTGTTCTCAATTTCTTTGCACTATCTGATCTTCATAAGTAATCTATAAAGACTTAAGCCATAGGACATGCAGGATACTCAAGTTACAAGCGCCCTAGGGTCTTAAGAGCTTTTGTCTGTGTCATACTTTAGAGTTGAAACAGGGAACATATGAAGCTTAGTGATTTAAGTCTTTCAGTTCTGGCATTTTAAAGGTAGCAGTGCCATTATGAGTAGGAAAACCATTTTATCTGCCTTCTTACATTAAGATTTATTTACCATCATTATCTATGTCCTGCATTGCTGGTCACACTGATAATACCCCATATAGAAAGAATTCTAAGTAATTCAAGTCTGATGGAGTTCTATCCAAATAAATGGATGTCTCTTCTTTTTAACATTAAAATATGATGGCATCAATCAGGAACAAGCTTAAAATATTTTTAAAAAAATATAAAATAAAAAATAATTCAGCAGTGATGGAAAGTTGTTCTGAGAAAAATAGCAAGCAAAACTTTTTTTAAAAATAATACCTTGAAGCGTTTATTGGTTTCAATGGAAGAAAAGCAGAAGTTTGACTATTTCTCCAGTTGTAGATGAATGTACCTGAGAGGCTTGAAAATGTACATCACAGTGAGAAGCCCAGATGGTACAAATCAGCATGGTTATTGAAGCTGGTGGAATGATAGGAGGGTTTCTCATCCTCTGCATCTGGTCCTCCTACAAAGTGAACAGCTGATGATTCAAAAGGTACAGAACATTTGTACAAGCGAGGGAGACACCTTCTGTGTGCATCTTGTTAAAAGTTCGTGGCTTTGATTAAAGTGAATTCAGTGTCTGCCTGACAGGCAAGACTGACAGAACAGGAAACCGATGTCTTCCATTAGCCCCAGAGTAGATAAAAGCAAAGGCAGGAAGATGCAGCTCCCCCCACTCAGGAAGCGTTTCCTTCAGGACAGAGCAAGCCATTAGCTTTCAAAGGTTTTCACTCCTTGTGATGAGAATGCTGAGCATCAGACCAGTCATACATTAATGTCTGTTTATCCCAGTATGCTTGTTTTGGGTTTTTTTTGGTTTTTTTTGTTTTTGTTGTTTTTTTTTTTTTTTTTTTTGCTGCTAGGAGATGTTTATAAAAGAGGCAAGGAATGCAGGTAGAAAGAAAGCCAACCCCTTGGCTTCTGGCAACCAGCAGTTTACAGACTTTCTTTGCTAGACACAGCATCTATGCTGCCAATAATGTATGGGACTATCCCACATGTCCATCTTGTAAACTTGTGATTTTAGGATATTTCAGAATATAAACAAACACAGCTGAACCAACCACCACTTTATAGTATATAAATGATTCAGCTTTATAGCATTATTCCCTGATAACTGTTACTCAATTCTGAATCCGGTAGAGCCAGTAGGGTCTCTTGCATAGTCTATTCTTGTCAGTACTCTGGGAATCTAGGAGATTTGGGGACAGAGAAGCTTGCTATAAATAGAAAGTTTATTGGTCTCCAAATGAGGAGAAGATCAAGCTCTGCCTGATTTCTTATATCCAGCTTTCTAGAGCATATAGAAGATACTAGAGGTAAGCCAAACTGGTCCAAAAATTTTGGTATATTTACAAGTCTAAGAAAGGGAAGATTTTTCATTTTGAAATGCTGTTTACCATTATCTCTGGATTTTTTTATGCATAACAAGAATTCTGCAATCACTTGGGAAAAAAATGTGAAACCCTGTTAACAGCAATAAAAGCCTGCTATTACTTCTTTGGCATTTAAAACCTAATTTTAATCAGGTGTTTTCTACACAGGGTTTTGGGTTTTTTGATGTGTCTAGGAGGTTAGAGGATAACACATGCCATTCTAAGAGGGCATTATGAATGTGAAAGCTAACAGATTTTAAAATGGAATTTAACAGTCCTTTGATTTGCTATCTTCTTCTGACTCTTTCAGCCAATTTTTGTGTGTTTACTACTTCTGTCATCTGGAGTGTTCTCCATGGTTTTTTTCCCTTTCTTTGTTATCACGTGCAACACTAGCACAAACAACCACAGCAAAGAAACAAGGACTTTTGCCCATGAAATGCAGTCCAAGTTAGACACAGTATCATAAATAAATAGAGCAGGACCAGTAACTGAGGAACCAAGGAAATCAATGACAGAAAAAGGAAAACAGCGCTTTTCTTCTTGCATGTACACTGTAAATATTTATTTTGGTCTTTTTTCCCTGATACAATCACAGGTGTGAGGAGAAGTGGTTGGTGCCAACCTAGAGCATATTGACAGAAGGGTAGCTGCTGAAAGTGGGGCTTTAAGGAGGAATCTTAAGGAGGCAAGCCAGCACTGTGGGGGCTGAGACACGTGATTTACAATATTAATTGCAGGACTTAAAATAATTACTGTGGAAGCTGTGCTGAAACCACTGGGCCAGGAAGAGGTTTGTGACATTGAGCTCCCTGATGCCACAGACACACCATTGTGCACTGGCTGCTTCCCAGCATGCAGCCACCAGCACCACCAGCGCCTTGGAGGAGGAAACAGTGAAGGTACAAGGTGGAAAAAGCCCCCTCCGAGGCTCTTAGTGATTATACCCAGAGGGGTAGGGGAAGGGGAAGAGAGAGGCTGAAACAGAGGTGGGTGGGTGATGATTCAGAGCCTACCAACTGAGTCTCCGATGAAAATGAAATTTGACTTCTGCCAGTGTGGCTGTAAATGAGCTCACTTTTGGACACATTTGGATGCCTCTTCTCACTGCAGACCAGAGGGTATTCCTGAGGGAAGGAAGGAATTTAACATGTCTGGCCTTGCACTTCTATAATACTTGGATGTCTCAGACATGCATGCTTTTCAGGATGTTAACGTTGCTAGCAATATAATGTTGCTAATACAGTATTACTCAAAAAAACCTCAAACAAAAACAAACAAACAAACAACAATCAACCAAAAAAACCCCACCAAAAAAAACCTCCACAACTGAAAAAACCCCAAACCTTTGGAAGTTTAATATTCTCACTGATACATGAGGACTACAGAAGATATAAATTTAAGATATAGGTGTCAATGCCAAGATACAAATGTGGAAGACTGCAAAATATTGATGTGGGAAACCTTCTGAGGACTTCAGATGTTGAAAATGAAGTGGGCAGGAAGAGTAAGTTAATTGTACTTGGTGTTTTCTGAAGAACATTTTATAAAATAAACATAATAAAAATATTGCTCCTACCAAAGCATTAAATAAATAACCTTTACAACCATCTGAACTTCAAACTGGCCACCAGCAATGTGGGATATCACAGTTCATTTTTTGTATGGCGGATGGTATATTTTTTTTTATTTTCATGAAACACATACACACACCTCCACATACATGTGCCCTTAAAATAGAAATGCTATCCATGAACCATATACACCTGCTTCTCAAAACAGAAATTCTCAAGAAAGGAAAGGAAACTGGAACTCTCCACATCCTAATTGTTTGATATTTCTTGATTGTTTCATAAATACATTTATATATAATATATTAATACATAGTTCTAAATACAACTCATATACCACACAAATGTAAGACTTCCTCTGTTTACTGTAATTATTTACTGTAATACCAGTGTAAGACATAGATTCCCTTAAAGTCATCAAATAATTTATGTTTTGACATTGAATTGTATCAATAATGCTAGAAGAGCTTCTGCCTCTGCATTCTCCCTTTTAACAAATCTCAAATGACATCCCATGTTATGCTTTTGCTCTTATAAACAATGAAATCTTATGTTCATGTATATTCGTAGTTCTCTGTCAAAGGAAAATTTCTCATTGATGGAAGAATTTACCATCAGACTTGCTTCTAGTATTTCAAGCCCGTTACTAATCCAACCAATTACTCTGCATGTAAACTCTAACAGGCACCTGATTAGACATTAGTCTAATATTTCTTATTTTTCCCAGTTTCTTTTGCATAGGATGTAAGACATTCTCCTAAATGAACTTTGATGCCATGTTTAATTGAAAACCAGCAGAGGTAGATGTGATTGGGAACCATTTTGCAGAGTATAGACATCAGTATCTCAATCACCATAAATCATAGTGTAAATATAGTTAACATCTGAAGTAGTCCCTCTGTGCTCTCATTTTTGTCCAATGAAATAAGCATTTCTAGAGTATGATTCATCCCATCCTAAAATAGATGATGAAAATAGGTCAAATGACTCTTATCCTTAATGCACCTTTTTCTCTCTCTTCCCTGTAAAGGGAATCTTAGGTGACTGCCTCGCACAGATATCTGAATTTTGTGAATCCCACCTTGTCTAGCTTACCAGAGATGTTTATGGGTCAGAATAAGGCTTATTTATTTAAATCCTGAAAATTGTGGAAATTCTTCAAGAGGTCTAGGCAACAATATATGTGGGTGTCTCAGAGCAATTTATTTACAATCTTCATATCATACCTCTGTTCCTTTGAGCTCACTGTGATTGCAGCTTTGCTGTTAAAACAGCTGCATAGAAAGTAAGGAAAGAAGTAGGCCAGTCGTGAATCTCCTAGTCCATCCTAAACTGAGTATTTCAGAAGGGAATTCAGATCAAATTAATCTGATACAATCCTTTTCTTTTTCTTTCACAAGATAATTGTACAATGTTCCCCCAAATTCTGTGGCCCATGAACTGATTTACACTTTCAGGGGCTAAGAATCGACATCTTTAACAATGTCGTGATGTGTTTTTACTACAGTGCCAGTAAGTTTACACGAATGTTTTACATGGCTTTAGCAAAGGATTTGCTCTTTTAATATGTTCAGTGCCTGATTACCTCTGTCCTCCCAAGCCACACCCTGAATTATATGTACATGTTAGAACCCTTGTCCAGCCAGGGGCCGATTCTTATATTTCATATTGTGTTTTGTCCTGGCATGTCACTGGGACAAGTTTAGGGAAAACGCCCTGTGTCTTCTGCAACAGATAAACCTGAATTCCTCTCAAAGCTGTGAGGTTCAGCCCATTCTTGTGTTCAGAAGGCTGGCCATCTGGAAATGCTTTACAGTTTTCATTAACAGAAATTTTTATTGAATGCAGTAATATAAAATCCAAATAAGTGAATAAGAGAAGCATTCTCTATGTTACATACATTGATTTTAAATTCAAACAACTGTATATTTTCATGCTTTACATCTGACTTTTCCATTTTTGTGGTGGCAACACATTTATCACTGTTTTATGTGATGCATGAGGCTCTATATAATGGGTAGTGTGAAAGGCAAGGATTGACATCCCTTGTAGGGTGCCAAAGGAGGTGGGTATCCCCACTGGAACTGACTGTGGAGGGACAACACCATTGGATAAAACTGTTTTTCAGCTCACTGTACATGCAGTGGCTGATGTAATCCTTCTCTGGAATGCTTCTCAGAGAGAAAATCAATGTGTCTCAGGAGAAAAAGAGAAACCATATCATCCCTAGCAAAGAATTACACATGGCATAGTAGGAGACCCATGTTTACAAGCCTGGCATTTCACAAGATTGACAATCACAAAATCATAGAATGGCTTGGGTTGGAAGGAACCTTTAAGATCATCTACTTCCAAACCCCCTGCCCTGGGCAGGGACATCTTTCACCAGACCAAGTTGAGCACCGTACCATCCAATCTGGCCTTGAGCACTTCCAGGGATGGGGCATCCACAACTTCTCTGAGGAACCTGTTCTGGTGCTTCGCCACCCTCAGTCTAAAGAACTCCCTTTTATCTAATCTAACCCTACTCTCTTTCAGTTTGAAGACATTCCCCCTTGTCCTGTAACTACATGCCCTTGTAAAAAGACTCTCTCCGTTTTTCCTGTAGGCTCCCTTCAGGTACTGGGAGGCTGCAGTTAGGTCATCCAGAAGCCTTCTCTTCTCCAGGCTGAACAATCCCAATTCTCTCAACCTTTCCTCACAAGAGAGATGTTCCATCCCTTACCCATCTTGGTGGCTCTTTTCTTGACTCACTCCAACAGGTCCAGGTTCTTCCAGTGCTGGGGACTCCAGAGCTGGATGGGGGTGGAGTCTCACAAGAGTAGATGGGATTATTCACCTCCCACCATAACTGCCCTGAAGAGTTTGTTGGGGTTTTAGGAGCTAGACAGTTGGCACTTGGAACTTGTGGCATTTTTGAAAAGGGTTTGGTTTTTTTCTGTCACCTATGGATGGGAAGGACTACAAACAACTTGAATGTCTATACAGCTCTTTGCATCAACATCCTTGACAAAACAAATTTCTTGCTAGATCTTTTTACCTCATTATCTGCTGCCTTATGCAGCTATGGTTGATAAGGACTGCATTTTTTTTTAATCTTGCCAAAATGAGAAGTGATATGAGACCTCATTCACAAAACTGGGTGACATGGTTTGAACCAAGCATTAACTCTGTAGGGATAGATTGCCCCTAACACCCATGTTCCCTCTATCAGAAAGAGTCAGTGCAATGGAAAAGGGCTTAGAAGATGCTTAAATTGTAAGTACAAATTTGGAGTAAAAATTGGGTGGATTGAACTGTAGCCTGTAATTGACATTTATACTGCTATCTTTAAACCTCTGTTAAAATTGTTAGAACCACATCAGCAAAGGACTATATCTACTTGGCTGTAATGCATACTTCAGATCTGGGAAAGCAAAACCGTAGTGATTTATATACACTTCAGTTTGAAAGCTTTTTCCCTGTTGTAAGATTATGCGTCCAAATTATGCTAATGCTGTTTACAAAGTAACACATGAATACAATCGAATTTCTTTTGATGTGCAGTGTAATTATCTCAGAGATCAATAACTGAGCTAAAAGAAATGTGCCTCCTATATTAGCATTGTCATATAGTTCATTCTTTTGTGTATTGATCTATAGTAGATACCAACTTTTTTCTCTTTCCAGTTCTCTTGGACATTGTTATAATATTGCATACTCTGAAACACATTTTCTAAAACACGAGTACCAGTGTCTCTTATCATTACCAACAGTAACCAGATGAAAATTCTTATAATTGTTTTTTACTCCATTAATTCTCAATCAAATCCTTCAGTTGCTTTGGTCTATGAGAGACATTTCTCATTCCACTTGCATATACTGCATCAAATCTCTAGTGTCTTTCTTCATCTTATTATCAAACCTTTACATTTCAAAAGTGAGGACTATGAAGAAACAAAGCTGTGAAAGAGTCATGAGGATCAGACCAAAACGGACTTTCATTTTTTTTCACAATTGCACATTTCTTCTGGGTATTCTGTCCTACAGTTAGGTTTCATGGAGTTCAGCTCATAATACCAAACCATTCTGATTTTGAGACTATTTGTGGAAAACGTCAATGATTTTTCCTGCAATCTACCTAGAAATTAAAAATGTCCAGCCTTTGGTATTTGATATATGCCTGCTGTGCTCACTACAGCTACTGTTGAAGTAGTTGTTCAAGAGAACAAGGAGACAGCCAATATTTGTATTGTCCATATCTGCCCTATTTCCGATCCCATGTTCGGAGAGTCATAAACACAATGCCTTTGCGAGGCACAACTAACAGGTCAACTGAATGTGATACACTTAGGCTCGACCCAAATCAGGGCAAAATAAGGCACTGCATAGTGTAAGCCAGTTAGCCTGTCCTATCTGTGAAGTAAAGCAAATGCATTGCTCTGGAAGAGAAAAGCCGCTGCCTCTGAATCGCGTTACATTCAATTCCACATTCTCGTAGCATGCTGTCATTCCTAAGAAAAAAAGTGTCACTCCAAGCTTGTGCTAAATCAGGGAGTGTGTCTGTCTGTGAACTCTCACACCAAGCATAATTTTAACCAGAGTCACCACTGCCTGAACATCCTTTCCCTGTGATCATGCAGCACCAAGTGCCCAAACATCATTTTTCCACAAATGTCAGAGATTTTTATGCTGTGGGCCGTGAGCAAATTGGATTGATACCATGCATGAGTGTCTGGCCCTGTAAGCTGGACATGATAGATGTTTTCTTTAGCATTGCTTTTATGTATGCAACATTATGTATGCAACAAAATGCAACATTCTGCATTTTACTTGATTCACAAGTGTAAGCTAAAGAAATGCAGAAATGATCAATAACAGACACTAAAGGATCTAATTACAGAAACTGACATAGCCATGTTTTTAAATGCAAACACAGTAGTTTATTTAGAGACACACATGCATTTGCACCAAAACGGGTTAGAAAAAGAAGACTGTGCCCCTTGCAATCTGATTTCAGTGGTACTGTCTAACCCTATGTTTTAGCCACACATCTCCATAGTGATGCTTTTTGTAGGAACATTTTGTGTATCTTGGTAAAGCTTTCTGTATTTATGTGGATTCAGTTTTGTAGAGTCATAAACTGAATTTATATTTATGCCACCTAACCACCTTTTGCTTATCTCTTTACAGGAGAAAATGAAAACATGTATTTCTACACTCATGACTCCTTTAGCAGAATTTAAAAAATTTCCTTACTATGTCATTGCAAAAACTTATCTAGTTCAGGAGAGGTTCAGTTCATCTAATGCAAGCACAAAACTGATAATTTTAGCTGTCTGCTGGAGCAGAAAGCATACTCCAAAAGGTAAGTGCTAAAATATCTAGTATGTTTGAAGATAACCAGACTAAGAACCTGTCTGCTCCTACACCAAATTCCCAAACTGGGTACGTAAGCCTCAACAATTAAAATCTTTCATAGGTGCTCAAAGCCACCTATTACTTTCTGTTGACCGTGTCCTTACAAAATACATATTATCTTTTGTGGAAGTGCTTCATTAGTTGCCTAAAGCAGAGAGACAAAATAGATGTCCCATTGGATAGTTACAGTGTCACCATGTACTTCTAGCTTGAGAATTCTGACATATTTTGTGACTGGATTTTAATACAGACTTTATCTTGCACATATGCACATATACAATTTTTTTTTTTTTTTTAAATAATGCAGGCTGATGATTGCAAAGGAGCTGGTGAGTTTGGGCTGTACTTTGTCTTTGATTAACAATTCTGATGGATTTGAAAGGAGATTATTTTTCCCAGGGTGGATTTTCATTTCTATACTCAGAACTTTACAGGTTCTCAAGCTTAGCACTGTGGTGCTGACACCCGCTAAAAGCAAAGGCCAAAATCATTGTCTTCTCTTGTCTGGTCTTGACTTTTTCATATGAACATCTTAATCAATATTAATCATATTTTATTAAGACAAAAGTAGGATTTTGTTTCTGTGTGTATGATAGGGAATTGATGACTTTGTCATAAGTTACTACATGGAAACAGGCTTGTTCACTGTGTGTCATAAATACAATAATCTTTGCAAGCCCAAAGTTTCCTCTATTTTCTCCAGTCAAGATCTCCATGCTTTTAAACTTTCTGTTAATAACAATTAATATTATAGAATCAAGTGCCGCTATACTTACAAATTTTAAACTTCCATGTGACAAAAAGCAGCAAAAAGTAATGCAGACCATATTACACTGATGAGATGATAACTTGGTACAGAATTTTTGACTTAGAATTCTGTAATATACTTTAACAATATAATATATTATATTAATATACTTTAAAAAATGTTTCCTGAAAATACTTACTTTAGCAAAGAATGTTTTCTGGAGGATTCCCTTAGCATGGAAACCTTTTGTAAACTCTCAGTATTTTTTTGATATATCAATATTTTGGCTAACTCATTTTCTTACACTACCATTAAAAAAAAAATTTTGCTCTCTATTTATTTCCCCCTTGCACTGATTGTTCCACTTTTTTTTCCCTGAGATAATGAATTTGCAATGTATTTGTGGTGAAGTCACTCTTTATGCTCAAAAACAAAAATGCATTCTGCAGGAGAAACAGGACATTCCAAAGTGTCCTGTCCCTCAAGTGTTTGCAAAGATGCTGGTTCCTAAACACAAGTAGAAAGGAAACAAAAATAGGCAGCTTTTCATAACATTAATTTATAAGATTTGTCGTACTTCAAATGGAGTTTTTCCTACCATCTAGATTAGATTCCTTAGCAGCCAATCTAAATGTCTAATTGAAGAGTAGCTTTCTGAAGAGTCTGTAACTGTCGCTTGGCTTCGTCCTTCTCTGTTTGTTCCTAAGGTTTCTTTCCTCTCTTGTTTTCCTCTGAAACAACAATGCACTCTATTTTGGGGTTGCTAGTCATGATTCCAGGAATGGGAATCCAACTCTTGAGTACAACAGGCTTTACATAGTAACTTCTTGGCAGAAATTCAGAAATGCTTTGGCCAAAGGGAATTAAAAAAAGACCCAGAACAAGGGTAACTTGAAATGAAAGACATTCACAAAAAAAAAAAAAAAAAAGAAAAAAGTGTGAAAAACCTCACAAAACCTCACATAAAAAAATACCTTCAGCACATAAAAGACTGAAGAATTGAGATAAATTGTGATATTTGTTTTTCATGCTTAATTGAAAGCTTTTTGCTACTCTATCACCAAGTATCATGAATACTAAGACACTTCTCTTCTAAATGTGTATGTGTATATGGGAACGTTCTAACGCGAAGCTTGCCAAACATCAAGTCCTTCTGTTTGCTCTCTTTTTAAAATTAACTCTTGATGGAGGATTGGTTCCATTCAGCAAGGCAAGGAGTTTAAGTTTTCCCTAAGTCTGCGGAATTAGCATAAGAATGGTCCTGGAAATGATGAACTGTCTATAACACTACTCTGCTCACAAAGAAATGGTTCACAGTTCCAGGGTACCTGTCTGGATGCTGCTTCTCTCTCCATCCCCCATCTGTGCCCCCTGTAAAACAGGAGAGATGTCTTTGGGGTCAGAGGCATAACAGGAGATTTGGGATTTGGCGCCTGAATATGTCCCTTTATATGTTTTCCCTCACAAGTTCCTTTCCCTCTTTGTGGTTATTTCTGACTATCATTTGCCTCACTAATCATGTCTTCCTCTTGAAATGACTGTCCCAGCTGGCAGGATGTGGACATCTAATACAGCCCTTCTCTCATATCTCAGAAGGCTTCAAAAAGTAGGTGCTCTATTCAGTTCTGTCTTGTAACAGCTCTTTTAGGATTTTAAAACCCATAAATTCCCATGTTATTTTGCTCCACTTTTCTTCTTTTTATCACTATCTTGCCTCCCTCCATCCTCAAATCAGTTAAGAGAAAGAAAAGGAGTGCATAGGTGACAACAAAACATACTTTTCCAAAGAAATGACACACCTAGTTATTGCCAAGGGGAACCACCTCTCTTCTTTCGACATTAATTTCTCTATTGCTAAACACACCAAAGCATCTATCATGTTTTAAACACAGTCTTTTTCAAGCTATTTAATAAAGTGTACTCTGTATTTATGACTCCTTAACCAGAAAACCATACCCTAATGGATAGATTTCAAGTTCCTGACCCAAAACCCTTAATTAACTGTAAAACCAACATTCTTATTCTTCTTCAGAGGAGTATTATGTTAGCAGATTTGGAAGTTAGTTCTGAAGGGGCCTGTTTTTATAGTACCACAGATCCTGAGGGGGGGAAGTAATTTTCTATTCCAAGAAAACATCTACCACTAGTACCACTGAGAAGCAGAGCTCCAGTTGTTTGGGGTTTGTTTTAAGCCCTAATGACTAGTTTTTATTCCATAACCTAAGAGAGCCCCTTTTACCTGATGATTTTTGTTCAGTCTTCAACACACTTCCTTTCCTGCCTCATCATTCATCAGCTATGAGGTCATTAATTTTAAACGGGAGATTCTCAGGAACCAACAGAGAATTTCATTGTAATGAAAACTTCTCCAGCTGATAAGTTAATTTGTCAGTAAGGCAGCTCAGCAGCCCTTTTGTTTTGTATGGAATTTTCTAGGCAGTCCTTTAAGCTGACTCCAGAGAAATCAGGATCACCATTTACGATGGGCCTTTAGTCTTGATGGAGGTCTTCAGAGAAAACAGAGATGACATAATTTTCCTTGTGTTCCCAAGGTCTCTATACCTACAACTATCTCTGTTCTACTGTCTGCTGGGATATGTTTGATCATACTGCCAATGTATGGATGCATGCCAAAAAATTGTGTAGGGCCATTAAGAAACACTTGTTCTCTGGCTGAAAGGGCCCCTTTACACATGTCTGTCCTAAAAAAAAAAACTTGCACAAAAGCTTAATCTCCAAGATATGACAGCTAACAAACTCATTACAATCCATATGGGGGAAGGGACAAGCAGGATACAACAAGAAACCAAGCAGCCCAGATGTCCACTATGCTTTCACATCAATACAGCAATCAGAAAAAATGCTTTGGAGCCAGCAATGGAACCAGATTTTCATTGAACTAGGTGTAGATTAGCTGTGCTCAGGAAACTCCACAACACAATGCAGGATCTGGTATGTGGGGATTCTGTTAAAAACCATGTGCAGCCTGGTGAAGCTCAGCAAATTGAAACATGCTGAATTAGCATTAACTTCTCTGTCCAAAGAAATTTTACAGGCCAGATCATTACCTCTCTTATGGCCTGGGTTCGCCCTATGCAAATTGTTAGGTCAAGGAAAGGGAGAGGAGCAAGCACATACTTGCTTTGTCAGTGCTCTGACCGCACATAGGCTGTGCTGGTTAGGGCAGCTGAGCTCCAGTCTAAGTTGGCCAGATGATTTCTTCATTCCTCCTGGACTATGCAGAGCTTTGGTATAGAGAGGTGTTTCACCTGGCATGCATGCTCCTGAAGCATGATTTTTTTTTTTTTTTCATTAACCTCTAATACCAGTGCAGGTGGACAGGTGAAATAATGGTGAGTCACTTTCTATTTGAGACACTGTGTTATGACAGTTGTCCATTACAGTGTTCTGCAGTGTTGCTCTAATGTCCTTAAAACCAACTCTTGCTCTATTTCACATTGCTTTATATGCAGAAGGGACTAGCAGGACTTGCCAGGAGGAAAAATGGGTGGAGACAGAACTTTGGAAAGCTTCTGCATGTTTGGATTTTCCTTCTGAATTTTCATGGAGAAGGAAGCACAGAGTATGTTCCTGTGCATTTATTCCTGGGAAAGGTCACTGGTAATGGCAATATCCTTGGAACACCAGCAGCGGCCATTCTGCAAATGAGCATTGGTTTCCAGTGCTGCTCTTTTACTGCTGTGCTCTCTCTTTAGTTTTGATCATGGCATCCCCACAGCTGTCCTTTTTCATTCTCTTTTTCACCTTCAAAACAATTCAGTTCCCTTTTCCAGGTGACTTTTGAGGCCATCTCTTTTATTCTGATGAGCTACAGAAGTGACCTCTATTCTGACTGCCCTGTCCCTGCTTCCTCTTGGCCTGAACTGTCAGGATCACAGCCAAGGCAGTCAAGTATTAATTACAGAGCTGTGCAAGAAAGAACACCCTTGGTACTGGGATTATTGCTGATATCACAAAATATTTTGACTGCTTATAGCACCAGGGCCTGATCCTGTCAGCAAGCCATATACAGACCTCCCATTAGCTCTATGGGTGTTCTACAGGCAGGCAGCTGGGGACAACCAGCCCCTCTCAGAAATGTCTAACAGATCTGCACAGGACTATGAATGATGGTTACTGACATGTGATTTTCCACATGTAACGCAAACTCAGCCTTACTGCTGAAGCATTGCAGCAGTTGAAGGAACACGTTTCTCAGATTCTTTCCCAGACTTTTATGATTCAGGGTAGTTAACTGGAAATGCAAAACCCAGCTGAATTGCTGGGTGGCTGCTCATATGGAATTTTGATGCATCAGTAAAGGAGAGAGAAGTCATCTTGTAGCACACTTTGTGCTACCAAAGGCGTGCTGGGCAGTAAAGCTAATTGCATTATGCTATGTTCAAGTAAAAATGCTTGAAAGCAGTTCTCTCGAGTTTTGTGAATATGTGCACAGATCTTGTGTATGTGACTGTTGCAGTAAAGTGAAAATGTCTCTCAACCAAAAAGGAGAAAGAAAAAAAAATGTCAGTATTACCTCATGGGAAATTTTCCCTCCAGTTTCTAACCAGTAATATCCTCCACTCATTTGCCCTTTAAGACATTTTCAAAGAAGTGGTTTCTTGATCATAAAACAAATCATAACACCAAAAAAAAACCCCCAACCAGAACAAGACACTCCATTGCACATGCTGCATCTCAAGGGAAAGGATGAGATAATAAACAGCATGTAACAGATGTTATTCATGTTGCTTCATGCACTGTTGGAAGGCTCTCAGACACTGTAGTTCTGAGCACGGTGAAAGAGCCCACAGACACAGAATAGGGTCACTAATAACATATTTTATTTAGGAAGGGATAAAAAAAATTAATTGATTATACATGCATAGACAAGGTCTTAGCAAAAGTAATAATCTTGAATCTTTCCACCCCACTGCAACCCTTACACTAAGATCTTTCAAGAATACAGATATTAGTAAAGATTTCAGAGTATTTAAAGTTTCTGAACTAAAATATATATATGCAAAATAACAACCTTGGTAGCATCTTATGAGGAATATCTGGATCTGTGCTAGCTTTGAATCATGGGGTTTCAAGGGAATTTTTTATTATAGTTTTGGCTCCAGTGTACTAACACCATGTGGGTTTTTGCTTTGAGTTCTGGGTTTGAATGGACCAAGTACTTCAAAGCAAAACTCTAAATCAGGAAAATGCGGTGAGTTTCATATGCTTTTCACTCAAAACCATACCTTGGCCCAGATTCCCTTACAACGGAGCCCAGCCTCACTTGAAACTCAGCCCACATTTGTTGAAAGCGTTTACAAATCCCATCAAAACTGGCCCCAGTTTCAAGTCTGTAATAAAATCCAAATTCAAGAGTTCTTCTTGGCTACAAATTACTCTCTGTTCTAGTAATTTCCACTTGTTTCCATTAAAAAGAAAAAAAATGGTATCATTCATGCTGATTTCTGCCTGTTGCACAGACAAACCTGGAATAATTCCATTAATTCATCAAGGTTGTTTTAGATTTGCACCAGGATAGGTATGAGCAGGTTGAGCAGAGGTTTTATTAAGACAAAAGTGGGAAGCTGGGTGTACTCCAAGGCCAAAATTCCTAAAAGCAACCCATGCTTTTCTGTTGAAGTCAACAAAATGCAACCGCAGCTTGTAGGCTTCCTTGGGCATAAGCAAGTATTTCTGGCTACGACCATGGCACTCAAAGTACCTCAGCATGGTGCCGTGCCAAAAGGCAATATACATCTTTCTGAACCCATGCTATTGCAGCTCCCCCATGCTGCCCTTTCTGCAGTGACCAGGAGATCAGGCTCAAGGACTGTCATTTGTTTCTACCTGTATCTATGCCTTGCAACCAAGCAAGACTTGAAGCAATCATGTTGACTAAGAGGATGGATCTGGAACATACAACTGAGGACAACATTTAGAGTCACTTAAACCACCATAAAACCATCCCTGGGCTTGCAGAAGTAGGATTGTGTAAATACTATGCCTCTGCATTTGGCAGGCTCTACTATCTCACTGTACATCACAGATTTGCAGGGCAATATTATCATCTATTAATGTTATTATCTATCATGCAACATTAAGAGAGATGTCACTGACATACCTATTACCTGATCCACCATTGGATCATATTGTCTGAGAAAAGCCCACCACAACAAAACAAAAAAAAAGCCTGCAGCTATTGCTATCCAGTCACGAAATCATAGTAGGGGGCTATCCCATAGTCAGATTTCAGTAAGAACAAGACAGGCATCATCACAAAATCCACACTGAAGTGTTATGGTTGCAAACTGATTTGAGACTGGAAGTGTTGAGACCTTGCAGGGATGTAAGAGGGCAGGTAAAATGAAGTGGCAGACAGATTTTTGCTCTGGATGCTTAGACCAGTTACCCTTTTTGCACTTCCTCTGTCAGGAATCCTCAGGAGAACTCACCCTGACCCCGTGGCATTACTGCAAGCCGGGGCCAGGCTTCCAACTCTCTGCCTCACAAAACCAGTCCCTTTGGCTCTGTTTTTCATTCTTTTCTGTTCTCTGGGGAACTGAGATACAGTCTGGGGAGTCAGAAACATATATTTTTAAATGAACCTCTTTAAAAGGCAGGTTTGCTCCTGTGCAACCTTTTCCACCTCACCCTTTGTTACCCTGAACGATGCGCTATTAAATAGCCCCCAGCTCCAAGCACTGCCTTCTGATCATGACAGAAATATCTCCTAGCACTGGAAGGACTCCTCACAGACTCCTACAGTTTGCTCCCACACTTTCTTATCATCCAGTGGCAGTCCAGAGGCAGCTTTGAGCAGCTCCACCCCACCTGAGGCTACCCTCGCCCCTCCCTTCCCTGACCCTTTTCCCCTGGAGAAACTCGGAGGGCTGGGAAACGGCTACCTGAGGCCCTGAGCCGTGGAAAGATGTGATGGAGTGCAGGGCAAACAAAGTAAACGCCATGAGAAGGCCGTCCCCCGCTGGCCCCCCTTCCCCAGGCGGGCCCACCAGAAGCGGCCGGAGTGGGAGCCGCAGCCGGGCCACAGGGCTGTTTGATTGCCTAAGCCTGGTGGCCAGACAATAGGACCAGAAAGAATGGCTGCTTCCTTCCTTCCTGTCGAGTGTTCTGCCTGAGTGAGCAAATTCAATAGCACTTCGCTTCGCAGCAACACCAGGCTCTCTCGCACAGGCGAAAATCAACAAAGAGCCATTCTCGGGCATTTCCAACTGCACCTAAGCCAAGGCACTGAGCTGTGGAGCCATCCGGCCTGGGGAGGGGAGCCACGCAGACGTTGCTCTTGGGTGTGCGGCCAGGCACAGTAAACATTCAGGTTATTCTTTATGGTGAAGGACTGCCTTCCCCCCCCGCCAATGTCAGGCACCAGGCAGTTTGGTTCCCCATCCTACCCCCAGTCCTGCCACTTACTTCGTTTGTTTTGTACTTGCCTGATGAATTTGCTGCTTTACACTCCTCCATACAGGCTGGTTGAAGGGTGCTACGAGGTATTCAGGCGTAACTGAACTAGGTGAAGGTGACACAAGAGTTGCTGTGTGGAAAACCTAAGCCTGCTGCTTTCTGCAGACTCAAGTGGTCGCACATTTAAATCACAGACTGGCTGAAAATAAAATAGGTGTCTATTAATGAAAATATTTGACAAAAGCAGGCAAGCAGATGACCAAGACTGTGCTCACATGGGTATAAACTGAAACACCAGTCCCTATAAATTTCATAAATAAGAATGTAAGGTAATTATAGATTGCAGATTTTATTAGTATAAGGCTCTTTTCTGTCTTCCAGATCCCATTCTTTAGTTCAGTGCTGTGCCAAAATAAGAAGGAACATTGTGTTGCTAAAAAGACAAGGATCCAGGACGTGTACACCCAGAGCTGACAGTCAGAAGTCATACTTTTTGTAAGCACTGAATTTCTAGATCTCTGGGGTCTCTGAAGTGGGTTCAGTCTTTGGAGCTTTCCCAATCAGAAATAAAAGGCACACACAGTCTGTACATCACTTTGCAGTACAACAATTGGTCCTGAGGAATTCCTGTGCATCCGCAGTAAGGCATCTCCCCTTGTACATGCATGGCATAGGATGTGGCTGTACCGAGGGCCGTATTCTTGTGAACATCTGGTTTGTTGATTCAGTGTGTGTGGGAAGAGGAAGGGGAAAGTACAGAAAGAATCTCAAAAAAGGAAAAGTTTACATGGAATTTTTTTGGAGTGATCTCTTTCTCTCTGTTAAAAATCTAGGTTTTTTGCTTTTTGTCTTTGACACAAGCAGAGTAAGATTTTGCACTTGCATGCTGCATCTGTTTTCTCAAGCAAAGACCTGTTTGTTTTTCCCATTGTGTCTGAACCATATTTGAAACAGACCACTGAACCAAGTTACATCAAGCCTGTTTCTTTTCTCTTCTACTTCTGAACTATGACAGATTTTCCTAACCCATCTGCAGGCATGATTAAAAATATGAAAATAATTTTTACTTTTCTTTTGAACTGCCTTTGATATAGAATTTGCTGTCAGATAATCAATAGAGTTTTAACATCTGGTAACACAAAATGGTATGTTATTGCACCTGAAGAAAGAACTATTTAGAAATTTTTATAGCAATATTTTTGGTGGCATCCAAGATTGCAATTGTGGCTTCAGTTTACGATAAATTCGTGGTGGTACACTTACAACTAAATTATTCATTTTTATGCATCAGAACACAATTTATAACACAAAGGAAAAAAAACCCAAACGCAGCACAGAGGATCTTTATTAAGATACAGATCCTGCTTACATGACTGGGATAAGTGATGTTCAGATATGTCATCACCCAATCTTAGGAAACTAGCTCAGACAACTTTCTATTAAGCAATAACCTGTAAGTGACAAAACAATATCTATTTCAGTGATTGCACAGGGAAGGCTGAAAGATTTTTCTCTTTCTCCAAGAGCATTCAGAAGCAACATGCAGAGAAAAAAATAACAATCAAAGTAGGACAGCTGTATAGACTTTTATCTTCTAGAATTTGAAATCAAAGGGAACTCATACAATTAATAGATACAGCTGATCTAGTTATGGGCATTAATGTTCATGGTCTCTTTCCCCACAGAAAGATAGTCTTTGACTTAGCATAAGACCCACTCCTGGTTTGGTTTCTTTGGGTTTTCTTTGGTTGTTTTAACCACTGGAATGAGTTCATGACATCATGCAGTTGGTTTACTCCTAACAAAAGTAGTAACCTAAGAGGATGAGGTATGCAATGTATATATTTTAACCTAATTCAGGCAAAGTTTCCCTAAGAGACACATCTACTATTTCTTGTCCTGTGGAAAAGAATTTGCATCTAAGTGTGAAGAAACTGATTTAGATCAAACACCACTACCAGACTGTATTCGAATTGCCCCCAAATCTGGTATTGGTAAGAATTTTGTTTATGCTGCCCTTTACTCAATATCCTCTGGAAGTGACATGCAGGTAGGTATCTTCCCAACTCCCTTCAAATGGAAGTGTGCATCACAATAAGATTTCAGAGTCAAGTCTGAAGATTCCACACATTCAGGTATATCACATTAGTTCTGAGGTGGAAGCCAAACAAACTATCAGATATTAGCATCTTTAGCCATCAGCTGCTCATTATAACACAACCCCTTTTCTTTTAACACCTTCTGTTCTTTTAAAATGGTCTGGTACTTTTTTTTTTTTTTTTTTAAACCTCCATTGTAGTCAAGCTAGAAAGAGGTCAGATGAGTCAGACATTGGTTAAGCCAACAGAACTGAGATTATTTTTGACAGTTATGTAACCTCCCACCTTCATTTAAGGAGGTTGCTCATTCCTCTAGCCGCTAGAACTTCCCACAAGCTCCATGGGAAAGCTGAGTAGATAACTACTTAGTGTATTTTAGACTGTATATTAAGTACTCTCCTTAACCCTAGGCGTCTACATTCATCACAGTCTTATGATATGTTTATGTTCAGATTGCACCTGTGAGGTAGACTGATCCTTTTACAAGTGAGGAGCTGAGGATCCGTCTTCACTGCCATTGGGAAGTGTGGCAGCAGCAAGGACAAGCATGGCAGTGTTGGTGGCAGTGAACAGCTCAGGCACTCAGGCACTCATGGAAGCATAGACAAAGCAGCCTGGGATGCACAAATCTGCCTGGGACCCTCAACATTTAACCCACATTGAAGCCATGCCATTGGAGTGATTCCCATCTGCAATTCCCAATTTATAGTAAGTGGTTTGCTGAACCATATAAAACAAAGTTGTCACAATGGTGCTTTTGATTAAAATATTTATAGGGGGCCACAGTGGCCTTTGAAAACAGTGGGGGTTGACAGTGGTCTAGTGGTGCTGCTAAAAAGTTCAGGAATGCTGAACTTTAAGGTTAGGTTGTCTGACTGCAGTGCAAATATATGCTAAGTGACTTGCCCAAGGTCATTTGTATTATGATATCTATAGTAGTGCAGGCACTGAACACTGATTTTCCACAGCTGTGGTTAGTGCTCTAATCTCTGCTATGAAAAGAAAAAATATTTTCTAATCTGACTAAGTATGTTCAATTGTATCTTAGGCAAAGTTTAACTGGCTATACAATATACATAAGTAGGCTAATAAGCATATCAAGAATCTCCATCTTTACTTCTTCCCTATGTGAGCTCTTGAATTGAAATAGAAGTTCATTTTAATTTATACTTTCTGATATTTTTGATCTGCACCAAAAACACAGGAATTGAAATGGGACACACTTGTTCCCAAGTGAGAGGAATCACAAACAGGTTTGGACAGAAACAATGAATGACCTGACTTGAAATCACTTTTATTTCTCCCTACAGGAGAATGTTGCAGTGGTTAACTAAAGGGACAGTTTAAATTAATCTAGTTAAACTACATTAAATGATGCGTGGAGGTCTGTTATGTATATTCAGAATAAACAGAATTTACAGCAGTTTAACAGGGGCATTCTTGAAATACTGTGCACAACTTTCTTCTATAGACAAAGTCTGCTGTTATTGGGGTGGACATTTCTTTATAACCCCAATTTCAGGACTTGGAGGGAGCTTTTCTCCTTCAGGTTTGTTTGCTGCTGTACCTCATGAAATTGTCACTCTCCTGCTTTCCATAGACTAATAAATCATGGGGCACACTGCCCTTCTCAAAGAGTTTAATGGCTTGTCCATATTGCTAATATGCTAATATTGCAAAATTACTTATGATTACTGTAAACAATATTCAGTGTCTTTTCCAAACAAGTTGACTGTACTGATTCCAAAGGATTTAGAGTATCTGAGAAACTGAAAATGCATGCAAATACATATATTAAAGTTTTTCAAATGGAAGAAAATCCTTTCTTTAGATGGTTGTATTTTCATTGGGTCTTACTGAAAGAGAATTTGAATATTTAGAATAAGTAATAATTTTGGACATTGTCACTAAAGAAAACAAAAGGTAATAAGAGCAGAAACAGCAGTGGTGTGTGGAATTTCGCTGAGGGTATGTAAGAGTGTAAAGGAGCAGCCTTTTTCATACCCCAGAGACTGCTGTGCAGTCACTAGTGGAAGCCTTCACAGGGGGAATAGATGGTACAGAGACTGCAGTAATTCTGTAAAAGTATGTCATACGCTCAGAGAGACAGGGAGACATTAAGTGGGTAGGCTCCCTTTCATTTTTATGCAGAAAATGAATCATGGGCACAGATCTGAAGATCTAATATGTCTGTGCTTAATTGTATTGCATGCAACTTACACCTGCAAAAGAAAAATGCCCCTTTTGCAAATCCACCTCTTGGGTGTGGAGTTGGGGTGAGAACTGCTGTCATGCAATAATTCATGAAATGGAAAATAACTGCCTACACGCTTTGTTGCATCAGGTGCTTTGCGTAGTTGTCTGGTTTACAGTGTGACAAAGTGCAACAAGCTGAGGTACCAGGCAGCATGAAGTGAAAGTGCTTCGCATTAAAAACTGTGAACAACCAAACCATTTTTAAATATAGGCAGAATCTATAATAAGCAGCAAAACGCCCATGCCTCTCATGGCTAATGAGAATTCCCATCTGTAATGGTCTGCCACATCCCTGGTTAATTAGAAACTAAATTACTAACATCGCTAATTATTCATAATGACATCCTTTTACGTATGTTAAATTAGTTATAAAAATGATTAGCATAAGAAATGCTCGGCTTTGAAATACTAGTCAATAAGTCAAAAAGCCTCTGTTTGCCTATTTAATCTAATGAAAGGTATTTTATCTCACACGGCATCTAAGCGCACAGGCAAAATTAACCCTGTGAATGTAAAGGGTTTTATCAAACAAAGCAGAGCAGGGTTGCACTACTGTCATTTACATGTACAGACTGTTTCCACTAATAAATGTATTTCAGAATACTATACATGCTTTGAATAAGTTACATAATTTTCAAGGACATATTAAAAAAAAAAAGCTTTGAAAAAATGTATGTCATGATTTAATGTGTTAATAAAAAGATGACCCAACTGTCTCCCAGGCTTTCCAGATACTTGACTAACCTATTTGTTTAGAAGGTGTATATGAACAGGCAAGTTTTCACAGGGTGTCATTTTCCATATAATCAGGAGGGCTTTGTGCTAAATTGTATAAGAAAGCATTCAGGGTTAAAATTCAGCATGACTCTCCCCCAAACAACCCTTCCCGCACCTTCACCCCCACTCCCACTTAAACCCTTTTGGAGGTTCCTGCCCTCCCCTCCCTGTTCTCCTCTTAGAAGCAAACTCAGCACCATTAGCACACAAATGCAAAATAACTAGCCTAGGCCTCTTCCCAGGAATACAAATTAGGGGCAGGTAGTTGAAGAGCTTAGAAAGCTGAAATAGCGAAGTTCACAATGAAAAGGATGAATAGATGAGAGACTGAAAGTGGGGTAAAGTGTTCAGCTTTTGTCATTTAAAGTGACGTCTTTAACTCTTTGCCTTCATGAGGCTGCTCTTCACAAAAATAATAATGAATTGCAATTAAGATCTGAAGGACAAAAGGGAATTATGTGGGAAGAAAAAAAAAGAAAAGGCAAAGAAAAAATTATTATGAGAACAAGATTATTTTTCCCTCTTATGCAGCATATGAATATCAGGAAAGCAGAGAGGATAGTTTTAGAACTGTCATTGTTTAATCTGACAATGGTGCCACTGTAGATAGTGAAACCAATGATGTCATCAAAGCAGCTGGAGAAAAGTTTGAGATGGCTCATCAGATCTTCTAAATTTATCTCCACACATGAAGCCCTGTAGCTATTTCATGTTCTGTTCTACTTTTGGGGACATAGTACTGCTTCTTACTGAAATAGGAGATATTTTAGTTGTAAAGTGCTGCTATGTTTAAAGTTATTTGTTCTTCAATTGTGCAAAGCCTTTGATTCGGCTGCACCTCTGGACTTGACTGCCACCTGTTTGTCCCCTGCTAGAACAAAGTTCCATTTTATAGCATAGACCTATGACTAAAGTCATGGTGCGAGTTACAGCTTTAAAAGACTTCTTTAAAATGTATTTGTGAGTATAGTATCCTGCTGTCAGTGTAAAACGGAATGGCTCTTTGATCACACTGAGGACAAGCAGTTCTTTAAACTAGTCGTCTGATCCATCTGAATGTGGGGGATGGATAGGGACCCAAGTTAGGTGCAAAAGCTTTAGTCCATATTTTCTCTTACCTTTAAGTTATTAGAGCTTCTCAGAAAACCTGGGGAAGCTTTCTGGAAGAGTTCCATAAACCCCTCTCCCATTTATTACTGCTACAGTATTTCCAAACAAAATGTGGTCATCGGTTCCCTGTATTCACCCATGAAAGCACAAACCCAAAGATAAGCCATCACTGGGGCAACTTGTAGCAGGCCATGTAGGATGGATCCACAGACTAGGGACTTCAATATTTGGCAGAAGGCTGCATCAGTACTTGAACAGCAGAGTAACCAGTAGAATCTCAAAAAGACAGCTTTTGAAGATGGAGAAGGAAAAACTAAACTGAAAAAATAAAAGTAAATAATAAACCCTTAAATATTTATGATAAAAAGTTAAGTGAATAATATTAGACAGCACTGCTCTAAATGACCAGTGGCGATTATAGATCTGTCTTCTGTTTTTATCTGGGATGTTCCTTCTAATTACTGAAGAAGTAGATGTTTTTTCAGGCACTGTAATGGCCATTTTACGTTGTTACATTGCTGAATTTAATAACAATATACTTTGGGAAAATTTTGCCAACAGAACAATTCATGCAACATTTAAAACTTCCAAGTATGGAATCTTATCCAAAGTTTACCAAGACCTTTAATTTTATGAAAGAAAACTGAAAATTTTACAGGCTCTCCTGTAATTCCTGTACAAACAGCCAGTATTTCTTGATTAGATTTTGGAAATACCAAAATTCTTCTTAAAATAAGAAGAAACATTAAAATAAGAGAATAATGAACAAATTAAAGGTGACTGCACACTACTAAATTAGCTTTTCAAAAAGGGTTTATGTCAATTCCAGCTATTGCACTTGCATGACAGTTTATGGGTGTGGGAGTAAAGAAAATCTCATTTTATTTGCATTGTTTTACCTCTTTTCTTTGTTGAGGATATTTCAGCTCCATGATGATTACTTGACATTCCATATTCATTGTTTACTGTGACATTAAAAAAAGAAAATCAGCTATTTAGCAGCTTTAGGGTATGTCTCCAGGGACAGGTACAGACAGATGCAAGCTTGTCTGTCTGCTCTTCAAATGGCCAGACATGAGCTAGCTCTGATCCAAAGTCATATACAGACACATTCACATGGCACTTGTGTTTTGAAGTAACCAGCAGGGTTGAGCAACCTGAGTGCAATTACTTGATTTTGGACAGGATCTGGCTCTGTCTGACCAGGTCAGAGCATAGCCAGAGGACCTTGGGTTTGTGCTTGTCCAAGTAGTCAGGCTGCAAAAACCTTCCAGAGCAAAATGATGGACAACAGTGACAGCTGAAAACAGCCCTTTCAGTGTCATTATAATGTAAAAGAAAAAAATCTTAAGACCAATTTTCTTTATGGTAACATGAATCTGGATGCTTTTCAACAATCTCACCACAGTAAAAAATGAGTTCTAGCTTTATGTTTTATTTACATCTTAGAGATGATATATCTATTGTGAGATGTTGTGATTAAGTAGTCCTTAAAAAGACCCTCCAGACAAGAAGTTTTTGTGGCTTTCTTCATTTCACAATTCCTTTGACTTCTTAAGCATATTAAAAAAAAATCAAATTAAGGTGCTTAAATTCTGTTGTAGTTGATGGAAATATTAAAAATTATTCAGAACTACTCATTTTCCTTAGCATGCCTAAGTAAATATTTCCAACACTGTGGTCTATTTTGGCTTGAAATTCCCCAGTGAAGTCAATAGGAACTGAACATGTGTATCAGAAGTCAAACTTTGCCTCTTTATGATTTCTAGAGCATTTTTAAAAGTCTCTGAAGGAACAACTATATAAAATACTTTCTGAGGTAAGCACCATAAGGAGAACAAAAGCAGGTATTATTTAACAGCCTCACCAAAATGTAGAGGATCTGGAATAAATCAGGAAGAGTTTGGAATGGATTTATTGGAAGGGTGATGCTTCTGTTTAGCTTTCCATTTTTTACGGGAAGAATTAGAAATGTCCTTTGGCAGATGTCTATAATGTTTTTGGAACTGGAAGGAAATTTGGCTTTTCCATTTGGTGTGGGTGGATGTTCCTCTAGGCCACATTTAACATGCAAAATGAGAGAGGTGGGTTTGAAACCCTTCCTAAACAGAGACCTGTAGCTGCATGTTCTGCAGACTTACCTTAGAAAATCCTCTGCCAGCAACCTGCATACCTGATCCATATATTACCCCCAGGGAGATGGCCCTAAGCATCAGTTTCACCCTTTTTGCAGCATAAAGATTCGAGCCAAAAAAATCAAAGTATCAGGATTCAGAGCAACAAAAAATCAATAGACCAGATAAACTGGTTTATCCTCCTTGCTGCTGTGCAAAGGAGTTATAAACATGACCTAACCAGCCAGATTCCACCAGTGCATCAAACCTTATCTGTATTTCATGCCACTAAGTACATTTTGGGTTTATGCTTGACGTTATATTTAATGGTTGTCCTCTCTGTCCCTCCCAGTGCAGGATGTAATTCTAATCTTTCTGGATTTAGGGGAGTGGGAGGGAAGGCTACTGCTGATAATAGTAACCCTGATAATAATAACTGACACAGAAACAGTGAAAGCCCTGATACATTGCAAGAGACTACAGGAAGCTTCAAAGAGTACCACACTCTTAGTGCTAGATGAAAAATCTGAAAATTTGCAGACCTGAAGAAGATACAGAGGGACTTGAACATTTCACCAAACACTGATAGAAAAATCTACAGTTATTATGCCCTAATACTGAGGTAGGTTTCCCTCCCCATGAGAAGAAACTCTCAAGGTATAACTCAGCTGCTATTCATACATTTACCTTACAACAAAATGATGACACTGCCATGTTTTTTGTACTCTGCATCTTTCTCGATAATTGTTGCAGGAATTTGAGCTGCAAAGACAAGGAAGCCATCTGGTAATATTTCTTTTTGATGACTTGACAAAAACATTAGCAACTAATAAATGTCTACAGAAAACAGCAAAGCTTGGTGCAGAGGCCCTAGAAACATATGCACCCAGTTAGATGAATTAGCTTTGTGCTGCACCTGAGGGGTCATACTGCAGGTAAAGTGCTGCAATACAATCAAGGAATTATAGATCAAAGTACAGATCAGTCAATGTACCTCCAATCCTTATAAAGGTACTGAAATACATCTATAAAAATCAGTTTGCAAGTGTTTGGGATGAAATTTATCTTACCTTCTTTGGTCAGCTAAAAGCTAGATTTAGAGTACAACAGTGGAACTCCTTGCTGAAGGATATTGTGGACAGACATGTTAGAATGGCTTGAGACAGTAGGCTTTAGAAATTAACAGAAATTAAAAAGTCATTAAAAGCCATTAAAACACTAGATTGGATGCAGGAAGTTTCTGGATTGAAGAAGTACTTTATTATTCCTTAAATACTGATATATCACTGGTTATAACCTTTTCTGCATGTTTCAGTGCTGATCTCCTAGGCATGAATATTTGCTAACATCACCTAGCCAACTTGCTAACTTTGCAGAACCATCCATAAGGTATAGCTAAACATCTGTGTTCACATTATTGGGTGTTCTGAGGGATACCAGATGCAGTGTCTTGTTGACTTAACTGTTTGAAAAGCTGAATTTTAGTGAAAAATCTTCCCTTAGGCCACTGTAGAGAGTTACTTTACCAACATATTTAGCAGAAGAATTTTCATCTTTGCACACTGTCAGCTGTGTCCATTCACACTGGAAAAAAATTCTTAAATCTAGCACCACTCTGTGAGGTTTGGTGGTTTTTTTTCATTATTTCTACATATTTTCTAGGAGAAGCCAAATGGAGATGCTGAACAGCCATCTAAGCCTTGATAGGCTGTAGTAGACAGCAGCTGACACACAGGCAGTCACTATAATTCCCCTACACCTGCTTCAGGAAAATGCAAGACAGTTCTGAATTGGTATGGATTTCTGTTTCTCAAAAATGTCTTAAGAACACGGGGACCTTCTATGGCCTCAGAAGAGTGGTTCATATAGCCCAAGATGTATTTTCTGATGATGACAACTGAGATGGTCTTTAGGGAAAATGTGCAGACATGGCCACTGTCTGCAGTCCATTCCCTTCCTATCCCTCTCATGTCCACCACTATTGTACTGGGATAGTAGACAGTGCACCCAAACCCCCCATTCATTTTACTTTCTGTTCAAGAATCTATGATTCATAAAGCAAACAGTTCACAGATACAGTCAAAATGCATGTCTTACTTTTAACACCAAATTTACAGAAGTAAAGGAGGTTAAGGCAGCCCAGAAGCAGCTTGCACCTGGGCTCTGGAAGCTGGTTATCATTATGGTGTTAATCAGACTGTGTTCAGTTGTGAAGCCCCTTTGTCCCTGAAGATCTCCTTACACATCTTCTCAACCAGCTCCTGGTTATGGATGCATCTCAGCCTGGCTGCCACTTCTTGAAAGTCTCTTATGAGGTACCTAAATTCACCTACCAGCAGGCTCTTCCCTTACTGGATGTTCTGCTTTTTCTAGTCTTTATCTAGCAAGGAAATACAAAATATTAGCTTACTACAAGCTATATTAGCCCTTACAAATGTATAACTCCTGAAAAATCTGTTGTTATAGTCCCTGTAAATTGGGGGAAGTTGAATCCAGGGTTTAAACATGGTCAAGATTCCATTCTGTGCAGGGTAATGAAGAATCTGAAAGCAAAGATGGCTCTTTCACAATCACACTAAAAAGTAAGATCAAAAAAATGTAATTACCAAAAGTATTTACAGTCCTGCGGTAAGACTGCTTGCTTACCAAAAGGATGTTTACTCGTCACATCATTTATGCTGCACAGTGACATAGGCTCCACTATTTCTTCTTCTCTGCAACCAGAAGGACGGTCTCCTAAAATGCTCTGCCTGTCCTTCCTGTTTCTAGACCAAAAATCAAACAGATCCTGCTTGGGCAGTGAAGTGGTGAGTACCTGTAAAAACTCCTTGCGGCTGGTCAGGAGAACAAGAAATGTTTGCATTTATAAAAGCAAGGTCTCTTGCATTTTAAGACACAGATGTGAAATGCAAGGTGGTTAGTAACATTTTTGGAGGTGTTAACCAGAAGCTCAGGTGTTATCTTCTCTAGAGAAAATTGATTGGGCAATGGTATTTATTTGCTTGTGTTTTTTAAACAAACATTTTTTTCTTATCAAATATTAAAATCACAGTGGTAAGAGCATGACTGTAGCTTTTGACATGTATTGGTAGAAATGGTAAACATTTTCTTGGTAGCATGAATTACCAAACCACATGCACTGAAATTCCAGCAGCTGTGACCACATGAACATTTTACCTTGTGCTAATGATCATGTGTGAGGAAGCAGTTGGTAAAAAACATACACTTTTTTTCGTTTATGAGTGTGGACACAAAGACAACAGCTTTCTTCACCTAAGATAAATTAATTGAGCTGACAGAACTAAATCGTGGACTACTTCTTTCTTTTGGCCTCTTGAGAAAGGGCAAAAAATGAGAACTTCTAAGGCATCACAAATATGAAGGAGGAACTAATTTCCCTTCATCAAAGAAGTCTACAAATTATTTTGAAATCTTTTTAAAGCTGTGCAAATATGGTGACAATCTAAGCAGGGAAGGTCAGTAGCCTCTCTGACTGAAACAGCAAAAGCTTGGTGATAAACAGCAACCAAAGCCCATCAATTACCTGAAGGCCCTATATTCTGTGGAAACCAGGCTCTCAGTCAAGTCTCAGGAGCCATTTCTTGTCCTTAAAATGAATTGAACTTTGGGTATGAGCTACAAACTCTCGTGGTTTTTAAACTGTGTTATATTCCTTTTTTCCATTTATCTTCTTGCTTTTAACTGCACTCTAGATTAGGCTTATTTGCAAAATTATAAACCAAATGAAGTATAAAGGAACCAGGATATTGATTGTCATCACTTCATCTAATCTCTAATGTAATTCAAATGTATTATGTAAAAAAATGGGAAGTTTTTGTATAGGCCACTGGCATTACATAGGTCTCAGATTCTCATACTTCTGCAATGTAGTCCATGGTGGGAGAAGTATTCCACTCACTGTTACACTAAATAATAGCTTTCATAACTCCACGTATAACTACAGGCTTCACGTGCTCAAGAGCTGTAGGTAGCTTTCTAGCACAGTTACACCATTGACTTACTAAGCAGAGCTGATATTACCTGAAATTACAGGCCATTTCTGCTTCTGAATCTTTCAGAAATGTCAGAATTTTCCCCACATGGCCCAGCCCAACAAAAAACAAAGACCACATTACACCAAAATGAAGGTTTCCATATCAGCAGGGCAGTCACAGTGGTTGTGCAGCTGTAAAGTCACAGCCCCCAGAGACACTGCCTCTCACGTATCACAGCTATGTGAGCCTGCCCACTAACCTCCTTCCAAGGGCCCAGGTTTTTCTGTCTCCTTATTTTTCATTTTGCATTTGTCAACATCCCACTATTCCCGTCAAGGAGGTAGAGGAGCTCCCTTTTGTTTGATGTGAGCTGAACGCCTGAGGGCACTGAAGGGGTTAAGTGGAGGAAATTCTTGTCAACTTCAATAGAGAATAAGGCATTTTAAAGGATTTACTTTAAGAAGAACCCAGTATGTCTGACATCAGAGCCACAGCACATCACAGTGAAGTAAAATTTCTACTTAAAGGGTTTTTTATACTTTCAGAGTGGAAAATATTCATATTGTGGTTTCACACTAAAAATAAATTCTTCCATTCACAGCCAGCAACAGGTAGCTGAGGTTAGATCAAACCACTAGCTTACTAATGACTATGAATTGCTGTATCTATAGAAATGACCAGAATTCAAGGCAGCCTCTAAAATAACCCAGATGAATCATTCTTGAAAAATATTATTCACTCCATAATAAATAGACTCAGCATAAATGTCCACCACACAAAGCATGCTTTAAGTATTTTTTAAAAACTTAAAACACTGTTACATGTAAATTGAAATGATAATTTTTCTATCTTTTGCAGGAGTTCTGCATTTTTCACAAGTCTGGGAACACTCAAGTGATTCCAGGATCCTAAAATTAAGTGACTGAATTGAAAGCATTCCTTTTGCACAAGCATCTTGAATGTAATAAAAAATAGCTCTTAAAGTATAACAAATAAGGAATCGGAACTGTCATGAGTTATAGTGAAAGCTGTTGTTCAACAATGATGCGGAAAGAAACAAAAACCTGATAAAATCTTAAGATTATTATTCTAATGTGCAACATGAGGTTTTTTGGTAGTAAGTTATTCGTCAAACACTGCTCGTGGAAATCAGCAGAACAACTCTGTCGTTACTGGTGCCAGGTAGATTTACCCTACTTGTGAATCTGGGCCCCAGTTAAATTAATAAAAACCAAAACCTAAAACTCACAAACTCCCCACGACGACAGCAACCACTATCCTGCAATGCTGTCACATAGTTTTATATACAGGGTTATATTTTCATATTTCATATCCCATGTTTTCTCATTAAGGCAAATCTATGGCCATAGGACTGGCAGACCCTAAGAGGCCTGAAGAAGACTAGGACTGTTAGAAAAGAAAGACTAAAACAAACAAACAATGGAAAAAAATCACTACCACCACGACAACATACCCACCCCAGCAAGGAAGCAAATACCAGAAGAGCACAAGACTTTAACTTCAACATTTTTTTGGTCTCTGGCTTTTCCTTGTCCCAATAAACCTTATTGTACATCTCTGAAGTTGTTACCAAGGATGGCAGGTTGTTTTGTTTTTCATTGCCATGCATGCTGTATCCTGCCTTCACCAGGGAAAAAAGAAAAAAAAAAAAAAAGACCAAACCAAAACCAACAAAAAACCATTGAAGAAAACAATAACTTTCATGCCCTCAACAGGAGATGTCTAAATCACATGTGGACAATTGCAGGTTTAAGTCACTAAATTTACAAACTTAGAAATGAATGCTCTTTGTGTCTACTTAGTGTCTGTACTACTGTGGGACTTTCTCAGTAAAGTCCCACCAACAGTAAACCCACCAGTCATCATTTCATGGCCATTGTTGCTCGTGGTTGGTTTCTATACCACATCACATCTGTGCACTCATCCTTCTCTTTATCACTCATCCTCTGATGATATCTTCTCCCAAAGTAGCAGTTCTGCATATCTGCATCTGCATGAGAGCTGCCTATCAGTTGCTTCAGGAATTGACAAAGGCTTTGAAAGTTGCCGTGTATGTATGATAAGCAAGAAGAAAACTATTTTCATCACTCATTTGTCACTGAAAGAACAAAGTGGAAAAAAGCTGTTCTGTTTACTGGACCAACATGCTATGCCTGGGAGACTTCAATATACAGAGTACAGAGCAGGTGCACTCCACTCTGCAGATGCTGTCCCTCAGGGGTAGGAGAAAGTAGCACCTTTCACAGTATCATTTAAAAACCATGGGAAACTGTTATAGCAAAAGCTGATACTCTGAAAGAGGAGTATTGGTAACAGTGAAATATGGTAGTTCAATTCCTCATTTCCCCTAAGAAAGATGTATTTATGATGTGCATATATATGTACAGGAGATAGAATGTGCAATGTAGAAATGTAACTGTAATGATATTTTGCCCATCTTAATGGGCACGTCGGATTAAAGCAATGCTAGTACACACAGACACTTCTGTCTGAGAGCAGCTCACTGTACTTTAAGCATGTTTTTGCTCATGTAACCTCAGGTAGTGCTTAGAGCTGATTTAGTAACAGTCACAAAACACTGTGCAGATACTATTAGTATGAATGACCCTATTCCAATTAACCAGACTGTCAGCTAAACCAAATGAATACTCTCCCTAGATTTTTTTGCAAGAGCTGAGCTAAACTGAATTCAAACTGTTGCAGCTTCAGTACACAGGAATGGTTTGATAACAGTAAGCTGAAATAAAAGGAGAAAGTCTACACACAAGCTTTATCAGCACAAGTCTGTCAGCAAAAAGCCTAACAGGAATCTGCAGCACCCTTAATGGAATTAACCCCCAAAACAGAATATCTCAGCAAAATCTAACAGATTGATGCCTAAAGGAAGCAACTACATATATCCTACAGCAGTGGAAGGAATAAATTATCTTAGTAGTAGAGTAAGTTAAGTAGGATCAGAATGCAGTTAAAAATCCTAAACTAAGATAACTATTCCTTGATTCAAAAGTGTGTGTCGTGCAATTATAAACTTTTTTTATTCCCCTAGGCAGCTGGGATTTTCCCAGGATACCCATTCAAGTGAATGTTCAATCAGTACATATTCAGGAATTCACCTCTTGTCTATACAAAGTTTCAAGGAGGTCAAGGAGAATTTTGTCATTGCCTCCAGTGAGGCCAGGCATTTCACCCACCAATCTTGCAGCTGAAGTGAGGTCTTTGGATAAAAACTATGTGAAATGTAAACAGCACAAATCCTGGAACATTTAATAAACTGAACAGGATATCTTTCCATCTAATATTTCACTTAGCTTAATTTATCAGCTTAAAAAAAAAAAAAAAAGTTTACATTGATTCTTTTTTTCTGAAGCAGAGATTTTAAGGGGTGAGTTGTGACAGTTCTTTTCTCTCCAGCCACATCCTTCAGACTGCATGTATGCAGAAATATATTTCGCACACACTTGAAATATTTTAATAAGATCTGTCCTCTCAGAGGCTAAGCTCAAGTGCAATACTTTACACACCAGTTTTTCTCTATGAAAGTCTGCAAAATCATTCAGCAATTGCAAGGTTCCATAAGCCACCCACTCTATAATCTGGGGGCTAAGACAGCACAGGGCTGAAAGGAATAAAGAAACAACATTTTCCATATCTTGGGAAAAGATGAAGCTGTAATTATTACCATGAGAGGAAACTATCTTTTGTGACTGTTTTCTTCAGAGATGTATGTAACTTCCAAAAGCAAGAAACACCATCTCAATTCATTCTTAAAAAATCAAGTTCTGTGACATACTAAAGCTTACTTTTCAGTGAAGGAAAATATAGAAAAATGTCTGTTTTTATGACTAGTCAGTAGATGCTTGAAAAAAAAAAAAGCCATTCCCCAAAACAAAGAAAAAAATTGCAAGTTTAGATACAAAATATCAATATATAATTTTAGGTAACTACTTTGGAGCCCGTGCCCCAGTCACTTAAGCTTTGCAAAATTCTAAAACCTTACCTAGCCAACTGCCTTACTCCTCTGAGACAAAAAAATAAATAGTTTGCTTCTGTGCAATTTAGTTTCTACTTGGGGATTAGATTGCGTCATCTGGACTCATGAGAATGTCTGTCTTTTTGAGTGAATTTCCCTTGAGATGAGATTTGTGGGAGGGATCTCCTTCCTCCTGGACTGCAAATAAATGTGTACAAGAATGTTTCTGGGCACTATGTTCCAGCTGGCCCCGAAAGGACGGTGTCCATGCTGGGCAACTCCTTTAACCTCTAAAAGAAGGAGCTGCTGGCAACCTGACTTTTGGGAATGGCTCCTGAAATGTGGTAGGGAATAGCTTGGGAGAGTACTTTTTGGCACATGCTTAACTCACACCAGGCAGTCTTAACGCTTTGCTAGTGTGGGCAATTGCAATCCATTGTCCAGGAATATTTCCACCTACTGTCTGATTTATGAGTACAGAGGTGGCCAGAAACAGCTTTGCGTACTTTCAGACTTTGTACTGCATTTGTGTGTGTGCAGGAGAGAACAGGTCAGGCACGGCCCTGACGGAAAGTTCACATTTTATACCACAACTCCTGCCTCCCCTCAGCCACAGATATTTCAGAATAACCCACACTTTTTTGTAAGTCTTTTTCTTCCACTTGGGATGAAGGGGTCTGAGGAGAGCCTTTCTCCCCAAGAACAGTACTGAGATAGTAGGCAGTGGGCAGTTAAGATAATCTTCATGTGTGGCTAGGGTTTTATTTTAATAATGGCATTATGGGATCCTCATGCACTAGTTTTAAAGAATGAACACAATGCTTCTCCAAAAAGAAAAGACACTGAGGCATAAAACCATATACATGATAAACAACTGCATAACCTCCATCTGCAGAGCAGCAGAGGTAGAAGAGAGTAAACCTACTGGTGAAAGGTACAATGCATTCTATGAGTTCTGCAAGAGGGCATTGATGCTCCTGCTTCACTTTACTATCTAATGCAGCTGCACTTAGGTTAAGTTCACAAAGTGAATTCTTGGTCCTTTAACTACTCTGCTTACATATTTCATACTGCCATATACTTCGGGGGAGTGAGTGTGAGGGGGGTAGGGAGAGTAGAGAAGGAATAACAAAACAGCACTCCATCAAATTAGCACGCTGTCTGTGATAATTAAACAAAATTCATAAATAAAATAACCCAAAGCAAATAAAACTACTTCAAATTTTCCCCTCTTTTCAATGCTTTATGAAAGAGAAATGAGAGGGAGGAAAAACTGTTCCCTTTGTGCATTTGACAGTTTGCATACACCAACTTTTATATGTGTCTTACAAGAAATAACAACAACACTTTAAGTAAATCAGTAATTAATAAAATTAATAAAACTGCACTACAGAGGAAGCTGACAAAGGTCTGAGTTGATTTTGAGACCTAAAGCGGAACTGTGTCTAATTATAGTAACAGTTTTAAGTATAACCAATTAGTGCAATTTACTTACAGTGCAACAAATTTTGAAACATGGATTGCTATAAACCTGATGTTTGCATTCATTTCTGAAGATGACAGTGATAAGTTTGGTCATTTAAAGATTTTCCATTTTGGTGTGGTTTTTTGATACACACTATAAGTGCATCAATACATTCTTTCATCAGTAAACATAGCAACAACCACACGATTTATGACTCATTCATATACACCACTTCTTGATCAAAATAAAATGAGGGTAAAAAAGAAAAATGAAAAAAAACTCCCTTTGTTCAAGGGGCTCTCTATGTCTGTAAGTTGGTGATTCGTCCTGATACACCCTTGTGTACTGGCTCAGGCTCTCCAAGTGAAACCTGTGACTGCAACTCCTAAATGGCATCAAGTGCTATCTCTTGTAACATATCTTGGTGCACCAAGTGGTTTGGTAATTATACAGCAGTCCTTCAGGAAAGCAGAGCTCCTCTGATTACACAGTTCCTTACTTTTTAGAAACAGATTATCTCCCTTGGCAAGACCATTTTAAAATGTTACTTAAACCCCTAAGTTTTAAAATATCCATAAATAGTCCTACATAATAGCAGATTACATTGTCGAAGTTTCTGATTATTGGTAACTTCTACTGAAATGGAACCAATCCATTTTAGTCTAGCAATTTGAACATTTTAGCCCTAAGCTTCTGTAATCAGCATGCACAGCTAAGTGAGAATAAAAAAAAAGTTTCTTACACCACATGTAAAGAGAAACTTTGTGTATGTAGCACTCATGTCCAAAGGTAACTACATTGACTCTCTCCTGAATAATCCCTGTGGCAGAGGAACAGCAGCAGTTCATGCTTTTTATGGCAGTAAGACCTCTGCCTCTTTCATCTGAAACACAGTGCTAGTGGGTTAAAACAAAGGGGAACTCTTTAAAGATACATAAAGCCTTCTTGAGTAATAAAAATCATACCAAAACAATGAAAATAAGATGTTTTCTGAAATAGTGGATTCAATGTCACATGAATGGAAAAAACACTTCATATTTCTGAAAATGCAGGGTAAGTGCAGCAAGGTAATCAGTTTTTAGACCTTGTCCTAAACTTTCAGGCACAGGATACTAATGAGAAAAGCATGTTTCATCCTCCTCTTTCCCCTTTTGTCCTATAAGTGGCAGTAAACCTTTATGTATTATGGCTAGGAAAGGTCAAGGAAAGGCATAGGGACCAGAAAGAATAAATATGAAGAGAAATAATGAAGACTGACATGTAGGAGTCTCCACAGATTGAAACAGGAAATATTTTTGAAGTCAAAAGTACTATACATATCTGCATCATATATGCACGTGTTTTTTGAGTCAAACTGTCCTGACTTCAATGAGACATTAATTTTTATTTGTAAGATTCCAGTTTAAAATCAGATTATATAAAGAGGAAAAAACCCAAGTGCTTTCACTGGTAAGGATTTGGTGTGCTTTGTCACCTGCAATCCCATGTCTGGTGTGCTGTCTACGTGCAATCCCAACTGTAATTGTTTTATTTAAGATGACCCAATATGACAAATGCTGAAATTTTCAGTAAGACATCTACTCAGTACTATTCATACAGACAGTACTATTCATACAGACACTACTCAATCGAGCGTGCTCTCACATTCAGCCAATTTCTTTCTGGGACTCTGCTCCAGTGACTGATTGAGAAATTAGTCTCAGCAGATGAAATCATTGTTACTCGCTGTATCTGCACCCATCTAGGAACACCTGAGAAAAGACAGACTGTTCAAATCCATCTTTCCCAACTCTTATTTCCTAAAAATATTTAAATGTTCCACTGTAGAACAGCAATGCATTCTGCTCTCTTCCTGCCACCTGAGAAAAAGCCCTAAGATTTCACTCATCACAAAAATTAATTATTTTGTATTTTGCCAGGGGTGAAAAGGGTAATACAGGTGATACTATACATTTAAATGCTAGGAGTTTAGTAAGAAAGTGTAATAAATCTATTGTGTTAAGCATCATGACCACTTAACTACCGCACTTCTGCACTTGGAGAATTCTGGCTTTTGAAGACTGATTTGGTAAATCTGTCGAATATGTAAATACCCACCTGAATATGATCTCAAATCCTTTAGGAACACATTTAATTTCCATCTAAAGCACTATTTATTCTCCACTTGCATCCAAGTCACTTTTTTTTTAACTGTTATGATCCCTATCTCAAAAAAGAAGTTATCATCAAGTTTCAAACCATTAAAGAGCAAAGTAATAAAAAAATCTTGAGGCTCTTAATAGAGGAATTTCTAAATTTCTCTAAATTTGATGTATTTTTTTGCAGCTTACATCGCAGAGAAAAATAAATTGAAAAAATGTTACTTGTTTCCATTGTTACTAGAGTCAACTGTCAGTCCAATCCTTCAAGTCTCTATACTTCAAACAAACCTTACAGAATCTGTAACTTAAGAGATCAAAACTCTAGAGCAACAACACAACAAATGGAGCAATAATAAGGGTTTTGCTCTCTCTCAAGACTTCACCGCAGTCTAAAATTAAAGTTCTATATGGTGTATATCAAGCATGATTTTCATGGTTATCCTCAAAACCTGTGTATGGAAAATTTTCCTTACTTGGACCTCTACTTTCCTATCTCAAAGGATAAAGTAGGCATGCTTTAATAACATTATCTCAATCCACTCTAAAAGCCCTCTTAATTCTTATTAAAACAATCTAATCTGCTTGAGGCAAGATTTTGGTTTTATTCAGAATACTAAACCTTATCTAATTAAGTGCAATATTAGGATATTAACTAATATACACAAGCCAGCTTTTAAGAGTCCAGTGGGCACACACGCCAATCCATACTAACCGAAGCCTAGACCCCGGTGCCAGTTAGCCCAACAGGCTACACTTCCCTACATCCCTGCTCCCAAGAGTCATGCATGCAATCCAGTTCCTGGTAATGGGCTTACCTGGGGTGAGGGGGATCCACTATTTTATCCTCATTAAGAACCAAGTGGAAGATGACAACCACTGCTCAGTGTTTCCATCAGCTTCAAATTTCACTGTCAACAGGATGACTTTTCCCTTAGAACCTAACTAGGCAGACAGAGAACTTACTATACTGCAAAAAGAAAACACACCCACAATTTTAGTATTGGATTTTAGCTAGTAGGACTTTTAAGTTGCACCCTCTTTGACTGCTGTATTGCTCAGCCATCCCATAGTTTTCCAGTTTCACCTTCAGCTTTCTGTAGAATTATCTTCAACTGAAACATAAATCACTGAAAACACAGGGCTTGCCTTCAGTTTTGTCAAGTTCATCAATACAGTGAAAACACTGGATTTACTGTCTACTGGAAACAGTGGGATTTGGGGTTTCCAACAAAGAGCCTAAAAGTCAAAGATTCCCCCTGTGTTTGTTTTTATCAGCAAGACTAGCCCAGGACAGTTTAGGCATAAGCACCTAACCTAGTTCCAGAACTACATTCAGTGAATGGAAACGCATGACGGTCATCAACCCCTTCAAGAACAAAATTGCTAAAAACCCCCATAATTAAATAATAAAAATCTCTGTTTATCAGCAGCCAAGCAGAATCTCACATATATACTCCAATACTCAGTTACAGTATACTGATGTGCTTTAAATATGGACAAATTACTCGTGTAACATAAGCTACCTTCTTTCTGGCAAATACAGAAATATTCAGAAAGCTAAATATAGACGGTTTGTCTTTGTATATCAAAGTATCCAGCCAGCTGGTGCAGAGAGGAAAGAAAACCAGCTTACATTTTTCACCAGAGAGGTAAGGGGAAAAAAAAAAAAAGAGAAAGAGAACAAGCACTTTTTAATTTCACTTGATGATTGATAACCAATACGCACAAACACACAGTTAAGATTTTTGAGTACTACAGACCTATGTAGAATCATCCAAACACCAAATCTGAGATGAAAATTAAGGGGCAAAAAGACAAGACCATTTACTCAATGCTCTGGTTTTCAACTTTTAGTGAGTTCTTAATTTCTTAGTAATAACTTGTTTTTCTTGGAGAGGGTTCAGAAAAGGCTGAGAGACTTTTTTAAGCGTCAGCTTAAAAATACTTACAACTATCCTTAAATGCCAGCTTAAGAAATGTATAAATAAAATTGAACATTAAGACCTCTAAACTTGGAGAGACATAGTCAGAACAGGAAATGATAGTTTGTTAATAAAGAAAGGTAAATCATTCTCTAGGCTTCTGGTGGGAAACTTGGCAGGGAAAGGATTTTGACCTCAGTGGAAGGTAACTGCCACAAATGACAAATCAAGCAACTTTCTTCTTACAAAGTGAGGCAAATGTTTGACATAACGCTGGACTGCATTCAGATCTATCATTCCCTGTGGCATACTCTTCTACCTTTAACAAATAATCCTGCAAGCTTTTTGCATTGACCGTATTAATTACCCTTTCTTTTTCCTCCTCTCTCTCACTGAGTAAACTCATGCAAGCCCAACATTTTTTGTGAATGATTACTTATTTCCTATTTGAAGCACAAAAGCTCATCACTTACAGAATAGGTCAAGCTTTCAGTGCCTATTAGTCCTAGTCTGGAATGAATTAATGCATTTTCCTATGTTCATTTTCCTTCTCTGTTGTAGGAACAGTATATGGGACATTTGTGCAAAGGAAGGGTGCAAAAATCCTGCATTGTTTTCAGGTGAAGAAGTAATCAACAACAAAAGAATACACTTAAAAAATCTCTTTTTGGTTTCCTATTAGGCTGTGTCTATAGCACTGTGAAGTTTGCAGTTCCAAGTATCAATTCTCCCAACTCAAAACAATAAATGGGGGGAAAAAATGACAAGTAGCCCAGTTTGATTTCAAACGTTAATATATTTTCTATTTTATAGTGAACATATGCATCGTTCACCCCTTATTTGCAGCAACTATGACGTCCTCATAAAAAGGGGTGACATTTGTAAGATGCCTCTTAAAATAAATATTTCTTTTTATAAAATAATAAAACTTCAAATAAATATTCTTTACACTAAACAATATGTTGAAAAAATTAGAAAATAAAGGCTGAATTTTACTGTAACTGTACAATATACATGAAGTCCAAAGGGAAATCAGAGTCTTGTAATAGAAGGTTTCCGTAAGACAAAATACAATCTAAAAACATACTGATTGATTCACATTCTTCCGAATGTACAACATATTAGTATAATATTTTGTGACTGTGCCATGTCTTATGACAGCACTTACTTTTCACAGTTGAAAATATTATTGTATATACAAAAATATAGCACATTATCTCTGGCAGAAAACAATGAAAAAAAAAGGAGTCATTTGCTAATTTACAAATTTTGCAAGTACTATTCACAAACAATAGAGTTGCCTAGGAGTGTCTGTGTTGCTTTAGCTTATGCAATATGTGGGTCACAATGTACTGCATCCCTTTTTTTTCCCCTGTATGCCACTAGCTGGATTCTAACAAGCGTATCAGTTAAGATGGCACACACACAGAAAAGCATTTCACTGCAAACAGCAAAGTACATCCCCAACCCTTCCACTACAGTGCCAAGACCATAGCTGCTTAGTTGGTTGCATATGTACGTTAAAATAATAATCCTTGTTACTTTAGTATTTCTGGCTAGTGATGCTATGTTGGCTTTTCAAAGTTCCTGGGGGGCACACTGGGAACTTTGCAGCAAACGGTGTTGGAGTGTTTACAGCGGCACCCAGGTCGATTTACCCGGTCGTAACAGCCCTGGCACAACTTAAGGCAACCCTTGGCTGGTAGGTAACACCACAAGCAAGGCAGAAAGAGGGACACTACACCCATGGCGGACCACCTAGTGCAGCAATGTGACTGACTGCAGGAACAGGGGTTGTCAGCACAGTTGTCCTCGTCATCATTAGAGCAGTGATAGAAGAGGCCCTTCACACAGCAAACACAAGTCCCGTAATCAACCACGTTCTGGGCTGAGCAAAGACACTGCTTGTCACAGATCCAACATGAGGGGAGGGTCCTTGGATAAGTGCACTCCTTACACTTACACTTTCCACAGTCCTCACACCTGTAGCTGTGTGCTCCCAAGTCTTCTTTGCTCAGTGGCTTCAGCTCACTTGACTTAAGCTCAGACTTGGGCTGCATTCGGACTATCCCATCAGCAACTGGCCCCGAAGATGATCCTAGAAGTCTTTGTTCTGACGAATTACTGCTTGTACTTGTCCTTGTACTGCTCCGTGAACCTGTGCTGACTGTGCTGATGGATCGGGACAGAGGTGCTCGAGGAGATGCGTGCATTTGTGTGTGCTGGATCCGGCTAAAATGACGATGCTCAGGCAAGCCATGGGGCCTTTCATTTTTGGGCTGGGTTGTTACCCGAGGAGAAGACTTGACCCCCGGCCGTGGAGCCACCGTAGGTCCCTCTGTGTACTCATTCGTGTTTCGGATGGCTCTGATCTGGTCCAACGACAGGACGTGAACCTGCTGCATCAGGACATCCCGCAGGTCGGGCTCCCCGTGCAGTCTCCCACTGTCACGCCGAGCCTGTAGTAAGGGCTGCGACCCACTGCCGTGCTGAGTCTCCATCAGTGCCCGGAAGCTTGCTCACCCCGGCAGGCTTAGAACACATCTGAAATCCTGGAGCAACAAAGAGAGGATTCACTATTGCAACACATCTCATGCTCTCTCCAGCAGCCTTTCAAGCCTGCAGGACCCCACAGCACCACACACAATCAAGTAATGCATCAGCCATTAAAAAAAGGAGTCACATATGGGACACACACAGTTAGCTGAGTGCACTTCCCTTGGCCTGTTCTGCCTACTGCTGTGAAGAGTTTAAGGGGATTCTTTCCTAGGACCATGCAGCTTAACTTGTGGCTCTAGAAAGTCTAGGTATTATTCCTGCTAACTAAGGCTTCCCAGGCCATCTTCTGGTTAGACCATGGCCTTTAAAGTGATTACATTTCAGCCACTTGAAGTGACGCTTCTTTTCACATCACACTACTGAAAGCCTTATATTAAAAAAAAGACCAAAACACTACCTTGCAAGTATTCAGCAAGTGTAATGTGACCTGCTGATGACAGACATATAATTCTCCAATTTTGTTTAAAACTGGATAATATTTTGGTAGGCTAGTCTCTTTACACATTAAACTTTACATGATGTAAATAGGAAATTTTAGTTTAATACCAACGGTCCCAAGAAAAACACTAAATAGCAATAAAATGTTTGAGGTTAGACATTAAATGAGTTAGTGCTACCAAAAACTTCAACAGCACAAGTAAAAATATCTCTCTCCAGTATTTTAGTGTGTGTCATACTGGTGCACACAACTGTGATTGTTATTTTAAGACTCAATACTACAAAAGCAGTGTCACCACAGTTGTTTGGGTTTTTTTTTTAATGTATAAAAAACTCCATAGACTACATTTCAAACTGTAAATATTACCAAGAGTGGCTTGTGGGACAGAGGCATGCATAATATAATCAAATAATGCCAGCATCCAAGAAGTCTACTTGATTGTGAATATTCCTTTAAAGAGTCATTAACTACAAAGTAGAAATGCAGACTTTAGAATTTAAATGAAAACCCAGTAAAAGACACAGAAGATGAGAATTTGTAAATAACTTCCACACTCAAATATGCACAAGTTTCAAGTACTGCCCTCTAAATTAGTTAATATTTGTTCTGCCTTTATCATATCTTAAAGTGGCTCCAAAATCCAATTACCTATACAGAAATCCAGAACAATATTTTACAATTAAAACCCAAGCAGGAACCAAACTTCTTACAAGGACCACACAATGTCTTCAATTATACCTAGAAAGAGCACCACAGTGTTACTCTGTACACATCAGTTACCAACAATAATACTGTACTGCAGTATAATAAAACATAGCCAAACAGTTTAACAATTAGTATCTCAAGACACTGTCTTTATTCTAACATCAATGCAAAACATTTAACCTTTTAACTGCTGGCTCCCTTCCTTCAAGAGGCTTTTCTTAAAATAAAAAATAAAAATATATATATACATCTATACAAACAAATCTCTAACTTCTAAGAGTGACCACCTATTTTAAATATTGCCAAATCCTGGTTTTGGACACAGGATGTATGTCACGGTGTCCATCCCCCCCTCTTCCCCCTAGCTCCCTCTCCCCCCCAAAAAAAGTCTCGCAAACTTGTCTTAAAGCATTGCTTATGTTTTTTTTTTTTTACAAATTAAAACCTCTGCCATATCAAAAGTTTCAACCAACAGCCTAAGCAGACGTTCCCCTCATCTAAAACAATCTGGAGATAAAATATAATAAAAAGTAAAATGCTTTCCCCATCCTTGAGAGGAATCGGCAGCCCTCTCTGCCCTCCAGGTCCAGGTTTCCACCAGCCCCAGCCAGCCAAAAGGGTATGCCAGATCAACCCCTGCCTCTCCAGAAATGACAACCCACTGCAAAAGCAAAGCTGACCCTGACCTGAAGGCGCTTCAGACGACCCCGGGCTCGGTGGCGGAGCCCCCCTCAGACGCCTAGGTGGGAGCTGAAAAAGCAGCCTCCGGTCTCCGCTTCCCTCCCCACCTCCGGCTCCATCCCGGGCGGGGGGCGCGCAGCAGGTGGGAGGCGACGGCCCCTCGCTCGCCGGAGAGTGCAGACAACCTGGAGATAACCAGGAGACATCCTCTGGGCTGGGAGGTGGGAGGGAGCTGCTTCAGCCGCCTTATCAGAAAGTCAAACCCATGTTTCCTTTTAACTCTTCCCCCCTGCCCTCCCCCAGGAGATGCTAAAGGAGCTTCCCCTCCCGGGAAGTGCCAGGCGCCCTGCAGACGGTGCAGACAACACCTCCGGGACAGCTGGGCAAAAGGCAGATTACCCCCTCTCGCCTTGCCCTAAGCACCCATTCAACTTCACAAAGCCAGCCGCTGGAAAAGCTCCTCTTATTTTACGCATATTCTGCAAATTGCCTGACCTTCAGCCCGCCCCGCTCCGCCCCAGCTTGGAGGGACCCAGGAGGCATTTTCAGTGGGGCATCAGGCCGAGCCGGGTGCTCCCCGCTTTTTCTCCCCTTGGTAGATCCGCTAACAGGACAGGACGCAAAGGACCAGCACATTTATTTGCAGACCTACATTTGCCCGAAAATCCTTACGGGAGGGCACATCTCTCCCTCCTCTGACCTAGTACTTCTCCCTTTTGCATCCGCCAAGAGCAGAGAAGCAGATTTGCCTTTTTGTGTGTGTATGTGTGTGATAACACGATTCCCCACTTCTGAGAGCCAAAGTCCACTCTCACCGAGCTCAAGTGCCAGGATTGCTAACTTTTCTTAGCTGGGCTTGGCAAAAGGGTGAGCGAGGGGGACGGGTTTCTCGTTCGGCACATGTGGGGAGGTTTAAAACACGAGGGGCTTTCTTGCGTGCTGTGGAAAAAACCCGTGTACCGCTGGCCGGGGAAAGGCGAAGCCTAAGCGAGAGAAGTCCTCTGCTCGTGAATTTCTGTTTTGTGGCCGGAGCCTGTGCAAGGCACCCCCACCCCCATTCCCACCGCACACACACCAACCACCTCCTCTTCTTTCAAAGTGCTTTGAAACCCCCATTAAGGGCCGAGTGTGTGATCAGACTATGGATTAGGGCAAAAGGGACTTTACCATCGGGGTGGGGCAAAGTGACACACAAATAGCTTGCTGAAAACACCAGCAGCTTTTTTTTTTTAATGGGGGAAGGGGGGTTGTTACGAAGTAACCCACCAAAAAAAAAAAAAAAAAAGGCTTTTCCTTCCCCTCCACTCGTGCCCTCTGCATAGAAGAACCTAGGGAAGGATTTTCCTCGTCTTACAGATCGAATTAATTTCATCACAGAAGTATCTAAGTGTACACACTCACCCACACACACATGTATATATTTCTACCAGACGTGCACTCACTTCCGAATCGCACGGATCTCCTGACGCCACTACAGACAGGCGTAAATCACGCACTGAAAGGCGGGTTGCTCCTTCTCCCCCAAGACCGGGGAACAAACAGCCCCGACGCTCGCCAGCCCCGCTGCGCCCTCCCTTCACCTCCCTCCGGGGCTTGTCGGAAACCCACGCGTGCCCAGCGAGGCAGCAGCGCGCAGGACCTCCCGTGCCCGGCTCCCCGCAGCAGCCAGAACACGCCGGAGTTGTGGCTCCTTCGAGCGCACCGCCCGCCCCACTCGCAGCCCCCGCAGGCATTCCGGGGCTCCCGCGGAGCCCTCCGCCCCCCGCGCAGCTTTCCGCGCCCCCGGGGCACCCCGGCGGGGCACAAACGCGGCGCAGCCCGCAAACCCCAGCGGAGCTCCCCCCACCCCTCCCCGGAGAAGAAACCGCTCCGAAATCCCACCTCCAGCTCCTCTCCGAGAAAGGAAGGAGAAGGGAAGGGGGGGAGAGGGAGAACCTGTACGAATGGAAAAGGGATCGGCCTCAAACATTTCCACGAGTTCTCTTGGAGCAACCAAGGTGGTGGGGGGGGGGGGGGGGGGGGGAGGGAGGGAGTAGGTTACTGAAAAGCTTGTTTTGCAAAGAAGGAAAAGGCTCTCACCGTGATCGCGGCGCTGCACCAAACCCCTCTCTCTCTTGTATTTTCTTCTTCCTGCGGTTTGCAAATAAATCCAGCCCTAAAGCAAAAAAAAAAAATTCTTTTCCAAACTCTGCTTTAGTCCAGCTTGCAAATTAGAGTAAGAATGATCACCATGTAAAAAAAAAAAAAGTCCAGAGCAAAGTTAGGTGCCTCTCCCCAGATCGATTATAATACGTGTGTGCGTGTATATACTATAATAATAATCAAAACACCTCTCCGGATCGGGGTGGATTTTCTTTTCTCTTAAAAAGAGATCACTCAGTCTTACACACACACTTTCCTTTTTTCCTCCTCAATGAACAAGAGGCCGAATCGCCAATACCAAGTCACTTTTTCTGTTGCTGTTGCAAATTGATCAAGAGGAAAGGGAAAAGCCAAAGAAAACAAAATAAAGTGGATCTAAAATAAAATCCCAGAGCTTTCTTCCACTGAGCTCCTCCAAAAAAGCAGCTTGTGCAATGTAGCCGTTCTGCTGAGAAGCTGCTTGCTGCAGGCTCCTCTCCCCTCTCTCCCTCTTAGCTTTCTCGCTCCCTCTGCGAGCGTGTGTGTGTTGCAGGCAGTTCTGTGGTTTGCAATCGGGGGGGTGTTTTGGGAGCGCAGCGGATTTGTGGTGGTGGTTGTTGTTGTGTGTTTGGAGGAGGTGGAGGAGGAGGAGGAGGAAGATTTGAGATCCGAGCTGTAGGGGCTCGGCGTTTTTCTGCTCGCTCGCTCTCTCCCTCTCTCTCTTTTTCTTTCCGGAGGAGGTAGGGTGATCTCTCTGCAAAAGCAGCAGTAAATGGCGTCATGTGGATCTGAGGAGGAACAGAGCAGTTGTTGTCCCAGAGGATATATCGCATCCGGTCCCAGCTCATTGGCTCTGCGGGGCTACATTCACTGGCGCTCCCAGCGCCCTGCCAGCACTCTGAGCTGCGGGAGGCATTCAAAAGGGCAGCGCTGCCGCCGCCGAGCCTGCCCGGCGGCCCCGGCCCGTCCGCGGCGCTCCCCGCGCTGCGCGGGGCGAGCGGCAGCCCCGCTCCCGGGGCCTGGCCGCAGCCTGTGCTCACGGGAGGCTGCTCCGTGCGCGGTCTCACGCCGCTCGGGGCTGCTTTTGTGCTCGTGTATTTACTAGAGGCAGGCGGCGATAGGTTTGCAGAGAAACCGAGGGGAACTCGCTTCTCGCGGGGAGGAAGGCGCACGCTCCCCACCGCTGCGGGCTTTCGGGAGACCCGTGTCCAAGTGCTCCCTATTGCCTCCCACCCGTTTCTCTTAACCGAGTGGAATAAAAGTTTACACTTTCTGCCCCTCCCCTCCCCCCCCCTTCGCCCTTTCCAGCCGCCGGTCGCCGGCCGCGCAGAGAGCAGGAAGGGTGATTACTTGGGGCATTGTCCCGCGGATTAATGGGATTAGGCGGCGCGGAGGGCGCCCCCGTGCCCAGGCGGGAGCGCGGAGCGGGGCCCGCGGGGCGCGGAGCGGGGGGCAGGTCCCCGCGCCTCGGGCGCCTGTCCCCGGAGTGCGCCGCGTCCCTGGCACCAGCGGGGTCTCCTCGCCTATGCGGGGGGGGGGGGAGGGGGGGGTGCGGAGGAGTTAAAAAACCCTGCAAACTCTCCCCCCCCCCCCCGCCCCCCTTAATTTCAGTCAGTTGCCATTCGTGAGGGGGACACGGTCTGCGAGCAGCTCGCGAACGTGACTGTCTTCTGGGCGTTTCCTGACACGGCCACAGCTCGGTCCCTTTGGTACGAGCTGGAAGCACTGGCGGGGCCACTGTGGCTAGTTGGACGCAGGCATCTTGCGCCGACACGGATCTGTACGCGCACCCCCGTGCCCAGGCAGGCATGCACCGAGCACGAGTGTTCCCGTGTCACGTGTGGCACTGCCTAAAATACACACCGTGTGTAAGGCGGTAATCGCTGCGCTATTCAGAAGGACAGCCCTCGGTGCAAAGCCCCAGCCAGCCCTCTACTACTCGAGGCGATTTCGCAGGCACTTCCTCTCCTACACCTGCTGGTCACCGCTCTGTGGAGGGGGTGGTCATTCCCCATAAAAACGTGTAAATAAGGAGGGCTGTGTCTCCCACGGACGGCCTTCGGGTTTTCGTGGTTTTATATGCAAGTATCCGTTCTTCCACAATAGTATTCGGAACCTGCAAACTATTTTCCATACTTGGTTGACAGTAAGGTCAGCCGGAGTTAAACGGGGCTCGCTTCTTTCCTTTCAGGCGGGTTCCATCGCTCCCTAGCCCGCACAGAACACCTGCAGCCCGTCCGTCCGTCCCCTCCCCACCCTGTTCGACCCCCGGCCCCGCAGACGGAGCGCTCTCCCGCCGGGGAGGGGGCTGCTCCTCCGCTGGAGCCGCAGCCCTGTGGGGCTGGGTTATCCTCGGGGCTCCGCGGAGCGGCGGCGTCGCGGCCGCTCTCCCCGCCAGAGGGAGCGCGGCGCCGGGGCGGGGGGCGGCGGGTCAGGGCGGCTCCGCAGGGGCAGCAGCCCCGGCGCCGGGCAGCGCCGGAGGGAGCCTTCCCTGAGCTTCCCCGCGGGAGGGGGCGCCCAGCGGCCTAGCGTCTCCATGAGGATGCGCCGGGCAGCGACATGAGCATCCTCGGAGATGTGCCCCGTGTGCAGGCTGCGCGCTCTGTGTCAGCCAGGCAATCCACGGTGTTCAGCTGTGAGAGACAAGTATGGGTTAAAATATCCGGGAAAGAGAAAACACGATAGTCCCCTCACTGTAGAAAGACAAAAATCACTTCCTCCCACACGGCAAAGTCAAAAATAGGTTAAGAAGTCGTTGTGCAAACCTATACACATGGGAAAGGTCTGTTAAATTATTTATGGTCGTTTATACTGAGTACATAAATAGTATTTTAAACTGGAAAGTTCATAACACCATTTTAAAATCTGTCGATCAGTAGTGCAATCACCGATTTCCACACCAGTTCTCAACTACAGGTGTATACACTTAATATAGAGAGTAGTCTCAAAGGCAGATCTGAAAGCAGTGAAGCTATTTTTATTCACAGAACCAGTCATGCGTGCAAAATGGTGAAGCATCAATGTCTTATAGCTCAAAAAAAAGAAAAAAAAAGCGCCAAAAATAAAGCCAGCAAAACCCCCAAGAATACAGCATCCTAGTACTGATGAGTTTGAAAGAGAAGCCTTAAACCTGCAAAGATTTGTGCACTAACTGGCGCAAAGGTATTCAATAAACAGTGCACAAATCTGCAAAAATTAAGTGTGCTCTATTTTGTGCGTGTGCTTGTGTGTGTTCATGTTGGAACCTCGACGCTGATTTCTCAGATTTTTAATCTGATGGTACCTTGGAACCAGCTTTTGGAAGACTTCATGTATCACTCACATTTCACATTTGTCATAGAGAGTGGCTTAATGCATGTGATTATGTTTCCCCTAGTGGTTTGCTCTAACCACTGCATGGTGGGGTTTTTTTGGGTTTTTTTTGGTGTTTTTTTTTTTTCTTTTAACCCAAGCAGACGTTGTTTGTTGAGATGAAGTTCTTGAGTTTATTCTCAGCAAAGAAATGTAACTGTTGTACATATATATATATATATATATTTGTGTACACACCAATATACACATATATTTATATATGTATAGGTGTTATGTTCATGATATAGTTGAATAGTAGCAATCCCAGTGGTTTCAGGTGAAAAATGGGGCACATAACATTTGAAAAGTGTATGGCATGATAGACACCTATCTGAAATAGCTGAAACTTTTCTGTTTCATCCTGAAATTGTCCCACAAGTTTTTACATGATTTGATTTTCAGATCAGGACCTGAAAACAAGTGGTTTCCCCTTTACTTTGAAAAGGAAGGGAAGTAAGGGAATTCATTCATAAGGAATTCTTCCTTCAAGGGAAGGAAAGTGCAGGTAGAACATTTCATGCATTATCTCATGAGTTAATGCAATGATATGGGAATATTGATTCTGCGCATCCTAAAAGGACTAACCTTGGCTGCACATTGCTTCTACTGTCCAGAAGTTCCATAGAAAATTAAATCTTTAATTGATTATCTTCTATGTTTGTGACTCTGAATAAGCTAAAGTACATAAAGGAATTATAGAGCTTTTTAAAAGTGATTACCTGTAAAGCTTTTTTTTGCCTACTGATATTTCATTGAGGTTCTCATGGCAGATAAGGCCACTTAGGTAAATCGTGGAGAGAAACTGAGAGGTCAAACACACTGCACTGTAAACAGCTGGATGTATTTATGAAGAAAATTAAGTCCTTGACTCTGTACTGTTAGTTTTGCTTTTGCAATTTTTATTGTAGTTTACCTGAAGGAAATTCTGGAATTCTCCTCCCTGAGAAGAGGAGGAAAATGAACATTGTTCATTTTCCTGGGAATGCAGTCTGGTGGGACAAGGATCAGCACTGTTACATGCGAAAGATAGAATTAATGCCTGCTACTGTCGTTGGGAATACACATGCTCTGAACCTGCTCAGAGACTGAGTCTCCTGCTTTTAGTGATGCCCAGGTATTCTCGGATTAAACTACTATTTTCAGATCTAGCTCATGATAGACTCCTTCCTTAAAGGTGATATAGGCCAGATCCTGTGTAACTTTATCCCATATGGTGATTGCCCCAGTATGTAGAAGGACAGTTGCCAGAAAGATAATTTCTTGTTGAATACCAAATATACTTATGTAAACTTAAAGAATAAACAAATCCCTGTCCTGATCCTTCTGAAATTATACTGAAGGATACATACATTTAGCACTTGTAATATAATGTGGAGCTTTTGCATGTAAATTGTTCTAATAAAGCTACTATGCTCTTTGATGTATCATTCAATGTTATTTGGTTATATTTGTGTCCTTGATAAAATCAGCACTGTTTTTTTGGAATTCAACTTTATAAACCTTTCTAGCTTATACAGTGCATTTTATGATTAATTCTCTCTTTTCGAGTACCTTGAGACCAAATGTTCATAAGTGGGACAATTTGACGTGGATGGGACTAAGTGAAGTTTATTTGTTATTTGGTATTATAGTAGGCTTTCTATGGTGTATTTGTTGTATTTGTTTTTGTTAGGGTGTATTTGTTTTTGTTAGGGTATTCCTCCTCATATTTTCGACTTCTTTGGTAGAAGTAATCATGAGCATGACAACACAGGCAAGCCTTGTCTGTTAGTGCTTGAAACACTGGACTTCCTAGATTTGGTCAGTCAGAGGCTACATAACACCAGGCTTTGACTTTACTAGAATTTTATGCAAAACCAACTGATTGCCTATTAAAATGTTAGTAAGTGCTAGTTTGGAAATTCCCAAAATATTTTGTAGCAGGATGCAGACATATGTGTGTTGATCTGTGATTAAAGTGACTTAGAAGAAATGGAAGAGGTCAAAGTTAGAAGTTATGGGAAATTTGAAAGGAGGTTTTATGAAGACACTTATCACATCTCTACTGTGGTTTGCAGCAGTAGTTTTTAAATTTCTTCAGTCTGTAGACTTTTTTTATGCTTTAGAAGAGAAAAAAAAGCATAAGGGAAGCACAGGCTTTTTTAGAAAATTGTAAATTATGAGACCTCCCATTTAGAAGTAGTCCATAGGAATTTAGAGATCACAGTGAGAAAACCACTGATGTAGAGATACCCGAACTAGCTCTAAACTGCAATGTAGTAGAAAGGTAAATTAATATCTTGGGTACTGTGAGCAGTGGAGTTGGAAGAAGACAGATGCCTACTCTTCTCTGAAATGCGAGGTAGCCTCCACAGACCTCCATGCTGTGACGGCCACTCTGCTCCCAGAACATAACGTATTTTTCTGCAGTGGAGGCTGGAGTTCAAAAAACACTCAGAGAGATTAGCAGTTGGTAATATAAATCTTGCAAGTCAGTCATGGCATATGTACAAGTCAGACGCACAGATTTTCTGCAAACAAAAGGAAGCAGATTGAGCAAATGTTTAAAAAAAGAAATATCATGTTTATCCTATTTACTGAGATTATTTTTATTTTTCTCAGTTATGAAACACTTGTGTTCATCTGAGTGGCATACAAGCACATCCTGAAAGCAGAGGTGAGGTATGCAGGACAGAATAATTTCCTGGAGACTAATTCATTTTGCACAAAAAGGAAAATAAAAACTGGTGTTTCCCCATCACTTGTCTGAAAATCAGAACACAACCAAAGTAAAATACTAGTTTTATGGTTACATCAATTAAAAAGTATTAAAAAGTGTGAAATACCCTGATCCTGCTGTCAGATCTGTACTGTCTTTTTTCTTCCTGATTATAATGACAATATCAATGACAATAATTAAAATACTGTATATTCTATCACAGTTTTCTCCACAGATCTCAAACTAGTTTTTAGGAGATGTCACTATGCCCATTTTAGAGGTGAGAAAAAAGAGGGAAGAAAGAAAGAAGTAACTTATCTCAAAAGCAAGAACTAGGACTCTCAGGTCCCAGTCCAGTCTCTGTGCTGTATACATGCTGCTTCCCTAGGAGGCCCAAAGTGTTGATTTCCTTGTGGCCTCCAGAGTCTTTCTGCACAATCAAAATTTCAGAATCTGTGTCTAATAGAATCGGAACACCTTAAGAAAAGGGTTTGAACTGTTGGACAATTATGTTACTTCGAGAGGGAAGGGGACAAAATTAATTATCCAAACAAGGTTATCTCTGCAGGAGCATCCACTCCCACCCCTTGATTAAAGAGTTCCTGTAAACTGCCATCTCTGCATCTGGTGTAGTTACTCCTATCTCATTTGTGGTTTTGTAATCATCTTTTCCTGTATTTTAAGCAGGCCTATTACTTTCAAAAGTCCCATAGATACGAAGGAAGAAATTAACAGAGAAGCTGAATCTCGGAGCTGTTCCTCCTAAATAAGCCCTTGACTCCTTCTGGAGCCGAGTGAAAGTCTGATGTGCTCCAGGCCAGGGAGGGAATCCAGCTGTCCAGAACAGCTCCCAGGATGGTGTTCTAATTAATGAAAGTTAAAGGAAGCATTGGAAATTGCGTTACAAACATAGACAATAAATCCACTGCATCTGACAGAAGAAGCTTGCAAAATAAGCCCACTGGAAAACTTCCTTCATTCTTGAGGTTAAGTGTTTAAACCGTTTAACATATTTTAAGTTTTCTTATTGTTGCTTACTCACAACGCAATTCAAATTGGCATAAATTATATCCAGTTCTGATGGTTTACGTTGTGTCAAAGCAGTTGTGTTTTCCAGAGTATGTGCCGTTCAATTTCTGTTTTCTTTCTTAGCGCTGTAGATTTGTTTTCTCCACAGGGACACAAATTATGGCTCTATAAAATCCGTTTTAGCTAAGGAAATTTCTGTTAACGCCTTATTCAAAATCCCTCTGTAGACAATAGAAATAAAGGCAACAGCGTTTATTTAGTTGAATAGCTTTTGCATCAGGTAAAGTTTGACTTCTGTAAAGACAAAGTTTTTTCGGAGTTAGAGAATATATGTAAATATATGTCTAAATTAGAGGGTCAATATGTAAAATTATGTGTACGGATGGTAGATGCTGCTAGCCGGGCTAGCAGAAGTACTTTCAAGTTTGGTCGAAGCTGGAGCTCAAGCTGCAGAGGCAAAATCTTCATTAAGCCCAACTTCAAACCCAAGGATTTTTTCTGCAGCAAAAAAGGAATAGGAGAGGGAAAGCATTTTCTCTGTGGTGAGAGGGCGGCAGGAGGGAAGAGAGCTGCCTTTTGCTGAGACCCTCTCGGATTTAGCATTGCAGAAGCTGGTTCTGAAGGCAAGTCAATGAAATAGAAACGGGAATTTCCTCTGCTCTCCTTCCTGCTTCTGTCTTTGCCTGTCTCACCTTTTGAGAACCTGATTTGTATTTGTATACATGCGTGTGATCCCGATTTCATTGTTTGCCTTTTCACACAAGCACTTTCACCTACATCCCCCTCCCCTCCCTTCCTCTCATTTGGCAGCCAGTTGGGCTTCTTCCTGCCTTGAATACCGCATTCTCTGGTTATTCAAGCTCAGTCATTAGCACCCTGTCCCCCCACTGAAATTATGAATGAAAAGCCTTGTTGTTCTTTACAAATAACTCGGGCTTCCTCAGTCAGTCAAATTCAAATAGCAGTGACTGCCAGACAAAGCGCCTGTATGATGGACAGTCCTCTCAGCAAGCCATCAAGGCACACAGGAAGTTTTTAAAGGCACAATCTAGGTAGCGCAGCCCGGGCGTTCCCCCCCGGGCGCGGGATGGGGAGCGGGGATGGGGCTGGCAGTGTGGGGCAGCCCCTGCCCTCCCGCCCCGCCGCAGCGCCGGGGGCGGCGGCGGCTCCGCGCCGGCAGCTCGGGGCTTGCGGGGCGGCACCTCCGGCACCTTGTCCCGGCGGGGCCGGGCCGGGCTGAGCGCGGCGGGGGCGGCGGAGCGGCGGCACAGCCCCCCCCGCCCGCACATTGTTCGCCGGCCCCTTTCACAACGGGGGAAAAGGTAATTGACAGCCCCATTGTCCGCCCCGGCCCCCCGCGGCTTTAAAACACTCCGGGGCCCCAGTCACACGTTGTCAATGGGAGCTGTCGGAGGTGACGAGTGAAGAAGGGCTGTTCAGGAAACAGTTTGAGCCCTTCAAGTGGACAGGCCTCAGTGACTTCTCCGGCACTCCGGCTGCCACAGGCAGCCCCTTCAAAAATAACCTTAAAGCAATAAATCATACATGTTTCCTGCACTATACAAGGAACAGCTGGTTATTTTTCTGCACTTCCCCTCCCCCCCTTCTTTTTTTTTAGGCCTAAAAATTATTTAAGCACAGGAAATCAAGCATGTCAAAGTTTGGCAAAGCAGTTTGGGTGATTTAGCAATTACAACACTTCTTTCTCTATTAGCCAATCCTTGGGCTTTGACTTTTTATCTCCTCATTTCCACTGGTTTCTCATCTGCTCCGATGACTGGGGTAGCTCATCCCTTGTCTTCCACGCAGCAAGGGAAGTGATCTTCATGGTTTTCAAGGAAAAGCTGTTCACTCTGATTCTTCTCTTTCACAGGAACTCTGTATCCTGGAGTTCAAAAAGATGTCATGGACTTATCCAATTGATTTATTTAGGAACAAAAACCCTGAACCTGAGAATTACTGAAATGTCTCGTTGTAGCCAAGTCTGGACTTCTGTACTTTGCTTAGTGCCCTTAACTATCTGATGCAGGCAGTGTTGATGCATCACCCCATGTGATACATCATATATATGTGTGCATAGTAATGTGTTGGACGCATTAGATTTTAAATATAACTACAAGTTTTTCTCCTAAGGTCTCTGCAACCTCAGGCTCTGTTGCTGCAGCTGGATTCACACGGGCCAACATTTGTGTTTGCACCAACCCCCTTAGGAGCCCACCTGCCTGGATCTGATTTCAGCCTTGGAGCTGTCATTTCCTGCCATCACATGAGGTAGGTAGTGCATGCTAACTAACTAAAATCCAGATCTGTTAGACTTAGTGTTGCCATTTAGCAATGCCCAATTCTGCCAATATATTCAGTGGTTGGAACTGATGATACAGTTAGGAAATAAAAAGCAGGGGTCAAATATTCTTTGCAATGTTCTGCAATGTCCATACACTGTGACTAAAACATTGTATTCTAGCCAGAAGTGTAACTCTTAAAAAAAACTGACAGAAAAGCCAGAGGATGAAGTAAGGAGAAAATCAAACTTTTTTTGAGGTTTGGAGTCTGTGAATATCAAGGTAAAAAAGAAAGTGCCAGCTAACGTGCAGCAGCATTAGATTCTCCTTATATAACGTAGGATACATGCTCTTATTTCTTTATCATGACACCTATTAACAAGATGTAAAGAATGTCACTGTTGGCTTAAGGGTGGCCAGAGGGTATCTAATTGAAACAAATAGTCGTGAGAAAGGAGGTGTGTGGCAGCAGGTTTAAGTCTGTGATCTGCACAGTTCACTCCATGGCATTAACCCATCCATTTTGGCAGCATTGCACTGATGGATCAGGCCATGGGAGGGAAGATTTGCATATTTTTTAAATTTTGTGAGTACAGTAACGTACTGTGTGTCTTTCACTTGCAATATGATATGTTTGTATGTCTATTAATATAATTTCGTCTCCTGTGGGTGTAGTTTCAGTTCATCTATCCGCAGCACATTTCTGCCCTATTTTAAAGGCTAAGGTAACATAGGCCTGCTAAGTACCTGAGACTCGTTTACAGGCAATTTTAGCCAAACCTTACAGCATGCTGTAAGACATGGCCCTCCTGAATATCTTTTGAAATCTTATGGGAGTAAAAGTTGTTCAAAACCTCAGACCAGATGCTTTGGTAAGATCCAGCCTTTAGCTTGCAAATTACTTCAGGCAAGGATCTCCTTCCTGTTTGGCAACTTCCTAGAACACTTTTGCAGCCGGATACATAAACTGCTTATTATATTGAGGAGGAGATACTTGTCTGGGGTGATTTACCATTGCTCACTTCCATCCTCTGAGAATCCAGCACCGCATGGAAGTCAGAGGTTATCTATGTCCTGCAAAGGATGAAAAGCTTTTGCTGTAAAAACCTGTTTTCTCACTCTCCTTTGCTGTGACCAATAATTACACATTCTTATATGTCCCATTATACCAACTAACCTAAGGTCTGCTCACACAGTGAATATAGCAATATTTTGCTGTTAAAATGAGGGGCACTTTAGAACCTGCCACCTTGGGAGCTTTGAGGTGTGTCTTTTGTGCTGGGGAGCAGTATAAAAATGCCCAGTTAACAAGTTTGCTATAACCTTTGCCCAGCAGTGCAAAAATGATTGCTTAGACACCATTAGGTCAGTGGAAAAAAAGAATCTCACAACAAAGCAATAATTAGGACCAAAACCTCTTCTGTTCACTGACCTACATGTAGAAGAGCACTTGAAAAGCCATTACAGAATATGTATGGTTACTCCCTAGTAGAACTGAATCCTTCACTTCTCAATTCTTCTCATATCTTTGGGTAGGCAGAAGAAAAAAATCCAGTGTTTTGAAACACTGCTGGCAGAGAAACTCATTGTTAGTACTTTCCTGACAGGCTTTTCCTACTTAGCTATGCTCATTTTTAATGGGGGATTAAGAAGTAAGTATGACAAATATTTTTCTTCCGATGTACAAACAGGTCTGTGAGGTAAGGCTGTGAATCCTGCCATATGAAAAGAGTGACAGCAAGATGGCAGGAGAGCTAACATCATGTGCTGAAAGAGGAGTGACAGCAGGACTGACAGAGAAGCTTAACTGGACAGTCAAGTGTGAAGAAAGTACAGCTGGACAGGTGTCTGTGGATGACAAGATGGGAGAAAAAGTGCCAAGAACTAGTAACTGTCTGAACAGAGTATCCATTTCATTAATTTATAAATTTATTTATATTTTTATTTCTTGCCTTATAGCCCTGGAGAACCATGCATTGTCTCTGGATTGCAATGAGGAAACTGTTCTTGCTTTTACTTTGCCTTTGCCTCAGTCTTGCAGTCACACTCCCTTAACACTTGTTGGGAAATCTAGACTCTAATAAAGTCAAAGGGAATTTTGCCATCAAGTTTAGTGTGGCCAGGATTTTGTGGCAGTGTCAGCAATGTTGTACTTGCATAGACCAACGTTAAATTTGATAACAAGAGGGGAACTTTTCCCACATTTCCCCTCAGTCCTTTTCCCAAAAGAAAGATGTAAGCCGCTCTTGAAAGACAGTTAATGGTACTTAGTCAGATCCGTGTAAACAGTGTGAACTTGGAGGAAGAACACTCATTCTGCAAGGGATAGGCTAAACACAGCCTGCAAACTCAATTTATCCAGCTTGTAATCTACTCCCAGGAGTAGCTGCAGGAGCAGCTTGGGAATGAATTACATAGCAAATTCATGGTTTCTGGGAAACATGGTGCTAGTTTGCATGCTACTCCAATGGACAACTCCATGAACACTCTAGCTTGGGGTATGTGAGTCATAAATGCTGGGATAGAAGGCTCTCACTGTCTCTTAAAAGGAGGTGTTTGCCCAGACAGCCAGAAAAAATTGGGAACTACTGATTTAGATCACAGTAAAATTTTCTTTTGAGATTCTTGTCAGTGCTTCCACCATTCAACCAGGAAGAAGTTGGGCTGCCAAATGAATTGAGGTTGAAACCTGTTTCTGAGCATATCTCTGGGTTCAGTAGCACATAAATGTAACAGATGAAGCTTTGAATCTTTTGAAGTCTATAGGAAAACTACCCTTCACTTTGATGAGGTCTGAATTTCATCTTTTTCTCATCACCTTCTTCTTCCCCCTTCAGTTAATTCACCTCATAAAACAAAAACTGAGGGCCATGTGTGTTTTTGTATAGCTGTCTAGGTTCCTTTGAGCCATGCACTAGTGTACAGGTTCCATTTGTATGTACAAAAGCCAGCTATACATATGCAATTGCACTAACTGTGCATGAGAAGATCCTCTACAACCTTAGGCTTCAACTTATGAAAATCTCATTCTGGAGGCTTTATGGTTTCAGACTCTTTTAGGGAGAGTCAGGGAGCCAAGGATGTGTCTGTCTGCTACATTTTGCAATGAGCTTTTTACTTGGGAATAAAACCTGCAAGATGCTGAGTGCTCCTGTTTGCTTTAACAAGAGTCCCTTTGAGGGCATGGTAAAGTGGGATCCAATTTTGTGAGAATCCGATAATGAGACTGATGAGGAAAAGAAAAGGCCTTACTTGACTCTGTCTTTAAGTTTTCTGGAGTCCTTTGTATGGATTTTCTAGTGCATAGAAGGGCTTAACACACATTTTTCCTCTGTCTGGAGTGAGGGGGCGAACAGGCCCTGCCGTTGTCAGCTGTGCAAGGAGCGCAGACATCACACATTTCATCCTCAGAAGTTCTGCAGTTACTTGGCTTCAGACACATGGAAGTTTTACCTGAGTAATGACAGGAAGATAAGGCTCATTAGCTGATTAATTCTCGCAACGCCCAGGTCGCACCCCTTCCGAAGCCGGTTGGGCACAGGTGTGTTGGACATGTGGATGTGCACGAACATGCCCTTTGTAGAGCAGCATCTCCCCTTTGTGCAGTGGCTGCTGTGCCTGAGCACGTGTTGTGCCGCTAAGTGAGGATGAAGATACATTTTTGTTACACAATTTAGCCACCGTGCCCTGGGATATTTTACCTCTCATCTTGGTGAAATTCCCTACCTGTGTCTGCCTTGGTGTTCCAGATGCTAGAAGTTAATTATCCTACAGCAATCTGACACCTGTGTTACCTCACGGCTGTATTTGTGATGCATAAAAAGGTGCTTTTAGCACGGAATGTGGGATCATTAAGTTTTAAAAACATTTAATTGGGGGGCAAAATTGGAACAGGAAAGGACAAAGCTCCCCTTGCAGGTTTGAAGCCCACAAAAAGCAATGCTCTATGCTCCCTCTGCTGGCACCAGGGCAGCCAGTCCTTCCTCTCCTAGATGGATTAGCACACCAAGGCACCGACATTATTTCAGCACGAAAAAACTCATACATTTAATGGCATTGCTTTTGTTAGGTGTAATAAATAATAAGCCATTTAAGACTTTTTTTCCCCCTCATTCTGTTTTTCAGAAACAAGGGTTTTAGAAAGAAACAGAAAGCATAGCTAGGCTGCATGTTTTTGCATTTGTACTTATGTCCAGCCTGAATACACTGCTTCTTGTTACATAAGCTACAGCCAAATAGGAGACAAGACATATTTGGGGTATCATTCATGGAGAACAGAGCAATAGCATTATATTATTCTTATTTTAAAATTGGGTATTTTTTTCATACCTAGGCTGAGTGTTGCTGTTCTATGACTTCTATGACTTTTCATTCTAGCTGTTTTGGAAGTTCTGATGTTATTAATATAGGTGACCTATTTATTTAAATGGTTCAATGAATATTAAATAAGGTTTTGCTTTACTTTTAACAAGTGGCAATACATGGTAATATTTTCCTTTAGTGAATGACCATTGGCACTGGTTTAATGAGCTGCAATTTATCACAGGTAATTAATTTTTTTTTAAGTATTGTGACTTTTAAAATCTCTCATTTGTGAAATTATATTTATCTAATTTCAACTGTCAAATTGAGGAGAAGAATTATTTTCCAATGAATTTTTTAATGCAATACTTTTTGATGATTCTGATGAAAAAATAATGGCAACACACTATTATTTTATTTATTACTTCTCTTATCTGGGTATGCTTTTGTTTGCAGTGGAAGCATTGGTGTGAGTGAACAAGAACTATGTTTTTTTCTAACTTTAGCTAAGAAACAGCGCAAAACCTTTGGGTTGAATGATTGAACCATCACTGGTCAGGTACCTCTTGAGGAAGAAGTACAAAGCTTCCCTTGAGGAGTGGAGCAGAAGTGAGAGAGATGTGGAGACATTGGCTCTATAGTGAGCTGGAGGGAAGTGACGAAGATGCTGCCCATCAACTGCAGGCCATTGTTCCTATTTTCTGCGTCTTTTTTATCCACTTTGCTTCCTGCAAAGAAGGATATGGCTGGAGGAAGAGCTGAATTGTCAGAGGGCAGATCTTTTAACAGTTTTGCTTCAGAAAAAAGAAAATTACAGTAGGGGTTACTTTGGTATAATATAGCGGTTTTGGTGTAGTGCAGATGGGGAAAGCACATCTTATGCAGACAGGCATGGCTGAAGCCAGCCTCAAGGCTGGCCAAGGTTGAAGTATCAATGTACACATACAGTACAGATCAAATAACTCTTGGACAAATTGGGGACACTCTCAGCATCAAACAACATTCTCAGCTATTGTCGCAGAATGCTATGACTAATTTTGAAGGTTTGACTTACTCTTCTCTCTCTAAAATCAGTGACAGTGGTTGATGCTATGACCAAACAAATTTCTTGAAAAAGAATCTTTATTTAGTACAGAGACACTTCAAAGAAAACACATTTAAACCAATTAAGAAATATATGCATATTTAGCTTTTCCCTGAGGCTTATCTTTCCTTAGATATGAAGAGCTTAACAAATTTCACTGCTTTTCATAAACTCTCTTTCTCTTTCTCTTTCTCTTTCTCTTTCTCTTTCTCTTTCTCTTTTTCTTTCTCTTTCCATGTTTCCTTAACAGCTTCCGATAAGTAACTACAGCAGGATAAGAAATGTTTTTCCTGTTCCACAATGGGACAAGACATTTAAACTTATTACACAATTCACACAAAAATACCCCTCCCCCTTACCAAAGATTATTGCCAAATAAATAAAAATAAATAAGATTTTGCACTTAAAAGAATATGTGGTCATTTATACTAAGCAAAATATTTTCAATAGGCAAGCATATAGTCCTGAGATTCTTTAAAATGCTGCTCTGGTAGCTCATGTTGAATGAGCCCTGGTATTCCTCTGGCAGCTTCCCCATTGCCTCCTGCTCAGGGGATTAGCTAGGAGTTAGGACTGAAGGGAAGAACTGCACATCAGCTAAGCAGAGGAAGCCAAGAGAAGAGAACGTGGGTGGAAGACCTTTTTTGAAGTTAAGTAGTTAAAAAAAGAATAGTAAAATGAAGAAAAGTGCAGTCTCAACTCAGCTTGGGGCTGGTAGATTGTATAACCTAAAGCAAAACCTCACAGTATGAGCTTCTATTTAATTTGGAGGAGGCAATCTGATGGAGAATTCTGAACTGGTGTGATATAAAAGTTTCTCTTAATTTAACCCAAATAATGGACCAAAATCATAATTTCCTTTAGTAACCACGGTTTTAAAGGAATGTGATTGAGGGCCCTCTTCTGAATGCAAAAAGCAAAGGGAAAAACTGTGTGAGAGTTCTCTGTTGATAAGCGCTATTGTGCAGCCTTAGAGCAGACTGTAGTTCAGCTTCTGATATAATGAGTTGGGATATGATAACTGTTCATGATAGTGGTTTGAGTTAAGTGAAGTGAGTGGGTATTTGTAATTACTTTCCCATGTACTAGGACTCTGTTGGTCTCTCTGGGGAAGAAGCAGCTGATGCTTTTCTTATTTTAATGCAAGTAGTTTTTGATTAAAGCTGAGAGAATTCCTTGTCAATAATTTGATCAGAAATGTTACAATCCCAAAAAAGGTTTTCTGATAGGAAAAAGCTCCTTCCCCATTTCTGTCTAGCTTTAACAATATGACCCATGACTATATTTTCTCTCCCCAGTCCAGTTGTGGAGGGGAATGATAGAGCAGCTTTGGTGGGTGCCTAGCATCCAGCCAGGGTCAACCCATTGTGTATAGTAATTTCATTTCATTGACCAAATTGCAAACATAACTCCCAGAATTTTTATTCCCCATAATTTTATTTAGTAGCCTGATCAGTTGTACAACTGCCACAGGTACTATTCTGCTGGATCAAATGTTAGTCTGTCTCAAAGGTTTGTGGCAGCTTTTGGGAGGAAGCATGATCATACACTGGTTTCAAGGTCAGAGAGTATTACATCTTACAAAATTAGACCAAAAAAATTTCTCTTTATACGTGCACACTCAGAAGGCAAATCTTCCTCTACTGGTAACTGGATTTTGGAGTCATTCTGCAGTTGGCTGTAGCTGCTCAAATATAACCTCAAATAAAATGTTTTGCATTAATTTAGCCCAGAGGGTCATGAAAATGGATTTTATGGACAATACATTATTTTGTTATGATACTTAATTTAGCATTATTTTTGTGTGCTCATTAGTAGCACCCACTTCATGGGTAATTTAGAACAAAGCCATCCAACTGATAGCCTAAGGGATATTGTGGCCCATGTGCCAGTTCTAGTCCTCAGGACAACTACAACATCAGATAAGAATTATTTTCCGTGAGAAAACATCTGCGATATGATCCATCCCACAGTAGTCAGGAAGTTGTGTAGCATGAAGGTGAATTAGTGTTGGGAGTCTGAACAGCTCACATTACATGCATTGGATGTGCACAGTGGTAAAAATAATGGGTTTATCATGGGTAGAATGGACAAAGGATGATTCCAATCCTAATGAAAATTGCCCCATAGCTACACCTATGAGTACCCGTGTACCAACATTTACCCAAGTACTGGGATCACACAGTGATGTGCCCAAAAATGAGATTTGAATGCTTGCACACATAAAAAGGAAATCACTGCTGTGCTGAGGCAGATAGACTGTGACAGCACGTTCTACTTTTCAAGAACAAGCCTAAGGTAAGTGATGATGAAGGAATCAGAGAAAGGCTAACAGGTTAAATGAATGTTTAGAATTCTGCATACTGCAAAGAATGCCTGTCTTCTTGTCTTTTCCTTTTTCCCTTTTTTCTCCAATTTCAATAGCATAAATAATCTCCCAGACACTTAACCTTATCTGTAGCTACACTGGAAAGGTGGAATTTATCTTCAGAAACTTATCATTATTGTTAATGGAGTATGGTTAATGGACAGAAGCAGGCACTTTTAGAGTATTTCAGATGGCTGCTACAGGTAAAGATGAGAGACATCATGCAAGTGCTCTCCAGTAGCAATAAAAGAAACCAGGATGACTAATTTGGAGGTAAATGTCTTTAAGTACTGTGATAGCTTCATAGCTCTTTATTAGGTCAGGTTTAAATCATTGTGATTCAGCTCCAATCTCTAAGTTTCTTTGTACCCTTGTATTGGGAGAGCACTGATGATAAACTGGTGTTTCATATAAACACACTGGATTGCTGTATGTATGCAGTATGTATGTATAAGACAGAAAAGACAAAAGGTATTTCTCTTAGTTCTGTACCAGAGACACATACTGGAGCAATTAATATAATCTAGGATAATGTTAGAGGGAATAATAATGCAACTGTGGCCATAAACCTCTTCTTTACACCTGCAGATGGAGAAACTGATTATTCCTTTGGATACATTTGCTAGATTTAACCTCTGTTCTGTAGGAAGGTTTATCTTTTCTATATGAGGAACGATATTGACTTGTGTTGCAGTGTGCTGGCTGCTGGATCAGCCATCACCAGATAACAATGTATAATTGCATACTGCCTACATGAGAACATCCTGTCGCCTCCTCTCCAAGAATAACTTCACTGCAGAGTACATTGTTCTGCAGGGTCACTGCCAGTGAAGTCATGTGCTGCAGACCTCCAAGAAGAGGAACAGTTACACTGGTCCAAAAATCCATATTTAAAATTAAAAAAAAAAAAAAAAAAAGAAAGAAGAAAAAAGCCCCCCCTAACCCCTCCTTGCCCCCCAAACCCAACCAAAAATACCCAAACCAACAAAGCCCAACAAAAGAGCCTCAGTGGTGAAATTTGCAAGGAAGAAAAATTAAGCCTGCTAAAGTAAAGGAGCTCTCTTTTCTTGACAACCTTAACACTCTCTTTACACAACAACTATGATTACATACTTTTTATTTCTTTGGGGCCTCTGACACACTTAATACACAGCATAGATTATGTTCTTTGATTTTCTTCTTGCTTGACATTTCCTAGGTGTTATTTCATACTGCTGATTATTAATTGTTTGCAAATGTATTGTAGTTTCGACCTTCTTGTCCTTATGTTCTCTCTATCTCTTGTTGACATTGATGGCAGCTGTAGGTGTCACAGTGGTAGGGGTCACGGTCTTGCCTGACTGTGAAGAAATTCAGTATATATTTATGAGTGGGAAGACACTATCACTCATTTTTCTTTCCAGTCTTTTAAGTGGTCTTTCCTCTCACCCACAGTGGTGTGACACTGAGATAGTTACTGCCTTAAATATTCTTTTAGAGTTGCTGTAGCAACAAAAATAAAGGGCAAAGAAATAAAAGGGCATTTTCTGTGTATTAGGAAAGAAGTGAATGTTCTATTTGTAGTGGAAAGCATAGATATAAAAGTATACCTATTTTCTCATAATGGTGGTTCATTTTAATTTTTCTCTATGTTTTTCATGGGCTCACATTGCTAATAAAATACACAATTGCCACAGTAGTATTTTATAAACATAGGCACACGGAGGTGGACTTTCATCCTTTTTCTGAGTCCATAGTGAAATGGTTAATTTTAGATTACTGGTTACTAGTGAATAGTGCACATCATGCAGGTGTTACCTTAGTTGCAAGGTGAATACTATATGGATTATATTATAAAATATCTTTAAAAATAGTCTTTTCCTAAAGAAACAGAATTTTATAAAGCTCAGATTTTTTTTAACAGTTAGAGTGCTGAGTAATGCAGTGTTCTAATAAGTTCATTTCAAATTAAGCAGATTGCGTGAAAGTAAAATTGCTAATTTTAGACTGGGTTTCCAAAAATATGGTGGTACCAGTTTTTCTGTCAGATCTTTTGGCAAATGGATTGTGCTGTCCTTTTCATTAGAACAGAATGATTGCTGGGAAGATAAAGCAGTTTGGTGTAGCATCAGAAAAAAGCATGGCACACACACATACATACAATACAGCCTCAGTCAACCTGAGACCCAGGTCTCCTGCACATTTCTTCCTGCAGCTTGTGGCCAATAGGTTTGCTCCATTTTGGAGATGACAGGGCCCACTGTGGTGACAGTATGTTGGCGGTGGTTATATCTTCCAATAGAAGTGCACCATGTTTTCATTTATATCGATGGCTCCCTTGTGTTCCCAGCACTGTGCCATTAAAGGTGTTAAATTATTTATATTTTTCCTACTACAAAATACTTCTCAAAATGCACTCTTTAATAGCTCATGTCACTGTAACACATACAATCTAAAACTTCTGACAGCAATTAGGATTATGTTCTCCCATTTCATCCCCTTTGATTGAAGAGATTAGACAGTGACAACATCTCCTAGATCTTATATTTTCTCATCTTGCCAATATCAACGTTTTCTACCAATGTTTCTATTTCTTTCTGTTGGTTTAACCAGTCAACATTAAGCATTTCTAGCAAGTTATTTATTTCACTTATATTTCAGAGATTATTAAAACTCAGTATTGCATGTTTTCCTAACAATGGGCCTAACATTCATCTTTGTTAATATTGTCCTTTTTCTTAATTTTGCTCTCTTAAACAGGCCTACATCATTCTATACACTTTTCTGGTGAAATCTTAGTTATAGTGAAGTTCATGGGAATTTTGTCATCAATATCAAAGAGAGTAGGATCTCACACTTGCATTTATCAAAGTGTACTTGCATTTTTCAGTGTGCGGATGTCTTATACTCAATGCTTACCATGGAGCTTTGAGAGAGCAGGATTAGAGTAGAACTCAGCACGTTAGAATATCAGACCAAAAGAGTACACTGTCCAGACACAATACAAATACTCTTATCATAAAGATGATATACTATTTTTACCATTCACAAAAACCAGAGCTAAAAATTGCCATCTGAATTTTTGAATTTTCTTTTATTTTGGAATCGACTTCTCATATCACATGCATGCATTAATTCATCCTCCTAGATTTCCTAATATTAAGAAAGCAAGGGTGGGATTTGTCTCATATGACTTGAAGCATGCACAAGTTACATGTCTAAATATAAATTAGGCTGCTTTTTATACCCCCAGGAGAAAAGTAGATATCTCTGGATGTGTCTGAAATTATTCCAGGAGCCAACACTATTATGCAGAATTTATGTCATGGTTTAACCCCAGCTGGCATCTAAGCCACACAGAGCTGCTCACTCAGACACCATTCCAGTGGGATGGACCGTGGAGTTGGAAGGGTAAAAGGTAAAACTCATGTGCTGAGATAAAGACAGTTAAATAGGAAAAGTGAAGATTGCACACACAAGAAAAGCAAACCAAGGAATTCATTCACCACTCCCATGGGCAAGCAGGCGTTCAACCATCTCCATGAAAACAGGACTCCATCATGTGTAACAGTGACTTGGTGTTGTGGTTTGACCCCAGCCAGAAACCAATTACCAGGCAGCTGCTCTGTCACTCACCCACCACTGGGTCAGCAAGAGAATTGGAAGGGTAAAAGATAGAAAACTTGTTGGTTGAGATAAAGACAGTTTAAGAGGGAAAGCAAAAGCCATGCATGCAAGCGAAGCAAAGCAAGGAATTAATTCACTCCTTCCCATGGGCAGGTGTTCAGCCATCTCCAGGAGAGCAGAGCCCCATCACACATAACAGTGACTTGAGAAGACACACACCATCACTTTAAACATCCCATCCTCCTCCTTCTTACCCCCCTCACTTTATTTACTGACCATGGTGCCATATGGTCTGGAATATCCCTTTGGTCAGTTTGGGTCAGCTGTCCTGGCTGTGTCTCCTCCCAGCCTCCCATGCACCCCAACTTTCTCGCCAGCGTGGCATTATGAAAAGCAGAGAAGGCCTTGGCTCTGTGTAAGTCCTGCTCAGCAATAACAAAAAATTCTCTGTATTATCAACCCTGTGTTCAGCAAAAATGCAAAACGCAGCCCCACACAGCCATTGGGGAGAAAATTAACTCTACCCCAGCAAAAACCAGCACACTTGGGAAGACAAAAGGCATAACTCTGAACATCCTCCTTTTCTTTCTCCTTTCCCTAGCTTTTTATGCTGATCATGACAACATATGCTATGGGATATCCCTGTGATCATTCGTGGTCAGCTGTCCTGGCTGTGTCCCCTGTCAGCTCCTTGTGCATTCCCACAAGGGTGCACCCTCACTTGTGCTGGTGGGGTGGTGTTGGTAGCAAAACAGGTCTTGAGTTTGTGTAAGCCCTGCTCAGCAATGATGAAAACATATCTGTATTATTAACATTATTTACAGCACAAATCCAAGACACAGACCCATACCAGCTACTGTGAAAAAAACCCCACAAAAACTCTTTGCCAGCCAAAATCAGGACAGGTAATTTCCTGTTTTTCTTTGTCTATCATGAAAAACCTAGAGGGACTGGCTTAAATATATTGGTGCCTTTATTGCCCAAGATAGATCCTGTGAACCACACCCTAGATTTCCTACATTCTATGCCAAAGATAGGTCTTTTGATTACTCTTGATTCTTGAGTGCTTCAAAAGTACATATGTGTCTCAACCTGGTCCTTTTCTGGACCCGTTCCAAACAGTTGAGGATGATTTTGGAGGGGTTGGCTCTAAATTGCTTGTAATTTTTTAATGCTAAATAGGATACACAGTTCAGATTGGTATCTTGTTTTAGTTTTCCACTTTAAATTTTATTTTCTTTCCTTTTTCTTTCACTGGTAGAGTCTCTTTTTATCTTTGTACTTCTTTTTCCCCTTTGGTAACTGTATAAGTCCTGTTATTCTTCTTTTCCCTTTTTGACTTATTCAGATTTAAGAGTCCTTGGATTCCTTTCCTGCCACTCCTTTCTGTATATGTACTTTGAACTCTGAATAGCCCTTGTGAAGACATTCTGACCATTGCTTTGCCTTATATCTCCTTTTTCTTCCCCCACAGATGAGTTTCATTCCTTTTGCATTATCCCCAAAAGTCCCCAATATTTTTTCATAAAGATAAGCTTTAAGCATTTATTCTTATTCCATATTCAATGTTTTATGTTCTCTAAAATGCTTCTGAAAGTGGAGTTGATTCCCTTACACCTTTTTTCTCTCTGAATTATTTTCTTCCTGTACTGGATTCAAGTGGTCTGATTTCATAGTTTCAGTGCCCCACTTCCCAACAGCTGAAACTTTGACCCAACTCTTCATCTTTAGTTTTTGGAATTCACTATATGTGTTTGACAGTTTTGCATCCGTACTCATTATCTTGAGACTTCATCAACTAAAATGCAGTCAGAGGTTTGTGCCTTCCCTGTCTCTATTCCAGAGTGCTGGCCTAAGGGATATACATGAAATTATTGCTATAGGGGTTTTTTGTTCATTTTGGTTTTGGTTTTTTTTCTTTAGTTTCTTGTGTGCTTACCTGAGATTTTACCACTTTACTGTTGTCACTGTCAACATGATAAAATATGTACTTTGAAAGCATTATATAATATATTTTACACCTTTTGATTTTCTCCACTGTGCCTTTCCCATGTGTACTGCATCCTGTCTTTTCAACACAAGGGAATTATCCCACTAAGTTTCAGTTAGTCTTTCCAGATCGTAATCTCCTTTATTTAGTACAGCACCTTCCAGTTGTTGCTTGTTTCCCCACACATTTGTGTCAGGCATTATATTCTTGTTATCCTTCATCTTTTGCTTCAGAGCAATTTTAGTTTCTCGCCTAATTTGTATGTTGGAAGTACAAGCTGGATTATTTAAATTAAGTGAAAGCTTTCCCTCTCCCTCCTTCTCCTGAAGGTTTTCAGCCTGCCTAACAGGCCCTGCCAGTTCTGAGCCAAAGGCAACCTGTCTGCATAAGGGGAGACAGTGTAATCCAAACAGTTGGCTGCAGCGGCAGGAGGCATTCCAGTGATCTGTGCATTCAAACCCCTCCAACCTACCCCATCGGATCTTCCCTTGGTTGGCTTCCAGCATGTACATTTTGCTTTCTTCACCCATGCTTGACATTGGGTAGTCTTCTGCAAGTTCCTTATCTGCACAGTTCCCATCAGTTTTCTTTTCCTTACAGTCTGAAGAAGCAGTTTCTTGTATATTATATTAATATACTTTATTGGTGTCATTTGTTTTTTTAGGAACTATGATGATTAGAGCTCCTGGAGGATTACTCATTAAATCTAGCAACACCTTTGTTATGACAGTCCTTTTCATCCTGGCTCTCTATCGTGTTTTGCTTTTGTAATATTTTGAACTACTTTCCTTGTACGCAAATTAATCAGTTGGGGCTGCTTATCCTTTTTGTCTTTCTGACAGGTCTCTTTCAGTGCTTGTGCTGTGGTCATATGTGGTTGGAACTCTTTTCTTCATATCGGAAAGAATAACACACCTGTTGCAGGTGTTAGCACTGTTTCCACACATATTTCCCATCTGCTTTTCCTGTGGGCTTTTTTAGGATTCTGCCTTGGCACAAAGCTTTGCTTTTCTCCTCTTCTATATATGGAGTCTAAATTGGCTCTTCCTTTTTTTTTTTTTTTTTTTGGTAATTTCTTCTCTTGGTCTTTGTCCAGTCCATGTTTCAGTCTGTCTTTCCCATTTACACTTCATTTGGCTGTTGCCTTATCATTCATAGAATACATCTATTCCCCACTGGGTTTGTCCATGGAAAGGTCATGGACGAGGTTTTGAGCAGCTGTTTCTTCCTGTTCTTCAAGCTGGTTAGCAATGTCACCGTCTCGCTGCACCCATCCTGTAGCTGATTCCTGACACTGCCCAGTTTTCTGCCTTGGTTTGCCATGTGCTACCATTTGCCTGAGATGATCCTAGCTACCACATATGACTGAAATTATGAGTGGGGGAAAAGTGGGGGAAAACTAGACCTGTATTTTCCTGAGGATGAAGCACAGTGGGAGACCCATCTTCCTGCTGCACCTATCTGGGAGGCTGGTCACAGCTTTCTCTTAGCTTGGGCAGATTTTGCTGCCAAATGCTGAGAGGTTTGTTATAGCCATGGGTAATCAAAGTGAAGGGAAAGATAAAGATCCTTTAGCTACATGTGCATAATCCATACAACAGTCATCGTAATACTTTGCTTTCAAATATTTTTTCTGAACAGGGAACGCAGTCTTGTGAAAGAGGTACAGCCATTTGGTTTGAGGACAAAATACCCCATGCAGTATCATAGTCACAGAATCAAAGGATGGCTTGAGTTGGAAAGGACCTTTAAAGGTCATTTAGGCCAACTCCCCTGCAATAAGCATGATTCCCCCTGCATGTGTGAAGAGACAATAGGTTCTCTCGGGTCAGTAAATGAAAAAGCAAGGAAAAAAGCCCCAGGCACTATTCCAGAGCCAGCAGGTTCCTTCTCCATATCATGCCCTGAGACATAAACCAACTGCTTTGTACCCCTGGAAGTGTTCAGGGGAGAGGAAAGAACTGCTGCCTGCCTCCCTCTGGAACAGGTCCAGTCCTCTCTGCATTGACTGTCATCCTTCTTGGACCCATGTATAAATTACCTAGCTTAGGTAATATTCTCCATATGGCCATACTATTGCCACATATAACAGAGAATGGTGGAAATATAAGGTACTTCTGTCTGGCTTAAAGCTAGTTAGGCTTGCTGCAAGCTTTATAGGAAGCAGGTTTGGGGTAGCTGGTGTAGCTCTTTACGTAGGTGGGTTATGGGGCCATCCATAGAAAGTGCATATAGGTCACAATTCTGCTTTTCACTATCCAGATTCTTTGATGTGAATTTTCCGGCAGTGACTCCCTTCAGGCATGAATTCCTCACCAGAAGTCATGATGTAGGTTAAAAGCACTTTGTTTTAAGGAGATCTGAGCCCATTTTTGTGCCAAGCAGGTTCCCTGAGGAGACTAAGGTGTTCAGCCTTGTTCTCTGTGTAGTGTGTTGATCAGAATACAGTTTTCTAAAAGCACTATTTAATTTTGCTGTCTTGTATAGTTGACTTCTGTTGATACTCTGCTCTGTGGATGATTTGCCTTTTTATTCTATCATATTTTTTCCTCATCTTATGAAATCGCTATGTATATTTTACAGGCCTCTCTAGGATCAGGTGGCTGAGTAAGAGTTGCAAAAAAGAATATTGCAAACATTTTAGAAGAGATTTTTGTCATTTTTGTCAAAATGACCCCCAATCAAACATATTAGGTGAAAAATAACATTAAAATTGGGGAAGGGGGTAATTTTTCAGTCTGCTAGTAATTTTACACTCTCAAGAAGCAGACTAAGTGTTGTTCAAAACTCAATCTCTACTTTTCTCACTAATGTACATAGCGTGTTTGATATTGCATTTCATTATGTAAACTTTGCTTTAATGCTTCTCATTACTTCTGCTCAAGTAACCCTGAATAAATGTAGTATCTGGCACAAGATGCTGTTCCTATGGCATTGTTTCAAAACTAGTGCCTTTGTGTTGCATAAGGTGGAGCTCTCAGTGGCATGGCAGAGCCTCCACTTTAAATCTTCAGTTTAGGAAAGCTGTTCCATCTAACAAAAGCCCGACATCCTACATGAGCTTCTGGATCCCTAACCCAGGACATGAAGCCAGCAGTGCAAGATTAAGACCTAATAATGAAAAGGTCTTGAACTAAACAGGAATAAGAAAGTTTTGGTTTAGGGACTATATATGTAGAGCATTAGGAAAAGGTCTTTAGTCCTGTCTATTGCCAATCCAAAATCATTTTCTTTATTTTGCTGGGATGGGCAACCAGAGAAGCAGGAGAGAAGGAAGGAATGAGAGACTGTCTAATTATGCATCTATAAATGTCCTCCAATACCTTTTTAATGTGATTGGGGGAACTTTTTTAAAACTGAAACAGACCAATGTGGTGCTTCTTGTCCAGTCAAAGTGTGAAACTTAGATGCATCAGGCTTGGCTAGAAGGCTTCAGGAAAACTGGACTTTCAGTGCATAGCCACACTGCATCATTTGCTGTGTCAACAGCGGCCAACAGAAATGACAGCTGAAGCTGTCTATAACATAGCACTGTCTTCTAGGCTGTAAAACCTCAAAGAAATCCTTCATTTGACTGTATTGTATCTATCCTAGTGATGATATGATATTATAACCACTTCCCACCATAAGGAATATTTAGGTAGATGGCACAAATTGTCATTGTATACTAAATAAAAGAAGAGAGGAAAGAGAAGTAGAGTTTTGGATACTGTATTGTAGGCACTGCATAATTTTTGGCTCAGTCTTAGGCTCTGGGAGGATCTCTCCAAACAACTGTTTCTGAGTCAATATGTGGCAGAGTTCTGGGTCTAATTTGTTCAGGGGACCACTTCCAAAAACGGTCACATTTTGTTTTGGCCTCTGGCCCTGTTTTATTTACCAGCATAGACATAGCCGTTGGGTTTGGGTTGGCCTGTGGTGTTGTGAGGGTTTTCATGACAATTCTGTTTCTCAGTGACTTCACCTCATCAAATGTCAGCTTCCAAGCCCAGCCTGTCCAAACCCCCATCTGCCCTATGTTATGTTTCCTCTTTCCGGCACATCCAAAGTTCCAAATGTTTGTGATCTGCTGTTTTATACAAACTATCATCTTTGTGGTTTGTGTTTTATGTTCTTGTTTTGTTTTGTTTGGTTTGTGGGGGTTTTATTATTACCTATACTTTGATTTTGTTTGTTGTTTTTGTCATTGTTTGAAAATTTGATCTGAACTCAACACAAAAAACCAACAGTTAAGCTCCTTCTCATACATCTTTTTCATGTCTGTATGCTGGTGGAAATGATTTTTTCACTAGCATAACTTAGCCAGCACAAGTATATGCAGAAGAAAAAGTTTAAAATATATTTCAATACCTTGCCTTGTACTAATCTCTATTAGAAACACAAAATACAATAACTAATGTTTTCAAGTTAAGATGTGGGAATTTACAGTATCCAATTGTTTTTAATCAAGCAAATTTGATTTAGAGGGAGACTGTGCATCTCAAACTCTATGATTTTTTTCATTTAAAGAAAGTTGAAAAACATGTCTTTGATGGATATGTGTGTTTTATGAAGGCCTGGAAAGTGGCCTAGTAAGCTCTTGCAATCAATGGCCTTATAATTAAAGGAATGAAAGTTATGCATTGGCATAAGAAAACTATATATCGATGTGAGAAACATAAATATTGATGGGGGTCCATGTAATGGATAGAATGGTTTCCATAGTTATTTTGGGAAGGGAAAAGTGCACATGGTAGCACTACCTGTCCTCAGCAATTTCCTGTTTGTGTAGTCATTCATGGCACCGGCATATACAGTGGAAAGTATTCACAAGTATTACCACCCTTAAATTGTTTTAGGAAAATGCCTTCAGAATTTTGGAATTTCTTTATTTGAAATTACGCATATTTTCCTTCAGAAAGGAAGGAATATTTGTCTACTACAGAACACATAAGCCTACTCAGTCCATTCAAACTGTTCTTTGAACATCATCTGTTTATTTTTGGGACCCTATGGCTGTAGGACTTCACCTGTCTCTTACAGTCATACTTAGTCTAGGGTTCAGCTGCTTTTTTGTGCAGTTCACCATTCCTTTTATTTTCTACTGACCTTTTCAAATGTTACGTTATCTGACATACATAGTTCATTTTCATTTTTTGTATTTAGATGTTAATCAGGAATTAATTTGCACCTGTGATAGCAGAAACATTTTTATACTCACACTTATGAGTATATGTTGGACGGTAAATGTTATGAAGAACATTTTGGAGCTGCAAATGCTCTTCAGTAACAAGCACATAGACCTACATTCACACACAATCCACCAAAGCTCTTTTGAAGGTCATGGCAAATCTCTAGCTTTCTGTGCAAGTGGGAGGACTGATCTATTCTTTTGTGGGAAAGAATAACACTTTGGTCAAATTAGCCATTATTTTGGTTTTGAGTTTCTTGATTTCAGAAAATATTTAGGGCATGTTGAGAAATAAACCCTTTGTTTGACAAAGATGCTACACAGTAAATCACATTCTTTGGGATTTTACACTCGAGAATTTTTTTGTATCTGTATTTTACTGAATTAATCTTCTGTGTCAAACAATTACCTGCCTAAGAAGTATGTGGAAGGATGTGATAGGCTCAAGAGTATTTCATTTAAATATATAAGAAGATCTCAAAATCATAGCTCTGGGATTAATAATTGATAGAAATTCGTGTATATCACACATTTATATTCATGGTACCTCCAGTCTCAGAATCAGTGTTTCTGCAAGCCATTAACCTTATAATGTAAGGCAAAACCTCCTATTCAGTTGATATCACTAGATATTAATTGCTCTGAAAGTGTGAACTTTTTTCTGCATAAAATTTATGTTTTAAAGAGGGCTGGCATTGTGCAGTGTTGACAGTGCAACATGAAAAGTCCTGCTGAGCTTGTCTATACACGTTTTGCTACGGCTGAGCATAAAATTCTTTGCTATGCAACTGAATGAATATCAAAAGAGAATATGAATACATGTAGCAGAGGAATGAAGTGTTTTTGAAAGGCCTTTCCTCTGAATGAAAGAAGAATAAAGCAAGATTGGCTAAGAATCAGCAAGTTGGTTATATTTTTTTCTACCTTGGGTGGCTCTGAGGTTTGACTGGGTGCCAGTTAACAAATTAGGTCATTGATATGTTACTTCTGCATATGGAATAATTCTTGATAACTGTATGGTCTGTCCACACATGCGAGACTAATCTTAATTCCAACATCCTTCTTTCTCATTTGGGGAGAGTTTTTACTGTCAAAACAAAATCTACTGATGCAGATTTCACCTCCCCCATCCCTGCACTCTCACCAAATAAGAACAAATGAAAAGGAAAGAGCTTGTCAGAAGTTATTTCATTTCAAACCACCTTTCATCAAAAAGAATAATAAATAAACCCGAAAACCAGCTCTCAATCCTCTTAGGCATGTTATGTTTCAGTTAGAAGAAAAGGACACAGTGTCATTTTCTGTGACAGGTAGGTAAAACCTTTTTGTAAATTTAAAGAGTTAACCATAATGTATAAAAGTAAACGTATATATATTATTATAGTATATGCTTATTTCATGAGCCTGAGTTCTCTTGGAGTATGGAGAACTAAATGCAAAGCAGCTACAAAGTGCTACTGTTAGGATCAGGTAGTGATTTAGAATCAGGCGGTGATTGACACATATTTTGCACAAGATGACTTAGCAGGAACTCAACTTCCTCCCCTGCTTTTCAATTTTTAGCATCTATGAGTTTGCCAAATGATGTGCACTGATGATGTCTAAGTTTGGTCCCCCTTCTGGATCACCTCCTTTCTCGAGTGCTCCCAGCTTCTCATGTGTTCAGCAGATTTTCAGCCCCCACCACCGGCACCGCACAGCCCCATGCCTCCACATGGCCACCTGGCAGGGAGACAGGCTGTCTCCCATTTTCATCTCCTGCTCCTCCTCTCCCACCCGGATTGACCAGCAAAAGAGGCAGAGGAGGAGAGGGAAGGGGAAGTGGTAGCTGGCAACGGTTCCTATAGGAAGGTCAATTAAAGGCTGAGAGCTGGAAAAGAAAGGATTAAAGAACTGACTGGGCTGTGATGGTGTGTAGGGAGCAGGAAGCTGGGGATGACTTGGAGAAGTGCAAGAGAGGAGGGGGAAGAGAGTTTGGTCACAGGAAGATTGGGTGTGCGGTTAGGAGGATGAACTACAGGAAAGGGGACTTTGGAAGCATAGTGAAGGCAAGATAATTTATGATAATAACTGATAGTTTAAGGAAAAGGAGACACAGGAATAGGAGAGCAGAATAGGAAAAGATATTAGGATTTTCTGTATCCCATCATGTGAGACACAGTCCCTGCCACACTAATCAAGAATTTCAATATAATAATTCTTGTTTGAATGTCGTGTAAGATGCTGATAAGTATTTTATTTTTGTAAATTATAAGTTAGGTATGTCAAATGGTAGACAGAAGGTACCTTGCAATGGAAAACCACTGTCATATACATTATAGCATGTAGAGTGTATTTCCATATGCTCTCTTTGTTTTTTAATTGTCCTTTCAAATATTTTTGCCATGTAGGTGTTGTCAATTTTTGTACTATACCTTATCTTTTGCATGCACTCTCACAAGAACAAATGTTATGTGTATGCAGCCAAACAAAGGATTGCCAAAGAAAAAGTTGAAGAACTGAACCATTTGTTGCAAGTCAAACATGTATCTATATATTTATGTATAAATATTTATATTTCAGGGAATTACAGGCTGCTGTGAGAGGATTGTGTAGAAGACTGAATGATCAGGCTTGTTTTAGCCTTTGAAACATGATTTTATTGGATTCATATTTTTAGACAAAGCACACTTCAAATGATTAGTTCCCTTTTGTTTGTAATCATTATTATTACATATTCAGAGCAGTTATTCCTTAACAATCCTATCTTAAATTAACTCCTTATTGTCTGCACTAGTTCCTCTGGCTCTGTTCCTAACTATGCCAACCTTTCCAAGACACATGTGCTATAGAAAGGATGACACTATCAATCTGGGTACAAGTCAGTCAGTGCCACTAAAGCCAGAGATCTCTCCTTGTTTTGACACTGTAGACAGAGCATGGGTGACCTTGGGGAAGCCGCTGAACAAACAGTGAGTTTTTCTGTTTTGGCTGCACTGTGTCGGATTAAGAAACTGCCACCCTTAAGAGCTCATTCCTAGCCTCCCTATTGTACTTATTTGTCTAGAGAATTTGAGATTTATTGATCTACAGCAAAAAGATTGCATGATGATTTAGTGTACTCACCAGAGGATGGGTGTGCTCACATCCTGTCCCTCTTTAAGCCTTGTTTATACGGAGGGTAAAAAAATGTATACTCACAGCAATAGCAATTTCCGCTTCTACATATTGGGACTGGATTGCAGTTTATTCTCAGAAATAGTAATGGTTTTGTCATCCGGTTTAGTTTCACTAAGTCTTTCCATTTTTGGAAAATCAAGAAGAGATACTCGTCAGCCTTGCTATTTTTGGTTTATTTATTATTGTTTTGTCCTATAAGAACATTCTTTAATACAGTTGTAGATGTTTTCTGAAGGGATTGCAAGTTATTCAGAATTTATTGTCCAGTGTGTCTCCATGAAAGAGCATTTTTACCTTCATTAACAAAGTCAAAATGCAAGCTTGTGGTGTTAATGTACAAAGAAAAGCAGCATTTCTTCTGACACTGAATAATACATTTTGGCCAAAAGATCTGTTCTGGGAATCCATACAAAATTACAGACATGCTGTGCTAGGTTTTTGTAAATGAATAGCAAAGGTATTTTTTTGCCATGACATTTGTGCAAATGGAGCTGAAGGAACCATGAAGATGCTTCATCATCCACGTACACTGTCTCAGAAGGGTGTGTTGCTCTTCTTTTCCTACAGCTCTGCATTGTCTCGTCCCTCCAGGGACACAACTGATACTAATCTCTGCACCTTGTGCTGCAGTCAGACACAAGCTTTATTAATAATGACAATGCCACATCCTTTGCAGCGTCTTCCTGCTTCACTTGGAGCCTTCTCAGATGTTATCTTCATTGTTTCATAGTAGCTATAAATACAAAAGTATTTACAATGAATTGTTTCCAAACAATTACTGAACTATGCACTAAGTTTATTTTGCCTTTGTTACTCCCAAACTCAAAACTGAGAGCACAATCAGTTAGATAAATGCAATTCTTTATATTTGGGGCACAAAAGATATCTGACCTATCATCATGGAGTCATTTTGATTTGCCAAATATGATGTAGCATCTTGGACAAATGTGCCCCTGGATAATTTCAGGTTGGAATACAAGCACTAAGTAGAAAAACCAACAGACTTGAATTTTTTATTTGGTAATTTTATTTAAATTAGATTAATAATACTTAACATACATGCTATACCTTTTCTTGTTTGTAAGTCTCAAAGGAGTCTAGAGGTGGATAACACAACACATATTGAAAAATGGAGATGCCAGAGATTAGTTAACATGCCCAAGTCACATAGGTCTTCAGAAGCAGACTGGGGAAATTAGACTGGAAAAAGACTGCTGTCTTTAGCTGCCAAGACAGCAAAGTTCCACCTCTTTGGATGTTGTTGGAGTTTTTTGGTCATAGGCCTCAACAAAAAGATTAGGTATCTTAATAACAGATATGAATGAATACAATTAGGTAAAAGATATGTTTAACCTCATAAGGTTTTCTCTTTAATTTTCACACAGAAGTAGAAGCAAAGGCTCCCTGAATATTTGGAAAGGATCAAGTTTAACATATTGATTTTTAATTGTGTATCCCAGAGTTCATAAATTTGGCTAGCACTTACCTAACTACCAAAATTGTCAGTGGTATATTCCTTTCTGTAGCTCAGATAGCAACTAGGAACCTTGTTCTGAGAAAACTGAATATAATTCTGGGCTGTACATACTCTGTAATTGTTCCTTTTTGACCAAAAAAGGTGAGAAATATCGTATTCTACAAAATATGGTATACTGTAAAACATGGTATGCTACAAAGTAATAACTCAGGCTTTTCAGATGAATTTGAATAGCAAAAGGCTTTACTGAAAAGGATATTTGTGTGTAAAATCATGTGCAAGGGGTGGTATTCCTAGTACTCTACCAAAGTGAGTTTTCATGTGATACTGAGTCAATGTAAACAAGGGTTTTTTTCATTATGTGATGTGATAGAGGTTGAAGTGATGTTTCTTCTACTGTCATGGTTGTGCTACTGATCTACTTTGCTTACTCTGAGAAGTATTTTATTCACCATTAAAATGGGAATGCAATCATAGGGAGGAAAACCTTGATGTTTGAGGGCTACAGTAGAGTCAGACTGGCACAGAAAATGAAGTGCTGAGGCAGTGATGATCCCTGTCACTATGTGCAAATCTAGAAGCCTTTAATTGCTAGTCATAATGGGAATTTTTTCCCTCCTTTATTCCTCCATAGCATGTTCATATAAACACGAGGTTGAGGAGGAAGGAGGCTCAGGAGATGAAGCCATCCCAGAGGAGCTATCAGCAGGACAAAAGAGATGATGGAATTCCCCAGAACTCCACCTCTTATTCCTTCCATAGACATGCAGTTTTCTGTCTCTCTTCTTTTGGGAGTCAGGTTGCCAGGGGTAAGGCAATAGTAATTCCACTGCCACTGTGGATGCAAAATGTTGTGTTTCTCACTTTTGCCATGGGAAGATAAAACTAACCTTCAGTCAGACCCTGCAGTTCAGTATTTTGTAGAGGATTTGAAGCAAAAGGGTTTTAGCAGGGTCCAGGGGAGAGTTGAAAGCGATAGTGATTTTGAGTCTGAGAAATGTCATACCCTGAAGTGCCAAGCACCCTTTCATGAAGACGGCACTCAGAGCTACTCAGAGCTTATGTAAGAGGCACAGAAAACCCTTCAGAAAGCATCCTTTCAGCCCCAAACCTTTGGGGTCACTAGCCAGGGCATGTTAAAGAAACTGCTAACTCCAAACTGCTGAGGGATGAAGTCAGGCAGCTGCTGTTGGAATATACACGTGAGGAAATGATGTCATGCAGCACAGGAGATATATCCTAACCATCATTGTCTGCATCAGACCCTTCTCTTGAAAACATCGGCATCACCAGCACTACTTTTAGTTCTCTGAGAAATATTTTTGACTCCACAGTGTCAGCCAGAGAGAGACAGAAACCCAATTTCCTGTTCCAAGATGGGGAGCAGTGGTTCAAATGCATTAAGCTCTTGCTTAGATTGTATCTTGCCAAAAACTTAAGATTAATTATTAATTCTTCCTTGTTAAGTGCAGAATATGTGCTTGGTGGTCTGTAAGGCATTCGGAGAGCCAGCACCTACAGCTAATTGCTTTCAATTTCCGTACCTGACCCTTAAGAGCCATGCTTTCCTATCCCATTGAAACTTTGTTTGAATGAACAAGGTAATTCCAAAGACAAACAATTTACATAGAAAGATTCTGGCGGATATAAATATTTAAATAACAGTTGTCTCAACTGGATATAGAAAGGAGAACTGACATGAATATACCTGCAAAAGCCAGTAAACGGAAACATAGGAAAGTAAAATTCTGTAGTTGTATATTCATTGTCAGTTCCTGGTTATAATCATTATACTTTGATTGTTATTTCTAGTTTGTGGGAATAAAGAGAAACTAAATTTTTTTTGACAATAAGGTTTGGAAAGAAAATGAGACATCTGTGGTCTTGTTGGGATCTGAGTAAAGCCAGTAGTGCATCTTCCATTAACTTGAATTTAATAGGATCTAAATTTGATTTAATTCTCAGTTTTCTGTAATGCATTTTATGATGTAGTTTAAAGAGGCTCCAAATTTGAGACAATAAAACATCTCCAAATACAATGCAGCTAATATTCAAATACTACTTATCCCCAGACGTATGTTACAGTGGTTGATACAGATGCCAAGAGAAACAGCTCTCAAACCTTGCTGTTACTTAGAATGAGTTGGTGTGGCTGCTATGGCTATGCTGGAGCTGCAGCTAAACAGGTCTTTCATTGGCAAAACTTATGCTCATTTTCCAGACAGAGGAAGTCATGCTAGCAGAAGATATTTTTGGCATTATAAGTCAATAACCATTAAGCATTTCTGTAACTTGTTTTGTGTGACTCATTCAAGTGAAGTCCCAGTCTCACCGGCCACTCTGCATCATCTGCAACACAGGTATCACTGGTTTGGACAACGGAGAGCAGGGCCCCATACCAGCTGTGGCAGGCACAGGGTGTCCCCAGAATAGAGAAGAATGACCTGGGAGCAGAGTGTTAATGTTTTCTACAAATATCAGAGACTCACAGAAGTCCATCTAGAAAAATGCTTTCTCTAACTGCAGCCTCTTACCACGTTCCTACTTTGATTTTATTTTGTTGTCGTTCAGTGCAGAAAATAAAAAAAGACGGATCTGTTTATTTTGGTGGGTATAAAAAGGTTTCATAGAGACTTAGCTATTTAATTAAGAGGGAATTAACAGCTACAGAAAGTTCACTTCAGTAATACAAGAAGTGCAAGAAAATTTGAAAGAAATAGTCTGAGAATGTGAGAGATGAGCCTGAATGCTGCTAGTTACATGGAAAGAGAGTCTGATGGAGCTTTGCAGTAGGCTGCAGGAGAAGTGTAGCTGCTGTGTGCTGCGATGTCTTCTCTGACTGAAATAAAGTATTCAGAGAAGTGCGCTGAATATACTCTTGTCACTGCTCATACTTGCTGTAATTAATTCCTGGTTGTGATGTCTTAGAAATAGCAGGGCAGTGTGATCCGTATCCCCGTCATTCTGCATGCATATATTTTGCAATATGATAAGAGGGAGAATGCAAGCCCACTGGAATCTGGCATATTAAGTTTGTTTCAATTTTTGCTATTTCTGTATAAAGAGTACAAATTAAGGGAAAAAAGTGCCTGAAAAACCTGTTCTTATGCTGTAATAAGGTGGTAGTGGGGAAAGTATATTGCCTGCTTCTTGTAAAAGAATGCTTTGTTTTACAACATCATCAATTGAGTGCATATTTCTAATGCGATTTTTTTATCCACTTATTTTTTGGAGGACTGCAACATATGTTTTTCCTCTTCCACTTTTTAATATTTTGGTCTCTGGTGAATACACATACAAAAACTTCCTTCCTTTAGTTAGAGTCCACAAATGAAAAGCTTTTCTTTCTCTGATTGCAGATTAGCCTGCCAAGAAACAAACTCTTACTGGAGAACATCACTTTAATTTATTTATGGGATACAGATGACAAGGAAGCCTGTCCTCTTCTCAGGCTTTTTGAAAGCTTTGGGCTGACCCAGCCCAACAGAGTTCATATGGCAAAGGCAAACTATGCCAGGAACCAAAGCCAATAGTCACTGCAAACCTCTGAACCAAAACATTCCTTTAGTGCTTGAATTTCCCTATAATTTGTGTAGATTCCCTCTTTGTCAATGAGGCTTGCAGTGGATAACTAGCTTAGTGCAATCAGACTAAACAACTGTGCTATTCATTCAGCAATTAGATAATAGCAGTAATGCATGCTTTATGGTTTCCGTTCTTCATTCTTTCCTTTCTTTTAAAGTCCTTGGAGACAAACCCTGGGATGTTTGGCAAAGAGGAGGCTCTTGCTGAAAGATATGTCTTTTTTTTCTTTTTTTTCCATTTAGTGTTGCTAATAAGTTCTATTCTCAGAGGCAGAACATCAGATCTACATAGGAAGAAATGATCACCTGGAGAAAAAGCAACTCTACAGTCATTTACATATATGAACATTCACTTTGATCGATTTCAATGCTGGAGGAAGAACTTTTTTAAATCACCAGCAGCATATGGCTTAATTTAGAATAAAATAAGTATATTTTGAATGCAAGTAGTTTAAGCAGAAATATAGTAAGGCATGTTTGCTCTATAAATGACTTGAGAGGGGCGTAGTGCTAGAAGTAGAGAATTTTGCTTTTGTTGCAGAAGATAAATCTTTGTGAAAGGGCAGGCTTCAGTGCTTCAGCTTTCAGTTAGAAGTTTAAGCTTTGGCAAAAATCAGATGTGATTTTTACCCTTTGCTTACTGCTGCACATAACTTCTCTGTGTTTGATAAAAGGGATATATATGTGTGGCTAACTCGATGACATTGTTAGTAGTCCTGTTAACTAAGGGGCAAAGTTTACCTTTGTGTGTATTAAAAAAAAAACCAAGAGTTTAACCATGTTGATCAAAATATTATACTGCTTAGGAAATGTTCTCTTTATATTGTTGGAAGTAAATGGTTGCTTAACTACTACCTTTGCATTTTCTTATTCTGGCATTTCCTCCTTTGTTTTACACTAGTTCTGTTACTCAGCTTCTGTGTGACCTCAGATAGATCAAATAAATTCCCTCTGCTGTAGTTTCCTTATTTAAGGGCTAATCCAAACCCCACCAAACTCAATGTGGGCACTGAGAGATAAGTACTGGCAGATTTAGCTGTTGTAGCTTAAAGCATTACAGCATGCAGATGTCTTTGTTATCTCTTTTCAAAGGATTACTTCCCCAATAGGAGGCAAGGAAGGATAGGATATGAGCCATGTGTCAGTCACCATGGTTTGCTGTACAGAATATTAGATTAAATTGCTATGAAAGTATGTGCTCATTAATAAACTGAGCTGTAAATGTGACAGTGGAGGCACAGATTCATATCCTGTTCTGATGTTCTGCAATATTGGTGATGACCTAAGACAGATGGTCAAGTCAAAAACATAGGGTAGTTACTCCTCTAATTATAAACATGAAAGATATCTGCCAGAGTTTTAAAAATCCTACCTGCATACCTCAGAAATGTTAGAAAATGCTGGTTTCTTTAAACTGCTTGAATATCCCGATAAAACGCAATGAATAACAATAAAGAATCATTATACATCTCAAGGGAAGAATGGTTACATTTAATTTTGAAATGCTGAAAGGAAAAGACGTGGGAAAAAGAATTTGCAGCTGACTGCAAGTACATTGGATTTCTATTCAGACCACTTCAATTGGTTTCCAAATATGCTGTTGTGAAACACCTTTCAGCATAAGGATAATAATTTTTCTCACAATGACAATCAGTCATGACAGTATGAATATTTGTGAGGACTTGAAATGGAACTAGAGAAAGATAGAGTAATGAGAAGCCAGTGGGGCAGCTGGCATTCCAGCATGGTTTGTACTAACCACTGAGTTGAAATACCTTCTTAATGTTGGGACACTCCTCGGAAGCTGCTCTAGTGCCTCTCTAATCATCCACTTGAGTTCAGTGGGCTCAAGGTCACTCTACCATTCTTAGATATTTAGCTGAAGTGCTTGTGATTAGAGTCTTGTTGCCCTGGGTTTCCTGTCTTGTCAGTGGTCAAAGACAGATATTCAGAATTAACTGGCTTTCTTTCCATGGTGAGTGCTTGAAGAAGGAGAAACAAGTGACAAGACAAGAGGAAATGGCCTCAAACTGTGCCAGGGGAGGTTTAGACTGGATATTAGAAAAAGTTTCTTCAGTGAAAGGTGGTCAGGCATTTGAACAGCCTGCTGAGGCAGGTGGTGGAAGTGTTAAAAAAAATATGTGTCTGTGGCACTTGGTAACACAGCTTAGTGGTGAACATGATGGTGCTGGTTTGCGCTGGGATTTGATGGTCTTAGAGATCTTTTCCAACTTTAATGCTTCTATGCAGTATAGGGAACTGACCCGTGGTTGCCTTTTCTCTACTGTCACCTTAGAGCAGCCTTATTGTTACAACAGACAAATTTAAGCACTGTCTTGCCAAAGGCAAATAGTTTAGAGTTTTTGTTTTCAAGTCTGAAGCTGCAGTCATTATGCAAATTCTTTATATTACTTTTTCTTTAGTTGGACCAAAGGTAGTATGATACTGGTAAGAATAGCATGACATGATGTGAATGGTACCAGATCACAGAGGGCTATCAGTATAGGATCGAAACAATATTGCTTTAGATGTTACCAAAGAGACAAATTTAACCCCCACTCCACTGAAAATCAATAGAACTAGTGATATCTGTATGTTAATTATTAAGGCCTGCCTTGCAGTAGTGGATGAAAATCAAAATTTCAGAAAACTGTTGCTAGTGATTAGATCATGTACCTTACTTAACCTGAGAGAAATCAGCAGTTCCAGAACAGAAACAAGTATATGAACACTCCCATATGATGACTGTATTTGTTCAGTAAGTACACTCCTTGAAACACAGGAAAACACAAATGAAACAGTGTTTCTGTGGGTTAAGGCTAAGGAAAAAAAGAATAAATTTATACAAAATTATCTTGTGGGAGAAAAAAGAATTAAATGCAAAATGCACATAAAAACCAGTGATATGAAAAATGTACTGTTTATTTTACAATAGAAACATTCTTACTGGCAAGAGTACGGCATTGGTTGAGTTCCGGCTGTAGTGACGTCTTGGAAATAAATGTGTGGTTTTACAGGATATAGGCTATCATGCTGCCTTTGAGCTTGGTGTTTTTCACTTCTGGGACATAAACAGTTACCAGTAATACATCATGAATAAATTTACTTTATTCGTACTGCTTAGAGTACAAATTTGAAGTGTGTCATTATTTGAAGTTTGGTGTAAATCTCAATTGAAACGTTAAACTTCTTATGAACTGGAAATCTTGGAAATCCTTCAGAGAAAGGTTTTTATTTATGATATTATAGTCAGTGTTTCCATTATTTCCCCCTATTTTCAGGGATTTATAACTTAGTTGTAAAAAAATCATTCCGGACTGAAATTCGGCATATGGGATTGAACTTAAAGAATGATGTTTTTGCCCAGTTTGAAAATAAGTCTGATCACACATAAACTGGAGGATATAGAAATGATTAAAAGTATTCTTTAGGGGTTGTTTTGCTTTATTATTATGTTGCATTGCATTGTACCATTTTCTACAATTAATTCTGCATGAATAACATTATATTTAATTCCACACTCCTGTCTCTTGGATAAAGAACAGAGTGATTATGGCCGTGTTTACCACTAAAATGTAGTATGGTCGAATGTTTCTGTAGCCCCTAGAAAAAAAGAGTTACCTCTCCTGAGTAGCATAGCTCACTAGTTTGCTATATAAATGAAATCTAAGCAGACAAAATGCCAATAGAATGCCAACTTTTGCCAACTAGACATTGCCAAAAGCCAAACAGCCAAGAATAAATAAATATGTAAATAAATAAATCCCCAAATTAGAAAACAAAAAAACCAAACCCAAACCCAAATCAAAGCTCTAGATGATACTAAGTAGTTTAGAGGCAGCATAGCTAAGGCATTCTAATTTCTGCAGTCAAGTATGGGATAGAGTGATACTATGGATTTTTCATTATTTTCACGATCCCCAGTTCTGCTTCTAGCTCAGAAAATGACAGCCTTTTCAGATTCCTGTTATTTTCCCATTGTAGCATCACAGTAATGTTGATCAAGGGAAAAAAGGGCTCATTTTTCAGATTAGATGCTGTTCACAACCATGCAAAGAAAATTTATGTGGCCAGAGCTCAATTAAAGTTGAAGCTGGCCAGTACTGTGGGGGACAATAAAAACAGCTTTTTAAAAATATGTTAATAGCAAAAGACAGTCCAGCAATAACATTGTCCAGTTTCTTGATGAGGATGGTCACCTCACAAACAGTAACATAGACAGGGATATTAACTAATAAGAGATCACTGAAGGAAGAGCCATGAAGATGGTGAAGGGGAAGTTGTACGAAAAGCAGCTGAGGTCAGTTGGTTTGTTTAGCCTGGAGAAGAAGAGACTGGGGGTGGATCTCATGGTGGTCAGGGGAGGCACCTATCCCTTCTTCCTGGTGACCAGTGATAGGACCAAAGGGGATGGCTTGAAGCTGTGTCAGGGGAGGTTTAAGTTGGATATTAGAAAAAGGTTCTTCACCCAGAGGCTGGTTGGGTGCTGGAACAGGCTTTACAGGGAAGTGGTCACAGCACCAAACCTGACAGAGTTCAAGAAGTGTTTGAACAATTTTCTCAAAAACATGGTGGGACTCTTGGAGCTGTCCAGTGCAGGTCCAGGAGCTGGACTTTGAAGATCCTGTGGGTCCCTTCCAGTTCTGGATGTTCTATGATTCTATGACTGTTCAGTATTAATAACTTAGGGTAAAATATCTGAATCCATAACTAGATATTACAAAATGATGAGAAAAGTCTGAAATAGAATTGCAGAAAATCAACACCTAAGTCTGGTACATGTCTATGGATAAAGGAATACAAGAGGGCAGAAATGTGCACAGCAAGAAAGAGGGAAGAGAAATGAGAGCAATAGTATGTGGAAAAAGTTAGGGAGGATGTGGTTAAACTGTCAGAGATTAAGGAGTAAAATTAAGAACCTGGGAAAGGATCAGTTAAGGAAATGATACCTGTAGTGTTGAAAAAGGGAAAAAATATAATCAGAAACGTTCTTCAAGAAGTGTACGAAAGATCATGCTTGAGAGTGGTTTTATTTGATCTTTTAATTTGTGTTTTGTTGATAAAGTGTTTGTGATGCAAAATGAGGCATTGGCAACATGGTTAAATACAGACCTGACAACCTGACAAACCTGAAGGAAAAGGATTCTAATAATTCCTGTTATCATCTGCAAGATGTCTTCCTGAGAGGGAAGACAGGATGTGCTAATTAATCACAGCAATGTGATCCAGTACTGGAAAAGGCATATGACACATAGAAAAATCAGAGATACAGACTCAGATGAGGTTTGGGTGGGGCATCCATCACATGACTTACAATTTTGACGATCCATGTTTTGAAATGTGTTAAACTGAAACAAGAAGGAAAAAGGAAAGACAAGATAGCTAGGTAAATGCAGAATCTGTCTTCTGAGAGGAAACTGAATAAGCATGGTATTTAACTTACTGAAATGAAGACTGGGATGAGGATTTCATTACTGTCTCTAAATGTATTAAGGGCATAATGCCAGAAAGGCAAAAAGCTATGATGAGGGCCAATATTCATATGAAAACTAGATGCATGTAAAATAACCAGAAATATGTGCAAATTGGAAGAAAGTTTTTAACAACTGGAATACTGAAGCTCCAGAACAGATTGAATAAACAACCAAGCAACATTCTCTAAATGGAACTTCATAAATTGATGAAGGATATCCTATGATACGAATGTCTGCAACAGCAGGAAAACAAACCTGATGAACCACAATGTCCTTTTTGTCTTTGGTAAATGGTCTGATTTTTAAAAGTTCTTATTTCTTGCAATTTTCATTGTGTTGTTTTTCTTGAGAATGTTCATAATTTTCCTTTGTTACTCTCAGCAGCTAACACCAGGTGACTGGAAATATTTAGTAAGTTATCGATTTACTCTATTATGAAGAATCTACTTTAGGGCTATGGCAAAGTAAACTTGTAGTTATATTATTACCATGATATATGTGTTTAATTTAGTGCTATGATTGCTAGCCTGCTTATCTTGCCAGTGCAAGCCATGGAAAGCAAGGGAGCAACCAGCTGACTCTTGCATATCATCTAAATAACACTCATGTATTTCTTTTCTCAACCTTCATGACTTTCCCTTTACTCTGCCACTTGCCAGTATATATTCTCCTCCTGAGAGGATTGGTGGGGAGCCTTACCTCCCACCGAATCTTAAATAGATACACATATATTTCAGAGGTTATTCTAGGTTTGGTGTGGCTTTCATGAATCACAATGTGTATAGCTTTGTACTTGCATATATGAATGGCTGATCTTGGCTAGTAGCTGTATTAAACGTAGCATTAATTTTTTTGGAACATTGCTGAAATCTTCAGAAGATTGTGAATTTTGTCTATTATCCATATGGGATAAGGTGAGACTTTTTGATAACTGCTCAGGATGAGGATAAAAATATGTAGGTTAACTGTGGCTTAAAGGAATAGTGGAGACAAGAAGAGAAGCTCAGTGGAGAGTGACTGAATCCTCTGTTTTATTGCTTATTACATTTCTGTTGGTGGGATTTGCAGTCTGGCAAGCTACCACCAAATTAATGAAGTTCATGGACTGGAATTTCACACAGAGTGATAGTTATTTGTATTGACATGTATCATTTCCTCTATGCCCTCTGGCATTTTTTTCTGTACCTGTGCTTTCAGGAACACAGTACCTATTTTTTCGCCAGGTCTGTGAGATCCAATCTACTAAAAAGCCATTGGTATTCTTCCTCTAATATTAGTTTTGATCTGCCAAACATACTTCATATCAGTGGGCAAAAAGAGGAGTGTGGGCTGAATGTTTTCCACACTGATTTAGATTTAGTATGCCATAAAAGCTTGCACAGGCCACTCCTCAGTTCCTGCATAGGCCTGCCTACACTGCAATGAAGTTCTGACAGCTTCTACATGGATTTAATACAAGATCAGCTAAGCAGGTGTTGATATCCTTAGCTATATTTTAAGGTCACAATTTATAAAACCTGAGACAATATGTCACCTGTGGTTTGCTGTCAAGGGTTGAAAGGATACTTTGTCACTGCACAATACCTGTTGATATGTGCCTTGATTTCTTCTATTTCTAGCAAAAATGACCTGCCTGGGTTTTGTCTGTTAAAATGTACACTTAGGATTGCCTTTGTTTTTACTTCTTATTTTCATAACCCTTTCCATTATTAATCCAACATTTTAGTCAAAACAGAAGCATAATATTGAATCTGTAAAACAGAAATTATTTTTGCTTGGTACATTCTGACAGTCTTGCTAACTTCAGTTTTACTCATCTCTTTTTTTTTTTTTTTTTTTTTGTTTGGTTTTGTTTTTTGACAGTGGATTCATTTCCAGAAGCACCAAGTAAAAGAGCCTGCTGATTCATTTCCTAGACAAAGTGACACAAAGCAGCCTATGTTCATGCTACCAAAGACTACTCTGAAGTAGATACTTCCTAGGCTTAGTGGTCTAAAACGGAGACTGTGAGTGAGCTAACTCTTAATCTGCATGAGCAATCAGCAGTTCAGTACTTGAGTCATTCCCTGGCCCTTTTTCATTTAACAGTACTGTTATAGCTTTAGGCAATGTCTATACTAGTAAATAATGTGAACCAAGGCCCATCCTCTGGTTCTGGGTGTGTGCACAGCATAATTTGCACCCATGTAACCAAATATTCTTTTACCTCTGTGAAGGTTGCCTTCATATATAGCAACAATTGTGAGCAATCTGGGACTTGTGCTAGCCCTGAACCGGGAATGATCTGGAAGACTGGTATTGAGACCAAAACTCTCAGGGAATGTAATTAGTAATGACTAAGTAGATGGTTGTGAGATGGTACTTTAGTTTATGTCCTGTCTCTTTAAATTTTACTGTGACATGCAGTAGCAATCGGTCCATCTGCAGGCTAGACCTGGATTTCCTTCAGAGGAAAACACTGCTGACCACTTACAGCTCTTTCTATCCCACCCTTCTGATCCAATCTTTTTATCCTATCCTCCATGTTCAGGATGAGTTTTCCAGCTCTCCCTCTAACCCCTTCCCTCCAGCAAGCTTCTTTCCCTGCTCTAATCCCATTCTGTTTCCTTTTACTTTTCTTTTTTCTCTCACCGTATTCCCCCCAGTTTTGCCACATTTCTCCTCTAGTTCTCCTTACCTTGCTTTTTGCATGGCTTCAAGTCCCCATATCTCCATGTTTCCACACCTCCATATCCCCTCCCAGGCTCCTTGGCAGGTTTGTTTTCCTCACCCTGTGTCCTGCCAGTGTGTAGGTGGGTGTCCACAGACAGCCCAAGCTGCTCCGGTTTTCCATGTCCAAGTTACCAGTACCCAGATTTTTTCAGTGCCCCTTCCCGTGTCCACATCTTGCATGCATGGAAGAAACAGTCACCAGGGAGGCTCAAGCCTTCCTCTGTAGTTCTAGTTTTCTTCCCTCAGGAAAGTACATGCACATTTGGATGAGCAGAAAGTGTAATGAGAAACTGTGTCATACCCAGTGAGGACCCCCCCTTTCATGGAACCATAATGCCTGAATTTAGGCTCTACTTTATGTAGCCTTAGGTGCTGCATAAGTCTCTTTCTGTAATGTTTCCTGTTGGCTGCGTTTAGCCACGGAAAGTGTAAAAAAGAAACAAGCAAAGGGACTTCAGTAGAGATTAGAGTCCAAGACACTGAGCCTACAAAGCCCTGCTGAATATTTTTAAAAGTTTGGCTTTTGAAAATTTTAAATGCAAAACTTTCTATGCAGACATACATCACTTACAGAAGGTCAGCTTCCCCCTCTCTGTTTTCCTGTCACCCCAAACTTCTACTTTCTGCATAAAAACACTTGGACTTCTCCAGTAAAAGGTTGCCAGTATTTTTTCAACATTACTAAACAACAGATTTTCTCTAACCTTATTCTCAGAAACAGCTGTACCATTTTGGATGAAACTTCCTGAAATATTTCTGCCTCAGGCAGACACCTGGCATGGAAAATTTCAGCCCAAACATTTAAGGTTTGGCAAAGTGATATACAGCTGAAAACAGGCTCTATAATGAGAAATGTTGGGTAACTTTAATAAGAAGTAAAATTACCAGCCTCACCCCAGTACCAATCCTAACCAATGTGCCAAGCTCTATGATAAAATACTTAGTTTAAATGAATGAAGTCCTTACATATCAAAGGACCAAAAATAAGTAGGAACATAGTCTTCCAGATATTACAAGCATTTCCGATTTACGGCTTAGTGATGTAAAGAGAACGAAGTAGATTAATAAAAAAGGATAAGATGTAATCTTGAATTTGTGTCTGTTAGAGAGAAGAAGAGTGAAGTGTGTGACATGTACTGACAAAGTATGTAATATCTCTGTTGCTTAGAACTTACATGTTTGAGTCATTCAAAAGTCAGATGGTTTATTTTCTCCAAACACATCCCAAAGTTTTAGCTGGAGAACCAGTTAGACTTTAAGATGGCAAATGTAAGTTCTGAACACAATAACACAATTTATTAATCTTTCAGCAAGTCACCCAAAATGTTTAACAACTTCTTTTTCATTTAATTTTCCCTTCCAGTACAAGAAGAACTTAATTTCCTATTTCATTTGTTCTCCTCTCTAAAATATAGCCCTGTCATGGTAGTCATGTTGTTCTTTAACCAAAACAAGTTGATAAATATGAAGACATGTAATAAAATTTGTTCTTCTATACACAAATACAGTGAAATATCTCTATAGTTTTCATATCTGTAAAAATATTTTTTAGTTGTATTTTTAATAGAAATAAATTTAAACAATGTGTATTTATTTGTTCAAAGAGAAGTTAAGCAAAAAATATAAAAAAGAAAAAGGAAATTGAAGTTAAGGTAATACTGATATTTCATAGCCAGTCTGCATGTTGAGATTTTTTGGGGGCATGTTTGGAGTGTCTGAATTTTGTTCAACATACGACTTTGGTAAATTTCAGACACCTAAATATCATAGAATATCTCCTGTTGCGATCTCACAAGCAGTATGTAAGCTTTAGGGACTCTTAGAAATGTAATATCACCTGTTCCTGTGCAGGGCCAGGAGCTGGACTTCAATGATCCTTCCAACTCAGGCTATTCTATTCTATTCTATTCTTCTTTGTCCTAGAGAAAGAAACAGTTCCTGAGTATGACCTTCGCCTGGTGCTCAGCTGATTAATTCGTACTGCATTTATGCTTCACTGAAGTCAGGAAGAAGCTTAATCTCTTAGACACACTTAAACCTTCCTCATTCATCAGGCCTTAGTTCAGTTCAGATAATGGCAGATGAAAAGCAAGAAATAGCTTAGTCTGTATCCTGCAGAGAAGAAAGGAGGTTTGCTCCTTCGGTCAGTACTGTCCTGTGTCCTCGCTTATGGCTTGTCCTACTGGATCAAATGTAAAAACTGCATGGGAAACAAGGTCCTGATTTTCCTTTTTCTCTGGGACTACTCTTACCAGTAGCTTCAGGAAGAAAGTGGGAAAACAGGCTTTCCTCTGTCTTTCATTAGAACTGTGTGTAGTAATAACTTGATACTAGAGTGAAAGTGGTCAGGCTAATTATCTTGAAGCCAAAGCTCTGTGTCTAAAATAAGGGTCCTAAAAGTTCATTTTAGTTTGGTCTACACTTCATGTCATAGAAGACTGTAGAAGCTCTCATGGATTGAGCTGCCTCTGTGATGTGATGCCTCAGAATCTGTCCCAGTTTGCTTCTATCAGTAGAAAGAACACCATCTAGATCTTGCTGTACAAACAACCCCTTTAGGTAACATAAATGGACATTGTTTGTATCCTCTAGATCCACTTAATACTGACAATGTTTAATTTCATTTATGCTGAAAGCTCATTAGATTTACAGCATGAAACTATAACTATTAGTAAGAGATGCTGAATCACACATCTAACATCTGTAAATTGTGGGATTTTCCTTTGCTAATAATACTTTTAGTGCATGGTGACCAGTAGAACTATTTTAAAGTGCATTTATCCTTTAAACAAGTACCTTTAGGAAAAAAAATGTACTCGTATTAACCCTTCTTCACTGTGTCAACATATAGCACTTTTCTTAAGATACTGCATCAGAAGAAAACCCAAACCCATACAGGATTAACAAGAATACAGAAATTGTGTCTGTGTCAGAACAAGATATGGGTAACTAAAATCATGGTAGAGCTCCTGACATATTTCATACACCATCACTGGCAAACAGCTTTTAAAAAGTACCAGGAGCATTACACTGTGATGGAGTCAGAGGAGTACAGAGAACAAAGAGACTCCACTTTCTGAGAAGACTGTCTGATAGGAAGGATCACCTGACTGAGAGCCATGTCACTGCAGACATAAAGGACAAGTCCATGGAATCAGCAAATGGATGTGTCCTCTCACTTTACTGCAGGAGTGGGGAGCAGAAACTCTCTTTTTCTGAGGACTAAGCAAGTAATTGAAACATACATTGTGTATCACATATAGCCACATGTGTTGTATCACATGGTTGTAACACAGGAACTTGTTTTAGGAATTGCCTTTGGGATAGTTGTTAGCAGGAGAGACATCTTCCCTACTGCCAGGATGCAGCAGTGCTCGGTATCCTGAGGAGGCACCAGGTCAGAGAGCTAGACACTAACTCGGATGTTTGTACAGACCTCTTACAGCTCCCATGGTACATGTGAAATTCAGACAGCATAGACTGAGTGCCCTGCAATCCCACAGACTTGGTAAAAGTGTAAAACAGTTGTCTTTAATGGCATGACTACAACATTCAGTTCAGCAAATGTGACTTGGGGCCTCATTACTGTGTCTCCACTTCTGACATTTATAGTTAAATGATGTTGTTGATTCCGGCAAGAGACATTACAATTTCTCTAATTAAAGGAGAGGAAAAAAATCCCCGAAAACAATCTTCTTGTTCCTTCCCAGATTGTTTCCATTTACTGCAAATAGGCATGAGTTCCTGCCTGGAAGCACTATCTGCAAACTGCAGTCAGATGTAAAAGAAGCCTAATCAAGCTTGGGAACCAGGCCTTAATTAGACTGCTTGGAAAACAGAGCAGAAGAGCAAATGAAAATTATTAACCATCACTCATGATTCCTGTTTCTAATTTTAAAGAGGAAATCATGCATTAATCAAACTCTAGCCCTAAGCTCAGAGACTTGTTTTAGAAGTATCCTGAAGCAACAAGAGGAAATCTTTTCAGTGTTTAGAGAAAACAGCTCCTGATCAGCTAGTATGTGTAGCACAATATATTTTGACATGAAATAAGCTATGTTTCAGTATGCCTAGATTTTGTTGGATCCAAGAAAAACAAAATCAGTACCAACTGAAATGAAGGCACATGACAACAATTGGGGTTAAGCCTGGATTTTGTTAAAGGAAAACAGAAATGAAATGTATGTTGTTTTCATGGATAAAGGAAAGGTGTGGAAGGGTAAAAGTAAAAGGAACAATGCAGTAACACCGCTGCTATTGTGTGCTTTGGTCATAGAAAAGAAACTCTTTTGTTCACACAAACAATATTTACTACAAATTATTTCTGATAAAAATATGCATGAGCATAACCTCTACGTACTACCCAGAGATCACTTGAGATTGTGCAATGGGATTTATCAGAACTTACCTCATATTTTCTGTTATATTTGGACTAAAAAGATAATTTTCTATTTTTTTGGCAAACTCATGTGAGTTTTCTGGCTGTAATTCAGAAACTAGCCTTTTCTGGTGGAGTCAGATTGAAGTCCTCAGCTTTTGTGGAACTCTTCAGAACAAGGGGAGAAAATGGGCTCTAAAACTGTATTAAACATTGCACTCATTCTTGTACAAACATCACATTACAAATAATGCTCACTTTTTTCAAGCACAAATATCCAAGCTTCTTTCTTTGAATTAAAAACAATGCTTTCTAGAAAACACCAATTTTCCCCCAAGCTGTCCAAGCATTGCCTATTGAGATTTCTAAAGCTAGTGGCTCCATGAAGTGGCTTATCTAGAAGTGTTAATATGGCATGGATGTTTGTGTTGCTATTGTGATTCAAAGACCACAGTTATTGTTCTGAGAAGAGATTAAAGTATTAATGACAAATGAGAAAAGTACAGGGATTTTTTTTTCATCTATCATGCTATATATGTCATTCTTTGATAGGAATAAGCAAGGAAGTTCAGTGATCAAAGTTGATGACTTGCTAGAGCATTACAGTCTGGAGGAATGGGCATAGGTGAGGGTTACTAAGTACTGAACTTTAGTGACAGTTTTGGCATGGTTTCTTCTAAAATCTTGATGAGTAACTTCCACAGTTTGACCCTAGGAAGAAAACATTCTGAACAAAGTGAAGGTTTTGTGCTCCAGTTTGGTGGCATCTCCCTGCATGATATACTATAAATCAGAGCATTTTAGTTTTAATTGAAAAATTAAACTAGCTTTGTTTAGTTGCTTTGGCTGAAGCTTCCATTATTTCTTTTTGACTTCTAATGTGCAGCCGGTTTGGGTGATGCCCTGGCTGCTAGAATTCAGTTGAAATGCTTTTACTAAATTAAATATGACAGGATTTCAAATCCTTATTTCAGTAGATGACTAAGGACAAGATAGGGCGTGTCTAGTCTAAAAATTGGTGCAGGTGCCTAGGAGGTGAAAGATGAAGGTTTAAATCCTCTTAGTCTGAACAAGGATTTGGACACACATTTTCCATCTGTGATGTGAGTGCAGTAAATGCCACACTGTTGTGCAAAAATGTAAGTGATAGTATAATCTTTTGTAATCAAGTAGCTGAGAATTCTACTTCATGCTAGAATGAAAGTTGCCTCTACAAGTATTTTTTGCAGCTCTTTAATTTGGTCATGTCTCAGTTTAGGCTGTGGTCAGAAGCAGAGCTCAGGTGGTAGGTAGGAAAGATGTTTGTAATTCAGAACAGCACCTTTCCCTCTTTTAGATTCCTGGAGGGTTTTCACTGCTGTGCCTGGGAAGAGTTAATCACTTTATGGACAATGGAGAAAGTGGTTTAACACAATTTGAATCATTATATTATCTTTTTAATACCTGTAGCTCTTTCATTTGTCATCTTTGTCCTTCTGGTTTTGAATTTTATCCTTGCAGTGTAGCCTTTTCTTCTAAGCAGTACCACAATTACAGAGTCTTCTGATATCTGCCTTGTTTTCCCTTGTTATGGGAATGTGCCCTGCTGCATTTTCCTTTCAGGTTAATATACTATTCTGGGGACTACCATGTGATTTCTTGTAATAATTGTTTTCCCTGCTTTCTTATCCTATATCTGCAGTTATCCACCAGAATCATACAACCATCAACACTCACAATCCAGAAGTGGAAATGAGCCTGTCACTGTTCGTTCCATACTTTTGTACCAGCGTAACAGCCTAGTACAAATAAAAATTTGATTTGATTTTGAGTGTGTTCCAGCATTACACACTTATGTGCCATGACCAGTGCCTCAGATCTGATCAACCCCTTTTTTTTAAAATTTTCATCTTGTTTTTATCTTGGCATTCATTTTTAGTCTTTACACATTTGCAGTTGTTATTGTAACTATGTGCTTTTGGGTAGCAATCGAAAAGTTCTAGGTGCTTTCCGAACATTAAAAAACAGAAAAAAAAAGTTCAGTTTCTTGGCTATTGTAATCATGTCCTTGCAGGTCTATCTCAATGAACCCTCTATGTGAAATATGCCCACAAGCACGTGGCTTGTTTGATTTATAGCTGCTTGTGTTTTTCCAAGTGACTTGACTGTTGAAGAACTCCAATGACTGCTCTGTTTGTGTACTTTAGCTGAAGCTGGCTCAAGCACTTAGGACTCTGCACACTGGAACAACTTATTCATAAGGTTTGGTTTTGCTTTACATTCGTCTGCGTTTAGTTCCCTTTGCTCCACTTTTTTTTGTCCTGCATTCAGTAATTCCGAACAACGTGTCTGTTCTGTTGTTCTAGCCTTTTGATAGCTTCCCCTTGTAGATTCTCAGGGATTGAATAATGGTTTCACTTCAAAACAAACCAGAAAGATATTTGTATGCTTCACTCACTCTTCTGAATTTTTGTTACTGTTTTCAGTTGATGTCATTGTCGTGTTATGATGGAGGATTTGCTGCAATTGTAATCATTAAAATAATAATAATAAAAAAAAATCTACAGTGATGCCAGACCATAGAAGAAACAGATAACAAACACAGTCTTTGTTTCTAAAAGGATCTTAATCTGGAGCTCTGAGACCGCTGCACAAACTGCCTCTGAAATAGATATAAATATGTATTCTACAAATAAGACCTAGTTTCTCACACAAAGTAAGAGCTTATTGCTTTTCCTTGTGGTTGCTTTACCAGACTTTTCCATATTTTGAGCTTTATAAGGCTGCATTCACGCTTCTTTTCTGTTGCATGCTCTGGTGCAGGCTGAAGTCCTAACCTACCAATTATCCAGATTGTCCTTTGATTAGAATTTGCTCCTGCTCTTACCAAGACTGTGAGCACAGCTTTGCTTTGCAAGGAAACTGGGATGTGGGGATTGTATACATGTAGGCTGCAGCCTTGCAGGAGCATGTTTTCTGAATTGGAGGCTGGAAAGGGCTCCTCGCTAATCATGATACAGCTGCTTGAACAGCAATCAAGCATGGGGCATGACTGCTGAAAGCATATAGGAAGAGCTTTGGAATGTGACTTAAATTTTTCTTAAGGGAAAAGAACTAAATGTATTTTGCAGCAGAGAAATGTATACATTTGTAGGTAAGTATTCAAGGAGGCTCTGTTAATACTGAAGGGGCTTATAATACAATCAAACATTTTGTTGTATTTGGGGACTTTAGGACAGGGAGGCGACAATCCTTAAAATTGTGTTCGTATCTTACAGAGTGGAAAGCTGTTTATCCAGCTGGAACTAGTCACTGAGGCTTTGTCTAAATATTGTCAAAGACAGCTATGGATTGGTCCAGTCAGCGTAGAAGCTCAGGACTAGTTCTCTTGGGAGAAGATATATCATGTAGGAAGCTGCTTTGGATGGTCCAAAACAGAGGTAGGAGCAAGGAAATAATGAATTGATGAGGACAAAAATGGGTCCAATGTTTGAGGCTCATTTCTGGCCTGACTTTATTTACCAGTAGAGACAAAGCCTTAGAAGTCTGGCTGCGTCCCTCACATCTTAAGCTGGACTTAGTTCTGCCATATAGAAGACAGATTCCAAGCAGCTAATTTATGTAGAGTGCACACAAGGTAGAGGGTTCAGCCATTTTTACAAATTCATTAGCAAAACCTCAGAAATGGGGCATTGGAGTGCTCACCTGAGATGTGCCTGGTTTAGCTTTGCTTTACTGCTCTATTGCAGAATTCCTCCCTGACCTAGGAGAAAGTAGCTTCTGTGAAAATATTTTGCCCACCAGTAAAATGAAAACTGCATAACTTCTATATCAGCGTTATGAGGTGCTGCCATGCTTTGGGAAAACGGATTCTACAAATTCTGTAGGTAGGTGGACACGGAGGCTCCTGCAGCAGGGAGATTTCCAGAGCTGATTCATAGTATCTCTGCAGTCTACCAGGCAGATCTACTTCCAAGTTCAGAGCCAAACTTGTTCTTAGAAACAAAATTTAGGCAATAAGGAGATGACCTCACTGAAAAACATGGAAGAGATACATCATGTACAAACCTTCTTTGTCTTTATTTCAGAGTGAAGGAAACATTTGTGGTGTTCTAATACACTCCTTTTCCTACTTACCTGCCAGGGATATATTGCAATCTTACTTTGTTTTTAACTTTCACTTATAAAATCATTGTAAAACAAGACCGAACCGGCAGATAGCACAAAGTGTAATAGAATCCTTCAGAGCTTGATTAAAAAATGAAAGGAAGAATTTATGGCAAAGAAAGCTGGAAACTCCATTTCAACATTTATACACAAGGGAAAGAATGATATTTGTTTTTCTCTCTACTCTTTCCATACATTCTGCTTTTTCCTATGTCCATAAAGAGTGTTAACAATGATGTAACTTGAGCTGAGGAAGGTCTTTGCAAACCAATAAACAGAAGTGCTTAAAGATTGCCTTGCACATGGCAACCTGCATTCCTGGTGTTGACTGCTCTGCTGCGGGGGCTGCTGCTGCTGCTGCTGCTGTCTCAGTGTTGGTATTGACAGGCCCGTTAGGCAGGCTGGCTTTGATCTAGCTTTTATGTTCCTTTACCGTAACACAAGCTGACTTTATTGGACCAATTAAAATTGCAGTCTTACCTTCTTATCTCCATAGGGTAGACCAGAGATGAAGCAAACTTGAGTTAAGCATTTTCATTTATATTAGGTTTATGAATTCTTGTTTGATGTCTTTAAGGTGAGTTTATAAAGTGCAATTTGCTTTGACCCTGCTTGTCATTTATGTAGTAAATATTTTAAGACCAAGGATTAAAAAAGTATTAGTTGGTGATACATCATTTTACTTAAAGCTCTTTTTGCAACATTGATTACAAATGTACTTTAATTGGTCATATGTCAATAAAATTATATCATTTGTTTAAAATTGCTTATGATATTTTGCTAAAATGGAGTTTTGAAAATATGACGTTAGAGAAGACCAAAGTGAAAATAAGATCGGAGGAGCTTTCGTAAGTGTCTTCAAGATATAAAAGTTGTGATCTTGACATCCTTCCTGTGCCAGAATTATGTGGCTCTAGAACATGCAGTGAACTGTGTCAGATTAATTATCTAGTGGTGGTTAATATTATTTTTATGTTATTTTTATTTTCAACAATATCAGCTCATGCTGTGGCTGCTGTTCCACCAAGCAGGGGCTGGTGCTGATACAAATGAAGTACCTGAACTGATTCCCATTTTGGGGGGGCAGCACAATTTCAGATGGACTTTAGCAGCTCATGCCACAGCAATTCTGTTCTTGAGTATAAGCACCAGTCCTGATGAAATTCTCTCTGACCCTGGTGAAAGCAGTCTTGGTTTCTAATTACAGGCCTAAAGTACAAATACTATAATCTATCTTGGTTTACTGATGTTATGCAAAATTAGTATATCTTTTTATTATTGCTCCCATATTATTAAAGCTTCATGTACACAGAAGGAAATGGCCCAGTCAAGAGTGTTTAACACAAAAAAGTTGTGTTTGTTAAATACAGTGTTACAACTGCCCCGAGACAGTTGGTTTTGATGCCTTATAGGAAACATTTGTTGATGTGAATGTCCATCATCAGTCTGCATGTGTAAAAGCCTAAATATTACCTCTCTCTTGCCTCTTTCTAAGCATTTCTCAAGAGCTTACTATTCATAGCATGTTACAATTATAAGGTACTAGTAAATTAAGTAGTATCAGAATTTTCCTAGACACTGGAATTCAGCTCTTATTTTAAGCTGCATTCCCTCTCATGGTTTTGGCAGCACAGCTCTCAATCTCCCAGTCATTTCCCAGGTTTAAGAATGGGTGTTCATACAGATGAGGGACCATTTCCAATGTCAGCCTGGCTGTGGCCATTATGTTTCAGAAAGGAAGAGAATGTAACGGACTTGGACAGTTCCACATCAGTGGATCTCAGGTCTAGAGAATATTTTGGCAAACAGTTAATTATTGGTGTGAGCTGATGATAATCCTGTCCTGTCTTTCAGGACTCTCTGCTCTCAACTTGTGTCATGTTGATGGTTTCAGTTTTAGGATGCAGTGTGTTTTTAGGAATAAAAAAATACACTGAAGGAGGGATTTTAATATAAGATGTTGCTGAGATGTTACCCTATTTGAAAGGATTGCTTTATGTAGTAGGTCTCAAGAAGTTTGATAAGTTAATTCTGGTGAATTTTGTCTTGCATTATCATTCTGAAATTCTTAAAGGGAATAAAGATGTCAAGAAGTAACACTTTTTCATTGCCTATTTATGAAAAAAAACAGGGTGGGGTTTTTTTGGAGAGGGGATGGTTGTTAGTTTGGTGTTAGGTTTCTAACATCTAAAATCTAAAGGAACTACTCTGCAAATTTGGTCCCTAAGTACGTGGTATATTTGCAGCATGGTAAAAGTCATAAATTACCTCCTTTATTTGCAACAGCTGAAACCAACGTTGACTGGAGATGATATTTTAAAAAAATAAAATGGATGTTTTCTTAATTCTAGATTCACAACCTTTTGCTGTCTTCAATTTTTCTGTGAAATCGTAGCCCTGTCACCTTTAAACACAGCCCATTTGCTAATCATTGTATGTGACTACAGCCCTTCATCCATAATACTATCTATCCTCCCTTGTTTGCTGTAAAGAGGTGGTTTTGTTTTTGCTAAATTGACTAGGAAATAATGAGGAAGGAAAATTTTAAATACTTTTTGATTGTTGCTTAAAGGCAGCATAATGCAGGTCAGAAACTGTACGTTCCCTTGTATTTTTTGTCTCTAAATTAGCAAAACCAGTGGCAACTGCTGGTATACTAATTCCTATTTCTCTTCTATAGAATAATCAGATATTTTCCTTACAGCTACTTTTCAGAGAAGCTGAACTTGTGTGAAATTTGCAGAAAGTCAAAATAGAGTGGCCCTGAAAACAAGGGTCACCAAATGTGTACTTGTTAGACATAATATAGAGCTATGTGTTTTAGTTCATTTTCCTTATTAAAAATATTTCAAGACATATCAAATTGGTGGGCAATGAACAGGTAGTGAAGCTCATTTTGAGGAAAGAAAAGAGGAGGACTGTGTCAATGCATTTTAAAAAAAGACTGCAATCTGTCTCAATAGTATTCTTTTTATTCTCCAAACACAAGAGAATTTGAACACAATTTCAGAATAATTATTAATCTAATCTGTGTTCATTATGCCAAAGCTTTGTACAAATTCAAGTTAGAAGATGTATCTCAGGAAACTGACATTCATTGGCTGCGTGCATCAAGAATGTGGTCAAGCACTCTTCAGTTTCTTCTATGAAAAGACTTCCTTGATTAGAATTTAGCATGGGAGCAGAGCAATGGTCTGAAAAACAGAAAAAGGATATGAATAAGATGTCTTCTTGTGATCCATGGTGATCAACATACTGATGGTCATCTGGTTTTCCTTTATTTGTTTATACTCCCTTTCTCTGTCTTAATAACTTTTCTATAAAAACAAACACATAAGCAATTTAGATTCTATGCTGCAGTTCAAAGAATTAAATTTTAAAAGTTGGAGAAAGAAACACATTTTTATTGTAAATACCACTGTGATACAGCTTCAGTGTATGCTCCTGTTGGGTGACACCACAGGTAGGACTAGCCTCACTGGCTTTAACCATTTCAGTGTCTTTGAATTTGGAGGAAATACATCCTGGAGTAGGTCATGGGACTCCACTGAATGAAGCGTTTGACTGAGTCAAGGATGCTGTGACTAATTCCCTTGTCCGCTTTTAGAAAAACCTAAGATTTGGCCAATAAGTTGTCCCACCATAAGTCTTTCCAAGAACTCTGGCTACATCCAATTTGGTTTATATTGCAATAATAAAGTAAAAGAATAACAGAGACTCAAGGCACAGCTTTCAGTAGAAATGCAACAATGTGTAACTAACACCATTTGTCTCATCTGCAGAGTTTTCTGCTACAGTAATAATGACCTGTAGAGAAAAAAGTCATTTGTAGTCTGTGTTCATGTGCATTCTATATTGCCTACAGTACTGCCTGGAAGTAGGAGGAAAGAATCACTCTATAGTTTGTTTGAATATCAAGGATAAGATTAATCAGCTCTAATAAAGCTGCTGTTTAGATAACAAAAACTTCTTCTTCCAAGGTTGTGAAATACTTGTTTAGCTCAGCAGCTGGAAAATATCTTCAGATGCTTCCACACTATTTATATTCTGTTTGTAGGAAGAGAACTTAATTAATTTTCTTTGTCACTGGAAACTTTCTGGAGAGTTTAAGGCAATCTTGATATCATTGCTTCTTTGAGAGAGATCAAGATGTTAGAGAATTAGTCTGCAAGTCATAGTTTTTATGCCTTTCTCTGCTCAAGTGTTTGGGTTTTTTTAATAGCCAAGAGTTCAATTCAAAATTTAAAAAGAACAGAAGAATTGTACTATGAAACACAAGGACATGAAAATTCTAAAATAAAAAATTACACCTTCTTTATATGCCTAGGTATAGTTTTTATTGAGTGTCATACATAGGGAATAAGAAGGCATAAGGATAACAATGCTACATCGATGCACTCTGCAACCATATTTATTCTATTAGGTCCACAAAACAAAACTTTTTCTTCCTGTGTTGCAAACCTGAAGTGAAGTGAAGCTCCACTATCACTGCTAATTCAAGGTCACTAAATGCCTAATAAGCAAACTGTCCTACCCACTACATTTATTTTTGCTCTTCCATAAATTTACAAATACAGCTTAAAATGTCTTCCTCTTAGCTTGTTAGTTTGAACATAAAGCTTGAACTTATTCTCAAACCTGTCAAACAAACTTCCACTGTTAGCCAGTTGTTCCCTAAGAGTCAGGAGCCAAACGGAACAGTACAACAGCCAGTGCCCAGACCCATGCAGCAGCAAGGTGAGCAGAACAGACTCAGAGATAGTGGCCAGCTCCAACTAAATTCAGATCATGAGTCAGCATCACTGTGATGAGACAGATCTGATGTCAAGGAGAAACTCAGGCTGGATTTTTTTCCATATGTTCACGAGTCATCATCATTGTCATCATTACAGTTAGTGCTGTACTTCTTAGAGATTATGTCAGAGCTTCATTAGTTAGAAAGACCCTACGCTCTTTGCACAGTTCATTTAAGACATTTGAACATAATTAAATGTTTTATTCCATATATGTCTTGAAGTTATTAAATGTGTTTATTTTGCAATAAACTCAAAGAATGCTCATATAGCACTAATAAATATTAAGGCTTGCAATAATATATTTTAACTGCAGAAAATAATCTTTCTATGACTTATTTCACTGTTATTTTTCAAAATTCTTAGCTTAGATTTTAGCAATGACATAAAATTGTTCTATTAGAATGGAAGAGGCTTTCAAAGAAATAATCTTCACACACTCCTGCAAAAGCGCTAAATGGTTTTTTCCAGTTTCATATAAGACAGCAGACGTGTTATGCATTTAATTGGTCTCTTAATTCTAATTCTTGGGCAGCTACAAAATGTTTTCTAAAGTCAGCCTGTTCTATCTGAATATATTTTTTTATTTTTTTGGTGTTAGGTAAATGAGAGCCCTCAGCACAGCTTTATGGAATTACAGGCTATGAGGCAAGCATTTTGCATGTTGAACAAATTTGCAACAGACTTCAAGGAAGTTGGGAGCCATCATGCAAAAGAATTTCATAAAACTCAACTGACTTCAACTGAAATCAATGGGAGGCTTTCCTTTGACTTCAATGGAAGTTGAAACAGATGCAGAAGGGGCACTTATAAGGAGAAAAAACTAGTTCATTAAGAATTTTTGTACATAATTATAGAAGTATTCCATTATTCACATATATGAATGCCAACTTGTTGTGCCATGTCTTTTATGATTAACAATGGTTGGATAGCATCCAAATGAAAATTCTGGCTACTCTGGCTATCTGGCTTAAATGCAATGAAACATAACATGCCAGATTCTTGCAATACCATCTGTGTATGCCAAGGATGATCTTTCTACATCATATGCAGTTATTTTGCATAGGATGAGTTTGGAAAGGAGGGATTCATTAAAAAACATCCACACTGCTATTAGGAAATATTTTTATCATACAATGGTGTCAGTGTAACATGTTCAGCAAAAAAACCTGACTCTGATTATAAGGACCTATGAACATTACTTCATGCATTGCCTAAACTTGCACAAGAATAGCCTCTTCCATAGTCAGAATACTTGAAGACACACTCTGAGCAGAACCATACTGCCCTCTGTCCCACAAATACTCAGAGCCAGATGTATGAACACATGTAATTCTGTGTAGTCCTACGCAGTTCACTAAAACTACTGTATTTTCACTCTGTGCTTTAGTCAAAAGTACTTGCCTCTTCCACGTGTATGGTTTTATAATAATCCAGTGTATCACTGTGGCAGTGATAAAACTTGTAAATTGCATGCAGACATATTTCAGGTATTTTATTTTAAGGGTACCCTAAAGATATTTTGCTAGACTATGGCTGGTTTAGCCATACTATCACTGTTTCTACCTCCTGCATTATGTTAAAGTCTTATTCTTCAATAAGAGTGTCTTGTCTTGTCTCCCTAATTGTCCTTATCTCTCTTAGTATCTGGACATAGATTTTTTTCTCCCATTGGCTGCAACACTAAAACTTTCCCTCTATTAGGTACAATTGCAAGGAAGCATGTCTATATTTTTTCTCCTGCTCCTCCTGATAGTTAGAAAGTTCTCTCTTCAATCATCTGCAAAGCCTCAGCCATCTTTCTTCAAATCCTTATTAAAACTTTCTTATTCTGATTTCTTAAAAAAAAATCGATAAAAAATCCAAACAAGCCTCTGGCAGAATATGGCTGCCTGAGTGCAAAGTCTTTGTTATGGAAATACAGAAACAAATGCTTCTTTCTATTTTCTGGGCAACCTAAAGCCTGTTGGGTTAATTTGCATACTGAAGTTTGAGGTCCATACTTTTTACTTCCTTCCTGGGCATAGTAGACCAGCCTTAATGGCAAGTGTCAGTCAACAAATGTCAACGTCAAAAGCAGACATCATGAATAGAAAACAAAGTACAGATTTGTTCTGATGGATTTGATGGGATCTCTTCAGAAGTTGCATTTTGGTCCCAGCTGATCATATTCCTTTTATTGCTATAATCTCAGTGATCACATTTGCCATTGTACAGCAAGAGACATAATCATTTATAATAGCTGGTGAAATAAGAACTATATTTACTTATCTTCTTACAGTGACAAGATGAAGCCATTTAGTTAGTGCTTAAAAACTTCCAGAAAAGAACAAAACCTTTAAGAATTTTATTTTCAAGCTTAATTCAGGATGATATCAGGATTTAATACCCTACGTTCAATCTAGCAAGGGATGTTTTTGCAGTTACCTCAATATTTGCAAGGCCGTGTGACTCACGAGCAAATTGCTTTCATGGCTGGGTTGCATTTACACAAGTCAGCGTGTGAATTTTGCATGCAGATCAACAAGATGGGACAGATTTAGGTGTGGGCATATTTATATTAAGGATTTGAATACGGGCATGGAAGAGCAGAAAGCAAAATATCTGTGATGGTACATTTCCTACTTCAGGCAGAAATTGCTCACTATCATATTGATGAAACTTTAAAGAGACTAAATTCATACAAGGCATTAAATGGGATTTTGTCAGAGAATTTGTGGTAGAAGAAGCTGAAAGCAGTGATATCAAAAATCCTTAACTAAATATGGATTGATGCCATGTGTTAATCCTTCACTTACAGCAAATGATGTGGACCTCATCCCAAAGATGGCAACCAGCCACTTTGGGCTCTCCAGTGAAGTAAAAAATGCCACTGAGCTTTGGAGTGTAAAGGGAAGCTACATGCATATAGTTCAAATAGAAATAAAACACAGCACATTTTGCACTGCCTCCTACTAATGCAACACATGTGCACAACATGGCATATTGATGTAACTCGCAGGAGGGAGGCAGCTCTTAGTTCCACATTGAAAATTCATTGCTTAAGAGGTGAGGGGTGAACATAGAACTTTGGTTATTAATGTAGATATTGCTTAAAAGATAAGAAGATGAAGAAGCACCTAAGCTAATAGAATTTAGAAGAAAAGGAGATTGGGCGAAGAAAGGAAATTGAGTGTGTCAAGCAGGACTTTCCCATGGTGAACCAGTGCTGGCTGTGACTAATGTCTGCATAGGCTTTCAGGTGTTATTCTAGAACTCACAGAATAATCTTCTTCATAATTCTGCCAAGCACTGAATGGAGACTGACAGGCCTGTGGTGACCTGGATCACTCCACTTGCCCTTCTTGAAGACTGGGACATTTGCCAGCTTTTAGATCTCTTAGATCCCTTACACTCTTGAAAAATCCATTGAGAGAAGTTTCACAGTGACATCTGCCAGATCTTTGAGTACCTTGGGATGAAGCTCACCTGGCCCCATAGACTTATAGGGAACCAGCTAGAGCAGCAAATCCAACCCAAATTTGGGCCTTGGCTGGGAGTTTTGCATTCTTGCAGTCGTGGTTGCCCATCTCAGGGCTTGGGGGGTCCCAAAGTGCATCGCTGGTATTGAAAACCAAGGCAAGGAAAGCATTAAACCTCTCTGCCTCAACCTTGTCCCTGTTTGTGAGGTGATCATGTTCATCATGTAACAGGTCAATGTTATTTCCTAACTGCATTTTTCTATTAATATACTTCTAATTTGATATTTTGATTGTCCCCCACAGCCTAATCTGATCAGTCTCCTAAAAATTGCAGCAACATGAGACCAAGAAAAGCTTTCTGGATCAGAGTCCAGTCCCTTTTTCTTATAAGCACTACAACTACAAAATATACCACGTTTTCATCACGTTCTTTATACAAATCCTTATACATATCCAAATGTTCCTGCTGATAAGGATATAGTATAGTATAGTATATTCAGCCTTTGTACACTTTTATTTAAAATGACTATTTCTCAATCCACACACTAACATGTAGGCATGGAAAATCCTTCTTTAGTAGAATAATGATATGCTGATAAACTTCAGTCAGAGGAAGTCTGAAATACAGCTCTGTGCCTATTTTATCTGCATGTTTTCTCTAAAAATCATTGCATATTTGAAATTTTTTGCAGGGGGAAATTGCTATTGCCTGAACTTCTGAAAACGAAAGGGGATAAGAGTGCTTTTAAAAGGAGTGTTAAGAAAGCCTTGTATGTAAATCACCCAGAGCACGTGCAAGTGTGTTTCTCCATCCATGTGTATGCCAACGCATGTGACAGACAGAGAGAGAGGGGCAGAAAAGGAGAAGGGGAGAGGAGGAGAGCTTCCAAAAAGGCATGAGCCAACATCTGAATACTGAGAGAGGAAGTAATGAATTCCAAAAGTTGTGGGGTTTTTTTAAGCTCTGCTAGCTGGAAGAATGCTGATGTAGTTTTATCTGGGACTCTGCATGTGACTATCAGAATCTGCAATAGCATTTTAGACTGGTCTTAATGGATAGCTGAGTTTTACAATATCCATTAATAGTTTATGATATACAGAAATAGACTGGAAGAAGAAAGCCCTGTTAATGTACTAGGTTGGTTTGAAAAGAGATACAAACAATAGAAATCCCACTAAATTGATTTATCTCATTTCGGTAGATTTTAGACAACACAGTTTAGCCCTGTTGAGGATTGGGTTTCTGGCTGGCAAGTGTGTTTTATTCCAACTCTTTAAGTACCAGGATAGTCTTCCTTCCTCTTTCTCTGCATTACAGCAATCATATCAGACATGGATTTGCCATTATTTGTGAATCATGAAGGAACTTTAGCTTAGGGCAGAAGTCTGGTGTGTTGAAATTTTAGACAGACTTAAAGCAAGTGTGTCAGTGTAATAAAACATTTCTCATGAACTTATGAACCTGTAGGTCTTACAGATTTGTCTCTCATGGTTTATTGTATAAATGGTATGTGTACTTTCTCTACTAAGTATCTGTCAAAATGATGCATATCTTTCACATAAAATATATCTCCAGATGCATCCAAATATAAAATATGTCTAAGAAGGCAAGGAACATGCTAAAATGAGAAAATTTATCTACGTGCTTTAAATAGCATTTCTGAGTGCCATCTATCCCTCTTTTTAATGAAAGAAAACAGTGTTGTTTAGTCAAAGGCCTCTGCCATCAATGAAATTCATACAAAGTCACAAGCATTCGAGCAGCAAGTTTTTCTGGTCACTCCCATCAGATCTCCATAAAGTCAGTGTGACATACTGTCATGGAGTTTTCAGTGTGAGTATTTTTGACAGAATTAAATTTTTGACAGAAAATCTTTTTCAGAAAGCTAAAAGGAATTCAAATAATGATGACTTCTCTCTAATGCAGCTTTCAAGCTTTAATCTTAGGTTCCCAAACGATGTGAGCACAACTGTAGAGTGCTGAGAGAAAAGAAATTTTTAATGAACACTTTAAAAAAATTGTTGTAAAAGACCTCAGTTCAGCAAAATGCTGAAACATTTTTTAAGTATCGTAAAACAGACAGGATCTAGACATAAACTTAAGTGGTTTGCTGAGGGAATAGCTTCTGATTTGGACTATTAACCAAGACATTGTTCTTAAATAATAATACTGTGAAGTTATTTAAACTCATTATCCTGAACAAAGAACTTAAGTTTTTGATAGGAGAAGGAGCTTCTTCTGTTAAAGGGAGAGTTATTTTCTTTAGTTTTTTAAATTTTTTCTATGGGGTTAATTGTATCTTGATAGAATATGACATTCTAAAAGATTGAAAAAAAAAAAATCTTAGAAATTCCTTAAAAAGATTTTAAGAAAACAGTAATCTTCATCTTTCTGTTGGTCTAAGACCTTAAAAGCAGCAGTCTTGGTACAAAGATAGCTTGGTTTTATAGGAAGGACATGAGAACAGGGACCATAAGTTTCTAAAGACATTTTATAAAGCCCTAAAGTTTTGAAATGCCTTAACGCATTGCATAAAACAAATACTCGGTAGAGAAAGATTTCTATTGTCATTTTTGTAGAATGCTGTGCCTAACTCATTCTTGAGTAATGTGACCATCTGAATCTCATTCTGTCTTTTGCTTCAATATTTGCTCCTTCCAAATGCAATATCCTTTAGGTCCCTGTTTCTGACCAGTCTCCTTCCTATCTCCCACCTCAGAAGATAAATGTCATTTTCCAAAACAGCAGTTTTTGTGACATATCCTTATCTCAGTGTTTGCAGCCTAAGCACAATAAACCTAATGCATCTTTGAGATGTTAAAATACCCCAGAAGCCATGTGCCTAGAATGTGTTGGACTTGAGGATGTGCTGGTCAACCTCGTATGAGAAGTGCAAAATTCTTCCAGATGTTAAACAACTTGTTCTATGCTGCTACTCCCATTGCATGATTGGTAATCTGGAAATATGGAATAATTACTGAATTCTACATTTTTGCTTGGAGGAAGAGAATGTGTCTTGCTACAGACATAGGGTACTATGTCTTGGTGTGAGGGAGAACACACAGTGGGCTAGGGCTTCTTATACCAACTTGGCTTCCTACCACTCTTTTTGATTCAATCCCATGCCAATACAAAATTCTATCCTTAAGAGTGAGAAAAGAATGATGATGAGAGAGAAACCAACATATCTTGATTTTATGTGTGTCACTGTTTTGTGGGGTTTTTTACAAAGAGAATGTATGGCAGCTACTAGTACATAGGTATCAATATGTTCTTTCACTATCCACAGATTTGAAAAAAATATTTCCACGGAAACATGTCTTGCTTACTGAACAGGATGTGAAGCAGGACTACATCTGTCAAAAGTCTCAGTTGAAAATAGCATGTTGCATGATTGTCTCAAAAGCCACAATGACCTTTGTTCTTTGACTGTGGCAGTTCACCCTGTTTTGCCAGGTAGACAAGATGTGTCAGTCCTAAAGGATGTGTAAATTTCTTACAGTTATTCAGTTTTAACTCTTTATTTCAGTGCTAACTGAAATATACTTTCTCACTATGTACTTACAAACAAAGCATGTGCGAATTAATAAGTCCTACTTTTTACAGCACAATTTAATAAGCAGATAAAATTATCTTTATATTATTTCTTTAAAATATGTTAAATCAGCTAGCATAGTGGTTTTTTGTATCATGTATAAGACTGATAACATGAATCATTCACCCTGTACTACTTTGCTGGCTTTTTGACCTCTTGTTTTATATAGGTAGTATTTCAAAAAAAGAAAAAGAAAAGGAAGAATAAAAGACAAAAAAAAAAGAAAAAATACAAATAAAAATAAAAACAAAAAGAAAGAGAAAAAGAGTTCCTTCTCTCTAACAGTACGGCATAAGTGGTCTAAAGAGAATAATGATCCTCTTGCAAGACCAATTTAAGTAGCAGTTGAGCCAGTCACTGTTCGTTGTTCCTTGTTCTCAAGTTTCTGATAGTTTATTCCCCCTTTACAAGGTGACAGAAGAATTGGATGGCACCTGCCTGAGGTACTTTCACTGTTGTTATCTCTGTAGTCAGAGACTGTTGTATTTACACATGCTTAAGGGCACACATTTCAAAGCTGTCTAATCTTTTTCTACAGTGCATGGCTGAATTTCTTCCTAACCATATCTGCAGAGTTTAAAATTACAGGAGCAGTTTAGAGTAGGTATATCTATCTATACATTATTTTAGGCACATCTTATCTTTTAAAGGACTATTGATAAATCCCAATCTAATTAAATGCCAAGTCAGCTTTCCCTAATACCACATGAGATGAGTAGGAAGAAACTAGAGGCAATTTCTTTCTTGTGGCAGGGAAATATTAAGAGATTTAGCACACTATTCTCTGCCAGGATAACTGTCTCAACTATCACTTGCTGCTTCAGTCTGCTATCTGTCAGATAAATATTAACACTCTCTGCTAAAAGAAGAACAGAAACCCAAGTGCCAAGACTCTATCATGGCACTTCTTCAGGCAGAAGGTGGAGGGACAAGATGCATCATATTGCAGTATGAGCTTCTATTCCTGTGGATGCAGTACTTATCTGTTCAACAGATCAGACATCCTACAGTACAAATCCTACAGCAGTGACTGCAGAATTACTTTACTGGTGCGTCTTGGGTCTTAAGAGAACTAAGAATTCTCAAAGAATTATTTCTTTAGTATTTAGGAGTGTGTAGCTGACTTTCACATGGGGAATACTTAGAAATGGGGAAAGTATCCAGCCAGTGCTCCCTGGCTTCCACACCTAGGGACAATGATTTAGCTCTGAGGCCACAGAAGTATCCTAGGGCTGTGATTCAGCTGCAGGTGGTAGTCAGTTAATTGTGTCCAGATGTGGATGAACAAAATATCCAACTCCAGTTACAATCAGTAGACATCTTGAGAATTTGTCAGTGGGGTCTCAAGTACTATACAGCTGAGCAGTGTGTGTGTTTATTTGAAACTTGATTCTGAGTCCTCCACAGATTTCTTTGCAGATACCAACTGGGCCATAAGTTGGTTGTTTAACACAGGCAAAGTGATATTTGAGATGTCCTAGAATATCAGACATGTCTTTGTGAGACTGAAAGATGAGGGACTTCATGCATGAGCATTTCTGAGCTCCATCAAACTTGATGTTTGACATGAGATAACCAATATCATCGTTAGTGCTGCAAACTGACATTTCTATTAATGCTTATTTTCAGTGTAGCAAGATGAGTGAGGATACAGGCTGAGAGGTGGGCAGCAGATCCAGCAGAGAGACCAGGGATGATGGCTGCAAAGAGCTCTGTATGCCATAACCAGCTGTAGAACTGGGTCTGTGCATACTTGGTGCAGTTTCTTCTGGAAAAGGGCTGCTATCATGGGACATCCTCAGAAGCAGGGTCTTGTTTTTCCTAAGGTTTTGACATCAACAGCTTTATAACACATAATCCAGATCTTAATGCTAAATGACTATGGACTGCATGTACATGCAATAGAAGTAATTTTTATTTGGTGGTAAAATCCTGGCAGTTGGAAAGGACAATTCTGCTTCTAAAGACAAAAGTGCAAGTATTCTCTGTAGTGCCTGTAGTGTAGGTAGTGCACAGTTGCACATGTGGTGATCTAAGAATATTGTCAGGTTCGGGGGTAATGTCAATGTATTTTATTAAACTAACCTTACTTTGCTTAAATAGATAAATAACCATTCCAGAGTTAGAAGTTGCTGCAGGAATGTAAGAATTTCCATTTATAATCCCTAAACTTTTAAGATCACAAGAAAAACAAGGGCTCAGAGATGACCTGTCCACTGAAGGCCTCAGTTCTAAACAAGACCCAGGGAAATTCCTGATATTCACAAGTCAACTGAATGTAATTTGGACCTCAGAGTTTTCTCCTTTTAGTGAACCAAAGTCAGAGAACTGGTTGATTGAAATCAAAGTGTGAGATGTGCTGCAGTACACACAGGAAGCTGCCTTTTTCTTCTATAGTGAGTGTGTGTGTGTGTATGCGTGTGTGTATTAGTGCTTGTACTGAATGACTGCAAGGATTGTCTCTTGTTCTTTCAAAAGCAAGTCATTCATTAGGACACTTTACCTTTAGTAAAAGACATGTTTTCAACTTTGGCATGGCCACTAGCCAGAAAAGCAATTTCCTCTTTTTTTTTCTTCCCTTCAAAAAAAAGAAGTTGTAAACCATCAGCCTGTATCAGGAAGAAGGATTTCAGTTTTAAAGGTGAAATAGCATTTGCTTCTTTTACATGATAAATGGAAGAAATAGGATACACTAATGAAAGAGAGAGGACATAGCAATTAAAAATACCAGGAGAGGGTGGTACACAAGTCTATCCTCATGTTATCTTAAAGTAAATTAGCATGAGAGGTTAAAGAAGCCAGACTTCTTTTACTACATAAATTACTCAGCTTTCAGTACAGATTTTACAAGAGCACATATTACTTACCTGAACAACTGATAGTGTGGTATTTATCACATGCTGTCTCCATTTGTAAGGTCATAAATTCCCTTGCTGTGGTTGCCTGTAACTTGTTTTAGTGCTAAGTGTAGCAGTAAAATGCTGGAAGAAAATCTATACATTCAGTGTATAATACCTGGCTCTGTTTTATCCTATCTCAAAGGAAGTGAGAGATAAGGCTGAAGTTGCCTAAAATGAGCAGATATAAGAATAATTGCTACTTAGTGTCTAAACTGTCATTTATACATTGATTCCTGGCATTTTAATGGATGAAGAAAGAAAGCTTTTTCTTCCTACATTAAACCTCAGTATTTCAGCTAGGTATCTCCCCGGAACTCTTGTCCCTTGCGAGTTAAACACATAAATCAATACAAATACATAATTTCAAATGATAAATGTATATATATTAAGATATATTGTATTTGTAGCCTATAATATATATTAAAGCAAATAATAATAATCATTTTTAAAGTTACTATACTGTTTTTACATGTGTCCTGGTGAAGGTAAAATGCTGGTTTGACAGCCTTTTAATTTCAAACAAGAATGAAACTTTTAAGTTGTAAAACTTTTAAGGTAGAAACTTAACTTTGCTTTCTTATATTTGGAACAAGCCTTAGTGTCTAATTATACCCCAAAATCTGTTATGATTATTTCCCATAGGTATTAATCTGGTTTTTATTTGTGGGGTTTTTTTTATCTTGTTGAGTTTGTCTCACAATTTATGACATATAAATTCTTACTGCTTTATGGTGATTTGTTTCTTATACTGGTTCACTTTTGCAAGATAATTATGCTATGTCAAAACCAGTGGAATATGCTGCTTACTGCAGGTCTAGAGGATACTTTAGACTGTGAAGACTTCATGTCCAACAAAATTCTATTTTGTTTACAGATATCTCAGTTGATCTTCTGAGGCATCATGAGATGTCTGGAAGTAGTTTGCTATGGATACCTTAACAACTCAGAATCAGATTGAGGCATTATTGGAAACCAAGCTGTACTGTTTTGTGATTTGCATTTCCCTAACAGGTATGACATCTGCTTGATGACTCCTGGAGCACGGTTAATAATGCTGCTGGCAGGGTTTGCTCTTTTCTGCATTTTGCAGATGTTACATCCAGTGGTGCTCGGTTTTATGCTTCTCCTGAGGCATAAAATCTGTGGTGTTGTATGCAAGTTGTATATTATGTGCTACAGGACATAGAGATGAAGATGACTTTCTCAGGTCTTTCTCAGCACTATGACATCTGTTCTTTGTGAAAACAGGCATATCACTTAGGAGGTCTTCAAGACGACATATATCCTGTTGTACAGAAAAAGATATTATTTCACCGAAAGTCATGTACTACTGGTAAAATGTATTCAAATTTAAAAGAAGGGTTTTTATTTAATCATGATACATATTTACTAAACAAACCACAAATACTTATCAAAATTCAGCAGTTTACATGTTGAGTAGGCTGTTGCCGTAATCATCCTGTTTTACACTCACAAATACAGAGCAGAACTAATCCTGTATCTCAGAGATTCAGGGTAGGGCAAATTATTTCCTCAGGGCTGTAGATAGATGTGTCAAAATCAAGATTCAAAAGCAGAAGTGTTTTCAATAAGATTTATGAAACTAGCCATCAACATAACCTACATCTTAATTATTTTTTGGCTCAATTCAGACACTGGAACTCAGGTGTCTGGTGACATTTGAGATGACATGGGTACCTGGGACATGCTCACATGCCTAGGAGATATCACACAGGGCCAGGGGGATACCCAAACCCTTCTGATGAAAGACCTGAAAAGCAGCATGATATTCTAAGATTTTTGGTATAGGTACCTACGCTTAGGCAGCTGAATCAGGTCTTTACATTTTCTTTCTACTCTGATCTTAATTAGATTTGGATAAAAGATTCCCCAGTTTATCTGCTGGCAGAAGACAGAGAAATACCCTAAAACAACTTCAGTCACATGAGCAATTGCCAAGGTTACAGGAGTCCTGCAATTTTTGATTTATTTGGAGTCCTGAGAAGAAAATCCAAGGACCTGTTACCAGGACTTCATAACCTACATCAGTGAAGAGCTGCCTGAGCACAGATGAGCTCTGGATGGGCCCTGGTCTTTTGATTATGTTTCCTACACTTCTCTCCCTAATGAAATGCATGTTTTTCTTACCTTTCACGGTCATTGTTCTGGTTTAGGAATGGTATTCTCCAATTCATTACTCCCACTAAAAATCCCATGCCACTCCTCCTCCCCCGTCCAATAGGAGGCAAAAAAGACAAAGATAAGAACAATTTACTGGAAATGCAATGAGATAGGAAAATGAACAGTAACAGCAAGAATATTAATAATAAAAAGTATAAGAAAAGAAATGATTCACACAGATAAACTCTGCCATAATAGACAATACTGGATGACTCCTTTCATCATGTTTGCTTGATCAGACAGAATCCCTTCTCCCTGGAAGAGATTCCCTTTCCCCTGCCCCTGGCAATGACTTTCGGTGGTACAGAATAATCTCCATATCCTAACCATGCCCCCTCCTGGCTACTGCAAAAATTAACCCTGTCCTGTCTGGAACCAGGACAGTTACATAGGGGCAAGGAAAGTAGGATTTGATGTGCACTTGACTACCGTAACCAGTAGGAAGCTGGGATTTGGTTTCTGTAAGCATCTCAGGCTATCATCAGAATGTCCTGTCTAGATGTTGAGATAGAGATACAGCTACAAGTAGCTGCAGAAATCAGCTTGTGACAATCTTTGAGCTAAGCCAATGCAAGTTTAACTTACTGCATTTTCCACAGTGTCTTAAAAAACTGAGGAAGGAACTAGGGACTTACTTTAAAAGAAAGAAAGAGTAAACATTTTGAAATTTCTAGGACCTTGAAATTACAGCTTTGTAATACCCACAGTTTGAGTCTACAGTGAAGAGGGCTGCTGTTTTCAGCTTTATAACATCTGGTAAAAACATAAAAAACAAGACTACCCACACTGGTAGGGATTTATCCTGCTGTTGTTTTTGAGAGACACCTTGGCAAGAACATGACAAGGAATCAAGTAAATGTACTCTGCCCTATATTACCTGTCTAAAGCAATCTAGGGTGTCGCAGATGAATGCAATTTATAATACAAAAAATACTTCCAAAGGAAAACCACACAGAGGTGGACAGAGGTGTTGTCTTTGTTTTTAATAGCTCTTGATGGATTCCTCACCACCTCTCTTTTTTCCACTTGTTTTTTGAATCGTGAGAAGGAGATATTTGAAAAATCACCTCCTCTTTGTTCTGAACCTGAATTTTGAAGTCTTCATGTCTCTCGGAAGTGCTCTTCAGAGTACTTACAACACTATTAATGAAAGAAATTTCAGGGTAATCATTAACAAATGGTTAGCCTAAATCGTTTTACATAGGGAACTGAAAAGTCTCTGTGTAGAAATAGTGGTTGGTGTCTTACTGAGCCTGGGCTTTTCCAGCAACAGAGAGGTGAAAGGCTCTTTATTCTGTTCTCACTATCAGTCTCCTGCACGACACAGTCTTCCAGGCTGCAAGATTTAAATGTTCAGCAAAGTGATTTCCACTGATATGACAAAACTCTTCATGGTGAAAGCCCAGCTGGAGAGTTGCACCTTTTATAAAAGTCTGACACTGTGTTATTACTAGCATCCTGAAAGTAATTTGTGGCAATAAGGAAAGAAATAGGACCATCAATCAGGCTGCCAGTTCCTGTTTCAACCAGAACACATTCAAACAACAGATTGTAAACCCAGATCTTTCTTTGTGCCAGTTTAAGAAACCTTTTCTTTCTGATGTGTAGCCTCAGGAGGAGGAACTCCTGCTAGATGCTGTTACTGGTCTTTATTTAATTCAGTGTAAATTCATAAAATAAATTAGTGGGATAATTGGCTGTGTCTTCAGTCCATGTGCATGCACACTGTATTTTTTCAATAGACACAAAGCAGATTTATAGCTTAAAAGGAAGTGCAAAGAGAACAGAATATTAATAGGCTTGTGCCAGATTTTATGACCAGCTATGATAAAAAAGGAGTTCAGCCACTTTGAATAATGGGATCTATCAGATCCTACTCACTGTTTCATGGGTCCTGGTAGAAAACTCAAGAACTAGATAGAGAAAATGCATTTGATTCTTTCATTAAAAATGGAATACATTTCATACTAGTACTATTTCAAAAGAGTAATATTAAAAAAAGCTAATGCCTAAATAAACCTCAGGTTGGATAGTTCTCTAATTTTATTTTGGATCCTGTGTATTAGCCTTCTCAGCTGATTCTTGGATCTCCTTGTTTAGGAATTTCAACTAAGCAAGTTTCTAAGTATGTTTTGCAAGTGATGTCAATTTTGGACCCAATCGTAGAAAAAAATGGCACAGTTACAGTGTCTTCTAAGACGTGTTTTCCTCTGTATGAATGAAGCAAGGCCTAGTATCTGTAATTAAACTAACATCCAGCTGAAAACTTGTCTATTGACACAGTAAACGAAACTTCCTCTTTCCACAGACATTGTTGTTCTTCTAGAAAAGAAGAATCAAAATGCACTAAATCTAGAAAAGAAGAATCAAAATGCACTAAATATATGTGTTTGACTTTTTAAGAAAAAAAATTGCTAAAGCCCTTTTTTTTTTAATCTCTTAATTTTATCATATTTATAAAAAGCAGGGAGGATAACTAGCAATATAAAGCTGTTTCTAGGAAGGAATGGCTTGGTATGTCCTGATGGAATGCCTCCTTGTGCCCACCAAAGAGCACAGGTGTATCCTGCTGCAGGGCCGCCCTCAGGGCAGAAGATCCCGTTGGATTTTCTTGTCTTTGTTCAAACAGACCCTGTAGGAACCTCCAGCTCTGTCCACTCTATGATTATGCATAATTTCAAAGGCCACCTTAAATAATGCTCCAGCCTTTCAAGTTTCCCCCAGGGAGGATGCATTTCCAAGAGAGTGGTTTTGTGCTGCTAGTGGTCAGACTTTCATAGGAGAGCAGCACCTGGCATTTTGCAGTTTTTGAACAATCTGCTTTTCTACTCTAATGCTAAATAGTTAGGTCTCTAAAAAATCAGAATCTGAAAGCCAGAAGTGATTTATTGAGGAAATTTGAATTGAGACATCCAAAAGAAAAAAAAAAATGAAAGACTACTTTTAACGAAGAACATTGGAAGTGTGGCACTTTCAAAACCTTTTGTAAGGCATGATACAGGAAAGAAATCTTCAGCATTTCCCTCTTCAACCTTCAGTGTATCATGAGCACTTTTTTCCTTGCTGTATTGAGAACCTTCCTTTCTGCTGTATTGTGTCTCAGGATTAGTCACATCATATTACATTCCTGCTTTCTACATTTATTTTACCAATTTGGCTGGAGTATGACAGATCCTATCATGTTTGGCAGGATTTGTTTTGATGATGAATGGCTCTGCAAGTCTTTGCTTGCAAAGTATGACAGTCCACATGCATACTCTTAGCTCTCACTCCATTTATTAGTTTAGTTGTACGTTTTTATATAATTCTGTGTATTTTAATTAAATGTAGATATCTAAAAGCACATTTAGGGGGGTCTGAAAAACAGTACTCAATGCTCTGAAATTACATTGAATTTTGAAGTGATACCAGATATAAACTTTTAAAAAATTATTTGCTAAGCAAGATCTTATTAGTAAAATAAACAGTGCTATTGTAGACATGGCTTAAACTATGTTCATTTGAAAATGTTACAGTTGTTTTCATTTGGCCACTTTCATGATCTTCTAATAGTAATTTATAGTCATGAGAAAAAATTGCATAAGTTAGAATATCTGGAAGATGTTTATTCTTTTATATGTATACCTAGGCAACGGAAATAATTTTACTTAAACAAAATAATTCACTATTTGTAACTTTATGTTTTGGAAATCTGTCATCTTCTCAGGGAGCAGATACCATATTACATGATGCAGGCAGCTTAAAGACACAAAGCAAATGTTTTGTGAATGCATAATCTAAAGTTTATAAATTAATTATATATACAACCTGAGGTGTAGAGTCCTTGCTCATATTTTGGTGTCTGCACCACCATCCCACTGCCTTTAATGGAATTTCTTACAGATCTAAGCACTTGCCAGCATGAACTGTCAATTCCAAGCAGTCCCTGATAGTAGGAAGAGGAGTCAGAAAATACAATTTTCTTATTGACTACAAATTAAACTTGAACTGTTGCATTGACAATTGGTTTTTCTTGGCTTATGCAACATTATATTTGTGTGGTGAATAAACTCTTTTGATCTAGAATTTTGAGAAAATATAGACTGAAATGGGAAACACTTAAGTACCAGAAAAGGTGGTGTACTTTCTTTGTTATATGTTTTGATTTTAGCTTATTACAGGCATCAGTCTCAAAAGAGAACAGGCTCTCCATCAAACTCCTATAATAAACTTTTAAAGTAACATCCTCACTGTCAGAACTAAAAGTATATAATTTTAATCTATCCTGTTAATTTTTGAATCAGATTTTGCAAAATCTGGAACAAGTGAATCAATATCAAGTAAAAGTTGTTCTGTGCTTATGAGTCCAGGCATTCACTGATGAGTCATATAATTACAAATTGATTTGGTATCATTATCTATGTCGTTAGCATAGATAACAACATTATTAGTTCTTCAAACAGCTTCAAATAATGTGTGAAAAGAACAATTACAATGTGGGATTTGTGTCACCGGGGGAGGGAGCCTTGCGATCTCATGAAGTCACCAGTGCATTGCTCCAGGAATACCTGGCCAAACTGGAAGGAGCTTTGACCAACCTGGCCTAGTGAAAAATGTCCCTGCCCACGGCAGGGGGGTTGGGACTGATCTTTATCTTTAAGATAAAGATTTTTCCCTTCCAAATCAAACAATTCTATGACTTTGTGATTTCCTGAAAGCATAGAAATAAAAGAGTGCAAAGAGTACTGAAGTTACTTAATATTAAATCTCATTAGGATGGAAAATATTGAATTAATCACTCAACTGGGAATAAATATTTTCTTTACATAATTAATAGGAATCTGGTTCATATTTTATATTTAGCCAAAGAATGACCCAGGCCAGTGATGAAAATACATGGCTCTTTTGAAAGCTATTTTCCCGAACTTGAAAGTAACTACTAACATAATAAAGGAAAAAGTCCCTATTTTTGGGAGAGACCAACAGATAAAATTAAAGCAAGAAAACATCTGCAGCACTGCAGACTGTAACTAAGAATAGAGCCACTGGATAAGGAAAGCTAAAGCTATAAAATTTTTGAAAAATTACATACTTCGTTTGTATAAGGAAATGAGAAGAATTATTTAAATTCTTAGAAACAACCCTAGGTATGATATAGATTCTGTATGAGACAAAAATTATCTTAGCTATTCAAAAAAGATAAGGATATTTAATAAGTAGCCATTTGAAGTCACATATCAGATGCATTCAGTAAAAAATTTTGTATTTGAAGTAGGAGAATTAGTTCATATCTTGCAACACTAATGAAGTACATTCTGTTTCATCAGTAGCTGTAGTAGACATTAAATGACAAAATAAAGAGTGAAACAATTTTGGATCCAGTAGATTGTATGACTTGTAACCCAGAGAAGCAAAGGCATTGGCATATGAGCTTTTTGAGACATTTGTGTTGATTTTAAACAAGGCATACAAAATGGGGGACTTTCCAGGATGCTGAACAAAAGATGATGCTGTTTTAATATTTTATGAGAAGTATTTTATGAGAAGTATTTTATAAGAAAATTTATGACCCACATAAGTATATCTTCATACTGATTCTGAGCAAGAGGCTCACAAGTGAAGCATCCACAAAAGAATGAAAGGATATTTGCATCATTAAATCTAGTCAATGTTCTTCAGGGACATTGATCATTTTTTAGTGAACATGTAGGCCTGCTTTTCAGGCTAAGTATTATGACAGAAATTTATACTTCCACTGTATATGACTTTATTTCACATGACATCTGAAAAATTTCAGCATATGAAATTCAGGAGAGACAGTCTTTCTTGTATCCTTACTTCAAGCAGGACCTCGAAAAAATTGGAAAAAATTGAGAGGTTTCAAAATGGACCTGCAAACCTCTTTTCAAAGATGTCATGCAAACATATTGTCTACTTCCTCAAAATTCAACTCTTTTCTTTAAAAAAATTAAGACCTTTTTCTTATACATGCTCTACTCCATGCAGTCTCACTGTAGCTGTTTGTGGCTACAAGCACTAAATGTTTTTCTTTCATGCAAGCAAAGTTAGCCAAACTTGTGAGGGAAGGTGATTTTAAAAAACTGCTAGGCAACCATGTGCTAGAATTGACAGATGAAGAGGCCACTCTCTTAGTTCATGAAAAGAACAAATGAAAAAAACCCCAAAATTTATAAATTCATCCCATCCATTCCCATGTGCCAGGGTGGACAATAAGTAGTGGGCAGGTCTATAGCATCTTGGAAGTTTGGGGACCAAGCCTGATTTTGAGTTGCAGGTTTTCTGTCATCCACCCTGCCCACACACTTGTCTCACTTACACTCTAGTCTGCAGAAAGTCAGCTGGCTCTCTGGAGGGTCAGGAAATTTCAGGAAGTTTGGGGTTGGACACAGGGAAAGGGGAGTAATGTTCTGAATGTATGCAGCTGACCCAAGCCTCATGATTGTGCCAACTTAATCTTGAGCTCAGTATACCCATCAGTATAGCCATCAAAACAAGTTCTTTGCCCTATTTAGCAGCAGGCAAATATTAAATCTTTCATATTCATTCTTCACTATTCCACATCTTATAATTTTCTTCTTTTCTCCTGACTGAACAGAGAAGTTGAAATCCCTCCTAAGTAACAGCTGTTCTCCTTAGCCCAGCTGGCTCTTTTGCAATAAGGATGTTTGGAGAAAACTGGTAAGTCTGTGGGGCTGGCAGCCTTGCACTGATATGTACTGGTTCTGCAAAGTAACTCAGTTTCTGTGCAGAGCTGAAGGTTTTCTCTAACCACATCTCTCTCAGGGATTAATCCTTTGCTTTGGAAAGGCAAGTAAAGCAGGTGGGACTTCAGCAAACTCTATCTCCTCCCTGGGATCCTCATGGGGGGACACAATTGAATTGACAATAAGAAAGCAAAGGATGCTTTTTCAAAATGCTGATTATTACACAATAAAGAAGTCTGTGGGAGCCATGGGGATGAGCTGCATTTAATCATGTCAACACAAGGGGCTGTATGGTCATGCAACATATACTACAAAAGTTGGCTGGCCTTTCTTTGCACCTTCAGCTTCAGCCTCCCATCCAATTCCCCTCTCACTCTTCTGTTATCCAGCAGAATCTGGAAAGAAATCATTAAACCACATAGTTGTTCCAATAGCAGCTGCTTGCAAGGCGGCCTTGGGAGTTCATGTCAATTCCTGTGCTGTGCAGGGCTGCTCGGGGCTCTCATGCGTGTTCCTGGCAGCTCCCCACTCTCACAGCTCCAGCCCAAAGTTGTGTGCAGGCTCTGCAAAAGAGCGGAAAGAAGTGAAAGTGGAAAGAAGGGGATAGCATGGCTCATTGTATGAATTACCTGTGTGAGGGAGAACTACAGCTTTAGATATTATTTGGCTTCTTCCTCTTTTTCTCTTCCTTATATTACTGTTTGACATTTTGGGTTTGCTTGGTTTTTATCTCTTTGTCTCTTTCCATCTCCTTTTCCATATTTTCCAGTGTACTTTAATGTACCTTCACCTCTTTTTATATTCTCTGTCTCACTTCCCCCCTTATTCTCCTACCTTTATTAAATAATTCATTTTCTTTTTGATTTTAGAAATATTTATTCTGTTTCTCTACATTTCCTCACGTATTTCCTTTATTTCTCCTTTTTCCTGATGTTCTTCCTAAACTGCTTCTCTTCCTCCCTTCTCTGCCTGATTTACTCTACTCTGCTGTCTTTTGCACTGCTCCCTTCTCCCTCCCTCCCAAACCCCCTCTCCATTATTCCCTATCTCTGGTTGCAGGTGCTGCAGCTGCGGCAATCTGAGACAGTCCAGGAGGGGTGGAGTGGGGTTCAGGGTGGTGGTGCTGGGGAGGGGCTGTGCCACATATACTGTTCACACCCTGCAAGCAAAAGGAGGAGGGTTCTGCCTGTGCAGGTCTTGGGACAATGATTCCTGTCAACAGGATGGGGGAGTTTTTTTAAATGTGAGAATGTCCCATGAAAATTGGGACATCTGGCACCCTTACATTCCATGTCTGACTTCAGCTTCATCTGCTGCTGCTATGAGTGCCATAAACATGGGTAATTTCACGAGCCATGGGAGTCAGAGTACACAATAGATTGCACTGCCGATGGTATGCCTGCCCTTAAAAGGACTGGGTCTTGTAGAGTTGCAGAGAATGCAGTTTGGCATATCCTGGAAAGGGAAACATGAACTCAGGAATGAAAGATTCCACCAGTATCATCATGCACAAAACATTACAAATATTGCAGTCACAATTTAAAATTAGAAAGGAAAGAGATCAAAATATGCAAATTAAAAAGAAAATACACAGCATTAACATAGGAGCAAATAAGCACAAAATTGTAGGCTTCTCATTTATGCGCCTAAATTAGCAATTTCCCAATGATCCTTCTAGAATTACTGAAGACATCTTGAGAAGACCATTCAGAGCACCTAGGCTGATATTCTGCTCTTGCTAGGACCCTCTAAGGATGTCTCTCCCTTTTAGTCTGGGGTGGCTTTGCTTCTCACCATGATGCCATGAAGATTTTTTGCCTTTTCTTTTATACCCCTGTTATACCTTTTTACAACTTCTGTATTCTTAGTGCTTTTTCCCTACATTCTTGGACTTGTTTGTCATGCTGAGAGACTAAACATTTTAGAAGCTTTGTAGTTAGGGGTCAGTGTTCCCCAGACCCCAAGGTCCCCTCCAGAACACATTCTGTAAAATAAGATAGAACCATCCAGGGGAAGGTTCCTTGGGGAGGGGGTCTCACTAGAGCCTCTCATTGGGGAATCTTTGATAGATATGCTAATTAGTAAAACCTATAATGTTATACCAGATCTTTTGGGGCATTTTTCGGCGGGGTGTATTTCAATGCATATGACCTGGATGTGTGCACCTAAGGATCCTTAAAATAAATACCAAGGTAAAATCCCTTTTCCCCTTCTAACCATGTATGATTCTTTAAGACCAGAAAAGGCATCAACCACACCATGATTCAAGTTAGTCTTCCTCTTCCCCGCTATTTCAATGCCTCAGAATTCTGCATAGCTTCCTGGAATATTTTTTTCCACAAAAATAGGCAAACAGATATTTTGCTGTATGTATTTGTTGTTCTAGTCCTGCCCTTTACTTTGAGACCACTGAGGCCATTGCCTCTGTGTTGTAGCAGTGGGTTGGTTTGCAGGTTCTAGTCAAATTTTTGGCCCCAGTTATTTTGTGGTTTGTAGCCACAGAGCCAATCTGATAACCAGCAGAGGGAGTGCAAGTCAGATCTCTCAGTGCCCATGGCCGTTGGTGCCTGCGCAAGGAAATGGCTCTAATGTAAATAGCAGAATGTGTTCATTTAAACAGGAGAGATAACAGGATAGAGATGAGTTGCCAGATGGATGAGACTAGTTGATGAGAGGAATGTTTTCTCTAAGCATTAAGAGGATCATATGCACAATGTCAGATGAAAAATAAACTGGCAAGAATTTAATTAATATCATCTGCTTAATCCAGATTTTTTTTTTTCAGTTGTTGATTTAAATCAGATTCTTTTGCAGAAGTTTACATAAAAAATGCCCTTGTTGCTTTCAAGAGTCTGTACTTCAAATTTTGCCTCCTAAGATATGGCTTAGGGGCAAGGGGGCAGTGGTGACAGAGGCTGCAAAGGGAAATAATTTTCTTTCTTTGGGAACTGCATTCCTTCTCACAATGATTTCCCATCTTCTATATGGGATAGAGTTATCTGCTTCCCAGGAAACAATCTCCTTTTGTTCAGGCACATGGTAGATGTTCCAAATATAAGATGACGAAAAGACCTGCAGACATCTCATATGACCCTTAACTGTAGAGATTTCTCTAGCGTACAGGGCCTTAAATCCATTCAGACGGATTTAACAGCCTCAGCAACACTTAATGTGAGCTGAGTACTGGGTCCTTGTCAGATGGCTGTGACCATGGCAAGAACACACTGCATTAGGTACCAGGAGCTAAACTTTGCCCTGTGGTTCATAATACCTGACTCTTTAATCTTTAACCTAGTAGTCTTTACTGGACTATTAACCAAAACATAAACTTGTCCCATTTAATCAGTATATCTAACATTTCCTTTAGAAGAGTGCTGTGTGTCCAGTAGCAAACCCACTAGGGGATGGAAAAAATTGAAACCTGGAGGCAATAGAGCTCTAATAAATCTAATGAAAAAAATTATTTTGACAGTGAAATCATGTATTTTTGATACCACAGATAGGGAAAGTCAGTCAACAGGACCATATGGTGGTCGGCCAAAGCCCTGGAAGCACACATGTATTTGAGACACTTGCTATGGATCAGAGAGATGTTGGGTTTCCCTTAGAAGTGCAGAGATCTTCTTCATACATGGGCACAGGTTTCTTACCATATTTCCGTGGACTTCAGTATGACCATGACATGCGAACAAAGTTATTTATTTATTTGAAAGGAAAGAACTGTATCAAGATTTCCTTTGGTTTATCTTGCTCTTGTTAGTCTCTGATGCCTTTCTACAGAATGACCTGGGAGGAGATATTTTTTGGTAAATCATTTCTCTGCAATATTTTTCTGTTACAATAGATTGGTGATAGTATAGTTTCTCTTGTTTCAGTGAGATTTATGCAATGAAATAGTGGAGTGAAGAAGCCAATGAAACTGCTCACAAAATGTAAGGCTCCATCTGTCCCACAGAAACTGGCCCAGTGCAAACATTTACTGTGAAATATTATTCTTAGTCAGTGATTTTCTAATGACAGTATGCTGAGTACTGGCTGATTACCCTGTGCTATCTCTCCTTCCTACTTTCAGCTGCTGAATTGCATTAGCGATACTTTCGTAATACTTATTCCTAATACTTTTCCATGTAAGCAATTACTCTGTGGGTACAGGGGGCTTCACTGGATGGTAAATGTCTGTGTGAGTCTGTGGTACTCACTGTGTTGCCTATCCTTTCCCTTGGATGTCCTTTCCCTGATGTCCATAATGCAATTAAATTATTATTCCTTTTTACCTTTCAATAACATGTTAATTTTAAATTAACTGCCATATAGCTCTCTCCCCGTCTTTCTTTGATGTCCCCATATAAACTTAAATTTTGTAAATGGGGAGTATGGCAGAAACAGAGGCCTTCTCTTACTAATGTCATAAGTACAAAGAAACCAAGATTAGTGACAGTGTTTTAGAGAATTCTAATCTAAATCCATACCTTTGTAAAAAAAATATCACTTTTTGGAACAGTGATCAAGACACGAAATATTCACTCTCCTGCTCTGCAGCAAGGGCTCCAGCACACAGTATTGAACTTGACAGAATGTGTGTTTCATACCCTTATAAGTATTCTTTCTCCCAATATTCATCAATTGTATTCTGATTATGTGACATCTCCATTGCAAGAAGAAAGGAAGAAAGGAACCCCTTTTAGCATGTGCTATTCTCTAACTCAAAGGACACTTTGAGTAAGAATTTATTAAATATTACCAGTGAAGAACATATGCCCATTAATTTTAATCCTCACAACTTTAAAATGGAAATAACTTCTGAGAATATACAATCAGATGGCTCAACCACATATAATTTATACTTTTCCCCACCAGAGGATTAAAAGTGTTCTATGATGTGAGTAACATTTTGTGAATTCCCGTTTCCTTGTTTAGCTGAAGTGCCTCTTAAAATATCAGCTGCTTGTATATTATATGTGACTAGGAAGTAAATATGAAAGCCAACAATCTTGAATTAATAGAGGAAGTAAAATTTACACATGTCTTATTGAATGGTCATGCAAATTTTTTGTTACCTCACATTCTGTACTTTAGAATATCTGAGAATAACAGTTCCATTGCTTTTACTTTCACAGTATTTATTCTTTGATAGTAAAATGTCCTTAATTATTTTTGAGAAGTGGACCATATATGTTTGTTTCTTAAAAAAGTTAAAAATTGCAAAACCAGCTCATGAGATTATGAGAAGGGAAGGGGAAGGGAAGAGCCAATGAAAGGGGAAAGATGAAACATTGATGTAATATGTTCTGTCCTGTCTTGTTGAGGCTTGAGACACCAAGTTTTTCTTGCCAGCCTTGAAATATACTGTTAGTCAAACTCCTCTGAAACTTTTGAAAATATATTTTTCAAACTATTTTGAGCAAAAGCTCGAAACCAGGTTATATTTTTTGTTTCAAACACTTAATTTTTTAATCAAATATTAAAATGACTTCACTAAGAGAGATGTGAATGTGATAGAAGAAGACTGAAAGTGAATCCTTTTCATTTGGGATAGACTATTAGTGTCCTGATTTCAGATGCTAATATCGTGAACTTATGCTGAAAGCCCATTCTAATTATTACTTTACAAACACTTAGTTACTTAACTGCATTTTTAAAATTTATGTTGAAGTACATAAAGAACTAATATTTTTTCAGGCATATCCTGTTACCAAGCGGGAGAAATAGAAAAAGGGTCTTGTATCTGTTTTTTGAACAGCAGACTTATGAATACAGAGGTACCAGGTTACTGATATTTGATGTAACAATTTCCTGTAGGCAGTTTCTCCTGATACAGTAATTATTACAAGGCATGGCTCTAAATTTAGGCCAGGAAGGTAATTTTAAAACAGCAGAATTATTTATCTTGAGTGAAAGATATCACCAAAAACATTTTGAATTTCGGCCAAATGCCACTGAAGGAATAGGATGCTTTTGTCTCCCTGTTTCTCCTATAGTTATGAAAATACAGACTTAAATTGTTGAGTGAGGCAACAGGTGTCTAATGCAAAGTTCAACACCTTTTTCTGTGTTTTGCTTTGCTCTCAGGAATCAGTTGCAAGAGAGAGATCTAATAAATAGGCTGCAGAGTCAGACTGCTCTTTCCTAATGCCCCTCTTACTCAGTTATCTTTTTATTACTGTCTGCAGAGATATACAGCTCCAGTTGAACAGGTGGATCACATCTCTCCTGACTTCTGCATGGCTTTTCGTGTAGAGTGCATAGAGAATCAAGTTTCTGCAGGCTGACAAGGGATTTGAATCCAGACCTTTTACTTCCTAGGCAACTGCTTTCATCATAAAATTATTATAAAATGGTAGGAACCTTTCCTGTCTACATTTTAAAATCAGTAAAATTCTTTGCACAAGTGTTGGCTTTCATCTTAACACGGAGAGAACAGTGTCCTTTCTGTGGTAAGGACCTACCTAGTTTGTAAATTCAGAGTTGAGTAGGCACTCAACTGTTTGGATCAGCAAAGAATGTATCCTCTTTAGGTATGTGCAATAACAGGATACTTGGGTTTTGGAGGAAGTGCTCCTTGGGATCTTGGCCAAGGATTTTTGGAGAGCGCTCTGGGACTTAGGTGCCTGAATCCCATTGAAGTTGTACTGTATGGGCTACTGTGAAGTATTGGATTGTACCTTTAAACACTTATGATGTGGAAAACTTCGTATGTTTGAAAAGACAAAGATTGTATCTTTACTTCAGGAATAACTTGAAGCCTCGAGAGCTTCAAGAACCTCTCAGAGGCTTTTCATTGCCTTTTCATTAAAAAAGCCTGAATTCAGGCCAGCTATGCATGCCCTGTGTGCCTGGGGAAAGTGGGCATGCTTCAAAGAAGGCAGCTGTCAGTCATGTTTTCTTCATATTGCCTGGATGATATTGTCACTAAAGAACATAAAACACAGGAAGGGAGTCATACTAGGGGCAAATCTCTATATATTTAAAGTTTGATTTGTGGGGTTGTTTGTAGGGGGGTTTTTTTGGTTTTTTTTTTTGTGTTTTGGTTGTTGTTTTGTCTGGACTTAGAAGTTCTGACTATAATCCAGCTTTCTCCCATATTGAGCAGGCAATTGCTTGTGCAGGTAACCAATGTGCTAAAGCAACTGCTACTTTACTACAGTGTGAACATAGAAGAGAGACTTATTAGTCATTAAGTCATTATTTCCTAGGACATATTCTTGGGCCTGATAGTGTCCAGCTAAAGTGGGAATGAATTGGAATTGCAATATCTACACCCAAAATTATGATCCTGAGGACCCTTACCTTACTCTTCAATTACAGTACTGCTGACTTTCACACTTCTTTCTGTTTAGTTTTTCTTTATGAAGCATCCTAGAAGCCTCACCATTGTGATTTTTCCCTTTCTGTGTGCAATATACTGAGAGAGAGGGAAATATGGAGCAGATAAAAAATCAACTCTGTGAAAGTTTACCATGGGGTAGCATGATAAGAAACAGAAAAGTGTTTGTTTTCTGTATAGTAACTATATGGGATTTTGTTATGCCTACTGTAAAACCACAATGATTTATGAGAAGAAGCATTTTAACTACACAACAACAAGCTAAATGTTTCCCTGTGTGGGATAACACAACGCTTCTCATCTGGCTGAGTCTGCAGGGCCATCTACATTTATCACTCTCATAAAGTCCCCTGAATAAGTAAAAGCTCCTCTCACCCGCTCTTGCCTGTGGCTTTTAAACAGGAAGGAAGTATCATTTTCTTCTGCTCTAGCACAAAGAGAGCTCTGAGCATCTAATTACAGTTTCTGTGAGCAAATGGAACCAGAAAAGCATTTCCCTGTAGCTAAAATGCCCGAGCAGAGCTCGCACTCTCTCAGTTTTCCCAGACTAAGGTTGAAAATACGGTCTCTAAATTATTCCATTGCTTTACAGAGGAAGTATTAATTACATGACTGCAAATGTTAGATTGGGGTGGGATGTAATTACAGGGTCAGCTTTGTGTCTGTTGTCCAACAGAATTAGGCAGGAAGTGTTTGCAATGCCAGCAGTTTCAGGTGGTTTGCAACCTATTATATTTGCTGGTTCTCACCAGGTCTCACAGATGGATCAGGTGACTTTCTGCTGCCCAATTGTCTGGAAAATCCACAAAGCTGCTATTACTACAGGTTCATGGCTTGTACAAGGCTGATGGGTTTAGATTTTTAGAGGAGGAAAAGTAAAAATAAAAATCCATTCTGGGTTTCACCCCTTGCCAAATTTTGCTTTCTTCCTTTATACCTTTAATTTTTTTTCTGTTTGTTTTCAAGTTTCCTAGTTCTAGTCCTCTATTTTTGTCCATCTTTTCTGCTCCTCTGAAAGTATCTTTCTTGTTAGGGGGAGAAAATGGCTGTGTATGCACGGGAAAAAGCCATCAGGCTCTCCAGCAGGAGAAACAGTCTGCACTGTGTTGCCATGACTGGGCAGCACACTAGGACACTCACTTGACTTCCAGGTTAGGCACAGTATGGACTTATTTTCTGGTTTTTAGTGTCTTTCAGGAGAACACCTTTATTTTTTCTGTCCTTGGTGGGTGGTAGGAAGGAAATTAAATTCCTGTACTCTTCAGTTGCTGGTACTGCCACCAGGCATAATTTTGGCCTGAGAAAAATGAAGATGTCCCAGAAAAATTCCAGATCATGGCTCAGGAGTGATAGAGACCATTATTCACAGACATGTTTGATAAGGATTCCCTGTGTGTGAGGGAGAAAGTTGTTTTGTAAGGAGACAGGCTGTTCTCTCCCAGATGAGCTGGGTGCAAACAGATGGTCTGAGGCATAGTTAACTTATTTGTACAGACATGATCAATGAGTTTGGATATTTAGCAGGAGCTCTGAGCAAGTGGTTTTCTGTGCTTAAACATGCTTTTATCAAGACTTTAGGATGACTGTTCATCAGGGAAATAGATTTTTAAGAGGCAATTCTCTGCTATTTGACCAATATTTGCTACTTCATAAGACCTATTTGTACTGACTGCTGTGCACGAACAACATGCTCTGGTCTGTAGAAGTCTAAATGAAACAATCTTACCCACTGAAACCAGATAAAGGAGGAAAGACAGTAAGATCTCTTCATATATCTTCTTTTGGATCAAACTGTGTGGCTAAAGATACCACCATTGCCCTCATTTGTGTGCTTCTGCTATTGCGTTCTGTCCAGTGAGCCACCTCCACTGAACATATAATTTTGTCTGACCATGAACAGTCAGACTGAGTTTTCCTGCCTGTTGGGGAAAGGCAGGACAGCGGGGAAATGGCAAGAAGCAACAGCCCGGGCTGGGACTTGTAATCAGGCCAACCAACACAGTTATAGATGAAAAAGGAAATAGTAATCACAGTAAAGACACTGCAGCTGTATGCTTTTCTGGCACTATTACTAGTTTTTTTTTATTTAGGGGGACAAGTCCTAAAAAGAAATATTCTGGTATTGTGGTTTTATCCAGTTCTGTAAAACCATAAGGTGAAGATCAAGGCTCATAAAACATTAATTAGCTTGATTCTCAGTGCAAACATAAGAACGTTGTGGAATGCTCCAGGTCCACCCATTTCCCTATGGCATTTATCTCTAATAATATAAACATTCAAAATATACCAACAGAAATTTGTCATGGCAAAGTCTTTGCATACAGTTCTCAGTTTTCTGTGTTAGCAAAGATGGAAGACATATATTATGGTTCTTTTAGTCCTTAAACTTACATAAATATGAAAAGTAGATGCCAAAGCAACATGTGCCTTCAAAATTCCTAAAATAGATAGGATAGCTATTACGTATGCACAGCCCCCATGAATGCCAGCATTTAAAATATATATTCATGCATATACTGTGGCTGGTGTAGTGAAGTGTGGAAAATATTTATATTCATTCTTGAAGAAATGACCTTAATAATTCATTTTGGACTCCACCTCTCCTGAATTACAGTTGCCTCACTTGTGGAGTATTTTCCATATCTTGGAAAGACCCTAATAAATTCTAATACTTTCCTAAGTGTGGAAATAATTAGTAGTTTATGATGTCACAGATTTTCAAACTTTTTTCACAGTTGTGCAAGACGCACATATTTCCTTTCTCTTCCCTCATGCTTAGCTGTGCTTTAAATTTCTTTCTGTGATAACTAGGGCTTTTTTGGAAAGATTTGCTTCAGATTTGCTTGTAACTAACTGGAAAACTTCTATGAAAAAGAAATATATCAATGAGATATCAGTGATAAGTACCACAAATAATTTGATTTAAGGACTGATATATATTATACTTTAAGGAATTATTCTAAAGGTAACTATTCTAATTTACCTGTCAAGACTCGTGTTTGATTCGAACTAGTAGACCCAATAGCAGATCATCATGATAAGGTCTTACAGAAATAATTAAAACATGTTTTTATTCCTAAACAGCCTTGCATATTACTGGAACAAGTTAAAAAACATCTAGCAGTTAATAAAATGAGAGGATTGCACCCAAAGAGTGAGGATTCTAGGGTGAGGATTGCACCCAAATTTAAGACTGAACAATGTTGAACTTCACTTGGAATGACATTCAGAGGAATGAAGCAGTTTTGATGGTTTTGGTTCAAGTGTAGGTTGGATCTGAACAATTATGTCTCTCTCCAGTAGTGATTTCAATGTGAGTACATGAGTGCAAGTGAAAACTTACTAAGAAAGCTTAGGGCAGAGTGGGAGAAAGATTAGGAACAAATGTCATGGGATAAAGAAAGAAAAAATACCAGCTTTTTAGATAGGGGTTAGTAAAGATAGAGGCAGCAGCCATTCTAAAATTGTCCACATGGTCCAATAATGGAATAGCACTGGATTAAAAAATTAAATAAATAAATAGAAACATTAGGAAAACGTGAAAGGATACATGTAACATGCAGGCTACTAAACAAAGACCATCTTGTGCAGAGTGTAAAGAAAACATAATGACTACAACCTGCCCTAGGGTTTGAAAACAATTTACTGAGAAGTCTTTTACAGTGGCTAGCTTTGGAGCCATTTCTTATTAGGTAGCAGGTAATTCAAAATCTGTTTAAGTATGTTCAATAAATTTCCTTCAGAGTTTCAGTGTTATAAATCTGTCATGATGATTTTTTGGATCTTCAGGGATTAACAGATCCTAATCTCAGAGCTACAACACAGTCATATTTCATGACAGCATGTTTCAAAATGAATATATTTCCATAAGAAAAGTCCCAAGCAAAAATGTACCTGAGAGATGTGGACAGAGTAAAACATTTTGGGAGTGATTAACTCCTTGCAATTAGAATACTGTCTTTGTGTTTTGATAGCAAAACACAAAAATCACCAGAAGTCTTTGATTTTAAATGTTCTTTTTGATTTTACATCAGGAAAGTGTAAATTATCTCAAAGTATCTAACTCTATTCCCTCTTTTCAGTTTTAGATTTCAGTCTGCTGCAGTGAAAAATTCCTACAAGATTATTTGGTCTGTCTCCATCTCAACTCAAATTTAGGAAAACATGCACCAGATATATTATGCATGCCTTTCTAGATAAGATATGGCTAGATATCCATAGAATATCAAAACACCACACTGTCCTACTCATTTTCCAGGGTGGGGGGATGGGAGATCTTGGATGACACAGGTAGAGCAATGTGTGTTAGAGAGCTATTGTCACAGACAAGCAAGAATGACTCTGTGGGGAGCTAGCTCAAATCTGGCAGGACTTTTGAGCTCAGTGTCCAAAACCAGGCAAACATGTACTGAGCTAACCTCGGAGGCAATGCATCTTTGTTCATGTGCTGCTCTGCTTGGAGCCAGCCTCAGAGTCTGTCACTATAGCAGGGTATTTTTCTGAAGAATGGATGCACTGCCCACAGGTAATGGAGAGTCTATTGTACCTGGTGGTCTGTTACTGTGAAAGTATTTTGTGACCCGAATGCAGGTACAATGGAGGCAGACGAGTGTGGAATGGAAGCTGCTTGAAATATAGAAGATGAAGAAACTTGTAAATAGGGCAGGCAGACTGAAAGTAAGATTATGCATAGATAAAATAAGGACAAAAAACCAGAAAATTATTTGACCAAAGAGTATTTCCATGTTGGAAGAGAAGGGAATTTACAGCCTTAGAAAAGACAAAAAGAAGAACTGAAAACAATATGTAGACAGAGCTGTTCAGAGCCTTAAAGGACAATGAATTTGAATGTAGCACACAATTTAAATGCAGAAGAGAGAGCAAAATGATATCTAACTACTGTTAATACTGACTTGTTAGTAACACTTGTACTTCTGACTTTTTTGCTTTTAAAGACAGCTGGAATGTTGTTAATATGACAGTGCTACCTCCTCTAAGGTCTGCTTCTACTAGCAATGCATCAGTCCTCCGATAAGTGGGAGCTGAATTGCAAAGTGTCCATGAGATTTACATTTTTAATTCTGTCCTTCATTAGTGAGTAATGCTTGTCAGTTATTCCTACTGAATTAAGAAGAAGAAGAAAAAAATCAACAATTGTACATATTATTCAATTAAACTAACTTATAAAAATTTTTTTTAAAAATAAAAAAAGGAAATACACCCACCTTTTTTATAAAACAATATCTAGAGAACTGGGTTTTGCAAAATGGATTGCATGTTGACAGATAGCAATGTGTTTTTCAGACACTCTTTCTCATCTTTTTTTGTGTCTCTTATCCCAAGAGTGGCATACATTCTGTGTGTTTCTCCTGTGGATAAACTCAAAAATTCCTCCTAAAACTGCTTCTAGCACCTCAAGGAACATTCCTACTGTCTCTAGAAAGAGCAGAAGCATCTATAGTGATATGAACATAAATGTTGAACATCCTAAGATGGAGAAAAAAATCATTCTGAGAATAACATAGGATTACAAAGAAAGAAAAAGAACAGTGAGTGACTAAACAGATGGCAGCTATTTCACTCGTACCTTCCAGGGCTATATTACCAGACACGTGTGAATGGGAGCAGCTGTGCTTCTGCTATCAACATCCAACCTGACGCTGTCTGTCCTTATGAATTTATGTGTGATTTTGGCCTCCCTGAAGACAAAATTCCTCTTTGTGTATTTTGTTACTGTGAGTAATAGTGGACTCTTCTTTCTTTCTCCAAATCTTCTTCCCCTCTATAAGCTCTTCAAGCCCATCACACTATTTCCGACTTCTTCCATCTAATTTTTTCCTTAATCTCTTCATCATCTGTCTCAGATGAAGAGAAGGTGCACGTATGAGGTTCCCCATCTCAAGGCTGGAAACAGTGACAGGGTGCCTGTCATTTTCTTGGATTGCAGCATATTGAAGGTAAAAAAATTCCCAAAATGAGACTTGGATCTTGATTCAGTTGCCTACACATGCAGTTCTGGTGCCTTTTGAACAATCCTATGATATTTGTCCTGGCCTCCAGCTACTCTGTGGAAGGCCCAGGTTTCCCACCCATCCTGTACCATGTCTATGAGCTTCATTTCAAAATATAAAATACATGAGAATGATTCAAATGGTACTGAGAACCAAAGCGCGCCTGAGTCAAGCCCTTTGTATAACATCTAGTGTGTGATTAAGGCATATCTGTGCCAGATGGTTTCCATTCTTTAGCTTTTCTCTTTTTCTTTGGCCTAATGTGTAGTGTATGGTAGAAGACGCTTGTGGTTTGTTCACTCGTCCGGTAAAGGATAGGCTGGTGCCTCCTCTATAAGGTTTGTCAAAAAAGTCTATTAAGTAAGAAAAGTTAATGTTTAGGAGGATGCACTGGAAATTTAGGATTCCTGTCATGTTTAAGAGCTATAGGTACTGCATTGCAGGGTCACCTGGAAAGGAAGAAACATGGACTGATATTCTAGAAACAGAGAAAGAAACTTGCTGGCGATCTCTGACAAACGGGATGGGGGGCTCAGACAGGTGTTCCAGGAGCTTTTATTAGTTTATCAGTCTCACATACAGAGTTGAGACAAAGCTGGCACAGAGCTCACGCTGTCACAGAGACATCCCCAGATTTCCTGGTTGCAAAGCATTCTTAAAAGCTTTTTGGCCAATAGCGTGCTTCTAAAAGTTACAGACATCTGTCTTAACCAATCCATAATAATGCATGTACCTCCATTGTACACAATAGTCACTTGTTATGCCTTATATAATAACATACAACATCCCATTATCAAGCTTAAACTTATCTCTCTAACTAAATATACTTTTTACAGGTCTAAGAACTAACCATTGTCTTTTAGTGTCCTTGCTGCTTATAATTGTATCTTCTTCTAATTTTCCCAGGCAAAGCTGAATTCTAAATCCCTTGCTTTATTTCCCGAGGCCTGCTTCTATTTCTCACACCTAAAATCCTTTCCACCTTTTGTGATTCCCCGCAGAAAGTAAAGCTCACTGTTTGAGTGAAAGGCTTCATCACTTCAGTTTTACAATGATCATTATCCTCCTTAGCATCTTTTACTACAAAGAATGAGACCCTAGTAGCTCTTTCCAGGAATGCTTTCAGATGATTACACTCAGAAATTAATTTTGAGAAAAAAATTAATTTTTAAAATAGTTTTGAATAAAACCTGCAATGGTGATTTTCCTAGGTTTTGGAGAGTGGATGTGCCGTTTAGAATAATTGAGTTTCACATTCCCATTGTCTGATTTCACACAGCACCTTGATTGAAACACAGAATTTCCTGTTATAACGCTTGAATGTCTCAAGGGAAACTTTATTGGGTTCTGAATACTGTTCTGAAATTGTTCACCAGAATGACAAATTAAGAACCTGAATAGTACATTTAGAGGATATATTTGTCTCTGGACCCTTCATAATTGCCCTTGTCATGCATCACAAGCAGAATCTCAATAACTGAATCAGAGTGATAATGGGAAAAAAAATACTGTCAGAAAAAAAATTCTACTGGAATCTTCTAATTGAGATAATTGTTTTGAAGCATTTGGGGAAGGACGTATCTATAACAAAATGAAGGTTGTTAGTGTTAGAGATAAAATTATAAAAGAGTTGTTTTTGGAAGCCCTTTAAAATTTAATTGAAGATGAGAATAATAAACTGTACAAGTTGAAAAATTTTATTTATGGTAGTTGAGCTTGAAAGTGGTTCTCTTAACTTTTACTACAGACTGCATTGTAAGTTTGAATCCATACCTCCTTATCACTGTCTGAATGACTATAATAATCATTTGCCAAAACATGGCTATAAAAACATGATAGTGAACAATGTCACCTCATGGAATAGAGTCTGTTAGCAAAATTAAGATCTCTTGGGGTCATGTTTCAATCCCATGAAAACCTTTTGATTTTGAAGTCCTGTACCTACAGGTAGAGTAGGTTGAAATGGCACCTGGGCCATGATCAAAACATCAGAGAGGGAATCAAGAGATATTCTGCTAGGTCTTTCACTCTGGACAATTAGGAGATGAGCTTCATAGGCACAGCATGTCATGCTTGTGCCTTGGTGTAGACCTCATCACTGACCACAACGAGTACAGTGAGGTAGTGAAGACACACACCTAAAATGTTGGAGAATGACAAAATACCAGCTTGAGGCAGCGTTCTCACAACTTTTAAGAAAAGCTGTCTAGATGGTTATTGTCAGCTCTGTTTGGAGGGGGGAAGACTGTCTCAATAAAAATTAGGTAGAAATTGAAATGTTTTAATGGCACAATAGTGTCAGGAAGGAATTTACTGGGTCATAGAGACTGGTCTCAGTAGGTAACCCATCCTAAGAAATCCCTAAATTAATTTATGCTAGGTGGGACCTCTGCACATCATCAATTTCAAGCTCAAGCAGCAATGCGATCTTGAAAACTAAATCTATTTAGGAACACATTTTGATTACATTTAGTCAACCTCATTCTCAAAATTGCTCCAGGACCTATATGAACCAAAGCTGATCTCAAAACTTTGGTTAAAGTTCAGAGATTCTTTGGCTTAGATATGATTAGAGATCTAATTCTAATTCCAAAATGATTCAATCTGTGACCATATTAACTGCCGCACTGTGTCAGAGTTCTCTTTTGTTTCTTCTCTATCTCTATTTTACCCTTTATTTATACATAGAAAGCAACCATACCTCCTCTCAGTTTTTATTTTGCTAGATTAAACAAACATTGCTCATTTTAATCTCCTTTCATATGACAAGATCTTCCGTTCTGATCTTTTTTTTCCTGGATCTCCACCCTTCTCTGCATCTGTTCTTGTCTAAATTCCTCTTTATTGGACACAATTTTTCATAATTCCTTTTACTATGTTCTCCAACAGTGGTCTCTACATCTCATAGCAAGTGAAAAGCCCGTCATGAAATCCTAAGAATGGGTGTATTTTTTTGCTGTTTGTGCAAGTCAACCTTTTAATCTGAAAACTGCCAGCCAGCTCTAAACTATGGCACTCTCTGTATTAATTAAACAAGACTGCTGGAACAAAAGTAACCAACAAACCCACCAACCAACCAAAAAAAAACCCAAACCAAATCCCCACATACTTTACTTTTCATTAAGGACTATAAGCATTAGTGTTGGGAGGAACAATAAACATCTGATTGTACTCATGGCATGGAAAAAATGTGTTTTCCTAAAAATATTTTGAAAATCCAAGGGAATGGGCAGAGTAAGAATGTTACAGCCCTACCTGCAGCAGTGGCAAACCTGGAAGACACAAGGGGATGATCAGCCATAGTCATTCTCAGCTAAATTACAAATTCCCTGCGATGAAAATGACCTAATCTATGTTTGATATTCCCTCTGTGTAGCAGAGGATTTCAATCTCCTGTTCTATATTCAGGCCTATCTAAAATCTAAGGACTGAGGAATAAAATTATTAGACAGATGACAATAATTTAGGACTATAAAGTCATAGATGAGGGTGAAGGTTAACCAATGTGCTGTTGAAAAGGTTAATGCTTCCCTTTTAAAATATGGGCAAAGGATTATTAATTTTGAAGGCATTGTTCTTATCTTAGTCATATTATCTTACTTATACTTTGTAATAAAATATTCATACATGTTTAAATTATGCTGGATGCCTTCTCATGTATACTGAATTCCCATGAGGAGCAGTTTGTGGATCAAAGGTTTTATAATTTCAAGATCAACACTTCTACACATCCGTGTGTTGGAGATGTCTTGATAAATACATATGAGAGACTATTTGATCCCATTATCTGTGATATTATATGAGTGAAGTAGGTGAGCCAGGCTTTTCCCTTCAGCTTCACATTGAAGGGTAAGATGAAATGCTGGCATAAATGAATGCAATTTTACTTGGTTGTGCTCTCTTATGCTAGTTGTTAGTTTTGCTCTATGTGTTTATTGGCCAGTATGATTCTCTACCTCCCTTAATGCAAACTCTCATGTTCTTTCCTTTATGCTCCCAACCACTTTTAAAGGCCAAAACCTTACAAGTCTTTCATTCATAGCCCAGCAGGAGTTTTGATTTATGATAGAATAAATCAATGTGCTCTCATCGGGAGGGTAGAAACTTATGATAAAATGATTCTTCCAGCCCCACTGACGCAGAGCCAAATACAGTATTTTTCAAATTTTAAATTGCATGTAATACTTGTTAAAATTAACCCTCTCATTTTTCAAATGTTACCTAACTGTTTTTTCAGTTGTCTGTGGTAATAATTATCAACCAAGACTATTTAATAATCTCAACTTTAGAAATATTTCTTCACTTGAACTGATAGATTTTTTAAGTGCTGTAGACTCTACCTTTTACCAAAAAAATGAATAGACACTGTTTCCTTATTAGTGAAAAAAATTAAAACTTCCAGATATGAATTGTCAAAAAAGGCAAACATTTCACATTGTAGAGTAGCATCTAGTTAGTTTGACACAGACAAATCAACATGAAGAAGCCAATGTGAAACTCCTGCCTCCTCCAAAAAAGAGATTGACTCACTCCCTGCTCCAAATCCATGGAAGGTGAGATTTCTGTGCTGATGTAAAGACCAGAGGCTGGGTAAGCCAATTGAATATGCAATTTACTACTGAGATTCCTAGCTTAGGCCTTCAAAAAATACTAATGATGTCACAAAGCCTCCCGTTCTCAGGACATAGTGGGAGCTGTAACTTTGTAATGCAGTGATTCTCTGTCAAGGGCTGTCCATAATTGGTCCCCAAATATATTAAAATTGCTCCTCTGAACTTGTGCATGGTAAGAGTGTAATACTGTAGGGGAATTATCTAGTTATTAATGAAAATGCCATGTTTGGAGGCTGGAATTTTAAGTTCTTTTCCCATCCTCTTTGTGTATGTATATGTGAATGAGAGATGATGAGAAATATTATAATAGTTATGGAACGAGTGGGCTTGAACTATTGGAGCAAATGGATTTAGGTGCCTATAGCAGATTATAAAGTGTGTTTGCACAGGAACATATGCCAAAGAGGTCAATTGCCAGTGTTTTAGTATTTTCTCAGAAAAAAATGTAAAAATATCTTGACTCGGCATGGTGAAACTGAAATGCATTGGCCTAGTGAAATGTGCAGCTGGAGAAATTGTACCAGGACTGCGTAACAGCAGGAGAGAAGCAGACAAATTAGCTTCACTTCTACACACTTTTGCTGGACCTTTTTCCGTTGTTAGTCACTGAGGCCATAAGAGCAGTTTTTTACCAACTATTTGGACAATACTGTATTTTGAGTTATGCTAAAGCTATTTGATGTTTACATCTCTTTGGGTCAATGTATCTCCTTAAAGCCTCCTTGGTCAGATACATATAAATTTTGATTGGATATCTTTCTCTTCTCTTTATAAGGATAGACCTGCTGCTTCAGACAGTTGTTCATCCTAAGCAGTATAGGTGCCTATCTCAAGGTAGTAAGAGCCTCTCTCTTGGAAGACTCCTCTTTTGACAGCACCGGTTTTTCAGCAGGGATCAGGGCCCACACAGCTAACTTCAACCATTGGCTAACCTTTCATGACCAAAACAGAGAGGAGGCATACTTTCCCTACCCTGTCTTAGATGTAAACATAGACCGAGCCTTTTGCAAAATCCCAATCATGAGTTGGTCATAACTGTTGAGGGTTGGAAAGCTCTTTTACAGTCTTGAACATTGTTATTTGCAATCACCCCAGAGAAGGAGAGTGAACTATGAACATCATGAAAAATTAGGTGTAAATCGTGCTCAAATTTGCTTCTTTGTTTTTTTTTCAGCAACATGTACAGGCCAACTCATCTTTCTGTGAATAAGTGGTCCCAATATATTAAAGAGGAAGATATAGTAGAGTTGGGAAGCACTCCCTTCTTGACACATTGTGAGCATGAAATGAAAAATCTAGGTGCACAGGAGGGAATGCTTCAGGGACTGACTTATAGCAACATACCAGTCTCTTGCAAGTTTGCCTTGCTGCATGAGGTGCCATGAAGATAAATATTCAGCATGGGCCAGACTAACTGGTTATCCCTTGTTTTGAGAAAGTTATCTTCTTCAGAAAGATACCAGTCGCAGTTTTCATACATCAAGGATATAAATGATGGTTCCATTTGGAAAATCAAAGCCAATATATAGTTTTAGTAAGAGACCATAGAATGAAATATAAGGAACCCCCAATTTTTTTAGTGTTTTCCCCTGGAGTGTTAAGGATTGAATTTAATGATCCATATCTGAAGGACATGCTTGAGGCTGACAAGGTCAGAACTAATTTTACATGTGGTACACAGATTTGAAGTTACTCTCCTGAACCATGGAATGAATGATCTATTCAACTTCCCTTGGCAGCAAGGTTCCATGAGTAGTAGCAGATTTTCCTGCTGTTCAGGTATTGTTACAGAATCACACAGGTGGCATTCAGTCTTTCTCTAATTTAGTAAGACAAAAATTCTTCACATTACCCCAAAGTTGAATATTTTTGTTCTTTATAATTCTTCTTGGAAACAAAGCAAAATAAAGCCAAAGCAAAACAAAGCATTTTCTTGGTTTGTGGAGAATGCCTTACATTTTGTGCTGTTTCACCTAAGGCAAAGAAAAAACCCCAAAACCCATCTTTACCAAGACAAACTTGTTCTGTTTGTTGTAAGCTATTTATATGCATATGAACATGTGGTCCTTTCTGAGGATTTGTCCACATACGACTTTAAAAGGGGTCCAGATTCCTGTCTTTCATTCCTAAATGCATGTTCAAAATATTAGTTTCATCACAAGCTTGTCCTTTGATGCACCAGAGCCACACCAGAGATGTCAAATTTTTAAGAAAAAACCAAACCACATTCCATTTCCTTTTTTCTACTTGTATCACAGAATTTATTTTCCAAAGTTTAGCCTGTCTCTATACATTTGCAAATAGTAGACTTGATCTTAAAACTGCATCAACTATGCTCTTCTTTCTACAATGTGGGTAAGAAGTGTTTATGCCAAAAATTTGAGAGTTTTGACTTTATTGAACAAAAGGTTTAATTGTTCTGAGTATTTTCAGTGCTTAAGGTAAGAATAAGATGATTAACTTGTTTTTCTAAATCAATCATTTGTTGTGAAATAGAAAAAGAGAGAATTTCTCATTTCACCTGGAAATATATTGATCTCTTTTCCTGAGGCAAGAGCGATTTTGTACAGACAGGAATTTTTCTCAATGAAAGTATCTTAAAAATGTACACAGAGTATGATAGTTATATACTGTTCATTTAATTCCTTTCACTTGTTTGTATAACTACTGTATAAATTCTGCCTGCATAATCTGTCTATAAACATTCATAGGTTTTTTTGCTCTTGAATTTATTCTGTCCTCATTTTCAGTTCTGTTCATAGTTTACCTTCAAATCTTTTAGTAGATTTTCGGAAGTATAAGTGATAGGTTGTCCCTGACATACACTCTGGCCATGCCTGAAGGACAACAGACTTCCTAGAAAATTGGAGAACTGGCATACATCCTCAGGTTTGCACAATGTCATGTGGAAATGTATGCTCATATCCTAAAAGGTATATATCAGTGTTAATTCCATTTTTAGCTGGGCTAATAACCATATCTCTCAACAGCACTAATTAATGTAGGCTCAGTATCATGTTGATGATGCACTATATTTTCTTCCAGTAACAAAATTAGATAAATGGGTGCTAATTTGTAGATTTTCAAGCCACATTCCATTTCTATTAGTCAAAGTCTACTAAACTGCAATCTAGATAAATCTATATCTTATAACAATAAGGCAGAGATGCTACTAAACAAACCACTTCACATTTTTAGAGCTGACTAGCTCTACGATTTTGGGCAAGTCAACCTGCAGTCTGGAACCCTGTAGTAAAACCCTGAACTCATCATGGGCCACATAAGAACTGGGTAAAAAGTGAAAAAGAAATGAAATGGGGATACTTTTATAATTGTATTCTTAAGCTAAATTTTATGAGGTTTCTCCAAGAACAGATGAAACTAAACCAAAAAAAAAAAAAAAAAAGCAAAGCAAGGCTGGAATAAAAACTGAAGATTGGGGTGGTTTTATTTTTTTCCTAACTGATCCCAAGAACAAACGTAGGGAGTTACTGTAGAGACCTGCAGCCAAAGAATCTTTTTTAAAGCGATCTTACAATAATTTGCAAAGCACAACTGAGGAAAAAACCCAACCAAATTAATTCCAAGTTGCTTTCTGCTTTCTCATTTATAGAGATAAATAAGGATCTCTTTACAATTCAGAGTAGATTGAAGGCTGCTCAAACTTTGACTCGTTAGGGTTCCTGGGAGGCTGTTTTGCCCTTCCCTAATAAAACATGTGATGGCCACCTCTCTGACACCCCTGTGACCAGGGATGCACACAGCAGCACAGGGTGTTACCACAAAAGGTCTGCTCAGTTCTTTATAAGGAAAGAAGAAGCTGCTAAAAAATATAGCTTTTGGCCAAAACATTTAAAGTTAGGCTGCCCTATGAAGATATTTCCCTTAAGAAGGAATACTTATCTTCCTATTTGAGGCAATTTAGACAAATGTTGTGTTGCGAGAGTAGTGCAAACAGGGCCTTAGCCTAGGGTATATAAATGTGCTAACCACACATAACTGAAACAGATAGTTCTTCCTTCCTCTGTGTAATGAAAAGTTGAAGGTCTGCCAAAAACAAGTTGAATTGCCAGAAATTCTGTCAATGTGAAGGCATCTTTCCGCCTGTAAATCAACTACACATTTAAATTACTTCCTTTCATAATCTATTAAAATGGCTTTGGCACAGTCATTCTTTGTGCAATGGTTATTGCATAATTTCATTTCGTTCTTGGTGAACAGTTGTTACTATTAAGTCTCAAATGCTATTGAAGGGGAGTATGCGTCTTATTCTGTGAGTTACAAAAATGATCTAGGGTAAATATAAATATGTTTTTAAAGTAGAATAGAGAGTACTACCCTGAATATTTAATCCACTATCTTTGTCAGCTGTTAGGACAGGGCTGGAACAAGACTGTTTTCATGCAAAATGAACTACTTTCTAAATTATCTGTTGATAATAAGGGTGTGCATGAAATTCACTCATCATTATTTCAAACTATATAAACCTGCAATTCATCAGGAAATGGCGACTTTTAGTCCAAAAGTGCTGAAACCTCACTTCTGAATTCATAGAATGTTCTAGAAGCAATCAAAATCATTAAGACTTCTGTTGCTAGGCTAAAGACAAGCCATACGAATCGACTGGAAGTTATAAAACATTGTAGGACTGTTAAATTCAGCATTTGGAAGGAAGAAACTGGTTGCAAAACCCATAAAATGTTTTTGGCAAAATATCTGTTGCACATTACATATACACGAAGCTAGAGCCAGCCAAGAAAATACTAAATCAGTAAGAATCCAGGTTACTTTTCTGTATATTTAAAATAGCATTGTAAACAAGAATTGCCCCTTCCTCCACACCTTTGCCATTTAAGGAGTAAAAGAAGGAAAAAACAGCTTGATACATTTTCAGTAATGCTTACAATATACTGCATACAACAATCCCTGAACAATAAGGAAATTCCCAAAGTCGAAGAAGATTAAGGTTGCTGGGCTCTCGGGTCCTGCAAAATTTTTGAATCCATCTGCATCAAAGCTTGTACAGGTAAGGAATTGAAAAGTTCAACTTACTTTTCTGAAAATGAAGAAACTAACCTGGTGACTGCTCTTGCAATTCAATATTTGCCAGTTTTGGGGAGTTACCAATGGCCATCGTGCACAGTACAGGAAAACACAAAATCACCAAAATGCATAAATGTTGAAACTGAAAGGGACCTCAGTAGAACATCTAGCTCAAGGGCCCTGCTTATTGCAGGATCAGCTAGAGCAGGTTCTTCAGGGCTATGTCCACTATGTCCATGTGCTCCGTACTGGGGAGCCCAGCATTGGACACAGTACTCTGGGTGTGGCCTCAACGGCAGCGTTGAATAGAGGGAGGGAGCACCTCCTTTGACCTGCTGACAATGCTCCTCCTAACGCTGCTGGGAGGCTGTTGGCTTTCTACATCACAAGGGCACACTTCAGGCTCACATATGTTGGTGTCCACCAGTACCCTCAGGGCATTACCTACAAAGCTGCTTTTCAGCTTGCTGATACCCAGTCTGTACTGGTGCAAGGGGTGGTTCCTCCCCAGATGCAATACTTTTCAATTCCCCTAGTTAAAATGTGCCAAAACTAACAGAGAATAAAAATTCTTATATTTGAATTCAATTCACTGGCCTGATTACAGCTATCTTGAATGTTGATGGAGGAGTTGAAGTAAATTAACAGATTGTCACTATTGAGGAATGTTACAAGTGCCCATCATTTCCAGCAGCTCCAGCCTGGGCCTCCTTTGTCCCTCTCTGCTGAAGTGTACTTTGGAGATGTGAGGCTCTGCTCAGACTAAGAGTTTCAGCTGCTGCCTTCTCATTTGAACATTCAATCAGTAGAGCAACTGAACAATATCCCAGAGACACAGGGAGACATGGACACTCACACAGATGGTCATGTACAGGACACACAGACAGCCATGTCCCCTCCTCCCCCTGGGCTGGCAGAGGCAGAAGGCCACCAGTGCAGCACATAGCACTCCCTCCATCCAAAAGCACGTGCACATTCATAGATTCCCCCAGGATGGCACTTCTGCCTCCCTGGCACTCACTGTCTGGCCCAGCTTGGACGTTACTTTTCATGTTCAGAACTATCTAAACATCAGCAGTGTTTATAATTTTCCATCTTAAAATATTTTTTATATGTGTTTATCAAAGCAATGTAGCAATAGACAGAACACTTGTTCTGGCAGTCGAGCTGTGCCACTATGTTCTAATACACACTACCTCAGAGTGTCTTTCATTTAAAGAAGATTGAAATATGATTTCCTTCATATATATCTATTAATATCAGGGAGAAGAAAAATTATGATTTGCAAGAGCACACAGTAGGAAACTTGCCAGAGCTCAAGTTTGGGCAATACTCTCAGGAACATGGTGTGATTCTTGAGGATGGTCCTTTGCAGGGCCAGGAGTTGGAGTCAGTGGTCCTTGTGGGTCCCTTTCAATTCAACATATTCTGTGATTCTGTGTATCTGTGAAATAGAAAATCTTCCCTACAGGGTCTCCATGACAGAAGACACACAGGAGCACGACATGGCATGCCCATGAGTGCGACTGCTTACACAGGTACACCCAACTGATCAAGTCTGTGGCAATGGTTTCTGCAGGCATTCGAAGGTTCAAGTGAGAGAGAAGAAGCTGAGCAGTGAAGTTGCTCATTATCACAGCCTTAGCAACTGAAAGGGCTGTCAAGCATTGGAACAAGCTGCCCAGGGGAGTGGTTGAGTCACCACCCCTGATGCTATTTAAAAGATGTGTAGATGTGACACATAATGATAATATTTAGTGGTGGTGCACTTTTAAGTGTTGATTTAATGATTGAACTCCATGATCTTAGAGGTCTTTTCCAACAGAAAATATTCTGCGAATCTATGTAGCCATTCCTGAGAAGATAAGATAACAAACAGCCATTTTTAATATAGGAAAGACAATTTATTTAAAGACAAATATTTGCCATTTGAGGACAACAAAGTAAAATTTCATACAAGATCTTTTATTTTCTTGATTAGAGTAAATTTAAATCACTCTATAGTGTATAAAATGACAAGAAATACCACATTTATATTTTAGTCAGTCCTGATCCACTGATGTCTGGTTTCCAAACTCTGGCATTTGGGGTCTAAGATGATTTTAGTCAAGGACAAGCAGCAGTGCAAAAACTGATGTTAATATACTTACAGTCAAATAGCAAAGTATACTTACGGCTTATTAGTTTCCAGATACACAATTTCCCTTGGCTGCAAGCTCAGCTTGTCCCTGCTGTGAGCAACTTCAAAAGCAAAAAATTGTGTTTGTGGCTGGACTTACAATCCAAGTTGCCACGTTTGGCTCACATGTGGGCATTCAGTATCCTTGGAGTCTCATTTTAAATTAACTAGCATTAAAAAAGGAATAAAATCAGATTATAAGGGGAAGTAATAATGAGTTTCCTTTTGTAAGTGGCTAGATTTCTCTCTGGGGCCAGTTATTAATAACATGTGCTGACTGAAAATGGGTCTAAGCTGCAAGAGTTTTATAAGGTATTTTTCGAATGAAACCTGTTAATTTCAGGAGGGATAAATCCAAAGATTTGATTTAGTCCACTAGAGATATACAAATACCATAATTCTTTCATACACAACTGGTTTCCAACTAGCTTCTTTGTTTATTCTGGCCTATGGAACTGTGCCTTTTATCAGACCATGACACTGTGGGTGCCATAAGAAATTCGATGCTGAAAATTTGTAGAAGTTAAATTTTCCATACAGATATGCTGTAATGAGTAGTATGTGGGAGAACATTTATTTATTTACTTATTTATATGTGGGAAAATAGATCGCATTAGAAGCCTTACTGCAACAGTTAGCTTTGTGCAGAGGCGTAACAGAATAAAATAGTGTGGCATGAATGCCTAATCCAAGTCAGTTCAAAACTTGAATGACCATTATGAACTGATTTCATAATTTTTGGGCCCAACCTTTGTTTGTAGAATACTTATGCTGAATTATTTCAAATAAAAAAATAACTGCAGAAAATTATAAGTTAATTGTGAAAATCCAGAAATAAAAATATTGTAATATTTGTTAATAATTTGTGTTTGATTTGCTGAAATTGTGTTTTTCAAGAGGTGCCTGAATCAAAGGCAAAAGACAGAGGTTACAATTTGTTTAATGACTTAGGTAACACAGAGTGATATTTTTAAACTCAATTCCTTGAAATTAAACACAGTACATCAAGTTATTACGATGTTTATTAGTTTACTGAAAACTAATCTGCACTTCTGAGGCTTCCAAAAATATTTGCCTTTGAGGATATCTGATGCATTAATGCTTTAGAGAAGGTGAGGCATCTGTCTCACAAATTATCTCAGTGAATCCTGAAACTCCCAGTGTGTTCAGCAAGGCATGCGTAATTTATGTAATGATCTAATACACTTTTCTCCTACCTTGATAAAATTATAACAGAAAAAGTTTCCCTGCTGACATTAACAGATATTACTGTAGATAGCTTTCTTAAAGGCAGACTGGAGGCGATCATCAAGGAGTAATGTTCCATCTACCACCAGCAAAGATTTACTCTGCCAGTCAAAGGTTTAAAAGGGATGTTGCTGTAAATTCGTTGCATTTGAAAGTCTCCATTATTCTCAGTTTGCTGAAATTTTTTTTCATCCTGTTCATCCTATGTCCTTAACTAAAAGAATTATTTTTTATATTATTCTTAGAGAACTCTGGCCCAGAAATTCAGTGATATATTCTCCTATGTTTTTCTATATACTCATATGTCTGTCATAATTTTAATCCTGGAATCTAACCAGAATAAGCACCTTGGAAACTGTTGGTTAAGACATTTAAAATCTGTATTGATCCATACTATTTATTTTTATTTACGTCTAATATTGGTTTCAGGAGCAAAACAAACAAAAAACCCCACCAATATAATCTATTTGCCTATTTAGCAGTAATAGCAGGGATGGACTGTGCACAAAACTGCATACACTGGAAAATAATAAATGAGTCTACAATAACTCATTTGCCAGATTCTTTGACCAATGACTGGAACTAATGGCTTCAGTGTTGGAATTACTCAGCAAGGGTTCCCTCCTATAAGGTTTCAAGGTATAGCAAAGGAGCATTGACCTTGCCTCAAAATTAATTGTAGACATCGGAGCAGAAATGTGTAAGTAAACATATCTCTTACTCAAGGGAACTGGAAAGACACCGGTGTGAGGCCTGAGGACATTGCAGGCAATGTTCCTGTAGTTTGAAAAGAAGGCCTCCAAAATTTCTTTTGACTGTATATATGAACATGGTACTTTTAGAAAGAGTCAGGCTGAAATTCTTGGTTTGCTATTCACAAAAACAAGATTGATAGTTGAACAGGAAAGAACTTGCTTCACCTTTATGTCTAAAAGAGGCTGTCTGCTGAATAAATTAGATGTTTAGGAAAACTGTTTTCTGTTACGTTTTAAAGCAAGATGCTGCTTAGTCAGAGAATATAACTCAAACATGGCTATCTTGTAACAAGTATAACAGTAAAAGAAAGTTTTCAACGAACTCAAAACTCATTTTCACAGGGACAAGAAAGGTTTCAAGAGCATGAGTATTCTTTCTTCATTGGAAACTGGATGAGGTCTGAGTTTATATGAGCAGTTGACAAGGACTAGAATTTTGTCAGCCATTGCTCTAGGGCAGTGAGGAAGTATTAGAAGGGAGAGTTTCTGAGTTGTTTGGTTTTTGGTTTAGACTGTGTAGTGTGGATTTTTTTCTTTTTGTTTGTTTGTTTGGTTTGGTTTTTGTTTAATATAATTTATTTATATTCTTTCTGATTTTCAATGTATCAAATCAACATTGCCTTTTGCTTATTCCTGACAGTCTTTCTAGAGGCTGGGTAATTCCAGAAGTCAGTAATAGGGGTTGTTTTATTTTTATGACTAGCAAGCCCAGGAAAGATTGATAAAGCCTAATGTAAACAACTATGTCTGATCTGTGGAAAGATGTTGAAGTACCTTAATCAGTGGAGAAAAATATTTTAGGAAGCAATTGATCTCACCCTACAATATACAGCTATTGATAAGATGAGTAATACAATAAAGGGCACTTTTTCTCCATTGTTTGTAAATAGAACATAGTGAGAAGAGTTCTGACTATAGAGTGAAGAGATTTAAGTTAGGTAAGAATCTAAGCCTTCGTAACTCATGCCTTAGTTTATAAACATACATTACAGGTATGGTTAAATAAAAGCTGTAGGATAGATTATTACACAGTTCAAATATATTGATGTGGTACTGATGTTTTCATATAAGCTATATTATAAATTATTTAAAATATTTTTTAAAATTTAACAAATGAAGGCAAATTAAAATTACCTAAGGACTGGATTAAGTTGCCTAAATATAGGTGTCTGGTATAGTTTAGAATGTCTTGGGGTAAAAATTAGGAACAGATTTCTTGACAATTCTAGCAAATTGATTTCACTCTGGATGTTTATGTTCACACATGTTGATTATGCTCTAGAGAAGAGGTTCAGCTTGCAAATTGAGACATCTACATTTCATTACGCCTCGGCTCTCATTTTACCAAGTGGAGATATGGTCAATAGGGCATTACATAAAATAGTCAATGGAGTCTGGACAACAGTACATCTTCATAAGTTGGGAATATAAATTCAGCAAGCTAAATAGCTCTCTAGACTTCATTGAATTTTCTCACTAGATCTACTGCATATGGATATCCTGATTGAGAAATTTGTCTTTTCCTGCCTCATTTGAATGCCTTGGATAACGCAAATCATCTCAAATCTCTTTAAACACCCATAGAACGAAACCTGAATCAAGCTTCTAAACTTACTTAATCTCTGAGCTGAATCCCATTGGAAAGTGCTATGAATACTCAAATTATCAAAGACATGCAATTTTAAATTCTAATTAAACAACAACAACAACAACAACAACAACAGAATTAATTTAATTAAGAAGATATTTTAAATAGAAGAAATATACTGGTTTTTTCCCCCATGTGTTATTTTCATATGTTTCTAACTGTGTTTGTTTTGGCTGGGGTAGAGTTAAATTTCTTCATGGTACCTGGTATTGGGGCTGTGTTTTGGATTTGTGCTGAACACAGAGCTGATAACGTAGAGATGTTATTTTTTTTGCTGCTGAGCAGGGCTTACACAGAGCCAAGGCTTTTCCTACTGCCACACTGGTGAGGAAGTTGGGGGTTCCTGGGATGTTGGGAGGAGACACAGCTGGGACAGGTGACCCCAACTGACCAAAGGGATATTCCAGACCATATGGCATCGTGCTCAGTATATAAAGTGGGTGGAAGAAGGAGGAAATGAGGGACATTTGGAGTGATGCTGTTTGTCTTCCCAAGTCACCAGTACACATTATGGGATTCTGCTCTCCTGGAGATGGCTGAACACCTGCCCATCCATGGGAAGCAGTGAATTAATTCCTTGTTTTGCTCTGCTTGTGTGTGAAGCTTTTGCTTTCCTTATTAAATAATCTTTATCCCAACCCAGAAGTTCTCTATCTTTTACCCTTCCAATTCTTGTCCTGATCCTGCTGGTGGGGGAATGAGCAAGCGGCTGCATGGTAATTGGTTGTTGTTTGGGGTTTAAGCCATGACATTAGTTAATATTAAAAAGAAATCCTAAAATTTAGTTATTTCTTCTTTTTAAATCCACCAAGAATAAAAACAGTTACTGATATCAGGGACAGTTTTGACTTTGTATCTGAATATTAAGTGAAGGTCATATATATATTTATAAAAGAATATTAATGGCAGAAAAAAGGGAAGATTTTGGCACCTATGGTATTGGTATCTAAAATGACATATTATAAAGTAACATTTTAATCATATATATATGCAAATTAAGTCAAACTTGATTTTTGCAGTGCAACAGTACATGGATATGCAGACAACCTAAATGGCAAGCAATTGGAGGCATAATAATAATAATAATGAATAATTACTGAGTTTAACAGAGACATCTATTTTTTTTGCCATATACTTTTCATATTCTTTTATGATTTTGTACAAATATATATATATACACACACATATATATGTATATATATTGCAATGAAGGTGTAGAACCATATATGCGTTCATCTGCTTTGACAGGTACAATAAAACTGTTTCTCTTCACACAAAATAAAACTAATGCCACTGCTCATATTACTTCTTTTCTTTTTAAATGTTAAACTTTTCCTGCCATACATGTGTTGCATGTTTGAAGGAGGAACATAAGGTACAGAAGTAACAATGTTGTTATATTTGAAAGAAAATGACTGTATTTGGATATCACTTAGTCTTGAGAAAATAATCATGTCCCATTAGGATAAGGGATATTAAAAAAGCTCAAGTCCTTTATTCATAATGTCACTTATTTTCTCTTTTCTTTCCTAAAGTGTTTGTCTTCCTCTCAAGATGCTTAGAATTTTGCTTAATCACAAAGGCTATTTTCAAAAGTGCTGAGTTCTCATTAAGATTCCATTTTTGAATTGCTAAACAAAAAAATGAGAGTCTGCATAATGAAGACAATTAATTTCTTCAGCTTGACTGCTCTGTCATTCATCCTGAGCACCTTGATTTCAATATAAGACATAAAAAAACCCCTGTACAATATTGGCATGAGTGTTCATATTTGTAACAAAGTAAAAGCTCAAAATGTAAGTATAGCATATGCAGCTAAAACTAACAGAGACCTTCAAATGACTTGGAAAGAACAGGTGTCCTACCCTGGCTGGTAAGTAGACAGACATCTGTAGTAATTCGAATATGTATAGTTCAAAGCACTAAAACACAATCCTTAGCATTTGCACAGTTACAAAATGTTTATTACACAGATAGTTATACCTTTTAAATCTAAAGGGACTTGAACCTGAAGGTTGTTCCTTACTGGTTTTGGATCACTAATTGTGCTGCCTGCATGGAATTGGTCCTAAATGCGTACAGGTATTCTGATTGTAGCTTTTTTTGGTTTATTCTTTTTAGTATCCTTACTAATATTACATCAAGCTTTTAAAGCCCATAATCAGACGTCCATAATCTAAATATTCATTGAACGTATAAATACAGAAAGTCTTTTCTTTAATAAGAGACTCTTAATGACTGGCTTAAGCATTGGTAACTTTTTATAATGACCGAAGCACTCTGTAACAGAGTTATTTTTATTTCTTAGCATTTGCTGCTCCACTTCTCCAGTGTAACAGACTGCATCAAATCTTTAAGTCCTCATTTTGACTCAGTTTAAATTAGAAAAAGTGAATAAACAATGATGTGGGATGGGAAAGGCATAGCATGAAAAGACATGAAATATAAGAAGTGGAAACCTTTCCAAAAAGGCTATAAAGTTGCTGACAAGCAGAATATGAAATGTGGATTAAGTGGGCCAGACTGCTTGTTCTTTAATGATCTCTGAAAAAATTAAATGTGCAGCAAAGTCAAGAATTAAATAGATCTTTGCCCTTGTCTGCTGTCCAAATGGTCACTGTTATTGATTCTGCTCAGATCTTTTTGTTTAATGTTCCAATTATCTCCCACTGCAGCTGCATAAGAAAGACATAAGCTATTTCTACAGTTCTAAATGTATCCACCCAAGGGAATGATTCCTGGCTCCAAAGCAGTGCAGATTGCATCCACATACACCATTTAAGGCTAGATCTCCACAGAACAGATATGCCATGGCCACTCAACATAGCACTTGGGCCAGCAGCCCGTTTGGGCTGCCACAGAGCGCTATAACTGTTTGATAGATGGTGTTTTGGGGTTTTGTGTTATTGTTGCTTGGTTTGGGTTTTTTTTGTTTGTTTCTTTTTTATTTTTTTCAGGGAAGCAAGAGGTAGGGACATTGATTTTAGTTTATACTGTCTGATATAATGTGGCAGCTTTGCTGGCACTTGAGAGAGGTATCTATTGTAAGATGAAAATGAAAGTAGATGTTTCATGCGCAGGAATATTTCATTTGAATGTCTGGAGACATCTGAGAGTGAAACACATGCAGGGTAGCCTTTCAGGACAGGACAATAGGAACAAATGAACCTGGTCTAAGGTTGTGCATCTTGCCTTTTATATATAAATTCCTGAAGCAAGATGTTACAACAGCACACGAAAAGAGCTGCATTTTCGTAGCCTCACACCTGGAATCTAATAGATGTAGCAATCAATCAATTACTTAATTGATTATAATTTATGATTTCTGGTGGCTGAGGTCCTGTGTTAGGACAGAGAGGAGGGGGCTACATGATTGTTTTAAGTAATTTCTATTATAGTATTCTCAAAAGCTTCTGAATTCCATTTGTTCCAAATAACTAAACTGATCTTTACCTGATTCTTCCATTTATTTTGTCAGCACATGTCTAGATGGGCAATTTTACTTGCATTGATTACAATCAATACCTTGCTCGGGATTAGACATTTTAAATCCCTAAAGATGGCACAGCAAGATATAAAACCTTCACCTATTTGTTTCTTCATTTGTTTGTTTGCTGTGTTCCATCTTAAAATCAGCTTGTTTACATTCTGCAGAACTGATATATGAATAATATAACATTTTAAAAGAGAATATAGAAACTTGTTATTTATAAAAGGATTACATTATATATATATGGTTTTGGGTTTTTTTTTGCTTTTGCTTCTTTTGGATGCTTTTTGTGGCCTCCTCGTCCTTGGAGAAATTCCTTTTTCCTCTCCTTTTATTCTTAAACTGTTTTAGCTATGTTCAGATACAATCAAGTTGGCTTTCTTCTTCATAATGCTTTGGAGGCAATTTCCTCTTCATTTTAAATTTGTCACTGGGGAACCTTTTTCTTCCTCTCAGCCAAACAGATGGTTTATATTTTTTATTTTTTATTTTTTTCAATGGTTCCACTAAAAAGGTCAAGATTGTATTTGGATAAGTGAAATTCCTCATTTTTTTCCACTATCTTAAAATAAAAGCATATAAATTTTTAAAATCCTACAGATTGTTTCTTTTTCTTCTCAAGTGTAACTACTCTTAGTTAGATGACTTTGGTCCTTGTCATTGTAATACCTGAAATTTTACAAGCTTCTAATGAGATTGCCCTCTGAACTTGCATGTGAAAGCTCTTGGACAGCCTTGAAAAGAAAGAGTGGGTTTTGGATTGATTAAGATTAAACCTTATCTTGAAGTTCAGGAAAGAAAGCATCAGGCAGATTAAAAGACTTTCTCCAAATTTCACTGAACATTTAGTCATTTGAGCCAATAATAATAGTCTAACAATTCATAGAAGTGCATAGAAATATGAATGTGTACAGCTGTCCCATTTCACTTGCAGTACATCTTGATTTACTCCTGAAGTGAAATATTTGATGCCTATACAAAATTGCAGTATTTTGCATTTTAGACATGCAGGATTATGCATGTGTACTGACAGTTACATCTCTACAGACACTGTAATTTTTGCAGTTCAAAACTGAGTTTTAGTATCATCATCCATCTTTTGTCTATCAATCAAAGAGCAATATTAGGATCAGAATTTGTTATTAGTCTACCAGATAGAGCAATAGGAAATGGCCTCAAGTTGTTCCAGGCGAGGTTTAGATTGGATGCTGGGAAAAATTTCTTCACTGAAAGTGTTGTCAAGCATTGAAACCGGCTGCCCCTGGCAGTGGTTGAGCCTCCATCTCTAGAGGTGCCATGAGTACATGTGGCACTTAAGGACATGGTTGAGTGGTGGACTTGGCTTTGCTGGGTTGGACTCTATGATCTTATAGGTCTTTTCCAACCGAAATGACTCTGTGATCCTATGATTCTGTTCATCTGGTTAATCACACTGCATTTTAGGAAGATGTGTCTTCTCACCACATGCAATCCAGTCATTGTTCCAAGCAAGTCTAGAGATTCACAGGAGTATTAGCCTTTGCTCAAGAGATTCAGACTTGTGCTGACTGGACAAGTGTAGGTCCTCTAAACTTTGTTTTCTGTATATTCTGTATTCTACCAAACCATCTCTAACCAAACTAGGTTGTTCTTACTGAAGGTTCCTGCATGAGTAGGGTTTGCTTGCGTTTTTACAGTTCCTGATGGTATTTGTAGTCTGTCTTTTTTCCAGTCCTGCAGATAAGATGCTATATCATGTACTCTTTCTGATTTCCATTGGCTCCCACTTTTCAGTATCTTGTGCTGAATGTTTTTCAGTTCCTGAAGTTCCTAACCTATTATCTTTACATTCAGGCACTGAAATGTCTGTCTTGAAAATCTGTTGAAATGTACTATTTTTTAGTGTATAAGTCTGACTTGGTAAATGCATAAAAGAGCTTTGCTCCTGGATTTGTAATTACATGAGCCAGAATTCAGTGTTGGAGATTATTTGCTCACGGACCTCAGAGCATTAAGCTCTTTCAATATTGTTTCCTCTTCAATTATGGCATTTTCCATTTTCATGCTCTTACTTCCATTAGCCCCTTGACTTCGCCTCCATGTACTATATCATTTGTAGTTACTGAAATCTGCATCAAAGGTTTTTTTTGGCAGTATCTAAATTAACTTTAATCTTTGCCCCTATACTTGCTGAATTACCACACCACTTCCTCCTTCTTTGTTCTCTTTTTAATTTTTGTGGCTAAAAATCTTTTTACTGTTTGTTTTAATTTCCTCTGCAAGGTCCAGCTCAGCTTGATAGTTGGCAAGTCTCACTTTTCTCCTACATATTCTGACCTTCAAGACATATTTTCTATTTAGTCAGTCTGTTCTTGCTGTTCCACATAAACTTCCAACTTACCATTGTAAATGCTTTTTTTGCACTGATGTGATCAAGGTCAGAAATGGGTAAATGGATATCTATTTTGAGCAATATAGCATTTACCCACATATTAGCAGCTGCAGAGAAACATCACACAGAGGACTTTATTCACCCCTTGGTTGCTAAATGATTCTCAGCATGAATTGAATAGTTATCTAGTTAGGTCTTTTATCTTTTCCTCTCAATCATTTTCTGTTTACTTGTAGTACATGCATTGGCTTTCAATCTGTGATTTAAAGTAGTTCCAAGATTCTTTTTCAGACAAGCTTTTAAACTTTACAAATACACTCAACTTTCACTGATTTCCTGAATTTTTCAAGAATTTTCTTATTAAAATAAAAATTGTTAAAAATGAGTTTGCTTTTATTTATCTTTGTAGCATAACTTTAACATAATCTGATCATCATCACTTAATTCAGGGTATTTTTTTTCCAGTTGTGTTGGGGTTTTACTACACCCCGGTCGTGAAGATATCATTGTTTTTCATGGTTCTGTTGTGTAAAAAATATTCGCATCACACCATTTTTGTTGGAGTATGGTCTTCAGTCAATATGTATGGTATAGCAACATTATATTAATGTTGATATTATATATAGCTCTGATTATTAGTAAGAGCTTTATTCAAATACGATCCCGGTTTTTCAGAACAAATAATTAAGAAACCACTTTCCAGAACTGCTTAGTACCTTTCTGAAGTATTTCTACTTTGTTGTCAAGACTTCCTCTTCCCTCCATCTTTGTATTGAGAAAAAATAAAAACTTTCCATGTTGTTAATTTCTCTTATAAATCCTTAAGAAGATGGTTGACTAAATAACCTCTCTGAGAATTTTTTCACACATTCCTTGATTTGTCTCATCAGCATGATTCTTATAATTTCTACCTTTGAAAAAGCTAACTCCCGATATAGAAAACACATAACAAGTACACAACATTCACTGGTCCTGCAGGTCCTGCTGCCCTTCCTACTCACCCCTTTCTTATGAGGGAAAAACCCTTGGAACCCTTGCTCTTCCAGTAACCCATGTGCACTGGTTTCTTCTGTGAAAATTTGAAAACAACTAATCTAGAATCCAGGTCATATTCCATTTGTGATCTTTTATTTTAAGGCTTCTTGAGCATCCACTTTCCAGCAATTTAGTTGTGTAAGAATTGAATTGTTTCCTTCTCTTACAGATCTGTTGTTCTGTTGTTTACTTACTAAGAAGGTCATGAAAGCAAAAAAAAAACCCTATTCTTATTCAAAGTGGGGGTTTTTTTGTCATAAAAATGTGAAAAAGAAGAGGAAATAAAACTTAGACTCTATAGCCACTTTTCAAGTTGCATATTAAATAGTTTTCACTCAGCAGAACTGCTGTGACAAAGACATTATTTGGTGATTTATCTAATGGCTTGAAAATCCCACTGAAAGAGAGCTCATATCAAAGGTGATGAAAGAAAATGCTCAAAATGTCAGCTTTAAAGTGACCCCTGTAGTTTGTGTCTTTCCTAATCAGAGGATTAGTATGTTAGGATGTTGCAAATAGATAAATTATAGTAAGAATAAACTGTCTGTAAACTCATTTATGGAACCCTTTGGCAAATTTCAAAACATGTGATTTATATTTAAAGGAGACATTATTTAAAAATTTTTCTCTAATTCAATTTCTTTTGTTGCTTTTTAGTTCTACAAATGACATCTGGGATGGTTTTGTATATCCTCATTTTAAAACTGAAATTCTTTGACTATTTTGCAGCACTTCTTTGCAGCAAAGAATTCTCTGCAGCTCTTGCTGTGGGCACAGAGCATGAGTAGATGATCTCTGCTCAACCTTGCTGTGAGTACTCAGTTACCCCATTAGGGATTGGTAGGTCAGAAGAGGTCAAGTGCAACGTGACCTGCACTGATCTCTAGTATAACTGCATCTAGAAGCTGTACAGAAAACTTTGCTTTCCTGTATACTTTCAGGACTTGGCAAAAGTTGATGGAGTTTTTGTCATATTTTTTTCCTTCCACTAGATCCCCTGGGCTACTCTACTGTGTCACATATGAACACTTATGTCTGGCCTTAGGCATGTCCTGGATTTATGCCTAAAAGGGTTTTATATGCACACTCATGCATCTGAATGTCTGATACGTGCACACATAAAGACTTATGGTGAAATTATTGCTCTGATTAAGTTTATGGGAAAACTACTTCTGTGCTAGGAATTGATTTTTAAAAATATCTCCTGTTTATGTGCATGTGATATCAACATTGAAATGATGGAAGAAAAAGTCTTAAAGAATGGGAGAACAGAGCTGATACATACATATATATACACAAACTGATGGAGAAGCATAAAATTGAAGACATCAGAAATTATTTTGGAAATTTCTTCCTATCTTAGTAGTTTTTACCATGAATGGACTACCTATAAAATCATTATTTAACATAAAAAAGCAAAAAACAACAGCCAAATAAATTTTAGTGTACATTCTTGCAAACAATTATGCAGGACTCCAGAATATTTGAAATCTACCTCTGTCCACAAAGATTAGAGTGAAAACAGTTTATTAAACCATGGTTGGGGTTATGTTATTCAAAAGTTAGAAGTATTCTTTGCATGAAAACTCTTCCATGATCCTTTATGCTCATATTGCCAAGAACCACTCAAAATGGTGGTTTTTTGCAAATAACTTACAATTAGCCACATCAGAATCAGCAGGATTAAGCTAAATCGTCTTTTGATATCTAATGTGTTATATTTCCAAAGAAATTCACTGGCAGAGACAAATAGTTAAAGTCCAGGAAATTCACATGCATTCCCAGTGGCACCAGATCTTCAGGGCAGTAAGCATGGGAAATAAAGAATTCTTATTTGTGTTTGTTCCAATTTCTTCTGCCATGTTTCCTCATCCCAGCCAGAACTGCATTGCTAAAGATTCCACAGTGGCCAGTGAAAGGATGAATGGAATTTAGCTGTCTTTTGTGAGCTGTGTGAGGAAAGAGAAAGGACACAGTAAAGCTTTTATTGACCCAACTCCAAATCCAGTGTGTCTAACTAGGAAATTGTTCATTCAGATGGAAGCCAAAAAAGTGTCTATGCCTCAACGTTGCTGAGACAGCAAAATCAATTCAGAAAACAACAGATCTGTATAGTAAGGATTCAAAGGAAGACAATGTACCCAGATCAATAAATAATATACACAATAAGGCATTTACATGGCATATTATTTTCTTAAAGTGTCAAGAAATAAAAATCCATCAGCTTCTACAAATACTGGCTTTTCACAGGCCAAAAGGCCTAAGTGATTTTTAAAATTTAAAAAACTACTCTTAAAGGCCTGAAAGACTTATGAACTTGCTCACTGCTTTCCATGTAGAAATGATTTTGCCATAATTTCTGCCTTGCTTACATCATAAAGAACACTTATAAAGCCATAAAATCTCAAAATGTTAAACTTTTTCATATTATCCTTCTAATAATGACCCTGGGATTTTTGCTGCCTACAGCCTTACAGCTCAAGAGCAAGGCACAAGAGTGATGATCAGCTCTATAATATTTGGCTGCATAACTGGCCTTTTGAAATTAAGGTTGTACCTGAATATACTTCCAGTCCAAACTTTTTCTCATAAAACATCAGTATTCTTAAACATGGAGGCTTAAACTGGTCTGTGCACATTTTATTTAGTCAACAATTTATCTATCCTTTTCCCCGAGTAACAAAGCAAACTCAGGGTGAAATGATACCTTTTTTAAATGTCTGAGTTAAGGGGATGAGATCCAAGTACTAGAGAGGTATAAAGTCTCCCATTCTTTGTGCTTGGTGTTATCTGGTTGTTGACAATTTTAATGCAACTATTTTCACATTTTTCAATACTAATTTGTGTAGCAGAGCATGAATTTAGCATCCTTAGGCTTCATTTAGGATGTAATTGCAAAATACTTTATCAGTAAAGTGTAAGACAAGATGCACGTGTTTAGAGAGAAGCATGAAATAGCCCTTGTCAGTTAAAAAAAGGGAAAGGGTGGAATGATGAACTTTGGTCATTATTTTCCCTTACAGCAGGGTCAACATCCTTATCTTCTCATATGCCTTCTTTTCTGTGCTCCTGCACTCCTCCCCATCTCTGGCAGAGATGATCATTGGAATTTCCACATCTTCCCACACAGTTATTTGTTCCCAGAAGTGCACCTTTTCCTGCAGCCTTTCTTTCCAATTTTATAATCATAAATTACATCCAATTTCTCTGATGCTGCCTCGTGGAGGTGGTAGACTTTTTGATTCATATTAGATTGAACAATAAGTTATTTTTAAAGCAAGAAGAGGAGACTGTGTTGAAAACAGAAAAACTTAGTGGAATAGATGGCAGTAGTTCTAAAAATCTATTCAAAAAAACCTAGTGTGATAGACTAGCAGCAACTTGATGGAAATTATCCTCCTTTGGGTGGGATGGAATAAAGTAAATTGAATTGATGATCACAGTATTTAACATAAACACACTGTTCTAAGTGGAGTGTGCACTTTTGCATTTGACTCACAGAGACAGGATTTGGTTCAACCCTTCCTAGAGTCCCTAACTGTTATTATCAAGCTGTTCAGACAACAATCTGATTGCTTCAAATCATCATAAAAAAGAGAAATGTAAATTGAGTCTGTAAATCTTCCTAGTCTGTAAATTGAGGGTCACACCAGCAAGCTTCCTGATGGAAGATGGAGGGGAGAGAATAAACATAGTGGGCATTTGCACATCACACAAATACTCTGTGGAAAGCCTGCATAACTGAATGGAAATGTGATTGGTGTATTTATTAATTTATTCATTAGAAAAAGGATAGCAAGCATAGTCAACTCAATCCTACTCAGTTTGTATTGACTGATGGATATTTTCAGGGAAAAAACAAAAAAAACCCAAAAAAATCAGACTGGAGAAGTAGAAACTAAGGGATTGTTCTCCTTCTCTGAAACTTATTTGAAAGTAGGCTTCTGCATGTACTATCCTTTAATTTAGTGACGTAAAAGAATCTATTTTTTTTTAATAACTATTGACCTCATCTTGAGATAAGCTGGATCTTGGTCATTGATTTTAGTTGTCATGAATTTGTCCTGTGCAAGCTGTTTCGTACAACAAAATTTTGTTTGTACTATTGTCCAATATTTTCAGTTACACCTTTTAGAAACTCTATTTATGCATTTAGTTCTTTTCATTTCAGTGTCACTGTAAACATAAATTTTGGTGCCATTTTTATTATAGTACAAAATAATATATAGTGTGCAAAGCTACAATTCTCCTACTTGATCCATGAAGACCACTAGGAGAGAGACTTATTGCAAAAATTTCACTGAGCATATACAGGCTGGGTATTGTGGGACAGGAAAGGACCATGCACCTCAGTGACCTAAGTCCCTGTTATTAAACACTGCAGAATTTAATCACATCTATTATAATAAATTAAAATGAGACTAAAACTAGTTGTTTTCACATCACTGCAGCCAGATTACTCTTCTGGAACCCTATTGTTCTGACGCAATTCAGGAACAGTGCAAGGATGTCGTTGGGTCATGTAGAAAGAAAATTAGAAAGGCAAAAGCTTGGCTAGAACTCAATCTGGTCACTGCTGTGAAAGATAATAAAAGTGGTTTTATAAATCCTTTAACAAAAAAGGAGGTATAAGGAAAATCTCCATCCTGTGTTGGATGCAGAGGGTAACATTGTAACCAAGGATGACTGAAGAGGTTGAGGTACTTAGTGCCTTCTTTGCCTCAAGCTTGAACAGAAAGACTGGTGATCCTCAGAGCAGTGAAACCTCTGAGCTGGTAGACAGGGGCAGGAAGCAGAGTAGACTCCTGGCAATCCAGGAGGAAGCACTTAGTGACCTGCTGTGCCACTTAGGTGCTCACAAGTCTATGGACCAAAAGGGATTCACCCGAGGGTACTGAGGGAACAGGCAGAGGAGCTCACCAAGCCACTCTCCATCATTTATCATCAGTCCTGACTAGCTGGGGAGCTCTCAGATGACCATAGATTGGCTTCTGTGATGCCCATCTACCAGAAAGGCCAGAAGGACAGTCTGAGGGACTCCAGGTCTGTCAGCCTGACCTCAATACTGTGGAAGGTCACATAGCAGATCATTTTGAGTGCCATTATGCAGCACAGACAGCACAACCAGGCAATCAGACCCAGCCAGCATGGGTTTAGGAAAGGCATACACATATTTTTTCTACTTCCAGCACTATCCGTTAATTTAAACAACCTTTCTTTCTCACGGATATTTATTCACCAATGCATTTATTCAGGGTAATAATAGCTCTATGAAACTTTTGTTCTGCTACGCCAAAACCCCCTGTATTATTGTTATCTAGTCTTGGACAAAAGGCTTCCCTAATAATTCCATCTTCCCTTCTTTGAACCTCTTCTAAATTGAAATCATCTTCTTTTAGATAGGTGAATGAAACTTTACACAGCAGTGTCCTTCCGGGCCCTTGGCATTTATGCTTCTCTGTCTTTACAGGAAATTGTTCATTAATACAGCCCACAATCACATCTACTTCTTCTGCAGAAAATGTGCAACAGTAATAAACATACACAAGCTTCAGTTACCTGCTGATCAGAAATCTCTGATTTCTGCTGAGTTTATGTATCAGCAATAATTGTCTCAATGGATCACTCTACTCATTTTTGAAACGCATCTGTCCCTGGGAGGAAAACTTTAAAGAGAACAATAGCTCTATACAATTCTTTTGAATAAGAAACAACATTATCCAGTGAAACTTTGAGTGTTTAGCAGGAAGCACAGAGCAATAGAAGTGAAAAAGTTTTTGTAGTTTCATTGTAATAACTTAAATCAAACCTAGCCATGAAGCTGAAATTCTGCAATACATTGCCTAAAAAAATCCAACTCAATTACATTGTATTTATCCAGATACGCAAGGCAGACCTTCAGTTTTAATGTAACTAAAACTGAAGATAGAGAGTATCTAAGATTCTCTGGGAAATACAACAGGATATAAAATTATGTGAATGATCTGAATATTAATGCCAGGGAAGGGAAGGGAAGGGAAGGCAAGGCAAGGCAAGGCAAGGCAAGGCAAGGCAAAGGAAAGGAAGGCAAAGGAAGGGCCATTAAAAAAAAGGCTGAAATGTAGTATTATTATGTAAACTTACTCAAGCATCCCTTTCTCCCACTAACAATAATGGGCTTCATGTTATATAAGGAAGGACAGTAATTTTTTAAACATCATAATATTTCATCTTTATGATGTATTAACTGTATTAGATTATAATATAAACTTTGCTATTAAATAAATAAGATTTTTGGACACTAACTTCTGTTTTTTCATTGTGTGAAATGTCATCAATTACAATTTTGGGGTTAATTTTTCAGGTTTGCGGGGTGTTTTGTTCCTTTTTTTTTTTTTAATTAAGGGAACTTTTAAAATACCTCTGGTAAGAGAAATAAACAAGATCTTTGTCAATTCATGGCATAATAATATGAGCTTAAGCTTTACTGAATAACTATTTTGGAATGCCTGAATTCAGTTGAATACTATCTTTATAGAGAGTTTGGTGTAATTATTTAATTAATGGAAATGAAGTATTGCAGCACTGAAGGGTTTGAATAGGTGTTGAAGAACACTGTGGGTTAGCCCCACAGCTTGGCTGCAGCTCAGGGTAATTCACATATTTGAATAATGAAATGGTGAATTTTCATTGCTTGTCTCCCTTTTCCTTTTTTTCAGCTTTGTAACATGATGGAACCAAAGAAATCAGTCTTCTGCCAGACAGTAAGAATCTAGGTTGCTGGGACAACATGTCGACTGCAAAAACCCCTTAAAATAAAGGTGGCTTATTTCCAAGTCACCATTTTTTTGGCATTTGGGGTTTCTTTCACATGTTTATAGAAAAGATACCGGTGAAAATGGCTTGTGGGGAGGTTTTGTAATCAATAAACCTGTTGTTTGTAGAGGGATTATGAATCAGAAATTAATGCTAAGCAGGTGAGAAATTCACACCAGCATGTCTCAATTTTAAAAATCTGAAAATCTCTAGAAGAAGTACATAAAAGTTTTAAAGACCCTATTTAGAAAGTATCTGCTTAACTAAGAATTGGTTGCTAGGATTTACAGAGATTGTCACAAAGTTGTTCCCAAATCTGCTTCACTGAAATGCTAAATGGATAAAAAACATGTTCTTAATGTTAAATGGGCTGCATAGGATTAAGCTGCAAACTTTCCTTTGAATCAAATGAGACCTGTGTAGTTAAATTTGAGTTCAGTCCTTTGGAAACACTCATTGTGCATCATGAGTACAGCAAAATGTTTCAAGTACAGAAGAAGAAAAACCCCTGATTTTTAGTAACAAAGATGTGACTCAGCAAAAACAAAACACTAGAAGCCCCCCAAAATGCCCCAAACAAACCAAAACCAAAACCAAAAAACCCCACCCCAAACAAAAAAAATCCCACACCCAAAACTCACGGATACCGTCCCAACTCTGTAACACCTCAAAATATATTTCAAAATAATCACTTCCAGGACTATGCTTGCTAACCCATGACACCCTATTCTTGCATTAGAACAACAAAGTATATCAACAGTAATGATGCTATGGTAACTGGTGCTCGAAGAAAATACAGCCCATTATGTTGAGGTGTTAGCCAGCTTTCATTTCTTCATATTAAAATTAACCTACTGGAGACATTTTGAAGTTGTTAGAGATGGAGATCTTTCTTGGATTGCAACACTACACAATGCACTAAACTGAATGTGTAAACACAGGAATTCAGCTGAAGTGCATGTGGTACCCCTGCCTGTGTGTTATGAGGTCCCATCCAGAGGGAAACATCTTATGGGAAAGATTTTTACTTATGACAGGTCAGCAAATATCAACAGACAAGTACTCCATGCTAACATTTCTAGACCCAATTCCAAGTGGAAGAAATTCTTCACATGGTCTGGGGATTTAAATTTGATAGCCTGTTTCTTGAGCAGTCTCTAGTGGGTTTTTTGTATTGGACATGTGAGTTCTCACTGATTCATTTCTAAAATTGTACAATTCACAGAAATGTCTGTTTTGTTAATCCTGCTGGGACTTGATTCTGAACAGTTCAGCAGTTCAAATGGGTATAGATCTGGCCACCAGGAAAAACATGGGAATTCAAGTGCTCAGCGGTCTAACCAGGGATATAATGAATAACAGGACAACTGAATGTTAGGCTTAAAAAAATAGACATGTATTTACATGTTTAAGGTCATATTCACCACAGAATGTAGTGCAGTTTTGAGACCCTCAAATCAATCCAGATTCAGGCAGTTAAGAGTGCATAAATGCAGTCATGGTGCTTTCAAACCAAAATTCTTTTGCAGAGCCAGAAGAGATGTCACTGCAATGTGCCTTTCGTTAGTTTCCATTGTTAGCCTATGTGGAGCTAGAGCTGGTATATTTGCAACAAAACCCATGGAACACAAAGGAATACTGTGAATAATTCAGAAAGTAAATTGGAAGCTCCAATCTGCCTGCTTGTGCTTTTAACATAAATCAATTTTACATGCTAACTGGATTAAAAAATTAAATATATTTTGCATTATGATCTTTGTATCTTTTCCATGAAATTGCCTAGCATCTTTTCCATAAAACTGTGCTTTTTTTTTTTTTTTTTTTGGGGGGGGTGGGGGGAATAAACATAATTTTATCTAATCATATAGTTAATTAATTTATTGCTATAAGTCACCGTAGAAACATTAGTGGATATCAAGAGCGTAGGTACAAGTTGTAGGACAATTAAGAACTCATGAGTATTACTGTGGGATTATCATTTGTGAGAGAGTGGAACCTCTAGTATTGCAACAACCTCAGGATGCTGCAGAACTTTTTATAGAGTTTTGGAAAAGGGAAGCTATGAGAAGATAAATGCTTGTCTGACTGTGAGACATCTCCCTTTTCACCTAGGGCCTTTGTATGAGAAGTGAAAAACTTAAACTATCCAGCTGGATTCTTACTGCCATGAAATTGATGCCACCATTGGTAGGATGAGGTGAATGCTGCTAAGCACAGAGGTCTGTGGCAGAAGAGCAAATGGTCCTTCAACCCTTGATTTATGAGTTAATGACTCTGTGAAACTGCACTTCTGATCTTGTTCAGAAAGTGAATCAAGATAAGAAGGAAAGAGACAACTCATAACAACTGACTGAACAGACAATTTTATCATACAGGCAGAATGGACATAAAAGAAATTCTCTCTCAAAATACTATCAAGAGAGAAATCCTATCATGAGAATAACAAATAAAAAAGCTGGTATGAAGAAGCAGTCATCTTTGGCATTGTACTGAAATCATGCTTCTGAAAATCTCAGCATCATTTATTTCTCAGATGAAAACTACTTCTTAAAACTGCTTCATACTCGGGGAAAAGTTTACCAGGACTACAATCCTCTTAAGTAAGTTTAATTACTAGATCATTTAGGATTTCCTGCTTAGAAGGAGTGGCTGGACACGCACACACATCAGTCAGGCTCCAGTTTCATTGTGAGGTGAAATTTGTGCGCTTTCGTCTGTGTTATGGAATCACAGAATCACAGAACAGGTAACGCTGGAAGGGACCACGGGAGGTCATCTAGTCCAACTCCCTGCTCATGCTAGGGTCCCCAAGAACATTGTTACTCAGGATTGTGTCCAGATGACTTTTGAATACCTCCAAAGATATTAAAAATATAAGAATACAAGACAATTTGATAAAGTTGTGTTTCAGTATGTGCCCTGAAAAGGGGACCAGAATCAGAAATGGAAAAAAATAGGCATAAATTGGTAAATGTAGACACATTTAAAGAAACCGATTTGTTAATTTGACTTAATGATTTTCATGCAGCCTTGTCCATATAGCTTTTGGAAGTGAACAGTCTAAGGTGGGGATGGCAGAGAGGACTCTGGTGTGGCAGTTTGAATAGTTAGGCATCTTTTCCCCTGGGCTGCGGTATTTTAGCAGCATAGACATTGTTTTCAGGGATTGGAAGCAGAGAAGGGAGACTGCTTGGCCTGTGTACATCCATGAAGGATGAAAGATGATACTGGTACTACAACAGCACCACAGCATGAGTGCTTGTGTGGTATTCTCCATGATGGTGTAGGCCTACAGATACTGTTGTGATATTGCTATACTGCCCATCTGTGGTGCAGCTCCTATAAGAGCTGTGGGAAACAGATTTATCTGGGTTTATCAGACCAGTATGGGAAATTTGGGCACAAATCTTAGCAGACTTAGTATGTAACCAAAAAGATTGTTGCAGGATTATATGTGAAAGTGTCAGCAGTTTCACAGTTCTATGAAGTCCTCTAGGTTTGGGAGTTTTTTAAGCTTTATAGAACTGCTTTTTAATCTAAGTGTTGTCACTAAAAATGTTCATTCTTTTTCATGTGTCAGATACAGCTACCTCACTTTATATTCCTTTTTTGTCCCTGAACCAGGACTCAGATGAAATATGGCTTTCTAACTTTTTTCCCTGAGATTTTTTTTTGGTTAATATCTTAGGAATTTCTTTTCGAATTATTTCAATATGCTTTTTGCTTTTAAAGCCGCAGACAAAACTGCTAGTTTAAAACATTTGGGTATCTTTTTTGTTCTTTTCTTTCAGTAGACCTGAATCTGTATTAAACAAATGAGGATGAAAGAGAAACGAAATCTTATTTGTCACAGGTGGAAATGAATATACTGAAAGTTAGATAGCTCTTTAGCTTCCATAGTCATCCTGAGACCTGGTTGCATGGCATACTTCAAGAATTGTTTCTAAGTTGTATAGCGAGTCCTATCGTTTAGGTAAAATCCTCTGTCAGTTGAGCTCAATATCACAAGAGAAGTGTTGATGTACATTTCAGCTTTTCATCAGTGAAAAGATGCTTATTTGTTTCTGCCCTTTAGAACATGTTATCACAGTGCTATCACAGCACTGGCACTGGATATAGGTAAGGGGAGGATTTGGGAGCAATTAAAATTCCAAGTTATACTGTTACACAGTGACAGAAACAAAACCCAGAAGCATAATGCACCCACAGTGTGATGTTGTAACTGAAAACCAGAAAGCATCAAAACCTCTATTCCACTTCTGGGCATTCTAGGGTATTGTTCTTACAACGTTATCTGGGCCATAGTATCACTCTGGCTGTTACATTGAGGAATAGTTTCCCCTGGGCTAGGCTGGAAAATATGCATATGAAGACACGGAAACTGCTAAGATGTCATGTTGATGAACTATGAACTAAAAAGGAAGAAACCTTTCAAGTAGTTTCAAAGGAAGAAAACCTGTATAAGTGAGCTGGAAATATTGATAGGAACACACAGGCAGCACAGCAGATCAGTATCAACAAAGTTTAGTATGCTCAGAGCAAAATAGTGTCAAGGCTATGAAAATTTAACATCTAATTTGCAAATTGGATGAGAAATATAATTTTCTCTTATTATTCTAAGCTAAAGGATACCAAATGAATAAGTAGTCTAAAATGCATTCTCCTAATACATATTTTTGTTTAATCATATGTTTAAAACATCCTGTGAGCAATCTGCAGTCAGTTCTAAAACATAATTATCACTGTATCTGCAGCTACTAAAACATCTCTTGTGTTCAGTACACAAAATAGGAAACAAGGACAAATGAAAACATTTATTGTTGTAGGTTTCTCTTACAAAAAAACTGAGAGAGAGACTAGTCTGTGTTGAAGGCAGCTCAAAAATTAGATAAATTATGCTTGTGTGTAATTTACTGAGCTTTATGTACCACATATGAACTTCATAATAATCAGATTCTGATAGAATGTATCTGATAAACTACAGATAACTTAGCACTTCAGAGATGAATTCTTTTCATTTTAATGCACATATCTAAAACAGATCAATGAAAGCATTCCATAAGAGTGCTTATTTCTTCCACTGCCTGTAAAGTTTTTCATGCACAATAACTGGCTCACATACAGGCACCTAAATTTTAGTTGTCTAAAGTTAGGTGAGATAAATTTAGCACTCCTCCCCTCCTTACTTAGATATTGCAACTGAACTTTTAAATTTGGATGGCCATCCTAGATTGTACTCTCTCCTTTTCATTCTTAGTCTCACTTGGGCAGGAATTATCTTATATTTAAAGAAGAAAAGAAGAAGAAAGAAGAAGAAGAAAGAAGAAGAAGAAAGAAGGAGAAGAAGAAAGAAGAAGAAGAAGAAGAAGAAGAAGAAGAAGAAGAAAGAAGAAGAAGAAGAAGAAAGAAGAAGAAAGAAGAAGAAGAAAGGAGAAGAAGAAAGAAGAAGAAGAAGAAGAAAGAAGAAGAAGAAGAAGAAAGAAGAAGAAAGGAGAAGAAGAAAGAAGAAGAAGAAGAAGAAGAAGAAGAAGAAGAAGAAGAAAGAAGAAGAAGAAGAAGAAAGAAGAAGAAAGGAGAAGAAGAAAGAAGAAGAAGAAGAAGAAGAAGAAGAAGAAGAAGAAGAAGAAGAAAGAAGAAGAAGAAGAAGAAAGAAGAAAGAAGAAGAAGAAAGGAGAAGAAGAAGAAGAAGAAGAAGAAGAAGAAGAAGAAGAAGAAAGAAGAAGAAAGAAGAAGAAGAAAGAAGAAAGAAGAAGAAAGAAGAAGAGTGAAGAGTATGAAGACAGAAGAAGGAAGAGTAAAATAAAAGAAAGTTTGTAATAATTTAATAATAAAAATGAATTATTAATATATAATATTTTAGCTGTCATATACTCAAATAATTCTAATAATTGTTTATATTCCTCATTTTAACAAAAATAAAGTATGTACTGTATGTAAAAGACAAAATAATTTCTTGAATATTGTTGTTTGCAGTTACATACTGATCTGATGTTTTGCTACTTTGAGAAGAACGGAGACCAGAACTTGAAAACATAACCAGAACCATCAGTGCATTACAAAGCTGGCATATAGAGAACCCTTTAAAGGGCAAAAGATTTAATCCAATGTACATAATGGCTTTGTAGTTATATAGTCACCAAATTCTTCCTTTACAGTATATTGCTTTACTTGTTATCAGCTTAATTTTCTGCCTTTTGTTTTCTTTATCAAATGGGGAGACTTAATACATCTCAGCATAGGCATAACACTCACTGAAATAATTTGCTTTTTATTTTAGGTATTGGGCCCAAACTCCGAATCACTACACAATGAAGGGATTATACATTAAAAAGGACTGTATGCAATCAAGAAGAAATTTTAATTAATCATAAATAGAACTGGTTTTGTGGAAATAATTTGACCTGACAGTTCAAGGTTTGATCAGCACATCACAGAGATTAAAAATACTTTTGACTTGAACAGACAGAGTCCCAGAGAGTCACTGCAGCCTGAAATACTTTAGGAAAGCTAGTGCGTACAGATAACACAATGTCAATGTTTCTCTTAGTGCTTCCATTCCATTAGGAACCAATGCGGAACTCTTTTAACTTCCGAGAAATCTTCCAATATCATGCTGTCCTGGTCACCGCTGAAACAACAAAGATTACAAGACATCAAACTACAATCTTTTATCCCATGTTCTGTGTGCATAAAACAAGGAGTCAGCTTCCCTTTGAAGTATTAATTGACTGTCTGTACCAATCAGCACCTAATCTCTTTCCTGAATGCATTTAGGTCTCCACAGTAACTGAGCTGCCCTTCTCTGGGGTCCAGGCTGGAAAGCACTTACAGGAAATGTGCAGTATGCAAAGGGAGTAATTGATCTTAGTCTAAGAAAACCTTCATAAAAGCAACTAGACCTCATAATTCATGATTAAGTCTAACAGCAAGAAGATGAATACACGTTAGAAGAAAAAAAATTCAGAGACAATACCTTAAAAATTAGCAGTGAAAAAGAGGCATCTGATATTTTCTTTTCTTTTTTTCATTTTTTTTTGCCCCACTCCTTTAACACAGATTATCCAGGAACAGTGGGCACCAGAGATTTTCTGTTTGTTCTGGGTCCTTACAAATCAGGTTGGAGATGTAATCACAAAGAATTTGCTTGATATTTTCAGACACAGCTCCAATGACTACCTTGCTCATTATATGAATTGTTAGCACAAGAAATTACAGATGCATTTTGCCCATTGCTGGGAGCACAAGCCGCGCACAAGTGATCATTTGCTGATAGCCTCAAAGCCTAGCCAGGCATCGGAAGTAATTTGCACTTATATGATTGCAATCTCTGCCCCTCCCATGAAATAGAAATCAGGAGGGAGCCCACTTGGAATGTCAATGTGTAATATGTAAAAGAAGAATGAAAAGGGCATAGTAAAGGGAATTTGAGGACCATTCTCCAGCAACTACTGTCTCTGTGAATTAGAAGAGGAAAATGCCATAGATGACAGTAAAGAACCAAAACTGGAGGACTTCAGATGCCCTGTAAAAACCAGCCATTCATGCAGGAAGCACTCTAATGAGTGGTAAAAGTTTAGACCTAATGAACACTGACTATCCAGAGAATGTTTTTTTTTCTTTGAGGGAGGCCATAGGATCATTTATATTTTAGGAGTGTGATAAGTTTTTTCTATACCACAAATGCTTTTTGGAAGAATGAGTACTTCCTCAAAAGGAAATAATAAATTGGTTAGTATTAGTTCCCAGCAGGTAGCATTTATGCTCAGTACTTACCTCTTTACCTAAAATAGCAATACAGTATTCTGTGTCTTCTTTTTGTTATGTTCTGAATTGTTAAATTATTAACATTTCAGATATGAGAATTTAAGACAGGAAGGTTTGATTTTCTTTCACACAGGACATTCAATATAGCCAAATTTTCTTAAGAGGAAGCAGATCTGCTCTACCGTCCCTGGTAAACAAATACCTTGGATCTAAGATACAATATTTTAAATATACAATAGAATTTCCAGTAGAATTCTTACCTTTGTTAGACTTCAGTGTCCAGCAGTTGACATGCTGGGCTGAAACGTTTTCCTATGAAGTATAGTCATCATTTGTGCTGACTGAAAATTTCTACAATTGCCCACAGCTTTGAGTGCCTCTGTTTTGAGGGTATCAGTCTTGCTATATCATAGGGAAAAGTTCAGTTATTAAGAAACAACATTTTCTAGAAAAATCATTCTAGTACTCCCCTTTCAAAAATTTTTTCCAGTTTTTGGTTATACAACAACAGAGTTCAATTAAATGTTAACTGAAATAAGAAATTTGCTTCTTATTAGATATTTATTTTAAAGAGGCATGTCATGGTTTCCAAGGACTTTTTTTTTTTGTCTTTATATAAAGCACAGCTCTTAAAGGGTAATTTGATTTGCTGGTCTCTTGGGTGGTCACTTAAAACAGTCCTCTTCATGTGACTAGAATTGCCATAAAGACAGACCATGTAGCTCTGTAACAAGGAGGTCAAGACAGAGGGGACTGTAGAAAAATAAACAAATCAAGCAAAGAAAACAAACCCACTTGCGCTACAGCTGCTTACACCTTAGCAGTTTTTTTTCTGTCTGCTGCTCACTGAGCAGCAACTCCCCAGTACTAATCCATGTGGCTGTTTCTTCCCCTTTCAGGAACTATCTAAACTGTTTAGAAAAGATGAAGCCTAAAGCCTATCCCCTGCTGTCATGTCCACCTTGCCCTGACCCTGACCCTGTGCTATGGCTCTACTCACAGTTGTTAGTTTAGGGGGAGAATATGAAACTAGATCTCTTTTTACAGAAGAGGGTTGATGTATAAAAGAAAAGCCCAGCCAGCAGAAGAGAGAGCACCCAATGAGGAGTAGGTCTCCAGACCTACTGTCTTTAGCTCATTCACTCTAATTGTCAGAATTTTGATATTTTTGGCTGATTTTTCTGATAGCTCTGGCTTTGTCAAGGAGATGATATTTCTGTTCTTGGAAAAGCAGAAGAGGGAAGGACTGACCAAAGTTGTGCTCAGACAATGGATATTTCTGATTCCCCCCCCGTCCCATGTCTATGTAAGAACAGCATTTGCTGAGTCCTCATATTTCACATATTTCCCATCTGCCCTTATCCTGCAGGAGCCCTAATTGACTGTATTTCTCTGGGGGTTGGGCAAAGAAAAGGGGGTTCACTTTCAACTCAGATTCTTACATATGAATTAAGTCTAGATTGACAGTTCTGGGATGAACTGAATACAGGACCACCTTCATATTTTCTGTGGCAACCCAAACATTTTTTAATAAAGTCATAATCCTCAATATAATGGTTTTTTTTATCAAATGTATTTAACTAGAAATCTTGTAATAGGAGAGGGAGAAATTCTGATAACAACAATAGAAAGTGCATCATACTGCCCTGACTCACAAGACAGACTACCAAAATGGCATTATGGACAAAGGAGTAGAGGGATTTGTAAAGAAGAGCAGTTCACAGATTAGAATGCATCTAAGGTTAGTCAGAACAGTGTTGGGCTTTAGGCATTGAATCACATCTTGTAATATGAAGCAGGTGAATGGATCTAAATGAGCTTGAGATAAAATAACTAAAGCAAAGTTGAAGAAAATCAGATCTTAGTTTATTGCTTGAGGAATTTATCTTATAATTGTTATGTTAAGTGATAATTCATAACATTTTACAGTGAGAAATGCTCACTATGAATTGTTGGACACTTGAATAGTGTTTTTAACATTCATCAGGATTAAGGTACTGCTAACCAGTGGTAAGTAGTAAAAGTCAGTTTCTGATAGTCACACATAGCTCATGTGTTTTGTAGCTTAGTATTTTACTTCATAACAAGCAAGTAAGCAGCAGCATTTCACAAAGTTATTTTCATTTCTACTTCTTTGACCATTGTGTAATTTTCTCCTTTACTTATACTGTAGCTCAAAAAAGCCAGTTAATCACTACTCAAAGTGTACCTGAGTTTCCTCCCACTAAGAAGTGCAATAATTATAAATTCATCCTCATTTGGCTTGCAAAAGTGCTTGTCTTCCTTGTGCCATAGGAAGAAGAGCTGTATTTATTAATAATTGTTTTCTGCATGTTACTAATCTTGGTTTGAATTGGAAAAGTTCTCTTCCTGTGAAAGCATTAAGAGTGATGTGAAGGGTTCACTAATATGTGCTTTACAAAATATCATTAGTAATTTACAGGCTCTAAGAATGCACTCATAGCCCTTCCAGGAAATATGCCAAATATTATCTATGAGACCTGTTAAATATTTTATCAACAAGAAATAGTTTAAGCCACCAAATGGATTCCAGCTTTTGGTGTTGTGCTGGGTCACATGTGACTCTGGCATTCTTCACAACAGACAGTGCTGGTCCTCAGATAAGGAGGTAAAGTATGAGTGAGCCCTGGAGACCACTCAGCCAAGAAGAGGCTATGCATGTTGGGGTGTTCAGAAAATATTAGAACATTAAATGAGGGTGGCAAAGAAAGACATTACCTCTCTGGTAGGTTTAGAGAAAGATCAAGGAGTTGGAGGAAGCAGACGGAGCCTTAGGTAGGCCCATACAGGAGATTCCATATGATCTGTGGCTTAGTTTTAGTCTCTTTCTCATATTTGCTGAGTAAAAGTGATGTGACAAATGCTTTTTGCATATTAACCTCCTTCAGGGTGGTGCAGGTATTTGTAAGGTATAAGGCAGTTATTCAACTATCAGGCAAGGCAACCTCTTTAGAAAGGCATTTATATTTAAGCCATGTGGTGTAAATGATCAGCCCAGGGTATTGCTGTAAGCCAGGCTGAGCTGTGGACATGTGTCAAGGCTGCTGTCAGGAAATACAATGTAAAGGAGTTAGGAAGTGCACTTCTTATCTCTCATGCTGCTGTACTCTTATGCATCCTACACAACTTTTTTTCTTTCTTAGAAAGAAAGCTTTTTCTAAAGGAAACATCCATCATTACAGTGTATATAGAAATCTACAGGTTTTGCATTCCTTGTGGTGTTATCATGCCATTTAATCAGCTAACCAGTTAATTTACACCACCACAGCCTTCCTGTTACAGATAGAAGGAAGGATTTGATGCAACCTAAAACCCTAACTCACTCATTACCCAACAGAGGGCCACTCTGCTATAGTAGTAAAGCCAATGAATATAAAAGCATTTTAATGGAAACCTTCCCTGCAGCTGGAGAACATCATTCTGTTTGAAGAATTTCTGGTAAACAGGCATTTTCCAAAACATAAACATTTGGGTTTTAAATGAATATTTATTCTGTTTCACTCTACATTTATTTGTAAAAAGGAAATGTCTATATAAATAGATGATTAAGATCTAGAGTGTATATTACCAAAGAGGGATTGCAGCTTATTCCTGATCCCTGTAGGAAGAAAACATTCTGAACCTGCGATGGTCAAAGGAAACAAAATATTGAAAGCTGCTTTCAAGTACATTTAGAGTGAAACAGTGCACTGTTGCACATTCAGAGCTTTAAGTACTTCTGACTTTTTATGGTGCATAGGGCACGCGTGTAATCACAGAGAGAGGCAGAATCTGTAAAGCTGAAAAGCTCATGTGTGCTCAGAGACAGCTTGGGGACTAGCATGTAAAGTAGGAGAAAGGAGATAAATCTTCCTTGCATGTTACTCAGTGCCCTTAGTGATTGCTCATGCTCTCCTGGAATATAAAAACAGGAGCTAACCTTCTCATTCAGCAAGGCATTTAGCATCACTTAACTACATGAGCTGTCTCACATATGCTTTTAAATTTGTTTGCAGTGCTCTCTTTAAATATTGGATGGTAAGTTGATGCTTTAACTAAGACAAAGCCAAAGTTTTGACTCGCTTCTGGCCTTTGCGCAGTGGAGGGAGTTGCCAGCGGTGAAGAGACCTGAGCTGATCATTAAACTGAAAATCTTATTGTCAGAGTGTGCTAACTGGAAAACTCTGATCTGCACTTCCAAGTTCCTACTTTTTTTTTCTCAAAAAAAAGTCAGCCTAACTTTAAAAATAAAACTTTTTTCTGCAAAGCTTCTTTCAGCTAGTTTTAAACCAGCAGAATAATCTTTTGTCATCATAAATAGTTATATATTCTATTAGATCAAAAATCTGTGCTCATATAATCACACAGATCCCTGGAAAATGTCAGTGAGTCAAGGTCAGTATTGATATATTTCTGGTAGACATGCTTACATCTGGGCTGTGACAATTTTGAATTATTCTGCATCCTTTTTTGAGGGTAAAATTTGTTCTTTACTTACATGCAAGACCGTCACAGAATCTAAGAGAAAAAGCTATGAGATTCAGATTTCCAACCCCTCTGCCCTTCACCCTATCCATTAACAACACCAGGTACACACATAAACGTGAACCAAATACAATTTCCCCCCAAAACTTACATTTACATAGAACTTTCCAAGAGGAAATGTAAGATAACAAAATAATGAGGTGACTGTTGCTTTTAGAAGGAGTAGGTATCCTGACTTTGTGTTAATTTCTTCCTGTTGTTCCTTTGGACTTGATTGCTGGAGTGCAGATTATTTATAATCAACTGTATTGCAGGTTAGCCTAATAAGAAGATCCTGTGTAGCTCTGTATAACTCCTGCCTAATTCCTCTTGTTGAATTTTCCATTACCCCCTTGAAAGAGTCCAGGAATGGTATGCAATACCAGATGGAGAGTTTTTCAGAAGTTATTATCAAATTCAAATGAAACAAACAGTTCCAATACGATTAAAATACCTAGGAAGAATGGATTTTTCAAAAAACCCCCTATTGTTTTATAGAGGTCTGCAAACTGCTGAAGAAATAATTCAGAACATGACCTCCTTGCTTTATTGCACTGTATTTTGCAAAATAAGTAGGATTAGGGATGGACTCAGAACAGCATTTTTCCCTTGATCCTTTTTTTTGTATAACACATATTTAACATGTTTGACTTGAATGGCCTTTTTATGTTAATGGCTCAGAGGCTTTACTGGAATGTTTGCAGGAAGGTATCACTATTGGATTCTGTGGTTATTTTCTTTATATCCATTAAATTGCTGTACTCTTAAATAGTAATAGACAGAGTAGTATCTGAACAAGTTCTTTGTTCAGTGCTCCAATCTTGCTTCTTCCTCATTCTTAGCTGCTTTCTGGGAAACCATTTAAAAACAAACTAAGCCCCTAGAAGGGTAAATGGCAATTAAAGTCAAAATCTTCTAAATGCAAGAATATGTTTCTCTGAATGCCTAACTGATTCAGCCCTTACCCATGTGGTTAACCTCTGTCCACCTGTGTGTTTCACCAGAATATTTTGAATTATGTTCATCTTTGCTGAAATTATAAAAAATATTTCTTTCCTTGTGAAGTAACCATCATGTTGAATACTTTAGAAATTGGTTATATATATATTCATGTGTTAATAGATACAAGTTTGCAACAAGTGGTATTTCCTATACATATTTTTAAACTCATAAATCAAGCGATAATGGGAGGGGAAAAAGGGAAAATGTTGAGATAAATCTAGGAAGTAGTACAACTATTTCAAGGGCTATTTCCCAGCTTCCTGTCTACAAAGGTCAAAGCAGAAGAAGTAATGCCTTTCTTGAAAGTGGAAGTGAACATTTCCCTTAAATCCGCCTTTCACATTACTATCATTTCTAATTCTAACATATTAGAGGTTGCATCTGTATTTTTAAGAAAAAAAGAGCCAGGAAACAATCTTAAGCACCTATCTGGTTCCTGACCTTACTTAAAATATTCTCGCCTTGTTTTATTTCAAACAAGAAAAACTATCTCCCTGTTCTAGCAGCGAGTAGCTTTTGGCTGTGTTGAGGTAACACTGTTGGTGTCACTTGGCCTGATGGTCAGGAGTCATCTCCTTTTACTCAATGGCAGAAATATAGGTATGGTATATAGTATACAGTTATAGGGGATAGAAATAATAAGTAGTGACAAGGACTATCGGAGTCTTTAACAAACACAACAGTAGATGGTCCTCATTAAGGCAACTGACAATACAGATAGAAATTAGCCTGTTGATACAGACTGAGGAACAGTCATAATATTCAGACAGACAATAGTGTTGATAAACCAGCTATGTAGAACTGAAAATTTTAGTGTCCTTAAAGAGAAAAAAAAAAAAGTGTTTTAAAGAGGGATTAAGAAGATTTGGTATTGCTAGGCAGTATTCTTCTATGCCTGAAGAAAAAATATGGAGAGGCATGAGTACAATAATAATTTTTCCTACAGCTATTGAGGAAGTGAAAAGCTTTGGAATTATATAGAGAATAAAACTGTACTTCCTGTTACTAAATCACAGTGTAAATTTAAGAAAGGGCTGAGGAGCAAAGACAATAAGAGATCATGTCTTGATGAGAGAGAGTGAAGAATGAGTCAAGAGATGTAGAGAACAGTGATGTAACTCAAGCTATAGTTGAAGGGAGGTAAGGATATTGATTTTAGCAGAAATATTCCAGATGGTTATTATGTTACACTGAAAGCTTGTTATGAGTGAAAGGGAACTCATCATGCCTACAGTCCAGTTAAAATGTTATCATTGCAACAAAAATACAATAGACAGTACTAGTAGTACAAGTACGCCGACATCAACACTGCAGTATTCAGTCTATTTGATGTCAATTATCAATTTTAAGTCTTAATACAGAGCACTTCTGTCCACTGAGCCCCAGTAAAATTTAGGAGCTGCACAACAACCAAGGCTCCTCAGTTAACATAAATGATTGGCATTTTAAAAGTGATTACCTAGCTTTGTTAGACCTTTACTATGCATTATATTTTCATAACTACTCTAAAACAGTCTAGACAGAAGTCACTTAACTACTGTTAATAGTTATTACAGCTAAAACAAACTAAATCCCATTTATAGCAAACCCAAGCAAGGTTGAGACCCCGAAATATTAGGTCAGTTAAAAAGTTGTGGTGTTTTAACATGACAATTTAAAAAAATTTTTTTACTTAGGTGGAACATGAGTATATTTTATAGACACAAAGAAATGTCTGGCAGTGATGATAAGAGACTTTCATGAGGGCAGCATTTCTGAGGAGAGACGAATATTAGGCATTGAACCTGAGGAAAGACTCATGATGAATATGCTGATGGAATTGTGGGCCTATGGAGCAGACTAAATGATACTTCCTGCTGCTAATTGAGGGAGAAGGTAATAGAGAAGGTTTGGTTAATAAACTTCCTTAATAAATTAAGTGGTTTTTTTTTTAACAGTGAAGAAAATTTTATTAGAAAATCAGATCCTCATTTCAGTCGAACAAAAGTGGAAAAAACAGGTACTTTAATGACTTGTTCCAGTAAAGTCAGCTTTAATCTGTGGTTGAGTTTGCCCAAAGACAGTGATGAATTCTTTGACATCAGTTTAAAAAATGTAAGAACATGCTGAACATAGCTATAATAGAAGAATGAATGGATTAATGAATTAAAGAGTGCACAAAATATCAATAAAATACAGCTAACTGTTTTCAAGCTAATGGATCAATGATATGACTATGAGGTACCAATTTTGCTCCTTGGTTAAACAAAATCATGAGAAATTTCTGATGAGAATTTCAAACCAAGTGCAATTGACAAAAAACTGATTTGGGGAAGCTATTGATTTTTTCTAAATATGAAAACTAGAATTGAAATGAGTTATCTATAATGAGTGATTTTTTTTTCTTTGAGTTTGTACTGTTGGGTTTTGTGGAAATGACACTGCTCCAATATGTACTTGTAACGTATGACCAATTTTTTTCATGTTGAAGATTCAATTGTTAACTAGATTCATGTTCAACTTTAAGTGTGTAGATAATCCTGCTGTCCTCATTAGGTAGATTAGTAAGAACTAGTAATTTGAACATCTTTGAATTTTTTAGCAAAACATTTGAAAATGTTGATTCATCAAAAACTTTCTTGTGGTGATGAAATTTTCCTCGAGAGTGTGTTCAGTGCTCCAGACAAGGTGGAATTGAGACAACCAGTCATAGCATTCTGTCGTCCCAGACCAGGGCCTGGAGAACACAGATGCTCCTGAGCTGGCTCCTCCACTTGCTGATTTAGAATACAGACGGTAAATCTGAGTCTTTTTAAGGCTGAGTTATCTCAGACCTACAGCACCCTTTTTTTGTTGGGGATCCATGGTTTTCTTTGCAAAACATAACTTGCTTGGAGACTGCTTTACCTGTGCTAACTTTTTTGATTGCCGCGTCATATGCATATCTGAACACCTTGTCACACATTCCCATCACATCAGTGATTTATTTTATAAGAAAGGGGGGATTTAATGCTAGCAGTCTTTTAACATTTCATCTATCAGCTTCTTGATACTTAACTAAGGAACATTTTTCATATGGCTTCAGTTTGTAAGCAGCTTTTCAATCAACTGAGGATTTGTCTATTAATATCACATTGTCTAAACTACTTAGAACAGTTGATGTAGTAGATGTAGTATCAAATGCTTTTTTCAAGTTCAAATGCTGACTACATCTGCTGCATTATGTTTAGCAGTTTAGCAGTTTGTATTTTTAATTCCTAAAAAAAGTCAATCAAATTTTAGTGTGACTTCTTTAAAATATTTTATAACCTATCTTTAATTATTTCAACTCCATTCTGATTAATTCTTGTACTTGAATTGATTTTTCTGCTTAATTCTTTTAGTAGATCATTTAATTTCACATGATTTTCAGAGAATAATTTCAATATTTTACTTTGTTACTCTTTGTCTTGAAGTTTATGAGACTGTTTTTAGTCAACTTCTTTTTGGCTCAGGGAAAATGATACAGCTGGATTTAGTTGGTTTTATTCATACTAAGCTGTACCTTTATCATGGTGCAACCTTGCTAACTGAAACACATTTTAGTAATGAAAATGTCTAGAACTTCAGACAGTGCTTTTGACCAGCAATTACATTTCATGAGATGAGACAGGTATCTGAGTATAGAATTTGAGAAGTGGTGTCTCGGACATAGGCTTTCATAGAAAATTTTACTACAACTAGTTTGTTTCTCCTAGATTTCCCATTGAAAATTTTTTCCCATTGACCACATCCCAATTCCTCAACCTCTATATATCTAAATAATACAACATCAAGTCCTTTAGAACAGGTAGAAATGTTTTTAGTAAAAATAATTCTTGAAGTCAAAAAGGTCTTATATTAAGAAGTTGAGATCCTTTCTTGATTTTTTTAATGAGGTCTACTTTCATTCTCTGTGCTGATTAGATGTTTCAGCGTTCTTCATTTTCATATTCTACTTTAGTAAAATTACTACAGGTTTTCCCCATCTCATTAAGAAAAAAAAAAGAAAAAAGTGTCAAGCACAAATCATTTTACAGAAGGACATTCAGACCTTGCTTTTGTTTTTGCAGCAGAAGTAATCTGTCTGAAATATAATAAATCACTTCTTTCACCTGCGTGTCTATGCATAGCTATGTGTGCTGATTCTCTTCACACTCTTTCACTTAAGAAACAGATGTTACTTGCTCCAACAGGAAGGAAAAGGTGCTAGCAGGCTCACAGAGACCAGCTGGGTATGTAGAGGTTATTATATTCCTGCGACAGTTTATTCTTCACAAGACTGACTTATTGCTTTCCACTTCTCCATGTACAAGACTTCCTGTGGCTGCAGAAATGCACCCCTGTCATAATATAAAGGATCATATCACCCAGCTCTACCTCTTTCCTAGTCTCTAAGTGTTTTCCTCCTAAGGAATAATCCATTTTAAAAATTTAATTCAAGAGACTTTGCAATTACAATTTCAGCCTTTACAGCAATTAGGAGCAGTAAATGACTGTGTATTCTTCTGCAGATCGTTTGGATTCTTGTTTTTGCAGTCTGAAAGTCTTTGTCATTGGTACCCATGCTTAAGTGTATGTCAGAACACCACTATAAAGCAACCTTCTCTCAGGCAATTTCCCCAGATGACCAGCTAATGTGTTAAAGCTAAACATTCAAGGTGCTCAGGGATGAGAAACTGGGCTGAATTTTCAAACCCTGTTGCATGGACATAGTAAAACTGGGAAAGCAGTTTCATATTTTGTGAAAACTGAATTAAACTGACTTTACAAATATTTTAATTTTACCTGGGTGCAAGAAGAGAGATTTTGCCATGTCTAATTCAGGAGCTAAATAAAAATTAAAAGACTTTGGTAAAGCTTTCCTGTTTAAATTTTACAGTGCCACTCCTTTCCTTAACTTGCATGTCTTTGCTATGCTGAGTCAGTCTTTTTTTCCTGTCGACAACGAAAGGTTGACAATCTTCCTGAATAGTGCCAAGTCCTGTGTTGCCTATTCTGTGTTGCCAGTAACAGAGACAAAAGTAAATCGAGTCCAAAATTGCTGACATACCCCCTGCAAACCAGTGTTATGAAGAATTTAGGGTGAAAGCCTAATGTGCTAACATCCAGCTGTGATCTGATCAAAGCACTGCTCATTTTAAAGATAGCTTGTGTTTCTAAGAACACTCAGGAACCTTGTGAATAATAGGAGAATCTAAAAATAAGACATTAAAAATATATGCATGGACTTTCTTTTGTGTTTTGAGGTATATTGTTAGTAACGAACCTCTCAAGTCTTATATCTTTAAAGGAATAAAGTACCCAAAAGAAGTATTGAAACATTTAGGATGAGAAGTTGTGTCCTTGGTACTCAAACAGTGGTAAGAGTTCAGCTCAAAACCAGGAATTTAAAATATCAATGATACTGTATTATAGTGGTATCACAAGATAAGAAAAACTACTCTGTTAAATTTCTCTGTAACTATGTTTACCGATTTCTTCTGGTGGTTTCCTTGTAGACAGAATAGATAGTGAAAAAGTGGAAACAGGCAGGCACTCAGAATGAAGTTATGCATTAATGAAGGGGTGGAATCAAAAATTGAGATTTATACCAAAACCAAGATGGTTTTGGATTCAACATTTTGCTTTTGGCCTATTTCTCTTTCACAGATGCAGGCCTCTACTTCTTAGTGCATACTATTTTATGTAGTTTGGCATGGGAAAGTGAACATCTGTGCAATACTGTATAGACATATCAAAGTTAGGTGTGGAATTCTGTTTCCAATTCAGACACATTGAGATGTCTAAATTGAGGCATACACAGTGAATATGTTTACATTTTAGTAAGGATCTAAGCTTACATAGGGCTTATGCCGATCTTTAGAAAATCCTATCAATTAAGAGGTGTGTAACTTTTAGCCAGGAAGGTAAAGGCTCATTTGCCCATTTGCTGCTGTCCCATGCACCTTGCACCAAGGCATCCTGCCTGACCCCCAACTCCTACTCCAGGAAGTGATAGATTCCCATCTGTACTGTGTCTGGTCTCATAGTCCCATAGAGATTTTTTAGGTACCTAAGGCACTAAATGCTGATATGGGGGAAAATGAATCAAATTGTTTGAGTTAATTGAATTCTACCCAAAGAGTGCTGAGCAGTTTTACAGCCAAGAACCCCAATCTAGGTCAGGCCTGCTTTGAGTGAGGTATATGAGGTTGCATCAGATGACCTCCAGATTTCTGAGATTAGAAATAACTTCAGTTGTCCAATTACTCTGAACTGTTTGAAATCTAGTGGGCAGCAGGGATATCTTTAAGTCTATTTGCAAAATGCAGAAAGTAGAATTTTTCTGTGCCTTACTTCTTCCTACCTTTTTCCCATAAAACAAAAATATACTGTTTGATTTCACAGAATCATAGACTCTTAAGGGGTTGGAATGGACATTTATTCAGGTGAAAAGTTAAAAAACTTAAGATACTAGCAGTTTTTTGCTTTCTTTGAAACCTGACTTAGGCAAATACTGAAGAAGTTGATGCAGATAATTGTATGCACAGATTGTGTTTCCAGGGACAATCTCCACTAGACAAGGTTGCTCAAAGCAGTTTTGATTTATTGAAATTACAGAGACCTCTTTAAAAAAAAATTCAATTTAGTGCAGTCCCCTATAACACAGTGCATAGATCTAAACTCCATTCAGTCGCTGTCAGGGAGTAAGGGGTTGTCCCAGTATGCTTTGTACTGACAGAATATCATAGCAGACCTGATAGATCTGAGGAACTATAACAAGAGGAAGTCAAATGTTCCTGGAAGAATAGCAGGTGGAAAGAAAAAGAAAAGAATTTAGAAGGTAAATTATAATTTTCTCTTACCACTTCCACTCAGTGTAAGAACAGATGTGAAGCACATGGTTTACAGGATGAAGATTTTGCCAGGACAAAAAAAAAAAAGAAAAAAAAAGTCAGGAAAGAAGAATAAAAACATAACTAACTGGAAAAATATGAATAAATTATTGTGATTGTGTTGGATTGGAGACTTGGTCTGTGATTCTTGCCAATGTCTAGGCTAGACCTAGCTAAAGGAGGCCATAGTTTGAAAAAAATAATTATAATACCATGTTTTTATGGGACAATGAAATCTTCCAGAAATCAACTGAATAGTCACTTTCTTTTGTGCTTGAAATAAAACACCTCAATTTTTATAGGTGTCATTTGCCCAGTGAATGCCTCTAAACAATCTGGACTCTGCCCATCAGGATCTTTGATAATGAGAATTTTTTTTGTAAAACAATCAGCACATTAACTCCTGCACAACCCAAACCCTCTTTTAACATGTGGATATCATCATCTCAGTTGCCATTCTTCAGAGATTCCCTAGGGGCTGGACTTCCAGGAACAGCATTGCACAGCAGAAGCATTTTTTCTGGAGTGAAACAATTGTCAAATTTGATTTCAAGCTAGGTGAAATGTTGGTTGACACTGTGATGCTGTTCCTGCAAATTTCATACTGCCTTCAGTAATGTTATAAAAAGTACTTTGGCAGGTAACACCACTAGTTCACTAGCCAAGATATATTGCATCTAGAAGAACATCTCCCTCTTCAGCAAAAATATGATCACAATAATTTTGTGGTGGATTTATTCTTCCATGTGTTTTTTTCATCTTCATTAAAAAAAAAAAAAGGAAAAAAGAAGAAAAAAAAGAAAGTTGAAAACAGACTGACTAAAAATGTAAAAAATAATTTTGTCTTCTGTGTTTACTTGCTACATTATATTTTAGATTATTTCCTTGTTCATATGAAAACCACATGAAACCTAAGCAAATACCTTTTATTGTAGGATGTTTACCATCCATGATTATTTATGCTAAAGGGGAAAACAACACATTTTACAGAGCCATTCAGTTAAGGCTTCATACCTCTCTTGCATTAAGAATATATTCTTCATTCTGGATTTTCTGGAATCCTTCCCTACTTCTCATCTCTGCAGGAAGGACAAGCTGGTTGAAGTCCATACCATATCTACGAGCTATTCATGCTGAAAAATCCTGTATTGCCTCTAATACACCTGACAGTGAAGAAAGCAGGAGAAAACTCTCATCTTTTTGTAATATCAATTTAACTACGTGAAACTGGTTGCAGCTGCATGAAACTGTCTTTATGTGACTCTGATAGTAACGACCGTAGTAAAGACATCGGAAGGTTTTTTAAGCACTGGTACTTACGAGGTCATGAAAGCATCTGAAAAGGAAATCGAACAAAGCATATGAATAATAGGAAGTAAACTGCTTCATTTCACAGAAGAAGCTTAAAAATAAGCTAGTTTTCATTTACAGAATGAGAAAGAAATCAATTGTACTTCCTAGGAATATTCTCTTGTTGCCCCAAACTTTTGTAGGCAGAAGCAGAGTATTGTGTTTTGACAGCAAAGTAGTAATTGTTTTGCAGCAGGCTTTCAGAGCAAATTTTATCCTACAATTTGCCAAATATAATTTTAATTGCTTTCAGCAGAACCCCCCAAAAATACAAAGAACTCTTGCAATCCACAGTGATCAAGGGACAATACTCACATGATGTAAATCAGAGCAGAAAAAAGCCTATGCAGGTAGATGTGTTTCCATCTGATAATGAATCACGTTGTCTAGAAGCTGTGTCTGAACCACGCTGTGGGTAAGAACCCACCCAACCAAAGATATGGACTATATGACTTTTAGGTTTTTTATAATTTTCTTTTCCTTAGTTCCAGGAAGGACCTCAAAAGGAAGGTTACATAGAAAGGAACATAAAACATATAAAAGTTTGGGTGTTGCTTCTAGGAATCTCCAATGCTGAGTTAAAAAATGATCTATCAAAGAAAAACAAAGAGCCAGGAACATCAGTGTGGGATTTGGGACAACCAGCCTGCTGAGGGACAAAGTCTAAGCTAAACAGCAGGAAACACTAAGGAAAAGCGTGTTTGAACCAAATTTTCACCTAGACTCAGGTGCTTTTTACCAAACAGTAGAAATCAGGATTCACGGTGTAAATTATCTGCTTGTTCGTGCAACAGTTAAACACTATGGTTAGTAATTATAATTACTATAATGGATGTTCAGGTAATGTAATGAGAATACTGTAAACATTGATTTTTTTGTTTTTCTTTTCAGGGAAACAAATCTTTCACACTTCCACAATTAAGTTTAGAAATATCTGACACCCAGAGACCACATAATTGCACTGTTTGTCTCAAAGATTTTTTCCTTTCTTACTATCCAAAATGGTTTTTTCCTCATAGCCTTAGAATCTTGGTTTCAAATCCCATCTTCCGCAAATATTTTTTAGTATCTTGAATAAGAAAATAAACAACAAAGAGACAAGGAATGTACTTTTTACTTTCTTTTATTACAGAAATATGCAGCAATAAGAGACCTAGTCAGTACTTGCACAGAAAGACAAAATCAGAATTTTTAGCAATCTTTGAGAAATCTCCAAAGAAAAAGTGAATAATAAAGAGCAAAGAATAAAAAGTATATAAGTATTTAAGTCAATAAACAATTGTTCACAGACATTTCTAAAATTTTTTATTCTCAAGTCTAGAAGAGAGATTTCATTTGAGTTTTTAAATATCAGGATCAAATTATGATGGACAACCGACAAAGGTGTATTTCTTCATTTTACAATGTTCTTTTAAAATTGAGCTCCATTCTGTCAGAGTTAAAGCAGTTATGATGCTAATGATAGTTTCAAATCAATAAAATGCTAAAGGAAATGGTCAGATTAGCAGCACAAAATATTCCATAGTGGTTCAGTATAGAAACCCAGTGCAAAGAATAATTTTGTCTCTATTTGAAGGATCAAGAACTCCCTCTTAATTCTCATTTTGTCACTTATAAAAGTTTCCAGTTTTTCTCATTTAGAAGGTGTGCCTGACCTGCTGATACCAAAGACCTTATAAATGTTACTAAATTTGCAGTTATATCCTAAACCAGGAATTATCTCTGGTTTTTGTTCATGTTAATCTGCACGGACCAGTTAACCTTGGTGAAGCATACCAAACTTTTCCACGCTAAGGATCTGGCCCTATTTAGCAGGACTATATAATAAAATTTTTGTACAACTTTCACCCAGACTCATAAAAGCTGGAAATGTCTTGCATAGAAAAACAAAAGCTTTGCTGTCCTGTGGAAATTATTATGAAGCAAAAAACACAAGACGTGGTTTAAAGTAACCTCTGAGTTCATGGCCTCGTATGGTTGGTTGACTTACAAGGATCAAAGGTAGGAAATAAGAAATAATTTCCATTAGAGGAGAACACTCTACTTGTCTGTAACATAGGGTCAAATGAGGCCTTGATTTTTATCCTGACAGCAATGAAACAAGAGAATAATTGTTTTTATGATAAAGAACATCACTGTGGAGGATGAATAGAATCTGAAATTTATTTCATTGTCCTTTGCCAATAATACATCCGTTAACTATGGGAAGCACATTTCTATGCTGCAGAGATTAAAAACATTCTAACCAAAAGCAGCTGCCAACCAGTTGCAAATCACATCTTTCATAACTATACTAATTCAGCTTGAAATCCTGGTGACTTATTTCTGAAGTATTTGACTTTAAAATAAATGTCCATTTTATTCAACAAAACAGAAATATATTATGTTGTTGCAAAACTGACAAGCATACTGAAACACTTGCTACATCTCCAGATTGTAATAGGACATTGTGTCGCCACATTGAGTTCTCATGACCACATCAAATCTGCCTTCTGTGGTATGGCTCAACTTTCTTCATCATGATGAGTTGAATGCAAAGCCTATTTTCTCTTCAAAGAGTTTGATGTCTTGGGGCTATGGTTTTAGGAAGAGAGCTATGACACAAAGAAACTGTCTAGAAAAGAGATATGCTATGGAGTAAAAGGTGGTTATCCCAAAGTTTAAGATGAGTTCCCACAGGAACAAAGGGCTACTGTACTTCTTGCTACAGTCTATGAACTGTCTTTTCCAATTTAAGCACCTATCGTTCAGGGTATACCGCAAAATGAGATAGAAAAAAGGAGAAATTTTATTACTTTGGTAATGCAGGAAGTACAAGAACCCATAAAAAATCATTTAATGACTCCTGCAAAAATGACTGACTTTCAGATGACACATGGAATTGGAGCAGCAAAAAAATAATCAGGCTTATTTGAAAAAGATGTGTCTTGAGATTTCCAAACCATTTAAGATTGGCCTAACTCCACAGCCATGAAAGTTGATTGAATACCCTCTTAGATTGTAACTTCACTGGCATCATCTAGAATATTTTTAACAGAGGTCATTAACAATAGATTCATATTTCAAAAATAGTCTGCCATTTTGTAATCTTTAGTAGTTTCGAAAAGAAGAAGTCAAATGATTTTGGCATTTTCAGCAATAAATGGAATGAGACAGTGTGGTCAAATTTTCAGAGCATTATGAGCTTGCTCATATTTTCTTCCAGTAAAATCAGATATGCTTTTTCAAAAATCTTAAGAAATTAAGGGAAGAAAAAGTAAAAATTAAGAATCATTACCCCTTTCCACTTCTATTCTGTAAAGTATATTTTAAAGGGGGATTTGCCTCTCAGTAGTAATATTTTTTTTAATTAATTCGATAGATGAAGAAAGCAATTGGAAATACACCGTCAACTATTTTCATCTCTTACCCTGAAAGCATATGCTGTGACTTATATAAAAACATAACGCATCGTGCAAAAATTGTCATCAACTTTGTTTCTTTAATTTAACTTTCAGTCTCCTCAAAGTGGTATAAAACAATCACACCTGAAACAGTAACTCCACTTAAAGAAAAATAAGAGAATTCATTGCATTTATTTTCAGAAACCTCCTTGGATTTGGCATAGCAAACACTGAATTGGAGTCTGTAAGTCTGGCTGGATTCAAGCTGAGTTCTTTCTGATCCATATTGTCCAGGGAATTTTGTAGCACCTGAGTTGTTGGAAAGACACAGAATTCAAGTTCATCAGTATTTTGGAAAATGGATAGCTAACTTTACATTCATTGAGATATATTATATTTTAGAAGGCATGTCTCACTCTTCATGGAATCGTAGCACAATTTGGGTTGGAAGGAATCTTTAAAGACCGTCTAGATCAATCCAGTTGCTAAGGACAGGGATACCTTTCACTAGATCAGGCTGCTTAAAGCCCCATTCAACCCAGTCTTAAATTCTTCCAGTGATTGTGCATCCACAACTTATTTTGGCAAGTTGTTCCTACCACTTATTGCCCTCATCATAAAATATTTCCTCATTATGTCCAATATAAACCTACCTTCTTTCAGCGAGAAGCACTGCTCCTTGTTCTGTCACTACTGGTAAAGTCTATCTCCATCTACAGAAATCAGTACCAGCATGGGTATGGTGGCCTGTGCGTTTCTACTTCTCTGGCATGTAATAGAACTGTTATTCCTTTTACTGGCAGATCATGCCTGGATATTTCTTCTTTCCTACCTCCTTATCTAGTCTTCTGTTGAAATATGCAATTTTTTCTATATGATTTCTGTGACTAGTTTTTCTGTTTTCTGTGTTCCACTTGAATGCTTCATTTCTAATTTTTTTAAAAAATATTTTTGGTTCTTTTCTTTTGAAAAAAGGTACAAGCCACTGTATATCTGACTTATTCTCCCTTATCCTTAACCCAGTCTTGATTAGAACATTAAGTGGGACATAGTCCAAAAATATGCATCTGGTATATTTTTTAATTTTGGCTCAGCTATCTGACCAGAAGTTGAAGAATGGAAGGATTGAAGCCATCTGGCAGAAGCAGTGCGAGGAGATACTGCTGTTTAATTTTTTAATGACTCCCTCTCAGCTTTGCAAACCACTTCATTTAAGTTACTCTTGCAGCTGTGGCTAGATCTTTGGCTTCTTATCTCCTTACACCACAGAAAAGGAAGTACAAAGTCATTAATTATGAAATAACACTATTATTGATTTTTTATATTTATAGCCTCTTTTCATATCTGGTTACATCAAATTGTACGCAGGGAATGAGAGCATTCTCTTGTATATGACTATTTTATTCAATATAGTTTTCATCTTAATCGTGGACCTCTAATGAAATCTAAAATATAGCCCAAAATCAGTTGAATATTAACTAATTATTTAAAGAGGATTATCTTTAAAATGAATAATTAAAATGTTTGTTACTTCTGTATACCAGGAACAGAGAAATGTCATTACTAAAATTTACTTCTGCATTAACTTGACTGTGTTCATTTAATGAATGATTTCAACAAGCAGTAGAACAAGTAGAATAAATAGAGTGATATTCAGCTGCTATGTCGAAGAAATGAAGCTCAGTTTTGCTTTTACTTAAACCTCTAAAATATTGCAGTCAACAGAGTTCCACTGACTTAGTGTTAATCTAAACTAATAACACCTCCCAGAGTCTACTCTGTTCGTGGAGGATCAGCTAAAGAAATATTCTATCTAACCTAAATCTAACTGTTCCCACTGAAATTAATTGTGGTATTGGAAGAGTGCGGGTACGATTAATTTCAATGGATTACCGCTAGAAAATATGTTGACTTTTCTAAATGTAAGCTTGTTGTCTCATTTGAGACACAGCACAGATGTTATCAAGATATCCACACTTGGCCAACAAAAATATGGGAAAGAGAAATATCTCTGCCCTTCCAGAAGAGCAGATGGTAGCTCAACAGTGTATCCAAAAGTGGATAACGACACTAGATACTTATGCCTGAAGTAGCCCAAATTAATATCCCTGTCCCAGTGAAGGCAGGCTCATCTTCACTGAACGATTCATCTGAGACAAAGATGATCCTGCCTCCCTTCACTGATGCTGGTGGAACCAGAAGGAGTACCTTGGCCAAGATGGACAGCTCTGAAAGACCTGAAGCTAATCAAGATCATTCTTCCTTTAATTGACTTCACATCATTTAGTGGTAATAGGCATAAATAAATGCTGCCAAGATAAAATGGTACATTTAGCCCTTTTTTTTCCCACTTAGAAACAGGTTTTGGTCCAAGGTATGACTAAAATTAATGATGTCCCTATATTAATGTAGAAAAAAGTGAGCAGGCTCTTGTATTAAGAGTAGGAGAGAAATAGAAATATGGTTGGTGATGAAAAAAAGAGATGAAAAAAATCTCTTTTGTTGTCTTTAATGTACTGTGAAAAAGCAGTGGCACATATCTTTCATCATTCATATTGAGGCCAATGATGCCTTTGCTGTCTATTTTATGGAGAGAATGATCTAATCTTGATTTTTTTGCACAAAATATAAATATTAGTTAGTCATTTAAAGCTATGCAGCATATACCTAGAAAATTTCCATGGAAGTAGAAAGAAACTTTTATAACTTAAGGCACAGATAGTTCTTGCAGGTCATCTGGCAAAACACCTGAACTTAGAAAAAGAAGCAGGAAAGACAAAGACACCAAAAAAAAGAGAGATAGAGAAAAAGGGAAGCCTGTTTTTAATCTCCATGCCTGTCATTTATTTCTTTCACACAAAAAGTATGGGACACAGGTGGCTGAATGTCAAAGATCGTACCCTGTCTGCATGCTTCATAAGGCATGGGACAAATATATGAAGCAGGCTGGGCGAACAGAAAAATCACAAGAAATTGGTGCATTTTTAGTGACCCAGGTCAAAGGTTGCACTGCTTTTGGTGTTTTACAAATGTTTGACAGATTAAATGCCCACCTCCCATGGTTAGCAAATAAGCCATGCAAGTAAGAGTACTCATAAGAAATAAAACTCCATTCAGTGTCCTTATTGTGAGGGTTCAGGGTCAACTAGCCTATGTAGCACGTGTATGCTCTCAGTACAACATGCACACTCCTGAATTATGTTGGATTTTGGAAAACACACATTAAAATAATTTGGTCATGGTAAATTAACACCCTGGTTAAGGATTAAAAAGGGATCTCAAAATGGATTAATTAAATCTCAAAAAGTATTAGAAGTAGGCACATAGGATACTTAGATACCATTATCAAAAAAGATGATAATTGTATCATTTCCTATATACATATTTGGCTCCTGGATAACTTTCTTGAGTAAAAGTCTATTTAGTGCCATTTCTGCTTTGCATTGCAATGGAAATAAGTAAGAATAGTATGGAGACTGAAAGCCCATGAAGTTTCAACACGTCATAGTCCACAGATCTATAACAATATTTTTCAATTTCTTGTCAAGGCAGCACTGTATTGATCCTTGTTCCCAGTAGTCATCAGTCTGACATGTAAGGTAAAACGTTGTGATTGTTTGAAATAACATATTTTCAAATAGTGGCAACCCATGAAGTTCTTGGTAGGCCCATGAGAGTATTGTAAGTGCACTTGAGGATCAATGAACTGTATATAAACTGTTTGTACAAATATTGATCCTTATGTGCATCTGTTCTCTGGCAAAGTATCATTTCAGAAGAGATTGTCTTAGTGATGTTACAGTGACTCTGAGATTTTGTGGTTTTCTATGTCAGGTCTTTCTTCCTTTTGGCAATTTCTCAAGGTAGAAAGTATCTGTTTTGCTTCATGATTTTTTTCTGTATAAATGGCTATTAGAATTATCTTGTCCAAGAATCCACACTGTTTTACATCTTCTGAATCTATGGTCCTTACTTTAAAAATGCTTCTCAAAGTAAGTTTTTCATTTGTTCTCTGTCCCTGAAGATTTCCTTAGGTAACTCAGGAGGGGATCAGGATTGGACAGGATTATATGCTAGCACAGAAAAAGTGTGATTTGAGGCCAGATTTGATTATGTCTATGGAATACTTTCATTCTATTACTGAAGATTTTGTTCTATTTTCCAAAAAAAAGCAAGGTTTACAAGGTCATACTTACTCTCTTTATTTTTTATTCTCTCAATCTGTCTCATTCTCTTCTTTCTTCCTTAAACCAAGCAAATTGTAACAGATTTCAGTCAAATTGTACATAACGGAGTGGTCTCTCAGACGAAGATGTTTCTTTAAGTAATACAGACCTAAAGTGATGATTAGACATGTTGATGACTGTGGGTTGTTGCTTTCTGCAACTAAGTCTCCCTGTCACTGAATACCAAAGAAGCCACATGGAGGAGCAAATTTCCCCATAAAGTTTCAATCAAAGCTTGCAGTCAACCATAAGAAGCGAAACCATAGAAAATCAGCCTTCACGAGTTCTGGTGCTCAAAGAACTTCTTGTGCCTCTAAAAATGATTGAAGTTTTTTTCTTTGCAATAGAGGTGTTCTTATCAGGGCTTACTTAATTTGACTGAATTGCACTGAAAGATATCTCAACCAGTTTTTCAACTTTCTCTGAATTACTTAATGCATTTTTGTAGCATTTTGCTCCTAAGAAACATGTTTTTTGGATTCATGTTTTGAGTATTGAAAATTCTGAAAACTTTCTAAGCGGAAGTTGCAACAAAGGAGAAATATGAATGCGTCCTCTCTATAACTTCAATATGTTCTCCATGTCAGATGAATCCCATGCTTATGTCTATGCTACATGGAAAATTGTAAATGAAATAAGTTTAACCTCATAAATATACTCCAGATATTATTTCAAGATCATGTCACTTTTTACAGCTGTCACTGACAACTTTTTCAAGAAGGATCTTCAGAAAGAGCAATGGCTTGTGAAGCAGCAAGTTTCAAAATCAGGTAACCTTAGGTAACTGGCTACTGAGAAAAGAAGAATAAGGTTTACTATAGTAAGAAGCCTGGATAACTGCTATTATTTTTTCTCCATACCCTACCTGTTGGTTGAAATACACAGAAGTAATTTTATATTTTTTTTAGCTACAGACTTTATGAAAGAGAAAATGCATATTCACACCACTCAGAACAGGGGGTTGGGCACATCTTCCTGAATTTTTGTGTTTGTGTATATGTTTGATGCATATGTGATGTGTACATATATATATATATGCCTTTTATGTGCATAAACTACGTGAAATTTCAGAATAATTAAACAGATAACAAAGAAACTGAAGGCTATTTACCTTACTGAAGTCTCCTTTTTAGGGCATACATTGTGGCTTTATTTGGAAAAAACTATGTGTTCTGTTCCTTCCCCTAATTTTGCATGTGCATGCATGGGAGGGTTGAGATTTCTGTACTGGGCAGATGAATAGGTTGTACTACATTTGAATGTAAATCTTTTGGCAAAAGGAGTGCAGAACTGCAGCATTTCCTCTTGTTGTCAGATATATTTGCTGCTTCTTTTCAGGGACTGACATGGAATGGCTGACTCACTGAGACTCTGGGCCTCAAGTCCAGGTGTGAAAAAAGTAAGATTTCACAGGTGCCTCTCCCTGTTTCCGCATTTTTTATGCTATGCATAGGCCACATACAGCCCCTCAGAAGGCAGCAGCCACACACCAGACCCACTCTCAGAGAGCTGCTCCTAACAGCCATTCTGCTTGGCTTAGCTAAGCATCGTCCTGCCTAAGTGAACTGTGAAATCACCTTTACACTTGACAGCAGAATAACAGCTTTTAACAAGCTGGAAATTCTGGATAATCACATGCAACATCTAGGCTGACCAGCAGTTCCATGGCTTTGACTGTTGTAAAGCCCTGTTGTCCTCATCGCTCATGGTGCAGACGTGGTCAGAACATGATACATCTGCCTCTCGGCATGCTTCCTTGGATCTTCTTTTTATTGAAAGGGGTAAGAGAAGCTGTTATATGTACCTTGAATCCTCTCTGGTATAAAGTTGGGATTCATGGGATGCTATAGTGGCCATTTGAACTCAAAAGTTTGGAAGTGCTCTGGTTCACGTTTTAGCCCAGCCTTTCTATCCCTCCCTCCCAAGTAGCTGATCTGCTGCCTGGTTTACGTAGATTTCCCAGGTAGCAGGATCTCCTGCCAGTCCTGGAGACAGAATATCAACCTGAATGGGCCATGGATCTAAACCTATGAGATATTTTTATATTCTTCTGCTAAAAACTTGTGGAAACTGCTGTAGCTGGGTGAGTTAGATATGTATTCTATGTAATAGAATTTTAAGACAACTTTGTGTGAAGGGTTTGAAAGATACTTTTGAGGCAAATCTTCTGCTAGATGACTGTTTCACCCCTCAATCAAAAGTAGCTCCCGAAAATTATATTACAAATGAAAACACTCCCCCACCCAGTTTAATTCTTGATACATCTCTAGCTCCAGCATTCCTCTCTCTTGTTGCTCTTTTTATCTTTGATTTGAAACAATATAACAAATTCAAATACACTAAGATTCAAAGCAATTTAAATCCAAAGGTCTGGAAGTGAATATAAATAACATACTATAATAACATACTATGTGATTCTTCAAGCAGCAGGAATGATCACTGATCCATATTGCAAGACAGAAAAGTTTCATGCTAGGCTGAAAAAGAGAAATCCAAGGGGACAAGACCACTCCCATATTTTAAAGGCTGTGGCCTCTCCTGGATACAGAACTGCAAAAAGGAATGCAAAAGAGGGCAATTGCAAATCTGTGACATTCTCCAAACATAGAACGAGTGATATGTCTTAAGATAAAATAGCTGTGTGAAAGGTTATGCTAGAATGCAATGCCCTCACCTTTGAAAGTATACATGTAAGAGAAAAAGCTTTTCAAATGTGTCCTTTTTAAGGAGTCTCTCATTTTCAGAAGCAGTATATGGAGCTCACATTGATGCCATGAAGATTTTTACCTTTTCTTTTATACCCCTGTTATACCCCTGTTATACCTTTTTACAGCTTCTGTATTCCTAGTGCTTTTTGCCTACATTCTTAGACTTGTTTGTTAAGCTAAGAGACTAAACATTTTAGAGGCTTCGTAGCCAGGGATCAGTGTGCCCCAGACCCCAAGGTCCTCTCCAGAACATATTCTGTAAACTAAGATAGAACCATCCAGGGGAAGGTTCCTTGGGGAGGGGGGCTCACTTGAACCTCTCATTGGGGAATCTTTGATAGATATGCTAATTAGAAAAGCCTATAATGTTATACCCAATGTTGGGGGGACACGGAAACACACGGGAGGAGAGAGACACAGAGACACAGGGAAAGACTCGGTGGGGTACATCTCGATGCATATGACCTGGACGTGTACACCTAAGGATCCTTAAGAATAAATACCAACATAAAATCCCTTTTCCCCTTCTAACCGTGTATGCCTCTTGATTTTAAGACCAGGAAAAGGCATCAACATAGAAAGAAGTATTGCCAATATAAACACATCTTTTCTCTTATATAAAAGCCAAAGAGAAAATTATTCACATAAAAACCAAATAAATCAATAGTGTTTACATTTACTACTGAGTTTGAGGGGTTTCTTTTCTTCTGAAATTTTTATATGTACGTATACTTGTGTGCTTGAACATATATGCATATACATATCTATTTGTGCATATCTGAAAGGAGGGATGATATATTATTTGATTAATATTTGAGTGATAGTGAAACAAAGTTATCCCACCATGGCTTGAGAATTGTGCATTTCAGTGAACTGGTGATAAATTACAAATTTTTCTTTCTATAAACACACATACACATACTTGTCAGGTTAAAACAAAAAAGGTTGACTGAAAGTCAGCAGGTCAAACCTTCTCCCAAGAGCTGGACCTACTTAGACTGGGTTGTTCTGGACCACGTACAATCAAGTTCTAAATACCTCCAGTGACAGATATTTCAAAATTTCTTCAGACAACTTGTTTGAAAACTCTTTCTGTGAATTAAAAAATTCCTTACATTTAATTAAAATTTCTGTTGTTCCAGCCTGTGTTGTTTTCTTCCTCTTCTGTTGATGTGAGCTTCTGAGAAGAATCTGTCTCCATCTTCTTTCCATACCCTCACGTGGTAGTTGCAGACAGACAAGGTCTCTCGTGACCTTGGTCTTCTCCAGGCTGAACAGGCCCCGTTCTCTCTGTCCTTCTACAACCCATTCCTGACTACCTAGCTGTCCCACTCCACTCTAGTATGTCCAGGTCTTTCCTAAAACTGGGATGCCAGCTAGACACAGTACTGAAACTCTCTCTGCAGCAGGGCACTCTGATAGCTTGTGTTCAACTGCTTGTTCACCAGGACTACTAAGTGGTTTTATTCGAAACTGCTTTCTAGCTGTTCTGCCTCTCCAGACTGAGGATCCTGCATTTTCTTTTATTAAATTTTATGAGGCTCCTGTTAGATTGTTTCTGCAACCTGTTCAATTCTTTCTGAAAAAAAAGCCCTGAACTCCAGCATATCAGGTTCTTCTCCTGCAATGTGATATCTGTGAATATTCTCTTAAAAATCAGTGAAATAATTTTGGTTTAGTTCAACACACTAATGGTTCCATCATCTTTTTAATGACTATGTATTTCTACTCTGTTCTAGGTAATCAGGGGCTGCAAATACAAATTCAACACTTTTCCATGGTGGATGTCAGTTTGTGGTAACAGTGGAAGAAGCAATAGTGCTACTGATTAATAAATCAATCAAAAAATAGTGGCTGTTTATAATATAAAAAAGAAAAATTCCAATCTCAAGTACCTAGAAGAAGAGGAAGTTCTCATACGCTCATGAACTCAAGCAGTAAAATGCAGGATGTGAAAAACCTAGATTCAGATCACCCCTCTGCATGAGTTGTTTCGATAAATGCTTGCCCTTAAACTAACATAAAAGGCCTCTTGCAGTGTCTCCTATTGACATGGTTCCATTGCATATACTCAGTTAAATATTTACCGGAGAGAGGTGGTCATGTGTTTTCATCTCCTGAGCAAGTGTCCTGCCTAGAGGACTGGAGAGCTAATCTTGTTTTCCATCTCAATCACATTTTGAGCATTTTATCTGAAGTGGAGCAATGTCAACAGGAAAGGTTGAAATAAGTGTCCTAAGAATGTCTTGTAGTCTTACAGTTCACACCTTTGTCTAATTCAGAATGGGGACTGAAACAGCATAAATAACCTTTCAGGTAAATTGCCTAATCATCAAGTACTTTCAAATGTCTCCCTCAATCTCTCTGCCTGGAGTAACTTTTTATAAATTGCTTAAATACAGATTGAGGTTACATATAATAGAATGACTCTCTTACCTGACAGTTGGGATATTTTCAAGCTGAGAGATTGCTATTCAAACCTCATTGGGCAAAGGAAGAACTGAGGTGATGAATAAGATATTTCATAGTGTTCATTTTATCACAGTTAAGAAAAAAATAAATATATTAAAGCTCATTTATTTCAGAAAAATAAATTATCATGTGTAAACCATGTGCTCCCTGAAAAAAAACAGGTTTTGTCATATATTTACTGTCAGAACATAAACCTGTCACATAAATGTTTTTCCACAGGTGTAAGTGCCTCATACCCAATTACTTCACATCATGAAGTTAGATTTACTCTGCCTCATGCGAGAAGCTAGAACTGTATTTCTTGACCAGAAATATTTTCAGTTTCAGTCTTAAACTGGCACCTTAGAATTTTTTCTGGGTCAATGCAAATTGAATGATTACAGGAGATTATGATAGGGAAACAAATCTCCAAAAGAAACTTTGTGGATGTTGTGTACTCTATCATTTTTGAAAAAGGCCTTGGAGTTTTCCGTGCCTCTCGTGTTATTAGAAGTACCAGATTAGTGGTTTTGTCTGCAAGCCAGGCTATAAATCATCATCAGTGTTAGGCATGATATTCACTATTAATGCCTTGTTTTCCCTACTGAAATATCTTTTTGTGCTTATTTTCTCTTGATCCTTGGCATTCTGCTGACCATCAATCAAAAGAACAAGCTGGACATTACTCTCTGTCTTGCCTCAGTGAACCCCTGATTTTCTTGAACATTAACCACTCTCTGGAATGTACATTTACTGTCGGCATCTTTAGGCCCCCATATTCCCCTCCCCTGGCTACAGTCCCTTCCTGGCACCAAGTTGCAAAGCAATGTTTCCCATATACTGAATGAAGAGCATGTCACAGGGTGTTTGACATGGTCTGGGAGCCCACAGAAAACCACTGATGCACAAACCACTTTTATTCCACAAGACTGTGGGAGCCCAGAGGAATAAGCAGCCTTTCTGCTAGGGCGAGCACACCTCACACACACAAACCCAATATTCCTGCTTTTACTGTTTAATAGGTTTCATATTCATGCAGAAAAGGATTGTAGACTGATGTTTATCAAAAGTTCTATCTTAAGAGAATTTTTCTTGAAATGTGTGATTTCAAAAGCTTGATTTCATGCACCAGCTGTTCTCTGTCTTTACAAAAATGCAGTGTTTACTGGAGTGAGTAACAGTCTTCATTCATTATTCAGGAACACAGAAGTTTTGCCTTTTTCTTGAGCTGCTACAAAACCCTTCAAAGGGAAGGAAAAGGAAAATGGTTCAACATAAGTTCAGTTAGATGGTTGAATAATTTGTAGTGGTATTTCCAAAAAGGCTGCTAGTTCAAATACTTTCTTTTATAAAACATATTTGTCAATAGGCCTCTTTTCCTTATTGGACGTCTTGATTTTGGTTGGGCTGAAAGCTAATGCGTATTTTACCATTTTGCTTCGAGAAGGGAAAAATGCATACATAAACTAGATCAGTCTGCAGCTTTATCATAGTCATGTCCTTTAGCACTAAAACAAACCAAGTTTGCTAAGCAAGAGGCTGTGAAAAGTTGAAGAGATTCATTTTTCTAAGCCTTCTAAGTCACTCACGATACTTCCTTGTCCATACTGTATCAATACAGTCACAGTAGTTCTGATAAAGATTTATACCTTGATACTAAATGTAGTCTGTGGCTCTTTGTATGTATATTTTATTACAGTATTGCAATCTAATGAATTGACTTTCATATATAATTAATTTGGCATGATTTAGCTAACAGCAATAAATGCTCCAGTACTAGAAAAGTCGTGGCACTTCTTGCTCAGAAAGATCTAGCTATCCAATGAAGTGCAACTTAGCTAAAACATAGTTGAATTGTGTAAAAAAACAAAAACAAAAACCCCAAACCAACAAACCCCTGAAATTAATTAGAATTAAGGACTGAAATAACTTTTGTTAGACAAATGGCAATAGTAGAGAGGGAAGCTGGACATTGAAGCAGATGAGTTACCACTACCAGTCCTGAAGTTTATCACCTACCATTTGACAACCAGACATAGTGGTACCTTCTAGATGCTTTGTTCCACTCTGGAAATGCAAAATAGCCATAAACCTGGCTTAGCTAACCTGTAAAGCTAAGTTTATAACTATGTAGCCTTGGCAGAATTATAAGTAGCAGCTGTCATGTAGCTATGAGATTGATCTGTGCCTCCTAGGCCTTTATCTCTCACATTTTGTGATTTTTGGAAAGAATGGAAAGGTGTGTGTAATTCTACTAGAGAAATCTGATATACACTTGTGGCAGGAGCTAGGGACTTGAATTAGCCCATATATGAAAGTCAGAATGTGGCCTTAGTGGCTTGCAATTTAGAGTGGGATTTCTATCTTCCAAATTTAGATATCTAAGCATTGAAATCTGAGCTCATCTCCTTTGGGTTTCTTGTGTAGTGAGTGGAGAGAAATAAGCAGAGGTTGTTCTTATAACTCTAAGTCTCTATTTTAGTTCAAGCTGAATTGCCTTTTAGATTGCCTCTTACATGGAGCTTATATAAATGTATTTAGACTTAAATTTCTGATTTTTAGGTACCTGAATTTTAGATTCACTATCTTAGTGACACACACATTTACTGAACAGAAAAGCCATTAAATGGGAGGCACTAAGCTGGATGAACTGCAAGGTCCTCTTGCAAGGGCAAATGTTTTGCACCACAAGATTTTTCTATTTTCTTCTCTTTTCTCCTGACTGAGGAGATTTCGTCCATAGAACGGACAGTGTAATTCCTCAATCCTTCATCTCCATCTGTATCAGTTCTACTGAGAAGACCTGCCTCTCTGTTCCTAACAGGCTTTGAGAAACAACTGAGAATCAGGAAGTTCTTCTTAGATAGATATACTTATTTAAAGGGTTGATATATTTAAAAAATATTTTTTAATATTTTTAATATTATCCTTTTCCTCCTTCATCATATTTTTCTTTTTATGGTGACTTATAGCCTCCTGCTCTAAAATCACTGTTTTCAGTGATAATACATTAAAAAATATCTCTCATATATTTTAAAAAGCTATATTAATAGCAGAACATAAAAGAATGACCTAAATTCTTTTAAATTCACGGAGCTTTGTCATCATTAATAAAGAAGGTTTGTACAGATTACATTTTCTTTTAAATCCAGTTTAATTGGAGAAAGTTGACTGCTGTTAAAGGTCTTGGGGGTTTTTTGAGCCTAGGAAAGACCATAAGAATAAAATTTCCAAGAACTTCTAGGCAAACTTATTTCCATATAAACCAGATGCATATTCTTTCTTATATCACAGATTCATCAACCTATTTGAATGTAGACAAAAGATTAAACCAGCCAAATTAGGTAGCATTGACTTTTGGGATTTTTTCCATTGCATGAAGTTGGTGATGAAAACCTTATGTACTCTTTTATAAAAGCCTCCATGTTTCTTTAATTTTCTGTAAAAAAAGGTCTTGCTAAAGAGAAATAAATGGAAGGAGGGCATTGTCTGCTCTGCCCTGCACTGGTGTGGCCTTACCTAGAATACTGTGTGCACTTCCGGGTACCACAATATAAGAAAGATATTCAGCTATAAGAGAGCATCCAAAGGAGGGCAACGAAGATGGTGAAGGGCCTTGAAGAGAAGCTGAATGAAGAGCAGCTGAGGTCACTTGGTCTGTTCAGCCTGGACAAGAGGAGACTGAGGGGAGACCTCATTGCAGTCTGCAAATTCCTTTTGAGGGAAAGAGAAGGGGCAGACACTGATCTCTTCTCTGTGGTGACCAGTGACAAAACCTGAGGGAATGGCCTGAAATTGTGTCAGGGGAGGTTTAGGTTAGATATCAGCCAGAGGGTGCTTGGGAACTGGAACAGGCTCCCCAGGAAAGTCATCACAGCACCAAGCCTGAGAGAGGTCAAGAAGCTTTTGGACAATGCTCTTGGGTGTTATTCTTGAGAATGGTCCTGTGCAGGGCTGGGTGTTGGACTCAATGACCTTTGTCAGCTCCTTCCTGCCCATCATATTTTGTGAGTTTGTGTTTTGTCTGAGAGCTCTGTAGTCTATCTACACTATGAAAGATATCCACTTGGAGAATTGTCTCTGGATCCCATGCCAGAAAGGTCAGATCAGTTTGCATCCACACTGCTCAGTGACAGGCCCCTATAGTACAGACTGATTGTGTTTTCTGGCACTGGGGCCACACAGCAAGACCCAGAGATGTAACAACAATTTTCTTTTTTTGTCTTGTTTTGTTTTCTTTTTGTTTTCTTCTTTGAAATATCTGAAATGATGCCAAGGGTCCCAAGAATAATCTTCTCTAATGAAGCAGAGCATGTGTTTCATGTTTTAGACAATGATATGAGGGTACCTGGGGGTACTGGAGTGTGAAAGACCTGCTAAGGTCTTGGTGATTTTGGGTGACTGATAAAGCACAGGTGCAAAACTCCCTTCTACTTCCCAGGTATAGTATGTGGAAAAGTCTTTTCCCAAAACAAAGGAAAAACTCTAGGTTTCATCCTGGAGGAAAAATAATTGGTTTATTCTAAGAGAGAGACCAGGAATTAAATTGTCTGTGTAATGGGGATGATTTGGGGATTAGGATCTGAAGCACAATAAAGTGGAAGGGTAAATTATTTGCCTTTGCGGGAACATCTGTTCCTCAGTCTTCACTCCAGGGAGGTAAATAAAGTTTCAGTACTGAAAGTTACAGGTCAAAAAGGGACTCCAAGCAGAAAGAGCTGTTGTTATTCCTCAGTGTTAATTTCCCTGCTTATGCTACTGACCTTAGACTATGCCTACTTGATATTTTCGCTGCATTCCTCCTTATAACTTTTTACTTTTCTTCTTTGCTTTTTACCCTGAAAACACAGATTCCAGTTGGTGAAGAACTTGTTAAAAGCAAATTTTTATCCGAAATAGTCCCATTCTGAATTCGAAGCTGAGTAAAATATGTCAGTCCGTCCTTCCTGTGGCACCAAAAATGCACAAGGCCAGGAAGTTGTATCACTTATTTCAATCCCATCAAATACCTTTGATAAAGGTGTGTATGATGTTATTTGTTACACAAACTAAATGGGCACTTCTTACATTTCCTAGATGGTTTGGTCAACTTGTACACCAAAACCAGTCCATTTCCATATATCAATGTGGCTCCATGGGTATTCCTATGTAGGTCAACAACTGAGGATCCACCTGAGGAAGACAGAAATTTTGCCAAGGGGTAGAAGAAAAACGGACCCTTTGTGATGTAGTTATTTCATGTACACAATAATTTATTGACTTATTTTAATCCTACCAAAAAAATAAAATCATAGTAATCAAAAAAACAAACAAGTCTCAATTTTTGTCCAAGGTGATCATCATATTTTAGATGTTATATCTTAGGGGAAAAGAGATTGCTATTTTGTTTTTCTTACCCTAATCAATGAGGCAGAATAATCTCAAGAAAGCATATGCACAAAATATTTCATGAGCCAGATAACTAAACACAGTAAATTATTCTATAATTCATGAAAGATTGAGTGAGTAAAATGGCAGAAGGTTGTAAAATGGCAGAAGAATGCCAAGTTATGGAAATGACCAGATTTCCCTGCCTCTCCCAGGAAGCCGAGAACCTTTCTAACAAATAAGTCACTTCATGTCTCTCCTGTTAACTCTGTTCTTATTTCAACTGAATAGCTTGCAAACCAACATCTGGTAACAGCCAGCCAACTATCAGACATACCTGTATTAATTCGTCTAAGCTGTTGATCATGCATGACAAGAAATAAATTTTAGGAGGTCTGGTGGAAGGTTGTTTTATACCAACATTGGAGCTCTGAATGTTCAAAATTGGAAATATTTATGTGCTTTTAAAATATTAAAAAATAATACTGACATGAGGTAATAAAATCCATAGAAATGAGCAATTTATGACTAATAAAAGGGGGCATTACTCTTGAAGACATGTAATTCCCTAATTATGCTTTAAACATTGGATGAGATGTTCATTGTTTGAGTACTTTCCATTTGCCAGTGTGTTCTTGGCAGACCTTTTAGTGGTTTCAGCAGGAAAGAAATGAAACGAGATGGAAAATGTTAAAAATAATACTCAAAATACTATTTGGGCATGTGATCTTCTTATGAACTTCACATTGAGCTATTAAAATGCGTTCATAACTGCATAACAAAGAGGTAACAGGCTGTATCAAGAAAAGGGTATTTTAATGTGGTTAAATAGCTAAAGAACATAAGTGTAGATTTTAATTCTTTATGGTTCATGTGCAAGCAGCATTGAGGAATTTGTCTTTCTAAAGATCATCTGCTGAACTTGCCATTTGGTCAGTGAAGCTCATTCTGCAGCAGTCTTTTAAGGGCTTGATAGAGTTTAACCTACTGCTTTATTTTCCACAGCTGTATATGGCTGCATTGTTAACTGTGTGAGAGACAGTAACCAGCTCTTCAGATCTTAAGAAGACAACACTTTCTACTCTCAGCAAGGCAGGCAGTTACCCTCACCTGTTAAAGGGTGTCCCCACTCCATGGATATTATCACTTCTCATCTCTCACCCAAGTAAGCCCCGAAAGGAATCCCACGACCTTCTGATTTATTTGCCCCCACCAGAATCCTGGAGACCACTCTGTTGCTCAAAAGCCTGTTATGGACAAAAGTGAAAACACATCTTATGTGAAAATCCAAGAAGTTATTACTGGTATAGTTGAAATTTTAAATTCTAATCTATTAGTCCAGATCTAGTTATTACAGAAAACGAAAGAGAAAAAAATAAGACCCAAGTATTAACATACAGAAGTTTATTACTATTATTATTATTATTATTATTATTATTACTATTATTATTATTATTCTTACTACTACTATCACTATAAATATGGGTGGGGTATAGTGAATCGGAAGCATCCTGATTCCGCCACCAGGACTATGATGTTGATATTTTCATCTTTCTTACCCCAGAATCCATGTTTTATATCTGCTAATATTGCTTTACAGCTTTATCTATTGTCACTTGCTTTCAATTTCATGGTGAATCAAATTTTACTCTATATGGTGCATTTTACATAAGCAGGTACTTGTTCTTTGTTCTGCGTTGCTACTACAGTTGTTTTTTTGAGCTCCAGGCCTGCATTTTTTTAAGTGACCACTGGTGGTTTTTTTAGAGCTATGGGGTCCTCAGCCTGTACCCTGACTTCAAACATCCTGTGCCTGCACTCCACTGTATCTTGTGACCCCGCTTCCCAAGGCATCTGCTTTCATACCAGGCCTATACTTCTTCATATATATCTTTGTTAGAGTAATAAAAAAATTCTCCTACACAAAAAAATTACTGTTTATTATTACCTATGAAAAGCTTTGGTTATTTGATATGATAAGTGAAACTCCAAATTAAGAGTAGCCACCTCATCATTAGGAAAATTTCAGTTACAGCTAAACCAAGTGGAAACAGAGTTCCAGGTAAGATTAGAAAAGTTCAGAGAAAGGAAAGTCAAAAAGTTTCAGTCCTTAGACCTTACGAAATCACTAAAAAATCAGTATCCTACTACCAGCAATAGCAACACACTTTTTCCTGGGTTGCAGGACATAGGTACGACATCTGCATTCAGGTCTCTTAAGGAAGTCAATAGCATTAGACTTCTACCTCCAGCAAGCTGTTTATTTCTTTAGGTGCTGAAGCTTGCCTCAATTTAATGTGGTAATTAAGCTTTTAAGCTAAGCAAAATGAATACAGGCCTTTATGTTCCCTCAGTGCCAATGTGACGACGACAGGAAATGAATAGCAAGGGATAAAAAAGAGACAAAATCTAAAAGGATTTTGCAAACAAATACCAGATTCTTTTCAAGACAGAGCTGTGATTTGGCTCTCTTTAAGGCTGAGATCCTTGATTTCTCAGCTACTGGCTGCTACTCATGCTCCTGCTTCAGTTCCTATAAAAGCAGGACCATAGCAGGCTGGAATGAAAATAAAACAGTGGGGGAAAATATAAAGCATTTGCCTTCAGACTTTTGTATCTGGAGAAATATTGGTAATTTGTAAAAATAACATTAGTTTGATAATTCAGTGATCATCAGTCTCACAATACCTTAGTGAATGAACTAGGCAGGTTTTATGACCCCTATTTTTCATATGTGCAGATAAATGAAAGGCTAAATATTTAGATGGTAGTGGGTAATTAAGTAAAGTTGTGTGTCTGTACTGTGAGTTTAGTGGAACCATGCTTCTGTGCTTGGGCCTTTTTTCTGGCTGGACAGGGACCTCAGTCATGTGTGCTGTGCTGCCCAGCCAGTGTGCAGCTAACCAGGGCAGGGTATGGGCAAATGGCATTTGAACCTACCTACAAAAGCCTTCAGAGACTTAGGCCTGTGCTTAACTTGTAAGATTGAGGTTAGGTTATGTGACAAAACTCATCTAGACACTCACAGAGATACTGAGAGAGACCATGGAAGGAGGGGGAGCCCAAATAATACTCTGCCAACCTATTCCCAGGAACCATCAGTCCCTCAAGTATTAAACTGAGCAAAAGAAACAAAAATGTTCATGTTCTTATTAAAAAAGCCTACTGTCCCTCTCGTAGTTTTTCTAGATTAGGAGAAGTTTTAATGAGCATCATTGTTTTATGAATACTCCTCAAATGTTTATTCCTATCTTGATTAATGCAGTGCTGTAAACAAAAGTGAAAGCAAAGCCAATCAATTTTGAAATAGCAAAAAGCCTCCAACAAAAAACCTTTCAAACAACAATAATTTTTGACCATAGAATTAAAAGTATATTTTATGTTATCTGATTCAAGTCAAAAGGGGTGCTTATTCTGCTGTATTAAGCACTCTTGTGGTCTCATCTGGAGTACTGTGTGTGGTTCTGGGCTCCATGATTTGAGAAGGATGTGAAGGTACTTGAATATGTCCAGAGGAGGGCAACAAAATTGGTGAGATGACTGGAAGGAATGTCTCACAAGGAGCCACTAAGGACCATGGCTTTGTCTAGTTTGAAGAAAAGGAAGCTAAGGGGTGTCTTCATTCTCTCTTCAGCTTCTGGAGGACAGTATGTAGAGAGGGAGGTGCTGTTCCCCAGTATCCATTGATAGGATGTGTGTGAGTATTCAAAACTGCATCAGGGAAGTGCAGACTTGGCATTAGGAATAATTTTTTTTTACTGAGAAGGTGGTCAAACCCTGGAACAGGCTTCCTAGAGAGATGGTTGATTTCCCATGCCTGCCAGAGTTCAAGAAACTTTTGGACAGTGACCTTCATAACATGATTTAACTGTTGGTCATCCCTTAATTGCTTAAGCAGTTGGACTAGATGATAATTTTGGGTCCCTTCCAACTGAATTAATCTATTCTATTCTAATGCAGAAATTCAGGAAAAAAATTAAGTTTGATCTACAGCAAAGTGTTGGAAGAACATAAGAGGAAAGAGATAAAGCCTTCAGAACAGCAAAACCTGAATTACTTAGAAGTTCCTTGACACCATACAAGAAGTCAACTGTCCCATCTTAAAAATAGGATAACTTTTATTTTCTCTTCTATGTAAGCTTTTCCTTATATCACTAAAAATAGTGAAGGGTCTTGCAGTGACTTCAGTGGGTTGAGGATCAACCAGATTGCATCTAGGAATTTTAATTAATTTTTTAAGAGTGGAAATTGCACTTTGAAGTTAAGTGGCAGTTTTTTGGGATATTTTTTACTTTTTTTTTTTTTTTAAATAACCTGTATTACTTACTCTTTTTTTGTAGTTTTCTTACTGCTGCATCTTTCTTGTCAATGCAATGTAGGTCTGAGTTGAGCTGTGCTCTCTTTTATCAGTTTCTGGAAGGTGGCTGTTATTCAGGGCTAATCCTATTTATTCTAATAGATATTCTTTCACAAAAGATAAGCTTCTCCTCCTTCCATTAATTTGATTTTGCACTCTTCCATATGCAGCTGGTGACAAAGGTTGTCAATATCAGTTTGTAGTTTCAGTCCATTATGACTTTTACATATTAGGAGTAAGATTCCATTGCTTCTAGCAATTTATTCTACCAGTTTATATTTGTGCATTTTTTTACAAAGTGTTTTAGCATTGTGAACAACAATGTAGAGGCCAATAAAGAAAAAAAATGCCAGTCTGAAAAAGGGAGTGAATAATTAACAGTTTTGATTATGTGTAAATTGCTTCTCATGTGGTGCAGAAGAAGTCTGAAATCACTGTTGCTCTTATCAGTGGTAACATAGGAGAGGAGATCTCAAGGTCTGGTTACATTCTAAGTTTACTTGTAAAAATCACTATGGGAAGTATTGTGAAAAGCTCATAGTGAATTTATAGGTCTCCAAAGAAACAGGATTCTGTTTATCCAATCTCTAAAACAAAGTAGATAATATGTACTCTTAACTTTCTCTGACTTTCCATCCTCAGAAACCTGTTAGAATAGGTTCTTGAGAAACTTAGATTGCAGCTGATGTGCATCCCTGACTTAAATCCCAGTAATATTCAGGAATCAACAAATGAACTTAAGAAATCTCCAATTTCTCTAAAAAGATGTATAACTTAATTGTCTGAGAAGATGTTAATAAAAGATTTGTATATTCTTCATAAATTCAGGAGATAAATATAATTACTACTAGCATATAAATACCATCAGTTTCATAGCTTTCAGTCTCAGTGATAGTTAACAAAACATCCTAAACAGTTGAGATGGGATTGGATTTTTCTGCCCATCCGAACCCTGCGATCCAAAGGGGCCCAACTCTCTATTTCATAGTCAGACAATATTTATTTCCTCATCTTCCCTTCACATACATATGGCAGTGGAATGTGAGAAAATTAAGAATGTGTGTTACAAATTACAACATTATTCGGAACCTTCTGAGGTTGTAGTTAAATTTGTCTCTGGCAAAATGGAAGGTGTCTGGCTTCCTCTACAAATGTCTAGAGCACATCCTTCAGTAGTTTTAGGAATAGAGCAAGACTTATTTTCATACAAAAAAATTTTATTGATGGCTTGGCTAAATCTTCCAGTAATTTAAACCCCCCACATTTTAGTAATTATGTCTTGAAAAACAATGTTTTAAACAATGGAAAATAATGTTTTCTAAAATAGAACAAGTTTCCTGACATCAAAACCTTTGAAAATAAGTTCTAGATGGTTCAGAAAATACTTCTAATCCTCTCATCCATAACACAGCTTGCCACACACTTAAATATTTCAACACTCATACCCTTTTCTGCCAGCAGATAGGAAACCTGTAATATTTGTATCTGTCAAGTTTATGTTTAACTTTCCTTCTTAAATAAAATGCTTACATCCTTTTATGTAAATTTTAAGGTTTTAATATGAGGGATCCGAGTTAAGGAGAAAACTGAACTCTGAAAGGATGAATAATTGCCACAATGGAAAGGAGGATTGCTCTTTCCCCATAAAAATGTACATTGAACCAAAACCACAAACCTGTTGAATATGAAAGCAGATTTTTGATCAATAATTTATATGCCTAGGTTCGGTGGGATCATCTGAAGATTTCTGAAAGACATATTTTGTTTCTCCAGAATAGAGACATTAAATAGAAGACAAATACTTGCAATTGACATCATGTTGAGATTTTTCTTATAATTTGGAGGAGGAAAGTTAGGATTCTACAACCTTCTGTTACATAAGATGTTTCATCTTGACAGAACTATATTTCCTGTCAAAAACCTGTTTCCCTGTCTCCTAACCAGTTCATGTGGCTCAGTTATCAATAGGAGAAGTCTGGGACATTTTTGTTTATCTGTGTATTTTTACTTGAAGGCAAAGATTAACTTTTAAGAATATCAGCTGTATAAATCCTGAAGTGATTGCATGTTCATTGCAGATGAAGAAGGACTGTTAGAAGTTTGATCAACAATTTAGGTTATAGAGATGTTAAAATTCCAACAGATCTCAGAGAAACAAGATTGCAGTAAAAACCTTCTTGAGACCTGAAGTCTACAGTCTAAATTAACTTTCAGTATGTAACTCAGCCAGAAGAAACTATAAAAAGATAATCCTTTAAAAATATAAAATAAAATCTAAAAACCCAAACAACCAAAAACAATGAAATGACTACCTAAACAAAACAAACAAAAAAAACCCCCCAAAACCCCAAACCAAAACCCAACCTAAAAAAACCCCAAACAAACAAACAAACAACAACAAAAAAACCCCAGATTATTTTTTCTTTCTTTGGCTTCCTTTTTAGTAAGACACGGAGTCCTGAAACTTCCTTCTGACTTTCTACAGCAATACAGTAATGCTCTGTACTTGCCCTTTTTTTTCATACACAGGTATAAAATGCTTTACAAAGACAAGGAACCCTGAGTGGCTTCCCTCTACAAGGAATCCACGTTACATTTCAGTCTTCTTGCAGAACGAGCTGAAAATCTGCGTGTAACCATTTCCCACATATGTTATTTGTGTTTCCAGCCTGTTGCATGATTGTTTGTAGGAAATGTTGCCTAGTGTTGTTACGTTGCATGTCCCCAGGCCCTGTCAGAAATGGAAAGGCTATTTCTCAGTGGAGTTCTGGGGTTAAATATTTTAATACAGCAGAAATAAAATTAAATGAAAATAGCCAGGCACAGGAAAAAAGCATGGTGTTTGAGAAAAAAAAGACGACATTTTGTTGCACTTTTTCGTGCTTTTCCTAAGACCATCTTCATCTTTCAAATAATTTCATTATTTATGTCTCAAGATGAACTCTTATACATGAAGGAGAAGGAAAAATCTGTCAATTTCCATTTATTTTTTACAATTTCTTGGCTTCTTTTTAACATTAATAATGTCACTAGTCAATACTAGCATATATATAAATATATATATATATGTCTACAAATACTACAGTGCAACCAGAACTATATAGGTTGTTTCATAAAGCATGTAATATCAAAGTATTCTTATGGCAAATATTCAGAGAAATTTGGTAACAAAAATTCAGGTAATTTAAATTTTATTGTGATATATCCTCAAGGCTAAGAATGTCCCACTCCCCCCTTTTTTTCCTATAGAAATTTGAAGTGAAAATAAATGTGTACTTTTAGCACCACTTGATAAGTATCAAACCTCTTAGTAAACTACTACTCAGTTTGATAATCTAAAGATCTGATGAAGCAAAACCCTTAACACTTACTTTCAGAAGTACTCTAAATTTTAGAATTAAAAAAAGTATTTATTAGTATAACCCCACATAAACAGCTTTTCTCAAAAAAAGACTTTTTTTTCTTCATTAAGATGGAATTATTTTAATAACGTAGCAATTGTTTTTATGGCTATACAGAGCTTGATTATTAATTAAGCCCAATTGTCTGAAGGAATATTTTCAGAGATGTAGTTTTGAAAAAAAGTATTTTGATGTGGTTTTTGTTATGTTTGGTTTTCATATTTTTCCTACAACAAAAAAGAAAGGTTTTTTCTTTAATTATGCTGTGAAAATGTGTCTTCCACAGAGAAATAATGCCCTAAACTGTTCTTCCCCCATCCCCACCTCTTTTTTCTGCATCGTATTAGTTTTTCTCACAGCTCAATTTCTACATGACACCAGTGTTTCAGTATGTATTCCCAAGACAGAGGTGATTACATTGTTTACATGCTGCTATCTTTGATGGTATTTATCTCAGGAGCAATCTTTTTGGAGATAATTGAACTTTTGCTGTTATCACCAAGGATGCTTGAAGCATCTTTAAACACAGCATGACATTCTTCTGTTAAGGACCTGCCCTTACAGTACAGCATTGCAGCTCTGGAGGCTCTGATTCTGTGTCAATATACACACACCTGTCTACCTTTGGTATGCAGCCCTTTCTTTGCTACTGAACTACCACACTGAAAAGAATAGTGGCAACCCCTTGCAATCACATAGCTAGCAGCACTGAACAATTTAATTACAATTCTTTAAAATAATTCTAATCATCATAAAACTCTATGGCATTAAACTGCATATAATTGTACCATTTTAATGCTGAAGCATGGCCAAATGCAGTCACTTTTTATGTATATTTAAAGACTGAGATATATATGTTTAGATTTATATATATGTGTGTGTGTAGATATAGATATATAGATATAGATATGTAAACAAAAAGATTTCACTAGTTTAGGAACCCCAATTTTTTTTCCAGTATACACTGTCAGCATTTCATTCTTCCTCAAGGCACATAATTGCTAACTGATTCCATTCTAAATCCTAGAAAATAACCAGTCTTTTCCTTTAACTACAAGTTTAAAGAGGTCTTTTTTCCCTCTTGTCAGTACTTTATCCAGTGAGGTATTGCTTCACCCTTAAGTACATCATGCATGAAGGGATTGACTATTTTGGGTACAGGCACCTGTGCTGTGACTGTCTATATGCAGCTAAATGACTAGAAGAGAATGTATCAGCATTTATAACTCCTTTTTTTTTCTCTAGTGCTAAGTTCACTCTACATTACAGTCATGGACTTTGCAGCTTTGTTGTTTTGGCACACTTTGGAATCAAAAAGCAAGATTCTGGAACTCCATTCTGTCGAACTTCCTTTACTATATGAGTCCATTAACTGTGCAGCTGGAAGCTACCTGGTAAAAGCCATGATGTAGAAACCTCTCAGAGAGAAAGGAGCAGGTTAAATGGTTTATTCAAAGCAGAACTGCAAACATTTAACATGGTAAATATTCTATGACAGTTTTAGTAGTTACAACTGCTGGTCTTCATTTCTATACTTGAACCAAAATTTTAAGGATAGAATTCCAGAGAAACATAAGAAAAAAAAAATAATAATAATACATATTTCACCAAAGGATGGATTCAGAATTGGTGAAAATTCTGAATTGTTTTACTGACCCCTAATTTCAGTTTTCAGTCAGGGAAGTACTGCTTGCCTCTCCCCTTCCAGATGCAGCATTGCCCTTGTACATTTAACAAAAAACTTAATGTAATAAACTATTTGTCTGACTTCTGTATGTTTGAAACAACTACTTCTCTTTCTAGTCCCCACAAATGTGATGGGACTCTCAAAAACCGAAGCCAGAAAAAGATACCAAATTGCTTAGACATAACCATTACAAGCTTCAAACATAGCTTATAAATTGCATATAATTTGAAAGCTTTACTGGGATGATATGCACCTGCAAATTGTTAACTAACACCCACAGACACATTTTATGGTTCATGCTCTGGTCTTTTAACAACTCACACTGCAGGCAGCTGGAAGAGTCTAAGAATGGTGAATGCTTGAAATTTGTCCTAAGTGGTGTTGACATTACATTGACTGAAAGATGCAACAGTTCCCCTTCTCCTTAGAAAGTTGCCTTTTTTTTGGGGGGGCGGGGGCAGGGAGGGTTGGTTTTTTTGTTGGTTTTATTTAAGGACTAGTGCCTCGTATCCGATCCAACAGGAAAACAAAAACAGATAAAGCAATATCTCTGGAACTGCAAATTGTAGCCAGCAATACAGCTGCAAAGTTATAAAACAGCCCCAGAAGGACTGATGATTATCATTACCTGGCATGCTTCCAGAGTTAATGGCCTCCTCCTCACTGAAAAAAGAAAAGCTAAAACGTGTTACACCGTTGTTTCTTTTTGGATAACTCCGGTGTATCTGGATGAATGGAAATACTGCAGCTGTGGGGTTTTTTGGGTAGGTAACCACAATCTTCTGATATAACAATGATAAGACTGAGCTACATAAGAATTTTACATTTGTTTACATGATAAGACTGAACAAAAAAATGTTCTGGGTTCTACTGGCAAAAAACCTAAAAAACCCAACAATCACTTATTTGCACATAAAATTGGAGTGCTTTAAGGTGATAAACATCTATTAGTATGTTCCCATAGAAGGAGTCTATTAGAAGTATAGATTCCCAGATTTTTTCATGTCATCTCTAAAATGCAGTAAATACATACATAACAGACAGGACTTTTTTATTAAACTGTATAAAATCAGTAGCAGATCTGACTGCAAAACTCCCACAGATTTTGTTTTTCATATCTGTTAAACATGCATTTTGAGTTAATTTGGACACAGTCATTCCATATGTATATTTACAAACAAAAAATATCATAGAAAAGTCATACTGAAACTTAGTAAAACTAACCCACCTTGTCTTTAAACAATGAAATAGGAGTACCTTATTTTTTTTCTCAAAAGTTTAGAACTTAAGAGTTTTTTAGAAACCTTTAAACAGATATCTAGAATTTGAAAGATAAATATATCACCTTTTTTGCATATTATAGTTTTAAAGATGCCACAAAATGTTGCAATTATTTCAAGCAAATACATTTTTCTACTTGAGAAATATTTTTTTCTCATAAAAAGATTACTTAGGAAAATTATGTACTGAATATATGACAACCACTTGAAAATCCAAGAAGAGAAGTTCTCTGTGCATCCTACAGAATCATCTGAGACAGAGCAGAGAAAAAAGCAGGAAGCAAGACAGAGCAGATGACAGTCCATTTAACCTGAATAAAAGTGGTAATGTTTCTGCCTTTTAAGTATATTCTGTGACAAGGGTCTGAATGTGTCTAGCATATGGAAAACTTTGGCCTTCCCAACATTTTACAGTCACACCACTGAGAACCTGTTGTGCCACTAGTACTTCCAGATGAGAATAAAGTAGTAACCTTCTGTGATTTTTGTTTGCTTTGTTGGTTGGGGATTTTTTTGTAACAGTGCTGGAACTGGCAGTAGCAGGAGGTTTGCTTTAGTTCCAACTTGCTTTAAATGCTCTCAGTTTGTTATGTGGTAAGACATAGTTTTGTAGCTTAAACACATTTGGCAAATCCTTGCCTAGCTGTTCAAATTGCCCCCCGCCCACTTCATACAAAGCTAACCAACGCCAAGCAAATATTTCCAACTGTCTTCAAACCAGGCCAGAGGTCATCCCAATCGGAAAACAGGGGCTTCAGATGGTATTTCCTTTACGCCAACTAATTGCAACCATATGCTTTTTGTGACAGAAAGGGAGGTATGTAAGTATCAGACCCATTAGCCAGGTTCATTGCTTCTTCCACAGCTGATGCTCTCTGTGTAGCTTTTGTCCTGCAGTTTAGTGTAGTCTGTGCTGCCTGGTTTTAATTATTTTGTTGTTGCTTCTGCCCTGTTTTTTGTTTATTTCCAGCAGTGATTTGTAAGCCATGATATGGGGATTCAGCTTTTTATGGCTGAAAGTGAGAATATTTTTCTTCTACCAAATCTTGCCAGGATTTTTCTTAGCTTTTCCCTGCTGTTTCCTTTGTTAGGATGGATGATTTGGAGCATAAACAGCAGAGAAGCCAGGATGATCATAGGAAAGACATAATATTTATGCACCCAATTGGGATGATGAGGAAGAATTTCACAGTTCATCACTAGCATTACCCTTGGCCCACTCAGAGAAGGGAATCTAGTGATCCAGATGATAACTTTGGTGTAGTTGATGTGTATATCAAGGAAATATGGGATTCCAGAAAACAAAAATTACGTCTGTGAAACCCATACTGAATATCAGCTTCAGGGTGTTCTGAATTTGCCCCTTTTGTTCCTGCATTGTCTGAAGACACTTCCAGGCTTTGGAGAGGTAAGGACTTCCCATTTTCCATACTATGAATGCCAGGGAGGACCCACAGGATCAAGGCAAGCAGGATTTGCTCTACACCAGTAGGCTCACGCACATGAAGCAACATCCACATTCTTCATCTTGCCTTTTGCCACCTGTACTCAGCATGTTGTCACGCAGTCATTAACTTAGAAAACTAACACGAGCCAAACAAAAACCTCTAGAATAAATGAGTTGCCATAAGAAAACAATTAAAAAGTCACCTGTTGTGAAAAAACCATATTTAATCTAACATGGGTAAAGAGACCACCCAGGATTTGCCAAAACTTGTGTTTTTCTTTCCCTCTCCTCTCCACAAGCCTGTTACTTGCAATACAGGTGCATTTATATGAATGACTTATTGTGAAGGGCTGAAATGATGATCTCATCTCAACAGATTTGACTGTCTGGATACTACATAAAATGATAAACAGTGATTAGTTAGCAAACACGTTTTTTAACAAATTGAAAAGCGGGAGCAGGAGCAGATAGTAATGTATTTGTGTTTTAAAATATTTTTTTATTTTAAAACCAACCCATAGACATTAAAATGTGAAACATTATTTCTCAAAACAATGTGCACAAAATTATCTTTGCCCTGGTAGGTAAAACCAGCACAATCTTGTGATAGAGACTTCCGAAATTATCTTAATCAAAGTAGATGAACCCAGCACAATTTTGTGATGGAGATTTCAGGATCAAGCCCCTGCAAACTCAAGTAGATGGCAAAATTTAGTATCAGAACTATAAACATTTCAGCAATAAATAATTTTTGGAAGCTAACATGGTTCTAGTAATGTTAAATGAAATTAATTTTGTTGAAATTTAACCCTTAAACTAAGACCTTTTATACATTGGAAGTCTACAAAGATACATTAGCATAAAATTACAAGTTGGTTTCTTCTTTTTTCTTCCTCCAAAATTCATGCACTTTGTATGCCTTCACACATGTACGGTCTTCCCCATGGAAATAAAATTATTCTGGTGATCCAGTGCATCTTTCATGAATATAAAGTGTTGTACGAATTTATTTTCTTGTCTAGAACTTTTGTTGACAGCTCATCATAAAGACTGTCCTGCTGTCCTTCCGTGCTGGGCAATGTGTTAGCTAGAAGTAGTTCTAAAAATCAAGCTAATCCCTCCACCTTCCCATATCTCTTTCACTGAGCTACAGCTTTGTATGCTATACAACAACAAATATTTTCTAGAGAGATCTGATATTGCTACTTATTACTGGGTTTGTTCCTGACTTTCCACCAGAAATGCCTGCTTTTAGACGGTTCTTCCTTTTCTAGTTTCAACACTTGAAAAAAAATTCTTATCTAACGTAATTTTTATGGAGTGAAATAAAACCCCAACAAAACAACAAACCCACCTTCATTTATTTCTAAGAATAACATTGGGGTAAACTATGTGTTCTTACAAGTCTGATTAACTTCCCTCCCCTTACACCACTCACACCATAATTTTTACATAAGCACAGTAATTAGAAAATTATGATCTTTGCTATGCAATATTCTTGTATCTTTGTGATTAGTGATAAGGATCTATCATTGGGCAAAATGATAATCTCTTTTAGACTGAGATGGGAGTTTATAGTGAATATGTCAGAGAACTAACTTACTAAATTTAGATGCTTAAATTAGAGCTAAATTTATTTTAGCTTAGTGATTTTAATATTTTCAAGATGTCTGTCATTCACCCTGTGGATGAGCAGGAGTTTCCTAAATTTTCATGAAGAGTGGCATATGAAATGATGGGAAAAAGCTTTCTTTCCTGTGCAGATGGAGTGTGGAGGGAAAACCTGTTTTCTTCACACACAGCTGGGACAAGAGCCATGCACTACTATAATGGGCCAGTGCGAGAGGGAAAGAACCTGAGATGAAAGACCTAAATGGTGAATGGAAGAAATGTCAGGCTGTCTTTTCAAGAAGTTGGACCCAGGGAGAAAACTTGCACATCCATAAACAATAAGCTGAAATGAAATGACAACTCAAAGGGAGACTGCACCTCTCCAGGCATATTGATCCAAGAACCAGTAAAGTCAGGATAAACTGGAAAATGGAGATGGAAAGGCGGTTCAGGTGACTCACCTGAATTCAGAAGCACAGAACATGAAAGAACAATGGGAAGTGGGTGGGCAGTTCCCACATGGAAGATGGTTCTCATGAAAGGAAATGGACACTGTCTGCCACTGGGAAGTTCAATAGAGGTGAAAAGAGATCAGGCTGGGAGGTCTGAGCTGGTTTCAAAAAGTCAGTGCAGAGGGGACCATCCAACCTTGTAGAAGTCAGTGGAGGACCCTGAGTATCTCATTGAATACAGTATTTCCTCAGTATCCGGTAGACCAAAACTGAAATTCCTAAATATGTAGAAATTTCAACCTTATTCCAAGCCTCAGTCTAAGAATGTTGTTGAACTGCAGGAAACTCCTGGATTTAAGAAGAAATTCCATTTCAGACTCCAGCTGCCTCAAAAAACACTCACTGAAAATATTTGTTTATCCTAGAAAACATGTATCTTTGAGTGGAATTTTAAAGTGTGTAAAAAAAGCTAAGGTGAACAAAATATAAACTTTCAGCAACAGAGAAACTAATAATTTTGCTATAGGTTATAAGGTAAATAAATCTCAGGCAGAACCAGAAATAGACTTAGTACTTCAGTCATGGAATATTCTCCTGCAACACTGGATTTCCCTTAATTGCTTGAAACAAATATCAGGACAGTTATGACATTAATAGATGAGATAAAAACCTCTTTCATTGAAAGTAACTTATACAGGTGAACAGTTTAGAATGTATGAGTTACAAACACATCACTAAAAAATGTAAACATAAATATTTCTGTTTGTTTGGTATCTGTATAAAAAGAGACTCCTTAGACAGTCTTTTACCAGCTCACTTTTGAGAAGTGAGTTTCTGCATCCACGTCTCAGTCAGAGGCTGCAATTTTCAATGGTCTTTGAGTCTGAGGATTTTTATGTGACAAAATTTTTGCCATAGACTCAGGTGGTTGTAAAACTGCATTTATATTTTCTGTAAATGATGATATAGATGACAAAATGATCCTTTCTGACAGCTGAAGATCCAGCATGTTTCCATTACTATTATTTCTTCACTTAAAAGTCTTTCCTATTGCTTAGTGGTTTTAATTTGCTGGATATGTTCTGTTTGAATTGAAGTTGGCTGAGGAGAGACTTGCCTTACTACTGGCAATGTGCACTGTCATTTCTGGATAGAGATGAGCCAAATGCAGAACTTCACATCCAAATATTTCCAATATCAGAGAGAAAGGATCAAATGTGAACACTGTGTTCTAACCCACCACTGTTGCTTTGACCCTGGGTCAAATACAAAATTAGAATGGGCCTTTTATAGCTCCAGTTTGGACACAACCAAATTCTGTTTTCATCAGATTGTGCTCCAAGAAGGAAGAAATTGTCTGTGAATTTGCCACTGTTATGTATGAAGACAAACTTGCAACCCAGCCTTAATTTTGTTTCAAAGACAAGCTCTAAACCATACCCCAAATTAACGTAGGTTTGAGTTCAGCTTCCTTATTTAATCTGGATCCACTGCTCATAAGTGTGTTTCCAAATAGTTATTTTTGATTTTGTAATACATCAGATTACATCTAATTGTTAATACTTTTTTTGCAAAATTTGTGAAAATAATCCCCAAAGCATGTGTTGGTATGCTATGGGATGCACACACGTTAGTGATCCTTCCCACTCATCTGTAAGGTACCCAATTTGAACAGCAACTAAAAGAATAAAAACAACAAAAAAAAAAAGTTCCCCCCCACCCATTACCTCTTACCCCAACAAAAAAAGGTAAGAATTTAATTTTTCCTCCACTTTGCTGGGAGAGCTCCAAAAACCAGAAGCAAATGAGGGAGAAGTAGAAACAGAGACCACCAGCAAACACAGCTGCAATGTGAAACCACTCATAAGAAGAAAAAGGGCTGCTCCTCCCCAGTAAAAATTTGTGCAAACTTGAAAGCAACCAGCAAACACTCCCAGCAAAGTAAAGATTCAATCCAAAAGTACTGAATAACTAAACAGAAGATGGAGAAAAATCCTGCTTTGTGACAGCAATGACCAAGATGTTTTACTTAACTCTCCTGAAATTTAGAAGAGGAGCAGAAAAATTAATGTCTTTCAGTTGCACAGAGACACTGCATTGATGAACGTTACTGTTATTCTGCACTGAAAACACTTTCCATGACTTAGAAGGAAACTTGTGCTTGTCAAAGGATTATTTTCATCATAGTGATAGAATAAAAAGAATAATGACAGTAGAGTCCAATGAGAAGCATTTATTCAGTAATGTCTCACTATCTGAAGGAAAATTAATAACTCAACCCCAAAATGTTCTTAAACATGATATATGGCAGCTTATATGTAAGTATTGTTAAGGATGGACTAAAAAGAGGAATCTAGGCAAGTGGTGGAAACCAGGGTTAGCTACAGGAAAGCCAGAAGGTGGCTTTTCTATGTTTTTATTTTTAAGGCCATACAAATAGTTGGCAGATTAGAGGAACAGAATTAACAGTACCTGCATTACCACTGTCAAAAGCTGAATTTGAACAAAATGAGTTTGAAACTATTTTGAAAAAAAAAAAAGAAATAGAGCTTAGGGCTTCATGAAGTTCAACTAAATTTTTACAATTAGTGTGAACGTTGTATTCTCTCATAAAAAACCTTTCATTTATTTATCATTCTACAGACTGTGGTTTCCCTTCCATCTGGCCAAAAAACAAAACAAAAAAAAGGCCCACTGACCAAAAATATTGTTATGATTAAGCTTTCTCTGGAAACAGTGCTTTGGAAGGTGTTAAAATACCTCGTGATTGCTTCTGCTTGTAAATTTGTTCTTAGATGTGATTTTTATTTTTGATGGGTGGTGCATCTCATTATTAAAATTCTCAGGCATACCCTCCTTTTAAAGTTCAGAAACCATTGCTTTCTCTGGGAAGTTTACACCACAGCATTTGTCACTCATTCTGTGCCTCCTTTTGAATTTGGCTTCTGGTGTTGCTGCATTTATTTCCATTCTTTGATGCCTTCCACTATTCAAGGGCTCTCTGAATAGCTGGTTCATACATGTGACTCTGCAGTTTGTTCACAAAAAAAAATGTAACTTTTCCCATTCATCCAATAACTGTTTTAATCTTCCTCACCATCCTTTTAATACTTGTCTAAGGGATCTGTCTCTTGTGCCTTGAGCCACCCTGATGTATCTACACTGCTAAGAAATAAGGGAGAGAACAATTTGGAGTACTGGATTGTGATGTTTGTGCATAGCTTATATTCTGACACTTTTCTGGACCTCTTTAGCTTCTCCAGAGGGCCCTGAATCAGTATAGGGCAGGAGGCAGTCCTCAGCAGCCCAGCTACAGCCTTTTGCCTAGTGTGTCCCCATCTTGCTCAAGGGTGGGCAGCACTGCTCCTGCAGACTGAGGACTGCTCAGCCTGCTCCACAGAGATGCTGATTATGACTAAGTTACCTCAAGACCCTTTCCTCCTACTATGTGCAAAATTTTTTTTCCTCCTTTTATTGTCAGGGAAGTAATTACAGCTATAATACATAGAAAATGAGTGAGAGAGGATTACAAAGAGTTCTTTCTCTCTGTTGTTTTCCTTTATTCTTTTCATCTATTTCATCTAATTCCTGTTGTCCTCCAGGCATCTCTGAATTTAGAGGTGTAATTAATGATGAAAATCCTTCCAGTTGTTACATGCATGTGGTCATGCATACACACTTCTGCTCTCTTCAAAGGAAGAACTTTGATACAAATATGTACATACACACACACACAAATTTGACCAGCTTTCCTACAGCATTTTTTTAAGGTTCATGATATTTAACAGCAATTCAAATGCATATAACAGAACATACCATACAGCAGTCCTAAGAATGTGACACAAAATAGCTGGATAAAGTGGCAATCAGAAGAGGAAATGAGCTTTTTCCAAGCAGGAGAAGTGTTACAACCAATGTAGCTCAAGGGCGGATTACTCACCTACATTTCTTCCTTCAGGACTGTTTTGAGTTTAGGTTTCCTAAAAGGGGGGTTCTGTATGGAAATTCAGTGGGGAGTAAAGAAAAAACTAGCCAAGAAGTTTATGAAAAGACATTACTTGAATGAATAAAAAATATATACCATTTCAATTGGAGGTCAAGTTGTGTGAAGACTCATGTTTCTCAGATTAAAAAAATAAATTGAGCCTAATGTATTCCACATGTATGTTTATGAGCATGACTGCATCAAAATTATCTATTGAGCTAAAGCATCTTCATAGAAGAAAGAATTACTTTGATAAAAGATTGTACTCATTACTAGAATCGTACACTGTTAGTTGACATTATTCTGTCCATTTCTCATGTGTTTATCTAATAGGCACAATAAAACTCTCTGGGATTCTGCACCTGGATAAAATGTTACTTACCCAGATAAGCTGATACAAAAATATTTTCTTATCCCCTCATCCATTAAAATAAGGCACAAGGACCAGCTGAGACAGGTTGATGAGTGTTTAGCTACAGGGAAACCTGATTTCCTGGGATGTGTCCATTGCAAGAAATGCCTCAAGTTATTTTTCAAACTGCAGGATCAACTGCCTGATGGCTTGGCAGGGGGTTTTGGAGTGGCAGGGATGGGCCTTAGAGGTCTCTCTGGCTTTAGGAGCCTTGTGACCCTCTGCATGGGGCAGCCACCGCCGTCTTTTGACCTGGAGACCCTGACATCTGTGGGCTTGCTAGCCTGTCACAGTAGGCTTTATGAGGCAGATTTATGCTTAAATAGTGTGCTGGTGAGTACTTTACATTTCCACTACTCTAATTGGCAGGATTTCTTTCTCATAGTTGGTTTAAAACCAAAACAATAAAAAATTCAAAGCAATTGACATAAACCCACCAAATCTTTACCAAGTGCTGCCTAACACATGTCCTGAGTATAATATGTGAACATGCAGACATGTAACAAAAATTTCAGCATTAACCTCTGGAAAATGCTGCTACTGCACCTACTACAAGGGCCATCTGTCAGCTCTCTGCATTTGGAATGATAATTATTTTGGAAAAATGCAATGTGCACAGGAATACACATTTCCTCTTCCTCCAAGGAGGCAAACCCAAATCTAGTGACATAATTCTGATTCTCAGAAAGGCACATGTATATAATTTTTTTCTCTGATTTTGATATTAATTGTTTTGGTTTGTATGTGGCTGTATGAGTACACGCAGTGAAAATTACAGTATGTAGGGCTTTTGGAACTCCTAGTACTGAGGCCCGAGATTTTAACAAATATATGATTGATTCTCATCTAATGCACTGGGAATTAATTCCCTCAGAATTCCAGACGTACTGTATGATGATTAGCTAAGTGAAAATATACATATGGAATGGGAAAGAAAACCAATGCCCAAAAAATGTACTAAACTAAATCAAGCCTTCAACTCTTTCCAGCTAACCAGAAGTCTCCAGGGAAATTCCAATAATTTTGGTCTTTATTGCTTAATCATTTATTGCTGTTAAAACAGAATTTATAGCTTTTTTAAGATGATGTATATGATTAGTCCATGAAGATTTCCAAAATACAGGTCTGGATCTGTGACTGACATAAATTGCCATTTTTCCTTTTGATGTAGGATAGTTCTTCTGGACAGGATATCCTACAGAAGCACTGAAGACAGTTGGGTGTTGCACTTAGAAGTCAAAGTGGAAATACTTTGAGAAGGAGATGGGAAATTCCTCTGCTCCTTGAATTTGCACCAACAGGACATAGGAGCTGCTGAGTACAGAGGGAAAGAGATACAGCAGAAGCAGCTCAGAGCATGACACCTGAGTAGGGTGAATCTGAAGGAGATTGGTTGATATTTTTTAATGATGTGGAATTTGCCCTTAAATGTAGGAGAAAAGTTGTCTTTTCTGCAGCAGTTAAAGAAAAGACAGACATTTTTTTACATTTTCTGATATAAGAAACAGTTTGTACCCTAATAATATCTAGCAGCTCTTCACTGCTGAAATCAGTCAGGCTTATGGGTTTGTTGCTTGTTTTTGGGGGTTTTTTAAATTATTCCCATAACATCATGATACTGAATTCCTATGCTGAGAATTGCAGTATGGAAAAATAATCTAAAAAATCTTTTGTTACTGAAATCTTCTGTAAATATGAGAAGGGGAAGGGGAGAAGCCATGCACTTCTGTGACTTAAAATATGGGGCTGGCACTGACTCACTTTGCAGTGAAAAGCTGCGGTGCAATTGTTTAACATTTTTCTTTATCTCACAAAAAAATATGTTTGAAGTAGGTAACTGTTTATACCTGTTAGTCCTGTGAAATCCGGGTTGGTGCATTCTGAAATCCTGAACAGCTGAAAAGAGAAACTTGTGAAACTTTAAGGGGATCATCAGTGCAAGCTCTTCCTTTTAAATGTTATTTAACATCTGTCTGCCCAAAATGACAAATATAGTTCTTTATAGAACCATTTATTATTCTTTGTCACTGCTGTTTGGCCAAGGCTTGTTGGTTACTTTAAGGATTTATTTAGTGTCACTGCTGGCAGTGCCTGAACTCTAAGTATTAGTAAGGGGTAGAAAATCTACATGTAGCTTTGCACATTTCTTTTAATTTTTTTTTCTGGTCATGAATGGAGCTCAATTTTTAATATGCATAAATGTCCACAAACCTTGCTGAAAAGCAGTATTTCAAAAGAATTTGTTCTGGTGCAAAATCACAGAAGATTCCATTTGGATTCAAAGACATTTGCACAGTGATACATTCCACTCTAGAACTGAAGTTTCAAGAGTTTTAATTTGATTCTGCACTATCACCACTTCTATTTTAGAAAAAATGTGCACTAATTTGGGAGCTCTTTATTTCCCTTCCCCTCCATCCCTCACTGAAATCAAAATTCTGAATGTACTATCAATGACAGGATAGTGGAATATAAGTTCCTCCTAGGAAATATGCTATAGGAATAAATCTAGAAAATTGTCTGTGGCAGCTGAGTAGGAAGGGGCTACCCACTCTCTTACCTGTTACATCACACTGACCTGAGCATTTAGCTGTAAATGTGTAGAATAAAGTGACTGCTTCCATGGATTGATTTGTTGTGAAGATGGGTTTAGAAACATCAGCTTTATCTCCCAAGCAAAAATAAGATCCTGAATGGATTTTACCAATCTCTTATCTGGCAAGCTAATGGTTAAACTGAAATTTGTTCCTCGACAAATACATTTAGGTAAATACCAAGTGAATATTAAGTGCTTTTAAAAAGTCCTGCTTTAACCATTTGAGGTTTTAACCATTCACATTAGCCGGCAGTGTTAAGGTGAACACTTAGTATCTCTGGGATCCAGCCCTCTATCTTCACACAGGAGGGCTGAGTCCAAAATAGTGACTACAGAATTATTTCATGATGGATAGCAATTACAAGGCAACTGGAAAAAATATTAAGGAAGACAAGTTTTTGTGAAGGTATTTTATCTTTCAAATAATTGCTGTTTTGCAACCAGCTTTATTTGCTAAAGTGATCATATGTGTCACAAACTGGTTTTGGGTTTTTTTCTAATAAAAATAATGCCATATCTTTCATGAATTCCCTGGAAAAGAGAGCAGAACATTAAGGACTCAATATCTGCAGTGTTAATATTTTCCTTCTCCTACGTGGCAGTCTCAATAAATGATTTTGTCACAGGCATGAAATAAAATAGTGTTCAACAGGCAATGGTTTTGCAGAAAAAGTTTGTAAATGACAGTGACTCATCTGTTATTCTCTGCTAGTTTCAGAAAGACTTATTAAAATTTACCTGTACCTGAGGTTTTAAAGTTTCAGTGAATCTAGTTGGTCATAACTTGATGGGTCAGTGGTTTGATTAATTCCAACCTTTTGTTCTCATTTTGCTTTCTGGCAGTGTAATTATTAGTTACATTATAGATGAACATGAATGGTTTTGTCAACATATTTCAGGTTGTAATGAGGAAAATATATAGGGGTATAATAAAGATAATGTGACTTCAGCTGTACTTTGTGAGCATGGCTCTTGATTTATGCTGTTTTTAAAATCGCAGTGATAACATTCTTGGAAGCAAATATAGTGAGGTCTTGTTATGCTCAATGTCACTCTGAAGACATATTCCAGTTGGCCAGAGCCTGTGGCTGCAGCTGTCTCTACTTCATTACACCACTTCCAGCATCTGCACCTTTAGGAAATAACTAAGATTTTCAGCTGACATCTTCTAGGCATTTATTTATGCTGCGATTGAAAATGATTCAATCTGTATGCTAGAGAGGAGTGTTCTTTCACTAAGGGCAGAAACTGATGAGAAGAAAATGTGCCCTCATAATGAAAAGCACTAATTTATATCACCCTACATGGGAACGAAATTGAGGTTAAAATAATGTTAATCTAACAAGCAAAGAAAATGAATTTCTGATATTTATATGACAATTTTAGTTTATTCTCAGTTTTCTATTTTTGGAGATTGTTAGAAGTGTCCAGCATCATGAGTTATTAAATATCACACTGCTGTTTGTATTTAAACACAAGATAATAAGTTAGAGATAGTGGCATTGTCATACTTAAAGATCTGATTACTTTAATTGTCTGAATTCTTGAAAGAAACATGCTTTTCTGAGCTTTCCTAAATATAGCATTATGAAAGACTCCTCACACCTTTCAAAAGCATGTTCCCAGCTTTAGGAACATGAATAGACCTACTGCTATCTCTATCATGATTAAAATCAACCAAAGTGTAAGAGGTATTTGGGAGAGAGGTGCCTGGATATTAGAGTGCTCTACTGACTGTAGATATGGTGAAGCGAGATACAACGTGGAATTAAGCTCTATTATATTTAATATTTTATAAATATTGTAGCAACTTTAGCAAGCATTCTAATTCACTTTAGTTCTTCACACTTGAATAAAATTCATGGTCATAAAAAAAAACACATTAGCAGGATTGCTCTACTCTGGACTACTACAGCACAGAGTAATTTGCCCTCTATGAATTTATTCTTCTCAAGGATGACCCTAGCTACAGGTGCTTCATAATCAATCTACTATTACCTGGAAAACTATTACAAGGTTATTCTAATGAAGAACAGGGTGTAACCTCTGATATATTAGAAGAGATTATTTTGTCATACTGTCTTCAGCTGTGGAGTGTTAATGTCCATATTTCAACAACTTTAATTCTTCTTTCTTAGATTCAAAAATTGTTTCCCACCAAACTTCATCTCCTAGATGTTATGTAAAAAGCAATCAGTGTCATAAATGTGACAGACCCTTCACATGTGGACTTAGGAGAAGATGTAAGTAAAAGCTTAAGATGCAAAAAAAAATAGAAGAAAAATGACAAATGACTGTAGCAGGACAATTGCCTAAGCAGGGATACAGCAGTTCGAAATTTATTGCTTTTAAGTTACTAGTGATAAGACTGAGCAAGAGCAGTTTTCTGTTCTTAGTGCTGAAGAACGCTGAGACCAGCTTGAGCAAAGTATCAAACCCACCATGAGGACATGCAAGACAAGTTCTCCCTGAGGTCGGGAGCAGCAAGGTTGTGCAGACACTGGTAAAGAAGAGAGTCAGAGGTGCTCAGCAGAACAAACTAAAGAGATGGTAACACTTTTTTCAGCACAAAGCTGAAAGGCATTTTCAAAACACATTTTGTTGAGTAAGCCTGACAACACACAATCTGAAAAATGCATATGACTGACATCTTACACTATAAAAAGCCTGTCCCGCTTTGTCCCAGCAAAGACTTACAGCATATCTCCCTAAGGTGTTTGAAGTTCCTTCCGTCAAATTTACTCCCCGAGGCTGAGTGAAAGAGATATGCCTATAGTCATTTTTATGGGTGAGAAGTATTAATCTCTACTTAATAATTGTTTTCCTAGTTTTAATATAATTGCTTTAACATAATTGCTTCAATATTGCCTCAAAAAATACTGCACTACATTTGAAGTTATAGCTATTCATACGGTGTAGTAAATATTTCTGATTAAGCTGAATTTATTTCCTACTCATTATCACTATTGTAATCAATTTAAATAAATAATTAATTTTATTTATATAAATTTATTTGGCTTGCCATCCTTGATCCTTAAGGACGAAGTTGTATAAATTACACCTGTATAGTCCTTTAGACATAAACCATTAATAAAATCTGGGGCCAGGGTTAAATCCAGCCACACGCAGGCTCCTCTCTGAGAAGGAGTTTAGAAGACAAGGGGGTCCTTTCTGTACCTTGTGACTCAATGGGAGGCCTTATCTAATAATCTTTGTCTGAAGATCCCACTCTGCTCATGACTATGACAACACAGACTATTTTAAAATGTTATAAATTAAAAATAGCATGTGATACCTTTGTTAAAATAAATCCACTGAACCACTGCAAAAAAAATTGTTTGATAGAAACCTTGAGGAAAATTATGTAATTTGCATAGTGTTAATTGCAAACATTAAATGTTGAACTGCATTTCTGCTGAAATAGGAATTTTTGAATTTCTGAATTTAGAATATATTTAAATTACTTGAGGAAAAACCCTACATGGCTATGTTGATCCCCTTTTGGCATTAGGCCTTTTTGAAACAAAGGTTCTCCTAGAAGACCATCAGGGATCCTTTCCAATCAATATTTCTAGGATTCCATGAGAATAACAGGTTTATAAGCAGCTGCATAAATATCAAAATAGAAGAGAATTCCAGATTAAAACTGAAGACAAATATAATAAAAGTGTGGAAATGCCTCTTCAAAAGCTTGGAGTCTATTCTTGATTTCCCATATATCCTAATAATATATTTACCAGTCATATAGATATTCCCAAAGGGAAATTTATCCTTGAAAATAATTATATCTATTATGGTATCTTTGTGATGACACAGATTTTCTGTGTATTTGTCTTTGTTATCTCCAATATTGCATTGCAAAAGCCATAGTTAATCTTTTTCCATTTCATAAAGAATTATAAGCTATCATTATTGTGCAGTATTGTGCAGAGGTTTTTGGGGATATGTTTCCTGAAATGCAAGCAGATGTGTGATATTTGTCTCTGCTACAGGAACTGATATTTGCTTCTGCTGCAGGAACTTCCATGAAAATGGAAGTATCATACAGCATTCAGCCAGAACACATGTGATGTGTTAATTAGAGGCTTCTGTGAGTTTCAGCAGAAAATTGCAGCAGAATGGAGGCTGGAAACAATTTTCTAAAAATCATGCAAACAAAGAGGAAGGAGAACCCTGCATCTCTTATACTACTTTATTTCTTACTGAAACTACTAAAAATGAAGGAATTATTTTACTAAGCACAGGTATAAGAAAGCAGTAGGAAGATCTGTGTTACGGTATGTCATGTGAAATGTGAAAATGATGCAGCAATTGGTGTAGCAATCTAGAAAGTTAAAAGATTGTTTTTGCAAGGGCAGACTATGAATTTTGATAAGTAATAGACTGAATCTTTACTGCTGAAACTTGGAGAACCCTTTGAATTTTCAAATAGTCCTATATTGGAGGTTTAAATTCTATGTTAACACCCAGTCCTCTAAATGGCTTATTTTTAAATAATTACAAAATCTTTAAAGTTCCTTTTACTAATGACCCTACTATCCATTCTACTTTAAACTTTTCCTTTTGTTTCATTCATTTCAAAGTGAAGGTTTATCTTGTTTAAGGAGGCTTTTTTTTCCCTCTGTTATCCTTAAAATAGCCATATCATGTTGCATGAAATTTTTCAAAGCCAGTGTCTAACCTGGTAAAGAATTTCATCCTAATATCTAACCTAACTCTCTTTCAGGTTAAAGCCATTCCCTTTGTCTTACCACAGCATGCCCTTGTAAATTGTCCCTCCCCAGCTTTCTTTTAGACCCCCTTTAGGTACTGAAAGGCTGCACTAATGTCTTGTCACATCTAAAACACCCCAGCTCCCTCAGCATGTCCTCACATGAGGAGGTGCTCCAGCCCTCTAATCATCTTTGTGGGCCTTCTCTGGACCTGCATGAGCAGCTCTACATCTTTTTTGTGCTGTGGGCCCCGAGCTGGTTGGAATACCCCGAATTCAGTTTCACAAGAGGAGAGTAGAGGTGCAAACCTCAGAACTTAATTAGGAGCCAAGTTTAGATGTTTTGCATTGTGGCAGAAGCCTCTCCCTCTCCAGCCACTATAATGAGAGTCTTGAAAAATTAATCCAGTCTGTAGAAGTTATCTTTCTTAGTTATGTTCTCTCATTTCCTTTACAGTAGTAGTGAAAACCTCTTTACCTGAGTAAGATGAACAAACGTAGAACTGCAGAACTGTAGATATTCCCTCAAAGACAATACAACTTTAAAATCTTGAAAGTGGTGGATAATGTAATGTAGATCATATGTGCATTCTTTAAACAGATTTTTTGTCCTTCTCCTAAGACCTAGTCTAATGAGAAAAAATGCAAGCATTTTAGCAAACTTACTTTGACATTAGTTTTGTAATTATTGTTTGTAAGTACAGTTTTTATGAAATATTTTCAAGGTAATAACAAGAAGGAAGAGAAACATCAAGTGATCTCTGCCAATTATGATTACTTCTTGAAATGTGGAAATGCTTATCAAATATTTGGATGGTTAACTGCATAGAGGTTAGAGAATGAGAGAAAGTACAGTCATGCTGCTAAAAAGGATCTATCAGTTATAAGAAAGCACAAGATGGAAATGATCAACAAAATTTGTTTACTGTAGAGATTATATATACAAAAGGCAAACATCATAATGAAGCACATAAACATTATGTGCATTGTTTAAGTGACATATGAAGTAGTTAAATTCTCTTTGGCTTTGGTTAGGACTTAGATGCAATATTATGACCAGTTTTGGGCTTCATGCTTCACAAAGGGTACAAACCAATTGGATTGGGTCCAAAAGAGAATAACAAGACTGGTTACAGGTCTAGAAAACATAACTTCTGAAGAAAAATTGAAGCTATTAGGCTTGTTTAGTCTAGAGCTGAGGAGACCGAAGGGAGCTACGACAGCAGGACACAGAAAGGTAAAAATAGGAGATAGGAATAAGCAGTTTTCCATAGCCAGCATGAATAACAGTAACGTAAAACAGAATTCAGTGAAGTTAAGTCTAAACATTATTAAAAGTCTTCTAGCAGCAAGGCTATTTGAGCTCTGTAATAGCCTGTGAAAGAAGAGTCTTAATGCCTCCTTTTGTGGAAGTAAATAATAAAAACACTTTGTGGAATAATTCAGGTACACTATGAGTCCAGAAATTAATTGCATAACTCCTTGTGATCCCATCCAGCTTCATTGTTTATGATTTTATGATTATTCATTTTGAATTCTTTTTATAAGATATGATGTGGAACATATTCTAAACAACATATGTAGGATTGCATGTGAAAAGCTCATCTGCACACCCAGAAAGGGGCACAGACAAACAGTGGCAGCTGGGGGAGCCAAGGCCAATCTTGGGGGCCAGCAGACCATCAGAGGTCCATCTCCACAAACCTAGAGGAGTAAAAAGGCCTAAAGTCATGTGAGAACACGAATTAAAGACACGAGGAAGTGACACAATGTCTGGGTACCTCCCAGAGATGTTTCATGAGAGCCTCGGCCCCAGTGACCAGATAGGAAACCCCTCAGGATGGGTCAATGTCAGAACATTCTCTGGGCTGAAGATATTGCTGCTTGGGGGATGGAACATATTATGGCATGCAAGGGAAGGGTATTCTGTGTCACACAGGACTTTCTATGGGATATTTAAGGGATGAACCAAAGATGGGAAAATGGATGGTGTGAGATGATTTGGGGAGGGATAAATGTGGGGAAATAAAAGGATAAGGAGCCAAAAGATGCCAGTCTTACATAAATGGTTACTTATAGGTATATTTGTCTGGTCATTCCCTGTGCCTGATGAGGGTATTAAATCTCTTGTTAAATCTCTTTTTATCTCTTTTCCTGGGTAAGGCCTCTGTATTTAGTATGAGGGGATTCGGGTACAGAAATTAGTCAGACCATGGTTTGGAGGGTCCGTGTGCATTGGTTTAGGGACTGGAAAGACTGGAATTAATGAAACCAAATGACAATGAGAGGTGTGGGACCATGAATGACAGGGGACCCATGTTCCTGAGCAGCCAGGAACTGGAAGAAGTCCATGTGTCTGAGTGTGTGATCACTAGTGAAGATCAAGTTGGACAAGCTAAAGAGTAGGTGAAATGGCCTGGGAGCTGGGATGTATTAGTCTCAAAGGTAAAGAGCATGGAAAGGGCTGGCTGTTCATGAATGTGTGAGTCCTGGTTAGCTCTGTGTGTGTGTGTGTGTGTGTACATATGCATCTAAGTACACCATGGTCTGTAACATCAGCTGGTGTGAGGCTGTGGACTCAGGGGTTTATTGGGAGACAGCAGTCCAGGGTCTGTGATCTGTGTAGCCAGACATGTATTTATGTATCTATGTGGGGTGTATGCGTGCTTGTCTTCTTTGTGTGTGTGTACGTAGAAAGAATACATTGCCAACCTTGCTGTGGGTTGGAGTTGGGGTCTGGAGTTGTGCATCCTCACCTTCATCAGGTTACTGCCTTTGACCCCAGACACCAGCAAAAAGCACAGACTGTGCTTCTGTTACTTGGTTATGTGTGCTTTCTTGGCTGCTGTGTTGATTAAAAACAAATATATTTTCACTGTGTTAAGGTTTCTAACTGTTCAAGTAAACTCCAGTGCTTCTTCCCTGCCTGGTTATCTCTAGCACATTTGTTTTTGTCATATCCCCTCTTCCAACCTGACAGCAGTGAGCCTCTCTAGAGGTTCCTGCAAGGATAGTGACATTTCAGACTTCTGAATGACTCTGTGCCTTCCGCACACACTCAGTCTCAATTTTACACAGTCTCAATTTTATAGGTGCTTTGAGATTGTTGAAGGAATAGTAGTCATAGCAGAAAACAGACACCACTCTTCCACAGGAATGATTCTAGAAAAAAAGTTATAGCAGTATGAAAGGAATTAGTATTCTTTTTATAAAAATCATAAACTTGTCCCATTTTCCCCATAGCTTTTGACCATTATTTTGCTTTATTGTTCTGGAGAATATTCAAGATTATTCTCAAGGTGAAAAATTTTGAATCACGGGTCATCCCTTTAATTTTATCTCTTTATCAAAACATTGTGATCACTTGCTCAGAAGTCAGTTTATGTTACTTTTTTGAACATTTCTTCTATTCTTCTGTATTTGAGTGTTTCTCACACCCAGAATTTAAGCTAAATGGACCTGTATGAGCACATGAAATTTGGCCATATCATGGATTTGCAACCCATGGATTTGCAAACTGTGGATTTACATACAGTGGATTTCATCTATGTAGAAACAGTGCATAATACAACTTTGTTCCATAGTTTCATAGTTTTAATGAGAATCTTTAAACCACACAAACCTTAATTCATTGCAGATGCATACTTTGAAACACAGAAACAATAGTGACATTTCTTTTGCTTGAGCAAATGATGGTTGGTAGGTGTTTAACTTTTTTTCACTGAAATGTAGTGGATACTCATGATGTTCTGCATTTTCAAAGTATTGCATGGTGGTCCAACCCAAAACTGCCTCAGTACAAAGACAGTTGGAGACTCTCCTCTAACTGCCTTTGCCCTAAAGGGTTTACTTATATTTTCCCATTATAAACACTTTTCTGAAGATGAAATACTTTGAAAGGGAAGAAATGCCTGACTTTACATCAGACGTACTTTTCCTGTGCTTTGAAGATATAAAGTGCTGCATTGTGTGCCTTCTTATTTGTAGTTTATCTTAAATGTTTGCTTCAAATCCCCTCTGTCCCTTCCCTTACAGTTGCTTCTCTTCAACCTCACTTTAGCTGCCACCCATATATCCCTTCCTCTTATCTTATCCCTCTTCCACTTCCACCACCCGCTTTGTCCCTTGCCTCATCTTCAATATCATCAGTCAACAAAGAAAAAGCCAGGAAAATTAAAGGACCTAGTAAGGCAGCTGCAAAATATTTATGAACTTTCTGTCTTTTATGTTATATCTCTTGAGTCTTAACCCTTTGTTTTATCTATTTATAAACTGGGGAAAAGACTGCTCTTTATTCTTTGCTGGCAAGTTTGGTGACATAGCCTCTTTTTCAACTGAAATGCCTAAGTTTTTCTGTAACACAGGCTGTGACAGTATAGATGTTTTGACAGACACTAAAAGCAATGTTGCATTTTAATTGACTATAGATCTTGTTTTGTCTAAAACAGAAGTAGGTATTAAGTGTTCCATGAATTCACTGCTATAGCTCTATTTTGTTTTTGCTTGCTTGTGCTTACTGGAGTTGATTGCCTACTTTATCAGGCTTTGTAACAGGCCAGGTAAGACTTTAATATAGACAAGGTTATGTGCTGAGCTGCAATGGAGCTGTTTCATTGCCTTTCCTGCTTTCAGTTCACACTTCATAGATAGTCATTACTGTAACATTCACAGTGTCACCTTGGTATTATCCTAGTCTGTTGAAGATGTTGCTGACACTCTCATAGAGTGTATAGAAAGGTAAGAATCTGTGAAGAATGGAGATGTCAATTTCTATCTAGATGCTCACTCTAGGTCACTGAGTACAACCCAAAGGGTCAATATAAAGGCCTGGTATCAGTAGTATTTGGGATTAAAAAATAGGAGTTATTCCAGAACTTTACACGGATTCTGAATGGGTAAACGACTTTAATTTCCTATGAATAGCTATTTTACTGTGTAAAATGGTGATATTTGTTGTTTTACTGCTGGACATTTGGCCCTGACACTAATTTTCTGTAGAGATGGTCTGTATAGCGGTGGGCTCATGAGGAGGAGGTGGAAGATGGGAAATTCTAGATGTCCTGCAGGCTGTCATTCAGATTAAGACTTCCTCATTCATAAGGATCTGTTTGCCCTGTAATACTGTATACTGGCAGGCCTACCCAGACAGCATATAGGTGTGCCCTCCCCACAGAAATGTGTTTATGCTGACATTCACTAGAAGTTTGTTCATTTGAAGGCATCTCTTCTTGCAGATATCTCTGTGAAGTATACATGTGAGTGGTGTTATTCATCCAGACCATATCACAGACCAAAACATCTGAACATGATACAAAATCTGTTACATTTTCCTTCCATCATCAGCTTTTATTGTTTGCACTGCTGATATGTATGTGCACGTGTACACATCTACACACATACATACATGTGCATATATACATATATATATATATAAATCAAAGAATAATAGAATTATTTATGTTGGAAAAAACTTCTAAGATTGAGTCCAACCATTAACCCAGCACTGCCAAGTTCATCACTAAACCATGTCCCTAAGTGCCACATCTGCCCATCTTTTGAACACTTCCAGGAACGGTGTCCCAACCAACTCCCCAGGCTACCTGTTCCAATGTTTCACAGCCCTTTCCAAGAAGAAATTAATCCTAATTCCCAAACTAAACTTTCCATGGTGCAACCTGAGGCCATTTACTCATCTTGTCGTTTGTTACCTGGGAGAAGAGACTGGCGGCCACCTGGCTACACCCTCCTGTCAGGTAGTTGTTACTGAAGTTAGTGAGGCAAATCATATATTCAAAGTGAGGAATATTCTTCTTGAAAATCTTGGTCTTGTGACCCTCACTTACCCAGGATGTACCAGAGAAGTTGTGGATGCTTCATCCCTGGAAGTGCTGAAGGCCAGGCTGGATGGGGCTTTGACAACCTGGTCTAGTGAGTGACATTTCTGCCCATGGCAGTGTGGCGGGGTTGGAAGCAGATGATCTTTAAGGTCCCTTCCTTAAAGGTTTTTTATGGTTCTATGATTTCTATGGATGCAAAAGAGGAAAATCCTAGAGCTTTTCAAATCAGTGGATTTATTGTCATAATGTGTGTGTAGTCAGGATTGAATAAAATGTGTTTTGGATCTTTTAAGGAGGATTTGCAGGATTAAGAGATGAACTGAAATCTCAGTCCTTACAGATTTGCATGCTTTCAAACTGTCTTGAAGAGAAAGTCAAATGAAAAACCCCTTGTATCTTGCTCACTTCCTAAAAGGTTTAGAGAAACTTTTAACCAAAAAAGGATTTATTTATTTGATTAGAGCTGGCAAAGTTAGAACTTAGTTATTCCCGGGTGCTGAACAGATGCCCAAAACCAGAGAAGCTCTTCCTCTCTCCGTATTGGTATAATTAATTAGTTTACTGACAGATTGCTCAAGACTGAGATAGTTGCTTACCGCAGTTATGACTTGGATTGATTTTAGCATTACTTGGTTTGTACAATTAAAGCCATTGTGTAGCTTCAAGTTATAGCCTGTTTGTTTACATAAGAATAAGAACTGTATATATTCCATTCTGTAAACTTATTTGTGAAAGTCTTGGTGGTTTAGCCCTCTAATCCCATAGGAGAAATAAGGATGTAAGAATAGTCTATAGCCCCAGATCATATTAAACAGTAGACCACATCATATAAATACCACAAATCTCAATTGAATCTCATTTTTACTTATGTTTTGGTTATGGAATATTTTTGAATCTTTTAAGTACCTTTTATCCTAAATGAGTGCATATATAAAACTTATAAATTGTACTGCTGTGTACATGGATGTCCTGACCCCAGCATGAAACAGACAGGATTTCTTTTTTCCCTCTAAGTGGCCTTTATCACTCTCATTACATGTATAATGGTGAAATGAGGAAAAAGGAAAATAATATATTAAGAAGAAGGAAAAATGATTTAAAAACAGCAGAACAAAAAGAAAAGAGAAAAAAGAGAGAAAATAAATATCTGAATCCAATAAAAATAATTCTAGGGCAATGAATGCAAATGTTGATATTAATGTAAGATCTAAACCGGTACTATTATAGAGTTTTTGAACCTATTTTCATTGGTTTGTACATTTTATGTCCAAAATGAAATTGTATTCATGTTTTTCAATGTTTTGAATTTATTAACTAAAAGTTAATAGTTTTTGCAAGTGCACCTGTTTTTTTGTTTTGTTAAGAAGCTATTTGAAGTCACTGACTATGATATCAGGATATTAAATTCTTTGCGGATTAGAAACACAAACCAAGAAATGGAGAAGAAAATGCATGAAAACTGCTCATAATGCTTGGCAAAGAGTGGTTCCAGCAAGTCAGAATTTTAATTATATTAATGTCTTTTGTACACATCAAGGCTGAAGAGAAGATTAAGTGCATGGAGAGAAACAATGAGCTGTTTTAAAAGATGTTGTGTGGAATCCAGAGGCTATGAAGGACAACATCATCAAAGTTAGAAGTTACTGCTTCAATAAAGGTATAACAAATGGATGATGATGTATGTGGAAGAAGGACTTGGCTTCCTGGAAGTGACTGAAGGTCTCTAGGCTGCTTAAATGATCTTGGCCACCAAGTAGTTTGAAATATATACTGTAATTATTCTCTCTATGTTACCATAAGTCATTTGAGAATTGTAAAGGGAGTGGACAACTTTTTCAACCTCTTAAGTTATAGAGAACCTTAACTGAAATTCTGCAGTTTATAAGCAAGTATTCTATTGGTAAAGACAATGAAAGACAGAGAGAGAAAGGGAGACAGAGTAAACAAGCACTTAGAACTTTCTTCAGCATAGGAAACCAGGACTGGGAGAACTGGCAGAGATGCTTCTTATTGGTTCCTTATAGAAATGAACAGGAGAGGTAGGAGTTTTACTAAAGAGCTCTTGGGAGGTCTTGGGATGTGCCCAACCTTCATTTATGACAGCAGTGTCTATCTAAAGAGGCTTGCTTTCTTCCGCTGTGCCTGAAGTTCAGGAGCAATCATAATGCTCTTAGGAATTTGTCAGGCTGCTACACTGATTCTAGTGTAACTATCAGTGTTTCCCATGCATCCAAAACATTCTTATTGCCTCCAAGAATGTTCAGGTAAACCTTAAGGGAAGCTATTGCCTCTATTTAAACAATGAGCAAGTTCTTTCAAATATAGTGGAAGATAAGAAAAGAATTAAATTTTGTCTTTGGGTGGATTTTTCATAATCTCTCTAAATGAATTCATATAAAGAGACATTTATCTTTCCTTATATATACTCTCATTGATGTAAAGTACAAGAGGTAGCAAAAGAGAAATAGCAGGTGAGATAGAAGCAGAAGAACTAGAGGAGATGTACAATCATAGACAAAAAGAGAAAGGATTGTGTAGCCACAAATTTAGTGATGAGGACCAAACCTCACCATTTATAGTTATGTATCTAAACCTAGTCCTGAATTACCTACTTGAATTTTACAATACATTGCATTTTGGGAAGATCAGTGTTGGCTTACAGGTTTCTGGATGAATACAACACGGGTTTGTTGTCAAAAACTTGATATTCCTTAAAGGATTTCCTACTCAGGTGAGAGAAGCAACATGATGAAGTTTTCCTTGCATGTGATTATTGCTGGTTAGAAGCTTTCATAATTTAGCAGCAAAGAAGAACTGTTGAGGCAGGGGCAAAGGGGAGGAAAAAAATAAAGAAAAAAAAAAAAGATTACATGACCTTACTGACAGGCTGTTTAGCAGAGGTATTCACAGCCATACTAAAACCAAGAAAGAGCTTTCACTCTGCTGTGGAAAGGAAATGGAAGAAGAATTACTGGATTAGTATTTTCTGGTGACTGAAGTAACTCTTGTATCCTGGGTCCGAACAAATTTTGAAAACAGACTCCTAATAATCTCCTCAAATTATCTGTGGCTAGAAATGTAACACTTTCTTATTCTTTCTGTTTTAAAATATGGTTCTATATACAAATCCACAGTTTGTATAATTTTACTTTGCAGCCACAGTGACCAGTGTAACATTTCATATTATTAAAATGATAATGACTGGAAAGTTGGTGAGTGATTTCTGTAACAACTCATTTCATAGTGCAACATGTTCAGTGATTTTATGCAATTGATACATAGCTTTTTAAGAATGTGCTCTAAAAATTATTCCTAAAATGACTCAACCTCTCCAGTCCATCTCTAAAAAACATAATTAGCCAGTAGACTGGTTACAAATGTTTGCAAGTTTTCACAGCCTTTTAATAACGTAGAAATTCTACAGAGGAACATGGAATAGAGCACTATAGCAGATTCTGTGACTTATTTCTGCTGATTTTTTCATATTGTTCCTTTAGAATGAACATGCTTGTACAGTGCAAATATTCTTGGTTGTTTGTAGAGCCTTGAACTGACAATGACATGTTATTCTAACTTCAAATCAATGTAAAATTGGTTTTCATTTACTTTTTTTATCTTTCTTCCCCCCCTTTCTTGTTCTCTCCCAATCCCACCCTCACCCCGCAGTCCTTTATTTCTTCATTCATTTTTCCTAAGTGTTTAAGTAAGTGCCAGAGATTTGCTAAACATCACATGGTCTATTGCAAACAATATTTAGAGGACTTTGAAATATTTACATGCTGCTTTTTGGATACCCTTTAATGCCTTGAAAACGTGTACTTATTTGGTTGCATATGAAAGAACATACACCAAGATCAAGTAACTTCTTATTACAAATAAATTATTTATGGAAATCTAACGTTGTTAATGGAGCAATTCAGCAAAAGGTTATTTTCTAAATTTTTTTATAGCAGACACTGTCTATAAGCCTATCTCTCTGCAAAAAGCACATTGCTTCTCCACACCTTAGGCAAATATTTATATTCCACTGTAGTACATATTTGGCATTGTTCGTGCTAACCTTTACTTTTTTATCTTGGAAAATGTCAGTGTAACATATCTTAATAGTTGTTTATGCAATCTTATAAATGCTTTGAATTAAGAATATTAATTTACTCTTATTCTGTTCTCTAGAGGAAATATCTTCAGAACTTTTACTTTGCTTCTCAATTTGTCTGTCTTGGTGCCTAATGTATAGAAGAAAGGCCAATATGTCCTTGCTTTCTTGCTACTTCTTGTTTGAATTTGAATTGCTTGGGTGTAGGGGGAGTTCATGCTGCTTCTTCTAATCACTTTCACAGTAGTTCTTCTTTAGAACTGAAGATTTTCAGAAGAGGTAGTATTTTCTTTTCTAACTGTAAAGCATGTAATGCATGTAATGAAAATATGATCTGGTGTCAAACCTTTAGGTTAGAAATTAAATACTAATCACGACAACTTCATTCCTCGGACAATGCAAAAACAAGTAATCCAAATTCTGCCAATCCTATAGGATATGGCATAAAAAAATGTGTTGCAAAGACAAATGATTACAGATCAGATTAACTTTTTCTATAACAGATCTTGACTTGAATAAAATAAATGACACAGTGTCACATGGTGTTCTTGTAAGTAGGTTAGAGAAACATATTACTATAAGGTGATGCAAAGCTGGCTCAAGGCCAGTAGGTAGCTATCAATGGCTCATTGTTACACTGGAGGGTGTATAAATTTGAGTCTTCATAGTTGTGTTTTAACTGTTTCTCAGCAACAATGCAAGAGAGTAAACTTAAAAAAAAATACAGTGTATGATAGAGGTTAGAGGCATACCAAAGAGGTTAATTAGTTCACCATAAGGAGGCAAAAGTTGAGAAAATGTTTTCTTCAAGGATGTAGTTAAGGGAGAAAAGAAAAAGTTTCTATATTTAGTAATGAACAGATACAACACTTTGAAAATATCTGCAGGATGGAGTGGAACTCAATTTGAATATCAACAGAAAGTAGCTTAAAAGGGTCTTACAGAGAGGAAAGGATGATATGTTTACATATCCATAGCAGGTAAGAAGAAAAATAATGGATTTAAATTACAACAAGGAAGATCTGGGTTAGATATAACAAAAAAGAATTCAAACAGGAAGGCCAAGGAAATATTGGAATACACTGCCTGTGGAATCTGCAAAATTTCTACTACCTGGAGATTAGATTAAGACGGCTGAAGCCACTCTCTGGGATGTCATTTCTTGATAAGCCTGGTGATTCTGGGAAGTATACTATATAAGGATGGCATGTACCTGTGTTATATTTAGATTGCCAAATCAGAAATCTTTATTTTTGTTGCTATTATTTGGAAGAAAGAAGTAAAACTGTATGTTCAATTTTTGACAGGCTCAGTTTCTCAGTTTTCATTATGTAACTATTGCTGAGGCCCCACACTCTCCCTGCCAGTTTTATGGAGCCCAATCTGACAGCTCATCTACAAGAGTTTAAGGTTTAGTTCCAACCCTAACTTAACTTATTGCTTAGTCTCCATTCTGAGACTATAAACAAGGGTAGCAATGGATACCAAATGTGACTGTGGTTTTGGTAAACTAGATATTGATTGAGACCAGGGCTTTGTTCAACACAGGATGAGAAACAGTTAGAAGATAGTAACATAATTTAGTCACCACCACTATAGGCCAGAACCATAATTGGTAATATTCCAAATCTTTTAACAAAGCTTTTGAAATGCCTTGTTCCCTAATTTCTGTTGGTTTCCTTTTTTTTTTTTTAATTGCACTGCACAGAATTGCTGTTGTGATATATTTCATAACTGTTAAATTACAGAAAAAGAGAGAAATGCTATCCCATTTAAGAGACTAAAGAGTTCGCACAGGTTGAAGGTTACACTTACAAGCAGATATTTAAATTTAACAGGAAATGAATATGTGGCATCTACTTTGGAAGAGCAACATTTTCTGTGGTAGTTTTGCTTTGGTATTTTTGTAGTTATTCTAAATAAAAGCTTTAAATTTATGTAAAGAAACTGCTAACAAAGTCTGTGGCTGGAAGAATGTCAATTTCAAGTTTCTGGTTATAATTTAAAAATATGTATTACAGAAATCGAATATATTGTTCATAGCTGCCAATATTTTTTCTGCCTACAACTCCAGTGACAACCTAGTACTTGAATGACACAAGAAGCTAGTCACATCATGCTTTAATATATTTTACACTAGGAAATTAACCTAATTTTTTTATAGTATTTCCTTTTCAGTTGACAGTATATATTGGCATACACATCATAATTGAAATAAGGAATTATAGGAAAAAAATATGGAATTAATCTTTTGAGCTTGACCTATGAGGGCTTACAAATAGTACTACTTGGCAAAAATCCTCCTAACAGCTTTATTTCTGTCACAATTTATCATTTGTAGAACATGGAGTTTCATGCAGCAGTGGAGACTACTTCCTATTCAGAAGTACCTTATTCCACGTCTGATAATGATGAAATAATGTATTCTACCTCCCTCTTTTCCAGGCCCAAATGCTGTTAAATGTCTCATACCTGTTGATGTCAAAAGATACATACAATTGTACAGAATGAGTTTTCTAGCAACCAGAAGAGGAACTATTTCATCCCTGGTAGCTGGAACATCACAGAAGCGCAGAATCATAGAATGCCTGGTTTGGAAGGGACCTTAAAGATCATGTAGTTCAACCTCCCCTCCCAGGGGCAGGGATGTCACTTAATAGATCAGGTGGTTTAAGCCCCCATCCAAACTCGCTTTGAACATTTCCAGGGATGGGGCATCAACCTCTCTAGGCAACCTGTGCCAGTGCTTCACTAGCCTCTGAGAAAGAAAATTTCTTCCTAATGTCTAATCTAAATCTGCTCTCTTTAAGTTTAAAGCCATTGTCCCTTGTCCTGTCACTAACTGCCTATGTAAAAAGTCCTCTCCCTCCATCTTATAAACCCCCTTAAGGTACTGGAAGGCTGCAATGAGGTGTACCTGCAGCTTTCTCTTTTCCAGACTGAACAACCCCCACTCTCTCAGCATGTCTTCACAGGAGAGCTGCTCCATCCCTCTGATCATCTTGGTGGCCTCCTCTGGACTTGATCCAACAGTTCCATGTCCCTCCTGTGCAGTGGACCCCGGAGCTGGATGCAGCACTGCAGGTGGGGTCTCACCAGAGCAGAGTAGAGGGGCAGAATCCTCTCCTTCACCCTTCTGGTCACTTCTGTTTTGATGCAGCCCAGGATGTAGTTGTCCTTCTGGGCTGCAAGTGCATGCTTTTGGCTGATGTCCAGCTTTTCAGCCACTAGAGCCCCCAAGATCTTCTTCACATGCAGGGCTATTCCCCGGGACTTCTTCTCATGTCTGTACTCACATCTGAGATTGCTCTGGCCCAAGTGCAGCACCTTGAACTTGGCCTTGCTGAACTTTATGAGGTTCCTGTCTCATGTCATACATTACCTCCTCATTTTTTTTAAATTCAGTTAGACTGAAAAACAGGAAATCTAGCGGTTTTATGTGTAGAAAATTCTTGTAACAACATCTATTGTCCATGAATAAATTACTTTAATGTAAGAAAAACTGCAGTGGGTCAAGTAATATTTTTTATTCAGAGGCATGTTGTACCCAGTGTCAGGCCTTAAGGAAAGAAAAGACAAAATAACACCACCTTTGAAGTGTACCTTTTTAGCTTCCAGAAATTTGCATGCCAGGAACTTCCTGAACTGGAGCCTGGAGATATTCTTTGTAGCCCCAATGAGCTTATATTCTGTGCAATTCTGTAATTATTTTCTGGAGCTGCTTTTGTTTATGGCTTCTGCAGCAACTTGTGGCAATGGGTTCCAATGTTCATACATCTCTGTACAAATATATTTTGCAAGAGTACATAAGATTAAGTGCTTAAATTCTATTTAAGGTAAGAGTCTATCACTTGAACATACTAAAATAATATTTGTATCCTGTTAAAATAAGAAATGTACAAAATCAGAACAGAAATCAGAAAAAGAAAATAAATTCAGAGGTTTATGGATGTTGATTGCCTCCAAAAAGAATCAGCTACTTCTTTTCCAAATTTATACCACAATGATTCTCCTAACTTGGGCCCTGATTATTCTCCTACTCTTTGTATTTTCATAAATTTTATCTTCACTGATTTCAGAGGAGTTCTTCTTCTGTGCTCTGAGAGTGCACCAAACAATGAATATAAACTCCTGAAGACAGGGGCACTTCTTTCTTGGTCAAATACAGAGTATATAGAGTAAGTCAATTGTAAAATGAATCACCTCAACTATGTAGCAAATTGGATGTAAAAAATTCCATAGGTTGATATTTCAGTTACTGGCTGACTTATCCCTCAAAGCATCCAAAAATGAAACAAAAATCTATCCTTTAAAAAAAACAAAACAAAACAAAACCATAAATATTTTTTAAATTTTAGATTGCTCATGTACCTAAGTTTTTCATTATAAACAACTCTACCACTCGCTCCTGTTTTTACATTATTTTTCAATGAGGTTATGGTTAAGTCATTAAGTGATGATGATCAATAGGAGTAGAATAAAACAGTTGTCATTGAAGCCTCATTGACTGTAGCACATCAATTTGCAGGGTAGGCTGCTTACTTCAGATTATTTCTAGTTCACTCCTGCAAACTGGGTTCTGTGAGGAGAGAGAGCACATTAGGTGAAGCTCTGAATCACATCTTCCAGTAATTTAATCCAAAAGGAAAATAGTTTATGTACTTCAACCCTGCTCTGTGCTATCAATCAAAATAGGTAGTATCCTGGCATTGTTTTGATGGTCAGGATATTTGTTTTGAAAGTGCATTCCTGATTCTTGCTAGAATACCATACAAAGAATCTCTCAATAATCAGGACTAAATAAAAATATTTGTCTTGATTAATTTTGTGGATGAAGTTTGGAGTCCATCTATTAATGTTTTTCTATGTTGCAAATGGACTGTTATCTTTTTTCTCCTAATTACTATTCCACAATTTTTTTTTTGCTTTTCTTTTACTTGCACTTGGTTAAGATACCAAAGAACTTCATTAAAAGGGGGACTGCATGTACATTTCTGTACAGTTGCATGTACATTCCTGAAAATGTTTCACTGACTTTATCCAGGTGCTAGTGCAGGAATTAATTCAATGTTTTTATGCCACAGAGGAAAATATTTTTAGTAGTAGAGTATGAAATTTCTTGACATTTCTGCACACAATGTAATCTCTTGGTGCAGTCTTCTATCACCTGCTTCTCACTTGTGTAATAAAAGAGTAAAGGTGAGGAAAGACAACTGTAGTGAGAATGGGAGCAGTAAAAACATTTCCAGCAGCAAGAGAAATCCAGGAGAAATTTAATGAGTAGACTGTACAAATCAAGATTTCAAGCCAGATTTTGTGATGTGGATATAACCATGGAGAAGTCTGGAAAGGGAGCTCCAGAAGAACTGAAAGAATGCCTGGTAAGAAACACACATAATCTTTGATAGTGTTGTGAAAGAAACAGTATCCAGAGTTTCCAGACTAATCTGGTTTTCTAAATTATAACCAATGTAATTATTATTGTGGTGAATCCAACATATCTATGGACTACTCTGCATGCCACAGGTTAACCTATCCTTACTTTAAAAGATGAAAGCACACCCTAGTTTCCGTTCATAAACATGGTTACTCTATTTTCCTATTAATTCAAAGCAGTTTATGAGAAAAACAGAAAAATCTGTGATTATTAATTTTGTCTTCTTAAAATAAAACTAGTTGCCTCAATATACTTCACTGTAAGCTGAATGGATATTCTTGAAAGAAAGGAAATCAATACTAAAGTTCAAGTAAATCAGTGACCATTGCAGTGCCAGGCAATGATCATCACAACCATCAGTTGCCTAGTTTGCTTTTGGGATGTATAAATATAGGCAAATTTTTGTGCATTACAGACAAAGATAGGAAAAAAATGCTTCTTCTTCCAAGAAGAAGAAAAGATTAGATTAACATCTTGTAAAATAAATAACACAGAGATTGTGATCAGATAACTTGCTTCCCTTGCCAAACCAACGTCTAAATACCTGTTTGAAAATTGAAAATTTTAGATGCAATTGATTCTGGTCAGGGAAATAATAAAACCAACAACATCAAATTGAACTACTTAGGGAGATTAAAACATTTGGATTATACATTTTTTTTTGTGATATGTCCCTTCTAATCAGTCAGAAACACATCCACTTTCTAGATCATATCTAGGCAATTGCTTTCGATGAATAAATTAATAACAATCAGTGAAATGAAATCAGATTTTTGGTAGATTCTCTTATATCCATATACTTTTATAGAAGGTGCAAAGTAGCAATTATAGCAATTTATGTAACTGAATTATTTATAATGTTTCTGGATACTCTTCTATCAACTAGTAGATCATTCTTCAGCTTTTCTATCCGTTATGTCACTGATTAAATCTCTTTCCTTCAGAACAAACTTATATCCAGGAGGTCTGTAAGAATTTCACACCTTTAAGATCACTGTTCCTCAGATGATCTGGCTCAAAGCTCACCACTGTTTCTTCAAGGGAAGACAGGGGATGGTGCCACTGTTCCCTGTAGGCCTTGCTTCTGTAGAGAAATGGTAAAAGACTATTGTTGTTTGAAATCTGAGCTGCACATAGTCATAGGAAAACACTGTCCACTAATTTAATTTTCTCAGTAAGCAATTTAGGTGCCTTAATACAGAAGCAGAAATAAGAATGATCAAATACCCTATTAAGGATATTTGTGTATTAGCAGCCTGAAATATGGAAATCACGCTATGGGGAGCTGGAGGGACTTAATTTAAACATTTCAACTTATAGATACTGTCCTGTAACTTGAAATTCCAAATCATCTTTAGGTACCACTATGAAATCCTCAGAAACATTAACTAAAGGTTGCAGATTATTGTCTACCTTACTGTTATTGACTTTATCACAACTCAGAAAACATCTCTGATGAGTGGTATCATACTGTGTGTTGTGTGAAAAGACAGAACAGTTGGGATAACGTATCTGCATAACTGTATGCAAAACAGAATATTTCCAGTATACTCATAATACAAAAGGTGCTTTGCAGTCAGTGTTTTGGTGCTCTGACAGGATGAAAACATTGTCTAAATTTTTGAATTTGATTCTTTCTTTCTTTCTTTCTTTCTTTCTTTCTTTCTTTCTTTCTTTCTTTCTTTCTTTCTTTCTTCCCTTCTTCCCTTCTTTCCTTCCTTCTCTCTGTTGAACAGCATGCCTCCTTATGCCAAGGCAACATAGTGGAGGCTTAATGGGTGAGGGAAAAGCTGTGGATGTTATCTACTTGGACTTTGGTAAAGGAGTTTATATCAAGGTGAGGCACGGTCCTTTCTCCCAGATAACTAGGAAGAAGAGGAAAATGGCCTCAAGCTGGGCCAGGTGAGGTTTACATTGGATATTAGGAAAAAAATATTCAAATCTTCACCTCCCTCTAGGGTTCTTTTATTATTTCTGCTTCATTTCTAACCTAAAAATATAGACATTGTTTTGAACTAAAGACTCCTGTTGTCACAGTGGCTGTTACTTATTTGTGAGTAGCATAACACTGATGAAATTTTGATTACTCAGCAAGGTTTTGGCAACACTGTATTTATTTAACTCTTGTACTTGGAACATGGCCTCAAATGACCACCTAACTCCTAAACCTGAAAGTATAACATGCCAAGGTAACTGCATATCTGACAGACATATCTTTCTAAGAGGAAGTAGATATTTGGTGATCCATATTCAAGAGTGTCTTTTTTTATTTGCCTGAATATTGAAAAATTAAGCTTAAATCATATTGCTAATTTCTTGGATATTACTACATTATGGAAAGATTTAAAGCCATGTTACTGTGTACTTAACTCTTATAAAACTTGTGTAGTAGAAAGTTATGGAATATAAAACAGCTTTTGTAGTTCATAGGAAGCAGTCTGGAAGCTTTGTAAACACTGAAACCTAAGTTAAAACCAAAGCGATCCTGTTTAGTACTGTAGGGTACTTATCAATTACATATGCAAACAGAAAATGTTTCTTACAGAACTTGCCTCTAAATGAGCTTCTGTTTCTGGTTGAAAACTAAGTCTTTGTAAGCTTCAGCATTGCAGAAATCAGAGAGAGTAAGCTGATATTTTCTTGCTTAAATCATTAGTGTTTTAAGCTACTCTTACCTTTTGTCACCCCACCAGTTTTCTTTATCAGCCAGCTCTTCATGTGAGGGGTCAGTTTTTCAGGGTCTGATTGTGAGGTTCTATTTCCTACCTCCCTCATTGTGTTTATAGTGAATGCACTGTTTGTATATAGAGAGAGGACATCAGAAACTCCACAACTTACTGGAGTTTAGTCTATGAAGAGCTGATTGTAAACAAAAATGAGAAAAGACCAATTTGCTTTGCACAGGAATGCTGTGTGGTGGGTTGATGTGTTGTTTTTGGGGCTTTAAATACTCTTCTTGCAGTTTATTGCTGCTTTCTTAAGTAGTCAAACAAACCATAAATACTGTCTCTATGAGATGTGATGGCTCCTAAGTAGTCATATACATTTTCAGTTTCCGGTGTAATTATTTTTAATGGAAATAAGACTTTTTGTAATTAGTACTTTTTGCAATCATGCTTACTTGGCCCAGCACAAAAGACCAAAAATAATCTAAATGCTCCAAAATGTAATACAAATCTAACACAAAATAACCTAAATGCTCCAAAAGGCTACTCTGTGCCCTGAATTGGCAATAGACAGTGCTGAAAAGAAGGTGTATGGGCACATTTGGAGCACATCTGTAAATGGCTATGTCTCACTTCCAGACTGCTTCTGGCAGGGTATAGTGTTACGGACATAAAGTACCCCTGTTTGGAAATAGAGTTGTAAAGAACTCACTTTGGAAAATTATGATTCACTTCTTGTCTTTTTTTTAGATGTTTAAGGCTTGAATTCAAAGTGTTTTATTTTTATAATCAGTACATAAACTGCTCCTTTCCAAGCATATCCATTCTGAGATTCTGTGATTTTGTGATCCAGAAAATTAATAATTAAGTAAGCGCTACTACTATTCAGCAAAGTAAGAGCTTTAAAAATATTTGAGTCTTGTGGTATTTTGTGGATTCAGTTATGTTTCCATTTGTTTGCGGTGATCACTGCTAAAGAATCAGAATTTTCATAACTCACTTAATATAATTTAGCTTTCCTCTGCAGCATATAGTTTCATAAAATTTGGAACAAGTGAAGAGTCAGAATTTTCCTGGTTCTGAGAAGTTTCTCTCAATATTGAAATCTATTTTGCAGTTGCCCTAAGTCCTCAGCTATTCAGGAGGAAACAGAAGGAAGGATTCAGTCTTCATGCAGTCTGAATCCCTCTGGAGGCAGGTTCTTTTCATCAGTTGTGAAAGGGCCTTAGATGACATTATTCTGAAAAAAGGCATTTGAGGTGCTAAAGACCAATTTACAAAACCCTTGTAAGAGACACATTCCCTTTGGTAATCATCCTCTTTAACATGTATGAGACAAAATACACCTTGCTTCTGTAGATGTACCTTCAACAGGTGACACAAGAGGCATAGCTAGCCTATAAAAGAGATTCATGTAGCCTCTGGTCTACTTCAGAGGTTTCATGCACCATGCTGGGGCCATGTCATGAGTCAAATAAAACAGTTCTGGCAGCAAAATCAGCCTGGTCTTCACCTCCATATTCAAACACTTTTCAAGTCACAAGGCCACTCACTGCAGGCATGCTCCATGTGCACAGCAGAACTGCTCTCCGCATGCTCAGAAAGACACTGACTTCCTGGCAAGTGATGGTCCTCAGGATGATTCCATCAGGGCATGCCTAACAGCACATTCAGCAGGCCTGGGAAACACAGCATTTTCTTGAGATGCATTAAAAAGACGAGATCATTGCATACACAGAGGGGTATTTCCACATTTTTCCTCCACAATATTTTATTTCTGTTGATCAAATTTCTGGCAAGCTTATTTGGTTTCTGCAGGCTGCCCACAGAAGTGCATTTTTATGCATGGATGTTGCAACAAGTAATACTGAAAAAGTTGGAAGATTCCATGGACTTTTCATTGTAAAGTCCCTATTACAGGCAGAATTAAATTTACCTTAATCTGGTAAAGTCAGATACAGTTCACTAGAAGTTAGACAACCAATGGAGATCACAGATATCTCAACACATCTAGAAAATGTCTTTTAACATAGATCAGATCAGATTTAAGATTGGGCTTTTAGGAAAATTCACAGTATGTATGTTCCCTGTCTCATTTTAGTCCTCAAGAGTTCACAATTTCTGCAGAGCAGTGCCTGATCTTTTCCTCAAAAAGAAATTACAGATGAATATAATAAAATCATTTCATTTGTCTCAGACCAAGTTATGGCTCTTAATATTTCAAGTATAAGTTTTAACAGTGACTGGTTATATATTTCTAAGTGTTTATTAACAGCAAAAGTCCGTTTGAAAAGCTAGGAGAACACAATTTTTTTCAACAGATGGTCTCTGTTTTGAATTAAAGTACACACATGAATACATAAATACATAGAGAAACAACAAACACTTTTCTAATGTGAAAGAAAAAACTTTTGTTTTTAAGACAATGAACTTGAGAATTTTACATAAATTAGATAAAGGGTATATTATGATTACCTGGGAATACTGATGTCTGAATTTCCCCAAAATAGTTTGTTAAGCTGAAAGATCTGCACAGCTGGACAGGATGTAAAACAAGTGATCTCAATAGACAACAGCAATGAAATAAAATATATTAATAGTCATGAAAACAGACATGCCAGAAATGTCTGGTGATTCCAGGCATCTGAGAGAAATGTGGAAAACAATAAGCTACGAAAAGTTTCCTTTTCATGCCATGTGAAGGGAGCTTTTTTTCTGGTATATATTTGTGCATACATTCTAAACAGCAGCCCAAATAAGTCTGTTATTTGCCTTGGAAGAGAAAATATTACCAGCAAAGATAAGAGGTTTGGGTTTCAAGGGTTTTTTTTTGGTTGGGGTTTTGAGGGATTTTTAAGCATTTTTTTTCATTCTAAGCCCTGGCTCTCTATAAAGCTGGGACAAAAGTTATTAGCATCACAGAGATTAAAGAAAGATTATGAGTTTATCTCAGTGTCAACAAACAGATAATGAAGAACCTTCTTACTGTTTCTTTTCCTTCTGGAATTAAAAGAGATGTGTAAATGTGGCATATATCCATCAAAAAAGTTTAAAAATATTCTGACACGTGATCGGGTGCTTCCTTTTAACCTTCGATTGCTTAGCTATTTCTTTGAACTCATTCCTGCTGCAGGTAGTGAAAGCTGAGGACATGTTATTTTAGTTATTCCTCCTTCCCGAACAGGAAATGGTTCTTTCACAATGTGCATTTTTTATCATCTGATTTATAGCCTTTGTTTGCTTTACCATTCTGTCTTTCTTTCTTCCTAGAAAAAAAATATCTCATGCATACCTTTGCCTAAGTTGCTTCCCATTCTTTACAAGATCTGTAAAGCTTATTTTGGAAAAAACGTTCAGACTTCAATGAAATAAATGTAAGTCAAATATTCAAATAATCATATTCTTATTTCAGCTTTGAAATAGATAACTCTCTTTAATTAGAAGACTGTTTAGTGTATTTTTTTTTAGTTTCTTTTTACTTTTTTTTTTCCTTGGCAGGATAGTGTAAGTACTTATTTTCAGGAATTTTGGAAGCAACAGGGGAGAACCTTTGAAAATTATGTATGTTTACTCATTTAATGGCTTACTTTGTGTCACCAAAGAGAACACAGCCCATCTTTCAATACAAAAGTATCTCCATTTTTTTTCTCCATTGAAAACAACCCCTTAGCTACAACAAATCACACTAAAGTCTCAAAAAAAAATTAAATAAACAGTATGATTACAACATGAAGAGAATGAAGTGCAAAGGTATAGAAATTCAAAAGATTTTAGGGAAAAGTAGGCTGCAGTTTTGTGTGTATTTCCTATATACTCTGTCTTTTAGTATATTTTTTAAAAGTGATGTAAAAACCATTCTTTTAAACAGTAATATAATAACTGTGCACCTTCTTTCTACTATGTTTATATTGTGTCATATCTGGGGTTTTATGCAATGACTGCAAAATGTATTTAGCATTGTCTGAATTCTGTAGTGTGTTGGGCAAGATCTCACAATAGATGCAGAAAATTTAGCTCTGTGTCTTGGCACAGGTACATTTGTTTTATGAAAACTGAAGCACATCCTGTAAATTAGGGAAATATATCTCTAATATAAAATGTACGGGTTAAGCAAATTATTTTTCTCATTGGAGTCAACCTTCTCCACAAGAAATGCACATTATCTTATGGCTATGTATCTATAGCCTGCACTTGATTGCTCCCAAGTTATCTGAAAAAAACTAACCTCAAAAAAACATAATGTCCATTTTAAAACATCTGTTATTGACTATGTCTTTTGGAGGAACAACTATCCTAACTCAGTTGCTGGTCAATGAGAACTTAGTGTGCTAAACAACAATATAACAGCAGATGTACAATAAAGACCAGAAGGCTGAAATATTTTGGCTACTGCCTCTTCCTTGGTAACAGGAAATGAATAGCTCATGGCATAATCTGCCAAAATATTTCTTCGTCATTCTTTGCCTGACTCCAGCATGAATTCAGTAAGACAGCACTTTGTTCTATTAAAACATTCATATTCCACCATCTAAGTTTCACAGAATCGCAGAATCACAGAATCACCAGGTTGGAAGAAACCTTCAAGATCACAGAGTCCAAGCCATGCCCTAACACCACCTCAACTAAACTATGGCACTAAGTGCCATACTCAATCTTTTTTTAAACACATCCAGGCATGGTGATTCCACCACCTCCCCAGGCAGACCATTTCAGTATTTTATCACTCTTTCAGTAAAAAACTTTTTCCTAACCTCCAACCTAAATTTCCCTTGGTGCAGCTCCAGACTGTGTCCTCTTGTTCTGTCAGTTGCTGCCTGGAGAAAGAGACCGACCCCTGCCTGACTACAACCACATTTCAGGAAGTTGTACAGAGTGATAAGGTCACCTCTGAGTCTTCTTTTGTCCAGGCTAAACAACCCCAGCTCCCTCAGTTGTTCCTCACAGTGCTTGTGTTCCAAGCCCTTCACCAGCCTCTTTGCCCTTCTCTGAACGCGCTCAAGCGCCTCAGCGTCCTTCCTGAACTGAGGGGCCCAGAGCTGGACACAGCACTCAAGGTGTGGCCTCACCAGCGCTGAGTACAGGGGAAGAACGACCTCCCTGCTCCTGCTGGACACACTGTTCCTGAAAGAGGCCAGGATGCCATTGGCCTGCTTGGCCACCAGGGCACACTGCTGGCTCATGTTCAGTCTGCTGTCGACCAGTACCCCCAGGGCCCTTTTTTGCCTGGGCACTGTACAACCACTCTGTCCCCAGCCTGCAGCACTGCAGGGGGTTGTTGTGGCCAAAATGCAGGACTCGGCACTTGGACTTGTTAAACTTCACCTTATTGTACTCTGCTCATCCATCCAACTGTTCCAGGTCTCTCTGCAGAGCCCTCCTACCTTCCATCAGATCGACACATGCTCCCAGCTTAGTGTCGTCTGCAAATTTACTAATGAAGGACTCAATTCCCTCATCCATGTCATCAATAAAAATATTGAACAGAACTGGTCCCAGGACAGACCCCTGAGGCACACCACTGGTGACTGGTTGCCAGCTGGATGCAGCTCCTTTCACCACCACTCTCTGGGCCCAGCCATCCAGTCAGTCCTTAACCCAGCAAAGAATGCTCCTGTCCAAGCTGTGGACTGCCAGCTTTTCCAGGAGTATGCTGTGGGAGACAGTGTCAAAGGCCTTGCTGAAGTCCAAACAGACAACATCCACAGCCCTTCCTGCATCTACCAGGCAGGTCACCTGGTGATAAAAGGAGATCAGGTTGGTCAAACACAACCTCCTAAACCCATGCTGGCTGGGTCTGATCCCCTGGCCATCCTGTAGGTGCTGTGTGATGGCACTCAAAATAAACTGCTCCATTACCTTAGCAGGTACCAAGGTCAGACTGACTGGCCTATAATTTCCAGGATCCTCCTTCCTACCCTTTCTGTAAATGGGCGTCACACTGGCCAGCTTCCAGTCATCTGGAACCTCACCAGTGAGCCAGGACTGTTGGTAAACGATGGAGAGAGGCTTTGCAAGCCCATCTGCCAGCTCCCTCATCACCCTGGGATGGATCCCATCTGGTCCCATAGATTTAAGAATATCCAAGCATCCCGGCAGTTCTCTGACTGTCTCCTCCTGGATAACAGGGGGACCATCCTGCTTCCTGACACCATCTACCAGCCCAGTTTCAATGTTTCTTTTGCACAAGCAGTGCTTTTGTACTGACTTACCAAAGGCAAATATTTCCTTTGGGGCTTCAATATTTTTAAAATTGTTTTCATAGTGTTTCTATATTTTAGCACTAGTTTTAGAACTCTTTGAAAATTGTGGTTTGCATTTAATGTTTATGAACAATATAAAGATAAGATGAAAAAAAAAAAAAGGAAAAAAGTTTCAGTCTATCCCCAGAATCTTTTTGAAAAGATTTGTTCTTTTTCTCACAAGGAAATATTTGCATCTGTTTCAAATAAATAGTACTTGCTTATTTCCCCCAATATTCTTTTTTCTAACAATTCACCAACAGTTTTACATGTTTTTATAACAGGCCTTTCAAATAAAATAGTTCTCCATAGAATTCTACAGTGAATAGAATGACAATTTTTGCGCACATTGAGTACATGAAAAAGGTATTACCTAACAGAAATGCAACAAAATTCATAGCAAATCCAGGCAAATATGCAGGGAAATTTTCAAGCAAAAACCTCCTGAAAGGAGTAAATAATACTTTTTAATTGACCTTTCCAGGTGCATAGTCAGCAATATTATTAGTACAATACTTTTGGATATCCCCATGAGTTAAAAGGCAAACAGCCTTTTTTGACCCGTTTGCTTGTTTGCCTGTCATTGAGCTTGTTTGTTTTTTCTCCCAACCCGCAATAAAGCACATTTGGTAAAGGTGCCATTTCTGTTACTATTACTATAATTATGGCATGTCCTATTAATTTATTCTGCCATTTTCCATTTAAGGGGGAAGATATTGTTCCAGTTAAATGTCTCTTTCTGCCTAGGAATGATGTTTTGATCTCTCAAAAGCGGACTGTGGGTTTGTATCTCTAAGTTATTTATCATTAGGCATGATAGACTGGCACATTGTGATGCAAAACTTTCTCATAAATTTCAGAGCCGCTTTGTCACTGCACATATGGTTGCCTCAAATACGTGTCATTGAAACAGGGTTGGAGTAGGATTTCTGCTCTTTTTTTGGGTCATGTTCAATCTACTGTGCTTGGTACCACAATCAAAGGAGTCAGTCGTGCTGGATATTATACTTTGTTTAATCAAGGCACAAACTTCAGCAGAAGTATTTTTAAAGATTCTGTAATTCTATTTACACTGAAGTCCTTATCATCTTGCCATAATGCAAAAAATATGAATCATATTTACAAATTTGTCTGGACAGCAGATTTTTTCAGGAGTATCGAAAGATAACTGCAGTCAGTTCTGTTAGTTTGGCTAGAAAGATAAATGGTTTACATGACTTACATGTACTGTTGGCTGAAGAAATCACAAGCAGCTTTGCATTTCCCAAAGGGTTTTTTTAAAGCAACTTCACTGTATTATCCAAACAGTAATTTATGGCACAGCTACAACAAGTGGCATGCCCTGGCATTGAGCAACATTTTCTTTGTAAAGGTATATGATGTTCGCATGACTTTTTCCTTATCCCACTTTACAGTAAACGTCTGCATTGATATTCTGATTAGGAGATGATACCCATGATTTCTGCTGGAGAGATCATAGTAGCTTCTGCCTTGCTTTGCAACAGGTATTAAGAGCCTTAATAACACCTATTACAGTTACTGCTAGATGCTTTTAGATGGGACAAAACTTCATTTCATGTTCTCAAAGAAGAATATGTTGGCAAACTGTCAAAAACTCCAAGGCTAATATTCAGTGTTTCATTTTGATCAGTCGAAAAGACTTGACCATATTCATTGCAGAGGGGTGTGTAGATAAAGTATTTTTTTTGTGTCTTATAAAGCTTTCTGAAATTTTCCTGACCAATAAAAGCTTTTTTCCTTCTTATCACTTTTTATAACTTATAACTAGTGCTTCCTGTTTAGCAGCATAAAAAGCAGATAATCTGTTTGCCAGTTTTCTGGGGTTTTTATCCAAACTCTAGTTGGAATAGACATACAGTTTAGCAACAGTCATAAATGGAGCTATCATCATCCAGTTCTGATGTTTTACAAAGACACTTGCATTACCATATTTCTTTCTCAGAATCTTCTATGCTGCTTCAATGTTTTTATTTGATTTGGGAACTGAGTTGTAGCAGCAACACTCATAGTTTATAATTATTACAATATGCCATTTTGAATAATGCAAGTCAAAGCTTTTATTGAATTCAGAAATATTCTTTACTTTGGCAGGAAACAACACCCAGTATCCCATTACTCTATGACAAATAATCACCATCACATATGACTGTGGCAATTCTGACATTACAAACACCAGCTGAGTTACAACAAAATAACAATTACAATGCCAGTGTCTGCATCTTGGTCGAATCTATGCCAGCCTGTATCATTTTAGCAATCTGGGACAGTGCTGATTGCTTTACATGTTAAAATTACTGAAGGAATTGAGACCTGTGGTGAGCTTGAATACTAGGAAGAGACAGGGTATAATTACGCCTTACAACACCAAAGAAAAAACTTTGGAGAAAAGGTTATTTAATATCTAAGTAAAAACTTTAGGAAGTCTTTAAAGATATTTTGTGGATGCTGAGTTTTTTAATTGAATACGTTCGTTTGCTAGAATACCTCCATCAGTTTATTCAACTGGATCATTGACTTGTTAACAATTTTAAGCTGCTTCTCTTCACTACATATTGCTCTCAAGAATTCAACAATGAAATAGAATTATGACAAAAGCTGCATACATATTTAGAAACATTTCAAAGAAATTACTTTGTGTCAAAAAAGAATACTTGCAAACTTTTTACTCAAAATCAGCAATTTTTGATTTTGAAAAAAATATAAATTGTGAAAGAGTCAGCATATTTGATTTTGCATACACATGGGAGTGCCAGCATCATATACATTTAAGAATGAGCCATTTACATACAACTTTTTTTCATCTGTCACTCATACAGAATGTACTAAGGATATCTCCATGGTGAACACTCCCAAATTCTGGTGGGAATGAGGAGAATCAAGAGTATGTTTAAGGTAGATATCACAAGCAGTATTTACAAAGTATTTCTGGGTGTAACTATTTATAACTGCAGGTTTGTTTTTTGTTTACATTTTCTGTATATTAAAGAAAATCATGACTAAAAGAAAAAGTACTTAAAATATTGGATAAATCAACTTTTAAAAAACTAATTCACAATTTCATGATAAATACATAGTGTTGATTAAAATCTAATGACAATGTCATGGTAAAAAAAAATACCTAAAATTATAAATATATATATACACAAGGTTACTTGTGTATTTTTACTGGCACATATACAGTATAACATAGTAAAATTTAGCCAAATACTGTTCATCACACAGGAGAAAAAAAATAATTATTAACATCAAACCTCCTGCCTTACTCTGCTGGGGGTGAGAAAGGACTCTTCAAGACATTGGGTCTGTTTTCACTTCCCTGATGGTTATTCTGTATTCTTTTTCACTGTACATACTCATTTAATTTGTTTCTACTTATATTAAATGGGATTTCTGTTGGCAACAACTATGTGGTCTAAACAATTTGCATTCACTAGGACAACAGCAAAGAAAGTGGTTAGACCTGGAATGACTTGCTGGCATAAAATCATTGCCAGAATAGGAAACTTCCATGAATTATGGTGAGCTGATAACCTGCTGAGTTTGTGGCATCTCATCTGTCCTAGCTTTTCCTAGAGAAATTAAAACTGGGAAAAAGAGATAGAAATTAAAACCAAATAAATTTAAACCAAAGAACCCATTTAATATGTTGGCTCATTTTTTTTCAAAACATTTTCACAATTTTCATATGCTGATTTATAATTTTTAGGGCATGTACTCCTCAGGGCAAGCTTCAACATTACCACCTCTTCAGGAAATTTTGAACTACAGGCAGTTGCTTCATTTACTCAAACAGCAGAAATAAGATTAATATCAGAAAAATATGAGGTTTTGATAGATTTAGAAGCAGGTCCAAAGAAAGTAAACACATCTAAATTTTTCACTTAAACCACCTTAACTGTACAGTTGAAAGCCTAAAAGTCCATTGAGAGTGATTTCCCTCCAAGTAATGGTTGCACTCAGAATGTTTGAATGGATGCACATCTGTAACTGAGAAATTCAATGTGCCAACAGTTGGTCATGCAGCCTGGAAGGCGATAGTAGAGGAGGAGAGAGAGGCAGTCACATATGGAAGATGTTAGAACAGACTGCAAAACCCAGTTGCAAATCTTACGTTTCTTTTCTTTTTTTAAATGGCTCTAAATAAAACACTGGGCCACCAACTCACTTTCCAAAATCTGTAGGTTGAATGTGGGAGATTCAAAACCCAGCTCTGAATCAGGGTTCTGTGTCCTAGAGTCATCATTAATGTTGAAGGATAATACAACTATGACAGTGTAAGAGATGTGTATTTATATGCACTGCTCATGAAAATCCCAAACAACACTAATGGTGTTTTATTTGAGAGCCTTTGATGTTAATAAGAGATAGGCTTATGCCAAGTCTGGCACATCAGACTTTTGAATTGTATAAAGGCAGCAGCCACAGCAGCTTTGTTCTGCATGAAGGCTTACACGTTGAGACGGAGATTGTGCTTACAGTTGTGAACAGTGTAAAAACATTTTCAGAGGCCATAATGCTGTTTCATGTCAGCTATTTTTTAAATAGGGCTGACTATCAAACAGCTGACAGTTTTCAAACTAGTGGGAAAAAACCCCATGGATTTCCTCCCCTCTTTTATACCAGACATTTTAGTTAGCTATGTCCCAGCCCCAAAAAGTATTCAAAACTGTTATATTTTACTATTTACTTAGAAATTAAAAAATCCTAGCCTTCATTTCATTTTGGTTTCACGTAGGAAAAAAAAAATCTTATTTTCGAAATGGATATGCTTAAGTGTATATCCAATTTGTTTTAAAGAGGAGGAAGATAGAAAACCTAGTCATATCTGTAAAAACTTGTAGATCTCATGTATGTCTATATATCTATACACATGGTTAAAAATTAACAGTAATACAGTTTTGAAATGGACATGATGAAATGATGAGAACTAAATATATAAGTGTTTTGGAGATTCTCCCAACCCAAAGAATTTCCATTTTCAGATCAGTTTAAATTTCTGAAAACAATTTTGAAGGTATCATTGTTTTACAGTCACCTAAATTTAGGCATGTAAAAGGTAGTTGTCAGCATTCAGCAGTACACCATTTAACTGGACAGTCTTTCATAGTGTTGTCTGGAGACCAGAATTTCTAGCTACTGGAAATACGAATATTCTGAAATCACTTATGCTTTGATGTCAATCTTTAAAGTTTCATATATAATCAGTTCTCGAAGAATGGAATTTTAATATTTCAGAATATATCACCTAAAATAAAGTTTAAAAATGTTTAACATTGAAAGGTTTTGCATAAAATGTTAAATACAAGGCAATGAAGTTTTAAAGTATTATTACATAAAAGTTAAAATTAAATACAATTCCAGTATTGAATGTAAATATTGTCACTATCTTCCCAAAAAAGTATTTTTTTTTACTAGCAAGATCAAATCAGATAGTCTAAATACTCTCTGGGGTTTTTTTATTTTTTTAACCCAAATTTACATTTTTCAACGTAATTGAAAAAAAATCCAGTAGAAGTCCTTTTGCCACTGAGCTCTATTTGATCCACTCCTCACATTTTAATTTCTACTCAGAGACACTTTTCAGTCTTCCTAATAAAATTACTTTCAATGGTTTTCTTTGTATTAATTAAAAGTGAGAGACCCAGTACACTTGTGTCTTAGACAGAGAACTCTTTTCAGTGCTTACCTCATTGTAACATGCATATTCTTCTGGGAAGAATTAATAGGAGCAGGAAATCTGCTAACATTAGAATGGATAAATGAGATCTCTGATTAAATTCCTTTCCTAGAAATTCAGATTTTAAGAAAAAAAAAAATTACAATGTCTAGAAGCACTGCAGAGTAATGCAAACCACGCTTTATAATAATGAGCATGATATAAAGATTAGGTTAATGCTCATTTTTATCCCTATTTGATTATTTATATTAAGTCATTGGTTTAAGAACTGACAGTGCAAATGTGATTTTTTGTTCCACCTCAAGTGATTAAAAAGCCTAGCTCACAGTGCTAGAGATTGAGCATTATTAAGTTTGTAGTTTTATATGTATAGAGTATTTTTTACAAAAAAAGACATTGAACTTATAAAGATAAGTGTTAAAAACCTGAAAAGAACCATTATTGTTGAAATTTTCTTAGCTTAATCAACCCCAGGGAAAATCAATTTTAGAAAATTGGAGCTCAAATGATAAAAATCTTGTAATTAATGAAATAACTGAGGCAGGAGACTTATAATGGTTAATGCAGGCAAAATTAACTGTAAATTGAATTACTTCTTCCACCTATGAGACAAGCTGATTCTTTTTAGAGTTCCTTGAGGCTGATTCTAACGAAAATTTTAGCAGTAATGATGAATTCCTGCTTTATCACCTTAAACTGTGGCTATTAGGTATAGCTAAGTGGCCCACTGTGGTAGTTTTCATATCTAGGAGAGGCTTGGTCTCTAGGCAAAATGAAGTTAACTGTTGAGTCATGGTTAAGATTAGGTTTCAGACACTTTTTCTATAGCTTTGTAAACTATCCTCTTGATAGTTTACTTCTTGATAGTTAATATCCTCTTGATATCTTTCAATGCAAATAATGGATTTTCACTCTTCAAAAGGTACTTATGGCCTGGAATGAAAATATTAGGAGCTGGGAACCAGAAATGTAAATTTAAATTTCATTGTGATATCCAAAGACCCTATCTTTAAAAAACCTCCTGTTTTTTTGGTTGTTTTAATTTTTATGCTCTTCTATTTTTATTCTATTGCTGAGATAGATTTTTTATTATTTTATTCTCCATGTATCTGAGTCTCCTCATTACTGATTAATTCAGACGACTTGTACAGGTTTAAGGCAATTACAAAAATTTTTTAAATAATCCATATAGAATTTACTGCAAATTTGTCAAGGGCTTGAAATTTAATTAAAAAAAAATACATAAATATATATAGCAAATACTAAACTTATTTTAATCAGCATTGCTCTTTTTTGTTACACTGTAGAAAGGGTATCACTTATTATAGAGGATTCCTTTACAAATTTATTTATTTAGTTCTATTTAATATTTGGTATCTTTTTAGGGAAAACACCTACTGTGTAAACATTTCTAAACAGTCCAAATGTCTCACCTCCATTAACACAATTCACAGTAAAATTCTTAAGGAATTTGACAGAAAGGCCATTAGAAATGGCTATCTATCCTTCACTGAATAAATTCTTTCCATGCTTTTGTGAACACAAACACACACCCCTACACACACACTGATGAATCAGTGCTCTCCTTCCTATCAGTCAGCATGGTCCTCGATGTTCTCTGGTTTATATTAATACTGATCAGTAGTTTTTTGGCATTTGCTTAAGAACTTTTTGTTTCTTGCTTCAGTTTAAAAGGATGTTTTAAAGGGTTCAGTGGAAAAAATTCTGATTTTAAACATATGCTATTGAGAGATAAATATTAATCAATTAGGGGGGGAAAGCAGTGTGTTTTATCAGTATATGAGAAAAAAACATACCACCTGCAAGTGCTGAAATTTTCAACAAAAACCCCATGAATACTTCATATTTTTTCTGAATCAGATAGCATGTGTGTTTTTCCTGAGAGTCATTTATCATTTAAAAAGAATTTATTGCAATGCCCCACTTTTACCTTAGATGCAGGAGGGTTCTGTAAGTTGAGCAGTGGGATAATCTACTTTGGCATATTTAATATTTTGTCATAATCAACTATAAGCATATTTAACATTTCCTCTCTACCTTTCATATGAGTACTCGGTCTGCTCTGACACATGATAAGGAGAAGGATTCTTGGAATAGTTGGCTGAACTAGAATGAAATAGCAGAAACCTCTTGTTCAATAAACTGGTCCTCCATGCAGAGGAATTGTGTCTGTGAGTTGTTGAATGAAAAATTAGAAACTGTGTCTCCAAGCACTGATGTGGGCACGTGCCCTTCAGGAGTGACAAGGAGTAGCAAGTATTTCTTCCCTTTCCTGTCACATTATCCTCATGATGATATTTTTCATTGCTTTCCATACTGAGGCATGTAAGCAGGATGGGTGGAGTGAATTGTAAAGTTCTTGTAATTTAGCATAGATCATGTAATGGGGTGTTTTGGTCACTGTTGATCTGAAGTTGTAGTGAAGGTCATGGAATAACTTTCTGGAATAGTGACAGGAAAGATGTTGGGTGGGGTTCAGGGAATGACTTCATCGCTTAACTTAAGGCATCTCTGGTGCATATGCCTGCACCTGTACTAGGATCCAATTGAAAGAAATGGGTAAAATGGGAAGTTGTAATATGTAGCATTCTTGCTTCAGGGTAAGAAAATTAGTTCACACAAGCCCCCATTGGAGACAGCATGATTAACTCACATATATCATCCTGCTTCAGCTACTTGAAGTTACATTCAGTTAACTGTGTGCCCAATTTCTGGTTTAGGAAACACTCAAACTCTTCTTCACTTCCTTCTTTCACCTTCAGAAAAGGTCAAAAGATCACTGCAACACATCTGGGATGACTGTGGAAGCTGTTCTGAAAGCAGAGTACTTGTAGGAACAGCATGATCTTTACTGTCAGGTTCTTTCCCAAGCAGTCTAGTTAAACCGTGGGCAAGTTAAACCACAGGCGTTTTGTCTTGTAGCTCTCCTGCACTGAGGCAACGAATAGAAAAGAAGTTAATTTCTCTTGTCACCTTTTTTATTTCCCTCATGCCTTTTTATAAGTATGAATGGCTGTATCTTTGAGACTGGCTTTAAAATCATAGCATGAAGCCACATCAGTTTTTGATATTCCAGCATGAGAAATCTTTTTGGAGCTGTTGTTGTTGGTTTTTTTTTAACAGTTCAGTATGCTGATAATGTTCAGTAATTGATCGAATTGATGAATACTACTTACTAGCAAAGTACACTGTTCTCTGCTTTTCTCTTTCTGTTTCCCATCCCTTGTCCCCTTGTCTGTCCCCATCTCTCCGTTTGTCATGTGCCCCCCTCCTCTTTCTTGCCTGGAAGCAGTAATCTCAGCCCCAAGAATTAATCTTAGAGAGATCTGACACAGACTAACTTGTTTACTTACACAGTTGTCCTGAGTTTAACTTGCTGCTCTCAGCTGGTTTTGACTGGAAACCAACAGAAATGACTAGAAACATGAGTGCTCCTCATCTCCAAAACCTCTTTATGAAAGTAATATTTCAGAAGTCTCTCTTTAAAATTTACAATTTCCTATGTATTCTTCTACCCCAGGTGTATAGCTGACTTCCAAGCACAGATGAAGCCAACAGTTTCTCCCTTGCAAGTTGCAGATTCCCAGGGGAAGCAAATGGTAAAAAATAATTACAACATATATCCTTGCTCTTTCCCGTGATTTCCTTCTAATGCCTTTTCTTCTAACCTGTGTTTCCTCTCCTAGGTTTTTATTTTATTCTCTGAAGGTGTGACCCCAACATCAGTGTCCCTGTTAATTGAAAATACAGTAAGCTAAAAGAGAAGAGGAAAATGCTCATCTGTGTTCTCTGTGGATTCTTAGATCTGCTAAAATAATTTTTTGCAAGTTTTCACTCAAAATAAAAACTTGTGGTTTCTCCAGGTCCAGTTATTAGGGATAACATGCACCACAGGTGGCAATTCTCAAGTCCAAATACAGGGAGAGCACTGACTCTAGGGGTTGTATCTGCCAAGACTTTAATATGGTGACTTATGAAATCCAAATTGTTTTAGAATACAATTTTCTAATAAGAACTGTGGCACTGGACTTGTAGTTACAATAATATCTTTTTTCTAAGTATGCTGCAAACATAACTTTTATTTTTCCCAAAAAACATCTGTGAAGTAGATAATAATTTTCTTCATTTTTGCGGAAACTTGTGAAAACATTGCCAGAGCATAGAGGGAGTTAGTGTCATAGCTGGATGAGACAATGTTTTATTGCCATGCTTAGATCAGAATTTCCGAGAACTTCATGATCCTGAAAGAAGCTCAGTCTAAAGGCAGGATATGGAAAAGGATGTGGTATGTTCTAACACACACATACACTCACACCCGCCCCCATGCATACAGATACGTCCTGAATATTACAGCAGATCCCCTTAGGACACAGAGGACTTCATTTGATCTCATCTGGCTTTGGGTCTGATCCTGTCTATATGATGAATGAAAGTAAAAAAATGGAGCATAAATTCTTTTTTTACAAATAACACCTTTTCCTTGCTTTTTTTTTTTTAAAGCAGATCTTGAAGAAATGGGGGTTACTACTTGAAAGATGATTCCCCCTTCAAGAAAACACCCAAAAAACCAACAAATCAAAACAAACAAAAAAAAAAAAGGAAAAAGAAAAAAGGAAAAAGAACCAAACAAATAAAAAAGAAAACCCAGATGATTTACTGGTACAAACAGTTTTGCCTGAAAAAATGTAGCACCCACAAATTCCAGAGACAAGCACACACAAATTTATTTTGAAACAATTTTTTAAATTGATTATTCCACTGTAGAAAGTGAAATAACACAATAACCATTTGTTTGAATAAATGCTTAAAGCAGATCGACTTCTAGCAGTGTTTCTTTGGTAAAAAAAGCCAACCAGTTCCATTCACAAAATTCTTTACATCTCTTGTGAAAGAATTACCATTTCTAATTTCTAATGACTTTTGGAAAGCAGGTCAGATGCCCTATCTCCCATGCTAGTTCTCTAATCTTGCATGTACTAAGCTAATTACCCATCAGAGCCGAGCACATTCAGCGCTGGGCTCTTTCCCAGGCTCCGGGCTGCTCTCTCTCAATGTCGGCTGCCAGTCCATCAGCTGTTCAGGGGCCTCGAACAACAGCTGCCAGCAACTGCAAACATCCGGCCTCCGCTGAGAGGCATAAAGAGCCAATTGATAGCAACAAACGTCAGCGTGCACAGGAATGCCAGCACAGTCATAAATTAATTCTTTGAATTTTAATAGTCTTAATGGAATGAGAGGGGGGGGAAAAAGAAAGAAAGGAAAAAAAAAAAGGAAGTTGATGTTAAGTGAGAGTGTGGTGTATTGATGTTTTGTTCCTAGTTTCCCCGAGATGATTGCCGTGATTTTTACTAGAATTGTCTTGGATTTAATCCTTTCTGACCTTCATTTCCTATGTATCTACTCTTGCAAGTAAGTTTCTGCAATATTCCTATAAACTGCTAAGCCAAAAATCATTTGGCTCTGACACTGGGCTGATGTGTTTCCTTGTCGAAGGATAGATAAACCAGTTATTCTGCCTCCAAAGCATCAAATGATAGACTAGATGGATGTGTTGGTCTTTTATGACTATGAACTGATACCCCTGCCAAACTCACTCTCTTGTTGAACTGCAATCAGTAATTTTTAAAATATCCTTGTGATAGCTTAGGCATTTGAGCAAATGAGCACTGCTTTGTTGGGAGACGTCTCTCCTGACTGAGTTAACAGTGCTGGATCAGTTAGAATTTCTTAGTACAGTACTATTGCAGTCAATCTCCCTTTTTAAAAATGAACATGAAAAAAGAGCCATGTTAGAAAATATAAAAATGTTAGTTTCGCACTGCAAGACATGACTGAGGACCTATTCTATGGCTCATGATCAGTTGTCGTGACCAACTCGTTCTTCCTACAGCTAATGCAGCGTTTCAGAATGGGTCACTATAAGCCTGGAGTTCATGAATGGAGAATGTTCATAGAGGAAAACCACATTTAAGTGGGTGCATTAGGAACTCCAGTGAACAAACCCAAGTCAATTCAGATTATAAAATTTTCTCCAGTGTCTGTGAGAACTCAGAGGCAGGAGCAGCAGCATGAGCTTGTAATGGAATGCCATCCTTAACTCTGAATTTCTTGGCAGTCATTCATCTGAGTCACAACTTTTAACAATGTTCAGTTTTTTGGTTTCCCCTCCATGTCAATCTCCTAACTTGGGTTTTGTTTGGGTATTTTGTTATTTGTTTGGCTTTTTTTGTGGATTTTGCTTTTTTTGTGGATTTTGCTTTTTTTGTGATGACTGTTTTACTAATGTTTTCTCTGTATTAAATACACTTGTAGAAAGAAACATGTCCCACCATGATTTAAAAAAAACATTCTTTTTCAGGTTTGAAACAGTCTTGTCTTCATTAATAGGCCAGCCCCACTAACATCTCTTTAGCCACACATGGGCTCTTGGCCAGCAACTTAATGTTTTGTTGCTTTGGATCTGGAAAGACGGACACAGGGTTAATAATTCCAGCAGGAAGCAAAGCCCAGCATTATGCAAGCTGCATACACAGGAGTAGAACAGCACTGGAAAAGCACATGTAGGCCATGACTGATGCAGGACTAGGTAATCTAATACTGAAAAAGCATTTCCTCCCACATCTCTGTGCAGAGGTGTCACAGATCCATGCAAAGGTAACTTCAGATGTTAATATTTGGTGAATATCTGGGAATAGACTTTATTGTCCCCTTTTTCAACAGTGTCTTTGAAAGCTCCAAGTCATAGATTCACATTAATACTTATGCTGTCTGTTTTTCAAAGCAGTAGATATCGACGGCTTACTAATTACTGTAAATCAGGCCATCTTTAATCAAAATTTTTTCTTCCTGTTAGCAGGAAAAGATTCCAAATTTGTATCTGTGCCTTCAATCGATTTTTATTTGCTATGAATAAAAAATTCAGGATTTGTTCATAGGGTTCTTTTTACATTAGAAAATATTTTATTAGAAAATAATATTTTGGTCAGAACTTCACTGATTGTTTTGCTATTTAACTAAAATGAAGGTATGAGATTGAGACTGGCTACTCTTATGCAAACAAACCTCCCAGTGAAATTGTAGGCACTATTGATCAATTGATTTTGGGTATCCATATGATAGAACTTTTCCTCTGAGCGGCTACTTTAACTCCTTTCTATTCAACAGAAGGAAACTGACTCCTCTATAGTTATTCAAAATTATTAAACTTAGCTTAAGTATCTAACTTTGGATAAGATGGATTGTTTCTCAAACCCCTGTTCTTTGCCTATAAAAGACCCCTAAAGTGAATAGCTAAGATGGATCAGTTTACATTGTAGGAAAATCATTCTACCCTCAGCATCAATAAGAGCTTTACTGGTGAAAAGAGGTCCTTGAAGAGATCACAGCTGGCACAGTCACCTAATCATATTGATCACAAAACCTTGACAGTAGTTGGTTGCAATTTTTCCTAGGATGGGAATTTTGTACTGTGAAGCCAGTGGAACTCTAGGAATTCAGCCTCCTGAGAGATTAGGTGCAAAGAAAACAGCACTTTTCACTGAGACAGGTCCCTGCTTGTCTGTTTCTCCCTTTTCTCCCTGAATTCTAACTCTTGCCCTTAAAGTTAGGGCATTTTGTCCAATGACTCTTTAATGCAGAAAGTATAAGGCCTTTGAATCAGGAAATGGAACTTAGAGAACCCCTTCTCCTGCCAGGGAGTGCAGCAGTGTTAACTACTGGGCATTGCAAAGGTTCTCCTGTACTTCTCACTGACCTAGTTTTGCACAGTAGCCCAACATTTAATGCAAGAATCTTCCCACTGCAATCCCAGCTTTGCACACAGACTGCTAGTTTGGCACTCTTTTTGGAAGAAGAAATGAACACCAATAGTCCGGGGCAAACCTACAGCTTCTCTCCAGCAGTTTTTGGAAATGGCAGTCCATGGGACAGCTGTGTGGTTGTGTTGTACTCAGTGTTGTGAGGATGCTTTAGGTGCGTTCTCTTCCTCTCTCCTCCCTCCACCTTCCCCTCCAACATATGCATTTTGTGATTTTTAGGCACAGTCTTTGGCTTGATCCAAACAGCCTTAAGCATGAGATAAGCACTGAGACCTTGGCTCAGACACAATGGCAGCATCTCTAAACAAGTACAGTAGCAGAACTTTAGTCATCTGAGTACATAAACACTCCTGCTTTGAACCCTGTGGTCAATGACCGTTTATGCAACTGAGCTAACTGGTGCCCTAAGTCAGTCATGATTTCTCCTTGCATAGCTCACTTGTTTAGTCGTTCTTTTGGATTTCATCCTTAATCATCAAACCAGTGGAGTTTAACAACTTTTAGCAAAATCCTTTAATGTTCAGGAAACAAAGCAGTTACGGTGGACACATGCATAAACATATCTGGTCTGAAAGCAGCTACATATATTTTTCAAATATAAAGGAACAATGCTGCAGCTTCTTTTAAATATAGCTTGTTAGTTTACTCTTACCCATTAAGTTTTCTAAACCAAGACTTGTGGAATTTGGCATCTATTCTTCTGTTCTTTTGATAAGTACCTAAACAGGATGTCCTTGCAAATCAAATGAAAAACAGCACTGGAAGAAGATTTCCTCCCTCAGGAGTAAGTATTAGGATTGGCAGATGGCTTAAATGGAAATACACAGGAATGCACTTTAGCCAGTACTTGAAAATCATTCCAGCAGAAATTGATGACGTAGATTCATGAAGCTCCACCAGATATCTTTCTGCATTTAATCAATTTTTAATGGCCCTAATCAAGCGTTTTAATTTATTCTATCCTAATTGTCACAAAGCAGTCTTACTTAAAAGTAAAAATATATAAGTATCCTAAAGTAATATTTTCAAAAAACTTTATACCACATAAATATCAAGGAAGGTTGTTGATATACCCTAGATAGCAATAATTTCTGAAAACTTTATGCAAGGTCTCAGGCAACTTGCAACTGAGTTCAAATGCCCATGCACATGTGCAGCCATTCGTGTAAGAATCACCTTTTGCATACTGGTGTGTATGGAGAGCGTTTATATGTAACAAGCTGCATAAACCTGGTAGTTAATATATTTACTTATGCAGTGCTGATCCCATCACGAGAATTGTGCACTTCAAACCTTTGCTTCATAACAACTCCAGCAGTTATATTCTGTAAGCAGTGTCCAGTGGCAAACAAGCAAAACAAAGCAGCGACAAACTGCCAGAAACAATATTTGCTTCTGCTCCAGATTCTTCCTGCATTAGCTATCTAATGGGGAAGTTAAAGAAATCTAGTATCTACTGGCCCTCTAGTGGTAAAACGAGAGCTTTTGGGAATGGGTGCCTTCAGATTCCAGAAGAAAATACACTAAGTCTCCTAATTGTGTGAGAAGAAAAAAAAAAAAAAAAGAGATAAAATAGTGTGCTTTTGGTACTTTTGTATATATTATGTATGAATGCATGTATAGATAAATGGATGGGTAAAAGCTAATTTAAGTAATTTTTAGAGACTTCTGGATTGCATCTTAACTGGTTTGAGAGTCAACATGTTCCATTGCGCAGTACTAATATATCTGATGACAGTATTGCCATTGTTTTCATAATAAATAGGCCTGGACTTCCTTAGTTGAAGCATAAAACAAAGCAAAATGGCTGTGCTGAACAATCTAACACTAAGAAAAATAATTATCTTAACTAACAGTCTTTGGTAGACATATATAAGGAAAGAGATGCTTATCTGTGTCTTTCCAGAAAGGAGAGAAGCGATGACAACAGGGTTTGGAACTGCTGGCCATGATCTTGCGATATGTCTTTTAGCTCTGTGACTATCTCTCAGGGTAGGCAGAGAGGCAGGAACTTTCTCTTTGCCTCTGCATTTCTTTAAAGGAAGGGGAGACTGTTTTTTTGGTGCACTTTTGCTGTTGTAAACTTCATGTTGTTGTGGGGTCCTTTTCTTCATTTTGTGGAGATCTAGCTGCAGTGAGATGAGATGCACTGCTATGCATACTGAAGTGTTTCCTTGTTGTAAACGAGACTCTCTGTGTTGCTGTATCACCTGTTCCATGTCATCTGGAAACTGTGAAGTGAAAAAAACCAGCATGCACAGGTGCTACAGTTTTCTATCAAATTGCTACCGTACAGCAGAATATATACGGGAGAGAACGGTGACTTTTAAATGTTACAAAGACAGTTCAAGGGGTAAATTAGATAATAATGTGAATGTAGTTACTATCAGGAAGCATTAATGGTAGATTCAGTGTTATGTTAGTGCCAGGATTTTCCTTTTCTAAGAGTGGAAAAGGGTTACATTCCTATTCAGGACTCTTTCATGGAACCCAATCTGTCTTCTATTTTATGCAGAGATGAAATTTTGACTCCCTAAATAGTAAGATATAAGCTGTACTTCCTCTTATGTAGTGCTTTTCTTCTCAGATTTCCCATGTAAAATATGAAATTGTACTCTTAGTAAAACTGCATGAAAATATATCAGAAAATGTTAAATGTGATGGACTGTTGTGATCATGAACACAATAATGCAGTCACAGTATTTCAATTTATAGTGTACACTTCAAATAAAGACAAACCTGTAATTTTTTATATAACTAACTAGAAAGAGCCCAGACAAACTCAGCAAAGAAGAAAATATCTCAATAAAATTGCTCTTGTAGCCTGGGTTTGCTGTACAATGATAAAAACGTGCTTTCTATTTTTTTCTTAAACTGGAATTACCTCAGCCTCAGAGATCTGCATGTAATGAGAATTTTTCTTTGATAAAAAACTACGTAAAAACTGTTTTTTCTAATCAATGTGGAAACGCCATGGTTATACCCTGTACAAGGAAGTATATCAGTTCATATGTTTAGTTGAAATAGATGAAAGAATAGATGAAAGGCATTAAAAATATGTCATCAACAGTTCTAAAGTTAAAAATCATCTGTGAAACAATTATAACAAGGGAAAAACATCTGCATTTTGTATGTTAGTACCTCTTCTGACTGATCCTGTGACTTTCTAACTGTTATTTTTACTCATTTTATTCCATGGCATCCTTCTTGAAATTTCTAACAATGGAGGTTAACAGAAAAATGTGTGTAGGTTTTAGAAGGTAAAATCTTCTAAACCTGAGGTTTTGAAGTTTTTTGCTGCTGCCAGTCTTTTGCATGCCACTTTTTAAGCTTATTAGAAACTTTTAAGAAAATTGTCATTTCTATCCCACTCTAATTAAAATTTTCAGAAATTCCCGACAGCAATTCAATAAGAAAAGTAACCTAAGCCACAGTGTTGTGATAAAGGTGAAATGAAATCTTATTAAATTCTAAAACTTTTTCTCAAGAGAGAAGAGAAACAAAAAGGAGAAGATGCATTTTGAGGAACATATCTCTGTACAAAGACAATACTTTCACTTGCTGGAGTACTGAGCTGAGAACAGGATGTTTAGCTATAAACTGCTGAATTGTTGAGCATGAAGTAGTTGTGCATCTTTTCCAAAGGAAGCTCAGGTTTATTTTAACTATAAAATCAATTTAACCGTAAGAAAAGAAGCTCTTAATAGCATTTACTTTTACTATTTTCCTGGTCAATAATATTCTCACTGCTCTGACATCAGGGTGAGCAGCATGTGGGATTGGAAAGGAAATCAGCTTGTTTTTGCAGAGGGATATTTGTGGGTGTAGACCAAAATCCTTAGGGAATGCCTGATTTACCACCACTGGAAACAATAGATTCTCTCTCCTCAGCCACATTACACCACAGGCTCAAGCCTTTTTATTTCTTGTGCTCCACAGGAGACCTTTTACAGTAATGTTTGTGATTTTTATGACTGCAATATGTATAATGACCTTTCTTTATGGTTCTGTGTCATCAAAGAAAGATCAAGTTGACATGAATTTATAGTGACCACTATGTGTGAATGAAAATGTTTTGAAAGTGTTGGATTTGTATAATAGCAGTACAGAATATTACATCCATAGACATCTTACATCTTTTTTGATATGTGTTGTAAATTCCTGTTAGCAGTTTCTAACATTAGGAAAGTCTTGTTAACAGCTTAGCATTAATAATATGGCATGGATTTTCTTTGAGATAAGCTGATTATATTTCACAGTTAAATTTGTCTCCACTACAGTTCTTAAGGTCACTAGTAACAAAATAATATGTACTCCTTATTTAAAGAGAAAAAACTATTTGCATCACAATTAAAAATATTTCATCAAAATTTTATCAAGTGCTAACTCAAGGAAAGTCAGTTCAATTAAGGTTTAAAGGAAAAATGACCAGACTTCAGAGGTGCAGCTTTTGGATTAGGACAGTTTGATGTTTAGTCTGTTTCACAGCTATTAAAAATGCTTGGCTTAATTAAGCAATGGAAGATTGGCAAACCTTGTGACAAGTGGTTGGTGTGAAAATTCACTGTATTCTACATCCTTTGAAGCTACAAATACCTTACAAACAAATCAGCACTTCTTTTTCCAGTATCTTTCAGAACTGAAATTACAAAAGTCTACAAAAAAACTTAAATAGGTTTAGGTGACAATGCCTATCAAGTTTAGTGTACAGAACCCATATAGTGCATGAAATCTGATAGACAGACAAGATGGTAAGATCCCTTGTTCTCATGTACTTAATCCCAACCTTGATTATCTAAGTCATTCCCTTAAATTTATGTTACAAGTGAGGTTACTGGGCCTGTTTGCATGCTTATGGTCGAGTTCTAGCTCAAAAATCTTACAAGATGAATATTAATCAAAGCCTTTGCCATAATTACTGATTTGGCACTGACTTAAAGAAATCACCAGTATCTTCAAAATGTCTATTTCTCAAAATTTGGAGCATTTTTCCCTTAGTTTAGGCTTGTAAGATTTAAATGTTTCAATCTGAGCTGATCATAACAGGTTTCCTTATAGTCGGTGGAGAAGAAAAGGGGGTTGACCTGAACTGAGATTTTAGATCTGAAGCTGAGACAAACTGTGCTCCTGAAGATTTCATGTTCCTCTGCTGATGGTACAGTAAGCACAAGGCAATTGTAATACATGTTGATGATCAGTTTTAGACATTTAAAGCTACATGAGGCGAGTCCCCTCCCTGGAATATGGACTCTTAGAAAAAAAATTTATCTCTGACTATCTCTAGTTCAAATTTTGCAGTAATGGGGTCATACTGCAAGAAAGAGTGTTAAGTCATTCAGGCATCTGCAGTAAGGAATTTTATAAAACCTATTATATTCACCTTATGAAAAAAATTTTCCTTCTACTGCTTCCTTAATGTATTTTTTTCCAGTTAAAAATCTTGTTCTCATTTGCCATATATGTACATATACACACACAAAAATGACGCTCACGTGCAATCCTCAAGTCATGAGCAATTTTGTGCTAAGTTATTTTTGCATGCTAAAATGCTACACTAAATTTAACTTTAAATACCTTGCCTAATTAAACAAAAAAAAATGCACAATAATTAATATTTTGATTTCGCTTAGTGTTTTGTTGCCAGTCCTACTTTCCAATTAAAACAGCAAATACCCTGAGCTCAGCTGAAATGACTTCCTGTCATTTGGAATTTCATCAATGTCTATGTCTGCTAACATACAAAAAATAGCATATGATGAATAGAATAGTAACTAAATTGCCACAGAGTATGTAATGTTTAATGGTGAAGGCCACATCGTTGATTTTAAGACAGTTCCAGTCCATGGAGTCCATCTGTGGTTCAGCAACCAAAACTAAAGCTGGCTCAATGAAACCAGAACAAGCAACCATCAGAGTTGAAGCCTCACCACAAAGCACTGAAATGAAGAGGAAATTTTGTTAAATGAAGCTCATGATTTCAGTGAATTCCAGATGAAACTCACAATACGGTAAAAACAAGTAGAAATGTATGAAATGATAGGTTTTTATATTGTGAGACCCAAACTGACAACTGCATGAGCGATTTAAACAACTTCCCACTATCATATCTATAAATATGTGTCAACATTCTTCACCAACAAAAGGCATTGTAGGCTTGCACAATAAACCAGGAATCCAGATGAGGACAGGTGTGCAAAAGGTTTTTCAGTAACAGAATGCATCTGTCTGCTTTCCAAATTGAAGGTGTGACATAAAACTTACTGAGATGAAACTCTGCAGTATGGAAATATTCTGGGTTTGCATTGATGTGTTAATTCTTCTGCAGCTTGATTCTAATGTTTGTACTTATTTTACAAACTATTCTCCATAAGGTAACAGAACTACATCTGGTATTCAATAAACTGTTTAAAACACTTTGTATATTAATCTTCTGACATCTTATCATTCCACTGAACACCAGAACTAGAAATAGTACACTGAAAATCAACTGACTAACCAGTGAAATGGAATGACTTCCATGAAGACTCTGTAGACAGATGAGGAATTTTCAGCAAGAGACAAATATGAGACATATGCAACAGAGGTCTTTAAAATCCAAAAGGGACTCACACATGATCATCTGTGAATGTCAAACTGAAGCATAGGGCAGGAGTTCAAAATGATCCTGATCTGTAAGTGAAATTGGTTGAGAAGAAAATGAAATGGATATTCAAGAAGGGCCATTGTAAAGTAAGAATAATCATAGAGAATCAAAGAATCATTTAGGTTGGAGAAATACAAGGTGAGAAAAACTGTTTTACAGCAGTTCTTAAGAAAAGGCTCTGAGATTACTGGGAATCAGAGTTTCATTATGCCATATTTTTATGAAGAAAACAATCAAATTGAGGTGTTAAAATAGGAATTAAGGTTGAAAGACATGTACGTGATTCATCTTCTCTACTGAGCAACATTAAAATAACAGCTGTAATTCAAGTTTGGATACTTCAGGATCATAGTACATAGCCTAAATTAAGTCTTAATGAAAACAAGGAAAACAATGACAAGTATGGAAAATGTAATGTATGAGAAAACAATGAAATTTGTGGTGCCTCTTACCTTAAAGAACAGAAGATTTAGAGAGCTCATGATAACATCCATCAAATATATAAAAGAATTTTCCAAAAATGAAAAGAATAATCTGTTTTCCATAGCTGTGGCAGATAGGAGCAGTAGTAAATTACTATTGTTTAGTTGGAGCTCTTTTTTAATAAATTGAACATGTTTGATAAAGGAAAAAATTTAAAGGTAAGAAGGTAAAGACCAGAATATCAGCATATATTGTGTGGTCTGTGTCACTCAAACACTATCAGAAATAGATATACATGTTCATGCTGGCACAAAATTAGGCAGACATGGTGATTTCTAAAGTAATGGCATTGTTATTTTCTTATGATTCTTATAAGAATCTAGTGACATTCAGTAATGTGTTAAATTAAAAAAAAAATGGAGCTCAGAGCCACAGGATAAAACTGAATCCAAAAGTATGAATAACTTGACAAAGAGACTAAACAGATGTGTTGGGTTGACCCTGAGTTGATGGACAGTCTTTAAGACCAATTACGCTTCTCACAATTTACATATTTAAACCGCACGGAAAGGCGGGACTTCCCCTTTTGGTCGGAGCTCACCTGCTGGAAGGTGGGGGGGCTCCGAGCCTCCCGGCCCCGCTGGGCCGGGCCGGGCCGGGGCCACTGCCCCTTTCCCCCTTTCCCATCGCTGCGGCACGGACCCTGGGTCACTGAGGGGGACTGTCCCAGAGCCGCAGGCAGCTAAAACCAGCCATGGACTGCTCACAGCTAAACCCATCCAGCGCGGCTTCTGGGGACAGGCGGGTCCCTCTCCTCTCCATGCGGAGCCGGCGGAGCCAGCGGGAGCCGGCAGAGCCTCCTGTCTGCAGCCAGCACACTCCGTGCTGAACTGAAGAGGACACCACGCAGCCAGCAGCACAGAGGGAGCGAGGCTTTCCCCACCGTAAAGCCCGAACAAGAACACCCTTCAACATGGTGGCGTCAGAGTCAGAGAGAAAGAGAAGTGAGTCACGTGGGACGGAGCTGAGCATGGCGACAGGAGAAAAGAGGGCGGTGCCGCGATTCTGGCGCGCAGCTTAAAAGAAACCTTCTTGCATGCCGTGGTAAGAAACTGTAATACCACAAACTGTTTGTCTCTTTAATCCATTTGAAGAACATGGGGGGGGGGGGGTGGAGAATCAACGTGTGCCTATGAAGTTTGTGAAGAGTGCCTATGCCAGGCTATATAGAAGTAGTAAGAGGCTGTTAGAGACTTGTGGCGAAGGAAAGCCTCTGTGTGCAGGCCAAAATAACTTATCCTTAAAAAGATGAATAACCCCATGTGATGGCCCATGTTCTGTAGTGTGAAAGAACTGTGAAATTCTTCATGGGAGAGATGTTCTACACATAGCAGACTGTTTGTTTCCGGGCGGGTCTGCTATTGGTGGCAGTTTGGAAACCACGTGCAACTGAAGGAAAACCCTTTTTTCCTTAAGCATAAGAGAGAGACTTTTCAAGAACTGCAACACTGACTAACATCCCATGTTCTGTTATCCCTTGTGTGAGCTGGATAAAAGGAGAGAAGTGCTGGAAAGAAGGGGGGGGGGGGGAATTTACTTTAATTTTGTTTTGTTGTTTTCTCTTTACTTTTAATTCTGTTAGTAATAAAGCTCTTTCATTGTACTGCAACTGTTTAAGGTTTGTGGCCTGCTTTGCTTTTCTCCTAATTCTTATCTCACAGAAGGAAAATAAGTAAATAATGAATATTTTGAATCGAAACCACTACATTTAATTGGTGTTTCTGCCCGGTTTCAAACTCAACCCGCTACATTTATGGTGGAGAATGCGGGCAATTAATGAGCGCTGTGAGATGAAGACTAATTAGGAGAAAATAATAAGCAAAGCAAGTAGAAAGTTATAAAATTAAGTAGAATAATAGAAGAAATTTGCTTTGTAGTAGTGGTAAAAATTCTAGGGGTGGAGGTTTATGTAATTTGTTTTCTTTTAGCTCTGGTTTTGCTATTTTAAGTAACTTTTGGATATGTAAATTTTAAGAAGCAAGGGGTGGAATGTGTTGGGTTGACCCTGAGTTGATGGACAGTCTTTAAGACCAATTACGCTTCTCACAATTTACATATTTAAACTGCACGGAAAGGCGGGACTTCCCCTTTTGGTCGGAGCTCGCCTGCTGGAAGGTGGGGGGGCTCCGAGCCTCCCGGCCCCGCTGGGCCGGGCCGGGCCGGGGCCACTGCCCCTTTCCCCCTTTCCTATCGCTGCGGCATGGACCCTGGGTCACTGAGGGGGACTGTCCCAGAGCCGCAGGCAGCTAAAACCAGCCATGGACTGCTCACAGCTAAACCCATCCAGCGCGGCTTCTGGGGACAGGCGGGTCCCTCTCCTCTCCATGCGGAGCCGGCGGAGCCAGCGGGAGCCGGCAGAGCCTCCTGTCTGCAGCCAGCACACTCCGTGCTGAACTGAAGAGGACACCACGCAGCCAGCAGCACAGAGGGAGCGAGGCTTTCCCCACCGTAAAGCCCGAACAAGAACACTCTTCAACATGGCGGCTTCAGAGTCAGAGAGAAAGAGAAGTGAGTCACGTGGGACGGAGCTGAGCATGGCGACAGGAGAAAAGAGGGCGGTGCCGCGATTCTGGCGCGCAGCTTAAAAGAAACCTTCTTGCATGCCGTGGTAAGAAACTGTAATACCACAAACTGTTTGTCTCTTTAATCCATTTGAAGAACATGGGGGGGGGGGGGGGTGGAGAATCAACGTGTGCCTATGAAGTTTGTGAAGAGTGCCTATGCCAGGCTATATAGAAGTAGTAAGAGGCTGTTAGAGACTTGTGGCGAAGGAAAGCCTCTGTGTGCAGGCCAAAATAACTTATCCTTAAAAAGATGAATAACCCCATGTGATGGCCCATGTTCTGTAGTGTGAAAGAACTGTGAAATTCTTCATGGGAGAGATGTTCTACACACAGCAGACTGTTTGTTTCCGGGCGGGTCTGCTATTGGTGGCAGTTTGGAAACCACGTGCAACTGAAGGAAAACCCTTTTTTCCTTAAGCATAAGAGAGAGACTTTTCAAGAACTGCAACACTGACTAACATCCCATGTTCTGTTATCCCTTGTGTGAGCTGGATAAAAGGAGAGAAGTGCTGGAAAGAAGGGGGGGGGGGGGAATTTACTTTAATTTTGTTTTGTTGTTTTCTCTTTACTTTTAATTCTGTTAGTAATAAAGCTCTTTCATTGTACTGCAACTGTTTAAGGTTTGTGGCCTGCTTTGCTTTTCTCCTAATTCTTATCTCACAGAAGGAAAATAAGTAAATAATGAATATTTTGAATCAAAACCACTACATTTAATTGGTGTTTCTGCCCGGTTTCAAACTCAACCCGCTACAACAGATTTACCTGTGATAGTAAGTGGAACAAGCAGTGGTCTAATGCTGTAATGTTTACATAGGATTGTTACGTAGCTCAAAAATACACTGGAAAGATTATTTTGAGGCAAGCTTTTAGGCTTACAGATTTCTACATATGCTTTTAAAATCTTTTAATGTGAAGATACCTTCCAGAAAAATGTCTTAGAGTCCCTACTGTTCATCCTGGTGTTTTTTACCTTTCCTCTTGGTAAAATGTAAGATTAGAGAGAGAGTATAAGCACAGTGCTCTGCAGAAAATCACTTGGTGTTTGAGGAATAAATTATTTATCTTAGTTGATGCAAAAAGTTCCATTCAGCTTCCTCTTCTGGAATGGGTAAAACATAAAAAATACAGATGAAGATCTGAGAGAAATAGCTATTCATTCAGTTTTGTGAGGCACACACATTTTATTCCTTGAGGGAGGAAAGAGGAAGAAAAAGGAATGAAAATTATAATAACATATCTCCTCAGCAGATGGTTCAAAGGGATATTGTCCTTCCAAAGGAACTGAAAGAATAATTCTCTGTCAACAAGGGAGTTTGGAGATAATGCAGTTGGAAAGGCCTCTCATTGCAGAGGAAGTAGAGGCCTGGGAAAGTCGGTGAAAAGAAAACAAGTAATATCAGCAAATTGAATTGGAGGGTGCAGTTACTGGGAAAATAAGAAAAACATATGAGTTTATTCATTAATTTTTTTGTGAGAAGAATACTTTAGAAGATTTTTGTAATTAGACTTCTGTAAAACTTTTGTATTCAGAAATAATGTTTGTAAAAAAATCAGTAGAAAATCTCATTGAATATCGGAATTTTTTAAGTAAATACAAAATTCTCGTGAGAAGGCAGTTGTAATACTATTGAAAATATTTATTAACAAGAGGAAAGCCTGGAACAGGATGCAAAAATTATTAGATAGAAATGGAAATTTAAAAAATGGAAACTTCTGACGTGATTATGATACTTTAAGAATAGGGTGTCTAGAAAAACGTAAAGGTAAGAATTTCACAATTTTCATAAACTTGAGACCCAAGCAACGATTATTATGCTTCCAAGTCTGGCAACAGAACCTAGTTCATTTCTGCAAGTATGTACTCTGAAAAGTAGGACGAGTTCTTTGTTTCCTTCAGTAGCTCAGTCAGAATGTAATAAAGACCTATTGTTTAGATTAGAGGCACTTCCAATTAATGTAAATAATTATAAGAGAAGACACACCTTTCCTGTATTAGTATTTTTGTGCATATTATTTTCTGGGCTCTTAACCCAGGGTGGTACTATAAGACTTCAAAGTGACAGCGCTTCCCAGAGTACTTAGAGCCCTGTCAGGAAATAAAAAAAAGAGGAATTTCTGCATGGGTGGATGAAGATGGGCTCCTGCTTCCCAAGACGGAGTTTGAAATGTCAGGACAGAGCCCATTTATTCTGGATACAACTGAGTGACATTAATGTGGCACAATGCCACAACAAATATAGCTCATGTTGCTGCCATTCAGTCAGACATATCTGATCTTTGCTAGGAGTCAGGCTTACCTAGAAACAGCACCAGGCAAAAATAGCTATGCAGTTTGTTGAGTGGAGTTGGCAGTCTTAGTCCAGGTTGCAGAACAAGGAAAAGACACCATGTCTTTTAACTCACGTAACACTCTGTGTAAACATCAGGCTCTTCTCCAGCTATAGAGCTGAGGAGCATTATGTTTATTATTCACCACAAGTATACACAAATACACTGTTCATTTAACTTCATATGTGTATAATGTATAATATAATTTTATATATGTGAAAATGTATGTGTGTGTAGATGTATATTCAGGGACATATCAGCCGATAAATCTCATCCTAAGATAAGCGTTTCAGTGTTTCTGTGATTCCTGCAGAATATTATTCTGTCGGAAAGTCCACGTACCATGAAGTAAATGTATCTTACACCACAAGTACAAGATTTGGGTTTACTTCAACATACAGAACTACACTGTTTTTCTACCAGTTATTTGCGAGTTTACAAACACTTTGGTATTCATGTATGAAAGAGGGAGTTGCTTTGTGATACTCAGTTTCCTTATTGACTCTCTCTGAATTCCTTATCTCCATCTTTATTGGACAGGAGGAGGGGGAGAATTTGTCACCAAGACTGAGGTACTTAATGCCACCCTTTCATCAGTCTTTAACAGAAACACCGGTCATCCTCAGGGCAACTGGCAGGAAGCAGAATAGAATCCCCTTCCAGGAGAAAGTAGTGACCTGCTGTGCCAGTTAGACACTCATAAGTCTGTGGGGCTGGATGGGATCACTTGAGGGTACTGAGGGAGCTGTCAGAAGATCTCAGCAAGCCCCTCTCCATCATTTATCATCAGTGCTGGCTGACTGGAGATGTCCCAGATGACTAGAGGTTGACGAAAGGGATACCATCCACAAGAAGGGCTGGAAGGAGGATACAGGCAGCTACAGCAAGATTATGGACCAATTCATCTTGAGTACCATCACACGGCACTTACAGGACAACCATAAGATCAGGACCAGACAGCAGTTTAGGAAGGGCACGTGCTCTGACCAAGCTGACCTCTTTTTATCACTAGGTGACCCACCTAGTGGATAAGGGAAAGGCTGTGGATGTTGGCTAGCTAGACTTAGCAAAACTTTTGACACCATCTCCCACGGCATTTTCCTGGAAAAGCTGGAAGCCCATGGCTTGGACAGGTGCACTCTTTGCTGAGTTAGGGACTGGCTGGATGGCCGGGCCCAGAGAGTGGTGGTGAATGCTGCTGCATCCAGTTGGCAGCCAGTCACTAGTGGTGTTCCACAAAGCTTGGTATTAGGCCCAGTCCTGTTTAATATCGCTACTGATGATCTGAATGAGGGGAATTGGTACACCCTCAGTAAACTCACAGATGACACCAAGCTGGGTCTAGATCTGCTGGGATGTAGGAAGGCTCTATGGAGGGATCTGAACAGAGTGGATTGATGGGCTGAGGCCAACATATGAGGTTCAACAAAACCAAGTGCTGGGTCCTGCACTTGGGTCAGAAAAACCCCATGCAGCACTACAGGCCTGGGGAAAGAGTCGAGGGAAAGCTGCCTGGTGGAAAAGGACCTAGGGGTGCTGATCAACAGCCAGGATATGAGCTAGCGTGCGCCCAGGTGGCCAGGGAGTCCAATGGCATCCTGGCCTGTATCAGGAATAGTGTGGCCAGCAGGACAAGGGAGGTGATTGCCCTCCTGTACTTGTCACTGGTGAGGCTGCAAGTCAAGTTCTGTGTTCTGTCCCGGGACCCTCAGTTCAGGAAATGTACTGGAGTGAGTCCAAAGGCAATGGAGCTGGTGAATAGTCTGGAACACAAGTCCTATGAGGAACAGCTGAGGGAGCTGGGGTTGCTTAGCCTGGAGAAGAGGAAGCTCAGGTAAGACATTATCACTCTCTACAACTACCTGAAAGGAGGTTGTAGCCAGTTATGGGTCAGTTTCTTCTCCCAGACAGCCAGTGACAGGAGAAGAGGACATAGCCTTAAGTTGCACTAGGGGAGGTTCTGGCTGGACATTGGGAGGAATTTTTCATAGAAAGGATTTTCAAGCATTGGAATGGGCTGCCCAGGAGTTGGTGGAGTCACCATCCCTGGAGGTATTTAATAAAAGTCTGGATGTGGCACTTAGTGCCACGGTTTAGTTGACATGGTGTTTTTTGGCACACATCTTGCATTTTGCAAATCCATTTAGCACTCATTCTTTCAGACTACTTTGCGAGGAGAGTGGCTCCACAATGATCAGGAGATTTGGTTTCAAAAGTGCATTCCTGATCTGACCTAAAACTCAATTATAGTTACACCCACTGTATTTTGCACCAATAGGGATAGGCCTCTTGACATATACATTGTGGAATTTGAGTACTAGACTGTTTAAAACTAGATAAAATTGAACTCTTGCAAGATCAAGGCTCTGGCCAATTGTATGAAAGTGATGTGTTTGTGTCTGCTAGTGCTCTAAGAACGGCTATAAAATTAAATTGAAATGTCAGGAAGACAAACCTGAGGGTTTATATGACTATTGTGCACAGATGCTTCAACTATTTAAGTGAACAAGACAGTGTGTCTGTTTATGCCATCAGTCTCCAGTCCTAAATAAATACGATGGAAAGGAGAGGAGAGGAGAGGAGAGGAGAGGAGAGGAGAGGAGAGGAGAGGAGAGGAGAGGAGAGGAGAGGAGAGGAGAGGAGAGGAGAGGAGAGGAGAGGAGAGGAGAGGAGAGGAGAGGAGAGGAACAGAAAGGAAAGGAAAGGAATTAGATTTGATTTTTAGAAGAGAGAATATATTTAATGATGTGCAGCTCTGCCTCAAACAGATTCTGTTTAATTTCTTTTAATTCTCTTAATTCTCTTTAATTTCTTTTAAATTTCTTTTTATACTTTATGTGACTGCTTTGTGGATTTATTTTTTCCTTAAATTCTATTTCTTTTCTACATTAATGCTTGATAACTGCTCATGCATGCATACTTTATTTTGCTTTTGCACAAGAGAGCCAACAATGACTTTCTATGCATAAAAGACTTGCTGTACAGGTGGTTGTAGGTGTCTGCTTCTTCCTGCAACGACTTTTTTCTTAAATATCTGTGGGGATAGTGGAGGAAGAGCAGGAATTAAGGGAGAACTGTTATAAACAGAACTACAGACCTCCTTCATATGGTTGTGAACAGGTTACCCTAGGCTTGGCCTTGAGCAGTCCAAACCCCTGCAGGGCAAGTTCACTGGAGTGCAATGGCCTGTTATTAGAGGGCTGTGTTTTCTAACACCTGGCTGATGAATGGAGTTTCCAGCTAGTAATTAGACACCTCTTGCAGGCAGCAGAAGAGCCCCTTTTGTTTTCAAAGATGGGGGTGGGGATGGGGTGCCCAAAAAGCAGAAAGAAAAAAGCTTCCTGTATGGTGTTTCATGTTAGCTTACACTCCGTCAGGAAAAAAAACTGGGATTGAAGTTAGTTCTATATTAAATTTCATAAGGGAGCATTCCTGCTGGATTCTAGATTTTTTTACTCTCTTAAAACTCAATATCATATTACAGGTATTGAAAATAAATGTGTTTTGCAAGCTAATGGGTAATGAGGCACTTAAGAGAAATCCCTGGACCCCTACATCTCTCTGGAGCCCAGAGAAGTTAGCATTCATGGACAGCTCCAAGGGGATTTATTTAAGCCTAAAATAAGTATTTCTTTGGACTTAATTATAGGAAGTGCTTAAGCTGCTGAATTCAAATGCCAAAAGGGATTCATTTAGTCCAAAGAGAATCTTTTCCTGTTCTGAAATTAAATATCTCAGAACGGTTTGAAGCAAGCAAGGAAAAAGACGAGTGAACTTTATTTATGTTTTTTGTGCTTATGCCTATTTTTGACCATCAGTTTATCCCTATATGATAAAAACCCCTGTTACAGCTCTTGTTCACCTCCCTGATACTTTCTGAAGCAGGTATGACAAGCACTTTTATTACAACAATGAGAAAACATCTCAAAGTTCAAAGAATTTAATAGTTTGAAAAACAAGGGATTTCTCGCTTCTGTGGGTTTTCATGTGTATATACAGTCTGCGATTAGCACAGAAATGATTGACTATTGGTTGTTAATTTACAGTTTTATTTCAGTCTCTCATACAACTCTTATTAGAATTTGCATGTCAGAAATTCTGACAAAGTGCAGTTCCAGGGGCTGCAATGAAACTCATTGATGGCAGAGAGCTGGCCCTGATCTCTTAGCATAGGAAGTCCCAGTAGGCTGTAATTGCCTAAAGACTCAGTATCATTTGCAAGCACAAAAAGATCTGCATTGACAGCCCATGCACCTGTAGAGAAGCACAGGTATCCCTGTTTGTAGTAGTTATCAATATTTGAGGCACGCTTTCTGTTCAATGGAACTGTATTAAACTATTGTTAATATTTACTTTTTTTTCTTGAATTCTTTTATGTGCAAAGTAGGGACTTAATTGTGGGGGTTTTTTTGTTTTCTTATCTGACTGTTCTCTCCTGATGGAATAAATAGAGGTAATAAATACTATATGTCTCTATTTTTCTCAGCTTATACCATTAGGAGTTACCTATCAGTTTTGACCAATGTATCCTGTGTTTTCCAAACCTCCTGACCTAAACCTTTAATTTCTAAGTCACTGTCTTCCTATCTTCTTAACAGTGTAACAGCTATGGTTCTCTGCTGATGATAATAAAAGGGACTTCATATAAATGTTTTGATGAGGTAAAATAGGGTGATTTGATTGGTTGTTGTGGTTCTGTCTTGAAAATAAAATGAACTCTCTTTTGTCCTCAGGTCTATACCTGACATACAGACTAAAGTATCTGGCTCTGAATTCTCTGAAATTCTCTGGTTTGTCTGAAATCACAGGGATCACATTGCTCTGAAGACTGCACTAACCTTAGCCAGGTGGAAATGAATGCCTCGCCAATGCATCAGTTAACTGAGCTATTCTGTTCCTTCTGTTCCTCAGGACATCTAAGACAATTGGCCTGCCAGCACTTGAGTTTCTCTGAAGTTCTGTCACTACAAGGCATGGATTCTGAGAAGGGGACAAGAGAAAAATAGGGAAGTATTGGCTTTTAGTTAAACCCAGATCCTTCAGCCCAGTTAAATACTGGAATAGTCACCCTGGAAAGATGAGCACTGTGTCCCAGAGAATGGAAAAGGTACTCCTCATATGGTGTTGCACGACTTCTGTCTCACAGGCTGTTATAATCCAATTTAACAAATGCACATATACGTTCTGTTCACTTGATTGGAAAACTAAAGGCTTGTGCTCTAGTCAAACAAGCATATGACGGAACTTCTGACATAATGAAGAGCTGCTCCCTTTTTTTACTAATATTTATATCGGCTTAATTAGAGTGTAAGACACTCATTGAACAGGCAAGTGAAAATTTAGTACTGATGAGATGCCAAAATCAAATTGTATTACAATCTATGAGATCATTGATACAGTTTTTCCAGAAATTTTACAGTTAAAAATAATATCCTAACTCACTTTGCACAGTTAAAAAACCCAAACAACTAAGATGACTTAATCATACATATGACTTTAATATGTTGTAAAGACATTAACAAATGTGTTCTGCAGTGTGGAGTTTACATGATTGCCAGTTCTTTATACTGCATTTATCAAGTGAACATGATTTTGTATAGCAGCTACCTTTATTTACCACAGAGTCTTTTTAGCCACAGAGCTTCGAATACTGTTATCCTCTCTCATTAATGGTGGTGATTTGTTTCTTTTCTTCTTTGTTTTTAACCTTGACATTCTTGCAATGTATTTCTATTTTCTTTTTTTTTTTTTCCAATCAGACACATATGTGTGGGTGGGTATATAAGTTAATATATACACTCAGTTACATAAAAACATACTGGTATTTATTCTATATATTTTAGGGAGTTCAATAGATTCTGATGTCCAAAAACAAAGCTTCCAAGAAGAACCCAGGATTCAAACTGGTAGCAACTAATGAAGTACTGCTGTGGCCAATGGTGTGAGTTTTCAAGAGAAAAAAAGTCTCCATTAAATATCATCATTTCTTACAGTTATAATATTGAATATTCTATTTGGAATCATAAATATATTTATACTTACTATATATTAAATAACTACATAGAAACCTATTAACTGTGGATCAATTAAAATAGAAACATATATCAATATGAAATAATTTTCTTACAAACTGAAGCAAAAATTATTGGCTAAAAATTTCTCACAGTCAATTTAATTAATTGTTTATAGCATTATTGGTCTTTCTAGATGAGTACAATCACTGGATGCATGTTTGAAAAGATTGCTCTTCTATTTTGAATTTCAGGGAAGTTGTGTTATTTCAAGTTCTGGGGTACATTACTCTGTACATTATAGTACAAGGACAAATAATGTCAAAAAGCATATATTCGAGTTTGGTTTTGTTTTCTTTTGATGAATCACGGTATTAAAACTTATTTTGCAAAAAAAAAAGTTAGAAATTTTTTGAGGGTTTTTTTCTTCTTTATTTCCTGGACACTGAACTGCTGACGTTACTTGCTTTCCTACTTAAGGACTGGTATTTAATAATATAATCTGTAATTAGCAATGGAATCATTTCAGTTTGCAACACTGGGAGAAGCAGAGGGACAAATAAGGGGAACACCTTGGAAGAATACCACAGCAGCTGCACACTGTGCAATTGCATTTGTAAAATACATAAAAGGTTACTTGGCTGATCTTTAGTGCTCTTTGTAAAATACAATATGTCCTGTTTCAGGAACTGGGGCCAGATGTATATCTTAAGCAGAATTTGACCCTGTTAGTTCAAGGAAGCTGGAACAAAGCCTTCATAGAATTCATGTTTAAAATTCAGCGTAGCATGCAGATTCTAATTTAAGCAGTTGACTACTTACAAATCTACAGTTTTAATTACACCAATCTTGGATCAAAAAAGATATTCTAAGTAGTATTCTAGCAGTATTCTAAGCAAACCAGGTGAATGAAAAACTAACAGAAATTTTCAAATCCTTCAATATGTTACATAGTCCATGAAAAAGTACAGCTGGTAATATTCTTAAAATACAAGCATAAATACAATTTCTACTTTCATTTTTCTGTAGTAAGGTTTGCCTAATTAATTGAAATATAATTATTTAATGCCAAAACTTTGCAATCCACACACAGATTTAACGTCTGTAAACATGCTGATTTGCAAAAGATAAAGGATAAACATCTAAATCCTGTTTCTAGAGAGAATGTTAACAAATTTTATATTTAATTTTAAATTTGAAAAATGGGAGTGAAGGTACCAGCAAAACAAGAAGTCATAATATTACTTTCAGTAACACAGAAAGACACACTCCCTCTTTTAAAGCAGAAAACCAGGTCAGGATCCAGTTTTGAAACACAACATAATAAATGATCAATGTAATTTCATGGTTGTGGATACAGACAAATGTTTTCAACCTCTCCAATTGCTTTAATTTCAGGCTTATCTAAATCAACAGGCTGGTATTCAATCCTCCCTCTCCAGTACTCAGTTTAATTCAAATTTTGAGTATATAAACTCCATACACTTTAGTGCTTCAGGAAGGAAGTACTGTTTAAATCTGGTATTTTAGAAACTAAGCGTGTCAATGATTATTTTATGTCAGAGAGCAATAACGTAATAAAGCTTCTCAGCACATTTTAGGTACACTGAAATGATTTAAAAAATTGCCCACTGTCTTTAACATCAGGATTTTCTCCCGTGTTACTTTTGTCTCATAGGTTTATGCATATTTTGAACAGTATTGATTTCACTGTGGAGTCTGGCTTCATCTTGCAAAAATCCCGAGTAGCAAAATGGTAAATTGTCAATGTGATGAGTCATAAAACTAAATTTAATTAGTATTTTTTATTCCAGGTCAAACCTTTCTGAGGAATCTGCATGTTCAGATATGCTTGTACTGACATCATAGTGGGAGCACTGGCCAGTGCCTTCAGTCTTTTTCCTTTTTAGTCCTTAAGTAGGTTTCCAACAAAGGTGATTTCAATCACATAATTAAAGTTTGCAGTCTCAAAGACACTTATTTGGGGAAGGTACAAAATAGTTTTTCAGGCCAGTTTTTCCCACCATTATGAAATCAATCCTTTAACACTTCCACACTAGTATTTGCTGATCGAAAAGGAAATTCTTACTGCTCTCTGACCCTTGATTTTGATTCAAATTCTACTAGGTCCTAACCCTGTATAGTAGTTCCATTACATAAATTCACATCAGGGTATACAAGCCTATGTTCAAAGCAGCAGAAACCTGTTTTACCTGGTCCTTTCTCATCTTCACTAATCCCTCAAATAAAAAGATAAAGTACAAAGATCTCTTAACATATATTTGGAGGAAAAAAAATGAAAAACTCTTGTCAATCTTTTTAACCCTGTTTTATCTAGCTCTGATCACATGGCCTGTGTATATTGTAAACAATTTAATCAGGGATGTTTTGGCTTGGTATGGTTTGGGTTGGGTTTTTTCCCTAATTGCTTTGGAGTTCTTACATTTATTTATTCTTATCCAGAGTAATGGCTTCAGGATTTCCCTAAGAAGGCTGAGACACGAAAGATGATATACCAGGAAATGAAAACTTAAATGTCCCGAAGGAAAATGTGTTTCATTTGGGAATTTAGAGCAGATGTTTACATTTTTGCTGTTTTTGAGGAATAACATATGTCTCCTGCATTGATTTGTTTATCAAATAATGATATAGAATAAGATTGTTCCTGTAGTTTTTAATGAGAAACAAAACAGAGGTTTAGATACCAGAAGTAAGAAATAAGAAGATACATTACAAACCTCAGAATAAAGGAAAAAGAGCTCCTTCAATTTATACCTTTGGGGATTTTTTGGGATTTTTTTGAGAATAGTCCCCATTTTGTAAAAAATCCATTCATATAGTAAAGCCTAGAAAAGGAGAAAATCTTCATGACCTTTAGAACTGTATCATGTTGGGATGGAGATCTCTGCCTTCTTATTGAGCAGACAACTGTGGGTCCCTAAAGAGACTCATAAGAGTTACCAGGTCAGCAAAAGTTTCAACTATAAATGTAGACTGTCTCTGTGCCAGAGCCACTGGTTCAAGTTTTCCTCTTGCTGAAATTCTTGTTAAAACACCTAGTGCATCCCAAGCTTATACTACTTTTGAGGAACATTTCCATGTCCTTTGTGAGAACGGCAGACATCACGAAACCAAGTGACAAAGTGTAGTACAATTTAATCTTTATCTCTCCTATTACTTACGAATCTCAAGTGAGAAACTGCTCTGAACAAGTCAAGGTACTCTTTATGCTCCACAAGTGTCAAACCTTTTCCTTCCTTCCCCAGAGGAAATTAAGATATATGTGTTGGGACTACCCTATAGGTTTGTTTGGTTTGGTTCTTCCTTTGGTTTTTCCTCCCCCTGTTCTGGTCAAGAGAAAACATAGTGGCTCTTGAAAAGCAAACACATGACTATTTCGTAGATTTACCCTAAGTATTTATCCAGTTTTTCTGTCATTCATAACTAAGGGACCACCAGTAAGCTTAGTGCAACCTCTTGGGCTTCATTAACCACATTGTAGGTTATCCCTCCTGAAAAGTCTTTCCTTCTTGTCTTATTCTGTGTCACTTCATGGGTTAAATGCCTTAGAAAAAGGGGTATTTTAAAGAAGTAGATCCATTCATTGCTGCTTGTGTGCTTTCTCCCCACTTCTGTTCCTTTCTGTGTCCTTTCAATGTAAGATAGAAAAGAACAGAGATTTGAAGGAAAGTCAAGCTAATCAGGTTGAATCCCCTTCACCTCAGATATGCAGGAGTTAAATTCTGCAGTTCAGGCTCTGAAGCTGTTCAATAAATTGAGAAGTGTATGTTGAGGGGAAAAGATGGGGGGAAGCCAAGGAGAACATTCTTTTATGGTGTTTTGTAGCCTCTGGGAAAGGAAAGCATTGCTCTTTCAGAAGAGTCAGATTAGTGCTCTCCTTCAGGCACCTCATCTGGAGAAACTTTTCCATGGCTGGCTATAATCACTGTCATCTGGAAAAGAAGGGAAATGCTGTTTTTGTAGTGAACTATATGATTAATTTGGAGCTGTCCAGCAGAGTGTTTGTCATTGACAGCTTTTCATTCTGATGCAGCCACTCTTCCTTCAGTAATAAAACTATTGAGACAATATGGAAAGGCAACTGTTAGTGGGGTTCATGTAACACACAAACGTGATATCAATGATAAGATTGCTTCAACAGTGAAAACAGAAAAGGACATAGGCGTTTGTTTCAAAGAGTTTTCAGATCATGTGCTTTTGTGCTTTAGGCAGGGAAGGACATCCATCCATTGATTTAATAATGACAGTTCATTTGTTGTAAAGATAAGAATGTGCTGGGATTTTATTTTGTTCTTTTTGTTAAAATTACTTAGCTATTATCTTTATGAACAACCTAAAGTACCCTGTTGCCTTAAGTTTCCTCACATCTCTAATGCTTCACACACAGTTAATTCCACTTTTCATCACCAGCTTAGTGAGAGAGGGGAACAGTTAAAATAGATTTTTTATTTTATCCAGTAACAATCATATTGTTTTGCCCTTGCAGACAGAGAATTATATCTTATTCTACAATTTCCCAAATGCAACAGATCATAAATAGTGTAAGTAAAATTTAGCAAAGTTTTGTACTGTAATATTGTTACAGGTTTGAAACCTCTCTTTTGAAAATAAGTAGGATCATGTCTTTTGTATCCAGGATGACTGCAATAGATCTGGTGTTTCTGTAATAGCAGGAGAGAATTATTTTTTGAAAATATCCTAATATAATGACACTGTCTTAATTACACCATTTTCCATATAGTGTTATTCGTATAGTGTTATTAAAAAACAACACAATTAATATTCTACAAACTAGGTGGTTTTGAAAGGGAAGAATAGAGAGTATAATGCTATAATGAAAAATAAAATGTTTTTCATTTTATAGATGACTGAAGAGTCACAACTTCTGCAAGAGCACTGCTGTATGAAATTTCTGGACATTTATTGAATTTGTCACTCTAAAGCAAACAAAACATCAAAGGTCTTTGAACAATGAAAAGAAATGCATACAGTGTATATAAACTTGTATATAATTATCTGGTCCTGCATTTTTCTGCACAGTCATAGATAAGCATGCATCTAAAATAAATATATTTTCTATTGAGATTTTATTAATTCAGAGTTTAAATGACATAATTTTATGGACAAATTCCAATTTTTATAAATTCCCTCTCTCTTAAATCCAAAATGAAATTCTGAAATTTCTTTTCAGAGAGGTTAATTTATGTGAAAGCTGTGTTGAGAGATAGCAAAATACCTCTCCAAAAAAGTGGGGAAAAAAAAGTCTGAATATGCAGAGGGCTATGTAGGCACATCCCTGCACCCTCCCAGAGCTCTGCTGGAATTAATATATACATGCACAACTGGAGGATTATATATTCAAATGCTAACAAAGTTAATTCTTAACATCTTAGTCTGTAACCCACAACCCAATTTCACACTTACTCTTGCAAGATTGATTCTGTGTGGACTTTTAAGACTGTAGAAATGTTTCCAGTCATATGAAGGATTTTTATAGGTGAGGAAAGCAATTTTTGGCCTAAACACTGTTTTCTTATATGGATCAAAATTTCCATAAATGTTCAAATCACAGTCTTCATATTTTAATGCTGTTATCTAACATGTGGATTCACTTTGTAGATTGAAATAATAAAGGAATATGTTTATTTTTAGAAAGAAATAGATAGGTATCACTGAAAGGGATCATTTAATGACAGTTATGTAGATTTTATTTTTATTAGAGCTCTGCTGGATGTGTAAATATATCTGAACTAACTGACATGAACATAAGATTTATAGTTTTTAGTCAGTTATATGTTTACCCTATTTCCATCCAAAAACAGATTAGATAAAAATACTTTTACTATTTTCCTAATATTGATGATATTATCAAGGGCTAACATTTACTGAAGAAAACAAAAGAATAAAATGTTTGGTTTCTTAAATGTAATTAACATGAAGGTAAATCTTTTTACCTTTTAGGGAAAGACAGGAACAAATGATCTAAATATCATGCTTTAAACTCTTTTATTTAGGCAGTATCTTCCATTTGACTTAACTTTCCCCTCACTGGATCTCCTAATCATTGGCTTGTTGCAATATTACCTCTAGGTACTCTGAGTAATTTTTGCTGGGCAGTTTAAACCAGTGATGCAAACTCAGGCAGTGACAGTCAGGTGCTTCATCTCATGTATGTTTTTCTTTAAGAATAAGTGAGTTATTTTATATTTGAACAAATTTATTTTCATCAAGACATGCAAGGGGGCTGATAGGAGGTGATTCAAACTCTGGTAACAGATTTTTACAGTAAAGTAATTAACAATTTCTCCCTATCACTGTATTGTCTGCCACGCTTACCACCCCCTTCAGATGAATGATGACATCTCATTCACAAGAATATAATGTAATATTCATAAGTAAAGTTTACAATAATTATTTTGCAAAAATAATTTGAGAGGGTTGAGGGAAAAATATATCAGGCCTAAAAATACTGTATTAACTAATGCTTCATTGTTTCTCATAAAATTTAGGAATCTTTAAGAGGATGTCTGTAAACATTAAGCCAAAACCAGCAAGGCCTGTGTGTACACATATTACATATTATTTCATATTCTACCCAGCAAGGCTGACCACTACTCCATCCATAGACTACTATCTAAACTTAGTAGTTTCAATTCTATGTAAAGGCCAAAGAACTCGGTTTTTATCTTTATTTCACTCTGCATGTCAGTGAGTCAGGACAGATTTATTTTAAACTGAATTGATAAACTGATTTTAAAAGGTACAGTATATTTGGCACTTTAAAACAATTATCTCTATAGGAAAGATCAGTATTAAAAAAATGACACAATACAATTAGATTGTCATGCTCATAATAGCTCAAGGACTTCTGCATGGGACTGTACTGTGCAGGCTAATTATACCCTAAAAGGTACCTAATACCAGCCTGATGCCTCTTCTACAACTATACAGCTGCTAATATTGCAATATTTATCTTTTTATATTTAGTTCTCAATCTCCATTAGAATCGGAATTCACTCTTTTATTCCCTTAAGAGAATTAAGTTTAAAAGTGTGCTTGTAACCCTTTTACAATTATTGAATTGAAGACAACTTTTGGAATTAATCTGGGTGATCTCTTTACTGACCTTGAAGGATTTGGAGAATCTGAAACTTAAAGAATCTAAAATATTTTAATTGCTCTCTCATTTTCTTTCTGCTTAATCTGTAATAAAGCTTTCAGAATAAATAATTTCTCTTCTACCAACCTAATTATTCTAAACTGAACCTTGGTTTACTGTAAGAGTTGTTGCAATATTGCTTGTAAACGTCAGATGACACCTGAGACCTATTTTGTATACTAAGAACAGAGTTTACAGTCTAAAAAAACCCCAAAGTCATCATTATGATGTCTTAAGAGGTTGCCAAAGAGGAGTTGAAGGAACAGGGAACTAAATTCATGAATGGATTTTGATACTTATTAATCATGCTAAGACAGTATTAGAAATTTATGGACCTATTAACATTTTCAGAATTCTTTTATATCCTCTAACAAACCAGGGAAACATTCAAAGTCCATAGGAAACTGTATTTCTCCTAGTGACCATATGTATACAGCTGTTCAGCTCTTGGAATATTCCTCAAACCCTCTGACCCACACCTGAGGTGCAGTGGGATTCTCATATTATCTATTTAATTCTAGGAATAATGCCAGTGGTGTTTTCAAAGCAGAGCTAGTAAAAAAGCAGGGAGATGAAGAAATTAATCTAATCCCTCATGTCTGAAGGTCTATTGCCTAGACCTCCCACCCAGGCCCTGGTAAATGATGGTTCACAAACTATGTCCTCTCCCCAAGTCCGGCTGCTAGTTGGAAGGCAAGTTGTACATCTCACAGAACAAATGTTTTGTAGGCGAGTTGTGAAGTCTCTAAGGTTGAAACCTTCCATTAATAAAAACATTAATAAAAAAAACCAACTCTTAGATAAAATATACCTTAAGTACCACAAAGTATAAGACTTCTGAATTTGTATTGTTTTCTGGGTGATACATAAAGCCTTAAACTGTCTTAAACTCTAGGTCCATCGTCTAACTTATCATCTTCTACCATTCCCAACTCAATATTTCTTTTTCTATCCACCTTCTGCTCTTCACATCCAAATGCTTGAGATTGGACACCCAAGCTGGGCCCCAGTCCTGGCTCGGTGGTCCCTGTCACTGGCCACAACCTTGGCCCATTCCACTCAGCCCCTGTGGGATACTGCCTGTCCGAGACTGCAACTGCAATGTGTGCTGGCACTCATACCAAAAATTGCCAATTGCAGAAAGACTTTCTGAAAAATCATATTATTAACAATATTATCTATCATTCTCTTCATAGCTAGTCTTTCAACACCTCTTAACTTTAATAAGGCTACCTTAGCAGTAGCTTCAAGAGACATGGGAAAGAAAAACTGAGAGAACTAGCTAAGGACTTGCTTTGGAGAAGAGGTGAGGATATCTGTGATCAGAGGAGGTACCAATAAGAGGAAACTATCACTGATTAAAAGTTTTTGCAACTTGCAGCATTTTAGAGATCTAGTCTCCCTCCTCCCCACAAAAACTCATGCTCAGATGTCATTAATAGGGCTGAAACTGTAAAGCTATGGAAAAATGTTTACACCTAAGGTGAAGTAATAAAATTGTGTACAGGTATATAAGCAAACATAAGATCATGAATTATACTCTCAAACATGCGTTGTTCAAGCAGAATCACAGAATCATTTAGGTTAGAAAGTAACTTTAGGCATGTCAAGTCCAGCCATTAACCCAGAACTGCCAAGTCCCCCAGTAAACCATGTCCCCAAGTACCATCAACTACCTGTTTTTAAATACCTCCACTGCTGGTGATTTCACCACTTCCCTGGGCAGCCTGTTCCAATATTGGACAAGCCTTTCTGTGAAGAAATTTTTCCTAAAATCCAATCTAAACCTCTCCTGGCTCAGCCTGAGACTTCCTCTTGTCCCGTTGCTTGTTACCAGAAAGAAGAGACTAACCCCCACCTGGCTACAACTTCTTTTCTGGTAGTTGTAGAGAGCAACAAGGTCCTCCCCACCCCAAACCTCCTTTACTTCAGGCTAAACAGTCCCAGGTCCCTCAGCTGTTCCTCGTAAGACTTGTGCCCCATCCCCTTCATCAGATTCGTTGCCTTTCTGTGGACACGTTCCAGCACCTCTATGATTTTCCCGTAGTGAGGGGCCAAAAACTGAGAGCAGGATTCAAAGTGCGGCCTCACCAGTGCCGAGTAGAGGGGGACAATCACTGCCCTGGTCCTGCTGGTCACACTAGTGCTGATACAGGCCAGGATGCCATTGGCCTTCTTGGTCACCTGGGCACATGCTGGCTCATGTTCAGCTGGTTGTCAACCAGAACCCCCCAGGTCCTTTTCTGCTGGGCCACTTTCCAGCATCTCTGCTCCCAGCCTGTGGCACTGCTGGGGCTGTTGTAACCCAAGTGCAGGACCCAGCACTTCACCTTGTTGAAATTCATAGAACTGGCTTTGACTCATGAACCAGCCTGCCCAGATCCCTCTGTAGAGCCTTCTTACACTCAAGCAGATCAAATTCTACCTGACCTTATCAGTCTCAAGGTATTGAAAAAGTTATTGCTCCTCAACTGTAGTTACAGACTTCTGAACTCTTATCCATTACTGACAGTCAGAAGAACACACTGGCAGTCCCGTTCAGTTTCCTACTTCCTAGGGAAGTTCAGGATTTCTGGTTTCCTTCTACCTAGCTCTGCAGCTCCCTGGCCAGCACTTACAAGTTTTCTTGATTAACTCTCTAATGTATCTACATCCAGATTTTTGATACCCTTCAGAATGCCAGTGTCTAGAAATTACAAGTTGCAGGTCTTTAAGGCATCTGAGGTTTTTCTGTATGTTTAGCTTTTAAACAGTTTTGAAAAGTTTTAAATAAATTTGTATGTGCACATATTTGCAGAACCAGGGTATTTCTGTAGCAAATAGTAAAAAGTTATTTCCAGGTATCAAATGAGAGCATTGGAAACATTTATCCAGTCTGCTTTTAAAAGAGGAATGACTGCGAGAACAACCATACTCCTGAAGTCAAAGGCAGCTGTTCATTATATAAATAATTATATAAATATATATATAAATGTATCTGTTAAAAACAACAACAGAAAAAAAAAGTGAGACACAAATTGTAAATTTATGCCTTTAGGTTTGAAAAAGGTTTTCTGGCAAGTTGGGAAATCTGGAAAGCTCTACAAAAAGAAGCAAACTGTGCTGAGATCTCAGGACTCTTCTGTTATTTATTTACATTTGAATCAAATCCCATTGTAATTCTCCTGAGAGCAATTGTTTTCAATGTGCAAATCAGATAATAATAAATCAACGAATACACCATACAGAGGCCCTTAAAATAGCAATGTGCATCACATGAAAATAATTTTATTGGAGCCAGGACCCAATAAAAAAGCTAAGACTAGAATAGATACTGTACTTACTTTTAATTAGATAGAACTCTATGTCTTAAATTACTGAAACTACAGAATTTCTCAAAGTTATGAATCATTTATAGCTTCCTCTGTCTTGGGTCACTGAACACTCACTGTTCATCAAAATATATAGCTGCATTCTTCTGTCATTCTCATAACATTTTCTCTCACTAATGCCCCTTTTTTAGATTATCACCTCAGGGCAGATTCAGTTTTATGTTAGTGAACTTAATGATAAACAGCAGATGTACAGAATACTTTAAATAGAATAGCAAATAAATAATACTAAGTTCTTTGGAGATATATATTTGTAAATGATTTTTTTTAACCTTTTGTTCTCAAGAATGCAGAGCACAAAAGCGAGGTAGAATCCTCATAACAGATGTGTTCTTGGCTCCAGCTAACTATTCACAAAGGAGAAATATATTTTCATTTTAAATGCAGGATATTGGGTTGTTTCTGCTTAAGGCACATTTAGAGTTTAAGTATTTGCAGGATCCTCTTAAGCTGTATTTTGCCTCAGCACTTGTTAGTGGCTGGGTTTTTTCAGCAGAAGATTGCAACAAAAATTAATGTATTTTACAAATGTGTAGTAAGAGAAGAAACCAGTTCAATTCTGGAATTAATTTGTGTGTCCATGATTTCTCAGTCCTTCTATGTGTCTAAATTTTTTTTAGATGGCATGCACAGGTAACACAGACATTTAGAGTTCAATGTTGTTCCAAACAATTGCATCCTATTGTATTGAATAGATTTCAGATATGCATCTTCAGTCCTCTGCTGTGATGCAGATCCTTTGAAGACATTGAAAAACGGTTCTAAAGGTGGCATAGGCAGCAACAGAGAATTTCCATGCCAGGAAGATCTCAATATTTCATAAAACTGGTGCAACATGCTATCCATGCTATCCAGTTTATCACTTTTGACCATGGGGAAAAAAGAGAATGACTGGTTGTTCCTTGCATTTTCAATTAACACTAGGACATCACGAAGGCTAAGGAGGCCAAGGACTGGTTTAGTAGTTTCACCCAAACAGCATGCTTTAAGATAACCCCGTACATCCATTAGCTGCAGTCAGTCTGCTACTTGATGGTGAGTTTCATAAACTTTTTTGAACCAAAAGCCAGATGATGTTTAAGATTCCTCTTTTTGAGCATCAGGACTCTCTATTAATTACTGCTGACAATAGTTATAGGAAGTTATATGGGCAGCTTAACAGCACCTACCATGGGTTCAACAGTCCCTCAGTCTTCAAGATTTAATTTCCCTTTTGTAATTGTGGGTATCAGCTGGAGAATGGAGGCCCTGAAAACTCCACATTGCAAAGAAGAGAAGGATTCATGTTTCACATAATGAATGGTTTTACCTACTCTCAGCTGCAACAGTTCTTGCATACTGCTTAGTAATGTTACATAATGTACTTGGGGAATGCAGAAACTTCATAAACTTCACATGAGATTTAGTCTTTGTAGTCCACTTTTTTGCAAATTGCAAAAGTTTCTTGGTAGCTACAGGAACAGAACATGTTTGTGAATGGTACTGCAGTGGTTAATCTTCTCTGGAATTCGATTTGAATTTAAATTAAAATATTAAAAAAGGTCAAAAGCCTAGCTGTAGGACTGAACTCTAGCCCTTAACTTAAGTCAAGTGCATGCAACACAGGAACCGATGCTCGTTCAGGCAGAACAAAACAGATAGAGACGACAAACAAGGTCATTACCAGTGCCACAAATAAGTTACAGATTTCTTTTTATGACTACCCCCATATTCAGAGTCACACCTTCAAATTAATTTGTTTTAAAAGATAATATATACAGTGTCTGACTTGATTTTAATCATAGCAGAAAAATGAGAAGAGTAGTTAATGTCCTAAAATATGGAAGACTGTAGCTACAAATCGTGGCCTTCATGTCCCGGTTAACATGAATTTCTCTATCTTCTGCCACTATTTCTGTATTGGTGTCCTTGTTTTAGCTGGGATAGGGTTAACTTTCTTCCCTGATAGATAGCTGATAAAATGGAGTAGTTTTTTGCTTTATCATGAGAGTAATGTTAATAACACACTGATGTTTTAGTTATTGCTAAGTAGTGTTTACCCTGTCCTGTCAAGGACATTTCAGTTTCCCATGCTTTAACAATGAGGAGGTGCACAAGAAGATGTGAGGGTGTGTAGCTGAGCTGAACTAGCCAAAGGGATACTCCATACCACAGAACATCTTGTTCAATATGTAAACTGGGGAGGAGTTGGCTGGAAGGGAACAATCACTGCTTGGGAATGGGCTGGGCGTCAGTCAGTGGATCAAGAGAAATTGCAACACTTATTCTTGGGTTCTCTAATTCTCTTTTTGTTGTGTCCCTTTCTATTACTTTAGGATGAGGATGATGATATTTTATTATATTTCAATTTTTAAACTGTTCTTATCCCAAACCACAGGTTTTGTAATTTTAATTTCTGATTGTCCTTCCCATTTCACTGTGGGGTGAGTGTGAGCAAGGGGCTGCATGATACTTATTTGCCATCTGGAGTTAAACCATGACAGAAATTTTTGTCCCCAAGATGGGGAATGACAGGTTGAGCTAACAACAAATCTGAGTGGAAAGAATTAGAAAAAAAAATTATAGGTATTCATTACGTTCATTTAATAGCTTCTGGTCACAGTGTTGATTTATTTTCTCATAAAGTTGGTATGCTTGTTCTTAAAATTACTTTAAGTAATACCTTACTTGCAGTCTATGATCCCTGTTGTGCTGTTTATCACTCATGGGAACTGAGCTACGGCCATCCTGCTGATGTGGTTTGTAACACTGTCTTATGGTATGATAGAATTACAGGTCATGAAACTAATCTGGTATTTATAATCAGCATTGCTGTCAACTCTGTACTTTGGGAGCCATCTGTTGGAAGCTATTAATAATTATGCCTTCTCCAAGCCAACCTAAGGGGGAGACACCTCCTCCCATCTCCACCTTCTCCTCCAGGCTAATTACAATTGCTCTTGAGAATTGCTCCCTGGGATGCTCAAACCAGCATGTTCCCATTGCTAATTCTTCTGAAAGTGCTCCAGGTCTTCTTTAGGGTTAATCTATTTAAGAATATCTATTCTATTCTATTTAAGAGATCTAAGAGATCTCCCACAAGGCTGGATAGTTTTGAGTTCCAAGGTATGTGGAATGTACAGGCAAGTGCCTAGGACACTTATTGTCCTGCTCTGATTTTTTTAGTAATAAAATCAACTAATTTCCCCAAGTTCAGTCTGTTTTGCCCATGACAGTGAGTGATCTTTCTTGGCCCTTAACTCATGAACCTTTCGCTGTATTTTCTCCCCCATCCAGTTGCAGAGAGAGAGAGGCTTTGGTGCATATCTGGCATCCAGGGTACCAGGGTCAACCCACCCCAGTGCCTCTAATCTTACATTCACCATAGGCTCTGAGGACATTCTGGCTCCCTTCTGTCCATACCACTGACAACAGCAACAATGTCACGTTCTGTTCCATGATAACTAGGCAAATTAATACTAGCATAATCTTTCAGTTTTACCTCCAAAGCCTGCTTTTCTTGAATACCTTCACTGAACTTCATGTCTCTGATCTCATTGTCTTTGTCAACATGAAATCTGCGTCATTGTGCTTTCCAAGGTAATTCATAACTGCAACTCTTTTTATGTGGTTTGTGTGCCATTCCACAAGGCTGTGCGTTTTAAGTGGAGACCACAAGGAATCATAGTTCATGTACCTGATTCATATAATTCTTACTGAACATCCCTTTGAGGCATCCTCAAAATTCAGATTATATATTAGAGTATTTAATTTTGCTGCATTTTTTTTTATATCTTAAAAATCCAGTATTCAGCGTCTTAGTGATTTAGTCACCTAACTTTCTAACAATTAACATCTGAAAATCACAAGTTTCTATGAACTGCTACTATATTTTCAGGAATTGAAAAAAAATTAGGGACTTAGTTCCAAGAAATAAAAAGTTCTCTCATGTTCTTGTATCATGAGAAAGCTGCTTTCTGTTGGCTGTTTTGGAAAATTCTGTGTGTCCTCAAGAATCTGCATTAGATTTTGTACCCATTTTTCCAGGAACTATCTCAATATTACTTAATATCCAGTTTCTGTGACTGAGGCTTCTGCCGTTCTTCAGAACATGCATATCCTTAAAAGGTAATGTGATCCCTCAGTAATTGACATTTGTTTTTTCTAAGATTAAACCATTACTCCTTAAAAAGCTTTAGAAGCTTTTCCGCTCTCGCCAGATGTTCTTCCGATGTTTTATGGAAACGAATGAAGTCATCTGAATATGTGACGATGTCTTAAATTCTCAAAATGTGGGTTAGATCATTTAGTGCCTTTTGAAAAGTTCCTCATGCACTCACAGTTTGAAAGTCATTCTAGAGGACGGAAATAATTGACAGGGTGTCATAATTGTGGGGGGTTTTCCCCTGAATATTCACCTACAGTTTTTTTTCCTTTCCTGATTTGATGGTATCCAGATTCTCAGTCAGAACCAGTAAACTATTTTGCTCTTGACATGGAGTTTAGCATGGAAAGAAGCCATTAACTATCCTGCCTTGTTTACGCATTCTGTTTTTCTAGATCAGTATTTAAGATCATTGGGGGTTTTTTTATAATTACAACTGGGCATTTTCAAGGCAATGAAAATAATTTAACAGAAACATCCTGCAGCAATGTATTTTAATCTTTTTCAGTGTTATCTGATACATTAAAAGAATAAAATTCCACATCTTGAGCGCAAATACAGGTACTGAAATTGTTCTTTGCTTTATTTATCTTAAAAGTGATGGTTAATCATCTTTATAAAAATTTCTAGTTCTAGTTTCTAGTTCTTATGTGACATAATCTTGTTTGTATACCCTATTTTCAGTAACTTTTGTTCACATATCAGCTACACAATTTATCTGACCAATCATGGAATGTCTCATTCATTAAATATTTGACCTATTGGGATCTGTGAAATGCCTGTGAATACTGTAAAATTAAAAATATTTCAATTAGCGTCTTCACTATGAAATAGTTCCTAATGTGTTAAACCTAATACAGGAATTAACAGCTGATATTCTTCAAGTATGTATTTTTCTTCCATACTTGAAGCTATTTATTGATCTGGGCAGTCACAGTTATGAACTTAATCCACCAAGATTCTCATATGAGGTATTTTCACACCAGGTAGTTCATACCTTGCCAATGAACACTGACACTCCTCACTAGGGAAATCATACAAAACCTTCTGTTAGCAAAGCATAATTTGGTTTTCTTGAGTCTACAACTTTCATAGCACAAAGTCTATCAAAGGAACAAAAAATGTAATTATGTCCAGAACTCACAGGTTTTGACTCATGGACAGATGCTCCTGCCCTCTGGAAGCTGCTTTCATTTGCTGCAACATCCATGAAAATAGTAGGACTTCAGGGCCAGATCCATATGTAAACTATATAACGTTGATCTGAGAACTGCATCTCAGCAAGCCTTTTACTGACAAGTAGACTATTCTATGGATGGGAAAGTAGTAATAGAAGAAGAAAATTGTCTCAGTTAAATTTATTGGAAAACGGAAAGTGACATCTAGCAAAACATGGACAGAACCTAAATTAATTCCAGCTCTGGGTCCTTTCCTCCTTACTCTTTCAATAAGAGACAAAAAAGTATCAGACATAAAAACAGTCATTGTGTCACAGGCCTAAAATAACATGGCACAACTCCTTAAGGAGATATTGTATGAAAATTATTTTTAAAGCTATTGTATTCTGAAATTGAGCTGAAATTGGAGACTGTTATCAAAATAATTCTGAATTAATCTTTTTTTAAGAATGATTACAACTACTCTTGAGACATTATTATAGATGTTCTTTTTGATCTGTTGGACAAAGTGTTAATAAAAAATTAATTATTACGTTTTAAAAAAGCATAACACAATACTCTGAAGGATAACCCTCAGAGCTTCATTGATATATTTTCATGAATCAATTGTTAATAATAGTATTACATGTACTTTTTCAAATAGGTGCAAATCCATTATTGTCTCATCTGATATGGAATCCTAAGTTTTGTTATATATAGCAGGTCTGCTAAATCACCCATATATAACTGACCTTTTAGAGCACCCAGAAATGGCACATTAGACACAGCTGTTGATTCATCTCTATGGTGTCTATTTCTAGTCACCTTTTTATTACTGAGATGTTAGTAAAGTTACTCTTCATTAACTCATTCCAATGTTTCTGTGGGTTCTTGATTCGGTCTGACTTTTTAAACATTAGAATTTATTCCTTAGGATCCAAAGAACACCAGTATCTGGGGTTTATGTTTCGTGGTTTCATTGGCGCGAGAGGATGGATCCGTCAGCTATTACTTACCGGCAATAAACCACGTTGTCAAATAGTCTGTGGTTACTATGGCAGGAGGATTGGGACTAGATGACCTTTAAGGTCCCTTCCCACCCAAAACATTCTATGATTCTACAGTTTCCTTACTTACTAAGTCGCTTGTTTGTAACTTACTTTTGGCCATAATCCTTTCTTCGTTTCATTCTTCAGCTCCATGCTTTTCCTTTGCACTCACCTTTAGACACATTAAAAGCGTTCCTGGTGCAGCTATATTTGCTTTCTGCTTTGTTTTGTACCTGTTCTCAAGATTGTAACAGTTTTTAGCTGTGCCTTTAAAATTGCCTGTTTTAGCAATTTTGGAAAAATTACATAACCAGAAATTTCTAAGTTGTGGAGTCCAATGCAGTACTACCTGGTATCCAGACTATTTGACACAGGCATTCCCCAGACTTCTGAGGGTATATTTCTAGAACACATTATCTGATTAATCTGCATTTTGGAATTTCATCACAGACAAACATTCATTTTCAGAAGAATGTAATTTCAGAGCAAAGTCCTCTTCTTGGAGGAGGATATATCAGAATATCAGGAAGACAGTCTGTTTGTCCTGTGAATCATTCCCAGATCTGTCTTTACCCTTCTCTGAAATATCTTTTTATTGTCTAGATACTTTGATGTAGAGCTTAGAGGGCTTGTAGGACATTGTTTCCCTAGGCCAAAACTTTCTGAGTAGTGAAATGCAAAACTTTTTGAAATATTTGAGGTCTGCTACAGTGCTCAAATCAAACAATATTGTGTAACTGCATATTTGCTTAAGGAAAATTTCATATGATTAAAAATTTTGGAAAAGAATTAGTTAGATGGAATCCTTTTTATCTAAGGTGAGATATTAATGGTGGTGTATTGTAGTGTATAAACTTGAAGTTATACATAAAGTGCTTCTTAAGACTAAGAAACTGACAACATTTTAAACGAGATAATTGAAAGGAACATATCCTCATGCACACCTCTTCAATTACCATAGACTTCTGATGTACAGAGAAGTGCTTGGTGTTTTACTAAAATTTAGGAAGAGACATCAATAAGGAAAAGTATTTACTATGGTCAACAAAGAGTTCTTGGGTCCAAAAGAAGTGCTAACACAATTGGTTATTTTAACATTTATTTCCACATAGTGGGATAAGACTTCTGGAAATAGAAATCAAAATATCCCCATTGAAGTCAATATTTGTTCACTCACTCCTGTAGAAAAATAACAATTTAAACCAGCTGAGAACTCGGATTGTTATGATTATAATAGAAATCAATTGTAATGTATGCTAAAAGTGTTCCAGGTGACTGTCAAATAAAGGATGGGCCCACATAAACAGTCAAACACATGATCATATATCAGGCATCACAGGGTAGGATTATGCTGCATTTTAAAAAGTGACACTTAAAAATGTGTTGGAGGAGGAGGGTGGCTAGCTTTATTGATTCTAAGGTGAAGCACTTTTAAAATATGTGAAGACCTTTAATAATTCTCAGATACTCTTATTGCTAAACTGGTTGTGCTCAGAAACTTTATGACTTCGAAATGGATTAATTCAGGGCACTTCAGTTTGAACATCAGTATTATTGAAATTACAGTCTTTTAGTACGTACAGTCTTTTACAGTTAGAAAACCAGAACATGTTTTGTAAGTACACCTTTATAAATTTTGGAATAACAAAAAATTATATTGTCCAAATTTTCTTCACTTTCACACAGATTAATTTAAAACACTGAAAAGTATCTACTGCTGAAAAATATTTTATCAGAGATATGATCACTGAGTTTTTATTATAGAGTTTATATAGAGTTATTATACAATTTTTTTTTTTTTTATTCTTTCATTCTACTTAGAGGAATTTGTTCTCATGTACAGTGCATGAAATGCTTATTTTATTTGTTTCCTGTAAGAAAAATCTTAAAGAAATTTGTAATTAAATTATGACTGCTGTATAAGTATGCAAATTTAACAGAAACACATTCCTTCAAGTGCTATATTTTTAATGGTATTCTGCCTGGTAAATTTCAGGTGGATGCTAGTTAAATAGAGCAAGGATAATGATTAAATATATTAATCAATATAGTGAATTCCATACCCATGGAGAAGTCAATATATATACATGGGTATCAGTGGATTCATTGATACTGTTATACACATACTCACAGGTACAAATAAACAAATTAATAATATATATGCTTGCCAGTGTGAATCTGACATGCAGGTGTATGCAGGGCTGTCCAGCCATGGGTGGATTGAGGACCTAAATTCTCACTTGTTATGTAATGCCTGAAATTTGACAGCATCTTGTTTATATCAGCAAATGAGAAATTAAAATATCTTTCACTCTGTCATTCAGTTGTCTGTCTCATCAAATATGATTCCTCAGGCTTTGATAAGTATTTTCAGACAAAATTAAAATCTCTTACAAGCTACTTTGTCAGCAGTGCAATATTAGGTATGCAGAGAATCACAGTCTCTAGGTGTTGTCATGGTTAGTACATAATTGTCTTTTCTTTATTCCTATTTTAACAAATTTCTTGCATATGGCTCTCAGTGCTTTAGAAAACACACTTCTTCATATGACTAATTCATCAAGAGTGCTACATAGGCTTTCAGAAGGTAATTTTTCCACTTTTTTGAATAAAACACCAAGTAAAACCTACCAGAAAATCCAAAGATGGAAATATTTGTACAAATAAAAGTCATTTGACTTTGTACTGAGGCAAAAGAGGAGAACAGAAAACATACATGTAACTGGCTCTGCTGTCATAGTAGTAACCTTCAGGAGAGGGACCAAACATACAGCTGGGGACATTTATTCCACAAACCACATTCACAGAAATATTTGTGTTTATGTTAACAGGGTTTCAGAATATATTCAGACTACTTCAGCTGATCAAGTTACTGCTGCTTATCAAATTATCTGTTGTGAATTGAGCCAAGGTTAATTAACATATGTGTACCTTCCTTTCTCTAACCTATCATGCCCCTGCAAGTGAAATGAGATACCTTTTTAAAGTGGTGCTAAGTACATTAACCATTTTTCAAGGTTACAAGTCATAAGTAAGCTGGTCAATTGACAAATGGTAACATGTTAGACTGAAAAAAAAGTAGTGATTGCAATCATGTGAGCATACATTTAAAGTAATAAGATAGGAATTAAGATTTAGAAGTTAGGCAGAAACTGATCCAGCAAAGATTTAATTTTTAAAAGTAGAACTGACAAGCACAGGCATCTGGCATTAGCTTAGCAAATTACTATGTCATTGTAGCTGGAGCAATTGCAAATGCAAAAAGAAGTTATTCAAACCCAGAAGTGATGAAAACTGTCGGGTTGCACTGCCAGTTTTTAGTCTATAATTACAGATACAAACAATAACTATGTGCTGCTATAGATATGCATCATCTTTATTTAAGAAAACTTGTTTTTACTAAAATAGTTTATGATTTCTTTTGCCATATACAAAAAATAAAGAGAGGTTGTCTTTCATATTTATGATGTCATCAGAATTACTTCGGCTATGATGACTTTAGAGTACTTGGGCAAGGCTTATCAGTTTCAGGCCTGGAGATAAAACTGTTAGAGCCTTTATTAGCATGAAGACATTGAGGGCAACAAACAACCTGTAGTGCATTATTGTTTGTATGCAAAAGGACCTTTCTCATGTTCTCTCAGTGTCAGGATTTACGTATTCCTGCAGAGGATGGATGAAAGACACTCACAGCAGAGCACACTGTATCGCATCCCAAGAGGTAAATCTAGATGCAGCTACTCCTTGTTTCATTGAAATAAATAAATGTTCTTTTAGCACTTACGAGAAACTTAGTGCTTTACTCAGTTGCTTACTCTTAGACAATCACTACCTTTTGAGAGACTGTAGCACATGGGGTCCAGCTTCCACTTTAGAGGGGTGTGGGTCTCTCTATTTGTTCTTTGCCATATCTGCAAGGTCTGTGCAGAAGTCTTGGATACTGTCCCAGCCAAAACCAGGACAGACACCGAGACCTTTGTAAGTGGCACTGAATGTGTTATGTGCAAGTAACTGAATTAAACCCATGATTTTTTTTTTCTCTCTGTAGTTAGACAGGAAAAGACAATATTTTCTCTTTAAATGCTTTAAGAAGATGATTCAGGTCCTAAGTGTAGATACAGTATTATCTTTGCCTGTGTAATCTGGGATGTCTATCTTACACTGTGATCAAAATAAAAACGTAATTAAAGAAACCAGTAGAGGCTGGAGAAATATTTGGCTCCCCCTAACAAAGACACCTATATTTTTTCAACCAAAAAGCTGTCTGCCTCATCTACTGTATTAGCTAGGTGTCTATTGAGTTGATACATATACATGAAATATAGTAGATGTCTTCAGTCTGCCATTGAGTCCTACTTAGATTATCCTAGGCGGGGGTGCATGAGAAAAGATGTAGACAGAAACAACTAGAAACAAAAGTGTGTTTAATTAATGAATCATTATACTACAGCCTATCTTTTTACTATAAATAATGCATGAATATTTCAGAAATTTGGTTGTAACAGAAGATTTGAATGGAACTGCTATTGTTATTAGAATATTGTAAGATACTGGACCAATGTTGTATGACTTCAGAGTTTTACCCTTTCCCAAAGTCCTCTAAAACATTCCCTTTACTGCCATATTCTGAATGCAAGACAGAAATTTTTATCAGGGTAAAGTCTATCATGGAACAGAAATTAGTCTCAGCCCTTACAGACATCTCAAAACACTGATGATGTTACCACCCACCAGCCCAAACAAAATCTCTGCTACATTGTATAGTAATTGTTGATAAATATAATACTATAGCACATACAGTGTGAATGATTAGGTTTTTCCAAATTTAAAAAAGAAACCACAATGACATACTCTTTTAAAGCAGCCAGTTGATTTTAATCCATAAAACAAGAAAAAGGCCATATTTGCTCTGCCATATTTATTTATCCAAATATTTTTTACTTTATTATTATTTTATTAAAATTTTAAAATTCTGTCTTCTTGGTGTTTTTGTTTGGGATTTTAAAAAGAAAATATTATATCCACATGTAAGTAGTAATTGTATAAAAATATTATTTATTTTAGTAAATTTCAATCACATACAGCTCAAGAAATTTGAAACATATTTATATGTAAATGTGCAGCTAAAAATACAGGATAATGTTACATATCCTTCTATCAGAGACAGGATTGTAGTTTAAATTCTTCATCTAGTGAAAGTTAATTGTGCTGAATAAATACCCCTACCTAAAATAGCAGCAAATCAAAACCACACTTGATGTTTTTCCCTGTTAGCTTAAGCATATATGTTTAAACTACTTAGGAATGTCTACATAATAGGAGGGAAAGGGAACCCCCTAGTGCATGAAGTAAGAATTAAACATGGAAATTACCTGAAGCTGTATCCATCAAAGGTGTGCAAGGCGGTATTCAAGCTAGATTTTGTGTATAAGGAAATTAAATACCTTGAACATATTTTAGTTTTGGGACAAGCTCAAAATATCAAGACTAAAAAAATTAATGGTGATTAATTCTATCTGTCAATGTATTTGATTTTACTATTAGAAATAGTCGTCAAGTTTAAAAACATTAGTTATTAGATCCACCATGAACTCTAATGATGTAAAAGCTAGTGGAGCATGATAACCTTTGTTCTCTTGAAAACATTTTCTATTAACCATATCTAGAAGTCATTATTTGGTATTTTTCCCTGTGTGAGTACTCTGTGAACCCTTATCTTTGCATGTTCACCCTAGGAGGTTCCTATTTCAAATGTTTCCTTCATTCCTCATGCTCTTTCATGGCTTTAGTAATATTCTTCTGGTTTTGCCTGGTCTTTCTTCTTTCTGATAAACTCTCAGCTATAGAAGTAGTACTGATGTACCAACACCCTTTACCTAATTGCTTGTTTAAATCATCAAACACAAATGTGCACTCACAAGTGACTGGAGATTCCTGCTTTGGCACCTGATGTATTTTCATCTTGCATTCAGTATGGACAGCTGTCAAAGAGAACATCACACTCCAGCACTAAAGGCTCAGGTATCTTTATTAAAGATTTTCTGTGTAGAAGAGCCTCTAGGGCAAGCTGTATTAGGAGTGTCTGAGGTCACTTGACTTGTTCAGCCTGGAGGAGACTGAGGGGTAACCTCATTGAAGTCTGCAAATTCCTTCTGAGGGAAAGAGGAGGGGCAGGCACTCATCTCTTCTCTGTGGTGCCCAGTGCCAGGACCTGAGGGAATGGCCTGGAGCTGTGTTAGGGTAGGTTTAGTTTGGATATTAGAAAAGTGTTCTTCAGCCAGAGGGTGGTTGGGCACTGGAACAGGCTTCCCTGGGAAGTGGTCACAGCACCATCCTGAGAGAGTTCAAGGAGTGTTTGGACAATGCTCTCAGGCACATGGTGTGACTCCTGGGAATGGTCCTGTGCAGGACCAGGAGCTGGACTTTATGACCCTGGTGGGTCCCTTACAACCCAGGCTATTCTGATTCTATGATTCTGTGAATCTTTTAGACTAGTTTGTATCACCTTTTCACTCCATTTTTATACTATGAAGTATTTACTGACTTTAATGAAGCCATCTCTGGTTGCAACAAAGTTTGTGAGATCTAAATTACCTTCTGTGTTTCTATCTGTTTTAAATACATGGCAAAACCAAGGAGAACTTAATCCATTCTGTTTTCCAAGGGTAAAGCTGCATTCTTTCTGCTTCCCATATTTTTAAAAGGACATTTGAAAGGTTATGGTGATATAGTCTTGTTCACAACCTATCTCATTGTTTTGACTTTTATATCATTCATAAAATCAGGTTAACAAACTTCTGCCATTTAGCCTATTCTGTCCTCAAACTTTTCAAAGTCCAGAAATGCTGAGAGTAAATATTGCTGCTGCTGCATTATAGTGTTGGTCCAGTTGAGAATAATGTATCCCTTTCTCATTACATTCACTCCAACCCTTTGCCTGCTCCCTGTCAAGGGACATGCTGAAAAGAACCTGAAATAAATTTTTATGCTCAATCATCAGTTTGAGAAATAGAACTAGGAGGAAATTTTTTAAGTCTCATGCACATACAGTAGTTAGAGAAAAGAACGTAGTACAGCAAAGAGGAGAGGTGAAATAGGGAGCAATACTACTGATGGCCAACAGCCAGAACAATCCAGTGGTGAAGAAGGACAGCCAGGAACCTGAAAAACTTAGGAAACTCAGGAAAGCCTGAGCACCCAGCCAGAAGCCATGAGTTAACAACTTCTTGTGGGAATGCTTGACCGAGGGATCTAGCACTCTTAGACCAACAAGAAGGAAAGACAGGTGCAGAACACTGAACCTCATAAGTCATTCTGTAACCACAGTCCAAAGAAAATAAAAACCTCATTAGTATTGGAAAAACTGACTTTCACTGTGCTCACTTTACCAAATTAAGTACTCATACCAAAAGTATCAAGCTGTAGTGGTAAAATGTATTGCATAACCTCATTCCGTGACAAGTCTCAATTAGTGTAAACTTTGAAAACTCCATTAACTCCAGTGAAATTATATTTATATAAGCCAGCTGAAATTCTAGCTCTCAAAATGCAAAATTAATTTATTTGTTTTGTCACTGTTAAGATGAGTGCCCATGGGGTAGCAACAGAAAAAAAAATGCTGTAAAAACTCACTAGTATAGCTGCATAATAAGGAAACATTGCATTTTTAACAGGCAGGAACAAGCACATATGAACAATTACTTGTGGAGTGCTGTGTTAATGTTCATTAGCTAATTACTAAAGGTGCAAAATAACGGCTACTTCATAGTAACAGATTCTCAAGCGTGTACAGTGCTGGAGTAATATTGAAAGGTTTTAGATATTACTGGCATGTATTTTCAATCTAAATCAATGCTTAGCAACCAGAGAGGGTGGTATTGATACCACAGAACTTCAGGGACTTGATTAATTTATCTCGTCATAGGCATTTAGAACTCCTTTGTGAATCTGCCTGGTTTCAAGCTGCCACTTCAGAAAGGCCCTAATCTCCTTGAGACCGTATGATATATATATGGACTTGTGTGTCATCCTCACACAAATGTCTCAAACTACCTGCAACCTCTCAGATTGCAATAAATGCCTATGTTTAGCTAATAAAATCAGGCCTCTGATGCCTAGTCTGCCAGTGCTTATGTTTGAGCTAGATTGTCCACCTTCTTTTTAGTCATTAAAGACAAATTGCAACTTTACTTCCAAAAAACATTGGTGAAATGTAAATGTTCTCTTCAATGACTGCATCCAAGAAAAGCCTGTTCATTCTCCACTGACAAAAGGAGCCAAAAGTAGTCAGATTATATATCTACATTTTATGGCATATTGCCATTCAGCACCATAATATTGCTCCCAGAGGAGCCTGTCTTCCTCTTTCCCTGCTGTCTTGTTTGTCTTGATAAAGATTTATGCCACCCATAAAATCACTAGTACCAATACCAGCTACCACAGGCCCACTTGGCCTGAAATAAAGTGCCATTTTCTCCTTCATCAGTCAAATGATTGACCCTGTGAGACAGTAATTATCTTTGCTAAGAAAGCCTGGGGGATTGCAGTTTAGTTCCATATAGGATATGGCCTTACAGGAAAAATATTTTGCTTTGTTTCTCATTGCAGCTGGACAATGTACTTATTGCAGTAACCTTCTTTCACAGAGGAACATAGCAGGTCTTATTCACCTCATTGTTTAATAAATTAGCTTTCTGAGGTACAAACAGAGGGTCACAGCAACTTAAGCTGTTTGCCAGATAATGCATCTGCTTTTCTTAATAATGCCTTTAAAAGAACATCTGCAAACCTCCTGAGACCATTGACTGATTTTGTCTTCCATCCTCTTAACACTGAGAAAATAAACAACCCCCCAGTATTTTCAGCCTTGGAAGAATCAGCTCAATTTCTTCAAGAAGAAGACAAATAAAAGATGAAGCTTAAAATGATTATAATTTTTAGTAATATCTCTGTACACAATAAAAAAAACCCCAAACAAACTGTAATGGAATCTTGATATTTAATAATATGGGAATAAATAAATATGCATGTATGTGTGCACATATATGCATGTACACACACATAAACATACACCACTGAGTTCAGTGGGTAACAGTTGCTGAAGAGCTGTGTAAGGGTGTATGCATATAGACAGATGGATGTCCTTACCTGTTAGTAAAGCCAGATGCTTTTTCCACCTTTGCTTCTTAAAATAAACTTAGTTCAATTACATATAGAACAAACAATGTAAAAGATCACAACAAAAAGAATCTTAACACACTTGTGTAGTGTATGAATTACACAGTAAAAAGTTGTCTTCTACATTTTAACTCATGTACAAATGGAGACATAGTGATGGGGCTTTTTTCATACAATAAAATGGATTATGACTTTTATAATTTTTTCCATTTCTTTCTTAGCAAAATAGCTAATAAAATTTGTCACAATTTTCAAGGTATTTAATTTACCAGTAAATTAAATACAGATGATTGTTTCTGATAAAAAGTACTTACTGCCAAACTATAAAATGCTGACAGTCTCCAAATACAAGGACTATACAGACTCAAGACAGCTAGGTTTTATTCTTAGCGTGACAGTACACTATGTGTGTACCATTGCATCATATCTATCAAATTGTTTATTCAGAGTCTTGAAGTCCTGCACGAGCATTCTCTTCCCTTTTGTATTTATTTTGGATGAGATAAAGTTAATTTTCTTCCTAGCAGCTTGCACATGGTGCTAAGCTTTGGGTTTGTGACCACAACAGTGTTGATAACACAGGATTGTTTTAGTTATTGCTGAGCAGCGCTTACATGGAGTCAAGGCCATTTCTGCTGCTCACCCCACCCCACCACTTAGCTGGGGGTTCACAAGAAGCTGGGAAAGGACATCCGACCTCAACTGACCAAAGGGATATTTCACACCATTTGACATCACACATAATGGTAGAAGCTGGGGAAAGAAAAAGGAAGGCGGGGTATTCAGGTATGGCATTTGTCTTCCAAAGTCATCGTTATGCATGATGGGGCCCTGCTTTCCTGAGGATGGCTGAACACCTGCCTGCCCATGGACAGTGCTGAGTGAATTCCTTGTTTTGCTTTGCCTCTATGTGTGGCTTTTCTTTACCTATTAGACTGTATTGATCTCAACCCACAAGTTTCCTCACTTTAACCTTTCCATTCTCTCCCACATCTCACTTCTGGGGAATGAGCACGTGGGGCTGAGTTGCTGGCTGGAGTTAAACCAAAACATCTGTAAAGATCAAGCATGGTTTGGCTATAAATTAGATTTTCTATACGTGATAAACATAACATTTTATTAGTCAAATTTAGCAGTAAAATTATTTGAAATATTTATTTCTCTACCTCTTTTGTTGCTGATAAAATCTAAATTGTATATTTAGAAAGAGAATAAAATCTTAATTAACTGAGAGCCAGTGAAGAAATCAGTTTCTTACAGAGACATTAAGCTTACTGGGAAGAGCACTCTGTGGGCACTGTAGGTTGGAACACCCTAACGTTGTGGAATCTACTGTATTAAAGAAGACATGCCATAGATCTACTTTAAAATATGTAATTAAAAATTCAGTGCCTTGCTCTGCACATTTGGGTCTAGCCAGCCTGACCCTCCAGAGGATGCTTCAGGCTGTCAACACTGAATAGTGAAGCGTGAACATAAGTATAAATGTCACATAGAACACCGTTAATGACCTGCTCTGGACATCCACATTATTGCACCATTCTCCTTAGAAAACGCTTATTTGTTCTGTAGTACTACATAAAGACTCCTCTGCTATAGCCAGACACCAAAATTACAGTTATCACAATAACCTTTAGGGATTTTAGTGTTTTGGCCAATAATATCTGTAATTACTAATTCACAGGATCTGAAAATAACTATAACATGTAAAACAGTTCAAATAGCAATAGATAACACTATCAGCCACTTGGCTGTGACTGTAGCATTTCCTACTAATGAAAGCATCCAGTAATTTCAGTAAAAAGACTCCAAAATTCTTAATTAAAAAGCATCATCAATGTGGTCTTCCTCATCTGAGCAAATTTCAGGAAAACTGAAACATAAACTAATAGAACACCACCAGCCTTTTTCTTCCAACGAAGAAGTAGCATTTAATTTTCTGATAATAGAAGAATAATTCTTATAACTTCATCTTCACCCCAACCTCTAGGTTTTGAAGCAAGAATTTGAAATCTAAAGGGGCAGATTTTTAAAAAGATGTTAAAAGGATGTACTTTTTAAAATTTGTAACAGAATAAAAAACCCTACCCCAACAAAATCATAACTCAGTAAAAACACTACTTCCCATTGGAAGTTTATGTCTGGAATTCTGTGTATGAACTTGCTTTCCTGGCTGCACAGAAGATCAGGGTCTATTGTGGGAAGGCTGTCGCTCACACAGCTGCATTTACTAGGGGTAAAGGAACTTCCTTGGGCTAGGACAGATGTAGGTAAAAATGCCCTCAGGTGTAGTATGGCCTAAAAGTTGCCTTGGTCTAAATAGTCTGTCTACTGAGCTATTAAATAATGTGCACTATCCTGATATTTTCATTTGAGCCATCACTCACAGAGAGCCTGGGCATTTAACTGAGCACAGGCAGAGGCCTTTCTGGCTATGCAGAACTGCAAACTTCTGGGAAATATTTATCTACAGCATTCCAAGTTTAGACAGGTCAGGCAGGTAAGTACTTTAAGCAACAAGTTTTCCGACTTCTGGATGTTAAGTACACACAGGCAATCTAATAGAACTTTAGATTCCAAAAACCAGTGTTTAATCAGATCCTTATGTTTAATGCCATTTACAAGACTGGAATAACTGCATGATCTTCAATTTCCATAGCTGTTACAAAAGAAATTCAGCTGTAGTAACATATTCAGAACTTACTATAATGAGAAAATCCCATGTAAAAATTAACAAATAAGAGTTTCATCTGTGTTAAAGAAATGGAAAAAACAGAGTTTGTCTGTGAAACTTTTTCAAGAATTTCAAGAATTTCAAATACATTACTAAACCTGAAAATTCCCCTAAGAGAGAAAAGAATTTTGATAGCGAGAGGAGAGGAGGCAACAGAGCCACTTCCAAAAGAATAGAATGACAAAAAACTAAGTACTACTTATGATTAAAGACAATGTTTGGGGCTGGAGGGACAAATTTTTTTGCAGGAAAATTTGAGAGACCTTTTATGCATGAGTAATCAAAAACAAAACGGTGTTTAACTTCAGGAGCTAAACAGTGCGAGCCAAACGTAATGTTGAGTAGGCGTTTTCTAAATGAAGATCTTCCATTTTAATATTTATAAGAGTTAAGGGTATTCTGGAATATCACAGAACAATGTTAAAATTAGGAGCATGTAATCATCAAGGGATAAAAGAGAAAGGCAAGGAGAGGTTTTGGCTCCTGGTACAATAGAATTTTTATATTGTCAGGTTTTTTTGAGGTTTTTTTAATAATTCTTAGTCTTAATAACACTTTGAAAGTAAGTTTTCTTCATGTATTTATGTGAATTAAAGTTACACACACACCTTACCAGCTCTCAGTAAAAGAAACCCAAAAAACAACAATACAAAAAAAGATTACTCAGGTGCCTTTGGAATAAGAATTAGCCCAGCTTTCCTTAATATTGTATTAGAATGATGATGGTTCATAAACTAGAGACCTTCAAAATAATGAAATTATTTAATAAAGTATGAAATTTAAACTAAATCTATGTTTATTTCAATTGCCATACCCTGATATTTCCATTGGGGGGAGCAGAGAATGCCTCTGATATTATATTTTATTGCCTGTTTAATGAGCTATTACAAAAACATTTAATGACACCATAAAACTAGGCAGAGAAAATGGCACTATATTCCCAGCAACCCATGATTGCAATTATTTCATTATTTTAGAATTATTTAATGAAATAGAGATCAGTTTCATGAAACCTGTAAAGTCGAAGCACCATGGGAAGAATTTCAGAAGTGGGACCCTCCAGTTAAACTCATTCAGTTTTTTTGTGCCCACATACTTGTAAACTAATTTTCTAGTGCTGCCCTGAGTACAACTTTTGAAAATCTCGAGTTACTTAAGAGCTTAAGCCGAGAGTCCATGTGAACAAATATTCATCTGAATGACCAGATCTTTAAATGGGACCACAGATATCTACCAGAAATCACAGAAATCTATGCCAGAAAAATGAACCTTTTGGCTGTACTATCTCTACAGTAACTAAAAGGTGACTGCCTGGTTGAAAACTGCTGGATTTGTGACATATATATATATATATATATGTCAAAATCCTGACCTTGAAAGGCAAAGTTGGTAAGCAAGTAATATTTGTTCCTTCCTCTTTTTGAAAAATGAGAAGTAATAATAATCTCATCAAATTGCAGTTATGATTTAAAATTATTTCTCTTTGCACATTTCTGAATCATATAAAATAAGGAAAGCAACATTTATTAAAATTCTAATTAAGTCTCTTAAAATGTAAGACAAAAAAAGATAAAGCAGGATAAAATATTTCAAGTGTTGAGTACCCACCTGCTCCCATTGAGATTTAACTCTTTATTCAATACCTTTATTTATTAATGCATTCTTATAAAGATGAGGACACTGCATTAGGAACAAGGCTCAAGCTGTCAAAGATACTAAAGTCAACTTGTCATCTAAGCCATATTAGGAGAGCTCATACACAGAAGCTGGGTGCCTCTGTGACAGATAAGGCTTTCAGAAATCTCTCTTAGCGTGAAATGAATTTCTCAGTCTCTCGCAACTATTAAAGTAAAAGATTGTAACTGAAATTGACATAGAAAATTGTTACCTGCAGATTGCATGCTCTTGTAAAATGCCCTAAGTTTTCTACATTTGCTTAGTTTTGCTGCAGGAGTCATCACTCCTGTTGCATGGGAACCAATTGTTCTGAATGAGCAATTAAGCTCTTAGATAAAATGGAATAAGATGTTGGAAATATTCTCATACGACCTTATTTTTCCTTTTTCTTTTTTCTTTATGGTTTTTCTTGCCGTTTTATCTTGCTGTAGGTTACCCATTCCCTAAAACAAGAAAAGTGAATACATGAAAGTTGGGAGGCAGGTGAATCTAGTTAAACTTAATCTCATCGAATCAGGTGGTGTTCATTTTCCCTAAACAAAGGCTTCAGTCACATGAAGACCCTCGAGGGGTGTCAGAACATGAGATTGGTAATTCACAACACTTTTCCATTTGAAAATTCAGTTTAAGAAATTTTCACTTACCTGTTTTATAAAATGAAAAGAGGGACTGTATTTGGATTAAAATTCTACTTTAGATTAAAATGGAAATAGTATGTTTGGTTTTGGTTGGGTTTTTTTTCATACGATATACATGAGGTTTCTTATTATCTGCTTGCTTGGAGTTAATTTTTGGTTTAGGTTTGGGTGTTCTTTTTATGAAAAGCTATCTTTTGATACCATTTAATTCAGTTTACCATGTAATTCAAGAGTTTTGTTTTAGGGCTAACTCATAAACTGTTCTGAGCTTCTTTCGTTAATTCTAAGCAATACACTTGAAACACAGAATTAGGACCCATCTAGCTATAACTGATTCATTTTCCAGTGACTCTCATAGCCTCCAGGATAAACATCTGTGTAGCCTACACCCTATTCTAAAGAGTTACTTCCTCTTCAGAAGTCGTCATGTGGTGTTGAAATGACATTATGCTCCACAGCCTTTGAAGCACATACTATTGCCAGAAGTGAAATCAGAACTCCACCCTACACTTCAGTGTCATGCAAATGTAGTTTATATGGACTCTGCAGAAGGGTAACTTGTGTCCATGTGTTTCATGTAAACTTCTCTAAAATGTTGATAGGTGACTATTTTAGTGGAGGACGTAGCATGTTTTTGGATATGCTGTTCTAAATAGTTGAGACTTAAGAATGTGTGAATGTAAATGAGATTTTAAATAATGAGCACTTCTGAAAAAATGTTGCCATTCCCAATCCCTTAGTGCCTGCCCATTTTTTAAGTTCCACTCTGAAAAAACAAATTAGGTTATTTATATATTTTTATTACTGTACAGATTGTACATATAACCCTTTTAATCTGTGGATTTAATTAATAGTGTATAAAGTACTTGGCAAAGTATCAATCTCTTCATGTATAGCACCAGTGTTATTTCTGAATAAAATGACAGAGACTACATCTTAAATGACATTTTAAAAACAGAACAAAAGCTGATATAAACAAATATTAAATATACATGATCTCTCACATTTCCCAGAAAATTGAATGATTATTTGTATTGTTGAGTGTATTATTGATTGTATTGCATTGGGAGTGCTGAAAAGTGTAACATCTCAAAGACGTTGTCTCAAAGAAAGGAATACTTTGTTGATCAAAGTCTGTGTTTCAGGGATCTCTAAAAAGCATGCTGTCCACCAACTAGTCAAAGAAGAACAACTGGTTTGATGCACAAGTTATGGACCTATGTGAAGCTGCAAAAGTTGTAGGGATAGATGCTGTAAAAAATAATAAATTATGTGGTAGGACAAGACTGCTGTTCAGTCACATCTATCTATTCCATTTTTTTAGTAATCAACTGGTAGAGAGAACCCATTTCTCTGGTACCTTAACTTCAGAAGGTATCAGTTGAAGGGTTAGAATAGCGAGCAGCAGGCAGGAAGAGCCAGAAGTAAATTAATGAATTAGAGTCAAGAGAAGCAGAGTAACAGAAAATGTTAGGAAACAGGAACATATTAGAAAAAATCAGTAATTTGAAAGTTTAATACTGGTGAGGAAACTTGATTTGAGTAGTATATGCAGACAAAGAGCTGTAAAAGAACTACTGTAACCCCTGTTATTTTCTTTCAACACAGACATTTCCATACACACAATTAAAGTAGATTTGGGGGATTAAGAAATAAATGTCTCAGAGCCTGTGGGAATAGAGTTGTTAAAGCTAGTGTCTTGGCCACATTCCAGTTTGGATATTGCGCCTTTTTTTTTAAAGTTGCATATGGTAACTTTCTGTATTTCCTGTCCTAAACGGACAAGTAGCCTTGCTTTATTTTTCAGACAGCTGCTTATTCTTAAGTAGTTTGTAAGTCTTTGGTGTAAAAGATGGTATATCCAAGGGTCTGGATAAAATAGATTGCTCTGAATTGCCAAAAGGAAGATTTACATGGAAAAAGTGTTGCTGCCTGTTCCAAGCTTCCCTTCCCGCTCCCCAAGACAAGCTAGGATTTGCCTCTGCCATGTGCTCTGAACCCCTTTGTTCCAAGCGTGGGCAAAACCAAATGTAACTCAAACTCTTTAGCAGTGTCTGATTGGCCGGTCACCCCGGGTCCGCCCCCAGTCCTCACCTTTCCCCTTCTCTGAATGAAAGAAGGGCCCAAGTGGGCGCCCGCCCTCTTTTGGCTTTGCAACCTTTCTGCGGACATCTGTGTGCTTCTGTTTCTGTTTGAAAGCTTCTAATTGCAGGAATTGGGCAACCAAAGGCTATATTTCTCCCTCTTTGCTTCTGCTGGTGGTATCAGCTTTGCAGCTGCCGTTTGCCGCTTTTAGAGCTACTGAAATGCTGGATTGCCCGTGCTACCTCTCTAGGCTGCCTGAGGCTTTCTAAGGCGTTGAACTGCGAGCCTAGCCGGTAAAAAGCTGTGAGTATTTCCACACCAAAGTTGTAAAGGTAAATTCCTCTCAGAGTTCCTGCTGCAATGTGTGCGTGGAGAGCGGGGAAAGGAATATATTCCATGCATTTGAATGAACTTCTGGCAGTAGGAGTTCTATTTTGGTTCTTACTGCAATTGACAAACTTCTCTTTGAGACAAAATAAGGGATTTGGAGTCATTTTAATGGGTTAAAAGGTGGCATTTGAATATATTCTGTTGTAAGAGCTGATTTTGATACAGCAGCTTTCATCCACTCAACAGTATAAGAATTCTGAATTTACATAACTTAATCAATTAAAAAGAAATAGAAAGAAAATAGAAAAAATTCGATGCTGAGGCAGAACACTGGCCTCGTTAAGTCTTTTCCTGGGCAGTGAGCTGTGTAATGAATTGTGATATCATCTTTACAATTCTCATTAATGAGAAATTAATCTTTCCCTTAGGAAATAAGACCTGCTAGATGTCATTAGTCAAAGTTTATAGAATTGCTTGCCAGGACAAATACTGTCCTGGCTATACTTGCACAAGCACAAACAGACATCTTGACTTCTGGGACTGCTTGGCCAGTGCAATAAAATATAGTTATAATCTCAGTAACTAAAAGGAGGAAATGGAGTCATAAAATAATTACCTTCTTTCTGTTTGTGCCCAAGGCCCTTTTATAGTTTATTTCCTATCTGTATTTAGTACTGTTTCCACTATGATGTTTTTCAGACTAATTATTCTTTTTCTTGGTTTCATTTGCTTTCACTTTTTTGAAGAAGTGAAAAAACATCATCCTACAAAGATGCTGTTATAAAGCCTACTTTCATTGTAGCTTTTGTTCTTGCCTAATAGCTTTCTCTTCTGCTTCATACTGTCTAAGGTTGATGAGTGTTACAATGAATAGTTTTGAGGGTTATTGGGTGAAGGTAAAGTTCAGGCAGGTTGACTTCTGAATGACTCTCAGTGACAGTTGTAAATAGGGTAAACATTTCTAGTAAGGATGTCAGGCTCACTATGGCTTGCTTCTCTGTTTAGGAGGCTGGAGAGGGAATAACGGTCTTTACTAGCTCCAACATTGTGCTGCCAAGGAACTTGCAGTTCACATGCTAGTGGTTAATTTTAATAGACAGGTTGTGACATTATTCTGAAAGGAATAAAAATAACATTTTCACAGCCTGAGGTAATATAAGAAGTATTGCAGTAACAGAACACTTCATCAGTACAACATCAGGGGAAAAACAACTACATGATAACAATGGATATACGGAAGTCAATTCATACTTTGAAGTTTGTGCTTATTGGGGATATGCTAAGACTTTTTATCATGCCAGCATTATATCAATCTATGGACTAGGTTTATTTAATGTTATAAAAACATTAGTTAGAATGCCATTGCTCCTTGACACAGGACTTCAGAAAGTCATGCAAATGCTAACACCTCCTAAGACTCTGTAAGTAAATATTTTTCTTTGGTGCTTAAGATGTTGGGGTCTTTTTCATTGAAATAAGTGTCTAAGATAAAAGGGATTATTTCTACCTGATTGTGTTAAACTGGGTGGAAGAATGAGATTCTTTGAAAACTACATGTGAATATTGAAGCATCAGTGTTGGTATCAGCCCCAGATGAATTTTAGCAATTTCATGTGTGTATCGTTTCTAGAGATGAATGCAAAACATCAGGACCTATGTAATATGAAAAGACATGCAGTGGAAGTATGGATGGAAGTGAGAGTGCACTGTAAAAAAAATATTTAACCTGAAGAATTCCAAACAGATTTTTTAAAAAAATTTCAGAGGCAATTCAGTTTTTGAAAATAGGCAAGAATATAGTCTTTTAACAATGTAAATATTTTATGGCCTTATTTTATGGCAGAGGTAGGGTTGTTTGCATGCCCTAAACAATTATTTTGATGCCTATGTATATATAAATTTCTTTTAACTGTTTTTCTAAACGGTGGAATACCATTGCAGTTATTTAATCCTAAACTTGACTCCAACTTAGTGTAGCCTTCATCTGCAGCCATTGTTGAGTGATTATTTTGACAATGTACACAATCTATTTGCAGAGAGAAATACAAGAACATGAAATTATCAAAATAGGGTCAGAATAACAACCTTTAACATATTTTGCTGAATGAATTAATGAGTAATATAAGAATATTTGTGGGAGCTGTGTAATTACCTGTTCTATTACCAGAGGACTGCACCATTATCTGTACTGATGTGGACATGAGTGCACAGGCAATACAGTTAAGAAACACAGGCTATTTTTGTGATCTAAGTTACTGAGGAGGTGATGCATGCAAGTCATAAAGGAACAATTGCCATGACTTGTTTTCTCAGCCAACTGCATGCTGTTTGGCAAGTTAACAGGGGAGAATTACACGGGTTATATATAATGGAATGTCTGAACAGCTGCTGTGGTGAGAGCAGTCGACAGGTTTGTCAGCTTTTAGAGTAATTAGGCCAGCAGGAAATCCATTCCCAGGTGCCTACTGGAAAGAATCAAGTTTGGCGAGGTAATGACAGGTAAGAAAATGAGAGTAGAGATGTGTACAAGCATCGCTCTCTTTTTATAGAACAACAAACACTTTCCTGAAATTTATGGGCTTGAGACATAAGAACAGAAATACTGTTTCAGTCCATTTATCCATTTAGATCCAAAGTCTGTCTCCAGAAGGCTCTGGCTGGTCATAAACAGGTACTCAAGGAAGAGTATGGACAGAACAGGCATATGGCTTCCTATAGTACTCTCAGATTCAACTGATTTCAGCTCAGGGGTTTCTGGACTCCCAGCTGACTTCTCTCCTTAATCACCCCAGTGCACAACTCTTCCAGGTGACCATCCAAGTTTCTCATGAACCTTGTCAAATCTTTACAACCATAATGTCCTTTGGCAAGGAGTTCCACAGCTCTGCTGCCCATTGCTTAAAAAATATATGCCTTTCTTTTCTCCAAATGTGTACCCTCCTTGTTTCTGCCAATCGTCCCTTCTCCTTTCACTGAAAGTGATTAAGAATTGTCAGCTCCTATGCCCTTTCTTCCTTATACACATGAGTGTATGTATACCACCCATACTCACCCTTTTCCCAAGTTGTGTCTTTTGCAAGGTGACATATCCCAGCCTATTTGAATTTTATACACACACAGAAGTAATTTCATACACTTTTTATTTGCTTTGCCTTTCTAGACTAGTTACTGAAGGAAATTACATTTGATTGGATAATTGGAATGATCACAATCTAATCTTTGATCACTTTATATTAACTAGCTTATATAGGCTATAATAGATGAACCAAGATAGAAATATATGATGGATGATCTTTTTGATGATTTTTTACAGAAGAGTTCAAGAAAATAAATGAATCCAAATGCCTAAAGGTAATCCCTTGCTTTTAGTACAAGTCAATGCATTGTATAGGACCTCCTTTTTCATAGCACCACAGTGGTGAAGTAGTAATATCTTAAATATTCAAGTGTCTAACTGCTGGAGAGGGACTTTCCCTCATATTTTGAATACATTATTACTTACTACACCTAGCCCTTTTTATTACACAAAATAAAACTACGCAAATTTTTCACTGGAAGCTTTAAATTAAATGTTATTTTTAATGTCTCTTCATACTTGATTTTAATTTCAGTAAAACCAATATATCTCTATACCAAACACTAAAATATGACTGTCATTGTAAATTCATTTTATAGCTGCCCTTAATTAGAATTGCTTGAGTTGTTAGTATTGGCTCACCCACTGAAAATATCCTGAAAGAAACAAAAGTTCAGGTACCAGAACCAGTACTTTTTGACTTAACATTTAGACTGCTTATTTATGTATTGGTATTGTTGTAATTAATTTTTAATACTTCAGGTTTGTGTGGCTATTCTTATATACCAACAAATATATTTACACCATCAAGCATGCATTAACATTATTGCAAGAGTGATCTGAGGACAAATACTGATATATTTTTACTCCCTCTGGAGCACTGAGAATGGAGAATCACCCGCTGTATGAGAAGACCAAGTCTGAGAACATCTATGGCATTTGAATGTGCACGAGCCCATGGGACCTGAAGAAATTCACAGGAGGGTCCTGTGGGAACTGGTAGATGAAGATGCTAAGCCACTGTCCATCATATTTGAAAAATTGAGGCAGACTGGTGAGGTCCACGCTGACTGGAAGAGGGGAAATACAGCTCCCATTTTTAAAAAGGGGGAAAAAAAAGGTAACCTGGAAAACTGGGTCAGTTGTCTCACATCTCTGCCTGGCAAGATAACAAAGCAGATCTTCCTGTAAACTGTGCCAAGGCAAACGGAAAATAAAGAAGTTACAGCATTGATGGAGAGGGAAACAGTGACTGACTTTGTCTACCTGGACTTGGGCAAACCATTTGATACTGTTCTGCACATCATCTTTGTCTCTAAAATAGAGACATGGATATGACAGGTGGACCACTCAAGAGACAAGGAAATGGCCGGAGCTGTGGTCAGCAGCTCAGTATCTGGGTGGAGCCAATCACAAGCGGTGTCCCTCAGGGGTCTGTACTGGGACCAGTATCATTTAACATTTTTGTTGGTTACACGGACAATGGAATTCAGTGCACCCTCAGCAAGTTTGCTGATGACACAAAACTCTGTGAGGCAGTTGAGATGCTGGAGGGAAGGGATGCCATGCAGAGAGACCTTGACAGGCTTGACAGGTGGGCTGTGTGAACTTCATGAATTTCAACAAGATTGAATGCTAGGTCATGCACCTATGGATACAGGCTGAGTGATGAGTGGATTGAGAACATCCCTGCAGAGAAGAACTTGAGGGTATTGGTGGATGAAAAAGATGAAAAACAGAATATGACCTGGTAACGTGTTCTTGCAGCCCAGAAAGTCAACTGTATTCTGCGTTGCATCAGAAGAAACATGACCTGCCCCTCTGCCCTACTCTTGTGAAACTACACCTGGACTACTCTGTTTAGCTCTGGGGACCCCAACATAAAAAATGCATGCACCTGCTCCAACAGGGCCGTGAAGATGGTTGTTGGGATGCAGCACTTCCCCTGCAAGGAGAGATTGACAAAATTGGCATTATTTAGCCAGAGAAGAGTGGGTTCTGGGAAGACCTTATAGAAGCCTTCCAGTACTTAGAGAGCCTACAGCAAAGCTGGAGAGAGACTCTGTATCAGGGAGTGATGAGAAGTAATGCTTTTATATTATAAGAGGATTAGATTTCAATAACTTACTAGGAAGAAATTCTTTGCAGTAAGTGCGGTGAGACACCAGAAGGTCTGAATGCCCTATCCCTGGAAGTGCTCCAGTCCAGCTGCAATGAGGCTTTGAGCAACCTAATCTAGTGGAAGGTGTCCCTGCCCATGGCAGAGGGGTTGGAAGTAAATCCATTTCCAACCCAAGTAATTCTATGACTTTACCATTTACCATTCAGGAAAATTACTACTGGTCATCAACCACTTAAATGACATGACCTTGCCAAAGACTCCAGGTTGAATGTTCCAGAGGCATTTAGCAAACATTGCTTGTGTTGGCCCATATGAAATATTATTTTACATGAAACAAATTTATTTTAAGAACGATCAAACTAGTGGAATAAAATCAGTCAAATATCAGTTGAAAGTTTTGTGTTATACTGAAGAAGACATAGGTTAAAACATTATTTGGAGGTAAGGAACTTATGCAGTAATTTCTTAAGTTTCACAGATTTTGCATCTAAGATGGGCCTCATGATGTTTGTTGGGAAAAAGAAATCAATTTTTGTCAAAGAATTCATGGGGGCGTGTACAGAAATCTAAAAGCTGTAAACTGGGCAAGGTGGAATCACTTTGCTGAAATCGTGGTTCAAAATAGATTGATTTCTGAGAAAACTGGTATCAAGTTCTCAGACAGATTTCCTTTATACATTAGACAGAATTCTAAATGAAGAAGGGAAGTCGTTAAGCAATACTGAATATTGCAAAACCTAGCTTTCTGGTTCCTGTCCCACAGCCACATCCATATTTTAAATTAGGTGCATAAGCTGCTTTTACAACATCAAGGGGGAAATAGATACCTCAGAAACAGATCCAAAACAATCAACATGCTAGAAAAACAGTTTTGGGCCACAGGCTTCAGACACCAGCATTAAACTAGAGGTTGCCTAACAATCTATAAAACATGCTTTCATACAAATGATGTCTTTATAATTTTGTATTGTGCCATCAGCAATATCTAGAGTCTAGATATCTAACTGCATTATGACATGTAAATTCACTCTATGTATCAAATCAGAAGTAAATACACTGCTCAGTTTTTAAATAATGAGAAAAACACATATAGCCCTTAGCTAATTTTTTGTAGAAAATGGCACATCACTATAAGAAGTCTTGAAATATTTATGAACAGAAAATAGGGATATTAAATAAGAACACATTACTTTCTACTGTGTTGTTAGTCTATTTGAATACACATTGCTAAATATCCAGTTCAGAAATGAAGCAGAAAGGTTTATGAGACTCTATATCATTCTTCTGGCCTGGCATTCCTGGCAGAAAAGTAGGAAATGAAATGTCATTACATTCTGTGCATGAGAAGTACTTTAGGACCCTGGAGCCCTGATTTATTATATTCTTTGGGGATCTTTATTTTCTTACTAATTTTTCTGTTAGCAACTCAGCAGCTTTTGGAGAAACTTTCTTGTGTTATGGCTGTATTGATTGTTGCTTTACATGAAAAATATCCTCTTTTCTGTTACCACCTTATCCTGTTGTGCTAGGCAATGCTCAGCAAGCTGTATTTAATTTCTTCTGCTTTATGTTGTGCCATATTTTACTCACACTTCATTCTCCTATTACATATCTAATATCTGTTTATTCAATAACCGTGGAATTGTCAGTCTTTGTACCTCAGACACTCATAAAGTGAATTCAAAGAATTATTGGACTTACAGTCTTGTATTTCAAGGCATAATAACAGGGTCTGTTTCTTTAAAAATAGCTCAAATACAACTCCCTCAGCTTATTTAATGCTAAGGAATTTGGAAGATGCAATCTCTGAGGGTAAACTTGTTGGAGATGCTTAGTGGAAGTTAAGAAAAAAAGGAAAGCTACTGCTTTGAAAGGAAAAAGACACCAAATAGTGGGCAAGGGGAAAATCTAACATCTGACTGCAAAACAGCTAGAAATTTTCTGAAGGGGTGAGATCCTTATCAGTGTGCTTCCTTTCCATTTTTCAGAGGTTTAGATGAGTCTGGGAAGAAAATTACTAGGAATAATGCCCTGGGCAATAGTGCAATTAGGAAAACTGAGACCAGGCAGAGTATGCTACCTGCAATTACGAAAATCAAAAAAACCATGAAGATCCAGAAAGGGCTTACTGAGGGAGATGTTTTGGGGAAAATCTTTGACATCTGAGTATGTAGAAAACTCAGAATTCTTCACAGAAATACAAAATATATTTGAACATTTTCCTCAGGGCACAATCCATCAGGAGAAAATACCAAGCCTGTGGAGGTGCTACTGAGCAGAACTAATGCACGATTCTAGGCATAAGAAAGACTAGGATGACCTTTTGAATTTTAACTGAGGTTTTCTTTTCACTGAAAGGGAAAAGCTTTTAAATCAAACAAAATGACTGGAAAGTAAAATGCACCTGAAGGATATTTGTGAAATCACTGAAAAAGGCCACTATTAAAGATGAAGAGTTTAAAAGAAATATGTGAGGATACAGTTCATTAAATATGTCCAGGTGCCTTAGCTGGATGTATCAGTAGTTGTCAGAAGTTTGGTGTCACTTGGCCCGTATTGCTGATACTGTGGGATTAGTGGGATTGTTTTAAAAAATAAATGAAAATCATGTGCATATAACGTTCTATTTCACAACATTGAGAATTTTCAAAAGCTTAATGTTTTTTTCCAACTTCTAGACAGAAGAAGTGAAGACAGTAAAGAGCTTCTTTCTCTTAGATGCAGTCAGAATTTCAAATTTTTACTTAACCTAGGCCCGGATGACTATTTGACAAAACGTTTGAACATAAATAACCTTAAAACCCACAAACCCCAGACTCTATAGTTGTGGCATATGTGGTCTCAAGATCATTGCTATGTGCCAGGAATCCACATATACTCACAAGGATATCTTTTAGCCACAATTTAAAAAGGGTGTGAAGGTATTGAATAAATCCAGAAGAGTGCAGTAAAGCTGGTGAGCTGGAAGGCATTTCTATAAGTAATATTTGAAAACACAGCATTTGTCTAGTTTGAGAAGAAGCACACTAAGGGGCACCCTCAATACTCTCCACAGCTTCCAGAGAAGGGAAAGTGGATAGGAAGGCACTGATCTCCTGGTATCCAGTAGTGGGATACATGGCAGTGAATCAAAGCTACATCGGGGAGGTTCAACTTGGCATTAGGAAACATTTCTTTACTGAGAGGGTGGTCAACCACAAGAAGAAGCCTCTTAGAGAGGTGATCAATGCCCCATGCCTATCAGTGTTTGAAATGCCCTTGAACAATGTCCTTAATAACATACTTTCACTTTTGGACAACTGAAATGTTTTGTTCTGTTCTATTCTGTTCTGTGCTATTCTAATCTAATCTCTTTATACTGTTTGAGGATTTGTTCCAAACTATCCATTTACTTTGGATCCACAAAGGTTTTCACACATGATCTTTAAAGGATTAAGTATGCTTTATTCTTTCTTTTGTGAAAGACATAAGATGCAGGATGCAGTATCAAACCATTATCCCTCCACTGTCCAGCTGCAGAGGGGAGTGATAGAGAGGCTTTGGTGGGTGCCCAGCATTCAGCCAACATCAACCCAGTACACTTAAGTTTGGCCCAGAAGAGTAGCGCACAGTGCTTTACTCAGTTTTTGTGGCTAGGTTTGCATGGGATAGAGGCATGGTTAAGGGCAGCCTGCATCTGAGGGAGTAGCATGTCCAAAATGAATAAATTTCAGACTTCTACTGAGTTAAGGTGTCTGCTGGACAGAAATAAAACCTTTTAGGTTTGGGTTTTAAGCTTTCTCACTGTAGGATCTGCATCTGATGCACTTGATTATTGTGCTGTCTTGCCAAGATTTTTTTTCATCTTGATAGTGTCTTTATAAAATTAGAAGTTTCTTAGAAAGATACTGATATAACTGAATATTTTTGGCAAAATCCCTCACTGCATGACTTTAAGGAAACCTTGCAGCCATAAGATAAAAGTGAAGCTGAGTAGTTGTTTCAAAAGTAGAAAATTAAGAGTATATTTAAATAATCTTATCTTTCTCTGGGTGGAGCTTATAATGAGATTTTTGCTTAGGAAACTTTATTTAGACCCTGGAATCCTGCAGTTTCTTTATTCTATAGTATGGAATATAAAAACTGGCATTTTTATTGCTCCTAAATCACAGTCTGGAATTGCTAGATCTAGGTGGAAGGCATAACCCAAAGTAAGAAGAAGCACATTCCAGTATTCCTAGCCCTGGAACAGACCAACCAGAAATCCAAGAAATGCTTTCTTTAGAAACTTGATTTGTATTTATTAGGCTCTATGACAAAATTTGAAAGTAATTCTTTTGGTCTAGTGCACACAGAGAAATTATGTTTTTGTCAGATTTGCAGTTTAGAACTGCTTTTGCTGCAACTACATTGAAATTAAAAAGTGCTTGTTTTTTGCCTAATACATTAAAAGTGCTGATAGATACTGTCTGTTAAACAAGATACAGTACGCAGAAAAAATTGGTTGAGAATCAAAAGCAGCTCATCTTTCACTTATCAGTGAAAATATGTAGTACATTTCCGCTGAATGCCAATTTTCTTTTTAATTTTAAGACTCTTCAAATTTTTCTTTTTATACAACTTTGTTTGACAAGAAAATCACACATTTTTATACTTGCCTTTCAGCACAGTCCTTGTGAGACATAGTGATGTGATAGTTTACCAAACACCCCATCGCAGAGCAGAGATAACAATGTGCTTCTGTCTGTGCACGTTTGTCACCTCATGTACAGAGTTCTGCCTGCCTATTTATTCAGGCAAAAGCTATTGGACATCTTGGCTCAGAATGAGACTGCAAGACAAAAGACACAGGAGACGCTGTTAAGAAGCTCTTTTTCTTCCCATATATAAAAAAAAGTAGTTGAGAAGAAATTAAGAGACCTGCTGTCTGGAAATAATTTTTCTTCTTTTCTAGTTCTGTAATTTCGTGTTTAAATATCACATTTCTATGTTAGAAAGACAGATGTGCATACTTCTGTTCACCTTCACCTGAAAATATATCTGCATTCTGAAACGTGTGCTCTTTTTAAATTTGCAAATATCTTTTCAGATATGTCACAGACTGTCTACCCAGCTATATGGCTGCACTGCTACAATGTTTGTTCCACCAGAAAAGGTTAAATTTTTCTTTTTTTTTATTTCCTCTTATTTTTGCAATGGATAACACCTGCTGAAACTTTGTGCTGAAGAAAAAGACATGAAATTGCAGAAAAAAAAGCAAAAGCACAATTTTTTGGCTCTTTTGACCTCCATAAACATGAGATGCATTACAGCTGAAGCCTGGAAAAGTCATCATAAGTTTCATAATAAATGCAGTGCAAGTGTGCAGCCTGCAGGCAATTCATATGAAGGTGAATTGGTGTCAGAAAATGATTGCATAAAGGGGAATGAATCTCTAGTTATTGAAATAAATTTATCCACTGGTGAATGGCTAGTCCAAGTTTATACAAGGATAAGAAATGTGTATATGGATGGAAAAGGGAGGAAGATTGAATGAGAAACAAAGATAAAAATGAAAAAATTACCTACCTTTGTAATTCATTGAAAAGCTACATTTTTTATTTTGATCAGTCTCTTCTCTTTCCTCTTTCTACCCCCATTCCAGTCAGTGAATAAAAAATATTGACATGCTTGATAAAAAGTGCTTGTGAATATGTCCTGACAAATGTAGTCATGGTGAATGACAAGATGTGTCAAGTTGCTTGTAAGAACATAACCTTTGGATGTTGACATTTTCTCCTGGTTACAGTCACTTCATTCAGAAACTTACAGCTGTGCTTACCCCACTGGTTTGGGGCCCATCAGGATAATGTGAGTATATAATTTTCAACCATAATATGATATTAATGATATTGCCAGTTCTACAGTTTTCCTACTTTTCTCTCCTTCATCTTCTACCACCTTTCCAAATTATTTAAATATTGGAAAGCTTTTAAAGCTATCTTTAAGTAAAGAGTATATTTAAAGAATTTAAATTAATTAGAATATTAAAAAAAAAAAAATTCTCCCTCTATTTGACCCCTATTCAAATCCTAGAAGCTACAGCTTTAACCATGGTATCTCTGCAAAATACATTATGAGACTTTTGCTTACATGCTCAGCTGTTATGGCTTGTGGCAATTTGCTTTTTTTGCTAATTTTCTGTTAGTTTTATCAACTGAAACACTATTTGCACATGACAGTTTTTCCCAATTACAAAGGTTGCCTGGGAAAGATAGAGAGCTAGAAAACAAAAATGTGCATTTGCAGCCAACGTATGAACCAGGGAATCAATGGGCCATCAGAGAGATGCAAGCAAAAAGGAAATTTTTGGAGCTCATAAGGATGCTTCTCTCTGAAATTTGTTCCTCACTCCTGTGCAAATTAATTTCAACTTAATGACCCTCAGAGATGCTGGAAGTCTCCTCTGTTTGATGAGTTTGTCCTTTGAGAGACACTAGAAAGAAAAAGAGAAAAACAGTTACCCTGAGGTCGTTCAGCATTTCGCAAGGTTTGCATAGACTTGCTAAGTACTGCTTGGTTGAATGAAGTGAAGCTACAACTTTTCTCCTAGTTCTGTAGAACAGTGAGATGATAGGACAGCAGAAACAAAATAAACCCTCATGGGATTCTTTCATTTGGTTGGTGCGAACAATCACAGTTTCTTTAATATTTTATGTAAGTCATTTCCATATGACTTCAATCAATGTGCTGTGTGATTTGTATGGGTCTAATCAGGATATCATTGGCTGAGCAGAATTAGAGTGTAGGTTGCATAATTTGACTCCAAATTTCTATTCTGAGCATCTATGAATTCATCTAAATAAAATAACAGCAGGCAAGTGTCTTCTTACACTTTTATGATATGGCAATCCTTTGTATAGGGCAGTACTACTTCACAGTTATTCTTTATTTACACTCATGCCATGAGAACACAGCCAGAGCACCTCTGTCACCTGTTCCTAAATGCAAAATTGTGTCCTCATACTGTGCTGTTTCTACATAGGTGTGATTTTGAAGATACAGCAAGTATGACAATTAGCAAACCTTAGGTAGGATAGAGTCTTTAATTGGAAAAAAAGCTGCTAAAACAAGATGTGTGAAATCCATAAACTAATTTTAATAGGTATTTGATAATAAAGTTGGCTATGAGGCATAAACACCCAAATTCTTTGTGTATGGAAAACAGAGTATGAAATGATTTCACAGGGTAAAGCATAAGGGATAGATGGTCTTTACTGTAAAATAAGTGGTGGGACCTACTCAGGTGACATTGTTGGCAAAAAGTGAAAAACATTATTTTTACAAGAAAGGAAGCACTGATCTAGGAATATCTTTCAACATTATAGTTGGGGTGAAGCCAGAAGAAGTAAATTTTGCTAATAGAGTGAATGTCCTTGAATGCCACAGCACATTTAGGTAGGCCTATTGTCATTTTTCTGGACTGCACATGAAGCTTTTGGATGGCCTCAAATTGGAGAAGAAAGTGAAGGTTGTTGAATTAAACAAACCTTTTTTTTTTAGGAAGAGGTTTTTTAATTTTTTATTTTTTTTTATTTAGAGGTTTTGGAGTTTGCAGGGTTTGAGGCTTCTTTAAATTATTTTTGTTACTGTTTGATAAAATCTGTTTCTTTTTTCCCCATCCTTAATAATGAGACACTGTTTAAAATACTCCCAGGTCAGCCTGTCATCAAGAGTGCAATATCTAACATTTCCAAGGCCATTTTCAAGGCCCTGCAGCACCAACAGCCTTGACTGTTCATTTCCAGTTTCCCCCAGGGCTCCTGCCACCCTACCCACAGCCCAGGACCTCACGTCACCCATCACCAGTGCCATCAGCCACTCCCACAGCCCTGCCCTGCCCAGCCATGGCCCTGCTGAGCCTGGCCCACTCACAGGCCCACATCCAGCTGGGTCTTGATCTATCCCTGTCCCCAGGAAGAAGCCTGATGGCCCCCTGCTCCTGTACAGGAGCATGGGACAGGATCTGACCTGATGGAACCCCAGGAGACCTCCAGCCACTCCTGACCCTGGCCTACAGGGAGCTGTGTGTCCCTCTTGGCATCCAGACAGACACTGCTGGGACTTTATAGCTCCAGGGAACTAGTTAAACCAGAACTTGGTATAACTTTGAGACTGTCCTTTTTATAGGAAAAGTGGTATGCAGTGTTTCTTCTGTCATGAAAGTGTCGACTCAGAAATTCTGGATGTTAGTAGCCCTATCTGAAGTCTTACCTTACTTTCTTTCATCTTTCACAAGTCCCTTCTTATTTTTTAAATTCTCAGTTCTATTATTCGGTCAGTCATGCTTTATACTACACATATGAAAAAAAAGGGTTGGCATGGGAGAGGAAGGACAAAAATAGACAGGAAAATTATTCCAAAACAATGATTTCAAAATTACATTAAAGCTATTAGTTCTTCGTTACTTATACTGAGAGACTAAGAGCTATAAATATTTATAAAATACTTATAAAAATATTATATGTCTGTAACCTCAAATAAATGTTCTTAACTTCAAGTAAGGTATAAAGAGACAGTCATTATACAATTCAGAAGTTTCCTTCTTTTTTTTTTTTCTGAGTATTTCCTCTGGGGGAAAAAAAAAATTAAAAAGGAACAGAGAGTCTTGATTTCTTCCTGAAATTTCCAACAGATCCAATAGGAACAGAAGAGACTTTAATTTTCATCAGAGACCTCTGGGAATTTTAGTCCTGGACACAGGAAATAAGCTTCATAGTTTGGTCAAAATGTCTGTCATTTACAGGCACAGAAATTATAACTGGAATTAACCTCGAGAGTCACATAACTGATTCCTTTACTTTCAAATTAACTCTGTCCAAACTTTTCCTACCAAATATTTGTCAAATCTGTCCTTAAGAATCTCCTATAACGGAAATGTGTTTGGTTTTTTTACCTTGTGGACACCAAGAATAAATTATTCCCTTCTTCTTTGCAATAACAACCCTTTTTCATACAAAGACTGTGCTCTTAGTCTTCTACAGGCTAAACAGTGCTCATACCTACAGTCATTCTTTGTAGGTGATATTCCCTGTACTTCTGCACATTTTTTGTTACATGCTCTCTGGTTTATGACCAAAGCAGAACTTTTTTTTCCTTTCAGTCTTACAAGCAACACTCCTGTTTATACAACTCAGCACTTGTCCCCCTTTCTGCTGCACTTTGACAACTGATTTATGTTCAGATTAGAAACTGTCAAAGACACACTGAAGAACCCTGATCAAAACTGTCTGTCATTATGATGAGTAACCTCTGATTTAGTCAGTGTGTACAGTTTTTTAGCAAGCTTTGCTCCTACTCTATCATGGTTTTTTGCTTTGTGTCATGTGCCAGGTGTCCTAAGTGTTATTATTAGGTCATCTGAGCCAAAAAGTTAGAGAGTGAGTTATACTCCTTGAAACCTGCTTTTTTTGCTTTTCAGATTGCATTGCACCAAAGTGATTTGTTCTTAACACTATCTTTGATTTTTCCAAAGGCTGTGGATAGATCTGTTGGTGTTCTTCTGGGAACTAAGATTGGGCTGCATGATCAGGAATCTTCTTCCCTCTGTCTGTCTCTGTCTGTCTTTTTCTCTGTGTGTCTCTGTCTTTCTATCTCTCTGTCTCTCTGTTCTTCCTCTTCTGCTTTGGAAATCCACCTGTCCTTCAAGAGTTCTCAAAGCTAATAGCAAATAGTTGACATTCCTTTGAAAAATGCTTACTTCCTCTGGGTGAATTTTATTGCACTTAGGAGTTTGAAATGATCCAGTTATTAGTGTATGAACACTAGTGTTAAAAATGGGGGGTGGGGAATGCTTCCTCAACTCATTTGAATATTTTGCATACCTCTTGAATAATCTTGAAGCTTAGCAGAAGCTGGGAAATAAGATGAGATTTTGCAACCTCAGAAAAGTTTTCCTTCTTCAGTGAGCACATAAGAGGCATGGGAAACTTGAGGTCACTGGATTCACAATGCAGTGGGAGCCAGCAGGGGGAACACGTGAGAGGAATGGTACTGCTCATCAGCCGGCTTGCCTCTGGGGTGCAATTTCACAATTAGCTTCAGTCCTTTTAAACCACACTGATGCAGAAAGAGATAATTCAGCCCTGCCCCTGTGTGTCTTTTGGGAGCAAGAGCAAGAAATGTTGAATGAAGCCCTCTCTCCTTCTCCCTGTTAGGCACTGGTAAGACAGCTGCATGCTATCACACCTGGATACATTAATGCTCATGTATTAACTCAGCAGCGTAAGGATGGCTGATGTACTCACTTGTACAGAAAGCTTTCTGAAGATGAAACACTATTAGCTGCTAGAGGAGAAGGTCATGACTTAGCTGTCACATGAAATATCAGAGAATGCCCACTTAGTTAAAAGATATGCTCTTCAGATTTAATTTGTTCTGTGTTTAATCTATTAAATCATGTACACGATGATGTGTGCATTCGAAGGGTGATGGAACCTATGTCTGGTATGGAATTGTGGCAAGAAAAAGCAGAGATAAATTATTAATTCATTTTTATATGTATCAGAATACATGATAGCACCATAATATGTTCTAGGAAGGCCAAAATATTTCTCCTTTTTGAAATGGAAGTACCAGTATGTGTACTTGGGCCACTCAGCTGGAAAGCAGATTTGCAGAAAAGGACAAGGAGTCCTACTGGATACCAAGCTGAAAACAAACAAGCATTGTACTCTTATGGCAAAGAAGGCCAGTGGTATCCAGGGCTGGATTAGGCAAAGGACTGCCAGCAGGTCAAGGGAGATAGTCCCACCCCTAAGGGGTTACTCAGCACTGGTGAGGCCACACCTGGAGTCCTGTGTCTAGTTCTGGGCTCCCTGGTACAGAGACGTATGTGCCCAATGGAAAGAGCCCAATGAAGGGCCACAAAGATGACAAAACCTTCCTGTGAGGAGAGGCTGGAAGACCTGTGACTAACCTACAGAGAAAATGGCTCAGGGGAATTTTATCAATATATAGTAGTACCTGGAGGAAGCATATAAAGAAGGCAGAGTGAGGCTCTTCTCAGTAGTTCCCAGTGGCAGGACAAGAGACAATGGGCACAGAACAAAATGCAAGCAGTTTCATTGGAGCAGTAGAAAACAGCTTTTTACTCTGAGAGTGATCAATTACTGGCACAGATTGCCTAAACAGGTTGTAGAGCCTCCACCTGTGATGTATTTTCTTGTATGTACCAATATGAAGAAAACAAAACTCTGAAGATACGGGAATGGTTTGTGAAGAGTAAGTTACGCTACAGTGACTCAGTGACTAGCAAATTAAGTTCTTGGGCTTCTGCTGTTGAAAGTTAGCTCTCATTAAAGAAACCCTATTATTTCATGCACAGCTTTCAAAATAGCTCTGCTCAATTTACACTTATTTGAATAAATTATAGCAAGTACTCAAATGCCATGTCAAATATTTGGCTAGGTTTATTTGGAATCACAGATTCACAAATATGTCAGGTGTTCATTAATCAAAACACGAATGGATAGTGGAACACTGCAGCTCAGCTTAGGAAAAGGGATGATGAGGTTTTTTCACCACTGTTTTAAGTTCTGCTATCTGCCGTGCTGTTTGCAAGGTAAATCCACTAGATGGCATGCTATGCTTCAAAATAGACAATTTTACACTTTGCTTAACAACATTTTAGTAACTTTTATGATAAATACCCTACATTTTAAAGACTTAGAGCAGCAGAAAGAAGGTAGACACACATACTATAACCAACAGTTAGTGAATCAGGTGTAGAAACCATGGAGCTGTCACTATTGCTTAAATTTGCACAGAAACACAAGTGCAGAATGTTTGTAACTGTACCACTTCAGTACTGAGAAAGTGTCTCTGCGCTCAGTAAGGTAGGAATTATACCAATCTAATGCTGCAGTAATTCAAAAAATTTCTTAGTCAAGTTCTTACACTGGCCAGTTTAGACTTCATTAATTTATCATTAAGTAAAAATTGCATCTAAAAAACAAGCATGAAATCCTTCTAATAAAGCTACATTGAACATGCATTCATTACAGTATCTCTGAGCTCCTCAAACTATGTCCCACTGGTTTTTTTATTCTATGATACAAAATTAACAGCTAGTAAGTTGTTTTTTAAGCTGTTAGTTAAATCAAGATGAAAATTTGCTTTCCTAGTACACCTAAAAGCAAAAATTTGTTTTCTTATAACTTTGAAGCCAAAATTTCTACTTTTTAAGAGTTTGCCATTTAAATCATGTAGTTATATCATTGCTGTAAAATATCCAAGATAATTTCTGAGTTGTTACTCTGCAGTCCGGTTCAGTATGTGTTACAGGTAACAGCCAGAGATAATGGAAGCCCTCATTTGAACAGGAGCACTCATACTGGGAGGATTCTTCAACACAGTGGGGAATTAACTGAATAAATTATAACACAGAGTGAGGAGGGAAAGGCAAACTCAAACTCTTGAGGTACAAAGACCAGGATCGTGAAAGGCTGAAGAGACATGATAGAGGAAAGTGTAACAACCCAAGAAGAAAGAAAAAGGAAGGGAAGAATATCTAAAGGATATATAAAAATGGAAATGAAGATTTATAGGGAACTTGAAAGGAGGACACCTAAGGAATGAAAAATTAAAATTTAATTTAGAAACCAAAAAGCACCTTTCATAAACAGCTTAGCTTGAGATAGAGCTATGTCTTCTTCAAGGTTCCTCATCACTTAGATTGTCATCTCAGAGAGGGAGCTTATACCTAATCCTGACACTATTAAAAGCCACACCTTTACTTTTGCATTTCCTTTTTTTTTTGTTATTATGGTACTACATGTAATGTCAACAAAATTTAGTTCAATTTCATTAATTGAAAGGGTAAATTCAAGGGAAATAAAAAATATCTAACATACTAGGTCTTCTCTACTCAGAGGATGTCCTTCTTTAAATGAGACTCTGTTTTGAAGAGTATCTTAAAAAGAACTCAGCAAACCACACCCCTCCCTACCCACCTCCAAAAAATACCCCACTACTCAATACATGGTTTTCTACATGAAGCATATTTGGTATTCTGGAACAACAACAACAAAATCTGGCCTTGAAAATGCAACAAAAACTTGAGGATCTTTGGATGTTTTTCTTTTCTCTGTACTGCCACAGTCAGAAATGGGTACTTGAAAGTTTGATTAAACCATGGTCTCATTTTTTAATTCCACTGGCTTCAGTAACTTTACACTGGTTGTATTGAAATCAACACTTATAGAAGTTTGATTTTGAAGGTGAGAATTATATGATTATGATCCTACAGCAGATCTAGACAAAAGTAACTAGACTTGAAAATAATTGGTAAATCTATAGAAGTCATTCTTAAGCTTGTGTAGATAAAAACATAGGTTCTGAATGATACACAGATAAACTGTCTGAAATATGAATTACTTGATACTGCATATGCTTTAGAGATGTAGAACTGTTTTTCTTCTGATCATACCTTTTGTGATTTATGATTATAATTAGTGGAAATATCTTGTTTTGAAATACAAAAACCCCACTTCTTTCTGCACAACCAGCTATTCAGATACAAGTATTCCTGAACATGAGTTTTAATTTTAATTTAATTTTACCATAAATAACACCACAATATCTTGATGTTTGCGATACTTGTATTTTGGTTTTTGTTTTTGTGGGGAGTTGCTGACTTCAGTAGCTTGATGGAGGGGCTGCTGCAGCTCCCACTTCCTAGGTCCAGCTAGAAGTGAAGCTGAACACACCTTCCCAATGGGCACACATGCAAACACACATACAGATTCATAAAATCATAGAATCATAGAATGTCCTGAGTTGGAATGGACCCACATGGATCATCAAAGTCTAACCCCTGGCGCTGCACAGGACACCCCCAAGAGTCACACCATATAGAATACATATATGCATATTCACACACCTGGCCATGAGGATCAACACAGACAGGAGACATGGCACTCACATAAACATGAATGTCCTCCAGGAATGACATCAACGTCCTCATCATCTTTGTCTCTCTGTCTGATCCAGCAACTGACTGGCCTCAGACACCCAGCCTATGCTGTAGCTGGCCTTTGGATACTCTAGTTTTCACTTACCTCATACACAGACATGTTCATACACACACGTGTGCAAACAGGTTTCTAGATTGACCCCACCAGATCTCACTGCATCTGCAGAGCAGTCAGAAAATACACATGGAGTTTAATGAGGAAACAGGGTACAGTGGCACGATGCACAGATCAGGTGCAAGGCACAGCCTTAAAAGCACACTGGTCAGCATCTGTCAGCATCTGTCAGCATGACTGATGACCCCACTTATTGTACTATTCTTCTATTTTCCTATGCTTATTTCTCTCCAAACCACCTTGATCCCTCCCTTCCCTCCTTTGTTTCTTCCCCTAACATTCCATACTAAGTCTAGTGAAATTCAAAAATGCTGCTCCCTTGCACCCCAACATTAGCCCTGTAACACTAGGCAGTAATACCACCAGACTGCAAGGCCATCTGGAGAGGCACTCCTGCTGACTCACGGTGATAAGTTTTCTTCCCAGACCATGAGGCTGAGGCTCTCCTAGAACATCTGGGAGCAGAGCCAGGGCAGTGACTTGCCTCTTTCATTAGAATATTGCTACTTTTCTTCTGTGATCCTTGTTGTTTGTGAATTCTTCTTGAACCTTTAATCACATAACCTAACAGTTTCAAAATGGTTCTTCTTTCAAGGAAGTAATAAAAAATATATTAAGGCTGTTTTGAAACAAATATCCTGTTTTCAGCACATGTGGAATAGTGTGCACTGAATGTGTGCATGGAGAAAAAAACATTAAACCACAAAAATTTATATATTTAAAAATCTCTCTCTGCTCTTCTATTCAAGTCTTTTGAAATCTGTATTCATTCAGCATTCCAGCCAAAATAGATTTTTATTGCAAACACTGGCTACAATATCTTTCAACTATTTCTTAGGTAATAAAATTGTCTACATTCGATTGATAGTAATGGATTCTAATTTAACCATTTAAGAGGAAAGCTGCATTTTCTTTAGACTGCTTTATGGAGTCCAGTATACTTAGCAAGCTCCATCTTTTTGTATGCACCATAGTCTCCAGAGTATTTTAGACTTTATGAGATCAGCAGACCTTAAATGTTCACCATCTCTTAGCATTTTATTACACTGAGTCCATTTCCTAAGATGATTTCTCCATTTGCCACTGATCCTGTTGTTCATTGAACAGTAAAGAAGTAGTCTTATTGCACCTTGAAGTGCATAAATGCTGCTTTAGTGATTGCAGAATGGATATCCTTGGTTGAATTGCCAAGGAAATTGAAATTCCACTGGTCAACAGGTCTTTTTCTTAAACCAAGGGCTTTCCTGCTCCTCTGGAATTGCTTTTCACCTTGATCACGGCACTTCATATATCTTTCCTCTGAACATCCACTGTATGCTTCTATATTTCATGATTACTGGTTTCCTGTTTAGGATTTTCTGCTGTCATTTCCTAAACTCTGTTCTTCTTCCTGCATATGTTTGCTCTAAGATTATGACTTGCATAACATATGACACCCTGCATGTGGAAACTACCCTTTTGTCAGATTGCACAGTTCTACTGAATGCTTTAATCTCTTTTTAAGGTATCTGTGATGTCAAATGCTTCCTAGTTATTGATATTAATACCACTTTGATAACAAGGAAAAAAAAGAGAATTACACAATTAAAAATAAAATTCATTTTACAAGGTCCTAGTTATATTCTTCAAAGACAGAAAAATGATGAACACATTAAGTCATTTCCAGGACACTGGACACCTTTTTCTGTCTCATTCTTTTGACAAATAAGTGTGATGTCAAAGAGCAGAAATTGCTATTGTAAATTTTGGAAAGAAACATGTTAATTATGAAAAGATGATTTTTGATAAATTTTAGATAATTTTAAATCTCTGCTTGAGTTTCTCAAAATTTGGATATTTTAAAGAATAAATCTGGAAGATTTAGCTCTCTTTGCAAGGGAAAATAAAAGAAAGAAGGTAGATGCAATTTCATCGATCAGAGTATCTAAAGAGAGCTCTGGCAAACTGAAAATATCTACCCATGGTTAAAGTTGAGTTTTGACTTAAAAATGAACCATCAAAACAGTGCATTTCATGGCTGACATTTTTATTTCCAGTCAGGAAAAAGCTGTCTTATGTCTCTTCCAAATACAGAAAAAACTTTCACTATAAAAATGACAGTTGCTTTACAGACCTTCAAAGGCATCTGACTCTCTCCATATATTCCACCAGCAATTTTATGAAGCTCATTCTCTCACATCAAAATTTTGGCATAACAGATTTATAAGTTCAGCAGACTGGAGCACATCTGACACTGGTATTTTACAGTCTTAAAACTGTCCTTTCTCCAGTATTCTAACACGTATACCTCCTAAAAGCCTCAGGGAAAAGAGCGGATTTCTTTTCTGCTATGTAAAATAGTACTTTGTTTTAAATTGAAGGAGAACAATTTGAAAAAAATTGGTGTGGTTCAGTTAATTAATTTTTAAGTCATCAACTTTCTCCAACTGAATTATTTGCACGTCAATATTCTTACCTTTCTTCTGCATAGAATCATTTAAATCCTTGAAAGTATTCTCAGCTGAAAGATAAGGCTGTTTTGATTTTTTTCACAGAAGTTTTCCTTAGCCTCCCACCTATTAAGGAGATGTTATCTTTCTCAGAATCACAGAATCATTGGAGATCACCTAATCCAGCATGCCTGTTCAGACCAAGTTTATCTAGTACAGGTTGTTTGGCATCTGCTTCTGATTATCTCCAAGGATGAATGCTCCATGTCTTTGAGCAGTCTTTTCCATCATTTCACCATCATCAGAGTAAAAATATTTTTTTTACATTTAAGTAGAATTTCTGTCCTTTGCCTCTTTTTCTGTCCCATCAAGTCCCATGAAGTTGTGTATACCCAACTTAAGTGTTTGCTACCTCGATCCTTCTATGCTGAGGTTAAGTCTTTCTTAATTCAGACTTTCCTGTGGGCCTCAGGGGCCTGGAATTCCTGAAGGCTGATATCAGGTTTGACAACTCTCCCAGTTTCCTGAAGAAGACCTCATTCACTTCTTCCTGATCAGGCAATCTACAGTAGATACCTGCCACAACACTGCCACCATTGGGCTGCTCTCTAATCCTGACCGACAAACCCTGAACTAGTTCAGCATCTGCCTCAAGGCATCTACCAACACATTTCTACTACTCTTTCTCTCTGCCTGCCCTCATCCTAAGAACTCAAGATTTAGATCTTCATTCCTCATCTGGTGACCAAAGTAACTGAGTGGCACCTTTTTCTGTGGCTTCAAGTGCTTTCTTCATATGTATCTCACAATAACTGATTATAAAACAACTTCATGACTTCCTGGTTTTTTTTTTTTAACCTAAATTATCTTTAAAGCACAATATTCAATACGTACAGTATTAATGAAACATGACTTTTTAAACATCTTTTTTTTCTGCTTTGGGACTACAAGTGGTCTATGCTTTTCATTTGATTACCAAGAAGGAGAGAGAAAGGAAAAATGTCATTCAGTTAGCTTAAGAGAGAACACAAATTCATGAAGACTACTTTTCAGTATTTCCCCACAATTAATGAAAGGATAAATAAATAAATAAAAATCCTAGCAAATGACAGCTTAGGATGAAACCACCTTTCTTTTTGTGTATGTTCACATGTGCAACATACTTCCAATTATTTTCTGTCTGTGATAAATTGCAGTCCTGCCTCTTTCCCCTCCTCATGTTTTACTGAGCCTAAACTTCCAGCTGTGAAAAAAATATCATAGTAAACAGGATGCATTGTTGTCTGCCAGTATCTCCCACTCTATTTTACTACAGCAAGAGTTCATTCTCAAGCAAGTTAATAAAACTTAAGAGGCTCTCTCTCTTGACCTATTGGTCTTTTAACCAGGTGGAAATATATCACAGGTTAATCAGTTCAGGAAGACAATCTGTTTTATTTTCACTACTTCCTTGACTAAATTAGCTGAGGTCCATCTGGAAACTTATCTATCATTTTCATTCAAATCTGAAACTTCTCTTTTGTGTGCTATTACCAGACAGTCCATACGATGAGATCCCTTTGTTTATCCATAATGATGCATCAGAAAGCTCATTTTCCTGATTCAGTTAAAAACCTCTTTGAGAATGTATGCAAGAAAAGTCTGTGACAACTACCAAGTTGGTGGACTGTTCTACAGCCTGGAGCAAAGCACATGGCACATGTGATGCCCACAGACATAAATTCTTAAAAGAGGATGGTCACTTACTTGCCACAGGCCTCGGCAAGGAGTGTTTCCCATAAGTTCTACCTACTTTCAGGAAAAAGTCTTTAGCACAACACCAAAGACACATTCATTACTCATCTGTCTGCCAGCTGCCTCCTGTGACTGTGCCCCCAGGCAATTTACTGTGAGGTGGAAAACCTGGAAGTACAAGGCTGGGTTATTGTGTTGTCGGTATCGGGTGGATCATCACTGCAGTCTACCCCTTGAACAGACTCTCCTGGTAAGTCACTTCAGCTGTCATGATCCATAAGGTTTCATCCTTCCAGCCCTTGCACACCCAGAACACAAGTTTATAAGATCATAATTTACCTAGAGCAAATTTCTCTACTTTTGTCATAAAATTTTGCCAACTGGCATCTTGCACCTTACCCAACAGGTAAGAGAAGAGCCAAACTGGAAAAAAACGGGAATCAATATGCTCCTCATGTGAGCTGTCTTTGTCACTCCTTGCTGAACTCTGGCACTTTTAAAAAAAAGTGTCATCATTTGTAAAAATACTCCTTTCTTGAAGAGGAGAAAGTTGGTCAGGTCTTACGGATGCACAGCTGTGTACAGGATAAATTTTGTAAAAACGATAATTGTTCTCATGTTTACCACTGCTGTCCCACATATGTTCTGAAGGTGGCATACTGCTCAGTGACATACTTCATTACTATTCAGATACACTCACTGGTGCTACAGCTTTGCCATCTGAAGTTGCTACAATCCATAGAGACTGTCTGTGAAAAATATGACTATCCCACAGCACGTTTCCTGGCTTTTGATGGGATAAGACATGGATAGGTTTTCTTGCAGAGACAATACTGGAGGACTATGCCAAAGGCAGCATATCTTCATATTTTTTTCTGTCTATATGTCATAATACATCATTTTGCCTACTGTCCATATGTTGTTTGGGAAAATGATAGTTGAAGTGGGCCCAAAGCATGACAGGGAGTGCCATCATTCAACAGCATGGAAAGTGATATCCTAGATATATATACTTGCCTTTCCTAAACCTATATTAGCTGGCCCTGATCACCCGGTTGTCCTGTGTCTGATGGAACTCAAGATGATCAACTCTATGATCTTTCCTGATACTAAGATCAGGCTGACAGGCCCGTAGTTTCCTAGATCCTTTTTCCAGCCTTCTTGTAGACATACATCACATTTTCTAATTTCCAGTCAACTGGTACCTGCCCAGTTAGCCAGGACTTCTGGTAAATGATGGAAAGTGGTTCAGCAAGCACTTCAGCCAGTAACCACATAGACTTGTGTGAGGGGGTTAACCCCATAGACTTGCGTGTCTAAAGAGTGTAGCAGGTTTCTAGCAATTCCCCCTTGGATTATGGGAGCTTCACTCAGCTCCCTCTTCCTGCCTTACAGTTCAGTTGTTCTCTGGAATAGAGAACAACTGTATTACAGCTGGGGGTAGGGTCCGAGGCTGTGACCCAGGAAGAGATGACCGGTCCGGGGAGATGGTCCCGAAAGGAATCGCCTGCCCGAGGTCCAGTGCCTTCCTCTCAGCTGCTGGCAGGAGGGCCCTTGCAGAGGCTGTCAGCTCTTTAGTGATATCAGCTCGTGATTTCAGGTCAGCTCTGCAGGGCAGCCTCCAGGCCAAACCAGACCAGAGAGAGAGACGAGAGGCTCGTGTGGCTGGTTCTGCACGAAGGTAGCTTTATTGTGGGTTCCCTCCGGCGAAGGGAGGCCAGGGACGAGCTCTCTCTCAAGGGGCTCGAGGGAGCTTGCCTTTATAGGGATACAGGGGATCAGCAAGGGGACCAATGGATTACAGAGGATCTGGGACAAACAATGGGTTTTCTGTAACAATGGGTTACAGAATGATCTGCATAGGGTATCCCAAAGGATTGTGGGTCTACCTTTCCTCGCCGTGACTCCAAAGTGGTTGCCTTTTCAGGGAGTCCTGCTGGGCGATTGCAAAATCTTTTATCTCAGCAGACATCCCTCCAGGGCAGTGGCTGGGCATATCCCACACAACTGGTCTGTTAAAAACTGAGGTAAAGAAAGCATTAGGCATATCAGCCTTTTCCTCATCCTTTGGCAGTATGTTTTGCCCACACATCCAATAAAGTATTGAGATTCTACTTAGCTCTCCTTTTCTTACTTACGCATTTACAGAAATACTTTTGTTGTCTTTTACAGCAATAGCCAGATCTAGTTCTCATCCATATTGCACAAAGTCGTTTTGCACCGCAGCAGTTTTCATCCTCAAGGTCAGCAAAGGCTTCAGAGAAAGCCTGGAGTATCTTGTAGTTCTGCTATAATGCTGCTAACACACCACAGTATCATCTACAATTTGGTTTGGAGATCGGTTACAAGTGGAAACACAGAAATCTGCAAAGCGTAGCATTTTTTCTTGGTGAACATGGGTCATATTCAACAAGATAAGATATATAAGGTTATGGAGATACTGTGTGTTTAACTGTCTGCCTTATTAGCTGTCCTATCTTGATGAAGATGAAGGGTCATTCATCAATGGGAAGCAAAATCATCCATGCTACTTTTTGGAAACAATCCTGGAAGTTAACTATTGCTAGAATCATTAGTAGGCTTCATCTGACAAAGAGCCAGTTAGGGTGATTTAAAACAAGCAAGAGCCTATAAAAACTAAAACCCAAGACTGAAGTTCTTAAACACTGTGATTGAAAAGTTTGCTCAGTCTCATTCAGCATGAGGCTTTTTGTTAATGCACGCATGCATCATTTGCTGGTTTTTAAATTTTTTTTGAGGGGGAAGGGTAGAAGGAAGTATCTTTAAAATAATGTAGACATGCCCTAAGGAGCTACATCACACTAGACATTGATATTTTTTCAGATCAATCTCTTTTTCCTATCCCAAATGATGTCCTAGTAACATTTACTGTCCTATGGGATCTTTAAAAAAAGACATAAACCCAAAAAACTAAAGCAAAACAAACACATGTGGCTTAAGTTAAATCTTTTACAGAGGAAATATGTTTTATCTTCAGAGCAACACTTGTCATCTAATACCCTTAGATTTTTCTGGTGCATAATATTGCAAGATAAATATATGGAGGTTCCAATCTCTTTATTCTCAGTTGTCAGTTGCTTAGCTTTCAATTTCCAGTCTGGTTTAGAAATACTCTTGGAAATTTGTGTGTCTATGAACAAGTGGAATTAGATTCCTTTAAGATAGAGATTTTTAAATGTGCTTTCAGAAACAGATTCCTTTCTTTGATTTAGTCATGACAGTGTAAAAGGATAAAATAAATTTATCCTGATTATAATATGCAGGCCTACATGACTGCACAACATGCATGTAAGAAAGATTTCAGTGCAATATGCACGAAGATATTAGACTGATTTGCAAAGTCTATTACATCCCATGTGGTATTTCAGTAATAACAATCACTGATGTTATAGACACAGGAGATTTAATTAGTGTGAATGTTCTTTTTAGCTGACAGGATATAATAAATCATAAAGTATACACACAGTGCTTAAAAAAGTTTTATTATCCCTTCAAAATAATTTTATTTCCTCTGAAATTGCTTCAGAACTTTACAGTACCCCTTCATAAAATGCCATAAGGTTTTTATCCTTTTGGTTGAGAAATCTGCCTCTTTTTTATCTCTTTATAATAAAGTGGCTAAATTTGCAATTTTATTCTGTGATGTCCATATGGACTGCCACGCAAAATGAATAGCTAGCACAGAGGTAAAGAATACATAAGACTGAAGAAAACGAAGGAATGAAAGTACAGAATTTAGTACAACACAACAATTTGCAGTACCATATAATCAAGGGATTTTGTTTGTGTAGAGATGCAGAATAATCAATGCTGTATCATAGATTTACATATGAAAACTAAATGACGAAATTGTACCTCTCACATAAATATTTTCATTTTTCTTATTTTTACTTATTTTTTTTTAGTGCTATGTCAGATGAAACTATTACTAAATTACCTAAATTACTTCTTTTAAGTCAGTAATTAGGATTTCCTAACAGGAAAGGAATTGCTGTGTTCAGCAGACCATCTGGCATGGACTACGTGAACTAAAATGCTTCTTTTTGCATTTTTTTTCCCTTAAGTAGATGCCATTACTCATCAAAAAGCATAGAAGATTTGATTATTTATTTCATTCTACACTATGCTTCAGACTATATGGATTCCTCCTGCAAGTTGTTATAATGAAATCAAACACATTGAAAGGAATGGCAGTCAAGTGTCTAGGAAGTTTTAAAAGTATAGTATATATTTGCAAACAGCCTTATCCTAACAATGTGACCCTCAGTTGTTTTGGAATTTGATTTTTTTAATATATATATATATTTTTAATGATTGGTTGAAGAAATTAAAACAAAATGGCTAAATAGCTTCCCTATTTATCAGTATATTTTGTGTAGAAGTCCCAAAATTTCCCTAACCTGTGAGCCTAAATGAAAATTCAGAGACAGGGAAAATAAAAAAAAAAAAAAAATATTTAATGCAGGGAAGACATGTTTGGAAAAGTTTTGAAACTTTGCAGTTAAATGGTCATAATCAAGGGAAAGAACAAAATAAAAACCTGATAGTGTGTAAGATATTTTGAATAGGAATCTTCATAAGTATACTGATATGGTGGTGAGCCAGGTAATTGATCTGAAGTTTCAAAGGACCAATTAGGTTTGGAAAGACTGCATTGAGATTGATTGTGATCACAGATTTTCTTGTCACACAATGTGGTGTTCTATTTTATTGGGTTTTGTTGGTTTTGTTTATTTTTTTTTTAATTCGCTCAGGATGTTTCTTATAAAAGATAGAGAATTTGTGAAAGAGTTATAAAGTTCATAGCATATTCTGCATATCATCTTACGTAAATAAAAATACTAACTAAAAAGGAAGGCTCTGATTATGCAATTTGTCTTTTAATGGTTCCTAGAACAGATACTTTGGGTGATATAAGTGCAAGGCCCCATATCTCACTTGATGAGTCTCTTCAAAGGGCTTAAGATTCTTTTATGTACCCTAAGTCAGAAACACTGAACATATCAACAAAAAATATCAACAAGATATTCCTCAAGAGGTCAAAACAACAAAAATTTTACTGGCAAACTCCAGAAAATCAGGGAACTATGGAAAATTTTAGAGCAATATTCAATCACCATAAAGCATTTCGCAAAGCATTAACCTAGCAAATTCCAAGCCCATTCAGTTGAGCAAACTCCAACCTATCTGATTTTAAGATACTCAAACTTTGTTCTTGTTCTTATTCCTTACTCTCAAAGAGAAAGCGAGAAGAGAGATAGAAAAGAGCAAATACAGCTGCCACTCCTGGGTTCCTGTGGTGTTCCAACTCATATGAAATCCAAGAAGTAGGGTCAAGCTATGTGATTACCTTGTAGTCTGCCTTAAGTACACTTTGGTTCTTCTGAGCCCTTCCTCCAGGTGGGATTTCTGGTCTGGTGACCACTTAGTAGCTGGGTTAGGAGCTCCAGGGGAAGTTATGGAGCACTGCCTTCAGTACACCAGGGATTTGTGGCTACTGTGTGGCAGCAACACAGGCCCAAGAGGGTAGGGTCTGCCCAGCAGGGTACTGTCTCACCAGAGCAAGGCTTGCCCCTTTCCCCTATACACATGATCCTGATATGTTTCGAGCCAGCAGTCCTTCCAGTCTCTCACAATATGACAGAAAAATGCGTATCTGGGAAATTCCTTCTGTGGGATTAAGGACCAAAGTTAACAGAAATTCAGGCATCCGGGAAAACAAGTCAACTTGCCTGGATAGGCTGCTGATCACATTCACTTTTGGTTACAGGTGTATCCATTTCTTTGTTTCTATAATATATCCAAACATAGTATGTTGGATATTTCTAGACTACCCAGTATACTTAATTTTAGGGACAAAGAGAAAATTCTTTTTTTAGCACACAATATTATGATTTTTTATTGGTCAAGTCCAAATTGCTTAGAGATTCTCTGTGGGATCCCTTTAAGGATTTTTGATCCAGTCTACAAGAAGAAATTGTGAATTTACTACTGCAAAGTATCTACTTCCTATCATATTAGGTACTAGTAACAGGATAGTTCTGCTGATGAACAGATAAATTAGCACATTTTAATGCAGCTTAGCAGATTTGAAAACAAATTGATGGGAAACTGCTAAATAACTTCTTTAAATTTGGTTTGGTTAAAGAGAGTAAAAATTTTGGTGATACTAACATAAGACTAGAAGTTATAAACTGAAGCAAAGATTTCCAAAGGATTTTGTCAATGTATTGGAAAGGATTGAGACTCTTCCCAGTTAGGGAAAATCTTCTGAATACATGCAAATATTTTGGACTTGTCCTTATTGGTAGCAGTGGGGCTACAGGGGTGACTTCTGTGAGAAGCTGCCAGAGGCTTCCTCTGTGTCTGATGATGTCAAGACCAATTGGCTCCAAAACAGAGCCACTGCCTGTCCTTATCTCAAGCCATGAGCATTTCTCTATATTTTGTCTCCTCTGTCTAATTGAGGAAGCCAGGGTCAACCCACCTCAACATCATATATGTTAAAATAGCAGTTAAAATTCAATCTGCAAAAGTTAACTTAGTAGATTTTCTGCATTGCCCACTGTTGATTTTTGCAAGTGTAAATGAGAAGAAAATGGGCATTGGGATGGGATATATTTTCCTTAATAGCTATAAATGCCAGGAAATTTGTAATCTTGAAATGCATTTGTATTTTCCTGTTTTCTTTATTATCTAGAGACTAATTTATTTTTGTTCTATTACTACTGTAGTGCTAATTCCCTTGTGTTGTTACTTATTTATTATTTAACACAACTATGCACAGTCTGATGCTGAGAAGACTTGCTCTTAAAACGTGTGTTTGCTCATAATGGTGCAACCAAGTACAGAAAAAGTGTTCTAGAATTTTCATTTTGGTTTTTTTTAAGAGCATCCCTATTGAAGCCAACTGAAATTTAGCCTCTACTTTCATAAAAGAAAACTGTCAATTTTGTGTCCATTTTGACAATATATTTTTTTCTTCATGGATATTTTCTTTCCTTTAAAGAATATTTCCATCTGTGTTGCTATTTGGCATCCCTCAAGGAATTTTCCTTTTCGTTTTGCCTGCATGCAAATTCAGACTTAATCCTATTTTGCCTGAAGAAAATTTGGGGTGGAGGTTTTACTTGAAGGGCAAACTAAAGACTGAGAGGTCTTAGAGACAAAGGGATTTTGCAAATCATGAACAGCAGCAGAAATACTTGATCCATCTCTACCTCTTCATTAGGATTTTCCCTTCCTATATTTCTTTTCCCTCAGTAATAGTTTCATTTCACAGAATTTGGACATCTCGGTGATAGAGGGTCACAAAATACTTGGGAAAAAAAAAGAAAAAAAGGGAAGGGAGTAAGTCAGGCATTCAGATAATGCAAATCAATATTATGCAATCCATATCAGCATAACTCTGTTGTCTTAAGAAATTACTTCAGCACTCACATCCATCACCTGGAGTAAAACATCCATTAAGCAATTTCAAAGAATGAAAATTGATAAAGAGACAAATATAGGATTCTTTGTTCACAAGAATAGTTTTGTACTGTGATCTTAGACAAAAATATTAGAACAGTAGTATTTTAAATGTTGAACAATTAAGCTCTCCTTACAATAGCCAATCATCCTGTTAAAGCAGTATGTAACCTTCAGAGTAATGACTTCGTTGCTTTGAGGTGAATATTTTATGTGTGGAAGTTTATGAAAAACTAAAGTTAAACACATGAATTCGTCTCAGTGAGAAAGAGAGAACAGATGATTAAATCAAGAAAAATGTTTTTAAATTATACATTATCAAGTAATACAAAAAAATAAAAGAAGATAGTAGTCTTTTTTCAGGTATTATCTCTGAGAATTCAAAAAAAACCCAAGTCTGTAAAAGATTTGAAAAGGTTAGCAAGTTCAACTGCAAACCTGCAGTGAAATATACTATTCAAAAGGAATTCTAGACAAATGTTGCAAAAAGGGGTGTAGACTCTAGATCTGTTTTGTACACAGAATAAGTTATATGATCTATTCCAGTGTTTAACTAGGACATGTTTAAACTTCTGAAAACACTGTACAGAAATGCTCAGTTTACCTTAAGGTCATTAATTCTTGTCCAATTCAAGTATTTTCAGCAACATCCTCTTCCACTTTGCAGCTGTGTTGCAAATATTTGAGAACTTGTATTTCAGATTTTTTTTCCACAGAATATGGAGCCTACAACAGTTGTGTTTCCTAGATCTGCCTGTCTTTATCTTCTGGACTTTTCTCCTTAATATTTTTTAGAGTTTAGCAGGGAGAAGGATTCAAATTTCCAAGATTGCACCTGACTTGAGACATGAGCTAAAACCAAACCAAACCAAAACCCCTCCTTCACCTATCTAACAAAACATTTACTTTCATTAAGCCCAGCAAGCATAAGCTTCCTCCTTCTTTTCCCTCAGATTTGTTTGGTTTTGTGCAGATGATTATTTCTTCCTAGCTAAAATACCCTATGCTCTCCTTGAATTTGAGCCCTACTTATTTTTGTTTAATTGTCTCAAGGCACTTGCATTTTATTGTGTTTACCTATGTACTAAGTACCTTTGTACTGAATCCAAAGATGTTTGAAAGTCCAAAAACTAAACATCTGCACAAAATATCTTTGAGAGTTCATCCATAGGTGAACTTTTCTCCAGGATGAGTAATTCATCCCCTTATATGTGAGGATTTTATAGAGTAGTAAAACTTCATCTCTTGGTACTATGCAACTATCATTATATTCCAGTCAGAAAGCCAGGAAATTCTCATCAGTCCCTAATATTAATATTCAGGAATCTGGATATAGGAGACAGGTAGTACACTTCTGAAAGTATGTCATTCTGTAAAAATTAACTTTATGCACTTAGCCTTACACATCTTTATGATTGCCTTTTGTAAATCAATTTGAATATCTCAGATGTTGGGCCATGTTCTTCCCTCATACCTGAGAAGATGTAATCATTGTATTATACTCATTGTATTAAGAGGGTTGATCAAGAGAGTTTTTTCTGTTATGAGAAGTACCCAACAGCCTCTGCTCCCCCTGCAGAGTATTCTATTCACCCATCCTAAACTTCAGCAATCATCTCAAGAAATCTGCTTTTCACATCTGCAGAAGTTTCTATTTTGAGTCTGTCAATTTACCATGACTTTGGATGATGCCAGCAGCCACAGGCTCTACGCTCCTTTCCCAGAAATTCCTCAGGAAGGCAACTCCCACACCAGCTTTGTTTTGTTTTGCTTATCTGCAATGGGTTGTACATCACAGATCTCCCAAATTCGTACCAGGATGTAGGTAAAGGCCAAGGTTTTCATTATATACTCCTTATCAGTGGAAATAAAAGGATAGCAACTCCATGGAGATTATTTTGTTCTACGGCTATTTTCCCAACACTGCAGTTTTCCTTCTGAAGTCCCAAATCCTACAGTTGCTCATTCCAAATATCTTCAGTGGATTCCTTTTTATTTTTTTTTTTTTAACTGCTAACTTTAATATTCTTTTTGCCTAGGTGATCCCTGCCAGTATGGAGCTTTTCTGGAATAATTTTTGAATCCCTCTAACCGAACAAGAACAGGAAGTAAGAAATTTAGTAGTCTGTTTTTACCTATTCTCCAGCAGCCAGGTGGATAATGATGGGTGTTGCTGACTGCTCATAAGTCTGTAAAGGTGCAGAATGTGGCTGCCTGGGGACATCAGAAGTTCCCCAGGGGCCATCAGGGCATGGACTTGCAGCCAGGACCTGTTTCACTGACCCAGTTAGGGAACAGGGCAGCTGGGGAAAACCAGGAGAGGCCCAGCCCTAGACATTGGAAATTTCTCTGGGAATAGAGCAAGGCTGAGGGCATTACCCTGTAGGTAAGGGCCTGGCTATGTCACAGCAGAGGCTGGAACTCAGGCCAGTCCCAGCAGTCCAGCTCCATTTGGGAGGAAAGGGAGGCAGACCCCACCACATCCACCTTCTTCAAAACAATTTTCCCCAAGGCCGCTATCTGTGCTCTTTCCCAGCTGGACCTGAGCCCAGGCCAGCAAATGTCCGGAATTGAGGAGATGTGCACAAGGACATTAAAATGGCTTTTCAGTCCTCAAAATTTTACTCAAATGACAAAATTTAGATATCTATGTCTGAGCTACTTTTCTATGTTCCCACCATCATCAATGGTGTGATGGTCCAACCAGTCAGTGAAACTTGGAGATGAGAATCAGCTCTTAACTGTAACAGTATTTCCTGATGTGCTAAAGGTATCTGAAGTATTCATGCAGGTCTGACAGATACAAATTCACACAAAACTGGGAGTGGGGGGGGCCTAACTCTTTTGTATGAGCAGCTGAAGACTGGGAATAATGTAATTATTTAAATTTTCCAAACTGGTTGTGTGTGCCCCTGTTTAGGCTGTTCAGCTGTAGCATGGAAAGCTGTAGAGGTGTCCAAATGAAAGAATAAATCAAAGTTAGCTAAATAGATTACATTTGCCAAGTCTTGGAGACCTACAGTTATATACTGCATTTTAGGAATCTTAGACTGAAACCTATCTCAGCAGCATGAAGAAATGTTCTGACTGATTTTTTTCTGATTTCATAATTCTACCTCATCTGATTATACATAACTGTTTTCCAAGTTTACATTTTATTATACATTCACATAATAATGTGAATGTATACATAATGTGAATGAATACATTATCATGTAAAATGACATTAGATTTAAACAAAAGTTGTTTCATTAGTACTAAATTAGGAAGTAAAAAATATTTTTTAAACCATGTAAGGATGCTGGAAATTTCTTAAGAAAATTCTATTCAAACTGTTAGGCTGGATGTGTTCCTAGTGGACTTATCCCATTTCAATCAAGGGGATTTTTTTTTGCTTTATATCAATTTTGAAACCAGGACAAATAAAGAAGGAGCTAGGGAAAACTTCTCTGAAATGATTTAGCACAATTAAGAAAAGAGTGAAGACTAAGTGTATGAGATAATGTACAATAACAATTCCCAGTGCTTGTTTCTTCATTAATTAAACCTTAAACATGGCCTTGAGCACATTTTATCAAAATAGATGATGATATAAGAAGATTGATATTTAACAGTAGAAGTCTATCTGCCTAGTGTATTAAAGAATTTTTTGTACTCAGGCATGTATTCATGGTTATTTACAAGTCCAGCTTTTTTTTTTTTTAATGAGTTTTTTATTTTAAAAGTTTTTTATTTAAAAATAGGAGTAAGTTTCTATAGAAGAAATAGTTTACTTTTTTTCAAACTGTTTTCTAATAGAGTCAGAAAATTGCATGAAAATCGATAACTGATGCTTAGCATTTCACTGCAAGAATATAATGAGGTAAATAATTGATCCTTTTATATTTTTTCTTTCTTTGCAGTGACAAATTTGGTTGAAAATATGTGCCTACTATCAACTATTCTAGTTAATAAAATGAGGTTAAGGAGAAAGCTGTCTAATAGATTTTTTTCTTCTTGCCTGTACCAAGCATATAACGATTCAAGGACTGCAGGTGACAGATACAGTTTGTTTTTCATATAGGAAGAAAAAAATATATTTCTATGGCCTTTTTTTTTTTTTTGTAAATCCCGAGAAAAATAGGTTTTCTATAAGTAAGAGTATACCTATCTGCTTAATCTTTATTATTGCCAGGCTAGTAATTAAAAATATTGTGCACATGAAAAGGCTCTTATTCATTAAAACCCCAAATTTGTGAAACAATGAATAGCAAGCTGTAAACATTACTGAGTAGAAATTATTTCTGAATATTCTTTGTCTTTCTACCTTAAATATCCTCATAATTTATCCTATGCATGTCCACAGACAAGAATGTATGCTGTATGAATTGTGAAATAAAATTATTTCATTATTCAAGATTTGCTCTTTTCATGAACTGAATAAAATCCAGCCAAACTCTCCAGTTCCATTTGAAAAACATCATTGATAGTAAATTAATGTACATACTCAGCAGGATTAACAATGTTATTATTGTTTTCTTTAAGTAAAATATCAGGCACTGTATATAGTTTACAGGCTATATTGCTTTTCTCCACAATAACAATCAATGAGTGTTGGAAAGGTCATCTGATCTCTTGATATGACAGGAGATTTATTAAAGGCATTACTAGACAACTAAATAATGAATTGGAATTGGTTTGTGCCTCATACAAAACTATAGATAAACCAGAAACAAGTTAAGAAAAAAAAAAAAGGAGCAAGAACCCCTCTTACCCCTTGAACAATTTAAAAGACAATGTTTTTTCAGAACCAAAATCTTTTGCAGTGCATGGTGGTGAATAATTAATGCAATACATGAATTCAATTTTAAGTATATAGCTGATATAGCTGCAGTCACCCCTCAGGACTTCTACGTATCACTGGAAATTGCACCACTTTTCATGGATACATGATGTGAATTACAGAGTGAGCAGGGCCCTGATGCACTATAAGCTGGCAGATAAGTGTAGGAAGAAGTTGCATTGCTTCTTTAATTTGTTAGTTTGCTTCAATTTTTATTAACTCTTTCTTTCCCTCTTCCTTCTGAAATGATATTCCAAACCTGGGAGGCTTACTGAGGTTTGGAAATTGTGCATGTTTAATGAAATGTTATCAGCTACTGAATTTTAGCTATTTTACAGTTTCCCCTGTAGTGTGCAAGGAACAAAATGTGTCAACAAGGCTTTTATCCAAAGTAGAGCTTGCAGACTTACAAAATACAGGTAATGAAAACAGTCTGATGTCAAACATGTGTGTTCATGCATGTATTTGTACCTGCACATATTTTCTCTTGACTCTCAAAGAATAATACCAAAACTTCTAATATTCTTCACATCCATTCTAGGTAGTATCTTAAATAATGTTAGTTAATAGTTTGGAATTCTGTAGAGTTCCTCCTAGCTAATGAAGAACGATTTACAATACTAATTACACTATATTATTATAAAACGGTATTTTATACTTTTAACACTATATTATACACACTATATACTAACTTTTATGAATATGATTCAGTAGTGTTTGCACTTACTGGCAACGCTTGTGTAGAGTATTGTTATGCATATGTTAAGCTTCTAAGAAAGGGAAACATCTGTTAAACTATTAACAGAAGAGTTTCTATAAACCTGGAATAAATCTCAAGTGTAACTTAAATTAGTAAAATTACAGGATACAATATAGGATGCAAAAAACAAACTCAGTTCAGAATTCAGACTTTTTGGAACATTTTCAGTTCTAAATTCATATTACATGTAGAGCATGAGCCATTAAAATCTTGACATTTACTGCTGATGGTAGTTAAACTTCATATGGTATTTGCAGTACTTTCCATTCAAGCTTAGGGGAACTGCAAATGCCTCACTAATGGCAAATACCATAGTGTGATAAATGTCAAGACTTTAATGGTTGACTGTAATAATTATGGGATAAATCCTGATCACTCAGACCAAAGCATCTTTCTCCATGAAAAATCTTACTGACTGTAGCAGGACTGCTTGTGATAATGCTTGATAGAAGAGTGAGCTCCTTTTTGTACTGCAAATTTAAAGTCAAATAACAGTCTGTATTATGTTGTTCAGCTTTTTTTATAAACCCAGGCTTTTGTAAACTTGTTTCCAAAATAGGAATCTCCACTAAAGCTTAGTCCAAGGTAATGCCTGCTTGATACAGTATAGGAAGATACGTAAATGTATGAAATACATTAACACAGCACTGAACTTAATTGCCACCTGGGCTTAAAACATAAAATGGGGTCAGCTGTCCCAGCTGTGTCCCCTTACAATCTTTTGCCCATTCCCAGCCTACTTGCTGCCAAAGCAGCATGAGAAACAAAGGCGGCCTTGGCACTTTTTGAGCACTGTTCAGCAACAACTAAAACATTGTTGTGTGTGTTATTAACATTGCTTGATCACAAATCCAAAAGACAGTGCAGGGAAGTTACTATGAGGAAAATTATCCCAACAAGAACCAGAACAAAATTTGTTTCCCAATACTGGAACCAGGAATAATATATTTAGGTTATGCTACTTGTCAATATGTTAAATTCCCCAAGTCTATTTTGCCTTCAATAGTAATTGGTGAGTGATTTTCCTATTTTCTTTTCAATCCACAAGTTTTCTCATTCATGTTCTTTCCATCTTTTTCCAGTTCCTTCTAGGGAGAGGGGAAGTAAGTGAGCAAGTGTTTGTATGGGAACTTCACTGCTAGCCAGGGCCAAATCACCACAACCAGGAATTTTCTAGTCTTTTCCTGGTTTATGCTTGCTCCCAGTATAGCATGGATGTAAAACTTAAGTAAAACAAAGAAAGCGTTGTTTAATTCTAGTCATTCTATCTGCCCCCATAGATTCTTGGGGTGGGATTTAAACTGATACTTCTTCTTAGGTTCTTATCCTGAATTCTTGTGATGAAGTATGCTTCAGTCTTCTGAATTTGAAAACCAATTTTTTTATTATTTTTTTTCAGCTTTCTACTTCATTTACAATGCAACTGTGCCTGCAAGATAGGTGTCTGATGTATTTTTAGACAGCCTTTATAGGTAAAACTTGCTAAATATTTAGGTCTTGCAGGTCTTCTTTAGCTGTTGTGATGTAACATGAGCATTATATAAATTTGAAGTTTTTCATTGTCTAACAAGAAAGCTAAACTCTCACTAGCTTAAGAATATTGACAAGTTCCTTTCTAGAGTTCTGCATCTGTAACTTCTGTTTATATTGAAGATGAAAGCTAGCAGTGTAATGCTCTAAGGTAGGTTCTTTTGTGTAATGTTTTTACTAGTGTAATTCCCTAAAACAGAGATTGTGTCCCTCTCTGCAGCTGTGTATATCTGTAAGTAGAAATAAATGATATTTCAACTCTGAGCTTGCCAACAGAAAGAATAACCTGAGAGTGAAAACTTACAATTTCAGCTCTTGTTGCTACTTTATGTCTATCTTCTCTTCTGCATGAAAATACCACAAAACATCCTTTCATTATAGAAACATGCAGTGTGCTATTCAGCAAATACAGTGCAATAAAAAAAGTACAAGATATATTAATGCCAAATAATGGTTGACATTTAGCACACACAAAAGTCAGTAAAGTCAATGTTATGCTCCCCAAAGAAACCATATCTCATCTTCCTTGCATCAACATATTCTTTAATATATGTGCACAAACTGGCTGAATTATGGTTTCCATGGGAACAGTATCTCTGGATATACACATTTGTCATTTCTCTGTGTAGAGCACTCAATAAGAAATTGCCTCTATTAATAACCTCAGTTTCTTAGACCCCAGCAAAACATTCATAAAAGACACATGAACACTGTGAACACAGAGACAAGTAATAGCTTCTTTTCAAAATTTCTGAGACTGTTAGTCTAAACTTCTCCATCTGATCTCAACACTGAGCTTTTTGTTTAGTTGTGGTGGACTGCCTATGATGCTTATCAGACAAGGAGTTTTTACTGCTCAGGTATTTAAAGATATTGTCAGATGTATATCACTCATGAATGTAGCAAGATAGATCAATCAGAATTATTTAGAGGTTTCGTAACTTTTGAAATTTAACCTGTGCTGGTAAAAAGGCTTGAATACGGTTTGAAAACCAGAAAAGATCCTAAAGTTTCAAAGACTTTGATTTTACAGATTGAAGAGGACATGGGTTAACTATTTGGTTGGAATATACTAAGTAAGAAAGCATAGGATTCTAATTTCCTGATGACAAGGAACATGTAATAGCACACTTTCTTCAATCACAAGCAATTGTAATTTCATGTTTGTGCAATACAGCAATGACATATTCAATCATTATTCATGTCAAAACTTCATAATTAAAACCTTTGCTTCAGGTTGTTTTGTTGTTGGAGTTTTTTATAAGGAGGTAGTTTTCTCAGTATTTCATCAAAAGACTGAAAATTCTTTTTTGTTCATGCTTTGGGCTTTTTATAATCATTATCTATTTTTATATAAAAATTATTTGCAAGACAGCTGTGCGTGATCTGCTTCCAAATATCCATAGAGTCTATAATAAATAAAATTTTCTTACTCTGTTGGCATCTGCATTACTCTAAAACAACTATGAAAATTGTAACAGAGGTTTTTCTATTTTTTGTCAGTGTTGAATTTTATTTTAGAAATTAGTGTGTGAGTAGTAATGAGAATGAGGTAAAAGTCCGATATTTCATTCTCATATATTCATACTATCTGAAGTAGTAATGAATGTGATATACTTATTGAAAGTATTATGTGTAATGCTTTTTGCAGACAACCCAGAATACACTATTGGGGTTTCTCCTCTTTGAATTTGCATCCAAAGTTTTGCTTTAAATTTTGCTTACATAATTATTTTTTCAAATGGACTTACTTCAATTCAATGAAAGATTTGTAAAACCTCAGGAAACTGTCCTGCTGCTGAGGTTGGTCACAGATAATTTTTTTTCCCTAGAATTCTGGTCATGGGCCATCTTTAAGTCTTGTTTTATGTCAACAAAAACAATATGTTCAAGGGAGAAAGAAGCATTCTTAGTCTAGAAAAACTCAAAGCAATGTATTTTCTAATTTTATGTGAAAAACTTGAGTGCCCTGTCAAAGGACTGTTAACACAAAACTCAAAATCTTAGAGATTTATGTTGAAAAACAAAACTCCTTCTTGTATTCCATGCCAGTACCTTGGACAGGAGTGTGGAGATATGTAATGCTTTTTGACTAACCTTCTTATCCAAGGTGTTTCATACTGGTGTTGGTTGATATAATTATATTGTATTTTTTCTCTCTTATTTTACTTAAAATCTCTTCATGTTTTAAAAAATGAGTTTCTGTCCTTGATGAAATAAGAGAAATGTCAATAGGCTAGATCTGATTTATTTAGTATATGCTATGTCTTGATTTACTCTGACAAGTATTCTAAGGTAAAAGTAAAATAGTAATGTAAATAAAAGAGAAAGAGATCTCAGAGACATCTACTAAATTTGCAGGTTTTTTCTCTCTATAAAGAAATGCAGTAGGGGTAAGATGATAAATGTAGTATATTGCTTTTTACAGAAAGACTGATGTGGATTTGTCAGAAATGAAAAAAACAGGATGACCTGGTATTAACTTAAATCATAATCTATTCAGACATCATTGTTTATTTTGATGGAATGTATACAGACTGGTTTCCCAGATTCAAGACAAGATTTAGTTATAAGAAACATGGAACATTTGGTTTGAAGAGGCAAATATCAATGTTGATGTAATGTTCCGTAACAAAGAGAAGCAGTATCAGTGATGATGGCATTTGATGGTTGTTTAAACATACATTCCATCTGAAAATAGACATATAAGTCTAATGAGTTAGGACATAAAGTATAATGTTTACAGACAGGTTTGACAAACATGCCTTTTCAAAGACATTTTTTAAATTTATGAATCATCTTACTTTCCTCAGCTCACTAACTCCTTTGTGTAGATACATTTTGCTTTAGAGGGCTACTTTTGAATTTAGCAAGAGAAAAGATTACTTCCATCTCGTTTAATTTTTACCTGGCAGCAGTGACTCTCACAGACAGGGTTATTATAAATCTGTTCAGAGGACTGAATACAACAGATACATAACTATTTCTGTCTTAACCTGTTGGACAAGAACAATTGTCATTAAACTTCTATGAGAAAGAGAAATAATCATTCAGAGAAAAAAGATGTGGATAGAAGATTGCAATTACTACCTGATGTGAGCCTACACTCCAAAGTATAGAATCAAAAATACTTGACTGAAGACCTAAATTAACAAGAGGTGTGAGAACACTGCAGAGAAAAGTCATCCTGGTCTTAATTTTCTTCACATTGCTGGTACAAGAGAGAGGATAAGTGACATGAGAGAGAGAGAGAGAGAGGGGAAGGAAGGAAGGAAGGAAGGAAGGAAGGAAAAGAAAGAAAAGAAAGAAAGAAAGAAAGAAAGAAAGAAAGAAAGAAAGAAAGAAAGAAAACAATTAAAACTGATAAAATCCCCAAATTTAAATAGTTTCCTAAATTACAAGAATGCTACTTGTTCTATTCCCCTCCTCTAGGGTTGCTAGAATTTTCAAGACTAGATCTTAAATACAATGAGTTCTGAAATGCCATTTTTGGGGTGTAAAATATTAAATGTTAGTCCTATGCCCATCTTGCAAGAAAGAAAATAGTCAATTTAGGAACAAAGATAGAGCTAAACTTCATTGTTGGTACTGCCAGAGGTAAAAAAAAACCCCAACATACCAGAGGGTTAGAGGCTGAGACTTAAATGTCAGATCTGCAACTATGGGTGGTAGTACACCTTTCCAGAACTGTGATCTGTGTATGGCACCATATGCAGTAACAGCTGCACCAGTCCAAGGCTATAGACACTTAGTGAGATGCATCATCTGATATTCAAGCATGTACCATCAGTAGAAGACATTAAAAACAGGCAAGTAGCCTCTTCTCAACATTCACATGCATAGATCATTTATGTACATACAGATAATGTGACTTTTTCTCATTTTCTCCAACTTCAGCCACTATCAGGTCCTTTAGTATCTTCTAAGGATCTGGAGACCATTTGGATTACACTAATATTTTGTTTACAACATAGACCAGCTTAACTTAGTTGGAAGAGTTTGTTTTATATCCTTCAGATGTTTCTGGAATTCTCAGAGTGATTCCAAATACTAATAGCAGATGAAGGAGATACATTTTATTCAGAACCACCTACATTTAAAACAAAACAGCAATCATAAATCAATACCTTACTGTGAAATTCTTCACAGTATTTTTTTTCCCTTATGGAGGGTATGTGTGACACCAGTGCATGTCTGAAACCTGTTGTAGCATAATTCTGTCTTATAAATAAACCCATGTAGTATGCTTCAGAATTTTCTTACCAATAAGACAGTCAGGATAAGGTTGTTTATTGTGGAATAGTAAAGTACTTAAGGTGCAGAAGGTGCGTTTCTTTCAGTTAGTGATTGTGTATCTGACCAGACATAAATAAATATCTAAATAACATAATTACATAACTAAATGTTCTGATATGGGCAGCTCTGGCAATTTTATGCAAGTTGTTAGTCATGGAAAATGCCTTTGTATAATAATCTAATGAAATGATAGAACCCATCCTGGAAAATCAACACAAATACTATTTATTCTTGCACAATTGCATGCATAATTTATGGAGATGGAAGACAGGTTGACAGCAAACTGATTCTTCGAAAAATCTATTCCACACAACTGCAGTTAATCAAATTACTCTTTGGCTCTGTTGAATGGAATGCTAGTGGCTGTAATCCCTAAACACATCAAGGAACCAAAGTTATTTGAACATTTGTCTGTCCAAAACATGCAATGTCTTCCAAATTTTGTCTGAATACTAAAAATGAGCAATCTTTCCCCTAAATATCATGTAACAAAGGCATAGTCTGTCTTTTACTCCCTTTGGAGGAAACTGCATTTAATTTTTCTATGTTTATCCATCTATCTGGCTCTTCATCCTAATTTTGTCATTCATTGGAGAAATAAGCCTTAAAAATATCTGTAGAAGTCTCAGGATCTTTCTTATTTGAATAAAATCAGAGATTTGTAGAGCGTTTTACAGAAAAGCTTTCTTGATGCTTTTCTGAGTTAATGAACTGCTGGCTGTATTCTGTCAGTAGTATTACAGAAAAAGTATTAGAAATTTATTTGTTTGGGTTTTTCTTTTAGACATCTGTATCTCTAAACAGAAAAAGTCATACGTCTTGTCTTTTTGAGTGAGAATGAACATTTATGAAAGCACATAGAGAACTTAGAATGTTATCTAAGAATCCAGATACAAAACTTGAATCACCAATACCATATCTGAGCTAGATCTTAAATAACTGTTAAAAATTGTATTTTTGAAACTAGTTTGAATATTCATTTAAAAGTTTGGCAACTTTTCAAGAGGGGAAATTCAGCTTAGAACACCATACAGAATGTCTTACTTTATTCAAATGGCATCTTTTAAAATATGTATGTCCATGCTCACATGCAATGTTTCAGATATATAGTCATTCTTTTATATTGTCGTATTTTTCAAATTAAGTGGGTATGTAGATATGTAACTGGTTGTATTTCATTAGCATTGACTATTTATCACTTCTTGTGCTATGAGAAAGTCAGATTTAAGGATATGTGGGGTGAAATAGCAGTCAATAAAAACTTTTTATCTTAGCTTTGGGGCACTCTGAGAAAAACATTGAGAATTCTAAGAAGCTAATGAAGAGTTGTGTAGGGTATTTTTCTCTGGCAAATCATGAGGGATTAGATGATTGAATTTTAATTGCAAAAGAAATATTGACTGTTCGTTTCTAATCTGTGAAGAGAAAAACAAACTTGAAAAGCATCCAATCTGTTATTATATTATAGATCTTCAAGAATTTGTCAAATGTCTTGATTAAAATATAGAATCAGAATGTAGGAGATTTGGATTTGCTTTTGCCTTTCAGTAGATTTGGATCCACATGTCTCATGGAAACGTCCTAAGCTCCAGATCAGATGTGAGTAATACACTGAAAGGTGTTTCTTCACCAATTCTACTGTTCCTGTATTACTGTGCATGTAAGATTGTGAAAGTCCTAAAGGCTTAGGAGGGAGGTGGTACAGACAGGCTTGAATGTAATCCCTGAACCCTTTTATCTTTTTGTTACGTAATTATTACCTAGAAACAGAAACAAAATGAAGGAAAATCAAGCAAAATAAAATTTTGTTTCCTCTGGTAAAGCTGCTCTCTCTAATCAAACTTACTTTTGCTTTTCTATTCTTATTAAAGGTAAACAAATTCAGGCTGGGGAATGCCATTCATCCTACGTTAGAAATGCACTTTGTGAGGGTGCATTTGATCCCACTGTGTGTATTCTTGATGAATTAATTACTGGTCTCAGTATGGCCCCCAGTGAGACACCACTCATTCTTAGTTTCCGCTTGGACAATGAGTCATTAACTGTGACTGTTGGAAGCAGCCACCCAGCCAATTTCTTAGCCATTTAAGAGTTCATACATCAAACTCATACTTCTTCAGCTTAGCAACAAGAATATTGTGTAGAATTAGAACAGTAGCAAAGGCCTTATAAAAGTCCAGGTAGACGCAATCAGTAGTTCTTCCTCTTTCCCCTGATGAAGTGACTCAGTTCTAGAAGGCCACAAGATTAGTCAGGTATGGTTTGCCCTTGGTGAATCTGTGTTGGCTGCCTCTAATCACCAGTGTTCTGTATGTTTTGACATGTCCTTCGGGAGGATATGTTCCATGCTCTTAGCAGGCAGAGTTGAAGATGACTGGTTAGCAGTTCCCAAAGTCCTCCTTTTTTAAAGTGTGTACAATATTCCCTTTACTCCAGTCATCAGGAGTCTTTTCTGACTGTCATGACTTTTCAAATATGATGGTAGTGACCTAATGACTCTATCAATCAATTCCCTCAGGACCCTAATATATTTAAATAATGCAAAGTTTAGCTTGTTTTCACATGCTAAACCTTAAGCATGAACCTAATTACAAGACATCAAATGATTAGAGAATGTTTATGTAAAACATATTGCTACACAAATCGCATAACAATGAAATCTTTCGATCTCTGCACACTTACCTTTGGCCCCCATAGGTTCTACTGAAATAATACTTTCTTTAGCCCTACTTCCTTTTACACTCCTGGGCAAGAGAGATATTTAGATTAGCAACCATGCATAAGTAAATGCTATGTACATGCAGACAGGCCGGTCTGTTTCTATATAGATTGTACAAAATTTCTGCTTCTTTTTCCTTCCATGAAGGCACAGACTGGGATTTCTCTATATACCATGGTGACATTTGTCACAGAAGTTTTAAGAACTTAATTACATTTAAGAATTCTAGCTCTTTCCAGAACATAATTGAAACTGTCCCAGAGATCAAAAACAACTTTCAGATGTAGAGCAATACAGAAAATTGTATTACTCGTACTGGTAAGTGTTAGATAAGCAGATTTTAAACCAAACATGACAAAAATCAAGGTTTTATAAGGAACTTAAATAAAGACATACATTAGTATACTATCTGAATTTACCTTGCCAGTTTCCAAAGAAAAAATCATGCTAATTATTAAAAAGAAAATGGACACTACTGAAAATCAGCTCAGAAAAATACTGCGTACCACGTATTTAATTTGGGATGTAAGATGCAGTATTGCCTTGACTCGCAGTAATACTTTTATTACTATAAACAGCTCAGTTATGGTCTCCATTATCTGTTCTACTGCTTTTTGAAGTTGTGTATAATTTCACACTCAGTTTCCTAAATTGGATCAGCTGAATGACTTTTTTAGCTAGAAAATCCTGTTCATCTCTGTTTACCTTCTTGTTTTCCAAAATGCATCCCTGTAGAACCTGACTAAAACAAAAGGATCAACTGAAATGGAGCCAATTCAGCAGATGAAAACTGCAAGAATACTGGCAGAAATAGCACCCAGATTCCCAAGTTTGACAATATAAACAATGTTAACTGTGATGCAAATTTTGACATGAAATTGTTGTTTATTCTATAAACATTTGTGCAGTTCATGAAGACAACAGCTGGTAACCATTGTTAAAGCATTTGAAAACCTAACTGGGAATATGAAAAGGAACTGGACTTAATGAATACACCAGTTTGTGGGTTTATTAATTTGTTTGTTTCCTCTAAACACTTACTGAATAACATCATTTCTTTGTGAATAAAGTGATGCTGATGAGTTTCTGGAAAAAAGGTTTGCAAGGATGAGAACTTACCAGCAGCACACATAAAACCTTAAAGGATCTTGAACTAACAGGGGCAGTATTAAACATTAACTCCAAATAATGACCATCACACTAAGGTATTTTAGGAAAAAAACAGAACAAATGGTGTCTTACCTCAGACAGTTATCTGGCATTTGTGAATGGCTTATTCTCCCACCTACATATTTTCTCAGTGGACCATTTCATAGTATGAACTCAGTTCTCTGTCTTGCTGATCCACTAATTTGCAAGATTTTTTAGAGCTTTTAGATGGGTAGCTTCTAAGCTAGTTATTTGGGAGGAAGATAGGCGGTGGGTGTTCAAGAAGCACAAGGAGCTGGTATATAAATTGTATGTATATCATGGATGTGAAAGTGTCCGTTTATGATTTTCCTCCGTCACAGAGCAAGTGCCATAAATACTATGTGTACCTGCTGTGTACAGCAGTGGGTGAAGTTGTGTCAGTGACATATCTTTCAGAAACAGTAATTCTGGAAATAACATTCATACATAACAGCAAGGAAAGGAGAAGATAATTCTTACTCCTCCTGCAGGAGTCAGAAACAGAGAAGAGACAAGTAGGAATTAAATTGTGATGGAATTGTTTTGCAGACTGCTTGATCAGGGCAAAAAAGTGGATGAAGCTTTCTCAATTTGAAGAAGTTTCTGTAACACTGCACTAGAACAGCTTGCCCAGGATTACACTTTTGAATATCTCCAAGGATAAAAATTTGTCAGTGAGAATCTTGTGACACAGGACCTGTACTCAGTAAAAAGGAAGAACTGGTCAATGACGGCCACAAAACACTGGAGTTCAAGATCACAAAATAGACACAATTGTTTAGAAAAATATCTGTTGGGCTTCTGGGTAGTATTTTTCTTGCCTTGTTCATCATTTGAATTAAAAGACAATTACAATATTAAGATTTGCATTTCATGTATCTATTTCACCGACTATAAAGCAAGTTACTTCTTTCTTACATCATTATTTTTGTGGAGTTTTTTAATAGGTCAAGTTTATTGACTTTAATGTTGAAATCTCTGTTAAAAAAAACCCCTAAATGATACTGCATGATGTGGTTTGTCAGATAAAGTTAGCAGTTCAGCTTTTGCACAAATAAGTGAAATTGTATCTGTTGTTTTATTATTATACTCTCACAGACAAAATTACTATGTAGAGATGACTACTAAGCAAAATGTATCCTGAATTGCACTGACAACCTAGTTGTCATCTTAATGCTTCTTATTCCAATATAAGACAATTCCTGGATCTGTTGATCCTTACAAAGTTCAGTATTTCTTCATTGTAAAAGTTAATGATCATAATCTTGGTTTTCAAGTTTTGCTTTTCTGCAACATATGGCAGGGAATAATAAAATTATATTTAAAGAGAAAACACCAGTTTAGAGGAAGTGCTAATTCAATTTTTTTCTGTGTTTAATCCATTTCCAAACACAAAATAAAGAAAATAAAACCAAACAAATAAAAAAAATACTGTAAGGAATGTAGTCTTACATGCAATCTTATAAAAACATCCTTTGTGGGGGCATGAACTGCTGTCAGCCCTGCGTCTATTGGGTTGTTGGATCCATCATGATAAATTTTCCTCTACAATTTAAGTATACCTATATCTCTATTCCTTGATATCAGACTTTTAAAAGTAGTTAACCCTCTCTGGTATGGATCCCAACAAATGTTTTACATGGAATTAAACAGTATCCTGGTCTGTATTTCCCCAATTGGGAAGATGGTTAGATGGCATCATGATCTCCCCAGAATCTAATAACAAGATTTTCTTATACTGAAAAAAGTTCTGTGCATAGTGGAAGAGACAAGGAGACCTGGGCAGCTTTCCCTTTAGCTTTCTACTTGAAACTTCAGCTTGGAAATCTATCTTGACCAGATATTTCAAGGTTCCCCAGTTCAGATGATACAGGTCATAAAAGTGTCCATACTCTTTTTTTTGGTTTGGTTTGGTTTTTTTTGGTTGGTTTTTTTTTTTTTTTTTGGTTTTTGTTTTTTTGTCTCATTATTTTACCCCACTATAACAGCTTTCCTGGAAAATCTCAGTTTCAACACCAGATAACAAGTGAAAAAAAGTTCCTTCTAGTACATATTACGTACTATTTATGTAGACCTGTAAGGAAAAAGTGATATTTAAAAACCTCATATTTCATTATTACTGCATTTTTGCTGCCTCTGTTGATTCATGACACAGCATCCAGCACAGCAGAGCATCAATGATGTGAGCTCCGGTGTGGTATCATAATGAAAACTCTAAATCTAACAATAATAATAGAATTGATTTAAAGGTTCCTTAGCAGCACATTAAGGAGTGCCATGTAACTCAAATTTCCTTAATAGAGATACAGATATGCTACATTTTATCTGTATGTCTTTATTGCTTAGACTATTTTTTAAGGGCTAGAGACACTGAGAAGTGTACTCTTAAAGATTAATAGCTAGATCCAGTGTTAACATCACGTGACTTCCACCAGGGAACTATAAAACATCAAGGAGAAGATTATAATGAGGTAGAGAGATATTATGTGTATTATTTACTGTGTGCTATAAGGTGTTACTACCAACCTTGTACATAAGCAAAGATGTACTCATCATTTTATTGTTGAACAAAAGGAAAGCACAAGAGAGGCTGATGCAACTTGGGTGCTGTCAGAAGCACCTGTGGGAGTTTTAAATGGCCCCGTGGAGCACCAGCGACCAGGAACAGGGGAGGCAGGGTGGGCAAAAAGGGGGGAGGGGCCCCTGCAGTTTGTGCAGCAGTACACAAAGAAGGGTGTGTGAGAAAGGCCGTGCACCCTGCTTGCAGGTCCATAGCCCTGCAGGGGAGGGCTCCATGTCTCTGCCATAACGGTGGGCACTCACCTTGGAGTTGAAACCAATGTTTCTACACAGAAAGCTCCTGAGATGTCTGGAGATCAGGCAAGGTCCCAGAAGACTAGAAGAAGGCTAATGTTGTCTCTATCTACAAGAAGGGCTTAAAGGAGGATCCACAAAATCATAGCCTGTCAGTCTTACTTCAGTTCCTGGGAAAGTTCTGGAGTGCATGCTCATGTGGGCTATTAGAAGTCTAATAAGGCATGAATGGCTGGGAAAAGTCAGCACGGATTCACCAAGGGCAAACCGTGCTTGACAAACCCTTACATCTCCTATGAGAAAGTATCCTGCTTAGTTGATGTAGGGTGAGTGGGGGACACTGTCTACCTGGATTTCTCCAAGGCTTTCCATATGGTTTCCTGCGGCCGCCACCTAAAGAAACTGATGCACTACCTGTCTGGGGAGCAGCTCTGTGGAAATGGACCCTGGGGGTCCTGGTGGACGAACAGTGTTCTGCTGTGGCAGAGAAAGCCAACAGGATTTGATTGCCTTAACAAGGACATGGCCAGCAGAGATAAGTCTTTATCTCACTGCTCAGTGGCTGCCAGGCCACATCTGGAATACTGTGTTCAGTTTTGGCCCTGGCACTGCAAAAGAGATGTGGACAGGCTGGAAAGGGTCCAGAGAAGGACCAAAAAGATGATCAAAGGAATGAGAAGCCTGCTATGCAAGAAAAGGCTGAGAGAACTGTGTTTGTTCTGCCTTGAGAAAAAAAAGACTTGGAGAAGATCTTATCACCATGTTCCAGTAATAAAAGGATGACTAGAAAGAAGAACACTCCTTTTAAGAAAGGAGTCACATGGAAAAGATGAGGGGTAATGGGTGCAAGTTACTGCTTGGGAGATTCTGACTAGACACAAGAGGAAATTTTTTCACAAGGAGAACAATTAGCCACTGGAATAATCTCCCCAGCAGTGACATCCCTCAATGTTGCACACTTGTAAGATACAGCCAGACAGGGTGTTGGGACATACTGTCCAGACCATGCTTTTGACAATAAAAGTTGGGCCGGATGATCCTTGGGGTCCCCTTCCAACCTGGTATTCTGTGATTCTATCAACCATTAAAGATTTTGCTGTACTGATTTTATAGCAAATTCAGAACAAGCACTCCAAGAATTTAAAATAATACTAAAAATTCAGTTTTTTTCTTTAAGTAGCTGTGTGGCAAAATAGTATTTTAATATATATGGGTATTTCAACTAAAATGAGTGTATCCACTTGGATAAATAAAGAGCTAATGTAGTATTTGTTCCTTCTTTGAATTAAGGTCCTGTTGGCATTTGGAAATGTCATAACATTTTCCTGTTTTCAAACCTGTATTTTGTCTGATCTTGACTACTGCTTTGGGATTATCAGACCAGAATACTGTATAAGAATCTGAGTCGAAAAAATTCTGTGTTCCTATACCCTGAAATAAACCTGGTTTTGTCCAAAAAGGTACAAATAGTACTGAGCAATAAAAAGTTTGGGGTTTGGGTTTTTTTCAACTTACAGCAATTCCCTACTGTACATCAAGATGGATGCCACATCTTTCAAAGTTTTATTTGGAAAAAATAGAGCCATCAAACAAGTCAAGGCACTTGCCTGGGAGAAAATTTTGCTCATTCCCCTCAGTCTCCGCCAAGCAGGCATGTATTTGAGGTTGACTTTTTTAATCCCATAAAATGTATTCCAAGTGCTAAGGATACTCTTTCCTCTCTTTTTGAATAGAATTATTGTCCATATTGTATATGAAGGAGTTTCTAATGCTAGTTACTATTGAAAAACCTTTCAACATGATAAATTTGTATTTTAGATTAAAATCTATTCACTGGGAAAAAACCTAATACTTTATCTCAATACAAATTTTTATACATAAGTCATGAAAACCAGTGGTTTTAGTTAGAGTTTTTCATCCTTTTAAAAGAAAACCAAAAATATCTTGATTATTATTTTTTGAGAAAGAAATGAAAACATATAATAAAAAAAGCCACAACAAATCCAACAAAACCCAATATACTTACCTCCCTCTCCCCCAAATTATTAGGAAGAACAGGTTCTGATCAAGTCATTTGGTATGAGCTCCACCAATGCTTTTACAAATCTTGTCTGCAGTATAGATGAGAGTTATGGTGAACCAAAAGTGGTGCTTTAATCATGTTTCAGTCATAGTTTCATCAAGTTAAATGCCAAACTGTTTTTACTGGGATAGCTGGAAAACTTGTTCCCACTTTATATTAATTTTGAAAACTAGACAAACTTTGAATAGAGGATGCTTTTCACATGCCTGTTTTTTGGTGATGCTTGTTGGTTTGTTCATTTGTTTTGGAAGCAAGAAGAAACCTTTACAAATTCATACCTGTTTTATTTTAGAGCTATGCTCTAAACTCAAGTCCTATTTGGTCTAGAGTAAGAATTTTTCCCCTTATAATTCCATTTGATTTTTTTTTTTTCCTTTACAAAACTGTAACCAATTAGAATCATCATCTTACTAGTAGCCCAAAGGTTGAACACCTGGATATTTACAGTTAGGATTTACCATCAGGCTTCTATAGTTTTAAGCTTTGTTTTCATGGGAAATGCATGGCTTTTAGAAGGGAACTCTCAATTTGTTTTATAATACAGAGCCAAGACTTAATATAGGAAAGATAAAGAAGCCAAATTCTTTGGCTTTGTGCCAGTGTTTTTGAACTATGAGCAAATGCAATCATTTACTGCCAGGAGGAGAAAGAGTGAATGTACTTATCATCCTCAAGCAGAAGTAAGCTGGAGGGTTTTACATCATTATATTAATTTCGGGATGAAAATCACCAATAATAAAATTTGAAAACACAATGAAGCAGACATAAATTGCATTTGAAATATTTATTTTGAACAAATGAAATATAATGATTACTAAAAGACAAAGTGAATTAGTACATTGTTTCTGCCACCAACTCCAAGAAAGGGATTTTTCAATGCAAAGGGGTTTTTTTGTCTTAAATAGGCATTGATCTGAATTTGACTTTTACCCCTAATTCTGTACAGGTGACATTTCCCAAAGGTTTTTTTGGGTTTCCCAAAAAAACTACGCTGCTACAAATGGAAGGAAAAGGATCAAATATATGAGTAATTTATTTTTGTGCAAAGGAGAATTTATCCTTGCCTGCCCATTATGAAGATTCTGAAAGAGGTTCACTTTCTCACAGCCTCACAGGTCTTTCTCACAGAAGGCACCCCTGAAACCCTGCTGCTACCAAAACCTTGCCATGCAAGCTCAATAAAACAGAAATTAACCATTTAGAGAGTCGTGTGAATAATTAGTCCAGGACAGCAGCAAGCTAGGTTGAAGACTAAGGAGGATTTCACTGCAGTGAAAAGACCTTGGCTCTGTGTAAGCTCTGCTCAGCAATGACAAATACATCTCTATAATCACCACTGTGTTCAGCCAATCCAAATCAAATCCAAAACATAGACCCATATTATCCATATTATAGCCACTGTGAAGAAAATTAACCCTGCCCCAGCCAAACTACTACAGTGCTTTACAAGACCATCCAATGACTTCAGAGGTTTTGTTTCAGTGGTTTTATATAGATAATGCAGGTGTTTTACAAAGCAAGCTTTCAGGTGTTCAGACTCCTGTTGCTTAACCTCCCTTTTGTATTCCTCAATTGAGGAAAAAACCCTAAAACCAACAAAATACAACCAACCAACAAACAAGCAATCTGGATCTCTTTCTTGGCTTAAATTTACACTGCAGTCAGCATTGCTCTGGTTTTCAGTGTGCAAGAATAAAATAGTATTGTCCTATGCTTGCACTCAGTTATTAGTTACTGTGTTGTGAGATCTGCTGTGTTAAATGTTAAATAGAATGTTTTCAGTAGCAGAGATTTTGACAGAACGAGGTACGCGTTCATAGAGGATTTTAAGTAGTGTAAGTGGAGATAGCCCTTTTCTAAAAGGGGTGAAAACCAGGTATTATGGGGCAGCAAGAACCACCTTCTATCTTGTTTCAGTTGCAGCCACAGAAACATCGCTTCTTAAACCCCTAGTTCTATCAGGAACATCAGTAAAGTAAATAAGACACCTCTGAAAACTGATCATGAGTGACAGCTTAATAGTATGCAGGAAGACCTAAGACCTTTGCTACTGCTGAAAACAGCTGTAGGTTCACGCAGGTGCTTATAGTGGTTAGCATACAAAACGTCATGACAATCAGCAAAAGTACTGCTAGCAGAGCAAAGCTAAACTACAAAAGGGTTACTTTTGTGGGGAAGTTTGACATTTCCTTCATCCTAGCCTAATGGATACTTTAAATGCTGGGTGGGGTGGGTTATTTTGAATTTTGGAGGGGTCTTTTAATAATTCTACTGAAATTTAATAAATTATCATACGAACCAAGGAATGTTAGATTTCAGAACAATCAATAAAATTTTTAATTGATGAATTGTAAAGAAAATGCAAAAAACCATAAAAATATGAGCCTTTGAGAAAAAGGATTAATAAGAATGGCATTTATTTAATCTGTGGAGTGGTAGAGAGGGGAGGGGAAGAGAGGGGAGAGGGGAGATGGGAGACGGGAGAGGGGAGAGGAAGAGGGATGGGAAGGCCATGACTAAGTGAAAATGTATTATCAAAGCCTACGTGTCAGAAAATACAGAGAATATAAATATAATTATATATACTAGGAATAGAATAATTAGCTCTGTAATCACCTTTTTTCTCATTTTTAATGAATGCACATAGACACAAACAAAACTTAAAAGTGATATGGGTGATAAGGTGATATGAAAGAGGAAACCATGTAGTGCAATTGCTACTGAGAGCCCTTGGTCTGACAAGTAGTTCATCATATGGTCTCTGGCTCATTTCCCCAGTCTGTGTTATGATATGGCTGATCTTTCTGGGTCTGAGCAAAAACTGGTCGGGTCACTTATTCTCTAGTTTGCTGTTTTGGTGTTTTTTTCAGTAAAGTATCACAAGCTGGTGAAAAGAAGATAGAAGAAAAAATGTCCCTTATCTCTTTTATGACATTTATAGAGAAGACAACAGTAGAACTCAATGTTTCTTAGGCTTATTCTTATGATTAGTTGAGTAATTTCAAGTTGTTCCCACTCATCAGCCAAGATCAAGACATAGCAGTAAGCCTAGTGATGCACAAAGAGAGTCCCAAGTAAGCTAAGATATCCACTTTTCAATCCTCCTGAAATTTTCCTATCTTCAGTTTTTCCTTTTCTGAGAATTCTCAAATTCATGAGAAAGAGAAGTCTCTCATTATTTTTCCAATGTAGACCTAACTTTTCACACCTTGACTTTCAGAGTTATATTCTTTGTACTTCTTAAGAGTAATCTGGATAGAGAAGCTAGAGATAGAATCAATTGATATTAGGATTTTGAATCAATATTCTTGGTTGTTTCCAGCTCTGCCTGAGACATTGAGATGCATTCCCAATTCTGCTGCCTGTTGCCTTTTTTTGTGCAGCTTTCTCATCAACCCATATAATTATATTTACTTGGGACATTCTAAAAATTTCCCTTTATTTGTACACAGTCCTTTGGTGCAGACTGAGTCTTCATCATTGCAACACAATGAAATACATCCTTTATCCCTCTGTAAAAGCAAGGCACTAACAAAGCTTCATGTTCTGTTCTCCCACACCAAAAATCTAATTCATCGCTTAGCTAGTTTTGAGTGAATTCTAACCTTAGACTTTCTCCTAAATTTGTTAATGCTAGACCTGCCCCTAAATTTGTTCAGTATTTAAACCACAGATTACAGGAATTAGCAAGGTAAACTGCTGCTGTGTAAGAACTCAGGCTATGCATGTTCTTTGAGAAAGATTGTAATTACCATAAGCCCAAATGATATCTTAGATGAATCGCTAATATTCAGAAGAACAAAATGGTGATGTTCCTCTCACCATTTAAAAACTGTGTTACTTTCAGCTGTCATCTAATTTTGTACAGAATAGAATAAATGTTTCCTACTGACTGGTGCTCCTGGCAAGTCTTGCACATTTCTAGAGCTCATCATGGAGTATACAGACCAGGATTGCCATCTCAGTGTTATGTTTAGAGTTTAGGTATGATGCTGGGATTCAGTTGCAGCCTTATGCAACTGAAGGGAAGGCTTGAAGGAAAAGTCACATGGTATTTCCTTTACAAGAACAGTAGAAAGCATGAAAAGATGATGATCCCACTTTTGACATCTGGTAGAGAAATGCAAGATAATACAGATGTGGGACTTAATACGTTCACATTTTGTTTTATTGTATTTGAGAAACATATATCTCATAAAAATATTTTAATGAAGATCAGAGTTCATAACAGTCTGTTTCAAGAAACTGTTTGTATCTGTGCCTTGAGTGAACAGCCTCTCAATCCTAGACAACAGCTTCTGGAGCCAGGGTGTAAAAGTTACAATTTGAAGAAACTCAGGAGACTGACAAGAAATCATTAATATAATGTGAGGATACTGTAGTGTGAGAAAGTGCAAGAATTCCTGTTCTGTGGGATTGCCAGGGCTCCGTGCTACGTGCAGGCTGCCTAAGAGCAAGAGGCAGCAGTAGCTGGCAGACCTGTAGTGTGGGAATGGTGGCAGAGCAAGAGCAGCACACAAAATGCCTGCTACTGTAGCAAAACTTCACAACCATAATATTCAAGTCAAGTGTCTGTGCAGGAGAAAGCAAGCAACCAGCTAGCCTCAGAACTGCCTCACCAAAGGCAAAAACTGTTAATGACAGATTATATCTTGGGAATTAAATATGTTCTGTTACCTTGTCTGCCTACCTTTAAATATTTTTGTTCTCTCCTTCATGAAATATTGTTTGCTTAAATAACTGACTTCTGTTTGCAGGAAAAGAAAACTGAGATTCACAAATGTGTAGTTTAATCTGCAGATGTCTTTGGGTGGTGTCCTGAACCAGTGCGTTATCAGCTACCCAAATTACATGAATATTGTCCTGCTTGCTGTCAATCAAGTATTGGCAGACAGGTTACAGTTACTTTGTATGCAAAAAAGGATGAAGCTCACTTTTTCCCCATTCTATTTATTTGTAAAGATTATTTTATTATTAATGTATTAGCAAAATAAGACTTCTGGTGAAAACAGCAAACTGGCAGATGTTCCGGTTTGGCCAAATTTAGAAATATATCCTCTGAGAGAAGGCACAACCACCCCTCCCCCCACCAGGTTCGGGAAAAAATAAATTTTCCTCGAAGGAAAGTGAAGAAGATAAAACTATTTATTTAACAAACACCCGGGAAAGGAAAATAATGTTAAATGGTAAAATCTTTCACTGTGGAGGAAAAACCTGGGAAAGCGTTAGAGTCCTCCCTTTGGTCTCCTCGGAGCTGGGGCTTGGGCTGGGGCCAGGCCCTCTGTGCCCGGTGGAAAGTCCTCCCGATGTGCTCTGAGGTTGAAAGCAGTCCAGTAGAAAAGGGAGAAAATCCGGAATTCCAGAGAAGGAAAAAAGCAAAGTCCAACTCTCAGTCTCTCTCCGGAGAACGAGAAACTGAAAACAACTGGCCAAAAGCTGACTGGAAAAACAGCAAGCCGGGTGCTTCCTCACTCCTCTGCCCCAGCTGGGGGGGAAAAAAACCTGCTATCTTTATATGACCTTGAACGAGCTGCAAACTGCTTTGAGAAAGTTTTGCTCAGTTTTTTCCTCTTCCCCCTCTCAGGCTCAGTTTAGAGGCATAGAACGGCATAAAAATTAATTTCTGGGCAGAGGCAGCGATATGGGATACACATCATAACGTCACCCCAAGACACAGAGATGTGAGAAGAATGGACCAAGGTATAAAATAAAAATAATTTTTAAATCGAAATATTATGCTAATTAAATGAGAAACGGAATAATGTCAGCAACTGTTTGCTCCTTTTTGTTGTAGGAAATGATAGTAGCGATTGGAATTGAAAGGAGGAAGATGCTGTAAATGAGAAGACACACAGGTGGTAAAATGATTAATGTTGCATCTAAACAGTACAGGTGTCTGGAATTTCTTGAAATGCCCAAGAAATAAATGGGATATTTATTCTCCTTGACAGGAAGAGGAAAAGTTTTTACTTGATTCTCCATCTCAACAAATGAAGTGTTGAGTGAACTGTTCTGTTGATTTATTATAGTGTTATCAGCTAACACTCTTATTGAAAAATTTCCCTTGGTATTTTCTGTATGAGCCACTACTTCAAGTATTTCCTCTCTAACCATGAACATTTAAATTTAGAATACACTGCATTCAATCTGATAAAGTGGATGGACATGAGAGAACTCTGATGCAACTAATTCTGCTCTCTCTCCCTCACATTGTGTTTTAACCCCAGCTGGCAACCAAGCACCACCCAGCCGCTCGCTCACCTTCCTCCATCCTGAGCAGGATGGGGGAGAGAACTGGAAGGATAAAAGTGAGAAATCTCGTGGGTTGCGATAAAGACAGCTTAATAGATAAAGCAAAATGCACACATACATGTGCAAAGGAAAGCAAGGAATTCATTTACTACTTCCCATGGGCAGCGAGGTGTTCAGCCATCTCCAGGAGAGCAGGGCCCCATCATGTGTAATGGTGACTTGGGAAAACAAATGCTATCATTCCAAACATCCCTCCTTCGTACTTCTCCTCTCAGCTTCATAGGATGAACATGATGCCATATGGTATGGAATATCCCTTTGGTCATCTGGGGTCAGCTGTTCCGACTGTGTCCCCTCCCAACTTCTTGTGCATTCCCAGCCTTCTCACTGACAGGGTGATAGGAGAAGAAGAAAAGACCTTGAATCTATGTGCCAAGCACTGCTCAGCAGTAATCAATTGATCTTTATATTATTGACACTCTTTTCAGCATAAGAACAAAATACAAACACGTGAGGAAAATTAGGCCTACCCTAACCAAAATCAGTACATATGTAAAGCAAAATATGAATCCAAAACCTGCAAATTTTCTTATAAATTGTTTTTGTAATTATTTGATTTAGAAGACCTTGATTTTGTTCCTCTGCTCTAGATGTTTGGTGCACCAATATATATTTAGATTTTAGTATAGAACATAGTCCTCTTCCAATGAGTTATTCATGTGAACAGTTTTGCTTCTGGAGTTGTTTCATCATAAATGGTCTGGAACTCAGCCACTTGAAAATTCTGCTATGGGAAGTTAATCTCCACCTTGCCTTCAGAAAATTCCTATGCTTGAGAAAAATTGCATCACTTCTTGGGTTTACTAGTCCATTGTTTAAAAACAAACAATCAAACAATGATCACAAAATCCTTACCTGATGTTTTTAGTTGCTTGAAATGTCACTGAGAAATAAGATATTCCACAGATGTAGCTATATGTTAATCCTGCCATCCATTCATAGTGTTGTAAACTCACAAAAGGTATGTATTTCCATTTTTCTATTCAACAGCATAGAAAATGAATTTTTGTTAGGAATATTGTTATGTAAAAATAAGTGGAAATCTTGGAACAATTAATGAACCTGGCCTGATACTTATGCTAATGTAATTGTCATTTGTCTGTTTAGAAGACAAATATTTCAGACGATTAGTATATCAAACAAAAGTTATCTGTATTAAGTTTGTTTGGTATTTTGTGGTGAGTTTGTTTGTTTGTTTGTTTGTTAATAAGGCATCTGTTCTCCTTTTGGATAAATCTTTACCATGGAGGGTAACACAGAGAGTCAGGAGTTCATTTGTGTGTTCTGCAAGATTTTCTTTCTATTCATGTTCTGTTAGTTTCTTCCAGAAACAAAGAGGGAGGGAAGGAAGGAGGGAGGGAAGGAGGGAGGGAAGGAATTCGGAAGGAATTCGGAAGGAAGGGAGGAAGGGAGGGAGGGAGGGAGGAAGGAATTCAGAAGGAAGGAATTCGGAAGGAAGGAATTCGGAAGGAAAGAATTCGGAAGGAAGGAATTCGGAAGGAAGGAAGGAATTCGGAAGGAATTTGGAAGGAATTCGGAAGGAATTCGGAAGGAATTCGGAAGGAAGGAAGGAAGGAAGGAAGGAAGGAAGGAAGGAAGGAAGGAAGGAAGGAAGGATGGATTTTGCTCACAAAGGTGTATTGTATATTTTTCTCAGAACTCACCAGAATCTTTTGGAATAAAGTTGTTGAAATGCTTCATTTTGACAGTCTGATATTAAAAAAAAAAATAAAATACATAAAAAAGAGAGAGAGATAAAGTTTGTTTTTATCAAGAAAAATAGTTGAGTAATTGATTACAGAAGAATTTGATGAAATAGATATGTTCTTGCAAAACAGTATTTTAATCCATACTTTATTTTCCAAAGACAAATCTTTCCACTCGGACATTTTAAATTACTTTTTTTTCTAATATTTAATACCATTTGTGAACTATTTTGGAGTGTGCAATTCTTTGTGTATTTACCCATACAACAGATGCACTCTCTAGATACAATTTTTTTTTTTAACATGCATTGAAATAAGAGTATAATTGATAATGTTAATTAATTTTAATTTAATACTATTTTCTTGTTATAGAAAGGATCTCTAACACTGCTCAGTTTTTGAAGTACCATGTCATGTATTCCTTGTTTAGAACAGTCCTGTGAAATACCTCTTAGTGTCATTTATTCATAAGGATGATGAAATTTTTGTCTTGTTATATAATTATATAATCCATAAGTAGGAAGCTCTTCACAACATTGCTGTTGCTAGTCTGATTAAGTCTTATCATTAAAAACCTTTAAATATAATGATTGACAAAGGAAACCTGTTGTGAGAAAATGACGAATGCCAACAGGGCTTTCAATCAATATCATTGCAAAAGTTGAGTGCACAGTCCTTTCTAGAACTGTCGTTTTCCCACTTTGATATCTGGTATTGGTCCCCTTTTATTACTTTATTCCCCAACAGCAACCACACACCTCGATACTGTCGTGCCCCACTTTTTTGTTGATAGTTGTCCCGGTTGCTTTCTGTTAGTGGCAAAGTTAACTCAGTCACTGCCCCCCTACTCCAAACTTCTTCCAGTCTACTGAGCAGATGGTTTCACTACAGCTTTGTCTAACATTTTCAGCTTAAACCCCAAATCTTTCAGGAAGCAAGAGTCTAATTTTTTAGCTGTACTGTCTCTTTTTATCCTCCTTCTTTTCCCTTTTTCTTCACTCATTTTAGGATGCAAAACTAGCACAAAACAGAGCAGTGTATCTCTGTGTATATGTCATTCAGTATAGCTCTTATTTAAAACTTTTTTTTTAAAGTTTTCCTTTTGTATGAAGGGGGAGAGGCAAAGCTTACCTACTGACATGAAAAATAAGTGCAGCTTTTGGTGATGCTCTTATGTCTGTAGAAATCTCACTTAATTACTAGTAAATTAGTATATTAGATATTAAACCAAATCCAAGTTCAGTCACAGGCTTTCTGAAAGGTTTGAGCAAAGTCACACAGTCACAAATTCATCTTACCCAGCTTTACACACTCATTATCCTTATGATTGTGATCACAGTCTCCTGTCATAATCCACATAGAGAGACCAGTTCTTCAAAGAGGGATAAAGTTGGCTTAGTAAGTTTCTGCAGATTTGCCTAGATGTATTCTCAAACCTTATTTTGGCCTGCAAGATATGCTATTAGGCTGTATACAGTACTCTTTATCTAAGTAATAAATGGACACTCTATATTTGGGCATTGTTCTCATAATACATCCAAAACACAGCACTGTACCAGTTAGTAAGAAGAAACTTAACTCTATTCCAGTGGAAAATAGAACAATCTAGGAGTTATAGGACATAAATTACATGAGCATTTGGGTGTTGACAAGGTACTAATAAGACAACTATTTAAGAGTGTTGTGGCAATTTTTCATAGTGATATTTCTGGAAAGCTGCAGAGAATTGATGAGCTAGTCTTTTATTTGTATGAAATGTTCAGATGTCCGTTAGTTTTTAAATCATTATTGCAAGATAGTCACTGTAAAATGACCTATACGAATATGACCAAATCTTAGCGCTATTACCCACACCTCAGGGATAACAAAGTGGGAATCACAATCTCTCCATCATACATTTCACTTCAGTGTTGTGTAGAATTTACTCCATCAACTACAAATACAAATCTGAAGCATGACCTTATGGGACTGAGGTGCAGGCTCATATAATATTTTTATTATCCTTTCACTGGAAATAATCGCTTGAGAAAACTGTACAGGCCTGGCAGTCAGGGGCAATAACTTACTTAATCACCCTCTCAATAATCAGCAAAGCTTGTCTTCTGGATCATAAAAAAAAAAAAAAATTAAATCAATGGTTAGGACTCTGAATATTAGACAACAAAGACAAGATCTGTAACCTAAAACATTTTAATTCTTCTTTTCTTTTAGGTTTCTGAGAGATGACACAGTTTATGTGCTAGAATGAAAGGTTTCAGCATGAGCAAAGCATGGATTTGAGTGAGATATGGTGTCATTGCCATCTTTACTAAATTAGATAGTAATATTAAATAGTTATTTACTATTTGTATAGGTGTAAATGGGAAGACTTTAGCCTGCAGGTGTGGCAAAGGGAACACCAAGGTCAGAGGCCAAGAAAGAAAAGGTGCTCCATGACACAGGAGATACTGCAGCCAATAGAGAGCCTGAGCTAGAGCAGAATTTTTCCTGACAGGATATGTAGCATATATGAGAACCCACTATGGAGCAGATATTTTTTTTCCTGAAGGAGTGCAGCTAATGAAGAACCCGCACTGCAGGAGAGGAAAAGTGTGAGGAGAAAAGAGCAACAGAGAGGAGGTGTTATGGACTGACTGCAACCCCCATTTCTTATTCCCTGCAGTGATCAAGATGAGGGTAGAATAATCAGGAGTGAAAGAATGAAGCTGAGATTAGAAAGGAGCAAAGGAAAGAATTTTGTCTTTTTCTTTTTTCCGTGACTCAAATTAGCAATTGTATTTTTTCTTTTAATCAGTAATATATTATATTAATATTCTCCTAGTAGAGTCTAATTTGCCTGCAGTGACAAATTGAGGATCTCCCCATCTTTCTCTCAATCCATGACCTTTTCCTTCTTGTTTGCCTTATTTTCTCCTGCTGTCATGCTAGCAGAAGGTGTGAGCAAGCAGCTGGGTGGGCATTCAGTATATAATGGAGATAGTCTGGATAATTTTCCCTCAGAAGACTGGAAACTTTAAAGACACCTCTACCCATTTTTTCACTCTCTCCTTTGTGTTCCACCTTTAGTTTTCAGCATATATATATTATGGCAAATAAATCCAGCATCCATACTACCTAAAGGAATATTTTCTAAGTTCCAGTTCTGATGCAGTTGAAGTAATACATGTAAAATGTATTCTGCTTTGGTCTGTCAGATACATGCATCTGTTTTGGACTATTTTATCTTACTACTTGAGCATACAAAATACAAATAACTTGACTTTAACCTGCAAGAATAATAATACCACCTCATTAATACTGTTACCTATGTGCTTAAATACTGAAACTTAAAAACTAAAGTAATTTACAACTTAGGCAAATGTTTCGAGTTTAACAAGTTAGCAGGACCATAATTTTTAGGGCAGCATGTTCATGCCACTGTATGTGAGATGGTGTTAGTATTTCCATTATAAATAATTTAAGCAATTTTAACTCAGTAAGAGAAAAATCAGTAGTCTTACTGCATTTTAAAGAAATTATTATGTTTAATGCATCTTCCAGGCTGAAGGAAGCATATGATAAAGTTTAACATTTTCCTCTAGGGGCTTTAGTGAAGAAGCTAGACATTCAGCTTTAACCAGACAACTTTAAAAGGTTTCTAAATGCTACCTTAAATGTAGAGTTTTTTAAATGTGATGCAGTTATATGCCAGGATAGGATGATTTTGGGATGTATTTCTGGAACATACACTGCAATGATTACCACTATTTGTCAAACAATGAGTGATAAGAGTAATGTTACTCTGAGGATAAGAGAGAAGTCACAGGAAGGAGAGGATATTTTTTATTACCAGATTACCGAGGAATCATGGGTGTGCATTACAAAGGAGAAAATATATGATATAATTCCAAGACTTTAAAAAAAAAAAAAAAACCACTTAAACATTGATTTATTTGTGTACTAGTAAACAGTCTTACTGATTTCTTCTGAACTATGCACTTGGCCGAAGCAGACGTTTAAAGAATTCCTGGATTGTTGCTGAGAGGGAGATGTTTTCAGCATTCTCATCAATCTTTCTTAAAGTCTGGAACCGAAAGGGAAAAAAAAAATTCAAGAGAAAGTGAAGAACGAGTGGTCGTCTGGCAAGCAGGGTTCACCCTGGTCTATTTCTCAGCAAAATGAGCTAGGAATTAGAAATACTTTAACTAGTGTAGAAACTCTTAAACACAGAAGGTTCTGCTGGAGTCATCTGAAGTTCAGTGATATGAGTTCTGGATTTGATTCTAACACCCAATTTTTTAAATTCTTACTTTCTTTCATCAAGGTACTGCAGCAGGATTAATGGAGTTAAAGTTAATATGAGAACTTGATCATAACTGTTGAGAAACAAAGCAGGAGTGCTTTGCAGTGGATGAATTATAGTTGGTCAAATGCTACTGGTGTCATTAAAAAAAAATACACTGACTACATCACAGTTTCTGAGTTTTATCTTGACTTTTTTTTTTTTTGTCCCTGCATTGTCAATCACAATGATTATACAAAAATTATGCAAAAAGTGTTCTAAAAGAGCAGAAAACACTCCAAGTAAGCTTTGCATGATATTACTAGGCCAAAAAGAAAAGCCCCATAGTGGGCACATCTGGCCTTCACAAACCCTGAGTGATTAATACACTATTCTAAATCTCTTATGAGAGGTTTTAGCTTAGGAAATATCAGGTGTTGTGTTTTGATGTGGTTGGTTTGGAGCTTTTCCCTCTCTCCTAAAGAGACACTGCAAAATCCCATTTTTTTAAACATCCTTTGTTTTGTGTTAAAGAACAGTCAGTTTTGTCCACTTGGTATGTCCATATCACTTGAAGTGCTATTGTATCTAAACATTCAAATTATTCCAATCTATTGAAATCAGCATGATCAGCTAAAAGGCTTTAATTTGTAGACTTGATGAAGAGCTCGTTAGATATCCTCAGAAACGTTTTGCAGACCCTGTGAGGTTTGAAGTGCCGAGTTCTTGCACATGTTGTAGGTGAACCACCTGAGGAGCTAAAGGGGCAGATATGCCTTGAAAACAAAGCTCTTAAGATTTTTTTCATTTTTCTCCCATGACACCCTATCAAACCTTCAAAAACAGCTGCTGCTTGCTTTACTTTTTGATACCATATGCTGTCCCACTGTAATTATATCTGGAATTATATCCTCCACAGACTTTGAAAATCTCTAACCATATTTCTTGGTTTTGAACTAATCATCCAGGTTTGGGGTTTTAATTCAACACTGCTTTTGTACATTTAGAAACAATTTCTAATCATAGCACACAGAGCTGTGATTTAAGTATCTATTCCTCTTACAAGAAAGGTTACTTTTCTGTAATGTTAATTTTCCCAGTGTGCAGACTGCTTTTAAACATGAAATATAGATTTTAATAATATTCCATTTAACGTGATTGAAGTTTCAGAAGAAACTATCTATTCTGCACAAACCCACAAGAAATGGTTTTATCAATTTCTAAAAGTACATTCCCATCTAGTCCTGGATTTAAGAGCATGGCAGCTAACTTGTAGCAGGGCTCATTGCTTCTAACCTGACTTTGACTGTTACTGTTGAGACTTACATCTCTGGAGAAGGTTAGAAAAGCAATCAAGCAGGAAAAAAAAACCAAACCAAAAATAAAGAAAGAAGGAAGAAGATAGGTTTAATCAGTAGATGGCAGTAAGAGCTAGCAAGAAGCCTGTAGGCTCAGCTCAGACCTTTAGCACATTAATCATACATACAGCAAATTCCACACAGTACAACCTGACAAAGACCTTGCTTTGCTACAATCAATCTTTATTCACCACTAGATTACAGTGGTTAGATATACTTGATTGCCTCAGATCCAGAGTAAAGCTTATAAAAAGCTATATATGTAATCGGCTTAAATTTTTGCTATTGTATTTTAGATTTTGTTTTTATTTTAAACTGAGCTTTGGACAAAATTGGTTTATTCTTATCTCTGCTATGTGACCAGACAGTCCATCTGTCACCTTGACTGTGAAGCTGTAATTTTAATGTTTGACTGTGTAAATGTTTAAAGTGTCATCCTATTATTTACAAAGGGGAGTGTACAGCTAATAGACTGCAGTCGAAGGAGGACTGGTTTAGCTCACTTGTCTTTATTCCAAGACTTTTACTACAGAGTGTCTGTGTCATAAGATGAAATGGCACCACAATGGTGAAATAAATGCTGTATTGCACTGCAGGATCCATTTGGAACAGCTCTATTCTCTGGTCTCTTTTTCTATTTCAAAAAGTCACAACTTATCAAGCATGTTCACTTCAGAAAGTTAAAAATGCAAACATTCTCCTAACATACACTTGACAACAGGAACTGTATATATATATTTCAAATAAAAAGGAAAAAATGGAATAATGATGTGGATTTTGTTTCCATTTCATTCCATAATGAAATAATTTATTTAGAAATGTATATTTAAGTTTGTGCAATCTTGCAGATTTGAAGTGCTTAGTTTATATAAAATTGAAGTTCATGCTATATTTCTTTATTTGGCTCTATCTGGGCAATGTATGTACTTTTGTAGCAGATTCGTGATGTTTGATTATTTAACAGCCCTTTCTCCATGAAAGAAAAATCTGCTAGTTTTCTGCTTCTCATTCAGTAGAGCAAATATGCAAAACAAATAAAAAATTATAATCCTAAAATGTCTTGCCACGTGTGGTGGTTCATTGTATTTTCACACAATAACACTTAAATAACATTCTGTAAGGTTAAAAAAAATACCAACATATCAAATGGAATAGAAATTATTTTTTCTATTCAGTTATAGCTACAGAGATTGATGTGGGGTACAAAATAGAAAAGAATCACCTTGGAGAAAAGGTCTATTGAAACACACACACACATAGATATATATATAGATATAGATATATATATATAAATGTAATTAGAGATGGTGACAGGATAAGAATTCTTCTAGTACTTTTTCAATATTAAGAATCTCTACAGAGTTTCTGAGTACCTGCCTTCGCTGTTCGATGCTTCCTTTAAAAACTCAGCTGCTGCCACAGTTCTAATGCAGATATACAAGTGAATAATCTTCCCCCAACCCCTCCCTGGGCTACAAAGCTGTTTTATATTCTGCTGAAATCAGCTGAAGTGTGTCATACTGGCATCGAAAGAAAACAACAGGTGGTGATTTCAGATTTCCCAGGTGAGGACTGCAATCAGTTGATCAAACTGCAATTGCTTTTTACTCTGGGGTAAACACAAATATGTATGGATTGTTCATCGTGGTGTTGTTTCATTGGGGTCCGGTTATTTCTGGCATCATCAGCTTAAAATAAATCTCCTATACAGGCAGATAATGTTGTCCTTTTGCCAAGGACATTCGCATAAGTCACAGTGTTCTGTGCATGCCTTGGCTGTAGAAGAAACATTTGCTCTAACTCTTTGAGATATAAATGTATTTTACTGACAACTTCTCCATTCTAACATTTGTGCATCATTTGTTTTTCTTTATTCTTTTATTTATCACCTTCTCATTAAAGTTAAACAGAGCATTCCTTAAAAAAAAAACAAACCGAAAAGCAAAAAAGCTCTGCTAATCAAGTGCCACAGAATACACAATAGACTTTTACTGAAAGCTGTGATTTATTAATTGCAAGTATAAAATATTTGAGAACCTGTAATCTAATATTTTTGTTTGTTTATTTTGGGGTTTGTTTGTTTTGTTTTGTTTTCCTTTTTTAAGTGATTGGTAGGCTATGGAAAGCTCTGTCCATTTTCTTGATTAATACAGTAAAATATTACCTTTGTTTCTCCGCCAGCATGAAGGTTGACATAGACAATATATCAAAGAGAACACAAGAATGATAAATATGTATAGTATTTTTTAACAGAACTGTTGATGGTGGCCAGAAAAGGAGGCATGAAATGCCATCATAATATTAAAAGTTTGTAGGAAAATGTTGTATTTTTTTTTTTTTTTAATTTAGGGCTTTGTTTGTTTGGCTGTTTCTTTCTTTTTTAAATTTATTTTACACTATCAGAGTATCTGGAGCCTGACTCTCTTTAAGAAAATGTCCAAATCTCACTAATACCTCTCCTGAATTTATAAACGCAGCTTGAAATTGGTTAGAATTTTGAAGAAGGTCAGCAGATCAGAGTGCACTTCATTAAGTTCATATGAATAAAACTAATCACAGGGATCAAAATCTATTCTGCCTTATTAATTCAGAATGTAATCAGATAAATATGGGCTTAACAGCTTCTCTGTTTAACCCAAAATTCAGAAAGCTGATGTGAATTCTGCTAGTAACTTGTTGGCATGGAGATATTTAGAATCATCTTCTTCTCCACTGCAGGTTTTGTAAGGCAATATTATAATGTGGTAATGTCTTGCTTGGGAAAGAGGTGTTTATAATATTTATAATGTTCTCATTAGTATCAGAACTTTGGAGTTAGTGACAAAATGATGCAACAAATTAATATTGTTTGAAAAGAACAAAGTAAATAATGACCTATAGTTCAAGCAATATCAATACTTTTAAAAATTAGAAAGATAGGAGACACATAACTCCAATCTGAAAATCCACCTTAAGTATTTCGTAATGAAGGAAAATATAGAAGAAAAGAGAAAACTGGAAGTACAAAAAATGGAGTGGGAAGAAACACAGCATTGACTATAGAAAGTGATTTTCATGTAGCATTCCAAATTAAGGAATTAATCTCAGTGTTCCTCTTTATTTCAAAATAATAAAACAACCAACTCACTATGAAGAAAACTGAATTTTATATGAAGGTTCCAGTATCAACAGCATGAAGTTATATAATTATTTTATCAAAGAGAAAATATTTGAAGCTTTATTAGTCCTTCAGAGAAAATTATAAAACCTTTATATTAAATGCACCCACAAAAAAAAAAAACACTCGCTGCAATAATATCCTGCAATAGCCTCATGTGATCCAATTGACAGTCCTTTATATACACAGCTTTTTGTGTTGAATGCCATTGTTAAGACAGGTAGCTTAGCTGTAGAAAATACCTTTCTCCACCTGTCTGCCAGTGTATTAATCCATCATTTGTGAAATATACTGTCTTCACTTTAGACAGAAAAATTCAGTGCAATAGTATACTGAAACTCTTGTCACTTGCTAGGTTGTTTCAAGACTTACAGGAACAAGATACGGTATTTTGTGATTAATTATTTTTGGTTGTGGATGTCAGAGTATTCAGGCTGCCTGCTTGCAAAAACAATTCAGTTTTAAGTGGTATTCTCTGTGATCCAAGACGGTATGGGCTGGGTGTAGGACAGAAGTGGATAGTAAAGCAGGTGGCAAAATGAATCCAGATCAACTGAGTAACTGGCTCACAACTACTAGTGATGCCTCTTAGGGTTCAATGACTGGATAAGTACCATTCAGCAACTTTTTAAAGATCTATCCTGCTCCCTCAATGAGCTTGCTAAAGGTACCAGGCTGAGGGAAGCTGCAGACACTCTTGGAGTATAGGTTCCACACCCAGGGTGACCTGAACAACCTGAATAAATGAGCCAGTAGAAAGGTTCCGAAGATCACCAAATGTAAATGCAAAGTCCTGCACTAGGGAAGAAAGGAACCCCTGTGACAGTGCAGGATGGAGACTGACTGGCTGGAAAGCCACATTTCTGAAAAAGGCCCAGGCTCAACAATAAATTGAAAGAGTCAGGAATGTGCCCTTCCAGTAAAGAAGACCAGATATACCATGGGAAGAATTATCAAGAATGAGCCCAGTAGGTCAAAGGATGCATTATTCCCTTCTAGCACTTGTGAGATTGCATTGGACTGCTGATTCTGCCTTTGGGCTACCCATTCCAGGAAAGACATTAGCACACTGGAGGGAGTACAAGAGGAGTCCACCAATATCAGGAGCTGGAGGACATGAAATGTAAGAAGATGAAGAAATTTGGTGTGTTCAACCTTACCAAGGGAAAGCTGAAAGGGGAATCTTATTATTGTCTTCAAATCCCTAAGGAAACAGTGTGAAGAAGAGAGAGTTAAACTATTCTCAGAATCTCACAGCAGAAGAATGAAAGGCAACAGATGCAGGTTGGAACATGGAAAATTCTCAGTAAAAGAAAAAATCAGAGGCGTCACTTTAACAGCAATCAAAAACCATGCTGCATTTCCTGCAGATAATGTGGAATATCCATCCTTTCGACACACTCAGAATTTGACTAGAAAAGGTCCTAAAAAGTTTTCTTTGACTATATGTGTTTATAACTCTTTCTATAAGGGGTTTAAACTAGATGTCTTTTTGAGGTGCATTCTGAGTTTTAGAGAAGGAAACTGCATTTGCTGGTTCTGCATGTGAAAACTTGGGATGGTGGGGAAAAAGATATTTCTTCTCCTCTGGACAAGAGACATCCAAGTGAAGATGGTGAGAAGTCTTCAGAGGTGGGGTTTTAGAAATGCCAGGACAATGAAGCTTTATCAAAAGTAAATGTTAACTGTTTCTGTGAACAGAAACCAGTCTCTGCTGTATTGAAACAACATATTTATGTACTGTGACTCAGTGGGGCATAGGATATTTTGGCTTTACTTTATGATTCACTTAATGAGTTTCTTGTGAGGATCACACTTCTACATATTACTGAACTGCATTTTTAAAACTTTTGGTGGGTTGCTCTTGGCCTCTGCAATTACTACAAATATTCTGAGAGTGTGCATGTCTTACATCAAGCAATACCATATGTACACAAATATCCTACTGTTTGATGTGCTAGGTTCAATAACAATTAGTCTGCACATAATTCCAAACGCATATACTGTTGATATCTGGGAAGCTGAAATCTCCCATAAGGATAAGAAGGATTTTGAAAAAAACTGAAGTTAGAATTGCAGTACGTTGGAAAGGTACGTACTCAATTTTCTTGTTCTCTACCACTGTATTGCCATCAATCATGTTTTTGGACATTATTTATTTGCCTACAATAGGCACCCAATGTCATCTGAGATCCTTTAGGTATGCAAAATATTCACCCATAGCTCACAGGTATGAGAGAAGACTTAGAGGACACTCATATCTTTCTGACCAGCAACTTGAAATCTAAAAGACTTCCCCATTAGTGCCTAAAGCTACTCCAGATAACTAAGCTCAGGCAGCTGACTCTCATCCTTACTCTCCTATACTTCGAATCTTATTTTAGATATAAGTTCCTTAGAGGTTTTGGTTAGCTCTTTCAACTGTTACTATTAGTCAAGGCAGTGTGAATGTCTGAGCCAGGAAATAAAGTTGCACAGCTTTCCAGTCAGATCAAGCCTGCTTTTGTCCATATTAGTTTGAAAAATCTCTAAGGCAAGATAATATCTTTCCATAAAACACCCTGTAGCCTGTTGTTGCTGTCAGAGCAAATGCTTCTAACAAAATGGTGGGAGATGAGACTTCAGACTTGGTGTTTAACTGAATGATGCAATAAAGGTGTTTTGGAGTGTGAATATAAACAAAAAGGAAAATTTAAAGTAGCAGCTTATAGTTAAAGGAAAAGGTTTTCCTTTTGATGCAAGATATGCTGATACCATAAGATAATAAATCCTGTATTTTGACAATACAAAAAGAAATGCATTCCAAATAAACCGTAAGAAAGTCTGGAGTCTATACCTTGTAATCAACTTGATTTTAATTTGTCTCTCAAGCTCTTAAGGCTCTCAGGGGCAGAATAGCATTTAACATACGCAACAGAAGAAAAAGTTCTGTGGAAAAGAGAAATATAAGTACAAGCTGACTCTTCTATTAAGCCTTTAGGGATTTTACTTATTCCTTATATATTTTCTTTCAACAACATTTGGATAAAACACAGAAAAAAATCAGGGAGAAGAGACTTAGTATTCCCTATTACAGAGGTATGTCACTTGTCTTTCCCTTCCTTCAGTCCTTTTTTCTGTATTCTTATCCCTTTAAGTCTCTTGCAGTTGGATATTGTCTTTGTGAGCAGTAGTCTAGTTTTTTCTGTTTGATAAATGTTTTGGATTTTGAAGGTAGTATTTTTCTCAATGCTTTCCAGTTTGCACTGTTTTCTTAACACAACGCTGTGTCAGGAATAAAACACTCTTCAGGCAATTATCTTAGGAATATTTGTTTACTAAATAATGCTTAGAATTATGTTTGGGTTTAGAATACTCAGCTAAAACCTATGTGTCTTTAATTGCTGTGTCTGTAATTTTTTTGTTGTATGTCTTTACTATTATTCTACTAGGATTTGGAAGTAGCTCTGCCTTTGGAAGTAGTGCCACAGGAGCATCATCATTTGGGTTTGGAACTACAAGTAAACCATCAGGAAGTCTAAGGGCAGGTTGGTTTGTTTCTTTTGAATTCAAAAAATCAAGTTTCTCTTAAAGCAAGTCTTATAATTAAACTGCTGTGCTCACACCAAGAAACTGATAATGTGCTTAAAGTTGCATGTGTCTATCATTATTAACATAACTATTTACTTGCTAGATACACATTTTCAGATAAGTTTTTGGGTTTTGTTGAAGGTCTCCTATGTAGACAGTACCAAGTATCAATGTTTCCCATTTCATGGTGTCTGTCTAATTAGGAGTGGAAGCAAGAGATCAGATGCAGTCTCATACACAGGAAAACAGTTGTCACTTGAATGCATTGGCATCAGTTACTAATTGAAATTCATATATAAATTAGTGACAAATATACTAGTAATTTGACTTACTGTATTTACAAATAAAGTTAAAATTATTTTCTAGAAGCTCAGAGGTTTCCTTAAAAACATATAAATGCTTACTCTATTTGAATAGTAAGTTATATGCATTGTATCTCTGTATACATTCATAATTCATTATAATAACTACTTTGAAAACATTTCTGTGGCAATTGAAATACACAGTGTTCATTTAGTCTTTTTTTTGTTTCATTTTGTTGGGGGTGATAAAATTAAAATATGGATGCTATTGCTCCTTAACTCAGATGTCTGAAATATAGCTGGCATCTCCATTTACCTTTTAAATAGGAATAATAGCTTACTAAGCTATTACTAATCAAATATTTTCTATAGTCTGTCTTACAATCTTTTTTCAGTGGCACATTGAAAGAGGATCATGTCTCAAGAAAAATGTTTATTCAACTGCTATTAAAAGAAAACAGAATTTTGCTGGTATTTACTACGAAGCACTATGATTTTTGTTCTGGATTCTCCTTGGTTAGTGATGAGTTGTCAGACCTGTAAAGTACTTTAAGCTTTGTATTACATGGTGGAAATAGCTCATGAATGTTAACAGCCTAGTAAGGTTCTTGATGGAACTCTCTTTACAGTATCTGGTGTCCAAGCACTAACCTTCTTTTACTTAGTTCTTAATATGAGAAACAACTGGAAGACTTACACTGCTTAAAGTTTTATCTTGTAGTTTATTGTCCCTAAGCCTATATTAAATTAGCTATTATATATAAATAACATTGCAGTGTTTCAAGCTGCTGAATCACAAAGTTAAAAATTTAGTTTCAACATATTAAATAGAATTAGAAAACTACTTGTATGGCTTAGTTGCCCGTCACTACGGAAGTATCAAGCCAAAGTAAATAGCAAGTCTGTCTTAGCTATGGTGGTGGTGTGCAGAGGCAATTTAAATATCATTTCCCTCAAACCAGGCTTTGTCATGAAGCCACTGCTGTCAGTCTCTCTTTTGCAAGTGAGGGGGTTGCACCCAATAAAATGAAGATTTTCAATTATCTCAAGAGTCTCAGCTACAGAAAGTGGTAACCAGGAATAAAAACAGATTAAATGTAATTTCTGTCATTTTGTGATTAGAAAACCAAGTGGTCATGAAATCCTTATCTAGACTGGGATTATAGAAAAGAAACCACTATTAAAAATTTGGTAGCCCAGAAGCACACTAACTTTTATCTTTTATATCCAAAACATTATGTCACATAGCATCTGGATTGCATATGATCTTTAATTTTATTGAGGGTGATGCCTTTTCCTGGTCTTAAAATCAAGAGTCATACACGGTTAGAAGGGAAAAAGGGATTTTACCTTGGTATTTATTTTAAGGATCCTTAGGTGCACACGTCCAGGTCAAATGCACTGAAATACACCCTGCAAAATGCCCCCCCAAAAGATCTGGTATAACATTATAGGTTTTACTAATTAGCATATCTATCAAAGATTCCCCAATGAGAGGCTCAGGTGAGCCCCCCTCCCCAAGGAGCCTTCCCCTGGATGGTTCTATCTTAGTTTACAAAATGTGTTCTGGAGAGGACCTTGGGGTCTGGGGCACACTGATCTATCTATGAAGCTTCTAAAATGTTTAGTCTCTCAGCATGACAAACAAGTCCAAGAATGTAGGGGAAAAGCACTAAGAATACAGAAGTTGTAAAAAGGTATAACAGGGGTATAAAAGAAAAGGCAAAAAATCTTCATGGCATCAAGGGTGTATAAATGGGTTTGAATGATACCTGAGGCTAGCCAGGTTATATATACTTTTTTTTTTAATCTATTGTGTCCTCTTTCTTAGATACCTGTCTTGGGGTGACCTTATGATGTGTATCCCATATCGCCGCCTATGCCCAGAAATTAATTTTTGTGCCTTTCTATGCCTCTAAACTGAGCCTGAAAGGGGGAAGGAAAAAACTGAGCAAAACTTTCTCAAAGCAGTTTGCAGCTCGTTCAAGGTTACAAAAAGATAGCAGGGTTTTTTTTTTTTCCCCAGCTGGGGCAGGGGAGGGAGGAAGCACCCGGCTTGCTGCTTTCCAGTCAGTTTTTGGCCAGTTTTTTTCAGTTTCTTGTTCTCCGGAGAGAGACTGAGAGTTGGACTTTGGATTTCCTTCTCTGGAATTTCGGATTTTTTTTTTCTCCCTTTTCTACTGGACTGCTTGATTGCTGTAACATCAGAGCACATCGGGAGGACTTTCCACCGGGCACAGAGGGCCTGGCCCCAGCCCAAGCCCCAGCTCCGAGGAGACCAAAGGGAGGACTCGAACACTTTCCCAGGTTTTTTTCCTCTACAGTGAAAGATTTTTCCATCTAACATTATTTTCCTTTCCCGGGTGTTTGTTAAATAAATAGTTTTATCTTCTTCACTTTCCTTCGAGGAAAATTTGTTTTTTTGCCGAACCTGGTGGGGGAGGGGTGGTTGTGCCTTCTCTCAGAGGATATATTTCTAAATTTGCCCAAACTGGAACAATACCATTTACAGGATTCTGAAAGCATATACTGGTTTATATTACTGTGTAATGGTTGCATCTTGTTTCTGAATCTGGGCTCTGGAATTCACTGCTACTGCTTGGGTTTAGATATGAGCACTTCAGTATTTTCCCAGACTAATGTGTATGGGAGCACTAGTTAAGTGTGTGCTCCAACACACACTGTTCCAGGCTGCTTAGGCTGCCCCAGGTCTCCTCCACAGGTTTTCCATTGGTTTGATCTTATCTTAGAATTAAAATTAAAGATCCCCAAATTGGTTCTGTCAAGTGTTTAATTTTTATGAGTTAGATTTAATTGCTTTAAAAGATGTGAAAATGTTTCTAGTGCTATTACTGCTTTTCTCAGTTTCAGGTTGTCTGTGTGAGGAGAAAATTCTGAGTCCTCTGATAGTCCTTGAGCATCTTGTAATAGCAAATTTGGGTTGGTCCAGGAATCGTCATTGCGTTTATCAGTAGATGAAAAGTAGAGCAGCTTCAGTCTTCGGGCAGTTCCTTTAGTGCACACAGTTGTGAGATGGAACAGTGTCTCACGCTTCCCTCTGAAACACACAGAGACATTGTGGAAAGCTGACTCCAAAACAAGTCCCATTTAATTCCTACTCTTATTCATTTAACAGCAACCAAAAAAGCAAATGTGAGTGGGCTATTGTAAAGGGCATTAAGACTCTTAAAGTAACAGGAAAAGGGAAAAATCACCATTGAATTTCCCTAACAATTTAATAAAACGTTAAGAGGAGGAGGAGTGTATAAATGCAATTTTTGTGAAAACATGCTAAATATACCTTGAAGATTTGAGTTGAAAATTCTTGTTGGAGACTTATTTTTACTGAAGAATTGCAGCCTCAGTAAATGAGATAAGAGATAACCAAGTGGGATCATGGCTGGATGCACTCATACTGCTGAAAAACAGACCTTAATATAATCCATGAGCAACTTTTATTTAGAGAGGCTAATAAATCAGTCAAAGCTGTTCTTGAAATACGTTTTGATCTAGAGCACCCATTGTGGTATGCAAGATGAAAGCAGGAATAGGTTGCCATGTGATGAACTGCTTTTTCTCTCTGTAGTATTAAAACTACCAAAAAAATACTGTTAAGGGGAGTTGCGTACTCATCTTTGGCTTACTGAGCTAAAGGGCTGACAGAAACAGAGACGCACAAGCCCAGTGAATAAAGTGTGATCATAACACCCTTCAGAGAGATGTGAAGGCTGTGTCCTTGAAGGGCAGGTTGTCATTTACTTCCTGAAAATCACTGTTCGCACATAAATAATACTAATTTCAGCAAGGACATTGTTGATCACATTGTACCTATGGTTCGAGACTTTGTGAGTCTTCCCTCTAAACTGAGCTATTCTGTGACTGATTATTTTTCTTGCAACAGGAATCAGACTCAATGTATACCTTGTTCAAGTTTTTTATCTTGAAGATTTTTCATTTCAGTGCTCAGCTTTAGGGTTTGGTTTACTTCTAACAAAACTTGGTACCTTGGCCTTGTTATGCTGCCATGACTGGAGAAAACCATTTAGATTAATTTCACGTCTGCCTTTCTGTACTTTTATGGCTGCCCTTAATGTCACTTCTAACAGCTATTACTTTCCAAGCTGTATCTAAATTAACTATTCTCAGTCTTCTATCACATAGTTTATGCATCTCTTACTGTAATATTACTCAAATAAAGCATAGGCTGCCTTCTCTGCATGCTTGAAAATAATCCTTGCATCTAGAAGCAGCAAGGTGGAGGTAATTTATGAGCACTGTACTCTTGCCTACTGAGCTCCTGACATGATACGTCACATGCAGCTTTATTATGAATGGCATTCATGATGTTTTCTATGGGAAGCAATGCTTGCCTGTTATCTCACATACCTGAAGTAAAAAGATAACTTTTTTTCATTCATGAGACTCCCTGATACATCTTAGCTGGGACTCAGAGTTATCAGGGAAATGGAAGAACACCTGCATGTGTTTCACCCCTTACATCCTAGGATGAGAGACAAATTAACCCACAAAATTTAGACAAGACCCAAATGAACACTATCAGTCACTATCATCAGTCGCACTCTAGATATGCACAACCATTACACTGACAATGAGTTCCATGCGCATGCCAGAGGACTGTGAGTTACTGGAATGTTAATGATGAATTTTTTTGACAATATGATGTGTGTAACCCAAGTCCAGACATTGCAGGAAAAAGAGTTTCATGTTATGTTTTGAGGTAGTTCTTAATGCAGAGTGTCAGCAGCAAATGAGAGAATAGAAGACATCAGGCTTGAAAGAGCTACTTTAGGATTCCGATGAGACAACTAGTTGGGTTTTTCTTTCTGTACTCCAAAAATATTTTAGGCATTGAGTTGAAGATACTGATGTGACCAAAGAATTGCTTTAGCTGTCTGTTAGAGAACTAATGAAGCAATATAAAGTAATGCATATTGAGAATATACTCTCTCTTGATTGTGAACCAGTCCTATTTTTCTTGTTATCTTAATTGTTTGCAGGTTTTCAGGAACAACTTGTATGAAGCTCTTTGTTAAAATCTGAACTTGGCTCATGTCATACTTATTATTTTGTGGTCTCTTGAGACAACAAAAAGTGAAGTTATGAAGTTCTGCTTCTTATTAAGTAATCTTTGAGAAATTTCTAGCATTCTCTAATAGTTGCAATTATTATCCAAGTTGGTTGTGCATAACTGATATAAATTTGTAAAAGAAAGTGAAATGAGTTAGTGTCACTGTTCCTGGAAACTGTAGAAAGACTTTCTTAAACTGATGTTGTTTCATAGCTGAATCAAATGCTCAGTTTGTTTACCTTAATAGAAAAGGGTGGAGGAGTTAAAATAGCACAATTTGCTCAGCTAGTCGTTCAGTTTTTCCAAAGCTTTGTTTCTAGTGCTGTTTTTTGGTCTGTCATAAAGGGTGTTTTTAAATACAAGCAATTTGGCAAGGATTTTTAACCTTTTCTGCCGCACATTTAAGGTGTTGTCTGTGCCACGTATGTTACAAAGGCAGGCAGAGGTAGCCAAGTCAGTAGGAAGAAGGCTGAGCACTCCAACTCCAGCTTTGCCATTTCTCTGCTGTGAGTGAAGTGAGTGGTCCATGGTCCACCTGTATCTTCTGCCTTCCCTCCCACCTTAGGAGTGCATTGCATGTTTATGCTGAGAACTTGAGGAATTATGGTTCTTCTGTTGTACAATTTCAGTGAGACTTCTGTGTGCTACTCTTGTATGGATAATGCTATAATAGACTTGTGATTTAGGATATAATTGTTTGCACTCACTGAGGTAGTCTGTGTCAGTGCTGCAACATCCAAGTTGTCATGGCAAGTCCAAGTACTCTAGCAGAGTGATTTACCATTGTTGATCCATGTTGGTATAAAGTGTTACAACTGCTGGTAATAAAGTGGCTGGTGTTCAAAACGTCAAGGAGAACAAATTTACAATCCTGATATAACTTATGTTTTAAAATATTTTTCCCTCCCCCATAAGGCTTTGGGAGCTCGACTACATCTGGGTTTAACTTCAGCAGTCCTGGCATCACAGCATCAGCTGGCCTGACATTCAGGGTGTCTAATCCTGCATCTGCAGGCTTTGAGACAGGAAGGCGACTTCTTCAGCTGAAGAAATCTCCAGCTGGAAACAAGCAAGGGAAAAGATAGGCCCCCCTTTTAGGGAGGGGGAAGTGCATCAACTTTGTTCATCTGAAAAGTCTATTTTTCTAGATTGATGCATTAATTAAATTGCATCCCAGGAGATTCATAAAAATTTTGCTACTTTTCCCTAGTGAAATCATAATGAACAGCTATTTTCTTGTGAATAGAAACTTGTTTATGTATTTTTATTTGGACCCTAGTTTTAGAAATGTTCTATACTGCATTATTATTAAAGATTCTTGTAAAATCATCTATTTAACCTAACGTTAGTAGCAGAATATTTTTTGTTAATAAACTTTATACCATATGAATATATGCATATTTGGTTTTTTTGTACAGATAATATATATTCTAGTACAAATACTAGAGTTCATATCTTCTGCTCCTGGATATGGCTTTTAAATCTACTTCAGGGTGTTTTTGTGTATGTGAATGTAAATATATACAGTACAGTGCACACGTCTGTGTGTATGTATGTGTAGATATATATGTATAAAACACAGATGTGCATACCTTACCCCATAGACAGATCTCCTTTTCTTTGTGTGTTCTGTTTCTCCATGTTGCCCTGTGGTCCCATAGCTTGATGTTCCTAGGAATTTCAAATAGTGGGTCCCAGGCTATGTCATCATTGCTTCTGTGTTTTGTTGTTTAAAACCAGCTGAAATACAATGTTTACTATTTCATAGAGTTTCGCAGATAGCGGTTAGCAGCTGTTTTGTTCTTGTTTTGGTTTTTCTTAACCTTTTTCTTGACCCATTTAGCTGCCAACTCTGAAGAATCTGAGATTTCAACACAGACATTTCATAGATAGTATTCCCAAACTGTTCTTTTTTCTCCTGAGCTGAAGAGTAGGGCACTGCAGGATTTCAGCTGAAAGCTCAGGATGCCACAAGGTCTGTGTGCAAGCAGGAGTTGTCAGGCTGGATAAGCTTTTCCCTGCAGTTGAGGGAGAGAGGATGTGCTGTCCTAATGAAAACCTGAATTAGGTGTTACAAGCCCAAGTTGATTCATGAGCTTCTCGTCAGCACTGCCTTAAAAGCAGTTGGGCATCTGCTTTCAAACAAGGTGTAGTACAGTAGCTTGCTGCTCAAGAACGGAGGAGAAAAATGATGTAATTTGAAGGTTAGAGCTATTGCAGCAGTAGTTTATGAATCTCACATATTGCAACATCATAGCTTGTTATTCTGCATCTCCAGTTTGGTCTGCACAAAGAATATCTGGGAAAATATCTTAAGAAGGAACTAATAGATCGATTCTTTGCAAATAATGATACCAGGTTGATGTGTGAGCATGAAACTTTGGAGCCAAGTTGATTTTATGTAGAGGTTTTGTCATTTGCTTTCTATTGTTAAAGTGTTACTACCTTATTTAGTTACTAAATAAGTAGTTACATACCTACTTATTTTGTATGTTTTGGAAGTGTCTGCATTCAGCAGTGATTGCTCTTTGACAAATGTTTGGTATGTCACTTAATCTGATACAATTAAGGGAAACTGAGTACAGAATTCTTCACTTTTGTACTTGTATGTTTTTGCATCTTTGTGAGCAGTCTCTGAGGAAGGAATATGTGATTTTTTAATGTCACAGAAAAATAAAGCTTACTGTTTATTTTGATTTCAATCTGTTTTTAAACTTTATTGGGCTGCAGTCAAAACTCTAATGTTTGTATTCCTTTATTACTGCTTTTTTTAATAGTTAATATGTTAAACCACTGGACTCTTATAATGCATTAATTTGTGAAACTAATTCTAAATGTGTACTGTTTGTTCATATGAGCAACTTACCATTGTGCAAACAATAAAACAATAATGTTGTGATCCTTGTAATACATGTTTGCCTATCTTAGAGATCATTTCCTGATGTTCTCCTACTTTATAGGAGAAACAAGAACCTCATTGGCTAATATGTAGAACTGTTTTTCCTAGAATTCATATAGTACAGAATTGTTCTTGCTGAAATTAGGGCCTTGATCCTGGATTGAAAGTGCAGAGGGAGAGTGGGTAAAGGGAGGTATTGTATTGTGGGGTTGTCTAGAATTTCTTCACAGTGCATGATATAAACCTGGATCACGGTGTAATGTCACACAGCACTAGGAATGGCTTTGTAAACAGGGAAACAGTCTGAGCCTCCTGGATACCTGTGCTCTGCTTCTTTTCACATTAAAAAACAGTTATGTCCTTAATTTAGCCTAAGTGAAAAAGTGATTATATAATAGAATAATCACATATTGTAGTACAAACAAAAGTCAAAATGGGATTTGAAATAATTATATTCCTAGAATATTACTGTGGGTGGTTGATTTTAGCTATGATTTTCAGGGATCAGCACTGTAGACACTCTTTCAAATTATTCTCTGTGGGATATGCCCAGCCACTGCCCTGGAGGGATGTCTGCTGAGATAAGAGATTTCACAACCGCCCAGCAGGACTCCCTGGAAAGGACTTTTGAGTCATGGTGAGGAAAAGTAGACCCACAATCCTTTGGGAGACCCTATGCAGATCGTTCTGTAACCCATTGGTCTATCCCAGACCCTCTGTAATCCATTGGTCCCCTTGCTGATCCCCTGTATCCCTATAAAAGACCAGTTTGCCTCTGTAGAGGGAGAACTCGTCCCTGGCCTTCCCTTCGCCGGAGGGGACCCACAATAAAGCTACCTTCGTGCGGAACCAGCCATACGGGTCTTCTCGTCTCTCTCTCCGGTCTGGTTTGGCCTAGAGGCTGCCCTGCAGAGCTGAGCTGGAATCACGAGCTGATAATCACTAAAGAGCTGATAGCTTCTGCAAGGGCTCCTCTGCCAACAGCTGAGAGGAAGACACCGGACCTCGGGCAGGCGATTCCTCTCGGGACCATCTCCCCGGACCGGTCACCTCTTCCTGGGTCACAGCCACGGACCCCACCACCAGCTGTAATAATTCTCCCCCCACCCCCCCTTTAAGCACATGTTAATATGATTAGAGTGTAAAATACAAATGCATTCAAGGTGTGGCTTGGTTTTCTACAAAGCAGGTTAAGAAGCTAACCTATATTTAAACACCATGAAATTAAATCAAGTCTGGATTATCTGTTCTGCGAAGAAAGACAAGTCTGTGCTGGAAGAAGGCTCAAGGCACATGTAAGACAAGGTTTTCTTTTAGTTTGTATCTTGTTGTACAGCTGTGTGATAAACTTACATATGTGACCTCTTTCTTTTAGTAGAAGTAACTTGTTTTTCCTTCAGTGTTTTCCCTATGATGAAGACAACAGGAGAAGGCAAAGAGGTATGCCTTAGATTGGTTGGTTCAGGAACCTCTTTCTGATCCAGAACTTCTTTGTGCTCACGTTTGTCTCTGTTCCTGTCAGATCAGTTAGGTAGACACACCTGTGGTAGCCGGTTAACCCCCTGATTCTGTGATGCCATGTTCCCCCTGTTCCCTGCCCCAGACTTGGCCACTCCCTCGGTTTCTCCCTATTGGCTCCTGTACCCCAACCCCGCCCAGGGACCGCCCCTGGGCCCCTGACAAAACCACCCCACACCCAGACCACGAGGTCTCTCTCTCTGCCTCTGAGGGCACCAGGACAAGATGTGAATAAAGCCATTTTTCTACCTTCATGGGAGACCCTTCTCTACCTCTTTTATCACCACTGCATTGTAAAGCTGCTGGCTGCCGGAGCCAGATCGAGGGGCTGTCCAAAATGGACTCCAGGATGTGACTAATCACACGGCCCAAGGTAACCCCTGCTGTGCTCACAGGGAGCTGCAGCCTGCTAGGCAGAGTCAAGCGGTTACAACATACACCTGCTTCTTTCTTGTGAATTGTGAGGGCGGAGATTGAAATAAGGTGGAGTGGGACAGAGTTTATGCGTCTTCCTCACCACAAAAAATCCAAATTCAGCTACACTTCCTCCATCTACATATTCCTACCATAACTGCATTTTGGATTTTGATTGCATTTATAACATCATTTTTGAAAGTTAAAATAAGGTTCGGGAATACAGCTTTAGTGGCCTTTTCCTCCCTCTTTAATGCAGGTGGTAATTATTTAGTTATTTCCACTCTGCTACTCATGAGAACAGTAGAAATAATCCAGTCATTCATGTCAGCTCAGTTATGTTACTGGTTATACCTGGAATGTCTCAGCAGAAGAAACAGCTTATAGATTCTTGATGAAAAATTAAAAGTATCTATCAGTACCATAGAGTGTAAATGCCTTATGCTCTGTAAAAAGTTTGTTGCCCTAAAACTCTTTTTCAAGTTTCTAAGAACAAAGAACTGTCTATGTACAAAAATTTCCAGCAACAAATTTTGTAGTTTCGGGACTAACTGCTGGGCTTGTACTGTCAGGCTCTCATCCCTCTCATGAAGTACCTTTCAGCACCTGTGGCTGCTGTCTCCACACACCGATGGACAGTTAAAGTATCACAGTCGTTGACTGGTATGGATTCTAATGGAAATGGGGAGGGGCATGACATGGAGTTGATGCCTGCAGCAGCTCTGAAAGACTATGTACCCACTGCAACAGTGTCCACGGAGCTCCAGCACAGCTGTAATGGTGGCATCTCCACTCAACCAGGCTGGTGGGCTCCTTAAAAGGAGGATGGAGGTGTGATGGGGATAAAGTGTGGGGAGAGGTGAGGGGATGTAAGGCACAAGGCTTTCTGCTGTGAATGGGACAATTCATTTTAATTCAGTTCAGCATCGTTTCTTCTGGGCTCAGTGTTGAATGTTCACCAGGCGGCAGGAGGCTGCCAGTTACATACTGCCACCACAGGGCCCTTGCAGGAGTAGCTGTCATGCAGCATGTACAGGGAAATGGCCAGTGACCTGCCATGCCACTTATCCTCAAGTCAGTGGGGCTGGATGGGATCCACCCAAGGATGCTGAAGGAGCTGGTGGAATAACTGGCTGAGCTACTTTCAATCATTTACCAGTGGTCCTGGCTAACCAGAGAGGTCCTGGTTGACTGGAGGTCAGCAAATGTGACACCTGTCTGCAGGAAGAGTCAGAAGGAAGACCCAAGGAACTACAGGCTTGTCAGCCTGATCTTAGTGTTGGGGAAGATCATGGACCAGATCATCTTAAGTGCCATCCTGTGGCATGTGCAGGAGAACCAAGAGATCAAGCCTAGCCGGGGGGGTGGGGGGGGGGGGGTGTGAAGGGCAGGTCCTACTTGACCAAACGGATCTCCTTCTGTGACAAGGTGACAAGCTCAGTGGATGAGGGAAAGGTTGTGTATGTTTTCTACTTGGACTGTTGTAAAGCCTTTGACATGTTCCTTTGACATGTTCTCCCACAGAGTTCACCTGGATAAACTGGTTATTCATAGCTTGGACAGGTGCACTTGTGTCAGCAATAGTGTTGCCAGCAAGACCAGGGCAGTGATCATCCCCCTGTAATTGGCACTGGTGAGGCCACTCCTCCAGTCATGTGTTCAGTTTTGGGCCCCTCACTACAAGAAGAACATTGGGGGGCTGGAGTGTGTCCAGAGAAGGTCAGCGGAACAGGGGAAGGGTCTGGAGCACAAGTCCTGTGAGGAGCGGCTGAGGGAGCTGGGGGTGTTAGCCTGGAGAAAAGGAGGCTTAGCGGGGAGCCCTGAGCTCTTATGGCTGTCTACAAATGCCTGAAAGGAAGGTGTAGCCAGGTGTGTGTCAGTCTCTTCTCCCAGGTAACAAGTGACATGACAAGAGGAAATGGCCTCAGGTTGTGCCAGGGGAGGTTTAGTTTGGATATTAGGGAAAAATTTTTCACTGGAACAGGCTGCCCAGAAAAGTAGTTGAGTCACTGTCCCTGGAAGTGTTCAGAAACAATGAGGACTTGGTGCTTAGGGATGTGGGTTAGTGGTGAACATGGCCATGCTAGGTTAATGGTTGGACTTGATCTTTCAATCTAAACAATTCTATGACAAAGTATGTCACCTTTTGTCTCCATGTCATAAACATATTCCGACACACTTTTTTTAAAGATGGTAGAATTTTGTTGAACTTCAATATTTGAACAATCCTTCTGACCCATTTGACTCCTGTTGCTAAGGGGTTTATTACTTAATGCTTGTTTCAGTCCACCTCAGGAATTTAATCTTTATAACCCATGGCTGCAGTTAAATGCCACAGTGAGGAGGTGAGTAGGCTACGTGTTTCATTAGCTTTGTTTTCTGTTTTCTCATCTTTTAGGGGTAAGGCAATTCTAGCTTATTATGACCAGGTTATGATTAAGTTAAGAAGTTTCTACAAACTAGAAGAACTTCTGGTTTGAGCTTAAATTTTTTTTTGTACAGATCAGCCCCCACCAGGATATCAGGTCATTTCTGTTGAAGAGTTGTATGGTAAAACTTGAAATACATACTCCTGTCCTAAATAGGTCAATAACTGAGGAGACAAAAGATGTTTGTTTGTCCAATTAATGTTTCACACACTGATGGATTTCTCTTTTTTCCTTTTCTCTTTAATGCAGGGATCACTCTATGGCATGTGCTTGGGTACCAGCAGGACAGCAGTTTATTAGAACGTTGGGTAATTTCTTCCAAAATAAAGTTCTGATTAGAGGTTGGTATATACCTCCTGGGCACAAAGTCCCTCTGTGCATTTAATGTGGCACTTTGTGGTAACAGGATATGCTTCTATGCTGGTCACAAAAGCAAGCTAGGAGAATGAGATTTTGATCAGCCACTGTGCTGTAGTAAAAAGGGAAAGAAACACAGACTTGATGAATATGCAAAGTAAAGAATTCGAAATCAAACTTTATTTGAAAAATACTTATTAAGAGGAGAAGGGGATAAGTTCTCATGGGGGAAAAAAAAATGGTGACAGGCAGCTTGAGTAGACTTTCAGTTGAGTGAAACCTTGGGGAAAAAAGTACGTACAAGCTGTGTACAGTTGGGTAGTCTATTAACTCCATGGTTAAGTACCTAAGTAGAAGCTACCCTGAAAGTGGAAAAACACCCTAACCTTCTCATCCTGTTAACAGTGTTAGCATACCTTGGCTGTTTGGGCCACCCTTATTTCTTTATTAACATACACATATAGGAATGTAACCTTTGAGCATAAATATTTTCGCTGTGGTTCTATGCGGGGGTGAGGTAAGATAGATGTGATAAAGGTGTCCTTACTGAAAAAAAAGTCCATCTTTCAAAACAAAGTTTGAAATGAGTGGGCCTGAATGCTTAATGGAAGCAAGGGCAGTGAGCAGTTAGTCCTGAGTAGTGTGGGGACATCTCTCCGTCTCTGCCAGAGACCACTCCTTTTGTGACAATGCGTGCAGGAGTGATGGTGAGCATACCTGTATCTTACCACTGTGCTGCCTTTGTTTGGTGTACCTGTGCATGGCACAGCTCTCCAGAGTATTGCCTCCTTTAACAACTAATTTAACATCGGGTCAGACAAAATGAATGGACAGAAGTGATATGAAGGAATCATATCATTAAGGTATCAGCCTTAATGCCATGGAAACGAGTCTTTGTAATGCACATTACATCCGTTTCAAATAGGAATTGTCTTTTATCTTATTTTATTTAGTTGCTGACTAAGGCAACTGGTGACTGTCTGAAGGAACTCCCTGCACCTGACATGGCTGTTGCTTACCCCCGCAGTAGCAGTTTCATGCTTAAACTACAGGAATAACTTTCAAGGAGCAGGCAGAGGTTCACATACCTCCAGCAGCCAAACCAGAACAAGTCTTATTCCTGGGGAGAGGGAGACCTTTGGCTGCTAACTAAGCTTATGTGGTAGAGCCCACAGGGCAAAGCTCCTACCTGATCCCGTGGTGGCAAAGAGAAGTTGATGCTGAGCACTGCTCTGAGACCAAAGAGGGAAGGCTTTTAACATTGCTTGTGTTGGCTTCTGGCGTGATGATGCTGTCAGTGCCAATAGCAACCTCCTGCTTCTATCAGGCATGTGAAAAAGAGGCTGGAACCGCAGAAAGATTGTGGCAGCTTGTCCAAATTTAATTTCTGTAATGGAGAGGCAGGTCAAATACCAAGGTATATTTAGCTTAAATTTCTATTTTTTTAGTAACAATATTTAGCTAAAAATACTCTGAATAATTTGCCATTTTTCACTTGAGAATTGTCATCTTCATCATCACCTCTCCCCATGACTTATTTCTAGTGCTGCAGTACCTGGTGCTTGTTGCTCTGTCACGGTGATATCCATATTGGGGTGGCATCAGGGCCTGCCAAGCTTTGGAGCTGCTGGGAAATACAGGGACAGAAGAGATATGGGGGTAAGATCCTGGTCTCAGGTAGATGGATGGTGATACCATGCCAGCAGGTTATATACCAACGCAATGGTATAACAGTGCCAGAAGTAACAGAAACAATAACGTAAAAAATCTAACACTGCTGCAGAGTGCTGGGTGTATCATTTAAAGTTAGCCCTGGGAAGTGGAGGGAGAGGCAAAATTCTAAAGCCTCCTTGCCAGGCTAGATAACTGTCAAGTAAAATAGGAACGATTCAAGCAGATACAGTCTTTTTTACTTCTTCTCTAAGCAGTATAAAAATGTCCTGATCTAGGAAATATTCTCAGCAATATTGTTAATTTTCCTCAATAAGGTGCTGCTTCTTGCTTGTCTGATGTAGTAATCCCTATATAAACCCCCAAACTGCAAACTTAGCTGTACTAAGTCCTGTTGAGCTGTAGAAAGAGAAGAAGCACTTTTTTCTTGTTGGACCTCACTGATTTTACAGTGCAGGCAGTAAGTGCAATAAAAAGCAACAGCCGTGTGCTGGTGCTACTTCCATAGCATATGTGGTGCCCAAGTCCTTGTCCTGCGCTATGGCATTAGGAGGTGAACAACAGTAAATTTCTTCTTTGAAATATCCTTAGTATCCTCTTCCTGCATTTGATAAAATTCTAATCCTTGATGCTCTGCATGGCATAAACTGAAATGTAAATGTGGAAAATTCCTATATTTTCCTGTAGTTTGCTTTCCTTAGCTGAAATAACTTTATGAAAATAATGACTTATAAAATTGGACAGTCTCACTATGAGAGCAGACAGTCGAATGCTGGATGTACTCCACAAGTGAACACTCCTCTGTATTTGGTCTGAGGCAAGTGCCAAGCAGAAAGAAGAGCAGGGAGCAAGGTGTGGGCAGTACCGTAATCCGCTTGGCATGCCTTTCACATTGTCAGTGTCCCTGGAGCTCTGAGGTTTCCGGCTGACAGAACGCTAGCCCGAGGCGTAGCCTTATCCTGCAGCGCAGCCTAAGAAAGGACATTGGTCTGAGGCAGGTTCCAATACGAAAGCCAAAGAGGCTGCAATACTGGGGCAGTACCGCGCTTCCCTTGGCACGCCATTCCCATTCTCAGTGTCCCTGGAGCTCTGGACATTGTGGTTTTCTGAACCCTAACCCTAGGCGTAACCCTAACCCTAGACCTAGGCACAGCCTAAGACACAGCATTGGGCTAAGTTTGGTTCCAATGAGGAAGCCACTGTGGCTGGTTTGTTGGGGCAGTACCGCGCTCCCCTTGGCATTCCTTTAGAATTGTCAGTGTCCCTGGAGCTCTGGGCTTTGTGGTTTTCTGAACCCTAACCCTAGGCGTAACCCTAACCCTAGCCCTAGGCGCAGCCTAAGAAAGAGCATTGGGCTGAGTTGGGTTCCAATGATGAGGCCATTGAGGATGCAATTTTGGGGCACTACGGCGCTCCCCTTGGCATTCCTTTTGCATTGTCAGTGTCCCTGGAGCTCTGGGCTTTGTGGTTTTCTGAACCCTAACCCTAGGCGTAACCCTAACCCTAGCCCTAGGCACAGCCTAAGACAGAGAATTGGGCTGAGTTGGGTTCTAATGAGGAAGCCACTGAGGCTGGTGTGTTTGGGCAGTACCGCACTCCCTTTGGCATGCCTTTTGCATTGTCAGTGTCCGTGGAGCTCTGGGCATTGTGGTTTTCTGAACCCTAACCCTAGGTGTAACCCTAACCCTAGCCCTAGGCGCAGCCTAAGACACAGCATTGGGCTGAGTTGGCTTCCCATGAGGAGGCCATTGAGGATGCAATTTTGGAGCAGTACCGTGCACCTCTTGGCATGCCTTTTGCATTGTCAGTGTCCCTGGAGCTCTGGGCTTTGTGGTTTTCTGAACCCTAACCCTAGGCGTAACCCTAACCCTAGCCCTAGGTGCAGCCTAAGACACAGCATTGGGCTGAGTTGGGTTCCAATGAGGAAGCCACTGAGGCTGGTTTGTTGGGGCAGTACCGCGCTCCCCTTGGCACGCCTTTCACATTGTCAGTGTCCCTGGAGCTCTGGGCATTGTGGTTTTCTGAACCCTAACCCTAGGCGTAACCCCAACCCTAACCCTATGCTGAGCCTAAGACACAGCATTGGGCTGAGTAAGGTTCCAAAGAGGAAGTCATTGAGGCTGGTATGTTGGGGCAGTACCGCGCTCCCTTTAGCATGCCTTTTGCATTGTCCGTGTCCCTGGAGCTCTGGGCATTGTGGTTTTCTGAACCCTAACCCTAGGCATAACCCTAACCCAAGCCCTAGGCACAGCCTAAGACACAGCATTGGGCTGATGTCCGTTCCAAAGAGGAAGCCATTGAGGACGCAATTTTGGAGCAGTACCGCGCTCCCCTTTGTATTCCTTTTGCATTGCCAGTGTCCCTGGAGCTCTGGGCTTTGTGGTTTTCTGAACCCTAACCCTAGGCGTAACCCTAACCCAAGCCCTAGGCGCAGCCTAAGACACAGCATTGGGCTGAGTAAGGTTCCAAAGAGGAAGTCACTGAGGCTGGTTTGTTGGGGCAGTAATGCGCTCCCCTTGGCATTCCTTTTGCATTGTCAGTGTCCCTGGAGCTCTGGGCTTTGTGGTTTTCTGAACCCTAACCCTAGGCGTAACCCTAACCCTAGCCCTAGGCGCAGCCTAAGAAAGAGCATTGGGCTGAGTCAGGTTCCAATGAGGAAGTCACTGAGGACGCAATTTTGGAGCAGTACCGCGCTCCCCTTGGCATTCCTTTCGCATTGTCAGTGTCCCTGGAGCTCTGGGCTTTGTGGTTTCCGGAACCCTAACCCTAGGCGGAACCCTAACCCTAGGCGTAACCCTAACCCTAGCCCTAGGCGCAGCCTAAGACACAGCATTGGGCTGAGTTCGGTTCCCATGAGGAGGCCATTGAGGATGCAATTTTGGAGCAGTACCGTGCGCCTCTTGGCATTCCTTTTGCATTGTCAGTGTCCCTGGAGCTCTGGACATTGTGGTTTTCTGTACCCTAACCCTAGGCGTAACCCTAACCCTAGCCCTAGGCGCAGCCTAAGACACAGCATTGGGCTCAGTTTGGTTCCAAAGAGGAAGTCACTGAGGCTGGTGTGTTGGGGCAGTACCGTGGTCACCTTGGCATTCCTTTTGCATTGTCAGTGTCCCTGGAGCTCTGGGCTTTGTGGTTTTCTGAACCCTAACCCTAGGCGTAACCCTAACCCTGACCAGAGTCGCAGCCTAAGACACAGCATTGGGCTGAGTCCGGTTCCAATGAGGAAGTCACTGAGGCTGGTTTGTTGGGGCAGTACCGCGCTCCCTTTAGCATGCCTTTGGCATTGTCCGTGTCCCTGGAGCTCTGGGCATTGTGGTTTTCTGAACCCTAACCCTAGGCGTAACCCTAACCCAAGTCCTAGGCACAGCCTAAGACACAGCATTGGGCTGATGTCCGTTCCAAAGAGGAAGCCATTGAGGACGCAATTTTGGAGCAGTACCGCGCTCCCCTTGGTATTCCTTTTGCATTGCCAGTGTCCCTGGAGCTCTGGGCTTTGTGGTTTTCTGAACCCTAACCCTAGGCGTAACCCTAACCCTAGCCCTAGGCGCAGCCTAAGACACAGCATTGGGCTGAGTTCGGTTCCAAGGAGGAAGCCATTGAGGACGCAATTTTGGAGCAGTACCGCGCTCCCCTTGGCATTCCTTTCGCATTGTCAGTGTCCCTGGAGCTCTGGGCTTTGTGGTTTTCTGAACCCTAACCCTAGGCGTAACCCTAACCCTAGCCCTAGGCACAGGCTAAGACACAGCATTGGGCTGATGTCCGTTCCAAAGAGGAAGCCATTGAGGATGCAATTTTGGGGCAGTACCGCGCTCCCCTTGGCATGCCTTTTGCATTGTCAGTGTCCCTGGAGCTCTGGGCATTGTGGTTTTCTGAACCCTAACGCTAGGCGTAACCCCAACCCTAGCCCTAGGCGGAGCCTAAGACACAGCATTGGGCTCAGTTTGGTTCCAAAGAGGAAGTCACTGAGGCTGGTATGTTGGGGCAGTACCGCGCTCCCCTTGGCATTCCTTTTGCATTGTCAGTGTCCCTGGAGCTCTGGGCTTTGTGGTTTCCGGAACCCTAACCCTAGGCGTAACCCTAACCCAAGCCCTAGGCGCAGCCTAAGACAGAGCATTGGGCTGAGTTGGGTTCCCATGAGGAGGCCATTGAGGATGCAATTTTGGAGCAGTACCGTTGTCCCCTTGGCATGCCTTTCACATTGTCAGTGTCCCTGGAGCTCTGGGCTTTGTGGTTTTCTGAACCCTCACCCTAGGCGTAACCCTAACCCTAGCCCTAGGCGCAGCCTAAGACACAGCATTGGGCTGAGTTGGGTTCTAATGAGGAAGCCACTGAGGCTGGTGTGTTTGGGCAGTACCGCACTCCCTTTGGCATGCCTTTTGCATTGTCAGTGTCCCTGGAGCTCTGGGCTTTGTGGTTTTCTGAACCCTAACCCTAGGCGTAACCCTAACCCTAGCCCTAGGCGCAGCCTAAGACACAGCATTGGGCTGAGTTGGGTTCCCATGAGGAGGCCATTGAGGATGCAATTTTGGGGCAGTACCGCGCTCCCCTTGGCATTCCTTTTGCATTGTCAGTGTCCCTGGAGCTCTGGGCATTGTGGTTTTCTGTACCCTAACCCTAGGCGTAACCCTAACCCTAGCCCTAGGCGCAGCCTAAGACACAGCATTGGGCTCAGTTTGGTTCCAGGGAGGAAGTCACTGAGGCTGGTGTGTTGGGGCAGTACCGCTCTCCCCTTGGCATTCCTTTTGCATTGTCAGTGTCCCTGGAGCTCTGGGCTTTGTGGTTTTCTGAACCCTAACCCTAGGCGTAACCCTAACCCTAGCCCTGTGCTGAGCCTAAGACACAGCATTGGGCTGAGTTGGCTTCCCATGAGGAGGCCATTGAGGATGCAATTTTGGAGCAGTACCGTGCACCTCTTGGCATGCCTTTTGCATTGTCAGTGTCCCTGGAGCTCTGGGCTTTGTGGTTTTCTGAACCCTAACCCTAGGCGTAACCCTAACCCTAGCCCTAGGTGCAGCCTAAGACACAGCATTGGGCTGAGTCAGGTTCCAATGAGGAAGCCACTGAGGCTGGTTTGTTGGGGCAGTACCGCGCTCCCCTTGGCACGCCTTTCACATTGTCAGTGTCCCTGGAGCTCTGGGCATTGTGGTTTTCTGAACCCTAACCCTAGGCGTAACCCCAACCCTAGCCCTATGCTGAGCCTAAGACACAGCATTGGGCTGAGTAAGGTTCCAAAGAGGAAGTCATTGAGGCTGGTATGTTGGGGCAGTACCGCGCTCCCTTTAGCATGCCTTTTGCATTGTCCGTGTCCTTGGAGCTCTGGGCTTTGTGGTTTTCTGAACCCTAACCCTAGGCGTAACCCTAACCCTAGCCCTAGGCGCAGCCTAAGAAAGAGCATTGGGCTGAGTTGGGTTCCAATGAGGAGGCCATTGAGGATGCAATTTTGGGGCAGTACCGCGCTCCCCTTGGCATTCCTTTTGCATTGTCAGTGTCCCTGGAGCTCTGGGCTTTGTGGTTTTCTGAACCCTAACCCTAGGCGTAACCCTAACCCAAGCCCTAGGCGCAGCCTAAGACACAGCATTGGGCTGATGTCCGTTCCAAAGAGGAAGCCATTGAGGACGCAATTTTGGAGCAGTACCGCGCTCCCCTTGGTATTCCTTTTGCATTGTCAGTGTCTCTGGAGCTCTGGGCTTTGTGGTTTCCGGAACCCTAACCCTAGGCGTAACCCTAACCCTAGCCCTAGGCGCAGCCTAAGACACAGCATTGGGCTGAGTTCGGTTCCAAGGAGGAAGCCATTGAGGACGCAATTTTGGAGCAGTACCGCGCTCTCCTTGGCATTCCTTTCGCATTGTCAGTGTCCCTGGAGCTCTGGGCTTTGTGGTTTTCTGAACCCTAACCCTAGGCGTAACCCTAACCCTAGCCCTAGGTGCAGCCCAAGAAAGAGCATTGGGCTGAGTTGGGTTCCAATGAGGAGGCCATTGAGGATGCAATTTTGGGGCAGTACCGCGCACCCCTTAGCATTCCTTTCGCATTGTCAGTGTCCGTGGAACTCTGGGCATTGTGGTCTTCTGAACCCTAACCCTAGGCGTAACCCTAACCCTAGCCCTAGGCGCAGCCTAAGACACAGCATTGGGCTGAGTTCGGTTCCAAGGAGGAAGCCATTGAGGATGCAATTTTGGAGCAGTACCGCGCTCCCCTTGGCATTCCTTTCGCATTGTCAGTGTCCCTGGAGCTCTGGGCTTTGTGGTTTCCGGAACCCTAACCCTAGGCGGAACCCTAACCCTAGGCGGAACCCTAACCCTAGCCCTAGGCGCAGCCTAAGACACAGCATTGGGCTGAGTTCGGTTCCCATGAGGAGGCCATTGAGGATGCAATTTTGGAGCAGTACCGTGCGCCTCTTGGCATTCCTTTTGCATTGTCAGTGTCCCTGGAGCTCTGGACATTGTGGTTTTCTGTACCCTAACCCTAGGCGTAACCCTAACCCTAGCCCTAGGCGCAGCCTAAGACACAGCATTGGGCTCAGTTTGGTTCCAGGGAGGAAGTCACTGAGGCTGGTGTGTTGGGGCAGTACCGCGCTCCCCTTGGCATTCCTTTTGCATTGTCAGTGTCCCTGGAGCTCTGGGCTTTGTGGTTTTCTGAACCCTAACCCTAGGCGTAACCCTAACCCTAGCCCTAGGTGCAGCCTAAGAAAGAGCATTGGGCTGAGTTGGGTTGCAATGAGGAGGCCATTGAGGCTGCAATGTTGGAGCAGTACCGCGCTCCCCTTGGCATTCCTTTTGCATTGTCAGTGTCCCTGGAGCTCTGGGCTTTGTGGTTTTCTGAACCCTAACCCTAGGCGTAACCCTAACCCTAGCCCTGTGCTGAGCCTAAGACACAGCATTGGGCTGAGTTGGCTTCCCATGAGGAGGCCATTGAGGATGCAATTTTGGAGCAGTACCGTGCACCTCTTGGCATGCCTTTTGCATTGTCAGTGTCCCTGGAGCTCTGGGCTTTGTGGTTTTCTGAACCCTAACCCTAGGCGTAACCCTAACCCTAGCCCTAGGTGCAGCCTAAGACACAGCATTGGGCTGAGTCAGGTTCCAATGAGGAAGCCACTGAGGCTGGTTTGTTGGGGCAGTACCGCGCTCCCCTTGGCACGCCTTTCACATTGTCAGTGTCCCTGGAGCTCTGGGCATTGTGGTTTTCTGAACCCTAACCCTAGGCGTAACCCCAACCCTAGCCCTATGCTGAGCCTAAGACACAGCATTGGGCTGAGTAAGGTTCCAAAGAGGAAGTCATTGAGGCTGGTATGTTGGGGCAGTACCGCGCTCCCTTTAGCATGCCTTTTGCATTGTCCGTGTCCCTGGAGCTCTGGGCATTGTGGTTTTCTGAACCCTAACCCTAGGCGTAACCCTAACCCTAGCCCTAGGCGCAGCCTAAGAAAGAGCATTGGGCTGAGTTGGGTTCCAATGAGGAGGCCATTGAGGATGCAATTTTGGGGCAGTACCGCGCTCCCCTTGGCATTCCTTTTGCATTGTCAGTGTCCCTGGAGCTCTGGGCTTTGTGGTTTTCTGAACCCTAACCCTAGGCGTAACCCTAACCCAAGCCCTAGGCGCAGCCTAAGACACAGCATTGGGCTGAGTCAGGTTCCAATGAGGAAGTCACTGCGGCTGGTTTGTTGGGGCAGTACCGCGCTCCCTTTAGCATGCCTTTTGCATTGTCCGTGTCCCTGGAGCTCTGGGCATTGTGGTTTTCTGAACCCTAACCCTAGGCGTAACCCTAACCCAAGCCCTAGGCACAGCCTAAGACACAGCATTGGGCTGATGTCCGTTCCAAAGAGGAAGCCATTGAGGACGCAATTTTGGAGCAGTACCGCGCTCCCCTTGGTATTCCTTTTGCATTGCCAGTGTCCCTGGAGCTCTGGGCTTTGTGGTTTCCGGAACCCTAACCCTAGGCGTAACCCTAACCCTAGCCCTAGGCGCAGCCTAAGACACAGCATTGGGCTGAGTTCGGTTCCAAGGAGGAAGCCATTGAGGACGCAATTTTGGAGCAGTACCGCGCTCCCCTTGGCATTCCTTTCGCATTGTCAGTGTCCCTGGAGCTCTGGGCTTTGTGGTTTCCGGAACCCTAACCGTAGGCGTAACCCTAACCCTAGCCCTAGGCGCAGCCTAAGACACAGCATTGGGCTGAGTTGCGTTCTAATGAGGAAGCCACTGAGGCTGGTGTGTTTGGGCAGTACCGCACTCCCTTTGGCATGCCTTTTGCATTTTCAGTGTCCCTGGAGCTCTGGGCATTGTGGTTTTCTGAACCCTAACCCTAGGCGTAACCCTAACCCTAGCCCTAGGTGCAGCCTAAGAAAGAGCATTGGGCTGAGTTGGGTTCCAATGAGGAGGCCATTGAGGATGCAATTTTGGGGCAGTACCGCGCACCCCTTAGCATTCCTTTCGCATTGTCAGTGTCCGTGGAACTCTGGGCATTGTGGTCTTCTGAACCCTAACCCTAGGCGTAACCCTAACCCTAGCCCTAGGCGCAGCCTAAGACACAGCATTGGGCTGAGTTCGGTTCCAAGGAGGAAGCCATTGAGGATGCAATTTTGGAGCAGTACCGCGCTCCCCTTGGCATTCCTTTCGCATTGTCAGTGTCCCTGGAGCTCTGGGCTTTGTGGTTTCCGGAACCCTAACCCTAGGCGGAACCCTAACCCTAGGCGGAACCCTAACCCTAGCCCTAGGCGCAGCCTAAGACACAGCATTGGGCTGAGTTCGGTTCCCATGAGGAGGCCATTGAGGATGCAATTTTGGAGCAGTACCGTGCGCCTCTTGGCATTCCTTTTGCATTGTCAGTGTCCCTGGAGCTCTGGACATTGTGGTTTTCTGTACCCTAACCCTAGGCGTAACCCTAACCCTAGCCCTAGGCGCAGCCTAAGACACAGCATTGGGCTCAGTTTGGTTCCAGGGAGGAAGTCACTGAGGCTGGTGTGTTGGGGCAGTACCGCGCTCCCCTTGGCATTCCTTTTGCATTGTCAGTGTCCCTGGAGCTCTGGGCTTTGTGGTTTTCTGAACCCTAACCCTAGGCGTAACCCTAACCCTAGCCCTAGGTGCAGCCTAAGAAAGAGCATTGGGCTGAGTTGGGTTGCAATGAGGAGGCCATTGAGGCTGCAATGTTGGAGCAGTACCGCGCTCCCCTTGGCATTCCTTTTGCATTGTCAGTGTCCCTGGAGCTCTGGGCTTTGTGGTTTTCTGAACCCTAACCCTAGGCGTAACCCTAACCCTAGCCCTGTGCTGAGCCTAAGACACAGCATTGGGCTGAGTTGGCTTCCCATGAGGAGGCCATTGAGGATGCAATTTTGGAGCAGTACCGTGCACCTCTTGGCATGCCTTTTGCATTGTCAGTGTCCCTGGAGCTCTGGGCTTTGTGGTTTTCTGAACCCTAACCCTAGGCGTAACCCTAACCCTAGCCCTAGGTGCAGCCTAAGACACAGCATTGGGCTGAGTCAGGTTCCAATGAGGAAGCCACTGAGGCTGGTTTGTTGGGGCAGTACCGCGCTCCCCTTGGCACGCCTTTCACATTGTCAGTGTCCCTGGAGCTCTGGGCATTGTGGTTTTCTGAACCCTAACCCTAGGCGTAACCCCAACCCTAGCCCTATGCTGAGCCTAAGACACAGCATTGGGCTGAGTAAGGTTCCAAAGAGGAAGTCATTGAGGCTGGTATGTTGGGGCAGTACCGCGCTCCCTTTAGCATGCCTTTTGCATTGTCCGTGTCCCTGGAGCTCTGGGCATTGTGGTTTTCTGAACCCTAACCCTAGGCGTAACCCTAACCCTAGCCCTAGGCGCAGCCTAAGAAAGAGCATTGGGCTGAGTTGGGTTCCAATGAGGAGGCCATTGAGGATGCAATTTTGGGGCAGTACCGCGCTCCCCTTGGCATTCCTTTTGCATTGTCAGTGTCCCTGGAGCTCTGGGCTTTGTGGTTTTCTGAACCCTAACCCTAGGCGTAACCCTAACCCAAGCCCTAGGCGCAGCCTAAGACACAGCATTGGGCTGAGTCAGGTTCCAATGAGGAAGTCACTGCGGCTGGTTTGTTGGGGCAGTACCGCGCTCCCTTTAGCATGCCTTTTGCATTGTCCGTGTCCCTGGAGCTCTGGGCATTGTGGTTTTCTGAACCCTAACCCTAGGCGTAACCCTAACCCAAGCCCTAGGCACAGCCTAAGACACAGCATTGGGCTGATGTCCGTTCCAAAGAGGAAGCCATTGAGGACGCAATTTTGGAGCAGTACCGCGCTCCCCTTGGTATTCCTTTTGCATTGCCAGTGTCCCTGGAGCTCTGGGCTTTGTGGTTTCCGGAACCCTAACCCTAGGCGTAACCCTAACCCTAGCCCTAGGCGCAGCCTAAGACACAGCATTGGGCTGAGTTCGGTTCCAAGGAGGAAGCCATTGAGGACGCAATTTTGGAGCAGTACCGCGCTCCCCTTGGCATTCCTTTCGCATTGTCAGTGTCCCTGGAGCTCTGGGCTTTGTGGTTTCCGGAACCCTAACCGTAGGCGTAACCCTAACCCTAGCCCTAGGCGCAGCCTAAGACACAGCATTGGGCTGAGTTGCGTTCTAATGAGGAAGCCACTGAGGCTGGTGTGTTTGGGCAGTACCGCACTCCCTTTGGCATGCCTTTTGCATTTTCAGTGTCCCTGGAGCTCTGGGCATTGTGGTTTTCTGAACCCTAACCCTAGGCGTAACCCTAACCCTAGCCCTAGGTGCAGCCTAAGAAAGAGCATTGGGCTGAGTTGGGTTCCAATGAGGAGGCCATTGAGGATGCAATTTTGGGGCAGTACCGCGCACCCCTTAGCATTCCTTTCGCATTGTCAGTGTCCGTGGAACTCTGGGCATTGTGGTCTTCTGAACCCTAACCCTAGGCGTAACCCTAACCCTAGCCCTAGGCGCAGCCTAAGACACAGCATTGGGCTGAGTTCGGTTCCAAGGAGGAAGCCATTGAGGATGCAATTTTGGAGCAGTACCGCGCTCCCCTTGGCATTCCTTTCGCATTGTCAGTGTCCCTGGAGCTCTGGGCTTTGTGGTTTCCGGAACCCTAACCCTAGGCGGAACCCTAACCCTAGGCGTAACCCTAACCCTAGCCCTAGGCGCAGCCTAAGACACAGCATTGGGCTGAGTTGGGTTCCCATGAGGAGGCCATTGAGGATGCAATTTTGGAGCAGTACCGTGCGCCTCTTGGCATTCCTTTTGCATTGTCAGTGTCCCTGGAGCTCTGGACATTGTGGTTTTCTGTACCCTAACCCTAGGCGTAACCCTAACCCTAGCCCTAGGCACAGCCTAAGACACAGCATTGGGCTCAGTTTGGTTCCAAAGAGGAAGTCACTGAGGCTGGTGTGTTGGGGCAGTACCGTGGTCACCTTGGCATTCGTTTCGCATTGTCAGTGTCCCTGGAGCTCTGGGCTTTGTGGTTTTCTGAACCCTAACCCTAGGCGTAACCCTAACCCTAGCCCTAGGCACAGCCTAAGACACAGCATTGGGCTGATGTCCGTTCCAAAGAGGAAGCCATTGAGGACGCAATTTTGGAGCAGTACCGCGCTCCCCTTGGTATTCCTTTTGCATTGTCAGTGTCCCTGGAGCTTTGGGCTTTGTGGTTTTCTGAACTCTAACCCTAGGCGTAACCGTAACCCTAGCCCTAGGCGCAGCCTAAGACACAGCATTGGGCTGAGTTGGGTTCTAATGAGGAAGCCACTGAGGCTGGTGTGTTTGGGCAGTACCGCACTCCCTGTGGCATGCCTTTTGCATTGTCAGTGTCCCTGGAGCTCTGGGCTTTGTGGTTTTCTGAACCCTAACCCTAGGCGTAACCCTAACCCTAGCCCTAGGTGCAGCCTAAGAAAGAGCATTGGGCTGAGTTGGGTTCCCATGAGGAGGCCATTTAGGATGCAATTTTGGGGCAGTACCGCGCTCCCCTTGGCATTCCTTTTGCATTGTCAGTGTCCCTGGAGCTCTGGGCATTGTGGTTTTCTGTACCCTAACCCTAGGCGTAACCCTAACCCTAGCCCTAGGCGCAGCCTAAGACACAGCATTGGGCTCAGTTTGGTTCCAGGGAGGAAGTCACTGAGGCTGGTGTGTTGGGGCAGTACCGCGCTCCCCTTGGCATTCCTTTTGCATTGTCAGTGTCCCTGGAGCTCTGGGCTTTGTGGTTTTCTGAACCCTAACCGTAGGCGTAACCCTAACCCTAGCCCTAGGTGCAGCCTAAGAAAGAGCATTGGGCTGAGTTGGGTTCCAATGAGGAGGCCATTGAGGCTGCAATGTTGGAGCAGTACCGTGCGCCTCTTGGCATTCCTTTTGCATTGTCAGTGTCCCTGGAGCTCTGGACATTGTGGTTTTCTGAACCCTAACCCTAGGCGTAACCCTAACCCTAGCCCTGTGCTGAGCCTAAGACACAGCATTGGGCTGAGTTGGGTTCCAATAAGGAGGCCAGTGAGGATGCAATTTTGGGGCAGTACCGCGCGCCCCTTGGCATGCCTTTTGCATTGTCAGTGTCCGTGGAGCTCTGGGCTTTGTGGTTTTCTGTACCCTAACCCTAGGCGTAACCCTAACCCTGACCAGAGTCGCAGCCTAAGACACAGCATTGGGCTGAGTCAGGTTCCAATGAGGAAGTCACTGAGGCTGGTTTGTTGGGGCAGTACCGCGCTCCCTTTAGCATGCCTTTTGCATTGTCCGTGTCCCTGGAGCTCTGGGCTTTGTGGTTTTCTGAACCCTAACCCTAGGCGTAACCCTAACCCAAGTCCTAGGCACAGCCTAAGACACAGCATTGGGCTGATGTCCGTTCCAAAGAGGAAGCCATTGAGGACGCAATTTTGGAGCAGTACCGCGCTCCCCTTGGTATTCCTTTTGCATTGTCAGTGTCCCTGGAGCTCTGGGCTTTGTGGTTTCCGGAACCCTAACCCTAGGCGTAACCCTAACCCTAGCCCTAGGCGCAGCCTAAGACACAGCATTGGGCTGAGTTCGGTTCCAAGGAGGAAGCCATTGAGGACGCAATTTTGGAGCAGTACCGCGCTCCCCTTGGTATTCCTTTTGCATTGTCAGTGTCCCTGGAGCTCTGGGCTTTGTGGTTTCCGGAACCCTAACCCTAGGTGTAACCCTAACCCTAGCCCTAGGCGCAGCCTAAGACACAGCATTGGGCTGAGTTCGGTTCCAAGGAGGAAGCCATTGAGGACGCAATTTTGGAGCAGTACCGCGCTCCCCTTGGCATTCCTTTTGCATTGTCCGTGTCCCTGGAGCTCTGGGCTTTGTGGTTTCCGGAACCCTAACCCTAGGCGGAACCCTAACCCTAGGCGTAACCCTAACCCTAGCCCTAGGCGCAGCCTAAGACACAGCATTGGGCTGAGTTGGGTTCCCATGAGGAGGCCATTGAGGATGCAATTTTCGAGCAGTACTGTGGTCCCTTGGCATGCCTTTCGCATTGTCAGTGTCCCTGGAGCTCTGGGCATTGTGGTTTTCTGTACCCTAACCCTAGGCGTAACCCTAACCCTAGCCCTAGGCGCAGCCTAAGACACAGCATTGGGCTGAGTTGGGTTCCCATGAGGAGGCCATTGAGGATGCAATTTTGGAGCAGTATTGTGCGCCTCTTGGCATTCCTTTTGCATTGTCAGTGTCCCTGGAGCTCTGGACATTGTGGTTTTCTGTACCCTAACCCTAGGCGTAACCCTAACCCTAGCCCTAGACGCAGCCTAAGACACAGCATTGGGCTCAGTTTGGTTCCAAAGAGGAAGTCACTGAGGCTGGTGTGTTGGGGCAGTACCGTGCTCCCCTTGGCATTCCTTTCGCATTGTCAGTGTCCCTGGAGCTCTGGGCATTGTGGTTTTCTGAACCCTAACCCTAGGCGTAACCCTAACCCTAGCCCTAGGTGCAGCCTAAGACACAGCATTGGGCTATGTTGGGTTCCAATGAGGAGGCCATTGAGGATGCAATTTTGGGGCAGTACCGCGCTCCCCTTGGCATGCCTTTTGCATTGTCAGTGTCCCTGGAGCTCTGGGCTTTGTGGTTTTCTGAACCCTAACGCTAGGCGTAACCCCAACCCTAGCCCTAGGCGGAGCCTAAGACACAGCATTGGGCTGAGTAAGGTTCCAAAGAGGAAGTCACTGAGGCTGGTATGTTGGGGCAGTACCGCGCTCCCCTTGGCATTCCTTTTGCATTGTCAGTGTCCCTGGAGCTCTGGGCTTTGTGGTTTCCGGAACCCTAACCCTAGGCGTAACCCTAACCCTAGCCCTAGGCACAGCCTAAGACAGAGCATTGGGCTGAGTTGGGTTCTAATGAGGAAGCCACTGAGGCTGGTGTGTTTGGGCAGTACCGCGCTCCCCTTGGCATTCCTTTTGCATTGTCAGTGTCCCTGGAGCTCTGGGCTTTGTGGTTTTCTGAACCCTAACCCTAGGCGTAACCCTAACCCTAGCCCTAGGCGCAGCCTAAGACACAGCATCGGGCTGAGTTGGGTTCCCATGAGGAGGCCATTTCGGATGCAATTTTGGGGCAGTACCGCGCTCCTCTTGGCATTCCTTTTGCATTGTGAGTGTCCCTGGAGCTCTGGGCATTGTGGTTTTCTGAACCCTAACCCTAGGCGTAACCCCAATCCTAGCCCTATGCTGAGCCTAAGACACAGCATTGGGCTCAGTTTGGTTCCAGGGAGGAAGTCACTGAGGCTGGTGTGTTGGGGCAGTACCGCGCTCCCCTTGGCATTCCTTTTGCATTGTCAGTGTCCCTGGAGCTCTGGGCTTTGTGGTTTTCTGAACCCTAACCCTAGGCGTAACCCTAACCCTAGCCCTAGGTGCAGCCTAAGAAAGAGCATTGGGCTGAGTTGGGTTGCAATGAGGAGGCCATTGAGGCTGCAATGTTGGAGCAGTACCGCACTCCCCTTGGCATTCCTTTTGCATTGTCAGTGTCCCTGGAGCTCTGGGCTTTGTGGTTTTCTGAACCCTAACCCTAGGCGTAACCCTAACCCTAGCCCTAGGCGCAGCCTAAGACACAGCATTGGGCTCAGTTGGGTTCCAATAAGGAGGCCATTGAGGATGCAATTTTGGGGCAGTACCGCGCTCCCCTTGGCATTCCTTTCACATTGTCAGTGTCCCTGGAGCTCCGGGCATTGTGGTTTTCTGAACCCTAACCCTAGGCGTAACCCCAACCCTAGCCCTAGGTGCAGCCTAAGACACAGCATTGGGCTCAGTTTGGTTCCAAAGAGGAAGCCACTGAGGCTGGTGTGTTTGGGCAGTACCGCGCTCCCCTTGGCATTCCTTTCGCATTGTCAGTGTCCCTGGAGCTCTGGGCTTTGTGGTTTTCTGAACCCTAACCCTAGGCGTAACCCTAACCCTAGCCCTAGGTGCAGCCTAAGACACAGCATTGGGCTGAGTCAGGTTCCAATGAGGAAGCCACTGAGCCTGGTTTGTTGGGGCAGAAAAGCGCACCCCTTGGCATGCCTTTCGCATTGTCAGTGTCCCTGGAGCTCTGGGCATTGTGGTTTTCTGAACCCTAACCCTAGGCGTAACCCTAACCCTAGCCCTAGGCACAGCCTAAGACAGAGAATTGGGCTGAGTTGGGTTCTAATGAGGAAGCCACTGAGGCTGGTTTGTTGGGGCTGTACCGCGCTGCCTTGGCACGCCTTTCGCATTGTCAGTGTCCCTGGAGCTCTGGACATTGTGGTTTTCTGAACCCTAACCCTAGGCGTAACCCCAACCCTAACCCTATGCTGAGCCTAAGACACAGCATTGTGCTGAGTCAGGTTCCAATGAGGAAGTCACTGAGGCTGGTTTGTTGGGGCAGTAACGCGCTCGCTTTAGCATGCCTTTTGCATTGTCCGTGTCCCTGGAGCTCTGGGCATTGTGGTTTTCTGAACCCTAACCCTAGGCGTAACCCTAACCCTAGCCCTAGGCACAGCCTAAGACACAGCATTGGGCTGATGTCCGTTCCAAAGAGGAAGCCATTGAGGACGCAATTTTGGAGCAGTACCGCGCTCCCCTTGGTATTCCTTTTGCATTGTCAGTGTCCCTGGAGCTCTGGGCATTGTGGTTTTCTGAACCCTAACCCTAGGCGTAACCCTAACCCTAGCCCGAGGCGCAGCCTAAGACACAGCATTGGGCTGAGTTCGGTTCCAAGGAGGAAGCCATTGAGGACGCAATTTTGGAGCAGTACCGCGCTCCCCTTGGCATTCCTTTCGCATTGTCAGTGTCCCTGGAGCTCTGGGCTTTGTGGTTTCCGGAACCCTAACCCTAGGCGTAACCCTAACCCTAGCCCTAGGCGCAGACTAAGACACAGCATTGGGCTGAGTTGGGTTCCCATGAGGAGGCCATTGAGGATGCAATTTTGGAGCAGTACCGTGGTCCCCTTGGCATGCCTTTCGCATTGTCAGTGTCCCTGGAGCTCTGGGCTTTGTGGTTTTCTGAACCCTAACCCTAGGCGTAACCCTAACCCTAGCCCTAGGCGCAGCCTAAGACACAGCATTGGGCTCAGTTTGGTTCCAAAGAGGAAGTCACTGAGGCTGGTGTGTTGGGGCAGTACCGTGGTCACCTTGGCATTCCTTTCGCATTGTCAGTGTCCCTGGAGCTCTGGGCTTTGTGGTTTTCTGAACCCTAACCCTAGGCGTAACCCTAACCCTAGCCCTAGGCACAGCCTAAGACACAGCATTGGGCTGAGTCAGGTTCCAATGAGGAAGCCACTGAGCCTGGTTTGTTGGGGCAGAAAAGCGCACCCCTTGGCATGCCTTTCACATTGTCAGTGTCCCTGGAGCTCTGGGCATTGTGGTTTTCTGAACCCTAACCCTAGGCGTAACCCTAACCCTAGCCCTAGGCACAGCCTAAGTCAGAGAATTGGGCTGAGTTGGGTTCTAATGAGGAAGCCACTGAGGCTGGTTTGTTGGGGCTGTACCGCGCTGCCTTGGCACGCCTTTCGCATTGTCAGTGTCCCTGGAGCTCTGGGCATTGTGGTTTCCGGAACCCTAACCCTAGGCGTAACCCTAACCCTAGCCCTAGGCGCAGACTAAGACACAGCATTGGGCTGAGTTGGGTTCCCATGAGGAGGCCATTGAGGATGCAATTTTGGAGCAGTACCGTGATCCCCTTGGCATGCCTTTCGCATTGTCAGTGTCCCTGGAGCTCTGGGCTTTGTGGTTTTCTGAACCCTCACCCTAGGCGTAACCCTAACCCTAGCCCTAGGCGCAGCCTAAGACACAGCATTGGGCTGAGTTGGGTTCTAATGAGGAAGCCACTGAGGCTGGTGTGTTTGGGCAGTACCGCACTCCCTTTGGCATGCCTTTCACATTGTCCATGTCCCTGGAGCTCTGGGCATTGTGGTTTTCTGAACCCTAACCCTAGGCGTAACCCTAACCCTAGCCCTAGGCGCAGCCTAAGACACAGCATTGGGCTCAGTTTGGTTCCAAAGAGGAAGTCACTGAGGCTGGTGTGTTGGGGCAGTACCGTGGTCACCTTGGCATTCCTTTCGCATTGTCAGTGTCCCTGGAGCTCTGGGTTTTGTGGTTTTCTGAACCCTAACCCTAGGCGTAACCCTAACCCTAGCCCTAGGTGCAGCCTAAGAAAGAGCATTGGGTTGAGTTGGGTTCCAATGAGGAGGCCATTGAGGATGCAATTTTGGGGCAGTACCGCGCACCCCTTAGCATTCCTTTCGCATTGTCAGTGTCCGTGGAACTCTGGGCATTGTGGTCTTCTGAACCCTAACCCTAGGCGTAACCCTAACCCTAGCCCTAGGCGCAGCCTAAGACACAGCATTGGGCTGAGTTGGGTTCCAAAGAGGAAGCCATTGAGGATGCAATTTTGGAGCAGTACCGCGCTCCCCTTGGCATTCCTTTCGCATTGTCAGTGTCCCTGGAGCTCTGGGCTTTGTGGTTTCCGGAACCCTAACTATAGGCGGAACCCTAACCCTAGGCGTAACACTAACCCTAGCCCTAGGCGCAGCCTAAGACACAGCATTGGGCTGAGTTGGGTTCCCATGAGGAGGCCATTAAGGATGCAATTTTGGGGCAGTACCGTGCTTCCCTTGGCATGCCTTTTGCATTGTCAGTGTCCCTGGAGCTCTGGGCTTTGTGGTTTTCTGAACCCTAACCCTAGGCGTAACCCTAACCCTGACCAGAGTCGCAGCCTAAGACACAGCATTGGGCTGAGTCAGGTTCCAATGAGAAAGTCACTGAGGCTGGTTTGTTGGGGCAGTACCGCGCTCCCTTTAGCATGCCTTTTGCATTGTCCGTGTCCCTGGAGCTCTGGGCATTGTGGTTTTCTGAACCCTAACCCTAGGCGTAACCCTAACCCTAGCCCTAGGCGCAGCCTAAGACACAGCATTGGGCTCAGTTTGGTTCCAAAGAGGAAGTCACTGAGGCTGGTGTGTTGGGGCAGTACCGTGGTCACCTTGGCATTCCTTTCGCATTGTCAGTGTCCCTGGAGCTCTGGGTTTTGTGGTTTTCTGAACCCTAACCCTAGGCGTAACCCTAACCCTAGCCCTAGGCGCAGCCTAAGACACAGCATTGGGCTGAGTTGGGTTCTAATGAGGAAGCCACTGAGGCTGGTGTGTTTGGGGCAGAAAAGCGCACCCCTTGGCATGCCTTTCGCATTGTCAGTGTCCCTGGAGCTCTGGGCATTGTGGTTTTCTGAACCCTAACCCTAGGCGTTACCCTAACCCTAGCCCTAGGCACAGCCTAAGACAGAGAATTGGGCTGAGTTGGGTTCTAATGAGGAAGCCACTGAGGCTGGTTTGTTGGGGCTGTACCGCGCTGCCTTGGCACGCCTTTCGCATTGTCAGTGTCCCTGGAGCTCTGGGCATTGTGGTTTTCTGAACCCTAACCCTAGGCGTAACCCCAACCCTAACCCTATGCTGAGCCTAAGACACAGCATTGTGCTGAGTCAGGTTCCAATGAGGAAGTCACTGAGGCTGGTTTGTTGGGGCAGTAACGCGCTCGCTTTAGCATGCCTTTTGCATTGTCCGTGTCCCTGGAGCTCTGGGCATTGTGGTTTTCTGAACCCTAACCCTAGGCATAACCCTAACCCAAGCCCTAGGCACAGCCTAAGACACAGCATTGGGCTGATGTCCGTTCCAAAGAGGAAGCCATTGAGGACGCAATTTTGGAGCAGTACCGCGCTCCCCTTGGTATTCCTTTTGCATTGCCAGTGTCCCTGGAGCTCTGGGCTTTGTGGTTTTCTGAACCCTAACCCTAGGCGTAACCCTAACCCTAGCCCGAGGCGCAGCCTAAGACACAGCATTGGGCTGAGTTCGGTTCCAAGGAGGAAGCCATTGAAGACGCAATTTTGGAGAAGTACCGCGCTCCCCTTGGCATTCCTTTCGCATTGTCAGTGTCCCTGGAGCTCTGGGCTTTGTGGTTTCCGGAACCCTAACCCTAGGCGGAACCCTAACCCTAGCCCTAGGCGCAGCCTAAGACACAGCATTGGGCTCAGTTTGGTTCCCATGAGGAGGCCATTGAGGATGCAATTTTGGAGCAGTACCGTGGTCCCCTTGGCATGCCTTTTGCATTGTCAGTGTCCCTGGAGCTCTGGGCTTTGTGGTTTTCTGTACCCTAACCCTAGGCGTAACCTTAACCCTAGCCCTAGACGCAGCCTAAGACACAGCATTGGGCTCAGTTTGGTTCCAAAGAGGAAGTCACTGAGGCTGGTGTGTTGGGGCAGTACCGTGGTCACCTTGGCATTCCTTTCGCATTGTCAGTGTCCCTGGAGCTCTGGGCTTTGTGGTTTTCTGAACCCTAACCCTAGGCGTAACCCTAACCCTAGCCCTAGGCGCAGCCTAAGACACAGCATTGGGCTCAGTTTGGTTCCAAAGAGGAAGTCACTGAGGCTGGTGTGTTGGGGCAGTACCGTGGTCACCTTGGCATTCCTTTCGCATTGTCAGTGTCCCTGGAGCTCTGGGCTTTGTGGTTTTCTGAACCCTAACCCTAGGCGTAACCCTAACCCTAGCCCTAGGTGCAGCCTAAGACACAGCATTGGGCTGAGTTGCGTTCTAATGAGGAAGCCACTGAGGCTGGTGTGTTGGGGCAGTACCGCGCTCCCCTTGGCATTCCTTTCGCATTGTCAGTGTCCCTGGAGCTCTGGGCTTTGTGGTTTCCGGAACCCTAACCCTAGGCGGAACCCTAACCCTAGGCGTAACCCTAACCCTAGCCCTAGGCGCAGCCTAAGACAGAGCATTGGGCTGAGTTGGGTTCTAATGAGGAAGCCACTGAGGCTGGTGTGTTTGGGCAGTACCGCGCTCCCTTTGGCATGACTTTTGCATTTTCAGTGTCCGTGGAGCTCTGGGCATTGTGGTTTTCTGAACCCTAACCCTAGGTGTAACCCTAACCCTAGCCCTAGGCGCAGCCTAAGACACAGCATTGGGCTGAGTTGGCTTCCCATGAGGAGGCCATTGAGGATGCAATTTTGGAGCAGTACCGTGCACCTCTTGGCATTCCTTTCGCATTGTCAGTGTCCCTGGAGCTCTGGGCTTTGTGGTTTTCTGAACCCTAACCCTAGGCGTAACCCTAACCCTAGCCCTAGGCGCAGCCTAAGACACAGCATTGGGCTGAGTTGGGTTCCCATGAGGAGGCCATTTAGGATGCAATTTTGGGGCAGTACCGCGCTCCTCTTGGCATTCCTTTTGCATTGTCAGTGTCCCTGGAGCTCTGGGCATTGTGGTTTTCTGTACCCTAACCCTAGGCGTAACCCTAACCCTAGCCCTAGGCGCAGCCTAAGACACAGCATTGGGCTCAGTTTGGTTCCAGGGAGGAAGTCACTGAGGCTGGTGTGTTGGGGCAGTACCGCGCTCCCCTTGGCATTCCTTTTGCATTGTCAGTGTCCCTGGAGCTCTGGGCTTTGTGGTTTTCTGAACCCTAACCCTAGGCGTAACCCTAACCCTAGCCCTAGGTGCAGCCTAAGAAAGAGCATTGGGCTGAGTTGGGTTCCAATGAGGAGGCCATTGAGGCTGCAATGTTGGAGCAGTACCGCGCTCCCCTTGGCATTCCTTTTGCATTGTCAGTGTCCCTGGAGCTCTGGGCTTTGTGGTTTTCTGAACCCTAACCCTAGGCGTAACCCTAACCCTAGCCCTAGGTGCAGCCTAAGAAAGAGCATTGGGCTGAGTCAGGTTCCAATGAGGAAGCCATTGAGGATGCAATTTTGGGGCAGTACCGCGCTCCCCTTGGCATGCCTTTTGCATTGTCAGTGTCCCTGGAGCTCTGGGCTTTGTGGTTTTCTGAACCCTAACACTAGGCGTAACCCTAACCCTAGCCCTAGGTGCAGCCTAAGACACAGCATTGGGCTGAGTCAGGTTCCAATGAGGAAGCCACTGAGCCTGGTTTGTTGGGGCAGAAAAGCGCACCCCTTGGCATGCCTTTCACATTGTCAGTGTCCCTGGACCTCTGGGCATTGTGGTTTTCTGAACCCTAACCCTAGGCATAACCCTAACCCTAGCCCTAGGCACAGCCTAAGTCAGAGAATTGGGCTGAGTTGGGTTCTAATGAGGAAGCCACTGAGGCTGGTTTGTTGGGGCTGTACCGCGCTGCCTTGGCACGCCTTTCGCATTGTCAGTGTCCCTGGAGCTCTGGGCATTGTGGTTTTCTGTACCCTAACCCTAGGCGTAACCCTAACCCTAGCCCGAGGCGCAGCCTAAGACACAGCATTGGGCTGAGTTGGGTTCCCATGAGGAGGCCATTGAGGATGCAATTTTGGAGCAGTACCGCGCTCCCCTTGGCATTCCTTTTGCATTGTCAGTGTCCCTGGAGCTCTGGGCTTTGTGGTTTCCGGAACCCTAACCCTAGGCGTAACCCTAACCCTAGCCCTAGGCGCAGACTAAGACACAGCATTGGGCTGAGTTGGGTTCCCATGAGGAGGCCATTGAGGATGCAATTTTGGAGCAGTACCGTGATCCGGTTGGCATGCCTTTCGCATTGTCAGTGTCCCTGGAGCTCTGGGCTTTGTGGTTTTCTGAACCCTCACTCTAGGCGTAACCCTAACCCTAGCCCTAGGCGCAGCCTAAGACACAGCATTGGGCTGAGTTGGGTTCTAATGAGGAAGCCACTGAGGCTGGTGTGTTTGGGCAGTACCGCACTCCCTTTGGCATGCCTTTCACATTGTCCGTGTCCCTGGAGCTCTGGGCATTGTGGTTTTCTGAACCCTAACCCTAGGCGTAACCCTAACCCTAGCCCTAGGCGCAGCCTAAGACACAGCATTGGGCTCAGTTTGGTTCCAAAGAGGAAGTCACTGAGGCTGGTGTGTTGAGGCAGTACCGTGGTCACCTTGGCATTCCTTTCGCATTGTCAGTGTCCCTGGAGCTCTGGGTTTTGTGGTTTTCTGAACCCTAACCCTAGGCGTAACCCTAACCCTAGCCCTAGGTGCAGCCTAAGAAAGAGCATTGGGCTGAGTTGGGTTCCAATGAGGAGGCCATTGAGGATGCAATTTTAGGGCAGTACCGCGCTCCCCTTGGCATGCCTTTCGCATTGTCAGTGTCCCTGGAGCTCTGGGCTTTGTGGTTTTCTGAACCCTAACCCTAGGTGTAACCCTAACCCTAGCCCTAGGCGCAGCCTAAGACACAGCATTGGGCTGAGTTGGGTTCTAATGAGGAAGCCACTGAGGCTGTTGTGTTTGGGCAGTACCACACTCCCCTTGGCATGCCTTTTGCATTGTCAGTGTCCGTGGAGCTCTGGGCATTGTGGTTTTCTGTACCCTAACCCTTGGTGTAACCCTAACCCTGACCAGAGTCACAGCCTAAAACACAGCATTGGGCTGAGTCAGGTTCCAATGAGGAAGTCACTGCGGCTGGTTTGTTGGGGCAGTACCGCGCTCCCTTTAGCATGCCTTTTGCATTGTCAGTGTCCCTGGAGCTCTGGGCTTTGTGGTTTTCTGAACCCTAACCCTAGGCGTAACCCTAACCCTAGCCCTAGGCGCAGCCTAAGACACAGCATTGGGCTGAGTTCAGTTCCAATGATGAGGCCATTGAGGATGCAATTTTGGGGCAGTACTGCGCACCCCTTGGCATTCCTTTCGCATTGTCAGTGTCCGTGGAACTCTGGGCATTGTGGTCTTCTGAACCCTAACCCTAGGCGTAACCCTAACCCTAGCCCTAGGCGCAGCCTAAGACACAGCATTGGGCTGAGTTCGGTTCCAAGGAGGAAGCCATTGAGGATGCAATTTTGGAGCAGTACCGCGCTCCCCTTGGCATTCCTTTTGCATTGTCAGTGTCCCTGGAGCTCTGGGCATTGTGGTTTTCTGTACCCTAACCCTAGGCGTAACCCTAACCCTAGCCCTAGGCGCAGCCTAAGACACAGCATTGGGCTCAGTTTGGTTCCAGGGAGGAAGTCACTGAGGCTGGTGTGTTGGGGCAGTACCGCGCTCCCCTTGGCATTCCTTTTGCATTGTCAGTGTCCCTGGAGCTCTGGGCTTTGTGGTTTTCTGAACCCTAACACTAGGCGTAACCCTAACCCTAGCCCTAGGTGCAGCCTAAGACACAGCATTGGGCTGAGTCAGGTTCCAATGAGGAAGCCACTGAGCCTGGTTTGTTGGGGCAGAAAAGCGCACCCCTTGGCATGCCTTTCACATTGTCAGTGTCCCTGGAGCTCTGGGCATTGTGGTTTTCTGAACCCTAACCCTAGGCGTAACCCTAACCCTAGCCCTAGGCACAGCCTAAGTCAGAGAATTGGGCTGAGTTGGGTTCTAATGAGGAAGCCATTGAGGATGCAATTTTGGAGCAGTACCGTGGTCCCCTTGGCATGCCTTTCGCATTGTCAGTGTCCCTGGAGCTCTGGGCTTTGTGGTTTTCTGTACCGTAACCCTAGGCGTAACCGTAACCCTAGCCCTAGGCGCAGCCTAAGACACAGCATTGGGCTGAGTTGGGTTCTAATGAGGAAGCCACTGAGGCTGGTGTGTTTGGGCAGTACCGCACTCCCTTTGGCATGCCTTTTGCATTGTCAGTGTCCCTGGAGCTCTGGGCTTTGTGGTTTTCTGAACCCTAACCCTAGGCGTAACCCTAACCCTAGCCCTAGGTGCAGCCTAAGAAAGAGCATTGGGCTGAGTCAGGTTCCAATGAGGAGGCCATTGAGGATGCAATTTTGGGGCAGTACCGCGCACCCCTTAGCATTCCTTTCGCATTGTCAGTGTCCGTGGAACTCTGGGCATTGTGGTCTTCTGAACCCTAACCCTAGGCGTAACCCTAACCCTAGCCCTAGGCGCAGCCTAAGACACAGCATTGGGCTGAGTTGGGTTCCAAAGAGGAAGCCATTGAGGATGCAATTTTGGAGCAGTACCGCGCTCCCCTTGGCATTCCTTTTGCATTGTCAGTGTCCCTGGAGCTCTGGGCTTTGTGGTTTCCGGAACCCTAACTATAGGCGGAACCCTAACCCTAGGCGTAACCCTAACCCTAGCCCTAGGCGCAGCCTAAGACACAGCATTGGGCTGAGTTGGGTTCCCATGAGGAGGCCATTAAGGATGCAATTTTGGGGCAGTACCGTGCTTCCCTTGGCATGCCTTTTGCATTGGCAGTGTCCCTGGAGCTCTGGGCTTTGTGGTTTTCTGAACCCTAACCCTAGGCGTAACCCTAACCCTGACCAGAGTCGCAGCCTAAGACACAGCATTGGGCTGAGTCAGGTTCCAATGAGGAAGTCACTGAGGCTGGTTTGTTGGGGCAGTACCGCGCTCCCTTTAGCATGCCTTTTGCATTGTCCGTGTCCCTGGAGCTCTGGGCATTGTGGTTTTCTGAACCCTAACCCTAGGCGTAACCCTAACCCTAGCCCTAGGCGCAGCCTAAGACACAGCATTGGGCTCAGTTTGGTTCCAAAGAGGAAGTCACTGAGGCTGGTGTGTTGGGGCAGTACCGTGGTCACCTTGGCATTCCTTTTGCATTGTCAGTGTCCCTGGAGCTCTGGGCTTTGTGGTTTTCTGAACCCTAAACCTAGGCGTAACCCTAACCCTAGCCCTAGACGCAGCCTAAGACACAGCATTGGGCTGAGTTGGGTTCCCATGAGGAGGCCATTTAGGATGCAATTTTGGGGCAGTACCGTGCTCCCCTTGGCATTCCTTTCGCATTGTCAGTGTCCCTGGAGCTCTGGGCATTGTGGTTTTCTGAACCCTAACCCTAAGCGTAACCCCAACCCTAGCCCTAGGCGCAGCCTAAGACACAGCATTGGGCTCAGTTTGGTTCCAGGGAGGAAGTCACTGAGGCTGGTGTGTTGGGGCAGTATCGCGCTCCCCTTGGCATTCCTTTTGCATTGTCAGTGTCCCTGGAGCTCTGGGCTTTGTGGTTTTCTGAACCCTAACCCTAGGCGTAACCCTAACCCTAGCCCTAGGTGCAGCCTAAGAAAGAGCATTGGGCTGAGTTGGGTTCCAATGAGGAGGCCATTGAGGCTGCAATGTTGGAGCAGTACCGCGCTCCTCTTGGCATTCCTTTCGCATTGTCAGTGTCCCTGGAGCTCTGGGCTTTGTGGTTTTCTGAACCCTAACCCTAGGCGTAACCCTAACCCTAGCCCTAGGCGCAGCCTAAGACACAGCATTGGGCTGAGTTGGCTTCCCATGAGGAGGCCATTGAGGATGCAATTTTGGAGCAGTACCGTGCGCCTCTTGGCATTCCTTTTGCATTGTCAGTGTCCCTGGAGCTCTGGACATTGTGGTTTTCTGAACCCTAACCCTAGGCATAACCCTAACCCTAGCCCTATGCTAAGCCTAAGACACAGCATTGGGCTCAGTTTGGTTCCAAAGAGGAAGTCACTGAGGCTGGTGTGTTGGGGCAGTACCGTGGTCACCTTGGCATTCCTTTCGCATTGTCAGTGTCCCTGGAGCTCTGGGCTTTGTGGTTTTCTGAACCCTAACCCTAGGCGTAACCCTAACCCTAGCCCTAGGCGCAGCCTAAGAAAGAGCATTGGGCTGAGTTGGGTTCCAATGAGGAGGCCATTGAGGATGCAATTTTGGGGCAGTACCGCGCTCCCCTTGGCATGCTTTTTGCATTGTCAGTGTCCCTGGAGCTCTGGGCATTGTGGTTTTCTGAACCCTAACCCTAGGCGTAACCCTAACCCTAGCCCTAGGTGCAGCCTAAGACACAGCATTGGGCTGAGTCAGGTTCCAATGAGGAAGCCACTGAGGCTGGTTTGTTGGGGCAGAAAAGCGCACCCTTTGGCATTCCTTTTGCATTGTGAGTGTCCCTGGAGCTCTGGGCATTGTGGTTTTCTGAACCCTAACCCTAGGCATAACCCTAACCCAAGCCCTAGGCACAGCCTAAGACACAGCATTGGGCTGATGTCCGTTCCAATGAGGAAGCCATTGAGGACGCAATTTTGGAGCAGTACCGCGCTCCCCTTGGTATTCCTTTTGCATTGCCAGTGTCCCTGGAGCTCTGGGCTTTGTGGTTTTCTGAACCCTAACCCTAGGCGTAACCCTAACCCAAGCCCGAGGCGCAGCCTAAGACACAGCATTGGGCTGAGTTCGGTTCCAAGGAGGAAGCCATTGAGGACGCAATTTTGGAGCAGTACCGCGCTCCCCTTGGCATTCCTTTCGCATTGTCAGTGTCCCTGGAGCTCTGGGCTTTGTGGTTTCCGGAACCCTAACCCTAGGCGTAACCCTAACCCTAGCCCTAGGCGCAGACTAAGACACAGCATTGGGCTGAGTTGGGTTCCCATGAGGAGGCCATTGAGGATGCAATCTTGGAGCAGTACCGTTGTCCCCTTGGCATTCCTTTCGCATTGTCAGTGTCCCTGGAGCTCTGGGCTTTGTGGTTTTCTGAACCCTCACCCTAGGCGTAACCCTAACCCTAGCCCTAGGTGCAGCCTAAGAAAGAGCATTGGGCTGAGTTGGGTTCCAATGAGGAGGCCATTGAGGATGCAATTTTGGGGCAGTACCGCGCACCCCTTAGCATTCCTTTCGCATTGTCAGTGTCCGTGGAACTCTGGGCATTGTGGTCTTCTGAACCCTAACCCTAGGCGTAACCCTAACCCTAGCCCTAGGCGCAGCCTAAGACAGAGCATTGGGCTGAGTTCGGTTCCAAGGAGGAAGCCATTGAGGATGCAATTTTGGAGCAGTACCGCGCTCCCCTTGGCATTCCTTTTGCATTGTCAGTGTCCCTGGAGCTCTGGGCTTTGTGGTTTCCGGAACCCTAACCCTAGGCGGAACCCTAACCCTAGGCGTAACCCTAACCCTAGCCCTAGGCGCAGCCTAAGACACAGCATTGGGCTGAGTTGGGTTCCCATGAGGAGGCCATTAAGGATGCAATTTTGGGGCAGTACCGTGCTTCCCTTGGCATGCCTTTTGCATTGGCAGTGTCCGTGGAGCTCTGGGCTTTGTGGTTTTCTGAACCCTAACCCTAGGCGTAACCCTAACCCTAGCCCTAGGCGCAGCCTAAGACACAGCATTGGGCTCAGTTTGGTTCCAAAGAGGAAGTCACTGAGGCTGGTGTGTTGGGGCAGTACCGTGGTCACCTTGGCATTCCTTTCGCATTGTCAGTGTCCCTGGAGCTCTGGGTTTTGTGGTTTTCTGAACCCTAACCCTAGGCGTAACCCTAACCCTAGCCCTAGGTGCAGCCTAAGAAAGAGCATTGGGCTATGTTGGGTTCCAATGAGGAGGCCATTGAGGATGTAATTTTAGGGCAGTACCGCGCTCCCCTTGGCATGCCTTTCGCATTGTCAGTGTCCCTGGAGCTCTGGGCTTTGTGGTTTTCTGAACCCTAACCCTAGGCGTAACCCTAACCCTAGCCCTAGGCGCAGCCTAAGACACAGCATTGGGCTCAGTTGGGTTCTAATGAGGAAGCCACTGAGGCTGGTGTGTTTGGGCAGTACCGCACTCCCTTTGCATGCCTTTTGCATTGTCAGTGTCCCTGGAGCTCTGGGCTTTGTGGTTTTCTGAACCCTAACCCTAGGCGTAACCCTAACCCTAGCCCTAGGCGCAGCCTAAGACACAGCATTGGGCTGAGTTCAGTTCCAATGATGAGGCCATTGAGGATGCAATTTTGGGGCAGTACCGCGCTCCCCTTGGCATTCCTTTCGCATTGTCAGTGTCCGTGGAACTCTGGGCATTGTGGTCTTCTGAACCCTAACCCTAGGCGTAACCCTAACCCTAGCCCTAGGCGCAGCCTAAGACACAGCATTGGGCTGAGTTGGGTTCCCATGAGGAGGCCATTTAGGATGCAATTTTGGGGCAGTACCGCGCTCCCCTTGGCATTCCTTTTGCATTGTCAGTGTCCCTGGAGCTCTGGGCATTGTGGTTTTCTGTACCCTAACCCTAGGCGTAACCCTAACCCTAGCCCTAGGTGCAGCCTAAGACACAGCATTGGGCTCAGTTTGGTTCCCGGGAGGAAGTCACTGAGGCTGGTGTGTTGGGGCAGTACCGCGCTCCCCTTGGCATTCCTTTTGCATTGTCAGTGTCCCTGGAGCTCTGGGCTTTGTGGTTTTCTGAACCCTAACCCTAGGCGTAACCCTAACCCTAGCCCTAGGCGCAGCCTAAGAAAGAGCATTGGGCTGAGTTGGGTTCCAATGAGGAGGCCATTGAGGATGCAATTTTGGGGCAGTACCGCGCTCCCCTTGGCATTCCTTTTGCATTGTCAGTGTCCCTGGAGCTCTGGGCTTTGTGGTTTTCTGAACCCTAACCCTAGGCGTAACCCTAACCCAAGCCCTAGGCGCAGCCTAAGACACAGCATTGGGCTGAGTCAGGTTCCAATGAGGAAGTCACTGAGGACGCAATTTTGGAGCAGTACCGCGCTCCCCTTGGCATTCCTTTCGCATTGTCAGTGTCCCTGGAGCTCTGGGCTTTGTGGTTTCCGGAACCCTAACCCTAGGCGGAACCCTAACCCTAGCCCTGTGCTGAGCCTAAGACACAGCATTGGGCTGAGTTGGGTTCCCATGAGGAGGCCATTGAGGATGCAATTTTGGAGCAGTACCGTGGTCCCCTTGGCATGCCTTTCGCATTGTCAGTGTCCCTGGAGCTCTGGGCTTTGTGGTTTTCTGAACTCTAACCCTAGGCGTAACCCTAACCCTAGCCCTAGGCGCAGCCTAAGACACAGCATTGGGCTGAGTTGCGTTCTAATGAGGAAGCCACTGAGGCTGGTGTGTTTGGGCAGTACCGCGCTCCCCTTGGCATGCCTTTCGCATTGTCAGTGTCCCTGGAGCTCTGGGCATTGTGGTTTTCTGTACCCTAACCCTAGGCGTAACCCCAACCCTAGCCCTAGGCGCAGCCTAAGACACAGCATTGGGCTCAGTTTGGTTCCAGGGAGGAAGTCACTGAGGCTGGTGTGTTGGGGCAGTACCGCGCTCCCCTTGGCATTCCTTTTGCATTGTCAGTGTCCCTGGAGCTCTGGGCTTTGTGGTTTTCTGAACCCTAACCCTAGGCGTAACCCTAACCCTAGCCCTAGGTGCAGCCTAAGAAAGAGCATTGGGCTGAGTCAGGTTCCAATCAGGAGGCCATTGAGGATGCAATTTTGGGGCAGTACCGCGCCCCCCTTAGCATTCCTTTCGCATTGTCAGTGTCCGTGGAACTCTGGGCATTGTGGTCTTCTGAACCCTAACCCTAGGCGTAACCCTAACCCTAGCCCTAGGCGCAGCCTAAGACACAGCATTGGGCTGAGTTCGGTTCCAAGGAGGAAGCCATTGAGGATGCAATTTTGGAGCAGTACCGCGCTCCCCTTGGCATTCCTTTCGCATTGTCAGTGTCCCTGGAGCTCTGGGCTTTGTGGTTTCCGGAACCCTAACCCTAGGCGGAACCCTAACCCTAGGCGTAACCCTAACCCTAGCCCTAGGCGCAGCCTAAGACACAGCATTGGGCTGAGTTGGGTTCCCATGAGGAGGCCATTAAGGATGCAATTTTGGGGCAGTACCGTGCTTCCCTTGGCATGCCTTTTGCATTGTCAGTGTCCCTGGAGCTCTGGGCTTTGTGGTTTTCTGAACCCTAACCCTAGGCGTAACCCTAACCCTGACCAGAGTCGCAGCCTAAGACACAGCATTGGGCTGAGTCAGGTTCCAATGAGGAAGTCACTGAGGCTGGTTTGTTGGGGCAGTACCGCGCTCCCTTTAGCATGCCTTTTGCATTGTCCGTGTCCCTGGAGCTCTGGGCATTGTGGTTTTCTGAACCCTAACCCTAGGCATAACCCTAACCCTAGGCGTAACCCTAACCCTAGCCCTAGGCGCAGCCTAAGACACAGCATTGGGCTGAGTTGGCTTCCCATGAGGAGGCCATTGAGGATGCAATTTTGGAGCAGTACCGTGCGCCTCTTGGCATTCCTTTCGCATTGTCAGTGTCCCTGGAGCTCTGGACATTGTGGTTTTCTGTACCCTAAACCTAGGCGTAACCCTAACCCTAGCCCTAGGCGCAGCCTAAGACACAGCATTGGGCTCAGTTTGGTTCCAAAGAGGAAGTCACTGAGGCTGGTGTGTTGGGGCAGTACCGTGCTCCCCTTGGCATTCCTTTCGCATTGTCAGTGTCCCTGGAGCTCTGGGCATTGTGGTTTTCTGAACCCTAACCCTAGGCGTAACCCTAACCCTAGCCCTAGGTGCAGCCTAAGAAAGAGCATTGGGCTATGTTGGGTTCCAATGAGGAGGCCATTGAGGATGCAATTTTGGGGCAGTTCCGCGCTCCCCTTGGCATGCCTTTTGCATTGTCAGTGTCCCTGGAGCTCTGGGCATTGTGGTTTTATGAACCCTAACCCTAGGCGTAACCCTAACCCTAGCCCTAGGCACAGCCTAAGACAGAGCATTGGGCTGAGTTGGGTTCTAATGAGGAAGCCACTGAGGCTGGTGTGTTTGGGCAGTACCGCGCTCCCTTTGGCATGCCTTTTGCATTGTCAGTGTCCGTGGAGCTCTGGGCATTGTGGTTTTCTGAACCCTAACCCTAGGTGTAACGCTAACCCTAGCCCTAGGCGCAGCCTAAGACACAGCATTGGGCTGAGTTGGCTTCCCATGAGGAGGCCATTGAGGATGCAATTTTGGAGCAGTACCGTGCACCTCTTGGCATTCCTTTTGCATTGTCAGTGTCCCTGGAGCTCTGGGCTTTGTGGTTTTCTGAACCCTAACCCTAGGCGTAACCCTAACCCTAGCCCTAGGCGCAGCCTAAGACACAGCATTGGGCTGAGTTGGGTTCCCATGAGGAGGCCATTTAGGATGCAATTTTGGGGCAGTACCGCGCTCCTCTTGGCATTCCTTTTGCATTGTCAGTGTCCCTGGAGCTCTGGGCTTTGTGGTTTTCTGAACCCTAACCCTAGGCGTAACCCTAACCCAAGCCCTAGGCGCAGCCTAAGACACAGCATTGGGCTGAGTCAGGTTCCAATGAGGAAGTCACTGAGGCTGGTTTGTTGGGGCAGTAACGCGATCCCTTTAGCATGCCTTTTGCATTGTCAGTGTCCCTGGAGCTCTGGGCATTGTGGTTTTCTGAACCCTAACCCTAGGCATAACCCTAACCCAAGCCCTAGGCACAGCCTAAGACACAGCATTGGGCTGATGTCCGTTCCAAAGAAAAAGCCATTGAGGACGCAATTTTGGAGCAGTACCGCGCTCCCCTTGGTATTCCTTTTGCATTGCCAGTGTCCCTGGAGCTCTGGGCATTGTGGTTTTCTGAACCCTAACCCTAGGCGTAACCCTAACCCTAGCCCTAGGCGCAGCCTAAGACACAGCATTGGGCTCAGTTTGGTTCCAGGGAGGAAGTCACTGAGGCTGGTGTTTTGGGGCAGTACCGTGGTCACCTTGGCATTCCTTTCGCATTGTCAGTGTCCCTGGAGCTCTGGGTTTTGTGGTTTTCTGAACCCTAACCCTAGGCGTAACCCTAACCCTAGCCCTAGGTGCAGCCTAAGAAAGAGCATTGGGCTGAGTTGGGTTCCAATGAGGAGGCCATTGAGGATGCAATTTTAGGGCAGTACCGCGCTCCCCTTGGCATGCCTTTCGCATTGTCAGTGTCCCTGGAGCTCTGGGCTTTGTGGTTTTCTGAACCCTAACCCTAGGCGTAACCCTAACCCTAGCCCTAGGCGCAGCCTAAGACACAGCATTGGGCTGAGTTTTGTTCTAATGAGGAAGCCACTGAGGCTGGTGTGTTTGGGCAGTACCACACTCCCCTTGGCATGCCTTTTGCATTGTCAGTGTCCGTGGAGCTCTGGGCATTGTGGTTTTCTGTACCCTAACCCTAGGCGTAACCCTAACCCTGACCAGAGTCGCAGCCTAAGACACAGCATTGGGCTGAGTCCGGTTCCAAAGAGGAAGTCACTGAGGCTGGTTTGTTGGGGCAGTACCGCGCTCCCCTTGGCATGCCTTTTGCATTGTCCGTGTCCCTGGAGCTCTGGGCATTGTGGTTTTCTGAACCCTAACCCTAGGCGTAACCCTAACCCTAGCCCTAGGCGCAGCCTAAGACACAGCATTGGGCTGAGTTCAGTTCCAATGATGAGGCCATTGAGGATGCAATTTTGGAGCAGTACCGCGCACCCCTTGGCATTCCTTTCGCATTGTCAGTGTCCGTGGAACTCTGGGCATTGTGGTCTTCTGAACCCTAACCCTAGGCGTAACCCTAACCCTAGCCCTAGGCGCAGCCTAAGACACAGCATTGGGCTGAGTTCGGTTCCAAGGAGGAAGCCATTGAGGATGCAATTTTGGAGCAGTACCGCGCTCCTCTTGGCATTCCTTTCGCATTGTCAGTGTCCCTGGAGCTCTGGGCATTGTGGTTTTCTGTACCCTAACCCTAGGCGTAACCCTAACCCAAGCCCTAGGCGCAGCCTAAGACACAGCATTGGGCTCAGTTTGGTTCAAGGGAGGAAGTCACTGAGGCTGGTGTGTTGGGGCAGTACCGCGCTCCCCTTGGCATTCCTTTTGCATTGTCAGTGTCCCTGGAGCTCTGGGCTTTGTGGTTTTCTGAACCCTAACCCTAGGCGTAACCCTAACCCTAGCCCTAGGCGCAGCCTAAGAAAGAGCATTGGGCTGAGTTGGGTTCCAATGAGGAGGCCATTGAGGATGCAATTTTGGGGCAGTACCGCGCTCCCCTTGGCATTCCTTTTGCATTGTCAGTGTCCCTGGAGCTCTGGGCTTTGTGGTTTTCTGAACCCTCACCCTAGGCGTAACCCTAACCCTAGCCCTAGGCGCAGCCTAAGAAACAGCATTGGGCTGAGTCAGGTTCCAATGAGGAAGCCACTGAGGCTGGTTTGTTGGGGCAGTACCGCGCTCCCCTTGGTATTCCTTTTGCATTGCCAGTGTCCCTGGAGCTCTGGGCTTTGTGGTTTTCTGAACCCTAACCCTAGGCGTAACCCTAACCCTAGCCCGAGGCGCAGCCTAAGACACAGCATTGGGCTGAGTTCGGTTCCAAGGAGGAAACCATTGAGGACGCAATTTTGGAGCAGTACCGCGCTCCCCTTGGCATTCCTTTCGCATTGTCAGTGTCCCTGGAGCTCTGGGCTTTGTGGTTTCCGGAACCCTAACCCTAGGCGTAACCCTAACCCAAGACCTAGGCGCAGCCTAAGACAGAACATTGGGCTGAGTTGCGTTCTAATGAGGAAGCCACTGAGGCTGGTGTGTTTGGGCAGTACCGCGCTCCCCTTGGCACGCCTTTCGCATTGTCAGTGTCCCTGGAGCTCTGGGCATTGTGGTTTTCTGAACCCTAACCCTAGGCGTAACCCTAACCCTAGCCCTAGGTGCAGCCTAAGACACAGCATTGGGCTGAGTAAGGTTCCAAAGAGGAAGTCACTGAGGCTGGTATGTTGGGGCAGTACCGCGCTCCCCTTGGTATTCCTTTCGCATTGTCAGTGTCCCTGGAGCTCTGGGCTTTGTGGTTTTCTGAACCCTAACCCTAGGTGTAACCCTAACCCTAGCCCTAGGCGCAGCCTAAGACACAGCATTGGGCTGATGTCCGTTCCAAAGAGGAAGCCATTGAGGACGCAATTTTGGAGCAGTACCGCGCTCCCCTTGGCATTCCTTTTGCATTGTCAGTGTCCCTGGAGCTTTGGGCTTTGTGGTTTTCTGAACTCTAACCCTAGGCGTAACCCTAACCCTAGCCCTAGGCGCAGCCTAAGACACAGCATTGGGCTGAGTTGGGTTCCCATGAGGAGGCCATTGAGGATGCAATTTTGGAGCAGTACCATGGTCCCCTTGGCATGCCTTTCACATTGTCAGTGTCCCTGGAGCTCTGGGCTTTGTGGTTTTCTGAACCCTCACCCTAGGCGTAACCCTAACCCTAGCCCTAGGCGCAGCCTAAGACACAGCATTGGGCTGAGTTGGGTTCTAATGAGGAAGCCACTGAGGCTGGTGTGTTTGGGCAGTACCGCACTCCCTTTGGCATGCCTTTTGCATTGTCAGTGTCCCTGGAGCTCTGGGCTTTGTGGTTTTCTGAACCCTAACCCTAGGCGTAACCCTAACCCTAGCCCTAGGCGCAGCCTAAGACACAGCATTGGGCTGAGTTGGGTTCCCATGAGGAGGCCATTGAGGATGCAATTTTGGGGCAGTACCGCGCTCCCCTTGGCATTCCTTTTGCATTGTCAGTGTCCCTGGAGCTCTGGGCATTGTGGTTTTCTGTACCCTAACCCTAGGCGTAACCCTAACCCTAGCCCTAGGCGCAGCCTAAGACACAGCATTGGGCTCAGTTTGGTTCCAGGGAGGAAGTCACTGAGGCTGGTGTGTTGGGGCAGTACCGCTCTCCCCTTGGCATTCCTTTTGCATTGTCAGTGTCCCTGGAGCTCTGGGCTTTGTGGTTTTCTGAACCCTAACCCTAGGCGTAACCCTAACCCTAGCCCTAGGTGCAGCCTAAGAAAGAGCATTGGGCTGAGTTGGGTTGCAATGAGGAGGCCATTGAGGCTGCAATGTTGGAGCAGTACCGCGCTTCCCTTGGCATTCCTTTTGCATTGTCAGTGTCCCTGGAGCTCTGGGCTTTGTGGTTTTCTGAACCCTAACCCTAGGCGTAACCCTAACCCTAGCCCTGTGCTGAGCCTAAGACACAGCATTGGGCTGAGTTGGCTTCCCATGAGGAGGCCATTGAGGATGCAATTTTGGAGCAGTACCGTGCACCTCTTGGCATGCCTTTTGCATTGTCAGTGTCCCTGGAGCTCTGGGCTTTGTGGTTTTCTGAACCCTAACCCTAGGCGTAACCCTAACCCTAGCCCTAGGTGCAGCCTAAGACACAGCATTGGGCTGAGTCAGGTTCCAATGAGGAAGCCACTGAGGCTGGTTTGTTGGGGCAGTACCGCGCTCCCCTTGGCACGCCTTTCACATTGTCAGTGTCCCTGGAGCTCTGGGCATTGTGGTTTTCTGAACCCTAACCCTAGGCGTAACCCCAACCCTAGCCCTATGCTGAGCCTAAGACACAGCATTGGGCTGAGTAAGGTTCCAAAGAGGAAGTCATTGAGGCTGGTATGTTGGGGCAGTACCGCGCTCCCTTTAGCATTCCTTTTGCATTGTCCGTGTCCCTGGAACTCTGGGCTTTGTGGTTTTCTGAACCCTAACCCTAGGCGGAACCCTAACCCTAGCCCTAGGCGCAGCCTAAGAAAGAGCATTGGGCTGAGTTGGGTTCCAATGAGGAGGCCATTGAGGATGCAATTTTGGGGCAGTACCGCGCTCCCCTTGGCATTCCTTTTGCATTGTCAGTGTCCCTGGAGCTCTGGGCTTTGTGGTTTTCTGAACCCTAACCCTAGGCGTAACCCTAACCCAAGCCCTAGGCGCAGCCTAAGACACAGCATTGGGCTGAGTCAGGTTCCAATGAGGAAGTCACTGAGGCTGGTTTGTTGGGGCAGTAACGCGCTCCCTTTAGCATGCCTTTTGCATTGTCCGTGTCCCTGGAGCTCTGGGCATTGTGGTTTTCTGAACCCTAACCCTAGGCGTAACCCTAACCCAAGCCCTAGGCACAGCCTAAGACACAGCATTGGGCTGATGTCCGTTCCAAAGAGGAAGCCATTGAGGACGCAATTTTGGAGCAGTACCGCGCTCCCCTTGGTATTCCTTTTGCATTGTCAGTGTCCCTGGAGCTCTGGGCTTTGTGGTTTCCGGAACCCTTACCCTAGGCGTAACCCTAACCCTAGCCCTAGGCGCAGCCTAAGACACAGCATTGGGCTGAGTTGCGTTCTAATGAGGAAGCCACTGAGGCTGGTGTGTTTGGGCAGTACCGCACTCCCTTTGGCATGCCTTTTGCATTGTCAGTGTCCGTGGAGCTCTGGGCTTTGTGGTTTTCTGAACCCTAACCCTAGGCGTAACCCTAACCCTAGCCCTAGGTGCAGCCTAAGAAAGAGCATTGGGCTGAGTTGGGTTCCAATGAGGAGGCCATTGAGGATGCAATTTTGGGGCAGTACCGCGCACCCCTTAGCATTCCTTTCGCATTGTCAGTGTCCGTGGAACTCTGGGCATTGTGGTCTTCTGAACCCTAACCCTAGGCGTAACCCTAATCCTAGCCCTAGGCGCAGCCTAAGACACAGCATTGGGCTGAGTTCGGTTCCAAGGAGGAAGCCATTGAGGATGCAATTTTGGAGCAGTACCGCGCTCCCCTTGGCATTCCTTTCGCATTGTCAGTGTCCCTGGAGCTCTGGGCTTTGTGGTTTCCGGAACCCTAACCCTAGGCGGAACCCTAACCCTAGGCGTAACCCTAACCCTAGCCCTAGGCGCAGCCTAAGACACAGCATTGGGCTGAGTCAGGTTCCAAGGAGGAAGCCATTGAGGATGCAATTCTGGGGCAGTACCGTGCTTCCCTTGGCATGCCTTTTGCATTGTCAGTGTCCGTGGAGCTCTGGGCTTTGTGGTTTTCTGAACCCTAACCCTAGGCGTAACCCTAACCCTGACCAGAGTCGCAGCCTAAGACACAGCATTGGGCTGAGTAAGGTTCCAAAGAGGAAGTCACTGAGGCTGGTGTGTTGGGGCAGTACCGCGCTCCCCTTGGCATTCCTTTTGCATTGTCAGTGTCCCTGGAGCTCTGGGCTTTGTGGTTTCCGGAACCCTAACCCTAGGCGTAACCCTAACCCTAGCCCTAGGCACAGCCTAAGACAGAGCATTGGGCTGAGTTGGGTTCTAATGAGGAAGCCACTGAGGCTGGTGTGTTTGGGCAGTACCGCACTCCCTTTGGCATGCCTTTTGCATTGTCAGTGTCCGTGGAGCTCTGGGCATTGTGGTTTTCTGAACCCTAACCCTAGGCATAACCCTAACCCTAGCCCTAGGCGCAGCCTAAGACACAGCATTGGGATATGTTGGCTTCCCATGAGGAGGCCATTGAGGATGCAATTTTGGAGCAGTACCGTGCACCTCTTGGCATTCCTTTTGCATTGTCAGTGTCCCTGGAGCTCTGGGCTTTGTGGTTTTCTGAACCCTAACCCTAGGCGTAACCCTAACCCTAGCCCTAGGTGCAGCCTAAGACACAGCATTGGGCTGAGTTGCGTTCTAATGAGGAAGCCACTGAGGCTGGTTTGTTGGGGCAGTACCGCGCTCCCCTTGGCACGCCTTTCGCATTGTCAGTGTCCCTGGAGCTCTGGGCATTGTGGTTTTCTGAACCCTAACCCTAGGCGTAACCCCAACCCTAGCCCTAGGCGCAGCCTAAGACACAGCATTGGGTTGAGTAAGGTTCCAAAGAGGAAGTCACTGAGGCTGGTATGTTGGGGCAGTACCGCGCTCCCCTTGGTATTCCTTTTGCATTGTCAGTGTCCCTGGAGCTCTGGGCTTTGTGGTTTTCTGAACCCTAACCCTAGGCGTAACCCTAACCCTAGCCCTAGGCACAGCCTAAGACACAGCATTGGGCTGATGTCCGTTCCAAAGAGGAAGCCATTGAGGACGCAATTTTGGAGCAGTACCGCGCTCCCCTTGGTATTCCTTTTGCATTGTCAGTGTCCCTGGAGCTTTGGGCTTTGTGGTTTTCTGAACTCTAACCCTAGGCGTAACCGTAACCCTAGCCCTAGGCGCAGCCTAAGACACAGCATTGGGCTGAGTTGGGTTCTAATGAGGAAGCCACTGAGGCTGGTGTGTTTGGGCAGTACCGCACTCCCTTTGGCATGCCTTTTGCATTGTCAGTGTCCCTGGAGCTCTGGGCTTTGTGGTTTTCTGAACCCTAACCCTAGGCGTAACCCTAACCCTAGCCCTAGGCGCAGCCTAAGACACAGCATTGGGCTGAGTTGGGTTCCCATGAGGAGGCCATTTAGGATGCAATTTTGGGGCAGTACCGCGCTCCCCTTGGCATTCCTTTTGCATTGTCAGTGTCCCTGGAGCTCTGGGCATTGTGGTTTTCTGTACCCTAACCCTAGGCGTAACCCTAACCCTAGCCCTAGGCGCAGCCTAAGACACAGCATTGGGCTCAGTTTGGTTCCAGGGAGGAAGTCACTGAGGCTGGTGTGTTGGGGCAGTACCGCGCTCCCCTTGGCATTCCTTTTGCATTGTCAGTGTCCCTGGAGCTCTGGGCTTTGTGGTTTTCTGAACCCTAACCCTAGGCGTAACCCTAACCCAAGCCCTAGGCGCAGCCTAAGACACAGCATTGGGCTGAGTCAGGTTCCAATGAGGAAGTCACTGAGGCTGGTTTGTTGGGGCAGTAACGCGATCCCTTTAGCATGCCTTTTGCATTGTCAGTGTCCCTGGAGCTCTGGGCATTGTGGTTTTCTGAACCCTAACCCTAGGCATAACCCTAACCCAAGCCCTAGGCACAGCCTAAGACACAGCATTGGGCTGATGTCCGTTCCAAAGAAAAAGCCATTGAGGACGCAATTTTGGAGCAGTACCGCGCTCCCCTTGGTATTCCTTTTGCATTGCCAGTGTCCCTGGAGCTCTGGGCATTGTGGTTTTCTGTACCCTAACCCTAGGCGTAACCCTAACCCTAGCCCTAGGCGCAGCCTAAGACACAGCATTGGGCTCAGTTTGGTTCCAGGGAGGAAGTCACTGAGGCTGGTGTGTTGGGGCAGTACCGTGGTCACCTTGGCATTCCTTTCGCATTGTCAGTGTCCCTGGAGCTCTGGGTTTTGTGGTTTTCTGAACCCTAACCCTAGGCGTAACCCTAACCCTAGCCCTAGGTGCAGCCTAAGAAAGAGCATTGGGCTGAGTTGGGTTCCAATGAGGAGGCCATTGAGGATGCAATTTTAGGGCAGTACCGCGCTCCCCTTGGCATTCCTTTCGCATTGTCAGTGTCCCTGGAGCTCTGGGCTTTGTGGTTTTCTGAACCCTAACCCTAGGCGTAACCCTAACCCTAGCCCTAGGCGCAGCCTAAGACACAGCATTGGGCTGAGTTGGGTTCTAATGAGGAAGCCACTGAGGCTGGTGTGTTTGGGCAGTACCACACTCCCCTTGGCATGCCTTTTGCATTGTCAGTGTCCGTGGAGCTCTGGGCATTGTGGTTTTCTGTACCCTAACCCTAGGCGTAACCCTAACCCTGACCAGAGTCGCAGCCTAAGACACAGCATTGGGCTGAGTCAGGTTCCAAAGAGGAAGTCACTGAGGCTGGTTTGTTGGGGCAGTACCGCGCTCCCCTTGGCATGCCTTTTGCATTGTCCGTGTCCCTGGAGCTCTGGGCATTGTGGTTTTCTGAACCCTAACCCTAGGCGTAACCCTAACCCTAGCCCTAGGCGCAGCCTAAGACACAGCATTGGGCTGAGTTCAGTTCCAATGATGAGGCCATTGAGGATGCAATTTTGGAGCAGTACCGCGCACCCCTTGGCATTCCTTTCGCATTGTCAGTGTCCGTGGAACTCTGGGCATTGTGGTCTTCTGAACCCTAACCCTAGGCGTAACCCTAACCCTAGCCCTAGGCGCAGCCTAAGACACAGCATTGGGCTGAGTTCGTTTCCAAGGAGGAAGCCATTGAGGATGCAATTTTGGAGCAGTACCGCGCTCCTCTTGGCATTCCTTTCGCATTGTCAGTGTCCCTGGAGCTCTGGGCATTGTGGTTTTCTGTACCCTAACCCTAGGCGTAACCCTAACCCTAGCCCTAGGCGCAGCCTAAGACACAGCATTGGGCTCAGTTTGGTTCAAGGGAGGAAGTCACTGAGGCTGGTGTGTTGGGGCAGTACCGCGCTCCCCTTGGCATTCCTTTTGCATTGTCAGTGTCCCTGGAGCTCTGGGCTTTGTGGTTTTCTGAACCCTAACCCTAGGCGTAACCCTAACCCTAGCCCTAGGCGCAGCCTAAGAAAGAGCATTGGGCTGAGTTGGGTTCCAATGAGGAGGCCATTGAGGATGCAATTTTGGGGCAGTACCGCGCTCCCCTTGGCATTCCTTTTGCATTGTCAGTGTCCCTGGAGCTCTGGGCTTTGTGGTTTTCTGAACCCTAACCCTAGGCGTAACCCTAACCCAAGCCCTAGGCGCAGCCTAAGACACAGCATTGGGCTGGGTCAGGTTCCAATGAGGAAGCCACTGAGGCTGGTTTGTTGGGGCAGTAACGCGATCCCTTTAGCATGCCTTTTGCATTGTCAGTGTCCCTGGAGCTCTGGGCATTGTGGTTTTCTGAACCCTAACCCTAGGCGTAACCCTAACCCAAGCCCTAGGCACAGCCTAAGACACAGCATTGGGCTGAGTTGGGTTCCAAAGAGGAAGCCATTGAGGACGCAATTTCGGAGCAGTACCGCGCTCCCCTTGGCATTCCTTTTGCATTGTCAGTGTCCCTGGAGCTCTGGGCTTTGTGGTTTTCTGAACCCTAACCCTAGGCGTAACCCTAACCCTAGCCCTGTGCTGAGCCTAAGACACAGCATTGGGCTGAGTTGGCTTCCCATGAGGAGGCCATTGAGGATGCAATTTTGGAGCAGTACCGTGCACCTCTTGGCATGCCTTTTGCATTGTCAGTGTCCCTGGAGCTCTGGGCTTTGTGGTTTTCTGAACCCTAACCCTAGGCGTAACCCTAACCCTAGCCCTAGGTGCAGCCTAAGACACAGCATTGGGCTGAGTCAGGTTCCAATGAGGAAGCCACTGAGGCTGGTTTGTTGGGGCAGTACCGCGCTCCCCTTGGCACGCCTTCCACATTGTCAGTGTCCCTGGAGCTCTGGGCATTGTGGTTTTCTGAACCCTAACCCTAGGCGTAACCCCAAACCTAGCCCTATGCTGAGCCTAAGACACAGCATTGGGCTGAGTAAGGTTCCAAAGAGGAAGCCATTGAGGCTGGTATGTTGGGGCAGTACCGCGCTCCCTTTAGCATGCCTTTTGCATTGTCCGTGTCCCTGGAGCTCTGGGCTTTGTGGTTTTCTGAACCCTAACCCTAGGCGTAACCCTAACCCTAGCCCTAGGTGCAGCCTAAGAAAGAGCATTGGGCTGAGTTGGGTTCCAATGAGGAGGCCATTGAGGATGCAATTTTGGGGCAGTACCGCGCTCCCCTTGGCATTCCTTTTGCATTGTCAGTGTCCCTGGAGCTCTGGGCTTTGTGGTTTTCTGAACCCTAACCCTAGGCGTAACCCTAACCCAAGCCCTAGGCGCAGCCTAAGACACAGCATTGGGCTGAGTCAGGTTCCAAAGAGGAAGTCACTGAGGCTGGTTTGTTGGGGCAGTAACGCGCTCCCTTTAGCATGCCTTTTGCATTGTCCGTGTCCCTGGAGCTCTGGGCATTGTGGTTTTCTGAACCCTAACCCTAGGCGTAACCCTAACCCAAGCCCTAGGCACAGCCTAAGACACAGCATTGGGCTGATGTCCGTTCCAAAGAGGAAGCCATTGAGGACGCAATTTTGGAGCAGTACCGCGCTCCCCTTGGTATTCCTTTTGCATTGTCAGTGTCCCTGGAGCTCTGGGCTTTGTGGTTTCCGGAACCCTTACCCTAGGCGTAACCCTAACCCTAGCCCTAGGCGCAGCCTAAGACACAGCATTGGGCTGAGTTGCGTTCTAATGAGGAAGCCACTGAGGCTGGTGTGTTTGGGCAGTACCGCACTCCCTTTGGCATGCCTTTTGCATTGTCAGTGTCCGTGGAGCTCTGGGCTTTGTGGTTTTCTGAACCCTAACCCTAGGCGTAACCCTAACCCTAGCCCTAGGCGCAGCCTAAGACACAGCATTGGGCTGAGTTCGGTTCCAATGAGGAGGCCATTGAGGATGCAATTTTGGGGCAGTACCGCGCACCCCTTAGCATTCCTTTCGCATTGTCAGTGTCCGTGGAACTCTGGGCATTGTGGTCTTCTGAACCCTAACCCTAGGCGTAACCCTAATCCTAGCCCTAGGCGCAGCCTAAGACACAGCATTGGGCTGAGTTCGGTTCCAAGGAGGAAGCCATTGAGGATGCAATTTTGGAGCAGTACCGCGCTCCCCTTGGCATTCCTTTCGCATTGTCAGTGTCCCTGGAGCTCTGGGCTTTGTGGTTTCCGGAACCCTAACCCTAGGCGGAACCCTAACCCTAGGCGTAACCCTAACCCTAGCCCTAGGCGCAGCCTAAGACACAGCATTGGGCTGAGTTGGCTTCCCATGAGGAGGCCATTGAGGATGCAATTTTGGAGCAGTACCGTGCGCCTCTTGGCATTCCTTTTGCATTGTCAGTGTCCCTGGAGCTCTGGACATTGTGGTTTTCTGTACCCTAACCCTAGGCGTAACCCTAACCCTAGCCCTAGGCGCAGCCTAAGACACAGCATTGGGCTCAGTTTGGTTCCAAAGAGGAAGTCACTGAGGCTGGTGTGTTGGGGCAGTACCGTGGTCACCTTGGCATTCCTTTCGCATTGTCAGTGTCCCTGGAGCTCTGGGCATTGTGGTTTTCTGAACCCTAACCCTAGGCGTAACCCTAACCCTAGCCCTAGGCGCAGCCTAAGACACAGCATTGGGCTGAGTCAGGTTCCAAGGAGGAAGCCATTGAGGATGCAATTCTGGGGCAGTACCGTGCTTCCCTTGGCATGCCTTTTGCATTGTCAGTGTCCGTGGAGCTCTGGGCTTTGTGGTTTTCTGAACCCTAACCCTAGGCGTAACCCTAACCCTGACCAGAGTCGCAGCCTAAGACACAGCATTGGGCTGAGTTCGGTTCCAAAGAGGAAGTCACTGAGGCTGGTGTGTTGGGGCAGTACCGTGATCACCTTGGCATTCCTTTTGCATTGTCAGTGTCCCTGGAGCTCTGGGCTTTGTGGTTTCCGGAACCCTAACCCTAGGCGTAACCCTAACCCTAGCCCTAGGCGCAGCCTAAGACAGAGCATTGGGCTGAGTTGGGTTCTAATGAGGAAGCCACTGAGGCTGGTGTGTTTGGGCAGTACCGCACTCCCTTTGGCATGCCTTTTGCATTGTCAGTGTCCGTGGAGCTCTGGGCATTGTGGTTTTCTGAACCCTAACCCTAGGCATAACCCTAACCCTAGCCCTAGGCGCAGCCTAAGACACAGCATTGGGATATGTTGGCTTCCCATGAGGAGGCCATTGAGGATGCAATTTTGGAGCAGTACCGTGCACCTCTTGGCATTCCTTTTGCATTGTCAGTGTCCCTGGAGCTCTGGGCTTTGTGGTTTTCTGAACCCTAACCCTAGGCGTAACCCTAACCCTAGCCCTAGGTGCAGCCTAAGACACAGCATTGGGCTGAGTTGCGTTCTAATGAGGAAGCCACTGAGGCTGGTTTGTTGGGGCAGTACCGCGCTCCCCTTGGCACGCCTTTCGCATTGTCAGTGTCCCTGGAGCTCTGGGCATTGTGGTTTTCTGAACCCTAACCCTAGGCGTAACCCTAACCCTAGCCCTAGGCACAGCCTAAGACACAGCATTGGGCTGATGTCCGTTCCAAAGAGGAAGCCATTGAGGACGCAATTTTGGAGCAGTACCGCGCTCCCCTTGGTATTCCTTTTGCATTGTCAGTGTCCCTGGAGCTCTGGGCTTTGTGGTTTTCTGAACTCTAACCCTAGGCGTAACCGTAAACCTAGCCCTAGGCGCAGCCTAAGACACAGCATTGGGCTGAGTTGGGTTCTAATGAGGAAGCCACTGAGGCTGGTGTGTTTGGGCAGTACCGCACTCCCTTTGGCATGCCTTTTGCATTGTCAGTGTCCCTGGAGCTCTGGGCTTTGTGGTTTTCTGAACCCTAACCCTAGGCGTAACCCTAACCCTAGCCCTAGGCGCAGCCTAAGGCGCAGCATTGGGCTGAGTTGGGTTCCCATGAGGAGGCCATTTAGGATGCAATTTTGGGGCAGTACCGCGCTCCCCTTGGCATTCCTTTTGCATTGTCAGTGTCCCTGGAGCTCTGGGCATTGTGGTTTTCTGTACCCTAACCCTAGGCGTAACCCTAACCCTAGCCCTAGGCGCAGCCTAAGACACAGCATTGGGCTCAGTTTGGTTCCAGGGAGGAAGTCACTGAGGCTGGTGTGTTGGGGCAGTACCGCGCTCCCCTTGGCATTCCTTTTGCATTGTCAGTGTCCCTGGAGCTCTGGGCTTTGTGGTTTTCTGAACCCTAACCCTAGGCGTAACCCTAACCCTAGCCCTAGGTGCAGCCTAAGAAAGAGCATTGGGCTGAGTTGGGTTGCAATGAGGAGGCCATTGAGGCTGCAATGTTCGAGCAGTACCGCGCTCCCCTTGGCATTCCTTTTGCATTGTCAGTGTCCTTGGAGCTCTGGGCTTTGTGGTTTTCTGAACCCTAACCCTAGGCGTAACCCTAACCCTAGCCCTGTGCTGAGCCTAAGACACAGCATTGGGCTGAGTTGGCTTCCCATGAGGAGGCCATTGAGGATGCAATTTTGGAGCAGTACCGTGCACCTCTTGGCATGCCTTTTGCATTGTCAGTGTCCCTGGAGCTCTGGGCTTTGTGGTTTTCTGAACCCTAACCCTAGGCGTAACCCTAACCCTAGCCCTAGGTGCAGCCTAAGACACAGCATTGGGCTGAGTCAGGTTCCAATGAGGAAGTCACTGAGGCTGGTTTGTTGGGGCAGTACCGCGCTCCCTTTAGCATGCCTTTTGCATTGTCCGTGTCCCTGGAGCTCTGGGCATTGTGGTTTTCTGAACCCTAACCCTAGGCGTAACCCTAACCCAAGCCCTAGGCACAGCCTAAGACACAGCATTGGGCTGATGTCCGTTCCAAAGAGGAAGCCATTGAGGACGCAATTTTGGAGCAGTACCGCGCTCCCCTTGGTATTCCTTTTGCATTGTCAGTGTCCCTGGAGCTCTGGGCTTTGTGGTTTCCGGAACCCTAACCCTAGGCGTAACCCTAACCCTAGCCCTAGGCGCAGCCTAAGACACAGCATTGGGCTGAGTTCGGTTCCAAGGAGGAAGCCATTGAGGACGCAATTTTGGAGCAGTACCGCGCTCCCCTTGGCATTCCTTTCGCATTGTCAGTGTCCCTGGAGCTCTGGGCTTTGTGGTTTCCGGAACCCTAACCCTAGGCGTAACCCTAACCCTAGCCCTAGGCGCAGCCTAAGACACAGCATTGGGCTGAGTTGCGTTCTAATGAGGAAGCCACTGAGGCTGGTGTGTTTGGGCAGTACCGCACTCCCTTTGGCATGCCTTTTGCATTGTCAGTGTCCCTGGAGCTCTGGGCTTTGTGGTTTTCTGAACCCTAACCCTAGGCGTAACCCTAACCCTAGCCCTAGGCGCAGCCTAAGACGCAGCATTGGGCTGAGTTCGGTTCCAATGAGGAGGCCATTGAGGATGCAATTTTGGGGCAGTACCGCGCACCCCTTAGCATTCCTTTCGCATTGTCAGTGTCCGTGGAACTCTGGGCATTGTGGTCTTCTGAACCCTAACCCTAGGCATAACCCTAATCCTAGCCCTAGGCGCAGCCTAAGACACAGCATTGGGCTGAGTTCGGTTCCAAGGAGGAAGCCATTGAGGATGCAATTTTGGAGCAGTACCGCGCTCCCCTTGGCATTCCTTTCGCATTGTCAGTGTCCCTGGAGCTCTGGGCTTTGTGGTTTCCGGAACCCTAACCCTAGGCGGAAGCCTAACCCTAGGCGTAACCCTAACCCTAGCCCTAGGCGCAGCCTAAGACACAGCATTGGGCTGAGTTGGGTTCCCATGAGGAGGCCATTGAGGATGCAATTTTGGAACAGTACCGTGCGCCTCTTGGCATTCCTTTTGCATTGTCAGTGTCCCTGGAGCTCTGGACATTGTGGTTTTCTGTACCCTAACCCTAGGCGTAACCCTAACCCTAGCCCTAGGCGCAGCCTAAGACACAGCATTGGGCTCAGTTTGGTTCCAAAGAGGAAGTCACTGAGGCTGGTGTGTTGGGGCAGTACCGTGGTCACCTTGGCATTCCTTTCGCATTGTCAGTGTCCCTGGAGCTCTGGGCATTGTGGTTTTCTGAACCCTAACCCTAGGTGTAACCCTAACCCTAGCCCTAGGCGCAGCCTAAGACACAGCATTGGGCTGAGTCAGGTTCCAAGGAGGAAGCCATTGAGGATGCAATTCTGGGGCAGTACCGTGCTTCCCTTGGCATGCCTTTTGCATTGTCAGTGTCCCTGGACCTCTGGGCATTGTGGTTTTCTGAACCCTAACCCTAGGCGTAACCCTAACCCTAGCCCTAGGCACAGCCTAAGTCAGAGAATTGGGCTGAGTTGGGTTCTAATGAGGAAGCCACTGAGGCTGGTTTGTTGGGGCTGTACCGCGCTGCCTTGGCATGCCTTTCGCATTGTCAGTGTCCCTGGAGCTCTGGGCATTGTGGTTTTCTGTACCCTAACCCTAGGCGTAACCCTAACCCTAGCCCGAGGCGCAGCCTAAGACACAGCATTGGGCTGAGTTCGGTTCCAAGGAGGAAGCCATTGAGGACGCAATTTTGGAGCAGTACCGCGCTCCCCTTGGCATTCCTTTTGCATTGTCAGTGTCCCTGGAGCTCTGGGCTTTGTGGTTTCCGGAACCCTAACCCTAGGCGTAACCCTAACCCTAGCCCTAGGCGCAGACTAAGACACAGCATTGGGCTGAGTTGGGTTCCCATGAGGAGGCCATTGAGGATGCAATTTTGGAGCAGTACCGTGCACCTCTTGGCATGCCTTTTGCATTGTCAGTGTCCCTGGAGCTCTGGGCTTTGTGGTTTTCTGAACCCTAACCCTAGGCGTAACCCTAACCCTAGCCCTAGGTGCAGCCTAAGACACAGCATTGGGCTGAGTCAGGTTCCAATGAGGAAGCCACTGAGGCTGGTTTGTTGGGGCAGTACCGCGCTCCCCTTGGCACGCCTTTCGCATTGTCAGTGTCCCTGGAGCTCTGGGCATTGTGGTTTTCTGAACCCTAACCCTAGGCGTAACCCCAACCCTAGCCCTATGCTGAGCCTAAGACACAGCATTGGGCTGAGTAAGGTTCCAAAGAGGAAGTCATTGAGGCTGGTATGTTGGGGCAGCACCGCGCTCCCTTTAGCATGCCTTTTGCATTGTCCGTGTCCCTGGAGCTCTGGGCTTTGTGGTTTTCTGAACCCTAACCCTAGGCGGAACCCTAACCCTAGCCCTAGGCGCAGCCTAAGAACGAGCATTGGGCTGAGTTGGGTTCCAATGAGGAGGCCATTGAGGATGCAATTTTGGGGCAGTACCGCGCTCCCCTTGGCATTCCTTTTGCATTGTCAGTGTCCCTGGAGCTCTGGGCTTTGTGGTTTTCTGAACCCTAACCCTAGGCGTAACCCTAACCCAAGCCCTAGGCACAGCCTAAGACACAGCATTGGGCTGATGTCCGTTCCAAAGAGGAAGCCATTGAGGACGCAATTTTGGAGCAGTACCGCGCTCCCCTTGGTATTCCTTTTGCATTGTCAGTGTCCCTGGAGCTCTGGGCTTTGTGGTTTCCGGAACCCTAACCCTAGGCGTAACCCTAACCCTAGCCCTAGGCGCAGCCTAAGACACAGCATTGGGCTGAGTTGGGTTCTAATGAGGAAGCCACTGAGGCTGGTGTGTTTGGGCAGTACCGCACTCCCTTTGGCATGCCTTTTGCATTGTCAGTGTCCCTGGAGCTCTGGGCTTTGTGGTTTTCTGAACCCTAACCCTAGGCGTAACCCTAACCCTAGCCCTAGGCGCAGCCTAAGGCGCAGCATTGGGCTGAGTTGGGTTCCCATGAGGAGGCCATTTAGGATGCAATTTTGGGGCAGTACCGCGCTCCCCTTGGCATTCCTTTTGCATTGTCAGTGTCCCTGGAGCTCTGGGCATTGTGGTTTTCTGTACCCTAACCCTAGGCGTAACCCTAACCCTAGCCCTAGGCGCAGCCTAAGACACAGCATTGGGCTCAGTTTGGTTCCAGGGAGGAAGTCACTGAGGCTGGTGTGTTGGGGCAGTACCGCGCTCCCCTTGGCATTCCTTTTGCATTGTCAGTGTCCCTGGAGCTCTGGGCTTTGTGGTTTTCTGAACCCTAACCCTAGGCGTAACCCTAACCCTAGCCCTAGGTGCAGCCTAAGAAAGAGCATTGGGCTGAGTTGGGTTGCAATGAGGAGGCCATTGAGGCTGCAATGTTCGAGCAGTACCGCGCTCCCCTTGGCATTCCTTTTGCATTGTCAGTGTCCTTGGAGCTCTGGGCTTTGTGGTTTTCTGAACCCTAACCCTAGGCGTAACCCTAACCCTAGCCCTGTGCTGAGCCTAAGACACAGCATTGGGCTGAGTTGGCTTCCCATGAGGAGGCCATTGAGGATGCAATTTTGGAGCAGTACCGTGCACCTCTTGGCATGCCTTTTGCATTGTCAGTGTCCCTGGAGCTCTGGGCTTTGTGGTTTTCTGAACCCTAACCCTAGGCGTAACCCTAACCCTAGCCCTAGGTGCAGCCTAAGACACAGCATTGGGCTGAGTCAGGTTCCAATGAGGAAGTCACTGAGGCTGGTTTGTTGGGGCAGTACCGCGCTCCCTTTAGCATGCCTTTTGCATTGTCCGTGTCCCTGGAGCTCTGGGTTTTGTGGTTTTCTGAACCCTAACCCTAGGCGTAACCCTAACCCAAGCCCTAGGCACAGCCTAAGACACAGCATTGGGCTGATGTCCGTTCCAAAGAGGAAGCCATTGAGGACGCAATTTTGGAGCAGTACCGCGCTCCCCTTGGTATTCCTTTTGCATTGTCAGTGTCCCTGGAGCTCTGGGCTTTGTGGTTTCCGGAACCCTAACCCTAGGCGTAACCCTAACCCTAGCCCTAGGCGCAGCCTAAGACACAGCATTGGGCTGAGTTCGGTTCCAAGGAGGAAGCCATTGAGGACGCAATTTTGGAGCAGTACCGCGCTCCCCTTGGCATTCCTTTCGCATTGTCAGTGTCCCTGGAGCTCTGGGCTTTGTGGTTTCCGGAACCCTAACCCTAGGCGTAACCCTAACCCTAGCCCTAGGCGCAGCCTAAGACACAGCATTGGGCTGAGTTGCGTTCTAATGAGGAAGCCACTGAGGCTGGTGTGTTTGGGCAGTACCGCACTCCCTTTGGCATGCCTTTTGCATTGTCAGTGTCCCTGGAGCTCTGGGCTTTGTGGTTTTCTGAACCCTAACCCTAGGCGTAACCCTAACCCTAGCCCTAGGCGCAGCCTAAGACACAGCATTGGGCTGAGTTCGGTTCCAATGAGGAGGCCATTGAGGATGCAATTTTGGGGCAGTACCGCGCACCCCTTAGCATTCCTTTCGCATTGTCAGTGTCCGTGGAACTCTGGGCATTGTGGTCTTCTGAACCCTAACCCTAGGCATAACCCTAATCCTAGCCCTAGGCGCAGCCTAAGACACAGCATTGGGCTGAGTTCGGTTCCAAGGAGGAAGCCATTGAGGATGCAATTTTGGAGCAGTACCGCGCTCCCCTTGGCATTCCTTTCGCATTGTCAGTGTCCCTGGAGCTCTGGGCTTTGTGGTTTCCGGAACCCTAACCCTAGGCGGAAGCCTAACCCTAGGCGTAACCCTAACCCTAGCCCTAGGCGCAGCCTAAGACACAGCATTGGGCTGAGTTGGGTTCCCATGAGGAGGCCATTGAGGATGCAATTTTGGAACAGTACCGTGCGCCTCTTGGCATTCCTTTTGCATTGTCAGTGTCCCTGGAGCTCTGGACATTGTGGTTTTCTGTACCCTAACCCTAGGCGTAACCCTAACCCTAGCCCTAGGCGCAGCCTAAGACACAGCATTGGGCTCAGTTTGGTTCCAAAGAGGAAGTCACTGAGGCTGGTGTGTTGGGGCAGTACCGTGGTCACCTTGGCATTCCTTTCGCATTGTCAGTGTCCCTGGAGCTCTGGGCATTGTGGTTTTCTGAACCCTAACCCTAGGCGTAACCCTAACCCTAGCCCTAGGCGCAGCCTAAGACACAGCATTGGGCTGAGTCAGGTTCCAAGGAGGAAGCCATTGAGGATGCAATTCTGGGGCAGTACCGTGCTTCCCTTGGCATGCCTTTTGCATTGTCAGTGTCCCTGGACCTCTGGGCATTGTGGTTTTCTGAACCCTAACCCTAGGCGTAACCCTAACCCTAGCCCTAGGCACAGCCTAAGTCAGAGAATTGGGCTGAGTTGGGTTCTAATGAGGAAGCCACTGAGGCTGGTTTGTTGGGGCTGTACCGCGCTGCCTTGGCATGCCTTTCGCATTGTCAGTGTCCCTGGAGCTCTGGGCATTGTGGTTTTCTGTACCCTAACCCTAGGCGTAACCCTAACCCTAGCCCGAGGCGCAGCCTAAGACACAGCATTGGGCTGAGTTCGGTTCCAAGGAGGAAGCCATTGAGGACGCAATTTTGGAGCAGTACCGCGCTCCCCTTGGCATTCCTTTTGCATTGTCAGTGTCCCTGGAGCTCTGGGCTTTGTGGTTTCCGGAACCCTAACCCTAGGCGTAACCCTAACCCTAGCCCTAGGCGCAGACTAAGACACAGCATTGGGCTGAGTTGGGTTCCCATGAGGAGGCCATTGAGGATGCAATTTTGGAGCAGTACCGTGCACCTCTTGGCATGCCTTTTGCATTGTCAGTGTCCCTGGAGCTCTGGGCTTTGTGGTTTTCTGAACCCTAACCCTAGGCGTAACCCTAACCCTAGCCCTAGGTGCAGCCTAAGACACAGCATTGGGCTGAGTCAGGTTCCAATGAGGAAGCCACTGAGGCTGGTTTGTTGGGGCAGTACCGCGCTCCCCTTGGCACGCCTTTCGCATTGTCAGTGTCCCTGGAGCTCTGGGCATTGTGGTTTTCTGAACCCTAACCCTAGGCGTAACCCCAACCCTAGCCCTATGCTGAGCCTAAGACACAGCATTGGGCTGAGTAAGGTTCCAAAGAGGAAGTCATTGAGGCTGGTATGTTGGGGCAGCACCGCGCTCCCTTTAGCATGCCTTTTGCATTGTCCGTGTCCCTGGAGCTCTGGGCTTTGTGGTTTTCTGAACCCTAACCCTAGGCGGAACCCTAACCCTAGCCCTAGGCGCAGCCTAAGAACGAGCATTGGGCTGAGTTGGGTTCCAATGAGGAGGCCATTGAGGATGCAATTTTGGGGCAGTACCGCGCTCCCCTTGGCATTCCTTTTGCATTGTCAGTGTCCCTGGAGCTCTGGGCTTTGTGGTTTTCTGAACCCTAACCCTAGGCGTAACCCTAACCCAAGCCCTAGGCGCAGCCTAAGACACAGCATTGGGCTGAGTCAGGTTCCAATGAGGAAGTCACTGAGGCTGGTTTGTTGGGGCAGTAACGCGCTCCCTTTAGCATGCCTTTTGCATTGTCCGTGTCCCTGGAGCTCTGGGCATTGTGGTTTTCTGAACCCTAACCCTAGGCGTAACCCTAACCCAAGCCCTAGGCACAGCCTAAGACACAGCATTGGGCTGATGTCCGTTCCAAAGAGGAAGCCATTGAGGACGCAATTTTGGAGCAGTACCGCGCTCCCCTTGGTATTCCTTTTGCATTGTCAGTGTCCCTGGAGCTCTGGGCTTTGTGGTTTCCGGAACCCTAACCCTAGGCGTAACCCTAACCCTAGCCCTAGGCGCAGCCTAAGACACAGCATTGGGCTGAGTTCGGTTCCAAGGAGGAAGCCATTGAGGACGCAATTTTGGAGCAGTACCGCGCTCCCCTTGGCATTCCTTTCGCATTGTCAGTGTCCCTGGAGCTCTGGGCTTTGTGGTTTCCGGAACCCTAACCCTAGGCGTAACCCTAACCCTAGCCCTAGGCGCAGCCTAAGACACAGCATTGGGCTGAGTTGCGTTCTAATGAGGAAGCCACTGAGGCTGGTGTGTTTGGGCAGTACCGCACTCCCTTTGGCATGCCTTTTGCATTGTCAGTGTCCCTGGAGCTCTGGGCTTTGTGGTTTTCTGAACCCTAACCCTAGGCGTAACCCTAACCCTAGCCCTAGGCGCAGCCTAAGACACAGCATTGGGCTGAGTTGGGTTCCAATGAGGAGGCCATTGAGGATGCAATTTTGGGGCAGTACCGCGCACCCCTTAGCATTCCTTTCGCATTGTCAGTGTCCGTGGAACTCTGGGCATTGTGGTTTTCTGAACCCTAACCCTAGGCATAACCCTAATCCTAGCCCTAGGCGCAGCCTAAGACACAGCATTGGGCTGAGTTCGGTTCCAAGGAGGAAGCCATTGAGGATGCAATTTTGGAGCAGTACCGCGCTCCCCTTGGCATTCCTTTCGCATTGTCAGTGTCCCTGGAGCTCTGGGCTTTGTGGTTTCCGGAACCCTAACCCTAGGCGGAAGCCTAACCCTAGGCGTAACCCTAACCCTAGCCCTAGGCGCAGCCTAAGACACAGCATTGGGCTGAGTTGGGTTCCCATGAGGAGGCCATTGAGGATGCAATTTTGGAACAGTACCGTGCGCCTCTTGGCATTCCTTTTGCATTGTCAGTGTCCCTGGAGCTCTGGACATTGTGGTTTTCTGTACCCTAACCCTAGGCGTAACCCTAACCCTAGCCCTAGGCGCAGCCTAAGACACAGCATTGGGCTCAGTTTGGTTCCAAAGAGGAAGTCACTGAGGCTGCAATGTTCGAGCAGTACCGCGCTCCCCTTGGCATTCCTTTTGCATTGTCAGTGTCCCTGGAGCTCTGGGCTTTGTGGTTTTCTGAACCCTAACCCTAGGCGTAACCCTAACCCTAGCCCTGTGCTGAGCCTAAGACACAGCATTGGGCTGAGTTGGCTTCCCATGAGGAGGCCATTGAGGATGCAATTTTGGAGCAGTACCGTGCACCTCTTGGCATGCCTTTTGCATTGTCAGTGTCCCTGGAGCTCTGGGCTTTGTGGTTTTCTGAACCCTAACCCTAGGCGTAACCCTAACCCTAGCCCTAGGTGCAGCCTAAGACACAGCATTGGGCTGAGTCAGGTTCCAATGAGGAAGCCACTGAGGCTGGTTTGTTGGGGCAGTACCGCGCTCCCCTTGGCACGCCTTCCACATTGTCAGTGTCCCTGGAGCTCTGGGCATTGTGGTTTTCTGAACCCTAACCCTAGGCGTAACCCCAACCCTAGCCCTATGCTGAGCCTAAGACACAGCATTGGGCTGAGTAAGGTTCCAATGAGGAAGTCACTGAGGCTGGTTTGTTGGGGCAGTAACGCGCTCCCTTTAGCATGCCTTTTGCATTGTCCGTGTCCCTGGAGCTCTGGGCATTGTGGTTTTCTGAACCCTAACCCTAGGCGGAACCCTAACCCTAGCCCTAGGCGCAGCCTAAGAAAGAGCATTGGGCTGAGTTGGGTTCCAATGAGGAGGCCATTGAGGATGCAATTTTGGGGCAGTACCGCGCTCCCCTTGGCATTCCTTTTGCATTGTCAGTGTCCCTGGAGCTCTGGGCTTTGTGGTTTTCTGAACCCTAACCCTAGGCGTAACCCTAACCCAAGCCCTAGGCGCAGCCTAAGACACAGCATTGGGCTGAGTCAGGTTCCAATGAGGAAGTCACTGAGGCTGGTTTGTTGGGGCAGTACCGCGCTCCCTTTAGCATGCCTTTTGCATTGTCCGTGTCCCTGGAGCTCTGGGCATTGTGGTTTTCTGAACCCTAACCCTAGGCGTAACCCTAACCCAAGCCCTAGGCACAGCCTAAGACACAGCATTGGGCTGATGTCCGTTCCAAAGAGGAAGCCATTGAGGACGCAATTTTGGAGCAGTACCGCCCTCCCCTTGGTATTCCTTTTGCATTGTCAGTGTCCCTGGAGCTCTGGGCTTTGTGGTTTCCGGAACCCTAACCCTAGGCGTAACCCTAACCCTAGCCCTAGGCGCAGCCTAAGACACAGCATTGGGCTGAGTTCGGTTCCAAGGAGGAAGCCATTGAGGACGCAATTTTGGAGCAGTACCGCGCTCCCCTTGGCATTCCTTTCGCATTGTCAGTGTCCCTGGAGCTCTGGGCTTTGTGGTTTCCGGAACCCTAACCCTAGGCGTAACCCTAACCCTAGCCCTAGGCGCAGCCTAAGACACAGCATTGGGCTGAGTTGCGTTCTAATGAGGAAGCCACTGAGGCTGGTGTGTTTGGGCAGTACCGCACTCCCTTTGGCATGCCTTTTGCATTGTCAGTGTCCCTGGAGCTCTGGGCTTTGTGGTTTTCTGAACCCTAACCCTAGGCGTAACCCTAACCCTAGCCCTAGGCGCAGCCTAAGACACAGCATTGGGCTGAGTTCGGTTCCAATGAGGAGGCCATTGAGGATGCAATTTTGGGGCAGTACCGCGCACCCCTTAGCATTCCTTTCGCATTGTCAGTGTCCGTGGAACTCTGGGCATTGTGGTTTTCTGAACCCTAACCCTAGGCATAACCCTAATCCTAGCCCTAGGCGCAGCCTAAGACACAGCATTGGGCTGAGTTCGGTTCCAAGGAGGAAGCCATTGAGGATGCAATTTTGGAGCAGTACCGCGCTCCCCTTGGCATTCCTTTCGCATTGTCAGTGTCCCTGGAGCTCTGGGCTTTGTGGTTTCCGGAACCCTAACCCTAGGCGGAAGCCTAACCCTAGGCGTAACCCTAACCCTAGCCCTAGGCGCAGCCTAAGACACAGCATTGGGCTGAGTTGGGTTCCCATGAGGAGGCCATTGAGGATGCAATTTTGGAACAGTACCGTGCGCCTCTTGGCATTCCTTTTGCATTGTCAGTGTCCCTGGAGCTCTGGACATTGTGGTTTTCTGTACCCTAACCCTAGGCGTAACCCTAACCCTAGCCCTAGGCGCAGCCTAAGACACAGCATTGGGCTCAGTTTGGTTCCAAAGAGGAAGTCACTGAGGCTGGTGTGTTGGGGCAGTACCGTGGTCACCTTGGCATTCCTTTTGCATTGTCAGTGTCCCTGGAGCTCTGGGCATTGTGGTTTTCTGAACCCTAACCCTAGGCGTAACCCTAACCCTAGCCCTAGGCGCAGCCTAAGACACAGCATTGGGCTGAGTCAGGTTCCAAGGAGGAAGCCATTGAGGATGCAATTCTGGGGCAGTACCGTGCTTCCCTTGGCATGCCTTTTGCATTGTCAGTGTCCCTGGACCTCTGGGCATTGTGGTTTTCTGAACCCTAACCCTAGGCGTAACCCTAACCCTAGCCCTAGGCACAGCCTAAGTCAGAGAATTGGGCTGAGTTGGGTTCTAATGAGGAAGCCACTGAGGCTGGTTTGTTGGGGCTGTACCGCGCTGCCTTGGCACGCCTTTTGCATTGTCAGTGTCCCTGGAGCTCTGGGCATTGTGGTTTTCTGTACCCTAACCCTAGGCGTAACCCTAACCCTAGCCCTAGGCGCAGCCTAAGACACAGCATTGGGCTGAGTTCGGTTCCAAGGAGGAAGCCATTGAGGACGCAATTTTGGAGCAGTACCGCGCTCCCCTTGGCATTCCTTTTGCATTGTCAGTGTCCCTGGAGCTCTGGGCTTTGTGGTTTCCGGAACCCTAACCCTAGGCGTAACCCTAACCCTAGCCCTAGGCGCAGCCTAAGACACAGCATTGGGCTGAGTTGGGTTCCCATGAGGAGGCCATTGAGGATGCAATTTTGGAGCAGTACCGTGATCCCCTTGGCATGCCTTTCGCATTGTCAGTGTCCCTGGAGCTCTGGGCTTTGTGGTTTTCTGAACCCTCACCCTAGGCGTAACCCTAACCCTAGCCCTAGGCGCAGCCTAAGACACAGCATTGGGCTGAGGTGGGTTCTAATGAGGAAGCCACTGAGGCTGGTGTGTTTGGGCAGTACCGCACTCCCTTTGGCATGCCTTTCACATTGTCCGTGTCCCTGGAGCTCTGGGCATTGTGGTTTTCTGAACCCTAACCCTAGGCGTAACCCTAACCCTAGCCCTAGGCGCAGCCTAAGACACAGCATTGGGCTCAGTTTGGTTCCAAAGAGGAAGTCACTGAGGCTGGTGTGTTGGGGCAGTACCGTGGTCACCTTGGCATTCCTTTCGCATTGTCAGTGTCCCTGGAGCTCTGGGCTTTGTGGTTTTCTGAACCCTAACCCTAGGCGTAACCCTAACCCTAGCCCTAGGTGCAGCCTAAGAAAGAGCATTCGGCTGAGTTGGGTTCCAATGAGGAGGCCATTGAGGATGCAATTTTGGAGCAGTACCGCGCTCCCCTTGGCATGCCTTTTGCATTGTCAGTGTCCCTGGAGCTCTGGGCTTTGTGGTTTTCTGAACCCTAACCCTAGGCGTAACCCTAACCCTAGCCCTAGGTGCAGCCTAAGACACAGCATTGGGCTCAGTTTGGTTCCAGGGAGGAAGTCACTGAGGCTGGTATGTTGGGGCAGTACCGCGCTCCCCTTGGCATTCCTTTTGCATTGTCAGTGTCCCTGGAGCTCTGGGCTTTGTGGTTTCCGGAACCCTAACCCTAGGCGGAACCCTAACCCTAGCCCAAGGCGCAGCCTAAGACACAGCATTGGGCTGAGTTGGGTTCCCATGAGGAGGCCATTTAGGATGCAATTTTGGGGCAGTACCGCGCTCCCCTTGGCATTCCTTTTGCATTGTCAGTGTCCCTGGAGCTCTGGGCATTGTGGTTTTCTGTACCCTAACCCTAGGCGTAACCCCAACCCTAGCCCTAGGCGCAGCCTAAGACACAGCATTGGGCTCAGTTTGGTTCCAGGGAGGAAGTCACTGAGGCTGGTGTGTTGGGGCAGTATCGCGCTCCCCTTGGCATTCCTTTTGCATTGTCAGTGTCCCTGGAGCTCTGGGCTTTGTGGTTTTCTGAACCCTAACCCTAGGCGTAACCCTAACCCTAGCCCTAGGTGCAGCCTAAGAAAGAGCATTGGGCTGAGTTGGGTTCCAATGAGGAGGCCATTGAGGCTGCAATGTTGGAGCAGTACCGCGCTCCTCTTGGCATTCCTTTCGCATTGTCAGTGTCCCTGGAGCTCTGGGCTTTGTGGTTTTCTGAACCCTAACCCTAGGCGGAACCCTAACCCTAGCCCTAGGCGCAGCCTAAGACACAGCATTGGGCTGAGTTGGCTTCCCATGAGGAGGCCATTGAGGATGCAATTTTGGAGCAGTACCGTGCGCCTCTTGGCATTCCTTTTGCATTGTCAGTGTCCCTGGAGCTCTGGACATTGTGGTTTTCTGAACCCTAACCCTAGGCATAACCCTAACCCTAGCCCTAGGCGCAGCCTAAGACACAGCATTGGGCTCAGTTGGGTTCCAATAAGGAGGCCATTGAGGATGCAATTTTGGGGCAGTACAACGCTCCCCTTGGCATTCCTTTCGCATTGTCAGTGTCCCTGGAGCTCTGGGCATTGTGGTTTTCTGAACCCTAACCCTAGGCGTAACCCTAACCCTAGCCCTAGGCGCAGCCTAAGACACAGCTTTGGGCTGAGTTTGGTTCCAATGAGGAGGTCACTGAGGCTGGTGTGTTGGGGCAGTACCGTGGTCACCTTGGCATTCCTTTCGCATTGTCAGTGTCCCTGGAGCTCTGGGCATTGTGGTTTTCTGAACCCTAACCCTAGGCGTAACCCTAACCCTAGCCCTAGGTGCAGCCTAAGACACAGCATTGGGCTGAGTTTGGTTCCAATGAGGAGGCCATTGAGGATGCAATTTTGGGGCAGTACCGCGCTCCCCTTGGCATGCTTTTTGCATTGTCAGTGTCCCTGGAGCTCTGGGCATTGTGGTTTTCTGAACCCTAACCCTAGGCGTAACCCTAACCCTAGCCCTAGGTGCAGCCTAAGACACAGCATTGGGCTGAGTCAGGTTCCAATGAGGAAGCCACTGAGGCTGGTTTGTTGGGGCAGAAAAGCGCACCCCTTGGCATTCCTTTTGCATTGTGAGTGTCCCTGGAGCTCTGGGCATTGTGGTTTTCTGAACCCTAACCCTAGGCATAACCCTAACCCAAGCCCTAGGCACAGCCTAAGACACAGCATTGGGCTGATGTCCGTTCCAAAGAGGAAGCCATTGAGGACGCAATTTTGGAGCAGTACCGCGCTCCCCTTGGTATTCCTTTTGCATTGCCAGTGTCCCTGGAGCTCTGGGCTTTGTGGTTTTCTGAACCCTAACCCTAGGCGTAACCCTAACCCTAGCCCGAGGCGCAGCCTAAGACACAGCATTGGGCTGAGTTCGGTTCCAAGGAGGAAGCCATTGAGGACGCAATTTTGGAGCAGTACCGCGCTCCCCTTGGCATTCCTTTCGCATTGTCAGTGTCCCTGGAGCTCTGGGCTTTGTGGTTTCCGGAACCCTAACCCTAGGCGTAACCCTAACCCTAGCCCTAGGCGCAGACTAAGACACAGCATTGGGCTGAGTTGGGTTCCCATGAGGAGGCCATTGAGGATGCAATCTTGGAGCAGTACCGTTGTCCCCTTGGCATGCCTTTCGCATTGTCAGTGTCCCTGGAGCTCTGGGCTTTGTGGTTTTCTGAACCCTCACCCTAGGCGTAACCCTAACCCTAGCCCTAGGTGCAGCCTAAGAAAGAGCATTGGGCTGAGTTGGGTTCCAATGAGGAGGCCATTGAGGATGCAATTTTGGGGCAGTACCGCACACCCCTTAGCATTCCTTTCGCATTGTCAGTGTCCGTGGAACTCTGGGCATTGTGGTCTTCTGAACCCTAACCCTAGGCGTAACCCTAACCCTAGCCCTAGGCGCAGCCTAAGACACAGCATTGGGCTGAGTTCGGTTCCAAGGAGGAAGCCATTGAGGATGCAATTTTGGAGCAGTACCGCGCTCCCCTTGGCATTCCTTTCGCATTGTCAGTGTCCCTGGAGCTCTGGGCTTTGTGGTTTCCGGAGCCCTAACCCTAGGCGGAACCCTAACCCTAGGCGTAACCCTAACCCTAGCCCTAGGCGCAGCCTAAGACACAGCATTGGGCTGAGTTGGGTTCCCATGAGGAGGCCATTAAGGATGCAATTTTGGGGCAGTGCCGTGCTTCCCTTGGCATGCCTTTTGCATTGGCAGTGTCCCTGGAGCTCTGGGCTTTGTGGTTTTCTGAACCCTAACCCTAGGCGTAACCCTAACCCTGACCAGAGTCGCAGCCTAAGACACAGCATTGGGCTGAGTCAGGTTCCAATGAGGAAGTCACTGAGGCTGGTTTGTTGGGGCAGTACCGCGCTCCCTTTAGCATGCCTTTTGCATTGTCCGTGTCCCTGGAGCTCTGGGCATTGTGGTTTTCTGAACCCTAACCCTAGGCGTAACCCTAACCCTAGCCCTAGGCGCAGCCTAAGACACAGCATTGGGCTCAGTTTGGTTCCAAAGAGGAAGTCACTGAGGCTGGTGTGTTGGGGCAGTACCGTGGTCACCTTGGCATTCCTTTCGCATTGTCAGTGTCCCTGGAGCTCTGGGTTTTGTGGTTTTCTGAACCCTAACCCTAGGCGTAACCCTAACCCTAGCCCTAGGTGCAGCCTAAGAAAGAGCATTGGGCTGAGTTGGGTTCCAATGAGGAGGCCATTGAGGATGCAATTTTAGGGCAGTACCGCGCTCCCCTTGGCATGCCTTTCGCATTGTCAGTGTCCCTGGAGCTCTGGGCTTTGTGGTTTTCTGAACCCTAACCCTAGGCGTAACCCTAACCCTAGCCCTAGGCGCAGCCTAAGACACAGCATTGGGCTGAGTTGGGTTCTAATGAGGAAGCCACTGAGGCTGGTGTGTTTGGGCAGTACCGCACTCCCTTTGCATGCCTTTTGCATTGTCAGTGTCCCTGGAGCTCTGGGCTTTGTGGTTTTCTGAACCCTAACCCTAGGCGTAACCCTAACCCTAGCCCTAGGCGCAGCCTAAGACACAGCATTGGGCTGAGTTCAGTTCCAATGATGAGGCCATTGAGGATGCAATTTTGGGGCAGTACCGCGCACCCCTTGGCATGCCTTTCGCATTGTCAGTGTCCGTGGAACTCTGGGCATTGTGGTCTTCTGAGCCCTAACCCTAGGCGTAACCCTAACCCTAGCCCTAGGCGCAGCCTAAGACACAGCATTGGGCTGAGTTGGGTTCCCATGAGGAGGCCATTGAGGATGCAATTTTGGAGCAGTACCGCGCTCCCCTTGGCATTCCTTTTGCATTGTCAGTGTCCCTGGAGCTCTGGGCTTTGTGGTTTTCTGTACCCTAACCCTAGGCGTAACCCTAACCCTAGCCCTAGGCGCAGCCTAAGACACAGCATTGGGCTGAGTTGGGTTCCCATGAGGAGGCCATTTAGGATGCAATTTTGGGGCAGTACCGCGCTCCCCTTGGCATTCCTTTTGCATTGTCAGTGTCCCTGGAGCTCTGGGCATTGTGGTTTTCTGTACCCTAACCCTAGGCGTAACCCTAACCCTAGCCCTAGGCGCAGCCTAAGACACAGCATTGGGCTCAGTTTGGTTCCAGGGAGGAAGTCACTGAGGCTGGTGTGTTGGGGCAGTACCGCGCTCCCCTTGGCATTCCTTTTGCATTGTCAGTGTCCCTGGAGCTCTGGGCTTTGTGGTTTTCTGAACCCTAACCCTAGGCGTAACCCTAACCCTAGCCCTAGGCGCAGCCTAAGAAAGAGCATTGGGCTGAGTTGGGTTCCAATGAGGAGGCCATTGAGGATGCAATTTTGGGGCAGTACCGCGCTCCCCTTGGCATTCCTTTTGCATTGTCAGTGTCCCTGGAGCTCTGGGCTTTGTGGTTTTCTGAACCCTAACCCTAGGCGTAACCCTAACCCAAGCCCTAGGCGCAGCCTAAGACACAGCATTGGGCTGAGTCAGGTTCCAATGAGGAAGTCACTGAGGACGCAATTTTGGAGCAGTACCGCGCTCCCCTTGGCATTCCTTTCGCATTGTCAGTGTCCCTGGAGCTCTGGGCTTTGTGGTTTCCGGAACCCTAACCCTAGGCGGAACCCTAACCCTAGGCGTAACCCTAACCCTAGCCCTAGGCGCAGCCTAAGACACAGCATTGGGCTGAGTTGGGTTCCCATGAGGAGGCCATTAAGGATGCAATTTTGGGGCAGTACCGTGCTTCCCTTGGCATGCCTTTTGCATTGTCAGTGTCCCTGGAGCTCTGGGCTTTGTGGTTTTCTGAACCCTAACCCTAGGCGTAACCCTAACCCTGACCAGAGTCGCAGCCTAAGACACAGCATTGGGCTGAGTCAGGTTCCAATGAGGAAGTCACTGAGGCTGGTTTGTTGGGGCAGTACCGCGCTCCCTTTAGCATGCCTTTTGCATTGTCCGTGTCCCTGGAGCTCTGGGCATTGTGGTTTTCTGAACCCTAACCCTAGGCGTAACCCTAACCCTAGGCGTAACCCTAACCCTAGCCCTAGGCGCAGCCTAAGACACAGCATTGGGCTGAGTTGGGTTCCCATGAGGAGGCCATTGAGGATGCAATTTTGGAGCAGTACCGTGCGCCTCTTGGCATTCCTTTCGCATTGTCAGTGTCCCTGGAGCTCTGGACTTTGTGGTTTTCTGTACCCTAAACCTAGGCGTAACCCTAACCCTAGCCCTAGGCGCAGCCTAAGACACAGCATTGGGCTCAGTTTGGTTCCAAAGAGGAAGTCACTGAGGCTGGTGTGTTGGGGCAGTACCGTGCTCCCCTTGGCATTCCTTTCGCATTGTCAGTGTCCCTGGAGCTCTGGGCATTGTGGTTTTCTGAACCCTAACCCTAGGCGTAACCCTAACCCTAGCCCTAGGTGCAGCCTAAGAAAGAGCATTGGGCTATGTTGGGTTCCAATGAGGAGGCCATTGAGGATGCAATTTTGGGGCAGTACCGCGCTCCCCTTGGCATGCCTTTTGCATTGTCAGTGTCCCTGGAGCTCTGGGCATTGTGGTTTTATGAACCCTAACCCTAGGCGTAACCCTAACCCTAGCCCTAGGCACAGCCTAAGACAGAGCATTGGGCTGAGTTGGGTTCTAATGAGGAAGCCACTGAGGCTGGTGTGTTTGGGCAGTACCGCGCTCCCTTTGGCATGCCTTTTGCATTGTCAGTGTCCGTGGAGCTCTGGGCATTGTGGTTTTCTGAACCCTAACCCTAGGTGTAACGCTAACCCTAGCCCTAGGCGCAGCCTAAGACACAGCATTGGGCTGAGTTGGCTTCCCATGAGGAGGCCATTGAGGATGCAATTTTGGAGCAGTACCGTGCACCTCTTGGCATTCCTTTTGCATTGTCAGTGTCCCTGGAGCTCTGGGCATTGTGGTTTTCTGAACCCTAACCCTAGGCGTAACCCTAACCCTAGCCCTAGGCGCAGCCTAAACACAGCATTGGGCTGAGTTGGGTTCCCATGAGGAGGCCATTTAGGATGCAATTTTGGGGCAGTACCGCGCTCCTCTTGGCATTCCTTTTGCATTGTCAGTGTCCCTGGAGCTCTGGGCATTGTGGTTTTCTGTACCCTAACCCTAGGCGTAACCCTAACCCTAGCCCTAGGCGCAGCCTAAGACACAGCATTGGGCTCAGTTTGGTTCCAGGGAGGAAGTCACTGAGGCTGGTGTGTTGGGGCAGTACCGCGCTCCCCTTGGCATTCCTTTTGCATTGTCAGTGTCCCTGGAGCTCTGGGCTTTGTGGTTTTCTGAACCCTAACCCTAGGCGTAACCCTAACCCTAGCCCTAGGTGCAGCCTAAGAAAGAGCATTGGGCTGAGTTGGGTTCCAATGAGGAGGCCATTGAGGCTGCAATGTTGGAGCAGTACCGCGCTCCCCTTGGCATTCCTTTTGCATTGTCAGTGTCCCTGGAGCTCTGGGCTTTGTGGTTTTCTGAACCCTAACCCTAGGCGTAACCCTAACCCTAGCCCTGTGCTGAGCCTAAGACACAGCATTGGGCTGAGTTGGCTTCCCATGAGGAGGCCATTGAGGATGCAATTTTGGAGCAGTACCGTGCGCCTCTTGGCATTCCTTTTGCATTGTCAGTGTCCCTGGAGCTCTGGGCATTGTGGTTTTCTGAACCCTAACCCTAGGCGTAACCCCAACCCTAGCCCTATGCTGAGCCTAAGACACAGCATTGGGCTCAGTTTGGTTCCAAAGAGGAAGTCACTGAGGCTGGTGTGTTGGGGCAGTACCGTGGTCACCTTGGCATTCCTTTCGCATTGTCAGTGTCCCTGGAGCTCTGGGCTTTGTGGTTTTCTGAACCCTAACCCTAGGCGTAACCCTAACCCTAGCCCTAGGTGCAGCCTAAGACACAGCATTGGGCTCAGTTTGGTTCCAGGGAGGAAGTCACTGAGGCTGGTATGTTGGGGCAGTACCGCGCTCCCCTTGGCATTCCTTTTGCATTGTCAGTGTCCCTGGAGCTCTGGGCTTTGTGGTTTTCTGAACCCTAACCCTAGGTGTAACCCTAACCCAAGCCCTAGGCGCAGCCTAAGACACAGCATTGGGCTAAATCAGGTTCCAATGAGGAAGTCACTGAGGCTGGTTTGTTGGGGCAGTAACGCGCTCCCTTTAGCATGCCTTTTGCATTGTCAGTGTCCCTGGAGCTCTGGGCATTGTGGTTTTCTGAACCCTAACCCTAGGCATAACCCTAACTTAAGCCCTAGGCACAGCCTAAGACACAGCATTGGGCTGATGTCCGTTCCAAAGAGGAAGCCATTGAGGACGCAATTTTGGAGCAGTACCGCGCTCCCCTTGGTATTCCTTTTGCATTGCCAGTGTCCCTGGAGCTCTGGGCATTGTGGTTTTCTGAACCCTAACCCTAGGCGTAACCCTAACCCTAGCCCTAGGCGCAGCCTAAGACACAGCATTGGGCTCAGTTTGGTTCCAAAGAGGAAGTCACTGAGGCTGGTGTGTTGGGGCAGTACCGTGGTCACCTTGGCATTCCTTTCGCATTGTCAGTGTCCCTGGAGCTCTGGGTTTTGTGGTTTTCTGAACCCTAACCCTAGGCGTAACCCTAACCCTAGCCCTAGGTGCAGCCTAAGAAAGAGCATTGGGCTATGTTGGGTTCCAATGAGGAGGCCATTGAGGATGCAATTTTAGGGCAGTACCGCGCTCCCCTTGGCATGCCTTTCGCATTGTCAGTGTCCCTGGAGCTCTGGGCTTTGTGGTTTTCTGAACCCTAACCCTAGGCGTAACCCTAACCCTAGCCCTAGGCGCAGCCTAAGACACAGCATTGGGCTGAGTTGGGTTCTAATGAGGAAGCCACTGAGGCTGGTGTGTTTGGGGCACTACCGTGCTTCCCTTGGCATTCCTTTTGCATTGTCAGTGTCCCTGGAGCTCTGGGCATTGTGGTTTCCGGAACCCTAACCCTAGGCGGAACCCTAACCCTAGCCCAAGGCGCAGCCTAAGACACAGCATTGGGCTGAGTTGGGTTCCCATGAGGAGGCCATTTAGGATGCAATTTTGGGGCAGTACCGTGCTCCCCTTGGCATTCCTTTTGCATTGTCAGTGTCCCTGGAGCTGTGGGCATTGTGGTTTTCTGTACCCTAACCCTAGGCGTAACCCCAACCCTAGCCCTAGGCGCAGCCTAAGACACAGCATTGGGCTCAGTTTGGTTCCAGGGAGGAAGTCACTGAGGCTGGTGTGTTGGGGCAGTATCGCGCTCCCCTTGGCATTCCTTTTGCATTGTCAGTGTCCCTGGAGCTCTGGGCTTTGTGGTTTTCTGAACCCTAACCCTAGGCGTAACGCTAACCCTAGCCCTAGGTGCAGCCTAAGAAAGAGCATTGGGCTGAGTTGGGTTCCAATGAGGAGGCCATTGAGGCTGCAATGTTGGAGCAGTACCGCGCTCCTCTTGGCATTCCTTTCGCATTGTCAGTGTCCCTGGAGCTCTGGGCATTGTGGTTTTCTGAACCCTAACCCTAGGCGTAACCCTAACCCTAGCCCTAGGCGCAGCCTAAGACACAGCATTGGGCTGAGTTGGCTTCCCATGAGGAGGCCATTGAGGATGCAATTTTGGAGCAGTACCGTGCGCCTCTTGGCATTCCTTTTGCATTGTCAGTGTCCCTGGAGCTCTGGACATTGTGGTTTTCTGAACCCTAACCCTAGGCATAACCCTAACCCTAGCCCTAGGCGCAGCCTAAGACACAGCATTGGGCTCAGTTGGGTTCCAATAAGGAGGAAGCCATTGAGGATGCAATTTTGGGGCAGTACAACGCTCCCCTTGGCATTCCTTTCGCATTGTCAGTGTCCCTGGAGCTCTGGGCATTGTGGTTTTCTGAACCCTAACCCTAGGCGTAACCCTAACCCTAGCCCTATGCTGAGCCTAAGACACAGCATTGGGCTGAGTTTGGTTCCAATGAGGAGGTCACTGAGGCTGGTGTGTTGGGGCAGTACCGTGGTCACCTTGGCATTCCTTTCGCATTGTCAGTGTCCCTGGAGCTCTGGGCTTTGTGGTTTTCTGAACCCTAACCCTAGGCGTAACCCTAACCCTAGCCCTAGGCGCAGCCTAAGAAAGAGCATTGGGCTGAGTTGGGTTCCAATGAGGAGGCCATTGAGGATGCAATTTTGGGGCAGTACCGCGCTCCCCTTGGCATGCTTTTTGCATTGTCAGTGTCCCTGGAGCTCTGGGCATTGTGGTTTTCTGAACCCTAACCCTAGGCGTAACCCTAACCCTAGCCCTAGGTGCAGCCTAAGACACAGCATTGGGCTGAGTCAGGTTCCAATGAGGAAGCCACTGAGGCTGGTTTGTTGGGGCAGAAAAGCGCACCCCTTGGCATTCCTTTTGCATTGTGAGTGTCCCTGGAGCTCTGGGCATTGTGGTTTTCTGAACCCTAACCCTAGGCATAACCCTAACCCAAGCCCTAGGCACAGCCTAAGACACAGCATTGGGCTGATGTCCGTTCCAAAGAGGAAGCCATTGAGGACGCAATTTTGGAGCAGTACCGCGCTCCCCTTGGTATTCCTTTTGCATTGCCAGTGTCCCTGGAGCTCTGGGCTTTGTGGTTTTCTGAACCCTAACCCTAGGCGTAACCCCAACCCTAGCCCGAGGCGCAGCCTAAGACACAGCATTGGGCTGAGTTCGGTTCCAAGGAGGAAGCCATTGAGGACGCAATTTTGGAGCAGTACCGCGCTCCCCTTGGCATTCCTTTCGCATTGTCAGTGTCCCTGGAGCTCTGGGCTTTGTGGTTTCCGGAACCCTAACCCTAGGCGTAACCCTAACCCTAGCCCTAGGCGCAGACTAAGACACAGCATTGGGCTGAGTTGGGTTCCCATGAGGAGGCCATTGAGGATGCAATCTTGGAGCAGTACCGTTGTCCCCTTGGCATGCCTTTCGCATTGTCAGTGTCCCTGGAGCTCTGGGCTTTGTGGTTTTCTGAACCCTAACCCTAGGCGTAACCCTAACCCTAGCCCTAGGTGCAGCCTAAGAAAGAGCATTGGGCTGAGTTGGGTTCCAATGAGGAGGCCATTGAGGATGCAATTTTGGGGCAGTACCGCGCACCCCTTAGCATTCCTTTCGCATTGTCAGTGTCCGTGGAACTCTGGGCATTGTGGTCTTCTGAACCCTAACCCTAGGCGTAACCCTAACCCTAGCCCTAGGCGCAGCCTAAGACACAGCATTGGGCTGAGTTCGGTTCCAAGGAGGAAGCCTTTGAGGATGCAATTTTGGAGCAGTACCGCGCTCCCCTTGGCATTCCTTTCGCATTGTCAGTGTCCCTGGAGCTCTGGGCTTTGTGGTTTTCTGAACCCTAACCCTAGGCGTAACCCTAACCCTAGCCCTAGGCGCAGCCTAAGACACAGCATTGGGCTGAGTTGGCTTCCCATGAGGAGGCCATTGAGGATGCAATTTTGGAGCAGTACCGTGCTCCCCTTGGCATTCCTTTTGCATTGTCAGTGTCCCTGGAGCTCTGGACATTGTGGTTTTCTGAACCCTAACCCTAGGCATAACCCTAACCCTAGCCCTAGGCGCAGCCTAAGACACAGCATTGGGCTCAGTTGGGTTCCAATAAGGAGGAAGCCATTGAGGATGCAATTTTGGGGCAGTACAACGCTCCCCTTGGCATTCCTTTCGCATTGTCAGTGTCCCTGGAGCTCTGGGCATTGTGGTTTTCTGAACCCTAACCCTAGGCGTAACCCTAACCCTAGCCCTATGCTGAGCCTAAGACACAGCATTGGGCTGAGTTTGGTTCCAATGAGGAGGTCACTGAGGCTGGTGTGTTGGGGCAGTACCGTGGTCACCTTGGCATTCCTTTCGCATTGTCAGTGTCCCTGGAGCTCTGGGCTTTGTGGTTTTCTGAACCCTAACCCTTGGCGTAACCCTAACCCTAGCCCTAGGCGCAGCCTAAGAAAGAGCATTGGGCTGAGTTGGGTTCCAATGAGGAGGCCATTGAGGATGCAATTTTGGGGCAGTACCGCGCTCCCCTTGGCATGCTTTTTGCATTGTCAGTGTCCCTGGAGCTCTGGGCATTGTGGTTTTCTGAACCCTAACCCTAGGCGTAACCCTAACCCTAGCCCTAGGTGCAGCCTAAGACACAGCATTGGGCTGAGTCAGGTTCCAATGAGGAAGCCACTGAGGCTGGTTTGTTGGGGCAGAAAAGCGCACCCCTTGGCATTCCTTTTGCATTGTCAGTGTCCCTGGAGCTCTGGGCATTGTGGTTTTCTGAACCCTAACCCTAGGCATAACCCTAACCCAAGCCCTAGGCACAGCCTAAGACACAGCATTGGGCTGATGTCCGTTCCAAAGAGGAAGCCATTGAGGACGCAATTTTGGAGCAGTACCGCGCTCCCCTTGGTATTCCTTTTGCATTGCCAGTGTCCCTGGAGCTCTGGGCTTTGTGGTTTTCTGAACCCTAACCCTAGGCGTAACCCCAACCCTAGCCCGAGGCGCAGCCTAAGACACAGCATTGGGCTGAGTTCGGTTCCAAGGAGGAAGCCATTGAGGACGCAATTTTGGAGCAGTACCGCGCTCCCCTTGGCATTCCTTTCGCATTGTCAGTGTCCCTGGAGCTCTGGGCTTTGTGGTTTCCGGAACCCTAACCCTAGGCGTAACCCTAACCCTAGCCCTAGGCGCAGACTAAGACACAGCATTGGGCTGAGTTGGGTTCCCATGAGGAGGCCATTGAGGATGCAATCTTGGAGCAGTACCGTTGTCCCCTTGGCATGCCTTTCGCATTGTCAGTGTCCCTGGAGCTCTGGGCTTTGTGGTTTTCTGAACCCTAACCCTAGGCGTAACCCTAACCCTAGCCCTAGGTGCAGCCTAAGAAAGAGCATTGGGCTGAGTTGGGTTCCAATGAGGAGGCCATTGAGGATGCAATTTTGGGGCAGTACCGCGCACCCCTTAGCATTCCTTTCGCATTGTCAGTGTCCGTGGAACTCTGGGCATTGTGGTCTTCTGAACCCTAACCCTAGGCGTAACCCTAACCCTAGCCCTAGGCGCAGCCTAAGACACAGCATTGGGCTGAGTTCGGTTCCAAGGAGGAAGCCTTTGAGGATGCAATTTTGGAGCAGTACCGCGCTCCCCTTGGCATTCCTTTCGCATTGTCAGTGTCCCTGGAGCTCTGGGCTTTGTGGTTTTCTGAACCCTAACCCTAGGCGTAACCCTAACCCTAGCCCTAGGCGCAGCCTAAGACACAGCATTGGGCTGAGTCAGGTTCCAAGGAGGAAGCCATTGAGGATGCAATTCTGGGGCAGTACCGTGCTTCCCTTGGCATGCCTTTTGCATTGTCAGTGTCCCTGGACCTCTGGGCATTGTGGTTTTCTGAACCCTAACCCTAGGCGTAACCCTAACCCTAGCCCTAGGCACAGCCTAAGTCAGAGAATTGGGCTGAGTTGGGTTCTAATGAGGAAGCCACTGAGGCTGGTTTGTTGGGGCTGTACCGCGCTGCCTTGGCACGCCTTTTGCATTGTCAGTGTCCCTGGAGCTCTGGGCATTGTGGTTTTCTGTACCCTAACCCTAGGCGTAACCCTAACCCTAGCCCGAGGCGCAGCCTAAGACACAGCATTGGGCTGAGTTCGGTTCCAAGGAGGAAGCCATTGAGGACGCAATTTTGGAGCAGTACCGCGCTCCCCTTGGCATTCCTTTTGCATTGTCAGTGTCCCTGGAGCTCTGGGCTTTGTGGTTTTCTGAACCCTCACCCTAGGCGTAACCCTAACCCTAGCCCTAGGCGCAGCCTAAGACACAGCATTGGGCTGAGGTGGGTTCTAATGAGGAAGCCACTGAGGCTGGTGTGTTTGGGCAGTACCGCACTCCCTTTGGCATGCCTTTCACATTGTCCGTGTCCCTGGAGCTCTGGGCATTGTGGTTTTCTGAACCCTAACCCTAGGCGTAACCCTAACCCTAGCCCTAGGCGCAGCCTAAGACACAGCATTGGGCTCAGTTTGGTTCCAAAGAGGAAGTCACTGAGGCTGGTGTGTTGGGGCAGTACCGTGGTCACCTTGGCATTCCTTTCGCATTGTCAGTGTCCCTGGAGCTCTGGGCTTTGTGGTTTTCTGAACCCTAACCCTAGGCGTAACCCTAACCCTAGCCCTAGGTGCAGCCTAAGAAAGAGCATTCGGCTGAGTTGGGTTCCAATGAGGAGGCCATTGAGGATGCAATTTTGGAGCAGTACCGCGCTCCCCTTGGCATGCCTTTTGCATTGTCAGTGTCCCTGGAGCTCTGGGCTTTGTGGTTTTCTGAACCCTAACCCTAGGCGTAACCCTAACCCTAGCCCTAGGTGCAGCCTAAGACACAGCATTGGGCTCAGTTTGGTTCCAGGGAGGAAGTCACTGAGGCTGGTATGTTGGGGCAGTACCGCGCTCCCCTTGGCATTCCTTTTGCATTGTCAGTGTCCCTGGAGCTCTGGGCTTTGTGGTTTCCGGAACCCTAACCCTAGGCGGAACCCTAACCCTAGCCCAAGGCGCAGCCTAAGACACAGCATTGGGCTGAGTTGGGTTCCCATGAGGAGGCCATTTAGGATGCAATTTTGGGGCAGTACCGCGCTCCCCTTGGCATTCCTTTTGCATTGTCAGTGTCCCTGGAGCTCTGGGCATTGTGGTTTTCTGTACCCTAACCCTAGGCGTAACCCCAACCCTAGCCCTAGGCGCAGCCTAAGACACAGCATTGGGCTCAGTTTGGTTCCAGGGAGGAAGTCACTGAGGCTGGTGTGTTGGGGCAGTATCGCGCTCCCCTTGGCATTCCTTTTGCATTGTCAGTGTCCCTGGAGCTCTGGGCTTTGTGGTTTTCTGAACCCTAACCCTAGGCGTAACGCTAACCCTAGCCCTAGGTGCAGCCTAAGAAAGAGCATTGGGCTGAGTTGGGTTCCAATGAGGAGGCCATTGAGGCTGCAATGTTGGAGCAGTACCGCGCTCCTCTTGGCATTCCTTTCGCATTGTCAGTGTCCCTGGAGCTCTGGGCTTTGTGGTTTTCTGAACCCTAACCCTAGGCGTAACCCTAACCCTAGCCCTAGGCGCAGCCTAAGACACAGCATTGGGCTGAGTTGGGTTCCCATGAGGAGGCCATTTAGGATGCAATTTTGGGGCAGTACCGCGCTCCCCTTGGCATTCCTTTTGCATTGTCAGTGTCCCTGGAGCTCTGGGCATTGTGGTTTTCTGTACCCTAACCCTAGGCGTAACCCTAACCCTAGCCCTAGGCGCAGCCTAAGACACAGCATTGGGCTCAGTTTGGTTCCAGGGAGGAAGTCACTGAGGCTGGTGTGTTGGGGCAGTACCGCGCTCCCCTTGGCATTCCTTTTGCATTGTCAGTGTCCCTGGAGCTCTGGGCTTTGTGGTTTTCTGAACCCTAACCCTAGGCGTAACCCTAACCCTAGCCCTAGGCGCAGCCTAAGAAAGAGCATTGGGCTGAGTTGGGTTCCAATGAGGAGGCCATTGAGGATGCAATTTTGGGGCAGTACCGCGCTCCCCTTGGCATTCCTTTTGCATTGTCAGTGTCCCTGGAGCTCTGGGCTTTGTGGTTTTCTGAACCCTAACCCTAGGCGTAACCCTAACCCAAGCCCTAGGCGCAGCCTAAGACACAGCATTGGGCTGAGTCAGGTTCCAATGAGGAAGTCACTGAGGACGCAATTTTGGAGCAGTACCGCGCTCCCCTTGGCATTCCTTTCGCATTGTCAGTGTCCCTGGAGCTCTGGGCTTTGTGGTTTCCGGAACCCTAACCCTAGGCGGAACCCTAACCTTAGCCCTGTGCTGAGCCTAAGACACAGCATTGGGCTGAGTTGGGTTCCCATAAGGAGGCCATTGAGGATGCAATTTTGGAGCAGTACCGTGGTCCCCTTGGCATGCCTTTCGCATTGTCAGTGTCCCTGGAGCTCTGGGCTTTGTGGTTTTCTGAACTCTAACCCTAGGCGTAACCCTAACCCTAGCCCTAGGCGCAGCCTAAGACACAGCATTGGGCTGAGTTGGGTTCTAATGAGGAAGCCACTGAGGCTGGTGTGTTTGGGCAGTACCGCACTCCCTTTGCATGCCTTTTGCATTGTCAGTGTCCCTGGAGCTCTGGGCTTTGTGGTTTTCTGAACCCTAACCCTAGGCGTAACCCTAACCCTAGCCCTAGGTGCAGCCTAAGAAAGAGCATTGGGCTGAGTCAGGTTCCAATGAGGAGGCCATTGAGGATGCAATTTTGGGGCAGTACCGCGCCCCCCTTAGCATTCCTTTCGCATTGTCAGTGTCCGTGGAACTCTGGGCATTGTGGTCTTCTGAACCCTAACCCTAGGCGTAACCCTAACCCTAGCCCTAGGCGCAGCCTAAGACACAGCATTGGGCTGAGTTCGGTTCCAAGGAGGAAGCCATTGAGGATGCAATTTTGGAGCAGTACCGCGCTCCCCTTGGCATTCCTTTCGCATTGTCAGTGTCCCTGGAGCTCTGGGCTTTGTGGTTTCCGGAACCCTAACCCTAGGCGGAACCCTAACCCTAGGCGTAACCCTAACCCTAGCCCTAGGCGCAGCCTAAGACACAGCATTGGGCTGAGTTGGGTTCCCATGAGGAGGCCATTAAGGATGCAATTTTGGGGCAGTACCGTGCTTCCCTTGGCATGCCTTTTGCATTGTCAGTGTCCCTGGAGCTCTGGGCTTTGTGGTTTTCTGAACCCTAACCCTAGGCGTAACCCTAACCCTGACCAGAGTCGCAGCCTAAGACACAGCATTGGGCTGAGTCAGGTTCCAATGAGGAAGTCACTGAGGCTGGTTTGTTGGGGCAGTACCGCGCTCCCTTTAGCATGCCTTTTGCATTGTCCGTGTCCCTGGAGCTCTGGGCATTGTGGTTTTCTGAACCCTAACCCTAGGCGTAACCCTAACCCTAGGCGTAACCCTAACCCTAGCCCTAGGCGCAGCCTAAGACACAGCATTGGGCTGAGTTCGGTTCCAAGGAGGAAGCCATTGAGGATGCAATTTTGGAGCAGTACCGCGCTCCCCTTGGCATTCCTTTCGCATTGTCAGTGTCCCTGGAGCTCTGGGCTTTGTGGTTTCCGGAACCCTAACCCTAGGCGGAACCCTAACCCTAGGCGTAACCCTAACCCTAGCCCTAGGCGCAGCCTAAGACACAGCATTGGGCTGAGTTGGGTTCCCATGAGGAGGCCATTGAGGATGCAATTTTGGAGCAGTACCGTGCGCCTCTTGGCATTCCTTTCGCATTGTCAGTGTCCCTGGAGCTCTGGACTTTGTGGTTTTCTGTACCCTAAACCTAGGCGTAACCCTAACCCTAGCCCTAGGCGCAGCCTAAGACACAGCATTGGGCTCAGTTTGGTTCCAAAGAGGAAGTCACTGAGGCTGGTGTGTTGGGGCAGTACCGTGCTCCCCTTGGCATTCCTTTCGCATTGTCAGTGTCCCTGGAGCTCTGGGCTTTGTGGTTTTCTGAACCCTAACCCTAGGCGTAACCCTAACCCTAGCCCTAGGTGCAGCCTAAGAAAGAGCATTGGGCTATGTTGGGTTCCAATGAGGAGGCCATTGAGGATGCAATTTTGGGGCAGTACCGCGCTCCCCTTGGCATGCCTTTTGCATTGTCAGTGTCCCTGGAGCTCTGGGCATTGTGGTTTTATGAACCCTAACCCTAGGCGTAACCCTAACCCTAGCCCTAGGCACAGCCTAAGACAGAGCATTGGGCTGAGTTGGGTTCTAATGAGGAAGCCACTGAGGCTGGTGTGTTTGGGCAGTACCGCGCTCCCTTTGGCATGCCTTTTGCATTGTCAGTGTCCGTGGAGCTCTGGGCATTGTGGTTTTCTGAACCCTAACCCTAGGTGTAACGCTAACCCTAGCCCTAGGCGCAGCCTAAGACACAGCATTGGGCTGAGTTGGCTTCCCATGAGGAGGCCATTGAGGATGCAATTTTGGAGCAGTACCGTGCACCTCTTGGCATTCCTTTTGCATTGTCAGTGTCCCTGGAGCTCTGGGCATTGTGGTTTTCTGAACCCTAACCCTAGGCGTAACCCTAACCCTAGCCCTAGGCGCAGCCTAAGAAAGAGCATTGGGCTGAGTTGGGTTCCCATGAGGAGGCCATTTAGGATGCAATTTTGGGGCAGTACCGCGCTCCTCTTGGCATTCCTTTTGCATTGTCAGTGTCCCTGGAGCTCTGGGCATTGTGGTTTTCTGTACCCTAACCCTAGGCGTAACCCTAACCCTAGCCCTAGGCGCAGCCTAAGACACAGCATTGGGCTCAGTTTGGTTCCAGGGAGGAAGTCACTGAGGCTGGTGTGTTGGGGCAGTACCGCGCTCCCCTTGGCATTCCTTTTGCATTGTCAGTGTCCCTGGAGCTCTGGGCTTTGTGGTTTTCTGAACCCTAACCCTAGGCGTAACCCTAACCCTAGCCCTAGGTGCAGCCTAAGAAAGAGCATTGGGCTGAGTTGGGTTCCAATGAGGAGGCCATTGAGGCTGCAATGTTGGAGCAGTACCGCGCTCCCCTTGGCATTCCTTTTGCATTGTCAGTGTCCCTGGAGCTCTGGGCTTTGTGGTTTTCTGAACCCTAACCCTAGGCGTAACCCTAACCCTAGCCCTGTGCTGAGCCTAAGACACAGCATTGGGCTGAGTTGGCTTCCCATGAGGAGGCCATTGAGGATGCAATTTTGGAGCAGTACCGTGCGCCTCTTGGCATTCCTTTTGCATTGTCAGTGTCCCTGGAGCTCTGGGCATTGTGGTTTTCTGAACCCTAACCCTAGGCGTAACCCCAACCCTAGCCCTATGCTGAGCCTAAGACACAGCATTGGGCTCAGTTTGGTTCCAAAGAGGAAGTCACTGAGGCTGGTGTGTTGGGGCAGTACCGTGGTCACCTTGGCATTCCTTTCGCATTGTCAGTGTCCCTGGAGCTCTGGGCTTTGTGGTTTTCTGAACCCTAACCCTAGGCGTAACCCTAACCCTAGCCCTAGGTGCAGCCTAAGACACAGCATTGGGCTCAGTTTGGTTCCAGGGAGGAAGTCACTGAGGCTGGTATGTTGGGGCAGTACCGCGCTCCCCTTGGCATTCCTTTTGCATTGTCAGTGTCCCTGGAGCTCTGGGCTTTGTGGTTTTCTGAACCCTAACCCTAGGTGTAACCCTAACCCAAGCCCTAGGCGCAGCCTAAGACACAGCATTGGGCTAAATCAGGTTCCAATGAGGAAGTCACTGAGGCTGGTTTGTTGGGGCAGTAACGCGCTCCCTTTAGCATGCCTTTTGCATTGTCAGTGTCCCTGGAGCTCTGGGCATTGTGGTTTTCTGAACCCTAACCCTAGGCATAACCCTAACTTAAGCCCTAGGCACAGCCTAAGACACAGCATTGGGCTGATGTCCGTTCCAAAGAGGAAGCCATTGAGGACGCAATTTTGGAGCAGTACCGCGCTCCCCTTGGTATTCCTTTTGCATTGCCAGTGTCCCTGGAGCTCTGGGCATTGTGGTTTTCTGAACCCTAACCCTAGGCGTAACCCTAACCCTAGCCCTAGGCGCAGCCTAAGACACAGCATTGGGCTCAGTTTGGTTCCAAAGAGGAAGTCACTGAGGCTGGTGTGTTGGGGCAGTACCGTGGTCACCTTGGCATTCCTTTCGCATTGTCAGTGTCCCTGGAGCTCTGGGTTTTGTGGTTTTCTGAACCCTAACCCTAGGCGTAACCCTAACCCTAGCCCTAGGTGCAGCCTAAGAAAGAGCATTGGGCTATGTTGGGTTCCAATGAGGAGGCCATTGAGGATGCAATTTTAGGGCAGTACCGCGCTCCCCTTGGCATGCCTTTCGCATTGTCAGTGTCCCTGGAGCTCTGGGCTTTGTGGTTTTCTGAACCCTAACCCTAGGCGTAACCCTAACCCTAGCCCTAGGCGCAGCCTAAGACACAGCATTGGGCTGAGTTGGGTTCTAATGAGGAAGCCACTGAGGCTGGTGTGTTTGGGGCACTACCGTGCTTCCCTTGGCATTCCTTTTGCATTGTCAGTGTCCCTGGAGCTCTGGGCATTGTGGTTTCCGGAACCCTAACCCTAGGCGGAACCCTAACCCTAGCCCAAGGCGCAGCCTAAGACACAGCATTGGGCTGAGTTGGGTTCCCATGAGGAGGCCATTTAGGATGCAATTTTGGGGCAGTACCGTGCTCCCCTTGGCATTCCTTTTGCATTGTCAGTGTCCCTGGAGCTGTGGGCATTGTGGTTTTCTGTACCCTAACCCTAGGCGTAACCCCAACCCTAGCCCTAGGCGCAGCCTAAGACACAGCATTGGGCTCAGTTTGGTTCCAGGGAGGAAGTCACTGAGGCTGGTGTGTTGGGGCAGTATCGCGCTCCCCTTGGCATTCCTTTTGCATTGTCAGTGTCCCTGGAGCTCTGGGCTTTGTGGTTTTCTGAACCCTAACCCTAGGCGTAACGCTAACCCTAGCCCTAGGTGCAGCCTAAGAAAGAGCATTGGGCTGAGTTGGGTTCCAATGAGGAGGCCATTGAGGCTGCAATGTTGGAGCAGTACCGCGCTCCTCTTGGCATTCCTTTCGCATTGTCAGTGTCCCTGGAGCTCTGGGCATTGTGGTTTTCTGAACCCTAACCCTAGGCGTAACCCTAACCCTAGCCCTAGGCGCAGCCTAAGACACAGCATTGGGCTGAGTTGGCTTCCCATGAGGAGGCCATTGAGGATGCAATTTTGGAGCAGTACCGTGCGCCTCTTGGCATTCCTTTTGCATTGTCAGTGTCCCTGGAGCTCTGGACATTGTGGTTTTCTGAACCCTAACCCTAGGCATAACCCTAACCCTAGCCCTAGGCGCAGCCTAAGACACAGCATTGGGCTCAGTTGGGTTCCAATAAGGAGGAAGCCATTGAGGATGCAATTTTGGGGCAGTACAACGCTCCCCTTGGCATTCCTTTCGCATTGTCAGTGTCCCTGGAGCTCTGGGCATTGTGGTTTTCTGAACCCTAACCCTAGGCGTAACCCTAACCCTAGCCCTATGCTGAGCCTAAGACACAGCATTGGGCTGAGTTTGGTTCCAATGAGGAGGTCACTGAGGCTGGTGTGTTGGGGCAGTACCGTGGTCACCTTGGCATTCCTTTCGCATTGTCAGTGTCCCTGGAGCTCTGGGCTTTGTGGTTTTCTGAACCCTAACCCTAGGCGTAACCCTAACCCTAGCCCTAGGCGCAGCCTAAGAAAGAGCATTGGGCTGAGTTGGGTTCCAATGAGGAGGCCATTGAGGATGCAATTTTGGGGCAGTACCGCGCTCCCCTTGGCATGCTTTTTGCATTGTCAGTGTCCCTGGAGCTCTGGGCATTGTGGTTTTCTGAACCCTAACCCTAGGCGTAACCCTAACCCTAGCCCTAGGTGCAGCCTAAGACACAGCATTGGGCTGAGTCAGGTTCCAATGAGGAAGCCACTGAGGCTGGTTTGTTGGGGCAGAAAAGCGCACCCCTTGGCATTCCTTTTGCATTGTGAGTGTCCCTGGAGCTCTGGGCATTGTGGTTTTCTGAACCCTAACCCTAGGCATAACCCTAACCCAAGCCCTAGGCACAGCCTAAGACACAGCATTGGGCTGATGTCCGTTCCAAAGAGGAAGCCATTGAGGACGCAATTTTGGAGCAGTACCGCGCTCCCCTTGGTATTCCTTTTGCATTGCCAGTGTCCCTGGAGCTCTGGGCTTTGTGGTTTTCTGAACCCTAACCCTAGGCGTAACCCCAACCCTAGCCCGAGGCGCAGCCTAAGACACAGCATTGGGCTGAGTTCGGTTCCAAGGAGGAAGCCATTGAGGACGCAATTTTGGAGCAGTACCGCGCTCCCCTTGGCATTCCTTTCGCATTGTCAGTGTCCCTGGAGCTCTGGGCTTTGTGGTTTCCGGAACCCTAACCCTAGGCGTAACCCTAACCCTAGCCCTAGGCGCAGACTAAGACACAGCATTGGGCTGAGTTGGGTTCCCATGAGGAGGCCATTGAGGATGCAATCTTGGAGCAGTACCGTGCGCCTCTTGGCATTCCTTTCGCATTGTCAGTGTCCCTGGAGCTCTGGGCTTTGTGGTTTTCTGAACCCTAACCCTAGGCGTAACCCTAACCCTAGCCCTAGGTGCAGCCTAAGAAAGAGCATTGGGCTGAGTTGGGTTCCAATGAGGAGGCCATTGAGGATGCAATTTTGGGGCAGTACCGCGCACCCCTTAGCATTCCTTTCGCATTGTCAGTGTCCGTGGAACTCTGGGCATTGTGGTCTTCTGAACCCTAACCCTAGGCGTAACCCTAACCCTAGCCCTAGGCGCAGCCTAAGACACAGCATTGGGCTGAGTTCGGTTCCAAGGAGGAAGCCTTTGAGGATGCAATTTTGGAGCAGTACCGCGCTCCCCTTGGCATTCCTTTCGCATTGTCAGTGTCCCTGGAGCTCTGGGCTTTGTGGTTTTCTGAACCCTAACCCTAGGCGTAACCCTAACCCTAGCCCTAGGCGCAGCCTAAGACACAGCATTGGGCTGAGTCAGGTTCCAAGGAGGAAGCCATTGAGGATGCAATTCTGGGGCAGTACCGTGCTTCCCTTGGCATGCCTTTTGCATTGTCAGTGTCCCTGGACCTCTGGGCATTGTGGTTTTCTGAACCCTAACCCTAGGCGTAACCCTAACCCTAGCCCTAGGCACAGCCTAAGTCAGAGAATTGGGCTGAGTTGGGTTCTAATGAGGAAGCCACTGAGGCTGGTTTGTTGGGGCTGTACCGCGCTGCCTTGGCACGCCTTTTGCATTGTCAGTGTCCCTGGAGCTCTGGGCATTGTGGTTTTCTGTACCCTAACCCTAGGCGTAACCCTAACCCTAGCCCGAGGCGCAGCCTAAGAAAGAGCATTGGGCTGAGTTGGGTTCCAAGGAGGAAGCCATTGAGGACGCAATTTTGGAGCAGTACCGCGCTCCCCTTGGCATTCCTTTTGCATTGTCAGTGTCCCTGGAGCTCTGGGCTTTGTGGTTTTCTGAACCCTCACCCTAGGCGTAACCCTAACCCTAGCCCTAGGCGCAGCCTAAGACACAGCATTGGGCTGAGGTGGGTTCTAATGAGGAAGCCACTGAGGCTGGTGTGTTTGGGCAGTACCGCACTCCCTTTGGCATGCCTTTCACATTGTCCGTGTCCCTGGAGCTCTGGGCATTGTGGTTTTCTGAACCCTAACCCTAGGCGTAACCCTAACCCTAGCCCTATGCTGAGCCTAAGACACAGCATTGGGCTGAGTTTGGTTCCAATGAGGAGGTCACTGAGGCTGGTGTGTTGGGGCAGTACCGTGGTCACCTTGGCATTCCTTTCGCATTGTCAGTGTCCCTGGAGCTCTGGGCTTTGTGGTTTTCTGAACCCTAACCCTAGGCGTAACCCTAACCCTAGCCCTAGGTGCAGCCTAAGAAAGAGCATTCGGCTGAGTTGGGTTCCAATGAGGAGGCCATTGAGGATGCAATTTTGGAGCAGTACCGCGCTCCCCTTGGCATGCCTTTTGCATTGTCAGTGTCCCTGGAGCTCTGGGCTTTGTGGTTTTCTGAACCCTAACCCTAGGCGTAACCCTAACCCTAGCCCTAGGTGCAGCCTAAGACACAGCATTGGGCTCAGTTTGGTTCCAGGGAGGAAGTCACTGAGGCTGGTATGTTGGGGCAGTACCGCGCTCCCCTTGGCATTCCTTTTGCATTGTCAGTGTCCCTGGAGCTCTGGGCTTTGTGGTTTCCGGAACCCTAACCCTAGGCGGAACCCTAACCCTAGCCCAAGGCGCAGCCTAAGACACAGCATTGGGCTGAGTTGGGTTCCCATGAGGAGGCCATTTAGGATGCAATTTTGGGGCAGTACCGCGCTCCCCTTGGCATTCCTTTTGCATTGTCAGTGTCCCTGGAGCTCTGGGCATTGTGGTTTTCTGTACCCTAACCCTAGGCGTAACCCCAACCCTAGCCCTAGGCGCAGCCTAAGACACAGCATTGGGCTCAGTTTGGTTCCAGGGAGGAAGTCACTGAGGCTGGTGTGTTGGGGCAGTATCGCGCTCCCCTTGGCATTCCTTTTGCATTGTCAGTGTCCCTGGAGCTCTGGGCTTTGTGGTTTTCTGAACCCTAACCCTAGGCGTAACGCTAACCCTAGCCCTAGGTGCAGCCTAAGAAAGAGCATTGGGCTGAGTTGGGTTCCAATGAGGAGGCCATTGAGGCTGCAATGTTGGAGCAGTACCGCGCTCCTCTTGGCATTCCTTTCGCATTGTCAGTGTCCCTGGAGCTCTGGGCTTTGTGGTTTTCTGAACCCTAACCCTAGGCGTAACCCTAACCCTAGCCCTAGGCGCAGCCTAAGACACAGCATTGGGCTGAGTTGGCTTCCCATGAGGAGGCCATTGAGGATGCAATTTTGGAGCAGTACCGTGCGCCTCTTGGCATTCCTTTTGCATTGTCAGTGTCCCTGGAGCTCTGGACATTGTGGTTTTCTGAACCCTAACCCTAGGCATAACCCTAACCCTAGCCCTAGGCGCAGCCTAAGACACAGCATTGGGCTCAGTTGGGTTCCAATAAGGAGGCCATTGAGGATGCAATTTTGGGGCAGTACAACGCTCCCCTTGGCATTCCTTTCGCATTGTCAGTGTCCCTGGAGCTCTGGGCATTGTGGTTTTCTGAACCCTAACCCTAGGCGTAACCCTAACCCTAGCCCTAGGTGCAGCCTAAGACACAGCATTGGGCTGAGTTTGGTTCCAATGAGGAGGTCACTGAGGCTGGTGTGTTGGGGCAGTACCGTGGTCACCTTGGCATTCCTTTCGCATTGTCAGTGTCCCTGGAGCTCTGGGCTTTGTGGTTTTCTGAACCCTAACCCTAGGCGTAACCCTAACCCTAGCCCTAGGCGCAGCCTAAGAAAGAGCATTGGGCTGAGTTGGGTTCCAATGAGGAGGCCATTGAGGATGCAATTTTGGGGCAGTACCGCGCTCCCCTTGGCATGCTTTTTGCATTGTCAGTGTCCCTGGAGCTCTGGGCATTGTGGTTTTCTGAACCCTAACCCTAGGCGTAACCCTAACCCAAGCCCTAGGCGCAGCCTAAGACACAGCATTGGGCTGAGTCAGGTTCCAATGAGGAAGCCACTGAGGCTGGTTTGTTGGGGCAGAAAAGCGCACCCCTTGGCATTCCTTTTGCATTGTGAGTGTCCCTGGAGCTCTGGGCATTGTGGTTTTCTGAACCCTAACCCTAGGCATAACCCTAACCCAAGCCCTAGGCACAGCCTAAGACACAGCATTGGGCTGATGTCCGTTCCAAAGAGGAAGCCATTGAGGACGCAATTTTGGAGCAGTACCGCGCTCCCCTTGGTATTCCTTTTGCATTGCCAGTGTCCCTGGAGCTCTGGGCTTTGTGGTTTTCTGAACCCTAACCCTAGGCGTAACCCTAACCCTAGCCCGAGGCGCAGCCTAAGACACAGCATTGGGCTGAGTTCGGTTCCAAGGAGGAAGCCATTGAGGACGCAATTTTGGAGCAGTACCGCGCTCCCCTTGGCATTCCTTTCGCATTGTCAGTGTCCCTGGAGCTCTGGGCTTTGTGGTTTCCGGAACCCTAACCCTAGGCGTAACCCTAACCCTAGCCCTAGGCGCAGACTAAGACACAGCATTGGGCTGAGTTGGGTTCCCATGAGGAGGCCATTGAGGATGCAATCTTGGAGCAGTACCGTTGTCCCCTTGGCATGCCTTTCGCATTGTCAGTGTCCCTGGAGCTCTGGGCTTTGTGGTTTTCTGAACCCTCACCCTAGGCGTAACCCTAACCCTAGCCCTAGGTGCAGCCTAAGAAAGAGCATTGGGCTGAGTTGGGTTCCAATGAGGAGGCCATTGAGGATGCAATTTTGGGGCAGTACCGCGCACCCCTTAGCATTCCTTTCGCATTGTCAGTGTCCGTGGAACTCTGGGCATTGTGGTCTTCTGAACCCTAACCCTAGGCGTAACCCTAACCCTAGCCCTAGGCGCAGCCTAAGACACAGCATTGGGCTGAGTTCGGTTCCAAGGAGGAAGCCATTGAGGATGCAATTTTGGAGCAGTACCGCGCTCCCCTTGGCATTCCTTTCGCATTGTCAGTGTCCCTGGAGCTCTGGGCTTTGTGGTTTCCGGAGCCCTAACCCTAGGCGGAACCCTAACCCTAGGCGTAACCCTAACCCTAGCCCTAGGCGCAGCCTAAGACACAGCATTGGGCTGAGTTGGGTTCCCATGAGGAGGCCATTAAGGATGCAATTTTGGAGCAGTACCGCGCTCCCTTTAGCATGCCTTTTGCATTGTCCGTGTCCCTGGAGCTCTGGGCATTGTGGTTTTCTGAACCCTAACCCTAGGCGTAACCCTAACCCTAGCCCTAGGCGCAGCCTAAGACACAGCATTGGGCTCAGTTTGGTTCCAAAGAGGAAGTCACTGAGGCTGGTGTGTTGGGGCAGTACCGTGGTCACCTTGGCATTCCTTTCGCATTGTCAGTGTCCCTGGAGCTCTGGGTTTTGTGGTTTTCTGAACCCTAACCCTAGGCGTAACCCTAACCCTAGCCCTAGGTGCAGCCTAAGAAAGAGCATTGGGCTGAGTTGGGTTCCAATGAGGAGGCCATTGAGGATGCAATTTTAGGGCAGTACCGCGCTCCCCTTGGCATGCCTTTCGCATTGTCAGTGTCCCTGGAGCTCTGGGCTTTGTGGTTTTCTGAACCCTAACCCTAGGCGTAACCCTAACCCTAGCCCTAGGCGCAGCCTAAGACACAGCATTGGGCTGAGTTGGGTTCTAATGAGGAAGCCACTGAGGCTGGTGTGTTTGGGCAGTACCGCACTCCCTTTGCATGCCTTTTGCATTGTCAGTGTCCCTGGAGCTCTGGGCTTTGTGGTTTTCTGAACCCTAACCCTAGGCGTAACCCTAACCCTAGCCCTAGGCGCAGCCTAAGACACAGCATTGGGCTGAGTTCAGTTCCAATGATGAGGCCATTGAGGATGCAATTTTGGGGCAGTACCGCGCACCCCTTGGCATGCCTTTCGCATTGTCAGTGTCCGTGGAACTCTGGGCATTGTGGTCTTCTGAACCCTAACCCTAGGCGTAACCCTAACCCTAGCCCTAGGCGCAGCCTAAGACACAGCATTGGGCTGAGTTGGGTTCCCATGAGGAGGCCATTGAGGATGCAATTTTGGAGCAGTACCGCGCTCCCCTTGGCATTCCTTTTGCATTGTCAGTGTCCCTGGAGCTCTGGGCTTTGTGGTTTTCTGTACCCTAACCCTAGGCGTAACCCTAACCCTAACCCTAGGCGCAGCCTAAGACACAGCATTGGGCTGAGTTGGGTTCCCATGAGGAGGCCATTTAGGATGCAATTTTGGGGCAGTACCGCGCTCCCCTTGGCATTCCTTTTGCATTGTCAGTGTCCCTGGAGCTCTGGGCATTGTGGTTTTCTGTACCCTAACCCTAGGCGTAACCCTAACCCTAGCCCTAGGCGCAGCCTAAGACACAGCATTGGGCTCAGTTTGGTTCCAGGGAGGAAGTCACTGAGGCTGGTGTGTTGGGGCAGTACCGCGCTCCCCTTGGCATTCCTTTTGCATTGTCAGTGTCCCTGGAGCTCTGGGCTTTGTGGTTTTCTGAACCCTAACCCTAGGCGTAACCCTAACCCTAGCCCTAGGCGCAGCCTAAGACACAGCATTGGGCTGAGTTGGGTTCCAATGAGGAGGCCATTGAGGATGCAATTTTGGGGCAGTACCGCGCTCCCCTTGGCATTCCTTTTGCATTGTCAGTGTCCCTGGAGCTCTGGGCTTTGTGGTTTTCTGAACCCTAACCCTAGGCGTAACCCTAACCCAAGCCCTAGGCGCAGCCTAAGACACAGCATTGGGCTGAGTCAGGTTCCAATGAGGAAGTCACTGAGGACGCAATTTTGGAGCAGTACCGCGCTCCCCTTGGCATGCCTTTTGCATTGTCAGTGTCCCTGGAGCTCTGGGCTTTGTGGTTTTCTGAACCCTAACCCTAGGCGTAACCCTAACCCTAGCCCTAGGCGCAGCCTAAGACACAGCATTGGGCTCAGTTTGGTTCCAAAGAGGAAGTCACTGAGGCTGGTGTGTTGGGGCAGTACCGTGGTCACCTTGGCATTCCTTTCGCATTGTCAGTGTCCCTGGAGCTCTGGGCTTTGTGGTTTTCTGAACCCTAACCCTAGGCGTAACCCTAACCCTAGCCCTAGGTGCAGCCTAAGAAAGAGCATTCGGCTGAGTTGGGTTCCAATGAGGAGGCCATTGAGGATGCAATTTTGGAGCAGTACCGCGCTCCCCTTGGCATGCCTTTTGCATTGTCAGTGTCCCTGGAGCTCTGGGCTTTGTGGTTTTCTGAACCCTAACCCTAGGCGTAACCCTAACCCTAGCCCTAGGTGCAGCCTAAGACACAGCATTGGGCTCAGTTTGGTTCCAGGGAGGAAGTCACTGAGGCTGGTATGTTGGGGCAGTACCGCGCTCCCCTTGGCATTCCTTTTGCATTGTCAGTGTCCCTGGAGCTCTGGGCTTTGTGGTTTCCGGAACCCTAACCCTAGGCGGAACCCTAACCCTAGCCCAAGGCGCAGCCTAAGACACAGCATTGGGCTGAGTTGGGTTCCCATGAGGAGGCCATTTAGGATGCAATTTTGGGGCAGTACCGCGCTCCCCTTGGCATTCCTTTTGCATTGTCAGTGTCCCTGGAGCTCTGGGCATTGTGGTTTTCTGTACCCTAACCCTAGGCGTAACCCCAACCCTAGCCCTAGGCGCAGCCTAAGACACAGCATTGGGCTCAGTTTGGTTCCAGGGAGGAAGTCACTGAGGCTGGTGTGTTGGGGCAGTATCGCGCTCCCCTTGGCATTCCTTTTGCATTGTCAGTGTCCCTGGAGCTCTGGGCTTTGTGGTTTTCTGAACCCTAACCCTAGGCGTAACCCTAACCCTAGCCCTAGGTGCAGCCTAAGAAAGAGCATTGGGCTGAGTTGGGTTCCAATGAGGAGGCCATTGAGGCTGCAATGTTGGAGCAGTACCGCGCTCCTCTTGGCATTCCTTTCGCATTGTCAGTGTCCCTGGAGCTCTGGGCTTTGTGGTTTTCTGAACCCTAACCCTAGGCGTAACCCTAACCCTAGCCCTAGGCGCAGCCTAAGACACAGCATTGGGCTGAGTTGGCTTCCCATGAGGAGGCCATTGAGGATGCAATTTTGGAGCAGTACCGTGCGCCTCTTGGCATTCCTTTTGCATTGTCAGTGTCCCTGGAGCTCTGGGCTTTGTGGTTTTCTGAACCCTAACCCTAGGCGTAACCCTAACCCTAGCCCTAGGCGCAGCCTAAGACACAGCATTGGGCTCAGTTGGGTTCCAATAAGGAGGCCATTGAGGATGCAATTTTGGGGCAGTACAACGCTCCCCTTGGCATTCCTTTCGCATTGTCAGTGTCCCTGGAGCTCTGGGCATTGTGGTTTTCTGAACCCTAACCCTAGGCGTAACCCTAACCCTAGCCCTAGGTGCAGCCTAAGACACAGCATTGGGCTGAGTTTGGTTCCAATGAGGAGGTCACTGAGGCTGGTGTGTTGGGGCAGTACCGTGGTCACCTTGGCATTCCTTTCGCATTGTCAGTGTCCCTGGAGCTCTGGGCTTTGTGGTTTTCTGAACCCTAACCCTAGGCGTAACCCTAACCCTAGCCCTAGGCGCAGCCTAAGAAAGAGCATTGGGCTGAGTTGGGTTCCAATGAGGAGGCCATTGAGGATGCAATTTTGGGGCAGTACCGCGCTCCCCTTGGCATGCTTTTTGCATTGTCAGTGTCCCTGGAGCTCTGGGCATTGTGGTTTTCTGAACCCTAACCCTAGGCGTAACCCTAACCCTAGCCCTAGGCGCAGCCTAAGACACAGCATTGGGCTGAGTCAGGTTCCAATGAGGAAGCCACTGAGGCTGGTTTGTTGGGGCAGAAAAGCGCACCCCTTGGCATTCCTTTTGCATTGTGAGTGTCCCTGGAGCTCTGGGCATTGTGGTTTTCTGAACCCTAACCCTAGGCATAACCCTAACCCAAGCCCTAGGCACAGCCTAAGACACAGCATTGGGCTGATGTCCGTTCCAAAGAGGAAGCCATTGAGGACGCAATTTTGGAGCAGTACCGCGCTCCCCTTGGTATTCCTTTTGCATTGCCAGTGTCCCTGGAGCTCTGGGCTTTGTGGTTTTCTGAACCCTAACCCTAGGCGTAACCCTAACCCTAGCCCGAGGCGCAGCCTAAGACACAGCATTGGGCTGAGTTCGGTTCCAAGGAGGAAGCCATTGAGGACGCAATTTTGGAGCAGTACCGCGCTCCCCTTGGCATTCCTTTCGCATTGTCAGTGTCCCTGGAGCTCTGGGCTTTGTGGTTTCCGGAACCCTAACCCTAGGCGTAACCCTAACCCTAGCCCTAGGCGCAGACTAAGACACAGCATTGGGCTGAGTTGGGTTCCCATGAGGAGGCCATTGAGGATGCAATCTTGGAGCAGTACCGTTGTCCCCTTGGCATGCCTTTCGCATTGTCAGTGTCCCTGGAGCTCTGGGCTTTGTGGTTTTCTGAACCCTCACCCTAGGCGTAACCCTAACCCTAGCCCTAGGTGCAGCCTAAGAAAGAGCATTGGGCTGAGTTGGGTTCCAATGAGGAGGCCATTGAGGATGCAATTTTGGGGCAGTACCGCGCACCCCTTAGCATTCCTTTCGCATTGTCAGTGTCCGTGGAACTCTGGGCATTGTGGTCTTCTGAACCCTAACCCTAGGCGTAACCCTAACCCTAGCCCTAGGCGCAGCCTAAGACACAGCATTGGGCTGAGTTCGGTTCCAAGGAGGAAGCCATTGAGGATGCAATTTTGGAGCAGTACCGCGCTCCCCTTGGCATTCCTTTCGCATTGTCAGTGTCCCTGGAGCTCTGGGCTTTGTGGTTTCCGGAGCCCTAACCCTAGGCGGAACCCTAACCCTAGGCGTAACCCTAACCCTAGCCCTAGGCGCAGCCTAAGACACAGCATTGGGCTGAGTTGGGTTCCCATGAGGAGGCCATTAAGGATGCAATTTTGGAGCAGTACCGCGCTCCCTTTAGCATGCCTTTTGCATTGTCCGTGTCCCTGGAGCTCTGGGCATTGTGGTTTTCTGAACCCTAACCCTAGGCGTAACCCTAACCCTAGCCCTAGGCGCAGCCTAAGACACAGCATTGGGCTCAGTTTGGTTCCAAAGAGGAAGTCACTGAGGCTGGTGTGTTGGGGCAGTACCGTGGTCACCTTGGCATTCCTTTCGCATTGTCAGTGTCCCTGGAGCTCTGGGTTTTGTGGTTTTCTGAACCCTAACCCTAGGCGTAACCCTAACCCTAGCCCTAGGTGCAGCCTAAGAAAGAGCATTGGGCTGAGTTGGGTTCCAATGAGGAGGCCATTGAGGATGCAATTTTAGGGCAGTACCGCGCTCCCCTTGGCATGCCTTTCGCATTGTCAGTGTCCCTGGAGCTCTGGGCTTTGTGGTTTTCTGAACCCTAACCCTAGGCGTAACCCTAACCCTAGCCCTAGGCGCAGCCTAAGACACAGCATTGGGCTGAGTTGGGTTCTAATGAGGAAGCCACTGAGGCTGGTGTGTTTGGGCAGTACCGCACTCCCTTTGCATGCCTTTTGCATTGTCAGTGTCCCTGGAGCTCTGGGCTTTGTGGTTTTCTGAACCCTAACCCTAGGCGTAACCCTAACCCTAGCCCTAGGCGCAGCCTAAGACACAGCATTGGGCTGAGTTCAGTTCCAATGATGAGGCCATTGAGGATGCAATTTTGGGGCAGTACCGCGCACCCCTTGGCATGCCTTTCGCATTGTCAGTGTCCGTGGAACTCTGGGCATTGTGGTCTTCTGAACCCTAACCCTAGGCGTAACCCTAACCCTAGCCCTAGGCGCAGCCTAAGACACAGCATTGGGCTGAGTTGGGTTCCCATGAGGAGGCCATTGAGGATGCAATTTTGGAGCAGTACCGCGCTCCCCTTGGCATTCCTTTTGCATTGTCAGTGTCCCTGGAGCTCTGGGCTTTGTGGTTTTCTGTACCCTAACCCTAGGCGTAACCCTAACCCTAACCCTAGGCGCAGCCTAAGACACAGCATTGGGCTGAGTTGGGTTCCCATGAGGAGGCCATTTAGGATGCAATTTTGGGGCAGTACCGCGCTCCCCTTGGCATTCCTTTTGCATTGTCAGTGTCCCTGGAGCTCTGGGCATTGTGGTTTTCTGTACCCTAACCCTAGGCGTAACCCTAACCCTAGCCCTAGGCGCAGCCTAAGACACAGCATTGGGCTCAGTTTGGTTCCAGGGAGGAAGTCACTGAGGCTGGTGTGTTGGGGCAGTACCGCGCTCCCCTTGGCATTCCTTTTGCATTGTCAGTGTCCCTGGAGCTCTGGGCTTTGTGGTTTTCTGAACCCTAACCCTAGGCGTAACCCTAACCCTAGCCCTAGGCGCAGCCTAAGACACAGCATTGGGCTGAGTTGGGTTCCAATGAGGAGGCCATTGAGGATGCAATTTTGGGGCAGTACCGCGCTCCCCTTGGCATTCCTTTTGCATTGTCAGTGTCCCTGGAGCTCTGGGCTTTGTGGTTTTCTGAACCCTAACCCTAGGCGTAACCCTAACCCAAGCCCTAGGCGCAGCCTAAGACACAGCATTGGGCTGAGTCAGGTTCCAATGAGGAAGTCACTGAGGACGCAATTTTGGAGCAGTACCGCGCTCCCCTTGGCATTCCTTTCGCATTGTCAGTGTCCCTGGAGCTCTGGGCTTTGTGGTTTCCGGAACCCTAACCCTAGGCGGAACCCTAACCTTAGCCCTGTGCTGAGCCTAAGACACAGCATTGGGCTGAGTTGGGTTCCCATAAGGAGGCCATTGAGGATGCAATTTTGGAGCAGTACCGTGGTCCCCTTGGCATGCCTTTCGCATTGTCAGTGTCCCTGGAGCTCTGGGCTTTGTGGTTTTCTGAACTCTAACCCTAGGCGTAACCCTAACCCTAGCCCTAGGCGCAGCCTAAGACACAGCATTGGGCTGAGTTGCGTTCTAATGAGGAAGCCACTGAGGCTGGTGTGTTTGGGCAGTACCGCACTCCCTTTGGCATGCCTTTTGCATTGTCAGTGTCCCTGGAGCTCTGGGCTTTGTGGTTTTCTGAACCCTAACCCTAGGCGTAACCCTAACCCTAGCCCTAGGTGCAGCCTAAGAAAGAGCATTGGGCTGAGTCAGGTTCCAATGAGGAGGCCATTGAGGATGCAATTTTGGGGCAGTACCGCGCCCCCCTTAGCATTCCTTTCGCATTGTCAGTGTCCGTGGAACTCTGGGCATTGTGGTCTTCTGAACCCTAACCCTAGGCGTAACCCTAACCCTAGCCCTAGGCGCAGCCTAAGACACAGCATTGGGCTGAGTTCGGTTCCAAGGAGGAAGCCATTGAGGATGCAATTTTGGAGCAGTACCGCGCTCCTCTTGGCATTCCTTTCGCATTGTCAGTGTCCCTGGAGCTCTGGGCTTTGTGGTTTCCGGAACCCTAACCCTAGGCGGAACCCTAACCCTAGGCGTAACCCTAACCCTAGCCCTAGGCGCAGCCTAAGACACAGCATTGGGCTGAGTTGGGTTCCCATGAGGAGGCCATTAAGGATGCAATTTTGGGGCAGTACCGTGCTTCCCTTGGCATGCCTTTTGCATTGTCAGTGTCCCTGGAGCTCTGGGCTTTGTGGTTTTCTGAACCCTAACCCTAGGCGTAACCCTAACCCTGACCAGAGTCGCAGCCTAAGACACAGCATTGGGCTGAGTCAGGTTCCAATGAGGAAGTCACTGAGGCTGGTTTGTTGGGGCAGTACCGCGCTCCCTTTAGCATGCCTTTTGCATTGTCCGTGTCCCTGGAGCTCTGGGCATTGTGGTTTTCTGAACCCTAACCCTAGGCGTAACCCTAACCCTAGGCGTAACCCTAACCCTAGCCCTAGGCGCAGCCTAAGACACAGCATTGGGCTGAGTTGGGTTCCCATGAGGAGGCCATTGAGGATGCAATTTTGGAGCAGTACCGTGCGCCTCTTGGCATTCCTTTCGCATTGTCAGTGTCCCTGGAGCTCTGGACTTTGTGGTTTTCTGTACCCTAAACCTAGGCGTAACCCTAACCCTAGCCCTAGGCGCAGCCTAAGACACAGCATTGGGCTCAGTTTGGTTCCAAAGAGGAAGTCACTGAGGCTGGTGTGTTGGGGCAGTACCGTGCTCCCCTTGGCATTCCTTTCGCATTGTCAGTGTCCCTGGAGCTCTGGGCATTGTGGTTTTCTGAACCCTAACCCTAGGCGTAACCCTAACCCTAGCCCTAGGTGCAGCCTAAGAAAGAGCATTGGGCTATGTTGGGTTCCAATGAGGAGGCCATTGAGGATGCAATTTTGGGGCAGTACCGCGCTCCCCTTGGCATGCCTTTTGCATTGTCAGTGTCCCTGGAGCTCTGGGCATTGTGGTTTTATGAACCCTAACCCTAGGCGTAACCCTAACCCTAGCCCTAGGCACAGCCTAAGACAGAGCATTGGGCTGAGTTGGGTTCTAATGAGGAAGCCACTGAGGCTGGTGTGTTTGGGCAGTACCGCGCTCCCTTTGGCATGCCTTTTGCATTGTCAGTGTCCGTGGAGCTCTGGGCATTGTGGTTTTCTGAACCCTAACCCTAGGTGTAACGCTAACCCTAGCCCTAGGCGCAGCCTAAGACACAGCATTGGGCTGAGTTGGCTTCCCATGAGGAGGCCATTGAGGATGCAATTTTGGAGCAGTACCGTGCACCTCTTGGCATTCCTTTTGCATTGTCAGTGTCCCTGGAGCTCTGGGCATTGTGGTTTTCTGAACCCTAACCCTAGGCGTAACCCTAACCCTAGCCCTAGGCGCAGCCTAGACACAGCATTGGGCTGAGTTGGGTTCCCATGAGGAGGCCATTTAGGATGCAATTTTGGGGCAGTACCGCGCTCCTCTTGGCATTCCTTTTGCATTGTCAGTGTCCCTGGAGCTCTGGGCATTGTGGTTTTCTGTACCCTAACCCTAGGCGTAACCCTAACCCTAGCCCTAGGCGCAGCCTAAGACACAGCATTGGGCTCAGTTTGGTTCCAGGGAGGAAGTCACTGAGGCTGGTGTGTTGGGGCAGTACCGCGCTCCCCTTGGCATTCCTTTTGCATTGTCAGTGTCCCTGGAGCTCTGGGCTTTGTGGTTTTCTGAACCCTAACCCTAGGCGTAACCCTAACCCTAGCCCTAGGTGCAGCCTAAGAAAGAGCATTGGGCTGAGTTGGGTTCCAATGAGGAGGCCATTGAGGCTGCAATGTTCGAGCAGTACCGCGCTCCCCTTGGCATTCCTTTTGCATTGTCAGTGTCCCTGGAGCTCTGGGCTTTGTGGTTTTCTGAACCCTAACCCTAGGCGTAACCCTAACCCTAGCCCTGTGCTGAGCCTAAGACACAGCATTGGGCTGAGTTGGCTTCCCATGAGGAGGCCATTGAGGATGCAATTTTGGAGCAGTACCGTGCGCCTCTTGGCATTCCTTTTGCATTGTCAGTGTCCCTGGAGCTCTGGGCATTGTGGTTTTCTGAACCCTAACCCTAGGCGTAACCCCAACCCTAGCCCTATGCTGAGCCTAAGACACAGCATTGGGCTCAGTTTGGTTCCAAAGAGGAAGTCACTGAGGCTGGTGTGTTGGGGCAGTACCGTGGTCACCTTGGCATTCCTTTCGCATTGTCAGTGTCCCTGGAGCTCTGGGCTTTGTGGTTTTCTGAACCCTAACCCTAGGCGTAACCCTAACCCTAGCCCTAGGTGCAGCCTAAGACACAGCATTGGGCTCAGTTTGGTTCCAGGGAGGAAGTCACTGAGGCTGGTATGTTGGGGCAGTACCGCGCTCCCCTTGGCATTCCTTTTGCATTGTCAGTGTCCCTGGAGCTCTGGGCTTTGTGGTTTTCTGAACCCTAACCCTAGGTGTAACCCTAACCCAAGCCCTAGGCGCAGCCTAAGACACAGCATTGGGCTAAATCAGGTTCCAATGAGGAAGTCACTGAGGCTGGTTTGTTGGGGCAGTAACGCGCTCCCTTTAGCATGCCTTTTGCATTGTCAGTGTCCCTGGAGCTCTGGGCATTGTGGTTTTCTGAACCCTAACCCTAGGCATAACCCTAACTTAAGCCCTAGGCACAGCCTAAGACACAGCATTGGGCTGATGTCCGTTCCAAAGAGGAAGCCATTGAGGACGCAATTTTGGAGCAGTACCGCGCTCCCCTTGGTATTCCTTTTGCATTGCCAGTGTCCCTGGAGCTCTGGGCATTGTGGTTTTCTGAACCCTAACCCTAGGCGTAACCCTAACCCTAGCCCTAGGCGCAGCCTAAGACACAGCATTGGGCTCAGTTTGGTTCCAAAGAGGAAGTCACTGAGGCTGGTGTGTTGGGGCAGTACCGTGGTCACCTTGGCATTCCTTTCGCATTGTCAGTGTCCCTGGAGCTCTGGGTTTTGTGGTTTTCTGAACCCTAACCCTAGGCGTAACCCTAACCCTAGCCCTAGGTGCAGCCTAAGAAAGAGCATTGGGCTATGTTGGGTTCCAATGAGGAGGCCATTGAGGATGCAATTTTAGGGCAGTACCGCGCTCCCCTTGGCATGCCTTTCGCATTGTCAGTGTCCCTGGAGCTCTGGGCTTTGTGGTTTTCTGAACCCTAACCCTAGGCGTAACCCTAACCCTAGCCCTAGGCGCAGCCTAAGACACAGCATTGGGCTGAGTTGGGTTCTAATGAGGAAGCCACTGAGGCTGGTGTGTTTGGGGCACTACCGTGCTTCCCTTGGCATTCCTTTTGCATTGTCAGTGTCCCTGGAGCTCTGGGCATTGTGGTTTCCGGAACCCTAACCCTAGGCGGAACCCTAACCCTAGCCCAAGGCGCAGCCTAAGACACAGCATTGGGCTGAGTTGGGTTCCCATGAGGAGGCCATTTAGGATGCAATTTTGGGGCAGTACCGTGCTCCCCTTGGCATTCCTTTTGCATTGTCAGTGTCCCTGGAGCTGTGGGCATTGTGGTTTTCTGTACCCTAACCCTAGGCGTAACCCCAACCCTAGCCCTAGGCGCAGCCTAAGACACAGCATTGGGCTCAGTTTGGTTCCAGGGAGGAAGTCACTGAGGCTGGTGTGTTGGGGCAGTATCGCGCTCCCCTTGGCATTCCTTTTGCATTGTCAGTGTCCCTGGAGCTCTGGGCTTTGTGGTTTTCTGAACCCTAACCCTAGGCGTAACGCTAACCCTAGCCCTAGGTGCAGCCTAAGAAAGAGCATTGGGCTGAGTTGGGTTCCAATGAGGAGGCCATTGAGGCTGCAATGTTGGAGCAGTACCGCGCTCCTCTTGGCATTCCTTTCGCATTGTCAGTGTCCCTGGAGCTCTGGGCATTGTGGTTTTCTGAACCCTAACCCTAGGCGTAACCCTAACCCTAGCCCTAGGCGCAGCCTAAGACACAGCATTGGGCTGAGTTGGCTTCCCATGAGGAGGCCATTGAGGATGCAATTTTGGAGCAGTACCGTGCGCCTCTTGGCATTCCTTTTGCATTGTCAGTGTCCCTGGAGCTCTGGACATTGTGGTTTTCTGAACCCTAACCCTAGGCATAACCCTAACCCTTGCCCTAGGCGCAGCCTAAGACACAGCATTGGGCTCAGTTGGGTTCCAATAAGGAGGAAGCCATTGAGGATGCAATTTTGGGGCAGTACAACGCTCCCCTTGGCATTCCTTTCGCATTGTCAGTGTCCCTGGAGCTCTGGGCATTGTGGTTTTCTGAACCCTAACCCTAGGCGTAACCCTAACCCTAGCCCTATGCTGAGCCTAAGACACAGCATTGGGCTGAGTTTGGTTCCAATGAGGAGGTCACTGAGGCTGGTGTGTTGGGGCAGTACCGTGGTCACCTTGGCATTCCTTTCGCATTGTCAGTGTCCCTGGAGCTCTGGGCTTTGTGGTTTTCTGAACCCTAACCCTAGGCGTAACCCTAACCCTAGCCCTAGGCGCAGCCTAAGAAAGAGCATTGGGCTGAGTTGGGTTCCAATGAGGAGGCCATTGAGGATGCAATTTTGGGGCAGTACCGCGCTCCCCTTGGCATGCTTTTTGCATTGTCAGTGTCCCTGGAGCTCTGGGCATTGTGGTTTTCTGAACCCTAACCCTAGGCGTAACCCTAACCCTAGCCCTAGGTGCAGCCTAAGACACAGCATTGGGCTGAGTCAGGTTCCAATGAGGAAGCCACTGAGGCTGGTTTGTTGGGGCAGAAAAGCGCACCCCTTGGCATTCCTTTTGCATTGTGAGTGTCCCTGGAGCTCTGGGCATTGTGGTTTTCTGAACCCTAACCCTAGGCATAACCCTAACCCAAGCCCTAGGCACAGCCTAAGACACAGCATTGGGCTGATGTCCGTTCCAAAGAGGAAGCCATTGAGGACGCAATTTTGGAGCAGTACCGCGCTCCCCTTGGTATTCCTTTTGCATTGCCAGTGTCCCTGGAGCTCTGGGCTTTGTGGTTTTCTGAACCCTAACCCTAGGCGTAACCCCAACCCTAGCCCGAGGCGCAGCCTAAGACACAGCATTGGGCTGAGTTCGGTTCCAAGGAGGAAGCCATTGAGGACGCAATTTTGGAGCAGTACCGCGCTCCCCTTGGCATTCCTTTCGCATTGTCAGTGTCCCTGGAGCTCTGGGCTTTGTGGTTTCCGGAACCCTAACCCTAGGCGTAACCCTAACCCTAGCCCTAGGCGCAGACTAAGACACAGCATTGGGCTGAGTTGGGTTCCCATGAGGAGGCCATTGAGGATGCAATCTTGGAGCAGTACCGTTGTCCCCTTGGCATGCCTTTCGCATTGTCAGTGTCCCTGGAGCTCTGGGCTTTGTGGTTTTCTGAACCCTAACCCTAGGCGTAACCCTAACCCTAGCCCTAGGTGCAGCCTAAGAAAGAGCATTGGGCTGAGTTGGGTTCCAATGAGGAGGCCATTGAGGATGCAATTTTGGGGCAGTACCGCGCACCCCTTAGCATTCCTTTCGCATTGTCAGTGTCCGTGGAACTCTGGGCATTGTGGTCTTCTGAACCCTAACCCTAGGCGTAACCCTAACCCTAGCCCTAGGCGCAGCCTAAGACACAGCATTGGGCTGAGTTCGGTTCCAAGGAGGAAGCCTTTGAGGATGCAATTTTGGAGCAGTACCGCGCTCCCCTTGGCATTCCTTTCGCATTGTCAGTGTCCCTGGAGCTCTGGGCTTTGTGGTTTCCGGAGCCCTAACCCTAGGCGGAACCCTAACCCTAGGCGTAACCCTAACCCTAGCCCTAGGCGCAGCCTAAGACACAGCATTGGGCTGAGTTGGGTTCCCATGAGGAGGCCATTAAGGATGAAATTTTGGGGCAGTACCGTGCTTCCCTTGGCATGCCTTTTGCATTGGCAGTGTCCCTGGAGCTCTGGGCTTTGTGGTTTTCTGAACCCTAACCCTAGGCGTAACCCTAACCCTGACCAGAGTCGCAGCCTAAGACACAGCATTGGGCTGAGTCAGGTTCCAATGAGGAAGTCACTGAGGCTGGTTTGTTGGGGCAGTACCGCGCTCCCTTTAGCATGCCTTTTGCATTGTCCGTGTCCCTGGAGCTCTGGGCATTGTGGTTTTCTGAACCCTAACCCTAGGCGTAACCCTAACCCTAGCCCTAGGCGCAGCCTAAGACACAGCATTGGGCTCAGTTTGGTTCCAAAGAGGAAGTCACTGAGGCTGGTGTGTTGGGGCAGTACCGTGGTCACCTTGGCATTCCTTTCGCATTGTCAGTGTCCCTGGAGCTCTGGGTTTTGTGGTTTTCTGAACCCTAACCCTAGGCGTAACCCTAACCCTAGCCCTAGGTGCAGCCTAAGAAAGAGCATTGGGCTATGTTGGGTTCCAATGAGGAGGCCATTGAGGATGCAATTTTAGGGCAGTACCGCGCTCCCCTTGGCATGCCTTTCGCATTGTCAGTGTCCCTGGAGCTCTGGGCTTTGTGGTTTTCTGAACCCTAACCCTAGGCGTAACCCTAACCCTAGCCCTAGGCGCAGCCTAAGACACAGCATTGGGCTGAGTTGGGTTCTAATGAGGAAGCCACTGAGGCTGGTGTGTTTGGGCAGTACCGCACTCCCTTTGCATGCCTTTTGCATTGTCAGTGTCCCTGGAGCTCTGGGCTTTGTGGTTTTCTGAACCCTAACCCTAGGCGTAACCCTAACCCTAGCCCTAGGCGCAGCCTAAGACACAGCATTGGGCTGAGTTCAGTTCCAATGATGAGGCCATTGAGGATGCAATTTTGGGGCAGTACCGCGCACCCCTTGGCATGCCTTTCGCATTGTCAGTGTCCGTGGAACTCTGGGCATTGTGGTCTTCTGAACCCTAACCCTAGGCGTAACCCTAACCCTAGCCCTAGGCGCAGCCTAAGACACAGCATTGGGCTGAGTTGGGTTCCCATGAGGAGGCCATTGAGGATGCAATTTTGGAGCAGTACCGCGCTCCCCTTGGCATTCCTTTTGCATTGTCAGTGTCCCTGGAGCTCTGGGCTTTGTGGTTTTCTGTACCCTAACCCTAGGCGTAACCCTAACCCTAGCCCTAGGCGCAGCCTAAGACACAGCATTGGGCTGAGTTGGGTTCCCATGAGGAGGCCATTTAGGATGCAATTTTGGGGCAGTACCGCGCTCCCCTTGGCATTCCTTTTGCATTGTCAGTGTCCCTGGAGCTCTGGGCATTGTGGTTTTCTGTACCCTAACCCTAGGCGTAACCCTAACCCTAGCCCTAGGCGCAGCCTAAGACACAGCATTGGGCTCAGTTTGGTTCCAGGGAGGAAGTCACTGAGGCTGGTGTGTTGGGGCAGTACCGCGCTCCCCTTGGCATTCCTTTTGCATTGTCAGTGTCCCTGGAGCTCTGGGCTTTGTGGTTTTCTGAACCCTAACCCTAGGCGTAACCCTAACCCTAGCCCTAGGCGCAGCCTAAGAAAGGGCATTGGGCTGAGTTGGGTTCCAATGAGGAGGCCATTGAGGATGCAATTTTGGGGCAGTACCGCGCTCCCCTTGGCATTCCTTTTGCATTGTCAGTGTCCCTGGAGCTCTGGGCTTTGTGGTTTTCTGAACCCTCACCCTAGGCGTAACCCTAACCCAAGCCCTAGGCGCAGCCTAAGACACAGCATTGGGCTGAGTCAGGTTCCAATGAGGAAGTCACTGAGGACGCAATTTTGGAGCAGTACCGCGCTCCCCTTGGCATTCCTTTCGCATTGTCAGTGTCCCTGGAGCTCTGGGCTTTGTGGTTTCCGGAACCCTAACCCTAGGCGGAACCCTAACCTTAGCCCTGTGCTGAGCCTAAGACACAGCATTGGGCTGAGTTGGGTTCCCATAAGGAGGCCATTGAGGATGCAATTTTGGAGCAGTACCGTGGTCCCCTTGGCATGCCTTTCGCATTGTCAGTGTCCCTGGAGCTCTGGGCTTTGTGGTTTTCTGAACTCTAACCCTAGGCGTAACCCTAACCCTAGCCCTAGGCGCAGCCTAAGACACAGCATTGGGCTGAGTTGCGTTCTAATGAGGAAGCCACTGAGGCTGGTGTGTTTGGGCAGTACCGCACTCCCTTTGGCATGCCTTTTGCATTGTCAGTGTCCCTGGAGCTCTGGGCATTGTGGTTTTCTGAACCCTAACCCTAGGCGTAACCCTAACCCTAGCCCTAGGTGCAGCCTAAGAAAGAGCATTGGGCTGAGTCAGGTTCCAATGAGGAGGCCATTGAGGATGCAATTTTGGGGCAGTACCGCGCCCCCCTTAGCATTCCTTTCGCATTGTCAGTGTCCGTGGAACTCTGGGCATTGTGGTCTTCTGAACCCTAACCCTAGGCGTAACCCTAACCCTGACCAGAGTCGCAGCCTAAGACACAGCATTGGGCTGAGTCAGGTTCCAATGAGGAAGTCACTGAGGCTGGTTTGTTGGGGCAGTACCGCGCTCCCTTTAGCATGCCTTTTGCATTGTCCGTGTCCCTGGAGCTCTGGGCATTGTGGTTTTCTGAACCCTAACCCTAGGCGTAACCCTAACCCTAGGCGTAACCCTAACCCTAGCCCTAGGCGCAGCCTAAGACACAGCATTGGGCTGAGTTGGGTTCCCATGAGGAGGCCATTGAGGATGCAATTTTGGAGCAGTACCGTGCGCCTCTTGGCATTCCTTTCGCATTGTCAGTGTCCCTGGAGCTCTGGACTTTGTGGTTTTCTGTACCCTAAACCTAGGCGTAACCCTAACCCTAGCCCTAGGCGCAGCCTAAGACACAGCATTGGGCTCAGTTTGGTTCCAAAGAGGAAGTCACTGAGGCTGGTGTGTTGGGGCAGTACCGTGCTCCCCTTGGCATGCCTTTTGCATTGTCAGTGTCCCTGGAGCTCTGGGCATTGTGGTTTTCTGAACCCTAACCCTAGGCGTAACCCTAACCCTAGCCCTAGGCACAGCCTAAGACAGAGCATTGGGCTGAGTTGGGTTCTAATGAGGAAGCCACTGAGGCTGGTGTGTTTGGGCAGTACCGCGCTCCCTTTGGCATGCCTTTTGCATTGTCAGTGTCCGTGGAGCTCTGGGCATTGTGGTTTTCTGAACCCTAACCCTAGGCGTAACCCTAACCCTAGCCCTAGGCGCAGCCTAAGACACAGCATTGGGCTGAGTTGGCTTCCCATGAGGAGGCCATTGAGGATGCAATTTTGGAGCAGTACCGTGCACCTCTTGGCATTCCTTTCGCATTGTCAGTGTCCCTGGAGCTCTGGGCTTTGTGGTTTTCTGAACCCTAACCCTAGGCGTAACCCTAACCCTAGCCCTAGGTGCAGCCTAAGAAAGAGCATTGGGCTGAGTTGGGTTCCAATGAGGAGGCCATTGAGGCTGCAATGTTGGAGCAGTACCGCGCTCCCCTTGGCATTCCTTTTGCATTGTCAGTGTCCCTGGAGCTCTGGGCTTTGTGGTTTTCTGAACCCTAACCCTAGGCGTAACCCTAACCCTAGCCCTGTGCTGAGCCTAAGACACAGCATTGGGCTGAGTTGGGTTCCCATGAGGAGGCCATTGAGGATGCAATTTTGGAGCAGTACCGTGCGCCTCTTGGCATTCCTTTTGCATTGTCAGTGTCCCTGGAGCTCTGGGCATTGTGGTTTTCTGAACCCTAACCCTAGGCGTAACCCCAACCCTAGCCCTATGCTGAGCCTAAGACACAGCATTGGGCTGAGTTGGGTTCCAACGAGGAAGTCACTGAGGCTGGTGTGTTGGGGCAGTACCGTGGTCACCTTGGCATTCCTTTCGCATTGTCAGTGTCCCTGGAGCTCTGGGCTTTGTGGTTTTCTGAACCCTAACCCTAGGCGTAACCCTAACCCTAGCCCTAGGTGCAGCCTAAGACACAGCATTGGGCTCAGTTTGGTTCCAGGGAGGAAGTCACTGAGGCTGGTATGTTGGGGCAGTACCGCGCTCCCCTTGGCATTCCTTTTGCATTGTCAGTGTCCCTGGAGCTCTGGGCTTTGTGGTTTTCTGAACCCTAACCCTAGGCGTAACCCTAACCCAAGCCCTAGGCGCAGCCTAAGACACAGCATTGGGCTAAATCAGGTTCCAATGAGGAAGTCACTGAGGCTGGTTTGTTGGGGCAGTAACGCGCTCCCTTTAGCATGCCTTTTGCATTGTCAGTGTCCCTGGAGCTCTGGGCATTGTGGTTTTCTGAACCCTAACCCTAGGCATAACCCTAACTTAAGCCCTAGGCACAGCCTAAGACACAGCATTGGGCTGATGTCCGTTCCAAAGAGGAAGCCATTGAGGACGCAATTTTGGAGCAGTACCGCGCTCCCCTTGGTATTCCTTTTGCATTGCCAGTGTCCCTGGAGCTCTGGGCATTGTGGTTTTCTGAACCCTAACCCTAGGCGTAACCCTAACCCTAGCCCTAGGCGCAGCCTAAGACACAGCATTGGGCTCAGTTTGGTTCCAAAGAGGAAGTCACTGAGGCTGGTGTGTTGGGGCAGTACCGTGGTCACCTTGGCATTCCTTTCGCATTGTCAGTGTCCCTGGAGCTCTGGGTTTTGTGGTTTTCTGAACCCTAACCCTAGGCGTAACCCTAACCCTAGCCCTAGGCGCAGCCTAAGAAAGAGCATTGGGCTATGTTGGGTTCCAATGAGGAGGCCATTGAGGATGGAATTTTAGGGCAGTACCGCGCTCCCCTTGGCATGCCTTTCGCATTGTCAGTGTCCCTGGAGCTCTGGGCTTTGTGGTTTTCTGAACCCTAACCCTAGGCGTAACCCTAACCCTAGCCCTAGGCGCAGCCTAAGACACAGCATTGGGCTGAGTTGGGTTCTAATGAGGAAGCCACTGAGGCTGGTGTGTTTGGGGCACTACCGTGCTTCCCTTGGCATTCCTTTTGCATTGTCAGTGTCCCTGGAGCTCTGGGCATTGTGGTTTCCGGAACCCTAACCCTCGGCGGAACCCTAACCCTAGCCCAAGGCGCAGCCTAAGACACAGCATTGGGCTGAGTTGGGTTCCCATGAGGAGGCCATTGAGGATGCAATTTTGGGGCAGTACCGTGCTCCCCTTGGCATTCCTTTTGCATTGTCAGTGTCCCTGGAGCTCTGGGCATTGTGGTTTTCTGTACCCTAACCCTAGGCGTAACCCCAACCCTAGCCCTAGGCGCAGCCTAAGACACAGCATTGGGCTCAGTTGGGTTCCAATAAGGAGGAAGCCATTGAGGATGCAATTTTGGGGCAGTACAACGCTCCCCTTGGCATTCCTTTCGCATTGTCAGTGTCCCTGGAGCTCTGGGCATTGTGGTTTTCTGAACCCTAACCCTAGGCGTAACCCTAACCCTAGCCCTATGCTGAGCCTAAGACACAGCATTGGGCTGAGTTTGGTTCCAATGAGGAGGTCACTGAGGCTGGTGTGTTGGGGCAGTACCGTGGTCACCTTGGCATTCCTTTCGCATTGTCAGTGTCCCTGGAGCTCTGGGCTTTGTGGTTTTCTGAACCCTAACCCTAGGCGTAACCCTAACCCTAGCCCTAGGCGCAGCCTAAGAAAGAGCATTGGGCTGAGTTGGGTTCCAATGAGGAGGCCATTGAGGATGCAATTTTGGGGCAGTACCGCGCTCCCCTTGGCATGCTTTTTGCATTGTCAGTGTCCCTGGAGCTCTGGGCATTGTGGTTTTCTGAACCCTAACCCTAGGCGTAACCCTAACCCTAGCCCTAGGTGCAGCCTAAGACACAGCATTGGGCTGAGTCAGGTTCCAATGAGGAAGCCACTGAGGCTGGTTTGTTGGGGCAGAAAAGCGCACCCCTTGGCATTCCTTTTGCATTGTGAGTGTCCCTGGAGCTCTGGGCATTGTGGTTTTCTGAACCCTAACCCTAGGCATAACCCTAACCCAAGCCCTAGGCACAGCCTAAGACACAGCATTGGGCTGATGTCCGTTCCAAAGAGGAAGCCATTGAGGACGCAATTTTGGAGCAGTACCGCGCTCCCCTTGGTATTCCTTTTGCATTGCCAGTGTCCCTGGAGCTCTGGGCTTTGTGGTTTTCTGAACCCTAACCCTAGGCGTAACCCCAACCCTAGCCCGAGGCGCAGCCTAAGACACAGCATTGGGCTGAGTTCGGTTCCAAGGAGGAGGCCATTGAGGATGCAATTTTGGGGCAGTACCGCGCACCCCTTAGCATTCCTTTCGCATTGTCAGTGTCCGTGGAACTCTGGGCATTGTGGTCTTCTGAACCCTAACCCTAGGCGTAACCCTAACCCTAGCCCTAGGCGCAGCCTAAGACACAGCATTGGGCTGAGTTCGGTTCCAAGGAGGAAGCCTTTGAGGATGCAATTTTGGAGCAGTACCGCGCTCCCCTTGGCATTCCTTTCGCATTGTCAGTGTCCCTGGAGCTCTGGGCTTTGTGGTTTCCGGAGCCCTAACCCTAGGCGGAACCCTAACCCTAGGCGTAACCCTAACCCTAGCCCTAGGCGCAGCCTAAGACACAGCATTGGGCTGAGTTGGGTTCCCATGAGGAGGCCATTAAGGATGCAATTTTGGGGCAGTACCGTGCTTCCCTTGGCATGCCTTTTGCATTGGCAGTGTCCCTGGAGCTCTGGGCTTTGTGGTTTTCTGAACCCTAACCCTAGGCGTAACCCTAACCCTGACCAGAGTCGCAGCCTAAGACACAGCATTGGGCTGAGTTCGGTTCCAAGGAGGAAGCCATTGAGGATGCAATTTTGGGGCAGTACCGTGCTTCCCTTGGCATGCCTTTTGCATTGGCAGTGTCCCTGGAGCTCTGGGCTTTGTGGTTTTCTGAACCCTAACCCTAGGCGTAACCCTAACCCTGACCAGAGTCGCAGCCTAAGACACAGCATTGGGCTGAGTCTGGTTCCAATGAGGAAGTCACTGAGGCTGGTTTGTTGGGGCAGTACCGCGCTCCCTTTAGCATGCCTTTTGCATTGTCCGTGTCCCTGGAGCTCTGGGCATTGTGGTTTTCTGAACCCTAACCCTAGGCGTAACCCTAACCCTAGCCCTAGGCGCAGCCTAAGACACAGCATTGGGCTCAGTTTGGTTCCAAAGAGGAAGTCACTGAGGCTGGTGTGTTGGGGCAGTACCGTGGTCACCTTGGCATTCCTTTCACATTGTCAGTGTCCCTGGAGCTCTGGGTTTTGTGGTTTTCTGAACCCTAACCCTAGGCGTAACCCTAACCCTAGCCCTAGGTGCAGCCTAAGAAAGAGCATTGGGCTATGTTGGGTTCCAATGAGGAGGCCATTGAGGATGCAATTTTAGGGCAGTACCGCGCTCCCCTTGGCATGCCTTTCGCATTGTCAGTGTCCCTGGAGCTCTGGGCTTTGTGGTTTTCTGAACCCTAACCCTAGGCGTAACCCTAACCCTAGCCCTAGGCGCAGCCTAAGACACCGCATTGGGCTGAGTTGGGTTCTAATGAGGAAGCCACTGAGGCTGGTGTATTTGGGCAGTACCGCACTCCCTTTGCATGCCTTTTGCATTGTCAGTGTCCCTGGAGCTCTGGGCTTTGTGGTTTTCTGAACCCTAACCCTAGGCGTAACCCTAACCCTAGCCCTAGGCGCAGCCTAAGAAAGAGCATTGGGCTGAGTTGGGTTCCAATGAGGAGGCCATTGAGGATGCAATTTTGGGGCAGTACCGCGCTCCCCTTGGCATGCTTTTTGCATTGTCAGTGTCCCTGGAGCTCTGGGCATTGTGGTTTTCTGAACCCTAACCCTAGGCGTAACCCTAACCCTAGCCCTAGGTGCAGCCTAAGACACAGCATTGGGCTGAGTCAGGTTCCAATGAGGAAGCCACTGAGGCTGGTTTGTTGGGGCAGAAAAGCGCACCCCTTGGCATTCCTTTTGCATTGTGAGTGTCCCTGGAGCTCTGGGCATTGTGGTTTTCTGAACCCTAACCCTAGGCATAACCCTAACCCAAGCCCTAGGCACAGCCTAAGACACAGCATTGGGCTGATGTCCGTTCCAAAGAGGAAGCCATTGAGGACGCAATTTTGGAGCAGTACCGCGCTCCCCTTGGTATTCCTTTTGCATTGCCAGTGTCCCTGGAGCTCTGGGCTTTGTGGTTTTCTGAACCCTAACCCTAGGCGTAACCCTAACCCTAGCCCGAGGCGCAGCCTAAGACACAGCATTGGGCTGAGTTGGGTTCCAATGAGGAAGCCATTGAGGACGCAATTTTGGAGCAGTACCGCGCTCCCCTTGGCATTCCTTTCGCATTGTCAGTGTCCCTGGAGCTCTGGGCTTTGTGGTTTCCGGAACCCTAACCCTAGGCGTAACCCTAACCCTAGCCCTAGGCGCAGACTAAGACACAGCATTGGGCTGAGTTGGGTTCCCATGAGGAGGCCATTGAGGATGCAATCTTGGAGCAGTACCGTTGTCCCCTTGGCATGCCTTTCGCATTGTCAGTGTCCCTGGAGCTCTGGGCTTTGTGGTTTCCTGAACCCTCACCCTAGGCGTAACCCTAACCCTAGCCCTAGGTGCAGCCTAAGAAAGAGCATTGGGCTGAGTTGGGTTCCAATGAGGAGGCCATTGAGGATGCAATTTTGGGGCAGTACCGCGCACCCCTTAGCATTCCTTTCGCATTGTCAGTGTCCGTGGAACTCTGGGCATTGTGGTCTTCTGAACCCTAACCCTAGGCGTAACCCTAACCCTAGCCCTAGGCGCAGCCTAAGACACAGCATTGGGCTGAGTTCGGTTCCAAGGAGGAAGCCATTGAGGATGCAATTTTGGAGCAGTACCGCGCTCCCCTTGGCATTCCTTTCGCATTGTCAGTGTCCCTGGAGCTCTGGGCTTTGTGGTTTCCGGAGCCCTAACCCTAGGCGGAACCCTAACCCTAGGCGTAACCCTAACCCTAGCCCTAGGCGCAGCCTAAGACACAGCATTGGGCTGAGTTGGGTTCCCATGAGGAGGCCATTAAGGATGCAATTTTGGGGCAGTACCGTGCTTCCCTTGGCATGCCTTTTGCATTGGCAGTGTCCCTGGAGCTCTGGGCTTTGTGGTTTTCTGAACCCTAACCCTAGGCGTAACCCTAACCCTGACCAGAGTCGCAGCCTAAGACACAGCATTGGGCTGAGTCAGGTTCCAATGAGGAAGTCACTGAGGCTGGTTTGTTGGGGCAGTACCGCGCTCCCTTTAGCATGCCTTTTGCATTGTCCGTGTCCCTGGAGCTCTGGGCATTGTGGTTTTCTGAACCCTAACCCTAGGCGTAACCCTAACCCTAGCCCTAGGCGCAGCCTAAGACACAGCATTGGGCTCAGTTTGGTTCCAATGAGGAGGTCACTGAGGCTGGTGTGTTGGGGCAGTACCGTGGTCACCTTGGCATTCCTTTTGCATTGTCAGTGTCCCTGGAGCTCTGGGTTTTGTGGTTTTCTGAACCCTAACCCTAGGCGTAACCCTAACCCTAGCCCTAGGTGCAGCCTAAGAAAGAGCATTGGGCTATGATGGGTTCCAATGAGGAGGCCATTGAGGATGCAATTTTAGGGCAGTACCGCGCTCCCCTTGGCATGCCTTTCGCATTGTCAGTGTCCCTGGAGCTCTGGGCTTTGTGGTTTTCTGAACCCTAACCCTAGGCGTAACCCTAACCCTAGCCCTAGGCGCAGCCTAAGACACAGCATTGGGCTGAGTTGGGTTCTAATGAGGAAGCCACTGAGGCTGGTGTGTTTCGGCAGTACCGCACTCCCTTTGCATGCCTTTTGCATTGTCAGTGTCCCTGGAGCTCTGGGCTTTGTGGTTTTCTGAACCCTAACCCTAGGCGTAACCCTAACCCTAGCCCTAGGCGCAGCCTAAGAAAGAGCATTGGGCTGAGTTGGGTTCCAATGAGGAGGCCATTGAGGATGCAATTTTGGGGCAGTACCGCACTCCCCTTGACATGCTTTTTGCATTGTCAGTGTCCCTGGAGCTCTGGGCATTGTGGTTTTCTGAACCCTAACCCTAGGCGTAACCCTAACCCTAGCCCTAGGTGCAGCCTAAGACACAGCATTGGGCTGAGTCAGGTTCCAATGAGGAAGCCACTGAGGCTGGTTTGTTGGGGCAGAAAAGCGCACCCCTTGGCATTCCTTTTGCATTGTGAGTGTCCCTGGAGCTCTGGGCATTGTGGTTTTCTGAACCCTAACCCTAGGCATAACCCTAACCCAAGCCCTAGGCACAGCCTAAGACACAGCATTGGGCTGATGTCCGTTCCAAAGAGGAAGCCATTGAGGACGCAATTTTGGAGCAGTACCTCGCTCCCCTTGGTATTCCTTTTGCATTGCCAGTGTCCCTGGAGCTCTGGGCTTTGTGGTTTTCTGAACCCTAACCCTAGGCGTAACCCTAACCCTAGCCCGAGGCGCAGCCTAAGACACAGCATTGGGCTGAGTTCGGTTCCAAGGAGGAAGCCATTGAGGACGCAATTTTGGAGCAGTACCGCGCTCCCCTTGGCATTCCTTTCGCATTGTCAGTGTCCCTGGAGCTCTGGGCTTTGTGGTTTCCGGAACCCTAACCCTAGGCGTAACCCTAACCCTAGCCCTAGGCGCAGACTAAGAAAGAGCATTGGGCTGAGTTGGGTTCCAATGAGGAGGCCATTGAGGATGCAATTTTGGGGCAGTACCGCGCACCCCTTAGCATTCCTTTCGCATTGTCAGTGTCCGTGGAACTCTGGGCATTGTGGTCTTCTGAACCCTAACCCTAGGCGTAACCCTAACCCTAGCCCTAGGCGCAGCCTAAGACACAGCATTGGGCTGAGTTGGGTTCCCATGAGGAGGCCATTAAGGATGCAATTTGGGGGCAGTACCGTGCTTCCCTTGGCATGCCTTTTGCATTGGCAGTGTCCCTGGAGCTCTGGGCTTTGTGGTTTTCTGAACCCTAACCCTAGGCGTAACCCTAACCCTGACCAGAGTCGCAGCCTAAGACACAGCATTGGGCTGAGTCAGGTTCCAATGAGGAAGTCACTGAGGCTGGTTTGTTGGGGCAGTACCGCGCTCCCTTTAGCATGCCTTTTGCATTGTCCGTGTCCCTGGAGCTCTGGGCATTGTGGTTTTCTGAACCCTAACCCTAGGCGTAACCCTAACCCTAGCCCTAGGCGCAGCCTAAGACACAGCATTGGGCTCAGTTTGGTTCCAAAGAGGAAGTCACTGAGGGTGGTGTGTTGGGGCAGTACCGTGGTCACCTTGGCATTCCTTTCGCATTGTCAGTGTCCCTGGAGCTCTGGGTTTTGTGGTTTTCTGAACCCTAACCCTAGGCGTAACCCTAACCCTAGCCCTAGGTGCAGCCTAAGAAAGAGCATTGGGCTATGTTGGGTTCCAATGAGGAGGCCATTGAGGATGCAATTTTAGGGCAGTACCGCGCTCCCCTTGGCATGCCTTTCGCATTGTCAGTGTCCCTGGAGCTCTGGGCTTTGTGGTTTTCTGAACCCTAACCCTAGGCGTAACCCTAACCCTAGCCCTAGGCGCAGCCTAAGACACAGCATTGGGCTGAGTTGGGTTCTAATGAGGAAGCCACTGAGGCTGGTGTGTTTGGGCAGTACCGCACTCCCTTTGCATGCCTTTTGCATTGTCAGTGTCCCTGGAGCTCTGGGCTTTGTGGTTTTCTGAACCCTAACCCTAGGCGTAACCCCAACCCTAGCCCTATGCTGAGCCTAAGACACAGCATTGGGCTGAGTTGGGTTCCAACGAGGAAGTCACTGAGGCTGGTGTGTTGGGGCAGTACCGTGGTCACCTTGGCATTCCTTTCGCATTGTCAGTGTCCCTGGAGCTCTGGGCATTGTGGTTTTCTGAACCCTAACCCTAGGCGTAACCCTAACCCTAGCCCTAGGTGCAGCCTAAGACACAGCATTGGGCTGAGTCAGGTTCCAATGAGGAAGCCACTGAGGCTGGTTTGTTGGGGCAGAAAAGCGCACCCCTTGGCATTCCTTTTGCATTGTGAGTGTCCCTGGAGCTCTGGGCATTGTGGTTTTCTGAACCCTAACCCTAGGCATAACCCTAACCCAAGCCCTAGGCACAGCCTAAGACACAGCATTGGGCTGATGTCCGTTCCAAAGAGGAAGCCATTGAGGACGCAATTTTGGAGCAGTACCTCGCTCCCCTTGGTATTCCTTTTGCATTGCCAGTGTCCCTGGAGCTCTGGGCTTTGTGGTTTTCTGAACCCTAACCCTAGGCGTAACCCTAACCCTAGCCCGAGGCGCAGCCTAAGACACAGCATTGGGCTGAGTTCGGTTCCAAGGAGGAAGCCATTGAGGACGCAATTTTGGAGCAGTACCGCGCTCCCCTTGGCATTCCTTTCGCATTGTCAGTGTCCCTGGAGCTCTGGGCTTTGTGGTTTCCGGAACCCTAACCCTAGGCGTAACCCTAACCCTAGCCCTAGGCGCAGCCTAAGAAAGAGCATTGGGCTGAGTTGGGTTCCAATGAGGAGGCCATTGAGGATGCAATTTTGGGGCAGTACCGCGCACCCCTTAGCATTCCTTTCGCATTGTCAGTGTCCGTGGAACTCTGGGCATTGTGGTCTTCTGAACCCTAACCCTAGGCGTAACCCTAACCCTAGCCCTAGGCGCAGCCTAAGACACAGCATTGGGCTGAGTTGGGTTCCCATGAGGAGGCCATTAAGGATGCAATTTGGGGGCAGTACCGTGCTTCCCTTGGCATGCCTTTTGCATTGGCAGTGTCCCTGGAGCTCTGGGCTTTGTGGTTTTCTGAACCCTAACCCTAGGCGTAACCCTAACCCTGACCAGAGTCGCAGCCTAAGACACAGCATTGGGCTGAGTCAGGTTCCAATGAGGAAGTCACTGAGGCTGGTTTGTTGGGGCAGTACCGCGCTCCCTTTAGCATGCCTTTTGCATTGTCCGTGTCCCTGGAGCTCTGGGCATTGTGGTTTTCTGAACCCTAACCCTAGGCGTAACCCTAACCCTAGCCCTAGGCGCAGCCTAAGACACAGCATTGGGCTCAGTTTGGTTCCAAAGAGGAAGTCACTGAGGGTGGTGTGTTGGGGCAGTACCGTGGTCACCTTGGCATTCCTTTCGCATTGTCAGTGTCCCTGGAGCTCTGGGTTTTGTGGTTTTCTGAACCCTAACCCTAGGCGTAACCCTAACCCTAGCCCTAGGTGCAGCCTAAGAAAGAGCATTGGGCTATGTTGGGTTCCAATGAGGAGGCCATTGAGGATGCAATTTTAGGGCAGTACCGCGCTCCCCTTGGCATGCCTTTCGCATTGTCAGTGTCCCTGGAGCTCTGGGCTTTGTGGTTTTCTGAACCCTAACCCTAGGCGTAACCCTAACCCTAGCCCTAGGCGCAGCCTAAGACACAGCATTGGGCTGAGTTGGGTTCTAATGAGGAAGCCACTGAGGCTGGTGTGTTTGGGCAGTACCGCACTCCCTTTGCATGCCTTTTGCATTGTCAGTGTCCCTGGAGCTCTGGGCTTTGTGGTTTTCTGAACCCTAACCCTAGGCGTAACCCCAACCCTAGCCCTATGCTGAGCCTAAGACACAGCATTGGGCTGAGTTGGGTTCCAACGAGGAAGTCACTGAGGCTGGTGTGTTGGGGCAGTACCGTGGTCACCTTGGCATTCCTTTCGCATTGTCAGTGTCCCTGGAGCTCTGGGCTTTGTGGTTTTCTGAACCCTAACCCTAGGCGTAACCCTAACCCTAGCCCTAGGTGCAGCCTAAGACACAGCATTGGGCTCAGTTTGGTTCCAGGGAGGAAGTCACTGAGGCTGGTATGTTGGGGCAGTACCGCGCTCCCCTTGGCATTCCTTTTGCATTGTCAGTGTCCCTGGAGCTCTGGGCTTTGTGGTTTTCTGAACCCTAACCCTAGGCGTAACCCTAACCCAAGCCCTAGGCGCAGCCTAAGACACAGCATTGGGCTAAATCAGGTTCCAATGAGGAAGTCACTGAGGCTGGTTTGTTGGGGCAGTAACGCGCTCCCTTTAGCATGCCTTTTGCATTGTCAGTGTCCCTGGAGCTCTGGGCATTGTGGTTTTCTGAACCCTAACCCTAGGCATAACCCTAACTTAAGCCCTAGGCACAGCCTAAGACACAGCATTGGGCTGATGTCCGTTCCAAAGAGGAAGCCATTGAGGACGCAATTTTGGAGCAGTACCGCGCTCCCCTTGGTATTCCTTTTGCATTGCCAGTGTCCCTGGAGCTCTGGGCATTGTGGTTTTCTGAACCCTAACCCTAGGCGTAACCCTAACCCTAGCCCTAGGCGCAGCCTAAGACACAGCATTGGGCTCAGTTTGGTTCCAAAGAGGAAGTCACTGAGGCTGGTGTGTTGGGGCAGTACCGTGGTCACCTTGGCATTCCTTTCGCATTGTCAGTGTCCCTGGAGCTCTGGGTTTTGTGGTTTTCTGAACCCTAACCCTAGGCGTAACCCTAACCCTAGCCCTAGGCGCAGCCTAAGAAAGAGCATTGGGCTATGTTGGGCTCCAATGAGGAGGCCATTGAGGATGGAATTTTAGGGCAGTACCGCGCTCCCCTTGGCATGCCTTTCGCATTGTCAGTGTCCCTGGAGCTCTGGGCTTTGTGGTTTTCTGAACCCTAACCCTAGGCGTAACCCTAACCCTAGCCCTAGGCGCAGCCTAAGACACAGCATTGGGCTGAGTTGGGTTCTAATGAGGAAGCCACTGAGGCTGGTGTGTTTGGGGCACTACCGTGCTTCCCTTGGCATTCCTTTTGCATTGTCAGTGTCCCTGGAGCTCTGGGCATTGTGGTTTCCGGAACCCTAACCCTCGGCGGAACCCTAACCCTAGCCCAAGGCGCAGCCTAAGACACAGCATTGGGCTGAGTTGGGTTCCCATGAGGAGGCCATTGAGGATGCAATTTTGGGGCAGTACCGTGCTCCCCTTGGCATTCCTTTTGCATTGTCAGTGTCCCTGGAGCTCTGGGCATTGTGGTTTTCTGTACCCTAACCCTAGGCGTAACCCCAACCCTAGCCCTAGGCGCAGCCTAAGACACAGCATTGGGCTCAGTTGGGTTCCAATAAGGAGGAAGCCATTGAGGATGCAATTTTGGGGCAGTACAACGCTCCCCTTGGCATTCCTTTCGCATTGTCAGTGTCCCTGGAGCTCTGGGCATTGTGGTTTTCTGAACCCTAACCCTAGGCGTAACCCTAACCCTAGCCCTATGCTGAGCCTAAGACACAGCATTGGGCTGAGTTTGGTTCCAATGAGGAGGTCACTGAGGCTGGTGTGTTGGGGCAGTACCGTGGTCACCTTGGCATTCCTTTCGCATTGTCAGTGTCCCTGGAGCTCTGGGCTTTGTGGTTTTCTGAACCCTAACCCTAGGCGTAACCCTAACCCTAGCCCTAGGCGCAGCCTAAGAAAGAGCATTGGGCTGAGTTGGGTTCCAATGAGGAGGCCATTGAGGATGCAATTTTGGGGCAGTACCGCGCTCCCCTTGGCATGCTTTTTGCATTGTCAGTGTCCCTGGAGCTCTGGGCATTGTGGTTTTCTGAACCCTAACCCTAGGCGTAACCCTAACCCTAGCCCTAGGTGCAGCCTAAGACACAGCATTGGGCTGAGTCAGGTTCCAATGAGGAAGCCACTGAGGCTGGTTTGTTGGGGCAGAAAAGCGCACCCCTTGGCATTCCTTTTGCATTGTGAGTGTCCCTGGAGCTCTGGGCATTGTGGTTTTCTGAACCCTAACCCTAGGCATAACCCTAACCCAAGCCCTAGGCACAGCCTAAGACACAGCATTGGGCTGATGTCCGTTCCAAAGAGGAAGCCATTGAGGACGCAATTTTGGAGCAGTACCGCGCTCCCCTTGGTATTCCTTTTGCATTGCCAGTGTCCCTGGAGCTCTGGGCTTTGTGGTTTTCTGAACCCTAACCCTAGGCGTAACCCCAACCCTAGCCCGAGGCGCAGCCTAAGACACAGCATTGGGCTGAGTTCGGTTCCAAGGAGGAGGCCATTGAGGATGCAATTTTGGGGCAGTACCGCGCACCCCTTAGCATTCCTTTCGCATTGTCAGTGTCCGTGGAACTCTGGGCATTGTGGTCTTCTGAACCCTAACCCTAGGCGTAACCCTAACCCTAGCCCTAGGCGCAGCCTAAGACACAGCATTGGGCTGAGTTCGGTTCCAAGGAGGAAGCCTTTGAGGATGCAATTTTGGAGCAGTACCGCGCTCCCCTTGGCATTCCTTTCGCATTGTCAGTGTCCCTGGAGCTCTGGGCTTTGTGGTTTCCGGAGCCCTAACCCTAGGCGGAACCCTAACCCTAGGCGTAACCCTAACCCTAGCCCTAGGCGCAGCCTAAGACACAGCATTGGGCTGAGTTGGGTTCCCATGAGGAGGCCATTAAGGATGCAATTTTGGGGCAGTACCGTGCTTCCCTTGGCATGCCTTTTGCATTGGCAGTGTCCCTGGAGCTCTGGGCTTTGTGGTTTTCTGAACCCTAACCCTAGGCGTAACCCTAACCCTGACCAGAGTCGCAGCCTAAGACACAGCATTGGGCTGAGTTCGGTTCCAAGGAGGAAGCCATTGAGGATGCAATTTTGGGGCAGTACCGTGCTTCCCTTGGCATGCCTTTTGCATTGGCAGTGTCCCTGGAGCTCTGGGCTTTGTGGTTTTCTGAACCCTAACCCTAGGCGTAACCCTAACCCTGACCAGAGTCGCAGCCTAAGACACAGCATTGGGCTGAGTCTGGTTCCAATGAGGAAGTCACTGAGGCTGGTTTGTTGGGGCAGTACCGCGCTCCCTTTAGCATGCCTTTTGCATTGTCCGTGTCCCTGGAGCTCTGGGCATTGTGGTTTTCTGAACCCTAACCCTAGGCGTAACCCTAACCCTAGCCCTAGGCGCAGCCTAAGACACAGCATTGGGCTCAGTTTGGTTCCAAAGAGGAAGTCACTGAGGCTGGTGTGTTGGGGCAGTACCGTGGTCACCTTGGCATTCCTTTCACATTGTCAGTGTCCCTGGAGCTCTGGGTTTTGTGGTTTTCTGAACCCTAACCCTAGGCGTAACCCTAACCCTAGCCCTAGGTGCAGCCTAAGAAAGAGCATTGGGCTATGTTGGGTTCCAATGAGGAGGCCATTGAGGATGCAATTTTAGGGCAGTACCGCGCTCCCCTTGGCATGCCTTTCGCATTGTCAGTGTCCCTGGAGCTCTGGGCTTTGTGGTTTTCTGAACCCTAACCCTAGGCGTAACCCTAACCCTAGCCCTAGGCGCAGCCTAAGACACCGCATTGGGCTGAGTTGGGTTCTAATGAGGAAGCCACTGAGGCTGGTGTATTTGGGCAGTACCGCACTCCCTTTGCATGCCTTTTGCATTGTCAGTGTCCCTGGAGCTCTGGGCTTTGTGGTTTTCTGAACCCTAACCCTAGGCGTAACCCTAACCCTAGCCCTAGGCGCAGCCTAAGAAAGAGCATTGGGCTGAGTTGGGTTCCAATGAGGAGGCCATTGAGGATGCAATTTTGGGGCAGTACCGCGCTCCCCTTGGCATGCTTTTTGCATTGTCAGTGTCCCTGGAGCTCTGGGCATTGTGGTTTTCTGAACCCTAACCCTAGGCGTAACCCTAACCCTAGCCCTAGGTGCAGCCTAAGACACAGCATTGGGCTGAGTCAGGTTCCAATGAGGAAGCCACTGAGGCTGGTTTGTTGGGGCAGAAAAGCGCACCCCTTGGCATTCCTTTTGCATTGTGAGTGTCCCTGGAGCTCTGGGCATTGTGGTTTTCTGAACCCTAACCCTAGGCATAACCCTAACCCAAGCCCTAGGCACAGCCTAAGACACAGCATTGGGCTGATGTCCGTTCCAAAGAGGAAGCCATTGAGGACGCAATTTTGGAGCAGTACCGCGCTCCCCTTGGTATTCCTTTTGCATTGCCAGTGTCCCTGGAGCTCTGGGCTTTGTGGTTTTCTGAACCCTAACCCTAGGCGTAACCCTAACCCTAGCCCGAGGCGCAGCCTAAGACACAGCATTGGGCTGAGTTGGGTTCCAATGAGGAAGCCATTGAGGACGCAATTTTGGAGCAGTACCGCGCTCCCCTTGGCATTCCTTTCGCATTGTCAGTGTCCCTGGAGCTCTGGGCTTTGTGGTTTCCGGAACCCTAACCCTAGGCGTAACCCTAACCCTAGCCCTAGGCGCAGACTAAGACACAGCATTGGGCTGAGTTGGGTTCCCATGAGGAGGCCATTGAGGATGCAATCTTGGAGCAGTACCGTTGTCCCCTTGGCATGCCTTTCGCATTGTCAGTGTCCCTGGAGCTCTGGGCTTTGTGGTTTCCTGAACCCTCACCCTAGGCGTAACCCTAACCCTAGCCCTAGGTGCAGCCTAAGAAAGAGCATTGGGCTGAGTTGGGTTCCAATGAGGAGGCCATTGAGGATGCAATTTTGGGGCAGTACCGCGCACCCCTTAGCATTCCTTTCGCATTGTCAGTGTCCGTGGAACTCTGGGCATTGTGGTCTTCTGAACCCTAACCCTAGGCGTAACCCTAACCCTAGCCCTAGGCGCAGCCTAAGACACAGCATTGGGCTGAGTTCGGTTCCAAGGAGGAAGCCATTGAGGATGCAATTTTGGAGCAGTACCGCGCTCCCCTTGGCATTCCTTTCGCATTGTCAGTGTCCCTGGAGCTCTGGGCTTTGTGGTTTCCGGAGCCCTAACCCTAGGCGGAACCCTAACCCTAGGCGTAACCCTAACCCTAGCCCTAGGCGCAGCCTAAGACACAGCATTGGGCTGAGTTGGGTTCCCATGAGGAGGCCATTAAGGATGCAATTTTGGGGCAGTACCGTGCTTCCCTTGGCATGCCTTTTGCATTGGCAGTGTCCCTGGAGCTCTGGGCTTTGTGGTTTTCTGAACCCTAACCCTAGGCGTAACCCTAACCCTGACCAGAGTCGCAGCCTAAGACACAGCATTGGGCTGAGTCAGGTTCCAATGAGGAAGTCACTGAGGCTGGTTTGTTGGGGCAGTACCGCGCTCCCTTTAGCATGCCTTTTGCATTGTCCGTGTCCCTGGAGCTCTGGGCATTGTGGTTTTCTGAACCCTAACCCTAGGCGTAACCCTAACCCTAGCCCTAGGCGCAGCCTAAGACACAGCATTGGGCTCAGTTTGGTTCCAATGAGGAGGTCACTGAGGCTGGTGTGTTGGGGCAGTACCGTGGTCACCTTGGCATTCCTTTCGCATTGTCAGTGTCCCTGGAGCTCTGGGTTTTGTGGTTTTCTGAACCCTAACCCTAGGCGTAACCCTAACCCTAGCCCTAGGTGCAGCCTAAGAAAGAGCATTGGGCTATGATGGGTTCCAATGAGGAGGCCATTGAGGATGCAATTTTAGGGCAGTACCGCGCTCCCCTTGGCATGCCTTTCGCATTGTCAGTGTCCCTGGAGCTCTGGGCTTTGTGGTTTTCTGAACCCTAACCCTAGGCGTAACCCTAACCCTAGCCCTAGGCGCAGCCTAAGACACAGCATTGGGCTGAGTTGGGTTCTAATGAGGAAGCCACTGAGGCTGGTGTGTTTCGGCAGTACCGCACTCCCTTTGCATGCCTTTTGCATTGTCAGTGTCCCTGGAGCTCTGGGCTTTGTGGTTTTCTGAACCCTAACCCTAGGCGTAACCCTAACCCTAGCCCTAGGCGCAGCCTAAGAAAGAGCATTGGGCTGAGTTGGGTTCCAATGAGGAGGCCATTGAGGATGCAATTTTGGGGCAGTACCGCACTCCCCTTGACATGCTTTTTGCATTGTCAGTGTCCCTGGAGCTCTGGGCATTGTGGTTTTCTGAACCCTAACCCTAGGCGTAACCCTAACCCTAGCCCTAGGTGCAGCCTAAGACACAGCATTGGGCTGAGTCAGGTTCCAATGAGGAAGCCACTGAGGCTGGTTTGTTGGGGCAGAAAAGCGCACCCCTTGGCATTCCTTTTGCATTGTGAGTGTCCCTGGAGCTCTGGGCATTGTGGTTTTCTGAACCCTAACCCTAGGCATAACCCTAACCCAAGCCCTAGGCACAGCCTAAGACACAGCATTGGGCTGATGTCCGTTCCAAAGAGGAAGCCATTGAGGACGCAATTTTGGAGCAGTACCTCGCTCCCCTTGGTATTCCTTTTGCATTGCCAGTGTCCCTGGAGCTCTGGGCTTTGTGGTTTTCTGAACCCTAACCCTAGGCGTAACCCTAACCCTAGCCCGAGGCGCAGCCTAAGACACAGCATTGGGCTGAGTTCGGTTCCAAGGAGGAAGCCATTGAGGACGCAATTTTGGAGCAGTACCGCGCTCCCCTTGGCATTCCTTTCGCATTGTCAGTGTCCCTGGAGCTCTGGGCTTTGTGGTTTCCGGAACCCTAACCCTAGGCGTAACCCTAACCCTAGCCCTAGGCGCAGACTAAGACACAGCATTGGGCTGAGTTGGGTTCCCATGAGGAGGCCATTGAGGATGCAATCTTGGAGCAGTACCGTTGTCCCCTTGGCATGCCTTTCGCATTGTCAGTGTCCCTGGAGCTCTGGGCTTTGTGGTTTTCTGAACCCTAACCCTAGGCGTAACCCTAACCCTAGCCCTAGGTGCAGCCTAAGAAAGAGCATTGGGCTGAGTTGGGTTCCAATGAGGAGGCCATTGAGGATGCAATTTTGGGGCAGTACCGCGCACCCCTTAGCATTCCTTTCGCATTGTCAGTGTCCGTGGAACTCTGGGCATTGTGGTCTTCTGAACCCTAACCCTAGGCGTAACCCTAACCCTAGCCCTAGGCGCAGCCTAAGACACAGCATTGGGCTGAGTTGGGTTCCCATGAGGAGGCCATTAAGGATGCAATTTGGGGGCAGTACCGTGCTTCCCTTGGCATGCCTTTTGCATTGGCAGTGTCCCTGGAGCTCTGGGCTTTGTGGTTTTCTGAACCCTAACCCTAGGCGTAACCCTAACCCTGACCAGAGTCGCAGCCTAAGACACAGCATTGGGCTGAGTCAGGTTCCAATGAGGAAGTCACTGAGGCTGGTTTGTTGGGGCAGTACCGCGCTCCCTTTAGCATGCCTTTTGCATTGTCCGTGTCCCTGGAGCTCTGGGCATTGTGGTTTTCTGAACCCTAACCCTAGGCGTAACCCTAACCCTAGCCCTAGGCGCAGCCTAAGACACAGCATTGGGCTCAGTTTGGTTCCAAAGAGGAAGTCACTGAGGGTGGTGTGTTGGGGCAGTACCGTGGTCACCTTGGCATTCCTTTCGCATTGTCAGTGTCCCTGGAGCTCTGGGTTTTGTGGTTTTCTGAACCCTAACCCTAGGCGTAACCCTAACCCTAGCCCTAGGTGCAGCCTAAGAAAGAGCATTGGGCTATGTTGGGTTCCAATGAGGAGGCCATTGAGGATGCAATTTTAGGGCAGTACCGCGCTCCCCTTGGCATGCCTTTCGCATTGTCAGTGTCCCTGGAGCTCTGGGCTTTGTGGTTTTCTGAACCCTAACCCTAGGCGTAACCCTAACCCTAGCCCTAGGCGCAGCCTAAGACACAGCATTGGGCTGAGTTGGGTTCTAATGAGGAAGCCACTGAGGCTGGTGTGTTTGGGCAGTACCGCACTCCCTTTGCATGCCTTTTGCATTGTCAGTGTCCCTGGAGCTCTGGGCTTTGTGGTTTTCTGAACCCTAACCCTAGGCGTAACCCTAACCCTAGCCCTAGGCGCAGCCTAAGACACAGCATTGGGCTGAGTTCAGTTCCAATGATGAGGCCATTGAGGATGCAATTTTGGGGCAGTACCGCGCACCCCTTGGCATGCCTTTCGCATTGTCAGTGTCCGTGGAACTCTGGGCATTGTGGTCTTCTGAACCCTAACCCTAGGCGTAACCCTAACCCTAGCCCTAGCCGCAGCCTAAGACACAGCATTGGGCTGAGTTGGGTTCCCATGAGGAGGCCATTTAGGATGCAATTTTGGGGCAGTACCGCGCTCCCCTTGGCATTCCTTTTGCATTGTCAGTGTCCCTGGAGCTCTGGGCATTGTGGTTTTCTGTACCCTAACCCTAGGCGTAACCCTAACCCTAGCCCTAGGCGCAGCCTAAGACACAGCATTGGGCTGAGTTGCGTTCTAATGAGGAAGCCACTGAGGCTGGTGTGTTTGGGCAGTACCGCACTCCCTTTGGCATGCCTTTTGCATTGTCAGTGTCCCTGGAGCTCTGGGCTTTGTGGTTTTCTGAACCCTAACCCTAGGCGTAACCCTAACCCTAGCCCTAGGTGCAGCCTAAGAAAGAGCATTGGGCTGAGTCAGGTTCCAATGAGGAGGCCATTGAGGATGCAATTTTGGGGCAGTACCGCGCCCCCCTTAGCATTCCTTTCGCATTGTCAGTGTCCGTGGAACTCTGGGCATTGTGGTCTTCTGAACCCTAACCCTAGGCGTAACCCTAACCCTAGCCCTAGGCGCAGCCTAAGACACAGCATTGGGCCGAGTTCGGTTCCAAGGAGGAAGCCATTGAGGATGCAATTTTGGAGCAGTACCGCGCTCCCCTTGGCATTCCTTTCGCATTGTCAGTGTCCCTGGAGCTCTGGGCTTTGTGGTTTTCTGAACCCTAACCCTAGGCGGAACCCTAACCCTAGGCGTAACCCTAACCCTAGCCCTAGGCGCAGCCTAAGACACAGCATTGGGCTGAGTTGGGTTCCCATGAGGAGGCCATTAAGGATGCAATTTTGGGGCAGTACCGTGCTTCCCTTGGCATGCCTTTTGCATTGTCAGTGTCCCTGGAGCTCTGGGCTTTGTGGTTTTCTGAACCCTAACCCTAGGCATAACCCTAACCCAAGCCCTAGGCACAGCCTAAGACACAGCATTGGGCTGAGTCAGGTTCCAATGAGGAAGTCACTGAGGCTGGTTTGTTGGGGCAGTACCGCGCTCCCTTTAGCATGCCTTTTGCATTGTCCGTGTCCCTGGAGCTCTGGGCATTGTGGTTTTCTGAACCCTAACCCTAGGCATAACCCTAACCCAAGCCCTAGGCACAGCCTAAGACACAGCATTGGGCTGATGTCCGTTCCAAAGAGGAAGCCATTGAGGACGCAATTTTGGAGCAGTACCGCGCTCCCCTTGGTATTCCTTTTGCATTGCCAGTGTCCCTGGAGCTCTGGGCTTTGTGGTTTTCTGAACCCTAACCCTAGGCGTAACCCTAACCCTAGCCCGAGGCGCAGCCTAAGACACAGCATTGGGCTGAGTTCGGTTCCAAGGAGGAAGCCATTGAGGACGCAATTTTGGAGCAGTACCGCGCTCCCCTTGGCATTCCTTTCGCATTGTCAGTGTCCCTGGAGCTCTGGGCTTTGTGGTTTCCGGAACCCTAACCCTAGGCGTAACCCTAACCCTAGCCCTAGGCGCAGACTAAGACACAGCATTGGGCTGAGTTGGGTTCCCATGAGGAGGCCATTGAGGATGCAATCTTGGAGCAGTACCGTTGTCCCCTTGGCATGCCTTTCGCATTGTCAGTGTCCCTGGAGCTCTGGGCTTTGTGGTTTTCTGAACCCTCACCCTAGGCGTAACCCTAACCCTAGCCCTAGGTGCAGCCTAAGAAAGAGCATTGGGCTGAGTTGGGTTCCAATGAGGAGGCCATTGAGGATGCAATTTTGGGGCAGTACCGCGCACCCCTTAGCATTCCTTTCGCATTGTCAGTGTCCGTGGAACTCTGGGCATTGTGGTCTTCTGAACCCTAACCCTAGGCGTAACCCTAACCCTAGCCCTAGGCGCAGCCTAAGACACAGCATTGGGCTGAGTTCGGTTCCAAGGAGGAAGCCATTGAGGATGCAATTTTGGAGCAGTACCGCGCTCCCCTTGGCATTCCTTTCGCATTGTCAGTGTCCCTGGAGCTCTGGGCTTTGTGGTTTCCGGAGCCCTAACCCTAGGCGGAACCCTAACCCTAGGCGTAACCCTAACCCTAGCCCTAGGCGCAGCCTAAGACACAGCATTGGGCTGAGTTGGGTTCCCATGAGGAGGCCATTAAGGATGCAATTTTGGGGCAGTACCGTGCTTCCCTTGGCATGCCTTTTGCATTGGCAGTGTCCCTGGAGCTCTGGGCTTTGTGGTTTTCTGAACCCTAACCCTAGGCGTAACCCTAACCCTGACCAGAGTCGCAGCCTAAGACACAGCATTGGGCTGAGTCAGGTTCCAATGAGGAAGTCACTGAGGCTGGTTTGTTGGGGCAGTACCGCGCTCCCTTTAGCATGCCTTTTGCATTGTCCGTGTCCCTGGAGCTCTGGGCATTGTGGTTTTCTGAACCCTAACCCTAGGCGTAACCCTAACCCTAGCCCTAGGCGCAGCCTAAGACACAGCATTGGGCTCAGTTTGGTTCCAAAGAGGAAGTCACTGAGGCTGGTGTGTTGGGGCAGTACCGTGGTCACCTTGGCATTCCTTTCGCATTGTCAGTGTCCCTGGAGCTCTGGGTTTTGTGGTTTTCTGAACCCTAACCCTAGGCGTAACCCTAACCCTAGCCCTAGGTGCAGCCTAAGAAAGAGCATTGGGCTATGTTGGGTTCCAATGAGGAGGCCATTGAGGATGCAATTTTGGGGCAGTACCGCGCTCCCCTTGGCATGCCTTTCGCATTGTCAGTGTCCCTGGAGCTCTGGGCTTTGTGGTTTTCTGAACCCTAACCCTAGGCGTAACCCTAACCCTAGCCCTAGGCGCAGCCTAAGACACAGCATTGGGCTGAGTTGGGTTCTAATGAGGAAGCCACTGAGGCTGGTGTGTTTGGGCAGTACCGCACTCCCTTTGCATGCCTTTTGCATTGTCAGTGTCCCTGGAGCTCTGGGCTTTGTGGTTTTCTGAACCCTAACCCTAGGCGTAACCCTAACCCTAGCCCTAGGCGCAGCCTAAGAAAGAGCATTGGGCTGAGTTGGGTTCCAATGAGGAGGCCATTGAGGATGCAATTTTGGGGCAGTACCGCGCTCCCCTTGGCATGCTTTTTGCATTGTCAGTGTCCCTGGAGCTCTGGGCATTGTGGTTTTCTGAACCCTAACCCTAGGCGTAACCCTAACCCTAGCCCTAGGTGCAGCCTAAGACACAGCATTGGGCTGAGTCAGGTTCCAATGAGGAAGCCACTGAGGCTGGTTTGTTGGGGCAGAAAAGCGCACCCCTTGGCATTCCTTTTGCATTGTCAGTGTCCCTGGAGCTCTGGGCATTGTGGTTTTCTGAACCCTAACCCTAGGCATAGCCCTAACCCAAGCCCGAGGCACAGCCTAAGACACAGCATTGGGCTGATGTCCGTTCCAAAGAGGAAGCCATTGAGGACGCAATTTTGGAGCAGTACCGCGCTCCCCTTGGTATTCCTTTTGCATTGCCAGTGTCCCTGGAGCTCTGGGCTTTGTGGTTTTCTGAACCCTAACCCTAGGCGTAACCCTAACCCTAGCCCGAGGCGCAGCCTAAGACACAGCATTGGGCTGAGTTCGGTTCCAAGGAGGAAGCCATTGAGGACGCAATTTTGGAGCAGTACCGCGCTCCCCTTGGCATTCCTTTCGCATTGTCAGTGTCCCTGGAGCTCTGGGCTTTGTGGTTTCCGGAACCCTAACCCTAGGCGTAACCCTAACCCTAGCCCTAGGCGCAGACTAAGACACAGCATTGGGCTGAGTTGGGTTCCCATGAGGAGGCCATTGAGGATGCAATCTTGGAGCAGTACCGTTGTCCCCTTGGCATGCCTTTTGCATTGTCAGTGTCCCTGGAGCTCTGGGCTTTGTGGTTTTCTGAACCCTCACCCTAGGCGTAACCCTAACCCTAGCCCTAGGTGCAGCCTAAGAAAGAGCATTGGGCTGAGTTGGGTTCCAATGAGGAGGCCATTGAGGATGCAATTTTGGGGCAGTACCGCGCACCCCTTAGCATTCCTTTCGCATTGTCAGTGTCCGTGGAACTCTGGGCATTGTGGTCTTCTGAACCCTAACCCTAGGCGTAACCCTAACCCTAGCCCTAGGCGCAGCCTAAGACACAGCATTGGGCTGAGTTCGGTTCCAAGGAGGAAGCCATTGAGGATGCAATTTTGGAGCAGTACCGCGCTCCCCTTGGCATTCCTTTCGCATTGTCAGTGTCCCTGGAGCTCTGGGCTTTGTGGTTTCCGGAGCCCTAACCCTAGGCGGAACCCTAACCCTAGGCGTAACCCTAACCCTAGCCCTAGGCGCAGCCTAAGACACAGCATTGGGCTGAGTTGGGTTCCAATGAGGAGGCCATTAAGGATGCAATTTTGGGGCAGTACCGTTCTTCCCTTGGCATGCCTTTTGCATTGGCAGTGTCCCTGGAGCTCTGGGCTTTGTGGTTTTCTGAACCCTAACCCTAGGCGTAACCCTAACCCTGACCAGAGTCGCAGCCTAAGACACAGCATTGGGCTGAGTCAGGTTCCAATGAGGAAGTCACTGAGGCTGGTTTGTTGGGGCAGTACCGCGCTCCCTTTAGCATGCCTTTTGCATTGTCCGTGTCCCTGGAGCTCTGGGCATTGTGGTTTTCTGAACCCTAACCCTAGGCGTAACCCTAACCCTAGCCCTAGGCGCAGCCTAAGACACAGCATTGGGCTGAGTTTGGTTCCAAAGAGGAAGTCACTGAGGCTGGTGTGTTGGGGCAGTACCGTGGTCACCTTGGCATTCCTTTCACATTGTCAGTGTCCCTGGAGCTCTGGGTTTTGTGGTTTTCTGAACCCTAACCCTAGGCGTAACCCTAACCCTAGCCCTAGGTGCAGCCTAAGAAAGAGCATTGGGCTGAGTTGGGTTCCAATGAGGAGGCCATTGAGGATGCAATTTTAGGGCAGTACCGCGCTCCCCTTGGCATGCCTTTCGCATTGTCAGTGTCCCTGGAGCTCTGGGCTTTGTGGTTTTCTGAACCCTAACCCTAGGCGTAACCCTAACCCTAGCCCTAGGCGCAGCCTAAGACACAGCATTGGGCTGAGTTGGGTTCTAATGAGGAAGCCACTGAGGCTGGTGTGTTTGGGCAGTACCGCACTCCCTTTGCATGCCTTTTGCATTGTCAGTGTCCCTGGAGCTCTGGGCTTTGTGGTTTTCTGAACCCTAACCCTAGGCGTAACCCTAACCCTAGCCCTAGGCGCAGCCTAAGACACAGCATTGGGCTGAGTTCAGTTCCAATGATGAGGCCATTGAGGATGCAATTTTGGGGCAGTACCGCGCACCCCTTGGCATGCCTTTCGCATTGTCAGTGTCCCTGGAGCTCTGGGCATTGTGGTCTTCTGAACCCTAACCCTAGGCGTAACCCTAACCCTAGCCCTAGGCGCAGCCTAAGACACAGCATTGGGCTGAGTAAGGTTCCCATGAGGAGGCCATTGAGGATGCAATTTTGGAGCAGTACCGCGCTCCCCTTGGCATTCCTTTTGCATTGTCAGTGTCCCTGGAGCTCTGGGCTTTGTGGTTTTCTGTACCCTAACCCTAGGCGTAACCCTAACCCTAGCCCTAGGCGCAGCCTAAGACACAGCATTGGGCTGAGTTGGGTTCCCATGAGGAGGCCATTTAGGATGCAATTTTGGGGCAGTACCGCGCTCCCCTTGGCATTCCTTTTGCATTGTCAGTGTCCCTGGAGCTCTGGGCATTGTGGTTTTCTGTACCCTAACCCTAGGCGTAACCCTAACCCTAGCCCTAGGCGCAGCCTAAGACACAGCATTGGGCTCAGTTTGGTTCCAGGGAGGAAGTCACTGAGGCTGGTGTGTTGGGGCAGTACCGCGCTCCCCTTGGCATTCCTTTTGCATTGTCAGTGTCCCTGGAGCTCTGGGCTTTGTGGTTTTCTGAACCCTAACCCTAGGCGTAACCCTAACCCTAGCCCTAGGCGCAGCCTAAGAAAGAGCATTGGGCTGAGTTGGGTTCCAATGAGGAGGCCATTGAGGATGCAATTTTGGGGCAGTACCGCGCTCCCCTTGGCATTCCTTTTGCATTGTCAGTGTCCCTGGAGCTCTGGGCTTTGTGGTTTTCTGAACCCTAACCCTAGGCGTAACCCTAACCCAAGCCCTAGGCGCAGCCTAAGACACAGCATTGGGCTGGGTCAGGTTCCAATGAGGAAGTCACTGAGGACGCAATTTTGGAGCAGTACCGCGCTCCCCTTGGCATTCCTTTCGCATTGTCAGTGTCCCTGGAGCTCTGGGCTTTGTGGTTTCCGGAACCCTAACCCTAGGCGTAACCCTAACCCTAGCCCTAGGCGCAGACTAAGACACAGCATTGGGCTGAGTTGGGTTCCCATGAGGAGGCCATTGAGGATGCAATCTTGGAGCAGTACCGTTGTCCCCTTGGCATGCCTTTCGCATTGTCAGTGTCCCTGGAGCTCTGGGCTTTGTGGTTTTCTGAACCCTCACCCTAGGCGTAACCCTAACCCTAGCCCTAGGTGCAGCCTAAGAAAGAGCATTGGGCTGAGTTGGGTTCCAATGAGGAGGCCATTGAGGATGCAATTTTGGGGCAGTACCGCGCACCCCTTAGCATTCCTTTCGCATTGTCAGTGTCCGTGGAACTCTGGGCATTGTGGTCTTCTGAACCCTAACCCTAGGCGTAACCCTAACCCTAGCCCTAGGCGCAGCCTAAGACACAGCATTGGGCTGAGTTCGGTTCCAAGGAGGAAGCCATTGAGGATGCAATTTTGGAGCAGTACCGCGCTCCCCTTGGCATTCCTTTCGCATTGTCAGTGTCCCTGGAGCTCTGGGCTTTGTGGTTTCCGGAGCCCTAACCCTAGGCGGAACCCTAACCCTAGGCGTAACCCTAACCCTAGCCCTAGGCGCAGCCTAAGACACAGCATTGGGCTGAGTTGGGTTCCCATGAGGAGGCCATTAAGGATGCAATTTTGGGGCAGTACCGTTCTTCCCTTGGCATGCCTTTTGCATTGGCAGTGTCCCTGGAGCTCTGGGCTTTGTGGTTTTCTGAACCCTAACCCTAGGCGTAACCCTAACCCTGACCAGAGTCGCAGCCTAAGACACAGCATTGGGCTGAGTCAGGTTCCAATGAGGAAGTCACTGAGGCTGGTTTGTTGGGGCAGTACCGCGCTCCCTTTAGCATGCCTTTTGCATTGTCCGTGTCCCTGGAGCTCTGGGCATTGTGGTTTTCTGAACCCTAACCCTAGGCGTAACCCTAACCCTAGCCCTAGGCGCAGCCTAAGACACAGCATTGGGCTCAGTTTGGTTCCAAAGAGGAAGTCACTGAGGCTGGTGTGTTGGGGCAGTACCGTGGTCACCTTGGCATTCCTTTCACATTGTCAGTGTCCCTGGAGCTCTGGGTTTTGTGGTTTTCTGAACCCTAACCCTAGGCGTAACCCTAACCCTAGCCCTAGGTGCAGCCTAAGAAAGAGCATTGGGCTGAGTTGGGTTCCAATGAGGAGGCCATTGAGGATGCAATTTTAGGGCAGTACCGCGCTCCCCTTGGCATGCCTTTCGCATTGTCAGTGTCCCTGGAGCTCTGGGCTTTGTGGTTTTCTGAACCCTAACCCTAGGCGTAACCCTAACCCTAGCCCTAGGCGCAGCCTAAGACACAGCATTGGGCTGAGTTGGGTTCTAATGAGGAAGCCACTGAGGCTGGTGTGTTTGGGCAGTACCGCACTCCCTTTGCATGCCTTTTGCATTGTCAGTGTCCCTGGAGCTCTGGGCTTTGTGGTTTTCTGAACCCTAACCCTAGGCGTAACCCTAACCCTAGCCCTAGGCGCAGCCTAAGACACAGCATTGGGCTGAGTTCAGTTCCAATGATGAGGCCATTGAGGATGCAATTTTGGGGCAGTACCGCGCACCCCTTGGCATGACTTTCGCATTGTCAGTGTCCCTGGAGCTCTGGGCATTGTGGTCTTCTGAACCCTAACCCTAGGCGTAACCCTAACCCTAGCCCTAGGCGCAGCCTAAGACACAGCATTGGGCTGAGTAAGGTTCCCATGAGGAGGCCATTGAGGATGCAATTTTGGAGCAGTACCGCGCTCCCCTTGGCATTCCTTTTGCATTGTCAGTGTCCCTGGAGCTCTGGGCTTTGTGGTTTTCTGTACCCTAACCCTAGGCGTAACCCTAACCCTAGCCCTAGGCGCAGCCTAAGACACAGCATTGGGCTGAGTTGGGTTCCCATGAGGAGGCCATTTAGGATGCAATTTTGGGGCAGTACCGCGCTCCCCTTGGCATTCCTTTTGCATTGTCAGTGTCCCTGGAGCTCTGGGCATTGTGGTTTTCTGTACCCTAACCCTAGGCGTAACCCTAACCCTAGCCCTAGGCGCAGCCTAAGACACAGCATTGGGCTCAGTTTGGTTCCAGGGAGGAAGTCACTGAGGCTGGTGTGTTGGGGCAGTACCGCGCTCCCCTTGGCATTCCTTTTGCATTGTCAGTGTCCCTGGAGCTCTGGGCTTTGTGGTTTTCTGAACCCTAACCCTAGGCGTAACCCTAACCCTAGCCCTAGGCGCAGCCTAAGAAAGAGCATTGGGCTGAGTTGGGTTCCAATGAGGAGGCCATTGAGGATGCAATTTTGGGGCAGTACCGCGCTCCCCTTGGCATTCCTTTTGCATTGTCAGTGTCCCTGGAGCTCTGGGCTTTGTGGTTTTCTGAACCCTAACCCTAGGCGTAACCCTAACCCAAGCCCTAGGCGCAGCCTAAGACACAGCATTGGGCTGGGTCAGGTTCCAATGAGGAAGTCACTGAGGACGCAATTTTGGAGCAGTACCGCGCTCCCCTTGGCATTCCTTTCGCATTGTCAGTGTCCCTGGAGCTCTGGGCTTTGTGGTTTCCGGAACCCTAACCCTAGGCGGAACTCTAACCCTAGCCCTGTGCTGAGCCTAAGACACAGCATTGGGCTCAGTTGGGTTCCCATGAGGAGGCCATTGAGGATGCAATTTTGGAGCAGTACCGTGGTCCCCTTGGCATGCCTTTCGCATTGTCAGTGTCCCTGGAGCTCTGGGCTTTGTGGTTTTCTGAACTCTAACCCTAGGCGTAACCCTAACCCTAGCCCTAGGCGCAGCCTAAGACACAGCATTGGGCTGAGTTGCGTTCTAATGAGGAAGCCACTGAGGCTGGTGTGTTTGGGCAGTACCGCACTCCCTTTGGCATGCCTTTTGCATTGTCAGTGTCCCTGGAGCTCTGGGCTTTGTGGTTTTCTGAACCCTAACCCTAGGCGTAACCCTAACCCTAGCCCTAGGGGCAGCCTAAGAAAGAGCATTGGGCTGAGTCAGGTTCCAATGAGGAGGCCATTGAGGATGCAATTTTGGGGCAGTACCGCGCCTCCCTTAGCATTCCTTTCGCATTGTCAGTGTCCGTGGAACTCTGGGCATTGTGGTTTTCTGAACCCTCACCCTAGGCGTAACCCTAACCCTGACCAGAGTCGCAGCCTAAGACACAGCATTGGGCTGAGTCAGGTTCCAATGAGGAAGTCACTGAGGCTGGTTTGTTGGGGCAGTACTGCGCTCCCTTTAGCATGCCTTTTGCATTGTCCGTGTCCCTGGAGCTCTGGGCATTGTGGTTTTCTGAACCCTAACCCTAGGCGTAACCCTAACCCTAGGCGCAGCCTAAGACACAGCATTGGGCTGAGTTGGGTTCCCATGAGGAGGCCATTGAGGATGCAATTTTGGAGCAGTACCGTGCGCCTCTTGGCATTCCTTTCGCATTGTCAGTGTCCCTGGAGCTCTGGACATTGTGGTTTTCTGTACCCTAAACCTAGGCGTAACCCTAACCCTAGCCCTAGGCGCAGCCTAAGACACAGCATTGGGCTCAGTTTGGTTCCAAAGAGGAAGTCACTGAGGCTGGTGTGTTGAGGCAGTACCGTGCTCCCCTTGGCATTCCTTTCGCATTGTCAGTGTCCCTGGAGCTCTGGGCATTGTGGTTTTATGAACCCTAACCCTAGGCGTAACCCTAACCCTAGCCCTAGGTGCAGCCTAAGAAAGAGCATTGGGCTATGTTGGGTTCCAATGAGGAGGCCATTGAGGATGCAATTTTGGGGCAGTACCGCGCTCCCCTTGGCATGCCTTTTGCATTGTCAGTGTCCCTGGAGCTCTGGGCATTGTGGTTTTATGAACCCTAACCCTAGGCGTAACCCTAACCCTAGCCCTAGGCACAGCCTAAGACAGAGCATTGGGCTGAGTTGGGTTCTAATGAGGAAGCCACTGAGGCTGGTGTGTTTGGGCAGTACCGCGCTCCCTTTGGCAAGCCTTTTGCATTGTCAGTGTCCGTGGAGCTCTGGGCATTGTGGTTTTCTGAACCCTAACCCTAGGTGTAACGCTAACCCTAGCCCTAGGCGCAGCCTAAGACACAGCATTGGGCTGAGTTGGCTTCCCATGAGGAGGCCATTGAGGATGCAATTTTGGAGCAGTACCGTGCACCTCTTGGCATTCCTTTTGCATTGTCAGTGTCCCTGGAGCTCTGGGCATTGTGGTTTTCTGAACCCTAACCCTAGGCGTAACCCTAACCCTAGCCCTAGGCGCAGCCTAAGACACAGCATTGGGCTGAGTTGGGTTCCCATGAGGAGGCCATTTAGGATGCAATTTTGGGGCAGTACCGCGCTCCTCTTGGCATTCCTTTTGCATTGTCAGTGTCCCTGGAGCTCTGGGCTTTGTGGTTTTCTGAACCCTAACCCTAGGCGTAACCCTAACCCTAGCCCTAGGTGCAGCCTAAGAAAGAGCATTGGGCTGAGTTGTGTTCCAATGAGGAGGCCATTGAGGCTGCAATGTTGGAGCAGTACCGCGCTCCCCTTGGCATTCCTTTTGCATTGTCAGTGTCCCTGGAGCTCTGGGCTTTGTGGTTTTCTGAACCCTAACCCTAGGCGTAACCCTAACCCTAGCCCTGTGCTGAGCCTAAGACACAGCATTGGGCTGAGTTGGGTTCCCATGAGGACGCCATTGAGGATGCAATTTTGGAGCAGTACCGTGCGCCTCTTGGCATTCCTTTTGCATTGTCAGTGTCCCTGGAGCTCTGGACATTGTGGTTTTCTCAACCCTAACCCTAGGCGTAACCCTAACCCTAGCCCTAGGCGCAGCCTAAGACACAGCATTGGGCTCTGTTGGGTTCCAATAAGGAGGCCATTGAGGATGCAATTTTGGGGCAGTACCGCGCTCCCCTTGGCATTCCTTTCACATTGTCAGTGTCCCTGGAGCTCCGGGCATTGTGGTTTTCTGAACCCTAACCCTAGGCGTAACCCTAACCCTAGCCCTATGCTGAGCCTAAGACACAGCATTGGGCTCAGTTTGGTTCCAAAGAGGAAGTCACTGAGGCTGGTGTGTTGGGGCAGTACCGTGGTCACCTTGGCATTCCTTTCGCATTGTCAGTGTCCCTGGAGCTCTGGGCTTTGTGGTTTTCTGAACCCTAACCCTAGGCGTAACCCTAACCCTAGCCCTAGGTGCAGCCTAAGAAAGAGCATTCGGCTGAGTTGGGTTCCAATGAGGAGGCCATTGAGGATGCAATTTTGGAGCAGTACCGCGCTCCCCTTGGCATGCCTTTTGCATTGTCAGTGTCCCTGGAGCTCTGGGCTTTGTGGTTTTCTGAACCCTAACCCTAGGCGTAACCCTAACCCTAGCCCTAGGTGCAGCCTAAGACACAGCATTGGGCTCACTTTGGTTCCAGGGAGGAAGTCACTGAGGCTGGTATGTTGGGGCAGTACCGCGCTCCCCTTGGCATTCCTTTTGCATTGTCAGTGTCCCTGGAGCTCTGGGCATTGTGGTTTTCTGAACCCTAACCCTAGGCATAACCCTTACCCAAGCCCTAGGCACAGCCTAAGACACAGCATTGGGCTGATGTCCGTTCCAAAGAGGAAGCCATTGAGGACGCAATTTTGGAGCAGTACCGCGCTCCCCTTGGTATTCCTTTTGCATTGTCAGTGTCCCTGGAGCTCTGGGCTTTGTGGTTTCCGGAACCCTAACCCTAGGCGGAACCCTAACCCTAGCCCAAGGCGCAGCCTAAGACACAGCATTGGGCTGAGTTGGGTTCCCATGAGGAGGTCATTTAGGATGCAATTTTGGGGCAGTACCGTGCTCCCCTTGGCATTCCTTTTGCATTGCCAGTGTCCCTGGAGCTCTGGGCATTGTGGTTTTCTGTACCCTAACCCTAGGCGTAACCCCAACCCTAGCCCTAGGCGCAGCCTAAGACACAGCATTGGGCTCAGTTTGGTTCCAGGGAGGAAGTCACTGAGGCTGGTGTGTTGGGGCAGTATCGCGCTCCCCTTGGCATTCCTTTTGCATTGTCAGTGTCCCTGGAGCTCTGGGCTTTGTGGTTTTCTGAACCCTAACCCTAGGCGTAACCCTAACCCTAGCCCTAGGTGCAGCCTAAGAAAGAGCATTGGGCTGAGTTGGGTTCCAATGAGGAGGCCATTGAGGCTGCAATGTTGGAGCAGTACCGCGCTCCTCTTGGCATTCCTTTCGCATTGTCAGTGTCCCTGGAGCTCTGGGCTTTGTGGTTTTCTGAACCCTAACCCTAGGCGTAACCCTAACCCTAGCCCTAGGCGCAGCCTAAGACACAGCATTGGGCTGAGTTGGCTTCCCATGAGGAGGCCATTTAGGATGCAATTTTGGAGCAGTACCGTGCGCCTCTTGGCATTCCTTTTGCATTGTCAGTGTCCCTGGAGCTCTGGACATTGTGGTTTTCTGAACCCTAACCCTAGGCATAACCCTAACCCTAGCCCTAGGCGCAGCCTAAGACACAGCATTGGGCTCAGTTGGGTTCCAATAAGGAGGCCATTGAGGATGCAATTTTGGGGCAGTACAACGCTCCCCTTGGCATTCCTTTCGCATTGTCAGTGTCCCTGGAGCTCTGGGCATTGTGGTTTTCTGAACCCTAACCCTAGGCGTAACCCTAACCCTAGCCCTATGCTGAGCCTAAGACACAGCTTTGGGCTCAGTTTGGTTCCAAAGAGGAAGTCACTGAGGCTGGTGTGTTGGGGCAGTACCGTTGTCACCTTGGCATTCCTTTCGCATTGTCAGTGTCCCTGGAGCTCTGGGCTTTGTGGTTTTCTGAACCCTAACCCTAGGCGTAACCCTAACCCTAGCCCTAGGCGCAGCCTAAGAAAGAGCATTGGGCTGAGTTGGGTTCCAATGAGGAGGCCATTGAGGATGCAATTTTGGGGCAGTACCACGCTCCCCTTGGCATGCTTTTTGCATTGTCAGTGTCCCTGGAGCTCTGGGCATTGTGGTTTTCTGAACCCTAACCCTAGGCGTAACCCTAACCCTAGCCCTAGGCGCAGCCTAAGACACAGCATTGGGCTGAGTCAGGTTCCAATGAGGAAGCCACTGAGGCTGGTTTGTTGGGGCAGAAAAGCGCACCCCTTGGCATTCCTTTTGCATTGTGAGTGTCCCTGGAGCTCTGGGCATTGTGGTTTTCTGAACCCTAACCCTAGGCATAACCCTAACCAAAGCCCTAGGCACAGCCTAAGACACAGCATTGGGCTGATGTCCGTTCCAAAGAGGAAGCCATTGAGGACGCAATTTTGGAGCAGTACCGCGCTCCCCTTGGTATTCCTTTTGCATTGCCAGTGTCCCTGGAGCTCTGGGCTTTGTGGTTTTCTGAACCCTAACCCTAGGCGTAACCCTAACCCTAGCCCGAGGCGCAGCCTAAGACACAGCATTGGGCTGAGTTCGGTTCCAAGGAGGAAGCCATTGAGGACGCAATTTTGGAGCAGTACCGCGCTCCCCTTGGCATTCCTTTCGCATTGTCAGTGTCCCTGGAGCTCTGGGCTTTGTGGTTTCCGGAACCCTAACCCTAGGCGTAACCCTAACCCTAGCCCTAGGCGCAGACTAAGACACAGCATTGGGCTGAGTTGGGTTCCCATGAGGAGGCCATTGAGGATGCAATCTTGGAGCAGTACCGTTGTCCCCTTGGCATGCCTTTCGCATTGTCAGTGTCCCTGGAGCTCTGGGCTTTGTGGTTTTCTGAACCCTCACCCTAGGCGTAACCCTAACCCTAGCCCTAGGTGCAGCCTAAGAAAGAGCATTGGGCTGAGTTGGGTTCCAATGAGGAGGCCATTGAGGATGCAATTTTGGGGCAGTACCGCGCACCCCTTAGCATTCCTTTCGCGTTGTCAGTGTCCGTGGAACTCTGGGCATTGTGGTCTTCTGAACCCTAACCCTAGGCGTAACCCTAACCCTAGCCCTAGGCGCAGCCTAAGACACAGCATTGGGCTGAGTTCGGTTCCAAGGAGGAAGCCATTGAGGATGCAATTTTGGAGCAGTACCGCGCTCCCCTTGGCATTCCTTTCGCATTGTCAGTGTCCCTGGAGCTCTGGGCTTTGTGGTTTCCGGAGCCCTAACCCTAGGCGGAACCCTAACCCTAGGCGTAACCCTAACCCTAGCCCTAGGCGCAGCTTAAGACACAGCATTGGGCTGAGTTGGGTTCCCATGACGAGGCCATTAAGGATGCATTTTTGGGGCAGTACCGTGCTTCCCTTGGCATGCCTTTTGCATTGGCAGTGTCCCTGGAGCTCTGGGCTTTGTGGTTTTCTGAACCCTAACCCTAGGCGTAACCCTAACCCTAGCCCTAGGCGCAGCCTAAGACACAGCATTGGGCTCAGTTTGGTTCCAAAGAGGAAGTCACTGAGGCTGGTGTGTTGGGGCAGTACCGTGGTCACCTTGGCATTCCTTTCGCATTGTCAGTGTCCCTGGAGCTCTGGGTTTTGTGGTTTTCTGAACCCTAACCCTAGGCGTAACCCTAACCCTAGCCCTAGGTGCAGCCTAAGAAAGAGCATTGGGCTATGTTGGGTTCCAATGAGGAGGCCATTGAGGATGCAATTTTAGGGCAGTACCGCGCTCCCCTTGGCATGCCTTTCGCATTGTCAGTGTCCCTGGAGCTCTGGGCTTTGTGGTTTTCTGAACCCTAACCCTAGGCGTAACCCTAACCCTAGCCCTAGGCGCAGCCTAAGACACAGCATTGGGCTGAGTTGGGTTCTAATGAGGAAGCCACTGAGGCTGGTGTGTTTGGGCAGTACCGCACTCCCTTTGCATGCCTTTTGCATTGTCAGTGTCCCTGGAGCTCTGGGCTTTGTGGTTTTCTGAACCCTAACCCTAGGCGTAACCCTAACCCTAGCCCTAGGCGCAGCCTAAGACACAGCATTGGGCTGAGTTCAGTTCCAATGATGAGGCCATTGAGGATGCAATTTTGGGGCAGTACCGCGCACCCCTTGGCATGCCTTTCGCATTGTCAGTGTCCGTGGAACTCTGGGCATTGTGGTCTTCTGAACCCTAACCCTAGGCGTAACCCTAACCCTAGCCCTAGGCCCAGCCTAAGACACAGCATTGGGCTGAGTTGGGTTCCCATGAGGAGGCCATTGAGGATGCAATTTTGGAGCAGTACCGCGCTCCCCTTGGCATTCCTTTTGCATTGTCAGTGTCCCTGGAGCTCTGGGCTTTGTGGTTTTCTGTACCCTAACCCTAGGCGTAACCCTAACCCTAGCCCTAGGCGCAGCCTAAGACACAGCATTGGGCTGAGTTGGCTTCCCGTGAGGAGGCCATTGAGGATGCAATTTTGGAGCAGTACCGTGCGCCTCTTGGCATTTCTTTTGCATTGTCAGTGTCCCTGGAGCTCTGGACATTGTGCTTTTCTGAACCCTAACCCTAGGCATAACCCTAACCCTAGCCCTAGGCGCAGCCTAAGACACAGCATTGGGCTGAGTTGGGTTCCAATAAGGAGGCCATTGAGGATGCAATTTTGGGGCAGTACAACGCTCCCCTTGGCATTCCTTTCGCATTGTCAGTGTCCCTGGAGCTCTGGACATTGTGGTTTTCTGAACCCTAACCCTAGGCATAACCCTAACCCTAGCCCTATGCTGAGCCTAAGACACAGCATTGGGCTGAGTTTGGTTCCAAAGAGGAAGTCACTGAGGCTGGTGTGTTGGGGCAGTACCGTGGTCACCTTGGCATTCCTTTCGCATTGTCAGTGTCCCTGGAGCTCTGGGCTTTGTGGTTTTCTGAACCCTAACCCTAGGCGTAACCCTAACCCTAGCCCTAGGCGCAGCCTAAGACACAGCATTGGGCTGAGTTGGCTTCCCGTGAGGAGGCCATTGAGGATGCAATTTTGGGGCAGTACCGCGCTCCCCTTGGCATTCCTTTTGCATTGTCAGTGTCCCTGGAGCTCTGGGCATTGTGGTTTTCTGAACCCTAACCCTAGGCGTAACCCTAACCCTAGCCCTAGGTGCAGCCTAAGACACAGCATTGGGCTGAGTCAGGTTCCAATGAGGAAGCCACTGAGGCTGGTTTGTTGGGGCAGAAAAGCGCACCCCTTGGCATTCCTTTTGCATTGTGAGTGTCCCTGGAGCTCTGGGCATTGTGGTTTTCTGAACCCTAACCCTAGGCATAACCCTAACCCAAGCACTAGGCACAGCCTAAGACACAGCATTGGGCTGATGTCCGTTCCAAAGAGGAAGCCATTGAGGACGCAATTTTGGAGCAGTACCGCGCTCCCCTTGGTATTCCTTTTGCATTGCCAGTGTCCCTGGAGCTCTGGGCTTTGTGGTTTTCTGAACCCTAACCCTAGGCGTAACCCTAACCCTAGCCCGAGGCGCAGCCTAAGACACAGCATTGGGCTGAGTTCGGTTCCCATGAGGAGGCCATTGAGGATGCAATCTTGGAGCAGTACCGTTGTCCCCTTGGCATGCCTTTCGCATTGTCAGTGTCCCTGGAGCTCTGGGCTTTGTGGTTTTCTGAACCCTCACCCTAGGCGTAACCCTAACCCTAGCCCTAGGTGCAGCCTAAGAAAGAGCATTGGGCTGAGTTGGGTTCCCATGAGGAGGCCATTAAGGATGCAATTTTGGGGCAGTACCGTGCTTCCCTTGGCATGCCTTTTGCATTGTCAGTGTCCCTGGAGCTCTGGGCTTTGTGGTTTTCTGAACCCTAACCCTAGGCGTAACCCTAACCCTGACCAGAGTCGCAGCCTAAGACACAGCATTGGGCTGAGTCAGGTTCCAATGAGGAAGTCACTGAGGCTGGTTTGTTGGGGCAGTACCGCGCTCCCTTTAGCATGCCTTTTGCATTGTCCATGTCCCTGGAGCTCTGGGCATTGTGGTTTTCTGAACCCTAACCCTAGGCGTAACCCTAACCCTAGCCCTAGGCGCAGCCTAAGACACAGCATTGGGCTCAGTTTGGTTCCAAAGAGGAAGTCACTGAGGCTGGTGTGTTGGGGCAGTACCGTGGTCACCTTGGCATTCCTTTCGCATTGTCAGTGTCCCTGGAGCTCTGGGTTTTGTGGTTTTCTGAACCCTAACCCTAGGCGTAACCCTCACCCTAGCCCTAGGTGCAGCCTAAGAAAGAGCATTGGGCTATGTTGGGTTCCAATGAGGAGGCCATTGAGGATGCAATTTTAGGGCAGTACCGCGCTCCCCTTGGCATGCCTTTCGCATTGTCAGTGTCCCTGGAGCTCTGGGCTTTGTGGTTTTCTGAACCCTAACCCTAGGCGTAATCCTTACGCTAGCCCTAGGCGCAGCCTAAGACACAGCATTGGGCTGAGTTGGGTTCTAATGATGAAGCCACTGAGGCTGGTGTGTTTGGGCAGTACCGCACTCCCTTTGCATGCCTTTTGCATTGTCAGTGTCCCTGGAGCTCTGGGCTTTGTGGTTTTCTGAACCCTAACCCTAGGCGTAACCCTAACCCTAGCCCTAGGCGCAGCCTAAGACACAGCATTGGGCTGAGTTCAGTTCCAATGATGAGGCCATTGAGGATGCAATTTTGGGGCAGTACCGCGCACCCCTTGTCATGCCTTTCGCATTGTCAATGTCCGTGGAACTCTGGGCATTGTGGTCTTCTGAACCCTAACCCTAGGCGTAACCCTAACCCTAGCCCTAGGCGCAGCCTAAGACACAGCATTGGGCTGAGTTGGGTTCCCATGAGGAGGCCATTGAGGATGCAATTTTGGGGCAGTACCGCGCTCCCCTTGGCATTCCTTTTGCATTGTCAGTGTCCCTGGAGCTCTGGGCTTTGTGGTTTTCTGTACCCTAACCCTAGGCGTAACCCTAACCCTAGCCCTAGGCGCAGCCTAAGACACAGCATTGGGCTGAGTAAGGTTCCCATGAGGAGGCCATTTAGGATGCAATTTTGGGGCAGTACCGCGCTCCCCTTGGCATTCCTTTTGCATTGTCAGTGTCCCTGGAGCTCTGGGCATTGTGGTTTTCTGTACCCTAACCCTAGGCGTAACCCTAACCCTAGCCCTAGGCGCAGCCTAAGACACAGCATTGGGCTCAGTTTGGTTCCAGGGAGGAAGTCACTGAGGCTGGTGTGTTGGGGCAGTACCGCGCTCCCCTTGGCATTCCTTTTGCATTGTCAGTGTCCCTGGAGCTCTGGGCTTTGTGGTTTTCTGAACCCAAACCCTAGGCGTAACCCTAACCCTAGCCCTAGGCGCAGCCTAAGAAAGAGCATTGGGCTGAGTTGGGTTCCAATGAGGAGGCCATTGAGGATGCAATTTTGGGGCAGTACCGCGCTCCCCTTGGCATTCCTTTTGCATTGTCAGTGTCCCTGGAGCTCTGGGCTTTGTGGTTTTCTGAACCCTAACCCTAGGCGTAACCCTAACCCAAGCCCTAGGCGCAGCCTAAGACACAGCATTGGGCTGAGTCAGGTTCCAATGAGGAAGTCACTGAGGACGCAATTTTGGAGCAGTACCGCGCTCCCCTTGGCATTCCTTTCGCATTGTCAGTGTCCCTGGAGCTCTGGGCTTTGTGGTTTCCGGAACCCTAACCCTAGGCGGAACCCTAACCCTAGCACTGTGCTGAGCCTAAGACACAGCATTGGGCTGAGTTGGGTTCCCATGAGGAGGCCATTGAGGATGCAATTTTGGAGCAGTACCGTGGTCCCCTTGGCATGCCTTTCGCATTGTCAGTGTCCCTGGAGCTCTGGGCTTTGTGGTTTTCTGAACTCTAACCCTAGGCGTAACCCTAACCCTAGCCCTAGGCGCAGCCTAAGACACAGCATTGGGCTGAGTTGCGTTCTAATGAGGAAGCCACTGAGGCTGGTGTGTTTGGGCAGTACCGCACTCCCTTTGGCATGCCTTTTGCATTGTCAGTGTCCCTGGAGCTCTGGGCTTTGTGGTTTTCTGAACCCTAACCCTAGGCGTAACCCTAACCCTAGCCCGAGGCGCAGCCTAAGACACAGCATTGGGCTGAGTTCGGTTCCAAGGAGGAAACCATTGAGGACGCAATTTTGGAGCAGTACCGTTGTCCCCTTGGCATGCCTTTCGCATTGTCAGTGTCCCTGGAGCTCTGGGCTTTGTGGTTTTCTGAACCCTCACCCTAGGCGTAACCCTAACCCTAGCCCTAGGTGCAGCCTAAGAAAGAGCATTGGGCTGAGTTCGGTTCCAAGGAGGAAGCCATTGAGGATGCAATTTTGGAGCAGTACCGCGCTCCCCTTGGCATTCCTTTTGCATTGTCAGTGTCCCTGGAGCTCTGGGCTTTGTGGTTTCCGGAACCCTAACCCTAGGCGGAACCCTAACCCTAGGCGTAACCCTGACCCTAGCCCTAGGCGCAGCCTAAGACACAGCATTGGGCTGAGTTGGGTTCCCATGAGGAGGCCATTAAGGATGCAATTTTGGGGCAGTACCGTGCTTCCCTTGGCATGCCTTTTGCATTGTCCGTGTCCCTGGAGCTCTGGGCTTTGTGGTTTTCTGAACCCTAACCCTAGGCGTAACCCTAACCCTGACCAGAGTCGCAGCCTAAGACACAGCATTGGGCTGAGTCAGGTTCCAATGAGGAAGTCACTGAGGCTGGTTTGTTGGGGCAGTACCGCGCTCCCTTTAGCATGCCTTTTGCATTGTCCGTGTCCCTGGAGCTCTGGGCATTGTGGTTTTCTGAACCCTAACCCTAGGCATAACCCTAACCCTAGCCCTAGGCGCAGCCTAAGACACAGCATTGGGCTCAGTTTGGTTCCAAAGAGGAAGTCACTGAGGCTGGTGTGTTGGGTCAGTACCGTGGTCACCTTGGCATTCCTTTCGCATTGTCAGTGTCCCTGGAGCTCTGGGTTTTGTGGTTTTCTGAACCCTAACCCTAGGCGTAACCCTAACCCTAGCCCTAGGCGCAGCCTAAGAAAGAGCATTGGGCTATGTTGGGTTCCAATGAGGAGGCCATTGAGGATGCAATTTTAGGGCAGTACCGCGCTCCCCTTGGCATGCCTTTCGCATTGTCAGTGTCCCTGGAGCTCTGGGCTTTGTGGTTTTCTGAACCCTAACCCTAGGCGTAACCCTAACCCTAGCCCTAGGCGCAGCCTAAGACACAGCATTGGGCTGAGTTGGGTTCTAATGAGGAAGCCACTGAGGCTGGTGTGTTTGGGCAGTACCGCACTCCCTTGGCATTCCTTTTGCATTGTCAGTGTCCCTGGAGCTCTGGGCTTTGTGGTTTTCTGAACCCTAACCCTAGGCGTAACCCTAACCCTAGCCCTAGGCGCAGCCTAAGACACAGCATTGGGCTGAGTTCAGTTCCAATGATGAGGCCATTGAGGATGCAATTTTGGGGCAGTACCGCGCACCCCTTGGCATTCCTTTCGCATTGTCAGTGTCCGTGGAACTCTGGGCATTGTGGCCTTCTGAACCCTAATCCTAGGCGTAACCCTAACCCTAGCCCTAGGCGCAGCCTAAGACACAGCATTGGGCTGAGTTGGGTTCCCATGAGGAGGCCATTGAGGATGCAATTTTGGAGCAGTACCGCGCTCCCCTTGGCATTCCTTTTGCATTGTCAGTGTCCCTGGAGCTCTGGGCATTGTGGTTTTCTGTACCCTAACCCTAGGCGTAACCCTAACCCTAGCCCTAGGCGCAGCCTAAGACACAGCATTGGGCTCAGTTTGGTTCCAGGGAGGAAGTCACTGAGGCTGGTGTGTTGGGGCAGTACCGCGCTCCCCTTGGCATTCCTTTCGCATTGTCAGTGTCCCTGGAGCTCTGGGCTTTGTGGTTTCCGGAACCCTAACCCTAGGCGGAACCCTAACCCTAGCCCTGTGCTCAGCCTAAGACACAGCATTGGGCTGAGTTGGGTTCCCATGAGGAGGCCATTGAGGATGCAATTTTGGAGCAGTACCGTGGTCCCCTTGGCATGCCTTTCGCATTGTCAGTGTCCCTGGAGCTCTGGGCTTTGTGGTTTTCTGAACTCTAACCCTAGGCGTAACCCTAACCCTAGCCCTAGGCGCAGCCTAAGACACAGCATTGGGCTGAGTTGGGTTCTAATGAGGAAGCCACTGAGGCTGGTGTGTTTGGGCAGTACCGCACTCCCTTTGGCATGCCTTTTGCATTGTCAGTGTCCCTGGAGCTCTGGGCTTTGTGGTTTTCTGAACCCTAACCCTAGGCGGAACCCTAACCCTAGCCCTAGGTGCAGCCTAAGAAAGAGCATTGGGCTGAGTCAGGTTCCAATGAGGAGGCCATTGAGGATGCAATTTTGGGGCAGTACCGCGCCCCCCTTAGCATTCCTTTCGCATTGTCAGTGTCCGTGGAACTCTGGGCATTGTGGTCTTCTGAACCCTAACCCTAGGCGTAACCCTAACCCTAGCCCTAGGCGCAGCTTAAGACACAGCATTGGGCTGAGTTCGGTTCCAAGGAGGAAGCCTTTGAGGATGCAATTTTGGAGCAGTACCGCGCTCCCCTTGGCATTCCTTTTGCATTGTCAGTGTCCCTAGAGCTCTGGGCTTTGTGGTTTCCGGAACCCTAACCCTAGGCGGAACCCTAACCCTAGGCGTAACCCTAACCCTAGCCCTAGGCGCAGCCTAAGACACAGCATTGTGCTGAGTTGGGTTCCCATGAGGAGGCCATTGAGGATGCAATTTTGGGGCAGTACCGTGCTTCCCTTGGCATGCCTTTTGCATTGGCAGTGTCCCTGGAGCTCTGGGCTTTGTGGTTTTCTGAACCCTAACCCTAGGCGTAACCCTAACCCTGACCAGAGTCGCAGCCTAAGACACAGCATTGGGCTGAGTCAGGTTCCAATGAGGAAGTCACTGAGGCTGGTTTGTTGGGGCAGTACCGCGCTCCCTTTAGCATGCCTTTTGCATTGTCCGTGTCCCTGGAGCTCTGGGCATTGTGGTTTTCTGAACCCTAACCCTAGGCGTAACCCTAACCCTAGCCCTAGGCGCAGCCTAAGACACAGCATTGGGCTGAGTTGGCTTCCCATGAGGAGGCCATTGAGGATGCAATTTTGGAGCAGTACCGTGCACCTCTTGGCATTCCTTTTGCATTGTCAGTGTCCCTGGAGCTCTGGGCATTGTGGTTTTCTGAACCCTAACCCTAGGCGTAACCCTAACCCTAGCCCTAGGCGCAGTCTAAGACACAGCATTGGGCTGAGTTGGGTTCCCATGAGGAGGCCATTTAGGATGCAATTTTGGGGCAGTACCGCGCTCGTCTTGGCATTCCTTTTGCATTGTCAGTGTCCCTGGAGCTCTGGGCATTGTGGTTTTCTGTACCCTAACCCTAGGCGTAACCCTAACCCTAGCCCTAGGCGCAGCCTAAGACACAGCATTGGGCTCAGTTTGGTTCCAGGGAGGAAGTCACTGAGGCTGGTGTGTTGGGGCAGTACCGCGCTCCCCTTGGCATTCCTTTTGCATTGTCAGTGTCCCTGGAGCTCTGGGCTTTGTGGTTTTCTGAACCCTAACCCTAGGCGTAACCCTAACCCTAGCCCTAGGTGCAGCCTAAGAAAGAGCATTGGGCTGAGTTGGGTTCCAATGAGGAGGCCATTGAGGCTGCAATATTGGAGCAGTACCGCGCTCCCCTTGGCATTCCTTTTGCATTGTCAGTGTCCCTGGAGCTCTGGGCTTTGTGGTTTTCTGAACCCTAACCCTAGGCGTAACCCTAACCCTAGCCCTGTGCTGAGCCTAAGACACAGCATTGGGCTGAGTTGGGTTCCCATGAGGACGCCATTGAGGATGCAATTTTGGAGCAGTACCGTGCGCCTCTTGGCATTCTTTTTGCATTGTCAGTGTCCCTGGAGCTCTGGACATTGTGGTTTTCTCAACCCTAACCCTAGGCGTAACCCTAACCCTAGCCCTAGGCGCAGCCTAAGACACAGCATTGGGCTCTGTTGGGTTCCAATAAGGAGGCCATTGAGGATGCAATTTTGGGGCAGTACCGCGCTCCCCTTGGCATTCCTTTCACATTGTCAGTGTCCCTGGAGCTCCGGGCATTGTGGTTTTCTGAACCCTAACCCTAGGCGTAACCCCAACCCTAGCCCTATGCTGAGCCTAAGACACAGCATTGGGCTCAGTTTGGTTCCAAAGAGGAAGTCACTGAGGCTGGTGTGTTGGGGCAGTACCGTGGTCACCTTGGCATTCCTTTCGCATTGTCAGTGTCCCTGGAGCTCTGGGCTTTGTGGTTTTCTGAACCCTAACCCTAGGCGTAACCCTAACCCTAGCCCTAGGTGCAGCCTAAGAAAGAGCATTCGGCTGAGTTGGGTTCCAATGAGGAGGCCATTGAGGATGCAATTTTGGAGCAGTACCGCGCTCCCCTTGGCATGCCTTTTGCATTGTCAGTGTCCCTGGAGCTCTGGGCTTTGTGGTTTTCTGAACCCTAACCCTAGGCGTAACCCTAACCCTAGCCCTAGGTGCAGCCTAAGACACAGCATTGGGCTCAGTTTGGTTCCAGGGAGGAAGTCACGGAGGCTGGTATGTTGGGGCAGTACCGCGCTCCCCTTGGCATTCCTTTTGCATTGTCAGTGTCCCTGGAGCTCTGGGCTTTGTGGTTTTCTGAACCCTAACCCTAGGCGTAACCCTAACCCTAGCCCTAGGCGCAGATTAAGACACAGCATTGGGCTGAGTTGGGTTCCAATGAGGAGGCCATTGAGGATGCAATTTTGGGGCAGTACCGCGCTCCCCTTGGCATTCCTTTTGCATTGTCAGTGTCCCTGGAGCTCTGGGCTTTGTGGTTTTCTGAACCCTAACCCTAGGCGTAACCCTAACCCAAGCCCTAGGCGCAGCCTAAGACACAGCATTGGGCTGAGTCAGGTTCCAATGAGGAAGTCACTGAGGCTGGTTTGTTGGGGCAGTAACGCGATCCGTTTAGCATGCCTTTTGCATTGTCAGTGTCCCTGGAGCTCTGGGCATTGTGGTTTTCTGAACCCTAACCCTAGGCATAACCCTAACCCTAGCCCTAGGCGCAGCCTAAGACACAGCATTGGGCTGAGTTCGGTTCCAAGGAGGAAGCCATTGAGGATGCAATTTTGGAGCAGTACCGCGCTCCTCTTGGCATTCCTTTTGCATTGTCAGTGTCCCTGGAGCTCTGGGCATTGTGGTTTTCTGTACCCTAACCCTAGGCGTAACCCTAACCCTAGCCCTAGGCGCAGCCTAAGACACCGCATTGGGCTCAGTTTGGTTCCAGGGAGGAAGTCACTGAGGCTGGTGTGTTGGGGCAGTACCGCGCTCCCCTTGGCATTCCTTTTGCATTGTCAGTGTCCCTGGAGCTCTGGGCTTTGTGGTTTTCTGAACCCTAACCCTAGGCGTAACCCTAACCCTAGCCCTAGGCGCAGCCTAAGAAAGAGCATTGGGCTGAGTTGGGTTCCAATGAGGAGGCCATTGAGGATGCAATTTTGGGGCAGTACCGCACTCCCCTTGGCATTCCTTTTGCATTGTCAGTGTCCCTGGAGCTCTGGGCTTTGTGGTTTTCTGAACCCTAACCCTAGGCGTAACCCTAACCCAAGCCCTAGGCGCAGCCTAAGACACAGCATTGGGCTGAGTCAGGTTCCAATGAGGAAGCCACTGAGGCTGGTTTGTTGGGGCAGTAACGCGATCCCTTTAGCATGCCTTTTGCATTGTCAGTGTCCCTGGAGCTCTGGGCATTGTGGTTTTCTGAACCCTAACCCTAGGCATAACCCTAACCAAAGCCCTAGGCACAGCCTAAGACACAGCATTGGGCTGAGTTGGGTTCCAAAGAGGAAGCCATTGAGGACGCAATTTCGGAGCAGTACCGCGCTCCCCTTGGTATTCCTTTTGCATTGCCAGTGTCCCTGGAGCTCTGGGCTTTGTGGTTTTCTGAACCCTAACCCTAGGCGTAACCCTAACCCTAGCCCGAGGCGCAGCCTAAGACACAGCATTGGGCTGAGTTCGGTTCCAAGGAGGAAACCATTGAGGACGCAATTTTGGAGCAGTACCGTTGTCCCCTTGGCATGCCTTTCGCATTGTCAGTGTCCCTGGAGCTCTGGGCTTTGTGGTTTTCTGAACCCTCACCCTAGGCGTAACCCTAACCCTAGCCCTAGGTGCAGCCTAAGAAAGAGCATTGGGCTGAGTTCGGTTCCAAGGAGGAAGCCATTGAGGATGCAATTTTGGAGCAGTACCGCGCTCCCCTTGGCATTCCTTTCGCATTGTCAGTGTCCCTGGAGCTCTGGGCTTTGTGGTTTCCGGAACCCTAACCCTAGGCGGAACCCTAACCCTAGGCGTAACCCTGACCCTAGCCCTAGGCGCAGCCTAAGACACAGCATTGGGCTGAGTTGGGTTCCCATGAGGAGGCCATTAAGGATGCAATTTTGGGGCAGTACCGTGCTTCCCTTGGCATGCCTTTTGCATTGTCAGTGTCCCTGGAGCTCTGGGCTTTGTGGTTTTCTGAACCCTAACCCTAGGCGTAACCCTAACCCTGACCAGAGTCGCAGCCTAAGACACAGCATTGGGCTGAGTCAGGTTCCAATGAGGAAGTCACTGAGGCTGGTTTGTTGGGGCAGTACCGCGGTCCCTTTAGCATGCCTTTCGCATTGTCAGTGTCCCTGGAGCTCTGGGTTTTGTGGTTTTCTGAACCCTAACCCTAGGCGTAACCCTAACCCTAGCCCTAGGCGCAGCCTAAGACACAGCATTGGGCTGAGTTGGGTTCTAATGAGGAAGCCACTGAGGCTGGTGTGTTTGGGCAGTACCGCACTCCCTTGGCATTCCTTTTGCATTGTCAGTGTCCCTGGAGCTCTGGGCTTTGTGGTTTTCTGAACCCTAACCCTAGGCGTAACCCTAACCCTAGCCCTAGGCGCAGCCTAAGACACAGCATTGGGCTCAGTTTGGTTCCAAAGAGGAAGTCACTGAGGCTGGTGTGTTGGGGCAGTACCGTGGTCACCTTGGCATTCCTTTCGCATTGTCAGTGTCCCTGGAGCTCTGGGTTTTGTGGTTTTCTGAACCCCAACCCTAGGCGTAACCCTAACCCTAGCCCTAGGCGCAGCCTAAGACACAGCATTGGGCTGAGTTGGGTTCTAATGAGGAAGCCACTGAGGCTGGTGTGTTTGGGCAGTACCGCACTCCCTTGGCATTCCTTTTGCATTGTCAGTGTCCCTGGAGCTCTGGGCTTTGTGGTTTTCTGAACCCTAACCCTAGGCGTAACCCTAACCCTAGCCCTAGGCGCAGCCTAAGACACAGCATTGGGCTGAGTTCAGTTCCAATGATGAGGCCATTGAGGATGCAATTTTGGGGCAGTACCGCGCACCCCTTGGCATTCCTTTCGCATTGTCAGTGTCCGTGGAACTCTGGGCATTGTGGCCTTCTGAACCCTAACCCTAGGCGTAACCCTAACCCTAGCCCTAGGCGCAGCCTAAGACACAGCATTGGGCTGAGTTGGGTTCCCATGAGGAGGCCATTGAGGATGCAATTTTGGAGCAGTACCGCGCTCCCCTTGGCATTCCTTTTGCATTGTCAGTGTCCCTGGAGCTCTGGGCATTGTGGTTTTCTGTACCCTAACCCTAGGCGTAACCCTAACCCTAGCCCTAGGCGCAGCCTAAGACACAGCATTGGGCTCAGTTTGGTTCCAGGGAGGAAGTCACTGAGGCTGGTGTGTTGGGGCAGTACCGCGCTCCCCTTGGCATTCCTTTTGCATTGTCAGTGTCCCTGGAGCTCTGGGCTTTGTGGTTTTCTGAACTCTAACCCTAGGCGTAACCCTAACCCTAGCCCTAGGCGCAGCCTAAGAAAGAGCATTGGGCTGAGTTGGGTTCCAATGAGGAGGCCATTGAGGATGCAATTTTGGGGCAGTACCGCGCTCCCCTTGGCATTCCTTTTGCATTGTCAGTGTCCCTGGAGCTCTGGGCTTTGTGGTTTTCTGAACCCTAACCCTAGGCGTAACCCTAACCCAAGCCCTAGGCGCAGCCTAAGACACAGCATTGGGCTCAGTTTGGTTCCAGGGAGGAAGTCACTGAGGCTGGTGTGTTGGGGCAGTAACGCGATCCCTTTAGCATGCCTTTTGCATTGTCCGTGTCCCTGGAGCTCTGGGCATTGTGGTTTTCTGAACCCTAACCCTAGGCGTAACCCTAACCCTAGCCCTAGGCGCAGCCTAAGACACAGCATTGGGCTCAGTTTGGTTCCAAAGAGGAAGTCACTGAGGCTGGTGTGTTGGGGCAGTACCGTGGTCACCTTGGCATTCCTTTCGCATTGTCAGTGTCCCTGGAGCTCTGGGTTTTGTGGTTTTCTGAACCCTAACCCTAGGCGTAACCCTAACCCTAGCCCTAGGCGCAGCCTAAGACACAGCATTGGGCTGAGTTCAGTTCCAATGAGGAGGCCATTGAGGATGCAGTTTTGGGGCAGTACCGCGCTCCCCTTGGCATGCCTTTTGCATTGTCAGTGTCCCTGGAGCTCTGGGCTTTGTGGTTTTCTGAACCCTAACCCTAGGCGTAACCCTAACCCTAGCCCTAGGCGCAGCCTAAGACACAGCATTGGGCTGAGTTGGGTTCTAATGAGGAAGCCACTGAGGCTGGTGTGTTTGGGCAGTACCGCACTCCCTTTGCATGCCTTTTGCATTGTCAGTGTCCCTGGAGCTCTGGGCTTTGTGGTTTTCTGAACCCTAACCCTAGGCGTAACCCTAACCCTAGCCCTAGGCGCAGCCTAAGACACAGCATTGGGCTGAGTTCAGTTCCAATGATGAGGCCATTGAGGATGCAATTTTGGGGCAGTACCGCGCACCCCTTGTCATGCCTTTCGCATTGTCAATGTCCGTGGAACTCTGGGCATTGTGGTCTTCTGAACCCTAACCCTAGGCGTAACCCTAACCCTAGCCCTAGGCGCAGCCTAAGACACAGCATTGGGCTGAGTTGGGTTCCCATGAGGAGGCCATTGAGGATGCAATTTTGGGGCAGTACCGCGCTCCCCTTGGCATTCCTTTTGCATTGTCAGTGTCCCTGGAGCTCTGGGCTTTGTGGTTTTCTGTACCCTAACCCTAGGCGTAACCCTAACCCTAGCCCTAGGCGCAGCCTAAGACACAGCATTGGGCTGAGTAAGGTTCCCATGAGGAGGCCATTTAGGATGCAATTTTGGGGCAGTACCGCGCTCCCCTTGGCATTCCTTTTGCATTGTCAGTGTCCCTGGAGCTCTGGGCATTGTGGTTTTCTGTACCCTAACCCTAGGCGTAACCCTAACCCTAGCCCTAGGCGCAGCCTAAGACACAGCATTGGGCTCAGTTTGGTTCCAGGGAGGAAGTCACTGAGGCTGGTGTGTTGGGGCAGTACCGCGCTCCCCTTGGCATTCCTTTTGCATTGTCAGTGTCCCTGGAGCTCTGGGCTTTGTGGTTTTCTGAACCCAAACCCTAGGCGTAACCCTAACCCTAGCCCTAGGCGCAGCCTAAGAAAGAGCATTGGGCTGAGTTGGGTTCCAATGAGGAGGCCATTGAGGATGCAATTTTGGGGCAGTACCGCGCTCCCCTTGGCATTCCTTTTGCATTGTCAGTGTCCCTGGAGCTCTGGGCTTTGTGGTTTTCTGAACCCTAACCCTAGGCGTAACCCTAACCCAAGCCCTAGGCGCAGCCTAAGACACAGCATTGGGCTGAGTCAGGTTCCAATGAGGAAGTCACTGAGGACGCAATTTTGGAGCAGTACCGCGCTCCCCTTGGCATTCCTTTCGCATTGTCAGTGTCCCTGGAGCTCTGGGCTTTGTGGTTTCCGGAACCCTAACCCTAGGCGGAACCCTAACCCTAGCACTGTGCTGAGCCTAAGACACAGCATTGGGCTGAGTTGGGTTCCCATGAGGAGGCCATTGAGGATGCAATTTTGGAGCAGTACCGTGGTCCCCTTGGCATGCCTTTCGCATTGTCAGTGTCCCTGGAGCTCTGGGCTTTGTGGTTTTCTGAACTCTAACCCTAGGCGTAACCCTAACCCTAGCCCTAGGCGCAGCCTAAGACACAGCATTGGGCTGAGTTGCGTTCTAATGAGGAAGCCACTGAGGCTGGTGTGTTTGGGCAGTACCGCACTCCCTTTGGCATGCCTTTTGCATTGTCAGTGTCCCTGGAGCTCTGGGCTTTGTGGTTTTCTGAACCCTAACCCTAGGCGTAACCCTAACCCTAGCCCGAGGCGCAGCCTAAGACACAGCATTGGGCTGAGTTCGGTTCCAAGGAGGAAACCATTGAGGACGCAATTTTGGAGCAGTACCGTTGTCCCCTTGGCATGCCTTTCGCATTGTCAGTGTCCCTGGAGCTCTGGGCTTTGTGGTTTTCTGAACCCTCACCCTAGGCGTAACCCTAACCCTAGCCCTAGGTGCAGCCTAAGAAAGAGCATTGGGCTGAGTTCGGTTCCAAGGAGGAAGCCATTGAGGATGCAATTTTGGAGCAGTACCGCGCTCCCCTTGGCATTCCTTTTGCATTGTCAGTGTCCCTGGAGCTCTGGGCTTTGTGGTTTCCGGAACCCTAACCCTAGGCGGAACCCTAACCCTAGGCGTAACCCTGACCCTAGCCCTAGGCGCAGCCTAAGACACAGCATTGGGCTGAGTTGGGTTCCCATGAGGAGGCCATTAAGGATGCAATTTTGGGGCAGTACCGTGCTTCCCTTGGCATGCCTTTTGCATTGTCCGTGTCCCTGGAGCTCTGGGCTTTGTGGTTTTCTGAACCCTAACCCTAGGCGTAACCCTAACCCTGACCAGAGTCGCAGCCTAAGACACAGCATTGGGCTGAGTCAGGTTCCAATGAGGAAGTCACTGAGGCTGGTTTGTTGGGGCAGTACCGCGCTCCCTTTAGCATGCCTTTTGCATTGTCCGTGTCCCTGGAGCTCTGGGCATTGTGGTTTTCTGAACCCTAACCCTAGGCATAACCCTAACCCTAGCCCTAGGCGCAGCCTAAGACACAGCATTGGGCTCAGTTTGGTTCCAAAGAGGAAGTCACTGAGGCTGGTGTGTTGGGTCAGTACCGTGGTCACCTTGGCATTCCTTTCGCATTGTCAGTGTCCCTGGAGCTCTGGGTTTTGTGGTTTTCTGAACCCTAACCCTAGGCGTAACCCTAACCCTAGCCCTAGGCGCAGCCTAAGAAAGAGCATTGGGCTATGTTGGGTTCCAATGAGGAGGCCATTGAGGATGCAATTTTAGGGCAGTACCGCGCTCCCCTTGGCATGCCTTTCGCATTGTCAGTGTCCCTGGAGCTCTGGGCTTTGTGGTTTTCTGAACCCTAACCCTAGGCGTAACCCTAACCCTAGCCCTAGGCGCAGCCTAAGACACAGCATTGGGCTGAGTTGGGTTCTAATGAGGAAGCCACTGAGGCTGGTGTGTTTGGGCAGTACCGCACTCCCTTGGCATTCCTTTTGCATTGTCAGTGTCCCTGGAGCTCTGGGCTTTGTGGTTTTCTGAACCCTAACCCTAGGCGTAACCCTAACCCTAGCCCTAGGCGCAGCCTAAGACACAGCATTGGGCTGAGTTCAGTTCCAATGATGAGGCCATTGAGGATGCAATTTTGGGGCAGTACCGCGCACCCCTTGGCATTCCTTTCGCATTGTCAGTGTCCGTGGAACTCTGGGCATTGTGGCCTTCTGAACCCTAATCCTAGGCGTAACCCTAACCCTAGCCCTAGGCGCAGCCTAAGACACAGCATTGGGCTGAGTTGGGTTCCCATGAGGAGGCCATTGAGGATGCAATTTTGGAGCAGTACCGCGCTCCCCTTGGCATTCCTTTTGCATTGTCAGTGTCCCTGGAGCTCTGGGCATTGTGGTTTTCTGTACCCTAACCCTAGGCGTAACCCTAACCCTAGCCCTAGGCGCAGCCTAAGACACAGCATTGGGCTCAGTTTGGTTCCAGGGAGGAAGTCACTGAGGCTGGTGTGTTGGGGCAGTACCGCGCTCCCCTTGGCATTCCTTTCGCATTGTCAGTGTCCCTGGAGCTCTGGGCTTTGTGGTTTCCGGAACCCTAACCCTAGGCGGAACCCTAACCCTAGCCCTGTGCTCAGCCTAAGACACAGCATTGGGCTGAGTTGGGTTCCCATGAGGAGGCCATTGAGGATGCAATTTTGGAGCAGTACCGTGGTCCCCTTGGCATGCCTTTCGCATTGTCAGTGTCCCTGGAGCTCTGGGCTTTGTGGTTTTCTGAACTCTAACCCTAGGCGTAACCCTAACCCTAGCCCTAGGCGCAGCCTAAGACACAGCATTGGGCTGAGTTGGGTTCTAATGAGGAAGCCACTGAGGCTGGTGTGTTTGGGCAGTACCGCACTCCCTTTGGCATGCCTTTTGCATTGTCAGTGTCCCTGGAGCTCTGGGCTTTGTGGTTTTCTGAACCCTAACCCTAGGCGGAACCCTAACCCTAGCCCTAGGTGCAGCCTAAGAAAGAGCATTGGGCTGAGTCAGGTTCCAATGAGGAGGCCATTGAGGATGCAATTTTGGGGCAGTACCGCGCCCCCCTTAGCATTCCTTTCGCATTGTCAGTGTCCGTGGAACTCTGGGCATTGTGGTCTTCTGAACCCTAACCCTAGGCGTAACCCTAACCCTAGCCCTAGGCGCAGCTTAAGACACAGCATTGGGCTGAGTTCGGTTCCAAGGAGGAAGCCTTTGAGGATGCAATTTTGGAGCAGTACCGCGCTCCCCTTGGCATTCCTTTTGCATTGTCAGTGTCCCTAGAGCTCTGGGCTTTGTGGTTTCCGGAACCCTAACCCTAGGCGGAACCCTAACCCTAGGCGTAACCCTAACCCTAGCCCTAGGCGCAGCCTAAGACACAGCATTGTGCTGAGTTGGGTTCCCATGAGGAGGCCATTGAGGATGCAATTTTGGGGCAGTACCGTGCTTCCCTTGGCATGCCTTTTGCATTGGCAGTGTCCCTGGAGCTCTGGGCTTTGTGGTTTTCTGAACCCTAACCCTAGGCGTAACCCTAACCCTGACCAGAGTCGCAGCCTAAGACACAGCATTGGGCTGAGTCAGGTTCCAATGAGGAAGTCACTGAGGCTGGTTTGTTGGGGCAGTACCGCGCTCCCTTTAGCATGCCTTTTGCATTGTCCGTGTCCCTGGAGCTCTGGGCATTGTGGTTTTCTGAACCCTAACCCTAGGCGTAACCCTAACCCTAGCCCTAGGCGCAGCCTAAGACACAGCATTGGGCTGAGTTGGCTTCCCATGAGGAGGCCATTGAGGATGCAATTTTGGAGCAGTACCGTGCACCTCTTGGCATTCCTTTTGCATTGTCAGTGTCCCTGGAGCTCTGGGCATTGTGGTTTTCTGAACCCTAACCCTAGGCGTAACCCTAACCCTAGCCCTAGGCGCAGTCTAAGACACAGCATTGGGCTGAGTTGGGTTCCCATGAGGAGGCCATTTAGGATGCAATTTTGGGGCAGTACCGCGCTCGTCTTGGCATTCCTTTTGCATTGTCAGTGTCCCTGGAGCTCTGGGCATTGTGGTTTTCTGTACCCTAACCCTAGGCGTAACCCTAACCCTAGCCCTAGGCGCAGCCTAAGACACAGCATTGGGCTCAGTTTGGTTCCAGGGAGGAAGTCACTGAGGCTGGTGTGTTGGGGCAGTACCGCGCTCCCCTTGGCATTCCTTTTGCATTGTCAGTGTCCCTGGAGCTCTGGGCTTTGTGGTTTTCTGAACCCTAACCCTAGGCGTAACCCTAACCCTAGCCCTAGGTGCAGCCTAAGAAAGAGCATTGGGCTGAGTTGGGTTCCAATGAGGAGGCCATTGAGGCTGCAATATTGGAGCAGTACCGCGCTCCCCTTGGCATTCCTTTTGCATTGTCAGTGTCCCTGGAGCTCTGGGCTTTGTGGTTTTCTGAACCCTAACCCTAGGCGTAACCCTAACCCTAGCCCTGTGCTGAGCCTAAGACACAGCATTGGGCTGAGTTGGGTTCCCATGAGGACGCCATTGAGGATGCAATTTTGGAGCAGTACCGTGCGCCTCTTGGCATTCTTTTTGCATTGTCAGTGTCCCTGGAGCTCTGGACATTGTGGTTTTCTCAACCCTAACCCTAGGCGTAACCCTAACCCTAGCCCTAGGCGCAGCCTAAGACACAGCATTGGGCTCTGTTGGGTTCCAATAAGGAGGCCATTGAGGATGCAATTTTGGGGCAGTACCGCGCTCCCCTTGGCATTCCTTTCACATTGTCAGTGTCCCTGGAGCTCCGGGCATTGTGGTTTTCTGAACCCTAACCCTAGGCGTAACCCCAACCCTAGCCCTATGCTGAGCCTAAGACACAGCATTGGGCTCAGTTTGGTTCCAAAGAGGAAGTCACTGAGGCTGGTGTGTTGGGGCAGTACCGTGGTCACCTTGGCATTCCTTTCGCATTGTCAGTGTCCCTGGAGCTCTGGGCTTTGTGGTTTTCTGAACCCTAACCCTAGGCGTAACCCTAACCCTAGCCCTAGGTGCAGCCTAAGAAAGAGCATTCGGCTGAGTTGGGTTCCAATGAGGAGGCCATTGAGGATGCAATTTTGGAGCAGTACCGCGCTCCCCTTGGCATGCCTTTTGCATTGTCAGTGTCCCTGGAGCTCTGGGCTTTGTGGTTTTCTGAACCCTAACCCTAGGCGTAACCCTAACCCTAGCCCTAGGTGCAGCCTAAGACACAGCATTGGGCTCAGTTTGGTTCCAGGGAGGAAGTCACGGAGGCTGGTATGTTGGGGCAGTACCGCGCTCCCCTTGGCATTCCTTTTGCATTGTCAGTGTCCCTGGAGCTCTGGGCTTTGTGGTTTTCTGAACCCTAACCCTAGGCGTAACCCTAACCCTAGCCCTAGGCGCAGATTAAGACACAGCATTGGGCTGAGTTGGGTTCCAATGAGGAGGCCATTGAGGATGCAATTTTGGAGCAGTACCGTGCGCCTCTTGGCATTCCTTTTGCATTGTCAGTGTCCCTGGAGCTCTGGGCATTGTGGTTTTCTGAACCCTAACCCTAGGCATAACCCTTACCCAAGCCCTAGGCACAGCCTAAGACACAGCATTGGGCTGATGTCCGTTCCAAAGAGGAAGCCATTGAGGACGCAATTTTGGAGCAGTACCGCGCTCCCCTTGGTATTCCTTTTGCATTGTCAGTGTCCCTGGAGCTCTGGGCTTTGTGGTTTCCGGAACCCTAACCCTAGGCGGAACCCTAACCCTAGCCCAAGGCGCAGCCTAAGACACAGCATTGGGCTGAGTTGGGTTCCCATGAGGAGGTCATTTAGGATGCAATTTTGGGGCAGTACCGTGCTCCCCTTGGCATTCCTTTTGCATTGCCAGTGTCCCTGGAGCTCTGGGCATTGTGGTTTTCTGTACCCTAACCCTAGGCGTAACCCCAACCCTAGCCCTAGGCGCAGCCTAAGACACAGCATTGGGCTCAGTTTGGTTCCAGGGAGGAAGTCACTGAGGCTGGTGTGTTGGGGCAGTATCGCGCTCCCCTTGGCATTCCTTTTGCATTGTCAGTGTCCCTGGAGCTCTGGGCTTTGTGGTTTTCTGAACCCTAACCCTAGGCGTAACCCTAACCCTAGCCCTAGGTGCAGCCTAAGAAAGAGCATTGGGCTGAGTTGGGTTCCAATGAGGAGGCCATTGAGGCTGCAATGTTGGAGCAGTACCGCGCTCCTCTTGGCATTCCTTTCGCATTGTCAGTGTCCCTGGAGCTCTGGGCTTTGTGGTTTTCTGAACCCTAACCCTAGGCGTAACCCTAACCCTAGCCCTAGGCGCAGCCTAAGACACAGCATTGGGCTGAGTTGGCTTCCCATGAGGAGGCCATTTAGGATGCAATTTTGGAGCAGTACCGTGCGCCTCTTGGCATTCCTTTTGCATTGTCAGTGTCCCTGGAGCTCTGGACATTGTGGTTTTCTGAACCCTAACCCTAGGCATAACCCTAACCCTAGCCCTAGGCGCAGCCTAAGACACAGCATTGGGCTCAGTTGGGTTCCAATAAGGAGGCCATTGAGGATGCAATTTTGGGGCAGTACAACGCTCCCCTTGGCATTCCTTTCGCATTGTCAGTGTCCCTGGAGCTCTGGGCATTGTGGTTTTCTGAACCCTAACCCTAGGCGTAACCCTAACCCTAGCCCTATGCTGAGCCTAAGACACAGCTTTGGGCTCAGTTTGGTTCCAAAGAGGAAGTCACTGAGGCTGGTGTGTTGGGGCAGTACCGTTGTCACCTTGGCATTCCTTTCGCATTGTCAGTGTCCCTGGAGCTCTGGGCTTTGTGGTTTTCTGAACCCTAACCCTAGGCGTAACCCTAACCCTAGCCCTAGGCGCAGCCTAAGAAAGAGCATTGGGCTGAGTTGGGTTCCAATGAGGAGGCCATTGAGGATGCAATTTTGGGGCAGTACCACGCTCCCCTTGGCATGCTTTTTGCATTGTCAGTGTCCCTGGAGCTCTGGGCATTGTGGTTTTCTGAACCCTAACCCTAGGCGTAACCCTAACCCTAGCCCTAGGCGCAGCCTAAGACACAGCATTGGGCTGAGTCAGGTTCCAATGAGGAAGCCACTGAGGCTGGTTTGTTGGGGCAGAAAAGCGCACCCCTTGGCATTCCTTTTGCATTGTGAGTGTCCCTGGAGCTCTGGGCATTGTGGTTTTCTGAACCCTAACCCTAGGCATAACCCTAACCAAAGCCCTAGGCACAGCCTAAGACACAGCATTGGGCTGATGTCCGTTCCAAAGAGGAAGCCATTGAGGACGCAATTTTGGAGCAGTACCGCGCTCCCCTTGGTATTCCTTTTGCATTGCCAGTGTCCCTGGAGCTCTGGGCTTTGTGGTTTTCTGAACCCTAACCCTAGGCGTAACCCTAACCCTAGCCCGAGGCGCAGCCTAAGACACAGCATTGGGCTGAGTTCGGTTCCAAGGAGGAAGCCATTGAGGACGCAATTTTGGAGCAGTACCGCGCTCCCCTTGGCATTCCTTTCGCATTGTCAGTGTCCCTGGAGCTCTGGGCTTTGTGGTTTCCGGAACCCTAACCCTAGGCGTAACCCTAACCCTAGCCCTAGGCGCAGACTAAGACACAGCATTGGGCTGAGTTGGGTTCCCATGAGGAGGCCATTGAGGATGCAATCTTGGAGCAGTACCGTTGTCCCCTTGGCATGCCTTTCGCATTGTCAGTGTCCCTGGAGCTCTGGGCTTTGTGGTTTTCTGAACCCTCACCCTAGGCGTAACCCTAACCCTAGCCCTAGGTGCAGCCTAAGAAAGAGCATTGGGCTGAGTTGGGTTCCAATGAGGAGGCCATTGAGGATGCAATTTTGGGGCAGTACCGCGCACCCCTTAGCATTCCTTTCGCGTTGTCAGTGTCCGTGGAACTCTGGGCATTGTGGTCTTCTGAACCCTAACCCTAGGCGTAACCCTAACCCTAGCCCTAGGCGCAGCCTAAGACACAGCATTGGGCTGAGTTCGGTTCCAAGGAGGAAGCCATTGAGGATGCAATTTTGGAGCAGTACCGCGCTCCCCTTGGCATTCCTTTCGCATTGTCAGTGTCCCTGGAGCTCTGGGCTTTGTGGTTTCCGGAGCCCTAACCCTAGGCGGAACCCTAACCCTAGGCGTAACCCTAACCCTAGCCCTAGGCGCAGCTTAAGACACAGCATTGGGCTGAGTTGGGTTCCCATGACGAGGCCATTAAGGATGCATTTTTGGGGCAGTACCGTGCTTCCCTTGGCATGCCTTTTGCATTGGCAGTGTCCCTGGAGCTCTGGGCTTTGTGGTTTTCTGAACCCTAACCCTAGGCGTAACCCTAACCCTAGCCCTAGGCGCAGCCTAAGACACAGCATTGGGCTCAGTTTGGTTCCAAAGAGGAAGTCACTGAGGCTGGTGTGTTGGGGCAGTACCGTGGTCACCTTGGCATTCCTTTCGCATTGTCAGTGTCCCTGGAGCTCTGGGTTTTGTGGTTTTCTGAACCCTAACCCTAGGCGTAACCCTAACCCTAGCCCTAGGTGCAGCCTAAGAAAGAGCATTGGGCTATGTTGGGTTCCAATGAGGAGGCCATTGAGGATGCAATTTTAGGGCAGTACCGCGCTCCCCTTGGCATGCCTTTCGCATTGTCAGTGTCCCTGGAGCTCTGGGCTTTGTGGTTTTCTGAACCCTAACCCTAGGCGTAACCCTAACCCTAGCCCTAGGCGCAGCCTAAGACACAGCATTGGGCTGAGTTGGGTTCTAATGAGGAAGCCACTGAGGCTGGTGTGTTTGGGCAGTACCGCACTCCCTTTGCATGCCTTTTGCATTGTCAGTGTCCCTGGAGCTCTGGGCTTTGTGGTTTTCTGAACCCTAACCCTAGGCGTAACCCTAACCCTAGCCCTAGGCGCAGCCTAAGACACAGCATTGGGCTGAGTTCAGTTCCAATGATGAGGCCATTGAGGATGCAATTTTGGGGCAGTACCGCGCACCCCTTGGCATGCCTTTCGCATTGTCAGTGTCCGTGGAACTCTGGGCATTGTGGTCTTCTGAACCCTAACCCTAGGCGTAACCCTAACCCTAGCCCTAGGCCCAGCCTAAGACACAGCATTGGGCTGAGTTGGGTTCCCATGAGGAGGCCATTGAGGATGCAATTTTGGAGCAGTACCGCGCTCCCCTTGGCATTCCTTTTGCATTGTCAGTGTCCCTGGAGCTCTGGGCTTTGTGGTTTTCTGTACCCTAACCCTAGGCGTAACCCTAACCCTAGCCCTAGGCGCAGCCTAAGACACAGCATTGGGCTGAGTTGGCTTCCCGTGAGGAGGCCATTGAGGATGCAATTTTGGAGCAGTACCGTGCGCCTCTTGGCATTTCTTTTGCATTGTCAGTGTCCCTGGAGCTCTGGACATTGTGCTTTTCTGAACCCTAACCCTAGGCATAACCCTAACCCTAGCCCTAGGCGCAGCCTAAGACACAGCATTGGGCTGAGTTGGGTTCCAATAAGGAGGCCATTGAGGATGCAATTTTGGGGCAGTACAACGCTCCCCTTGGCATTCCTTTCGCATTGTCAGTGTCCCTGGAGCTCTGGACATTGTGGTTTTCTGAACCCTAACCCTAGGCATAACCCTAACCCTAGCCCTATGCTGAGCCTAAGACACAGCATTGGGCTGAGTTTGGTTCCAAAGAGGAAGTCACTGAGGCTGGTGTGTTGGGGCAGTACCGTGGTCACCTTGGCATTCCTTTCGCATTGTCAGTGTCCCTGGAGCTCTGGGCTTTGTGGTTTTCTGAACCCTAACCCTAGGCGTAACCCTAACCCTAGCCCTAGGCGCAGCCTAAGACACAGCATTGGGCTGAGTTGGCTTCCCGTGAGGAGGCCATTGAGGATGCAATTTTGGGGCAGTACCGCGCTCCCCTTGGCATTCCTTTTGCATTGTCAGTGTCCCTGGAGCTCTGGGCATTGTGGTTTTCTGAACCCTAACCCTAGGCGTAACCCTAACCCTAGCCCTAGGTGCAGCCTAAGACACAGCATTGGGCTGAGTCAGGTTCCAATGAGGAAGCCACTGAGGCTGGTTTGTTGGGGCAGAAAAGCGCACCCCTTGGCATTCCTTTTGCATTGTGAGTGTCCCTGGAGCTCTGGGCATTGTGGTTTTCTGAACCCTAACCCTAGGCATAACCCTAACCCAAGCACTAGGCACAGCCTAAGACACAGCATTGGGCTGATGTCCGTTCCAAAGAGGAAGCCATTGAGGACGCAATTTTGGAGCAGTACCGCGCTCCCCTTGGTATTCCTTTTGCATTGCCAGTGTCCCTGGAGCTCTGGGCTTTGTGGTTTTCTGAACCCTAACCCTAGGCGTAACCCTAACCCTAGCCCGAGGCGCAGCCTAAGACACAGCATTGGGCTGAGTTGGGTTCCCATGAGGAGGCCATTGAGGATGCAATCTTGGAGCAGTACCGTTGTCCCCTTGGCATGCCTTTCGCATTGTCAGTGTCCCTGGAGCTCTGGGCTTTGTGGTTTTCTGAACCCTCACCCTAGGCGTAACCCTAACCCTAGCCCTAGGTGCAGCCTAAGAAAGAGCATTGGGCTGAGTTGGGTTCCCATGAGGAGGCCATTAAGGATGCAATTTTGGGGCAGTACCGTGCTTCCCTTGGCATGCCTTTTGCATTGTCAGTGTCCCTGGAGCTCTGGGCTTTGTGGTTTTCTGAACCCTAACCCTAGGCGTAACCCTAACCCTGACCAGAGTCGCAGCCTAAGACACAGCATTGGGCTGAGTCAGGTTCCAATGAGGAAGTCACTGAGGCTGGTTTGTTGGGGCAGTACCGCGCTCCCTTTAGCATGCCTTTTGCATTGTCCATGTCCCTGGAGCTCTGGGCATTGTGGTTTTCTGAACCCTAACCCTAGGCGTAACCCTAACCCTAGCCCTAGGCGCAGCCTAAGACACAGCATTGGGCTCAGTTTGGTTCCAAAGAGGAAGTCACTGAGGCTGGTGTGTTGGGGCAGTACCGTGGTCACCTTGGCATTCCTTTCGCATTGTCAGTGTCCCTGGAGCTCTGGGTTTTGTGGTTTTCTGAACCCTAACCCTAGGCGTAACCCTCACCCTAGCCCTAGGTGCAGCCTAAGAAAGAGCATTGGGCTATGTTGGGTTCCAATGAGGAGGCCATTGAGGATGCAATTTTAGGGCAGTACCGCGCTCCCCTTGGCATGCCTTTCGCATTGTCAGTGTCCCTGGAGCTCTGGGCTTTGTGGTTTTCTGAACCCTAACCCTAGGCGTAATCCTTACGCTAGCCCTAGGCGCAGCCTAAGACACAGCATTGGGCTGAGTTGGGTTCTAATGATGAAGCCACTGAGGCTGGTGTGTTTGGGCAGTACCGCACTCCCTTTGCATGCCTTTTGCATTGTCAGTGTCCCTGGAGCTCTGGGCTTTGTGGTTTTCTGAACCCTAACCCTAGGCGTAACCCTAACCCTAGCCCTAGGCGCAGCCTAAGACACAGCATTGGGCTGAGTTCAGTTCCAATGATGAGGCCATTGAGGATGCAATTTTGGGGCAGTACCGCGCACCCCTTGTCATGCCTTTCGCATTGTCAATGTCCGTGGAACTCTGGGCATTGTGGTCTTCTGAACCCTAACCCTAGGCGTAACCCTAACCCTAGCCCTAGGCGCAGCCTAAGACACAGCATTGGGCTGAGTTGGGTTCCCATGAGGAGGCCATTGAGGATGCAATTTTGGGGCAGTACCGCGCTCCCCTTGGCATTCCTTTTGCATTGTCAGTGTCCCTGGAGCTCTGGGCTTTGTGGTTTTCTGTACCCTAACCCTAGGCGTAACCCTAACCCTAGCCCTAGGCGCAGCCTAAGACACAGCATTGGGCTGAGTAAGGTTCCCATGAGGAGGCCATTTAGGATGCAATTTTGGGGCAGTACCGCGCTCCCCTTGGCATTCCTTTTGCATTGTCAGTGTCCCTGGAGCTCTGGGCATTGTGGTTTTCTGTACCCTAACCCTAGGCGTAACCCTAACCCTAGCCCTAGGCGCAGCCTAAGACACAGCATTGGGCTCAGTTTGGTTCCAGGGAGGAAGTCACTGAGGCTGGTGTGTTGGGGCAGTACCGCGCTCCCCTTGGCATTCCTTTTGCATTGTCAGTGTCCCTGGAGCTCTGGGCTTTGTGGTTTTCTGAACCCAAACCCTAGGCGTAACCCTAACCCTAGCCCTAGGCGCAGCCTAAGAAAGAGCATTGGGCTGAGTTGGGTTCCAATGAGGAGGCCATTGAGGATGCAATTTTGGGGCAGTACCGCGCTCCCCTTGGCATTCCTTTTGCATTGTCAGTGTCCCTGGAGCTCTGGGCTTTGTGGTTTTCTGAACCCTAACCCTAGGCGTAACCCTAACCCAAGCCCTAGGCGCAGCCTAAGACACAGCATTGGGCTGAGTCAGGTTCCAATGAGGAAGTCACTGAGGACGCAATTTTGGAGCAGTACCGCGCTCCCCTTGGCATTCCTTTCGCATTGTCAGTGTCCCTGGAGCTCTGGGCTTTGTGGTTTCCGGAACCCTAACCCTAGGCGGAACCCTAACCCTAGCACTGTGCTGAGCCTAAGACACAGCATTGGGCTGAGTTGGGTTCCCATGAGGAGGCCATTGAGGATGCAATTTTGGAGCAGTACCGTGGTCCCCTTGGCATGCCTTTCGCATTGTCAGTGTCCCTGGAGCTCTGGGCTTTGTGGTTTTCTGAACTCTAACCCTAGGCGTAACCCTAACCCTAGCCCTAGGCGCAGCCTAAGACACAGCATTGGGCTGAGTTGCGTTCTAATGAGGAAGCCACTGAGGCTGGTGTGTTTGGGCAGTACCGCACTCCCTTTGGCATGCCTTTTGCATTGTCAGTGTCCCTGGAGCTCTGGGCTTTGTGGTTTTCTGAACCCTAACCCTAGGCGTAACCCTAACCCTAGCCCGAGGCGCAGCCTAAGACACAGCATTGGGCTGAGTTCGGTTCCAAGGAGGAAACCATTGAGGACGCAATTTTGGAGCAGTACCGTTGTCCCCTTGGCATGCCTTTCGCATTGTCAGTGTCCCTGGAGCTCTGGGCTTTGTGGTTTTCTGAACCCTCACCCTAGGCGTAACCCTAACCCTAGCCCTAGGTGCAGCCTAAGAAAGAGCATTGGGCTGAGTTCGGTTCCAAGGAGGAAGCCATTGAGGATGCAATTTTGGAGCAGTACCGCGCTCCCCTTGGCATTCCTTTTGCATTGTCAGTGTCCCTGGAGCTCTGGGCTTTGTGGTTTCCGGAACCCTAACCCTAGGCGGAACCCTAACCCTAGGCGTAACCCTGACCCTAGCCCTAGGCGCAGCCTAAGACACAGCATTGGGCTGAGTTGGGTTCCCATGAGGAGGCCATTAAGGATGCAATTTTGGGGCAGTACCGTGCTTCCCTTGGCATGCCTTTTGCATTGTCCGTGTCCCTGGAGCTCTGGGCTTTGTGGTTTTCTGAACCCTAACCCTAGGCGTAACCCTAACCCTGACCAGAGTCGCAGCCTAAGACACAGCATTGGGCTGAGTCAGGTTCCAATGAGGAAGTCACTGAGGCTGGTTTGTTGGGGCAGTACCGCGCTCCCTTTAGCATGCCTTTTGCATTGTCCGTGTCCCTGGAGCTCTGGGCATTGTGGTTTTCTGAACCCTAACCCTAGGCATAACCCTAACCCTAGCCCTAGGCGCAGCCTAAGACACAGCATTGGGCTCAGTTTGGTTCCAAAGAGGAAGTCACTGAGGCTGGTGTGTTGGGTCAGTACCGTGGTCACCTTGGCATTCCTTTCGCATTGTCAGTGTCCCTGGAGCTCTGGGTTTTGTGGTTTTCTGAACCCTAACCCTAGGCGTAACCCTAACCCTAGCCCTAGGCGCAGCCTAAGAAAGAGCATTGGGCTATGTTGGGTTCCAATGAGGAGGCCATTGAGGATGCAATTTTAGGGCAGTACCGCGCTCCCCTTGGCATGCCTTTCGCATTGTCAGTGTCCCTGGAGCTCTGGGCTTTGTGGTTTTCTGAACCCTAACCCTAGGCGTAACCCTAACCCTAGCCCTAGGCGCAGCCTAAGACACAGCATTGGGCTGAGTTGGGTTCTAATGAGGAAGCCACTGAGGCTGGTGTGTTTGGGCAGTACCGCACTCCCTTGGCATTCCTTTTGCATTGTCAGTGTCCCTGGAGCTCTGGGCTTTGTGGTTTTCTGAACCCTAACCCTAGGCGTAACCCTAACCCTAGCCCTAGGCGCAGCCTAAGACACAGCATTGGGCTGAGTTCAGTTCCAATGATGAGGCCATTGAGGATGCAATTTTGGGGCAGTACCGCGCACCCCTTGGCATTCCTTTCGCATTGTCAGTGTCCGTGGAACTCTGGGCATTGTGGCCTTCTGAACCCTAATCCTAGGCGTAACCCTAACCCTAGCCCTAGGCGCAGCCTAAGACACAGCATTGGGCTGAGTTGGGTTCCCATGAGGAGGCCATTGAGGATGCAATTTTGGAGCAGTACCGCGCTCCCCTTGGCATTCCTTTTGCATTGTCAGTGTCCCTGGAGCTCTGGGCATTGTGGTTTTCTGTACCCTAACCCTAGGCGTAACCCTAACCCTAGCCCTAGGCGCAGCCTAAGACACAGCATTGGGCTCAGTTTGGTTCCAGGGAGGAAGTCACTGAGGCTGGTGTGTTGGGGCAGTACCGCGCTCCCCTTGGCATTCCTTTCGCATTGTCAGTGTCCCTGGAGCTCTGGGCTTTGTGGTTTCCGGAACCCTAACCCTAGGCGGAACCCTAACCCTAGCCCTGTGCTCAGCCTAAGACACAGCATTGGGCTGAGTTGGGTTCCCATGAGGAGGCCATTGAGGATGCAATTTTGGAGCAGTACCGTGGTCCCCTTGGCATGCCTTTCGCATTGTCAGTGTCCCTGGAGCTCTGGGCTTTGTGGTTTTCTGAACTCTAACCCTAGGCGTAACCCTAACCCTAGCCCTAGGCGCAGCCTAAGACACAGCATTGGGCTGAGTTGGGTTCTAATGAGGAAGCCACTGAGGCTGGTGTGTTTGGGCAGTACCGCACTCCCTTTGGCATGCCTTTTGCATTGTCAGTGTCCCTGGAGCTCTGGGCTTTGTGGTTTTCTGAACCCTAACCCTAGGCGGAACCCTAACCCTAGCCCTAGGTGCAGCCTAAGAAAGAGCATTGGGCTGAGTCAGGTTCCAATGAGGAGGCCATTGAGGATGCAATTTTGGGGCAGTACCGCGCCCCCCTTAGCATTCCTTTCGCATTGTCAGTGTCCGTGGAACTCTGGGCATTGTGGTCTTCTGAACCCTAACCCTAGGCGTAACCCTAACCCTAGCCCTAGGCGCAGCTTAAGACACAGCATTGGGCTGAGTTCGGTTCCAAGGAGGAAGCCTTTGAGGATGCAATTTTGGAGCAGTACCGCGCTCCCCTTGGCATTCCTTTTGCATTGTCAGTGTCCCTAGAGCTCTGGGCTTTGTGGTTTCCGGAACCCTAACCCTAGGCGGAACCCTAACCCTAGGCGTAACCCTAACCCTAGCCCTAGGCGCAGCCTAAGACACAGCATTGTGCTGAGTTGGGTTCCCATGAGGAGGCCATTGAGGATGCAATTTTGGGGCAGTACCGTGCTTCCCTTGGCATGCCTTTTGCATTGGCAGTGTCCCTGGAGCTCTGGGCTTTGTGGTTTTCTGAACCCTAACCCTAGGCGTAACCCTAACCCTGACCAGAGTCGCAGCCTAAGACACAGCATTGGGCTGAGTCAGGTTCCAATGAGGAAGTCACTGAGGCTGGTTTGTTGGGGCAGTACCGCGCTCCCTTTAGCATGCCTTTTGCATTGTCCGTGTCCCTGGAGCTCTGGGCATTGTGGTTTTCTGAACCCTAACCCTAGGCGTAACCCTAACCCTAGCCCTAGGCGCAGCCTAAGACACAGCATTGGGCTGAGTTGGCTTCCCATGAGGAGGCCATTGAGGATGCAATTTTGGAGCAGTACCGTGCACCTCTTGGCATTCCTTTTGCATTGTCAGTGTCCCTGGAGCTCTGGGCATTGTGGTTTTCTGAACCCTAACCCTAGGCGTAACCCTAACCCTAGCCCTAGGCGCAGTCTAAGACACAGCATTGGGCTGAGTTGGGTTCCCATGAGGAGGCCATTTAGGATGCAATTTTGGGGCAGTACCGCGCTCGTCTTGGCATTCCTTTTGCATTGTCAGTGTCCCTGGAGCTCTGGGCATTGTGGTTTTCTGTACCCTAACCCTAGGCGTAACCCTAACCCTAGCCCTAGGCGCAGCCTAAGACACAGCATTGGGCTCAGTTTGGTTCCAGGGAGGAAGTCACTGAGGCTGGTGTGTTGGGGCAGTACCGCGCTCCCCTTGGCATTCCTTTTGCATTGTCAGTGTCCCTGGAGCTCTGGGCTTTGTGGTTTTCTGAACCCTAACCCTAGGCGTAACCCTAACCCTAGCCCTAGGTGCAGCCTAAGAAAGAGCATTGGGCTGAGTTGGGTTCCAATGAGGAGGCCATTGAGGCTGCAATATTGGAGCAGTACCGCGCTCCCCTTGGCATTCCTTTTGCATTGTCAGTGTCCCTGGAGCTCTGGGCTTTGTGGTTTTCTGAACCCTAACCCTAGGCGTAACCCTAACCCTAGCCCTGTGCTGAGCCTAAGACACAGCATTGGGCTGAGTTGGGTTCCCATGAGGACGCCATTGAGGATGCAATTTTGGAGCAGTACCGTGCGCCTCTTGGCATTCTTTTTGCATTGTCAGTGTCCCTGGAGCTCTGGACATTGTGGTTTTCTCAACCCTAACCCTAGGCGTAACCCTAACCCTAGCCCTAGGCGCAGCCTAAGACACAGCATTGGGCTCTGTTGGGTTCCAATAAGGAGGCCATTGAGGATGCAATTTTGGGGCAGTACCGCGCTCCCCTTGGCATTCCTTTCACATTGTCAGTGTCCCTGGAGCTCCGGGCATTGTGGTTTTCTGAACCCTAACCCTAGGCGTAACCCCAACCCTAGCCCTATGCTGAGCCTAAGACACAGCATTGGGCTCAGTTTGGTTCCAAAGAGGAAGTCACTGAGGCTGGTGTGTTGGGGCAGTACCGTGGTCACCTTGGCATTCCTTTCGCATTGTCAGTGTCCCTGGAGCTCTGGGCTTTGTGGTTTTCTGAACCCTAACCCTAGGCGTAACCCTAACCCTAGCCCTAGGTGCAGCCTAAGAAAGAGCATTCGGCTGAGTTGGGTTCCAATGAGGAGGCCATTGAGGATGCAATTTTGGAGCAGTACCGCGCTCCCCTTGGCATGCCTTTTGCATTGTCAGTGTCCCTGGAGCTCTGGGCTTTGTGGTTTTCTGAACCCTAACCCTAGGCGTAACCCTAACCCTAGCCCTAGGTGCAGCCTAAGACACAGCATTGGGCTCAGTTTGGTTCCAGGGAGGAAGTCACGGAGGCTGGTATGTTGGGGCAGTACCGCGCTCCCCTTGGCATTCCTTTTGCATTGTCAGTGTCCCTGGAGCTCTGGGCTTTGTGGTTTTCTGAACCCTAACCCTAGGCGTAACCCTAACCCTAGCCCTAGGCGCAGATTAAGACACAGCATTGGGCTGAGTTGGGTTCCAATGAGGAGGCCATTGAGGATGCAATTTTGGGGCAGTACCGCGCTCCCCTTGGCATTCCTTTTGCATTGTCAGTGTCCCTGGAGCTCTGGGCTTTGTGGTTTTCTGAACCCTAACCCTAGGCGTAACCCTAACCCAAGCCCTAGGCGCAGCCTAAGACACAGCATTGGGCTGAGTCAGGTTCCAATGAGGAAGTCACTGAGGCTGGTTTGTTGGGGCAGTAACGCGATCCGTTTAGCATGCCTTTTGCATTGTCAGTGTCCCTGGAGCTCTGGGCATTGTGGTTTTCTGAACCCTAACCCTAGGCATAACCCTAACCCTAGCCCTAGGCGCAGCCTAAGACACAGCATTGGGCTGAGTTCGGTTCCAAGGAGGAAGCCATTGAGGATGCAATTTTGGAGCAGTACCGCGCTCCTCTTGGCATTCCTTTTGCATTGTCAGTGTCCCTGGAGCTCTGGGCATTGTGGTTTTCTGTACCCTAACCCTAGGCGTAACCCTAACCCTAGCCCTAGGCGCAGCCTAAGACACCGCATTGGGCTCAGTTTGGTTCCAGGGAGGAAGTCACTGAGGCTGGTGTGTTGGGGCAGTACCGCGCTCCCCTTGGCATTCCTTTTGCATTGTCAGTGTCCCTGGAGCTCTGGGCTTTGTGGTTTTCTGAACCCTAACCCTAGGCGTAACCCTAACCCTAGCCCTAGGCGCAGCCTAAGAAAGAGCATTGGGCTGAGTTGGGTTCCAATGAGGAGGCCATTGAGGATGCAATTTTGGGGCAGTACCGCACTCCCCTTGGCATTCCTTTTGCATTGTCAGTGTCCCTGGAGCTCTGGGCTTTGTGGTTTTCTGAACCCTAACCCTAGGCGTAACCCTAACCCAAGCCCTAGGCGCAGCCTAAGACACAGCATTGGGCTGAGTCAGGTTCCAATGAGGAAGCCACTGAGGCTGGTTTGTTGGGGCAGTAACGCGATCCCTTTAGCATGCCTTTTGCATTGTCAGTGTCCCTGGAGCTCTGGGCATTGTGGTTTTCTGAACCCTAACCCTAGGCATAACCCTAACCAAAGCCCTAGGCACAGCCTAAGACACAGCATTGGGCTGAGTTGGGTTCCAAAGAGGAAGCCATTGAGGACGCAATTTCGGAGCAGTACCGCGCTCCCCTTGGTATTCCTTTTGCATTGCCAGTGTCCCTGGAGCTCTGGGCTTTGTGGTTTTCTGAACCCTAACCCTAGGCGTAACCCTAACCCTAGCCCGAGGCGCAGCCTAAGACACAGCATTGGGCTGAGTTCGGTTCCAAGGAGGAAACCATTGAGGACGCAATTTTGGAGCAGTACCGTTGTCCCCTTGGCATGCCTTTCGCATTGTCAGTGTCCCTGGAGCTCTGGGCTTTGTGGTTTTCTGAACCCTCACCCTAGGCGTAACCCTAACCCTAGCCCTAGGTGCAGCCTAAGAAAGAGCATTGGGCTGAGTTCGGTTCCAAGGAGGAAGCCATTGAGGATGCAATTTTGGAGCAGTACCGCGCTCCCCTTGGCATTCCTTTCGCATTGTCAGTGTCCCTGGAGCTCTGGGCTTTGTGGTTTCCGGAACCCTAACCCTAGGCGGAACCCTAACCCTAGGCGTAACCCTGACCCTAGCCCTAGGCGCAGCCTAAGACACAGCATTGGGCTGAGTTGGGTTCCCATGAGGAGGCCATTAAGGATGCAATTTTGGGGCAGTACCGTGCTTCCCTTGGCATGCCTTTTGCATTGTCAGTGTCCCTGGAGCTCTGGGCTTTGTGGTTTTCTGAACCCTAACCCTAGGCGTAACCCTAACCCTGACCAGAGTCGCAGCCTAAGACACAGCATTGGGCTGAGTCAGGTTCCAATGAGGAAGTCACTGAGGCTGGTTTGTTGGGGCAGTACCGCGGTCCCTTTAGCATGCCTTTCGCATTGTCAGTGTCCCTGGAGCTCTGGGTTTTGTGGTTTTCTGAACCCTAACCCTAGGCGTAACCCTAACCCTAGCCCTAGGCGCAGCCTAAGACACAGCATTGGGCTGAGTTGGGTTCTAATGAGGAAGCCACTGAGGCTGGTGTGTTTGGGCAGTACCGCACTCCCTTGGCATTCCTTTTGCATTGTCAGTGTCCCTGGAGCTCTGGGCTTTGTGGTTTTCTGAACCCTAACCCTAGGCGTAACCCTAACCCTAGCCCTAGGCGCAGCCTAAGACACAGCATTGGGCTCAGTTTGGTTCCAAAGAGGAAGTCACTGAGGCTGGTGTGTTGGGGCAGTACCGTGGTCACCTTGGCATTCCTTTCGCATTGTCAGTGTCCCTGGAGCTCTGGGTTTTGTGGTTTTCTGAACCCCAACCCTAGGCGTAACCCTAACCCTAGCCCTAGGCGCAGCCTAAGACACAGCATTGGGCTGAGTTGGGTTCTAATGAGGAAGCCACTGAGGCTGGTGTGTTTGGGCAGTACCGCACTCCCTTGGCATTCCTTTTGCATTGTCAGTGTCCCTGGAGCTCTGGGCTTTGTGGTTTTCTGAACCCTAACCCTAGGCGTAACCCTAACCCTAGCCCTAGGCGCAGCCTAAGACACAGCATTGGGCTGAGTTCAGTTCCAATGATGAGGCCATTGAGGATGCAATTTTGGGGCAGTACCGCGCACCCCTTGGCATTCCTTTCGCATTGTCAGTGTCCGTGGAACTCTGGGCATTGTGGCCTTCTGAACCCTAACCCTAGGCGTAACCCTAACCCTAGCCCTAGGCGCAGCCTAAGACACAGCATTGGGCTGAGTTGGGTTCCCATGAGGAGGCCATTGAGGATGCAATTTTGGAGCAGTACCGCGCTCCCCTTGGCATTCCTTTTGCATTGTCAGTGTCCCTGGAGCTCTGGGCATTGTGGTTTTCTGTACCCTAACCCTAGGCGTAACCCTAACCCTAGCCCTAGGCGCAGCCTAAGACACAGCATTGGGCTCAGTTTGGTTCCAGGGAGGAAGTCACTGAGGCTGGTGTGTTGGGGCAGTACCGCGCTCCCCTTGGCATTCCTTTTGCATTGTCAGTGTCCCTGGAGCTCTGGGCTTTGTGGTTTTCTGAACTCTAACCCTAGGCGTAACCCTAACCCTAGCCCTAGGCGCAGCCTAAGAAAGAGCATTGGGCTGAGTTGGGTTCCAATGAGGAGGCCATTGAGGATGCAATTTTGGGGCAGTACCGCGCTCCCCTTGGCATTCCTTTTGCATTGTCAGTGTCCCTGGAGCTCTGGGCTTTGTGGTTTTCTGAACCCTAACCCTAGGCGTAACCCTAACCCAAGCCCTAGGCGCAGCCTAAGACACAGCATTGGGCTCAGTTTGGTTCCAGGGAGGAAGTCACTGAGGCTGGTGTGTTGGGGCAGTAACGCGATCCCTTTAGCATGCCTTTTGCATTGTCCGTGTCCCTGGAGCTCTGGGCATTGTGGTTTTCTGAACCCTAACCCTAGGCGTAACCCTAACCCTAGCCCTAGGCGCAGCCTAAGACACAGCATTGGGCTCAGTTTGGTTCCAAAGAGGAAGTCACTGAGGCTGGTGTGTTGGGGCAGTACCGTGGTCACCTTGGCATTCCTTTCGCATTGTCAGTGTCCCTGGAGCTCTGGGTTTTGTGGTTTTCTGAACCCTAACCCTAGGCGTAACCCTAACCCTAGCCCTAGGCGCAGCCTAAGACACAGCATTGGGCTGAGTTCAGTTCCAATGAGGAGGCCATTGAGGATGCAGTTTTGGGGCAGTACCGCGCTCCCCTTGGCATGCCTTTTGCATTGTCAGTGTCCCTGGAGCTCTGGGCTTTGTGGTTTTCTGAACCCTAACCCTAGGCGTAACCCTAACCCTAGCCCTAGGCGCAGCCTAAGACACAGCATTGGGCTGAGTTGGGTTCTAATGAGGAAGCCACTGAGGCTGGTGTGTTTGGGCAGTACCGCACTCCCTTTGCATGCCTTTTGCATTGTCAGTGTCCCTGGAGCTCTGGGCTTTGTGGTTTTCTGAACCCTAACCCTAGGCGTAACCCTAACCCTAGCCCTAGGCGCAGCCTAAGACACAGCATTGGGCTGAGTTCAGTTCCAATGATGAGGCCATTGAGGATGCAATTTTGGGGCAGTACCGCGCACCCCTTGTCATGCCTTTCGCATTGTCAATGTCCGTGGAACTCTGGGCATTGTGGTCTTCTGAACCCTAACCCTAGGCGTAACCCTAACCCTAGCCCTAGGCGCAGCCTAAGACACAGCATTGGGCTGAGTTGGGTTCCCATGAGGAGGCCATTGAGGATGCAATTTTGGGGCAGTACCGCGCTCCCCTTGGCATTCCTTTTGCATTGTCAGTGTCCCTGGAGCTCTGGGCTTTGTGGTTTTCTGTACCCTAACCCTAGGCGTAACCCTAACCCTAGCCCTAGGCGCAGCCTAAGACACAGCATTGGGCTGAGTAAGGTTCCCATGAGGAGGCCATTTAGGATGCAATTTTGGGGCAGTACCGCGCTCCCCTTGGCATTCCTTTTGCATTGTCAGTGTCCCTGGAGCTCTGGGCATTGTGGTTTTCTGTACCCTAACCCTAGGCGTAACCCTAACCCTAGCCCTAGGCGCAGCCTAAGACACAGCATTGGGCTCAGTTTGGTTCCAGGGAGGAAGTCACTGAGGCTGGTGTGTTGGGGCAGTACCGCGCTCCCCTTGGCATTCCTTTTGCATTGTCAGTGTCCCTGGAGCTCTGGGCTTTGTGGTTTTCTGAACCCAAACCCTAGGCGTAACCCTAACCCTAGCCCTAGGCGCAGCCTAAGAAAGAGCATTGGGCTGAGTTGGGTTCCAATGAGGAGGCCATTGAGGATGCAATTTTGGGGCAGTACCGCGCTCCCCTTGGCATTCCTTTTGCATTGTCAGTGTCCCTGGAGCTCTGGGCTTTGTGGTTTTCTGAACCCTAACCCTAGGCGTAACCCTAACCCAAGCCCTAGGCGCAGCCTAAGACACAGCATTGGGCTGAGTCAGGTTCCAATGAGGAAGTCACTGAGGACGCAATTTTGGAGCAGTACCGCGCTCCCCTTGGCATTCCTTTCGCATTGTCAGTGTCCCTGGAGCTCTGGGCTTTGTGGTTTCCGGAACCCTAACCCTAGGCGGAACCCTAACCCTAGCACTGTGCTGAGCCTAAGACACAGCATTGGGCTGAGTTGGGTTCCCATGAGGAGGCCATTGAGGATGCAATTTTGGAGCAGTACCGTGGTCCCCTTGGCATGCCTTTCGCATTGTCAGTGTCCCTGGAGCTCTGGGCTTTGTGGTTTTCTGAACTCTAACCCTAGGCGTAACCCTAACCCTAGCCCTAGGCGCAGCCTAAGACACAGCATTGGGCTGAGTTGCGTTCTAATGAGGAAGCCACTGAGGCTGGTGTGTTTGGGCAGTACCGCACTCCCTTTGGCATGCCTTTTGCATTGTCAGTGTCCCTGGAGCTCTGGGCTTTGTGGTTTTCTGAACCCTAACCCTAGGCGTAACCCTAACCCTAGCCCGAGGCGCAGCCTAAGACACAGCATTGGGCTGAGTTCGGTTCCAAGGAGGAAACCATTGAGGACGCAATTTTGGAGCAGTACCGTTGTCCCCTTGGCATGCCTTTCGCATTGTCAGTGTCCCTGGAGCTCTGGGCTTTGTGGTTTTCTGAACCCTCACCCTAGGCGTAACCCTAACCCTAGCCCTAGGTGCAGCCTAAGAAAGAGCATTGGGCTGAGTTCGGTTCCAAGGAGGAAGCCATTGAGGATGCAATTTTGGAGCAGTACCGCGCTCCCCTTGGCATTCCTTTTGCATTGTCAGTGTCCCTGGAGCTCTGGGCTTTGTGGTTTCCGGAACCCTAACCCTAGGCGGAACCCTAACCCTAGGCGTAACCCTGACCCTAGCCCTAGGCGCAGCCTAAGACACAGCATTGGGCTGAGTTGGGTTCCCATGAGGAGGCCATTAAGGATGCAATTTTGGGGCAGTACCGTGCTTCCCTTGGCATGCCTTTTGCATTGTCCGTGTCCCTGGAGCTCTGGGCTTTGTGGTTTTCTGAACCCTAACCCTAGGCGTAACCCTAACCCTGACCAGAGTCGCAGCCTAAGACACAGCATTGGGCTGAGTCAGGTTCCAATGAGGAAGTCACTGAGGCTGGTTTGTTGGGGCAGTACCGCGCTCCCTTTAGCATGCCTTTTGCATTGTCCGTGTCCCTGGAGCTCTGGGCATTGTGGTTTTCTGAACCCTAACCCTAGGCATAACCCTAACCCTAGCCCTAGGCGCAGCCTAAGACACAGCATTGGGCTCAGTTTGGTTCCAAAGAGGAAGTCACTGAGGCTGGTGTGTTGGGTCAGTACCGTGGTCACCTTGGCATTCCTTTCGCATTGTCAGTGTCCCTGGAGCTCTGGGTTTTGTGGTTTTCTGAACCCTAACCCTAGGCGTAACCCTAACCCTAGCCCTAGGCGCAGCCTAAGAAAGAGCATTGGGCTATGTTGGGTTCCAATGAGGAGGCCATTGAGGATGCAATTTTAGGGCAGTACCGCGCTCCCCTTGGCATGCCTTTCGCATTGTCAGTGTCCCTGGAGCTCTGGGCTTTGTGGTTTTCTGAACCCTAACCCTAGGCGTAACCCTAACCCTAGCCCTAGGCGCAGCCTAAGACACAGCATTGGGCTGAGTTGGGTTCTAATGAGGAAGCCACTGAGGCTGGTGTGTTTGGGCAGTACCGCACTCCCTTGGCATTCCTTTTGCATTGTCAGTGTCCCTGGAGCTCTGGGCTTTGTGGTTTTCTGAACCCTAACCCTAGGCGTAACCCTAACCCTAGCCCTAGGCGCAGCCTAAGACACAGCATTGGGCTGAGTTCAGTTCCAATGATGAGGCCATTGAGGATGCAATTTTGGGGCAGTACCGCGCACCCCTTGGCATTCCTTTCGCATTGTCAGTGTCCGTGGAACTCTGGGCATTGTGGCCTTCTGAACCCTAATCCTAGGCGTAACCCTAACCCTAGCCCTAGGCGCAGCCTAAGACACAGCATTGGGCTGAGTTGGGTTCCCATGAGGAGGCCATTGAGGATGCAATTTTGGAGCAGTACCGCGCTCCCCTTGGCATTCCTTTTGCATTGTCAGTGTCCCTGGAGCTCTGGGCATTGTGGTTTTCTGTACCCTAACCCTAGGCGTAACCCTAACCCTAGCCCTAGGCGCAGCCTAAGACACAGCATTGGGCTCAGTTTGGTTCCAGGGAGGAAGTCACTGAGGCTGGTGTGTTGGGGCAGTACCGCGCTCCCCTTGGCATTCCTTTCGCATTGTCAGTGTCCCTGGAGCTCTGGGCTTTGTGGTTTCCGGAACCCTAACCCTAGGCGGAACCCTAACCCTAGCCCTGTGCTCAGCCTAAGACACAGCATTGGGCTGAGTTGGGTTCCCATGAGGAGGCCATTGAGGATGCAATTTTGGAGCAGTACCGTGGTCCCCTTGGCATGCCTTTCGCATTGTCAGTGTCCCTGGAGCTCTGGGCTTTGTGGTTTTCTGAACTCTAACCCTAGGCGTAACCCTAACCCTAGCCCTAGGCGCAGCCTAAGACACAGCATTGGGCTGAGTTGGGTTCTAATGAGGAAGCCACTGAGGCTGGTGTGTTTGGGCAGTACCGCACTCCCTTTGGCATGCCTTTTGCATTGTCAGTGTCCCTGGAGCTCTGGGCTTTGTGGTTTTCTGAACCCTAACCCTAGGCGGAACCCTAACCCTAGCCCTAGGTGCAGCCTAAGAAAGAGCATTGGGCTGAGTCAGGTTCCAATGAGGAGGCCATTGAGGATGCAATTTTGGGGCAGTACCGCGCCCCCCTTAGCATTCCTTTCGCATTGTCAGTGTCCGTGGAACTCTGGGCATTGTGGTCTTCTGAACCCTAACCCTAGGCGTAACCCTAACCCTAGCCCTAGGCGCAGCTTAAGACACAGCATTGGGCTGAGTTCGGTTCCAAGGAGGAAGCCTTTGAGGATGCAATTTTGGAGCAGTACCGCGCTCCCCTTGGCATTCCTTTTGCATTGTCAGTGTCCCTAGAGCTCTGGGCTTTGTGGTTTCCGGAACCCTAACCCTAGGCGGAACCCTAACCCTAGGCGTAACCCTAACCCTAGCCCTAGGCGCAGCCTAAGACACAGCATTGTGCTGAGTTGGGTTCCCATGAGGAGGCCATTGAGGATGCAATTTTGGGGCAGTACCGTGCTTCCCTTGGCATGCCTTTTGCATTGGCAGTGTCCCTGGAGCTCTGGGCTTTGTGGTTTTCTGAACCCTAACCCTAGGCGTAACCCTAACCCTGACCAGAGTCGCAGCCTAAGACACAGCATTGGGCTGAGTCAGGTTCCAATGAGGAAGTCACTGAGGCTGGTTTGTTGGGGCAGTACCGCGCTCCCTTTAGCATGCCTTTTGCATTGTCCGTGTCCCTGGAGCTCTGGGCATTGTGGTTTTCTGAACCCTAACCCTAGGCGTAACCCTAACCCTAGCCCTAGGCGCAGCCTAAGACACAGCATTGGGCTGAGTTGGCTTCCCATGAGGAGGCCATTGAGGATGCAATTTTGGAGCAGTACCGTGCACCTCTTGGCATTCCTTTTGCATTGTCAGTGTCCCTGGAGCTCTGGGCATTGTGGTTTTCTGAACCCTAACCCTAGGCGTAACCCTAACCCTAGCCCTAGGCGCAGTCTAAGACACAGCATTGGGCTGAGTTGGGTTCCCATGAGGAGGCCATTTAGGATGCAATTTTGGGGCAGTACCGCGCTCGTCTTGGCATTCCTTTTGCATTGTCAGTGTCCCTGGAGCTCTGGGCATTGTGGTTTTCTGTACCCTAACCCTAGGCGTAACCCTAACCCTAGCCCTAGGCGCAGCCTAAGACACAGCATTGGGCTCAGTTTGGTTCCAGGGAGGAAGTCACTGAGGCTGGTGTGTTGGGGCAGTACCGCGCTCCCCTTGGCATTCCTTTTGCATTGTCAGTGTCCCTGGAGCTCTGGGCTTTGTGGTTTTCTGAACCCTAACCCTAGGCGTAACCCTAACCCTAGCCCTAGGTGCAGCCTAAGAAAGAGCATTGGGCTGAGTTGGGTTCCAATGAGGAGGCCATTGAGGCTGCAATATTGGAGCAGTACCGCGCTCCCCTTGGCATTCCTTTTGCATTGTCAGTGTCCCTGGAGCTCTGGGCTTTGTGGTTTTCTGAACCCTAACCCTAGGCGTAACCCTAACCCTAGCCCTGTGCTGAGCCTAAGACACAGCATTGGGCTGAGTTGGGTTCCCATGAGGACGCCATTGAGGATGCAATTTTGGAGCAGTACCGTGCGCCTCTTGGCATTCTTTTTGCATTGTCAGTGTCCCTGGAGCTCTGGACATTGTGGTTTTCTCAACCCTAACCCTAGGCGTAACCCTAACCCTAGCCCTAGGCGCAGCCTAAGACACAGCATTGGGCTCTGTTGGGTTCCAATAAGGAGGCCATTGAGGATGCAATTTTGGGGCAGTACCGCGCTCCCCTTGGCATTCCTTTCACATTGTCAGTGTCCCTGGAGCTCCGGGCATTGTGGTTTTCTGAACCCTAACCCTAGGCGTAACCCCAACCCTAGCCCTATGCTGAGCCTAAGACACAGCATTGGGCTCAGTTTGGTTCCAAAGAGGAAGTCACTGAGGCTGGTGTGTTGGGGCAGTACCGTGGTCACCTTGGCATTCCTTTCGCATTGTCAGTGTCCCTGGAGCTCTGGGCTTTGTGGTTTTCTGAACCCTAACCCTAGGCGTAACCCTAACCCTAGCCCTAGGTGCAGCCTAAGAAAGAGCATTCGGCTGAGTTGGGTTCCAATGAGGAGGCCATTGAGGATGCAATTTTGGAGCAGTACCGCGCTCCCCTTGGCATGCCTTTTGCATTGTCAGTGTCCCTGGAGCTCTGGGCTTTGTGGTTTTCTGAACCCTAACCCTAGGCGTAACCCTAACCCTAGCCCTAGGTGCAGCCTAAGACACAGCATTGGGCTCAGTTTGGTTCCAGGGAGGAAGTCACGGAGGCTGGTATGTTGGGGCAGTACCGCGCTCCCCTTGGCATTCCTTTTGCATTGTCAGTGTCCCTGGAGCTCTGGGCTTTGTGGTTTTCTGAACCCTAACCCTAGGCGTAACCCTAACCCTAGCCCTAGGCGCAGATTAAGACACAGCATTGGGCTGAGTTGGGTTCCAATGAGGAGGCCATTGAGGATGCAATTTTGGGGCAGTACCGCGCTCCCCTTGGCATTCCTTTTGCATTGTCAGTGTCCCTGGAGCTCTGGGCTTTGTGGTTTTCTGAACCCTAACCCTAGGCGTAACCCTAACCCAAGCCCTAGGCGCAGCCTAAGACACAGCATTGGGCTGAGTCAGGTTCCAATGAGGAAGTCACTGAGGCTGGTTTGTTGGGGCAGTAACGCGATCCGTTTAGCATGCCTTTTGCATTGTCAGTGTCCCTGGAGCTCTGGGCATTGTGGTTTTCTGAACCCTAACCCTAGGCATAACCCTAACCCTAGCCCTAGGCGCAGCCTAAGACACAGCATTGGGCTGAGTTCGGTTCCAAGGAGGAAGCCATTGAGGATGCAATTTTGGAGCAGTACCGCGCTCCTCTTGGCATTCCTTTTGCATTGTCAGTGTCCCTGGAGCTCTGGGCATTGTGGTTTTCTGTACCCTAACCCTAGGCGTAACCCTAACCCTAGCCCTAGGCGCAGCCTAAGACACCGCATTGGGCTCAGTTTGGTTCCAGGGAGGAAGTCACTGAGGCTGGTGTGTTGGGGCAGTACCGCGCTCCCCTTGGCATTCCTTTTGCATTGTCAGTGTCCCTGGAGCTCTGGGCTTTGTGGTTTTCTGAACCCTAACCCTAGGCGTAACCCTAACCCTAGCCCTAGGCGCAGCCTAAGAAAGAGCATTGGGCTGAGTTGGGTTCCAATGAGGAGGCCATTGAGGATGCAATTTTGGGGCAGTACCGCACTCCCCTTGGCATTCCTTTTGCATTGTCAGTGTCCCTGGAGCTCTGGGCTTTGTGGTTTTCTGAACCCTAACCCTAGGCGTAACCCTAACCCAAGCCCTAGGCGCAGCCTAAGACACAGCATTGGGCTGAGTCAGGTTCCAATGAGGAAGCCACTGAGGCTGGTTTGTTGGGGCAGTAACGCGATCCCTTTAGCATGCCTTTTGCATTGTCAGTGTCCCTGGAGCTCTGGGCATTGTGGTTTTCTGAACCCTAACCCTAGGCATAACCCTAACCAAAGCCCTAGGCACAGCCTAAGACACAGCATTGGGCTGAGTTGGGTTCCAAAGAGGAAGCCATTGAGGACGCAATTTCGGAGCAGTACCGCGCTCCCCTTGGTATTCCTTTTGCATTGCCAGTGTCCCTGGAGCTCTGGGCTTTGTGGTTTTCTGAACCCTAACCCTAGGCGTAACCCTAACCCTAGCCCGAGGCGCAGCCTAAGACACAGCATTGGGCTGAGTTCGGTTCCAAGGAGGAAACCATTGAGGACGCAATTTTGGAGCAGTACCGTTGTCCCCTTGGCATGCCTTTCGCATTGTCAGTGTCCCTGGAGCTCTGGGCTTTGTGGTTTTCTGAACCCTCACCCTAGGCGTAACCCTAACCCTAGCCCTAGGTGCAGCCTAAGAAAGAGCATTGGGCTGAGTTCGGTTCCAAGGAGGAAGCCATTGAGGATGCAATTTTGGAGCAGTACCGCGCTCCCCTTGGCATTCCTTTCGCATTGTCAGTGTCCCTGGAGCTCTGGGCTTTGTGGTTTCCGGAACCCTAACCCTAGGCGGAACCCTAACCCTAGGCGTAACCCTGACCCTAGCCCTAGGCGCAGCCTAAGACACAGCATTGGGCTGAGTTGGGTTCCCATGAGGAGGCCATTAAGGATGCAATTTTGGGGCAGTACCGTGCTTCCCTTGGCATGCCTTTTGCATTGTCAGTGTCCCTGGAGCTCTGGGCTTTGTGGTTTTCTGAACCCTAACCCTAGGCGTAACCCTAACCCTGACCAGAGTCGCAGCCTAAGACACAGCATTGGGCTGAGTCAGGTTCCAATGAGGAAGTCACTGAGGCTGGTTTGTTGGGGCAGTACCGCGGTCCCTTTAGCATGCCTTTCGCATTGTCAGTGTCCCTGGAGCTCTGGGTTTTGTGGTTTTCTGAACCCTAACCCTAGGCGTAACCCTAACCCTAGCCCTAGGCGCAGCCTAAGACACAGCATTGGGCTGAGTTGGGTTCTAATGAGGAAGCCACTGAGGCTGGTGTGTTTGGGCAGTACCGCACTCCCTTGGCATTCCTTTTGCATTGTCAGTGTCCCTGGAGCTCTGGGCTTTGTGGTTTTCTGAACCCTAACCCTAGGCGTAACCCTAACCCTAGCCCTAGGCGCAGCCTAAGACACAGCATTGGGCTCAGTTTGGTTCCAAAGAGGAAGTCACTGAGGCTGGTGTGTTGGGGCAGTACCGTGGTCACCTTGGCATTCCTTTCGCATTGTCAGTGTCCCTGGAGCTCTGGGTTTTGTGGTTTTCTGAACCCCAACCCTAGGCGTAACCCTAACCCTAGCCCTAGGCGCAGCCTAAGACACAGCATTGGGCTGAGTTGGGTTCTAATGAGGAAGCCACTGAGGCTGGTGTGTTTGGGCAGTACCGCACTCCCTTGGCATTCCTTTTGCATTGTCAGTGTCCCTGGAGCTCTGGGCTTTGTGGTTTTCTGAACCCTAACCCTAGGCGTAACCCTAACCCTAGCCCTAGGCGCAGCCTAAGACACAGCATTGGGCTGAGTTCATTTCCAATGATGAGGCCATTGAGGATGCAATTTTGGGGCAGTACCGCGCACCCCTTGGCATTCCTTTCGCATTGTCAGTGTCCGTGGAACTCTGGGCATTGTGGCCTTCTGAACCCTAACCCTAGGCGTAACCCTAACCCTAGCCCTAGGCGCAGCCTAAGACACAGCATTGGGCTGAGTTGGGTTCCCATGAGGAGGCCATTGAGGATGCAATTTTGGAGCAGTACCGCGCTCCCCTTGGCATTCCTTTTGCATTGTCAGTGTCCCTGGAGCTCTGGGCATTGTGGTTTTCTGTACCCTAACCCTAGGCGTAACCCTAACCCTAGCCCTAGGCGCAGCCTAAGACACAGCATTGGGCTCAGTTTGGTTCCAGGGAGGAAGTCACTGAGGCTGGTGTGTTGGGGCAGTACCGCGCTCCCCTTGGCATTCCTTTTGCATTGTCAGTGTCCCTGGAGCTCTGGGCTTTGTGGTTTTCTGAACTCTAACCCTAGGCGTAACCCTAACCCTAGCCCTAGGCGCAGCCTAAGAAAGAGCATTGGGCTGAGTTGGGTTCCAATGAGGAGGCCATTGAGGATGCAATTTTGGGGCAGTACCGCGCTCCCCTTGGCATTCCTTTTGCATTGTCAGTGTCCCTGGAGCTCTGGGCTTTGTGGTTTTCTGAACCCTAACCCTAGGCGTAACCCTAACCCAAGCCCTAGGCGCAGCCTAAGACACAGCATTGGGCTCAGTTTGGTTCCAGGGAGGAAGTCACTGAGGCTGGTGTGTTGGGGCAGTAACGCGATCCCTTTAGCATGCCTTTTGCATTGTCCGTGTCCCTGGAGCTCTGGGCATTGTGGTTTTCTGAACCCTAACCCTAGGCGTAACCCTAACCCTAGCCCTAGGCGCAGCCTAAGACACAGCATTGGGCTCAGTTTGGTTCCAAAGAGGAAGTCACTGAGGCTGGTGTGTTGGGGCAGTACCGTGGTCACCTTGGCATTCCTTTCGCATTGTCAGTGTCCCTGGAGCTCTGGGTTTTGTGGTTTTCTGAACCCTAACCCTAGGCGTAACCCTAACCCTAGCCCTAGGCGCAGCCTAAGACACAGCATTGGGCTGAGTTCAGTTCCAATGAGGAGGCCATTGAGGATGCAGTTTTGGGGCAGTACCGCGCTCCCCTTGGCATGCCTTTTGCATTGTCAGTGTCCCTGGAGCTCTGGGCTTTGTGGTTTTCTGAACCCTAACCCTAGGCGTAACCCTAACCCTAGCCCTAGGCGCAGCCTAAGACACAGCATTGGGCTGAGTTGGGTTCTAATGAGGAAGCCACTGAGGCTGGTGTGTTTGGGCAGTACCACACTCCCCTTGGCATGCCTTTTGCATTGTCAGTGTCCGTGGAGCTCTGGGCTTTGTGGTTTTCTGTACCCTAACCCTAGGCGTAACCCTAACCCTGACCAGAGTCGCAGCCTAAGACACAGCATTGGGCTGAGTCAGGTTCCAATGAGGAAGTCACTGAGGCTGGTGTGTTGGGGCAGTACCGCGCTCCCTTTAGCATGCCTTTTGCATTGTCAGTGTCCCTGGAGCTCTGGGCTTTGTGGTTTCCGGAACCCTAACCCTAGGCGGAACCCTAACCCTAGGCGTAACCCTAACCCTAGCCCGAGGCGCAGCCTAAGACACAGCATTGGGCTGAGTTGGGTTCTAATGAGGAAGCCACTGAGGCTGGTGTGTTTGGGGCACTACCGTGCTTCCCTTGGCATTCCTTTTGCATTGTCAGTGTCCCTGGAGCTCTGGGCTTTGTGGTTTCCGGAACCCTAACCCTAGGCGGAACCCTAACCCTAGCCCAAGGCGCAGCCTAAGACACAGCATTGGGCTGAGTTGGGTTCCCATGAGGAGGCCATTTAGGATGCAATTTTGGGGCAGTACCGCGCTCCCCTTGGCATTCCTTTTGCATTGTCAGTGTCCCTGGAGCTCTGGGCATTGTGGTTTTCTGTATCCTAACCCTAGGCGTAACCCTAACCTTAGCCCTAGGCGCAGCCTAAGACACAGCATTGGGCTCAGTTTGGTTCCAGGGAGGAAGTCACTGAGGCTGGTGTGTTGGGGCAGTACCGCGCTCCCCTTGGCATTCCTTTTGCATTGTCAGTGTCCCTGGAGCTCTGGGCTTTGTGGTTTTCTGAACCCTAACCCTAGGCGTAACCCTAACCCTAGCCCTAGGTGCAGCCTAAGAAAGAGCATTGGGCTGAGTTGGGTTCCAATGAGGAGGCCATTGAGGCTGCAATGTTGGAGCAGTACCGCGCTCCTCTTGGCATTCCTTTCGCATTGTCAGTGTCCCTGGAGCTCTGGGCTTTGTGGTTTTCTGAACCCTAACCCTAGGCGTAACCCTAACCCTAGCCCTATGCTGAGCCTAAGACACAGCATTGGGCTCAGTTTGGTTCCAAAGAGGCAGTCACTGAGGCTGGTGTGTTGGGGCAGTACCGTGGTCACCTTGGCATTCCTTTCGCATTGTCAGTGTCCCTGGAGCTCTGGGCTTTGTGGTTTTCTGTACCCTAACCCTAGGCGGAACCCTAACCCTAGGCGTAACCCTAACCCTAGCCCTAGGCGCAGCCTAAGACACAGCATTGGGCTGAGTTGGGTTCCCATGAGGAGGCCATTGAGGATGCAATTTTGGAGCAGTACTGTGGTCCCTTGGCATGCCTTTCGCATTGTCAGTGTCCCTGGAGCTCTGGGCATTGTGGTTTTCTGAACCCTAACCCTAGGCGTAACCCCAACCCTAGCCCTATTCTGAGCCTAAGACACAGCATTGGGCTGAGTAAGGTTCCAAAGAGGAAGTCGCTGAGGCTGGTATTTTGGGGCAGTACCGCGCTCCCCTTGGCATTCCTTTTGCATTGTCAGTGTCCCTGGAGCTCTGGGCTTTGTGGTTTTCTGAACCCTAACCCTAGGCGTAACCCAAACCCTAGCCCTGTGCTGAGCCTAAGACACAGCATTGGGCTGAGTTGGGTTCCCATGAGGAGGCCATTTAGGATGCAATTTTGGGGCAGTACCGCGCTCCCCTTGGCATTCCTTTTGTATTGTCAGTGTCCCTGGAGCTCTGGGCTTTGTGGTTTCCGGAACCCTAACCCTAGGCAGAACCCTAACCCCAGGCGTAACCCTAACCCTAGCCCTAGGCGCAGCCTAAGACACAGCATTGGGCTGAGTTGGGTTCCCATGAGGAGGCCATTAAGGATGCAATTTTGGGGCAGTACCGTGCTTCCCTTGGCATGCCTTTTGCATTGTCAGTGTCCCTGGAGCTCTGGGCTTTGTGGTTTTCTGAACCCTAACCCTAGGCGTAACCCTAACCCTGACCAGAGTCGCAGCCTAAGACACAGCATTGGGCTGAGTCAGGTTCCAATGAGGAAGTCACTGAGGCTGGTTTGTTGGGGCAGTACCGCGCTCCCTTTAGCATTCCTTTCGCATTGTCCGTGTCCCTGGAGCTCTGGGCATTGTGGTTTTCTGAACCCTAACCCTAGGCGTAACCCTAACCCTAGCCCTAGGTGCAGCCTAAGAAAGAGCATTGGGCTATGTTGGGTTCCAATGAGGAGGCATTGAGGATGCAATTTTAGGGCAGTACCGCGCTCCCCTTGGCATGCCTTTCGCATTGTCAGTGTCCCTGGAGCTCTGGGCTTTGTGGTTTTCTGAACCCTAACCCTAGGCGTAACCCTAACCCTAGCCCTAGGCGCAGCCTAAGACACAGCATTGGGCTGAGTTGGGTTCTAATGAGGAAGCCACTGAGGCTGGTGTGTTTGGGGCACTACCGTGCTTCCCTTGGCATTCCTTTCGCATTGTCAGTGTCCCTGGAGCTCTGGGTTTTGTGGTTTTCTGAACCCTAACCCTAGGCGTAACCCTAACCCTAGCCCTAGGCGCAGCCTAAGACACAGCATTGGGCTGAGTTCAGTTCCAATGAGGAGGCCATTGAGGATGCAGTTTTGGGGCAGTACCGCGCTCCCTTTAGCATGCCTTTTGCATTGTCAGTGTCCCTGGAGCTCTGGGCTTTGTGGTTTCCGGAACCCTAACCCTAGGCGGAACCCTAACCCTAGGCGTAACCCTAACCCTAGCCCGAGGCGCAGCCTAAGACACAGCATTGGGCTGAGTTGGGTTCTAATGAGGAAGCCACTGAGGCTGGTGTGTTTGGGGCACTACCGTGCTTCCCTTGGCATTCCTTTTGCATTGTCAGTGTCCCTGGAGCTCTGGGCTTTGTGGTTTCCGGAACCCTAACCCTAGGCGGAACCCTAACTCTAGCCCAAGGCGCAGCCTAAGACACAGCATTGGGCTGAGTTGGGTTCCCATGAGGAGGCCATTTAGGATGCAATTTTGGGGCAGTACCGCGCTCCCCTTGGCATTCCTTTTGCATTGTCAGTGTCCCTGGAGCTCTGGGCATTGTGGTTTTCTGTATCCTAACCCTAGGCGTAACCCTAACCTTAGCCCTAGGCGCAGCCTAAGACACAGCATTGGGCTCAGTTTGGTTCCAGGGAGGAAGTCACTGAGGCTGGTGTGTTGGGGCAGTACCGCGCTCCCCTTGGCATTCCTTTTGCATTGTCAGTGTCCCTGGAGCTCTGGGCTTTGTGGTTTTCTGAACCCTAACCCTAGGCGTAACCCTAACCCTAGCCCTAGGTGCAGCCTAAGAAAGAGCATTGGGCTGAGTTGGGTTCCAATGAGGAGGCCATTGAGGCTGCAATGTTGGAGCAGTACCGCGCTCCTCTTGGCATTCCTTTCGCATTGTCAGTGTCCCTGGAGCTCTGGGCTTTGTGGTTTTCTGAACCCTAACCCTAGGCGTAACCCTAACCCTAGCCCTATGCTGAGCCTAAGACACAGCATTGGGCTCAGTTTGGTTCCAAAGAGGAAGTCACTGAGGCTGGTGTGTTGGGGCAGTACCGTGGTCACCTTGGCATTCCTTTCGCATTGTCAGTGTCCCTGGAGCTCTGGGCTTTGTGGTTTTCTGTACCCTAACCCTAGGCGGAACCCTAACCCTAGGCGTAACCCTAACCCTAGCCCTAGGCGCAGCCTAAGACACAGCATTGGGCTGAGTTGGGTTCCCATGAGGAGGCCATTGAGGATGCAATTTTGGAGCAGTACTGTGGTCCCTTGGCATGCCTTTCGCATTGTCAGTGTCCCTGGAGCTCTGGGCATTGTGGTTTTCTGAACCCTAACCCTAGGCGTAACCCCAACCCTAGCCCTATTCTGAGCCTAAGACACAGCATTGGGCTGAGTAAGGTTCCAAAGAGGAAGTCGCTGAGGCTGGTATTTTGGGGCAGTACCGCGCTCCCCTTGGCATTCCTTTTGCATTGTCAGTGTCCCTGGAGCTCTGGGCTTTGTGGTTTTCTGTACCCTAACCCTAGGCGTAACCCTAACCCTGACCAGAGTCGCAGCCTAAGACACAGCATTGGGCTGAGTCAGGTTCCAATGAGGAAGTCACTGAGGCTGGTTTGTTGGGGCAGTACCGCGCTCCCTTTAGCATTCCTTTCGCATTGTCCGTGTCCCTGGAGCTCTGGGCATTGTGGTTTTCTGAACCCTAACCCTAGGCGTAACCCTAACCCTAGCCCTAGGTGCAGCCTAAGAAAGAGCATTGGGCTATGTTGGGTTCCAATGAGGAGGCATTGAGGATGCAATTTTAGGGCAGTACCGCGCTCCCCTTGGCATGCCTTTCGCATTGTCAGTGTCCCTGGAGCTCTGGGCTTTGTGGTTTTCTGAACCCTAACCCTAGGCGTAACCCTAACCCTAGCCCTAGGCGCAGCCTAAGACACAGCATTGGGCTGAGTTGGGTTCTAATGAGGAAGCCACTGAGGCTGGTGTGTTTGGGGCACTACCGTGCTTCCCTTGGCATGCCTTTTGCATTGTCAGTGTCCCTGGAGCTCTGGGCATTGTGGTTTTCTGAACCCTAACCCTAGGCGTAACCCTAACCCTAGCCCTAGGCGCAGCCTAAGACACAGCATTGGGCTGAGTTCAGTTCCAATGATGAGGCCATTGAGGATGCAATTTTGGGGCAGTACCGCGCACCCCTTGGCATTCCTTTCGCATTGTCAGTGTCCGTGGAACTCTGGGCATTGTGGTTTTCTGTACCCTAACCCTAGGCGTAACCCTAACCCTAGCCCTAGGCGCAGCCTAAGACACAGCATTGGGCTCAGTTTGGTTCCAAAGAGGAAGTCACTGAGGCTGGTGTGTTGGGGCAGTACCGTGGTCACCTTGGCATTCCTTTTGCATTGTCAGTGTCCCTGGAGCTCTGGGCATTGTGGTTTTCTGAACCCTAACCCTAGGCGTAACCCTAACCCTGACCAGAGTCGCAGCCTAAGACACAGCATTGGGCTGAGTCAGGTTCCAATGAGGAAGTCACTGAGGCTGGTGTTTTTGGGCAGTACCGCACTCCCTTTGGCATGCCTTTTGCATTGTCAGTGTCCCTGGAGCTCTGGGCTTTGTGGTTTTCTGAACCCTAACCCTAGGCGTAACCCTAACCCTAGCCCTAGGCGCAGCCTAAGACACAGCATTGGGCTGAGTTCAGTTCCAATGAGGAGGCCATTTAGGATGCAATTTTGGGGCAGTACCGCGCTCCCCTTGGCATTCCTTTTGCATTGTCAGTGTCCCTGGAGCTCTGGGCATTGTGGTTTTCTGAACCCTAACCCTAGGCGTAACCCTAACCCTAGCCCTAGGCGCAGCCTAAGACACAGCATTGGGCTCAGTTTGGTTCCAGGGAGGAAGTCACTGAGGCTGGTGTGTTGGGGCAGTACCGCGCTCCTCTTGGCATTCCTTTTGCATTGTCAGTGTCCCTGGAGCTCTGGGCTTTGTGGTTTTCTGAACCCTAACCCTAGGCGTAACCCTAACCCTAGCCCTATGCTGAGCCTAAGACACAGCATTGGGCTCAGTTTGGTTCCAAAGAGGAAGTCACTGAGGCTGGTGTGTTGGGGCAGTACCGTGGTCACCTTGGCATTCCTTTCGCATTGTCAGTGTCCCTGGAGCTCTGGGCATTGTGGTTTCCTGAACCCTAACCCTAGGCGGAACCCTAACCCTAGGCGTAACCCTAACCCTAGCCCTAGGCGCAGCCTAAGACACATCATTGGGCTGAGTTGGGTTCCCATGAGGAGGCCATTGAGGATGCAATTTTGGAGCAGTACTGTGGTCCCTTGGCATGCCTTTCGCATTGTCAGTGTCCCTGGAGCTCTGGGCATTGTGGTTTTCTGAACCCTAACCCTAGGCGTAACCCCAACCCTAGCCCTATTCTGAGCCTAAGACACAGCATTGGGCTGAGTAAGGTTCCAAAGAGGAAGTCGCTGAGGCTGGTATTTTGGGGCAGTACCGCGCTCCCCTTGGCATTCCTTTTGCATTGTCAGTGTCCCTGGAGCTCTGGGCTTTGTGGTTTTCTGAACCCTAACCCTAGGCGTAACCCTAACCCTAGCCCTAGGCGCAGCCTAAGACACAGCATTGGGCTGAGTTGGGTTCCCATGAGGAGGCCATTTAGGATGCAATTTTGGGGCAGTACCGCGCTCCCCTTGGCATTCCTTTTGTATTGTCAGTGTCCCTGGAGCTCTGGGCTTTGTGGTTTCCGGAACCCTAACCCTAGGCAGAACCCTAACCCCAGGCGTAACCCTAACCCTAGCCCTAGGCGCAGCCTAAGACACAGCATTGGGCTGAGTTGGGTTCCCATGAGGAGGCCATTAAGGATGCAATTTTGGGGCAGTACCGTGCTTCCCTTGGCATGCCTTTTGCATTGTCAGTGTCCCTGGAGCTCTGGGCTTTGTGGTTTTCTGAACCCTAACCCTAGGCGTAACCCTAACCCTGACCAGAGTCGCAGCCTAAGACACAGCATTGGGCTGAGTCAGGTTCCAATGAGGAAGTCACTGAGGCTGGTTTGTTGGGGCAGTACCGCGCTCCCTTTAGCATTCCTTTCGCATTGTCCGTGTCCCTGGAGCTCTGGGCATTGTGGTTTTCTGAACCCTAACCCTAGGCGTAACCCTAACCCTAGCCCTAGGTGCAGCCTAAGAAAGAGCATTGGGCTATGTTGGGTTCCAATGAGGAGGCATTGAGGATGCAATTTTAGGGCAGTACCGCGCTCCCCTTGGCATGCCTTTCGCATTGTCAGTGTCCCTGGAGCTCTGGGCTTTGTGGTTTTCTGAACCCTAACCCTAGGCGTAACCCTAACCCTAGCCCTAGGCGCAGCCTAAGACACAGCATTGGGCTGAGTTGGGTTCTAATGAGGAAGCCACTGAGGCTGGTGTGTTTGGGGCACTACCGTGCTTCCCTTGGCATGCCTTTTGCATTGTCAGTGTCCCTGGAGCTCTGGGCATTGTGGTTTTCTGAACCCTAACCCTAGGCGTAACCCTAACCCTAGCCCTAGGCGCAGCCTAAGACACAGCATTGGGCTGAGTTCAGTTCCAATGATGAGGCCATTGAGGATGCAATTTTGGAGCAGTACCGCGCACCCCTTGGCATTCCTTTCGCATTGTCAGTGTCCGTGGAACTCTGGGCATTGTGGTTTTCTGTACCCTAACCCTAGGCGTAACCCTAACCCTAGCCCTAGGCGCAGCCTAAGACACAGCATTGGGCTCAGTTTGGTTCCAAAGAGGAAGTCACTGAGGCTGGTGTGTTGGGGCAGTACCGTGGTCACCTTGGCATTCCTTTTGCATTGTCAGTGTCCCTGGAGCTCTGGGCATTGTGGTTTTCTGAACCCTAACCCTAGGCGTAACCCTAACCCTGACCAGAGTCGCAGCCTAAGACACAGCATTGGGCTGAGTCAGGTTCCAATGAGGAAGTCACTGAGGCTGGTGTTTTTGGGCAGTACCGCACTCCCTTTGGCATGCCTTTTGCATTGTCAGTGTCCCTGGAGCTCTGGGCTTTGTGGTTTTCTGAACCCTAACCCTAGGCGTAACCCTAACCCTAGCCCTAGGCGCAGCCTAAGACACAGCATTGGGCTGAGTTCAGTTCCAATGAGGAGGCCATTTAGGATGCAATTTTGGGGCAGTACCGCGCTCCCCTTGGCATTCCTTTTGCATTGTCAGTGTCCCTGGAGCTCTGGGCATTGTGGTTTTCTGAACCCTAACCCTAGGCGTAACCCTAACCCTAGCCCTAGGCGCAGCCTAAGACACAGCATTGGGCTCAGTTTGGTTCCAGGGAGGAAGTCACTGAGGCTGGTGTGTTGGGGCAGTACCGCGCTCCTCTTGGCATTCCTTTTGCATTGTCAGTGTCCCTGGAGCTCTGGGCTTTGTGGTTTTCTGAACCCTAACCCTAGGCGTAACCCTAACCCTAGCCCTATGCTGAGCCTAAGACACAGCATTGGGCTCAGTTTGGTTCCAAAGAGGAAGTCACTGAGGCTGGTGTGTTGGGGCAGTACCGTGGTCACCTTGGCATTCCTTTCGCATTGTCAGTGTCCCTGGAGCTCTGGGCATTGTGGTTTCCTGAACCCTAACCCTAGGCGGAACCCTAACCCTAGGCGTAACCCTAACCCTAGCCCTAGGCGCAGCCTAAGACACATCATTGGGCTGAGTTGGGTTCCCATGAGGAGGCCATTGAGGATGCAATTTTGGAGCAGTACTGTGGTCCCTTGGCATGCCTTTCGCATTGTCAGTGTCCCTGGAGCTCTGGGCATTGTGGTTTTCTGAACCCTAACCCTAGGCGTAACCCCAACCCTAGCCCTATTCTGAGCCTAAGACACAGCATTGGGCTGAGTAAGGTTCCAAAGAGGAAGTCGCTGAGGCTGGTATTTTGGGGCAGTACCGCGCTCCCCTTGGCATTCCTTTTGCATTGTCAGTGTCCCTGGAGCTCTGGGCTTTGTGGTTTTCTGAACCCTAACCCTAGGCGTAACCCTAACCCTAGCCCTAGGCGCAGCCTAAGACACAGCATTGGGCTGAGTTGGGTTCCCATGAGGAGGCCATTTAGGATGCAATTTTGGGGCAGTACCGCGCTCCCCTTGGCATTCCTTTTGTATTGTCAGTGTCCCTGGAGCTCTGGGCTTTGTGGTTTCCGGAACCCTAACCCTAGGCAGAACCCTAACCCCAGGCGTAACCCTAACCCTAGCCCTAGGCGCAGCCTAAGACACAGCATTGGGCTGAGTTGGGTTCCCATGAGGAGGCCATTGAGGATGCAATTTTGGGGCAGTACCGTGCTTCCCTTGGCATGCCTTTTGCATTGTCAGTGTCCCTGGAGCTCTGGGCTTTGTGGTTTTCTGAACCCTAACCCTAGGCGTAACCCTAACCCTGACCAGAGTCGCAGCCTAAGACACAGCATTGGGCTGAGTCAGGTTCCAATGAGGAAGTCACTGAGGCTGGTTTGTTGGGGCAGTACCGCGCTCCCTTTAGCATTCCTTTCGCATTGTCCGTGTCCCTGGAGCTCTGGGCATTGTGGTTTTCTGAACCCTAACCCTAGGCGTAACCCTAACCCTAGCCCTAGGTGCAGCCTAAGAAAGAGCATTGGGCTATGTTGGGTTCCAATGAGGAGGCATTGAGGATGCAATTTTAGGGCAGTACCGCGCTCCCCTTGGCATGCCTTTCGCATTGTCAGTGTCCCTGGAGCTCTGGGCTTTGTGGTTTTCTGAACCCTAACCCTAGGCGTAACCCTAACCCTAGCCCTAGGCGCAGCCTAAGACACAGCATTGGGCTGAGTTGGGTTCTAATGAGGAAGCCACTGAGGCTGGTGTGTTTGGGGCACTACCGTGCTTCCCTTGGCATGCCTTTTGCATTGTCAGTGTCCCTGGAGCTCTGGGCTTTGTGGTTTTCTGAACCCTAACCCTAGGCGTAACCCTAACCCTAGCCCTAGGCGCAGCCTAAGACACAGCATTGGGCTGAGTTCAGTTCCAATGATGAGGCCATTGAGGATGCAATTTTGGGGCAGTACCGCGCACCCCTTGGCATTCCTTTCGCATTGTCAGTGTCCGTGGAACTCTGGGCATTGTGGTTTTCTGTACCCTAACCCTAGGCGTAACCCTAACCCTAGCCCTAGGCGCAGCCTAAGACACAGCATTGGGCTCAGTTTGGTTCCAAAGAGGAAGTCACTGAGGCTGGTGTGTTGGGGCAGTACCGTGGTCACCTTGGCATTCCTTTTGCATTGTCAGTGTCCCTGGAGCTCTGGGCATTGTGGTTTTCTGAACCCTAACCCTAGGCGTAACCCTAACCCTGACCAGAGTCGCAGCCTAAGACACAGCATTGGGCTGAGTCAGGTTCCAATGAGGAAGTCACTGAGGCTGGTGTTTTTGGGCAGTACCGCACTCCCTTTGGCATGCCTTTTGCATTGTCAGTGTCCCTGGAGCTCTGGGCTTTGTGGTTTTCTGAACCCTAACCCTAGGCGTAACCCTAACCCTAGCCCTAGGCGCAGCCTAAGACACAGCATTGGGCTGAGTTCAGTTCCAATGAGGAGGCCATTTAGGATGCAATTTTGGGGCAGTACCGCGCTCCCCTTGGCATTCCTTTTGCATTGTCAGTGTCCCTGGAGCTCTGGGCATTGTGGTTTTCTGAACCCTAACCCTAGGCGTAACCCTAACCCTAGCCCTAGGCGCAGCCTAAGACACAGCATTGGGCTCAGTTTGGTTCCAGGGAGGAAGTCACTGAGGCTGGTGTGTTGGGGCAGTACCGCGCTCCCCTTGGCATTCCTTTTGCATTGTCAGTGTCCCTGGAGCTCTGGGCTTTGTGGTTTTCTGAACCCTAACCCTAGGCGTAACCCTAACCCTAGCCCTAGGTGCAGCCTAAGAAAGAGCATTGGGCTGAGTTGTGTTCCAATGAGGAGGCCATTGAGGCTGCAATTTTGGAGCAGTACCGTGCGCCTCTTGGCATTCCTTTTGCATTGTCAGTGTCCCTGGAGCTCTGGACATTGTGGTTTTCTGAACCCTAACCCTAGGCGTAACCCTAACCCTAGCCCTAGGCGCAGCCTAAGACACAGCATTGGGCACACTTGGGTTCCAAAGAGGAAGTCACTGAGGCTGGTGTGTTGGGGCAGTACCGCGCTCCCCTTGGCATTCCTTTTGCATTGTCAGTGTCCCTGGAGCTCTGGGCTTTGTGGTTTTCTGAACCCTAACCCTAGGCGTAACCCTAACCCTAGCCCTAGGTGCAGCCTAAGAAAGAGCATTGGGCTGAGTTGGGTTCCAATGAGGAGGCCATTGAGGCTGCAATGTTGGAGCAGTACCGCGCTCCTCTTGGCATTCCTTTCGCATTGTCAGTGTCCCTGGAGCTCTGGGCTTTGTGGTTTTCTGAACCCTAACCCTAGGCGTAACCCTAACCCTAGCCCTATGCTGAGCCTAAGACACAGCATTGGGCTGAGTTCGGTTCCAAAGAGGAAGTCACTGAGGCTGGTGTGTTGGGGCAGTACCGTGGTCACCTTGGCATTCCTTTCGCATTGTCAGTGTCCCTGGAGCTCTGGGCTTTGTGGTTTCCGGAACCCTAACCCTAGGCGGAACCCTAACCCTAGGCGTAACCCTAACCCTAGCCCTAGGCGCAGCCTAAGACACATCATTGGGCTGAGTTGGGTTCCCATGAGGAGGCCATTGAGGATGCAATTTTGGAGCAGTACTGTGGTCCCTTGGCATGCCTTTCGCATTGTCAGTGTCCCTGGAGCTCTGGGCATTGTGGTTTTCTGAACCCTAACCCTAGGCGTAACCCCAACCCTAGCCCTATTCAGAGCCTAAGACACAGCATTGGGCTGAGTAAGGTTCCAAAGAGGAAGTCGCTGAGGCTGGTATTTTGGGGCAGTACCGCGCTCCCCTTGGCATTCCTTTTGCATTGTCAGTGTCCCTGGAGCTCTGGGCTTTGTGGTTTTCTGAACCCTAACCCTAGGCGTAACCCAAACCCTAGCCCTGTGCTGAGCCTAAGACACAGCATTGGGCTGAGTTGGGTTCCCATGAGGAGGCCATTTAGGATGCAATTTTGGGGCAGTACCGCGCTCCCCTTGGCATTCCTTTTGCATTGTCAGTGTCCCTGGAGCTCTGGGCTTTGTGGTTTCCGGAACCCTAACCCTAGGCAGAACCCTAACCCCAGGCGTAACCCTAACCCTAGCCCTAGGCGCAGCCTAAGACACAGCATTGGGCTGAGTTGGGTTCCCATGAGGAGGCCATTAAGGATGCAATTTTGGGGCAGTACCGTGCTTCCCTTGGCATGCCTTTTGCATTGTCAGTGTCCCTGGAGCTCTGGGCTTTGTGGTTTTCTGAACCCTAACCCTAGGCGTAACCCTAACCCTGACCAGAGTCGCAGCCTAAGACACAGCATTGGGCTGAGTCAGGTTCCAATGAGGAAGTCACTGAGGCTGGTTTGTTGGGGCAGTACCGCGCTCCCTTTAGCATTCCTTTCGCATTGTCCGTGTCCCTGGAGCTCTGGGCATTGTGGTTTTCTGAACCCTAACCCTAGGCGTAACCCTAACCCTAGCCCTAGGTGCAGCCTAAGAAAGAGCATTGGGCTATGTTGGGTTCCAATGAGGAGGCATTGAGGATGCAATTTTAGGGCAGTACCGCGCTCCCCTTGGCATGCCTTTCGCATTGTCAGTGTCCCTGGAGCTCTGGGCTTTGTGGTTTTCTGAACCCTAACCCTAGGCGTAACCCTAACCCTAGCCCTAGGCGCAGCCTAAGACACAGCATTGGGCTGAGTTGGGTTCTAATGAGGAAGCCACTGAGGCTGGTGTGTTTGGGGCACTACCGTGCTTCCCTTGGCATGCCTTTTGCATTGTCAGTGTCCCTGGAGCTCTGGGCTTTGTGGTTTTCTGAACCCTAACCCTAGGCGTAACCCTAACCCTAGCCCTAGGCGCAGCCTAAGACACAGCATTGGGCTGAGTTCAGTTCCAATGATGAGGCCATTGAGGATGCAATTTTGGGGCAGTACCGCGCACCCCTTGGCATTCCTTTCGCATTGTCAGTGTCCGTGGAACTCTGGGCATTGTGGTTTTCTGTACCCTAACCCTAGGCGTAACCCTAACCCTAGCCCTAGGCGCAGCCTAAGACACAGCATTGGGCTCAGTTTGGTTCCAAAGAGGAAGTCACTGAGGCTGGTGTGTTGGGGCAGTACCGTGGTCACCTTGGCATTCCTTTCGCATTGTCAGTGTCCCTGGAGCTCTGGGCATTGTGGTTTTCTGAACCCTAACCCTAGGCGTAACCCTAACCCTGACCAGAGTCGCAGCCTAAGACACAGCATTGGGCTGAGTCAGGTTCCAATGAGGAAGTCACTGAGGCTGGTGTTTTTGGGCAGTACCGCACTCCCTTTGGCATGCCTTTTGCATTGTCAGTGTCCCTGGAGCTCTGGGCTTTGTGGTTTTCTGAACCCTAACCCTAGGCGTAACCCTAACCCTAGCCCTAGGCGCAGCCTAAGACACAGCATTGGGCTGAGTTCAGTTCCAATGAGGAGGCCATTTAGGATGCAATTTTGGGGCAGTACCGCGCTCCCCTTGGCATTCCTTTTGCATTGTCAGTGTCCCTGGAGCTCTGGGCATTGTGGTTTTCTGAACCCTAACCCTAGGCGTAACCCTAACCCTAGCCCTAGGTGCAGCCTAAGACACAGCATTGGGCTCAGTTTGGTTCCAGGGAGGAAGTCACTGAGGCTGGTGTGTTGGGGCAGTACCGCGCTCCTCTTGGCATTCCTTTTGCATTGTCAGTGTCCCTGGAGCTCTGGGCTTTGTGGTTTTCTGAACCCTAACCCTAGGCGTAACCCTAACCCTAGCCCTATGCTGAGCCTAAGACACAGCATTGGGCTCAGTTTGGTTCCAAAGAGGAAGTCACTGAGGCTGGTGTGTTGGGGCAGTACCGTGGTCACCTTGGCATTCCTTTCGCATTGTCAGTGTCCCTGGAGCTCTGGGCTTTGTGGTTTCCTGAACCCTAACCCTAGGCAGAACCCTAACCCTAGGCGTAACCCTAACCCTAGCCCTAGGCGCAGCCTAAGACACATCATTGGGCTGAGTTGGGTTCCCATGAGGAGGCCATTGAGGATGCAATTTTGGAGCAGTACTGTGGTCCCTTGGCATGCCTTTCGCATTGTCAGTGTCCCTGGAGCTCTGGGCATTGTGGTTTTCTGAACCCTAACCCTAGGCGTAACCCCAACCCTAGCCCTATTCTGAGCCTAAGACACAGCATTGGGCTGAGTAAGGTTCCAAAGAGGAAGTCGCTGAGGCTGGTATTTTGGGGCAGTACCGCGCTCCCCTTGGCATTCCTTTTGCATTGTCAGTGTCCCTGGAGCTCTGGGCTTTGTGGTTTTCTGAACCCTAACCCTAGGCGTAACCCAAACCCTAGCCCTGTGCTGAGCCTAAGACACAGCATTGGGCTGAGTTGGGTTCCCATGAGGAGGCCATTTAGGATGCAATTTTGGGGCAGTACCGCGCTCCCCTTGGCATTCCTTTTGTATTGTCAGTGTCCCTGGAGCTCTGGGCTTTGTGGTTTCCGGAACCCTAACCCTAGGCAGAACCCTAACCCCAGGCGTAACCCTAACCCTAGCCCTAGGCGCAGCCTAAGACACAGCATTGGGCTGAGTTGGGTTCCCATGAGGAGGCCATTAAGGATGCAATTTTGGGGCAGTACCGTGCTTCCCTTGGCATGCCTTTTGCATTGTCAGTGTCCCTGGAGCTCTGGGCTTTGTGGTTTTCTGAACCCTAACCCTAGGCGTAACCCTAACCCTGACCAGAGTCGCAGCCTAAGACACAGCATTGGGCTGAGTCAGGTTCCAATGAGGAAGTCACTGAGGCTGGTTTGTTGGGGCAGTACCGCGCTCCCTTTAGCATTCCTTTCGCATTGTCCGTGTCCCTGGAGCTCTGGGCATTGTGGTTTTCTGAACCCTAACCCTAGGCGTAACCCTAACCCTAGCCCTAGGTGCAGCCTAAGAAAGAGCATTGGGCTATGTTGGGTTCCAATGAGGAGGCATTGAGGATGCAATTTTAGGGCAGTACCGCGCTCCCCTTGGCATGCCTTTCGCATTGTCAGTGTCCCTGGAGCTCTGGGCTTTGTGGTTTTCTGAACCCTAACCCTAGGCGTAACCCTAACCCTAGCCCTAGGCGCAGCCTAAGACACAGCATTGGGCTGAGTTGGGTTCTAATGAGGAAGCCACTGAGGCTGGTGTGTTTGGGGCACTACCGTGCTTCCCTTGGCATGCCTTTTGCATTGTCAGTGTCCCTGGAGCTCTGGGCTTTGTGGTTTTCTGAACCCTAACCCTAGGCGTAACCCTAACCCTAGCCCTAGGCGCAGCCTAAGACACAGCATTGGGCTGAGTTCAGTTCCAATGATGAGGCCATTGAGGATGCAATTTTGGGGCAGTACCGCGCACCCCTTGGCATTCCTTTCGCATTGTCAGTGTCCGTGGAACTCTGGGCATTGTGGTTTTCTGTACCCTAACCCTAGGCGTAACCCTAACCCTAGCCCTAGGCGCAGCCTAAGACACAGCATTGGGCTCAGTTTGGTTCCAAAGAGGAAGTCACTGAGGCTGGTGTGTTGGGGCAGTACCGTGGTCACCTTGGCATTCCTTTTGCATTGTCAGTGTCCCTGGAGCTCTGGGCATTGTGGTTTTCTGAACCCTAACCCTAGGCGTAACCCTAACCCTGACCAGAGTCGCAGCCTAAGACACAGCATTGGGCTGAGTCAGGTTCCAATGAGGAAGTCACTGAGGCTGGTGTTTTTGGGCAGTACCGCACTCCCTTTGGCATGCCTTTTGCATTGTCAGTGTCCCTGGAGCTCTGGGCTTTGTGGTTTTCTGAACCCTAACCCTAGGCGTAACCCTAACCCTAGCCCTAGGCGCAGCCTAAGACACAGCATTGGGCTGAGTTCAGTTCCAATGAGGAGGCCATTTAGGATGCAATTTTGGGGCAGTACCGCGCTCCCCTTGGCATTCCTTTTGCATTGTCAGTGTCCCTGGAGCTCTGGGCATTGTGGTTTTCTGAACCCTAACCCTAGGCGTAACCCTAACCCTAGCCCTAGGCGCAGCCTAAGACACAGCATTGGGCTCAGTTTGGTTCCAGGGAGGAAGTCACTGAGGCTGGTGTGTTGGGGCAGTACCGCGCTCCCCTTGGCATTCCTTTTGCATTGTCAGTGTCCCTGGAGCTCTGGGCTTTGTGGTTTTCTGAACCCTAACCCTAGGCGTAACCCTAACCCTAGCCCTAGGTGCAGCCTAAGAAAGAGCATTGGGCTGAGTTGTGTTCCAATGAGGAGGCCATTGAGGCTGCAATTTTGGAGCAGTACCGTGCGCCTCTTGGCATTCCTTTTGCATTGTCAGTGTCCCTGGAGCTCTGGACATTGTGGTTTTCTGAACCCTAACCCTAGGCGTAACCCTAACCCTAGCCCTAGGCGCAGCCTAAGACACAGCATTGGGCACACTTGGGTTCCAAAGAGGAAGTCACTGAGGCTGGTGTGTTGGGGCAGTACCGCGCTCCCCTTGGCATTCCTTTTGCATTGTCAGTGTCCCTGGAGCTCTGGGCTTTGTGGTTTTCTGAACCCTAACCCTAGGCGTAACCCTAACCCTAGCCCTAGGTGCAGCCTAAGAAAGAGCATTGGGCTGAGTTGGGTTCCAATGAGGAGGCCATTGAGGCTGCAATGTTGGAGCAGTACCGCGCTCCTCTTGGCATTCCTTTCGCATTGTCAGTGTCCCTGGAGCTCTGGGCTTTGTGGTTTTCTGAACCCTAACCCTAGGCGGAACCCTAACCCTAGGCGTAACCCTAACCCTAGCCCTATGCTGAGCCTAAGACACAGCATTGGGCTGAGTTCGGTTCCAAAGAGGAAGTCACTGAGGCTGGTGTGTTGGGGCAGTACCGTGGTCACCTTGGCATTCCTTTCGCATTGTCAGTGTCCCTGGAGCTCTGGGCTTTGTGGTTTCCGGAACCCTAACCCTAGGCGGAACCCTAACCCTAGGCGTAACCCTAACCCTAGCCCTAGGCGCAGCCTAAGACACATCATTGGGCTGAGTTGGGTTCCCATGAGGAGGCCATTGAGGATGCAATTTTGGAGCAGTACTGTGGTCCCTTGGCATGCCTTTCGCATTGTCAGTGTCCCTGGAGCTCTGGGCATTGTGGTTTTCTGAACCCTAACCCTAGGCGTAACCCCAACCCTAGCCCTATTCTGAGCCTAAGACACAGCATTGGGCTGAGTAAGGTTCCAAAGAGGAAGTCGCTGAGGCTGGTATTTTGGGGCAGTACCGCGCTCCCCTTGGCATTCCTTTTGCATTGTCAGTGTCCCTGGAGCTCTGGGCTTTGTGGTTTTCTGAACCCTAACCCTAGGCGTAACCCAAACCCTAGCCCTGTGCTGAGCCTAAGACACAGCATTGGGCTGAGTTGGGTTCCCATGAGGAGGCCATTTAGGATGCAATTTTGGGGCAGTACCGCGCTCCCCTTGGCATTCCTTTTGTATTGTCAGTGTCCCTGGAGCTCTGGGCTTTGTGGTTTCCGGAACCCTAACCCTAGGCAGAACCCTAACCCCAGGCGTAACCCTAACCCTAGCCCTAGGCGCAGCCTAAGACACAGCATTGGGCTGAGTTGGGTTCCCATGAGGAGGCCATTAAGGATGCAATTTTGGGGCAGTACCGTGCTTCCCTTGGCATGCCTTTTGCATTGTCAGTGTCCCTGGAGCTCTGGGCTTTGTGGTTTTCTGAACCCTAACCCTAGGCGTAACCCTAACCCTGACCAGAGTCGCAGCCTAAGACACAGCATTGGGCTGAGTCAGGTTCCAATGAGGAAGTCACTGAGGCTGGTTTGTTGGGGCAGTACCGCGCTCCCTTTAGCATTCCTTTCGCATTGTCCGTGTCCCTGGAGCTCTGGGCATTGTGGTTTTCTGAACCCTAACCCTAGGCATAACCCTAACCCTAGCCCTAGGTGCAGCCTAAGAAAGAGCATTGGGCTATGTTGGGTTCCAATGAGGAGGCATTGAGGATGCAATTTTAGGGCAGTACCGCGCTCCCCTTGGCATGCCTTTCGCATTGTCAGTGTCCCTGGAGCTCTGGGCTTTGTGGTTTTCTGAACCCTAACCCTAGGCGTAACCCTAACCCTAGCCCTAGGCGCAGCCTAAGACACAGCATTGGGCTGAGTTGGGTTCTAATGAGGAAGCCACTGAGGCTGGTGTGTTTGGGGCACTACCGTGCTTCCCTTGGCATGCCTTTTGCATTGTCAGTGTCCCTGGAGCTCTGGGCTTTGTGGTTTTCTGAACCCTAACCCTAGGCGTAACCCTAACCCTAGCCCTAGGCGCAGCCTAAGACACAGCATTGGGCTGAGTTCAGTTCCAATGAGGAGGCCATTTAGGATGCAATTTTGGGGCAGTACCGCGCTCCCCTTGGCATTCCTTTTGCATTGTCAGTGTCCCTGGAGCTCTGGGCATTGTGGTTTTCTGAACCCTAACCCTAGGCGTAACCCTAACCCTAGCCCTAGGCGCAGCCTAAGACACAGCATTGGGCTCAGTTTGGTTCCAGGGAGGAAGTCACTGAGGCTGGTGTGTTGGGGCAGTACCGCGCTCCCCTTGGCATTCCTTTTGCATTGTCAGTGTCCCTGGAGCTCTGGGCTTTGTGGTTTTCTGAACCCTAACCCTAGGCGTAACCCTAACCCTAGCCCTAGGTGCAGCCTAAGAAAGAGCATTGGGCTGAGTTGTGTTCCAATGAGGAGGCCATTGAGGCTGCAATTTTGGAGCAGTACCGTGCGCATCTTGGCATTCCTTTTGCATTGTCAGTGTCCCTGGAGCTCTGGACATTGTGGTTTTCTGAACCCTAACCCTAGGCGTAACCCTAACCCTAGCCCTAGGCGCAGCCTAAGACACAGCATTGGGCACACTTGGGTTCCAAAGAGGAAGTCACTGAGGCTGGTGTGTTGGGGCAGTACCGCGCTCCCCTTGGCATTCCTTTTGCATTGTCAGTGTCCCTGGAGCTCTGGGCTTTGTGGTTTTCTGAACCCTAACCCTAGGCGTAACCCTAACCCTAGCCCTATGCTGAGCCTAAGACACAGCATTGGGCTGAGTTCGGTTCCAAAGAGGAAGTCACTGAGGCTGGTGTGTTGGGGCAGTACCGTGGTCACCTTGGCATTCCTTTCGCATTGTCAGTGTCCCTGGAGCTCTGGGCTTTGTGGTTTCCGGAACCCTAACCCTAGGCGGAACCCTAACCCTAGGCGTAACCCTAACCCTAGCCCTAGGCGCAGCCTAAGACACATCATTGGGCTGAGTTGGGTTCCCATGAGGAGGCCATTGAGGATGCAATTTTGGAGCAGTACTGTGGTCCCTTGGCATGCCTTTCGCATTGTCAGTGTCCCTGGAGCTCTGGGCATTGTGGTTTTCTGAACCCTAACCCTAGGCGTAACCCCAACCCTAGCCCTATTCAGAGCCTAAGACACAGCATTGGGCTGAGTAAGGTTCCAAAGAGGAAGTCGCTGAGGCTGGTATTTTGGGGCAGTACCGCGCTCCCCTTGGCATTCCTTTTGCATTGTCAGTGTCCCTGGAGCTCTGGGCTTTGTGGTTTTCTGAACCCTAACCCTAGGCGTAACCCAAACCCTAGCCCTGTGCTGAGCCTAAGACACAGCATTGGGCTGAGTTGGGTTCCCATGAGGAGGCCATTTAGGATGCAATTTTGGGGCAGTACCGCGCTCCCCTTGGCATTCCTTTTGTATTGTCAGTGTCCCTGGAGCTCTGGGCTTTGTGGTTTCCGGAACCCTAACCCTAGGCAGAACCCTAACCCCAGGCGTAACCCTAACCCTAGTCCTAGGCGCAGCCTAAGACACAGCATTGGGCTGAGTTGGGTTCCCATGAGGAGGCCATTAAGGATGCAATTTTGGGGCAGTACCGTGCTTCCCTTGGCATGCCTTTTGCATTGTCAGTGTCCCTGGAGCTCTGGGCTTTGTGGTTTTCTGAACCCTAACCCTAGGCGTAACCCTAACCCTAGCCCTAGGTGCAGCCTAAGAAAGAGCATTGGGCTATGTTGGGTTCCAATGAGGAGGCATTGAGGATGCAATTTTGGGGCAGTACCGCACTCCCTTTGGCATGCCTTTTGCATTGTCAGTGTCCCTGGAGCTCTGGGCTTTGTGGTTTTCTGAACCCTAACCCTAGGCGTAACCCTAACCCTAGCCCTAGGCGCAGCCTAAGACACAGCATTGGGCTGAGTTGGGTTCTAATGAGGAAGCCACTGAGGCTGGTGTGTTTGGGGCACTACCGTGCTTCCCTTGGCATGCCTTTTGCATTGTCAGTGTCCCTGGAGCTCTGGGCTTTGTGGTTTTCTGAACCCTAACCCTAGGCGTAACCCTAACCCTAGCCCTAGGCGCAGCCTAAGACACAGCATTGGGCTGAGTTCAGTTCCAATGATGAGGCCATTGAGGATGCAATTTTGGGGCAGTACCGCGCTCCCCTTGGCATTCCTTTCGCATTGTCAGTGTCCGTGGAACTCTGGGCATTGTGGTTTTCTGTACCCTAACCCTAGGCGTAACCCTAACCCTAGCCCTAGGCGCAGCCTAAGACACAGCATTGGGCTCAGTTTGGTTCCAAAGAGGAAGTCACTGAGGCTGGTGTGTTGGGGCAGTACCGTGGTCACCTTGGCATTCCTTTTGCATTGTCAGTGTCCCTGGAGCTCTGGGCATTGTGGTTTTCTGAACCCTAACCCTAGGCGTAACCCTAACCCTGACCAGAGTCGCAGCCTAAGACACAGCATTGGGCTGAGTCAGGTTCCAATGAGGAAGTCACTGAGGCTGGTGTTTTTGGGCAGTACCGCACTCCCTTTGGCATGCCTTTTGCATTGTCAGTGTCCCTGGAGCTCTGGGCTTTGTGGTTTTCTGAACCCTAACCCTAGGCGTAACCCTAACCCTAGCCCTAGGCGCAGCCTAAGACACAGCATTGGGCTGAGTTCAGTTCCAATGAGGAGGCCATTTAGGATGCAATTTTGGGGCAGTACCGCGCTCCCCTTGGCATTCCTTTTGCATTGTCAGTGTCCCTGGAGCTCTGGGCATTGTGGTTTTCTGAACCCTAACCCTAGGCGTAACCCTAACCCTAGCCCTAGGCGCAGCCTAAGACACAGCATTGGGCTCAGTTTGGTTCCAGGGAGGAAGTCACTGAGGCTGGTGTGTTGGGGCAGTACCGCGCTCCCCTTGGCATTCCTTTTGCATTGTCAGTGTCCCTGGAGCTCTGGGCTTTGTGGTTTTCTGAACCCTAACCCTAGGCGTAACCCTAACCCTAGCCCTAGGCGCAGCCTAAGACACAGCATTGGGCTGAGTTGGGTTCCAATGAGGAGGCCATTAAGGATGCAATTTTGGGGCACTACCGTGCTTCCCTTGGCATGCCTTTCGCATTGTCAGTGTCCCTGGAGCTCTGGGCATTGTGGTTTTCTGAACCCTAACCCTAGGCGTAACCCTAACCCTTACCAGAGTCGCAGCCTAAGACACAGCATTGGGCTGAGTCAGGTTCCAATGAGGAAGTCACTGAGGCTGGTTTGTTGGGGCAGTACCGCGCTCCCTTTAGCATGCCTTTTGCATTGTCCGTGTCCCTGGAGCTCTGGGCTTTGTGGTTTTCTGAACCCTAACCCTAGGCATAACCCTAACCCAAGCCCTAGGCACAGCCTAAGACACAGCATTGGGCTGATGTCCGTTCCAAAGAGGAAGCCATTGAGGACGCAATTTTGGAGCAGTACCGCGCTCCCCTTGGTATTCCTTTTGCATTGTCAGTGTCCCTGGAGCTCTGGGCTTTGTGGTTTTCTGAACCCTAACCCTAGGCGTAACCCTAACCCTAGCCCTAGGCGCAGCCTAAGACACAGCATTGGGCTGAGTTCGGTTCCAAGGAGGAGGCCATTGCGGACGCAATTTTGGGGCAGTACCGCGCTCCCCTTGGCATTCCTTTCGCATTGTCAGTGTCCCTGGAGCTCTGGGCATTGTGGTTTCCGGAACCCTAACCCTAGGCATAGCCCTAACCCTAGCCCTAGGCGCAGCCTAAGACACAGCATTGGGCTGAGTTGGGTTCCCATGAGGAGGCCATTGAGGATGCAATTTTGGAGCAGTACCGTGGTCCCCTTGGCATGCCTTTCGCATTGTCAGTGTCCCTGGAGCTCTGGGCTTTGTGGTTTTCTGTACCCTAACCCTAGGCGTAACCCTAACCCTAGCCCTAGGTGCAGCCTAAGACACAGCATTGGGCTGAGTCAGGTTCCAATGAGGAAGCCACTGAGCCTGGTTTGTTGGGGCAGAAAAGCGCACCCCTTGGCATGCCTTTCGCATTGTCAGTGTCCCTGGAGCTCTGGGCATTGTGGTTTTCTGAACCCTAACCCTAGGCGTAACCCTAACCCTAGCCCTAGGCACAGCCTAAGACAGGGAATTGGGCTGAGTTGGGTTCTAATGAGGAAGCCACTGAGGCTGGTTTGTTGGGGCAGTACCGCGCTGCCTTGGCACGCCTTTCGCATTGTCAGTGTCCCTGGAGCTCTGGGCATTGTGGTTTTCTGAACCCTAACCCTAGGCGTAACCCCAACCCTAACCCTATGCTGAGCCTAAGACACAGCATTGTGCTGAGTCAGGTTCCAATGAGGAAGTCACTGAGGCTGGTTTGTTGGGGCAGTAACGCGCTCGCTTTAGCATGCCTTTTGCATTGTCCGTGTCCCTGGAGCTCTGGGCATTGTGGTTTTCTGAACCCTAACCCTAGGCATAACCCTAACCCAAGCCCTAGGCAGAGCCTAAGACACAGCATTGGGCTGATGTCCGTTCCAAAGAGGAAGCCATTGAGGACGCAATTTTGGAGAAGTACCGCGCTCCCCTTGGCATTCCTTTCGCATTGTCAGTGTCCCTGGAGCTCTGGGCTTTGTGGTTTCCGGAATCCTAACCCTAGGCGTAACCCTAACCCTAGCCCTAGGTGCAGCCTAAGACACAGCATTGGGCTGAGTTGGGTTCCAAGGAGGAAGCCATTGAGGACGCAATTTTGGAGCAGTACCGCGCTCCCCTTGGCATTCCTTTCGCATTGTCAGTGTCCCTGGAGCTCTGGGCTTTGTGGTTTCCGGAACCCTAACCCTAGGCGGAACCCTAACCCTAGGCGTAACCCTAACCCTAGCCCTAGGCGCAGCCTAAGACACAGCATTGGGCTGAGTTGGGTTCTAATGAGGAAGCCACTGAGGCTGGTGTGTTTGGGCAGTACCGCGCTCCCTTTGGCATGACTTTTGCATTGTCAGTGTCCGTGGAGCTCTGGGCATTGTGGTTTTCTGAACCCTAACCCTAGGTGTAACCCTAACCCTAGCCCTAGGCGCAGCCTAAGACACAGCATTGGGCTGAGTTGGCTTCCCATGAGGAGGCCATTGAGGATGCAATTTTGGAGCAGTACCGTGCACCTCTTGGCATTCCTTTCGCATTGTCAGTGTCCCTGGAGCTCTGGGCTTTGTGGTTTTCTGAACCCTAACCCTAGGCGTAACCCTAACCCTAGCCCTAGGTGCAGCCTAAGAAAGAGCATTGGGCTGAGTTGGGTTCCAATGAGGAGGCCATTGAGGCTGCAATGTTGGAGCAGTACCGCGCTCCCCTTGGCATTCCTTTTGCATTGTCAGTGTCCCTGGAGCTCTGGGCTTTGTGGTTTTCTGAACCCTAACCCTAGGCGTAACCCTAACCCTAGCCCTGTGCTGAGCCTAAGACACAGCATTGGGCTGAGTTGGGTTCCCATGAGGAGGCCATTGAGGCTGCAATTTTGGAGCAGTACCGTGCGCCTCTTGGCATTCCTTTTGCATTGTCAGTGTCCCTGGAGCTCTGGACATTGTGGTTTTCTGAACCCTAACCCTAGGCGTAACCCTAACCCTAGCCCTAGGCGCAGCCTAAGACACAGCATTGGGCTCAGTTGGGTTCCAATAAGGAGGCCATTGAGGATGCAATTTTGGGGCAGTACCGCGCTCCCCTTGGCATTCCTTTCACATTGTCAGTGTCCCTGGAGCTCCGGGCATTGTGGTTTTCTCAACCCTAACCCTAGGCGTAACCCTAACCCTAGCCCTAGGTGCAGCCTAAGAAAGAGCATTCGGCTGAGTTGGGTTCCAATGAGGAGGCCATTGAGGATGCAATTTTGGAGCAGTACCGCGCTCCCCTTGGCATGCCTTTTGCATTGTCAGTGTCCCTGGAGCTCTGGGCTTTGTGGTTTTCTGAACCCTAACCCTAGGCGTAACCCTAACCCTAGCCCTAGGTGCAGCCTAAGACACAGCATTGGGCTCAGTTTGGTTCCAGGGAGGAAGTCACTGAGGCTGGTATGTTGGGGCAGTACCGCGCTCCCCTTGGCATTCCTTTTGCATTGTCAGTGTCCCTGGAGCTCTGGGCTTTGTGGTTTTCTGAACCCTAACCCTAGGCGTAACCCTAACCCTAGCCCTAGGCGCAGCCTAAGAAAGAGCATTGGGCTGAGTTGGGTTCCAATGAGGAGGCCATTGAGGATGCAATTTTGGGGCAGTACCGCGCTCCCCTTGGCATTCCTTTTGCATTGTCAGTGTCCCTGGAGCTCTGGGCTTTGTGGTTTTCTGAACCCTAACCCTAGGCGTAACCCTAACCCTAGCCCTAGGTGCAGCCTAAGAAAGAGCATTGGGCTGAGTCAGGTTCCAATGAGGAGGCCATTGAGCATGCAATTTTGGGGCAGTACCGCGCCCCCCTTAGCATTCCTTTCGCATTGTCAGTGTCCGTGGAACTCTGGGCATTGTGGTCTTCTGAACCCTAACCCTAGGCGTAACCCTAACCCTAGCCCTAGGCGCAGCCTAAGACACAGCATTGGGCTGAGTTCGGTTCCAAGGAGGAAGCCTTTGAGGATGCAATTTTGGAGCAGTACCGCGCTCCCCTTGGCATTCCTTTTGCATTGTCAGTGTCCCTGGAGCTCTGGGCTTTGTGGTTTCCGGAACCCTAACCCTAGGCGGAACCCTAACCCTAGGCGTAACCCTAACCCTAGCCCTAGGCGCAGCCTAAGACACAGCATTGGGCTGAGTTGGGTTCCCATGAGGAGGCCATTAAGGATGCAATTTTGGGGCAGTACCGTGCTTCCCTTGGCATGCCTTTTGCATTGTCAGTGTCCCTGGAGCTCTGGGCTTTGTGGTTTTCTGAACCCTAACCCTAGGCGTAACCCTAACCCTGACCAGAGTCGCAGCCTAAGACACAGCATTGGGCTGAGTCAGGTTCCAATGAGGAAGTCACTGAGGCTGGTTTGTTGGGGCAGTACCGCGCTCCCTTTAGCATGCCTTTTGCATTGTCCGTGTCCCTGGAGCTCTGGGCATTGTGGTTTTCTGAACCCTAACCCTAGGCGTAACCCTAACCCTAGGCGTAACCCTAACCCTAGCCCTAGGCGCAGCCTAAGACACAGCATTGGGCTGAGTTGGGTTCCCATGAGGAGGCCATTGAGGATGCAATTTTGGAGCAGTACCGTGCGCCTCTTGGCATTCCTTTCGCATTGTCAGTGTCCCTGGAGCTCTGGACATTGTGGTTTTCTGTACCCTAAACCTAGGCGTAACCCTAACCCTAGCCCTAGGCGCAGCCTAAGACACAGCATTGGGCTCAGTTTGGTTCCAAAGAGGAAGTCACTGAGGCTGGTGTGTTGGGGCAGTACCGTGCTCCCCTTGGCATTCCTTTCGCATTGTCAGTGTCCCTGGAGCTCTGGGCATTGTGGTTTTCTGAACCCTAACCCTAGGCGTAACCCTAACCCTAGCCCTAGGTGCAGCCTAAGAAAGAGCATTGGGCTATGTTGGGTTCCAATGTGGAGGCCATTGAGGATGCAATTTTGGGCCAGTACCGCGCTCCCCTTGGCATGCCTTTTGCATTGTCAGTGTCCCTGGAGCTCTGGGCATTGTGGTTTTATGAACCCTAACCCTAGGCGTAACCCTAGTCCTAGACCTAGGCACAGCCTAAGACAGAGCATTGGGCTGAGTTGGGTTCTAATGAGGAAGCCACTGAGGCTGGTGTGTTTGGGCAGTACCGCGCTCCCTTTGGCATGCCTTTTGCATTGTCAGTGTCCCTGGAGCTCTGGGCTTTGTGGTTTTCTGAACCCTAACCCTAGGCGTAACCCTAACCCTAGCCCTAGGTGCAGCCTAAGACACAGCATTGGGCTCAGTTTGGTTCCAGGGAGGAAGTCACTGAGGCTGGTATGTTGGGGCAGTACCGCGCTCCCCTTGGCATTCCTTTTGCATTGTCAGTGTCCCTGGAGCTCTGGGCTTTGTGGTTTTCTGAACCCTAACCCTAGGCGTAACCCTAACCCTAGCCCTAGGCGCAGCCTAAGAAAGAGCATTGGGCTGAGTTGGGTTCCAATGAGGAGGCCATTGAGGATGCAATTTTGGGGCAGTACCGCGCTCCCCTTGGCATTCCTTTTGCATTGTCAGTGTCCCTGGAGCTCTGGGCTTTGTGGTTTCCGGAACCCTAACCCTAGGCGGAACCCTAACCCTAGGCGTAACCCTAACCCTAGCCCTAGGCGCAGCCTAAGACACAGCATTGGGCTGAGTTGGGTTCCCATGAGGAGGCCATTAAGGATGCAATTTTGGGGCAGTACCGTGCTTCCCTTGGCATGCCTTTTGCATTGTCAGTGTCCCTGGAGCTCTGGGCTTTGTGGTTTTCTGAACCCTAACCCTAGGCGTAACCCTAACCCTGACCAGAGTCGCAGCCTAAGACACAGCATTGGGCTGAGTCAGGTTCCAATGAGGAAGTCACTGAGGCTGGTTTGTTGGGGCAGTACCGCGCTCCCTTTAGCATGCCTTTTGCATTGTCCGTGTCCCTGGAGCTCTGGGCATTGTGGTTTTCTGAACCCTAACCCTAGGCGTAACCCTAACCCTAGGCGTAACCCTAACCCTAGCCCTAGGCGCAGCCTAAGACACAGCATTGGGCTCAGTTTGGTTCCAAAGAGGAAGTCACTGAGGCTGGTGTGTTGGGGCAGTACCGTGCTCCCCTTGGCATTCCTTTCGCATTGTCAGTGTCCCTGGAGCTCTGGGCATTGTGGTTTTCTGAACCCTAACCCTAGGCGTAACCCTAACCCTAGCCCTAGGTGCAGCCTAAGAAAGAGCATTGGGCTATGTTGGGTTCCAATGTGGAGGCCATTGAGGATGCAATTTTGGGGCAGTACCGCGCTCCCCTTGGCATGCCTTTTGCATTGTCAGTGTCCCTGGAGCTCTGGGCATTGTGGTTTTATGAACCCTAACCCTAGGCGTAACCCTAGTCCTAGACCTAGGCACAGCCTAAGACAGAGCATTGGGCTGAGTTGGGTTCTAATGAGGAAGCCACTGAGGCTGGTGTGTTTGGGCAGTACCGCGCTCCCTTTGGCATGCCTTTTGCATTGTCAGTGTCCGTGGAGCTCTGGGCATTGTGGTTTTCTGAACCCTAACCCTAGGTGTAACGCTAACCCTAGCCCTAGGCGCAGCCTAAGACACAGCATTGGGCTGAGTTGGCTTCCCATGAGGAGGCCATTGAGGATGCAATTTTGGAGCAGTACCGCGCTCCCCTTGGCATTCCTTTTGCATTGTCAGTGTCCCTGGAGCTCTGGGCTTTGTGGTTTTCTGAACCCTAACCCTAGGCGTAACCCTAACCCTAGCCCTAGGCGCAGCCTAAGACACAGCATTGGGCTGAGTTGGGTTCCCATGAGGAGGCCATTTAGGATGCAATTTTGGGGCAGTACCGCGCTCCTCTTGGCATTCCTTTTGCATTGTCAGTGTCCCTGGAGCTCTGGGCATTGTGGTTTTCTGTACCCTAACCCTAGGCGTAACCCTAACCCTAGCCCTAGGCGCAGCCTAAGACACAGCATTGGGCTCAGTTTGGTTCCAGGGAGGAAGTCACTGAGGCTGGTATGTTGGGGCAGTACCGCGCTCCCCTTGGCATTCCTTTTGCATTGTCAGTGTCCCTGGAGCTCTGGGCTTTGTGGTTTTCTGAACCCTAACCCTAGGCGTAACCCTAACCCTAGCCCTAGGTGCAGCCTAAGACACAGCATTGGGCTCAGTTTGGTTCCAGGGAGGAAGTCACTGAGGCTGGTATGTTGGGGCAGTACCGCGCTCCCCTTGGCATTCCTTTTGCATTGTCAGTGTCCCTGGAGCTCTGGGCTTTGTGGTTTTCTGAACCCTAACCCTAGGCGTAACCCTAACCCAAGCCCTAGGCGCAGCCTAAGACACAGCATTGGGCTGAGTCAGGTTCCAATGAGGAAGTCACTGAGGCTGGTTTGTTGGGGCAGTAACGCGATCCCTTTAGCATGCCTTTTGCATTGTCAGTGTCCCTGGAGCTCTGGGCATTGTGGTTTTCTGAACCCTAACCATAGGCATAACCCTAACCCAAGCCCTAGGCACAGCCTAAGACACAGCATTGGGCTGATGTCCGTTCCAAAGAAAAAGCCATTGAGGACGCAATTTTGGAGCAGTACCGCGCTCCCCTTGGTATTCCTTTTGCATTGCCAGTGTCCCTGGAGCTCTGGGCATTGTGGTTTTCTGAACCCTAACCCTAGGCGTAACCCTAACCCTAGCCCTAGGCGCAGCCTAAGACACAGCATTGGGCTCAGTTTGGTTCCAGGGAGGAAGTCACTGAGGCTGGTGTGTTGGGGCAGTACCGTGGTCCCCTTGGCATTCCTTTCGCATTGTCAGTGTCCCTGGAGCTCTGGGTTTTGTGGTTTTCTGAACCCTAACCCTAGGCGTAACCCTAACCCTAGCCCTAGGCATAGCCTAAGACACAGCATTGGGCTGAGTTCAGTTCCAATGAGGAGGCCATTGAGGATGCAATTTTAGGGCAGTACCGCGCTCCCCTTGGCATGCCTTTCGCATTGTCAGTGTCCCTGGAGCTCTGGGCATTGTGGTTTTCTGAACCCTAACCCTAGGCGTAACCCTAACCCTAGCCCTAGGCGCAGCCTAAGACACAGCATTGGGCTGAGTTGGGTTCTAATGAGGAAGCCGCTGAGGCTGGTGTGTTTGGGCAGTACCACACTCCCCTTGGCATGCCTTTTGCATTGTCAGTGTCCGTGGAGCTCTGGGCTTTGTGGTTTTCTGTACCCTAACCCTAGGCGTAACCCTAACCCTGACCAGAGTCGCAGCCTAAGACACAGCATTGGGCTGAGTCAGGTTCCAATGAGGAAGTCACTGAGGCTGGTTTGTTGGGGCAGTACCGCGCTCCCTTTAGCATGCCTTTTGCATTGTCCGTGTCCCTGGAGCTCTGGGCATTGTGGTTTTCTGTACCCTAACCCTAGGCGTAACCCTAACCCTAGCCCTAGGTGCAGCCTAAGACACAGCATTGGGCTGAGTTCAGTTCCAATGAGGAGGCCATTGAGGATGCAATTTTGGGGCAGTACCGCGCACCCCTTGGCATTCCTTTCGCATTGTCAGTGTCCGTGGAACTCTGGGCATTGTGGTTTTCTGAACTCTAACCCTAGGCGTAACCCTAACCCTAGCCCTAGGCGCAGCCTAAGACACAGCATTGGGCTGAGTTCGGTTCCAAGGAGGAAGCCATTGAGGATGCAATTTTGGAGCAGTACCGCGCTCCTCTTGGCATTCCTTTTGCATTGTCAGTGTCCCTGGAGCTCTGGGCATTGTGGTTTTCTGTACCCTAACCCTAGGCGTAACCCTAACCCTAGCCCTAGGCGCAGCCTAAGACACAGCATTAAGCTCAGTTTGGTTCCAGGGAGGAAGTCACTGAGGCTGGTGTGTTGGGGCAGTACCGCGCTCCCCTTGGCATTCCTTTTGCATTGTCAGTGTCCCTGGAGCTCTGGGCTTTGTGGTTTTCTGAACCCTAACCCTAGGCGTAACCCTAACCCTAGCCCTAGGCGCAGCCTAAGAAAGAGCATTGGGCTGAGTTGGGTTCCAATGAGGAGGCCATTGAGGATGCAATTTTGGGGCAGTACCGCGCTCCCCTTGGCATGCCTTTTGCATTGTCAGTGTCCCTGGAGCTCTGGGCTTTGTGGTTTTCTGAACCCTAACCCTAGGCGTAACCCTAACCCAAGCCCTAGGCGCAGCCTAAGACACAGCATTGGGCTGAGTCAGGTTCCAATGAGGAAGCCACTGAGGCTGGTTTGTTGGGGCAGTAACGCGATCCCTTTAGCATGCCTTTTGCATTGTCAGTGTCCCTGGAGCTCTGGGCATTGTGGTTTCCGGAACCCTAACCCTAGGCGGAACCCTAACCCTAGGCGTAACCCTAACCCTAGCCCTAGGCGCAGCCTAAGACACAGCATTGGGCTGAGTTGGGTTCTAATGAGGAAGCCACTGAGGCTGGTGTGTTTGGGCAGTACCGCGCTCCCTTTGGCATGACTTTTGCATTGTCAGTGTCCGTGGAGCTCTGGGCATTGTGGTTTTCTGAACCCTAACCCTAGGTGTAACCCTAACCCTAGCCCTAGGCGCAGCCTAAGACACAGCATTGGGCTGAGTTGGGTTCCCATGAGGAGGCCATTGAGGATGCAATTTTGGAGCAGTACCGTGCACCTCTTGGCATTCCTTTCGCATTGTCAGTGTCCCTGGAGCTCTGGGCTTTGTGGTTTTCTGAACCCTAACCCTAGGCGTAACCCTAACCCTAGCCCTAGGTGCAGCCTAAGAAAGAGCATTGGGCTGAGTTGGGTTCCAATGAGGAGGCCATTGAGGCTGCAATGTTGGAGCAGTACCGCGCTCCCCTTGGCATTCCTTTTGCATTGTCAGTGTCCCTGGAGCTCTGGGCTTTGTGGTTTTCTGAACCCTAACCCTAGGCGTAACCCTAACCCTAGCCCTAGGCGCAGCCTAAGACACAGCATTGGGCTCAGTTGGGTTCCAATAAGGAGGCCATTGAGGATGCAATTTTGGGGCAGTACCGCGCTCCCCTTGGCATTCCTTTCACATTGTCAGTGTCCCTGGAGCTCCGGGCATTGTGGTTTTCTCAACCCTAACCCTAGGCGTAACCCTAACCCTAGCCCTGAGTGCAGCCTAAGAAAGAGCATTCGGCTGAGTTGGGTTCCAATGAGGAGGCCATTGAGGATGCAATTTTGGAGCAGTACCGCGCTCCCCTTGGCATGCCTTTTGCATTGTCAGTGTCCCTGGAGCTCTGGGCTTTGTGGTTTTCTGAACCCTAACCCTAGGCGTAACCCTAACCCTAGCCCTAGGCGCAGCCTAAGAAAGAGCATTGGGCTGAGTTGGGTTCCAATGAGGAGGCCATTGAGGATGCAATTTTGGGGCAGTACCGCGCTCCCCTTGGCATTCCTTTTGCATTGTCAGTGTCCCTGGAGCTCTGGGCTTTGTGGTTTTCTGAACCCTAACCCTAGGCGTAACCCTAACCCTAGCCCTAGGTGCAGCCTAAGAAAGAGCACTGGGCTGAGTCAGGTTCCAATGAGGAGGCCATTGAGGATGCAATTTTGGGGCAGTACCGCGCCCCCCTTAGCATTCCTTTCGCATTGTCAGTGTCCGTGGAACTCTGGGCATTGTGGTCTTCTGAACCCTAACCCTAGGCGTAACCCTAACCCTAGCCCTAGGCGCAGCCTAAGACACAGCATTGGGCTGAGTTCGGTTCCAAGGAGGAAGCCTTTGAGGATGCAATTTTGGAGCAGTACCGCGCTCCCCTTGGCATTCCTTTTGCATTGTCAGTGTCCCTGGAGCTCTGGGCTTTGTGGTTTCCGGAACCCTAACCCTAGGCGGAACCCTAACCCTAGGCGTAATCCTAACCCTAGCGCTAGGCGCAGCCTAAGACACAGCATTGGGCTGAGTTGGGTTCCCATGAGGAGGCCATTAAGGATGCAATTTTGGGGCAGTACCGTGCTTCCCTTGGCATGCCTTTTGCATTGTCAGTGTCCCTGGAGCTCTGGGCTTTGTGGTTTTCTGAACCCTAACCCTAGGCGTAACCCTAACCCTGACCAGAGTCGCAGCCTAAGACACAGCATTGGGCTGAGTCAGGTTCCAAAGAGGAAGTCACTGAGGCTGGTTTGTTGGGGCAGTACCGCGCTCCCTTTAGCATGCCTTTTGCATTGTCCGTGTCCCTGGAGCTCTGGGCATTGTGGTTTTCTGAACCCTAACCCTAGGCGTAACCCTAACCCTAGGCGTAACCCTAACCCTAGCCCTAGGCGCAGCCTAAGACACAGCATTGGGCTGAGTTGGGTTCCCATGAGGAGGCCATTGAGGATGCAATTTTGGAGCAGTACCGTGCGCCTCTTGGCATTCCTTTTGCATTGTCAGTGTCCCTGGAGCTCTGGACATTGTGGTTTTCTGTACCCTAAACCTAGGCGTAACCCTAACCCTAGCCCTAGGCGCAGCCTAAGACACAGCATTGGGCTCAGTTTGGTTCCAAAGAGGAAGTCACTGAGGCTGGTTTGTTGGGGCAGTACCGTGCTCCCCTTGGCATTCCTTTCGCATTGTCAGTGTCCCTGGAGCTCTGGGCATTGTGGTTTTCTGAACCCTAACCCTAGGCGTAACCCTAACCCTAGCCCTAGGTGCAGCCTAAGAAAGAGCATTGGGCTATGTTGGGTTCCAATGTGGAGGCCATTGAGGATGCAATTTTGGGGCAGTACCGCGCTCCCCTTGGCATGCCTTTTGCATTGTCAGTGTCCCTGGAGCTCTGGGCATTGTGGTTTTATGAACCCTAACCCTAGGCGTAACCCTAGCCCTAGACCTAGGCACAGCCTAAGACAGAGCATTGGGCTGAGTTGGGTTCTAATGAGGAAGCCACTGAGGCTGGTGTGTTTGGGCAGTACCGCGCTCCCTTTGGCATGCCTTTTGCATTGTCAGTGTCCGTGGAGCTCTGGGCTTTGTGGTTTTCTGAACCCTAACCCTAGGCGTAACCTTAACCCTAGCCCTAGGCGCAGCCTAAGACACAGCATTGGGCTGAGTTGGGTTCCCATGAGGAGGCCATTTAGGATGCAATTTTGGGGCAGTACCGCGCTCCTCTTGGCATTCCTTTTGCATTGTCAGTGTCCCTGGAGCTCTGGGCATTGTGGTTTTCTGTACCCTAACCCTAGGCGTAACCCTAACCCTAGCCCTAGGCGCAGCCTAAGACACAGCATTGGGCTCAGTTTGGTTCCAGGGAGGAAGTCACTGAGGCTGGTGTGTTGGGGCAGTACCGCGCTCCCCTTGGCATGCCTTTCGCATTGTCAGTGTCCGTGGAGCTCTGGGCTTTGTGGTTTTCTGTACCCTAACCCTAGGCGTAACCCTAACCCTGACCAGAGTCGCAGCCTAAGACACAGCATTGGGCTGAGTCAGGTTCCAATGAGGAAGTCACTGAGGCTGGTTTGTTGGGGCAGTACCGCGCTCCCTTTAGCATGCCTTTTGCATTGTCCGTGTCCCTGGAGCTCTGGGCATTGTGGTTTTCTGTACCCTAACCCTAGGCGTAACCCTAACCCTAGCCCTAGGTGCAGCCTAAGACACAGCATTGGGCTGAGTTCAGTTCCAATGAGGAGGCCATTGAGGATGCAATTTTGGGGCAGTACCGCGCACCCCTTGGCATTCCTTTCGCATTGTCAGTGTCCGTGGAACTCTGGGCATTGTGGTTTTCTGAACTCTAACCCTAGGCGTAACCCTAACCCTAGCCCTAGGCGCAGCCTAAGACACAGCATTGGGCTCAGTTCGGTTCCAAAGAGGAAGTCACTGAGGCTGGTGTGTTGGGGCAGTACCGTGGTCACCTTGGCATTCCTTTTGCATTGTCAGTGTCCCTGGAGCTCTGGGCATTGTGGTTTTCTGAACCCTAACCCTAGGCGTAACCCTAACCCTGACCAGAGTCGCAGCCTAAGACACAGCATTGGGCTGAGTCAGGTTCCAATGAGGAAGTCACTGAGGCTGGTGTTTTTGGGCAGTACCGCACTCCCTTTGGCATGCCTTTTGCATTGTCAGTGTCCCTGGAGCTCTGGGCTTTGTGGTTTTCTGAACCCTAACCCTAGGCGTAACCCTAACCCTAGCCCTAGGCGCAGCCTAAGACACAGCATTGGGCTGAGTTCAGTTCCAATGAGGAGGCCATTTAGGATGCAATTTTGGGGCAGTACCGCGCTCCCCTTGGCATTCCTTTTGCATTGTCAGTGTCCCTGGAGCTCTGGGCATTGTGGTTTTCTGAACCCTAACCCTAGGCGTAACCCTAACCCTAGCCCTAGGCGCAGCCTAAGACACAGCATTGGGCTCAGTTTGGTTCCAGGGAGGAAGTCACTGAGGCTGGTGTGTTGGGGCAGTACCGCGCTCCCATTGGCATTCCTTTTGCATTGTCAGTGTCCCTGGAGCTCTGGGCTTTGTGGTTTTCTGAACCCTAACCCTAGGCGTAACCCTAACCCTAGCCCTAGGCGCAGCCTAAGACACAGCATTGGGCTGAGTTGGGTTCCAATGAGGAGGCCATTAAGGATGCAATTTTGGGGCACTACCGCGCTCCCCTTGGCATGCCTTTCGCATTGTCAGTGTCCCTGGAGCTCTGGACATTGTGGTTTTCTGAACCCTAACCCTAGGCGTAACCCTAACCCTTACCAGAGTCGCAGCCTAAGACACAGCATTGGGCTGAGTCAGGTTCCAATGAGGAAGTCACTGAGGCTGGTTTGTTGGGGCAGTACCGCGCTCCCTTTAGCATGCCTTTTGCATTGTCCGTGTCCCTGGAGCTCTGGGCTTTGTGGTTTTCTGAACCCTAACCCTAGGCATAACCCTAACCCAAGCCCTAGGCACAGCCTAAGACACAGCATTGGGCTGATGTCCGTTCCAAAGAGGAAGCCATTGAGGACGCAATTTTGGAGCAGTACCGCGCTCCCCTTGGTATTCCTTTTGCATTGTCAGTGTCCCTGGAGCTCTGGGCTTTGTGGTTTTCTGAACCCTAACCCTAGGCGTAACCCTAACCCTAGCCCTAGGCGCAGCCTAAGACACAGCATTGGGCTGAGTTCGGTTCCAAGGAGGAAGCCATTGAGGACGCAATTTTGGAGCAGTACCGCGCTCCCCTTGGCATTCCTTTCGCATTGTCAGTGTCCCTGGAGCTCTGGGCTTTGTGGTTTCCGGAACCCTAACCCTAGGCGGAACCCTAACCCTAGGCGTAACCCTAACCCTAGCCCTAGGCGCAGCCTAAGACACAGCATTGGGCTGAGTTGGGTTCTAATGAGGAAGCCACTGAGGCTGGTGTGTTTGGGCAGTACCGCGCTCCCTTTGGCATGACTTTTGCATTGTCAGTGTCCGTGGAGCTCTGGGCATTGTGGTTTTCTGAACCCTAACCCTAGGTGTAACCCTAACCCTAGCCCTAGGCGCAGCCTAAGACACAGCATTGGGCTGAGTTGGCTTCCCATGAGGAGGCCATTGAGGATGCAATTTTGGAGCAGTACCGTGCACCTCTTGGCATTCCTTTCGCATTGTCAGTGTCCCTGGAGCTCTGGGCTTTGTGGTTTTCTGAACCCTAACCCTAGGCGTAACCCTAACCCTAGCCCTAGGTGCAGCCTAAGAAAGAGCATTGGGCTGAGTTGGGTTCCAATGAGGAGGCCATTGAGGCTGCAATGTTGGAGCAGTACCGCGCTCCCCTTGGCATTCCTTTTGCATTGTCAGTGTCCCTGGAGCTCTGGGCTTTGTGGTTTTCTGAACCCTAACCCTAGGCGTAACCCTAACCCTAGCCCTGTGCTGAGCCTAAGACACAGCATTGGGCTGAGTTGGGTTCCCATGAGGAGGCCATTGAGGATGCAATTTTGGAGCAGTACCGTGCGCCTCTTGGCATTCCTTTTGCATTGTCAGTGTCCCTGGAGCTCTGGACATTGTGGTTTTCTGAACCCTAACCCTAGGCGTAACCCTAACCCTAGCCCTAGGCGCAGCCTAAGACACAGCATTGGGCTCAGTTGGGTTCCAATAAGGAGGCCATTGAGGATGCAATTTTGGGGCAGTACCGCGCTCCCCTTGGCATTCCTTTCACATTGTCAGTGTCCCTGGAGCTCCGGGCATTGTGGTTTTCTCAACCCTAACCCTAGGCGTAACCCTAACCCTAGCCCTAGGTGCAGCCTAAGAAAGAGCATTCGGCTGAGTTGGGTTCCAATGAGGAGGCCATTGAGGATGCAATTTTGGAGCAGTACCGCGCTCCCCTTGGCATGCCTTTTGCATTGTCAGTGTCCCTGGAGCTCTGGGCTTTGTGGTTTTCTGAACCCTAACCCTAGGCGTAACCCTAACCCTAGCCCTAGGTGCAGCCTAAGACACAGCATTGGGCTCAGTTTGGTTCCAGGGAGGAAGTCACTGAGGCTGGTATGTTGGGGCAGTACCGCGCTCCCCTTGGCATTCCTTTTGCATTGTCAGTGTCCCTGGAGCTCTGGGCTTTGTGGTTTTCTGAACCCTAACCCTAGGCGTAACCCTAACCCTAGCCCTAGGCGCAGCCTAAGAAAGAGCATTGGGCTGAGTTGGGTTCCAATGAGGAGGCCATTGAGGATGCAATTTTGGGGCAGTACCGCGCTCCCCTTGGCATTCCTTTTGCATTGTCAGTGTCCCTGGAGCTCTGGGCTTTGTGGTTTTCTGAACCCTAACCCTAGGCGTAACCCTAACCCTAGCCCTAGGTGCAGCCTAAGAAAGAGCATTGGGCTGAGTCAGGTTCCAATGAGGAGGCCATTGAGCATGCAATTTTGGGGCAGTACCGCGCCCCCCTTAGCATTCCTTTCGCATTGTCAGTGTCCGTGGAACTCTGGGCATTGTGGTCTTCTGAACCCTAACCCTAGGCGTAACCCTAACCCTAGCCCTAGGCGCAGCCTAAGACACAGCATTGGGCTGAGTTCGGTTCCAAGGAGGAAGCCTTTGAGGATGCAATTTTGGAGCAGTACCGCGCTCCCCTTGGCATTCCTTTTGCATTGTCAGTGTCCCTGGAGCTCTGGGCTTTGTGGTTTCCGGAACCCTAACCCTAGGCGGAACCCTAACCCTAGGCGTAACCCTAACCCTAGCCCTAGGCGCAGCCTAAGACACAGCATTGGGCTGAGTTGGGTTCCCATGAGGAGGCCATTAAGGATGCAATTTTGGGGCAGTACCGTGCTTCCCTTGGCATGCCTTTTGCATTGTCAGTGTCCCTGGAGCTCTGGGCTTTGTGGTTTTCTGAACCCTAACCCTAGGCGTAACCCTAACCCTGACCAGAGTCGCAGCCTAAGACACAGCATTGGGCTGAGTCAGGTTCCAATGAGGAAGTCACTGAGGCTGGTTTGTTGGGGCAGTACCGCGCTCCCTTTAGCATGCCTTTTGCATTGTCCGTGTCCCTGGAGCTCTGGGCATTGTGGTTTTCTGAACCCTAACCCTAGGCGTAACCCTAACCCTAGGCGTAACCCTAACCCTAGCCCTAGGCGCAGCCTAAGACACAGCATTGGGCTGAGTTGGGTTCCCATGAGGAGGCCATTGAGGATGCAATTTTGGAGCAGTACCGTGCGCCTCTTGGCATTCCTTTCGCATTGTCAGTGTCCCTGGAGCTCTGGACATTGTGGTTTTCTGTACCCTAAACCTAGGCGTAACCCTAACCCTAGCCCTAGGCGCAGCCTAAGACACAGCATTGGGCTCAGTTTGGTTCCAAAGAGGAAGTCACTGAGGCTGGTGTGTTGGGGCAGTACCGTGCTCCCCTTGGCATTCCTTTCGCATTGTCAGTGTCCCTGGAGCTCTGGGCATTGTGGTTTTCTGAACCCTAACCCTAGGCGTAACCCTAACCCTAGCCCTAGGTGCAGCCTAAGAAAGAGCATTGGGCTATGTTGGGTTCCAATGTGGAGGCCATTGAGGATGCAATTTTGGGGCAGTACCGCGCTCCCCTTGGCATGCCTTTTGCATTGTCAGTGTCCCTGGAGCTCTGGGCATTGTGGTTTTATGAACCCTAACCCTAGGCGTAACCCTAGTCCTAGACCTAGGCACAGCCTAAGACAGAGCATTGGGCTGAGTTGGGTTCTAATGAGGAAGCCACTGAGGCTGGTGTGTTTGGGCAGTACCGCGCTCCCTTTGGCATGCCTTTTGCATTGTCAGTGTCCCTGGAGCTCTGGGCTTTGTGGTTTTCTGAACCCTAACCCTAGGCGTAACCCTAACCCTAGCCCTAGGTGCAGCCTAAGACACAGCATTGGGCTCAGTTTGGTTCCAGGGAGGAAGTCACTGAGGCTGGTATGTTGGGGCAGTACCGCGCTCCCCTTGGCATTCCTTTTGCATTGTCAGTGTCCCTGGAGCTCTGGGCTTTGTGGTTTTCTGAACCCTAACCCTAGGCGTAACCCTAACCCTAGCCCTAGGCGCAGCCTAAGAAAGAGCATTGGGCTGAGTTGGGTTCCAATGAGGAGGCCATTGAGGATGCAATTTTGGGGCAGTACCGCGCTCCCCTTGGCATTCCTTTTGCATTGTCAGTGTCCCTGGAGCTCTGGGCTTTGTGGTTTCCGGAACCCTAACCCTAGGCGGAACCCTAACCCTAGGCGTAACCCTAACCCTAGCCCTAGGCGCAGCCTAAGACACAGCATTGGGCTGAGTTGGGTTCCCATGAGGAGGCCATTAAGGATGCAATTTTGGGGCAGTACCGTGCTTCCCTTGGCATGCCTTTTGCATTGTCAGTGTCCCTGGAGCTCTGGGCTTTGTGGTTTTCTGAACCCTAACCCTAGGCGTAACCCTAACCCTGACCAGAGTCGCAGCCTAAGACACAGCATTGGGCTGAGTCAGGTTCCAATGAGGAAGTCACTGAGGCTGGTTTGTTGGGGCAGTACCGCGCTCCCTTTAGCATGCCTTTTGCATTGTCCGTGTCCCTGGAGCTCTGGGCATTGTGGTTTTCTGAACCCTAACCCTAGGCGTAACCCTAACCCTAGGCGTAACCCTAACCCTAGCCCTAGGCGCAGCCTAAGACACAGCATTGGGCTCAGTTTGGTTCCAAAGAGGAAGTCACTGAGGCTGGTGTGTTGGGGCAGTACCGTGCTCCCCTTGGCATTCCTTTCGCATTGTCAGTGTCCCTGGAGCTCTGGGCATTGTGGTTTTCTGAACCCTAACCCTAGGCGTAACCCTAACCCTAGCCCTAGGTGCAGCCTAAGAAAGAGCATTGGGCTATGTTGGGTTCCAATGTGGAGGCCATTGAGGATGCAATTTTGGGGCAGTACCGCGCTCCCCTTGGCATGCCTTTTGCATTGTCAGTGTCCCTGGAGCTCTGGGCATTGTGGTTTTATGAACCCTAACCCTAGGCGTAACCCTAGTCCTAGACCTAGGCACAGCCTAAGACAGAGCATTGGGCTGAGTTGGGTTCTAATGAGGAAGCCACTGAGGCTGGTGTGTTTGGGCAGTACCGCGCTCCCTTTGGCATGCCTTTTGCATTGTCAGTGTCCGTGGAGCTCTGGGCATTGTGGTTTTCTGAACCCTAACCCTAGGTGTAACGCTAACCCTAGCCCTAGGCGCAGCCTAAGACACAGCATTGGGCTGAGTTGGCTTCCCATGAGGAGGCCATTGAGGATGCAATTTTGGAGCAGTACCGCGCTCCCCTTGGCATTCCTTTTGCATTGTCAGTGTCCCTGGAGCTCTGGGCTTTGTGGTTTTCTGAACCCTAACCCTAGGCGTAACCCTAACCCTAGCCCTAGGCGCAGCCTAAGACACAGCATTGGGCTGAGTTGGGTTCCCATGAGGAGGCCATTTAGGATGCAATTTTGGGGCAGTACCGCGCTCCTCTTGGCATTCCTTTTGCATTGTCAGTGTCCCTGGAGCTCTGGGCATTGTGGTTTTCTGTACCCTAACCCTAGGCGTAACCCTAACCCTAGCCCTAGGCGCAGCCTAAGACACAGCATTGGGCTCAGTTTGGTTCCAGGGAGGAAGTCACTGAGGCTGGTGTGTTGGGGCAGTACCGCGCTCCCCTTGGCATGCCTTTCGCATTGTCAGTGTCCCTGGAGCTCTGGGCTTTGTGGTTTTCTGAACCCTAACCCTAGGCGTAACCCTAACCCTAGCCCTAGGTGCAGCCTAAGAAAGAGCATTGGGCTGAGTTGGGTTCCAATGAGGAGGCCATTGAGGCTGCAATGTTGGAGCAGTACCGCGCTCCCCTTGGCATTCCTTTTGCATTGTCAGTGTCCCTGGAGCTCTGGGCTTTGTGGTTTTCTGAACCCTAACCCTAGGCGTAACCCTAACCCTAGCCCTAGGTGCAGCCTAAGACACAGCATTGGGCTCAGTTTGGTTCCAGGGAGGAAGTCACTGAGGCTGGTATGTTGGGGCAGTACCGCGCTCCCCTTGGCATTCCTTTTGCATTGTCAGTGTCCCTGGAGCTCTGGGCTTTGTGGTTTTCTGAACCCTAACCCTAGGCGTAACCCTAACCCAAGCCCTAGGCGCAGCCTAAGACACAGCATTGGGCTGAGTCAGGTTCCAATGAGGAAGTCACTGAGGCTGGTTTGTTGGGGCAGTAACGCGATCCCTTTAGCATGCCTTTTGCATTGTCAGTGTCCCTGGAGCTCTGGGCATTGTGGTTTTCTGAACCCTAACCATAGGCATAACCCTAACCCAAGCCCTAGGCACAGCCTAAGACACAGCATTGGGCTGATGTCCGTTCCAAAGAAAAAGCCATTGAGGACGCAATTTTGGAGCAGTACCGCGCTCCCCTTGGCATTCCTTTTGCATTGCCAGTGTCCCTGGAGCTCTGGGTATTGTGGTTTTCTGAACCCTAACCCTAGGCGTAACCCTAACCCTAGCCCTAGGCGCAGCCTAAGACACAGCATTGGGCTCAGTTTGGTTCCAGGGAGGAAGTCACTGAGGCTGGTGTGTTGGGGCAGTACCGTGGTCCCCTTGGCATTCCTTTCGCATTGTCAGTGTCCCTGGAGCTCTGGGTTTTGTGGTTTTCTGAACCCTAACCCTAGGCGTAACCCTAACCCTAGCCCTAGGCATAGCCTAAGACACAGCATTGGGCTGAGTTCAGTTCCAATGAGGAGGCCATTGAGGATGCAATTTTAGGGCAGTACCGCGCTCCCCTTGGCATGCCTTTCGCATTGTCAGTGTCCCTGGAGCTCTGGGCATTGTGGTTTTCTGAACCCTAACCCTAGGCGTAACCCTAACCCTAGCCCTAGGCGCAGCCTAAGACACAGCATTGGGCTGAGTTGGGTTCTAATGAGGAAGCCGCTGAGGCTGGTGTGTTTGGGCAGTACCACACTCCCCTTGGCATGCCTTTTGCATTGTCAGTGTCCGTGGAGCTCTGGGCTTTGTGGTTTTCTGTACCCTAACCCTAGGCGTAACCCTAACCCTGACCAGAGTCGCAGCCTAAGACACAGCATTGGGCTGAGTCAGGTTCCAATGAGGAAGTCACTGAGGCTGGTTTGTTGGGGCAGTACCGCGCTCCCTTTAGCATGCCTTTTGCATTGTCAGTGTCCCTGGAGCTCTGGGCATTGTGGTTTTCTGTACCCTAACCCTAGGCGTAACCCTAACCCTAGCCCTAGGCGCAGCCTAAGACACAGCATTAAGCTCAGTTTGGTTCCAGGGAGGAAGTCACTGAGGCTGGTGTGTTGGGGCAGTACCGCGCTCCCCTTGGCATTCCTTTTGCATTGTCAGTGTCCCTGGAGCTCTGGGCTTTGTGGTTTTCTGAACCCTAACCCTAGGCGTAACCCTAACCCTAGCCCTAGGCGCAGCCTAAGAAAGAGCATTGGGCTGAGTTGGGTTCCAATGAGGAGGCCATTGAGGATGCAATTTTGGGGCAGTACCGCGCTCCCCTTGGCATGCCTTTTGCATTGTCAGTGTCCCTGGAGCTCTGGGCTTTGTGGTTTTCTGAACCCTAACCCTAGGCGTAACCCTAACCCAAGCCCTAGGCGCAGCCTAAGACACAGCATTGGGCTGAGTCAGGTTCCAATGAGGAAGCCACTGAGGCTGGTTTGTTGGGGCAGTAACGCGATCCCTTTAGCATGCCTTTTGCATTGTCAGTGTCCCTGGAGCTCTGGGCATTGTGGTTTCCGGAACCCTAACCCTAGGCGGAACCCTAACCCTAGGCGTAACCCTAACCCTAGCCCTAGGCGCAGCCTAAGACACAGCATTGGGCTGAGTTGGGTTCTAATGAGGAAGCCACTGAGGCTGGTGTGTTTGGGCAGTACCGCGCTCCCTTTGGCATGACTTTTGCATTGTCAGTGTCCGTGGAGCTCTGGGCATTGTGGTTTTCTGAACCCTAACCCTAGGTGTAACCCTAACCCTAGCCCTAGGCGCAGCCTAAGACACAGCATTGGGCTGAGTTGGCTTCCCATGAGGAGGCCATTGAGGATGCAATTTTGGAGCAGTACCGTGCACCTCTTGGCATTCCTTTCGCATTGTCAGTGTCCCTGGAGCTCTGGGCTTTGTGGTTTTCTGAACCCTAACCCTAGGCGTAACCCTAACCCTAGCCCTAGGTGCAGCCTAAGAAAGAGCATTGGGCTGAGTTGGGTTCCAATGAGGAGGCCATTGAGGCTGCAATGTTGGAGCAGTACCGCGCTCCCCTTGGCATTCCTTTTGCATTGTCAGTGTCCCTGGAGCTCTGGGCTTTGTGGTTTTCTGAACCCTAACCCTAGGCGTAACCCTAACCCTAGCCCTAGGCGCAGCCTAAGACACAGCATTGGGCTCAGTTGGGTTCCAATAAGGAGGCCATTGAGGATGCAATTTTGGGGCAGTACCGCGCTCCCCTTGGCATTCCTTTCACATTGTCAGTGTCCCTGGAGCTCCGGGCATTGTGGTTTTCTCAACCCTAACCCTAGGCGTAACCCTAACCCTAGCCCTGAGTGCAGCCTAAGAAAGAGCATTCGGCTGAGTTGGGTTCCAATGAGGAGGCCATTGAGGATGCAATTTTGGAGCAGTACCGCGCTCCCCTTGGCATGCCTTTTGCATTGTCAGTGTCTCTGGAGCTCTGGGCTTTGTGGTTTTCTGAACCCTAACCCTAGGCGTAACCCTAACCCTAGCCCTAGGTGCAGCCTAAGACACAGCATTGGGCTCAGTTTGGTTCCAGGGAGGAAGTCACTGAGGCTGGTATGTTGGGGCAGTACCGCGCTCCCCTTGGCATTCCTTTTGCATTGTCAGTGTCCCTGGAGCTCTGGGCTTTGTGGTTTTCTGAACCCTAACCCTAGGCGTAACCCTAACCCTAGCCCTAGGCGCAGCCTAAGAAAGAGCATTGGGCTGAGTTGGGTTCCAATGAGGAGGCCATTGAGGATGCAATTTTGGGGCAGTACCGCGCTCCCCTTGGCATTCCTTTTGCATTGTCAGTGTCCCTGGAGCTCTGGGCTTTGTGGTTTTCTGAACCCTAACCCTAGGCGTAACCCTAACCCTAGCCCTAGGTGCAGCCTAAGAAAGAGCACTGGGCTGAGTCAGGTTCCAATGAGGAGGCCATTGAGGATGCAATTTTGGGGCAGTACCGCGCCCCCCTTAGCATTCCTTTCGCATTGTCAGTGTCCGTGGAACTCTGGGCATTGTGGTCTTCTGAACCCTAACCCTAGGCGTAACCCTAACCCTAGCCCTAGGCGCAGCCTAAGACACAGCATTGGGCTGAGTTCGGTTCCAAGGAGGAAGCCTTTGAGGATGCAATTTTGGAGCAGTACCGCGCTCCCCTTGGCATTCCTTTTGCATTGTCAGTGTCCCTGGAGCTCTGGGCTTTGTGGTTTCCGGAACCCTAACCCTAGGCGGAACCCTAACCCTAGGCGTAATCCTAACCCTAGCGCTAGGCGCAGCCTAAGACACAGCATTGGGCTGAGTTGGGTTCCCATGAGGAGGCCATTAAGGATGCAATTTTGGGGCAGTACCGTGCTTCCCTTGGCATGCCTTTTGCATTGTCAGTGTCCCTGGAGCTCTGGGCTTTGTGGTTTTCTGAACCCTAACCCTAGGCGTAACCCTAACCCTGACCAGAGTCGCAGCCTAAGACACAGCATTGGGCTGAGTCAGGTTCCAAAGAGGAAGTCACTGAGGCTGGTTTGTTGGGGCAGTACCGCGCTCCCTTTAGCATGCCTTTTGCATTGTCCGTGTCCCTGGAGCTCTGGGCATTGTGGTTTTCTGAACCCTAACCCTAGGCGTAACCCTAACCCTAGGCGTAACCCTAACCCTAGCCCTAGGCGCAGCCTAAGACACAGCATTGGGCTGAGTTGGGTTCCCATGAGGAGGCCATTGAGGATGCAATTTTGGAGCAGTACCGTGCGCCTCTTGGCATTCCTTTTGCATTGTCAGTGTCCCTGGAGCTCTGGACATTGTGGTTTTCTGTACCCTAAACCTAGGCGTAACCCTAACCCTAGCCCTAGGCGCAGCCTAAGACACAGCATTGGGCTCAGTTTGGTTCCAAAGAGGAAGTCACTGAGGCTGGTTTGTTGGGGCAGTACCGTGCTCCCCTTGGCATTCCTTTCGCATTGTCAGTGTCCCTGGAGCTCTGGGCATTGTGGTTTTCTGAACCCTAACCCTAGGCGTAACCCTAACCCTAGCCCTAGGTGCAGCCTAAGAAAGAGCATTGGGCTATGTTGGGTTCCAATGTGGAGGCCATTGAGGATGCAATTTTGGGGCAGTACCGCGCTCCCCTTGGCATGCCTTTTGCATTGTCAGTGTCCCTGGAGCTCTGGGCATTGTGGTTTTATGAACCCTAACCCTAGGCGTAACCCTAGCCCTAGACCTAGGCACAGCCTAAGACAGAGCATTGGGCTGAGTTGGGTTCTAATGAGGAAGCCACTGAGGCTGGTGTGTTTGGGCAGTACCGCGCTCCCTTTGGCATGCCTTTTGCATTGTCAGTGTCCGTGGAGCTCTGGGCTTTGTGGTTTTCTGAACCCTAACCCTAGGCGTAACCTTAACCCTAGCCCTAGGCGCAGCCTAAGACACAGCATTGGGCTGAGTTGGGTTCCCATGAGGAGGCCATTTAGGATGCAATTTTGGGGCAGTACCGCGCTCCTCTTGGCATTCCTTTTGCATTGTCAGTGTCCCTGGAGCTCTGGGCATTGTGGTTTTCTGTACCCTAACCCTAGGCGTAACCCTAACCCTAGCCCTAGGCGCAGCCTAAGACACAGCATTGGGCTCAGTTTGGTTCCAGGGAGGAAGTCACTGAGGCTGGTGTGTTGGGGCAGTACCGCGCTCCCCTTGGCATGCCTTTCGCATTGTCAGTGTCCGTGGAGCTCTGGGCTTTGTGGTTTTCTGTACCCTAACCCTAGGCGTAACCCTAACCCTGACCAGAGTCGCAGCCTAAGACACAGCATTGGGCTGAGTCAGGTTCCAATGAGGAAGTCACTGAGGCTGGTTTGTTGGGGCAGTACCGCGCTCCCTTTAGCATGCCTTTTGCATTGTCCGTGTCCCTGGAGCTCTGGGCATTGTGGTTTTCTGTACCCTAACCCTAGGCGTAACCCTAACCCTAGCCCTAGGTGCAGCCTAAGACACAGCATTGGGCTGAGTTCAGTTCCAATGAGGAGGCCATTGAGGATGCAATTTTGGGGCAGTACCGCGCACCCCTTGGCATTCCTTTCGCATTGTCAGTGTCCGTGGAACTCTGGGCATTGTGGTTTTCTGAACTCTAACCCTAGGCGTAACCCTAACCCTAGCCCTAGGCGCAGCCTAAGACACAGCATTGGGCTGAGTTCGGTTCCAAGGAGGAAGCCATTGAGGATGCAATTTTGGAGCAGTACCGCGCTCCTCTTGGCATTCCTTTTGCATTGTCAGTGTCCCTGGAGCTCTGGGCATTGTGGTTTTCTGTACCCTAACCCTAGGCGTAACCCTAACCCTAGCCCTAGGCGCAGCCTAAGACACAGCATTAAGCTCAGTTTGGTTCCAGGGAGGAAGTCACTGAGGCTGGTGTGTTGGGGCAGTACCGCGCTCCCCTTGGCATTCCTTTTGCATTGTCAGTGTCCCTGGAGCTCTGGGCTTTGTGGTTTTCTGAACCCTAACCCTAGGCGTAACCCTAACCCTAGCCCTAGGCGCAGCCTAAGAAAGAGCATTGGGCTGAGTTGGGTTCCAATGAGGAGGCCATTGAGGATGCAATTTTGGGGCAGTACCGCGCTCCCCTTGGCATGCCTTTTGCATTGTCAGTGTCCCTGGAGCTCTGGGCATTGTGGTTTCCGGAACCCTAACCCTAGGCGGAACCCTAACCCTAGGCGTAACCCTAACCCTAGCCCTAGGCGCAGCCTAAGACACAGCATTGGGCTGAGTTGGGTTCTAATGAGGAAGCCACTGAGGCTGGTGTGTTTGGGCAGTACCGCGCTCCCTTTGGCATGACTTTTGCATTGTCAGTGTCCGTGGAGCTCTGGGCATTGTGGTTTTCTGAACCCTAACCCTAGGTGTAACCCTAACCCTAGCCCTAGGCGCAGCCTAAGACACAGCATTGGGCTGAGTTGGCTTCCCATGAGGAGGCCATTGAGGATGCAATTTTGGAGCAGTACCGTGCACCTCTTGGCATTCCTTTCGCATTGTCAGTGTCCCTGGAGCTCTGGGCTTTGTGGTTTTCTGAACCCTAACCCTAGGCGTAACCCTAACCCTAGCCCTAGGTGCAGCCTAAGAAAGAGCATTGGGCTGAGTTGGGTTCCAATGAGGAGGCCATTGAGGCTGCAATGTTGGAGCAGTACCGCGCTCCCCTTGGCATTCCTTTTGCATTGTCAGTGTCCCTGGAGCTCTGGGCTTTGTGGTTTTCTGAACCCTAACCCTAGGCGTAACCCTAACCCTAGCCCTAGGCGCAGCCTAAGACACAGCATTGGGCTCAGTTGGGTTCCAATAAGGAGGCCATTGAGGATGCAATTTTGGGGCAGTACCGCGCTCCCCTTGGCATTCCTTTCACATTGTCAGTGTCCCTGGAGCTCCGGGCATTGTGGTTTTCTCAACCCTAACCCTAGGCGTAACCCTAACCCTAGCCCTGAGTGCAGCCTAAGAAAGAGCATTCGGCTGAGTTGGGTTCCAATGAGGAGGCCATTGAGGATGCAATTTTGGAGCAGTACCGCGCTCCCCTTGGCATGCCTTTTGCATTGTCAGTGTCCCTGGAGCTCTGGGCTTTGTGGTTTTCTGAACCCTAACCCTAGGCGTAACCCTAACCCTAGCCCTAGGTGCAGCCTAAGACACAGCATTGGGCTCAGTTTGGTTCCAGGGAGGAAGTCACTGAGGCTGGTATGTTGGGGCAGTACCGCGCTCCCCTTGGCATTCCTTTTGCATTGTCAGTGTCCCTGGAGCTCTGGGCTTTGTGGTTTTCTGAACCCTAACCCTAGGCGTAACCCTAACCCTAGCCCTAGGCGCAGCCTAAGAAAGAGCATTGGGCTGAGTTGGGTTCCAATGAGGAGGCCATTGAGGATGCAATTTTGGGGCAGTACCGCGCTCCCCTTGGCATTCCTTTCGCATTGTCAGTGTCCCTGGAGCTCTGGGCTTTGTGGTTTTCTGAACCCTAACCCTAGGCGTAACCCTAACCCTAGCCCTAGGTGCAGCCTAAGAAAGAGCACTGGGCTGAGTCAGGTTCCAATGAGGAGGCCATTGAGGATGCAATTTTGGGGCAGTACCGCGCCCCCCTTAGCATTCCTTTCGCATTGTCAGTGTCCGTGGAACTCTGGGCATTGTGGTCTTCTGAACCCTAACCCTAGGCGTAACCCTAACCCTAGCCCTAGGCGCAGCCTAAGACACAGCATTGGGCTGAGTTCGGTTCCAAGGAGGAAGCCTTTGAGGATGCAATTTTGGAGCAGTACCGCGCTCCCCTTGGCATTCCTTTTGCATTGTCAGTGTCCCTGGAGCTCTGGGCTTTGTGGTTTCCGGAACCCTAACCCTAGGCGGAACCCTAACCCTAGGCGTAATCCTAACCCTAGCGCTAGGCGCAGCCTAAGACACAGCATTGGGCTGAGTTGGGTTCCCATGAGGAGGCCATTAAGGATGCAATTTTGGGGCAGTACCGTGCTTCCCTTGGCATGCCTTTTGCATTGTCAGTGTCCCTGGAGCTCTGGGCTTTGTGGTTTTCTGAACCCTAACCCTAGGCGTAACCCTAACCCTGACCAGAGTCGCAGCCTAAGACACAGCATTGGGCTGAGTCAGGTTCCAAAGAGGAAGTCACTGAGGCTGGTTTGTTGGGGCAGTACCGCGCTCCCTTTAGCATGCCTTTTGCATTGTCCGTGTCCCTGGAGCTCTGGGCATTGTGGTTTTCTGAACCCTAACCCTAGGCGTAACCCTAACCCTAGGCGTAACCCTAACCCTAGCCCTAGGCGCAGCCTAAGACACAGCATTGGGCTGAGTTGGGTTCCCATGAGGAGGCCATTGAGGATGCAATTTTGGAGCAGTACCGTGCGCCTCTTGGCATTCCTTTTGCATTGTCAGTGTCCCTGGAGCTCTGGACATTGTGGTTTTCTGTACCCTAAACCTAGGCGTAACCCTAACCCTAGCCCTAGGCGCAGCCTAAGACACAGCATTGGGCTCAGTTTGGTTCCAAAGAGGAAGTCACTGAGGCTGGTTTGTTGGGGCAGTACCGTGCTCCCCTTGGCATTCCTTTCGCATTGTCAGTGTCCCTGGAGCTCTGGGCATTGTGGTTTTCTGAACCCTAACCCTAGGCGTAACCCTAACCCTAGCCCTAGGTGCAGCCTAAGAAAGAGCATTGGGCTATGTTGGGTTCCAATGTGGAGGCCATTGAGGATGCAATTTTGGGGCAGTACCGCGCTCCCCTTGGCATGCCTTTTGCATTGTCAGTGTCCCTGGAGCTCTGGGCATTGTGGTTTTATGAACCCTAACCCTAGGCGTAACCCTAGCCCTAGACCTAGGCACAGCCTAAGACAGAGCATTGGGCTGAGTTGGGTTCTAATGAGGAAGCCACTGAGGCTGGTGTGTTTGGGCAGTACCGCGCTCCCTTTGGCATGCCTTTTGCATTGTCAGTGTCCGTGGAGCTCTGGGCTTTGTGGTTTTCTGAACCCTAACCCTAGGCGTAACCTTAACCCTAGCCCTAGGCGCAGCCTAAGACACAGCATTGGGCTGAGTTGGGTTCCCATGAGGAGGCCATTTAGGATGCAATTTTGGGGCAGTACCGCGCTCCTCTTGGCATTCCTTTTGCATTGTCAGTGTCCCTGGAGCTCTGGGCATTGTGGTTTTCTGTACCCTAACCCTAGGCGTAACCCTAACCCTAGCCCTAGGCGCAGCCTAAGACACAGCATTGGGCTCAGTTTGGTTCCAGGGAGGAAGTCACTGAGGCTGGTGTGTTGGGGCAGTACCGCGCTCCCCTTGGCATGCCTTTCGCATTGTCAGTGTCCGTGGAGCTCTGGGCTTTGTGGTTTTCTGTACCCTAACCCTAGGCGTAACCCTAACCCTGACCAGAGTCGCAGCCTAAGACACAGCATTGGGCTGAGTCAGGTTCCAATGAGGAAGTCACTGAGGCTGGTTTGTTGGGGCAGTACCGCGCTCCCTTTAGCATGCCTTTTGCATTGTCCGTGTCCCTGGAGCTCTGGGCATTGTGGTTTTCTGTACCCTAACCCTAGGCGTAACCCTAACCCTAGCCCTAGGTGCAGCCTAAGACACAGCATTGGGCTGAGTTCAGTTCCAATGAGGAGGCCATTGAGGATGCAATTTTGGGGCAGTACCGCGCACCCCTTGGCATTCCTTTCGCATTGTCAGTGTCCGTGGAACTCTGGGCATTGTGGTTTTCTGAACTCTAACCCTAGGCGTAACCCTAACCCTAGCCCTAGGCGCAGCCTAAGACACAGCATTGGGCTGAGTTCGGTTCCAAGGAGGAAGCCATTGAGGATGCAATTTTGGAGCAGTACCGCGCTCCTCTTGGCATTCCTTTTGCATTGTCAGTGTCCCTGGAGCTCTGGGCATTGTGGTTTTCTGTACCCTAACCCTAGGCGTAACCCTAACCCTAGCCCTAGGCGCAGCCTAAGACACAGCATTAAGCTCAGTTTGGTTCCAGGGAGGAAGTCACTGAGGCTGGTGTGTTGGGGCAGTACCGCGCTCCCCTTGGCATTCCTTTTGCATTGTCAGTGTCCCTGGAGCTCTGGGCTTTGTGGTTTTCTGAACCCTAACCCTAGGCGTAACCCTAACCCTAGCCCTAGGCGCAGCCTAAGAAAGAGCATTGGGCTGAGTTGGGTTCCAATGAGGAGGCCATTGAGGATGCAATTTTGGGGCAGTACCGCGCTCCCCTTGGCATGCCTTTTGCATTGTCAGTGTCCCTGGAGCTCTGGGCTTTGTGGTTTTCTGAACCCTAACCCTAGGCGTAACCCTAACCCAAGCCCTAGGCGCAGCCTAAGACACAGCATTGGGCTGAGTCAGGTTCCAATGAGGAAGCCACTGAGGCTGGTTTGTTGGGGCAGTAACGCGATCCCTTTAGCATGCCTTTTGCATTGTCAGTGTCCCTGGAGCTCTGGGCATTGTGGTTTCCGGAACCCTAACCCTAGGCGGAACCCTAACCCTAGGCGTAACCCTAACCCTAGCCCTAGGCGCAGCCTAAGACACAGCATTGGGCTGAGTTGGGTTCTAATGAGGAAGCCACTGAGGCTGGTGTGTTTGGGCAGTACCGCGCTCCCTTTGGCATGACTTTTGCATTGTCAGTGTCCGTGGAGCTCTGGGCATTGTGGTTTTCTGAACCCTAACCCTAGGTGTAACCCTAACCCTAGCCCTAGGCGCAGCCTAAGACACAGCATTGGGCTGAGTTGGCTTCCCATGAGGAGGACATTGAGGATGCAATTTTGGAGCAGTACCGTGCACCTCTTGGCATTCCTTTCGCATTGTCAGTGTCCCTGGAGCTCTGGGCTTTGTGGTTTTCTGAACCCTAACCCTAGGCGTAACCCTAACCCTAGCCCTAGGTGCAGCCTAAGAAAGAGCATTGGGCTGAGTTGGGTTCCAATGAGGAGGCCATTGAGGCTGCAATGTTGGAGCAGTACCGCGCTCCCCTTGGCATTCCTTTTGCATTGTCAGTGTCCCTGGAGCTCTGGGCTTTGTGGTTTTCTGAACCCTAACCCTAGGCGTAACCCTAACCCTAGCCCTAGGCGCAGCCTAAGACACAGCATTGGGCTCAGTTGGGTTCCAATAAGGAGGCCATTGAGGATGCAATTTTGGGGCAGTACCGCGCTCCCCTTGGCATTCCTTTCACATTGTCAGTGTCCCTGGAGCTCCGGGCATTGTGGTTTTCTCAACCCTAACCCTAGGCGTAACCCTAACCCTAGCCCTGAGTGCAGCCTAAGAAAGAGCATTCGGCTGAGTTGGGTTCCAATGAGGAGGCCATTGAGGATGCAATTTTGGAGCAGTACCGCGCTCCCCTTGGCATGCCTTTTGCATTGTCAGTGTCCCTGGAGCTCTGGGCTTTGTGGTTTTCTGAACCCTAACCCTAGGCGTAACCCTAACCCTAGCCCTAGGTGCAGCCTAAGACACAGCATTGGGCTCAGTTTGGTTCCAGGGAGGAAGTCACTGAGGCTGGTATGTTGGGGCAGTACCGCGCTCCCCTTGGCATTCCTTTTGCATTGTCAGTGTCCCTGGAGCTCTGGGCTTTGTGGTTTTCTGAACCCTAACCCTAGGCGTAACCCTAACCCTAGCCCTAGGCGCAGCCTAAGAAAGAGCATTGGGCTGAGTTGGGTTCCAATGAGGAGGCCATTGAGGATGCAATTTTGGGGCAGTACCGCGCTCCCCTTGGCATTCCTTTTGCATTGTCAGTGTCCCTGGAGCTCTGGGCTTTGTGGTTTTCTGAACCCTAACCCTAGGCGTAACCCTAACCCTAGCCCTAGGTGCAGCCTAAGAAAGAGCACTGGGCTGAGTCAGGTTCCAATGAGGAGGCCATTGAGGATGCAATTTTGGGGCAGTACCGCGCCCCCCTTAGCATTCCTTTCGCATTGTCAGTGTCCGTGGAACTCTGGGCATTGTGGTCTTCTGAACCCTAACCCTAGGCGTAACCCTAACCCTAGCCCTAGGCGCAGCCTAAGACACAGCATTGGGCTGAGTTCGGTTCCAAGGAGGAAGCCTTTGAGGATGCAATTTTGGAGCAGTACCGCGCTCCCCTTGGCATTCCTTTTGCATTGTCAGTGTCCCTGGAGCTCTGGGCTTTGTGGTTTCCGGAACCCTAACCCTAGGCGGAACCCTAACCCTAGGCGTAATCCTAACCCTAGCGCTAGGCGCAGCCTAAGACACAGCATTGGGCTGAGTTGGGTTCCCATGAGGAGGCCATTAAGGATGCAATTTTGGGGCAGTACCGTGCTTCCCTTGGCATGCCTTTTGCATTGTCAGTGTCCCTGGAGCTCTGGGCTTTGTGGTTTTCTGAACCCTAACCCTAGGCGTAACCCTAACCCTGACCAGAGTCGCAGCCTAAGACACAGCATTGGGCTGAGTCAGGTTCCAAAGAGGAAGTCACTGAGGCTGGTTTGTTGGGGCAGTACCGCGCTCCCTTTAGCATGCCTTTTGCATTGTCCGTGTCCCTGGAGCTCTGGGCATTGTGGTTTTCTGAACCCTAACCCTAGGCGTAACCCTAACCCTAGGCGTAACCCTAACCCTAGCCCTAGGCGCAGCCTAAGACACAGCATTGGGCTGAGTTGGGTTCCCATGAGGAGGCCATTGAGGATGCAATTTTGGAGCAGTACCGTGCGCCTCTTGGCATTCCTTTTGCATTGTCAGTGTCCCTGGAGCTCTGGACATTGTGGTTTTCTGTACCCTAAACCTAGGCGTAACCCTAACCCTAGCCCTAGGCGCAGCCTAAGACACAGCATTGGGCTCAGTTTGGTTCCAAAGAGGAAGTCACTGAGGCTGGTTTGTTGGGGCAGTACCGTGCTCCCCTTGGCATTCCTTTCGCATTGTCAGTGTCCCTGGAGCTCTGGGCATTGTGGTTTTCTGAACCCTAACCCTAGGCGTAACCCTAACCCTAGCCCTAGGTGCAGCCTAAGAAAGAGCATTGGGCTATGTTGGGTTCCAATGTGGAGGCCATTGAGGATGCAATTTTGGGGCAGTACCGCGCTCCCCTTGGCATGCCTTTTGCATTGTCAGTGTCCCTGGAGCTCTGGGCATTGTGGTTTTATGAACCCTAACCCTAGGCGTAACCCTAGCCCTAGACCTAGGCACAGCCTAAGACAGAGCATTGGGCTGAGTTGGGTTCTAATGAGGAAGCCACTGAGGCTGGTGTGTTTGGGCAGTACCGCGCTCCCTTTGGCATGCCTTTTGCATTGTCAGTGTCCGTGGAGCTCTGGGCTTTGTGGTTTTCTGAACCCTAACCCTAGGCGTAACCTTAACCCTAGCCCTAGGCGCAGCCTAAGACACAGCATTGGGCTGAGTTGGGTTCCCATGAGGAGGCCATTTAGGATGCAATTTTGGGGCAGTACCGCGCTCCTCTTGGCATTCCTTTTGCATTGTCAGTGTCCCTGGAGCTCTGGGCATTGTGGTTTTCTGTACCCTAACCCTAGGCGTAACCCTAACCCTAGCCCTAGGCGCAGCCTAAGACACAGCATTGGGCTCAGTTTGGTTCCAGGGAGGAAGTCACTGAGGCTGGTGTGTTGGGGCAGTACCGCGCTCCCCTTGGCATGCCTTTCGCATTGTCAGTGTCCCTGGAGCTCTGGGCTTTGTGGTTTTCTGAACCCTAACCCTAGGCGTAACCCTAACCCTAGCCCTAGGTGCAGCCTAAGAAAGAGCATTGGGCTGAGTTGGGTTCCAATGAGGAGGCCATTGAGGCTGCAATGTTGGAGCAGTACCGCGCTCCCCTTGGCATTCCTTTTGCATTGTCAGTGTCCCTGGAGCTCTGGGCTTTGTGGTTTTCTGAACCCTAACCCTAGGCGTAACCCTAACCCTAGCCCTAGGTGCAGCCTAAGACACAGCATTGGGCTCAGTTTGGTTCCAGGGAGGAGGCCATTGAGGATGCAATTTTGGGGCAGTACCGCGCTCCCCTTGGCATTCCTTTTGCATTGTCAGTGTCCCTGGAGCTCTGGGCTTTGTGGTTTTCTGAACCCTAACCCTAGGCGTAACCCTAACCCAAGCCCTAGGCGCAGCCTAAGACACAGCATTGGGCTGAGTCAGGTTCCAATGAGGAAGTCACTGAGGCTGGTTTGTTGGGGCAGTAACGCGATCCCTTTAGCATGCCTTTTGCATTGTCAGTGTCCCTGGAGCTCTGGGCATTGTGGTTTTCTGAACCCTAACCCTAGGCATAACCCTAACCCAAGCCCTAGGCACAGCCTAAGACACAGCATTGGGCTGATGTCCGTTCCAAAGAAAAAGCCATTGAGGACGCAATTTTGGAGCAGTACCGCGCTCCCCTTGGTATTCCTTTTGCATTGCCAGTGTCCCTGGAGCTCTGGGCATTGTGGTTTTCTGAACCCTAACCCTAGGCGTAACCCTAACCCTAGCCCTAGGCACAGCCTAAGACACAGCATTGGGCTCAGTTTGGTTCCAGGGAGGAAGTCACTGAGGCTGGTGTGTTGGGGCAGTACCGTGGTCCCCTTGGCATTCCTTTCGCATTGTCAGTGTCCCTGGAGCTCTGGGTTTTGTGGTTTTCTGAACCCTAACCCTAGGCGTAACCCTAACCCTAGCCCTAGGCATAGCCTAAGACACAGCATTGGGCTGAGTTCAGTTCCAATGAGGAGGCCATTGAGGATGCAATTTTAGGGCAGTACCGCGCTCCCCTTGGCATGCCTTTCGCATTGTCAGTGTCCCTGGAGCTCTGGGCTTTGTGGTTTTCTGAACCCTAACCCTAGGCGTAACCCTAACCCTAGCCCTAGGCGCAGCCTAAGACACAGCATTGGGCTGAGTTGGGTTCTAATGAGGAAGCCGCTGAGGCTGGTGTGTTTGGGCAGTACCACACTCCCCTTGGCATGCCTTTTGCATTGTCAGTGTCCGTGGAGCTCTGGGCTTTGTGGTTTTCTGTACCCTAACCCTAGGCGTAACCCTAACCCTGACCAGAGTCGCAGCCTAAGACACAGCATTGGGCTGAGTCAGGTTCCAATGAGGAAGTCACTGAGGCTGGTTTGTTGGGGCAGTACCGCGCTCCCTTTAGCATGCCTTTTGCATTGTCCGTGTCCCTGGAGCTCTGGGCATTGTGGTTTTCTGTACCCTAACCCTAGGCGTAACCCTAACCCTAGCCCTAGGTGCAGCCTAAGACACAGCATTGGGCTGAGTTCAGTTCCAATGATGAGGCCATTGAGGATGCAATTTTGGGGCAGTACCGCGCACCCCTTGGCATTCCTTTCGCATTGTCAGTGTCCGTGGAACTCTGGGCATTGTGGTTTTCTGAACTCTAACCCTAGGCGTAACCCTAACCCTAGCCCTAGGCGCAGCCTAAGACACAGCATTGGGCTGAGTTCGGTTCCAAGGAGGAAGCCATTGAGGATGCAATTTTGGAGCAGTACCGCGCTCCTCTTGGCATTCCTTTTGCATTGTCAGTGTCCCTGGAGCTCTGGGCATTGTGGTTTTCTGTACCCTAACCCTAGGCGTAACCCTAACCCTAGCCCTAGGCGCAGCCTAAGACACAGCATTAAGCTCAGTTTGGTTCCAGGGAGGAAGTCACTGAGGCTGGTGTGTTGGGGCAGTACCGCGCTCCCCTTGGCATTCCTTTTGCATTGTCAGTGTCCCTGGAGCTCTGGGCTTTGTGGTTTTCTGAACCCTAACCCTAGGCGTAACCCTAACCCTAGCCCTAGGCGCAGCCTAAGAAAGAGCATTGGGCTGAGTTGGGTTCCAATGAGGAGGCCATTGAGGATGCAATTTTGGGGCAGTACCGCGCACCCCTTGGCATTCCTTTTGCATTGTCAGTGTCCCTGGAGCTCTGGGCTTTGTGGTTTTCTGAACCCTAACCCTAGGCGTAACCCTAACCCAAGCCCTAGGCGCAGCCTAAGACACAGCATTGGGCTGAGTCAGGTTCCAATGAGGAAGCCACTGAGGCTGGTTTGTTGGGGCAGTAACGCGATCCCTTTAGCATGCCTTTTGCATTGTCAGTGTCCCTGGAGCTCTGGGCATTGTGGTTTTCTGAACCCTAACCCTAGGCATAACCCTAACCCAAGCCCTAGGCACAGCCTAAGACACAGCATTGGGCTGAGTTCGGTTCCAAGGAGGAAACCATTGAGGACGCAATTTTGGAGCAGTACCGCGCTCCCCTTGGCATTCCTTTCGCATTGTCAGTGTCCCTGGAGCTCTGGGCTTTGTGGTTTCCGGAACCCTAACCCTAGGCGGAACCCTAACCCTAGGCGTAACCCTAACCCTAGCCCTAGGCGCAGCCTAAGACACAGCATTGGGCTGAGTTGGGTTCTAATGAGGAAGCCACTGAGGCTGGTGTGTTTGGGCAGTACCGCGCTCCCTTTGGCATGACTTTTGCATTGTCAGTGTCCGTGGAGCTCTGGGCATTGTGGTTTTCTGAACCCTAACCCTAGGTGTAACCCTAACCCTAGCCCTAGGCGCAGCCTAAGACACAGCATTGGGCTGAGTTGGCTTCCCATGAGGAGGCCATTGAGGATGCAATTTTGGAGCAGTACCGTGCACCTCTTGGCATTCCTTTCGCATTGTCAGTGTCCCTGGAGCTCTGGGCATTGTGGTTTTCTGAACCCTAACCCTAGGTGTAACCCTAACCCTAGCCCTAGGTGCAGCCTAAGAAAGAGCATTGGGCTGAGTTGGGTTCCAATGAGGAGGCCATTGAGGCTGCAATGTTGGAGCAGTACCGCGCTCCCCTTGGCATTCCTTTTGCATTGTCAGTGTCCCTGGAGCTCTGGGCTTTGTGGTTTTCTGAACCCTAACCCTAGGCGTAACCCTAACCCTAGCCCTGTGCTGAGCCTAAGACACAGCATTGGGCTGAGTTGGGTTCCCATGAGGAGGCCATTGAGGATGCAATTTTGGAGCAGTACCGTGCGCCTCTTGGCATTCCTTTTGCATTGTCAGTGTCCCTGGAGCTCTGGACATTGTGGTTTTCTGAACCCTAACCCTAGGCGTAACCCTAACCCTAGCCCTAGGCGCAGCCTAAGACACAGCATTGGGCTGAGTTGGGTTCCCATGAGGAGGCCATTTAGGATGCAATTTTGGGGCAGTACCGCGCTCCCCTTGGCATTCCTTTTGTATTGTCAGTGTCCCTGGAGCTCTGGGCTTTGTGGTTTCCGGAACCCTAACCCTAGGCAGAACCCTAACCCCAGGCGTAACCCTAACCCTAGTCCTAGGCGCAGCCTAAGACACAGCATTGGGCTGAGTTGGGTTCCCATGAGGAGGCCATTAAGGATGCAATTTTGGGGCAGTACCGTGCTTCCCTTGGCATGCCTTTTGCATTGTCAGTGTCCCTGGAGCTCTGGGCTTTGTGGTTTTCTGAACCCTAACCCTAGGCGTAACCCTAACCCTGACCAGAGTCGCAGCCTAAGACACAGCATTGGGCTGAGTCAGGTTCCAATGAGGAAGTCACTGAGGCTGGTTTGTTGGGGCAGTACCGCGCTCCCTTTAGCATTCCTTTCGCATTGTCCGTGTCCCTGGAGCTCTGGGCATTGTGGTTTTCTGAACCCTAACCCTAGGCGTAACCCTAACCCTAGCCCTAGGTGCAGCCTAAGAAAGAGCATTGGGCTATGTTGGGTTCCAATGAGGAGGCATTGAGGATGCAATTTTAGGGCAGTACCGCGCTCCCCTTGGCATGCCTTTCGCATTGTCAGTGTCCCTGGAGCTCTGGGCTTTGTGGTTTTCTGAACCCTAACCCTAGGCGTAACCCTAACCCTAGCCCTAGGCGCAGCCTAAGACACAGCATTGGGCTGAGTTGGGTTCTAATGAGGAAGCCACTGAGGCTGGTGTGTTTGGGGCACTACCGTGCTTCCCTTGGCATGCCTTTTGCATTGTCAGTGTCCCTGGAGCTCTGGGCTTTGTGGTTTTCTGAACCCTAACCCTAGGCGTAACCCTAACCCTAGCCCTAGGCGCAGCCTAAGACACAGCATTGGGCTGAGTTCAGTTCCAATGATGAGGCCATTGAGGATGCAATTTTGGGGCAGTACCGCGCACCCCTTGGCATTCCTTTCGCATTGTCAGTGTCCGTGGAACTCTGGGCATTGTGGTTTTCTGTACCCTAACCCTAGGCGTAACCCTAACCCTAGCCCTAGGCGCAGCCTAAGACACAGCATTGGGCTCAGTTTGGTTCCAAAGAGGAAGTCACTGAGGCTGGTGTGTTGGGGCAGTACCGTGGTCACCTTGGCATTCCTTTTGCATTGTCAGTGTCCCTGGAGCTCTGGGCATTGTGGTTTTCTGAACCCTAACCCTAGGCGTAACCCTAACCCTGACCAGAGTCGCAGCCTAAGACACAGCATTGGGCTGAGTCAGGTTCCAATGAGGAAGTCACTGAGGCTGGTGTTTTTGGGCAGTACCGCACTCCCTTTGGCATGCCTTTTGCATTGTCAGTGTCCCTGGAGCTCTGGGCTTTGTGGTTTTCTGAACCCTAACCCTAGGCGTAACCCTAACCCTAGCCCTAGGCGCAGCCTAAGACACAGCATTGGGCTGAGTTCAGTTCCAATGAGGAGGCCATTTAGGATGCAATTTTGGGGCAGTACCGCGCTCCCCTTGGCATTCCTTTTGCATTGTCAGTGTCCCTGGAGCTCTGGGCATTGTGGTTTTCTGTACCCTAACCCTAGGCGTAACCCCAACCCTAGCCCTATGCTGAGCCTAAGACACAGCATTGGGCTGAGTAAGGTTCCAAAGAGGAAGTCACTGAGGCTGGTGTGTTGGGGCAGTACCGCGCTCCCCTTGGCATTCCTTTTGCATTGTCAGTGTCCCTGGAGCTCTGGGCTTTGTGGTTTTCTGAACCCTAACCCTAGGCGTAACCCTAACCCTAGCCCTAGGTGCAGCCTAAGAAAGAGCATTGGGCTGAGTTGGGTTCCCATGAGGAGGCCATTGAGGATGCAATTTTGGAGCAGTACCGCGCTCCCCTTGGTATTCCTTTTGCATTGTCAGTGTCCCTGGATCTCTGGGCTTTGTGGTTTCCGGAACCCTAACCCTAGGCATAACCCTAACCCTAGCCCTAGGCGCAGCCTAAGACACAGCATTGGGCTGAGTTGGGTTCTAATGAGGAAGCCACTGAGGCTGGTGTGTTTGGGCAGTACCACACTCCCCTTGGCATTCCTTTTGCATTGTCCGTGTCCCTGGAGCTCTGGGCATTGTGGTTTTCTGAACCCTAACCCTAGGCGTAACCCTAACCCTAGCCCTAGGTGCAGCCTAAGACACAGCATTGGGCTGATGTCCGTTCCAAAGAGGAAGCCATTGAGGATGCAATTTTGGAGCAGTACCGCGCTCCCCTTGGTATTCCTTTCGCATTGTCAGTGTCCCTGGAGCTCTGGGCTTTGTGGTTTTCTGAACCCTAACCCTAGGCGTAACCCTAACCCTGACCAGAGTCGCAGCCTAAGACACAGCATTGGGCTGAGTCCGGTTCCAATGAGGAAGTCACTGAGGCTGGTTTGTTGGGGCAGTACCGCGCTCCCTTTAGCATGCCTTTTGCATTGTCCGTGTTCCTGGAGCTCTGGGCTTTGTGGTTTTCTGAACCCTAACCCTAGGCGTAACCCTAACCCAAGCCCTAGGCACAGCCTAAGACACAGCATTGGGCTGATGTCCGTTCCAAAGAGGAAGCCATTGAGGACGCAATTTTGGAGCAGTACCGCGCTCCCCTTGGTATTCCTTTTGCATTGTCAGTGTCCCTGGAGCTCTGGGCTTTGTGGTTTTCTGAACCCTAACCCTAGGCGTAACCCTAACCCTAGCCCTAGGCGCAGCCTAAGACACAGCATTGGGCTGAGTCAGGTTCCAAGGAGGAAGCCATTGAGGACGCAATTTTGGGGCAGTACCGCGCTCCCCTTGGCATTCCTTTCGCATTGTCAGTGTCCCTGGAGCTCTGGGCATTGTGGTTTCCGGAACCCTAACCCTAGGCATAACCGTAACCCTAGCCCTAGGCGCAGCCTAAGACACAGCATTGGGCTGAGTTGCGTTCCCATGAGGAGGCCATTGAGGATGCAATTTTGGAGCAGTACCGTGGTCCCCTTGGCATTCCTTTCGCATTGTCAGTGTCCCTGGAGCTCTGGGCTTTGTGGTTTTCTGAACCCTAACCCTAGGCATAACCCTAACCCTAGCCCTAGGCGCAGCCTAAGACACAGCACTGGGCTGAGTTGGGTTCTAATGAGGAAGCCACTGAGGCTGGTGTGTTTGGGCAGTACCGCACTCCCTTTGGCATGCCTTTTGCATTGTCAGTGTCCCTGGAGCTCTGGGCTTTGTGGTTTTCTGAACCCTAACCCTAGGCGTAACCCTAACCCTAGCCCTAGGCGCAGCCTAAGACACAGCATTGGGCTGAGTTCGGTTCCAAGGAGGAAGCCATTGAGGATGCAATTTTGGAGCAGTACTGCGCTCCCCTTGGCATTCCTTTCGCATTGTCAGTGTCCTTGGAGCTCTGGGCTTTGTGGTTTCCGGAACCCTAACCCTAGGCGGAACCCTAACCCTAGCCCTGTGCTGAGCCTAAGACACAGCATTGGGCCGAGTTGGGTTCCCATGAGGAGGCCATTGAGGCTGCAATGTTGGAGCAGTACCGTGCGCCTCTTGGCATTCCTTTTGCATTGTCAGTGTCCCTGGAGCTCTGGGCTTTGTGGTTTTCTGAACCCTAACCCTAGGCGTAACCCTAACCCTAGCCCTAGGCGCAGCCTAAGACACAGCATTGGGCTCAGTTGGGTTCCAATAAGGAGGCCATTGAGGATGCAATTTTGGGGCAGTACCGCGCTCCCCTTGGCATTCCTTTTGCATTGTCAGTGTCCCTGGACCTCTGGGCATTGTGGTTTTCTGAACCCTAACCCTAGGCGTAACCCCAACCCTAGCCCTATGCTGAGCCTAAGACACAGCATTGGGCTCAGTTTGGTTCCAAAGAGGAAGTCACTGAGCCTGGTGTGTTGGGGCAGTACCGCGGTCACCTTGGCATTCCTTTCGCATTGTCAGTGTCCCTGGAGCTCTGGGCTTTGTGGTTTTCTGAACCCTAACCCTAGGCGTAACCCTAACCCTAGCCCTAGGTGCAGCCTAAGACACAGCATTGGGCTGAGTCAGGTTCCAATGAGGAAGCCACTGAGGCTGGTTTGTTGGGGCAGAAAAGCGCACCCCTTGGCATTCCTTTTGCATTGTCAGTGTCCCTGGAGCTCTGGGCATTGTGGCTTTCTGAACCCTAACCCTAGGCGTAACCCTAACCCTAGCCCTAGGCGCAGCCTAAGACACAGCATTGGGCTGAGTTGGGTTCCAATGATGAGGCCATTAAGGATGCAATTTTGGGGCACTACCGTGCTTCCCATGGCAGGCCATTCGCATTGTCAGTGTCCCTGGAGCTCTGGGCATTGTGGTTTTCTGAACCCTAACCTTAGGCGTGACCCTAACCCTGACCAGAGTCGCAGCCTAAGACACAGCATTGGGCTGAGTCCGGTTCCAATGAGGAAGTCACTGAGGCTGGTTTGTTGGGGCAGTACATCGCTCCCTTTAGCATGCCTTTTGCATTGTCCGTGTCCCTGGAGCTCTGGGCTTTGTGGTTTTCTGAACCCTAACCCTAGGCATAACCCTAACCCAAGCCCTAGGCACAGCCTAAGACACAGCATTGGGCTGATGTCCGTTCCAAAGAGGAAGCCATTGAGGACGCAATTTTGGAGCAGTACCGCGCTCCCCTTGGTATTCCTTTTGCATTGTCAGTGTCCCTGGAGCTCTGGGCTTTGTGGTTTTCTGAACCCTAACCCTAGGCGTAACCCTAACCCTAGGCGTAACCCTAACCCTAGCCCTAGGCGCAGCCTAAGACACAGCATTGGGCTGAGTTCGGTACCAAGGAGGAAGCCATTGAGGACGCAATTTTGGGGCAGTACCGCGCTCCCCTTGGCATTCCTTTCGCATTGTCAGTGTCCCTGGAGCTCTGGGCTTTGTGGTTTCCGGAACCCTAACCCTAGGCATAACCCTAACCCTAGCCCTAGGCGCAGCCTAAGACACAGCATTGGGCTGAGTTGCGTTCCCATGAGGAGGCTATTGAGGATGCAATTTTGGAGAAGTACCGTGGTCCCCTTGGCATTCCTTTCGCATTGTCAGTGTCCGTGGAACTCTGGGCATTGTGGTCTTCTGAACCCTAACCCTAGGCATAACCCTAACCCTAGCCCTAGGCGCAGCCTAAGAAGGAGCATTGGGCTGAGTTGGGTTCCCATGAGGAGGCCATTGAGGACGCAATTTTGGAGCAGTACCGCGCTCCCCTTGGCATTCCTTTCGCATTGTCAGTGTCCCTGGAGCTCTGGGCTTTGTGGTTTCCGGAACTCTAACCCTAGGCGTAACCCTAACCCTAGCCCTAGGCGCAGCCTAAGACACAGCATTGGGCTGAGTTGGCTTCCCATGAGGAGGCCATTGAGGATGCAATTTTGGAGCAGTACTGTTGTCCCTTGGCATGCCTTTCGCATTGTCAGTGTCCCTGGAGCTCTGGGCTTTGTGGTTTTCTGAACCCTAACCCTAGGCGTAACCCTAACCCTAGCCCTAGGCGCAGCCTAAGACGCAGCATTGGGCTGAGTTGGGTTCCCATGAGGAGGCCATTGAGGATGCAATTTTGGAGCAGTACCGCGCTCCCCTTGGCATTCCTTTTGCATTGTCAGTGTCCCTGGAGCTCTGGGCTTTGTGGTTTTCTGAACCCTAACCCTAGGCGTAACCCTAACCCTAGCCCTAGGCGCAGCCTAAGACACAGCATTGGGCTGAGTTGGGTTCCCATGAGGAGGCCATTGAGGATGCAATTTTGGAGCAGTACTGTTGTCCCTTGGCATGCCTTTCGCATTGTCAGTGTCCCTGGAGCTCTGGGCATTGTGGTTTTCTGTACCCTAACCCTAGGCGTAACCCCAACCCTAGCCCTATGCTGAGCCTAAGACACAGCATTGGGCTGAGTAAGGTTCCAAAGAGGAAGTCACTGAGGCTGGTATGTTGGGGCAGTACCGCGCTCCCCTTGGCATGCCTTTTGCATTGTCAGTGTCCCTGGAGCTCTGGGCTTTGTGGTTTTCTGAACCCTAACCCTAGGCGTAACCCTAACCCTAGCCCTAGGTGCAGCCTAAGAAAGAGCATTGGGCTGTGTTGGGTTCCAATGATGAGGCCATTGAGGATGCAATTTTGGAGCAGTACGGCGCTCCCCTTGGTATTCCTTTTGCATTGTCAGTGTCCCTGGAGCTCTGGGCTTTGTGGTTTTCTGAACCCTAACCCTAGGCGTAACCCTAACCCTAGCCCTAGGCGCAGCCTAAGACACAGCATTGGGCTCAGTTCGGTTCCAAGGAGGAAGCCATTGAGGATGCAATTTTGGGGCAGTACCGCGCTCCCCTTGGCATTCCTTTCGCATTGTCAGTGTCCCTGGAGCTCTGGGCATTGTGGTTTCCGGAACCCTAACCCTAGGCATAACCCTAACCCTAGCCCTAGGCGCAGCCTAAGACACAGCATTGGGCTGAGTTGGGTTCTGATGAGGAGGCCATTGAGGATGCAATTTTGGAGCAGTACCGTGGTCCCCTTGGCATTCCTTTCGCATTGTCAGTGTCCCTGGAGCTCTGGGCTTTGTGGTTTTCTGAACCCTAACCCTAGGCGTAACCCTAACCCTGACCAGAGTCGCAGCCTAAGACACAGCATTAGTCTGAGTCAGGTTCCAATGAGGAAGTCACTGAGGCTGGTTTGTTGGGGCAGTACCGCGCTCCCTTTAGCATGCCTTTCGCATTGTCAGTGTCCCTGGAGCTCTGGGCATTGTGGTTTTCTGAACCCTAACCCTAGGCGTAACCCTAACCCTAGCCCTAGGCGCAGCCTAAGACACAGCATTGGGCTCAGTTTGGTTCCAAAGAGGAAGTCACTGAGGCTGGTGTGTTGGGGCAGTACCGTGGTCACCTTGGCATGCCTTTCGCATTGTCAGTGTCCCTGGAGCTCTGGGCTTTGTGGTCTTCTGAACCCTAACCCTAGGCGTAACCCTAACCCTAGCCCTAGGCGCAGCCTAAGACACAGCATTGCGCTGAGTCAGGTTCCAAAGAGGAAGTCACTGAGGCTGGTATGTTGGGGCAGTACCGCGCTCCCCTTGGCATTCCTTTTGCATTGTCAGTGTCCCTGGAGCTCTGGGCATTGTGGTTTTCTGAACCCTAACCCTAGGCGTAACCCTAACCCAAGCCCTAGGCGCAGCCTAAGACACAGCACTGGGCTGAGTTGGGTTCCAATGATGAGGCCATTAAGGATGCAATTTTGGGGCACTACCGTGCTTCCCTTGGCATGCCTTTCGCATTGTCAGTGTTCCTGGAGCTCTGGGCTTTGTGGTTTTCTGAAGCCTAACCCTAGGCGTAACCCTAACCCTGACCAGAGTCGCAGCCTAAGACACAGCATTGGGCTGAGTCAGGGTCCAAAGAGGAAGCCACTGAGGCTGGCTTGTTGGGGCAGTACCGCGCTCCCTTTAGCATGCCTTTTGCATTGTCCGTGTCCCTGGAGCTCTGGGCTTTGTGGTCTTCTGAACCCTAACCCTAGGCGTAACCCTAACCCTAGCCCTAGGCGCAGCCTAAGACACAGCATTGGGCTGAGTCAGGTTCCAAAGAGGAAGTCACTGAGGCTGGTGTGTTGGGGCAGTACCGTGGTCACCTTGGCATTCCTTTTGCATTGTCAGTGTCCCTGGAGCTCTGGGCATTGTGGTTTTCTGAACCCTAACCCTAGGCGTAACCCTTACCCTAGCCCTATGCTGAGCCTAAGACACAGCATTGGGCTGAGTAAGGTTCCAAAGAGGAAGTCACTGTGGCTGGTATGTTGGGGCAGTAAAGCGCTCCCCTTGGCATTCCTTTCGCATTGTCAGTGTCCCTGGAGCTCTGGGCTTTGTGGTTTCCGGAACCCTAACCCTAGGCGTAACCCTAACCCTAGCCCTAGGCGCAGCCTAAGACACAGCATCGGGCTGAGTTGGGTTCCCATGAGGAGGCCATTGAGGATGCAATTTTGGAGCAGTACCGTGCGCCTCTTGGCATGCCTTTTGCAATGTCAGTGTCCCTGGAGCTCGAGGCGTTGTGGTTTTCTGTACCCTAAACCTAGGCCTAACCCTAACCCTAGCCCTAGGTGCAGCCTAAGAAAGAGCATTGGGCTGAGTTGGGTTCCAATGAGGAGGCCATTGAGGATGCAATTTTGGAGCAGTACCGCGCTCCCCTTGGCATTCCTTTCGCATTGTCAGTGTCCCTGGAGCTCTGGGCTTTGTGGTTTTCTGAACCCTAACCCTAGGCGTAAGCCTAACCCTAGCCCTAGGCACAGCCTAAGAAAGTGCATTGGGCTGAGTTGGCTTCCCATGAGGAGGCCATTGAGGATGCAATTTTGGAGCAGTACCGTGCGCCTCTCGGCATGCCTTTTGCATTGTCAGTGTCCCTGGAGCTCTGGGCTTTGTGGTTTTCTGAACCCTAACCCTAGGCGTAACCCTAACCCTAGCCCTAGGCGCAGCCTAAGACACAGCATTGGGCTGAGTAAGGTTCCAAAGAGGAAGTCACTGAGGCTGGTATGTTGGGGCAGTACCGCGCTCCCCTTGGCATTCCTTTTGCATTGTCAGTGTCCCTGGAGCTCTGGGCTTTGTGGTTTTCTGAACCCTAACCCTAGGCGTAACCCTAACCCTAGCCCTAGGCGCAGCCTAAGACACAGCATTGGGCTGAGTTGGGTTCCAATGAGGAGGCCATTGAGGACGCAATTTTGGGGCAGTACCGCGCTCCCCTTGGCATTCCTTTCGCATTGTCAGTGTCCCTGGAGCTCTGGGCATTGTGGTTTCCGGAACCCTAACCCTAGGCATAACCCTAACCCTAGCCCTAGGCGCAGCCTAAGACACAGCATTGGGCTGAGTTGGGTTCCCATGAGGAGGCCATTGAGGATGCAATTTTGGAGCAGTACCGTGGTCCCCTTGGCATGCCTTTCGCATTGTCAGTGTCCCTGGAGCTCTGGGCTTTGTGGTTTTCTGTACCCTAACCCTAGGCGTAACCCTAACCCTAGCCCTAGGCGCAGCCTAAGACACAGCATTGGGCTGAGTTGGGTTCTAATGAGGAAGCCACTGAGGCTGGTGTGTTTGGGCAGTACCGCACTCCCTTTGGCATTCCTTTTGCATTGTCAGTGTCCCTGGAGCTCTGGGCTTTGTGGTTTTCTGAACCCTAACCCTAGGCGTAACCCTAACCCTAGCCCTAGGTGCAGCCTAAGAAAGAGCATTCGGCTGAGTTGGGTTCCAATGAGGAGGCCATTGAGGATGCAATTTTGGGGCAGTACCGCGCACCCCTTGGCATTCCTTTCGCATTGTCAGTGTCCGTGGAACTCTGGCCTTGTGGTCTTCTGAACCCTAACCCTAGGCGTAACCCTAACCCTAGCCCTAGGCGCAGCCTAAGACACAGCATTGGGCTCAGTTGGGTTCCCATGAGGAGACCATTGAGGATGCAATTTTGGGGCAGTACCGCGCTCCTCTTGGCATGCCTTTTGCATTGTCAGTGTCCCTGGAGCTCTGGGCATTGTGGTTTTCTGTACCCTAACCCTAGGCGTAACCCTAACCCTAGCCCTAGGCGCAGCCTAAGACACAGCATTGGGCTCAGTTTGGTTCCAAAGAGGAAGTCACTGAGGCTGGTGTGTTGGGGCAGTACCGTGGTCACCTTGGCATTCCTTTCGCATTGTCAGTGTCCCTGGAGCTCTGGGCTTTGTGGTTTTCTGAACCCTAACCCTAGGCGTAACCCTAACCCTAGCCCTAGGTGCAGCCTAAGACACAGCATTGGGCTGAGTCAGGTTCCAATGAGGAAGCCACTGAGGCTGGTTTGTTGGGGCAGAAAAGCGCACCCCTTGGCATTCCTTTTGTATTGTCAGTGTCCCTGGAGCTCTGGGCATTGTGGTTTTCTGAACCCTAACACTAGGCGTAACCCTAACCCAAGCCCTAGGCGCAGCCTAAGACACAGCATTGGGCTGAGTTGGGTTCCAATGATGAGGCCATTAAGGATGCAATTTTGGGGCACTACCGTGCTTCACTTGGCAGGCCATTCGCATTGTCACTGTCCCTGGAGCTCTGGGCATTGTGGTTTTCTGAACCCTAACCCTAGGCGTAACCCTAACCCTGACCAGAGTCGCAGCCTAAGACACAGCATTGGGCTGAGTCAGGTTCCAATGAGGAAGTCACTGAGGCTGGTTTGTTGGGGCAGTACCGCGCTCCCTTTAGCATGCCTTTTGCATTGTCCGTGTCCCTGGAGCTCTGGGCTTTGTGGTTTTCTGAACCCTAACCCTAGGCATAACCCTAACCCAAGCCCTAGGCACAGCCTAAGACACAGCATTGGGCTGATGTCCGTTCCAAAGAGGAAGCCATTGAGGACGCAATTTTGGAGCAGTACCGCGCTCCCCTTGGTATTCCTTTTGCATTGTCAGTGTCCCTGGAGCTCTGGGCTTTGTGGTTTTCTGAACCCTAACCCTAGGCGTAACCCTAACCCTAGCCCTAGGCGCAGCCTAAGACACAGCATTGGGCTGAGTTCGGTTCCAAGGAGGAAGCCATTGAGGACGCAATTTTGGGGCAGTACCGCGCTCCCCTTGGCATTCCTTTCGCATTGTCAGTGTCCCTGGAGCTCTGGGCATGGTGGTTTCCGGAACCCTAACCCTAGGTGTAACCCTAACCCTAGCCCTGTGCTGAGCCTAAGACACAGCATTGGGCTGAGTTGCGTTCCCATGAGGAGGCCATTGAGGATGCAATTTTGGAGCAGTACCGCGCTCCCCTTGGTATTCCTTTTGCATTGTCAGTGTCCCTGGAGCTCTGGGCTTTGTGGTTTTCTGAACCCTAACCCTAGGCGTAACCCTAACCCTGACCAGAGTCGCAGCCTAAGACACAGCATTGGGCTGAGTCCGGTTCCAATGAGGAAGTCACTGAGGCTGGTTTGTTGGGGCAGTACCGCGCTCCCTTTAGCATGCCTTTTGCATTGTCAGTGTCCCTGGAGCTCTGGGCTTTGTGGTTTTCTGAACCCTAACCCTAGGCATAACCCTAACCCTAGCCCTAGGCATAGCCTAAGACACAGCATTGGGCTGATGTCCGTTCCAAAGAGGAAGCCATTGAGGACGCAATTTTGGAGCAGTACCGCGCTCCCCTTGGTATTCCTTTTGCATTGTCACTGTCCCTGGAGCTCTGGGCATTGTGGTTTTCTGAACCCTAACCCTAGGCATAACCCTAACCCTAGCCCTAGGCGCAGCCTAAGACACAGCATTGGGCTGAGTTGGGTTCCCATGAGGAGGCCATTGAGGATGCAATTTTGGAGCAGTACCGCGCTCCCCTTGGCATGCCTTTTGCATTGTCAGTGTCCCTGGAGCTCTGGGCTTTGTGGTTTTCTGAACCCTAACCCTAGGCGTAACCCTAACCCTAGCCCTAGGCGCAGCCTAAGACAGAGCACTGGGCTGAGTTGGGTTCCCATGAGGAGGCCATTGAGGATGCAATTTTGGAGCAGTACTGTTGTCCCTTGGCATTCCTTTCGCATTGTCAGTGTCCCTGGAGCTCTGGGCATTGTGGTTTTCTGTACCCTAACCCTAGGCGTAACCCCATCCCTAGCCCTATGCTGAGCCTAAGACACAGCATTGGGCTGAGTAAGGTTCCAAAGAGGAAGTCACTGAGGCTGGTATGTTGGGGCAGTACCGCGCTCCCCTTGGCATTCCTTTTGCATTGTCAGTGTCCCTGGAGCTCTGGGCTTTGTGGTTTTCTGAACCCTAACCCTAGGCGTAACCCTAACCCTAGCCCTAGGTGCAGCCTAAGAAAGAGCATTGGGCTGTGTTGGGTTCCAATGATGAGGCCATTGAGGATGCAATTTTGGAGCAGTACCGCGCTCCCCTTGGTATTCCTTTTGCATTGTCAGTGTCCCTGGAGCTCTGGGCTTTGTGGTTTTCTGAACCCTAACCCTAGGCGTAACCCTAACCCTAGCCCTAGGCGCAGCTTAAGACACAGCATTGGGCTGAGTCAGGTTCCAAGGAGGAAGCCATTGAGGACGCAATTTTGGGGCAGTACCGCGCTCCCCCTGGCATTCCTTTCGCATTGTCAGTGTCCCTGGAGCTCTGGGCATTGTGGTTTCCGGAACCCTAACCCTAGGCGTAACCCTAACCCTAGCCCTAGGCGCAGCCTAAGACACAGCATTGGGCTGAGTTGGGTTCTGATGAGGAGGCCATTGAGGATGCAATTTTGGAGCAGTACCGTGGTCCCCTTGGCATGCCTTTCGCATTGTCAGTGTCCCTGGAGCTCTGGGCTTTGTGGTTTTCTGAACCCTAACCCTAGGCGTAACCCTAACCCTAGCCCTAGGCGCAGCCTAAGACACAGCATTGGGCTGAGTTCAGTTCCAATGATGAGGCCATTGAGGATGCAATTTTGGGGCAGTACCGCGCACCCCTTGGCATTCCTTTCGCATTGTCAGTGTCCGTGGAACTCTGGGCATTGTAGTCTTCTGAACCCTAACCCTAGGCGTAACCCTAACCCTAGCCCTAGGCGCAGCCTAAGACACAGCATTGGGCTGAGTTGGGTTCTAATGAGGAAGCCACTGAGGCTGGTGTGTTTGGGCAGTACCACACTCCCCTTGGCATTCCTTTTGCATTGTCAGTGTCCCTGGAGCTCTGGGCTTTGTGGTTTTCTGAACCCTAACCCTAGGCGTAACCCTAACCCTGACCAGAGTCGCAGCCTAAGACACAGCATTGGGCTGAGTCAGGTTCCAATGAGGAAGTCACTGATGCTGGTTTGTTGGGGCAGTACCGCGCTCCCTTTAGCATGCCTTTTGCATTGTCCGTGTCCCTGGAGCTCTGGGCATTGTGGTTTTCTGAACCCTAACCCTAGGCATAACCCTAACCCAAGCCCTAGGCACAGCCTAAGACACAGCATTGGGCTGATGTCCGTTCCAAAGAGGAAGCCATTGAGGACGCAATTTTGGAGCAGTACCGCGCTCCCCTTGGTATTCCTTTTGCATTGTCAGTGTCCCTGGAGCTCTGGGCTTTGTGGTTTTCTGAACCCTAACCCTAGGCGTAACCCTAACCCTAGGCGTAACCCTAACCCTAGCCCTAGGCGCAGCCTAAGACACAGCATTGGGCTGAGTTCGGTACCAAGGAAAAAGCCATTGAGGACGCAATTTTGGGGCAGTACCGCGCTCCCCTTGGCATTCCTTTCGCATTGTCAGTGTCCCTGGAGCTCTGGGCTTTGTGGTTTCCGGAACCCTAACCCTAGGCATAACCCTAACCCTAGCCCTAGGCGCAGCCTAAGACACAGCATTGGGCTGAGTTGGGTTCCCATGAGGAGGCTATTGAGGATGCAATTTTGGAGAAGTACCGTGGTCCCCTTGGCATTCCTTTCGCATTGTCAGTGTCCGTGGAACTCTGGGCATTGTGGTCTTCTGAACCCTAACCCTAGGCATAACCCTAACCCTAGCCCTAGGTGCAGCCTAAGAAAGAGCATTGGGCTGAGTTGGGTTCCCATGAGGAGGCCATTGCGGATGCAATTTTGGGGCAGTACCGCGCTCCCCTTGGTATTCCTTTTGCATTGTCAGTGTCCCTGGAGCTCTGGGCTTTGTGGTTTCCGGAACCCTAACCCTAGGCATAACCCTAACCCTAGCCCTAGGCGCAGCCTAAGACACAGCATTGGGCTGAGTTGGGTTCTAATGAGGAAGCCACTGAGGCTGGTGTGTTTGGGCAGTACCACACTCCCCTTGGCATTCCTTTTGCATTGTCCGTGTCCCTGGAGCTCTGGGCATTGTGGTTTTCTGAACCCTAACCCTAGGCGTAACCCTAACCCTAGCCCTAGGTGCAGCCTAAGACACAGCATTGGGATGATGTCCGTTCCAAAGAGGAAGCCATTGAGGATGCAATTTTGGAGCAGTACCGCGCTCCCCTTGGTATTCCTTTCGCATTGTCAGTGTCCCTGGAGCTCTGGGCTTTGTGGTTTTCTGAACCCTAACCCTAGGCGTAACCCTAACCCTGACCAGAGTCGCAGCCTAAGACACAGCATTGGGCTGAGTCCGGTTCCAATGAGGAAGTCACTGAGGCTGGTTTGTTGGAGCAGTACCGCGCTCCCCTTGGTATTCCTTTTGCATTGTCAGTGTCCCTGGAGCTCTGGGCTTTGTGGTTTTCTGAACCCTAACCCTAGGCATAACCGTAACCCAAGCCCTAGGCGCAGCCTAAGACACAGCATTGGGCTGAGTTGGGTTCCCATGAGGAGGCCATTGAGGATGCAATTTTGGGGCAGTACCGCGCTCCCCTTGGCATTCCTTTTGCATTGTCAGTGTCCCTGGAGCTCTGGGCTTTGTGGTTTTCTGAACCCTAACCCTAGGCGTAACCCTAACCCTAGCCCTAGGCGCAGCCTAAGACACAGCATTGGGCTGAGTTGGGTTCCCATGAGGAGGCCATTGAGGATGCAATTTTGGAGCAGTACTGTTGTCACTTTGGCATGCCTTTCGCATTGTCAGTGTCCCTGGAGCTCTGGGCATTGTGGTTTTCTGTACCCTAACCCTAGGCGTAACCCCAACCCTAGCCCTATGCTGAGCCTAAGACACAGCATTGGGCTGAGTAAGGTTCCAAAGAGGAAGTCACTGAGGCTGGTATGTTGGGGCAGTACCGCGCTCCCCTTGGCATGCCTTTCGCATTGTCAGTGTCCCTGGAGCTCTGGGCTTTGTGGTTTTCTGAACCCTAACCCTAGGCGTAACCCTAACCCTAGCCCTAGGTGCAGCCTAAGAAAGAGCATTGGGCTGTGTTGGGTTCCAATGATGAGGCCATTGAGGATGCAATTTTGGAGCAGTACCGCGCTCCCCTTGGTATTCCTTTTGCATTGTCAGTGTCCCTGGAGCTCTGGGCATTGTGGTTTTCTGAACCCTAACCCTAGGCGTAACCCTAACCCAAGCCCTAGGCGCAGCCTAAGACACAGCATTGGGCTGAGTCAGGTTCCAAGGAGGAAGCCATTGAGGACGCAATTTTGGGGCAGTACCGCGCTCCCCTTGGCATTCCTTTCGCATTGTCAGTGTCCCTGGAGCTCTGGGCATTGTGGTTTCCGGAACCCTAACCCTAGGCGTAACCCTAACCCTAGCCCTAGGCGCAGCCTAAGACACAGCATTGGGCTGAGTTGGGTTCTGATGAGGAGGCCATTGAGGATGCAATTTTGGAGCAGTACCGTGGTCCCCTTGGCATGCCTTTCGCATTGTCCGTGTCTTTGGAGCTCTGGGCTTTGTGGTTTTCTGAACCCTAACCCTAGGCGTAACCCTAACCCTAGCCCTAGGCGCAGCCTAAGACACAGCATTGGGCTGAGTTCAGTTCCAATGATGATGCCATTGAGGATGCAATTTTGGGGCAGTACCGCGCACCCCTTGGCATTCCTTTCGCATTGTCAGTGTCCGTGGAACTCTGGGCATTGTAGTCTTCTGAACCCTAACCCTAGGCGTAACCCTAACCCTAGCCCTAGGCGCAGCCTAAGACACAGCATTGGGCTGAGTTGGGTTCTAATGAGGAAGCCACTGAGGCTGGTGTGTTTGGGCAATACCACACTCCTCTTGGCATTCCTTTTGCATTGTCAGTGTCCCTGGAGCTCTGGGCTTTGTGGTTTTCTGAACCCTAACCCTAGGCGTAACCCTAACCCTGACCAGAGTCGCAGCCTAAGACACAGCATTGGGCTGAGTCAGGTTCCAATGAGGAAGTCACTGAGGCTGGTTTGTTGGGGCAGTACCGCGCTCCCTTTAGCATGCCTTTTGCATTGTCCGTGTCCCTGGAGCTCTGGGCATTGTGGTTTTCTGAACCCTAACCCTAGGCATAACCCTAACCCAAGCCCTAGGCACAGCCTAAGACACAGCATTGGGATGATGTCCGTTCCAAAGAGGAAGCCATTGAGGATGCAATTTTGGAGCAGTACCGCGCTCCCCTTGGTATTCCTTTTGCATTGTCAGTGTCCCTGGAGCTCTGGGCTTTGTGGTTTTCTGAACCCTAACCCTAGGCGTAACCCTAACCCTGACCAGAGTCGCAGCCTAAGACACAGCATTGGGCTGAGTCCGGTTACAATGAGGAAGTCACTGAGGCTGGTATGTTGGGGCAGTACCGCGCTCCCTTTAGCATGCCTTTTGCATTGTCCGTGTCCCTGGAGCTCTGGGCTTTGTGGTTTTCTGAACCCTAACCCTAGGCGTAACCCTAACCCTAGCCCTAGGCGCAGCCTAAGACACAGCATTGGGCTGAGTCAGGTTCCAAGGAGGAAGCCATTGAGGACGCAATTTTGGGGCAGTACCGCGCTCCCCTTGGCATTCCTTTCGCATTGTCAGTGTCCCTGGAGCTCTGGGCATTGTGGTTTCCGGAACCCTAACCCTAGGCGTAACCCTAACCCTAGCCCTAGGCGCAGCCTAAGACAGAGCATTGGGCTGAGTCCGGTTACAATGAGGAAGTCACTGAGGCTGGTATGTTGGGGCAGTACCGCGCTCCCTTTAGCATGCCTTTTGCATTGTCAGTGTCCCTGGAGCTCTGGGCTTTGTGGTTTTCTGAACCCTAACCCTAGGCATAACCCTAACCCTAGCCCTAGGCATAGCCTAAGACACAGCATTGGGCTGATGTCCGTTCCAAAGAGGAAGCCATTGAGGACGCAATTTTGGAGCAGTACCGCGCTCCCCTTGGTATTCCTTTTGCATTGTCAGTGTCCCTGGATCTCTGGGCTTTGTGGTTTTCTGAACCCTAACCCTAGGCATAACCCTAACCCTAGCCCTAGGCGCAGCCTAAGACACAGCATTGGGCTGAGTTGGGTTCCCATGAGGAGGCCATTGAGGATGCAATTTTGGAGCAGTACCACGCTCCCCTTGGCATGCCTTTTGCATTGTCAGTGTCCCTGGAGCTCTGGGCTTTGTGGTTTTCTGAACCCTAACCCTAGGCGTAACCCTAACCCTAGCCCTAGGCGCAGCCTAAGACACAGCACTGGGCTGAGTTGGGTTCCCATGAGGAGGCCATTGAGGATGCAATTTTGGAGCAGTACTGTTGTCCCTTGGCATTCCTTTCGCATTGTCAGTGTCCCTGGAGCTCTGGGCATTGTGGTTTTCTGTACCCTAACCCTAGGCGTAACCCCAACCCTAGCCCTATGCTGAGCCTAAGACACAGCATTGGGCTGAGTAAGGTTCCAAAGAGGAAGTCACTGAGGCTGGTATGTTGGGGCAGTACCGCGCTCCCCTTGGCATTCCTTTTGCATTGTCAGTGTCCCTGGAGCTCTGGGCTTTGTGGTTTTCTGAACCCTAACCCTAGGCGTAACCCTAACCCTAGCCCTAGGTGCAGCCTAAGAAAGAGCATTGGGCTGTGTTGGGTTCCAATGATGAGGCCATTGAGGATGCAATTTTGGAGCAGTACCGCGCTCCCCTTGGTATTCCTTTTGCATTGTCAGTGTCCCTGGAGCTCTGGGCTTTGTGGTTTTCTGAACCCTAACCCTAGGCGTAACCCTAACCCTGACCAGAGTCGCATCCTAAGACACAGCATTGGGCTGAGTCAGGTTCCAATGAGGAAGTCACTGAGGCTGGTTTGTTGGGGCAGTACCGCGCTCCCTTTAGCATGCCTTTGGCATTGTCAGTGTCCCTGGAGCTCTGGGCTTTGTGGTTTTCTGAACCCTAACCCTAGGCGTAATCCTAACCCTAGCCCTAGGTGCAGCCTAAGACACAGCATTGGGCTGAGTTGGGTTCCCATGAGGAGGCCATTGAGGATGCAATTTTGGAGCAGTACCGCGCTCCCCTTGGTATTCCTTTTGCATTGTCAGTGTCCCTGGAGCTCTGGGCTTTGTGGTTTTCTGAACCCTAACCCTAGGCGTAACCCTAACCCTAGCCCTAGGCGCAGCCTAAGACACAGCATTGGGCTGAGTTGGGTTCCCATGAGGAGGCCATTGAGGATGCAATTTTGGAGCAGTACTGTTGTCCCTTGGCATTCCTTTTGCATTGTCAGTGTCCCTGGAGCTCTGGGCTTTGTGGTTTTCTGTACCCTAACCCTAGGCGTAACCCCAACCCTAGCCCTATGCTGAGCCTAAGACACAGCATTGGGCTGAGTAAGGTTCCAAAGAGGAAGTCACTGAGGCTGGTATGTTGGGGCAGTACCGCGCTCCCCTTGGCATGCCTTTTGCATTGTCAGTGTCCCTGGAGCTCTGGGCTTTGTGGTTTTCTGAACCCTAACCCTAGGCGTAACCCTAACCCTAGCCCTAGGCGCAGCCTAAGACACAGCATTGGGCTGAGTTCGATTCCAAGGAGGAAGCCATTGAGGATGCAATTTTGGGGCAGTACCGCGCTCCCCTTGGCATTCCTTTCGCATTGTCAGTGTCCCTGGAGCTCTGGGCATTGTGGTTTCCGGAACCCTAACCCTAGGCATAACCCTAACCCTAGCCCTAGGCGCAGCCTAAGACACAGCATTGGGCTGAGTTGGGTTCTGATGAGGAGGCCATTGAGGATGCAATTTTGGAGCAGTACCGTGGTCCCCTTGGCATTCCTTTCGCATTGTCAGTGTCCCTGGAGCTCTGGGCTTTGTGGTTTTCTGAACCCTAACCCTAGGCGTAACCCTAACCCTAGCCCTAGGCGCAGCCTACGACACAGCACTGGGCTGATTAAGGTTCCAAAGAGGAAGTCACTGAGGCTGGTATGTTGGGGCAGTACCGCGCTCCCCTTGGCATTGCTTTTGCATTGTCAGTGTCCGTGGAGCTCTGGGCATTGTGGTTTTCTGAACCCTAACCCTAGGCGTAACCCCAACCCTAGCCCTAGGCGCAGCCTAAGACACAGCATTGGGCTGAGTCAGGTTCCAATGAGGAAGTCACTGAGGCTGGTTTGTTGGGGCAGTACCGCGCTCGCTTTAGCATGCCTTTTGCATTGCCCGTGTCCCTGGAGCTCTGGGCATTGTGGTTTTCTGAACCCTAACCCTAGGCGTAACCCTAACCCAAGCCCTAGGTGCAGCCTAAGACACAGCATTGGGCTGAGTTGGGTTCCAAAGAGGAGGCCATTGAGGATGCAATTTTGGAGCAGTACCGTGCGCCTCTTGGCATGCCTTTCGCATTGTCAGTGTCCCTGGAGCTCTGGACATTGTGGTTTTCTGAACCCTAACCCTAGGCGTAATCCTTACGCTAGCCCTAGGCGCAGCCTAAGACACAGCATTGGGCTGAGTCAGGTTCCAATGAGGAAGCCACTGAGGCTGGTTTGTTGGGGCAGTAAAGCGCTCCCCTTGGCATTCCTTTCGCATTGTCAGTGTCCCTGGAGCTCTGGGCATTGTGGTTTTCTGAACCCTAACCCTAGGCGTAACCCTAACCCTAGCCCTAGGCGCAGCCTAAGACACAGCATTGGGCTGAGTTGGGTTCTAATGAGGAAGCCACTGAGGCTGGTGTGTTTGGGCAGTACCGCGCTCCCCTTGGCATTCCTTTTGCATTGTCAGTGTCCCTGGAGCTCTGGGCATTGTGGATTTCTGAACCCTTACCCTATGCGTAACCCTAACCCTGACCAGAGTCGCAGCCTAAGACACAGCATTGGGCTGAGTCAGGTTCCAATGAGGAAGTCACTGAGGCTGGTTTCTTGGGGCAGTACCGCGCTCCCTTTAGCATGCCTTTTGCATTGTCAGTGTCCCTGGAGCTCTGGGCATTGTGGTTTTCTGAACCCTAACCCTAGGCGTAACCCTAACCCTAGCCCTAGGCGCAGCCTAAGGCACAGCATTGGGCTGAGTTGGGTTCCAAAGAGGAAGTCACTGAGGCTGGTGTGTTCGGGCAGTACCGTGGTCCCCTTGGCATGCCTTTCGCATTGTCAGTGTCCCTGGAGCTCTGGGCTTTGTGGTTTTCTCAACCCTAACCCTTGGCGTAACCCTAGGCCTAGCCCTAGGTGCAGCCTAAGACACAGCATTGGGCTGAGTAAGGTTCCAAAGAGGAAGTCACTGAGGCTGGTATGTTGGGGCAGTACCGCGCTCCCCTTGGCATTGCTTTTGCATTGTCAGTGTCCCTGGAGCTCTGGGCATTGTGGTTTTCTGAACCCTAACCCTAGGCGTAACCCTAACCCTGACCAGAGTCGCAGCCTAAGACACAGCATTAGTCTGAGTCAGGTTCCAATGAGGAAGTCACTGAGGCTGGTTTGTTGGGGCAGTACCGCGCTCCCTTTAGCATGCCTTTCGCATTGTCAGTGTCCCTGGAGCTCTGGGCATTGTGGTTTTCTGAACCCTAACCCTAGGCGTAACCCTAACCCTAGCCCTAGGCGCAGCCTAAGACACAGCATTGGGCTCAGTTTGGTTCCAAAGAGGAAGTCACTGAGGCTGGTGTGTTGGGGCAGTACCGTGGTCACCTTGGCATGCCTTTCGCATTGTCAGTGTCCCTGGAGCTCTGGGCTTTGTGGTCTTCTGAACCCTAACCCTAGGCGTAACCCTAACCCTAGCCCTAGGCGCAGCCTAAGACACAGCATTGCGCTGAGTCAGGTTCCAAAGAGGAAGTCACTGAGGCTGGTATGTTGGGGCAGTACCGCGCTCCCCTTGGCATTCCTTTTGCATTGTCAGTGTCCCTGGAGCTCTGGGCATTGTGGTTTTCTGAACCGTAACCCTAGGCGTAACCCTAACCCTAGCCCTAGGCGCAGCCTAAGACACAGCACTGGGCTGAATTGGGTTCCAATGGTGAGGCCATTAAGGATGCAATTTTGGGGCACTACCGTGCTTCCCTTGGCATGCCTTTCGCATTGTCAGTGTTCCTGGAGCTCTGGGCTTTGTGGTTTTCTGAAGCCTAACCCTAGGCGTAACCCTAACCCTGACCAGAGTCGCAGCCTAAGACACAGCATTGGGCTGAGTCAGGGTCCAATGAGGAAGCCACTGAGGCTGGTTTGTTGGGGCAGTACCGCGCTCCCTTTAGCATGCCTTTCGCATTGTCAGTGTCCCTGGAGCTCTGGGCATTGTGGTTTTCTGAACCCTAACCCTAGGCGTAACCCTAACCCTAGCCCTAGGCGCAGCCTAAGAAAGAGCATTGGGCTGAGTTGGGTTCCAATGAGGAGGCCATTGAGGATGCAATTTTGGAGCAGTACCGTGCGCCTCTTGGCATGCCTTTTGCAATGTCAGTGTCCCTGGAGCTCGGGGCGTTGTGGTTTTCTGTACCCTAAACCTAGGCGTAACCCTAACCCTAGCCCTAGGTGCAGCCTAAGAAAGAGCATTGGGCTGAGTTGGGTTCCAATGAGGAGGCCATTGAGGATGCAATTTTGGAGCAGTACCGCGCTCCCCTTGGCATTCCTTTCGCATTGTCAGTGTCCCTGGAGCTCTGGGCTTTGTGGTTTTCTGAACCCTAACCCTAGGCGTAACCCTAACCCTAGCCCTAGGCACAGCCTAAGAAAGTGCATTGGGCTGAGTTGGCTTCCCATGAGGAGGCCATTGAGGATGCAATTTTGGAGCAGTACCGTGCGCCTCTTGGCATTCCTTTTGCATTGTCAGTGTCCCTGGAGCTCTGGGCTTTGTGGTTTTCTGAACCCTAACCCTAGGCGTAACCCTAACCCTAGCCCCAGGCGCAGCCTAAGACACAGCATTGGGCTGAGTAAGGTTCCAAAGAGGAAGTCACTGAGGCTGGTATGTTGGGGCAGTACCGCGCTCCCCTTGGCATTCCTTTTGCATTGTCAGTGTCCCTGGAGCTCTGGGCATTGTGGTTTTCTGAACCCTAATCCTAGGCGTAACCCTAACCCTAGCCCTAGGCGCAGCCTAAGACACAGCATTGGGCTGAGTTGGGTTCCAATGATGAGGCCATTGAGGATGCAATTTTGGGGCACTACCGTGCTTCCCTTGGCATGCCTTTCGCATTGTCAGTGTCCCTGGAGCTCTGGGCTTTGTGATTTTCTGAACCCTAACCCTAGGCGTAACCCTAACCCTGACCAGAGTCGCAGCCTAAGACACAGCATTGGGCTGAGTCAGGTTCCAAAGCGGAAGCCACTGAGGCTGGTTTGTTGGGGCAGTACCGCACTACCCTTGGCATGCCTTTTGCATTGTCCGTGTCCCTGGAGCTCTGGGCTTTGTGGTTTTCTGAACCCTAACCCTAGGCGTAACCCTAACCCTAGCCCTAGGCGCAGCCTAAGACACAGCATTGGGCTTAGTTTGGTTCCAAAGAGGAAGTCACTGAGGCTGGTGTGTTGGGGCAGTACCGTGGTCACCTTGGCATTCCTTTCGCATTGTCAGTGTCCCTGGAGCTCTGGGCATTGTGGTTTTCTGAACCCTAACCCTAGGCGTAACCCTAACCCTAGCCTTAGGCGCAGCCTAAAACACAGCATTGGGCTCAGTTTGGTTCCAAAGAGGAAGTCACTGAGGCTGGTGTGTTGGGGCAGTACCGTGGTCACCTTGGCATTCCTTTTGCATTGTCAGTGTCCCTGGAGCTCTGGACATTGTGGTTTTCTGAACTCTAACCCTAGGCGTAACCCTAACCCTAGCCCTAGGCACAGCCTAAGAAAGAGCATTGGGCTGAGTTGGGTTCCAATGATGAGGCCATTAAGGATGCAATTTTGGGGCACTACCGTGCTTCCCTTGGCATGCCTTTCACATTGTCAGTGTTCCTGGAGCTCTGGGCTTTGTGGTTTTCTGAAGCCTAACCCTAGGCGTAACCCTAACCCTGACCAGAGTCGCAGCCTAAGACACAGCATTGGGCTGAGTCAGGTTCCAAAGAGGAAGTCACTGAGGCTGGTTTGTTGGGGCAGTACCGCGCTCCCTTTAGCATGCCTTTTGCATTGTCCGTGTCCCTGGAGCTCTGGGCTTTGTGGTTTTCTGAACCCTAACCCTAGGCTTAACCCCAACCCTAGCCCTAGGTGCAGCCTAAGACACAGCATTGGGCTTAGTTTGGTTCCCATGAGGAAGTCACTGAGGCTGGTGTGTTGGGGCAGTACCGTGGTCACCTTGGCATTCCTTTTGCATTGTCAGTGTCCCTGGAGCTCTGGGCATTGTGGTTTTCTGAACCCTAACCCTAGGCGTAACCCTTACCCTAGCCCTATGCTGAGCCTAAGACACAGCATTGGGCTGAGTAAGGTTCCAAAGAGGAAGTCACTGAGGCTGGTATGTTGGGGCAGTAAAGCGCTCCCCTTGGCATTCCTTTCGCATTGTCAGTGTCCCTGGAGCTCTGGGCTTTGTGGTTTTCTGAACCCTAACACTAGGCGTAACCCTAACCCTAGCCCTAGGCGCAGCCTAAGACACAGCATTGGGCTGAGTAAGGTTCCAAAGAGGAAGTCACTGAGGCTGGTATGTTGGGGCAGTACCGCGCTCCCCTTGGCATTCCTTTTGCATTGTCAGTGTCCCTGGAGCTCTGGGCTTTGTGGTTTTCTGAACCCTAACCCTAGGCGTAACCCTAACCCTAGCCCTAGGCGCAGCCTAAGACACAGCATCGGGCTGAGTTGGGTTCCCATGAGGAGGCCATTGAGGATGCAATTTTGGAGCAGTACCGTGCGCCTCTTGGCATGCCTTTTGCAATGTCAGTGTCCCTGGAGCTCGGGGCGTTGTGGTTTTCTGTACCCTAAACCTAGGCGTAACCCTAACCCTAGCCCTAGGTGCAGCCTAAGAAAGAGCATTGGGCTGAGTTGGGTTCCAATGAGGAGGCCATTGAGGATGCAATTTTGGAGCAGTACCGTGGTCCCTTGGCATGCCTTTCGCATTGTCAGTGTCCCTGGAGCTCTGGACATTGTGATTTTCTGTACCCTAACCCTAGGCGTAACCCTAACCCTAGCCCTAGGCGCAGCCTAAGACACAGCATTGGGCTGAGTTGGGTTCCCATGAGGAGGCCATTGAGGATGCAATTTTGGGGCAGTACCGCGCTCCCCTTGGCATTCCTTTCGCATTGTCAGTGTCCCTGGAGCTCTGGGCATTGTGGTTTTCTGAACCCTAACCCTAGGCGTAACCCTAACCCTAGCCCTAGGCGCAGCCTAAGACACAGCATTGGGCTTAGTTTGGTTCCAAAGAGGAAGTCACTGAGCCTGGTGTGTTGGGGCAGTACCGTGGTCACCTTGGCATTCCTTTTGCATTGTCAGTGTCCCTGGAGCTCTGGGCTTTGTGGTTTTCTGAACCCTAAACCTAGGCGTAACCCTAACCCAAGCCCTAGGCGCAGCCTAAGAAAGAGCATTGGGCTCAGTTTGGTTCCAAAGAGGAAGTCACTGAGGCTGGTGTGTTGGGGCAGTACCGTGGTCACCTTGGCATTCCTTTCGCATTGTCAGTGTCCCTGGAGCTCTGGGCTTTGTGGTTTTCTGAACCCTAACCCTAGGCGTAACCCTAACCCTAGCCCTAGGCGCAGCCTAAGACACAGCACTGGGCTGAGTTGGGTTCCAATGATGAGGCCAATAAGGATGCAATTTTGGGGCACTACCGTGTTTCCCTTGGCATGCCTTTCGCATTGTCAGTGTCCCTGGAGCTCTGGGCATTGTTGTTTTCTGAACCCTAACCCTAGGCGTAACCCCAACCCTAGCCCTAGGCGCAGCCTAAGACACAGCATTGGGCTGAGTCAGGTTCCAATGAGGAAGTCACTGAGGCTGGTTTGTTGGGGCAGTACCGCGCTCCCTTTAGCATGCCTTTTGCATTGTCAGTGTCCCTGGAGCTCTGGGCTTTGTGGTTTTCTCAACCCTAACCCTAGGCGTAACCCTAACCCAAGCCCTAGGCGCAGCCTAAGACACAGCATTGGGCTGAGTTCGGTTCCAAGGAGGAAGTCATTGAGGACGCAATTTTGGAGCAGTACCGCGCTCCCCTTGGCATGCCTTTCGCATTGTCAGTGTCCCTGGAGCTCTGGGCTTTGTGGTTTCCGGAACCCAAACCCTAGGCATAGCCCTAACCCTAGCCCTAGGCGCAGCCTAAGAAGGAGCATTGGGCTGAGTTGGGTTCCCATGAGGAGGCCATTGAGGATGCAATTTTGGAGCAGTACCGTGCGCCTCTTGGCATGCCTTTTGCATTGTCAGTGTCCCTGGAGCTCTGGGCTTTGTGGTTTTCTGAACCCTAACCCTAGGCTTAACCCTAACCCTTGCCCTAGGCGCAGCCTAAGACACAGCATTGGGCTGAGTCAGGTTCCAATGAGGAAGTCACTGAGGCTGGTTTGTTGGGGCAGTACCGCGCTCCCTTTAGCATGCCTTTTGCATTGTCCGTGTCCCTGGAGCTCTGGGCTTTGTGGTTTTCTGAACCCTAACCCTAGGCGTAACCCTAACCCTAGCCCTAGGCGCAGCCTAAGACACAGCATTGGGCTGAGTTGGGTTCCAATGAGGAGGCCATTGAGGATGCAATTTTGGGGCAGTACCGTGGTCCCTTGGCATGCCTTTCGCATTGTCAGTGTCCCTGGAGCTCTGGGCATTGTGGTTTTCTGTACCCTAACCCTAGGCGTAACCCTAACCCAAGCCCTAGGCATAGCCTAAGAAAGAGCATTGGGCTGAGTTGGGTTCCCATGAGGAGGCCATTGAGGATGCAATTTTGGGGCAGTACCGTGCTCCCCTTGGCATTCCTTTCGCATTGTCAGTGTCCCTGGAGCTCTGGACTTTGTGGTTTTCTGAACCCTAACCCTAGGCGTAACCCTAACCCTAGCCCTAGGCGCAGCCTAAGACACAGCATTGGGCTGAGTTGGGTTCCCATGAGGAAGCCATTGAGGATGCAATTTTGGAGCAGTACCGTGCGCCTCTTGGCATGCCTTTTGCATTGTCAGTGTCCCTGGAGCTCTGGGCTTTGTGGTTTTCTCAACCCTAACCCTAGGCGTAACCCTAACCCTAGCCCTAGGCGCAGCCTACGACACAGCACTGGGCTGATTAAGGTTCCAAAGAGGAAGTCACTGAGGCTGGTATGTTGGGGCAGTACCGCGCTCCCCTTGGCATTGCTTTTGCATTGTCAGTGTCCGTGGAGCTCTGGGCATTGCGGTTTTCTGAACCCTAACCCTAGGCGTAACCCTAACCCTAGCCCTAGGCGCAGCCTAAGACACAGCATTGGGCTGAGTCAGGTTCCAATGAGGAAGTCACTGAGGCTGGTTTGTTGGGGCAGTACCGCGCTCGCTTTAGCATGCCTTTTGCATTGCCCGTGTCCCTGGAGCTCTGGGCATTGTGGTTTTCTGAACCCTAACCCTAGGCGTAACCCTAACCCAAGCCCTAGGTGCAGCCTAAGACACAGCATTGGGCTGAGTTGGGTTCCAAAGAGGAGGCCATTGAGGATGCAATTTTGGAGCAGTACCGTGCGCCTCTTGGCATGCCTTTTGCATTGTCAGTGTCCCTGGAGCTCTGGACATTGTGGTTTTCTGAACCCTAACCCTAGGCGTAATCCTTACGCTAGCCCTAGGCGCAGCCTAAGACACAGCGTTGGGCTGAGTCAGGTTCCAATGAGGAAGCCACTGAGGCTGGTTTGTTGGGGCAGTAAAGCGCTCCCCTTGGCATTCCTTTCGCATTGTCAGTGTCCCTGGAGCTCTGGGCATTGTGGTTTTCTGAACCCTAACCCTAGGCGTAACCCTAACCCTAGCCCTAGGCGCAGCCTAAGACACAGCATTGGGCTGAGTTGGGTTCTAATGAGGAAGCCACTGAGGCTGGTGTGTTTGGGCAGTACCGCGCTCCCCTTGGCATTCCTTTTGCATTGTCAGTGTCCCTGGAGCTCTGGGCATTGTGGATTTCTGAACCCTTACCCTATGCGTAACCCTAACCCTGACCAGAGTCGCAGCCTAAGACACAGCATTGGGCTGAGTCAGGTTCCAATGAGGAAGTCACTGAGGCTGGTGTGTTGGGGCAGTACCGCGCTCCCTTTAGCATGCCTTTTGCATTGTCAGTGTCCCTGGAGCTCTGGGCATTGTGGTTTTCTGAACCCTAACCCTAGGCGTAACCCTAACCCTAGCCCTAGGCGCAGCCTAAGGCACAGCATTGGGCTGAGTTGGGTTCCAAAGAGGAAGTCACTGAGGCTGGTGTGTTCGGGCAGTACCGTGGTCCCCTTGGCATGCCTTTCGCATTGTCAGTGTCCCTGGAGCTCTGGGCTTTGTGGTTTTCTCAACCCTAACCCTTGGCGTAACCCTAGGCCTAGCCCTAGGTGCAGCCTAAGACACAGCATTGGGCTGAGTCAGGTTCCAATGAGGAAGTCACTGAGGCTGGTATGTTGGGGCAGTACCGCGCTCCCCTTGGCATTGCTTTTGCATTGTCAGTGTCCCTGGAGCTCTGGGCATTGTGGTTTTCTGAACCCTAACCCTAGGCGTAACCCTAACCCTGACCAGAGTCGCAGCCTAAGACACAGCATTAGTCTGAGTCAGGTTCCAATGAGGAAGTCACTGAGGCTGGTTTGTTGGGGCAGTACCGCGCTCCCTTTAGCATGCCTTTCGCATTGTCAGTGTCCCTGGAGCTCTGGGCATTGTGGTTTTCTGAACCCTAACCCTAGGCGTAACCCTAACCCTAGCCCTAGGTGCAGCCTAAGACACAGCATTGGGCTCAGTTTGGTTCCAAAGAGGAAGTCACTGAGGCTGGTGTGTTGGGGCAGTACCGTGGTCACCTTGGCATGCCTTTCGCATTGTCAGTGTCCCTGGAGCTCTGGGCTTTGTGGTCTTCTGAACCCTAACCCTAGGCGTAACCCTAACCCTAGCCCTAGGCGCAGCCTAAGACACAGCATTGCGCTGAGTCAGGTTCCAAAGAGGAAGTCACTGAGGCTGGTATGTTGGGGCAGTACCGCGCTCCCCTTGGCATTCCTTTTGCATTGTCAGTGTCCCTGGAGCTCTGGGCATTGTGGTTTTCTGAACCCTAACCCTAGGCGTAACCCTAACCCTAGCCCTAGGCGCAGCCTAAGACACAGCACTGGGCTGAGTTGGGTTCCAATGGTGAGGCCATTAAGGATGCAATTTTGGGGCACTACCGTGCTTCCCTTGGCATGCCTTTCGCATTGTCAGTGTTCCTGGAGCTCTGGGCTTTGTGGTTTTCTGAAGCCTAACCCTAGGCGTAACCCTAACCCTGACCAGAGTCGCAGCCTAAGACACAGCATTGGGCTGAGTCAGGGTCCAATGAGGAAGCCACTGAGGCTGGTTTGTTGGGGCAGTACCGCGCTCCCTTTAGCATGCCTTTTGCATTGTCCGTGTCCCTGGAGCTCTGGGCTTTGTGGTTTTCTGAACCCTAACCCTAGGCTTAACCCCAACCCTAGCCCTAGGTGCAGCCTAAGACACAGCATTGGGCTGAGTTTGGTTCCCATAAGGAAGTCACTGAGGCTGGTGTGTTGGGGCAGTACCGTGGTCACTTTGGCATTCCTTTTGCATTGTCAGTGTCCCTGGAGCTCTGGGCATTGTGGTTTTCTGAACCCTAACCCTAGGCGTAACCCTTACCCTAGCCCTATGCTGAGCCTAAGACACAGCATTGGGCTGAGTAAGGTTCCAAAGAGGAAGTCACTGTGGCTGGTATGTTGGGGCAGTAAAGCGCTCCCCTTGGCATTCCTTTCGCATTGTCAGTGTCCCTGGAGCTCTGGGCTTTGTGGTTTTCTGAACCCTAACCCTAGGCGTAATCCTAACCCTAGCCCTAGGTGCAGCCTAAGACACAGCATTGGGCTGAGTTGGGTTCCCATGAGGAGGCCATTGAGGATGCAATTTTGGGGCAGTACCGCGCTCCCCTTGGCATTCCTTTTGCATTGTCAGTGTCCCTGGAGCTCTGGGCTTTGTGGTTTTCTGAACCCTAACCCTAGGCGTAACCCTAACCCTAGCCCTAGGCGCAGCCTAAGACACAGCATTGGGCTGAGTTGGGTTCCCATGAGGAGGCCATTGAGGATGCAATTTTGGAGCAGTACTGTTGTCCCTTGGCATTCCTTTTGCATTGTCAGTGTCCCTGGAGCTCTGGGCTTTGTGGTTTTCTGTACCCTAACCCTAGGCGTAACCCCAACCCTAGCCCTATGCTGAGCCTAAGACACAGCATTGGGCTGAGTAAGGTTCCAAAGAGGAAGTCACTGAGGCTGGTATGTTGGGGCAGTACCGCGCTCCCCTTGGCATGCCTTTTGCATTGTCAGTGTCCCTGGAGCTCTGGGCTTTGTGGTTTTCTGAACCCTAACCCTAGGCGTAACCCTAACCCTAGCCCTAGGCGCAGCCTAAGACACAGCATTGGGCTGAGTTCGATTCCAAGGAGGAAGCCATTGAGGATGCAATTTTGGGGCAGTACCGCGCTCCCCTTGGCATTCCTTTCGCATTGTCAGTGTCCCTGGAGCTCTGGGCATTGTGGTTTCCGGAACCCTAACCCTAGGCATAACCCTAACCCTAGCCCTAGGCGCAGCCTAAGACACAGCATTGGGCTGAGTTGGGTTCTGATGAGGAGGCCATTGAGGATGCAATTTTGGAGCAGTACCGTGGTCCCCTTGGCATTCCTTTCGCATTGTCAGTGTCCCTGGAGCTCTGGGCTTTGTGGTTTTCTGAACCCTAACCCTAGGCGTAACCCTAACCCTAGCCCTAGGCGCAGCCTACGACACAGCACTGGGCTGATTAAGGTTCCAAAGAGGAAGTCACTGAGGCTGGTATGTTGGGGCAGTACCGCGCTCCCCTTGGCATTGCTTTTGCATTGTCAGTGTCCGTGGAGCTCTGGGCATTGTGGTTTTCTGAACCCTAACCCTAGGCGTAACCCCAACCCTAGCCCTAGGCGCAGCCTAAGACACAGCATTGGGCTGAGTCAGGTTCCAATGAGGAAGTCACTGAGGCTGGTTTGTTGGGGCAGTACCGCGCTCGCTTTAGCATGCCTTTTGCATTGCCCGTGTCCCTGGAGCTCTGGGCATTGTGGTTTTCTGAACCCTAACCCTAGGCGTAACCCTAACCCAAGCCCTAGGTGCAGCCTAAGACACAGCATTGGGCTGAGTTGGGTTCCAAAGAGGAGGCCATTGAGGATGCAATTTTGGAGCAGTACCGTGCGCCTCTTGGCATGCCTTTCGCATTGTCAGTGTCCCTGGAGCTCTGGACATTGTGGTTTTCTGAACCCTAACCCTAGGCGTAATCCTTACGCTAGCCCTAGGCGCAGCCTAAGACACAGCATTGGGCTGAGTCAGGTTCCAATGAGGAAGCCACTGAGGCTGGTTTGTTGGGGCAGTAAAGCGCTCCCCTTGGCATTCCTTTCGCATTGTCAGTGTCCCTGGAGCTCTGGGCATTGTGGTTTTCTGAACCCTAACCCTAGGCGTAACCCTAACCCTAGCCCTAGGCGCAGCCTAAGACACAGCATTGGGCTGAGTTGGGTTCTAATGAGGAAGCCACTGAGGCTGGTGTGTTTGGGCAGTACCGCGCTCCCCTTGGCATTCCTTTTGCATTGTCAGTGTCCCTGGAGCTCTGGGCATTGTGGATTTCTGAACCCTTACCCTATGCGTAACCCTAACCCTGACCAGAGTCGCAGCCTAAGACACAGCATTGGGCTGAGTCAGGTTCCAATGAGGAAGTCACTGAGGCTGGTTTCTTGGGGCAGTACCGCGCTCCCTTTAGCATGCCTTTTGCATTGTCAGTGTCCCTGGAGCTCTGGGCATTGTGGTTTTCTGAACCCTAACCCTAGGCGTAACCCTAACCCTAGCCCTAGGCGCAGCCTAAGGCACAGCATTGGGCTGAGTTGGGTTCCAAAGAGGAAGTCACTGAGGCTGGTGTGTTCGGGCAGTACCGTGGTCCCCTTGGCATGCCTTTCGCATTGTCAGTGTCCCTGGAGCTCTGGGCTTTGTGGTTTTCTCAACCCTAACCCTTGGCGTAACCCTAGGCCTAGCCCTAGGTGCAGCCTAAGACACAGCATTGGGCTGAGTAAGGTTCCAAAGAGGAAGTCACTGAGGCTGGTATGTTGGGGCAGTACCGCGCTCCCCTTGGCATTGCTTTTGCATTGTCAGTGTCCCTGGAGCTCTGGGCATTGTGGTTTTCTGAACCCTAACCCTAGGCGTAACCCTAACCCTGACCAGAGTCGCAGCCTAAGACACAGCATTAGTCTGAGTCAGGTTCCAATGAGGAAGTCACTGAGGCTGGTTTGTTGGGGCAGTACCGCGCTCCCTTTAGCATGCCTTTCGCATTGTCAGTGTCCCTGGAGCTCTGGGCATTGTGGTTTTCTGAACCCTAACCCTAGGCGTAACCCTAACCCTAGCCCTAGGCGCAGCCTAAGACACAGCATTGGGCTCAGTTTGGTTCCAAAGAGGAAGTCACTGAGGCTGGTGTGTTGGGGCAGTACCGTGGTCACCTTGGCATGCCTTTCGCATTGTCAGTGTCCCTGGAGCTCTGGGCTTTGTGGTCTTCTGAACCCTAACCCTAGGCGTAACCCTAACCCTAGCCCTAGGCGCAGCCTAAGACACAGCATTGCGCTGAGTCAGGTTCCAAAGAGGAAGTCACTGAGGCTGGTATGTTGGGGCAGTACCGCGCTCCCCTTGGCATTCCTTTTGCATTGTCAGTGTCCCTGGAGCTCTGGGCATTGTGGTTTTCTGAACCCTAACCCTAGGCGTAACCCTAACCCTAGCCCTAGGCGCAGCCTAAGACACAGCACTGGGCTGAATTGGGTTCCAATGGTGAGGCCATTAAGGATGCAATTTTGGGGCACTACCGTGCTTCCCTTGGCATGCCTTTCGCATTGTCAGTGTTCCTGGAGCTCTGGGCTTTGTGGTTTTCTGAAGCCTAACCCTAGGCGTAACCCTAACCCTGACCAGAGTCGCAGCCTAAGACACAGCATTGGGCTGAGTCAGGGTCCAATGAGGAAGCCACTGAGGCTGGTTTGTTGGGGCAGTACCGCGCTCCCTTTAGCATGCCTTTCGCATTGTCAGTGTCCCTGGAGCTCTGGGCATTGTGGTTTTCTGAACCCTAACCCTAGGCGTAACCCTAACCCTAGCCCTAGGCGCAGCCTAAGAAAGAGCATTGGGCTGAGTTGGGTTCCAATGAGGAGGCCATTGAGGATGCAATTTTGGAGCAGTACCGTGCGCCTCTTGGCATGCCTTTTGCAATGTCAGTGTCCCTGGAGCTCGGGGCGTTGTGGTTTTCTGTACCCTAAACCTAGGCGTAACCCTAACCCTAGCCCTAGGTGCAGCCTAAGAAAGAGCATTGGGCTGAGTTGGGTTCCAATGAGGAGGCCATTGAGGATGCAATTTTGGAGCAGTACCGCGCTCCCCTTGGCATTCCTTTCGCATTGTCAGTGTCCCTGGAGCTCTGGGCTTTGTGGTTTTCTGAACCCTAACCCTAGGCGTAACCCTAACCCTAGCCCTAGGCACAGCCTAAGAAAGTGCATTGGGCTGAGTTGGCTTCCCATGAGGAGGCCATTGAGGATGCAATTTTGGAGCAGTACCGTGCGCCTCTTGGCATTCCTTTTGCATTGTCAGTGTCCCTGGAGCTCTGGGCTTTGTGGTTTTCTGAACCCTAACCCTAGGCGTAACCCTAACCCTAGCCTTAGGCGCAGCCTAAAACACAGCATTGGGCTCAGTTTGGTTCCAAAGAGGAAGTCACTGAGGCTGGTGTGTTGGGGCAGTACCGTGGTCACCTTGGCATTCCTTTTGCATTGTCAGTGTCCCTGGAGCTCTGGACATTGTGGTTTTCTGAACTCTAACCCTAGGCGTAACCCTAACCCTAGCCCTAGGCACAGCCTAAGAAAGAGCATTGGGCTGAGTTGGGTTCCAATGATGAGGCCATTAAGGATGCAATTTTGGGGCACTACCGTGCTTCCCTTGGCATGCCTTTCACATTGTCAGTGTTCCTGGAGCTCTGGGCTTTGTGGTTTTCTGAAGCCTAACCCTAGGCGTAACCCTAACCCTGACCAGAGTCGCAGCCTAAGACACAGCATTGGGCTGAGTCAGGTTCCAAAGAGGAAGTCACTGAGGCTGGTTTGTTGGGGCAGTACCGCGCTCCCTTTAGCATGCCTTTTGCATTGTCCGTGTCCCTGGAGCTCTGGGCTTTGTGGTTTTCTGAACCCTAACCCTAGGCTTAACCCCAACCCTAGCCCTAGGTGCAGCCTAAGACACAGCATTGGGCTTAGTTTGGTTCCCATGAGGAAGTCACTGAGGCTGGTGTGTTGGGGCAGTACCGTGGTCACCTTGGCATTCCTTTTGCATTGTCAGTGTCCCTGGAGCTCTGGGCATTGTGGTTTTCTGAACCCTAACCCTAGGCGTAACCCTTACCCTAGCCCTATGCTGAGCCTAAGACACAGCATTGGGCTGAGTAAGGTTCCAAAGAGGAAGTCACTGAGGCTGGTATGTTGGGGCAGTAAAGCGCTCCCCTTGGCATTCCTTTCGCATTGTCAGTGTCCCTGGAGCTCTGGGCTTTGTGGTTTTCTGAACCCTAACACTAGGCGTAACCCTAACCCTAGCCCTAGGCGCAGCCTAAGACACAGCATTGGGCTGAGTAAGGTTCCAAAGAGGAAGTCACTGAGGCTGGTATGTTGGGGCAGTACCGCGCTCCCCTTGGCATTCCTTTTGCATTGTCAGTGTCCCTGGAGCTCTGGGCTTTGTGGTTTTCTGAACCCTAAACCTAGGCGTAACCCTAACCCTAGCCCTAGGCGCAGCCTAAGACACAGCATCGGGCTGAGTTGGGTTCCCATGAGGAGGCCATTGAGGATGCAATTTTGGAGCAGTACCGTGCGCCTCTTGGCATGCCTTTTGCAATGTCAGTGTCCCTGGAGCTCGGGGCGTTGTGGTTTTCTGTACCCTAAACCTAGGCGTAACCCTAACCCTAGCCCTAGGTGCAGCCTAAGAAAGAGCATTGGGCTGAGTTGGGTTCCAATGAGGAGGCCATTGAGGATGCAATTTTGGAGCAGTACCGTGGTCCCTTGGCATGCCTTTCGCATTGTCAGTGTCCCTGGAGCTCTGGACATTGTGATTTTCTGTACCCTAACCCTAGGCGTAACCCTAACCCTAGCCCTAGGCGCAGCCTAAGACACAGCATTGGGCTGAGTTGGGTTCCCATGAGGAGGCCATTGAGGATGCAATTTTGGGGCAGTACCGCGCTCCCCTTGGCATTCCTTTCGCATTGTCAGTGTCCCTGGAGCTCTGGGCATTGTGGTTTTCTGAACCCTAACCCTAGGCGTAACCCTAACCCTAGCCCTAGGCGCAGCCTAAGACACAGCATCGGGCTGAGTTGGGTTCCCATGAGGAGGCCATTGAGGATGCAATTTTGGAGCAGTACCGTGCGCCTCTTGGCATGCCTTTTGCAATGTCAGCGTCCCTGGAGCTCTGGGCTTTGTGGTTTTCTGAACCCTAACCCTAGGCGTAACCCTAACCCTAGCCCTAGGCGCAGCCTAAGACACAGCATTGGGCTTAGTTTGGTTCCAAAGAGGAAGTCACTGAGCCTGGTGTGTTGGGGCAGTACCGTGGTCACCTTGGCATTCCTTTTGCATTGTCAGTGTCCCTGGAGCTCTGGGCTTTGTGGTTTTCTGAACCCTAAACCTAGGCGTAACCCTAACCCAAGCCCTAGGCGCAGCCTAAGAAAGAGCATTGGGCTCAGTTTGGTTCCAAAGAGGAAGTCACTGAGGCTGGTGTGTTGGGGCAGTACCGTGGTCACCTTGGCATTCCTTTCGCATTGTCAGTGTCCCTGGAGCTCTGGGCTTTGTGGTTTTCTGAACCCTAACCCTAGGCGTAACCCTAACCCTAGCCCTAGGCGCAGCCTAAGACACAGCACTGGGCTGAGTTGGGTTCCAATGATGAGGCCAATAAGGATGCAATTTTGGGGCACTACCGTGTTTCCCTTGGCATGCCTTTCGCATTGTCAGTGTCCCTGGAGCTCTGGGCATTGTTGTTTTCTGAACCCTAACCCTAGGCGTAACCCCAACCCTAGCCCTAGGCGCAGCCTAAGACACAGCATTGGGCTGAGTCAGGTTCCAATGAGGAAGTCACTGAGGCTGGTTTGTTGGGGCAGTACCGCGCTCCCTTTAGCATGCCTTTTGCATTGTCAGTGTCCCTGGAGCTCTGGGCTTTGTGGTTTTCTCAACCCTAACCCTAGGCGTAACCCTAACCCAAGCCCTAGGCGCAGCCTAAGACACAGCATTGGGCTGAGTTCGGTTCCAAGGAGGAAGTCATTGAGGACGCAATTTTGGAGCAGTACCGCGCTCCCCTTGGCATGCCTTTCGCATTGTCAGTGTCCCTGGAGCTCTGGGCTTTGTGGTTTCCGGAACCCAAACCCTAGGCATAGCCCTAACCCTAGCCCTAGGCGCAGCCTAAGAAGGAGCATTGGGCTGAGTTGGGTTCCCATGAGGAGGCCATTGAGGATGCAATTTTGGAGCAGTACCGTGCGCCTCTTGGCATGCCTTTTGCATTGTCAGTGTCCCTGGAGCTCTGGGCTTTGTGGTTTTCTGAACCCTAACCCTAGGCTTAACCCTAACCCTTGCCCTAGGCGCAGCCTAAGACACAGCATTGGGCTGAGTCAGGTTCCAATGAGGAAGTCACTGAGGCTGGTTTGTTGGGGCAGTACCGCGCTCCCTTTAGCATGCCTTTTGCATTGTCCGTGTCCCTGGAGCTCTGGGCTTTGTGGTTTTCTGAACCCTAACCCTAGGCGTAACCCTAACCCTAGCCCTAGGCGCAGCCTAAGACACAGCATTGGGCTGAGTTGGGTTCCAATGAGGAGGCCATTGAGGATGCAATTTTGGGGCAGTACCGTGGTCCCTTGGCATGCCTTTCGCATTGTCAGTGTCCCTGGAGCTCTGGGCATTGTGGTTTTCTGTACCCTAACCCTAGGCGTAACCCTAACCCAAGCCCTAGGCATAGCCTAAGAAAGAGCATTGGGCTGAGTTGGGTTCCCATGAGGAGGCCATTGAGGATGCAATTTTGGGGCAGTACCGTGCTCCCCTTGGCATTCCTTTCGCATTGTCAGTGTCCCTGGAGCTCTGGACTTTGTGGTTTTCTGAACCCTAACCCTAGGCGTAACCCTAACCCTAGCCCTAGGCGCAGCCTAAGACACAGCATTGGGCTGAGTTGGGTTCCCATGAGGAAGCCATTGAGGATGCAATTTTGGAGCAGTACCGTGCGCCTCTTGGCATGCCTTTTGCATTGTCAGTGTCCCTGGAGCTCTGGGCTTTGTGGTTTTCTCAACCCTAACCCTAGGCGTAACCCTAACCCTAGCCCTAGGCGCAGCCTACGACACAGCACTGGGCTGATTAAGGTTCCAAAGAGGAAGTCACTGAGGCTGGTATGTTGGGGCAGTACCGCGCTCCCCTTGGCATTGCTTTTGCATTGTCAGTGTCCGTGGAGCTCTGGGCATTGCGGTTTTCTGAACCCTAACCCTAGGCGTAACCCTAACCCTAGCCCTAGGCGCAGCCTAAGACACAGCATTGGGCTGAGTCAGGTTCCAATGAGGAAGTCACTGAGGCTGGTTTGTTGGGGCAGTACCGCGCTCGCTTTAGCATGCCTTTTGCATTGCCCGTGTCCCTGGAGCTCTGGGCATTGTGGTTTTCTGAACCCTAACCCTAGGCGTAACCCTAACCCAAGCCCTAGGTGCAGCCTAAGACACAGCATTGGGCTGAGTTGGGTTCCAAAGAGGAGGCCATTGAGGATGCAATTTTGGAGCAGTACCGTGCGCCTCTTGGCATGCCTTTTGCATTGTCAGTGTCCCTGGAGCTCTGGACATTGTGGTTTTCTGAACCCTAACCCTAGGCGTAATCCTTACGCTAGCCCTAGGCGCAGCCTAAGACACAGCGTTGGGCTGAGTCAGGTTCCAATGAGGAAGCCACTGAGGCTGGTTTGTTGGGGCAGTAAAGCGCTCCCCTTGGCATTCCTTTCGCATTGTCAGTGTCCCTGGAGCTCTGGGCATTGTGGTTTTCTGAACCCTAACCCTAGGCGTAACCCTAACCCTAGCCCTAGGCGCAGCCTAAGACACAGCATTGGGCTGAGTTGGGTTCTAATGAGGAAGCCACTGAGGCTGGTGTGTTTGGGCAGTACCGCGCTCCCCTTGGCATTCCTTTTGCATTGTCAGTGTCCCTGGAGCTCTGGGCATTGTGGATTTCTGAACCCTTACCCTATGCGTAACCCTAACCCTGACCAGAGTCGCAGCCTAAGACACAGCATTGGGCTGAGTCAGGTTCCAATGAGGAAGTCACTGAGGCTGGTGTGTTGGGGCAGTACCGCGCTCCCTTTAGCATGCCTTTTGCATTGTCAGTGTCCCTGGAGCTCTGGGCATTGTGGTTTTCTGAACCCTAACCCTAGGCGTAACCCTAACCCTAGCCCTAGGCGCAGCCTAAGGCACAGCATTGGGCTGAGTTGGGTTCCAAAGAGGAAGTCACTGAGGCTGGTGTGTTCGGGCAGTACCGTGGTCCCCTTGGCATGCCTTTCGCATTGTCAGTGTCCCTGGAGCTCTGGGCTTTGTGGTTTTCTCAACCCTAACCCTTGGCGTAACCCTAGGCCTAGCCCTAGGTGCAGCCTAAGACACAGCATTGGGCTGAGTCAGGTTCCAATGAGGAAGTCACTGAGGCTGGTATGTTGGGGCAGTACCGCGCTCCCCTTGGCATTGCTTTTGCATTGTCAGTGTCCCTGGAGCTCTGGGCATTGTGGTTTTCTGAACCCTAACCCTAGGCGTAACCCTAACCCTGACCAGAGTCGCAGCCTAAGACACAGCATTAGTCTGAGTCAGGTTCCAATGAGGAAGTCACTGAGGCTGGTTTGTTGGGGCAGTACCGCGCTCCCTTTAGCATGCCTTTCGCATTGTCAGTGTCCCTGGAGCTCTGGGCATTGTGGTTTTCTGAACCCTAACCCTAGGCGTAACCCTAACCCTAGCCCTAGGCGCAGCCTAAGACACAGCATTGGGCTCAGTTTGGTTCCAAAGAGGAAGTCACTGAGGCTGGTGTGTTGGGGCAGTACCGTGGTCACCTTGGCATGCCTTTCGCATTGTCAGTGTCCCTGGAGCTCTGGGCTTTGTGGTCTTCTGAACCCTAACCCTAGGCGTAACCCTAACCCTAGCCCTAGGCGCAGCCTAAGACACAGCATTGCGCTGAGTCAGGTTCCAAAGAGGAAGTCACTGAGGCTGGTATGTTGGGGCAGTACCGCGCTCCCCTTGGCATTCCTTTTGCATTGTCAGTGTCCCTGGAGCTCTGGGCATTGTGGTTTTCTGAACCCTAACCCTAGGCGTAACCCTAACCCTAGCCCTAGGCGCAGCCTAAGACACAGCACTGGGCTGAGTTGGGTTCCAATGGTGAGGCCATTAAGGATGCAATTTTGGGGCACTACCGTGCTTCCCTTGGCATGCCTTTCGCATTGTCAGTGTTCCTGGAGCTCTGGGCTTTGTGGTTTTCTGAAGCCTAACCCTAGGCGTAACCCTAACCCTGACCAGAGTCGCAGCCTAAGACACAGCATTGGGCTGAGTCAGGGTCCAATGAGGAAGCCACTGAGGCTGGTTTGTTGGGGCAGTACCGCGCTCCCTTTAGCATGCCTTTTGCATTGTCCGTGTCCCTGGAGCTCTGGGCTTTGTGGTTTTCTGAACCCTAACCCTAGGCTTAACCCCAACCCTAGCCCTAGGTGCAGCCTAAGACACAGCATTGGGCTGAGTTTGGTTCCCATAAGGAAGTCACTGAGGCTGGTGTGTTGGGGCAGTACCGTGGTCACTTTGGCATTCCTTTTGCATTGTCAGTGTCCCTGGAGCTCTGGGCATTGTGGTTTTCTGAACCCTAACCCTAGGCGTAACCCTTACCCTAGCCCTATGCTGAGCCTAAGACACAGCATTGGGCTGAGTAAGGTTCCAAAGAGGAAGTCACTGTGGCTGGTATGTTGGGGCAGTAAAGCGCTCCCCTTGGCATTCCTTTCGCATTGTCAGTGTCCCTGGAGCTCTGGGCTTTGTGGTTTTCTGAACCCTAACCCTAGGCGTAACCCTAACCCTAGCCCTAGGCACAGCCTAAGAAAGTGCATTGGGCTGAGTTGGCTTCCCATGAGGAGGCCATTGAGGATGCAATTTTGGAGCAGTACCGTGCCCCTCTCGGCATGCCTTTTGCATTGTCAGTGTCCCTGGAGCTCTGGGCTTTGTGGTTTTCTGAACCCTAACCCTAGGCGTAACCCTAACCCTAGCCCTAGGCGCAGCCTAAGACACAGCATTGGGCTGAGTAAGGTTCCAAAGAGGAAGTCACTGAGGCTGGTATGTTGGGGCAGTACCGCGCTCCCCTTGGCATTCCTTTTGCATTGTCAGTGTCCCTGGAGCTCTGGGCATTGTGGTTTTCTGAACCCTAATCCTAGGCGTAACCCTAACCCTAGCCCTAGGTGCAGCCTAAGACACAGCATTGGGCTGAGTTGGGTTCCAATGATGAGGCCATTAAGGATGCAATTTTGGGGCACTACCGTGCTTCCCTTGGCATGCCTTTCGCATTGTCAGTGTCCCTGGAGCTCTGGGCTTTGTGGTTTTCTGAACCCTAACCCTAGGCGTAACCCTAACCCTGACCAGAGTCGCAGCCTAAGACACAGCATTGGGCTGAGTCAGGTTCCAAAGAGGAAGCCACTGAGGCTGGTTTGTTGGGGCAGTACCGCACTACCCTTGGCATGCCTTTTGCATTGTCAGTGTCCCTGGAGCTCTGGGCTTTGTGGTTTTCTGAACCCTAACCCTAGGCGTAACCCTAACCCTAGCCCTAGGCGCAGCCTAAGACACAGCATTGGGCTTAGTTTGGTTCCAAAGAGGAAGTCACTGAGGCTGGTGTGTTGGGGCAGTACCGTGGTCACCTTGGCATTCCTTTTGCATTGTCAGTGTCCCTGGAGCTCTGGGCATTGTGGTTTTCTGAACCCTAACCCTAGGCGTAACCCTAACCCTAGCCTTCGGCGCAGCCTAAAACACAGCATTGGGCTCAGTTTGGTTCCAAAGAGGAAGTCACTGAGGCTGGTGTGTTGGGGCAGTACCGTGGTCACCTTGGCATTCCTTTTGCATTGTCAGTGTCCCTGGAGCTCTGGGCATTGTGGTTTTCTGAACTCTAACCCTAGGCGTAACCCTAACCCTAGCCCTAGGCACAGCCTAAGAAAGAGCATTGGGCTGAGTTGGGTTCCAATGATGAGGCCATTAAGGATGCAATTTTGGGGCACTACCGTGCTTCCCTTGGCATGCCTTTCGCATTGTCAGTGTTCCTGGAGCTCTGGGCTTTGTGGTTTTCTGAAGCCTAACCCTAGGCGTAACCCTAACCCTGACCAGAGTCGCAGCCTAAGACACAGCATTGGGCTGAGTCAGGTTCCAAAGAGGAAGTCACTGAGGCTGGTTTGTTGGGGCAGTACCGCGCTCCCTTTAGCATGCCTTTTGCATTGTCCGTGTCCCTGGAGCTCTGGGCTTTGTGGTTTTCTGAACCCTAACCCTAGGCTTAACCCCAACCCTAGCCCTAGGTGCAGCCTAAGACACAGCATTGGGCTTAGTTTGGTTCCCATGAGGAAGTCACTGAGGCTGGTGTGTTGGGGCAGTACCGTGGTCACCTTGGCATTCCTTTTGCATTGTCAGTGTCCCTGGAGCTCTGGGCATTGTGGTTTTCTGAACCCTAACCCTAGGCGTAACCCTTACCCTAGCCCTATGCTGAGCCTAAGACACAGCATTGGGCTGAGTAAGGTTCCAAAGAGGAAGTCACTGAGGCTGGTATGTTGGGGCAGTAAAGCGCTCCCCTTGGCATTCCTTTCGCATTGTCAGTGTCCCTGGAGCTCTGGGCTTTGTGGTTTTCTGAACCCTAACACTAGGCGTAACCCTAACCCTAGCCCTAGGCGCAGCCTAAGACACAGCATTGGGCTGAGTAAGGTTCCAAAGAGGAAGTCACTGAGGCTGGTATGTTGGGGCAGTACCGCGCTCCCCTTGGCATTCCTTTTGCATTGTCAGTGTCCCTGGAGCTCTGGGCTTTGTGGTTTTCTGAACCCTAAACCTAGGCGTAACCCTAACCCTAACCCTAGGTGGAGACTAAGAAAGAGCATTGGGCTGAGTTGGGTTCCAATGAGGAGGCCATTGAGGATGCAATTTTGGGGAAGTACCGCGCTCCCCTTGGCATTCCTTTCGCATTATCAGTGTCCGTGGAACTCTGGGCATTGTGGTTTTCTGTACCCTAACCCTAGGCGTAACCCTAACCCTAGCCCTAGGCGCAGCCTAAGAAAGAGCATTGGGCTGAGTCAGGTTCCAAAGAGGAAGTCACTGAGGCTGGTGTGTTGGGGCAGTACCGTGGTCACCTTGGCATTCCTTTCGCATTGTCAGTGTCCCTGGAGCTCTGGGCTTTGTGGTTTTCTGAACCCTAACCCTAGGCGTAACCCCAACCCTAGCCCTAGGCGCAGCCTAAGACACAGCACTGGGCTGAGTTGGGTTCCAATGATGAGGCCATTAAGGATGCAATTTTGGGGCACTACCGTGTTTCCCATGGCATGCCTTTCGCATTGTCAGTGTCCCTGGAGCTCTGGGCATTGTTGTTTTCTGAACCCTAACCCTAGGCGTAACCCCAACCCTAGCCCTAGGCGCAGCCTAAGACACAGCATTGGGCTGAGTCAGGTTCCATTGAGGAAGTCACTGAGGCTGGTTTGTTGGGGCAGTACCGCGCTCCCCTTGACATTCCTTTTGCATTGTCAGTGTCCCTGGAGCTCTGGGCATTGTGGTTTTCTGAACCCTAATCCTAGGCGTAACCCTAACCCAATCCCATGGCGCAGCCTAAGACACAGCACTGGGCTGAGTTGGGTTCCAATGATGAGGCCATTAAGGATGCAATTTTGGGGCACTACCGTGCTTCCCTTGGCATGCCTTTCGCATTGTCAGTGTTCCTGGAGCTCTGGGCTTTGTGGTTTTCTGAACCCTAACCCTAGGCGTAACCCTAACCCTGACCAGAGTCGCAGCCTAAGACACAGCATTGGGCTGAGTCAGGTTCCAAAGAGGAAGTCACTGAGGCTGGTTTGTTGGGGCAGTACCGCGCTCCCTTTAGCATGCCTTTTGCATTGTCCGTGTCCCTGGAGCTCTGGGCTTTGTGGTTTTCTGAACCCTAACCCTAGGCTTAACCCCAACCCTAGCCCTAGGTGCAGCCTAAGACACCGCATTGGGCTTAGTTTGGTTCCCATGAGGAAGTCACTGAGGCTGGTGTGTTGGGGCAGTACCGTGGTCACCTTGGCATTCCTTTTGCATTGTCAGTGTCCCTGGAGCTCTGGGCTTTGTGGTTTTCTGAACCCTAACCCTAGGCGTAACCCTTACCCTAGCCCTATGCTGAGCCTAAGACACAGCATTGGGCTGAGTAAGGTTCCAAAGAGGAAGTCACTGAGGCTGGTATGTTGGAGCAGTAAAGCGCTCCCCTTGGCATTCCTTTCGCATTGTCAGTGTCCCTGGAGCTCTGGGCTTTGTGGTTTTCTGAACCCTAACCCTAGGCGTAACCCTAACCCTAGCCCTAGGCGCAGCCTAAGACACAGCATCGGGCTGAGTTGGGTTCCCATGAGGAGGCCATTGAGGATGCAATTTTGGAGCAGTACCGTGCGCCTCTTGGCATGCCTTTTGCAATGTCAGTGTCCCTGGAGCTCGGGGCGTTGTGGTTTTCTGTACCCTAAACCTAGGCGTAACCCTAACCCTAGCCCTAGGTGCAGCCTAAGAAAGAGCATTGGGCTGAGTTGGGTTCCAATGATGAGGCCATTGAGGATGCAATTTTGGAGCAGTACCGTGGTCCCTTGGCATGCCTTTCGCATTGTCAGTGTCCCTGGAGCTCTGGACATTGTGATTTTCTGTACCCTAACCCTAGGCGTAACCCTAACCCTAGCCCTAGGCGCAGCCTAAGACACAGCATTGGGCTGAGTTGGGTTCCCATGAGGAGGCCATTGAGGATGCAATTTTGGGGCAGTACCGCGCTCCCCTTGGCATTCCTTTCGCATTGTCAGTGTCCCTGGAGCTCTGGGCATTGTGGTTTTCTGAACCCTAACCCTAGGCGTAACCCTAACCCTAGCCCTAGGCGCAGCCTAAGACACAGCATCGGGCTGAGTTGGGTTCCCATGAGGAGGCCATTGAGGATGCAATTTTGGAGCAGTACCGTGCGCCTCTTGGCATGCCTTTTGCAATGTCAGCGTCCCTGGAGCTCTGGGCTTTGTGGTTTTCTGAACCCTAACCCTAGGCGTAACCCTAACCCTAGCCCTAGGCGCAGCCTAAGACACAGCATTGGGCTTAGTTTGGTTCCAAAGAGGAAGTCACTGAGCCTGGTGTGTTGGGGCAGTACCGTGGTCACCTTGGCATTCCTTTTGCATTGTTAGTGTCCCTGGAGCTCTGGGCTTTGTGGTTTTCTGAACCCTAAACCTAGGCGTAACCCTAACCCAAGCCCTAGGCGCAGCCTAAGAAAGAGCATTGGGCTCAGTTTGGTTCCAAAGAGGAAGTCACTGAGGCTGGTGTGTTGGGGCAGTACCGTGGTCACCTTGGCATTCCTTTCGCATTGTCAGTGTCCCTGGAGCTCTGGGCTTTGTGGTTTTCTGAACCCTAACCCTAGGCGTAACCCTAACCCTAGCCCTAGGCGCAGCCTAAGACACAGCACTGGGCTGAGTTGGGTTCCAGTGATGAGGCCAATAAGGATGCAATTTTGGGGCACTACCGTGTTTCCCTTGGCATGCCTTTCGCATTGTCAGTGTCCCTGGAGCTCTGGGCATTGTTGTTTTCTGAACCCTAACCCTAGGCGTAACCCCAACCCTAGCCCTAGGCGCAGCCTAAGACACAGCATTGGGCTGAGTCAGGTTCCAATGAGGAAGTCACTGAGGCTGGTTTGTTGGGGCAGTACCGCGCTCCCTTTAGCATGCCTTTTGCATTGTCAGTGTCCCTGGAGCTCTGGGCTTTGTGGTTTTCTCAACCCTAACCCTAGGCGTAACCCTAACCCAAGCCCTAGGCGCAGCCTAAGACACAGCATTGGGCTGAGTTCGGTTCCAAGGAGGAAGTCATTGAGGACGCAATTTCGGAGCAGTACCGCGCTCCCCTTGGCATTCCTTTCGCATTGTCAGTGTCCCTGGAGCTCTGGGCTTTGTGGTTTCCGGAACCCAAACACTAGGCATAGCCCTAACCCTAGCCCTAGGCGCAGCCTAAGAAGGAGCATTGGGCTGAGTTGGGTTCCCATGAGGAGGCCATTGAGGATGCAATTTTGGAGCAGTACCGTGCGCCTCTTGGCATGCCTTTTGCATTGTCAGTGTCCCTGGAGCTCTGGGCTTTGTGGTTTTCTGAACCCTAACCCTAGGCTTAACCCTAACCCTTGCCCTAGGCGCAGCCTAAGACACAGCATTGGGCTGAGTCAGGTTCCAATGAGGAAGCCAATGAGGCTGGTTTGTTGGGGCAGTACCGCGCTCCCTTTAGCATGCCTTTTGCATTGCCCATGTCCCTGGAGCTCTGGGCATTGTGGTTTTCTGAACCCTAACCCTAGGCGTAACCCTAACCCTAGCCCTAGGCGCAGCCTAAGAAAGAGCATTGGGCTGAGTTGGGTTCCAATGATGAGGCCATTAAGGATGCAATTTTGGGGCACTACCGTGCTTCCCTTGGTATGCCTTTCGCATTGTCAGTGTCCGTGGAACTCTGGGCTTTGTGGTTTTCTGAATCCTAACCCTAGGCGTAACCCTAACCCTGACCAGAGTCGCAGCCTAAGACACAGCATTGGGCTGAGTCAGGTTCCAATGAGGAAGTCACTGAGGCTGGTTTGTTGGGGCAGTACCGCGCTCCCTTTAGCATGCCTTTTGCATTGCCCATGTCCCTGGAGCTCTGGGCTTTGTGGTTTTCTGAACCCTAACCCTAGGCGTAACCCTAACCCTAGCCCTAGGCGCAGCCTAAGACACAGCATTGGGCTGAGTTGGGTTCCAATGAGGAGGCCATTGAGGATGCAATTTTGGGGCAGTACCGTGGTCCCTTGGCATGCCTTTCGCATTGTCAGTGTCCCTGGAGCTCTGGGCATTGTGGTTTTCTGTACCCTAACCCTAGGCGTAACCCTAACCCAAGCCCTAGGCATAGCCTAAGAAAGAGCATTGGGCTGAGTTGGGTTCCCATGAGGAGGCCATTGAGGATGCAATTTTGGGGCAGTACCGTGCTCCCCTTGGCATTCCTTTCGCATTGTCAGTGTCCCTGGAGCTCTGGACTTTGTGGTTTTCTGAACCCTAACCCTAGGCGTAACCCTAACCCTAGCCCTAGGCGCAGCCTAAGACACAGCATTGGGCTGAGTTGGGTTCCCATGAGGAAGCCATTGAGGATGCAATTTTGGAGCAGTACCGTGCGCCTCTTGGCATGCCTTTTGCATTGTCAGTGTCCCTGGAGCTCTGGGCTTTGTGGTTTTCTCAACCCTAACCCTAGGCGTAACCCTAACCCTAGCCCTAGGCGCAGCCTACGACACAGCACTGGGCTGAGTAAGGTTCCAAAGAGGAAGTCACTGAGGCTGGTATGTTGGGGCAGTACCGCGCTCCCCTTGGCATTGCTTTTGCATTGTCAGTGTCCGTGGAGCTCTGGGCATTGTGGTTTTCTGAACCCTAACCCTAGGCGTAACCCCAACCCTAGCCCTAGGCGCAGCCTAAGACACAGCATTGGGCTGAGTCAGGTTCCAATGAGGAAGTCACTGAGGCTGGTTTGTTGGGGCAGTACCGCGCTTGCTTTAGCATGCCTTTTGCATTGCCCGTGTCCCTGGAGCTCTGGGCATTGTGGTTTTCTGAACCCTAACCCTAGGCGTAACCCTAACCCAAGCCCTAGGTGCAGCCTAAGACACAGCATTGGGCTGAGTTGGGTTCCAAAGAGGAGGCCATTGAGGATGCAATTTTGGAGCAGTACCGTGCGCCTCTTGGCATGCCTTTCGCATTGTCAGTGTCCCTGGAGCTCTGGACATTGTGGTTTTCTGAACCCTAACCCTAGGCGTAATCCTTACGCTAGCCCTAGGCGCAGCCTAAGACACAGCATTGGGCTGAGTCAGGTTCCAATGAGGAAGCCACTGAGGCTGGTTTGTTGGGGCAGTAAAGCGCTCCCCTTGGCATTCCTTTCGCATTGTCAGTGTCCCTGGAGCTCTGGGCATTGTGGTTTTCTGAACCCTAACCCTAGGCGTAACCCTAACCCTAGCCCTAGGCGCAGCCTAAGACACAGCATTGGGCTGAGTTGAGTTCTAATGAGGAAGCCACTGAGGCTGGTGTGTTTGGGCAGTACCGCGCTCCCCTTGGCATTCCTTTTGCATTGTCAGTGTCCCTGGAGCTCTGGGCATTGTGGATTTCTGAACCCTTACCCTATGCGTAACCCTAACCCTGACCAGAGTCGCAGCCTAAGACACAGCATTGGGCTGAGTCAGGTTCCAATGAGGAAGTCACTGAGGCTGGTTTCTTGGGGCAGTACCGCGCTCCCTTTAGCATGCCTTTTGCATTGTCAGTGTCCCTGGAGCTCTGGGCATTGTGGTTTTCTGAACCCTAACCCTAGGCGTAACCCTAACCCTAGCCCTAGGCGCAGCCTAAGGCACAGCATTGGGCTGAGTTGGGTTCCAAAGAGGAAGTCACTGAGGCTGGTGTGTTCGGGCAGTACCGTGGTCCCCTTGGCATGCCTTTCGCATTGTCAGTGTCCCTGGAGCTCTGGGCTTTGTGGTTTTCTCAACCCTAACCCTTGGCGTAACCCTAGGCCTAGCCCTAGGTGCAGCCTAAGACACAGCATTGGGCTGAGTAAGGTTCCAAAGAGGAAGTCACTGAGGCTGGTATGTTGGGGCAGTACCGCGCTCCCCTTGGCATTGCTTTTGCATTGTCAGTGTCCCTGGAGCTCTGGGCATTGTGGTTTTCTGAACCCTAACCCTAGGCGTAACCCCAACCCTAGCCCTAGGCGCAGCCTAAGACACAGCATTGGGCTGAGTCAGGTTCCAATGAGGAAGTCACTGAGGCTGGTTTGTTGGGGCAGTACCGCGCTCCCCTTGGCATTCCTTTTGCATTGTCCGTGTCCCTGGAGCTCTGGGCATTGTGGTTTTCTGAACCCTAACTCTAGGCGTAACCCTAACCCAAGCCCTAGGTGCAGCCTAAGACACAGCATTGGGCTGAGTTGGGTTCTAATGAGGAAGGCACTGAGGCTGTTGTGTTTGGGCAGTACCGCACTCCCCTTGGCATGCCTTTTGCATTGTCAGTGTCCCTGGAGCTCTGGGCTTTGTGGTTTTCTGAACCCTAACCCTAGGCATAACCCTAACCCTAGCCCTAGGCGCAGCCTAAGACACAGCATTGGGCTGAGTTGGGTTCCCATGAGGAGGCCATTGAGGATGCAATTTTGGAGCAGTACCGTGCGCCTCTTGGTATTCCTTTTGCATTGTCAGTGTCCCTGGAGCTCTGGACATTGTGGTTTTCTGTACCCTAACCCTAGGCGTAACCCCAACCCTAGCCCTAGGCGCAGCCTAAGACACAGCATTGGGCTGAGTTGGGTTCCAATGATGAGGCCATTAAGGATGCAATTTTGGGGCACTACCGTGCTTCCCTTGGCATGCCTTTTGCATTGTCAGTGTCCCTGGAGCTCTGGGCTTTGTGGTTTTCTGAACCCTAACCCTAGGCGTAACCCTAACCCTGACCAGAGTCGCAGCCTAAGACACAGCATTGGGCTGAGTCAGGTTCCAATGAGGAAGTCACTGAGGCTGGTGTGTTGGGGCAGTACCGTGGTCCCCTTGGCATTCCTTTCGCATTGTCAGTGTCCCTGGAGCTCTGGGCTTTGTGGTTTTCTGAACCCTAAACCTAGGCGTAACCCTAACCCAAGCCCTAGGCGCAGCCTAAGAAAGAGCATTGGGCTCAGTTTGGTTCCAAAGAGGAAGTCACTGAGGCTGGTGTGTTGGGGCAGTACCGTGGTCACCTTGGCATTCCTTTCGCATTGTCAGTGTCCCTGGAGCTCTGGGCTTTGTGGTTTTCTGAACCCTAACCCTAGGCGTAACCCTAACCCTAGCCCTAGGCGCAGCCTAAGACACAGCACTGGGCTGAGTTGGGTTCCAATGATGAGGCCAATAAGGATGCAATTTTGGGGCACTACCGTGTTTCCCTTGGCATGCCTTTCGCATTGTCAGTGTCCCTGGAGCTCTGGGCATTGTTGTTTTCTGAACCCTAACCCTAGGCGTAACCCCAACCCTAGCCCTAGGCATAGCCTAAGAAAGAGCATTGGGCTGAGTTGGGTTCCCATGAGGAGGCCATTGAGGATGCAATTTTGGGGCAGTACCGTGCTCCCCTTGGCATTCCTTTCGCATTGTCAGTGTCCCTGGAGCTCTGGACTTTGTGGTTTTCTGAACCCTAACCCTAGGCGTAACCCTAACCCTAGCCCTAGGCGCAGCCTAAGACACAGCATTGGGCTGAGTTGGGTTCCCATGAGGAAGCCATTGAGGATGCAATTTTGGAGCAGTACCGTGCGCCTCTTGGCATGCCTTTTGCATTGTCAGTGTCCCTGGAGCTCTGGGCTTTGTGGTTTTCTCAACCCTAACCCTAGGCGTAACCCTAACCCTAGCCCTAGGCGCAGCCTACGACACAGCACTGGGCTGATTAAGGTTCCAAAGAGGAAGTCACTGAGGCTGGTATGTTGGGGCAGTACCGCGCTCCCCTTGGCATTGCTTTTGCATTGTCAGTGTCCGTGGAGCTCTGGGCATTGTGGTTTTCTGAACCCTAACCCTAGGCGTAACCCCAACCCTAGCCCTAGGCGCAGCCTAAGACACAGCATTGGGCTGAGTCAGGTTCCAATGAGGAAGTCACTGAGGCTGGTTTGTTGGGGCAGTACCGCGCTCCCTTTAGCATGCCTTTTGCATTGCCCGTGTCCCTGGAGCTCTGGGCATTGTGGTTTTCTGAACCCTAACCCTAGGCGTAACCCTAACCCTAGCCCTAGGCGCAGCCTAAGACACAGCATTGGGCTGAGTTGGGTTCTAATGAGGAAGCCACTGAGGCTGGTGTGTTTGGGCAGTACCGCGCTCCCCTTGGCATTCCTTTTGCATTGTCAGTGTCCCTGGAGCTCTGGGCATTGTGGATTTCTGAACCCTTACCCTATGCGTAACCCTAACCCTGACCAGAGTCGCAGCCTAAGACACAGCATTGGGCTGAGATGGGTTCCAAAGAGGAAGTCACTGAGGCTGGTGTGTTCGGGCAGTACCGTGGTCCCCTTGGCATGCCTTTTGCATTGCCCGTGTCCCTGGAGCTCTGGGCATTGTGGTTTTCTGAACCCTAACCCTAGGCGTAACCCTAACCCTAGCCCTAGGCGCAGCCTAAGACACAGCATCGGGCTGAGTTGGGTTCCCATGAGGAGGCCATTGAGGATGCAATTTTGGAGCAGTACCGTGCGCCTCTTGGCATGCCTTTTGCAATGTCAGTGTCCCTGGAGCTCGGGGCGTTGTGGTTTTCTGTACCCTAAACCTAGGCGTAACCCTAACCCTAGCCCTAGGTGCAGCCTAAGAAAGAGCATTGGGCTGAGTTGGGTTCCAATGAGGAGGCCATTGAGGATGCAATTTTGGAGCAGTACCGTGGTCCCTTGGCATGCCTTTCGCATTGTCAGTGTCCCTGGAGCTCTGGACATTGTGATTTTCTGTACCCTAACCCTAGGCGTAACCCTAACCCTAGCCCTAGGCGCAGCCTAAGACACAGCATTGGGCTGAGTTGGGTTCCCATGAGGAGGCCATTGAGGATGCAATTTTGGGGCAGTACCGTGCTCCCCTTGGCATTCCTTTCGCATTGTCAGTGTCCCTGGAGCTCTGGGCATTGTGGTTTTCTGAACCCTAACCCTAGGCGTAACCCTAACCCTAGCCCTAGGCGCAGCCTAAGACACAGCATCGGGCTGAGTTGGGTTCCCATGAGGAGGCCATTGAGGATGCAATTTTGGAGCAGTACCGTGCGCCTCTTGGCATGCCTTTTGCAATGTCAGCGTCCCTGGAGCTCTGGGCTTTGTGGTTTTCTGAACCCTAACCCTAGGCGTAACCCTAACCCTAGCCCTAGGCGCAGCCTAAGACACAGCATTGGGCTTAGTTTGGTTCCAAAGAGGAAGTCACGGAGCCTGGTGTGTTGGGGCAGTACCGTGGTCACCTTGGCATTCCTTTTGCATTGTCAGTGTCCCTGGAGCTCTGGGCTTTGTGGTTTTCTGAACCCTAAACCTAGGCGTAACCCTAACCCAAGCCCTAGGCGCAGCCTAAGAAAGAGCATTGGGCTCAGTTTGGTTCCAAAGAGGAAGTCACTGAGGCTGGTGTGTTGGGGCAGTACCGTGGTCACCTTGGCATTCCTTTCGCATTGTCAGTGTCCCTGGAGCTCTGGGCTTTGTGGTTTTCTGAACCCTAACCCTAGGCGTAACCCTAACCCTAGCCCTAGGCGCAGCCTAAGACACAGCACTGGGCTGAGTTGGGTTCCAGTGATGAGGCCAATAAGGATGCAATTTTGGGGCACTACCGTGTTTCCCTTGGCATGCCTTTCGCATTGTCAGTGTCCCTGGAGCTCTGGGCATTGTTGTTTTCTGAACCCTAACCCTAGGCGTAACCCCAACCCTAGCCCTAGGCGCAGCCTAAGACACAGCATTGGGCTGAGTCAGGTTCCAATGAGGAAGTCACTGAGGCTGGTTTGTTGGGGCAGTACCGCGCTCCCTTTAGCATGCCTTTCGCATTGTCAGTGTCCCTGGAGCTCTGGGCTTTGTGGTTTTCTCAACCCTAACCCTAGGCGTAACCCTAACCCAAGCCCTAGGCGCAGCCTAAGACACAGCATTGGGCTGAGTTCGGTTCCAAGGAGGAAGTCATTGAGGACGCAATTTTGGAGCAGTACCGCGCTCCCCTTGGCATTCCTTTCGCATTGTCAGTGTCCCTGGAGCTCTGGGCTTTGTGGTTTCCGGAACCCAAACCCTAGGCATAGCCCTAACCCTAGCCCTAGGCGCAGCCTAAGAAGGAGCATTGGGCTGAGTTGGGTTCCCATGAGGAGGCCATTGAGGATGCAATTTTGGAGCAGTACCGTGCGCCTCTTGGCATGCCTTTTGCATTGTCAGTGTCCCTGGAGCTCTGGGCTTTGTGGTTTTCTGAACCCTAACCCTAGGCTTAACCCTAACCCTTGCCCTAGGCGCAGCCTAAGACACAGCATTGGGCTGAGTCAGGTTCCAATGAGGAAGCCAATGAGGCTGGTTTGTTGGGGCAGTACCGCGCTCCCTTTAGCATGCCTTTTGCATTGCCCATGTCCCTGGAGCTCTGGGCATTGTGGTTTTCTGAACCCTAACCCTAGGCGTAACCCTAACCCTAGCCCTAGGCGCAGCCTAAGAAAGAGCATTGGGCTGAGTTGGGTTCCAATGATGAGGCCATTAAGGATGCAATTTTGGGGCACTACCGTGCTTCCCTTGGTATGCCTTTCGCATTGTCAGTGTCCGTGGAACTCTGGGCTTTGTGGTTTTCTGAATCCTAACCCTAGGCGTAACCCTAACCCTGACCAGAGTCGCAGCCTAAGACACAGCATTGGGCTGAGTCAGGTTCCAATGAGGAAGTCACTGAGGCTGGTTTGTTGGGGCAGTACCGCGCTCCCTTTAGCATGCCTTTTGCATTGCCCATGTCCCTGGAGCTCTGGGCTTTGTGGTTTTCTGAACCCTAACCCTAGGCGTAACCCTAACCCTAGCCCTAGGCGCAGCCTAAGACACAGCATTGGGCTGAGTTGGGTTCCAATGAGGAGGCCATTGAGGATGCAATTTTGGGGCAGTACCGTGGTCCCTTGGCATGCCTTTCGCATTGTCAGTGTCCCTGGAGCTCTGGGCATTGTGGTTTTCTGTACCCTAACCCTAGGCGTAACCCTAACCCAAGCCCTAGGCATAGCCTAAGAAAGAGCATTGGGCTGAGTTGGGTTCCCATGAGGAGGCCATTGAGGATGCAATTTTGGGGCAGTACCGTGCTCCCCTTGGCATTCCTTTCGCATTGTCAGTGTCCCTGGAGCTCTGGACTTTGTGGTTTTCTGAACCCTAACCCTAGGCGTAACCCTAACCCTAGCCCTAGGCGCAGCCTAAGACACAGCATTGGGCTGAGTTGGGTTCCCATGAGGAAGCCATTGAGGATGCAATTTTGGAGCAGTACCGTGCGCCTCTTGGCATGCCTTTTGCATTGTCAGTGTCCCTGGAGCTCTGGGCTTTGTGGTTTTCTCAACCCTAACCCTAGGCGTAACCCTAACCCTAGCCCTAGGCGCAGCCTACGACACAGCACTGGGCTGATTAAGGTTCCAAAGAGGAAGTCACTGAGGCTGGTATGTTGGGGCAGTACCGCGCTCCCCTTGGCATTGCTTTTGCATTGTCAGTGTCCGTGGAGCTCTGGGCATTGTGGTTTTCTGAACCCTAACCCTAGGCGTAACCCCAACCCTAGCCCTAGGCGCAGCCTAAGACACAGCATTGGGCTGCGTCAGGTTCCAATGAGGAAGTCACTGAGGCTGGTTTGTTGGGGCAGTACCGCGCTTGCTTTAGCATGCCTTTTGCATTGCCCGTGTCCCTGGAGCTCTGGGCATTGTGGTTTTCTGAACCCTAACCCTAGGCGTAACCCTAACCCAAGCCCTAGGTGCAGCCTAAGACACAGCATTGGGCTGAGTTGGGTTCCAAAGAGGAGGCCATTGAGGATGCAATTTTGGAGCAGTACCGTGCGCCTCTTGGCATGCCTTTCGCATTGTCAGTGTCCCTGGAGCTCTGGACATTGTGGTTTTCTGAACCCTAACCCTAGGCGTAATCCTTACGCTAGCCCTAGGCGCAGCCTAAGACACAGCATTGGGCTGAGTCAGGTTCCAATGAGGAAGCCACTGAGGCTGGTTTGTTGGGGCAGTAAAGCGCTCCCCTTGGCATTCCTTTCGCATTGTCAGTGTCCCTGGAGCTCTGGGCATTGTGGTTTTCTGAACCCTAACCCTAGGCGTAACCCTAACCCTAGCCCTAGGCGCAGCCTAAGACACAGCATTGGGCTGAGTTGGGTTCTAATGAGGAAGCCACTGAGGCTGGTGTGTTTGGGCAGTTCCGCGCTCCCCTTGGCATTCCTTTTGCATTGTCAGTGTCCCTGGAGCTCTGGGCATTGTGGATTTCTGAACCCTTACCCTATGCGTAACCCTAACCCTGACCAGAGTCGCAGCCTAAGACACAGCATTGGGCTGAGTCAGGTTCCAATGAGGAAGTCACTGAGGCTGGTTTCTTGGGGCAGTACCGCGCTCCCTTTAGCATGCCTTTTGCATTGTCAGTGTCCCTGGAGCTCTGGGCTTTGTGGTTTTCTGAACCCTAACCCTAGGCGTAACCCTAACCCTAGCCCTAGGCGCAGCCTAAGGCACAGCATTGGGCTGAGTTGGGTTCCAAAGAGGAAGTCACTGAGGCTGGTGTGTTCGGGCAGTACCGTGGTCCCCTTGGCATGCCTTTCGCATTGTCAGTGTCCCTGGAGTTCTGGGCTTTGTGGTTTTCTCAACCCTAACCCTTGGCGTAACCCTAGGCCTAGCCCTAGGTGCAGCCTAAGACACAGCATTGGGCTGAGTAAGGTTCCAAAGAGGAAGTCACTGAGGCTGGTATGTTGGGGCAGTACCGCGCTCCCCTTGGCATTGCTTTTGCATTGTCAGTGTCCCTGGAGCTCTGGGCATTGTGGTTTTCTGAACCCTAACCCTAGGCGTAACCCCAACCCTAGCCCTAGGCGCAGCCTAAGACACAGCATTGGGCTGAGTCAGGTTCCAATGAGGAAGTCACTGAGGCTGGTTTGTTGGGGCAGTACCGCGCTCACCTTGGCATTCCTTTTGCATTGTCCGTGTCCCTGGAGCTCTGGGCATTGTGGTTTTCTGAACCCTAACTCTAGGCGTAACCCTAACCCAAGCCCTAGGTGCAGCCTAAGACACAGCATTGGGCTGAGTTGGGTTCTAATGAGGAAGGCACTGAGGCTGTTGTGTTTGGGCAGTACCGCACTCCCCTTGGCATGCCTTTTGCATTGTCAGTGTCCCTGGAGCTCTGGGCTTTGTGGTTTTCTGAACCCTAACCCTAGGCATAACCCTAACCCTAGCCCTAGGCGCAGCCTAAGACACAGCATTGGGCTGAGTTGGGTTCCCATGAGGAGGCCATTGAGGATGCAATTTTGGAGCAGTACCGTGCGCCTCTTGGTATTCCTTTTGCATTGTCAGTGTCCCTGGAGCTCTGGACATTGTGGTTTTCTGTACCCTAACCCTAGGCGTAACCCCAACCCTAGCCCTAGGCGCAGCCTAAGACACAGCATTGGGCTGAGTTGGGTTCCAATGATGAGGCCATTAAGGATGCAATTTTGGGGCACTACCGTGCTTCCCTTGGCATGCCTTTTGCATTGTCAGTGTCCCTGGAGCTCTGGGCTTTGTGGTTTTCTCAACCCTAACCCTAGGCGTAACCCTAACCCTAGCCCTAGGCGCAGCCTACGACACAGCACTGGGCTGATTAAGGTTCCAAAGAGGAAGTCACTGAGGCTGGTATGTTGGGGCAGTACCGCGCTCCCCTTGGCATTGCTTTTGCATTGTCAGTGTCCGTGGAGCTCTGGGCATTGTGGTTTTCTGAACCCTAACCCTAGGCGTAACCCCAACCCTAGCCCTAGGCGCAGCCTAAGACACAGCATTGGGCTGCGTCAGGTTCCAATGAGGAAGTCACTGAGGCTGGTTTGTTGGGGCAGTACCGCGCTTGCTTTAGCATGCCTTTTGCATTGCCCGTGTCCCTGGAGCTCTGGGCATTGTGGTTTTCTGAACCCTAACCCTAGGCGTAACCCTAACCCAAGCCCTAGGTGCAGCCTAAGACACAGCATTGGGCTGAGTTGGGTTCTAATGAGGAAGGCACTGAGGCTGTTGTGTTTGGGCAGTACCGCACTCCCCTTGGCATGCCTTTTGCATTGTCAGTGTCCCTGGAGCTCTGGGCTTTGTGGTTTTCTGAACCCTAACCCTAGGCATAACCCTAACCCTAGCCCTAGGCGCAGCCTAAGACACAGCATTGGGCTGAGTTGGGTTCCCATGAGGAGGCCATTGAGGATGCAATTTTGGAGCAGTACCGTGCGCCTCTTGGTATTCCTTTTGCATTGTCAGTGTCCCTGGAGCTCTGGACATTGTGGTTTTCTGTACCCTAACCCTAGGCGTAACCCCAACCCTAGCCCTAGGCGCAGCCTAAGACACAGCATTGGGCTGAGTTGGGTTCCAATGATGAGGCCATTAAGGATGCAATTTTGGGGCACTACCGTGCTTCCCTTGGCATGCCTTTTGCATTGTCAGTGTCCCTGGAGCTCTGGGCTTTGTGGTTTTCTGAACCCTAACCCTAGGCGTAACCCTAACCCTGACCAGAGTCGCAGCCTAAGACACAGCATTGGGCTGAGTCAGGTTCCAATGAGGAAGTCACTGAGGCTGGTGTGTTGGGGCAGTACCGTGGTCCCCTTGGCATTCCTTTCGCATTGTCAGTGTCCCTGGAGCTCTGGGCTTTGTGGTTTTCTGAACCCTAAACCTAGGCGTAACCCTAACCCAAGCCCTAGGCGCAGCCTAAGAAAGAGCATTGGGCTCAGTTTGGTTCCAAAGAGGAAGTCACTGAGGCTGGTGTGTTGGGGCAGTACCGTGGTCACCTTGGCATTCCTTTCGCATTGTCAGTGTCCCTGGAGCTCTGGGCTTTGTGGTTTTCTGAACCCTAACCCTAGGCGTAACCCTAACCCTAGCCCTAGGCGCAGCCTAAGACACAGCACTGGGCTGAGTTGGGTTCCAATGATGAGGCCAATAAGGATGCAATTTTGGGGCACTACCGTGTTTCCCTTGGCATGCCTTTCGCATTGTCAGTGTCCCTGGAGCTCTGGGCATTGTTGTTTTCTGAACCCTAACCCTAGGCGTAACCCCAACCCTAGCCCTAAGCATAGCCTAAGAAAGAGCATTGGGCTGAGTTGGGTTCCCATGAGGAGGCCATTGAGGATGCAATTTTGGGGCAGTACCGTGCTCCCCTTGGCATTCCTTTCGCATTGTCAGTGTCCCTGGAGCTCTGGACTTTGTGGTTTTCTGAACCCTAACCCTAGGCGTAACCCTAACCCTAGCCCTAGGCGCAGCCTAAGACACAGCATTGGGCTGAGTTGGGTTCCCATAAGGAAGCCATTGAGGATGCAATTTTGGAGCAGTACCGTGCGCCTCTTGGCATGCCTTTTGCATTGTCAGTGTCCCTGGAGCTCTGGGCTTTGTGGTTTTCTCAACCCTAACCCTAGGCGTAACCCTAACCCTAGCCCTAGGCGCAGCCTACGACACAGCACTGGGCTGATTAAGGTTCCAAAGAGGAAGTCACTGAGGCTGGTATGTTGGGGCAGTACCGCGCTCCCCTTGGCATTGCTTTTGCATTGTCAGTGTCCGTGGAGCTCTGGGCATTGTGGTTTTCTGAACCCTAACCCTAGGCGTAACCCCAACCCTAGCCCTAGGCGCAGCCTAAGACACAGCATTGGGCTGCGTCAGGTTCCAATGAGGAAGTCACTGAGGCTGGTTTGTTGGGGCAGTACCGCGCTCGCTTTAGCATGCCTTTTGCATTGCCCGTGTCCCTGGAGCTCTGGGCATTGTGGTTTTCTGAACCCTAACCCTAGGCGTAACCCTAACCCTAGCCCTAGGCGCAGCCTAAGACACAGCATTGGGCTGAGTTGGGTTCCAAAGAGGAGGCCATTGAGGATGCAATTTTGGAGCAGTACCGTGCGCCTCTTGGCATGCCTTTCGCATTGTCAGTGTCCCTGGAGCTCTGGACATTGTGGTTTTCTGAACCCTAACCCTAGGCGTAATCCTTACGCTAGCCCTAGGCGCAGCCTAAGACACAGCATTGGGCTGAGTCAGGTTCCAATGAGGAAGCCACTGAGGCTGGTTTGTTGGGGCAGTAAAGCGCTCCCCTTGGCATTCCTTTCGCATTGTCAGTGTCCCTGGAGCTCTGGGCATTGTGGTTTTCTGAACCCTAACCCTAGGCGTAACCCTAACCCTAGCCCTAGGCGCAGCCTAAGACACAGCATTGGGCTGAGTTGGGTTCTAATGAGGAAGCCACTGAGGCTGGTGTGTTTGGGCAGTACCGCGCTCCCCTTGGCATTCCTTTTGCATTGTCAGTGTCCCTGGAGCTCTGGGCATTGTGGATTTCTGAACCCTTACCCTATGCGTAACCCTAACCCTGACCAGAGTCGCAGCCTAAGACACAGCATTGGGCTGAGTCAGGTTCCAATGAGGAAGTCACTGAGGCTGGTTTCTTGGGGCAGTACCGCGCTCCCTTTAGCATGCCTTTTGCATTGTCAGTGTCCCTGGAGCTCTGGGCATTGTGGTTTTCTGAACCCTAACCCTAGGCGTAACCCTAACCCTAGCCCTAGGCGCAGCCTAAGGCACAGCATTGGGCTGAGTTGGGTTCCAAAGAGGAAGTCACTGAGGCTGGTGTGTTCGGGCAGTACCGTGGTCCCCTTGGCATGCCTTTCGCATTGTCAGTGTCCCTGGAGCTCTGGGCTTTGTGGTTTTCTCAACCCTAACCCTTGGCGTAACCCTAGGCCTAGCCCTAGGTGCAGCCTAAGACACAGCATTGGGCTGAGTAAGGTTCCAAAGAGGAAGTCACTGAGGCTGGTATGTTGGGGCAGTACCGCGCTCCCCTTGGCATTGCTTTTGCATTGTCAGTGTCCCTGGAGCTCTGGGCATTGTGGTTTTCTGAACCCTAACCCTAGGCGTAACCCCAACCCTAACCCTAGGCGCAGCCTAAGACACAGCATTGGGCTGAGTCAGGTTCCAATGAGGAAGTCACTGAGGCTGGTTTGTTGGGGCAGTACCGCGCTCCCCTTGGCATTCCTTTTGCATTGTCCGTGTCCCTGGAGCTCTGGGCATTGTGGTTTTCTGAACCCTAACTCTAGGCGTAACCCTAACCCAAGCCCTAGGTGCAGCCTAAGACACAGCATTGGGCTGAGTTGGGTTCCCATGAGGAAGCCACTGAGGCTGGTGTGTTTGGGCAGTACCGCACTCCCCTTGGCATGCCTTTTGCATTGTCAGTGTCCCTGGAGGTCTGGGCTTTGTGGTTTTCTGAACCCTAACCCTAGGCATAACCCTAACCCTAGCCCTAGGCGCAGCCTAAGACACAGCATTGGGCTGAGTTGGGTTCCAAAGAGGAGGCCATTGAGGATGCAATTTTGGAGCAGTACCGTGCGCCTCTTGGTATTCCTTTTGCATTGTCAGTGTCCCTGGAGCTCTGGACATTGTGGTTTTCTGTACCCTAACCCTAGGCGTAACCCCAACCCTAGCCCTAGGCGCAGCCTAAGACACAGCATTGGGCTGAGTTGGGTTCCAATGATGAGGCCATTAAGGATGCAATTTTGGGGCACTACCGTGCTTCCCTTGGCATGCCTTTTGCATTGTCAGTGTCCCTGGAGCTCTGGGCTTTGTGGTTTTCTGAACCCTAACCCTAGGCGTAACCCTAACCCTGACCAGAGTCGCAGCCTAAGACACAGCATTGGGCTGAGTCAGGTTCCAATGAGGAAGTCACTGAGGCTGGTGTGTTGGGGCAGTACCGTGGTCCCCTTGGCATTCCTTTTGCATTGTCAGTGTCCCTGGAGCTCTGGGCTTTGTGGTTTTCTGAACCCTAAACCTAGGCGTAACCCTAACCCAAGCCCTAGGCGCAGCCTAAGAAAGAGCATTGGGCTCAGTTTGGTTCCAAAGAGGAAGTCACTGAGGCTGGTGTGTTGGGGCAGTACCGTGGTCACCTTGGCATTCCTTTCGCATTGTCAGTGTCCCTGGAGCTCTGGGCTTTGTGGTTTTCTGAACCCTAACCCTAGGCGTAACCCTAACCCTAGCCCTAGGCGCAGCCTAAGACACAGCACTGGGCTGAGTTGGGTTCCAATGATGAGGCCAATAAGGATGCAATTTTGGGGCACTACCGTGTTTCCCTTGGCATGCCTTTCGCATTGTCAGTGTCCCTGGAGCTCTGGGCATTGTTGTTTTCTGAACCCTAACCCTAGGCGTAACCCCAACCCTAGCCCTAGGCGCAGCCTAAGACACAGCATTGGGCTGAGTCAGGTTCCAATGAGGAAGTCACTGAGGCTGGTTTCTTGGGGCAGTACCGCGCTCCCTTTAGCATGCCTTTTGCATTGTCAGTGTCCCTGGAGCTCTGGGCTTTGTGGTTTTCTCAACCCTAACCCTAGGCGTAACCCTAACCCTAGCCCTAGGCGCAGCCTAAGACACAGCATTGGGCTGAGTTCGGTTCCAAGGAGGAAGTCATTGAGGACGCAATTTTGGAGCAGTACCGCGCTCCCCTTGGCATTCCTTTCGCATTGTCAGTGTCCCTGGAGCTCTGGGCTTTGTGGTTTCCGGAACCCAAACCCTAGGCATAGCCCTAACCCTAGCCCTAGGCGCAGCCTAAGAAGGAGCATTGGGCTGAGTTGGGTTCCCATGAGGAGGCCATTGAGGATGCAATTTTGGAGCAGTACCGTGCGCCTCTTGGCATGCCTTTTGCATTGTCAGTGTCCCTGGAGCTCTGGGCTTTGTGGTTTTCTGTACCCTAACCCTAGGCGTAACCCTAACCCAAGCCCTCGGCATAGCCTAAGAAAGAGCATTGGGCTGAGTTGGGTTCCCATGAGGAGGCCATTGAGGATGCAATTTTGGGGCAGTACCGTGCTCCCCTTGGCATTCCTTTCGCATTGTCAGTGTCCCTGGAGCTCTGGACTTTGTGGTTTTCTGAACCCTAACCCTAGGCGTAACCCTAACCCTAGCCCTAGGCGCAGCCTAAGACACAGCATTGGGCTGAGTTGGGTTCCCATGAGGAAGCCATTGAGGATGCAATTTTGGAGCAGTACCGTGCTTCCCTTGGCATGCCTTTTGCATTGTCAGTGTCCCTGGAGCTCTGGGCTTTGTGGTTTTCTCAACCCTAACCCTAGGCGTAACCCTAACCCTAGCCCTAGGCGCAGCCTACGACACAGCATTGGGCTGATTAAGGTTCCAAAGAGGAAGTCACTGAGGCTGGTATGTTGGGGCAGTACCGCGCTCCCCTTGGCATTGCTTTTGCATTGTCAGTGTCCCTGGAGCTCTGGGCATTGTGGTTTTCTGAACCCTAACCCTAGGCGTAACCCCAACCCTAGCCCTAGGCGCAGCCTAAGACACAGCATTGGGCTGAGTCAGGTTCCAATGAGGAAGCCACTGAGGCTGGTGTGTTGGGGCAGTACCGCACTCCCCTTGGCATTCCTTTTGCATTGTCAGTGTCCCTGGAGCTCTGGGCATTGTGGTTTTCTGAACCCTAACCCTAGGCGTAACCCTAACCCAAGCCCTAGGCACAGCCTAAGACACGGCATTGTGGTGATGTCCGTTCCAAAGAGGAAGCCATTGAGGACGCAATTTTGGAGCAGTAAAGCGCTCCCCTTGGTATTCCTTTCGCATTGTCAGTGTCCCTGGAGCTCTGGGCATTGTGGTTTTCTGTACCCTAACCCTAGGCGTAACCCCAACCCTAGCCCTATGCTGAGCCTAAGACACAGCATTGGGGTGAGTAAGGTTCCAAAGAGGACGTCACTGAGGCTGGTATGATGGGGCCGTACCGCGCTCCCCTTGGTATTCCTTTCGCATTGTCAGTGTCCCTGGAGCTCTGGGCTTTGTGGTTTTCTGAACCCTAACCCTAGGCGTAACCCTAACCCTAGCCCTAGGCGCAGCCTAAGACACAGCATTGGGCTGAGTTCGGATCCCATGATGAGGCCATTGAGGATGCAATTTTGGGGCACTACCGTGCTTCCCTTGGCATGCCTTTCGCATTGTCAGTGTTCCTGGAGCTCTGGGCTTTGTGGTTTTCTGAACTCTAACCCTAGGCGTAACCCTAACCCTAGCCCTAGGCGCAGCCTAAGACACAGCATTGGGCTGAGTTGGGTTCCCATGAGGAAGCCATTGAGGATGCAATTTTGGGGCAGTACCGCGCTCCCCTTGGCATGCCTTTTGCATTGTCAGTGTCCCTGGAGCTCTGGACATTGTGGTTTTCTGAACCCTAACCCTAGGCGTAACCCCAACCCTAGCCCTATGCTGAGCCTAAGACACAGCATTGGGCTGAGTAAGGTTCCAAAGAGGACGTCACTGAGGCTGGTATGATGGGGCAGTACCGCACTCCCCTTGGCATTCCTTTCGCAGTGTCAGTGTCCCTGGAGCTCTGGGCTTTGTGGTTTTCTGAACCCTAACCCTAGGCGTAACCCTAACCCAAGCCCTAGGCGCAGCCTAAGACACAGCATTGGGCTGAGTTGGGTTCCAGGGAGGAAGTCACTGAGGCTGGTGTGTTGGGGCAGTACCGCGCTCCCCTTGGCATGCCTTTCGCATTGTCAGTGTCCCTGGAGCTCTGGGCATTATGGTTTCCTGAACACTAAAACTAGGCGTAACCCCAACGCTTGCCTTAGGCGCAGCCTAAGACACAGCATTGGGGTGAGTCAGGTTCCAAAGAGGAAGTGTCTGAGGCTGGTATGTTGGGGCAGTACCGCGCTCCCCTTGGCATTCCTTTCGCATTGTCAGTGTCCGTGGAACTCTGGACTTTGTGGTTTTCTGAACCCTAACCCTAGGCGTAACCCTAACCCTAGCCCTAGGCACAGCCTAAGACACAGCATTGGGCTGAGTTGGGTTCCAAAGAGGAAGTCACTGAGGCTGTTGTGTTCGGGCAGTACCGTGGTCCCCTTGGCATGCCTTTCGCATTGTCAGTGTCCCTGGAGCTCTGGGCTTTGTGGTTTTCTGTACCCTAACCCTTGGCGTAACCCTAACCCTAGCCCTAGGTGCAGCCTAAGACACAGCATTGGGCTGAGTAAGGTTCCAAAGAGGAAGTCACTGAGGCTGGTATTTTGGGGCAGTACCGCGCTCCCCTTGGCATTGCTTTTGCATTGTCAGTGTCCCTGGAGCTCTGGGCATTGTGGTTTTCTGAACCCTAACCCTAGGCATAACCCTAACCCTAGCCCTATGCTGAGCCTAAGACAGAGCATTGGGCTGAGTTGGGTTTCCATGAGGAAGGCACTGAGGCTGGTGTGTTTGGGCAGTACCGCACTCCCCTTGGCATGCCTTTTGCATTGTCAGTGTCCCTGGAGCTCTGGGCTTTGTGGTTTTCTGAACCCTAACCCTAGGCATAACCCTAACCCTAGCCCTAGGCGCAGCCTAAGACACAGCATTGGGCTGAGTCAGGTTCCAATGAGGAGGCCATTGAGGATGCAATTTTGGAGCAGTACCGTGCGCCTCATGGCATGCCTTTTGCATTGTCAGTGTCCCTGGAGCTCTGGACATTGTGGTTTTCTGTACCCTAACCCTAGGCGTAACCCTAACCCTAGCCCTAGGCACAGCCTAAGAAAGAGCATTGGGCTGAGTTGGGTTCCCATGAGGAGGCCATTGAGGATGCAATTTTGGAGCAGTACCGTGCGCCTCTTGGCATGCCTTTTGCATTGTCAGTGTCCCTGGAACTCTGGACATTGTGGTTTTCTGTACCCTAACCCTAGGCGTAACCCCAACCCTAGCCCTAGGCGCAGCCTAAGACACAGCATTGGGCTGAGTTGGGTTCCAATGATGAGGCCATTAAGGATGCAATTTTGGGGCACTACCGTGCTTCCGTTGGCATGCCTTTTGCATTGTCAGTGTCCCTGGAGCTCTGGGCTTTGTGGTTTTCTGTACCCTAACCCTAGGCGTAACCCTAACCCTGACCAGAGTCGCAGCCTAAGACACAGCATTGGGCTGAGTCAGGTTCCAATGAGGAAGTCACTGAGGCTGGTTTCTTGGGGCAGTACCGTGGTCCCCTTGGCATTCCTTTCGCATTGTCAGTGTCCCTGGAGCTCTGGGCTTTGTGGTTTTCTGAACCCTAACCCTAGGCGTAATCCTTACGCTAGCCCTAGGCGCAGCCTAAGACACAGCATTGGGCTGAGTCAGGTTCCAATGAGGAAGCCACTGAGGCTGGTTTGTTGGGGCAGTAAAGCGCTCCCCTTGGCATTCCTTTCGCATTGTGAGTGTCCCTGGAGCTCTGGGCATTGTGGTTTTCTGAACCCTAACCCTAGGCGTAACCCTAACCCTAGCCCTAGGCGCAGCCTAAGACACAGCATTGGGCTGAGTCAGGTTCTAATGAGGAAGCCACTGAGGCTGGTGTGTTTGGGCAGTACCGCACTCCCCTTGGCATGCCTTTTGCATTGTCAGTGTCCCTGGAGCTCTGGGCTTTGTGGTTTTCTGAACCCTAACCCTAGGCATAACCCTAACCCTAGCCCTAGGTGCAGCCTAAGAAAGAGCATTGGGCTGAGTTGGGTTCCAAAGAGGAGGCCATTGAGGATGCAATTTTGGAGCAGTACCGTGCGCCTCTTGGCATTCCTTTCGCATTGTCAGTGTCCCTGGAGCTCTGGGCTTTGTGGTTTTCTGAACCCTAACCCTAGGCGTAACCCTAACCCTAGCCCTAGGCGCAGCCTAAGACACAGCATTGGGCTGAGTCAGGTTCCAAAGAGGAAGTCACTGAGGCTGGTATGTTGGGGCAGTACCGCGCTCCCCTTGGCATTGCTTTTGCATTGTCAGTGTCCCTGGAGCTCTGGGCTTTGTGGTTTTCTGAACCCTAACCCTAGGCGTAACCCTAACCCTAGCCCTAGGCGCAGCCTAAGACACAGCATTGGGCTGAGTCAGGTTCCAATGAGGAAGTCACTGAGGCTGGTTTGTTGGGGCAGTACCGCGCTCCCTTTAGCATGCCTTTTGCATTGTCCGTGTCCCTGGAGCTCTGGGCATTGTGGTTTTCTGAACCCTAACCCTAGGCGTAACCCTAACCCAAGCCCTAGGTGCAGCCTAAGACACAGCATTGGGCTGAGTTGGGTTCCAAAGAGGAGGCCATTGAGGATGCAATTTTGGAGCAGTACCGTGCGCCTCTTGGCATGCCTTTCGCATTGTCAGTGTCCCTGGAGCTCTGGACATTGTGGTTTTCTGAACCCTAACCCTAGGCGTAATCCTTACGCTTGCCCAAGGCGCAGCCTAAGACACAGCATTGGGCTGAGTCGGGTTCTAATGAGGAAGCCACTGAGGCTGGTGTGTTTGGGGCAGTACCGCACTCCCCTTGGCATTCCTTTTGCATTGTCAGTGTCCCTGGAGCTCTGGGCTTTGTGGATTTCTGAACCCTAACCCTAGGCGTAACCCTAACCCTGACCAGAGTCGCAGCCTAAGACACAGCATTGGGCTGAGTCAGGTTCCAAAGAGGAAGTCACTGAGGCTGGTTTGTTGGGGCAGTACCGCGCTCCCTTTAGCATGCCTTTTGCATTGTCCATGTCCCTGGAGCTCTGGGCATTGTGGTTTTCTGAACCCTAACCCTAGGCGTAACCCTAACCCTAGCCCTAGGCGCAGCCTAAGACACAGCATTGGGCTGAGTTGGGTTCCCATGAGGAGGCCATTGAGGATGCAATTTTGGAGCAGTACCGTGCGCCTCTTGGCATGCCTTTCGCATTGTCAGTGTCCCTGGAGCTCTGGACATTGTGGTTTTCTGAACCCTAACCCTAGGCGTAATCCTTACGCTAGCCCTAGGCGCAGCCTAAGACACAGCATTGGGCTGAGTCAGGTTCCAATGAGGAAGCCACTGAGGCTGGTTTGTTGGGGCAGTAAAGCGCTCCCCTTGGCATTCCTTTCGCATTGTCAGTGTCCCTGGAGCTCTGGGCATTGTGGTTTTCTGAACCCTAACCCTAGGCGTAACCCTAACCCTAGCCCTAGGCGCAGCCTAAGACACAGCATTGGGCTGAGTCAGGTTCTAATGAGGAAGCCACTGAGGCTGGTGTGTTTGGGCAGTACCGCACTCCCCTTGGCATGCCTTTTGCATTGTCAGTGTCCCTGGAGCTCTGGGCTTTGTGGTTTTCTGAACCCTAACCCTAGGCATAACCCTAACCCTAGCCCTAGGTGCAGCCTAAGAAAGAGCATTGGGCTGAGTTGGGTTCCAAAGAGGAGGCCATTGAGGATGCAATTTTGGAGCAGTACCGTGCGCCTCTTGGCATTCCTTTCGCATTGTCAGTGTCCCTGGAGCTCTGGGCATTGTGGTTTTCTGAACCCTAACCCTAGGCGTAACCCTAACCCTAGCCCTAGGCGCAGCCTAAGACACAGCATTGGGCTGAGTCAGGTTCCAATGAGGAAGCCACTGAGGCTGGTTTGTTGGGGCAGTAAAGCGCTCCCCTTGGCATTCCTTTCGCATTGTCAGTGTCCCTGGAGCTCTGGGCATTGTGGTTTTCTGAACCCTAACCCTAGGCGTAACCCTAACCCTAGCCCTAAGCGCAGCCTAAGACACAGCATTGGGCTGAGTCAGGTTCCAATGAGGAAGCCACTGAGGCTGGTTTGTTGGGGCAGTAAAGCGCTCCCCTTGGCATTCCTTTCGCATTGTCAGTGTTCCTGGAGCTCTGGGCATTGTGGTTTTCTGAACCCTAACCCTAGGCGTAACCCTAACCCTAGCCCTAGGCACAGCCTAAGAAAGAGCATTGGGCTGAGTTGGGTTCCAATGATGAGGCCATTAAGGATGCAATTTTGGGGCACTACCGTGCTTCCCTTGGCATGCCTTTCGCATTGTCAGTGTCCCTGGAGCTCTGGGCTTTGTGGTTTTCTGAACTCTAACCCTAGGCGTAACCCTAACCCTAGCCCTAGGCGCAGCCTAAGACACAGCATTGGGCTGAGTTGGGTTCTGATGAGGAGGCCATTGAGGATGCAATTTTGGAGCAGTACCGTGCGCCTCTTGGCATGCCTTTCGCATTGTCAGTGTCCCTGGAGCTCTGGACATTGTGGTTTTCTGAACCCTAACCCTAGGCGTAATCCTTACGCTAGCCCTAGGCGCAGCCTAAGACACAGCATTGGGCTGAGTCAGGTTCCAATGAGGAAGCCACTGAGGCTGGTGTGTTGGGGCAGTAAAGCGCTCCCCTTGGCATTCCTTTCGCATTGTCAGTGTCCTTGGAGCTCTGGGCATTGTGGTTTTCTGAACCCTAACCCTAGGCGTAACCCTAACCCTAGCCCTAGGCGCAGCCTAAGACACAGCATTGGGCTGAGTTGGGTTCCCATGAGGAAGCCACTGAGGCTGGTGTTTTGGGGCAGTACCGTGCGCCTCATGGCATGCCTTTTGCATTGTCAGTGTCCCTGGAGCTCTGGACTTTGTTGTTTTCTGAACCCTAACCCTAGGCGTAACCCTAACCCTAGCCCTAGGCGCAGCCTAAGACACAGCATTGGGCTGAGTCAGCTTCCAATGAGGAAGCCACTGTGGCTGGTTTGTTGGGGCAGTCCCGCACTCCCCTTGGCATTCCTTTCGCATTGTCAGTGTCCCTGGAGCTCTGGGCATTGTGGTTTTCTGAACCCTAACCCTAGGCGTAACCCTAACCCTAGTCCTAGGCGCAGCCTAAGACACAGCATTGGGCTGAGCTGGGTTCCAATGATGAGGCCATTAAGGATGCAATTTTGGGGCACTATCGTGCTTCCCTTGGCATGCCTTTCGCATTGTCAGTGTCCCTGGAGCTCTGGGCTTTGTGGTTTTCTGTACCCTAACCCTAGGCGTAACCCTAACCCTGACCAGAGGCGCATCCTAAAACACAGCATTGGGCTGAGTCAGGTTCCAATGAGGAAGTCAGTGAGGCTGGTTTGTTGGGGCAGTACCGCGCTCCCTTTAGCATGCCTTTTGCATTGTCCGTGTCCCTGGAGCTCTGGGCATTGTGGTTTTCTGAACCCTAACCCTAGGCGTAACCCTAACCCAAGCCCTAGGTGCAGCCTAAGACACAGCATTGAGCTGAGTTGGGTTCCAAAGAGGAGGCCATTGAGGATGCAATTTTGGAGCAGTACCGTGCGCCTCTTGGCATGCCTTTCGCATTGTCAGTGTCCCTGGAGCTCTGGACATTGTGGTTTTCTGAACCCTAACCCTAGGCGTAATCCTTACGCTAGCCCTAGGCGCAGCCTAAGACACAGCATTGGGCTGAGTCAGGTTCCAATGAGGAAGCCACTGAGGCTGGTTTGTTGGGGCAGTAAAGCGCTCCCCTTGGCATTCCTTTCGCATTGTCAGTGTCCCTGGAGCTCTGGGCATTGTGGTTTTCTGAACCCTAACCCTAGGCGTAACCCTAACCCTAGCCCTAGGCGCAGCCTAAGACACAGCATTGGGCTGAGTCGGGTTCTAATGAGGAAGCCACTGAGGCTGGTGTGTTTGGGGCAGTACTGCACTCCCCTTGGCATTCCTTTTGCATTGTCAGTGTCCCTGGAGCTCTGGGCTTTGTGGTTTTCTCAACCCTAACCCTTGGCGTAACCCTAACCCTAGCCCTAGGCGCAGCCTAAGACACAGCATTGGGCTGAGTTGGGTTCCCATGAGGAGGCCATTGAGGATGCAATTTTGGAGCAGTACCGTGCGCCTCTTGGCATGCCTTTCGCATTGTCAGTGTCCCTGGAGCTCTGGACATTGTGGTTTTCTGAACCCTAACCCTAGGCGTAATCCCTACGCTAGCCCTAGGCGCAGCCTAAGACACAGCATTGGGCTGAGTCAGGTTCCAATGAGGAAGCCACTGAGGCTGGTGTGTTGGGGCAGTAAAGCGCTCCCCTTGGCATTCCTTTCGCATTGTCAGTGTCCTTGGAGCTCTGGGCATTGTGGTTTTCTGAACCCTAACCCTAGGCGTAACCCTAACCCTAGCCCTAGGTGCAGCCTAAGACACAGCATTGGGCTGAGTCAGCTTCCAATGAGGAAGCCACTGAGGCTGGTTTGTTGGGGCAGTCCCGCACTCCCCTTGGCATTCCTTTCGCATTGTCAGTGTCCCTGGAGCTCTGGGCATTGTGGTTTTCTGAACCCTAACCCTAGGCGTAACCCTAACCCTAGCCCTAGGCGCAGCCTAAGAAAGAGCATTGGGCTGAGTTGGGTTCCAATGATGAGGCCATTAAGGATGCAATTTTGGGGCACTATCGTGCTTCCCTTGGCATGCCTTTCGCATTGTCAGTGTCCCTGGAGCTCTGGGCTTTGTGGTTTTCTGTACCCTAACCCTAGGCGTAACCCTAACCCTGACCAGAGTCGCATCCTAAAACACAGCATTGGGCTGAGTCAGGTTCCAAAGAGGAAGTCACTGAGGCTGGTTTGTTGGGGCAGTACCGCGCTCCCTTTAGCATGCCTTTTGCATTGTCCGTGTCCCTGGAGCTCTGGGCATTGTGGTTTTCTGAACCCTAACCCTAGGCGTAACCCTAACCCAAGCCCTAGGCACAGCCTAAGACACAGCATTGGGCTGATGTCCGTTCCAAAGAGGAAGCCATTGAGGACGCAATTTTGGAGCCGTACCGCGCTCCCCTTGGTATTCCTTTTGCATTGTCAGTGTCCCTGGAGCTCTGGGCTTTGTGGATTTCTGAACCCTAACCCTAGGCGTAACCCTAACCCTAGCCCTAGGCGCAGCCTAAGACACAGCATTGGGCTGAGTTGGGTTCCAATGAAGAAGCCACTGAGGCTGGTGTGTTGAGGCAGTACCGCGCTCCCCTTGGCATTCCTTTCGCATTGTCAGTGTCCGTGGAGCTCTGGACTTTGTGGTTTTCTGAACCCTAACCCTAGGCGTAACCCTAACCCTAGCCCGAGGCGCAGCCTAAGACACAGCATTGGGCTGAGTTGGGTTCCAAAGAGGAGGCCATTGAGGATGCAATTTTGGAGCAGTACCGTGCGCCTCTTGGCATTCCTTTTGCATTGTCAGTGTCCCTGGAGCTCTGGGCATTGTGGTTTTCTGTACCCTAACCCTAGGCGTAATCCTTACCCTAGCCCTAGGCGCAGCCTAAGACACAGCATTGGGCTGAGTCAGGTTCCAATGACTAAGCCAATGAGGCTGGTTTGTTGGGGCAGTAAAGCGCTCCCCTTGGCATTCCTTTTGCATTGTCAGTGTCCCTGGAGCTCTGGACATTGTGGTTTTCTGAACCCTAACCCTAGGCGTAACCCTAACCCTAGCCCTAAGCGCAGCCTAAGACACAGCATTGGGCTGAGTTGGGTTCCAGGGAGGAAGTCACTGAGGCTGGTGTGTTGGGGCAGTACCGCGCTCCCCTTGGCATGCCTTTCGCATTGTCAGTGTCCCTGGAGCTCTGGGCATTATGGTTTCCTGAACACTAAAACTAGGCGTAACCCCAACGCTTGCCTTAGGCGCAGCCTAAGACACAGCATTGGGGTGAGTCAGGTTCCAAAGAGGAAGTGTCTGAGGCTGGTATGTTGGGGCAGTACCGCGCTCCCCTTGGCATTCCTTTCGCATTGTCAGTGTCCGTGGAACTCTGGACTTTGTGGTTTTCTGAACCCTAACCCTAGGCGTAACCCTAACCCTAGCCCTAGGCACAGCCTAAGACACAGCATTGGCCTAAGTTGGGTTCCAATGAGGAAGCCACTGTGGCTGGTGTGTTGGGGCAGTAAAGCGCTCCCCTTGGCACGCCTTTCGCATTGTCAGTGTCCCTGGAGCTCTGGGCTTTGTGGTTTTCTGAACCCTAACCCTAGGCGTAACCCTAACCCAAGCCCTAGGTGCAGCCTAAGACACAGCATTGGGCTGAGTTGGGTTCCAAAGAGGAAGTCACTGAGGCTGGTGTGTTCGGGCAGTACCGTGGTCCCCTTGGCATGCCTTTCGCATTGTCAGTGTCCCTGGAGCTCTGGGCTTTGTGGTTTTCTGTACCCTAACCCTTGGCGTAACCCTAACCCTAGCCCTAGGTGCAGCCTAAGACACAGCATTGGGCTGAGTAAGGTTCCAAAGAGGAAGTCACTGAGGCTGGTGTGTTCGGGCAGTACCGCGCTCCCCTTGGCATTGCTTTTGCATTGTCAGTGTCCCTGGAGCTCTGGGCATTGTGTTTTTCTGAACCCTAACCCTAGGCATAACCCTAACCCTAGCCCTATGCTGAGCCTAAGACACAGCATTGGGCTGAGTTGGGTTCTAATGAGGAAAGCACTGAGGCTGGTGTGTTTGGGCAGTACCGCACTCCTCTTGGCATGCCTTTTGCATTGTCAGTGTCCCTGGAGCTCTGGGCTTTGTGGTTTTCTGAACCCTAACCCTAGGCATAACCCTAACCCTAGCCCTAGGCGCAGCCTAAGACACAGCATTGGGCTGAGTCAGGTTCCAATGAGGAGGCCATTGAGGATGCAATTTTGGAGCAGTACCGTGCGCCTCATGGCATGCCTTTTGCATTGTCAGTGTCCCTGGAGCTCTGGACATTGTGGTTTTCTGTACCCTAACCCTAGGCGTAACCCTAACCCTAGCCCTAGGCACAGCCTAAGAAAGAGCATTGGGCTGAGTTGGGTTCCCATGAGGAGGCCATTGAGGATGCAATTTTGGAGCAGTACCGTGCGCCTCTTGGCATGCCTTTTGCATTGTCAGTGTCCCTGGAACTCTGGACATTGTGGTTTTCTGTACCCTAACCCTAGGCGTAACCCCAACCCTAGCCCTAGGCGCAGCCTAAGACACAGCATTGGGCTGAGTTGGGTTCCAATGATGAGGCCATTAAGGATGCAATTTTGGGGCACTACCATGCTTCCCTTGGCATGCCTTTTGCATTGTCAGTGTCCCTGGAGCTCTGGGCTTTGTGGTTTTCTGAACCCTAACCCTAGGCGTAACCCTAACCCTAGCCCTAGGCGCAGCCTAAGACACAGCATTGGGCTGAGTTGGGTTCCCATGAGGAAGCCATTGAGGATGCAATTTTAGAGCAGTACCGTGCGCCTCTTGGCATGCCTTTCGCATTGTCAGTGTCCCTGGAGCTCTGGGCATTGTGGTTTTCTGTACCCTAACCCTAGGCGTAACCCCAACCCTAGCCCTATGCTGAGCCTAAGACACAGCATTGGGCTGAGTAAGGTTCCAAAGAGGAAGTCACTGAGGCTGGTATGTTGGGGCAGTACCGCGCTCCCCTTGGCATTGCTTTTGCATTGTCAGTGTCCCTGGAGCTCTGGGCATTGTGGTTTTCTGAACCCTAACCCTAGGCGTAACCCCAACCCTAGCCCTAGGCGCAGCCTAAGAAAGAGCATTGGGCTGAGTTGGGTTCCCATGAGGAGGCCATTGAGGATGCAATTTTGGGGCAGTACCGTGCGCCTCTTGGCATGCCTTTTGCATTGTCAGTGTCCCTGGAGCTCTGGGCTTTGTGGTTTTCTGAACCCTAACCCTAGGCATAACCCTAACCCTAGCCCTAGGCGCAGCCTAAGACACAGCATTGGGCTGAGTTGTGGTCCAAAGAGGAGGCCATTGAGGATGCAATTTTGGAGCAGTACCGTGCGCCTCTTGGCATGCCTTTCGCATTGTCAGTGTCCCTGGAGCTCTGGACATTGTGGTTTTCTGAACCCTAACCCTAGGCGTAATCCTTACGCTAGCCCTAGGCGCAGCCTAAGACACAGCATTGGGCTGAGTCAGGTTCCAATGAGGAAGCCACTGAGGCTGGTTTGTTGGGGCAGTAAAGCGCTCCCCTTGGCATTCCTTTCGCATTGTCAGTGTCCCTGGAGCTCTGGGCATTGTGGTTTTCTGAACCCTAACCCTAGGCGTAACCCTAACCCTAGCCCTAGGCGCAGCCTAAGACACAGCATTGGGCTGAGTCGGGTTCTAATGAGGAAGCCACTGAGGCTGGTGTGTTTGGGGCAGTACTGCACTCCCCTTGGCATTCCTTTTGCATTGTCAGTGTCCCTGGAGCTCTGGGCATTGTGGTTTTCTGAACCCTAACCCTAGGCGTAACCCTAACCCTGACCAGAGTCGCAGCCTAAGACACAGCATTGGGCTGAGTCAGGTTCCAAAGAGGAAGTCACTGAGGCTGGTTTGTTGGGGCAGTACCGCGCTCCCTTTAGCATGCCTTTTGCATTGTCCGTGTCCCTGGAGCTCTGGGCATTGTGGTTTTCTGAACCCTAACCCTAGGCGTAACCCTAACCCTAGCCCTAGGTGCAGCCTAAGACACAGCATTGGGCTGAGTCAGCTTCCAATGAGGAAGCCACTGAGGCTGGTTTGTTGGGGCAGTCCCGCACTCCCCTTGGCATTCCTTTCGCATTGTCAGTGTCCCTGGAGCTCTGGGCATTGTGGTTTTCTGAACCCTAACCCTAGGCGTAACCCTAACCCTAGCCCTAGGTGCAGCCTAAGAAAGAGCATTGGGCTGAGTTGGGTTCCAATGATGAGGCCATTAAGGATGCAATTTTGGGGCACTATCGTGCTTCCCTTGGCATGCCTTTCGCATTGTCAGTGTCCCTGGAGCTCTGGGCTTTGTGGTTTTCTGTACCCTAACCCTAGGCGTAACCCTAACCCTGACCAGAGTCGCATCCTAAAACACAGCATTGGGCTGAGTCAGGTTCCAAAGAGGAAGTCACTGAGGCTGGTTTGTTGGGGCAGTACCGCGCTCCCTTTAGCATGCCTTTTGCATTGTCCGTGTCCCTGGAGCTCTGGGCATTGTGGTTTTCTGAACCCTAACCCTAGGCGTAACCCTAACCCAAGCCCTAGGCACAGCGTAAGACACAGCATTGGGCTGATGTCCGTTCCAAAGAGGAAGCCATTGAGGACGCAATTTTGGAGCCGTACCGCGCTCCCCTTGGTATTCCTTTTGCATTGTCAGTGTCCCTGGAGCTCTGGGCTTTGTGGATTTCTGAACCCTAACCCTAGGCGTAACCCTAACCCTAGCCCTAGGCGCAGCCTAAGACACAGCATTGGGCTGAGTTGGGTTCCAATGAAGAAGCCACTGAGGCTGGTGTGTTGAGGCAGTACCGCGCTCCCCTTGGCATTCCTTTCGCATTGTCAGTGTCCGTGGAGCTCTGGACTTTGTGGTTTTCTGAACCCTAACCCTAGGCGTAACCCTAACCCTAGCCCGAGGCGCAGCCTAAGACACAGCATTGGGCTGAGTTGGGTTCCAAAGAGGAGGCCATTGAGGATGCAATTTTGGAGCAGTACCGTGCGCCTCTTGGCATTCCTTTTGCATTGTCAGTGTCCCTGGAGCTCTGGGCATTGTGGTTTTCTGTACCCTAACCCTAGGCGTAATCCTTACCCTAGCCCTAGGCGCAGCCTAAGACACAGCATTGGGCTGAGTCAGGTTCCAATGACTAAGCCTATGAGGCTGGTTTGTTGGGGCAGTAAAGCGCTCCCCTTGGCATTCCTTTTGCATTGTCAGTGTCCCTGGAGCTCTGGACATTGTGGTTTTCTGAACCCTAACCCTAGGCGTAACCCTAACCCTAGCCCTAAGCGCAGCCTAAGACACAGCATTGGGCTGAGTTGGGTTCCAGGGAGGAAGTCACTGAGGCTGGTGTGTTGGGGCAGTACCGCGCTCCCCTTGGCATGCCTTTCGCATTGTCAGTGTCCCTGGAGCTCTGGGCATTATGGTTTCCTGAACACTAAAACTAGGCGTAACCCCAACGCTTGCCTTAGGCGCAGCCTAAGACACAGCATTGGGGTGAGTCAGGTTCCAAAGAGGAAGTGTCTGAGGCTGGTATGTTGGGGCAGTACCGCGCTCCCCTTGGCATTCCTTTCGCATTGTCAGTGTCCGTGGAACTCTGGACTTTGTGGTTTTCTGAACCCTAACCCTAGGCGTAACCCTAACCCTAGCCCTAGGCACAGCCTAAGACACAGCATTGGCCTAAGTTGGGTTCCAATGAGGAAGCCACTGTGGCTGGTGTGTTGGGGCAGTAAAGCGCTCCCCTTGGCACGCCTTTCGCATTGTCAGTGTCCCTGGAGCTCTGGGCTTTGTGGTTTTCTGAACCCTAACCCTAGGCGTAACCCTAACCCAAGCCCTAGGTGCAGCCTAAGACACAGCATTGGGCTGAGTTGGGTTCCAAAGAGGAAGTCACTGAGGCTGGTGTGTTCGGGCAGTACCGTGGTCCCCTTGGCATGCCTTTCGCATTGTCAGTGTCCCTGGAGCTCTGGGCTTTGTGGTTTTCTGTACCCTAACCCTTGGCGTAACCCTAACCCTAGCCCTAGGTGCAGCCTAAGACACAGCATTGGGCTGAGTAAGGTTCCAAAGAGGAAGTCACTGAGGCTGGTGTGTTCGGGCAGTACCGCGCTCCCCTTGGCATTGCTTTTGCATTGTCAGTGTCCCTGGAGCTCTGGGCATTGTGTTTTTCTGAACCCTAACCCTAGGCATAACCCTAACCCTAGCCCTATGCTGAGCCTAAGACACAGCATTGGGCTGAGTTGGGTTCTAATGAGGAAGGCACTGAGGCTGGTGTGTTTGGGCAGTACCGCACTCCTCTTGGCATGCCTTTTGCATTGTCAGTGTCCCTGGAGCTCTGGGCTTTGTGGTTTTCTGAACCCTAACCCTAGGCATAACCCTAACCCTAGCCCTAGGCGCAGCCTAAGACACAGCATTGGGCTGAGTCAGGTTCCAATGAGGAGGCCATTGAGGATGCAATTTTGGAGCAGTACCGTGCGCCTCATGGCATGCCTTTTGCATTGTCAGTGTCCCTGGAGCTCTGGACATTGTGGTTTTCTGTACCCTAACCCTAGGCGTAACCCTAACCCTAGCCCTAGGCACAGCCTAAGAAAGAGCATTGGGCTGAGTTGGGTTCCCATGAGGAGGCCATTGAGGATGCAATTTTGGAGCAGTACCGTGTGCCTCTTGGCATGCCTTTTGCATTGTCAGTGTCCCTGGAACTCTGGACATTGTGGTTTTCTGTACCCTAACCCTAGGCGTAACCCCAACCCTAGCCCTAGGCGCAGCCTAAGACACAGCATTGGGCTGAGTTGGGTTCCAATGATGAGGCCATTAAGGATGCAATTTTGGGGCACTACCGTGCTTCCCTTGGCATGCCTTTTGCATTGTCAGTGTCCCTGGAGCTCTGGGCTTTGTGGTTTTCTGTACCCTAACCCTAGGCGTAACCCTAACCCTGACCAGAGTCGCAGCCTAAGACACAGCATTGGGCTGAGTCAGGTTCCAATGAGGAAGTCACTGAGGCTGGTTTCTTGGGGCAGTACCGTGGTCCCCTTGGCATTCCTTTCGCATTGTCAGTGTCCCTGGAGCTCTGGGCTTTGTGGTTTTCTGAACCCTAACCCTAGGCGTAATCCTTACGCTAGCCCTAGGCGCAGCCTAAGACACAGCATTGGGCTGAGTCAGGTTCCAATGAGGAAGCCACTGAGGCTGGTTTGTTGGGGCAGTAAAGCGCTCCCCTTGGCATTCCTTTCGCATTGTGAGTGTCCCTGGAGCTCTGGGCATTGTGGTTTTCTGAACCCTAACCCTAGGCGTAACCCCAACCCTAGCCCTAGGCGCAGCCTAAGACACAGCATTGGGCTGAGTCAGGTTCTAATGAGGAAGCCACTGAGGCTGGTGTGTTTGGGCAGTACCGCACTCCCCTTGGCATGCCTTTTGCATTGTCAGTGTCCGTGGAGCTCTGGACTTTGTGGTTTTCTGAACCCTAACCCTAGGCATAACCCTAACCCTAGCCCTAGGTGCAGCCTAAGAAAGAGCATTGGGCTGAGTTGGGTTCCAAAGAGGAGGCCATTGAGGATGCAATTTTGGAGCAGTACCGTGCGCCTCTTGGCATTCCTTTTGCATTGTCAGTGTCTCTGGAGCTCTGGGCTTTGTGGTTTTCTGAACCCTAACCCTAGGCGTAACCCTAACCCTAGCCCTAGGCGCAGCCTAAGACACAGCATTGGGCTGAGTTGGGTTCCAAAGAGGAAGTCACTGAGGCTGGTGTGTTCGGGCAGTACCGTGGTCCCCTTGGCATGCCTTTCGCATTGTCAGTGTCCCTGGAGCTCTGGGCTTTGTGGTTTTCTGTACCCTAACCCTTGGCGTAACCCTAACCCTAGCCCTAGGTGCAGCCTAAGACACAGCATTGGGCTGAGTAAGGTTCCAAAGAGGAAGTCACTGAGGCTGGTGTGTTCGGGCAGTACCGCGCTCCCCTTGGCATTGCTTTTGCATTGTCAGTGTCCCTGGAGCTCTGGGCATTGTGTTTTTCTGAACCCTAACCCTAGGCATAACCCTAACCCTAGCCCTATGCTGAGCCTAAGACACAGCATTGGGCTGAGTTGGGTTCTAATGAGGAAGGCACTGAGGCTGGTGTGTTTGGGCAGTACCGCACTCCTCTTGGCATGCCTTTTGCATTGTCAGTGTCCCTGGAGCTCTGGACATTGTGGTTTTCTGTACCCTAACCCTAGGCGTAACCCCAACCCTAGCCCTAGGCGCAGCCTAAGACACAGCATTGGGCTGAGTTGGGTTCCAATGATGAGGCCATTAAGGATGCAATTTTGGGGCACTACCGTGCTTCCCTTGGCATGCCTTTTGCATTGTCAGTGTCCCTGGAGCTCTGGGCTTTGTGGTTTTCTGAACCCTAACCCTAGGCGTAACCCTAACCCTAGCCCTAGGCGCAGCCTAAGACACAGCATTGGGCTGAGTTGGGTTCCCATGAGGAAGCCATTGAGGATGCAATTTTGGAGCAGTACCGTGCGCCTCTTGGCATGCCTTTCGCATTGTCAGTGGCCCTGGAGCTCTGGGCATTGTGGTTTTCTGTACCCTAACCCTAGGCGTAACCCCAACCCTAGCCCTATGCTGAGCCTAAGACACAGCATTGGGCTGAGTAAGGTTCCAAAGAGGAAGTCACTGAGGCTGGTATGTTGGGGCAGTACCTCGCTCCCCTTGGCATTGCTTTTGCATTGTCAGTGTCCCTGGAGCTCTGGGCATTGTGGTTTTCTCAACCCTAACCCTAGGCGTAACCCCAACCCTAGCCCTAGGCGCAGCCTAAGACACAGCATTGGGCTGAGTCAGGTTCCAATGAGGAAGTCACTGAGGCTGGTTTGTTGGGGCAGTACCGCGCTCCCTTTAGCATGCCTTTTGCATTGCCCATGTCCCTGGAGCTCTGGGCATTGTGGTTTTCTGAACCCTAACCCTAGGCGTAACCCTAACCCAAGCCCTAGGCGCAGCCTAAGACACAGCATTGGGCTGAGTAAGGTTCCAAAGAGGAAGTCACTGAGGCTGGTATGTTGGGGCAGTACCGCGCTCCCCTTGGCATTGCTTTTGCATTGTCAGTGTCCCTGGAGCTCTGGGCATTGTGGTTTTCTGAACCCTAACCCTAGGCGTAACCCCAACCCTAGCCCTAGGCGCAGCCTAAGAAAGAGCATTGGGCTGAGTTGGGTTCCCATGAGGAGGCCATTGAGGATGCAATTTTGGGGCAGTACCGTGCGCCTCTTGGCATGCCTTTTGCATTGTCAGTGTCCCTGGAGCTCTGGGCTTTGTGGTTTTCTGAACCCTAACCCTAGGCATAACCCTAACCCTAGCCCTAGGCGCAGCCTAAGACACAGCATTGGGCTGAGTTGTGGTCCAAAGAGGAGGCCATTGAGGATGCAATTTTGGAGCAGTACCGTGCGCCTCTTGGCATGCCTTTTGCATTGTCAGTGTCCCTGGAGCTCTGGACATTGTGGTTTTCTGAACCCTAACCCTAGGCGTAACCCTAACCCTAACCCTAGGCGTAACCCTAACCCTAGCCCTAGGCACAGCCTAAGAAAGAGCATTGGGCTGAGTTGGGTTCCCATGAGGAGGCCCTTGAGGATGCAATTTTGGGGCAGTACCGTGCGCCTCTTGGCATGCCTTTTGCATTGTCAGTGTCCCTGGAGCTCTGGACATTGTGGTTTTCTGTACCCTAACCCTAGGCGTAACCCCAACCCTAGCCCTAGGCGCAGCCTAAGACACAGCATTGGGCTGAGTTGGGTTCCAATGATGAGGCCATTAAGGATGCAATTTTGGGGCACTACCGTGCTTCCCTTGGCATGCCTTTTGCATTGTCAGTGTCCCTGGAGCTCTGGGCTTTGTGGTTTTCTGAACCCTAACCCTAGGCGTAACCCTAACCCTGACCAGAGTGGCAGCCTAAGACACAGCATTGGGCTGAGTCAGGTTCCAATGAGGAAGTCACTGAGGCTGGTGTGTTGGGGCAGTACCGTGGTCCCCTTGGCATTCCTTTCGCATTGTCAGTGTCCCTGGAGCTCTGGGCTTTGTGGTTTTCTGAACCCTAACCCTAGGCGTAACCCTAACCCTAGCCCTAGGCATAGCCTAAGAAAGAGCATTGGGCTGAGTTGGGTTCCCATGAGGAGGCCATTGAGGATGCAATTTTGGAGCAGTACCGTGGTCCCTTGGCATGCCTTTTGCATTGTCAGTGTCCCTGGAGCTCTGGACTTTGTGGTTTTCTGAACCCTAACCCTAGGCGTAACCCTAACCCTAGCCCTAGGCGCAGCCTAAGACACAGCATTGGGCTGAGTTGGGTTCCCATGAGGAAGCCATTGAGGATGCAATTTTGGAGCAGTACCGTGTGCCTCTTGGCATGCCTTTCGCATTGTCAGTGTCCTTGGAGCTCTGGACATTGTGGTTTTCTGAACCCTAACCCTAGGCGTAATCCTTACGCTAGCCCTAGGCGCAGCCTAAGACACAGCATTGGGCTGAGTCAGGTTCCAATGAGGAAGCCACTGAGGCTGGTGTGTTGGGGCAGTACCGCACTCCCCTTGGCATTCCTTTTGCATTGTCAGTGTCCCTGGAGCTCTGGGCATTGTGGTTTTCTGAACCCTAACCCTAGGCGTAACCCTAACCCAAGCCCTAGGCACAGCCTAAGACACGGCATTGGGGTGATGTCCGTTCCAAAGAGGAAGCCATTGAGGACGCAATTTTGGAGCAGTAAAGCGCTCCCCTTGGTATTCCTTTCGCATTGTCAGTGTCCCTGGAGCTCTGGGCTTTGTGGTTTTCTGAACCCTAACCCTAGGCGTAACCCTAACCCTAGCCCTAGGCGCAGCCTAAGACACAGCATTGGGCTGAGTTCGGATCCCATGATGAGGCCATTGAGGATGCAATTTTGGGGCACTACCGTGCTTCCCTTGGCATGCCTTTCGCATTGTCAGTGTTCCTGGAGCTCTGGGCTTTGTGGTTTTCTAAACTCTAACCCTAGGCGTAACCCTAACCCTAGCCCTAGGCGCAGCCTAAGACACAGCATTGGGCTGAGTGTGGTTCCCATGAGGAAGCCATTGAGGATGCAATTTTGGGGCAGTACCGCGCTCCCCTTGGCATGCCTTTTGCATTGCCAGTGTCCCTGGAGCTCTGGACATTGTGGTTTTCTGAACCCTAACCCTAGGCGTAACCCCAACCCTAGCCCTATGCTGAGCCTAAGACACAGCATTGGGCTGAGTAAGGTTCCAAAGAGGACGTCACTGAGGCTGGTATGATGGGGCAGTACCGCACTCCCCTTGGCATTCCTTTCGCAGTGTCAGTGTCCCTGGAGCTCTGGGCTTTGTGGTTTTCTGAACCCTAACCCTAGGCGTAACCCTAACCCTAGCCCTAGGCGCAGCCTAAGACACAGCATTGGGCTGAGTTGGGTTCCAAAGAGGAAGTCACTGAGGCTGGTGTGTTGGGGCAGTACCGCGCTCCCCTTGGCATGCCTTTCGCATTGTCAGTGTCCCTGGAGCTCTGGGCATTATGGTTTCCTGAACACTAAAACTAGGCGTAACCCCAACGCTTGCCTTAGGCGCAGCCTAAGACACAGCATTGGGGTGAGTCAGGTTCCAAAGAGGAAGTGTCTGAGGCTGGTATGTTGGGGCAGTACCGCGCTCCCCTTGGCATTCCTTTCGCATTGTCAGTGTCCGTGGAACTCTGGACTTTGTGGTTTTCTGAACCCTAACCCTAGGCGTAACCCTAACCCTAGCCCTAGGCGCAGCCTAAGACACAGCATTGGGCTGAGTTGGGTTCCAATGAGGAAGCCACTGTGGCTGGTGTGTTGGGGCAGTAAAGCGCTCCCCTTGGCACGCCTTTCGCATTGTCAGTGTCCCTGGAGCTCTGGGCTTTGTGGTTTTCTGAACCCTAACCCTAGGCGTAACCCTAACCCAAGCCCTAGGTGCAGCCTAAGACACAGCATTGGGCTGAGTTGGGTTCCAAAGAGGAAGTCACTGAGGCTGTTGTGTTCGGGCAGTACCGTGGTCCCCTTGGCATGCCTTTCGCATTGTCAGTGTCCCTGGAGCTCTGGGCTTTGTGGTTTTCTGTACCCTAACCCTTGGCGTAACCCTAACCCTAGCCCTAGGTGCAGCCTAAGACACAGCATTGGGCTGAGTAAGGTTCCAAAGAGGAAGTCACTGAGGCTGGTATGTTGGGGCAGTACCGCGCTCCCCTTGGCATTGCTTTTGCATTGTCAGTGTCCCTGGAGCTCTGGGCATTGTGGTTTTCTGAACCCTAACCCTAGGCATAACCCTAACCCTAGCCCTATGCTGAGCCTAAGACACAGCATTGGGCTGAGTTGGGTTTCCATGAGGAAGGCACTGAGGCTGGTGTGTTTGGGCAGTACCGCACTCCCCTTGGCATGCCTTTTGCATTGTCAGTGTCCCTGGAGCTCTGGGCTTTGTGGTTTTCTGAACCCTAACCCTAGGCATAACCCTAACCCTAGCCCTAGGCGCAGCCTAAGACACAGCATTGGGCTGAGTCAGGTTCCAATGAGGAGGCCATTGAGGATGCAATTTTGGAGCAGTACCGTGCGCCTCATGGCATGCCTTTTGCATTGTCAGTGTCCCTGGAGCTCTGGACATTGTGGTTTTCTGTACCCTAACCCTAGGCGTAACCCTAACCCTAGCCCTAGGCACAGCCTAAGAAAGAGCATTGGGCTGAGTTGGGTTCCCATGAGGAGGCCATTGAGGATGCAATTTTGGAGCAGTACCGTGCGCCTCTTGGCATGCCTTTTGCATTGTCAGTGTCCCTGGAACTCTGGACATTGTGGTTTTCTGTACCCTAACCCTAGGCGTAACCCCAACCCTAGCCCTAGGCGCAGCCTAAGACACAGCATTGGGCTGAGTTGGGTTCCAATGATGAGGCCATTAAGGATGCAATTTTGGGGCACTACCGTGCTTCCCTTGGCATGCCTTTTGCATTGTCAGTGTCCCTGGAGCTCTGGGCTTTGTGGTTTTCTGTACCCTAACCCTAGGCGTAACCCTAACCCTGACCAGAGTCGCAGCCTAAGACACAGCATTGGGCTGAGTCAGGTTCCAATGAGGAAGTCACTGAGGCTGGTTTCTTGGGGCAGTACCGTGGTCCCCTTGGCATTCCTTTCGCATTGTCAGTGTCCCTGGAGCTCTGGGCTTTGTGGTTTTCTGAACCCTAACCCTAGGCGTAATCCTTACGCTAGCCCTAGGCGCAGCCTAAGACACAGCATTGGGCTGAGTCAGGTTCCAATGAGGAAGCCACTGAGGCTGGTTTGTTGGGGCAGTAAAGCGCTCCCCTTGGCATTCCTTTCGCATTGTGAGTGTCCCTGGAGCTCTGGGCATTGTGGTTTTCTGAACCCTAACCCTAGGCGTAACCCCAACCCTAGCCCTAGGCGCAGCCTAAGACACAGCATTGGGCTGAGTCAGGTTCTAATGAGGAAGCCACTGAGGCTGGTGTGTTTGGGCAGTACCGCACTCCCCTTGGCATGCCTTTTGCATTGTCAGTGTCCCTGGAGCTCTGGGCTTTGTGGTTTTCTGAACCCTAACCCTAGGCATAACCCTAACCCTAGCCCTAGGTGCAGCCTAAGAAAGAGCATTGGGCTGAGTTGGGTTCCAAAGAGGAGGCCATTGAGGATGCAATTTTGGAGCAGTACCGTGCGCCTCTTGGCATTCCTTTTGCATTGTCAGTGTCTCTGGAGCTCTGGGCTTTGTGGTTTTCTGAACCCTAACCCTAGGCGTAACCCTAACCCTAGCCCTAGGCGCAGCCTAAGACACAGCATTGGGCTGAGTCAGGTTCCAAAGAGGAAGTCACTGAGGCTGGTATGTTGGGGCAGTACCGCGCTCCCCTTGGCATTGCTTTTGCATTGTCAGTGTCCCTGGAGCTCTGGGCTTTGTGGTTTTCTGAACCCTAACCCCAGGCGTAACCCTAACCCTAGCCCTAGGCGCAGCCTAAGACACAGCATTGGGCTGAGTCAGGTTCCAATGAGGAAGTCACTGAGGCTGGTTTGTTGGGGCAGTACCGCGCTCCCTTTAGCATGCCTTTTGCATTGTCCGTGTCCCTGGAGCTCTGGGCATTGTGGTTTTCTGAACCCTAACCCTAGGCGTAACCCTAACCCTAGCCCTAGGCGCAGCCTAAGACACAGCATTGGGCTGAGTTGGGTTCCAAAGAGGAGGCCATTGAGGATGCAATTTTGGAGCAGTACCGTGCGCCTCTTGGCATGCCTTTCGCATTGTCAGTGTCCCTGGAGCTCTGGACATTGTGGTTTTCTGAACCCTAACCCTAGGCGTAATCCTTACGCTAGCCCTAGGCGCAGCCTAAGACACAGCATTGGGCTGAGTCGGGTTCTAATGAGGAAGCCACTGAGGCTGGTGTGTTTGGGGCAGTACCGCACTCCCCTTGGCATTCCTTTTGCATTGTCAGTGTCCCTGGAGCTCTGGGCTTTGTGGATTTCTGAACCCTAACCCTAGGCGTAACCCTAACCCTGACCAGAGTCGCAGCCTAAGACACAGCATTGGGCTGAGTCAGGTTCCAAAGAGGAAGTCACTGAGGCTGGTTTGTTGGGGCAGTACCGCGCTCCCTTTAGCATGCCTTTTGCATTGTCCATGTCCCTGGAGCTCTGGGCATTGTGGTTTTCTGAACCCTAACCCTAGGCGTAACCCTAACCCTAGCCCTAGGCGCAGCCTAAGACACAGCATTGGGCTGAGTTGGGTTCCCATGAGGAGGCCATTGAGGATGCAATTTTGGAGCAGTACCGTGCGCCTCTTGGCATGCCTTTCGCATTGTCAGTGTCCCTGGAGCTCTGGACATTGTGGTTTTCTGAACCCTAACCCTAGGCGTAATCCTTACGCTAGCCCTAGGCGCAGCCTAAGACACAGCATTGGGCTGAGTCAGGTTCCAATGAGGAAGCCACTGAGGCTGGTTTGTTGAGGCAGTAAAGCGCTCCCCTTGGCATTCCTTTCGCATTGTCAGTGTCCCTGGAGCTCTGGGCATTGTGGTTTTCTGAACCCTAACCCTAGGCGTAACCCTAACCCTAGCCCTAGGCGCAGCCTAAGACACAGCATTGGGCTGAGTCAGGTTCTAATGAGGAAGCCACTGAGGCTGGTGTGTTTGGGCAGTACCGCACTCCCCTTGGCATGCCTTTTGCATTGTCAGTGTCCCTGGAGCTCTGGGCTTTGTGGTTTTCTGAACCCTAACCCTAGGCATAACCCTAACCCTAGCCCTAGGTGCAGCCTAAGAAAGAGCATTGGGCTGAGTTGGGTTCCAAAGAGGAGGCCATTGAGGATGCAATTTTGGAGCAGTACCGTGCGCCTCTTGGCATTCCTTTCGCATTGTCAGTGTCCCTGGAGCTCTGGGCATTGTGGTTTTCTGAACCCTAACCCTAGGCGTAACCCTAACCCTAGCCCTAGGCGCAGCCTAAGACACAGCATTGGGCTGAGTCAGGTTCCAAAGAGGAAGTCACTGAGGCTGGTATGTTGGGGCAGTACCGCGCTCCCCTTGGCATTGCTTTTGCATTGTCAGTGTCCCTGGAGCTCTGGGCATTGTGGTTTTCTGAACCCTAACCCTAGGCGTAACCCCAACCCTAGCCCTATGCTGAGCCTAAGACACAGCATTGGGCTCAGTTTGGTTCCAATGAGGAAGTCACTGAGGCTGGTTTCTTGGGGCAGTACCGCGCTCCCTTTAGCATGCCTTTTGCATTGTCCGTGTCCCTGGAGCTCTGGGCATTGTGGTTTTCTGAACCCTAACCCTAGGCGTAACCCTAACCCTAGCCCTAGGTGCAGCCTAAGACACAGCATTGGGCTGAGTTGGGTTCCAAAGAGGAGGCCATTGAGGATGCAATTTTGGAGCAGTACCGTGCGCCTCTTGGCATGCCTTTCGCATTGTCAGTGTCCCTGGAGCTCTGGACATTGTGGTTTTCTGAACCCTAACCCTAGGCGTAATCCTTACGCTAGCCCTAGGCGCAGCCTAAGACACAGCATTGGGCTGAGTCAGGTTCCAATGAGGAAGCCACTGAGGCTGGTTTGTTGGGGCAGTAAAGCGCTCCCCTTGGCATTCCTTTCGCATTGTCAGTGTCCCTGGAGCTCTGGGCATTGTGGTTTTCTGAACCCTAACCCTAGGCGTAACCCTAACCCTAGCCCTAAGCGCAGCCTAAGACACAGCATTGGGCTGAGTCAGGTTCCAATGAGGAAGTCACTGAGGCTGGTTTGTTGGGGCAGTACCGCGCTCCCGTTAGCATGCCTTTTGCATTGTCCGTGTCCCTGGAGCTCTGGGCATTGTGGTTTTCTGAACCCTAACCCTAGGCGTAACCCTAACCCTAGCCCTAGGCGCAGCCTAAGACACAGCATTGGGCTGAGTTGGGTTCCCATGAGGAGGCCATTGAGGATGCAATTTTGGAGCAGTACCGTGCGCCTCTTGGCATGCCTTTCGCATTGTCAGTGTCCCTGGAACTCTGGACATTGTGGTTTTCTGAACCCTAACCCTAGGCGTAATCCTTACGCTAGCCCTAGGCGCAGCCTAAGACACAGCATTGGGCTGAGTAAGGTTCCAATGAGGAAGCCACTGAGGCTGGTGTGTTGGGGCAGTAAAGCGCTCCCCTTGGCATTCCTTTCGCATTGTCAGTGTCCTTGGAGCTCTGGGCATTGTGGTTTTCTGAACCCTAACCCTAGGCGTAACCCTAACCCTAGCCCTAGGCGCAGCCTAAGACACAGCATTGGGCTGAGTTGGGTTCCCATGAGGAAGCCACTGAGGCTGGTGTTTTGGGGCAGTACCGTGCGCTCCCCTTGGCATTCCTTTTGCATTGTCAGTGTCCCTGGAGCTCTGGGCATTGTGGTTTTCTGAACCCTAACCCTAGGCGTAACCCTAACCCTGACCAGAGTCGCAGCCTAAGACACAGCATTGGGCTGAGTCAGGTTCCAAAGAGGAAGTCACTGAGGCTGGTTTGTTGGGGCAGTACCGCGCTCCCTTTAGCATGCCTTTTGCATTGTCCGTGTCCCTGGAGCTCTGGGCATTGTGGTTTTCTGAACCCTAACCCTAGGCGTAACCCTAACCCTAGCCCTAGGCGCAGCCTAAGACACAGCATTGGGCTGAGTTGGGTTCCAAAGAGGAAGTCACTGAGGCTGGTGTGTTGGGGCAGTACCGTGGTCCCCTTGGCATGCCTTTCGCATTGTCAGTGTCCCTGGAGCTCTGGGCTTTGTGGTTTTCTCAACCCTAACCCTTGGCGTAACCCTAACCCTAGCCCTAGGCGCAGCCTAAGACACAGCATTGGGCTGAGTTGGGTTCCCATGAGGAGGCCATTGAGGATGCAATTTTGGAGCAGTACCGTGCGCCTCTTGGCATGCCTTTCGCATTGTCAGTGTCCCTGGAGCTCTGGACATTGTGGTTTTCTGAACCCTAACCCTAGGCGTAATCCCTACGCTAGCCCTAGGCGCAGCCTAAGACACAGCATTGGGCTGAGTCAGGTTCCAATGAGGAAGCCACTGAGGCTGGTGTGTTGGGGCAGTAAAGCGCTCCCCTTGGCATTCCTTTCGCATTGTCAGTGTCCTTGGAGCTCTGGGCATTGTGGTTTTCTGAACCCTAACCCTAGGCGTAACCCTAACCCTAGCCCTAGGTGCAGCCTAAGACACAGCATTGGGCTGAGTCAGGTTCCAATGAGGAAGCCACTGAGGCTGGTTTGTTGGGGCAGTCCCGCACTCCCCTTGGCATTCCTTTCGCATTGTCAGTGTCCCTGGAGCTCTGGGCATTGTGGTTTTCTGAACCCTAACCCTAGGCATAGCCCTAACCCTAGCCCTAGGCGCAGCCTAAGAAAGAGCATTGGGCTGAGTTGGGTTCCAAAGAGGAGGCCATTGAGGATGCAATTTTGGAGCAGTACCGTGCGCCTCTTGGCATTCTTTTCGCATTGTCAGTGTCCCTGGAGCTCTGGGCATTGTGGTTTTCTGAACCCTAACCCTAGGCGTAACCCTAACCCTAGCCCTAGGCGCAGCCTAAGACACAGCATTGGGCTGAGTCAGGTTCCAAAGAGGAAGTCACTGAGGCTAGTATGTTGGGGCAGTACCGCGCTCCCCTTGGCATTGCTTTTGCATTGTCAGTGTCCCTGGAGCTCTGGGCATTGTGGTTTTCTGAACCCTAACCCTAGGCGTAACCCCAATCCTAGCCCTATGCTGAGCCTAAGACACACCATTGGGCTCAGTTTGGTTCCAATGAGGAAGTCACTGAGGCTGGTTTCTTGGGGCAGTACCGCGCTCCCTTTAGCATGCCTTTTGCATTGTCCGTGTCCCTGGAGCTCTGGGCATTGTGGTTTTCTGAACCCTAACCCTAGGCGTAACCCTAACCCAAGCCCTAGGTGCAGCCTAAGACACAGCATTGGGCTGAGTTGGGTTCCAAAGAGGAGGCCATTGAGGATGCAATTTTGGAGCAGTACCGTGCGCCTCTTGGCATGCCTTTCGCATTGTCAGTGTCCCTGGAGCACTGGACATTGTGGTTTTCTGAACCCTAACCCTAGGCGTAATCCTTACGCTAGCCCTAGGCGCAGCCTAAGACACAGCATTGGGCTGAGTCAGGTTCCAATGAGGAAGCCACTGAGGCTGGTTTGTTGGGGCAGTAAAGCGCTCCCCTTGGCATTCCTTTCGCATTGTCAGTGTTCCTGGAGCTCTGGGCATTGTGGTTTTCTGAACCCTAACCCTAGGCGTAACCCTAACCCTAGCCCTAGGCACAGCCTAAGAAAGAGCATTGGGCTGAGTTGGGTTCCAATGATGAGGCCATTAAGGATGCAATTTTGGGGCACTACCGTGCTTCCCTTGGCATGCCTTTCGCATTGTCAGTGTCCCTGGAGCTCTGGGTTTTGTGGTTTTCTGTACCCTAACCCTAGGCGTAACCCTAACCCTGACCAGAGTCGCAGCCTAAGACACAGCATTGGGCTGAGTCAGGTTCCAATGAGGAAGTCACTGAGGCTGGTTTGTTGGGGCAGTACCGCGCTCCCGTTAGCATGCCTTTTGCATTGTCCGTGTCCCTGGAGCTCTGGGCATTGTGGTTTTCTGAACCCTAACCCTAGGCGTAACCCTAACCCTAGCCCTAGGCGCAGCCTAAGACACAGCATTGGGTTGAGTTGGGTTCCCATGAGGAGGCCATTGAGGATGCAATTTTGGAGCAGTACCGTGCGCCTCTTGGCATGCCTTTCGCATTGTCAGTGTCCCTGGAGCTCTGGACATTGTGGTTTTCTGAACCCTAACCCTAGGCGTAATCCTTACGCTAGCCCTAGGCGCAGCCTAAGACACAGCATTGGGCTGAGTCAGGTTCCAATGAGGAAGCCACTGAGGCTGGTGTGTTGGGGCAGTAAAGCGCTCCCCTTGGCATTCCTTTCGCATTGTCAGTGTCCTTGGAGCTCTGGGCATTGTGGTTTTCTGAACCCTAACCCTAGGCGTAACCCTAACCCAAGCCCTAGGTGCAGCCTAAGACACAGCATTGGGCTGAGTTGGGTTCCAAAGAGGAGGCCATTGAGAATGCAATTTTGGAGCAGTACCGTGCGCCTCTTGGCATGCCTTTCGCATTGTCAGTGTCCCTGGAGCTCTGGACATTGTGGTTTTCTGAATCCTAACCCTAGGCGTAATCCTTACGCTAGCCCTAGGCGCAGCCTAAGACACAGCATTGGGCTGAGTCAGGTTCCAATGAGGAAGCCACTGAGGCTGGTTTGTTGGGGCAGTAAAGCGCTCCCCTTGGCATTCCTTTCGCATTGTCAGTGTCCCTGGAGCTCTGGGCATTGTGGTTTTCTGAACCCTAACCCTAGGCGTAACCCTAACCCTAGCCCTAGGCGCAGCCTAAGACACAGCATTGGGCTGAGTCGGGTTCTAATGAGGAAGCCACTGAGGCTGGTGTGTTTGGGGCAGTACCGCACTCCCCTTGGCATTCCTTTTGCATTGTCAGTGTCCCTGGAGCTCTGGGCTTTGTGGATTTCTGAACCCTAACCCTAGGCGTAACCCTAACCCTGACCAGAGTCGCAGCCTAAGACACAGCATTGGGCTGAGTCAGGTTCCAAAGAGGAAGTCACTGAGGCTGGTTTGTTGGGGCAGTACCGCGCTCCCTTTAGCATGCCTTTTGCATTGTCCATGTCCCTGGAGCTCTGGGCATTGTGGTTTTCTGAACCCTAACCCTAGGCGTAACCCTAACCCTAGCCCTAGGCGCAGCCTAAGACACAGCATTGGGCTGAGTCAGCTTCCAATGAGGAAGCCACTGAGGCTGGTTTGTTGGGGCAGTCCCGCACTCCCCTTGGCATTCCTTTCGCATTGTCAGTGTCCCTGGAGCTCTGGGCATTGTGGTTTTCTGAACCCTAACCCTAGGCGTAACCCTAACCCTAGCCCTAGGCGCAGCCTAAGACACAGCATTGGGCTGAGCTGGGTTCCAATGATGAGGCCATTAAGGATGCAATTTTGGGGCACTATCGTGCTTCCCTTGGCATGCCTTTCGCATTGTCAGTGTCCCTGGAGCTCTGGGCTTTGTGGTTTTCTGTACCCTAACCCTAGGCGTAACCCTAACCCTGACCAGAGTCGCATCCTAAAACACAGCATTGGGCTGAGTCAGGTTCCAATGAGGAAGTCAGTGAGGCTGGTTTGTTGGGGCAGTACCGCGCTCCCTTTAGCATGCCTTTTGCATTGTCCGTGTCCCTGGAGCTCTGGGCATTGTGGTTTTCTGAACCCTAACCCTAGGCGTAACCCTAACCCAAGCCCTAGGTGCAGCCTAAGACACAGCATTGAGCTGAGTTGGGTTCCAAAGAGGAGGCCATTGAGGATGCAATTTTGGAGCAGTACCGTGCGCCTCTTGGCATGCCTTTCGCATTGTCAGTGTCCCTGGAGCTCTGGACATTGTGGTTTTCTGAACCCTAACCCTAGGCGTAATCCTTACGCTAGCCCTAGGCGCAGCCTAAGACACAGCATTGGGCTGAGTCAGGTTCCAATGAGGAAGCCACTGAGGCTGGTTTGTTGGGGCAGTAAAGCGCTCCCCTTGGCATTCCTTTCGCATTGTCAGTGTCCCTGGAGCTCTGGGCATTGTGGTTTTCTGAACCCTAACCCTAGGCGTAACCCTAACCCTAGCCCTAGGCGCAGCCTAAGACACAGCATTGGGCTGAGTCGGGTTCTAATGAGGAAGCCACTGAGGCTGGTGTGTTTGGGGCAGTACTGCACTCCCCTTGGCATTCCTTTTGCATTGTCAGTGTCCCTGGAGCTCTGGGCTTTGTGGATTTCTGAACCCTAACCCTAGGCGTAACCCTAACCCTGACCAGAGTCGCAGCCTAAGACACAGCATTGGGCTGAGTCAGGTTCCAAAGAGGAAGTCACTGAGGCTGGTTTGTTGGGGCAGTACCGCGCTCCCTTTAGCATGCCTTTTGCATTGTCCGTGTCCCTGGAGCTCTGGGCATTGTGGTTTTCTGAACCCTAACCCTAGGCGTAACCCTAACCCTAGCCCTAGGCGCAGCCTAAGACACAGCATTGGGCTGAGTTGGGTTCCAAAGAGGAAGTCACTGAAGCTGGTGTGTTGGGGCAGTACCGTGGTCCCCTTGGCATGCCTTTCGCATTGTCAGTGTCCCTGGAGCTCTGGGCTTTGTGGTTTTCTCAACCCTAACCCTTGGCGTAACCCTAACCCTAGCCCTAGGCGCAGCCTAAGACACAGCATTGGGCTGAGTAAGGTTCGAAAGAGGAAGTCACTGAGGCTGGTATGTTGGGGCAGTACCGCGCTCCCCTTGGCATTGTTTTTGCATTGTCAGTGTCCCTGGAGCTCTGGGCATTGTGGTTTTCTGAACCCTAACCCTAGGCGTAACCCTAACCCTAGCCCTAGGCGCAGCCTAAGACACAGCATTGGGCTGAGTTGGGTTCCCATGAGGAGGCCATTGAGGATGCAATTTTGGAGCAGTACCGTGCGCCTCTTGGCATTCCTTTTGCATTGTCAGTGTCCCTGGAGCTCTGGACATTGTGGTTTTCTGAACCCTAACCCTAGGCGTAATCCTTACGCTAGCCCTAGGCGCAGCCTAAGACACAGCATTGGGCTGAGTCAGGTTCCAATGAGGAAGCCACTGAGGCTGGTGTGTTGGGGCAGTAAAGCGCTCCCCTTGGCATTCCTTTCGCATTGTCAGTGTCCTTGGAGCTCTGGGCATTGTGGTTTTCTGAACCCTAACCCTAGGCGTAACCCTAACCCTAGCCCTAGGTGCAGCCTAAGACACAGCATTGGGCTGAGTCAGGTTCCAATGAGGAAGCCACTGAGGCTGGTTTGTTGGGGCAGTCCCGCACTCCCCTTGGCATTCCTTTCGCATTGTCAGTGTCCCTGGAGCTCTGGGCATTGTGGTTTTCTGAACCCTAACCCTAGGCGTAACCCTAACCCTAGCCCTAGGCGCAGCCTAAGAAAGAGCATTGGGCTGAGTTGGGTTCCAATGATGAGGCCATTAAGGATGCAATTTTGGGGCACTATCGTGCTTCCCTTGGCATGCCTTTCGCATTGTCAGTGTCCCTGGAGCTCTGGGCTTTGTGGTTTTCTGTACCCTAACCCTAGGCGTAACCCTAACCCTGACCAGAGTCGCATCCTAAAACACAGCATTGGGCTGAGTCAGGTTCCAAAGAGGAAGTCACTGAGGCTGGTTTGTTGGGGCAGTACCGCGCTCCCTTTAGCATGCCTTTTGCATTGTCCGTGTCCCTGGAGCTCTGGGCATTGTGGTTTTCTGAACCCTAACCCTAGGCGTAACCCTAACCCAAGCCCTAGGCACAGCCTAAGACACAGCATTGGGCTGATGTCCGTTCCAAAGAGGAAGCCATTGAGGACGCAATTTTGGAGCCGTACCGCGCTCCCCTTGGTATTCCTTTTGCATTGTCAGTGTCCCTGGAGCTCTGGGCTTTGTGGATTTCTGAACCCTAACCCTAGGCGTAACCCTAACCCTAGCCCTAGGCGCAGCCTAAGACACAGCATTGGGCTGAGTTGGGTTCCAATGAAGAAGCCACTGAGGCTGGTGTGTTGGGGCAGTACCGCGCTCCCCTTGGCATTCCTTTCGCATTGTCAGTGTCCGTGGAGCTCTGGACTTTGTGGTTTTCTGAACCCTAACCCTAGGCGTAATCCTTACCCTAGCCCTAGGCGCAGCCTAAGACACAGCATTGGGCTGAGTCAGGTTCCAATGACTAAGCCAATGAGGCTGGTTTGTTGGGGCAGTAAAGCGCTCCCCTTGGCATTCCTTTTGCATTGTCAGTGTCCCTGGAGCTCTGGACATTGTGGTTTTCTGAACCCTAACCCTAGGCGTAACCCTAACCCTAGCCCTAAGCGCAGCCTAAGACACAGCATTGGGCTGAGTCAGGTTCCAATGAGGAAGCCACTGAGGCTGGTGTGTTGGGGCAGTAAAGCGCTCCCCTTGGCATTCCTTTCGCATTGTCAGTGTCCTTGGAGCTCTGGGCATTGTGGTTTTCTGAACCCTAACCCTAGGCGTAACCCTAACCCTAGCCCTAGGCGCAGCCTAAGACACAGCATTGGGCTGAGTCAGCTTCCAATGAGGAAGCCACTGAGGCTGGTTTGTTGGGGCAGTCCCGCACTCCCCTTGGCATTCCTTTCGCATTGTCAGTGTCCCTGGAGCTCTGGGCATTGTGGTTTTCTGAACCCTAACCCTAGGCGTAACCCTAACCCTAGCCCTAGGCGCAGCCTAAGACACAGCATTGGGCTGAGCTGGGTTCCAATGATGAGGCCATTAAGGATGCAATTTTGGGGCACTATCGTGCTTCCCTTGGCATGCCTTTCGCATTGTCAGTGTCCCTGGAGCTCTGGGCTTTGTGGTTTTCTGTACCCTAACCCTAGGCGTAACCCTAACCCTGACCAGAGTCGCAGCCTAAGACACAACATTGGGCTGAGTCAGGTTCCAAAGAGGAAGTCACTGAGGCTGGTTTGTTGGGGCAGTACCGCGCTCCCTTTAGCATGCCTTTTGCATTGTCCATGTCCCTGGAGCTCTGGGCATTGTGGTTTTCTGAACCCTAACCCTAGGCGTAACCCTAACCCTAGCCCTAGGCGCAGCCTAAGACACAGCATTGGGCTGAGTTGGGTTCCCATGCGGAGGCCATTGAGGATGCAATTTTGGAGCAGTACCGTGCGCCTCTTGGCATGCCTTTCGCATTGTCAGTGTCCCTGGAGCTCTGGACATTGTGGTTTTCTGAACCCTAACCCTAGGCGTAATCCTTACGCTAGCCCTAGGCGCAGCCTAAGACACAGCATTGGGCTGAGTCAGGTTCCAATGAGGAAGCCACTGAGGCTGGTTTGTTGGAGCAGTAAAGCGCTCCCCTTGGCATTCCTTTCGCATTGTCAGTGTCCCTGGAGCTCTGGGCATTGTGGTTTTCTGAACCCTAACCCTAGGCGTAACCCTAACCCTAGCCCTAGGTGCAGCCTAAGAAAGAGCATTGGGCTGAGTTGGGTTCCAAAGAGGAGGCCATTGAGGATGCAATTTTGGAGCAGTACCGTGCGCCTCTTGGCATTCCTTTTGCATTGTCAGTGTCCCTGGAGCTCTGGGCATTGTGGTTTTCTGAACCCTAACCCTAGGCGTAACCCTAACCCTAGCCCTAGGCGCAGCCTAAGACACAGCATTGGGCTGAGTCAGGTTCCAAAGAGGAAGTCACTGAGGCTGGTATGTTGGGGCAGTACCGCGCTCCCCTTGGCATTGCTTTTGCATTGTCAGTGTCCCTGGAGCTCTGGGCATTGTGGTTTTCTGAACCCTAACCCTAGGCGTAACCCCAATCCTAGCCCTATGCCGAGCCTAAGACACAGCATTGGGCTCAGTTTGGTTCCAATGAGGAAGTCACTGAGGCTGGTTTCTTGGGGCAGTACCGCGCTCCCTTTAGCATGCCTTTTGCATTGTCCGTGTCCCTGGAGCTCTGGGCATTGTGGTTTTCTGAACCCTAACCCTAGGCGTAACCCTAACCCAAGCCCTAGGTGCAGCCTAAGACACAGCATTGGGCTGAGTTGGGTTCCAAAGAGGAGGCCATTGAGGATGCAATTTTGGAGCAGTACCGTGCGCCTCTTGGCATGCCTTTCGCATTGTCAGTGTCCCTGGAGCTCTGGACATTGTGGTTTTCTGAACCCTAACCCTAGGCGTAATCCTTACGCTAGCCCTAGGCGCAGCCTAAGACACAGCATTGGGCTGAGTCAGGTTCCAATGAGGAAGCCACTGAGGCGGGTTTGTTGGGGCAGTAAAGCGCTCCCCTTGGCATTCCTTTCGCATTGTCAGTGTCCCTGGAGCTCTGGGCATTGTGGTTTTCTGAACCCTAACCCTAGGCGTAACCCTAACCCTAGCCCTAGGCGCAGCCTAAGACACAGCATTGGGCTGTGTCAGGTTCCAGTGAGGAAGCCACTGAGGCTGGTTTGTTGGGGCAGTAAAGCGCTCCCCTTGGCATTCCTTTCGCATTGTCAGTGTTCCTGGAGCTCTGGGCATTGTGGTTTTCTGAACCCTAACCCTAGGCGTAACCCTAACCCTAGCCCTAGGCACAGCCTAAGAAAGAGCATTGGGCTGAGTTGGGTTCCAATGATGAGGCCATTAAGGATGCAATTTTGGGGCACTACCGTGCTTCCCTTGGCATGCCTTTCGCATTGTCAGTGTCCCTGGAGCTCTGGGTTTTGTGGTTTTCTGTACCCTAACCCTAGGCGTAACCCTAACCCTGACCAGAGTCGCAGCCTAAGACACAGCATTGGGCTGAGTCAGGTTCCAATGAGGAAGTCACTGAGGCTGGTTTGTTGGGGCAGTACCGCGCTCCCGTTAGCATGCCTTTTGCATTGTCCGTGTCCCTGGAGCTCTGGGCATTGTGGTTTTCTGAACCCTAACCCTAGGCGTAACCCTAACCCTAGCCCTAGGCGCAGCCTAAGACACAGCATTGGGCTGAGTTGGGTTCCCATGAGGAGGCCATTGAGGATGCAATTTTGGAGCAGTACCGTGCGCCTCTTGGCATGCCTTTCGCATTGTCAGTGTCCCTGGAGCTCTGGACATTGTGGTTTTCTGAACCCTAACCCTAGGCGTAATCCTTACGCTAGCCCTAGGCGCAGCCTAAGACACAGCATTGGGCTGAGTAAGGTTCCAATGAGGAAGCCACTGAGGCTGGTGTGTTGGGGCAGTAAAGCGCTCCCCTTGGCATTCCTTTCGCATTGTCAGTGTCCTTGGAGCTCTGGGCATTGTGGTTTTCTGAACCCTAACCCTAGGCGTAACCCTAACCCAAGCCCTAGGTGCAGCCTAAGACACAGCATTGGGCTGAGTTGGGTTCCAAAGAGGAGGCCATTGAGAATGCAATTTTGGAGCAGTACCGTGCGCCTCTTGGCATGCCTTTCGCATTGTCAGTGTCCCTGGAGCTCTGGACATTGTGGTTTTCTGAACCCTAACCCTAGGCGTAATCCTTACGCTAGCCCTAGGCGCAGCCTAAGACACAGCATTGGGCTGAGTCAGGTTCCAATGAGGAAGCCACTGAGGCTGGTTTGTTGGGGCAGTAAAGCGCTCCCCTTGGCATTCCTTTCGCATTGTCAGTGTCCCTGGAGCTCTGGGCATTGTGGTTTTCTGAACCCTAACCCTAGGCGTAACCCTAACCCTAGCCCTAGGCGCAGCCTAAGACACAGCATTGGGCTGAGTCGGGTTCTAATGAGGAAGCCACTGAGGCTGGTGTGTTTGGGGCAGTACCGCACTCCCCTTGGCATTCCTTTTGCATTGTCAGTGTCCCTGGAGCTCTGGGCTTTGTGGATTTCTGAACCCTAACCCTAGGCGTAACCCTAACCCTGACCAGAGTCGCAGCCTAAGACACAGCATTGGGCTGAGTCAGGTTCCAAAGAGGAAGTCACTGAGGCTGGTTTGTTGGGGCAGTACCGCGCTCCCTTTAGCATGCCTTTTGCATTGTCCATGTCCCTGGAGCTCTGGGCATTGTGGTTTTCTGAACCCTAACCCTAGGCGTAACCCTAACCCTAGCCCTAGGCGCAGCCTAAGACACAGCATTGGGCTGAGTTGGGTTCCCATGAGGAGGCCATTGAGGATGCAATTTTGGAGCAGTACCGTGCGCCTCTTGGCATGCCTTTCGCATTGTCAGTGTCCCTGGAGCTCTGGACATTGTGGTTTTCTGAACCCTAACCCTAGGCGTAATCCTTACGCTAGCCCTAGGCGCAGCCTAAGACACAGCATTGGGCTGAGTCAGGTTCCAATGAGGAAGCCACTGAGGCTGGTTTGTTGGGGCAGTAAAGCGCTCCCCTTGGCATTCCTTTCGCATTGTCAGTGTCCCTGGAGCTCTGGGCATTGTGGTTTTCTGAACCCTAACCCTAGGCGTAACCCTAACCCTAGCCCTAGGCGCAGCCTAAGACACAGCATTGGGCTGAGTTGGGTTCCCATGAGGAAGCCACTGAGGCTGGTGTTTTGGGGCAGTACCGTGCGCCTCATGGCATGCCTTTTGCATTGTCAGTGTCCCTGGAGCTCTGGACTTTGTTGTTTTCTGAACCCTAACCCTAGGCGTAACCCTAACCCTAGCCCTAGGCGCAGCCTAAGACACAGCATTGGGCTGAGTCAGCTTCCAATGAGGAAGCCACTGAGGCTGGTTTGTTGGGGCAGTCCCGCACTCCCCTTGGCATTCCTTTCGCATTGTCAGTGTCCCTGGAGCTCTGGGCATTGTGGTTTTCTGAACCCTAACCCTAGGCGTAACCCTAACCCTAGCCCTAGGCGCAGCCTAAGACACAGCATTGGGCTGAGCTGGGTTCCAATGATGAGGCCATTAAGGATGCAATTTTGGGGCACTATCGTGCTTCCCTTGGCATGCCTTTCGCATTGTCAGTGTCCCTGGAGCTCTGGGCTTTGTGGTTTTCTGTACCCTAACCCTAGGCGTAACCCTAACCCTGACCAGAGTCGCATCCTAAAACACAGCATTGGGCTGAGTCAGGTTCCAATGAGGAAGTCACTGAGGCAGGTTTGTTGGGGCAGTACCGCGCTCCCTTTAGCATGCCTTTTGCATTGTCCGTGTCCCTGGAGCTCTGGGCATTGTGGTTTTCTGAACCCTAACCCTAGGCGTAACCCTAACCCAAGCCCTAGGTGCAGCCTAAGACACAGCATTGAGCTGAGTTGGGTTCCAAAGAGGAGGCCATTGAGGATGCAATTTTGGAGCAGTACCGTGCGCCTCTTGGCATGCCTTTCGCATTGTCAGTGTCCCTGGAGCTCTGGACATTGTGGTTTTCTGAACCCTAACCCTAGGCGTAATCCTTACGCTAGCCCTAGGCGCAGCCTAAGACACAGCATTGGGCTGAGTCAGGTTCCAATGAGGAAGCCACTGAGGCTGGTTTGTTGGGGCAGTAAAGCGCTCCCCTTGGCATTCCTTTCGCATTGTCAGTGTCCCTGGAGCTCTGGGCATTGTGGTTTTCTGAACCCTAACCCTAGGCGTAACCCTAACCCTAGCCCTAGGCGCAGCCTAAGACACAGCATTGGGCTGAGTCGGGTTCTAATGAGGAAGCCACTGAGGCTGGTGTGTTTGGGGCAGTACTGCACTCCCCTTGGCATTCCTTTTGCATTGTCAGTGTCCCTGGAGCTCTGGGCATTGTGGTTTTCTGAACCCTAACCCTAGGCGTAACCCTAACCCTAGCCCTAGGCGCAGCCTAAGAAAGAGCATTGGGCTGAGTTGGGTTCCAATGATGAGGCCATTAAGGATGCAATTTTGGGGCACTATCGTGCTTCCCTTGGCATGCCTTTCGCATTGTCAGTGTCCCTGGAGCTCTGGGCTTTGTGGTTTTCTGTACCCTTACCCTAGGCGTAACCCTAACCCTGACCAGAGTCGCATCCTGAAACACAGCATTGGGCTGAGTCAGGTTCCAAAGAGGAAGTCACTGAGGCTGGTTTGTTGGGGCAGTACCGCGCTCCCTTTAGCATGCCTTTTGCATTGTCCGTGTCCCTGGAGCTCTGGGCATTGTGGTTTTCTGAACCCTAACCCTAGGCGTAACCCTAACCCAAGCCCTAGGCACAGCCTAAGACACAGCATTGGGCTGATGTCCGTTCCAAAGAGGAAGCCATTGAGGACGCAATTTTGGAGCCGTACCGCGCTCCCCTTGGTATTCCTTTTGCATTGTCAGTGTCCCTGGAGCTCTGGGCTTTGTGGATTTCTGAACCCTAACCCTAGGCGTAACCCTAACCCTAGCCCTAGGCGCAGCCTAAGACACAGCATTGGGCTGAGTTGGGTTCCAATGAAGAAGCCACTGAGGCTGGTGTGTTGGGGCAGTACCGCGCTCCCCTTGGCATTCCTTTCGCATTGTCAGTGTCCGTGGAGCTCTGGACTTTGTGGTTTTCTGAACCCTAACCCTAGGCGTAATCCTTACCCTAGCCCTAGGCGCAGCCTAAGACACAGCATTGGGCTGAGTCAGGTTCCAATGACTAAGCCAATGAGGCTGGTTTGTTGGGGCAGTAAAGCGCTCCCCTTGGCATTCCTTTTGCATTGTCAGTGTCCCTGGAGCTCTGGACATTGTGGTTTTCTGAACCCTAACCCTAGGCGTAACCCTAACCCTAGCCCTAGGCGCAGCCTAAGACACAGCATTGGGCTGAGTCAGGTTCCAATGAGGAAGCCACTGAGGCTGGTTTGTTGGGGCAGTAAAGCGCTCCCCTTGGCATTCCTTTCGCATTGTCAGTGTTCCTGGAGCTCTGGGCATTGTGGTTTTCTGAACCCTAACCCTAGGCGTAACCCTAACCCTAGCCCTAGGCACAGCCTAAGAAAGAGCATTGGGCTGAGTTGGGTTCCAATGATGAGGCCATTAAGGATGCAATTTTGGGGCACTACCGTGCTTCCCTTGGCATGCCTTTCGCATTGTCAGTGTCCCTGGAGCTCTGGGCTTTGTGGTTTTCTGTACCCTAACCCTAGGCGTAACCCTAACCCTGACCAGAGTCGCAGCCTAAGACACAGCATTGGGCTGAGTCAGGTTCCAATGAGGAAGTCACTGAGGCTGGTTTGTTGGGGCAGTACTGCGCTCCCGTTAGCATGCCTTTTGCATTGTCCGTGTCCCTGGAGCTCTGGGCATTGTGGTTTTCTGAACCCTAACCCTAGGCGTAACCCTAACCCTAGCCCTAGGCGCAGCCTAAGACACAGCATTGGGCTGAGTTGGGTTCCCATGAGGATGCCATTGAGGATGTAATTTTGGAGCAGTACCGTGCGCCTCTTGGCATGCCTTTCGCATTGTCAGTGTCCCTGGAGCTCTGGACATTGTGGTTTTCTGAACCCTAACCCTAGGCGTAATCCTTACGCTAGCCCTAGGCGCAGCCTAAGACACAGCATTGGGCTGAGTCAGGTTCCAATGATGAGTCCATTAAGGATGCAATTTTGGGGCACTATCGTGCTTCCCTTGGCATGCCTTTCGCATTGTCAGTGTCCCTGGAGCTCTGGGCTTTGTGGTTTTCTGTACCCTAACCCTAGGCGTAACCCTAACCCTGACCAGAGTCGCATCCTAAAACACAGCATTGGGCTGAGTCAGGTTCCAATGAGGAAGTCACTGAGGCAGGTTTGTTGGGGCAGTACCGCGCTCCCTTTAGCATGCCTTTTGCATTGTCCGTGTCCCTGGAGCTCTGGGCATTGTGGTTTTCTGAACCCTAACCCTAGGCGTAACCCTAACCCAAGCCCTAGGTGCAGCCTAAGACACAGCATTGAGCTGAGTTGGGTTCCAAAGAGGAGGCCATTGAGGATGCAATTTTGGAGCAGTACCGTGCGCCTCTTGGCATGCCTTTTGCATTGTCAGTGTCCCTGGAGCTCTGGGCATTGTGGTTTTCTGAACCCTAACCCTAGGCGTAACCCTAACCCTAGCCCTAGGCGCAGCCTAAGACACAGCATTGGGCTGAGTCGGGTTCTAATGAGGAAGCCACTGAGGCTGGTGTGTTTGGGGCAGTACTGCACTCCCCTTGGCATTCCTTTTGCATTGTCAGTGTCCCTGGAGCTCTGGGCTTTGTGGATTTCTGAACCCTAACCCTAGGCGTAACCCTAACCCTGACCAGAGTCGCAGCCTAAGACACAGCATTGGGCTGAGTCAGGTTCCAAAGAGGAAGTCACTGAGGCTGGTTTGTTGGGGCAGTACCGCGCTCCCTTTAGCATGCCTTTTGCATTGTCCGTGTCCCTGGAGCTCTGGGCATTGTGGTTTTCTGAACCCTAACCCTAGGCGTAACCCTAACCCTAGCCCTAGGCGCAGCCTAAGACACAGCATTGGGCTGAGTTGGGTTCCAAAGAGGAAGTCACTGAGGCTGGTGTGTTGGGGCCGTACCGTGGTCCCCTTGGCATGCCTTTCGCATTGTCAGTGTCCCTGGAGCTCTGGGCTTTGTGGTTTTCTCAACCCTAACCCTTGGCGTAACCCTAACCCTAGCCCTAGGCGCAGCCTAAGACACAGCATTGGGCTGAGTAAGGTTCGAAAGAGGAAGTCACTGAGGCTGGTATGTTGGGGCAGTACCGCGCTCCCCTTGGCATTGTTTTTGCATTGTCAGTGTCCCTGGAGCTCTGGGCATTGTGGTTTTCTGAACCCTAACCCTAGGCGTAACCCTAACCCTAGCCCTAGGCGCAGCCTAAGACACAGCATTGGGCTGAGTTGGGTTCCCATGAGGAGGCCATTGAGGATGCAATTTTGGAGCAGTACCGTGCGCCTCTTGGCATGCCTTTTGCATTGTCAGTGTCCCTGGAGCTCTGGACATTGTGGTTTTCTGAACCCTAACCCTAGGCGTAATCCTTACGCTAGCCCTAGGCGCAGCCTAAGACACAGCATTGGGCTGAGTCAGGTTCCAATGAGGAAGCCACTGAGGCTGGTGTGTTGGGGCAGTAAAGCGCTCCCCTTGGCATTCCTTTCGCATTGTCAGTGTCCTTGGAGCTCTGGGCATTGTGGTTTTCTGAACCCTAACCCTAGGCGTAACCCTAACCCTAGCCCTAGGTGCAGCCTAAGACACAGCATTGGGCTGAGTCAGCTTCCAATGAGGAAGCCACTGAGGCTGGTTTCTTGGGGCAGTCCCGCACTCCCCTTGGCATTCCTTTCGCATTGTCAGTGTCCCTGGAGCTCTGGGCATTGTGGTTTTCTGAACCCTAACCCTAGGCGTAACCCTAACCCTAGCCCTAGGCGCAGCCTAAGAAAGAGCATTGGGCTGAGTTGGGTTCCAATGATGAGGCCATTAAGGATGCAATTTTGGGGCACTATCGTGCTTCCCTTGGCATGCCTTTCGCATTGTCAGTGTCCCTGGAGCTCTGGGCTTTGTGGTTTTCTGTACCCTTACCCTAGGCGTAACCCTAACCCTGACCAGAGTCGCATCCTGAAACACAGCATTGGGCTGAGTCAGGTTCCAAAGAGGAAGTCACTGAGGCTGGTTTGTTGGGGCAGTACCGCGCTCCCTTTAGCATGCCTTTTGCATTGTCCGTGTCCCTGGAGCTCTGGGCATTGTGGTTTTCTGAACCCTAACCCTAGGCGTAACCCTAACCCAAGCCCTAGGCACAGCCTAAGACACAGCATTGGGCTGATGTCCGTTCCAAAGAGGAAGCCATTGAGGACGCAATTTTGGAGCCGTACCGCGCTCCCCTTGGTATTCCTTTTGCATTGTCAGTGTCCCTGGAGCTCTGGGCTTTGTGGATTTCTGAACCCTAACCCTAGGCGTAACCCTAACCCTAGCCCTAGGCGCAGCCTAAGACACAGCATTGGGCTGAGTTGGGTTCCAATGAAGAAGCCACTGAGGCTGGTGTGTTGGGGCAGTACCGCGCTCCCCTTGGCATTCCTTTCGCATTGTCAGTGTCCGTGGAGCTCTGGACTTTGTGGTTTTCTGAACCCTAACCCTAGGCGTAATCCTTACCCTAGCCCTAGGCGCAGCCTAAGACACAGCATTGGGCTGAGTCAGGTTCCAATGACTAAGCCAATGAGGCTGGTTTGTTGGGGCAGTAAAGCGCTCCCCTTGGCATTCCTTTTGCATTGTCAGTGTCCCTGGAGCTCTGGACATTGTGGTTTTCTGAACCCTAACCCTAGGCGTAACCCTAACCCTAGCCCTAGGCGCAGCCTAAGACACAGCATTGGGCTGAGTCAGGTTCCAATGAGGAAGCCACTGAGGCTGGTTTGTTGGGGCAGTAAAGCGCTCCCCTTGGCATTCCTTTCGCATTGTCAGTGTTCCTGGAGCTCTGGGCATTGTGGTTTTCTGAACCCTAACCCTAGGCGTAACCCTAACCCTAGCCCTAGGCACAGCCTAAGAAAGAGCATTGGGCTGAGTTGGGTTCCAATGATGAGGCCATTAAGGATGCAATTTTGGGGCACTACCGTGCTTCCCTTGGCATGCCTTTCGCATTGTCAGTGTCCCTGGAGCTCTGGGCTTTGTGGTTTTCTGTACCCTAACCCTAGGCGTAACCCTAACCCTGACCAGAGTCGCAGCCTAAGACACAGCATTGGGCTGAGTCAGGTTCCAATGAGGAAGTCACTGAGGCTGGTTTGTTGGGGCAGTACTGCGCTCCCGTTAGCATGCCTTTTGCATTGTCCGTGTCCCTGGAGCTCTGGGCATTGTGGTTTTCTGAACCCTAACCCTAGGCGTAACCCTAACCCTAGCCCTAGGCGCAGCCTAAGACACAGCATTGGGCTGAGTTGGGTTCCCATGAGGATGCCATTGAGGATGTAATTTTGGAGCAGTACCGTGCGCCTCTTGGCATGCCTTTCGCATTGTCAGTGTCCCTGGAGCTCTGGACATTGTGGTTTTCTGAACCCTAACCCTAGGCGTAATCCTTACGCTAGCCCTAGGCGCAGCCTAAGACACAGCATTGGGCTGAGTCAGGTTCCAATGATGAGTCCATTAAGGATGCAATTTTGGGGCACTATCGTGCTTCCCTTGGCATGCCTTTCGCATTGTCAGTGTCCCTGGAGCTCTGGGCTTTGTGGTTTTCTGTACCCTAACCCTAGGCGTAACCCTAACCCTGACCAGAGTCGCATCCTAAAACACAGCATTGGGCTGAGTCAGGTTCCAATGAGGAAGTCACTGAGGCAGGTTTGTTGGGGCAGTACCGCGCTCCCTTTAGCATGCCTTTTGCATTGTCCGTGTCCCTGGAGCTCTGGGCATTGTGGTTTTCTGAACCCTAACCCTAGGCGTAACCCTAACCCAAGCCCTAGGTGCAGCCTAAGACACAGCATTGAGCTGAGTTGGGTTCCAAAGAGGAGGCCATTGAGGATGCAATTTTGGAGCAGTACCGTGCGCCTCTTGGCATGCCTTTTGCATTGTCAGTGTCCCTGGAGCTCTGGGCATTGTGGTTTTCTGAACCCTAACCCTAGGCGTAACCCTAACCCTAGCCCTAGGCGCAGCCTAAGACACAGCATTGGGCTGAGTCGGGTTCTAATGAGGAAGCCACTGAGGCTGGTGTGTTTGGGGCAGTACTGCACTCCCCTTGGCATTCCTTTTGCATTGTCAGTGTCCCTGGAGCTCTGGGCTTTGTGGATTTCTGAACCCTAACCCTAGGCGTAACCCTAACCCTGACCAGAGTCGCAGCCTAAGACACAGCATTGGGCTGAGTCAGGTTCCAAAGAGGAAGTCACTGAGGCTGGTTTGTTGGGGCAGTACCGCGCTCCCTTTAGCATGCCTTTTGCATTGTCCGTGTCCCTGGAGCTCTGGGCATTGTGGTTTTCTGAACCCTAACCCTAGGCGTAACCCTAACCCTAGCCCTAGGCGCAGCCTAAGACACAGCATTGGGCTGAGTTGGGTTCCAAAGAGGAAGTCACTGAGGCTGGTGTGTTGGGGCCGTACCGTGGTCCCCTTGGCATGCCTTTCGCATTGTCAGTGTCCCTGGAGCTCTGGGCATTGTGGTTTTCTGAACCCTAACCCTAGGCGTAACCCTAACCCAAGCCCTAGGCACAGCCTAAGACACAGCATTGGGCTGATGTCCGTTCCAAAGAGGAAGCCATTGAGGACGCAATTTTGGAGCCGTACCGCGCTCCCCTTGGTATTCCTTTTGCATTGTCAGTGTCCCTGGAGCTCTGGGCTTTGTGGATTTCTGAACCCTAACCCTAGGCGTAACCCTAACCCTAGCCCTAGGCGCAGCCTAAGACACAGCATTGGGCTGAGTTGGGTTCCAATGAAGAAGCCACTGAGGCTGGTGTGTTGGGGCAGTACCGCGCTCCCCTTGGCATTCCTTTCGCATTGTCAGTGTCCGTGGAGCTCTGGACTTTGTGGTTTTCTGAACCCTAACCCTAGGCGTAATCCTTACCCTAGCCCTAGGCGCAGCCTAAGACACAGCATTGGGCTGAGTCAGGTTCCAATGACTAAGCCAATGAGGCTGGTTTGTTGGGGCAGTAAAGCGCTCCCCTTGGCATTCCTTTTGCATTGTCAGTGTCCCTGGAGCTCTGGACATTGTGGTTTTCTGAACCCTAACCCTAGGCGTAACCCTAACCCTAGCCCTAGGCGCAGCCTAAGACACAGCATTGGGCTGAGTCAGGTTCCAATGAGGAAGCCACTGAGGCTGGTTTGTTGGGGCAGTAAAGCGCTCCCCTTGGCATTCCTTTCGCATTGTCAGTGTTCCTGGAGCTCTGGGCATTGTGGTTTTCTGAACCCTAACCCTAGGCGTAACCCTAACCCTAGCCCTAGGCACAGCCTAAGAAAGAGCATTGGGCTGAGTTGGGTTCCAATGATGAGGCCATTAAGGATGCAATTTTGGGGCACTACCGTGCTTCCCTTGGCATGCCTTTCGCATTGTCAGTGTCCCTGGAGCTCTGGGCTTTGTGGTTTTCTGTACCCTAACCCTAGGCGTAACCCTAACCCTGACCAGAGTCGCAGCCTAAGACACAGCATTGGGCTGAGTCAGGTTCCAATGAGGAAGTCACTGAGGCTGGTTTGTTGGGGCAGTACTGCGCTCCCGTTAGCATGCCTTTTGCATTGTCCGTGTCCCTGGAGCTCTGGGCATTGTGGTTTTCTGAACCCTAACCCTAGGCGTAACCCTAACCCTAGCCCTAGGCGCAGCCTAAGACACAGCATTGGGCTGAGTTGGGTTCCCATGAGGATGCCATTGAGGATGTAATTTTGGAGCAGTACCGTGCGCCTCTTGGCATGCCTTTCGCATTGTCAGTGTCCCTGGAGCTCTGGACATTGTGGTTTTCTGAACCCTAACCCTAGGCGTAATCCTTACGCTAGCCCTAGGCGCAGCCTAAGACACAGCATTGGGCTGAGTCAGGTTCCAAAGAGGAGGCCATTGAGGATGCAATTTTGGAGCAGTACCGTGCGCCTCTTGGCATTCCTTTTGCATTGTCAGTGTCCCTGGAGCTCTGGGCATTGTGGTTTTCTGTACCCTAACCCTAGGCGTAACCCTAACCCTAGCCCTAGGCGCAGCCTAAGACACAGCATTGGGCTGAGTCAGGTTCCAATGACTAAGCCAATGAGGCTGGTTTGTTGGGGCAGTAAAGCGCTCCCCTTGGCATTCCTTTTGCATTGTCAGTGTCCCTGGAGCTCTGGACATTGTGGTTTTCTGAACCCTAACCCTAGGCGTAACCCTAACCCTAGCCCTAAGCGCAGCCTAAGACACAGCATTGGGCTGAGTCAGGTTCCAATGAGGAAGCCACTGAGGCTGGTTTGTTGGGGCAGTAAAGCGCTCCCCTTGGCATTCCTTTCGCATTGTCAGTGTTCCTGGAGCTCTGGGCATTGTGGTTTTCTGAACCCTAACCCTAGGCGTAACCCTAACCCTAGCCCTAGGCACAGCCTAAGAAAGAGCATTGGGCTGAGTTGGGATCCAATGATGAGGCCATTAAGGATGCAATTTTGGGGCACTACCGTGCTTCCCTTGGCATGCCTTTCGCATTGTCAGTGTCCCTGGAGCTCTGGGCTTTGTGGTTTTCTGTACCCTAACCCTAGGCGTAACCCTAACCCTGACCAGAGTCGCAGCCTAAGACACAGCATTGGGCTGAGTCAGGTTCCAATGAGGAAGTCACTGAGGCTGGTTTGTTGGGGCAGTACCGCGCTCCCGTTAGCATGCCTTTTGCATTGTCCGTGTCCCTGGAGCTCTGGGCATTGTGGTTTTCTGAACCCTAACCCTAGGCGTAACCCTAACCCTAGCCCTAGGCGCAGCCTAAGACACAGCATTGGGCTGAGTTGGGTTCCCATGAGGATGCCATTGAGGATGTAATTTTGGAGCAGTACCGTGCGCCTCTTGGCATGCCTTTCGCATTGTCAGTGTCCCTGGAGCTCTGGACATTGTGGTTTTCTGAACCCTAACCCTAGGCGTAATCCTTACGCTAGCCCTAGGCGCAGCCTAAGACACAGCATTGGGCTGAGTCAGGTTCCAATGAGGAAGCCACTGAGGCTGGTGTGTTGGGGCAGTAAAGCGCTCCCCTTGGCATTCCTTTCGCATTGTCAGTGTCCTTGGAGCTCTGGGCATTGTGGTTTTCTGAACCCTAACCCTAGGCGTAACCCTAACCCTAGCCCTAGGCGCAGCCTAAGACACAGCATTGGGCTGAGTTGGGTTCCCATGAGGAAGCCACTGAGGCTGGTGTTTTGGGGCAGTACCGTGCGCCTCATGGCATGCCTTTTGCATTGTCAGTGTCCGTGGAGCTCTGGACTTTGTTGTTTTCTGAACCCTAACCCTAGGCGTAACCCTGACCCTAGCCCTAGGCGCAGCCTAAGACACAGCATTGGGCTGAGTCAGCTTCCAATGAGGAAGCCACTGAGGCTGGTTTGTTGGGGCAGTCCCGCACTCCCCTTGGCATTCCTTTTGCATTGTCAGTGTCCCTGGAGCTCTGGGCTTTGTGGTTTTCTGTACCCTAACCCTAGGCGTAACCCTAACCCTGACCAGAGTCGCATCCTAAAACACAGCATTGGGCTGAGTCAGGTTCCAATGAGGAAGTCAGTGAGGCTGGTTTGTTGGGGCAGTACCGCGCTCCCTTTAGCATGCCTTTTGCATTGTCCGTGTCCCTGGAGCTCTGGGCATTGTGGTTTTCTGAACCCTAACCCTAGGCGTAACCCTAAACCAAGCCCTAGGCACAGCCTAAGACACAGCATTGGGCTGATGTCCGTTCCAAAGAGGAAGCCATTGAGGACGCAATTTTGGAGCCGTACCGCGCTCCCCTTGGTATTCCTTTCGCATTGTCAGTGTCCCTGGAGCTCTGGGCTTTGTGGATTTCTGAACCCTAACCCTAGGCGTAACCCTAACTCAAGCCCTAGGCACAGCCTAAGACACGGCATTGGGCTGATGTCATTTCCAAAGAGGAAGCCATTGAGGACGCAATTTTGGAGCAGTAAAGCGCTCCCCTTGGTATTCCTTTCGCATTGTCAGTGTCCCTGGAGCTCTGGGCATTGTGGTTTTCTGTACCCTAACCCTAGGCGTAACCCCAACCCTAGCCCTATGCTGAGCCTAAGACACAGCATTGGGCTGAGTAAGGTTCCAAAGAGGACGTCACTGAGGCTGGTATGATGGGGCCGTACCGCGCTCCCCTTGGTATTCCTTTCGCATTGTCAGTGTCCCTGGAGCTCTGGGCTTTGTGGTTTTCTGAACCCTAACCCTAGGCGTAACCCTAACCCTAGCCCTAGGCGCAGCCTAAGACACAGCATTGGGCTGAGTTCGGTTCCCATGATGAGGCCATTGAGGATGCAATTTTGGGGCACTAACGTGCTTCCCTTGGCATGCCTTTCGCATTGTCAGTGTTCCTGGAGCTCTGGGCTTTGTGGTTTTCTGAACTCTAACCCTAGGCGTAACCCTAACCCTAGCCCTAGGCGCAGCCTAAGACACAGCATTGGGCTGAGTTGGGTTCCCATGAGGAAGCCATTGAGGATGCAATTTTGGGGCAGTACTGCGCTCCCCTTGGCATGCCTTTTGCATTGTCAGTGTCCCTGGAGCTCTGGGCTTTGTGGTTTTCTGAACCCTAACCCTAGGCGTAACCCTAACCCTAGCCCTAGGCGCAGCCTAAGACACAGCATTGGGCTGAGTCAGGTTCCAATGAGGAAGTCACTGAGGCTGGTGTGTTGGGGCAGTACCGCGCTCCCCTTGGCATTCCTTTCGCATTGTCAGTGTCCCTGGAGCTCTGGGCATTGTGGTTTTCTGAACCCTAACCCTAGGCGTAACCCTAACCCTGACCAGAGTCGCAGCCTAAGACACAGCATTGGGCTGAGTCAGGTTCCAAAGAGGAAGTCACTGAGGCTGGTTTGTTGGGGCAGTACCGCGCTCCCTTTAGCATGCCTTTTGCATTGTCCATGTCCCTGGAGCTCTGGGCATTGTGGTTTTCTGAACCCTAACCCTAGGCGTAACCCTAACCCTAGCCCTAGGCGCAGCCTAAGACACAGCATTGGGCTGAGTTGGGTTCCCATGAGGAGGCCATTGAGGATGCAATTTTGGAGCAGTACCGTGCGCCTCTTGGCATGCCTTTCGCATTGTCAGTGTCCCTGGAGCTCTGGACATTGTGGTTTTCTGAACCCTAACCCTAGGCGTAATCCTTACGCTAGCCCTAGGCGCAGCCTAAGACACAGCATTGGGCTGAGTCAGGTTCCAATGAGGAAGCCACTGAGGCTGGTTTGTTGGGGCAGTAAAGCGCTCCCCTTGGCATTCCTTTCGCATTGTCAGTGTCCCTGGAGCTCTGGGCATTGTGGTTTTCTGAACCCTAACCCTAGGCGTAACCCTAACCCTAGCCCTAGGCGCAGCCTAAGACACAGCATTGGGCTGAGTCAGGTTCTAATGAGGAAGCCACTGAGGCTGGTGTGTTTGGGCAGTACCGCACTCCCCTTGGCATGCCTTTCGCATTGTCAGTGTCCCTGGAGCTCTGGGCTTTGTGGTTTTCTGAACCCTAACCCTAGGCATAACCCTAACCCTAGCCCTAGGTGCAGCCTAAGAAAGAGCATTGGGCTGAGTTGGGTTCCAAAGAGGAGGCCATTGAGGATGCAATTTTGGAGCAGTACCGTGCGCCTCTTGGCATTCCTTTCGCATTGTCAGTGTCCCTGGAGCTCTGGGCTTTGTGGTTTTCTGAACCCTAACCCTAGGCGTAACCCTAACCCTAGCCCTAGGCGCAGCCTAAGACACAGCATTGGGCTGAGTCAGGTTCCAATGAGGAAGCCACTGAGGCTGGTTTGTTGGGGCAGTAAAGCGCTCCCCTTGGCATTCCTTTCGCATTGTCAGTGTCCCTGGAGCTCTGGGCATTGTGGTTTTCTGAACCCTAACCCTAGGCGTAACCCTAACCCTAGCCCTAGGCACAGCCTAAGAAAGAGCATTGGGCTGAGTTGGGTTCCAATGATGAGGCCATTAAGGATGCAATTTTGGGGCACTACCGTGCTTCCCTTGGCATGCCTTTCGCATTGTCAGTGTCCCTGGAGCTCTGGGCTTTGTGGTTTTCTGTACCCTAACCCTAGGCGTAACCCTAACCCTGACCAGAGTCGCAGCCTAAGACACAGCATTGGGCTGAGTCAGGTTCCAATGAGGAAGTCACTGAGGCTGGTTTGTTGGGGCAGTACCGCGCTCCCGTTAGCATGCCTTTTGCATTGTCCGTGTCCCTGGAGCTCTGGGCATTGTGGTTTTCTGAACCCTAACCCTAGGCGTAACCCTAACCCTAGCCCTAGGCGCAGCCTAAGACACAGCATTGGGCTGAGTTGGGTTCCCATGAGGAGGCCATTGAGGATGCAATTTTGGAGCAGTACCGTGCGCCTCTTGGCATGCCTTTCGCATTGTCAGTGTCCCTGGAGCTCTGGACATTGTGGTTTTCTGAACCCTAACCCTAGGCGTAATCCTTACGCTAGCCCTAGGCGCAGCCTAAGACACAGCATTGGGCTGAGTCAGGTTCCAATGAGGAAGCCACTGAGGCTGGTGTGTTGGGGCAGTAAAGCGCTCCCCTTGGCATTCCTTTCGCATTGTCAGTGTCCTTGGAGCTCTGGGCATTGTGGTTTTCTGAACCCTAACCCTAGGCGTAACCCTAACCCTAGCCCTAGGCGCAGCCTAAGACACAGCATTGGGCTGAGTTGGGTTCCCATGAGGAAGCCACTGAGGCTGGTGTTTTGGGGCAGTACCGTGCGCCTCATGGCATGCCTTTTGCATTGTCAGTGTCCCTGGAGCTCTGGACTTTGTTGTTTTCTGAACCCTAACCCTAGGCGTAACCCTAACCCTAGCCCTAGGCGCAGCCTAAGACACAGCATTGGGCTGAGTCAGCTTCCAATGAGGAAGCCACTGAGGCTGGTTTGTTGGGGCAGTCCCGCACTCCCCTTGGCATTCCTTTCGCATTGTCAGTGTCCCTGGAGCTCTGGGCATTGTGGTTTTCTGAACCCTAACCCTAGGCGTAACCCTAACCCTAGCCCTAGGCGCAGCCTAAGACACAGCATTGGGCTGAGCTGGGTTCCAAAGATGAGGCCATTAAGGATGCAATTTTGGGGCACTATCGTGCTTCCCTTGGCATGCCTTTCGCATTGTCAGTGTCCCTGGAGCTCTGGGCTTTGTGGTTTTCTGTACCCTAACCCTAGGCGTAACCCTAACCCTGACCAGAGTCGCATCCTAAAACACAGCATTGGGCTGAGTCAGGTTCCAATGAGGAAGTCAGTGAGGCTGGTTTGTTGGGGCAGTACCGCGCTCCCTTTAGCATGCCTTTTGCATTGTCCGTGTCCCTGGAGCTCTGGGCATTGTGGTTTTCTGAACCCTAACCCTAGGCGTAACCCTAACCCAAGCCCTAGGTGCAGCCTAAGACACAGCATTGAGCTGAGTTGGGTTCCCATGAGGAGGCCATTGAGGATGCAATTTTGGAGCAGTACCGTGCGCCTCTTGGCATGCCTTTCGCATTGTCAGTGTCCCTGGAGCTCTGGACATTGTGGTTTTCTGAACCCTAACCCTAGGCGTAATCCTTACGCTAGCCCTAGGCGCAGCCTAAGACACAGCATTGGGCTGAGTCAGGTTCCAATGAGGAAGCCACTGAGGCTGGTTTGTTGGGGCAGTAAAGCGCTCCCCTTGGCATTCCTTTTGCATTGTCAGTGTCCCTGGAGCTCTGGGCATTGTGGTTTTCTGAACCCTAACCCTAGGCGTAACCCTAACCCTAGCCCTAGGCGCAGCCTAAGACACAGCATTGGGCTGAGTCGGGTTCTAATGAGGAAGCCACTGAGGCTGGTGTGTTTGGGGCAGTACCGCACTCCCCTTGGCATTCCTTTTGCATTGTCAGTGTCCCTGGAGCTCTGGGCTTTGTGGATTTCTGAACCCTAACCCTAGGCGTAACCCTAACCCTGACCAGAGTCGCAGCCTAAGACACAGCATTGGGCTGAGTCAGGTTCCAAAGAGGAAGTCACTGAGGCTGGTATGTTGGGGCAGTACCCGCGCTCCCCTTGGCATTGCTTTTGCATTGTCAGTGTCCCTGGAGCTCTGGGCATTGTGGTTTTCTGAACCCTAACCCTAGGCGTAACCCCAATCCTAGCCCTATGCTGAGCCTAAGACACAGCATTGGGCTCAGTTTGGTTCCAATGAGGAAGTCACTGAGGCTGGTATGTTGGGGCAGTACCGCGCTCCCCTTGGCATTGCTTTTGCATTGTCCGTGTCCCTGGAGCTCTGGGCATTGTGGTTTTCTGAACCCTAACCCTAGGCGTAACCCTAACCCAAGCCCTAGGCACAGCCTAAGACACAGCATTGGGCTGATGTCCGTTCCAAAGAGGAAGCCATTGAGGACGCAATTTTGGAGCCGTACCGCGCTCCCCTTGGTATTCCTTTTGCATTGTCAGTGTCCCTGGAGCTCTGGGCTTTGTGGATTTCTGAACCCTAACCCTAGGCGTAACCCTAACCCTAGCCCTAGGCGCAGCCTAAGACACAGCATTGGGCTGAGTCGGGTTCCAATGAAGAAGCCACTGAGGCTGGTGTGTTGGGGCAGTACCGCGCTCCCCTTGGCATTCCTTTCGCATTGTCAGTGTCCCTGGAGCTCTGGACATTGTGGTTTTCTCAACCCTAACCCTAGGCGTAACCCTAACCCTAGCCCTAGGCGCAGCCTAAGACACAGCATTGGGCTGAGTTGGGTTCCAAAGAGGAGGCCATTGAGGATGCAATTTTGGAGCAGTACCGTGCGCCTCTTGGCATTCCTTTTGCATTGTCAGTGTCCCTGGAGCTCTGGGCATTGTGGTTTTCTGTACCCTAACCCTAGGCGTAATCCTTACCCTAGCCCTAGGCGCAGCCTAAGACACAGCATTGGGCTGAGTCAGGTTCCAATGACTAAGCCAATGAGGCTGGTTTGTTGGGGCAGTAAAGCGCTCCCCTTGGCATTCCTTTTGCATTGTCAGTGTCCCTGGAGCTCTGGACATTGTGGTTTTCTGAACCCTAACCCTAGGCGTAACCCTAACCCTAGCCCTAAGCGCAGCCTAAGACACAGCATTGGGCTGAGTCAGGTTCCAATGAGGAAGCCACTGAGGCTGGTTTGTTGGGGCAGTAAAGCGCTCCCCTTGGCATTCCTTTCGCATTGTCAGTGTTCCTGGAGCTCTGGGCATTGTGGTTTTCTGAACCCTAACCCTAGGCGTAACCCTAACCCAAGCCCTAGGCACAGCCTAAGAAAGAGCATTGGGCTGAGTTGGGTTCCAATGATGAGGCCATTAAGGATGCAATTTTGGGGCACTACCGTGCTTCCCTTGGCATGCCTTTCGCATTGTCAGTGTCCCTGGAGCTCTGGGCTTTGTGGTTTTCTGTACCCTAACCCTAGGCGTAACCCTAACCCTGACCAGAGTCGCAGCCTAAGACACAGCATTGGGCTGAGTCAGGTTCCAATGAGGAAGTCACTGAGGCTGGTTTGTTGGGGCAGTACCGCGCTCCCGTTAGCATGCCTTTTGCATTGTCCGTGTCCCTGGAGCTCTGGGCATTGTGGTTTTCTGAACCCTAACCCTAGGCGTAACCCTAACCCTAGCCCTAGGCGCAGCCTAAGAAAGAGCATTGGGCTGAGTTGGGTTTCCATGAGGAAGCCATTGAGGATGCAATTTTGGAGCAGTACCGCGCGCCTCTTGGCATTGCTTTTGCATTGTCAGTGTCCCTGGAGCTCTGGGCATTGTGGTTTTCTGAACCCTAACCCTAGGCGTAACCCCAACCCTAGCCCTAGGCGCAGCCTAAGACACAGCATTGGGCTGAGTCAGGTTCCAATGAGGAAGTCACTGAGGCTGGTTTGTTGGGACAGTACCGCGCTCGCTTTAGCATGCCTTTTGCATTGCCCATGTCCCTGGAGCTCTGGGCATTGTGGTTTTCTGAACCCTAACCCTAGGCGTAACCCTAACCCTAGCCCTAGGTGCAGCCTAAGACACAGCATTGGGCTGAGTTGGGTTCCAAAGTGGAGGCCATTGAGGATGCAATTTTGGAGCAGTACCGTGCGCCTCTTGGCATGCCTTTCGCATTGTCAGTGTCCCTGGAGCTCTGGGCTTTGTGGTTTTCTGAACTCTAACCCTAGGCGTAAGCCTTACGCTAGCCCTAGGCGCAGCCTAAGACACAGCATTGGGCTGAGTCAGGTTCCAATGAGGAAGCCACTGAGGCTGGTTTGTTGGGGCAGTAAAGCGCTCCCCTTGGCATTCCTTTCGCATTGTGAGTGTCCCTGGAGCTCTGGGCATTGTGGTTTTCTGAACCCTAACCCTAGGCGTAACCCTAACCCTAGCCCTAGGCGCAGCCTAAGACACAGCATTGGGCTGAGTCGGGTTCTAATGAGGAATCCACTGAGGCTGGTGTGTTTGGGAAGTATCGCACTCCCCTTGGCATTCCTTTTGCATTGTCAGTGTCCCTGGAGCTCTGGGCTTTGTGGTTTTCTGAACCCTAACCCTAGGCGTAACCCTAACCCTAGCCCTAGGCGCAGCCTAAGACACAGCATTGGGCTGAGTTGGGTTCCAAAGAGGAGGCCATTGAGGATGCAATTTTGGAGCAGTACCGTGCGCCTCTTGGCATTCCTTTTGCATTGTCAGTGTCCCTGGAGCTCTGGGCATTGTGGTTTTCTGTACCCTAACCCTAGGCGTAATCCTTACGCTAGCCCTAGGCGCAGCCTGAGACACAGCATTGGGCTGAGTCAGGTTCCAATGACTAAGCCAATGAGGCTGGTTTGTTGGGTCAGTAAAGCGCTCCCCTTGGCATGCCTTTTGCATTGTCAGTGTCCCTGGAGCTCTGGACATTGTGGTTTTCTGAACCCTAACCCTAGGCGTAACCCTAACCCTAGCCCTAGGCGCAGCCTAAGACACAGTATTGGGCTGAGTCAGGTTCCAATGAGGAAGCCACTGAGGCTGGTTTGTTGGGGCAGTAAAGCGCTCCCCTTGGCATTCCTTTCGCATTGTCAGTGTTCCTGGAGCTCTGGGCATTGTGGTTTTCTGAACTCTAACCCTAGGCGTAACCCTAACCCTAGCCCTAGGCACAGCCTAAGAAAGAGCATTGGGCTGAGTTGGGTTCCAATGATGAGGCCATTAAGGATGCAATTTTGGGGCACTACCGTGCTTCCCTTGGCATGCCTTTCGCATTGTCAGTGTCCCTGGAGCTCTGGGCTTTGTGGTTTTCTGTACCCTAACCCTAGGCGTAACCCTAACCCTGACCAGAGTCGCAGCCTAAGACACAGCATTGGGCTGAGTCAGGTTCCAATGAGGAAGTCAGTGAGGCTGGTTTGTTGGGGCAGTACCGCGCTCCCGTTAGCATGCCTTTTGCATTGTCCGTGTCCCTGGAGCTCTGGGCATTGTGGTTTTCTCAACCCTAACCCTAGGCGTAAACCTAACCCAAGCCCTAGGCACAGCCTAAGACACAGCATTGGGGTGATGTCCGTTCCAAAGAGGAAGCCATTGAGGATGCAATTTTGGAGCAGTACCGCGCTCCCCTTGGTATTCCTTTTGCATTGTCAGTGTCCCTGGAGCTCTGGGCTTTGTGGTTTCCGGAACCCTAACCCTAGGCGTAACCCTAACCGTAGCCCTAGGCGCAGCCTAAGACACAGCATTGGGGTGATGTCCGTTCCAAAGAGGAAGCCATTGACGACGCAATTTTGGAGCAGTACCGCGCTCCCCTTGGTATTCCTTTCGCATTGTCAGTGTCCCTGGAGCTCTGGGCATTGTGGTTTTCTGAACCCTAACCCTAGGCGTAACCCTAACCCTTGCCCTAGGCGCAGCCTAAGACACAGCATTGGGCTGAGTAAGGTTCCAAAGAGGAAGTCACTGAAGCTGGTGTGTTGGGGCAGTACCGTGGTCACCTTGGCATTCCTTTCGCATTGTCCGTGTCCCTGGAGCTCTGGGCATTGTGGTTTTCTGAACCCTAACCCGAGGCGTAACCCTAATCCTAGCCCTAGGCGCAGCCTAAGACACAGCATTGGGGTGATGTCCGTTCCAAAGAGGAAGCCATTGACGACGCAATTTTGGAGCAGTACCGCGCTCCCCTTGGTATTCCTTTCGCATTGTCAGTGTCCCTGGAGCTCTGGGCATTGTGGTTTTCTGAACCCTAACCCTAGGCGTAACCCTAACCCTTGCCCTAGGCGCAGCCTAAGACACAGCATTGGGCTGAGTAAGGTTCCAAAGAGGAAGTCACTGAGGCTGGTGTGTTGGGGCAGTACCGTGGTCACCTTGGCATTCCTTTCGCATTGTCCGTGTCCCTGGAGCTCTGGGCATTGTGGTTTTCTGAACCCTAACCCGAGGCGTAACCCTAACCCTAGCCCTAGGCGCAGCCTAAGACACAGCATTGGGCTGAGTGGGGTTCCCATGAGGAGGCCATTGAGGATGCAACTTTGGAGCAGTACCGTGGTCCCTTGGCATGCCTTTCACATTGTCAGTGTCCCTGGAGCTCTGGGCATTGTGGTTTTCTGAACCCTAACCCTAGGCGTAACCCTAACCCTAGCCCTAGGCACAGCCTAAGACACAGCATTGGGGTGATGTCCGTTCCAAAGAGGAAGCCATTGAGGACGCAATTTTGGGGCAGTACCGCGCTCCCCTTGGTATTCCTTTCGCATTGTCAGTGTCCGTGGAACTTTGGACTTTTTGGTTTTCTGAACCCTAACCCTAGGCGTAACCCTAACCCTAGCCCTAGGCACAGCCTAAGACACAGCATTGGGCTGATGTCCGTTCCAAAGAGGAAGCCATTGAGGACGCAATTTTGGAGCAGTACCGCGCTCCCCTTGGTATTCCTTTTGCATTGTCAGTGTCCCTGGAGCTCTGGGCTTTGTGGTTTCCGGAACCCTAACCCTAGGCGTAACCCTAACCCTAGCCCTAGGCGCAGCCTAAGACACAGCATTGGGCTCAGTTTGGCTCCAAAGAGGAAGTCACTGAGGCTGGTGTGTTGGGGCAGTACCGTGGTCACCTTGGCATTCCTTTTGCATTGTCAGTGTCCCTGGAGCTCTGGGCTTTGTGGTTTTCTGTACCCTAACCCTAGGCGTAACCTCAACCCTAGCCCTATGCTGAGCCTAAGACACAGCATTGGGCTGAGTAAGGTTCCAAAGAGGACGTCACTGAGGCTGGTATGATGGGGCAGTACCGCACTCCCCTTGGCATTCCTTTCGCATTGTCAGTGTTCCTGGAGCTCTGGACTTTGTGGTTTTCTGAACCCTAACCCTAGGCGTAACCCTAACCCTAGCCCTAGGCGCAGCCTAAGACACAGCATTGGGTGAGTTGGGTTCCCATGAGGAAGCCATTGAGGATGCAATTTTGGGGCAGTACCGTGCGCCTCTTGGCATGCCTTTTGCATTGTCAGTGTCCCTGGAGCTCTGGGCTTTGTGGTTTTCTGAACCCTAACCCTAGGCGTAACCCTAACCCTAGCCCTAGGCGCAGCCTAAGACACAGCTTTGGGCTGAGTCAGGTTCCAATGATGAAGCCACTGAGGCTGGTTTGTTGGGGCAGTAAAGCGCTCCCCTTGGCATTCCTTTCGCATTGTCAGTGTCCCTGGAGCTCTGGGCATTGTGGTTTTCTGAACCCTAACCCTAGGCGTAACCCTAACCCAAGCCCTAGGCACAGCCTAAGACACGGCATTGGGGTGATGTCCGTTGCAAAGAGGAAGCCATTGAGGACGCAATTTTGGAGCAGTACCGCGCTCCCCTTGGTATTCCTTTCGCATTGTCAGTGTCCCTGGAGCTCTGGGCGTTGTGGTTTTCTGAACTCTAACCCTAGGCGTAACCCTAACCCTAGCCCTAGGCGCGGCCTAAGACACAGCATTGGGCTGAGTTCGGTTCCCATGATGAGGCCATTGAGGATGCAATTTTGGGGCACTACCGTGCTTCCCTTGGCATGCCTTTCGCATTGTCAGTGTTCCTGGAGCTCTGGGCTTTGTGGTTTTCTGAACTCTAACCCTAGGCGTAACCCTAACCCTAGCCCTAGGCGCAGCCTAAGACACAGCATTGGGCTGAGTTGGGTTCCCATGAGGAAGCCATTGAGGATGCAATTTTGGGGCAGTACCGCGCTCCCCTTGGCATGCCTTTTGCATTGTCAGTGTCCCTGGAGCTCTGGGCTTTGTGGTTTTCTGAACCCTAACCCTAGGCGTAACCCTTACCCTAGCCCTAGGCGCAGCCTAAGACACAGCATTGGGCTGAGTTGGGTTCCCATGAGGAAGCCATTGAGGATGCAATTTTGGGGCAGTACCGCGCTCCCCTTGGCATGCCTTTTGCATTGTCAGTGTCCCTGGAGCTCTGGGCTTTGTGGTTTTCTGAACCCTAACCCTAGGCGTACCCCTAACCTTAGCCCTAGGTGCAGCCTAAGACACAGCATTGGGCTGAGTCAGGTTCCAATGAGGAAGTCACTGAGGCTGGTGTGTTGGGGCAGTACCGCGCTCCCCTTGGCATTCCTTTCGCATTGTCAGTGTCCGTGGAGCTCTGGACTTTGTGGTTTTCTGAACCCTAACCCTAGGCGTAACCCTAACCCTAGCCCTAGGCGCAGCCTAAGACACAGCATTGGGCTGAGTTGGGTTCCCATGTGGAGGCCATTGAGGATGCAATTTTGGGGCAGTACCGTGCTCCCCTTAGCATTCCTTTCGCATTGTCAGTGTCCCTGGAGCTCTGGGCTTTGTGGTTTTCTGAACCCTAACCCTAGGCGTAACCCTAACCCAAGCCCTAGGCGCAGCCTAAGACACAGCATTGGGCTGAGTTGGGTTCCAAAGAGGAAGTCACTGAGGCTGGTGTGTTGGGGCAGTACCGCGCTCCCCTTGGCATGCCTTTCGCATTGTCAGTGTCCCTGGAGCTCTGGGCATTATGGTTTCCTGAATACTAAACCTAGGCGTAACCCCAACGCTTGCCTTAGGCGCAGCCTAAGACACAGCATTGGGGTGAGTCAGGTTCCAAAGAGGAAGTGTCTGAGGCTGGTGTGTTGGGGCAGTACCGCGCTCCCCTTGGCATTCCTTTCGCATTGTCAGTGTCCGTGGAACTCTGGGCATTGTGGTTTTCTGAACCATAACCCTAGGCGTAACCCTAACCCTAGCCCTAGGTGCAGCCTAAGACACAGCATTGGGCTGAGTTTGGTTCCAATGAGGAAGTCACTGAGGCTCTTGTGTTGGGGCAGTACCGTGGTCCCCTTGGCATGCCTTTCGCATTGTCAGTGTCCCTGGAGCTCTGGGCATTATGGTTTCCTGAACACTAACCCTAGGCGTAACCCCAACCCTTGCCCTAGGCGGAGCCTAAGAAAGAGCATTAGGCTGAGTCAGGTTCCAAAGAGGAAGTGTCTGAGGCTGGTATGTTGGGGCAGTACCGCGCTCCCCTTGGCATTCCTTTCGCATTGTCAGTGTCCCTGGAGCTCTGGACATTGTGGTTTTCTGAACCCTAACCCTAGGCGTAACCCTAACCCAAGCCCTAGGCGCAGCCTAAGACACAGCATTGGGCTGAGTAAGGTTCCAAAGAGGAAGTCACTGAGGCTGGTGTGTTGGGGCAGTACCGCGCTCCCCTTGGCATTCCTTTCGCATTGTCCGTGTCCCTGGAGCTCTGGGCATTGTGGTTTTCTGAACCCTAACCCGAGGCGTAACCCTAACCCTAGCCCTAGGCGCAGCCTAAGACACAGCATTGGGGTGATGTCCGTTCCAAAGAGGAAGCCATTGAGGACGCAATTTTGGAGCAGTACCGCGCTCCCCTTGGCATTCCTTTTGCATTGTCAGTGTCCCTGGAGCTCTGGGCTTTGTGGTTTCCGGAACCCTAACCCTAGGCATAACCCTAACCCTAGCCCTAGGCGCAGCCTAAGACACAGCATTGGGCTGAGTTGGGTTCCCATGAGGAGGCCATTGAGGATGCAACTTTGGAGCAGTACCGTGGTCCCTTGGCATGCCTTTCACATTGTCAGTGTCCCTGGAGCTCTGGGCATTGTGGTTTTCTGAACCCTAACCCTAGGCGTAACCCTAACCCTAGCCCTAGGCACAGCCTAAGACACAGCATTGGGGTGATGTCCGTTCCAAAGAGGAAGCCATTGAGGACGCAATTTTGGGGCAGTACCGCGCTCCCCTTGGTATTCCTTTCGCATTGTCAGTGTCCGTGGAACTTTGGACTTTGTGGTTTTCTGAACCCTAACCCTAGGCGTAACCCTAACCCTAGCCCTAGGCACAGCCTAAGACACAGCATTGGGCTGATGTCCGTTCCAAAGAGGAAGCCATTGAGGACGCAATTTTGGAGCAGTACCGCGCTCCCCTTGGTATTCCTTTTGCATTGTCAGTGTCCCTGGAGCTCTGGGCTTTGTGGTTTCCGGAACCCTAACCCTAGGCGTAACCCTAACCCTAGCCCTAGGCGCAGCCTAAGACACAGCATTGGGCTCAGTTTGGCTCCAAAGAGGAAGTCACTGAGGCTGGTGTGTTGGGGCAGTACCGTGGTCACCTTGGCATTCCTTTCGCATTGTCAGTGTCCCTGGAGCTCTGGGCATTGTGGTTTTCTGTACCCTAACCCTAGGCGTAACCTCAACCCTAGCCCTATGCTGAGCCTAAGACACAGCATTGGGCTGAGTAAGGTTCCAAAGAGGACGTCACTGAGGCTGGTATGATGGGGCAGTACCGCACTCCCCTTGGCATTCCTTTCGCATTGTCAGTGTCCCTGGAGCTCTGGACTTTGTGGTTTTCTGAACCCTAACCCTAGGCGTAACCCTAACCCTAGCCCTAGGCACAGCCTAAGACACAGCATTGGGTGAGTTGGGTTCCCATGAGGAAGCCATTGAGGATGCAATTTTGGGGCAGTACCGTGCGCCTCTTGGCATGCCTTTTGCATTGTCAGTGTCCCTGGAGCTCTGGGCTTTGTGGTTTTCTGAACCCTAACCCTAGGCGTAACCCTAACCCTAGCCCTAGGCGCAGCCTAAGACACAGCTTTGGGCTGAGTCAGGTTCCAATGATGAAGCCACTGAGGCTGGTTTGTTGGGGCAGTAAAGCGCTCCCCTTGGAATTCCTTTCGCATTGTCAGTGTCCCTGGAGCTCTGGGCATTGTGGTTTTCTGAACCCTAACCCTAGGCGTAACCCTAACCCAAGCCCTAGGCACAGCCTAAGACACGGCATTGGGGTGATGTCCGTTCCAAAGAGGAAGCCATTGAGGACGCAATTTTGGAGCAGTAAAGCGCTCCCCTTGGTATTCCTTTCGCATTGTCAGTGTCCCTGGAGCTCTGGGCGTTGTGGTTTTCTGAACCCTAACCCTAGGCGTAACCCCAACCCTAGCCCTATCCTGAGCCTAAGACACAGCATTGGGCTGAGTAAGGTTCCAAAGAGGACGTCACTGAGGCTGGTATGATGGGGCAGTACCGCGCTCCCCTTGGTATTCCTTTCGCATTGTCAGTGTCCCTGGAGCTCTGGGCTTTGTGGATTTCTGAACCCTAACCCTAGGCGTAACCCTAACCCTAGCCCTAGGCGCAGCCTAAGACACAGCATTGGGCTGAGTTCGGTTCCCATGATGAGGCCATTGAGGATGCAATTTTGGGGCACTACCGTGCTTCCCTTGGCATGCCTTTCGCATTGTCAGTGTTCCTGGAGCTCTGGGCTTTGTGGTTTTCTGAACTCTAACCCTAGGCGTAACCCTAACCCAAGCCCTAGGCGCAGCCTAAGACACAGCATTGGGTGAGTTGGGTTCCCATGAGGAAGCCATTGAGGATGCAATTTTGGGGCAGTACCGCGCTCCCCTTGGCATTGCTTTTGCATTGTCAGTGTCCCTGGAGCTCTGGGCATTGTGGTTTTCTGAACCCTAACCCTAGGCGTAACCCTAACCCAAGCCCTAGGCACAGCCTAAGACACAGCATTGGGCTGATGTCCGTTCCAAAGAGGAAGCCATTGAGGACGCAATTTTGGAGCAGTACCGCGCTCCCCTTGGTATTCCTTTCGCATTGTCAGTGTCCCTGGAGCTCTGGGCATTGTGGTTTTCTGAACTCTAACCCTAGGCGTAACCCTAACCCTAGCCCTAGGCGCGGCCTAAGACACAGCATTGGGCTGAGTTCGGTTCCCATGATGAGGCCATTGAGGATGCAATTTTGGGGCAGTACCGTGCTTCCCTTGGCATGCCTTTCGCATTGTCAGTGTTCCTGGAGCTCTGGGCTTTGTGGTTTTCTGAACTCTAACCCTAGGCGTAACCCTAACCCTAGCCCTAGGCGCAGCCTAAGACACAGCATTGGGCTGAGTTGGGTTCCCATGAGGAAGCCATTGAGGATGCAATTTTGGGGCAGTACCGCGCTCCCCTTGGCATGCCTTTTGCATTGTCAGTGTCCCTGGAGCTCTGGGCTTTGTGGTTTTCTGAACCCTAACCCTAGGCGTAACCCTTACCCTAGCCCTAGGCGCAGCCTAAGACACAGCATTGGGCTGAGTTGGGTTCCCATGAGGAAGCCATTGAGGATGCAATTTTGGGGCAGTACCGCGCTCCCCTTGGCATGCCTTTTGCATTGTCAGTGTCCCTGGAGCTCTGGGCTTTGTGGTTTTCTGAACCCTAACCCTAGGCGTACCCCTAACCTTAGCCCTAGGTGCAGCCTAAGACACAGCATTGGGCTGAGTCAGGTTCCAATGAGGAAGTCACTGAGGCTGGTGTGTTGGGGCAGTACCGCGCTCCCCTTGGCATTCCTTTTGCATTGTCAGTGTCCGTGGAGCTCTGGACTTTGTGGTTTTCTGAACCCTAACCCTAGGCGTAACCCTAACCCTAGCCCTAGGCGCAGCCTAAGACACAGCATTGGGCTGAGTTGGGTTCCCATGTGGAGGCCATTGAGGATGCAATTTTGGGGCAGTACCGTGCTCCCCTTAGCATTCCTTTCGCATTGTCAGTGTCCCTGGAGCTCTGGGCTTTGTGGTTTTCTGAACCCTAACCCTAGGCGTAACCCTAACCCAAGCCCTAGGCGCAGCCTAAGACACAGCATTGGGCTGAGTTGGGTTCCAAAGAGGAAGTCACTGAGGCTGGTGTGTTGGGGCAGTACCGCGCTCCCCTTGGCATGCCTTTCGCATTGTCAGTGTCCCTGGAGCTCTGGGCATTATGGTTTCCTGAACACTAAACCTAGGCGTAACCCCAACGCTTGCCTTAGGCGCAGCCTAAGACACAGCATTGGGGTGAGTCAGGTTCCAAAGAGGAAGTGTCTGAGGCTGGTATGTTGGGGCAGTACCGCGCTCCCCTTGGCATTCCTTTCGCATTGTCAGTGTCCGTGGAACTCTGGACTTTGTGGTTTTCTGAACCATAACCCTAGGCGTAACCCTAACCCTAGCCCTAGGTGCAGCCTAAGACACAGCATTGGGCTGAGTTTGGTTCCAATGAGGAAGTCACTGAGGCTCTTGTGTTGGGGCAGTACCGTGGTCCCCTTGGCATGCCTTTCGCATTGTCAGTGTCCCTGGAGCTCTGGGCATTATGGTTTCCTGAACACTAACCCTAGGCGTAACCCCAACCCTTGCCCTAGGCGGAGCCTAAGAAAGAGCATTAGGCTGAGTCAGGTTCCAAAGAGGAAGTCACTGAGGCTGGTATGTCGGGGCAGTACCGCGCTCCCCTTGGCATTCCTTTCGCATTGTCAGTGTCCCTGGAGCTCTGGACATTGTGGTTTTCTGAACCCTAACCCTAGGCGTAACCCTAACCCTAGCCCTAGGCACAGCCTAAGACACAGCATTGGCCTAAGTTGGGTTCCAATGAGGAAGCCACTGTGGCTGGTGTGTTGGGGCAGTAAAGCGCTCCCCTTGGCACGCCTTTCGCATTGTCAGTGTCCCTGGAGCTCTGGGCTTTGTGGTTTTCTGAACCCTAACCCTAGGCGTAACCCTAACCCTAGCCCTGGGCGCAGCCTAAGACACAGCATTGGGCTGATGTCCGTTCCAATGAGGAAGCCATTGAGGGTGCAATTTTGGAGCAGTACCGCGCTCCCCTTGGTATTCCTTTTGCATTGTCAGTGTCCCTGGAGCTCTGGGCTTTCTGGTTTTCTGAACCCTAACCCTAGGCGTAACCCCAACCCTAGCCCTAGGCGCAGCCTAAGACACAGCATTGGGCTGAGTTGGGTTCCCATGAGGAGGCCATTTAGGATGCAATTTTGGAGCAGTACCGTGCGCCTCTTGGCATTCCTTTTGCATTGTCAGTGTCCTTGGAGCTCTGGGCTTTGTGGTTTTCTGAACCCTAACCCTAGGCGTAACATTAACCCTGACCAGAGTCGTAACCTAAGAAAGAGCATTGGGCTGAGTTGGGTTCCAATGAGGAAGCCACTGTGGCTGGTGTGTTGGGGCACTACCGCGCTCCCCTTGGCATGCCTTTCGCATTGTCAGTGTCCGTGGAACTTTGGTATTTGTGGTTTCCGGAATCCGAACCCTAGGCGTAACCCTAACCCTAGCCCTAGGCGCAGCCTAAGACACAGCATTGGGCTGATGTCCGTTCCAATGAGGAAGCCATTGATGGCGCAATTTTGGAGCAGTACCGCGCTCCCCTTGGTATTCCTTTTGCATTGTCAGTGTCCCTGGAACTCTGGACATTGTGGTCTTCTGAACCCTAACCCTAGGCGTAACCCTAACCCAAGCCCTAGGCGCAGCCTAAGACACAGCATTGGGCTGAGCTGGGTTCCAATGATGAGGCCATTGAGGATGCAATTTTGGGGCACTACCGCGCTTCCCTTGGCATGCCTTTCACATTGTCAGTGTCCTTGGAGCTCTGGGCTTTGTGGTTTTCTGAACCCTAACCCTAGGCGTAACCCTAACCCTAGCCCTAGGCGCAGCCTAAGACACAGCATTGGGCTGAGTTGGGTTCCAATAAGGAGGCCATTGAGGATGCAATTTTGGAGCAGCACCGCGCTCCCCTTGGCATTCCTTTTGCATTGTCAGTGTCCCTGGAGCTCTGGGCTTTGTGGTTTTCTGAACCCTAACCCTAGGCGTAACCCTAACCCTAGCCCTAGGCGCAGCCTAAGACACAGCATTGGGCTGAGTCAGGTTCCAATGATGAAGCCACTGAGGCTGGTTTGTTGGGGCAGTAAAGCGCTCCCCTTGGCATTCCTTTCGCATTGTCAGTGTCCCTGGAGCTCTGGGCATTGTGGTTTTCTGAACCCTAACCCTAGGCGTAACCCTAACCCAAGCCCTAGGCACAGCCTAAGACACGGCATTGGGGTGATGTCCGTTCCAAAGAGGAAGCCATTGAGGACGCAATTTTGGAGCAGTACCGCGCTCCCCTTGGTATTCCTTTCGCATTGTCAGTGTCCCTGGAGCTCTGGGCATTGTGGTTTTCTGAACTCTAACCCTAGGCGTAACCCTAACCCTAGCCCTAGGCGCGGCCTAAGACACAGCATTGGGCTGAGTTCGGTTCCCATGATGAGGCCATTGAGGATGCAATTTTGGGGCACTACCGTGCTTCCCTTGGCATGCCTTTCGCATTGTCAGTGTTCCTGGAGCTCTGGGCTTTGTGGTTTTCTGAACTCTAACCCTAGGCGTAACCCTAACCCTAGCCCTAGGCGCAGCCTAAGACACAGCATTGGGCTGAGTTGGGTTCTAATGAGGAAGCCATTGAGGATGCAATTTTGGGGCAGTACCGCGCTCCCCTTGGCATGCCTTTTGCATTGTCAGTGTCCCTGGAGCTCTGGGCTTTGTGGTTTTCTGAACCCTAACCCTAGGCGTAACCCTTACCCTAGCCCTAGGCGCAGCCTAAGACACAGCATTGGGCTGAGTTGGGTTCCCATGAGGAAGCCATTGAGGATGCAATTTTGGGGCAGTACCGCGCTCCCCTTGGCATGCCTTTTGCATTGTCAGTGTCCCTGGAGCTCTGGGCTTTGTGGTTTTCTGAACCCTAACCCTAGGCGTACCCCTAACCTTAGCCCTAGGTGCAGCCTAAGACACAGCATTGGGCTGAGTCAGGTTCCAATGAGGAAGTCACTGAGGCTGGTGTGTTGGGGCAGTACCGCGCTCCCCTTGGCATTCCTTTTGCATTGTCAGTGTCCGTGGAGCTCTGGACTTTGTGGTTTTCTGAACCCTAACCCTAGGCGTAACCCTAACCCTAGCCCTAGGCGCAGCCTAAGACACAGCATTGGGCTGAGTTGGGTTCCCATGTGGAGGCCATTGAGGATGCAATTTTGGGGCAGTACCGTGCTCCCCTTAGCATTCCTTTCGCATTGTCAGTGTCCCTGGAGCTCTGGGCATTGTGGTTTTCTGAACCCTAACCCTAGGCGTAACCCTAACCCAAGCCCTAGGCGCAGCCTAAGACACAGCATTGGGCTGAGTTGGGTTCCAAAGAGGAAGTCACTGAGGCTGGTGTGTTGGGGCAGTACCGCGCTCCCCTTGGCATGCCTTTCGCATTGTCAGTGTCCCTGGAGCTCTGGGCATTATGGTTTCCTGAACACTAAACCTAGGCGTAACCCCAACGCTTGCCTTAGGCGCAGCCTAAGACACAGCATTGGGGTGAGTCAGGTTCCAAAGAGGAAGTGTCTGAGGCTGGTATGTTGGGGCAGTACCGCGCTCCCCTTGGCATTCCTTTCGCATTGTCAGTGTCCGTGGAACTCTGGACTTTGTGGTTTTCTGAACCATAACCCTAGGCGTAACCCTAACCCTAGCCCTAGGTGCAGCCTAAGACACAGCATTGGGCTGAGTTTGGTTCCAATGAGGAAGTCACTGAGGCTCTTGTGTTGGGGCAGTACCGTGGTCCCCTTGGCATGCCTTTCGCATTGTCAGTGTCCCTGGAGCTCTGGGCATTATGGTTTCCTGAACACTAACCCTAGGCGTAACCCCAACCCTTGCCCTAGGCGGAGCCTAAGAAAGAGCATTAGGCTGAGTCAGGTTCCAAAGAGGAAGTCACTGAGGCTGGTATGTCGGGGCAGTACCGCGCTCCCCTTGGCATTCCTTTCGCATTGTCAGTGTCCCTGGAGCTCTGGACATTGTGGTTTTCTGAACCCTAACCCTAGGCGTAACCCTAACCCTAGCCCTAGGCACAGCCTAAGACACAGCATTGGCCTAAGTTGGGTTCCAATGAGGAAGCCACTGTGGCTGGTGTGTTGGGGCAGTAAAGCGCTCCCCTTGGCACGCCTTTCGCATTGTCAGTGTCCCTGGAGCTCTGGGCTTTGTGGTTTTCTGAACCCTAACCCTAGGCGTAACCCTAACCCTAGCCCTAGGCGCAGCCTAAGACACAGCATTGGGCTGATGTCCGTTCCAATGAGGAAGCCATTGTGGGTGCAATTTTGGAGCAGTACCGCGCTCCCCTTGGTATTCCTTTTGCATTGTCAGTGTCCCTGGAGCTCTGGGCTTTCTGGTTTTCTGAACCCTAACCCTAGGCGTAACCCCAACCCTAGCCCTAGGCGCAGCCTAAGACACAGCATTGGGCTGAGTTGGGTTCCCATGAGGAGGCCATTGAGGATGCAATTTTGGAGCAGTACCGTGCGCCTCTTGGCATTCCTTTTGCATTGTCAGTGTCCTTGGAGCTCTGGGCTTTGTGGTTTTCTGAACCCTAACCCTAGGCGTAACATTAACCCTGACCAGAGTCGTAACCTAAGAAAGAGCATTGGGCTGAGTTGGGTTCCAATGAGGAAGCCACTGTGGCTGGTGTGTTGGGGCACTACCGCGCTCCCCTTGGCATGCCTTTCGCATTGTCAGTGTCCGTGGAACTTTGGGCTTTGTGGTTTCCGGAATCCGAACCCTAGGCGTAACCCTAACCCTAGCCCTAGGCGCAGCCTAAGACACAGCATTGGGCTGATGTCCGTTCCAATGAGGAAGCCATTGATGGCGCAATTTTGGAGCAGTACCGCGCTCCCCTTGGTATTCCTTTTGCATTGTCAGTGTCCCTGGAGCTCTGGACATTGTGGTTTTCTGAACCCTAACCCTAGGCGTAACCCTAACCCAAGCCCTAGGCACAGCCTAAGACACAGCATTGGGCTGAGTTGGGTTCCAAAGAGGAAGTCACTGAGGCTGGTGTGTTGGGGCAGTACCGCGCTCCCCTTGGTATTCCTTTTGCATTGTCAGTGTCCCTGGAACTCTGGACATTGTGGTCTTCTGAACCCTAACCCTAGGCGTAACCCTAACCCAAGCCCTAGGCGCAGCCTAAGACACAGCATTGGGCTGAGTTGGGTTCCAATGATGAGGCCATTGAGGATGCAATTTTGGGGCACTACCGCGCTTCCCTTGGCATGCCTTTCACATTGTCAGTGTCCTTGGAGCTCTGGGCTTTGTGGTTTTCTGAACCCTAACCCTAGGCGTAACCCTAACCCTAGCCCTAGGCGCAGCCTAAGACACAGCATTGGGCTGAGTTGGGTTCCCATGAGGAGGCCATTGAGGATGCAATTTTGGAGCAGCACCGCGCTCCCCTTGGCATTCCTTTTGCATTGTCAGTGTCCCTGGAGCTCTGGGCTTTGTGGTTTTCTGAACCCTAACCCTAGGCGTAACCCTAACCCTAGCCCTAGGCGCAGCCTAAGACACAGCATTGGGCTCAGTTTGGTTCCAATGATGAGGCCATTGAGGATGGAATTTTGGGGCAGTACCGTGCTTCCCTTGGCATGCCTTTTGCATTGTCAGTGTCCCTGGAGCTCTGAGCATTATGGTTTCCTGAACACTAACCCTAGGCGTAACCCCAACCCTTGCCCTAGTCGGAGCCTAAGACACAGCATTGGGCTGAGTCAGGTTCCAAAGGGGAAGTCACTGAGGCTGGTATGTTGGCGCAGTACCGCGCTCCCCTTGGCATTCCTCTCACTTTGTCAGTGTCTCTGGAGCTCTGGGCTTTGTGATTTTGTGAACCCTAGCCCTAGGCGTAACATTAACCCTGACCAGAGTCGTAACCTAAGAAAGAGCATTGGGCTGAGTTGGGTTCCAATGAGGAAGCCACTGTGGCTGGTGTGTTGGGGCACTACCGCGCTCCCCTTGGCATGCCTTTCGCATTGTCAGTGTCCGTGGAACTTTGGGCTTTGTGGTTTCCAGAATCCTAACCCTAGGCGTAACCCTAACCCTAGCCCTAGGCGCAGCCTAAGACACAGCATTGGGCTGAGTTGGGTTCCAATGAGGAGGCCATTGAGGATGCAATTTTGGGGCAGTACCGCGCTTCCCTTGGCATTCCTTTTGCATTGTCAGTGTCCCTGGAGCTCTGGGCATTTTGGTTTTCTGAACCCTAACCCGAGGCGTAACATTAACCCTGTTCCTATCTGGATCCGGTAACATGGCACTGGGCGGATACGAGTGTCATGAACAAAGGAGAGGAGGGAGCAAATTTGTGGCTGCTTTGTTGTCCCCTTTGCATGCCTTTTCCATTGCCTTTTTCCTCTGTCCTCTGGGTTTTGTGGTTTTCTGAACCCACCCAAGTGTACTGGGGAAATCAAAAGTGATCCCTGAGCCACTCACTGTCATTTAAGAGCTCTCCTGGTTAACTGGAAATATCCAGGTTTCTGGAAGGTATCAAATGTTGTACCCATCTACAAGGGTGGGGAATAGAATTGATCTGACCTCTTGGCCTCACCTCAGTGTCAGGGAAGATTATGGAGCAGGTCATCTTGAGTGACTTCAGATTGCACATCCATTGCAACCAGGGGATCAGACTCAGCCAGCATGAGTTTATGAAAGGCTCATCCTGCTTGACCAGACTAATCTTCTTAAATGAGAGGTTTACCTACTTAGTGGCTGAGGGAAAGGCTGTGGATGTTGTCTGCCTGGACTTCAGGAAAGTTTTTGACTCCCTTTTCCACAGGTTTCTCCTGGAGGAACTTTCTGCTCATGGCTTATATGGTTCGTACTCTTCGCTGGATGAAAATCAGGCTATACGGACAGAAAAGGATCTGGGGGTGCTGATTGACAGTCACTGGACATGAGCCAACAGAATGTCCCAATGGCCAAAAAGGCCAATGGCATCCTGGCCTGCATCACAAGAGTGTGACCAGCAGGGCCAAGAAGGGATCATCCCCCTGTAGTCAGCATTGGCGAGACCACACCCTGAATCCTATGTTCATTTCTGGGCCCCTCACTACAAGAAGGACATTGAGATGAAGGGTCTGGAGCACAAGTCCTGTGGTGAGCTGTTGAGGGAGCTGGAGGTGTTTAGTCTGGAGAAAAGGAGTCTCAGAGAGGATCTTCTCAGTCTCTACAACTACCTGAAAGGAGGTTGTAGCCACGTGGATGTTGGTCTCTTCTCCCAAGTAACCAGTGACAGGATGAGAGGAAATGGCCTTAAGCTTTACCAGGGAAGGTTTAGATTGCATAGTAGGAAAAAAATTCTTCGTGGAAAGGGTAGTCAAAAATTGGAATAGGGACATAGTCAGGCATTTCAGGAGCGGTGGAATCACTATCCCTGGAAGTGTTAAAAAATTTGTGTAGATATGGTTTAGTTGTCAACAAGATAGCTCTGGGTCAATGGTTGGACTTGATGATCTTAGAGGTCTTTTCCAACCTAAAAAATTCAATGATTCTATAATTCTGTATAGTATGTGGATTTCACTCTTATGTGCAGGTTCTAAATATTTCTCATGGATTTGAGGTTTAGTCCATAAATCTCTACATTCTTAGCAAATGCCACCTCACTTCAGGAACCAGATGAAGGTAGAATCCTAAATTCATCACTGAAAATTATGTCTGCTTTTTGAATCTCAGTTTTTGGATCCCCTTGGTGTACAAATAATAAAGTGATGGATATTTCAGAAATCCTAGCTGACAGACCTACAGTGACTTGGGAAATAAAATTTTCAGTTTGCACTGCTTCAAATATATAATCAGCTTATTCCTTCTGAAGAAAATCAATGTGATCACATACACAAGTGATTTATTCACTGGACCAAAGACCTGATGTTGCTTTCAACAGCAACAATTTTACAATGCAATTCTCAATTCTCAACTTAGTTTCAATTGGTTCAACCTGAGATGACTTTAAATCCCTAGATTGTTCTATAGAATATGAAATTTTGTTAAGTACTCTCTGAATATCACAGAAAAAGATAAGATGCATAAAGATAAGACTTTTTTTTTCTCTGCCTTAGATATTCCTTGTGAAGTATATGAAATGTTTGTTGCAAAACACTAAGTTTCTTTCTAGGGGCTAAAGTAAAACTCTGTCTGTCAATGCCTCTTTTGACATTAAGAGTTTATTCAGACACTTCCTAAGGACTTTTCTGTACAGATATACCCAGACACATTTATGCAGTATTTCTAGATGATTAAAGAACTGATTCTCTATGAATTTGTGCCTATTTTGTCCTTCTCTCTGTCCTCCCAGTGTTCAGGCTGCCTTTTATGCCGCTATCTACTCTTTGACAGTTGATGTAACTTAACTTGCAAAACAAGTTATTCACCCCAAAATGACAGCCCAATTATAACTCCAAAAGTTGAAACTCATAAAAGATAGGTAGCTCTGGACATGAATGTGTTTTCTCCATAATGCTTTCCTTTTTTTTATGAACAACTTTGATTTAAAGTCTACAATTTCTGCAAGTATCAGCTATAACTTTCTCATCTGAAAAATAGCTGACAAATTAGCAGTTGAAGTGTCATATACTTCAGAGAACACATGGCACTTATTAAAATTCATAAGAACTTCATAGTGGTCACAGATCATGTGTCTTTCATCTATGCATTGCTCTGCACAATTTTTGTCAGACATTAAGAGAAACATTTCTTCATTCCTCTCTACTCAGAGCATACGCTTTCTACCTAACTTCTGGAAAGGGATCCTGTGTAGGCTACTGTGACTCATTGTAAAGCTTAGTGGGGACGTAAGGTAAAAATTGAACTTGTAGCATGCTCTGAGTTCTTAATGAACTAGCAGGAACAGTGTGTGTGCTTGTCAAAGTGTGATGTTTTCTCTTTCCAGCTTAATCAATTTGTGTTAATATTCCTTGCTGACCTGCCAACCTAGCATCTGTCTGGTACACTCACCCTCCATTGCAATAATCTAATCTATAAGTACAAAAGTATAAGAGGCTGGTGAAAGCCTGACACCAAAGGAATTTATATTAGATATTTACACAATGCAAAAGTAAAATATCAGTCAGTAGCTGAAAGAGCAGGCCACAGAATACTGCATCAGTGAAATGCTTCTATTTAGTATTCTGCAGTATTTATACCACAGTTGATACCTCCATTGTGGTTTATAAATTTGCTCACATTAGGTCTGTCTGGTGTCATGTGTGTAATAGATTAATCATTTTTTAGTTTCACAGACCTTTTTCTTACATCATATAACTATGTCCAGGAGGAATACTTTATTGCTAGTTTCATCTATGTAAGGTAAATTTTGATACAGGGGGCTTTACTGCTGAAAATATAAATTTCTGTTTTGAAAACATTAGGAAAAGGAGATACCTATATTTCTTTAAGTAATTTTTTTTGTTGTTGTTGTTTGTAGCATATGACTAATGATGCTGTCAGGCTTTTTGTTTACCTGAAAATATTTGGGTGAGCATATTACATCATCAAGAATATTAACACTTCAAAATCACCGGTGAATCTCCTAAAATATGTTTTCTACTGATTTCTGCAGTCTGTTTTAGTAATATTCCTATTGTGCTTAGTTTCATTATTTAATTTTGAGATTTTCCCTAATGTATTTCTCAATTATTATCAATTTCAGAATGAATTGAATTGACATGAATACATATTGCTCATTTAAAAGCACCATAGGAACATACTTATAGAGTTATTTCTTCTTTTTGCTTTTGCCTTGCCTTGTATGTTTCCTTAGTTTCTCCTCCTCCTCCTCCTCCCTCCCCGCCTTCTTTCCCATTTGAGTGTCTGCCTACAATACTTTATTTTATTACAATATTTTTACTCCTAGAAGAGTTTAGAAAATTTTCTTATATTTAGTTATGCCAACCCTGCTTTCCACTTCTTTTTTTTTTTTTTCATAGAAAATCCGTTTACCACCATTCTTAAATTGATATTTAATTTGCCTCTTAGCATCTCATTTCCATCTATTGTATTTATATTTTTAATTGCTGCCTTCACTTTAGAACTGATACAAGATTGGATTTTAGGGAAATTAGCATACATATATGCTCTGTTTTCTATTAAAATTAATCTGTATTTTTTTTCCCTGCAAATAGTAAAAGATAAGGCCTGTAGAAAAAGGGCTCAAAGCCATTGTCTTTTAGATATCATTTTGATATGCATTTGTGAACCAGCTTGTGAAAATAATTACTGGGTGAACTAATAAAGCCACTTTAGGAAAATATAACCAAAACCACATTCCTTTATTGGAGTACCCTGCTGCACATTGTGGCATAAATATGTGACATGGTGTTTTTGCTTTATCTACTGAAAAAGAAACTACAGCAGGAAAATCAGTCACCAGAAAGGAACTTTCTTTTTTTCTCATAATAGCTGTATTTTTTTTTCTAAATATGCATGCTAATTAAGAAAAAATATAAGAGGTATAATCTCTCTTTGCAGGACTTCACAATTAAATATAGGGAAGTTATGCTAAATGCATAATGTCTATTAGCTGTACTCTGAACCCTTACTGGACTTTTATTAAGGAGCAATTAAGGAAAGATTAGAGGGAATAAAATGTGAGAGATGCTGTGGTTAAAAATATTTGACCATCTTCCATAGAAATGCAAAAGCTAGCTGAGGACACAAAGTTACTGAGCAACCTAGGAAAAAGGATTTATCGTTATCTAAAGATAAAGACTTAAGGAATCCCACAGCAATTTTATTTTAAGCAAACCAAAACACTCAATTGTCAAAGTGTCAAAGCATACTGATAAAGTCCCACATTAGTTGTGCATAATTTTACTGATGTTGACAGTCAATATCAAAGGAAATTTTCCTATTAGTAGAATTTTCATATTTTATGTCTATGAGTATATCATTCTTGTAGCTGAAATGTGCCCTCTCTGAATATAGTTCTAGCTGAAACTCTTGAATATATAATACACAAAATATTTATAGATTAGGCATTTCAGATTTTTTAAAAAACAGTTAAAAATTATACTCTTCCTAGCAATGGTAAACTTCTCTGTGTTTTAATACCAGCCATACATTTAACAAAATAAACAAAATAGCATCACAGAGAGGACATTTATTTATCATCTACCAAGTCTCACAAAAAACCTAATATTGGAACTCTGTAAAACATCTAGACCAAAATACTGCTTGGAACATGGATATGCTTGAGTTACACAAGGTTGCTTAAAGTCATGCCTTGTTCAGTTCTAAAAATCTCTAGGTAAACTTCTCTTATTCTTTTTGTTTTGCTTACATGTGTATCACAGTTTCAATGATCACAACTATGACCATTGTCTCTCCTTCTTTGAGGAGAAGAATCTGAGAAGAATCTGGCTTAGTATCTTTCTGAAATGAACACCTGAAGTGATATCTGTTTTTTTCATAGTCTGTTTCTATATGTGTGATGCTTGAGACAAACCCCTCTCACCTTACTTTCTCAGCACTGATGATATTCCTTCTTATTGTCTTCTCCCTGATTTATTTTCCCCTAATTCTTCTTTGCTTATCCATGGGCTAACTTCATGTCATCATCTAGTATTCCAAAGGATGAAGTAAAACCTCACAATAATTCAGAAAAAGCCCTATGCAGGCAAGTATATGGCAAATTGATCATCTGTTAAATCAGTTTAAGGTTCAAAGTAATATGGGTTGGGTCTATGCATTAACTAGAGCACAGGAAACACGCTGTTGCCTGAACTAAGAAAAGATAGGGAAGGTAAGAGCTACCTGTTTTAGAGAAGGAATTCAGACAAAACAAGCCATTCAAGGAGTAAAAAAATTAAACAGGAGGACACAGATTTTGCAGATCCATTGCTTTTATTGAGAACAGAAATGTCTAAGCCAAGGTTTCCTTGTTCTCATATTATTCACATATAAAATGCAGTATAGCAGAAGAAAAGCTGAATGATATAACTCATTTGGTAAGCACAGAGACATGAAGAAGTTATCATGAACAACAGAACAATAGAAAACAGAACAATAGAAACTACACCTTAGACTCAATCTAAGTGGTGCTCAGGCAACCTCTCACAGGTAATATCGTAAAAGTCTGTGTTGCTGGTATTTAGCTCTGGAATATTTCCTAAACATGAAGAACAGTGAATGATTCTTGTTTCTTAAAATCAACCTGGAAGCCTTTTTAAAATGTAATCTCCTGTGCATGAAATTAATAGCATGTTAACAGATAGAGGAGTTGGAAATACAGTGCATGAATTTTACTTCGGCAGTAACAGCTTTTCGTAATTTATTGCAAGTAATATTCATCCTAACTCATGTGACTGCTTGTTAGGAATGCAGTTTGTGGGTGACATTAATAATCCAAATAGCCAAACCAGTCTTTGATATGCAGGCATTCAAGCTTCTTGCTTCGCTGCACCCAGTTCAATAAGAATATTATTCATAAAGAAGCTCTGAACAATTTCCTGTTTTAAAGCACAAAAATTAGACATCTTTCAACTGTGTAGTTACTATCCATTAGTTTTTCGACTTCCTTAAATTGTGAAAAAGTTAAATGGTGACCTTTTTGCTCTTTACCGTTGGAAAAACTGTAAAATAACTAATAATAAAAACAACATATTAATAAAAATATTTGCATCTATCATGAAAAAATTCAATAATTCCAGTTCTTAAGTTATTTTCCTATATTTTAAGTGGTAGATGTCTGCAAAAGGAAGAAAATATACACTTAGTTTAAAATGAAAATAGAATGAACTTCATTTCTGGTTTCTAAAGCAAAAAAGGTTTTTCATTTGCCCCTTTTTAAATTCTTCTGTGGACCACAATATTATTTTGCTGACATCAGCAGGTTGAACAGTGATTTATGAAACACAAATGTTGCAAAATGTTGTTCATATTTACCTAAGTTTTCATGGTTGTCTGAACAAGTCTTTATTATCTTGTTTTTCTTCTTTAAATTGCTACTGAAGTTGGGGAAATTATAACTGTGAGATGACTTTTAGAATCAAACAATTCATAGTGAAATTCACCCACGTCTTTCTTCCAGCCAAAATCTTTTGCTTGTCTTACTAGCACATCTCATCCACCTGTGAAGAAGAGGAGATATAAAATAATTCATTAGATCAAATATGATTAAAATCAAAGAAATAGTCTTCAATTAGAGACATGTAGACTAACACACTATACACATGATTTCCCCATATTTTATTTTGAAGACAAAGTAGCACAGAAATGTCTCCAGTGAGAGAGGAGACATCAGCTCTCCTTGGCATCTCTTTAGATATCAGACAAGAGGCTGATACATGAAAATTATCTGCTATTTTTTTCAACCACCATATTTCTATACAACATACATATTTCTAGAAAAGTTAGTCTCCTTGTGATCCTATTTTGAAAAAATAGATATAATATCTGGGAACTTTCTTCCTCACAGATTACACTACAATCTTGATATTGTCAGGTTTTCTTCTCTTGTAAACTCTTCGCAGACTTACTGGTTTTATCTGCGTGAGATATCATAGCCAGTATTTTCACCAAATTACAGAAGACGATTTCTCAGCTCTTATAAAGTCTAGTTAAAAATAGAATTAATTTTTAAAATCACATTATTCCATTAAAAAAAAAAGTAGTCCTCAGCAAAGAAATAATTTATTTCTTTTTAAGATTTTTTTACCCATAAAAATGTAATTTAGAAGGGAAGGAAAAAATAACTCTTAACCTAGTAAGGAAATAATCTTACAAGTCTTATTGAATATGTTTGATTACTTTAAGAGACAGAAAATGGTTTAAAGCACATGAAAACAAGAAACTGACCTTTTATGGCAACAGACAAATTGGAGTTTATCTCTGCAGAGACTGTTCTCCCTTAACCCTATTTTCAACTCTGACTTAATCAGGGATTATATCAGTTGTTTCTGCAATGAAAAGATACCTGCTTTCCACATCACAGTCACAACATGACCTAATACCATCTCATGGAACCATCCCTTAGATGTGCAGGATCCTATATTCTATTATGAAACCTTCTCAGTTCAGAAGGCTGAATTTAAAAGAGGGTTAGATGAGAAATACAAATGAGATGCAAGCCTAACAAGTTTTCAGAATACTGTTTTTCTCTGATTAGATAGATAAAAGCTTGTCTACCTGTAATGTCATACAGAGAGTATATGACCCTACCTTCACTCATGAACCAAACAGGGCTCCAGTTTTCTCTTACAGAATTCTGTAGGCTGAGATCTTGTTCCATTTTCCATACCAGCAATGCAATTTTCTAGTTTCCCTTTTAATTTGTTTTATATAAATAACCATTTGTATACAAGCAAAGGAGAAGGAGAGTTTTAGATTTTCAAATACTATGTGACTACTGAGACTTGGAAAAGTGTTGTAAAAGGCAGTCCAAAAAAAAATAAACCCTTGATATTGCTAAATCAATGCTGTGTTTAAGTCATCTTCAGCATTTTTAAAGGCTTCCACTTACACAACTCCTCCCCTCCCAAAACAATGGCCTTAAAGAAAAAAAATCAATATTTAGAGGCCATAGGATGACTGCCTTCAATGTTTGTGAATGATGTCATCTGGAAAAAGATACCTCAGAATGAAGCTCTTTCATTAAGGCTGCATCCAAATCTGAGATTCTGAGAAAAATGCTTCATGTGCAAAGTTTATGTATTTTTAATAGACTGATCATTAAAATTTGAAACCTGTTTCATTATTGTACTGCATGAGTATTGTATCTAAAATATTCTGAGTCTTGCTTAATTGACGATTGTCCAGTATATGGGCCAAATAAGCCTAGTTTCCTTGGCTTTGTTATTTGCCTTGCAGCTGAAAGGGAAAAAGTTATTAACATGACTGAACTGAGGCCCTTACAAAAATCTTCCTCTTTCCATTAACTATGTGGGATTTTACTGTAAGTGCTTTTCTTTATATCCACTTAGATGACTAAATGTGGTCTAGTGCAAACCATATCAATATATTTCCCCAAAATGGATGCAGCCATGCCAAAGAGCAACTAATGTCATTCCCAACTGCAGACTGCTTATAGGTTCAATGGCATCTTGGGGGTGGGGGTAAAATTTATTTGAACTCTCTGACTTCATGTCTTTTCATGTGTCTAAACCTGGATCTATTTTGAAAAGAACCTTATTCTTTGTAGGTTCAATTGCACCTATTTCTATTCTAACAATTGAAAAAAAAATAGTTCTGTTTTTTGTAGCATTAAACATAAGCAAATTGCACCCAGGAGTTTCTGCTCTATTGTGATTAAAACTAATTTGAACTGTTACAAATAAGTGTTTTCAGTACATGGGCATGCATATCTCTCTTTCTTTTTCTGGGTCTTGTTTGAGGCCTTTCCTGCAGCACCTAGAACAAAGAAATCTATAATCTCATTCGACACTTCTATTAATGGTCACTATAGCCTCATAAGAATTGTTAGAGATTAGCATTTTGACTTAGTAAGAAACTCTCTAAGTGCTTGTACATTGCTTAAGGCACTATAGCCAGGATTCCAATTTCTGCTCCTGAGTCACTGTAATAGAAGGAATAAGTAATATCTGTTCAGGTCACAAAGGCCCGATATACAGTTTTAACTGCTTCTGCATTTCCAAACCCTGGTTATCTACGGAACTCATAGTGCCCAAAGTTTTTCCTGGTGTTAGCAACCTGAGCAGAGAAAAAATGTCATAACTATCATAGAGTCTGCTTTCTTTACACTATGGCTATTTTCTTGTGTAACCAGGAAATCTGGATAACTCATAAAATGTTTATATAAGTACTGAAGTTTTAGAACCTTATAGTAATTCAAGTACCAAAATCTTTGAAGTTCAGCCATCACTGTTGGGCTTAAGTCCACCGTCTGTGGATTGCTTGTGTTAATAAAGCCCAGTCATTAATTACACTGTCTATATGAGGGGTTTCAAGTAAATCCACACTATATTTTCTCCATTAATGGCAGTAATTTTGAAAGCTGACTATTCAGCTGGGGGCTGGGGGAGGGGAATTCATCTGAGTGAGATAATGGAAACCCAATGGACTGGATTTAACCTATGGCAGACCGATTTCTGTATTCCTATCTTCACGTTTTACATGTCTAATTTCTTCTGAATTTTCTAATACATATCTGAAGTGTCTTTGGCACTAGGGGGTAGGAAACCTGATTGGTTTGAGTGCTTTGATCCTAGATGTAGGTATCAACTGATCAAACCGACAACTATTCAATATACATTTCTTCAGTTTACTTAAAATATTGAACAATATTTCAAAACCATGTTTGAGAATATGAACCCTGGAGTTGCATTTGTCCTCTATTGCCTTTAAAACTTTTCAGAAATGTGTAGAGCTAGCTGTATCTCTAAACATCAGAGTAACTATAGTGAGATAGAGTTTCCCCAACTTGTTTATGAAGTCTTCTGAATGTAGTCTGATGGCCTAAAAGAGAGCAGCAGTAAGTGTGCAAAAAGATTTCCAAACTAGGTCTTTACCTTCTTCTTTTAGACTCAGCCTGTCCCAGGAAATTGCAAATATTTGGTGTAAGGGAAATTCTATATATATTATATATTATATATTATATATTATATATTATATATTATATATTTTGTATTATATTATATTATATTATATTATATTATATTATATTATATTATATATTAATATATATTATATATTATATAGGAACTGAACCTCTTTAGCTAGAACATAATAATTATATGCTAGCTGTATGATTAAAAATAGCAATATAATCACTGCAGCAAATGAGGATTCTGGTGATAAGGGAACAGAAAAGTGGAAACAGTTCACCTTAGAGAATAGAGAACTTATAAACAAGGAAGTTATTTTTTAACCAACTCAAGACCTTTGATAATAGTTAAGTAGATTGTGATATGGACTGCACAGAGTGTCCACTGAAAACACTTTAGGTCTGTGGTGATTTGACCCTCTTTGCTAAGGGCAGAGAGAGGTCACTCCCCAATTACCATCATAAACAAACTGAAAGACTTAACTCAGAGAAATTTGTTCAATTTATTTACAGTCAAATCAAAGTAGGATAATGAAAAATAGAGAACAAATTGTAAAATCACCTTTCCTCCAACCCTCCCTTCTTCTTGGGTTCAGCTTCACTCCTGATTTTCTCTCTCTCCTGCCCTCAGTGGCGCAGGGGGATGGGGAGTAGGGGCTACAGTCAGTTCATCCCACATTGCCTCTGCTACTTTTTTCTCAGGAAGAGGGCTCCTCACACTCTTCCCCTGCATCACCTGTGGCATTTCTCCCATAGGTGATAGTCCTCCATGAACTCTATGAGTTCTTCCCACGGGCTACAGTTCTTCATTAATTAGTCCAGCATGGGTCCCTTGCATGGGCTGCAGTCCTTCAGGAACACACTCCTTCAGCCTGGTCCCCACAGTCTCACAAGTCCTGCCAGAAAACTTTCTACAGCATGGGCTCCTCTCCTCAGGAGGCCACAGATTTTGCCAGGAGCCCGCTTCCAGCATAGTCCTCCCATGGGTCACAGCCCACTTTGGGCATCCACCTTCTCTGGTCTGGGGTCCTGCACAGGCTGAAGGTGGGTATCTGCTTCCCCACGGACCTCCATGGGCTGCATGAGACAGCTTACCTCACCATGGTCTTCACCATGGGCTTCAGGGGAATCTCAGCTACAGGGCATGGATCACCTCCTGCTTCTCTTTATGCACTGACTTTGATGACTGCAGGGTTGTTTCTCTCTCATAATCTCCCTCCTCTTTCCTCTGACTGAAATTGCCCCTGCACAGTGACTTCTTTCCCATTTTTAATTCTGTAATGCCAGGGGCACTGCCACCATTGCTGATGGACTCATCCTTGGCTAGCAGTGAGTCCATCTTAATGCTGGTTGGCACTAGCTCTGTGGGACACAGGGGAACCTTTCTAGCAGTTCCTTACAGGACCCACCCCTGTAGTCCGCCACTACTGAAACCTTGCACACAAACCCAATGCATTGTTAATAATAACAGCATTTTTCTATGACATAACTGTGTGAATGAGCTGTAAACAGCTTCATTATTGAATTACCTATTTTGTTTTTAATTAGGCTGTTTTTAATTTTGTTCTGTTGGTTTTTTTCTCCTTTTTTGAGGGAAAAAGTGATGGCCTTGAAAATATTTTTAGACTCTCTTCAATTTCCAAGCAGGAAGAAGGATTATAAGACACAGAGCAAAATTTTTTGAATCCTGTGCTTTTAAAATGCCTATCTAGACTGCAGGATGGATTGCATTAAATAATAACACACATTTACATAGATGAAGGCACATACCTGAGGCCACAAGAATTCAGGTGTCTGAATTTGATCTTGCCTTTCATATTTTTTCCTGTTATTCTATGTCTTGCATGTATGAATGGAAATAAATGGCTGAAATGGAGATGAAAGCTAGAATCTTAAACAAGACACAGGGATCTCATACTCTTTTAGCTCGTGCAACACTGTTGAGTCTGTTACCATGTTGATGTTCATGGTAATATTTGCAAATGGCTAATTTGTTATCTCAACTGTTTTTCTTGACAGTTGAATAATCAGACAAATAGTATGCAGTTTTTCATCCATTGACATTTTTCTTCTGGCTCCCTAAGAAATTCAGATAAAAGAATATATTTTCACTTTAACAAAAAATGACAGAAACTCCCACTATGCTTACAGGTAACGAACAGTAATATTTTTTTAAAGCAGCACATGAGCAACTGCCTTGCTGAGGCTTCTGTTTCAGCCAATGCACTATAAGTAATTTCAGACCCCACCTTAGAGTAAATGTACTGTGGATTGAATCTCTAGACACAAAGCTGTTAAAAAACCCACCAAAACAAAATTTTTTTAGTCATCAAAAACTAAGAATGGTAAGAGCTTCTCTGATTTGATGCAAGCACCATAAGAGCAATATAATTGCTTAGAGACAGATAGTCCAATATTAATCTTGAACTCTGTGAAGCCAGTCCCTTTTTAACAGTTTAAGTCCAACATAAATAAGTATCACATTCTGACTTTGAAAAATAAGGCAATAAAATAAGGACTTAGACTGTATGTTTTTCTCAAAGAGGTTCTGCCTGTAAACATAGTGAATTGTTGACTTTTCACAGTTGATAGCTACAGAAATTTTGGGTTCTTCGTATTGCCTTTTCATGATTGAAATGAAGTATCTTAAAAAAGAAGTAGGGCTTTAGTCTTTCCTTATAGGATCAGATGAAATTGCATTGGTCTCAGTTGAGATATTGTCTGATTTTCAAAAAAATCTTTTTCTTTTACTTCTCTGAGCTTTCCAGGGATTTTCAAAGCCATTTTTTTTACTTCCTTCAAAGACAAATAATGCCTGGAATCCAGAAACTCAGTGAAATATGTAAAAGTAGGCATTCCTCCATTTTTCTTCCCTAAAAATCTTGTCCTAAAAAAATGTATCTTGTATTACTTTATCTTTTCTTTCTTCTTCTTCTTCTCACTCAAGATCAGTCTATTGATCAGTCTGAGGATTCTATTGGGGTTTTTCTTCAACTTTAAAGAGAAAACATAGGAAAATAGGCCAATAGGACGTGAACATCCTCTCCCATCTTTGTCTTAATTTCTTGGTCCTAAACAAGTCTGACTACTCTTACAGCACGTATCTACATGAATAGATGTAGGCAGAATCAAGATCACCTGCCCACAACTTCGTTCTAAGCTGTCTGAACTGCTTGTATATGTGAAACTTATTAGTGCAGCTAACAAATGATGTTTCTTCCTGACTGACAGGCAGCTCTGCCCTGGGTACATGCACAGGGTTCAGGGATATGTGCACTTATCCATCTCCTTGCTTTCAACAGGTTTTGATTTCTCCCGGTTCATCCAGTAGAATTTATCTGCACTGCTTTAAAGCTGACTTCAGTTTTTAACATGAATGACCAGCCTTGTGCATATTTAGATGTTTAAAAACTCCTTTTAGAAGCCATAATTTAAAAATTGCAAATGATTTTCATAGGAAGAGGAGTGTGTGTGGGGGGAATTATACTCGGTCTTTACACCAGCATATGGATCATTTTTCATGTCAGTGCAGTTTTTTTGAATGTGTTTGTTTAATTGTGATTGCCTGTGTTTGACACTGCAGTAAGGAAAGCTGAAATTAAAACTTCAATTAAAGGAAGTTCAAGCAGAAATTGATTTTTTTTTCTTTAATTAACCCCTTCCTGAGCAAAATGTGGCCTTTTCAAATCAAACACAACAGGATTTGAAGAGAATCAAAAGACAGCAAATGTTGCCTTTGCATGACTATAATTTTTCATGGCTAGAATTTTCCAAACTGTTGGTGCCCACTTGAACTTGCCTGGGAAGGATGAAGTAGATTAATTTGCTATCTGCTTCTTTACAGAGTATTTAGCTTTATGCTGTTCACTAAACAGGGTAATTACAACACCAATCTTTACAAGAAGCACATGATGTAGGTCTATTTAGAAAATGCTTGTTTCAACATTAATATTTAAAATAAATATTAATGATCTCCAGTGAATAGATTTTTTTTTTATTTTCCCTTTTAAATCTTGCCAATAATTTTCAACATGTATATCAAGAGGACTTTAATGCACCTGTAATATTTAAAGCCCAGAAGATATTGCAAAACTCATTTATTCTTGCTTTAAATATCTAGCTATTAGGCATAATAAATTAAATGTAGAAATTAAACAGTAAATTGACAGTTTTAATCATCTAGATACAAATGGAGAACAGTTTGCTGCAGTCCTTGCATGTCGGCATGTATTTCTTCTATATGACACATCCCCTGAAGGGCCTCTGGGAAATTCCATCTTGCTGTGTTACAAATGAAATGTCCTCTTGTAGTGTACTGCACCATACTTCAGCAGCAGGCATCTTCCCAATGTCCTTCAAAATATAAAGAACTGCAGCAATGATGCGCCCGAGGGGAATCCTGGGAAGCTCTTGTTAAAATTCCATCACCAAATTAAGTGGAAGCTTGGAGTGATTTTCCATCTTCTGATGAAAATTGCAGGTTCATGCAGAATGTGAAACCATGTCTTTCTGAGATAAATTATTTGTAGAGTTTTAATACAATTACCTTGGAAGAGCAAATATTTTGCCTGTTGGATAGGACTGCACTGCACCAAAAGGCAGGTTAAAATACCTGTCTACAGGCTTTCTCACATTGCCTTAATATTCTCGATACTGTAGCTGTTGGATATCATATATTTTTTGTAATATCACTGAAATTTTTCTTTTTTTTTTAAATCAGCTCTTTGATAATTATGGTCAATAAAATAAATTTCATTGAAATTGATAAACCAGTTTGTGCATTCTTGTAATGCCTTTGAACTACTAGCACACTGTCATAGGTTAGCAAGCATAGTCCCGGAAGGGACGTCCTTGCTAAGGGGTGCTTACAGTTTCCTCTGGGAACTGATAGAACCTATCAGCTGGCCAGTTTGAATATGGACAATTCTCTAAGCCACTTAAAGTTGTGATCACCTCTGTGATCCACATTTAAGAATAGGCAAACTCCCCCTCCAAGCTCTCTCTCGTTTCCGTGCTGGCACAGGTGGCTGCAGGGTCCGAGCAGGGCCCAGTGGGCCCGGCCAGGCCCTGCTCGGGCCAGGCCGGGCCGGGCCACGGCCATCCTGAAGCCATGGACCTGTTCCAGCTGTGGAACCTCCCCACTGCCTTGTCGTGGGCAGCCGGAGCGGCTCGGCTCTCCCCCCTCTCCACTGCGATAAGAAACATTCAACATTCCAGCTGCAAAGCTGCAAGGCCGAGGTGAGATTAACCCTTTTATTGCTGTGAAGAGCTGAAAACCTGAGGGAAGAGAGAGAGGAGATGCTTAAAGCTGAAATTCTGTTGTGAAGCTATGATATATCAGAGTATCCTGTTGTAATTTCATGAAGATATGGGGGGTGGAGTGTTCAACTCGTAAGCAAAAGCACCTGCGCTGAGATAGGCAGATGCTGACGCAGCTGTAATTTCATGAGAAGTTTGGACAGGGAGAGATGAACCAGATGAGGACTTTTGCTCCAAATGGGAAAGGAGAAAACCTCAGTTCCTAGAGATGCTCCCAGAGATAGTCCTAACAATGAAGATGATGAAGACCCTTTGCTCCCAGGGAAGGAGAAGGGCCTCTGTTTTTGTTTCTGAATGGCTCAACCTTAAAATTGTACCCCAAAAAACTTCAAGAGTGGACCCTCGAAAGCAGTTGCGGGAAAAGCTGCAAGTCGGGGGAAAGGACTCACACGCAGGCAGAGAGACTCCTCTTCCTAAATGGACTGAACAATATTTGGAAGTGGGCGGCTGTCTCGTTGTGATACTGTTTTCATAGCATGAGCAAGAAGAGACTTCTCTTTCTAAATGGACTGAACAAGGTTATTATGGAAGTGGTAAACAGACTGAACATCTTAAGGGTTGTCTTTGAACATTGTCAGTGGGAGAAGGGAGGAAGGTGGGGAGGAGGAGAAGAGTTCTGAAGGTGGTATAATTTTTTTTTCTTTTCTCCCTTCTTTTAGGTCTGTTAATAAACTTCTTTATATTCTTTCAAGTTTGGTGCCTGTTTTGCATTTCTCCTAATTCTTATCTCACAGCAGATAAACAGTAATGAGTATTTTGGACCAAACCACTACACTAAATTGGTGTTTCTGCCCGGTTACAAACCGAACTCGCGACACACACGTATTTTAGTTAAAAAAAAACCAACAGCAAAAGAATTAGTTCTATAGCAACATAAGATAGACATCTTATGTTGCCAGTTGTTACAGGGGAATGGAGTACATAAGATTTCGTTATGTCTTTTTAATGAAAAATACAGTAGTTAATTGTTTACATAAGATTTCATTATGTCTTTTTAATGAAAAATACAGTAGCTAATTGTTTTAGGATTAGGGATTCTTTTGTGAGAAGGACAATAATGGTGACTATTTTTTCCTGGTCTGTATTGCGCTTAAATTTAAATTTATCTTGTAGAATATCATATATTCCATCAGGTTAATGCAGACTGATGATTATAAAATACACTTATTGAAACATCTTTTTTGTATTTTGTGGGGAAAAAAGGAAAAAAATAAAAAGAAAATATAATTAATTTCCAGATTTATAAGGAAAAGAAAACATTTTTGAAGAGTTTTGTATAGCTATAACCATAAGGAAAAAAATTTTACATAACAATGGAAAAATTACATCTACCCTATTTAATGGAATCACTGTGTTTGGAAGTAATCTCTGGAAATTATCTGACATAACCTTACTGCTCAGAGCAGGGTCAACATATAAGCAGTTTGGTCTTGAATATACACGACATCTTTGTAGCACCCTTCCTCATCAGATATTTAAACAAATACTATCCATCAGTCCCTCTGTCCTCAGAGCCTTCTCCAGGCCTAATAGACCACTTTCCTCCTTTCCTGATACAAAAAAAAATCTTTCAAGCTCTTGTTCATCTTTATGGCCCTTTCCTGGATGCACCATAGCATGTCCATGTTTTGCTTCTGCTGGTGAGGACAGAATTAGACCCCATATTCCAACTATGTCCCACCAGGGCTGAGTAGAGGGGAAGGATCATCTCTGTCAGCCTGCTGGCAATGCTTTCACAATCCAGCCCAGAAGGCTGTTGGAACTCTTTTTTGCAGGGACGCATTGGTGTCTCATGGGCATCTTGGTGTCCACCTGGAGATGTGGGCCTTCCCTGCAAAACTGCTTCCCATACGGTTTGTCTCCAGCCTGTATTGGTGCACAAGGTTATTTTCTAATGGCAGGGCTATGCATTTTCCACTGTTGAAATTAATGAGATTCCTATTGGTCCATTCCTTGACTCTGTCCAGGGCCCTCTGCATGGCAACCTGCCTGTTTGGTATATCAGTCACTGCTCTGAGATTTGTGCTGCCTGGAAACTTGCTGAAAGTGTACTTTGACACCCTGCCATCTAGGTCATTAATGAAGGTGTTCAACATTGCTGAGCACAGTACTGGTCCTTGCAAAACACCAGCAGTGACTGGCCTCCAGATGGAGTTCATGCCACTGATTACAATGGTCAGAGCCCAGAAGTTCCGGCAGTTTTCGGTGCACCTCACTGTCCACTTATTGGAATTTTATGTGAGACAATGTCAAAAGCCTTGCTCAATTGAGAAAAACAGGCAGGACACCCCACATACTGGTTTTGCTTGCAACTGAGTTAATTTTCTTCACAACAGTCCTCATGGTGCTATATTTTTTAACTAAAGCTTAATTGATGCTTTAGCTATTGCTATGCATTTTTTCACAGTGTCAAGGACTTCTCTGTTTCTCATCCTGCTCCCTCAGCAAGTAGACTGGGGGTGCACAGGAAATTGAGAGAGATGACACAAATTGACCAAAGAGATATTTCATACCATAAGATGTTGTGCTCAGCAATAACACTGGGAAGGTACTGGCAGAAGGGGAGTTTTTTTTAAATTGCCATTGCTCAGCAACTGGCTGGACACTGGTCTGCTAGCTGTGAGCAACAGCTTCTACATCATTTACTGAGGTTTTGTTTTGTTATGTTTTTCTTTCACTGGTGAGTTTTCTCTTTGTCCTTTCAGTTCTCTCAGCCCTCTGACTGCAGGGCAGGGGTGTGCATGTAAGACAGGGGCTGTGTGGTGCTTCGTTGGCTGCAGGGTTTAACCCACCCCCCCCCCCCCCCCCATTCACTGAGCAAGTCATTCTGCTGTAGGGAGCAACCAGTTTGGTCAAGTATGATTTCCCCTTTGCCAGTCCATGTTGACTACTCCCAATTAATGTCTTGGTTTTAGTGTCCTTGGAAGTTTTCTCAGGATTATTTACTCCATCATCTTCGCAGGGATTCAGGTGGGGTTGATCGGTCTGTAATTCCCTGGATTGTCTTTAATTTCAGATCTTGAGATGCAGCTGCTGATTTCTCACCAATATTAAAGAAAGAAATAGAAAAGAAATAACTTAGGTTTGATCCCAGTAACAAACTAATCCAAATTTACTCTTTCCATAGTCCCTTTGGACAGCTTAGTTTTGGAAAATTATTTTGATCCTTCTTGCTATAAGGAAAGTCTTTGTGTTAAATGGATAAGGAAAACAAACAAACATACAAAAAGGAAAAAAACCCCAACATCTCCCTCTCCCTAAAAGATACAGAAATTTGATTTTTTTAGAATTTCCTGATCAGCTGAGGACTTCTTGGTCACTGAAACAGATGACTCCACAGAAATATGGGATAGATCATCACAGAAGGTTTCACCCTACATTTGACTGAGGGGACAGCTAGAAGTGAGAAGTGATGAGCCTGTAATATGGACAATCAGGCACTGTGACATCATTGTGGGGTTGCTTAAATGCAAGTGGAAGTGAAGGCTACAATTGGTGTCATCAGGTTTAAGAGACAATGACTTTGCTGTATTACCATAGCACAAAGAGTCACAGAAAGACAGGGCTGGAAGAATTCTAATGAGACTACTTATCCCAAAGATGAGCAAGGGAGGATAAAATACAGTTATAGTAATCCTGCTGATTTTCCCTTACACATTTTAAAAGACTTCTACTGAAGCCTGTTCTGTAGAAATAAAAGAATTCTTCATCACAGCCTTTAGCAGATCTATTTGAAGTGGGGGTATATTAGTTTGCCTGTAATAAAATAGTAGTCCTAAGTACTAGGAATATTAGAAATGGTGTGATAAACTATCTCCTTGACTAAAGACACTGTTGAAATATCTTTTATACATAGTTAAAAGAACTACAAAAAGAAATCCAGCTGATGTCAATCAATAGACTCCTGTTGACTGCAATAGAACTAAGTCTATTGAGAGAAACTGATGCCCTGGCTCCAAATTTTGTAGCTCAAACTCACCATAAAACAGAGAGGAGAAGTTTAAGGAGGCAAACAACCCAAAAAACTAAATTGATCTGCAAATGTGGAGTATTTATCACCATAAATTAATTTGTCAGCACATACTGGCTTTTATAAAGTAATTTCAAGAATCTCATTTAACAGTGAAGGAACTGAAGTGTCAGACAATTGCAGTTTGTATGTTTTACCCTTCAGCATCCCCTCTATAAATGACTAAAAATAGTTTTTTTAATGGAAAGTCTGAAAAATCCCTGAAACAACAGCAGAAAAAATTCAGCTGCAGTAAGACAGCATAAAGCAAATTTACTGGAATAATATGTAGGCAGTTCATCATCACAAGTGTAGTAACATTTTAAGTAATGGGATGTCTGCTCCCTGGGCACACTGCAATTAGAATGAGTTCACAACAAATGTGTTCATTAAACTGAATCTGCTCGCAACAAAAATGTAAAAAGAGCCATCAGAGAGATTACTTCTTGTCGTTTCCTTTGCTTATCTTTTCCTCTTCTTCCCCCTCTTATCTTCTGTATTTGAAAGGGAGATATTTTTCTTTTATAGACACCCACTTTAGATGCTAAGTTACGGTCATTTTATTGATTTTTCCTACAAAAACTTCATATGCAAATTTGTGTTTCTTCTATTAAGGTTCATTTTGCTTATTTATTGGACTAGATTGTAAGAAAAAGCATACAAGTTAACTGTAAGTATCTCATGTTTGGTTTTTGTGGTAGCTGCCTTTTTGTCAGCTATATGAATGATGTTGTCTTCTAGTTGCATAATAGAATTTTATTATGTTGAGAATAAAAAATGTGTCACAGGCATTTAAAATCTGTTTAGAAGATCTGATTAATCTAATAGGGAAGCAGATGAGCTCTCCTTTCCTTCTCTTCCTCTCCCTTCCTCTGCTATATTTCCTCACTCACTTGTGGCTTTTATTATGGCTATTTATCTAGATCTAGCAGAGCTGAAGGGGAATAAAGAGGAAGAAGTGCCTTCCTATGTAGTTAATAGTTACTCTATGACATGAATGGTTGTTTCAGGTTACAGAAAGAGAAATGAAGATAATACAGTTTCTAGTAATTGAACTTAGTTGAACTGGTTCTGTTTTCACTGATAAATGATGTAAATCAGGGGTTGATCTGGTCGCACATACAAAACCAGTGAGGGTGTACTGAAGATCAGGGTCAGATGCTATCAAACTAAAAAACCATAAATTTAAGTGGTTTCTTCACAGTTGTAAAGGAAACTGGCTATTTGTTATAGGTCTGTGGAAGTTGTAATTATTTAATATTAATAGTCAAGTCTTTGGACTAATTAATTGTTAATTTTTTTTTTTTTTTTTACTTTAAAATAAATGAAGCCACAGTCTAAAAAGAAATATGAAGTACTAAGTTTCTGAAAAATAATGCTGGAAAATAGAGTTACTACATCAAAAGATTAAAAAGTGACTGATACTGTACTCACTGATTTTGACAGAATCCAGATGCCTGCATTTGACCTTCTGAGCAATGTTTGCGTATGTAACTTTCAGCAACCCTTTCTTCCAAAATAATAAATATGTCATAATTTCTGTTGTCAGGAAAGGGAAAAAAAATAAATTCATAATAGGAGCTAGAGCTTATAAAGACTACTTCACTTTAAGCAAATACTAAATGAAGATGGTGTCTTGAAGTTCTACATTTCTGTCTTGAAGAAAAAAGATTTTTCTCAGCGACTTCACAACATGTAATATTTTTGCTTAACTTGAACAGTCACTGAGCCACTGTAGTTTTGTCACTCCCTGAGCTCAAAGAAGCTTCACAGTCAGCATAAAAGTCAGTGTACAGCCAGAAACTGAGTATCTTCATAATACACACACTCCAAGGTCACCTAGTCACACAATGCAGACATTGCTTATGGACTTCTATTTTTCCTGCATGGGGGGTTAACTAGAGGAGATGAAAAAGTACTGGGGGATGGGTCAATGGGAATTTGAATAGATCTAAGGCAGACAGTCTTAGGGACCTACCTGTACTTTTTAACTGTGTTTTAGCTTCTAGGACATCCAAATAGGGCAGGTAGGACCTCTGAGTATGCTCCGAGCTTTTATTTACAAGTTAAGTTGTTCTTGATCACACCCTTGAGTCTGTTGATTATCCTTAAGAGAGAACTTTCTCTGCATCCCAAGTGGATGGATGCTATTTCATACACCCTTGAGCCTATAATTTTAAAGATCTTAGTGCTAAGTGTTGTCTGATGATTCAAGGCTGGTTTCATCCTCAGAAACTCAGGTTTTTTGAATCTTTATTCTAAAAAAACATTCCTACATGTACTGTAGGAAAGACTTGGGGACCTCATGTGTTTCTGGGTTCCACTTCTGCGACAAATCACTTTAAAGTGAGAATTTGATGTAACTTACAGGAAGACCTCCTCCTTTATGGGATACAGAGGTGTAACTGAACTTTGGATAGTGCACCATGAAACCTGGTGGAGTCCTTAGTCAGGCTTACAGTCTTCATATAACAAGAAAAAAGCTGAATATCTTTGAGTGATCTCTAAGTCAAACAGTGCACTGCACATATTGAAATAAGAAACACTGAGCCCTGATGGAAGTCTCAAATCCTTTCCCTGGCTGTGCCATGAGTTTTTGTGAAGAATTGCTAGCCATTTCTGATTTATGTGAGACTCTATACTTGAAGGCAGGTAATGAAATGTGGCTTTGGGGTTTTTTTTCTCCCAAATAATTTTCTAGAGCTTAGGCTAAAGTTTTGATTTCTTCTCTGACTGCAAGGCTTCACCACCTCCTGCTGTGCTAAAAGAGGCACTAACCTCCAAATGGAGCCTGCATTTTCTGAGAGGGCATGTGAAAGTTATACCAGTAGGAAGGAAGAAGCCTACAATTTCTTGGCTCTGATCACAACACCTGTCCAACAAGGTTGATTTCTGAATTTTGTAATTCGCTCCAAGGCTTGTTACCCTACATAACACAATATATTGTGTTTTAATGATCTAATTATTAACAGAATAAAGCCTTTAGCTTATAACAGATACTTAGTCAAAACTTTCAACCTTATGTTCATCCTTCTGAGTACACTGAAGAAGAACTTTAGGTTAAAAAAATAATTCTATTGTTTGCTAAGCTACAAATGGAATATTAAAAATAAAAAAAAAGGTTAGCACTCACCAGGGCAGATAGATAAATCATATTTGTAATTGTGTGTGTGTGTATATATGTGTGTGTGTGAGTATGAGGGGTTATATGTGCATATCTTAAGAAAAAAGTAAGTTTTTTACGTAAAAGTACTTAGAGTTTTGTGAACAGCTGCAATAAATAATAAGGAGCACTTATAAAATTATCTCTAGCTATCTTAGCCCTTTATAGGCTTTCTCTATCAATGGTTTTGGTTCTACTAAATTTAAAATAAAGTAATCTAAAGTCTGCCCACTCCATCTTACAAGAAACAAAAGCAGAAATGCAGCCAATTACATCTCTCATTATTTAATATGTCATTATGCAATTTTCTCTTCTGGTGTTCAGATCTCTAATAAAGTTGTTTGACTTCTCCTGTGTGGCTTTGCACAATTAAATGTTTCTAATTATGGGCCAGATACCTGATCCTTCACATCGGATCAAAGTGAGATAGATAGATACTCTTTAGTTCTGAGTACTACTTACAGTTCATTACACTTTTAATGAAAATTTTAATTCTAAATGTTCCAGTTGCTCAAAATAAGACATAATTTAAAGTAAAATATATCTCAGAGACGGTTCAAATAATGAATATTTTCATGTTAGAGACTTTCCTATTACAAAGAAAGCAGAAATGTTGGACCTCTGCTGGCAGCAGTCAGAGTTAGCTTATCAAAAAGTGGAAGTGATTTCAAGTGAGTTAGTAATTCTACAGTACTCACTCAGAAGATCTTCACTCATTTATTAGTGATTCAAGATTTGAAGAAGTACACTTCAGTTCTCTTTGCAACAAGTGTTTGAGAAAATTTTTGTCTTGCATTGTTGCTTTGATAGAGTATCATGCTCAAGGTGATGATTAATAGTCTGGATTTTCCTCTCAAGATAAATAAGTAGTAAGTGTCACAAAGTCATTGAATTACAGTGAAATAAACTTGTAAGATGTGAATAGGACACAATAGTGCTTCTGGAACTACTTTTCACTGTCGTGAGGAATGTAAGAATCCTTTTATCCTCCCAAAATAGGTTTTACTTGTTTGAACAGATAGATGCCACCTAAGAAAAACAAAGCTTTCTTTTTACATTTGAGAACAAGGAAAAAGAATCTGCATTTGTTTAGCTTTTTTTATGTTCTACAAGTAGTACTCTTTAGGAGCAGAAGATGTTTTGCTAAGTAACATGTTTTAAAAGATTCCAGTAAACAAAACCAAATACAAAAACCACAACCCTGAATATATTCTGTTTGAAGATTATATATACTAAACAAAGTTCAGCCTACCTTTCCAAAATTTGATGACAGAAAGATATTAATCTTCATTTATATTTCATTTAATCATTAATGGTGACCTATTACAGGTCATCATTTCCTTTCCTAGATATTTAGCTCTGACTTTATCTTGAGTACTCCCTAATAATATGACTATCAAAATTCCATAAAATCTTTACCAAAGTCAGAGGGAAAGTAAACATAAAATTTAAGAAAATTCTTCAAAATGCCCAAGTTGAGGCAAAGACTAATTTCTTGTTCTTTTAGGTAGCTGGCTACATTTCAAATCTCGGAATACGGTTCCCAGTATAATTTCTGTGGGTTATCTGCCTCTCTGCGATGTTTGAAAAGGAAATCAGAGTGATCAAACTTCACTTGAAATGTATTTCCCCTGCAAAGAGTAGGAATAGAATCTTATAAAAAAAAAAAAAGAGCAAACCACTAAAAAACCCAAACAAAAAACCCCAAACAAACAAAGAACAGAACTGTAAATCTACCAATCTCTTGACTACAAGAATTTTAAAAAAAGCCTGACTAGCCAGCTACAGTGAGCCTTTAGAAGGCTGCGTATGGAGACCTGAGTTTTGACGAGGTGTGTAACCTCTTGGGATCCCTGACTGCGTGATTAATGCTAAATTTTTTAATATATGAAAAAATTACAGAATCTCATCTTGATGTCTTAACATATTGTGTCGGTTTTGCACAGCCTGGACTTTTGGTAGCAGCGTGGGCCGCAGCAGTGGCTCCTGTGAGAAGCTGCTGGAAGCTTCCACCCTGTCCGGCAGAGCCAATCCCTGATGGCTCTGAAGATGGACATGCTGCTGGCCAAAACTGGGCCCATTAGAGAGGTTGGTAACACCTCTGTGATGACATATTTAGGAAGAAAATCAAAACAAAGTGGGGCACGCACAATTTTGCTTCTAGTCAGAGAAGAGGAGGAGATGAGAACATGTGAGGGAAAACAACAGAGTGACACCAAGGTCACTGGAGAAGGAGGAGGAGGAGGTGCTCCAGGTGCCGGAGCTGAGATGCCTCTGCAGGCCTTGGTACAGACAATGGTGAAGCAGTTGTGCCCCTGCAGCCCATGGGGATCCACGGGGAATGCAGAGATCCACCCACAGCCCGTGGGGGAGGTGCCTGTGCCAGAGCAGGTGTGCCTGCAGGTGTGCCTGTGCCAGATCACAGCCTGGAGGAGGCTGTGATCCAGTCAGAGACTCGGTGGAGAGAGGGGGCCCTGCTTCCAGGCTGGAGCAGCCTGTCCTTGGAGGACTGCACCCCATGGAGAGAGAGACCCACACTACAGAATTTTTAGGAGGACTGTGCGCCCGTGGGAGGGACACACATTGCAGCAGGTGCAGTAGGACTGCTGCTTGTGAGAGTGGACCCACACTGGAGAAGTTCACGGAGAACTGGCTCCCGTGGGAGGGACCCCACAATCTCACAGGGGAAGGACTCCTCTCCTGGAGCAGTGGAAGAAGATCTCGGGTGAATAACTGTGCCCTGTCTCCCTGCGCTGACAGTGGGAAGGAGGGAGAGGCTGGGAGGAAAAAAAGGTGTTTTAAGGGCTTGTTTTACTTTATCCTCCTCTGATTCTGTTAGTAATAAATTCACTTTGCAACTTTAAGTTGAGCCTATTTTGCCCTTGAAGTGCTTTTTTTTTCTTCTAATCCTTATATCAACTCATGGATCCTTCATTAATTTTTTTTCTCTCCTCTGCCCAGCTGCGGCAGGGGAGGGTGAGTGAGCAACTCTCGTGGGTGCCTGACATTGAGCCCTTGTCAAACCACAACACATATCCTGCCTGGCTTCCCGTTGGCCATCTACAAGATCAACATCTCCTGTAGGTCCTGCTTTGTCAGGCTCATGTGGCTCTTTTAGGTACCTAGGTCATCTCAAATGGCCTAGGTAGATGCTTAAATGTAGCAAATTAATTGAGTCCTTGAACTTTATTATTACAGGCTCTTAGGTCTTGATCTTTGCTGTGAATACCTACTGTAAAAACACCTGAAAGTACATCTTTCAGGCTGAACAAACTGTAACCCAGGGCTGTTAAAATGTACTTCTTACTGGAGTGTTGTACCTTTTTGGAGAGAAAGCTGGAGTTCAGCTGGATGCTTCCAAATGGCTTTCATGCATGACCAGGAAGAAAGAAAAAGAACAAATGTAACAATATATTTCAAACATTGTAATTTTTTGAATATTTTCTGAAAATTTGTTTCTCAATCAGCACTTTTCCAAAAGAAAGACATTTTCTGTTCCACTAAGATACACAGCTAGTTATGGAAGGAAGGAAAGAACTAATCCATGCCTTAAGCCTGAGCTATTTTTACCTCTAAAAAAAGAGTAGAGAGACTGTTTAGAACTGTACAAGCCAATCAAACAGATCAATGACTCACTTCAGGAGAAAAACCTTGCAAGGGGTGTGACTATAACATAACCTGGACTGTGTAAAAAATATTATATTTATGTAGTATACTTTAAAAATATTTCAGCATAGTTTGTTTTGAATAACAAACAACTCGATTATCTTTCCAGTACTTAGAAACTTCCTACCATATAGAAATAATTTTAAACAAATATTTGCAAAATAAAACCTCCAGAAACTCTTACCTCTTGAGTTTTGTTTAGAAACTATAAGCAACGTATATATTATTAGATAAACATTTTAATGGATCTTATTAGCATAAAAAAATGTTTTATTCATGACTGAATGTGCGGGACTGTAAAAACCCAACATGACCTCATTGATTTTCGGAATGGAGGTAGCACAGCTCTTCTGCAGGGTGCATTTAAAACATAAATGATTCATATGTCCGTTTTCCAGCATAACTGTGAAAAGGTTCTACACTTCAGTGCCTTTATTGGAACCTTAGGTAATTTTATCTTCCTGTATGAATATACTTGCACATTTATCTGACTTACTGCAGGATCTGCTTCTTATCAGCCTTCTGCCCCATCTGGCTCAAAACCCAGCTTGTTGCTAAGCAAAGGTCAGTTTTTTGTGGTCATCTTCCAGCAGAACTGCTCACCCCCTCTGCACCTGGGCTGTTCTTATGCAGACTAGAGGGTTGGCCACCACACACCCAAACCTCTCCTCCCCCTCGGTTGGGGGTGCAAACCTGGCCTCAGCAGAGCACAATCACATTTCAACATGTTCCCAGAGAGAATTTGGGGGATTTGTCTGCCATAGTGCCCTGTAGGCTCTTCCTTGACCATGTCCATGTACTGGGTGTAACCCCAGACACAATTTTTTGACTTTTTGATCTCTTCCCTTCACGCCACCCCAGCAGACCTGTCCATTGCTTTCTTGCAGCACTGCTGGTTGTAATCTTCTCCCCAGCCATCCTATCTTAAAGCCCTTCTAATGAAGTCAACAATGTTTTCTGAAATTGAAAGAAGAAAATTTTAAAATAGAAGTTTATTTCCTCTGTTTTTCCCTGTAACACTATTTTTATTTCGTTGCAGATGCTGAAAAAGGAGCTTGATCATTTATTCTACCCTTGTAACTCTATAAAGTTCACCAGTAGATCATATTTTAAATTACCTCTTTCTCTGAAAGTATCCTTCACTTTTACTGGGTATGGCTGGAACAGAATTAATTTTCTTTAGAGTAGGCTGTGTATGGCACTGTTTTAGTTCTGTGCTGAAAACAGTGTCGATATTACTGGGATGTTTTCATGATGCAGTGAGGGATAGAGGGAAGTAGCTAAACATACAGTCTACTCAATGATTTTGTGGGAGGAGGTATTTTCCTTAACTTCACAAGTTGTCTGTATATAGACCCTTTGCAAAATTTCTGTATTCTTTCTTCCACTAGGATGAGAACATGTGGATATCTATTTCTCTCAAATGTTTTCCTTCATTCCATATTATATCTGTTTTAAAAAGACTAGATGTGGAGTACAGAGATTGGCTAAGATTATCCATAACATATCCATAATTCAGAAGTTCATGATACCTGAAAATAGACAGAAAGTGTAAGTTTCATTGGGAAGTATGAATTGCTTATTTCCTAGAACAGTTTCCACATGTCAGAATAGAGTATGCCACTGGCAAAACTGACTGCCAAAGACTAGAGCCAGAAGGGTGCCCATGTTTCCTCTTGGGGGAAGACTTACCAGGGTGACAGTCAGTACTATTTATCCCATCTATAGTGAGAGGAGAGAGGATACCAGCTTTCTGGTTCCAGACCACAAAGATATTGCAGTGTATAATAACAAACATGAGTCATAAAATCTCTGCAGTGACATATTCGATATCCCTATTTCCTTTATATGCATTTTCCTTAACACATATACTGACTTCTTTTTTTAAAGAATTGTGCTATGCATTCCTGATACAGGTGTGAAAAGAACTGGATTCCATAGAACTCAAAAGGAAGTTTATTGTAATTATATGAAAGCATGTGGCTTTTAACAGAAAGTTAATACTGCTTCTTTAACTACATCTGTTTTCAGGCATGTATAAAGAACTTATTTTTTCATATTAAGCAGCACAGGGCTTTCCTGGGACAGTAAGTACGGGAAGGGATCAAAGATATTTTCATATTCAAACCAAACTTTGAAATTGATACTTCCCATATATTTCAGATTTCACGTATCTAGATTTCAGATGACAAGCAAATACAGCAACAGACTGAGAAACATAGATGCAAAAAATTGCTTGATATGAATAATCAGAGATAATGAGCTTGTGTTGCTTCAGATGTGCCTGTTCATGCTGTGCATTTGTGCTGATGGAAGTGAAATAAAAAATTAAGTGCTGGACAGCTCATTGCCTTCCCCAAGGCTAGAAATAGCTACATTTTAGTAAAAGAAATATGCCACCTGGGTAATAATTTAAATATATGGACATAAAGTTTCTGACTTCTTTGAGGTGTTATCAAAGTCAAATCCATCGTTTTGACAGTACATCATGTATGGTAGCCACAGACCTCAGTCCTTTTGTAATTAGCAAGTTTATGAGGAAGTAATGGTCCATTATTCTCTTCTGAATAGCTAGAAATTTGTCCTGTCTTTAGAAAGGGTGACTTTTGAGTTCACAAGTATATTGGTAGGTATGTCTTGAAGTAAGCTGTTCTGAGATCAAACAAGGTGATAGTAACAGCAGAACAAAACACAACAAAGTGCAATTTACAATCTTTACAATAATTCAGATTTTTAAATCTTTTTTTAAATCATGAAACTTTTCAGTCAATTTAGTTTCTTAAGGTAAATTAACTTTGTCTTTCAAGTTTTCTTTTTCTCTTTTGTTTTCTATTGTAGAAACTGAAAAAAGAAACACATTTAATTTCAGTGATTTTACATATCTACAAAGTGCTCTTGAGAAAATATACTAACACAAAACTACAAGTTTTTTTTAATGTGGTGAAGAAATACCTGATGTTTTCACATTAAAACACATGAACTGAAACTGGAAATATGGATATGTTTTAAAGGCAGCTTGGTTTAAATTCAAAATTAACCCACCCAAAGACAGATTGTAGACTGTAAACAGAAATTGTGGGGTTCAGCTGACATAATTGATTACACCATCACTGACTAAAAAAAACCAAACTAGTACCACTTGGTTATCTACTCATGCATATGTCATTCACCTGTATATGTTACAGTGCATTCAGATTTTTTCCAATGTTATAAAATAGGACTTGGTGTTGCTGCCTGCTCCGAACTTCCCCTCCCCCTCCCCAAGCTGAACCCCTTTGTTCCAAGCGCAGGCAAAACCAAATGTAACTCAAACTCTTTAGCAGTGTCTGATTGGCCGGTCACCCCGGGTCCACCCCCAGTCCTCCCCTTTCCCCTTCTCCGAATAAAAGAGGGGACCAAGGGGGGGCCCACCCTCTTTTGGCTTTGCAACTTTTTCTGCGAACGTCTGTGTGCTTCTGTTTCTTTTTGAAAGCTTCTAACTGCGGGAAATTAGGCAAGCTGGGAGCTATATTTCTCCCTCTTTGCTTCTGCTGGTGGTATTAGATTTGCAGCTGCCATTTTGCCACTTTTAGAGCTGCTGAAATGCTGGATTGCCCGTGCTACCTCTCTAGGCTGCCTGAGGCTTTCTAAGGCATTGAACTACTAGCCTAGCCAGTAAAAAGCTGTAAGTATGCCCCCTCAATTTGCCATCTTTATGATCACATTACCATAATTGATTTTTCGCAATGCCAATTCTAAAATGCCTAATCTGTTTATATTTTTTCACTTACATTGTCATCAGGCCAGATTAAATTCTTTTTGAATGACAATTGAACAAGAATGTTGAAATAGAGATGAAATTTGCCTATGTCAGAAGTACAGGAATTTTGTGAAGCTATGTATATCACATTCTGTTACAGTGTTATTTTATTCTCAAAGCATTATAAAAATCAGACTGGAAAGAGCTTTCGGCTTAATCTTTTACTTATGCATTTCTTAGTGCTTTTCTCAATGGACAGTAACTAACATTCCTGATACTTTTGAAATTCTGTTAATTACTTTCTGTTAATTACATGTTTGTTTACTTCAAGCAGATTATTTCCTCCTGAAAAACTTCTGTGATTACTGAAAACAATATGTGTATGCTGTATGTACAGTACATTTCATTAGTTTAGCCTGGACAAGAAAAGACTCCAGGGACAATTTGTGGTGTCCTTTCAGTGCTTAAAAGACAGTTAAAAGGAAGATGGAGAAAGGCTTTTCATCAGAGTCTGTAGTGAGAGGACAAGAGGCAGTGGTTTTAAACTGGAAAAGGATATGTTTAGCTTGGACAAACAGTTGTTTGGGGTTTTTTTTTTTGGTTGGTTTTTTTTTATGAGGGTGGTGGGACACTGGGACAGGTTGCCCAGAGAAGTTGAGGATGCCCCATGATTGTTAGTGATCTAGTCAGGTTGAATACGGTGTTGAGTAACCTATCTTTTGGAAGATGTTACTGCAAAGGGGGTTGAAATAGATTATACTTAAGGTCCCTTTCAAAGCAAAACCTCCTATGATTGTGTGATTCTAAGACAGCAAGCGCATTTCCACATTCTTCAGCTGTGTAGTTTCATTAGATGATTTCAACAGATTGGTCATAAGTTAAATAAATCATATGTTTTTATATATAACAAACTCTGACCAAATTTGAGTGAATTACCAGCTTTGAGTAATATGTGTGCCTATATGTTGTTCTTTTCCAAGGGCAGTACCTGGCATTTCCTGTTGTTGAACTTCATGACATTCTTGTTAGCCCATTTCTCCAGCCTGTTCAGGTCCAGCTACATAGCAACATACCCATCTGACATATCTACACTGAGTTTTGTAGAGCCTACTGTCTTGCTGAGGGTGCACTTTTTCTCCTGTCACTCAGGTGAAACATTGCTGAATTACTGATCACTGAGACACATTGCTAGTGACTGCTGTCCATCTGGTCTTGATGTTGCTAATCACAGCCATCTTAGCCTAGCAGTTCTGATTGTTTTCAATCTAATTCACTGTCCATTTCCCTGTTTGCTAAATATCTTGTGGTTGCCAACAGTGCGAAACTGCTTATTGACCTCTTGGCTTGAGCTATTTAGCACTAGTTAGGGACAACAGTTAAGTCACTAGGAAAGGGCCTTGGCCAATAAGGAATACAGTTCAGTTAAACCTCCTTTGCCTGATGAAAATAGAAACACAGTTGAAGAAACATTTATACTGATCAGAAGAATTTAATTTTCTTTTTTTAAATTACTTTGCAAAGATGATTTCCTCAAGACTTAATGTCTTTTCCAGTTATTTAACTAGTAGTTATTTGACTAGTTGTTAATTAAAGTCACCTGATGAAGATTTTCTATGGATATGAATTCTTAGTGTGTTTTCTGACTTTTGCGTGATATAGAAAAAACCCAAGTCAAGTGCCTGATAGTTATCGCATCTAAATTCAAACTGTTTGTGCATCAGCTTGTGTATGTGACTCCCTGCACATTTTGTTCTCATTAAAATGCCCCAGGGAATCTGCTTTGAATAAAACTAACTAAATAACAAAGCCATGCTTGAGATTAATCCTCTTTTTGGAAGAAACACTTAATAGGGATACACATATGAAATCTATTGAGTCTGTCCACAATAATGTTCATGATCCTTATTAAGAATATGAAAACAGAAAACTATGAAATGTAGTTTGCATTTTACTTTACATAAATTAACACAATGTTTAATGACCTGTGAAACTGCCTCAAAGTTTACATTAGTTGAAAAGACAAGTTTGAATAAGCTGAGTTTCATTGCTGACAGTAAACCAAGATGAAAATTTGTACAGAAGAAATTCTGCACTTGACTAATATGGTGAATTGCATTTCAGTCTCACAAACATTTATTTGCCTATTTAACATAATTAATAACATAAAACCAATATTATATAATACCTGGTAGTTCCGACACAATTTTTCAAAGATTCTTTTTTTTAAATGTAGAAGGGTTTACTTAAAAGCTCTGTATACATATATATATATATATGTATATACACATATAAAAGTATATACATTCACACTGTTTTGATATGTCATAGCAATTATGGTGTTTTCACTTTGAATGAATCTTAACTTTGAATGAAGGTAGTAAAGAGGATTTTGTAAGTAAGATTTCCTTACTCTAGGATGAAATGGTGATTACATCACCATTCTGCCTGTTTTTTCTGGTGAAAGAGAACATCTGTGGCATGTATCTAGGTTGAATGAAACCCTTACTGATTATATTTTCCTAGACAAGTTGGACAATTTGTTCAATGATCAGACACAAAAGCAGGGGGATATGCCCGAAGAAAGTGAAGCCTATGGAAACCAATCCAGGAGCAGGCTTATCCTGAAGGACTGTAGGCTGTGGAGAGGATTGATGTTTGATCAGGGGAAAAGTCTGAAAAGGAAGGAGAAGCAGAGTGGAGATATTATGAACTGAAGACAGCCTCTGTCCCCAAATCCTCCCCTCCACTTCTTGGGTGGGGAAGGTAGAGGAGTCAGGAATGGCTGTATGGAATTCAATCTGCGAAAAAAAGGAATAGGATAGGGAAGAAGGTCCTTTAAGGGCATGATTTTTTCTCACCATCCTAGTCTATTTTGATTGACAATAAATTAAATTTATTCTTCTCACATTCTGTCTGTTTTGCCCATGTTAGTATTTGGTAAATGAACTAACTCCCCATCTGTCTTGACTCATCAATGTTTCCATTTACATTTCCTCACCTGTTAAGGAGGGAGAGTGAGAGAGAATCTTTGTGTGTGTGTGTGTGGCAGGTGACCAAAGTAATCCACTTCAGACTTTCATTATAAAAAGGTACTCCGTCTGAAAAATATATTAACAGAAAAATTATTGCATAAGAAGTAGGAAAGTGTTCCTGAATTTATTTATTGATATATTTATTTATTTACTTACTTACCTATTTTTTTGCATTGCTGTTTATCATTCTGGATGTTATAAAAAATGGAAGTCCTATGGTTTGAGTGAATTTTTGTTACAAGCTGAAGGATTTATATAGTAAACCCTGTGAATAATCTTACTATAGGTGTATGATAAGCATTTTTGAACATAAAATTAAATGCTGGCTGTTCCCCTTGGTCAAAGAATTTTGGGGTTGTAGACTCTTTCTGAAGTTATAATTGAATCAGAACTACTTAATGTTCACTTAGTTCTAACAAGAAATATTTTGAACATCACTTGTCACTAGAGTGTATTTATCAAGATAATTGGGAACAGAAAAAGAAAATAATTTGCAAAGTTATCTGAAATCTATAAAATAACATGAAACAGAGAACAATATGTAATGTTGCAATTTTGGATCAATCCTTAAGAAGTAGACCCATCAGCTGAAAGTCCTTTAGAGTTTCATTTTCTCCTGACGTTTTTTCTCAAACCCTTGTTCAACAGTGGACAGCTAATGTAATGTGAGAACTGTACGAGCTGGAAAGTGCAGTGTAACTAGATCATGACATTCCTCAGTGAATCAAAGAGAAAATGTCCTTTATGAAAATCAGACAGAATGTTCAGTGAAAAGAAAGCAAAAAGAAATAAACCAGGCTAAAAGGAATAAAGCAAAAAGAAATAAACCTAGTCTGCATTCATCCTGCATTAATTGAGCACCAGTTGATATATTTAAATAATGAGCCTAGCTCTTTTATACATTTGTATGCTCACAAAAGAGAGTTAGGTATCTCCAGAGAACAATTCAGATTTTAAATTTTAATCATTTTCTGTGAAAAATATTTCTGTGAAAAAGCTTTGAAAGAAGCATAAAAATCATACCACTGAAGGAAGGACTCAGTGTATAAACTTGGTCTTGCTCTTGTTTTCTTTTCACCACACTATTGACTTTCTCCTACTTAGAAGAGTGCAATCTGGTTTTCAAAATCAAAGACTCAAAAGATTGGAAAAGCTGAAATGGAGAATTACTGTGCATATTCATTAGGATAATCTCTTCAACTGCATACTTTTCTGACATTTTTCCACTAAGATCTGCCATTCAATGTACATAGTTATAAAATCTATCAATGCTATGCAGTCATTTACATTTTAATCTGCATGTCATGCAGAAAAAATCACAAATCCCAAAACAACCCAACAAAAACAAAACAAATAAAACCCCAACTTCAAACACAAAAAGAACCAACAAATCACAAATGCCTATAGTCCATTCTGAGTGAAAACTGAAGTAGAAGTAGGAATTTATTTCTGTTATTTGCTAAGGAAGACTGTGAATGCTCACTTATTTTAGCACAAAAAAAATAAAAACTGCAGTATTCAGATACAGTGAAATTCACAAGTATCAAAATTTGCCAATGACTTGTAAAGTATTGCTGAACAAACACAAAAGAAGACAAAAATGTGAAAAAAACCCTGTGTTAATCTTAGATGAATACATTAATCATATGCTACTAGCCGTTATTTAGATAGCAAAATTTGGTATGGGAGGAAGTTTTACGAAGTATATGTGAAATACACGTATTTTGGGTTCACTTATGATATCCTATAATTTGTCTTTCCAGGGAACAGAAGTCTGATTGCAACCTCTCGTATATGCAGCATTAAGTGAATGGTGCATTCTGGGCTATCACAAGTGAACAAGGAAATACCAAGAGGGTTTTGCAGAAAGAAAAAATAATTAATGAAAAGCTAGTTATATCTTGGTTTCTTTCCAAGTGCTCCCAAAGACTCGTCATTCAGGATTTTCAAAACAGAAATCTCAAAATAATTAGGTTTTATTTTTGTTTTTTATGGTTTCATTATACTTGGAAGACCATTAAACTCTGTTCTTGAAACACTCAAATATTCTCTTGTCTTCTGGATGTTTACTCAAGGATAAATACCTATATATCACACACTAATTAGTAAAAAGTTTATATTCCATTTATTTGTGCTAAGCAGCAATCTTTGAAAAACTGCAGTAGAAAAGACCTCTTTTAGCTTACATGGAAACTAAAAAATGTAAAAATAGATACATACAAACTTACAATTTTAGTGGTATTTTTGAATGTTTTGGCAACTAGCACAACTCATAGAAATGTTCATTTAGAAAAGAATGGTTTATGCTTGTCTTGATGTGAGTAATAAAATTAAGATTAATAATGCTGTTCTTGACTGAAGCAAACTGGATTCATAAGAATTAGGTTGACTAATTCTTGGTAAAATGAGTATTTTTCAGCTGTACTTTCAGTAAGGGTGGACTTTTGGTTTTCACTCTAAATGGAAGCTATATATATAGCAAATATGCAGCATGTTTGAATGCACAAGATTCCCTGAGAATAGCCTTTGAGCAGAAGAGAAATCAAATTGCAAAATATCTGTGCTTTGGTGAATGTTATTTCAGCAACTTCTGGCAACAAAATTAGACTGTCTGCCCAAAGTCACATATAAATGAATATTTTCCTTCTTTTTCTGTTTTATTTCGCAATTGTGTAGATATGCAAAAATTATTTCAAGGCTTTCTTTTCTTGACTGGGAAAGGCATAAAAACCTTACGGCTTTTGTAACTTCTTCTGGTTGCAGTATTAAATATAACACAATAACAAAAAATCCTGAAATAATTGTTCCTCTATGGAAGGATGAAGGAAGCAAGGTATCTGACTTCCGAAACCTCTTTCACAAGCCATCTTTGCGTACTCACAGAGTGTATGGTAATACTATAGGTATAGATGAAGACTCAGTTTATAGCAGTAAAACAGAGAATATCAAGAGGCAAAATAAAGCAAACCAGAAAGAAAGAGATAAAAGACATTTTTTAGGTCCTATCTGCCATGTCTACAGCAGAAAAATATATGTCACATTACTTTGGTGCTGATGTTGTGGCCAGGGGGGAGAATGGTGGAGATAGAGAGATTTGTTTTGTATTTCAATCTTCTAAGAAATACAACTTTGACTAAAACTATAGGAAGTTGTTTCATCTCTGCAGACTGGTAAAAGTATGTTGCTATTAGTAGTAGCAGGTCAGAGGTGTGTATTCAGCTGCAGGTTCTAAAAAAATTATCAGCTATGATTTGCCTAATTTGTGAAAGAGCCTGGAGTTCTTTTTATTTTTTTTTTCTTATCTGTAAGACCAATTGTCTAACCAACAGAAGACTAAGGATTTTTGTCTAAATTGTTTTAGTTTTGCTTAGCTTTGAATTACTGTGTAATAACACAATGCTACATACTTTTGAAATAGTTATGTAATTAATTGATAGTGAAACACAGCTCTTCTGTGTAGTACAAAGAGTGACCCCATGATGTAATGTAGAGGAGTGCAATCACAGAATAACTGCAGAGGCTTTGCAAGCATAGGGGTAGGGTGAAAACAGATTTCAGGGCTATTAACTAATCACCAACAGTCAATTACTTTTTTTAAAGGAATGCAACTTCAGGAACTGGGTAAATTTAGTCATTTTACAAAAGACAAAGAGAAAATAAACAAGTAATAGACATGAAACACTACATGCCAATTTTGGTATAACATGGAACTGCAGACCAGTAAATAAAAAAACGTGTGTAGTGCATGCTGCAAAGTATGAAAGACTATTCTAAAAAGGCCATAGGATGAAGAAGAAAGCATCACCATCACTATCACCATCATTCTCTTGGAGAAGAGCTCCAAGAGCTGATGACTCACCCTAACCTTCATTCTTCTTGAGGAAGAGTACAATCATCAGTCTTAGATGCACTGAAACTAGAGGGGTGCTTAAAGGGTGAGAATAAGAGGTACAGGAATAAATACCATTTTTCCCATCCTGATCCAGAACTCCATTCATTACAAAACAGTTCAATTTCCATGGAACATTTAATTTTTGCTGAAACAACATTTAGAAAAGTGAATAATTTTCCAAAGTTCTTAAAAAACAGTAAACAAAAGTATTTGCAATGGAGCTCCTGGAATGAGTCCAGCAGAAGTGTGGATATTTAGGGGAAAAGATCTTTAAGGGAGACAAGACCATCTGTCTTTTGAGAGTTCAGCCTGTTCAGCCCTGAGGAGACTGAGAGAGGACTTTGTCAATGTCTCTAAGTATCTGGAGGAAGGTTGCCAAAAGGGTGGAGCCAGGCTCTTCCTGGTGCTGCCAAGCAATAGGAGAAGGGGTAATGGGCAGAAACTGATGCACAGGAAGTTCCAGCTGAATATGAGAAAGAACTTCTTTATTCTGAGTGTGGAAGCACACTGAAAAGGTTGCTCAGAGTGATTGTGGAGTCTCCCTCACTGGAGATATGCAAAACCTATCTGGTCCCAATCCTGTGCCATGTGCTCTAGGATGACCCTGCTTGAGCAGGGGGTTTGGACCAGATGACCCATTGCGGTACCTCTCAACCTTATGCATTCTGTGATTCTGTGAAATTCTCTTGGTCACCTTTTGCTTTGGGTTTACACTATGCCTTCAGAATAACCACAAAGAACTTTATAAACCCTTAGACATTTTTCTCTGTCTGTACACTCAGTGTACATATTTACTTCCAAGTTTTTCATCTAAACAATTTTTTTTAATCAATAGGAAGAAGATGGGACCTCTAATCTGTGATCTGTCTCCTGTCTTAAATAGATCAATTATATTGTACCAGGAAAATGTTTACTTTTTATTAACATAAATTTCGTAAAAAATACAACCAACAACATAACTCCCAAGTATTTTGGCATTGCAGGCAATTACAAGGATGAGAGATGACTTAACCAGTGTACATGTACTGTGGACATGTGCAAGAAATAATGATGATAAATATTGTATCCTTACAGACAGCCAGTGGCAGTTTGCATGTAGTGTCTTAATTTGAAGGCTTGGCAGTTTGTGACTGTAGAGAGAGGTTTCAATTTTATTGTTTTAGCCTAAATGTATACACTAAATAGTCTCTGAGTATTAGATTTTCTGGTGTATACATATATTAACTGGATTCTTGGATTCTCAAAGGAGCTACTTTCTTGAGCAAATTTAGTCTTTATAAACCCAAAAACCCAGTGTACAGATTGGTGAGGTGCCAGGGAACAGCATATTAAAAATCAGTAAGCAAAACCTCTCGCGTAGAATTTTAGAGAGGGAACATCTATAGCTGAATTAGTCATTCTAGATGGCCTTAAGAGACAATGGAAAGAAATAGGTGCTTTTATACTTTTTCTTATTCTAAAGTACGTATTTAAAATAGGTTAATTGAATCTTAGCCCACAAGACATATTTCATTCCTCTTTAAACTACAAAGAATATGTAATGTGACCACTGAGAAGTGGAAACTTACATTGTAGATGGCTGAAGCCATTCTAGATGAATCCTGTTACTCTTGACTACTAATCTTTTCCCAAATCTTTTCCACACTTTCTGCAGTGACCAGACAAATAGCATCTTGCTAGGCTGTGCCAACAGATGATTGGATTTTTCACTTGCTGCCTCCATTTGTGTACCTTTTTCAAAGTCTAGGTTTACAATCAAAATTTTCAATGAACATGTCCTACTATAAAATAAGTCTAATTTAGAAAATTTCAAACTAAAACGTTACTAAGGAGGGGAAAAAGCTTGTCGATTTTGTAAAGAAGGACAGATTGGGTGAAGCAAACTGCAGTAAACAAAGAATCCAGTTATAATCAGAGTATTAAAAATTATTCTACTTTAAAAAGTGAAGAGAAAATATATTAAATGATGCCTATAAAGCATTACTGAAAAAGTTGTATAACACTGTCTGCGTCATTAATTGTCGTCTTCCCTGACGGGGGAGATATTCAGATTTTTGCCAGGAGAAAAAAGGAGGCAAATGGGACTTCATGTTTCTGTCTCCAGATAGATGTTTATTAATTCTTACCTAAGGAGTATAAGCCACTGGCATGGCTTAGACATAGCACAGAGCAGAGAATGCAGCAAGGAGACAACTTATCAAGATCTCACAGCCTTTTTAAAGGTAAGTTACCCAATGAAAGCTTAAAATGCATGATATTTTCACTTTTTTACCAATGTCCAACAAGTTCCTAAATCACGTAGACAGGAACTGCAGAATTCTTTATCCAATCCTCCCAAACTACTTTTGCTGCAAAATATGGAGTTAGTGAAAAAGGAGAAAGAAGCTTTTAACTACAACTTATCCTCCATTTTGAGGTTTTCTACTTTTATCTATTTACTATGCAAATAGACGTAAAACCTCTAAATTTTTCACCCTGTGATAATCTCACATAGTATTCTATCACCTAATTCACACCATTGTAGATTCAAATTCTTTCCAGAGGCTAGGCAAATTTTCCCATGGACAAAGGCCAAAACCAGTGTTGTTCAGGGGGGTAAAAACCCTTCAAAACAGGCAGAGAAATATTCTCTGCATTCTAGGTTCCCACAGTTGTATGTTCAAGAAAGCAAATAATATAAAAAATTAGAATTTTCCTTTTAAATATTCCTGTAACTATGTAACCATAACAACATTAACAACAATAACAACAATAAGTATTATTATTGAAATATAAAAGCACAGAAGTATAAAGCTATAGTACAGTAAGGTAGAACATAAGATTAGAATACACTTTCGGATATATGAATCACCTGAATTAGTGTCCTGTTTCTAAAAATGACCATGAATGGATGTTATGAAAGAGGAAGAGCAGGGCAAATACCTCTCCAAGGAATACATCTCCTAGGAACATTCCAGATTTAATGTAGTTTCACCTCAGGTGATTTCTGCAGATATACTACCTACTCAGCAGGTCAGCAAAAGTTTGTTTGTTCTGAACCTGGTTTGTATTACCTCCTTCTGATAGCCCATAGTTCTATATTCTTTCTCTGGAGATGGCTTCTGGTTTCTCTGGTTTCTCTGAGACAGTCAGGTTGGCAAAACTCTTAAAACAAGAAGGAGCACGCATTTTAAAAATATGACCATAGTTGTTTTGCAGCTGATGACATGAAAAGGCTGCCTAATATAGGTGACATGGAGGCAGAGAGCAGAACTGTGAAAGGTAGGGGCAAAAACGTTTGATATTGTATGTCTTGGAGAAGGGGTTACAATCCCTGAAAATTCCTGTATGCCACAGTGCCTGTCAATTTGCTTCAAGGAACATGGATTTTTTTATTCAGTAAGATGGCAATTATGCAAGGAACAAAGTTTTTATAAACCAAGATTTTATGCCTGCAATAGCTGCACCTGTCAGGCACAGAACAAATTAACAAAGATATAACATCTGATTGATTTCAACAATGTCTCCATATGTATTTTAACAAACTAAGTTTCTCTTCTGGGGCCCTCCCAGAAAACTACTGATATTTGGTGGCTTTGCAGCATTTTCAGACTAAAGCTTTACTTTGATAGATTGCTACCTGAGGGAAGGTGGAAAGATAATGAGCCAGAAAAAATGTAGTATGAGGGAAAGAATGCAAGAGAGAAAGCTGACAAGAAGTCTTAATTTAACACTAAAATCTAAGAAAGAATTTAGGTTTAAACTGTTTCTTTATGGCAGCTGAGACCACCAGTCAACCTTGAAGGTTCCTGTGTTTCTGCCAGGATGATTTCAGCGTCTGTGTTTCCACCAAGGGCATGCACTACTGAACAAATTGTTGTGGCCGATATCCAATTTATTCCTGATATAATTCAAATATTGCTTCTCAAACTGGAAACTGGCCTGTACTGATCACATCCAGAAGATTGCAACTCACACATCCTAGTGTGAGTCTACTAAACAAGCTATATATGGAAGATCCCAAAAGTACCGTAAGAAGGTACAGTATTGTGCTTCACATCAGGAAGTTATCTATCTTTTTAAAAGCTGTCACTCTTATTCTTCCCAAATTCTCACCACAGAGCAAGGTGAACCCAGAGGTCTGGATTTAACTGGCCATGAGGTTATAAGCATCAGCCTTTGTCTATCGAGAAGGTCTGTTGCAAATGGGATGAGAGGAGAGAGTGAAACTAGTAAAGAAAGTTTTGTGATTTTCCAGCTTGGAGAAGACCATTGTGTCTATGAGAAGTTAAATTGGAGATGAATATTAGGGAGAAAATAAACTGACACTCAAAATTACATTTACTGCATTGTGGAACTGTTTTATTAAACAATGTCAGTATCCTCTCCAGACAGTGAGACAAGAACCTGTTGAAGATCTTCTCTGTGATTTTATACTATATAGAAGGGCATTATCTGTTATGCTTCATTGTTTCACTGGTCCTCTGGACTTCAGATTTTATAAGAAAAATCCCTGTTCCTTGTCTAAGAGCTAATTTAGGAATGTTCAGATGTGCTCTGAGTTTAGTATAACTAATAAACGAACTGCAAATTTTATTTCAGGTAATAATTTATTATAATACATTTCTTGTAACTGAAAAAATGGAGAGATAAGCATTTCTGAAATTATTAGCACTAATTTTATTGATTATGTGTATGTCAACGATTATGAATTTCATTTTAACGCTGAAAGAATGGAGAATTATTCACTGACATATTTTCCAGCACATATGCACTTTATAGTGACAATTTAAACTTTATTGTTGTTCTAAAATTGTGAATATATGTACTTGTTTTAAGGTCTTTTTTTTGCCTTCCACTTTACTTAACAGTTCAAAATAATAGTAAAATTATGAAGTGAGAGAGAAGAAAAACATTTAAAATTACAGTTTGACAAGAAACAAAGGTAGTGGAAGGAAATATAAAAGGAAGGAGTTATATGTCATCATATTAGTACAAAACATCTTGAGTAGTAGCTGCAGATTTTCTTCAAAACTAAAAAAATTGGCCCATATATATATATATATATATATATGTATATATGTATGTATGTATATAATATATAAAATAAAGAAAAATAGTTGTAGGTCAGGTTTTCCTGTACAGAGAGAGTATTTAGTCTTTAGGCGATTTAATACCTCAATGAAATGAGTTGCTGTGAATAGAACTGAGATGTAAATGATTAATTTTCAATATACTTCAGTTTAAAATACTGTCACAGTTAAGCAACTGCCTGTTACTCTGACAGTATCTCTCCAGCTCTCTCTTCACATAAGACTGGTGCTCAGGCCAGACTGTATTATCTTCTAAACACTGTACGACTTCACAAATATTTCAGTCTATCATTTCAGCTTACCTGGCTCCTTGATACACATTTTAGAAACCTATGATAAGCCTCAGAGACCATTTATAAAGGCTAGGAAAGTTAATTGTGGGGTTTAAATGTAATTTTTAGGTAGAAGACACTAAACTTGAAATTTGACGACATATTTCTGTGCAGTTGTTCACTGGACATACTGAACTTGGTACATACTAAAATGAACATAAGACATCAATGAACAGACAGGACTTATAAGGGGTTTTTTTCTTAACTCTATTTCTTTCTTGGCACAAATATACAATGCAAAAACTTGAGAAGAATGACTGTGAAAAGCAAAAGATTTGACTAGTACCTAGAAGGGCTGTTGTATGCCTTGCTATAGTGAACAGTGTATTGCGTCAGGGTATGGTAAATTTGTGCATACACACTGTCTTAATTTGCTTGGAAAAACCCACAGTCTTGTCCAAATAAAATGAATTTTTTTGCAATTCATAGCCTATACAAATGAGAATATATTTCTAATAAGATTCAATAAGAGTCTTTATCTTTTGATTAAATAGCCCTTTTAAATATTTTTCAGAAAAAAGACTATGCTGCTCTTTACATTACAGTTTTCTGGGATATTTTCTATCCTTTAAGCAACTTATAACAGTGATTGTCTTACAGCACTAGCACATAAAATAAGAGAGTATAAAAACAAAGTGATAAAGTTATCTGTAAGTATTAATTTTTAAAAAAAGAAAGAAAAAAGCACTGTAGTCTAAAATTTGTATACTGCATTTTCATAATCCCCTTGTTACAAACTATATCTTTGTATTAAATTATTTTTTCAATCATTAAAATCAAGATTACAGTAAAGCATATTGAATCCCAAGTTCAGTCTTTTTATTTTCTGGAGAGCAGATGCACATGCCCTTCCAGGAGGATTTAACTATAACATTAATTTCCTATTTAATGGACCTTATTAACGGTAAGAGGCTATTGCTAAGAAAATAAATAGGCAAAATATTCTTGAAAAAGATATTCTGGGGATGGGTGTGGTGTGTTTAAAATCACACTCTCATTTTTATTGAGCAGCAGTACAACAGCAGTCCAAAACAAAGCAGACAATTGATCTTCAGCAGTGATCTATAACATTAGCTCTCCATCAAGACTTCCACTGAGAGACTCCTCTTATGATTTCACTGATGAGATTCTGTATTCCATCTTCTTTGAAGTCAGTTTATTTCACTATTTGAATATCCCTTTCCTCACCAAAATTTTAGGCTGTCATTTGTCAAAGCTTTCCAAGACTAGCAAAATTAAGAACCAGTTGATAGCAAAATTTTGTCTCAGTAGAAATTCATGTGGACTGCTACTGCATGCTTCAAAAATGCTTGCTATAAATTCGAATATTATTCACAATTTTATTCAATACCAATCCATAACTTTCCTCTAACTCTCTTATAAGTCTCCAGGACACTGAACAGAAGGAATGATGGAACAGAACCTGACACAAAAATTTAGGAGAGCGCTTATGAGGGGAAAAAACTGTGCCTTCTATTGAACACTGGAACCTTTTATCAAAAAAAAAAAACAAAAAAGGAAAAAAAGGTCAGCATGTCTCAAGTGCCTTCTACATCTGATATTATTGCTCCAAGACAGAGGTGAGTAGTCCATAACATTGAAGTCACTTGAGAAGATTTATAATGCATACTTAATTTACCATTAACAAGAAGAAATCAATCAGAGCTGCCATTATATAAAAATACATAGGTCTGAAAATAGATTTGCTAGCGCTGTAGATCACTTGAGTACTCTGGGTACTCCCAGAGTGGTTTGTGACAAACTCCTCCATATGTCTCTACGCTCCCAAAAGGACTGACTAAAACATTGCAAACAAGTTTGTAAAAATAATTCCTTCAGATGAGATTACATCATAAGAGTATGAAAGCTACTGGACCGGGTGACGGCAGGACTAAACACCTACAGCAGAAAATGTCCCAGTGCAGTAGCGTGATTTACATCCTCACTGTGAAAATAGAATGGTCTTGTCAAAATTCCCTACTCTTGGCAGATTCCAGTCCAGGCTGTTGCCTGAACCACATTTTGACATGGTCTAGGAAGGTAACATGGCAGTCAAAATCACACTGTGAGGCAAGTTAGTAATTAGCTAGTAAGGTCCCTGGCTTGGATTGTGTCAGGTTGTGGCTTGTTTTACTAGTAAGTCCTTGAAAATACACCTAAAATCCTTCTAATTCACTATGGATACCCCAGGGAAGAGAAAAAGAATGTGAATATTGCCAAAATAACCCACATCATATGATAGTTAGTGGCTGTGTGATTTTCTGAGATTTAGTGGTCCCCTCATATTCAATATCACCATATAGTTTTCTCTGTAAGGTTGTTCAAACCCTTTTTCAAGTGGTTTTAGTTTTCAGCATCCACAGTTACCACAGCAAGCCTAACTCCATATTGAATAAATAGCTCCTGTCTGTTGTCTGTTTTGAACCAGTGATCAGTCTGTATCTGGTTCACTCTGCTTCTGGTGCTAGAGAATTGAACAAGTGCTAGAGAAGTTTCCCTGTGGCACTGTGCAGCTCTTACGGGTTGGACCTGATTTCAAAAACAGGGTGTCAGTTGAAGGGTAAATGATCAGGGAGAGATCTGGAAGAGACCCTGAGAGAGAGCCTGTAGAGAGAACAGAGGGGATTCTACACCTAGCCCCAGGCACACGCATGGTACCCTTGTGCTGACCTACCTCACCATGTTGTCAGCTGTGAAGGACAGAGGAGTCAAGTCTCTCCTGAAAATTGAACTTACCTCTGACTAAGGGTTTTGAGATCTGAGCATTGTAGTATTCACACAACTAATTTAGTCCAAAACTGTGTCAGGGACACAGGATTCAGAGTCCCTTTTATATCCCACTTCAGCCATCTGTTTTCCATGCTGAACTATCCTATCCTAGTCTAATGCTATTTTTACTTATATGAAACCATTATAGTTCACAGATTATTCTTTATGACTTCTTTATGCCTCTTCCGTCTCTACCTTATTTTGAGAAATACTCGTGCATCATCATGGAGGTACACAAGGGCTTACCTTCTGTTCTTTTACTAATAATCATATATTTTTTGTTATTTCTTTTTTGAATTAGATCAGTAATGCACAAAATTATCTGTCGCAGCCCTACAATAAGTTTACTTACAACAAGCTCAGAGCCAAACACTTATAAGAAAGATTGAGATTTATTTTTTGTGTTACATCTATTTATGCATCTATTTACGTTTTTCATTATATCTCTACAGAAATATATGAATATCTCAGTGAACTTTGTCACTTTTGTCTCCACTTCCTTTTCCATTAACATAAAGAGGAAAGCTCTATTCTACTACACAGAGATAATACTCCTGTAACAATAGTAAATCAAAAACTGCAAAACCTGGACATGTGGTAAATTCTAGGTTACATTCTGGAAATTTTGCTTCACATTCTAAAATGAGGTATGTTATCAGACCTTAAATTATACATAGTGATGAATTGAAAGGTTTAGTTTTGTGGCCACTATCACTAAACAAATGTAGGTAGATTTGGCTCCTCAATGTAAACTAGAAAATTGTCTTCCTCACATAATGAGCAGTCATTAATGGTCTGATGCTCTGGACTATTAGTTTCACTAATATGGTAGAAATGAGTCAAGGTCATGCTTAATAACCAGATTGATGAGGCAATAATGTAAGCAAGAGATGTTCTTTTGTATAACCAGAAATATGGAGCAAAAAAAGACTAGAGGCAGGTAAGATTTAGTAATCTAATTATTACAGAGTTTGAAGCATTAGAAATGAAGGAGAATAAGCTTACCCAAATATTTGGAACTTTTTATTCGTAGCTGGATTGTGGGTTGACAATATAATTTAACCAATAGTGACCACAATTTGATTTATATTCATACAGTAAAGAAGGGTTTTGAAAAATCACCTTCTTTACTTAAATTAAAATTTGCATTACTATAACCTATGCATTTTATTCAAAATCTCTCCTATTTATTTCATAGATGATTCCTCTTCACAGTTGCTGTTTAAACTAGAAAATTCCTTGTTTCAATCAGCTTTAACTTATTGCTGAGTTTACATTGTATCCATGTTGTGGTTTAGCACAGCTTGGGTTTTAGTTAAGCAGAACTCCACCAGCCACGGAAGTGATTTTTTACAAGGGGCTGCAGACAGCTTCCTTTAGACCTGACAGAACCAATCTACTGGCTAGTTTGAATACTGATAACTCTGTTAAGCCACTTAAGAAGCTTGACATGTCTCTGTGATCCACATTTAAGAATGAACAAAGCCCGGGAAAGCTCTCTTGTTTCTGGTTTTTGGACAGGCAAATGGGGGGCCCACGTGGCTCAGCAGGGCCAGGTTGGGCCTTGCTCAGCGCAGCCCAGCCCAGGTCGGCCGCGGCGCAGCTTGGCTGAGATCTCAGCTCATTCTGTTCACTGGACACCGGTGCAGCCCCCTCAGTGCAGCCACTGAAACAAAATTCTACACCACAAGAGCTCCGGCCACCTCCCGGCAGAGAACATGTGACCAACAGCGAGAGGAGAACTCCTGCTGCAAGGCCTGGGTGAGATTAATTCTTTTAGTGCTGTAAAATTCTCCAGAACAGGTGAAACCTAAAGACATCAATCCTCTCCCGAGTCAGAGGAAAAGGAAAGGTGAAGACACATAAAGAAAACACCACAGAGACACCAGCGGCAATGAAGAAGGAAGAACTGAAGCCCAGATAGACAAGAAAGAGGAGATGCTTCAAACCTAAAAGCTGAAATTCTTTTGTAAAGCTATGGTGGCAGACTATAATATATCAGAATACGCCCTGTAATTCATGAAAAGCACGGGGGGATGGAGCGTTCAAACCGCAACCATGACCAAAGGCACCTGTGCTGAAACAAGAAAATGTTGAAGTAGCTGTGATCTAATGAGAAGCTTGAACAGAGAAAGATGAGAGTAATGAAGACCCTTGCTCCTAGGAAAAGAGAAGAAGACCTCTGTTCCCAGAAATGAAGATGATCCCAGAGATAGATGAAGAGAACCTTTGCTTCTGAACAGCTCATCCTTAAAATCAGCTAAAGATTGAACCCTCGAAAGTAGTTGTGGTGAAATCTGTAAGTCGAGGGAAGGGACTTTCACATGCAAGCAGAAAACCAACCCAGGCAGCTGTCTTGCTGTGACATTGAAGCCACAAGAAAACTGTTTCTTGTGGAGATGTCTCCACAGCATGAGCAAGAGAGACTCCTCTCCTTAAGTGAACTGAAGAAAGGCTAGTATAGAGGTGGTAAACTGACTGGAAAAATTCCAAGTTTTGTCTCTTTATGTTGTTAGTGGGAGAAGAGAGGAGAGGTGGGGGAGGAGAACTGTTCTGAAGGTTTAGTCTTTTTTTTTTTCCCCCTTTTAGTTCTGTTAATAAACTTCTTTGTATTCTTTAAACTTTTGTGCCTGCTTTGCTTTCTCCTAATTCTTATCTCACAGAAAAAAATAAGTAAGTGATGGATTTCAAACTAAACCACTACAATCCATTATCAATTGCATCATATCATTGTTACTAAAAATGTCTTTTTCTTTGTGTAACTCAATAGGAACAAGTGACGCTTTAAGAATAAAACTGGAAGTAATGGCCCTACTCAGAGAACCTTAAAGTCTAAATAGAAAATACAATGAGAAGTGGTAGAATGGAGGGAGTGAATAAACAAAATGGAAAGAAGAAAACTGAAGGGGGAAACTGTCCTTGGGAATGTTATTTAGGAACATAGAAGTAGTTCTTAATATTTTTTTAACAATTTTTTTCCACCTTATTTTGTTGTTGTTGTTTCAGTCTTTGTAAATATGTAAATTACACGAAAAGTTCTCACGGTGTCATTGGAACATTCCCCTTCCTTTCTTCTGGGGTGATGTTATGAAGCCACTTTATTCCTTAGCCATCCACTCATTGCCTAAGGACGCTGTGCCTGTAAGATGCACCCTGGGGGCGGGGCTACAGGACCTGGGGGCGGGGCAGTTTAACGGCTGGGCCCAACAGCCCAGGGCGGGGTGGGGCTTGGCAGGGCTCAGGAGGGAGTGTGCTGGGAGCACTGTGCTGCTTTTTGGTTTCCTTTGTGTTCCAGCTGGGAAAAGGTTCTGTTGGCTTTTTTCTCTTGTCCTTTTTTCCCTTCCGTTCCCCTTGCCTCACTGCCTCCCTTCCCTCCTCGCCGGTCTGGGGAGCCTGCAGGAGCAGCCCTGGCAGGCCCACGGGGTGGCCCCGGCTGGTCTGAGCTGGCGTGTCTGTTCCCTCTCTGGGAATTTGTTGTATTTTGAGGGGTTTTATTTTATCCTTTTCTACCCTGTTTTGTTCGTGTGTTAATAAACAGTTTGGTTTCTTTTTCCCACTTTAACTCCTTGTGACCCATTGGTCTCATTGATGGGAGAAGAGGGGAGGAACACTCATTCTGGAGTGTTTCCTCCTGAAGTTTTGTCTCAAAAACCAAGACATCCTTCCCCACACATCCCATTAATCTAATCTATTAGAAGGATTTATTCTGAATATTTAGAAGAATGGTGATAAAGTTGCAGAATTCCTGTGAAGAGTAAAAAGTACATAAAGGTGCAAAAAATGCAATAAGCCAAAAGAAGGCAGCAAAACTGCTGTCCTTCAGGTGAAATGCATACATTCATGTATATGTACACATCATGTGATACTGTCATATGTCAAGCTGAACTGCTTCAGTAATTTTCATTATGTCTTGTTTTTCAAGGGGATTAAATAACTAGGGCAGATTTTTTTAAAGTAAGCATAGTGAAGTAACAAGTAGATCAAAGAACACTTATTTTAAACAGTGATATGTATCACATGGAGAAAGGCATAAAATATGCCAATTCTAGAAATAATAATAAAACAATTTGGGCCTCAGTATTCACTTAATCCTTCTTATGTGCAAATTTTTAAAATATTACAATAAACAAACAAGCAAACAATCCTCTTCAGTAAGTAATAATTTTACTCCTCATGTACTGTGTTGTTCAATTTATAGTTCCATAAAATACAAAATTTCTTCCAGTCAAGTATGAAAACCTTTTATTTCTCCATTATAATAGATCTTTTTTCAATATTAATTCTATAATTTTCTGTATTTTATCCATAATTTTTTTCCTGAGTGACATTTTTTATCTAGGAAGAAAAACATAAGGAGAGATTTCACATTACTCCTCTTCCAGTGTGGTGGGGTATGGCCAGTTGAGTCTACTCAGTGTAACATATGTACATCATAGAGGCACCTAAATAAGGTAAAAAGAAATAAAAAAGATTATCTGATAAGCAAAGCGTATATTAAACATTCAAGGTCATTAGCCATCCTTTTTTTTTTTTATTAATATATCTAGAGATCCCTTACATTAATCAAAATGTAGGAAATATCATCATCATTAAAAAAACTAAGATACTTTTTTTTAACTGAAATGAGAAAAATACATTATGAAATAATTTATGCTTAAAAATTAAAATTATCCTTATAATTACTTAATAAATATACATATGATACTAATAGAACACTTTCAAAATACATTAAGTCATAAACAAAATTTTAGGAAAAAAGCTGATAGTAAGCAGTTCATTCAAGTAATTCTAAAGATATTTAAAGATAGAAAGAAAAGGGTTCCTATTGTTTTCTTCTTAACTGTATACAGTTATTTATCATTTAAACTTTGAAACTCATTCCTTTCCTGATCCGTCTAAAGAAAGAAGCTGTACTATCTTTTCTTGGACACTGTCACAAACTGAGGATGGCAACATCAGATGGACATTGACTGAGAAAAGAAGAAGTATTTCTGTATGAGAAAATGTAGTAACTTCTCAAATATCTGTAATTCCAGTTGTGAAACTGTGGGGTTAGCCCCTTGTCTGGTACTCCTTACAAGTATCTAGCCAGGAATGAGCTGGTTCACTGTTCCCAGTTCTTCAGAAATGCAGCATCTGCACCAACTTTGTTTTATGGGACTGAAATCAGAACACAAGTTAATTTGAAGCCTTGTAAACAGTGAAAAATATGCTAAATCAAGGAAAATACAGGGCAAAAAGGTGAAGCAAACAGGAAAATCCTTGAAAAATATTACCTTAAAAGAAAATATGCTAATACCAAGCAAATAATAATAATAAAATAATAATAAAATAATAATAATAATAATAATAATATACTGTTTTTATATACCAATTAGGTTAAATTTTTAATCCCCTTTCTAAACATAAAATTTGAAATCAGTCATGACCTGTGAAGATATATAATATTTTCCATCTATTTGACATGTGTCTTCTCAAAAGAAAACCCCAGCCATCAGAATGGTTTTCGTTAAAATTTTAATTTATATTAATGAAATCCTGTTACATTTTATTAATGATAAATAGACGCAGAAAAAGTAAAGAAATCTTTTCTGATAGGGAGAAGTGTCTTCATTCCAGTTGTGATAGACTGATGGTTGGGGAACACCTCCATGGAAAATTGTGACTAGAATGTTGGATGTGATCTCTTTCCAAATCAAGGTTGTTGGACTTACTGAAGAGGAGCTCAGGAAAACCCTCTGTGCCTCTTGCTCCCAGAGATGAACAGCGACTGCGCAGTGACTTGCAGACCACACTGGAGCAGTACAGGTCAACATTCTTCACTGAGTTAACTTCACAGAGACATAGATGCCTCTACTCTATTTTCACCATTAGCAACTGGGAATGCCTCACAGTATTCCCAGAGCCAGATGGTATGGATAGACTTTCCTTTCGGTCCACAGCTTTACTGCAGATTATCGTCTGCCATGAAATCAAATTTTACCCCTAAAAAACCCAGCTCATTGTGCTCTGAGGGTAAATTAATGCACACACTGCCGATTCTAAGCATCATGAACTGGAATGAAGCAGGAGGCAAAGCCACACTGTCAGTATGAATATGCCAATAGGAAATTTATCTAATTTTCAAAACTGCACAGAAGCTTGTCCTCTCCCAGTACTGAGTTAAGAGTTACCTTTATCTGTGCCTGATAAGCACAGCACTTATTAGGGATTTGATGTTTTGGTTATTCAAAGGCTCCAAAGCTGATTTTAGAAACAATGACTTTAGAGACAATAGGCAATGTTGTTTAAAATTACTATTACTGTCTAATTCATAACATTGTATTTAGACTTGAAAGTAATCTTCCTGGGAATTTAAAAAGCAGTTATGTTACACTTGCTGAGTCTTCAAGATTTAATAATTTTTAACTGGATAAATATAGACATGTTACAGTGACATTGGTTTTATTTAAGTCACTTTCCAGATTTCAAGCTTTCTAACAATGAAATTATAGACAAGGGTTATTCAAGATCTTAAACTAATGTCAGTAACATGTAGAAAATCAAAATCTTACAACAATAAGGATAAATTTTTATTTCCACCTTCAAAATACGATTTAGTTTTAAAATATCCTATTCCATTTACAGGAGTCATGTTTTTAAGGGAAGGTGCTAGAGTATCATACAAACTCTCTTAACTTACTATACCATGTAAATCAGTTTCATATACAATAAAGCTAAAAACACGTCTTAAGCAGTAAGGTGTGAGAAATAGAATGTCTCTTAAGATCTCAGGAATGTCTGGATCACTGTTCTACAATCCTACTGGCGTTACTGGAAGAGTTACTTTTTTGACGGCAGCAAAGAAGACTAACGCTCTCTGCATCATTAATTGTTGTCTTCCCTGATGGGGGAGACATTCAGATTTTTGCCAGGAGAAAAAAGGAGGCAAATGGGACTTCATGCTTCTGTCTCCAGATAGATGTTTATTAATTCTTACCTAAGGAGTATAAGCCACTGGCATGGCTTAGACATAGCACAGAGCAGAGAATGCAGCAAGAAGACAACTTATCAAGATCTCACAGCCTTTTTAAAGGTAAGTTACCCAATGAAAGCTTAAAACGCAAGATATTTTCACTTTTTTACCAATGTCCAAGAAATTCCTAAATCACGTAGTCAGGAACTGCAGAATTCTTTATCCAGTCATCTCAAACTACTTTTACTGCAGAATATAAAATAGTAGAAGAAAAAGAAGAAGGTTTGGAGAACAACAACAATCCTCCATTTTGAGGTTTTCTACTTTTATCTATTTACTATGCAAATAGACGTAAAACCTCTAAATTTTTCACCCTGTGATAATCTCACATAGTATTCTATCACCTAATTCACACCATTGTAGATTCAAATTCTTCCCAGAGGCTAAGCAATTTTCCCATGGACAAAGGCCAAAACCAGTGTTGTTCAGGGGGGTAAAAACCCTTCAAAACAGGCAGAGAAACACTCTCTGCACTCTGGGCTCCCACAAAGAGTATTAATTTATTTTTCTCTTTTTCTTTTTTTTCCATCACTGTTGCTTCTGCCTCTGGCTCCAAATTCATGGCAACTTTCTTTGTGGCTTTACTGATTTTCATCAGAAGGATTGGGAAGAAGATGTGGAAAATAAATCCTCCTTTTTTCTATTAAAATCCTCTAAACCCATGCCAGTTTTCAGAAATAAACCACACAAATTTATAAATTAATTATCAAGTAAAATTATTAGATAAATGATAAATAATACCCATAAATCCATAATATTTACTTTACAGGGTTTTATTTTGGCTTATTGTCCACTTGTTTGTTTAGCAAAGCATAGCCCATCACAGAGCTGTTAGTTAGCACTCTGGAGCTAGGACAAAGACAACTGTGTTCAAATGAAATTTCCCAATCAAGAAAAACAACACTTAAAGCACCTATTAAATGAAGTGCCATAATTGCAATAATTTAGTGATCTAGACCTGATATTTCCAAACAAAGTTGTATTTTGATCTGTCTTCTGACAAAGGCTTTGTCAAAACTATCATACTTTTCTGTACTAGATTTCAATCTGAACTTCAGTGCTAATTAAAATAATGACCGTTTTTGCTAGATTTAGCTGGCTCTTAATCTACAATTAAGACAGAAGGAAATTAGTGTTATACTACCAAAGGACACAGAGAAATAACCTAATATGAAGGCCAAGCTGGATGGGGTTTTGAGCAACCTGGTATAGTGGAAGGTGCCCATGGCAGGGTGGTTGGAACTAAATCATCTTTAACAACCCTTCCAACACAAACCATACTAAGATTCTATGATTCAACAATGTTATTTTAATATTCTAGAGAGTAAACAGTACCTGTAATTTTATTTTACTTTTTTAATGAGAACTAGAGAGCAAACAGTAATGAGTGATGTACCTCAATATTTTATACTGGAGCCAATACTATTTAAGATCTCCATCAGTGGCATGGATAGTGGGATTGAGCGCACCCTCAAAAAGTTTGCAGATAACCCCAAGTTGAGTGGTGTCATTGATCCTCCAGAGGGACAGGATGTCATCCAGTAGGAACTTGACAGACTTGAGGAGTGGGTCCATGTAAACCTTATTTAGCTCAACAAGGCCAAGTAAAAAGCAATATTCAATATCAATAAAGACTGGGGAATGAATGGATTGAGAGCAGCCCTGCCAAAAAGGACTTGGGGGTGCTGGTGGATCAAAAGCTGGATATGACCCATCAGTGCACGCTCAGTTCCCAGAAAGTCAGCTGTATCCTGGACTTGAAAATAAGTGTGGCCAGTAGATCAAAGGATGTGATTCCCTCCCTGTATTCCACTCTTGTTAGACTACACCTTCAGTACCGCATCCAATTCTGGACCCCCCCAAAACAGGAAAGCACTGATGTGTTGGAGTGGGTCCAGAAGGGTCATGAACAAGATCAGAAGCCTGGAAGAAAAACTTTGAGAGTAGGGTCTTTCTTTCCTATGAAGAAAAACTTTGAGAGTAGGGTCTCTTCACAAGACAAGGCTCTCAGGAGACTTTACTCTGGTCTTTCAATAATTACAGCGGTCTTGTAAGAAAGATGAAGAGAGATTTTTTTGCCAATAATGGAATCATATAATGACATTCCTGATTTCTCATTTTCTTCACTGGCATCTCTCTTCAATATTTTGAAATATGTGGGTGAAATAGTACTTCTTATATTGCAGTGAGAGTACAAAATGTCTGTGAAAGATATAAATCTCATTCATTTCAACATAGACTCAGTAGTCATTAGTATATTCAGAATTTCTTCGGATGACAGGACTGAAATTAATTTCAAGGGGGTGACATTTAAATTTAGGTGTCTGCTTCCATTATCATCATCAGAGATCAATGAACCCCACAGAACAAATGCCATGTGAGGGCCAAGTCAGTCAGTTGTCCAGATATAACTGATAATACCTTTTGAGAGGCACCAGGATATGTTGGAGATCCACACAGAGATGGCAGATATGACACTCAGGAGACCAACATCACTGTTGAATGGCAGCTGGAGGACAGCCAGTATTTGCTATGGTATCACTCATCTTCCTGGACAACTCTGTTGAGGCATTTGAATAGAGTCCAGTGTATCTGTTAAATGTCTCCATGGAAGGCCAGGGAAGAATTACAGTTGGCAAAGCTGAACTTCAAAATTAATTTAGTGGTTCATTTGCAGTTTATAGGCAATTCTCTTAATGAAAAGTTTTTACTGATCAGCATGACTGGACATCAGAAAGGCATAAAACACAACAGAGACATAAGGAAAAAATTAGGTGCACAAAGAACTTACTTGAACAGAAGAATCCAAAATTGTATTCTTTTTACCGATTCACATCTTCAAAAGTCCAAGCTTGTTTATTCCTGCTTGACTAAAATAATCTAGAAGAAAGTGTACAAATATGACATAGCATTGTGGTGCAAAGATAGTGTGCTAAAATCAGACACCAAACACTTTCAAAAGTATGGCCAAATCCAAATGTCTGCTGATGCAAGCAGTTCCTTAGAGACAAATAAATAAATCTTAGACCTGTTAAAAAGTTTTTATCACTGAAGTAGTTTAACATTTTGGCACTGAAAAAACACTGAAAAAGCAATATTTTAATTTTTAATATTGGTAGATGATAAAATTCTGGAATTCCATATGTATTTTACAACATTAGTGTAACTGTGATACTTAGTTCCTTATCTACGGTTTCATTTTTCTTAGCATAATCTCTAGACAAATATGCCACCAGGAACAAATGTAATTTGTTGTGGAGATGATGTATCAGCAATTTCATATAACTTGATCATTTTTTATGATAACACAAAAATGAAGATCCTCTTTCTGACTACAGCTTTGAAAGAGATATGGTTAGGTATGTATAAAAGATTTATTGTTCATCTGTTGGTCGGATATTTTACTGTAAAGATGCCATCAAAATGTGTTTCTCATTACATTGAAACAAAATGAGTCCATCCAATTTCTAACTTATTGTCAATGTCTATTATTAAAATGAAGATCATCTTTCAATACATTGTTATTTATTACCTTTAGAATATTTGAATTTTTAAATTTTATTCTGTGTATTTATCTACTTACTCTTATCTTTCTTTAAAGTTATTCCTGTATGAAGGTTTGGGTATAGAACTCTCCAAGAATTACTCTCAAAATGCAATCTGAACATGACTGCACCAGTTTCCTCTGTTCTACACTGTTAGGAATGGATGATGTGGGTTTAAATCTGTCTCTGCCTTTTGCCCAGGTCTCTGGCAGCAGGCAGTCATGTTATTGAGGTGTCCAGCACCCCAAAACCCCACCTTCATTCACAAGTTCTTTAATAATGGCTGATTTGGTCTATTATACAATGAATTCTTTTTTAATAGACGCAAAACTAACAGACATAAGACTTAAAACAGACTTACTTCACAGGGATAAGACAAAAGGCAATACTAGTATAATACACATGGAGTTAAAGGTACCATTAAATTTACAGCTAGCTAAGAATATAACTTAGGATTCAGTGTTTCTTACCGGAAATTCTTGAAGGGGTATACATTGAAAATCTTTTCCCTCAATTTCTGGAAAAGTAGCCTCAAAGTTCCATCCAAGCTTTGGGGAGAAATTTCCCACACGTTCCCAAGGAGTGTGTAAGAGACTTCTGCCTTTGTGTTAAATTGTGTGGACTGTTATAGAAGGAAGAACCATGTCTTTCGGTCACTGATGTTTATTTTCCTTTATCTCTTTCCACACCTGCTCTCATATCAATATGTGTACTGGGGGCTTGGTCTCAGACTTTCAGGAGCCTGGAGGTGACCTCTTGCTGGGCTCTCTGACCTGCTGCTGGACTCTTTGATTCTTCGCTGGGCTATTAATCTGTCCTGAGTTATCTCTTCCAAATGCCCCAGCCATGAGAGACGGGGGATGTCCTGCCACATACACAATTATTCATCATGATCTGAAAGTTCCTCACCTCAAGATGTCTCTCTAAGTTTCTCTTTAGGTAACAGTTTTCCACAAAATTGTTAAACTTGTTGTATCAATGATGCAGTCTTCTAGTTCTAGAAGATCATGCTACCAATTGAATTTGTCATTGCTTTTGACATTCTAGGAGTTCCTTTTGGAAGCCAACAGATGTATTTGAAGTTTTTAATCAATTCTGTTGTAGATTCATTCTGACTCTCAGTCATTCTTTAGATTAACATTTGCTTATCTTTTATGTCTCTTGAGTTACACATGATTTTCATAGGGTCTGTTCTTGGACCCATTTTTTAGGGTTTATGGCATGTTTACCATGCTAAGAAGTTTTTCAGGTGTGTGTTCTAATTTTGTGTCAAAGTTTTCAAATCCTGGAAAAAACTCTTTACTTTGAGAATAAGAAGTATACTAACTTGTTAAGACAGATTTCCATATTTCATTTTGTAGATCTTCACAGAAGACAAGGAGAACCAAGTAATAGTTAAGACTAATGAAAGGCCTCACATATTTTTTCAAAGGTACTTATAAAGGGATAAACTGTAGCTCAGAATTAAATCATACAATAAGGTCTTCTATTTTTTAAAGTTTTGGATCAATGCTATTGTAAGCATGATAATTGAACTACAGTTTGGGAATTCATGTTGTGAAAAATAAAGTAGCTGTTTTTATTACTATTTCTAGTTAGAAATTGAACAATTGCAGCTATTTGAATTGGCAGAATTAGGGTTTCTGTAAAGCCTACTGTAGAAATTGTTAGAAATGTCACTTTAGGTACTTTCAACTTCTAATTTTCTCATTAAAGAAAAAATGAGAGAGAGTAATTAAAAAGTATCTGCAGGCAGAGCAGTTTTACCACTCTTAAGGAATGAAGAAAAAAGTTAAGAATGTCATCTGTCTGAAGGCATGTTCAGAGATGATAGCTTGACTACTGAGATCCAGTATTGTCTATAGAAATCTCAGTAGACTGACAGACTTATTCCATATGTTATTTTTTATTTGCCTCACTGACACTGGATTGTGCATTTAGGTGCTGGGAAAATTACAGGTCTGTTAGGACAGACAGCAAGCTTTGTTCTGTTCATAAAGGCAGATTTACTTTCTTCTTAGCCTTTAGGAACATGCACATTAACTTAATTTTTTAAAATTATTTTCAGATAAATCTGGGTGGATGGATCTCCGCATCTTAGGATAAAGGGTGAAGAGAACTACTCCTTTTCCTATCTTTTTGTCTACGGGCCAATTGTCTGTCCTGAAATAGCTGTGCAGACTGTCAGTAGAAAAGTTTCCGTGAACATCCAGGCCATATTAAAATAACAGTACAAATATAATTCGTGTCTCTTGAAATTATTCATTTCAGCTAAAATAATAACAAATTTTTATTTTAATGTCTAGTCCTAAGACATACCTTGTGATGGAATTTCCTGATGATGATATTAGAAAATTTATTTTGAAGATTATTAATAACTAATAGCTACAATAATCAAGTTAGTAATGTATTTTATATATAATATGTATTATAAAAATTAATTAAGCATTATTTAAAATAGTAACATTTTCTTCAGATTGTGGAGATTAGTGCAAAAATTCTCCATCTTCCACTATCTGAGAGTAGAATATAAGGCACCAAATTTTTATTTTCCTCAGATATAAATGAACCAAGCTAATATGATATAACCATATCAGTCTTGATGTCTTTGATATACTGGGGGTGTACATTATTTCTCTAATTTTCACTGTCTACTGCATTATAATACAATGACCTGTCTCTAGCAAGAAATAACTATAGTGAATTTTTAGGAAACAAGCAATTACATGATAAGGCAGAAAGAGAAAAGGCAATAAAAGGGAAGAAAAAAAGTTTTTCTAAACAAATATATATACTTTGAAAAGCAAGATGTAGGATTCATTTACATGCCTACTGGGAAAATAATTTAATTTAATTATTTATTCTCTTAGTCTTGAAACTCAAATTATTCGTTATGCTCCTGATAAAAAGAAACAAAAATAAGACAGAAAAGTAGACAATTATTTTAGTTTGTAGTGCTGCCTAAATAATAGTAGAATGCAATGCACAACTGTGGTAATACCAAACTGTGTTTATTTAAACTGAAAGATAACTGAAGAAGACATTTCTACACTGCAGTGTACACATTACGTTCAGAGGGCACTGTTTTTCAAAATGTTAGCAGTCTATCTTCATTGCAACAGGACTGGGTAAAATTAATAATCATCTTATTTAAAGTAAAAGAAAACATTCCTTGGTGCTCTATTTCTAAAATGGAAAACCTAACTTTTTCTTTTTTTTTTAATGTACTATTATAATTAAACAAGAAATAGACCAGAATCCATGCTTAGGTCAGGTGGACAGTTGATACAAGGTGTTGTAAGTCCATTGTCTTCACCAAGAAAAATGTTGTATTGAACCAGCAGAAAAGGTGATCTGAGAGTAGAAAAAGCAACAAAACTCTTCCTGTTTTTTATTTGTCCAGAATGTAACAGGTGAATGCAGCAATAAATGACAACCATCCACATGCATTTTAATTATGTATTATTGAATTTTCACTATGCAGTTGTGAATTATGGCGATATTGCATCTTAATTAGAGGGCAGGACAGATGGTGAAAGCTTGGTCTGTGTTAAAACAACCTCAGGGGCCGGCTGACTATGTACTTCAAGCAACATTTCATAATAACAAAGTAAATTGTCCAGCCAAAACACAAAAGATGTTCTGTGGAAATATTTAGTACAAAAAGTCATTGAAACTATGTGGCTTCTTCATATTTTTTTTCCTTCTGATTTCATATCAGCTGATAATTTTTTTAATCTTTTACTTATGGGCTAGATAAGCATTAGACTGTTCAGTTTAAAGAAAGAAGGCAGAAATTTAGTTTGTGTCTGAAAGAAATTTCATCTCCATTGCATGCATGTACATTATCCAACAAAAAACTCAATAAATTATTTACAGCTATGATGCTGTGCTGGAGCAACACAGAAAGAAATGTGCATCTCCTAACCAGAGTCTCCTCTATGACAAAAAGTCAAATGTTTTTTCTCCTCTCACCTACCATTTCCTAGGATACACAGCCAACAAAGGTATGGAACAACATAACAATAGGAAATGGTAATTTAAAAATAATTATCTATGGGCCAATTTTATCTACGGTCCTGTTTCATTTTTCTGTGGCACATCGAAGCCTTGACTTGCTTCCTCTGGATACTTGAGATAGCAAATTCCATGTTTTCTGGCTACAAGAGTCCATTATGTTACTGTAGTATAATCTCTTCAAATCAAAGACATCGACCATCCATAAGAGTATAAAAGGAACAGTGCCAAGCACTACTGTAAAAGTATGCATTTATGCACGCAGAATCTGTGACTTTGTGCAAAAAGAGTTTTGCCTTGAATGTGTATGGATAGACTGAATTTGTGTCAGGCTAGTAATGGTTCTTTCTTCTGATTGTAAAATTGTGAATGAACTTATGAAGGAAACAGGTTTTGGATAAAAACAGTACCAAGACCACCGCAACAGAAAACAGTCCTGTGGTCCATTGAGACACTAAGTACAAAGTGTGGTATGACTCCTTCAAGGGTGAGACAGAGAAATGCTATCTAGCTCCCATATCTCAGTGAAATCATTAACCATGTCACAGCATGTGGAGGGGATATCTAAATGACATTTTTATCTTAGTGTAATGGGCTCCTGTCACAAGAAAATTTCTGTATATGGGCTAGAAGGGCCTGCAGAGTATTTTTATAACCCAGTCCAGATGACTGCAAGATACACCATGAGATACACCTCAGCAATACAGGACTTGCTTTTAGATCAGTTTGACCATGTTTCAAAAGTATTTTTATATTATTTCCATATTCTTACACTGCTATATTTTAACAATGTTTGAATTTTTTATTACGTAAAAGTAATTACAATAATTCATAAGAACAGATCTTATGCGAGTCCTTATGAGTTTGTGTGTTTATTTCCAATCCAAGATATTCTATGATTCTATGGTAACTGAACCATATGCTAAAGCAAGTTTTTAAATAACAGCTGTGATCTGGATTACTTCAGCAAAATACTGACTGATATGTGTGGGGTATGCCCAGCCCCTGCCCTGGAGGGATCTCTGCTGAGATAAGAGATTTTGCAATCGCCCAGCAGGACTCCCTGGAAAGGCAACCACTTTGGTCATGGCGAGAAAAGACAAACCCACAATCCTTTGGGAGACACTATGCAGATCATTCTGTAACCCATTGGTCTGTTCCCATCCCAGATCCTCTGTAATCCATTGGCCTTTACTGATCCCTTGTATCCCTATAAAAGCAAGCCCTCTGGGCCCCTGTGGCTCAGAGAGGGTTCTCATCCCTGGCTCTCCCCTTCGCCAGAGGGGACCCATAATAAAGCTACCTTCCGTGCGGAACCAGCCACACGGGCCTCTCATCTCTCTCTCTGGTCTGGCTTGGCCTGGAGGCTGCCCTGCAGAGCTGAGCTGGAATCACGAGCTGATATCACTAAAGAGCTGACAGCTTCTGCAAGGGCTCCTCTGCCAACAGCTGAGGGAAGACACCGGGCCTCGGGAAGGTGATTCCTTTTGGGACCATCTCCCTGGACCGGTCACCTCTTCCTGGGTCAGAGCCACTGACCACCAACACCAGCTGTAATAGATATGTTTTTCAAGAAATTTAGTCTAGGCTTCAATTATTCTAATGGTTTACACACAGTATACAATTGAACATGTTGCTCCAGTGGGGGCCAAAACCCCAGATTAACAGTAATAAATACAATCATCTAAAAAAGAAGATAGCAAAGGTTTATCAGTAATTATTAAGCTTGCAACTCAATAAACCTCTATGCTTCTTCGTGTTGAGAAGGCAAAAGTTATTTAAGCATTTTCTGCACATTGACCATATGCTGCTGCTTTTGGAAGGTTTGTGCTGATTTTGCTAACTGACAAACAACATTTTTTCAAATACACTTCTGAGGGCAATATTCTCCACTTTATTTTCTAAGGAAAGTGAGTTTGCAAATGCAAATTCAGAACAGCAAAATTAATATGACAGCATTTATCACCAAGCAATTAGAATAGATTCAAATATGCATATTTGCTAATGTACACTTCCCATAAGAGTAACAGAAAAAAGCTTTTACTATTTACTTCCCCCCCACTGCTGCTTTTTTATTGGAAATATATACCATTTTCCTAACAGATTTGCTTGTTTTCTTCATCTACAGGAAACATTATTGCCCAGATTCTCTTCAAGTCAAAACAAGTGTAGTAATGCTGAAATGTGTGGAGTGCTGGGGAAAAGAAACACAAAAAACCCAACAAGGAAACCAAAAGTAAACAAGAATAACAAGAATATAAATCTCCTGGAATTGCTCCTAAATTAACAGATTTATTATGGTTATCTTTACCTCCTTAGCACCTAGTGATATGAACCAGACTGGTCTTGTGTGAACAAAATTAGCTGCAGGCAGGCACATCCTTTAAAACATGGTGTTGTGATAATTATTCCCCAGTGAGAATGGATCCCTGTTGCTTATAAATTTGATCATAAGGTGGAGAAATTAAATTACAGAACAGGGATAGTAACTGAAAGGAATACATGAGTTTACCCATGAAATTAAGAGCAAAGCACAAATGAAAAAATACAAAAATCAGATATGCAGGGAACCTATGCCATTTTGATTCAGCTCAGTGAGGAGAGCATGATGCCATTTTATGGCCACTGGAGAAACCACAGAGTAGCTGAACAGTCAAAATATACTTCCTCATTCCTTCTGCAGAGGGGTTTTTCTAGAGATGATGCAGCATCAGCTTTAAATATCATCGGTAGAGTTAAACTGATATGCATATTGCTAGGGCAATTACTAGAAGCAGTGGCCTATATTCAGACAGGGATGTTATTCTGTGGAATGCTGGCTGTTTAGTTACAGAATATGTATGGAGTTAATAGTTTCTTGAATGACTAAACAAAAGTACTCTACAAACCTAGAATTACCCCACCCTGATGAAACGAATGCCTACTGTCCCCTGATGTCAAAATAGGAGGTTTCGCTTGCATAGTTATGCTAATGTCATGCCTATAATTGATAAGAAAAATTTCAAATCATAGAATAATTTGGATTGGAAAAGACCCTTCAGATCACTGAGTACAGCCATAAACTTAACACTGCCAGGACCACTAAATGAAAAATGAACTGAAATGAAAGTCAAAATATGGCAGATAGAGTATGGCCTGAGACTGACACAAACAAACAGATAAAAGCTGAACATATTAGAAATTACTGATTATCAAAAGACCATGCTCCTAAGATAGAGTACTACATAGAATGAAATTAATCTAGCCAGAATAAAGATGCTCTGTTATGGTAAAACAGATGAGTTTTGATCCTAAATTAATGTCAGCATGTTGGTTAATGAGTTAAATTTTCTTAAAATTTACAGAATTCAAGCACAGTAAGCTTGTCAAAAGCATATCAGTTCTGGCTGACATGCCACAAAGTTGATGACTAACAGGTGGTGATGAGCAAATTCTGAAAATAGCTTTCAGCTGTTTCTGACTATGTAAGTAGTTCTAGTTTCCAAATCTCAGGACCAGAAGACTTCACAAGTTTTTTTTTTCCTCCCCCCATTTATAGACTATTTAGATGAGCTCACAGTTATGTGACAGAAGTTAGGGTTTCTTTTTTTCAACTAGGCTTGCTTACTTGAAAACCATTATTCATATGAATAAAAGGAGTATTTAGGAACTGACAATCTCAAAACCATACGGAGCAGTGTAGGCATGAAGGTAGGAAGAAAGGTTCATATGCAGGTGAGATAGGGGCAGGAATATAACTACACTTGTGCTAGTATTATAGCTGTTAAAACCTTATCCATAGTCTTGTGTGAAATTAGGGCAAGTGATTTCTGATTTACTATATTCATTATAAAATTCTGTTTTATCTCCTATCTTTAAAGGATCCTGTTTCTCTTGCTTTTAACTAGCTGTTTATTCTTCCATTTCCTTGTTGCTTATGCTTTTGCTACTCTTCTCCATCCTTAGGCTACTGAGTTAAAAGATCATCATAGATCTTCATAGAAGCATGAAGGAAGAATATTAGCAGGATTTAAAAATATTTTTATTGAACTTTAAGTTATTCTTATAAGGAAAAAAGTCAAAATGTCTGGTTAAAATTATTATTCATGCTAGCACAATGGGACTATTCAGTAAATTAATATCTGTCTCAGGGTATTAGTCTAGTACTAGCTCTTGACACAGGTGTGAAGTGCATATGCTTAGCTAGCTTATCTCCCTGACAGTATTTATACATAACTCTTTAAGAACATATGCATAATGCTTTGGAGCAAAAGTGACTTTCTTTTTTTTTTTAAGTTTTTCTAAGCAATATATTATTCTGGCTAAAGGTCGCTGAATCTTACCTGTTAGTATGACTTTTTGTGTTACAATATGGCAATAGTTGGAAAACTGAGCATGACTTTTTTTAAAAAAGAAGATGACTACGTTGGAGAAAAAAAAAAAGATTCTCTGAGTGATAATAATAATAATAAAGTAAATTAATTTTTGGCCTGGATTTGAGGTGGGATGTGATGTCTCCCTTGCATTTGTATTTGCTTCCATTAACTGGAGCAGGCTTACATGATCAGATACAGATTCTTTTGCTGCCAGTGGAAAAATTTCCGTTTATTTCAACAGAAATGAAACAATTTCAATTTTTTTTTGTTTGTTGGTTTCTCTTGCTAAGTGAAATTGACCAATTTGAGTAGAACATAAAAAACTTGCAAAGGAGAATTTTATCAGTCTTGGGGAAATCAGTGGTACACTGGTTTCAGAGAAAACTAGTGGGTGTTTTTATGATAAAGATTAACTGCCTTAGCACAGGCATGAAAACTTATGTATCAACAGAGTCACATGACCACAAGCCAATGATTAGTTATGAAGATGTCATGACCCACACCAAATCCAAGAGCACAATTTAGATAAATAATATTAATAAAACATACAGCTTTTCTGTGTTTGTAAAAACTAGCATAAGAAAATACATGTCTATTAAAAGAAAAGAAAAGGGTTAAAAAAACCCCAAACCAAAAAAAGCCTAAACAAACCAGAAGAAAACCTGTGGATTTTCTTCTTGCTAAAATACATGTTCATTAAGTTGGTTGGTTCAGCTGTTATTCACTTGAGTTTTTAAGAATAAATGGATTTATTTATAACTGTTTTATACAAAAGCACCACTCATATTAAAAAATAAGTTCAGTGCTCTTTAAAGTTACTTTCTGAGGGCCTGTTCTATTAGGATGGAACAAATTTCCAGGTTACATGATGTTCCTTTTGTGTCTCCACACACAAATTTTTAATATTATTATTCCATTCATGCCATTCAATTTAAAGTCTGATTATCATAAATTTTCAATTTTTATGTCATTTTCATTACCAGTTCTGCAAAACAGAAGAAGAAAGTCCATGGTGAAACACTCTCCCTCAATTAGTTCTTTATTTTATAGCTACCATTCCTGCTCACACTGCATATAATTAATGGAAGGAAAGATAGTAAAATGCAGTAATACTTTATAATCTCCCTTTGTATTATTTTATCTGGTGCATACCAGTCCTATTTGTCTCTTACACATAGTCCATAATTCTAAAAGATTAGTCAGTGCACAATGCTGCCAACTGTGTAATATTTTATATTAATCTCTTCCCAACCTGCTAGAATAATTTATAATTCAACTCCTGGCATCTGGACAGAGTCCCATCTTCTATATTTAGTCCTTGTATCAATATTATTATCTACTTTTCAATACATTTTATGTAAAGGAGATAATCCCAATTTCATAAATAAGACCTTTTCTTCATCACCACATTTTGACAAAATACTTCTAGGTTACCACTGTTAAGAGTATTTTTGTCCCAAAATATTCTAATCCATTCATTTTGTGTGTTCTTCTTGAGTGGCTTGCTATCACCATCTGTTTATGGTCCAAAGTATCCTTGAGTTCTCTTGAGTCCTTTTCTTCAATCCTGTCACTTCCTTCTTTCCAAACCTCCTGTTCAACTTCCTATGACTAAACTTTTTAAGGTTACTCCTGCAGTAGAATACTATAAAAACAGAGAAAGTTAGATGCTGATTATATTAGTTAATTGAACTTTGATTTTAAGAGATTTATTAGTCTCTTCACTATTTGTGTTTATTTGGCTGGTTGATGGGGTTTTTTTACCTTCATCTTTTCCTTGTGTTTTCATCCCAAGCTGTTTTATTTTGGAAAATACTTGCATAATTACAATGGTTGATATTATTTCTAGGACTATTGTTTCATTATCCAACTTAAGTAATGAATAGATTTCGTCCTTAGTTTGGCCTTTATATTCAGCCTTATGCCTATGAATGAGCCATTACGTTGCCTCTCCTTTTAGTTATCAGTCATTTAGTCATATAGATATTTCTAACTCTTAGCACTGCATGCACTGGCAGAGTGATATAACAGTGGAGAAAGATAATAAAGAATCACCTGTGGAAACATCATTCTTATTTAGAATTTCAATCACAATTGTATTATTGTATTGTTCATTCTTCACCATGAATTATAGGAATTCACCAAATCTGTTTAAGTACTCCAACAGTTCCTTTATGACACACTATTCATATGACAAATCTATTCTCCCACAAATGTACTGTACAAGAATGCTCTTGAATAATTCTTTATATCACTTCCCTTTTCTGCATTCACACTTTTTTCCTCCTATTCAATTTTTTTCAGCATTGAATAACAGAATTATTATTAATGTTATGTTTTAATTCAGCTGAAATTTGCACAGAGACTTGATCTTTTTTCTTTTTTTTTTGTATTGTCTTACAGCTTGAAATATAGCTGTAGATTTCCATCTTTATTAATATATCACTGTACAAAGGGAAAAAGAGGAAAACATGACATTTTGCATGCTAATTCTTGTAACTTTCCCAAAGAATTAAATGGAAAACTGAGTATTCAGCAAAGTGTATCTGTAAACAAAGGATGACATAGACAAAACAAACATAGAATAATATGGTTTTATGTAGTGAGCCCTGTAAAATTCCTACTATGTTAAAATATTGGTGAAAGAGTCTCTAGGATTCACCCAATTGCCTAGGATTTTGCCAGAAATATAATCTGTAATATTCAAGGCTCAAATAGCATCCAGATGAAAAATGCCTCAGAAATTAAATCTATAATTGATAAACAGCTCCACATAGCTAAACTTCAAAATTGACTAAAGCTGACATCCTTCCCTGTGGTTCACTCCATTTCATGAAGATAAATTTGTGAGTGTTTCTTCCCAGCTTGCTTTGCTGACAATGATTGGTCTGTATAAAATAAGTAGCATGCTTCAAGTCTTAGCCATTAGCAACTGGAAAGCAGGTGTGCAATCATTTGGTATCCTTTAACAACACTTCAAACCCATATTCACTTTCATCAAAGAAAAAAGAAGAAAAAGAGACCGTGTGCTTCATGGCAAAACCTTTTACACATAAATCCTGTGGAATTTTATTAATGTTTTAATCAGCAATATTCATAAGAGCATATTTTCCTGCCAGCAATTTTGGATGATTAATTGAAAACTTATCAACATACACTTGGAGGATAGGTGAGATATCAAAATGCACCTAAAGTTTTAGTAACTGAATTTCATCCTGGATACTCATTGGCTGTAGCTAGGATATAAACACCTAGAGCTCAATTCAACTACCTAGTTGAATTAAAAGGATTGAGTTAAGGCTCAAGACCTAGGATCTGTAGGACAACCAGCCTTTCTGGATGAACAACTAGAAGCCAGACTTCGTGACACTGTCCATCACAAATGGTATTATATATATCTGACTGTGCCATTTGTCAAGCCTCTAGGTCAGAAGTGGGCATCTTTATTTAGGTATTTAAAAATAGGAATTACAGTCTTGAGCTGAAATCTGCCCCGAGTACAGACCTAACAAGAACTTCCTGTGCCAGAACATTTTGTCTCATATATTAACATTCATGTCAAATGCTTTTACTAACTTGAGAAAAATATGACTCTTTATTCATGTCTGACCTGTATGAGAATTTTGCAGACAGTAGATCCATATGTTTATAGATCCCTAAATTGGTCTCAACAGTGTTTTGATCACTTTCTGTGAAACTTCATGGTGCAGCTTAAGATTGTCAGAGTCAAAAAGGTGCCATTAGTCTTGAACCCTACATAAAATCATTGTTTAGCAGTGCCTATCAGGATGTAAATTAAATTAACCTGCTTTTAATCCACTAATTCAGAGCAGAGAGATAAAACAGAGCTGGTAATATCACTGTCATTTTTATAATAAATTAGAGGCTAAATATGTCTCAGAAAGTCACCTATCTTTAGTGCCTCTTTTGGCTTAATCTCAGAAGTTCCCCCATCCCAGAAGAGTGTCTTTACCGCTGTATCTGGCTTCCTTTTTCTCCTTGTGTCACTGCATAGGCTAACTCAAGTGGGAAGAGAATATAAGAAGACTCTAGTCTGTCCTCGTTCTTGATACAGAGCGTCTCTGAGGTCTGAAGAGGTTTCTGTCCAGTTGGGTCTTGAAACTCCTAAGGCACAGTCTCTCTGGGAAAACTTCCACACTGTACAGTGGTCTTCAAGACCTCAAGCCCTGGTCCCTGAGTAGTCCCTCACAGGGCAAGTGCTCCATTCTGATTGTTCTGATGGCCTTCTGATGAACTCACCCAGCTTTACTGACGTCTGTCCTATTCTGAAGAACACCAAAGAAGATGCAATAGTATTGGTGTGACCTTACAAGTGTGGGGATGATAACCACTTCCTTGGACCTGCTGCCTGTGCTGCTAACACAACTCCGTATGCTGTTGCTATTTCTGCTGCCAGAACACATTGCTGACTCCAGTTAACTGTCCTCAGAGACTTTTTCCCAAAGCTGTTCCCCAGGTTGTGTGTATCACTGCTGAATTTCCCAGTGTTCCTGTTGGCCTATTCCTTACAGTCTGTCACCATTTCTGTGGCTCACAGGGGCCCCAGCCTCGTATTGACTGGCCAGTCCACTTTACAGTCAAAAGAAAGCTTCATAAGAAGTGAACTGTGTCTTCACCAGATACTTGACAAAGATTTTGAACAAGATACAATGATTTTGTTTCCCAAAACACTGCTAGAGTTAAGTGTCACTATTCAAAAATATTTTGTAAATAGGTGGAACTACTTAGTGTAAAATAGTCTATTTTTGTGTACAGTGATGTCTGAAACTTTAAAATACGCACGTTTTAATAGAAAATCCCTAATATAATTTAATGCATCATAACATTTTGATCTGAAGCACGAAAACATAAGTAGCTTAATTCAGACTAAGAAAATTATGAAAAGCATACTAAGCATTCCTAAGAGGTGTTCAGAATGCAATGATGCACCATTCAGACAAGTCAGCATTAAAGATAAAGTCTTTGAAATGAAAATCTGGAAAAGCATTTTGGGTCATTTGTAAAGATTCTTTACATATTACACAGCTCTTGTAATTTCCAGGCTGTAATGGCAGTATCCTGGTGAAATGAAAATTGTTTTTAAGAAGACCCAAGAAGAGAAGGAAGGAAACAAGACACGAATAAAATAATTCTGCAGTTTAATGCAAGAATTAACTTGTATTCCTCCTACTTGCTACCCTCTAGGCTCCTGAAACTTTGGCAGCATGAGCTCCTCAGCTGTGTAACTACATCTCACTGAATGGATTGGCACTGGTAGTAAACCATTAAATCATAATAAATTTGTGAAAGTAGATTTCCTTTATTTAAATCTGACACTTCAGCATCTGTAAATTATTCTTTGAATATCTGAACATATTTTTGTTGATGTAGTCAATCAACATATTCTTATTACATCCTGCTACATCAGAGAGGTGTAAAATGTCTAAATGGATTTCAGTTCCAAACAACACTCCTAAATCATTATTTTTTATTTCAAATGTTGAACAATAAAAATAACCATCTGTAGATCAGGAAGCATGAAATACTTCATTATTTTCACATAGAAAATAAGGGTCTTAAGCTAAAAAATATGATAGTTTGATCTGTAAGATTGTACTTCTGAGTTTGCAAATTTTTTCAAATACATTTTTACTTTTTAAACTTTTTTTTAATATATTTGCACCATATACTTGAGTTTAGATTTCTCTGATCAGCTACACACTTCTCTTAGTAAATTGGTCACTTTAGATTCCCTTTGAAAAGGAAACACAGTGGGAAGATTCATAATTTTATATCTCCTCTTAAAGTAGTCTTACATAACAAGTGGTTCAGAAACACTTATTTTCAATGACTTATTTTCAAGTAATAACAGATTAGTCAGATATAGACATCTACATTATACCCGTCTAAAGCTAGGCCAGATGAATCTCACCTCAGCTTAAGAAATCAATGAAAATTTTAATGTAGTCATGTCTTGTGTCCTTCTGGAGCAGGAGTAGCAATTGGTAGAAATAAATTAATTAAGAAGTTAATAAATAAACACATATATACATAACTTACAAATTGAATAGCTATTAGCTCTACAGGCTGTTGCTGTAATTTATTAAACCTTCTGCAGAAATCATAATTCTTCTGTGTTCTTTCCTATCCATTTCATTCAGTATTTGAAGGAAAAAGTATTATTTCAAAGTCTCCTGAAATTTTCTGTAACAATGCCTAACTATTAAGAACATTTTATTCAACATTTTCTTCTCCACTTTCAATATGTAGTGTTCAGAGGTGGCAACGAGCAAGAAATCAGAGCTATGATACACCTTTAGTACAAGAGCAAATGTTTCAGTGATATAGAATGAAAGCTATTATGTGGAAAAAGAATGGTTTCACGTGTCAGGCTGCTAATACCAGCTTTTCCTACTATAAAATAATTGGCTGAACCCAGAACATGTTACACAGTGTTGCATTTCTAAAGCAGCAGTTGTCCTTGCACAAACACACCTTGACTGCAGGTGTCATCCTTCTTCTCAATACATAGTGTTTTAAATAATTAGTGATCTATTTTATCTAAACAAGCAAAACTTTCAAAATACTGAGGTTAATTCATTACCTTCCAAAATTTTTAATACCAATATTAACATCTAATTAAAATTTGTCCTCTTCATTTATCAGTTTAGCTCTTGCTGTATTTCACTATTTTATTCCATCCTTCTCACTTTCCTAAATTATTGCCTTCTATCCTAAGTCATTTAAAATCACGCTTCTCTTCAAAGTCAACACACTTCAAAAGTTGGAATACTAGCTTGAAAGAAGTCCTTAATTTTATTCATTCAGAGTCAGACAGAAGCCCAAAAGATGGAGAAGACTATGGATATAGAATTCTTTATACTTGAATATTCATAATTTAGAAGTTAAATTTTGATAATTTATGATATCTAGTTCACAAATTATGCAAATGTAGTAAGAGAGAAGTAAAATCATTGATATCATGATATAGGAAGTGACACAGAGTGATGTCATTGAAGGCTGTGTGACATAAGGCTCCCGTGTAGAGTGATGATTAAAAGCAAATTGCATATGAAATTTCTCCGATTTTTTTAATATAAATATTTTCATCTGAAAACTGAAAATTCAGAAGATGCTTCAGAATGGTAAACTATCATAAGTTAGGCAGCTGGAAAATCAAACAATTTTCACTTTCTGACTTCAATCCACTTGTATGAGTCACAATCTTTAGAACTAATTTTCTCAAGAAAATTGTTTATAAACACTATAGAAATATGAAAATACTCATTCACAACTTTTACACTGCATGGAAAGTTTTTCATTATGGATGCATGTTACCTTTATATTTCAAAGCAACCTAAAAACTTTACTACAGAGAAAAGAGTTTTTAAATATGTAGTTTGTATTTAATTCACATTGTAAATACCGTACTGTTACATCAAAACCCCACATTTTTTCACATAGACAGTTTTAAAAGTATGCTTTCTATATGGCCAGCTACAGTCTACCTACTTCTTTTGCAGTTTGGCTATAGCAGGTTAAAATGCAGCATATAATGATCTAGAAGGTAAAACACAGAGGCTTAATTAGGCTGATTAACTATAGATATCTGTTGTCATTCGAGGTCCTCACATCTGTCATACCTGGCCTGCAACATCTCTTTAAGGACGGTGTAGGTACCCCATTGGTTCCATGCCATATCTGTCAGCCCCAAATCGGTATCAGGGGAATTTTAGATGGCAATGCATGCAACCGTAGAGTCAGCCAAACTGAGTCCTACTTATCCAGACTCCTATTTGGACTCATTGAAGAGCAAATAACTATCAAGTAGATTACAAGTGGATATCTACTGGAGCCGGTAATTTCTACAGTATTCAAGATATCAGCCTAGGGCTCACAGATAAGACCTACAAACATTCAAATCTTTCTAAAAACAAAGGTGCAGAGACAGGGAATCTCTGATAGCACTAAATACCTGTCTTCAGGCAACTCATATGAAACCTACCTTAAATGTCATTGATATCTCCAAGAGAGTCTTTATACTTACATAGTTGTGACATTTATATAAGAAATTCTATAAATTAACAGTGAGTACATTTTTGCCTAAGTTACAACTAACGTTTTAAATGTGAACCAAAGAACTCTGCTTTATACATATTTCCAGATAGAAGGCAAATTTGAGAAAACATAGCCATAGATTTTTACGCGTAGGTTTGACTGGAAAATATTTTAATTTTCTGATAATCAAAGCCTTAAACTTGTATCAACTAATTCTTAATAAAAAACATTTACTTTCTTCTTGAGTGAAAGCTGGATGAAAAAATACCTAATCTTGTTTTTTATTTTTTTTTCATTACAGTTCTTAAATACCTTGAGTGTATTGCCTATTTTTTTTCACTCTTCAAAACCAAACTAACTATTTTACCATGACATCACTGAAGTAGAAAACTGCAAGAAATATTTCAATTTTAAATGGTCTTTTTTATTACTTTTGAAATATAACAAAAATGCTCTTCATCTGATGCCTGCTATGAGACACAAAGTAGGTTTCCAAAATCAACCTATGTTATTTTTTTCTTTGATGTTATCTTAACAAGCACATTGCATCAAGTCATCCTCTGACACTGTGAATGCATTAATTACAAACTATACTAATTTCCAGCTTTTCTGCATATTCTTTATTTATTTTTCTTATCATCCAAGAAGCTTTGGCAGATATAAGGGGAAGGAAAATATAGTATTTCCTGTATAAACATGTTTAATTTATTTTTTGATATAGCAGGTGAAAACGAGGTGTCCACTTGAGAAGATCAAGGTTCAGTGCAAGATTGAGTTTTCAGTAGACTAAACATCATTTCCCTCTAGACTACAGAGAGAGGCACAAAAATATAGCAAGTTTAGCCATGTCAGAATTATTTCTCAGACAGGTAGAAAACCCTAATCTTATCTGGATCAAGCGACTCAGATGAACCCAAGGTCTTATTTCCTGCCTTAGGTTTATCCAGTCTCAAATGCAAAACGGGACTGATACTCATTCTATCATTTAGTATGAGAGATTTTGAGGCCTATTCCTTCTAGGAAAAAAGAAACCAAAGCATACCCACTGTAATTTCTTTTTTGCCATCACAACTATATGTGAAAATGTACTTTTTCATATTACTGTGATACCCTTCTGTGTTGCTTAGTTAAGTCCTGGCCAATGTACCAGCATTCAAACACTGCTGTTGCAAAGAATGATATTGAAAATGTGATGAAACTATATGAAGTTGCACAAAGTAGCATATGTTTTTCACTGTGTAAGTGTATTACAGACTTCATTTTAAAGGTATCAATGAAAAATATGACTGGAAGTTTCAGGGTAGAAAATACTGGACACATTGTGCACCAATTTATTCTTTTTATTTCATTATTCTTGTGAGAGATAGGACTCAAATTAGTCACTGAACAATGTGTTGGACACATCTGGAACCTCCATGACAGACAACTTTCCAAATAGTTTCACTTTTTGTTTTGAGATAGTTATGGTAAGCAAAGTACCTTGAATGTTCTAAAATGTGTCCTCCATAAAAATAGAAAGTGTCAAGTAAGAAATCAGGATCCTATTAAACACTGGTTTCAAGGGAATTTTTCTATGAGGACATTTATTTTATGGACTGTTGTGGGTTTTTTTACATTTATGATTTTAAGCTTTCTTTGTAAGCTTTTGATTACTTCACACAAGTAATTTCCTATTACATTCTTCAATTATGAAAACGGAACTTTTTTCTGGATTTCTAGGAAATCAAAAAACCTGTGTATCTGTCCATTAATGCTTTTCTTTTGTCATCCTCTCACAAACAACAGCACTTTCATCACGACTTGAACAGACAACTCATACTTTCATCAAGCAGCAGCACTGCTCCTTCCCTTCAGTCTGGGACTTGTCCATCTGACACAGCTGGGCAAGGTGGAAAGAACATGTAGGCCATTTTATAGTCAAAAGTTAGCAGGTAGTAAGTAAAACTTTTTCATTACCCCAAAAATGGAACTAAAGAACATTTGTCTGCCATTACTTTGATTACTTTGCTTATTCTACTCCAACTTGCCAAATAATGCATTTCAATGCATTTAAAATTCCTTTAATGAAACCTTTCTCTCACCTCTAAAGATAAGTGCCTTTTAGACTGTAAGCTCTTCAGGGCAGGGACTAGGTAATTTTATTGTGTATAATTGTGGGGCTTTTTACACCATGAGCCCTCCTTGAAAATTGACTTTAATCAGCAATATTAATACTGCACAAGTTCTTAAAATTTAGCTTTACTGGAAAGTTTCCACTGCAAGGAAAATGACAAGTGAAACTTACTCTGATGAATAGCAGCAACACAGAAAAGCATCAGAATAATTACAATGGCTAAGTTCTGCTGGCTGCTGTGTAATGTAATGAAGTCAGTGCCTGCTGTGGCCAGATAAATCAAGAATTGCTTTATAGCTTGCAGCTGGACTTTTTAGTCAGATTACTCACAACAGTGCTGCTCCCATTATGGCCATTATGAACAGCACATTCGAAAAATAAGTAAATACACAATATGCTAATGTAATTTTGTGATGATTTAGTAGCAGCATGCAAAATGTGCCCAGTTGCTGCTGGGGTAGGCAGAGGAAATCTTACTGCTTGCCAGAACACAATGATATATCAATCTTTATACTTCAGTTACCCAAGGTCAACATAAGAACCTTCTCAGATTTTTCTTTTCTCCTTCTGTGATCTTTGGGATCAATACCCAGGGGTAGAAAACATTTGATGGTGTTTATAGTGCAAGTGAAACGATGCTTTAAGTGCAGTAGGAAGACTTTAATCATTTTACCGCACCCGGAGGCTTTCAGCACATTTAGAATAAGTAAACCCTTTCTACAGATTACTCAGGGCACAGTTTCTCTAAGGTGAATGTCCTATGACTGTGTAAATACACCAGCCACTTGCAGGTAAATTTTGTGAGAGGGCTACAAGTCTAAATGATATGGAATTCCTACAGATTTTGTGCCACTGTAGTTGAACACCAACATTTTCAATGCATGCAGTAAAAAAATAGTTTATTACCAAACAGGCAGCAGTCAGACAGCCAGGCAGCACCTGCTTCTTTCTCTTAGGTTGGTACAGGCATACCTTCAAACCATTCAGATCATATATTTCCATTTGTTCAAAAAGAGAATATAAAAAAAATATTTTGTGTTTTCTCAGGTTTTAAAAAGAGATACTTTTTTGACATCTAAGCCAGATCCAAAGGTCCGTTGTACCAAACACTGTATGGCATGTTGTTACTAATCCTGTGTAAATTTACATAAAGCTAATTTCATTAACACAGTTTGTATATAGATACTTGTGCTGAGTTCTGTAAAAGGATAGAGGCCTGAACTCTTGTTACTTCTTACCTAGGATCTAAAGAGAAAATGCTGGAGTAGTATATAAACCACTGTTAGTTCTAACAGTAGCATTGTTATTTGTTTCAGTTTTCTTTTACCTAGATACAGAATGAGAACTGGTTCTCTTCCTGGGTTCACCTTTGCTGGAACAGGATCTCTATTCTAATATTACTTTTTAAAAATTAACAAACTTGAGTAGTCCTAAACCACTTTCAAACTATATTCTTTCCTCAGATACATGTAAGAGCCCATACTTACAAGCACTGTCCCTATTGGAAAGAGTCGATGTTTTGATGAAGAAAGAAGAGAGCATTGACTGGGAAAATTCAACCAAAGATATGCTTATGCTTGTGCCAATTATTCTTACAAGCTGAAAAAGCATTCTGAGAGGCTGGCTTCCTTTTGTTGAAGCTCTCACGGCTTCTCTTTCTGCTGAATTTGAGTTTCATTTAGTACCTAGGTTTAGGAAAACGGTGGTTTACATAGATATCCTTTCTTGATCTTCAGGAGGTGTTTTTCTTGCTGAATTCCTGAACTGCTGCTTCATTTCATGTGCTCTTTCTCTGCAACCATTTCTTCTGGATCAGGTGATTCATAGTCCTCTCTGTGACTGTAAAGTTTAAATCTGACCTCCATGAGGCTTACTTGGTGAAAGTGAATTTGTCTTTCAGGTGCTGAATAAAAGCACATCAGTACTTCCTATCTCCAGAGTTCATCAAGATCTGTCATTGATATGTGAATTTTTATCAGCAACAGTCCAGTTCTGAATGCTGTCTATATTTCGACAGGGTCAAGCTGATTTTTAGATCCAGAGTTGGAAGTAGGTCAGTGAGGCAGTAAGAATTAGCAGAAGCTGAAAGGTGTCAACAGAAGGTGGCAGGACATACGGGGTACTGCAGAGGTTTCAGGGACCATTATCAGTCAGTAGAAGTAGAGGTAGAAGGCCTATTCTGAATAAACAGAGGAACTGTTTCTGTTAATGGGAATAGCTGCCATTTTCATCGAGACCAGCAAAGTGCTGACGAAAAAGGTTTGTCCAAGGACCTGAGAAATGGGCACTTAGGAAATAAAAGGCTAAGAATTCAGTGCTATATCTAGCTTCCTAGAAAACAGCTTTTGTTATGTGTGAAGTTTGTTTGGAGAGAATTTTCCCAGAGAAATGGTGAAACGTGCCAAATAACACTACTTTCTGCAATGTGTTTGAATTTGCTATCTTTGACTTTGTCTCCGCAATTTACATTGCATCTCCATTATGTACAACAATAAACAGATGACAAAGTTCATGTCTGCCTATAAAATTCTGAAAATAATAGCTCAAAACAACTGCATTTCAAACACACCTGAGAAGAAAATGACAGAACTCGCATTCCACAGATGTTACTCCTGCCTTTAATGCACTACTGCTCAGATGCAGAAGCGATGAGCGCCATATAAAACCTTGCAGAGAATGCAGTTAGGATATTCTCAAGTGGAGTGCAATCCCATTCAGAAATGCAAAACAAAACCCGTGCTCCATTTAACCTCCAGTAAAAGCCTTAGAATACAACTGAAGTGGAGCTTGAATGATATACATGAAAGTCTTTTGGCTCTCTGTAGCAGACTGAATTTTACCCATGGTGATTCAATGACAGGCCTAGCCTATTGTCATTCATAGTGAAGTGACTAATGATTTCTTCATAACAGTTCCACTTGTAGATTGAAGTGCCTCTCACTCACAAAGATAAATAGCAAATCATCATCAGTCATGTATTTCCACATAAAGAATATACATTTTAACTTGGCTATATTCTTTATTTTATGGTTGTGAAGAAAAGCTATCTTACACACAATAGTGCCATGACTGCTTGATATATTTTCATTTATTGTGATGTTGATCTTCATTGCTTTTTACTCCAGCTACTACTGAAAAAAAAATTAAAAAAAGCAAAAAACCAAAAAAACCCCCCCAAAAATACGAAGACAGGGAAAACCTTGAAAATAAAGCATCTATACTTCTGGTGATTTTGACAACCTTGACAAATCACAATGAGAAAAGATATATTAAACTGTCATGCTGAAGTTTGCCCAAGGAATAAGGAAGAAAATTCAGCAGGGAATAAAATTGTTTTTTTTTCTCTTTCACTTGTTTTCATAAAACCAACCAAAATATTGAGGACAATATACAAAAATAAGTATTCAAAAGTACTTTCTCAATGATCTTTTACATGTGACTATATCCTGTCCTGGATTTTTGGACCTATTTTTATGCTTTTGGTTCTGGCTAATGAAACAGTCAGTAACACAAATCAGAAAGCTTTAAAAGACCAATTAAACCTTGAATTGTTTTACCATTTTCAGTAACATAATCATACCAAATAACTGGAAATAGGTTGATTTAAAAAAAAAGTGGAGGAAAACAATGGAAATACCTAAATGGTGAAGCTCTTCTCAGACCTGTCAGGGTCTTGTAACAAACATTTTGAATGTGTGTTCCTCATTTTAAGCATCAAAATGTATCTTTTTGACTCTGTAGGCATAACTAAAATCTATCAAAACAGCTAAAGATATTAAAGTTCTATTAAATTTTCAAAAGGACCATATCATGAAGAACAGCATATATTTGAATCTGAACAAATACTGTATACAAGATTGTTATAGGGACGCTGCCTATGACATGTTTTGCTTCAGCAACAATTTTGATCGTGGCTATGGCCTATCTTACTTTCTACTCAAAGATCTAAAGAGCTGTTCTTCATATTTATCTTTGCTTCAATTTTTATGTATTTCTATTCCCATATTACTTTTATTTTTTAATTATTATTGTTATTCCTACTATTAAAATTAATAAATTAGAAATCAAGAGTGAGGGTTGGACTGCAACTCTTATTAATTAGTTTTTTTTCATGTAGAGGGTATTCAGCACTCATTTCAGTTGCCCATACAGAAATATACGTGGGTTTAAACACCCCTGGGTAACTTGCCTGTGCTTCAAGCCCTGTTAAATGAGCAAACAATGCCTGGTAGGCCCTACTTGGTACATAGAAGGTTTGTGTCAGATAATGCCTGCCATCTTAAATGAAAACAGATGGCTGGGTGTAGACAATGAAACCCCACCTCTAAATCCATATGAGCTTAACTTTCTACAAAGTGATAGTGCAAGATAGTCTTCAACAACTCCCTAAAATAAAAAAAAAACCGAAACAAACCTGCTCTTTGCACAGACTGTGGAAAGAGACAAAAAATATCCAGAGAGCTGTAAATCAGATGTGGTCCATAACCACTTAAGACCTCTACAGCTTTTGAAATACTTCACTAGTTATAATTTCAGCAGTGGGTCAAAGGATGTCCTCATTAATTATATCTTGGCTGTTGACAAGCTATACCATAATTTCAATAGTGTTCTGCCTTTTCTGCTTGTTGTATTTTTTAATGTCCATAAATATAAAACCTCTCTTGATATGAAAAAAATTACTCCTTGCATTTCTTCTTTGTATCATTATATACAAGCAATGAAAGTTAATAGTGATAGTTAAAAGTTATCGGCAACTGATAAATTTTGCTCACAAAATAGATAGAACTTTAAGCAATTTATGATAATTTTTGGATGAACATAAATTACTGCAGTCTCCTCACTACCAATACCTTGCCACATGAACTCAATACAAATATATTCTGCTTTTTGTTCCATTTTTTCACAAAACACTTTAAAAGCACACTTTAAAGAAACCCTGTAGTTTCAAGTTCCAAAAAGTGAAAATGGGCCTGAGATAGAGGAACCAATATTAGTGTTGGTACTGTTTCTGGCATACAAATGTGTGAGATATGTATGTAGTTATATATACATATATAGATATATTTATATATATATATAAATTTTTTTCCACCTTTATAGGAAGGCCTCGAAAATAGAAAAAATATAAGGAGCAAACTAATTTTTGTAGTCTTGCAATCACCTTCCTCTGCATGAACTAATGTCATCATACAAGACAGGCTCTGTTCAGCAATTAATCTCTTTAACCTGTAAATTTCTTGAGTTCCACAAGAAGATGGAAACATCTTCTTTCCCAACTTTTGCTCTAGCTTATCCTTAGTTCTTAAGATAGTTTTATCCCAGAATTTGAACAATAAAATCAAAGCACATTTAAAAGAAAGCTACATCAGGCTCTTCCTTCCTTGATTTCTTGACCTTGCACATAAGGAGTGTTCTTTGAGGCATTTATTATTCATGGAAGAAAATATGGATAAAAATATTTCAGTAGTGCCAGTATGTGGCCAGTAGTTCCATGGATAAATATAAGAATCATGAAGACAATAATACAGGTTTCTAAGAAACAACCATGATTGTTTCACTGTGAGATATACAGAAATAATTTTCTATTGAAATAATTAATTTTGTGACCAATTGTCCTGGTTTGAGACAAATTTGGAGGAATGTCCAAAAATGAATGTCCTCTGGTAGAAGGCAGGTTACAGCCACTCCTCCCCTAACCAGGTTTGGAAAGAATTTTTCACTTTTTCACTTTCCTCTGAGGAAAAATTCTTTCCGAACCTGGTGGTGGAGTGGTGGCTATAAACCTGCGTTTTATCAGAGGATGTTCATTTTTGGACGTTCCTCCAAATTTGTCTCAAACCGGAACACCAACACAAGAGGTAAACTCAAAACACCATAGCAAAAGAACAAAAAAAAATGTAAACAGGCCCTCTCTTTTAAATTGAAGAATAAAACTATTTCTAGCATCAAGGACAAAACCATTTTAAGTGTATTTTTTGCAGTTACTACAGATTAGCGGACACGGTGGCAATGACTGATACACTTTCACCTTAGTGTCAGTAGTTGCTTTTCTTCTTGTTTTACATTCATTATATTTTTCTTATTCCAGGTACCTACTGAAACATTGGAGTAACTGCATACTCATGGCTTGCATCTGACATAGATGCAGTGTGCTGATGGGAGCTAAAAACTTATTTCTTATCTTTTTCTGTGAATATTTTGATGATGGTTTAAAAAAAAAAATACTTTGGTCAATATGCTTAAAAGTTTACAGCAGATCATAAGAGCAGAGAATCTCAATGCTTTAGCAATTCTGGTGACAGCTACATTGTCAACTGTGTGTAGTTGCAATCATGATATTACAACACTTTTGAAATACATAAAATATGGTGAGAGATTTTTGTGTGAAGTAATAAACGCTGAAAAATTTTGTGAGTTTTTGCGAGTTTTGCGAGTTTCAGACTGCACTGTGGGTGAGGTGCATTGCTAAATATCCTTGGTTAGCTGTCTAACAGGTCTTATGAATCCCCATCACCTGGCAATGCCAAGGGCTACATCTGTGGAAACACTCCTAGAACCATAGAATATCCAAGTTGGAAAGGACCCACCAGTATCATCAAGTCCAACTCCTGGCCCTGCAGAGGACACCCCAAGAATCACACCATGTCCCTGAGAGCATTGTCCGAACACTTCTTGAGCGCAGGCAGGCTTGGTGCTGTGACCACTTCCCCGGGGAGTGGTCTCTCAGAAACCTATATCTTTGCTATTAAGTCTGCCTATTTATGACAGATGAAAACCTTAGCAAATCCCACAAATTAGCTATAATCTCTCTCTAGACTACTTATGGGTCACTTTAGCTCTTGGGCTATAATAAGAAATAAGAAATCTGGGGGTTTTTTTTCCCTTAGAGTAATACTCATTATAATGAGATGAGCTGAGCATGCATAATGGAAAAAAAGATTCAAAATGGTCTTTTATTTTCCCGAAAAGTGGCTAATCACTAGTTGCAGTTGTGTAACTGCTTGGTTTTGGTTTTTCCAGTTCCTGTAAGTAATTTATTAATAATTTAAATATATTTTGGAGCAGACATGAGAGATAATATAGAAATATAAAGCTGTAATTAGATCGGTCCCTTTACTAATAAATATTTGTCTTAGATAATTATTACACTGAAGTGGTTTTGTTTCTGCTAATGATTAGAGAATTGGTGGCATTTTTCTGTCCTTTCAAATTTATTGCAACTCATACGTAAATGCACTGAAAAAAATAACTCTCGCTCAGTTTGTTCACTGAAGTTGAAAAACTAATCACAATCAAAAAACCAAAAATTGTTTTGTACTAACTAAAACATCAAACTTCAGGGTCATATCTTCTCAGAAAGTGAGAAATCAGACTCAACACAGTGTTAGGTGTTTAGAAACAATAATATTCTGATTAAATAATAATGTTCATTAAGAGGCTTGTTTGGAAGAGCAACCAGACTGACTTTTAATGTCCCCAATGCATGGTAACAGAGCCTCTTTTCCTCTGCCATAAGACTCCATAAGATCACCTCTTCTATTAGAAAGGAGTTTTTCTCAGTGTCACTTCCTAACAGAATGTTGACAGACTGTAAATTATAAAAGATAGTTTATGATCACCCACATAAATTACTATACAGAAGATTTATTACTTAACATAATTTCACTCATTAGGCAGAGGAACGCTTTCAGTATGCAAAGTTAAAAAAAAAAAAGTGTAATTTATTATGTTAGATGTTACCATAGCAGAAAATTTGTCATATGTGTGTAATAATAGGGAAACATAAAATGGTAATCAAAACATTTATGTAATATGAAATCATCCAATGCAGTAAAACTAAGTATTCAAACATATTTCCTTGTTAAGTCTTTTAGTGATTTATACTGTTAAATGGATTAAAGATATTCAATGTGTAGGTAGTCAATATAATCCATATTTGAAGTATTAATATATTATTTTATTTTTTAACTGCAAACTATAAAAATTATAATAAAACTAAAATACATTATTTTAGTTTTGCAACTGTGGCAATTTCAAATTTATCACCAAAAAAAGTTACAGTCAATAACTATATATACAGGTATTGCTTGTATTACATAAAAATATACACAGAAAGAATGAAAACAGAAAAAGGAAAAAAACAAGCCCATGATAATTTGGAAAGTTAATTTTATGCTGCTGATCAAAAATACATATCTTTAAAAATGTCTGCCGAAAACACAGTAGTGTTTGTATCTTGCTGATGTTGAACCTTTTTCTTCTTAATGAAATTTTGATCCTCTCTGTATTATATTTACTTACTATTTTGTTATATTTATCACTTATACTTGCTAACTATTTCCTGTTCACTGAAATCCTTTCCCCCTCACGTTAGGCCAAGTTTTCAATAACATCATATTTTCTTACTAATTTTTATGGATGTTCTTCTCTGGAACAGTTATTATTTATTAATTTATGAAGTAGCCAAAGCAGAGACCTGGTGCAACTTTAAAGTAATGTACAAATATTATAAGTAAGTTGTTAAAATATTTACTTTAAACCCAGGCACAGATGTACTGAAAAAATGTAATGGAAGAAGTGCACAATCATTTTGTAGCATGTTAACAATGTTAATAACATAATTATTACTTAAGAATGTATTAATATTTTATAAGATATTTAAGCACAGCGAGAGAAATATAGTGCATAGTCACAACGATGCAAGTGGAGACTTGTGATATAGCTGTACAAATAAGAATACAGAAAAATGTGCAAGTAGTAATGTCTGTCAGATCGGAGTGAAAGTTGTAGAAGAGCCAGGAGAGATGGCTGTTGGAACTAGAACTGGCAAGGTACCTGGTGAAATCAGGATGAGTCTTCCCCATAAAAACATCAAACGTGTCAGGCTGTATGAGATCACCACCCCTTATTCTGGGGAGATGAGGAGCATGAACCACTGCTGATGGTTAGGGACAATCAGGAGTGAAAGAAAGGGACCACACGATTCCAGCTTCCCTCCTCAAATTGCTCTTAAGTCTTGCCACCAGGACCTCAGCAGCTAATGACCATCATGGACCATAGACATCGTTGTTGACTGCACAGGATGAACGCAAGAAAGGCAGAAAAAGAAGGGTGTCTAAGGAAGATACAAGGATGCCCCTCGTATTGCAAGTGGACAACTTCCCATTTGAGATTGCAATCATGAGCTTTATACTTTCATACATGAGATCTATTACTTTATGACTCTCTCATTAAGCTTGGCAATAAATCAAGCTGTTTTATTACCGTAATGGGCTCAGATCCCTTTTATTATTACTGTCTGTATAACTTACAGTTTAGCATCTGGTTCAAGTTCCTCACATTGCAACAGATTTTGAAGAAATGTGTTAGGGGGCACAGGACTCTATCCTAGTGAACATAGAGTCACTGATTTCTGTAACAGACCACAGGAAAAAAAACCAGATATAACAGATCTCAGGATTTTTCATGGTCTTCCTAGATTTTTATTGGCCTGTCTTTAGCTGTGATTTAGTTTATATAATCATCACAGAAGCTATCAAACAACATGTTGACTATTACCCAATCTGCTTGAGAGTCTACCTGGCTTTATACACCAGTTAATGCTTACTGAGACACAGTGGTGCTGAGTTGATCATAGTAGGCAATTCAGCTCCACACAGTCTCTTGCTCATTCCCTGTTGCATATAGATAAAGTCTTATAAAATGAAGGTCTTGTTGCCTTTGCAAAACCATGGCTCAGGCCTGTTACTGCGGCTAAGTAGAGAAGGACTGTGGGAAAGAGACGTGTGGGAGCTGACAGCTGGCCTGAAGGCCTCACAGGCATTGACCTTGACACAATCAGTTTGTACCCTTGAGAATTGTAACATCAACAGAAGGAAGAAGCAAAACAACAGAAAGAGGATGTAGCAACTGCAAAAGGCAGGATATTTACTGGCTGATATTTAGCAAGAATGTGTGCAAGCTATAGGCAACCAATAATATTGTATTGTAGTAAGCTAGTACCAAATGAACATGTGGCACAAATGCTAAGAAATTGTATAAAAGAAGCTGTGTAGTAATAAAGGGGCTTTTTTTTGCATTTACCTGGGGCAGAGTGTGTGTGTGCATGTGGTGTTGGTCTCAACAGCAACAATTCCCCACAGAGGGTTGGGGAGACAATCGGAAGAGTAAAAGTGAAAACTCATGGGTTGAGATAAAGGCAGTTTTATAGGGAGACAAAAAGTTGCTTGTTCAAGCAAAGAAAAATAAGAAATTCATTCACTACTGTTCAATTCTTTTTCATTAAACGAGCCATCTTCAGAATCAGAATGAAGTGTAGCAGAATATGCACCTCATATGACAGCAAGAGCCTTGAAAACACAAACAGAACACAACAGGCCTCAAGTATCTAAGTAGTTAAAACCAGTAATTTGCTATTCATTAAAGTAGTATAACCTTGGTGCCTATTAAAGCCAGTATTACAGGCATAAAGGGATTAAACCCCAGGTTTCCAAAACATGTAAAAGACATGGTACTTTGTAAATTAGAATGCAAGATGGTATGAGATAGTAGTGAAGAACAAGCTGTAGAGTAGATTAGCAAGCATATAAAAATAACTCCTAGGTGATCTATGATATAAGATGAAATACTGCCATGACAATCCTTTGTCTCCTGGGGAACGATGCTAATGACTAACCATAATTCATCCTTCCTTCCTTCCTTCCTTCCTTCCTTCCTTCCTTCCTTCCTTCCTTCCTTCCTTCCTTCCTTCCTTCCTTCCTTCCGAATTCCTTCCTTCCTTCCTTCCTTCCTTCCTTCCGAATTCCTTCCTTCCGAATTCCTTCCTCTCTTCCTCTCTTTCTTTCTTTCTTTCTCTCTCATTCATCAATTACAGAATCTAGAATGGCACACTGAAAAGATGAGTCTATCACCACAGGAAATGTAAACACTAAAAATTTTATGAGTAGAACTTTTATTGTCTATAATTTGAACTAGTTCTTAAAATGAGTGTAATTGGACTAAGATAAATTCTTTGTTCAGATGAGCAAGATTTAAATTCAACTAAAAAGAAATAAATCACACAAAACTTCAGAAGTTTCACTGTAACAAGATGATGGAGAGTTTTGGTAACCTACTCTATAACAAGGACACAACTTGCTCATCAAAAGGGGAAAATGCTTGCTATATTAAAAAATGAATGGAAATGGCCACTCTGCCTTCTGCTTTGCAAAGATTTTTTCTCAGTGTAGGAAGGGGAAAGATGAAGTCTGAAGGACTCCTACAGAAAGATGATGATCTTTGGTGAGGAAAAGACTATTTTACCTATATTAAGTGTTTTGACAGCATCAGCTGGTCTATTAATTTGTCAGAATTCAGGAATTAATTTCTGGGTTCCAGATTTACACTTCTAGATTTTTATTTTATATTACAGAATGTGAAAAAAAATTAGATAGAGTAAATCTCTTTCATCACTGTCCAAGGTTAAGAGCCGTAGGTTTTTGAGTTCCTATCATTGTCAAGGGAAATACAGAGCTCCATTCAGTTGGCGATGGACAAGCATTTATTATCAATATAAATGTCTTACAGTATTCAAGACATCTTCAGTGGGCTAGAAAAAGTGACACAGGAGATACAGGCAAATTGGGCCCTTCTGGACCAGCAAATATGGTGAGGAAGAATATGATGGGGTATCTTAAGTAATACTAAATATATATCATTTAGGCAACTAAATCTTTCCCATCTGAGACTAGAGGGTCATTCAGCTCCTCTAGGAGTAAATGCCTACATAGGATCAGCTGAACAGCTTCTCAAACTTTACTGACTGTGATGCTTAGACCTCTGGCTTAGACAGCAAACAGATGTAAACATCCAGGTAAAGATAACCTAAGCAGTTGATTGGTTGTAGGGTTTTGTTTGGTTTAGTTTTGTGGTTTCTGTGGTTTTTACTTGTTAAAGTTTTAACTGATTGGAACTTACTATAGAATGCAATTAAGTATAACTCATTTGTTTTCCTTCTCAACTCTTTCTTCCACAGGTCTAAGAGGATAAAGTAGCTATTTATATTAAAAGCTAGTGTAGTTTTGAAACATCTTAGACAGCAGAAATATTGATCAAAGAATTCTGGTTTTACACAGTTTGTTTGAAAACAGCACAACTTAAGTATTCTTTAATAATCAGTCTGCAACACTCCTAAACTGCAGATACCAATGAAGTGAAAAAGATCAGGTTCTAGTCTATTATTTAACATAATTGAAGACTGGCATACCTAACAAACTTTTGATAGTAACCAGCTGTTTAGTTAGGTAATCATGCACCTATGTCTAAATGAAATTTTTATTTCACATAATTTTTCTGCTATATAAATTTATCATATACTAGAAGTATGTAAAATATTGCTGGAGTCTCATCAGTCACCCTAGAAATCTGACCTCTCATTCTAGAGAAGCTGCAGACCATATAGAGGAAGCTTACCAGATAAAATAGCAGGAAGGTGGTCTCCTTAAAATTCAGGGGAAATTGAACATGCTCAAAAGATAGCCTATCAAATTTAAAGGGGAAGGAGATGAAAGGCTGGGAAACCCCATCTCCTCCTCTAACAAACTGGGTGCAATTACTAATAAACCCCCAAAACAGGCTACTGAAACTAGGACTGGGGTTAGGACAGAGAAACCACTTATTATACACACTTTGAAGAACTGCCTGTACCTCTGTTAACTTCTTATAAATCATTATCACCGAGCACAGCAAAATAGAAATCCGAATTCATGGCCCTGCTCAGCAAAAGTTACGTATCAGGGACAAGATCAGAGCAAGCTGTGGATAGGCAAACAGGCCTAGGGACCAGAAAGACATCAGTACCTCAAGCCAGATAGACAGTATGAACTCAACCAACATGGTGACTACTTTACCCCAATACAAAGTAATTAAAACCAAACCAAAATGTAATTAGTACAGGTGTTTTTTCACTTTCCTCTGGGCCATGTGCTGGGTGCCACTAATATTTGTCCCAGTTTGAGACAAATTTGGAGGAACATCCAAAATTAATGTTCTCTGATAGAAGGCAGGTTTCAGCCGCCCCTCCCCCACCAGGTTTGGAAAGAATTTTCCTCGGAGGAAAGTAACAGGAAAAAACCCTATTTATTTAACAGACAAAATGCACAATGGGAAAAGAATAATGCTAAATAATAAAACCTCTCTCTGTGGAGAGAACCTGGTGAATTCTCAGAGTCCTTTCTTTGGGTGTGGTCTCTCTCCTCTTTGGAGCTGGGTCATCCTGGGCCCCCTCTGAGCCTCAGTGGAAAGCTCTCCCAGTGAGTTCTGCTGTTCTGAACAGTTCCCGAAGAGAAGAAGAAGAAACCGAAGTCCCAGGGAAAAAAAATTTAAATCTCCATGTCTCTGTAGAAACGGACCCAAAAGCTGGCTGAAAAGCAGGAAAGGATGCTTCCTCCACTCTTGCTGCTGCAGAAGCATGCAGAGGAGTAGAGTGACCTTGGAGAATAAATTGCTTTGAAAAGTTCATCTGGCCTTTTTTTCTTTCTCTCACACATGGTTTTAAAGACACAGAAAGACACAGGAATCATGTCTGGGCTTAGAGTGGCAATAGGGGATACACATCATAAAGTCACCCCAAAACGATTTCAGATTGTAAACAATCTGTGTAAACAAGTCCTTTGAAACTCACCTGCTGAAAACCTTTTCTCTGCATTTATTTTTTAGACTCCTTAGTCTTTGTTACTCTGTGAGAAAGCGTTTGAATAAGAAAGAAATCATAACACTGTGCTGCTGGCCTATCTAGAACTCTACTAAAAAGAGTTGATGGAAGTTTATACAGAACCACATTCAGAATTCTTGCATGATGTCAAGTCATACTGAGTTATGTCGGCAGTGCCATATATTATTACATCATAGCTTTGTACGATCATAATCCGCATAGCATGAAATAATGTGCATATGTGGTCAAAAAAACCAAAATGTTTTCTCACATGCCAATCCTCCTTTAGTGCTAACACAATCTCTACACAGGTTTTTCCCATTCTTACCTTTTTGTTTTCTTTTCAGAGATTATTGGGTATTTTTATGTTTCTGTGTACCATAGGAAAGACTGAATTGCTCAAATGATTGAAGCAAATTTTTTAGAAAGATTGATATTCAAGTCCTCTACCTGGGCATAAATTTCATAAAATCTCAGCTGAATTCTGAAGTAAAAGTTCCACAGAATGTTATAATGTTGTCAATTCCTTAATACTCTTTGGACAACCACTATATAAAGAAGGTAACAAAGCACTGACTGAGTCCCATATCTGTATTCCTCTGGATGGAAATGATAAAGTGAGACGTAATCTATTAAGGAATAAAACCAAAGGAAAAAAAAATCCACAAAATGCAGCTCATGTCAATTCATAATATACCTGGATAGGTGCTGTGTGAAACTCATAATAATATTACTAATAGTATTATGACTACTGCTAATGATGTAGATCAAGGTAAAAGTTGATGATATTTCTTGGGAACTTCTTGCTACTATGATACTTCCTGATGAAAAGCAAGCCAAAAACTATGTAATTATATCCTGGATGGTAGTTATGCAGCTTCTAGAAAAAAATTTTAAATTGTCAAGGCTTCATCTGACCAAAGGTTCAAAGGATCTTTCATATTCTGGAAATACTAGTCAAGTTTTGGGTTTTGCACATTAATATTTCAGGAGTGGAAGGTGGGGATGTAGTATGAAGAAGATGAAATTGAATGAGTAATATTTTTGTTCTCAGAATTTCATCCTGCTCTTTCTGTTACACCACAGTGCACTTTAATAAGACAAGTAACATGAGCTGCTGATGGGAGTTGCTCTCCCAGATACTTTTTGAGAGAAGTGTATCTGGGTTGAATAAAGTGTTTTTTCATGTGTAGATCAATCAAAAACAAATATTCCTGCTGCAGCTTTGAGAAAGATAAAGCAGAAAAAAAATATAAAGAATTCATAGCACACTTTTTGTTTGAGAAAACTTTGATAGACCTGAAACTATGAATCCAACTCAACTGTGCATGAAAAATATTTAAAATCTTCCTTAAATTAATTTTCTATCTCAAAAGATATGAAACAATTTAAAACTTACATTATTTACTCCAAACTGAAAGTATTCTTTAACATATTCTCTGAGTTATAACTAATATGTAATATCCATAGTTCAAGCCAGAAATAAGATAAAAGAAAGGTATTATATTTTAAACAAGACAAATAATCTTCAAAGTCAGAGAGAGAAAATATTTATCGAGCAGTTCTACCTACACTGGTAGCAGATTAATAGAAATGATGAATCACAAAGAATTAAAAAAAAATAATTAAAAAAATGTAAACCATCCCAATTAATTGAGATTCAGATATGTTAAACAAAATTACAGGTCCCATCTTTCCTAGAGTTCTGCTGTAAGTATGGGAGACTGCTATGAGGTGTCCTGGAGCCTTCTCTACTCTAGGCTAAAAAACACCACCTGTCTTGAGCTGTGGCTTTACCTTTGCTCTCAGACCCAGGTGCACGGGATAATGCAGGAGGAGAGGAAAGTCCAGTGCGTGCCTCAAGGTGATTTGATTTTGTGTGGAAATAGCCAATAAATTAAACTGCATTAAGTTAATAACTGTCTAACACTGTGTATCACCAGTTCTGTGGTGGCTACATGTGCATCACTTCACTGGGCACCTTATAGCATCCATCTTAACCACAGGCGTTCTGCGAATCTGAGCCTGCCTTCCCTCTGATCGTCACACTCACACCAATAAAGAATGAACTGGGATAAAACTGGATGAGAACAGCAATACTGGAATCAGAACTGACTCAAATGTGCAACATGCAACAATCCAACGCCTCACGCCATCTTTCCTGCTTGAAAGACTGTTACCATGGATGAAAGCCAAAGTCATGGATTAAATGGCAGGAAGGGGAGTCTGTCATCAGTCAGTGGATGGTGAGAAATTGCATTGTGAATCACCTGTTTTTCCCTTTTTAGTATCATTTTTATTATCATTTTTAGTACCAATCTTATTATAATTTATGGTATTTTACTTTATTTTCAATTATTAAACTCTTATTTTATCAACATGCAAGTTTTACTCATTCTCCTTCCCATTCCACCAGGGGGAAGAGGGAGACAGGGAGGTTGAATGAGTGGCTGCGTGGAGCTTAATTTCCAGGTGGGCTTAAACCACGCAGACTGTCAAATCCATGTCTCTCTAATTTAGAGACAAGGATTTGTGAGGACGGTATCGAATGTTTTACTTCCAGACTGTTTCATTTATAGGAAACTGTCAAAATTCTTTTAAGATTTGGCTGCACTTAATGAGACAAACATAATATGAGAAAGATAATGTCTCCATCTTCAGCCGAATGCTTCTTCTTATTGAGAGCAATGAAATAGCTCGTACTAGAAGCATCTTGGTATAAAATAACTTTCTTTATTTCTCTATATCAATTTCTGAGAAAATTTCTCTGAAAGTATACTTTCATCCTTTAACTTTTTCTTATAAATGGAGTTTTAATAAAGTAGCCACAAACCCGCAATGTTATAAAAATACACATTATAAGAGTGGGAAAAAATATTACTAGCAAAACCATTGTTCAAAATGCTTTTTTTTCTTTTTTCTTTTTTTTTTTTAAATATGACAGAAATGATAGTAAAATTGTTTGGTGATTAATAAACTACTCCCTAATGTCTTTGTTGAAATGAGAAGTGAAAGTAATTTAAGTTGATACCCTCTGCAGACAGTGCTGACAGCTAAAAATTCGTTAAGAGAATATAAAAGGAATAACAATTAATGCATTTTTTTTTCATATTTTAGGAGGCTATGAAGAAAGTTGAAAGTATTGATTTACCATTGAGTGAAATTATGCTTGAATTTTTGTAACCTTGTAATTAATTTTTTTCAGTAAACTGTAGATGGATTTGTAGATATGATTTAAATGAAGCTTCATCTATAACTCATTGCTAAACTTCTCTGTAATCTTTTGATCAGTTAAGATATTCTAAAGTCCCCAGTATAGCCACACAGTGTTGGAATTTTTAGCTTTTATGCAAAAAGAGGTCATACTTAGTAGTTGAAATTCATATTGATAGTTCAAAACAAATCATGTGTTTTAATGCAAACTTCTGACATTCTGTATGAAGTCATGTTGTTTTTTGGTAAGAATATGTCATACTGTGTCATGTCACAAACTGTCCTGAATGGTATTACTGTAACAGGCCATGACAAACCAATGAGACATACTAAAAGAAATGAAGTATTTTTTATAAGACTATTTTGCAATCACTGGAATTGCAAGTATCCAGTTTGAATATTACACTTCAAACAGATTATGTAATTTTAGCTGCATTTTTGCCCAACTATCAAGTTAAATCTCCTTTCTTTATACAGAATTATCCTTCATGTATGTGCAGGTATAGGTGTATAAATACACAGGTATGTATATGAATTTTGGTCTGTGTAACTTGCCATATGCAGCCTTTTGTAGTGAATCTAAGTCTAATAGCAAGGTGTCCACACTCTGTCACTGCATCAGCGTTAAAACCCACAGCTAATGAGTTAATTCTAATAGGTAGAGTTATATCCATAGCAGACCTTCTATGTGATGGTGTATCTAGTCCCATGCTTGGAGTACTGTCCTGTGGTCTTCATACCCCATTGTTTCTTTTTAGGGACAAGGACAAAAGGACTTATTTAAAAGCTTCCTTTCACCCACAAGTAAGTGACAGTTACTATACTGTACTACCCTGCAGGGAATATTTTAAAGAGAATGACTGTCATGCTCATGATAACTTATCTAAAAAGGCTGGCCAGGACTTCTGATCAGCCTGTAACCAGTGTTTCGGTGGTGTTAAGCAGAATTGACATAAGAAAATCTCTTTTTTTAAGATACTTTTTCATGAGCATGCAAGGAAATATTGCTTCAGATAATAAAGGCTATGAAAGACTTAAAAAATTTAAATTCTCTGGAGAGAATACTTCACAAAGGGGAGTTTTTGATCCTCCCAAGTGTCACAATTTCAAACCCTAATAGGAAGCAAATATTTTCTTATAACAATGTCAGAAGCCAGCATATTAGCTATGTCCAAGCCAATTAGTTCTTTCTCAGACAAATCTGCTTTAGATGGAACTATCTGGAAGCCTTGGAGACATGAGAAGCTGTATCTGTACACCTCAGGATCCCTGATTGCCTTTGCCTTTCATGTATTTAGTATAATGGACATATTCAGTGGAATCCAGTCATTATTTTTAATTGGTTTCCATATAATTTATTTATCAAACTCAAATCTGCTATCATCTTGGCTCTTTTTAATTGATTATAACTTCTCTTTTCATAGAAAAGAACAGAATTTCTAAATGTTAGGCACTAACAATTATACAAATTATAGTAAATATTGTTTGGATTGAGTACACGTGCATCAAGCTGATGGATGTCACCCAGTTTAGTGGTGTGGATGAGATTCTAAACTTTAAACAGTAAAGGAAGTGAGGCACTAGAACAGGTTACCCATGGCAGTGGCGGATGCCCCATTCCTTAAAGTGTTCCAGGCCAACACAGGGGGACAGGGGCCTGATTAACTTGGTCTAGCAGAAGGTGTGCCTGCCCATGGCAGGGGGAGTTAGAACTAAATGATCTTTAAGGTCTTCTTCCAACCAAACCATTAAATGAATTCATGATTCTATAAATAGACAGTAGTTTAAGTGTACTCATGTAGACTCTGTAGAGTGTTGTTTACTTTTGTTCTCTTTTCAAGTTATAGTCCATATATAATATGTATATGAGATCAGAAATAAATTAAGACCCTAGATTTAAAGTCATAATTTTTCTGTTGGCATATATGCACACAGTGATCTAATAGCTCTTGATCTTGCAGACAGATCTCCAGAAATCTTGACTTTAGCTGGTAAAGAACAGCATTTAGTCAACAAAGATAAATAACTGATAACATTATACTACCATTGGGCAAATGCCTTCTTGGAGATAAACACTGACTAATATAATACACACCATCTAGGGAATGAGGCACACACTGATTCTTGAGTCAGAAGTTGTCTATGTAAAATTTGTATTTTCATCAGACCAGCATCATGCATTTTGCTTCAGTGCCTATAAGAAGGCCTCAGGGACTTACTAACCTTTATGGGAAAAGTCTTTTATAACTTATTACCTGTTCTGGAGGACTAAGAGGCTTTTTTTAGCTTCCTGTAAAATTTAATAGAGGATAGAAATGCTATAAAATTCTACAGGAGATGTGACAGGAGAAAGACAATTCTCATTCAGTTCCCTAGATATAACTTTTACAGTATACTTTCCCTATATCACAGAATCACAGAATCAATTAGGTTGGAAAAGACCTCTGAGATCATCGAGTCCAACCTATGGCTGAACACAACCTTGTCAACTACACCATGACACTAAATGTCACATACAGGCTTTCCTTAAACCCCTCCAGGGACAGTGATTTCAGCCCCTCTCTGGGCCGCCCGTTCCACTTTTAAGTGTAATTTCCAACTCACTGATATTTTTTCCCTTTTCAGTTTTGTTGATTTGAGTTTTATATGGCTGATGTATATGTAATAACTTATATTTTTTCAAATATACAGATAATAATTATATTATGTGCTTCTTAATGCATTAGATTCCTAAAAAAACCCACCAGATATTACTGTAGAAGTTAAGAATAATATGTAAATATTCCACATTTTTTAGATTCAGTCATTTTTGTACATTGATTTCTTCTAAAATTTTTAGAGAAAAATTAAGCTCCCACAGCTGGTTACTGGTACTCACTCTTTTTTTAAGTGCAGTCTTAATAAGCTGATTCTGCACCTTTTTGAGATAATGTTTTAATGGGAAACCCATTTTATTGGAAACCCATGGTTCTAACTTGTTATTAAACAATTCAATTGATTTCAATCCAAACAAGTCAGATGAACGTAACTTGTCAAGTAAAGCCACGGAAAAGCATGTTCATAAGAGAATCCATGTTTTTCTCATGCACACCTGTTGAAGACAAATATTTTCTAGCATAAATTCAAGAGAATTAGGAAAGAAATGGCAGTAGGCTGTTTCTAAAATGTTTTAAGAAGTTTAAACTGAATTTCTTACCATCACAAAAGTTAAAGGTGAAAATATGCATACGTTTTGCCATAAATGATCACCAATTATTTTTGTAAATGGCATTTTATATTATAAAAGTATTGTCATTTCATTTAGAATTGGAATTCAGGTTAAATTAAGATATGCATGCTGTGAGGCATACTAGGCTAATCATGTCAAGGTCATTCTGTGTGAAGCTGGAGAATAGGATCTCAAAGGGACTGCATTTGCTTTGGGGCAGGTATTTTCTGTAGTGCAGTCCCTAAGTCTTGCTTCCCTATGCACATTCTCCTTAGACCAAGACTGCATAACCCAGATAGTTATTGATGATGTTGTACTAGGCACTTCAATTTTTTAAAAAATAAACTCAGAATACAAAAGTATCTGTAGTTCTTTGCAGTAGCAGTATGTTTAGGGAATTGTTGATAAGTACATTGGCCCTGTAGCTCAAGTCTGTCATTAATGATGAAAGACTAGAAAGAGAGCTTTCTGCAGCTTATCTGATAAGCTTGGCAGTAAAGCCTGGAGTTCCTTACCTTAAACAATATGAGGAATACTGGCTCTGCTTTTTAAAAAAAAATTAATTCATTTTTGAGCAAATTGCCAGCCCTCAAAGATAAAAAAACGAAAACACAAAGAACCAAATTCAGGACAGATATTCAAGCTTGTCCATTTTAATATTAACCAACCTGAGCTGACAGACAAAAATGAGATCAAAGCAAGAGTAGTATCTTAAAGACTGCTTTCAGAGATATTTATTAAGATTAAAGTGTTTGGGTAAGCCAGTATTTTTTATTTTCTTAAAAGCCACTCTACATCTTCAAAAGCTGTGTCCTGACAGTACTTAAGGGGGCTCAAAAGATAGTTGGAGAGAGTCTTCTTACAGGTGTCTCTAAAGAGAGGAAAAGGGGCAACAGTTTTATACTGAAAGAGTGTGGATACAATATTGCTGCTAGCAAGAATTTTTCTTGCTTCTTTCCAGTCCGTGAGATACTTTTCTCTCTCATGGACGATATTAGCAGAGTTCTATAAACTATGAACACCTGCGACCTTGCAGAGCTTTGTTTATGGTACAGTAGAAAAATATTTTGACATTGGATGTTTTGGGATTTTAGCCAGTCACCCCAAGGGGTGGCTGATCCTTTGACCAATTAGACTATGAAGAAAAAAGTCTATAAAAGAGTTTGTAAAATAATTAAATAAATCAATCTTGCTGCACAATTCCTGCCTGTTGGATCTCTCCTCTCTTCCCTACCACTGCAGGATACTGTAATAAAAGAGGGTAAACTTAGATTGGACATAAGGAATAGGTTTTTTACAGTGAGGGACATGAGGCACTGGAACAGGTTGCCCAGAGAAGTTGTGGATGCTCCATCCCTGGAAGTGTTCAATGCCAGGTTGGATGGTGCCTAAGCAACCTGATCTAGTGGAAGGTGTCCCTGCCCACAGCAAGGGGGTTGGTACTTGATGATATTTAAGGTCCCTTCCAATGCAAACCATTCTGTGATTATATGTGTCTATTAGCTAATGGTGAGAAAATGTTTTGTTATGTGAAAGATTCTGAGCACAAAGTTCAATGTGACTTATACTTTTGTAACTTATACTCCTGATAAGGCCCAACATACTCTATAGTGTACACACACTCCCACTTATTTCACCACTGAGTTGCACAGATACGTGGCTGGAAACTCAGGAGTAACATTACAGCCCACAACACTAAAAGATGAAAGTTCCCATTGTCAGCTAACTTGAGCGGCAGCAGCTATTAAATTCTGTAATTTTGATTTTTCTACTGGTCAAGCAAAATTGAAATACAATAATCAAAGTTTAATTACAAAAGGAGATATTCCCAAAATGTATTAAGGCTGAGAATACAGATAGCAAATATTTTTAGGTAAATTAAACAAAAAAATCCAAACCCAAATAATCCCCAAAGAAACAAATCCCTTTCACATGGAACAATGTGTATTTCGGTTGTGTGTTTTCTCACATGTCATACAGAAAATGTAGCATGACAAAAGTCTGTATGGTGGCAATAAACTTTTAATGACTACTAAAATTTTATTTTATTTAAAGTAGCTAAGTCCTGTAAATTTAAGTTTCATTTCTATAAAACATCAAATGATGAATGCAGAATTTATATACAATCTGATCCTAAATATACCCTAAATAATCCTGTTATGTCATGTCTAAGATCCTTACTGGGATAAAACCCAAACCACACCCATTTCCATTAAATAGAAAAAATCATTCTCCCAAAAGTACAGTTTTCTAAAAGCAGAATTATTAAAAGGAGTAAACAGTAGGCAGATTGTGAAATAACTATAAGACCACACAGATGTACAGATGTATAACTAGAATACTAAATTTTATAAGCAGAGTTTGTGGAGTCATTTTGTTGGATTTGAGTCAGGAAGAGCCATTTCAGTGCATTCAAGAGACAGGAAGAGAAACCTCCATCAACCGAAAGGCTAGCAGAAAGTTTTCTTCAGGGAAAATGTATCCACTTCTCATGTCTCCCATTTTAGTATTTAGTTTAATGCACATCATGTATTTGGCTTCTGTCTGTGTTTTTCTTGCCCAGCATAATTTTTGCAACAGATTTGCCCTGAAGCATTAACTACCCTTGATAGTTTTCTATCTTGCTGTGTGATTACTTGCTTAGCATAATGACTTTTCTGCTTTTTTAAATTAGGATGGTGTCACAGGAACTACTGTCGAAAAAGTTGACTTTAATGCAATATGATAATATCAGCAATGGTAAGAACATCTAGAATGTTAATGTAACTACAATTCTGGTGTCCTGAGTAACCTTTCAGAATTCCCATGCTTTATTTTGCGCAGTAAATTTTGAGAAGGCATTTTAAAAAATTCAGATCTGTAATAAAAAAATAGCAAAACACAGATGAACAAAATTTCCCAACAGAAAATTTTATTCTCTTTAGAAAGAATTGTACAAAACCCCCCAATATTTCATTACAAAATGCTAATTTATCTATGCTCTTCTAATGCTAACCTGACTTACTATATCAAATTATGATTATCTTCACTCGTAAACTGTATACTAATATACATTATATTTCAGCAACATAATTTCTCCTGTAGTCTTCATTATTCTTATAATTTATGCATTATCTTATACATTTTAAAATGAAAATTATTTTATATTAACAGAATACATTTTTTCAAGAAACTCCTGAGATAGGGTCACTTGCTTTATTTATTTGCAAATTTTTAAGATTTTACTTTTAGCTCAAATACATGATGCATCAGTTTTATTAACTGGAATTTGAAGTGACCAAAATTCAAATTGCTGACCATTTATAATGTGACCTTGTAGCACAGTAATATTGAACATTGCTCTACTACTGCTTTGATTGAGTTTATTCATGTACTAAAACTGTGAAAGAATTCTGGAGCATGGATAATTTTTGAATCAATAACTACATTTGACAGTAATGAAATTTTAGGTTTTTACTGCTCTAGGCAGTGAAAAGTTTAAGCAACATTGCAGCAAAAATAAACCAGCATAATACTTATATTATTTTCTTTTTTATTGATTCATATTAAAAGAATGTGGTGAGGAAGCTACTGAAGGACAGAAAGACAGTCTTTTCTTTAACAAATACTGAGCAGTTAAACTGCATAATCCCACTTAATGTTTTGAGTAACTCTCCATATAAATTCAGAGATTAACTGAGAAACTAATGAATTTATGAATATTTTTGTTTTATTCTTTTGTCAGTAGAAAATATTTCCTCAGCATATGCTACACAAATACAGAAAGAGTGCTTCTTATAAACAATCCACTGAAATTTAGTTCTTTTGCATAATAGAGCTGGATTAGTTCTGTTCTGCTTAGTCTCCAGGCTCAGGGAAATGCAAATGCACATGTGGGTGTCTAGCTCATAAACTATACTTAATTGTATTTAAGAGGTCATATAAGTGTTATGTTAAAATTTCATCAGCTTTCACCATTTAATACCACATTATGCATATAAATGCTGATACTCTCATGTTTTTCCTAATATCAGAAAGAATCCAAACGTTTCTATACATTAATGACAATATTTCAGTGTTAAACTGGTTAATGTAGTTCAGCTTTATAGAAATTATCCCTAACTTTCAAGTACAGTGAATGTTTAATATGATAATTATAAGGCCTTGAAAGAAGTTTGGAATAGTCTATGATCTCAAAGAAAAATAAAATCCACTTTTAAAATAACTAACCTGAACAAGGTTTTTACACTTACTAAGGATAATGAAGTTCTGGGTATATACTATCTACTGTATTAATTATGCAAAATTTTATGGTTTCTTTTCAAAAGGTTATTAAACTGGAATATAATTAAAAATATAATAGCTGAGAAAAAATGCAAATGTTTCTGGAAGTATGAGATTAGTAACTCTGGCATGAATTAACCTATATTTTTTCACATACAGCTTTGCCACTGCATTTCTGATCTACAAGATCCCTTCTATTCAGCACTTGTGTCTCAGCCAATTAATGAGTGGTAACTGTGTCATGTTTGTGAACAGATTCAAATAGTTATTTCAGGTATTAAGCAAATATTGTCTAGCTTTAAATTATTGAAAGTTTCAACCAGAAATCCTGAGGTAATCACAGTGTTCTTGGGGTTTCTGTCTCTCTTTTCGTCAGCAAAAAACCAGAGCTAGTTGAATGCTGTTTGTTATATTTTTCTTGTGTCTGGATGATTTATACAAATATATTTCTGTATTTTCCTTATCATCCTTTCTGCTAACTAATTTGAATATTTCTCTTTAATTTTTCATTATATAAATCTTAGTGAAGAAATATGGGTGCTTTAAGGCTTTTATACACCTCATAAAAATCCTTCAATTATTTTTCACAGTGTAACCTCCAGAAATCTCCAGCATACCCTGCGGCTGGATTGGCATTTCAGTACATCCTGCTCTAGGCAGATTGGACTTGTTGGCCTCATTTCATTTGCAAGGAAAATATGCTCCAATTATCTCCATGAAGAGACCTGCTAGAACATATTTTTTTATTTCCTCCCTCTGGAAGGAAATTTGCATGTGCAGTGGAGTGGTGAGCTAACACAGTTCCCACAACCTGGAGCTGAGACTGAAGAAAAATACACTTTGTGCCAGCATCGAAGGATGCACTGCAGGGCATCTTCAACTCATAGGCATAGCTTTTTACTCCATAATATATATTGGACAGTTGCATGTCACCATCCTGCCACATTTTTTCACGTCAGATCTCATGTGTTATAACACTACTAATAAATTAATTGAGTTTGGGTTATGAGGTAAACAGATATGAATTAACAAAACTCACAAAACCCCCAAAACAGAGAAAAAAAAAAGTCCCTAAAATTGAATTCTCTTATTTTTCAAGGCATGTAAATATCTAGAATTAATTACCTTTGGTCAATGTTAATGCTCAAATGATGATTTAGAATCTTCGGAGAGAAAACCATCTAGCACAGGCTGAATTGTTCAAAAGATCATTGCAGCAATTTAACAGTAGAGTTGATTGAATTCCAGTGCCAAGGTACTTTCCCTGTTTATGTATCATTTTGCAACAGAAGCATAGCTACTACATATTTTTATATGTAGTATAATATGGAATGCTGAGCTCAGAAAGAGCTGGAAAATAACATAAATTAACAAGATTTCTCACACTTCAGTTTGTGAGGCAGTTTGTTAACTTACGATTCTGGCCCAGCACGACACCTGTCCAGCAGTCTGGTGGAGAGGACACAGAAGAGGCAGAGCACAAGCAGGAAAATACATGTCAGGAGGACTTTTCCCCTGCCCAGAATTTCTTTCTGAGCAATTCACAGTCTATAGATACCAATTTAATTTTGTAACTTTTTAAAACACAGAAAAATAAATAAGCTTGTTTGGGTATTTCCCCATTTTTGTAGGAGGTTTACGTGAATGGAGATATTTAATTCACCAAATTAATGTATCTAATAGGCCACACAAGTGCAAATAGAATTATCCATATATTAGTATAATTCAAATAATTTGCAATTCAACTGAGACATTGTAGACCTTTGACAATTAATTGTTGAAAGAATTAATCCCTGAGCAACTTATAAACAGTTTCACCTCATATAGACACAGAGAGTTTAGAGCACATTTACAGAAGACTCCTGGACAGCTGCCTTTTTTAGTAATGCTTATTAATTGCTGTGGTAGTCAGGATAAATTAGGCCTGATTAACAGAGCTGCTACCATAAGCCCATGAACTTTATCAGCTGTTTCTCTAAGTAGTCAGTAGATGGCCAACCTCTCGGTCTGAATGAGAGAATGAACCTTGAATGTAGGAAATGGACAGCCAAACTACACAAGCCAATCATCAAAAATGGCAGCAGGTCCAGAAGAATTTTTTTTTGACTGCCCAAACAGCAACACCAAGTCAGACACCACCACCTCCTGTTCTTTTGCTCTGTACTGCTGTAAAAAGTCTAACTCCATTTTCTGTATTACCAGACATTGGAGCCCTGAAGGAAGAAAGTAGCTTTTTCCTTAGATTTCCCACTCCTTAATTCCTCTCCTCCAGGATAAACAAACCTCAACCTCAACACGTTTTCTGTTCTGTATTTATTCAGTTCACCTTCAGTTGAACTTATGCATATAAAGAAACATATAAATGAGAAATTCAATCGGAGATTCCCGTCTCAGAAGGGAGAACTGGGGATCATCTGAGTTAATTTTCATAATTGTTGATACAGTGCTGTGGTTTTGGATGTAGTATGAGAATAATTTTGATAATACAATGTTTTAGTTATTACTGAGCAGGGCTTACCCTAAGATGAGGACTTTTCTGTTTCCCAAGCTCTGGCAGCGAGGAGTTTCACAGGAAGATGGGAAGAAGCACAAACAGGGCAGCTGACCTGAACTGGCCAGAGGGATATTCCATGCTATAGAAAGTCATGCTTAATCTATAAACTGGGGGAAGCTGGTTATGAGACAGGAGAAAGAACGTGTTTCTACAACCTTTCAAAATAGATGTAAAACCTGTCTCATGATATTGCCTGAAAATTCCTATGTGGTTGATTACCTATGACAAACTATCCACTCAGTAACTTTTTCAACAATAGACCTAACTAATTTATGTTTAAAACACTTGAAAAGTAGTCCCATAAAAATTCCTTCTTTCCAAATATGTTATTAAATAACTTTTCAGACAGTTAGTTTTGTGAAGAAACTTATTCTTGGATTCTATTTTTAGTGAATTGTCACTCTAGTATATCAAGCTTGCTCAGTCTAATGCTCTGCTGTTCTCCACTTAGTCTATGTAAGAATCATTCAAAAGGTTTCTAAAATTTACAGTCAAAAAGTTTCAAGCTTTTTCAACCTAACCCAACTACTGTGATTTTTGAAGTTAAATTTTGCATCTTAATCCTTTATACAGACTGTTTAATAATTTATGGGAGAATTTCAAGTGATTTTCCAAAGATTTTTTTTCTTTTGGAGAGAAAGGAAGAAAGAGAAAAAGTGCTTCCACAGTGATCTTGTATAGCATGGAATTAGGGATTAAAGCTCTTTTAATATTTTAATGACCTAACAAAAAAAATAAATGCATGTTGCCCTATTATTCTGAAAGACATGTAATTAGAAATAATGTTAAAAAGGTAGTTTTAAATCATACAAATAAACCACCTCTAGATGTGAGAATTTCCTCCTTCCCTGCAGTTGCTTAAACTGGTAATTATCTGGAAAAAAAAAGTTGGTGTAATCTTATTACTATTCAGTAAAGTTTTAGCTGAGGGAAAGATAATGGTATACACTACTGTGAGAAATTATATCTGATCCAATGAGCCTGAACTTCTGTTGTATAGAAACCTAATTCATTTGCAAAATGTTATGCAGAAATAAGGGAATATGGAGGAAATCAGGTGTTTCATCCCACAGAGTTCTTCCCACTAGGGGGAGATGAAACTGCATCTCATATCAAACACTGCGATCATATTAAAATACTTTATTTAGTAATGTACCACTACTTTCCCTGCTCTGCTTTGGAATTGGCAAGACTTGATCTTTAATGTCCGTATACTATCTGCCTTTAACAAATATTTTGCCTCCTATTAGGCAAGAGATAGTCAGCAGAAAATAGTCAATATTTATATATATAGTCAACATACACATATATATATATACTCAGTATTGTGGAATGCCAATGACATTATATCAAGCAGTAGCACCAAATACTTTTTCTTATTTAACATCCTCCATGTTCATGATTCTTATAAATATGGACAGATTTTTAAGGAAAGTATTGTTATTACCAATACATAAGTCACTTTTAATAGTTCAGGTTATGCACCATACAGCCACTTCTACACATTCATTTGTGTGAAAGTAAGAAACAATTTTATTGCACAGATTTAGAACAATTCAGAGTATTTATGAACATTGTAGAGTACTGTTTTTTTAACTTTTTAGTTTGTTTTCTAAGAGAAGGTACTAGCTCTGAGTGCCAGACTACTTTTGTAGGCAGGGAGGAAACATTATTACCTTGTTTCTCACGTACAACATTGTTTTTTATTCTGCTTTGGCTACTTTTACAAGTTGGGTCTAGTAAGTATGCTTGTAAAATATTCTGTCTTCCCCCTCCAGCCCTTTCCTTCTTCTTCCCCTCAGATTTTGTTGCTGGTCATGACACCATATGGTCTGGGATACCCATTTGGTCAGTTTGGGTCAGCTGTCCCAGCTATGTCCCCTTCCAACTTCTTGTGCTCCTCCAGCCTTCTCGCTGGTGGAGTGGGGTGACGTGAGGAGCAGAGAAGGCCTTGACTCTGTGTAAGCACTGCTCAGCAATCTTGAAAACATCTGTTTTCAACACTCTTTCCTGCAAAATCTCAAAGCACAACTCCATACAAGCTGCTATGAAAAAGTTTAACTATGGCTGCCAAAACTGGTACAATCTTCACTCCTTATTCCATACTGATTATGTCATGCTCTGGTCCCACACTAATAAATGTCCATTAGGTACGACCCCTTTCTTGTCCTTTGATATATTTACAGAGATACCATTCCTTTAGTCTGCAGACCAGAGCTACAAAATATCCTGGGAGTTCATTCAGCCCATGCCTCTGGACTCCATATGTTATGGTGGTCACTCAGGACAGAAGAGGTGGTGTATTGTGTGGAGCTACTGGGTGCCAAAACCAGCTCAGCTCAGGTCACCACTGCACTTACGTTGTCTGTCTATGTACAGCACTTTCTCTAGGATAAGAAAAAAATTGCATTCATCATTTACTTCCTTTAAGTATTTCTTAAACTAAAAGGAAGACAGACTCCACGCTGTTTTTTCTAGGATTGTTTCTATCAGACAGCTACTTGTTTACAGATAGGCCTTCAAACCTGTGAATTGAATGGTATAAATTGTTTATTTAGTTTTCTCATTATATTCTTTAAAACTTTGTGAAACTATTTGGCCTCTTTTATCTCTTTTTATTTCCTTCAATACTCTAGAATTCAACAAATTTTTTAAACTGCAAGTGCTTATGGTTCCCAGTTTTTAAAAAAAGTACTTTCTTTTTCTGTATTTAATGACTTTAAGAATGCAAAGTAATTTGTTTCTTCACAAAAATGCATGTTACAGGAAATATTGCCAAGGCTTAAAAGCAGTTCTGTTCATATAGCTTCTAGCAAAAATAACTGATTTAAGGAAAGTGTAATCATCTAAAGACATTAAAAAAATCTTGATCATAGTCAGGAATAAATATTTTAATTCTTTTTATTCCTAAAATACATAGATTGTAGGTTGTTACAAGTATCCACTCATGGGCACTTGAAACAGAAAGACATACAGAATTTAATCAAGCTTCCTGACTTTTGAGAAACACTTTAATCCTTTTTTTCTTTCCATGTAATCAGTGTTCATCTTCAGAATTAAATCCATTATACTCTTCCATTGCTAATCTTGGCAGCAGTATTTAACTCCTGATATTCATTAATTCTTCAATCAATATGTTTTATTCACACAGACATTTAATTACTGGATATCTGATAGCTTGGATGTGTTTGTGCTTGTGTGTCTGTGAGTACAGGCCAGTGTGCATAAAGTGAACATATTAAGATTATGTAATATAAAAATAACAATGGGAGTAATTTTAAAAAATATCAGCCAGAAGGTCAAGCTCTAGAAATAATTTCCAGAGAAGATTAAAGTATAGTAGGATTTGACTACCTCTGGGAAACACTAAAACCTTCCTGCTTTGAAAAAGTGGTTTCACTCTAATCAGAGGAACAGTCACAGCCTACGGACTACTGATTCCCCCCAAATGTTCAAAACTGCAGATCAATCTATTTATAGGCTTTAAAAAAAAAAATGACAAAATCCAAACCCATAGCATAACCATGACTGTAGCACACATACATTTTCTGGAAACAGTACACCCTCATCTTGAAAACCCACTCAGGACCTGGAAATCACCAGTATTTATTACATAGGAGAAGCAAGTATTGAGTAGCAAAAAAGAAAAATAAACAAAAACAAGCAGATAGCCTTGCTTTTGGAGCTGGATTACTCATGTGTAAATTAAGCACATACATAAATGAGAGTTTTCAGGTCTAGGGCCCTAGGCTACCATTTGTGATGTCTGATTTGCAAGAAAATGATTTTCTTCATTGTGCCAATTACTTTTTGCTCAACTTACAATAGCTTCCAAATAGATCATTAGCCAAATAGCAATTACCTTGGGCAAAGAACACCTCTTAACAATGCCCAAATTATTTGGTTCATGGAAGCAGTGCTACTTGTGAAATTAAATTGCAGCTAAAAAAGACAGTTTTAACAAGAGGCTTACAATTTTAAATAATTTCAAATGCAATTTTTTTCAAGAGTAATATTTAGTTCCAGGCATATTATAATTTCAGTATTAGCAAAATGAGATTTACATTAGTACTGAATCATTTGTTTTGGAAAAATCTGCTATCCTGTAAACTGAATGTACCAGCTGTTGGCTACCTGCAGTTTTGTTTAAATAAGACCATTAATTATAAAACAAGGCAAGTGCTAAAAATTCATAATCTTAATCTAAAAAAGGAATAATCAATAGAACTCTTGACTATACACCTGCCATATTCATCTAAATTTATGAATGTTTTACCATTCAAATGTGGGCATTTATTACATACAATAATGCTACAAGTCCAAATAACCACAAATGCTACTAAAGAATGAGTAGCAAAATTTAAAGTGTAAGATTATAAATTAATATATGACTTGCAGAGGAATAGAAATTTTTCTGTAGTCCTTATTAACACCAGGACAAGTTCTTTTTGCCTTAAAACTACAGATACTTTTCTGCTGAATACAGAAAAGACTAAAATTAAACAAAACTTTTCATAAACAGAGCCAGGAGTAAAATATGACATCACTTTGATTCCTTTATTTTATTTTGCAAGCATACCAAAGAATGTGAATTTGTTTCTAAGGAGCCACTGTCAGTAGACCTTCCAAACCATTGACCTTAGGGCCTATAGGAGAAGTGAAAAAGCAATTCCCTTTGCTTTAGGAAAATGGATGCTCAACAAACTCATAAACTGGTCATCTGTTAATACAAAATTAAGAAGGAAAATCACACTTCTAACTTTACCTCAGTCACTTGGGTTCTTTGGGAGACATTCCAGAAAATAAATTCCTAAACTTCATTTTTCCTAGGCTATTCTGGAAGCCAAGAATATGTTCCTTCTAAAATTATTATCAGCCTGAGTCTCTGAGTAGTTCCTGACCCTTCTGCCCTGGCAGATTATGCGATGAGATTATGAAGTGGCACCCTCAAGCAGGGGGAAAAAGAATATGCATTCTCCTGAGGACTTGTCTGCCTGCAATACTTGAAGTACAAGGCAATAGCAGAAGCCTCTGCCAACCCATCCCTTCAGGCCTGTGGAGGGAGTGCTTGTCTCGAAGAGAGGGAAGGAGGGAGGTTGTGAATCATGGGAAGACAGACTTCACTATCTGACTGTGGTACATTGAGACTCAGATTTCATTTATTCATATCTGGAGGAAAAGGCATTTAGGATTTACTGTAATGATGTTTTGAATACATGTCTTCAATATTGTGCAATTATCACACATAATATTTAAAATTTTAGTAGAATCTGGGTCAAAAAAGGGTGTCAGAATAGGGTTTCTTGATTCTTTTTTTTTTGCTGTTCTATTGATTTCCAAAAGATCAAACATTCAAACTTGCTGATTAAAATACCAGTCAATGTTTATTTTATGTCTTATCTTGCTTTATGAGTTCACGTAGAGGAAAACAGCTCATGTTTGCTTTTGGTTATTATGATGGTTCTGATGTCAGCAGACCTCTGCAAAAAAAAAAAAAAATCTTTACTATTTTTTTTACTTGAACAAACAAATAAGCATCAAAAATTGAATAAAAATGCAGACCTGTTTTGAGGCCATTTTTATTTCAAGTCATTACATTTGGCAAGTTGCAACTGACTGAAAACATGTCATGACTCTAAATATATATAAGCACTATTGAATGATAGATTTATTAAAGAAAGTCTAGCATGATAATTTTTAAATGAACACCTTTTGTCCCAACAGATTTTTTTTTAAGAACTGGAACTAATAGAATCTTTTGGCATAAAGCTTATGATATTCTTAATAAAGTAATTGAAAAGATTAGTGGGGTGAATAAATTAATGATGTGAATTCTCTTATCAATAGTAAAATTTGAACAGCAAAATTTAGGTGTTGCACTGCAAATACATCTTTGTTCTCAGTGTAGTCCAATTCAGTTAGTATAGTACTCAAGGGGAATATCACTACTGAATTAACTTGTCTTTTCATAAAAAATTGGCTATATATGAAAAATCACCTTTTAAGCGGTGCTGTTTGATTCCTCCTCAGGTCTTTTCACAAGTGCTTTTCACTACTCACTGCCTACCTATATGGTACTTATAATACTATAATTAACATATGGTAACCTAAAAAAAAAAAAGTAGAATCTATAAGACAGTTATATTCCCTTTGTTTAATTTTCTTTGGTGTAATCAGTTGAAATGAAGTATCAAAGGAATACAGGATGTTTTTCACCTAGTAAAGAAGCCATACAAGAAAAAAATGTGGAGGCAAAAGTACTAAGTTGATATTTTGATAAAAATAACACTTGTTGCATTGAAGATCTGTCTTCTGAGTCATTTTATTATTATTTTGAACAGTATCACAGAGCAGTATTTTCATTAAAAATGGTGTTCTGGACAACATTGGGTTTTTTGAACTTGCTTGAGAGTTGGTGTCAGACATCTTCTGACCCCAGCTGCACTAACCATCTGCCAATATTATGTTCAGTGATAGCTTGCTGCAGCACAAACATCCACTTCTGTACTGCTCACAGAAAACCAGCAAGAGTGGGGACTTGCTGTGTTATCTAGAGCAGATGACTGGTGGCACCATGCCTAGGGGTAGTGATTTCTTCCTGTTTCCCCTTCCACCCGTCATATTTTTTATCTTATCTATCCTTACCTCTTCCTTTAAAATATATTCTACATATTTTCACATTTTTTTAAAATCTTATGCTTCAGGTGGTAGATCACAAAGTTCTAAATCTTCCTCTTTGATCCATCCAAGTCTGATGGAGCACTATTCTCTTGCTGTCTCCTTATGTTCTATGAGACCTTTTGTGACAAATTCACCTTATAATAAGTAGTAGGAAAGGATTTGAAGCATGATTCTAAGGGCAAAAATGGTACAGTAAGATTTTGTTTCTGCTTGGTGCCATGAAAATAATTTGGGGAGTTTCTTCATGTTCAGAAGACTATAACCTCTCTCATACATAGATAAATATCTGCCACAAACTAGCTCATGCTGTGAGCCTGCCTGTATTATCTGCCTGGATCCTTCTAGCCTGGATATTTGCTTTTTCTGACTCCTCTCCCTGAATTACAAATTTATAAAGCTGTCTTTATGTTTGTCTCATTTCATAAAGCTCATGGTTTTGGCCGTTATCTGACCTCTTGTCATGTGCTTAAAGGTTGTCAGGAGAAATGCAAGGGATTACACACTGGTAGAGACCCAGTTTCTGGACCTTTGGTGAAGAATACACTGACACTGTCCGTGCCATAATTATGCTTCCCCTGATGGGGGAGAATATTAGAGTCTTTGCCAGGAGTCTGAGAGACGAATGGGACCTTCAGCCTTCTCTGCTTTCAGATAGTTGTTTATTAAGTCTTATCAGAGAAATAGGGCCACTTAACGTGATCCAGAAATAGCACAGAGCAGAGAATGCAGGAGAACTACAAATTATCAAGACTTACACAGTGTTTTAAAGGTAAATCACCCAATGAAAACTTAAAATGAAAGATATTTTTGCTCTTCCACCAATGTATAAGAAATCATTTTGTCACGTTGTCTTGGGGTGACCTTATGATGTATATCCCATATTGCTGCCTATGCCCAGAAATTAATTCCTGTGCCTTTCTATGCCTCTAAACTGAGCCTGAGAGGGGGAAGGAAAAAACTGAGCAAAACTTTCTCAAAGCAGTTTGCAGCTTGTTCAAGGTCACACACAGATAGCAATTGGTTTTCCCAGCTGCCGCAGGAGAGCGAGGAAGCACCCGGCTTGCTGTTCCCAGGACAGTTTTTTTGGCCAGTGGTTCAGCTGCTTTGCTCTCCGGAGAGAGACTGAGAGTTGAATTTTTCCTTCTCTGGAATTCCGGATTTTCTCCCTTTTCTACTGGACTGCTTGATTGCTTTAACATCAGAGCACATCGGGAGGACTTTCCACCAGGCACAGAGGGCCTGGCCCTGGGCCAAGCCCCAGCTCCGAGGAGACCAAAGGGAGGACTCTAACGCTTTCCCAGGTTTTTCCTCCACAGCGAAAGATTTTATTATTTAGCATTATTTTCCTTTCCTGTGTGTTTGTTAAATAAATAGTTTTATCTCCTTCAAAAAAAAAATAAAAAAAACCAAACCAAACCAAACCAAACAACTAAATTTGGCCAAACTGGAACACACGTAGACAGGAATCACAGAATTCTTTATCCAATCATCCCAAACTACTTCTACTGCAGAACATGGAGTAGTAGAAGAAGAAGAAGAAGGTCTGGAGAACAACAACAATCCTCCATTTTGAAGTTTTTTGCTTTTATCTATTTACTATATTAACAAACCCGAATCTTCTAAATTTTTCACCCTGTGACAATCTTACATAATATTCTATCACCTAGTTCACACCAGTGTAGATTCTAATTGTTCCCAGAGGGTAGGCAATTTTCTCCAAGGAGGAAGGTCAAAACCAGTGTTTTCCAGGGGGGTAGAACCCTTCAAAACAGGCAGAGAAATATTCTCTGCACTCTGGGTTCCTACAGTATGCCTTCTTCCAGCATGTCACCCCTGACTGCAGAAAGCTTCCGTGACTGCATTGTTTCTTCTTAGCTTTTTTTTTTAGCAATTGATCAGTATAAACACAACCTTCTTAAAAACTACAACCTAGAATGGAAAGGGGGCAGTGAATTAATGCTATAAGGAAGATGATAAGGTAAGAAAAGATACTCGGCAGGCAGGCAGTGAATATCAAACTTAGCATATGAACTGTGATCAGATTCAGGAACATAACAGGCAACTCTATTAGACTCTTTATGTCTGGGTGTCCTGGGTTGCAGTGTATTCTATTACCATCCCCCGTCAGCTGTTGAAATCAGGTGGGGCAGTGTTTCCTTGCCTCCTCCCCCCAGACTATCTTTCTGTTAATTGCCCATCATTGTCCTGCCGCCTGACTCAGAGATAACTCCCTCCGGACTATCTTCTGTTAATGAGCCTAATCAACACTTTGCCTCATGACTCGTTACCCCATTGTGAGATGCTCCACCCAGAGGGAGGAACCAAGCATCCCATCGTGGATATAAGCTGAGGCTGAACACCAGAGACACTGGCTTCCCACTGGATTTCCAGAGGACAGGAGCTACACAGCCACCATTGGACTTCCTGAGGAAGAGCAGACTGTTTTACTACAGGATCACTGCTTCAGAGGACTGCAGCCACCATTCTACCAGACTGCTACCACCACCCTGCCTAACAGGGTGTCAGGTTGTACCTTGACTGTCAGTTTGACAGTGTTTTCTTTTACCTTTTTTTTCCCCCTTTTCTTTAATTTCCATTAAATTGTTATTCTGACTTGGTGCCTCCCACTGGTTTGTTTTCAAACTAGCACATAATTTGGTGCCCAATGTGGGGCAGCTCTGAGAGAAAGTCAGAATTACAATTTTGTGTTAACGGAAACCTATTCACCATGGTGCTCAGCTTGTCTACATGGGTACTGTATCTTGCTCTCTATATTTTTCCTCACATGGGGAACTACCTGCCTGTAGTATTACTCCTGTTAAAACCAGGGAATGGTATGAGAATTGCTTTAATGGTTTATTATGTCTACAGCATAATAACCTGTGAGGTGATGAATACCATTCGGAGTATATACTCAGTTTTGTTTGGCTGTCCTAGTCTGGGCTCCTATGTCTGGGATCTCCTCAACAATCGCACCCAGCCCCTGGTGGGAGGAGTAGAGAGTGGTTTCTTCCAGCCTTTCAGGCCAGGCACAGCAGTTTTTGAAAATATTGAATTCCCTCTGGATGTCAAAGACGGCATAAACTTGCTGTCAGTTCTGCTTTGTCTTCTCTGTACAGCCTGCACCATGTACACCATGCTTAGAATCAGAGCTATGGCACAGCATCCTCAGGATGAGGGAGGGAAAAAGAGCAGAGCAACAAACACCATGCCTACGCAGACTGACACAGAGGAGAAAGGAACCAAATGCAAAGCAACAGTGTCCATGTCTACGCAGACTGTCACCGAGGAGAAAGAACCCAGATGCAAGACAACAGCGTCCATGTCTACGCAGACTGACACAGAGGAGAAAGAAACCAAATGCAAAACAACAGCGTCCATGTCCACGCAGACTGACACAGAGGAGAAAGAACCCAGACGCAAGACAACAGCGTCCATGTCCACGCAGACTGACACAGAGGAGAAAGAACCCAGACGCAAGACAACAGCGTCCATGTCCACGCAGACTGACACAGAGGAGAAAGAACCCAGACGCAAGACAACAGCGTCCATGTCCACGCAGACTGACACAGAGGAGAAAGAACCCAGACGCAAGACAACAGCGTCCATGTCCACGCAGACTGACACAGAGGAGAAAGAACCCAGACGCAAGACAACAGCGTCCATGTCCACGCAGACTGACACAGAGGAGAAAGAACCCAGACGCAAGACAACAGCGTCCATGTCCACGCAGACTGACACAGAGGAGAAAGAACCCAGACGCAAGACAACAGCGTCCATGTCCACGCAGACTGACACAGAGGAGAAGGGAACCAAAAGCACTGTCAGCGTCCCCATGCAAACCATCACTGAACCAGAACAGCCTAAACCGATTGCAGTTGCCCCCGTTCAGAAGAAGAAATCAAAAAGCAAATCAGTCTGCATAGTGACTGACGAGGATGCAGCAGGACCTTCGCACCCAGCAGAAGAGGCAGAGCCAGAGATCATCACTCGGTCGCTATCCCTGGGTGAGCTGCGTGACCTGCGGAGGGAATTCACCCGCCAGACAAACGAGTCTATCCTGACCTGGCTGCTCCGCATCTGGGACGCTGCAGCCAATGACACCATTCTGGACGGAAGTGAGGCCAGGCAACTGGGATCTTTGTCCCGGGATGTGGTCATTGACCAGGGGATCAGGAGAACCCAAGAAACCCTCAGCCTCTGGCGGCGACTGCTTACAAGTGTAAGGGACAGGTACCTTTGTAAAGAAGACCTCCAGGTGCACCAAGGAAAATGGAGCACAATGGAACAAGGTATCCGGTGCCTGAGGGAATTGGCTGTGCTGGAGATCATCTTCTCAGAAGATGAGAGATTTCCTAAGAGCCCAGATGGTGTCCAGTGCACGTCACAGATGTGGTTGAGGTTCGCACGCCTTGGACCAGAGATATACTCCCATTACCTGGCAACACTGCAATGGAGGGAAGGCGAGGACAGGGTGGGCGTCTTGGTGAACAAACTGAGGATTTACGAGGACACCGTCACAGCCCCGTTTCGCACCCATGTCTCATCCGTGGAAACAAGTCTTTTGGCTGAGCAAGTCCGGAGCTTGATTGAAGAAGGCCATCAGAAATTGAAAAAGGAACTTAAGGAAGAGATTTACCACATCCCACCAGAACCAACAAGAGTCTCTGCCATTAGGAGCCGGCGACCCCCAACCAGGGAGAGAGGATACACCCCACGAGGTAACCTCTGGTTTTTCCTTCAGGAACATGGAGAAGACATGAGTAAGTGGGATGGAAAACCCACCTCCTCCTTAGCAGCTCGGGTACATGAACTAAAAAGAGGGACAACTACCACAAGAAGCGCATCTAGAGTCAATATTGCTCCGGTCTCTCGCACACAGAACTCCAGACGGTACCGGAATGATAATATGACCGATCCTCTTGAAGGGACCTCAGGAACGTATTCACCGGAAGGGAGCAACATGCAACATGACCAGGAATAGAGGGGCCCTGCCTCTAGCCAGGTAGAGGAAAGGGAGAATCGGGTCTTTTGGACTGTGTGGGTCTGATGGCCTGGCACATCTGACCCACAAAGATACACGGCTTTGGTTGACACCGGTGCTCAATGTACTCTGATGCCATCAAGGTATGTGGGAGCAGAACCCATTTCTATTTCTGGGGTGACAGGAGGATCCCAGCAGCTGACTGTACTGGAAGCTGAAGTGAGTTTAACTGGGAACGAGTGGCAGAAACACCCCATCGTGACTGGCCCGGAGGCCCCGTGCATTCTCGGCATAGACTATCTCAGAAATGGATATTTCAAGGACCCAAAAGGACATCGTTGGGCTTTTGGGATAGCTGCTGTGGAGACAGAAGATATCAGACAACTGAGTACATTGCCTGGCCTCTCAGATGACCCCTCTGCCGTGGGACTGCTAAGAGTTGCAGAACAACAGGTGCCAATCGCCACAGCAACAGTGCACCGCCGGCAATACCGCACTGACAGAGACTCTGTGGTTCCCATCCATGAGATGATTCGCAAACTGGAGAGCCAAGGGGTGGTCAGCAAGGCCCATTCACCTTTCAACAGCCCTATATGGCCAGTGCGTAAGTCCAGTGGAGAATGGAGGCTGACGGTGGACTACCGTGGCCTGAATGAGGTCACGCCACCATTGAGCGCCGCTGTGCCGGACATGTTGGAACTTCAGTACGAGCTGGAGTCCAAAGCAGTGAAGTGGTACGCCACTATTGACATTGCCAATGCCTTCTCCATTCCTTTGGCAGCAGAATGCAGGCCCCAGTTTGCTTTTACCTGGAAGGGTGTGCAATACACCTGGAACCGACTGCCCCAGGGGTGGAAGCACAGTCCCACCATTTGCCACGGACTGATCCAGACTGCATTGGAAAAGTGTGAGGCTCCAGAACATCTGCAATACATCGATGACATCATCGTGTGGGGAAACACAGCAAAGGAAGTGTTTGAGAAAGGAGAGAAAATCATCCAGATTCTCCTGGAAGCTGGCTTTGCCATCAAAAGGAGCAAAGTCAAGGGACCTGCCCAAGAGATCCAGTTCCTGGGATTAAAGTGGCAAGATGGACGACGTCAGATTCCCACCGAGGTCATCAATAAGATCACTGCGATGTCTCCACCGACCAACAAGAAGGAAACACAAGCTTTCCTAGGCGCCATAGGTTTCTGGAGGATGCACATTCCCGAGTACAGCCAGATCGTGAGCCCTCTCTACCTGGTTACCCGCAAGAAGAATGATTTCCACTGGGGCCCCGAACAGCAGCAAGCCTTTGCCCAGATCAAGCAGGAAATCGCTCATGCGGTAGCCCTTGGCCCAGTCAGGACAGGACCAGAGGTGAGGAATGTGCTCTACTCTGCAGCCGGGAACAATGGTCTGTCCTGGAGCCTCTGGCAGAAGGTGCCTGGTGAGACTCGTGGCCGACCACTGGGATTCTGGAGCCGAAGCTACAGAGGGTCTGAAGCTAACTACACTCCCACAGAGAAGGAAATCTTGGCAGCCTATGAAGGAGTCCAAGCTGCCTCAGAGGTAATTGGCACTGAAGCACAGTTGCTTCTGGCACCCCGACTACCGGTGCTGGGTTGGATGTTCAAGGGAAAGGTTCCTTCCACGCATCATGCCACCGACACCACATGGAGCAAGTGGATCGCCCTCATCACACAGCGTGCCCGTATTGGAAACCCGAATCGCCCTGGGATTCTAGAAATTATAACAAACTGGCCTGAAGGTGAGACTTTTGGATTATCCTCTGAAGAAGAGGAAGAGCAAGTGACTCGTGCTGAGGAAGCCCCACCATATAATGAGCTACCGGAGACTGAAAGACGTTATGCCCTCTTCACTGATGGTTCCTGCCGAATTGTAGGCGCTAACCGGAAGTGGAAAGCTGCAGTATGGAGCCCCACACGACGAGTTGCACAAGCTACCGAGGGACAAGGTGGATCGAGTCAGGTTGCAGAGCTTAAAGCCGTCCAGCTGGCTTTGGATATCACTGAACGAGAGAAGTGGCCGAGGCTCTATCTCTACACCGACTCATGGATGGTAGCTAATGCTCTTTGGGGATGGCTGGATCGCTGGAGAAAGGCCAACTGGCAGCGCAGAGGGAAACCCATCTGGGCTGCTGAGATTTGGCAGGACATCGCCGCCCGAGTAGAGAAGCTGACCGTGAAGGTTCGACACGTGGATGCGCACGTACCCAAGAGTCGGGCTAATGAAGAGCATCGCAACAACGAGCAGGTGGACCGAGCTGCCAAGGTGAAAGTATCACAGGTGGATCTGGACTGGCAGCACAAGGGAGAATTATTCCTAGCTCGTTGGGCCCATGATGCCTCTGGTCATCAGGGGAGAGATGCAACATACCGATGGGCCCGTGACCGAGGGGTGGACCTTTCCATGGACAGCATCTCACAGGTCATCCACAGTTGTGAGACCTGTGCTGCAATCAAACAGGCCAAGCGGGTGAAGCCTCTGTGGTATGGTGGACGATGGTCAAAGTACAGGTATGGTGAAGCCTGGCAAGTTGACTACATCACCCTTCCCCAAACCCGCCAAGGCAAGCACTACGTGTTGACCATAGTTGAAGCAACCACTGGATGGCTGGAGACCTACCCTGTGCCTCATGCTACAGCCCAGAACACCATCCTGGGCCTGGAAAAGCAAGTCCTGTGGAGACATGGCACCCCTGATAGGATCGAGTCAGACAACGGGACTCATTTTAAGAACAGCCTCATCAACACCTGGGCCAGAGAACATGGTATCGAATGGATATATCATATTCCTTATCATGCGCCAGCTGCTGGAAAAGTTGAACGCTGCAATGGACTACTTAAAACTACCCTAAAGGCACTTGGTGGGGGGACCTTCAAAAATTGGGAAGTGAACTTAGCAAAGGCCACCTGGATAGTCAATACCCGAGGGTCCATCAATCGAGCTGGTCCTGCCGAGTCTGAACCCTTGCACACAGTGGATGGAGATAGAGTCCCTGCGGTACACCTGAGAGGTATTTTAGGAAAGACTGTTTGGATTAATCCCACCTCAGGCAAAGACAAACCCATCCGTGGGATTGTCTTTGCTCAAGGACCTGGTTGCACTTGGTGGGTAATGCAGAAAGATGGGGAAACCCGTTGTGTACCACAAGGAGACCTAATCTTAGGTGAGAATGGTGTGTAGGTTTCACTGTGTATATATATATATATATATGTATGTGTGTTTTAGAGTTTAAGAAGGTATTGATTTGGGATAATGTAGATGGTAATAGAATAAGGGGTGGATAATGTCCTGGGCTGCAGTGTATTCTATTACCATCCCCCGTCAGCCGTTGAAACCAGGTGGGGCAGTGTTTCCTTGCCTCCTCCCCCCAGACTATCTTTCTGTTAATTGCCCATCATTGTCCTGCCGCCTGACTCAGAGATAACTCCCTCCGGACTATCTTCTGTTAATGAGCCTAATCAACACTTTGCCTCATGACTCGTTACCCCATTGTGAGATGCTCCACCCAGAGGGAGGAACCAAGCATCCCATCGTGGATATAAGCTGAGGCTGAACACCAGAGACACTGGCTTCCCACTGGATTTCCAGAGGACAGGAGCTACACAGCCACCATTGGACTTCCTGAGGAAGAGCAGACTGTTTTACTACAGGATCACTGCTTCAGAGGACTGCAGCCACCATTCTACCAGACTGCTACCACCACCCTGCCTAACAGGGTGTCAGGTTGTACCTTGACTGTCAGTTTGACAGTGTTTTCTTTTACCTTTTTTTTCCCCCTTTTCTTTAATTTCCTTTAAATTGTTATTCTGACTTGGTGCCTCCCACTGGTTTGTTTTCAAACTAGCACACTGGGTCTGGTACACAGGCACAAAGTACACCTAATAGACAGACATTTAGGTCTTTTGCCAGAAAAACTTCTGCCTGCCTTCTCTCTTGAGCAGCTATATAATATGACCTATTCGTGCTGTATTTGCCACTTGAGACTATGATAATCAAAAAAGATAAAAGTCTGTATAGGCTGAGCAGGGGGACCGTATGGGTGTGGGAAGCAAATGGCTGACTTACCATGCTAGGTGCCATCTGAACACAGTTAATTATTTCCTGAATATTTTTCAGATATTTTTGTAGTTAATTTCTATCTCTTGAAAAAAATATTTTGATTCCCAGATGTTTGGGTTACTGTAGATAAGAAATACGTGCTGAAATATGTGTGCAGGGTTCTAACACAAGTGCTCATTTAATATGTGTCAACAAACAAAACTGTTGATTTCCTCTTGTTTAGTTTTGCCCCTGATTCACGAGTTCTTTTACTCAGAGTTTGGATTAAAAGGCAGAAGACGCCAGGTTGTTCTTCAGACTTAGATGTTTATTATTTTCTTATCTATAGCACAGCTGCACAGGATGTGCCTCTTAGTTAACAAGGTGGAAAAATGGCTCCGAGTTCTAACTTCCAAGGTCTTTTAAGGCCCAAAATCACCCAATTATGGAATGCCAAGTAATTTATTTTTACTTATAATCCAATAACTAACTATCCATGATCCACACTGTGGGTTTTTTGACCCAATACCAGAACAGCCAGATTTGTGAAGAAGGAGAAAAGAAGAAAAATCCACAGCCAATAGCCTCCATATTGTTACGTATATCCCAGAAACCTAAATTATGTACATGTCTACATATTCCACCCAGTGATACAATTTTAATTACACAGAAACAACCTCAGTGTTATCACACAATTTGGGAAGCCTTTCCCAAGGCCTCAGGTCAAATGCAGTGTGCTTTTGAAGATCATTGCCTGTCAACACTGAAAGATTGAAATTCTCAGAACTCAGGGTTCAAACACAAAACATTCAGAACAATAATTAGTTCAGTCAATACAGCTATTTCTGGCTTTTAAATCCACATTTGCAATTCACTTACATTCCTAAGGAGGTTGGATGTTAATTAACTATTGTTAGACCTCAGACTGGTAAATTCTGCATAATCTGAAGTGTTTACTACATATAAACACAGGTTGTGTGTCAATTACTGTTGTAAGAATTTAATAGCCAGTAGCAAAGTAATATGAAGAGTATGTTGAAATTAGAAATTGTAAGAAGAAACATTCTATCACAAAAATACGATTTCATGTGGATTACACTTTGTCTTTTCTTCAGGTTTCAGAGTTTGTATGCTGCTTTAAAAGCTAGGTAAGAATTATATGATGCACAACTATCTTGATTTCAGAAGAAGCAAGAGAAGAAAATACAAAAATTAGCAGTCATGGAGTTGAGACATTGATGGCTGCACAAAAAAGACACCCTTCCCTCCCCCCAAAAAAATATCATATCAGTAGATAGTTAATACATGATTTCACAAGCTATGTTGGTATTTATACTGGTTTATCTACATTAGAAATTATTTACAAAAAGAGGAGATAAATATATCTAAATGTACCTTAAATATATTTGTAACGTTTGTAATGTTTGTGCTTCCTTTGTTAGTTTGATGAGCACACTGTAGTCTTTGTTATTTTTTTTTAAGGCAACCAAGTAACTTTATAACTAACAAAATAAATAATACAGAAATTAAAAAGTTCATTTAATTTACAATGAAGATATGAAATCCATTAGCAGTTAAGATAACTGTGTATATTGCTTGGACAAGGCTAGCAACTCTAAGACAAACAACTTCAAAATAATAAGCCAGGAATTTGTTCTGAACATTATAAACTTTTGTATCTATCAGGCTATGTTCAGGATATTGAGGTATGAGTTTTTGTTTGTCACTTTGTCTGTTTGTTTGTGTTCTTTTCTTCCTAGAAGGTTTGGCTATGAGGCAAAAAGAAAGAAAATTGCATAATGAATAGATGTGCTTAGTCCACTGGGAGGAAAAATCATCTCTGTTATGTTTAATAAGATATGCATCATACAAGTATATTGGGTTACATAGACATTTTTCTAAAAGAATGTTTGAATTCTTACTACTTTTTAAAATAAATTTTCAGTTTCAACTATATACTGTTAATGTATGAGAAGCAAATTTATTTTTTCTTATGGTGACACTGCCTTCATTATTTTATTCTCCCCCCTTCTTTTTATTGGTGTCTGAAATTAGGGCTGTTAATTAGAATTTGGTAAGAAAAAAAAAATTTTTAAAGACAATTCCCTAAGGAAGAAAACTAACTTCCGAAAAAGATATACACAAACATGCTATAGCTTAAGGCTTGTTAAGATTTCAACCAACCCTGATGTACCTCACTAAGATGATGTGTGCCTACTTTTCCTGCTCTGACATTGTATATTAAGAAACAATAATTAAAAAGAAAAAGTTGTTGGGGTTTTAGGAGTCATCCTGTTTTCTTTTTCTCTTAAAGAATTTTCCCCATACATGTTGCCAGGGCAAGAAAATACTGGGTGCTTAAGAAAAACAAAAGACCTGGCCACAGAAGCAGGGGTCCAACTGGCTACTCTCTTTCACCTGGGGTTTGGTACACCCCGGGCTGGCTGGTGTTCTCGGTGTTCCAACAGAGAGAGGCTGCCATTGTGGTGGAAGGAATTCATCAGCGCTGCAGGCTTCTGCTTTTTTTGGCTGCCTTCCTTCTACCATGAATGGAGCCTTCTCACTGGAGCGGCTGTTGCACCGGGACCCTAACACCCTACCTTACTAAAAGAGGGACTTTTCCACCATCTGCTGGGGTGCCTCAGGGAGAAACCCCAGGATTCCCAAGCCTGCCTTTCTCTGCCCCTCTGGGAGCCGGGCTGCGGCCGCCCTGCCCCTGCTGTTGCTTTAACCCTTTGCTACTCTGTAGCCCCGCACACCCGGCCTGCTGAGACCTCCGGGGGTTCCCGCTGCAGCTCCAAAGTTTGATACACCTCATCTGCCACTCGGGATTTGTGCTCATCCCTGCTGTTCCAGCCTGCTGCTCTCGAGGTTCCGGCCGGACACTGGGATCGGCTGCCCAGGGGGTCTGTGAAACTTTTCTTCTATCCCTCCCTGTCTCGGCCAAGCCACCATTACCGCGCGCTCCCCGAGCTCGCTCCGTAGCGCCCCCTGCAGCCACGGAGAAACCATCGCACCTGCCCTGCTCACCGGGAGCCGCCAGCGCCCCTGCCGGCTGCGAGCGGAACTGCACCCGAGGGGAAAGGGCCTGACAGCCGAGAAGGCTGGCACTGGGTTTGTGGTTCTGTTTGCTGTTATTGCCATAGTTATTGTTGTTCTGTTTGCCTTGTTATACATGCACATATATATATATATATATATTAGTAAAGACCTGTTATTCCTATTCCTCATATCTTTGCCTGAAAGCCCCTTTATAATAATAATTCAGAGGGAAGGGGGTTGCATTTTTCATTTCAAGGGAGGCTACTGCCTTCCTTGGCAGACACCTGTCTTTCAAACCAAGACAAAAGTCTAAAAGCGCATGATAAGCACATGTCATTAGTAAAAGGAATAAAAAGTAAAAAAGGCAGCAGTTATAAATATATTTGAATCAGCAATGAAACGTGTAACAACCATGCTGCAATGTAAATGGTCTAAGCACAAGCACCTGCTTATTTTTCAGTGAGGAAATTATAGCTGTGAAAAATAAAGCACAGCATTACTTTTCAAGTTCATCTTTTTAATTAAACAAAATCAACATAAAAGCCTTGCACATAATGACTATGAACTGAAGCAAGATTAAATTCCTTCAATTCCTTCAAAGATTTCCACAAGTATTGGATAAATTCTGTGACTTTTTTGGGAGTTGTTTGTTTGTTTGTTTTCTTGTTGTTGAGCCTTATGCTAATTTGTGACAAAATTTAAATCCTTGTTCAGTGCTAACATCTTTTTCCAGTAGCATATTTTCTTCCTAGAGAGAAAATTCCTTGCTCTTTGTTTACGGAACTTAATTTAAGCATCCATACAGGTAACAAAGTCAATATCATACAGTACAGTATGTGTAAATGTCTAGGGAAAGCTGAAGACAAGAGAAGTCTTACTTATATGTTAGATAGTTTCTTTTAAAAAACTTGAACACAAAATAATATGTTTTAAAGTAATTATCTTTAGAATTTACAATTTGAAATTAATCTTGGAATTAAAATATTCCCAGTACTCTGGATACTTAATAGATATAGCATAAGAGTATATGTAATTTCCCGTTCCTTAAAAAAAAGAGGATTTCCCTCTGATATTTTTGTGCAACTGTTTTCATGTTAAATAAACTGAAAAACATCTCAAAGGGCCAAAAAGAATATATTTTTCTTGTTAATATTGAAGAAAATAAGTTGCCATAGATTGGCATTTTGTATTCCTGAGGAGTTTTGAAAAAATTCTGCCTGGTATTGGAATCCGGTCTACTAAAGAATGGTACAGTAAGGAAGTTCCCTTCAACTTCTATAATTTTTGATTAACAGTCTTGAGTTTTTTCTGACTACTAAAATTTTGGGAAATTTGCAAAAGTAGATATGTTAAAGATTGTGAACACAGCATACACACTGATTAATATTAGCATCAGGGTTTAGTATGAATACAAAGGTTGTATTTTATTGTTCCTGTGAGAAAACATGCTTGTGATTTCTCATATCAAAATTGAGTGTGGAACATTACAGGACTACTATAACTTTTTATTATAATCAGTCTAATGGAAATACCCGTAGACCAGGAAACTTGATTCACGGCAAAAACATTCAAATCAGTGTGCACTTTATTCTAAGGTGTGATTATTATATAAAGAGTAATATGACAACTGTCCTTGGAAATTTGGACATAATGACTTCAGCTCTGTTGAACAAATCCAACTATTTGTTAGGCTTTAATGATTAATTTTTTGGGGGAAATTTGAAATATTTTATGTTCTTCTTTAATAAGCATACTCTGACAGACCCTAATAAGACAGAAGGCAAACAGAAGCTTCAAGTAATCTGTGAGCTTTATTTTGTGCACAGAGACATAGGCATAAAATACTGAAAAAATACATAAATTATTAAATAATTACATAGGAACTTGTGAAAGTTTTGTATTAGAATATTTGTCTCAACAACTTCAGGAATGTTATATTCAATTATCTTGACCAACTCAATGGGGTATAGAAAACTGTCCATCTTAACAGCCATTTGTCTTTTATTGTCTATAAAGGGAACTTCAATCTGTAATGCACTGTAGAGACTGGAATAGAGTCCTGAATCTGTTTGTTTTAATCTGTATCCCCAGATGAAGCCAAAACCACTGCCAGTAAGTCTTTCAGGACAGGCTCTAGACAGATATATACAGAATGTCCCAGCTTTGTAATTCACTTCCAACAACTGATAAAAATCATTTAAAAAGTGTCTGTTGCCTTTTTGCTAAAAAATCAATGTTGCTACGGGAAGAAATTCAACTGTTAATGTAACAGTTTATGTAATTGGACCAAAAAATTGTATCTATAATTATTTTTATGACCTTCTTCCCCAAATATAGAAACTGTGTAACTATCTGAGGATGATATACTATATGGAAATTTAAAGATACCCAGTTTTCTTTTCCTTTCACAGCTTTCAGACTATTGTTACCCTTAGGTTTCCGTGCATAAAAACAGTGTAATAACTTTTGTACTATGTTACTGTTATTTTTCTTTCATAGTTCTGATTTGATTGCTGTCTTAGGGCATTGGTCGATCAAGGACTCTGTGCTATGTTTCTGATTTTTTATATATATATGTTTTTTTTCTACTTCTGAGGCATTTAAGGAGGTTTTCTTAGCCTTTCAGGTTCATTGAGCTTGTGAAAGTTGCAGCAATGTCAGCTTCCAATCTTATGCCTTGGGAAGCAGAGGGAATTAGAGAGGTCAGGGGCTGCTGGGCAGCAGTCAGCTATTACAGTATAAAAAGTAATAATAGTCATGGCTCAGTAAAGAAGGTAGCAAGAGAACACAGAATTGAACTTAGAGCAGAGCAAAGAAATGCTGACTTTGTAAAAGTAAACAATATATATAAAATACTGAATCTTTCTCAAACTAGTGTAGAGATTAGGTCAGACCTCAACTTATTTACAACAAACCAATCAAATTAACTACATGAAATTATTTCTTTCCTGTTCCATTTCAGGATATTAGACCATAGATAGATTTTTCTTTGACTCCCTTTCACTATGTTACCCGTACAATGTTATTTAAAAAGCTAAATCATGTGCAGTCTAACAACTGGCCCATTAGTTGGGAGATTGCATTTACTTGGTAATTGTTAACGATTAATGTAATTTTAAAAGTCAGGGGAAAAGTATCAGCAAATATTTTGGGATGAAATTAAACATGTAATCACAGGGAGAAGGCCTGAAAATTAGGAAAAAATATTTAAAAAATATTTTAATTTTTTAGAACGTAGTGGTTTTTATCAAAGATGAACTAGAATTGTCTACTCTGTTATCAATTGTTAGAAATGGTCACAGAATCAAAACGAGGGCAGATCACTTACTAGAAATGCCTACTAGAACACTGTGCAGAGTAGTAGCTTCACCATGTAGCAATCTGACACAGCTCTCAGTTTGACACCCAGTATTGTTTTTTTTACTAGCAAAAATAATTATACCCTTATAAGGTACTATGTCAGTCAGGAACTTAAAATGATACATATTTTCTAATTCTGTTACTTTTAATATTATTGTGGGAAAAAAAGCAACCCTAACATTTTCAATTCTACTTATGGAAATTATTGCCTGTGATAGATATGAGGTAAATGGAGTACAGTGTACCATAGTCCACTGTGTGAAGATATGGAAACCCTTGACCTAATGGATACAACCTGATGAAGAGATCAGAATTCTAGTTTCTATTCTGTGGCATTACTTGCTCCCAGAATTCTAGAGCAGTATACAAATTTTGACTGAAAGTTAAAAAAAAAAAAGTGAAACGAATTGAAATATTCAATGGGATTAATAATGTAAGAATCCCATCTCTACATAAGTTATTTAATTCAGTATAAGCATGTGATAATAGTTATAAGAAATTAATTAATTAATCAATTGCAATGCCTCCTATACAGAATTCTATTGCTGACTTGGCATCTTAACAGTGTAGTTTTGATTCGCTGTGTGATTTGTGCAAATTCTGCCAGGGCAGCTTTTAGTGTTCAGTGCCTTCTGCTGCATAGCATTGGCATTCCAGACATGCTGTTCATGTATGTTTCACAAGTACAAAAGAGGGCATTTTGAGCTGTAAATTGCAATCTAAAGAGTGACCTACTGAGTAAATCACTGTTCTATTATTAGCATCTCTTTTCCTAAGTTTGGGGGCAGTGTTGCCACAGCCACTCTGCTGAGTGCTTGTGTGACATTGCTTCCATTGTGATGATGCTGCACACGGTGTCGGGATGTGACTTACTTTGATATGAATCTGGCAGTAAAGATGATCTTGCTATCTCCTGATTTCCCTTTATCTCTGTCTATTGCTTGCTGCAGTCTTCTCTTTGATAAAGTCTTTTTCTATTTGTCAAGGAGTAACAGCTGGCTGTGACAGGCTAGACAGGGAGGAAGACATATATGTTACAATTACTACTGGAAGGCCAGGTGAGAAAATTTCATTTTAGGGAAATGAGAATGGCAGCTGTATCAAAATGGTACAGACTCTGTCTGTAAGAGTGGTAATTTTGGAACTAGTGATTTACTTGTTTGTTTGGACAGATTCTTTTAAGCTGGCAAATTGTAATAAGGGATTTTGTCATCCTTGAAGAAAAGACATTTTAATTTACTCATGCCAGATCTTCCACACAGGTACACTCAAGACATAAGTTCTGAGAGATTCATAAAAATTTTTTTTTTTAAATGATAAGAGATGGTCTTTTCTTCTCGAGTAATTTAAATATTTATTATATTGTAATATGAACTTATTATTTTAGGTTATCAAAGATTAAACTGGTGTTTAACAAATGTACCTACTAACACACATACTGGTAATTCTTTTCCATATGGATACCTATTTTAATTGGCTTCCCATTTCTTATTTATATTCACTCATATCTTTAATTGTCTCTGCCTTTGCGTTAGTTAACCTGGAAAGAAACTATATTAAACAGAAAAACTTCCAACATCAGATGAACTGCACTGTACACAGCATACTGCCATCTTAAGCAGCTGAATGTTTCTTTTTATTGCAATTTATGTCAATGATAAGTGTGAGTGAACACTTGATTAACAGCATAACAGTCATCATAAAGAACCTTTGGCTCAAAGTGAAGCTAGCAGAAAAAGAATCTTTGCCCTTACAAGGATGGATTTTGAGGCCGGAGGTGTTGTTTTTATTGAGGCTTTTTTGTTGTTGTTGTTGCTATGGTATTATGGTTAAAAATAAGATTAAAGATTACAAATTGTTATCTTAAAATCTGTGGAATTTATGAACAATTATCCCTTTCCAAAAATACTCTTATTTACAATATCATGTCTACATAAGATTTTTTCTGATCAAAATATTGCTTTTTTTTCCATTTACTTCTCCTCAACTACTTTCTGCATTCTGCTTGACATGCTAATATAAAAACTTTTCCCCAGAAGGAATGTGTCTTCTCACTCTGTTGTAACACCCACAGTACCTTGCTTTCAACATTTCACTTTAATATACTTTTTCAGTTCCTCTGAAGCTTCCTGGTTTCATATTTAAAGCTGGAAAAATAATAATTTCTTCTCCATAACAGTCTATAGTTTTTGTGTGGTGGTTTGGTTGGTTTTGTTGTTTTGGGGGTTTTTTCAGTGAATAGGTGAATGGGTCTTCCTTGCAGCTATATCATTGCCAAACATTATTTGCTGTTATATTTATCTTATTTCTAATTCAGTGATCAATGAAAAACAGTCTATTTCAAAATATTTATAGTTTATTTAAGTTTTCCTACCTAATGCTGGCCAAATGTGTATTGTAGTACTGCAATTAAAAACCAAGTCTTTCTATCACTCTGGAGGAAAACAAGCTTCAGCACAATTCTGATAAATGTGCAGATGCGTTTTCTTAACTATAAAGTGTCTAGCTCTCTTTGAAGGGATGAGACACGCAGAGAATTATTTTTTCTCTGGAGTCCTCATTCTGCCTTTTGTCTGAATTATTTTGAGTTTATCCTGCTCATCTGAGAAGTTCAGATACTTAATCAAATTTTGGATGCTTGGTCACACCTTATCTGAACCCCTTGATTTGGAAATCTGACATAAATTGTGTGCCACTTGAGATTCTCACTACGCTTTTGATTTTGGGCACGTCAAGTATGCTTTGCAACATTGTAGAAAGGGTATCAAACACATAGTACAAAAAACCTTAACAGCACTCTTGCAAAGCACAAAGTCATTCCTATCTCCTTTAGCCTTTACGGAAAAGAACAAGGATTTGAAATCAGAGGAGTCAGAGTAATGATGTCATGAAGACGTTTACTGTATGAACACGGTGTAGGAACTTCCACACAGCCTTCATTTCCACTGATGTTTTGTTACATTTTATTGTTGTTTCAGACTCATCTACTCATTTTCTATATTATGTATCGCTCTGATGACTTCCGGTGTTTCCTTCCACGCATACAGATTGGAGTGTGAGAGAGGTTGAGGTAAACCTAGATACCTCCCTAAAGAGATTTAGGCTTGAGTATGTAATGGTACACTGGAACTAGGTATTGCCTAGACAAGAGCCAGAGGGATGACAGATTTCCAGGTTTGACTTGATTCTCCTTTCCCTAACAGTAGACTAACCAATTCCATGCATTTATTTAGTCATTTCTCAGGCAATACATTGCCTGAGATTGCTGCCTCCCTGTCTCCCATATGGACATCAAGCTTACATTTGACAGAGAAACAATCCCAATATATGAGAATGAATTTGTCTCTTTGCTTCCTTGTTGGATTACCTTTAAATACACTTTATTCATTATTATTTTGTTCAGTGTTCTTCTATGAAGCATCTAACATGTACCTTTAAATACACTTTATTCATTATTATTTTGTTCAGTGTTCTTCTATGAAGCATCTAACATGATTTGAAGTTCCTTCATTTTACTGCTACAGACAGTACAATCAGGAAAGCACTGGGACATCTCATTACATGAACCGCAAAAGAGCATTTAGTCCATTCTTTCTTTGTAGACATGCATTGTTTCTTCTGAAAATAATTCTGAGGAATTAAAAAGGATAGCACAGGGAAGGTGACATCTATAACATTTGATATTTAATTTTCAAATTATTTAAGTCATTAAGGTAATTCCAAAAATTCATTCTGAGTACTCCAAACTTTATTTATGTTTCAAAAATAAATCGACTAGGCCACAGGTGCAAAAACAGACAGGCTTGATAGTAGTGCTCTTCTGTGTCATTAAGACAATGCATAGTCATGTTTTTTAAACATCTATTGATAAAAAACTGTGAGAAAAAGCACAGCAGAAATGGATAAAAATTGATAACTATTTTATTAAGCAATCAAACATGAAAAAGGACAATAAATGAACAACAATTTGATCACATTTTTATTTAAAACTCATTCTATTCTATCTCGTCTTTCTAATACAGAAGGGTTAACTTTATATGACAGGATTATTTTATTCCATAAATCAAAACTGACAGGTACATGGTTTATATGATTTTTGGCCTTGAAAATGTTTTTCATATAATCTTGAAAGTGTTTACTCTTTTTTCTTTATTACTTCTTTCTCTTTCTTCTTTTTGACACTATACTTCTGTATAAGAATATATGAACAACACATATTTTAAACACTTTCATGCCTGTATGACAGTATGAATATTGATTCAGTCTATGCAGTGAAACAAAAACATCATAATTAGTGAGCACAGACTATTTTATAAAACATAATAGTTAAAAGAAGTGTCACATTTTTCCTTTTTCTGAAATAGCACATTTGAGCTGGTTTTAGCACCTAGATAATCCGTTTCTAAACAAGATTCTCTTGAATAATGTTTTTTCCTATACTATGCAGTATGCTCTCCTTTACTCCTTTTTTTCCCCTCTTTTTTTTCTTTTTTATATTCCTTTCTATTATCATCATAAACGTTTGGTTCTTTTCTTTATATTTAACTTATTCCTTCTTGTCCTATCTTCTCTCCTTCTAAAATAATGCAATATGGTTTGACTGCTACTCTCCCGCCCTATTATCCTTCTCCTGTCACCTCAGATCTTTGTTTCATCATTCCTTTCTTACCCTTTATACTTCCACTTTCATTTTCTAGTTTCCCTTTTTAAAGGAATATTCTAATACTTTGTACTGTTGCCTGCAATTTTCATTTTTTTCCCCAAATAAAAGGTCTTCACTTTGGCTCTACATTCATTAAAGCCTTCTGTCATTTACCTTCCTCTTCTATTTTGGTTTTATTTTTTCTATTTACTGTCTTCTTATACTCATAAATAATATTTTTAAACATATGTTGATACATTTGCTTTGTTTCTGATAGGGACATCTATGGTGCCATTTATCCAACCTCTTTCAGAGGCTACAATGTAAATACCTACAAATTTTTTGGTCAGTCTACAGATAAAAGCTGAAATTAGGAAGAAATTCTGTGATAGATAAGTCACATACAAACACTCGTAATTATTCTTCCTTTTTTCTAGGACAAAATCTTTCCGTTTAGCCTCTTCTGCTTTCAGAAAAAGGGTATCAGAGATGAAGAGAAATACCCAACACATGCATACTGCATTAATAAATATTTGAGTAAATAAACATTTGAGTGAGTGGGCAGTCCTGCATAAGATTATTTACAATTGAAACCATATCTGTGAAACATTTTACATGAAATTAAGTAGCACTAGCATGAGAATAACCACACAGTGAGGTAGATATTTAGTCTCCTTATTTGCATGTTCTTTTCGTGCCAGATTGCACAGAATAGTCTTGATCCACTGACCTTGGAACTCAATGAGGCTGCTACATTTCTCTAGACTTCCTAGTGCATTTTTTTTTCCTTTCCTTTCCTTTCCTTTCCTCTTCCTTTCCTTTCTTTTCCTTTCCTTTCCTTTCCTTTCCTTTTCCTTTCTCCTTTCCTTTCCTTTCCTTTCCTTTCCTTTCCTTTCCTTTTTCTTTTCTTTCTTTTCTTTTCTTTTTCTTTCTATTCTTTCTTTCTTTCTTTTCCTCTCTCTCTCTTCACTACTATCTTTATCTTCTCTTTCTTCTTCTCTTTCTTTCTTTCTTTTCTTTCTTTCTTTCTTTCTTTCTTTCTTTCTTCTTTCTTTCTTTCTTTCTTTCTTTCTTTCTTTCTTCTCTCTTTCTTTCTCTCTTTCTTCCTCTCTTTCTTTCTCTCTTCTCTTTCTCTCTTTCTTTCTCTCTTTCTTCCTCTCTTTCTCTTTCTTTCTCTGTCTTTCTCTCTTTCTCTCTTTCTCTCTTTCTTTCTCTTTTCTCTCTTCCTTTCTCTCTTCCTTTCTCTCTTCCTTTCTTCCTTCCTTTCTCTCTTCCTTTCTCTCTTCCTTTCTTCCTTTCTTTCTTTCTTTCTTTCTTTCTTTCTTTCTTTCTTTCTTTCTTTCTTTCTTTCTTTCTTTCTTTCTTTCTTTCTTTCTTTCTTTCTTTCTTTCTTTCTTTCTCTCTCCCTTCCTTCCTTCCTTCCTTCCTTCCTTCCTTCCTTCCTTCCTTCCTTCCTTCCTTCCTTCTGAATTCCTTCCTTCCTTCCAAATTCCTTCCTTCCTTCCGAATTCCTTCCTTCCTTCCTTCCTTCTTTCCTTCCTTCCTTCCTTCCTTCCTTCCTTCCTTCCTTCCTTCCTTCCTTCCTTCCTCCCTCCCTCCCTCCCTCCCTCCCTCAAAGGGTGTTAGAGCAAGTTATGATCTGGTATGTTCCTAAGCTGTGCTTGCATTCTCACAGCAAATGACGATGTGGTCACATTATATTCCCTTATCTGGAAATTTAGAAGCATTATCAGCCCCAGTATCAGAGGTATCTTTCATGCAGACTAAAAAGTTTGTTTTGAAATGTAGCAGCCTCATTGAGTTCCAAGGTCAGTGGATCAAGACTATTCTGTGCAATCTGGCACGAAAAGAACATGCAAATAAGGAGACTAAATATCTACCTCACTGTGTGGTTATTCTCATGCTAGTGCTACTTAATTTCATGTAAAATGTTTCACAGATATGGTTTCAATTGTAAATAATCTTATGCAGGACTGCCCACTCACTCAAATGTTTATTTACTCAAATATTTATTCATGCAGTATGCATGTGTTGGGTATTTCTCTTCATCTCTGATACCCTTTTTCTGAAAGCAGAAGAGGCTAAACGGAAAGATTTTGTCCTAGAAGCTGGTGTAAAAATAAGAAAGTATTGACTTAGAAAATAGAGTGCTCAACAATTTGTGAGTACCAAGTTCAGAATCCCTGTTGGTTTGTCATACTGCATCCTAGCTACACTAGACAGGTAAAGAGATTGGAAGCCTTGTTTATAGTGTTTTAATGTATCCAGAGTTGTAATGAATATCAGTACTTGTAATGAAATGTAGAAGACCATTAGAAATATTTTGACTTAATACTGGCCAACAGGCTTTTTTTATAATTTATAATGATGCTGTTGCTAGAGTTTGGATCACTAATGAAACACAGAGTAACTACAACCTTCCAACCATATCAGGAAAAAAAATCCTAAAAATTAGGAGCTGTCAACATTCTAAGGTCACATAAACATTTAAACTCTTCTAGGCCATGTCTCCTTTCGGAAACAGATTGGTTGGAGTCAATTAGTAATGAAAAACGCATTTTTCTTACTATCAACAAAACTTTTGCTTTGCAATTGGCAAATCAGCTGTAAAATAAAACTGACAGGCACTATCCACATTGTATGATACTTTCTGACAGTTTTTCAAGATTATTTAACTTCTCTTGCCATTTACGTGAAAGTTTAAGGAATGGTTATTGGAAAAGCTGCCTGTCTGCTCCTTGCCACAAGAAACCTACATGTACTTATCTGAAAGGGAGAAATTCAGGTAGTACTGAAGACTAAAATTAATGGTTGCAAAGTTTATGCAGGGAATATACAAGAAAGATAAAAGTATGCTATTTTTTGTAATAAATAAAATAATTTAAGAACCCATTTAAAAAAAATGTATGACCTTATCACACTGAGGTGCTGTAAATTTTTACAGAGCAAAAAGACGCTTATAGCTTCTTTTGACAAGTACATAATAATTCCTCTTTCTAAATTATTTTTTAAAGAAAAGTTTTAAATGGAAAATTTTAAGACCCACCTTTAACAAGATTGCAAATTGCAGATGCTACGAATTTTCTTTTCTTGAAAGAATTCACCTTTTTTCCTCAGCCAACCTGTGCTGAACCTGTCTCTACTAATATAATTCAACTATATTTCTAAAATATAGCTTGAAGGATGATTTGAATACAGGAACTAGGTATAAAGCAGTTTCCCTGAAAAGAAAGGTGATATATTGTCAGAGTATATCTTATAATAGTTCAAGGAAACACTGAGATTCCAGTTTAAATTTGTTAAATGGTTTCTAATGAGTCCATAACGTTATTTCTCATTTACATAAGAAGTCCCACACTAACAAGTTTTAACAGCTCTTACCCCTGAACAAGCCTAAGTGGTAAAGCCAGGGTCATCATCATTTCCCATAAACTAGTCAGATTATGGCATGACTTAACTTTCAAAAATATTTACCTATACATTTTCACACATATGCAAGAAATAAATATATATTCTCTGTTGTATTGTAATGACAAACTATCTTTACTCTGACAAAACCTAACACTGTGCTATGATGCACAGTTCAAAACAGTATCCACATGAAAACAGGTTTTCTGGAAAAACCATGATCCTGAGGAAATCCTGTGACACATTTTTGTTTTCTTTGTTTAACAAAGTGCAAAATTACTTTCTATTCTTTTCTTAAAAAAAAAAAAAGGTAAAGTGAGATTTACCAACCCCCCACAATTACTAATAAAATAAATTTTAACTTTATCACACAGTGTAAAAATCTTTAAAACTCATAAGCTCTGTATTAAGTGACATTTCCAAATATCAAGTCTGGTTTTTGTTCTATATGAATAGGGGTTGGAATTTTTTAAAAATGTATGATGTATGTGGTATTGACACCAAAGAAATATGGTTTTGATGACTAGAATAGTATTAAAACATGGTTACATGTTAATTAGTGTAGAAGAATATGAAGGAAATAGTGCCAAGAAAAGAGGGTTTTTTGTCAAAATGAGATAAAGTAGAAAAAATTGCAAACAGAGAAAGCCAACATATTCTTACCTACTAGATTGGCAGGTGGGCTGCTTTAGAACATTTTTATGACTCACCACTGTGCAAGTACTACTGCCAAAGGCAGATGGATGAAAATGCCAAGCATATGTGAAGAAGGTCACCAACAACGGTTCTAAGAGAAAGGAAATACAACACTCCTTTAAACGTATTTATGGAACTCTGTGTTACACCTACAAGAAGTTGGCTTCTTAAGATGGCCAGGAAGCAAAACCTAGGAGCAAGAAGATGCTTTTTGGCATGAAGTTAATTAATTGGCTAGTCTACTATAAACTATAATCTCCAATACCAGCAGATGGATGTATTCCTTAGCATGTAGTGTAACCCATTGTACATATACAAAATCTGGTCAGGGAGCCCTAAAGTTCCTGTTCAGCTCCAGTACTTGGGTTTCTATGGTGTGAGCCAATATGTGGAGCTGGTATATGGGGCACACATGCTCCTGGGTTTTGGCTGATTCTGGTTATAACATAGTTCCTCTACCTATGCCTGGGGCACCAGGCGCGCTTCAAAGTATATTGGTTTAGACATATCTGTGGGACCACTGTTGCTAAGCTCTTAATTTTTTATTCCAGTCATAGGAATAGCCTTGACATGGGTTTGAGAAATTCTTTAACGGGATACAAAGTTGCCTTATAACCAGAATATTGTCTTTTAGTAGGTGGTTGTAGTTTATTTGGTAGTTTGGATAGAATGAGACTGGGGAAGTCTGCCACTGAACTGGGGGATGTGTTTGTTTATGTTACAAGTTTGCATTAATTACTATATTTGCCATTGAGACAAATTCTGCCAATGACAGGCTGGAGTTTCTCTGTGACATGAAACAATGAGGTTTGGCAGAGAGATTGTGCTACAGTGCCCTAACCCACAAAATTATCAGAATTGCTAAATTTAAACTGGGGGGAGAGGGAAATCTCAAAGGAGTTTTCCTTGTAGCATCAGTTTTCTAACCGGTTGTGGTGAAACTTCAATAAGAGATCTTCGTACTATTCTCAACTCAGTGTGTCAACATGCAGAAGCATTTTTCGACTGCAAAACCAACATATTTTTCCAGAATAGATTTAATGTATCTATCAGGTGTCTTCACTTGTGCAAGCATTTTATGTAAAACCAGAACGTTGTAAAAGACTGAAAAAGGGCATTGCTTAAGGATGAAATTGCTGTGTACTTCGGGATTTGCTAGGAGAGGCAATCGCAAAGACCACTGTCTACTTTATGTTTTCTATTATAAATTGAATAAGTGTCAGAATGATGCATTCTAATCCAAAGCATCCTGCATTCACAAGATTTTACATTGATGCTGCAATTTTCCATATGATTTTGAGGCAGAAGAAAGTGATGAATGTTCCCTAATAATTTTTAGTCTCATAATACAATTTTATTATTCATTACAATGTTTCATAATAAATTTATGCAGTGCCCCAAAGGAGTCATTGTCACTTCAAGCAAAGTAGTAGCTCTTACCAAACCTTCCTAAGACACCTTATAAAATTAAGTTCCTTGAGGCAACAATTTATAAAAGTGGTTTTTACTGCTAAAAACACTATAAAGCAGAACATAATCAGTAACATGATGAAATAAATGTCTTTTCTTAGTCCAGAACAGTTCTCCCCATAAAGTATGTGTTGTCAATAATAATTTACTCTTAATAAAAACATTCCTATAAAATCATTCTTTTGAATCTTTATGGCTTCAGACTCCAAACTCATTAATTTTCATATCTAGATAGAGAGGTTTTGGTGTGAGGTCACTAAACCAGCACGCTCAAGGTTGTAATACTGATCATTCAGTGGATAACAATATTTATTTTAAGCTAGTAAGAGACTTTACATCAGGAAAATACATATATATATACACTCCTCTCTATTATACACCTACATCTTTTTTTATTTATTATTTCTCAGTTGTTCTTTAAATGTGAATGTAAATATTGAATTCATGCTTGTGTGTTTATTTTTTGATAGCTTGACCATGTGGATTTTGACTGCCTATTTATATTTTCTTTCTTTCACTTTCTTCTCTTCCCCATAAGATGTCCAGGATTACTTCTCAGAAAGGTAGTAACACCATAAATAAATTTTTGTGTGCAGTGGGATGGAGAACATCTAAGACAGAAAATTACACCAAAAGGTGGATTAAAAGCTGACCTTTGTTGCCTTTTATCTGCTATTTTCTGGAGTTTCTGTAAGACTCTGAATGAGCAGTGCGTGTCAAAACGAGTTCATGCTCACTGAGATGGGCTGTCACTCCTTTGATATTCTCTGAGATTTTTCAAAAACATTTAGAGAGCCCATTTGGGTTATTTGATTAAAAAAAAAAACAAAACAAAACCACAAAAAACCCCACCCAACTTGAATATTTCAAGAGATGAGCAAGTCTAATGATAGAGTGATGATGAAACCAGGTCTCAAAACTCTGTCTTAAGATTGGAATTAATAGCTGAGCCTTTTTGATTGATAGATATTTGAAATTAAGATTTAAGGTTTAAGATATAAGTATATAAGTTATCTTTAGAACTGAGGAAACTAATAGCACACGAAAGATAAATATTTAAGAGAGTCCTACAAAAGCAAAAATTCCATTAAAAACATATGCTTATTATATATATATTAAAAAAATAATGTTGTCAGAATCTTTGGAGATAAAGAAAAGAAATAATAGAGGCTCTAGGCTGAAGATCAGATAAGGAAATATTCAGGAATATTAAAGAGTAAGAAAATAGGAAAAATATTATTCTGTAAAAATATTATTCTATAAGAAAACATGCTTATGTATGTATCTACGAATTCTGTAAGACTGTGATTCTCACTGCAGAAGAACTTGCAAATCTTTCTATAGGTCAAATGATTTATTAGACAGTTTGTTTCCTGATGTGTAACACTGTTAACAAGGTAATACAAATTATTTACCCAGCCTTGCTCACACCTGCCAAACAAACAACATGAATTTGCTAATGCTTTCAAAAAAAGTAGTGTTTCAAGCTAAATTTAGAATCGAAAACTATATTTTTTTTTAAAAATGTAGTTCAACTTGAGTTTCTTGTATCTCATAGGTCTCTAGTTTTCTTTATTTAAATCAACAGTGTCATGAGGGAGCTCCTTTTGGACATTTATAAAAATGTGTTGAACCTGGTGTGGCTGAATATTGTGACACACACATCATGTTTACACATTCAGAAGTTAACACTTTTGTAATTAGTTTGACTGAATGGATTCAATGTGGTAGACTTCCTCTTCCCTCCTCCCGCCCCCAGAAAGTGAAAAGGTGTCAACCTTTTTCTTTTCAACTAAGCTGATACTGCCATGAAAAAATTTATTCTCAGAGCCTGTCTACTTCTAGTTCTAACCATTAAGTACCAATGCACTTAATGCAGGTCTTTTTCCAAGTGGGTGTGTGTGTAAAGCTTAATTCTGCATACAGGGAATGAGAAAATATCCAGTCTGACTTCCAGCTTTGGATACTGCAAAGAAAGAATGTTAAAAGAGATGAAGGGAGAGAAGGAGACATTTGAAATCTCTTCTAGAGTCAAATGCTTTATTTATGGTCAGATTTCAGGGGCTGGAACTTCTTCCTGGATTTAGTACTAAAGCCATATGGGTCATGCATAACTTCTCTTTACTTTTCTCTGCTTCAGGACTCACTGAAGGGAAGAATGGAGCCTTGCTCTCCTACATACTAGAGAAGTATTTTAATCATTAAAAAGAAAACTAAGCTCAAGAACAAGAAAATAAGATAATTTTCAGTGGAAAGAAGAACCCTCTTCTTTTGTTTGCTTTAGAACTAATGGCTGTTTTTCGGGGCACTGTATCTCAAGTGGAGCATCTCCAAGTAAATAACACATGTGGAGACTTGAAGGAAAATTTCTCCATATTTCCCCGGTTTCTATCTTTGAATGGAACCTCAACAAGAATTCTGGCTGTTGGCAGCTGTTGCTAACTATCTTGTTGTTTGCCATTTGAAGTTTGTGTCCCTATGTGCTTTATAACAGAAGTCTAAGTTCTAATACTGGATTCCAGATTCTAGCCTGGGGAAAAGAATACTCCCGAATTCATCATTACTTGCATACCTATACATTGCCTAACACCTATACCATTCTAACATCACCTGACACCCTAACATCAGTGGGAACCAAATCTGTTGGTAGAGCTGAAAATCTCACCCAGTTTTTGTATTCAGTAAAGTGATGCTTGTCATTGATGCTTAAAACTTGTAGCTGTTCTCCACTACACTTCAGTGATCCTGTCCCACTATCTAAATATATATATATAATACATAATATTTTATTGTCTGGTTTAACGATATATAATGCAATGGTGAATTGCCACTACATTGGAAATATTTTTCCCCATTAGTACATGCATGATTTACTTAAAATAGGTGGTCACAGGTGGGCATTTGCATTGTTTTTTTTAAAGTAACAAAGCTGTATAGAATCTCAAGTTTGACCCGGACATGAAAAGGTAATGGTAAAAAAATGTAAACTTTGAGAGTCACAGAGCCATTAAATTACCTTTCTGAATAGGAGCAGATTTTCTTTTAGACTAAGCATTCTGATAGTGTTTGGTGGTCAGAAGAGGGAGCTCTTGAACTATGTCACTTTTCTAACAGCTTCTAAAGAGTACACCTTTATTCCTAAAGAGCACACCTTTGTTCCTTGCGTTATTAAAATTGAGTTCCCCAATGCTTAAAATATTTTCAAGTAGCCCACTTAGTCAGAATGGTATATCCAAGATGTACAAGTGCCTTTTAAATACATATATAACTATGTGAAAAAAGAGGCAAGAATGGCAAAATCCAAACCCAAAAATTAAAGCAGAAATAGTTTGCATCTCCCATTAAATAAAAGTCACAAAAATGCATACAACTTGCATATAATGAGATGCATATGCATCTCATAAAGCATGCAATGGAAACAAGTATTCTCATATTTTATTACAAGTTTCTGTAAGGCTTTTCTAAGGAAGGTTATTGTTTGTTTATAATAATAATTAAAACCCCAAAGCTTATCAAAGACTCTCTGTGTGTTATCTTCATCAATCAGTCAATAAATAAATCTTGGTCACTTATTTAGATCCAGGCAAAAATTTTCAATATAAATACATTCATAACACAAACTGAATGATATTCTAGTATCATTTCTCAGGAAGATTGTTCAAAGCCGTGTGTAGGAGTTAAGCTAATGCTCCTGACATAGGTAGGTCACACAAGATGGGATTTAGTTTACCTGTCCTGGCTACCTGGGAGTTAGGCAGTGTAATGGGACCACTCCTATTAATGAAGGAATGATTTACCCATCCTGACATATGTCTTCAAGAAAAGAAAAAAACTTTTTCGTGAACTTAATGTTTGAATTCCTTAGACACCTAGCTCTAAATACTTCAGTCTTAGACTGGTAAATTAGGCTGAATACAATGACTTCTTGACACTGACTAGACAGGAACTTGCCCTTATGCTATTCAGGCCATCCACACAGGGCTGTAGTACATTATGAGGCCTGTGAGATACCCATGTTCTTCTGGCAGATGGAGACAGGTCTCATGTCTAGGTCATATCAAATGGCATCAGATGTCCCTGTTACTGAATTGTACACCTGGATTTGTCTATCTGAATCAGGAATAAAGTGTCAGTATAAAGAAATAGTAAGTTTTAAAGGAGGTAGTGACACGTACGAGGTACAAGATACCCAAATCTTAACTGAGAAGGATTCTAGGCCATCTGATCTACTTCTGAAGTTTGCTCTTGCTTTGAGGGAGCATGGGACCTCCAGAGATGCCCTGCCATCTAAATTATTTTATATTTTTATGATCTTGTAAAGACCTTCACAGTTTATTCTGAACCTGTCAGGATACTTGTAGTGTACCTAAATGTCTGCATGTCTTCTCTGATTTTTGTTAGTAGAAACAACGGGTGGGAAGAATATCTGTCCTGTATTTCTAAGTATTCTTGGCTGACAATACGCCAGATGGATATATTTACTCCTTTGTAAGTGCATGAGCACAGGAGGCATGGAGAGGGCTTACTATAACAGCTGATTTCCCAGGTAGTTCAAGTCGCTGTGTACTTCTACAAGGATCTATACATTACAGCTCTTCTTGTGCCAGTGTCAGGCTCAGGACCAGACCTCTTCTCAAAGATGTCAGTAAATATTTAATTTATTAGTGGATGTGAAGCAGACATATCTTTTCTTGGAACAAAATGATTCTGAGGACAATCCCCTAAAGGAAGAAAAATACCATAAGTGTATATGATGAAGCAGTCTTTTAAGTCCAACTAGAAATGCTCTCAAGCACCTGTGCAGGAAAACAAGAAGTCAGGCAGATCCAGAATGTCAGGCCACTTTCCTGAACTATTATGCCATTTGTGTTACAGATTATGGCTTGAAATATAGCAATATATACACTATTCTAATAATGGATGATAAATAAACTTCAGAAGGAAATCCTTTTATATAGTTAAATAACATATTCAAAGAAATAACCTGCATAGTTTTAAATTATTAATAGAATTATACTGAAAATACACATTCTGTTATCAGAAAAATTTCCTCAATGAGGTTGCTATCTTGTAGTTTTATCTTTGTAAAAAAAAAAAGTAATTTCTCATAAAAAGGAACATATCTACCCAATCAGTTTTCTGCTAGACTTCATGAAAATCAAAAAACTCTGAAAGCTTTTGTTCCTGGACCTACCAAATTTTGCAACTGGTGTCCCTCAGCCATTCATATGTGCTAAAATGACATGTATATGTCATTCATTATGATATGACACCACTGGATTAATTAAAGGCACTGGTTACTAATAAAACATGTTTTTGGAAATTAATGGAATCTGGGAAAAGGAAAGAGCCAAGTTAGCAAATTTGATCAGCGATGTCTCCAGTGACCATGAAGCACAGTGTGAGAACCACTATACTGAACCGCATTAACATTTTTTCTGACCATTTGTTTACACTGTAATGCTATTTCACCTCTCATCTTCTAGTGTTAGAAGGATGAATTGCTTCTTCATTTATCAAACAAAAATCCTTTTACTTACAAAAGTCTACCGGTCCCCTCAAAACTTTAGAAATGCCTTTTATATTTAACGCTTAACTTTTGTGTCAAGTCAAATTGCTCTGATTTTATTCTTCAGTAGTTACATTCTGATATATACATATTTTAAAAATGTAAAACCCCCACCCCCAAATCAAAATAATTCCTATCATACATTTCTAGTGTCTGGAGAAATTATTCTGAAAAGTACTGTGTGTGTCATCCCCTTATCTATTTTATTTTTGATTTTCTTAACATAAAAAACTTCACCAAACCCAGTTCATTTTTATAAATACTTCTCCAAAACATATTAGCCCTCTTTCTCTCTCTTCCTCTTGTACAAAATCCTCATTATTTGCCACAGATGTGGAATCTAACAGATTAATTAGAAAAATGCTTTGTTAAAGTGAATTCCTATATGACACTATGAGTTTATTACTGTTTGTACTAAGGGATGGTGAGTCTGGTAAGTCACTGTGAACAATCTTGAAGGAGGTAGAGCACTTCAAGAAATACGTCTGCCTTTTGTAATTAACTGCTACTGTGCAGCAGTAGAGGTGATTGGTAAAACTCACCCACCTAGCTAGATAAAATAAGCTCTGTAAAATTGTGAGGTGGACATCTGTCAAACCACAAGTACATATTAAAGACAAGTTTTAAGGCAATTAAAGCTTCACATTTATTTTTTATTAGTTTAGTATGCTTAAGGAAGCTGAAACAATTAAGAACATTATTCATATTTTTATTTTGATTTTGCAATATTTAATGGAATCCACAATCCACATAATAGAATTTAGAGTGTCAACTAGAAATCACAATGACTTTATGGAGTAATAGAAACAAATAGATTGATTATTCAGATTTTGTGTTTGTCTATGTTTGTGCCTTATAGGCCCTAGTAGAATACATGGTTTATTAAAAACCCTTTTCCTAAAGTCTTCACCAAGCTAAAGATTTTCCTTAATATCATTATTTCTATAAAAGGATTTATCCATAGAAGACGATGATGAATTCTTCCTCGGCAAGATTGAATGTTCAAATTAATTTTCTATTTTGAAAATTATGGTAAAGTTTGAAATTATATAATAAATATGTGTAGTATTGCATTGTAAAATATCCACAGGCTGCTTGTCATGAGACATCAATGACAGAAAATTTTCTTACAATAAAAATTAGCCCATATAGCATAAATTTTTAAATGATTTTGATCTAGCAGGGTATTTATATCTAAAGCAGGAGAAAAAAACTATATCCAGAAATTATACATAAATAGAAGAAGGAACATAAAAAAAAAGTTTTAAACTACTTTACACATTCCAAATAGAGCTGAAAAGAAAAAGCTATTAGAGTTTCAACATTTTGACATGCAAGGCCTTCATAATCAAGAGAGCACTATAATAAACTCAGTTCATATTAATTTCCAAAGAGAAACAATATAATCACTCATACTCAGATAAGGTGGTATTCTCAGACACTTCCTTATTTTCTTCTACTCATCAGGGAAGTCTCCTTTTTTTGTGTGAAATTGAAATGACAAAGAGCCATTAGACTAATCATACTCACAGAAGAAGAGCTCTTGGCATGTTTAGTTAATCACAGTTTCAGAGCAATCATAACAAAAAAGTATAGACTGAAAGATCAAAGGGAAAATTATCTCTCTTTTTGACTAAGTCATTGAACTTGTTTCAAGAACCCTGTTCATTTTCTGTGGGTGGGACCCTCCTGGCAGATTTGCCCCATCCCTTATCAACTGAGGAATTTCTCCACGACATCCATGCTGTCTTAACAGTTGGATTATACATCTCTACAGCAGATGTCTGAAAGAAAAATGTGGTTTCCTATCAGAATCTGAGCATTTTTATACCTAGCAGTGGTTACTGGAGGATTTTTTCTCCCAGCAAATGTAAGATTTAGCATGGTCATCACTGATTTTACAGAGCAATCTCTGACTTTCCTTTGCTTATTGAAAACTTTGTTTTACAAAGGTCATTATATTTTAAGCTAGGGGAAAAGAAAATACACCAAAATTAAGTGTAATAGTTACTGCATACAGCATTCTAGTACATCCTGAAACATCTCAATCTTATTATCCAATCACTTGTTTTTAATAGGTATACAATCCTTCTCATGCAGCAAGGTTTGGACGGTATAATGGTACAGTGGCCCTTGAATGTAAAGCAAGAGAGTTTTGAATCACCAGCACTGCTCAAAGGAAATTGCTTCTTATCTCTGCATACTTTTTCTTATATAACGAGACCAATTATACTAAAACAAATTCACATTTATATGAAACTTCTTTCAAACCAGACAGACTTGTAAAAAAGGTTTAAAAAAGACTAAAAAAAAGATTTTAAAAAAGATAAAAAACCAAATAAGATTTAAAAAAAACCCAAAACCAAAAAAACCAGATAGGCTTGTAAAAAAGTAGAAGTTTAAATAATTTGTTCTTTTTTCAGTTATGTATACAGCCACTAGTTCAAGTAGGTTTCACTACATTAGAAGTTCACAAAAACATATATGTTCAAGGCATATTTCATAACTGTCTTTATATGCTACTAAGCAGATATTTATGTGTGAAACAACTGAAATTTAATTATGAGCACCAATTGCTTTATTTAAAGAATTGTTTTCATCATCCTCCTGAATAACATTGTGTCCATTTTTCTGTATAGTATGATACTACTGCAAGCTGTTCTTCGTTTGTCACATACATTAAGCAAGATTAAGTCTTCTCTAGGAATTGGTGCAAGCACCGTGCACAAAACCTAGAGTACAGCAGGAAATTATATCAATGCATTTTTTACAGATAAACTGACCTCTTCACCAAAACCAGCGCCTTCCTTGGAATATTGTTGGAAATTCCAATGGCATAAATATAATTTTTTCATGTAATATACAACTTAGTATTGAATCTTTAAGACATTTCAATAGTTTTTACTGTAATAATATATACTTTATACATATTTTAATCACTAAGTAGTTTGAAATGTTTTAATTAAGTCTACAAAAGAGTCAGTACAATCCCACACTTTAACTCTTTCCCTGCTTCCATTAGCTCATTTTTTATCTTATTTTGCCTGCCTGCCTTCTCATCCTCAAGAGAGGCATAATTTTTTATACTATAGTTCACTACAATTGTTGCTTTAGGGAGATGGAAGAGTCTGCAAAAAGAAATTTCACAAGTGAAAGAAAAATCAAGCTTTTGGACCCCAATTTTATTTAGGTGCCAGCTAAAGTTATAACTGCTCAGTTTTATGACATTTGTTAAGTATTTTCAGAAGCAGGGATTCAGTCTTATGAGGGATGTTGTTGATAGAAATTTAGGCATAGAAGAGATGAGAAGGCATTAAACAGACAGGGCAGTGAAAGCCAATGTATGCAAATAGCTGAAGTTCAAATGTGGTAGACAGTGGCAAAGAACCCTCTTGACAGTGTAAATTCATATGTAATCTAGGAGACAGCAAGCCAAAGCAATAATTCTGTCTTTATGACAAGCTCAAAAAATGTACAATCCCCTGGCAATTGGCAAAAAGGTCTTTACATGAGGGTTATTTTGCTCTGTTTTTCTACTCAGGACATAAGTAATGGTGCAGGTGGTATGTTCTAGCACTTGTTACAGGTGTGTCTCACTGTTGGTATTCAATCTTGTGTAATCATGCTGGCAATTTTTCTCTCACTGGGGAGTGAGTCCAGACATAAATTTATCCTTCCAGCATCTGATTCAAATAGCCTAATATGAAGGTATTTGACACAGTATATAACTATATGTATACTTATATGTGTGTGTAGCTATATTGAGTACACATTTAAATACTTGTTTATAGGGGATTCCCTTGAACATGGATAACACTGGTCTGAAATGACTCACATAAGTAATCCCATAAAATTTGTTAGCATTAATAATATCATTAATAGGTTTTATTTAAGTGACTGCAGAAGTGAACTGAAAAAAATGTGAGGTAAGTAACACAATGGCCTTGAATTGGCTGATCTGGAGCTGAAACAAAAAAAAAAAAAAATCCACAAAGTAAAAAACACAAACCAAAATCTCCACAGGATCAGTCTAAAGAGAGTTTCTCCAGTCTCATCTTACAGCTAGAAAAGATTTTTTTTTTATATTTTTGGTCCAATAAAAGTTGGATTTGTGGTAGCTAGTTACCTAAAAGCTGTCTGTTTGAAAAGGTTGGAAAATCTTTGGAGTAGAAATTAAGTGGCTCCCCTGACAAGAGATACCAGGAAAATGGTAATCATAACAAAATATTTAAAGTAGAAAGATGAAATTTAAATTTTATTGAGCAAAAGGAAATTTCTTTTATTTGTATCATGTCATGGAGTAGATATTTACTGAGTCAGCCCGTTAATTATGTTTACCCAGAGATCATTTATGCAGCTGAAGAAATGGCCAGCTGTAATTGGTCCCCCACCTCAGGGGAGCCAGGGACAATTCTTGTTAGGCTGGAATGACACAAATCTGGATCCTGACCAGCTGGAGCAGACTTTCTTCTTCCAATATGCCCATATTTCCCTGCTGAGAAACCTTCTGCCAGAACAGGCCCCTGTCAAAGTTTTCAGTGTGTCTTGTCCATCACTACCATGAATCAACATTTTACTCCATAGCAGTTTTGTAATGAAAATTTGTTATTTGGTTTCATCTTTAATGAAGAGAAATATGCATAATCATTTAAACACAAATTGGATTTAAATTAGTTTGTTTAGAGACCTTCAAAACAAAATTCTCTGTTTCTTATAATACTTTCTCTGTTGCATGTGTTAAACAAATACCTTTAAGAGAAACTTCAAGCCACTTTCTCAAAAGGACAAATTCTGGACTTTTTACACATAAAATCTGTTTATGTCAATAGAAAATTTTTATTAAAATATCAAGAGAGAAAAATAATGTAGTAGCTAGTAATAACACAGTCTGAATGTTGTTTTTCACCAAAAAAACCCAAATTGAATGCAACTGAGTCCCAGTGTCAACACATAGCTTTTCTACCTTGGGTTTCATCTTCAGGATGCAGCTGAAAGCCCAGGTAGGGAGTTTACATGACAAGGTGTGATTGTCTTCACTATTTATTGGCTTCTGAACTAGAGTTGGTGTAAGTCTTTCCTTATTCTGCCTCCTACATCTTTCTAAATTTCCCAAATATCTTCCATTGTAACCTATTGGTCTCTACTAAACAATGGAAAAAATTATGTACTCATCATACAGAGCCTAAGTCTGTTCCTGTTCCAAAGCATCTCCCATCTTTAGGTTTTGAGAACCCCACACAGAGACATATCTTCCACTATACTGCGACTGTTCCAGTCCTCAATACAATTAGATTTACTGTATTTTCATTTTGACTAGCTTTGCAGCCTCTTCTGATTTTTGTTTGTAAATATTTGTGAAAGCGAATGTTTTTTCATGTGAATGTTCAGGCAAATGCTGAACATGTAACTGGGATCATTTAATTACATACATGCATTTCAGGTGGAAAAATGTATTACACAGATAGAACATTGTCTCTTGAATATAGAACACCTGAAAGGAATAAGGTGTTTTGTTTTGTTTTGCTTTCTCACAAATTGTTTGTCAAGTAGAGGCAAACATATTTGAAAACAAGAACTTCTGTCAACCAAAACAGAAACAAATTAAATAATCAAATTGTATGAAATTGTATGTGAAAAATTTTTTTCAACTGTACCTAATCCATAATGATGCTGACTTCATGAATAATAAACAAAGATACAAATTAGAGGTCTAAATAAATAAATATTTAGGATGCCATTTTGCCTTGTATAGAAAATTTATCTTTTAAATTATAGTGTATATATCTGTGTGTCCATTTCAAAATAAGTTCAGTGCACAAAAAATTACAGATGTAAACTTATACCTGCAAGTCAGATTTCAGAAGTTTCAGGACAGCCTGAAAAACACCTGTGATAGAAACAACTTGGTAATTGCCTCCCCCCTTTATACTTTACTCTCTTTAGCAAAAAACAAACAAACAAACAAACCAACTCATCCATTTTAAAGAAAGGTTTGGTAACCTTTAAACTGTCATAGATGTGATTACTTAATTGGACTCCAGATAAACAGCAATGGTGATGAAAAATATTTTTTGAATTTATAAATCAATCAAATTTGAAGGGAACCCAGGAGCCGTCAAGAATTGACGCTCCTGCTCAAAACATGGTTGACACAATTCAGATAGTACTTCAGGGCTTTGTGTAACACTTCTACCTCACTGAGCAACCAAAAGCCTAGGAAGGATGGAGCTTCAAAAGCTGAAGAAATTCCTCAAAATACACGTCTATTTTTCCTTAATATATGTTTTTCATAAGTGTTATGGTTAAATAGTGTCCCAAATACATTTAATCTCAAATAAAAATGTGTCCAGTTTTCCAAACAGAATCACAGAATGGATCAGGTTAGAAGGGACCACAGTGGGTCATCAGATCCAACCTCTCTGCTCAAGCAGGGTCATCCTAGAGCATATAGCACAGGATTGCATCGAGATGGTTCTTGAATATCTCCAGTAAGGGAGATGCCACAACTTCTCTGGACAACCTGTTCCAGTGCATGGTCACTCACAAACTAAAGTTCTTCCTCAGATTCAGGTGGAATTTCCTGTGCATTATTTTCTGCCCATTGCCTCCTTGTCTTATTGCTCAGCACCACTGAGAACAGCCTGGTTCCATCCTCTTGACACTCTCCCTTCAGATACTTACAGACATTGATGAGGTCTCCTCTCAGCTATTTCTTCTCGAGGCTGAACAGGCCCAGTTCCCTCAGCCTTTCCTTGTAAGAGAGATGCTCAAATCCCTTAATCATCTTTGTTGCCCTCTGCTGGACCCGGTCCAGGAGCTCCACGTCTCTCTTGTACCAAGAAAAGCTCCCCTTTAACCAAGGTTAAAGACTTGCCAGTGACTTCTGTAAAACTATAGAAAGTAAAATAGAAAGGTTGTAAAGAATTACCTTATTTCTGAAATGTAGATGTAATGAAGAATGCCTGCTACCCAAGATGGCAAAAAATGAAAGAAGGATAACATAAATACTTAAATACAAATTATACATACTAATATAACCAGAGAAACAACTACTCTGTACTCATCTTTATGGCTGTCATGTAGTTTACTGTTCTTGTATACAGAGCTTCTTTTTTCTCACTTATATCTGTCACTGGTTGATGTGCTCTCTTTAGTGAGAGATATTTTCAGTATATCACTCATTATTATGGTGTGACAAGTGATTTACTGTGCCTTCAGGAAGGTGGGGAAATCAAAGTAGGTTCACTGAATTCAAACATATGTTTTACTTAAAGGAAACATTTTATGGTACTGTTAAGATTTTGCTTGTTTGTTTTTTATCTTAAATTGTACATTAAATCTTACGACAAATCCTATCATTTGTTATTTGTGCCAGGTAAGGTAAATACCTTCTGCTCTGCATTACAAGAGCTAGCATCCCACTGTTCTCATCTGTATCCATTAAAAGAACAGGTGCAAGGCATTTGTATACCAGTAAGTCTCCCATGATACCTTCAGTTTGAATGTATGAACTCATGGAAGATTTCCTGAGCTGCAAAAAGCTTTTTGTCAAACGTGTTTTGGCAGGGAGCTAGCATCTTGTCATGTAGCTGTGCCACATCATATTATTCTGCATAATGTAATATTCTAGCAAAAAAATGTATTTACATTAAATCTTACCTTCCTTCTGAAACTAGACAATGCTAAGAGCATAATCCTTGTTTTGGCCATTGAAAACACCATGTTCCCCAAGTGCATGTTAGTCTGTGCTCAAGGCTGGGTACAGTGCAGCTGTACAGCCATTATCAGGTGTCTGAGAAGAGCTGGGTGAGATGAAGCAAACCTGTCTGGCACCTTCCTTGCTTCATGTAAGAGCAGCATTTCTATGCAGGCACTTTGAGTCATAGCTGGAGTTAGGTTGTCATCTTGGCCGTGATCCTGGCCCGGGCCCATGGGCACAGACTTCCCCCCCTGGCCTTGGGTTTGCTTTGTCACTGAAGTCTTGTCTGACCATCAGACACGTTGCTCACAATCCCTATCCCAGCCCTTCTCTCTTGGTTAGATACTGTGGGACTGTGTCTCTTGATGAGTTTCTTCTCTGCTGGTGTCTCTCACTCTTAGCTCCCAGCTTCCTGCTTTATGTCATCATTCCCTGACATTTAAGATCATGCAAAATTCTGTCTTTAAAACTGGAAAAAAAGAATGTTTCAAGATGTCCCAGCTGTGTCCCCTCCCTCCAGGAAAGATAGCTGCGTTGGGCCCAGAGGAATTTAGTGAAACACTTGATGGTTTATTGAGGGCTTGTATAGAGGAAGGTCTTGAGTAATTCCCTTTTTTTTTTGTTTTGGCTTTTTTTCCTTCTTCATTCTCAGGGATTGCAATTCTGTAACTCTTCATGTTTAAAAGTACACAATACCATTAAGAAGGTTATTGAAGTCATTTGGTGTGTTATGAAATGCAATTCTTGGTGTCTAGGTCACAATTAATCCAGTATGTGCACCCTAGTTAAGCCATTCATTGGAGTTCTGGTATTACTAAAAGAGGCAGGACACGTAAAACAGATGTTCTGAATAAGTTCTCCCTTGGATAAATTTTGAAGGGGTATATGCCAGTTGTTCCAAACTTCTTTTTGCATCAAAGTTTTCTGGTTTTCCTTTTTAGAAGGTCTTGAACACACACAGCTGTGTTCATGTCAAGGAGAGGAAAGCAGTTTATTCTGTGCAGTTCTGTTACCACTGCAATGCAATAAAGAAGATGCCTTGTTTGATTACTTATATAAAATTGATCAGATCACCGATGTTATGTGGTTGAACTGGCCTGTGCCTATGTTACTGATAGCAGTAATTGTGTCTATCATTGTCTCTCTTAATACTGAAATTTAGGGATAAAATTATAATATTGTTAATACAAAAAGTTAGCATATAAACCCTTTAGATTCATTCTGATTTTGATATAATGTGTCAGAAAAAGTAAAATAACCATTTAATGATTACTCAAAATTGTTTACATTTATGTCAAGTCTGGAATTTACCATGAGTACTTCACAGAAATATACTAGACATAGCTTAATGACACTAGTCAAATTGTCTTAGAAATGCTCTCAACTGGATATATAAGCAAAGACACCTTTGAAAATGTAACACTGTAGCCTATTTATAGGATCAAAGGGCAATTCAGGTGTGAAGGTACCTCAAAAAACCCCTCTTGCTCAAAGTAGGGTCAGCTCTGAGGTCAAGCCAGGTTTTTCAGTGCTCTGACCTGGTGTCTTGAAAGTTTCCAAAGACAGAGACAGTGGAATCTGTCTTGGCAACTTGCTCTGTTGACCAGGTGTCCTCATTGGGAAAAGGCTTCTCTTTGCACCCAGTACCTGTCCTGTTTCAAATTATGCCCACTGACTGTCATCCACCCACCGTGCTGCATGGCTTAGTGGTGGACTCAGCAGCGATAAGTTAACTTCTGGACTTAATGATATTAAAGGTTTTTTCCAATCTACATGATACTATGATTCTATATCAAAGGACACGGCTCTGTCTCCTTTCTGACTTCCCCACAATAGCAAATATATGCTTTTGTTAGGAGCCCCACAGGCATCTCTTCTCCAGGCTGAACAAGGCCTGGTCCCTAAGGCTCATCTCATAAGGCAAGCGATCCAGTCCTGAGTGCTCTTGTGGCTTATTGATGTTTTTCCTGTTCAGGACACAGTAATTAGAATCTGTGTAATCAGCTCTGAGCAAAGGTGTGAATAATCACTTCCTTGGACCTGCTGACTGTGTTTCCATTAATGCTGCTGGCTGTTTTTGCTGTCAGGGCACAGTGCTGGCTCATCCTCAGCTCAATGTCCCCCAGGGCCCTCAGGATCTCTTTGCCAGAGCTGCTCCTTAGTCTATCACTGCCCAGTCTATATTGCCAAGAGGTCTTCCCTACATGCAATTTTGCATGAATTTTGCAGAAGGACTCTGCTTTGCCATAGTGAACTTCATGAGGTTTCTCTCAGCCCATTTCCCCAGTCTGTCAACGTCCCTCTGGATGGCAGCATCTGCATGACCTCCACTGTATTGACTGGTTCCATCCCCAGACAAATTTATTGTCATCTTCATAAAAATAAATCAGAGCTTTTCTGATCTGAATAGTCTTGTTTACAGAATGGGACTGTTTAGGGAAAAAGAAAGATAACTAAAATATTTAAGATAGTTGATACATTTCTACCCCAAGTATTATTTCTTGACTTGTATCCTGTAAGATAATACACAGACTGTTGCATTATCTGTAGTGATTGGTAAATTAATTTGAAATGAAACTGAAGAAATATGATTTGATACAGCAGAGAAAATTCTGCAAATTTTATACACCAGATTGCTTTGCAAATACATTCCTTACAATCCGCCTTTAGGCAGCTGAAGTTGATAATATTCCTATTAACAGATGCTCTAGGCATAAAGAGACACGAGGTACATACACTGCTCAGAACCAGAAAATCTTTAACGTGGTGTAATCTTTTGTAACATAGTTTTCCACAACCAGAAATAAATGTGATGAAGACTGATGAGATCAGCAATGCCTTATTTTCCAGTTTAGTGGTGATAAGGGGCACATGTTACTTTTTTACCATAAAGGTTTTGTAGTTTTCATGAAAAATTATATGTTTTAGTAGTAATGAATTTGTAGTAGACATGTGACAAGGACATAATTAATTTGAAAATTACAAATATTAGTGTTTAACACTGTGAGTACTCAGTTATTTACTCAGAAGAAGACCTTCTAGTACACTAAGAACTGTAATAGCCAGAAGGAAACACCACCATACCCCTAAAAAACCCCCAAACAACCCAAAACCAAACAGAAAATCACGAGTTTCCCCCATTTATTAAACTCCACTCCAAGGATTTCACTTTTGGACTTGTGAATCAGAGGTGAGAACTAGACTTCTGCTGATGGTATCTAATGCCCTAGTAGAGTTTTGACTTCCTCACTGATGTATGGCAATGAGTCCCTCAGGAAGATTACTACACAGAAAAAAAAGCACTTAAACTGTTATAAATCTATCATTAAAACAGCTATGTCTTGCTGGAAAAACACTGAAGAACAAATATCATTCATTAATGATTGCCTTTGTAAAGTAAATTTTAATATTGCCAAAAGATACCTTCCGCTTTTTCCACCCCCCTGCCACCATTCATTTGTAGCAAAAGAATAAAAACTGTAGATGCTTGTTCTGGTTTGGCCAAATTTAGAAATATATCCTCTGAGAGAAGGCACAAACACCCCTCCCCCACCAGGTTCGGGAAAAAATAAATTTTCCTCGAAGGAAAGTGAAGAAGATAAAACTATTTATTTAACAAACACATGGGAAAGGAAAATAATGTTAAATGGTAAAATCTTTCGCTAGGAATTTTTTGTAGAGGAAAAAACCTGGCAAAGTATTCAAGTCCTCCCTTTGGTCTCCTCGGAGCTGGGGCTTGGCCCAGGGCCAGGCCCTCTGTGCCCGGTGGAAAGTCCTCCCAATGTGCTCTGATGTTACAGCAATCAAGCAGTCCAATAGAAAAGGGAGAAAATCCGAAATTCCAGAGAAGGAAAAGTTCAACTCTCAGTCTCTCTCCAGAGAACAAGAAACTGGAAACACTGGCCAAAGGCTGACTGGAAAACAGCAAGCCGAGTGCTTCCTCACTCCCCTGCCCCAGCTGGGAAAAAAACCCTGCTATCTTTATGTGACCTTGAACAAGCTGCAAACTGCTTTGAGAAAGTTTTGCTCAATTTTTTTCCTTCCCCCTCTCAGGCTCAGTTTAGAGGCATAGAAAGGCCCAAAAATTAATTTCTGGGCATAGGCAGCGATATGGGATACACATCATAAGGTCACCCCAAGACATTGCTCTACAGTGGCTTTGCACAATTAACATTACCTGTGTCTGTGCTTTAGGCCTAGGATAAAGACATTGATGGTGGGAAGGAAATATGGTCACTGTGGTTGTTCAGACTGTCAACAAGAGTTCAATTAGTGTTTAGTAGGGTGTGAATATCCTGCTATTATAAAATGGGCTTTTACTGGTAGCTGCTGTGACTGAGATCTTAAGAGGTCGTGAAGAGTTAATAAGTTTTCATCAATATACATCCCAAACTGGGTCTGAAACAAATGACAGTCATAATAAAACTTCTCCAGGGAGCATGAAGAACAACTTAACCTCCTGATATCAATGTATACTTGCTGATTTGTTTTTAAAATAACCTTTTACTTTGAGACATTTGAGGTCAACACCATATCTATTTCTATCCAGAATGCTTAGATGAAGGAAAGGACCTTACTTTGTCTTGTCAAAGGCAAGGTAAGTACAGTTATATATTCAAGAAGGGATATTTTCCATATTAGAAACAGTCCATATCAACAAGACATGAAAAACAGGGAGAAGAAGGAAAAAGTGTTCTTTTTCCTATCTCCTACTGAGCTATTCATTGTAATAGAAGGAGACAGAACACTTTGCTTTTAAGGCTTGGTTTGGTTTGTAGAGTCAAAATTCAATTAAAATTCCAGTTTGCAATTACATTTTTTTTCAATGGACAACTTTTCATATTGAATTAATTCCTTTTCTATAAGAATTATAGGATTTTATTGTATGCATTCTTTTATCTTTTTAATGTAAACTCAAACTTATCTCTTTTATGTCACCGATTGTCCAGTTATCACAGGGGTATAAGGGGTGATTCTAAGGTAGTAGGTGGTATATAATAAGTAATTCTTCTCCACTTCTGCACAACTCACTATATTTACAAAATGCACTATGAAGATATTTGACCTATTTTTAAAATGTTTAATATTTCAAAATCACGACAGTGTTATTTCTAAGATTATCAATCTTCATTGTATTCTCACTTTCTTGTCAAACAGTCACATTCAGTGCAAAGATTTGGAACAGTTTCATCTATTTATTCAGCAATTTACGTTCCAGGCTTGTATTATGGTAGAAAAGACCGAAATGCCAGAAATTTGACAAGGTATTAATAGTCCGTTTCCTTTTAGCAGGTCGACCTTTTGTTTTGCTACCTTCTAATATGGCCATCCCAGAGGCACACCACATACTTAAGAAATAGTGAGATTGCTTAAATTAATATCAAAAATGACCATTGTCTTCACCTGATGTAAGTCTTTTTGCTTTGTTATGTCATTTGCAAGAAAAATTCAGAAGGAGCAGGAATTACATTTCTTCTTAATGCAACTAAAATTGAAAACCTGGAATAAAAAAACAGTAAGAAAAAACCCCTCATTTTAGAGGAGTAGAAGCCTATAAAGTAGCAAATTTTGGTAAGCCCATAGCTAAACAGATTCTGGCTTACATTAAATACATAAAATAATGTAAAATACATACTTCAATAGCTAAAAATACAGTATATGTGGTTTCATCTCAGTGTAGTGAAATCTGTTTTGCTGATCACAATTTATTTGATAGGAGACAAATGACAGTGAAAACTGAGTGGTTATGTCAATATGATCAGTTGTAAAATAAAATGTATTAAGAAAACCCAAGCTGTGCTGTATTTTTTAAATATCACATTACATTTGCAGATTGATTCAATCTGAAAGCAATGTGTCTCTAAGCAATAGTGTCCTTAGTAATGAAATTGAGTAGATTACCATGGGTATTCTAGAAGGAGGGTTTGCAAAATTCTTTTTATACATAAAATATATTTACATGAGTAAGTTCCCTCATGAAATAAGAATAAAAAAGAGTCAAATAGTATTGGAATATAATGGCATCTAAAATATGCTTTCTAGGTGAAGATACAGCTTTAGTAAAGAACATGGTAGAATTTAGGTATTTGTACAGCTTGGGAAGCAAAAATTCTACTCATAGTAATCCTATTTCTCAGGATCCGGCAGATAAGAGATAGGAAAGACCTGTTATAATGACTAGAGCAATCTTTTGTAAATGCAGAGTTCTTATCTTCTGCTATGTATGATATGTTTTCTAGCAATTTTTATAGAGCAACTTTAAATCACATGCAAAATTTTCCATTCCTCTCCATAAAATATTTCAGTTTCCCAGGAGGTTTATACAATTCTGATAAGAAAATAAGCCAGGAGGCAAGGAAACTGCTGATCAACAAAAAAGCCCACTGGAGGCACAATTGTGAACTTCTGGGGCACGACCCTGAGCCCTGACTGCAGGGCACCATGAGGTTGCTGTGGCCTACCCTTCATGATTCCCATCCTGTGACACCAGACCTGGGAGGCGGGGCTGCTGCATGCCTGGCTGTCACGGAGATACAAAGTCAAGACCGGGCACCCATCAGGATTTAGGAGCTTGAAGCTCTTCCAGGAGTGTCAATACAGACATGTTAGGCTCCTTTCACAAGACACCTCAAGACTCATAAATGCTGAAGGGTTCTGGGTGGTTAGTATGCCAAAGGAAAAACCTCTGCAAGACTGATGCCTTTTCCCAGTCTTAAAATCAAGAATCAAACATGGTTAGAAGGGAAAAGGGGATTTTACCTCTGTATTTATTTTAAGGATCCTTAGTGCACTATGTCCAGATGGAATGCACCCCAATGCACACCAAAATGCACACCCCCAAAAAATCTGGTATAACATTATAGGTTTTACTAATTAGCATACCTATCAAAGATTCCCCAATGAGAGGCTCGAATGAGTCCCCCTCCCCAAGGAACCTTCCCCTGGATGGGTCTATCTTAGTTTACAAAATGTGTTCTGGAGAGGACCTTGGTGTCTCGGGCATTCTAATCCCTAACTAGGAAGCTTCTAAAATGTTGAGTCTCTTAGCTTGACAAATAAGTGTAAAAATGTAGGCAAAAAGCACTAAGAATACAAAAAGCTATAAAAAGATATATAAAGGTATATAAAAGAAAAGGCAAAAAATCATCATGGCATCAAGACCATACAGTCATTTGTGAGACAGCATCTCAAGTTGTTCTCTAGGACCCTCCCACAGTCTTTGGTTTTCACTTCTCAATGCCTTAAATTAGAGTTGTGCTTGTTTCACATTTAAAGGCACAAAAATACTAATTGTACAATGATACTGATTTAACCAGACTGTCAGCTGCTTACTTTCCAGAGTGCAGAGTGGTGATTCTGTGATTATATTAGCAATCGATGAAGCACTTGGTTCTAATTCCTTTTTATCACCTACGTGACAGAACATCATTCACAGCAATTTTCTTTATTATCACTGCTTTTTTATGTGGGCTACAGTCCTTTTACGTTTTACAGTTTTACCAAATTGCTTTAAAAGCTTGAGTTTATTATGAAAGAAATCACTGAATAGAAATAAAAATTGCAGCAGCTGTGTAACAAAGAAGTTCTTAGAAATCTGTGGACATGAACCAACTGTGCATAATTTTCCAAGGGATTTTAAATTAAGCATATCCGCAGAACTGAATTTTAATTAATAGAGCTGACTATTCACTTCAAAACTTGCACTCACATAATGTGTAGTGAGTACTTGAGGAAAAGTCTACCAACAACCATGACTCTCTCCTCAAAAAAACCCCCTCAGTCTTAATGAAATTAAAGTTTACCAGTGATGAACTATATATTTCTCTGAATTTTGATCAGATAGGCTGATCTAATGGAATCTTCACCTAAGTCAGTGGGATTGACTGGCTAGATGGTGTGAGAAAAATCGAAGTGTGCCCTGTATAATAATGAAAGAACTCTCCCAAGAAATGAAAACTTTAAAATAGCAGTTGTTAACTCAGGTTTAGTGAAAACAAAGCTTAACTGGCACTTCTGTGGAGTTCACCAGGATGTGTGAACTCTGGGACAGGAACTCAAACAGGAACTCTGGGACAGGTCATGGTAATAAAAACAGATCTTAAGACCATCTTTAATTTTTGACAAAAAATAATCCCCTTAAGTGAATTATCCTCTGTGTGTCAAAATAGTAAGATCTTATCATCTTCTGAGTGGACAAATTTCAGTTATTTTGGACTGTGAAAGAATTTCTCAGTAAACCATGGTAAATGGGTCTGTTCAACTACAAAATACCCTAAAAATCCCAGAGAAAACAAAACATGAGCTATTAATATAAAAATATACAAACCTGTATACAGGGTAATTTAATGCAATTTCATGCTTCTTTAAGGTGTTCATTATTTAGTATTTTCAAGGACACTGAATTTTTTCAAGATACAATTAAATGACATTTGGAATGGTGAAATAAGCAACTGATTCCTAACTACACATCACTGACTATTTTTGAAATATGATCCTGCTAACTTTGAAATCAGTAGACAAAATTGTAGAACCTCTGTGGTAATGGCAAGGGATGCTTTTTACAGCCCCTGAAACACATTGAGTTGAGAAAATTCTGTTTCATCCATGATATAGAAAGCTTTGCACTTGTGACTATAAAGGCTCGATCTAATTGCTCATTTATTAAGGGCTTGAAAAAGTCAACAGAGATTTTTTAAAACTTCCTGTAAAGAAATACAACATTTTGAGACAACAGCTCTCTATTCCAGCTCTCAGCATGGCATCTTGCTAGGGAGAGAAATGACAATATTCTGCATAGCCTCATTAAAAAAGAGTGAGAGGGGCTTATTTTTCCCCCTAGTTGTTCCATTTTCTCCCTGGGTTCTGCAGAACTTACTGAAGGAGAGTCCTTAAAATGCCAAGAGCATGTTTTAAATGTTACATACAAATTATTTTTAGGAGTGAGCATCCTTTATAAAATATTGCAATTCATGTATATGCAACATGTTAAGTATACTTCAGAGCTACAAGCTTGATTTACATTTGTAATAGATGATAATTAGTGTGCCAGGAGGAAAATCAAAGGAGAGATGATGATGTGATGAGGAACTTGATTAGCGATAACTCTGAAGGGGGTGAGACATGAGAGCCAAGAGACGCATCATCTTGCACTTTTCTTTTATTGGACAAGGAGAGGAATATTGTTACCAAGGCTGAGGAAAGGGCTGAGGTATTTAATGCCTTCTTTGACTTAGTCTTTAAGAGAAATACCAGTTATCCACAGGCCTGAAGCAACCCCCTGATGTGATAGGCAGGGACAGGGAGCAGAATAGACTCCCTGTACACAGGAGGAAGCAGTCAGTGACCTTCCACTTAGATTGTCAGGGGGTTGGAATGGTCTGTGGGGCTGAGTGGAATCCACCCAAGGATACTGAGGGAGTCAGCAGAAGAGCTCACTAAGACATTATTTATTATCAGTCCTGGTTAACTGGGAAGGTTCCAGATGACTGGAAGTTGGTTCCGGGGAACTACAGGTTTATCAGCCTGACCTCAATACTGTGAAGGGCTATGGAACAGATTACCTTGAATACAATCTCATAGCACCTACAGGACAACCAGGGGACCAAGTCCAGCCAACACTGATTTAGGAAAGGCAGATCCTGCTTGAACAGCCTGATCTACTTTTATGACCTGGTGACCCACCTAGTGGATAAGGGAAAGGTTGCGGATGTCTGTCTATCTGTTGTGTTGTCCAGTCTATCTGGACTTCAGTAAAGCCTTTGATACTGTCTCCCACAGCATTTTCCTGGAAAAGCTGGAAGTCCATGGCTTGGACAGGTGCTCTCTTCACTGGGTTAAAAACTGGCTGGACAGCCAAAGAATTGTGATGAATAGTTCTACATCCAGATGGTGGAGGGTCACTGCTGAGATTCCCCAATACTGAGGTTCAGTATTGGGGCCACTCCTGTTTAATACCTTTAGAAATGATCTGGAAGAGGGGATGGAGTGCACTCTCAGTAAATTCACAGAAGACACCAGATTGGGTGGGAATGTTCTACTGAAAGGTAGGAAGGCTCTGCAGAGAAATCTGGACAGGCTGGATCAGTGGGCTGAAGCCAAGGGTGTGAGGTTCAATAAGGCAAAGTACTAACTCAGCACTTGTGTCACAACAATTCCAGGCAGCACTACAGGCTGAGGGAAGAGTGCTTGGAAATATGCCCAGCAGAAAAGGACTTGGGGGTTCTGATTGACAGCCAGCTGAACATGAGCCATCAGTGTGCCCAGGTGGCCAAGAAGTCCAATGGCATCTGGCCTGTACCAGCAACAGTGTGGCCAGCAGGACCGGGGCAGTGACCATCCCCCTGTATTTTGCACCTGTGAAACCACACCTAGAGTGTGCAGTTCTGGGTCTTTTCAAATCTTGATGCTTCTATTTTTCCCTTTCCCTTCTCCTTCTTTTCCCCTTCCCATCTCATTCCCTCCCTTCTTCTTCCCTTCCCTTTCTCTTCTTTCTTTCTTTCTTCTTTTTTACGTTTCCTTAATTTTCCCTTTTCCTTGCTTAGTGCATTTTAAAAGTATCTGACTGTCTCTGAGTCCAGAAACATAATATTTTCTCTATATTCATAAATTCACATTTTTAATTTGTCTGTAAAGTTAAGAAATTAAAAAAAAAAAAAATCAGAAGTTTAAATCCCCTTGCAAAGCGGGATAGGGTTCACATAAGTTTTTCTTCCATGATATTATCATGAATCCCACAGTTGAAAAGTCTCTCCAGATCTGTACAGTTATTAAAACCCCTTTGTCTCAGGGAAAGGTTTTTGGTGAGCCGTGTGGAATCAGATCTCTTGAGGAATATAGAAAATATCTGCTTTTGTCCAAAAAAAATGCAGCAAACTATAAAGCATCAGAAAACAGCATAAGCATCTGATTTCATGGTAAAGCCAATATTTATAGAGCTTTTTAATTAAAAGCAAAGTAGATCCCCAAATAATTAAGGCAGTCCTCAGACACATAGCTACACATATGAAATAAAAACAATAATGAAATATTTGGTTAGAGAAATAGAGAATAGTTTAAAATGTATTTACATAAAAATGCAAAAGAGAAATTAACAGAAAGAAAGCAAAGTAGGAATGAAGAAAATGAGAATTTCCTTGTAAAAGGTGAGAAGTTTTGGGAAATGAGAAGGGTAAGTGTTGAGTCCGAGCTAATATTTAGGAAAATTGAAAGAAAATGGGTAGCAAGATGTTCTAAAGCCAGAAAAAAAAATATTTGGAAACAAACCCCACCTCACTGGCTTTAAGAGTTACGTCAAAAGTAGGAAAAGGCTATATGAATGGAGGTTGGTATTAAAGAAAAATTAACAAGATGGATAGAGAGAAAAGAAGTATGGACAGTAAAAAAAGCAAACATGACAATATGAAATATATGTTGAAAAGGCTCATGACAGAAGTAGTAAAATAATCCATAGTACATCCTTCATTTTCCAAAAATCATTAGGTTTTTCAGCTGACTGGATAAAAATCACAGCAAATGTGAAAATACTCAAAATAATGAGGATTTAAGAGTTCCTTTGTGGATTTCTTGACCAATAGAAGAAAAAGAAAAAAAAATGATGAGAAAGTGATGGACAGCAAAGTGACTTGAGAATGAACGGTGCAAGGGAACTCATAGACCCATGACTTCAATGGCAGTTTCAAGAAAGATATATAATTTAACCCTGGCGCCTGGAATCAGGGCTAACACTATTAATAAAATAAATGTTGAGAAGGTCTGTGTGAGAAGATCAGACACTTTTTTCTGTACTTTTTGCATACTCATGAACAACTATCATATCTGAATTTGATTAGATAATATCAAATCTATAGGCACCTGGTTGTTGACTAAGTACATTTACTCTAGAAATGACTTCATGACGCTTGGCAGGCAGAAAATCCTATCTTCTGTCTCTGTCTTACTGTGATAAAGGTTTATTTTTTCTAGTTCTGGTATGCTACTGAATATCTTTACCTGATTTTACTGTCTCTTCCCTGGGGTGATACTGGGATTCTGTGAAGTTGCTGGTTCAGTACTACAAGGCTGTTATGATGCAAAGGTCCAAGTGATCCATGCTCATTTGACTGAGAGTTTTCAGTACTTTGGAACAACAGTCATATTCAGCTTTTAGTGAGCTTTCAAAGTATCTTTGACGCTGAAATCTGAAGAATGAGTGTCACTGAAAAATCAGCACAATATATTTGGTTTGATAGTGTAAAACCAAGGCAACAGGGTTTTTTCAGCATGCTTTTAATGTACCTTTCCAATGTCTCTTTAAGAATCAGTTTAACATTAATCTTCTAACTTCTGGCCAAAAAAAAATCGAGAGTTTAGGGTCAAATTATTGTAATGCAGTGAGATACAGGAAATTTATGGGTTTCCTGGCACAGCAACATTTTTTCCTGCCAACGCCTGTAAATTTAGGCACCACAGTAAGTACTGTTATGAAAGAGAAAATATGCATCTCTCATCCCAGTATTTGGCTTAACACATTAAAATATAGTATTTTTTGTTTTGTATTATTTTCAATCTTTCATGTATGAAATTATTTGCAATTTAACAATCACAATTTTAGAAGATTTCTCTCCAGAAATTTACAACAGTGTACATAAGGCATTACTCTGAAATCTCAATTTCTAATCATTAGAGTAATTTTCTGCACCTACAATAGAAAATAATGCCTGTGTATGGTTTCTGGGGTTTTTTTGTTTGTTTGACATGTTGTTGAGTATTAAATTTTATTGGCAATCAAGACATTGAGCAAACAAAAATAATTAATTTTGCCTATACTCTTCATTGTGCTCCTTATGGTTTTATCTTTGAAATTTTTTTCCTAAGTACTAGAACTCCTAAAAATGCTTTTAATTTTCTTTTGTTTCATGTAATATAATGCTTATTAGAAGTATTTTGCTGCAGCAGAGAACCTTTTTTTTATTTTAAATCATTTTGTGTGGCTTATAAAAAAAAAATCCTTTTTCTAACCAGATTACTGATTTTTTGCTTACATGTCCTACACATCAAACAAAAAGTGCTTTTCTTTTTGCATAAACTTTTTCATTAGATGAACATTTCTGAAGATAAAGAGAGAGTTTTGATATCTAATAATTTATATAAAATCTGGAAAATACTAGAATCATATTTTTGAACTAGCATTAACACCCTGTTAACTAAAGCTTTTTCCTGTGTTAAAATATTTTTGACATTTCATATATACACAGTTCCTCTCCTTAAGATACTGTAAATCAATTTTGCTGGAATTTCTTCAGTAAAGGTCATAAATTCTAACACGGTTACATGGATTCTTAACATGTCTATGCTTCACTTAAAGGTATTTTGTTTACCTGATAGAACAGAAAGTTAGGAAGACAAAACCAAAAAAAACCAACAAAGCAGGACAATAATACAAGTTGTGATATCCACAGGCACCAGTTCTATTTTAGTGTAGTCTAAGAGCCCAAAACTATCTATTTCATTTTATTTTTAACTGCTATCATCATCAAAATAACCTAAGTGTCTGTATGGGAAGAAGAACTTACAGTCCATCATGTGAGGGAAGAAAATAAAGGAAATAGAATCAATACCATAAAGCAAGTTTTAACACTATGTACACATATTACCCCCCAATTTATGTCCTTTTGCTTTAAAACTTGTCATATGCAAAGGTTAGCAAATACTTACCTGTCTGCTTAGTTTTTCTGAAAATATATGCAAGAAAAAATTGTGTTTCTCACTTCTCTTCCTACTCATTAATCAGAGAATATATCATGATATGGTTCACTGAAACATTAAATTACTTACTAGCCCTTTACCTTCTGCTATAGGGAGAAGGAAACACTCTTAAAAGCATGAACCTTATTGTCATTAGCATCATTAGCCCTGTAATGTGCCCCAAAATCTTTAAATTCTAGGTACTTTTCTTTTGTTCCTTAGTATATTTTAGAATATAAATTGTTTATTTTGTTGTCTAACTCAATCACCACACATTACTACAGATGTTCAATTTTTCATGTATTTTCAGTTTGTATATGTATTTTATATGTCCTCTCCCTTTTCCACCTGCCTGTGGTCTCCCTTTTCCTCTCCTTCTCTGCAACAGCAAAATTCATGGCTATCAGCTCTGCAATCAACTTGTGTGCCTCTTGCTAACAGTATTTATTAACCCTGCTGTTTTTGTCACCACCTTAGCTTGCATGACTGTGTTGTCATGTGTTGAATAAGTGTTCCATAACCTTTGTCAGGTTATGTGATAACATGATAATTACATTAAATAAAGACCTGGTCAGAGTCAGAGAGATAATAAGAGGTAGAGCAACCCCAGTGACTTGCTCAGTGAATGAACTGAGGGCACTGAGTTGGCTGCTCCTTGGGGCATTCAAGGACTACGACCCAGCCCATGGGAACAAGCTGTCTGTATACTGCCTGCACTAAGGGATGGCAGCAGCCTCCCTTCCACCAGACTGGAGATTCAGAATTTTCCTGGGTCCTGAACATTTTAGAGATGGCAATCTCCAACACCTTTGTCAATCAATAATTGAATTTATTCTGAAGCCGTGTCCATTGTCCCTTAAGAAACACTGTAAATAACTTGCTATCATCTCGTGTCATTATTTCTTTCACTGTAATGGGTCCCATGCTGTTGAACTATTATTCAACCCAAAATATTCTTTACATCTGCCAAATAGTCTCTTTTACTTCTGTGTTGGGTCTGGCCGAGTTGGAGCTCATTTTCCCATCGCAGCCCTCACAGTGCTGTGCTTTGCACCAGTAGCAGGAAAGGTGTTGATAGCACCCCAGTGCTTTGGGTGCTGCTGAGCAGCGCTGGCACAGCATCAGCACTGGCTCTCTAACATTTCCTCCTATCCCCCATGAAGGGGCTAGGGATGGGCAAGATGTTGTGAGGGGACACAACTAGACCAGCTGACCTGAATTAAAAAATTCCGTAATATATGATGTAAGCTGGGATATAAAAGCTAAGGAAAGGAGGAGGAATAGGGTGGGGCATTTGTTATTTACTGTGCTTACCTTCCTGGGCAACTGCTACATGTGCTGAAGCTTGCTGGGAAGTGGCTGAACAGCTCTCACTGATGGGAAGTAGAGAATAAACTGGTTTATTCTTTTTGATTATACATATGAAAACTTTCCCTCTTTCTGCTTTAGTAAACTGCCTTAGCTCAACCTACAAGTTGTTTTCCATCTTATTTTCTCTCCTCTGTCCCACTGGGAAGGGGAGTGATTGAGCAGCTTGGTGGACACCTGGCAGCCAGCCAAGGTCAACCCACTAACACTTATTCATCTTATGTGTAAAAAACCTATGTATAGTGTCATTTCTCCCCTCCTCTTTTCCTTCTTTTTTCTCTTGTGAAATCAAGCTTTGTGTGCTGAACACTGGATTCTTTCCTGCTTCAGGTTCATTCATCCATGAGGTTTTTTTCTTTTCTTTTTCATATACAGGGAAAAATCCATCAGACTTATATTGTCTGCATCCTAGAAAATGCCTGTGTGGCAGTCTTTGCTAGTCAATAAAAGGACCCCCAAAAGTAATTAATTTTCCATAGAGGAAATGTCAGTGTCTTGCTCATGCCAACACTGCTAATATTAGCTCTCTCTGCTGCACAGTGGATCTGTTGTACATAGCAGCTGGTGCTATCTCTTCTGCAGTTTTATGGTCATGCTCCTGACACTAAGATGTAACTGCTATTTAAATTTTATTTCAGTCCAATTTTGGCGTTTTTTTTTTTTTTTTTTTTTTTGGGGGGGGGGAAGGGGGTTGGTTTGTTTGGGTTTTTTGTTTGTTTTGTTTTGTTTTGAATAGGTATGATGGTCTTTGCAATTCTTTGTTTCCCACTCAGTATGACTCCTTCACTCATTTTATTCCTGCTGGAATAGGCTGCTGGAGGAGGAGGGAGTGCTTCTAAGCTCTTGCATAGCAACCTAACACACAGAAGGCAACTTAAAAAAAATCTCTGATTGAGATATATATGACTCATCTATCTATCTATCTATCTATCTATCTATCTTAGCACTTACATAAATGTAAGTTCTTCTTGTAGCCAATAATATAATTAAACATAATTAGCATAATTAAACATTTATTGTTTTGTAAATTAAATGCTAAAATACATAAGATTCATTGAATCGGAAAAGCATCAGCTTCTGTAGATTGCATTTTCTTCTTCCCATACAGACATTTAGGTTGTTTTGACGATGATAGCAGTTAAAAATCCAGCATCAGCTATGGGGAGGCTTGACTGCCTCATACTCAGACATCTGTACTATGTAAGTCCAAGGTGAAGTGGGATATAACCTTCCTCAGTGCCTGAAAGAAAACTGATTTGGATTGTAATACTTTGGCTTCTCCACAGTACATCTGTTTCCAAATTGTTTATGACAAAGCCTACTAAATTATAATCCTCCACTTCCATTTACCACCTTTTATTTTGTGCAGAATATGATGAGTCTGCAACTCATATTCTGTTACAGATGCTAAGGAATCTTCAGAGGTTTGTGTCCAAGAGATGTCCACGCCCTTTAAAATATGCTAACACTTTTAGCATTTTTACCAACCATATTTCATGTCATAAACCCCAGCAATCTTCAAGCAATATATTGGAAGTAGTTCAACCTCCTGTTTTTACCCAAAGCAATTAATTTGCTGTTCCACAAAAAAGAGTGATTCCTACAACTCTTCAGAAATTCGATGTTCTCTCCTTGGTAAAATACTGTAACATAAGAAATACTACGGCTCATGTCACAGTCTAGAGATTAGGCCAGTTTGTGTGATAAACAGGTCATAAACTCCTTGAAATGCAATGGACAAACATCTGGAAGTGACAAAGAACACTTGTTAGACCCCAAGTTAGACCTTATCTTCACTGACGTAAAGACAACATAATTTTTCAGGTATGATGCTTACATACTCCTTCCAAGCCTTCTAACATTTTTTCACTTTTGAAGCCCTCTTCAGCTGCACAGTTCAACATAATCCCTCTTTTACCAAACATTTAAGTTACAGAAGATTCTAGTATTCTTTTTAAATAATAAGTAATTACTTTAATTTTAGAAAACATTATAAAATTTTTAAAAATTATAAAAAGAAATTCATTGCACTACAGATTTTGCATAAATATTAAAATCAGAACATTCCATGGATTTCAGGCACTTTAAGGAATCCTGACTTTAATCATATGAAGTAAGTATCAAAGTCTCTCTCCATTACCTTTACCTTAGATCAGAGTTGCACTTTATGCCTAAATGGTTTAAGAAATTTTCTCTTCAGTGATAAAGAAAATTAAATTTTCTTCTGTCAGTCATCAGTCAATTATCTTCTCTACATGTGCATGTTGAGCCTGAAAATATTTCTAGTGACTGAATAAATGAAAATGAAGTAGTTAGTAAATAGATTAGAATAAGACAAGGGTGTTATTAATTTTGAAAAGGAATCCTTAAATTGTTATTAAATACATATTAGACGTTAAATCCAGTAGTAATACAACATGAATAAAAATACAACTAAATGATGCAAAATAAGATTATATATAAAATGTATTATTGTTGGAAATGCTAAATTCTAATGATTTCAGTACTCAGTTGCAAAATTTTTGCATTGAACATTTTGGTATTGCTTGTCAAATGAGGCTATGCGGGCAATAACTATTAAGTATGAAACCCATAAGCTAGCATACCCCAAGGCATAAGAGAGATTGAATCATTAAAACCAGATTTACCCTCTATCATGAAAAATAAAAAAAGAAATCCTTTGAAAATTTTGCTTACATATCTGATGAATTATGCAAAATAGAAATTACATGCCTAGCAAGTTTTATTAAATGTTGCTTTCCCTTCATCTTTCTCTTCACCTTACCCTTCTCCTTTTACTTTCTGAAAAGGAATTGGAGGCAATACTGATAGACTACGGTGTGGATTTTTTTCATATTTTGAAAGTCATTATATAATTTTTTTTAAACTAGTCCTAATTTGCATTTTAATTTTTCAGTCATCATGATTAAAAACAGAATACAACAATTGCAATTGTGTTCCTAGTTCTAGTGACTTTTAACATTATTTCACAGTGAAAATTCATTATGGTACTCTTGCCAAACGTGTGAAGTAAACTTCACACAGCATAGAGTACAGTGTGTCCAGAAACTAAAATTTAATTTTTAATTTAAAATTTTTATCAGCAGTTTTGGACAGTTTGAGAGAAATATGTTTTGCTTTTAGTTTTAGCAGTTATTTTAAACCATATCCTTCCACCATGCTGGACTGCAGAGAGGGGCATAACTTCAAATACAACTTAATTAAATATTTTCCAGAAGAATTGTGTGGGTTTTTTTCACTCCTCTCCTTTTACTTGTTACAGATCTTCTTATTTAATCCTTAGGTGTCCCAATTCACATGAAATACCATCTACAATTTTAATCTCAGTTTGCTGATAATAGTAGTAATTTTAGCTCCCCTTCAGATTCCCCTCACCCACAGGAACCCTCTCATAGTAGCCAAACTGTTATCTCTATCCTGCTCATAGTTCATCTCTTCATAGTTATTATTCCTCAGAAAAGGAAGAGCAATTGGAGCAACTGAGCAGACAGTTGCACCAGAGTGTACCCTGTTTTGGGTTTGTTGACGATACAAAACTGGGAGGAGTGGCTGACACACCGGAAAGCTGTGCCGTCTCCAGAGAAACCTGGACAAAATGGGAAGCTGGGCAGAAAAGAACGTAACTAAGTTCAAAAAAGACAGATGTAAGGTCCTGCAGCTGAAGAAGATAACCCCATGCACCAGCACAGGTTGGGGGTTGACCTGGCAAGCAGCTCTGTGGAGAAGGACATGTGGGTCCTAAGGGATAACACGCCGTCCATGAGCCAGCACTGTGCCCCTGTGGCCAAGAAGGTCAATGGGATCCTGAGCTGCATTACGAAGAGCTTTGCCAGCAGGTGAGGGAGGTGATCCTGCCCCTCTACTCAGCCTTAGGGAGGCCACGCCTGGAGTGCTGTGTCCAGTTCTGGGCTCCTCAGTACCAGAGAGTCATGGAGCTCCCGGAGCAGGTCCAGAAGAGGGGAACAAAGATGTATAGCGGACTGGAGCATCTCATGAGGAAAGACTGAGTGAGCTGGGCCTCTTCAGCCTTGAGAAGAAAGACATTATCAAAGAATACAAATAAGGGCAGGTGCCAAGAGGATGGCGCCAGACCCTTTCAGAGGTACCCAGTGACAGGACAAGGGGCAACAGGCGCAAACTGTAACACAAGAAATTCAATATGAATATGAGGAAAAATTGTTTTCCTTTGAGCATGACAGAGCATTGGAACAGGCTGTCCAGAGCAGTTGTGGAGTTTCTTTCTCCATCAAAATACTCCTGGATGCAAACCTTTACAATCTGCTCTAGGTGAATGTGCTATAGTAGGAAGGGTTGGACTAGGTGACATCCAGTGATTCCTTCCAGCCTTACCTGTTCTGTGATTCATTTTTGTTTTAAATCTACTCTGATTTTACTTTTTCTTCCCTTAACGTTTTTAAGCAGAAGTCTATTTGTGCAATCATTTAGTCCTTTACATTCAAATAATATTGTGTGCCTTCCAATGATTAACAGAAAAAAATAAATGTTTTAAATGTTTTAAATATTTTAAACATTTCTCAGTCTTTGAAGTAAAGCTTTTATCTTCAGAATTATTTATGCTAATAATTGAAATTATTATTAACTCAATCATTAAATTAGATAATAACAATATGGGAGAAATAATTCCAATTAATCAGAAACCCCCCCCAAAAAAAACCCTCTTTGTTTCATTGATTAGATTACATGTTAATAATGAGTGCTTTAATATATGAAAGGATGTTAATTATATCTTTGATTAATCAGAGTGATTTGTCATCACAGCACTTTCATACTTTCATATATTTGAGAAGGTGCAGCATGGTGTTTGTGTAGATAAGATAAAAATTTCACGGTAACATTGCCCTCCTAAAAATGGTAATTGCAGAGACTTTAAAAGTCATTTCGTGTTCATATCAAAAGAAAGGAAGGGATGACTTGAAAAGAGTAAGACCGTATTAAAGTGCTCACATTGTTAAATGGAGTGGTTAATAACTACAAAAGAAACTATTTCCAGATGATTTCAGATGACAAGCTCAGTGAGCATAAGTGGAAATGAAAGAAAAACAATGCAGAATATATGTTAAAAAGTACCTTTTCACCTGTTGAATAGCAAATACACAGAACTATCTGGCAGAAAAGGATACATAATTAGAAATATGATGAGCAGTCAAGGAACAATTGCAATATAAGCAGGGAAGAATGAAGTTTATAAAGGTGTTTTTATAAAGGCCCACAGCTTTCATACCCTGCTCTCCACACTTCTTCTGTTTTTACTGTATTTTCTTTACCATAAAGTTTTCAACTCTGCCAGTATATGTGATTTAAACTGGCAATTTCATTGATGCATTGATTCTGTTCTTGGTTAAAAAAGATATATAAAAAGAATTAAAATAAACCTAAACACAAGAAAAATTTGAAATGAAATGAGTCCTCTTATGCCGAAGCCAGGAATATAACTGTAGAATTGATGAGTATGAAAACTATTGTGATATTATGTGAGGTAACTATACATTCACTGAAAATATTCAAATATGTTCTGGCAGGACCTCATAGATTCAACAGCACTGTTTGTTCCACAACAGCCTGAAGAGATACTCTTATTTATTCCCATTTCTGTCTCTTCTTTTTAACAAATACTTTGCTTCTTTTTAGAATTTGCTTTTGTGCATTCAGAAAAGCATCAATAAGAACTGGAAAGTGAATGATTTTGCATAGTGATGCCTTTTATCACTCTATAATAATTGTCTGGGGTTTTCTGGTCACATTCATTTCTTATAATGTTCATATATATAGATGTTCATATATGGATGGAAGATTGTTTCCTTTCCTGCAATTTTTAGACTATTTTATTTTTCTTAGCCCTTTAAAAGATGTTTATGGAGTAGGATATACTATAATTCTGGTTATGCAAAGACTTAAATCCCTCTTTCTCTTGTGTATGTACTTCGGTTCATAAACATAGGCAAAGCTGAACATTAATATATATGTGAAGGGGTTTTTTTTGCCTTTTTTTTTTTTCCTCTGGATCAGGCTTCATAACTGCTTTGATCCATGGTAATCTAAACATTTTCAGAGACAGGTTATTTTCAGATTTTCTCTCTGACTATCTGGGTATAAACTACTGCTGACAAAACTATACATGCAAAGAAAATACAATAAATCAGATTTTCCTAGTAAAAGAATTTCAGTGAATTATTTTTACTCCTCTCCAGGGAATAACACAATTTCATTGAAAAAAATAAGGTATAATGAAGCAGTTAACATTTTAATATAATATTAATGTGCAGTTTATGTAATAGACAAATCAATGCAAACTACAGAGACAACAGAAGAGTGGGGGAGGGTATGTTTTATATTACATGTTTAAAAACAAGACCTGAAAGACCAGGATCCAATATGCAAAGCAAATAAGTTAAATGTTTTTATACAGTTCTTAGCCACTTGAGGGAAAAAAAAAATATTATACATAACAACCTTAGATTTTGATCACATTTTTAGCAAAGAAACAGTAAAATGTCTTCCATATGTTCCTATTACACATTGCATATGAATATAAAAATGTTTTTTACCAAATCAGTGTAAAAAATCTATGTCCATGTCTCACTTCTGAGTTGGATTAGTGGTGACACCTGAGGAGTATCAGATCAAGGCAGGCTTCTAATGATTTCCATACCTGTACACTCTGCCAGACCTAGAAGAGCTTTCTGTGGCTCAGAAAAAGCCAAAGCCAAATATTGCATTTTCCCATGTGATTTCATTCAATAAACTTTTGAACCCAGATAAAATTTTTATATCCAAATCAACTTCTGGAAAGCTATTCTCTGTGGGAAGCAGATTTCTGAGGACCATTAGGTAAAGAAATGCCTTCTCTGTTTTGTTCTAACCCATCAGCCCCAGATTCATACACATTCCTGTACTGCAAATAAAAAACAAACTTTCCTCAACCAGTCTCACCAAGTAACTCTCAACTGAGAAACTTTTATCATCTTTCCCATCATTTTTCTTTTTTTCCTGACTGAAGGGACCTAATCTATTAATTTGTCCTTGAATAGAAATAATTCTGTTTTCATCTTGTACCTCTCAGCAGCTTTCTCTGCCTTCTCTGTCTGCTAAATGCTGTTTGAGAACAGGGAAACAATAACTGAATATGATATTTAACTTGCAGACACATTGTGGATTTGGAGTGAAATATTTGGTTTTGCTCCTTTCTTATTTCATTCTCTGTAACTTTTTTAAAAGCTATTTTTTAACATCAATTTAGACTGCTATGCAGAATGTTTATTAAGAGCTTCTTATAAGTAATGCTATGACTCCTTTTGTTTTTCAAGTTTGTTCTTTAGATATTCAGGGTAAATGACACAAAACCAGCTTATGACTGTGACCTTGTGGTAGACACTATTGGAGAATTAATTCTAATGAACAGTCTTGACATTTTAAAGTTCAAAAAGCTTCTGCTTAGAATAGAAAATAAAGAAAATTAATGAATATGTAAAGTAATGAACATGAATACTGTCTGTATATGTCTGGACCAGTTTAAAGATAGCTGCTTGGGATTTCAACAACTTTAAAATGAAAGACAGCTGTTTTCAGCTTAATTTTTCACATGGTTCTAAGAGGTTTTTAGGCTTAGCTGTTACTATAAATTGCAGTTAAAATATCTGGGACTATATATACAAACAATCCAAAAACAAAAGGATAGTTTATAACAACCACAGTTCCAGTTATTTCTACAAAGACCTCAGGTGCTATCAATGCCATGTTCAGTATCTACTTCAATAAAAAATAACTTACCATCAAGAGAACAAATATCTGGTGCCCAGACAGACCAGATAGCTGCATTCTAAGGAAAATTAAACAGTCCAATCTCCATTTTTCTAAGACCCTGTAACTATATATCTATTAGACAGACTATATGGAAAAGAATCTTCCACCAGCAAATGTTACAATTCCTACCACCATAAAGCAGAAAGAGCAAAGGTATCTCAAATGATGTTGTAAGAAGCATTTTCCTAAGCTCAATCCTTTATTGACATAATGCTATTAGTAGATTTCAGAGTTAATTCCCTGATGTGTTGTGTTAGTAATTAAGAATGCAAGCAACAAGAGAGGTGTGGGTAGAGATCTCTGTTACTTATGCTAAAATCTTAGAAAGAAAAAAAATTAATAAATTCCTCTCAAAATCCCCAGTTATCTAGGGGTTTGTGATCCTTCATTGTAGATGTAATTCTGTGACATCAGGGCCCTCAAAACTATCACAGCCTTATGGAGAAGCAAGTTTGCTGAACGACTTCATCACCGTATCTGTCACCTGCCTTGATAAGATATCTTGCCTTCAAAAAGTAAAGTGTCAAGAACTTTCTCAAGAGATAAATAACAGTTACTTTGTTTAAGTTTTCTTATTTGCTATTCATAAATCTGAAGGATCTCTAGTTTGTGGTAAATATTCTGCCTGGAGTGGAAGTAGGTAAAAAGGAGTTTGAATATCACGGGTGATAGCCCAAATTTCTCTAAGAAACTCAGTATCTGACAGAGTTATCTGTATTTCTGCCAGATAACAAGACAAAAAATCAACTGGAGAGAAATGAGAGAGGAAAATGCACTGGGACTAGAAATGCTCCTATGGGATTATAGTGTTGACAATGAGGCCACCAGACTTCAAAGCTCCTGTACAGGAGCCACAGACTGAGTAGGATGAGATCCAGATTCCAAAGGATGTGATGCCAACCTCTCAAGCTGAGACTGCTTTAAAAATCCATAGTAGTCAGTGAGTGCTGAGGAAAGTATAGAACAGAAGTGAAGAAATGCAGTTTCTAAGACACACAAGATAAGTAAAACTAGAAATGTAAGCAGTGAGGAAAATAGATTAGGATCCAGGCTTCTATTTTCTTTGTTTGTGTTTTTGCTTGCATAGCGAAAAGCCTGACCTCTTGTTTCAACTTTCTAGCAAGATGTCTGCCTTTAGCCACTGAATAATAAATCTTTTCTATACAGTTCTGTGCTACAGGGGAAAAATTAAACTAAAAATGTTGAATCCACAGTGCATCTACTCCAGAAGAGGTATTAAATCTCAGTAAGAAAGACATGCATATGCCTTCAAAAAAAGTGCTCCTGGGGTGCTGGGACTAATTCTTGCAAATTGCTAGAGGACCTGTTTATATTCTGATGATAAATTTTAGGTAGATGATTATTAGCCTCTGTGGCTCTAAGCAAGCCTTAAAATGTCATGTATACTTAAGTAGAAATTGCAGAAAGCTGACCATTTTAGATATTCTCCAGTAATTTCTAGGGATGTAAAAGGAAGATTGGTGAAATACTTGGCATTAAAAAAGTGTAGCGGGGGGTTAAAGTCAGGTCATCCCTGTTGAATCTGTGTTTGAGATATATTTAATCATGAATTTTTTCTACATTTTTTTTTTTCCTGCTGTCATACGTCTCAGCCTTATAAATCACGGTGCAAAGTTCCTCCATGCTTGAAGCCCTGAAATCCAGTGGACATATGTAGTCTGCAATGGTAAAGAAATCATATGTGGGTTATGTTCCATTTCTGTCGGAAAAATGAGAACTGAATAGTGGCATAGATAATTTAGGGAAGAATTTTTGTAAAATATCACTTTTTTAAAACTTCTGACAGTCAGATATATAAGGCCATTTCTTGATGACAGAATGCAGCCGTTTGTTAGAGACCCTCCAACTATTCTAGAATAAGCTGACATGACTACTTTGTGCAGTGTGGCCTTGGTGAAGTCTCAAATTAGTAGCTACATTAGAAGTTAATTCAATCTTTTTACCTCTCCTCTTAAGCCAGTGGGTACAGTCTAAAATCAATCCATTGTGCCTTTCTTTGGGAACTGTGTTTTCTTACACAGGACAGGTAATTCTTGGCACATTGTTCTTCTGCAATTAATTACAAATCCAAAATGCATAAGAAAAAAGTGAAGTTTTCTAATGGCTCCTCAAGACCGAAGACTTTCCCTTCAGTTATGACTCTATAACAAACATCATATGTTTGTGTTGAAGAACAAAGACAGCTCATGCAAGTGTGCCAGTGGAAAAAAAAACCATCATGAAAACACAAGTATTTTGAACACCTTTTCACCATAAAAAAATTAGAAGACATTGTTTTACTGATGCTGCTTATTAAGTATGTGACAGACACCTGTGCTCTCACTCATGTTTTACATTGCAGGCAAAGTACACCACTGAGAGTCAGAGCTAAAGTGCTGTTAAACATCACTGCCAAAAAAAAGTCTGCCAGGACTTCAGCTTTTTGTCTCAGAGCACCTACAGTCATATTTATTTAGTAAAATTCCTACTCACTCTAATCCAAGAACACTGCAGGACACCTTATGCCCTGGCTTCTTTCCCAGTTGCTGCTGCATATCTGCTCAGGGAAAGTAATTTCCGCAAGGAGCAAAGTGCTGCAGTGCTTTCTCTGTCAAGCAAAAAATTTGGATAGGTTCATCCAAAATTTCCAGGACAAATACCGTGTTCCCTCAGCTGGAGTTGCAGCTACAGTTGCAGCTTTGCTGCTGGGTCAAGGATCTGCAATCAGACTTCCCATGCCCACCTTAATGTATAGTACCAGCGAAATTTTCCCAAGTCTTATTTCCCTCTTGCACTAAGCATGGACTGCAAATGCCGTCCACGTAGAGTGTCACTGTTCTCATGACATCAACACTGGAATTCCAACACATTGGAAAAGGAAGTATAATGTATCTGCCTATCTTCCTATTGAGAACCCCACCTGTGCAAAAGTATCAGTCATCACTGTTGCCCACACTACTACTCATTTGTATTTAGAAGTGTATAGGGAATCACCATTTTATCTCTCATTCAAAGCCAGAGACAGAGCTTGATCCCTTCCTAAACCTATCTAGAAGCTACTATTTGTTCAGGTTAAATTTCAATCTCTGTTATTAAACTTATGTTTAGATTTTTCTTCTTGGTTAGTTAAAAATAGAAGTCCTTTTGTTGCAAAGAGAAACCCAGTAATCTCAGAAAGGGTTAATCAAGATATTTTTAAGCCTAATCTAAATGGATTCTGAGAAAGTAATTTTTGTATTCTCAAGGGCCCTCAGATCCATTGTAACAAAGCTTGTGTGCAGATACACAGGTCCTAACAAAGATGTGTCACATCAGGCTGAGGGTCACAGTTGGGTGAAGCTGGACTAACAACCACCCCTATGCTCAGCACTGGTGAGGCTACACCTTACGTCCTGCGTCCAGTTTTGGGTCCCTCAATTCAGGAAAGACATTGAAGTGCTGGAGCACAGTCCAGAGAAGGGCAGCAAAGCTGGTGAAGAGTCTGGACAGTAAGTGCTATAAGGTACAGCTGAAGGAACTGGGATTGTTTAGCCTGGAGGAGAGAAGGTTCAGGGGAGACCTTACCACTCTCTACAACTACCTGAAATTTGGGGGTCAGCCTTTTTTCCCAGGCAACTAATGACAGGACAAGAGGACATAGCCTCAAGCATTGCCAGAGGAGGTTCAGGCTGGAAATTAGGAGGCATTTCTTCACAGAAAGGGTGATTAAACACTGGAATGAGACACCCAGGGAGGTGGTGGAGTCACCATGCCTAGAGATGTTTAAGGAAAGACTGCACGTAGCACTTAGTATCATGGTCTATTTGACATGGGGGTGTTTGGTCATAGGTTGGACTCGATGGTCTCAAAGGTCTTTTCCAACCTAATTGATTCTCTGATTCTGTATCAAGTCTTAAATAAAGTTGCTGCTCTTAAAATTCTGTGGTTTCTTGCCTTGGATTAATTGCACTAAATGTCGTCCCAAAGAAGAATATTCACCTGAAAATTAGTACAACTAAAATTTTTAGGAAAAGTCCTCCAAAGATCTAAATTAAGGAGATTCTTAATTATTTTTTGTTTAATTACTTTATTATTCTTAATTATTATTTTTAAAAACTTGTTTCAAACTCAAACCAAAGTAGTAATATTCAAAAGTGCTATACATTTTGGCTTTGGAAAGGAAAGGATAAGTCTGCTAAAAAATTCAGAATAACTTTCTCAATAATCAATATTAGAAAGCAAAATTTTGAGTAGGTACACATATTTTGGGTAAAGTGTCTTAAGGTGACATATCCAGGTGCCAGGGATGCACTTCATTTCTATACAGTTAGCTCACGGCACCCAGAATGAACAAATCACTTAACTGAACAACCTTTGGTATTCATGGCTTGAGACTTTGATAAAAGTAATGCCCTAAGATTCATGATGTTCATCTTCTCTGGCATTTAGTTGCCTTGGAGGAACTGACGTCTGGAAGAACTGATTACAGAAATCCTAGTTATTAAGAAAAAAGAAGCATGAGTGATTGCCTTCTGATAGTGTGAGCAAAAAGAGGGCTATGATAACAGATGTATATCCTAATACTATTTGATGCCTTTATAGTTCAGGTAGTTGTCATCAAAATCAGAAAAGAAAGATGTTAAACTTCTTGGAGCTCCTGATTCCTACTTCATACTTAGGAGTTTGGCTAAATTGCAAAGTTATTTTCTTTGGATTCTTTCATCCTTGGCATCAGGTTCTATAACCAGCAAAGAATAACCTTATCCCAAGTGTCCTGTCACATCCAGCAAATTCATTTTATCTTTGAAGTAGATCTGTGTCTGTCATTAATGTTGTTTTCTAAAAGACTTCAAAAGCATGCAGATTCTGTTGGGTTATAATTCCTTCGCTTTAATACAGTGTTCATACTACATGGAAGTGTATTTTGGGAATTGCTTTACCATCACCCTCAGTCTCTGTCAAATAGCTTACTGAACAACCAGAAAGCTCCCCAAAATTTGAGCAAATTGAAATAATGTAATTTATGTCTTCTCTTTACATTTCTTTGTCCCTCAGAAAGCCTTCACAAATTTTAAAGTTACTTTTAAAAAATGACAATGGGGAAAGTCTAAGTTTTAATATTTTGTACTGTTCTATCTGTATCCAATTCCATTATAATTGGTTACAATGGAGATAAATAAAAAAGCACTAAACACATTCTCTCTTTCTACTTAGGAACCTTAAATATAAGTGGATGAGGATAAAAATAAAGACAAATATTGCATTAAGTTTTGCCTAATAAGACTAAGTTAAAACCAATTTTCTACTCCTTTTCATAATGTGAGAGATATTAAGGAAGGCTAATCATGTATTTAAATTGCAGTTTGAGCATTCAGATTTTTCCTTTTCTCAAACATTACATTCTGTAAGTGGAATGAACTCTGCCTCCTGCCATATGCACTGCTGTAGAGGAAAGTCTTATCTCTGGAGTCCTACTTTTCTTCAGTCCTTTCCAATTTCATAACTTAAAAACCATTAGCATTTTCAGAAAATGTGTATGTTTTATTGGTTTCATTCTTTCACTGTTTAGACCTTTGAGTATTCCTAGAAAACAAGACTTAACATTCATTGCCATCAACTTGTTTTCTACTGCTAGAAATAAAGGAGGGTATTTTCTTTTCAGGCCTTTTTTTTTCTCAGCTAATGTATCATATGTTCCTAGATCAGAGGGCCCAAAGGGTATAACCAAATTAAAGAGGGAGCCCAGAGTGCACTTAATTGGTGGATCACTTATTTTCCATAATTGGAATTAAGAATTAACCCACTGACTGTTTCCAGACCAGCCCAACTCACTCTACCAGCAGATCTGTCCCAGGGGAAGGCAGTACTGAGCAGTGCAAGTGACAGCCACACGTCATTTAGACTCTGCACTACTCAGTAATAGTTTTACAGCTTCAGGCTATGATTACCCCGACAAAATTAACATAGGCAAGACACAGCTTTAAGCACTGGTGAGTCCATTACCTGTTAGTTTGCCTACTGGTGCTGGATCAGTAATCATTGCTGCAGAGTTGCAGTAATCCTACATAGCAACTCAGCACACTTCGGGGGATAAAATGGATGGAGAAGTATTGATAAAAACACTTTGATTTTTTAGAAAAAAAATAATCTAAGTATAGGGGCCAAGCCACGCCATATATCTTGATGTTAGGGTTATAAAGTGGACCCTGGTCCTTTGTATTTACCTGTTGGAACGTGGCTGAGAACACAGAGCTGTGTGGAACATCCTGACAGGGATAGAAGGAAGACAGAGGAGTAGCCATTTTTGCAACTTTGAGGGAGAGTGATTAGAGACTTGTGGGGACCAAAGAGAATAAGAATTAAATTATTGAGCCAAGGAATTTTAAAACTAACAACAAATCCCTACCAGGAAGTACACTTAAACAATGGAAGATATAGTCAGAAAAATATTCAAGACAGACGATATCAGGAGCAGCACCTTTCTTAAAAAAAAGGGGGGGAAAACCCCCATGAGAGTTGACTTCAGGCCGGGCATGGAACAATATATATAAGAAGTTAAGATATGTTTTATTTCAGAATACATAATTTATGTAGTGTAAGCATAATTTAAAAAGTCTTATGCTACTGGGCTCCTTGAGCAGAAAGAGAAGCAATTTTGTCTATTTCTTCCATTTTGATCTATCCACTCATCTTTATGACAAGGATGCATAAGTGTATCATTTTCAGGACACAAGTTGAATTTACCATGACTACCTCATTCAAACTTAATTTTGTAGACCTGTTGAAACTAATTCACTTTTAATTTGATAATATTGTGTTATTCTACACATAGCAGAATAGCCCCTATTTGGAAAAAAACAAATTTTACAAATACCTTAGAAGATTTTTATCTTTTGACTCTAGAGTATATGTTTCTTTGAAGGAAACATTAGTTTTTAAGAACACATTCCTGCCATTTAGGGAATGCAGTATAATTCATTTCCAAGATTCTGATTCCATATGGCATGTAATATACCTTTGGTCAGATGGCTTTAGCTGTTCCAGCCATGTCGCCTCCCAGCTTCTTGTGGCCCCCCCAGCCCACTTGCCCTCAGGATGAAATGAGAAGCAAAAAAACCTTTATGCTGCGCAAGCACTGCTCAGCAATAACCCTCCATCTCTATATTAGCAACACAGTTTTCAGCACAAATGCAAAATACAGCCCCATGCTAGCTTCTGAAGAAAATTAACCCTATCCCAACCAAAACCAACACAGACTATTAAGGTATCTGGATTTTCCCCCCCGGTGAAAATATCCCAAAGTCAACAAAATTAATAATTTTTTGGTTTTGGTTCCAAACTTACTCAGCCTTCATTAGTTGGAAGTATCAACAAATTGCTGAATGTTAAATTACTTAAGTTCAGTGTTCCTCGGTATTTCCAGTTACTAAACTTATGGAAGTGAGTAAATTATTTTGTTAGACAGTTTGCTTCAAGTGTATGGCAATTTTTTATTTCTTGAGAGTGTTGGTTAGAATGCTCTAGGTTAGTTCAGCTGAGACCAGCAGCTGGGATAAAAAGAATTATCCAGCTTTTGCTTATGACCTTTAAATGTGCACTCAATCATGGAATTCTCTGTGCTGAAATAGAGGGAAATTGATGGTAACTGCAGCATATGTCACTAAATGTTGCCTATTACAAGATATGCACTGAAGTTTAAAAAGTTCATAGCAGATATAGTGAAGTAATTCTGAGGCAAAGGAACTTTGTTGTAGCAGTTTTGGTACCGCCTTTTTGTGTTCTAACAGCACATATTCAGATTTTGTGATCTAATGTCTGGATGGATGGATGCATTTTCTTTCTTTAGCAAAGTACTTAGTGCTGATATATGTTGACATAAGAATTAGGTGCAAACACATTTTTTTCCCCAATGAAATAATTATCTGCATTTCCATGTGTCTCACTGAAGCAGTTAAGATTTTCAAAAAACATTCTGCCAACAAAGTACTTATGCTTTAACATACATTTAAATATTGGGTATGGAAAGCCTGCAAGGGGCATTTTGAGTCACCATTAGAAATTAACTAATTGTTTAAAGCCTTTTACAGACTGATATTAAGCACACATATGCATATGCATATCTTTAAATTGGTCAAAGACAACTAAAGAGCAATTATTTCTGATAAAGCTGAGTGAACTCAGATTGTTCTGGACTTCCTTTTAGCTCTACCACACTTTTCTCATCTGGCATTGGAAAATAGTAGTGACATTTCTTTACCTAGGCCTTTACAAAAGTAATTTACCTATACCCACATTTTTTTCATCTTCTTTATTTGACTTGCACTTTTTTTTGGAAAAAGATATGCTCTCTTTTCCTGTTTAAGTGCAATGTCTGCCAAAATAAAACCCTTTCATTTAATGGCAGGCTTAAAATAGAACCAAAATAGTAAGTGTTCAACCATAAACTGGTTTTTGTTATATATGAATCTGTGATGAACTTTTCTTATAATTTACTTTATCACATTATCAGCTCTTTTTTCCCAGTATTTCTTTGCTAATTTATAACAGGATAAAAAGATAAATGTGATTTTAGAGTTTAGTTTTAAAATATCATTATGAATATTAATAGTAATAAGTTTGAGTACATTCATCAATTAGGAAGAGTAGAGAATGAAAATAATACTTTTTGCTGTTGCAATTTTTGCCTAATGTGATTGAAAATAAAGTGCAGATTTCCAAAGCTCAAAAAAATAAGGTGATGATGCACAGTTTCAGAACTCCATATCAATTCACTTCATCTAAGTACAAATCAGGGGACTAGATTTTAATGCTCAGAAAAGAGCTGATACTTTTTTTTATTATTATTGAACTTGTATCTGAAAGCTCAGATTTTGATTAGGACTCAGTTATGCCTAAATCTAGGTCAGTTGAAATTTTTCTATAAGTTCCAGTTGGAATATATGCACATAAACTCTAAAAGATTTTTAAATCTTGAGTTGAAGCAGAAGGAAGAAACGATCCAGAGTCATCATCTGATGCACATAACTAGCTCACATAGTCACATAAAGGTATTCTTTAATGTGTCAAATACATTTCAGGGTGTGATAGCTGAATCTTCATTTTAAGTGGACTGCAAGGGCTTCAAGACAGGAAATATCTTTGCTGATCTGTGCAATTTCAGTATTACAAATAGCACCATCAGAGTGCTATGTGAATGTCAAGAATATAGGCACAATATTTTTTTATGACTAATTATTATTTCTGGTATTTTCAAAAAATGTTTTCTTATTTTTCCAAAGAGATATTGTACAATAATTTTTAATAAATGTTAGTGTTTGGATTAGTGTTTACCTTGAGAATTAACATTTATAATTTATTAAATGCTCAGCTGTAACCTTCATATTACAAATTACTCCTTTGCATAACTTCCACTAAATATGCTGATTATATTCAGATTCATAATTAAAATTCTTTCTGAGGTTTAATAATACTCCATTTGGATAGCTACCTCAAAATGATAAAATGTTCTGACCTCATCTTCAGTTTAAAAGTGCTCAGACTCTAAAATCATGCTTCTTTATGTTCTTTGGACTGCTGCACCATCTTGTCACTTCTAGACATATAATTTGAATTCTGTATGACTCAGCATCTCAGGAATTTTTCAAGGCAATCTATATATCTAAAGTTCCATCTTCTCAAAAAGACATTGAAACTGCTGATGATAAGAGTCATGGTAGAGTCTAAAGAGAAACAGATTTAAGGAAACAAATTACATTACTGCCATTAACTTTATCATAATTAGATACATGTGAAAATGTTAATAAGTAGCAGTTTGGAAAAATACACAGATATGCATGAATGTGTGTGTGTAAATACACACATATATATGCACATATGCATATAAATAGATATATATTTGTGTACATGTGTATTTATGTACAATTTCTGAATAATTAAGGTTTTCAGGGACCTTGAAAAGTCTTGAAACGAGATCTTAAAAGAATGGCAATCAACACTTGGTTCAAATTTGAGTGGATTAACTGAGATGGGATGGCTCACAAGATCTAGAATATATCTGTAAATATTTTATAGATTGCTAAACAATCATGATTAGAAGAAAAATGAAACAACTGTTTTCCTTTACAAAAAGAATATGTTGTTAAATTTATACAGGCTGAAAATATGAGTATGAAAGGCTGAAGTCACAAAACAGTCTTTAATACACTCAACAGTTAGCATATTTATGAGCTCAAGCTTCACTAGCACTTAAATCAGAAACTTTAAGAGGCAGAACACAAAGAAATTAGCTAAAAAGATGATGGGGAAAATAACATTCATAATATTCATATTAATAATAATAATAAATAGCAGTAGCAGTAGTAGTAGTAGTAGTCATAATGGTGATGCTGCTGCTGATAATTATGGTGTTTAGGAGCCTGGGGGTCCTCCACAGGCTGCAGATGGATCTCTGCTCCACCATGAACCTCCATGGGCTTCTGGGGCACAGCTGATTTGCCATGGTCTGCACCACGGGCTGCAGGGGAACCTCTGCTCTGGCACCTGGAACACTTCTCTGCCCTTTATGTCTGCAGGGTTGATTCTCTCACATATACTCTCTCCTATCTTCTCTGGCTGCATTTACTTCTCTGCAATAACCCTTTTCCCCTTAAATATGCTATCATGTATTGGCATTACTCGTGCTGCTGATGGGCTCATCCTTGGCCAGGGGTGGGTCCACCTTGGACCTGGCTGGAATTGACTCTGCTGGACAGTGTGGAAGCTTCTACCAGCTTATCACAAAAGCCACCCTTGTAGCTCTCCCACTCCCAAAACCTTGCTGTGCAAAACCAGTACGGTCTTTGTTTTTGTAGAAATGTGAAGAGATCTCTTCTGTTATTGTGCTTATCTGGAGTGCCTATACATCTATTGCTCTGAAATTTTCACTAATTGCAATTAATGCTTGATTGGATGATTCAGTTCCTATCCCTCTCTTTTTTTCACTAGGAGAAATATGAGTGGGAGGTTTTTAATACCTTAATATCAAAATATTAACTTTCCGCCTTTAATCCTTCATTGAATTCTCACACCTAGAGGGTAGCAATGATTCAACAGTGTATTTGTAACAAACTAATCTAAATTCATGATTTTTAAAGGATTTAAAAAATCTCTGATGTTGTCAGTATGGTTGCTCGTTTCTAAGTATATCCCATATCACTCCAGTAAATTAATTTTTTGTCAGGGTAAAGACAAAAATCTTTCAGTAAGGTGTACTCTCTGGTTGAATCTTTTTACGGGAGAAGGAGGATGGAACACCAATTGGAGAGACTTATGAAGTGTAGAAACAGCCAGAGTAGGCACTCCTAGAAGCGATAGCAAGAATACAGTATGTTTTGACAAGCACAGTGACATCTTTGCATAGCCTGAACTCTCTGCTAAGACTTTGGAAAGAACAGTTGCTTAAGCCTCGGCATTATATATGTTTAATTTTAATAAATTGCTAGCCCCATGTGTACTCAATATACTTATATATATAAGTATTCCATTTCATTAATTTAAAATGCACAGTTATGTGGTCTTCTCTGCAACAAAGCATCTCATACACTTTATGGACCATGTTAATTATAAATAACTGAGATATGCCAGAAGGTTTGTAATATATAATAGAGTAGGTTTATGACAGCAGTCAGCTGGCCTGTCACACAATAAATACATGTCATGGGTAGAGGACATTAGGACATTTTCATGGATCCTGCCAAATCACTGTTTACTCTAAGAATAAGATTTTTGAATGCTTTGTTCTGCGAAAGACATCCTAAGGAACTGTTGCTTCCAGATAACAACCAGGCTATTTTCAAGAAAAGAAACCAGAAAAACATGGATTAGACACGCAGATACTGAAGGAAAGAGTGCTTGTTAAAAAAGGTGACTGATAGGGATTTTTGCACAGGGTATCAGCATTCTCAAACAGAGTGATTTGTTGATGGCTGGAGGGTGACAGAAGTCTATGTTGCAATGGCCAATGTGATCTTCAGCTGGATAGTATTTTCCTGCTCTGTCTGGATGTCCCATATGCCCCTTGAACTCCTACAGGACAGTGGACATTGTTTGATGGGAAATCTATGAAATTGCATTTTGAAATCAGGAAGGACACCCACAGATCCTGGATCAGTAATAGCAGGGATATGCACATATCTCAAGTATTCTGAATTTCTAAAGCATCAGAAAGTGCTCTAAATTCATGTGTTTTGGCATTTTAATTGCTTTCCTATGTTTATACATCTAAATTTAATTCCATTTAATCTGATACTGAGAAATAGCATGGGTGTTCATCTAGTGTTGTCCTCTGGAGGTTTTAATTACTCTGAACTTCTTTTTTTTAACTGTGAAGGATGTCAGGATGAAATGAACCCAGTCCTAAAATGCTGACTTTCTTTTGCATTTTAGCACTAAAGATGACCACATGTTTTGATAAACAGAGCATTTAATCTCAGAGGTTGTAATTACACAGGTGAATGTCACATTACTTACAGCAATATACATATCTTTTGCAGACTGTGGAAAACATAAATATTTCCAGACTGCCCTGAAGGAAATAATGTTCCAACACTGTAGCAGGAATGTAGCTCAGTGTAAAACCTCATAGAAAAGAAAGATGAACATATTTTAAACCTCAGCTGATTTCAGTCTCACACTCTCATACCCACAAGCCCCAAGAAACGTATAAACAAACTGTGAGCATCCAAGCACTAAGATGCTAGTATCCAGGTAGTTTGCATGGAGGATTAAGTGTGTTGATTGTGAAGCCCTTCCCCACACTTCCTGGTTCCTCCTGAGGGCATGCTGGTTTTAAACATCTCCTTTTACTCTTTAGGAGCTGGTAATGATCGATCTCTATCCATAATTCTGTGAGTCATCAGGATTTAGTGCTTGTCTCTGTTTTAGAACTGGTTGTCTTGAGCAACTGTAGGTAGCAGTGTGATAAGACCTGGTTGACCTGGTTCCGTAAATGTTAGCAACATAGGATGTTTTCATAACCTTCATCTCACTCATGTGTTGCTCCCGTGTGTTCTTGTGCACTCTAATCTCTAATCTCTCTTGCTTAGGTCCATTTTCCCTTGGTAGCTCCTGTGGTGTCACTGTCAGCTTCAGCTATTGTAGACACTCACCTGTTTGCCTCTGCAGGCCACAGCACCTCCTTCTTTGTTCTTCTTGTCATGCCAAAGGCACTCAACTGGTGTTCTGCCTTGAGGAACGCCACCACCATGTAGGAGTGTGACTACTGTGCACCGGTAAGGGGAGACCTGGGTCCACACTGAGCCCCTCAGGCTGGAGCCAGTGGCCAGGCAAAGCCTGGGGGTGAGTGCTCAGAGTCTGTCTGGCAGTATCTCTGCCCATGTGAGGGCTGGGGGCACCATTCTGGCCTCCCTTGCCCAGTGTGCGTGGGACAGCACTGCTGACCTTCCTGCTTCTCCTGGCAGCTGCTAGCACACGGTCACAGCTGACCAGCACCATCACAGCCAGTCAGGCTGCCCACTCCCACACCTCTCCAGCTCCTGAGCAATGCAGCAGGTCAGACCAGACCGGGACAGACCAAATGTTGGGCCACTATCAGCTACAATGCTGGCCATAAAATCCTTACAGATGGTCCTGAAGAGCCAGCATTCTTTTTATCTCTGTTCCTGAGTTTTCTTATTTTTATCCTTCTGACTCTCTCCCCACATCCCACTGGGGTAGAGTGAGCAAATGGCTGTGTGCTTTGTTCCAGGTATGGGTAAACCATGACACCTACTTAAACTATGATTGATGTTTTGTTTTGTTTTAAATTAGAAGGTTGTCTATACCATTATATTGGTTCCTAAAAGGAGGCACTGTGGGCTTCTTACAGTAGACTTTCAGATCTTGCCATCCTCTTTTTTGAATGGGTTAACTTTCTTAGTCAACTATCCTGTCAGTATCTTGTGGAGACAAGATTCAGTTTTCTTTGGTTTTGATTTTGCTTAATATGGATATTTTTGGCATAAATAAACTCTAGAAAAAGAAAATATTTTTGCCTGTGTGTACACTCCTGTACATATACAAGAGAGAGGATGAGTTTTTGGTGCACAAGTCTTTTCCAAATAACATTGTGATGTAAGCAGATAGTATATCAAAACTGTCTCACTCACCTAAAATGCCTCTCCTTCAGACAGCACACATGCCATGCTTGGCTGATTGCTTACCTTAAATCTGTTGTCAGAGAAGAAATGGGAATAGATCTTTTCTATAACACAAATGTTGCCTCTAGGTACAATACTGTGACATTTTATGAAGACTTTTTTTCCCAAGATGTCAGATTCTCAGTGATTTATTATCTGAAAGTTTTATTCCCATGTTCCTTTTCATCTGTGGGATCAATTAACATGTGTTGATACCCCCAGTACCGCTTCATTTACTTAAGATAGAGAAACCTGGGTTTACTAATAGTAATAATGAAAGAACCTTAATATTAACTACTCATGATGTGCCAAATCATTTACACATGCCTTGATATTGAGAATATTGGATTTTAACTAATCACAGTTAGCTCAGCTACAGTTTAAAAACAAGGGATTCAGAAATATAGTTTGCAAAGCTATGGTGAAGTCTATTGAAAAATAGCTGTGTCACTGTCACATAAATCCGTTCTTTAGCTGGGGTTCTAGAATGCTAAAACTACTGTAAAAGAATCATAAAATCAAAAGCTACAGAGCAAACCATTTTCCTTGGTGTAAGTTTTAGGCGATGTGACTTAGTTCACTCCTTTTTTATAAAGCTGCTAAGAACACTTGACATGCTTGTAAAAATGGAAATAGTAACTGGGAAAGGTAGTGTTATGCAGAATTCAAGACAGTATCCCTGTTTCTACACAAATATCTGAAATAAACTTCCACAAAAGAAATAAATTATGTAACTTCAACTGGAATCATCATAGAACTCATTTTGGATGTATTTAGGCCAGGCATTTCCCTAGTTTCTTCCCAGAAAAATGTTTTGGGACATTTCAAGTAAATGTCCAGAAAGCAGTATGATGGCAGTGAAAAGTAGAAGTATTTGTAAGTTCTTTGTTTTAAAAATATGATGAATTATCTGTTAGAATAGTTGGCCTCAAATGGACAACTTCCTGTTTCATGACTTTCAGCCAAGTTAGCAGCTCCCAATAAACTGTGCTTTCTTGGTGCGACAGATCAATAACTCACTACAGTGGAAGAAATATAGACAAGGACAACATGCTCTTGAATCTCAGGGGAAATTGTGGGGAAGGGCTGACCACAGCTGTTGGAAATAAAGCTGAAATTATGTCAGCACAAAGGGAACCAGGGGTGACTTTTATTTTAGATAAGTGGCTACAACCACTGAGTGGATCAACTGGTTTTATTAGCTGACCTCATCAAGCAGTTATATCAGCTCAGTGAATCAACCAGCTGTTACTGTTTGTCCTTGATTTAACTAAAAGATTGTAATTGTCTTCCTGAGTTAGTCAGACCATTATTTTCAGGTGGGGGTTATTGTATAAATTGTTTCGTTCAATGTGCAATATAGAAAACAAATAATTGACAAATATGAAAGGAGAACAATGAACTTAAGGTGGTTTAAGTACTTATATTTCTTTCCAGATTTTGGGGATACCCACCATGTCAATAGTGAGTACATTATAGAGAATGGCACTGAGAATCACATTTGTATTGTAAACTAAATATGTATTGCAGTTAGTATACTCTGCTACACACAGTTTCTACTTGTATTGTGATTCATGTTCACTGTCGTATTGCTCTGCTGAATTAAAATGCTGTGTAGCATCAAATACCTCAAGCAAATAAATTTGGTAGTAACTGTTAAATCATCTACATGAGGAATGTCTAAAAGAATTTGGTGAGAGTGTTACATTCTGTTATTTGGTTTGTTGCTATCTTGTCTTTATGTGTAGACAGAAACCCTGGATTGTTTTTCATTCAAAACACTTCTATAAAAAGCTTATCTTCATGATCCATGAGATCTCAAATTTTTTTTCCAATATCCTGGTAAAAGTCACATGCAATGCAAAAAAAGAACACACAATGCCAAGAAACTGGAGACAGAGCAAGTGAAAGAAAGTCTGGCTCCTTAATACAAATAAAAATGCAGCAGAAAAGGAAGGACTCCTGACTGGAGGATTTCTACTCAGGTGTTTCCTTTTGTATTTCAGCTAATAATTGTTTGAAGTACTATCATTCTGAGGAGAAAGGATAGGAAAGGTTATGAGGACAATTCTGACATATAACTATTAGTATTACCTTTTAAATTAAAATTTTTCATACTGTTTTTCCAATGAATAACCATAAGGACTTCCAGACAGAAAACAGCTCTAGTTCTTTGTGTATGAGCCAGGTGCTTCAATTTTTAAAAAGTCTGAGATTTCTATATAGAATTGCTGTTGAAAGCTCTCCTAAGTAAGTCTTCACAGCTTCTTGCTTTTTGTAAATAAGTATAGCAATTTGGTTTTGGCTCCTCTGGAGCTATAATGTGGATACCACTTTTCAAAGCAGAGAGATATTTCTTAATACATAGTGTTTGAGGGTGAGGTTCCTTTCTTGGATTTAAGTTCTGAATCTATTTTTTTTTCCACAAAACGGAAGCCCAGCATATATAAGGAAAATAAGGTCTTAATCTTATAACCTGGAGAATGCTTGAGGAACAGTTAAAATACACTATTTTGAACCAAAATTTTTCTGAATACCACCTTGTGCTGGTTTGGACGAACTTGGAAGAAAATATCCTCTGTTAGAAGGCAGGTTACAACCCTGGTGGGTTCCCCCACCAGGTTCGGGAACAAAAATTTTTCCTCAGAGGAAAGTGAAAGAGATAAAAATCCTATTTGTTTAACAAACACACAGGAAAAGGATAATGATGCTAAATAATGAAGCCTCTTGCTGTGGAGAGAAACCTGGGAAAATTTCAGAGTCCTTCTGTAGATGTGGTCTCTCTCTTCCTCCTCCTTGGAGCTGCGCCGGTGTGGGCCCACCTCCAGGGCCTTGGTGGGAAATTCTCCTGATGTGTTCTGATGTTGAAACAATCCAGAAGAGAAGGGAAAAACCGAAGTCGCAGGAAAACAAAGTTCAACTCTCCAACTCCCTCTGGAGAAAAGGAGCCAAAAGCTGGCTGAAAAGCAAGAAAGGTGCTTCCTCTGCTCTTGCTACCGCAGCAGGAGAATGCAGAGGAGTGCTGTCTGTGTCCTTGAACAACTGTTTGGAAAAATGCTCTCGTTTTTTTTTCTTTCCCCTCTCAGGCTCAGTTTAAAGGCAGAGAAAGGCACAGGATTGATTTCTGGGTATAGAGCAGCGATAGGGGATACGCATCATAAAGTGACCCCAAGACACTTCTCCAACAGTATTGTCTTCATATCTTTTTGATGTGGCTTTTACTTCAAATACTTACTTTTTTAAGCTATGTTGTCTTTTCTACTCTGAAACGTATTTGGAATGTAGCAGTTGTTCCACATCCACACAGTTCCCTCTTGAACTGCCTTCGCTGCACTGTAGAAGTTGAGGGGTTCTTTAATTGAGACCCTATGATTTCTCCTCCTCTTTGTGGGAATGTCTTTTTAAAACAATATTTTGGCAGCCATTTAGTCTTCTCATTGGAGCTGGAATAATGAACAAGAATAACCTATGGACTCTTAAGTGTATAGAGCCTAGAAAACATTGTATGAAGAAATTTTAATATTTTAATAATGTTTTAATTTTGAGAAAAGCAGCAAAACCAAGCTGTTTTAAAGATTTTGAAAATTGAGCAGCTGCAGCATCTTCCTTTTGAAGATGTAAAGACCATTCTGAATAATAGATGAAAGATGGAGGAATTTAATAATTTTGGGATGCTTTCATCTCTCGGTTACTAATTCAAAACTAACCTATAATAATATTGACCAGTAAAATATGTAAAGTGCTTGTTTAAAATATATTATGACCTCAATATTTTCCTTACCTGCTTTTACAACATAATGATGTTAATAGTTGTTTCACATTCTCAGTCATTAAAAATTATTTTCATTGCGTTCTTAAAGCAGTCAAAATAATATAATATTTGAAAAGAAATATTCCATTAATGTCCACAACACGTTAATAACAACAACAATAAAAGTAGCATAAAATAGGGTAATATTTTTCAGACATGAATTAAATACTAGAGGAAAACACATTTCTTTGGGGAAAGTTATTTATTACAATTCTCTGTAAGATGTAACAAATATCACATTTGGTGGGAGGAAAGTCCTGTAACTTGTTAAGTTAGGATCAATAGAACATACTATTTCAGTCAGAAGGAACACACAGTCATTATCTAGTCCAACTGCCTGACCTGTTCAGGGCTGACCAAAACTCTAAGCATGTTGTTATGGGCATTGTCAAAATGCACCTTAAATGCCGACAGGTTTGGGGCATTGACCACCTCTGTTAGAAGCCTGTTCAGTGTCTGGCCACCCTCTTGGTAAAAAAATGCATATTTTGTGCCAGTGGTGTTTGATGTGAACTTGAGGAGCAGTTGACAGCTAATAAAATGACCATGTTTTATGTGACAGGAAGAAATGTTTCTTTTTTTGTCCTTGTCAACTGAGCTAGGTTACTGACAAAAATAATAATGTTTCTATAATGCTAGAGAGGAAGTGACAGAACAGCTGTTGAGCATAAAAACATTGGTTTCTTTGCAACACATGGATAAAAATGTGTTTCATAACATGATATGTGCACCTAAAAATATTCATTTGACACAGTAACTTTCTTACCAGAGTCAATTTGAGTTACTCAGCAAAATAAGTGAGTATATTGACTTTATTTTAGGAATGAAAAATTTGTGTGTTTGGAAAAGTAGAAGAAAGGTAGATAGAAATGTTCTATCTTCTCTAAACATTTGTCTTGAGAGTCATTGGAGAGCATGCTTTCTTCCTGTAATAGTACTTCATCCTTAAAAGGCAGGTCAAGTTAGGAAGGAGGAATTTTCCATTTACCTTAAAGACCTTGTAGTCCTGCATAGACAAAATAATTCAGAATTAATTCATTTACAGAGAAGGAACAAAGTGAAGTTTGACATTCTAACTAGGTGAGATGATTTTCCTTAAAGGACAGATATACGAGTCCTCTTCTCTGAAATCTTAATTATAAATTAGAGAGGACCCATTTGCACTAATGCAGGAAGGGTGAATATCTCAGTAGTGAATACAGGAAAAGATTTCCTCTGTCCCCTAGTTCAGATGTAGACAATGACATGCAAGATCACTATGAGAACAGGATGCAGAGACAAATCAAGAACTCTATATGACAAAGAATTCTCTTTAGATAATTTTGAAGAATAGAAAGAATAAAGTAGAAAGCATAGAGTAGAAGTGGAAGAGGAGAAGAATCAGTTCTAATTCCCTCCAAGGCTATAAAAATAGTTTTCTATGTAATCACAGGAATAATGTAAATTATTATTTCTTCGAAATGGTTAACGACATTGAAATTTACCTCCAGATAGATCTTAGTAAGCAACTGGAAAACAAAATTAAATATCCCTTTATATCACTAATTTCTTATCAGAAATATTCAATATTTTCTTCCTACTTTAAATTATGGTGTCAAATAAAAATATTGCCTCAAACAAGCTGTTACTCATATTAATATCTGCTAAATACTTCCACTTCATGTTTAGCAGGGACCTATAGAATTTGCTTATTAGCAGGCTACTGCCTTTTAAAATTATATCTGTAGTCTCTCCAGATAAACTTACTTTACAGTCAAGTATGGGTGCATATCTAATAATTCATTCCATAGTCTCAGCATGCTTTGAATGTTGTATTCTCATACATTATTACTGATTAATTAATTCAATTCTATTATTGTGAGAGGATATGGTTGAAGGGAATTATGCTCTATACCTTAACAATGATAACAATTAAGCTTCATTTTGCTTGAATGAATCTCACATTATTGAATCCAGTATTTGTTTTCTTCAGATAAGATGAAGTTGAATAGAACTTAAATATCAGCTTTTTAAACCAGTTACTGTAAAAATGCAGATTTTTCATTTGAATACTTGCCACATAAATACAGATGACTAACAAAACAGACTGCAAATTTTTTATTTAGCTTTCATCTGAATTTTCCTATGTGTAGGAACAAACCCAAAAAAAGTATTTTAAAGATGAACAGAATTTGTAAAAAAGACAGTGGCCACTCACAGTGTTTATTAATGCCCAAAGATTATTTTTTTCTAAGATTGTAATGTCAGAACTTTGTGATGTGAAAATATTTCCCTTTTATTAAAGCTATGGTATGAACTGTGTTAATAAACAAATGAGTCAGAAAATTATGTAATCTTTTGACTGAACTTGAAGTATGGAAAATGATTAACAAATCCCCTGTAAAATGTGACACAGGAGTAAGAGCCAAAGCAACAGACATAGCAACTCTAAGGAATGCTGCAGAATGAAATACCCATACACTACTCAGAGACCTCACAGCCACCCTTTCCTGTAGAACTTCAGTTCTACTTCACTGAACTGTATTCCAGTTTTGATTCCAATTCCTTTTAACTTCTTGTTCTTGATCTTATGTGCTTCCTATCCCATGAGCTGCTAGACATCTTACTCAGGAGGCAATTATTTATTTATTTTTTTGCCATGGGTTTTGATAGTTTCTTCTGATACAACTTTTTACTGAAATAACTTATCACAGTTTTTTTCTGAGTGATTCTGCATCACTCAAGAGTACCAAATCTCTGACAAAGGAAGGAGAATCATTTAAGAGTAAGATATTCCACCTATAGTTCTCCAGAAGCCTAGTGTGTTCCTTTTTCAAAATTCTCTGTATAGCATGGTAGAACATACATAGCAAATATTGGTTTGATTAAATTTGCACCTCTGGGTATTGATACAGGAAGAAAAGGAAAGAAGTAATAATTCATCATTCAGCCTTGTTATTTAAGTAAAGTGAAGCCTAAATTCAATAAACAACATTACTTCAATTGTATTCATGTTCAAAAAAAAATTCTGTGTTTTTTGTAAGGCCTAGCACTGTTTCTAACTCTAGCATTTTACAGTCACCAAGTGTCTTCTGGCAGAAATGCAAAACAATATAGATTGCTGGTCTTTAAAAGCAATGTCTCCAATTTAGCCCTGGAGTCTGGCACGGACTTAATAAACTGTTTTCTTCAGTTTTGCCTTTATAGCACAAACCCTGGCATTAATTACAGGCAGATGTATGTAACATGTAGCAGTTCTCAATATATCCGTGAACTTTTGGAAACCTCTTCACGTAATTTAGATTCTAGGTCATGTGAATGTTATACATTAAAATGAAATATGGAGCTCACCTTTTTTGAGGATATAACCATAACAGAAACAGGAATTTACACCTTAAGTACAGACAAGTCTCTGATATGTAGAGAGCAGAGTGAAACACCATCTTAAGTTTTTGACAACACATGCTTTGGGTCTATAGGAGTACTGCCTTGGGTCTATAGGAATACTGGTGTTTCTCCAAGAAAAAACAATGTACATTGTACAATATATTTTAAAGGTCTATTACTAATCTTAATCATACCTAGGCAAAAAATACATTTGCAGAACATCAATATCAATCTTCCATATTTTTAGGTGCCATTTTAATCCAGAAAGCACCTATTTGTGAAAAATCCAGACATGTAAAATCTTTTTCCAGTATTAAATGACGATTCAAAAATTAACATGAATTTCCTTTCAAACTCAGGGGTTTTTAACAACAATTCGACATCCATGTTTTCTCCTCAGTACCTCAGCTCATTCCAAATCATATTCTTGTTTCTCTTGGCTTCTGCCATGAGATTTTTCAGTGCAATTCATTGCAGTTCTCTGAATATCCACCTTGGTAGCCCAGATAAATTTTGGTCTTTGCTTTGACCTTGAAATGGTGAGTTTTCTTGTTCACCATGCTTCTTCCGTACAGCAGGACAACTGATATCAGAGATAACTGCTTAGACCAGTTCAAATCCATCATCATTAGTTCTTGTGGCTGCTTTGTTTAAAAAGAGAGCTACTGGAACCATGGAGACTGTTAACTATTCCAGTGCTACTTGAAAAGAAACTGTGGGAAGAAGGCTTCTGTGCTTCATGAGCAATCTCAATCCAAAAGATTTGGGTCATACCAGTTACCCCATTTTGGTCCCAGGATCAACATCTGCTGCTGCCCTCAACCTGCACTGAGGGTTTCTTCTGAAATTATATTTTCAAAGACTGAAACATATTCCCACAACTCAAATTATTTGGTCCCTGGCATTTTTGGTCTTTTGTGATTACACTCAGATGTCTCAGCCTTTTTCAACTGCCTTTGTCTTCAGTTTGAGTTTCTGTTTTGCCGTAATGTAAAGCCATTCACCATAAATTGTCTCGGTCTTTTGTCACAGAAGAGCTTAACCAGGCTACAGCTGCTAGCACACTTCAAGGGACCTGCTGAACCTCCACCTCAGCTACACCCCTAGGAACCCTGCAGATCAGTCAGTCCTCATCCCTGACCACCTTTTTTTTCTTGCTGATGCTGAAAGTAGCACCATCCATGTGACTTGTCTTGCACATAACTTCTTGAATCTATCATCTTTAAGAGCACCAACATAGGCTATAACCAAGAGTGTCAGGGTTAGCTGAAACACATGGACACTGAGGAGCGTTGAGCCTCAGAGTGTTGCAAAATTTCACAAGAGGTAAAACTCACCTAGGTTTCTTTTCCGTAGTTCTAACCACAACTTTAGCCCTATGCTTAGGTATGAGTTTTGAAAGGAAGATACAGGGCTGACCTTAATGAACCTGTTTGATTTCCTGTTTTTATCATGGGTCCCAGTGTCCTCAGCTTTCCTTAATCCACACATTATTTCAAACATCAAACATATTGAGATATATTCTGGTATATTTTCCCCAAGAAGCTGTAATCCTAGACCAAATCTTGACCATAAACCCATTTTTTTTCCCTGATTTTGTTCCCTTTGTTTCTCAAAAAAACCTAAACAAAAACAATCCCCACCTCAGCATATTTTTGTAACATTTCTGTAATGTTTGTAATTGTTAAAATGGGGAATATTTTCCCATTTTTTATAAGTTATTTGATTGTTAACCATTCTTCAACAGTTAAGATTGATTTTATTCATTCTCTTTATTCGATTATGTTCATTTTCCATTCAGTCTGACTTTTTGAGAGAACAAATCTAGTTTCTCCTGCACAAATATTCTCACATGCTGCAAAGTGATACATATTTTCAACTGTATTTTTCAACTGTAACTGAATATGTAATGTAAACTGTCATGTAAAGGACTTGTCATATAATCAAAGAGTTTTTCATGAACTTAGCTACTGCTGTTCATAAATTATGACATTCTGATCTGACATTCTGATCAAAGCAAAAATATGGATAACACAGACAAACAGATTAAGCTTCAGTACAGCTTGGATTTTATGTTCATCTTTTTTTAGGTAACAATAATCACCCATGCAGTTTTTCATCATTAGTGCAGAGGATCTACTTTTTGTTCTTGATGCATAAGTAAGAGATGTGATGATAGGTCTCATATATCCAGAGGAACAGCTTCTTTTCCTCCAAAATATTATTGGTCTTTTCTAAAAATTAAATTTATGATTAACTGATACCCAAATGCTCCTTTAGACTTAGTTTCATATACTGCCTTCAAGTACACTAGTGGTATGGGTTTTTTCAGTTTGATTTTACCTTGTCAATTGGATTTTAGCCCATTGTATATTTTCTGTGGAATTAGGACATTTTAGGGGTAACAGAGAGCCTTCTGCCTTAGTAAGAGTCCTTCTGGGAAAAACAAAAGCAAGCAATAAGAAACAAATCCAAAATGATGCCTGGGTTCTTGTCTTCAAGTTGGCACATCTTTATGTAGCTGAAATGAGAGCTTAAATCTGTTACCAGTAGACAATGACAAGGCCTCAGGCAAATAATGAGATCAATCACAACAATCGTATTTCAGTCCCACTTCCCTGGGTACTTCCCCTCAGCTGTAAGGGGGGAATGGCATGATGTCACCCATTTATTTTTATGTCTTACTTAGTTCAAGAAAACTGCAGATAAAAATGAGACTGACAAATGGACAGATGCAGCTAAATCCAAGCTGGTCCATCCACTTTGTAGAAGCCTAGGATATCTATATAACAGTCCAGCAGTGACACTTTGTAACACTATTGTTTAAAAGAATTATGTATATAAAAGAATTATGTATATAAAAGAAAAAGCAAAACTCCAAATATAGAAGAAGGCTGTGAAATAAAATCATACTATTGTTACTCAAACAAAAAGGGCTCTAAATGCTACTCAACGACAGAAAAAACCACATCAATTTCCTCAGACTTTTTTTTGTGTTTGTGTGCATTTGAGATGATAAAGGACAAAGTTAACTAAACCAACTTAGAAATTGGAGAGAACATGTAATGAAATGTAGTTGAATAAGCCCCAGATTTTTGAAAGGTATTGGGAAGTTATAAAAGTTAAATAAGTTAGTTAAGATTACATACTTCTGAATAAGAATAGCTTTTAACAGATTTATAAAGGATTTCTTTAGCAAGTGCTCACTGGGTAAGTAAATCAAGTTGCCTTTCTGATGTGACAACAGTGGGAAAAAAAGTAATAGCTTTCTGAGGTAATCAGATTGATTAATCCAAAGTGTGGAGAGATTTAGTCTTGTGAGACTCCACAGTACTGTGGAGAAGTCAGTGTACAGTTGGTGAGCCATTCATTCTACTGTATAAAAAGTATCAACATTTCATACCAAGTAACCAAACAAAAAGAACTACAGGAAGAGAAATTTATGCTGCGGGAAATATATCCAACATAAAAAAAGTTTCTTGTACATTTAGTTTCATAATTTCATGCTTGAGATGCCAATGCATCATGGATAAGAAAAAATAAAATGATGCTAAGTGAAATGGAGCACCAATTGGACATAAACTCTAGCTCCTTTTTTTCTTTTTTTTTTTTTCCTAAATAATGAAGAGCAATTGAAATTAGAAATACACTTAATGGTGCAGAAATTATTTGAATGCCACCAATGATAATACACAACGAACACAGAGCTTCTTCTCTTTATTTCTGACACAATTTAAGTAGAGGCATTACAAAATGTATCTTATTTTGAGGTTCCTAAGAAATATGAACATACATATGATTTAATGTGATAAAGGTGGTGAGGCTGATCTTGATAACATCTATCAGTAAAATGGATTATATCATTTTAATATGGGTGGTGGGTTATACACATCTTAATAAAAATTCCTATCCTAATAATGTTCAGTCAATGAGTAGAGGTACAGTGAGATCAATATTGCCCATGATTAGAACACAAAAGACCAAGTACCAGTGAAATTATTTGAAATTATTATTTTACTCATTAAATGTCTGTCTGGATTTGCAGGAGTTAGTCAATGGGAAGAATGCAGGCATAAATTATGACTCTGATGTGTTAAAGAATATTTAATCTCATTGTTTAGCTGTTTGTAATGACTTTCAATTGACATTGACAATGGCAGTGATATCAGGGCAATGACTACCTCGTAAAAATTTAATCTTTTAAAATGTTGAAAAATATTAGTAATAAATATCTTGTATAGTAAACTTTGGACTCATGAAGATTCGCATGTTCAATGTGAGAATAAAACAGAATCTTTCCATAGAATGGTGCAAAAAGATAATTTTGGTTTTTCTGATTCAATAACAACAAGGGTTGAGAGTATTAAATATTTGGAGAAGAAAATGGGGAATAAGTAGCTGGAAAAGGAAAAGACTTAGGTAGGAAAAGATATGAAAGCTTCACTCTTTTTTGGATACTTAGGCAATATCATCTTATTAAATTGGGTTTTTTTCTTAATTTTAAATTTTGCTATTTTTGAAGTGCTGATTTTAGTTTTCTAAGGCATTTTTTTCTTTCTTTTTTTTTTTTTTTAAGGAAAATAAATGTTCATGTAAAACACCTCAGACTGAAAAATTTAAAGCTTAAGGTTCCAATAAATAAGCATTAAATAACCTTGATTTCAGAGATGGAAAGCTAGGCTGTTAAAACAGTACCAGCTTTAGCTTTCATTAAGTGAATTAAAATCAAGAAAAATATGAGAGTGAAAAACTCCCAAATTTCTCTACTGAAAACCAAGACTAAATCTTGGAAAAAATTGAGATATTAATTTCTGAGAAATTATGGGTCAGATTTATCAACAAATTCAAATTAATTATATTCAAGAAGAAAATTACCAATTAATTACACAAAATCCTTAAGTATATTTTGTTTCTTTGATTTGTGTGGGGGTTTTTTCCTGCCTGAGCTGATTGCAACTTTTCAGAATAAACATGGTTACTAGGATCACTGAAACATTTTTTAACAATTGACTGGTACATTACATTTCTGGTTTATATGTAATAATTGCTGAAGTGATGAATTTTTTTAATATGATTTTCCTGTATTTGCTCTTCAAACTGAGAAGTTAACCATAATTTATTTTAACCAGGGTAGCTAACTTTTTTCATTCCCTAAGTGGATTTATCTCACACTATTCGTATCAAGAAATATGAACATTAATATAATAATTTTTAAAAATAAATTTTATAGGGTAAAGTGTTAAAAAAGCAAGCAGAATATGAGCAAATCAGAAGTATTTGTAATGATGAATGCTAAGACTTTTATAACTACAGAAAAATTAATGTCAAATAGACATGTAATAATAGATAATAGGCTGAGAAAGGACGAAAGAAAAGAGACACTAAGAAAACAAGTAAGAAATTGATCCTAAATATATAAAATCAGAAAATTATATCTCTTTTAAGACATAAACTTTAACAAGTTTTATCAATGTGATAAATTTCATGGATGATGAAATTTTATGCAAGACTATAATTAAATTTATCCACACATAAAATGAAAGAAAACAAGTAATAGAAGAAACAAACTTCTAGCTGAAAAGGTATAGAATCCACTACATTTAAGGAAAGGCCTGAAAAAGAAGAAATGTCTGCTGAGATAAACTGTATAATTAAGAGAATTGCCAAATATGCCTCCTCCTGTCCCCACTGGACAAATACTTAATCAAAATAGAGGTGAAAAAGCCCATATCCTATACTATAAACATAGTAGAGCAAAGAAAAGTATACTAACTCTTGTATAGTAAGTAAGCTCAACACATTTTGTTGTCTCTTTTTCTAGCTGTCCCTACATCTCTTCAATGGAAGTGTTACGTAAGCTCTAGCTGGTGTAGCATCAATTGAAGATTTTTATATGGCCCAGTCCTGCCCCATTTCACTCTTAGATTACAGGTAATTTGGAATATGTAAATACTGTTCCGGAATTATAAAGTAAGAAGCTCTTGCCTTCCCCTAAAAAGATATGAATAAATCAAAACTCAGAAAGTCAGTAATTGTGATGGAAGAAGACTAGAGAGGGGTTTGGATGTTCCAGGCACATCTGAGTAGCAACAACTAAACTGACCAAGAGATAAACAGGAATGACTTAATATGATTTCCTCTGGCATTTAATTATTGCCCAAGCCATGGTTTAAAAATGAAACAATATAAACCAAGCTCATTTTGAAGACCACCCCTTGATAAAAATTTTAAAAAGCTATCCTGCTCACATCATTCCTATGCTTTGAAGCACTCATCTTTATACAAGTCATGTTTCTCTGTACATCATAATGATCAGCCTTTCTTACTTTTTTTTCCCCTTTTTTGTTCCTTTTTTTTTCCTTTTCCAGTTCAACTTATGATCACATAGTGCTATCTCCGCAGGTTATTGGCTTTTTCTAATGAATGGTCTTTTATAGTTCCTTTCTCTGGGGAATTCATTACCAAAATCAAACATGATTAGTCTTTGGTTTTTCACTTTATTTTCCATAAAATCTCAGTCTTTACTTTGTCCTCCAATATTTATTAACAGTCTTATACAATACTTAACATGTCTCACAGTGTCACTGCTATGGCCCAGCAACATTTGCCCCTTAAAATTCAGTTGTCTACTTAGACACTTCTCCAACACAAAATATAAATTCCAGCTAAACGTAACTACTTCCTATGCAGTTTTCTGCCTAAGGGTATTGCTGACAGCTGTATTGTAGCTATTTGCATTTTAATTTGCTTTAGAATGTCTTACACAGGAAGAGGTTCCTGTTAGACACATTTTTTACCTGAAAAAATTAGAAAAAAAGAGAGATATTATATATCCACTAAAAAAATTGAGGTCAGAATAAAACGTGATTTGTGTACTTGAATGTGTCAGATGGCATCTACACCTATTTAATTTCATGTATACGCACATTTTATTGAGCTTCTTCATGTTTTCATTTTAAGGAATCATAGGTAGAATCCCTTTTACCTGTGGCTGGTGAAGGCAGCAGCAACAGGCAATTCTGTTTTTCAGCAGTTCCCATTTGGTAAGTCCCAGAGACCCCGGTGCTTTTCTACATCATTGTTCATGGGAGTAGTTGTGGGTCCCCACTCCAGGAGTTAAATGCAAATGACGTCTCAGGCTTCCATGCTCTCTCTCCAGGCTGCAAGGGCTAAGTGAGGGCAGGCTGGGGGTACCAAACTCAAAAGACTCCACCTTGCCTGTTTAAATCCCACTCTACCACTTCCCCTGGCTGTGCAAGGTAGAGGAAACAAAGATGATGTGGTTAGCACTGACTTCACTGTTTCTCTTCAATTTTCTCCAATTTGTGGTCAACTAAATAAAAGTAAATTGTAATAAGACTTTACCAAGCTAAAGTGCTGAGTAAAACTCATGTGTGATTCACATAATGAGGTAAAATAAGAGCATATGCTCTGATTTTGTGTGGGTCTCAGACTACACTAAGATTGGTATTCAGACATCAGATTCAGACTTACTTTCATGATGAAACAAAAATAGACCATAACTCCACAGCTGTAAGAATATGAAGAGTGAATATTTTCAAGTACTTAAAGAAATTACTCCTTCCTAATAAGAAAATAATTATAGATTGTTAATATGCATGAAGAGCAAAATAACTTTGTTTCTAAGATACAGATTTGCAATCTCTAGAAATTTTTTTGCAACATAGTTGCATCAATACTTAAAAAATTCCCCAGTAATGTTACTTTTCTGCAGGGGCAAATTCTAAATAATTCAATCATAATCACTATGTACTATGTACATAATCACTATGCATGTTGATTGTTCTATTGCACAGTCTTTATTTGACTAAGTCAAAAGAGATAAACAATGGGTTGGAGAAGAGTAGGATTTGTTACAATGATATGGTATCCCGGAAGCAGAGCAGTACCCTTTTAAGATAAAGTGGTTACATTCGCCAGTCTGAAGAAGTGTAGAACATAAGTAGAATGCAGTGTATCACCTGATATAGTTAATTACACTTTCTAAATGTTGAAAACAAAGATATTCAAAGGCACAACTTCTTACTAGATTAGCTTGTTCTTATAAAAGGTTTTAGTGTATAAGCAGTTCTTCATTGTTGAAAGTTGAATTTCAGAAATTATTTTAATATTGTGTAATAAAAAGGTGTGTAAATGTCTCAGACTGTATAATTTAGTGTTCCAGTGTATAAAAACTTGCAATAGACTTTGTCATTAGCAAATTAATGGGAGCAAAACAATGAATGTGAAGGAGGAATCCCATCAGCTTTTTGTTGCCACTCAAATGTTTGCATATGGGTAAATAACACTGTTGTTATCCAGCACATGAGGACTAGAGAATCCTTACTGCAGTAAGAGGATCACAATACGAAACAAGTCAGTTTCAAAATTCCCTGGAAAAGGACTTTTTCTTTACTGCTTAAACAGATCCTAGAAGGTACCTATCTATTATTATGGGTGAGGCTCTTTGATAGTCCAAAGGTTAGCAATTACTCTGGGGAAAGACAGAGGAAAAGAAACATTAATGGTACCTTTAAATAAAAGTATCAATGTCATGCTAACATTTTGTGCAAGAGTGTATTATCTTTAAAATAATTTTCAATGTAAACCTAGTAAATATTTTAAAAGACTGGGAAGATTAGGTTTATGTCCTAGTAAGAAGGTTTATTTTGAAAAATATTATGATAATGGTTCTATTACAATATAAATTACTTATTTCCTTGGTATGAAATGCAAATACTCATGTAATAGCAGGTAGCTGGGCTCTCTCTTGATCACAAGAAAAGTCAGAGCAATTAATCCCGCAAACACGCAACATGTAAATACAGCAACTTTGAGTTTTATACTAACACTTTCCGAAAAGTCTTGAAAAGATTACCTTGTTCTGTGCTTTATAACCATGAAATAAGAAAGAGAATGCAGTAACCAGTAACTAGTCTACATAATTTATCTTATTTTTGCATAAGGAAAGCTTGCTCAGTTTAGTATAGAAAGACATGCAGGTGTTTTTTTTAAATACAGGGGATTTCTGTTAGCTTAATTTTGATGGGTGTTTTGTTTGGTTTAAAGAAATGCTCCACTAAAATATATGAGTAATAATGATTTTTGTAATTGCATATGAAGACTAGCATCAATATTTTTGCAGATATTTAATAATTCTGTCCCACTGCATGTATCTTTCCATATATTTATTCTTCTGTGATTTAGAATTCGCTAATATTATCCACCAGAAATCAAAGACATTAACCAGGGGTGAAGGAGAAAAAAAAGAAATCAGGGAAATTACTGAAAGCCTGTGATGCTTTTCCTATAGGTAGAAACAGATATAAATATTACTCATTTAGAAAGCAGTTTTAAAAAGAAGACCAGAATATTGTAGAAGGGATACTAAGGAGGACAAAAGAAAAAAAAAATTTGCTTGCTATAGTCTTACAGATTTAATGAGGCAAAATATATCACATAAGTTGAGGAAGTGTATGGCAAAAGCAAATGAGCCTGATCTCTTAATTTTCAGCCTGAAATATTTGTATTTAAAAAATGTGACATTTCCCCTGTATTGTGTTTCCAGCAGACTTGCACTGAAATGATCTTCTGTAATCACCTCTAAAAAAAAAAAAAAAAAAAAAAAAAAGCATATTTTGATTTTGGAGAGGAGAAAAGAAACTCCAAAATGTATGTTTCAGACAAATGAGCACTGAGCCTCTGATTGATTCTGTGCATCAGCTGTAGTGAAGGTTTGTAAGTAGGGTCAAACTCTTTCAACTTTCTTGTAAAGTGTCCTGTCTACCCTGTAGATGTTTTAGACTTTATATCAATTACGTTTGCCTACATTTGCATAATGACATCACACAGAAAGAAACGCATAGCTGACTTTACCCTCTGGTTATTAATGCAGCTTTTGCTTTTGATATTGAGACTGATACAGAAATATGCTAGAAGGATGATATCCTAAACAAAGCACAACCAAAAATGGCAGCTTTGAAGTGGTAAAATTGAAAATTCCCTTTACTGTGTGGCATTATGTTTTATGTTGCAATAGACCTATGAGGTATAAAATTACTTTTTACATATGAGTTGGAAATAATTGTCATACACAGGTGCATAGAGTGAAGACTTTTCTCTTACTCTATCTTTCTTGTTAGACAACACATCGAAGTGCCTGCCAAGAAAAGGATTCTACAATATAAGTCTAGCAGATCATGGTTTCTTATGATGTGGTTCTGTGCCCTGCAGTACAGATTTGGGGTTTTCAGTGAATAGCTCTCTGAAAACCTTAAGAAACAGCCAGTTTCCATAAAAAAGTTCATCAGATTACTAGAGCCAATCTTTTTTATTACTCCAGTGTTTCCCTTTCCCTTTTCCTTTCCCTTTCCTTTCCTCTTTTTTTTTTTTTTTTTTTTTTGGTGTCCCTACTTCTCAGGAAGTGGAAGAAAGACCGAGCAGTGGAGAACTGGAATAGAATCATGCTCAGGTAACACTGATAGAAGAAGTTGTGTCTCTAAAGTTCATGAAACAGTGGTGATTTCTCACCACCTTGTATTTTCAGATGGAAATTACTTCATGTTTGCCTCTTAAGTTTAGTAATAACGGTCTTAGAATGAAGAATTGCTCCTTCTCTCTCTGTTCATGCAATTGCTCTTGCTTCCCACAGTCTTAATCCATAGGAGGAAGAATTTTTGTAACAGTTTTGTTCACTAGTGTTCCGAATCCTTCTGCTATTCAGCACTCAGATTTCACCAGCTTCTCTCTTGTCACCTACATGTAAATTAACCCACAACAGCAACAGTCACAAGAAAGTAGGGCCAGAGAGGACTGACTCCAATGGGTCCAGGCCAGGCTGGCCCCCTGAGAGAGACCTGCATTTCCCCTGCCATGGCCATGGTGCCACAGGGCATGGGGAATACAATTAGGGGAGGGAAAATTAAGGACCTAATGACTAATTTGGATCCATAACTCACTACTTATCTAAGCAAAAGAGACCTATCTAGAGGATGATTCAACTCAATAAATATTTCCTCTAGAGATTGTCCTGTCTGATCAATAGACATGATGTTTAAACTACAAACAATTAAAATGTTTGATGATCCTGACAAAAATGGCTTCAGCCAGTAATACATCTCCAAAGCCCTCCTCTGACTCCTGACATGGTCAAGGGACCTAGTATCTCAAAGAACAAAACATACCTTCCCTGGAGATATGTCATGGTAACACTTGAACCACATCTGTCTTTTTACTAGATAATTTTACTAGATAATTACTAGATAATTGGATTGTGGTTTTGGTAAATTTTGTACTTACCACTTACAGGATCATAGAATCCATGTCAGTTTTCATCTTGGATCCATGAAGATGGCTTCAGAAGTGAGAAAAGGGATACCAGAATATCTGAAACACTAAAATAACTCTGTGTCAGAAGAAAGAATGTCCAAACCTGAAGAAAGCTCAACCACCTGCTCGAGACCATGTCCACGTCTGAACCCTAGAGCTGAAAGAGCTTTGCAGCTCCTAGATCTGAAGCGATCTGGGCTGCAAGCAGACCAGGGATCAGAGTGAAACCTGGGCAAGTTCAGGACCTCAGCATGTTTGCAGGGTTAGGTGCAAGACAGCCTGGGAGGCAAATATAGCTCATCTAAATTATAGTAGATTCTGAGGGGTAATGCAAGAGAATAAGCAACATGGCTTTCATACTATCATCCGTCCCCAGGTCTTTTCGCTTATGATTTTGGTTATCAAAATCTACCTGTTTTCACTTAGTGTTAAAAAGAAAACTTGCACATAATAAAAACACTGTATAGGAAAAGGACTTCAGAATAATTAGCATAATCATAAAATGGTAATGCAATGGTTCACTTTGCAGAGAGTCAGTCTTACTATCATGTGGTTATCTATTTCCCTCCCAAGCGAAGAAACCTGAGAACAACAGCAACAACAACAACAAAATTGCGCTTGACAGTCAGCATAACTGTCTTTATCTCTGTGCAAGGGATCCAAGAAGTTATCACAACTAGAATCTCTTGTGTTTCAAAAATTGGCAGTTTGTACATTTTTTGACAGAATCTGGGGCAGACTGCCTCAGGAAGCTGTCTGGAGAGGAAATTGGCTCATGTCTTGAGAGAACATGGAAGAAGTATTTGTGGACTTGCCCTCTGTGAAGCTACAAATAAGGAAGGTTCCAACATCCATACTTCATGGCCTAGAGAAACTCAGAGAATAAGCAACTACAGTGGGATTAGATACAATATGAATACTACAGGTAGTAGAGGAGGAGGGGAATGATACAGAGTCTGAGTACTTAACAAAAGTGCTTGTCCAGTACTGCTTGAGCTGTGCTTTTAGCCATTTCAGCAGTTTTCAGGCACCTGAAATTCAGGGAACTGAGATCTTGTCCTGTTTTCAGTTAAATTATTTTTTAAAATTAATTAATTAAATTATGATTAGTATTAATAATATTATTAAATAATTAAATATTATTAATAAATTAATAATTATGCAGCAGACAGCCTACATTGAGTTTACAAAATTATCCTAGTATTATGATACACATATTATTTTCTATCACTGTTTTCAAAAGAATTGGACCAAGGTGATAAAAAGTAATAGTTGAACTAAAGAAACAACTGCAACATCAAATGGAGCATCTAAGTCATTTTGTCAGCTCTCGTTTGACCTTTTTTCACAGTTGGATTTTTAATAGACTAAGAGACAGTACTAAAGTAATGTGCTGTGCTTTCAGCCAAAGAGCATAGATTTCATGACCCTGAATAGTTCAGATATGTATCCAGCATTCAGATGTAAATCTCTGTTCTCCCTTCATCCTTCTAACTTGATTTTTTTTTTATCATTGCCATACAGCTTTACTTTTTTTCTCAGCAATCAAAAAATCTTTTTAAAACTTAAGTTCACTTCCTTTTTATGAGGGTCTACTAACTCACAGAGAGAAGTGTAGAGTATTGAATCTGAGGAATTTACTTTAATTCTGCAAGTTTTGCATGTATACATGCACAAATAGGTCTCTTAGCATGAATTGGGTCGTTAATGCCCTAAAATGTAACATTTATTTAAAAAGTAGGATCTTTCTTGCACTGTTAGTACAGTAAACACCACATTGCACATGCAGGTGCACTGGAGTTAAAAATTGTGATATAGTGGCATAATACCCCAGGAATACTTTTCTCTTCCCACGAAGATGATACTGTGTAAACAGCTGTGTGGCATTCCTGCCTCTCTTTGGCGAACGTATGCAGATGATTTGTACAGATATAATTAAAAGCCTTAGAAAATTGATGTCTGGTATAAAAATACAACCTGGTAAGTCCTAAAATCACCAAAAGAACAAGACAGAAAGGTCTCCAGAATAACTATTTCTGAATAGTAAAACATTCCGAAGGTAGGCAAGGATAATGCATGTTTTACTCTTTTCAGATAAGCAAAATACAGTTATAAGCAGAAAGAAATTCCTGTTGTTTTCCTTCTTCAGCTCCATATCTGGATTGCATATCTTTTATGTAAAAAATAAAATGCATACTAATTCTTGTAAAAAATAATTTAGATAGAGCGATACACAATTTCACAAGCCTAAGGAACCTGAGGCTAAAACCTGTATCTTCTCTTCCCTTGAGAAGCTGTATGCTACTAGATCAACACAAAACAGATTATGACCAGACATGTACCTGATGTTTGTTTGGGGGTTTTTTGTATTTTTTTTTCTTTTTCTTGTTTAAAATCCACTCCTCACCCCCTTAAACATTTTCATTTATGTGTTTTTCCTTAAGAGAAAACTTAATGGAAATTTATTTGATTTTACATGCTTGCAGACATCTGCTTGTCTCCACAACTATTCAACCAACAGAAGACCTATATTAGTTAAAATTCATCTCAATAACTTTCTTTAAAATATGTTGGGTTTTTGGTTTTAGGTTTTTGGGGTTTTTTTAATAGGCTGGATTTTTACTTACTGAAAGACTTTCAAAAGACAACTAAATTGACTTGTCAGTGCACGTGAAGGTTTCCAGAGGGCTGGTTTCGGCACTCTGAGACTGATCCTACTTACATACTTTTATACACAGACTCCTTTTTGGTAAAAATCAGGGTGTAGATCTTGGCCCATTTGTGTCTCACTCTAAATCTGAAGCACGTATTAAGTTAGTGTGGGGAAATGAGAAGCTATTTTGGCTCTCTAAGTTAGCTCATAGCTTATTCAAACAGGAAGGCCTTATGACATTGGGTAAACCCAGATGTTTCTCATGAGAACAGGGAAACTGTTGGAAATGTACAATTGACAACTGATACTTGAAATAGCATTCCTCCTGTTTTGTCAAGGAAAAAATATGCTTGTCTATATAGACCACAAGTACAACTCCAGTGTGAACAGCACAGACAGAATCATGGAGAGTATACCTTGGACTAAAATATTATTAGCTGTAAAATAATGAAGGACAAACATTAGGAAAATAAAAATCAATACCAGTATCAGGCTAAGAAATACTATTCCTTTTAGGACACATTCATAATAGAAACTGGGGGACATCTTTCATCTTTAAGTGCATCTCAGAACAGGCTTTTGCAGCATGGCGTCTGGATGATGGTAGAGAGATCTTGATTGTTTATCAATTTCTTTCATTATCACTAATAAATATTAGTTAGATCTTCCTTGGAGCAGAAGATTTTATGTATTACTGAATTCCCTTACTCCAAATCTGTGTCTGCTACTATCTAAACTAAGATTTAATATAAATCTTATAATTAATGAATTAAATACTGAATAGAAGAAATTAACTCTTTGGCTTACTGGGACTGGAAATAGTTCTATGGCTGGACCTATGCAGACATTAGTCCTAGAGGGATGTGCAAGATGGACACTGTGTTCCACATATTCCCCCCAAGACAAAAAATTGATGGGAAAGGAAAAGTTTAAACCTTGTCTGCTCTGTTTCTGGGTCAGAAACTGAGAAGCATTTTTTCTTGTACCGGTTTTTTGTTTTGTTTTTTTTTTTTTGGGAGGGTGCGGATTGTTTTTGGTTGGGTTTTTCTTGTGTCAGTTTTTGTGTCCTTGTCTTTTCTAACACTAGGTTATAGAGGAAGAAACAACATCACAGTTGAACATGAATTCCTTATAGTTCATATGCTGTCTCATGCTCAATTAAAATGTTGTAGTAAATTCATAGCAATTCAAGATATATTTAAAAATTCATGGGATTTTGACCCCTTGCCTATGTAACACCTTGCATGAATAACAACTGATTTTTTTATGGAGTACTGCATCAGTAAAGAAGAGTTTCTCTCAAAGTCTGCAGAATAGACAGATTTTCCCTGTTATAGAATGTTTTTTCTCTCTAATTGGGAGAAAATGGACAATCTTTCATAAACAGTAATTATTTCCCCTTGAGCAATCAGAGCAAATGCACACAGATTATTACATGCAAAACACAGACTATTCAAAGCAGTTAAGTACACATTGCTCTGACTTCCAGCTGGCCATGAATTCTTTGTAATTATCAAAACACCCAAGGTTCTTTTTTTGTAGTCTCTGATTTAGTTTCCAGCTTCCATAAATGCTTTGCAAAATTTAGAAACTGCAACATAACAAAATCTTGCTTATGTAAAATTTTTGGGCCTACATAAATACAATTGTTATACAGTTCACACAGTTTAAAATTTCCACAACTATTCAACTGAACTTTTTTTCTTCAAGACATTTTTATTATGCCTGGAACACACCATATATGCTCCTACAACAATGATATCTACTAAAACCATAGTACTAACCGTCTCACAGCTGTTAATCACAGACACAGGAGTTTTGTGATGGGGCTGCAATTCATCTAGATCTTTCCCATGGGTATGACTGCTCCCCTGTCTTAAGTAAGCACATAAGGTGAAAGAGCTTCTAATACTGTGATTTATAAGAAAATGAAATGAAATGAAAAAAATCCCCCTCTTTCATAGAGATAGAAAACCCAAAAGTCTTTTGAAGGTTCTTTCAACACAGTAAATTAGATATAGCCAAGATAGACTGTAGTATGAAGGACATGCTAAAAAGTCCACTGGACCATTGCAAAATGACACCTCTCCTGTTTTTTTTAAACTAGCAACTTTTAGGTTCTCTGAAGCAGGGGGCCCACAGTCCTTAACAGCATGTGTACCTAATCTAAAGGGTTATTTCTGCTGTGCCTCTGGAAAACTGAATGCCTGTTTTCCAGCTGGGCTATTCAGAGGTTCTCTGAGTTTGCTGTCTTTCACATTCCAGAGATTTCTACCTGATTTTGACCAAACAGAAAAAGACATCCTTCCTCACTATGACCTGGTGAATTCTATAATAGAACATGCCATAGAAATAGTGGACAAATGAACAAAAAAGATGTACCGTTATTGACACATCAAAAAACAAAATTCATACAACACGATGTTCTCAAAAAAGTCTCTTGAATACCTATGTATTTGTCAAACACATTTCTTGTTTCCACTAAATAACTATGTAAGTGAAAAAATTCAGTCTCAGAAAGCATTTCATCATTAGTGTCTCTCACTATTTTTCTTACATAGCATATTCCAAAACTAAAAATATGCCTAATAAGAGTTAGAATACTTTTCTTCTCTTAGGAATTTTGAAGTTCAGCTGATGTATTTGCTGAGTTTAGCAAATATTCCATAATTAGGCTAATACATTTCCCTTAGCACACTCCCTACCTTCTGGATTGCTAGGAAATAAACTACTGTAAATACAGTGCCACTTTGCAAATACAAAAGAAGACAGTGGAATTTATAACTCATTGTCTGAAAGTCCCACCCACACCAGACTGTAAAAAGTCCCTCTACAGCTTTCTTGATGGCCCCCTTTAGGTACTGGAAGGTGTTGTAAGATCTCCCCTGAGCCTTCTTTCTCCAGGCTGAACAACACCAACACCATCAGCCTGTCTTCACAGGAGAAGTGCTCCAGCCTTTGCTCCATCCCTCTGATCATCTTCATGACCCTTCTTTGGACTTGCTTTAGCAGGCCCATGTCCTTCTTATGTTAGGGACCCCACAGCTGAATGTAACACTCCAGATGAGATGTCACAAGAGTGAAAGAAATGGGGAGAATCACCTCCCTCAACTTGCTGGCCACTCTTCTTTTTATGCGGCCTGAGATATTATTGGCTTTCTAGGTTGGAAGTGCACATTGCTGGCTCATGTCAAGGTTCCCATCCACCAACAATCCTAAATCCTTATCCACAGAGCTGCTGTCAATCCATTCTCTTCCCAGCCTGTATTTGTGCTTGGGATTTCCCCAACCCAGTGCAAGACCTTGCACTTGGACCTGTTGAACACTATGAGGTTCACACAGCCGCATCTCTGAAGCCTGTCAAAGTCCCTCTGGATGGCATCCCCTCCCTCCAGCATACGTGCAACTATCAGTCATTTGGACATGATGTTAATGGAGACATTAGAAATTATCTTAATAGACAGGTTTGCTACTAAACTAATCTTTATTCATTGAAGATCAGTTTCACAAGAGTAATGTACTTTTCTATGAGCAGTGCTATAGAAATACACAAAAATTAAATGTTCACTTAAAAATACCATTAAAATACAAATGCACTTTAACAGTAAATGTAAATATATTTATTTATATAATAATAATATGTTTATATAATAATAAATATATTAAATAAATATTTGAAATAAAAACTAAAATATGGACAAGCTTTTATCTTATTACTTTGACAAAACTAACTTGATAACAATTTTATATGAATGAGGATTGAAGACCTCAAACCTTATGAATTATAATTTTAAATATCCATTAAATGTTTTCAAAACCTCTGAGATGAAACTAAATAAGCTTTATTCATAAAGGAAAACCCAGCTAACTTTTCCTACTAGAAGGGTAATGAAACTGGCTTTTTTAAAGGTAGATCATTAAAGAGCATGCATGCCTAGGAGTTTTTCTCTTTTTTGAAATTCTGCCAGGATATGCTGTATTTTAATAATGCATAAATTATTCTTTCTAGACAATGCAAAAAAGGCAACTTCATGACACTTTCGTTTCACCCTAAATTAACAGAACTGAAGATACTAGAATGTCTAATAAAAATTCAGCATCTACTTTCACTGTCATATTCCTTACATGCTGATTTGGAGGTCAAGGTAGGTGGATAAAAGTTTTAACATTTTTAGCTGAAGAAAGTTCTGTTATGCATTAGGCAGTCAGCTGAGCCTTATTAGAAACAGTGTTGGAAAAATTTCAAGGAGGCTTTGGACTTGAATAAAGTTAAGATGGTAGGGAACAGACTCTTTTAAAGACACAGATATTTTTCTTGTGTAATTCCTGGTTCACAGGAGACGGTTCAGATTTTATAATTTATTCTGTCCTGTAGGAATGCATACATCTTGTGGACACATTTAATGGTACTAATGTGAATACACACGGTGTTTCAATCTCTGCCATCTATTCCACCAGCTGAGTGTTGATCTCAAATTTGGCATAATGGGGACTTTTTTCTATCCTCATCTCCCCTGACTTTGAAAGAAAACTAAATTTTGGAATTAGTGAAGGTTCAAATCCAGGTTGGGAATTATACTTTCTTATGGGGAATTATAAGAGAGAATTAGATTGTGAGCTGTAAAACCTGCCTGCAGAGGCACATGGCAGAACAAAGGAGCACATGGCAGCACACAGAGGCTTGTCTCCACGGGACCCTGGAGGCAGGAGGTGTCACACGGCAGACCCCTATAGAGAGGAGCCTGCCGGGAGCCGACGGGTGAACAGCGAGTGATCATCCCATAAAAGGAAGTGTGTTGCTGATGTGGCAACATGGGATAGGTCACGCCATGTAAGGAAATGCTGTGCCTTAGAAAAGTGTATAAACCACCTCTCTCCTTGGAAAAAACGATTCAGATTCCCTGCCGGTCTGGGTCCGTCATTCAATTGCCGACACTTTCTGTGCACTGCATTGTATTTTATGCTGCTGATTTTGTTTCCTTTCTTCAGTTAAAAACCAATACTACTTTAAATGTTTGAAACACTAATTTGAGTTTTTATGGATATGTTGCTAGATACTGCTATTGACAGAGAAGTAAGTGTTTGACCAAAATAGTAACAAAAAGAAAACCAGAATGCATGGAAAAGTCAAAGAATTTTTGTCATTTTGGCTGTGTCCTTCTTAACAGTCAATGCACCGCTGCTTCACAAGCATTTCATGACTATGTTGCCTGACCTGTGAAATTGATTTTCTACTTAAGCATATGTTAACAAACATTGATTTATTGTGACTTCCCTATACTAAATGGGTCAGTGGTAATGCACTAGGGATTAAATCCTGGGGTGTGGAGGTGATGGGGGGGTGGTGGTGTCTTTTTTTTCCTTTTTTGTATTTTTAAACATAATATTTACATTAATTCAAGATTTTGCTGTGTATATTAAGCTATAGAATAATTTCGGTATAAATTGCATGATAATTTTTCATGCAATAACTACAAATCATAACTAAAAATCATGGCAAATTTTTAATGTAGTACATGAAGATGGAAAAATCCTATATATCTAATAAAAATGACATGAATTAAGAAAGTAATTACAGAGATATGGTTATTAGGTTCATAAACTGTACGTCAACTTTGCTTACAACGTTATTTCCTTCACATCATATGAACAATCTTTGAATTCTGTAAGTTGTACATTATTCATAGTCTAGATCGATGAGCTGGGATTGTTGGTATCTCAAGAACTTAAGATAAAAAGGATGGTATAATATTTTTATATTATAATTGAGCCCAGATTTCCACTGACTATAACAAGGACTTGGACTAGTCAACAATATTGACACCCAAATGCAAGTGTATTGAAATTGAGTTAAAGCCCATTTCAAAGTCTGATATTAACCCACAGTAGCCATTGTGATACAATTAATTTGTATGGGTAGCCAAAGGTCTGACAGGGTGTCATTATCTCAACACAGCCTTAATTATTACAGGCTATACTACCTAATGAAGCCTCTATTTTGAGGGAAAGTAAGAAACATGTTGTGTTTGTGTGTTATGATGCAGTTTAAACCCAGAAGACCAAAGAAAATTAAGTCTGTGTATAAAAGGGAAAGATCTTTGAAGGTTCAAAATATATCCAAAAATGAGGTTAAAACCAAACGAGGTTAGATGTTGATCACAAAAAATTGATATATTTTATTTAATAGTAAAAGAGGCAATGAGAAAGAAAGAGAAAAGAAAGAAAAAGAAATAGAGAAAGAAGTGTATGTGGGGAGTGGGGGGACAGGAGGAGCTTGACAGGGGTTAGGTGCAAGCATATCACCCATCCGAGGGTCCCAACAATGTCTCATTGCTCCCCTCCATCTGGTCTGCTGGTGGTGAGGGTCATCCGCCGCTGTGGCCACACCGCATCACACCGCCACAAGCCACCACATGCTGAAGAGTATAGAATCCAATGGATTAGTGTATGCTTTGGGTAGGTGGGAATGCCCACGTGCCTCCCTTGCAGGGGGCCAGTGTGACACTGCCCCTTGCAACACTGAGGGTCTGTGGCATCATCACTGGTGTAGGGTCTGGGCACCCCTTTGGGGGGAGCCTTTGACAGGCCATGACACCCCCTCTGCTGTCCTTCATGTGGATGCAGCTTGTCCCTGGGTGAAGGGGCCCCTCAGCTGGGCTTCTTTCACTTCAGAGGATGGACATTCATTGCCTGTCACCAGAGGCTTTCACTCAAAGCCTCTCTTCCCCCCACCTTTTGGTGTGAGGGTCTGAGAGAAGCCTGGCAGCTGATAGCCCTGAGGCTGTGGTCTCCATCCTGAAGGTGTTAGGCTTGTGCTTTGTGAATGTCCCCAGCCCTGAGTTGTTACTTTATTTTTTCTTCATCAGCCAGTGGTGTGTGGGGCCTCTCAGAACCCCATCCAAGTCATGGTGCGGTAGTCTTTTCTGCAGCTTTTGTAATACAGTTTTGAAAGTCCTTCATGAAAATGTTTAAGTCATAAACTATAATATTTCAGTCTCTTGCAGTTAGTAATTAGGGTTACAACAGTTTTCCAATTTTTGTAGGTAGAGAAAAGGTATTCTACCCTTTTTTAAAGGTGCGGTGAAACTGACACCTCCTCTAAAAAAAGACAAGTGTCATTGATTAATTTTTGTTTGCTGCTTCCTTTTATTTTTGTACCTTCTGGAATGTAAGACAGGAATGGATGTTTTCTCTCTTCCAGTTTTGGCATCTTTTTTCAAAAATTTAAACGAATTACTTATGATGTCTCCTTCTGCATTGTATGTGTAGAACCATAGCCTGCAATTCAGTTACTGTTACTATTCTATTTACATAGATACAAAAATCTTGCCTTTCCAAACGCAAACAATAAGGACATAGAAAATTTCTGAAAACTTTCCAACATGTTACAACTCACAACAAGCAAAAGAGAATGTAAAGTTTTCTGTCAGAGCACAGTGATTCAAAATATCTTTGATAGTACTCCTACTGAATTTTTTTTAGACTTTTGGTTTCAAAGAGTGGGATTTATTTGCCTAGATACTTCTCAATAATTACGGGAGAACATAGGTCATGGAGAAAAACAGGTACTTCCAGAGGGAAGGCATGTAATTTAGATTCATCTTGTGTAAATTGCTCTCTAGAGGTGCTGATTTCTTTCCACTTTTTTAGAGAGGCAAGAGTGACAAGCTCAGATGGACACAGTCTATGACTGAGATGTCTGTACACAGCTAATTTGTGCCATGTGAGACTGCCTCAAATAGCCAAAAAGATCATGTAAGAATGACAAATATGACAAAGGAGTTAGGTATCTTTATGAACCAGTGGTCATTCCCTGGCATCTCAGTTGGCACTGCATACCTGTGATTTAGGAAGGTGACTCACAGCCCGAGTGTGATTCAGCTCTGGACTCTGAAACCTCAGTAGGGGTGTCTACACATAAGCACACATGAACATTACCAAACAATAAGTGGAGACTGTCGAATACAGCAAACAAAGAATGAATAAGCTGCACATACATTGGCATTTATTGGTATCCAAGGTGCATTCAGGTAGGTTATTTCATTTTGTCATATAACTGATAAATATGTCTATGAGAATTAGAGGGATTAGAGAGAATTAGAGATCAGTGTGATCGAAGTGTTTAAACTACACGAACCAGACCAGTTTTGAACTTAAAAAAATCTTATTACTATCACATTTATTGACAATGTTAGTAGTTCTTATTCATTATCAGTCATGACCATTGTTCATTCAAAGTTGTTATCCCTTAGAATTTCTATACTCTATGGATCATGAATATATACTACCATGCAGCTGATGGCTGTAAATTGGCACTGATAGCTAGCATCCTTGAGGATTTTAGTTGCCCTATTTGAAGTAGCCCAGCTTGAATGGTCTTCCACATAGGAAACGGAATCATCAAAACATCTTGGGTAGAAGGAACATTAAAGATCATCTATTTCCAACCCTCTCTTATGGGCAGTGATACCATGGGGAGAGATGCCACCCACTAAATCTGGCTGCACAGGGCCCCATCAAACCTGACCTGGGACTTCCAGGGATAGGGCATCCATAACTTCTCTGGGTAGCCTGTTCCAGGGTGTCACTACCCACTGAGTAAATAATTTCTTCCTAGCATCTGATCCAAATCGCTCCTCTTTTAGGTTTAAACATTTCCCCCCACATCCTACCACCATCTGCCCATGTAAAATGTTACTTTCCCTTTTTTATATAAGCCCCTTCAGGTACTGAAAGGCCCCAATGAGTTCACTCTGGAGCCTTATCTTCTCCAGGCTATCTTATTTATCAGGGGCATAAATTCTCTTTTATCTTCCCTTTATGACCCATGTATCTGTAGAAGCCTCTCTTACTGTTCTTCACATTTGCCAAATTCATCTCCAGCTCTGCCTTAGCATTTCTCATCCTGTGCTACACAGAATTTCTCTATTCTTCTTAGGATATAAGACCCTGGTTGCACTGCCTGTGCACTTCCTTCCCACACTTTACTTTGACCAGAGGGAGGTGGCACTTTCACCATACCTTAAAAAAAAAGGTAGACTCTGTCTAATAAAATTGTAGGACCCTAACTGCAAACACAACATGTTCTGTGCTTTCCCTCAAAACAGAAGCTTCACTAGGTATCATAACCTTTCATGAGTAAGCTTGTGTTGAGATAGTGATACCCTGTCAGACCTTTGAGTTAACTCCAGCTGGCAACCAAGCACCACACAGCTGCTCAGTCACTCTCCCCGAGTGGAACAGAGGAGAGAACTGGAAGAGTAAAAGTGAGAAAACTTGGGGGTTGAGATTAAGACAGTTTGATAGGTAAAGCAAAAGCAGCAGAGAACAAAGCAAAACAAGGAATTCATTCACCATTTCCCATTGGTAGGCAGGTGTTCAGCCATCTCCAGACCAGGGCTCTGTCATGGTCAACAGTTACTTGGGAAGACAAATGTCATCACTCTGAAACTCCTCCTCTTTTGTTCCCCCAGCTTTATGTGCTGAGGATGATACCATATGGTATGGAATATCTCTTTGGTCAGTTGGGGTCACCTGTTCTGGCTGTGTCCCTTCTCAACTTCTAGTGTACCCCCAACTTCCTCACTGGTGATATGAGGTGAGCAGAAAAGGCCTTGGCTCTGTGTAAGCACTGTTTAGTAAGATCACTGTGTTATCAGCCCTGTTTTCAGTACAAATCCCAAATGTAGCCCTACAGTAGCTATTATGAAGAAAACTAACTCTATCCCACCCCAAGCACACACACAGTCATGCTCGTCCCTGGCCTCCCTTGCCTGATTTCTTGCACTTGAGAATTGAGAGCTCTGTCATTCTCAGGCTATAAGCAACCATATGTGATCTTTGTTTCTTTTCAGGCAAAATCATAGATGAGTGATGGTTATTTGTGCAGTTACGAAGTTCCAACCCTTGGTTTTTAAAAGTTCTGAAGTTACTTTTAATGGGTATGTGTATTAACAGTTCTGCGCAAGGAGAAAAATAGCTGAGAACTGAAAAAACAAACACTGAGGCATCCTTAAGAGACTGTTGCAGTAAGAAGCTTTTCAGAGGGGACTTCCACAGTCATCAAAATTTCAGAAAATACATCCAAATTTAGCTGTGCTTGTATTTAGTGCTACTAAAATGGGCTGGTTTCATCTTTCATATGCTATCTCTTTAGGTGTGCAGGAGGTAGAATTTGAAAGATGGCAGTAATTCTAGCAGTTGTCTGCTTTTATAAACATTCATTGCTAAAAGACACTGACCACGGCTAAGGTCATCCACTGTTCATGCAATGATTGCATTTTGAAAAGCCTCCTGCACTGAGGTTGGTTGTGGTGACAGCATGAAAAGGATTCCTCTCAAAAATAAGAAGACTGCATGCAGGTGTCTCTAGCAGATAGTCCAAAGCTTTCAAGCATGAATAAGCCTTTTGAACTCATGGCCTGAGTGGAAACTGCATCAAGAATTATGTTACACTTGTGCAAATCTCCTTTGAGTCAGAGGATCTGCCCTGCTGCTTCTCTTTAAATTTTCTGTATTGCGATAGCACCCACAAATATGAACAGGGACTCTTTACCAAACACATTAATTAGCAGTCAGGTTACAATTCCAAGAAGAATAGACATTAATGGTTTCAATGTTTTTCTTTTTTTTTTTTTTTAATAAATATTTTTATATAGAAAATCTCTTTAAAAGGGGTAATATTGGACTTAAGATGCCCAGTTTGCTTATCTTAAATCAAAAAGAAAAAGAACACTAACTAGATCTTAAAACAAAAGAAGAGCAAAACTATTTTTAACAAAATCTAGTATTTATGTTACATAATGGAAAATGGAATCAGCTGCTATAAATGGAATTATGTATCTCAGATCTGGGCATGTAATATAAACTTATTATATTGGCTTTGTTAATAGCCAGTGAAACACATTTCTAAGAACTGGTTGATTCTGAACTGTAAAATATGCTGAAGGGAAATATGGTAAATCTTCCCTGGAAATGATTGTCCCTTTACTCTTGGGAGATCCTAAATGGTTAGTTTAGATCAAATATTTGATTGTTAACATCAGGTGAGATGAGTTGTGTTCTAAATTTTGAATCCAAACCCACAAAAAAATAACAGCCAAAAGAAGATTTAGATGTTGGAATATCCAGATACACTTTGATTCTTTGATGCTAAGACAGCGGGACCTTTTTTAGCAACATTTTAGTATCTTGCATCTAAATGTAACAGTATTCGTTGCTGTCTCCTTAAATACCATTTTCAAATTGCTCTTGCAAAATGGTTTGAAGTTTCCAGGAACTGCCTGTGCTTAACAATCATATTGGCTCCATGCCTTACCACTTCAGGGACAGTGGCCACTTTTGACTTGCTTCCAAGAGGTGTGTGATTCTTGTAAAGATTACTGGGTGTTATGCTAATGTTATGCTATGAACAAGCTTTGAACCAGCTTTCAGGCTGCCTTTAAATAAATCCGAAAGATACATTGCAGTGTATTCATATTATACAAACTTTGATAGTTTGGTGGTTAAGAGACAGAGGTCTCAGTCACCTTGCAAGCTTCTTTTCAAGAACATGTTTAGGAAAAGTTGAAATTTAGAGCCTCCTCAGACTACTATTAAAAATCAGCAAAAAACCTGGAATTTAAAGTTATCATTTTTTGAATGTTACACATAATGTAATTCCTGCACAAATGCTATCACATAGAAAAGAAAAAAAAATTAAAAAAAATTAAATTGTTATGTATGAGGAAAATTAGTCCCTTCATGGAACATTTAAATTGAAAAAAAAAAACCCTGGCAAACATTTCTATCTATAAAATAAAGTTTTATATAAAAGAATATAAATAGCTACTATAATTAAAAAGCAGAACTTTTCCTGGTTGATTAAAATATGTATAAAAAAATCTATTAATATTTATGAAGATCTTCTCCCATACAAACTTCCTTGTACCTTATTAATTGAAGATTTAACTTTTACTACTACAGAGATCCTGCAAGGAAGTGTACATATTCTTAAAGTGATACTTCATTTTTAAATTTGAAATTACCTAACATGAACATACCTGAATAAGTCTATACTTTTTATTTAGGATTCATACCTTCTTTAGCCTCAACTCACAACATGCTTTTATAGGCACCTACGTTAGGAAGTTATCATAAGACCTCTTCCTTTTTGACTTATGAACTAGTTTGCACTCAAATGTTAATTTGCCAGACATGGCCTATTGAAATATACAATATTTTGCCAACAAGAATTACCCAGTGGAACACCTTACTAAAAATGTATTGAACAATATATTCAAATCCAGGGTGAATATTTCTCTATAACTTCCATTGTGAATTATAAGTGATGGAGGAAGGAAACTGATGAAGGAAAACTGAAACTCTCTGGCCAGATTTGGTGGAAGCCACATCCCTATTAGAGTAGCTCTTCCTAAATTTAATATCAAGAAATCATCAGGTTTGAGAGAGCAATCCTAACTCCATCTAATCTGTATGTTATCTCTAAGAAACTTCCACAAGTCCCACACTGAAAATGTTGACAGATTAGTTGTGGAAAACTTTGCAAGTATTATTTTTCTTCCTATACTGAGACATTTAAAGTATCTGGTGAAATGCTGAGCTACATCCAATTTACAAACAAGAAAATAAATTAATTTTTAAACTTTTTTTTCAGCATTCCATTCCATTCATTATTCAGTTATGTCATCATTAGAAAACTGAAAGTTTAGCTGTGGCTCCTTTTTACTAGCATTTTAAAAGTTACCAAAACATTAATTTTTTCTTTTCTTTTTTTTGTCCAGCTTTGAGATCTGCAACCCAGGTTGCTTCAAGATGTCAATTGATACTGGTTTTATGAGAAGACATAACTGAACAATCCTAAAAAGTGGAGAGAATATTCATCCTTTCAGAGAATTGTACAGCTATCATCCATATATTTTCAGGGTAACTTCTGGCTATAAATATGTTTGTCTGTCAATTTAGATTATCTACAGACGAGCCTTGTGTTCGTTGTTTTTACACAATGTGCTTCAATTCAAATTGATCCCCGTGGAAATATTGACATCAAAAATCCCTTTTTTTTTAGAAATCATGAATTAGAGTGGTAAACCAATATTTTCTTTTTTTCTTTTTTTTTTTTAATTGCAGACACAAGGGAACACTGCCAATTGCAAAAGTGAATTTTTATGTTACCATTTGGACAATGGCTACTCTGGTAGCAAGCATACTAAATTTTACTTTAAAAATAGCATTTTAAAAGCTGCTCTTACTGAAATACTGATGATTCTCACAATGAAGTACTGCATGCAGAATACTGACTCATATGTAGTGTGAATCATAACACAGTGAAACCAGTGTAGTACTAGATGGATAAAAACACTTCATGAAGATCAAGATCTAGTGCCAAGTGCAAACATAATTAAGGAAAATAACTTTTAATGCATGTTTGGTCCTGACCTTGTAAACACTAAGACATTTAAGCAACTTACGAAATGTCTCTACCCCTTAGTGGAATACAGTATGGAGAATCGCTCATGCTAACATACAGAAACAGAAATATTTTCAAGTTCTTCAGGCAACGCTGGACAGGACTTAGTAGCTTAAGTCGGACACTATGTTAATGTGCAGTCATGATTCAGTACCTCAGCTGACATCTCTCTGTAACATTTTTAGACTGGAATGTCTGATCTCTCGATCTCTCTTAATCACATAGCAAGAATACAACACACCGCCTCTGACTTTTTCAGTCTTGACATATATGTCTTTTGATGTTCTAATTTTAAATCACACAATTAAAATAACCCCTTTGGAGTAGCAAACAATTTTTAAATTTATTTAGTTTATTTATAAAGGGTTTATGACAATGATATGATTATGATCTTTTTTCCTTTATGGTGATCAAAAGACATTCAATTAAAATGTCTTCCTGCATCAGTTTCTGTTCTTATTTTTTTTTTTTTAGATTAATGATAAGATGGAAAAGTTGCATATTTCTGATTCTTCAGTGTATTTTTTTCAGAGGATTTTAAAGGAAACAGGAGGTGAGGAGGAGAAAAATATGAACTACTGCTACTACTACTAACTGTTTACAAGACCATACACCTTAATGCGTAATAAAATAATCATTGACAAGAACTTCTACCTGTGCTGGGTTCTGACATCAGCTTCAATCCTACATGTTGACTCTTTAAATACTATCGAATTATAAGTCATGAAAGTCCTTTATTTGACAATCAGTTTCTACAAAAAATAGTTGGAACATTTTCTTCTGCATTTGCAAACTTAAATATCTACATTTTCTGTTTTCTGACACATAGAGTGTCATAATTTATTTTTTTATTTCCATGGCACCTGTTTTTCTGGACTCTTCTGCTATCACTGTTGTTAAATATGTTGAAAAGTGAGCAGAGTATCTGCTACTATGTGGCGGTGAGCCATGATCAGCTGAATCAAGTGGACCCAAAGGTCCATTGGTTTGATGCTTCCACAGCCCAAAAGCCTTGAGCATTCATAAGGCTGTGAAAAATACATAAATCCATGCCTTACCATTGCCTACAGCCCTCCCCTCCCCTTATTTCTCATTTTTGGTTGTATTTCCAGAGAGTTCTATGTTCTTCAGTTGTTAATTGGTCCTTGTTATTCCTCCCCACCTACCCCTTCTCCCATTTGCTGTAATTCCTTCTCTCCACCTTGGTAACACCCCCTGGTTGATGTTCCATTGGTTACTATGTGTTTTCCACATCCAGATTGTGGGGGTACAAGACCTCCTGCAAGCCACATTTCTTTGGCTTTCTCCGTGAATTTTTCTCTCCAAGAAACCCTGTCCCCTCGCGAAGAAGTCCCTCCGCTTCTTTCCTACCTCCTTTTCACACCCTTGCCATCGGTGGGCAAGGTGAACCTGAGCAGGTGCTTCGCCTGCTCTCCTGCGCCGCGATCGGTTTCCATCCTCCCTGTTCGGAGCATGCAGAAGATGCCTGGTGCCAGGACAGCATGCCAGCCGGACGGCACTGCGGCACTACTACATGGGTACTGGGCAGGTATGTAGTGGTATTGTTGGTGATTGAAGTTTATTCACAGATTTTCCATGAATGTAACTTTGATACTTGCTCAGTTTGTTTACAGAACACACTTTATCCTTATTTTTAAATGTGCTTTATATTGCTTAAATGTCAATCACAATGTGATGATAATCCACTGAATTAAGAGCTTCAAAGTCTCCAGCATTAGTAGATGAAAAAAAGTTTTCCGCTATTGTAGTATTAATTGTCTCTGTAATTCCTTTCTCACCACAGAAGGGTTTGAAGGACTTTACAGACTTACTTATGTATAGACAAACAAAATTTACTGACATTTTTTACATGAAATTTTGAGATTTCTAGAGGTCCTTCATCTCAATTGAGATACATAAACACAGGAATAAGAAGAAAAGTTGTTCTAAGTATCTTCTAGTTTTTTCTTCAGTTGTAAGCTCATACCTATAGAAGATTAATATATGAGCATATAGATATTTTGATACTAAAAAAAACAAATAAATGTACTATGTAGTTTATTTACTAAAGATAGTATTTTCTGCTCTAAGATAGAAACTTCTTGAGTAGATGAATTATTATCTTTGTGTGTTGACAAGTGGTTCAAGGTCCTTCCATTTTCTTAATCTTTCAGAACACAGGAATGAGTAACACTAGAACAGTTCTCAAACCAGCTATTTTTCTTGTGTGGTCCAGCTAGGAAAAAAAAAAGAACAACAAAAAAAACTCTTCAACTCCTTTAGCTCGGTTGGAGTCTTTCCTTCATCTACTTTGTATTATAAAAGACAGAATTTCTTTTTCCCCGTTATTAAAAAAGAACCTTAATTACATTACATTTTAGACTCTCAGTGTGACTATTGGTGAATTAAGTAAAATACGTAAAATTATTCTTCCCACTCGGTTTGGAGTGTCATTCATAGTAATGTAAGGGGTTTATTTTTTTTGTCTTTCTCTGCACTGGAATTAAGAACACAGGCCCAAGTCAACAACAATCATATCATCATACTACAGTAATGATATTATGGAATTAATATGTGAAGAAAAATTGTAATTGAAGGAAAAATTATGATACTTCATGCAACTTTGTTGAGGGAAATATCTCTGTTAGTATGCATACCACAAGAGCATGAAAGAAAGCAGTCAAACCATTAATATACAAAAATACATTTTTTCAAAGATAATACGGTTATTTCATATGATATACCATCAACACTTTTCAGATTGTTGGCAGCTAAAAACCCCTGATTTTTTAATGGAAATATTAAAAATTAATTTTAAAATTTTAAAAAAATAATAGAAAGATTATTTTTTTCTCAAATAGAAGCAAGGCAACAGTACGCTAAAGAAAAAAAAAACAAACAAGAAGAAATTATTACTTTGATTTCAATTTTTAGTTGGTTGCTTTTTTGTTTTTGTTTTCCATAAACCAGATTGTGTATAGATTCCTCAGATGTATTCCTTTTCTGTTGTCCTGACACTTTGCCTTAGTGCTGTTCCTGTACATAAGCTATTCTCTTTTCTGATAGTCATCTTCTCCTTGCTCAACTTGAGAGAGAAAAACCCTAGACAATGTTAAAAAGGCATTGCCTCTTATCTTTCTGCATTTCATTCTAGATCTAGGAATGAAGTCACTCCATTAAGCCAATGATAAATCCTTAGTGTGGAATACATACCTAATTCTCACAACAGCAAAAACAACAAAAAAGCTTATCCTTACAGAAAGACTAATAAACAACTATTTTCACAAAATTCAGTTACTTATTGCTAACATAGATTGTGATCCTGCAATCACCCTAAGATACTATAAACATATCTCTAGATGTAGATAACACTAATTATAGGCAAAATATGTCATTTTCTATGAAAAGAGTTTATTGAATTCAATAAAACTCCTACTGCCATCCCTTTTGCTCAGGATTCAGTGACAGAGTTTCTTCTGACCGCTGCTGTTGAAAGAAGAGTTTCAGTGTATTGATATATAGAGATCTGTTGGGAACATGGAAGCAATATTATCAGTGCTTCACCCCACCCTGCTTGCCAGAGGCACCAAACTGGGTAAACCTGTATCCGAAAATCTTATTCCCTGTTTCTTTCTGGAGGCTACATCAGCCTTCTTCACTTTTCCCAGTATAACCCTCCTTCTGTGTGTAACTGTTTGGGCAACTTTTACCGTCCACAAAGACATTTTGCAGGCAGGATGAATACAACTTCAAAGTAATTTCTTATGGGCTGATACACAGAGATAACTGAGAATAACATTTTACTATGCTAAGCATTACTATGTTCCCCATTCCTAGTATAGCACCCAACAAATATTTCCCAACTTGGCAATCACTGCTCAGGTGGCAGAAATTCAGTGTCTTCTTGAAATGGAGACAATTTCTGATGCTGCTGCTCTGAAAGAATTCCCTCTTCCATTCGAATTCTATGTCTTTTCATACTATCACTCACTTCAGTGTTCTGGGTTTTTTTAAAATTTAGCCTTGAAATTTTATTTCAACAGTTTTACCTTTACCAGATTTTTTTTGTCTTACATAATGTGAATAATATGCATTCTGTCAGAATTTAGCAATTTCCTAAGAATTTACACAAATCTAGCATAACCCTATAGGTCATTCAGGAGTATTTCTTATAAAACCAGATTTCTAGGCCAGAGAACTGCTTAAAAATACAGATAATTTTTATACATTATGGCAAGAAATAAATTATTTCTTTCCTTCTTTCATTTCTTCCCTTTGCAAAAAATAATGATGAAACCATACCTTCCCAATATTGCAGGAGTATGTTAATTATATTTTCATTCCTCTGTTAGCAAGTTAAGCATGACATTTGCTTGGAGTGCATTTAAAAAAATTGCGTAGTAAAATTACTGAAGGAAATGAAGATGGGAAGCAATATTGGACAAAGGCAGTGTCAGCAATATAATAGCTTCTGGTATTTATCATGTCTTGCAAAGATATGCTGGTATTAAAGTAACAAAATTGTTTTCTTGTTGTGGATAGATGTCTCTTTAAAATGAGTGAAGAGTACCAAAACCTGAGCTATGAAAGTATGAGGCAGGGTGACTCTCCATCAGCTGCATTGTATGTGGAAGACTTTATTTCATGAACCAGCAGCCAATGAAATTACTGAGAATATTGCTAGTACTAGTAAACAGAAATATATGATAACATCATTCTTGTGTAGGGGCCAAGTGCATGATTCTTTTAAGCAGTGTACTTTTAAACAAAAATATTGACAAACCTGAGTTAAAAAAAACCAGTGGGAATATGTCTCTTGAGAAAGAAATAATTTTGCTGAAAATATTTTTAAGACTTCAAGTCATCAGAGCACATGACTTAATTACTATAAATTTATTCAGGTGCATAAACTTGTCCTGTAATTGTCCTGTAAAATTTGTGCGTTAGGATCTAGACCTGTTGTGCCTTCAACACAGAGCTGTGAACGAAACCCACAAGACTGCTATTTACTTCCTCCTACAAATTATCCATATAATTTTATGAAATTTGTTAATATTAACTGAAATTATACATTCTACTTGCTCTTCATACAATATTGAAAATAAGTTTGCTACTGCTGTTTCTATTTTGGAATCAGTCATGGTAACCATAAGGCCTCTGTTGTAAACTTGTTGTTGATCTGTGTTGAAAACTGATGTGGAATTTCAGAGTGGGTGGGGTGGGTGTTTATCGTAAGCCTACAAAAATCATAGTAGAGTGAAACTCTACTACTTCCTGTCATGGAATGAGGCCTGATTTCTTCCACAACTCCTGTCGAGAGTTTGCTGGTTCTTTCTTTGGGGTTTTGGGGAAATTTTTTTATTTTTTTATTTTTTGAAATATAACTGCATAAATTATATCATGAGGAGAAAACAAGAGAGAAAGGCTGCAATCCCTCTTAAATGAAAAATGCTTAGTCTAAATATTACAAACTGAAATGAAACTGTACATTAAAAATAAGTAATCACTGGAAGAACAAACTTACCAACACAGAAACCTTTACTTATTTTAAAAAAGATAATTAAGATGTCCAAATTTTAGATAACAAATGAGAGATCATTATCTTAACTAAAGATCTAATGGCAATTGTCCAGTGAAGTTCAAAATTAACAAGAGTTTAAAAAATCAGTTCTGTATAATTTATATAAATGCTGACTTTTTGCAAGACATGAATTTATGTCTACCTTAGTATAAAAAAAACCCAAATAAACCAACCAAAGAAACAAGAAAAATCTACTACCAACTACTAACTTGTAGCTAAGATGTTTTATAAGCTATTGAGTTTTTTTTTCAACCAATCATGAAAACAAATGAAAGCAGATCACAGTGCAATAATTTGATTATAAAAAAACCCAAACCCTACGCATTTAATGTTTCCCTCTTCACCCCATAGTAGCAATTTGCAGTACTACAGAGTACTATAATGCAATTTATTCTCCAATCCATGGAGATTAGAGTCTTTAAAGAATCTACTGCATTTTATACTCCCTGCACTAGTTTTTCTTTTATTCAGTTCCATTGCTTTTATTGTTTGAAAGACTTTGCATATAAATATGCACAATACCAGCATGCTTAGTTTAAGTTCTATGAAGTGAACTTCACTTACTGTTTTGTTTTCATGTATTTCATATTTATTTGTATTTTTAATTGGACACTCTTAACAAATCAAATTAAGTGAACAGTATGCACTTTTCCCATTTCTTATACAGCTAATATTTCATCAGCAGATGAAACAGTTCATTTACTTATCCTGGAAGATAATAATATCTTGAATAATTAGCACAGTAGATCTATAATTAAGATATTTTCAATTATTTTAAATTATGGTTTTGTTCCTAAATATTCAATAAAACTACATTCACTTTGATTAATGCACCTTAATTTATCTTTTTCTAAACAGATTAAAGCAAGTAATTCTGGAGAGAGATTTCATTAGTAATAATTCAGAAAAAATCAGATGTCAAATTCGGTCTTTGGCAGAAAAACTTAGGAATGGAAGAATGAATTCAAACAAATTACAAATTGCAGAAATTTCACAGACTCAAAGTTTGGTCTGAAATTTGGAAATTAAGCACACTTTTAGAAAGGCTTCTTTAAGGATTTTTGTGTTCTGTGAAAACAGTGCCTTAGCTTTCCCTCTAGGGAAACATCATCAACAAATTAGGACAGTAGAGGACAAAGTTTCAAGACAGGAAGACTAATGAATGGCTATGGGCAACCATGCTAGCTAGAACTGGAGCTTTATATCCTATGAACATTGAAAGGAGACAGAAATGTATCACAAAACTTGTTTCAATAGTTCTGTTTCCAGATTGCATTAAAATCTGGAAATTACCTTTTCTCCTGATACAATCAGGTGATAAAGAAAAAAGTTCTTGCTACTATTACTAGGATCTTACACAAGTAAGTAAAGACTTGTAATCTTCCTCCCTCGAGTCTGTCTGTCTGCTCACATTTCTGTCCACTCTGGTTGCACCAGCATTTTCTCAGTCCTGAATCTCACACTGTCTATTTTTTGTGTAACTATTTCTGAGTTCTCTTCAGTATGTAACACTATACAGTGCTACAAAGAGATGAAATTTTCAAGACAGGTCTAGCAAAGAGCAGAATCAGAACTTTCCGTTCCAGCAAATTATACTTGGTCAAAAGGAAATTTTAGTATCCTCTCTCCCTTGCAGCCTGTTTGAAAACAAAATAAAACAACTGTAAAACTTTAGCAGTACTTTTTCTAACCTCAGTTAACCTTGCAGGCAGACTTTTTTGCATGTGAATATTTCAATTCCTATTGATATAAAAAAAAAAGTATTAAAGATTGATCTTTTATATCACATTTCATCCTGAAACTCAATAGTTTAAGACAAAAAATACTATTTTCATCATTTGGTTTTATGTGCATCACAAATAAATGTGATTCCTTCAGCCACATCATAAATTTCATTCAGCCTAATATAACATGTATTTACTGGGTCTAAATACATTTATTTGGGTCACACCAAAAAGCTTCATTTTATTGCAAGAGGTAGAACAAAAGGCTTCTAACCTTAAATTTAGGAGCTCACAAAGCTGACATCTTCCTTTAAGTGCTTTTGGCACTTGCTGTTGTTATGGGAATGGCTCAGAAGTCTGTCTGGCAAGAATTGATGCAGCTGATAAAATTACTTTAAATCCACTGATTTGTTTACACCTTTAGGTCCATTGCATTTAAGCATGTTTTAAACGTATTAAAATAAATGGGTAACAAATATTTTTGAATGTTTTGCAGAAGGGGACAGTTGGTGTACTGGGAATGTACATACTTCTCTTATTTTTGCCCGAGATTTTTTTTTTTAATGTAGATTAAAATCTCAGTTCTTCAGAATACAACAATGGCAAATTAGATATAGTAAGCTTTAGCTGTTCTTATTTTATGATAATTCCCTTTCTAAAAACTATATTTATTGCAAAACCAGACACATTTAATATAAATAAAAAGGTTGTTAATGAAACAATAGTAATATGATTAACATAGAACTGGCTTTGTCTTCCTTGGCTTACTGTGAGTTATGGGCAATTAAATAAGTCCATTCCCATCTGCTAATGAGAAGTTCAGCACACTTAACAGAGCCTCAAAATTCAGCAGTAAGATAAACCAAACACAAAAATATTTCTGTTTACGCAAACTTTGCTTTCACACAAGTAAGACAATGGAAAACTGGAGAACTGGACCTAAACCAGCAATATAATATTCCCTCTATGAACAATTTCTGACATCAATATGCCCTGTGTGTTCCTCCCCAAGTGAAGAAAGCTGGATGCAGAAGGAGAAGGGGTAGTTTTTAACACCTTTTCTATAGATGTAAATCACAAACACTGAATTTACAGGTATGGAGGAAATGGATAGTTCTGTTTAGTGATTTTAATTTATTCCTTTAACAGCTAAACTTAAAGTTTAATGTTTATTTCCTCTGATTCCTATGAGACCTTATAGTGAGGCTGCCTTCAGGTCCTGCTTTTATTCTCAGAAGTCAGAAAAATTTACCTCCTCAAAACATCAGAATAAGGCTCCTTAACACTTAAATTGTGTTATAGATGGCATAATGTATTCAGGTCTGAGGCTGCACAGGGGATGCTTGCGGCCTTACATGGACACATGATTCTACAAGTGTGTTGCTTATATACAATTGCTACATACATATTACAATTTACCCATTTATCAGGGTTTGACTGACTAGAAGTCAGTGAATTTTCTAGCGTGGTCTTAACTTTCACGAATAGCAGTCCCACCCAACCTGTTGTATCGTGAGTCCCTCCCATGAACAGTGCAGCCTTCCCAAAACTGCACATCATGGATCATTTTAGTTCATGGAGTTTAGTCGTTTAGTCAAGTTCTAGTTTGGAAGCAAGGGCTCTCCATCTCTGCAAGCAAGGGTCTTCTCTCTCTGCTTGAGTTCCTCGCTAGATTACAGCTTTTCAGCATCCACTTGCTCCAGTGTGAGCACTTTTCCTCTTGGGCTGTGAGTAGATCTCTGCATTCCCCCATGCACTTCATGGATTACAGGGAAACAGTTTGTTGCATTTTAGTCCTCACCACAGCTTGCAGAAAGATCTCAACTCCAAGGCTTGGGGCGCCTCCTCCATCTCCTTCTTTTCATTGACCTTGGTGCCTGCATGTTGATTCTCTTCACGTGTCCTCACTTTTTCCTTTTCTCTCACTTGGAAGAAAATTGTTGTCTATAGGTATTGTTGTTCTCAAGTTCTGTCAATTGAAATGTTCTTACAGAGCTTCACTGCACTGAAAAAGTTTATTTTTTCTGTGCTCCGTGTAGAGGAATTGTTTGCCATGTTTTCATCGCTGGCCGGGTGGTCCCTGCTGGCACCATACAGGCAGCCCCAGCTGCATGGCTCCGGCCTCGGGAGGGCCTCGGCCAGCTGGCCTCCCAACCTGTCCCGAAGAGAAGAAGAGAATGCTCGCATTTTTTTTCCTTCTTAAATACGTCATCACAGAGGCGTTACCAACTTCTCCAGTTGGGCTTGTAACCTGCCCATCGTCAGAGCCTTCAGTGATAGGCTGTGTTCTGGACACAATAGAAACTTCGAGCAGCTTTCTCCCGCCCACCAAAAAGCTAGACTGTTTTTTAAACTAACACACCATTACCATAAATCCCACCCCAAGTTCCCAGAGATTTAGTCCTTTGTTTTGTCTATCATGGCATTCTTGAGCCAGGTGTGTGTTCTCATCTTCCCACCTTCTTTGATGGAGGAGCAGTGTTTGCGTGCCTTGTTTCTCTGCTAAAAGTTTCCCAGGCACAGTAAAAATTGATTTAACCCTTTTGGTATAATTGTAGAAGAATATTCCTGCTTTCAATGTGGAATGAGATAACATGCTTTTAACTCTCTTCTCTTTGATATTTAGAAATATTTTTTTTTAATTGAAAATTACTGGAAGATTGTTTGCCTTCCATAGGGTGCTGTAGATGTAAAAGATTGGGCCTTTATGATAAATTATCTGCAGCCATTTCTTTTGATTATGCAAATGCTGTTATCTGGTAGAATTTTTCTATTTGAGCACTGGCTGAAAATATTTAACCAACATTGGCTATATAGGGGTTGAGGGATACTGCTGTTTCAATATTCTCAAATTAAGCTCCTGTGAATTAGTGTTTACTGGAGAAAATCTGAAATGCAGGTATGAAGGTAAATGCTTCACTACCTCTTTAGATTACATCAAAAGTCTTAAGAATCTGTATATTTAGAATGTTGAGTATTTAAACAAACTATTATAAGTATTTGAAATTGAGGAACGGAAAGGACAATTGCAAATGATGAGTGATGATAAACTCTTGAACTTAGCAAGGTCTAATAAAGTTTCATTGTATATATTTTTCTCCTTGCATATGTAAGTTTGTACAGGAAAAGACAACCCAACCCAACCCAAAACTTAGAGTGTAAATGAGAATGGCCTCTGGGTTCTGCTACAGCCCTTCTGGGAACCATACATTGACTCCAGTCCAAACGTTATTAGCATCTATTGCCATCTGTGAATCAGGGTTAGATCCCAAGACTTTTTCAAGTGCATGTAGTAATTCTGGTTTGAAGTTGAACTGCTGGCAGCCTCAGGAAGGACAGCAAACCTGGTGTGAGGGCAAGCATGTATCACCATTATGATCAGGATAGAGTTGACTTCCTTGCACTATCATAATACATTATTTAATGATAATAAAGTCTAAAAGCAGTGGGCCTGCCGTTGATGGTTTCTTTCTTGATAAACCTGCTCAGAGCACAGCATTTGGACAGGGCTTATCAGTAGCCCTAAGTTATATCAAATTTAAGAAGCCTAGAAGTTTTTCATTCATTTCAATAACAGTTTCATAATTAGAGACAAGGTAGTAACAAGGGATTAAGAAGGTACAATACATTCATGTACATAAGTATTGTTTGTACATGTAAACATAAAAAGCATGGAATCATTTAGGCTGGAAAAGACCTGTAAGATCATCGAGTATGCATACACACATTCACACATGAATCTTTCACTATGACTCAGATTTCTGGGAGCTCTGAAAAGTAACGATATGCATGACAAAGAATGTATTAATATTATTTTGAACCGTAAGCAGAAAAACATTCTGCAGTTTTTTTAAGATACTGCATCCTAATGCTACTTTAAAGATAATTAGCTATGCTAGCATAGGGGTCCAGGCTGAGAAAGTGTATTGTGATGGATGATTCACAGAATGGATGTATTAACAAGCTGAAGAAAAAAACCCCACAAACCCAAACCTTCAGTGGGAAAACCAATTAACCATTATATAAAAATGACAAAATTTAACCATGGGGAGAATATATCAAGTGGGTTGCCTGCATATTATGTGTATAAAACTAACACAGCTGAGATGCTGAATCTCTTTTCTTCAGAATCCAGTATGCAAAATCAATCACTCTGGTTTTCTGTATTGATATAAAGCTAAGTATTACTTACCATTAAAGAAAAACGATAAACTTTGCTCTTTGTATTTAGTCTGATAGGCTGCCCTTAAAGGCTTGGTTTCACTGTGGATACTTCACTAGGACTTCAGCTATGCCATTCCTATGGGTCCAAGCTCTTTCCCTGCTTCCTGGGTCATGCCCTGGTCACAGCATACTGCAGCTCTCATCTGATCCATGTGTCTAGGCTCACTGGATGCTGTCCTCTTGGCTCATCTCAGTGATCCTGGGACTGTGTTTGACCCTGCTTCCCCTCACTGGGTTTGTTCTGGCCTCAGCCCTTGCCCATCCTCAGGGAGGTGCTCAGTACCTGGGCTGGGTGTCCTGGTGCCAGTGGTGTCCCTGCTTCTGGCTGAGGGAGTTGGATGGGCCCTGCCTGCTCCTTCTGTCCCAGTAGGCTCAATTCAAGACCCCATGTTTCCCAGCATGATGGTTCCATGGAGCCATAGACCCTCACTGTGACCAGGCATTGTCTTCCTTCATATTCTGGTCAGTTATTTTTATGGTTTGAAAGCAACCATGAACTTTGGAGGACACAGTCAGAGCCTATTACTCCTCTGGACCAAATAACAAATAAAGATATAATAACAGTGTCTAAACCACAACTGCTATGCCTGGTGTAATTTTTTCCTATTTTCTTCAATAATTATAGGTGATCACAAAAACAGAAGTACGTGAAGAAAAAGATTCAAAGAAAAATAAAAATCAGAACAGACACATGACTTGACGTTAACTATAGTGACAGAATCGTACTCTGGGATGAATCAGATACTTAGAAAAAATATTTCTCAGTATTTAATTTAAAAATAAATAAATTTATTTTTAAAATGGAATTTATAAATAAAATTCAATAAAGTTTAAAAATATATAACAAAGTCAGCACTTTGGTCATAGTAACGCACCAGTTATAAAGTATAGTTTACAATATACATGTAATATTAAATCAATATTTAACAATAACTCTATATAGTAATCATTTTAAAAGAATTAAACTGATGGAAGTGCCTTATGTGTGGTACCAACATTTGCTGGTTATTCTATATTGCTTTTTTCATTCGTCTTAAAAAAAACCCCAAACCACTTCCATTAAAAAAGAAAAATAAAAACAACTTTCTGTAGCATCTATATCATCTAGTTTAACTGAGATCTAGATTTTTTTGTTTTTAAATTTGTGATCAAGTCAAATATTATTTCATTGCAAAACTACATTCTCTACAGAGAAAATACAACTGCATTCCCCTAAATGCTTCGGGTTCAAAAAATACAAGACTCATGCTCATAGTTGCAGGTGTCTTTTAATTTACCCTTAGCCCCATCAATTTTTTTTCCAGCACAACAATATTATTTTAAAGCGATGTGTAATTGGGTTGCATTTTGAAAGCACTGTAAATTATGCACAATCAACAAAGCTATTAAGTGACACTGCAGAATGTACAACTAATGAAAATGTAATCACTAGACCTTACCATTTTAGCTGAAGTTCTAATTTAATAATACAGTTTCATATCCCCAAGAGCTTTCTAACATTTATCATGCCAATTTCCATTATCTAATCCAAAATAATTGTGTTGATTCTCCTAAATTATACTAATAGTGTCCTGAAAAGGTCTACGGTTTCAAAAGGTTTATGATGATGTACACATATACATCATATTAATATGTTCATCCTGTAGTTTTACTCATTAACAAAAGTTTCTAGAATTTATAATTTAACCTTGCAGATGAACTTTTCTGTGACCAGGCCACAGATCCAATTGGTTTCTTACCTCCATAAAACAGACTGCATCAAGAGTGCTGCATTGTCTTCACTTCAGATAGTTGCTCATTTACAATATGATTTTCTGTCTCTTGATCTCCCAATTCCAAAGCTCAGTTCAGTTTGAAACTTAAGACTATTTTACACTCATAAAATCAATGGCAAGGATCTATAATTATTAGGAAAATATTTCATAAATGTTGCAAGACTTGACCTTAACTGAATGTTACTTGCTGAAGTTACTTGCTGTCAAAATCTCTTCATGCAACTCCCGCTGCCTGTTGGATCAAGGAGGGAGGTGAAAGTGAGTGGTCAGTGAGAAAGGCTGACTGTAGTTTTCCCTGATAACACAGAGAACTCTGGTTTGAGCCCCTTCACGCTCCACATCTATCTTGAATATTCAGAAATATGAAGTTCTCTAAGCTTTCTTGATATTACTTTCCATTCTAACCTGGAAACACGCCAACCAAACGGCAACCAACTACCACACAACCACTCACTCCTTCACTCCCACACCAGTGGGATCAGTGAGAGGATGGGAAGGGTAAAAGGTAGAGAGTTTGACTGTTTAATAGGGAAAGCAAAAGCCATGCACAAATGAAAAGCAAAACAAGGAATCAATTCACTTATTCCCAGGGGCAGGCAGGTGTTCAGCCATCTCCAGGAGAGCAGGGGCCCAAAACATGTAACAATTATTTAGGAAGACAAACACCATCACTCCAAACATTTCCACTTTTTCCTTCTTTCCCCCACTTTATATACTGAGCATGATGTCATATGGTCTGAAATATCCTTTTAGTCAGTTTGAGTCACCTGTTCTGGATGTGTCTCCTCCCAGTTTCCCATGCACTCCCAACTTCCTTGCAAGACAGCAGTATGAGCAGAAAAGGCCTTGGCTCTGTGTAAGTACTGCTCAGCAGTAACAAAAACATCTCTATATTATCAATCTGTATTCAGCACAAAGCCAAAACACAGCCCCATACCAGCCACTGTGACGAAAATTAACTCTACCCCAGCCAAAACCAACACAGAAGGAAATGCACAGCTAGTGGGAGCACAGACAGGGGACCTGAGAGGAGTACAGGGATACGGTTAGTATGTGTAGCTATGTGGTCATGAAATTTAAGGCACAGAGTTAATGGGACTTGGTAGGGGATGTGAGTAATAGCAAGACAGGATTCTACGTATACATAGGTCAGAAAAGAAGTGCACCGTCATCAGTTTTGCAGATGACATCAGGCTGACTGGTGCAGTTAACACACAGAAGGAAGAGAAGCCATCCAGAAGAACATGGATAAACTCGAGAAGTGAGCCCCTGAGGACTTCATGAAGTCCAACAAGTCCAAGTGCAAGGTGCTGCACCTGGGTGGAGGCAATCCCAGACATGAGTACACACTGCAAGAAGAGCTCACTGAGAGCAGCCTTTCAGTGAAGAACTTGAATGTTGTCATGTATGGAAAGCTGGGCGTGAGCCCACAGTGTACTCGGGCAGCCGAGACAGCTGAGTGGATCCTGAGCTGCATCAAAAGAGGGGAGGCCAGCAGGTCAAGGGAAGTGATTCTCCCTCTCTTGTCCTTGTGACACCCCACCTGGAATGCTGCATCCAGCTCTGGGGTCCTCAGCATAAGAAAAATGGGAACCTCTTAGAGCAGTTCCAGAAGAGGGCCACAAATGGTATGTAGGCTGGAGCACCTCTGCTACAAAGACAAGCTGAGAGAGCTGGAGTTGTTCGGCCTGGAGAAAAAACTCCAGGGAGACTTCGTTGCAGCCTTCCAGTACTTAAAGGGGGCTTATAAATAAGAGGGAGAGCAACTTTTTACGCTGGCAGATGGGATAAGGGAGAAGGATTTTAAACTTCGAGAGATTTAGATTAGATGTTAGGAAAAAGGTCTTTACTCAGGGAGTAGAGAGGCACTGGTACAGATTTCCCAGAGAAGTCATGGATGCTCCCTCCCTGGCAATGTTCATGTTGAACAGGGCCCTCAGTAACCGGATCTAGCAGGTAGCATCCCTGCTCATGGCAGGGGGCTTGGAATAAAGCAATTTTCAAGGTCCCTTCCAACCCAAGTATTTCTGTTTTTTTAATTAATGCATAAAACAGAAGTTCAATTTGCTAAAAGAGCTGCTGCAGAGAATAAACACAAATAATTCCATAGTAATAAAATAACAACAGTTATTCAAGTGCTTTGTCATATTTTCTCTCTAGTTCTAAGCAGTGTTTCATTCTTGATATAAGTTATATTGCTAGCCCCTTTTCCCCATACTGCAACATCTTCATTCACTCTCTGTTACATAGAGATGAAAAGCCAAATAATCCATCACATTCTTTTCTAGCTTCTAAGGAAACTTTCTTTCCATCTATCTTTGGTTATACACTAGTTAGAATCTTAATCAGTGTAGCATAAGAAGATTTTCATACATATTTTCTGTAGCTTGAAGAGGAAATCCGTCCACCACCCCAAGCTTCATCAGATATAGTTCAGCACCCCTACAGTATCTACTAAGTCACCAGAATGACAAAAGCTTTTCAGAGTATAAGCAAAGAACCCAGATCATTTTGGCTGGCACAGATACTAAATGCCTCTGTTCCTGTTATGCACTTCCACCACTGCTTACATCTTATTTGATTCCCCTGCAGCCTCAGGCAAGACAACACCAGAGCAAGATAAACACATTGCAGCCTGTGTAGTTTCCCAGCATGGAGTAGGTAAATGTTTCCTGAAGGGACTCTGTCCTGCAGAGAATGCATGCTGGAGCAGGTTTTCCTGACAAGGACTGCAGCACATGTGGAGGAAGGAGCTCCAGAGAGGGACCTTTATGGCTTGATCACAGCCCCCACCCCCATTCTCTATTTCCATCTGCTGCCTGGGAAAAGGGAAGGTAGAGGAGTTTGCAATGAAGGAGTAAAGTTGAGCCTGAGAAAAACGGAGGGTGGGAGGGCAGTATTTCAGTTTTTGTTTCTCAGCATCTTAATCTATTTTAATTGGCAATAAAAAAAAAAATCCCCAAATCCAGTCTGTTTTGCCTGTGACAGTAATTGGTAAGTGGTCTCCTTGTCTTTATCTCAACCTGTGAGCGTTTACATCTTATTTTCTCCTCTGTGTCCTGTCAGGGAGGGGGAGTGAGAGAATAGGTAACTGGGGTCTGGCAGCAAGCCAATCCACCACAGTAGTGTATCAAAGGTGCTGATAGAAGTCAAAGTAATAACCAAGTGTCTTTAGAACTCTTAACTGATTAGTAACTCTGTTGCTATTATTTTGGAAATGGTTAATTTTCTAAAGTGACACTCACATTTTGAATCCCTGTTATTTTCCTGAGCTTCCTCTATACAGAAGTAGAGCCTCTCAAATTGATATTTTGCTGCTTGAAATCAGTTAAAGAAGTTGCTCATGTAAATGCTAGTGTCCTTCTTGAAACGTAAACTGGGTCTTGCTGGGTCTTGAAAGAGACTGCAACTCTTTCAATAGATCAAAGAATGAACAAGGAGACCAGAGGTGTACTTAACAGATAGGACAAAGAGCCCACACAGAGATAAACCACAGTAAGCCCACAGAACCCACCTGACAAGCAAATAGAGCCAAGATTCAAAATATTTAAGAACCTTATTTACATAAGTCTTCTACAGCTAAGTTAACTGGAACAAATACTAACTAATGGATGCAACGAGAGCGATCTACAGAGGAAAACGTTTCTGTTTTGACAGGCTAATAATCTTCTAGTACATGAGTCGCTGAATATCTTATATTCCAGTTACCTCGTTATGATGAGAAATAAAATACTCATAAACATATGAGATCATTCTTTGATCTATTGAAAGAGTTGCAGTCTCTTTCAAAACCCAGTTTATGTTTCAAGGAAAATATATATATTAAATACACACTGCTGCTGTAAGACAGCTTTATTTAGGATTCCTCAATACAGTGAGGTATCAAAAATTAGAGAAAAAAGCTCGTGTAAGGAAGAAAATAGATCTGTGGGTACATCCCTGCAAATAAACTTAATACACAAACATCTCTTCGTCTCTTTGTCTCTTTGTCTCTTTGTCTCTTTGTCTGAGGACTGTTGACATTCGATGGCTCATGTCCTTAGAGCAAAACTGTCCTTTCTCCCTTCAGCTAGAGTGGGGCAATACATGTTGTGTACCAGGTTCTGTCCTCTGTTATTTCCTGAACAGTGTTTGAGGTTTGTTTAGGAGAATACTGGATGGTACAGGCTGAAACCATAAGGTTCACATCAATAAGTGAGTAGTAGGGGCAGGTGTGAGCTGATACTCGAGCTTGCATCTTGACAAAGCTTTATTTACTAACAAAGGCACAACGTGCAATCCTTTCTGTAAAATCAAATTCTCTTCTCCAGGCTGAACAAACCCTGATCCCTCAGTCTCTCTTCACAGACCAGGAGCTGCAGCCCTTTAATCAATTCAGTACTGAGAGTACTTCTGCAGCTCCTGTTTGTATAAAGAAAACAAACAGAAAATCAGCTAAAGAGCAGACTGATCTTTGCAAACATTCATAAAACTCTGTTTTAGCTAGGATTATGCTCCCTTGGGTTAACCATGTTAGCAGCTTTTCAGGAAATAAAATTATATTGTACTTACCCCATTACAGAACTACAGCATACAATGAGATAAAATAATATGATTTTTTTTCTGTTTCCCCCTAAAGCTTCCTGGGAGAAATTTAGGTTTTTTTGTTTGGGAGTTTGGTTTTGGGATTTTTTTCGTTGCTTTGAGGAGGGTTTTTTGTGATTTGCTGAAAGATATTCATGGAGATAAGATGACTAGTTGCAGGTGCAAAAATATGAAAACTGGCAAAAGATATGCTATTTAAGAGAGGGTTCTTTAGTCTTCCTTCACTATTCCAGGTAAGATATTGAGACTGGCAATTAGTGATTTCTTAGTCCATAAACCAGCTCCTGCATTGTTCTTCATTTAAGAAAAGTCCTTGTTACAGAAGGAGTCTGAACAATGGGAAATCATATTTTTAAGGTCACTGTTAGTAGTTGAAATGTAAATAGTCTACACCTCTACATCATAACATCATATCTAGACAGAGTTATCATGAACTAGAGAAACTGGGTTGAGTATAAATGAATAAAAGCAAATCTGCATCACTTGAAGTCCTTTCTTTTTTTTTCCCACTCACTTGACCCGGCAGTCTGTCAGTCAGATACTTTCCTCTTGATGTAGCTTAGATTTCCTATACTCCTCAGACTTCAGTTCTTTAGAATCTGAATCAATTTCTGAACTGAAAGATGTAAAGAAATAAAGTATCATTCCAATCACAAAATCCTATATTTTATCAAGATTTTGACAATGTTTGATTTGGTAAAGTGTCTGAGGAGGAGAAAACTCTTCACTTCCTAAGACTTGCTCCGGTGTGGGTTTCTTTTATCTTAAGGGTTGGTTTGTTTTTGTATGTTCACATCCTCATTATTTCCCTAATTTTGAATAGATTTTCCATTTTTCTTTCTTGCAACCCAGTATTTCCGTATTTCAAATCTGCTTACCTATCCTATCTGTTGTTGAATCAGCTAATAGATCTAGGTTGCAGTATTTGGCCACAGATGATGGCTTAAATTAACCTACCTATCTTAAAAGTAATGGATACTAAATTTATTGAATTGGTTTTCATTATCACTATCCTATAATGATCATAAATTACCATTATCTTCCTAGTTCTGTAAAAGGCAATAAAAATGCTTTATAAATACATAAGCAACAAAATCCATTAATGGATGCAGGGGGGATGTAGTGACCGAGAATGAGGAAAGGCTGAGCTAAGGTTAGATGCCTTCTTTATCTCAGTCTTTAATAGTAAGATCAGTTCTTCCCTGGGTACCCAGCCCCCTGAGCTGAAAGACAAGCACTGGAAGCAGAATGAAGCCCCTGTAATCCAAGAAGAAATGGTCAAGAACCTGCTGTACCACTTAGGCACATACAGGTCTATGGGGCTAGAAGGCATTCACCTGAGAGTAGTGAGGGAGCTGGTGTAAGTGCTCACAGAGCTGATTTCACAGAGTCACAGGATCACAGAATGGGTAAGGTTGGAAGGAACCACAGTGAGTCATTTGGTCTGACCTCCTTGCTTAAGCAGGGCCATCGTAGATCACATGGCATGGGATTCCATCCAGATGGTTCTTGAATCTCTCCAGTAAGGGAGACTCCACAACCTCTCTGGTCAGTCTGTTCCAGTGAGCGGTCACTTGCACAGTAACGAAGTTCTTCCTCATGTCCTCATGTTCCTGTGCATCAGTCTCTGCCCATTGCCTCTTGCCCTGTTGCTTGGCACCACCGAGAATAGCCTGGCTCCATCCTCTTTGCATCCTCCCTTCAGATACTTATAGACACTGATGAGGTCCCCTCCCAGTCATCTCTTCTTGAGGCTGAACAGCCCAGCTCCCTCAGCCTTTCCTCAGAAGACAGATGCTCCTGTCTCTTAACCATCCTTGTAGCACTCTGCTGGAGCTGCTTCAGAAGCTCTGTATCTCTCTGATGCTCCTCAGCAGAACTGGACCCAGCACTACAGATGTGGCCTCACCAGGCCCAAGCAGAGGGACAGGATCACCTCCCTTGTCCTGGTGACAATGCTCTTCCTAATGCAGCTCAGGATCCCATTGGCCTTCTTGGCCCCAAGGACACAGAAAACTTGTTGTCCACCAGGACACTAAGGTCCTTCTCCACAGAGCTGCTTTCCAGGTCAACTCCCAGCCTGTCCTGGTGCATGGAGTTATTCTTCTCCAGGTGCAGGACCCTGAATTTGCCTTTATTGAACTTCAGACAGTTCTCTGTTCATCTCTTCAAACTGCTGAGGTCCCTCTGAAGCACAGCCATCTGGGGCATTGGCCACTCCTCCCACCTTTGTGTCATCTGTGAATATGCTGAGGAGGTATTTAACCCCTTCATCATTGATGAATAAGTTAATACTGGGCCCAGTATTGAAGTCTCAGTGTTCCTACTAGGGACAGGTCTCAAAATAGACTGTGTGATTATGACCCTCTGGGATCTGCTGTTCAGCCAGTTTACAAACCACCTCACTGGCCACTCAGCCAGTCCACACTTACAGAGCAAATTATTTCAATAATTTACTAGCGGTCTTGGCTAAATGGGAAGGTCCAGTTGACCAGAAGTTAGTAAAAGTGGTGGTCATTAACGAGAGGGAGGATATAGGGAACTACAGAGCTGTCACCCTGACCTTGGTGCTAGAAGGTCGTGGAGCCAATCATCTTTTGTGCCATCATGCAGCACTTGCAGTGCAAAGAGGGCATTGAGCCCAGTCGAGTTTATGAAGGGCCGGTTCTGCTTGATCAACCTGAAAAAGTGACCTTCTTTGTGGATGAGGGAAAGGATGTGGATGTTGTTAACCTGAAATTTTGCAAAGCCTTTGACACCATTTCCCATGGCATTCTCGTGCAGAAACTGGCTACTCACAGCTTGGACAGGTGTGCCCTTCACTGGGTGAAAAACTGGCTGGATGGGCAAGCTGAGCTAGTGATGGTGAATGGAGCTACACCCAGCTGGTGGCCAGTCACAAGTGTTCCCCAGGACTCAGTACTGGGGCCTGTTTAATATCTTTATCAGTGATTTGGACAAAAGGATTTAGTGCACACTCAGTCAGTTTGCAGATGACTCTGAGTTGTGTGGGAGTGTTGATCTGTTTGAGGAAAGGAAGACTCTGTCCAGAGGGATCCGGACAGGATGGATCAATGGGCTGAGATCAGTTGCAGGATGTTCAACAAGGTGAAGTGCTGGGTCCTGCACTTGGTCACAACAACCCCATGCAATGCTGCAGTGGATGACTGTGGTAAGCCCAAGTTCTGCTTCTATCTGGCGTAGGAGTAGAGAGAAAGACATAGTAATACCAATTTGAAAAAGATTTGCTTTGATGTATATCCAGGGGACCTATTTTGCCCTCAAAACTGAAACAAACTCTTGGTGAATTTATATTTCTGTAATCTGTATTTTTAAAACTCATACCTTTACAATCATATCTCCCCAAGCCTGAAAACTGCTGTTGCAACAAACTAAACCTACATATTATGCAGTGACAGCCAAAAAATTATGTTTGAAAGATCTTAAAAGTTCAGCTATGATTAGATAAACCTCAAGAAAAAAAGAAAGAAAAAGGAAAAAGATTAATTTGAAGATTTTGAGGGGGGAATAATGTCTTGGAATTTATTCTAATTCATAGTTGAATGTGGTTGAAGTGTTATATTTTAAGAATGGATAGTAATAATTAAGAACTAGAACAATAATGGATTTAGTAATAACATTCTCATTGAAGGACATGTTACACCATTCATCCACCTTTGCTGTCACTGTATGGTAAATTAAAAACAACTCTATCTCTGCTTTCAGTATGTTATCTTGTGCCATTCATCATAACTAATGTATTTTAATCATAATGCATAAATACTTCGTTTTAAAAAGGACGTTAAAATATCCATGGTACAAGATCCTGCTCAAAGCAGCACCAGCTATTAACTAAGTCCATGTTGCCCAAACCTTCATGATTTTGGGACTTGGAAACTTCCCAGGACAGAGAATTACAACTCCTCAACCCCTTCCACAGCTCAGCTATTTTTTTGGGGGATTTTTTTATTTTTTCTGATATCAGGGCAGAATCTCTCGTTTCACCTTATGGTTTTTTTTTTTTTTTTTAGTTGGTATTCTATTCAATTGTAATACATAAATAAATTATAGTGATGGAAGTTAAATGGAGTCACAAATGCGTGTGGTTGCTGAGGAAGGGCTTTAGAACTTATAAAAATGGAAACTAATATCAGAGATGAATTAATGAACCTAATGATCTAAAGGTAACCATGTCTGCTGCACTCTTTTAATGCTAAAACTTTGCAAATAACTCATGAAGTAGTTTAACTGCATAAGCATAAAAACATATGACATCCAGAGTAAGCAGATTATGCACTTTTACTCAGTTGAGTTTATTAAAATGTCAGTAAAATTAATCATTAAGCTAATGTTAATTAATGATTAAGCAAAAAAATTAGCCCAGCAGGTGACCAGTTTATCTGTTTAAGGTGAAAATCAGCTTAATTCCTGTCATAAGTCTTTCATGGTATTAGATTATAAATAGAATTTTAACTAAGTATAACAAAATTGTTAAGTTTCATTATTGCATCTTAATAGCTATAGTCTATATTTGATCTCTACTCAAAATAAAAGGAAATTCTATACATAGAGTAGTAATGACTTGAGCTGACTGAAAATATGATAAAGGGTGAATTGAGATTTCATATTCAGGTGAGAAGAACAAAACTAAATAAAACAATACGCATCTACAAAACTTTCTGGATAATATAAATAACTATAATTTAAATATTAATTTGCAGGAAGAAAGAGAAGTGAGCAAATAATCTTCCTCAAATTGCTGTGCTGGTAGCAGAAAGCTTTCCTCCTCCCTCTGCAACATTAAAAACCTGTGAAACACAATCAAAAACTGTGAGCATAACTCATGCCTTGTATTAGCATTATGCCTTTTCTCACTAATCTTGAAAACCGAGCTAATCAGAGGATCAGAGTATGGAAAATTTGCAAATAAAAAAATCAAAGGCTTCACTGTTCATGCTTGTTACTACATTAGTATCTGTTGCAGTTTTTAGATGCTGATGGGTGTTCCAGGAAAAGTGCTTACCAGCTATGTTTTATTGCACAGTATAGATTACTGAGGAGGGTTTATTCACCTAGAGAGACAGGTGGTTAGAGGGCAATTGCCATTTCTCACATCTATGTTGATTGTAGAGTTCATAGTAAATTGTTACCCTAAAATGAACCTTTCAGAGAGTCAGAGCTGATGTTCTTTTGCATCCTTATGTAACATCAATTGTGCCTGTAAATAGATCATTGTTACTGTCTCATCTCATCTTTTGTAGAGCAAAAGCCTAGAACTTCCAGAACTTGTAACCGAATTGCAAATGCGATTTTGGAGTAAGGTAACTTGTGTAAAAACAGCCAGTTTCTGACAGTTCTACTTGGCACAGCATGAGAATAGCCACTGATCTACCTCTGTAACTAATATCACTGCCTTGGGTTGTTTGTGACAGTGGTTTTGTTGTGCGCTTCAGCAGCATAGAAACCGATTGTTTCAGTCCTGTAAATGTCTTCTAGATGTCCCAGTTTCTTAGCTGTCCACTCATCCAGGAGTGAGCTATTTATGCTGTATCAGTTAGTACTTTCAGATTAATAAATTAAAAGAAATCAGTTCCAAATTGTCAGTAACAAGTAGATTTAAGATTACTTGTATTTTTCAGAGAATTCTTGTTTTCAGTATTTGTGCATTAAATGGATAGTCAAAATGCCCTGCAAATAGTTCTTTTTTTCCCCTCCCTTTGCTCTCTTCTTGCCTCTATAACCTACCAGTGATCAGGATTCATTTAGTTTAATTTCTTGGAGAACTTTTGCTCACTGTAATCTCAGCAAGGGGTGTGCATCTTAAATCATCAAGTTCTGAGCCAGCAGCATCAGAGGTAATTTTGACTGATTCTTGTCAGTAGAGTAAAAGCTATATTCAAAGATATTCTTCAATCCTTAATAAACCTTTTTACATACCATATTTTCTTAAAAATTACCTAAATGTCTCTCCCATGGATTTGTACATTTAATAGGTAGGAACTACAAGATATTGCACAAAATGTGTGCAATATTTGAGAATACATGGAGGAAGGGTTTTCAGGTCGCAATGTGACCTGAAAGGAATTAATAATTCCTTGGTTTTAAGAAAATACCTTTTAATTCTCACCTGAGAATATTTGGAAAGAAATCATATTTATCTTCAGGCTAATACTTTTATTCTGTAACTAGAGAAGATTTTTCTGTGTTGTGAATGTATTGTGGTGTATCTGAGACAAATTCTTCTGTGTTTAATTATTTTGTGCGCCTCAGTTACCTATAGCTGACAGTTCTTTTTCCGCAGAATTTCTTTTTCAATGCCAGTAGAGGGAGCACAGACCATTGGATTTTACTAGACAAAATAAGTGAAAATAACAGCTGTATTTTATATTCTAAACACATTTTTATTTTATTAATTAGCAAAGAGTAGTTAATTAAAATTAAATAATCAAGATTTTAAAGCTGTTTAGTTACTATGGTCATTCTGAAAATTCTAGTGTGTCACTTCTATGAAATTTTAAGATGAGGTAATTCTTTTACAAGGGAAAAATTACTGGCTGACATTAGTAATCTAATGGAGTTCTTATAAGAAGTCCTTTAAAATCAATTTGAACATAATCCAGAATCAGTCTTTACCTATTTAACCTTTAAAATATATAATCATTTTACTCAAAGAAGATAATCAGAATAAAGAGAAATTTAGTATTGTAATTAATATTCCACACAATGGTTTTCCTATTAAAGTTTTTTCAGTTAAAATATATTTTTGCTTTTAACATGTAGAATTTCTATTTTTGTGGGAACTGCAATTTTTGAATAACTTAGAAATTAAGAGTTCTTAAATTACAATATACTTGAAAATAATATCTTTTTCCTCCTCTATTTTCAAAGCTTGTAATGCAATGAACTTTTATCACTCCTTTGCATTACAAGCTGTCAACAGCAGGATGTCTTATTTCATAGACTCTTCAGACAGCTGCATTTTATGTTTTGATTTTTTCTGTATGTTCTTACTCTATCAAGCTTTAATCTTTCAATCAGGCAAACATTACAAACACAATAGTTTTTGTAGGAGTTACAGCTACTTGGAAGTTGTCAAGACATATAATTTCTGTAATATATAGTATTTTCTAGCATTATAACAATAGACCAATGCAGGTTATTTGATTGCTGGTGGATATTTTTTTTTTTTTTGACTAGTAAGTAATCACTGCCAAACTCTTGAATAGTCAATAAAAGTAATGTTAGGTATGGCTCCATATCCCAGGTCACCCTCTCCCTGTTAAAAGTTAATGGCAATCAATCATAGATTATGGTTTAATTTCACATAAAGGATCTATTCGGTTGTTGCTGGTTGTTTATGTTTGTTGTTTGGTGTTTTGTTTGTAAATATGGGCTATAAAGCATACACATATATATTAATTGCAAGGTAATTGGCTTATCAACATACATTTAATAAGCAATAATTCTGTGATTTTGAAGGTAAATAATTCAAAAACTGGTCTTCTGGGGGATTCTGAGCATAGCCTAATACCATTTCCTTCTGCTCTATTTCTTTTAAAGAAACTCTGGTTTTGCTGTGTCTTTGTTATACAAAAACAACCTCCAACACAAACACCACAGTAGAATTTCTCTTTGTATCTATTGACACAGATATGCACTTTTTAATATGTCTCTACACTTTTATTTCTCTATAGCACTTAAGAAAGTAGTTCACTGTGACTACTGGGTCAAATTTTAAATTAGGACACAGAACTAAACCTCCTGTATATGCTTGTTTAAAACCAAAGGAAGATGTTGTCATAGCCAAACCTTTTAACTCTCAACATTGTTATCACTCCTGCTGCCCAAAAACTCACCTAATTCTTTTTTTATGTCTGGCTGCTACCCTTTAATTGGTGTCTTTTTGCTTTTGTCTGTAAGAGTAGGAAATGGTATCTAAGCAGACAGCAACACTCAAGTTCTCCTATTTCTGTCCCAGCTTATTTTTCCAGAAAAATGCAATGAAAGCACTGACATTTATTTCTAACAAAATATTCTCTAATATTCTAGGGGTCTGGGGATTTGTTTTGTGCCCTGTGGGCACCCTCTGTATTGTGAGCTTGAGAATTCAGAGTGCACACAGTAATTAAAATCCTACCCTTGAAATTTTTCTCAGTGTGGGAAAATGATCCTTTCACCTTCCAGGGACAACTTTTCCCATCATGCCTGACTATGATTTCAGTACTTTCCACTGGTTTTAAGCTCTATTTTGAAATCTCATTGAGGATTAAAACTCAGAATATCCGTATATCTATGAAGATGTGTATACATTTATAAGTTTTTAAAAGTAGGCACTAAAACTGCAAGTTATTTTAAACATTCTTCTGTTTTCTTTAAAAGTATTCTGATGTTACGTACACAAGTAACAGCTATAGAGACTTATATTTTCTAGATAAATTTCATCATAGATACTGAAACAACAGAAGTAATTAGTGATTGAATGCTATATATTATAATGTCTGAATGCATTGACTTTAAAAACGTTTCATTTAAAACAGCCATGGAAAAATGGTGCCTTATTTATATATTCCCAACAAAATGGTTTTACAGTCTTCATTTTGATTAAATTTATTATTTGCTTCATTACTTTAGAAGATTAAAGATGTCTGAGTGAAAGTCTTGTTTTGTATACAAAGTAAAGTATTTTTCCTACTGTAACCACTTGTTAGAAACGATAAAACTCTTTAGTTAACATACCTGCAATGATGAGAGATAATCCTTTCCCTCAAAGCTGAAGAAGGGGGGGGGGGGGGGAGTGGGGGGAAGGTGGGGGTGGTGAGAATCAGAAAAACACCAGAACCAAATAATTCAAGTGGGAAAGCATTATCCCCATTTTTCAGATGAAGAACTGGAGCATGGTTTTCAATTAGTTTGTGTACTGAGAGGTCTAGAGGATGAAATAAGGCTGACATTTGAGAGACTGAGGGAAATTTCTTTATGTACTCTTCTGGAGTGGAAATAATACTCTGAGGATACAGACAAATGCTTCTGAAAATGCAGCAGCAGATTTTTCACTCTGTTTTCCTGTAACGAAAGCAGAAGAAAAAAATTCTAATGTGCTTTTTAAAATGGAATTGTTAAATAATCATTAATTTCTTAAGAAATGTAAAAAAACCTGATCAAGTCACCACTGTTCCATAGCTGAAACAATTTATAGCATGGAAAGCATATTTTGTAGGAGGTTTTTATTTTTTTTTTTTTTCTACAATATCCCCTTCTCTTTCTCTGTACTGACATGTTCCATGCAATGATTCCCAAACTATGATTTTATCATCCCAAGATTTCCTGTTAAATAGCCAGCTAAATAATTAAATATTCCAGTTTTATATTTCTGTTTTTCCTACCACTGCTTCGCTTTTTTTCTTATTTTTCTGCTATTTCAAATGCAATTACCTAGAAATTTTTGCCTATTCCAACTGCAAAGTTTCTTCTGCACCTACAAGTCTAATTTCTCCTAATAAACAAGAAACAGTCAACTGGTCCTAAACAAAATTTTTGTTCTGATGTTTTCGTTAATAAAAGATATTCCTTTTCTGTGAAGACATTAAAATGAACTTCAGCAGAAGAGCCTTCATTGTCAGAGACATAGTACAAGAGTCAGAGCACCTCAGCATCAGTTTGAGGAATTTTCTGTATCTCTCAGATGGTGATAATCACATAGCTCATTATATCATATTTCTCCTAACTTTTGCCAGGTTTACTTTTCTGGAATGGCAAATCTAAGTCTTGGAATTTATATTTAACCTGAGGCCTGTAGAAACCCAACCATTTTCAAGTAATTTCAGTTAAATTTCCTCAGAAAAAGACAATCAATAGTAGTTGAATATAGAAGAAATTGGTAACTCCAGGTCCTAAAATAATCTTCATTATGAATGAGCTTTAAAATGCTTATACTTTTCTTGTCACAGCTGAGGGTTTGACTATTAGTCTTAGTAAACATAGAATCATAGAATGGTGTGGCTTGGAAGGGACCTTCAAGATCACTTAATTCCACCCCTGTCCCCTGACATGGGGAAGAATATATGACATGTTTTTTCCTGTGCTTGTTCTGCAGCTGTCAGAGGATAACTAGAGAGTTGATGGATTTCTGCAGTTTTACTTTTTGTTTTGAGAGTCAGAGAACAACTGAAAAAGAACCACTCTGGTCTCAGCAATCTCACTCCCTCTCCATCTTTTCTAAAATATAACCATATGTTTGCAAGGTGGGCTTGATAGCAAGCTTATTGAAATCAAAAAAAGCTTTTTCCACCATCTCATTGACATCAACATACTTTGCTTTTGACTCTAAATTTAAGTTTCTGTCTAATTGAGATTTAAATTTTATAGATGGAAACCTCTATTTCTTCTAGGATACAGAATTAAAGTCTACTTAAAGATTTCACTGGTATTGCTCTTTTTTTACTAAAATCCTTTTATATTTTCTTGTGGGTTCATCAAGCCTGCTATATATTTGCAAGTGGTTCATCAAGTCATTACCTAACTCCCTTAACATAATGGCATTCATACCATACTGACCTGTTGACTTATATATGTGAAAATTTTTTACGATACTTCCTTATCTGCTTTTATGAACACCAGTATTTACCTGGTGTTCATTAATTCCTAATTCTCAGAAAATTTTCATCTTTTCCTAAAATGACTTTTTAAAAAGTAGGGTAGAAGTTAAGTTATTTTAGAATTATCATTGAGTTGCTTGCACTCATGAATACTACACTTGCTGTCTCTACTGCCTTCCTTGCTTCCTAAACTTATCTTGTGATCTTTTAGTGAACACTCTCTTGTTTGATTGGGTTTTTTAAAAATTTCCTTGGCAAGCATTAATTTAAGGAATTGTGCTATCATAGAACATGATCTCCAGAAATGAGAGATTATCAAAATTATGAGAAATTATCAGAATCCTTGATAAAACATTTATTTTGTACATTATGTATATGTTGCAAATACATAGAAACAATGAAACATCAGCATCCAGCTGTGTCTATAAATTAATGGGATTGGATGAAGCACAGTGTTAACATTTTTCTCAGCCCGATTTGGCCAGCCTTAATAAGTGTAAATTTTCAATGTGAATATTAGGTTTGCAAAATATATCTCAAGTGAATTATAGCTCCACCTAATCTATGACTGCTTTATCCCCACCACCAGTACTTCTCCCCTTTTTGCCTCCTCCCATGTTTCTTTACAGAAATCTAGGTAGGCTACTAAAAGTCCACCACACATCCACTGCGCAAAGTATTAGTGTCACAGAAGCAAACTGAAAACCTGGTAATTTATTTGCTGCTTTTTAGTTTCTTCTGTTCCTCTGCATTGCAAATTTTGGGAAGAATGATTCATATGCTAGAGACCCATGCTCACTTTGCTTGATGTACTCTTCTGGTGTTTTTCAGGATAGGATTTTTTGTTTGGTTCTCATCCATCCTTTTACCCTTGCAGTGACAAGATAGAGTGGTTTTATTTTGATGGCTACCTGTGCAACCATCTATGACTGTAGCTGACATTATGTTTTTTTTGGTTTTCCCTATGGGTTACAGTCTGGTTTCCATGGATGAAAGAGATGATTGCCCAAAGTGTTTTTCTATCAGTGAAACATTGATGCACTTGTCTCTTTCATATATCTCACTGTGTATGTAATCATAAAAAACCTTCATTTTCACCTTCTTAGGCTGTTTGGAGTCTGTTTTGAAACAGAAATCCTTATCAGTCTTGGGAAATCACACTTCTTTTTAAAAATAATTCTTAAAATCAGCAAATGGAGAGTTGAAGCCTTCAGGAACATATGTGTATATTTATACATTCTTGCTCTACTGAGTGAACATTGTTGACAGATCTGACAGCACTTCCTGAGAGATGCAGTAGTAATAGTAAACAAGATGGCTGGAGCTTGTATATTATAGTGGTTTTAAGTTGTAACTATAATAATATGTCTCCTTATTTTTATATAATTTAGACTATTTCAGTGAAACAAGGAGTTATTCTAACTCAATGCCCACACTGTTTAGACACTATGTAGTCCATTTTCCCCAGCGACGAGCAACAACATCTTCAACTAGACCATGTTGCTCTAAGATCCATCCAATCTGGCCTTAAACAGTTACAGCGCTGGGGCATCCACAACCTCTTAGGGCAACAATTTTGAGGGCTTTACCACCATGATAAGGAAGAATTTCTTCCTAATATTTAAACTAACCTACCCTCTCTTGGTATATGTTAATATGGTTGACTATTGTGCTGTCACTACAGACCTTGGTAAAAAGTCTCTCCATCTATTTATAAAAAATAAAAATAAAATTTAAAAAACCACAACACAGAAACATAACAAGGTTTATTGCAAATTTTACTAAAGCAATCTATGATACAAGAGTGAGAGAAAAAATTACATTAAATTGTAGGTAATGGTACTTTTCAGTGTCACAGAACAGAAAAGTGGTATCAGCTGCCAAAAAGAAATGGTCACAAATGCAGGAAAGAATCTCTAATGATGTGATGTTCCTTCTTTTTGCATCTATGGGATACTTCCTATTTTCACTGAACCGCAAGAGTTGTGAAAATTTTGTAATAAAAGTTTGGTTCAGAAATAAATAAATTAGCCACATTTCTAAAATTAGTTACGTCTAAATTTTTCCCTCTTTACACCAATCTCAGAAGAAATCTTATCATTTTCCTATTATATTGCAAAATTTTTTTCCTGAGACTTACAGAATAAGCCATACATCCTAACTTCTAATCTCTCTCTCTCTCACATAAAGTAGCAACTAAATCAATAAAAATATTTCCTTTGTCTAATCGAAACATTATCAAGACTAATTTCTCAGCAAACCCTGATGATATTGCTTATTTTGAATCCTAATGCAAGTATATCACAGGCCTCTTAAATATTCTTTGTATGCTATTTCTAGCATTGGATAATTTTATAAAGTGGAAGTGTAACTTGTGTTCAGAATGGAGTTGCTTAAACGTATCAGTGTGCCCCATAATATTGAAAGAGTGAGATCAGTTTGACTGTTTCATTTTCCTGAAGGGAAAACTTTTGAACTCTGCTGATTTCCATTTCTTTAGAATAGTAGTGTTATATATGCCACACAATTTTATTTTGTATGACAGGAAAAGTAATTTTAGATGGCTGTGAGAGACTGGACTGATTAATGGCTCAAACAATCCACTTAAGTGCCCAGGTGCAGAGGATGAGCACACCCATCACAGGAGGTGAAAGCTGGGTGTTGAACAAGATAAGGGAAGAGGCTGATAAGAGGCAAATTCTGGGATTTTTTTTTATCCTGCCAATGTCTTCCCTTACATGATGGCTCAGCTGTGAACACTCCCCTCCAGGGAAGTGCTGGGACATTCACAGGTGGTCTGAAAGCATTCACCCCTTGTGATGGGCCAGAGTTGACTCAGCTGTGCTGAGATGAGAGGCAGCTGTGGCATCCACATCATTACATCATTCCGTGTGAAACTCCTTGCCCCAGCGGAGTTACCTGACCATTCTCCACCTGAAACTGAGAGCATATAAGGCATGGAACTAAGGCTTTTGTGGCCTTCTTCCACCTTTGATAGATCAAGACAGTAACCATCCTTTTGATTGACAGACAATGAAATTGCAAAAACCAAGTCTTGTCATGGGATCCAATGGGTGGTAACTCTGTATCTTTTTACTCTTTTTCCTCCTCTTTCCTATTTCTATCTCTCTCTACCTCACATTTACTGTTAAATAAAACTCCATACTATTGACTTTGGCATATGGTCTTGTTTGCACCTTAGTTTGGGTAGAAGTATCTTTCTAATAATTATAATAACTGAATCTTAACAATGGCAAAATGGAAAACTCCCCTTGAGGAGAGTCTTAGGAGATTAATACATTTGTAGTACTTTGGTTGAGCTAGATTATACTGGTGTATGTCTATGACACATTGCAAAGGAAATCAGTATGATACGGTGTAAATATAGTTCCAACTAACAGACACTGCAATGGAATTACTCACAAGATTAGTTTTCAGTTTGATTAAGTCAAGTCTGCTTCATGTAAATAAAATGGAATTTTTTAATGCACAAAGCAATGAACAAGGATGAGGAAGTGAAATCACCATTTTTTTCTCTTCAGACAATACATTGTGGAGACCTATTAAATTGAGTCACTTATTAAATTGGATAACATAGTAATGTCAAGTACTGCAATTTAGCAGCAATAATGTTTGGTGATTTATAGTTATGTAATTATGTAAATTCACACAGAAACACACATTGACTCTCACACACAAAACTGCATTAAAAAACCAAAACAAATCATTCAATGCTGAGTTGTCTCTATATGGAAGTTAACTTACCGCCCAGCTGCTCAGTCCACCACCCTCAGTGGAATGGGAGACAGAATCAAGATAAAAGTAAGAACAACTTCTTGTCGAGAAGGGGAAAAATAGAAAAAAATGTCAAGTGACTCAAAGACTAAACAAAACCTCACCACCTCCCACCAACAGACTGATGCCCAGCCAGTCTCCCAGCAACAGCTACCTTGGATCACAACACCCATTACACACCCAGTTTTACTGCTCAGCATGATTTCAGGTGGTATGGAACATCTCTGGTTAGTTGGGGTCTGCTGTCACAGCTATATTCCCTCCTAACTTCCTGTGTGTGTCAGCAGCCCACGCACTGTGAGCAGAGTGGGGAAAAAGAAGACCTTCATGCTGTGTGAGCACTGCTGAGCAACAGTTGTAGCACTGGAATGTGTTTTAGTCACACATTCAAAACACAGCCCCATATCGGCTTCTATAGAGAAAATTAATTTAATCCCACTTGAACCCAGTAGAAAGCATCTGCTGTCAATAATGTCTGCTCAACTTTAGATGACTAATATTTCAAAATATCTGTTTTTTAGGTATCTGCTTTTTGGTTGAAGAGGAGAGGCATATTTAATCTTGGTTATGGATACAAATACTATTGAAAATCACATATTTATTTTCTTGTTTGGAAAACAGCATCTACGCATCTTATGGCTTCCTCCTAGCACAGGGGATTGACTATGTGCTTAGAATTAGTGGGCAGATAGTCCATAGTAGAAGGACACAGTGTTTGCACTCACTTGACAGTACAGGGGCTGGATTGTCTCAATGTGCCCTGTCATGAGCTGGCTTGAGCTAGTTTAGCTGTAATTACAATTTTCTAGCAGTCAGGTAAGTATTTTCTAAATTTGTGTTAGTTTCATTTAAGTTTGTGAAAAAACAGGTAGTTATTTTCTGTCAGCTGAGGTGCCTATGACTCCAGAGTAAAATGTGGCATGGAAGAATGGAAATACAGGGAAAGTATCAGAGGTCCCAGGCTAAAGAAGTGCAACTTGGTGTTGCTTGGGTAAAACCAGTTTTAGAAATGAGAGAGGGAAAAAAAAAATTATTTGGAAACTATGAAATGGTGTGTACTGTTTTCAGATAACATTAAAATAAACCCCTGCAGTCTCAGAACTGAAGAGAAAGAAACATCCCTCTCAGATGTAGAGGCAGAAGAAGTTCCTATCATGAGCATCTCCTGTCAAAGACTACAGGATTCTAATGACTGACTTTATCCCTCTGACAGAAATCAACAGCCTTATGACTTGGAGGAAAACTGGAAATTGAGCATAACACCAGGAAAGTGGTAGATAGCATGAAGGTGTTCTTCTGTAGAAGAGTTTTAACTTTGTTGTTAATGAATTAATATTTTGAACAATTCAAATACTAAAATTTTGATCAATAATAAGGTTTTGCCTTCCCTAATCAAGTGTGTTCCACTTTAGTACATGAAATTATTTTGAGCATAAGAAATTACATAGGTGTCCATGGTAGAAATATGGACAAAATTCAGCTCTTTACTGCAGCATTCAGTTGCTTATACTGCAAATATATATATATATATATATATATATATTTTTTTTTTTTTTTAACATTTGCTTTTTGTCATTTCATTTACTGAATAACTTCATTTTTTGTTGGTTTGGGGCTTTTAAAAGAAACTTTCAGAAAATATCGTCATGTACTCAGCTCCTAGAAACTTGACAGCAATTTCATTTTTTGGGAAGAGTCTCTTCTGAGTGCAACATTAAAGCTAGGTTCTGGCATAGAAGTCATTTCACTAATGTCATGACCGACAATGCTAAGTTTCTTTTGGATTAGTGTTCTTGAACTGATTGAATTATCAGGGTTATATTGAGAAGTGATGCTATCAGCATGAAGAAAATATCTTGTAGTACTAAGAGATTTGATGACAATAGGCACACATTTGACAGAATAAATCCATCAGTGATACTATCTGTTCTCTACCTGGCCATATACTTGCATTAAATATATGGCAGGGTATTTATATTTGGGGCCTCTGTAAGTCCATTGATTTTCCTTGGAATTCTAACATGTTTCCTAGGGAGGGGCCTTACTGACATGTTGTTTAAATGTAAACTTATCCAAGCTAGATCTCCCAGATTTCTATAAGGCTTTTGGAAATGCATGATTTCCTTTTTTCAGTTCAGTTTATCCTAATGTAGTGACCTGAAAAGTTGAAATAGAAGCATGCTAAGATGTACAGTCTGCTCCTTTCCAGGCTTCTGGTTTAGCTGCCAAAGATTACATCATTCTCCACCCGAGTCAGCCACTGACAAAAGACATTTAAAATCTTTCAGTTTTCACAGAAATTTGCTGAGTAACTGTAGTGCTTTGAAGTCATAGGACTGTAGAATAATTTAGTTGGTAAGGAACCTCAGAACTTTTCTAACTCTTCTCCAGTCAGGGGCAATTGTGAGGTCAGAGCAGGTTGTTCAGAGTTTTGTCCAGTCAGGGGGTGAAAACTTCCAAGGACAAAGACAGCATAATTTCTCAAGCCATCATCTTCCACCACTAGGCACTCCTCGGGTGGAAAAAGCTTTCAGATCCAAGTCTGGCCCATTATCTCTCATCCTCCAACTACACACTGCTGTGAAGGACCTACCTCTGTCTCTTTGATGAGAGGTCTTCCTGCTGTTAAATTCCCCCAAAATCTGTCTCTTCTCCAGGCTGACCAAGTCCTGTTCCCTCAGGCATTCCTAGCACAGTAAGTGCTATTGTCCCAAGCATCCCAGCAGTCTTGTCCTGAATTTGTCCCAGTGTGGATCAGTCCTTCTTGCCTTGGGGGTATATTAAAATCCAACACAATGCTAAGGTCAGTTTTTGTATACTTTCACAGAATTATTACACAGTGCAGAAATGCTTTGTGACTTCTAAGTTTTAAACAGTTTTACCAATACAAAAATTCATGCATTCAAACTCACTGGTCTTGAATTAATTTTATTCTGAGATTTCTGTTCACATCTGAATCTCAAAGTAAAATTTAGGAGATGTAAGCCCCAGCAAATTAAACCCGTCTGCATAACAAATCTTACGATTTTTCAACAGATGTAGACAGCAAAGGAGTTTTTTCATTCCTTCATTAAAGTTTATCAGCTATATTTCCAGTTTTTGACTTTTAAATTTCCAAATACCATCATTTACTCCCCCAAATTTCCTTTGCTAATAAAAGGGACAGGATAAATTTTCTTATTGTACTTAACGTCTTATATTGGAGTATTTACTAACAGCGATGGCTTCTTTTAGCATATGGTTCATTTATTTGGTGTTACTAGTACATTGAAAATATATTAATTACCCATGGTCAGTAGGCATTTTAATCACTCAGACTTCATTTATTCAGCTAGATTTTATTCACACATTTTTTGTGACTGTTCTTTAAAAAGAAAAACAGATCATTTTTCTTTCTTTTTTTTCTTTCTCTTATCTCCTTCCAGGAGGTATGCAGTGTGTGTATCACGCTATTACAAGACAGGGGATATTATAGATGTAGGGTAAATATTTGTCGATGAGTATACCCTTTGGAAAGTTCACTGCTTGAAGAACTCTTTGATAGGACTACAGAGTACTGTAAACGGCCATTTCACAGAATTTGTCCTTTCAGAGAGAAGCCTGAGAAATCAGATTTATTGCCCCCAGAACACTTCAGTCATGGTTAAATGAAAGAGATGAGTTGGGGGAAAAAACCAAAGATAAGCAGGTAGATGTATTTGCTGCATCTATTTACAGCAACAAGAGAGTCCTTCTAGAAATGGGTAGGCATGTAGGGGTTGATGAATGACAACAATAATGAATGTTTCACTGAGACCTAAACACTGAAGGCAGGGACACCCTGCCTTCTTCGTGGTATGTGTTCTCTTCTTTTAAATACCTGTACCATGGCTTCAAATGCTTTATTAAAGCTGGGAATGAAAATGTTACTTTTTTGGCATTTTTTTTTTTTCCTGGATGTTTTCATAACAGAAACAAAGTCATATGCTTAGAGGTGAATATAAATTCACCATTTCCATGCTTCCATTTGAATTAACCCTTGTCCTTCTAAAATTAATTGTATATGTATTCTACAACGTTTTGAATCTTACATATTTTCTCAGAGGGAATTCTAGAGAAGGGTTATAACTCCTTTTATTTACAGTTAAGGCTTGTTGGTCAAGGACTTTGAGAAGCTCTGGAGCAGACCACATAAACAGCTTTACCGAAAATATTTTTCAGTGAATTATTGGTAATAGTTACGGAGTGAAATTATGTAACTCTCTAGGGCTATGCAATACAGCAAGCAGCTTGACTGTTAGTCCAACCTGGCTTGATTTCTTCAGGGACATGAGTCTTACAGCCATCTTTGATCTCTGGACACTCCACACAGATCATGACTTTATCCTTGGCTTTCAGATAAATGCGGATGTCAGCTGCTTGTAAATGCAGTGGAAATCTTTCACAAATCTCTCATTTGTTTTCAAACACAAGTTATACATATGCAAACAGTACTAGTCTTTGAATCTGTGACTTACTGTTATGCGATTTGGATAGTTTATTGTTCGAGATATTCTGTTCACAGAGATTGATCAGTCACATTAAAGTACAAACTTGTGCATGTTTCCTGTGTATTGAGCAATTTTGATCACTGACACTAAGCAAATTTTTGCATTGACAGTATTTTAGTTTAGAAAACAAATATGTGACTAATCCTGATTTTAGACATGACTTGCATACAATTTTCTGTGGAAATCCTGAAGCTAAATAGGACTTCTCCACAAGACTTCTGCTGAACACTAAGTGAGATTGCCTCAATAATCCAGGAATTAAATTTTCTAAGTAAGCAGTTGTGTACTGGTAGTGCAGTGAATGACAGACTCAAGACAGAAGAGAGTGTACGTCTGAGCCTTGATAATGGTGCAGGCACCACAGAGAGGAAGAGACATAGAGATCAAGATGGGAATTATGAGGTAACCTGAGAATCAGGCGAAAGATATGAAAAAATCCTCTTCCTGGAGAAATATACTGGTGCTGAATGTTCTGCTACCAAAATAATGGCAACTGTAGAGAAACTAGGTAAGTGAGGAATCCTAGAATCAAATTCGAATTAGTTTTTTGAGGCTAAACTTCTCTGAAGTGACTCACTAAATAAAAACATCAGTAGATTTTTCTCTCATACTTGCCTAAGAATCCACTTGAAGCAATAATGAGAAAAAATACACAAACATCGGGTTTTGGAAAATAAAGATTTTTTTCTATCAGAGTCTTGAGTGCATCAAGAGGGTTTAGCTGACGTGATCAGCCTATAACTGTGTTTTTCCATAATTCTTTGCAACCTTTTCCCCAAGGTTGAGCAGCTTGTGTTGAAAGCCAGCTATGATATAGTGCAGTTGTGTGACCTTGGACCAGACATCTATAAATACTGAAAAATTTCCAGAAAGAGAAGTGAGAAGTAGAAAGTCATATACTGCCAGAGAGCTGTCAAATGCTTCACCTGGGCCCCTGTGTGTGCAAATTCTGCCCATTGATCCACACATTGCATTTCGTCTCAGTCCTTGCCTGAGTTACATCAGAGGTGTGCTGTGTATGGGCCTTATTTCTTGCAGATCTCAGCACTGCCATGATGATTTGAATTCCCAGATTGGCTTCGGGTCTCCTATGGATTTACCGGGTGATTGCTGGGCATTCAGCTGACCCCAGTCATCACTGCCTTTCTGCTCTGGTACTGAGACTTCACTATCTCAAAACATCTTGAATTCTAAACTGAGCAAGCATCATGCAGTATTTCTCTCAGTCTGTGCAGGAAATACCTGAGGGTTTTGGTGGGATATGTTTTGTTTCGTGGTTTTAATTTATTCTACATATAAATATGAACAAAAGAAAATTGGCAGGCATAAGACACACAATGCATAAAAATGTGTATCACCTTAAGTTCTGCTGCTTCCTTTGGCTATTATATGCAAATAAAATTTTAAGAAAGAATAAAATGTAATAATTGCATAATGAGAGATGCTAGAAGTATGCTTTCAATCTATCTCTGAAATCTGAGTTCCATTTGGTCTTTTAATCTTGAAGGGGAACTTGGTCTAACCCTTTACACAATTTTTGTACCTCAGTTTTTACACCTTTTATTTTTTCTTCTATTTTAGCTCCAGTTTCAGGGGGTTTTTTCCCACCACACTGGTGGTAAGAGGTCTTGGGCTTCTAATAGTGAACTCATTTCCAAAACATGCTTTGCCAGTTCTCCTTCTGCCCTCCAGAATATATTGCTTCCAAAATTTGCATTTTCATAGCTCACTAATCTTAAAGGGTTCATGAATACATGCAGGGCTCTGACAGATGTAAAATTGGGCTGCACAGCATGTAGGAATGCTGATGTTTTATTAAATGTTAAGTGATTACCCAGCGTATAAAATCCAGAATTACAGGATAGTGCTGCTCTAATCTTCATTTTCTGTTTCAAATTCTTCTTTAAAACTATTCCAGTCTGGAATTTATTCTGAAAACAGTTACTAGTTGCAGTTTTTGGGTTATAATCTGCATTGATATTACTGTGCATGTGGTTTCAGCAGATGTACTCCATTTGATAGTGGATAAAAAAATTAGGCTGAATTACTATCCTTTTCATATTTTTCCTTAAATCAACCATGTAGAACCACAACCATTTGCATGCACTTATTTCTGGCTTTTCTTTGCTTGAAAATAATGCCTTTACTCTTTTTTCATATTCTCTAATTTTCCATTTATAAAATCTAAGAAACAAGAAATGAAGGCAGTCAAATCTCACAGATCTTTAAGCTTTTTGCTCACGCTAAATGCAGACAAATAGATGTAAACTATATATAACTTGTTTTACATTTTTTTTTATTCTTGGAAACAAAGAACAATTAGAGATACGCAAATTTGCCAAGAATGCAACTGTGCTGCTAACACTTACACAAAGAAAGGAAGGGATACAGAGAAGATGGATTTAGTTTTGAAACTGGTTCCTAAGGCTATCAGTCTTCTGCTGGTCTTCCCTATGACTGTGAGACATTTTAAAAGACGAGTCTTTCAAATTGCTCTATGCCAAAGGTAAACAATAATGCTGCAGTGTGATTTTAGGTTTACAGTAAAGATGGAGAGAGCTGTTTTCAAGAAATTACCCTTGTGATTGCAGAAATGGAAAGCCAATGAGGTTTAGTCAGATTTTTTAATACCTTACTTATTCAAAATCAGTTTGCTTTTAAACTCTGTGGAGAAAAACATATAGAAATATTTTAATTTTTCACATTGAACCACAGTCTAAGAATGATGTCTGAATAAATAAATGGAAATTGCTGAAATAGCAACTTCAGAAGGAATATACCAAAAGCTGATATGATAGCTGGGAAGTAAATGGAAGAACAGGGAAAAAAATGGTGTCAATTTGATTTGACTAAATATCTCAGAATTTTTTTCACCATTTCTTCACCTTGATTTATAGTGTCTTCAAAAATTGTTCAGTAGCTTTTTTAGTGGGTGATCCATTTATAAACATTGTTGAAATCAGTAAAATACAAGTGCCTGTTTGTCATATATGACAAGCATGTTCTGAGTGAATTGACCTGGGAGTTAGGATGGAAATGAAACTGAGGAAACATGATTTAAGGATAGGTAATTCCAAACATGGATAATAAACTTAATTGTTAAAATATCTTCTGGTCTCTTTTACATTTTAGTTTTACAGATAGACATAGTCATACTTTTGGCTGGTCTCATAATGAGTTAACACTATGTGATACCTTCCTCCAGTTACAGCATCTGAAAGTAAACAAACTTAATCTTTTTATCTCTAGGAAACTTTATATACCTCCCCAAAACACTTTTTAGTGCTTATGCATAGCTTCATGCAATATGCATGCAAATATGTGACTGGTATATGATATGCTGTACCAAACTTGTATTGGTTATGACAACTGGGCTTGAAACAGAACAGTTTTCTGTGCATCTGGTCATGTTATTTTGGGGCATGGGCACAAATGCTTGTGAACTGAGGCTTTATTTGCCAATTTGAGCAGGGAAGATATTGTCATTATATATCATAGAATCACGGAATGATAGCAAGATTTTGGTTTAAAGGAGCTTTAATATCACTAAGTTCCAACCCCCTTGTCACAGGCAGGGACACATTTCCCTAGACAAGGTTGCTCAAAGCCCCATCCAACCTGGCCTTGGTTGTGGTTGCCATAAATGTATATTTGACTTCAGAATTTTGGAACAGATTTCCAGGTGTGATGTCATAATTCTGTATCGTTTATCTTTCAAGTATTGCAGTAAGAGTAGTTTGTTAGCCAGCTAAAGGAATATACCCAGGCAAGTAGAAAGCAAATGACTGGTTGTTTAAAGATGTTGTTAACATTCTTTTCAAAACAGTCAATCCCAATAATTTAGAACTGAAAGTAAATTTTTCTTCATGAAGTTGTACAAAACTATTGCATAAAAAACCCCAAATCAAGACAAACAACCAAAGCAATTTAATTTATTAAGTCAAAAGGACTAAATCAGAGCAAAATGTGTTATTGGAAAATTAATGGCTGTTACTTCTCTGCAGCTTGTTTTTACTTGACACTTAAAATAAGTACAACATTAAAACCTGGAGTACCACACTAACAAATATTTGTGTATTGACTCAGAATAAATTTCCAAATATTGGATTAGAAAAACTACTTCCTGGAGCACTTAGAAGAGTTATTTTACACGGTTGCTGAAACCTCCAGACATTATGAAGGTTGGTAGTTCTGAAGAGGTCATTGGTAGAGGTGCTCTAAGTACAGAATGAAATAGCAAAAAAGTTTAGAATTTGCTCCAGAGAATAACCATAAAAAATCTTGTATTTCAAATTTCTATTTAAGGATTTTTGGGTTTGTACCTTGCTTAATTTACCTTACTGGGAAAAGAATCTTTATTTTGCAAGTTATTGTTTTTGTTTATTTTACAAGTTATTGTTTTGGTTTTGTTTTTTTTTGACTCCAGATACAAAACTGACAATCAGGTAAGGCTGAAATCTTTGTTTCTTATAACTAAATATTTATGAACACTGCCAGGTTCTTGGATTAGTCCTATAATTTCCTAGTCAGCTTTTCTTTTATGGTTCACATCTCAAAACATGTCAAAATTTTTACTTCATTGGTAAAATACATGCCTGTAGACCACATTCTTAATTAGTTAATATCTCTATATTGCATTTTTCAAACTCATTTTTATTATACTCAAAAAGCGTCCTTTGTCCTTGTTACATTGTGATATGAGATTACTTTTTCATAGTATTTACTCTGTGGACTTTTTACCTGTTCATCATATTGGCTTCTTCATTTTTTCAAGAGATAATTATTTCCATTATTAAATGTTTTCTCCTTTTAACTGCAGTTTTATTCCCCACAGCTGTTCTTAATAACAGTATATATTTTAATGTAGTTGTTGATTAAAACAGTGACACAAATATTCTGTGAAAGATTAAAATGTGAACTGTTTTTGACGGTGTTTGTTTAGGTTTTTTTAATCTCTTAAAATTCTTATAGAAACTCAAACTAAATCTATGTCCACTTTTTTTTACCGTGAAATGTAAAGGCCTATTTTCAACTCAGACCAGAACTGTAGGAAAAAATAAATTCTTATGCTTATTTTCTAAACTAATCTCCAAATAAAACCTTGTTTCTTTACTCATCCTCTCACTCCTGACTGCAGTCAGGGTTAAAGTGCTTTTAACTGAAAATAATTTGTAGAGAAGCTTTTCTTATTGCTTTTTCTTATACTTTTCTTATTCTATTGTCTATTTATCTTTGCACAAAAAAAAAAAAAAAACAAAAAAACCCCAACCCAACTCAAAACAACTCAGTTACTTATGCCATGGAACAAAAAACTGGGAGAGGCTTATAGGTGCAGAAACTCCCTTAAGCAGCCTACAGCCAATGGAATTCACCAGTTTCAGGTACCCAAGACTGAGCAAAAAAATCCCAAACAAACATGCAAATAAAAACATAGATAAAGGGAAGAGAAAGCAATAGAAACATTCTGCCCAGTAGCCTGCCATGAATAGCAATGGGCACTGCAGACAAGTCTGGTTCTCTGGGCATCCATTATTTTCTGTAAGAAATCCAGCATGATAACAATTCACACTCTGCCAGTGCTGGGCCATGAGGGTAAGAGTACTCAGGACACCAGGGCAATGTCACTGTACAGCAGCCTTAGGATTTGGAGATGAGAGATCAGGAGGTGCCAAATGAGTGAATGGTAGGCTTCCAAATCACAAGTGAATGGCCCTTAAGTGTGGTGCAACAGGTACAGGAGCCTTTCTTTTTCCACCAAGAGGTTACACGCTGTTGCTCTTCATTGCAGATGCAGAGACCTGTTCAGTAGTATATTTTTTTTTTTTGGTATATCAATATTAAATAGTAATTATTTATTTTAACTATTGAAGTAGAAATTGCTAATTATTGGAAAAACTAATTATAAAATTACCTTTTCATCTGTTTTACCGGTCTTCTTTATCTTTTCTTTTTTCTAACCCAGATATTTCTCTTTCCTTTCATACTGCAGATGAATGGATTTACAAATGAAGGTGAAAGAGACAAAGTCAGAAAAATGCAGAAACTATTCTGCCTTCAGGAAAAAGGCAGCTGCTCTCTGTAGACACAGATACTTTTAAGAACTTCTAATGAGACTGCAGTTATGTGTATATATTTGCTCTCACTTTACTTTGGGAGTAGCTGTATTTTGATGCCAGTTTTTACTGCATGCTATGAGGAAGGAAGATGAAAGGCTTGTACTACCTTTTATACAAGTAACAGTTACCTATTCTCTCTCTCTTCAAAATATTTTGTGCATTTTGGTCTAGAGTCATTGAAAGTATAAACTCAGCAGAACACTCTAAGGCATATAGTAAATGTAAACAAGAAAACATTGAATGTAACCTTTGTAGAGAGATGTTTTATGAGCTTTAGACCATTCTGTGAGCAAATTCTCATGTTTTTCATTTTTTGTTGCTTCATTTTATTGAAATCATAAGGAGGGATCAATGGCTGACAGATGGATCAATGTCCTTCTGAATCCTTTTTCCTTCACTTCTGATACTAATATTACAGAGAAAAATGCATTTCAAGCTTCATCTTGTTGGAGAGTAGGCATGGGAGAGGGTTAAAAAAGTTTGAAGTTTCTGAATGGATTCCGACATCCTTTGCCAAGCTTTGATGCCACCACATGCTGCTTTGGCTGTCACTACTTGTGCTAACATTGGTTTGTACCATGCCTAATGACACAATTTCACTTCCCACCACAAACAGAAACTAGCTACTCTGATCTTTGCTGCTGTTGTGTTCCACTGTGTCTCCCTCCAGAGACTTGAAGCTTATATTCCTTCTATTATGTAAGTAAATTCCTCTGACTAGAAGCTGTCAGCAGCAATGGAATAAATTTTACTTGATTCAAGTTAAGTTTCTATACAGGTTGACTGGATTCATTTTCTGGAACTTTCTGAAAATAATTCGCATACTATTATTTTGTGGTTTGAGAATGGTTATATCACCTGTTGAATCTGTGGCGGGAGAGTTTTATTTCTACATTTCTCATTCATGTGTAGGAAACTTACAGTGCAGATTTATTCATTATTGCATCTCCAAATTTTTTTTTTTGGGTTTCTGTTTTCCTTCTACCAAGGATAAATTCACACTAAAATACTAAATAAAAAAAAAAAAAAACCCGCCAGGATATTCCAAGCTTCATTCCATTCATTAGTATGTGCTATAGGCTTCTGGTTTAGAATACAAATTTTTTCTCCTCAGAAGATAAAATACTTCACTGAGAGTTAACTGTGTTCCTGAAAACTGACAGCTTAGGACAAAATGACACATCCAAAGGTACACAATAAATAAGGTTAAGCTTCTCTTGCGCAATATCTCCTTATATGAGAATAAATTATTGGAGCAAATTTATGCCTAAACTTAGTGGAAAATCAAGGGTTAAGCAGTTAAGTAATAGGTAGAAAATGACAACATGAAAGTCAATTAAAGGTGAGTGCAGGACTGAAATGCACCTGAAAAAAATAGGATGTGAATGTGGAGTGTACTAAGATAACAAGTTATGCCAGTAGACTGAGTAGCAAGCTGGAAACTATGTGAGGTCATGAGGCCAGAATGCAGCTCCTTGAGGACAGACCCGCTGATTTTCACAGCCTAATTTGTGTGCAGCAAGAAGTGCAGAGAGTTTTTGCAATCATGTTCCTGGATGAAGAACCATTATTCGAAGAAGAAGCTGAAGAGAAGTAAGGAAAGAAGGTTAAGTACCTGGGTGTCAGCAGTAGAAGAGCCTAGGTTCTTGGGGTCAGTCTAGAGATTTTACCACTTTAGGATGCATGTATTGTAGCTTGAGACATAACATTTGTTTAAATGTTAAGAGGTGAGTAATGGTATGTTTTTCTTTTTTTTTTTTCCCCCTAATCTTCCCTGCCTGTGCTTACAGTGATGAAAACTAACTCAAAAGAAAACACAGTATTACTGCTTGATTTGGTTTTATATAAAAAGTGCAAACACTCGACATAAACTTTACCTCTCAGGACTAAACTAAAAAAAAAGAAAAAAAAAAAAAAAAAAAAAAAAAAAAAGAAATAATGCTTAAAGGAAAAATGCATTGGCGTAATACAGTTACTTAAGGTTGTAAATCTGGTGCATCTGATTGTCTTTCTTGCTATTAGTCAACTGAGCCATAGTATTGGTATCTAAGTATTAAACATTTCCAAATAAAGATGAGAAGGCTTAAAACTTTTTTTATTACTAGAACTGGTAGTGGAAGAATATATTTATTAGGCCAAATCAAAGCAGTTTCATTTAGAAGAAACATCGACTCCCTTGAGGGCTGAGAGGTCCTGCAGAGAGACCTCAACAAATTAAGAAGATGGGCAATCACCAACCCTGTGAAGTTTAACCAGAAAAAGTGGTGGATTCTGCACCTGGGATGGGGTACCCCTGGTCTATGAAAAGTTGGTCCTGGTCAATGGAAAGTTGCATAGACAGCAGTGCCCTGGCAGCCAGGAGGGCCAACCGTGTCCTGGGGTGCATCAGGCACAACATTAGTCACACTAAACAGCATATTTTCAGAAAATATTACTCTGTCTTTCAAGAGGTTTGTTGTGGCTGAACCAAGGTACTTAACAAGAATATCTATTATAAATAGGCAATGAAATGTTATTTTCTGCCAGAATTTCTCATTCACATAGCATTCTTCACACAAAAAGTCTGTGGGACGCTTTATCAGATCTGGTAAAATGAATAATCACAAACATACTTCAAAATGACTGACACACCCAGTAAGAACAAAGAAGCAAATCCAAATCTGAATTAATTAAAAAGTCCTTAAAAAGAAAAAAAAAGAACAAAAACCCCAAAACCTTTACTACAGGTAAGCAGAAGCACCAGTATTCTAATAATTCCAATCTATTACTCTTTCTGTAATTGATTACAAAATTGTTACTAAACTGGCATATATATTGAGCTTTTATTTTGCCAGACTTACTGGAAATTCAAAAGAGATGCTGTTTGACAGAAAATTATTAAGAAAGAGGGAAATACAATTTAAGTTTTACAAGATATAATGTAATTTATATAATATAAATTTTCATATGGCTGTCTTCTGAGGGCAAAACTACATGATACAAACACAAGAAAGCAGAAGAAACACACACCAGAAAATATGTAAATTAAAATCTTAGAAATATTATTTATAAGAAGGCCTTTATATTTCACAATGAAAGCAAATATTTGTGTGAGATACAGGTGGGACAAACAAATAAAAGGGAGCTATCAAAACCAGTTGCAACATAGATGATTAGTAAGCTTTTCCAAAGGACAATTCCTACTTTATAATCATCATCACTGTCATTATTTCTGGAAACAGTGATCAGGGTACTCAAGTAATTGCAAACATGTAAAGGAAGTGTTTATATGCAAGTCTGCTATCTCAGTAGACTTACATTTAACTTCATAAAGGTAAGATATTGAGTTCATTTCTCCAGTGATGCAAACCCTGAAACTGCCAGCTTAGCTGAGTAGGGAATTATTTTTTGCAGCACAGAAAATTCATCCCAGTCTTTCAAAGTCTCTAATTCTGTAAAGGAGAAGAAAATAGCAAAAGGAAGACATATTCTATGAGGTCACTTTCCTATGTTTGCTACCCCTTTACATTCGAAGTGCCTTTTTTCTCTCTTTCTATGCATTTTGGAAAACTGAGCTAATTTTGATACCTATTTGTTGCTAAAAAGAGCTTTACGCATTGTGAAGCTTATGTTGTGTCCTGTGTTCAACATGTACCTTTAAATACGTTTAAAAACTTGAAGCCATTTTTAATGGGTTTTCCTTTGAAGTGTTATGAGAAACTACAGGTCCCTCTACAGATCTTAACCTTCTACATGTTTTTTTTTGTATCAAGTCTATGTGGGCTTGTTTAACCACACAGATCACATTCAGCTCACAAACACTTCAATTCCATATTGTCCCAGAGCATATATGCTAACTGCCTGCATTGTTCTAGACCCAGTCACTCCAGATTGGCCTAGGGCAGCACTGAGAACTTCTCTAATCCCTACCATTTTTATTTGTGCTTGTGTGCAATTCTGTAAATTCTCATTATGTGCTTTCTCAATTAAAAAAAAAACACTGAATGCCAACAGGTTTAGTCTTCAGGTACAGTCAGCATAGTGATCTCACCACTCTATCTTCACTGCAGACCTAGATGAATGCTCGTTCAGCCTTGTATAGCAAAATATTCTGCAAATGCAAATAAACCTGATACGACTTATGTCCACTTTAAGTACACCACCATAACAAAGGAGATGGAAATATGCTTAATTTTCAAGTACCCTATACTGTAATAGTATTAAAATTCTGTGGGCCAAAGTTAGCTTTATTAAAAAACTAAACTGCTAGCCTAATGCCTTTTTTTATTACTTGCAGGAAGCTAAATAGCTGGGCTCCAATCCATGGCTTCAAAACTGTAGCAATAGCTAATGATTTTCTGCTAAAAAACAGAGTTTGGACTGTCTGGACTTTTTATTAAGCTCCTCTGTCAAAATTCCCCCCTGGTCTTTTCTATTTCTTTTTTTTTTTGTTTGCTTGGTTTCTTTCTGCTTTGTTTTGTTTTTTTACCCTAGCACAAAAATTGTGATTTCTAACGCTACACGTTAGTGAATTCCCACCATCTTTGTGTTACTAATTTGTCAACACAAATACATTGACATTCTATGTAGACTTCTATGAGCGCTTATCTAAAAATAACTTTTAACGCCTATAAAAATAAGTATTTATATAGAATTCCTGTGAGGAAACTGAAGGTGACTTCTAGGTCTCTGCTGGGTCAGTGTTCCTCAGGAAGCTAGAGAAAACCAGAGTGGTGCACATCTCTTCCTTCAACAGATCCTGCCAAGAAATCAGTGTCACAGCATATACAATTGAGGTTCATAAACTGATGTGGGCTTTATATCACTTTAGCTGATTATGAGCTTTGGTATGCAAACAACAATAGAAGTTAAAAAATATATAAAAACCCCAATTGTCTGCTTTTGTTTGAAAACAATCCAGTGGGAGACGGCAAGTCAGAATTATAGTTTAATAGAAAAATTAAATGCAATAGTACAAGAACACTGACAGATTCAGGATACAACCTGAGACCCTGTTAGTCAGGGTGGTGGTAGCAGCCCAGATGAAATGGTTCTGTTGAAGCAGTGATCCTGTAGAGGAGTCTGGTCTTCACCTGAAGGCCCAACAGTAGCTCTTGTCCTCTAAAAATCCAGCAGGTAAAAACCCCTTATGCTGTTACAAACCCCAGATTATATCCAGGTGGGAATGCTTGGCTCCTCCCCCTGGGCCGAGCATCTCACAATGGGTTGATGTAATTCTATGAGTCCTGCAGTGGGTCCTTGATTGTCCATTAAACAGAGAGAGCTCCTGGAGAGAGTTACCAGGGATGAGTCATGGTAGGAGATAACAAACACTGCCCCACCTGCTTTAACAGCTTGTGGAAATGATAATAGAATCCATACTTTTGGTTGCATCTTACATTGTAACCTACGACAGCTTTTTTCTTATATTTCACATTGATCCAGAAAGCATTTTCCACTAACACCAAAGAAAAGAATAAATTCTGGCAAGAAAAGGGTAAATTCTGGTGAAAGTGAACTCAGACACTTAATAAATTGCCACTAACACATTTCTCTTGAAACTACTAATAACAAAGAAATTCTATACCTTCTGGTGAACACTTTAAATATTGAGGAGGCTGGCATATGTCCTCTCTGTGTCACTTTCTCTGTCCAGAATGTGGACACCCTTGCCTGAGCTGTTTTTCAAGGCTAGATATATTTTGTACCGAACCAACCCATAAAAATTAATTCCCATTTCCTCATGTTCAATCACTTGCAGAAATGAGGGTCTATTTTTGTGCAATCTGTATTTTCTACTGTTTTAGAATACAAACTCTATTGTAAGAGAAAATCTGAGTGGTTGCATTGAAAGTTTGAGAAACTGACATTTTTTCACTCAATAACATGCTAAGTCTTTTTATTCATTGAACTCAAAGGGGACAGGATTCAATGGGACGACTTATATTTAATAATTTTTCCAAGTATAGGTAGGCAAAATGAGTAAAATTTTTGGTTCAAAGTCCTTTTTTAGCCCAAAGATTATCACTGTATTTCCTGTTAGCTAGCATGTTCTTTTGTCTCACCATTCAAAGGTCAAACCAACTAACAAAAATTAAATAAAGAAAAAAGCAATTGCATTATGTCCCTTTGAACTGATGCAATCACAAAAAAATGTATTTTGATATGGTTCTATATTTATTCCAATTAGATGTTACAAACCACACAGGAAGAAAACACAAGCTATGTAAAGCTATTCTTAAGAGGATTCTTAAGATTATCCTTAGTAAGTATAGGTGTAGGTGTGTATATGTTAAATTTAAAGTTCTATTTTAGTGGATCTTAAAGATGTATACATCTTGTCAATGCAGATGCACATGTAAGCTGCATAAAAATAGTTTCTCTTCCTGAAATACTGTGAAAATAAGACATCATATATGACAAAACTATCTGTTATCCCATATTGCCAGAGTAGCAAGAGTGGCAGCAGAAGTTACCTTAATATCACAATTTCCATTGCAACCAAAAACAAGAGTTGTTAATCTGATCAAAACTTTATTTCATCAGACATATGATAAAGGTCTTCATTTTCTTACACTTATCACACCATGGTTTACTTCACTCATTTGTGTGCAAAGCTGTAACAATGTGCTGGGTTATAAATGAGTATTCTGCAGTTGTATAGTCCATATTCTATTTGCATATAAATTTGATAAGATCATTATAAATTATATATTTTGCAAAGGGATTTTTTTTGGGGTTGTTTTGTCTTTTTTTGGTTTTGTTTTTTTTTTCCCTTTATTATGGTCTGTGGTTATGTACTTTCTCTAGTAATGACTAGAAAATTAGGTTAAATTATCTGGTTTCTTTTAATGCTTCAGTCATATTGTTCACTGAAGCAGCACTGTCATGTAATGGTTCTGCATTTATACCTGGGAGCATTCAAACTCCTTTTCCAAGATTATATCTTCAGTTAGATGTTTCAGTTCTATTAAAAAAAAAAATCTATCAGGTAAAATAAAATTATTTTGTTTTAATGTAGAAGACTTCATCATACCTCTATTTCACAGTATCACCCCTCCTTATCTCTCATTATTACTATTCTTTGGTATTATGATTATGCTAAAAGAAGTATAAGCGATGGGCATTTCCTAGAAGGTTAAGAGTTAGAATGGTGAAAACTCCCAGTATTAAACCAAAATAAACCCAGTCTTAGTTGTGAGGCATGAGGTCAGAGACTGATGGAGCAGGACTGAAGACCTGTTTGACAAAACATATTGAAGCCAGCTTTCCCAGGTATCCTCTGTAAAAACAGAAACAACTTATAGGCAAGCAAGTATAAGAATTCATCAGAAGAATTTATCTGAAAAGGAAAAGATTTTAAAAAAGGAACAAGGATTGCAAAAAAAAAAGAAATAGTGACATTTTTCTTGTCGGAACTTTTTGTAGGGAAGAGGCAAATAGAGGTAGAGTCTGGGCAACAAATTAAATAAGAGATTCTTCATATGGGTTCTGGGTATTTGTAAGGATACTGTATCTAATATTGATTAGAACTGATTACTACTGATACAGTAGTATCTGATACTACTGTATCTAATCTAAATTTTGATTAAATATCAAAGGTGAACATAGAGATCATCCCCATTTACCAGTAATCTGACCTCTCCCATGATGATGATATCTAAATCTCAAATTTACGTATGTTTTTGTGTGTATGTGTTGGTATGCACACATATATAAATATTTATACATATTTTTTATTGCAACAATGCTGAAAAAAAGTGAAGTTCAAACTTCAAAAACTTGGAAGATTTGTTTTAGGAGAGATGTTATCTTCCCCTACCAAAGGATTTGGATTTTATTTTTTCATTCCATTTCAGTTAAACAGATTGCATCATAAAATGGTTAGGGCCCCATTCTCACTATTTAATTTCACAAACCTTGTAGTTCTCTCTGCATGTAGGTGGAATATCCTAGATGGTGAGAAAAGGCATTGAAAAAAGCACCAAAGCATTTTGCAGTGTGTGTTTTAATTCTTTATTAGCTCATTACAGCAGCTCTGTCTTTTAAGAGCCAAATAATGTTGGAGACCAATATGCAATGTTACCATACTTAACGCTTTAAACTTATTTTAGTCTATTTTCCCTCATTTTTATGACTGTCTTTCTCATCTGCTTATAACACTTGTCCTCTGTGTAGGAGAGACTGTTTTCTTTTGGATCTATTTGTGGGTTTTCACCAGTCAAAAGGACTTTAGAGTAGTACAAAATTGCTTGTTTACACTTATCCAGCTGTAGCTACCTATTTTCCCTTTATGAGATTATTTGTGAAAGTGCCTTCTGTCAGTAAAAAGAGAGAGGAAATGTCAAACCAAAGAAGAAGCACACATCAGAAGATACCTGAAGTGGGGAAATACAGTATAAGCAATGAAGTCTTAAGCATCTTTTGGTAGCACTCAGATTACAGCTATTATTACAGGAGCTAGAAGCACACTTTAGAAGACAACAAAACAGCACCTTGCAGTTTCAAGATAAAAACTTTCCCTATGAAGACCTTTCAAGACAATATTGACAGCAGTCTGAGAAAATTCCCCAAATCAACTGGGGCTGAAGAGAAATAGCATGATGAATTGTGGGATGAGGAGAAATAGCATGTTGTATTCTTGGAAGACATTCTTGACTGTTACGTTTCAAATAAAAAGAGGCCTTCAGAAAGATGCAGACAATCTACCTCTGGAGGTGTTATTCTTGTTGCCAGATAAAGCTGAATGTCAGAACAAGCCTAAAACAATAGATGTATTGCAGGCAGGAAAAAAAATGAGGGAAAGAGGGAGCAAATGAGGAAAAAGCAATACAGAACAGACTTTGTTCATGAGCACAGCAAATTAATGAAATTTGAACTGGAAATGATGTCACACTATAAAGTGGTAGACTGAAATAATTCTACTTTTTTTGGAAAGAATATGTGTTATTTGAGAAATAATTGAAGAAAGACTGATCCAATTTATGTTATTATAACGATTGTTGGCTCTAAAACCAGTTTTTTAATGACAGTGATTCTCTTTGGAAAGTGTTTTAAAATTTATAGTCTAAAGAAAAAAAATTGAGGGTAAAAGACCTAGTTTGTGAAGTTGAAGGAAATAGAATTATAAAATTTATCTCAAGATTTACATTCAAAATCAAATTCTCAAAATAAATGTATCAGGAGATTTTTAAATTTAATTTTTAAAAAAGCTTCAATCTGACTAATAGCTTTAGAATTTATATATTTGATCAATATTTACAGGTAGCAGAAGTATAAATTAACAGAATTGCAGTCAAGGCAGTATATCAACAAATTTAAAAACATAAATAACCCTCTGAATACTATTTCCAATCATGTAAGTCATGTCATAAACCATTAATCTATCCCCAGACTCCTCAGAAATGATGAATATTTGAATTTATAGAATATTATCTTTCTGTTTATTTTTTCAAATATTTAAGTGCAGATCTAACAATCGAAAAGGAGTTTCAAACACTTATTTCAAATAAATATGATTAATTCATAGCAGGGAACAATTTTTCCTGGTTCTTTTTTTTTGCTACTGATGTAGAGGAAAGAACTCTTCTTTCTTCCATGTTTACTTTGAATTCTACTGGAGCTTTGCTTTTCCTATTTCTGTCTCTCATACTCAGGCAATGTTACAGTATTCCTTCTGGATATCCTGTCTTCGTTTACACTTCCTGTATATTATTTTTTTATTACTTTTTTTATTTGAGCTGAGTCAGGTGCTCACTATTCAGCCAACTTGGAGTTATGTTGCACCAGTTTGAGCTTCTGAATAGTGATTTGGACCATGCTTGTGCCTGAAGAAGTTTGTCCAACATTGTTCCTTGACTTCTTTACTCTTCTGGTCAGCTTCCTATAGGAAATGTAACCAGATTCATTCACTCATTCATTCATTCATTCATTCATTCACAAAATGAAACCTATTTTATTCAAGCCCAAGTTTGCAAGTCCAAGCTTCTATTTTTTATTTAACTGACTTCTCTGAGTAGCTAAAACAACACCATTTTTTGATTGCTGCAGTTGAGTCTGTCATGAACCTTAATATTCCCAACATTTTTTTCTTACTCATTTAATCAACTTGTTAATCAGCAGTGTCAAACATTTGTCTTTAAAATCCTCCAGAAATCTTCAGGATTGCTTATATTTCTTTCCAGGAAATGCTGTGGTGAAAAAGTCTTTCATGAGAATCAGGGCGTGTGACCATCTTTGCTCTAGGGTCTCCCTGCTCCTACTCCCTGCTCCTTTCCTCCCCACTGCTTGGTTACTTCCACTGGTCTCACTCAGTCCCTTTAGTGACGCAACTCTTGGCATAGTGTAGGTTTGTTTTGGGGAGGGTATGGTTAGTACATAGCATTTTTTCTTGTCTGCTTCTTTTATTCTCATCCTCTGTTCCAGCACAGGCTTTTTTGCAGGCTGCGGTGCATTCAGGAATATCCATCTCCTCAGGCATAGAGTCATCCATAAGCCCCAGTATAGGTATCTGCTCCCCTGCGGTGCACCATCTTCTGATCAAAAAAGATTTTGGTGGTTTCTCCACTGTTTTCCCCCTTTTTTTCTTTTGTCCCTTCTTCTACTGTCTGACTTTTTTTCCTCTTTCTTAAACACGTTACCTGAGACACCACCACCTTGGCTGCTGGACTGAGCCTTATTCTCCCTCGTGTTGGTTGGAGCCAGCTGAAACCATCCATGTCTGGCACAGGGCAGCCCTGGCTACTGCTCACAGAGGCCCCTGCAGCTCCCGCTGCCAGTGCCTGGGCATCAGCAAAGATTAACTATCTGAGTTAATGACAAAATAATGGCTACAAGTGTCTCTTGGAGCTCAGGTAAAAGTTTTGGGCTCAACACTGATAAGGGAACTGAAATGGAAAAAAGAAAATGTTCTGCTGGTCCTTCAGTCTCATTTGTAAGGATGGCTTTTGAGAAATGCTAGCATTTGTCAGACAGACAAACTTCAAAATTAAAAACTAAAAAGAATTAAAAAGGATTAAAAAGAAACCAACCAAAAAGTTAAAACTAAATAAAATTAGATACTTGTGGTTTTTCTAACCACATTAGATTAATAGATTTCTAAACCAAACTGAAAATAATTGTGTAAATACACATTAAAAAAAATATTATTAATGCGTAAGTAATAACAGTCTAGGGGAAATTTTGTTAAATTCTGCACTGGACTGTATATTTGGCACTTTGAAGTTCATCTTATGAACATTTATGCCCTCTTCTCAGCATTGTGGTTATTTTTATGTTTGCTTGAGAAGAAAGAAACCTTGAGGAAAAACATACAAACAGATTGCCTGATCAGCTGTGGAAACATACAGTGAAGGAAAACAATGTGCTGGTCCAGAGGTGAAGAATATGATGAAACCACTGTTCTCCAAACTCCAAATACATTCCTTTGAGTGCATCTCTCAGGTTTTTGGGACATAAGTATTTAATATTTTATGTGGGACATAGTGAAGACAGAATTCCTAAGCCAATGAGTTATGATGGTAAGAGGAAAGCGAAACAGGAAAAAAAAAAAATCTACAAGGGATCTTTTGGTTCTTTTAGCTATATTTTGGCTTTGTTTGATACAAAAACATACTGACATCCTCTTGAAAACATAGCAGCCATAAATTTCACAAGTAAATGGAGAAAGAGAAAAATTATAGCATTTAAAGATGAAAGTTACTCTTTAAAACATTTTTTTGTGGAGAAAAAAAGAAAAACGAAAAAAAGAAAAACAACCCTGTAAGATATAAATTTGTTTCACTTGAAAGGACTTGCCTTGAGTTTGAACTCTAGTGTACAAGACAGCCTCAGGGTGAAAATGAAACAAGCATGCCATATGATGTGTACAAATTAATGAAAAAATGTATTAGAGGAATTCAGGATTTACAAACCCAGTAGTTTTTTTCTGATTTTTTAATCCAAAATCATAACTTCTCAAGTTTAGCTTTAGTATCTATTCTCCATATTTCTCTCTCTCTCTTTTTTTCTTTTTAACTAGCTATGTTCTGTGTGATTTTGGTAAAGCAAAAAACTTGGTAGTTACATATATGAAGGAAATAAATGCTAGAAAAACAAAAATTTAAGTTATATTCATGCCTGAGGATATAAATTCTGTCGGTGGAATAAGAAATTGCAAGAGCTGGGATTTGAAATTAATCTCCTAAATCACATTTTCTTCATTACTTTTAGATCATCAAAAATTCCAAGAAAAGCACAGTTATAGGATCTGACTCCATGTATTTAAGTAACAAATTTTCCTTTGTTCTTCCAAGTCTTTTATGACTGTCTCCAAAATATGTTTTGCTAAAGGCTCTTCAGACAGAAAACAGATAGTCTAACAGAGTAACATCTGCTGTGTAAAGAAAATTTGGATATGCTTGTATTATCAGCTTCAGAACTTTATCCATTTTGCTTTATACTGGTTGTAATCAACTTTTTTTTTCTTTTGTTTACAGCCTAAACCCTAATGGCTCTCTGTTTTAAAACATTTTCCCCAGGAAAACACCTAAAGTGTTGTATTGTCATTATTACACCTGCATGGCACATGACACAAAGTGTTCTAGATGGTAGAATCTGTCCTACTGCCCTTACAGCCCCTTCAAGTGTGTCTTTAACACTTCCTATGTGCATATCCACCACATTTACTCTATTATTCCACCACATGGATGTACATTAGCTCAGAAGCTAAATACAAAGTTTGGAGCCCTGCACTTCTTTTTTCTGTCATCTCACTAGTCCAGTTCTGATGCCTTTGCCCTGACTATAGGCTTTCAGGTTGTTCACCTCTCTGTCCTTGGTTCCAGGGCTGCTCCGGCCCAACCATTTCATAAACAGCATCGCACATAAAACATGCTCCTTGTCAGAGGATACAAGATACTCAAAAGCACAGTGGTTTCAAAATGAGAGGATTGTATGTCCCCAATCTGCCTTTTCAGAAATGGGATCAGATCTGGCATAATTATAAACAAGTACTAAGCATCATTATAAACAAATACTCTCCCTGTGCAACAAAGTTTGTGAAAAAAGCACAAGGTTGATATCTACATCGGTAGGATTAAATCAAGAATAGTTAGATGCTTCAGAGGAAAAGATAAAAGGGAAGTAGAGAATAACATACAGGGAGGAACAAAAGAAAAGTCTCTAAGGAAGATGTGTAAGCAAACTTTAATTATCTGATGTTTCCTGTGGGCTAAGACCTAGTACCTGTGCTGTTCCATGAACTTAGTTTTACCTTCAGTTTTACATCTGTGGCTTTCCAGACTCGTAGGAAAATGTCAGACCTGCACTGCAGGGACAGTTATGCTTCTGTAATACAAGTTATGTTAAATAATGTCTTAGGAAAAGGGCATTATTCATTGTGATCCCAGTAGAAAGCCACTTAGACTTCTTAAGTTATCATTTATAACTCTATTTGTTAGACCTAACACTCTGTAGTAATACAGATAGTCTTGTGTCTCTTTAGATGATGAAAGCCCTGAGCAGTATAGCATCAAACAGGACTCCTTTTGCAGTATATCATGCTGACCCCATCCATAGCAGAGCTACTCCCCTTTCAGTCATTCAAGTTACGATAGGATTTTCTTACAAGGAAAAAACTCTTTTGTCCTCTCTACAGTTGAAAGAGAAATTATGTTGTCATGAGAACTTCTTTCTGCACACTTAGATAAAGATAAGGCCATTCAGGTGGCATAATCACCAGCAACAAGCGGGAGCTGCCTGTTGGTTGCTCTGTTAGCTGGCTGATGTTATTGTTCAGAAACAGGATTTATGCTGCACAACACAGAATTTAAGCCCAGGTTTTACATTCAGCACAGCACAGGCCTGGGCCTGCTCAGGTTTACTGTATTGGGAATCACTACCTCCTAAAATATAATATTCTTCCATTCAGAACCACTACCAGGATCAAGGAAAAGCAGAGCTCTGGTAACATCTTGAGGGTAGGTCTCAATTTGTTGATGTTCTCAATGAAGGCAAACTATGAATGTAGGAGAGAAAGGGGAATTTCTGTTGGTTCATCCTTGTCTTCCAACAGCAGTTTGATTTCTAAGCAGCCAGAAGAATTTTGTTGCAAATTTCAGGCTGGCAAGTTTATCAGCTGCATCTGCTGCTACACATTATTCGATTTGAAATGTAAGTTACAATCAGATTGTTAAAATGTTATTTTGCTCAGAGAGGCAAAAAAAAAAAAAAAAAAAAATTTGATTTGTCAACCCAAGTCAGTTAAACATTGTTCCAAAATAAACCCCAAGATGATTTGCTCCTACTAAATGTATATCTTTGGCACAAACCCCGTGAATTATGGTTTTCAATATTCAGTGAAGTAAAGAGAGGCATCAACAAAACCTCTACCCTGGGCTTTCAGAGGACACACTTTGGCCTATTCAGGATACTGATTCAGAAAGTCCCTTGGGAAGCAGTCTTTAAAAACAGAGAGGCCCAGGAAGGCTGGATATACTTTAAGAAAGAAATCTTGAAGGCACAGGAGCAGGCCATCCCAATGTGCTGAAAAATGGACCTGGCTGAGCAGGGAGCTTTCACAGGAACTCGGGGAAAAAGAGAGGTTATGTCACTTCTGAAAAAAGGAGGAGGCAATCAGAAAGTATTTAAGGATGTCATTAGGTCATGCAGAAAGAAAAATTAGAGAGGTGAAAGCTCAATTATAACTTAATCTAGCCACTTTCTGTAAAGGATAATTATTATCACCTAAGATGAGAAAAAGGCTGAGGTACTTAACACCTTCCTTGTCTCAGTCTTCAACAGTAGGACTGGTTATCCTCAGGACAGTTGGTTTCCTGAGATAGCAGACAGAGGTGGGGAACAGAATGGATCCCCTGCAATCCAGGAGGAAGCGGTTAATGACCTGCTGAGCCACTTAAATGCTGACAAATCTATAAGACCAGATGTGATTCATCCTAGAGTGATGGGGAAGTTGGTGGAAGAGCTTGTTAAGCGACTCTCCATCATTTATCATCAGTCCTGGCTAACTGGGGAGGTTCCAGATGACTGAAGGTTGGCCAGTGTGACATCCACCCACGAGAAGGGCCAGAAGGAGGATCTGGGGAAACACAGGCTGGTCAGCATGACCTGTGTGCCCGGTAAGATTATGGAACAGACCATCTTGAGCATGATCAGGGAACAGACAGGATAACCAAGGGATCAGGCCCAGCCAGCAAAAGTTTAGTGAGGGCAGGTCATGCCTGAACAACCTTATATCTTTTTATGACCAGCTGACCTGTCTAGTAGGTAAGGGAAAGGCTGTGGTTGTTGTCTACCTGGACTGCAGCAAAACCTTTGACACCATCTCCCATGGCATTTTCCTGGAAAAAGTGGCAGCTCATGGCTTGGACAGGTGCACTCTTCACTGGGTTAAGAACTGGTTAATGGCCAGGCCTAGAGAGTGGTGGTGAGTGGTGCTGCATCCAGCTGGTGACCAGTCAGTAGTTGTGTCCCCTAGGGATCAGTGCTGGGCCAGCCCTGTTTAATATCTTCATTGATGATCTCAATGAGGGGTTTGAGTCTACCATTAGCAAATTCATGGATGACACCAAGTTGGGTCAGGGTGTTGATATGCTGGATGGTAGGGATGCCCTGAAGAGGGACCTGTATAGGCTGGATCAATTGGACGAAATGAAACAACATGAGGTTCAAGAAGACCAAGTGCTGTGTCCTACACTTTGACCACAATAACCCCAGGCAGTGCCACAGGCTGGGAGCAGAGGGGCTGGAAAGTGACCCAGCAGAAAAGGACCTGGGGGTACTGGTGGATAGATGTCTGGACATGGGACAGGAGTGTGTCCAGGTTGCTAAGAAGGCCAATGACATCCTGGCCTGTATCAGGAATAGTGTGACCAGCAGACCAGGGAAGACATTCTTCTCCTGTACTCAGCACTGGTGAGGCCACAGCTTGAGTGCTGTGTTCAGTTCTGGGCCCCTCAGTTCAGGAAGGACATTAGGTGATGGAGCATGTCCAGAGAAGGGCAGCAAAGTTGGTGAAGGGTCTGGAGTGCACAGCTTATGAGGACATGCTGAGGGAGCTGGGGTTATTTAGCCTGGACAAAAAGAGGCTTGGGGGAGACCTTGAAATTCTCTGCCTTCTGATACAATTTTGTATTGGTTTAGTATCTTTTAACATTTGCTAAAATTTAAGCTTTACTCTTGACATAGTGGGACATGGAAGTGTTAAGAGAATATGACCTGAGATCTTAACTAAATGACTTTATAGGTTGACAGAAGGTGTCATATCTGTTGAACTGTAATAAACAATTATTAATAAACGGTCTTGACTGGAAAGCTCTTTGTCCATGAGTCTCAAGATATATGCCATAGGGGATATGGCAAGATCAAGAATTTAGACTCTTTCTTAACTGTTGCTTAAATTTTTCTCTTCATGGTATTTTTTAAGTTAATATACTTTCAAAATATAGTTGGTTTTTGTGGAAAAACCCCAAACCTAAACAAAAAAACAAACAAAAAAACCCCAAACCAAACACTTTTCCTCAGTAATATTAGCAATAATAATGAATTACCATCTTTATTTAAAAAAAAAAAATACCAGTTTTCAAATTTTTCATTACTAAGCTTTATGTTAAAATAGATATTGCATTTTAATAGCTATATTTTTGAAATCTTGCCAAGTACTTGCAATTTAAAAAGCAGTCTACATACAAAGTCAGCATTCCCTAGTGATGGTGACGGATATAGGCTGGTATTCTGCAGGACAGTATTTTCCTAAAGGAAAATTTCCTAGTGTCTTGGTTTTAAAGAAAATTAAAGGAATATTTTATAGTATTAGAGGAAAAAAGAACCCTACTCAGGACAATAATGAATATAGCAAAGCATAAAGTATTCACAGAGCTTTTCTGTACTAACAAGGAAAAAATTGTTATATCTTCAGGGTGTTATTATGATACACTGAAATCTTTCAACAGAATATGAATCTGTTACAGAAGGAATTAAATTTACGCTTTACATGTATGAATGATAAATGCAGAGAACTTTGCCTTTAGTATTAATTTTAAACTTCATGGACCAAACAAGCTACCATATAGTTTGTCTTTCTTTTAAGAAACTAGAAGTTGCAAAGCACAATGAAATATTTTATACTATCAGAATGTTTTCCAGATTTGCTGTTAAGTTTTTTTGTTTGTTTGTTTTACAAAGACGGAAGCCAAACTAAAGCAAACAAGAAAGTAATCCAGTAATTTCATTATTTTATATACCAGTTCATTCTGTAAATTTATTTCAGTGAAAGAAAGAATGTAGTGAAATTTTCCAAATTTGTGCAAAGCCATCATTTGTATATTTTACACTGTCTTTGTTGCTACACTTGCAAGAACTCAAAGATGTCTGGGACCTTCCATCTCAGTGCTTTAATAAGATAACATCTTAGAAACTAAATGAAGTGCCTTCTTTCTAGCTGTCTGTTGTGGTCCTGCAGTTAGTAAAATATCCCTTCCAGTTTAAACACAAGCACTTTATATATCACTCAAAATGACTTTTCCTATATTCTTTTTTTTTTTTAAATCACAATTTTATGGGTTTTTTAAAATTAATGATAGTTTTTGAGAGGATGCTGTATGCATATCTTTCCACCTTCATACTTTCTGAAAGACATTGAGGGGAAAATAATGTTGTGTTAGTGGAGGACATTTCAGTTTTATAAAATTCCTATTGGAATTCCATGATGATGGAAATGACATCTTTCAGTCCCTAAAGACTGTGATTATCTAAAAATTTGGCTTAATTTTTTTAACTCTCTTATGAGTGTAGATCACTACTGAACACATTTAACAGATGAATGAGTTACCTACAAGAAGATTAAGAATTTGTTGAATACTATACAAACAGTAAAAACCAACCTGAGACTAGATTTCTTCTATATCCCAGTTCACCACATAAAACTAAGGGAGAACAAATTATGCATTATGGAAAGAGAAGAAACCACCAAAACAGGCACACTTCTATCCTTGTCAGTGAAGACTCCATGAATGTGAGAGCTTATATTTAATTATGCTGAAATCATGTATGTCTTGCTTTATGAAGTGCAGTGCCTTGGCACATGACAAATGCACGTCCAAGTATATGATGTGAAAGCATATTATTCACAGTTTAAATGGTCCCACAATAGGTTTCACTGGATGCCTCATTTGTTAAGATATTCCTTTTGGATAGTGGAACTCTATGCTAAACACAAGGGTTACAATGTATTAAGTATTAAATTTTTTAAAGAAATAAATATATATTTTTTGATTAATTTTTTACATTTTCTTTGTGTCTGTCCCTTTAAAAATATAATTGTTATGCTAAAAAAATACTAGAGGATAATAAGAAGCAGCAATATATAATAGATCTTACGTAATAAGAGTGACATTATTTTAATATGCATTATTGCCTAGAAAATTCAGTACCATGACAGTAAATGAAAAGCCAAAAGAACCCTATGAAAAATGCTTCAGTATCCTCCAAGAAAAGTGTTCACATTTCATGTCAGTAATTTTGTCTCTTATGCCCACTTAATGGATGTTCTAAGCTCAAAATTGAAGAGCACACATAATTGGTTTTAGAAAAAGCACTTGAATTTGAAAAGAAAGTCTAAAATAGTCTTTAGGTCAGAAGGCACAATGTCTTTTATGTTACAAGTAGACCCTATAATCTTGCTAAGTTTGTAATGCAGCTTCAAATAACACAACTGAGGTTGCTGAATTTCTGTGGACTCAAAAGCAACATAAATAACTATTAAAAAGATAACCTATTGTATGATGAATTACTATTTCTCACATATTGAATAATATTCTTACATAATGAATAATGGATATTGATTATATCATACTGATTATGTCATCAGTCTGTTTCTCTCTTTATAACCTCTCCTTAACCTCCAGTTAAGGAGACCTGTCAAGAGCCAGATCCTCAGCTTTATGACAATGGAATTTGCAATTTTCTGTAATTTAGGACTCATCTGGTATACCTGTCCACCATCTTGAACTCCAGACAGTATCTTTAAATACTTGTGATACCTATTATCACTTAGATAAGTGTAAACAATAACACAGCTGCAAAGAAGCAGTGAGTCAAGTTCAGTATCTTTCTGTTATCAATGTCAAGTTGTTCTGCCAAACTGTACTTAAAGACCTACTTTATTCATGATCATTAATCTTTGATCTTAAGGATGTATATTTGATTTCAGTGGGCCTTATTTAAGGACTTGGATAGTCTACCTGTGAGTTTTGAAATTACTCAAATACAGATGGGATTATGTTGTTCGAAATCCATTACTCTTGCCTAGTTTACCTTCTTTCTGAAGAAATCCATTCTCAATTTTATTCCGTTTTCCAAACAGTCTGGTCAAAATTGTGTCTTATTTTGATCCCTAAGTTTCTTTTTTCTCACCAACTGAATTGTATGAACTGTTAAAAGGTGCTCAACATTACTGTTTGAAGAAATACAGAAGACAATTCAATTGAGTCTTCTACTTATAGTTGTCTTCTATAAAAAAACTTGGTTCCTTTGGTGGACATCTACTTCATGCTGTGCAGATCCCATCCTGGATCATCCTCCTTGCCCTATGCAAAACTATCTGGTTTTGGGTTTTTTTCCCTGTTTCTTTTTTTTCCTTACAGGTAGGAGAGCCTTGTCCTTCTTAATACCCACCAGAGCAGATCTAGCTACATGTATCTAGGAAATGTAGCCAAAGTTTCCCTTTATTGTTATATATCTTGGGCTGACGGCTCTCTCAGGCCCTAGCACTGGGCCAAAATGGCTGTCAGGCCTTGATCAAGATCACTAATTCCTCAAACACATTTTCCACGAGACACCAAAGGCAGCTCCAAGATGGCATAGGAGTTTCTTTCTTTTCCACTAGCATTGACCAGAGCAGTGCTTTCTCCCATATCATGGTGTAGGTACAAAAATGCTGTTAGTGAGGATCTTCTTGTTATTTTCTAAGTCCGTGAGAGACTTTTCTCTCTCACAGAAGAGGTAGCAGGGAATGTCAACAACCAAGCCACCTGCAACCTTGGAAAGTCTTGTTTATGGTATAGTAGAAAATATTTTGATAATGGATGTTTTAGGATTTTGGCCAATCACCCCCAAGGGGTGGCTGGTCCTTTGTCCAATTAGACTATGAAGAAAAAAGTCTATAAAAGAGTTTTTAAAATAATTAAATCAATCAATCTTGCTGCACAATTCCTGCCTGCTGGATCTTCTCCTCCTCCTCCTCCCTATAGCTGCGGGACACGGTGATATACCGTAGGAACCAGGCCTGCGGTAATATTTGGTGCTGCCCGACGTGATTTGCACTCTCTGACGTGTCCTGCACGCTGCGAGCCAAGCCGAATTCCTGTAGAGGTACGCTGTTCCTTTTTCCCCCCGGGACCGGGAGGTCCGACAGAACTGAGAAATGGAGAACAGCGGCTCACAGAACGACGCTGTCGTACTGGTCTGGAAGGGTGTGTTTAGCATATTGCGCACCTCCATTCCTGAAAACTCAGTTCGGGAATTATTACACTGGGCTACTTTAAAAGGGATTTCCATGGACAGAGATACTGCCTTGGACTTTTCCTTATGGCAAGAACTCGGATGCACTGTCCGACACGAGCTCCCGACTGGGGATCTGGCAGCGTTAGAATTATACAAAACCTGGCGGTCGTTATTTATTCTGCTGACAGCCCTTGACTGTGATAGCAGGGCTGGATCGCCTGTCTCGGTGATGAGTGACGGAGGAATGTCCGAGGGGGGCCCCGCTGACTGGGCTTCCGGGGCAAGTGATGGTGGATTTGGAATAACCCCCCCGGCTCCACAGGCAGAGCTTTCGCCGGCTCACCCTGCACAGTCGCAGGACTCCGCAGCCCCCAGGGACCCCGCGCCGCCAGAGGCGGGGGGGTCAGGGCAGAGGCAGGGCGCACAGCCTGCCTTGCTGATCGGCTGGACGGCAGCCACGGCTTATCCAGGGCCGCAGATCAGCGGCTTCGCAACTTGGATGCCCAGAGAGCCACCTAGTTCGGTTCCGTATGCACCTGGATCTAACTTAGCGGGCGTAGCGCCGGGCGTGCCCCCCCCGGGACTGCCTGGCTATGGCCCGCTGCCCTCCCTGGCGCTGGACTGTTCTGCGCAGTCGCAGAACCGAACCACGGACCTTTTTATGCAGCATTTGCCCTTTCTGGCAGAGCTGCGAAACCTATCCCGAAGGATGGAGGACTTGCTCAGCCTGTTAGAGCGGCGAATGCCCGAGCCCGCGCCGCAAGCGGCGCCAGCGCCGGCCGTGCCGTCCGCGCCGCCCGTGCCCCCCCCGCCAGAAGCGGGAGCCGCAGCTCTGAGCCGAGAAACGGCGCGGCCGGCGGCGAAACCGGGAACAGCGCTGCCGCGGGAAAACCCGGAAGCGGCGGCGGCTGCTGAGCGGCGGGCAGAGGCAGCGGCGCCGGGAACGGCCACAGAGCACGAAACAGCAGCGGAAGCGGCGACCGCGCCAAACGCGGCTGCTGTGCGGGAGACGGCCGTGGTGCCGGCCGCGGTGCCGGGTGCAGCCATAGCCCCAGAGTCGGCTGCAGCTTCAGTACTGGTTCGGTCGGATCTGGCCGAGACGGCCTCCCATAAAGAGACTGCTGTACAAACTGCCGCGCAGCCAGCTGCAGTCTGTCCTGTCTGTTCTGGCTCTGGCGAACTTAGCCAAAGTGCCTCACCTCCCCGTACATTTCTGTTCCCTCCCAGCACCCCGAAGTTGCCTTTGCCTGATGACTCCTCGTCAGGCAGTGAGGCAGATGAGGTTCTGGCCCCAGGTCGTCAGGCGGCTGTAGCCGCGCGGCGAAGGAAAAGGCTGCGCCGGTCTCGCCCCTGGACCTTTCCTGACTGCACGGTAACAGTGCCTCCGACGCATTATAATCGCTTCCTAGAGTCTCTTAAGGTGCAAGCATTGGGGGAGGGTGACTGGAGGTTATTAGAAATCCTTGGAATGCCAACTAGATCTGAGGATTCTGGAGGTAACCGGGGAGCTGTTACACTCCATCCACAGGCTGTGCCAGAAGTTCAGGATGGTACTGGTTCCCCAAAAGAGATCCATGCTTTCCCAGTGTATAAGGCTCTCCCAGATTCAGGAGAGCATGATAAGCATGAGGTAATTCCTTGGAAAGTTGCCCAGGACCTCCAATCCAAGGTGGCACAATATGGGCTAGGTTCTGCTGAGGTTATGCAAATAATAAGGGTGATAAATACAGACTTGCTTTCTACATTTGATATCAGACACTTAGGTCAAATTCTATTTCAACCTGTACAATTTACAGTTTTTGAAACAACCTGGAGAAAGCTGGCCGACAAGACTGCATTAGCAAATTTGCAGCTCCCTGCTGCTGATCCTAGACAGACAGCAGGAGTGGATGCTTTGATGGGGACTGGTCCCTTCTCTGATCCCAGTCTACAGGGTAACTTGCCCTCTAGCATCCTGCAGCAAGCACAGCAGGTCGGCATGGCTGCCCTGTTGAAAACCATAGAGTTGTCAGCACCCAGAAAGCGATATACTGAAATAGTTCAAGGGAAATCAGAGTCGTTCCTTTCTTTTGTAGAGAAAGTCGCTGCTTCTCTCGAGAAGCAGGTTGAAGATGACGGGTTAAGACAGTTGTTGTTAAGGCAGTTAGTGAGAGATAACGCAAACGAGGAGTGCAGAAAAATCATAGATGCCTTACCAGGGGATCCTGAGGTAACAGACATGGTCGAAGCCTGCGCTAAGGTGGGATCTGGGAACCAGAGAAGGTCTGCTTTGGCTGCGTTCCTGCAGCCTGTTCGCGCATCTTCTGGTCGTGAACCAAAGCAACCAAAACAGGTGAAGAAACGGAAGCGGCCTAAGCCGAGTCAAAAAGAGAACACACCGATCCTCCAGTGCAAAAGGTGTGGCAGGCCAGGGCATTGCACGGGCTACTGTAGATCCCAGACTCATGTCAATGGTCAGCCTTTGTCGGGAAACTTCCGCCGGATTGCAAGGAGGGGGAATTGCTCTCCGATGCAGTTGCTCCCCCAGAGAGTGGCACAGGTACAGGCACAGGCCTACCCAGCCACCCTAGAGACGGCACCCAGGGATCAGACGGCACCCACGGATCAGACGGGTTTGATGTCCACACCGCAGCCGCAGTCGTCTTAGACTCTAGCGGTATTTATAAGGTTCCCTTGGATGCATATGGACCCTTAGCCCAGGGATCCAGTGCGATGCTGATGGGAAAACCTGACGTTGCCCATCAAGGAATCTTAGTGCACTCAAGAGTTATTGATGCTGACTTTAAAGGTCAGATTTGCGCTATGGTCTCCACGCAAAAACCCCCTGTAACTATTCCTGAAAAGACCTGCCTTGCTAAATTGGTGCCTTTTAAGTCTTGTGTCCCCAGGATAGAGCAACAAACTCATGAAGATAACGGCAGTGGATCTACGGGACTTCCGCAGGCCTTCTGGACTGCAGACATCTCTGACCAAAGGCCACAGATGACATGTACCCTGATCCTGCCGAACGCCCGTCCACCCCGGACTCGGCTTCGAGGTTTGATTGATACGGGTGCTGATGTAACGATCATCTCCTTCTCTGTGTGGCCTCCCTCATGGCCTTTAGCCCCAGTGGGATCGGCCATCGCAGGATTAGGAGGATCCACACAGAGCTATTTAAGCGAACAGCCTGTGGTGGTGAAGGACTCAGAGGGGCACACAGCTACAATTAGGCCTTATGTTGCTACCACTTCCCTTAACCTTTGGGGGCGGGACGTGTTGGCAGCTTGGGGCGTACGGATTGGGACAAATTTTTAGCAGGGGTCACTGTGTGCAAGGGCGCACAGTATCCTACACTGCCCTTGAGGTGGTTGATTAACACACCAATCCGAGTCAGACTCTGCTCAGTTAGTTGAATTAAGGGCTGTTACCATGGCTTTTCAGCGATTCTCACAGGAACCTTTGAATTTGGTTACTGACTCTGCTTATGTAGCAGATATCACCCAACGCTTAGATTGTTCACTTCTGAAGGAGGTGAACAATGCAGCTCTGTTTTCGCTGTTGCAAACCTTGTGGTCTGCGATTCAGGCTCGAGTGCATCCATATTACATTCTGCACATTCGAAGCCACACCACTTTACCAGGGTTTCTAACAGAAGGCAATGCCAGGGCTGACATGCTGGCCAACCCTGCGTGGGTAGGGCCTCAGCCTGACAAAATTGCACAAGCCAAGGCATCGCACGGCTTCTTCCATCAAAGTGCACATACCCTGCAGAAGCAGTTCCATTTAACGCCAACTGAGGCGCGCGACATTGTCAGTGCTTGTGCGGACTGTCACGGACTCGCTGCGCCTTTGCCAGCAGGGGTAAACCCCAGAGGGCTAAAAGCCTTGCAGATTTGGCAAACGGATGTAACTCACATCCCAGAATTTGGTCGGCTGAAATATGTGCACGTGTCTATTGACACTTTCTCCTCGGCTATGTGGGCTACTGCTCACACTGGAGAGAAGGGCCGTGATGTCATTGCCCATTGGAAATTGGCTTTCTCAGTCCTGGGCGTGCCAGCTTCTGTGAAAACCGATAATGGTCCTGCCTACGCCTCGGAGAAGACGCAGCAGTTTTTACACCTATGGGGTGTAGACCATACCTTTGGTATCCCACATTCTCCTACTGGCCAAGCCATTGTCGAACGCGCTCATGGTACCTTGAAGCGTGTTTTGGACAAACAGAAGAGGGGAATGCACAGAGCCGACTAGCAAAAGCTTTGTATACAATTAATCACCTTACAGTACCACAAAATTCAAATAATCCTGTTATTCTGAATCATTTTCTCTCATTGCAGTCTGCAGGCGACAGACAGCTGCCCCGGGCAAAAGTCTGCGTACAGAATTTCCTCACTAACCAGTGGGAAGGCCCACATGAGCTTATCATTTGGGGTTGTGGGTATGCTTGCGTTTCCACAGATACTGGGATACGGTGGCTACCTTCAAAATGCGTTCGCCCTGACCTACGGCACCAGAGGCAAAACAGGCAACCTCCAAATGATGACCAGAACGCCAACCATCCAAATGGCAACCAGAATGTAGATCGTCAGCCTAATGACTCTTCTGATGATGACCAGGATGTCAACCATCAGGCAGATGGTCCTTCTACAAGCAGAGACTGGGATGGTCCTTCCACAAGCAGAGACTGAATTTTGAATTTCTTGTTATGGAGCCAGATAGTTAAAGCCTTAAGGACATATTTAGAATTAATAACTGATGTAGATTTCTATTTAGGATTAATAGTAGGGTTGTTATCTTATAAAACAAAAAGGGGGAATTGTAGGTACAAAAATGCTGTTAGTGAGGATCTTCTTGTTATTTTCTAAGTCCGTGAGAGACTTTTCTCTCTCACAGAAGAGGTAGCAGGGAATGTAAACAACCAAGCCACCTGCAACCTTGAAAAGTCTTGTTTATGGTATAGTAGAAAATATTTTGATAATGGATGTTTTAGGATTTTGGCCAATCGCCCCCAAGGGGCGGCTGGTCCTTTGTCCAATTAGACTATGAAGAAAAAAGTCTATAAAAGAGTTTGTAAAATAATTAAAACAATCAATCTTGCTGCACAATTCCTGCCTGCTGGATCTTCTCCTCCTCCTCCTCCCTATAGCTGTGGGACACGGTGATATACTGTAGGAACCAGGCCTGCGGTAATATCATGGAATGTGGATTTACAGAGCTCTTGCCAACTTCTGACACATTGTTGCTTCCCTACCTTTTGTTCCCATCATTTTCTCTTCTATATTTGAAAGAACACATCTGCTGTCAGCATCTTTCTTTCCCATTTGTTTTGTGTGATCTGCTTTTCTTTCCTGTGATTTTCTAGATTAGAATTTATGGGATTTTCTGTACTGCTAAAAGAACTTTTGTGATGGAGACAGCTCAGATATTAGAAGTCTGACTTTGCCTATCTTTCAGTATTAGCTTTCCTGCCTCATTCTGCATGGACTTCTGCATCCAAATAGATGTCCCTATGATCTTGTGTGCATAGTTCAGGGAATATTTTATTTCATGAACTACCACCAAAATGTAGAGTGAATGAAACTGAGTTATGTTTTAACTGACCAGTCCCACAAAACCATTGAAATCTCAAAACAACTGTCACACTTCATGACCTGCAATATATACCGTCAGCATTATGATAAAAAAATGACACTTGGGTGCATTATAATATACTCTTCACAAGTTTTCATTTGTTTTTTCATTACCTAATGAAATACATATTGAAAAATAATATTTTTGTCTTAGTAACCATAGAGAAATATGTAATCTTAAAGGAGAAACAAGGTCAAGAACTCCATGTGCTAGCATGTGGCTAGCAGTGTGGATATAAGAAAGCCCATGACCTCATGCTCTTGGGGCTGATGATGTCCTCATTGTAGGAAATGCATTTGGAATTTGAATGTAGATACAAATCTCCTTTGCACAGAGGATGAACGACAGCATCACTACTCATTTTTCTCTGGTCTTTGGTATCTCAGCACAATAAAAATTGTCGTCCAAATTGCTCACCTGTGCCACAACAGAAGTTACTTTTTTTCTATTTTTTTTCCATCTCGTCAATTTGTTTTCATGTTTATTTGCATGGAAAAAAATTTGAAATAGATTGATTTGGTTCCATCATGTTTGCTGTAGCTTCAAGTCTGCGAGGATTATTCAGTTGTTCTTTATTTTGGAAAGTTTTTCTGTTACACAGTGGCTGTTAAGACCAGTTCACATACACAGGATTTACAGAGACTGTAGCTGATGGCATACATACACTCTAATAGTGAAAGTTACTTTTGTGGAAAAACAAAAGAGGAGAGAGATAGAGGAAAGAGAAAAAGAGAACACTCCCCCTTGGCCAAGCCAGTACCACTCCCCAGGCAACCATCACCTTCTGAAGATCCTCTCCAGGGGAGCAGCTGTTCCTGTGTAATATAATTCACATAGTAACTACCACGTAGACTTCATCAGAACGTGTCATACTTGCTATAGTTATTTCTGCTTAATATCTTGTTATTGGATGCTCTAATATTGACAAATATCTACAAAAAGTACAGAAAAAGAACAGAGAGAAGAGTTGATCCTCGTGTTGGTGGCAGTCACCTTCCATCAGAAACCATCACAACAAGCAATACTATGTCTTGTGGGTTCAAGTATTTTTTCGTGAAAAAAAAGCTGCATAAAGGCACCGACGTGGGAGCACCACGAAAAGAATAATGCCACATATTGGAAAACAGCCATAGCAGCTTTCTGAATGGTGAGGAGTAAACAGACTCCAGAGTTGCATACAAAAAAGCCCTTCACATTATTAAATTAAGGCATGTAAAATACAGTGTATAATTTCTCTCTTGCTATCCATTAAGTTAATGGGAGTTTTAAACTTACCTTTTGGATAATCTATTATCTTAAGCAGAGGCCTACACATTATTGACATAATCAAATTTCTGGATGTTTAAGAAAATTCCATATTTAACTATATCCTACTTCAGTATGTTTTATCTGGAGAATGATTAGAGTGTACTACAGTAAGCAAAAAACCCCAAGTAGACAAAAGTATTATACAAGGATTAGAGGAATGAGTAATTCTGAGAAAGAGTAATCTGAGAGGTTGTAAAGTTTTCTACTGTAGATTGGAATGTATCAAAATAAAGTTGCACATCAAGAATGGAGATATATTGGCTAAGAGATTGTAATAGATAATAGGCTAATACAAGTTCTGCTAAAAAAACCCAAAAAGAATGGAGAGAAAATGTGATTTTCAAATACACAAAAGGAGAAACTCAGAAAGAAACAAATATAACAGACATAACTGTCTTGTTCTTTAACTTACACATTTATCCTGTCTCTGAATCCACTTTTATATATCACAAGGAAGTAATGATGGAAAAACTTAATAATTTAAAAGTTCAGAAATATTACAGACTTATGAGAAAGTTTTTAATAGTTCAATCCTTTTAGTCAAAAGATAATAGATATATGGAATGATTTAATTTCAGAAAATAGGAAATTTGCCTGAGTACTATTAATGCAAAGTATGACAGCTAAAATGCTGAAAATGGTCTAAAAAAGATATTTGTATCATTCAACAAAAAATCCTGCGCAACATTTTCAAATAGCCTAAAAAACTGAAACACTTTACAAGACCTTGTATAGAACTCCCCATCTTTGACAGCTTTAGTCTGAGACTCAATACTTTGATGTATTTGAAACAAGAACTAATTCTCAGAAGCTAAGATATGCATAAGATCAAAACTTGATGACTTAAAAATCTTATTCGATGTTACTCAATGTGTTACTTCATACTTAAAATGATTAGTTCCTTATGTGATGACTTTGCTCAGAGTGAAAATATTTGTAGGGAATGTGTGGGAGGAAATGCTGTGTATGAATTTTTGTTGTCTGATATGTTTGACACATGTAGGTATTTTCTAGGGATTTTTATAAATATGTAAGCAAAGTATTGCCTAAGAGAAAAATGGAGTAATATTGTTTCACTCTTTGGCTTTTATGATATCATTAGACTCTAGCATTTTACATACTCATTATATGTATCCAGTGCACTCAAACTGAAGAGCAACTTGGAATACTGTTTGAATAAAGTTCTTTTGAAAAAGTATGAGGAAATCTGTGGCTGGTTAGAAGAGGTGGCAGGGGGAAATCACTATGAGGATAATTAAATCCAGGTATTTTTTCCAAAGACTTGAATGAACAAAAGCCATGAGAAGGATGGCCTGAATTCAATGTCCATGTCCTGAGTAGGACTTTGGAGTGGTTTACTGCCCCATTGTAATTTTCCTGATATTTTCCTCTTTTTTTATCAGACGGAAAACTGAAATGGAAGTAATTCTTGAGTTTTGTTAATGAAGGTTAATACACGTCTGTTTGTTCTTGAACATGTTGGATAATACTTTAACTGAATCAAGATGTAGAAAATACAATATGCAGAGATTTTTCTTTTATCTTCTATATAGCTGGATTTTCTATAACTAACCTTCTATGTAGGCATTCTAGATAGTTAGCTAAATATAATAATATTGAGTTTACTCTATGAGAAATCTTTAAATAAAATTTAATACTTGAGTACAAACTAAGAGGTATTAGATATGGCATGTTTTAACAATCCATTAAATTTTAGAATGATCATTCCCAAAGTAATGTTTTGAAAACTTCATATGAACAGAAACAAAGGAGAACTTTTGAATGTGGCACATGTGGAAGAATACACCAAAATTAACATTTTGCAATGTGAAAGTGATGTCAAAAGCCCTGTATCCTCTGTCCTGTGTTTAGATGAGACCTTTCACTGTTTCAAAACTGAATGAAATAGCATAAGAAACCTGCTACTCTAAATGCATAAATTTTCTTATACATGTGTGTAGATGGATGAATAGCTGATTCTATTTTCATTTCTGTACTCTGCTTTGTAAATTGTTTTTCATTGTGCTTTCACTTGGTCTCTGTAGAAAAACTGTGCCCTATTTTTGTCCTAAAATAGGTTTGCTTCAAATGTAATTTTCAGAGTGGCAGGTCCTCAAATAAATGCCTTGACAAGTGGTTTAGTATTCTGTGTTCAGAAATGAAGGGATTTTTTAAGATATGCCTTCTGCACTACTATCTTAAGGGCATAAAAATGTAGTGTTATAGCTAAGTCTTCAAGAGTACGCACATGAATATGAACTAACATGCCTCTGTTATCTGTAGTAAGGACCAGAAACTTCTTTACTTGCAGCAGAACAGAAAAGTGTGCCAAATTTTCATTCCTTAAGTGCTTAATCTCAAAAGATCTGTATTTTTAGACCGTTAGAAGGATGGTTGCACAAATTGGCCCAGGTCAAACAGCAGCTTCCAAACAATCCTTAAGCACAGTTTAGGAGCTAGCATAAGGCAATGGCCATTTCCAATGAGTTTTTTGATGAAAACCACAGTTGAATAGCATGGATAAAGGCCATTTTAAGTCACCTGGTCTTTGCAGTATGAAACAGTTCACTGCAGCCCTGTAGATTCTGGCTGTGTTTGTAACAGAGAAAACCAGCCAGGGTCTGGCAAGTTAGTTAAAAATACATAATTTCTGGTATCAATTCAGTTTTACCCTTTCACAGCTGTAAATTTTGTCTCCTGATGATCTTGAAATCAAGTAGCAAACTGAGCAAGGCTTGCTAATAATCCTCACAAATCTAGGGAAAAAATAGATATTGGCCTCTGGCTTCTGTGACCAGAACTCTCTTAGTGTTTACTTTTTCTATTCTCCCAGTAGAATGTATGACAATGTCTAGCCATCATAGCATATTTCTTCTAAATCACTCTTGACGTTTTGTGATAAGGAATGAAGACTTTATGCAAATAGGGCTAAAGGAAGGTTCAAATGGGACTTACATTTGGTACATGGAAGCATGCAACAGAATCAAGATTTTTCATTGCAAAACCAGTCTTGAAGATTGAGGTCTCAGAAAACATCTGGATTTTTTTGAATTTGAGCTATGAATCCAAGGTTTATAGCTCATTAAAAAAATATACATTGTGTTAGATATTTCTCAAACAAGCTAGAACACAGTGAGCATCAAACTGTTGAGACTACACATATTGTAAAGACATTATCCTGTCTACGCTTGTCAGTATTCTGATCAAGTTGTGGTATCTTCTTGTCTTGATAATGAGACTTTTCTTCTGGGTAACAGTGTTCAAATATGTGTATATTGCTGGTCATTTCATTACTCACTAAATGTTTTAAACATTAGTACTCTTTCCTGCTCCTAATTGAAAATATTTTACTTTTCAGATTAAATTTAACTTTTCTGCCATTTGCTCTGTTTTCCTTTTAGGATGTTGTTCATACCAGTCAGTTGTTCCCAGCCATCTAAAGCTGTGTTCATTTGTAAAGATCACTATCTGAAATCCTAGCACTATTTTAACTTGAAGAATGCTTAGTAATTTCAACTGTTCCAAAAGTGAAGTTTATTTCTCCTTGTCTTGACTGGAAATATCTCATTATATAGACCTGAACTTTTAATCCATTTAAAATTTGCATTTCTTATCTTCATGATGAGGTTTCTTGCTTGATTGTGGAGCTGAGATGAAATTAGCTTGCTACAAATCATGACAAATTTTAAAAATTTTTTATTTGGATAATCTTTGTTCAAATTAAGTTCAAAGAAATTCAGAGAGGCAACTCTAAACTGCAGAATCCAAATACAAAACAAAAACACATTAATTTATTTTTTTCAGAAAATATCTGGTTCACTGAATGGTATGAAGACCCAAGGGTGATCAGGACAGCATGTCAGCTTTGCACAGTCTCTTTACTACAGGTCCAGGATGGGTCAACCACTGGAAATAAAGCCTTCTCCTTTATACTGTGGCAGGTGTATTCAACCCTTGAATGTCTTGCTGTCTTTGTTGCTCTTTAAGGCCTTCATTTGACACCTTTTATGTCCCCTCTGCTACTACTCTATGAGATATTGCCCTCCAGCATAGGTTTTAATGATTCCCTCCAACACACACAATAAATTGAGAGTCAAGTTGTACCAGAATATTTTCAGGTAATTATTTTAGTGTCCTTTTAGCACTGCATGCTACTATTTTAGTAGGAAATTGAAAACATGGATGAATAAAAAAAACCCCCTCTGGAAATGAAAAATTAGAATCAGCTTCATTTTATTATCCATAATGGAGGTGAATCTTCTCTGTAGGATAACATAGTCACCTGCATCATGTGACAAAAGAGATTATATATTGACAGGAAGATAGGGAAAAGAAGGTAATCAATCCTTGCTTAGAGTAGCACGTCAGTATAAACCTGACTATTTTCTCACAAGACATCCTACAGTCTGGAAAAGAATGATGTTTGCTGAGAAGGCACAGGCAGCCTTGCCTCTTTGTTGTACAGCCAAGCAGTTAAAATGTGGTGGAAAGCTCCCTTGAGTGGTTATGCACAGATCTTTGTGTGTTGCTTTGGGTTTTTTACTGATTGATGGACATGGCTGCCATTTGGATCCTTGTTTGGCTTCAGCGGTTCTTTACATAAATGCATAAATAGGACTTTCTTAAAGCAGGTTTTTCTGTGTGCTTGTGTGTCAGAATTGTGTGTCAAAATTACCACGCTTTGATAAATTCTGTTGCTATTTGCCTTCACATACCTGAGAAGATTATGACCACTCCTATGTGTTTGGAATACTAAGAAAGATTTTAAAAGGAAGATACAGTAGTGCATGCTGTATGTCACAATATTGACAAAATAATGCTAGAGTAAAAGTAATTTTAACCTGGTCAGATTTTTTTTTGGATGTGTTAGCACACTGTTGATAGATTAAGGCTCAGATGTGCTAAAATAAGTGATTTTGATTACTGCTTAAAACAGGTTAATCATCAAAAGATAATAAATGACACCCAAGGTAAAAATTCAGAACATACAATATATTTACTGTATTACATCTGCTTTGATGATGACAGAATTGCTTAAGCACAGGTAAATTTATGAACGTCATATCTAATAGCATTGATCAGGAGTGTAAATGAAACATATGACTAAGTATTTACTAGATCAGGACTTGTCAGAAGGTCAAAAGAAAACTATATATTGTTAAAAGAAATTTTACAATTTAAATATATTTTGATATCCTTTCATTTTTTTAAGTAACAATCCCAAAGTAAAAAAAAAAAAAAATTCACGGTGAACATTTGATTTTTTGTGAACATTTGATTTTTTTGTGTGACTTCTGATTTACATTAATTAGCTGCAGTCACAAAAATAGCAAGGTACAATTTTTGTTCCTAGTTTGGTATTGAATAAATCTTTTAAACAGGAGGAAATACAAAAAAGATAGGCTGTTACAGAGACGAGTAGTGTCAGGCCTCACTGGAGATGTTCAGAAAGTGTATAGATTATTTTGCCTTTCTAAGTTAAATATTATTCTCTTTCAAGTCAGGAACTTAAACAAGCTAATAAATAAATAAATAACGACCTATCCTGCGGAAATGAGTTATTGCACAGAAAATACCTTCAGAACAAAGTTCACAATAGTATGGGTGTCTGAAATGGTAGTCTGAAGCAGTTTGCAAGTTACATTTTTTGAAAAGTTATAGAGTGTTTGGGACAAATGATCTTTGGTTTACCAGTATGGGGTTAAACTGGCATTTTTAAAGCAAATAATGGTTTATGTTAAGATTTAAATTAAGGTCTTATCTTCATAAAAATATATTCCTACAGATACTGTACTTTTTATACTTCTAGATTCATATAATCTAGAGTGAAGTTCAAGAGCATTCATATCATAACGAGGGAAGAATTTTATCAACAGTTGAAGAAAGGAAGAAAGGTACCTGTATCACTTACTCATAACTACTAATTCATGAGCATGCAGAACAATTTTTTTTTAAATGGAGATTAATTTCCAAGATTGATTAAGACTTTTTATCAAAAGATTTGTTAACTGAACAACTAGGTTTTAATTTTTTGTGTGGGTATCCCTTAGTTTCATTTGATCCAATATATATTATTTCATGTTGGAAGTTACATAATGGTGGTATAGACAAGCTATTAGAACGTTGGGTGCATTTATCAGTACTGCTTTACACCATCTTGAGATTTACTATGTTTAATTTAATTCACATTATGATGAAAATAAAGAGTTTTAACCTGAAGACAAGTGGATGATTTAGGTACATTTATATATCTGCTGTTCATTTTATGCATGCCTAGTCATAACACTGATATTCAATATTTATGTGCATCTTCAGACGTATTTTTTTCTCCTGTTCCAGGGACAAAATCAATAATACTGGAAGCTTTATATAGCCTGTCTAAGTTAATATTAACCACAGCACCCACATTCCAAGGTTTGTCATTTTGTGTCTTTAAAACAAATAAGTTGTGTTTGCACTGTAATTTTATGAGAGCACAGAATATAGTTTTGTCAGGGATTTATCTATGTAAAACAAAGAGTCTTGGTATCAAAGCAAGATGAGTTCTTGCCTTTGTAGGAATGTGATTGTTTCTGTTTTGTTTTGCCGGGGTTTTTTTGGTTGTTGCTTCATTGGGGTTTTTTTGGTTTAAAATTAGTCCTAATGAGGCTGTTCTATTCTGAATAGAAAAGGAAATACAAATTTGGATAAATATTGAATTTTAAGCGATTTCCCAGATAGAAATATATTAGTGTGATGGGTTTTCATTGTTCTTTAAGAAAATGCATAGTGATACCTAGTTACCTCGGACTGTGATTCCCACTGGTTCATTTTAGAAAACATTGTACATTTATATTCTCATATTGTACATTTATATTGTCTCCTCTTTGTTTCCATGCTTTCTCCTTCACTCTGTAGCTTTTGTACTCCAACCTGGGGGCTAGAGCCTCCCCTCAGAAGATGTTAAATTCAGACTTTTCTGGCCAAGGTTAGAACTGATCCTCAGTTTCCATTCTACTTCAGGCATTAGGCTGTAATTTAATGTGAACCACCTCTCTCTCTGGCTGTCATTTTGCATGAGAATGGCCTTGGGGTTGCTGTGTTTTTCTTACATGGATGATACGTGCATGTCAGATGTCTTTGAAAAATCAGATCAACTTGGGCCTGTCAGTGCAGTGTTTGCCTGATTTGAAAATGTCCAAACAGCCTGAGGTTTCTGAAAAGTCTTGAAAGCTTAGATCTGTCAGCTTTGTGGTATGCATGGCCCTGAAAAACTACAAAATCTGGAGTATGAAGTTTAATAAAATTATCTACAATTCCTTATATTCCTTAGCAGTCATTTCCTGGAATCACAATCTTGGATTTAGCTACTAAAATCCTATTTATGTTGTACTTTACACAGTAGGGATTTCTAGATTTTTTTGGGAGGTGGGTGCTACTTAAGACAGTCATACATGTTTGTGTATTTGATATGATGCTTGCATTCTCCACTTATTGGACTGGTATTACTGACTACTGTTACTTTTACCATACTAATGAAAATATAACTAAGAAAGATGACAAGAAAAATTAGAAACTTTATACTGAATTATTGAATAATCATGTATTTATGATGTTCAGTATGTATTAATATCATAGAAAGTGAATATAGATGTTTCTTAATAAGTTATTTGCAATATTCATTATTTCAAAGTCAGTTGCATTCATTACAGCAGCTAATTTTTTTTTTTTTTTGCAAATATACAGACACATATGTATTAAACCCTTCCCAGTTAATTGCAATTTTAATTTGAAAACTGGGGATTAAGGTACTCAATTATGACTTCCATCTTTTAAAGTCAGCCCTTTTATTGTGTCTTTGGCTATTCATTTTTTTTTTTTTTTTATTTTCAGCTAAATTACAAAATAGGTTATCTGCTTTGATGACAAATTTTGAAATGTATTTAACATTCACTGCCACTTACACTAAATGTCATTCAAAAGTTTGAATTTTATATTTATATATTCATTTAATGGGATTGTAAAGACAACAGTCTAAGAAGACTGTCCACTTTGGCACCATTTCAACAGACATGTTTTAATTTTAATACCTTCTAAGTCACAGAGAATTTTCCCCATTCTATGCACCTCCACTCATGATCAAATTTAATTAATCTCTGGAATAAACAGATTTTTAGAATCCACTAATTTTCTGTTAAGCTGTATGTATTAAATATAAGTATGGTATTTAATAATGCAATCTGTCAAAGTCAAGCAGACAGTATTGATGACAAGAAACTTGGATGTTTACTCAAACCTGAATTGCCAGAAGTATTTTAAAAGTCCTGCAAGTTGGGATTCCCAACCAAAAGAGCACCTGTGAAGACAATGGAAATAGCTCTTCAGAGTAATTTCAATTTTATTGACCAGTTTACCCTGCTTAAAGGAAAATTAAAATGAGATTAGTGGAGGAAAATTTCTCATTGCATTACACTCATTATTAAAAGAAACCCCCAAAACCAACCAGACAACCAACAAAAATAAACCCCAAACAAAAATGATGGGAGAAAAAGGAAAATATGAACAATTTATCTTACAAGTACCTTTGGTAAAAATAAGTGTTAGAATAAAACGCAAACAAGGCCATTTAGAGGAAGTGCTTTCTATGATTTTTTTTCTTTGGGGCAGAAATAATTCTTATATATGCCTGTAATACTGCTGTGTTTGCAGTTCAGTAACATGCACCTTAAGCAAAGATAACTGTGTCAGCAGTTGATTGCAGATCAATATTTCCACAGTACTGCTGAGTGTTGAATTAGAAAGTTGTCTATTTCAGAGATAAATAATGCTGATAACTGAAGTAAAACTGAATTTATCTAGGAGAAAGATCAGTCTTGGAGGCAGCTAAAATCTGTGTACGTAAAAATTTTATTTTACCTCCTCTGTAGCCATGCAATAATAGAAATGAAAGATTTGCAGCATGTGGTAATACTAGAAACATGAAATATGTGTGTTTTTAGAACAGATAGTGCATTTCTTATTTGTATCATTATATTTAGATTATTTACTGAATATGGAAATAACCAAGACAAATATCTTCCTGATGCAAATCTATAAAACAATAAGGGTGTCTGTCTTTGTCCTCAACATATTTATAAAGTTTCTAGCAAAGGAAAATTATGCATCCAGTTTTCAAGTGGAAGGTGAAGTGGTTCATGCAATCCTGGCAAAATTCTGGAAGTTGTGAAAACAACTTTTTTTCTCTTTACTTATTATTGTTTTTCATCAAAGGCAGTCAGCATGAAAACCTGATGAAAAATCCCTGTAATAAACTGGATACTTCCCTGAGGAATAATTCCTGATGTCATTCAGGAAGGCGACTTAATAAGTTGGCAGGGAGGCTTATCTTTAAAGTAAACCTTCAGTTTCTGATAAGGTGCATTGTCTCCATGATAATGCTCTCTCCTAGATGTACAAAGACATGGAATCAGTTTGTAGAGAGTCTTTTTTGTTCACTGATATTATCAGCAAATTAAGGGAGTGAAAATACTTCAGCATACAGTGGGCACTGAGTTGTAGCTGGGGATCCTGCTCTATACATAGGAAGTGGGGTCATGAGATGAATAAAGCACGGGTGAAAACGCAGATACAAAAGATACTTTCCACTGTGAATATATGGCAAGAAATAAGTATATGTAACTGTATACCTTCAAGACTGTCTCCACGTTTTTCATGTTCACATGATCCCTAGGAAACCTGTATTTATTATACAACCTCCAAAACAGGTCTTTCCCAATGACAGGCTGGTATTTTAAGTGCTGCTACAGAAGCCAAAACTACTGACAGTTCATCACTCTTAGTTAGGAACTACTGTCTCATATGGTAAGCAAAGTTCAACAATGGTGCCTGGAATATTGTCACATGCTCATTAATTTTCATAACTAATATGAATGTGGTTTCTACTGGTGCTATAGTCAAATAATAATGAAGTAAAAATATTTGGTGGCAAAGTAAGCTTTTTCCCTTTGCCTGCCTTCTCTGACAGGGAAAAATGCAGGTTTTCACAGCTTTTGCACAAAAGCAGGAAAAGATTGTTTTGTTTTGGTTTTTTTTTTGGTTGGGTTTTTGTTGTTCGGGGTTTTTTTTGTTGTTGTTTGTTTTTCTAATAAGAGCTACAAATAAAAAATAATTGATGTCCATAGCTTTATGAAAAACAGTTGCCAAAGGAAAGAGACAGTTAAAAGAGTGATAGATAAAGGCTGATGGTGAGGTAAACTCACACAGCACTATGAATCATTATGAATGGAGCTAAGTAGTGCTATAGGGTATAAAGGAGATATTTCCCATGTGACAGTGTTCAGTGTAATGGAAACACTTGAGTTTAACAACTGGAAACTTCTCAAAAACATCAGTAGTTGTGGCCTGAGGGTGGGCATCATAAAATTCTCTTCTGTATGAGTTTTAGTGAACAGGGTCTACAGATACCAATAGATACAACTGAAAAAATATCTGTGAGAAAATAGTAGGCTGAAGAGTGAAAAATAGATGCTGAGAGGTATCTTGTAAATGTGTCTAATACTTGATGAGCTCTGGAGACTTGCAGCCCTGCTGAGTACACAAGTGCGGGTGAATTCAGAACGTCCGTAGTTTGCTGCCTTGGCCCAAGGCCAGCAGTAAAGACCAGCAGGAACAATGGGTTTGTGTAGCTCAGGGCACATCCAAGAAGGGGGTGGATGTTATATGCAGGCAAGTACTTCAGAATTACATAAACACCTGATGAAAGAAGAACCTTCTTGAAAGACTTTGAGAAAAACAAACTAGCAGATACATGGTGACCCTCTGCTTCTGTCAACAGCTATGTCTGGCCTGTCAGCTGTTGTTCAAAACAAGTGACAATTAATAATTGTGGTTATGCATCTGTGCGTGCCCGACGTGTGCTAATGGGAAGAGGCATGTAAATGTATTTTACAGGCAATTATTTGCTCTTAATAACAACAGCTTAATTAAAAGGTGTTCTAGTAAATAGTGGTTGTAATTGGTGTCTCTCCTAATTAGATCCCCTTAAAAGAGAAAAGGGAATTTACAACAGGAAGTGAGTCTTTCATGCTTTTTGGAAAAAGGTCAAAAGGTTGACAAGAAGATTTTAAAGGTGTAATTGAGATTAGTGTATGTGAGAAAAACAGCAGAAGAAATTCAATGAAAGGGGAGGTAATAAAAAGGTTATGAAAGATAAAAATTGTTGAACTGATTCCAAGAAAAGTATCTTATCCTTCCAAGAAAAGTATTTTATCCTTCCATCCACTCCATTCACAGTGGATGAGATGGGGAGTGCTTATCAGGAGTGCTGGACAAAGCCTCCTTTCTCTTGAGATTGAAATTTACAGGAATAATGAGGAGAGAACTGAAGGAGAGTAACTACTTGTGAAGTGGCCTGTACATACCTTAATCAGAAAGGTACCATATTTATTTATTTCAACAGAAAGATATGTAATCTCACATGAACTTTTAAACTAAGCATACTATGTTTCTGGATTCCATTTTATGGAGGCTAATACATAAAATATTATGACTTAAGCTAGGCCAAAATATAGGCCTTAAAATACATCATCCTATTGTGTTTTGAAAAGAAAACAGTCTCTGTAAGATTTTTTCTTGTATTTGGAAAGGAGAAAAAAAAATGGTTTTGCTTTCTAGTACTTGTGCCCACAATGTCCTACAACGATGGAATGACATTTGTATCAATCTTTTAGAAACAGTAATTTCACAGACTAGCCTGAGTAATACCTGGTAAGGGCCCATCATCTGGACGAGAACAGAAATAACTGTGCTGTCACAAAACACAGACTGTGATGATAATCACTTGGAGACAGAGGGTATGAAACCTATCAAAGCTCAGAGAACATATTTAGAATTTTACTCTGCTTTAGAAGAGTGATAGATGGGAGGTTTTTATGTACCTTCATAGCAATTTCACAGTAAAGCTCTCCAGCTGGCTTTAAACATTGCTGAACAAGAAAAGTGGCCAATACCTTATACTGATCCATGGATGGTGGCAAATGTGGGGGTAGATGCAGCAATGAAATCAGACCCACTGGCAGGGCACATACAAACCCATATGAGCTGCCACGTGGTTACAACACATTGCTGGGGGGCCAAGCTGTTCTCCTGGGTGGAGAACCTGGCTGTGAAGGTGTGCCATGAGGATGTTCATGTACCTGAATATGGCCATTGAAGGTCACCAGAATAACTAACAGGTGCTCAGGCTGCTAAGATTAAAGTGTCTATGGTGGATCTGAACTGGCAATATAATGGTGAATTATTTCTAGATCAGTGGGCCCATGATACCTCAGGCCATCAAGAAAGAGATGCAACACAGAGATGGGTTTGTGATTGAAGAGTGGACTTGACCATGGACACAATCCCACAAGTTATACATGAATGTGAAACACGTGCTGCAATTAAGCAAGTCAAGCATTAAAGCCTCTTGAGTATGGAGGACTGCAGCTGAAATAAAAATATGAGTAGGTCTGGCAGATTGACTATACTGCACTCCCACAAACTTGCAACTGCTCTGTGCTTACAGTAGTGGAAGCCTGGAAACATATGCTGTGCCCCTTGTCACCACCCAGAATACTATCCTGGGCCTTGAAAAGCAAGTCTTATAGTGACAAGGTACTCCAGAAAGGACTGAATCAGAAAATGCAACTAATTTCCAAAGCAATCTCATAGACATGTGGGTCACAGAGCATGGCATTGGGTAGGAATACCACATTCCTTATCATGTACCATCCTCCAGAAAAATGGAATGATACAATGTACTGTTAAAGACTATACTGAGAGCAATGGGGGGACCTTCAATCATTGGGATAATCATTTGCTAAAGGCCACATGGTTAGTCAGCAAGAGACAACCTTCTGATCAGACTGGCCCTGTACAATAAAAGCTTTTATGTACTGTAGAATGGGATAAACTTCCTGTAACACACGTTACAAACCTGCTGGGGAAAAAAGTCTGGGTTATCCTTGCCTTAGAAAAAGATAAGCCCATTCTTGGGATTGTTTTTCCTCAAGGATCTGTGTGCACTCTGTGGGTAATGTTGGAGGATGGGGAAGTCTGGTGCGTATCTCAAGGAATTTGGCGTGAGAATAGCCAATGAATTGAATGTCCAATGATGTTAACTGCTATACACCTCTGTATTATCACTTCTAAATGCCCATCACTGCACTGGACACCTTGTGACACCTGGTGACACCTGTCTTTGCCTCTTCAGCATATTCTGTGATGTTCTAGTTGTTGCTGAGTAGGGTTTACCATAAGACAAGAACTTTTCAGTTTCCCATGCTCAGTCAGTGTGCAGTTGCACAAAAAGGTGGGAGGGAGCATAGCCATGGCAGCTGACCTGAACTGCCCAAAGGGATATTCCATAGCATAGAATATCATGTTCTGTGTATATGAGCTGGCTGGGAGATGACCATCACTACTCAGGGTTGGGTTGGGCTGGGCATCAGTCAGCAGGTGGTGAAAAATTATATTTTGCATCACTTACTTTTCTTGGGCTTTATTCATCTCTCTCTTTTCCCTTTTCATTACGATTACTATTATTGTTGTTGTTATTATTATTGTTTTAGTTACTATTATATTTTACTTTACTACAATTTTTAAGCTGTTTTTATATCAGTACATGGGGTTAACCTTTACTTATTCTTCTCCCCATCTCATGGAATGGGTGGGGTTATAAGCAAGCATCTATATCATACGTAGTTGCTGGCTGGGTTAAACCATGACAGAAGTGCATGCTGTAAATTATATTCTGCTGAAACCTTTTTTTAGACTTGCAGTGTCTATTCATGTAATTAATTTTCTCTCAGATTGCCATCTAATGTAATGTTTTATACAATTCCAAATGTGATGGGGGTTGGGGTTTTTTTTGGGATTTAATATGGTTGTTATATTGGAATTATGAATTTGGGGAAATTATCTAAGTATGTTGTTACCTGAGAATTTTTTTTTCCAGATTTTCAAGGCTCATGGGTATATTTACCCATGCTCAGAAGCATGTTTCTTCAGCAAATATTTGAAATTTTTTTCTCATTCCACTCTAATAGCTATCAATTAAAGGGTATAAAACATCTCTGCATGGATCTTAAAGAAATGAGATTAAAAAATATGTAAGAAAACTGCTTATGAAAATAGGTTTTTGCTGTGGTTGTAGACAGAAACTCTAGAAAAAAGCTTATAAAACCTGAATATTTTTCAAAGTATTTTAATATTTATTGCATATGGTTTATTTCTTCAAGTTTTTTAATAAAGTCATGTTCTTTTTAAATATATATCAAAATTTTTAACATGAGAGAAAACAACATTTCAAATACTATGATAGATTTTCTGAAGGATTACAGGATGGTATAAATATGATTAAGTAAATGCCAGGTATTATCCATTTCTTTTTTTTTTGTTTTCCACAATAGTCATAGACTGCTAACTGTTAATTGGCTTTTGCTAGCTGTTCTGGTTTCTTTTTCCTTCAGAATTTCCCGTATAGATTTTGCTCCTGCTGACAGACATCTGTTCTGGGAAGGTTGCCATAATACTATTTAAAATAACAAAGCTTAATTTATTGGTACAAATCAGGAGAAAATGCATCATAGTTATTGGAATAACTTTGCACTGTTAAAATTTACTTTGTGGGGTAGGGACACTTCAGGCTGTCAATTACTTATCTGTAACAATGAAGAAACTGTTAATGCAAAGACCTGAGAAGTTCGTGGTTGAGAAATCTGGCTAGAAAGTAGACTTGCTTGCCAAAACATTTTGCTTCACCATTGTCCTCAGGCTGAAGAACAGCAAAGAAGAATGCTAAGTCTCTTCAGCCAAAGATGCTAGTCATTTCCCACACAGCTCCCAGTTCTGACAGGAGTAAAAAACCTTGTGTTTTCTCCATAGCTAAGAACAACAGCTATGGTTTACACCCTTTAAAACATTCCAAGTCATATAACATGTTCATAGCATGGTGATCTATTTAATTTCACTGAAGAAACACACTACTTTGTTATATAATTAGCTTGAGAAGATGCTTAGAAATTTATGAGAATTAAAATTAGATTAAAATTAGGATATCATTTAACTTTCAGTAGTAAATGGAACATGCAAACATTATTAATAGATTAAAAGGTGGATGATTTACCTTGGACTTTAATTTTGCAGCTAAAATTTTTGAAAGCTTAATTTTAATTAGGAAATATTTTAATTTCTCTCAGAAGTTTTCAAACTTATATAATCAGTTTTTCTTCCTGTCTACTTTTCTTTCCCTCTGCATTTACTGAACATCAAATTTCAATATATTATATGTATTTTTGTGTATTTTAATTCTCTTTCCTGTCTGAGTAGAGGAGGAAGGGATGAATATTTACAGCTGCACCATATATACTCATTTGGAAAACAGAACAAAAAAACAACCCCCCTGCACCAATCAACCAAAAGAAAAAACTCAAACCTCTCAGAGCTGTTAAACATAGAGAATAAATGTGACTAAGCATCACAATGACACTGTCATTGGTAACAGAAGCTAAGCATGCATATCATCAATTAAAAGATGAGTAAATTAAATCCTGTATATTAAAGTTTACAGGATCTAGAGTTTTGTATGGAGAATGTTTAGTTTTCTAAGTATAACAGGAATATTATGCATATATATATGTATATGTGTTAGATTTAGTACTACTCTGTCTGTTTATATACACAATTTGGAATTAATAATTTTGCTCTTGTATCTTACAGAATGAAATAGATCTTGCTTTTGAGCTAGAAGTGGTTTAAGTGTTCTTCCAAATTCCTGCTGTACCTTACCTACCATTGAAATCTCTGGAAAATTCTCCATATAAATGTAGTCATAAATAGCATAGATTCTAAGTGAAATACTGATTATTATCTAATTATTTTCAAATCAGACATATGAGAACAGGGACACAAGAAAAAACATGCTTAGTGAAAAAAAGCCTAGAGCTCAAGAAATATAGTTGCTTTAGGGAGACCTAGGTGCCCTCCTCAGGGCTGCATTTTCATGTACTTCAGGCCAACCACTTTGGGTCATGTTTTTAAAGAGGAAGTAGGCTTCACTTTCTTCTTTAATACACCCAGTGGAAGACTTCTTGTGGAATTTAATTTTTTATATATTCCATGCTTTTGAGAGTTTGATTTTTTTTTCTGAGAAATTAAATATATGGTATTCAGAAATATTAGGCAAATATTTCAGATGCAGGCACTGTGGCAATAAGCCACATTCAAAAAATAATTATATCCCCTGGTCTTTGTTAATTTAATGAAATAGCTTTATTTTAGTAATATGCTGATTTAAAGGGAAAAGAAATCCTCTCTGTTGCCCAGATATGTATCTCCTTAACTAAACATTTTTATTTTTTTTTAAAGATTATGGTCAATCAAAAAAAAATTGGAGTCAATTTGAGTGTCTTAAAATATCTAGTGTTGCTGCTACTAAAGCAGATAACCAAAAATTGCATCATTGATTCTGGTGGCTTTATGCCCAACCATTAATATTAAAGTTCTGATAACTTTTCTGCTAAAAGAAACACATGATTTTTAAAATGAAAATTGATAACTGTGCTTCCCCATCCATACAAATATGTCTGCATGGTTTGGTAGAAAAATCAGTATATGCATCCAATAAAAAATTCATAGTTAAATTCAGCAAAGTGAGGTGTATTCTTTAAAATGGTGTAATATCTGAGCATACCTATATTTATTTTCTTACACATTTTACTGTGAATTTTTGGCAAATAGGTGTCTCAGCTAACAAATCCCAGTCAAGTTCAGTATGGCTCATTACTGGGGATGCATAATCCTCCTTAGGTTTTATACATTGATTTGGCCATTTGACAGTAATTACAAAACTACTTTCTTGCATATGAATTGTAGCCTAATTAAACTGGCCTGCAGGCAGCCACAGCAATGATGCTGGTTAAGCAGCATTTTCTACATTCCCAAATGCTACAATGTTCTTTCTGCTTTTGCTGATTTCATGAATTTTCTGCCAAGTTAAGCTACCGAGGCAATGCTGTAGGGGAAGTTTTCACTGTAAATACATCCTTCCAAGGTCCCTTATAGAAATTAACAGAGGAGCTGGCTGTCCAAATCTGATAATATTTCAGTTATTTTGTTTTATTGATTACAGATGTAACTGATTACAGATGTAATTTATTACAGAAAAGTTGTGAATTTTTAGTTAAAAGTGAATACATTTTGGAGATATTTAGTACTTTGCTTTGCATTTTGATTCTGTGAACCATTAAGCATAAAATCCCCTCAGAACATTCAGCTGTTGGTCTCTCTGGAGGCCTTGGTTTGAAGATAGGTTACTTGCCTTAGAACAGATGTTCTAAAGTTAGGAATTAAAGGTTAATATTATACTAGTAAACTGCAGCATTATTTAGAATACTTTTAAAATTTATATTAATTAGATATAACTTAAAATTACATCCTCAATAGTAGGCATTCTTATTATGTGGCATACCTGTGAAGCTTTTCGACCATTTTTAAGGACATTTACAAGACTGTAATTGGCAGAGAGTTTCTCTTTATGCCTTTTTAAAGCTGGGCTTTATTGTCAGGACTTTAGCCAGAAGGTTCAGGGTAATCTTCCTCTGTATTCAGCATGTGTTCACATCTTCTAAATGAGTTTAACATGCCCATGTTAAAATGGATGTGATCATTAGGACCTCTTCTGCAATGGTTGCGCTGCTTTGTCTGTTTATAACCACGCTGTACAGTTTATAATAATCTTCATGCTGATTAACAATGTGCTGGTAATTCAGAATCATAGGTGCACATGTGAAAAACAATTTATTTTCTAAAGTTTCTGCTCACACAAGTTCACTTATTTACATGCTCCATGTAAATAGATTTTTTTTTCTTTCATATGTTGATGTACATTCTTTATGCTTAAAAAAAAAAAAAAATAGTAATTTATTTTTAACCCAAACTTTTATGCTTGTTTTATTTTAGCATATTGAAAATAAATATAAAGGTTCTTTGAGATGAAAGCATAGATTTCTTTTGGCTTTGTTGCTGTCTTTCCTGTTGCGGGCTTCTCCCTTGAACCCTTTAAGGCCATATTTTCAGATAGCATTAATGGATTTGGACCAATGTGGGCCATCAATAGTAGATCAGTACCAGCTGACTTTACAAGCCTCACAGAAATTATAGTTACAGTTTGTCTCTCTGGTCCAAAAGGACAGTAAATACTGTAGGTGTCAGATTGGCACTTCCTGAACACAGTTTTCATTCTTCTTTTTATAGATTCTCCAGCAATAATCATCCATCTTCGATGAATGCTGGAAAAGATCTTTGAAGCCTTTCCTGCATGCTGTGCTGAATGGAGCACAGGAGATATATGTCAGTTATGCCAACATTTTGTCCTGAAGAAATAAATTCCAGTTTCCATACTGGGAATACGACAGATAATTTTTAATCTGCAGAAGAACTCATTCTTGGGTTTTGTGGTATTTAATGTTTGTTTACTTCTGTTATATTCCTTTTTTTTGTTTGTTTGTTTGCTTTGGTTTTCATTTGTTTGGGCTTTTTGGGAGGATGAGGACTGCCTATACTATGTCTTCTTTGGCCATTTAGGGTCTTCCCCTGCTTGCCTTATTTTGCTGCATAGACTAATAGTGCATCTTGAATGTAGTTGAATAAGACTTCCTCTGACTCACTGTCCTTTTTCCCCTCATATAAACAACAGTTTGGTTTTAGCACATAAAAAAACCCAAAAACCCCCCAACTTTAGATAGATTTAGAAAGTATATATATTAAACAAATAGGGATTTTGCACCAATGTTCAGCACCGTAATAAAGAAAGACATCTACCTAGAAATGAATATGTAAGTTTTTCCTCACATTCTTTTCTTTGCTGCACTTTTTTTTTTTCCCCCCGAGATTGATCTTTCTTTTCAAGCTTTGTCTTTCCATATTTTTCCAGACAATGTTATAAGCATAACAAGACTTGTCAGGGTGCACATTCAAGGTGTACCTGTATAATTTTTCATTTAATTTGGGTGTGCTTTATTGCCTGAGCTGTATCACTCAGATCAACATTTCTCATGCTTTCTTCCATAGTCATGTCTTTATATACAGAGTGAATTCTGTTGCTCATATTGGCAGCTTAACTGCATATCTAACTGGAACAGTTCCCTGCTTTGATCTAGTTCAATACTGCGGTAATCAGGTTTTTAGATAGGCTGTCTGCCAACCATGCTCCATGATTAGATTAATACCTGAATTCATTAGTGTTTTAAATCATTGTAGCTGCTGCCCAGTGGGCTTAGCAGTCCACTGGACACGCATGTTTATGCAAACATCAGTGATATCCTTGCGATTGAGGTGAATACTGTAACAATGGGTTAAAAGAATTATTTGTATTTTACCGCGGTGCCGTGCCGGCTAGCACGATGTCCCGGGCACCGAGCCATCTTCTGCCTGCCTCGAGCGAGGATGGACAGAGACCGACCACGGTGCGGGAGGGCCGGCGAAGCACCTGCTTGGGTTCGCCTTGCCCACCGGTGGTGAGGGCATGCGAAGGAGATAGGAAAAAGGCGGAGGGACTTCCTCATGGGGGAAGGGGTTCATTAGTGAGCAAAATCCACAGAGAGAAGCCAAAGCCGAGTAGCTTGCAGGGAGTCTTGTACTCCTACGATCTGGGTGTGGAAAACACACAGTAACCAATGGAACATCAGCCAGGGGGTGTTACCAAGGTGGGAGAAGGAATTACAGCAAATGGGAGAAGGGGTAGGCGAGGAGGAATAACAAGGACCAATTAACAACTGAAGAACATAGAACTCTCTGGAAATACAACCAAAAATGAGAAATAAGGGGAGGGGAGGGCTGCAGCGAATGGTAAGGCACCGATTTGTGTATTTTTCACGGCCTTATGAATGCTCAGGGCTTTTGGGCTGTGGAAGCATCAAACCAATGGACCTTTGGGTCCACTTGATTCAGCTGATCCTGACTTTGGCCATGGCTCACCGCAATAGTATTTTCTCACAGATTTCTTCAATTGCTTTTCCTTACATGTGCCTTTTTTGTTTATTTTGCCTCAATGATCTTTGTGGTCCTTTTCAACTCAGCTTATTCTGTGATTCTGTGATTTTAATCACATTCATGACTTGGAGCAGTCGCTGTTCAATAATGCTTAAGGACTGAAATGTGTTTTCTTTCACACAATTATCTCTATGAAAATTTTCACTGTAATCCAAAACTTTGTTTTTCATTTTTTCATCCATATGGAACTGATTAGAAGTTAAAATTAGTGCTCAAATATTTACTAAAATATTTTCTAATACAAGTGTATATGTAGAAACTAATCAGTACTTCAGATATATAATTAAGTAAATGGCTGCAAAAAAGATTACTGAAGAGCAAGGCAACAGTTTGATTAAATTTTTGAGAAGCATATTACTAAATGGACAGAAATAATGTTTGTATTCTTTTACTTGCCATCTGTGTTCTTTATTCACATTCTGGAATGTTCATTTCATTACCTGATGGCACAGACTTCACCTCAAAAAGGTGAATTAATCTATGGTTTCATTTTCAGAAGTACAGTGCTCCTAAATTCCTCTAAAAAAGCAACAGGTATGAGATCTTTTCACCTTTGGCAAGCATACAGAGTAAAAGATTTCCAGATGAAACTATTAAAATCTATTAAAATTACAAAAAAAAAACCAAAACCCAAAAAAACCAAAAAAACCAAAACCAACCAACCAAACAAAAATAACGCCCAGAAAGTAGGACCCTTTGAACATTAATGTAAGAAAATCAAAGGCCAAGGGGGGAAATAAAGTGCTTCATACTCTTTATATATTCATAACATAATGCTTTTAGCAATGATAAAGCTCATCTTCTTCATAGTAGCTTTATGGTGCTATGTTTCATATTTGTGACAAAACCAGTCGTAAAATTTTAGTTGTTGTTGAGCAGTGCTTACACAGCATCAAGGCTCTTTCTGCTTCTGTTGGGGTTTAGCCCCAGCCAGCAACCCCTCACAGGTGCTATCTCACTCCCCCACTGGTGGGATCAGTGGGAGAATCTGAAGGGTAGAAGCTGGAAAACTCATGGGTTGGGATAAAGACAGTTCAATAGGGAAAGCAAAAGCCTCACATGCAAACAAAGCAAAGCAATGAATGAATTCACTGCTTCCCATGGGCCAGCAGGTGTTCAGCCATCTTCAGGAGAGCAGGGGCCCATCACATGTAAAAGATCTTTGGGAAGAAAAATGCCGTCACTAAAAAAATCCCGCTCCCTTCCTCTTTCTTTGCCCCAGCTTTATATACTAAGCATGTTTTATGACCTGATTATACTAAAGGCCTCTGCCTCAATTAAGGTGCAAATGAGATGATATACCAAAGTCAATAGTACAGATTTTATTTAACAGTAATTGTGAGGTAGAGATAGATAGAAAGATAAAGGAAGAGAGAAGAGGGGAAAGGAAGAGAGAGGCGGGGAGAGGTGAGGAGCAGAGGAGAGGGAAAGATAGAGACCATGTGGATTCCTCTGGTATCCTGCTGGTTCTTCTTCACCTTGGTCTTTGGTGGTGCTTTCCTGGAAATGGCTGAACACCTGCCTGCTAATGGGAAGTGGTGAATGAATTCCTTGTTTTGCTTTGCTTGTGTACACAGCTTTTGCCTCACTTATTAAACTGTCTTTACCTCAACGCACAGGTTTTCTCACTTTTACCCCTCAGACTCTTCCCCCCATTCCAACTCATTCAGTGAGTGAGTGGCTTAGTCAGGGTTCATTCACAATAGATGGTCAGATTCCTTAAAGGGTTTTTAAAAATTCGCTGGATGCTAAAAACATTTGTCTGATATCAGGGGACTGAAACAAGAAAGAGTAGATGGCAGTAGTATGAATGGATTATAGAAAAACACTAGGTGTTACATCACAATTAATTCCTACAGCCTCCATTACCCAGAAGAGTTACATATTACCAGTGGAACAAGGTTCTTTCTCCTTACATGACAGGAAAAACATAAAATAGAATTAAAAGAGTGAGAGCCAAAACTATGTGCCGTTTTTAAGTATGCCACCACATGCAGCAACCCTTTATGCCATTTATTTTCAAGTTTCTCTTTTTCAGCTCTTTCCTTTAGTGTGAATATTCAGCACTTGTACAAAGACACATCAACTCCATACCAAACTACATGATCCAGAGATAATACAGTCTTTTTAATGAGAAAAATTATCAGCACACCATGTCATACTGGCCTGACAACAAGCGTAAATCTTCAGGTTGCTCTTTATGATCCAGTTCAAACAGATACGTATCTACAAGTGGCTATATGGAGAGAGAGTATTATTTTAACATGCAAAAGTCTGCCAAGCTGAAGGAAACAGGAAGGAAGGAAGGAAGGAAGGAAGGAAGGAAGGAAGGACGGACTCAGGAAAAAGAAATCTCAGCTGATGCCTGAAGTTTAAAGAGAATGTCAAGATATTCAAAAACAAGGAAGACAAAAAAGGCGTGAATGGGTAGAAGAAATTCTGTGGAATGGACCTAATGAGTAATCTAAAATCTGTTAAAATTTCATTTTATGGAATTTCTCTTGTTAAGAAGAAGGAAACAAAATAATTACAGCGTTATGTGAAAGACTGAGAAACATGGTCTTTTCTGTATCATCCTCTGTTGGCAAGTTAGTTGAGTTCACTGTCTGCTTTACATCCTTCAGTTAAAAAAAGTCCTAGAGTAAATGGTACTTAATGTTCCCAACACTAAGCACAAAGATCTTTTTCTGAATAAATTTAAATATTTTGTTTGACAAAAGAGAAAGTCTAAAGTTAGAACCCTGTGAGTCTAGAATTCCCTTATAGTTTCCCAAGGATATTTCTCATTCACATTTGAATTCTGTAATTCAATTGATGAGCATTAGTAACAATCCAGATAGAAGTTCTGATATCCTTTTATTTTTCCCTTCTGTGTTGAAATATTTTCATATGATACTGGGTATAGCTGATCACAAATGTTCATGTAATATAGCATACGTGTCTCTTTCCCAAACCTAAGGAAAAAATGTGTGTTCCTTGTGAGAACAAGGGGGAGATTGGTGGCTCAAAGCACTTAGGGAGTGTGTGTGTGTGAGGAAAGGGCAGGCTGGGTCTTGTCTTTGGTGAGGTGATGTCTTGCCCTGCACACCTCATCCTCCCTTGGTCTCTATCCCAGCTCTGCAGCAGCTACCAACCCCTGGCACACCAGAGGCAATCCTCCACACCTGCTTCTGGAACCCCATCCCCGCTCTTCAGTGGCCAAATGACCAGAAGTCCCACCTGGGGGAAGGGCCCAGGACAGCCAAGGGGTACTTAAGGTAGAGCACAAGGCAAGCACAATCTTGAGGAGGATCCTACCTCCTCTTAGAATTTCTATCAACCTAACACCCCTGGAACCAGGAGTGGTAGTTATATTTGTTCTTTTCTATATCTTTTCCATCTTTCTTTCTTTTTCTTCTTCTTCTAATTCACTCCTCTTAGAGTTTTGAGAAACGTTTTTAGTGACGTAAAATCAGATGGGTTTAGAGTTTGCTAAATTGAATGAGCTGAAGTTAACGCTTTGAGAAGTACTTTATGTAGATTGAATGCTGCTCTAAACATTTTGCCAAAGCTCTTTGATTTTCTGAAGTTGCTAGTAAAATTTTTGTCGTTTTGACCTCTTGAGAATACCTTGTCAATGTTTCTCCTGTGTGTCTGACTCAGAGTACATGAAGAACTGTAAGCCCTTCTAAGAGCCTTGTCGAGCGCAGATTTTGGGGCCTTACAGTGTCTTCAGTTTGCAGTGATTGTGTTTCAAAACAAATATTACTATTGTCTGTTATATTTTGTCCCAGGCGAGGTTATGGACCCATGTAACTGATCATCACAGTCATTGACTGCAATTTCAGAAAATTTTATGTCATTCATATTTAGGAGTATAAACACTGACAAAAATATATTCTGTAGACATTACAGAGTTGATATGCTAGCATATACCAAGTGGTTTATTGGTGAAAATTTTGTTGCATCTCTAATAACAAGAGATATATAAGTACTTCTGATTATCTTAGACACAGGTAGGTTTTACAGTAATTTTTTTGCAGGGTCAAACCAGAAGAGGACTGTGAAGATCTTGTGAACAAATTTGCAATGTCATTATTGAAAATGAGAATCTCAGACTTCCATATAACTTGTCATTAAAGACAAATGCAGATGGTGTTTTTATTTTTGAATCTCCTTTCCATCTGTGGCCTGTATGTATGCAAATAACTGAGCTAATTTCAGATAAGAGGATTCTGTTCCAGTGCAAAAATCTCTACTAGCCTGCTTTCAGTGAAAATGGAACTTTTTATGAGTGAATTTGCCTAGACAATTGCTCTTTCATTAAAACAGTTTGAATCCAAAGACTATGAATTCCACTTACCAGATGGAAGTATTGCTTTAAAATTATTGCATGAGGAGAACACTTTGTCCTAGACAGAATTTCACCATAACACTTTAATGCTTGTTCATTTTTAAAGACAATCATCCTGTCAGAAAAAGTAGTTTTATTTACCCTTATCAAATTCAGTTACTGGCAATAATCTCAGAAAAAATGTGCCTGCATGAAGAGCAGAGGATATCTGAATTAATAACTTGTGGAGGATTATTAAACTACAGGGAGTGTTAGGTTTGAATTTCATCATGGCATGCAATGAGAAAGCAAAATGTATCTGTCTTCAGACATCGTTGGAACAACATCACACACAATTATTTAATTCACCAAACATATTCCAAGGATCAGAACAGTCTGCAGGAAGGGAAACATTTTCTTCTGCATCCCTAAGAAATATCTAATTAGTGAACTACTAGATAGTTTGTTCAATTAATTTTTTACCCTCCTACTGGATAATTTCTCATTTATCTATTTACTTTCATACAGCAACTGCTTATAGATTAGACTACAAAAATCATGTAAGGGACTAAGTCTCCTATAATTCTAAAATATAGCAGTCTTTATAATTAGCAGAATAGAGATGGAAAATATTTTTACACCATTACAAAATAATTTACACCATTCACAGAAGACTGTGTAGTCACAACCTAGGAGCTAATACACTTACTAGTTTAGTCACATCAATTCTTAACACAGAGGTATGTATAGAAATTCTTGATAACTTAATAAAATAAATAGTATTATTATTTTGTGTTAATATATTGTAAATGTATTTATTATGTAGTTATATGGATGTTATTATACATTTTTATTTATATAAACTGCATTTCGTGTGGAAGCAATCTTTTTTTCCTGGGGAAAAAAAATTCTACATTTGCAAAACTGCCTTCTAAACAATTGTCCATTATATTCTGAAAGTGGGCAGTTTACCAGCACACTTTATTTAGGTGTCTATTTTAGGGACAGTTTCTGAAGGAACTGGAACATACCATCATTTTGAAAAGCCTTAATCTTCTTCTGCTTCTTCCTTATCTCTTTTCATTCTCTTTCCCTTCAATTTATAGTATCTTTTTGACACTCTCCGTTTGAACTCTCCCTTGTAAAATAGCACCATTGCTATGCTATCCATTTTAGACATAGCAGCTGATGTAAAAATCTTTCAAACAGCCATCTCTGCCCATCATTTGAATACTGCAAGAATAATTATTTCATCATCTTTATATCATGAGAATTTTAAGTCGAATTAATGATAAAGTCTATTTTCAGTTCAATATTTTCTCAACTTTTAAATATAAGTTACAGATGAAGAAATCCTTTGGACACTGGAGAATGATGTGGGACTGCAGCAAATGAGATGTGCAAGTCACTGGTAACTCTTTCATAGACTTCTATTATTTATATGATAGTTTCACATATGGGCAGAGGAATCATAAAATGTGAGTCCTTAAAAACTCACCACTGATGAAAGCATGGCTTCAGTAAGGTGTGTCAATCAATGAAATTATATACACAAACTGCAAAAAGGATGTAAATCACAATGTCAAAATTTTGGGTGACCATACCGTACAGTAATAGGCTAAAACCAGCAAGAGTGTCCTGCAGACACATGCAATTGAGGTCCTTAATGAAGTCTTCCAAGTACATAAAGCTCTATGTCATAAGCTGGAATTTTCTCATCTGTTTCAAGGTCTGATATTTGACCCAATTACTTAAAAGTTAAACACTTTATATCAGTGCTATAGTTCCATATTCAATTCATATTCTATAGAATAAAAACATGGCACATGTGGCATTTAATTCACCTGTTCAGCTGTCTTCAACAATGCATTATGTTTTCTTACATTGCATTGATTTGTACTGCATATTTAACTCAAAAAAATCTGCAAAAATACACATAAGGTTCTCAGTTGTCTCAGTACAAACTTGTTTTGATTTCAAGAATCTGTTAAATACAGCCTGTAAAAGTTAAAGTGCACGAAATGTTTATAGACATGCCAGACAACATGAAACAGTCAAGATTTACAGATTTAAGTTTCTCAGATCGTATTGTTGTGGCAACACAGTGTTTATGGTAATACAGGTTTTATTATATCACATAAAAAATGGAGTTCTTTAATAGGTACAATTTATGAAAGATTAAATTAGAAGACATTATTTTTTTCTTGCATTGAACTGAAAGCTAAGTGTCCTTATAAAGATTTCTTTGTTTCTTATCCCAAATTAAAATTTATATCAATAGAATTTTTATTTATTATGACAAAGAGTCTTTTGCCTACACTATTACAGACTGACATCTTTGTTCCAGAATCAACTCCCAAAAATTTAATGAAGAACAAAAAAAAAAGAAAAGCCAAACACAAAGAAAACCAAATCCCTTCATCAGAAAATACAGTCAAGATGTAAAAATCAGACAATCATGGAAATGAGTGAAATAAATAATAAATTATCTTTCTTTAAAATTTCCATTTTCTGTTGCTCACCTCTTCCTCCAATCCTTCATCACTGTTCACATGAAAACTACAGTTGGAGCAGGTTACTCGTAGAGATTTTTCCATCTCTGCTCTGGGAGCTTTTCAAAATGAGGCTCAAGGCAGATCTGAGCAACTGCTCCTGATCTTAGAGCTGCTCCTGTTTGAGCAAGATCTTGGAGTATAGACTTCCTGAAGTCTGTTCCCACCTGACTGATTCTGTGGTTCCAGAATTCTCTTAATTCTATCAGTCCAATTATCCCTCAAACTCATTGTGCCTGTGGTGAGAGTTTGAAGTATAGGTTTTTAAACTCTCCTTTCTCCAAGCCCTTTCACTTATCATTTTCTCAGTAAGGGAGGACTTGAACAGTTCTTCATAAATAGTTCCAAGATGTAGAATTTAATATCAGAGATTTGCCCAGACTCATCATATAAAGGGGCAAACTGAAACCTATTTCTCAGTTCTAAATATAGTATCTTTCCAGGTAAGCAGTTACGCAGATATGGAAGCGTGTGCACACAAGGATAAATTATATGGTCAGACTATTAGAAATTCTGTTTCTGCATCAGTCTATAGAGCTTTTGGGTTTTTTTTCCTCTATGTCATTCTAGCAGTTTGTACTTGAAATAGAAAAAGGAAAACATAAGACATGATCCCAGTTTCCACAAGATATAGTGAAAAGCAAATAGTCTGTGTTTTTATTATGCCAGCACCCAACAGAAGTCAAACTGTGGAGGGGTTACTGACTCAGCATGTCTACTTTGCTCATCCACCATAGAAGCTTGAACACTTCTTTTGCCAAAATTTCAGTAATTCCAGATTGCTGGACAGCTGTCAATACACAAGGTACCTTCAGATGGCTCTGTGGGTAGACCAGTGGGAGGTTATTTACTTGATGTAAATGTCTTGCCAAAGTTCAGTTATAACCTTTAGGTACTTGGGGAGCATCTTCTGGCTCTCAGTTTGCTAAACTGAGGCACTGTGAGTTTAGCTGAATACCTTAAGGTGTCCATGTCAAGGACAGCCTTTTGTGAGGATTCTGAATAAGCATCAATCATTTTTGATTTTAACAGTTCAGTCTATCCAGTATTCACAGTTACTGTCAAGGGAGAGCCCTGTGTTATGACACTGGCGGAGCTGGCAGAGCTTAGGGCACTTTTTCACTTCCCAGTTATTTTGAGGCATGTGCACTTCATTAGCTTTTGAGCAAACAAGCATTTTTCTTTCCAGGAAAGTTGATTGTGCACAATGTATTGTTCTTGATTTTGAAGGGATAATGCTGGCTTTGATTTTGACAGCTGTTCCTTCCCTCTCAGATGGAGCTAGGAGGGATTTCCATGGAGACAAAGAATGGCATGCTTTTGCACACAATTATAACCCTACAATTTGTATGGTTTCATATACAAACTTTTTTAGATAGCTGAACTCTATTTTTTCCCAGCAAATACTTTTTTTATCTTATTCAAACCTTTAACTGAGCAGAATAATTTCTTGTCTAATGCATTCACTTGGTGTTGGGAAGGAATTAAATTCAATTAAATGAAAACAACTTTTTTATTTTCATTATTAATATTCTCATAAATGATTTTTTTTCCTTCGTATTAGAAGATTTGAGAGAGAAATAAGATGTAACCTAGGGCAAAATAAAACAAGAAGCTCTGGCCAGATTTCTTTCAAGATGATAAACTGAAGAGTTGTTTGTGAGGACCCAATCTTTTAAAAGTCACTGCACCTGGCTGCTGAACTAGTAAGAGCAATATCAGTGCTGGTCTGCTGATCCTCATCTAAAGCTTATCTGACTCATACCATGACACAGACCCATGTGTGAAACTGATAGTTCAGTCCCTCAGTTTGTTCAGGCTGATGCTCAGTTAAAATTGGCTGTCTTTATGCTAATTTGTCTTGCATAGGATAATGAACTTCATGCTGAGAGACAAGGAAATGTGCCAGGAATATTAAAAGCCACAGATATTTCATGTTTAAAGCAAACAGGTTAAAAGCCATGCAGCATGAAGCAATCTGCACAGCCGTTTTGAACACCCTAACTTAAAGATTACAGCCAGGGTTTAAAGAAAGCAAGAATAAAATGTTAGTGAAAAAACACTTCTATATATTTCTTTGATGCCAAGGTGAAGACTAAAAACATTACTTTTCAGAATAGTGATGTTTAACCAGATGCTGAGGAAAGAGAGAAATCATATCTTAGGCTAGTTCTAAGCATTTGCATACATAAACATAAATGCACATATTTAAACAGCAAACTGTTTATTTCCTAGTTTTCCACTTGATCACTGACTTGCTTGGGTGTAGCTATAAGCAAGCATGAACAATGTAATTATACAGAACTCTACTCTCAGAGTTTATCCAAATTCTGCTACGTGGCCTCAAGTTTTCTTAATGTAATCATACTTCACTTTTGTTTGAAGTTGAATTATCCTCTGGTACTCTGGTCAAAGACAGAGTTGAAGTCTATGATCCTTGGTTGAAGGAACACATCAACTCGCTGTGGTCTTCCCAAACCTCTTACATGTGCAGTCTTCCTTCCTGAATAATTTTAACTATACATGTCTTTCAAAGCCACATTTCCAAATCTCTCCTGAAACTGAACTGTATCCTAAGTTGCTTATGCTTTATCTCAGAATTTATAAATCATTGCTCCTCTAATACTAAAGCATTATCTCTCCTTAATGCCTCACTGTAATAAACTGGAATACACTGGAAGTTTATACTTCCTACACACTACCTAGGTAATGATATGAGTCAAAAAAAGAATGTCAAAAATGCTGTTTTAAAAAATAATTATTTCTGGGTTTTTTTATTATTATTAATTTTTTCTTCTCACTTTATTTCTTTGATTGCCCAGGAAGAAAGAATGACTTTGGGTGTCCTTTAAGGAAGAAAAACAAATGTTTTAAAGTATTTCCAGTCTTTTGTCTTCTGAAATAGAAAACAACCAAGTACTGACTATTATTCTGTAAAGCATCAGCACAAGGTGTACCCAAAGCCATTAAGTGTCTTTCTTAACATTTAGGAGATGCACCTTTTCCTTAAATGAAAACTATTTTACATCTGAATACACTAATTTGCAGCTGGCTATAATTTAAATGCTATCTCCTATCAGTTTTAAAATGCATCAATGTAAACATTTCTGCACAAAACGAAATTACTTTTTTTGCAGTATGAAAATTGGAAAGCTTTTACCATAGAAGAAGCCTGAAACACATAGAAAATACAGTTTAATTATGTAATAAAATTTTTTGCAATATTTTGATTACTATCTTATTCCAACCTCCTTTACAATCAGGCAATACAGGTGTAAAAAAGTCTAACACAATACACTTACAGGACTGCCTTTCATCTAAAATAATCTTACTACCTGGCTATAATTTGTCAATTCATCAATCTCTTGACATTGAAATTAAAAGACAATAATTTTCTTCTTATAACACTTTTGAAAAGAAATTACCCTCATCTTTGGACCTTATCTTCAGATACAAATCATCTGGAAAATAACCTTTTTTCTCCTTTCTTTTATCGGCTGAGAAGTTAAAAGCCTTGTGAATGACCAAGGAGTAACTAATTGCCTGTCAATCACAATAAATTTAAATAGCAGTATTTCAAGCTTAGAAAAAGAAAAGTAACAATAGCAACTAAAAATCTCCAGGACTGTATTTTAATGGAATAGAATAAAACATGATATTAAAGAAAAAAAGTATCATGAATGTTAGCAAAAAAAAAAAAAAAAAAAAAAAATTCCAAATCTTTCCCATGCTTCTATGACAAAGGTAGATAAATAGGGGTTTGATTGGTTTGTTAGTTGGTTAGTTTGGCAGCTTGTTTAAGGCTAAAGAGAAAGAATGAGCTTGACTCTTGGATGGCAGTGTTATTTGTGCTGCAAATTCAAAGAAAAATGGGCAGAATGAGTAAAAACCACTCAGAGCCCAATACGTGCATGAAACCCTACATTAATATACAATTAATACATATGAGAATAAAGACTTATCTTGGCTGTGGTTTCAGACTGCCAAAATATCCAAGAAAATCAAGCTGTGAATTGACCACTGCAAGAAAAAAGAAAAATCCAGACATACTTCATGGACTGATAATAACTGAAGCAACAAAGTGACATCAAGTATTTTGAACAAATGAAACTGTTTGTCCCAGAATAGGATAGGTCAATGATGACTTACTCATTCAATGCAAAATATATTAGATCTGACAGACCTTAAATTGGATATTAATATGTTTTGGAAAGTGTCAAGGAGATATACTGATTAAGTAAATGGTCAGCACAGATAATTTCATGTTTTCAAAGAAAAATAGATGCAAAGCTGAAAAGCTTCTTTTGTTTTGGTTTGGTTTTTTGCTTTGAGTTGGGTTTTTTAGGGGTTTTGGGAGGGTTTTTTCAGTCTTTGTTCTTTTTTTCTAAATTATTGATTCCAGACCTGTTAAGCAGAATCAGTAGAAAGAATTACTATGTGAATAGTAGGGGAAAAAAGAAAGGCTTTAAGAAGAGGGATAATCCAGGCTAAATGCTATGGAAGCTAAGGAAGATGGTTCTGTGTGAGTGAACAAGAAAACTTTAGTTCTGACAGCAGTCATTAACTGTGCAAAGAGCCAGGTATAGAAGACTACCTGGATTAAAAGATAAAAAAATATTTAAAAATGCTTATTCAAACTATTATCTTTTTCCCCAGCTATAAAACTCTTGTTGTATTTTTTGTTATTCCAACTACAGCATCTTACTGTGGTATATTTCACTTCAGAGAGGAAAAAAATCCAGATATGTAGACATTTAATTTTATTTTTAGCTGTGACTAGCTTTCCAAGTTATTAATAAATGTGAATAGCAAATAATTCTTATAAATGGGCCTGTAGCTAAATCAATAGAAATAACAGGAACTAAATTGATATATGTATTATTTCTTTAAAGATTTTTTCCTGGAGTTATTTGATTAAAAACACAAAGACCAGATGTCCTCGTTTTGGCTGGACAGAGAGAGCTTGGGATAGTTAATTTTCTTTCTATTAGCTGGCACAAACAGTGCTGTGTTTTGGATTGAGGGTGAAAATAATGTTGATAATACACTGATGTTGTAGTTTTTGCTAAGTTGTGCTTGCCCCAAGTAAAGGACTTTTCAATTTCTCATGCTCTGCCAGTGAGTAGGTACACAAGAACCCAGGGGAAACAGGACAGCCAAGCCAGGCTGGCCAAAGGGATATTCCATACTATAGAAGGGCATGTTCAGTATGTAAACTGGTGGAGTTGGCCAGAAGGGGCTGATCACTGCCAGGGGCAGGCTTGGCATCCATTAGTGGGTGGTGAGCAACTGCAGAGTGTATCACTGTTCTGTTTTGTTTTTTTCCCTTGGGTTTTTTTTGTCTCTCTTTTTGTTGTCTCTCTTTTCTTGCAATTTGTAGTTGTAGTAGTAGATGACTTCATTTCAATCGCTAAACTCTTCTGATCTCAACCCACTGGTTTTACCTTTTTCCCACTCTCCTCCCCATCCCACCATGAGGGGTGAGGAATGGCAGAGTAAATAAGGGGTACATGGTGCTTAGTTGCTGCCTGGGATTAAACCACAACACTCCAAAAACTACAGTAGAAATGTTAAGAATGAGTACTTGGAAATTTTTAGTTCATCCAGATTTTGAAATTTTATTTTACAATATGAATTTTACTTATTTAGACAATAATTGTCTAAATTAATACTATTTTATGTAAAAATAAAATCCAGAAAAAAATTAATTGATATAAGTATATTCTTAATACACTATTTAATAATAACTTTTCCTACATAAAAAGCTTTCCTGCCCCCAGCTTATTCCTGATCTGCAAGAGAATGAAAATTTCAGGTAGTTTGCCAATGGAAGTAAAAAAAAAATAACAAATTATTTTACTATAATTGTTATACTACATTTACTCATTTACACTCACTCACCAGTAGAAAACAGAAAATGCTCTCCCCTTTAATTTTTGTGTGAATTCCATTCTGACCAGTAAAAGATAATCCATTTAAGAAAGATGCAAACTTGATCAAACCCCTCACTTTTCCCTTCCTTTGTTGAAAATTTTCTTCGGCTATAAAATCATGAAAGCAAGATCAATATTTCCCTTGTGATTCAGACAGAAGCTGCCAGGTTTTTATAAAAACAACAGTTTATATAAATTAATCAATAATTTTATGGAAACTGTAAAATATTGGTCATCTTTCTATTCTCACAGATGCTAGTAGTATACTTTGAATTGCTTGCGTTGCACTGGAAGTGAAAAGTGGCATTTGGCCAACTGAGAATTATCATTTTAGTAGTATTTCAGAGACTGAAAATCTGAGATACATTCTGTATTTTTCTCAAATTTCCCATTTAGAACCTTAGTAGGCAAAGAAATCAAACAATACAAAATGCAGCAAATGTTACAAATCAGAGTAAGTCAGACAGCAGAAAGCATAACTGGCTTTAGACTTTTCTGCATCTTGAACCCCCTCACTCTGTCAAGCCTTTCATTAACTCCCTGCCATTCCCAGGGGTTCATCTGCCTGTCATCCAAGGCCTTAGCCTTCGTATGGAACTGTCTGGTCACCCTGAGTCAGACTTCTGAGGAGACTGTGAAGTTGTGAAGATGAGTGGTGAAAAGGTTTAGAAGGGTGAGCTGTACAAAGTGAGAAAGGCTAAAGTGCAGATAACAGTAGGAGGGTCCAGATGGGATTGTTAGTTTCTCCAGGGTTCAAGGAGAGTGCCAGCACAGAACAGTCTAAGACTGGATGGAACCAAAGCAGTCTGGAGCAGGGGCTGGCCATCTTCTTCACAACCTGACTAAAGGTTAGCCAGAAAAGACTCTGTGATCTGTCTGTATGAACACGTTGTCTAGTATCCTTTGAGTATTACACAATTAATAATAATTTTGTACACTTAAGCTCTCTACATTCTGCTTGCAAAGTCTTTTTCAGGTCAGCAGAAGTTGCTGAACAAAACAACCTTGGTAACACAAAACCTAGGTGGTATGCTGTGTTGACAATAACCTTTTATGGTGAGCTATGAGACCAATAAATCACAGTATGTAATGACACACTGCCCTGTCTCAAATCCCTCGGACCAGGGATATTCTTTTAGATACTCCACACATGGAGGGTGTTAGGTTTAATATCAAGGTTACTTATTTAAAGATAATTGATGTTACAGAGGATTTCCAGTTTAGAAAAGTGATACAAAATATGGTGAAAATACAATACAAATATGATATTTAACAAAATATATCAATTGCAATACACACTTCAATCACAATGCCAATATCATTCCTAATACCAGACTTGCTCACCATCAAGACAGTGGATGTTCCAAATCACTAGAAGGGAATACACGAGCCTAAGTCAGGTCAAGATTTCATATGGCTTTGTGATGTCAATTCTACCATTCCTTAATTTCACCTTTTGGGCATAATCCAAGTCAAAGGCTGATTTATGAAACAAAGCTCAAAGAAACAGTAGATTTCATGTGGTAAATAAAGTTCTTCACAAAGAAGGAATTTTTTTTTTTTCATGACTTCCGAATAAAGCAAGAAACTAATGAAAAAACAGAAAATAAAATCACGTTGTGATTTTCTATATCGATAGTTTGAGACAACAATCTATTAATTCTCCATTGAATTGGAACATGTGATTCAATTTGATTGAATGCCTGCATACAGGGATTTTTAGCATGTTTTTATACTTTGTCTGTTCTACCTGCCTCTCCTAAAGGGTGTGGATCTCCCATAGGTCATATGTCATATCTATAGTCCCATTCATATTTCTCCTGTGCATTGTACAAAATCTAAAATGGTAATAGAACATTCCAACAAAATTCACCATGGGTTTCAGCAAGAATGAGACTCCAAATGCAGTTCTCTGGTGAGAAAATAGCCTGAAATGCTGCATTCAGGTCTGGGATCCTCAATATAGGAAGGACATGGGCCTGTTGGGGTGAGACAGGTTGAGAGAGTTGGGGTTGTTCAGCCTAGAGAAGAGAAAGGTCTGGGAAGACCTTCTAGCAACCTTCCAGTAACTAAAGGTACAAGTGAGCTGAGAAGGACTTTTGACAAGGACATGCAGTGACAGGACCAGGGACGGATGGCTTTAAACTGAAAAACAGTAGGTCTAAATTGAATACTAGGGAAAAATCCTTTACTGAGAGGGTGATGAGGGACTGGAACAGGTTGCCCAGAGAAGTAATGGATGCTCCATCCTTGAAATAGTTTAACACCAGGTTGGATGGTGCAAACTGGTCTAGTGGAAAGTGTCCCAGCCCATAGCATGGGGCGGGGGGTGCAACTAAATATCTTTAAGATCCCTTCCTACACAAAACATTTTATGACTCCATGGTTCCATGGTACTAAATGAAGATGTGGGGAAGCTGGCAAGGATCCAGAGAAGACCCACAAAGACCATTTAAGGACGTATAAGCCTGCCATAAGAAAGGCTGAGAGAATTGGTTTTTTTCCACTCTGATAAAGAAGGCTAAGTTAAGACCTTGTCATGATCTTCCAGTATTTAAAGGGTGGCTGCAAAGGAGAAGAAGACTCCCTTTTTGACAAGGAGTCACATGGAAAAGATGAGGGACGATGGGCACAAATTACTCCTGGGTAAATTCTGATTAGACACAAGAGGACAATTTTTCACAAAAAGAGCAATTACCCTTTGGAATAATCTCCTCTGGGAAGTGATCATTCACCAACATTTGACATATTACAGATTGAGCTGGAGAAGGTGTTGGGCCATCTTTTCTAGTGCTTTTGCCATGAAAGGTTGACTAGATGACCCTTGAGGTCTCCTTCTGACCCAGACTGTTCTTTGATTCTGAGATTCTGTGATTAAGTGCCAATGTTGGATACATTTGCTGGGAAACTTAACGAAGTTGCATATTAATTACCTATTAACACCAAAGTGAATCTATCTATAAATTTTAAGAGTAGGAAATAATATGCACATCCTATGTAGAATTACTGCAAACTGATATTCCAATTTCTAAAGCAAGTTTAAAAACAAACAAGCAAACAAAAACAAAAAATAATCCCCTCAAACAAGCAAACAAAACACCAAAGAAACCCACCAAAAAGCTCCCAAACATTTGAGCTCTTTTCCATAGTTCTATGATGCTCGCAATAGTTCTTAAAGCTTTTCTGTAAATCCTTGAAGTTCTAAATGGAAACTTTCAGGAAAGTTAAGACCCCTTGGTCTGTTCAAGTAGAGAAGGTAAGTGTATTAGAGCCCTTGTATGGATATTGTCGTTCAGAAATAAAGTGACCTCAGTTTCCTGTAACTCAACGCGTTTTCTAAGGGGATCAACCTGTGCTGAACCATGACAACATTGCTTGAATGACAGAATCCACAGAAAGTCTTAATGTGCTTTAGCTTTACAATTCTAATGTTTCATCTCCATTTTCTAAAGTGTTCCTGTACTGTCAAGGTCTTACTCTCTAATGATAAGTAAAATTATGTTTTATGTAGTGCTTTTCAGAAGCAAACCATTAAAAAGTATATTTAAAAAATAGGAATTTAATCCTGAGATAATTTGGCAGTGAAGAATTACATACGGCTAATCACTGATTTTCTTCACTTATGTCTCAAATATTAAAATTCACTGTAGTTATTAGTCAGCAGGAGTAAAGGTGGCAGGATATAATTCTTCATTATGATGGTTATTGCTTACTTTTATGGTCATAATTCCAAAAATCTCTAAGATAGGCAATATCCTCTTGTACTAATCACAGTGCAAAGATAAAAACAGAAATGTTTCCAGTGATTATCCAGGCAGGAGTAGGCATTAACTATTGGAACAGTTACATTCAAATTAAAGGATCAAAGATGAATCCTTGGTCACTCCTATTATTTAGCATGATTTTTCTCTGTAAGGTCTTGTATTTCTTTTGGTGCAGTTAGTCTTGATTTTTGCCTCTGGTGTTGTTTAAGATGCTTGTATACATTTTATTATATTGAATTTTATGTCTCTTTATGTTCATACAAGTCACACTCAGGTTTGAGATCTGTGTGAACAAATTTATTTATGCTTATCTGCAATATCATATAAAAGTGAAAAGGTGAAAAGTTCTTCACAGACTTAGTTTCCTTTTAAAATTACACCTAAAAATAAATAATTGCTTTGAAAAATGTCATAAAATTGAAGATTTAAAAAATTACGGCAAGTTCTTATATACATGGAAATGCACTCATTCTGACCACTTTGTATCAGTTTCAGACCCAGTAAAATCTAGTGTATATACTGATGCTGACTAATAATCTTCTCAGTGGTTCACCTTCACTTCTGAACTTTTGAAAAGACAAAAAGTTTGATTTCAAAGACAAATTTAACTGTAGTCATTTTTGTATAGTTCCAATCCTTCATAATTGGTCTAAGATTGATAACTGGGTCACAGAGAACAGTCTCAAAATACATTTGAGCTGGAGGTATCAAAAATTATTTTAATAAAAACTATAAATATATATATTAAAACTTTTAATACTTTTAATAAAAATAAAAACTGTGTATCAGACACATTTCTGTGGTTCTCCCTCTATTGAATCAATTGTTTGGCCAAAGGGGAAAAAAAGTTATTTTCCTATTTTCTATAATTGTCTCAGATTTTTAGCTTTCCCTCCACAGCAGTCTCACAAGGTAATACAAAAAACTAAGTAATCCAAGGTAATGTGTACCTCTCAGCTCACTCACTACTTATGTTATTCATACTGTATATGATCTGTCAGAGAATTCCAGTCCCCCACATCCAGGTTCTGTCAAAAAAGAGGAAACTTATAATGATTCTTTTCTCAGAATAATTTATGTTTCATATCCATACAAATTCAATGAATGCTACTGTAATTCTCACAGGACTTTGGCACACTCAGAGTACATAACTATGGTTAATTGCAACACAGGCAGTTGACTGATGCCACTCTTCATTGATGTCTGATCTGAGAGCACCTTTTTCAGTGTGTGCTCATTTTCTAGTATTTGTTTTCTTCCTTATCTGGACCCAACTGTGTATTGAATGGTTTGGGCAGCAGGTTTCATTCCATTATTTCAAATAATTCCTTCTGTATCTGGAAAGAAAGCATTCTTAGCTACTTTTTCTCTTACTTAATTCACACTTTTTTCACATTTCTTTTTTTCACAGAATTTTGGACTTCTAAGACACCTTGCTGTGTTCAAAACTGGTGCAGTAACAAAGAAGGGATTCACACTACAAAGGTTTTCTTGCTGAAGGGAATAAACTATCAGTTATATTGTTCTGCTTCACATTACAAAAATCTTTCTGGTTCCTGTTTTTTACTTAAAAATTTCCTCTCAGTATAATTTTGTCACTGAGAAATAAAGCACTGCTATATGGTTTACTATAGTGTTCAAATTGGCAATAGGGCTATTTTTCCTTACTTTTTTATTAATCTCTTGTCTTAACTTAGTGATTTCTTAAACACTTTCTGGTCCATAATTGTTGATTGAATGCATTCTAGTAAACCCACAATACATTCCTTGGGATACTGTAATAGCTGTTACTTTCGAATTTCAAATGTTTGTGCAGCTTTCAAAAACTTGTTGAGGGAGGAGGCAGACCTTTCAATAGCACATTAAGCCTGTAAAGAACCCCTGTGTAGTCATCTCCTGCCAGCTTCCATCAGAGAATAATTATATATTCAGCTGGAAGTAGATACCCAAATGCACCATGTTCATAGACAATCTCAGAGGTCTGTTCAGGATTTCTGCTTTTCAAGCAGTAGTCCTTTATCAGATAGTTTAGATGTGCTTTGAAACCAGAATTACTCTGCTCAATTCAGATTATTTTGATGATGAAATAAAAATACTAGGAAGTGCATTACAGTAATTAGCTTTGGGTGTATGGTGTCTAAATCTAAAGTCTAAGACACAAAAAATATGTATCTCTACTTGTACATATTATAAATATCCATTAAAAATATTTAGAAGTAGTTCCATTCCAGGTCCCACTCTTTTCTTTTATTGGGTTTTGTCGCTGTTGTACCAAGAAACAGCAAGAATCACAACACGAGTCCAAGGAGAATAGCTCAATTTAATTAATTATAAACCGGTTTATATAATGTGGTCCGCAAGAGTGTTAGGAGGTCATTGGTCCTTTGACCAACCACCACTTAGAAGGATTGGCTGAGGTTCTCTAACACCCATTCAAAATATTTTTTCCAATATACCAAAACAAGACTGGAAAACAAACCCCAGGTACAGAGATAGAGAATTAGTTTACAAAACCGTCTTCCCTGTTTCTCAGCTAGCTGTATGAGAAAGGAAAAACTTCACAAAATACTTCACAGCTGGAAAATTCCTCTGCTCCTAGCTTTTTAGTATCCACAGGGTTTTCGTACTTTGATGCAGCATTAGGAAACAAGCTAATAATTTAATATTAAAAGGAAGAAGAATAATTTTTTTATTTTGTGAAGTATTCAAATATTGGTCATGTGACCAATGTGTAAAATTCATCACACATGAAAGTCAATAACCACATATCCATGTCCAACCTACAGTCTTGATACAATAAAAGTAACTGTATTTAACTATGTGTTAAAGATACATGGATTTGACTACCTGTAGGGTTTTGTTTGTTTCCTTTTCTACAAAATTGAAAAGGCAAAGTGTAAGGCTTTACATACTTCTGCATTTCAAAGAACCTGTTCCAAAAAAAAGAAAAAAAAGAGCTACTATAGGCACATCCAGTCTCCTTGAATATTTTAAAATGAAGAAACTTTAAATACTTCCTTTCTTATCTCTCCTAGTTTGAATTTAGCGATCCATCTCCATTTTTATATGCTGAACGATCTCTGATTTTGTAGTATGGCAACAACATCAACATCAATAGCTGTGTGTGTTCCTAAGGTTTCAAGAATACTGGCACATTAAATGGTTATGTAATCTTTAGAAACGGAAGGAATCTATCATACTAAGTTGTATGAAACAGAAGTGTCTTCTGGATTTACTTTATAAAGGTAGACTTTGAATTTAACTTTTTGCTTCTTCTGAACATTTCTTTTAAAATAAGCCTAACATCAAATGTTAAGATACCAGATCATACAAATGAAAAGTATTTTAAGATTTTCACACAAAAGGCAGCACTGTGTAAGAGGAGAAGTCAAACTTCTGTATTTTTTTGAAAAAAGACAATTCTTAACAGCACATTAGTTTGAAAATTTTTTGTAATTTTTTAATATTCTGATAATTCAGAGAAATATTTATTTCCTGTGAAGTCCTATCACAAAGATAATGCTGTCCCTGCATGCCAAATTCAGATGTTTCACTCTCTTAAAACTTATTCCTTTCTGAAAGTGCATAAACAAAAGAAAATCAGTCAAATTAAAAATTAGAAGGTACAATCCCTCTATATCTTTATAATATTGATAATAATGCACTCCATGATTAAAGGGAAAAATACAATTGATAAATTGTTCTGTTTCTTAAAATTGATCCTGCCTAATTAATGTCACAGATCTTATTTTGTAACATCTCCTTGACAATTCACCCTATGTTCCTTAGTAAGGATCATGATACTGTTGTATGCAAAGCTGTAGAAAAATTCATTGGAAGATACATTAAGATAAACCAGTCTCAGGAAAATTAAAAAGTGGCAGTGCTGTGCAGTTTGTAAGGCAAAGCATGTAACCTCCTTTTAAATCACTCAGTATCATTAAAATCAATTACTTTGCACTTTCATCAGACTGATGTAACTCTTTGATGTACCAGAAGAATAATTTCGTCTACATGTAGAATATAACCTCCACTTCATCTTCTTCTTGCCACTTGTCACTTCCTTGGCAGTATTGGTTTTCATCCCACTCTTTGCCAGTGGATTGATTATATTTATGCACTAGGCAACTGATTATTTCCTTCAGGTCAGAGAGTGATCATCAGCTCCAGTGTGTTCAAATTAACTCCTTGCTTTTTCTACCTTTCAGGTAAATCCTGTTTTTCTGCAAATATCCATACTCACTGAAAATATCAGGCTATTGAAAGTATAGCTAAATACGTATAGAATTACTCATTTTTATGTATAATGTTTTCTTTGATCCTTTTTTGCATGGTTTTACTGCTCAAAATTCTTATGTAATTGCATTTCTTGCAATCTCACCTCAACACTGCTTAGATTCTTCTCAAGGGATCTTTAACAGCAAGAGGAGCCTGGGTAACAAACACAAAGAACTGTTGGTTAGTAGGCAGTATATGCTTCCCAGTCTCAGTTCAAGCTTTAAAGGAGTGACATACTTCAGAGGATTTTCTTTTCCTTGAAAATCAATTGGGTTGTACCAGAGGATTCTTTGGGAACTTTCACTTTTACACAAGTGTTATAGAACTCAATTATAATGTATTAGTGAGGGAGGTCAGCATAGTTATTTAGACAAAACAGCAGATACGAAATCTGAAAATGTGAATAGTCTAAAACTGGTTCTTATTACTGCAGGTCTGGTTCCTACGGTATATCACCGTATCCCACAGCCATAGGGAGGAGGAGGAGGAGAAGATCCAGCAGGCAGGAATTGTGCAGCAAGATTAATTTATTTAATTATTTTACAAACTCTTTTATAGACTTTTTTCTTCATAGTCTAATTGGACAAAGGACCAGCCACCCCTTGGGGGTGATTGGCCAAAATCCTGAAACATCCATTGTCAAAATATTTTCTACTATACCATAAACAAGACTTTTCAAGGTTGCAGGTGGCTTGGTTGTTTACATTCCCTGCTACCTCTTCTGTGAGAGAGAAAAATCTCTCACGGACTTAGAAAATAACAAGAAGATCCTCACTAACAGCATTTTTGTACCTACAGGTCCTTAGTTGTTATGAAAGAAAAAAATAGAATCTGCTTTCCTTAGATTCCAGAAAAAAAAAAAAAAGTCATGGCTTGTCTGAGCATTTCCTTTCAAACAATATTAATCGAATGAACTGTATTTCCCTTCTTGATGTCAGTGGAATTTCTAGTGAAATGTGTTGCTTTAAAATCTATGTGGCAATTTATAGCTATAGAGATATATTTAGTTGGTCAGTTCTGGAAGACTCAGCATGGCGGGGGTTGTTTTCCTGTGTTTTTGTGTGTGTGTAACACTTGGAGAAAAAAATATGCTGCCACTACATCCTCTAGGAGATTAAATCTAGCAAAGATTTTATAGTAAGAAAGCGAAATATAGACAAGTCTCTCAGAATCAGTTAAAATATCTTGTCAAATTAGTTTGACAAATTTCTTCCAAGAAATTCAGTTGATTAAACGAAATTAAATATTATAAATGTTGCATGAAAATCTTCAATCAGCAATGAAAACCATTTTTTTCTTGATCAAAAAAAGAATGGAGTATGGTTTATTTTGAAACCTTCAGTTCAGATTTTTAATTTTATTCTCTATTTCTCCAAAGTAAGCCATTTGATGAATATATTTAAGCATTTTGGCTAGCCTCTCATTTTTTCCCAGTCCCAATTTATTTATTAACTGGTTATAAAACAGCAACAGGATTAGTCTGGTTTTGTTTTGTTTGTTTTCCTATTCTGTCCAATTACATCTTCTTTGCAGAATTGTATTTCATACAAAGAAAAAAACAAAAGTAAAAAGAACAAATTATTTCAGTGCAAAATGTATGTCTGTGCAATATAAGGAATCGCTCTGCCTAAGAGAATGGTAGCTGTGCACCTCCATTAGTGGCTTTAAGAAATGAATATTGGAATATAAACCAAATCACAAAAATTATGAAGTCTCAAACTACAGAAGTTGCATGATAAATCTGGAGGCCAAAATGACAGCCACAAAGTCATAAAAGATTTAGACAAATAAAAAAATCTTCAATACGTCTTTGACAGATTGTCCTGTAACTGAGTCATTTCATCATAATCCACATCTTGCTGAGGAGACATTTGCAGTTGCAGGTGTTTGAGATTTCCCCAGGGAATCATACTTTGCAGTTTGGTTTCTTATCAACAGCACTGAGTTGTCAAGGGGCATATGCTTCTGTGCCTTATTATTCTGCTAAACTGCATGGCTTTCAGCAAAAAACTGGAAACAGAAAGTGGCTTTGGCCATTAGCCTCTGAGAAACAGACAGCTGTCAGAAGGCTTTACTTCCTGCAGAGCAAGATGATTTCAGTGAAGCAAACCATGGTAATCCCCACTTTGGCAGAATATATTTCCGGTTTTTAAACCATCCTTTACTTCATGTGGCATTATCCAGTCACAGAAAGCAGCAGAAGTAAGGAGAATCACACCCTGTTGCCTGTCTTAATATTTACAGCTGTGAGGAGACTGTAACAAAATATGTAAGAAAAAAATCTATTTCAATTCCAGCTGTGTCAAAACTGGCAAGGAAACACATTTTATCTATTATGGCTGACATGACCCACCTTTAGCAGTACACAGTAACAATTATTAATCATCATAAAGTTTGATTAAGTGATTCATAATATGTGCTACTACCTTCTTAGCATATCACAAGTTATGCTGCTAGGTATGTAGTAGCCTGAATGAGTGGTGTGAGGGATTATTTTGGGTTGTTAGGTTTTTTCTTTTCAATGACATTGTGAGAAGCTCACAAGAGATGATTTCACTGCTTGTTTTTTGTTTATCTGTCAGTGTTTGGTTAACCAAACATTTGATTTACCAGAATGCATACTCTAAAGCATGCATATCCTGGGTTTTTATTGCATTTTTCTCTCAGGTACATCAACCTGTTGTCGGCTTGACATCATATTTTTGTTTCGTTGGGTTTTTTTGACAAGGAGTGAGAAGGTGGTGTTGATTTTTTTTCTCCAACAAGTATACTGAATTAACTCAATTCTTTAACAAAATAGTTATGTTAAATAGAAATGGTCCAACGAACCCAAAACAAACCAAGAATTTGCTTTCTGCTTGTAAGTGACACAAATGAGCCAGCTTGAGCTATGTTCTCACATTTTTCTGAATAAGAAAATGGTAAAGTAAGAGAGTTTCAGAGAAAGGCTGTTTTCTAGGTAGTTTAAATGTTTGTCAGTAAACAGTGTAACAAATTTCCATAGCTCAGCTTAAGTTTTTGTTGTTGGTGAGCAAAAAACTAATTTAAGGCTCTCTAGGGACTCCAAAGAGGCAGTGTTCAACTCCTTTGAGCCTTAAAACAATTTTTATTTAAAGGAATTATCTTTTTTAATCATGCAAATGTCTTATGAACTGGCATTCATTAAAACTGTGGACCAGCTTGATCAACACAACAAATTCCAGTTTTTAGATCAAGTACCACCTTGCAAATAGAAACCAAACAGCTAAAAAAGTATCAGTGTGTGCTATATCACTTCATTGATGGTGCCTTTATTCAAATAAATTAGCTAATATGTTCCAAAATAATTATTCAGCTCAAAATAAGGTTCTACATTTTTAAAAGTAAGCAAATGAAGGAAGAATGATATTGCCTATTTTCTCATTCCATATCATGGTAAAAGAATACTCTCCACAATTATCAGAACTTCAGTACTTGAATTGCAATTATATGCATAATGCATGGAAATTAATGTCTGCTACATCTGTGAGGTGAAGCATTCTGCCCCACTTCTTTAAAGAAAACATCTCAAGTATACTAGAGAAAGGTTTTAATCTCTGAAGCTAGATATTGTGAAACAGAAATTGGAAGAATAAATATTTATAACTAGAAGAACATAAGCTCTTTAGGGTGAAACAGAATACCAAACAAGGGCCTGTAAAGAAATTCTGTCCTGATACTGTGTCCAATTTTTCCATCTCCCTACTGTTGCTGCCAATCCACAGATTCCGACTGGCAACATTCAGTCTCTTTTGTGTACCTTCCAAAAGAATTTTTTTCTTACTCTGCTGGGGCTTTTAAATCCTGTTCCCTCCTAATTCTTCTTTCTTTCCAGTCTCCTGCTCTTTCCCAGCCTTGTAACTTCCTTTTTAATTTTCACTGCTTACTTTTTTATCTCTCTTCTTTCTCTCCTCAGCTCCAGTAAAGTGTTTTCCCCAGTGTTTTGCTCAATTGCTAGAGGGATAGCAATCCTTCTGTTAAGGTTTCACGGGAGCCACACACAGAGCAATCAGGCAGAATTCCTCTCTGCTCTCAGCCTTTTACCAAATGGGAAACACAACATGCATGCATAAAACTGTGTGAAAATTAATAAAACCTGTAATTTATGATAGCAAAGAATAACATTCTTAACCTTCTAAGTCACTGAAGAATGAAAAAGAAAGTCCTCATCTTGAAGTGGAAAGTGAAAAAGAAATTTTTAAAAAATCAGTCTAAAGCAAAAATTAGATTCAAACAATCAAAAGTTTTCCTTTAATTTTTAAAAATTATTCAATTTGATTCAGTAGTTTCTGTTGCATTGATTTTACCTAATGCTCGTTGGCAGGAAGAAGTTACTAGAAGGTGTGTTATAATGTGCATATAATGTTGTCACTGTACACCCTATGAAAAGTGTAATCAATTTTTTCTCCTGTTTTATAGATTCACTTGTAGTCAAGAATCTCCACACAGGTAGTTACTGAAGAACTCTAGAACCTTATCTTTTCACACCACAAAACTTTGGGATATGATTTAATATATTGTTTGAATATTACCTTATTATCTATTACACCTTGAATGGTGTAAATACAAAAAACCCCAAGTGTAATGATAGCTAATTAGTGGCTGAAAATTGAATAAACTTTTGCAACCTTTTAATTGAATTAAATACAGCAATGAATAGTATCTTGAAAACTGCAACTTTCCAAATATTTTGAAGAGCTTACGTAAGACACATTATATTATCATTGTTTAAAACATAGAAAAATAACGCACAGTTAAATTTAGTAAAAGCACAGAATTTACATACTTCACCTGTAAGAGGGAAGTAGGAATTTATTTATTGATATGAAACAGATTAAAAAAATTAAATAGTTCATGTGGCAGTGTTTTCACAAGATTAAAGTCAATGTACACTTGATTATTTACTGCATAGAGGACAGAGTCAGATAAGGCTGTCAGGGAGACTCTTTTGTTGATTCAAGAGGTTTAGAAAGGACCCCATTTGCTTTCTAAGCTTCTCAGAAGGGAGTTTAGGTGTAGCTGGACACAGATTTAGTCAAGGGCTTCTGCCTAAAGGAGTACATATGCACAGTCAATTCTTTATCTCACTTAGCTTTCAAAGTTTAACGTGTTAATCACAGAGAATCTGTTGTTGCAAGGAATTTCTCAGCCTCAAGGATAGATCTTTGGAGGTGTCCTGACTCAAGGGGAGATCCTATCATGCAGCCTGTGGATGTGCAGGAGAGCTCAGTGGGCCCTGGGCTACCCACTATTGATGGAGTAAGATAATTGACTCATATTTGCATACTGATTACAAATGTTAGTTTCTTCCACACCTGACTTGAGCTGGACCTTGGTCAGCACTGTGGTTAGCTGGATATTTTGCTCTAGTTAGCCTTTGGCTAGTCTGTTGTTATTTAACTCCCCCAAATCCACTTTCAGTGACCATGTGCATCTGTTGGATAGCCACTGCTGATTATCACTTGAGCAGAGTTACAGGAAATAAAGGCCACAGTATTTAAAATTTGCAACAGTATTCACAATATTTGCCTAATAAAAATAACAAAAAGAATATCTTCTCAAGACAATAGTCACTAATATGAATTATGTATTGTTGAAGGAAAATGTGTTAAATGTCTGATTTATGGCACACTGAGGTGTCTAAACTTTAATGAAACATTTACAATAAATAGAAGAAATAAACTTCCAGGTTTCATGAATACTTCAAGTGACATTGACCTTTCTAAGAGTTTAAGTGGGATGTAAATTTTCCATGAGATTGTAAAAAGTGAATATAAATCCATGTAAGCACAAACTCTATGTACTACCATTTACTGTTCCTTGTAGACCACAATAATTTAAATTTTAGTTGCTAAAGTCACTTCCAAAGGTTCAGAAGTGTCCCCATCCAGGTTGGATGTGGCCTTGAGCAACCCCTTCTAGTTGGATGGCATCCCTGCCCATGGCAATCGAGTTGGAGCTAGATGATCTCTACGGTCCCTGCCAATCCAAGCCTTTCTTATTCTGTGATTCTTTAGCTTGATTATTGTAGAGAGTATTCTCCATATGTTGTAAAATCTGTTAGTTATTCCAATTTGTCAGAAACTAGCCTCTGACACATAGAGATAACATTTCCGGCAAGAATGTCTTTAATTAGGTAGTAGGAACATGACATTGTATAAAGTAGTGGCAGTAGTAGAGAGTATTCAGCTTTACATGTGAGAAATATCAGGTCTTTCTCTCTATGTATGTCAATTTTGTTAGCTACACTGAAGTAATCTCAATAATAATGATAAAATAAAAAGGAAGCAAAATAATAAGTAAAAGAAAACAATATCTTTTCCTCTATACAATCTTCTCTGTGTAATGACTTCCTTAACATGCTTCAGGACTGAAACCGACAGTTGTCAGAGAGATAATACAAGGCTATGAAACAAGGCTTAGACTTGCACGGTGACTGACAAATAAGCCAGAAATATTTGTAACCTATTTAGGCATAAAAAATACCTTAACACAGGGTCCTGATGAGTTTTATCAGACCATCCAGAGCCCTAACTCAGCCTGTGAATGGCAGGAAGATGCCATGGGAAGAGGATATCATTGTCATGTCACCCACACCTGGTGGGGATTTTTCATGCAGGGAGCTGCTCCATCCTGCTTGTGAATTTTTTTGTTTGAGCTGGCCAGGAGGCATGGTTTGCCATCAACAGGAGTTACACTAAAATTTGAAGATACACTATGATGGCGTCAATAAGCACTGTGCATGAGGCAGTAGCATGGGGGCATTCACAGAAATTTTGACATTGCTGTCAAACCTCCTTTCTTCCTGGCAAAGGTTTTGTGGAGCATAACACTATTTCCTTGATACAGGTTCATAGCTCTGCAGTCCTGTTCTCTTTCTCAGTCACACTTGTGGGAAGACAAGTAGATTACACACAGTTTCCTCACCCTTCTTTCTCCTTCCTGTCAAAGAAGCCAAAATAGGTATTTACAGGCCACACTCTCTTCCAATATATAGGAGGGTTCAATAATGACTTTAAAAAAAGTCAAAGATAAGATATTGTTTTTTAAAAACTATCTGCTCTAGAAGTTTTCCATTATTCCTATCCTCCTTAGCTGCAATAAAAAAGCTCAGTTTAAGTAGAATTATAATTGGTCATAATTTCAAGTTCTTTGTACAGAGTAAAGCAGAGGAGGTATTTTAATTTTTTGCTCCTGGAGTGCATAACAGCTCTTTCTTTAGCATAGTCTTATTTTTTAACTTCCAACTGCTTAGAAACATTGCTGCAATTTCCACTGATGTTCCCTTTGAGTAACAAAAGTCAGTAATTTAGCCAACAGCAACAGGCTGATTAGATTTGTTGCACACTGATCAATCAAAGCACTGTCTTGATCTCACTGGCCTTCAGACACTGCTTTAGAAGGCCCTGCCTTAGGGAAAATATTTTGCTTTTCTTTTTCATTATTTTCTAAATAAACTCAGCAATTTAGAAAAAATGAAAGCCATTTGCTTAACTCTATGTTTTGTATCACATGAAAATATTGATTAAACACCACACAAGTAAAGAGAAGCAGAAATACAGACAAATATAAATAAAGCAAGGCTTCAACGTAGAAAGATTTATGTACTACAAATGTAACTGAATATGAAAAAGACAAATGTTGAGCAGGAAGACATGAATATGAGAAAAACCACGAAATGAAAGAAGAATCATGGAGAGTAAAATTAATATCTGAAAGAAAATTGGCTAATAAAAATACAGTATTATGTAATTTCCTTTTCTTAAAGAATGCTCTTTAAAGAGAAAATCTGGTACAAATACAATGTGGGCACAAAGAATAGTATACCATAATAGATAAATATCTCCTATTCATAATAAAAAATTGATTAAAGAACTGGTGAGCTGACAGAAGAAGAATAGCTAGAATACACAAGTACATTCACGTCAAAACTCCAATTAAAGATCCAGATAAAGCTTAGTTGAACAGTGTGTTAGCTGGTGAGTTCAGGAGGCTAGTTATTGATTTAAAAACCCAAAGAAACGGACAAACAAAACATAAAAAACCAAAACAGAACAACAAAAAAAAAAAAACCAAACAAACAAAAAAGCCCCAAACCACAAAATTAAAAAGCTTCAAATAAACAAATAAATATATACCATAGTGCAAGTATGTTAGAATAAATAGTATTACATGTGAGAAATGCTTTTCTGGGAGGGCTTCAAGCTCGGTGTGACACAGGGTTATTAACAGTGTGAGAAGATCCATGGATATATGTCTATAGATTATAGATATAGGAAAAAAATCACATAATTGATCTTAAAAATCCTCAAATGGCAAGGAGGCTGGAACTACTAGTTTTACTGTTTGGGATGGAATCTTAGGATGTAGACTAGAATTAAGATTATCAACACCGAATGGCATAGAAATTATGAATTTGCTAACCTATGCTACAAATTTCAGAGGAAATCCTTTTGTTGATGTCACTCTATTAGAAAAACAAACAAATAAACAAAACAAGCTACAATTAGTTATTTTCACTTTATTTTAGAAAATAAGAGCTAAAAGAGGTTTTTTTCAGATCACTGTAGAATGTTAAAGGGGAAGTGAAAAGACCTGAAAAGAAAATAAAATGATTAACAAAAGAGCTGGAAACGATCTTGGCCTTGAAAAAATATGATCTTTTAGATTTTCAAATGTGCCATAAAATGAACGTCAAACTAAGCAAAGACAATGTATAGGAAAGCAAATTAAGTAAACCAATTAATTCTAACTTATTTATTATTATTATTATTATTGAAATTTCAATATATGTCAAAAAAGATTGAAAACCTGAAATTATACATATCAAATCTCCCTTTGGTGACAAGTAGTATATGTGATCAATGTATATATGGTTACAGCCTTCACTGTGGCCAAAATAATTTCAATTATTTGGAGTGAACTGTGCATAGAAATAAACAAGCTCCTAACATTATTACCCCAACACTCAAATTTTGGTGAGAAATGGCTTACAAAATATATTGTCTATGATGGAAGACACGCATATATTTTTAACTCTGCAGTTTTACAAGAACATCAATGAAATTGAGATTGACACCTACTGATCTTTAATTTTAATGAGAGAAAATCCGTAACATCAAATATCAGCAGATTTCTTTACATTCAAAGAGACTGAGTAGGCTGAGCATGGAATGAAATTTAGATCCTGAAAGTAGACTTAAGCTTTGCAGTTGTTGACTGAAAATAATTTTTCAGCCTATTGAAATCTTGCTTTGAGTGCCCAGGCACCCTGCTAAGTTTACAGACAATGTAACCACAGAAGAGAATCTGTCTAGGAAAGCAGTGGGGATTCACAGTACTGCTGTGGGGAGGCTGGACATTATCCTCTATTTGGGGTTTATATTCAGAACCTCTTCTAGATTTCACTTTGTGAACCAGGGCACTTTTTTCTTGTAAGTTAGTGCACTTTACCAAAGTGATACACCTTAAAAAGATAAAGATGGAAAACTCAAAATGAAATGTAATGAAGGGAAATGATACAGTGGAAGCAATTGAAACTTTATGTCAATAAATGCAACATCAGAAACAAGAAAAAATGAGTGTGCTGCTCCTGGATGTGAAGAGGAATCTGATACATACTTGCATAGCATATTCAGGTTGCTGTAGACATATGCAATAATTAGAAACTCTATGCCACATCCATTAGAAAGAAGTGGAGCTTTAGGAGCTATGTCTTCTTAGAAGCAACAGTCTATGAAAGTGATCATTAACAGCACAGTTTGCTGACTGATGCTTGGATTATAGGCATCTGTGATCTCTATTGTGATGTTCTTGAATAAAAACAAAACTGAAAATGGAATACTACCTTAAATTTAAAGAAAAAAACTGTTGGGCTTTTTTTTTTAATGTTAAGCAAATAATTTGGCATCACAACATTACTAGAAAAGTCTAGAAAAAAACAAATATTGTATGGATTCGTTCATACATAAGAGTATATACTACACTGAATACATTATTTCTCTTTGGCGTATTTTTTGCAATATTATTGGGTACCTAGATTTAGCTAGAGGACATAAGTGACTTTGCACTTACTTCTGTATTATTAAATCCTCTTTTAGTGCTTTGGTTTTGGTTGGGAGAAAGTTAATATTCTTCATAGAAGCTGGTAAGGGGCTATTATTTGGATTTTTCCTGAAAATAATGTTGATAACAGATATTTTAGCTATTGCTGAGCAGTGCTTACACAGCATCAAGGCTTCTTCTGCTTCTCACGCCACCCCCACCACTGAGGAGCTGGGAGGAGTGCAAGAAGTTGGGAGGGGACACTGCTGGGACAGCTGACCCCAGGTGACCAAAGGAATATTCCATACTGTTGGCATCACGGTCAGCATATTAAGCTAGGGGAAGAAGAAGGAGAGGGAGGAGGCTTGGAGTGATGATGTTGTCTTCCAAAATAACTGTTACTCCTGGTGGAGCCCTGCTTTCCTCGAGATGGCTGGACACCTGACTGCCCATGGGAGGTGGTGAATGAACTTGTTTTGCTCTGCTGACGTGAGTTTACCTATTAAATGTGCTTTACCTATTAAACTGTCTTTATCTCAGCTCCTGAGTTTTCTCATTTTCGCCTTTCCAAATCTGTCCCCCATTGTACTGTGGTGAAAAGTGAATGAACACTTATGTGGGTTTTCGTTGCTGCCTGGGATTAAACTGCAACAGTCCCAGGCTGGGCCTGGGCTGGCAGAGGGCTAGGGCATCACTGCTGTTCCTGTGCTGGTGTACTGACCAGGCTGGAACTCCACTGTGAACTTGAATTGAAGGAATGTGCCTGTAGGCACGGCATTATGACCAATGGAGGAGGCCATGCTGGAACAGGTGCACCTCAGAGCTTCTGTGGCTGTGGATAATCTTGTGCTCCAGCAGGTATTCCCCTCAGGAGACTGTGGGTCATAAACACTGCCCCACACTGGGCACCAGAAAGGTCAGTCACTGTTTAACCCCAGCCGTAAGCTGAGCACCACGTAGCTCTTAGATCATCTCACTAGCTACTTCCTTCTTTCAGCTAAAAAGTGATGGGTAAGAGCCAGTTAGTGATAACATTTGTATGTTCTGTCTGGTCTCACTGTCAAAGATTGCTATATTGGACTGGATGTTTTTATGTGACAGCTTGAGAATGAGCCTTCTTTGATCAATCTTCTGAAGCTTCACTACTGTGTAGTTTGGAAGTCATAGGTCTATTAGGCAGCAGCAAAGATTACCCAGCCAATAATCAGGAGAGCAAATCTGAAATGTTTCTTTCTTGTAGAGGAACTTGGAAGATCAGGTAATTAGTGGAAAATGCTAATAAGAGTCACTCTTTAATATTTTAAACCCTATAATCCGCTTAAATCACATGTTTAGGCTGGAAGAAACTGGTCCTTCGGCAATATCATCCATATTTAAAGAAATCTAAATTTAGGTGGTAACATTTGAAGTACAATACAATGAAGATCAGTGCAATCATGAATAGCAGAACCTGGCCCAGAATTCATCTTGGTGTCCAGAAACCTTTATGCACTTACATTATCCCAAAGTTGCTGTACCAAGAGTGATTTATATATATACGCTAATACTTCCTATTTTATAGTTCATGTCTTTTTTATGATTATACAAAGATTTTTGGGTAAAATTTAAGTATTTTAGTTAGCTGTGATTAGGTGGTCTGCTCTTTGCTCCTCTCCTCCTCCACCTTTGTCCCTGGACCATAATTTCCACTGAAAAAAAAAATCCATAAAAACCCTGGGGTTTGGTAATTCAAATATTGACCCATGCAGGAAAGAAGGGAAAGCAGTGCATGAGCAGTCATCAATTGTTCATGATTTTCTTTGTCTTCAATATTCAAAATAGAGAAAGTACTGCCTATCCATTACTGCCCATCTTGAAGGAATATAAATCAGCATACTTGAAAACCAAGTGTTTAACTGGTAATGATCAGAAGTATTAGAGTAGAAAAAAGATAACCCATATTCCTTTAAATAAACCAAAACAACATAACAGGACTATTGTCAGCAGATATTTAAGCAATCTGAAAAACAACCCACAATAGTAAGTTCTTTTAGAACTGACGATACCAGTGAACAAAATAAATCATCACAACAGCAATTCGTCACCAAGTGCTCCAAAACTTGACATCAAAATGCCTTTCTTGAAGCCTTTCAGCATAATAAACTTCTTGGGGAATACTCCCAGAGAGGTTCCTACAAGCAAAAAGAAAACTTTGCTTCCAGCATATTAGTGTCATCCTAGTATATTTATGAACACTTCAAAAGATGGATTTACAAATTAAGTAAGCGCTGACTTTGAGATGCCCCAATAAATGTTGAAGAGCAAAAAGCAGGAGGTAGCAAGGGAATTTCTTGATGTTTTGTTGTTTTATTTTTCAGCTGCTACAAGAGAAAAATAAACGAAATAATCAGAAAAACTCAGCAAGCCTCTTACATCTAGAGAAACCCAACAACAGTATTCAAGCTAATTAAAATATAAAAAATAATCAAAGTGGAGAGATTTAGGTTATGAGTTAGAAATATGTATGAGTGATACTGTTGCCTATGACAAGTGGCATAAAGTACACACTGTAATATAGATTTGGCACATCATATACTGTGAGATACTTAACATGCATCCCCTAGCTTTTTTCACATCTTATTATAATTTCTACAGTCATGTAGAGGAGCACAGAATGTAACATTTGAAGGAAGACCTTGGATCATGCCCAGGCTCTTTCTGTCATGGTGATATCACATTATTATTATTTAGCTGTATTTAAAAAATAGGTCTTTTTGCCTCCACTAATTTTTCAAGGTTGTTCAATGAAATTCCATATCAGTTCTTTATTCTCACCTGAATTTCATGTATGGTCTATTCATGCTCATTTCCTTGAAAGGCAATATTCTTTTAAAGCTAAATAACTCATTTCCCCATAAAGCAGTTACCTCTCTTCTCCTCCTTTTCCTTCAGGCAATACATTTAATAAAAATCCATGTTTTCTACACTAATACTTCATTCAGTTTGGCTTTATAAAAGACAAGTCTCTACTTTAAAACCTTGCATAGAGAGCAGGAATTACCCACTTTGTTCTTTCTTACTTTGCGCAGAGGAATGTTGGCAATTCTGCAATCATTCTGTACTGCCAGGAATTTGGTACTTAATTACCACACATCAATTCTTAAAATATTCTGAAACAGACAATAACTTGTTTCTCTAATGAGAATGAATTCATTTCTTGAAATATTAACAGATAGTGAGATTCCTCAAAAAAATAGTGACTTAGACTTCTGAAATATATATAATATGTGAAATAATGACATAGCCCTATCATGGATGACAGGGAAGACAATTCTTTAGCTAAAATTGGGATCATAGTCTCTACTTACTTAGCTATAAGTTTGTATTTTTAAATAAGATTTGACTCTTTACAGCTGAAAGAGGAAATTTTGAAATCTTTATGAGAACAAGCTCTGCACTTGAGTCTGTATTCAACAATCGGCTCTCCAATTGTACTAAACAGAAATAGTTGATAGACCATCCAGACCTGAAGGGAAAAGCAGATGACTGTCTGTGATATAATCCTAGGTAATTTTAAGTTGCTTTGATGCTAACTCAGTTTCCATAGTGGATGGCAAATTCCGGATAAGAGGCTGATGCTGAATGTGAACAGCATGCATTCAGGTATATGAATTACACATCCCACAGTGTCTCATCAATGTAAGACTTTAATTATTCTCAGGCAAATTGCTTAGCTACATAATATAATTAATAGTTACAGTGTATTAAACACTGTTGGTCATGAAGGAGTGGGATAAAGTGCCTTGTGGATAATGGTATCCTTTTCAGGAAAGAGTCAATCAATTTCCATTCCTAACATCACGTTTTGAGATAGAGTGAAAAATGAAAATATCTTGGTCCATAACAGCAGTTAAAATTCTTTATGAAAGAAAAGTTTATTTTCTTGAGATTAAAAATAAACAAATAAATAAATAAATAATTGAATTTAGTGTTACTTTATCACGTTTCCATTAAATTTTCTTACATGCTTGTCAGAAATGTTCAAATTAACATATCATCCTGATTCATTTTCAATTCATGCAAGTTTACCTAATAAATTCTGAATCACTGGATTTTTCCTGACTTCAGTGTAGAGTACATCAATCCCCCTTTTCTCTATTCTACAATGAATTTATTATAAATTGAAATAACTTAGACTCTGTATGACACAGCAAACACTTGGTGGAAGAATAAAAATACACTTTGTTTTCTAGGACTGACAAGGCAAGTGATGAGTCTGTTTACATAATGGGCTAATAAACCTAGATACTAACAGAAACAAAAAAATAATCTATTATGTGGCATTATAGTAGTATATAGATTAGCATTTCAATAAAGATTTTGTCTTTATCACATTTCAAATGACTGTGTTCTGCAGTGCCATTCATGACTTAAGGAGTGTTACATATCCAGCTATATCAATAAAACAGTGCATGTTCATGTTCACTACTTCATGTTATTAGAAGTTATTCCTTCTTATACCAGGAAAATTATTTCATTAAGTTTAAATTTCATTTCAGAAATGCTATATTAAATATTTTATGATCCAACCAAAATTGCAAAAAGCATTTAGTCATATTTGGAAAATTAAGTTCTTAAAGTCATAACATGATTTTCAAACATTTATATTTTTTGTGGCTCAAGCATCATAAAAGGCAGAAATATGAATTAAGGTTCCTCCATTACTGAAAAATATAAGATCTGATGAGCTAGAACAGCCTTTTTAAAAGTTGAATAGAAAAATAACTTCATATTAACAGTTCCCTTTTTTTAGCAGTTATTTTGATTAGCTAATTGATTAAAAAACCATATTGTTTCCTCAGTGACCTTTTCAAATGTCTAAAACACATAGTAATTTGCTTATTTTCTTTTTTAACATGTCTTGATTGAAACTAAATAGCTTATACTCATCACTGCAGCTTCTGTAGAAATCAATGATTTTTTTCTATGTTCCTTGTTGAATAGCTTTTCCCTTTTTCCTTTTTTTTTGGTAACTAAAGAAGTATTTGAATTATTAGAATTACTTTATTGCATTTTATCTAGTTGTAACTTTTTTCAGAAAGAAAAGGAAAGGAAAAAAGTATGTACATGATCAAAAGAACTTGAAAGCTGAATTTTTTCAGTGTTTGTAGTTTGATCTTATAAATTGTACCAGATTTGTCTTTTGCCTTACCCTTGTGAGTAATCTCATTGAACTCCAGGACTTTTCTCATGATAAAGCATTTGCAGAACTGGCCCTGAGATAGAACAGGAAATTAAAGATTCATAGAATTGCTCATAGTGGAAGTCATAATGCACTTTCATCATATCTGTGTGGTAACTCACTTTGCTGACTCTGTTCCTGGCATTGCAGCTTTTATTATGCTTTTTTTTTCCTTTTCCCTGTGGTTGAGATCAGTTATCTGATTTTACGTGGGAGTGAAAAACATTTTCTTACAAATTTGAAGTTAAAAAAAGATAATATCTAACAATAATTTTTATATGCTTTTGGAAACTTATCTCTCCTCACAGACACATAGAAAGAGTCACTATCTAGACTTGAGTAACTCACAAGTCCAGCATTTGATATGAAGAATTTCTCTGCTGTGTAGTTATACAGAAACCTTATATATTGTCATTTCACAGGGCAGTAGCAATTTTTTGTTGCTCTTCTGTTTTGTTGCTAATCTGTTTAACATAACTTCCTCAGTCTCATCAAGCAGCATGGGAGCCCTGTTAGTCTTGGAAACCTGACAGCCTAGATGAGTATTCCTGCTGTTTTATGATTGGCATGTACTCTGATTTGGCATCAATCAAAGATCTGAGTGTTGCTTGAACTCCTTTCAGAAATGGTACTGCATCTTTCAAATGGGTTTAAACTATGTTTCTATGCCTTACACAACTAATGTTTAACTGACATCTAATTTAACATAAAAGGAAAAATATTTCATTAACTCTCACTCAAAAACCTTCAGTTTGAGTTCCTTAAGTTCCTAGTCTGACAGTAGATAGACTTTTTTAAGGGAGGCATTTACAAGGAACAGGTTATCTGTATTAACTGTAGATTATGGAGATTCTGTTGAGAAAAATCCTGTTTAATTCAGTTCTCTGATTAAAAATTTGCAAAATTTTGACATTTTTACGTATCTTCAGTGCAGTGAGTTTCTCTGTAGTAGAGTGCATTATAAAAGACCAGTGACTTTAAAATCAATGGAAAAGTATTTGGGTCCAGACTCACAATGGCATTCCCCTATTAAAGGACTTGGACACATAACTGCTATTATTCTGAAAGGGAAAAAAATCCATGTAAGGATAATATGTGGACAAGATATACTTGGGTTTACAAAGGCTCTTAACAAAGTTATCACATAGAGCTTTTAAGAAAGTTAAGACAGCATGTGATAAAAGGACAAATACTTGGATGGATAAATAATTAGTTATAAGACAGACAACATGACAGGAGTAAATTATTAGCTTTTGCAATAGAGCATTACTCTTGGCAGAATTCTGTGTGGTCTATGCAATGACTTGTGCTGTTTAAGGTATTGATAAGAGATGTGAAAAAATAAATTAGAAATACACTTGTGGAAGAACTGTAGAAGGACATTATAAGACTGAGTGACCAAGAAGAAAAATTGCCAAAGAAATTCAGTGTACATAAAAAGGGTATACTGCTAAAAACCAATCCAAATTTCACAAATAAAATTATGGACTCTGACCTGGTGGCTGCCACATAGGACTAGCAAAAAAGGATTATGATAGTTTATGAAAATTTCTCCTTTTGGAAGAAGTTGAAAAACAAACAAATAAATAAAAATTACAATCAAAGGAATAAAACCAATTTCTAAAAAAATAGAAATACGAACAGTATTCTCCTGACAAATCCATGCTTTGTCTGCATTATATAGTGTGCTGGCTTGTTTGATTGAGCTTTGAGTTTGGTTTTATTTTGGTTTTGGGAATTTTTGGGGTTTTTCGTGAGGTTGTCCTGTTGCAAAGTTAAAAGATAGGTTCCAAATGATGAATAACTGAGCAGGCTGAAGGTCTTCAGTTTGAAAAAGAGATGTCTTGAAATGAGTACAATAGACATCTGTCAAATAGTGAGTGACATGAACAGAATGGAAAGTGATCAACTCTTCACTGCTACATAACCAGAAATAAGGACCTAAAATTTAAAGCGGAGGAGGAAAATTTGGAGTAAATAGAAGGATATAACTACTTAGAAACAGCTCAAGGAATGTCTTTGTTGCCATCCAGTTTCAAAATTGGATGCAAAATTTTTGCCCATCTTCAAGAGGCAAAAAACTAAAAGTGTTTATTAGAAAGATCAGTTAAGAGCAATTGAATAGACCTCACATATCAGAAATTCCCAGAGCTAAAGACAGATGAAAACACCCAGGAAGCACTTACGAGCAATGTCTTTGCTTCCTGTTGTAGTAATTTTGAGATAAAAAAATCTTGACTGAGTTGACCCTTAGTCCTGAAGCAATTAACTGGTCTTCCTATTTTGCAGATAATATGAAAAGTTTTAAAACATGGCAGCTCTGGTTACAGAGGAGCTCCAAAGTCAATCTCTATAAACACTTAAATATATGCTGCCAGACATGCCAAGACCTGCTGCTATGATGACTGTGATAGAGTTGGGAGACGCTTTACTGAGTGGACCTTGAAACTTAATTATCTACAAGAAAAGACTTGAGGAAACATTACTAGCAAGGTTTTTTGACATGAGTATGAGAACAGTAGAAATCTTTATTTACTTCTGCCAAAATTTTTCCCCTTTAGATGAAGAATCAAATATCCACTGAGTTATGGGAAAGAAAGAATGTAAAAAAAGAAATTGTTATGATATTAACTTGTAATAATAGAGACAGAGGGCCGCCTTAGAAAATGCAGAGGTGTTTGATATAAAATGCAGAAACCAACAATAGATTAAAGACAAGAACATGAATTTTCCCTTTTTGGAAATAGTTCCTTAGCTCCCTTATGATAAAACTTTCATTCTTCCCTGCATAGTGACAGTTTAAGAAGGCAAATAAGAGATTTTTTCATTCAGTATGGAAAAGTAGTTTCCCCTGGGATATGTCAAAAAACATAATGATGGATATTCCATTTTGTTATTCCTTTAATCTCCACTAGGTGCAATATGGATAAATATTAGGCTAGGTATTTCTCATGTTTTGACTTTATTTTTGATCTTTGTTCTTCTAAGTAGTCCAAAGGGTAAAGTATCTTCAGTTTGCTGCTTTTTTTTTTTAATGTTTTTTTTAAATGAACTTTTTTGATGCTAACTGCCACTAAAGCAAATTAACCAAGACTGAATTTTGTTTGCCAAGGCAACATCATTTTAAACTAATTGCAGGATACTTTGATATGGCTTTCATGGGTGCATGAATAGATTAAATGAAGTTACCATTTATAGTCTCTGCAATAGGTGATGGAAAGATTAAATGAATGCTGGATGAAGAATATTTCCTCCTCCCCCAGTAATAAAATTAATATATACAATAAAATAAAAGGAATTTTATTCCTGTGCAGGATACAGGTGTAAATTTATTGCTAATGTAATAAATTGTATTATTTGTATTACAGATTAACTGCTTAACACTTTTTTCAAATATGCCTTCAATGAGCAACTTTTCCTTCACATCCTTGAAATACTGTGAGTTTAAGAGAAGAGATATAATTCTCAGACCTATCAATTGTTAGTTTAACACAATTTTAAATATTTTTTTCTGATCTTTTAAATTGACTACCAGAAATTTCACCCAGTCTATGCTGTTAAATTAGATGTATTCTGCTATCAGAATTATGTCATTTCAACACTTGGAAGTCACAAAAGTAGGTTTCCTAATTCAAGTGCTTGCAGTTTCTCATACAGTTATGGTGCAAGCTGAGAAATGTACCAGGCATTCCAGCAGAATACTTAGAGCTTCCACTGCATAGCAATAACAAAGACCTCCAGCCAGAACTTCCCATTTAATGACGACTTGACTAATTAATTGATAGATTCAGCAACATAAGGCCTGGACGTTAGAAATTTCATTATGCACAAGAATAAGCATGAATCATACAGACTTTACACTTTATTGAAAGAAAAGTATTCAAGCAGCTGTTTCATTGCTATTAGAGACTGATGATTAAAATAAATAACCATTATAACAGAAATAAATAGCAGGCTTTGTGAATCATGATGCTTTGAAACCATTGAAACAATTAGATGGAGTTATAGCCTAGTGAGCATTTCCTCATTTTCATATCCATGAAATAGATATATCCATCAGTATTCCACGTATTTTCCTTCTGCTCCAGCTCCTTTTCCTGTTACCTGCACCTATCCTAGGAGAATACCTCTTTGTCACCCTGAAAACTGCTTTCTTTTGTACTTTTTGTTTTGTTTTCTATTCCTAACAAATATCTCTTTAGCTTTATCTTCATCATACGTTGCAGGAGGTATGCTAAAGTTTTGAATAAAAGCTGAAATTACTTGTAGTTAGTATGAACGTGTTTTTCCATCCCTGGAGCTCAAGAATTTAATGTATGTCTTCTACTGCTTTGACTTCAAAGCTGATGGTGCTAGGGAAGGGCAACTGAAACAGAATTTAATAGTAGGCAAATTTTCTTACAAGATTAAATTCTGCCTTTGTTATTGTCTTTACGGATCCTTCCAATACAAACCACCCTATGGTTTTACGACTGTGAAAAAAACCCCAGTAAAATTAACTAAAACACAAACCAACAACAACAGAAAGCCTCAAAAACTAACAAAAAATACACCATAAAACTAACTGTCCTGTTGTAGTAGTAAACTACAACTGTAATAGTAATAAATTAATAGTAAACATCACAAACTGTGCTAATCTTTCATTTTACAATACACTTCTCTCAACATATTTGTATTCATCAGCCACCTTCCAAATTATCAAATATCTATTGAAACTCTATCTAGACTTTTAAAATATTTTAAAGTAATTTCTAACAGGGAACTAAACTCTGTATTAACCTCTGGCTATGCAAAATTAATAAACATAAATTTCAGCACTTAATTCCCTGCTAGTAAGGTCACACTGAGAAATTTTCTAGTATCTTTCTCTCTCTTGCAATACCTCTAGTCACTGGCCTGTCTGCTGGTAGACAAATCATAGAACCTTCCAATACAGCTGAAGCCATGATAAGCTGAGGGCATTACGAGACAGTGGCAAGTGTCAGAATTTTTAGAATCCCTAATGGTGTAGCCCACGATACTTCAAATGATTAGCAACATTCATAAGATTTTTTTCACTCTGTATCTACAGTCTCCCCTCTTTAAACACAGAGTCCAAACTTCAACTGCAGCTCCAAACCAAAAAGTTAAAATACACCTGTTCTAAATTATAGACATCTATATCTGAGCTAGGTGTCTGTATTGCTTTTATAGCTAACGAAGAGGAACAGAATTAGCAAATCCTAAGGGATTTTTCTTAGGCATACCACATGAAAAACTTTCTAAAAGTGTCCCAACTGAAATGACAGTAAAATAAGTCAAGGGTAATTAACATGGTTGTGGATATTTGTGTCTTTACCTTTTCTGCGGATGTTAAGTTCTAGCTTGTTCCTGGAAGCCCCAACCCACCTCATTTCAGCCTAGGCTCTGTACTTTGAGGCAATTCTGAGTTCAATTAGAAGGGACAGCAGTGTTTTATGGAAAGCAGTACCTGTTCTTATTTTGCTCCCTGAAGTTTAAGGAGATTTAAGGAGTCCATAATTCCCATATTTCAGCAAGGTGTTTTACCCAATGGACTATCAAACTCTTTAGAATGCTGCCACTAAATCTGACAATGAGCTATCCACAGGAATGAATCCAGGTTTTAATGGGACAAAGAAGAGAAATAAGCCACATGGAACATTACTGTGTAACTAATTCATTCAGGGAATACAGGAATATTGGATTACAGGAGTACCCTCAGTGTTGGTATTCTTGTAATCTGCTACCTGTTTATCGGGCCGCTTATACATCTTGCATTTAAGTCTTATCTGATAAAATGCCTTAATGGTAATGGGGAAAAAGACAAAATGTAGATTACTTCCACGTAATTTATGAAGGGGTTCATAAGAATACATTTTCTAAAGCATCTGGAGACTTTCTGAATATGTTATTAAGAATAAGACATAGTCTGAAATTTAATGATTGTCTTGCTAAATGTCACTTAGTCCAGTAACATTCTTTAACCATTTCTTTTAAAAATATTCTGTGTCTATAGAAATAGATATTAGCATGTATGTGCACACAGGTGTTCACACACACTCCTGAAAAATATTTTAATTTGTAAAGAAAACTGTAAATTAAATCTGTCATACTTAAAAACTACTATAGACACAGTGTAAAACCCCTACAAGCAACAATTTGATTCCCAATGCCTTCAAAGATTTTATGTTCTATCAGGTGTTTTGTCCTCATTTTGTTATGCTCATGTGCAACAAATGAATAATTTTAGTTTCTTTCTTTTAATTTTCAAGGAACTCCAGTAACATGGAAAATATTGGGCACTTGGTGGGCCAGTGCTGGTTCAGAAACAGCCAAATGGTCTAATACCACTCCTGAGACTCACTGGAGCTCTATAAATTGCTTTACAAATTATCTTCTTTTTTGAATTAGTGAGTATTTAGGGAGCATTCATTTTCACTTTTCTTAGTGGCTTCTAAATAAACAACATCAAAATTATTACAGTTTTCAGCACTTCAGAATCTCAGCATAAAAAAAAGTCACCAAAACAAATCCCAAACCCAACCCAAAACAACGAAAACTTCCCCCCTCGATTATAGAAGTTTGTAAAAAGGCTTCCCTGTAGGTACATGATGTATACCTTCTAATGTTTATTTTTAAAATGAATTTATTATTCTATATCAATCTATATCTATATCAATTATAGACAATAGAGTGTTACTTCATAAAGGTAATAATTTCAGTCCTAATAGCTTCAAACATCTTTTTTCAACTAGCATTTAAATCCAGTGTTAAAATAGTACTGACATTAGTAGCATTTTCTTGGATTTTTCTCTGGATTACAATACTATTGTTTCAATGTCCATTGTGTCTCTGTCATTTTCTATCTCTCTTTTGATATTTTTATCTCCATTATGTCTCTGTCATTTTCTATCTCTCTTTTGATATTTTTATCTCTTCTCTTTGTTTCTCACACATGCTCTGGCAAAAGCACTTTTCACCTGAGTTTTCCCACTTGTGTTATTTATATCCTAGTACAGTGTTACGTATGCTTTTATTCTGGAGTGGTAACATATATGGACTACTCATATTTTTATTCATATATAATGTCCCTTTTCATTATCCAGTTTCATAGAGAAGACTAATGCTGTTTTATAGCAAACTCTCAAAAGGGTACTGGTTATAATCCTATGCCAAATCAAAAAGATCGGTCCAAACAAATACAGGAGTTTGTAAGGAGGTCCAAGAGGACTACATTCTTAAAAGAAATTAAATATTTAAAATCATAACTAATACAGAAAAATGTACATGCATGAGTACATATTTCTCATTATATATTTTTTGTTAAAGAGTTATCTATCACATTTAATCTAATGACAAGTTGTCCTGATTAGATTTCAATTTACACTAACGTAATTAGATTTTTTTAATCTAAAACAGGAGAAAAATTTAACTTCAGTGAAAATTACTCAGTTTAGTAAAAAACCTCCAACAGATAAAACGTGCCCTAGTTAAACATTTCTTTGTGAAATTCCCCCACATCCTGCCCCCAAATTTTAATTATAGACCAGGTGTCCTTGTTTAATTTGAGATAGAGGTAATTTTCTTCATAGTACTGGTATAGTGATGTGGGTTTGAATTTATTATCAGAATAATGTTGATAACACAACATTATTTTAGCTGTTGCTGAGTAGTGCTTACTCTAAGTCAGGGAATTTTCAGGTTCTCATGCTCTGCATGCACTCTTGAGCGCATGCACAAGAAGAAAGGAGGGAGCACAGCCAGGACAGCTGACCCAAACTGGCCAAAGAGATCTTCCATGGCATCATGTTCGATATATGAACTGGGGAAGCTGGCCAGGAGTGGAATTTGCTCCGGGTCAGGCTGGACATCAGTCAGCAGGTAGTGAGCAACTGTATATGTATCACTTGTCTTTTTTGGGTGATTTACTTATCTCTCTTTTTATTGTTTCCTTTATCATTACCATTTTATTGGTATTATCATCCTTTTTCTTTTAATTTTAGTTATATTTTATTTCTATTATTTAGCTGCTTTATATCAAGCTAAAATTTTTACTTTATTTCTGATCCACCTCCCTTTCTCAGGCAGGTTGGGTGATAGAGATGGACAGTGAGTAAGTGGCTGTATGGTACTTAGTGCCAGATGGGGTTATCTCATGACACCTAGGTGTATTTTTTGCACATTAGTAGGCCCTGTAAATGCAATAAAAAGTGACTTTGACTCTGCCAGAACTAATGTGTTTCTAAATCTATGAAATTGTAACATTCCATATACACAATACAAAGACAGAAACTAGGCAGAATTGGAAGAACAAGACACTTGGAGAAGGAGAGTCATTTACATGTAGATCGAAAAATACATTAAAACTACCCGGTGCTTCCTCTCATTTAACTGATTACATATGGGAAATACGTAAGTGTTCTTCAGCTGCTACTATCAGAAATTGTTAAAAAGGCAAACATAAGCACATTTTAAAGAGGCCCCATGAAATTGCTCTACTTTTTCCACTTCTGAATCAATTAGGTGACTTTATTAAAATATCTATTAATAAGTCTGAACATCTTGCACTCCATTCTCGACAAGGGAAGTCAGGATGTAATTGGTAACCATGATGTTTTTCTTAGCAACATTATATTTTTTTACCTTTAACATCCTCCTGGATTCTGAAGCTAACAATTACACATCGATTTAAAGGATTTATTAATGTTATGATTTTTTTTTATGCATGAGGACATAGGTGAGGATGCGTAGTTTGTTGCTTACTTTGTTTCTGGTTTTAGTTTTATTTTTTGCTTTGCTTTTTTGTCTTTGTTTGGTTTTGTTGAGTATACATGACATTTAGCAGGAAACGAAAACATTTTCATACCAACCATACAAAGGAATGTTCCCATGGCAGTGGCATGATAGAATGTTCTCTGCCGTGGGAGGATTTCAAGACCTGCTGGCACAAAGCCCTGACCTAACATCCGACCTGTTCCTACTTTTGAGCAGGAGATTGTGCTGGGTACTTCCTGAGGGCACTTCCAACGTGTCCATGATTCTATAAATTTCTGAGAATGATAGCTTATCACTCTCTAAAATCATGGTTCTATAATTCTGATTTACTTCAAACTTCATGTAGGAATAGGAGACCAAAGTAAAATTCTTCCAGTCAGGCTCCTAATTCCATCAGCACTGATTTAAAGAAAAATAATTAATAAAATTAGCAAGACGTGAAAGCTGAAGACTTGATAGTTAAGCAGGCTTGCTACTAAGCTTAAATCACAATAGTTTTAAGTATATGGAATTTTTAACTTAGGAAAAAATTACATCAGATAGATCTTGCATAATTTATGCTTGATATAAATGGCAGTTCCTTATATTCTAAATATATCTGCACATCTTTAGTTACTATTCTCTTCTTTCTATCCTGTTCTGTTACCTGTTACCTATTAGTCCATATAATTGAGGGAGTTAAAATATAAAGGAATAATTAAATGTTGTTACTGGGTGAATTGCTCTGTACTACAAGTGATACGCAGAATACTTGTGGGATACTTGCCTGTTTTCAATAAGAATAATCTGAGAGTGTTTACTGAATCTAAACACTTCCCTTACTAAGGGAGCCAAGAAGGAAAGTTTTTGTTTTGTTTTACTTGAAGTAGTTATTGACATAGTTGTGCTAAGCATCCTGTATTCCCAGATAAGCACAGAAAGGCAACTTCAGCATTCAGTGTGTAAAACAACAACATTACTTAGCTACAGTCATGGCTAGCCAGAAGGCAATGTGTATATGTTTGTACAGAGTTCAGAGCACTCACATTTGCCCTAATCAAAAAGTGGAAGTTAGGACAAGTACAGGTTTTCTGTCCATTAATGTGAATAGGAAATGTGTATTGCAAAAATCCCTCTGAATACAAATATCAGTAGCTCAACTTGGAATAATCTGTGGTTAGTGGGATTTGCTTTTAAGCAACTGAGTTTAAATATTTAATACAGTAATAGTGGGAAATGGTTTAGATTAGGCAAATAACGCAAATATAATTTCTATATTTATTTTTATTTTCTTCTTGTCACAAGCTCAGAGATTGTGCTGCAAATGGCTGAGAAGCTCCCGGGAATTGCTAAAGACTTTGCAATACCATGTACAGGAGGAGAGTGAGAAGATTTTTAAGCACCTTGGAGGAGATTTACTTATATCTGACACTTAGATGAAAAACTGCATGGGACAAATTGTGACAGAATTACCATACTGGGCAGTGAAAACCCTTTTAGAACATCAATGTGAATATGATAGGTTGCTTCAGACATGGGGCTCATATGGCCCAGTACCCTCTTTCGTTCCAGCTGCAAACTGGAAGGTTTGTAACAACTTGCAGTGTTGCAGTGCGAGTGGCTGTGGCTACTATGACCCCAGAGGGAACGACAACATCTGAGTCCTGGTGGTCAGGCACTACTGTTTAAGATCACCTCTTTGGGGGTGGTGAGCTCCAAGAATCCTTGGGTTCCTTAATTTACTTAATACAAGTTGGTTGGTCTCTGTTCTCCCCTCCCAGTTTTACGTAAAAGAACAAAAATATTTATCCCTTTAGTTGAATATGTATCAGTTCTGGAAAGTTCCATGTTCCTGGGTGCCCAGTTGGTTACTCCCTGTTACCCCTCCTGTAAGTGTTCCCCATTGGTTAATTCCTTGTGGACTCCTCCCCTCTTGCCCTTCCCTATTAGCTATCACCCTTTTCTCCGGCCTGATTTCTCGGTATAAAACCCCTGGACCCTCCTGTATTGCTTGCTCTTTGTCCCTGGATCCTTCACTGGCTATAAACCTGTTTGTGGAACCCATACGGAGAGTCCCTCCTTCTTCTTTACCTTCACCCACACGCCTAACAGTGTAGGTTGGGGCGAGCTCCCTCGGGTGAGGAGCTCGCGCTTTGGATCTGCAGGGTCACTGCCTGAGCAGCGCAGCTGACCTTGGGGCTTTCCCCTGGCTCAGCATGCCCTCATTGGGGCTCTACAAGTAAATCCCAAAAAATAGAGCTTGAAGTCCAGCTGGAGGTATATATGGCTATTTTTATTTCTTTGCTTGCTTCTTGTTTTAATCAGTTCTTTTTGGTCGGAAATCAAGACTTGACACAAAAACTTAGAAGAGAAAATTTAACTAAAGTAATAGTACTCAGTGCACCCTAAAAAATTACCATCAGACACTGAAAAATTCAACTGAAAGACTTGCTGACAAAAATAAGAATCTGTGGATGGAAACATTAAGATCTATGAGACATGGAGGCTTAGGGCTTCAAGAGTTGACTGTTACCAGGTGGACAGCTGTCAGTTAAAATGCAGAGACAATAGACCATAAAATTCCATTACGAAACCATTGCTACCACACTACTTCTACAAGGGCATGGATAGAAAATACTCAGTAATTATTTGATTCAAGGTGCATTGTTTAGATACCTCTTTTAATAGTTTAAAAGTTGCACTTTATTCCACATATCTATTGAAATAAAAATGCGCAAATCTGTTTAATCTTTTATATTGGAGTTCAAAAAGGAGAAGATGGAAAATACAACTAGAGTAGTATTAAACTGCAACAGTAAGAACAATATGAAAACTGTAGAATAGATTATAAACTATTTATAACTCTGGCCATTTTGCAAAGCAGCCAATTTAATAATTGACTATTCTATATATAAATTCCACTGGCATGTAAAAAGTTATAGTTTCTGATTGGAATTACAGAGAAAATACAAGACGCTAAAAAAATAATAATTTTAGTTTTTTTAATCACAGTTCCTGATTTAATATTTCACAACACAGTTTCCTAGGGGCTATTTCTCCTGGGAAAAGGCATTCACACTGATTGATATAGCAATATTTTGCTTAGAAATACTGTTTTTAGGAACTTTTACCTTTAGGTACATCATGCAAATGAAGTTTTTGTTATAATAAACAATTAACAATTACTGATTGATGATTTCTCTGTAAATTACTGTAGTTTTTTTCTTTGTCCATGTCTATAAGTAGATTTTGTTATTCTCAAGTGTTCCAGCTATTTCAATTGACTGGTCTTTCTTTTTTAATATATGAATTGACAGAAACATTATATGTGGCTATTCAGTATCTATATTGGAAAATACTGCACTATTGCTTAACTTCAAGTGCTTAAATAAGAAAAAAAATTTTGTCTACATGATCAGTTTTGTATGAAGCACCTTCTCTCTTTTACAGGAAAAATAATAATACAAGGGGAAGTATCAGAAAAACAGGGGAGGGGTCTCAATAGTTTTTAAAAATGTTAAAAGAGTTTTTTGGAGGAATGTTCTTCACAAAAATTAAACTTATGCGAGATTCATAGGCGGTATTCAAGTTAAATTTAAATAGTCTGATCATAATCACAACGGGAGGTACATACTAGATTCTAGCTGTGAGCAGTACTATCACATTTTGTCCTGCAATAGCTTCTTCCAATCAAGTTTTTTTCTTCCTTTTTACCTTCTATGCTGTAGTAATAAAGAATTGAAAAGCATAATGAGAACATTGTTTCGCTTTACATTTGCTGCTTTGACTGAACAAACCATTGAGGCAACTGAACTCTGCTTGAGACTATTTGTGTTTAAGATAGAATGGTACATAGTTTGCAAGGTGTGTTTGATAAACTGTACAAAGCTCTTAGTGGGCACAATTGCTGCAATTTGTAGAACATAACATGAGAAAGACATGATGAGAAAGGCTACCTTTTTTAGTTGGTTGCAGAACTTACACCAAAATTGAATGGAATGGGCTTTATTTGCTTTAGACAACTGAATTGAGAGCTCCCACATATGCCACTCACCAGCTGATAAATATTCAGATAAGATTGCTCCTTGTTCAGTTCCAGCTGTGGAAGTTAGTCCACTGTCCACAGAATACCCAAAGGGGGATAAGAAAAATTTTGAAAGTTAACAAATGGTAGGGCAATTTTTCTTGCACTTTGGTTGATACTTTTTGTTTTGCATAGAATTTGGACCACTCTTCTAGGATCTATAAGAGATTTTTTTGGTCAGATAGATTAACAATTTTCTAGTTTTTCTGTGACATTTTTTTCCCAATATTGTTCTTGAAGAAACCAGGGAAAATTATAGGCATTTATTTTAAATACCCGAACTAGGCAAAAAAGATCTCACTCTGAAGGTTTAGGAAGCTATATATACAGACATTCACTAACGTCCTAGGAGACAAAGACAATTTATTCAGATGGAGGGAAAAAGCTATTTATCTAAATCAGTCTGACTAAGATTCCATCTACATCAGGTGTTTTTGCTTATATGTGTTCACATGTGCCCATATGTACATATATATGGGTCATTTTTATACATGCTCTGTGATGAAAATGTCTCTGAAATTCTAATTTACAAACTTTTCAAGGTTTTTTCGCTTTTTAAGACTAGCTTCCCTGTAATCATATAACCCTGTTGGCATGGCTGATTTAACATAACTTCTTTACAAGAAAGAATGATGATGATTAACACTGAATAAAAATATACAATAAGAAAATTATCCTTTATGCCAAAATTGTCTTTCTTACAACTTGCTCTTCCTCTAGTGCCTGCAGTTCTTCGCATATCCATTCCCCTTCATCAGTATGTCTGTTTACCTTGGCTCAGTGAGTCTATCTGAGTGCACGTATCTGAATGAAGTTGTATTTGTTTTGGTGGCTTTTATCTTAATCTGTTTCACACAGTGACTTCAAGCACAATTTTTTTTATATTGAGTGTAGGTGTCACGTTTTTCATAGTGGGGCCTACAAGAGAGCGGAGACTGAGAAAGGCGCGGACCCTGGTGGATGCTGGCAAAGCAGCAAGCAAAGCCAATTTATTACAGTAGTTACCAGCATTTATAGTTCTCTAATTTCTGGACAAATTTTTCCACTTAGCTCTCCTTTGCCCCTGTTCCCATAGCAACACTATCAAGTCCTTTCAGACATCCCCCTTGCACCAGTGGTACCCTTATTCACATCTTCTTTTACGCTCAGGTCATGGCATCCTCTTCGTTCCATCTTTTGCTTATTGTTCTTGCCTTGAGCTTTATCTGTCCAACAGCTTTCACTATACCAAGGCTAGGAGATCTGCACAGCTATCAGCTTCTGTTGCTGCCTGGATCCTGACACAAGAGTGGCTCTCACATGCTATCACATGTCACATGATTCCACCTGGTTGCACAATGGACTCACCACAAGACACAGCCCAGTCTGTTAGCCAAGCTGATGGTACGTTTGAGCAAAAATATTTAAGAAGGGGAAAATGTTGCACAGACAGTGAGGAGTGAGAGAAAAAGTGAGAAACAGACCTAAGAACACCACAGTCAGAGAATACAGAGGGGTAGGAGGTGTTACAAGTTCTGTATAAGAGATTCAAATTCAGATGAAGCCCTTAGAGTGAGCCATGCCAGAGCAGATAACCACATTGCAGTCTACACCACAGGGGACCCTGACCCAGAGCAACTGGATATTTCCTGAAGGAATTGTGATCTGCTGAGAGCTTACACTGGACAAGATTTTCCTGACAGGAAAGTAGACCATGGAGGACTTACTCTGGAGCAGGTTTACTCTGAAATCTTTAGGTGGAGAGGTTCCAGAGAGGAGTTGGGCAAACTTGGAAGAAGGAAGGAGTAATAGGGAGTAACTGCTATGGACTGTCCACATCCTCCTGTCCCCTGTAATCCTTGCCCCTATGGGAATGGAATAGGTGGAAGAATTGGAAATGCAGGGTTGAAATTAAGTTATTGAAAAAGAGATGTGTGTGTCTGTAAGAATGTGTTTTGATTTTGGCTTTGTTTCCAGTCATCCAGATCTATGTCAGTTAGCAATAAATTTTCCCTAAGCTGGCTCTCTTTTGCCCGTTGTGGTAACTGTTAAGTGATTTCACTCTCTGTATTTTGATCCATGAGCTTTATAATCTTATTTTCTTTCCCTGTCCTGCTAAGGAGGGGGAGTGAGGCAGGGTGAGAGTCTGGCAGCTGGTCAAGGTTAATCCACTGAGTATTTCAATCTGTATTTCAATTTAAATTTAATTCTGGTCGAAGTTTTAATTCTATGTCAGAAATTTGGTACTTCAGGCCTGGGTTTATCATACCACTGTTAACACTTTCAAATGAAGGCCCCAATTTAGAAGGCGCAAAGGGATGTGCACATGATCCTTTGCATTTTAATCTGAATAGCACCTTGGAGCAATCTCTTTTATAAAATCTGAATTGCTTCTGCTAGCAATACCTCCATTATTATTGGCAGGAAATTTTAATTGCAAACATAGCACTATGTTTATGATTATTTTTTAAATTAGTGAAAGGCATTATATGAAAAATTTTTAAAAGATAATGTTTCTCAATATTAACATACCTTGCTTCATTTAGATTATACATGGAGATCAAAAACAAAAGGAAGGAAGTATTTGCAAACTCATACTTCAAATTCAAGAAGAAAAAAGCAAACAGGGAAACAAAAGCCCAAAAGTGTGAAATTTTAATGTTACATTCTCGTAGAGAATTTTCATTCTTTTAGTTCTGTAGTGCCTGAAGTCCCAGTGTACAGATCAGGCTTCCTGCCCACATTCATGGTGACTGCAGAGATGCAAATATGAGTTATCTTCTTTAAACATTCATTTCTCATCATGCTGTAGCAGTGAAAATTAGCTTCAGTGAAGAAAAATAGTGAAAATGTTAGAAACATTAAATGATTGAAGTCAGAAGAGACCTCTTGAGATTGTCAGGTCCAAACCCTAGCTCAAAGCAGGGTCAAATAGAGCAACTTCTGGGGGCTCTTTTTTATCAAGTTTGGTATTTCTCCAAGGATGGAGCTTCCACATTCTGTCTGGGCAATCTGTTCCAATGTTTAATCAAACTTAGAGTGAAAAAGTTTGGGGCTTGGGTTTTTTTGACAGGGGCAGGGGAGAGTGGGGGGTGGTGTGGGGGGTGTTTGTTGCTGTTTTTTATTTTTGTTGTTTCTTGTTGTTTCTTGTACTTTGTTATCAAATTAATTTGAAAAAAAATAGGGTGATTTGTAGTTTTGTGAGTGTTCAGGTATTTCTGAAGCATTGGGTAAATCTCTGTATCTAAATAATACCATCATGGAAAGGCTTAGGTTGGAAGGGACCTGAAAGATCACCTGGTTCCATCCACCAATCACATGGACAGGGATGACATGCATTAGATCAAGATGCACAAGGCCCAATCCAACCTGGCCTTGAACAACTTCCAGCAAGCTCTTCCAGTGTCTCACCACCTCTGACTTCCTAACATCTAATCTAAATCTCTCCTCTATTAGTTTAAAACTGGTCCTCCTTGCCCTATCGTTATCTGCCTGTGTAAAAAGTTGCTCTTCCTCTTTTTTATAAGCCCCCCTTAAGTACTGGAAGTCTGCAATGAGGTCTCCCACGAGCTTTCTCTTCTCCATGCTTTACAACACCAACTCTCTCAGGCTGTCTTTGTAAAAGATGTCCCACCCCTCTGATCGTCTTTGTGGCCTCCTCCTGACCCACTCTAACAGGTTGATGTCTTTTTTGTGCTGAGGACCCCAGACCTGGATGCAGTGCTCCAAGTGAAATCTCAGGAGGGCAGAGTAGAAGGACAGAATCATCTTCCTCGACCTGCTGGACATATTCCTTTTGATTCCGTTCAGGATACAGTTGGCCTTCTGGACTGCAAATTCTCATTGTTGGCTCATGTCCAGCTTTTTGTCCACCAGAACCTTCAAGTCCTTCTTCACAGGGTTGCACTCAAAGAGTTCCTCTTGCAGTCTGTACTCATGTCTGGGATAGCCCTGACCCAGCTGCAGGACCTTGCATTGGACTAGTTGAACATCATGAGATTCCCATGAGCCCATTTCTCAAGTTTGTCCACATCCCACTGGATGGCATATCTTCCTTCTCTTATGTCAACTGCACCACTCAGCTTGTAAATGGTACAAGTGACATCAATCTAAAATGTAGTTTATTCATAGTATTTTTTGTGATTCCTATGTTATAATGATAGTTGTGATTTATACCCCTCTAAAGAGAGAAAATAATGATGGAAATGCTCAAGTGTACAGTTTGTGAACACTTAGATTGAAATCTGTTTGCAGTAGCGCTCAGAAAATACCTCATCATTCAGGAATCCTGTCTGAAAAGGCACTGAAACTCATAAATGACAGCATTTCTTAAAGTATTATTTGTAAAGCTATTTACCCCTTACAGCTAACCTCTCCTGTGTGCATTTACTGCCATGAAAAATATAAAATAATTTATTTCACGGTTAAGCAGATAAAACATAAATAAAAATTCCTTACTTGTTGAACAATCCCCAGCTGACTACCTCCAGTTATTTTCATAGAATCTCAGAATGGTTTGGTTTGGAGGAAATCTTTAAAGTACATCTTGTTCCAACCTCCCTGACACGGACAGGGACACTTTTGAAGAGATCAAGTTTTTGAATACCCTGTCCTTGAACACTTTCAATAATGGGATATCTACCACCCCTCTGGGCAAACTGTTCCAGTGTCTCACTACCTACAAGGTAAAAAATAAATAAATAATTCTTCCTTATGTCCAGTCTAAACCTATACTCTTTCAGTTTAAAGCCATTATCCCATGTCTGACCACGTCATGCTCTTGTGAGAAATCCCCTCTACGGCTTTCTTTTAGGCCCCCCCTAGTGCTGGGAGGCTGCTACAGAGATTTTTCTTCTCTAGACTGGAAAACCTCAGCATTTTTCTTTTTCAGAAGAAAGGTGTTCCAACCCTCTGACTACTTCAGAGGCTCTCCTTTGAATCAAATTCTAACAGTTTCATGTCTTTCTTGTACTGGATACCGCAGGACTGGATTTATATCTTAAGTCACTTCTCACGAGAATGGAATAGAGAAAGATGAACACCTCCCTCAATGTACTGGCCATGTGTATTTTTATGTAGCCCAGGATAGGACTGTCTTTCTGAGCTGTAAATTCTGGGTTGTAAAACCTGGATAAGCTGTAAAATTAGGCCCAGATTGGTTTTCTGGGCCATTCATTGCTGACCCCTATCAATTATTTTTGTCCATCAGTATTGCCAAGTCCTTTCTTTCAAGTCTTGTCTCTATCAATTTGCCACCCAGTCTGTACTGATATTGTGGATTGTCCTTACCTACTTTTGTTACTAAGAAATCTGAGTAGTATCTTCTGAATCTTTGAGCACACTGGAAAGGTTTTTTTTTGGTATCAAGCCTACTGCTGAATGTCAGCACACCTACAGTTGTCTCTTGCCTTCTCATCTAACTTCCTCTTGCCAGCAAGACAGCTTCTAGATTGCCTCCTGCTGTTTTTCCTGATGTTTCCAGATCCTTTTTCCAATTTTTAGACCAGAATCTGTGATCTCCATCTGATGAAAAGGCATTTATTGACCTGAAAAGTCAGTATTTACCATCAGATATCTATAGAGCAAACTGTTTCCAGTATAAAGCATGAAGCTACACATTTCAGGTTCCTCTGAACAGAAACTGCTAGGAAACATGATTTTTTTAAGGAATTGTTGGTCACTTAGCATATGTCAGAGACTGAAATATTATAGTCTATGACTTAAACATTTTCTTGAAGGACTTTTAAAACTGTATTACAAAAGCTGCAGAGAAGACTACTGAATGGGGCCCTGACTGAGGCCTTACACAGCTCGCTGATGAAGATAAGGTAAAGTAACAACTCAGGGCTGGGGACATTCACGGAGCACAAGCTTAACACCTCCAAGGTGGAGACCACAGCCCCAGGGCTATCAGCTGCCAGGCTCGAACAGACCCTTGCACCAGCTGGTAGAGGGAGGAGAGGCTTTGGGTATCTTGGAAAAGCCTCTGGTCAGAGGCGCAGTGACTGCCCATCCTCCACTGTGCAGAGGAGCCCAGCTGAGGGGTCCTCACCGGGGCGGGGGGAGGAGAAGCTTATCCACAGCAGAAGGGGGTGACATGGCCCATCAAAGGGCCCCCCTCAAAGAGGTGCCCAGACCCTGCACCAGAGCACCAGAGGTGATGCAACAGACCCTCAGTGTTGCAAGGGACAGTGTCAAGCCAGCCCCTGCAAGGGGGGACACATGGGTGTTCCCACCTGGCCCAAAGTGTATATTAATCCACGGGATTCTGCACCCTTTGGCATGTGGCAGCATGTGGCAGTGTGTGGCAGCATGTAGCGGTGTGGCCACGACAGCGACAGGGGACCCTCACCACGAGCAGACACGATGGAGGGGAGCAACGAGATGTCGCTGGCACCCTCGGGAGGGTGATATGCTTCCACCTAACCCCTGCCACCTCTCCCTGTCCCCCCACCCCCTACACACACTTCTTTTTTCATTTCTTTCTTTCTTTTCTCTTTCCTTCTCTTTGCCTCTCTACTATTAAATAAAATACATCCATTTTTTGGCATCAACATCTAACCTCGTTTGGTTTTAATCTCATTTCTGGGAATATTTTGAACCTTCTAAGTTCTTTCCGGTTTATGCACAGAGACTTAGCTTTCTTTGCTTTTCTGGGTTTAGACCGGATAGTAACAGCATAGCATACAATTATTCAAATTATTCTGTGCTTGGAATCTTTGAGGCATTCATTATCTTACAAAATATAATTTGTACTATACAAGATGGATTTTTTTTTTTAGGAAAAACATAAACAGGTTTACTTGTTTACTTTGTTTCACTACAAAAATCACAAAATCACTGAATCATCAAGGTTTGAAGATACCTTCAAGACCATCTAGTACAACCATCAACTTAACACCACCATAACCACCCCTGAAACATATCCACAAAAATATTTCTATGACATAAATTGCCCCTAGATTACAGAATTTATTGTGACTCCTACCATGAAAAATGTTTTACTTATGCCTCAGTTTCAATAGTCATGAGATTATACCAAACTCCATAATTAAAATATATTGGTTTATATAAAAATATACTATTAATCAAATGCACAATGATAATTCCCATGAAAGGAGAGTTAAAAGACTCCAGGTCTTCAGGATTGCAGTTTAGTTGCTAAATTTGTGATACCTTTGACTTATACTTCCATGGTGAAAACTATTGGTACAAAAGTAAATAGTAAACTGTTCATTGCATTAAATCACTTTGTGCAAGTGGACCTAAATTCTCTTATATACATATATAGGTGCAGACATAGATCTGGGCATAGATGATATAGATACAGATATATGTAAGTATGGAGAGATTTCCACAGAGTAAAATGAAAAATTCCTAATTAAATATTCATATTTTAATTTGAGTTTAGCTCTTATAATATAGGTCCATCAGAGGAATGACGAGAGGGAATAGCAGCGTAACAAAAAACCAAGAGTATCTCCCTTGTATGAGCAGCATAAGAATAATGAACTAACCATATTGGCTAGGAACCTTCGAATAAGCCAGGAAGGTTTTAATTGTGGAGGAATTGTGTTGGAGGATAATACTGGCAATTTAAATTGTTGAACAGAAATATCTGAGCTGTGTGGTTCACACAGATAACACTAGTTCTTTACAGTGTTTTCCATAAATTATGTTCTTTTAACCCAAGTAGTTTCATTATACTTACTGTAAAATTAAATTACTACATTAGTATTAGTAGTCAAATTTGCATATTGCAAAGAAAAAAGTAATGTTGTTTCATTCAAAAAATGTTAAATGGAATTTTAAAAATGAATATTTATTAAGTATTGTGAAGTAGATTTGATGATGATTTTTAATTGTGCTGCTTGTCTTTATAATTGCAGCATTATTCTTATGTAAATTGGTGTATTGAGCAGCTGGAGAAAAGAAACTCTCTGGTTTCCTATCAATGTTAGCATAAGACTAATGAAAACCGTGTGGGGCACACAAACCCTCACACTGCCACTGGGCCATCATGAAGTCACATATACACATACTGATTTTATGTGGCAAGGTTTTAGTAGGGGAGCGTTTCCTTCTCTGAGAGGAGACTAATTTTCACCCTCATGTGAGATAGAGCAAGTTTCAGGTTTTGGCCTTGCTTTTGTTTCTTGTTGTTCCACTCTTTTATTAATTGGTAAAATATATTTTTTCCCCAATTGAGAAGGGAATGCAAATAAAAGAAAGCCCAGTAATGGGACCAGAAGCAATGGACACAATCTGAAACACAGGGGGTGCCCTCTGAACATCAGAAAACATTTTTTTTTTCACTGTGAGGTTCTCTAGGCATGTTGTATAGTCCTTCCCCTCAGAGATAGTAAAAATTAGTCTGGACAAGTTCCTGATCAATTTACTGTAAGTGGTCCTTCTTGAGCAGAGGTAGCTGGACCAGAGGTCCCTTCTAACCTCAACCATTCTGTGAAGCTGTGTGTGATAAGAAAGTGTTCAGCAAAATATAAACATAGACACAAAAAAATACTTAACTAATACCTATAGACAAATTAAAATTAAAGGAATATTATACACTTGAAAATGTAAAAAGTATGTAACTAGCTTGAGCTGGATATTGAAGGGGAGTTTGAAAAGAGTTTAAAAACCTTTGAAAGACAGCACTTATTGACTACTAGTGGTAGTGGTGAAATCCCCAGACCCAAGCTTTTCAGGACACTCCTATTTGGACAATCCCCAAATGCCCATTGTGATTAGATAGGGTGGTGATGAGCTGAATATATAACAGCTTAAAATGATTGAATGGAAATAGATGAGAAATCTTGCAGTTGTAAAATGTACATTGGAACAAAATGATGGGACACGGAAAGAGCACCAATGATCTGTGTTATCATATGGGGTTCTAACAAGGGAAATAAGAAAAGTTATTCAACTCTTCTCTCACCAGAACACAAAGTTTTCAGACACATCAGACTTATAAAATGAACAGAATGAATATTATTTTGCATGCAATGATTAAACTATGAAATCTCTTGGCACAGCAGTAAACAAATGCTTTTAGCTGGACAGGATAATGCAAGGATTCAAAGACACCTTGTAACACAGTAGTTTCATTGGTGGCTATTGAACAGAGGTTATCTACATGCGAGTTTTATTTCAATCAGAAGTTCCCTTTAGAAAGAAGGGAAACTCACTGTTTTCTACATTTAATGCATTTTGCCTTATTAAACCTGTGTTGAAATTTGCAATCTATATTCCTTTTGTAGGAAACTACATTGAAGGATGAAGGCTGGGAGCACATATGATGTGGTGTAAGGGTTAATATTTATTTAACCCACACTATGAAGTTAGATTTAGGCCAGAGGAATCGTTCTCCCTCACCAAGCCAAAATAGATAAAATGCTGTCCTCTGGACTAATTAATTCTCTGTCAGATGTTCACTGCATTGTACTAATTTTTAACACAGTCCCTATGATCTAGGTTGGATCAACTCACAAAGTGCTTAATCTATTATTTTTCTCAATCCTTATTTTCCCCCTCAAGTACCTAATTTGTCCTGAGCTGGTTCTAAGCATGTTTTAAATGTGATAGCATTTCTGGTGGTTAAGTGACTATTGCTTGACTTGTTCTTATTTCAGTTCTTTTATCTGTCTGGTAAAACAGTCTTTTAATTCAATTTATTGGCAATTCATGCAAACATTCCTAGTTGACTGTTCTCCTGTTTTTTCTGTGTGATACATGTAGTCTCTCCCAATTGCCTCAGCAAGGTTACAGGCAGTGCAGAACTGAGATCAGTGCAAAATATTATTAACTCATTGCCTTCTCTTTCAGCATGGGTCATCTGTGAGCTGTAGTCCCTCAGGAATGTCCCTGTCCTGCCATGAGTTGCTCACTGACATTAGTTCCTTGGGCTGCCCTGCCACACCATGGGCTTCCTGCAGTCCTACATCCTCTTGAATATTGTACATCCTCTTGAATATTGTGCCTTCTTCCAAGATTGCCTCTCTAGCTAAGGCCACAAAAATGACCTCTTCCTTGTTTTCCTCTGCTACTTCCATTTCTCCTTTCATGTGTCCTCATGACTACCATTTTCCCTTAAATATGTCTGAGGCAGGGTACTGGGAGTTTCCCTTCAGTTTTGGCTCTCAGTGCGATGCTCACATCAGTGTTAGGGCTGGCAGGATGGACTTTGGAGAAGTATGCGTAATGATTTTTTTTTTTTTTAAAGCAACTGCACTATTTTAAATTTCTGATGTGCATTTTTGTCCAAAAATATTAACTTAGAGTAATATTTAGATAAATTTTTGTAAGTAATTTTCACATACTCTTATAATGTGGTCTATTAAACAATACTTTTTATGATACACGTATGCTATTTTTTTTCTGGTTTTATTGCTACAACAACATATTTCAAATTTAATAACTTTTTGTATTGTAATTTTTTGTTCTTAGTCATATTTTCGGGGGTATTTGGTTTGTTTTTTTTTGGTTGGTTGGTTGGTTGGTTGGATTTTGGTCATAACAATGAGTATGCAAGTCATAAAAACATATTTTTATAATACAAATTAAATTAAACACACACACAATTTTTTTCCCATATTTATTATAGAGGGCAAAAATGTAATAATTGTGAGATACAGGGAAAATAGTTTAATGTAAATTCTTACTAAATTATTCCATTTTGCTTCTAGCTTTGTTTCAGAAAGGAAAGCTTGTTTTGAATCAATTTCATTAAATGTTTACTATCAAACAGAATTCCAAAGGCAAATATTTTTAGAACTTTAAGAAGTCGAAAGCTATTACAGGGATTTTTGTTGTTTCATTTTCTTTCTTCTTGCTTCATGCAGTTTCCATAAAAAAGGCAATATACTGTGCAAGTAACTCTTCAGATAAATACATTTGCAGTGCTATCCAAGACTGAATTCAATTCTGAGTTAAACCATGCCTGCCAATTATTTCCAGCTATTTGATAGACCAGTTCTATTCAATTTAAATTCCATTCTCAACAAAATATACAACAAAACGATGCACTCAGAAAATGATGCTTTGTGAGAGACAGAAACAATCAACAGTTTATTTTCTTTACTGTTTCTTTTGTGGAAGTAAAAAGAAGAACAGCAAGAATATGCAAAAAATGGCATATTATAGTACTAGCACTGTGGATATTCTAAAGCTGTTGTCAAGGAAAGATGTATGAGTAGGTCAGGGGTCAAAAAGATCTCTCAAATTCATATCTTAAAAAAAATCCCCCAAAACCCCCCAAATCTGCCTTCTTTCAAAATATGTTTTAAAATTAATACTTACATTTGGTAGCTAAAGACATTCTTTCAGTTTTTCAACTAAATATAGAATGATACTAAATTTTAAACCCATATCTTGTACACCACACAGGCAGGAATTTCTACTTTAGTTTCTGTTGAGGGTAATAAAAATTCTGCAGAGGGTAAGAAAAATATGTACTTCTAAAATATGAGAAAATTGCATAGTCTTCTTTACTGAGTTAGGGTCTTTCTAATAAAGGGAGTAAAAGAGAAAGGTCACAGAGAATTATCTTTACCTCTTACATGTTTCCCTTCTTCACATATTCATAGCCTAATACATTTTTACAAAGTATTCCACAGACTACTGGATCTTCAGTATACCTGATTGCTTTCCTCAAGTGAGGCATAAAATTTGTTTTCTGTTCGTAACCTTCACTGACTTTGACTGGTATAACATACAAAGAAAAAAAAATATATTGTTGTCATTATAATTACATAATAATTTTGCAATTATTTTAATATCTTCTATCAGAACAATTAGATAATAGTCATCCACATCTGTATTATTTGACCTCTAACTGTATGAGACAATGTTGCTTTGTCACGTAAGCTAGTCACAGTCTAGATGCAAATGTATGTCAATGATAATTAGATTTCATAGGGACAAAATCCATTTATCTGTCTATATGGTATACAATATGCATCTTTAAGCATGTGTGTATGAACACAGAGATTACAATGTAATTTTTTATTATTTTATTTTTAATTATTTTATTAACAATTAACTTATGGGGAAAAAAAAGTGCCCATTGGTTTATAATTCTTGTGGATTCTTATTAGAATAAGGCCTATTCAGTCATCCTAATTGCAGTGTACACTTGTCTTGACAGATACTTCAGATTTTATGAAGCAATTTCATGCACACATTGTTTAACTTGAAGTTGACTCTTCAAGATTAGCCCAAGAAAAGCATCACTTTTTTTCAGCACTTTGTTATAAAGTGGTGGCTTGACTCTTAGATAAAGCAAATCTTCACTAATTTGCTTAGCATTTTGCAAGAAATAGGTTAATAATATTTTATGTTGTAGGATTGAATCAAATTTTGGGAATATATTTTTTAAGTAATATTAAATGGAAAACTATATTACTACACCTTTCAGGAAACTGAAAACCAATTTGTCTGTTGCCTGTACTAGGTTTGATTATTTACTTTCTGGAGAAATCAGTCTATCTCTTTGTAGGAACAGTGAATTCCAGTTTAAAAAGAGCAAAATAGAATAGATGTAGTCAAGATTGGAAACTTACCAGGTGCACATTTTACTGGTTTATGATTCTTGCAAAGAATTTCAAGGCCAAGCTTTAATTTTCAGCCTGTCTGAACTCCTTGCTAAGCTTTTTTTGCACCTCTAGACTGGACTCCACAAGGAAACAAGAGAATAGTTTATGGCACAACATCATTATTCATAAAACAAAATAACGTTTCCTCCGACAGTTCTTAAAATTGATTGCATATTGTACTTATTGTGTATGAACTGCTTTTTCAGTGGGCTTACTGGTGAAAAATTGTTCACTGTTTTTTTTTGTCATGTTAACAAAAAGAATGTTTTTACAAGTCAGAAAGCTCAACTTCAGAAATTTATTGTTTGCAGAGTAAAGGTCTGATTTTCTTCCATATTTACCTTCTATTAATTCTTTACAGGGTTTTGTTTACTTTTAATGAGAAGTGGAACTGAATATCCACTGTCAAAACTGTCTTTTACTTTTGCCAACCTGGATATATTGCAGAGTTAAAATCATACAGTTTGGAAAATTGTAATTATACTGATTTTTAGTGTTAGAACTGGCTAATAAAGGAGTAGGTACTTTATTTTTTTTTCTCTGATTAATCAGGACCATTATAATTACAAAAATTTTCTGAAAACTTAATGTAAATCAAGGATTGCATAACTTTCTTAACAGATCTTACATTTTTAAGCTGTGGACTTTCTTTAGTGTTTAATAATTTACACGCGATAATCCATGAATGACTCAGGGATCATACCTGTTGCACCTTCATTTGACTTAAAATCCTAAGATGTTTATTTGTTCCCTGTTCTCATCACTCAGAAATAATGCAAAGCCTATGAAATAATGGATCATAGTATGGATAAAAAGGAGTGTCATCTATAATGTAGAACTAAAAACCTGGAAAAGTTTAGTAAGTCTAGAGAAGATTATGATGCTCAGTAGAGGATGTCTATTTCAATCAACATCCTATAATCATTTTTTCAAGGATCAATACTCCAACAGTCAATTATTTCCCATCACTAATACCAGATACTGGGAATGCCTTTGGAATAAATTAATTAAATTCAGAATAATTATTGTCACTATGAGAGTGAGGCATAGAAATTGGAGGAAGGTATCTGACACCCATCAGTAAGATCATGTTCATATTTTCCTATAAAGTGCACAATTTATGGTCTTATGGCTTATTTTTTTCTTTACAAAAAACTTCAGGTACAGATCTGAGTGTTAACAGAACTATTTCAAGAGTTTTTTTCAGATTCTGGGATATTCCTGAATCTCGAGAATTCCTGTCATCCTGCCCTTATCTTCTTTTCTATCTTCTTTTAGCTCTCCACTGTCTTTAGAATTGTTTTCAGTAGGCAACTGCACTGACCTTCTATACACTCAACATTTCACCTCCCACAAAGAGTTTCAGCTCCGCAAAAAGCATTATTTACCTGGACATAGTAATTGCAGCTCTTGCACTAAATGAATGAGAGACAAAGACCGATGCCTGTCTCCAAGATGAAGTAGAACAGACTGGCTCATAATCACACTATTTACAGCTACCCCCTTCTGTAATAAATTTGTTCAAGAGGGAGGTTTGGAGCAGTGTAGAACAGAGGCAGCATGTGAGCTAAGAGCGTAGGGCTCCACTGTTTGAACTGGTTCTTCATTCTCTTTTATTGATGTACTGCTCTGTAATAGGACACAGGTACTCCTTATATCATTGCTTCTACTGATCTGAGAAAGATCTGAAGCACCCTCCACATCCATTACTGTCTTCAGAGCACTCAACTATTACTTCATACAGCCCTCTCAAAAAATAGATGTGATTAAAGAGCAATTTATCATAGGCTGTGTAAAATATCTTAAATCAAATCAATCTTTAAGGGTGTGTTGAAGGAGAGTATTTCGTCCTCTAAGGACACCTGGTCAAAGGAGTCATAAATCAGAACCATATGAAGACAGACCTGACCAAGAAATTACAAACCTTGCCACTGACCTGAAGAGTATGTGGGGTGTGAAAATGTTTTTGCTTCTTTTTTCAGCTGAGTGGATAAAGAAAGGGGGAGAGAAACCAGTTGGTTATAAAACCTGTCCAGTTAATGTTTATAAAGACAATAAACAGAAACGAGGCAGTCACACTAGTTGATGAAGTATCAAGAAACTGCAGACAAACTGGAACTTTGCAACTCAGAAGAATGCAAACCTGAGGGTTGAGTGTGTTGGAATGGGCTGGTGCGAACGTGCAATGTGCAGAGGAAGGGGGAGAAGGGAGAAACAAAAGAAGAATAGACAGAAAAGTATGTAAAACAAGGCTGATGGCATGTCCATCAGCTGGCTGGTGCGCTTATCTGACAATGCTCTGCATCTGATCACCATAGTTTGACCTGTCTTCTCATATTTTCTTATTAAATCTTTTCTTAACTCTGTGCCTGCATACCATCACTATCCACACCATATGTGTGTGAATGCTGCAGGGACTTGGTACCAGCTACTGAGGGGACCGGCATGGGTGGACAGGGTACCAGCTCCTGGAGTCAGACTGGGCTCCTTGCCTGTGCCATCAGCTACTGGACCCAGTTAGGTTCTTGGAGTTCACTGGGGTAGGAACAGTGTCTGTTCCCAAAACCACTCTCCTGGTTTTGGCTGGGATAGAGTTGATTTTCTTCTTAGCATCTGTTACACTATTGATACGGAGAAAATTCACTCTGTCCCAGCCAAAACCAGGAGAAGCCACTGGAGGAACCAGGGAGAGGGAAGCAAGCGATGGGCTCAGCAACCATGGCTGTAGTGGGACTGCAGGTCATAGCCCCTGTCCCTTGTGTTGGGTGATGGGAGTGTCTGTGCCTTCCTCAAGCCAGTTGTGTGTGGGATGTGCCATGGGATTCACTGGCAAACTTCAAACTGGACCAACCAGCAAGTCGGGTGCCTAGGTTTGGGAAGGGATCGAGAGGGGGGCAGGATCAGTGCTGGTATTTAGTGGAGACCTGTGAGTGTGAAGTGCCTGTGGGATGGGTGTGTGAGTGCTGTGTGTTTGCAGCGAGCAGCTGGTTGGACCTGCTGGTGAGTCAAGAGTGTGTGGGGCAGGTAAGAGTAAGTGGGATCCAGGCAGGGCTGGTGGGCAGGAATTATGGCATTGCAGCTCTCAGGGCATCCGTGAATGTGAACGTGCATGTGCTTGTGAACCTGGAGACTTCACATATGCACTGCACAAGAGACCTGCCTCTGCTAGCCTGAGAGGAAGGGACATGGCTGTCTGGGCTTATGCCTGGTGTCAGTCAAGAAAATGTGATGCTGTTAAAGGCAACTCCTTGCCTGTGTGACAGGCTGTGTCTGTGTCCTCTGTGTGAGTGTGTCTTTGTGTGTCTCTCTGGGGAATGTGCTCAGCTCTGCTGCTGGCTGAACCTGCAAACAGGAAAGCAGCAGCCACTCCCTCAGCCTGGACACAGACCAGGTGCTTGGGCAGTGAGCTGGGTCCAGTGGCCACACAGGACAGGTCTCTGGCCAGAGCAGCTGCAGGAAATGGCCCTGCTCTTAAAATTTATTATCAGAATCAGCTTCCAAAACTGATTCTTTTGCAACCCAGGGTATGAAGAAAGCCCAAAAGAATTCACTTCATTTTGGATTATTATTGCTTGCATGCGTAATATTTAAAATAATTACCATAGAAGGTCCCACAGAAAGGTCATTCTTTTTCCCAATATCAGTATGTTTCTCAGGGTTGATCTGTATCTGTCAGGTGACAGAAGAAATAGGTGGAGATATGTAGTAAGAATATAAGGTAAAGTAAAAACACATACTGAAACCAGAGTTATCCTCAATACACCATTCAATCTGCATTTTCTTGAATCTACCTCTAGTGTATATAAATAGTGTCTCATCTAGATAGTTAAAGATGCTGCCACCTATTATGATTTTTTTTGGATATGGCTACAGATATAAAACCTTTTTTCTTTTATTTTTTCCCTGAGGCCTTATGGCAAAAACAATTTATAAAGCCAGCAAGATGGATTAGGCACACTTCTTGAGAAGGTAGGCACATTCAGTACTGACTAGATGAAACTGGAAGCAAACAGCAAACTGGGGCAAAAGAGGGAAGTAATTCACTTATTTGGTATTATTGAGGATTGCTTAAAGTTTGCTATTCCCCCAAAATGGTCTCAGCACCATAAGAATGGAGATATGCAGAATACTGACATGATTCAGTCTTAAAATTTTATGTGCATGGTGAAGTTACTAGTTTGTCCCCATCTTGTCTCTGTAAATCTGTGTTCTAATCCAGAACTCTATCAATTCCATTAACAGAATTTAAGAGTCTGACTGTTTTTTGAAGGAAGACAGTAGCCCAGACAGACATAAGTTGACTTCATATCTGAACGACTATATGTGATGACATCTATAACATTCACATTCCAGGGGCTTCCCTGTCCCAGAGAAGGTCTTCTACTTTAAAACACAAAGTATCATTTTGCAGAGCTGGCTTTATTATTCATTCCAAGTAATCTGAAAACACAGCATGCTCTTCAACATGACAGTGTTTTACATTTCTTATTCCCCTCCCTCTCTTCATTTTCTAGCCCTCTTCTCTGTAGCTTAGGCCCTTCCTTATCTATGCTTAAATTCCTGCTAACACATTCGTCTACTTCCAGTATTTTCCCCGAAGTGCCCATTAAGCCAATACATTTCAACTGTTTAAACAGATACTGTAATCTAAAATGATCCCAATGGAAGATGAAATAAAACTAGGTTTGCCATATGGTTGAGATTTATATAAGCAAATATAACTGTTCACATGGAAATGTGTAAATTTGGAATGGCCCAGGTTCCCGTCAGTGATTCATCTCACGTCTATCCAGATTAAGTGACCTAAACCATGACCTAAAAGTAGAATGAAATAAAGCTTATGACGATCAAACATTAATCTTACCAATAATGATCCATCATTGAAATAATTCTTAATTTAAGCTTGGTTTAGATCTTGGCCAACTGAAGTCACTGCAAAAAATTCTTCATGAGGATAGTGGTTCCCATCGGAGTCATACGAATGGAGAAGTTAGACTTGTGTACAGTACCTGAGTTTGCCACGGATAAACAAGTGAAGCAAAAGCCTTCAAAAGGTGTGTGATTCTTAAGGAGCTATGCTGGCAAGCAAAAGTACTCCTGAGGGAAGTCAGTAGACTGCAGCATCGGAGAGATCAGACACTGTGCGGATTGTCTCTGAGGCTTCAAGAGCCAAAACCTTCACCTGCAGTGGAGGGTTAGGGAGAGCCTATTCTAATGAAGCCTGAGAGTTGAAACACCCTTCATGATGAAGCTGGTGACTCCACACACAAGAAGGATGGCTCCTACCCTACCAATGACTTGCAGTTACTCTGTAACTTCACTGTCCTCATAACTGATGAGGAATAAGGAATGCTGTAAATTTGAGTGTTTCTGGTGACCGAGCATGAGCCATTCCAAACCAGCAGAAGGAAACTGTTACAATGGTAGGAGACTCTGCTGTGAGGAATGATGGCCCCCATCTGTTGACCTGTCTCCTCACCTAGAGAGGTCTACTGCGTGACAGTGTCTCAATTTGGAATGTTATGGGGAGCTTATTAAGGCTTATCCATCCGTCTTCAGTGTTGCTCTCTGCTGATCTTCCCTTTGGGCTGTATTAGGAAGAACCTGTTTCCATCAGATTGAAGCAGGTGGTCATTTACTTGACTACACCTGGAATGCCATGTTGAATTCTGGGCTCCCTGGTACAACAGAGAACTTAATAGAGTTACTGAAGCAAAGGTGATTAAGGCACTGCAACATCTTTCATTTGAAGGGTGACAGGGATCTAGTTCTGTTCAGCTTGGAGCAGAGAAGGGTTTGGGGGGGGAGGGAGGAAGGGAGGATGGGACACAGCAGATTTTGTCAATAAGTATGATGAAATAGGAGACAATGAAGATGAGGGGACCAGATTTTTCCCACTGCTGCCTACTGATAGGATAACAGAAAATGGTAGAAATTAAAGAATATACTAATTCATCTAATTTAAAGAGAACTCTTCTTCAATGAGGGTTGTCATACACACAAAGAGGCTGTCCAGGGGTTGTGAAGTCTCCATGTGGGGACACAGTCGAAATCAGACTGGACACTTTTCTGGGCAACCTGTAGTAACTAACTGTTTTATCAGGGCTGGGTGATCTCGATATGTCCCTTCCTATATGATCTCAACAGGTCCCTTCCAATCCCAAATTTTGTGGTTCGATGTATTTTATTTTTGTCAAAACTTCTTTTAAAGGAATTGCTGTTTCCTAGGTTTCCCTGGCATCTCATATTAATTACAAATTGGCTCATGGGAACATTTTTCTGAAATTAGAATTACACTTGTTCTAAGATGATTTATTGGCACTAACAATCTGAAATTACTAGAGTGTGGGGACTGTTAATTTAAACATTTAATACATACGGATGAAAATACTGAGAAGGCAAGAGAATCCATGGTTATTTGAAGCATTTGGGTTTTTTCAGTAATGCAGTTACAATTTCAGGTTTCTGAGCTCAGTTCTAATAGTCACATTATATCCTAGGCCCTATTGTTTTAGTGAGAACTGATGCTGAATGCTTCACAGGAAATAATGAACATCTTGATCTCACAGCTGTGTAGATACATTTTCATTATATTTTGAGCATCAAATCTTTATATTTTGAGGAAATGTCTGGTGACAACTTTGAGTTCCCATGACTAACCATTAACTGAGCAACCTCACTTGTTGACATCTCCTTAACGCTGCTTCCATGAGAATCTACTCCATGATGTTCATAGGCACAGAGGTAAGGCTCACCAGTCTGCAGTTCCATGGGTTTTCCTTTCTCCCCTTTTTAAAAATAGGAGTGAGTTTTCCCTTTTCCAAGTCACAAGGGACTTCTCATGGCTTTTCAAATATACTTCCTGAAAATGTGAAGAAGGGGCAGTCAATAAGTAACTCATGTAAGCACAAGTTAACTATTGGGAGACAGCAAATGTTAGTTCAGACAGAAAATGTTAATTACAAAGCCTGAGAAGCCGAATTCACCCTAATCTTGTCAAGATAGAGGGGACAAGGATCATATCAGGGACTGCTGAATCATTCCTCAAAGGACTACGCATGCCCAGGGAGAAAGGTAAAAAGTTCACTGGGAGGATGACTACTGGTCTTCACCAGAAAGACCCCCGAGGAAAAGGAGAGGTCTTCCTCAGTGCGACCACCAGGACACACAGTGCATGCGTGGCCCATATGCTAATGACTTCTGAGAAATAATTTGTATAACCACACCTGTCCCAAGAAATGTGATGAATATTCATAATTTAACCCTTAATACCGTGTTGTAGGGAGCACCAGGTGTGTGTGTTTGGAGGAGCGATCCCCAAACACCCGGCACGCCGAATAAAGCAAATACCTGCTTCTCTGACTTTGTCTCTGAAGTGTCTTCTGGCCCAGTTGAGGCATGATTCAAATGCATACATGGAATGAATATGCATACTGGATTTCTTTCTGGTCCTGTTTAACATGTTTATGAATGACTTGGAGATGATACAGTTTGCTGTCATCAGGTTCTCAGATGACACCGAACTGATGGGATCAAGTTGATAAGCCAGAAGGCAGCAATGCCATTTAGAGTAATGCCATGATGACTTCCAGGAGAAGTGTACCAGATGGAACCTCATGAAATGCAGAAGTAACAAATTCAGAGTCCTCCCTTTAGAAATGAAGACACACACCTTCCCCCTGGACCTGGCAATGGCATTGGCTAACATAGGGCAGAGTCACTAGGTTGGTTAGGGCCAGAACACTTGGCCTGTGAAGAAAAGTGGAGGGACAGGAGTTTTTAAAATAAGACATCCATGTCTGATATGACCACTTTAGGTTCACTATTAATTTCAGAGAAATTTTTAACTTCAGACAGCAATATATCAGATACCCACCAGATGAAAGAATGAAGAAGCAGGGCTTTTTCCATAATAAATATTTTTTGAAAATAGCAATTTATCTCTATTTAATATAAGAAAAGTAATATCATATTTAGACATCTACTTTTCAGAAAGACTCATTCTATATCCTCCTGCTGAAGTCTCTGGACACTGATGGATTGTTGCAATTGCCACTCTCTCTTCATCAGGAAAAGTGAAGGTTCAGAATTAGGATGAATGGAAATATTGAAGTGAGTATCATAACACCAGGTTGTACATACCAGAAAGTATGTGCATAACCATTTTAACTATTACAAGTATTTTTTTCAGTAATGTTTTATTTTATTTTTCTCAGTAATAATTAGATTTACAGTAAAAATAATTCTTTGGTTAGACTGTTTAAATTTATATTACGTATGAAATTAAATTCTTAGTTTTGCAAATAATATGTCTTTTTTTGTTAATTATAAGATTTCAAGGGCAGGGAAAAATAGTGGAAAAGGCTAGTTCCAGTGTCTTCATAGTTGAAAACAAGGGAGAAAAAATTTTCTCAAGTTAAATGCAGGCACATATAAATTCTCATGACATACTTGCTTTTCAGAAAAGGATTAAAAGAGTTTCAGTATACTTGAATGGGTCAAAAGAGTAAGAGTGCGAGTTTTAAATGGAGTTTTTTATATCTGGGTCCTGTACCATTTAAGATTGTATGTATGCGAGCAAGTCCTCAGGTACAGTTGCTCTATCAAATCAGATTCCATTTAAAAGGAATAATGAGAACAATTTGCCATTGTCGGTATAAAATAACTGTATTTTTCATTTGTTTTATAATTTGAAAACAAATATTTCTGTAAATTCATAGAAATAAGTTGATATTCTCACCAGTTGAGGCCTAGTATCACAGATACATTGCCATTTGCCTATATAGACTTAATGATTTCATCTTTCTGAATTGCTGTCGTATTTTCTTTAAAAGGATCAATTTTCTCCTACCAGGCAAAATAAGTATGACTATGGTCATTTTTTTCTCAGGTTGTGTAAACTGAAATATTTGCCTTTTTGTTTAAGAGAATCAAATCTTGTTAAATTTCCTGTTATGGAAATGATTATATGATTAGAAGCTTTGAATAAAAAAGGATGCAAAGAAGGAAGGGAGACAAAGAGAATGCTTCCACACTTCTGAATATTAAAGTAAGTGTTCAAAGTAAAAGTTTTATTTTGCCTTCAGTAGGTTACTACTTAGTGGCTTCCTTTCGACAGGGTAAATAAAGTGCACCAAGCACCTTTATTTATTAGGACATACTGTTATTGCTGCTATGTCAAAGAGTAGCCTGGCCACTTTACCCAGACAGTCCAAACATTTGGTTATCCTCCTCTGCTGTCAAGGCAGCATTGTCTTCTCCTCTGCCTTCTCCATGCCATACTGACTATTTCAATCAGCCGTGAGAATAGTGGTCCACACACTGTAGCAGAAGGAAATGGTTAAACTGAGCAACTCAATCTCCCCTCCGATTGCAGTGCCTTAGCCCTCGGTACTCGACCATCAGTGTAGCTTCCATCCAACTCTGTCATAAACTCTCCTTTTTTTTGGAGAGCATCCATAAGTCTCAGTGTGTAGGAGGGGGTGTACAGAATGCTCATTCCTTTCTGACACTTTTCTTGTGATGAGATCATACTAGAAGATTGCTGATGCTGCACTTCTCTGATGGTGCTCTTACACCAGTTTTCAGGTATGCAACATCTACCAGAGGTGCTGGTTCATTACAATGCCAGTAAGAAAGGCACTTAGACCAAAATATCACTTAAAATGTAATTTGCTAGAGCTGACACTATGAAGAAAGAGGGCATAGTACAGATAATACTACTTTCCTTTGTATGCTGGGGACCCTAATTTCTACAGCATCAAACAAATCTCCAATAAACATGCAGCATGCCATGCAGATCACAACTTTAGAAAGCTTACCCTATTTTGCTCCTCTGAGCTCTGACAGGATTTTCTTACAAGAAAAGAAATTCTATTCATAATGTCTGCTGTTGACACCTATGTAACATAGAACTGACATATTTCACTATAGCCCTAAAGTTACTTCAGTCAAAGATGCTTACAGGGATAATATATTTTCTAGTACTCTTCTTTTAAATTTACTTATTTTGTCTCTACAATTTATCTTTTAAAATCTTGATTCTGTATTAAATATATATATATACAGTTATTTAGAGTACTTACTGAGTGCATCTATGTTGAAATGCATCTCTGTTTTGCCTAAAAGGCTGCTCTTCATTCTGTCCTACCTCAACATTATCATCATCTTTCTTACTCTTGAGATAAATGAATTCAAATGAAGTAGAGATAGGAAATTCATTCTTTGAAAGATTATAAATACATACTTGTGTTATGCCCCAATTCAGCTATACTATTCATTAGTTAATTCTTCCTAGAGAAATCTGAATTTACATACTTTTTCTGTTTTGGAGAAAACCAAATCCTTCCTAAGATTCCCCTAAAGTAGTACTTCCAATGTGAAATTATTGAAATTGAAAAGCTGCAAGTAATTTAATTTCAATTAAGCTGTAGAAGTATTGTACTATTTATTTATTATTTTTGTTTATATTAGCCTATATATTGACACTCAAATGATTATTTGAAAGTGCATTTTGTAGTATAGCTGATCACTGGAAACCCTATAAACTTTAACACTGTGAAGGTCAGTGGATTTACTGTGATAACGTATAATTTAACAAGATGGCCCCTAATGCAGAAAGAAAGAAGGCAATATAATAACTTGTGAAGCAAATTCACTTGAAGAGTCAGGAGGTGATGTCAACTAGCAAAGATTTAGTAGCACTTTAAGAGCCTATGACCTAAGGAACTTTAAGCTAGAGAGACATAGGTTTTATGAGTTTACTTGAAGACATATCTCTAATTAAGAGCCATAAAAAATATGCTGTAGAAACTCAATTGTTCTTTAGCGATCAGCTCTTCTAACATTAAATGACACCCTAAAAATTTAATGGTTTTCCATTAGTTGAAATAATGCTGTTTAACAGCTTAATGGCTATAGCAGAATGCTGTAAATTAGATAATCTATGTCCTCATCGCTATTCTGACACTTGCTTTGGTGAGGTTGAAAAGTCAACATCTCCCTGCAACTCCTATCTTTTCCAAAATTGTAAATCAAATATTATGTCATTTTCTAGGTTTACTGCGATATTGACCTTTTCTAACTCTACAAGCATGATATCACTTGGTGCTCTTTCCTAGAGTAAAACTCCCATTTTCTTAGTGGTTTCAATTGCACTTCCTCAATTTCAACTGTGATAACCTTGGGTTATTTGGCTTCTGGTAATATCAGACAATTAAAGGACTTTCATGTAAAGTAATAAATGTCATTTGCAAAAATCTCTAAAAGTTCTTGATGATTAAGAGCTACCTCTACCTGTCCAACAGCCTTCTATTTATGGACATGAACACTCATTACATGTTCTCCTCTCCCAAGCTCTTTTTCACTGTCTGTTCTTTACATTTATCTAAATTATCTCTCAGGCTCTCGGAAATGTTCCTGGGCTTTGGTATTCTGAGATTTGCTTTAAAACTGTTATTAGGAAATTAATATTTATGTTATCATGGAAATGATAATATAAATGCTCAGTAAGAACACTGTTACAGGGTTTGTTTGTTTGTTTGTTTTCCCCAGAAATTCTGCTGTAGGTTCTATTCTAGGAATTAAAAAGACTATCACATGATGAACTTCATATAAAAGCTCATTCTTCATGCAACTTGGACCTGATTTTTTTTTATTTCATGATTGTGGTGAGGGTTACGTAATAGAATGCTGAAAAGACACTGGAAATATGAGTTACTAACTGATTTATTACCACCCTGTGGGACAGGTAGCTCAGTTATTTCTATAGACATAGTGTTGTGTCTTCTTTTTTCATATGCATTTATGCAATAGTTGCTTTGACAGGAATCTCAATTTCAATAACCTTGTGTGCTAATACTAGTACTGATGATAAACTATTAGTGACTTTTGAAGTGTACCATGATTGAAACAAATGAGAAATCCTTCTTTGTGATGAGTCTGTCTGGGATGGAACTAATTTTCTTCATAGTAGTATGGATTGGTGACTAAATCAATATTGATAATACACAGTGTTTTGGCTGTTACCAAAGAGTCTTGCAGAGTATCAAAGTTCTCTCTTTTGCTCACTCTGCTCCCACTCTTCTGCCTTAGTGATTAGCTGAAAGTACAGAAGAAGCTGGTAATGGACACAGCTGGAATAGCTGACCAGCATTGACCTAGGCATTATCCCATAACATAAGATGTGCTCAGTAATACAAGCTTATGAAAAGGGGGGTGGGGGGGGGGGCAATATCCAAGATTGTGATGTTTGACTTCCTAAGTAACTATTATTCATGCTTCCCTGGAAGTGGCTGAACATCTGTGTGATGATAGGAAGTAGTGAATGAATTCCTTATTTAGCTTTGCTTGAATGCACAGCTTTTTTTCCCACCTATTGAACATCTAAATCCCTGAAGCTTCCTTGTAGTTTTCCATGACCCACATGTAAGGAAGGTGAGTGAGCAGCTGTGTGGGTGCTTGACTATTGGTCAGGGTCAACCTACTACAGAGTCATATGCTTGCTTTTACTGTTAAATGCTAAGATAATCAATTTATATCCATTTTAATATAAAAGTGAAAGACTTAATCAGAAAAGTGTAAAATTAAGAGGAAAATTATTTTTCAGATAAAACTTTTAAGACTAAATTAAATTTGTATCCCTCGAGGGAATAATTATGACTTCTTTTTCTTCATTAGATTTGATACTATATCTGAACAACTGTATCCAACAAATCAGAAGTTATTCATAATTTCACTTGGATTTTGCTTCACTAGAATAAATACAGTCCACGTCAAATGGGGCTTTAGTTGAAATATTTATGTACATTTATGAAGAGCATGATTGGATATCTTTGACTTTTTAGAAGGTTTCATAAATTGTTATATTCAGTACAAAGAATAAATGAAAGAAAAGATATAGAAAACTAAACTGAAAATAACGTTCAAAATGTCATGCAATCTCAAGATAAAATTACATGCTTATATTGAAAAACAAGGCTGGCTGACTTGAACTTTTCAATTCCTTGAATTTGAACCTCTTGAAAAGATTGCTATGTGATAGGTTACTGTCTTTGTACTCAAGCATCTTGGGTGAGACATTATAGGCAACAGAATGTTCAGGGTTTTTTCACTCCTGAAGCCAAATTTCACTTAGCTGTGCACATAAATTTGGGTTTATTTGAATGTAAATTCCGGAAGAATAACAACTCTCTCAAAACTCCTTCTTTTTATTTTCATCTTTTTTAAAGCCCACTGCAGGCAGACAATCTATTCAGATTTTGCAGTGGTAGGGGTAGTCTGTTGGTTACCAAGAGAATAAAATACCTGCCCAGTTAAAAGACAATTTCAATAGAGAAATTTATGTCATACTGTACTTTATTGCCATAATTCTTTGTAATAGTGGGTTTTTTTAAGTGATATTAATAAGTAAATTGAGCTTATCAGATCTACTGTCAAAAGTAATACTGTAGCGGTTTAGTCCCAGCTGGCAACTAAGCTCTCTGCAGCTGCTTGCTCACTCAGCACACAGCAGGGTAGGGGAGAAAAACAGAAGAGTCAAAGTGGGAAAACTCATGGGTTGAGAAAAAAACGAAGCAAAAGCCGTGCGTGCAAGCAAAGCAATACAAGGAATTCATTCACTACTTCCCATCTGCATGACTATGATGCTGTGCTCCCTCTTGTTCAACTTCTTGTGCACCCCCAGCCTCCTTGCTGGTGGGACAGAGTGAGAGGCAAAAAAGGCCTTGATGCTGTGGAAGCCCCGTTCACCAATAACATAAACATCCCTGTGTTATCAACATTGTTTCCAGCACAAATCCAAAACACAGACCCATACTAATTACTGTGCAGAAAACTAACTTTATTCCAGCAAAAACCAGCACAGATACTTGCAGCAATTGAAGCTGCATGTACCTGTGTCTTTGTATCACGTTTTGAATAGAAAGTAAGTAGACCATATCATAGGATATGAGGAGTAAAAATTTCCTCCCATCCCGTCACAAAAGTAGTGGAACAAAAATGGACAATAAATTCTCAGGGTTTTTTCTACCTTTATTTACTATTCAAGGTTTTAAATTCATCAGGAGATGGTCTCTGGCTCACTTTTTATACCACTTTTAAAAAGACATTTTCAACGTAAAAAGACCACATACTTCCACATCACAGAAGAAATTTTATTACCCGTCCTCTAATTATTTATTTAAATGAACATCAGAATTAAACAAAATGTGAAACACCTTCCAAACAAGTCTAAGATTCAAACTCTCCATTAACCTTTTTGGTGCGAGCAATAGGAGCCTAACATTTTTTCTGTAACCTTAGACCTTTACAGTAAACACTGATCACTAGTCAGATGCCCTAAAAACACCCTAAAAATTTTCTTGGTCTGGAAAGACTGGAAGAAACTGAAAAATTGGTAAATGTTTAGGATCTTCATAATTTATTCTATAGTATTTTTAAATTTCTTGCAAATTTCCTTTATGATGGTGGTAGCTGACATCATTTTCATGAAGATATTAACTGTTGAGTTTTATATTGGGTACTTGTCACAAGCAAATAAAAAGATAACAGTACTATGTTAATTTATGTTTGAAATATGTTGAGAGATCTGGGGGTTTTGTTTTCATTTGTTTTTTTTTTCCCTTTTAATTCTCCATAGGTTTTCTGAACATCTGTTAAGAGATGTTTTATTGCAATTTTTATATGTTTTATTTAAGCTTCATTGTTTATTTGGTTTTTTAAGCTTCATTGTTTTCTGCTCTGTTTACCAGGTACACTTCATTGTTTTCTGCTCTGCTTACCAGGTACACTTATTGCCTTCTGCTGCTTCAATTCAGACTTCAAAATTATTTTAAACCTCCTGTTGTATTTATATTCCCCAGATCTATCCTTCTGTCCTAGCTTAGTTGGAGTAGAGTTAATTTTCTCCTGACTAGCTAATATAGTGGATTTAGGATAAGAATAATGCTGATAACACACTGATATTTGAGTTGTTGCTAAGTAGTGCTTACCTTAAATCAAGGACTTTTCAGGTTCCTGTGCTCCGCCAGTGAGCAGGTGCACAAGAAGCTGTGAGGAGGCATAACAAGGATGGCTGACCCAAACTGACCAAAGGGATATTCCATACCACAGAACTTCATATAGAGTACATACACTGAGGGGATCTAGCCAGGATGGACTGATTGCTGCTCAGAGTTGGGTTGGGCATCAGACAGCAGGAGGTGAGCCATTGTCGTGTGGTTTACCATTCTTTTTTCCCTTGGATATTATTTCTGCCTCATTTTTTGTCTCCCTTTTCATTGTAATAATTATTATTAACATTATATTTTACGTTATTTCAATTATTAAACTGTTCTTATCTTAACCCATGGGTTTTACCTTTTTCTGTTTCTCTTTCCCATCCTACTGGGGAGGTGAGTGAGCATGTGGTTGTGTTGTTCCTAGTTATTGTCTGGGGTTAAACCACAACATCTTTCTACTGGATTCACTGGCCTCTTGCATGCATGAATATAACTTAAGTAGATGAGAATTTTGACAGTGCATGGGTGTGATTATACTTATACATCTATTCATATATCTAGCTGGAACACATTTGTTTACTTACTCAAAGTGGGTTATATTTCAGGAACAATCGTCTCAAAGTGCCTATTATGGAATTTGCAATTTTGATCACATCACATGTTACAAAGCCATACCTTCAATTTCTATTATATTTCTGTATTGTATTGCATTTCTGTATCATATTTCTATATTTCTGAAATTCTGACTTACTCATACTGAAATAAATACATGTGCATAGACTGACAATGCAGTTCAAGGACCAAAACTAAGAAAACAACACTTCATAGAGACAGAAAAAATCCCCAAGATTTGGACAAAATATAATTCTCCTTATTTACATTTAGTTTGCTTTTGGATTAGTTCTCTAAACTGGCTTAGTGTTTTCCAGCATGAAAACCAGTTACTACTCATGGCACACACGACTGAAGATACAGGGACATGCAAAAAGGATAACCTCAAATTAGGCTGGTGTAAACTGGCATGGCAACAAACTCTAAGAAAATATGTGGGGATTTTTGCTTAGCCTAATGGCAGTTAATAGAAGATATGATTATTCTTTTTAAATACAAGGAGAAAATATAAAGATAAAAGCAGTAATTTCAAATACTAATAGGCATAAATGAGTATAAACTGGTCATGTCTAAATTTAGATTTGACCTTAAATGGGGTCTTCAACGTGTAGTTGCTCACAATAGCAGAGGATTAAACTTAGATGATTGACAAAGTTGCTTTAAGGCCCACGTTCCTTGAAAAATAGAAAGGGAACAAAGAAAGCCATAGGAAAATGAGGATTTTAGGAGAGGAACTGTCTGAAAATGGAGACTGGATTTGTGTATCATTAAAATAATGTATACATAGACTATCAATCTGCAAAAAGGAGTTAACGTACCTAAAGATATCTTGGAAGATTTGAAGCTAAAAGTAATACAGGCATGAAACTGAAGTAGACAGTTGTTTTAAAGTATGAACATTGTTAATCATTCCCTGAGATATCTGTTACTGAATTTTGAGCTATGCATGATACATTGGTGAATCTTGGGACACAAAATGCAGCTGTTTGTGGTCACTAGAATACATAGGATCATAGAATAGTTTGGGTTGGAAGAAAATATTAAAGGTCATCTAGTCCAAACCCCCTGCAATAAAGAGGGACATCTTTAACTAGATCATCTTCCTCCGTGCCTCATCCAACCTGATCCTGAACACTTACAGTAATAGGACATTCACAACTTCCCTGAGCAACCTGTCCCAGTGTTTCACCATACCTGCCCTTGTATCTTTCACTGCCTGTGCATTTCTTTCTTGTCCTTTAGTTTGTCACACAGGCGTTTACTCATCTATGCTGATCTTTGGCCTTCCTTTATTGGTTTCTTACACCTGGGGATTGAGAGATCTTGCACTCTATGAAAAATGTCTTCCAAGATCTGTCAGCTCTTTTGTGCTCCCTTGTCCCTGAGGGCAGTTTCCCAGGGGGACCTATTGACTAACTCCTGCATGACCTCTGGAACTCACACCCAAATCTAGGAAATCCATTCTCAACCTTTCACCACTTACTAGACCTTTTTTTTCTCTTAATTACTGGGTCTTTTTCTTATTCTATTAACACAGATAGTTACAGTGATTGGAAAGGGTCATAGTGGGCATGATTCATTTGGATATCAGAGTGAGCCTGCATGAAGTATTATTTGCATTTTGCACACTTTTCTCCTTAAGTATCAAATTGATCCCAAAACTAAATAATTTAAAAACATTACCAAGTCTGCAATCTGAAGTGCTCAGAAGTACTTCAGAAGTAGGAATACTACAGTGAATACTGCCTGTGGATATTTAATTTGATCCCCCTCTGTGTAAAGGTGGTGAAGTGTAAAGTGAAGATTGCGGAAACAGTTTATCTGTGCAATAAATTGTTAGGCACCTACATTAAATCAGAACTCAGACAGATGGATGCAATTAAAGACTGGCCTGCTCCCAAGTTGAGAAAGCAGACACAGCCCTTTATAGGAATGATTTCTCTTTCACTTTGACACCATGTCTTCACCCATGACCAAACCATGCAGGAAGGAAAAGCTAGAAAATAAAGTTTGCACTAATCATTTAAAGACTATTAATAGACTAATGAAAACCAGAAGCAGGTGAAGATTTTGACAATATTCTTGAGGTTTTGAGGCATGCTGTTAAATTCTAGAGAGGGAATAAGTGAAAAATAGTCTCATACATCCTTACTTATTCTTAAAAAAAAAAAAAAAATTGGATTTGGATTGATATAGTTGAAATGTCAACAGACGTGATATTAAAATAGGAGAAATTTTGTTTTTTGAATAAAGCAAAGTGTTTGAAGCACAGAAAATTATGTAATAAAAGAAAAAAAAGAAAAAAAACCTTTAAGGGTGAACATTTACTTTATTTACTTTAAACTGTAGTTTTGAATGCTGACTTTTTCACACATTTACATTAAGGAATTTAACTGATCTCTCACAGTACAATATACAATGTACAATTTGTATAATTACAAAAAACAAACAAACAAACAAAAAAAACCCAAACAAAACCCCACAAAACAGTTTTACAAAAGCAGTTAGGAAAGCTTCAGTTTGTGCATTTCAAAGCTATTTGAGCTATGTCAGAAATAAAACTGTGAAAAGTTTTTATTTCTTATGTTTAAATTACTTACAAAATGATGTTATGGGAAGAAATTATGGGTAGAGCAATCTAGCCTAAAGTTGGTCATATCAGAGGAAGTTTTATATTCAGAAAATACAATAAAAAATTAATAACAATATATTTTCAGAGCTAGATAATTTTACTGACATATCATTAGAGGGCTGAGGTTTTTTATCCATCATAGCCCCCACTGTTTATACTGTTAGTATCGTTCCTTCTCCTTTTCCTTTTTTTTTTGTTTGTTTTAGTTTGTCGGGGGTTTTTTAACTGTAAAATACTTTATTAAATCTACTTTTCCTTGCTATGAAGTTTCTGGCAATTATATTAAGGGAGATGAAAAATTAATAAAACCAAGATCTCCATGAGGTTTTGAACACATTAATTTAGTAATTAAAACTTGAAACTATCACCTTACTTACTTGTCATAATCTAAAATCATTTTTGCAAGATAGGTAGTGCAAGGAGTTGTGTTGCCACAAAGAACTCTCTGGGGTGGATGGGAGAAGCCCATAAAATTAGACTAAATAGCCTGATTGTTTAATTTGCCTCTTCATCTTTTTCTGCTTCCCTCTGAATGACCTGGATAGTACAGCTCTAATCACTGGGGACTTTATGGCTGAATGTATTTTGTTTTTTTAGGGTGTAACATAAAGGGTAAAATTTAAAACTTTTCTTCTGTTTTGATTAACTTTGGAAAAATAGGGCAAAAAATGTTTTGCACTTTAGTAAAAATGCATAGGAGTCTTGTGGCTATTAATTTAAAAATCTGCAATATGCAGTATTTCATTATTCTTAAGGTCCATACAAAGCCCAAATGAAATCAAGCTGCACTCAAAAGCATTAGTATCATAAGACATCAAAATACCCACTTCATATTAAAATCAGTGTATATTTCCTGAAAACCAATTAGCTAAATGTGAGATTCTTAATTTAAACTCTTGCATAAAGTTGCCTGTAGAATCATTAGACCTGTATTTCTTGACTTTTATATATGCTGTTAGGCTAATTACTGACTGCCAATATCATAGATCAATATTAAGCACCAACCTTTTCCAAGATTGGTCAAATTTAACCCTTTCATTAAGTTTAGCCCTTTGTTTTTTACATTGTTAATACCCTTAGTCTTATCAACCATCAAATGTGTTGATGATTATGTGATTTTCAGTTAAATAAAGTGGGAAAAAAAGAGCTGCTGACTATAGACTAGGTGCCCTGGTCTGGTGGCTGCTAATTAATTCAGGGAAAGTCTTCAGATTTATTTTTCTTCTGAGCCACTAGGACACTACAGGTTCATGAATATTGTAGGTGGTTTCTCTAGTCACTTAACCCAAGTCACAAATCCATTTGAACATTTTAAAATCAATTTGAAAAATTTTATACCAGAGTGTGTGGTACTCAGTAAAAAATAACATGGCAAATAATCTCATATTGGGTAGGTCATTCTCAAATAGTTGTTTTTTTTTAAGTAAGAGCACTTATAGTCTTTTTGGCAGAAAAATGTGTGTATATTTGCAGAGCAAATTAAAATTTTAGAATAAATTATGAGAGCTGTAAAAGACAGTATTATGTACACAAACATATGCACAGAATTAGTTTGTGGAGTTACTGAGGTAAATTTTGCATTTAGCTACAGCAATTTACCTACTCATATTGATTTACCAAAATATGAATATTGATCTAATATCGATACCCAACTGAGACGGACAAAAACTCTCTAGCAGTTTAGAGTTAGAAAGTGTATGTTTTATTTGGCGCCAGGCACTGAGTGGGATAGCTCCCTAAGACACAGGGCCCCGATCCAAGCAAACACAACATCTTTTATTTCCAAATATTATGAATATCCAAAATACAAAATGCATATTCATAGTGTTGACACCTCCCATTCTCCACTTCATATGGAAATGAGCTTAAATGTCATTAAGCATGCATAGTGTGTGTTCTGAATTGAGTCAGTGGTCTTGAATTGGGTCAGTGGTCCTAAAAATGATGAAGTAACTCATCTTCCTCATTTTGACCTTTTTGCCTTTCTGAGTTTTAACAATCCTAATTACTTGAGTGACCTCTAAGTTTCTTCTTGCATGACTTTTGGATGGGTTCCCACAAAGGGAGGAAATTGGTGATTGTCCTTGTTCTCTACACCAACTTATCAATGTTTCTACTCCTCATTCTAAGCACAGCTAAGCAAACATGCAAATAACAGATCATCAGTAATTTGATAATCAGTTACTAACATCTAAAAACCCATTTCAGGTCCAGCTCTCCTAACCATTTTAATTAACTCTCACTGGGCCCAAATTCTTTCCTATTCCCACTAATCTCGACACAGCTAGTCTATAACCAAAATCTTTATGTTTCTTCTAAATCTATGTTTCATATCGCTACCAGTATCTGTGCTAGAAGCACATTTGTATGTCTGCAATGAGGGCTGTCTTGTATACCTTTTTAGGTTTAAGCACTGTTGTGGTTTTTCCCAGTGTCTTGTTTTGAAAGACAGGTGTCTGCCTAAGGAAGGCAGGAGCCTCCCTTGGAATGGAAGATGCAACCCCCCTTCCCTCCAAATTATTATAATTTTGAAATCAAGGTGCTTTCAGCCAAAGATACAGGAAACAGGAATAACAGTTCTTTACTTATATATATATATATATATATATATATATAAAACCAAGGCAGGGAAAAAATCTGATTTAAACTGACAGAGTCAGATATGACCTGACCCTGTTAGTCAGGGTAGCAGTAGCAGTCCAATAAGATGGTGGCTGCAGTCCTCCTGAAGTGAATGGATGTGGTTCTGTTGAAGAGGTGATCCTGTGTAGAAATATCTGGTCCTCCTCAGAAGGTCCAGTGGTAGGTACGTAGCTCTTGTCCTCTGGAAATCCAGTGGGAAAGGCTGCCTGTGGTCTTCAAAAATCACAGTTTATATCCAGGATGGGATGCTTGGTTTCTCCCTCTGGGTGAAGCATCTCACAATGGAATGATGAGTCATAAGATAAGGCACTGATGGGCCACTAACAGGACACAGTCTTGAGGGAGGAGGCAGGGAGCAGTGCCCCACCTGGTTTTAACAGCTCATGAAGATGGTGATAGAATACATTCTTGTGGGCACGTCTTACATTGTAACCTAGGCTACCCAGGTAGGCATCTGAGACCCACATGGCTGATTTGCTTGCTTCCCCTCAGTGGGATGGGGGAGACAATTGAAAAAGGTAAAAGTGAGAAATCTCTTAGATTGAATTAAGGGCAGCTCAAAAGGTAAAACAAAAACTGTGCCCACAAGCAAAGAAAAACAAGCAATTCATTCACCACTTCCCATGGGCAGGCAGGTGTTCAGCCATCTACAGGAAAGCAAGACCCCATCGCACGGAACAGTTACTTGGGAAGACAAACACTGTAAGTCTGAATGTCTCCCCTCCTTCCAGCAGTTTTATATGCTGAGCATGAGACCATGTGTTATCGAATATCCCTTGGTCAGTTGCCTTCAGACGTCCTGGCAGTGTCTTCTCCCAACTTCCTGTGCACCTCCAGCCTCTTCACTGGTGGGGAGGTGTAGATAAGCAGAAAAGGCCGTGGATCTGTGTGAGTACTGCTGAGCAATGGGTAACACACCCCTCTGTTATCAACACTGTTTTGTTCATAAACCAAAAATCATATGAGCTGCTGTGAAGAAAATTAACTCTCACTCAGCCAAGACCAGTACAATTTAATAGAGTAGATGGCTAAGTCTGCAACTGAAATATTAATATGTCTGTGAGAGGAACCCAAGAGTAGTTTTGAATAACCCCGCTCTCCACAACATCTTCATTCTCTCAGGACAAGTCAAAGATCATGCCCATCAGCAAGTACTTGAAAAATTGGGTAATTAGCCCTATTTTTGCCAATTTTGCAGTATCTTAGTGCTAGAAGAGTTCTGTCTGCTTATAATATGGAGGTTTTGTATTTGCTATAAGAACAGTTTAAAGTCCATTCCCCACAGAAAGACATTTATGTTTGTCCATTATGTATAAACATAAAGACCTAAAGCTTCAAGGTAATACGGAGGAAAAATAAAAGGGAGGGAGAAATATGGAACAAAGAAGAAAAGAAAAAAGAAGAAAGAGTTATTTTGTCCTGGCCTCATGTAGGTCACTATAAAATTTACAGAGGAATTACTGCTATTTGTGCCCTTATTTTAAACCTTCTGTAAAAAAATGTGATTTAATGCCTCAATCAAAGGGTATTATGGTGATTTTGTTACAGACATTCTAATATAAGCCTATTATACTACCCCCTTGCTGCAATGCAGAATTACGCAGGAGTAAATTCAGGTTCTGTAGAGATCAAAACATTTTGCTTCTTGGGACTGTCTTTAAAATAAACTGAGGTTTTTTTAATAAACTGATGTCAAAATGTATTTGTGCATTTAAGAGAAATGATTTTGACTTTTTTAGCATTTGTCCAGTCAATAAAGAAACAAAAATAAAATATTATTTCCATCTATTTAATTTTTTTCCTTACTGGAGAGCTGCAGCCAGATTTAGAAAAACTCTTTTGTAGCTAAAACTGAGATTGGCTAGTTCTGAGCTAGACAATTAAAATATAGCAATCCAAACATCACGCCCCAGTAGCTGCCTAGACATGCTTTATTTAATCTAAAAGTCATTTGAATACTCCCAAGAGCCTAAGCTGCTATCAAAGCACACAGGACACATACAAACACTACATCTTCACAAAATGGAGTAACAGCTGTTTTCTTACTTAAAAATTAAAAAATGTTACTGTTTATATAGCACTGCTACTAAAACCACTTACCCCAAGAAATAAAAATTCTCTTTAATACACCCACTCAAGCTTAGGCAACGGAAAACCAGCATTCCCTGTAGAATGTTCAACCAATTAGCTAGAATTTGGGCTGCATGATGGACAGACACAGTGACAAAAGCAAGAACGCTATTTCAAGAGATTTCTGTTCAGGCTGAACCACTCCCAAGTTAGGGTTTTAAGGGAGAAATTAAAGTGCCTAAATTTAGATATCTACTTCTATTTGAACCATCAAGTATCTGAGGTAGTACCACTGTCCTTGCAGACCAGACATAGGAACTTATGAAGACCACACTCTGCCTAGTGTGCAGGCAGGATATAGTAGTGTCTAAAATGACATTAGGAACATGCTTAAACATTCAAATCATGCTCCAATAGGATGGAACATTTGAATCCTATGAATTTGTGGTGGTTTTTTGGCCAGAACTCAGTCATCATGCAGAAGAAAATTTTGATCTTTTTAAACATTAAGATTTTCAGTGTTTAGGGGCTCCATAAATCTTTACATGAACTGCAATAAGCATTTTCCAAAAGCTTCTCATTTCCATTTCAGATAGTTTACAGCATGTTATAAAGAATGTGTAATTAATCAATTATTAATGTTTATCATGCATAAATAATAAATACTACATTATTTTGAACCTAAATCAGCATTGTTGCATTATTAAAAGGTCATCAAAAAGGCATATTATGAAACACATTTTAAACCCTGATTGTCATTTAACTTATTTGTTCATAAAGCATCTTATACAATGGGTTACAGCCCAATGGAGTTGTAAAATACAGGAAAACATCTCAAAGAGTGTCAGCTGTATCCCAGCAAGGTCTGTGGCTCAATTTTACATGAAGACATTATAAAATCTAGGTTTGATACACTTACAGATAAACCAAATGTAGACAAGTTTTTAGTGCTAAACAGGTGGAAGCCAGGGATTTGGAGAGCCAATTTGCAGATCTGTTTTTGACAGAGCTAGTTGGAGGAGTTCAAACCAGGGCCAGTTCAAACCAGAATGACCTTAGAATGAAGATGCATGCACAATAAGGAATCCTGGGTTCATGTCCCACTTCCTAAGCTGTTTTTAGCCTTACAGATAAATCATGTGATGACTGTCTTAAAAACTTAGTACCAGCAGTTTATTAATGTGTTTTATGATACAGTAAATTATGTTAGTATTCCTTATTCTGAGCCCTAACCCAGTCAATAAGTTGCTGGGAGAAGTCTCATAATCACTCACCCTTGTTCTCCTGGGAGACTTCAGTTTCCAAGGTGTCTGCTGGAAATAGAATACAGTGGAGAGAAAGCAGTCAGGGTGATTCCTGGAGTGTGTGGAAGATAACTTCCTGACGCAGCTGGTGACTGAACCAACTAGGATAGATGCCCTACTGGACCTGTTGTTTGTGAACACAGAAGAGCTTGTGAGTGATATGATGGCTGGGGGCTTTCTTGGGCACAGCAATCATGAAATTACAGAGTTTTCAATTCTTGGAGGGGTGCCAGCAGAACTTCTTCCTTTGACTTCTGGCGGGCAGACTTTGGCGGGCTTAGGGGACTGGTTGAAAGGGTTCCTTGGGAGACAGTTCTGAAGGACGAGGGAGATTGAAGGCCTAAATATTCTTCCAGAAGGAAATTCTAAAGGTGCAGGGATAGGCTGGCCCCACATGGTCTCAAGTGGTATTGCACAGGGTTCAGTATTGGGGCCAGTTCTGTTCAATAATTTTATCAATGATCTGGATGAGGGGATAGAGTGCATCCTCAGTAATTTTGCAGATGAAAGTAAGCTGAGCAGGAGTGTAGATCTCTTGGAGAGTAGGAAGGGTCTGCAGAGGGATCTGGACAACTGGATGGGCCAAAGCCAGCTATATGAGGTTCAATAAGGTGAAGTGCCAGGTCCTGCCTTTGTGTCATAACAGCCCCCTGCATCACTATAGGTTGCAGGAAAAATGGCTGGAAAGCTGCCGAGGAGAAAAAGACCTGAGAGTGCTGGTCGACAGTGGCTGAACATGAGCCAGCAGAGTCCCCAGGAGCCAGAAGAGGCCCCAGGTGGCCAAGAAGGCCAATGGCAACCTGGCCTGTATCAGAAATAATTTGGCCAGCAGGATTAAGGCAGAGATTGCCACCCTGTACTTGGCACTGGTGAGGCCACACGTTGTATCCTGCGTCCAGTTGTGGGCCCCCCACTATAAGACAGATATTGAGGTGCCAGAGTGTGTCCAGAGAAGAGCAATGGAGCTGGTGAAGGGCCTGGAGTACAAGTCTTATGAGGAGCAACAGAAGGATCTGGGCCTTCATTTGCAGACAAGAAGGCTCAAGATAGAACGTTTTTCTCCCTACAGCTACCTGAAAGGAGGCTGTAGTGAGACAAGGGTTGGTCTCTTCTCCCAGGTAACAAGTTGTGGGATATGCCCAGCCACTGCCCTGGAGGGATGTCTGCTGAGATAAGAGATTTCACAATCGCCCAGCAGGACTCCCTGGAAAGGACTTTAGAGTCATGGTGAGGAAAAGTAGACCCACAATCCTTTGGGAGACCCTATGCAGATCGTTCTGTAACCCATTGGTCTATCCCAGACCCTCTGTAATCCATTGGTCCCCTTGCTGATCCCCTGTATCCCTATAAAAGACCAGTTTGCCTCTGTAGAGGGAGAACTCGTCCCTGGCCTTCCCTTCGCCGGAGGGAACCCACAATAAAGCTACCTTCGTGCGGAACCAGCCATACGGGTCTTCTCGTCTCTCTCTCCGGTCTGGTTTGGCCTAGAGGCTGCCCTGCAGAGCTGAGCTGAAATCACGAGCTGATAATCACTAAAGATCTGACAGCTTCTGCAAGGGCTCCTCTGCCAACAGCTGAGAGGAAGACACCGGACCTCGGGCAGGCGATTCCTCTCGGGACCATCTCCCCGGACCGGTCACCTCTTCCTGGGTCACAGCCTCGGACCCCACCAACCAGCTGTAATAACAAGTAATAGGACAAGAAGAAACAGTCCCAAATTGTGCCAGAGAGATTTAGGAAATTAGGAAAAAGTTCTGCGTGGAAAGGGTTGTCAAGCATTGAAACGGGCTGCTCAGGGAAGTAGTTACGTTCAACTCCCTGGAACTATTTAAAAGGTATGTAGATATTGTACTTAGAGCGATGCTTTAGTGTTGGACTTATCAGTGTTAGATTAAGGGTTGAATCAGATGATCTTAAAGGTATTTTCCAGCCTAAGTGTTTCTATGATTTTATAGCATGACAAAGTATGATTATTAGTAGTATAATCACAGTATTGTTACAAAATAGTAAAAAGATTTTGTAATAGTAAAAAGAGGTAATATTGCAGAAATATGGGGATATGAGACTTTTTAAAAGAATTTCTACCCATTTTTATACCAATTACTTCTCTTTTTCCATGTAGTTACTTATTTGTTCCTATTAAACATACTCTACCTTCTTATATGGAATGTATACATCTTCTGTCTCTTAACTTTGACTGACTGTTTGATTGACAGTTTTGTTTAAGGGGTAGAGTGTTTGTGTCTAAGAGATCATGAGTATTTAAAGTTGTCCTAAAAACCATCACAAATGAGCAAATGCACGTGACTAGCCTTTTGGCCTCTAAGTCTGATAGCATTTATTATCTTGAAACTCTAATGTTTTTTAGATTACAGGGAAACAAAGATAATATAATGCATGTGAAAAAAAAAAAAAATCATTCAGAAGACAATCCTGAAGTACAGACTTAATCCTTAGGTCAGTTCAACTACTTTGCTGAATATTTCCCATGCCTTTTTCATCTTTTCATTTTCAAATTTTTTAAAGGCTCTGCAAATGATTGTATGAATTGGAGGGAGTTTTTGATCCTAGAAGTTTCCTTAGTTTAACATTATATGAGCCTCCTGTCTGACCTGCAAAACCCAGCAAGTCAGGTTCTATTTATTTTAGAGAGTAACATCCTGAGAACAGATTGCTTGTAAAGTTTCATTGACATTTTTTTAAACCAACAACTTAATAACTATTGAAATTATTCTATGGAATTAGAAACATCTCCTAGGAAATGGTTTGTACCTTCATTTCTCATTAATTTAATTTTATCTGTTAGTTTAAAATTAGATGGAACATGAAACACTTACAAGAACATGCATCTTGCTTTCTAGGGGAAGCTGGTGAGCAGTTTCATGATTCATTAATATCAGCTAATAACATAAAAAAATTCTTCTGGACACCAACTACTTTACACCTTTCAGCAGAAGCTAAAATATATACCAATGGAAGAATTTTTGGTTCAAAAAGTACAAGTGCCCTGGTTCCTGCCAGGGCAAGGTTAATTTTTTGCAGTAGCTGAGAGGGGCAGTGGCTGAGGGGGTGTGCCAAGGCCCCAGATGTTATTCAGTGCATCACATCATTGCTGAAGATGGGGGAAAATACTCCCTTCTGAGGAGAAGCCTGTTCCTTGTGGTGGAGAAACTTCGTGGGTGGATCGGTCCCTTATTGTTTATTGTTTAATTTATTTCTGTGTAAAGTGTTTCTTTGTCTTATACCTTTTATTATTAATATTGTTGTTGTTACTGATTGTTTTCTTATCTCAACTGATGTTTCCAGCAAGTTGTTCTTATCTCAACCTGTGATCTTTTCCTTTTGTGCTTCTAGTTAGAGTGGGAGGGGAAGTGACTGGTGGTGTGGTTTTAGCAGGAGTATTAAATTGGAGAATATCATTCCTAAACCATGACACTAGGAAAGGAAGTTATATCAACTCAGACAATTCCTTTTAGAGTTCTTCTTAATTAAAGTATTAGAGTGAAAAATCAGTGAAAAATTTTAACCTTCTATATATCCTCTTGTGCGTTATGCTGAAATAAAAGCTTTTTAATGCTGTGCAACTCATATCTAGGTTACTAAATTAGTCACCTAACTTAGATGTTCCTGTGTCTACAAAATATGTGCATTAATTGTATAGGCAGTGGAAAGTGTTAGGGACTTCTGATGGCCTCCTGAGGACAATTTGGAATGTGAGGATTTTTCCAGTCATTGAATAGGAAAACTAGACATTTCAGTGGAAAGTTTTAATGCATGTACACATTTAGTGAGAAACCAACAGAAATGGCCTGGGGGAATATCTGACTGCGTGTATGTTCTTTGAGTCACATCTGATTATACAGTCAGCTAGGGGGTTAGATTTCAGAACATTTGCAAATAAGGTCTAATACATTTTTTTTTCCCCCTGCTTTTCAAAAGAGTTCCCATAAGTATAAAATTTGGACTAAAATTCCCTTCTACCAGAGGTGGTACGAATTCATTCCTCTTTATTTTACAACAGTTCTTCAAATATTAGACTATGTAATACCCTAAGACATGACAATCTTCAGCCTTAAATTCAAGCTAAGGTACAAAGGAGAGAGTGTAACTTCAAAGTTTCCGAATTCAAGCAAGCAATGTAGAAGATTGTCTTGTCTAAGCAGGAATATTTTTCTAGAATTTAGGTGGAAAAGGAAAGTGTATGGACTGTGGAAACAAAGACAGGCAACATTGGAGGACTACAGAGATGTCATTTGCTACTGTAGGGAGAAAATTTGTACAGCCCAACTGTGACTCTTTAAAATATGTTCCTTATTTGACAGGAGAAGGATATTCCATTTTTTATCATCAGCCAAGAGGTTCAGTAAGATACTTTATATCTATATTTTAAAAAAGAAATATTTACTGTCCTTAAATGAATTGGCATAGTTCAGCTTGCAACATAGGTTAGATAGTTTAGACAGCTAGCTTATTTCTGCACAAAAAACTGAGTACCCAATAACTGTTTGTAAGAATAATTATTCACAGAGGACACAGTAACTCCTGAGACTTTTTTTAGTAGTTAGTTAGCATTGATGACTTTATGCCAGTGGTTGTACCAATCTGTAACCCTGCTAAATTTATTACAATCCATGTGCTCTATCTAGTCTATTTCATCTTACCATTGCAATACTTAAAACATTTTCCTTTCACATATGGTTTTTAGACTTCTGGGGTGCTATTTTGCTTTATTTGCTTGTGTTCTGTTTGCTACCCTGTTACCCCCCAAGCCTGTTAATTTTATCTCTCATCTGCAGCACATTTTAAAGTATCTTTCACAAATGAAAATTTATATTAACTACCTCAAATTTAGGACGGTAAAAGTATAAGGACTTAAAAATGCACTTGCCTATCTCAAAAAACTCTCCAGGCCACAGAAGGAACTCACCATAAGCTAAATCACTGAAGTGGTAACTTGAGATAAGCACAGAAGGGAGAAATTTGCAACAGGAAGGTGCTAATTCCAGGTGAGGCAAATCTGGATATCCTTCTAGTTAATGCATCCAAATAAATATTCCCACTGTGGAAATCTGTGGGAAAGGAAACAACTGCTTATACACATGCCATCCCAAGTTATGGCAATGGCATCTGTGCTCTGTGGATACCCAAAACTCGGACTGTATAAAGGAGGTATGTCCAGAAGAACGACTCTGGGACCCCCACCACTGAAAAGAGCAGGTTGAAGAAGGATCTGCAAGACACTGCAGGATCCACACAATGGTGGTGACTATCTTCTGTTTAATCTTTCTCTCTCTCTCTCTCTGTCTCCCTGACTCTTTCCTATTTCTCTCTCTCTCTTCTCTCATTTACTGTTAAATAAAATCTGTAGTATTGACTTCAGCATATGGTCTCATTTTCACCTTATTTGAGCAGAGGCATTTCTTAATAATCATAAGAAAAGGCTGAAAGAATTAAGCTTTCCTTTTTCTAGTACATATAAAAAAAAAATAACGGAAGTGATAGAGATCTTTTCTTCAGAAATAGTACAAAAGATGGAAGAGTACATGTATAGTTTGAGAATAGTACTACAATCAAACTCCTATTGGAGAAATAAGTTCTGTGAACTTCTTCACAGCTTTACAGGTTCATCCTACTTTCTTTGCACTTTTCATCAAGTAGTAATCATGGAGATAGTCAAGAAACCATCATCTCAATGACTAACAAGTGAAAGTGCAGATGTCTATCAGCTGTATCTGACAAATGCAAAAGCAGATATTATATATAGAGAGAGAAATAAAAAAGCACTAAAACCCACATGTATTTGATAGAATAGGTAAACTTCATTTTGAATCTTTGTTGTGTAACACTTTGAAATAAGATAATATATTCAAGAACTAGAAAACAACCCCTTATAATTAATAATATTTTAAAAGGAGCACCAGAAAACCCTCACAACCACATAATAATTTATGCATTATATAAGCTTAGTTAAACAAGGTGTCAAGTAGAATTATTGCGTTCTGAAATTTGCAGATGGTTACTTTGCCTTCAGATTTTAAAAAAGTGACTTAAAAGAATTCTTTCTGTAAGCAGTGACATGGAGCAAAGCTGTATTTTGATTTTAAATGAAGATTATAAAACAATGTGCATGTTGATCAGTAGAGTATCTGACCTGATTTTAACTTGCAATTCTCAATTGCTGTTGATAATTACTTATATACTAAAAGTTAAACATTCATTTTTTTATTTTTTAGAATTAAAAACAACAGGGATACTGGAGAATGTTTTCTTTATACAATCAGTTAAAATAATTTTTAAAAGTTAGAAGTGTTTCAATCAAGAATATTGTCATTTATCGCTATTATGAGGGAGTTGTCCTTAGCTGCTTTCTTATTTATCTGTAGAAACCTTTAACAAATATTTAATGGTTCTTATAACTGAGTGAATTCATCCAAGAAATCATAGACATTAAAAATAAGATTCAAAAACCTTATTCAATTCAGTAAAATTCCATTTATGCTAAAATCAAAATAATTTGCAGTTCATGAGTAGATTTTCACTTGCTATATGGAGATATATGGGTAAAGAGGCAATTAAGGAAAAGCCATAGATCCTCAAACACTTTATTGAAACTAAGGGTTTTTTTCCTGTTGCTCCAGTTTGGCCAAATTTAGAAATACATCCTCTAAGAGAAGGCAGGTTACAACCATCCCTCCCCCACCAGGTTCGGGGAAAAAATAAATTTTCCTCGAAGGAAAGTGAAAGAGATAAAAACTATTTATTTAACAAACACACAGGAAAAGTATGATAATGCTAAATAATAAAACCTCTCGCTCTGCTGAGAGAAACCTGGGGGAAAATTCAGAGTCCTTCCGTAGATATCTCTCTCTCCCTCCTTGGAGCTGGGACGGGGTGGGCCCACCTCCAGGGCCAAGACCTCGGTGGAAAGTCCTCCCAATGTATTCTGATGTTGAAACCGTCCAGCAGAGAGAAAAGGAAAAAAACAAAGTCCCAGGAAAACAAAAGTTCAACTCTCCGAAGGAAAAGGAGCTGGGGAAAAAAAACTGCCGAAAGCTGCCTGGAAAGAAAAGCAAGATGGGTGCTTCCCTTCCCTCTTGCTCTCCTGCTGCAGCTGAAAAAAAAGTCTCTCTCTCTGTGGGTCCTTGGAACATGAAACAAACTGCTTTCAAAAAGTTTTGCTCAGTTTTTCCTTCCCCCTCTCAGGCTCAGTTTAAAGGCATAGAAAGGCAAAAAAATTAATTTCTGGGCATGGGGCAACAATAGGGGATACACATCATAAAGTTACCCAAAGACACCTATAAAAAATAACTTTGTAATACAGATTCACATCAAATATGATGTAAACAGGAGAATTCTTAGAATATATTATTAGTAGAAATTGTTTGATATTTTCCCTTAGTAGCCATCATGACACACCTAAATGCCTCTGAAATTAGTCTTTAATAATATAACTTGATCTTTTGGCTTCCTCATTTTTGTAACTGCATCTGAAAAGACATTTTTAGAAATTTTTTTGGCACTCATTATTTTAAGGATTTTTTTTAGTTAATTACTACTGGTAACACTACTGAATAGTATTAATGATTGTTGCTTTAAATAATATTAGTACTCCTCTGTTCTGCCAAAAATTTTTTTACCTCTACCTTCAAGCTGCATCTACCCAGCTGAAAGCATTCTAGCTGTCTGGTCTTGTGCTGGGGAGCCCGGCAGAATGATGAGGCCCCACAGGGTGCATGTTCCATCATACCTTTTCTGGAAGGCATTCCTTGAGTAAGCCTTCCTTGGTATTTTTCATAGAAGCATTAAGCTGAAGCCCCATAGAGATCAAGGTATGAAATAACAGCTCTACTTTCTCTGTGCTGATAGATGGTGAGCCCTTCCACTAGACCAGGGCTTAGCAACTGCTGAGAAAAATGCTGGTTAGCCCTCACAAAATCATGTCAGGGAGAATGATCTGGGCCAGTATGTGAGCCTATTTTGTGGACTGGTTTCATTGCAGTCTTCCTGCAGAGACTCAGACCTATGTTGGAATCAAAAAAATATTGTGTACACACTTAGGAAAAGAAAAAATTTTGGCAATACTGCCAATATGCCTAAATATCTATGACTGTTATCTTGTCTTTTTGCCTCCAGTTGCATACATAAGGAGGTAGGCATCCCACCTCTTATTATAGAATAAATCTAGCATTATTTTCTTCAAGGTAATCACCGTATTTGCTGAAAGAAATCCTAGATATGAGATTATTTTAAAAATCAAACTTCTGCATGTAGCTTAAATGTTGTTGTAATGATTGAGAATATTGTCCTTTTGTTTTCTAATAATAAAGGCTATTTAAAACTTTTAAGAACATTTAGTTGAAAGAAATTTTTAAGAAGTTGAAAAACCCTGTTAGAATGTGGTATAGTTAAAAGCAGCTTTTTATGCAGTAACTTCTTCTTATTGTTTTAAGACCCTTTCCTTCCCTGGAATGTTAAGCTTTTCAGAACCATCCACTAGTCCATATGTAATTATGACAGACTCTTACAAAATACATGCAACAAGAAAATAAGAGGCAGTTGAAACAAGCTTTGAAGAGATAAGCAATATTTGTAACCATTTTTTCAGACTATGTAGCAAAGAAGCAAATGAACATAAAAGACTAAAACATACTTAGAAGAATTCCCTGTAATAAAGCAAAACTAGATTTTCCAGAACGGTGTTCAAGGAGTAGATCCACGCTTTGACTTCTGGAACGCTTACATATGCAGAGAATAAAATTCACTATGTGTACTGAAATAACAGAAAATTCATGAATGTCATTACCACATCAAGCCTTCAAAAGCCATTTTGGGGAATTTTAAGAATTAACAAAATCCCTGAAAATTGTTTGATTTCACATATGTTGTTCAGTTGTATGGACACAGTGATTGTTACTATGCAATAACAGCAACCTGCAAATTCCTCATTAATGTTTCCTTCTCTAACAACTTTTCAGTTAAAAAATTAAGCCAGGCTCCTTACCTTAACACCGTAAGTCCATAGGATAATTCAATTGGGAAGGTACCTCAGGAGGTTTCTTGTCCACCCTCCTGCTCAAAGCAGGGGCAGCTCTGAGCTAAGACCAATTCGCTCAGTGTTTTGTTCAGTTGGAACTTGAAAATGACCAGCTTTCTTGGGACAACCTGCTCCAATGATTAGCTGCTTTCAAGGTGAAATAGTGTTTTCAGTCTCTGCCCATTGCCTCTGATCTTCCCACCATGCATCAGTGCGAAGGGCCTAGCCTGGCTCCTTGCTGACTTTTAGTGTTAGGAAACACTTTATTTACCAATACATTATAAGAATATTTTATATTGGCTCAACCTATGATTAAAACTGAGGATTCAATTTCCTTTGAGTTCCCAATTATTTCCAAAAAGCCTTTGAGTTTCTGACTTAGAAATGGAATATTTTTATCTAATACAGGTGTATAAAAAACTTCTTGGAAGATAAAAATAGTTTTCTGAAACTGTCAATGCAATCATATTAAACACCTTTCATTCATAAAGACAAGATTTTTTTTTTTTCTCTAAGTTCATAGAATCATAGAGTAATAGTTTGAGTTAGAGGGGATCAAAGATCTTCTAGTTTCAGTGCCCCTGCCATGGGCAGGGGTGCCACCCACTAAATCAGGTCAGTCAGGGCGCCATCCACCCTAGCCTTGACATCCATCTTGACTAGTTTAGAAAAGGTTTTAGTTTTAACACAGACAATGCTATATATTTTTTTTTTTTTAATAATGGCTTGAACTTTTTAACTTCAGATCAAAATATAAAGTGTGTATGCAGGGAGTTAAGAATTTTTTAAGATCAAGGGTACTTGATAACAAATGTAGTCAAAACCCTATGACTCTAACTGGACCAAGAACCGATATATTACCTTGTTGATTATTTTCTTTCTAAACTAGAACTTCTTACCTATTTATTTAGTTTAAATCATTTAACAATTAAAGCCCTTCATGGATAAATATTACTTCTTCCTGGTAAATTTCAGTACTAATGCTAAAAGGACACAGGTAGGGATCTGCAGGCTTCCATTGTGTCTTGTAGAAAACATGTTGAACTGTATTACTAATATAGAATTTAAAGGAATATGTTGGGGCCCTGGGCATCAGGGTGTTTGCCACATTTTTAAGATGCCTTTCAACCCAAGCCTCTCTGTGATTCTATGATGATTCTACATTAGCAATTATAGCTTTTCTTATTGGATAGACTTACAGCTCTTGGAACAGCTTACAGCTTAAAAGTACATTATACACAGACAGTCTCAGTCATTTTCAGGTATTCAAGTAAACCAAGATATCATGTTGTATTGGGTCTGGCTGGGATGGAGTTCATTTTCCCTTTGCAGCCCTCAGAGTGCTGGGCTTTGCACTTGTAGCCAGAAAGGTGTTGATAGCATCCCAGTGCTTTGGGTACTGCTGAACAGCGCTGGCACAGCATCAGTGCTCTCTCTCAACATTGCCCCCGTTAAGGGGCTGGGGATTGGCAAGATCCTGGGAGGGGACACAGCTAGGGCAGCTGACCCAAATTAACCAAAGGGATATTCCACACCATACGATGTCAACTCAGATAAAAAGGCTAAGGAAGGGAGGAGGAATGGGGTGCATTTGTTATTCTACAGTGTTTGCCTTCCCAAGCAACCACTATATGTGCTGAAGCTTCCTGAGAAGTGGCTGGACATGGATCACTGATGGGAATTAGAGATGGATTTTTCCCCTTTGCTTATGCAAACTTTAACTTTTTTTTTTTTCCTTTAGTAAACTGCCTTATCTCAACCCACAAATTGTTTTCCATCTTATTTTCTCTCCCCTGTTCCACTGGAAAGGGAAGTGATAGAGCAACTTGGTGGACACCTGGTGCCCAGACAAGGTCAACCCACTGCACATGTATATTTTCTTTCTCTTCTGAAAGGTTTCAAAACAATCCCCTGGCTTCCTTAGTACTGCTAAGGGATACTGCTGTCTTTCCATCTGAACTCCTCCAAAGACAAAAAAATAGTAATTGTTTCTTTATAACTTTTCTAAAATCAGTAGGGCATTTTAGAGAGGAAGAGGGATCATCCTGTTTGAATATCAGTGTCACTACGTTGATGTATGAAAGAAAATTATTCCAAACGCATTCCCTTGTTAATTCAGCAGGTCATTATTTTCCATTTCTATTTCTGTTACTAGATGAGCTTCTGTGAAGGCTCTGTGGCTGCAGTGAATGTGCTCTGTGAATATCAATGTCTGTTTGATCTTGAAGGTTGTTATTGGGTACAATTAATGTCAGAAATGTTTTACATATACCTCCATGTCAACCATTCTGGTTAAATAGACTCTTATTTCATATTTTTTATCTTTACTTGTGTATGTTTTAGTTTTCAAAAAATACATCATGTAACTATTTTCTTTGTTTAGTGAATTACAGCACAAACACAAGTAACTCAATAAGTAGAAGGCAGTATCCTCTTGTCTAACTGTTTTGTTATTATAAAGAATGTTGTTTTGTTAATTCATACCTGTGCACAAAAGGGATCTAAAATTCTGATTTTTTTCTGGAATTTGTCTCACAAACAGATACCTGTATTTTAAGAAATTATCATAGACTCCCATTATGCTCAAGGGAGAGGAAATAGACATATCTAGGGTGAAATTCTTCTCATCTGTTACAAATATCTGCATTACAGGGAGAAGGCTACCATGCTATTTTAAAGCTCATCATTTAGGGGTGTGGTGAGATGATGATGCGATGTAAATGTCTCCAGAGAGAGTATCTACATATGGCCAGATGAAAACTGAAATGTCTAAAATACTGGCACAGTGCTGCTGCATTTTTTTTTTAAGAAAAGCTAAAATGCAAAAATTAAAAAAATTGTTTTCCTGCTTTTGCTTTTTTAACTGTAAGTTAAAGGGGAAAATATATAATGCATAAATTGAATTAAACAGGAGTGAAAGAAAGCTTGACTCATGAGATTGTCTGAATGCTCCATAGTGATACAATATGTTTTCTTCCTCATACATTCAAGTGATAGAACATTACCCATCTGCCTCAATATTGAGCTCACAGGGTAAAACATAGTGGAACAAACAAAAAATGTACTGTACAAATTAATAGGTGCATGTGACTGCAACAGAAGTTGAAGCCCATTCAAATATACCTTTGTCTGTGTATAAACTTGTCTTGTGTTACCTTTAAGGATTTCCTTCATGGTCAAACCTGCTGGTAGTCACACTGTAGTCTGCCGTGCTGAACTGGAGACAATATTCAGGTGAACTGCCTGCTGTGTTTTGAAGAGTTTTAAAGTGTAGACAGGCTTCGATATTCTGTGACTGACCTAGTCAAATCCATTAGTATAGTTTAGTTTGGTAACACATCATGAATCCATATGGATACACGAGATATTTCCACTGATGTCACTCACATATAAAGCAGATGAAATTTATAAATAACTCCATGTAATGTCTCCTAGAAAAGCAATATAGATTTGTGCAGCCAAGTGCTTTTAGCTGACCACACTTCAGATTTTCAATAAGATGGGCCAGCAAAATCATGAAAGAAGTAGACTACAATAGGTTACTTTATTGATAGAATCATACCATATAACAAATTTAAAAATATATTAATAAGAAATAATTTTACAGGATGACAAGATTTTGCAGTTTGTTGGGGAAATGAAGCATCTGTCAGAAAACAAAGAAAAAGAAAAAAATACTAAATCAGTACCATAAGCTATTGATAGTGAAGGGTGAGAGGAAGTAAGAAAGAGACAGGGAGAGGATTCAAATACTTGATCTGTTAGGTATATTAAAAAGTAGTCTTTTCACTTCTTCACTATCTTTAAAAATTTCCACGTATAATTTCTCTAAAGAAAAAGTCAGTTATCTTCACATATCGTAAGGAATAAATTAGAGATTATGTCAAATGGTGGTGGAAGACAGAGCATTTAAAGAGAATGAAACATTCTTTTGAAACTACTGTCAGGTAATTAGGCCATTTACAGTTGTTAAGAAACTAGTCTGTCATTCTTTTGTGAACTCATAAAAATAATATGTGGGAGCTATTAAATGAGCATGAGTCCATAGACTAAAACAAAGGCCCAAAAGTTTTTCTAACTCTCTACGGGCTTTTCTTGTTTGTTTATATACAAATATCCCAACATATAACATGCATCAAATACTCAAAAAAATGAGAAAATATGTAGCTGAGAGAGATGAAGCTTCACTTCTAGCTTACCAGTGAAATTACCGTCATTTTAAGTCCTTTGTAAATAGATATGTTAGATATTCCTTTATATGATACTGCTAGTCTATCCAAGTGTGTTTGAGATATGCTTATTCATATTTCCTATCTGCTTGTATTCCTGAAACAAATGTCCTTAGAATTAACAGCACCTTATGTCATGGTTTTAAGCACAGCTGAAAATGAAGCACCACAAAGCCACTTGCTCAGCAGCCCCTCCTCCCCACCCCCACTGGAATGGAGAGGAGAATCAAAGTAAAAATGGGTGTCGAGATAAGAACAGTTTAATAATTGAAAACTGAAAACAAAGTACAATATAGTAATAATGGTAAATGATGATAACAATAATGATAATAAGAGGGAAACAAACAAGTAATGCGCAATGCAATTGCTCACCACCCACTGACTGACTCCAGACACCCCTTCCTGAACCCAGATCAGTTGCTGTCCCAGTTTACATACTGGGCATGACGTTCTATGGTGTGGAATATCCCTCTGGACAGTTTGGATCACCTGTCGCAACTATGCTCCCTCCCAGTTTCCTTTGCATAGCTCCTTACTGGCAGAGCATGAGAAAAGGAAGGAAAAAAGTCCTTGGCTCAGGAGAAACATGACTTAGCAAAACCCAGGACATCAATGTGCTATCAGCACCATTCTCATTCTGAATCCAAAACACAGCACTGTGACAGCTACTGAGAATAAATTAACTCTACCCCAGGTGAAACCAGGACACATGGTAAGGGGAACAAACAAGAAAAACACATCCAACAGTTTTTTGAGAAACTGATCCACTAGGCTGAAGATACAGAGATAAAAAGAGATCAGTTTGATAGAGAACTATCAAAAAGTAGCAGTATCTAGTAAAAATATTTTAAAAATATAAAAAACACAGAAAGCTATTGACCAAAGAAATTGCAAAAGGTATGAAAGCAAAGAGGGAACCTGAGCCTTTATTTTGATGACATAGCTAGGAAAAATTACTATTTTAGTCAATGACATCCAAGTAGATGTGCATTACAAATACAGATAAAAGGCAAAAACAATAATGCAGCTGAATGTCCTTATGCAAAATCTTCTAGCTAAGTTATACTGGATCTGTTTCTGGATTTTACTTAAAAGTATTAGTGCTGAAAATAAATATTAATCTTCAAAATTACTCACATATTTCTGAAAGTTCACCTGTGAATTATTAGTTCTTCCTAGAAAAATTGGGGCATATTGCTACCATAAACCACCTGCTAATAAACATAAAAGCATCTGAGATGATGTCTGAAACAATGTTTGAACAGTTTTGTAGGACTGCTTTTGGCAATATGTGTGCTGCTGTTACTTTCAGCATGTGGTTATAGCTGTTTGCCATATATGGAAGGCTGGTGATGTTCCTTTGTTCAAAACATACATTTTCTTGCTTATGGAACAAAGCTCTCTGTGCTTTAAATGGTTTTGTCATGAAGCTGGTCAGAGTAGACAAAGGAGAGAGTGGAATTTGTTCAATATACGAATGCTCCTTTGGGCAAAATTGGGTATTTCTGGATTTGGTTTTGGTTTTTTATGGTTGGTTGGTTGGGTTTTGTTTTGTTTGAAATTAAGACTAGTATCCTGATTCTCTTCTCAACCTCACTTTTTACCAGTATATGTTTCTGGCAGATTTATTCCTGTACTATGTTTCACCGTAGGGGTTAGGTAGGCTTAGAAAATAGCCTGATGTAAAAAAAAAATAAATAAAATTTCACTGGGTTTGATGAATTATTATACCTTTTGGGGTGAAACTTATTGTGTCTGTTTTCCTGGTTCCATGTCACTATCTAGGAGTGAGAAGATCATTACCTATACTTCCTCTTTCTCCCTCAGTTCAGGATGAACCATTTGTACTGGCAGGTGTGGGATGAGAACAGAAAATGCCTTCTCTTGACACATTTGCAGAGAGTGAGCTTCACAGATGTCAGGAACAGAAAACAGACGTGAAACAAATCTCAGAGAGGTTGGCTATTTCATGAAAAAATGCAGAATGTGAATTTCTTCCTCTTTTACCTTTATAAACAAAAATCCATTTGTGATAAGATTTTTAAAATTTGTATTTCATATACAGATTGGAATATGCTCCCATATTAATGCTCCCATATTTAACATCACAGTATTTTACATATAGTGTATGCAAAATATACATAGACTTACATTCCTACTTGAGTATTCACTTTGTATTCATTTTACTGTGAAGATTTTGTATTTACTTTTGTGTTTTTCTAAATTATTATCTGTTTTGATGTATTTTTATGGCAAATGGTAAATTTTACACGGAAGTACACCATTTTCAAGTCCCGATATACAGCTGCAAGAACCAGGTTTATGTAAGTTATTGATGAGTTCAAATTTTGAGTAAATAATTATAGTGGATAAAAGCAATGTTTGCTGACAGAAAAATACATTATTGCAGCAGGGGAGACAAATCTGTTAGTCTGGTGACAGAAATTTTTGTAAGAGCACAAACCACATCTGACTATGAAAAGAAAAATATGTGGTGGCTTTCTTTTTTTTTCCCCCACCCTCAGAAAGCAATGTGGGAAGATGATACAGGAAGCCTATGAAACAATCCATTTTATATGTCATATATGCCAAATACTACCTGTCCTTCAAGTACTAGAGACACATAAGTAGTTATTCTCATGATGCTGGAAAGTCCCACTCAGTGCTGGAGAAAAAAAAAAAAAGAAAAAAGCAGTTTTGAAGACAGTGATGGGGAGCAAAGGAGTTACACAGCAGGTATTACATGAGTTTCAGTAAAAGGTAGCTTTTGTATAAACCCTTAAGCACAATGAAAAATATGTGGCAGCTTAAATGACAGAAGGAAATAATTTTCCAAATACTGTTGCAGAACATGGACGTAACCTAAAAAAAAATCTTAAACTTGGTGCTTAGGTGTTTAGGATCTTAGAGCAAATAGGAGCAGTACCGACATTTTCTTTCTACATGATTTCCTCACAGATAAAACCCACTTAAAGTGGTATGATAAAGGTAATAAATTATTTCTTTACGACAAGAAATTACGTAGACTGGAACTACAATTCATAAAACATAATACTGAGCATAATAAAGGTCTACTCTGATTCCATGTGGTAACCCTCATGCCTGAAATTACTGAACTGCTGATTGATTGAAATGAGTTCAAAAGTTGTGTCTCATCATTTATTGGCAGCAGCTAAATTAGGCATATAAACAGAGTTATAAAACACTCTGATAGTCATCATTCTAATTAGGAAGCTGCTTAAAAAAAACCTAGATAATTTTGAAGAAAAAGTTTTGCTTGTAAAGAAAATTATGTGTATAACACTGACGTTTATAACATGAAAGCTTCAGTTTTAAATATCCCTTGCAATTTTCTCCTCTGCCCATCAAACTCAGACAAAATGAAAATGGTTAGTCCCACCTCTTTACTTATATGCTTGGATCACCAATGCACTCTGGGCAGAGCTGACCAATGACACGATACATGCTGCTAAAATATTAAAATTATGTCTTATGTATCCGCCGTATATGTATTTCAGATGCAATTGAAAATACCTTCATTACATGGGTGATTACTTTTTCCTGGCAGCAAATCTTATAATTCATTAAATATAAGAATGTAGCCTGATTGCTCATGCAACATGACAATCCATAAATGATGAAACATTTTAGTGATTTGGTATTCAAATTCTTTGACAGGCACTTAAAAAAGAAATTAAGAAGCAGAAAATGAGTTTTAGTTAGACACTAACAGAAAAATTAACTGCGAAGATTATTTGAGTGCAAAACAAACAGATGAAACTCCAATTGAAGACTAATCAGACTCTTTAAAGCCTTCTAGATAGACATTTTCTAACTGTAGACCCTAAATGGACCAACAGACTCCAATTCCCTGTAAGTATCCTCCTCTGTACTCCTACATTTCCAGCCCCACCTTGGGCTTTAGTCACCTGTGTTTAGTGTGTGCTCTGACATGCTTCAGCTGTGCAACTTTTCCTTACTTGGTTTGTTCAGCCTGGAGGAGCCTAACAATATACCACATCGTGGTCTTCAACATTCTCATGAGGAGAAGCAGAGGGCCAAGTACAAATCTCTACTTTTATTTGTTCTATCCTTAACTATTTTCAATATTTCCCTTGTAAAAAATTACTGTAATCCACTATAAGCAAAATTACATCTGGTTAAATACTGATCAATTGAAAGTAGCTTGTTCTAGGAAAAAAAATTACTTCTCTTATTTACATATGTCAAAATATTTTTAGTTTTACTATTTTCAAAACCTCTTAAGTAGGAAAAAAAGTAGTATACTCATTTCTTTCCTGCAAAAAGGCTTAAGTTGAATGAATCAACATTTTTCAATGGAAGACTCATGTGTGTTCTGATTTTGCTGTAGAAACAGACAAAAACAGTTGTCTTCTTCCAAGGATAGCTTCATGCATAACTTGTGTGAGCAATCATGTGCTTTTTCTTCCAGGGTGACACAGTCTGGGGAATAGAGGGTCTTCTGCCACCTCTTGTTGAAGGTGTCCTGCTTCTTAGTGGTATGTAATACCCTAAATGGGACATAATGCTTAAAATTAGATAAATTAATGCTGCCTTATATTCTGCTGAACACCAACTGAATGTCATTGTCACTTACTAGTTAGGCAAGTCAATGGAGGGAATTCCTCTGGTACTCCTACTGTTGGTAGACAAAGAAATCCCTACAATGATGGCAAACAGCTATTCCCTCTTGCCATGTCTCTTTAAAGCAGGAGTCACTTCGCTGTCAAGAAGTACAGGAAAGATTAATTATGTCTACAGAAAATAAACAAAACTTGTTTATAATGGATTGGATTAGATCTTACCTGCCTAATTACTGAGGTTATGCTGCTGATCCTTAATAATGTATTTTCCTTGATGTTTCCTTACCTTTCCTTGAGTATTAAATCACCACCTCACTTCCCTTGTTTTATTCTTTTTTTTCCTCACCTGAACCATCAGTCACTTTTCAGGAAATTTTAGGTACCTTTTATGTCAGTGTCATAGTTGATCTTGGCTAGCTGCCAGACCTTCTTCTCCATGGGACAGGGTTAGAAAATAGGATTAATTACTTGTGGGCTGAGGTAAAGACCAGGAGATTACTTGCCATTTATCATCGTAGGCAAAACAGACTCAACATAGAGTAAGATAATTTAATTTATTTCCAATTTAAAAAGAGTTTCATAGGGAGGAACAAAGACAAAAACTAACACACATGCTCCCCTGTTTTTCCCAGGCTTCACTTCACTCCTTCATTTTCAAATGCCTATAGTGCCTTCCACCCTTCTCAAGCAGTGCACAGGGGTGGGGAGATGGGCGTCTGAGGTCAGTTCATAAGAGCTGCTCTTTGTTACACCTTACTTCCCACATTTTTTCCCTTTGATATGGGTTGTTCCCATGGCTGTAGTAATTCAGGATACACTCTCTCCAACAGGGGTTCTCCATGGGCTACAGCTGCCTTCAGGGCATATCCACTTGTTCCACAATGGGCTGTAGCACGTATATCTGCTCTGTCATGGTGCTCTCCATATGCTGCAGGGAAATACATTCTTCACTATAGTCTCTACGTGGGTTGCAAGGGAATCTCTGCCCAGGTGTGTGGAGCACCTCCTTTTTCTCCTCCTTCTTCCAGCCCCCGATGTCTGTGGGATTGTTTCTCACGCTTTTTTTACCACAGCTGCTCATCGTTACTCTTAACTATATTTTTCATAGAGGCACCACCAGCTTTGCTATTTGAGTTGGCTTTGGTCAGTGGTAGGTCTGCTGCTGAACCAGAAATGTTTGTATCCTGCTCTAGGAAACCCCTGGCCTCTTCTCACAGAGGTCACCCCTTTTGTCCCCTAAGACTTTGACATATACACCTAATAGTGTGAGGAACTTTATCACATCTACTGCAGCCAGTTGACCCTCCCTGCACATTTTTTCCTATTTGTAGTGGTCTTCGTATTTCATGATTTTAGACTAAGTGACATGAAATTTTTCTCTTTAGAATTAAATTGTAACAATTGCAAAGTTTTTACCTTTTGGGATTTCCAGTTCAAGGAAAATGTGCATATACCCTTAGTGTATCTGAAACTGCAGCATTAAAGTATTTGGAAACTGACAGACCAAATTTTCACTTTTACATTCTTATGTTTTACTTTGCATTCTTGAGCACATCTTTAGGATTATTATTCTATCGTGATTCTCAAAAACATTATTTCTTACATTAACAAAGTCTGACTTTTAAAAATTCTGCTCAGATGTTCTTCCTTCTCCAGTCAATGAGCTCTGTGAAAGGTATTTTGAAAAATAAAAATAAAATCATTCATTAATGTAGGCTTCATATTTTATTTTTAAATTCTAATTAGAGATTATGCACAAGAATAAACATACACTTTACAATGCATTACTTTCCATAGGGAAAAAAATATCACAAAGACAACAGTTCACAGTGGTTGCCACTGAATAGTCTTTCCCTCCTTACAATGTGTTATTGTTTTTGTTTGTTTTTTTTAATAGATTAGTACTTAAAGCTTAAACTCAACAGTTGTATTTTACTTTTCTTTGGATTTACTTGCTTTTTTTTTTTGCCCCATAATAACTCCAATTTTTGTGCTGAACCTAATTTCAGTGATATCCCAAAACTATGAATTACCCTATTACCAGATTTTCTTTAGTCCAAGATAATGACTGTAATTTCCCAAGGAAGGATAACAGCTTAGAATCTTTATACTAGGTATTATAACAAATGCTAGAAAAGAAATTATAATGCTTCATTAATTTTATGTAAATGATTAGACTGAGCTATTTGTTCTTCAAAAAATATGCATTTATGATTTCAATTTTTTTTGTTTTACTATTCCTACAAGCTACTAACACCAAATCTGTTGCTTTAATACTTTTTCTTAACAGCATATTTTTTTCCCCTCTAAAAATAATGCTTGCTGCATACTGAAGCTTATTAAATTAAGTGGCAAAAAGGAGTCTAATAAGAAACTGCAACTTGCTCAAAATGTTTAAAGTATGTGTTATTCACTTAAGTTATTCTTAATAGAAAATACTAAATACAAAATATGTCTAAATGTAAGTATTCTGTACAAAGAAAATGGAAATCAGGTTTGGAAACAAGTATCAAAATTACTTGTAACCATTACTGTAACCATTTCAAAAGATCTTAAAGAATGAAAAAGTTAGGTAAATGAAATAATAGCATTTTTAAGTGCAAATAGAGCTATATGGGATAGTGTAAAAACACTTAGCTATTTTCTGTTTGGAATATCCCTTCAGAGACCTTTGTCAGTTGAGCGTATTAACGCACTATATCACAGCTGAATGGATTGTCTGGTGGTGTAATTATGTCTTCCAAAGTCATCACACACCCAAGAGGGGTGTGAATATGTGGCTAAACCCAACATATAATACACAATTGCACAAAAATATTGCACAATCAAGAAAATAATTTCAGACAGGGCAATGGGCTTGAGTTGCCTTCAAACCATATCTTCCTTCATGGTGACTTGTGATGTCAGTGTCATAGAGTCATAGAAATACTTAGGTTGGAAAAGACCTTAAGATCAACAAGTTCAACTGTAAACCCAACACTGCCAAGTCCACCATTAAGCAGTGTCCCTCAGTGCCACATTTACCATCTTTTACACCCCTTGTGTTGGTGACTTGACCATTCCATGGGCAGCCATGGAGTCTTGAAAACCCTTTCAGCGAAGATCTTTTCCCTAATATCTAATCCAAACCTAAAAACATAAAACCCATGGCCATTTCTTCTTGTCCTATTGCTTGTTATTTGGGAAATGAGACTGACCCCCAGCTCACTATAACCTTTCAGGTACTGTATTGCCATTTGCTACATGTGCATCATGGTTTCAGTAGAATTTTTATTACTCTGCAAAATCAGAACTCTTGTGTAACATCAGCTATGTCCAAGCAAGTAAATTTGATATTAAACATTACATCCTCCATAAATGCCATTTCTTAAAGACTGTGGTCAGAGAGTATATGAGTCTGACATCTAGTCACCTCCTTTCAGTGATACAGGTGGCTGCCCATCCTATGTTTTTGCTTTCTTCATGTCTGTCATTTTTGTATAAAGTACACTGATTCCATTGTTTGGCAGGTGGATAAAGAGTGAAACAATAGAACTCTAATTTTCTTGTGCAAACAGCTCGCCTGAAAACTGTGAATATGTGAAATATTCCATATATACAGCATTGATTCTTTCCTTTCCTATAAACCAGTATACACACAAGCCTCAGTTTCTCATGCTTGACAGAAGCTCTACAGTGCTTGACTAGGTGGATCAAAGTTGTGTTGGAAAATCAGTTGCTGTATGTTTTAGCAGAATAAAATATTTTATATTCCATTTTTAGTTCAATCTATTTGGGACCATTACAGGAAATAAACAGAACTCTAATTCATGTAGGACACAGTCCCTGGTGTGATTTATGGAAGTATATGGTGTTATTAATGTGAAAATTCATGGCAAGTGTGTGTGTTTATATGTGCATACAACATTTTCAGGGACAATAAACTGAAACTCTCCATTCCTAATCTGATTATTGCCAGCTCAGCGTATACAGTTCTTTTTGAATATTTTTAAGCTAGTTTTCTCTGTGACAGAGCTTTAGCATAAGGATAAACAGATTCACACCGGACACATAAAATAATTCAACTTGAGAATGGTAGTCAAAATACCTTAAAATAAATGTATAAATCTATCTTATTTCACATATTAATGATTGCCCCTACCTTTTGAAATTCCTTTAAGAATGGACTGGTGAATCTGCTGTACAATGAGATACCTCATCAGTGTTCAGACAATCCTTTCTATATCCCAATAAAAATTTTGTTCAAATAAATGATCAAGAGATGAAAACCAAAACAAACCAAAAATAAAACAACAAAAAAAGTGCCAAACCTAAAACCAACCAAACCAAAACATTTATGTGTACATTTGCTCTTTTGTTATACCTATCACAGCAAGCCTTGAGTACTATGTTAGAGGTATCTTTTAGTTACTCTACCATCCTTTCTTCTCTCAGCAATACTACTAAACACTGCAAATGAGTACTCCAACACCTTTTTAAGGGGCTGGAAGCCATTCCACTGGCTAGCCGTTATGAAGGCATAGTATATCAGGACATCTTTTCCTCTCCTAAGACATTTGATATAATTTCTCTCAAACATGCAAAAAATCTAAAGCAGCAAAACAAACCTAAAAGAGAAAAAAGTCTGGATCAAATGTACTTACAATAGCTTTTAGCTGATGAATTAAAACCCGACCTCTCTCATCAGATGTTTTCTTTCCTTTTAAACAAACAAAGAAAATAATAATTTATTTTACAAAATAAGATTTGCACAACACTACTAGAAACATATCTCTGTTCTATTACAGAAACAGAAATTGTGTGGCAGGGGGTGAATGCAGGGATTGTTTTGAATACGGCACTATCATGGGATTAGAGGTGAATATAGTGTGCTTTTCTAAGTGTTACTGCAGTGTGAGTAGTGCCTTATAGCTGGATACTTTATTATTGCACCCTTTGTGTTTGGTAACATAGTGAAAGAAAACAGTATAGAGTCATTTTGTTTGTAAGCATGCGGCACACTTTCCTTGGATAGTAATGGAATTTCCATTCACAAATCAGTTGAGAAATGGTTCATGGCAAGAAAAGAAAAGCCAGGAAGTTGTTTTATCTCTGTCTACATCTGCTTGAGGCTGCTGACTGATATCCAGAAAATTAAAATTACTAAAAGCAAGTTCAGAGGGAATACATGCTCTGAACAAGCTCAGGTGTCTGAATGGCTCTGCAACAAATACCCACACTTTGCTATTTTGTGCTGTGTGCCAGAGGCTGCTTGCTTTGTCCCACATGAATAGCTTACAGTGTTTTAGTGGTTGGACTGTAATAGGTCTCAGGTTATGGTGGACCTCATTCAACTGTGAATCACTAGAGAAGCTGTATTTATGAGTACTTGTGCCAAAAGGGATTTCTCTTGCAGTTCATTTCCCTCTTAGTGAATGGAGGAAGTGAAAAATACTTTACACTGTAACGTTTCTGGCCTTGAGATTTAATCTAGGATGAGAGAGAATTGCATGCATGAAAATTCTGGTGCAAGTCATTATTTCATTTGAATAGGTATTATATATTCCATTACTTTTTTTTTCTGATTAAAAATGTTTTGATAGAGACAAAAACCATCTTTTCAAATAACTTGAAGAATTTAACTGAACACCAAGATATCCTTTTTTATCTTGTTGTTGTAATTTTTTGTTGTTTTTTCTTTAAGAAAGACTGTTCCTTTTTCTATTTAGCTCCTAATAATGAGTATTTCACAAAGAGATTACACCACAAATAATACTCATTGGTATTTTTGTACATAAATATTTTAAGAACATTAATAGGCCGTAAAAAGATAAAATGTAAATGTTGTTGCTATTTAGTTCTTCTAAATTACACAAGCAATACAAAAGTAATTGAACTGCTATTAATAGACTGTAATGGAAAGTGTACTAAAGCATTATATTAGCGTTTAGCAAGATAATTAGATCAAGGAAATTAGATATTAACAAAGATAGTAAAAAAAAGTATTTACAGACTGATACCATATCTATTTACTTACAATTAGCATTACCGATGTTAATTAAAGGCTTAATTAGCAGAGATAATGCATACATATGTGTCACTGGGCAGAATTACCAGCTTGAGTAAATAGATAATATAATTCTCAATAGGAGACTCTCATCTGGGATTTCTGTTACATATTGTTACATTTTAAGGTTCTAAACCTACCAGAACTTTGAATTCTAAATGATATGTTTGCTAGCAAACCCTTTTGAGTCAAATTAGTCATAGCCATAAATGTCTTAGTTCTAGGCTTTAACAGGTAGAAGTCTGGCTACCCCTTTGTGTATTATGTGCACCTGACTGAGACACAAATAACTGGATATATTCAGATGTTCCAAGGAGCTTTACCTACGAATATTTTAAAATGACTAGAGGGTAAAAGACCTATTATTCACCATGATGTTTAACATAATTTTTGAAAGAGAAACATATGCAAACAAATAAACAATTGTGAATTCCCCCAATTTGCCCCAATGACAAGCAGTTAAAAATTTCAAAATAGATTTCCATATATAAATTATTTCTAAGCATTACTTTGCCTACTGGTTCTTTCATGAGATGCCAATAGGAAAAAAACCCTTTTCTCTCAGATATTGTGAATGGAATCCCTCTCTCATTCTAGAAACTTCTTATTCTTCTGTTACAATGTCCCCTCTTCTCCTCTGTTACACCTTATTTTATTGTTCCATTGACTGTCTTTACCAATTAACTGCTTATGCTGCATTTGGGGAAAAGTTTTTCCATTAATTTATGTTTGAAAAGTGTTGGGGTGGGTCAGCCTGCTCCTGGGTTGAAACCATCAAATGTCAGTCACCAGAAGAGATCACTGAGGTCTAGCTTACCTCCCCCTGGGTGCCTCCCAATCCTAAATTACCTCCCCCTGTTCCAGAAAGTTCTCCCTTTTTTAGTTATTAATTGGCTCCCTGTTATGACTCCTGCCTCCCTGTTTTCCCCATTTGTTCTGAAAAATTGTATCCTCCCCTCTGCTTGTACCCCATTGGTTGTTTTCTCTTTCCCTGCCTTACTCCACCCCCCCATAAAGGGGACTAGCCTGCGTCTCCTCGGGGCTTCGCTGGTCCCTGGACCCTCCTGCAAATGAACCTGTTGGAACTCACACCAGAAGCCCCTCCCACCTTCTTTGCCTCCGGGCTAACGCCAGCCTGATCATCGGCTGCCCGACGTGTTTCCTCTGAGGAGGAGCCAGCGCACGCACCCATCTCACGCTGATTCCACTGAGCCGTCCAGCGAGGACGCTGTGGAGGCCAACGCTGCATCCCCTCTGCCCGAGGGCACGCCGGGGCTTGTGCTGACAACCCCCCTTTCTAACAAGCTGTGTTAGAAAAGTACTTCGGAGAAGAAATTTTGCATTGTTAGCACACTCTAAGGCATGACCCAAATAAACACAATTGGCATAATAAAGCATAAACTGTGTAAGATTTTGAATTTTACTGAACTTTTCTAAATCATATTAATCCATAATAAGAACTTTTGTCCATCATGGGGTTTCCAAGATCTAGAATTCTTTTCCTGTTACCAGTATTACCAACATTCTTCTCTTTAAATTGGAGATACACGGTTTTGATGGATGGACCACTGAATGGATAAAGAGTTGCCTGAATGGCCCTTTCCAAAGAGTTACAGTCAATGTCCAAGTAGAGACCAGTAATGAGTGGTGTCTCTCAAGGGTCTGCACTGTTCGATATCTCCTTGGAGAACTTATTGCAGCCTTTAAGGAGCCTGTGTAAGAAAGGTGGAGAGAGGCATTTTACAAGGAGCTGTAGTGACAGGACAAGGGGCAAAGGTTTTAAACTCAAAAAGAGTAGGTTTAGATTGGAAATAAGGAAGAAACTCTTTACTGTGAGTGTGGTGAGACACTGGAAAAGGCAGCCCAGAGGTATTGTGGATGCCCTGTCCTTAGAAGTGTTCAAGTCAGGCTGTATGGGGCTTTGAGCAACTTGATCTAGTGGATGGCATCACCTCCCACAGAAGGAGGGTTGGACTAGAGGATATTTAAGAGTCCATTGCAGCCCAAACCATTCTATGATTCTATGATTCCATGCCTATGGAGGACTAACATACCTGACATTAAAATATTAATTCAATCCATTTATTCAATCCATCACACATTCCTTATCTGTTTTGCTTCAAATACAAAATGTTGTACAGCTTCAGTAACTTTTAAGACAAGTCATTAATTATTCAGGCATACAAACCTTTTATGTTTGAAGAGAAATGTTCGTCTTTAGTCACAAAATCTGAGAAAACTTTTTTTTTCTAGTAGTACTTCCTGTATGTTCGAGTAAGAAAGTTAATGCTTAGAATTAATCTATATACTCAAGATTATATTAAAGGCTGTAACTGCACTTCACTAGTATTTCTTTCTCATTCCTCATTACCAAGAGTAGTAGACTTGTGAATATTGAGACTATATTTTTTAACTACAAAGAAGGTGTTCAACAAAATGCAAAATAATTACTGCTGTAATAATATACAATAATATACATTCTTTCCAGCTATCAGATGTTATGAAATATCACTATGCAGTTCAGTTTTTCAGATATTCTATCTTTATTCTCTTTTTTGAACAAGAAATAGGCTATCATCATATTTAGGATTTAATCCGTTCTTTTCAAGAAAAGTCAGCTTTTTGACCCTAGAAGTGTATGTATTAATGACTATGACACATATTTCACTGGGCTTATTTAAATTCACTGCACATTCTTAATGCACATAGAAAAACTTGATCATATTAATATATGTCTGGAAAATATACAGTTTTTCCATAGTTGACTTGAGGGGCTGATTACTTTTGTAAGAGGGAAGCCATCTGTGCGTTACAGTTTCATTCCATTATCTACACAGCTATAAGATTTCCTTCAGGCTGACTTATGGTTATACCTTAGAGTAACTCATTGGCTTTTAAATTAAAGTGTGCAGAAGGCTAGGAAGCTGTCTGAAGGAAAGGCTAAGAAGCTGTCTTTCTTTCCATATTTTGTTTGACTTTGGACTTTGAGCAATTCAGAATCTACACATCTGCTAATGGGGCAGAACAATAGAAAGACAATCTGAGGGGTTCTGTGATGGATGAAGATTCTGATGTCTCGGAAAACTAAAACCATACTGATGCTATTTGTTTTAGAACTTCAATAAATCTGTTTCCTTTCTCAGCCACATAAATTTGTGCTTAAATATTTATTTCAAATACTTAGAAATTAATGTGTGTTTTCAGAAAATCAGCTTTTTAAATTCATAAAAAACCCTTTGAAATAATTGCCTTTAAAAATATATTTCAGTGAAACAGATGCCTGAGTTCATCTTTCATGAATCCAGTTATATTTTGCATATGAACAACTCTACTAGTGTGCTATTCAGATACAAGAAGTATGATTTATAGATATGAATAAATTGTAATATAGACTCAGAATATGAACTGCTATGGTTTTGCATTTCAGAATCCTTAGGAGCATCTAAAATATCAATAGCAGTTTTGCAGTTTCAGTGTTTATCAGAAAACACACTCCAGTCCCAAAGTTTTGGTTTGGCCCTTCTGGCCCTTCCCAGGGCTTCCTCCATAGTACCAACATCACAGTAGTCCAGCTGTGGCCTCATCATTGCTGAGTAGAGAGTAAAATTCACTTCTCCCAATCTGCTGATGATGCTCTTCCAGAGTGTTGGAACACAGAGGCTCTTGACTTTCGTTGCCACAAGGGCACATTGCGGCCTTCTGATAAAATTTTCATTCACTGGGACTCCCACGTCCTGCAAAGTTGATTTCCAGTTAATTGAAAAAGCAATTTCCAGTTGACACACAAATTTCTTATTTCCCAGGTTAAGGATTCTGCATTCCCCTTTGTTGAACTTCATAAGGTGCTTTTCAGTTCATTTGTCTAACTTGTTCATAAGTTAATACATCAAAATAACATCCCAAATTGATTCTGCAGCGCTCCACTTTTATCATTACATAACACAAACATGCTCAACCTGAGATACTTACTGTGTAGGCCTCTATACAGGAACTGTCAGAAGAGGCTGGTTCATAACCAGTAGAGAGAAGTACATCTAAATCATCTCATTCAGAAGTATGCTTTTAAAATAGGGCTTGTGAGTCAAGCCAAAGTGTGCAAGTTTCTGTCCCTTTGCTGTAAAGGTAGATTGGACCATCTAGCAGAGATGCTTACAGCTGAGTGAGATTAATGTCCGGTTTCTTTTACCTTCAGAATCATTTATATCCCTTAGTTGTTCAGTCCTATCTACATGAATTGCACCCCTTTGAAGCCCAGTTAATCAATATGACATTCACCACTCCTTTTCAAAGGAAAATGTTTAGGCTGATTCAGAAACTAAATATGTTCCCGTGTTCATTACTGCATTTTATGTCCACAAGACACGTACCTGTTTGCTATGCATGTCTATACACACACACACACACACACACACACACACACACACAAAGTGCATGCATATCTACAGGCATATACGTATATGGATGTGTTCTGTAATATTTTTACAAATGTTCTGGATGCAGAAATTGAATATACATTAAGTAAGTTTGCCAGTGATCCTTAAATAGAAGGAGCTGCGCACTCCCTCAAAGTAGAGAGATCTTACGGAGAGTTATAGATAGCTAGAGAGCTGGACAATCACCAACCATATGAAGTTTAACAAATCAAGTGCCAAATTCGCCACCTGGGATAGGATAATCCTGGTTACACATGCAAAAAGGGTGATGAGAGGATGGAGACAAGCCTTGCAGAAAGAGGTCTGGGAAACTGACTTGATGGCAAGATGAATGTGGTTTATATTTAGCTAGTCCTGCAAGGAGCATGGATTTGGACTTAATGATCTTTATTAGTACCTTCCAACTTGAGATATTATATGAATCTTTTCTATATACACACATGGATAAAAGTATGTATGCACAGAAGTTAGACAACAGATAACATGCATGGCCCAAAGAATATTGGATTTTAATTCCTGGTAGGTTTTGCATGTTTTTTTCCACTAGGAGCTGGTCACAGAGTGGCCCTATTTCAACTTACAATAAAAAAGAAAAAGAAAATATTGTGCAACAAAGTGTGAGGCAAATCAGATAATTAGAATTTGAAGTTCTAACCCCAAAGGATTGAGCAATATAGTCTAGGAAAGTTACTATTTTGTATTCATATATCCAACAGCTTCAATCTCAAAGTGTACACATGGTTCACAGGTCATTTGAACAACTGAAAAACCAGTCCCAATGCAAAAAAACCCCAAACTAAAACAAAAAAAAACCCCAAACACAAATCCTCAGGCTTCTGTAGAGCTGCTTTTTCAGTCTAAGATCACAGTAGGTTTTTCTTATGGAGTCAAAAGAAGTACCCATTCTTTAAACCTTAGTTTAGGTCATTCATCAGATTCCATAACGCATTTCATTATCACTCTCTCTTCATAAGGTTCATGGAATGACAAGGTTCTCAGCCTAACATTACTATCTTAAATCTCACTTACCACAACAAAAAAATTATCAAACTTGACTTTTTAGCTTGGAGTTTAGTACTTTTTACGTGACACAATCTGGAAAATTTGATGTAGCGTATGTAGAACAGATTAAGACATGACCTTGTGTTTCTCAGAACATACAAAATTTCTTCGCTGCTATTGATTGGATGATATTAAAAAAATCTGTATGGATTTGTGCAATATTTAGAGGACATTTACAATACAGCTGTCTTAATTTGGATGATATTCAAATCCGCTTTATACTATAGGTATTCTTCTTATTATATGCCACTAATTAATATCTTTTAATGGATTCTTTTTCCCATTTTATCACTTACCATGCCCACAGAGCACCAGAAATTAAATGCCTCTCTTCTTGTGGATAATTAACTGTAAAGATGAATCTGCTTTTTAGAACTCAGCTACTCCATCTATTCTTGAGGGTGGGGCCATTGCTATTTACACGGTTTTACTGACAGAGCTTCAATACATTTTCAGGAAATTTCAGAAGTTATGAAAAAAAACAAACCATAATTAAATATAAGACAAAAATTAAAAATTGGATCATGAAATAGAAATAAAGTACAGAGAAAATCACAAGTGAACTACTGTTCACATTGACACAGGATATATTTGTTAAAATTTCATACAATTTGCAAAGACAAGCATATGAGTTAAGAAAGACAGAAATCAGATGCTCTATGCAAATGTCATGTCTGTGTTCTTGACACAAATAGCATAATATTGAATTTATTACTCAGTCAAATAATCTCCTTTAAAGCTTTTTTTCAGTGTTGCATCCATTACTCCGTGCTTTATATAGTGCATGTTATTCCCATCTTGCTTCAGAAAGAGAAGCTCCTTCTGCTTGTACATGTAGTGTTACTGTGACAGTATGCATATGCTTCAGAATTTATTTTCAAACTTTGTGAATAGAGAAATTTTATCACCCCCATTTTACAAATAAATAATTTGTAAATAAATAAATAATAATAAATAAAAATTATTAGAGATTAATATAATTTTTCTAAATTAACCTTGAGGCTCAGTGTGACAAGTGCTTCAAGCTACATAGTTGTATGTAGCATTCCTGTTGCCCTTTATTCATTTTGTTTCCCAAGCTTCCAAATTTGGATTACCTTTCACGCTTCTTCTGCATCCTCAGTACTTCTCTCCACACCTTCTAATTTTTTTTAATTAGTTTTCTCATTGATCAGTATATAAAACCAGCTTGTGAATAGCATGAAATTAATTCTGTCTAATTTTGGCCCTTACTAGTTCGATATCTAATCAGAGTCATAATTAATGAAGAGAGATGCACTTCAGAAGGAGATTCAAACTGTCTCTCTTAAACATTTCTGTTAAAGAAATGTGAACTATGCTCTAAAAGTGCCTTGGACCTTAAAGAGAGCCTGGGATTTGCTTATATTACCCCTATATACAGTGAACAAGTTCTATCTTTACCTGGGAAAAGTTTCATTACTAGCATTAAACAGTGTGAGTGTAATTTGGAATACTTAGGAGCAGAGTTGACACGGGTAATGATAAACCCAAAAGCATCACTTAGAGAATGATTAGAAATTCTGGAAATTTTCAGATCTACCACATTTTAAAAATGTTAATACTTTTATGTTTATGTGCCCATTGTCTTCCAGGACAATTAGGTAAAATTTCATAGACATTAATCTTGTTCTGCCTATGTCTATTTCACGTTTAATGATTGCAGTTTCATGAATAGGGCACTATTGATTCCAAGCAAATGAAAAACAAACCTTGCCCTTAGTTTTATCTCTTGGGGCCACTATTACAGGTCAACTAAATCTTGTAGTACTTTGATTAAAAGTCGGTATTTCAGGAGGAAAATTTGTTTGTTATTCTTCTAGCATAGCTTAATGAAGAAAATTTATTCCATCATACATTTTAGAAAATAAAGATGCTACTTACAATGAAGAACTGTATGCTTGGAAATTTTATTAACAAAATTTTTTCCCATTTCATACAGTTTGCTTTAAAAAATGCAAGACACACACCAAAATAATTAGCATGTTATATTTATTGTCATAACAAAACAATTATTTTAAAAATGTAATTCCATTAAGTGCTTATTACCTTTTCTGCTGTATATAAGAATAAACTGCGTGAGCTCTAAAAACATAAATGAAATAAAATATTATCTCCAGTTTCTCTTCCTAATTGGATAGAGAAATATGTCAATAGCACTGAAAAAAATGTGAGACAATATGATCTTAACATTTAAAATGTTGGCTTAAACATTTAAAATATATGCAACCTCAGGGGAAAATACAGCTAAATTTCCAAGGCACAAGATTCAAAATGGGCAAAAAAGGCAAGACTCATAATGATAATCAGGAAATATGTTGGAAATTACAAGAAATAAAAATAAACAGCAGCCTGCTCTTTTATAATAAAAAATGTTTCATGGTAAAATTAAAGTTCTTTGTCTTTAACATGTTTTAAACATAGGGATAGACTTTGAAGAAAAGAAAAAGAAAAGAAAAAAGTAATTATATAGATATATATAAGGCTTATTGTGTTATTTCTGATTTTTTTTGTCATCACAACAGATTTAGTTTCCTTTTTAATCAGAATTTCCTATGTTTAGCTACTTTGATTCTGACAGTATTAACAATACTTGTTTTATTAAGTACCTATGAAATGAAGTGCCAGACTGTAATAATTAGTTTGAGTACTTTTATACATCTACATTGTTGTTTTGCTTTTTATTCGGAGTAACAATATTCTAGTAATATAAAAGATTGTCTCTATATTATTCTTTTTGTCTGCATTGAAGCTTAATTAATGAGAAATTAATTTCCTTTCCATTTTACTTAGGTTGTTACTCACAGCCTTCCAAAAATTAATATACTTTCTAATAGCATCATGCTCTTCTGCTCCAGAAGTTATGGTTTAACCAAATACAAGTAAATCAAACTTGTCCAGCTTAGGAACTGAATCTGACTATTTTATAAATTTGCACTATTTAACACAGACGTAATGAAATTTTGGATTCCAGCTGTGGCCCAGCATTTAAACTGTGCTAGAATCCAAGTCTTAGGCTTTGGTTCTCAGAGTTTTATGTATAGAGATTTTTGTAATTCAAGGTGCCATGTAACCAATCTGACATACTGACATAGCTTTTCTTATTCAGGTTTTGTTGTTGTTTTTTAAAGTGCAAAAAAGTAGTTTAATAATTCAGAGACCTTTGTCATTTTGGAAAGCAAATATTTGCCAGATACTAGTTTTGTCCACTTGCATTCTACTATTCTTCCTTTTCACTGTACTGAAATATATAATATGTCCAAAAGAGAAATGAAAAAATCTGTTTACTTGTTTTCCTCCATAGTACTAAAACATCAGAAATATTAAACATGTATTCAGGAAAAAATTAACCATTATTCCCCTTGGAAAACCTAATGACTATTTTATAACTCTGTATTTTAAAAAGTCATATTGAAATATAAAAGTGAGTGTCTAGTCTGTGAAAGAATAAATTGTCATGACAATAATAATAATAATGTAACTTCATTACATATTTACAATTCATACAGCTATGGGATTTGAACAAGAGGCTGTTTTTACAGTAAGAATAAAGCATATTTTCAACTATTTCTGTACAAACGTTTGCAGAATGCAATTTAAAAAATGGTCCAGGATCATTCAAATGCTTTTTAGATATTATTAAACAGAAGTTTATCAAATTACTTCCTGTCCTTACCTGGCAGTTCTTCATCATAAATTCCTGTTTACCCACACATTTCTCTGTTTTAGTTACTCCTTTTGCTGAGCACGAATCTCATCTGAAGATCTGAAGAGGCTATGCCTCTATTCAGTTTGTTTTTTAAAGTGGAGAATTTTTTGCTATTCTGGAACAGAAGGTTCAGCTCCTCCTAAAGCCAGCCAGACTCACTCTGCAGTGAAGCACCTGCCCTTGTGCCAAGGGGGAGAACACCCACCATGGGCACACCACTCCTTCCACCAGGGATCGCAAGACACTGACACCTCAGTGTATCTTTGCTTGATAAAAGCCAAACCCTCTTGCTCAACATTAGGAAGCTAAATATAACACCGAAGAGAAAGCAATTTTAAGGGTATTATTAACTGAGCCTTTTATAATACTTAGATAATTTTTATTATTGGAATGCTTCTAATTATGATGAAAAAATTTTAATTCCATATCAAGCCTCCCAGTAAATTTCAGGGCACTACATCTTCATTAAAAAAAAAAAAAAAAAAAAAAAAAAAAAATTCTTCATTTATGTAATCTCTCTGCATGGGGTTGTTCTTTGGTGTTTCTCTTGCTGTGAACACTCTTTCAACTGACTTGGCAAGTAGAGGGATGTAATAAGAATATTAAAGTAGTTTAAAAATTGTTGGGTAGTTCATTGTTTTCTCTTACCTTCGATAAAAACTGCAGGTATGTGTGGGGAAAGGGTGGTTGTGTGGGGGGGGTTTTTTTTGGTTTTGTTTTTTTCATTGTTATTTGGATGTTTGGGGGTTTTTATTTGTCTTTTTTTCCCCTCTAATTATATTCCTGGAATTATCTGAGTTATTAGTTGTTCCTTGCTCAGGCTGCTTACAACATTGTCAAAAATGTGGACAAAGAGTTCAAGAAAGAATTTTTTTTTTCTTCTGCTATAATGAGCAGCTGTTTGTTTCTCCCGTTCTCCTGGAATGGCACTTTTCCTCTTAGAAAGGGCAAACGTATTGTTTTGAAATGTATGAAACGTGCAGCAGTTTTATAACTGTGTATTGTCCATCCTGTGAACGGAGACATGTTGAGAAGCCATTAGGAAGTGCTGAGCATTTTCCCGGTGCCTGCTGCAGACCTGGCAGTGTCTGCACTGGTGCTTAACGGGCTAAAGCCCTCGGGGCAAAGAGAAGCTCACTGGAGTAATGACCTTGTGCGAGCCGTATATATTAGCAGAATTGCTGAATTGTTTTTCTGTGAAAATCAATGCAACAATGGAGAAATCTATTGCCTCATTATTGCCTACAATGTATAATTAATTGTTGGCCTAATATTGCATACAAAATACAATTTTCCAAGAGTATATGCACAAGTATATTGATTGTTATAAGAAACAGGAGTGCTCATGTGTAGGTACAAAAATGCTGTTAGTGAGGATTTTCTTGTTATTTTCTAAGTCCGTGAGAGATTTTTCTCTCTCACAGGAGAGGTAGCAGGGAATATAAACAACCAAGCCACCTGCAACCTTGGAAAGTCTTGTTTATGGTATAGTAGAAAATATTTTGATAATGGATGTTTTAGGATTTTGGCCAATCGCCCCCAAGGGGTGGCTGGTCCTTTGTCCAATTAGACTACGAAGAAAAAAGTCTGTAAAAGAGTTTGTAAAATAATTAAATCAATCAATCTTGCTGCACAATTCCTGCCTGCTGGATCTTCTCCTCCTCCTCCCTATGGCTGCGGGACACGGTGATATACTGTAGGAACCAGGCCTGCGGTAATACTCATGCACTTCCCTGTTATGCTAAGGTGCTTCTCTTATCTACAGACGTAAGCACTGGCCATTGACAAGTTGGTGCAAGCAACAGAAATGTCCTTAAATAATTGAGGATTCAGCTAAGAAAAGTGCTCATGACACTTGTGCTAGTGAAAAATACTGCATTCAGGGAAATGTGGATGTCTTTTATGCAGATAAAATTGAGATCTTAACATCCCTGCCTTTCCCTTGATCACTGCAGATGTGCAAAAACAAACTGTATCTACCCCAGAAGGGGGCCCAGAGGGGGAACCAGAAAAATTGCAGACAGAGTCTCACTTGAAAGATGATTTATATGACAGGGTCTGGAGTCAGACAGGTGTGTCCAGTGGGAGTCCAAGACCTTGCAGAAAGTTTGTGTGGAGAATTCATGCTGTCTAGGAAAGGAAAAGTGTGTGCAGCATGGGAAGTCCTCAGGGAGAGGCCTACATTTTTGATAAAAACTAAGTCTTTTTAATGTCATAGAGACATAAGAGGGCTTAGGGCTTCAGCACTTTGAAAAGCCAATAGACTCCTCCCTGTAAAAGTCCAGGGATGGATGAAGTTTTCTTTTCAACCAATTTTGTTTTTCCAGACTGTTTCCAGTTTCTCAGATGGTAAGTTGCCATTCTTGGATTCATGTGGAATGGTATCTCAGGATGTATGTGGTTTCCAGGTACCCAACTGTACTTCAAAGAAGCCAGGTGCATTTTTCAGGGATGTTTCTGGTTCTTAGCTCCTGTTCCTAGGCTCATGGCTCCCTGGCTGGCAGTATCCATATTTTCAGCAGGCATTTTCCTCTTCAAACCAGATCACTTTTAAATGGCTGCTCACATCACTGGGGAGAGCTGAATCTGGTAAAAATTACATCTGTCTGTTCCTGCTCCTGCTTGTAGATCAGAGTATACCCACACATAAGACAGCACGCGGAGCAGTGATCAGGCACATGGCTCAGTCCAGACAGACCAGCGGCTTGCTTATACAAAACCAGCCCTTTTTATTCCCCTTCACACCATGCTGGTTCTTCCTATATAAACCTTGATCCTTCCTTTTCTTTGCCCTTGTCTCCACACAGTAAAAATACCCAGAACTGATACAGTCTAAGACCTTTACCTGGATCATATGTATTCCTTAAATGGTATCACAATGGTTACTGAGGCACTGATGGCCTTTCAAAGATCATCAGTGCTTCCTTTCATCTGTCTGCAGCATTTGGCCATTTTGCACAAATCCCCTTTAGCTATCTCAGAGATCCACCCATCCCTCATGGAGACATCTGTAACTTTTTTCAGCTTCTCTCTGTGCTATGTACCATGTAGCAGTTTTTTCATGTTGTCAAGAAGTTTCTCATGAGAGTTTGACTTAGCTAAACTTCAGGCCAAGGTCAAGTCATCTGCCTTCACACCTCAACACCGGTGTTCAAAGTAAGGTGGTACAAAACCCACTGCACATAAATAAACTATAATAATTCACAATAATCCAGTAATATTCCACAAAACTCCCTGTTTTATATAAAATGAGTACTGTGTTCTGGAGATTCTACTTCACTTTCTGCATGACTATAGTTTCCAAATTTTAGTTTTCTGTGGTAGAAATATTGAAAGATTTTACAGATAATTTAAGGGCAGGTTTATGAACAAGTTGAGTTTACTTAGTGGTTCAAAAATCACTGTTGCATAAAATCAACAATTTTATCAAAAAATCAAAATTGTTACATTTTTTCAATTTGAGAAATACAGGGAAGTCTATATTTGGCTTCGGATCAAGGCTCTATATAACTCAATATCCTGTACCTCACAATGATTGTGAGCAAATATTTACAGAAGACTATTAACAGAAGAAGCATTTATGTTTCTTTTCATATTTCCAGTAGTTTTGGGCTCTGGGAATTTCCTAACCCTGGTATATTTTTTTCCAATTTAGTAGTCTTCAAAAGTTTACTCTTCCAGTCGCTGTTGTTTCCACCTCTGAACCACTACTGTGGAGAGCACAATGGATGATATGAGACATGACAGTTCACATTTTAACTTGTCTAAATGTTTATATGAGCAGAAGTTTTCAGCAAAGAAGATTATTCCCAGCCACCCTCACTCACTACATACATGCAATGCAGATCTCTTTGACAGCCCTGCCCAAGCAAGAACCCCTTATAAATCCCTGCAAGCTCACCCTCTGACCTGGCAGGTGTCATGTGGGATTGTGCATTGTGATTCCTCCTGGATCCTCCTTGCAGTAAGACAACAGCTATTGTCTGACCATGGAGGTCAGAGCTCTTGAGAACTGCAGGGCCTGCACCTCTCAAGGCTGTCCTCCCCTGGTGTCAGTCATCCCCTCACAGTGCATTGGTGCCATACTCTGAAGAGGGGGGTACATGAAAGGTGCATTTTCCCTTTGGGACTGCTTCCCCATATGATTAGTCCAAATGACAGTTCCTGTCATACCAGCTGGCACTCTGTTCAGACTGTCACTCCCTATTCAGCCACTAGGGCAGAAGAATAATATTTTTTCTTCAGGAATTTCCATTCCATCATCACCTTATTGGCAGGGAAGTTTCAAGCAACGAACTTTATACCTAACACTTTATGTATGGTAACCTAGGTGCTTTCAGAAAGAAAAATCCCATGGAACATGTCAACTTTTTGTATCAGCAATGTGCTTTGGCAAGGACTTACATGCGTTTGCTACCCTTCTCATGAAGAGACATTTCATTTTTTCCTGTTTTGAACCTAGGGACCTTTTGATGGCCCCTAGTTCTTGTCTATGCCTTTGTACCTTCTTCAAGGTACAACCTTGTACTCAAGTTTTCATAGAAGTCCAGCATATCTGCTTCCCCAGACTAATCTCATTTTTAGAGTGAAGAGTATTAGGATATTGAGTTTTATCTACAAGGTAGCCACAAGATTTTTTTTCTGTTCTTCATTATACCTTTCTTCCTCTCAGGATATTATTTGAGAGAGAAATTAGTTAATTCTTCAAAATGTGTGTAAACTATAGATTCTATTTCTTTTTAAATGTTGATAAATCTCATTCATTGTTAGATAAATCTTATTTTATACTGGACCTGAAAAAACAGCTTGATCAGTTAAACCTAGTTTTACAGACACTGAACTAGAACTATCTAATTTACATCTGATGCATAGAGCATTAATTCCTGGTTCTGACTAGTTTTCCTTTATGTGGGTAATGAATATAAGAAGGGCTTCAAGCATCCACAGTTTTTCCCAGCCAAATATGTTCATCAGATAACAGGTAGTTCCAGAAATCTTTTGATCCTGACCATTTTTTTTTTATACAAACTGACAGAGATGCAAGACATTACATATTTGCAAGACATTACATATTTGCAATGAGTTATGATTGAAAGATAATTATTCCATATATTAATTGAATTACTGTCTTAGGTATAATTTCATAGCATTCTGCTAGTAGCTGCTGCTGTCATTTTTAGAAAGAGACTGACTTTTGGCTAACTTATTGACACCTATATTTTTTAATTGATTACATGAAACAAGGAGCAAAGGTGAATGGAATTATACTGGAATTGTCTGAGATGACCCTGCACTGCACTTTTTTTTCTTGAATATGTTACCTATGAGTTTTTGTATCCATACTGTGACTTCATCCAATTTGATGGAGTAGCACATGTTGGACATTCCTTAGAATGTAAAGAAGTATTTCAGAAACCACTTGGAAGCAGAAAAGTGCTTACATTTCTGTTTCTTCAAGAAAATTGAAGCCCCTAAGAGTTTCACCCATAAATAGCTTAGAGAAGAAAAGACTGTAATGTGTAAATTGGAAAATATTGAGTTACAGGGAATACACATTAAAAGTAAAGATTTATAAGTTCCACAGGCCTGATAAGAGTTTCAACTAATACTCTCAAATCACTCAGTAGAAAATAAATCAGTTTTAAATTGGCTTAATTAGATTTCACTTGCTCCAGAGAACTGCTTATTTTTTATTTGATTTTTATATATTTGCCTTTTTCAGGCTAATGTTTTGTGGGGTTAAAAGAAAATTTAATATTTATTCTTTTATTATTATCACTTCCAATTTTTAAAAATCCAGTTTCAGAAGGGAGTTTAACATACTATGTATGATACATTTGAAACGGAATTTTACCTATAAATACTATTGAATGAACTTAACAAAGTTTAATAGCAAATGAGGAGCTTTGCTAGGACGAAAGTAACAATTACACTGACTTGAAGTACAGTAATGAAGAACATCTGCATATAACCATTTACAGTTTTCTTCATGATTCCATAAACTCTGGTTTTATACACACACAAATTATTTCCCAACTTTGGTATGAAGCAAATCCTATTTGCACTTACTTGAAAATTGTTGGTTCTATTTGTAATATTTTGTAATTTGTTGCATAATTTGTCAAACATTTATGCCCTGTTGTCTCTAAAGATCAGTGTCTCCACTGTCTGTAGACAACTGGCTAAAGCAACAACGTGACCAGTGGTGCACACCTTCATATTCCCAGTCATTACTTCAAAACTTCATTTCTATCATTTCCTGGACAAAATGATCAAGGTTTCTCAGCAACCATGTTGGTAAAACACACAGCAGCTTTCCTCTTCAATAAAATTAACTTATGTGAATATGCTGTACCAGCTCTTTTTTTGTCTTTCACAGGTTCATCTTTTCAGCTTTCGTTTCCTAGGAAAAAAATTAACACTTCAGATTTTAAGCATATTTATTTATATATTTAATTATATATATATTATATATTTTATATGTTATATTATATATATTATATTTTATATAATATTTACATATTTAAGCGTATTTAAGCATATATCAAAAATATACATTGAAGATACAAAATTCAATGTTTGTATAATTCCTAGTTTTAGGGGCTCACACTCTGAGACAATCAGGGTTACAATACTTCAGATTATGTGTATTAAATGTAAATTAAATTTAAAAATAACCTGGTTTTAATTTGAAAATTGTTTTTTCCTAGGATTTTTTTTAGGAAATAATGGATGTTGTGTCAAAATTACTTTTTATATTTTCCTTCAAAACCTATCTGCCAATGATTTGTTTTTATTTCTGACGGATCCATTTTTTTCATAATTTTTTTTTCCTATAAACCTGGTATGATATTTCAACATGATTTTGCTACAGTCATATATCAGAGGACTTGCTAATTTGTCAGCAAAGGTGACAAGTTTATTCCTGAAGGCAAATTTGCTTTGGCAATAATAACAGCAAAAAAGAGAATATTATTTGTCAGAAAAGGACTTTAGAATATATCCTAT